>NW_028288821.1:10000000-15247468 GCF_059628265.1 Tinamus guttatus | reverse complement strand
CTGCAATGGAAATGCAGTTCAGTGGTCCTGGATTGATATGCTCATCCTTTAAACCCCTAGGGCTGGGAGATCACAGGGCTGAAAGTCCATCAAAGAGCACTTCTCTGCATTGATGCAGGCTGGAGCGGAAGGCTGGTGGGGTCTGCTCCTCTGTGCAAGGCTGCCTCCCAAGATAATCAGCTTTCTTCCCTGGAAAGTGGGGAATCTCAACCTCTGCAAGTGCTATTTCATATATCACATGAGTCTAAACCTACAGAAATCTGAACATATGTGTGTATTTAAAGAAAAAATAAAACCAAAAGTGAGTGATATCAAAGCAGGGTAATTATTTTACTCCAAATACATACTGGTAATGCTACAGGGGCTCCTTCCAGCTAGTGAAAGGCAGATTTGTGAGAGAGATCTTTAAAGCACTCTAACAATCTCCCTGTGCGTGTCCGGATGTTCAGGCTGCCCCTAACCTAAAAAGCTGAGAGTCCTTCAGCTGCCGGGTGGTCAGCATTATGGTTGGAGAAGCCCCTTCTGCCTCTCACAGCTCCGTGTGCGGGGTAATCCAGATCACGCATCCAACATACACACGTCTGGTGTGTATGAAATAAATGGGAGGGAGAACGAGCAATCTGGCACTCTCCAGTATAACTATGGACTGAAAATCATTAATCAGCAATTTATATAACGCTGGACACTGTCATGATATTTTAATTATTCAAGGGGGGCAGTGTTGACAAACAGCAGAAGATATGAGCTCTTCCACCACATGTGCAACCTGAGTTGATAAAAGTTATGGATGTTTTAATATCCTTAAGTAGCTCCATTTCACTAAAGTAAATCAAGTAATAAGCAAACCTGCATACACTAGAGAACAGTCCACGATTCCTTGTACTGCACACTATTTCAGGAGAGCACAGCTATTGCAAAGAAACAGGAGCAAAAGTACATGGGAGCATTACCCTTCTGTGGCTACGATCCCAGGGAACAGATACAGCAGCAACTCATTTGCTTGCAAATAAAACAGACCATTTCATGACATCTGAAACCCGCCCCCCCCAAAAAAAAAGGCGGGGGTTACAGAAGATGTGTTGCTTCTGAAACACTCAGCACCGGGCAGTGGTGGCGTTACTAGGATTAGCAGGCTGGAGCTTTGGGAAGTGCACGCGGGCGCAGAGCATTTCACTGAGCACATTCCAGCAAAATGGTTTGCGAGCTAACAAGCATCAGACATGTTACATATCCAAAAAAGGAGCACTGCAGGCAAAAGTCTCTTTCACCTTTAAAATACACTTGTTAACCAGTTCTCTTTCACTCTTCTCTGAAATAAATAATTATTTACACCACTGAAAATTACAGAGATGAGAGAAATAAAAGTTTCTTCTTGTTAGCCGCTCAGAATCTAAGTTTTGGGTGCTTTTCTCAAAATATTTATTGCTGAAGATGCTCTTATCTAGCATAGCTAGAGAGCTGATAAGCTAAAATTATTTCTTATTTTTACTATATTCATACGTGCAGCTCTTTTTTTACAGCCATCTAAGAAAAGATTGTTGATCTAGTGAGAATACATAGTAGGAAACAGCTTCTGCCTCAAGCATGTGATAAGCTCCAGCTTATTTTACAGAGGAGCTTCACTAGCTGAATTTTTTATGGTGGTTAGTTTATCACCACAGATACACTCACACTCACTGATGTAGCGGTGACAAACTACACTGGAAAAACAAATAAGGAAATATATTTTTTTTCCTGAAATAATCATATCCCTATAGGAAATGATGCTAGTGAAATGAAAGAACCAACCAGGGCAACGGAAAAGGCTCCCGCTCACCACTCTGCTGCCAGGGTCTCCAGCACCGGCTGTTGGGGCCTTAGCACTTTTACAGGAATACGAGGAGCTGAAGTGATGAGAACTGAGGAGCTGAAGTGATGAGAACCGAGGAGCTGAGGCGGTGAGAACCGGGAACTGAAGCGATGGGAACCAAGGCCACCCGGAGAAGATAACGCTCGTTAGCAACTTTTTAATGAACTAGGCCGCCATAGCCAGATAAGCATCCGGGAGGACCAGCAATAGAGCATCGGAAAGGAATGTCAGCCAGCTGCAAGCTAGTTATGCATGGACACTATAGCTTAACCAATGAGAATGCTGTTGCTTAGCGCGTGTGTACGCTTACAGGTGATAGAATTGTATAAAGCTACACCGTAGAGAATAGTAAACGAATTGAACCTGCTTCACATTGAAGTGTCGTTCATTCCGTCTCGCGGGGTGGGCCTCGGCATCTGGTGACCCCGACGTGATACGACCGTGGGTAGAGTGGAGCCGAGAACGCGAGGGATCCTGCAGCCAGCGGAGAAGTAGCTGGGCGCCCGGGAGAGGCGGATCGTGGCCACGGCTGACCTAGTGAGTCAGGACTGACCTGGTGAGTCAGGGGCAGGATGGGGATTGCTGCATCAGCAACTAGGATGGAAATTGCTGCATCAGCAACGGAGCGTGCTACTGTGGAAAGTTTGTTAAAGCTCGCTCAAAAGACTGAGACTGTGATCTCAAAAGACGATTTAATTGACTTACTGCTGTTCTGTAAGCAGAAAAGACTCATGGAGGAAGCCTCTCAGGTATATAAACTCGAGTCCTGGGAGCGAGTAGGAAAGGAACTGTGGGATGGTATGCAAGTAGGTTCAAAGGAAGCTCGGCGACTTGCGAAAATATATCGTCCCGTGCAGCTAATGCTTGAACAATTGCACGGGGAGGCCCAAGTCGCTGCCGCTCTGCGGAAAGCAATCCGCGGAGGGAAAGGGGAGGAGACAGGACCACCGACGGGGGCTGAGGAAAGGGCCAGAGTGGCGAGAAAGTCGGCAGAAAGTTCAGGGAAGTTGGAGAATAGCGGCAGTGAGCGTAACGCAGCCGTGGATGCTGTGAAGCAGGCGCTGTTTTTAGTGCCGTCAGAACGAAAGACCCCATCATTTACGATGGTGAAGCAGGGATTGCGGGAGTCCTACGGAAATTTGGTGAATAGGCTCGTGCAATCCCTGGAGCAAGCTACTGATGAACAGACCCTCTGCAAGCTTTCGATCTGGTGCAGAGAGAATGGGTTCAAAGCTGAGCCCCACCTAGTATTCAAATCCGATGTGAAAGCCAAAAGCAAAGTGGCCATCGGAGCCACGGCAGCCTTTGCAAGCACTTCAGGACCGGGACCGCCACGCCACTGAAAACCGCTGGTGTTTGGAGATCCATCACAACCCCCCCGCCCGTGCCTGCCTCTGTGCCTGCACCTGCGGCGCCTGCACCGTCTGCCCCCGCATCCACCCGCCCCCCCCCACACCGTCGCACCTGAAGAATGGCCTGGCTGGGTCCGGGACTTGTTAGATTGCCTTGAAAAAAGGAGAAGGGGGGCCGGGGAAGAGAAGGCGAATGAGATCAAGGAAACTTATGTTGCTGAGGGCTTGACAACAGCCAAGGGGGAGGTGCAGAGGAATTTGATCTATCTTTAAAAGTGGGGGTTGAAGAACTGTAATGCTTTAAGTGAGGACAAAAACCGTTATTAGGGCTATTATTTCTATTTGCTATGTTCATCTCTATTATGTGTTGTATCCTTTGTATATTGCTGCTGACATGAGGTATGGTTGAAAGGTGGAAATTTGTATGATCCGTAGAGTCATAAAACTATTGTGCAAAATAGAATCCAAGACCCTGAGAAAGATGTTTGCCTGCCCAGGCTGAGAGATAAGGAGCACGGAGGCGGCTGCTCAGCCAGGCTCACAGCCGACCTCCTCCGAAAGCAGATGAAGGCGGCTGCTCGACCGGGCTTGTAGCCAACTTAACTGCAAACATCCTCTAAATTAGTTTGAAGGTCAAACACCCGAGAGGGAGGGAGATGAGAAAGGCAGGACCCTCAGACTGACGACTGGGACAATTTACTGACATGCGCACCTGCGCACCCAGGAGGGAAGATTATGTGACTGAAGGCGGAGTTTGTCCGCCCCCTGGTCTGCCTGCTGGCACGTACTGGCCCTACGTGGCAGGATGCACCGGGCATAAACAGACAGAGCAGAGAGAAAGGAGGGGTGAGACTCCTAACACTGAGACCCACGTTGTCTCTGCGGGGACGCCCGCTGAGTTGGGAGCCTGTCAGCAACCCTCTCATCTGCCAACTCAAGAGAATGTTCAGGCTCAGTGTCCTGCCAACAAGTATTACCTCACGAATAATTAGTCATACTTTGCTTCTTTAACGTGCTTTCACCTGAATAGCCGTAGCCACTTTGTTCTGTGTGATTATTGTCGAATCCCAAACCCATTCGCAACCTAATTGGCAGCGAGGATGGGATCAGGCAATTGAGACAGTGGAACTCACTAGTGGAGTGCACAGCTACGTGAGGTCGTGCCACTGGATGGAAATTGTGTTTGTGCTGTTTGTATCTGTGGTTTTTAGATCTTTATTGTGTAACATATATATCAGCAGAGAGGGCTGAATAATCACAACAAGTAAGTCCAGAATTTGAAAACGGTAAAGTCAGGAATAACTCAGACTATGGTGTTCCCCCCCCCACCTCCCCCGCCCACCCACCCCACCGGTGGAGGACTGTGAGCTGTACTCTGACTTGTATCCTTGGACAGAGAGGAAACCAAATTGAAGCTATGCAAACATAAATAGAAATGGAAACAGAGAACCTTTCAAAATGATTGGGACATCTTAATAATTGATTTAAAGGGTTGTTTTTTCACCATACCATTGCATCCTGAGGACCATGACATAGTGGAACATATTTCGGTTCAGTATCAAACAAGCCAGTGTTGTGGTATTGCTAAAATGTGATAAATTGCTCCAATTGGGAACAACACAATTGGGTCAGACACAATTGGCCAGTTTACATTTCCCTAAAAATAGGCTGTGCCATAATCGCAGCATAAAATATAAATCAGTAAGTGAAGACTTTGTGCCTCGTAATGATTGCCGTACTTCCCAAGATCTGTCTTAGATGGAAGGATTTTTTTTTTTTTTGGATTTGGTTGTGCTACTGTGCAAACGTGATTATGGTTAATTAAGCTAGCCTATCAAGTAGAAAAATTAGCTAATGCCACCGATACTAGTATACAGTTGCTCGATCGACAATTACAAGCCACATCAACAATGGCTCTTCAGAACTGGATGGCACTGGACTTGATGCTGTTATGCTAAAATGGACTTTGTGGCTACCTAAACCTCTCCAGTACCGACTGCAGCATTTATATCCCTAATGTTACACAGGACCTGGATATCCAATCAGAGAAGATGCGACAGGTGGCAAAAGACACCCATGAACTCTGAGAATCACTAGCTGGCTGGCGAAGGTGTTTAGTTGGTTTGGATTTGGTGTCACTGGTTGGATTCAGTTTGATAGAATATGTGGTGATGTTCATTGTGATGATAATTGTCCTAAGTATAGCAATATCCTGTATAAAATCTACTATAATGAAAGCTATTAACGTAAAGATGATTCAGTTCACCGCTTATACCCCTTTACAGGTGGATGACCCAATTGATGTCCCAGGTACTAAGACTCTAATTTGAGACTAAATTTCAATATACAATGGTAACTGGAGTCACGGGGTGGATACAAAGTTTGTTATACTCAATTACTTACTATTGTAACTGCAATATTTTCTGTATATATATTCTTGTAGAACTAGACTCCCTTCCTTTTCTGTAACTTCCTCCGTCTAATGTACCAATGTGCAATCACTCGCCTACCTGCATCATGTTTAGGGCATGTAATATTAACACCTCAACAATTTCATGCGAAGCTTGAGTGACTATAGTCATGGGGTGGATAATGTGGAAGAAGTGTTTGTGGAAGAATTGTTTGAAAGCAGAAACTGGATGGGACCTTTGGACTTGATGACCTGGGGGAAAGGGTATGCTTGTGTTGTTGCAGATACTGGAACCAGATGGGTGCCAGCGAAATGGGTGAGACCTTGGCTGGAAGCAAACTCGCATACATCAGATGAAGCAGGCAAGCAGCTGGTGCAAGTGTGAGCCTGCAGAACAACATGGGAGGAAGAAATGTTACTGTTATTATTAGTTGTATATTGTGGCTTTTAGGAGGTAGTGTTGCTTTTAATGCTATTATAGGAGCTGATGCTGCTTTTAATGGATATGTCATGCTTCTTAGGCATATTGTTAATTATACCCAAATTAAGAGTTCTTGCCTTTGTGGGACAGCAGATATAACCCATCAGACAGGTATCCCTTATGATTATTATTTGCTTTGAAAAAAGAGGGGGAGAAGGGTCCCTACGAATTAATCAGTAAAGCATGCTATATCTTAAATTGGCTTAACCCTCGAAATGATGATAGTATACCTATTTTCACCCATTTTTCTAAAAACCCAGCTGATCTTTCAGGAAAGAAGGTGCAGGTAGAAGTTTTCTGGCCGCAGAAACAGATCTGGGAAGGTCCAGTCGAGTTAATTACGTGGGGACGGGGTTATGCTTGTGTACTTGCAGGAGATGGAGCGACCTGGGTACCAGCCAAGTGGGTACGACCGTGGTTGCGGAACAGACAGGAACACTCAATGGACCAGGATGTCAGAATGGACCAGGTTCAGCTGTTTGGTAATCATCTTGATAACAGTGACAGGAATAGTGCAGGGGAAATGGCAGACAGAAATTCAGCAGAGGGAGAACATTTGGGTCACCATAGCTAATCAGACAGGCCAAAGTGCCTTCTGTCTTAGCTTGGAACGTCCAGGAGACCCTTTTCGTACTTGTTTGATAGGTGTCCCTGTTTGGCAACCTCAAGAATTCAATGGGTACGTAGCTAATGTTGCTGTGCTTAATGATACTCTATTAAATACTACTATGTGCTCTTACCGATCAAAGCGAACGGCAGAACAGTTAGACGGGTGCTGGCAATGTGAAATCATTAAAAGTCTGAATGGCACTCTGACTTCCCCGCCGGAGGAATTAGACTTGTTGGGAAGTCTGAATGCCACAAATACCACCCGAAACGGTGGATGGGTTAGTTTTGAACTGCATAGCAAAGGTGCACTTGAAGAAAGTACATCGCAATGGGCAACAGTTAACTCGGGGCTGAAAATTAATGATGTTTATCTTCACACATATACCCAATGTAAATTAACGAGCTTCTCTGCAAAACGGCTACCACCAGGAGTGTTTTTAATATGCGGAGACCGGGCATGGAACGGAGTACCGTCCAGTCCACAAGGAGGTCCGTGTTATCTGGGGAGACTGAGTTTGTTTCACCCTAATATATCTCAAGTGATGACCTTTGTATCCAAAAGGAAGAAACGATCGATACATGAGTTAGATTGTACAAAAGTTGGGGATCCAAGATTTTGGTCAAGGGTCAAAACTATCTTCGTGTCCCTGCTTATCCCAGGGAGCACTGCCGCACGAGCAATGACTTCCTTGAAACAGCTAGCATGCTGGACGAGGAATGAATTAAATTTAACATCAGACATTTTAGATCAGCTATCGCAAGATGTAGCTAGTGTAAATCATGTAGTATTGCAGAATAGAGCCGCAGTAGATTTTCTGCTTTTAGCACATGGGCATGGGTGTGAGGATTTTGAAGGTATGTGTTGTTTAAACTTATCCGATCATTCAGAGTCTATCCATAAAAAGATTGCACTCTTGAAAGAAGGGCTGCACAAGTTGAAGGAAGAAAGTTGGGGATTAGAAGATTGGCTCAGATCGTTAGGCTTAGGACCATGGATTACAGAAATGTTGTACCACTTGTGCGTGATCGGGATGGTTATACTCGTGCTTGTGACTATGTTACCTTGCTTTTGCCAATACTTGCAACGCTTGATGCATAATACCGCTAATTCTGTTTTTGAAAAAAGAGGGGGAAATGTTGGGGCCTTAGCACTTTTACAGGAATACGAGGAGCTGAAGTGATGAGAACTGAGGAGCTGAAGTGATGAGAACCGAGGAGCTGAGGCGGTGAGAACCGGGAACTGAAGCGATGGGAACCAAGGCCACCCGGAGAAGATAACGCTCGTTAGCAACTTTTTAATGAACTAGGCCGGCCATAGCCAGATAAGCATCCGGGAGGACCAGCAATAGAGCATCGGAAAGGAATGTCAGCCAGCTGCAAGCTAGTTATGCATGGACACTATAGCTTAACCAATGAGAATGCTGTTGCTTAGCGCGTGTGTACGCTTACAGGTGATAGAATTGTATAAAGCTACACCGTAGAGAATAGTAAACGAATTGAACCTGCTTCACATTGAAGTGTCGTTCATTCCGTCTCGCGGGGTGGGCCTCGGCAACCGGCTGCCAGGCGAGCGCCCCACCGGCCGCTTCCCGGCACGTTTCATCCAGGGCAACGCCGGCTTCAACAGCTGGGACAGATCCAGGTTTGCTTAACCTAACGCTAAGGTGGGGTGCCCTGGGGGCACATCTGGCCTGGGGCGCACATCTCATCCCTAACCAATCCAGTGACATCGGCGAGTTTCCTTAAAACAACCATGTGGCACAAAGGCAGATGGTTTGAAACTGGGTGAACCAAATCCAGGACACCAAATGAGGGAGGTCTCTACTGGTTACCTCTCAAACTGTTTCTTCTTAGTGGTTTTAGAGCTTCCGACTACAACAAGGGGATGTAGGATGGACAACCACGGAACTGCTTCTCCAGCTTGGCAAGGGGAGGGCACTGCATGCACAAGGACTCGCCTGAAAGCAGGACGAAAGCTCAGATAAAATGACTGAAATAAGGACTGGCAAGGTGCTGCAAGGAGTGCCAGAAGCAGGTAATTGGGATAAGCTGAATTTATGAAGAGCAATAAAAGGTAGAGGGTCAGTGGCTTAGACTGAGAAATGGAAAGGGCTCAGCTAAAAACAGCTAGAACAGTGGTTAAAGATGACAAACTTAGCACTAGCATTTTGACTTCCTAAAATACAACACACAAAATCAAATTAAGATATATTAAGGGTAAAAATCACCAACAGAAATTTGTTCATCAAGAGCCTATAAATGAAATGATGAAAGAAATAAAAACTGATGACTACAGTGGTCCTGTAAAGGATGTAAAGCCCAGTGTGGTACAATCGGTTTCAAAGTGAATTCAATTTCAGGTACTTAATGACTTAATAAGCACATATGCAAAACCACTTAAAGAAAGTTGTCAGGAAGCAGCAAATGTTTTAGAGTTTTTTCCTTAGAATACTTTCACGGCCTTGTTATATAGAAAAAAATGAGCTTGAGGGGAGAAATCAAGGCATGTGCCACCATAATAGGATAATAAAAAAGATGCAGAACTAAAGTTGTCACCTTCACCTTTTGTTAGACAGTTTGTAGCACTGGGAGGATTCACTTGAAGCAAGAAACAGTGCAGCAGAACGCAATCTTTTTATTTAGCACCATGCTATAGTTTGGACTCCTGCAACATGAGATACACGGCAGAATTTCACTAATTTCTGTGGCTGATAAGGAAAACAAATGTAACAGGAAAAAAAAAAAAAAAAAAAAAATTCTACAGGTGATATTTCCCATATGCATATTTGACTGTTTGCATTGATTCGCTGCAGGAAAAAAAAAATAGTAGTAGTAGTTGGCGTTCATCACTTTTGACAAACAGTCCTGTGGAAGTCACCCTTGCTGTAATGCTCTGGAAAGCGGGATGCGCATCCAGGTTGTTTGGGATCTTGGGGGGTCGTCAGCAGTTTTCCCACCTGCTGTCTCACTGGGGCAGCAAGCAGAAGCTACGTGTTTCAGTGCCATTACTTAGTGAGTACAGGAGCTCAACACGTTACAAAGGCAGCCCTAAGAAGCTCACACTTGAACTGTACTGGCCTCAACAGGTTTTCCATCAGAGCCCTGTCACCTGGACAGGTTAACTGTAGAACAGTGCCCAGCTGTCCCCACCGTCCCGTCCTGTCCCGTCCCGCGGGCAGTCTGTGGAGCGGGATGGGAAGGGCTGGAATCATGGGAGAACCATGTGCAGGAGACAAAGCTGAAAACCTGAGGAAGAAAAGCAGTGTCCCATTTGAATGTCAGTGTGAGTACAAGTACCCAGCGTTTTCCTAAAGGGATAGCATGTCTATTTTAAGGAACAAAATTAAAATCAAATCATCCATGCCCACAGCTGGATAGAGATGGGTGGAGTATCAGGCTTCCTTTTTTATTTATTGCTCTAATGATGCCAGAAGGTTTGGTTTTCACTAAGAACAGCCCCCAGGTTTGCAAGTTTAGCCTCTGGTGAAACACACAAACAGCACCCCAGCTGCTTTGCTTTACACCCTTTCAGACCTTCATGAAACATGCAGCACGAAGTGCTTTGTGTTTTGCTATGCCTGGAAAATTAGCCAGCAAGCAGGGAGCGGACAATTACAGGAGATCCCTATTTGATGTCTGGGTTTGATTTGATGCATTTTTTAGTGTTTTGATCATTTGGACTGGGGAAAGACGCACACAATTTGGTAGCTGGCAAAGTGGGATTTAATAAGTCTGCTGTAAAACACAGCATGTATGCAAACAGCCCAGAGGATGAGACTCCACTTGCTTAGTTTAGAACTTGGTGCAGCCAACCTGAATAATGAAACGGAGGAACAAAAGTTGAGAATCCCCTCCGTGCACTGCTTCATTAGGGTCTCCTTGCAAAAAAAGAAAATGGGACTCATCTGATCAGCCAGATTTTATGGCATCTGATTAGACCACCATTTTCTCAGCAGGTCCCCTTTCTTTAAACTGTTGACTATGGATGGCCTGCTGAATAGGATGAACTTTGGACCGCTAAATTGCAGCATTATGGTTATTTAGTGTAATTTATGAAAAAGAGAGAAGTCGTGATCACCTACTTCATATTGCTAATGATATCTCCATTTATCAGAACAGGTACGAGTTTGGATCATCATTTTTCCCTCAGAGTCACAGAACACTGTCCAATTAGATACCAAAGAAATTATGTTTGCCAGTGGGGCTGTATGAGTACTGAATTAAGATTTAATAGCCCTTATATAATCATTTATTACTGTTGATTGTTTGCTGCCTTGCATTAAGTTTCACATCATCTCAGCATGTTTATTTCAAAGTCTACTTTATTCAGCATTTTCTACCCACATTTACTGAGACTAGTCTAAAAAGTAAGAGATCTGTATTTGATTCGGATCCACAGGATATCATCTAAACAGCAATTAAAACCAAATCAAATTAAAAGGACACTATAAGAATGACGCTAAGGTGATTTAACTGAGAAAGTCCCCCCCTCCCTGAATCAGAGGAGACAGATTTGCAAATACAGAGATTATCACTTTTTTTCCCCCTAATAAATAAGACTGCCCAACACTTCCCCTAGAAGCAAATTTCCAAATTGCTGATTATTGGAGGTAAGCATTTATTCCTTACGCCAGCTGCTCACCCATCCTTGGAAGCTGGAGCTGTGCAAGTAAATGATGAACTGGGAAGGCAGCAGCTCTGGAGCCGCGTTGGAAACACGTCCCTCTCGCAGTGTCCGTCCGCATAGGATGCGCATCCCAGTCCAGCTCCGGCCGCGTCCCACAGGCACCAGCCGCTCACGGGCTGGCACACGGCCTGAGCGGGCCACAGATCGTGGACAAAAGCCCTGAGCCCGGCCCGCTCGGCGCGCGGCATGGGACGGGTCTGGGGGCACCAGGCAGCCCGCATGGCAGAGCGGAGCGAGACGGCACCCTCGGCACCGCGCGGCCGGGGGACAGCGTCTGGGCCAGCCGCGCTCTGAATCCAGCCCCTGCAACTTGCTCACTCTGTTGCTTGCTAATGAGGAGCCACAGACCAGCGGATGCTGGTTTAGATGACTGAGAACTGAATGTGCTACAACTGCTCCATCATAACTTTGGGGATCACAGGATGGATGCTACTGCTCTGGTCCACTTGGAATTGACCTCGGGAGAGGGAATCTGTTCATGCAGTCCTTTCATGTTCTTCCACAAGAAGAATCTATTTTGGCAGCTTCCTCCTGCAGACAAGCCCATGTGGGCTGTATTTGGTGTCCTCACTGCTGAATTTTCTGCTTTCAGTGTCCCCCCTGGAGCGGAGTTTTCACATGGTTACCAGCAGTGAGCAGCTCTTCTTACAGCCCTCAGCAGTTCTTTCTCCCCAAGGCACAGGGAGAAAGATGCAGGCAAGCTGATGAAGGCTCTCAGTCAGGACATGTGTAGCCCTCCAACACGACACCTCCCCACAGAGGCAGCACAGCTCATTACACTGCCCTCAGACCCTGAAAAACTTTTGCTTTCTCATTTCCCATCTCAAACCACCCCGCTGCCGCTTCTTGCCTTTCTATCCAGAAAGGAAAGCACACTACAGCAGTATTCCCATGGAAAGACTACCTCTTGCTTTTGCTACAGTTCAGATCCATGAAGCCATGTATCGCTGTGAACCAACTCTAAATCTTACCGGCACGGCCACAGTTACACAATGTACTCCTGTTCTTTGTTCCCAAAAATGGTCCTAATTTGTCTTTCTCCTTACTCTGCACATGCTGTTCAAGAAACTCCTCACAACAGACGGTGAGAAATTCTGTGCAGAGTAACATTACGTGATGACATGACGCCAGTGCTGTTCTCTGTAACAGATGCAACCTTCTCCCAGGATCAGTCTTATAAATAAGTGCACTTCTTGCACAAAGCAGCCGTTCGATAGGGGAGCCAATGGGGGATTTTCTCAAACCCCAAGTGCAGCTTTGTAACTGGCTCTTCCAAAGATGCTGCTGCCTTCCACTTGCAGCGCACTCAGTCATGACGAAGAGAAGGGAGGAGGCCAGAAGAAAGCCCTTGGTTCAGCTGTCAGTGCACGTAAGTGTCCACAGGTGTCATCGAGTGTGAAGAAGCCATGGCAGCCATTTGACATGGATGCTTCTGTGGAAGAAATTTTTGTGGAAAAGGCAGGACTTGCGAAATCCTGCCAGTCTCCTGCCAGAATTCATCAGCCCTTGGATCATGGGACCTCTAGTTAAAGGGGCCCCTGGCAGACGAGCAGACAGAAAGCAAGGAGGGCTTCTGGCAGTGGCGGAGGCAGGAGACAGGGCTCTGTTAAAGCTTTCCAACCTCCTGCCACTGCAGCATTTGCACATTCATTGGTGAGGACAAGCATTGCTCTGGGTACAGGGTAAGGAAAATGTTTTCAAGGCCTTCTGTTGAGTGACCATGGCAGGAACGGTGGAACTGCCCCGCTGCAGCCCTCCGCGCGTTCGGCCGCTCTCCTAGGTGGCCCTGCCTGACATGGACGTTGCATGCCACAAAGCTGGCTAGGAAGAGAAAGCAAGACCAGGGCTAACCCAGCCTCTGCAGGAAGGCTTTTAGGGACTGCTCCTGGATAATTTCTCCTGTTATTCTTCTCATTTATTGAATTCCCCTCCTCTCTTTTGCAGAGAACTTCATTAAGACCTGGAGACAGAAATGATTTCTCCACTTTCCCATGAAATGGCAAATACCAGATTTTTTTTCCCAACATTTTTCTCATGTAATTGGCACCTTTCCATTACTGAGAATTCAATTTTCCTTAATCTAGCCTTCTTTCATAACAGCAGAGCTAAGGATAGATATGATCACAGAATCCCAGAAGGGCTGAGGTTGCCAGGGACCTCTAGGGATCCTCCAGCCCAACCCCTGCTCCAGCAGGGACACCCAGAGCAGGGGCACAGGGTGGCAGCCAGGTGGGTTTGAAGATCTCCAGAGAAGGAGCCTCCACAGCCTCTCTGGGCAGCCTGTGCCAGGGCTCTGGCACCCCCACAGGAAGGAAGTTCTTCCTGATCACAACAAAGAAAGGACAAACAGGAAGAGGGCAAAGCAAAGGGCTGATTCTGCTGGCCCTCTGCAAGCCCCATACACAGGGTGCAGATGCACCCTCACCATTCCTTGTCTGCTGCCCTTACAGCCTCATCCACAGCAAGAAAACGACAGCCCTGGCACAAGATGAACCAGGAGCCAGGGACGTTCTCCTCTTCAGTGAGGTGCAGCAAGGAACTTTTGTCCTGTCCATGGCTTTTGCCAGCACTTCTGTGTCTGGGGGCAGATCTGGCCTTTTTGCATGTCTAGCTAACACCAATGTATCAGCAAAACAAGCAGCACAGACCTGCCTTAGCATCACTCAGTAAAACTGTCCACAGAAGTCTGAGAGGAGAAAGTACCAGGCCTCATTTCCATCCCCCTGGCCAAGGCTCTCAAAAAGCCCCTGT
The DNA here is from genome assembly GCF_059628265.1 of Tinamus guttatus. NCBI lineage: Eukaryota > Metazoa > Chordata > Aves > Tinamiformes > Tinamidae > Tinamus > Tinamus guttatus. The sequence continues at coordinate 15,233,329 of NW_028288821.1, read as the reverse complement.
TTGTCCAGAGCCCAGGAGGGCCTTGGCTGATGACCAGATGTTACCCACGTTGTGACTGCAGGCACACACAAACACGGCTTCACATGCAACCTCTCCGATCCCAGGGACACAGCCTCACTGGGGCACTGTGAGCCTAACTTTATACTACATAAAAAAAACTAAAAACGCACAAGCAAAAGAACAGTTCAATGGAGCAGCAACATGTGGCAGAAGGGGTGGCGAGGGCTGTGTGGGGCTGGATGCGGGCACGGAGCGAGGCGCAGCCGTGCGTGCCGCAACCCACGGCCGTGCCTGCACCGCGGCACCGACAGGATGTGCTCCGCCCACGCTGGCCAAACAGCCCTGGAATCGCCCTGGCACAAAGGGGCTTCTGCAGAGATTTCACTGAAGCAACACCAGAGAAGTTTGTCTGAAATAGAACCAAAATACGCTTCCTCAGTTACAAATATGATTCCTTGGGAAATGGAATCGATGGCAGCGAGTACTTTGTGGAATGAAATGCACACCCATTCCAGACATCCGTAGGGTTATTACCCCGAGCAAACACTTCTGCTTTCCGCAGCATTGCTCAGAGGTCCCAGCTGGACACAATGTGAGCAAAATTTAGTTGAGATACAGACTTCACAGTGAAGTTTTATATAATATGTGAGTAACAAGAACACAAATAGCAACTTTTTTGACAGTTTCTTACCTCAACACATATACTATATACTTCCTATATAACACAGAGTAAAAATGTAAAGGTTCAAGTACAGAAATGATACTTATATTGCCTCAGAAAGAGATACCAATAGCACTGTGACTTGTATCATTTCTACATACACAGTACATGATTGCCATTTAAAAAGTAGGTTTTCAAAATGGCTCAGATATGTTTCAGTAGGAGTTCTCCTCTCCCCTGTGGAAAAATGCAATTTATATTCCTGCAATTATTACACCTTTATTCTGTGCATCAACTCTGTTTCCAAATGTCTGAACTGACAGCATGTCTGGTCACATGATTCCAGTCGACAAATTTGGCTAGCAGTAACGCTTTAGGACAAAATTATGAAAAAAATGACAAATTAGCAATGGCACCTAATCAATAAATGACACAATATGGAATCCATGAAGCTGATAATGCAATCTCTCGATTCTCTCATTTCATAAATTACTAGAGCCAAACACGTGCAAGATGATGCCTCTTATTTCCAGTTATTTTCCTCCAACCAATAATAAATTTACCTCAAACTATACAGATTATGGTTCTAAAATACATGCTGTTTTCAGAATCTCTCTCGCTTTCCATGAAACAGGCATTAATATTAACCAAAGCATCTACAAAGTGTAGATGCATTAAAACACCCTTTGATGCAATACAATGTGCTTCAGCTAAAGTTCCCATCTAGAATATTATCACTCCACCGAGGAAGAAATGGGAAAGAGAGTGAAAGATCTGTTTCTCTTTGCTAAAGGAACTTTGTAACCTCTATGCTCCCTCTAGAAAATACCATAGCACCATCATTTTGTATAGAACTCTTAAAATATTTCAGCATTTAACTGGCCTTCAAATAAATTCTCCTTCACTGCAGTCAGAATCTACGTATCTCAGTAAGAATATTGTGAAGTCTGAAATTACTTACCTTTATTCTTACCCTGAGCTTTCATTACTTATCTAAACTTTGCAGGCAGGCATTTCTCATGATGCGGTTTGCGCACAAAAAGCCCTTCTCCAACAAAAAGTGTGAAGCCAATTTGTTTTACTCTCTTGAAATTATCGAAGAGCAAGGTGAGTTAATCACGACAGAGAAGCGATGATAAGGTTTCCCTTCTCTGCTATTTTCTGATCGCTCTGAGCAAACCTAGTCTTAAAGACCGCGGATTTGCCGCATCACGCACCTTGAGGGAATGTGCCTTGCTGACTTGCTTAGCTGGAGCGCTACCGAGGGCGCCCTCCGTTCTCAGAGTGTTCACAGCAGCTCCCTGGTCTTTAAAACTTAAACCTTCTTGTTAAAGCAAACAAACAAACAAAAAGCAGTGGTCTACAAGCAAGTAGCACAGTGAAGAGCTGAAGGTCTCTATCAGTATTTCCATGCAGATACCAGCATTCCTGAAAAGCCTGTCAAGAAGACATTTTAAAACTATGAAACAGGCTGTTAGGGAGACACTTAACCGATCACCCTTGTTACTTCCAGGAAATGAGAGAAGGTCCCTAAATCAAAAGACGTTCAGGAACATCTGGCTGCTGCCACTGGACTGTGCGAGGCGCAAGACTAAGAGTTCCGCGCGACGGGCAAGCCCCTCGTCCTGCCACCGTCCACAAATGTCCCGTCTGGTGGAGGTTTTAAAGCCCAGCTGCTTGGCAGTGATGAACAGAAGGGAAAATAAGGAAGTTAACTCACATACTCAACTGATATCACAGCTAAGAGCGACCTGTTGTTTGCAGCCAGGACTTCAGCCCTTGATCCTGCAAAGCGTTATGCACGTGCTCGCCTTTGCTATTGGAAGCGTCCATATCCCGAAGCAACAGAAAAGGACACAGAGAATAAACAGGCAAATAAATCATACTCTTAGCTGCTTATCCTGAAAAAAAGAAGGAAAAGAAAAGTAATAAAAAGAAAGAAAACAGGCACATTCATCTATTTCAGTCAGATCTCTTTTGGGGGGATTTAAGGAACAATTCTGACTGCTGCACATGGCTTGGGGCAGTGCTCTCTGGCCTAGGACAGGGCCCCGCGCCGCCCCAGCCGCACCTACGGGTGTGAATTCATTGCCTCAGATCCACAGCAACCAAAGCAGTGCACACCACAGTCCTTGCTCACTGCTTCTGTCATCTCGCTCAGTACAAAAGCCAAACACAGCTGGAAACCATTTTAGGAAAAAAAAACAAAAAATAAAGGTACAAGCGGCGCCAGCTGGTGCAGGTGAGCAGCACAGGGACAAGGGCCCTGGTACGGCGCAGAGCAGCAGGGAACCCCCAGCTGCAGTACAGCTTCAGCATGAAACTGCAGGCCGAGCCCCAGGCCTCCAAGCACTGCCATGGCATGAACATTAAGTCAATAAAATAGCATATATAATTAACAAAACACCAGCCCAGCACTCGAGGGGGTTTGGCAGGAAGGTATCATTCCTTCATGCTAGGACTCACACCGCCTAACTTGTGCAAATGATTATTTCCAAATTAAGTAGCCGTGGTATATTTTGGGTCAATTTACACACATACCAGGACCTCAAAAAAAAAAAAAAAGAGTTCTCCCAGTAACATTTTACTATCATCTAAGGAAAAAAAAAGAAATTAGTTGAGCCAGATACTGTGGCACTGCAAAATCCTTCCTGAAATCCATCTATTTCTGCCCTTCCCATATATCCATGTGCAAGCAGTCCCAACTGTCCAAACTTGTGCTCTCTAGAAAGACCCACGTTTGCTTACGTGTGTGTGATGGAGAGGAAGATGAGATGATCACCATGGCTGCATGACCCTGTGAGAGCCTCTGCTCTCAGAGGAGGCATCTCCCACCACGCTGGAGAAGACCTCTCCAGCCAAACACCCAGCACAAAGGGAGGTGCGGATGATACCCCCAATTTATATTCATTACAATGAAATGTGTCTCTATCACCTCCCATCACCTTAATGAAGGGTTAATTTCAACATCTAATCGGGAGCTAAAACTGCTGATGTTATTAAGCTGTCAGACTGCAAGTACACCTACATGGGGACAAACTATCTGCTAAAAACAGTGCCCTGGGTCCCCGTCCATGACTTGTGTCTTTGCCCATCACCTAACAGTGCTCTTAGCCCAAAAAAGCCTTATAGAGGAGGTTAGCTACAGCATGCCACAGATGGGGAAGCTGAACTGCACAGGACAAAATAAATAAATAATAAATAAATAAGCCAAATGTCACCTGCACAGCCCAGATGTGCTGACCAATCCTCTAGAAAAGGTCAAAAAAAATCTACTCACTACCCTGTCCTCTCTCAGGAAAAGTCTATCACTGTGTATCTGTGTGCTCAACCATATTGACAGAAAGTTTTCCAGGTTAAAATCTTTAAAAAATGGGTCTGCTCTATCTATATGCAATGCATTTGTCGGCTTGGTGTCTTAATGCTGTCTGAAGAGGACAGCAAGGATAGATTTTCTCAGTCCTTTGCTCACCTGTCTAGCAAACTGCAGTCCTACCATCAGAGCTCAGTGACGAGCTCAGTAGATGGACATTTGCTTCTACACAGTCTTGTCCTCTACCTCACTCTTTAAGCAATCGCATCCCCTTAGGCAGGCTTGGTTTTGCTTATGTCGTGCCAATGAGAGATCCTGTTTTAAACCACAATATGATGGAGACGCTCCCATGTCCGGACACCCGGACGTGCAGAGGGGCTGGCAGGGGCAGTTGTGGCTGAGTAGCTATTTGCCAGTGTCCAGGCAATGCTAAGAGGTCTCTTCTGATGCGGCTGGGGGCAAAGTTAATCAGGTGGGATCCAACTATCAGCATCTTCTCTATATTCCAAGCTTATTAATCCTCGGGAGAGGAAGAGCTGCAAATGTTTCCTTTCCAGAGGAGGAGGAGAGGGAGGGAGCTGCAGCTTTGCGTGGATATTGTCTGCTTATCACCTGTCCAGATGAAAGCAAACACACTACTTCCGCCTCCACCCTAGGTGGAAGGGCAGAGGAATGCGGTGCTCCCGGAGCCGGCGCCTCCTCCCCGGCCAGCACCTTGGCAGCTCTGGGGCCAGGGCGTCCCTGCACTGCCGGCGCCATGGGGAGCAGTGCGGGGAGCACAGGAGCCTTCCTTGAGGCACTGGGGTGAGTTTGCTGCGCTCGAAGGAAACCGGGAGATGCAGTAAAGCAGTCCCTGCCTGCAGCTATAGCTTCCTGTCAACTGCAAAAAGCTACATTCAACACTCCTGGCTTGGAGGCTGGAAAAAGGCCCGTCCAGCCCTGAGGGCCAATTCACAGCTCCCATCCCACTCAGCTCTGGAAGCTCCAGAGATCCCTTCCCTCAAGGGCTATGCAAATATTCTGGGCTGTGGACAATAAAGCAGGACCAAGGTGGTTTGTGTTAATAACCCAAGCTGTGAATTGCCGCAGTTGAGGAGCGCATCCCTGGAGGTTCAGCCACAGGCAAGCGTGACCTCAGGCAGGGGAGCAGGAAAAGCAGCCCAATCCTCCCCACGGAGCTGAAGAGCAGCTCCTGATCCATGGGAGCCCTTGGCTGCACTCAGGACAAACTTGCTGGGTGCTAGCAAGTGCTAACGTTTGATTTATTGCTTGGCACCACAAAGAGTCAGAGCATACAGTTAGTATTTGTGAAATTAATTGCAATTATTCATCACTTAAACTGTCACAGCATAATGGTGCCTCGATATTCTTCATTATGCACATTGCCATTACTATATTTAAAACTCACTTTCCACAAAAATGTCTTTGCTCAGAGGACGAAAACAAGGAAAATAATTAAAACAGGTTTTTTTTTTTGTTATGCTAAAAGAGTTTTAATTATTTGACAGCATTCTTCCTACCACCTTCTGTAACATTTAAGGCTATAATGTGTATCAGAGGTTGGTGTCTAGTAAGTTAGCAATCATATTCTCCAAGGCAAATTTAAGTCCCACTCTTTCAGTTGCGCCCGAGATGTTTCTTCTGATCAACCTGAAGATATATCTGGTATTTCAATGTCATTACTCTTAAGACTTGTCCCACTGAGCTTGTAAAACAAGTCTCTCTCTTCCAGAAAGGAGAGAGGAAATTGCCAGAGAAGCTTCTGTTATCTCTGGGGATGGGATAATAGAAGGCCAGTGTGAAGATGCTTGGCATCCACCAGATGATAGATAGAAAGCCGAAGGGAAAAAACATTCAGCTTGGAAATAAAGAGAAGCAGATGGCCTAGGTGCTGAGGCTGGAGGCCATCGGGGAAGGGGCTAATTCAGTTCTGCCACAGACTTGCTGTTTACTCTAGTTCTAGCTAAAGTTTTTCAAATATGAACTTCCAAAGCTATAAAAAAATGATCAGGAGCTCCTTAGTTGTCCAAAACTCAAAGGTGAAAAAAAAAAAAAGTAACATCAGTAGAAACGGAAAAACTTAGATTTTGCACTAACTTTGTGAAAAAAAAAATCTAATAAAGAAGACAGCAAGGTGCAGTTATGTATCAAGAGCTGTACTGTTTTAGTTAAAGGCATCATTTTTAACTGAGCATGCTATCTTCTGTGCATGAACATGCACTCAGGCTCAAACCTCCTGGCCTTATCTGTACACCAATGTGAAAGCTGTCTGCATCTAATCTCTAGGGATCTCTTATCAGAGTCCAGGGATGTTGTGAAACTCCTAGAACCCTGGGCACCAGGGAATACGGGGCTGAAGTCACTGAAGTCTGCACAGTGACCTGAGATGCGACGTGGGAACCCAAAACCTGTCGAGATATGAATGCCGATGCAGGGTGTCACCTTCGGTGCCTCCAGACTCCCAAGGACTCACTCCTGATAGCAGTTCCAGCATTCTGGCATCCATTAGGTTAACTTAGTGTTACCTAGGGCTCTGTGCCCCTGCTATCACTGTGCATCATCTGCCACTTTAAAATCAGAAATGCTGAAAATTCATTTCTGAGTTAAAAATCCAAGGCTTTCCTTTAGAAGCCTGCTTCATTCTGCAGCTGTGCTACGAACCAAGCTGATCAGCAACTGTTGTAGAATTGAAAAAGTATTAGGAAAAAAAAAAAAAAAAAAATGTGTTCCACATTCCTGTTAGCTTGAGCTTTTTGCAGTCCCTAGCATGGTCAGCCCTGCCCTGGTCTTTTTCGCCCCTTGCAGCTAGAGCTCACGCTTGCACATTTTCAGGCTTTACCAATTCTCCACTTCGCTGATGTGCCATTGATCGGCTTCATCTCCAGCCATGGGACCATAAACCACGGCAGGAAGCACCACTTGGTGCAAGAGCACTGAGAAAACCCCTGGACTCAAATGAGTTGCCTGTATGAAGGCACACGGGGCCACCAGCGCTGCAGTCTTCTCAGCAGTGCTCCCCAGCACACAGCAGCCCGGGCAGGTGTCTCATGGGCCAAAGAGAGGAAAACCATGGCAGACAGCAAAAGTGCCAAAAAAGCTTTGAAAATTGCACCCTGGATGCTTCAGGCTGATGCTGAAGAGTTGAAATGTTCTTTTCACTAGAGATTTGGATCCACAAGCAATGCCTGGCAATAAGATCAGCCTGGTAGCTGATGGTGACATGCCATCCTGGGACTTCCTTGGCCAGTCCTGTTTGCTGCCACAGTACTTACTTACTTACATTCCTGTTTGGCTGTCCCCCTCCTACAGACCCATGTAAAGCTCTTCCCTGCCCTGCTCCATCTGTGTACAGCAAGACAGCCAGTGCTCGCAGGGACATTGACAACGCTCCTCCAGCGGAGCCAGTGCAGAGCCGAGAGGCATGATCACATCGTACAACTTGCTAAGCAAGTCAACAACAACCAGCACAGGACGAAGTGTTACTGCTCTGCATACCCAATCAGACTCTGAAAGCCAACTTCACTGTGTAACACATGCTTCTATTTCTATTTTAGGAAAAACACTGGCTTTTTAGGGCTCTTTCCTAAATAACCTGCAAGATTAGTTCTCAAAGGTAAAGGTTATTTTGGTGATTTTGCACAGCACTGTGGGATGATACTGTTGTTGTAATCTTGTCACACAAGAGGCCTTGGAAGCGCTAGTGAAACCTACAGTTAATTTTGATCTCAGCCACACCTCTGCAAAACTAGTTAGTCCACACTAAAGCGTATAACAGAGATCAAAATCTTGACCATTAGTGCCAGAAGCAACAACGCTCACCTCCAGGATAACCTCTGGGGAGATCCCCACTCCTGAACCATCTCTTACATAAAGCTTTCTTATTATAGTGGTGTAACGTGCATACGAAAGCATGCCACCTCCATAACACCCCGAGGTTTTAGCAGAGTCTAGAGCACAGTATAAAGGAACTATTCCCCCTGCATTTCCCCGTCTGTCCTTGCCTGGGTCAATCGGCACAGTAGCTGACCTCTCCCAGACTATCTCTTCCAATCTCACCAGCACTCAAGCTAGCAACTCAAAACAGGGCAGCAGGAGGAGATGAAGAGACAAGCACCCCACGGCTCGGACATTCCTCCCACACCCAGAGGGCCGGTGAGCAGAAGCAGCTGCCTCCCCGCAGCACTTGCCCTCCAAACGGCTCAAAGGGAGTTGCTGAGTGATGTAGCCCCATGATGCCAGGACCCTTTGCAGGGGGAGGAAGGAGTTTGCGCTTGACTGTTCAGCTTCCTGCATGTACTTGTGTCCATTCTTCCTACTCCATTTGCTAACAGGGTTGCAGAAACATCTCATGTCGGTTGACCCCAGGCAGCACACCAAGCAGATATGGAAAAATAATCCAACACTTTCCCTTACAAAGCCCATCTCTGCTTTAAAGAAACCCCATGTATTTTAAGCTTTTAGTGATGACACAAACATGTGGGCAGCTGTAACTATGATATTTTTTCTGGGTCTATATGTGAGGGGAGTGGATTGCAAACTGTCAGCAGCTCAGTGAGAACACACAGCATAAAGCCACAGAATTTACCCAGGACATTTCGGTAAGACGCAGTATGGAAGGGTCACATAGAATGAAAAGGCTGAATAAATCCCATGGCCAATTACATGGTCACTGAATCATGAAAAGGCCAGGCTCCTGGAATTCTGCAGCTGCCAGTAGATTCAACGGATGCATCAAACCGGCAGCAAACTCAGCTACAAGTTACTCCACCACAGAACTGATTTGAAACTAAATAAACTTCTACCAAGTCTCCATCATTTAGAAATCTTGCCAAAAAAAAAAAAAAAAAGAATAAGGAATACCGATAGAATTGTATTGCCATTGTCTTCCCTTGTCTTTAGGATTTATTTGTACTCTTTACTACAAAATACAGAGAGAGGGAAAATCCCTTTTGTGCTTACTGAAAAGCATGATAGACACTTAAAGAGATTATATTTTTATTGAAATTAAGCCCCACATTAAGTATGGCTGTTAGTCAGGAGGAGGAAGGGTGTCTTTAAATTGCAAACACTAGAGCGGATTTGTACTCACTGGTCTGTGAAGTTCCACCCAGCAGAAGGCAGCCCCTGCAACCTGCGCGCACACGCGGGACTCGTCGGCCGCCGGGGAGCCCCTGGCTCCACGGAGCCTCCGCACGAGACCTCCCAGCTCCGCGGAGCTTCCACATGAAGCTCCCCCGGCTCCTCAGAGCCTCCACATGAGGCCTCCCGGCTCTGCAGAGCCTCCACATGAAGCTCCCCCAGCTCCGTGGAGCTTCCACATGAGGCCTCCTCATGTGCTGAGGGCTCTGTTGTGCTCACACGGCGCTTCCTGCCTTGGTGGGCCCCAGAGAAGCTCGGTCAGTTCACACTGGAGAAAAACTGGAGGCATTGCCTGGCCGCAGCTCGCGAGGGTGATGGAGCCCCTATCACGCACGCAGCTACCAAGCCCCTCACACAAGCAGCCCGGTGTAATCTCTGAAAACAGTGATAGTTTAGGGCAGCCACTGTGCAGCTGGCGTTTGTGCACGTCTTGCCCTGAAGCTCGGGGCCCTCGGCAGCGGCTGGGCAGAACTGCGGGCAGCGGTCTCCTCTCGAGGCTCCCAGGGCTCTTCTGGAGCTTCAGCAACGCAAGGAAACGCTGCAGCGACGGGCCTAGGGCAGTAACAGCCCCGCTCCTGAAATCTCTCTTCCAGCTGGTCGGCAGGGCACCAGTCTGGGAGCTCCTTGCTCTGCTGCTGCCCTACAGGGCATCACTTACCGCTTTGCCAACTTATCTGAGTTGCATCAATTTCCTTTATGGAGTGCTTTAAAATCTTAAGGAAGGAAAACTGCCAAAAAACAAGGAACTATTATCAACTCCAAATTCTGCCCCACTACAGAGCTCCCAGGTTTCCATGGCATTCAGGGATGCACTTGATCATTTATGTTTCAAACAGAGCAAATCAGTTCTTTCACAAACGACTGAGCGCTCCAGTTCAGACAAAGCTCGAATGCAGGTGGCGGGGCAAGGGGACAGAATGCAGAGAAGCTTACTGGAAACACGAGCCAAACTGACCAGTCTGCGCTGGCTGTCAGTGCTGACTCACAGAAACTGCACACAGCGGGCAGCCACGAAACACGGATCCCTCATCCTTCCACAGAGGGCTATTCCCTGCACTCTGCTCTGTCCAGTCCTCCTTAGCACCCTAAACATTTCCCCAGAGAAGCTGATTTCTATGCTCCTGGCATTCCTTTGCTAAGAGGCTGCTTAAATCCAAGCGGGTTTCCTGGCACCGTCCCGCACAGCTACTTTCTCGCTGTACATCCCTTAGAAGCTATGCAGACTTTTTTACCCCCCTCATTAGCTGTCACTTAGTCCCACGCACACCCACCTCTTCAAGCCCCCCCAGATCTCCTGCCCCAAAGTCATTTTTTCAGACAGTGTCTGAAACCTCCCTGACTGCTCTAACTAACCGACAGTGTGTTACTAAAGACATGACTGCTGTTTTCCAGGTAGAGACACATGGGAATGCTGCACAAACACCCTGGTCACCTCCCCTTTACCCGGTTTAGTCTTCTGCAGCTGAAATCATGTATCTCTTCCTGTGCGCCCGCACAGCGCCCGAGGAGAAGGCGGCAGCAGCACAACCATGATCTTTGAGAGACTCCTTCGGAGCAAATGAGAAACCTTCTGTGTGCTGTGAAATCTGCTGTCCTCTCTCCCCTCCAGCGAGGAGGCATGAATCCCCACATCCCAGGGATCTCTGGTATGCATGCCAATTCCTACATCACCAAATTTTCATGATAAAAAGCTTCCTAGACTATTGGCTGCAAGGGCCCCTTCATAACGCAGTCCCAACTAGTTCTTTGGTATTCAGCCATCAGAATCATTAGCACTAGTCGGGTGTTACCTTCCCCGTCCCCTTCCCTCTGGAGCCTCTAAGTGTTGAAGGTACTTGAGGCCACTTAGTAGCAACATTGTTAAACATTTTACAAGTGATCCCACTAACAAGTATTCCAGTCTCAAAATGACACACTTTCCGGGCACAGGGAATGTGCTCAGATGTTTGAGGTAGGAAAGCTGGGTTTTTTCAGTTCACGACTAGTCAAATTTTACTAGAGAACTCATATTGCATCCTAATTCCGTTGAATCCAACAAGGAATATGAACAACGCCAGCAAATGCATAAGTAGGAATAGGGCTGCACAATTTGTGGGGTGACACAGGGACTTGAGAGGACGGATTTGTTTTCTGCATACCTTGGTCCAGCAAGTCATTTAAGTCATTATTTTTGCATGTCCTATATTTTAGCAAAAGTTACTGTGGGAATACGGGGGATGTACATGAATGCGGACAGTTCAGTAATACACAGTCTGCTAATACATCCTGGGCCAAAGAATACGTGCTCATGTATGGATGCTATATGACACATCCAATTAAACAAATGGACTTATTTTTGTTGCCAGTTCGCTCTTATTGCCTGTTACATGCCTTTCTTAAGCATTTAGAGGGCAACATGTCAGGGAAACAACGAATATGCCAACTTTGGGGAGGTCAGAATACTATCCCGCATCTTGTTACATGCTCATATGCTTTAAGGTCAGAAGGGACCATTATGATCCTTTACCCTAACCCCCTGTGGCACAGCCAAGTATTAAATTTTACCCAGCAGTTCCTGCAGAGCAGAGAATTACTCTTTCCTACTGCATAAGTGAACTCTACTGAGCCCGACAGCTTGTTATTCATACAGTAAGGCAAGCAGCACCTACCACAATTTGAGTGATGAAATAAATAGTAATGCAGCCAACCAGGATTGGAGACGACTAGAAGAATTCTCATTGAAATTCAGCAGATCTGGGCAAACTCTTTCCTAAAGCCTCCCCTGCCTTCTGCTCCACATAGAAATTTTAGGGATAAATGCCACTAGATCTTTGTTGTCCCCATTCATTCCTCAGCTACAATTGTGGGTTTTTTTGTTTTTGTTTTTGTTGTTTGATTGATTGTTTTGTTTTGTTAGTTTTATTCGTATTTCAAGTTAAGAATAAGCTCAATTACAGTCACATTGTACATACTGAAAAGGTCAGTACAAGGCGTGAAAAAAGATGTATTTTATATATACAGTAACATTGCACTGCTTTCTTCCCAGTTTTAAATAAGCCTTGGCAGTGAAACACACATATTTCAGGGTGACAAATTCCCTTCACTGCATAATCTTTGGGTCTTCCCCTTCCATCTCCATTAGTTGCCTCAGTCTCCTTTTTTACATCTAACCTCCCTACCCAGCTTTTGCTAAACGGACTCAGAAAAAAAATCTCTTGTCATATGCTACCTGCTATATCCATACTTCTCATGTCTGCAGCAAGAGAATAGCACTTGTGATTAAATCATAAAAGCCTTGTGTAAATTGGTGCTCTGTGTCTAGCGCTTCCTTCCAGAGCAGAACATGGGTATTTCCTTACCCGACTTCCAAGGGAACAGGCTCCAGCTAAGCTGGAACAACGCACTTCCCAGAGCCACTGCTTCCACTGCCCTCCCATGCTGGGGGTGACTATTCGCTGCCGCACACTTCCCCTTGGGCTGCCAGTCTTTGGAGTTAGAATTAAGACAGGCACAAATGCTCAGTAAACTTACTTAGATATATGAAAGGCTGCAATCATCAAAATTGCATCTAGTGCTTTAGAAGCTGGGAGGAAGCAAGTCCTATTCCACTGCAAAGCTTGCAGTCTAAAGCATGTGGAAAGAAAAGTGCTGAACGGTCATTTCTGCAATTAAATTTGTGCTAGTATTTATCAAAGTCACCGGCTTGAGCTTCCCCGTTGGCAGGCCACTTGTGTTTTTGGTGATGAGCAAGGTAAACTCAAGTCCGTTTTGAAAACCACCAAGGAAGCCACCCACGACTGCTTCTCATTCAGGGGTCATATTCACCCACCTCCTTGCAAAATCAAAGTAGACAACCCGGTGTTGTAACCACAAATGTTTTCAGAAAAACTTAAAATGTCTTACAGCAATACTGCGTATGCTTCTTCAGCTGGCTTCCATCAAGACACAGAAAGCTTTGGCTTTGCTTATCTGTGCTTCCAATACAGACTAGCTTGCCCATATGGGGCTCCTCAGAAAGGACTTTGCTGATCTTCTCCCTGCTTTGCACCAGAATGATGCCTTAAGCACCAGAAGTCTGGCAGTGTCTTCCCAGGCAGGAGTTCCCTGCCATAAACTGTCTGGAACCAGAGTTTGGTGAAAGCAACCTGAGATTTGCAATTCTCTTAAGGAATGAGATTTCACACGATGCGACCTCAGTGTCAGCAGTAATTAAATTGCATCATAAAACCAGCATTCTGACAGGAACTATGGCCAAGCCAACCCAGAGAACTGCAAGGACACACAGGACTGCAAAATCCCTTTTCATGCTTGCTTGGTACTGCTGCAATCCATGCGGACTGGCCTGAATTCTAGTCCCCTCTTGAACCAAAGAGAATGTCTGTAGAAGTTTCCATGCAACAAGAAAGCCAAATGGTATGTCGGATTTTGGCTTTCCTCTCGTGTTGGTCACCAGGTGACAAGGTAACTCCAGCACCAAGGTGTCCAATTCACTACTAGAAGTCCAAAACAACAGTTGTTTCCTACTCCAGAATCTCTAGCAGGAGACCTTTCCATGCTGCCACAGCCCACATCTTTAAATAATCTTCATTGTATTGCTGTCTAAACAAAATCCAACAAGATAACCTTATTTCTTTTCCCAATTCATCCACAGTTGAAGTACTGGCTTACACAGAGCTTTCAAATCAAAGCATCTTACTCCTGGCTAGAATAATTCCTCTTCTACACAAATAGAGATGGAAATGCATTGAAGAGAAGCAGACAGCAGAAGAGTCCTTGGAAAAGGAAGCAAAGAACTTTCAAGAAGCTGGAATAATTGATCTGAGAACTGTTTAAGAAATTCTTTGTCATAACATTGAGGCAACTCACGTACATCTGCTGAATGTTTAAAAGAGTACACAAAATTACCCCTGCATATACTTTCACAGTTTGTATATTCAGCTCGTTGACTTCCTTTTACTACAGGTTTTAGAAGAATGGCAATCAATTAATTAATTCATAGTGCTATCCCACCTGTGGGATGTTCATTAAAAAAACCACACATACAAACACAAAAAAAAAAAAAACAAAAAGCAAAACAACTCATTCCACAAACGCTCAACTTTTCAAATGACTGAAGTTTCAAGAAAGGAATTTTTCCACAACAACGAGTATATAACTTACCTTTATAGAGAAATTCCTACTGTAACGTTTCTGCTTATAGGCTATAAAACTAAATTTCCCCAGTGAAGCTTAAAAAAAAAAAAGGGGAAGAAAAAAATAGTTTTGTTCAACTCATTCAGTACTTTTTCTTAACTGTGTGAAAAAGTAGCTTTTCTGACTAGAATAATGCAGCACAATGAACATGAAATCAATGCCAAATGCCTTATCCTGAACTCTGAATGGGCAAAGCTCCACTGACTTTTAAGATTTCTTCCCTTGCAAATGGTATTGAAGAGCAGTTGTTACAGGCACCTCAGGTCTGTCTCTCTTTGTGTCAAGGAGACGCAGAGGATTTTGGAAATCAGCACAGCAAGCTTTGAATGATGATTCATGAAACGAAAAATCCCCATCTAGTACGAAGGGGAAATCCCGAGCGCCTGGTGCCATCACTGCCGCACTGTTTCCTATGGCCTGTACAGGAAAGAGGCCCAATATTCCTCAAGGAGACCAAGGAAAGGCCACAGAGGCCAGAAGACTCAATCAGAAGCCTGAGGAGAGACCAACGACAGAAGCAGCCATGTTGGACACGTTCCATTCCCCCCTTATCCCTGGGCCTTGGCCCCACTCCCACCCGACCCCTCCGCGCTCCGGCTGCGGAGCATGGGGCTCCTACACACAGCACCTACACGTAGCTCCTACATGCGGCACCTACATGTAGCTCCTACATGCGGCACCTACACGGAGCTCCTATATACGGCTCCTACACGCAGTACCTGCACGTGGCGCCTACATGCGGCTCCTACACACAGCTCCTACACGTGGCTCCTACACATGGCTCCTACATTTAGCTCCCACACATGGCACCTACACATGGCTCCTATACAGGGCTCCTACACGTAGCTCTTACACGCAGTCCCCACACACGACTCCCACATGCAGCCCCCACACACAGCTCTCACATGTGGCTCCCACACACAGCTCCCACACGTGGCTCCCACACACAGCCCCCACACAGCTCTCACACGCGGCTCCCCCACGCAGCTCCCACACAGCTCTCACACACGGCTCCCACACGCAGCTCCCACACACAGCTCCCACGCGTGGCTCCCACATGCGGCTCCCACACGCAGCCCACACACACAGCTCCCACACGCAGTCCCCACACACAGTCCCCACACGCCGCCCCCACACACAGCTCCCACACGCGGCACCACGGGCTCTGTGAGGGGCCTCTGCAGCCACCCCCCAGCCCGCGAGCAGCGCCAGGCCCAGCCCTGAGCCGCTGAGGTGACTCCAGAAAGGGAACTGCACAAGCAGCTCCAGGGCAGTGCCACGTCACCCCGCTTTGTCCACTCACACGGGCAGTGAGGAGGGTCTGCAGTTACATTGCACCAGCCCTTTTTTTATCAGGCTAAATCTCAGATTTAGCTTAATCTAATGTATTACCAATCAAAAGTAACCTGGTGTAAACAAACGCAGTTTAAATTAGATTAGTAAAAGTCTTCTCATAAAGATGAACATTATGAGAACGACACTGACTTAATATTTAATGAGCCTAATCTGAAGTGATATATACTTTGTTTATCACAGAGGAATGAATACATTTCGTTATGGCCATAGTGTGACAATCCCTGCCAACGTCCCTTGCCATGAGAAGCAGGTGTAGGTCTCATTTTAGAGATGTGAAAAATACAAGTATAAAATGAATAGGGAGTTTCTGAGCACTGCTTTGGCCAGGAAAAATCTCCCATCCTATTTGCTTGACTACCTGTAGGAAGCAGGTGGTTGGGAATGCTGCTCAAAGAGTAACTTTCCTTGCCCTGAGGATATTCTATTGTGAAACGAGATTCACTGCGTTCACTGCGTTGCAGTTATTACTGCATGCAGCAGCATCATAAAAAAAAAAAAAAAAGGCACCAGAGAAAATCACATTGGGAGGTATTCTGGACAACTTACTCTGCATTAGTCAATGAATTAACCCACGCAAACACTCCTGTAGCAACAGATCTCCACCCTCCCTTGAGAAGGCTTAAAAAAATGAATTCAGCTTTTATGTATTTGACTTT
Organism: Tinamus guttatus; assembly: GCF_059628265.1. Classification (NCBI taxonomy): domain Eukaryota; kingdom Metazoa; phylum Chordata; class Aves; order Tinamiformes; family Tinamidae; genus Tinamus; species Tinamus guttatus. The sequence continues at coordinate 15,217,032 of NW_028288821.1, read as the reverse complement.
AAAGTCTCCATGTTTTTTTGCTTCAGACTTACCACAAAGAGAAGCTGAATCAGGATCATCTAAATTAACCGGTGTTGATCACAATATAGGATCAAGCTCTGCATGAACAGAAAAGAAGTCGCCCTGAACTCCTCAGGCTTTGTCTTGCTCAAACCAGTTACGTGGTAGTCCTGAACATCATTAAAACTTCACTTTTGCACTTATATTCATTCCTACTAAATAACTGGTTCTGTTAACATCAGGAGATAGACATATGACTATCTTTTTAAAGTTCCTGAAAGGTATACTTTGTCTCATACTTGTTATGAAAAAACACTGTTTTATGAAGGCTTTCAATCTGTCTCCTAAACACGTTTTTACTGAATTTAACATCCATCTCTCTTTATAACAGAAATGTTAGAAATACAAAAATGTGTGGTTTTTTTTTTAATGCCTATAGCCAGATTCTTCTGCTCATTATTAAAATTCACTTCCCAGCCGGACCATCTGTAAACTCCCAAATTTAAAATATTTTCACTCACCAATATTTGACGAAGCAAAAGTACCTGCGGCTCTCTGGCAAAGCACTAAGTCGCCACAAGGTAACCCGAGATGCTGGATTTCCACAGACTAACAGTAGCGCCAAGTGTGATCTTCCACTCTTCCATTCAACAAGGTGTCAGCAAACAGCCTAAATATTGTCATGGCACTTAAACGCTAACATTATTAACGCTGGCTCCGCTGCCAGCGCTCAGCGTGCGGATAGCGGATGCGCTTGTCTGATACTCTAGGCCGTGGGAACGTTTGCTTACGAGTTTGTGTGTGTAATAGCAAAGCATTTCGCCACAGCTTCCCAGAGTGAAGGCTTCCGGCAAGTGCACACGGGGAGCATCTCGCACAGAGCCAGCGTGTCACACGCAGCCGCTCGCGGCTTCCCCTGCTGCCCCCAGGACGGCCATGGCTCCATCCTCCCACAAGAGCACAGTCTCCCGCAGCCCACAACACATTTGGATTTCACACACGCAGGCTGCATGTCTGTGCCCCACATAAACGGGAAGTTTTAAATGAACACTAGCACAAATAAAACATACCTTCACTATTTCTAAAGGGAATGTGTTTCTATATGTGCTCCCCAGGCAGATTTCTGGAGTCCAGGCAAAGCATAAACTTACTGAAAGTTGTTGTCCTTCAGGCACTTCTGCTTTGCTGTTGGCTCCCTGATGACTCACTTGTGTTTGAGGAAGAAGAGGCAGTGTATGTAATTCGAAAAGGCTGGGCTCACTGCTCGCAATGGGTCTCTCCCCCATGCAGTGGTGTGTGAGGCCGCTTGCCACCATTTCCACAGCACTCTGCCCATAGCCAGCACCTAAGGGCCTCCGAATAACCTCCGGAGAGCACTGGGCCCTAGGAGCTCAGTATTGTGTGCAGGACTTTTGGCATCTCAAAATGCTCAGGAAAAGCACCCAGAAGCCAAACTCCTGCAGTGGGCTGTCACAGAACAAAGCCTCTCAACACGAGTGTCCCTGCCAGCCCGTGGGCACCTGCTCACTGACACTCCTCTGGCTCACAGGAAACGGCGAGAACAGCTTCAGGTCCAACAGCGCGAGCCTTTTCGGAGCGGCATTCCTGCCCTGTCACAGCAGAGCGAGCTGCCAGAGAGCTCACATGAAGACAGCAGCCATTGAGAGTGGTGCAGGGTGCTTCAACTCTGAAGCAAGCAAAAATAATCCCGGTGATGGCAGCGTCACCTGCTCGGGAGCCCTCACTGCCGCCAGGGACTGGCCGCAGCTGCCCTGCTGCGGGGAGAGCTGCTGCCAGAGCTCTGCTGGTACTGCCTGCCCTGGAGAGCGCTGGGCACCTCAGTGGCCAACTCCAAGCAGGGATGAAATGGGACCTGCCGCCACCCCTGCATTTCTCTGTGCACCAGCACTCAGGCCATGGGGCTGCTCTTCCTGCAGGGCTCGGAGTAGAGGCGATCCTGGTTGGAGGGCGGCAGCGAGAAGGGGAATAAGTGCGGCAAACAAACCAGGAGGATCACAGCACCCAGCGCAAAGTGCCTGCCCCGAGGCCCGCTGCCGCCGGGTGGGGGGTGTGCGGCTGCGGCTCCCTGTGCGTAGCGCTGCCGATGGGGGGAACCGCGCGGCTGCCCGCGCCCCCCCAGCCCCGCAGCTCTGCCCATCAGGGCCGCAGGAGCCGCAGCGGAGAGGGGCGGCCTCGGTCAGGGCGCCGGGCAGGGCTCCCGACGGCAGATCCCGGCCCTCCTGAGCAGGCGGTAGCCTGCCACGGAGCCCCGAGTAGAACAAAAACGAACAGAAATACCCAAACGAACAACCCTCTCCGCAACCCTCCCTCTCCCAGGTCTTCCCTCATGAGACAGTGAAAAGTTTACCTGAACGAAGCAAAGGAAACGCCGATGCTGAGGCGTTTGCAGAGACGCCGCGGAGCTGCCGGGCCAGCTCAGAGCCGGGGACGGATCTGGGGGCAAATGCTGGGAAAGGGGGGATTTTCGCCCCAGGCGCTGCTGTGGGGTGCGGGGGTGCCGCGGGCAAGCGCGGCGCTCCGGGGCGGCCCCCGCCACACAGAAGCGGCTGTCGCCACCAAAGCACTCGTCAAACACAGCGGCAGGAGGGAACTGTTTATTTCCTCGGGGGACGCCCGGAACCCTTCATTTTTCAGGGGGTCCCGTCACAAGGCCCCGCGGGGGTTTCGCCCCCGTGACCATCCCCACGGCGCTCGGTGTCCAGGCCAGGCGCGGAGGCAACAAGTGCCGGGAGCGGCAGCCCCTGCGTGGCAGCTGAGGAGGGCTCCGAGGGGTCGCGCTTCCCTCCGCGCGCGGCTCCCCGGCGCCGCACGCGGCATTTAGCAACCGCTTTTCGGTTCGCAGGAGGAAGAGAACGAGGAAAGGGGAAAGGAAGACGAGTGGTTCGATAACTTCGCCTTTTTCTTGTTGTTATTTTTGGAAGAAATCCAGTAAACAAACTAAAACGTTTCTTCATCTGATATGTCAAAACATGGTTCACAGTAAAATTCACAAACCCAGTTACATAAGTTTACAGCTTAAGAGAAAAAAAAAAAGGCAAGAAAAAAAAGCAAACTCAAGACACACGAGTTGCTATAAATAAAAGAAATGCATTTGCGACCTGCACAGTTCTCTTCCCCCTCTCCCGCTCCCCCTTTTATTCCCCACCCCCCGGAACAAAACTCTAAAAGTTAAAAACTCCTGAAAACTACAGATTTGGGATAGAAACCAAGCGAGACTCAATTGGATGGGAAGAACACAACATTTTAAAGAAATCACAACGAAAATGTAAACAACTGAACAACGGAGTTTAAAAACAAAAGCTCGCCGTTTTCATTGCAACGCTAAAAACACCAAACGAGAAGAGGCGAGCCCGCTGCAAAACTTTTTTTTTTCTCCAGCGAGGAAGACCCCGCACAACGCGGCGGGGAGGCGGCCGAGGCTGCAGAGCGTCAGAGCGGGGGCTCTCGGCGGCGGGAGCTGCGCTCCGGGTGCGTGTTCGTTCTACCGCACAAAACGGGCACGCAGGGGGCTCCCCTCGCGGGCTTCTTCAGTCAGTGCCGAGGCCGGGGCGTCCCGCACGGCGGCGGGGCCGCGGCCGCCGCTAGATGTGCGTTAGCGGCACGGTGCCGTTCACGGCGGCGCCCGCGCTCGGGTAGTGCTGGTGCACGCTGTGCAAGCGGCTGCCCTGCAGGGCGCCAGGGTCTGTGGCGTCCCCCCCCGGGGGCAGGTACATGCTGATCATGTCCCGCAGGTCGCCCAGACAGGCCCTCTGCGAGTGCGACGTGAGGGCGGGCGGCGGCGAGCTGGGCTCCGACTTCACTACGGAGCCCACGGAGCTCAGGCCCACGGGCGCCGCGGGCTGCTGCCCGTAGGCCGGGGACATGCTGTAGGTGGAAGCGGCGCTCATGTAGCTCTGCGCCGAGGACATCATGGGGCTGTACTGCAGGCCGCCCATGTCGTAGCGGTGCATCTGCTGCAGCTGCGGGCTGCCCACGGCCGCGTGCTGCCCGTAGCCCAGCGGCTCCTGCATCAGCGAGTAAGCGCCGTTGGTCCAGCCGTTCATGTGGGCATAAGTGTCAATCCTCTGGCCCACGCCGACGGGACTGCTCACCGTGCTGGCCCCGCCGGGCGCCAGCAGGTTGCCGGGCAGCGAGTACTTGTCCTTCTTGAGCAAGGTCTTGGTCTTCCGACGGGGCCGATATTTGTAATCCGGATACTCCTTCATGTGCACGGCCCGCAGCCGCTTGGCCTCGTCGATGAAGGGCCGCTTCTCGGCGTCGCTCAGCAGCTTCCAGTCCGCGCCGAGGCGCTTGCTGATCTCCGAGTTGTGCATTTTGGGGTTCTCCTGGGCCATCTTGCGCCGCTGGCCGCGCGACCACACCATGAAGGCGTTCATGGGCCGCTTGACGCGATCCTGCTCCGAGCCGCCGCCGCCGGCCCCGCCGCCGCCTTTGCCGTTGCCGCCGGGCGCGGGGGTCCCGCCGTTGGCGCCCGGCGCGGGCTGCGGCGCCTTCATGTCGCTCTCCAGCATGCTGTACATGGCCGGGGCAGGCAGGAGCTGCGCCGGGGCGGCGGCGCGCGGCGGCCGCTCAGGAGGCGGGAGAGAAGACGGACGCGGAGCGGGTCGGCGCTGTGCCGCGAGGAGCGCAGCTCCCGCGGGCACGGCAAACTCGGCGCGCTCCTCACGCTGCCCGTGATTGACGGGCTATAAATGAGCGCGCGGCGGCCAATCCGCGCGCGCCGCCCGGTGGCCCGGCCCCGCCCCGCCCCGCGGGGGCAACCGAAAAAGTTGCCGCTTCGGGGCCGCCGCAGCCCGCGCGGGGCGAGGGACTCCGGGAGCACCGCCCCGGCCCGGCCCCTCTCCCCTCGCTGCCCCGCGGCAGGACAGGCGCTGCCCGAAACGCCGCTGTTTTCATGGCAACGGCCGAGTCCCCCGGGCGCGCGCGCTGTCACTCACGGGCTTCCCCGCTCCGCGCAGCCGGGCGCGCGCACCTGCGGGGCAGCCCCGCGGCGGCTCCACAGCGCGGGGCCGCGCGCAGACACCCGCCCCGCTCCGCCTCCGCGGGCCGCTCCCCCGGCCGGGCGGGTGCCCCGCGCTTGGGCTGGCGGCGCCCGGCCCTGGGGCGCTCTGAGGGCTCCCGGGGCAGCCCCCGTGGCCGTCGCGGCGGTGCTTCCACCCGCGCGGCTCTGCCGGTCAATCTGCTCATTTAGCCCTTTCGATGTCACTCGTTCTGAGCGGACTTTGTTGTCCCGATTTGGCAAAATCATTTGTTGAACAGAGTGGAAGGCAAAACAAACACCGCGCGCGCCGAGCTCGGCGCCTTCGTTGCGGTTCGTTTAGCGGCCGGGTGCTGCCGGGGGTGTCCGGCCCCCTGCGCCCCGCACTGCGTCTCGCCGGGCTGGGCTGGAGGGCGGATTTTCCGGTTCTTGTTTTGGCTGTTCCGTGCAACGCGTCCTGATCCCAGGGGACAGAACACGCCTGGCAGCACGCAACGAAAAACGGGGTGGCGGGCGCAGTTAGACAAGGTGCTGAGAGCCCCGTGAACGGGTTTCCCTTCGAAATTCAAAAGGTTTAAATAAACACTACAACAAACTACAAACACTACAACTATGCTACCTTGCAGGTTCCTTTCTCTTCTCTTTCAATTTATCTCCTATTAAACGATTTTTCCAAGGGGCACACTCGATTTTACATATCAGGAGAGGCATTCTTTCAAAGCCAGACCCCTTCTTCTTAGACACCCCTAGCACTACTGCAGGTAGGTGTAACCCTGGCTGAGGAGCACTGAGAGGTAAGCGCAGGTGCCCGCATTTCCGCAGACCTCGCCGCCGATACTGCACGCGCCCGTGGGCACTTCCAAACCGCGTGGGCAGGGATGTCCCGTGTCCCGCACAGCCGCGACGTGCGGCCCTTCCCAGTGCCCGGGGCGAAGCTGCCGCGCGGCTCCACTCCGGGCCCCGCGCCCGCCGAATGCCCCATCCCGGCGGGATGCGCAGTGCCGGGAGGCCCCACGTAGGCGGCCGCGCGGGTTGGGGGGGGCGGTTTCCCTTCTCTCTGCCGGGGCCCGAAGCGCTCGTCTCGCACGCGCGGGGACCCGAGGACGCTTCTGGTGACATCACGAGCAACGATTAAACAACAACGAAAACCCGCAGCACCCGGGTAAAAACGGGCCGCGCTGCCGGGGGCCGGGTCGGTTCCTCGGAGCGGAGCCCCCCGCGCGCTGCGGGGGCGGCGGCCGCTGCTTCCCAGCGCCTCCCCCCGGCCGAAGCCTCCTCCGCCCCGCGGCGCGCAGCAACCCCGGCGGCCCCGGGCCCCGCTCCCGCAGCGCCCCCGGCCACAGGCCCGCGGCTCCCGGGGCTGCTGCAGCGCAGGGGCTGCGCGGGGAGCCGGCCCCGCGCTCCTACCTGCCGGGGCAGCGGGCGCCGCGCGAGGCGGCAGGGCCGCGCGTTGGGCCCCAGCCCCGCGCTCCTTGCGCAGGACCACGCGCAGAAACGCACAAAACGCCGCGGAACCCCCTGTGCTCCTGCTCCTAGAACTTGGTGAATCCTTCCCGGGATATTTTCCTCACAGCTCCTGCAAGGCACCTCATCTGCTGGCTTGCTGCTCTCATGAGTTATATCAGACATTAATTGTGGAAGTTTAACTTTCGAATGAGCTGCAAATAAACTACTAATTAGTGGCAAAATAAAATCGAAACATACCTTGCTCCTACTCTCGGACCTACAATTTTAAAGCCAAATATTGTTCCATGCTACAGCCTGTATCACTGGTGCAGCCAATGGAGATCCTGAACGGTTTCTCTCTAGGATAAATAATTAAAATATATTCTGGTTTAATTGACATTATAGAGGACACAAATGAGGTTTTCCTTTTAGAAAGAATTAGCAGTTTCTAAATAAAGCTTTGCCGGCTGCAGAATGGAGGTTTCAACCAAATGAATAGTCATTACTACCTTTTCAACGATGCGAGCCTTTTGATCAGAAAAGAAATTAGCTCTAAAGCACAGACAATAGGAAGCCTGCCCTGCAATAGGAAGAAAATTAGATGGCTAAGGCTCTTAACAACACCTATTTCTATAAACCATGGAGCTTCTTGCTTTTCAATTACAGCTGTTCATTTTATATAAGAAAGAGGAAAAACACAGAGAGGGGAACATAAACTCTGTTGCACCAAAAATCCCAAGGCAGGGCAGGCAGGCCCCTTCTCCCCTTTCATTTGATTCTCATCAGTTAGCTAATACTGTTTATCTTGGGTGCCAAAGCTGCAGTGTATGGTGCTCTCCAGGTCAATCAAACGATCAAGATGGGTTATATGCAGTAAAGGAACTAGAAAAACGCATGAGAAACTAAGTTATTCAGTTGGATGTTTCCACTGCACACAAATAATGTATTTCTCAGATAAACGAGAGTAAAAAATCTGAGGAAAAACAGATTGCTGGAGAACACTCTGCTATGCTTTGGTTGTAACGAAAAATAGCTCCGATTCTTTTGATTTAAAACTAACACTTTTTTGTTCATTTTTACTTCAGACATATTTTCTGCAAATTTCTCACACATCTTGGCTATTTTAGCAACTATGCGCCTGCTTTACTTTTTTAAAAAAAGATGATCTTGTTCTTTAACATTAAAAACTAAGTTCTCCTTCATACAATTTAGAGCATTATTGCTGTGTCTCTTACTTCTCCTGCATATGGGAATAAGCTTTCTTATGTATCTAAGACACAGCCCTAAAAAGTGACCCTTCTTCCTTCACCATTCACCTCCAGTCACCTCTTCAGGATGCTGTGTAAGAGGTAGAGACAATCTACTAGCCCCACAGTGTCCTGCAATTCAAACAAACTTTCAGTGAGGATTTGAACACAGAGTAGTCATTAAGCTTTATCACGAACCAGCCCTGTCCATTTTCATATTAACTTTGCTAGACTTTAGAGTTCCCCTTTGCAAATAAGAAAATATGAACCCACAGATTTCTTTCTTACACTCTTTCTCGTATTATGTGCTTTGAGGTAATGTGACATTACTAAAGCAAAGGAATGCTCAAATATGTATTAACTGTTTTTGCTGTGTCTTACTATTAAAAAGTTAATCCTCAAACAATTAAGTATTCAACTAAAATTATTTAACCTTTTTTTTTCCTCTCTTTTTTTTTTTTTTGTTCCTCCAGAAAATTACATCACATTTATCTTCCACCTGGGTGTGCTTTTAATGTGAGAAAGGACTGACCACTCTTCTGCACCTATGTCCCCCTTCCCTTCTATTTGGCTTTACGACCTTCAGGAATATATAGCAAGAAGCAGTTTCACCTGGTAATAACGATCCTTAACTCCCACACTGAAGTCACTAACACCAGTATATGAAGGAATCTCCTTGTACTGCACTTTCTTACTGGTTAGAGGATTATTCAAGTCTCTGCCTCACATTTTACTGGGGAAAAAACTTCAATTTGCTTCTCAAGAGATTCCTTGAATTTTAAGTTTACTCGAGTTAGCCAGAGAAAAGAGCTGGGGTCAGCGCTCCTTGTTCCGGGGTGTAGGGATGGGATGCCGGACTGGAAAGGGTTTCCAGGTGGATCTGAACACAACAGATCTGAATCATGGAAGAAAACAGGGAGAAAAAAATGCAGGGAGGGAGGGCGGGAGAAAAGCCTTATGCTGCCAGAACAAAACAAGCGGCTGCTCAGCAGTCTGCAGCGGTGCGGGGAAGCAGCACTCCAGTGCCCAGTGCTGCCGCGGCGGCTAGCCAGGCAGGGGATGCCGCGCGACGCGGGGGAACCAGAGCGGCAAGAAGCTGTGGAAGGAACCGCTCTGCGGCAGAGAAGGGAGGGCAGAGGACGCTCTGTGGAGTCTGCAGGGCAGTGCATACCCAGGGGGAGGCGGTTGGGATCCCTGCTGCTGCCTCTGCCTGGCATCAGTGGCCACCGTGTTCCCGGCTCATCGAATTCTTGCTTTCACCAAGGAGCCTGTCCATGTAAGGTTCCAGCTTCCTCTTGCAGAGGATTCCACGACCACATAAAAATAACTTAATCTCCCCAAACTACCTCTATATATAGAGAAGTCAGCTACACTTGACTTCTTAGATTTAACTTCTTCTAAATACTTCACAAACAAGGCACATTGAAGTGTCAGAAGCAGCATTTGCAATGATATTGTACTGGGATTATTTAATCCCTAGAACTGTTCAATCGTATTTATTTATTAAAGGGTATTTGGAATAGGAGTTGATGTTTATTTGTAGGTCACAGAATACAATTGGTATTTATGATTTTTATCAGTGCTAATGCTGGCTGATTTCTCTCTCCAGTTTCTGATTTCTGTACGAAATGTCCATAAAGATTCAATCCTACTTTCTTCCCACACCATGGATCCCCAGTCAAGCTAAAAGAAAATTAGTGGGAGGTAGCAGAGCCCCAGTGCTGCACAGAGAGCAACTGCTTCCCATCTTAACCCATCTCCTGTGCTATGCTAACTCAGTCCGGCGCTTGCTCATCCTGCATTATCTTATATTGAGTATGCCCATAAATACTACAAGTTGGAAAGGAGTCAAAGCAGACCTAAACTACTGAGAAGTGAAGACTCAGACATAATTACACTTCACTCTGCACTTATCTGAAGCAGTATGACCCAAAATGCAGAAGAATCTAGAGAATAGAGGAAACGTGGTCAATCCCATCTCAAATTTAGTCACCTACATAATATTTAAATAATGAGTTTTGAAGGGGCTGGGCACTAACTAGACTAGCATGGAAAGTATTTTATCACAGTAACTATAGCAAGAAAAGATAAAATAGTTTATAAAAGGTGAGAGCTGGTCTGCAAAGACATTTTGTTTCAAGCTCATTCAAGACATAGCTAAGAAAGATACTTTTGGCTAACAGGTAGGACGTGAATGTGGAACACACATAGCTTCGTGTATCAGAGAGAGGGGGAACAGTACTAAGGTGCAGCTCCCTGAAAACCCTTGCCAGGGATGTCAGTGGCTCCCACAGCACCTGGATAACAGCTCGTGTCCTGCTCCAGGAGAGGGCACCCTGCGCCTCCACGTGCAGCCGCCATGGAACAGCTACGCCAGGGAGAAGGGCTGTTGCTTTTCTTAGTCAAAACTAATCACGGGTCATAGAACATATTTACATTTACAGTGTTATTATTCCTTTGGATTTCCTTACTTTTAAATGTCTGAGGAAATGACAGCTACAGAGAAAAGATCTCTGCACTGCTGTATAGCATGAAAATGCACAATCAATCAGAATTAAGCAACAATCAACCTTCCCAGACTAATCATTTTTACACTGATAACTGTTGCACCACGGCTGTAGAATATTCGAGTAAAGATGTCATCTTAAACTGAGCACCCATTTTTGGGGAGCTTACTGCCTTCCGCTGGGGAGAGCGGCACGCCTGCCGACTGAGGAGCCTCACACAAGAGCGGCTGGTGCCGGGCCGGTAGCTGCGCCCGCAGGTGTACCGGGGCCTCCAGGAGCGGAGATGGGCTCCCCTGTGCAACCACACGGGCTGCCGGTCTGCCCTGAACACCCACACGGGCTGCCGGGCTGCCCTGCGAGGAACAGGTGCCACATGGGCCGCGAGCTGGTGCCAAGGAAAGCCCTTGGCCCTTGGTCCTTACCCCACGCGGTCACACCTCACAGATACTGCTCGCTTGTGCTCTGCTTATGTCTGCCAAGTTGGCTCTCCTCAGGTCTCTTATTCTGGATTGGCTTTTGATCATTAACTCTTCAATAACTCACAATTCTCAGATGTAACTGAATGTGGTCTGTATGTTCCCCTCCACATAACAGCCCTCCAAGTTAAACTGCACCTCTTTGGAGGAACACATTTCCTCTCTCTTCTGTCGGGCTGATTAAACAACTATTTCTTCAGAGACAGGCACTGATCGTGTGATCAATACTTTTCAGCTTTTCATTTACCATGCCTGTCATACACCCCAAATTCTGATGTGTGAGACTGAGTAAGGTTTCCCGCTCAAATAAAAGTGAAGATCCGAGACAAGCAGCACACAACACAGACCCTTACTTATTTGTGGCAGAACTTGCTGCCTTCTGTCATTCTGTGCACTTAAAGAGATTACCAGCCTTCATCATTACTTTATTTTGCAAACAGGTAAGATCGCATTATCCTTTCTGAAGTTATTTGTAGGAGTAGAACAAGTTTGAAAAGTCTGTTGGTTTTGAATTGTTCTCTCCTATGTTTTGGGAAAGAGAAGGTTTATCAGAAGTACGCATGAAAATGTATACAGTCACCAGGATAGCTTGTATGTTGTTGTAAACAACTTAATGTCATTATATCACTCACTTTACTGCACTCGCCGCTTTCAAGAAAAGAAAATAAGACCTATTATTTAAAAAATGAACAAACAAAAATAAACAAAAAAAACCAAATAACACAGTTAGTTAAGTAGTTTCTTTATAAAAAGGAACAGAGAACAGAGAATGATAATGTACTTCACTGACAATGGCATGTAATTTAACAAGTGGTTTCAACTAAATATTTAAAAATAGTTAGAGGAGTGGATATCCTCACCTATATTTTCCTTAAGAAATACACAACTCCTTGGCCAAAAAAACATTTTTTGATGTTTCTGGTTTTGAATGTTGTTGTATGTAGCATGTTTTCACTAACTTGGTACAGACTCTGCGAGACAGAACTGTATTTGGTGATATTATTCCAGATAACACATCAGTGCAATAGATACTGTATTTCTTGCAATAACTTCTTTCTAAAACACTAGTTGCGTCCCTTTAAATGGACATCAAATACATTATTCATTGAAAACACAAACCGATGAACAAGAGAAGGATTACATATAACAGAACATTTGAAGCACCAACACTGAAGTGGTCCTACCACGGCCTGGCACTTGGGTAAGAGCGCACGTAACCTGCACGCGGATGGCCGTGAGGGCTGCGGTGCATGCGGGGCATTAGCAGGTGTGAATGGCCAGCAAGGGAGCTGTCTATTTGCATGTGTGATAATGGTAAAGCCGCTTGGATTAAGCCCACATCATCAGCACAGTCATTACGTAGCCAGGGGTTGGGTATCAGAGCTACTAATTCCCGTTGTAGTAGGCCTACATGTTTAAATTCTAAACTGAGAGGGTTGGTGCAAACAAAATTATCCCTAGCTTGCCAGAATTACGAAGTATGAATGCTAGACTAGCATTTCTTAATTTATTAATAAAATCAACCTACAGCTCTCTACCACTTCATGCTATTAATGAAGATATAATTTTTAATGGAGAGGCATATTTGCCAAGTTTGATAGCAACATCAAGCAAGGTCAAGAGGCGTTCTGCCTAGATGCAGAATACAATCTTGTTTCTTTGATAAAATAATTATCTTTTATTTTTGTTCTTCGAGAGAAAAAGTTTTATTATAGGAGATTTATCATGTAGCCAAGTAAAATAAATCGCACCGGAGCTATTATGCTTGTTTCGTGGAGGACAGGAGCACAGCCTCTTGATGTGCAGAAGATTCCTTGAGCGCTAGATTAAGATTAAGTAGCAAACAGTAACCAGTCTAAACTCTTGTACTGTTTGCATGTGCTGTGTAGTTAAGGACAGATAGACACACATACTGTTTGGATGTCAGAAATGTTCTGGGAGAGTTGGTTGCAGAGCTTCCATCAATTTAGCCAATGTAGGAAGGCAGGACTAGGCACAGGATATTTGTTTTCAGTCATGGACTAGATAAAGACACTTGAGATAATGAGAATTATACTCACTCAATTCTAAAAAAAAGTCGCTAAAACCACTATGATTTTTAATTCTTACTGCCTTCCAAGCGCTTATTGTTTTCTAATTCATTCCACTCTTGGATTGAACATCCTTTATTGGATTTTTTTTTTCCTGCTGTTTTAGTTTTCTTTTGGGAGTTAAGTTTAGCAAGGTTATTGGATGGCAAGTATGTTATGATGGTAGATGTCACCTTATGCATAGTTTGATATAAATTCATCTTTATTTTGATTATTTAGCTGACTGCAGAGATTGCACTGATTTGCTGTGATGAAGTAACACTTCCCTTCCTCTTTGCTCTCTCAGTTTGAGGATATTCCTATCGCTCTGTCACTTAGGAATTTAACATTCCTTGTCTTACAGCATCTCTTTTCTTAAAAATACCCACTGATCTTTAGTTCTGGTATCTGGAACATGCCCAGAGTAAGAACTTTCTGATGCGACTGCAAATCCAGAGGTAGAGTATTACAGACGAATTACTTTACATTTATCTCAGTGCCACTGAAATACGGTCAGAAACAGGTACCTATTTCTCTCCGAATAGGATCCAGATTTTCACTAAGAACAGAATTCAATACTCCAGAAAGATTTAAGTCACATTTTTTTAGATAGGATTCTAGCTATCCTGAACCAAGAACAAAGCTTCATGGAGGGTATCCGCAGGCTGTTGTTACTTGAGCAGATGTAGCCCAGGCAATTCAGGTCCATGAGCCTTCTCCGTCAATCAACCCCGCAGAACAGACATACAGTAGACCTTGTCTCCGAGCCCAGCCTCGCTCTAATGCAGACCCAAGCTCTGTGATGGGTCACACAAAATTCCAGCGTTAATGAAGGATCAGATCCTATCTTTAAAAATCATTTGTTAATTCAAAACCTTTTAATAAATAGCTTTAAAAAATACAGTCCTCTTTAATAGGCATCAGGCTGTAAATGAAGCTTAACAGCAGAATTTGATTAAAAAAGAGGACAACAGAAGCTAAACTTATTCTCCTAAGGAGTTACTTACAGTCACTGTAAAGTGACACAATCCACCAGCTTTCTACATGAGAGGTGTAACTAAATTATAGCCATTTCTTTACTCCACTGTAAATTGACAAGTTCTGACAGGACAGTTTGTTTGCTTTTATTGCCCAGCCCCCCAAGGTCTTCACTGTCTGCTTCTCCACTTGTCTTAAATGTTTGATTAAGCACTGTGCGAATTGTCAGTATTGATAAACTTCTTTCCAGAACATTAAGCACTCTAATCCTTTACATTCCTACTCTATCATCGTTGCCAACTCAGTCAGCTTCCTTAGCGCTTCATTTTAGGCCAGTATTTGCATTAGAAATGGCCTATAAATAAATTTTAAAAAATGAATATAGGTACCAGGAAAAATTGTTTTTGTGCATCTACAGAACTCTGACAGATTCTGCAGGCAAAGAGCTGTGCTCATTCCTCTGTAATCATAAGGCTGAAATAAGTATTTAGTGAGCTAATTAAAAGGGATTCTGTAAAACTTCTTAATTGTGCTATTTATTCACCTTTCATGAGCCTAAACAAGTGTCTTTTGATGTCTGTATTGTACTTAGGATTAGACTCTGTGTTTATTTAATGAAAGGAGGTTCAAATCAGGAAATTTGGAACTCGGCAGGAACTGTTGATTTTTTACAATCAATAGGAGCATTTCCAGCATGTCCAGCCTTTTTTTTTTTTTTTTGCTATGTCCCTTTTTTCCCCCTACTGATCTAACATTGATGTTTACATCTCTTAAACAAGGAATGTGTCAAAACCTGTTACTGGTGCAGAAGAGAATTAAATTAGAATACTGTATTGAAAAAAAAAAAGACTATATTTTGCTTTATTCCCTTTTCATCTGCCTGAATTTCACTTTGATAAATTCTGGGGATAGAACCATATGTCAGGGAAGCAAGGATATACTGTAAGTGATATACATTTATATCAAGATAGCACAAACACAACAAAGTTTGGAATTTGTTTCCATGAAGATCATGAGGACATAAGTCGGACAGCCAAGCTGGCTAACAGTTTGTATAGCCTGACTGTGAATGCTTCCTCAAACTCATAATTAATTTGATCAAAATCAGTAATTCTTACTAACATTTTGTCTCTGGTCACATCTCGGAGCTATGTGTACTAGCATGGTTCAGCTGCCCTTGCCGGTGCCCCACAATTTTCCACCCATTTCCATTTTGGTACCCCATGTTCTCTATCTTGTGAATGCAAAACTGTGAATGTAAATAGGTAATTTGAAATACCTATCTGGTATTTCAGCGTGAGTATCACCTAGGAAAATGTTATGTATTCACACAAGCTTAACTTGTTTACTTATCTTGTCAGATCTGCAACAGAACAAATAATTTCTCCAAATGGTGCTTATATTTGTTCTTATCAAAGACTGACCAAGCTCAGCATATCATTCTTATGTTTTTCTCTTTAAAACATGATTTGGAAATGCCACATCCAACACAGCGATGAATAACAGTGGTTAGCCAGGGCAAAAACATAAACGCCAGGTGTCCACACTACAATCTTCATACAGACATTGCGTTGAGGGACAGGGGTAGATATTTGGCCTGAGTAAAGGCAGGAGGATTGGGCCCTACCATGCAATTTTTTATGAAAATGAAGCGGATGAGATACTTCTGTCAGGCTCATTTAAAATAAAATAAGAGGGCTGCCTTTTGTCTGCACTGCTAATAAGAAAAATATGCCAGAATAGAAGGTAATTGCAATAAGGTATGTCCTCATTTTTCTCAATTTCACACAGTTTTCTTTGATACAATTATGGATGTCATATATAAATGCTTCTTCTTCAGGGTGGATTTATTAATTCTGGAGATGTACATCCTTCTCACACATATGTGAGAACTGACCATTTAGACACTGGGGAAGAAA
This sequence comes from Tinamus guttatus, assembly GCF_059628265.1. NCBI lineage: Eukaryota > Metazoa > Chordata > Aves > Tinamiformes > Tinamidae > Tinamus > Tinamus guttatus. Next base: position 15,201,391 of record NW_028288821.1, on the reverse strand, counting down.
AAGGGCAGAAATACGTACAGAAAACAAGACAGTGCAGCAAAGACATTGAGTCTGCAGCGATCCTCATAAATAACATGAATCACACAGAATTGCCAAAGATTATTTTAATGGCTCAACCCTTATGCTGTTATGGTAATTACAGACGGAGTTTTAAGCATCTCCATCAGGGAAATAAGGCATTGAAATAGTAAAATTTTGTAATGAATTTCATTTGTCATGTATAATTCTTCATTAGAACTTTGGGGATTAACAGTTCCAGGACTGTTTTTTTTCCTTCCAAGAACCATAAACAGTGCTTGTAAGAAAAAGGCAGAAAGTGATGCAACTCTACTGATTTCAGTGAAATGGTTCGGATTTACCCCAAATGAATTCCCGGCTCATCTTTTCTATATGTGTGAGGAAACTTATTTTAGTATGAAAAGCTCGTGGATAGGCAGGGAAATGCCTTGTGGCAGTTAAGCCCATTTAAGTCCCCTGTTTGCCTACTGGGATGGGGAATCAGTTCAGGTTACACTTGTCCAGACTTTCCTGGCCCGTCCTTCCCTTTCTGGTGGAACATCCGTTCAGGAAGCATTTGGGAGTTAACATCTTTGCCTCCAACTTCTGGACATGCAGCAGTTAGGCCAGAGCAGGAGCTGCCACCAGGGCAAGTCCCTGGCGGTGGCTGGAAGCACCGGGGAGCCGCGCGCGGAGCCTGGACTCCCGTCACAGCCAGGGACGTGTCTGGCAGCGCTGGTGCTCTGCTGCACCGCTGTCATCCGCTGCTCACACTGAGCAACGGGTTTTTGTCATCATTTTGACCTTCCTACCTTTTGCAGCAGGGTTGAAGACACAGAAATAGCGACTCCCGCCCGTTTCTCCCCAGAGTATCTGCTCCATCACAGCGGAGCTTCCCTTTGCTACCTGCAGTACTGACAGTCACGCGGCCTCGGACTTTCTTTTGCCAGTTAATGCTTATCTTTGCAATGAATTCTATTCATTTCAATATAAAAACTGACTTACGTGCTACTTACTGCCTAGGGACAGAAACTGTCATTCTAGAGCTAAACAAACAGAAAGAAGAGGCCTGTTTGCAGAGCAGCGGTGGAGCTGGCAGGCAGGGTGCTCTCCGGGAACAGTCTGACTCTGCGGGTAGCTGCTCCACGATGAAAAGCAGCCAGAGTTGATCTACACGTAGAGCTGCTCTCATCTAACTCTCTCTAAAATTTGGATCATAGCTTAAAGCTCCCTTGCTGCCTCTCGTAGACAAGCCCTGGGATAACTGTTCTTAATAAAAATGCCATTCCTTCCCTATTGGGAATCTTCTGTCTTTCTGAAGTCGTATATTAAAGGCAGATTACAGGAAAATCCTCGAAGGCTCCTAAACAGATTTAAACAAAAATGCCAGAGTATTTTATACACAAGAAAATAATGACCCAAGAGTTTTTCATGAATAGTAACATCACTCCTTGTATCATACTAAATTAATAACATCTCTCAAGCACCTGCCTAAGCAGAAGTCTTTCAAAGAGACTAAGCATAACCTCTCTCATTAAATCAGCATCCAGAGGGCTAACTAGCAGATGCTGCTGACATGAACCCAAGTGTAATCTCTTTAACCTTGTCCTGTGGGGAGCAGACAAGTCATGACCGAGTAATTCCAACTAAATTAGATTTCATGTGAAAGTGTATAATCTAAATTAAATTTGATTAAAATGATTCACTGATTTGTGTTTGCTTTTAAATGTCCCAATGTAGCCAAGGTGACCAATTTGCAGTAATCTGTAGAATCGTATTTTTTTTAACATATCTTTGGATCAAGACTTTTTACCTAGCAGATGTTTTTTTTTCTGAATTAATCATATTTCTCCTGGCATATCCCTGGCAGATTAGGTATTTTCTATTCCTATAAGAGCTTATAATTCTAGGACACATGTTAACAGTGAAAATGGTGAAACCTAACTGTGTCGTGGCTATAAAGACGTAATGTGCAATATCCAAATATAACTGCAAGGAGAGAATCAGTGTATCAGCTGAGGAGAGGACAACATCAAATGTAAAATGTTGCAAAATAGGTGAATTTTGCCAGGGAGAGATTTGTTTTTCTGCTCTCTTATCCCCAAGGCCCTGTTTAGTGAGAGGCTTTGCTCAGCAATAGGGCTCAGCACAGCAATAGCAGTGGAATTTGCTGCTGCCTGTCTGCGTGGTGATAAATTTTCCTGGGCTTAACCCCTTCCTGTCCGCTTCCCCTACTGGGAAATCAGGCAGGTTGGGATGAATCTAGCTCAAAGACTTCATTACATTAACTGAGTACTGCTAGCAGTGGTATTATCAACACTAACCATAGTCTGCCACCAACAAATGATGTCTTGATGCTGATTAAGCCTCATTAAACTATCACGATCATTTTCTTAATATATAAAGCTGCAATTACTACGTGCTGAACGTAATTGTTTTATTCTTAGTAGGAAGAAGATGAAGGTCTCTATACAAAAATTTCTGTAATTTTTGGAAATAAGCAGTTATTATCTTTTTTTTTTTTTTTCCAGGTATCATTTCTTTTATGATGGCTATTTTTTTTCCCTTGAAACCCATCTGTTTCCATAGTTAGAAGGCTTGACCATGAATCTAAAGGGCACAGTAGGACTCCCTGTGAAGTTACAGGCCATCTTTGGGGACATTTATTTGACAGATGTGGAAGAATGCCTGGCTATGTCAGTGGAAGAGGGCTGCAGTTCCAGAGGGAAACCAACACGCAGCATGAGCCCAGGGAGCCTGCAGGGCAACCCTTGTGCTCAACTGCTGGCTATGCACATGTTACACCACTAATCACCTCGGGTTATCTGCACCACAATACTGCAGTGATTTAAAAGGAATGAGGTGCCCAGTGTTTATCTGGAATTTGATTTGTTTGCTCAGGGAGCCTTCCTACCCGTCATTATTACAACTACATCTGATTATTATATGAGTGTTACCCCCTCAGAAGACTCTGTGTAGGCCAGACAGGTCACTAAGCCTGTTCCTTGCTGTGGAGCAAGACTCTTTAGCCCAAGTTGAATTTTAAGCTGGGAATATCTTCACAGATTTGAATGGGATTCCCACAGGCAATTAAGCACGAGTTTATGTCCTTTTCTTGAGTGGAGCTTATGAAAACTTCCCACTTCCTCAATGAGCACAACTGCAACCTACTCTATGGTGCTCATCAACTCACCTAACACGCTCTCTGCGCAGGCAGCAGCTCCGGTGCTAAAACTCCTATGAAGAGGATAAAGGCACGAGCCAAGACACCTCCCCTCTGTGCACTCCCCGCTGGAAACAAAGCAATTCCGGGCCAGCATTCGCACTGGCTCTGGGCCAAGTGGTTTCTTTGGCCTCCTAGCTTTTATTGAGTGCAGGAATGGAAACCACATAGACTCTTTCTCTCCTCCACAGTGTCTCTCCTCAGTTTCTTCTTATTGTAACCACCTGCCCCAAACAAGCAAACAAACAAAAAAAAAAAAAACCACACCTGTATTTTGTTGATACTTTCTGGAGTATCAACAACATAGTTATTTGTTGAACATCTCAAAAAGATCAGTTCTGTTTTTCTGATATATTTTTATTATTTTTACTAGGCACAGACTTGGTGGAAACTATCCACATTCCAAAGCTATGGCATTTAAAATAACCAAAGCATGAAATGAAGTAAATTAAAACTACTACCCCAGTGATGGACTTCTGCAGTTCCTAAATATATTTTTCTTGTGCATGGACCATTCATACTGGCTCATCAAAGAGCAGATCTGTAGTTTGCTTGACTAGCTTCTAATCCCTGCTTTTCACATCTCGAGTCATCTGTCCCCCTCTTCATTCTGAACATCAGTGCTATGACCTAGCAAAACTCTTTCACACATGCTAAATTTTACATATATACTAAGCTGTAGTTAACTCACTGTGTGGAACTGAATCAAACATGAGCTTAAAGTTAAGTCACTAAAGCTGTTCTGCCTTTGAAAGTGCAGAGTGGGCAAACAAGATCAGGTAAGTGCTATCCCCCAAGTGCTTCCCCCGAAGTTTATAACATCCCTTCAATCATATTTAAAAAGTTGATAATATCCCTTCAATCCTTTCTCCGCTTTATGAATCACCAATGCTCTTCCACTGGATGCTTGGAAACTATCTACAAAGGTATCAAAAGTGAAGGAAAAAAATGCCTAACTTTTAATAAATCAGTGTGGGACACTCTAATATCACATCCTCACTACAGTTTTATATTTGGAGAGTTTGTGACCAGAAAAAGTTAAGTTCTTTGCAGAATTGTTTTAAATCTTAAACAATAACTAGTCATTTGTAATATAAAGAATAGCTCCTTATTTTTCATATCTAAAAGATTGAGCCCTTCACCATGATTAATAAAAGTCTGGTTGTTATCTATTTCTGTCATAAAAATTGATATACAAAAAGAAAGAGTCTGAAAAAAAAATAAAGGTAAAATGCTAGTATGAACATTTGTACTTACACTGCTAATTAAAAGACTTAACTTATTAGTCTTTAAGTGGCAAAAAAGAAACAAACAAGTATAATTTGCTAGATTAATTTTATGTTCTGTTCTATTTAATCAAACTATACCTTTAGTGAAAATGACAAATCTCAGTTGTCAGACGAGGGTTGATAAGAAAGATAAAGGTCATATATTTTAATGTCACAGAGGGTCTTATTAAAGGAACCCTAATTACATCAGGTATCCATGAAGCATTAATTAAATACTGTCTGAAATAATTAGGTCCAAGTTACTGATGGTTTAATTAAACTCAGTTTTTTATTTTATAACAAAACTACAGGTCCGGTATCAGTCTGTTGGCAGGATAATTGATAATGTGTCAGAGAGCAAAATAGTAACCTTGGCCAGCCCCATGGGAAGGACACCATGGTGAGCAGGTTGTCCTGCTCGCCACCCACCTCACAGGGATGAAAACACAGAAAGTGCAAGATTCATTTCAAAGGTTGCACAAGTCAGAAGAAAATTATCTGTATTTGCTCATACTCTCAACTGTGTAAGCTGCCACAGAATAGCAGATGGGAGGCTCTGACCTGTAACCCTGCAGAGATTCCTTGACGCGTTTGGTGTAGATTCCTCGTCTTACCAAGTCGTGAGACATCTATCATATGGGGCAGATGCACACCAGGAAGCCTGGTCTTCTTTGCCTTCCATACGCCCTGGGAAGTTGCAAGCCCTTTGCACATTCCCCTCTACACGAAAAGCTATTATTGAGTTTTCATAAACAAGCAAGTGATTCTGCCGCATACAGGGGGTCCTGCCAACTGCACCAAACGGAACAGAATAACTACAGAAATGCCAAACGCTCACACGAGAGTTTGAAGAATCAGAAACAGTCCCGTGTACCCCATGAAGTGTCAAACTTCTTCAAGACCAACAGTCACCAAGGGTTACACACACAGCTGAAATGTCCTGTCTAGGTAAGATCAGTGCCTATTTAAGACATTTCAGGATACAAATTATCCTGGAAGCTACCACAGGTCACACGCAGGGTTCTAGATAAAAAAAACAAGGGGGTCTCCTGGCAATTAAAATTTGCATGTTTCCTACATATCACTTTCCACACAGATCATTTTTACTTTTGGAAGAAAGTAAACTTGTCAATATACACACAATTAAGATGATAAAAAAAGAATAAAAAGAGAAAGCAGACTAGAAACTTCTCCTTACTTCATATTGCACAGAGTAAAGATCAGCTAACAAAGAATCACATTTTCTTTATCCTCTGGATAGGCTTGTTGGAGTTCTGTGTCCACCAAAAACAACAGACCACTGAAGAGTGTTATTCAGCATGGAGAAGTCACATACATTCAAAGGCCCAAAATTTCATCACAGTTATCAGTGGCAGGATGTTTTTGACTACAGTCATTATTATAGCACCTAATGAGTACCCGTGTTTTAAGAGAGGAATGTGCATGCTTTCAAACTGATGAGATAATACCAAGATATCGACTCAATAACTAGTCAGTCTCTTAAGTCAAGCAAGACAGTCTGGGCACTTCTGCAAAGGCAGAGTGTTTTATATATTGCATATTAAAAATGTGACAGCTGTATGGGACACTGTACCTTTGCTGCTGCCTTCACATCTTCCTCCAGTTGCTCATCGAACATTTCTCTTAGGCTTCCTCAATCTCGAATCTTCTCTCATTAAAGATGAAGACTGAAATAAAGGAAACTGTTTTTAAAATCAAACTGATTTTTTCATTTGTTTTAAATAAAGCTTTGTTAAAGACATTCAAAAGAAAAAAAAAAAAAAGGAAGTTAAGATTTCATTCTTCTCCCTGTAAATTCTGGATTACATTGATTCCCAGTTATGATGTAGACCAGTAGTATTTCTTTCCCTACCAGATCATTTGTGACAGCTGTGTAATGCTGCGTGCACAGAAATCCTTCACTCTTCCAGGTAAAATATTTTTTAAGGAAGTTTTACATTCTTCTGCTTTGACGGGCACTGCTACAGTAATCAGTATAACAGTGTTTTTAACTAGAAACTGTATTGTGTTTCAAAGTTATTAAAACCATAAACATGCTAGGTACTAATGAGCAATGTCAAAATCAGACTTACAGCTCCGAAGATTTCTGCTATGCTCCTCAGCATCATAGTATAGGTATAAAAATGTTAGTTTTAATTTCTAAGTTTTATTTTCTATCAAAATAAATTGCCTTTTGAGATACTTTTGAGACACTTTTTAAAACACAGATATCTTTAATGTGTTCGACAAGAATATTACTCGGTAAATGCCTCTGAATAAAGATTACGGTCCTTATATAGCGAAGAGGTTAAATTCTGTAGAATAATGTCTATTGCTTATGCACACGTCTATTGCTTTTTTCTGCTTTATGCACATACGCATACTCACATATTGTGAAGTATTTAATGGTCATTGTTTGTCTGCTGACAGTTTACAGACAAAGCGACCCAGGCATAGGAAAGAGCACAGGATTTGGGACAAAGAGACCAGCGGATGAATTAATGGGAGAGGAAGAGCAGGCCGCCACACGGGACGCGGCCGAGCACCTGGGGATCTGTCCAGGGGGACACCCCATCCCAGCAGGATCCGTTCTGCCAGACAGCGCTGGCCTCCCTGCAGGAGTCGGATACTCGGGAACTTTCCCGTACTCGGGAGTATCACTGTGCTCAGAGCCTCAGGCGCCAGCAGCACCATCTGCGGTCCTTGCTGGTATTTGTGGGCTTTGTGAGTCTCGTCTTTTTCTCCTTGACAGCAAGAAAAAATAATAAAAATAAGAACTTTACACGTGATACATGTTGAAGACACTAATCAATCTGTTACACGGAGCGGTGGGGCAGATCCTGTTCCCCCAGTCGAGCCAAAACATACACCAGCTACAAGGTACATTTTGCATCTGTTGCTGCTCCCCCAAAGGGGCAGTACTGTGCAGCTCTACCACGCTGCAGTGCAGCATTTTACACTAGTTTAGCAGTCAAATTATTTAGCAGAAAAGATCTCTCAAATTAACTCGGTTCACACTGGTCAGAGCTGTGAGCCCATGAGCTGCAGAGTGGAAGGAAAACATCAGCTTGTGCTTTACCTGTTGTGCCACACGCACAGCCGAGTACTGTGCAGAAATCCTTGCGTTTCCTGAAAACCCAGGCTGGAAAATCAGCTGCCATCCAAGATGCGCTGGCAACTGACTCTAAGCTGAATCACAATTTCCCCCTATGTAAAATAAAATGGGATCGTGAAAGCTAACAGTTAACAACAACAAAAAAAGATATAAACACTTAAGTACTACAAATTCTAGACAGAAACAAGCTCATATATTCACAGGAACATCAGCAACATTGATCACTTGAAAATCCACAAACTGTGCACATTTTTGCAATAATTTTCCCACATATTTTTGAATATTACTTCTGGTCCTTAAAAGAAATGCAGATCCAGTATGAATTTCTTTATGTGAGCAAAGACGCTCTGTCAGAGAGGCTTCAGGGCACACAGCTCCCCGTCAAAGACCGTAAAAGTCTATGAAACAACCTAGCAGAAGCAGATCAACAATTAACAAACAAATATGACAAGTCGGCTGCTGGATCTTTCCTTATTTTTCCATTACAAGCACTTACCTGATGTCTTGTGCTATATGCTATAAAGACATTTCCTAAAAGAATCTGGCAAATGAATTATGTAGCTGAAATGTAATAACGAGGGTAGAAATTTGTCCCGTTATCAGTCACACACATTCAAGCAGAAGCCCAGTGCAGCACAGTAGATAGAACTATAAGCTCTGGGATCTTCTCATTCAACCAAGATTGCTTCATACAAAAGTTGACAATACACTACTGAAAGCCATTGTTGATATTCAACATTTTTTAAATAGCTGAACAGAATAGACAATAAGGCACGAAGGAAAACTTGGATAGGAGGCTGGCCTGGAGTCTGGGTTCAGAAAGGAAAAAACATTAAAATGGACAACAAATATGTGATTCGCATTTTTTAATTGCCTTGTGTGTGTCAATTAGCTGATCCTTACTATGCTGAAATTCCACCACTTTTAGAGGAGAAAATGTACACTACATTATTTTTGACCCGCTACAGTCTACAGGCAGTTTTAAATGTTGTCACTGAGAGACATATGCTTCCATGACTCACATATACCATTTGCCAATGTAAATTAAGGAATTTGAAAATCACTGAAAGATCCTCCCATTTTTTGTTAGTGAGCCATTCGCCCAAGCCGAGATCACGCGTTGCAGTAATTATATCAGGAAAAGGATTCATGGGAAATATTTTTTAAATACAGGAAAAAACAAGTTTATTTTCCATTATGTCCTACCCCTTCATTTCCTCAGTAACAAGAGATCAAACCACTGTGTCCACTGCAGTCCTTGAGCAAGTCCCTAGAGCGGTCGATTTCTTAAGTATCTCAGGCAATTGCTGACTTAATCAACTGCTGGGACTGGGCTTGCCTGAGATTTAAAAGCCAAGGGGGGGAAGTTCTCCCCTGTGTAACTGCCCCGAGAATCACTGCAAGCAGATCACAGTGCACTGGCACCCTGGGGCACCTTGTGCAGATACTAAACACACTTAGTTTAGCAGTGGCTACAGACACGTTTGAGTTTAAACAATTTTAATTCCTGAAAATCTAGCTATTCCAGCAGAGCCTTCTGCCTCATTCTGTGGCTCCGGAGACTGGCTGCAATGGATTCTGCTTTGGATTTCCCTGCATTCTTCTCCCGTTATTTTCACATCCTTACACCCTTCTCCCAGCTTCTCGGGAAAGCACTTGCAGATTATTTAAGAGCTGGTAGAGGAATTTAGCAGGTGGTTTTGTTCGCCTGGCTGTATTATCCACTAATTCTGATGTTGAGTTTTGAATGGGAAACGTAACTGCCCTTTCACAGTGCATCTTTCCCTCCTGTTCTCATGCAGTCCCTTTGGATGTCCTGCTGGAATTAGACATTACCAAGGCGTTTCGGCTTCCTCGAGGCGGGGACGCTGCTTGCTTTGTCTACACTGCATCTGAGCCACTTATTTCAGGGAGTTGGAAACTTCAGGGGCATCCAACCTGGCACCAACACGTAATCCTCTTTGGCTGTCTATTCTAAACATGGCCATGGTAGGTGATATTCTAAATGATCATATTTTAAATGAGGCAGTGCTCGTGAAAAAAAACTGGTCTAAACGCCAGGCTGCTCTCCAAGGGCAAGCGAGAAGAAATCAGAGCACGAACCCGGTCTCCCCTAAACCTGCCCACCACAGTGCGCCTCAGCCTCGGCTCGGGCAGAGAGGTTCAATAAAGACAGGAATTAACCACTCGTTTTCTAGTTGGGGTCCTCCTATGCTATTACACAGACGTTGTTAGACACACCGTCTATTTAAAATGTACCTGTCCTAAAAAGCATCAGAAATCCTGTTCTCACCTGCCCAGTGGAATTCTAAAATTGTCAGTAATAATTCTGTAACTTACGTCTACAAGAAAATTGCAGTTTTATCCTTGTGAAGCAAAAGGATTATTTTACTACATAGTTCCGTATTCATCTCTGAAAATCACTTACTAGCTTGATCTTGGCAAATTCACAAACTGCAGTTGTCAGGACTATCATAAAGTTGTATGCAACATCAATTTAACGATAACATTACACTGGTTTTCTCTCTGCTAGTCTTCCACGGAGCCTGTGAATTTGTGGGAAAGAGATATTCAATACCAATGTATTCATGAACAATGAAGAAAATGACAGATCTGAGTTCTGGGGACATAACATACACCTTGTCCACATTTCACTTGGATTCTTTCAAATGACGGCCAATCCTGCTTCCAGATAAGTATAGAACATTACATGTATTCAGTAACTGCTTGAATTATTTTAAAGTTTTAGGTTACTACTTTAATTGCAAAGTCTTCATTTTCCTCTCTTAGTGAAGCCACGATACGAATTCCTTTCTCATTGTTAGAATTTTCTGTGATATAAGCCTGCTATAATTTAGCATTCAGCTGCATTGAAGCCTATTATGAAGTCTCATCTTATATCACACGAAGTATATCGGAGAATAGCCCATAAAATGCTTAGCTCATAAGGAATAGGGAGCTTGTCATCTCTTTAATTTGATCACCAAAGTGAAAATTTGGATACAAAAGTTGGACTACAATGGTAAGATAATGCAAAATATTCTGATTTTTAAAATGAGTGACACGCTCTGCCTTTCAGAGATGAAGATACATATGACCTTCAGAGAAGTTAATTAAATATCAAGGAAAAAAATCCCAACTGCTCTTTTCTAAGAAGCCGGTGTTTCACATGTCCCTGACCCTACCTAATGGATGGGGGAGTCCAGCACGTCTGCTATTGCCGTGCAAGGTCCCCTTGAACAATCCCCCTCCTGAGATGGCCACGCTGAGGTTGCCCTCCCCTCTGTTACGCTCATTTCTCCTTGCTCCAAGGTAATCCTCTCCTGCCAGCCCAGATGAGACTTTGGCTTACACTGAACATTTTGTCTGTTTGCAACAAATCATGGGCAAATCTTAACTGGGAGATTCATTTCCCTTTGAAATATTATCTAACATTTTCGAATAGCTTGTATTTGCAAAATGAATGCACTGAACATTTGTTTTTCTGAATTCTCTTCCAGCTGTGAGAACAAGTGCTAGAAATGATGTAGTGAAGAAACCACCATTTCCTGCTGCCTTGACAGAGTAACAGAACAGTAGGAACGAGGCCGCTTGCTCCAGGCCACGCAGCACCCTGGCGTTCGGGGCACGGCCAGGGACCTGGTTCGGGCCTTCGTTTCCGTGGGTCGCTGCAGCAGCAAGCGGCAGCCTGAGCAGCCTGGGAGACGAGCTCCCAGCACCACGGGGCTGCGGCGCCACACGGCGGAGCAGGAGTGGTTCTGGCCCCACGCGGCAGCAGTTCTGGTCCCACGCGGCAGCAGTTCGGGCCCCACGTCGCAGCGGTTCAGGCCCCACGTCGCAGTGGTTCAGGCCCCACGCGGCAGCGGAGCAGGCCAGGACCTCGCGCTCCTGCGGGTCACACCAGTCTGCGCTCGAGAGGCCTCTCCCCGCGAGAGCCTCACAAAAGTGGGATCATCCCAGGGAAATTTTATCTCAATGAACCGGCATCTTCTGATGAAAAGGGAATTTTGTTTAAACAACAGTTCATAGCTGGAATGGTGCGTGGACAGTAAATGAAGGCATTTTCCACTGTTACAAACTGTATTTGTAAAGGGCATCACAAGGCCATTTCAACTGAGAACAAGGCAGAAAAGGCTCACAGCGCGTGGGGAAATGTTCGCTGCTCACAGAGACGCTGATGTTCTTCCCTAGCACAATTGCGGGGCACAAGGCATGGAGGTGGGCTTGGGGGAAAACATGCCATAAACAGTGGATTCCTCTTTTTGCAATAAATTTTCGTAAAAATATCTACAAAAAAAAAAAAAAAAGTCAAGTTACCAGTGCTGGATATTACAATGTATTTGATTAATTTTTTCTTTTTTTAATACAAAATTGTCAGATAATCTTGTCCTGTAAAAATACTACATTTTAAAATTCACCGTGGAGCTGTCAGGCATCCACAGCCTCTTAGAGCTGGAGCTGGTACTGAGCTTGTGCTCCTTGTCAGAATTTAATGAGACGACCCGTTCTAAAATAATTGAATTTTCATATCAGAGCAAACCAGGATTACTCAGACAATAAAAGTGCTGAGTCCTGTACTGTTACTAGCAAATACCTTTTGCTTTGCTCACGAAATCGGTATGTAAATGTTCAGGGTTTGTATTTAAGGCATCTTATGCATTTAGAGTTGTAATACTAGCAATAATTTCAAATGGTGCCGTTGATAAGTAGCTGGGTGTTTTTTTTTTTTTTTTAATAATGTTCAAGCTGTAATTTGTTTGGTGAATCAGGATAAGCATTCGGTTTATATTTTATATAAATGTTAATGCAGCCGCAGTTTAATTATATTTCCTGACTTTGAGTATTTCGGCAGCAGAATTCAGAGGGCTGCTCCCCCAGGTAGTGCGGCTCGCAGGAAGCTCTGCCCCGGGGCCCACAGAGGCGCCTGGATGGCCACGGCCTGCCGCGGCAGTGGGGCAGCACGTGGAGCGCAGCCCTCCCAGCCCGCAGGCTGCAGCGCAGCACAGACAGTCTCCACGTGAAATGCAGCCACACTAAGGAACAAACAAACAGAAACACCCTCAGGAGCAGTTCAATTCCAGCAAAAATAAAATGTACCTCAGCAATGCAGAGATCAGCACTACAACTGATTAAATGGCTTCTGGATAAGTTTTCAGGTTGAACATACGTCATTTCAAGCGGTTATTTTACAGCTTTCCAGAGGATACTACGTAATGTGAGGAATAAAATCGGACGAGTAAGGCTATCCAAACTTTTCACACAGGTCATACGTCTTGTGACTCCATTAGCAACAGGAATTTTGCAGGACTTCCTGCAAAGTTTTGTTGGTTTTTAAGTGTGCGATGAATATATATTTGATTATAAATCACAAGGGAAGGCAAAATGTAAGGCTCCTCTTTTAAATTTTGACCCATGTCCCACCAACCAGGTAGCACACAGACCTCTTTACACTACTACATCAACTATCTCTATATATAATTTGGTAACCCTGAAATTTGATAGAAAGAAGGTGGAGATTCTCAAAGGAAGAAGAATGGTTTTAAGGCTGATATTATACCACAATTTCTTTAGGAAAAAGATTCCTTGCTAATGGAAGCTCTATTTAATTTCTAAATCCAAGGAAACATGCATTTTCTAACAAGACTGCCGCGAGAAGCGATCGGTACCAGGTGCTATAAAGCATTGGATATTACAGATGTGAACTTCCAAAATAGACTTACTTCATTCAAGGCCATTCAAATAAATACGAGGCCATTCACTGCTTGACTTGCATGATGCTAGAGAGCTCTGGTAGAAATGCTGAAGACCAGTCCGGCGAGGTTTTACTAAGAACCGAGGTCATCTCTTCCACCAGACACTATTTTTGCCTCAGCTGCAAGAAATGACACAGCCAAGACTCTGGACCTACCCAGTTTGGACCTTCTTGTGCTTTCTTCCACCTCTGCTTGCCACATATACTCCCTTGGTAAGCTGGGGTCTTACTATCTTAATGAAGTTTTCTTTTTTTCTTCAACATGCAGGAAAATGAGCAATGTTTTTACTACTTTCTTTTTCTTCTCTTTTTTTAAGTAAATTATTTAACATCAGGAAGGGCAGACTAGCAGCTGAAAACCACCAGCAAACACAAGAAAAAGCTCAGAGAGAAGCAAAACAGCCACATTTAACCCCTTTGGTCTCCCGCGAGTCTGCGCATGGAGAACCCAAGGCAAGGCCTTCCCTGACTTCTTGATAACTGAATGAGTGATTATCCTCCGTGTTAATGGGCAAAGATATAGAAAACTCTTCTATATGTACAGAATATTCATGAGGGGCTGCACAAACTGAGATAAGACTATAAGATGCTGCAAGCAATCACTTATAAGAACAGTGTGAAAAAATATCCCCGCTATGGGACACCGTTGCACTGGGGGACTCCCTGTGAGGATGAGCCGGAGGAAGGCAGCTCTAGTGCCACCCAATTCACGGGCCGCAGGAGGACCCGCTGGCGCCAGGGTTGCCACGAGCTGCACTGGGTAAGGACATTGGCCACGCGGTTACTCCAGCCACCGTGTGTAAGCACGGCCGGACGGCAGCCGGCCCCGGGAACGCCGGTGCTTTTGAGGAGGCGGAGGTCGAAGCCCCTGCTAGCAGTGCTGGGCAGCGGAGTGTCCGTCACGCTCTGGCACTGTGGAAGGGGAATCCGAGGGAAAGCGCCACGTGCCGCCCCCCACGCTGCACCCCCTTGGTCAGAGGGCTGGGACGGACAGTTGCTTTGCCGCTTACCCCATGGCAGGGCCATGGCAAGGCAGCCTACAATGCAGCGGATCCACAGCAGGACGAGCAGATCTATCCTCCTGTCATGGGATGGCATTTCAACACTTTCTCCATGTGAGCTGAAAACATGACATCTTGTAAATCTTTGAAAATCTACGATCTGTATATATTCAGGTTGGTTCAGTCAAATATTTGGGTCATTTTGAGATGTTTTATTTCATTTTTGATTTTAACACTTCTCGATCCTTTCAAAAAGTCTATTTTCTATGACAAAAAGGAAGTTAATTACGCAAACCATGAAAGGGCATGTTGACAGCTGCAGGCCCTCTTTCCCAAGGCATACTGAAATGGCAAATCTGCCAGAGCGAGCCTTTCTCGAATGCTTTTGAGAAGCTGCTGTCTCAGACAAATTCACACCGCAGAGAACGCGCGAGTGCAGATCCGCACTGCAACGGGCCCCGTGGCGCAGAGCGTGAGCCCCGGGAGCGGGGAGGCCCTCAGCTGCTCTGCGGGGCTCTGCTCCCCACCTCTCCAGGCAGCACCAAACCACTCAGCTCTCCGCACGCACCACAAATCCATTTCACTCCTTTTCCTCTATCAATGGAAACATAATTTTTCTAAGTTCTAAAAAATTTGCTAGATTTGAAAACTGTTTCTGCAAGAAGCCTTTATCTGCCTGCGCTCAGAAGTGCAGCAAATCCTAATATGATTTATCGAATGTCCTTGCTTCCGAAAGGCATTGTGGCTACTGAAATAATGAACTACTTGAAAGTCACATTTAATTTACTTGCAAAGAAACAAGCCAGCACGGCTCGGGGTTGCTGGGGAAACAGGAAAGCCTCTTTAGATCAGTTTGCAGCACAGGAGACTTGCTGATATTCTGCAATTTGCACATGTTCATCGTAACTTTAACAATCTCTTATTTTCAGGAGCCTGTTTCTGACTTTGTGTTAAATATTCGTCTTCATACCCACAGCAGGGCCTTGTTTTCACTTGTGGATTCTTATTAATAAATCAGACTCAAAAATAAGCAGCTTTACAATGAATTGTGTACATATTTTCTTATTTTTAAGGCCCATTTGATCAAACAATGCATCCAATCCCAGACCAAGAGAATGCACAAAATCTAATTTCTTGGGTTTTTACAGTACCAAAGTTGTATGCAATTTTTTAACTGAACACTTTCCAAAATAATTTTATTGGTCACTCTTAGACTTTCCTGATTTATTAAAAAAGTCCTAATAATTTTCTGAGTTGTAAAACTCTGTTACTCCATCCACTTATCACTCTAATATTAGAAAAAAAAGGGGGGGAAGGAAGGGGAAGGGGAGGGGAGGGGAGGGGAAGGGGAGGGGAGGCGAAGGGAAGGGAAGGGAAGGGAAGGGAAGGGAAGGGAAGGAAAAGGAAAACCGTACTTGAAAGCAACATGCAGGTCTGTTGCATTCTGCTAACTTGCTTATTGGAAATAAATCAGGCCCCCTTTTTCCATGAGCTGTAGGACACACGAATACAACATACCATGCAGACAGCCTGTGTGCAGCTGGCTGCATCCCCAGTTTACTGGAAGTTGCAGTGCTGAAATGAATGGAGCACGAGAGAGACATGGGGAAGCCAGCACAGAGACACCAACCAGCCTTGGGCACGGATCAGCTGGCGCCGGCGCGGGCGGCAGCGGCTCTCCCGCTCCGCGGGGCTCAGCCGAGCCGCCGACCAGAAGAGCTCATGGAACTCAGCTTTACACATGGGGGCAATCTGCTAAAATCAGTCAGTCTTGGATTGCATGTGCAGGACTAAAAGGGATATTTGTGCATTATTGTCTGACTGTTGCATTATCTACCTTTCAGAGCTCCAAATTGTATCAAGCACAAATTTAAGAACAAAAATGTTAACTAACAGTGCTTAAAACAACTGATGGTCTTGCATTAAGATTATTTTCATTAGTCTATTATTTTCATATAGTTCATTATAGAACTATAATATAAAAACTAACCTAAAAAATACACACAGCACCTCTAACGCGGTTGCAGTGTACCAGTACACATGGGACTTCTGTTTGCAGATACTTAGGGAATAGGTGATGTGTTATCAAATATCCATCAGACTTTCCCAGTTTCTGCATTAACATCCTTTCAATGTATTTCTTTAGCTCTCAGCGTTATCTACTAGGAGGAACAGGAGAAAGAGAACTAGAAGGGTAAATAACCTGAACAAAGAACGGCGGCAAGGGGAAAGAGCTTGTGGCGGAAGGACTGGTCTTAGAGAGAGCTTTGCTCTCCGCAGAAGTCCTGCCAGTGACCTTAGCCCAGGAATCCTGCTGTGCCGGAAGGAAAAAGGTTCAGACGCAGCAGGGAATCTCCTGCTGCTGCAGGGCATGCATAACTCTCCTCACTGCTGGCGGGGACGGGAGACTGGCTGGCTCTCCTCGAGATGTGCTCATGATGGGCAGCTCTGCAAAGGTGTTGCTCCTCAGAATGCACCGTGCATTCTCTTGCAAATGGAAATGTAAGCCCTGAGAAAAAAGTGATACCACACTGCTGGCATCACGAGCTGCAAAACTGGAGCACAAGCAGGTCGGATTTCCCAAAGAAGTCAAGAAGGGCAGGTACTGAACAATACTGCAAAAAAAAAAAAAAAACACCAGGGTCACCTCAGAACGATTCACTAACAATTCACTAGCAGATATTTCACAAAGCAATTCTTAGTATTGTAGCCTCTTCAATACTGAAATCCCAGCAGAGGAAGTGGGGTTGCACCAACTATAGTATTCTTAGAGTCTCCTTGATGCCAGTGAGGACTGCTTAAAAACAAATTATTTTTTATACCAGTGTCATTAAAAAGGCCTTGTGGAACACCAGGAATCCTGCACATCCCCCTGCTGTTTATTTATCACCAAGCAAGGCCAGCTGCTTCCAAGCCACAGCAGAGCTTAACATGAAATGCGTGCTGCACTAGTGGCACCGAAGTGGCCATGAAAGATGACTGTCACTTAGCGTGTCCTCTCTGAACATGCACTTTAGTGAGGACTAACAGAGCCTTCTGACACATCTGTCTGCAAACATGTGAAAAATGACAGACCAGCATACCAGATGTGTAGGGCAGCAGTGTTAACCCAGCGGTTTTAGCCAAAAGTAGGAGACACATCAGAAACCAAAATGCAGGAGGTACTACCCGAAATCCTCACTCAGGTTTGTTAACCACCTTACACATTTGCAACTCATCGTTTTCCTCTTCTTTCTTACTGCTCAATTGTTTCCGAATGAGGACTATGTTCTGCCTAATTTAAACAAGCAATTCAACCTGACTCATGTGCTTTAAGTAACCTGCTCACGTACCCCAGGTATCTGCATGCAATTTGGAAGAGGATGATCACACAAAGGGGAGCAGTATAAAAAATGGATGGCTTTTTGGCTGCATCAGCAAGAGTTTTTTTGAGAAGGTATTGCCACGTCATCTTTAAGATAATCTGTCATAAATATCTGGGAGATAACCTTGCTTTACCGAAGGAAAAGCTCCTTGGGCTGCCAGTGCTCAAGGGGAATGGCAGGGGTTTGGGCGCACTACGGCACAGGCAGCTGGGGCTGCGCACACCGCTGAAGGCAACGCGCGCCTGTCTCATCCCAGCGAGAGCGCTGCTCCGGGAGCCCTGGCAGCTCCATCCAATGTGTAACAGGGAGCACCGCGCGGCCTGGGCGCCGCAGGCTCTGCAAACCGGCCTGGGGGAGATGCTGCTCCTCAGAGCCACCGCAAACACAGGCTGCTCAAAGACACACAGGGAAGCAAAGGCAGAAAGAAACACATCTACCGTAAACCCCGTCTCGCAGAAAACCTGCTCTCTAGACCACACGGCCTCACAATATGCTCTGTATTTTTAGAACAGTTTTCACCTAAAGCTTCCAGAGCTAAGCATGTCTTTTCTTCAAATTTTAATCTACAGAAAGATACAGAATAATCAAACAACTCAGAGAAGCTCAGAGATGACTTAGAAAGGCCTCTCCAGTTGCTCTCCCAGTGCCTCTTTACCAGAGTGGTCTTCACAGTCTGGAAAGAGCTCTAGGAAGAGACAAGAAAAAGGAGATGTGAAAAAACAAACTCGCCAGGTAGGGCTTGGTTAGCTGAGAGCTGATTTAGAGCACAACCATCTGAAGCTAAGGGAGCAGTAAACACACTATCATTTGGGAAACACTTCCTTGCTCTACAGAGCTTAGAGGAGTATCACGAAAGAGAAAGGGGAATTTCAAGGAAAATTTCACTAGCCTACAGAGCACCTATGTAACATATGCAGAGCACGGACTCCCTTGTGCTATAAAGCCCATCTTGCAAGGCCTTGCACAGCTAGGAACAACCACACTCGTGGTAAGGCATAAGTATATCATGTCTAGCCCTCTATTATGTCATTGTACAAATCAGAATATTCTGCCCCTCTCTGGGAAGAAACCCTGGCAGACTTTTTTTTCTTTTTGTTGTCTCGTAGAGTTAGCATACAATAGACAGGCCATCGTGAGAACCTGGCAACGCAAAACATTGCCCTTTGCCAAGAAAACGAAAACATAAGTATGGAAAAGGATAAAATAATCCAAGAAATCATGAAATTAAAAAAAAAAAGTGTTTTAACTGAACTGAAAAGAGAAAGAACTGAGAGTATCAATATGGGAAAACACGCTGCTTCTGTGAAATTAGGAGGGTATCATAGATAGATAATGGAAAATAAAAAATAAACCATAAAATCTACTTGATAATGTCAGTTTAATTTAAAACGCTGCTAGATCTCGCAGTGCACACTAGCGTGTATGTTAAGACTGGTGTGTACATAAAGGTCCTCAGGCAGAAACACACAATGCAACGCTAATAGGGTTAGGTGCTCGGAATATAAGGTAACACAAGTGCCATTCGATGCAGGAGTGGCTAGGGAAGGCTGTTCTTTCCTCTCTGTTAATTAAGTGAATTTAGTGCTTTTGGAGGGTGCCGGATTGACGGTGCCAAGCGCCAAGGCCTCCCTTGAGGGCTCCCCGCGCCGCCTGCAGCCTTGACCCCGCGGCCGCGCACGCCACGCCGCCCTCTGCGCCCCTTCTTGCCATGGCCTCTCGGGGAGGCTGCTCAGAAAGGTGCTAATTAGGGCCGATTGTAATGGAGGGTTTTGTGCTGCCAACACCTGCCCATTAGGAACTGAACGGGGAGTTGACATGGGATGCAGCACAGCCTCCAAAGAGGGAGGATTTTTCAAGCGCTGCTGACCTGGGGCCAGAGCTGAGGTCCCATCTATGGGAAAGACAGCTGAAAGAGTCCCATCGAATTTCTCTCAGCTTTTAGAGAGTAAGGGGAAAAACAGTGTTTTAAAGACGACGTCCACATGCACCGTTCTGTTCTGTTGACTCCCTTTCTAGGAGCTGACTCTCGTTCTTCTTGACTTCTGCCTCTGACACTGGCCCTTCTTCATGTCTATTAAACTGTTTTAAGGAAAAATGAATGACTTGGGGCAAAACCAAAGAAAACTGGTGACTGACTCTGCAAAGTAAGCTGAAGTCTGCAGTAAATCTGCAGTGAGAGTGCCTGCACGCCCTCCGTTTCTCCCTGCTATGAGACTATGGGGAAGGGGATCAGCCTCCATTTGAAAAATGTGTGGGCTGCTGTTGAAGAAAACATTTCAAATGACCAACCTGTCTCGTGACTATTTTTATGCCTTGTTTGAGTGTGTACAGGAAACTACTGCTTAGCTTCTGGGCTAGACAAAAAACCTCCCTTAAGCCCTGAACCATCCAGCCCTTGTAGTTCTTCCCTTGAATCACTTGATTTAGTTCAAGAAAGAGTCAGAAATCCTACTGTAAATAAATGGAGAGTTAAACCAAGGCATCTACAAGGATTAAAATAGTGCAGGCAATTCTAAAATAAAAACATTTTTTTTTCTTTTTTTCTTTTTTTTTTTTCTTTTTTTTTTTTCAGAAGAGACAGATCGCAAGCCCTGGCCATCTTTTGCCTCCTTCAAGGTGCAATAGCAAGATTCAGCACTTCAGTGTTCTCAACATCAGCAGAGGCTAAAAACACTACCAGGAAAGAGCCCATCTCCTACAACAGCTAATAGCACTTGCACTGATGATAAAGGTTTGGGTGAAAGATGAGATGAAAAAGGTTTTGCTGGTAGCATAACATGCTTTTCTGTAGCACCTCTGCCCCCCTGTCTTAAGTGTTTATGTTGAATGAATAGGTGCTGCTTTATGTGACTCTGCTGCTGAATGGAGCAGTCAACTCAGCAGGAACGTTTTGGTGGCCTGACTTTCTGAAATGACACATGAAGGTTTCGTGGATTACACATCAGTCCCATTAAGTGCCTACCTGAAGCTAACGCAGGCAGCGACAAGGACTGCGTGGAAGCACCTGCACCTGACAGTCTAAACTTGGAACAGACACAGAAACAGCTTTGTGTATCATCTGCGCTCGTGTGCCTCGCCTAGGCATGACATGGTGCCATCTCTGACGGGGAAGCTGTGAAGTCATCTTGGTGACCTTTTTTTTTTCAGTTTTTCTCAACTCCCCTGTAAAAAAACTGGGGGGATTTTCTCTTGCTCGTCTTCTGGTGTTTTTAATCTGCAACCAGGAACCCCTATGACCACCATGGACTACCTCTGCTTGTCCTCTCAGCTGTTGAGGTACAACTCTGCGTGCCAAATGCAGGACTCGGCCTTGATAGGGCTATGGGCTGCACACGGACAAATGGCTTCTGGTTTGGAAGGGCTCCACAAGGCTGCAGGAAACGTGCAAATCTTTTCACCTGAACACAGACAAACCACATAGGTTTTGCGGACGATTAAGGCCAAGATTTAAAAAGATAACTGCTGATGCCTTAAAAAATGTGACATCCACATTAGAAGTCCTTTAGAATATCCCTCCAGCTGATAGGCACAGGGATGAGTATTACTCTTTCTTCTCCTTTCTTCTGCTCTTGCGCTGAGCTCACAGTGGACAACATCTCTATTTTCCCTTATTTTCACTAGATGGGCAGTTCCCCCGGAAACTCATCTGTAGCCAGTCTGCTTGGAGTACTATGGAAGGCTCTAATTTCTGTAAGAAAATGAATGCTTTTGGGCCCACTCACACCCTTCTGTTCTGGCACGCAGCAGGGAAGTGTCTGCTCTACTGCTGGGAGCCTTATGGACTTAGAACAAGAGTAACTTTGGGATCACAAATCGTGAAAATGCCACCTTTCCTTCCAAAAGCTGAAACTCAGATAGGAATATTGGAAGACAAGGAGGCATCTTCTTATTGCACAAGGGCAGTCCTGTTCCTAATGCTGACACTCATCCTTGGGATCAGCTCAGGGCACTTTCACCCCTTAACGTCCTGGGTATTTTTGGAGCATTTCTGGATCACGTGTTAATATTTACAGAAAGCTGTGACACACAAGGCTTAGGACCCGGGCAGGAGATAATGAGGTGTCATCAGAGAAAACGGTCTCCCTACAAAAAAGGCATAAGAGTGGCCTGTTGACAATGCACAAGTGCAGTGAAAATCGGGAGGCGCTCAAAGGAATCACCAGACAAGGGGACTGACCTGTGCCCTGGGGCGCATGTGCACAGACCCAGGACATGTCCCCTCTGCAAGGAGTCACTGTCAACACCAGAACTGATCTGATGAGGACAAAAGGAATAGCAAGATGAAGCAAGGTCAGAAAGGTTATTAAAAATAAGGCAGTTTTGTCTGTTCTGAAAGCAGAGGCAGATCAGAAATTAGATCAGGAGTGCAGGAAAATATGTTATTTGTATTCTGTCAATTTGCGAAGTATGTTCATAGCCAAATATAGTGTGCTTGTAGCAACCCTCTAATTCTAGAGAGCAATGTCCTGCATATTATTTTTATTATTACTATTTCTGTAGGTGCCTCTACCAAAATCAAAATGTTACTGTGATGGATGCCGTGTTTTCCAGCAAGAGGAGAAAGACTCTTTTGAGAGGAGTTTATGGACCACGCGAGACAGACCGGGTGAAGGGCACTGGCACAAGAAGGTGAAGCTGTTTGTCAGCAGTCACATAGCAAAACAGAAAATAAAAACACCTTCCATGTTCTGAGACAGTGCTGCATCTACAGAACCACATACACACTTGACGGAGTAATAAAACCCTGCTGGAAGCCTACAAAAGACGAGTTAGCTTGTTCCCTTCCCACTTTTAAGTTCAGACAAATCCGATACAGTTGCAAAATTCTCATAAGTTTCTAAACTTCCTCTTAGGAAAACAGTGGAAAAAAAGCCCTCATCCTTTCCCACCGCAAGACTGCAATCACTTCCCATCATCAAGTTCACCTGGTGCGGACATCAGAGCAGTTCATGCTGGACACCCAGATGGATGTTCTGCACCACTGGAACTACCTGCTCAAATCAGGAAGCAAACACACAGAAACTGCCCCCCCCCCTCCACAGCCCAGCGCCTTGGAACGGGGAAACGAAATCTAGGCAGTGAAGAAAGCTCTCAAAACCTTGTCCACAACTTATTTTTATTGCAAAACATCTCTCTGTACACACGCATGATGACAAAAACGAAAAAAGAGCGATTTTCATTTGATTTGAAAATTCCATTTTGATTCTCCTCCCCACAGTATCTTTTTACTTAAGGAAAAGTAATAATTTTTAGGCCTGCATATAAGAAAATGACAAAATGAGTGAATTTATTAGCTCATTTCAAGTGAGAAAGTTTTTTTTTTTTTTAAATATTACTAGAAAATACATTTCAACTTAAGTATTTTTTGCATTGATATTAGAAAGCAAAGCATTTCTGCAATAAAAACATAAACACAACGTGATTCTGAGAGCAATGTAACATTGCCCTAACATTGCCTTTTTCACTTGTAAGAGAAAGATTTATGTAATGATTTTTTGCATGCATAGTTATAATAATGCACTAAAAAGTTTATTTCCTTGCATAGATTTTAAAGGAATTTAAGATAAATTTTGCTTTTGAAAATGACTGTCTTTCACATGTATTTCCTCTAAATTCTGGCAGCATGCTGGGAAAACGCTTTCCAGCATGAGATTTCCTGACGGATTTGTGGATTACTCTTGCTTATCCTGCAGTGGCAATGGCTGAAATCTCAAGGAACTGACCTGTGTAACTAATTTCCAAAGAACCTGCTCTAAGATTATAAAATCAACTGCTTCCACTCTTAAGATATGACCAATGTAAGTAAATATTCTTTTATTACTGTGTAAGCAAGCCAGAATTGTAAGTAACTTCTAAAATGGTTGCAAAAATTGTTTCAGTCTTTTAGAACTGTATTTCTATTGCGCATTTCCATTGGAATAAGGCAAGAAAGTTTCCAATGTGTTGTATATACTATTAGCCACATTTAAGTTAAGCACTTCTATTCTCAACGGAATAATTCACCGACTGTCTAATCTGTAATAAAATATTTATTGTATTTACAAACCTAATTTCTTGAGCCTCAGCTCCACAGATTTTGTTTTTGATTCTTATTGCTATCCCTGGCTTCTAACCTCCTCATACAAGCTTTCAAAGGAGATAATCAAAGCAGCAAAAAACTAATTAAGATTGCAGCAGAACAAGTGTATAGGCACACTGTTCAGAATGTAACAAGCTTAGTGATTAAAAAGTTGTGATCACACAATGATTTGTTTCCAGCAGAGATACAGCTTTCAGGATCATTTTTGAACACAATAATTTATAGGCTTAATATTTAACATCATCTTGAAATTAATTTTGTTCCCCTCAGTATCTGTTGGTGTTTAATTTTCCTCCGACTGTTTATTGAACCAAGATACAACAATGACACTTTAGAAACTTTAAGGAGGCTATTTTTTTCTTTGCAGTGGTTTTCCCATAAATGCTGCAGAGAAAGGAAAATAGAAAGTCCTCTAAAACATGAATAGCTCCTAACGTACAATGAAGTTATTAAAATTGTAGCTACACAGTGGTCAGGTGAAGCTGCTCTGTAATAACTGCAGCTGTATTCAGCAGCTACAAAGAGGCAGTATAATTTCTCGGAGGCAAAGACATTCCTGGATGGAAATGAACGCAGAGTAACTCTCCTGCACAACACAGGGCAGGATACGAAGAGAATCCCAGCAACACATTATTCTGAATAGGAAAATTCATTTAAATACTTGAGAATATGTGTTATTATTCTGTGCATTCTGTGAAAAACAAAGCGGCCGAACAGTTTTGTGGCAGCCAGGCAATTCCAGGGACTGAAGGGACATAACAGGTCTGAGAGGACCCAGCAAGCAGCCCTGTTGTCTGACTGACAGAATACCCCTCAACAATTTAACATCTTTCTCAAGGTGTCATCTGAACTGTGTGAGTGCAACCCCTGCTGACACATCAGATACCAAATACTTAGTCTGGGCACCTTTGCTTTCTCTGAGAGAAAAAAATACACAAATAAAAAGAAAGACCAAAGGAACATGCAAGCAAGAGGAGCAGGTGACTGTCACTTAGGCAGTCTTCATATGCTCTTAGTATTTGAAATATGCAGGAAAAAATGACTAGGAGAAATAAATGCATTGCCTGATACTCCTCAGGTACTCTGGTCGGTTTATAAGAAATAACTAAAGAAACTAGAACGAGACTTGGATGGGAAAAGAGATTTGGATTAGAATAAAGCTGGATGTTAGGGCTAGGACAAAGGAGCGCGAGAGATAAAAACTGCCATTAAATATTTGACTATTCATGCCTTGAGCCAGAATGGGTGGAATCATGTACAAATGATCTTCCTTTGGCTTAACTACTCAGTCATCCGACAGGGGTTGGGGACAGATCCCGGGCGGTTGCGGGAAGCGGGAGGAACCTCCCCGCGCCCCCGGCCCAGGCCGCTCCGACCCCAACATGAAGGCACCGTGCAAAGGCGGCTCTGGAATCCTGCCCAGTTAATGCGAATGAAATCCTACAAAACGCTTCTTGCTGTCATCATCCACGAATTCCTGGAAAGCCGTAACGTGGGACAGGACCCACGGGGCAGGCAGCTCCCCAGCTGCAAGCACTCGCAGCTCTAGCTGCGCTGTCTGAGGTAAATGCTTTCCTCTAGCTAAACACTGAAAATATTTATGCAAACAGCGCTCAAACCTGAACCCTCTCTTTTGTTCCTGAACCAGAGATCAGTCTGTGCTGATTTAAAATGCATGGCTAAGTTTAAAACTTCAGTAAGGGCCAATCTCTGAATAATCCTCTAGGGATTATTGTAATTAAGGGAGTAATCCTTGATGCTTCTTAATTTGTGTCCATTTGAAAGCAGAGTGCCACTTCTTGCATCACAAAAGAGAGAAGAAGAGGTGAAAATGATGGAGGTTTAAACATTAACAGCTCTTCCTGTCTCCCCATGCAGGGGGGCAATACAAACAGGTGGAATATTTAAAACCATCAGAACGGAGCCGAAAGGCGAACACTCCTCCCTCGGGTATATACCCAGCAATGCAAAGCGAGCGAGATTTTAAACATAGGCAAAATGGCTGACGTTAAGAAACATTCTGCACAGAGATAAGGTAAATGCAACTTAAGGACTCACAGTTTAAATTATAACTTGGGAGTTATCATTTTGCATCCATCCTGAAACACCTGTATGCACAAATCTTCCCTTACAAGAAACGGTCATTTCAGTGACATCAGCGACCGCAGATTTTCTAACGACTCTAACATTCATAGAGCCTAGTTTATACATGTTAACACAGAAAGGATGGACTGGACAAATAGGAGGAGGATCTGGCAACCCTAAGGGTTAAAATTCTGAGGGAACGGTCATGCTAAAGAAACAGAAGTCGTGATGCGGGCGAAAGAAACTTCATCATCTATTAAAATAAAAAAGATGGAATTTCAAGAGACGGCGGCAGGGCTGTGTGCCACAATCAGTGGAACGAAGCAGCACGGTGGCACTGCTGGGCTGGGACAGCCCTGGTCACAGCCCGTTTCTTCCTCTTCCTCAGCCGTCACCATTTCAGTGACTCCCTGCTCACAAGGCAGAGGAGGAGGAAAAACAAGACTCTGCCGCTGGGTTGGCCTCTCTCCCTGATTTTGCTGCTCCCAAGTAGGCAAGACACGGGGTTGGATGCCTCTGTTACTGCAACTTTAAATGAGAATATACCCGTTTAAAAGGAGTTCAATATTGCTTATGAGGAAAAGAAAAATAAATAAAAAAAAAAAACGAAGATCCCTAGGGATTCTTACTATTATAACTAGGAGGACAAGAAGGCAGCTGTTGCTGTGTAATAATTCTGTGAATGCAAAGCACTGGAAACTGTGCAAGTTGGAACTGGGGGATAGCAAGGCCTCAAAATGACTTGAGAAAATACTAGGAAACACGCGAAAAAAAAAAAAGACTTCTCGGAGATGATCCACTATTTAATGTGAGGGTCTTGTTTTTGCCGGCTTAAATGACCTCCTCGCCACATGGACATTCACCACACTTCAGGATGCTCAGGCCACACCAGAGAGTAACAGAGTTTTTCTTCAGACTCTAACAAAAAGTAAGAAAATCAGATGAAAATTACTATTACCTTCTGACATGAATTCCTATGAAGAACAAGGACATATTAATGTTCTCTGTAAGCTGTACACCGAATGAAACTACGTTTGCAATTCAGCACTCTTGCAGGTACCCTTTGCAAAAAAACATGAACTTTTCTCCCTCCCACTGCCCCCAACACAAAGTATTACAAAATATTACAAGGAATATCATGCTGGATGATTTGGCAAGCCTTCAGAGGCAGGTGTTTAACATGTAATTATCCTATGGACTCCGCGGGAATGACTGCTTCATGATACACATTTATCTGTAATCGAATATAGTTTACAGAGTTCGTTTCTTTTTTTTTTTTTTTTTTTCCATGACAAATTACCCCGTGCTTTATGGAAATGTAACATTTTGGCTGAATGGCGCGGAGCAGCCCTGCCGCATGCTGATGAGGAGGACAAAGTAGCTCTGCTCGTATTTGCAACTGGCTCAGACCTTTCCATTAGCAAATTAAAATCTGTTCAAATTTATTTACTAATATATTAGGAGAAGCTTCAGGCTAACCTCTATTGACCTGTATTATATAGCAAACAACTGTAGCAGTGAAAATAATTAATAGAGTGTATTGCACCTCCTGCTTGTTACTCAAGCACACCCTAGGGTCAGCTGGATAGTGGCTTTGCCATCTGCATTCTGCTATGGGGCCACATTTACTTAAAAATTATCAATTATATTTTGAAATGACTTCCTTTAATTGTACTCTCTTTATTCAGGGCATTCTCTATTTTTGAAGTTTCTGAAAGCTTGTACATGGCAACCTTTGTCCACTTCAAAATCTGAAACCTACAACTTTCTGTACTATCTGGCCATGGAAACTGAGTAAACAGGCAAGGGCAGCGACCGGCCTCCGCAGCAAACATCACCTCGGTGTCACTCGGGTGGGAAGGACTGAGAGGGCCTGCCCAGCTCCAGCGGGGTGTATCACGTCGCAGATCAAGCCAAGGATGACCTTCCCCAACCACCTTTTCTCCTTCGTTGCTTGGGTTTATTAACTGCTAAGCGCTCGTCAAAGCTGCTGGAGCGGAGGATCCACCCGGCCCCTCTGGAACCGGTGCCAGGGGGCTGCTTCCCGCACGCTGGGGCCCCTCTCTGCCCGTCACCCAGTGCAGGGAGTCATTTCATCCTAATTACATGCTCGTTTATCCTTACTGCATGAAACTAAACATGAAAATAAAAAACCTCCAGGAAAGCAACAAGTCAACGCAATAGTTTTGATTCAAAGGTGCTAAAAGGGTGTGGACCGTAAGTGATGTCTATTGAAAAATTTGGTGTCACCTTCGTTGAGAGAAACCTTAACTGCTAACGAGCACATAACGTGCAGTATGTTTCAGAGGAATGCTCTGTGTTGCTGGCCTCTGCTTCCCTCCTCACCAAGGACCCCGCTGAACCTCTCATCCTTTAAAGCCAGGCAGTTCTGAGGCTTTAATGGATTTTTGACGGAGAACTTGATTATCATACACAGAAAACTAAAAAAAGGCTGTGAAAAAAAAATGTGCTATGCAAGTGCACAGAGAACGAATAGCTAAAGTTTAGCCACTTTTATGATTAGCTTCACTTGCTAATAAAGCATTTAAATGATAGCTGTCTTCTCTAGTCAATATAAACAGCTACCATCGAAGCTCTCACACAGGGATCAGCCGAGGTATCTCCACCTCTGTGAGAAGGAACTTTAAGAAGGAACACGGGAGCAGCCAACGTGTCACCCGACGTGTCAGCGTAACGCACAACCGGGCTGCCCCAGCCGCGGCGGAGCAGGGTGCAGGGCACCCGGCACACGTGGGAACAGCCGCTTTGCGCTGCCTGAAGCCACTGAGCGGGGACCCAGGCAGCCGACGTCTTGCACGTCCCAGACCCGCACAGACCCCCGCTCAGCGACAGGGGCTCTCACTGGGACACACAGGGAGCGCGGGGCTGTGTGCGAGGAAACGGCAGGGCAGAGGGCCTGGCTACCGCAGCGGCCCTCCCAGCCGGCGGGTGGATGGTCACCCTGAGCGCAGCCCGCTCTGTCGCTCGGAGGGCGGCGTGGCCACGGCCCGACTCGTGCTCGGAGGGTACACACGGCCCCACCTGCACTCGGGGAACTCCCGCAGCTCCACTCATGCTCGTGGGGCTCCTGCGGCACCACTCGCGCTCACAGGGCTCCCTGCACTTGCACTTGGGGGGCTCCTGCGGCTCCACTCGCGCTCCAGGGGCACCCACAGCCACAGCCCCACTCGCACGCAGGGGGCTCCCGCGGCCCCAGTCGCACGCAGGGGGGCTCCTGCAGCTCCACTCGGGCTCAGGGGGTTCCCGCGGCTCCACTCGTACTCGCGGGGCTCCCGCGGCCCCACTCGCCCCCTCGCCCCCGCAGCTCTCCCAGCAGCGCGCGGCGCTGAGCGGGTCGCGGCCGCCCCCTGGCGGCAGCGCGCGGGCAGCGCGGGCGTCGCGCGCAGGGAGGCGCCGCTTCCCTCCCGCCTCTGCGCAGCTGCAACGGCCCCGGCGGACAAGGGCCGCTCCCGCGAACGCAGCGCGCGCGCGGACAGCCGCTCCGCTCCGTCCCGGCGCCTCTTCCCCTCTTCCCGCCGGCCAGCAGCACGAGCGGCGGGGACACGGCGAGCGGCAGGGACGCCCCGAGCGGCAGGGACGCCCCGAGCGGCAGGGACGTCCCGAGCTGCAGGGACACCCCGAGCAGCGGGGACGCCCCGAGCGGCAGGGACATGGCATCCGTACCCCTCGCTCCTGGCAGCACGCGGCCTTTCCCACTGCTAGCAGCACAGCCAGGCGGGCCGGACCCACACGCAGAGCTGCCATCACGGCGCCCGCTGGTGCATCAGGCAACATGCGCTGCCCCTGCTTCTCCTTGAAGGATTCAGCCAGCCAGGAGGAGGCATGGCCCTGCTGTGCCTGAGGTGCCAACTGCAGGGCCGCGAGAGCAGCAACGCTCTGTCCACGGACACCAGCAGCCGAGCCACAGGTCTTTCATTTAAGGGTCTACTGAGCTACTGCATTTCCCTGTGTGAAATTCCCCCCTCAAGCTCACCTTACCCCATTCAGCTAGTAGAGACCTCGCCACCCCTTGATAGCTTCAACGACACGACCACGGGCATCTGTGTTAGCCTTTAAGTTGAACCTATTTATTTGGCGTGTTTTTATGGCCACGTCCTCCACAAGGCTGCTCATCTTGCAGTCTGTAGGGCACATCTTTTTCCTTGCAAACACTGATGTCTAAAGTCTTTATGTAGGAGACATACTGAAGATAAAGTAACTGAAACACTAGGAAGGTAGATCACTTGACCAAAGCAGTAGCAGATGACAAGCTTGACAAATGCCAGTCTTATTTCTCTATACATTTAGATGGTCACCTGGTCAGCTCTACTTTCCTATTGGATCTTATTTACATATAAAATACAGTATTAGGTAAAAGCCGATACTGTTTTTTTGTTAAGTGTTTCCTGAACGTTTCACAGACAACGCGGCGTGGATGAGCAATACAAGATACCACCAACGAAAGAGCGAATCTTCCCTTCCCATGCAAACACGCTGCACCTGGTGAGCAGCACACGGCGCAGCATGGTCACAGGGTCGCTCTTCCCATCTCTGCGACCGACCACAGACACCTGGCCCAGGTCCTTGCTCAGCCAGCCTTTCCTCCCCGCTAAGTCCCAGTTGGATTGGGTGCGCGCTTCCATCTCACGCTCCCTTCCGACTACTTTTTTGTTCACTTTTTTGGTTTATGGAATAGCCTGTTTCCATGTTGTTCTTGTCACTTGTGTGACTCTGGGCAGTGCTTTCAGCCTCCTTTCTGCATGTGTGACTCTCCGTGCTATTTCTGGCTTCCTTTTTCTGTGTTTTCAGAGCTCTTCTTCCTTTCACCATTCCCGGCTGCCACCTCTTCTCCATTTTTATTCCATTGTTATTCATTGTCCTGTTTCATTTCCATTTTCACCCCCCCCCCCCTTTTGAAAGCTTTTTCCCTCTCTGGGGCTTCACAACTACACAGCATAGCAGGGGTTAAGCCGTGAAGAGCTCTGACAATAAAGCAAACAGCAAGAATAGGGACACGCCAATCGTCCCCGCTTCTCAGAAGCAGGAAGTCTTACTGGATCCTTGTACTACCTAGCGAGCTGATGCTCAATCAGACATTTACTTTTATAAGGTCCACAAAATTGTTGTAACTACCTTGCAATACCCAATTTGCCTTTTTCAGCAGGATACAAATGATACAAAAGGAAAATTGCCCTCTTAGGAATTTACTGCCTGCTTAGAGGGAGACAGTTGGTACCTCATCTTACAGTGCCAGTGCCAGTTATAATGACAAAAGTCTTCAGATTCCTATCTGAAATCCCATGAATATTTAAAATGCTACCAGTTGTTACACCAACATACTGGTGCACTCATGACAGATTATACAGATACAAAGGGGCAAGGAAATGTCTGTCTGTGATTACATAAACCTCTCAGCTGTGCAAAACACATTGACGTGAGCCAGTCCTAAGGAAAGTCTGCACATTTTTTTTTTTTTTTTTTTTTTTTGCAAATCACTGGTCATCTTATGCCTGCCCATCTATAAAGCACATCAGGGACTCGGGTGAATCCAGTGCTCAACCACGCACAAAATCATACCTGACTGCAAAGCCACAGCTGAGCTTTCCTTTTTCCCTGAGCTTTGTCTGCTGATAAGCTCTGTGTTTCTCATTAGCTCTGCAGCTTCCAGGCTCTTGGATCCATTTCAAAAATGGGGTCTTCTTAGAAGGATTTCTGAGACCTACTGTCAACACTCTGATTTTCTTCATCTGTATGCCAGCAAGAAAAGGAGCTGAACTTCAGCCTGTGCAAATCAATAGAGAGCACCAAGATGGCAGTGGAATAGACACCGTTTTAGGACTAGAGTTCCTGGAAGGCTTTTAGTCTTTTTTCGAAGGACTTCCCAAATCAACGCAATTTAAAATGAAAACTGCTGTTCATTATTAAATGAAGTGTTATTCTATGAATGTGGCAGAGCAGATTTACAGAACACTGTTACTTAGGCAAAGCAGCTAGATTTTCAAAAAAGCTTAAAATACTGGGTACTTTTACTTAGCCTTTTTGAAAACTGAATATAAATGTTGCAATGGAACTAGTGGATGGAGAGCTCCTTAAAAAGTTAATGGCCATAAAGCACATGAAAAAACTACCTTTGTGTGTCAAGACATGATTCAGACAGAACTCTGCACTGAACAGAACAAATTTCTATTTAATACCCCTTGTATTCAAACACTCCCTTAGAATAAGGTCCCTTAGATGGACAGTATAGAGGGAACACTACTTTTATACCATTGCCACATTAAATCTACTCAAAATAAGTCACAATGAAAAAAATCCATCTCTCCTTTTAAAAAGTCAGCTGAAATTGCAGTTGTTTTAATCCCTATTGTCCAAGTATTTTTACTGCTGTTTTAAAGTTTCAGAAATCTGAAGGAAGTGGATTTTTATCGACTTGGGGCAGTAGAGTGCAAGTGAAGGCTGCACAATTTCTGAGTACTGCTACTGCATTCAGAGTAGCGGTGCTGGTAAGAAAAGCGTCCCGGTGCAGGCCAGGTTTATGACGGGGCAATGCGGCACGGGGACAGGTCTGGTTACCTGCTGCGCTCCCTTGAGCTGCTCCTGGGCCAAGGTGGGCCCTCGGGTTTGACCAGCCTGCGCGGCCACGTTCGGGTTTCCTTCCCTTTGAGCCACGGGCTCCACGCATGGCCGTGCAGCACAGGGCCGGCGGCAGGGCACGGCTTTGGCAGCGTGCACGTCCTGGCTGAGTTAGCTCAAAGTAGAGCCGCTCTCTTGGGAATTTACTGACAGACATAAAGATGATTTCCAGACTTCTGCCTTTCTTTAAAGCTGGACTGGCAGATTTAGTTTAACCAACTCCCAATGTAAGAGCACTGCTTGGATTACCCTAGTCACAGGTGCAGATAAGCACCTTATGTTGACACAGACAAACCACAGTGAAACAAAAGCTGAAATATGCCTTTTAAAAAATGCTCTTGCCTTTTCTTTACCCAATGTTTTATTAAATAAACTTGTACATCTTGGCAAGCACCCTGTCTTACTGAATCAGAGTAACTGCTGATAACTTTGGATGGAGCCCAACATGGATCAATTCCAAGCAGAACCCTGACATCCTGATCCTGTGTGTGGGATGATGCATTTTTAAGTAGGAGTTCTTTACTCAAAAACTGAACATAATTCTCACGTATGTAAAGAAATGTAGCCGTGATAACCTCGATCTAAGCCACTAGATGGCGAGTTATGACCACATTACACACGCAAGTTAAGTCAATACAAAAAACATAATTGCAATTAGGGCAGTAAGAAAGCTGCACTTACAAGAAACATTTAGAAAATTTGGTTTTCTCAAGATTGAAAATAATTTTAGAACTATTTTCTTTCTTCAATTTTGGTAGGGTTCTCTGACAAACATGGGCTATTTTCCTGAGCACCTTCCTGTTCTGTTTCAAACTGCAAAACTGAAGAAAACTTAGGACATTTCCCCATCTCTTAAATATATTCTAAATAGTCAAGCTAGAAATAAATGATCATTCTGCTTTTATTACTTCCTCCTGTGAAAGCACCCCTGAGTCCACAGATAGGTACCAGCACCTTTATTCAAGAGCAGGACTCCCTACTCCTTGTCTAGGACAGGCTGATTCCTAACATCATTATTGCCAGCAGAGGAAATCTGGTCAGTTTTGGCTAATTCTGAAATGAAAACCTAGCTAGAAAAGAGCTTCAGAGGTACAAAAGATATGTACTATATAAAAAGGACATTATTTTTTTTTCCTTTCTATTATAATGTTCCTGACAACTCCAGAAAAATACACATTTTGGCCATATTCCACAGCAGCATCTGTTGCCTGACCGCCTGACGCTCAGCCTGCCTCTGGCCAAGGCGGGTGCATGAGCCCATCTCCTTTGGAACATTACACACGCTCCGGAGAGCCCGCGAATTTCCTGGATCACAGAAATGCATGCACACAGGGATGCTCTGCTCTGCAGAAACGTGTCTGCTTGACTGAGAATCATTCCCATGTGTTCGATACTAACATACTTTAAAAGGCTACATGCTAGAGAACAGAATACACCATCCCTCTCTATAGTACCTTGTGAAAAATAGTTGTGCATACCAAATAGTATATGTGTGTGTGTGTGTGTGTATTAAATGAACAAGTTAAACGGAAGTAAAGCTCTGTCTCAAAGATGCTCAAGGACCACAGCTGGAAAGACGCTGGGGCACAACAGAAGCCTAGGGGCAGCAAGCCTGCAGGCTAGGACCCGGGAGGAAATCCTGCCTGTGTCAGACGCAAGGGACCTCTGCCAGTGGCTCCCGCGCCAGCAGGGCTCTCCCTGCCCTTGCGCCAAGCCCCTCAGCCCGGGCCAGCCCAGCCCGCCGCTCTTCCCAGGGACAAGGGACTCTTTGCAGCGCAAAGGGCTCTCGGGATGCGAAAGCCCTTCGTGATGGCAGCAGCCCTCACAAGGAGCAGTTTTTTCTGTGCCTTGCAGATTTGAATGACACTCAATATCATGGTACAATGCATTTGTTCACGAACATTTACAGCATTTCTACGCAACCCTTCATCTTCCAGCAATGGTTAACTGGCACGGTGATAAAACAGTAACACGAGATCTTTGTGACAGTGACAAGCAGTAACAAGGAGCCCGCTGAGAGCCCCTGCCACCTCTGTGCCTGCTCGGAGACGCTGCGAATGATGCTGCAGGGTTCGCGGGGCCTCAGCACCGCATCGGCGCGAACCCTCAAGGCCAAGCACACATTGGCAAGGCCAAACGGGAACACAGCCTGACTCCTGAAACGCTGGGGTGTCTTCATGGCTTCATTTCAGGTCTGTGGTAACTGTCAAATCAACTCCGAAAGGACCGGGATTTTACCAAGCGCCTCTTTGTTTCTAGGGCCTTGAAACACCAGCTGCTCCCGGGAAGTCTGTCCGTCAGAGCGATCTGCTTAGCGGACGGGACTGAGAAGTTAAGAGACTCTGTGCTTTAAATTGCAAAAGGAGATAAAATTATTAACTTTTTCATGCTCTGCTAATCTCCTTGATTTCTAGAAGAAATCTAGTTACTACTGAGATCACAAAGGGCTGCAATTTAATGTGTATTTAGCAACGACAAGCCTCTGTCCATGGAAATCTCAATGAGAAGCAGTTCGGTTCAGGCACGGACTTCGCTCTGCTCCAACACCCGTGTCCTCATGAACACCAGGAGCCAACTGTGATCCCAGCAGATCCCAGCACAAAATGTTTATGCACACATCTCTGTGGCAAGACGTGTCAGCTATTCATTCATGTTCCACAGAAGGGGTATTTTTCAACATTCATCTATCAGGTTTATATCACTCGAGGCAAATATGTAGACCAGCCTGCACTGTCTGTGTCTGCTTTAAAATGATCCAATAAAACTAAATAATACATGGTATCAAAAGCTAATATGAAACACAAGCAATAGCAAAGAAATAACTGCATCTTAAATAGCAAAATATCAACAAGTAACTGGAGGAGAGCTGCCTTAGAACAGTACGAGGGCGTCTGCCAAGGAGCGATGCTGGGGCTGCGGTGAGGGCCGCCTCCCCACAGAGATTCACAGGGGCCCAGTGTTTGAACCAGGGGCAACCAGGAGGCTCTTTGAGTCTTGTCTACTGAGTTCTTCCCTTTTCAGAGTATAAATAATGGAAAATTGGTATTTTAGTCTAGATTCTTAGCCTGTCACAATCATACCATTGCAGGGGAGAAGTGAATTTATTTATATTGATATAAAAATTATGTAAAAATAATTTAGGTATAGAAAATCTCTGTGGGAAGAATAGAAATAACAGATATAAATACGGAGTTTACACTACATCTGAACTGAAAAATTCAGAATCCTAACAAACTGAAATATATATCGTATCTAAATTCTATCTAGAGAAAATTAACTCCCATATCCCACTAAGCAGTTACAGTGACAACTGCACAACATCTTGTACCTTATAGCTTTATATTTTATACTGTTTGTCTGATGCTTTTTACATTTAAAATAATCTATGCCCTGCATATTGCTGAATTAGTCATTACTAATTTTATTGGTTGCAGGAAACAAATACTTTAGTTCTATATACTGGTAACACAGTAACATTTAAACTGTTTGGAATTAAAGATACTTAATCCCACATGCTAAGAATAATTCCCTCAAGACCATTCACTACCAAAATTTGTTTACAACTGTTGAAGAGCATTTGAACATACTAACTTTCCACCCTAAGAAACTACCTCACTTTTTATTTAAATTAAACTTTCATGGCTTTAAAATCCAATTTAAATATTCATGACAAATACGCTTCTTATTTAGGGAGAAATGCATGCATTAGAAAGCATGCTGGTTAAATTCAATGTAGTTCTAATGGAAACAGGTAAACACTTGATTAGTGGCCAGTAAGATTCTGTTTTAATTTACATTAAAACCACTTCTTCTCTTTGAACTCAAGGTTTAGCTCACTTAATTTTCTATTCCTTGACATAAATAATTTTAGTATTGTTGTGCCATTGCTAATGACATTCTCCAGAATCTTATCACATATTCCCACACAGGATTTATAACTTTAAGGTCAAAAAAGAAGTGAAATGCAAAACAGTGAAGAAAAGGACTTACTTTTTGCCATATAATTCATGTGAAAAAAAAATTAAAATGATAGTAAATGCTTATTTGGGGCTCTTGCTTCAGAAATCTCTTAGTTTTGTGGGAAAGCGTGGTCTAACACAAACATCCGAAGGCAGGGAACAGTCAGTAAGCATGGAATGGACCTGCTGCATTCTACCTGCCATGCGCGGGGAGGAACGCGCGGGCAAGCGCCCGACTGCCACGCCGGGCCCGGCCGCAGCCGCAGTGGCCGGGAGCCTCCTCCCCGCCGGGCCGGGAGCATGGCAGCTCTGGCAGAACTCCTTGAAATGGCCCATTTCAGCCCAGGTTCATCGCAGCCGTCTGATGAGAGCAGGCACAGCCATCACCGCTGCATCTGGGTGTATAATTTACATGTCGCTTCACACACACACAGAAACTAAAGCCCCAGGTGGTTTTAATACAGGAAGAATTCTCAGGTTCGGAGTCGGAGGTTGTTGCAGTGGGAAGGTGCTTTGGAGCTGCAGAAGTGATGAGATACTCATGCACTGGTATACTGAGCTTCCCAGAGAGTAAACTCAGTTAAGACTTTGTAATATCCAGCTGATGCTTTATTAATGCCTGCCACCACGTTTCCTTAAAGTTTAAATGGGATTTTTACTGTCTCTACAAGCTTGGGTGATTTATTTCCGTTAAAAACACTTCCTTCCCAGTCTATGGACAAATCATCCATCAACGAGCAGGAGCCTAGCAAGCCCTCCAGGCAATTAGCTCAAGTGACTGCTACTTCACTCACCAGGGGCTGGAGCTAAAATAAAAGCTCTAGAGGTACCAACAGCTGGGTGAGCCTCCAAGAAAGCTGCCCTTCATCAAAAACTCCTGTGATTTTCACTAATGAAATTTTTTCAGTCCTGAAATGCACTTTTTTCTCCTACCAAAAAATTTCTCATGCTGAACAAAACAGCTTCCAGGTTACTTTTATATATATATACATATATATATTCATTTTGGAGATTAAGACGTTTTAAAGAAAAACAAACAGAACTGCAAAATCCCAAGGAACCGAAATGCAGGCCTGCTTTATGTCTCCAGGCTAAAGGATTGTAGCAGAAATGATTGCTGCGATTCGCATGTTTTTTAAGAAAGCCCTGACGTGGCTTTTCCGTACAGCACAGGCCTAGCATCAGTTTCAGAGCAGATAAAGCACGGAGAGCATTCAGGTGTGACTGTCCCCCACTCACAGCGGTGCTCGTTCCTGATCACCACGTTGCTCTGCGGACGCTCTGCCTTTCCCGCCCAGCACGCGCAAAGACCGGAGGGAAGGTTCCTCCCCCGGGGCTGGCAGCCACAAGCAGCGCAGGGCCCATCCTTACCCGCCTCCCTCCCAGCTCCACTTGTTCACTCACGACTTGCCACTGAACCCGTTCGAATGAGCTGCTCACTTGTTTCGTGTTCCCGTTTATCACTCCTGTGTGTCTCTGGACCATCTCACGAAGTGTGATGTCTATCATCTCAGCCTTGTCTGTACTGACGACAGCCCCAGCCAGCCAGTCTACTGCCAAAGAAATGGATCCAAAGTGTGATGCGTGAAAGGGATTTAGAGACGTCTTTTCTATTTGCAGAGATGCAAATAGACTTATTTGATGTAGTTAATAGCTTATGCACACCTCTTGGAAAGGAAATTCAGTTTAATGACTACTGACAGATAGAGACCTTGCAATATATAAAACCTTGCAATATATAAACCCAATATAGACCTTGAAATATATTCTGAAATGTTATTAAATACCAAATTATTCTTTTTCCTTTTGAAATGAAAACTGTATTTAGATTAAATATTGAAATTTAGCCATGTCTTTACCCAGACGTGGCCATATGTTTCAACTCTCACTTACATTAAGTTTTCCATGAAATTCCTTTAAACACCCTATCTTACCAATATAAAAACAGACTGCTAATAGTTTCTTTTCCTGAAGAAAGTTAGGCCTAATTAATGTTTTTAGAAATGCGGTTTTACGTATTTTCAGCAAATCAAAGGAAACGAAAAATGACAGTTAAACACCAGTTGTTGGTCCCACTTAGATAACAATCACTTCTTAAATCGACAATTCCTGTTTTGTTGTACAGAGTATGCTAAACGCCAGTGTCACACATGGTATCTGTTAGGAGCAAGCTAAAGCATCACATTTCAAGCCCAGAACAAGAGCACATTTAGAGGGAAGTGACGGGGCCGGGTTTCAGCCATACGTCAGGAGCCTGCCTTGCTTTCCGGGGCCTGGCGCCATGCTGATCTCAGGAAGGCAGAACTGCCTGTGAGGCAGCGCCACCCAAACTCAGCACAGGCACAGGCAGCACGTGTGCACCACAGGGCACAAGGACAACAGAACAGGAGGGACCCGCATCCACCTAGCACTACTGCGGAAAAGCTACAAACCAACATAAAACATGTGCCGGGTTTATCCTGGAGTCTTGAGAGAACCTTCTGAAATAATTCCATGGGTGAATTCTGTTCCCGGGCAGAGTCACTACTGCAGGTCAAGCACATAGTTCTCCCGCCTTGAATATGCAGAAAAATATTATTTTTTCCCCTATTTTTCAAACAGACCTCAGGCACGACACATCCCCATGCTCTCTGAGAAGGTGACTGAATATGTGAATATCTGTATTTCAGGTTGTTGTGGTCCATACTTCATTCTGTGATATGACCCCCATGCTCTTCGCAGAATAAGATGGACAGTCCTAAAAAAGTTACAGACATGAAAATCATCTCTTATTTCAGTCACACAGATAGTGAACTAGGAAAACTGTAACAACCGCAGCCGCTGCTTACCTTGAAGAGCAGTACTAAGCCCAACACTGACACATTTCTGGTTTCTCTGAAAGACAGGACCAACGAGCAGAGCTGCATCCCACAACAAACCTGTTCTTTAAGGCCAGCAATGCGACTTCACTAGGACAAGTGCTTATTATGAACTACTGCTTGGATCGCAGAGTATTCACTGTTACTCAAGCATATGTTCATCATGAAAGCAAAAAAGGTGAAGTTAATTAGCTTTATTGCAAAGAGCTGAAACAAGCCTCGCAGTAGACTTAAACATGAGGAACATTCACAATGTGGGAATTCATTAGGCCCAGGGATTCCCTTACCGAAGCAATGCACCAATGAACAGTAACATCATATTGGAAAACCTCCAAACACAATGGCGCACACTTAATTAAATTAGAAGGCCATCAAACTCTGTGCCTCTTCTCTGCTGCTTTTTGAGTAGAACAAAAGTTATGAATTTGTTTTTACCCACAGGACATCAACGCTTTTTAGGCTAAAATATCTGCATTGTTCTGTATCTATCTGTAAAATATCCGCACTGTTCCAAGCATCGTATCGCCAACTGAAACACTCAGAGCTGGAAAGGAGGGAAGATACTCACATACCTGACTTCTTTTGATGCACTGCAAGTCTTCTGTCTTCAGCAGCATCTGATCACATGCCTGTAATAACACAGCATAAAAAGTCTGTATGAACAAAGCCCTAAAAATGCAAGTGATACTCAAGGTTGCTGGGAAAGCAGCACTGATTGCCAGAAAGCTGCATACAGCCAGGTAAAAAAGCATATATAGCTTGGGTAAGCAAAAGTATACGAAATTTGTAAGTTAATCTTATGTTCAACATGGTATTTAATGTTAATAAAATATTTGTCAAGTGAGAGTGAAACAGTCTGGTAACCTAATAATACAAGAGCAAAATATTTTAGAAGCAGAACTCTGTATCAGCCGCAGAGACTCTGAAAGAGTGTCGGGGTTATGCAGGGCGACGTGAAAATGGTTGCAGTGATTAACCACGGGAAGTAACTGTGCCTGAAGGACTTGCAAATCCCTTGTCTAGTGGTATGAGATCCGATCTCTTTGTCTCTAAATTAGGCTAGATTAAAAAAAGAACCTCGCATGTTCTCTGCGGAATTTTAGCTGATTTAAAAGAACGGTACCATGTAACGATGATGCCTTGTTGCCACCGTGCCTTGATGCCACAGTTAACCCATGAAGATGGTATAAACACACATAGTACAACTTTCAAGCTTACAGACTGCCTTTAGCCAGAACACCACTGACAAAACCACGCAAAGTAGACAGCATCTGGTGTTCTATTTAAATGATAATCTTTAAGGACAACCAAGGTGGTCTGGTTGGTTGCTCCTGGTAATTTTATATTTCAATCTGTTCTTCCCTCACGTTGTGGGTTTCTTTACCGGGCGTTTCTTCTTGTCTGTGCATTAATCACGCTGCCTTTTCTGCAGCTGAGTCTGGATTCCATGTGCTCCAGTGCAGGACTACATTTTAGCCATGCCCAAGAACACCCATGGATTGCCAAGCTCCTTGGTGCTAGCTACTTCCACGGGCAAGGGCAGGGAAGCGGAGCAGGTAGGGAGCACGGCACGGCTCGCCACCGGCGACTCCCCTGGAGCAAGGCAGAGGCATTCGTGTTCCCGACGGAGGAAGGGCATGGCCTGGAGAGCTCCCACCTGGCACCATAAAAAACTGTTACACGGGACAGGGAAAAAACTTGAATCCTGTCCTCTATCCCCTCTGCTTTTTCATAAGTGTCTGCAAATAAAATGCTACATTTGAGGTCAAACAGACTGCGTCACATTTGAGTGAGAGGGAACTTTGGCGTGCTTGTTTGAAAATAGATTAGGATCCTGTACATTTCAGTAAGTGGAAGTAATAAATGTCTTTTTTTCCCCAATCATTTTAAAAATATATGAAAAACCACAATTCAGGTAAGATACTATTAGGGAGTGATTTATATGTAAGCATAGAAAGTTTCTATCTGAAATAATTCAAATTTTTGAAGTTTGGTATAATTCTGAATTTTGAGTCAGACAATTTTAGATGAAAAAAGACCTTTAAAATGGTTCTGTTTTAACAAATTTTTATCTGAAAATAATTCAAAATGGAAACAGGAACGTCCATTGCAAAGATGCTGATAAAGAAAATTACTTACAGATTTCCTGTATTTGCTCCTAGGAGTGTTTTCTCATAGTGATATAAAACCATAACCCATAGCAGCCACAAGATGACACTTTAGGACCACTGGAAAGATATTATCACCTCAGAAAAACAAAATCGTTTTGACAATGGAATGAACTGGGTCAGTTATTAAGTACACAGCAAGTGGAAATTGGTCTCAGTCTTTTGTGAAGGGGATTGATTGTGTGGCTGCTGAAAGGCAGGCAGCCAAGTGCTGTATTGACCCACAAGGAAAGGAAAGGAACTCTGCAAGATTTTGCTGAGAGCTCTGGCTTCCCGTTATCACAGCCATAAAGCAACTTTATTTATGGAGCTGAGAAACAAAAGCAATGTGCTTAACTTGAAAGACTTGCATTTTCAAACACAACGTCCCCCACCCGCAGCAGGCATTAAGGAATGGAAGTATTAAATAAGCATGTTGGTGGAGCTGGAAATAAATCATACAACCAACAAGTTTATAGATCCCCGACACTTATTTCGGTGACTGTTCTCTATGCGAGGCTCCAAATAAAACAGAGTGGGGAGGGCACAAATTACAACACGCTCAGTGCACAAGTCTGTGCCAAAAGCTACACCATCAGTAATGGGGTTAGCAACAAAGCTAATTTCTCAATTTCAGAATATCTCCCCCCTGCCGAGACAGGTGAAGAGATGGAAGGACTCCGGACTGACTTGGGCATCACTGCCAAGCCCAGTGCAAACACATTCTGGGCATCTTTCCTAAAGCCCCTCCACCTGAAAGTCAATAGTGAGTAAAGGGAACAAAAAATTAATCAATACTTCACATTTTTAAGAAATCAGAGCATTCTTTAAAAAGCAAAAGCAAAAAAATGGAAAGCTAACTCAGCAATAACTTTCTTATTCCTGTCTGGAAGGAAAAAAGGCTAAAAACACAGCAATGGTACTGCAATGCCATATGAAGTGGACAGAAGACTCCTGGATTCCCAAACACTAATCTTTTGCTGTTAATTTTAGTGCATTTTCATCTGGAAGCAAAGAAGAAAAAGTTCACTTTCCCTAGTGATTTTACCCCTTTCCATTCCACAACTATTGCTTTTCTTTTCCTCCCGTTTCCTATGGGGAATAAGCTATCATGGCAGAGTTTTGTTTGTTTGCTTATGTATCTTTGTATTATTAATAAGCTCTGGGAAGAGGGCTTGATCCGTAAGCTCCCTCTGCCGGCTCTGCTGCTGCGGAGAGCCCAGGCAAGAGGTTTCCTCTCCGCTCTGCATCAGGCTCCGAGCTGGCAAACAGCTCTTGCCGAAGGGAGTCTCCTCCTCCAAGGAAGCGCCAAGGACTCACGATGCCAGGCACCAGGACTGCTGCCGCTGGCGCCAGCTGCACCCTCGCGGATGTCCGTGGATGTCGCCGCATGGGGCGAGCTGGGCGCCGCGGCTCCCCTGGCCCCGCGCGCAGCACGCGGCTCCGGAGCCGCCTTGCGCCCAGCATGGCAGGCAGGGCTTCCTCAGCTTGAGGCTTTCCGCTCCCGTCTTTGAAAAATGGGCGTGCTGCAGGTCACAATACTCGCTTGGCAAATCTAGGCCTTCGCTTTGTGTTTTCATAGATGGTTTCTTAGATTTAAATGAGCCCATCTGGTAGGAAACTGAAACTAGCTCTTCCACAAACACTCCATTTTTAGCGGTTCAGTTTTGGTGCCTGTACGACCTTCCCAGACTATACCTATCAGTTGACTTCAGTGATTTAATTACTCATAACCTCAGCAAAAGGCAGGCACCATCTTCCCTTCCCGTCCCGCCCCCGCCACCAAAGCGAAATAAAAATTCTACAATTTTCATCCTTCTTGACTTGTCTAATCACTAATATATCACAACCTATAAAATGAATTTGAGGAAACAACTTTTTAGTGATAATGTTTTCAAGTAACTGACGAAGATACTGCTACAAACTTTGATAGTCATTTCTGCATGTCCCATCCTTGTGAAAAGGTCAGCTATGGCAGCTTCCCCTTTGCAGGATGTGGCTGAAACAGGTACAAAAAAGGCATTGTTTCAAATTGATTTACAGCACATTTACATTTACAGCAAAGGGCCCTAGGAAGAGTAAATCTGTAAGAGTGATAATAGTCTGAAATACCTTGTAGGCCAAATCCTTATAAATTTTATATTTTGCAATGAGTGAATTTAATAATTAAAATCCTAATCTCTTGATTGGTAATTCATTTTAGCATGATGATAGTCTAATGCCTTATAGAAGAATCTCATTCAGGAACAACAACAACAACATTAATCTTAAAATCCATTCCCTAAAGAAGTGTTTTGCTAGTCACATGGTGGTATCCCTGTGCCCACCAATTCAGCCACGTCACAGTGCGATATCTCTGCTGAGATGCTCTGTACAGATAAGGGCTTCAAAACAAGATGTGAGGAATGCACAACATCTGCGCAGAGAGGATGAGGAAACTCCACATCATTTGGAAGACACTGCGGCCTGGGATTCTTCTGCTGAGAACAGAGGCTGTCCAAGAGACCTACATATAGTGGGAAACATGGGACTAGGGAGCAATTAATGTAGCCGATGAAATGAGGGCTGTAACTGAAAGCAATTTTTCACACTGAATGTAACTGTGGAAGACAAGTGGCATTAACGTGTTAAAGAGAGGTACTCATGAAAGAATGTCCATCACTGCTATTAAACATTATGGTCCGGCAACAGCTTCCAGACGTGACTCCTTGAGATAGGCCACCCCAACACGACGGAAATGTCTACAGGGCTCAGCCCAACACAGGGTATAAAACATGAAAAACTAAGACGGGAATTTTAAAGGGAGCAACATCTTGAGCTGGCCTCAACCCATGCATTCGTTCCTGATGACTGGGAATTGCCAAAATGGTGACAGTGAGCACAGAGAGCCCTGTAATGGCAATGACATCAGTACGGTGATTGAACATCAAATATCTTCATATAAACTTTTGTATTAAACCTTACACAGGTCTGAGTGTACTAGACTAGCACAGCAGGTAGGGAAGCACCTGGTGCTGCTCATTTAGGAAGGTAAGGAAGACTTACTCCAGAAATGTACGTAGCTT
Organism: Tinamus guttatus; assembly: GCF_059628265.1. Classification (NCBI taxonomy): domain Eukaryota; kingdom Metazoa; phylum Chordata; class Aves; order Tinamiformes; family Tinamidae; genus Tinamus; species Tinamus guttatus. Next base: position 15,156,844 of record NW_028288821.1, on the reverse strand, counting down.
CTCTGACTTGTAATTCTTATTCTGTCACGCTCACTGACGATTGGCATAGAAAGGGGTGGGATGGTATGAGATTTTGCTTTAACCTAGTCCACCTATCACTGTGGAATTCATTTTTTGGTTTGTTTGCCTAGAAACAATTCTTCTGGTTTCCTGCATGCTGCATACTTCTGGCACCTCCTACAACCTTGCAAAACCATAAGCAATAGGTGGTGTTTCTAAGTCATTTTGATAGCTCAATTCCTCATTAGACAATTAGGAATTCAAAAGGATTTTACACGCATAGATCAGTGCAAGTACTTGCTCACAGTCATTTCTGTCAGGATTTACAGGGCAGGGCAGAGAACAGCAAAAACACAGCAATACACTGGAGACTGCCACTCAGAACTAACTTTTTTATTTACCATGCAGCAAAGCATAGGTCTCACCCATAAAATCTTTTTTCTTTTTTTTCAAACACTGTAGGAGAAAATAATTGCTGAATACTGTGCGAAATAGTTGGAAGCATTCCTAAGGGAAAGGGAACAAGACTGCAAATTATCAAATGAAGCTCTTGGCTTAAAAGACAGTAGGTCAAGAGAAATATATCTCCATACATTGCCACAGTTACTGGAAAAACAGTAATGTCTACATATTCTAAAACATGCTAGGTGCATGTGAAGAAACTGCATTTAAAAAAAATCAATTTTGGATGGGGAGAAATAATAAAGGAGAATGGAAGGGAGAAAGAGAATGGAAGGGAGAAAGAACCATTTTATATATTTTTATAATTTATGTTTTTTTCAAGAATGTGCAAACTTGCATTAAAACTGTAAAAATATACTTAAACTAAAACTGGGAGGTGGATATGGCAATCCAGACAGTAACCTCATCTTTTGGTTATCACGCTGCATGCATGTCCATGTCATAATTTAACACTCTTGAAAAGCCAAGAGAATTCATGCAATCATCACCTCCTCCTGCGCATAAGCAGATGCTATAGTTACATGCAATAAACCTGTGTCAAGTCGTAAATTCTGGTTAGCCCAGAGTGCTTTGAAACCGACTTTCAAGAAAAGAACAACTGCTATTTTCCTGCACGACTGCGATTTTTGCTCCCAAGGTTCCACTGGAGATTCAAGGAAACTAATTTCTGTCCCATGAAAATCTAAAAAGCTTGGGCTTTATCTTTCAGAATGTGCAAACAAGAACAACATCTACCATCCCTCACGACCCCGCTTCCATCACCTCAGTTACCTGAGCCTTAGAGCTACACTGGGAGGGTCTGGAATAACTCAGCATTTTGCTGAAGCTTAAAATTAAGGAGTTTCCATAAAGCACCTGCAGATCCTCAGAGCAGTTGAAAAGGGCCAAAAGCCCGGATTAAAATTCAAAAAAATGTATGAGAAATTAAAATCCAATGCAGAGTATTTTTATACTCTTTAGAGCAATTGCATATTATTTAGGTGTTTCATTTGTATCACATTTTAATTCACCAAAAATACTGTTTGAACACGTATTCCTCTGAGAAAATTCCAAGGTCATTTCTGTTTTCAGTAAATTAATCCCTCAAGCCTTCTCTGAAATCTCCATCCTCTCCACGAATTTAAGGAAATGACAAAGTCTTTCCCATTTGCTGTGCTGAAATGTTCAAGAATAGGCTGAGAGCTCACAGCTCTCTGCCCACTGTCCCTCTCCCTGTCTCTCCACTCTTCCTTCTTTTTCCTTTCCCTTAGAGAGCTGTTTACAGCTTATGCAATTTCTAGGGCTAAAAATTACCACCCAGGCAAAAACCAGAGGAAAAAAATGCCAAGGTTTCACCCTAAAAGTTCAATCCGTATAAATTTGAACCGGCTCCTTCAAGTAAAATGATGCAGCCTGAGCTTCCAACAAGGCAGCGGGCAACTGTTTGGCTGCGCTAGACCCACACTTACTAGTTTCTTGCAGCCCACTTTTTCATTATATGACACTTGATCTGCAAATTTATACTATGCCTTGCTTTTGAGACAACCACAATATAAAGATACTCCAAAACAACATGTAAAACATCACAGAGATGATCACAGAGAGCAGGGGTGCCCTGGGAACTGCTGGTCAGCCTTGGCTTCGGGGCTTTGTAACTCCGGGAGTGTTGAATCTCACTGCACTGTTCTTTCAAATTCCCAGGACCTTCCTTTCAACCACAGTAAACAGTTGCTGAAGCCTCAATGAACCATATGTTCTGGGTGGCAAATGTTCTACTCTATGCAAAGTGATAAAGGCATTTGCATTTTTCAAAAACCTCTACACTCAGTACAGACGACAGGGTAAACTGTCAAACAGAAAAAAGCCTCTTTCCAGGAAAGCAAATTAGATTTTTGGTTTATTGTGGATTTCATGCTCCACTGCAGTGGCCAGAGTCACTTGACGCACTGGGGTTAGGAGCACTTCAAGATCCCCTCGGAGCTGGAACGATGCCAGCAGGCACAAGGCATGTGCAGATCCTCGTCACCTTAGTTGTTGGCACTGCCACGAAGGGACCCGTCCGCCATGCAGCTCTCACTATCACTATACGGAACCTCTTCCTGAACAATAGCTTTTTCCCATTTCATTTTTGTGCTTAGAAAATATGATAGGGAATGCCCCGGAGTACTTTTCAAAACAAGATTCTGGAAGAAATGTCTGGTGGGAGTATTTACAGTCAGGTCCATAAACATGGTGATTCCTCCTGTCACACGGTTTCGGGGCTAGCACGGGCTCAGAGGCAGGCTCAGATCTCCACCCAGTTCTGTTTCTTGGCTTTGTTTACCTGCTCTGTTTGTGATGCACTCACCTTTCCTTTCTGTGGCTCAGAGGGCACACAGTCTCTTACCCCTTAGTACGGCACCCAGCCCTCACACATCAGTGCCCCAAGCAATAGCAATGACCATTTCCACGGGTTGCTCTCCGTCAGAATCAATTTAACGCTTCCGGCAGAGGTCACAATTGCTTGGTGCTTCCCCAGAGAGCTTTCAGATGCAGGAAAATAATTCCTGCAATCCAGGCCAGAAGGTAGCACAGTTCAGGTCTCACTGCAACAAAACATGCACTGGATTATTTATTAGTAAGGCAGAAGGCATGTATTTAATTAGTTAATTGCCTCAGATTTTGGAAAGCTAATGAAATAGCTTCATTTTCTTATAGAAATAATTTGTCATAGAAGTTTATGTCTCTGAACTAGAGCTATCCATTTAATTAATAATTAACAAATTGCTACTGATATGCAGTTAACAAAAAGGATACTTATATTAGTTTGTTAGAAATGATAATCTATATAGAGCTTTACCATTTTGGTTTATATTTGCTAACAGCTGTTTCTGTATACCTTCACTTAAATTACTATATATATCCTTTGATTGGCCACAGTTATAAAAGTACCACAAAAATAATGATGAGTTCACTATTGTAAGGACTATCCTATTTATATTCTTTATTTACCTATCTCTAACCCCCCCCTTCCCTTTTTTTCCTGTGTAGATGGATCTCAGGTTCAGAAAGATCTGCTTTTGTTGCATTTTTGCAAAGGTTTTTTTAGAACTTTTAGATGCTACACAGTGCAACTGGCATCGCTCCCGTCTCCTTTGAGTACAGACTCAAGCACTCTAACAGCGTCAGTCTCCCAAGATAGTTTGCATTTTTACTGGAAAAACAGTAATTCTTTCTGCATCAGAAAGAAAAAATCAGAATTACAAAGTGAAATCATATAAATGGGTATCAGGTTTTGCTGGAGAGTTAGGAAAGATTCAGTGCAGGGAAGCAAATCTTGGCAGAGCAAGATGAGAAGGAAAAGAAGATGGATATTAAGAGCAGGGGGCATTTAGAAGTGTGGAGGAAAGCAGGACAACAAAGCAAAGCGTCGTGACATGAGCTGAGCTATTACATAGTTTCAATTAAACTTTATGAGAAAGCTCCTGTGTCCTTTCTTTCTGGTAATTCTTTTTATTGCTAAATTCCCATGGCACTGCTTCCCTCTGTGTTTTTACAGGCTTCCTATAACTGTTTTAGCCTCTCCCTTCTCCTACCTGATTTGTCTCCTCTTTTCCCAAGTCATCAATCTCTCTGCTAAGCTGGTTACTGCTCATTTATTTTCCTCTGGTTTGGAGTCCTGGTTCTTCCTTTATTTTATCACTGCAATGCTTTTAGTGAAAGTAGTGAAAAGAAAATAAAAACCTCCCTCCATTTTCTTTACAAACAGTTAAAGACTTCGAATGTGTGCAACCCTCTCAATAGATGCACAAAGAAACTCGAACAGCTAAAATTAATTCCTGTCCTTATGTCACCACCACAAGGAAAACTTCATTTGTAATCCCGGTCAGTATTAATAAAGTGCTCTTTACATTTGCAAGTGTGGGGGATAATTGTGTATATACTCGCAACACCAAAGCAAAAATATTTGTGAAGCTCTTTAATATGACAATACATGGGGAAAAAATTCTAAGACTTTATTATGAATTTATTTGAAATCTGGCATGAACATTTACCTGAGCAGATTGCTAACTTGAAAGGTATGAGCAAAGACTGTGCGGTTTGGGTAAAACAGTCTGTAGACTGACTCTACTGCTGAACTCAACAAGTAACTTGTTCTTCTATTCCCCTGCCCTTGCTAATGTACATTGAGTGTGACAGAATAAGATTTATTTTATCATTTTAAAGGTTGCTTTGCACAAGTCTACAAAGTGATTTAGTTCATTATTGTCTATTCAGTCATCTCCCAAGGACTGTTCGTTACCGTAAGCTGCAAACAATCTGGATTTTCACCCCCCTTCTTTGATGAATTGCTATTTAATGTAGATTTTTTTAAAAAAGAGAAATTATTTCAATGAAAATAGAGATAAGCCCAAATTAATCTAACCGCTAACAGGTTCCTCAGTCTACGAGATATCAATAAAAGCATAGTTAAGCGAAAGATCAGAAAGATACCAAATTGCTTATGTCTAGATTTAGGAATTAATTATTATTTCTTAGCTATCTCATGGTAGTCTTTCCTTTTTAATTTGCCTTTCTATCCACAGTATTTGCATATATTTTTAAGTCCAAGCATCTTAAAAAGGATTAACAAAATTTCTTTCTCTCTACTCGCACTGGGGTCCAGTCAGAGACAGATGTCAAAATATTTGGTTGACATTAAACCAGAGAATGAACTTGTTCTTCTGGCACTCTGTTTCCAAGCACTGAAGTTCATTGTCAGAAATACGAAGAACTTCAGTACAGTGAATTGATGTGGTACGTTATGGAGAAATATTCTTTGAAGTTCTTAAGATCCAGATTTCCAGAATTTTCCTTATTGTATCCATTTACATTTTACAAAGTAGATTTAAAACTACCAATTTTTTACACTGCACAATTTTTAAACTGATTTTACAAAGCTGTATATGAGATGATAGGCTGTGGAAAACCTAAATTATTTCCCTAATTTACAACTAGATATGCACAGTGGAATCTCTGGACTACAATATAACGTATTTACTGTAGTGCACAGTACTGAGCAACTATGACTCACAATTCTCCAAAGGCTCTGTCTTCACATGTCGTCCTCAAACACAAGCTCCCAAAGAAAATGGAATAATACGGAGATTCTGAGACTTTTTTAGATGCCATTGACAAAGATCCAGACCAAGCAGAAAGAAAATATTTGCCAAGATGTAAGCGAATTAAAAGGATACATAGCATTCCACATGCTGTTTAAAAATGAGGATCAGTCAATGGGAAAAAGAATCAGCTAACTCCCAGTTTCAGCCTAGGCAAAAGAGTCTTTGTTTGACGTGATTATTTTCTGCCTTCTCTCCCTGCCTGCTAGCAGCACCTTTGATTTCTCTGGCTTACACCACTGACGCTGGGCTAATATCCAGGTTTCATGGAAAGTAAGCCTATATGACCTAATTGCTAAGGGGAGCAAACAGCAACCACCCATCCCTCGCAGACCGTTCCTGGAGGGACTGGTTGCTCCCTTCACATTTTGAGCACATTAGGCCAGAACCTGCAAGACAACCTGCCAGTGCTGGGCTGTGCTTAGATCCTCACTCCCAAGCTGCCGACACCAGCAGCCAAACAACGCAGAGATCACTGAGCAATGCCGAGCTTCTCCCATCAGCATTCAGCACTGCTGGCCTGAGAGCCGAAAAGAAGGAAGTAAAAAATGATGCTAAAAAGGTAGCCTTGGCCTGGAAATCCCTGGATCCTTTATTCTACCCACAGTGCTGTAAAGATGTTACCGTGCAGAGACTTCCAACTTGGTTAGACATCTGACAGGCCGCAGCCTAGTGTCATCAAGGGCCTTGCGGTCCCAGATCACAATGTTTGGGCAGCGTCAAAGCTGCAGTCACCACTAATGCACTGTTGTCAATGCTGCCTTTCTGCTTTTGCAGTCTAGAAATCTCTAAAATCTTACCTGTGTACTCCAAGATCCTAACTGAAATCCTTTGCAGTTTTTATTGCTCAAGCCCCCAGCAAATGCACAGTCACTGTGTTGTACAATAAGCCACTGTAAATCAATGCTGAAGGGAAAAAAAATCAATGGAAATAACCCTTAAATGTAGATGAAGAGAAAGGCAACGGGTGTGTGTAAGGATTACGGTTTGTTCTGCACATTAACCAACCCTAACACGCTGTAAAACTTCTCAGCACGAATGGCTTCCTGACCAGTGCCTAACTGCAATTCCTTGAACAGTTATTCTGCGCATGGATACCAAAGGGAATAGGATTGGCAGAACTCCTCTGGATTTGATCAGCCCTACTCACTGGGAATACATTTTTATCTTAAAGAGCCCATACAGCCCTACAGTTCACTATCTTGAAAAACTATATTAGTCTCAAATGCCTATCCTGCAGGTTTATATTATAAAATATATGCAGTAGGATGAAAGGGAAGCATCATATAAACAATCATTGTAAAACATCAAGTGCATCAAGTAGCAAAAGAACATTTTAGCAATTTAAAGGGTAATCTTAAAAGGCAGAGGAAGCTTTTAAGAACCTCACTTAAAATACCCACTTGGAATACTTTGGTAGGGATCCCAGCTGAATCCCAGTAAAAGACATGGGCTAAAAGGCACATTCACTAAACAGACACATTGATCATGGAACTTTACATTTACAGACTGCTTATCTCTTCATAACTGACAACATAGTAAAAAGAAAAGGAACAAAAGCAGAGAAAAAGTGCCCGTGATTAATGCTAATGGCCATCATGTGTAGACCAACAGCGGAGGAGAAATCTAGAGGGTACCAACTTCTCTGCGCCGCTCCCAAGAGAGATGGGGGGACAGAAAAGCAGAATTTTAAACGGGTCCAGGTTCCTACTCTTACTTAGCCTTCACTTAAAGAGCATAATTAAGGCCACACTGTCCAAACACAGAGTAAGCAGCAAAGCAAAGACCTTATAACCTAAGGCTGGGACAACAGGCCAAACTCCCACAGGGTGCATCGACAAAAAGGAATTTTCATAGTGAGAAGAGACACATCTTCGTAACAGTCTGATTCACAACTCAAACCCAACTCAAAGTTCGCTATGAGGATGTGCAATACTTGATCTTTACAGTGAATATTCCAAGGTCTTAGTGGTTCAAAAGACTGACCTGTTGAGGCAGGATTTTTTCAGCTTAGTCAGACACAGCTATACTCAGCATTACTACAGGCCATAAAAACTCTCCTGGAATCCTAACATATCTGTACTCCTGGTTAAGCAACCTATGTATAATGGTGAAAAGTGAGCTAACTTTGCAGCCTGAATAATACAATACCCCCCAAAATCTACTGTGAATATTGCAGCAGGTTCGCTGCATTCTGCTATCAAACTCCTTTTGTTGCTTGTGCTTTTCCTGTCTGCAACACAGTTTATCCTGGGAAAGCATGTGTATGGGCCTTGCTGTACCAGGCTTCTAAGCAAATTTAGAAGAGAGCTCATTAAGAAGGTGAATGTAGGAAACAGAAGAAAAAGTTGGGTTTTTTATTTTATTTGTTTTTGAGGAGGAGATGTGGTGAAACTAGTACTTTATCGCCCCAAATTCTCCTTGTCACACTGGGTTTCATCTCAGCCTCTTCACAACTTGTATCACGTGTAAAACTACAGCTGGGCTGTGCCACGGCTGAGCACGGATCCGCTGGGAACATGGAGATGGCGCTCACGTCCTCCGCACGTCACCCAGCTGCGGGGGACGCGTCTGTCGGGGAGCTCCAAGCGGGAGGATCCGCTGGGTAAAAAATGTGTTTTAGAAACACTATGGGCTGAAACAGGACTCAGCCAGAAATGCACAACTGCAGACCTATAAAAGAGCAACAAAAACGTGGCGTCTTTAATTACAATAGCTAAACATCCCTCTCTTGTGACAACTGAACTGCTTTTTCTCCCTCTTAAAAAACTGCAGCCTTGGAAATTACAACACTTTTGCCTATTTACCCTTAAAAACATTCTGAAAATTACAGTGCAAATTGCATCCACAACTCGGGTTGCAGGTTCAAACTACACAGCTTTTATAAATTATACTTCAACCACCTTAAAAGGAAATAACCTTTTTTAGGCAGTATTTTTCCTATCTACTGCAACATAATTGCTTTTAGAAAGGTAAAGACTTCAAATATATCCCTTAAAAATAATCCATGAATTTAAAAGCTTTTAGACTACATGTAAGTAAATAAGCAAAGAACAAACTGCCAAATAAATTATTAGCATTGTACACTAGAAACGTGACGCAGAAATAGTTACCCGAAGAAAGAGCTCACTGAATTCAAAGAGATTCTTTTTGATGAAAAGTACTTTTTTTATATCAATAAGAGCATAGCTCTGATATATCGTGTTCTGCAAAAATCAGCATGTCATTTTAATTATGTCCACCTGTAGCAAAGTTGAATTAAAAAGTCTTATAAAAGTGCTGTATACTTAGATTTTTCTGTAATGCAAAACATTATAATATAGGCAAGTTGCTTGTAATGCCATTACAAGTAATACTATTCAAATAAAAATGAGAAGTACTTGTGTTGGGCAGAAGAATAAGCTCCTTTAGATTTGTTTTTCTGAAAGAAAAATGTCAATAAAAGATAAATAACTTTCTAGTTAAAAAAATGCTTGATTCTCAGTTTTATAACTGAACTCTAAAGCAAACATTGCCATTTTTGTCCTGATTTGCTACATTTTCTGGTAAAGTTATAAACTTCCCATCCCACTTTAAATATCCTTATTTAAAATCAATTCTTCTCATAGCCACAGAGAAGAAAATGAAGTAATTTTAAATCAATGCTGAAAATGCTTTGCTTGCCAGTGCTCTTTCCTCTCCACTGGAAATATTAAGCTCCTACTTAACTGTCGAGAAAAGCTTAAAATTTCCTCTCATCGTCTTGCCCTCCTCCCCTCAACCCTTATTCTTATCCTGGAAGACATAATTTGTAGTATATTTGAAAGCATATTTGTTTTTAAAAATTTGAAAAGTAACTTGACTGCAGAATTGGGAATCATGCTGTTTTCACAGTATAGCAAATAAACGGAAGCAATTTGCTATGAATTTATTGAAAGTGACCTGCAATATTGTGATAAAACTTTATTCCTGAGTAAATTTTTCCAAAGCAGAATAATCCAAGGATGCATGCAAGCTGCATAAAAACTGTGGCTCCAGGCTTCATTCCAAGCACTTTTTTCCAGTGAAAGATCAGGGATTTAGTCATATCTAATATTAATAATGTAAATCATATCTAATATTAGTAATGTATTTCAGCAATGAAAACGTAGGTCAATAGAGTTGGAAGGTGGTGGTATGTTACTGTCAGGGACTTTTCTTCCACTCTTGCACGATACCTTCCTTTTAACAAAACAAGGATTTTAACTATGAACTTCAGCACTAATCGTGAGTCATATAAGTGATGTTCAGATCCACCTTTGCTAATTTATTTTAAAAGCCGTCAGGAATGATTAAGTTTCCTGCGGATAAGCTTGTAGGAACGATAGGATGAAGTCTGGAAACAGCCACAGAATTTGGAAGTTCGTTAAAAAACAGTATTTCTGCTTTCCTCAGCGCAAATACGAAATGGCTTTGCTTAGAGACTGGGTGCTGCGAAGAGCTGTTGACAGCCTGAAAACACAACACACACCTCCTGTTTTTGTCCATTTCAAGTGGTATTTAGAGATAAATTGACAAATAAAATACTTGTTCAGGTAGTGATTTCAAATCAGAATAATTTCCATGGCAACTCCTTCAGTATTACTTCAAGAGAGACTCCCAATACATTTTGTTTCTTATTTAAAATGCAATCTGTTACTTGTCAGCCTGTGTAGCATTTCTCCTATATCTTACACACACACACCCCCCCAAAAAAAAGTAACCTTGAAAAAGTCATGTCAGAAGTACATAAAAACGAAGACAGAAAGACAAAAATTACACAAAATCATCGTACATACACCTGACTGCAAATAGTGAGGGATGTGAGTGTAATATTAGCCAAACTAAGACGCCTGCGCTATGCCTGCTTTTTATTTGGAATTTTGTTTGGGGAAGTTGGATCATAAGTAAAACGGGTGCAATGAAAGTTCCGGGTCACATGTTTGTGCTTCCAAAGAAACAAACCAACCCACCAACAACCAAACTATCTAGAAAAATAATATGTTGATTGTGTATTACAGTACAAGGAAAACTTGTCAGTCAAAAACTATGCAGTACACATTATAAGGATTTATTAATATTCCAGGAAATAATAACACCAAGACAAACATTTTAATTGATTTGTAAATCTACCCATCTATCTCACAAAATCTCAGGGTACAGCTGGCATTGTTTCAAAATTAATTGCAGTCTAACTATAAGGCAATCTTCTTATTTATTTTTACAGGAAATCAGTCATTTGCACAAACTAGTCAGAGGCATGTGAGGCAACTTAGCATAATGAGAGTCAGGGGTCTGGTGGTTTTATATCCATATCTACATTATGATTCTGATATATCTGAAACCTTTAACATGCTGTAGATGCTATTCAAATTAACACAGAAGTAAGCTAACCCATCTTGTCTTTACTTCACAATTTCAACTTTGAAAATATTTTCTTTTTCTGCTTATCAGGTGCATATGTTTGCATTTAAATAGTTGTTTAACGCAATTTTCTTAAGGCTGTATCCTGCCAGGGGGGAGAGACCAGAATGTCGTCTTTACAACTCTTGCAGATCATTAACCTTTCACAGGCGAGGACGACTGCCATGGCCACCCAGTGCCATGCTCATGCTGTCAAAATTCGCTCTGAACTCGAGGGCACTCACATATTCTCAGCATCCGCAATTCTTACTGGGATAGTTTTGCCTGCCTTACCTTTTAGTTAAGGCCTTGCATCAGCACCAAATGTATTCAGGATATCACCTGTGGAAAAGCACTACACAGGCACTCCTAGTAATCCTCTGCCATCCAGACTGGGACCACATATCCTTTTCAATATGTACACAGAATATAATATACTTATTATTCGGTTTACACAATAACAGGTTACCAGTAATAAACCACCTCAGCATTGTTTAACAGTTTCCAAAAGATCAAACATTCCCCCCAAATCCTTCCTGGTTCACAGAACAAGTAACACAGCAGTATTTACCATTAGCAATAAAGAGCTGGATAGTAACTCTCCAAAAATAGATCATTTGTGCTTTTAGATCCATTGAGAAAGAGAACTCAGTAAGGTGGAAAATGTATGAATTTCCAGTGAGTATTATTAGAAGCATACAAAATACAGCATCAAAGCAGGAGGTACAAGCCGCAGCCAAGTGCCCAGGCGCGCACAGGAGTAGGAAGTTCGGCCTCGCTGCACAGCCCAGGGGAGAGTGAGGCAGTTTCGGTCCCCATCTCTGCGCCCTGCATGCCAGGAAACATAACTCAAAAAATACCAGGTCAAATTCTGGCTTGGTTACTCAGGCACATAATCCACCCCCAGGGTAAAGGAAACTGGATGGGAAAAGCACCCAGATTTGCCAAGGCTCCTCCTAACACCTTCCACTCCACCCCGAGATGCAGAGGTATCGACCTCAGCGCTCGGGCAGAATCTGGCTGCTCTTTGGCACACGCTGTGTTGTACGTGGCCTATTTTCTCAGAATACTACGGACAACAGCGTGTGTATAGTGTGTTTCGTTTCAAACGTGATTACAAAATAACGCACAGCAACACCTCTGAACTTAGAAATACTCTGTTAACAGATAAATAAGTGGAGGCCTGTGGCACTGCACCCTGCTCCGCAGGTCGGGAGGCTCCCTCGTCCTGCTGTGTTTGAGGGGTAGCCGTGCACCCTGCCAGGGCTGCGCGGAGGCACGGTTCTCTGAGGAAGGGCACCTAGGCCCGGCAGACATTAGTGACTCTCGTCTACCTGCAAGAAAACGGGGTTTCTGGTGCGCTGATGCAAGCACCACGGGGTGGCTAGCGATGGGGAAGAGGCTGGAGGCTGCCCTCGTGCCGCCATCCCCGGGTGCGCCCTCTCGTTGGGCGACTTTGCAGAGCAAAGCAAAGCGCGAAAACCCGCACGACTACCTCAGAACAGGCGCCCTGCCCCGCTCGGCCCTCCGGGCGCGGCTCGCGGGGCTGCGGCAGGACATGTGCTCTCCCCTTCCGACTTACCCGGGCAGGCGGCGGCAGCCGCAGCTGGGGCGGCCCGCGCCGCCGGGCTCGCCGCGTTTCCTGCGCGGGAAGCGCCGCGGCGGCAGCGGGGCTCCGGGCTGCGGGAGCGGCGCCCGCCGCCTCGCTCCACCGGCCCGCCCGGAGCCCCGCTGCGGGGCGGAGCGGCGGGCGCGGAACGTTCCAGAACAGCGGCGGCGGCGCCGGGCCCGCGTGGCAGGCGGCGCGCGGCGCTCCCGCTCCGCGGCACTGGCCCCTGGCGGCCGTTTGGAGCTTTATGACCATAAATGCTGCAGAAAGTGAATTTTGAGCTTAGCTAGGCCGGAGTTTGCCAGAGCAAAAATTAGAATATTACAAATGCGAACATTCGGGCAGGAAATGCTGCTGTATTTATTTAATTAGCATACAAATAAACACATATTTTATTTAGCTAAGAGGAAGGAGGCAAAAAATGTAGGCTTCCAAAAGGTCATAGGCAACCTATGGAGGTTCAGAGTTACGTTTGTAGAGTAAATGCGAATATTAAATGCAAGAATTAATCTGTTTGTGATTTGTGACGAGCAAGAAAAAAAGCTATGGTTTGCAAATAAATTATTCATGGCGCGTGACTCCCTGTCCAAGCGATGTTAATTTAACCTTGGGAGGCTTTTATTGTGGTCTGAACAACTTCTGCTATTGCCATGAAAAGAGAAAATGTAACAGCTATTCACTGGAGCACATATATACTTATTTTGACCAAAACCAGAATAGCGCTCTTTCCTCCCCCATTAGCATGAGAAACACAGTTTTACGTGCTCATGATTCTCCTCTTTTGAAGCTAGTAAAAATTGAAATTCTAAGAAGTGGTCTCATGCACTGCTCCTTGAATGAATATAGTTAAATAGTATCATTACACTGATTCATTAAAGGGCCCACATTTCATCTTCTCTTCACTTTGACCCTGCACCCACGTTTATGTTCCAAGACGAGCACTGTATGCTTTGCATAATGCATCACATAGGCAAGAGGTCTCCCATTTTAAGCAGCTTAATGCAGCTGTGGGTTTTACTTTATAAACTAGTGCAAATATACAGGAAATGATATATTGATTTTTTTTTTGTAGTCAGCTCATATTAATTTTTGTACCTCTTGTTTACATTTTAGTAATAGTCTAGTACAGCCTGCGTTAAATGCTACTAACATGATGCATGTGCTTTTTGAAAGGGTTTTAATAGAGCAGGGCATCTCACTTTTTAAACAAAAAAAAAACAAGGCAATGCTTGAAAGGATTTGTTTAGAATTGCATGTATCAGCAAAGCATTGTATGCATATTGATTCTTAGGTCTGCAATTTATATTTTATCTAATATATCTATAACTTGAGTGGTGCCCACATGGTATGGGCACCTGATGGAGCTTTTATCCATTTTTTTTCTCCAAGATTTTGACTTCACAAATCATTCAAAACTTATACTGGAAAAGATGATTCCCAAATACCTGTTTTGGAGCTCCTACTTGCCTTTTTTATTATCTGATTAAACCATGCATCATTGGGGAACTGATGAATTTTCAGTTACTAGTTGCTCAGTGAGTGCCAGGATAAATTATGTAGTTTCATAAATGATTTCTGTCTTATATGTAAATATTTTAGTATCCCTTTATATGCAGACAACATTGTTCATTGTTGCAAAGGTTCTTCATTATTCTGAGTGACATTTCGTCTGTTTTATAAATTGATTCTCTTAGTTTAGAAAGAACTATCAATCACAGGCCAAACATTTGTAATATCTAAGTGCAGAATGCACTGTGTAGGACAAGAGAATCTATCTATTGTACCCAAAACATTCCCTTTTTTTTTTTGCATGAATCTGCTTGTTTTGGTGTCTCAGTACTAACATGGAAAAGGAGTTCTTGTTTTTTCTAAGAGTTCCTCTCAAAATTCTACTAGTCTTCTGTTATTTTGCAGAATTTTGCCTTATCTGATCAGAGAAATTCCTGGTAAAAACATTTATGTGAAGGAGGGTCTTCTGTTTCACTTAAATTATTATCAAGTTCAATTTCTGAGTTGTCACCAAGAAAACACGAACACAAATTATTTGCTTAGCATAGGTTGCTTAAATGTTCCTTTGCATCCTGCCTCCTCCTTTTACATCCTTAAATCAAATGCAAAGAGAAGACTTCCATGAGGAGGCCTTAATTTACTTCCCCGTTAGCTTTAGGCCAAGCTTAAAGTACATTTTATTACTGTTTTCCAGATCATCTCAAAGTGATATAAGCCATTAGCAAAGGTGTCAGTCTCTTCACTTTGCAATTGTTCATTTTGATACCACTGGCTGTAGTTTATCCAGAGCAGTTGATAGGTCTTCAGTTACAGGAAGGATCTTTTGGGAAATAAATCTCTTCCTCTTAAGGGGTTTCCATAATATTAAGTGTGCAAGAAACGGGGGACTAGAATCAAAGAGAAACAGAGTGTAGTGGTCTGCTGTTATATTTTTAGTTAAGCTAAAAGTAAGTTATAGAAGGTAAACGGAAATTGTGAGTCTTCTTTTATTCTTACTCCCCATATAGCTGGAAACTCCTAGAAAAGTGGTGTATTAATTTATTACTACTGTTCAAGCACAAGACTCTACATTGCCAGAAAATTTCTGATCTGATCTGGGGTGCTCTAAATTACAGGCACTCCTGCTGAGGAATAGTGAATACACAATGAAACAGGCTCACAGAGTTGCAGGATTTTCAAGAGAGACTTAAATATTCACCACTTGACTCTTTAGGAGTATTTTGTTATGAATGTTGGCATGATATTAATGAGTAGGTATTTTAAGCAGGCCAGGATAAATTCCGGATGCTTTGTGTAAATCACTGATGTGTTTTGTGTAGTATAAAGTTACTTGACCTTCTCGTGCTCCTGGTAATACAGCTTTCCTATTTAAAGGATAGGAAGATGTCGAAAGAGCCTAAAGTTATTACAACAAAGCAATTAAGAGTTAACACCTGGACCTTAATGCCATATGTTCCTCACTGATGAGAGTGACTGCTACAGAAGTGGTGCTTTTCCTGTATGCGAGGTCAAGGGCAGCGCGGATGAGCCTGGCTGGGAGGACCGTGAAGTACTGAGATTCCTGAGGCCAGACAGTTTCAGGTGGACACTCTAACTTGAGAAGATTGTGTCAGAGAGAGATAAGAAGCTCTAACATGGCATGGAGTGGGCTGAATGAGAAGATTCCCCAAGGAGTCTCTTGTTCTCCTCATTTAATCCCCCATATTGTGCTTGCTT
This sequence comes from Tinamus guttatus, assembly GCF_059628265.1. Classification (NCBI taxonomy): domain Eukaryota; kingdom Metazoa; phylum Chordata; class Aves; order Tinamiformes; family Tinamidae; genus Tinamus; species Tinamus guttatus. Next base: position 15,141,028 of record NW_028288821.1, on the reverse strand, counting down.
TAATTATGCTCCTGTTTTATCTTTCTTGAACTCTTGTCCTATGGAAATAAGTGTTCTGGAAATTAGCACATAGATTAGTTACACCAGCGTTGTCATTTTGAAAAGGCATTTAAGGCATTTTAAAACATAAGAATTCAAAGGATTCAAAGAATTTTAAAGCAAAAGAATTCAAACTTCTAAAACAAATACTCTTCCTCTAATTTTAGGCTTTCTGCTGTTGCCTAAGTAGTGCCATAAAATGTAAGTGGTAGCACAGATCGTTAATAGTATTGATATTATAAAGATTAATATTAAAAATTCTCTATTAAACTGTATTCAATGAACTGTTGTGATTAACAGACAATTAATAAAATATCGCTCCTTTTCAATGGGAAAAAAATGGTAAGATTGGCCAAATAAATTGTTTCATAATATGCTGTTCAATCACTGCAACTAAAACTAAGCCTGTTCAAGTCAATATAAATGTCGTAATTAAGAGACCAATGCAAAAGCACAACTGGTTCTTTTGGAAATGATGAGGATGTGTTCTCTGCACAAAAGCATCTAAGCTGTGCTTCTGGAATGCTCCGTGTAGATTTTAAGATTATCCTGGTAGTCTGTGGTCTCTTTTAGCTTTCCAGACTGTAAATCTTCCCCGTGGCCCTTTCTCTAGTGACCTATTGGTGTGGGCGTATGGAGGAGCAGGGTCTCTGTGACGGTGAGCCAAACACCTTTATTTTGGTTAAACACAACTTACAGAGCTTCTGAGCCCGGAGCAGCCCCTGCCCTGCCTGGCAGCGCGCGGAGCCCAGGAACCAACCAGGCAATAGGCCAGGGGATCCCGCGCTGACCGCGCGCGAGGCCGCCCAAGGAGCCGCCTGGTCACGCGCTGGCCACACGTCTACGGCTCCTGCCTCTCCTTCTCAGCTCCCGCCTGCCCAGGAGACACTGCCCAGCACCAGCGCCGGGCTGACTGCAACAACTGGGAAAGGGGTATTGCTTGAAGCAGGTGTTAACGGGGATTAGATATTAGAATTATCAGATTAATTGTGATGTCCTGATAACAGCAGTATCAAAACGCAGCTGTAGTTATTATGAGATTACTTATAGAAAAAGCTTTTTGTGTGTGTGTGCTGTCATTAATTTAAGGGGAAAATTCTTCTCATACAGTTAACTGGGGAAAAGCAGCAAGGTCACAGAGTACAGCAAGTCCAGGTGGCCCTGTCTCTGACTTGTAAATCTTGGGTGAAATATATGCTGTCAGCTGCTGAGTTTAATAGTCTTTTTTGCCATAGACTATATTGCAGAAACTCCTATTATTAGTGGAATTTGGGGAGAGTTAAAACTTCTCAAGGCTTCTCAGAAGAGCAGAAGAGGGTCTGAAGTTGGCTCTACTAGCCTGTCTCTTTGTCCGCCTTCAGAAAGTGAAGAACCATGTGGTAGCTTCATCTCACTAGAGTTGTGTTCTCACATGTCAATCATTTCTTGTAGCCCTATTTGCTTTCATTTCACTTGCTTTAATTAAGGAAAGATCAATGGAAAATGTTAACTAGAAATGGGAGACACATTGAGACTTGTTGCAGAGTTTGTAATCTTGCAATTATCGTGAGTCTCTGATTATTTCACTCATTTAAACAGAATTAGTGTTGTGTCACTGGTAGTTTTAAAGCAATATGTCTTGCCTCTGGCCGTTCTGATGGATATTGTACCCCTGTAAGTGATCAGCAGCCATCTCCTTTTGGTGGGGTAATGTCTACTATGCAGTTTTTACCTCAAGTGGTAGCCAGATGTTCTGGAATTTCAATTGTTTAAATCCCTTTGTACCTGTACAACAGGAAATTGTTCCTTAGGCACAAAAATGCCATATTTAGCTCTTCTGGTTAGTATGGGCAAGAGACAATTTTTGGTTGCTGTTTTAGCAAATATTTCATGGAGGCTATGGGAGTCTATAAAATATGACAAGCCAATTTTTTTTGTTATCAGAAGAAGCTACACTAAAACACTAAGTGTTTGTACTTTTCTTTGGTTAGCTTCACATTTGTAACAACTGTGTTGTGGCATGATGGGCTATCAGATGACATTTCCTGAAGACTATGTTTAGTAGCCTCATCAAGATAGTTACAGTTTGACACTGAAATAAGCACAAATTTTCAGCAGGAGAAACTTGAGCTGAGTTCAACTATTGAACTATTTGACTGTTTCTAAGGCTGTTTCTCACCCCAAATGTCTCTGCTGTAAACCTGCATCATTCTTTCTGGATATTCCTAGATGTAAAAATTGCAGATTCTGTATTTGGGTTTCTGGATCCAGAACAGGCCAGATTTGTGTTTTCTGTGCTTAATAACTTCAGTGCATTCTGGTATATAGAAAGGAGCAGCAAATACTCAGTACTTCCATATCAGTACCTGTAGGGTGGTATATTCAAAGGGGCACTAGGTAGTAAAAGCTAAAAATTCTGCAAGCTCGTTGGAAATCCTCAGCCACAGTGGCTGTGTGGATCCGTCATCCAGTATTTTTTTCCCGTGTCCTGGGAAATGGCAGCTGCAGAGCTCTGCTGTATCCTGCTGGGGATCTGTTAGGGAGGTAAGTTTTGCTTCCCACCTGCAGCTTCTTTCATGGGGACCGAACTGCAAGGACAATCCTGAGGAACTGTTTCAGTGTCTAGTGAGGCCGATGGGAAACTGAGGAGACTTTGGATCAGTATTCCTGATGGCGCAGAAATCCCTGGCCTTGGGGAGTTTGCAGTACAGAACTCGGAGCACTGGGGAGTCACTCAGACTTGGGGAATTCGGTTCAGCAAAGGCAAGCATCACTACAGGGGACCAGATATTTTGCTGCACCTGAGAAGTTTTTGTGCCCCATGTTCGACAAAGATGAGGACAGGGATAATGATTTGAATATATTCAAACGTAGGAGAGCACTGAAGTGTGTTCATGGGAAAAGAAGAAAATCTGGGCTCTCTTGTGTGCTGCATTGATAATGCACTCCCCCAGCAAAGGCAACGTGGAGCAATTTGGGATAGTTTTCTTACTGTCTTTAAACCTAATATAATATATTCCTGCATTCACTGTGAGTTTTACATGCATATGCAACAATGATAATACTTTTCATTTTTTATTTTGGCTCCTGTCCCCTGCATGCTAGGCCACATGGGATAAGCAGCCTGGAAGACGATGCAGTACTCACATGCCACTTAGATTTTAGAATCTCTTCTTATTTTTGTGCTGTTCTGCAAGAAACTGAGCTCTTGATGAGAGTAAAGATGACTTAGCAAAGGGCATAAAATGGGAGTTGCTTGGTCTCTGACCTTTGTGTGGTATTTTAGGAAAATATTGTCTGGGATGATCTATCAAAGAACTCTTTTTCAGGATATCTGTTCTGACTCTGGTCTTACAGTGTGAACACAAATATGCTTAAAAAGTTGCCCTTATAAATCCAGCTTTGCATTCTTGAGTTTATCTTTTGCAAGATCCCAAGAGCGTTTAACTTTTTTAATTCTGGTCAGGGCATATTAGTGCCTACAGAAGTCTTCTGCAACTGGCAGATTCACCTCCTTATTAACAAATTAAGAAGCTTCAGGGCTGCAACTCACGACTTATGCAGCACCTCGGTGACTTATCTTATATTTTTTTCTTTCTTTTTTTTTTTTTTTTCTGAATAATACTTTGTTGTTTCCAGTGACTCTCTTGCACTGCTAACTGCAGCAGACGTGACAGGTTCCTGACCCAGGCAAACCCGTTGCAGTCCCGCCATGTTGGCCAGTGGCTCGGCGGTGCTGGGCTGGCAGGGCGGGAGGATGGCGCCTGCCTCCGGCCCCGTGGAGCACAGGGTGTCCTGCCTGGGCGCTGCGCTCTGCTTTCTCACTCCTGGTATTGCTGGGACAAGCACATGCAATTTTTTTGCCTACCTGCCCAAGCTAGAAGGAGAAGCTGCTTGACATCAAAGTCAGCATATTTCCAAATTTTAGTAATACTTCAAGGAAGCCCTGAAATAGTAATTTGCTCTTAATAATGTTAACGCATAATGAATATTTCATACCAAGATGAACATGGATTCTGTATCTTGTGTAGTACCTAACTTCAAATTAGGAAGTGAATTGTGTTTAAATTGCATCGAGGAAGACTCTGATTAACAGCCTTTAGCATTAAATTTGGCATTTTATTAAAACAGATGGCACATGCTCAATACACAAGAAGTGGTGTATCCTCCTAGAAGCATATCTCTACGCGCTTGCCCTTCCTTCTTTTATGTAGGGATCTTCTCAACGGTTTCCGAGAGAGCAGTCGAGGCTGCCCCAGAGCGTCCGCGGCGTCTCAGCAGCACACATGTCTCCCTCCACGCAGCGCGTGCAGCCACAGCTCCTCTGCAGACGCTCGAGGACTGTGATTCTCTGCGGAGCTTCTCGTCAAGGCTGAATGTAGTTTCTCGCGGATCTAGTCCCTGGCTGCAGTGTGGCACAGGTCGCACAAGGCGCCTTGTGCGGGATCCGTTTTGAAAAGCACGGGGGATACTGTGTTTGTGAGGGATGACAGGAAAAGCCTCCAAGAGCGAGAAAATGTCCCCAGCGCGTGGTCATTTAACAGACCTGCTTTTATTTGTTACATCAAGATGATGTAGCAGATCTGCTGAATTTCTGAGCAGAGCGTCTTGATCTTAGAGGAGCTTTTTGTGGCCTCAAAGTCCACCAGAGATGACAAGTTTTTTGGGGAGAATGGAACAGAGTAGTGTAACACCATTAGTTATGCCCTTAATCACACATATTTCTGGGGCTGTGCGTGTGGTCCAAGTCTGTGTTTTCAAGTCCCGTTTCATCTTTCGTTGCACTGTTCTTTCCCGTCTCTTACAGAATGAGCCTACACGTAACAGCAAATATAAGTTGCTATCCTGGAAGGAGGAAGAGTTTTATCAGCTTTATTAGCGATGCCAACTTGTTTGCGTACATGGGATAAGTAGAAGCCAAAATTTTGCTTTTATTTCTCTGCTTCCTCAAAAGTGTTTAGTAGGTCTCTGCTTTTGAAAGTGTAAGTAATGGCTCGATTGCAGAAAGCTCTTGGAAGTCTGGAATTGTGATTCGCCTGTGTTCTGAAGTAGAGCTTTTTACTTTTAATAAACAAAATGTAATTAAGAAAACACAAACAAACATATTTTTGAAATCATTTTGAGCTGTAACTGTAAAAGGTAAAATACCTTATCTGTGCTGGTGTGATTTTTTTGAACAATGTATCTGTAAAGAAAAATATACCATTTTGTCTGATTTAACATTTCAGTAGCTTTTAGCTCTTGAGTTAAGGAAGTTTTGTAATGCTTGCACATTACGAAGTACGGCACAGTAACATTCACTTTTTAAATTTTGTTATTATTTATACATTTATTTCTATATTTAATATAATTTATATAACTCACATATTTAATAGAATTTATATGTTATTCATTATTTGTTATTTATACCTTGTATAAAGTATGTTTATTTGAGTAGCTCTGTCCTAGAAAAACATAGTTTTTTTGTTTGGTTCTACTGCAAGATTAAAACAGTATTATTTGAGAAATGGTTTGAGTAATGCTTTTTGAAAGATGCTGTATTTTGCAGGTAGGTTTTTACAAAATATATCCACTTTGGACAAAATTTCACACCACCTCAGGTACTTTCTATAGCTTTTAAAGAATAGCTTTTAAATCCTAATTTTGATGAATCAGTCATTAAAAGCTGAAGCCGCTGATAAAATATACCCTCCTGCATTTCCTCCTTTACCCTGCTTTTAAAATGAACAGTTATCAGATTCTTTCACTGAAGTGGTTTCTGTGGCAGGAGCAGACACACAGTTACTAAATGTCCTTTTAAATATAAAATATTCTCAACTGGGAGCTGGATACCTCCTGGAAGTGCTATATATCCTCTGCTATCATTGAAGATTTTTAACACAAGTGTGCTAGCACTTTGCAGGCTCATATCTTACTTTTATTTATTGGACTAGAGGGTTCCTCACTCCTTCCTCTGCAACTATGACTCAGAGTCTGATATATTTAATCCTTATTAAGGCTTTTTCTAAATCCAACTAGTAAGCTTACATGTTCAATACAGAAATGATGCTTATGCTAAAGTGCTAGCACCACGTTCAGATCCAATCCATCAGGAAATGACCGAGTGAAGCAGCATTTGCTCAGTGCTTCAGTAGTGACTGCATGTCTGGTACCAAGACACATTGCTCTTTGCCATAAATTTCATGCCAAAGCAATGGTAGAACCACTGATTACTGTGCACAGATGGTTTGCACAGTAAATACAGAAAGTATTTGGCAAAAAAGGAAAGCCTGAGCCCTTGGTAAAGCAGGTGGATCCACGTTACTTGTTTTAGCGTGGAATTTGTTTAGCTGGACTCTGAAGCATTTGGGATTTCAAGTGTTTTTATTTTGTGTAAGAATAAATCTGGAAAGTTTCAGACTCGGATGGGAAAGAACAAAAGAAAGGAACAGAGTGCCTCGGACACTTGGGAAGTAGCTCGGACAGTCACTGAGTTTTATCTGTGGGATTTGGGAGATGCAGGTTCATGGCCGTGATCTGAATCAAGTGACAGAGAACTGAACCTGAATTTGCTAAATTTCAGGTGAATGCTCTTTTCCACAAGCTTTTAGATGTTTTGGAGCTGGTGTTACATTTGTATAAACTTGGAGTCATTGGGATAGAGGAAAAATGATATCTTTGCACTTCAGAAATGCAGACCATGAGAAGGTGACTTTAATTCCTACGTGGAATTCATTGTCAAAAAACAAGGTATGTGGCCTGAGTGCTTCTGAAAACAACACCAGTGTACCCAGAACAAAAGCCATATTTCCTCACCCACACAAGCAACATATGGAAAAATGATCTTAAGGAATATATGAAGCTGTATTAAAGACCAGCCAGATGTCTCCATCAGCCAGAGCAGTGGCCAGTCATTCAGGGGTGTCAGATACAGCAGAGGCTCCGCAGGAGCAAAGACAGATTCTGCAGATTTCTGTAGCAGTGACCAAATAACGTGAGATTCTGTGTCTCACAGCTGTGACTACTTCATTCTTGTCTGCTCGGTGTGTAGGTGCATTAGGAAAGAAGGATTTTCTGTAGTTTGGAGGTATAAACTTCGTTTTTTATGTCCATCCTTTTAGCACTAGGCTGGCTTCTACTGTAAGTACCTGCTCTAAAGCCATATGCACATTGGAGAAAGTTCAGTGTGCAGAACACAAGTCCATGAATTATTATGCAGAACCTGATATACCACATAAGATACATAAGGGAACCTAGATGCATCAGTGAAAAATAAAAGCAAAAATTCTTTTATTGGATTAATTCTAAATTAAAATAGAGAAAGTCTCCATAAAGACAAGTAAGTTTTTTAACATGCAGGTGGAAAATTGCATCTGCAAGAATGGTGCAGATGAATGATTTGTATTTTTTTGATGCTCTATAACAAGTTATTGTTTTGTGCCACTTCTTAGACTAATCAGTTCTATTGAATAAAGCTTTTCCTTTAATTTTTATTTGGAGATCTCTGCTTTGATCTGTAAGTATACATTGTGTAAAGGTATTTAATGAGTGTGTTTTTATTTCATCAGGTATGATTCGAAGCCAATAAACAGAATAATGGTGCAATCTTTTTATCAAAAGATTTATCTGTGTAATGATAGTATTTATTTATGTTTTTGAGAAGCCAACAAATATACTCCTTAGATGAAGAAAAGTAATGAAACCTGTTCCAAGAACACACACTGAAATGTTGTTGTTGCTAGTGGTGAGATTACTGGGGATTGGAACTAGGGGCAGCAAAGTAAATATTTCATATTCCGAGGCATTAGATGTCAAGTAGATAAATGAAAATTCAAATTAAACCTGTTAGCAGTGCTTCAACTTCAAAACGTTTGTATATAGGAAAGTTTTGTATTTTTACCTTGAAATTCTGTACTAAAAATAACAGATTTTGGAGGTCAGCTTAGTATTCATATGGCTGGTATATAACTGGTATATAACATTAAATGTCAAGAGGTCTACTGATTTTAGATGGGGAATGGCTGTAGAAAGTTTCTCTTTAAGCGGATTTTTTTGTGCACTGAAATGAAGACAGACTTGAAATTAACTAAAAAGATTTATGTTATTTGAAAGTAATGCTGATCATTCTTAACAAAAAAAGTCATTTTCCCTCTGAATACAATGTAGCTATAAAAACTAGGCTGAGTCCTTAAGTGGAAAACATATATTCTTGTGAAGGCCTCTGTGTAGCATATAAATATAATATACTATATTTGATTGAAAAAAAATCATGATAAAACTAAATCAGGTTAAACAGAACATCCTTCATAAAAAAGAAAACAATGGAAATGTTATTGCACAAAGATTTTATTTGAAGATTACAATCACTGTTGTCTATCGTAAGTTGTATAGATGCAGCGTATTATAGTGCCCTCTTCTGCAATGACAAACAGAAAAGCAAGCTTAATCCTTTCTATCCCTTTCTTAGGAAGAGCAGTTCTGTGCATGTCTGCTTAGCGGAGAGGAGGACTCATCTGTTTCCATGAATTATGGAACTTGGAGTTGCTTCTTTGGAAATGGGGCTGGCAGTGGAAGTGCCGTCTCCCTGGGGCCAGAGCATCCTTGCTGCTCACTGGTGATGCGCGGTGGCTGGCAACTCGCGGCGTCTGACCGGGCACGGACAGGCTGAATGTCGGGACCCTGCGTGAAGAACGGTAGCAGTCATCGAAAGTAATGGCTTGCAAAAATGTCACTTGGTTCCTTTTAGCGTGCTTCATTTTCTGCCATCTGCTCTGAGACATCAAAACAATAAGATGAAACGTGAAATTACCTGCACACCTCATTTGTGTAATGAGGATGTAGACCGGTTTTGCTGGCTTGGCCTTTCAGTTCCATCCAAAACAGGTTGTTTAAGTTGTCACTGGCCACTTCATACAACATTCAGGTGTGACTGAAATATAGATCAAACCAACAGTCATACCTAGCAACTCAGGGCTAAGAACAAAACCTTGTTAGCAGGTGAAGAGGGACAATTTGAAATATGCCATATTTACTCTCCGTCCATTTGTTCAATAACCCACTGCACAACAGCTTAGTTACAGATGTGTGTATATATATATATATATATTATTTTTTAAAGTCCATTATGCAGCAAAAGTCTATTGCAGATCTGTGAAAATGAGTGAAAACAATTTATGAAAGTATGTCCAGAGTTTAGGAGAGATATCGTCCAAAATCCAGTTCAGTATTGCTGAAAAATAAGGTTCTGGAACAAGCTAGAACTTATTCCTCAGATCATCTGGGCCTGGAATTGTCAGGGCTTAGTCTTGACAGAGGGGAAAAGATTAGCTGATGTCAGTCAAGAAACATCCCTCCACATGCCTGGAGGCCGGCTGGGGTGATGATCACAGCAGATCTTTGTTTGACTTGTTTGCTTGCTTAGGGAAGAAGAAGGAAAAAAGAAACAATGCATGAGATGTTTATCCTGTAGTGGCTGTGCATAACAAGGAGATGGGAATGGAAGTTCCATATCCTTTCTCAAGGTTACTTTAGATCCTGTTTTTGCAGCTGTGGATCCAGGCAGTCAAACAAATGTGTTTCAACATTGGGATAAACCTGTTCGGCCCTAGGGGGTGATGCTCGTGCAGGGATCTCTCTCTGCTGTGGAGTGTCCATTGTGCCCCTTCCTTCTGAGCCCCACAGCGGGAGGCGAAGCCTGAGGTGTAGTCTGCTGTTTAAGAAGAAAGTGTTTGGTTTTAAAACCTTAATTCCACTTGTTCCTGTTTGTCCGTAGCAGCGCGTTGTGAGCCAGGGCAGGCCGCTGTGAGTGCGCCAGGGCCCGGCCAGGGGGGCCCTGTCACAGCGCGTGTGAAACGCCAGCATGAGAGGTCCCGGGGCGTTCCCAGCTTGGTGCTTGACTTCAGAGCGCAGAGACGGAGCTGAGGAGAGGATCTGGGAGACAGGAGGTCTGGAGTTCGCTTCTGTCCTGGTGGATTCCAGCTGTGCTTCCATGGTAGTGCTTCCCTCACTGAGGATGAGTAGAAAGCCGCCTGCTTTCAGGAGGCACCAATCTTGCTGTATTTTTTTTCTTTCTTTTTCAAAATAATGGTCAAAGAGAACCAAAAGTTTTTCACATTTGAGTTGAGAGGTTGCTGGACAGTGTATTTACAGATTTCTGCCCCCTTCAGTTACTTTCTTCATGCGGGGCTGCCCTGGTAATTTCTCACCTTCAGGCACTTCTTGCCCAGTAGGCATGCATTGATCTCCCTTCTGCTTATGCTTCGTTTTATTGACTGGATTTCCTCTTACAAGTTCAGATGAGAAAATACAAAATAGTCTTATGCGCTTCCTTGGCTATCTGATGTTTCCCACCTCCAGCATGCTTCCTCCTCGTGTTAGGCTCAGTCTTACTTTACAGTGGAATTGTCCTAGGCCTTTAAAGGTGTTTATTTAGGGAACTACCAGTGTCCTGGAATAACCCTGGACTCCTTAACACCCCAAACTATGTGGGGTAAAAGTGTCCCAAGGAAGTGTTGTAGCCCCATCGCAAGAGGGACGTGCAGATACAGCCTCAGCCCGGGCTGTGCCGAGTGTATATATAGCTTTTGGATTTAGATCTTATTTGCTGTAAACTTACAAATGGTTGGAAAATACTTTCTGCTAAGAAACAGGATGTTTATTATCTGCGAACTGAGCTCCTATACCTTACAGCAAGTACAGACTCTTGCTGTAAAGAGGGAAATGTGACTGCAGAAGAATATTAGAATTCTGCTGAGATTGTTGAACTTCATAATTAACAGGAAAATGCTAGATATTCATGTCCTCGAAATACCGCACCTGAGCATCTTATAAACAACACCAGCTTCAGAGCTGGTTGAGCCTTGCATGCTGTTTTCTTTAGCGACAAGCAGATCTTCAGCCTTGCACAACAAAATGTATAAGACCTGTGTGATAAGAATTAATCTGAACTCTGAAGATTTAAGGCTTAATTATGATTCCGTTCCAAGGCAATGGACTGTGTGAACTACTGTTACTAAACTGTACTGTGTAAACACTGCATACTGATGAAGCTTGCTTGTCAACTCCAGTGGCATTTCTGTGCGCTGATCTTGTCTTGCTGTCAGCTGAGAGCATCATGGGAAAAGATGAGTATCTCCGGGGAGTGTGATATGCATTTTTGAAAAGAAAGGCAAACTCAGAGGTGCCACAGAAGGGCCCTGGCACGTTACTTTGCTGAACAGATAGTAGGTTTACCTGCTGTGAGTTTCACCTGCTCTTTAGGTGGTAGCATACATTTATGTTGCTAAAACGCTGACTGAATAGACTCATTTTTATGTTTCATGTAGCAATCAGTAAAAACCCATGATACACTACTATAGCACAAGAAGATAGATTATTTTAGCATAGGAAAGAGTCACTAAATCCATAGTATTGTGAAAAGTTACATTTCTATCTCAATATTTGATTTCATTTGTGCCCCTCAAGCATTGGATTAGTGTAAGATAACTCCTTCCAAGTAAAGTGTGTCTTGAGTCGTCACGCATGTCTGAGTGCACAGCTAGAGCCACAGCAACCTCAGACTGAAACAGTCTGCTCAGACAGGCTGCGTGCCAGGTCGCGTGTCGAACCTTGCAGCAGCAATAAATTGTCTTTCTGATGGTAGAAACAGGCAATATGAAGTAGCACCAAGTTCTCACAGATGACTGTTCATTCACAGAAATACAGAAAAACAGTTATTCTTACATTTGATATCCTTTCTTTTGAAACTGATGTATTGGCATTAACAGCTGCTATAGAATATTTATTTTCCTCTAATATTAATTATTATTATCAAATATTTTCTCTAATATCAATTATTAGATTGATTCTCGAGGGAGATTTTATGCTAAGTTTTGATTTAGAGAATGGACATTGCAGGTCCATCTGGCAGATATTTCCCTTTTCATGGGTTAACAAATTGCAGGTAACTGTCCCAACCCAATAAAACTTGGTCACCAGTAGCACACTGCACAGTAGAAAAGCAGTCACAGTCTTGTGCCTAGGAATAAGAACGATGTCACACCATGCCTGCAGTAGCAGTTGAATATCTAAATCCACTGTGTACTCTTATAGCCAGCTAATACTCAGTTTAGATTTTCTAACATATAACCATAACAAACTCGTATTTTGACATGACTGATACCCTGTCGAGGCCTGATACATACACACATTTTTCTTCCTTTTCATAATTAACTGGAACATGCATTTCTGCTGGTCAAAAGACAACACAGCTGATCTGCAGTGGTTTGAATTATGTTTATTGATATTTTTAAAACTCTCTTAATTAACAGGATGTCTGTTCCTAAATTTAGAGCTCCTAAATTGTAGCTGTTCCTTTAAGAAAAAAAAAATGTTGCGGAAAACTGGTGATGCCGCACAGAAATATCTAGAAATAAGCTGAGAGTATTTTTTTTTAAAATGTAAGATAAGTTTATGTGGTATTTCTGTGGGTTTTTTGGGGGGAGAGGTGCTTTTAGGGGATGTCAGGTTCCTCATGGGTTTCATCTGAAGAATGCTGGTGCATCAAGTAAGTACTCACTAAAATTCATATTCTATACCAATAAACATGAGTTTTGACAACCGAGCTCACTTAGTATGAGTTCAAGCCAGAAACATTGATTTGGGTGTGATCAGGTTTTTGTTGAAATAAATGAGAAGTCAGAACATCAGTAGATGTGGGAGGGCCTGTGGCTTTCCATATTTATAGGTTAGTTTTGTGGGGAATTATGGTGCACTTGAGACAGCTTTAGAGACACCCCAGTTCTACCTCAAGACTATCTTCCATGGTGCTTTTTTGTGCAAGATGATAACATTTCTAAAAGAGAGGAAAAAAAAAAAGATGGTTCTTTGCCTCTTAGTTATTGTTTATGTCCAAAAGGGGTGATTAATTTGTCAATATTTATGTCACAAAGTTTTGTACCTTTTCTGTGTTATATACAGTGGTGTTTGATACCTGCTTTCAAGTCAACAGGAGTTTTGCAATCAGTTTGGCTATTCAGAACAAAACTGGGCCGGGCATTGGAGTTATAAATACTGTTGCTAGTCTGAAAATGGACGTGGTGTCAACAATGGATTATCCCACATTAAAAAGGTTTTACTTAATTTTTGTTATGTGCAGGCTAGTCATTACAATTCCAGATTTCTATGTATGTGGGAAGCCTAATATATACACTATTTTTTACACAGTCCTGTATATATGGTAATGGGATTGTGGAGCTCCCTTAATGCTCCAGTAAATATGCCAAATGTCTGCAGCAACCTGCTGTTCACTGTGCCCAGATTGCTTCTGTGTAAGTAGGTATCAATCTTCACTACTTGCTGCATTCAACCTTTCCTGGTCTGTGATCAGGATCCATCTGTTCAACTGTATTTGTTGGTGTGTGGGGCTTTTTTTATGACATATAGGCTTCAAAACGTTAATCTCCAAGTGGTGTCTGGCACCTACTGTGTTATATTTGTCAGAAACAATGGTGGCATAATAGTTTCAAATTGCAAAGAGATTAAAAAAAAAGATTAAAAAATAGGCACTTCCAAATAACATACTGTTTTGTTTCTTGGTTCTGTTTACATAGTTGGGCTGTGCTGGTTGTTCATGGTAAAAGGGCCAAATTTTGTTCTCAGTTGCAACTCCATGACAATCCTTGTTATTCTTATCACTCACATCTTTTTACATACAAGTATTGATTTTTAATTTTACACAGTCACTATTGAATATTAAAATGCTAGACTAGCTACATCATGAAAAAATAGGGGTTTTGATTGTTGATGTCGTACCTTTTCATGTTTCTTATAATTATTTATTTAACTTCTTCCAGCAGTTTGAACTATATTTTTTAAATTGTGACAAGGATAGGAAATGTAAAGGCAGCATATATATTTATAGCTCTGCTGATTTTTTTTTTTTGCAAATACAATTTTGTATGTAATGCATTGATGAAATGTCAGTTCAAATTTAAGTAACATATATTATAAACCCAGGAGTGGCTAAAAATGCTAGTTGTGCCAAAAAAGCTTTATAAATGCACTGTGATCCACCAGCTGCCACAAAAATACAGTCATGGAGCATCCTTGATCTAATATGCTCATGAGAACAGAAGGCAGTGTCATCTTTGCATGGGCAAATGCTGCGTGTGATCATGAGTTTGGCATTCTCAGCACCTGCTGGACCGAGCCGTGGATCATATACATTAAAGGACATTAATCAAGTAATTGCACTGGAATGGCACAACCGCAGGTGGCTGGCAATGTGCAGTTGTATGCATTCCTCCATAAACGTGAAAGTATTAAAGACATTAAAGAGGATGTCTGATATTCAACTTGCTATTCAAATGGTTTTCAAGCTTTTTTTTTTTTTTTTAGTGAAAGTGGTATTAAAAGTCACTATTGTTCAAGTGCATATGAAAATTTTTAAAAATTGAACGGGTATTCAAGATTATGGGTATGTGCGTGCCAAGTTTGATACATGCTAAAATACTATCAGATGAGGCATATACCATTTAGTCATTCGGACTAGCATTAAACTGTGTCTTGTTTTTTGACTTGATGCTCTGAGTGGTCAAATTTTCGAGGTGGATATCGTTTGCAAGCCTGAGGTCAGATGTTAAATTTGTAGTTTTGCAAGAAATTAGAATTCTTTTTCTTTCACTGAATTATGCAAATCACCATAAAATTCAAATTCTAAATGGACTATATGCTTAAATATTTTATATGTTTTGGAGTTAAAAATTAATATTTTATGTTCACATATCCGTTATTAATGACACCTAAGATTTAGTTAATAGGCTACAAAAGAGATCTTAAACGTACAGCACATGACTGTCATAGCAATGAAATACGCTTGCTGCAAATTGTCCTTCTTTGCAGTTGCACGGGGCTGTGTGCCTGTCTTTGTAGGCGTCTGGCTTCTTTTGCCCTTCAGAACCTCTATTAGGAAAAAGCTGAGCTGAAAAGAAATGGAAAGAACAAACTCCTATAGACACACTGCCCAGCACTGGACCTGGTGTGTGCTTGACTCTCTGGGAGCTCATTCCATCATGACTGAGCAGATTCCTGTTCGGTTTTCCCATGTGGATGTTCCCATTTCAGAGCAGACCTTGCAAGTGCTTTGAGGGCTCGTGCTGCTTGTTCGGGTCACCAGTGTCTCTTACTTCTGTCATCAGTCATTCCAATTCCTTTATCTGCTTCATTATAAACTTTGGTTTCAGAGGCTTTGATCTTCGTCGTAAGTGTTTTCACCACTCTCACATTCAAAACAGCTGCTTCCACTGTTGACTTCTCCTTCTAGGACAGGAGTTCTGTGGATAATATTTCCATTTTTAAAAAATTTAATTGTACCCTCGAAATCTTCATGGCTTTTTGGTATTTATCAGAGCAGTAGCCTTATTATTTAAACAAAGACAATTATATATATTTTTTAATACCAAAATGTTATTTGTTATTTCTAGGAGAACAGTAAAATCCATCATTTGTTATTTATTCAAGAAAGAAACTATTTTGATGGACATTTTTTAGGCTTCTACAAATTGTTAGTTACAGTTAGAGAAAGCAGTGGATATGATATGGAGAGAATGGAAAATGAAAACTTAAAAAGAAAGCTGAACAAAAACAAAAAACACTTCAAGGATATTATCAGCACAGCTTTTCCCAAATCCCTACTCCATTTCAGAAAAATGTTTTAATATGTATATTTTTTAATCCAATTATCACGACTATTAGACTTTATTACGAGAGAATGATGCCAAGGCAGTGAGTTCTCTGATGCTCTTGCTGTGGCGCAGATCAGTCTGCGAGGCGCGGGAGGCTGGAGGAGCCAGTGGCGGCTCTGCCTGTCCTCTGAGCGCTCCCAGCACTGCAGGGGCTGCGCGCGACCGCCGCGTCCTCCCATCCTTCAGGAGGGACCCTTGGCCTGGCCAGTTTGTGACGGTCTGTGTGAGACGAATCAACAGGATTGGAACTAAGATTGCATTATGAGATTGGATGTGAAATAGATTTTTTAAGAGTTGTTTACTATAAATGTTGGGTTTTCATATTCCATAAAGGGTCAAAGGGTGATGAAGGGCCTAATTTTGTTCGTGGTTATACCTGGAAGAGAAATCCTTGCTTTTCATACAAGACAAAATAGATTTAATGCTCTATTTTATATTCTTAGCAGATAAATAACATCAGAAGCTGTCTTACTTTTTACTGAAACAAAGCTGTCCCCCACATTATATATTCAAAGGCTGTACAAGTCAGAGGTGAGTTGCTGTTTAGCGTATCTGTGTCCTAGACTCCAGCTGTCAGACTTCTTCTGCATTGTAGCTTACCTCCTGCTGAGCATTTCCCTCACAAGAGTGTTCTGCCTGGTAACCTTATTTGAATGTGGCTCATTCAAGTCAAGAGAAAAAAGCCACAGGCTTTGGTTAGGAGGAGGACAGAAAATAATTCCTTTCTGCTGCACTGCTGGTGGTTCCAGGCCATGCATTTTACCTTGAATTTGCCCAGCTATTTCAGAAGAGGACCTTGAAGCACTTAAGAAAAGTGAATTAAGCTCAGTTCTCTGGGGAATTAAGTAAGTCTGTAATATCACTGGCATATTGAATCCCAGTAGGAACAGCCCAGTAGGTTGTTACTGATATAATGTCCATTTTATTCTCTCTCTGTCCATTTTATTCTCTCTCTCTCTTTTTTTTTGAACCTTAAACTTTTAATTTTAGGGAATGATTACTTGTATTGATGGCCTAACTTTGGGAACACAAGGATCTGTCCTGCTGGTGCCAGGTCACTATTTCCAGTGCACCTGGTTAAAATTTCCTCTGCGCAGAGGGCTGGTGGGAGGAATAGGGTCCTGCCACAGTATTGCAGCTCTTGGAAATATGTTTATCTTTAAATGGAAATAAGGTCAAACTTTATAAATAAATCAGAGAATTTTGTCAGTCTTAAAAATACGTGTCTAATTGTCAGACGATGTCAAGCTAATATGTAGGAATTAATTCCATTTACTAGGTTTGCTGTAAAAATGGAATAGGACGATGACTTTTTATTATCTGATAGCAAGTTCTGATGTCAACTGGATTGATTTGCATCATAGTCTGTTAAATTATGATACTGAAAAACAAAATCAAATGTGTATTTCTGTGCAACTGTTTTTAAGGGCATTTCTTCCAAAACAGCAGGATTACAGATGTCTTGTGTAGAGGCTTGTAGAAAAACCACTCTCGTTTAGAGATCTATCAGGGAGGAAAAAAAAAAAAGCTCAAAGGGAAGATGATAAAGAATACATTAAAGATCCTGCCTGTCATTCTCATCAGCTTTTTGAAAAGACGCAAAAAAGCAAGCGTTCGTGTGGGCTGTGTGCTTAGGTGAACCCTGCCTGAAACTTGCTTCAGCACTGCAGGGCAGTGCAGGGCCGTGCAGGGCACTGCAGGGCGGCACTGGGCGGTACAGGGTGGCACCGGGCACTGCAGGGCGGTGCAGGACGGTGTCGGGCAGTGCAGGGTGGCACTGGGCGGTGCAGGGCGCTGCAGGGTGGTGCAGGGCACTGAAGGGCCGTGCAGGGCGGTGCAGGGTGCCAATGGGCAGTGCAGAGCGGTGCAGGGTGTTGCAGGGTGGCACTGGGCACCGCAGGGCGATGCAGAGTGGCACTGGGTGGTGCAGGGCAGTGTAGGGTGGCGCTGGGCTCTGCAGGGCTGTGCAGGCTGGTGCCGGGCAGTGCAGGGTGGCACTGGTTGGTGCAGGGCGCTGCAGGGTGGTGCAGGGTGCAGGGTGGCACTGAGTGCTGCAGAGCGCTGCAGGGTGCAGAGCGCTGCAGGGAGGTGCAGGGTGACACTGGGTGGTGCAGGGCGCTGCAGGGTGGTGCAGGGTGCAGGGTGGCACTGGGTGGTGCAGAGCCCTGCAGGGTGCAGGGCACTGCAGGGCGGTGCAGTGCAGTGCAGTGTGCAGGGCCCTGCAAGCCGCTGCAGGGCAGTGCAGGGTGGTGCAGGCTGGTGCAGGGTGCTGCAGGGCCGTGCAGGGCAGTGCAGGGCCATGCACGGCCTTGCAGGATGATGCAGGGCGATGCAGGGCAGTGCAGGGTGGCACTGGGCAGTGCAGGGCAGTACAGGGTGGCACTGGGTGGTGCAGGGTTTTTATGTCCTGTCAGGCTTGTGCTTGAGAAAGCAAACTATTGAAAATCAATTCCTTGTTGCTGCGTCTCCCCACTGTCTCTCCACGACAGAAGTGGAAACAAAGACTTAAGATAGAAAGCCCAGTATGCAGTTTAGTCTGGAAAAGAACAGTATTTTACATTTCATTTGGTTAATGGAATAGTCATATATTATTTAACATTTCTGATTATTTTGTTTAGTTTTCATTGATTATTACCATGGCCTTATTCTCTGTAAAAATAAAATCCTGCTATGTCCCAATGCTTGCAGGGTTGGCATTCACTAATGCCAGCAGTGTTTAAGGGAGAACAGCGCACTACGTCAATGAGAAACGCAGAACTATGAGAAACAGACTGTGCCAAGGACTGAAAATAAGTGTATGTTCAGGTGCAAGAGCATCTCTCGTTCAGCAGGGTCTCAGGGATGGCTGCAATTTCTCTTCCGGAAAAGACCTGTTCATATCACCAGAATGGGAAGAAGATCATATAGATAGATAGAGAGATTTCTCTTACCCAAACTAATATTTAGTGGATTCTTTACATGCTTTAGTAACTTAAAACTTGCCACTCAATTTAACAGAGCTATGGAAATAGGAAAGTTGCCTAGAGAGGAAAAGGTTGGCATAGCAGCTCATTATTTAGATGGCTGGAATCTGAGCTTTTTTGGTCTTATTTCCATATATACACACACACACAAATGTGGAAGCAGTTGTGCTTGTGTTTCAGAATATAAGTACGTAAACAGCAGTGTGGCTTGAGATGATAAACTAGTCTGAAATTGTCATTCTGCATATATCAGTGCTGTCAGAAAGAGTTAGTGACCGCTGCTCGGTTTCATCTTGTTCAGTACCTCGGAGTCAGCTTTTTGGCATGCAAAAACATGTAAAATCAGTCAAAATAATTTTGAACCTGACTGGATATGAGTAAGTACCGATCCAGTACGGTTGCGCCTTTTTTTTTTTTTTTAGTATTTCTTTACTTGATCACAATAGATCCTTCTTTTTTACATGGACAATATGTTCTTGCAAGACTGAGAAATGAGAATTATGTGTTTTTGTATAAAAGAAGTTTGCTGATAAATTTGGAAAAGAAAATCTTCATTGCTGTCTGCCAGCGGAATAGAAAATATTTCCTTAGCGGAAACTTTTTTTTGTAGCACTAGATTCCTATTTTAAAGAACATAATAATCCTGGATTTTATAAGTATTTTCCCCATTTTTTTTCCCCTAAATTTTCCTAAATTTCCCTAAAAGCTTAAAGGACAGTGTGTGCCAATAGTTTCTATCTAGCTCTGTGGAACAGTTTTCAAGGACTAATCCTTTTTCTTTCTCATAGTTTTCTATACATCTCTAAAAATACTGCAAACATATAATTAACTTATATTAACCTATATTAATTAACTTATATGACTAACTTTGATGCTCTTTGATGGAAATCTCTGCATGAGAAGCTACTGTTTTGTGTCTTCTAGGATAAAAAAAGTGATACATGAGGAAAGGCTCAGCTGAATGCAAGCTGTGGAGCCCTGACTGTGCTCCCCTTGGGTTGTCCGTGGGTTTTTCTAACAACTCCTTCATCTGTTCTTCGGGATCCAGTCTCCTTTCAGTTTCTTTTCTCTTTCACCATTCCCTTTTTGAGTGCAGGTTTTCTGCATTTGTCATCTTGGCTCTTCCTGTTCTTCTGAGTTCCCTCCTGTATGTTGTCCTATAGGAAGGACATCAGCTCGTTTTCTGGGAACAATCCTGGGAATAATCAAACCTTTTTCTTCTGTGGAAATGTGAATTTCAGGCATCAGAAACCGTTGAGATGAATAAAGTGATTATTGGCTGTCAGGTTCTAGTCTGAGTAACCTTGTTAGGTTGTGAGCTGTTCATGCTTTTAACTAAACATGTCTGTTTTCCTAACTCCTGCATTAAGGGTTAATGATGTTTCTACAAGAAAAGCTGCTTCTCGGTCTTCAAAACAACTTTCAGGCAGCATGCTCATCAACACTAAAATCTCAACGTGAGTCACTTTACTTAAAAGATACTGAGACAGAGAAGTAAAGCCAAAAGCAGTGGAAATTAAAAGCTGTAGAAGTACACGATGTCTTTTTTAATAGCTCTGTGGGATGATGTGCTTATGTGGCAATGAAAAGTTACAGCTTCTCATTCTTTTTTTACATGAGACAGTGAAACAGCATCTGGAATTTCTGAGTGAGGAGTGGAGCCCCTCTACGTTTCTGAAGTACCATATTAAACCTCCTCTCTGTGTCACTCGCTACTTTTTCTGTCTTTTTGGTAGGTCATAAAAGATACTATTAGATCTCTTTGAGAGGTCATCTGTGTTTTCCAGAGCAGTTTAAGAGGCTTAGGTACTCAAACTCCATTGCAGCTCTGAGTTCCTTCGGAACGCTCGGTTAACTCACCCCTCAGCACTGGGCACTGCATTGTACATTTTCCAGGAAATTAAAATTTATGATGAGCTCCGCATACCAGAGCTTTTCAGTCATATCATAGTAACACAGAGTTTCCTTCTTGCAGACCCACGCTGTTATCTACCAATTCTAGTTACCGCTTTTGACTAAAAGTAAAGTAGTCATTTGCTCCCTAGTGAAAGAGGAGCAGAGAAGGAGCTTGAGGGAATGCAGGGAGTTTGGGTGTGCTGCTAATGCTGAGCAACTGGGGGCAATTTGACTGTTCTCACTGCATGTGCCGATGTCGTCAGCTTCAACAGAGCGACCAGTAGGTTGATGGGAGAGAGGCTGAGCCCCCTCTAAGCTAGACACGCGGCCGCCCCACGTCGGGGAAACATGGGCAGGGGCAGAACGACGTGGGGCAGCCGGACTTGCACGGCCTGTGGTGCAATGCTCTGTACCCAGGACTGCCAATCCAGGAGCTTTTGTGAGCTCTGAATTCACTTCAGAATACAGAAAAAGCAAATAAGGACTGCAAAGCTAAGCTGTGCCTTGAGTTTTATATGCAACTTAAAGGGAGCAGCCATTTTGGGATATGCATATGCTTTATTTAAACACTGAATGGTTTTGCTGACCTGTGCAGTGCTGGTGTTTACGCCGTTGTTTCTCTTCGGTCCTATGTGCAGTACCTGTTTTAGGGATATGAAAATGGCTAAAGTGCTGCTGAGTCAGTGCAGCTGGAATAATGAGCTGACCTATTTTTCTCTTTCACTGGGACATCCTTGCATTCGTGGAAAAAATTAATTGCTAAAAATAATTATCCTATCTCCAGCTAAGCTGATGTGGAAAATCACTTCACCCATTGCTAGCTTTTCTTTTCGTTTTGTGCAGCACTTGTTCCGAACCCTAGCCATAAAGCAGCCTACCAGAATAATACTAGGAACAGCAATAGCTGAGAAAAATATTAAAGCATCTTTCATTTGTAACTGCTGAGCAGTCCAGGATCATGAAACAAATCCAAAGAGTGCTGGAGTCTGGACTGCTGCAAGCTGCATTTTGTAGGATTTGTAGTGGTGAAGATGTGAACATTGTTAATTCCCTCAAACGGTGCTATTTTCTTTTAATATAAGCTGCTCACTTTTAGAATGGTCAATAGTCTCATGTCTAGGAGAAATGCCTATTCTACAAGCTAGGCATTCAACTGCTAGGTAGCACGAAGAAGCAAAGGGTGGTTTCTCATTGAGAAGGGGGATCTCCATTCGTAAAGCAGGAGCCTAGAAAGCTCATATTTTGTGCCATCTTTTGATTATATTTGCTTTAAGAATATTCCCTGTAATTATTGAGCTAGCTCTGGTAGGCTGTGCTGTCACCAAAATCCAGCTTGATTTAACTGGAATTTTTGTACTGAGTGTTCTGGCTTGTTACTGTCAGAGTAGGGCACTGCGGGTAGCACCATCATGAATGGATTTGTATCCAGATAAAATTATATTGCAGGAATCTGAAGGCATTCCTGTAAATCCTTCACCATAGCTGCCTGCAAGTAGAAACAGGAATGACAGCAATGTTCAGAATGCCCTCAGCCCAGTTTTTATTTGCAGTGTAGACCCTGTTGGTCAAGGACTAAGAATAGGAGGCAGTGGCCTAATTGGCACCGACAAGAAAAATCTGTTGCCACTTTTTTTTTTCTTTTTCTTTTTCTTTTTCTTTTTCTTTTTCTTTTTCTTTTTCTTTTTCGCACAGCAAATGAGGTAAAAGCAGAAAAAGCTCTGCCACATGAGCAACCCCCTCAGAACTCATTTAATGAAAGAACAGACTTAGGAGGTGAAATGCAAGGTACTTACAGAGGTGGCAAGAGCAGCAATGAGTTCTCTATGGTTGCCTCTCAAGACCCATAAAATAACCATTTTCAGTATTTCGCTTTTACTAAGAGTAGATTAGAAGTCTTGTTAGTATTCTGGTCCTCTTCAAGATATGATTCATGAAGCAAGTTCAAGGATAGTCAGATAGTGTGATGTCTGTGGTTGCTTTGAGCAAAAGATCACTGCCTGTCAGCCAGGAATGTCATGTGGATTCTGTTAAAAATAAAAGAATAAATAAATAGATAGATAGATAAATAAATAAATAAATAAATAAAGCAGCTATTACGTCTTGACTTAACCGACCCTTATATTGTATCTCTGCAAAAATAATGAATATGGATGTTTGTAATTTGCCTACTAAGATAGACATAAAATTAAAAAACATGGGCTAGGTTGTGGCTTGAAAGGCCATTCTGTCCATCCGTCTGCAGGAAAAAGCCAGGGGACAAGTGGATATGTGAATCATTCTTGATAGATGTTTACTTGAGTTATTCTTAAAACTACCATAGTAGAAGTTCCATGGTGACCAACCACTATATTCTGGTGATATATTGACCTTATTATTAGGAACATTTTCATAATGTTTAATATAAATCTTGCTTCAATTTAAATGAATTTTTTTCCTTAAATGACGTGCTAGGGAAATCAACTCACTTCCTCTTTGCAGTAAATTAATATATATAGCATCCTGTTTCATTACAGCTGGCTGTAAACTGCTTTATTTCTTTTAGCATTTCCTTGTAAGGTCATGTATTTTGTAGAGATTTCTCTTTTCCTGTGTGTAGTAGCATTAATTGATATTCAGCTGCTGTTCGCTGCGGTCCCGAGAACACTTGTTAACTTTGTTTTGATTAGCAAACATGGCCAAGGAGAGTCCAGGCTGACCTTGGAGGGGTCTTCGGATGAAGCTGGAGGGGGTTCCGCTGCAGTGCAGCTCCAATAGGAGAGATTCCTGTCTCTGTAAAGGCTCCCGATGTGAGCTCAAAAACTTCTCTTTTGAAGAAAAAAATTCATAACACAACCATGATGCTGCCATGCGATGATTTATGGACCATACTGAACATGATAAGAAGCATGTCCCTTAAGAAAAAGAAAGCTGAATCACTCTCCTTTTGGTATTGCCAGCCACCGATGACTGTTATCTGGCCTTTTAAAAAGAAGAAGTAAAGACTCATACTGCTGATAAGCCCAAAAATACAAGGGCAAAAAAGGTCACTCTTGATTTGTGTTTCTGTTTTTGAGGCAGACGTGGTTATAAGGAATCGTGAATTTCTTAGCTATGGAACAATCGTTTAGAACGAAAAGATCATTAAATAAGTCATGAAGAATGTGAGAAAAAAAAATCAATTGGCGGAGAAGTTGTAAGGAGAAATGAAGCACTATTTTACTCAAAATAATGAGCTAAAAAGCTAATGATCTGTGCCAGAAATATTTATTATCTGCATGTCTTTTGTTGCATAATATATACTACTCTTTAGAGTAATACTGTATATACCATAATTCTATGATTATGCATAGACTCACACTGCAACAAATACAAATTATTTTAGTGAAATAACCCTCCAACCAGGGAGATGCAACCTCAGGCTTAGGTAAGCTTGCCAGAATTTACCGATTGCAGAGAACATCTCGTGTGCCTTGATGGGGTTCATTCAGCATTGTGGCCGTGCCATCCGTTTGGGCTCTCTCCACGGAGTGCTACCTCGGATGCACCCCTGAGTGCCGGGAGAGCCGCCGGCTCCACGTGGGTTTCGTGCAGAGATGCCGGCTCTGGCGCTGGCAGCGTGGCACCTGGGCTGCCCAGCGATTCCGCAGTTCCCCTGGGGCTGTCTGGGGCAGGGCCGCCCTGCGTATCGCACCTCCAGCTGCAGAATGAGGCTGGCTTGGAGCTCACCCACCGCAGCGTGCTGCGTCCTTGTGGCGTCCGGCAGCCTTTGGCACTAGCCCTGGCTGATGCTCTGTGCAGTTGGACCCCCGTGTCCTGAGCAGGCTGCTCAGCAAAGGAGCGAGCTCATACGGCAGCAAGGGGTTTAGCAGGAGGGAGAGATGGCATCCGAACGGAAAGCATGGGTAGCCAAAGGGCAGCAGTTTATGCGCTGGTCTGGGCAGGAAAACTGTATGGATATTAGCCCTTTCATGGTTCAAATTACCTGGCCACCCCCTTTTCCCAGAACTCATAAGAGAGAATAAATTAATGGCTTCGGCTGCTCGAGTGGAACGTGTTTCTCATCTTTGCTTATGTCACAAGCATCTTTCCAGTGGGGCTCTGCAGTTCCCAGTCCCGCGAGCAGAGGCTCGTGTTCCTGCCAGGCCAGCGCGGCGCCTGCTTCCATCTGCCCGCGGTGCCACGCTGCAGCTCGGCGGCCTGCACGGGACGGGATGGGCGTCCCGCTTGGCAGGGCCGTGCTGCCCGGCAGAGTTCAGCCCACGCTCGCCGGCACCTGGGAGCAGCTCTCAGGGTGCTTCAATTCCTGGTGGCCTCAGGGTTGGTATCCGGAGTGCTGAGCTGAATGAACCAACCTTCCTGTCTTGCGCTGTGTGGGTCTTCCTTTTGAAAAGCTTTATTTAGGCAAGGGGCCTTCAGGATGTCCGTTGTTGATTCAGGGTTCCACGGTGCATTCCAAGTACCGTCTGTGCAGTGGGATGGTTGAAGATACATGTGTATCTCTGTGGAGCATTTTGCTGATGTCACATTTTAATGTTGAATAGTAAAGTCACAAAAATGGTTTGTGTAGTGAAACAATAAAGCATTTGTAATCCCTCTCCCTCGCAGGAGGAATGACATAACCATACATTTTAACAGAAATCTCCAGCAAACTCTGCATGTATGCAGAGCTGCTCATTATTACTAGCTTCACTCTTCTACAATCTAGGCATTTTCTTCATTCTCCTCTGAGAATTCTGCCTGCAGTTTCTCTCTAAACTCTGTATTATATATTCTGTTTCAGTGCTATTCTGGAAAACTTACATTTTTTTTTGTCTTAAATGCGTGTTACAGCTCTACTGACAACAAGCAGTTGGGCAATTTCATTAGAAAGATATTTAAGCATCTTATAAATAAGCCATCTTCCCATCCTTGGATTGGACAAGCTGTGGTCAGGAAGAAAAGTATTTGCCATTCATATGACAGATGTATTTCCAATTGAAATACATGCGTACAATGAATAATGGGACTTCAGGATTCATTCTCGGCTGGTTTTCCAGAAAGTAACTTGCTCTTGTAAGCCTGGAGCCACAGAGCAGTTATATTTGGTAGGCTTTGGAAAGCAGACCTAGCATCTTTCTATGGATGCTGCCCCAAAATCCCTTGGACTGGGTGTTCATCCTGCTCATTCGTGGAATGATTTTCCTAGATGAGCATAGTAATGGAAATGCACGTGTGGCGTGCGGTGACGGGATGTGGGGAAGGTTTGTTTTGAGCTTCATCTGTTTGGGTCGTTCATGCTCTGTGGACATGTTACTGAGCCTCCTCAGGCCGCGTGGGGGGAAGGCTGGCATGTGGGGAAGCGAACCTGGCACTTAGTTAAGCAGAGTAGTTCTGAGGCCCAAGTCTGCAAAGAGAGGAGTGACCCAGAGAACCATTTGGCGCTTGATGCTTGAGAGGTGTTTTAATGCTGTCGAGAAACAGAACCAGTCTATATGATGGGTCTGGAGGAGGAGAGCAAAGATAATTTTGCACAGTGAATGCTCAGGATGAACTGATGATAGCTTACTTTGGTCTGATGACCTTTGGAAAAGGCTAACTTAGACGGAGCTAGTTTTCTTTTTCATTATATTTTTGAGTATCTGTTTATATCAGTTAAAGTCAGTAGGAGGTAAAATTATCTCACTTTTAGTTCAATTCTTAACACATATTTGAAAGAGAAACTTTTACTGATCTTTGTCTTTATTTCTGTGATTTTTTGTCCTGTTTGCAAGGATCTTAGGGCCAGGGTTACGGTTAAGAGAGAGGGAAACCAAGAGCCCCATGGGCAATGGGGCCAGAAAGGACACGCCAAGGAAGTGGCCTCAGTTGCACCAAGGGAGGCTCAGGTTGGATATTAGGAAGAATCTCTGCATGGCACAGGCCATGGAACAGCCTTAGAACAGGCTGCCCGAGGGAGTGCTGGAGTCCCCATGCCCGGCAGCATTCGAGACGCGCAGATGAGGAAGCGCTTGAGACACGTTCAGCCCACAGGGTGTCCAAAGGCCTATGGTTAGACTCCAGGGTCTTGAAGGTCTTTTCCAACCGGAATGATTCTATGATTGTGTAATCTTTGTTCCGTGTAACTTTGCATTTAGATACATTTGTATTTTAGAAAGCAACTGCATTGCAGTCTATTTAATGCATTGTCGTGGTTGGTAGCCCAATTACAAACAAACAAAAAATAGCACCATAGTATAATTGCAAGATATATTTCATTTATTTTTTAATCACAAGACTGGCAACACAGCTATGGTGAAGGGTAACTCTGAGATGCTTGATGGTGGGAATGTGTCATTATACACAGTGAATACTTCTCAGTAGTGCTGGATACCGCAGTTACCAAACAGCTAGAAACTAATCACTTACAGAAGTGATCTCTGGTGCTATAAAAGTGCATTTCCTGCTAAATTTTATTACTTAGAAGGACACTGCTAAGTGGAACATCAGACTTCTCTACAGTATTTGTTTACCTAACATTACTGAGAGTAGCACACAAGATTACTGGTACCGAAACAGCTCGTCATAAAATGCTGCTTTTTTTGCCACCGTTTGTTTGCGCTGTTTGTTGGGAAGTGCCTTATTTTGGTGCTTGACAGTTTTCCATGTGCATACCCTTTCACTCTGTTTGGGGCTATATACATGAAGGAAGGGAAGGAAACTACTAATTAAAGGAAATTTTGACAATATAACTGCAACTATGAACAGTTCAAGCAATTACAAGTTACTATGTGATTGTTCATTACGTGATCTCAAGCTGATGCTGCACTGCTGTTGGATGTATCTTAATGAACCTACTGGTCCCAAACCAGATATTAGGAAGTTTAATGCAAGGTGAACCACGAAGCTCATAAAAGGCCCAGGAGCCACCTGGATCTTTTACAGAACTATTTTATAGAACCGTTTTATAGGATGTCTATATAGAATTCAAGACAAGATGCCTAGTCCATTTAGGAGCCTGGTCTTTGGAAGAAGGCAGGGGAACGAGGCAGCTCCAGTCTTTTCCTATTTCCACATGTAAGTGTTTCAGTTTATTAATGTTCCCCTTTTAACAGGAGGGGTGAATTTTGCCTGTAGTCGGGATGTGCTCAGTTGGCCTCGTCAGAGTGATGCTGCTGTTGGTACCATGGCCCACCAAGGACCTGCGCTAGCCCTGCTGCACTGGCTGGTTTCTGTTTCAAGCTGTTGACCATTACAATTAAACTCCTCTTTCAGATGCTTCATAGAGAGGGGTTTTAAGTCAGAGCAATTGGTGCTTTTCAAACAGGGCGTATTTAAATGTGATCACAGCATTTGAATATTCTTTCTTGTGAGGAAATTAGCCAAAATCAAGAACATTTATCCTGCCACTGTTTCATAAATTGTTAGCAACAATTCAGAGGCCTTACAGAGTAATGGGGAAGACTGAAAGGACTAAGCAAAGAGCAAGGATAACTCAGCTGGCAGTCGCCATGGAAATACAAGAAAATGAATAGGAGAAGGCTATATAGATAGCAGGTTATGCTGAGTGAGCATAATACTGTGCTGAACTACATTCTGCACTAAATGACCCACATCTGCTTAATGCTGTTTGTAATCCAATGTGACCCCTGCTGCATCTAGATTTTTAAAGTCGTGATAATATTAATAACTGGATAGAGCACTCTTTAAATTGGATAAATAGGTAGGCAGGTTGAATCTGAGTTCTCTTTTCCAAGAAAGATTGTTTTACATCTTGAATCTTTTTGAGCGGAGGTAGCACCTGTGTATGTACCATGATTACTGCAGTAGAGATATTATTATGGTCTTAAAAACTTTACAGCATCCTGTTGCTATAAAGTTTATATTCAGACCTGAGTTGTATTTTTCTGCTGCAGACGGAGTATGTCTGGAGTGCTACACTAGATGTGTATTCACATTTTTCTGAAACATATTATGCAGTTTCAACTACTGAAGGTCTAATACAAATAGATTTTTATCTTTTTTAATATGTCATGTAGTGCCAATAAGGTAAAATCATGAAGGGAACAGTCAATATAACCATATTGGGGTGATGACGTTACACAATACTTCCATATGGATGAACAGAATTTAAGCTATATCTTAAAGATCTTTTTGAATTATGACACTATTTACAATTTAGATTAGTTCATCCCTGAATATTTCTCCAACTTGTATTAAATTACATTAAAAGCTAATAAGTAATAATTGCTTTTGCATACAGAAAACTTCTAGGTGAAATATTTTGGTAAAAGTATTGTTGAAGATTAATGTGAGAAGCAAGACACTTCTAATTGAACAGCATAAAGAAGTACAACAACTTGAAATAAACAATATATTACACCAATAAAATAAAGGTATCTAGATACTTCATCAGGGAATTCCAAGTCTTTCTTTTTCCTGCATACAGCTACCAATGGGAAAAATGGTCTGCTTCACTATTTTTCATTCTTTGGTGTTTTTTTTTTTTTTGCAAGATGACCTCTGTTTTTTAGGAAAACAGGAGCAGGTCAGAGAAAGAAGAGTCCTTGTGAAGAGGCAGATGTGGGAGCCCTTTATGTGCTCCTGAGCCTGGGAAGCCACAGCCTTGCAGCCATGTTGGAGCCAGTCTAAAAGCCTGAATATGCAGGAATATGAGATCCATTAAGTTTTGGTCAATCTTGAACACGTATCAGACTTGTGTGTTCTTAAATGCTTTCCTGAATAGAGGTGTTTTATCCTAATTTTAAGTTATTTTCGGCAAAGAAAATGTTTTGCTGTTTCTAATTGCCTGGATTAAGTTGCCAGGAGGAGTTACTGTGTGTTCCCAGGTGGTTAGGAAATGGTGCTCTGGTAGTTCACTTCTCTATTTTCTCTGTTCACTTGTGCACATGTCCTTCAGTGATGAAAGAGAACACACAAAAGAGGGATTAGGACTATAAAACTAGTCGATTTTGTGATATTTTTATTATACATTTTAATTTAGATTCAAGTGTTCATTTTACATACACTGTCTATAAACTGTTAATTAACCCCCCACATTCTTCAGATGTTCTGCTTTACTTCACTGATAATATTTGTTTATTGACTTCAGGAAAATCAAAATAGTTTGGTACTGCTGTGATAGAATTCATGAAAAATATAAGATGCAGAATCCCCTCACAAGATTTCTGCTTGATTTGCTTTGAAAAACTTGCTTGGCTGGATAGAATGACTCAAAAATGATATTGTACAAAAAAAACCAACCTTATGAATACCTAACATTTCTGAAGTTATTTTTGAATAGATTGATTCATATTCAGATTAGCTTCCTGCCAGATGGAGGGAATTTATGGTAAATCAGTTTTTGGCAGGAGAGAAATCAAAAAGAAACAACATCTGCTTATTTACAAGGTTTGTCCTAATTTTTCTTCATATTAGTAGAACATACATTACCTATCCAAAGAAAGTTTTATTGCAGTAAATTGTGAAATTTTAAAGCTATAAAGATGAGAAGTTACTGTTGTTCAAGAAAGGGAAGGTTGACAGCAGAGCATGCAGCATAAGTGGCACATTTGCCTAAGGCAGCCGTTGGTGTGCACGAGTCTACTGAATTTCTGTTCCGGCAGTGGCTCTGTGTGGGAAGAGCCCTAGAGCTGCCTGAAGCTCCTTGAGGCTCTGATCCTGCCACATGCCCGTGTGGGCAAACTCGTCCAAAGCTGAAATTCCTCACGCACAAAGGGAGAGGGTTCTTTGGGTGTGCAAAATCCTACCCACCTCCTTTGGACTCACACAAATCAAGCTATTCTGGAGCTCTGTTGATGTTTCTGTTCCTGTATCTCTGCGTTGCCTTATCAGAGGGAGGGTGGACTGCTCAGCTGGTGGGTCAGCCTGCCTGGGTGCTGCTGTGTAATGAGCTGGAAGTGAAGAGCGTGCCCAAGCCCTGCTCGTCTGCCGTAGATGCACCTGGCTTCAAAATAGGACACTCTGGGGTCCGAGATTACTTTGTGGGGGCTTTCCTCATGTTTTTCACCGTTCTTCACCTGTCCCATTTCTCATTTTTGGTTTGATATAATATATAAATGTGCATTTTGGGAAATAGTTTGTATTTTGCATATAATCCCTAGCTTTAGGACTAGTTTTAAGGACACAGAGTAAGAGAGCACCAGCAGGTGAGTTCATGGCCATGCGTATTGAATGACATCTGTCACACAATCACTTGCTTCTATGTTGTAGACTGTGTGATTATAGCTTTGTGCCACACATATTTTTTTCTGAGTAGTTGACTCATTTTCCTAGGCTATTATTTCTATTGCCTTTTTCTATTATGTGTGGATGAATTACTTTTAATTGTAAAAAGTGCCAAGGAGTTTGAGTGAAGAATTTTCAGCCCCTTTTTTTTTATGAGAAATTTATTTATACTGTTGAGTCTTCCATTACGTCTGTGCATTAAAAGAGAAAGCTCAGGCCCTCTCAGGGTGACTGAACTCTAAAGTACCTGCTTAAAACTCCTGAAGCCAGAGATTAGATAACTATAGCAGGGGTTAACAGCTGGTATGAATTGCTGACATCACAAACATCCAGTAATTACAATTCCAGATTAAGAGCAGCTGGAAGCTACAGGTACTGAGAGTTCTGCCTTGGCCACTTACCAAAAAAGTGTGCTGTTTTTATCTACCAAAGTGTTTCTAGGTAAAAATTGTGGGTAGAACAATAACTTTATTCTGCTTTATCAAGTTAGGAAGTGAAAGATCGTTCCAATGTTGGTGAGCATTTGCTAAAAGAGGAGGGTTTAGAGATAATTGTTGATTATTCCTACTCTTTTTTTCAGAAATGCTTTTCAGAATATCATGATTAGGATTGAGGATGGACCCCTCTGCATCTTGTGTGTCACGGTGAATATTAGGCTTGATACGATACAGCGTGAGCCAAATTCTCACAACACGCCTGCCCTTGTGGAAGGGCCAGCGCAGGTTTGTAGCCAGGTGGGTCAAGCGGAAATGCTTTGGGGTAGACTAGACTTCAGGAGCTAAAGGTCTGTTAATGATTTAACCAGCTTGGGAGCTGAACATCCCCTTCACCCAGAAGTTAGTGGTTTTACAGTTCTCTCTCTGTAGTCACAGCCTCCTTTCTTTCTGTTGTCTGAAATGGTTTTAGAAGCCCTAGAAAAATCCTGCTCATCTCAAAGATGAAACTCTCTCTTCGTTTCTCTTCCTTCTTCCTGGATTTTTCCCTACGATCTTAAAAGACAATTAGCCTGTGCCTAGGAAAGATCTGCACCCCTCCAGCTTCCCTTTGGTTTCTGTGATTTGTTCAGGAGGTTGAATCATTCCCTCCCTTCTTTGGTTTCCATCACTTCCACTATCTTCTTGTAGTTACCTCACACTCTTACAAATGAAACTTTCTTTTCTTTTTTTTTTCTTTTTTTCTTTTTTCAGTTTACAGGTGGTTCTGAACAAAGTGCTTAATAAATTTCACCTTGTGAGAAATAGTATATATATAAACTTCTCATTAGATTACCAACTTTAATTTCTCTGTGAGATTTATCTAGACTGTAAACATCACATCCGGTATGGCAGATTTTGCATGGAAATTTTTCCCCTTCTCCTCTTATTTGGGATGTTCTATCATCATGGTATATTGATACCCCACAGCTAGAAACAGAATAATGTAATATATTTTATTGGCAAACCTACAGAAAGAAAAGGTGTCCTCTTTTTTGGATACCTGCCAAAGAGAGAGAGAGAATTAGGGCTTTTTTGTACTTAGCAAGAAGACTAGCTATGTAAAAATATCAGTGATGATACCCAGAAACAGCTGATGAAGTCTAAAGTGTTACATTCATTAAATTACATTTTTTCATTGCTGAATGTATATGTGTAATAATTTAAGGCTTCTTATATTAATCAGATTGTGCTAATGTCATTTGAGAATGGCACTGTGGGAAAAATGCATATTTTCTAATAATTCCTACATTGTATTAGTAGTTGATAGGTAAAAATTGTAGGTGTGTTATCAAATGACTCTATTTTGGAGACTAAATTTGAACTTGTAGGTGAAATAAAATGAGATGATTAGGCTATGAATTATTATTTAACTTATTCTGTAAAATATGAAGCTGTTAAGAAAGCAGCATTATACTATAATCGTTTATTATGAAATTCAGTGGATTTAAACAGGTAAAACATAACAGGGTTGCAGCAACAACAGACTGTGACTGTCAGAGACAAAGCGCTGGAGCTGGCTCCCAGTGCTGAAGGAAGGGGGTAAATACTGAGTGGATGAACTTGTGGTCGCTGCTTGATTGATAAATGGCTTTGCAGACTGCGGCCTGTGTGTGGTAAAGGCGCCCACGCCTGCTCAGCTGGATGCCTTTTGGCAGTGCACTGGATTGGACCTAGGCAGGGAGTCGAGTGCTTGCTCATGTCATCTAAGCAGAGTGTGATCCTCAGTTTTTAGTAGATTTAATGCCCAGTCCTTCGAGATTTACACATACAAGCCTCACATATAAAAGTGCTAACGGAACCTAATTATGTAGGTTTTAAATGCATAAATGAAGGAGCAAGACAGTGCCATTTTTCAGTATTATAACTCCATTCATCTCAAAAGAAAGATGTCAATATTATTCACAGTTTATAACGGTGAAATTGGGGGGTAATGTTCAGTGACCTCCAGGGCACCCAGCACACCTGCAGGAGCGCTGCTGTGTGGCTTGTTCCTCTGAGCTGTGCCCACTTTTGTCTAGAATCCCAGAAGGGCTGAGGTTGGCAGAGACCTCTAGGGATCATCCAGTCCCACCCCCTGCTCCAGCAGGGACACCCAGAGCAGGGGGCACCTGGCCGCATCCAGAGGGGTTTGAAGATCTCCAGAGATGGAGCCTCCACAGCCTCTCTGGGCAGCCTGTGCCAAGGCTCTGGCACCCTCACAGGAAAGAAGTTCTTCCTCACATGGAGTTGGAACTTCCTATGTTTCAACTTGCACCCATTACCCCTTGTCCTATCACTGGCCACCATGGAGAAGAGTTTGGCCCCATCCTCCCTACAATCCGTCCTCAGGTATTTGTACATGTTGTCAGATCCCCTCTCAGCCTTCTCTTCTCCAGGCTAAACAGGCCCAGCTTGCTTCATCTTTCCTCATACGATCAATGCTCCACTCCCTTACTCATCTTTGTCGTTCTATGCAGGACTCTTTCTAGAAGCTCCACACTGTTTTCCTCTTTCTAAACTTCTCTCCACACCTTTGTTAACAAAAATTAGTTGAAACAACACATGTGCGTGAATATTGCAAGTGATCATTTTTTCCTTTTCTTTGTGATGGGGGAGTTCAGAAACTATGAGCAGGTTACTAGTGCAATGAGATTTGTAAATACATTTGCAGTTTCACAACATGTATTTCTGATCAAAAAAGAAAGAACAGGGGAGGAAAGCAAGGACCTGCTGGGTGACAGGAATAGCAATTATGTGTGTTTCTGAACATTAGCTTTTGCTGAACAGTAAGACACTCTGAGATATGCAGTAATTATTTAATATTCCACCAGACAGGGAGCACAATACAAGCCACTGACCTTGAATATTACCTAGTGACTGTATGCAAGGAAATTAAAATTAGTTTATATAAATAATAAAAGCTAGTAATTAGATAAAATATAATTTAATGCTCGGAAGGATTCTTAAAATTAATTTGAGGTTTTATAATGGCATAAATTGCTTTTCACAAATGTGCACTTGTGTGCATTTCATACTTAAGATATGTGATATATACATTGCATATTGTCACACATATCTTCCCTTTATCATTGGCACTTTAATTATGAGAAGATTCCCTGCCGTTAGCACAATTTGACTTGCTTGAGGATAGATCCCAAACAAGTTACTTTTCTAAACTTGCGTGTCAGTGTGACATCCTCGATCCAGTGAGATCCAAGGGAAAACCTTGATTTCATTAGTACACTGTGGAAAATATGAAAAGAAAATGACTCACTGGATGGCACAACCCTCCCTGTGCTACACTTGTGTTTGTGATACAAGTCTTTAGCTCTGCTGCTGGCAAACCTTTCTGGTTCTGGGGACACCTTTCTCGTAGTTGCTGCATGGCGCCGGTGGAAGGTAAATACGCCGTGAACACCAGCAGAGCAGAGGGCTACAGCAGCCTGTCCACGCGACAGGGTCTGCGGTGAAGTTTCCAGCCCCTCTGCGTTCCAGCTGTGTTTACAAACATTATTTATTTGCTTTTTCAGACTCTCTCAGCTCCTTGAAGGCAAAGTCTTGTGTAAACGTGACTAATGAGCCCTTTAAGGGTTCTTGGCATTGGGTGGGCAAAGGAATTGGAAATTAAATTATATGTGTTTTCTATTCAAAGTATAACTAAAAATAAATTCAAGTGAATTTAGTCTTAGAATGATAGTTCAGAACAAAAAAAAAGCAGAATGTTTCATTTAAAAATATGGCCCGGAGTTCAACAGGAATGCTTCAGGTACCAGCAGAAAAGCTCAATATTCCTTCTGAGTTTTATTTTAAGACATTTAGAGTGTCTGTGTCAAATTTGCTAGTGTTACAGAAGTACGAAACTGAGAAAATAGCATGTTTGAATCTTATTTATTTAAAGGTATGAGGAAAGTTTTAGTACAGTAAATGACCCTTTCTAATCTTACAAGGTTTTTCATGTCATCCCTAAATGTTTATAGAGAGAAATATTTGCATAAATATATTTACAACCCATAAATATTTGCATAAATATATTTACAGGATGGTTCCTAACAAGCAGATTTCTTTTAATAGTGTTGCTTTCTTAGCATGATCTAAGAATGAGAAGGTCTAAACAATGTCTAAACAAAGGTCTAAACATTCTTAGCATGATCTAAGAATGAGAAGGTCTAAACAATGTGTTGTGTATCACATAATTACATTTAAAATGAGAACTAAATCAAGTGACACCTAAAACTCATAGAAAATGATTAAGTGGCAATAATAATAACAATAATAATGATGACGATGGTTTGCCCTTTCACGGACACAAAGCTCCAAAGAATACAATTATTTATTAACATCAATTGTTTAAGCTTTAATAACAAGAGCAGTGTGAATAGTGCAAAATGCTTGCTGTGAACATTCATGTGAACGTTATGTGAACCGTTTCAGGGACTCTCCTCCTGCATGCACTGACTGGCCCGTCGGCAGAGGATGTGCCCGCAGGAATAAGCAGTGCTAAGCACTTATTTCAGCGTGTATTTTAGCACTTACAGAAACCTTAGTTAAATCCGTCTCCTTTGGGAAATTCCTGCAGAAATCTAAATAGCAGACCCATGATTATGTCATTAAGGAATGGTTAGCTGCTTAGGGAAGTTGATGTCTAATTTGAAGAAAAAATGATGTAGGTAACTTTGTAAGCTCACATAATGCATGGATGTCTATACCCAAACCGTCCTGTAGATCTAATGATATGTGGGTCGCTTTAAATGGTGATTTTTTTTTTCAGTGTGTCTTTTAGTAATAACAGAGAGGGACATAGCCAAGAGAAAAAAATCTAATGGAAGCAACAGAAATGCATGGTATTGTAACAAAATATTTCATCTGGGAATAATTTATGACTTAATTAAAAGAAACTCTCTGCTGGTCTTTTGACTTTCTTGTAGTTCTGAAAGTTTAGATAATCATGGCAAAGCTTCATTATGCTTTCTGCATTATTGCGAACTAAACAAATTCTAGCTTCTTCATTATGATTCTTTTTCAGAAGTATACAATAAAAGTGTAAAAATCACAGAATGGAGAAGTAGCAAACCATTCAAGTGATTTTGCTCAAGGAAGAAAAGATATCAATAATTTTTTTCTCTAGCAAAATGACATGCATTTAAATTTGAGAGCGCTTCTGTAGAAACTGAATCACTGTTTTGTTTCTCTGTTCTTAGGCATGAATATGGTATTGAGGCTTTGAATGGGGCTTTAATTTCATGTCTTAGAATTATTTTAAGCCATTGCCATTCTGTCCACCATTAGTAGCCTTGTTATTTTCTCCTTTGAATATAAATCATTTTTGTGATATTCTACAGAAGAATATCTGAATTTAGGACAGATGTGGCAGGAACTCCTGCCTACATGGCCTTAGGAAGGAGAACTCCTAGGGCTATTTTGAAGAGAGATTGAGAAACTCACTATTTTTTTCTGGTTCACAAAAACATTTCCCACCGTATATTCAATCCGATTATCCATTTTTAAGGTAAATGATTATAAAACCCTCAGTTTATGTTTCATGTCTTCTCCAAAACCTTGTGTAACCTAAGCAGAAGATGTTGATTTTTGCCTTGTCTCTTTCAGATAAACAATTTGTGGATCGTCACTCTATAGGCATGCAGGGCCACGGACAGTTTTGTTTTCATTACTGCTGTGTTATATGTGTATTGCAAAGCATGCCAAAATCATTGCATTCTACACACTTACTATTCGACTGAAAAAGTGGTGCTGTATGTTCCTCACCAGCTGCTTTTGCAAATGTAAAAATGTGCTATATAGTCATGGTGCCGAAACCAGTAAGCGTGTTGAAAATGTAA
This sequence comes from Tinamus guttatus, assembly GCF_059628265.1. NCBI lineage: Eukaryota > Metazoa > Chordata > Aves > Tinamiformes > Tinamidae > Tinamus > Tinamus guttatus. The sequence goes on along the minus strand of NW_028288821.1, from coordinate 15,103,976 downwards.
TATCACTTGCAAAGAATCACAGACTGGAAGAAACATTTTCAGTTCATTTACAGGTTCCAGCCTCAGTTACTCTGAGAGGCTTTCTTGATAATTTATGGAGTTGTTCACAGCAAATATTCTTATACCTAATTGCTTTTCATTTTATAACAAACAGGAAACAAACCCAATATGGTCCAAATCTTGTGTGCAGATAAGCCAGCTGGCAAACACACTCTCAAAATAGCTGCTTACCCATGAGTTTGAGAGCAGTTTATCTGTCATGCCACTTCCAGAATTAGATTTTTTTCCCTCAGATGCCTGGTCTGTAATGCTACCTGAGGGTGCGTCTTTGGGATTGGTGCTTTTTGCCGTGACAACTTGGTGAGGGCAGCACATTTCCAGTGTCAGCTGGGACAACTGGAATCAACAGTGGGAAGGATCAACAATGAAATTTCTGCTCTGTTTCTCAACCACCAAGGCCTCATGCAGTCAGTGAATGGTGAAGCTGCACTGCTCATTTCCTGCCTTACTGGAGGACAGTTGAAGTGTTTTTTTTTTTTTTTTTTCTTTACTTTTATATATGCTACTCCATATATTCTGTGCAGCAGAGAATTGAGGGCAGGGTGCTGTCTAGATTAACTGAGCTAAAAGGTGATAAAAACTAGTGTGAAGCAGCAGCCTCTTTATTACCAAAGTATTGTTAAAAAAGTGGTGTTGAGACAATCAAAGGAACTTTTTTTTTTTCACCTTATCTTTAGTAAGAATAAAAAAAGAAAGAAAAATGATGCTGAAGGCAATTTAGGGAAACATTTCAAGTAGATCTTGCCAGTTGTTGGGACATCATGTAATAACAGATCTGTAAGGAATCCTGTCTTGCCAAAAGTCTTGCAGGTTGCTTTTGGGTCTCTACTTTTTCACCTGTATGCATGTAGTTCTCCACGTGGATATTTAAACCAAGTATCAGCCGATACTGGCATTAGTGAAATTTCAAGGATCATTATTTGCACAAGTTTGATTTTTCTATTACTGCTGGGGTGCAGTCCTTTAGCTTTTGTATAGCACCTGTCCTTTCTGCTTTCTGTTGTTAGCTTTCCTTGTTCAGTGTCAGTAAGGGTTTAAAATTGAACAAAGTTATTTCATTTATCAGGCTGTATGATTCAGTAGTGATCTGTGGTCCACAGATTGCTTTTCTGCATAGCATTAAAGGCCCTGTACTTAATGTTCTGCTCCTAATGGCTTCTGTTTGTTACCACAATATGTCCATTAGCTGAGACTGTATCTACAGACTGCTGTGTCAAGCAATTGTGGCTCTTCAGAGTTAGTTATTCCATTAAGTTTGTTCATTCACATTTTATGAAGTATTGCAATTTTATTAAAACAATTGATGTTGTTTTTGTGAGGGCACAAGTCATCCTGCCCTTTCACTAGAAAATATTTCCTGAAATATATTTTTATCATCACAGAAAAAGTAACTACTGAAAGATTGGGAGCATGTTAGGGAAGAATAAGAAATTGGAAGAGCTCTTGGTGGTGGTTTCTGAACTGTGAAATAGAGCTGCCTGTGACAACCCATCCAGCTTTTGGTAGCATATGAATTGCCATATTAATATTCACTGCACTTGCAGCCTCAAGAAAGGGGAAGACACAGGCAAGATGGAGCTGATGCAGATCTGTTTTTATGCCAGCACGTTGCCGATGATGCCAGGATTTTTTTCTGAATTGGATTCATTAGAAATTTGACCAGAATGAGGACCAAAGTTATTATAATACCCCTTTCCCATTGCAAAGAAGTAGCAATGGTTCTCTTCTAACTATTAAAGGGCATTTGGAATGGGATTAATAAAACAGAAGCACCATTTGTAGGAAGGAATTCAGTCGCAAAGCATGCTCAAAGGAGTGTTTTGTTTTGAAGAGGAAAGGAGTTAAGTGCTGCCTACTGGTGCTCGCAGAATTCCTTACCTAAACTGCTCCAGAGCGGAGTGTCTGATTTGCAGTGTGGCCCATATGTAACCACTTAATTCCTATTGGAGCAAATGGTCTGACTCACGTATGTCTCTTGCTGGACCGGAATCTCGGTACCTCATGCCTGGCAAGATTAACCTTGGAATGGTAAACTTAAGAGAGTCTTTACTACCTCCCAAGGAACAAATTATGCTGTGCAAAGCATCCTTGGTCTTTTGCCTTACATTTAAGTCCTATAGGAACTCACAGAAATGTCCTGAAATGTCCTGAAATGGGGATTTCTGCAAGGAGCTGAGCAGTTAAGAACTCTCTCGGGTGGTGTTAGGTCTTTGGAGAGCTCACAATACTCAAAGGCTCCAAACCTGCTTTTTCAAAATATCCCAAGAAGAATTTCATAGCCTGACATTTTTCTGTATTTTTTTGCATTCTTTTATTGTGAACTTTTCAAGTTGAAGTTGAAATAAAGGAATTACATATTAATTACATCTTAAATTTCTTGCTCGTGCTTTCTGTTTGTACATTGTCCCGCAAACTGTGGGTCTGCCTCACAGCTGAGATCTACACTAATGCCTCTATACAAACTACAAGCCTCACTGTCAGATACTTAAACCACTTGGAAGCAGATGTGGTATCAAGTGCTCAAGAGCCTGCGATGCCAGCGGGCATCGGTGCAGCGCAGTGGAGGTGCAGGCCGCTGGCCTGCGCCAAGGAGCCGGTGGCCGTGGGGATGGCGAGGCCTGCGCATCGCAACGGGGCCCATTCGGGAACGCTGCTGCCTTTGGGGCTTTCCGAGCTAGGCAGTGCTGGAGGGGACTGGCATGGATCCGCAGCACAGCTGAAGCATCGCGTGGCAGGTGGCTTATCGTGAGTCGTGTGCTTGGCGTGACGGAGTAGCTGTAATGGCACTGCTTACACTTTTAAAATATATTCTAAACAGTCCGGTAATAAACATAAAAGGCCTTGTTCACCTCAGTGATAGAGGCTACATCGCTCCAATACATTCTTGTGACACAGGCCATATTTCTCCACTTAGATTTATTAGTGAGAAGAAAATTGCTCTTCTGAAAATGAAGTAATACAGACACACGCTATTACAGTAGCAAAGAGTGTTATTAATCCACATACTGCGTCCCCAGTTGCATGGATTCTGTTTATTATCTGTGAGAGGAACATGACCTCAGCTTTCTGTAAGCAGTGCTGCAAGGAGCTGTTTTTGATGAGATGTCTCTTGTGCTTTCTTTCCTTTCAAGGAGCACTTTGATGTGCTGATGCATTTTTAGAGGGGGTTCACTTAGTATACAGAAGAAGGGATGCATATTGATAGAGATTTCTGTATTTTCTCTTCTAAACTTCCTTTGTAGATTGAAAAGAAAACCAGACCAAACCAAACCAGAAAGTTGTACTGTTGCAGGGGGGAGTGGGCTTGGAGAGGAAGGATGAAGGAGGGAAATGTTGAAAACAGTGTGAAAAGCAGCTTTGAAGTCACAAACTGGGGTTTGGAGAAATCAGTGATTTCACGGCCCTGGAGCTGTGCTAGGTAGATACACTGAAGAGAAAGTACCCAGACAGTAGCTGGGCAAGATGTGGGCAGCTTCTTCAACCCCAAAGGCCAGCAGGACATCGTGGTATGCGATGGGCATGCCACGCACCCCAAAGAAACCATCCTGGCTGGATTGTGGTATTCAGGAATTTCAATCTTGTACTGCTTGTAATTCAGCATGAAAAAATTATTATTATTACTCTGTTCAGTCATGTCCATTGTCAGGACAAGACAAATATCCCTGCAGATCTGTGTCTCGGTGCCTCTCACTGTGCTGGCAGGGTTGGCCTTCAAGTGGCTAAGATCCAGGTCAGAAGAAACGAGGCTCTTCTTGTTTTCTCAGTATCCCTGGATTTTTGTTGGGAGTGGTTTGTTGTATGCTGAAGCATATTCTGGTTTCTTATTCTGAACTGACATTAAAGCTCACATCAATGTAATTGTCAGGTTACTCCGCCATTAAATATGAGTCAGACCAAATGTCAGAGAACCTGACAGAAGTAATGTGGTTATGCAACTGGTAGTCTTAGCAAAAAGACTCAGCAGCCACCTAAATTAGTTAATCCCTGGGTTAGGTCCGTTCTGTTCAAATTTAAAGTTCACTGGTATTGCTTTGCTGAGGAAAACTTGCTTGGCTATGTCCTTTAAGATAAGCTAAGCTGTCTCTGTTGATAAATACACTGTTTTCATTCTTGCCAGGGCTCCTACATTCCCTTCATAAACAATACATTCCCTTGATGTACAAAATGAAATAAAAACAAAATAGAAACAATCCCCTAGTGTTACAAATCTTGCGATTTTTCCAGTTTTCCTCCTTGTTAATGGACTGCCCCTACCAACAGAATTTTTCTTGTGTTCAGATTTCACATTTAAATTTATTTTCTGAACAAAATCTTGCAAACACAAGTCTGTTTCCACATATGCATGGCATAATTTGTGTCAGTTGTGTATGTTTATGTCTGTCTTTGCTTTTCAGATTTCTTATACACCAGTGGTTACTTTTCATTTAAAACCTTTTAAATGTTTCTTCAGTAAATAATACTAGTGATTTTCTTTTATGGTTCAGAGATCTGGAAAGCTGCTTATTAGAATGTGTGATAATAAAAAAACTATTTTTCAAATTACAAGTCCTCAAAGACAAGGCCCTTGTAATCTCTTTCTCCATTAACCTGTTTTTTATACCAGATAACCAAATTAATTTGTATTCGCTCTCCTTAAATTTCTTTAGAACATGTAATTAATAGTCTGTGGGGAGCAAAGTTTATTCACCCATGTGCTCCTGCTTCTGAATCGTCATCTCAGGGTAAGAATATGTAGCCTGGTGAATAGAATCCATAATACGTTACCCCAGATAGGAGATCCAGCAGTTAATTCAGCCATGCCTGTGGAAGCCCCTAAACCAGCAGTAGCTGTCATTGCTTATTATGATCAAAAAAGCCTGCTTGTAGTATATCACTGAAAGAAAGGAGCAATTTTAGAATTTTTTTTTAAATACAAACCAGCACATTTCTCCCTTTTTCCTTTTGCTGAAAGAATTGCAGTTAATAGGCTTCCAGACACAATATTCAGAAATAAATTTCAACTGATTTATAATAGTAATCTGTTAGCTCATTAGATCAAGGAATATCTATGCTTATTTTCATACATAAAAAACAGAGTTTGCAACTTCTTTTATTTTTTTTGCTGAGTAGCTTCTCTTTGCCTGGGCATTCTCATTACAACATTTCAGCATAACTAAAACTTGAATGGTGAGACGAGTGAGTGATGTATTTTCTCTGTGCTATGTTAGCCATCGCACCAGGACGCGGCACAGGAAGCTGCAGTGGGCACGGGTTGATCTCGTGTGGGATGTCCGTGTGTGGTCAAGCCAGGACAGCAGCGCTGCAGCGTTGCCGAGGCCGCGTGGTGGCGGCTCCAGAGCCCTTCCAGCCACCTCAGCAGCATGTGCACTCGTTCATAAGCTCTTTTGCTGGATATATTACCGAGCTGTGAAGGAAACGTTATCTTTCTGATTTCCCAAGCACGCTGCGGTTTTATATAAACGTCTGCCTTGGCACTTGCCTCCGCTCAGAAATTTCAGTTGTTGCAAACCACTTTGTCCCAAATCATCAGGATTCTGTCCATTGCTACACAAATCTTTCTTACCCACCGACTCAGTTTTTAATTATAGACCTGCTGGTAGCCTTCCATTTGTCTCAACGGTCTGAAACATCCCTTCTTGTCATAGTTTTCATCTCCGATAACTCTTCTCCCCGTGTGAGTGTCAGGCCTGGAGCATGCACACATGCACAGTGGGATCTCTCTGCTGGCTGCTGGACCCACAACTCCTAAAGCCCTTCTGATTTTTGGAATATTGGGGACCAATTTTTTCTAAATCTGGTAGCCTAAGTTCCCATGATTTTATTACATGTATAAAAGCCTATTTTGATGAAAAGACAAGTGTGTATTTGTAGGTAATTATATATTTTCATTCTGTGTGAAGATTTAGACCCTCTCTTGAAGCTGCTACTTTAGTGTTTTGTTTTTAAACACTTAGAATAACCCCTAGAATATTCGGCAAAATAATTTCCCTTTTTGTTTCAGCCATTTGTGTAGAATTTGGGGGAAATTGTAGTTACTCCATAGAATATTTTTGGTTTTCAAATGAGGTAAAGAAAGATTCTGTTCCTATTATGTAGAAAGAAGCTTTAAAAACTGTAAAGAAAAGGTAATTTCTGTCAAATGTAGGAGGGTACAATCAGAGGAACTCTAAAGAGACGCACAGTTTGGACTTCTGTGGACATAAACTCATTAATATTAGCTAAAGAACTGATACTAGATGCCCCTAGAGGTACTTACCGGCTTTAGAACCATCACATTCTCCAGTTCATTTTGATCGCGTGTGCACACACATACATAGAGGCATGGATTAGTAAAGTATTTTCTGTTTGGTTAAATTCTCTTCTTTCTGATTCAAAAGGCTAAAATATCCTTGAATAGGAATACGGAGAAGGGTGGTATGCAGGATTTTTTCCGCCAACACGGTGCTGTTCCTCTGCCTCCTTCAAAGATGTTCTGATTAACAACCTTGTCACTTCATATGGAGACTGTCATAATTTTTATTCCTTCCCTCACTGTATGTATTGTTTACAGACTGTAAATACCCTAAAATATTTTCCTATTTTGAGATACAGAATAAGATGTGAAGTAATTTTGGCTGCAAGGGTTACCTTTTCAGAATGCTTCCAAAAAAGTAATGAGGACACTGTATTTTATTTGCATTAATTGACTTCCTAATAAATCACATTGTCAATAGTTAAGAGTAGTGCCAAATTTTCTTTCTTTTGGACTTGTTGCTAATTTTGTTATTGGGTTTGTTGAAAAAAAATAATTTAAATTGTGCATTAAAATGCATGTTTTTCAAAAATAGCTATTTCCTTAACAAAAGAGGAGAAAGTCTCCCAAAAAGAAAACATGTAATTTTAAAGTTGAGTTAATTTTAAAGGTGACAACGTGGATTCACCAGGGGAAAATTGTATTTGATGAAGCTTATAGCCTTCTTCAATGAGGTGACTGGCTGGCTGGCCGATGGGAGAGCCGTGGATGTTGTCTACCTTGACTTCAGCAAGTCTTTTGACACCGTCTCCCACAACATCCTCATAGGAAAGCTCAGGAAGTGTGGACTGGATGAATGGACAGTGAAGTGTATTGAGGACTGGCTGGATGGCAGAGCCCAGAGGTTGGTGATAAGTGGGGTGAGTCTGGTTGGAGGCCTGTGGCCAGTGGGGTTCCGCAGGGGTCAGTACTGGGCCCGGTGCTCTTCAACTTGTTCATCAGTGACTTGGACGAGAGCACAGAGCACACCCAGCAAGTTTGCAGATGACACTGAACTGGGAGGAGTGGCCGACACTCCCGAGGGCTGCGCTGCCATTCAGAGAGACCTGGACAGGATGGAGAGCTGGGCAGACAGGAACCTCATGAGGTTCAGCAAGGACAAGTGCAGGGTCCTGCACCTGGGGAGGAATAACCCCAGGCACCAGGACAGATTAGGGGTTGACCTGCTGGAAAGCAGCTCCACGGAGAGGGACTGGGGAGCCCTGGTTGACACCATGTTGCCCATGAGGCAGCAGGGTGCCCTCGTGGGCAAGAAGGCTGATGGGCTCCTGGCTGCAGCAGGAGGAGCGTTGCCAGCAGGCGAGGGAGGGGATCCTGCTCCTCTGCTCAGCTCTTGGGAGGCACCTGGAGCACTGGGGGCAGTTCTGGGCTTCCCAGGACCAGAGGGATGTGGAGCCTCTAGAGAGGGTCCTGCACAGAGCGACAAAGATGAGTAAGGGAGTGGAGCATTGATCGTATGAGGAAAGATGAAGCAAGCTGGGCCTGTTTATCCTGGAGAAGAGAAGGCTGAGAGGGGATCTGACAACATGTACAAATACCTGAGGACGGATTGTAGGGAGGATGGGGCCAAACTCTTCTCCATGGTGGCCAGTGATAGGACAAGGGGTAATGGGTGCAAGTTGAAACATAGGAAGTTCCAACTCCATGTGAGGAAGAACTTCTTTCCTGTGAGGGTGCCGGAGCCCTGGCAGAGGCTGCCCAGAGAGGCTGTGGAGGCTCCATCTTTGGAGATCTTCAAACCCCTCTGGATGCGGCCAGGTGCCCTGTGCCCTGGGTGTCCCTGCTGGAGCAGGGGGTGGGACTGGGATCCCTAGAGGTCCCTGCCAACCTCAACCATTTTGTGAACTCCTTAGCAAGACTCTTCAACTTTGATTAAGCAAACAAGGATCCAGATGTTGTTGCCCTGTGATAGGATATTGGCTGTCATAATCATGCCAGAATATATCATGATAGCTTATTTCATAGCTCATATAAACACACAATAATGAACCTAAATCATAATGGAGAGCTGTGCTGGAGCACGATCATTAACCTGCAGTCAGAGAAGTCTCAGTCTTTGAACAGCTGCAGGCCAAGGGAAATAGAAAGAGATTCTGCCCTGCCTCCAGCAAATGATTTTGGAAAGGAATTTTGCCTTAATTCACCTCCTTTCTTGTAAAATTCTTTATTGTCTTTTACTTTTGTTTTATTTCTTCCATTAAGAATAAATAGTTGTCATTGATCAAGTGAGATTATTTTGTCTGCTTGAACTGCAATGGCTAGAGAGCAGAACCTTGTATTCATCAGGTGGATCACAGGCTTGATATAGTGCTGAGTAATGTTTTGTTGAGATTTGGGCAACTGTTTGCTGCTGCTCATTAAATCTAGTAACCTTGAGAGAAGATAATTTGCAGTCCTTGTGAAAATATCCCTTCATTGCATTTTTCCTGCAGTTTTCTGCAGGTTTTATGCAGTTTTCTATAAGCATGTTGCTGCCTCCTGCAATAATGGCCGTTCTCTAGGATGCCTGTTGCCCAGATAGTCACCAAATATTAATTATTTAAGAAAAAAATAGGGTGAGAGTGTGCTCGCACTGGTAGGGGTGCAGTTGTTGAGTTTTGTTTACTGCAATATAGAGAAAAAAAAGGCTGCACAGAGAAGATTTGCTGCAAAATATATAGGCCAAAATACCAGTAAACAATCCCCTAATGGATTTCTCTGAAGTAAAACTGTCTGAGCCCTTCCTTTATTTTTAGTCCTTAGTGGCATAATTGGTTTAGAAAAGTAATGCCACATTTACTATCATAATTAAAATAAAGTAACATTTTTAATATTAATAAACGGCTTCCATATTATGATAGCAAACTGATTAAATTCAATATAAACTTCCTTCAGACTTGCTCCCGTTTGGTCACAGTGCATGACTATCATTGACTTTTGTTTGATCTGGGTTTTTTCTAAATTAAAAAGAACAAGGAACATCAGATAGAAAGTAAACAGCACAGAAATGTATATTTTCATAATCCTTTAATGCCATTGCCTTCAATTAAAAGGTCCTTTATCAAGGATAACCTCCATGTCTTTGATACCATAATTGATAAATCTAGCCCATTAAGATGAATGCAACCTAAAACTGTGACAGCATGAGGTGGGCTCAAACAGAAACAAGGTGGTGCTTTTGACTGCTGCGGATATAATTTGAACGTGGACAAATGATGCAACTAAGCAGCAAAAGGCAAAATTAATATCCAGTTTGGTTGTCTCCTGCTCCAGAATACACGTTTAGTTACATGCAGTTGAGGTAAGAGTAAATAAAATAGTCTGTGTTGTCTTGCCTCACTGCAGTTAATTTACTGTGGATTTTAATGGCAATAGATGTCTTCTTAGTTCAGAAAGTTTTTTAGAAAACTCCGTAATTGAATTTTGATGTGGTGAAGAGAGGTCACCTCCTGCTGCCTTTAACGAACCGTGCAGGCGAGCTGCGGGCCCTCGACAGCACGGCGTGGTGCTCTGCGGCTGCGCTGCTGCCCAGTGCTGCTCCGAGGATTTCTGTGCACCACGTCCCTTGTGTCTGCAGAGGGACAGCGCTGTCCCGTCAGTGTGTGTCCTGCAGCGATACCTGAAGATCCACCAGAAAGTGAGTTTTGTCTGACGTGTCCAGCTACATCTAAAAGCATCAGACTTTGAATTGATATTTTAGGAAAAGAACCTCTGAGAATGCAAGTTGGTGGTAAAGGGAAGAAAAACCGCACAACAGATAGCTGAGGCTGTCGTACATCTCTTAACCCAGGTGGACACATTTCCAGTTCTAGCATACATGCCAAAGGAGTATTCCAAAGGAGAAAGAAGACATCAAGGAAGTGTTGATCCATCCATACCTGTCCAGACATCTGTTTCTTGCCAGTGTCACAGCCAGAAGCCGTTGTAATATTTAGGCAGCAGAGCAAAAATGGGTAGCTGCTGGCTTCACCGTGGCGCTTTGTATATCCAAATCCTTATTTTTCTCTTGCTTTACTTCCCTGGAAGTGCCTCATCTGGCTCATTAGTTACACCAGTTCTTATCCTCTGAAGCTTCCAGGGAAGTTTCTCAGCTTGCCTAGACTGCTCATTTTAATGCAGCAGCGAAGCTGGCCAGTGCCAGCCTCGCTTGGCGTCTGTCTGCACCCTGCCAGGTAAGCAAGCACAGTTTGCTGCTTACACATGAAAAACACAGGCTTGCTGCTACAGAAGTTTCAGTCACATCTTTTATCTGCATGTCATTCTTCTCTTTACAGCTACCATCCGATCACTGCTATTTTCTAAAAGTTTAGCTGTGCAGTTTTCAATTGTCCATGTCAGAAATATCACCCTGTTTTTAGCATCCACGGTATGCCCTTTTGATGCTCTGATTTAATGGAAGCAGTGGTATGAAACTGGGGGTTATAATCTTGCCCATTTGCCAGTGCCTTCCCCTGAAAGTGCCATCTTTTCCAAAGGTTGGCAAATGGCAAAGTACACACATAAATTTTTTTAGCAACTCCAAACTGCATTTGTTTCTCATTCTGCAGCTTCATGTTGATTAGATGATAGATTTTCTAGATTACCTCCTGACCACTGCAGCACTCTTGTTTCCTTCCGTGCTGCTGGGAGCTTTATTGATTTAATTGAAACAGTTTTTAGTGGAGTTTTTCAGCTGTAGAGTTGTCTCTTCCTCCTTGAAGTTTGCCCATTTTTACCATGCTCTGGGTTATGGCTGCTTTTCCCAGATTATATGTGTTAAAGGCCCCAGTATTCCTCAGGAATCCTCTTCTGATGAACTTTCTTTAACATCCATTTAACAGTAGCGCAATTTCAGCTCTGTCTGTTCTGCACAGGGAACTTCCTGGGTGTGCGTACACATTCATCTCAAGAATATCATGGTAATTTCCATTTGAAGGAAACAAAAAGATTTTTGTTTTTTTCTTCTTAAGCAATGCCATAGCAGTTCAGTGTCATATCTGCTTGGGAGCTCTGTATGAACAGAAGAGTTCCTGTCAGCAGGTTCTGCACATACTAACAAAGTATAAGTTAAAAGTAATGAAATACACTATTAATATAAAATTCCGTACCCTTGCTCTTTCGTCTCCTTTGGTAGGATCAGTAGTGGCCCAGTGAAAAACAAGGTTGTTTTGTGTTAGGCCACACAGTGGAATTGTCGACCTGTTGAGTCTGGAATTCCTCAAGGTGATATTGCAGGCTAGGGGAAGATATTGAAATGGGAACCTAGGATCTCCAGCATCAATGAAGAATTTGCAGAAAAATACAGATACTGTTTGCTAACTGTACTGCACAACATTTGAAATCATACTAAGTAATTCCGGGAGAACACATTTCTGTTCTTATGGCAATCTTTAGCATTTTGTAGTTAAGCAAAATTGCTCATTGCCATGGTAAATAATAGCATATGGCTGCATATATATACAGAAAACACCCATGCGCTACATATGCAGAATAATGCTGTGCCTTTCATTTCCATTCAATTAGCACTGCAGAGTTACTGTGCTACCAAGAGAGTTTACACAGTTTTATTTAATTAACAGAAACTATGCATCTGAAATTTTAAGAAATCCCTGAGTTTTTCTGCCTCAGATGTGTCTGTTGTTTCTTCTTCGTGTTCCAAACAAGTCAAAGGAAGACAAATTAAATTACCATTACTTGAGAACCCTTTTTTCTTGTAAGTATGTGTTCAGTACATCTGTCCATTTTCATTTCAGACTCTTAACACATCTCACCTCCGTCTTGCCCAGCCCAAAGGACAGCTCTGACACTCCCATCAAGCAAATCAAAATGGATATTTTTATCTAGTATTTTGATTTTTAAAAATTCCTGTTATTAAAAAATAGAAGAAAAGAATGTTCACTTTCATAGATACATATTACTGATAAGCTTTATTAAAGAATAACTGTCATTCAACAGGAAATGTACTGTTGGAAACATGTGAAAAGGAAATTCAGGGTAGAGAAATACATCAAAGTAGCAGTGAATTTGGACAGTATTGACTCCTAGTGCTGTGCGTGACGAGCCCTGGTGGATCCCTACAATGGGATTAAGGGCTCTGCCTTGCCCCAGCCAGGAGCTGCCACCCGGTGCTGCGGTCACACATGGGCAGAGGCTGCCGCTGAAAACAGCAGCGGGGCCAGGCACGAGTGGGGACACGGGGCTGAGCGCCTGCCAAGTAAGAGCCCCAACCCCTTTTCCCAACCGGAGGGCTGGGAATACAAGTGAGGAGGGAACGATCTAAACCTGTCTCAGCAAGATTTGCTGCCATTTATGTTACACAGTTTGCAGTGCTGAATTCTTTTGCTGTGACATGGAGCAGGAAAAAGATAGGGTTTTTCATGCTCTTGTATGAATTCAGATTCTTCTGAATCTGACTGCACCTCTCCTCTGCATGTATAGAATGCCTTCATGTCCTCATCAGTGAATTTGGAAAAAAAAAGTTGAAAAAAATTAAATACTGACTCTAATGTAGATTTTCTGGTGCTAGAGTGCTCTCTTTTAAGAAAATGCTAGTACAAGAAAATAAGGATCACTTTAATAAGTCAAAAAAGAAGACCATGTAGCTCAGGATTGTCGTTTACAGCTTCAGTCCTCTGAAACATAAGCAAAAGCACAAAAACACCTTAATCATGTATTGACACTTCCCCACACTACTTTCTCAGCCCCGCTATGTGTCTCAGAGTCCTACTGAGCCAGAAATGATGTGTTGTATAAGTATGGTCTTCTCTTCGGTGAATTTGTTCAATTAGTTCCCCAAGTTGTGTGAACATTTAGCATCTTCAGGATTCTGCGAAGTCGAGCGTTTCAAGGCTTAACTGCATCTGATAAGAAGAGATATTTCCTTTTTCTGTTTGCCTTCCTCTATGGCACTTCTTAAATGCTACATCATACTAGCCAGCCTGCAGTCCTCTGGGAGAGAGGCAGATTCAAGTGAGAGGTTGTCCACTGTAGTTGTAGCTTATTTATTTTCTATCAAGCTACTTTTAATTTTTGAATAAATACCATCTGGTCCTGGCAATTTGCTACTGTTCATTTGTTCCATAAGTTCTTCAAATGAGGATTTATTTTTGAGGCCCATCCATAACTGTTACCTTCATTTAACATTCCCAGCGTGAGTACCTTCCCAGATCCTCCACGGTGAACATGACCGTATCTTTTATGTGCATTCCCTCTTACCACTCTGTAGAGTCCCTGTCAGGTTACCTGCTCTTAATATATTTTTTATAATAAGTTTTATGTTTAGGTTTCATGCCTTCTCCAAATTCTTGGCTTGTCTTCCTGGGATTTTACATTTAACTTCATTCAAAGTGTCTTTATTGCTTCTGAAAATTTTATGTATCCTGCTGGTTAATTGTGCCAGATATTTCTGCCTCTCTCTAGTGTTTTTAATAAGCTATATGCATATTTTCTGAGCCTATAAACTTGCCATGTTTAAATCAAGTCTCCTGATAGACGCCTGCTACTTACAAACAAGATGAGTAAAAAGATTCTTACTGCCAAGAATATGCAGTATCCACATTGATGCTAACATATCACAAGCCTCTTGAGCCGCATTTGGTCGCTTCAGAAACTTAAAATTCAGTGTCTGCATTCATGATATAATTCTGTCCATCAAACTCACTTTGCAACTTAGACATAAAAATGCATATTTCAAATGTGTCATTTTCAAGTAAAGCATTAAGAACAACGTGCACCATCATTCCAAATGTATTTGATTATCACTACTTTAAAGTAGGTAAGAAGCTCATCAGAGTGCACAAGAGACTTGGGAAAGTGGTGGCATTTCCCTATTCACTTGCCAGTATAAATGAAGAAAATGCACAGAACACCATGTAACATCTGTTAAAATGGCTGTCAGCCTGCTTGCACCTAACCTTAAATATCTGTCAGAAAAGTTGTATAGAATAGACTGCATCTATTCCTCTTTTATGAATCTGCAAATCAATGCAAATGCCTGTCTTTATAAAGGTCATGCTACTGTGTCTTGTAGTTATCAAATTACTATTTTATTTGCATTTTCAATTTGCTATACTAATCATACTTTCATATCAAATCTACAAGTAGCAATTTCTTTCTCTTCTTCCTGTAATGAGCTATGTAATCGCCAGAATTTTGTGTCTTAAATATGTCCTTTACCTTGTCTTATTTTCCCACTCATTTATTTATAGGTTTGCTTGTCTCATCACCTGCATCTCTTGCTAGCGTTTTTCTTTTCTTCATCCTCTTGTGATTTGTCATGTTTGAGAGACACATCCGGAATAGGAAAGTTTTTAAAATAAATCTTTGAAAAAGTAGGTAGTTCTAATTTGCAAGATTATTTTACTTTTCTTCTTGGACCTTAATCTCTTTATTCAAACCTTAATCTCTTTATTCATAATGACAATGCTTCAAATTATTATTGTTTCAGGGGTCTGAACAGGAACATTTTCACAGTGCCAATCCATCTACATAAGCAGCTACATTGAAATATCTGCTAATTTAGATGAGTTTGGAAGATGTTAGGAAGAATCTTTATTGAACCACATTTTAGATAGAAGTTTATTAGAAAACAGTTTGTAGTGACATTTGATGTGATATTTGGAGTTTTGTGACAGCGTAATCTGCTTTCTGCTGGAATGCCAAAACTTTCAGCTTTCCTTGGAAGGCAGGAAGAACATAAAGAGCAAAATGTGTACAGCTGGGTTGTACGTCCCTCTTTCAGTTCAATTGCAATTGCAACACTGAATCTAAATCACCTCTAAGTGATGTTTTGCCTCTGTGTTAAGTGTAAGTGCTAGGTAATCTGTGCGTGTGTGTGTGTTACCTGCTAACATTAGCATGATGAAATCTGTCAGATAAATTTAACTTTTTTTTCAGTTCATTTGTGTGACTGTAATTCACCAAATAACCATTATTAAGTACACTGTATCTCTTCTCTCCCCCACTGTTCAAATATTACTATTTTCAGTACCTCTAAAGTGTTCTCAGCTGGCTTTAAGACTGTGATTGGAGTATGTTAAAATTCCGTAATACTAACATTTTTAACAAAATATTCTTCATTACAAGATACTCCCCCCAATTCATCTCAATAGTGAAAATCTATCTGTTTTATTTAGTTCCATAACTTTAAGGGATACTTCTAAGTAAGGAATACCTCTTCAATCTAGCAATATGGCTATAGATTACAAATGCTGTTAACATTTGTAAATGCTTTGATTCATTTAGGCCAGTGTTTCTTTATTGTAGTTTAACTAATCTTAATCACTTTCTGGAGCATGTTATCTACACGGATATTTAACGTGAATTTTGTGTAGGCCAGATAACGACAGAAAAAGTTAAAATTTCCCCTGACTACGTGCGCATTCCTTCCCCCAGATGTAAAGTGAGGCTGGAAAGCTGTGAAGTGAGTCCTCAGGGACATGGTGCCAGGAGCGCGAGGGGGCTGGTGGGAGCCTCGGCGAGGCCCTAGTGCTGGGCCACAGCTGCGGCCGCTGCTGTGGCTGTGGCCTGTGCTGCGGCTGCAGCCGTGGCTGCAGCCTGCACTGCGGCTGCGGCCTGCGCTGTGGCCTGTGCTGCTGCTGCTGTGGCTGTGGCCTGCACTGCAGCCTGCGCTGCTGCTGTGGCCTGCACTGTGGCCTGTGCTGCTGCTGCAGCCTGCGCTGTGGCCTGCGCTGTGGCCTGTGCTGCTGCTGCTGCTACTGTGAGCTCTGCTGCGGCTGCGGCCTGTGCTGTGCTGCTGCTGCTATGACCCACACTGTGGCCTGTGCTATGGCTGTGGCCTGCGCTGTGGCCTGCACTGCTGCTGCTGCTGTGGTTGCTGCTGCTGCTCACGGGCCGCCTCGCGCCTCCCGGGGTGCAGGCCCGCGACCTGGCAGGACATGGCTGCGCTTCCCTGGGGGCCTCTTTTTGGCTTCCTGTCATCAGGGGAGCCGCTGCAGCTCCGCTGACGGGCGCTGACCCGGCGAGCGGCCGGAGGCTGGTCACTTTGGGTCTCCAGGACACGCTGCCTGCAGTTAAGGCCAAGGAACATTTCCTGTAGGCTTTGCTGCCTCTTTGCGCTTCTTTCACAGCTGGGAAATGTAGGGATATTTTAGAGATGTCCAGACAAGTGAATTGAATTCAGAGCGATTAGGAGCAATGCAGTAATTCTAACATGTATCACCAGCATCTCTCCTTCCCTTTTCCCCAAAACTTCTCATTTATGGTGCTGTGTGTTTTCTTCCCATTTTCTTAAATTTCAGACCAAGTCTTTCCTACAAAAATCTCTTATTAACTGTACACCATACATAAATGTTTGATGTATGCCCTATGTTGTCCGCTGTGAATTTTATGATAGTGTGCATATGTGAGTTTGCAATCCATCAGACATTTGCACTTCCAAATAAAGTTATTCCCTGCTGCCTGAGACAGATGTCAGACATGTCTGTCTCAGATATGTCTTGCTCAAGACATCAGTGCCCACCACTGCTTGTCACCATTCTACCCATCAGTTCTGTAAGTGGAAATTTATGTATAATTTACACCTTTATCCAGTTCTGTGGATAGGATCCGGTTTATTTTAAACACCTTTGGTTGTTATTTGTTTGCCTGGTTTTTAGTAGGTATGTTTGGGAGAATGGGGTAGGGATCACACTTGGCTAGGCTGGGGGTGCCCCTCATGGAGGGGAAAGGGAGATGTTTCTAACAGCTGAGGTAGTAGCTGCATACGCTAGAGCATTATATGTGGCCACAGGTTTGGGACTATGAGCAGAATTAGATGATTTAATGCTTGATGCTTCAGAGGAGATCCCCGTAGTCACTTGTACAGTTCTCTGCCATTTTGTTATCCATAGAATGTCCATAGAATGAAGCAACCTGATAGAGGAAAATCCCTGTTTCCACGCTGAGCTGTAAAGGATGGTGAGTTTGGATGGTGAGTTTGTCAAGGGATTATTGCTGTGTAGTTTTAACAGCTTTTTGAAGACATACCTGGCAGCAAAAAAAATTGCACAACCATAGCAAAAAAAAGCCTTGGTTGATTTACTGTCAAGGACAGTATCCCCTTTATTTCTGCAGGTGTCAGCAAGTGTTGGAGTGTGGATTTCCGGAAGGCTGCTGTATTCCACACTGAGCTTGAAGAGGCTGCTACCTGATGGCAGTGGCTCCCTCTGCTCCTGGGTAAAAGGCAGTGACAGCTCTAGTGAATCGGAGAAGTTAGGGAAAGCATTAACTTGGAGAAGCTGTTTCTCAGTGGCCGTTAGTGGTGCACTGAAAATGATTTTTGATTTGCTTTTGTGCAGGGAGTGAAACATCCAGTTGCCCACCTTCACTGACTCTTTGCTAAGAGGCACTTTGTCTCAAAGACAGGAACAAGATTTTGGAGAATATCCCAGAAATAGTTGCCAAAACTGTAAATTGGACTGTGGTCTGAGTGCTGAACTACTGCCAATTCCAGACACTTCTTGATGAAGATCAGTTACACTACTTAACTTTGCTATTATACAATGTCATATGGCTTAAGTGGGAACAAGGATTTGATGGGTTTGTAGCATGCCTTGACGAGATAAGACCTTTCTTTAGCATAAAGGTTGGAAATCATCATCGGCTGAAAGAAATGGCAGGTTTTTGCCAGCCTCTGTTTTACCATAATAATATCCTAATGTGTAAAGTCTTCAAAGATGTGAACTTCAGGAACCTATCCAGGAAGATATTTCAATGATACTGTGGCTGACATTCACTAGGACCTTGAGAGCTGGTAATTAAACAGTCTCTAACCTTGCAGTACTGGGTCGTTTCTGTTAGAAACTGTTGGGAATAGAAAAACCTGTCTGAAGACATATTTACAAGATTGCACCTTTTGTGATTTCCCACCAATGACTTAACATTCTTTTATTAACAGTTCTGTTTTATTCAGACCATATGAATTCCCTTTTGAGAAAGAAAGAGTTACATTTCTAAAAAGTAGAAAGAAATTTGCTGCCCTAAATGTGAAACTCTGTCAGAGTCGGTGTGAAAGATGGAATCATGCAGCTTTCAGGAAGGAAAATTGTTTTTTGCTTCCCAATCAGGTGTTGTGAAGTGTCTTGTGACTGTCAGGATGCACATCTTGCATTGCTTTTGCTTCTCACTCATTTGTAAATAGCTCTTTCCAGTATTTCACTTCATCAGACGGAGCTCTCAGTAGCATGCCAATAGCAGGCAGAGCACTGGGTGTAGCTCTCAAAAAAGCACAGAACATTTTTCTAGCAAAGACATCAGTGAAATGTGAGCAGGGTGGAGGGCTTGACTTCTAGATGCCCCATTTTGTCAGGTATCCTCCTAAGCCGCAGAAGAAAGTTGATGGCTAGACAGCCTGTATCCGTGCTGCCAAAAGTTACGTGGTCCATTGGGCAGGGTTCAGATCTGTTTTTCAGAGGGCTGCTTTGTTGTTGACTCTACCTCTCGGTGCTGTAACTGAGCTTGAATTCAAATTGGTGCCATCATCTCTACCTACAAAATGGAAAATGTTTTCAGCTGCAGGAATGATGCAGGTTGATGGAATCATTTATCAAACCCTGTGTTGAAAAAAGTCTGGACATTCCCGGCATGTATTCCGTAAATACACCTTTCTTTTATTAGTGTAGGTATCAATGATTTATACCAAACAGCACTCATCTTCTTGATTTTTCCCAATATTGATAATTTTAATTCATCAGATATAAATCAGGAAAGAGTAGGAATATCTATTAACAGTGTCAGCGCAGGGATCATTTGGTAGCTTTGGAGTTCTTGCTTGATGGGAGTGTCTTGAGGGACTCGATTTATAGTGGCAGTTTTATTGACATCATATTTATTTATTTATTTTACTATCAAGTTTTTTTTTTTTTTTGGGGCCATACTTATATGACACTGATAACCAATAGGGAATTTACCATGTCTTTAATTTATTAGGATGGTTCAGGGATGTGAGAAGCAGTAATTAGATTGTAAACAGACTACAGCGAGGCTATGGTATCTAGCAGATTTTGTTGTATCCTCCGGCACACACTAGTTTTTTTCTGGAGTGGACAGGCTTTCCTTCAGCATGGAAGTTTGCCAAGATTGCTCCCACTTACAAAGAAGATGCACTGGCATTGGCATCTACCAGGCTTTTTTTGGCCAGCTTTTACTGCTATGCAGTAGTATTGAGCAGCTGGTAAATGCACGTCTGTCCTTTCCACTGGGATTGACTAGGTAATGCATTTCTACCGTTCCTGGCTGTGGCCAGTGAACCAAGCTGCATCCTGAGCTGCCTGCAGGAAGGGCTGTTGCCACTGTGTTTAGTTTGGTGCAGGGGCTGAAGGTAGAGAAGCAGGACTCGTCAAAAAGTCAACTCTGTGACTGACATTTCTTACAGCCTTTATGTCTCGGCACAACAGCTGTATCTTACTGAACCTTTATGTTTGGTGACATATTTGGACACACCTAATATGGCACGGTATCCATCTAAGAAAGGGCTATTGAACTGATCTGAGTTAAGATATTCCCATTTGTGCAGACATGATTTTTTGCTAAAGGGGATTTCAGTTTCAATTGTCTTATTAATCAATCGCTTATTTTAGCATATTGCTTGCTCAAGGCCTAGAATCTTGAGTGAATGAAGCCACGTCAGGATTGTTTTTGCTTGGCTCTCTGCAGCGGCACAGCCTTCTCCCCGCGTGGCGCAGAGCAGGGGTCTGCTGGGCAACAGCAATTTAAAATAGAGACTTCAGAGGCATCTAGTTTCTCAAATGCTTAAGCAGAAGTCGTTTTTATCAAGTTATATATTCCAAGAGTTGTTTTCACATGGTCACAGTGTCAAACACTGAAGGTCTGAAAGTATAAACTCAGGTTATGGTTCTATAAAGTCACTGCTTTTTCAGCCCCTGTGCTTAAAAAAAAAGTTATAATTTAAGTGTTCCAGTAGGAAAATGGATGATGTATTCAGCTATTACTTCCTTGGGCAACTCATTTATTGTCTAGGTGATACAAATGAGTTTGTTATTTGATTAGCACAAATGTAAGCAAGAAACCAAAAAAGGAAAGAATTTTGTAATTATTATCATGCCAAACTACATTATGTCAAATTATATTCAGCAAACAGGCTATTCTGCTCTCTGTGCCCTTGAAAATAAATATCAGATATATCTGAAACATCTGAACAAATCTGAAAGCTAATATGGAACTAATCCAGAGGCTACTGAAGCAAATGGAAAGATTCCTGCTGACACCAATGAGTTTTGGCTACTTGCCAAAGTAAGTACCATTCAGGTTACCAAAGAGCAAAGCTGCTGGAATCCAAGAGCAAATTTTTCTTTCCATTTGCTCAGCTGCTGTCTGGATTCTTGCTACAAAAAGAATTATTTTGCGAGTGTCCATCTGCTGCTGCTCAGATTGTTTATAAGTACAGAGAAGTGGCCACCTATAACTCACTCAGGAAGGCTGTAGCTGATACTTGCGGCTCAAGAGGATTCTGTGGAACTGATCATTGCTATAAGTAAAGCTGAAAAGATGTCAAAGTAACAAAGGACTACACTTACTGACAAATATTCATTTGAGGTCCAGGTCTATGGAGGATGCATCTGTTTTTGTCTGTCTTTAATTATTCATTAAATAATTGAATTCATTAAACAATTAAATAATAAAAGCTCATGTCATTAGACTATTCAGGGGCCTTTTATCAGTACCATAAAACATCTCTGCTGTTGTCCTAAAAATTACATGAGCTGAAATTTACTGAGAACTGTTCTTTCTCCGTGTGCTGTTTCCATGTCCATGAATGTGTCCCATGGCAGCAAATCTTGCTGCTGCTGTTTGCAATTTGTAGCCAGTTGCTGCCTCATTGTGTGGAGA
Source organism: Tinamus guttatus (assembly GCF_059628265.1). Lineage (NCBI taxonomy): Eukaryota > Metazoa > Chordata > Aves > Tinamiformes > Tinamidae > Tinamus > Tinamus guttatus. The sequence continues at coordinate 15,082,819 of NW_028288821.1, read as the reverse complement.
AGTTTCCCACGTCATCACTAGCTGCACTTCCTACCTGGCCAGTCACCCTTGTTTGTGGACTAGGTTAGTGGTGGCCTGCTTGAAAACACTACCCGTGTGCTTTGTGCAAGGCAGTGCCAGAAGTAGCAGCTGGTTTCTTGTAACTCCTGACCTGAAGATCTTTCTTTATTGAATATTCAGAGCTGGGAGTCCTAAGCAAGAGTGGCTGTGCAAAAATAAACTCCTACTGTACAGGCTAGATGGCTGGGAAGGTAAGTTGTAATGAGCAGTGAAGCACCACGTGAAACTGTTCACACTGCAGTATAATACTGTGCTTGTTAACAACACTACACGCAGAACTACATCAAGAAGCAGCTATTTAATACTAACCAAATTCGCTTCAGTTTGGGAGTGAGTTTTTCGTATATTTTTGCCAAATCCCATCTCCTGGAGGGCACCTCAGAATGAAAACATATTTATTTCAGAACAGGCTGTATATAAAGCATTCTTGTACTATGTCTAGGGAGAGATGAAAGCAGAGGTTTTGGGACTGCAGTGGGAGAAGATACAGTTTAACTGTGCTAAACTAACTAACAAAATTATTTAATTGCATCCCTTTGGAATTGTTCTGTTGAAATTCTAGGGGGATTATATAAAGTTTCAAGACTTGTTTTTATTTTTGCTGGAGAGTTACTTGTCGCACTGTCAAGTGAAGGGCCTTTTCCTATATTCCTCAGCTCAGTGACCTGCAGATTTTCTTCTGAATGTGCTGCTGCTTTTGAAGCTGTGGACAGCCTGGGGATGACTCTTTCTTGGGCCCGTAGTCTTGTGTTATTTTGTTCCTTCCACTTCAGCTGGAAAAGAAAATGTTTTGGACATTGCTGCTAGGGTTCTGCCAGCAGAGCAATCTTGGCCCTCTTGGCATGCTGAAAACGCAAATCCAAATAAAATGCCAAGCACAGGAGCTTGTGTGGAGCATCGTTATCCGATAAATAGATCCTGACTCTTCAGGTATATGTGGTGCTATGAAATAAGGAATAGTCACTAAAGAAATATTTACTTAGGCACTCTAAATAAAGTATGCATTTTGGGGATTAAGATTGATTTGTGCTGACAAATCTCTAAGATAGTCAGCAGCAAGCAGGGTTTCTTCTGCGTGGGGTTTCAGAGATCAGTAATCAGAGCTGATGCTCATCAAGATGTTGCACTGGTAGCTCAGCGAGTCAGAAGTGTCTGTGCTACCTGCAAATGTTATTAAAAAGTGAGTAAATGCCAGGTGAGAACGCCGGGAATTGGCTGTTTTGGTAAACCAGCCTAGTTCAACCAAAATGTGCAGCAGTAGAGCCAAATGCAAACCACAGGGGCTTCCAGGCAGCTGTGAGCAGGGAATTCACAGCAGAGACTGTGCGGAGCTGTGGCCCTGCCAGGGACAGGAGCTCAGCGCCGCTCAACCTCTCGCAAGGAAGGGCTGCCTGTACGCAAGCACGGTGGGCACAGCCAAACAGGCATAGGGGATTTCTCTCAGTTTGTATTTCTTGCAAATCTGCATATCTCTCCCTAAAGATCTCTGTAGCAGTCACAGGAAATAATGAGGGATAAGCTTTGCAAACTTTGAATATTTTGCAGCTACGTGGAATTTTAGTGTGCAGGAGAAATTGTCACTCTAGGGAAGGAAGAAGCCAGTTTTTATTTGAATTTCCGTTCTTTGGAAACTCAGCTTTTCCAGAATGGAGCAAAACAAATTGAGTTTGGTTGCATTTTTCATTTTAAATTCAGGTGTTTGTCTCCAAGCAATATTTGATAAATGTTAGACGAAGCATTTTTAAGTTCTGGATCACATCTGAGCATTTACATAACGGCATGTTATGTAATGCTGAGTCTAACCTAGATAATGTGTCTGTTAAACATCTTCTTACTCCTCCCGCTCTGAGACATCTAATTACTGTTCCAGCCTACAGCAAATTCAGCTTCTGAACTTCTGGCCATTACGTAAGGATTTAGTTACTTAAGTTCAACTTGTTAGTCTAATCGTCTTTATTATCTTTCCATTTCCTAGCATCTTATGTGAAATACTTTTCATGGGAGCCATTTCTATTTCAGATGTTGCAACTGCCCATTTTCTTTTCAGAGTGTTTCTATTCCCAGTAGTCTTCAAGAATAGTAGACAGCATAACATGCTGTAACAGAAATACGTGTTCATGGTGCTGGTGCTGGCTAACACTGCGGCCCGGGCGCGTCATCGCCAGCCTGGGCCTCGCAAAGACACTCGCCCTGTGTAGGGGCAGGCTCTGCATGCTTAGAAATCAACCCAGGCTTTTAGCAACACCACTGGTTGCCCTCCAGCTTACACTCACCTACGTGTGCACTTGGTTTGCGTTGCAGCTTTTAATCCCTGGCTATATTTTTCTGGCCAGTTCCTTCTCTCATCCTTATTTTAGATTTTATGACGACATAATGGGAAATTCAAGCAGGGAAAGAGGATTCCGGCCTTCCTGACGTCGACGTATGCATTGCTTGTCCACTTGTGCTTAAATCTCTGCTGTGCTCTAGGGCGGCCGCTGGCAGGCTGCTCGGTTGTATAACCACCAAGTACCACACGCTGACGAAGCAGGATGCTACACAGATACTACCCGGGTTTTCCTACCTACTTCTACCATTTCGCTTTTGCGCTGATGGAGTGCATAGTTCAATACTGAAGATGCAAAGTTTAGCATTTTCTGCATATTACATTTTTGAAAAGTGTACCTTCTTGACCCATTTTAATATTTTATAGATCAAGCTCCATAGCTTGCTGATTAAACTGCAAAGCTTATTAGCAGCACTGAACAGGTAAATACGTATTTAATCATCAGGGTGTGCACTTCACTAAATTCCCTTCCACTGCAATACTGATGTTTTCTATAATTATAATGCTTTTTAAAATTGACTTTTAATAGCCAAAATCCTTTTAGGGCATCTGTCAAGTCTGGAAGATTGCTCAGAAACAAATCACCTAATTTAAAAAGATGCATTACTCCTATCCTGAGTTTGAATAAAGCCAGCTAATTCCTTGCTGAACAGCTGACCACTTGCTTCTGTACAATACATGTGTGCAAACAGGTCTTCAACAGAAATAGATGGACATCAGTAAAGATGGAAATAATTATCCTAGATCTGTGGTCAGACCTCATGGACTTCACTGGATTTCTAACTAGACTGTATTTTGACATTCAGATTACATTACCTGTTTTTAATACACATTAAACCTATAATTTTGTGATCTCCGGATTTTGACCTAATAGAAAAAAAAAAAAAAAGAAAAAGGTTCCTTTTCCTTCTAGACAGCTTATATTTAAATGTAAAAAATTAAACAAGATTGTTAAAAGAATTAAACGTGTACAAGGAAGTAAGTTGTTTGACAAGTAAGGTATCTTTGGTCATGCCTAGAGACCTTTAGCGTCTGTGAACTCTTCGTCCAGTTGATCATTTGGTGTCTGAGTTATGTCTGGATCAAGAATGAACCTGCTTTCATGCATCTCTTCTTGTTATTGTATTTTATCCTTACCCGAGGATGAGAGTGTTTCATTTCCTTCTTCCGAATTTTCACACCCTGCAAAAAAGACATGTTGCCAGGTGAGGAGAAATGAAGTACATTTGTTCATATATTTTAGTGAGGCTGAAACCTCTTGGCAGTCCTAGGAATTGACTTTAACTGCGTTGTGCCTAACCACTTGCAGTGCAGGAATATTGACAGCCTTATTAGTTAAAAATAACTCAAATATGATATGTATCTCAGGCTAGGTACTGTGAACACAGATGTCAGCATGTCCTCAATAGAAAGATTTTACTGTTACAGCACTCTGATCTTTGGGATGTTAAAAAGACAGCAAATAGCAATAAATTGGGAATACATGAATAAGTCGGTAAGGATGCTGCCGAGCACAGCTTCTTGCAAATGAGCTTCCTCTTTTGCTGTCTTTTCTGCAGTCCTATAATCATTTTGAGTGTGCAGTAGAAGGAATTTGACATTTGTATTATGGTCACTGTCAACATGTTCCTTCTTCTCCCCAGAACTGGAACTATAGCTTCAAAAAAAATAGTTATGGTAAAGTAAAGAAGTTAGATCAAGTAGCCCTTGCTGTGATTTCAGCCGAAGGTTCTGCTATTTTGAGCCTGACTCATCTCCTCTGACGTAGACACTGTTTCAAAAAACACACAGTCTGTGAAGAAGAGAGAACAAATATGCCAAGGCTGCACTGTGGATCTTTGGAGTTACTTTATGTGTTGTGTCATCACTAAGGCAAATCTAAAGGCAGCTACCAGAGAGAAACAATTTCTTGACATACCAACAACAAAGGTTGTTCTAGGGCTGGAATTTACCTTCTTATCTGCACAAATAATTTCTACAGCATGCTTGAAGCCAAACATAGGATTTAACGAGGCAGATGTTTTACTGACATCTGCTCATTTGAAGCTGACATAGGCAGAAGACACTAGACCTCAGATTATTTAAGTACAACATTTGTCATTCTTGTATTTGATTTATCACCAGCAGATCTGCAATTACCACACTGTAAAATACTTAAAACATTCTGGTCGATTCTATTGTCTAAAAATATGTAATCTTTTATGTCAAGTGTGAAGACTGAAGTTGACACTTGAGCAATTGAAAAACGTTTCTACTAATTGTGCCTTTAAAGCAAAAGAAATATTTGAATTAATTTCACTCAGATTTAAGGAAAACAATGTGATTTTGATTCATATAGCAACTTCCTGAGTTTGGTATTAATGCCTGATTTGGCTAATAGATAAACCTGCAGTCAGAAATATTGCATACCAAAGAATTGGTAGTTAGGAAGATAAATAGCCCGGCACAGTTCTTTTCACTTACAGATCATTCTTAGAATCTGGATGACCTTGTAAAAGCTGGAAGTCATTCCCATTTCCTGGCTGTCTTGTAACAAAAAAGAGCTGACACTTAACTGCCTGAGGCCCGAATCCTGCTACTAGTATTGTCAGTGATCCGTTTCAAGAAGACCATTGATTTCCACCATTCAATGAATTATCTTCTCGATTAGAGCTAATTATAAAATGTATGGTTTTTGGTTACTAAGTGAATGTATTGAGACATTACAGTTACACAACCACATTTTACTCAGTAGATTAGTTCAGATAGGGCAAAAGGTAGGGGCAGGCTTTAAGTTCCCTGACTTGCTATCAGGGAATGCTCTTCTGTTGCTCTCAAATGGGTTTGAGTCATATGTTGAACGGAGGATGAAATGGAAGCTAACGTTTCACCTTTGCAGTTGGCTGGATATAATTAGATCTAATGGGTTTTGATTCTGGAATCAGGAGATGGTGTCTGGAGAAGTCTTCTACTGGTTGAGGTGATCCAATGAGTCCTGTAACTGCAAGTTCTCCTGCAACCATGTTTCTGTGGATCCAGCACACAAGAAACCGGGCACTTGCCCAGTTCTTTAAAAAGTAAATCACCAATACTTTCAGAAATACCTCAAGAAATATTTGAAAGAAGCCAATTGTTTTTCACATCTACAAAAGGGGCACCTGTAATAGTATTGGGAACTACAGATTGATGAACTGAAGCTAAACCCCAATGGAAGGTAGAGCCTATAATACAAGTTAAGATCACTGAGTGGGTGCAAGCATCAAACTGGTCAATGGGGAGAGTGTTTGTGTCCTTCTGTAGAGGAAAATCATGCCTCACCAAACTGCCTCAGGACTGAAGGAAGGTCTCTTAGATCGAAAGAGGATTAAAGGACAGGAAACAAAAGGCCACTTTTCCAAGTGGAAAAGAGTCATCCTTGAGCTCTCCTGGGGATCATTGCTCTGATGAGTAATGTTCATCAGTAATCCAGAGAAGCGCATGAAGTGATGTCTGCAGATGATACCATTTCAGGTACCAGGATAATTCCAGAAGGAACCTGCAAAACTCAATGGGCATGAAAAATTGTCAGTCACCTTCAGTGTAGACAAATGTAAGGTGGGGTACCAGGGAGAGAGGCCTAAACCATGCCTATGTGATGCTGAGCTCAAAGCTGGCCATTACAGTTCAGTAAAGAGATCTTGGAGTCATAACTGAAAGGTGTGTGAAATCAATGCTTAATGCAGCAGCAGTAACAACAACAAAAATAGGTTTTGTAGATAAAGTTTGTATTTATATTTACTTGTGTTTTCTCTGAATTTAAAATTCATTGGATTTCTTCTTCATCCCTCTGAGGAGGAAAAATTCTGTCAGCATCACACAAATGAGCATCTTTCCCTCTAAACAGAATTTGGCATCAGAAGAGATCCTCCTAATAAGACCTTACCTCAAAAATTAATACGAATACCTTTGTTCTTAGCTAAGAATTCACAAGATGAAACGTGCTACTGATGCCAACAGAGTTGTCATTGCCTGCGATTAGGGAAGGACAGTTAATTTACCACAACTAATTGGAAAACACACTGAATATTAATAGCCAAAAGGAAAGTGCAAGCTGTGGATATGATAAGTAGTGGAGACATGCAAGACAGTGATGTTCATGGTAGTGTCTTCTGCTTCTGAAATAATTTGTACACCTTGTTCTATCAAATAGAAGGAAGATGTTGAAAGGGATGAGGGATGCTTAGAAGTAGCAGGTTTGAAGGGAAAAGATGAATGAAGAAAGAGAGATAGATTTCCAAGTATACATATGTTTGTACAACCTACCCAACTGTATTCCAACACATTCCAATTTAATAGGAAATAAAAGAGAAAGAAATCTCCCCATACATCCAGATAGCCTAGCTAGGGTCATTGCACCAAATGGTGAATTTGTCGAGTGTCCCTTCACAGAGATTCTTTATGGCAATTCTGGGAGCAATGACAGACTCCTCAATTAGGAGATCTTACTAGAACCTACCCAACTGAGAGGTGAGACCTAACCCAGTGCCAGCGTCCAGGCAGTGTTGCCTTTCTCTGTGGACCTGGGAACTCACCGTAATGATTTGGGAGCACTATCCTGGATGTGTAGCCACCTGGATAGACCCATGTGTTCCTGCCCAGAAAGTTGTGCTTTTTTGAGTGAATTCATTTGTGTTCTGAAGTAAAACATGAGTTATGACAGGGAAACGGCAACAGAATCAAGATAACCAGACTGAGAGAACTGTGTAAGAGTGAGCAGAGCATGCAGGACTCCAGGCTGTATCAGGACTCACCTAATCCTATGCAGCAGCAGACCAGTTGGCAAGATGGTGGGCTACAAGAAGTAGAAGGCAGATCTCAGAAGAGAAATGTAAAGCTGCAAACATGTGAGAACTTCAGCTCAGATGGGTACAGTTAACTAAAGGGTTTATGAAGTTGAAGAGCACTATGACCTGCAGTTTTCTTTAGCTCTTTTTTTCAGGAGGGAGAAAAGGAAGGTCTGCTGGAGTTCCCACCTATAACATCAGAATTGCTTAGTTGCCTAAAGACTGTCTTTGTTGCAAAGAAGGAATACTGGTACATACCCCCAGGTAATCTTTAATTCTACAATATTTCATTTGCAAATGTTTCTGCCAATGTAGACTGTACCATCTGATGCACCTAGTGCCTTCACGTCGTTGCGCTGTTTTCTTGTGTAGCGGATGCTGGTGTGTTTCAGCAGGAAAAGGTTATGCCTCCAGTGAGGCACTTGCAGAGGTAAAGCCTCTCCCTGATGAACTGTGTGTCTCACTTCTGCTTTGCACCCAACTTAGGCTGGTTCCCTGCCCTGCTTGCAGCTTGTGGTGCCTTGGGCTGTATCTGCTCTTTCCTGCACAGGCGTTCATAGCGTTCAGCTGCCTGCTTGGCAATAACATAGATTGAGAGCTGATTTTTCTCCTTTGATAGCTCTCCACACCAGTGGCAGTCCATGTTACATGGCACAGAGAAGAGAGCTGTTTTTTTTTTTTTTCCAGGCACTTGTCAATGTTAATTGGCAACTCTAGGGTCTTCCTTTTGTCTCTTAATCTGCCCACACTTCTGAGTGACAGCTCTGCCTTAGCTGTCCCAGCTAGTCTCACTTTCCACTGAGCTAATAACCATCCTGGCCGAAAAGAGAAGGAAAGAAAACACCTTAGATCCACAGCCACTGATACTACCTGTTTTCCTGGTGCTGTCTGCAGTGTAAGTAACGGCAACAGGTTAATAGGACAGTATTGCCCTGCAAGAGCTGGGATTCCCACCATACGTGTCCAGACTCAGTATCTGTGTTACAGTTTCTCCTCTGCTATCAATAGCCAGAGCATCCTTACTCAGTCAGGTACAGTAAGAGAGGAAGAGCTGTTAATAGAAAAATATTCAAAAAAAAGGATAGTGATACCCTAAAATACCAAAATATAAATGATAGATGAAAATAACACTTCTATCTTCTTTGATTCAGAACCTTGCACTTCTTTGCTATTGGGGGGATGTAGTTATGTAAGTCTCACCTCATAGTTATGGATTTCATAGTTATGTATCATACTAGTGATAGCCATTGCCTTCTCTGTGCTCTTTACGCTTTTCACTTGCATGGAGTTATCTTAAGCATTTTTGTAAACCAGTGGAAAGTCTCAAACATCTCCATCAAACATACAATATATTTTTAAAATGATTTCCATTCTTACATCTATCTTTCAGTGTTTACATAGTCAGTAAATTCTGGTTTTACCTGAAAAGCAAGCTAGCTATATTAAGTTATTTAATATCACTAAAAATGCTGAGAAACAGAAAATGGTTCAGGCTATATCATTTTTTTTTTCTATATTCTTAATACATATTTGAGACACAAGCTGTTATGCTTTTTTTTGTCTGTAGACTTGGATTTTATGTATTTTTATATAGCTGCATATCGGCATATACTAGGTTTAATGAAGGCCACCAGAAGAGGATTTGTGAAAGACCTTGGACATAATCCAAGGAAAGTTTTTCAGTGCTAGCCAGGCTAGAATATGCTGCCTTTTCTTCCTGCAGTCAGTAGATGCCTCTATCCCTTAATCCATTTTCTTTTTTATTAGCCTGCTAGAATTGGTTCAGCTCACACAAGATTATTTCTGCTCAGATTCTAATGCTTTAACTAAATTTACGTCTATGAAAACTTGTAATTTCCCTTGTTTTGATCAATGTGAGCATTCTGAACCAATCCTTGCTGAAGCACTCTTTGCTGAATAGCCTATGAACTGAGAATTATTTTGCTTTGAAAAACATCCAGTATATTATTAAAAACATTTCCTTTGTCATATCTCTTCCCTATTACTCACTGTTCTCTTCACAGACGCTAATTAAACTTTATGCTGCTAATCAGTGTTGATAGATACAAAGTACTGTAATGTCTTCTGGCTTTATGGATTATGCTAATGGCCATCTGCCTATTATTGATAATTTGTTCTTCAGTTACTGGAAGGGGAGGAAGAAGCTGTTTGGTTAACTATGAAAGGGAGCTATTTGGTTTATGATGCATTCAGCTGTATGACCAGTTGTCTTTAGCTATTAAAGTTACTGTAACTGCAAATAACACAATTCAAGATCTGAATTTTCCCCAGTAATTCTGCATGAAATTAATAAGTTCAGACATTCAGGACACATCATGAGCGGTAAGAGCTTGATGGCAGTGAGCTTACTAAAAGTACTTGATGTGGTAAGCCAAAGGTAAACACATGATTAGATTTCATAGTAAAATGGTCTAAAATGCTATTAACTATGAAGAGTAAAAGACCATGAAAAAATCTAATTCTGTAACACGAGAAATCTTTACCAAAATCTTTATGTATAGGGACACCCTCCAGTGCTGCAAATCACAGCATATTACATCGGTAGGAGGACAACGTCAATCAAAATTCAGATACTCCGGTCAGAGAGGTAGTGCGCACTCCCGTGTGCTGTGATGGGCTCTATCAGGTTTACTCCAGTATGAGACATACAGGGTAACAGTCCTTTATCAGTCCATTAAATTTTGCAAAGTCTTTTTAGGATCGTACTGCAAATTCCAGTTTTACTTAGCTATATTGACTATCTTACGTGCCGCTCAACCAGAACAGACAGCTCTGAGGCAGACAGTGAGAACAGACGAGTGCCAGATGTTGTCTGCTCTAGAGTTGGATGAAAAATGCCCACAATTATATCCAAAAGTGAAAATACAGCTCAGTTTGCTGTAACATTCTTGGCTTCCTGATGAGCTACTGCAATGTAAGAAAAAGCTGAAATTAGAAATGCTAATACATCTTGGTAGGAATTGGGAGCCAAAGGGAATAGAGTTTTTCATTAAAATTTTCCCTAACATTTTTGGTTATCGTGTTAGCAGTTGAAAATAAAGGTTCTAAGCAGTAATCACATTGAACAGGTAATGCATTTGCTTTATTTTTCCCAGGAGAAACAGTTATGTTGACTCAGAATGCAAATGTAAGGCTTTTTGCAGATGAATCTTAGTCTTCTTCCAGTACTTGAAAATCATATCAATCTGGGAATATTCAACCCCAAGAATAAGAAGTCTTGCTTCCAAATAGACCTCGGTAACCGCTTTTTCTCCATAGGATACGAATGGATCATGAGACTTGTGGAATAGTAATTCATGGCAAATGTTCAACTGGTGATCGTTGTGGGTCTTATAGCAATTGCTTTTCATTGCAGTGCTTTATAGCTAGTGCACATGTATAGTAAATGTCAGTAATGAGCCTCAATTTAACGAAACCAAGAATTTGTATCATGTTGCCTGTTAATCAGGTAGCATTGAAAGTTCCCTCAGTCAACCTAGAGAAATTCTGTTTGACTTGTGGAAATGCTTTGAAACACCCCTGGAATGCTGTGTTGCTGATCTGGAATAGCAAATTGAGGGGATCTTTCTGTATCAGAACAAATACTATTCTTATATATATGTATATTTATATACAACAGCAGAGTATGAATATCTAGAGTTGGGACAAACGAAATCAATCCCCTTCCATATAAGCACATTACCTCTCTGAAAGGGAATGTTTTTTCTCTTACGTAATGGCCGTGTGGCTTTGCTTTCTATCTTACAATGCTTACACCTTCCTTAAGGAGTAACGTCACTACAGCTATGCGACGCAGACTGTAAGGCCTCGAGAGCTTTGATGGGCCTTCATGGCCTAACGAACCTCACCTAGGGCCTCCCAAGGCCCTGCCCATAGCGCAGGAGCTCTATTTAAGCCCAGCACAGGCACTTCTCCTATTTAGGCCCAGCTCAGGCAGCCTCGCCTTGGCTCTGCTGCATGGAGGTGCTGCAGAGCTGGGCCCTTCGGTGCGCCTGGCCCAGGAGGCTCCCTGACCTGGAGGGAGCTGCCAGCCCTTGCTGTGACCTCGTGCAGCTTGTTCTGGGAAAGGCTGAAAAGGAAGAAAAATGTCCTGCTGTGACTTTCTGCTTTTTCCTGGTGAGTTCCGATTCCTATTTAATGTTGAATTTCTGCATTAGACAGAAGAAGCTGTCCCTCTGCCATATATTGTTTCCTCCTTTAGTCTTCCATCTTGCACATATATTAGAACCTAGGTGTGCTTGAAAGCAGAGCACTGTCGTCTTTGGTTATAGCTTGTGTTTGTCTAGAGTGGATAAAGACAGAAAGTGTCACTGCTCAGGGATTCCCCTGACTGATAATGGGTTTACACCTAACAACACTTGTGTTTGCTTCCCTCAGGGTCACTCTTGAACCCAGCATGTTGTTAGCTCGTCTAGGGGGGAAAACAAGCAGCCCTTCTCAGGGGAAATACAAAACAAGTGCTGTGTTATATGGAATTTCATACTTAAGACTTCCCTGAAAACGTTATCTGCTTCTGAAAAGAGAAAAAAGCAAGAGGTATTTTGTCTGAGTAAGGCTGATTACTTTAGGAAGAGCTGAGATGTGACACAACAATATATGTCTTTGAGGTACTTCTTTGAAGTCATTTTTGTTCTACTTATGGAATTTTTTAAGATGATATTTATTATAGATGACCTGCTCTAGGTGATGCTAAAAGTGCTGGTAGTGTTTCAGGAGAGTCACTCTGACTCCATAGTGCTGGCAACTTTTTCTTACTTCTAGCTGTATAAAAAATCCACCTCTCAAATTGCCTGAAGGCAGGTATGCCTAGTGCCACTGGAAGTTTACACCTCACTCACAAAGCTGCAATAATTTTGGACACAATTCTGTGTAGAATTCAGGGTAGCTGTGGTTTTAATGCTTCCGTAAAGCTAGAAGAAACATAATCGTCAGCTTACTAGTGATCCTGGCATGTAATTTTTTGCTCTATGAACTGAGCTACAAGGTTGTCCATTCTTTCACGTGCGGAGGGCAGAAAAAGGGGTCTTAATTGGGAAACTGCTGTGCTTTGTTAGGAAAACTTGCAAGTGTGTGGCTAGTGGGCACCTGCAATTTTCAGAAAGTGGTGCTGTAGAAAATTCTGTAATTGCTGTGTGTAAAATTAATTGCTATTTGTTAGCAATACTTTCTGTTATTTCAAAGTATTCCTTGTGCAAATAGCTTTTGGAATACCCCCAAAACTATGATTTTTTTTCCCTTGTGTAAATGAATTTTGCCTCTTTAAAAAGAGCCAAATATAGAGCAGGAAGGCAGGTGTCTTCCTTGCATCTGTTTGTCCTTCTGGAAGGTTCCTGTGTTACACTGCCAGATGGGGATGTAGTGTAAGTGCCTTTCTTAACTTTCCTCCCAGTTGATAGAAGACTTTGATAATGTTTCAGTTTCTCCATTTCTTAGCTGCCTTTGCTGTATTCTGTTTATCACAATAATCTCTTACTGGAAATGCCCTGCCTAGGCTTGTTATGAGGATTACACTGTCCTGGTTCTTATGAGCTTGTCTGGTAGCAAGGAGTCTACTGAAAAAAGAAATCACACAATAATTCAATGTCAAATGCTTAAGTTGCAGTGAACAAATTTTCCTGTCCCAAGTACTTTCTGTAAACTAAGAAAATAAAGCCCTTCGGAGTGAAATGCCCACTGTTTAGCTTCAGATTGCTGGAAGGATAGGAGAGTAAAATTAAATAAATGAAGCCATGAGCTGTAGGCAAGTTGAGAGTTCATCTCCCATGCCCATGGTACTTGAACTCCTTTGGGGACACAAAGATACTTGCAGAGGGACAGGAGAGGCTTGGATGTCTATTCTCGAGTGAAATAGAATGGCTCATCATCTAGGAGTTACTTGTGGGGATGACAGGGTTGTTAACTTGAGTTTCACAAGAATCTATTAAAGGAATTTACCAGCTAAGGAATGCTCTGTACTTGACTCCTTCAGTGTTTAAATGGAGAACCTGGCTTATAGCTTATCTGGCTGGGTGAAGACTGTAGGCATTTTACAGTGCTTTGATAATTGCGTTGGATAATACCAAAGAAATGAGTCCCATCCTCGTGGGAAGGCGTGTGACAGGGCAAGCTCGATTTGCCAAGATGGGTGCAGGTCACCCCTCTGGCTTATGGAGAAGTGCAGCAGATCAGCATGGGGGCCGTCAGAGCAGCCCCGGTCGTGGGCATTGCTCATTGTCAGTCTCTTGCTCTGTCAGGTGTTAGTCTACTGAAAATAAGCCAAATAATTGAAAAATGTGCTTGCGAAGATAGGGCACAGATTCTTGAGCTGCTGCAGCCCATCTGTATGCTCCCATGGGGGAAATCAAAAGATGCATTATGCCCAGATGGATATTTTTGAATGACTTGTGAATTAAGTTGGCTGCAGGAATCTTCTCTAAGTCTTCTAGCCTTGCCTTTCAACTTCTCTAAAAATTTTGTAGTACCTTGTGCAACTGAGCATCCCAGGGGATTGGTTAAGGCAGCTGAGAGAGTCAGTATAAGAAATTCAGTGGAGAACAGAGGTGAATGCATTGCAGAAAGCAAATTGATCTTGACATGTAGAATCTTCTTGTCCCCAAACAATCCATTTCTTTGGATGCTCATGAAAAGCAATAAATGCTGAGTAATAGACTTGAAAGTGCTGTCTGTGCTGGGAATGATTTTTATGAAGTGTATCCTTGAAAAGGCCTCACAACTTGTCAAGGAGCAAGTAATGCTTCGGTTGACCTGCCAGTATTAGAGGATAAAAACAGTCAAACAAAATGAAGCTTTTCTTGCTTTTAAGCATGTCAGGGTATTAACCTCATGCCTTGAGTCTTTAATGCAGAAATCAAGTTGTTGGCTCTTAAATGGGACAGTATTTGATACGACAGAAGTATGGCTTTGGTGTAGCTAATGATGGGTTAAACCGCCAGGGTGTTGATTAAATCCAAGGAAACAACGTGCCCCCTGACCTTGTGGGCATGCTGCTGCCATGCCCTGTCTCCATGCAGTAGCGCGCTGGAAGCAGTGTGCTGTGATTCACCGCTCTGCACTTCTGCCAGCTCGCGTGCCCTCTCTGCGGGTGCTGGGGGGAAACCTTCTCCAGGAATCTGCTTGGACCATGGCTTCATGTGGCAGTCTCTGCTCATGCGGCTGCTCAAATAACTGCGTGCAGCATAAACCAGACTGTCAGGCTCTCATGTACTAAAAATCCTTCCCTGGTGTGGCTAAATGTCACTGTGGTGCTTTTTGCTTTTTCTGCAGTGATCCATGTAGAGCCTGTGACTTGTCAGCTTGGACCCATGTGTGGGCTCTGAGCTATGCAGTCTTAGGGGTGTAGAATAGACCTGTGGCAGCTTCTACTTAAAGATGCTCCTCCAAGAGAAGCCAGGCTGCAAACAGTGCAGGCACTGTGGTACTGAGATATGGAGCAGGAGTATTTGGAGAGGAGACAACTTCTGTTGAAGACTGGAGCACCTATAATAATGCAGTTCATGGGAGGACTACCATACATTTATAGGCATTGATCTTAGGTTACCGTTAAGCACAGCACTCTACTCTTGCTGCATAGCAGGATTTGAGGAATATGTGTGTGTAAACACATGTGTTTGACTGAAAAACAAGAGCTGAATCTACAGTTTGCTGTGAAGGCCATGCTGAGGTGCCCTACCTCTCCAGCAGGGAAACCTGCTGATCCTAGTAGGGAACAAGAGCTTCCCACTGTAAGTGTAACCGTCCCCATATTCCCAGATTCACTGAAACCAAGGAGTAGGAGTAAACTGCATATAGTGTGAATCTGCACTACAAAAGCACAGTGCTTTGGCAGAAGAGACGGCTCATTTAGTGATCTAGAGAAAATGCTGTGTTAACTAGTGGCTACTGAGAAGGAAATAAATGATCTAAATAAGGGGTGACAACAGACATGCAAGTTTCTTACAGGTATAAAAAGTTCCCGATGGGTTGTTGGAAGCATTCCCTTCTCCCATCTTGTAGCCTCCTTCACTTTCATGAGATTTTTAAGTGGGGGGCCTTTTTTCCACTGTGTTTTGGTATTAGCTTAAGCACTCTTATATGGGCTTAGCTCTGATTTTAATGGGACTTAAGCATCACATAAATGTAAGTGCATGTGCTTTACTGAATAAGTGTGGCCTTAACGGAAGGCCTGAGGGTCTCCTCACCTGAGGAAGCTGCTAAACAGCAAGGTGGCAGCGGCTATGCCTGCAGTGTTGATAAAATGGGTAGAGGAGGGCACAGAGCAGAGATGGTAGCAAGCTGCGTGAGCCTTTGGGGGTGGAAGGACACGCCAAGGAGCTCGGAGGCTAGGCTGGCACCTGCAAGGTGTTCAGAGCCCTTTTTTGATACGGACATGAGCAGTGAGGTGGTGGGAAGCCAGAGGCAGGATTGCAGGTTTCTGAGGCTTAGGAGTTGGGAATAGACAAAAGCTTTTTGATCAGGAAGGTGACTGACTGGGCTGTGCAAATGAAACTCTGAACAAATCATGCAGTGTCTTGGGTATTATGACCGTATGACAGCAAGGCATGGAGCCATTTGACATCTGGTTACTGGAATGAGGCCCTTAAACAGTTTAATACAGTGATTTCAATTTAAAGTAGCTCTGGCTTGGGCCTACCCTAGCAAAATATCTCAGTTCATCAGGGGCAACTTGACTGTAGTATGTGAATGTTTAGTGACAGAGTATGGGCAAAATTCAGTTCAACTTGTTTGTTCTCCTGTGTTGCAGCGGAGGCTCTACCAGAAATGTTGTCCTTTAGTTGTACATCTGCTCAGAGTCTTTATGGTCAGGAAATTGCATCATTTAGCAGTTGACTTTCTTAAAGGAACTGCATTAAATAGCTTTGGACCCAAATAGAAAGTATGATGATGTCATCAGTGGCATCAGTTCTAAATCTCCACAGGAGAGATGACTGCAGTGAGTGTGTCTGACCTCTGGTGAACTTCCACTTTTAAGACCTTAAATATATCAGCAGCTGTTTTGTGCAAGATGGCCACATAAATCTTTGCACAGGGAAGTGAAGAATAACCCATTCAGATTAAAACTGCAGGGGATGTGTTAGGCAGACTGAATATAATTAGCTAAAATGGCATTTGGCTAGGACATTGGAATTAATTAAAAAATATTACAGGATTCTAAGTGACCAGCAGTAGCCAGGATGCTGGCAGGTGTCATGCCTAAGGATGGCAGGTCAGGTAGAGCACTGATCCCTGCTCCGTGCTGGGACATGGGCTCCTGCCTGCCTCGCGCTAGGCTGATTTAGGGCAGGATTGTGGGGCCTGTCGCGAGGGTCTTTGTGGGCCCATGTGAGAATGAGGTTTTCTGCATCCTCGCGTGGTGCTGGAGGAAGGGTGCAGCCTTGGGTGAAATGGGAAACTTCTCCCTTTTTCTTCTGCTTGCTGAAATAGGAGCTTTGGGTATGGCTAAAACATCAGGCTGTCCCACTGTGTTTTTTTCCTGCTTAAGCCAGGGAAGAGAGATCTTTACATCTTTGATCTGTTTCCTATAGACAGTGGGTCACGCTTCAGCCAAAAAATGCATGTTTTTTCTCCTTGCAGAGTCTATCAGTTAGGTGGTTATGGCCCTGCTGTTCAGTCAAAGCTGTGCAGCCAAGTTGATTGATTAAAAGCTAACAGCAATGCAAACTTGAATTTTCCCTCCGAGTCATCCATTCAATTTTCCCTGCTAGCCTGGGGACCTATTCCTGCTAGGTTGTTATTTATTGTGGTCTGGAGTTGCTTTCCCCTAACTGCTGATAATGATTTCCAAAAGAAAATTTCATCTTATCTGCTTCCAGTCATTTCCTTTTGTTTGTAGGGGACTTGTCAGAAATCTGTAGAGAGCTCTTTCTCCTCCCACACCATTGTGTAAGTCCAATATATCTTTATCTGTGGACAATTAGTATTTAATTTATTGGATTGCTCCTGTACTTTATTTACTCATAGTAGTGTAAAACTGGGAGAGTTCTATTTCCTTCTTGGAGGGCCTTGATAAATTTTGGCTTATAGAATGAGACATGCTTGACTCTGCCTTTTACCTCAAACTGTGAGTTTAAGTCACAGAAGTTCAAGATGGTATAAAAACTTCTTTGATAAAGGGGAAACTGTAGCTGAGAAGATGAACTTAGCACTAAGAATATGGGCCTAAGTCCAGCCAGGCATCATCAGTGAATGAAATAGTATTTGTTTTTCCCCTGCTCACACTCTTCTCCTGGAAAACATGAATTCTTCAGAAAATGCGAAACAGTTACTGTGGCAGAACTAGTCATCAGATACAATGAGATGTGACAAGGTCATGCAAGTCACTGGCGTCTCATGAAAGCTCTGCCTTGGCTGGGTGACTTGTGTACATGTGTCAGATGGCTGCAACTGCCCTGATGAGAGTGGGGGAGTGAGTGCAGGGCCCTCAGAAAGGGGCCAGGAGTGTTGCAGGCTGGGCAGCCAGGCTGCACTTGGGTTGGTAGGTCCAGCTGAGGGTCTGGAAGCAAGTGGGAGAAAATTACCACCACCAAGATAGGTGTGGAGAAGCAGGAACTGGCAATTGATGACAGTCCCAAGAGTATTTCAAACCAGTTAGTATAGTTTTTGGAAACTAAGTCTTTGAAATGCAAGATATGGGGCAGCTGCTGATGCTGCGAGTATGGGAGGATGAAGACATTGTGGCTTAGGACACATAAAGGTACTAAAAACTTTTGATGGAGAAGCTTATCCTGGGGGATAAGAGCACAAACACAAGCTGAGTGGGGTAGTTCCTGCTGAGGGTGTCTCCTGTCATCCCAAGGACGTGGGACCTCCAGAGCAGCCTGTGTACTCATGAGTCTGTGTTGGGAGCACAGAGTACTGGGGCAACCTGTGAAACCTGCAGAAGGCCACTTAAAAGGGGGAAGTCTAAGGCAGCGTCGGGCAGGGGAATGAGAACCACAGTGGAGCTCATTTTAGACCAGCAGAACAGCTGGTGAAGCTCAGGAGTTGGCAGGACTGCTTCCAGGTGTCCCTGGGGACTGCAGGCTGTCTGGCAGTGTCCCCAGGGCCTGGAGCCTCCAAGGAGTGGGAGGCTTCCTGGGAGAGAAGGCACTGGTCCCCTGAGGATGTGTGTGCTGTCCTGAGGAAACGAAGGGATGGAAGCTCTTGAGATGGTGGCTTCAGAGCTCAGGACTTGGGGAAAAAATGTGGTGTTCCTTACAGTGTAGCAGCTAAGGACATGTTTTAAAAATTCAGGAGTGGCACAAATGAGAACAAATATGCAAATTGAGTGCCATGAACTCTTTGAAACTTGTTTGAAAGGGGTTGGAGATCTGGAAGATAATTAAATCCCTATCAGTTTCGTAAGAATAGACAGAGCATGGTATGTCTTCAGGATTTTTCCCCCAACTATTTTTGATGCTGTCAACTTGTTTCTGTAGCTGAGGTTGGCAGTTCATGTTTTTATGAAAATATTATAGATTTATGCAAAACTGACATAAAAATTGATATGACTCAGTTTAGAAAAGCAAGCAAGAGACTTAAATTTATTGGAAATGGGGATTCATTAATTCCAGTGTTCAGGCATTGTTTGTTCCCTGAAGCAATCTACTTGTAAAACGTGCTTTGTATTTTAAAATTTAAAAATGGGGGGAAAGAAGGAAGCCTGTGCTGAACTGCAATCAGTCAACTTCCTGGAGAGCACTTGCCTCTGCATGTACCAAATCTAACAATCTGGGGCAGAAGTGCTGAGGAAGGGACCTTCATGGTACCTGCAGGGAGTTAACAGCACCCACAATGCAGCCAAAATGAGACAGCTCTTGAGACCTTTCCAAGCAGCTCAGCTGTTCATGAACCTGTAAGGAAGCTCCAAGGAGTGGCTTTCTCCAGCCCCAGGTTTCCTGCAGTTGTCATCTGTAACTTGCAGATGTTACAAAAGTCTTCTGCAGAAGGAAATTAGAAGTAGTAGCCTTTATTATAAGGATACTCAGTAAGAACTCATATCATGAACATGAGAGCACCCTTGTAGGCTTGTGCAGCAAGCAGAGGTCCAGATCTGATGAGTCCCAGACATGCTAACTTTTGAATTCAACTTGTTTGATCATTAGCAGATGTGTTGGTTTGTCAGAAAGACTTGAAATAAATGTGCCCTTTATAATAATAATTTATAAATGTGCAATACTGAACTTGTATTACCAAAGCAAAGTGTGTGCAGCTGACTCTTTATTCCGGTATGAATGACTTGATTTATCCTTTTAAGGGTATTTAAGTGAGACTACTGAAGAATTTGAAAGCAAAGGATGTGTTTGAATGTAAAGATCGTAGTCCTAAGTGTTAAGCACAAGTTGCTGGAAAACACAAGAAATACCAATATGTGCATGGTATATACTGTTAGTATCAGGGTTTGCTGTCTTTGGGGTAATTGTCTTCTGAAGGTAAATTGGAAAAATGCATACAGCGTTTTTCAGTACTGTCTCCCTTGCTCCCTATTGCTGAGCTGCTTCTGCACAATTTACAGCTGAAAAGTCCCAATTCATAGTAGTTTTTGAACACTTAAATGCTGTAGGACATGCATTCAGTCGAGTTTAACAAACAGCACAATTAGCACAGGAAGGCTTATTGGAGGTCAAGGAGTGTACCTGCCCCTGGGAAGCTGAGAGCCCTCAGCCAACGTACAGGAGGGTTGCTTTTGGCCAGAAGGAACTGTAGGCAGTCTCCTAGGGGGATTCCACTTTTGGAATACTTAATCTTTTAGGGCACCTAATCTACAAGAACTTCCAGGATATAGTCTCTCTGAAAGAGCACCGCCAGTAATAAATGTGTTTCTGATGTTCGCATCTGTAGACCCAGTGGAGCTCCTTCATTGGCACCATTAATTTTGTGTTTTCTGGCGTTGTCCTGTGGCATGTGATGGTGGTTACGAGTTCTTTGCCCATCCCTAGCCTGTTGGTGGGTAACTGCATTTAGAGGCAGGAGCTGCTGCCTCCCAGAACGCCAGGACCCTGCAAGTGAGGGGGAGGCTGCGCAGCTGATCCTGCTGGGAGCTCCTTGCCTAGCCTATGTGCTAGAAATAGGATCCAGGGAGCACACCCTGGAGCAGCTCTGCCTCCAGTTCCCTAGAGACTGGATATGGATATTGGGTATGCTCAGAAGGTTGAAAACTCCGTCCTCTATATGTCAGGCTAGTTGATCCACTGATGAGCATGTGTTCAGCATAGTGAATGCTGCGTTTTATCTTCAATATTTCTGCAAATACTGAATAGTATTCTTGTCTCCTCAGTCCCAAAGCTTCTGAAGCACTTCAGGGTTCATCTTTTGGAGTTGGAAACATTCTTTCCCTGATGGGTTTTTCTGCAGCAGGGCTGGCTTTTCTCACGTATCCTCTACTCGGAATCTCAAAGCTCTTCCAAAAGTGCCTGGGGGTTACTTGCCATGTGCAATTTAAATGGGTGCCTCTTCAGCTGCTGCCAGCTGTCTCTTCCAAAGGCAGGCAGGAGGGCAGCATATTAGAGTCTGTGCCTACCAGCCTAGCCAGGTTTGTCTCTTATCCTTAAAGGGACAATGCAGGGTCTGTGGTAACAGCAGACTTTGAAACCCACAAGTTTAATTGCCTTATATATGTTTTGAAATGAACAGATTAAAGTGGTTGTTTCTTTTCCTCCTTTTCACTAAATTCACCTGCCTCAATTAGCCAATATAAGGTGCCATAAATTAAATTCTTAAGTCAACAACAGGCTGCGCGTTACTGCTTTGATCTGCTCTGATTTATCCCATCAAGTAGCGGATTTGTCAGATTAGAAACCTATCAAGGGATTTAACCATTTCAAAAGAAAGATTGGCAGAAGAGGAATCAGTCATAGCATACTTTGTTTCTGCCCCTTGATGGTTTAAACTTCATAAAAAGTGAAGTTCTAAATAGTGCAGTCATGGTCTTTATTTTAAAAAATAATAGGTAACTGTGGGTGAATGTGCACTGTGTAAGAAGTCCCAAGAATGTGATGCTTCTGAGAGCTGGGGAGGGGCCCCTGGCGTGGCTGCTCCCTCCTGCAGCACGAAGTGGCATCGGCTGTGCCCCCTGCGCGGGCTGCTGTTCGCTGGCGCCTCAGCGCGTGGAGCCCGCTGCCTGGGCGGGGGGTGGCGCCGGGGCCAGCCTGCCTGCAGGGCCCTTGGTGGTGGCCTTCGGGTCCCGTGTCCTGCGGGATCTTCCCCCGTGTGTGTGCGCTTGGGGTGGAGCGGTCCCCTTGCTGTACTCTGCTCTTCAGAGCACACAGGCTCTGTCCCTTTACCCAGAATTAGTTTCTCTTGTGTGAAAGAAAACTCCATGATAACTCCCATTAGGGTAGTATAAGGACAAGGGGAAAGTGGATTTTCCATCTGTGTGAACTTGTCTCTGGGCTGTCCCGTGGTGGTGGACCCTGCTGTAGTGGCTTCTTCTGGAAGCTCTTCTCAGAGCGCTGCATGGACAAATAACTGCATCCTTGTCAGTACTGTAATAACGATTATTACAAGTGGAGAAGGGGATGTGTTTAAAAGAGAGGGGTGATCCCTTTCCTTTTGTGGCTTTTCTGGAATCAAATAGAAGAGAGTATAGAATGGAAACCTGCTTGGAAAAGACAAGAAAATCTCAATGATATTTGATTCTCAGTTGTTATGTGGTTTTGGCCATTTTTTTCCTATTTTAAACTGCTAAGTTCTTGCATGTGATTGGGTTCCAATTATTTTTTCCTTGCTTTCTGCTCCCAGAATTGTGAAACATGTTAGGAGGAGCTCCTAGGTCACTCCCTCACATAAATTAGGGTTAACTTCAAAATTGTCAGCTTGCTCGGGGCTTTGTGCTTGAATATCTACAAATAGAGACTTCACCACCTCTCTGGGCAGCATCTTCTCTGCTGGATTTATTATGGAGAATTTTTCCCTCTACAGAGTGGGAGACTTTAGAGGTGCACAGTAAAAGGCAGTGGCATTAAGTTTGGCTATTGTTGCAGAAATACCTGGTTTGATGCATGCAAGTTTGAGCTAATGCCTGACAATAAATGTTGCTGGGCTGTGGGGGAGAAATGCAAGGCAATAGTCTCTCCTTGCAGTGGTTTCTCAAGGAAACAATGAATGTCTGTCATGTGTCACTTGCTCTCCATTTGGGTGTGCTCTTACCTTTTATAGATTTATTTTTCGTTTTCCTTTGGCTTCTGATGCCTTCCTTGACCTAGCATGAGTGAGCTGCAGTCTCAGCTCTGTTTTGCATTCCGTTGCCTGGAGTCTTTAACAGCAAAAACAAGTGTCAAGCTTAAGGCTGTGTTCTTCATGTTTTAAAGTATTAGTTACCTGATTTGAGCTAGGAGGAGGGAGAGGCTGCAACTGAAGTATAATGAAGATATATGTCAGAATACCCTGTGGTGCTGCACAAACAATTGGAGTATCTGTGTTATTCAGGGCGGTAATATCTGCATCCATGCTTGAACTTCTAACCAAATGGGAATGCTTTTATGAGCAGGAATCTCTAGGTTGAACTGACTGTGCAGTGGCTTTGAAGGGGCAAACAAATTCAGTGCATCTGCAGAACAGTTGCCTGGCAATGCACATGTAAGTGTTCTAGAAAGAAATTGGAGAAATCGAAGCCATCTGCATGGTGGGTTGTTTTATACGTTTATGTAATTGTCTTTTTATGCTGGAAAATGTGATTATAGATACAAGGGGTTTATGCTTGCTGAAGTTACTGCTTGAATCACCTGCAAATATTAAAACATTGGTGTCATAGCAGCTATTCTTGTATGCATAATCTCTTAAAGTTAACTTCTGTCTCTGTTTTGCGGGTGGCTTGCATTACTTGAACATGTGTTCATCTGAAGGCTGGCTTAAAAGATAATATGCAATTCAACTTTGAGAGATAATAGGTAAGTCTGTCTGGTTTGACATCAAAAAAGTGACATTTGGCCCAAATCTTTGGAAATGCCTGGAGAGGGAGAGCTCTCAGACTTGTCTGTAACAATGTGAATGGCAGAAACCTACTGCTAAAGAAAACACCTTAATCCTACTGGAAACAATGTTAGTGTGTGAATATATAGGCAGTAATTCTTGAAGATCAAACCAAGTTCAGTGTGTTTGAATTAGCTTTTAAGAAGCCAGAAGAGGACGTTGGTGTTGTGCTAGACTTCTGAGACTTGACTACTTCAGTGATATTTATTGCAGGCTGAGGGTTCTAATTTTTTGATAGCTAAATATCAGTTTTAGGACTGGTATTCTGGAATAAACCAGTTAGCCATGATGATGCACACACAGAAATGCTTCCCCGTTCCCTAAACCCAACATAACTAAATGTTGCTCATGAGTCGAATCCAGCTTTGTTTCTAAAGTTTCACTTATTGGGTTACTCTCAGTTTTGATGTTGTCTTGCCTTGTTTATGCTGGTTTGCCTGGAAAAAAAAATTACAGGAAACAGCAATTCACAACTGATGGTACTGTCTAGTTAGAATAGTAAGAAAACTGGGAAGTTGGTAGAAGATTTAGGAATCATCTTGGGTATCCCCTTTGCATTTAGTCCACAGCGTTCTTTTGAATAAGAGTTGTATTAACAGCATCTGATGCTTTGTGATAGCTAGGTTTAGCTGAGAGCAGAAAACATGGCAGATGATGCCCGTGAGGGTTGGAGCCTACAAAATGAAGTAATCCCACATCCAAGGAGAACTTAAACTATTTCATAGCAGGTTTTATCCTCTTGCTGCTTGCAGACACTTTTGGATCTGTTAGGGTTAAAACAAGTTTTCATATCATTCCTATATCTTTATATATAATACAATAAAAATGTATTTCTTAAAAGCATTTAGACAGTCAGTTATGTGCTCATCTTTGAAGACTTAAATGAAAATAGCTCTGCTGGATTAGCTGGTCTACTCCTTTCCCTGAACTGTTTCCCTATGTACTTTCTACTGCTGTTTTTGAATAGTTCTAATCATAAAATATTTCTCTGATTTTTTTCTTTCATATTAATGTTTTTATTACACTTTGATTTGCCTTTAATGTGCTAGTTAGTGACAACTTGTTGAAGCTTAAAGCAGTCAAATCAGGAGAGAATGACTTCACTTGGATTATGTGCAATTCACCTACTAAGCAAAGATGTATTCCCAAGTTAGCCTTAAGCCTTTATTTTAGTGATTTGCTACTTCACATTAAGCTGATGGCTAACTGCAAAAGTCAAGTAAAGTTCAATCCTATCTAAATCTTCTGTGTCCTCTTGTGACAGCATGTCTAGTTGGCTTCCTTTGGAAAAATTTATCTAGACAGGTTGAACTGAGAATTTGGGGTTCCATCGCACATGCCGGAAGTCTTTCAGGAGCCTGATAATGTTCCTTCTGTCAGTTCAGCACTCCACCTCTGTAGAAAAGCAGAAGTAAATAAGGAGGTTTGAGAATTGTTTTCAGTCTTGACTTATTTATTAGCAGAAGTTGCTACAGAATTTATGCAATAGGATTATTTTGCTGAATTTGTCCATTTCTGCTTTGAGTGGTTTGAAGTCTGTATATATTTATATATACACACATCTGCAGGTAGTCACTACACAGAGCAGGAGTTGCATATAGGCTTTATCCTAGTACAAAAAACCCTGCATTTGGCCTATAAATAATGCTAGGAGAAACATGACTGCTAATAGTACAATGTTGCATATAATTTAAGTGAAGTAAGTTCATGTTGCAGTTTTATACTTGCTTAGCATAAATGTGAGATGTGATAGGATAGCAGTTGTAATATGACTATTGAAAAGTGTTTATATTTTACTAAGAGCATGCTGTTTTTAGTTTAGCTTTTTCTTTTGAAAAGTTCATATTAAATGTCAATCACCCATATATCCATAATTAATGCATTTATTTCCATATATAGTAGCTGGTTTAATTCTTGTCAAAGAATTTGTGCTCTTGCAACTCTTTTGCAAGAGTGTGATACTGTGGTCTATCTCTGAATATAATTCTGGATTTTTTCTTCATTTTATGGTGGTCCATGCATTTCAGTTCTGTCCCCTGTAGGGTTCAGGAACGCTTACTAGCTTGTCACATGCATCAGGTAGCAGTTGGCATTGATGTGTTTTCCCAAATGTGTCCAGCAGGGATATAGCTGAAGTGATAGTGCTATGCTCTACTTGCTTTGCTTTTACTAAAATAACCCAGGTATGCTAAGCTTAGATACCTTCAAATAACTTTTCTTCAGTAGTCAAATGACAGAGGAGAAAGACATTAGCATTTCAGTAAATCACTTAGTGATTCTTTTTATATAAATGCAATTTCCATATATCATCTCATTCTTTTTTGCTAAAATTAAAATTGTGATGGGATTGGAAGTCATATTTCAGACTCATGATGTGTTTATACATTTTGTATTACATGCTTGTAGTTTTTCTTCTGCTTGATATAATGAATGGTTTACCAGGTCTGCTTTGTGGATGCTGACTTTAAACTCTTAAAGGTGTCCATTTTTTTTTTGAATTTTGTGACAAAGTCCTTGGAGATCTCTAAACTATTCCATAACAGATAACTTCTGGAAGTGAGTCCATATTTCCACTTTTGAAACCATAGCATCTGTGTTGCTTGGGACTTAATTTCTTGTAAGTGTGGCGAATTTAAGAGGTTTGGGATGATAGCCTTTCAAGGAAAGGATGATAGGTTCAGACATCGAACATTTAGGCCCTCCCGAGCTCATGTTTGCATCCGTAGGTTTCAGGAGAGCTTGTTTTCAAATAAGACTAGTATAATGCTGGTTTTTAAGTATTGAAGAAATCGGTGGTCAGTGTTTCTGTCTTTATTCAGAAAGAAAGTATTGTGTAAAATTAGGGAGGTGGGGGGGAGGCACTTATTCCTATATCTTCCATGTTCCTTCTCCCAATTTCCTGAGTTCTTTTTCTTAAAACCACTTGGCATAATCCACTCAATTGGGAAGGGCTTATCAACTTTGAGTGTTCTTAGGGGCTTCTGGTTTGGTGTCCCCCCCAGAGCCACTGAGTGCTCCTGAAATGCTGGATGAGGAAGGAAGCATCTGGGGAGCTAAGCACCCTTTGGAGAACTGGCCCTGGGCTTGTCTCCTCTTTGAGCAACAGGTTTTTGTCAGGATTGCACTGGTATCAACTGGTAATACTGACTTGACTCTTAATGCTGTACAACTAAAAATGGCTATTTTATCATCTTAGTCTTTCCTATCTTTTGTCTTATGTGCTTTTTCCATGGCTCAAACTCTCCTATTAGAGATCAGGAGAGCTAAAAAGCTGAGCTAGCTAAATGAACCTACTGTGGAGATTAGGATTTGATTATGATTCATAGGACTTGCCAAAATCAAAAACAAATGAGCATCTGCAGCAATGCTACTTCTCAGAGCAACATCTCACCTTTCAGAGATGGTGTAGAGATAAAGGAGAACTTGAGTTCAGCAATATCTGAATCTTTGCTAAACATGTACTTCTGCTAAACCTTTACCAGATGCAACTGAGACCGCTAAAAGGATATGTTCCTTTATACAGCAAGGAAGCCCGTCCTGGGGAACAAAATCATTCAATACGAAATTGCAGGCAGCTTGGTTTGTGTTCTTGTTCAGCCATTTAGGAACCTATCCTGAATCACCTACAGATTGAGAGTTGTCCTTGAGTGATGTTATACAGATGTGCACGCTTCCAAAAAGCCCAGTTCAAGTCTGTTTTCCTAAGGTGCTACCATCTCTTGCTCTTCAGAGATGGAATATTCCTTGGCTGAGCCAATCTTGGATTGGGCATAATGGAGGAGAAAAACCTATGTCTACCTTCCGCTTTAGCCTTTGGTCTCTGAAAAAAATACATGTTCTTGTTGCAGGAGATGGTTTTACCTGCCTGATCTGGCAAGAGGGAGGAGTGCTAAGGACTAAAGCTCTGGGGAAATGGAGCCGCTCCCTGTGGCGATCTCCTGTGTGTCTGCATCGGTGGTTCTCTTCCAGCGGGCTCCTCTTGGCAGAGGTTTAGGTGGAGGCCCCTGTGTGCCTGGCTGCCCGGTGCTGGTGTCTGCTGCTCCTGCCTCGGCCTCTCCCCTCGCCCGGCCCCACTCCATGTCCGCACCGTGAGGCCAGCGGGTGGCAGCGATGCCTTAGGCTCGCTAGGCTAAGGCTAGGCTAAGGCCGGACCAGGTCTCAGTCTGGCAATCTGCTGAAAATGTGTAAATGTGTGGAGGATTTCCTCCCCATCCTCATAGGGGAATCCAAGAGACAAAGAACCAGTGGAGAAAACAGCAGCCTGAGGCCAAGTGCTGTGCAGGGGAAGATGGAGTGCCCGAAAACTCGTGCACGGCCTGTCAGCCGTGAGCTGGTAGGCCTGGAAACACCGCTGGTGACGAGCGGCTGTCTTCTCCGCAAGCCTTTGGTCATGTCAGCTGCAAATTGGGTTTCAGTAGTTAAATAAGGATGTGGGGCAACCGAATGTGCTTTTATTCTGTTTATGGGCCTGTATCTGCAAGGATCGCTTGCATGCGCCATGTCATAGTGCTGGGCAGGCTCTGCTGAGCTATTAAGCAGACGCTGTGTGGGAGTTGATATAACCCGCCCACCAGATACTTTTCTCTTTAAAGAGGCCTTATATGCAGGCAAGCCTGAGTGTGAGCCAAGAAAGAATTAAAAGCGGCTGAAGTAGAAGTATTTCAAAGTAACATTATTCTAGTAAAATGCTATGTCTGGTATTGGGTGACTTAGACTGCTGACATAAACGCTGTTGCTTATGGTTGCTCTGATGCCGGGTGCAGCAGACAGTGCTGCCTTTAAACTCAGCAAACCTCAAAGCCTCTTGGCTGTATTTATTGGGATGTTATTTCCATTCCAACTGGTGTGAAACAGGAGAGCTATGTAGGGTGAAACCTTAACTGCAGTATGGTTACGTGAAAGTTGTGGCTTAGGCTTTTTCTAAGCAAACAAGTCTGGTGTTAAGGTAAGATTTATTATTGTGCGAGTCATTCTAGTCTGTCTGGTTAGAGATGGGCAAAAAGCAAAAACATCCTGAAAAAATGAGAGAATTTTCAGATACTTTCAGTGCATTACCTGTTGCTAGACCTTTGAGGTAGCCTTATAAATACATGGAAATAAATATACTAAAGAGATGACTTAAAGAATGCAACTTCCAGCTGGGAGATGAGGCTGTGTAGCTGGTTATAGACCATCTAGATGTAGACTAGGTGAGTTACCTTTTATTATATTTGTAGAATAGAGGGAAATCTGTGTCTTACATGGCAATAATGTCATTTGGCAGGGTCCCAAATGCAATACATGTCCAAATCCAGTGAAATGCCTGGAATAACTTGAGATACTTTTGGGTTTGCATCAGGGAGAACAATTTAAAGAAACTTCCCCATAGTCATTGCACTCATTAGGGAATGTTTTAGAAGACTCTCCAGTGAAATGGAAATGAGATTCATCAGTACAGGAGATACAACAGAACCACCCCTGTAAGATCATCTGCTTTCTGGGGATAGCTTGGCATGCCAGGGTGATGTCCCTCTCCTAATCTTCCTCATAAATTCACAAACTGCAAATCTGTTGCATGTAATAAATTTGTGAGCTGAGACTATGTTCTTAACTATAAAACAGCTGAAAGATACAAGTGGCAGTGAACGTTATCAGGCTAGGATTTGATGGGTAACGTTGGCAGACACACACACGGCATTTTTCCTTTACTGAGGGAAAAACCCTGTTTTAAGTAAATGCTTTGTATTAGTAAATCTCTAAAGTGATTATCTTAGCCATCTTAAGTCAGAAAAATCTGAGATGTTGCATGAGCCTGTCAGTAATTACTGTAGCTTCATGGTAGACAGGTAAAATATTAACATGGCACCTCTTGACTCAGTCTGTTTTAGTCCTTAGCAGAGAGCAGCAGTAGCCTTTCTCTGCTTACCAAATTTGTCAGCTGATGGAGATGGAGAGCTCCTTAGCGGAAAAGCGTTTTGGGAAGCAGCTGTGAGGTTTTTTCCTCTCAGTTACACTTGGAGTTAGTGCACATCATGGATTTGCAGAATTGGTGAGCTTTGTTACTTAAGCATCCGTGCAAAGGAAGAGTAGAAAGGGATTTTTTTAGTGTAGGACCACATTTCCAATCCTATTGCAGATACCTAAAGGAAGAAGTAATGAGGTTGAAGTTTTCTGTGTGTTTGTAGTGAAGATTTGGCAAGTGAAGTCAATACAGATGCTGAAGCAAAAGTACTATTATCTTTATCCAGTGATCAAGGGTTGTTTATCTAAATCATAGACTAGAATATAAGGAAATGCATATTAAAACATGCTTTCATGTTCATATTAAATGTTCATATTAAAACAGGCTTTGGGACAGGGATTAGAACTAAACACAGGCAAACAGACCATTGCTGGTCTTTACAGGATTCAAATTCAGGTCTTCTATGTTGTTAAGCAAGCTTTTTGTTATTACCAGCTCCCCAGAGAAAGACCTGGGTGTCATGGTGGACAACAAGTTGACCATGAGGCAGCAGTGTGCCCTCATGGCCAAGAAGGCCAATGGGATCCTGGGGTGCATTAAGAAGAGCGTCTCCAGCAGGTCGAGGTTGGTGATCCTGCCCCTCTACTCAGCCCTGGTGAGGCTGCATCTGGAGTACTGTGTCCAGTTCTGGGCTCCACAGGACAAGAGGGATGTGGAGCTGCTGGAGAGAGTCCAGCGCGGGGCTACAAGGATGATCAGGGGCCTGGAACATCTGCCCTACGAGGAGAGGCTGAGGGAGCTGGGCCTGTTCAGCCTGGAGAAGAGAAGGCTGAGAGGGGACCTGATCAGTGCATATAAGTACCTCAAGGGAGGCAGTGAGGAGGATGGGGCTGGTCTCTTTTCAGTGGTGGCCACCGGCAGAACTAGAGGAAACGACTGGAAACTGAAGCACCAAAAGTTCCACAGGAACTTAAGGAAAAATTTTTTAACAGTGAGGGTGACAGAGCCCTGGAACAGGCTGCCCAGAGAGGTTGTGGAGTCTCCTTCTCCAGAGATCTTCCAAACCCGCTTGGACGCAGTCCTGTGCCACGTGCTCTAGGAGACCCTGCGTGTGCAGGGGGGCTGGACTAGATGACCTCTGGAGGTCCCTTCCAACCTTAAGCGTTCTATGATTCTATGATTTTTTTCAGGTGTTTGGAAAAGCTCCTGTCGCTCTTCTGAGTTTTCTGGAACACTTACTCAAATTGTGAAGAGGGTAATGCTGAGAGTGGAGAGGTGAATTTTCAGTAAGATTATGTTAAAGACGTGATGAGGAAAAATAAAAAAACACTTGGGCAGAGAAGGGAAAACCGTAGACTGGCCTTATCCTAGTAAGTGCTGCTCTGCAGTAAGTACCCATGAGTTGAAAGGGAAGCGATTCAGCAAAACAGAGTTTTGCCACAGTTTGGCTCTGTTTGTAACATCTGATACTCTATCCCTCCCAGCAGTGTAGCAGGTGCTGTGTTTTACTCTTTTCCATACAGTTATGGTGAAGTTGATACTGGTTTTAAAGTTAATTCAGTGGGGATTCAATTGCCTTGACTCATTAATGAGTTCATTTAAAGTTGCTGTGGATATAAAATCTAATTGAATGGATTATCCGTTTTGTTTTATATTTGTTAAATCTGCTGTTTGAAAGCTTTTCACCCAACTGTTTTGAGCATTGTCTTGGGTGACAAGTAGTATCTGTAACATCCTGGGAGAAGTGAAATGAACTGTGTGTTCTCATTAAGGGAGACTAACAACTGTTGGTCAATGCAAGTTAGCAGGAAGTGGTGAATATTGCGTGTTCAGAACTTAACTGTGTGCTCTAATAGAGCATCATAAAGGTGCAATGTGTTCTATCATGGCATATAATACAATGTTTTTCTCATTCCCATAAAAACAATGGTAGTGCACTATTTTGTGATTAAAGTGCATATGAGTGTTTCAGGCAATGGGTGTTTTTGTAGTATCTAGTGATGCCAAGTGTCTTCTGGTGGAAAAGCAGTTTTTTTAATAGATATTTTCCATAGAAGATAAAAGTAAGTTTAAGGGGCTTTAAATACACTAGGTTTTCATTTGAAAATCCTATTTTGTTGTAGGATGTTGGAGTAAGTCTCTTTTTGTTTCTCCTTCCACCCCGAAAGGATTAACCCTCAGCTTGAAGTTCAGCCTGACTTTTGTCCCTTGGCAGGGATGCAGGATTTTTCCCTGTTTTCTAGTAGCAATTATCTAGCTTCAAGAGGTATTCTGAAGTTAAAGGGCCTTTAAACACATCATATGCTCAGTGTATGAGCTTTGATCTTTCTGCAGAATTATCTTCTGGAGTGTCTTAAAAGTTTTAACAGACTTTAAATATCCATGGGCAGAAAGCACTTAGTTCATAGACTCCATGGGCTGTTGGTAGACTAGGCAATCTGTACCGCTGTCTCTAATTCACTCTGATTTACTCTGGGCTCTATAGCTTCCTAGCTGAAGGGATGAGTTGTCTGCCATGGGTGTTTGCATGGGACTCTGCAGCGCTGTTGTGTTTTCTGCAATGTGTTTTCCAACACGATCACTTTTTGCTTTTCCTGGTGCTGGAAGCAGTGTGGTAGCCTGCATCGCTAATGGCCAGCAATCTGCACTCCTTGCTGTGGTTTCACAGGCCCTCGGGCCATCCTGCTTGTTGATTCATTTGGCTTGTTCACTTTCATTGCTGGTGGCTTGTTCATTTTCCACCTCTCCTTTGTCTGAGTGTTAAGCAATGTTTAGGTGCCATTTTTTTTGGCCTTTTGGGTTTCTTAAAGCAAGCCTACCTGTTGCTACGACTCAAATCTACCATGACACTCTTCAGTCACATTCATTAGTTCAGTCACTTTGATTATAGGGAATAGGTTGGAAATGTGGGTTCTTTGTGGTCAAAAGTTAGAGGGTTAATCAGGAAGCCTAAGAAAGCTTTGAGACTGAGCCAACATGAGTATGTATATATAAATTTTTAAAGTATACACATGCAAATGAGAAAGTGATTATCATTCTTATGGTGCATTTCATTTGTTTTTTTTAGACATCATATGAGTCTGGCTAATTTATGTTATGTAAGGCAACATTAAACTGACAAATATGGAATCTGAATAAGAGGAAGTAATGTATAGTGTAGGAAGATGTGTTATCTTGAATCTCTTCTCTCCTATTACTCCAACAGCAGACAAACTAGAACGCTTCATTTTTATAAGTGAATATACACTGTAAATTCCTTATGAAAGGAATATTGTGCTTCCGGTAGAATATTATGCACAACGGTGAGCTTGTACTATCTAAATAGCAGTAGATCCAGCAGAAGCAGCTAGAAATCCCTCTTGGGTAAGAATCTGTCAAGAGGATCTAATGAAAACAAGGCGAAATGAGGTGGGGACCTGCCGAGCTGCTGCAAACTGTGAGGGGTGAGGAGCGCTGCGAGCCGTGGCCTGCCTCGACGAGGGCCGTCGGCCGCGTGGTTGGAGCCGCTGCGTGCCCACAGCGTTCCCAGCCGCCTGCGGGGCTGGTCGGAGCGAGGCTGCACCCGCGGAGCTCCGAGGAGCTGCAGCACGAAGAGGGCAGAGAGCGACCCCGTCCCTGTGTGGGGAGACACACGCATCTACCTGACGAGCCGTGTGGGCCTGCAGCATCAGACGGGTCTTTGGAACTCGTTGCACTCGTGTTGAACCTGGCAAAACAGGTTCTGCTGTGGGAAAGCAGAAAATCACAAGGAGCCTAAAGCCTTGGGCCTGTGAAAGCCAGAGCTGAGCCCTGATCCTCACTTTCCTTGAGGTTCCTTCAATTAAACATAGAGGAATGACCAATAAGACAGGCCAAGGGTTGATATTCTGCTTACTTGATGAGGAACCCTGTGAAATACAGGGCAGCTCTGAAAGCTTCCCCTAAGCTGCCTAGTGTGGAAGGAATATTCCAATAGCTGCAGGCATAGGCTGTGCTAGCAGAATGCAGAGGTTTCCATGCTCTGTTTTCCTAACAGGCCAAAGGAGACAACACAAATCCTGTGAGGAGCCTTGGTCAATTGATCCTGCAGGAGTCCTCTGTGGAACTGGCATCCTGCTGAGGAACTGGGGACTCCCATTCTCCAGCTGGCCTAGCACCTGTAAGAGCAATTCTAACTTTTCTTAGAAGCTTCTCAAAGTCAAAAGATCCTCATCCTTCTTCATGAACATAAAGATTGCTATGGATTTTTGTAGACAGATTCAAGCTGAGAAAGGCCAGCTAAAAATATTTGCCTGTGTTTTGGATTAATACTTTCAAGTCTTCATACCTTGGTTTTTTAAAATATAGCTCTGATAATCAAACTGCTGCCTACACTAAAGGAAATCAATAATGAATAGTCATTTAAGAGCACTGCATTTTCTCATTTGTCTCTGAGCATACATGGTAATTACAAATAATGCTTCATGACCTATGGTTGAATAAACCAAAAATAGTTGAAGGAGCTACTAATGCATGTATAAAGTTCTATTTAGAACTCCCTTTCTCAGAGGAAAAATACCTTATCAAATGGTAACATCAGTGCATCCCTTTGCTTGGGAGTGCAGAATTAAGGGAATATCCTACGATATGTGGCTAAAGATTGTGATTTCTGGGAGTGTATTGAGGGTAATGTTAATTCTCCACAGGCATATAATGCTGTCTTTCTTTAAATCTCTGGGATAATGAAGAGAAGGGCTGTAGCTTAATTCTGGAGTTGGTACAGGCTGTAGTTGAGACTAAACTCAAATGTTTTTGCATCAGTGGAAATGTATGAGTTGATGTCATGTAGACTGTCTTCTGTCTTCACAGAAGAATAAAGTCTCCTGCTTAAGACATTTACTTGTTCTTAAACTAGCGACATGAGCAAAATGATTAGCTGGAAGAGCAGTCAATGTTTTCTGAAGCTGTTTTAGTGCAGTACCTATATACAGACCTGAAAAAGCACATGCAGCTTACAGGCTGTCTTAACAGGTGATGCCCAGTTATGAACATAACTCACTGCTATTCTTTTAAACTTGGTGGTTTCTCTTCTGGAGTAGAAACTGCAGAATTAAGCAGCCTATTGAATTACAATGAAAGAACTTACTTGAAAAGCATTTCTATCTTGGAAGCTGGGCCTGGCTTGAAGCAAGTGGCTTAGTGCATACTTGAAAACCAGTGAGCAGTGGATAGTCTCCAAGGGCTGCTTCCCAGTAGTGTTTTCCTGCGTAAATACTCACTGCTGACCCCAAACACTGCATTTGCTTGAAATAACAGCCTGCATGCAGGACACTTTTATCCTAGATGATGGGTATAGTTGGGAATGTGTTAATTGTGTATTTATTTCTGGTACCATATCAATTGTCTTGTGTGTTTGGAAAGGGTAGAGCTCTACCATTAAGGTGCAAGAAGGGCTGCGTAGGAGAAAGAGATGGGGAGTCTCTGGAGATGCTGAAGAATAGGATGGCTGCTAAAAATGTCAGTAGAAAAACAATTACTGGGAGGAGTAGCCAATACCCCTGAGGGCTGCGCTGCCATGCAGAGGGACCTGGACAGACTGGACAATGGGGCGGTGAAAAACCTCATGAAATTCAACAAGGCCAAGTGCAAGGTTCTGCACCTGGGGAGGAATAACCCCAGACACCAGTACAGGCTGGGGACTGACCTTCTGGAGAGCAGCTCTGCAGAGAGGGACCTGGGTGTCATGGTGGATGACAAGTTGACCATGAGGCAGCAGTGTGCCCTTGTGGCCAAGAAGGCCAATGGGATCCTGGGGTGCATTAAGAAGAGCGTCTCCAGCAGGTCGAGGGAGGTGATCCTGCCCCTCTACTCAGCCCTGGTGAGGTCGCATCTGGAGAACTGTGTCCAGTTCTGGGCTCCACAGGACAAGAGGGATGAGGAGCTGCTGGAGAGAGTCCAGCGCAGGGCCACAAGGATGATCAGGGGCCTGGAACATCTGCCCTATGAGGAGAGGCTGAGGGAGCTGGGCCTGTTCAGCCTGGAGAAGAGAAGGCTGAGAGGGGATCTAATCAGTGTATATAAATACCTCAAGGGAGGGAGTGCAGAGGACGGTGATGGTCTCTTTTCAGTGGTGGCCACTGATAGGACTAGAGGAAATGGCCGGAAACTGAAGCACCAAAAATTCCACAGGAACTTAAGGAAAAAAATTTTAACAGTGAGGGTGACAGAGCACTGGAACAGGCTGCCCAGAGAGGTTGTGGAGTCTCCTTCTCTGGAGATCTTCAAACCCGCTTGGACGCAGTCCTGTGCCAAGTGCTCTAGGTGACCCTGCGTGTGCAGGGGGGTTGGACTAGATGATCTCTAGAGGTCCCTTCCAACCTTAAGCATTCTGTGATTCTATGAATTGTGCTCATGACAGTAAGCTGTTCTTGCCTGTAGCAATGTGCAAATTATTTGTGCTTCTAAACTTAAAGATTCTGAATAACTGAAGACCAAAAAAACCCTCAAGGTAGATCGGGTGTCATGGCCCTTGGTAATTCTTTTTAAATGGCTTCTCAGTGTAGCTTCTCCAGGAAGGTGGAGTAAATTTATTTGAACTTTGCGAAGTCTCATCAGTGGATGTCAAAGTACCTATTAATAGCAACATGTGATGCCCTGCCAGGTAATGTGCAGGGTGACTCTGTCTCTGTTTTGAGCTGACAGTAAGAGAACAGATGGAGAGATGAAATGGAGATCAGAAGAGCTGTGTAATGACTTCATGATAAAAAGAAGTGCTTAGCGCGGTAAAAGCCAGTTAAAAATACATCAAGGTGACATCACTGTGTAGGCAGACATGCTAGCTGATGCTAGGACCTTGTACAGATGAACAGGAAAAGGACCAGTGTATTTATGGAGAAAAGGAAAATGAACTCCAAAATGGGCTGCTTTTCCCCAGGTATGAAAGAATTGGGGAGCTCAGGCTAGCATAATGCATAACAGGAATTAACCAAATTAGGCAAGTGTTTTAGAACACTCAGGTAAGGGTTGAACTCTACTTAGATTAAGGGGATAAGCAGAATAAGATTGCAGTATAAGAGACTTGATTTTAGCCAAAATCATTGCATAACTGGTAGGATTAACATTTTTTCGGGCCATTGCTCCCTTCCTCCATGACATTCCCTTCTCCAAGTAGTGTGATAACATTTCCAAGAAGAAGAAAGCTTGCTGCATCTGGTTTAGAATATGACTTACTGTTGTCATTTCACTCAACTGTGGGTTTTTTTCTGATTATGCCCCACTATCTGTAGGCAAGTTCAGTGTGTTTAGATACCAACAAGCAGTCTCTGAACAGCTAGTAGATGAGTTGAACAGTGAATAGAGGAGGAGCAAATGGACTGAGGAGGTTACATGACATATTCTAAACAGTTTACCTGTAAGGACCATGGAGAAGCATGTAATTATGAAGGTAAAAATAGCAGCAGTCTAAATCCTTCTGTTGGAAAGAATTTATTTTGAACAGATTTTAAAGAGCATTTAAGAACATTAACTTAAAAGCCACATTTACTTTTAACATTGCTTCCCTGAGCCAGCCCATCATTAGACTAAGCATTATGTAATATTAAAACAGTTGGTGCCTACACATCTTATGCTATCTAATGCACTTGATAGAAACACAAATATCAACATACCAGAGCAAATAGGTGCAGAATGAAACAGGTAAGACCTGTTTCTCATGTTGTAAAGCTGGCATGCAGAGCTGTGTAAGTGTTTATGAACGTGCCCAGCAGTTGAAATGCTGGCGCTTGCCCTTGACGTGTGCTGCCCCATGCTGGAATGGGGCCTGTCCCTCTGCATCCCCCACCAGGAGGCCAGGCTGGCCTGTCTTCCGATCCTGTGCAGCTCAAATGAATTCCTAGTGTTTCACCAGGACTCTTCTGTTGCAATGCACTTCCATATGCTTTATGCTGTTACAGAACCAGGATGAGTATCAGGTGTTTTTACTCTGCATGGGTTTGAGCCTTGGGAGCTGGGTTCAGGCTCCAGTAGCCTTTAGCCTTAAACCGCCCCTTCTTACCGGTATGCTCTTAAGCTGTCTGGGGAGGACCAAAAAATGCCGGAGAAAATGTAACAGTGTAGACAGGAAGCTATTCCCAGCTTTTTCCAGGGCACAAGTTTTTGAGATATTGTGCCTGCATCTCTCATGCCTCCTTTCAGTGCATTCTTGCTGCTAGCTTTTGTATATTTGATTCCCTGTCTTTGAAACACTGATCATTTTAATCTAATACATAGAAAACACAAAATTGCAGGAAAAAGGGAAGGGCTTTTGAAGTTTTCTTACCTTTTTATGTGTTCCCACTGCACATAAGATGAAAGCAACCAAAAATATTTCCACAGCCAGTGACTTTGTGTAGTGTTTGCTTGATTCTCAGGAGGAAAAAAATAATTTGAAGCTTCTGTCGAGCTCTCACTAGCCTGTTAGGGAATATAACAGGATTTTTCTTCAGGAGAATCAGAAAATGGATGGTGTCTAAAAGTGTTGCTTAGAAGCAATTTTTAAGAATATAGGCTGAGGAACTGAAGTATGTAAGTTGAGCTATACTGAGTCTTATTTTCATGCCACCTTCCCAGCTGTTCTTCTGGATGTTGTAGGCTTGTCCTAACTGATCCACCCCTTCACATAGGGAAGCCTGGTGGAATAAGACGTGGAGCAGACTGTCCCGTTCTGTTTTCAGCGTGTATTTGTGCACGCTGGGCTCTGGGTGAGCTCTGGGACCTGGCTTCCAGAGCAAGCACTGGCATCGCAGGCTCCTTGTGAGTGTTGGCTATTTTGTCCTGGTAACTGCTGATTGCGATATTAGGATTCCCTAGGACTTCCCATTAAGGCTGCTAGTTACATTGATTTATGAAGCCATTTGTGTGAACAGGCATTTTACCTAATACTAACATGAGGCTGTACTGGCACCTTATTACCCTTACTGTCATTCTGAGAAAGTAGATTAGGTAAGAACAGAAGATGCTGGAAGATTTACATAAATGTGAAACACCTGTCAAAAATACTGTTAACTATCAGTTACAAATATTGGTAGCATTTGAATACAGTAAACCACAAATATAAATCAAGGCATGGCAGTTAATGAGAGCTTCCCTTGAGGAACTTGGGATTTTGATAATAACTTGACAACATTCCATGGTTCACACGGACAAGTGGTTTGGTGTGAGAGTCCTGGAATTTCACTGTAGAGAATTAATGTGCTAGAACTGGAGGTTGCCCTCTTGTGACAAGCCTATACATTTTTTCAACTGGAAATATAGATGCAAATATTTCATGAATTCTTCCCTATTGTGTCAATGTGAATTTCATTACAACTTAATAGACAGAAGTTTGATTTCCATTTAATTAAAGAGCTGTGATACTTGAGTCACTTGTTTTCTCTCATAACATGCAACAGATTGTGTAATAATTGTCACTATTTGTCTAAGTTTTATTATTCAAGTTAAAGCAATGGCTGCATGCACAGGAAACTTGCTTTCATGTAACACTTAATAGTTCTTTGTGACTCTTTCCTTTATTACATTTGCAGTCATTATTTTATTGTACCTTAAAATAAAAGCAAAGCTTATGAATTGTAACTTTTATACTTGAAAGAAAATTGAAATGAAAGCACATGTAAAGAGGATTGAATTAGTGTGCAAAAATAGATCAGCATAAAACCTTCAGTTTAAGAAAGTTGTTTTCAGTTGAAGTTAAATCAAATTGCCCTTTAAGTGCTTGAATTCCAAGAAGAGAGGGAAGCCCAGTTGCTACCTTGATCCTGTCACAACTTCTTTACTTGGGCACTGTGGCTGGCCAGCAGCTTGGATCTGCATCTGCGTTGTTGGATGCTGCAGTCTCCAGAGAAACCAGGCATTCTGAACAGGCCCGGGCCTGGTCGGGACACGTGCAGCCTTGCAGCCTCTCGGCCGGAGCGGTGGCCACGGGTGACGGGAGCGCTGGGCGCAGCGGTTCCCGTGTGTTGGCCAGGCTGCCCAGGCACAGCCTTGCAGCTCCTCGTGAGCATCTCGGCAGCTTGCTGGGCACTTCCAGGCTGAGAACAGATGCTGATGGAGTGTCTGATGCTGCACGGCACATAGCCAACCAGGATACAGGACGATATAGTGGCTTGGGGAGCTATTTGTAGTGGTTGGTTTCTTCATGAAAAGTGCCCTGGAATATACCATATCCCACTTGGAGTTGTCCCAAACAAGATTGTTGGGTTGAAAAAGGACGTGCTTTGAAAAAGTAGATGTATGATGGTCACAAATGCCGAGTATCAATAGGGGCAGATCTGTTAAAAAGCAATTATTGATTCTTGTGCCTTTTCCTACAGCTTTGATCGATGCCTTCTATGCCCTTTTCGCACATAATTTTTCTTTGTGGAACAATGTTCCCACTTCCTTGTGCACATAAAGCATGACCCCTTGGACTTCAGCAAGGCTTCCCCTTCCTCTCCTTCAGCCCTGGCTTCCCCTGCAGTGCTGCCAAGTAGTTAACTGACTAGGATGAAGCTGTGGGTGGGAGTACTTGCTGAAAGTGAGAAAATACTAGACATGAATTGTATGTTTTATTCTGACAGCTTGCTCTTCATGGTACCCATATTCCTGCATGCATCTTCCTTGTGGGTACTAGGAATCGCAATTTTGGTTTAAAAGTCTTGTCTGGGGCTCTGCTGGGCTCTGAGAGCTGGGGTATCTGGAGCAAAAAAGCAGGGAGTTAAAGGTTAGGGATATTCTGCAAGTGCTTTTGATGTGATTTCTGTTGTCTTCTGGTGACTACAAGCTTAAGTCGGAGACTCCTTGTTCTGCATGTGAAGTATGCATATTTGTCTCTGAGCAATATGAAAAAAGGGGGCAAATACTATATCAGTAAAGCTGAAATGTAAAGTTCAGTCTGAAATCTCATACCCTTCCCTGTATCTTCAGCTGAAACTATTCAATTTGATACTTATTTCAGATTTTTCAAGTTCCAAATACTGTCAAAACAGAAATTATATATAGTGTAAAAATACTACATCAGAGGTTTAAAGTAACAAATAATTAATACTGTTTAAGAAAACATTAATGTTCCTACAGTATTTTTAGTGTGCTAGTACATAGTACAAATGCCAAGATGAGATGAATCATTTTGGTAAAACTAAACTGAAAAATACTTTAACCTTTTTGGAACAATGAGTTTTGACATTTATAAAATGAAACAAGAGCCAAGATTTCATCTGGACTTTCCCCACTGAAGCTGTCATAAAACTCAAGTTCTCATGACACTTTCTGAAGGAGAATGTGTTGTATTCTGGTTAGAAAAGAATTGTTTGTTATTTTTTTTTAAACTGACTCTACTGTTAAAGTGATTTAGGTTCTGACAGACTGCACCCAATTGCCCTGTAATTGTTTTCTGGCTCTTTATTTGCTGTGAAACCTTTCTCACCTTCAGTAAATGGTGTGGACAGCTTTACTGCAACGTTTTCCTTAGGTGAGACTTCCCTTCTGGGGACAAGTGCCCAGGACTGAGCTTCCTCTGCACCCTCCTCCCCTTGGAGGGCTGTAGCTCCCTATGCGGGGGTGTGTTAGGAGCCTGTCCTGGTGACCAGGGTGCCTGGGCACTGGCCCTGCTCTTGGGCACCGCCTGTTCTCCGGTGCCTGTGACTTTCCTTGCAGGGCACTGGAATCTCTTCTCTAGCGAAGCTGAACTTCATGCACAGTGCTGTTGCCGTGATTGCCACCGAGGTGGCTTGCAGCCACATACAGGCTACTCTAGCTCCAGTCACTCAACCTCCTCCCTACGGTGTCTGAGGAAAAGCTCTTGTAGGTGTTTTTCCCTGTCCAGTGACTTGCTGGTGCCTGACTGCCGGGGAGGCTGGACAGAGCTCCCCCGCGCCTGCTCCTGCCCTCTCTTTGCTGCCCGGAAGGCCGTGGAGCCCAGAGAGGCCAGGCGGGCCGAGGGACGTGGGGCTTCCTGAGCCTGGGCCGGAATCACCCGGGGGAGCTCCCGTGGCTGAAGGAAGGTCTCTGGTTGCCAGGTGAGTGCTAATTGCAGCGTGCCCTCTGGCTCTGAAGAGGTCCAGTGGCTTTTCACATACTTAGAGGAAATGCTGCGTTTTTCTTTTGTCTGTTTTTATAGGAGTAGTTTAAGGGAATACTCTTAAGTTTTCCCACAAGGTTTTGGTATGTAACAAAGCCTCAGTAACAGTAAAACCGCAGATCATATTTTGTATAAAGTACCTAGGAATACCTAGGAAAACCTTCTGGATCAGGCTGAAAGCCCACTTTGATTAATGCAGCTGCTTCCCTTGATTTCTCTAAGTCTCAAAAGGAGCTTTCGCTGAAGAAATGGCTTGAGTGTACTTGCTCTTGTAGGAAATTTAGTATTTCACAATTTTTTTCTCTGTTCTTTTATTAACCTAAGGAAGTGAATTTGGTCTATGACCATCCTACTAAGTCTGTAGCCTTGAAAAGGCCAAGATATTAAACCGTAAAGGTAGATAACTTCAGGATTTTGTTTTTTGAATTTTCTTAATTCCCTTAATTTTTTTTTTTTTTTGTATCAAGCTAGATAGGTAAATCTGAGAAGGATGCTTATACTGTCTAAATGGATCAGAGAGCAATAGGATTTTAGCATCCCTAAGAAAGCATCAGGATTTTGGGCATGCCTGTTTCTGTGGTCTTGTTGATGGATGCTGGTCAAAGTATAACTGTCCAAGAATCTCAGTCTAATCATCAAGCCCAAGGACTTGCTGGAAAGTGAGCAGCTGACACAGTATGAAGAAAGTGGTTGGAAAAATGATGGTGTGGATTTATATATGAAAACATGGCCTGATGTATAGAAAATGACTATAAATCTGTTTATCACATCTTGCTATTTTTTGAATAAGGAATTAAAAAATGGAGAAGTTTCTCTCTTGGCTTAGAGTAAACAAGAGTAGCAAAACTTAAGATTAAGACCACAATTTCATCAGAATATATTTTTTTGTACCCAGAACATTTGTATAGTTGTGACTTTGAATAGTTACTCCTATGGTTAATGCTGATGAGGTACATGCCAAGCAATACAACAAGACAAATTTAATGTCTGTTCTTAGCTATAATATAAGTGCAGGCTTCTGAACTAAGATGTGAATGAAGGGAGGATATATACCATTTCTCAGTTTAAATAGGATTATCACTATTTTAACCAAAATGAAAATCAAGAAAATAAACATGTTTTGCAAATGACGATTTGTGTTAAGGTCAGATTGAAAGTTTGAACTTGCCAATATTCATGGAGGCTGTTTCTTTCTTATATAGGCAAAGTTGTCTTGTCTTCCAGGCTTGCCCACATAACTGCACTGTGACCCTTCTCCATGCTAGCACTCCTGTGGTCTCAGTCAGGGCATATGAGCAAGGAGGTCGTTCAGTGCTCTTTGCAGTGAGGTTACACCTACTGCCTTTTGGCTTCCATGTTTTTCTTAACAATCTAGAATAAACAAATATCTTAAACTTGCTTTCAGAACGCTTAAATGGAAAATAACCAGTCAAATTGGCAAAGAAAATCGTCAGAGAAAATAAATGCTCAGAGTATGTGAGTTGTGCAGGATACAGCACACTAATGATTATAACTTTAAAATAACTAACTTAACTGTGTTTGGAGTTGAGCCTGCATCGTCAAAGGCTACCTAGGGATGAACTGCCATGTTTTAAATATGTAGCACTATCCAAGATATACCAGCATGCATTCTGCTTAGACCTTCTCTACTGATCTGTTGGGCTGTTTGATTTCCTTTAATACCCTGGAGCTGCTGCTATGTGCCCTTTTAGGCTCAAATTATGTATGCTGCAAAACTCTGGGCCAGGTGCACAAGTGCAAGAATTTTTCTTTTGTAGGAATTACATTTCTCTCAATTACTCCTGTATAGCTCACCTAGAGGTGTCTGCCATGTGCACCTAGGTATTTAGGTTTTTAGAAGGAAGAAGAGTTACAATGACAATGATACTTCACACTTGCCTGAATTTGAAAACATTTCCCAACAATACGTGAAAATGGTCATGACTTCTACTAATAAGGAAAATAAGGCTCTGGAGAGGTAATGGGTTTGGCCCAAAATCCGACAGAATGTGCTCCTGTAGAAAAATATGCATAAGATTGAAGATGTAAATTTTCAGTTCCACTTTAGTTAGCTGCATCTGTTTCTGCTGTCTGGAATGTTAATACTGGTCTCGAGTCCCTCCAAATGTTCCTTCCTTCATTTTTGGTACATATTTTTAACCTACATAATACAGTTCACACTGTGTAGACTCACTAGCTTTAAAATACTCCAGAGGTTTCTTTCTGCTGAGTAAGGACTTCTGGTATTTGATATTGTCCTTTAGCAGTAAGGTAAAAGTTACATTAAAAAGTCAAACTTTTTAAAAGGATGAAGGAAAAAAGTGGCAAGGTGCCTTAGATCCGCCTCTGCTCCCCAGCCATTCCAGCCATACTCTCCCATGGACTCTGTGTGGGTTAATGGGAGACAAGGCTATAATGAGTAAGGCTTAGGCCTAAGCTTGATTATTTTAACAACAGAAGCATGGGAATTAGTTTCACACTAGTACTTG
Source organism: Tinamus guttatus (assembly GCF_059628265.1). NCBI lineage: Eukaryota > Metazoa > Chordata > Aves > Tinamiformes > Tinamidae > Tinamus > Tinamus guttatus. The sequence goes on along the minus strand of NW_028288821.1, from coordinate 15,039,186 downwards.
TTTTCTTGAGGTTACTAGTAAGTAATAAATGTTTCCATGTGATACATGGCTCTGAGTATAGAAGCCAGCCAGTGGAGGAGAGTCCCTAGGTCTGGAACAGCAGGCAGATGTCATGTGGTAAATGGAAAAGGAATCTGTTGCAGCTCATTCTCAGTGTCCTCTGGAAGGGGTGTGGGCTTTCTATCTGCTAAAAAACCTTGCAGTCTGCTGTAACAGGTGCCCTTGGACATGTCTGGAATGCTGAAGTGCCGCTGGGGACGCAGGCCGGGCCAGCCTGCCAGCGCACAGGCCCTTCGGGTGCCCTGGCCTGCTCCAGGGCCCTCTGCTCCCGGCCTTCTGGCTGCCCAGTCTGTCAGAACAAGCAGCTCGGGCAGCTTCTCACTTCTGTTCCTCAACATCCAGTGAGTCCTGCCTCCTCCTGCTTGGCTCTGTCCAGCTGCCAAAGACTAGCCCAAATTCCTCAGCAAGTCCGGGATCAGTTAGGAGAAATCCCAGATTGGTTTGGCTGGGATAACCGTGCTTTCCATGGAGCCCCTCTTCTCTCGGGCCTTCTGAGAGGCCTTGGTACGTGCACGAGGCCAGGTTAACCACACCGCTTAGCTGCTTTGACCTTAATAGTTGTGTCTGGCTGGTCTGGCTGGTTTGGTCTGTTATGTAGCTGTGCCTGTTGATATCCCCTGGTCTGTAGCTATTGCTGAAATGTTTGGCAGTGCTTAAGGGGGCACTGAAGGAACCCTGTATTGAATGACGATGCTTTAGGGTTTGTGGGGCTGGTTATTCCCGGAAGGGCAGCCCTGAAAAAGCTTTACTGGCGTATGGAGGGCATCAAGCATTGGTCTGTCCTTGTCCCATCCAAGCTGCTGCTCATGTCTTTCCCTACAGGGCTGCAAAATTAATTACTTCACAAAGATTTTGCTTTAACCTAGCTCTTTGCTCAGCTGCCCTGTTGACATCAGTGGGGCTGGGGACTGTTGGGAGCAGATAGTCCCAGACATGTATTTTGGGGCACTGATTACAACTAAAAATTTAGCCACCTCAGCTGAAACAGTTTTCCAGCCCTGTTCAAATTTCTGGAGACTGGGCTGAGACAGTTGCAGTATCTGGTTTTCTGACACCATCTTGTGATGTAACCATTCGATCTTGTTCATCTTCCCCCACTGCCACTTTGCAATCATTTGAGAATAAATCTAGTACAAGATCATTTGGGTATAAGGATTATAATATTGCAAAACAGCAATCACTACACACATTACCCTTTAGCTGCTGACAGCCAAGTTCAAAAAAAATCTCCTTGTGTGCTGGTTTCACAGCAGTTGATAAAGGTTAATAAAATGGAAGTTTAAAAGGCAACATTTCTAAATCTTTTGTGCTCAGAAAGGACAGTTCTCATGGTTTGGGGTTGACTTAGCCCACATACTGCATTCACATCCAAACTGTGACTCTCTCCAGCCTTGCACCACATGGAATAGTGAACTCCAGGCCATGCTGTTACCACTGCCAGAGAGAAGGGAGCCTTTTCCCAAGGGAGCTGCTACCTGTAAATCCCGCACAGGACAGGACATGTGCAGTCGGGAGAACAGAGCACCTGCTTCATCAAATTACAAATGTTATGGTATAACTGGGTCCTATAGTGTATTTCTAGTTAGACTTATTGCCTGACTAGAGCATTAAGACTTCAAGATTTTACACTTTTATGTTCCTGTGTCACCAGACATACTAATTTGCAGTGCAAGTCGATGGCATGTTCTATCTAAGATTGTTTGATTTAAGCTGGCTGTAGTCTTTAAAGTTACTTCTAGTTTTTGTATCAGGGTGAGTGACAAGTCCTATTTATCCCTACTAATATGGGTAGTAATACCAGAAGAGATGTTGTATGAGTTGCGTGTACTGTTTAAATTCAGGAGCACTGAAACATCTGCTTTTTGCTTTATTGTGCCTTAAAGGGCTGTTGTTTTAGTGTGAGACAAGGCTATAAATAATGCGGTTTAGGCATAAAATGATAGTACATGTTTCTTAATACCAAATTCACAGTTGATAAGATACATAAGGCACTTTTTTTCCATCAGTTTCCCCCTGAAATGTCTGGATTGATATATATGTAAGTGGAATGATCTGATTTACCCTCTAAGGTGTCCATAGCTGTTCTATGTGCTATAGAAAATGTATTGTCTGGCCAGTTGTACCTGTGGCTAAAGCCACCGGGGCACTTCTTGAGTAATGAGGTTGGAGGGTGCCTATAGACTAGATCAAGTAACTCAGCTGCAGCACTTGGTTGAATGTGTGCTTTCAGTTCTCTAGGAGATTCTTAGTCATCGTGACAGACTTTGTGCATGAGCAAGCAGTAGGGATTTACATCTAAACAACTACTTCACCTGTGTTCTTGAAGAAGGCTGCAAACGCCTGGTGATCAAGCGGTGTGCGTGCCCAATGCTCCACTGAGCGCAGAGGCTCCAAGCCGGACGGCGAGGGAATCGAGCCAAGACAGCCCGATGCATGACCGACTCCTGTCCTGCAGCTTTATCAGGGAAGGAGGTACTAAATTAACACTGAGAATTATTTTAAGACACAACCATGATATCTATTTTAATAAGCAATAAAGCTGTCACGTCCTGTTACCAATAAGTCATGAGGTTTCAGGTATAATAGCAGTAATATGTAATAATGAAATGGAGTCAAAGCTCTGGCAATGAACAAGTGCTTTTGTCTGTAACAATTTTAAAGAAAACCTATGTTTTAAGGCCAATTCCTATATTATTTAGGTCTGTTTGCAGTAACGCAGCGGGAGGAGCTGACATTTCAAGTAATTGCTGCTCTAACAAAGCGCGTAAGCATTTATCAAAATATGCCAATTAAGCTTGGAAGGCTATTGAGCTCGTTTAATGAGGGCTGCAGATACCATCTCAGTGGTGTGCTGCAATATACTGCGCATCCGTGGCCCAGTCACTGGTTTGATCTTTATGGCTCTTTTTCTTTAATGTGCTGATTTTACTGAAGTTGTGGGTTTTGATGCATAAATTAGGTATCTAATCATGCAGATCAGTTTGTGCTTGGTGACATACACAAATACAATCTGCTATTAGCACCACTGCACAGTTTGAAGAATATCCTTGTTGGTGTAATGGCATATACTGCTCTTTCTGATGCTATCTTTTTGAGTATGCTGCTTAATGCCACTTGATCTTTTCATTTTATGGTATCTCGCATATCACTTACCTTTGCAATCAAAGGAAAAATTGTAAAGCAAATGTTCTACTGATCTGAATTGTCAGAAACATTTTTCAATCTGCCAATTTTTTCCATTTAAATAAAAGGGATTAAATTTATTAGCCTGTATGTTTTTTTCACACCATTAATGGTGGGTTTATTCAAGTTAGCATTTGCTCAGATAGTGGAATAATTCTTTAAGAACACAAAGTGGAAGAGTGAAATATTTGCATCTGCTCTGAACCTGCTGTCAGTGCAGGATCTGTAAATCATGCTGGCTCTTTTTGCTTGTGGCTTTTCTGAGCAAGGCTGCGACGTTGCTGGTGCCAATGCAGGAGATTCCCACTCTGGATGTGGGCCCAAAGCTGGGCCTACTTGATCCCTTGAGGACTTGACCTGGCTACCTGCGTGGAGAAGGGAAGAGCGAATGAGCCCCTCACCAACCACCCACTGCTCTCCTGTGTGTCCTTACCTAGGGAGACTATTGTGCCTCAACGTGGGTTAAGCCTGGGATTTCTCAGCCTGACTTTCAGGCTGACATAAGATTTCAGTAGTTTCTACGGCCTTTCTGTGCCTTGTTCACAGGTTTGTGGTGGCCTTGGGTGATGCTGTCATATACCTTCTGTGAGTAGGTCTTGTCATGGGTGAGCCTAAGGAGCCAAGGCAGAGAAGCAGAGGCTGCAGCAGGTAGAAATGAAGGGCTGGATCCTGCCAGTGCTGGGCACTGCTGAATGATGCTGAGCCCCCCCTGCAAGTTGGTTTCTACTGCCACCCTACAAAGGGGCTTATCCCACTTTGCTCTTTATTTCCAGAGGAAGTAAGCAGCTTCTTACTTGTACACTTCTGCTTCCCCTTCCCTGCCTCCTCTCATATTGCAATGATTTATGCTTTTGTAGCTCTGTTTTGAACTGATCTGCTCCTCGAGCTGTTCCACACACTCGGATGTTCTCAGTGGCTTTTTTTGGTCTTGCTTTGCAAGTTCCTGCAGTGGACGAATACCAGGCAGGGTCTGCTCAGCAGTCTCCAGTTGCTGTTGCCAAGTCATCCGACCACTGTTTGAATGTCAGTGGCTTGATAAATGACATTTCTGCCACTTCCATGAAAACTTCCATTTTTTTCCCAGTGTTTTCTTCTTTCTACCTCTCTGGAACACACGGGTGTTGCTCTGTCAGGATGTGCATTGCATATTTCCACTTAACTGAGCATGGCAACTTCATCAAATAAAGTGTATGTTTTTGATTGCATATCTTGAAGTTGTAATGGGCCTTTGTGTTTTGAGGTGTTGGACTACGTTCATCCCTGTCAGAAGTAAGCCCAATTCTCTTTAAATGAAACTAAATAGCAGTTGGATTTACTGATTTGTATGTGTTCTTGGTGGAAGAAACTTGACTTTCCAAGCAGTATCCAAGCAGGAATCGCAGTGTTGGTGCTGGCGTATGGACGAGGCTGCTGCAGATGCAGCACAGAGCCCCAGCCACGCTGAGCCCGTGCTTGTCTCTGGCTGGTGTGCAGCAGTGAGGGCCCTGCTGAACCTCTGATGGGCTGCAGGGTAGCTGTCCAGCTCCCACGTCGGGGACACCAGGGACCTCTGAGGCAATGGTTGAAATTCCTTTCATTAAAAGGACAAACAAATTCTCACACAGGTGAGAACAAGTTGTGGGCTTAGCTGCAGGACCTCAGCAGGACTCGATATTCAATGGCTTTATAACAAAGCCCTTGCATTTATGAGACATTGCGTTTCATAATGGTACTGAAAAGCAAGCTGGAGATGGGTGGCATTCAATGATGGCTTATAATACTATCAGGAATTGATTAATTAAAGTAAAAGGCTTTAAATTACTTAATTGCTTAGGCTAATAGAGTGCAATCTTAGTTCAAGGAAGGTAAATGTTGAGTCACAGATGTCAAAATAATGCAGGAATAGAGGAATTTATTCTCCTTCCTAAAGAGTTAATCACCATCTCATTAGGACAAGTTCACAGGGAGCTGGGATCGCATAGTGTAGAGATAAGGATTGCTGCACTTGAAGCCAGACTGTGTCAAAATGGAGCCCCCTTTAATGGAGCGCTCAGGGCCGTGGAGCTGCCGCGGACAGCGCCGTGGTGCCCGGCGGGCTGCACGTCCAGGACACCCCCGCTGCCCTGCGGGACCCACGCTGGGGTCTAGCAGCCGTTCTGGGCAGAACGAAGCTCTACAAAGCAGCCGAAGCAGAAATGCTACGGTCAGAGTCGCTGGCAGCCTGTGCTCTGAAGGTGTGTATATTTTTTTTTCTCTTTTGTCAGGATAGATGTATGTCATGGCAAGGTTATTTCTGGAGCTACTTTTTGGATCCATTTTTATCTATTCTAATTTGCGAAAGCTTAGACAAACTTCTGAATGTAGAAAACCTTTTAAAATGTGGTGTCTAAATAGTATTTTTTCAGTCCTGTTGGGGCTACTTACATATGTACATATTTTTAAAAATGACATGATATGTCCTTGCTAGGCCCCGACAGGTCTTAAAAAGCCATGGGAGCTTCTTGTACGAACTACCTGTTTAGACCTTTTGAGAAAAGCTAGCTATGCACTGGGAAAATGAACTTGTTGCCTTGGGGAACTTGAAGATCTGCAGGATAAATCTGCGTTTAGGAACCTTTCTAAAGCTCTCTAAATGGATGTCATATGTCTGATCTGATCCTAGCTACTTTGCAGTGAGGTAGGTTGGTAACAGAGAAGATCATTCATAATTAAATGATTTGAGTCATTTTAGAGAAGCATTAGTCTTTGTGATTTTATAGTTGAAAAAATTCAGTTTCCCTCTTGCCAATTATGACGTTTAGGTGTAAGAAGCTATTGGATTTTAAAGTTGAAGATGAAAGCTGTCCCTATTCAGTGATTATTTATTTAGCTTATCTACTCAGTTCTCTGAATGAACTTGAGTCATTCCCTTGAAACTTGTTTCAAGAGAGCAAAAAAGAACACCCGAAGAATGACCTCCTCTTAGGCTGGTGTGGTATGGAAGTGAATATTTTCACACACAGTCTCTCTCTATTTGACTGAATAATTGAAAATCCCTTTCTAATTTTCTCTGCCTTCAGGAAAAAAACCCAGGAGATGTCATTTAGAGTTTGAATTTGGGTGCCCTCTGTCTCAATGTGCCCATAGAACCATAGCAAGAAATGGACAAGAAAAAATCTTTCTACCCAGCAGCAGTTGAAAGTAAAGGAGCAACAAAAGGCCTTAGTGTAACGGGTTGTTTATATAATCTCAATTACTTCCCTAAGTTGCTGATTTTTCTTCTACTGGGACACAGAATTCTTAAGTGTTTTATTGAGTTGCACAAATTATGTAGCAAGAACCTGTGTCTTCATACTCTTCTATGTCACTGTGGTAAAATGGTCATTTTACGTCCCCTATCACCAGGTATGCAAGGCAGGTAAAAATGATATATGTATGTATTGAAATTCCATTTCATTCCCATATTTTCTATCATGATGGAAAGAACATTTGGATATTATTCCTGTAGGCTGTTATGTTCATTCATCTTGGAACAGTGTTTTTCCCTGCTCATTTGGCAGTCACTCTAAACTCCTAGTTCAGGCTAGGTAATGAAAAGTTATGAGGAGAAAAAATATGTGTAAAAATGTAGAACTGAAGATTAAACCTTTTTTGCAATTCATATTATGCTGATGAGGCCCACAAGATCGTTCAGAGCAGGGTAATGCAGTGATATTACCAGGAAACCTACATAATTTACTACAGGGAGCTTTCACTTAATACATCATATTTCAATGAGAAACTTAATAAAAAGAAGCTTAGTGAGTGAATACCACCACGAAGCATGGAAGGTAACGCAGCATTTGATCAGACTAATACACAAACACTACTGTGAAACCTAATTTCCAGCAAGTTACTGGAGGATCAAAATGTGCATAGTGCTGATTGCCACTGCTGAAACAATAGCTTAATAACTAAGGATATTAAAGAGTCATAATAAATACTTCCTATTATTTATTTCCCAGTTATCTATCGTGGCAACATAGCTTTCATAACCAGACCATTCAATCAAATATTAAGTTATTTTCCTTGTAAAGTAAACTTAACAGACACTGCCAAGATAGGCAGCACTCAGCTGCAGTACAGCCAAGTGTTTCCATGGTACTGGCATGAGCCTCATCACATGGTAGTTTCTTCCTCAATTTTATGGATGCTTCCATTTCAAGGTCCCTGTTTCACTGGATTGAATATACATTGTGCTCTGTGTTTTCACTTCTGCCCCATCAGAAGTCAAAGGAACATTCATTTATTCATTCAAGATGCATTATTAGTTTTGTAGGAGAGCTTAATATATATCTGCTTTTATTGAAATAAACTGACAAATGCAAAATGAAGCCAAGATTCAAAATCTGCCAGGTCGGTACCTTCAGGTGAGCTGGGCTAACAAACTTCTAGGGCTGATGGATTTAGGGCTAATATGTACGGTCTTCTGGAGCTGAGGATGCAAAGTCTATTTAACAGACCTTGGCTTAACAGCAGATTACAGTGAAAAGTATAAGAACCTGACCTTAATTCAGGGATTCAGTGATCCAAATGCTCCTGTGGAAGACTGGAAAATTCTGGGAGTATTGGCTGTGTATTTGAGGTGTTTCTCTATCCACCCCTGTGTTGGAAGTCACCTGCTCTGTGTTTTGGGGTATGCAACTCCAAAAAGCTCCCTTCCAAAGCATTTATTTCTGTGAATTTTCATCAGTTAACTAGACCTGGCATGGAGCCAAAACACAGGTTTTTTGAAGCTGTGATGGAACCAGGTGAATCTCTTTTTTGGGGGTTATTGCCCTCTAGCTGCCATAAGCTTATTCCACCCAAAAAAGTGTTTAAGAAATTTCCCGCTTTCAAAAAATTGCTAGAAGAGGTGAGCTGGACTTCTGTGTACCTGCATGTGCAGGAGCAAAGATGTATCCAGTAGGCAGAAGGCCCAGGAGAGAGGCTGGAAGGGACATGTGATGTCTGCTTACACGGCAGTGCTCAGTAGTGCTTTAAAATTGGGCATTTAAGAAGGCAGCAGCATTTGCTTGGCTGCCAGCTAGCAAGGATGCAGCTGGATTGGATATTGTGTTTGGTATATTCTTCCCCTACCTTTTTAAAGATCTGGATTAAAATCTCTTCTGTTCTTATCTTTAAAGTATTAACAGCTGAGATGCATTATGCTCTGGTATTTAGAATACTGGATGATGGTATTTCTGGATTTCTGATTTGAAAATTTTGAACTGATGTGCACTGCTCACCCAGCTATCTCCCCATCTGCCATGGGTCTGGACCTGGAGGCACCTTGCCCATCCTCTTTGGCTCTTCTCCTGCCATGCTCAGTGTTGTGGTGTCTTCAGGCTCAACAGCTTTCTGTTTTATTCAGCATCCTTATTATTCCAGTCGTGGGGATTTTTCTTCAACTGTGTGCTAAGTATAATATTTGTTTATTTTTGGATTGGGAAGGAAAATTGATTTAGAGAAATTCTTTTCAGAAGTCTGTTAGTTTGAGCATCTGGGTGTATTTGTAGAGGGTAACATGAAATGAAGCTGAACTAATTTATGCTAAGTTGAACTATCACTGATAATCTAAGGAAATGATGATGGATCTGATTTTGATCCTTGATTATGCTGTAGTAAGTAAAGATGATTTCATAAAGGTCTCTTCCATAAAAGTAATATCAGCTCCAACATAATGCAGGTCTTAACTCAGTTTTATCCCATTTTATAGGTTAGATGCCAACAACAGCTACACACTCACCCCTGACTGCAAACGCAAAGCTAAAAGACTTGAAGTGTTTTGCATAAATACTTGCATAAGAACATGGTTTTAGTTTGGGGGGAGGCAGAGCACTGAAGTCTTAAACTCGGTTCTTGGGCATTTTACTTAACAGTTATTTATAAGTGAAAGAATAATTGCCATTTTATATGATACATCCTATGTCTTCTAGAATGTCTAATGTTACATGAAACAGCTATTCTTCTGAAAAAGATCGCAAATCCAGAAGGTTGGCAGGGACTTCTGGAGATCATCCAGTCCCACCCCCTGCTCCAGCAGGGACACCCAGAGCACAGGGCACATGGTGGCATCCAGGCGGGTTTGAAGATCTCCAGAGAAGGAGCCTCCACAGCCTCTCTGGGCAGCGTGTGCCAGGGCTCTGGCACCCTTGCAGGAAAGCTCTTCCTCACATGGAGATGGAACTTCCTATGTTTCAACTTGTACCTGTGAACCCCTTATCCTATCACTGGCCACCATGGAGAAGAGTTTGGCCCCATCCTCCCTACAATCAGCCCTCAGGTACTTGTACATGTTGATCAGATCCCCTCTCAGCCTTCTCTTCTCCAGGCTAAACAGGCCCAGCTCGCTTCGTCTTTCCTCATACGATCAATGCTCCACTCCCTTACTCATCTTTGTCGCTCTATGCAGGACCCTCTCTAGAGGCTCCACGTCCCTTTGGTCCTGGGGAGCCCAGAACTGCCCCCAATACTCCAGGTGCCTCCCCAGAGCTGAGCAGAGGGGCAGAATTCCCTCCCTTGCCCGCTGGCAACGCTCCTCCTGCTGCAGCCAGGAGCCCATTGGCCTTCTTGGCCATGAGGGCACGTTGCTGCCTCATGGGTAACCTGTTGTCAGCCAGGGCTCCCCAATCCCTCTCTGTGGAGCTGCTTTCCAGCAGGTCAACCCCTAATCTGTCCTGGTGCCTTCGATTATTCCTGCCCAGGTGCAGGACCCTGCACTTGTCCTTGCTGAACCTCAGGAGGTTCCTCTCTTCCTACTCTCCATGCTGTCTAGGTCCCTCTGAATGGCAGCGCAGCTCTCGGGAGTGTCGGCCACTCCTCCCAGTTTGGTGTCATCTGCACAAACTTGCTGAGGGTGCCCTCTGTGCCCTCGTCCAAGTCACCGATGAACAAGTTGAAGAGCACCGGGCCCAGTATTGACCCCTGTGGGACCCCACTGGCCACAGGCCTCCAACCAGATTCGGCCCCATTCATCACCACCCTCTGGGCTCTGCCATCCAGCCAGTCCTCAATCCACTTCACTGTCCATGTCCACTGATGAACATCAGCTAACAGCCTGAGAGTCTGGACAAATTTACTCAGGTTCCTTATTTTGATAAATGGCAAAAGCTGCTTCCTCCTATTTATTTTCATGCTGTTGACCATTTATACACAGCAGGTGGCAGATAATACTAACTATTGTTCACTGTGTCCATGGTATCTGGCTATTTTAACAGTGTAAAGAAAGAAAACTCTATATTGGATAATATCCTTAACAGAGCAAAACAAATTTTTCCTTTCACATTAGAAATATTTTGTGTCTGTTGTCATCAAGAGGAAACTGCTTGATCTGATTCTACTCTCTTAAATGCATCTCATTAGTCAGAGTTTGTCTTTATGTGTGTAAAAGGTTGCAGCAGTGACCGCTTTCCCACAGCACGAGGGAAGATGAAGCCTAATCATAAATCTTCACCCTCTGGGACTTCCTTCTCTTGTTCAGCCCTGTCTGACTGCATGCTCCCATATTTTGTGTCCTGGAACAGGAGCAACAGCAACTGGTGGCTGATGCAGTTGATCTGGCAGTCCCTTTAGGAATTGTCCCAGCGACCATCAAAGCTAACAGAATATCTTATTTGCTGAGTTTGGAGCAGGTCCATCCATTTCTGCTGAAATATTTCCTGAAATTCATCTGTGGGAGCTGGTATTCTGCTAATTTCAGAACTGGTTAAATTATCCCTCCTAGTCCAAGGGCATATCTGTTAGCATACGCTTTAGCTCGCTCGTCTTCGCGGGCTGGAGGCTCCGCACTGAGCGGGGATGACCAGGTTGCCTGATGCATGTCCTGGTCCCCGCCTCGGCTCCCGCGTTGCCTGGGAATGCACACAGGGCCGCGGGTCAGACCCGCAGCAACGCGCGGGTTGTGCGGGAGCAACGTAGCAGCCGGCCAGGCCACGCTGGTGTCCTGCCGCCTGGAACAAGCGGTGCTGTCCGCAGCAAGGGCTGCTTCTGTTACAGACTGCACGAGCTCTTCTGCTTGCGCTCGCATGTGTCAATATCGATGGATTGACTCACAGGGTTCTCTGCTGTTTTCATTGCAGATTTCACCTTTTCAGTGGTTGCTTTTCTTTTGCCTTCCTCTACATTTTAACTTAATTCCGTGCATGACCCTACCTTGCCTTTCCATATTTCCCCTCCCAGTGCTAATCAGCCTACCCGGCCTTTGAGGCCAGCGTGCTTTAGCTGCATGCAGCAGCCTCTGCCTGTGTCTTGCAGTATTTCTTAGGTGTCTTCCTTGGTATTGTGTCATTTTCAAGGAACCTGCTTGACTAGAGAAAAAGGCATGCGATGAGGCATGGGTAAAGGGACAGGGATCAGGCACCTCTAGGAAGCAGGACATCAATAAAAGCGAGGGGATGAGTCGCTAGGAGGAAGGTAAAGGAGCATGACTCTGCTGTGGAGAATGCTAGGCAGGCATGAAATGTTTATAATGTAAATAATGGTCTGAGATCAAAAAAGAAAACAGGTGATGCACAATATCAAAAAGAATTTGAATTGTTAGCATAAAAACCTTTTTCATGAACCACAGAGCATTAAACAGTGTTTAATTAGAAATATGCACATTTGATTTTCTCATGTGATGTGTCATACTGCGGTATCTTGCCATTTATTTGGGTGATGCTGAAGCCAGAAGGGCTGCTATCATGGGCTGAGCTAGATTTATGTAACAAGAGACACACTGAGGTCAGCAGGGAAAAAAAGCTTCCGTTTACCTCAGCAGAATCATACTGCTGATCCTTGAAGCTGAAATGCAATTTTATCTTTGCACCTGCCATTTCATTTCCCTTATCTCTTTGCATTGCAGCTGCGGGGAATCCTTGGCCCCTTAGCCAGGCCAGCCTTGGTGCGCACAGGTAAGGGCCCAGAGAAGTCTGCAGGGCTGGAGGTCTTGGCTGGTCAGCATCTTTCAGTGGGCTTCATCCGGAGCAGAATTGAAGCTGGCTCATCTTGGTGTATTGTGAGATGACTAACTAACTGCTGAGTGACTTCTGTCAGAAGGTGATTTTTTTGTTAAAAGCAGAAGTACTTAGAATTTTTCCTTTCATATGTGCTGCTCAAGTTTAGTTGTTCTGTAGTGGCTGGTCATTTGTCATTGTTTTATGCTAACGGCAAATCAAGGAGCATTAACTCTGGCTTACCTAAGGGGGACTCCTTGTTCTTGGTATCAAAGCATTCTGTTGAGGTCTTAGCTACCAACTGTAGGAATTGCTTTTTTATAGTAAATTCTTCACAAATATGGATAATGCTTTAGGTCCTAGATAAAATGTTATGGGTGAGGAAAAAAAAAAAAGCAGAGGAAAAAGGTACTAATGTTTGTTCTACAAAATTAAATATGCAATTTGGTGATTGCTAAGACCACCGTAAATCACCGCAGACTTTGTTTTCAACAAGCCTCTGAAAATAAATCTGCAGTTCCAGGTCTGCCTGGAGCACTTACATTGCTTGAATCAGTTCCGTTGGTACCCGAGTGCTGCGAAACGCAGGCCGGGCCCGGCAGGCCGGCGGCGGGGAGCTGGAGACAGCAGCGGCTGTGTTTGTAGAACGCCTCCGAGAGAAGAACACGTTTTCCTCTGAGCTTTTTCACTGTGATATGTAGTGTGCGTGGTGGTGGTGGTAACTGTGGAAAAAGGAGGGTTGGGTCTGTAGGCAGTCATGGGTATGTTTCTGAGGCTTTTCATTAACTGTATTTATAATTCTCAAAAGCGAGCATGAATAGCGATAAATAACAAAACTGCGGAAGACAGTGGAATACAAATGAGTTATAGACTAAGGTTCTGTCTTATAACGTAGTTCAATATCCTTGTTTGCTTGTGAACTCGCACTAGCAAGGGGCTTTGTCCCAGCCAAGTGTGTGGAGGAGCAGGGGTCAGAGAGCAGCAAATACCCCGGGCGCGGTGGGAGATATTTTCTGGAGAGTAAAATCACTTGGAAGCCCCTGGGCGTGACAGTGGTGCAGCGTTACACGACAGGCAATATTCCGTTAGATTTAATAGCATTTCTGTAACTGTAACGAAGCATCTGTTTCTCAGTTTCTGTAACACTTGCTCAAGGTACATTACCCGTATAATTAAGCACGATTAAATGATAATAGAAGTCTTTTTGCAAAGTAATTCTAGCGTTGTTTATGCTTTGCAGAAAGTAGATGACATTTATTTTGCATGTGTCAAGGAAAAACTCAAAATGTTAAAAGAAGTTGCTAAGAAATAATTGCTATAAATCTACAAAGGAGTTACGAGGTAACATATGCTTTGAATTGAATAAGGTACTACACAAATTTCCATGAAGATGCAATTATATTATCGTTTGCTCTTTCAGTATTATTATTTCTGTATTAATTCTGAAAAAAAAGTCATGGTGAGTGAAAACATTTGTGTTCAGTTACACTGTTATATTATGTAAGTTAGCTGCTGTGCTCTTTCATTTATAAGAGTAAATATATCTCCTTTTATTTATAAAAAACATTCTTTTGTCAGCACTACAAAAGGCCATTTTTATATCTAATTCTGAAAAACGCAGACAGTGTGTATTGGGTCTCTGTTGCTTTGATACCCCTTCTGAGCGATACTGCGAGGGGAAGGTCAGAGGCTCTGCCCGGAGCTGGGTCATTCTGTGTGTGAGGACAAGGTGTTGTAGACGCTGATGTTAGCGTTGCAGGTGGGATCGGGGCGCACCCGGGAAGTTAACGCGCGTGTCCCCCCTCGGCGCCCCGTCGGCGCGTTCCAGCGCGGTCCTGGCTTGCGAGGCGGTGCCTTCTGCGCGGGATCGAACCCGCCGGGGCCTCGGGGAGCTGCGCGGGGCGGCGGGGCTCCCCCTGCGGAAGCCCCCGCGCTGCCCCACGGGGCTCGGCGGAGGCTCTGCCGCCGTCGCCTGGTGAATCCTCCTGCGTGTCTGGGGAGCAGATCAAAGGAAAACACGTTTCTCCTAAACTTAAAAAACTAATAGGCACAAGATAACCTTGGAAAGAGTTTCTCTGAAATATGTGAAATTATCACATTTATCATTGTGGTTTCTTCATTTTTTTTTCTAAGTAGTGGCACCCTGTTTTGAACTGTTTGCTTCCTCTTTGGGAACTCCGTGCTCTAGAAAAGCAGCATTTCTTCGATGAGTCCTAGCTTCTGATGTAGCAAGTATTTAAACATAGGCCCAATAGGCGGATGATCATCTGATTCAGTGTAAATACCTTTATTTGCCACATAGGACACGTTTTATTGGACGTTCCTCTAGGTAGCCCCTAGCATTGGCTCATGAGCTGAGTGTCCAGCTGTGTCTTATGGTACCTCAGTGTTGCAGAGTCTTTCTGGAAAGCTTCTGCCTGGCGTGTGCAGGTCAGAATCCCCTTCTTGTTTCTTCTCAGGTTGTTTTTGCACTACAGTAGGTCTATGACCTTTTCTTCTCTATTGCTTCTGTCTAGTGAAATGAATTTTTTTTTTCTAAGGGCAAAATCTTGTCTGTTTGGAAGAGATCAAAAAAGTTACGTGAACTGGGATGGTTATGACAGGAACATTCTGAGTCAAAGCCTACTAAACATACAGCATTTCTGGAGGTGAGATGCACTGTGTATGTCCTGCCACTGTTGAGCAAAAAATTAACACTCAGGTGCTTAAATCAACTAATTAATCCATACTGCATTAATTATGATAATGAAAAACTAATCATGGCTTATCAGCCGAAGAACAAATTTATCCAAGCTGGCTGGAGGCCCCAGTCCCGTGTGATCCAAGAGGCCGAGCAGAACGGAACAGTGACTGGCAGCAAGTACAAATCCATTAATTCTGCTGCTGCTTTCAAAGGCAATAGAAAAATTGTCAGCATTCTCTTGAAAAGTAATAAAAGATTAAGGTCACCTTCAGAGAACATTTCTGCAAGATTTGTCCACTTCTGGTTTTGTCTGGTGTTCACAAGTTCCCCAAATTTTCTTGGAAGCTACTTACTGGAAGAAAAATTATATTACTGGGCAGCATGTTTTGTCTGGAATATTTACAGATTGAAGTCTTTGTTGAACTGCGTATCTAAAGCTTCAGGCAAAGTCTAGCACTCCTTTAATCATTAAGAGGTATTTCTGTGTTGGTTTTGATGACTGTGGTTCATCTGTAAGTGAATGCGGTGGCATGTGTGTCAGCCAAACAGAAGGCACGTCCAATCTGGGATGCCCCTGTTGGGCTGCGTTCCCATCTTTTATCACAGCAAATTACAATCCTGCAGAGACTAGTCTGGATCTAAACCTAACCTACGTTCCCTTAACATCTGCTCCTAAGGAGTGGGAACGTATGAATTTGTACATGCTGATTCACTTTTCAATGGGAGACACTTCCTAGAAAAGCATTTCTACTATTCCAAACTACCAGAGGGACAAAAATGAAAAATATAAACCAGGCTGATGTAAAAATAGAAGTGGGATCAGGGGTCTTCATAGGACTTCTTTTTTCCCTCAAAGTTCCTGTAGGCAGACATGGAGTAACTCAACATAAGGCATAAAATGGAACAAAAAGGGTTCTTGGAAGTAGGTGTGAAGTGTGAGGCTTGGAGCTGAGAAGCCCAACAGTGTCATGTAGCAATCCGTCCTGAAACCAGAGAGGAAAAATAGCAAAGTGATTGCCATTATAGGAGATAAGCTAGCCCCCCAGGAAAATAAAACCTTAAGGCAATATGGAGAGAAATCCTCCTTGAGGGAGTAGAAATGATCCTTGACTGTACTATAATACTCAACTTTGTGTAGGTCCTGGCATGACTTAGGTAGGTTTATGAAAAGGCAAATTTATTGAAGAAGGCAAATCAGACTCGCTGTCACAAATCTTCACCCAGGGCCGAGCTGAACCCTCCTGGTGCTGCAGGGCCCGCAGCAGCAGTGCCGGCGTGGGGAGCCTCGAACCGCAGCAGCCCTCGTCACGAGAGGCGCACGGGGACCGGGAGCTCCTCAAGCCCTGTTACTGTCACACAGGAGCAAGTGAAAATGTTTGTACATTTGGGGTGTTTTGAACCTTTGTCCAAAGTCATCTTATGCAGCCCTTTTGGGGAAAGTTCTTCCTGTTTTAACTAGGAATTTGGTTTCTGTCTGTATAAAGCGCAGATTTCTTCACAGCTGGTGCATGTCCTTGTTACCTTGTATTACGGCATCGTAAGTGCCCCATAGTCCCAGGTGCAGATCCCTGGGTAGCTCATGTGCTGTGCAGGAGGTATCAGTGTGGCTGAGCACTAACGGAGCTGCACAGCTCCTGAGGTGCAGGCTGCTCAAAGGGGCACAGTTAGGTGTTGGGCTTCGCACAGGGGCAGATACTGTGTTTGTGGATCCCTCGGCAGCACCTGGAGGGTGGCTGGTGCAAATATATTGCTGTTGGCTGCATCTTTCACAAAGAATCCTCTGGGCATACTTGAGCACGTAAACAACTACTATTTATGTCTGTTTTTCAGATTGGAAAAGCTTTCTAACAAATGGAGTCCAACTTTGTGAATACTTTGTGGCATTGCTATAATTTGAAAGCCAGAAAATCTGGAATGGTTGGAGTGAGTAACAGCCCTCTCGATGTCTGTGTGGAGAGCGTTTCAGTATCTTGCAAGCCATTTCATGCCCTAACTCACCATCAGGATACCTGTTCCGTACAGCGAATGTGAAAAGAATTAGAATTTTACAAGAAGATATTTTAGAGTTGGCTTGTAGAGAAGTAAATGAACTGGCAACCTCAGTTCCCAACAGTTGGCAGGTCAAGTGACTAATCCTAGAAAATCATTTCTAAGGATTCTGTTTGTGTTTCCAGTGGGGTGCAGATGTTCTGTGACACAACCCGTGATTTCACTTAAGATGACTTTAATTGAAATTTAAAAGTTTTGATATTTTTGATTGTTCTCTCTGAAATGTCTTGGTTCAGTGCTGACTAATAGCTAAAAGGAAAACCCTGATTCCTTTCCCCTTCCCTGGCAGCTGTCCCTGTGATCTGCACCATCTCCTTGCTTTCTGGTGCCTCTCTCGAGCCCTCTAGCAGCTCTGGCTTTGCCTGCCTTGTCTTCCTCCTGCACTTGCTAACTGACTAATTCATCACACAGCTGATATTTTTCCTTTCCCTTATGTTCTTATTGTTGACCTTGCCTTTCACAACTCTCCGTGGATTTCATGTTTCCATCACAATCCAGCTGATGAGCAAGTTCATTTTCTCTAGGAATTCTGCCATCTCCTCTTTTCTCCCCCATGCCCAGTGTTACAAGCTACGTTCTTTTGAGTGAATTCTTCACATTCATATTGTATTCAAATTGTGCTGTGCCTCAGTCTCTGAAGTGTGTCGATTCCTCTTAGGACAAGCGTGGCTATGCTTGGCTTAACACTTTTAATAGTGCTGCCCATTCTGATTGATTTTAAGATCTTATCCTTAATTTTATTATAAACACTGGGGAAACAAAAAGGCAGTATTACATAGAGCCGGCTGCATGGCCTCCCAAGCAGCACCCTGAGTGGAACATATCCAGGGCCTCCAAAATCGAATCTTTCCACCTCTGGTTATAGTTTCCTGTCAATGCTATTCAGACCTTCTCTGGTCGCATTGCTCTCACCATTTTCTCATTAACATAACTAAAATGTCTTTTTTGTGCATCATTTGCTTTGATACCTTGCTTAATAGTGTTCCCTTTCCATAGACAGCAACCTTTACCATATAAATAGACAAAACAAAACAGAGTATATGTGTTTTGCAGATATGTTACTTTTATATTTTTGCAGTCTCTGGCAAGCTCCTAAACCTGCGTAAATTAGAAAATGACAAAAAAGCCTTTATTTTTTTTGGGTGCTAGTAAGGATGTGGGGGCTGTAAACTGCAAGTGAGGGCCTTGAACGTAAACCCTGTGCCCTGTGCAGTGCCCTGCATGGGAAGTGCTGCGTTGCGAGGCACGGCGCGTGGTCAGAAGGGATGTATGCTGAGAAGGGTCTAAATATTGGATGAGGACAGGTGGGGAATCTATTTTTAAAGCCCTGCAAGGGGATTAGGCTAACCAAACTGCTAAAGAGCTATGGCCCAAAGAGCTGAATTTTGGGATGGTGAGAGGGCGTTGGACTATCTGAAGGCAGGTGAGAGTGGAGCTGTCTGGGTGTACGTCCCTGGGAGGTGTTATGTGACACCCTGGCTCGGGCTGTTGCGCTGAGATCCCAGTTCTCACCGCCTGCCTTCCTTTCTTCCAGTTTACCTGTCCTTTCCATTATGCCAAACGCAGGTTTCCAAGCTCTTCTAAGTGCAGAGATAGCTTCTGCTTCACCCTTAACATCCCATCTCTGCTCACATCAGAGCCTTTTGCCAATTACCTTGTTCACTGAGGAGATTGGAGGTTTTTAATTGAAGTGTTTTGAAGACTTTATGGAGCTTTCTTCTCTACAGGTTGCGCACGGTGAAGATAGGCAGTGTGTTTTTATACTACCAGAATGGGAAACATTTTTACTTAGGAAGCTGGAGTAATAATTATATTTCACTGGAAATGTGTTGCATGATATAAATGTACATTGTACATCTTCTTCATTCTGTTCATGTATTTTACTTTATCCTTTGTCAGAAGCTGGCTTTGGGAAAATAGGCAAAATATTTGAAGTACTGTAAGGTATAAAATGGTATGTTTGAAAGATGCGCAATTTCTGCCCAAGATCAATTTACTACCTTGTAAAATGGCGTTACACAGGCAGAAAGGGACCAGTAATCTATAACGCATTTCCATTTTGCTTAGAGATGTGTGACATAAGGGGATGGTTAATCTACTCAGACTCCCATTTTTGCTTGTTTTTTATAGGGAGATTCATGCATGCTTCCTGATTAGGAAAGAGAATAAAGGATTGGAGGGGCAAGGCTGGCGCAGGTAGCACCTGCTACTTCAGCAGTTACCAGCAGGAAATTCACAGCTCTCCCTGTAAGTGACGCACGGTCCCTTCCTGTGCTGTCACCATGGGACTGTCACCACTGTCTGTGGCTGCGTTGAGGCAGGAGGTTTTCTGTACTCCCTTGCTGCACAAGAGTGTGTGTTAAGGGGTGGCACTGAACCTGGCTGTCCTTATGCAAGGAGACCACAGGCAACGGAGACCCAGGCACTGAGCACTGATAACTCCCAAGACACTGTTGCATCCCCTCATGTTGTGTTCTTCCTCTGGAAGCTGGCTCAGATGAATGTACTCCCCTCTCCCGAAACTGCGTGCACGCTCACCATGGATTTGCTAATTACAGGTTGTGCCGTGGCAGTCTGGATGCAGCTTTTATCACCTTCTGCATAGTGAAGTTTCATTTGGCTTCTTGGCATATGCTTATATGCATACATGGGAATAGTTGCATCTGAAGTGCTTTTGAAGTATCTCCCTGGTAGAGTTAAGCATGCTTTTTAAGTATTTCAGAATCAGGGCAATGCCTGGGAATGTCTTTACATACCTTTCCATGAATATCACGGGTAAAGTGATGAGTATACTTGAAAAATCTGGGAGATCTTTTGTGTCTAGGTTTTCAATTCGCAGTAGCTTCTTGCTATTCAGTTTCATGTGTTTTCACAAACTATAATACAAGGTGGGGCTCTAGATATTCAGTAATTGAGTTATTTTATAAAACCCTCATCATCCTCACCTTTGGGTGGTAAGGACTGAGTTCACACTAGTTCTTCATTTCCCATTTAACTCATTCTTCCATGCAGTAGTCTAAATGTCATCTTTTCAAAAGACTTGTTGATTTCTGCAGAACTCTCTTAAAGTTTGAAGTCAAACTGAGGGTGATGGAGCCCTGGAACAGGCTGCCCAGAGAGGTTGTGGAGTCTCCTTCTCTGGAGATCTTCAAAACCCGCTTGGACGCAGTCCTGTGCCACGTGCTCTAGGTGACCCTGCGTGTGCAGGGGGTTGGACTAGATGACCTCTGGAGGCCACTCCAACCTTAAGCATTCTGTGATTCTATGAAACATATTCATGTGTCTGGATTGTGTCTTGCTGGTTAATAAATGTTAAAAACCCATGGTACACAGTGTTGCAGAAATTCAGAATTCAAACCAGTCAAGTTAAATTAGCTGCTTTCTCATAAGAATATAAAGTTATTGATTAAAAAAAAAACAACAACAAACAGGAAAGCATCTTGCCTCTCTGGGGAACCAAGATTTTCTGGTATCTTCACACTAGAGATCTTTTGTGAAGTAAAAGTCTAAAGGTACATTGTAATGTCCCATTCAAAATTGCTTAATAGTTAAAAGTTTTGCAGTTGTTTTGACCCACATCTGTCACTTCATTTTGAATCATAATACCAAAGCTTAACAAGCGTATTGTTTTATTTATGCTAATTATTCTCAGATACATAAGTCTTTTTGCTTGCTAATAGAACCGTATCTAAAATACCATATTCAAAACAGTCTCCTATTCAGTGTGAATCAAGGTCTTGTGTTCTTAATGGTGTCTTAGGTGAGAACTTGTACACAGAAACTTCTCTCGCTATCTTTGAGACTGGCTGCCTGAAGGGGATGTACCACTGGCAGCTAAGATTTTGCGTTTTCTTGTGTTATTGGATTTATTTTTTTGAACAACAATTTTGTGTAAACCTGGGTCCTCAAGGTTTGAACCTTGATAGAGGGAGAATCTCAGAAAATCTGAGTGTTAATTTTGTGGAGAGCTGTATGCTTATTCCAAGCAATTTTCAGTGCTGACCAGAGGTCCTGCCAAGAGTAATTCAGGGACAGGAGGTGTGAGGGCAAATCTTTCCCTTCTTTGCCACTTCTCAGCAGCTTAATCCCTGCTTCACAATGAAAATCTGGCTCTGGGGTACAATTTCTCACTATTGCTATGACAAGAACATGCTGTGATGCTGAGATTAGACTGGGACTCTCTTCCTTGCGAAGTTTTGTCTTCTGGACGCTTCCCATTGCACACACCAATACAGCCTTACCTGAAATATTGTTTATTGGTCAAATGTTACATAAGAACTTTCCTTTTTCCTTTGTAAGTACAGTTTTGAATTTAGTGTTCCACTTGCTGGATGTTTCTAGCTATTGGCTATTCTGGTGCATGAAGACTTCCTGGAAACTGTTGTTCGAGACATAAGGACAAATTAATTTGTTCAGCATGTGTCTGCTTTTGCATCCTCCATCAAAGTGCTGCTCCTCATGTGTCGTGAGGTTGATGGGTGTTAGCTTCGATCGTAGCTGTCAGGTGAAACTCCTAAGGAAGGAAGAGAACAGAGTAGCTTAAGGTCTTTTAGTTCCTTTCCTTGCCCTGCATTTTTGGGGCAGAGGTGGCTGTGCTCTACCACACCTGTCCCCAGCGTGCAGCGTCACACACCTCAAAGAGGAGTTCACCCCAGCTAAAAAGTGACCCAGGCCAATATCAGTAAATACAAGGATGAGGATTCATATTTGGGGTGAAATGGAAGCAGACAGGGCAACTGGGAGATCAGCTGCACAAAACTGATGCATCTCCAGTGCACAGCTGCAGCACAGCTTCACAGCCAGCCTTTGTTTTGCTTTGCCCCTATAAACACAAATTCCCTGTGCTGTGGCACTCAGTCTAGCACTTCATTGGTAGAATGTCAGGTTTATGCCCTTCATATCAACCTTACCCATGTATAAACCCCAGCTGCCCTATCTAATGTCACTAGCAAATTCCATCAGTTTGGCTGCTTGCTTCAATTCATTCATGAGAAAACGAAATGATGCCATGGCCATTCTGAATCCCAGATAACTCTCCTATTAATTTCTTGGCATTAAGTCAGGCAGCTGTTTGCTATAAAAGTTTGACTCTCATCACTCAACAGTTTTTAAATTGTCAACACCACCATGCCCCTTAAGCCATTAATTTTTGTTTTTCTTCAGTCTCTTGTTAACAAGGTAATCAAAAGCTTTTGGAAATTCAGTCTCCAAGTCCAGCAAGGCCTTGTGGTCACCTTTTATTAGCTTTTACTGAAGATATTCATCAGCTAGTAGCTAAGATTTTCTTTTAAATGACACTTTATTTTGATCTTTTTGTGCTTCGCTGTATTTAAAGTACTTTATTATCCCTTTATAGCTTCAGAATGAAGGTTTCAGTTAGCTTATCCAGGTCTACAGTAAGGCTTTAAAGTCTCGTAACCTCAGGGACTAAAGAAATATGGTAGAAGTCACTATATTAACAACTTTGCAATTTCAGTAATAGTTACTGTTTTAAAGATCATAGACTTCAAGGCAAAAGACTGGACAAATTTTCCAGTTTGTATTTATTGATGCATCTCATAATATTTCTCACTGTCAAACTGCTTTGGTGGGTTCCCACAAGTGATTCTGAGAGTTTCACCCAAACCCTCCCATGTCTTGGTAGAGCTGCTGCCTTCTCCCGGGGAACCATGTTGTTCTCATCCTGAAAACATCCTCAGGTAACAGCAAGCCATGGATTGGGCTGTGCAGCTGGGTTGCTCTTAGCCCCCTTCCTTGTTCCAGTGGTTATCAAAGTGAAAGTAGAGTGCATTCCACAGCTTTAGGGATGAGTGGCTTCTTTTTTGCCATAAATAGAGCAAAATCGGTGATAACCACCCCCTAGCAAGAGGAGGCCTAAGGATCTGCCTGGATATGCCAGTTAAGCTCATTTATGGGAAGATAGCCTGGTGCTGTTTGAAGATATTAGGCACATCAAAATCTCTTTGTACACAAACAACAGCAAACATAACAAGTGTTTTTCCTTTAAAAGCTTTAATGCAGTTTATTTTCTAAGTTTTTCCTCTTGACTCTCTACTCTGGGTCTACAGGTTTATTATCAAGAGTGAGTTCGTAAAACAAAAAGTGTGTTCTTGTCCCATCTAAGTTACTTCAATAGGTTTCTTTAATTAAATCCTAATTTAAGCCCAAGCATTTGGCAGTTCCTTCTCTTTGACCACAGTGGGCTATTAGCCTAAAAGCCAAGACAGGTAAATTTGCTCCCAATTTAGTTTTTCTTTTGACAAAAGTTTGGTGTGTAGAGTGTTTGCATCATAACAGTAAAAAATTTCCACAATATGCACTTAGGTTTATTGATTTATAGCAGAAGTTTAACTTGTGTTTGCTCAAGACAGAATTCCTCACTGCACTGCAAATTCACTGCTTTCCCAGTTATGTCAAAGTGGCATTAGTGGAAACAGTATATACAGTGAAGAGCCTTTGAGATGTGCAAGAGATTAAGAAATGTGCATAAAGAGGAGTGAAAGAGGATGAAGAAAGCAAAGTACAAGTCAGAATGTGACTGATACATGCAGAGGGGAGGATGACAAGTCTGTGAGAATTAATTCAGGATTAATCCTAGAAGCGCTTAAATGCTACCGTGTGATTTTTGTGTGTCTTTAATATGTCATCAAAGTGGAGAGATGTGTTGGCCAGTTGGTTGAAGGTTCTGGGAGAGTCCCTGGAAAGGTACAGTTGGCCTTCAGAAGGGAATGGCTTGCACATAGTCTCACCGCTGTGCAAAAATATCACAATTTACTGTTGTTTTATTTTGTAGTGTAGGAAACTTGGTTTGGCATGATGCTGGGTACTGTAATAGTGGGTTCCCAGTTACTATAATACTGGGAATAAATGAAAAACTTCTGCCAAAATACAGTTCTTTGGTTTAGGAGACTAGCTTATGAAAATGAGCTGAAAAAGACTAGGCTAAATGCCCAGAATTTTTCAATAAGTTTCAGAAGAAAAGGATCTTTCATCTTCTCCCCATCTGCTCTACAGAAAGCTAAGTTCATCAGGCATTGCTGAGTGCTGGTGGGAGCAGAGAGAAAGGGGAATATGCCCCCAAGGTGCTTGGTAGGAAGGGGTGGCAGGCAGCTGGTTCTGCAGCTGATGCTTTCTAGGCCTATGTGGAGACAGAATAGACCACCTTCTTGCTCTGAGTGCTGCACTGGGAGGACAGGGAATGGGTCTAAAGAGATTTGGTACAATAAATAGATATTTAATAGAAACTAACAGCTAATAATCTCCAGTACAGGAAATCGGTATAAAGTAGAACTATGCGCTAGAGTTTTTTTGGGGAGATGTTTCTTGATTGATTGACACTTGCTACCTTTTGAGAAATAAGCAGGAAAACAACTGATGAGGAAAAATCCAGGTAACAATTTTCTCATTTTGCTTTATTCTTTCTAAATAGAGGTATTAGACAGCCCTAAAAGGCTTCCAAGGGCTTGAAACAGTCTTCCTGGTTGGCAGTGCCAGAGTGAGGCCAGAAGACAGACCTGGAATGGAAATTGCAGACATCAGCAGGGGAAGTGGGTGACTTTAGAAAGTGTCATCTGCACTTTGTGAACTAGCAGCCGTGTTTTCTCATCTAACAAATCTGAGCAATTTGAACTGCACTGCTTGACTAAATAGAGCTCATCTGCTAAAAGACTGAAGAGAAAGGTGCTGAGTTAGGACCTTGAGGACTATCATAGGCAAAAATTGCTTAAATTGTGAATACGAATGGGAAGCAGATAACTGTGTGTGTGTGGGTGTGTGTCTGGAAGTGCACTTCTGAAGGCCAGGCTGAAGCCCTGGTGCTTGCTCACTGCACATGATGGGAGCTGGCTGTGAGTTTGGGTAGTGCTGCACTAACCAGGAGGTGGCACATCCTGAACCCTCTGGTGAGCGACATGAGACTGCCCCGCCAGTGGGGACACTGGTCGTGGTGTGTTGTGCGGCTTCATACCAACTATTTAGATGGGACAGCCAGGGGCTTGGGCTGGGGAAAGAGCGGGTAAAGATCTTGGCAGAGGGAGAAATCCTGGAAGTGGGAGATCTTGGAGATGAGGGAGGGAGGGGTGCGGAGGAGATGCTGGTAACGGCCAGGACCTTTGGCCAGTGACACCAGCAGCTGAGACCTGGTGACTGAAGCGCTGGGGAGCAAGTGAGTCAGTGTATGAGTTAATCCCTGGAGCAAGATCTCCTTGGTAACTAGCATGGAGAGTTTATCTGTTGTGGAGAATAAAGCAAGTAAGGCTAACTAAGTAAACCAAATGGTGAGTTGATCCTATGGCTGGTGCTGGTGACAGAAGAGTTACTGTGATAGCTGAAAGTGGATTTAAACACAGTGGTATCCACGTTCAAGAGAGCAGTGAAGAACTCAAACCCTTGGTGCTCCCTTGCCAGGAGAAGCTTTGTGCTGTAGAGTGTGGATGAAACCACACTCTGGTCCAGCAGTCGCTGCCACAATCTGCTCCTTGCCCCTTCCTGGGGCAGGTTCTAGGAAATTCAAACTCCTCTATCCAAGCGATTCCTAAAACTGCAGAATTCAAAACAGGTTTGTGAAAAATATAAACAAAGCAACAAAAGAACTCGAGGAAAGTCCAAGCTATATGGTAGAAAAAATATGCTCTCCGCATGAGAATGGAAAAGAGGAGTAGAAAGGAGGAGTTCATGCCATTTTTGAGTCACTGGTGGAGAGACTGAATAGCTAACAAAATATCAATAAAGACTTTGATATATTAATGTTGTTAGTCTACAAGGAAAAGACATTTTGATATTTTTGTGGCCAAATTTTCTGTGACTGTGCCCATCTTCAGTGCTGTAGGCGCAGAGGAGTGAGAAGGGCCGCGTGCGGCTTGCATAATGAGGCCTTGGCACGCAGGCAGGCGTTCGAACGTGTGAGGAAAGTCTGTGTACAAACAGCACTTCATGGAGGGCTCGATGCTTAGGTTTGAGCTCTTCTGCCCCTGCTCCCTCAGGGTAAAGCCCGGGAGGGCCTGGCCACACTTGGCGGCTGCCTTGGTGTTCCGCTCCTGTGGTGCCTCCTTAGCCCTGCTGCTATGGAGACGGGCGCGGGAGGGCCACGAGCAGAATGGGCTGCGGGCGCCTACCCAGGTGGAAGTACATCCAAATCCGAAGTAGCGCTTGCAGTGCCTGTTTGTTTTACCCATCCGGCTCTGTATTTTTCCAAAGTTAGAGCTGATCTGGAAGCCTGTGGAGCAAACAAAGCTTCCCTGCTTGCTGTGCAGGTAGAGCTTGGCATTGCTTAGGACGTGAACTCCTGGCTTCTAGCTCTTCGTTCTGTTCTGTCTTTATCAAGGTATCCCTTAGCATCATTCAATCCAGTAAAATGAAGTAATGAAAACTGCCCTGCACTGTTTGGTCATCCCTCTCCTACCGGTGCCTTTTTTACTTGCCCACAGGACTTGGATTAATCAAAAATGGAGGACAGACTAAAAGTGGCAGTTTTGTCTGTCCTCAGAGCATTCTGGGCTTTCAGGAGAAGCCCCTTGATGAGGGCTCTTGGGCACCAGTCACTGTGTGGACTCTTTAGTGAATTTGGGGCTCCAGACCAGCAATGCCTGTGCTATCAATCTTTCAACTTCTGGTGGATAATCAGTTTTCCAAATGTCTATCTGAATACATTTAATAATTTACAGCTTTTCCGATTTTGCAGCAGCTCTGTAAGCAGATTTTTCAGTGCTGCACTAATCCTTGCTCTTTGGGGCCATTACCTTATCCTATTTATTTGCAAAGCTGTTTGCAGTAGCAAGTGCTACAATTTCATGTAAATAATTTCAGTCCCAGGGGTGCAGCCTGTAGGAAGCCGTCAGTTCAGTGTTCCACCTCCTAAAGAAACCCTGCTTAGTGTGCAGGCTGTATCCTGCTGGTGCAAGATCAGTGGTTTTCATCTAGCAGTGTCATGTGGCATTGCTCTTACTAGATTTTATTTCTGAGCAAATGCAAGGGGAAAGGAGGTGAGCAGCACAACTGAAGCACCTCTGCCTTTATGCAAATACGATGACATGTTTTATGTCTGTATCTTGTATAAGGCTAGGAGTGCACAGGTGGTGCACTCCTCTGGAAGGTCCCCACAGCACAAACCTGTTCATATATATGTGGTTTGGGGTCTCTAAAGGCATCATACATTTAAATTACATTTACCTGAAATTAAATGTATGCACATTTAGGGGAACTAATGCTGTAAACAAACCACAGTGCAAAGCGATTACCATGTAAAATCATTAGCAGTATTTGAAAAACTGCTAAAAACAGCATTGCCGAGGGGAAGCTGAAATGCTGATACTAGAAGAGGGAAGAGCCATTGCAGGAACAATAAACAAGGGACAAAGGGATCTGGAGAAAATATAGGTCAGAAAATACAGATGTCTTGGGCAAGGGACTTAACTCTCTATTTGTGTTTAGGAACTGTGTGCCTGTTTACAGGAACAATGTCCTATCAGCCCTGAGGACGAGAGAAGCAGAGAGCTGGAGGGTAGGTGGGAAAGGTGATTTGTGATTATTGCTGGAAAGAAACATTTCTGTGGTGGAATAAAGTTGGAACTAGCCAAAGATGAAGTCAGGAGGTAATCTTGCTATGTAAACCTGTAATCATGGGAAAATCATAGAATCAGAATCATTAAATTTGGAAGGGACCTATAGAGATCATCTAGTCCAACCCTCTACACACGCAGGGTCACCCAGAGCATGTGGCACAGGGTGGCATCTAGGCGGGTTTTGAAGATCTCCAGAGAAGGAGACTTCACAACCTCTCTTGGCAGCCAGTTCCAGTGCTCTGGCACCCTCACTGTCAAGAAATTTTTCCTTAAGTTCCTGTGGAACTTTCAGTGTTTCAGTTTGTGGCCATTTCCTCTAGTTCTGTCGGTGGCCACCACTGAAGAGAGGCCAGCACCATCCTCTGCACTCCCTCCCTTGAGGTACTTATAGACACTGATTAGATCCCCTCTCAGCCTTCTCTTCTCCAGGCTGAACAGGCCCAGCTCCCTCAGCCTCTCCTCACAGGGCAGATGTTCCAGGCCCCTGATCATCCTTGTGGCCCTGCGCTGGACTCTCTCCAGCAGCTCCACGTCTGTCTTGTACTGTGGAGCCCAGAACTGGACACAATACTCCAGATGTGGCCTCACCAGGGCTGAGTAGAGGGGCAGGATCACCTCCCTCGACCTGCTGGAGACGCTCTCCTTAACGCACCCCAGGATCCCATTGGCCTTCTTGGCCACGAAGGCACGCTGCTGCCTCATGGTCAACTTATCATCCTTGTAGCCCTGTGCTGGACTCTCTCTAGCTGCTCCACATCCCTCTTGTACTGTAGGATCCAGAAATGGACACAGTTCTCCAAAAATAGAGTGATAGGTGAGGGTTTTAGTAGAAGACAAACAATTATTTTTTTTTGAAAGCAAACTAAACATAAGCCTGCCAGAAAGAATGGCTTGAGAAAAACATAATGAACCAAAGAGAGGAGGAAAAAAAAAAAAAAGAGTTTTAGAGTTGAGCTGGATCTGGGAGTTAGTGCATTTGGATTACCCCAGCATCTAGGTTGGCTAATGTATTATAAAACAATTTTATGCTTTGGAATCTCAGCTTTTGTTTTGTTTTTGCTTTTTAAATCTGTACTGAGAAGCTCTCTGAGCATAGGAATGAAGTTAGTACATGGCAAGGTCTTGTTGAAGTCTGCAGCAAGATGGACACTGCTTTGATCTAGCTGAAACTCTGGGCTGATACTCATTCACCCCAGGTCTCCTTGGCCTTCTGCATTTTCTTCCTGCTCTCATTTTTATCATCGAAGTCATCAGTTCACTGGAACATGGGAGTTTACTGAGGTACTGTCAACAGCTTCTAGAGCAGCTAATGGATCAGAGACAATTTCAAAGAACTTTATACACCATGCATAATAACTGCAACCAAAATGTGAAATGTGTGTTTAGAAAGGTGCAGTTAGCTGTGCTGGCCTGGACACTTGTGTACAAGGAGGCTTCTGCTTTGTGCACTTTGATGCGCTTTTATCTCTGCTTTTGTAGTAAGTGCAAAAAGCAGAGAACTGCCTTTCCGTGCAGTCCCATTAGATTAATTCAGATAAAATTGCAGACTTCTTTCATACTCACACTAACGAGATATATGTGTGTTGGAGATCTGCAGCTCTCCCATCTGAGTGTGCTGATATCCCAGGCAGGCGAGGGAGGATTCTGCAAGTCTGACTCCTCACTTAATGCCCCCTTGTTAACCAGGGCCTCTTCCTCCTGTCAAAATGCTTCACAATTTCCCTCATTCGGTTCCTGCATAGAGCTGTAGAGGAGCTAATCTGATTCACCTACGCAGCAATTCAAGAAGTAGGTGGTGCATTTGGTGACACCTTTCTCTGTAAATTAGGCTCCCCATTGCCTGAGTCACATGTGGAAGGTGGAATAAACTTGGTCTGTTTACAGAGAGGATGTTTGCATGAACAGAGATGCTAATGATTATTTGGGAACTTAGATAAATCATTGCACTAGACCAAGATTTTTGCTGTTGTATGCTAGTCATCCTAGGATCTCAAGAGCTGGTGCTGTGGAGCCTCTGCATGTGCCTGCTGCAAAGCACACACGGAGTGTAATCATGACTCAAAAACAACAGCAAACTAGTCTCTTTTCTCAGAAAATGCGTGAACAGTGTTCACCCACTTGCAATGTTATCAGCAAGGAATTACAGGCCTGTCTTGCACCTGTGATACGGCACCTCTCACCTCTGTGGCAATTAAGCTTGATAGTATTTGAAACCTCTCCATAGAAATAGAGGTTAAAAAAGAACAGCTGGTTGCATGGCAAAGCTGCATTCAAACTGGGTATAAGGTGCATATATTGAAGTGAGAGCAATTACTGGTACTCACGGGAATAAGGGAACCAGTGATATGCTAAAATCTCTATCCTCTGAGTCTTTAATGTAATCATAAACTCACTGCAGGAAGCTACGGGATAAAATTTAGATTTTGTATTCTGTGTAAACATCAGGCAAATGATTAGACAAAGATGCAAATTTTTCTCAAGTCATGTTTCTGCAAGGAAACCACTTTCATTTTGTAAGTCAAAACATCTTTGGTTTGGGTGACATAAAACATAAACCTATATCTGTCTTCTCACTGGATAAGATTTTGTGAGCCTGCACTGCAAAATATTCTCCTATCTTCAAAATAATGAAAACTTCTTTGTATAACACTTAAATGTAGAGGTTAGGTCATTTTTCCCCTCATTATTTTATGAGGAGGAGTAAGACAGAAGTGCATTATTAACCACAACATTAATAATTAAAGGGAGTAAACGATCCATAAGGTCTCTGTTTGTGAACAGATGCAGAATGTGGTAGTAAATCCACATAACTGAGAAGGATTGGGCATATTTGCAAGTATTTTGCAATAGAATAAAACGAATTGGCTCTGTAGTGTAAAAAAGTCTGATTTAACTGTATCATGTCTCCAAAAGCTTGTAGACCTGAGGAGTTTGCATTGCAAGCTGAAGATACACCTCGGCAAGCACTGTTGGACCTTGAAGGCTGATATCTCATGAATCAGGAAAACTGTTCAGCTTATAATACTGCCTTTTTTCCCTTTTGATGGTGCCAAAGCTGCCTGTGAATTTCTCTGACCATCTTAATCCCTCACTGAAACCTGCCTAGAACATCCCAGTATGGCACCATGGAATTAAATACATGGACACGTGTAAGACAGATGTTGTTAGAGGCTTAGGAAAAAGGTTTTTCTTTATCTAAGGTGAGTTTCCTCTTTGATTGGTTTTTCCTGTGATGGATATGAGGCAAGTGAGTGAAACAGGAACGCATATTACCAAAGCGTGTGTTTCCTATCTTACATGCACTTTGAATAGGCTTGCAGTGAATATAGGCCATGAGAAACTTTGATGCCAAACCATAGAATCACAGAATGCTTAAGGTTGGAAGAGACCTGTAGAGGTCATCTAGTCCAACCCCCCTGCACACGCAGGGTCTCCTAGAGCACGTGGCACAGGACTGTGTGCAAGCATGTTTTGAAGGTCTCCAGAGAAGGAGACTCCACAACCTCTCTGGGCAGCCTGTTCCTGTGCTCTGTCATCCTCACTGTCAAGAAATTTTTCCTTAAGTTCCTTTTCATGTTTCAGTTTCCGGCTATTTCCTCTAGTTCTGTCGGTGGCCACCACTGAAAAGAGGCCAGCACCATCCTCCTCACTGCCTCCCTCGAGGTACTTATATGCACTGATCAGGTCCCCTCTCAGCCTTCTCTTCTCCAGCTGAACAGGCCCAGCTCCCTCAGCCTCTCTTCATAGGGTAGATGTTCCAGGCCCCTGATCATCCTTGTAGCCCTGCGCTGGACTCTCTCCAGCAGCTCCACATCCCTCTTGTCCTGTGGAGCCCAGAACTGGACACAATACTCCAGATGTGGCCTCACCAGGGCTGAGTAGAGGGGCAGGATCACCTCCCTCGACCTGCTGGAGATGCTCTCCTTAATGCACCCCAGGATCCCATTGGCCTTCTTGGCCATGAGGGCACACTGCTGCCTCATGGTCAACTTGTCGCCCACCATGACACCCAGGTCTTTCTCCGCAGAGCTGCTCTCCAGAAGGTCAGTCCCCAGCCTGTACTGGTGTCTGGGGTTATTCCTCCCCAGGTGCAGGACCTTGCACTTGGCCGTGTTGAATTTCATGAGGTTTTTCACCGCCCAGTTGTCCAGTCTGTCCAGGTCCCTCTGGATGGCAGCGCAGCCCTCTGGGGTATCGGCTACTCCTCCCAGTTTGGTATCATCAGCAAACTTGCTGAGGGAGCACTCTGTGCCTTCATCCAGGTCATTGATGAATAAATTGAACAGGACTGGACCAAGGACTGACCCCTGGGGGACACCGCTAGCTGCAGGCCTCCAACTAGACTCGGCACCGCTGATCACCACTCTCTGGGCCCTGCCATCCAGCCAGTTCTCAGTCCACCTCAGCATCACTGATCTAACCCACTCTGCCAGAGCTTGCCCAGGAGGATCTTGTGAGGGACAGTGTCAAAAGCCTTGCTGAAATCCAGATAGATGACACCCACCACTCTCCCCTCATCTACCCAGCCAGTCATTCCATCATAGAAGGCTATCAGGTTAGTGAAGCATGATTTTCCCTTGGTGAATCCATGCTGACTGCTCCTGAGGACCTTCTTGTCCTCCACATGTTTGGAGACAACAGCCAGTATGAGCCGTTCCATCACTTTTCTGGGTACAGAGGTGAGACTCGCTGGCCTGTAGTTGCCTGGGTCCTCCTTCTTGCATTTTTTGAAGACTGGAGTGACATTGGCTTTCTTCCAGTCCTCCAGCACCTCCCCTGTTCTCCAGGACCTTTTGAAGACGATGGAGTGCGGCCTCGCAATAACATCTACCAGCTCCCACAGCGCTCTGGGGTCAAGTTTCCCTAAGAGCTCTCTGACCCAATCTTCCTCTACACAGGGCAAGCCTTCCTCTCTCCAGGCACCTTCTCTGGTTTCTAGGGTCTGGGATTCCAGAGGGCTGCCCTTGGTAAACACCAAAGCAAAGAAGGCATTCAGCAGCTCTGCTTTTTCTGTGTCTTTTGTAACCAGGGCACCCATCCTATTCACCAGCAGGCCCACGTTTTGCCTGATCTTCCTTTTACCATTGATGTATTTGAAGCTCTTGTTATTTTTTAACATTTCTTGTCAGATTTAATTCCAATTGTGCCTTAGCTTTCCTTGTCACATCCCTGCATTCCCTGACAACATTCCTGTATTCTTCCCAAGGAGTCTGTCTTTTTTCTCACTTCCTGTGTAATGCCTTTTTCAGTTTGAGTTTTGCCAGCAGCTCCTGGCTCATCCACACAGGCCTCCTTCCCACCCTGCCTGACTTCTTACTGCAAGGGCCTCACTTTCCCTGAGCGTGGAGGAAGGGCTGCTCGAATACTGACCAGCTCTCTTAGGCCACCTTCCTTCCAGAGCCCCAGCCCATGGGATTGTTCTGAGGAGGCCTCTGAAGGCCCAGGTTGACCCTTCTGAAGTCCGTGGTTGCAAGGCTGTTCACAGCCCTGTTTCCTCCAAACACACATAAAAGAGCTGTTGTTTACAAAATACTTTTCTTTCGTGTTGAAAGTTTAAAGTTAACCCATTTTCTCATTGTTTTGTGCATGGCTAATTCTCTTTCTAGAACTTCATTCAAGGGCAGAGATGTCTTGAACTAAAAGCCATGTCCAATCCCCAAGGTAAAGCCACTGTAACACCTAATTCTTTGTCAACAGTGGGTGAAGCTACTGGAAAATGCTAAGTACGTTGTACTGAAATAGCAGCGATGTGGAAGGACAGCTTTAGACATAGCTCTCAGATTCATCAGTGGCTTTTGAGGAATTTGCAGTATATGAGTAATTATGTGCAAAAAGAACAATTACCAAGTTACTTCTTAAAATAGACCTCATAAGAAGATTTTGCCCAATATTCAGTCAATATCACATGAAACAAAGATGATTAAAGACATCAAGTGAACCTCCATTAGCTAAGACTTTTAGTGGCAAATATTACCAATATTCCAAGGAATTATGTGCACCTGAAGGCCGTGCATTTAGTGCTCCAGTTTTTGCATGTTAATTCCTCTACATGAAATTTTTATTCTAAATGGATTAGAATAGAATGTTGTCCTAGGGAAGCAAGAGGAAAACATCCTTCCTCTGCCAGCTGTACAGCTTGTGGATGTGGGCATGTTTCTTCTATTAGATGAAATAATCCACCTGCTCGGAGCTTAATTTCTACACAAACAGTGAGTAGGTATTCAGGGCAGGTGTCTGCTGGAATATTTTGCTAGGAAGAGATTAAAAAAAAAAAAAAAAAAACAACGTGCCCAAGTAGTTGTTCCAGCAAGACCAGCACAGAGATGCACAGCAGCGAAGCACGCGCGCTCTTGGAGACAGTTCACCTATAGCACCTATAGCAGCACCACCTGCTCCCCCCTTCCCATTGCCAAGGAAAGGAGCAGGGGGACAATGCTGGTTCCCCTGCTTGCTCTGGAACACTGTGAACTTTGTTATTTTCGTGACAGAAATGTAGGTGCTATAAAGCTGTATTTTCACAACAGGGATCTTTTGATGTGGTAGGATCCTATGTAATGAACAAACTGAAGCACCAGAAGTTCCACAGGAACTTAAGGAAAAATTTCTTACCAGTGAGGGTGCCAGAGCACTGGAACAGGCTGCCCAGAGAGGTTGTGGAGTCTCCTTCTCTGGAGATCTTCCAAACCCGCTTGGTTGCAGTCCTGTGCCACGTGCTCTAGGTGTCCCTGCGTGTGCAGGGGGTTGCTAGATGATCTCTAGAGGTCCCTTCCAACCTTAAGCACTCTATGATTCTATGCAGACCTTCAGCTTTTAATTATCATCAGAAATGCACTGCTAATGAGACAGCATGCTTGGGCCTGGAGTTGACGTGTTCCTCCTGCTTCAGGAGGCAGCGCCAGTCTCAAAGCCAAGGTCAAAGTTAGCTTGGGTCCAGGCCCTGAGTCGTGTGCGGGATGGTGGCCTGGGTGATGTGGTCCCTTCACACACCTGGTTACCTGCCCGCAACCCCTCAGCCTTTCTCCTCTTCTGATCCTGTTCTAATGATGCAAATAAATCCAGGGAGGGAGGGAAAAAGTGGTAAATAAGGGCAGGTAGGTAGTGTCACCTGTACACTGATGAGTGCAGCAGATGGTAGTGTATGTTCCTAACAGCTTGTTCATATTTAATTTCCACAAATGGATCTTTAAATTACCAAACAAAAGCTAGTTTCATAACCTCACCTACGAGGACAGCATCTGAAGGCTACAGCCACCCACATGCTCATCTGGAATTGGATAGTGATGGCCTTTCTGTAGCTCTCTAGCAGCAGCAGCAGCATTGTTCCAAATGCTATATGCTGAAAGGGGTGGGGGAAGCAAGCAGGCTCCACACAGTTACTATGGTTATCATCCTTTTAATGGAACCATTTGAAGGATATTTATCCTTGACATTTTGAAAGTGAAGTTCAGTCAATTGTGCAGAAGGGAATACAAATGTGTGCATTCATCTTGACTTAAAAGAATAATCTTTAGCTTTACATTTTTTTTTTAACTATGCCTTGCCATCCGCCCATTTGAATCCTGTTTTCTCAATCTTATTTACCCACTCACATGCTTTTAAAAGTAAACATGAAAGTCATTATCAACCTTTTTTAAAAAATACAAAAGCTATTTCACCATCTGAAGTTGTATTGCTTATAATGACAAAACATTAAAAAAAGAAAAAAGCAGAACTATAGTGAAGACAATTTCTCCAGCTCTGCTCTTCATTTAATACTTCTGTAACAGGATATAAGTTTTACAAAGTGGACTGTTTTTCACTGATGACAGATCATCTCGGAGGTTCCCAAACACCACTTAACCCATCCAAATCACTATTAAGCTTCCTTCACTGCATCCACATCCAAGAGCATCTACATTTTATAAATGGTTTTTACAGGTTCTTGTCTGAAAGTTCCCCACTGAAAAACAATATCTGCTGATGCAACCAGATGCTGCGGAATCAACTACTTCATATATCAAGAGTTGGAATCAATTCCTGCAGACCTGGAGAAGTGGTGTAACATTGCACTGTCCTATTTCTTGTAGTTTAATACATTGCAGCAGTGAAACTTAACGTGTGAGGAGAAGAAGAAAAACTAAAAACTATCCAATGGGAAATGCTCGTTGCTTTTAGAAGTGGGAATTTGTAGGTGGGAGTTTTCTGTAGTTTGGCGATCTGAGCAAGGAGACAGTTTGTGGCTCTTAAAGAGGTTGTAGCAAAGGGTGTTTTTCTCAAAGGCCAAAGAGACACTAGGTTGGGAGAGGCGTAGGGGTGAGCATGAGGAGTCACCAGGAAGGAGTCCTTGATTTCCAGCAAAGTGTATTCAGTGAGTGCTCGCAGCAGGACGCGGCACAAGTCTCGCCAAGCTGACGCGGCGGCTGGTCGTGCACGAGTGGCTTTGTACCGCATGTGCATGTTTTCCTTCCTGCACTGACAAAGAACTGCCATGCCCTGAAACGCATCAGGTTTTCTTTCCTGAAAAGGGAGATGATTTTACAATGGTCAGAGAAGGTATCTGGGAGAACAAAATAACGTATGGAAGAGAAAAAAACGATGAGGCAGCCCTGAGCATGCAGGAATGCTCCTTTGAGGAGGCTTGAGGGAGGCACGTGAAGTGGGGCAGTGTCCTCCCTTCTGCAGGGAGCTGTGCGAGCGCGTGGATCTGCAGGGTGTGCTAGGGCTGCCTGTGACTCCCAGTCTGTGAGAGCTTCCCCTGAATTTGGCACCTACCAAATGTGGTCGTATTGGGCTGGTTTGACCCCTGGGAGTAGAAAAGTAGCCTGTATCTTTCACAGAAGCTGGTTGGATGCTCAAGGAAAGTTGCGACAGCAAGTGGCAGCGCGTGATGTTCTGCCCCTGGACGCTTTGGCCAGGCAGGAAATGTGGGCACCGCACACTCAGCCTGACACGTGAGCCCCGTTAATTTGCATTGTTACCGGATTATTCTGGTGGCTAATTTGTAGCAGCAGAAGGTGCATGCAACAGCATGAGCTATACCAGCTACACAATGAAGCATTTTATTCATCTGTGCTCGCTAGTGCTATATCGTGCATCTAAATCTTGTACTTGAGTGTACAAACCCATGATTTTAATATGAATGCTTATGCAGGGAATGTCCATGTGTATGAAGGAAGTGGAAATTCAGTCGTGGCACTAGATGCAGCAGAGGTTGACCGTAGCAGGGAGGTGTGTGTTAGGGTGGAAAGGGAAGAGCCATGTCCGTCTTGGAGAAAGACAGATCCCTGTGGGTATCTGGCACAAATGGGAATGCAGAATTAATGCGTTGGTGGTGGCAGATGGGCTGCAGAGCTTTTTCCTGGCTGTAGCTTCCGCAGGGCTGAAGCCTTGGCACACTATGGTGCAATAATTAAGCCTAGAGGTGATATATTTGTGCAAATCTGTCGTACTAGGGACATACATGGATTCAGCAGATGCACCCATGGGTTTCAGAAGGTCCTCAGCGTCCTCCATACGCTGAGAACTCATTCTGTAGACACAGAGATCAACGTTGTCTCTGTTTGAGAGCTGACAGTAAGTCTTCCAAATAGTTGACATGACAGCCATGGATACATCAGATATAGTTTTACTGTAAATACAAGTAACAATTCAATATTTGGCAATTCCTGGAGGTGAATAAGCCAGTTGATTATCATGGGTGGAATGAAGCAGCATGAGAATCTCCCTTCAGGTAGCACCACCATGAACATACAGCGTTCGTGGTGATCTCAGCAAGCTGTCATTTTCTAGGGTGCTGACAGAGCAAAGTTTCTTATATGCTCATTTTAATATAAGAGGACAAAGACACAGTATCCATTTTACATGAACTGTGCAATGCATACACATTTCATCCTATAAATCATGAAAGGAATCAGAGTTTAATGTAATAGTTTTCAGCATCTGTGATTTCTGTTGCTTATCTACCAGGTGTGAAGAGCGTGCCCTACCTCCATATCCATTGATACCATACTTAGTATAGTTATATGCATCAGAAATAACAATGCCTAATGGTTCACCTTATATTTAAGAGAAATACTCTTCATGAAATGCAAATTACAGCCAGGCCATTCTAGATGTAAATCAGTCTCACTGTATCGTAAGAGAATGAAATTTACTCAGACATCTGCGGTTTATGAAAGCTCAGTGGATATATACGTGCTGTTAAAGCATACAGGTACTACTTAAGGTCAGACACTCTGTATGCTGAAAATCCTCTTCAGAGGTTACAGTCCTGGTCTCAGAAGCTCCAGCATTTTATTGACTTTTTATCAGCCTGCAATAAATACTGGCCAAACAAATTGTAGCTTCTCAGAAGCAACAAGTTCCGTGATGATCACAATCAACTGACTGGAAATACCTCTTTTAAGACTTTAGTAGAGTCCTTCAATGAAAAGATGTTCAGATATCCTAGGAGATGGAGACTCAATTTAAAGCTTCTGCAACTTCAATATATATTTACATTATATATGTATTACAAATAATTTTTGAATTGGTATCTGCAAGGCTGCTTTTCTGTTTCAGCCCTTCTATAAAACCACACAAAATTTCCTATGAAACTGAAATCGAAGCTTTATTCTAAATCGTATCCACACTGTAAACTGACACAACAAGTACTTTAAAACATTGACAAAAAAAATAGCATTAACATATTGTCTGTCTTCTGCCTGAGACCATCTTACCAACAGCAGAGAAAGGACTGTGAGTGTCTCTGGGCAAATACAGCTTTGGGGTTTTGTATAGATTGCTGTAAATATTACATTAGACTTATTAGTGAGACTAAGCTGGTCTACAATTCTGTAAGCCCTGGGCTTGAAATAGAGGCATGTGAAGTGAACCAGTTTGGTATATGAGAAATCCTTGTGGCGGGGCTTGGGAAGGGGGTGGCAATGTACAGTGCCTCCAGCGCCTCTCACAGTGTGCTCATTTAGTCTTGTCACTGTAGGGAGGCCTGAGTGAGAGCGGATGTACAGTGCAGGATGCATTAACGAGGAGCCCTGCTGGGGCAGAGAATTTAAAAGGCCGTTCCCGTGTGTTAGTGCTGCCTGCCCTGCAGCATCGCTTCCCATCATCCCTGAGGGATGGGACTTAGACAAATACCTATGCGGAAAACTGCACCTCTGGATTTCCACCTGATCCTCGGAAGGTAGCGCATGCAGGAGGCCTCTGCCCTTTCCATGGCAGCAGGAACTGAAGGATTCAGCCCTCAGTGCAAGGAATCCGCGGGAGGGAGGCTGTGTTGCAAAGGGTGCTGCTCTGCAAATGCTAGAGGTCCGGCTGGGGGCATTTAACGCCTGTGAAAGCAGATTTAAAGCACCATTGTGGCCCTGCACGCCTGGGACGTGGCCTCCCGAGGGTGGATTCTGGTCTGGAGGCTGCTCCCCTCGTACAGGCTGTCCGCAGCTTGGAGGGGCAGCGCAGTCCGGCCACGCTCCTGGCAGAAGGAATTTTCCTCCGGCCTGAGGAGCTGGTTCTGTGTGCGCTTGAGCACAGAGGCACCTGCAGCAGCTCTGACCCAAATCAGGGCCCTATCTTGGGAAGATTTTCTTATAACCAAAAGAGTCCGATGGGCAAACCGTGTGAGATTCCTTCTTCCCCGAGGAGACTCTCCTGATAGCTGATTAAAGGAAATTTCCTTTTAAGTGAATGTGACCTAAGTAGAGAAAGAGGCCTACATATCTTGAAGGGAAACTATATTACTCATTCTAACTAATTTTCTGCAATAACCTGACTGTTTTTAATAAAAAGTTTCTGAAAAAGTAATTCATCATAAGCTGGCTCATGTTGCTAATCTTGGTACACTGAGCGTGATTTCTCCAAGAGTATGATTAATATATTTACTTTTTTTTGCCTATTTATGCTTTACCATGAGGTTGGCTAAAAGTTGTAGTAGTTTTCCCTCTAAGTATCATCTATGATACTTTATATTAGATTTGTACATTTGAAATCTCTTACAAGCCTTATATTTTAAATCTTGGGCAGATTGTTGTGTTGGGCCCCTGTTTAAATGAAATCATTTGCAGAACCTTGAGGTGTTACAGTAGTTTAAAATAGGCTCACGCTGCAGTTGTTCAAGGTGCTGGTCACGTCATATTCACCTCATGAAAAATGCAGCACGGTGCCAGCTGCTCGTGTGCCATGGGGACCGACCTTCTTTTTCTAGTTTCTTTGTTAAACAAATTAATTTCACCCATAAGTACGAGATAGACAGACAGCACATGGAAGTTGGCCGATGCCACTGGCATTTCCCGGGGAGTCGGCTGGTGCAGCAGGAGCAGGGAAGTGACCATGAACAGCGGGAACTTCCCAGTTTGCCTAAAACTGGGCCAAATCCCAAGTCATTTTAGGAGATAACATAGGTACTAGTTATAGAAAGCTGCTCTTTTCCTCTTTCCTGATACTGCTACTTCTCACAACCACAGATTTGTCCTGACCATCTCTTTGCCTCCTGATTTTGCATGTGCCTGGCAGTTTTGACTGCTGCCAGTGAGAATTCACCACCTTCTATTAAGAAAAAAAAAAGAAACAAGATTTGCAAGCATTTTTCAGTTAAAATTTTTATACATGAATATTTTCATATCTCTTATTTAAATAATGTCAGTTTTGTGATAATACTTCCACTTCAGTATGTTTTAAAATGAGTAATAAAACTTTTTTGTTGTTTTCCCCTGTATTTATGAAAGATGTTCTTCACGACGATTGCAATAGTTTTACTAATCTCTATCTCTTATCTTCATCACTATCATTATATATCTATGTAAGGATAAGGTCTTTTTAGGGCTCAATTATTTTTCCATTTTCTCTTGTGGCAAAATCTATGTCATCCCCCCAAAAAGTCTGAACATGTGATTGACTGAATGAAGAGGAGAATGGGAGTTATTAGCCATGGAAAAGCAAAGTACCTGTAGTCCTACTCCAAAGAAACAATTGCAATAATCTATTTCTATCATCATAATTTTGCTGGAAACATAGAATCACAGAATCGTTAAGGCTGGAAGGGACCTCTAGAGATCATCTAGTCCAACCCCCTGCACACACAGGGTCACCTAGAGCACGTGGCACAGGACTGCGTCCAAGCGGGTTTTGAAGATCTCCAGAGAAGGAGACTCCACAACCTCTCTGGGCAGCCTGTTCCAGTGCTCTGTCACCCTCACTCTTAAGAACATGAAAACAAATGTGGCTACTTGAAACAGAATAATGCTCTGAGTAATCTATCAAGAGTGCTGTTGTTATTACAGGGGCAGGAAGAGTAAGAAAAAATCTGTCGCAGGAGGTGGGATGTAAGCCTTGCAGATAGCTGAGAGGAGGTGGAGATGATGGTACTTGCTGCCTTTTGAGTGTCAGGCATGGTGCTTTCTGGTGTGCCAGTTTGCTCCTAATTGCTACAGGTGCTTAAAGCTAACCATCAAGCTCTAGTATGTTACAGTTATATTGCGTACATAGTATGTGTATAGATATAAAACTATATGAAGCTATATATAGTTTTATTTATACTTGAAGATTATTATGTATTGGCCTAATAAGCCATCATGCTCTAAGCTCTCCTTAGCTTATCAAGGCAGCAATGACTTGTGTTATGAAACTGCAGGCCATGAAGGAAGGTGCGAGGGAAGGTTATTTCAAGGATTCCACTTTGGAAGCTTTGGGGAAGAAAAGATGACAGGCCTGGGGCCTGCGTTTTGGAGGAGCAATGTGCGGGGGAGCGCTAGCGGCGCTGGGGCTGTGCGTGCCCCGGCTCCTTTCGCCTATCCTCTCTCCTTGCCTCTCCTCTCTCCTCGCCTGGCCTCACCCCTCGCCTCTCCCCTCGCCTCCCCTCGCCTCTCCCCTCACGCGGCCTGTGGCAAGTGCAGATTTTGAGTTCTGACCCGCTACGGATGCAGCCACTGCAGGCCGAGCCCGGGCTTTGACAGGATTCCTCAGAGAGGGAAACACGAGGCCTGCAAAGAGTGAAATACTCTTTAGACCTCCCAAAGGCATGGCTCATATTTTTAAGGTAATGGCGTTAACAAAAAGTATTCTAATGTACCTGAAGATTTCTTTCTTGGGAATTATCTGTTTTTATCATGATAGCTAAGTGATAAAGGCAGCTGTGATGTCCAGACTGGTACTTTTGAGGACCTTCTTTCAGGGCTGGATTATGCCACATGCTACAGCTGAGAGGAAGAATGAGCAAGTGGGTGAGATGCTAAGGAAAAGATTTTACAAAAGGCATTTCCAAATGCCCTCTACTATGTCGCCATAGTGTAAAAGTATCAAAGCCATATTATCATTCCAGCTTTACTAGGTTAATTTGGTTTTGTTTGATATTGAATGGGATCAGATATTCAAAACTGGCAATTTTGACAGCTGATTACTTTGCAACTCTGGTATAATTGCGAAAGACCTAGGAATTGTGACCTGGGGATCATTGTGTCCCTGGTTGTTCATGTTTGTGTGAACAGCTATTGCTACCTACCAAACATTTACATTAGCTTTATGAGGAATTTTACAGGGTATTTGCTATGGGAAGGTGTCATTTCCACAGTCACACTCTTAGATATTTAATCCCATGATGGAAATATCTTTGTTTACTGTCTGTTTCCATAGAGTACTTTGCCTTACACCAAGTGCACTTTGGATTGTATGAATATAAATCTAGAAAAATGATTAAATTTGTTTGGCATATTTATTCATACCCTTTAAGTATCTTTCCATCAAATAGTTCACATCTAGCATAGTTAATGAAGTTGTGTTAAAGGAGTAATAGCAAGTGCCTAGTACTTTTCAAGTACTTTTATTTCAGATTCAGGTCTGTATTATCTTTAAGAAACTTAACTCCGTAGTGATTGCTTTAGCACCTGAGTTTCTTGCCTAGCTAAACTCATTTTATGTTAACTCAAAGTCTGGTAAACATTCTTTATGATCCTTTAAAATCCTGTATTGCCACTTCTTCTCATTAGAAGACAGTGAAATCTTTCTTACCTTGGTATTAGCACTAATGTTGAACTTGAACAGGCTCTTGCTTAAACGATTTGTAAATAGTGTTGGTTTTGCAGTTGTTGTTGCGGCAGCTGAAGCATCCTTCATTTCTCTTGTTTAATGTTTGTGCGAACAGACTTAACAATTATCCTCGAGCTACACAGTTGCCAAAACATTTACCTTAGGAGATCTGAAATCAAATGCCTTGTTGGCAATATTCATAAGCATTTATGCCCCCATACATTGCCAGGGTTTTACAACAGTATTCTGCTGCAAATGAGAAACCCATCTTTCTTTTTTTTCACTAATATTATAGCTCGTAAACCTTTCTGGTTTTGTTTAGCCATTAATGTGCATAAATTTAGCGGATCCAAAGGGATTGCAATAATGTTTAAGTGTTGTAGATCCTTCTTGCACTTCTTTCTCCTAGGGAATGAATAAAACCATGAACATTTCATTCTAATTAAACAGAAGTGCTGTAGATTGGCCCTACTTTGCATGCTGCAAAGGCGACACAAATCCCGTCGTATCAGTGAGATCAGTCAGATCAGAAAATGAATAAAAAGAGCATTCCATCAGCGCCACTTCATGTAAGCAAATATATGGAGAGAAAGGAGCATGTGTTGCTGGGGCTGATAGGAAAGGAGCTGTAGAATTGGTAATTCACCCCCTGAGAATAATTTTGCAGCAGATGATTGAAGTTGTTTCCAGCTAATGTGTGTATTGTTGCAGTATTCTCTCTGTATAGATCTGAACTGATATCCTAAACACAGAAAATGAGAAGCAGAATGATAGATTTCAGTGTTATTGCTTCCACACTATTGACATATCTGAGAAAACCATTTGAACTTTACAGGGAAAAAATGATGAATTAGCTGGTTATTTTTGTGACAGATAGTGTGATCTTTCATATAAGGACATTATTCAAAGCAGAACTAATATGAGGAAATTTAAAGACCCAATATTTTAAAACCAGATTAGAAGAGACAGATGATTCTGTTTGTTTTGTTCCATTTATTAGTTCTTATGAACCAAACCTGGTGGTCTGTCTGGGAAGAGTGCACCACATGCACTGGTTGGAAACTAGTGACGAAAAGTGAGTGTAATCCTGTGACGAGTCTTGCAAGGATCAGCAAAGAATCAATGATCCACAGGAGCAGCTGCTCAGCAGCGGCTTGAAGACGTCTTCGTGCCTTCCAGCACCAGCATCTTCCAGCCTGCGGAGAGGTCCCTACCAGCACGTGGACAGCTCTTACGTATGGAGCCTTTCCT
This sequence comes from Tinamus guttatus, assembly GCF_059628265.1. Taxonomy (NCBI): domain Eukaryota; kingdom Metazoa; phylum Chordata; class Aves; order Tinamiformes; family Tinamidae; genus Tinamus; species Tinamus guttatus. The sequence continues at coordinate 14,995,495 of NW_028288821.1, read as the reverse complement.
ATTAGGCCTGTGGAGGGTTTTCTTCTTCTTCCCCTCTGTCTCTTGAGATGTTTATAGCAGTGAATTCTCCCATAAGCCCAGCTCAGCCTTTTGAAACAATTTACACCACTTTAGCAGTTGTTCCACCAGGAAACAAGTGAAAAATCTGCATCTCGAATTTAAGAGACAAAAGGATGTGTTCAGCTAGTACGTGGGGAGGAGGTAGCTTAATACAGCGATGTTCCTATCTTCCAGTGTGCAGAAATAAGATGATACAGCCTATAGTAGCGATTGCCTGAGACAAAGAAACGCTGTTACCAGCGTGGCATGTAATTCTGATTATGAATTTGAGCTTTGGACTCTACCTGAACTAGTTAAAACTGTTACTTGATCGGTGCAACCTGTGCAGCTTGTTTGTGTGATGTCTACTGCCTATAAAAGCCAGAGAAGGACCATGGGGTGATCTCTGGGATATGAGGACACTGAACTTAACTAGGCTTATTTTATAGTCAAATCCCACCTTTTAAATATAATTTGTGATTTAGCAAAAAATTTGCTCAGAATTGTTGAGAATTTTACTTGGAGCTGCCCAGTGAACCTGTTGGCTACAGCGGCTCCCTCTGTGTCTCTGGCCATTGCTGTTGTCGCAGTCTGCAGAAGCCTTCCTCCTCACAGCTTGTCCTTCAGTGAAAGCCACCTCTTTATCTCCCACTCACTGGATTCGTTTGAATTCATCAGACCTCCATGGAAGTCATGTAACTGATCTACATCAGTCTGGAGAAAAGTTTAAATAATGTAATACAAAGATTAATGGTCCAATTAGTCGTATCCTCAGTGAAAGCATTTAAGCTAGCTTAACAAAGAGCTTAGTTGAATTTAACGGAGATCCAACAAGAAACGCCTGTCTCGGAGGTCTCTTGTTTTCAACCAGCAGATCATTTAACTATGTGGTCTAAAGTCCTGCACTGGAATCACCGCAGGTGCTGCCTGGCCAGGGAAGCTCCTCGGAAACCCGTTCTGCTCCTGTACTCACAGCGAAAGGTTCGTGTTCATTCATACCTGGTGCTCCTAAAGCTTAGGAAAAATGGTGAAAATCTTAGTTGTGTCTTCGGGGTGTATTTCACTGACGACAAATACACTCATTATATTCATTGCACATCCTTTTTTTGTATCTCTGCAGTGCTTTTTCACCACCGTCTTTTGATTTTCTGATAGTTTGGATACCTGTTCTCCCCTTGCAACTCTACAAATTGACTTCACCAAACCGAGTTACTACTGCAAAATGACAGCTTCTATAGTACTAGCCATTATTTTGCTTTCTCCGTTTCCCTCTCTGTCTGCTAACTCTCTTCTTTGTCTGCAGTTAATATTTTTCTAGATTAATCAAGCAGTTATGCTTTGCCGTGGTGCTGTTTGAGGGCACACCTTCCATGTCACTGAGCTGTGTGGATGAATTATTTAAAGCATTCCCCTTGTTTACTTCAGCAGCAAGATTTGTAATTATGTTTCCTTTAACAGTGAAGTAGCTTTTGCTACCTAAGAGTTGGTTTTGCTCGGCTTTAGTTTAATCAGTGCAAACTGAGCAATAAAGGCAGAATGTCACATGCTATTTGAAAGGATGTCTGTGTTACTTACCACAGAGCGCGTGTATCTTCTCATTCTATTCAGGACAAGTGAACTCCCAGTTTTGTTCTGTTTTAAGTAATAAGATAGCACAAATTTTGCTTCAACCTTTTTCCAGGATTAATGCTTAGAAAGTAGTACAAATCGCACCCATCAGATTTATTTTCACTCATGAGACACACATTTTTGGAGAGATGTTGTCAACTTGAATTTATATTCTGCCAGTAAATACTCTTTAATCTTAAAAACGACAGCTAAGAATGCAACTCTATTGTGGGCCTAGAGCAATAGGCCCTCCCTGTTTTTTCACCATAACTGAAAATGGATTTTTTCATTGTTTCAGCGTTATGATCAGCTTATAATTTTTCCACCCCCATGTGGATTCCTTCCACCAAAGCCGAGAACATTGTAATAAACAGAAAAGCAGTAAAATCAGTAGAAAATCAGAAGTAAAAGCAGCAAAATCAGTAGTAGTGAAGTCAGAAGAGCCAGGAAGGGTTTCCAAGGCAGGTCTAAGAGAAGACATTAAAAAGGTGATTTTGGAAAATCTGAGTATCTTCATTTTGAAGACATGTATTCACCATCAACTTGTGTTCAGTTCACGTGCGCTGCGAGTTCATTGCAGCAACAAAAAAGCCAGCAGCTACCAAACGTTCTCCCTGCGCCTCCCTGTGCTCCGGTGAATGGGCGCAGGGGCAGCGTGCTGGAGAACAGTGCCGTGATGTTTCGTGTTATCTAGGGCCGCAAGATCCGTGTCCATCACATTTCATGAACATGTCAAATAATATTTTATTGCCCAGGTAGCAGGGGCAGGACTTGAACCATGTCCCAGCGCAGTGGCAGAGACCCCCAAGTTTCCATTTCAAGTCTAATTCTCCTAAGCAGTTTAAGAATGGAAGAGAGATCTTTGAGTGTGTTTGCAGTATCACCTGCGAGTGCCAGACAAATCATCTGCCTAATTTGGAAGGTTTTACTGAGGGACAATGTCCAAAATAGAGGTAAGAGGAAGTAAAAAGGCAAAGCTGACTTAAAAAAATGTAGTTAATATTGGAGAATTTGAGGAGAAGTGAAATTAGTACTTCGAGGCAATTTTCCTTTTGGCAACTTTTTTCACTTAGGTAGGGTGATTGAATACATGTCAGAGGTTTGCGAATAGTTTGTTGTGATGGTAAATCCACCAATTGGAGGCTCAGTTTAACTCTGAGGCTGTGATGTTGCAGATGTCTATATTGCTTAGCAGGAAAAAAGACAGACCTGAGAAAAATACAGCTTACATACAGCAAGTGCTACCTGGGATGCATTCTGGAAAGGTGCTGTGACACAAGTCTTACCCTCTGCCACACTACGCAAATTCTAAAATGTCATTTTGCTTCAGAGTTCTTTAAGTATTCACCTAAAAGCAGATCAGAGGGAATGTTGGAAGGGGTTGATTGTGGCCAGATTGTCATTTTGCCTGTTACTTGGTCGTGTTTAATACTAGGCGCTTCAAGTCTGTTAACTCCCTTAAATATAATTTATTCCCAGTTTTTATATTTGGTTAGTTATGATTATTCTGCCACAGCATACAATGGAGCCAGGCATGATTTGGGTATAGCTTTGCATGACAGAGTTCAGACTCAAGGCTGACATTTTACCAAGGCTGAAATTGCACCTAATAATGAAGTCCAAGCAAAAATCGGAGTATTTCAGCTTCTAACTGGTTTGCACCTGCGACTCTTTACTATTTAATTAGAAGTGTCAGTCTCTGGAGCTTAACCTATGCCTGAATTAAAGTTGCAAATATGCATTTGCCTGCAGAAAAGAGGATGAATTGGGGAAAGACCGTATTTTACCTTTGAGGCATATACAGTGATGATAACTAGGGAAATTGCTTTCCCCAGCTCTCACAGCAAGATATTTTACATCGCGGGCCTTGCATGCCTCAGGCTGGGCTAGGATCTGAGTGGCCACGTGGCCGTTAGATTGTTGAGCAACATTTTCTCTTTCTGCGTGCAAGAAGGGTGCCTAATAGACATAGCTAGTCTGTTTGAAAATCGTAATTCAGCATAAATTGTCTTTCATTTTTTAACTGCAGAAGTAAAAAACAATTTAGCAATCTGCTGCTCCTGGTGATTTCTTTGTATTAATCTGTAATCATTGATCCTCTCTGCCTATTTCTAGCACAGACATTATCAGTCTGTTTTTTAGTGATTTTTTTTTCTTCTTATTAAGATAACTTAAGATTCCTTTGACACATTACTATATGTGATTTTTAAAAGTTCTTAGTTTAGGTCCTAATAATTCGAAGTTTGTAGAAGTCGGTGTAATCACAAGCCTGCAATACACTCACTTTGAACTGGTTTGAAAAACAAATGCACAATGCACAGATCCTGTGCAGCTCTTTCCGTTCTGTTTGCTCCGTAAGCAAATAACGTGTCAGCATGTTGATTCCGTGGCAGTATCCATACAATTTTTGGTGCGTTTAGCAGGAATTTTCATTTCATGCTTCATTTGTAATTTGCAGCAATGATTATGAAAAATCTTTCCCTCTCTCTCCCTGTCTGTGTATAAATTGTGTAAATGCATTTATCTCTGGAGGAGGTGAGAAGGAACGCTAGAACAGTTGATGCAATGTGGATAATTATGAGACACGTTAGAGCATTGCAGTAGCAACCAACCCATTGCCCGGCTGCATCCAGAATTAATTGCAGATGTGGAAATGGGGAGGCGTGGAGGAAATGAAGGTGTTGGTGAACATGGTGGGAAGGGTTCTCCTAATCCCCAGATCTTTGTAGTTGGTTCTGCTCCGTTTCAGAAAAACTCGATTGCTCATCATTTGCCATAATGTTGCATGGAAGGCAGCTGATGGACGATTTTCTGATTGCACTGTAGTTTGCTTATTAAATCACTGGAGTTTCAGACTTCCTTGCTTGCTTTTTGTTGAAGTAAAGTAAGAATCTGTCACTTTGATCTCCCTTCTGTTGTGGCTGTTCCCATAATTCTTTAGACGTTTCAGTACTCTGCAGAGGAGTTTATCTGTCAGCATTTTTTGTGCATCTGGAAGACATACATATTCTTTTAAGTTTAAGTAGGTTTTTGTACTGGAAAGTAAATAACATGAGGTTGGGTATTGGTTAAACATGTAGCTATATTTTCATTTAGGCTTCTCAGAATGTTCATTGCAAGAACACTGGGTTAGTTTGTTTGGTTTTGTTCTTACAAAATGTAATGAATCCTTAAGTTTCTGTTGCAATCTAAGACACCTTGCATCATTTCCCAAAGAAAAATGTGTGTCCCTTTTACGGATGAGAATAGTTCCTCATGCTCTCAAAAGAAGAAGCAGTAATTTTTGAGGATCTTTGCTTCTTGAGATTCTATTCTTTTATGCTTAACAAATTACTTACCAACAGAAATGATGATTTTGTGATGTGGCCACTGTGAGGTGAATGAGGCCAGATGCCCTCAGGACTTCTTGCCCGATCTGCGTTAGGCCGATAGCCAAGACACTGTGAGCTGAAATCCATCCCCGCTCCAGGACCTGAAAAGAACATTGCAAACACTGCAGATTGCCAGCAAAGAAAGGGAAACATTCAGACAGTGCTGCCTTGTGGCATCTGTTGAATGACAAAAATCATCCTTTGGATCCACTTTACTCTCTCTATCTCTCAAAAAGAGGTGTTTTAATCAATATTTCAGATATTTTAAACTTAGGTAAGCTATGGCTCCCATTTAGAAAACATGAGGCAATGCTGAAGAAATTAAATTACATCGTGCAGCTATTTAGCTCTCCTATAATGGCAGCAGAACCATTCAGGCTTTAACAAGTCCTATAAAGAACACTGTGTTTTTCTGGCACATTTATAATTGGGGTTGATGGATTGCCAGAGAGGCAAAGAGTAGTCACTTTTCGGCATAATTTTTGGAGGTTGGATGGAAACTGGAAGGCACTGACCGATCCCGCTGGCAGGAGTTATGCCGTTGGCTAAGCCGTGAGCACCCATGCGTGGACAGGGCAGGCCGGATTGCACAAAAGAGCTTTAACCTTTGCCTCTTTTTTTTTTTTAAACCCCCCTTCATTTTCCAGTATCTGGGATTTTAACCCAGATATTGTGTAAGGTTGAGTTAGACTCGTAGGAAGAGACGAGTAGCGCAAGCTCATCTGCAGTGCCAGGACAGGGCTCCTGAGAGAAGCAGAAATCAAGTATGTTTAAACGTGCAGCATTTTACTTTTTATGAATTGTTCCATTCCACTGTCCTTCACTTTGTGGGGAGTACTACAGAGCAGGGAAGCACTAAACTGCATGGCTGAGAGACCCCAAAAAAATATGTCCCGGTGTACTGAGACAGAAACATCTTGGGGACATTCATTTTGTCTGCTTAGCAAATAGTAACATCAGATACTGCTGACTGTGTAGGAATAATAAGTACATTCACCATTGTCTGTCTGACAAGAGATAAGTCACTCCTGACATTGCAAATATGCAGAAATGTGCATTGATTGTCATATTCCACAATTCAGCTGGCTGAGAATGAAAAGAGCCATAGAGTGGAGGGTCTTATTCAATATCTAGTGGCTGTTCTATCAGCGCAAAGTGACTGTTTGTGCGATGAGTGCAGTGTGTGAGATGAGGCTGCTCTTCTGTGGTGAACAATTCATAAATCAAGTTCTGTGCATATTAGGCAACTTTTAATAGAATTAACGTCAGTGCAATTCATCATCTCTGCGTTCCACGTGTGCCAATTCATCAAAACAACAATCTTGCTGCTTGCTGCCTAAATAAATAATTATTTCCACATCCAACCCTTCCAAAGGGCTTGTGAGGTTACGTGCTGATTCATCAGCGCCGATGTCGAAGCAAACCTTTGTGATCTCCAGCAGAACTGCAGCTCGTTTGCGTGATTTCCTCTTTTATTTTTTTCGTCTCCTAAGAGCAGAATTTACATATTTCATTACATTATCATTGACAAAACAAAAGAGTATTACTTTTAAGGACATTTTGCATAAATGCCATGGTATTCACCTGCAAACTCCTTTGTTAATAATATTTTTAATAATAATTTTACAAAGCATTTTTGAGTTCAAAATGCTACTTTGTGCTGCTAGGTGAACAGCCTAGGATTTAGGGGCTGCAGGGTCCAGTCTCGCTCTCTTTCTTTGAGTCAGCAACTTGACATGATGAAAAGTATTTTTATGTTAACACACCTTTTTTCCTATGATTTTCGAAGGAAAAAATAACAAACTATCTTGATCATCTCTGCACATAAACACCATAATGGTTGTTTTGAAAAGAAACTCAAGGGGATTAGGTACTCAACATCCAATGAATTGGAATTAAATGAGCAAGCTAACTATTACTACGTCTAGTTTATACCTGAATAAATTGGAGCATAACGAGGGTGTGTAATTTACTCGAGAGTACACATCAAACTGCAAGTGGTACTCACAAATCCTGAAGTGTGAGAGATGGCCCTGTCCACACAGCATAGAGACGTAACCAAATAGTAGGTTAGGGTCATTTTGTTTATAGGTATTCATACAAAGAACACATATATATTTAAAATTGAAAAAAATTGACCTTAAATGTTGGGCCATCATGAAAATATCTAATTATATTTTTGTCTATTCTAAAGCATATTTATTCTAAACAGAAATCAAGAGAAATTTCAAAGCATGCACTTCAAAGCTACATTTCAAGCAACAAGTGTTTTATTTATGAAATATTGAGAATGTATTATAATCTCTTTTGTGTCTATAGTGAGCTTTGCAAAATTGACCGGGATGTCAAGAATGAAGAAGGATGGTGTTGCCAAACACGCATTTCCCGTGACCGAAAACTAAGAAAATCCACTGTTCCACCCCGTGTCCATTCAGCGCTGGCTGTGTGTTTCAGAGGAGCCCTCACAACTCTCTGTTTCTGCAGTGATTCCGTGTCTGTAAGTGTGTGCTCGGCGCTGGGCTGCTCCGGCCCCCCGTAGCTGTTCCCGAGGGGTCCTGCTGGGGAAGGAGCGCGGTGCCGGCTGAGCACTCGCGCTGCTCTGCAGCCCCCTTCCTCCTGCAGGTACCCGTGCGCCTGCGCGGGAGGGATGAGGAGATACGCCGCGTGCCTTGGGAAGACTCGGCAGCGCGCGCGGTTGACACGGTGCAATCAAAGCTCTCTCCATCAAACCGCAGCCGACAGTCTCATTAGCTCAAAGCTGCTGGGCTTTGACTAGGAAATGATTTCTGGGAAAAAAAATAATAATAACTTGTCGTTATGTCGCAGACGCAGCCATTTCTAAATGCTTTCTCTCTCTCTCTTTTTTTCTTTTCTGGCTTGTCTTAGTGCTTATATGCCAGCTGACAAAGAAGTTTTATGATTTAGAACATTTTTAGAATAAGTGGCGATGTGTTTTTACCAACATGCAGGAAAGATTTTGTCATTGGGCTGTCTGTACTGCCAAGTTCATAAATATTGCAGTCTATTTTAAAAATATAGGAAAAAAGAGAAGAACTAAAATTTTATATTTATAATTCATATCTGTGTTCGATCCTTTTTTTAGTATTACTTAATCATTTGATTGCATCTGAGGCGTAGCAGATTTTGGATATGCAAACTACATAAGCATAAGTAAGTTGTTCTGCCATGGGCGGATTGTTCTGTGTAGCTTTGTGTCTGCTTGTTGAGCTCAGATTAGGAATCACACATCATATTGCTTAACAGCATGAAGCTGTGATGCATCTTTTTCATGAATTCCGTCTTGATATCCTTACAAGCTTCTCCTCCTCCTTTTTAGGGCAAATTCCAAATAAACTTTTGCCGTGAGCAGGTCACACCAAGATTTCTAGGAAGTTCTGCTCATAACACTATCTGTCCCCTGCGTGCTCCAAGCGACGTTCCATCTTAAGGTGCCCTGCGGCTGGGAATTATTCAGCACATCTCTGGGAAGCAGCTTGGTATCATCCCCACTTTACGTGTGAGGGAACAGATCTGCTTGGATCTTGACACCAAGGTGCTCAGCAGCAATTCAGATGGGATGATTCTTCCCATCGCAGGGGGACAGTCACTGTCCTTCCTCCTAAGGCCAAAAAGTAAATCAGGAGAGGGACTGGAGCTGCAGCTTATTGCAAATGACTGTTCTGTCCCCCAGCTTATGGCTGTTCTGGGCTGGCACACTCCCCTAGAAGCTGCTGTGATTTGAATAAATGATTAAATATTAATTGGAGCAGAGACAGTGAAAGAGAGACTGACTTACAGCATAGTGAAAAAAAATGCTTCAAATAAATCAACTTTTTTTCTGTTAAACAAATGCATTCCACGCAGGCAGCTTTCTGTTGCCTCAAGAAGCAGCCTAGTCACGTAAATGTAAAACAAAACCTATACAAAATCTATAAAAAGAGACCACAAATAAACAGAAGATCAGGAAAATAATATTTGAGATTTATTTATGATCAGCTGCAAAGCATCTATATCTTTGATTATGTGATCCTTCACTCCTGATGTAGGTTTACAAAATTAGGCCCAATGAGAAAGATCTGAATAAATGACAACCTATTAAGGAGCAAACACAGTTGAGGGACAGAGCCCCAGATTGGGCACTGGGCTTGAAAATAAATTGCTGCTCTAACTTTTGCATGAATTATATGTGATCTTTGTAGTCCTCAAGTCCAATTTAAGCAAATTCTACTACATGCTACTTTTGGTAGCAGCCAGGTTAAAGAAAGAAGAATGAAAAAATTACCTTTTAGAAGAAAGAAAGCAGACTAATTTCATTATTCGGATCAATCTTGTGATGTTTTTTTCCTAGGATTTTTGCTTTATTACCAAAATAAGGGAAGTGGGAGCTGTTATATGCAGTGAGACACTGTGGGGAGATGGGGCTGGCCTCCTGGGGAGGGCGAAGCCGACAGCTCCGTTCTTGAGTTTGCTCCTCGCCAGGGAGGACATGGGGAGGGTGCAGCTCATGGAGCCTTTGCCTGAGCCCTCGTGGATGTTTTGGTGGCAAAACTCAGCCATTTCCAGTCCTGTTCAATTTATTTTCAATTTATTCATCAATGACCTGGATGAAGGCACAGAGTGCTCCCTCAGCAAGTTTGCTGATGATACCAAACTGGGAGGAGTAGCCGATACCCCAGAGGGCTGCGCTGCCATCCAGAGAGATCTGGACAGACTGGACAACGGGGCGGTGAAAAACCTCATGCAATTCAACACGGCCAAGTGCAAGGTTCTGCACCTGGGGAGGAATAACCCCAGACACCAGGACAGGCTGGGGACTGACCTTCTGGAGAGCAGCTCTGCGGAGAAAGACCTGGGTGTCATGGTGGACGACAAGTTGACCATGAGGAAAAGATTGCCTGGAGAAGAGAAGATTGAAAGGGGATCTTACCAATATGTACAAATACCTGAGAGGAGAATGGAAGGAGGATGGTGGCCAGTGGCAGGACAAGGGATGCAAATTAAAAAGCAGGAAGTTTCATCTGCACGTGAGGAAGAACTTCTTTCCTGTGAGGGTGACAGAGCACTGGAACAGGCTGCCCAGAGAGGTTGTGGAGTCTCCTTTGGGGATCTTCCAAACCCGTATGTGCCCCTTTGCCATGTGCTCTAGGTGTCCCTGCTGGAGCAAGGGGTTGGACTAGATGATCTCTAGAGGTCCCTTCCAACTTTAACCATTCTGTGATTCTGTGATTCTGTGATGAGGCAGCAGTGTGCCCTCGTGGCCAAGAAGGCCAATGGGATCCTGGGGTGCATTAAGGAGAGCGTCTCCAGCAGGTCGAAGGAGGGGATCCTGCCCCTCTACTCAGCCCTGGTGAGGCCACATCTGGAGAATTGTGTCCAGTTCTGGGCTCCACAGGACAAGAGGGATGAGGAGCTGCTGGAGAGAGTCCAGCGCAGGGCTACAAGGATGATGAGGGGCCTGGAACATCTGCCCTATGAGGAGAAGGTGAGGGAGCTGGGCCTGTTCAGCCTGGAGAAGAGAAGGCTGACAGGGGATCTAATCAGTGTCTAGAAGTACCTCAAGGGAGGCAGTGAGGAGGATGGTGCTGGTCTCTTTTCAGTGGTGGCCACCGACAGAACTAGAGGTAATGGCCACAAACTGAAGCACCAGAAGTTCCACTGGAACAGGCTGCCTGGAGAGGTTGTTGGACGCAGTCCTGTGCTTTGTGCTCTAGGTGACCCTGTGTGTGCAGGGGGGTTGGACTAGATGATCTCTAGAGGTCCCTTCCAACCTTAAGCATTCTATGATTCTATGATTCTTGCAAAGTACCAATTCATCATTTTCATGGGGGGAAAGTCATTTTGATCAATTTTCCATTTTGCCAAGTGCTTCAGAGTTGTCGCTCTTTTCTCTTTTGATGTTCTTCAGAATGGAAGAGTTCTGGGATTTTGTTTGAAAGAGGTCTATGTTCAGAAAGCTAAGAAAACCCCTGCTTGGAAAATGTGAAAGGATAGCACTAAATGAAACACAGAATATTGAAACCAAACAATCCACATGAGCCAGCACAGATTTTCTTTCCTGTCTTCAGACTGTGAAAAATTTTTCTTTCCGTTCTGAGACATAAAAAAAAAAATGAGGAACTTGAAGAACTCTCATGAGACAGTCAAATAGTTTTCCATCCCACTTGAGAAGGGTGAGAGCTCCTGCTGCTGAATTCAGGAATGGGAACAGCCCTGGGTTCGTCTCCCCTGACCTGGAGCTGGATTGTCCCCTTGCGGTGCTTATGGAGAGAGCCTAGGGGCATGGGGCTGCCTGCTTAGACACCTCAGTGCAGTGTTCCAGGCTAGATGGGGCAGATCTGGGCTCTGCTCAGCAGCTTCTCTACACCACAGTAGCGGGGATGGAGTCAGCAATTTCGGGTAGAGGAATCAAGCCTGTGTGGTGCAGAGGTGTCCTTGGGGATGATAGAGAGGGGCAGTTACACCAGTAGGTGTCAAACATCCTTGGAGCGAAGAGGCCAGGCTTCAAACTTCCCCTAGACTTCTCAGCCAAGTGGCAGCAGATGCAACAGACTAGGATCACCTTTCCCACTTTACCTACTTACAGGCCCCTTCGGCATGTCAGGGGGTGTTTCTCCAAATGCTGCGTGTGCTTAAAGCAGACCAATTCCTCAGACCCTTTATAACAAGACGAGGCGCGATCAGATGCTAGAATGATGCTTCATGGGCATGTTAAGATACTTCTAACTGGAAATAATTCGCTATACAGCTGGCTCCGTATCTCCAAGTAGTTTTACATCACATTTATTAAAAGAAAATAAAAATGGAGGGATTATTGACTACAGAGGTTGCAAAAATCTCAGAAAAGATGCCCGTGTAGAAAAGCATGTAATTTATCACAAAGGCTGCATATTTCTTCTCCCTGAATGCAAACATGCTTTCACATTCTTCTGTGCCTTCTCGCTGTATATCTTTTAAAATGCCAGATAATGTGCTTATTATTTTCCTGCACAATATTAAGCATTTCCATTAGCACTGGACATGAGGAAAAACTGTGGTACATTGTGTGTTATTTTTATACTAAATTTTAAGAAGCTTCTATGTGTACCTGGCTAATACTATGGGGTTATGAAGTGGGAATGGAAATGGTTTATGAAAACAAATAGTGTGGGTGTTTTAGAAGTTTTTACTGGAGGTTATAAAACTCTGGTAAAGCCGAATATTGGTTACCTCTTTTTTCTTTTGTTGTAGCTGTGAGGTTTGTTTTGCAACCGTTCTTTTTATTTTTCTCATGCCTACAGTCTCTCCCCAGCCCAACAATTCATCTTCACTTTCTATTTGCCAAACAAAAATGGGTGTTCAAGTGGGTGCTTCTGGCCAAACCCATGTGTTATCCAGGTGCTGAAAAGATTTTTCAGTCTCGTTCTGTAGCTTCTGTGAAATTCTCAGCATCCTCAGCTCTGATTCAGCTCACAGTGGTAGCTGTATAATTGTGATTAATTAGTTTGACCACCCCAGATAGATCAGTAGCTCATATTTGGATCTCTGAGTGAAATACGTTTCCCAGTTTTGAAAGAAGAGATGTAGCAAACATGTTTTCGTCTTAAAAATAGTATGCAGTACAGTCCAGAGTTGAACTGTGAAATTCGAGTCTGTTCCTTCTGAGGGCTTATTTCTAAGTAAGTTGTTTGATCTACTTTTCGTTGCCATGGATATTATTTTGTCAGCTAATTGTTGGGAGTTAGCTCAGAAAAGGTTCTTCTTTTTGTCTTCAGCTCTGTTTGTGGACCCCTTTTGCAAGTGAGAATCCTAATTCGGTTATTTGCTACCCGAGTGCTCAGCTTGCTCTCATGAGCATAAGATACCCATCTGCCCAGACGAGCGGGGAGATCGGCCTCTGTACAAGTACTGCATGGTCCTCCTGCAGTGCCAGTCTCTCTGCAGCGGTCTAATCATTTAACATCTGATGTCTTCTACCAGGTAAACTTTCAACAGGTCATGGGTTGCCAGTGTGAACTTGACATTTTGTATCTTGTTGCTTGTAGTTCCATCCTCCACAACAGGGTTTACCAACTCCTTGCCCTGTGGAGAGGACAGAAAGCTCTTCAGCTCCAGCTTTGAGGGTCTTATTTGTCCAAATTTGCAGTTCTGTCAAACTCTTGGCTGCAGCTCTACATTTCATATGTGAGGCTGTTATGATCCATTTAAATGCCTGTGGGGATCTCAACAAGCTTTTTGAAAAGATTAATGACTTAGCTGTGGTTTTTATGATAGTGTTTCTAAAGAAAAGCATGCCTACCTAATAAGGTTATTTCTACAAGCCAAAATTTGCATTGCTTGCCATAAAAGACAAATAGATAGACTTTAACTACAAAACACCTAAAGATTTGTTGCCTTTTTTTTTTCTTTTGTAAATCGGTTTTGCACAAGAAAAGGGTAATAAATAAGGGAAAAAGGAAATAAATAAGAAGTTAAGGTTGAAACAATTGGAAAAAATATTTTACTTTAGAATCTTCTACTCTATATTAAAATGGTACTGTATGCAGTCTTTCTTTTTGGACGTGACTAAAAATAGGAGTTTAAGATGACAGTTGAACTTCTGTAAGGCTTGTTTAAGTGGCTGTTTGGAAAAAAATAATACATTCATTGGGTAAATCTCAAGATAGCCATCACACGGCAGAGGTATAAGGGACGAGAGGTTACACACATGCTTCTATGCAGCCGTTTAGTGCTGGGTGGCCTCCTCAGCGCGGTGGGAACTCTTGTGTTGGGCTCTTCGCTCCCTGGTAGTTTAACATCCCTCAGCTACCAGCGATCATCTCTTCTCACATGCAGCAACTGCTCTTGGCCAAAAGCTGCCTGATGATGGCTCTGATTTTCCAAACGTGACATGTGCTTGTCCAACTTAAATCTTTTTCATTTATTGTGAACCTGAGTGTCCTGTCATGGCAATAGCTCCATTTATAAGTTGTTTCCATGTTAATACGATCAGTATTCTGGCCTTTAAGCTCTCTAGCTTTCTTTCTCTTCCATTTGTGCAGTGCTGTTCTACATTATTAGGGCTGATTGTTTAAATAAGATTTTTGCTTTCCTACCTTTCTTTAGACACTCTGCACTTTGAAGAGCTTAAGTGGTCATTTTTATTATCTCTTCCTTTAAGCACATTCTATGGCTGCATTCCTGTAGGGCTATTAGGCAAATTTGAAATTAGAAAATTGAAAATCTGACATAATAGGAAACCTACAAGGGAAAATAATAATTTAAAAAAGCATCATCATGTTTTACACTCACTTTCAGTATCTGAAAATGGCATGAAATATCTCTTCTCCTACATGAATGTGTGTTTGAAAGAATGCCTCCATTTGTGAGTAAATTAAGAAGTCATCCTGATTATAGAGAAATCAGCTAAGGCAAAGCATACATACAATGTTGTGACAGCTCTTCCCCCTCCCCCCCCAGCTAATTTTTCTAACCAGATAACCACATTTTTATTTAGAGTACATAGCCCCTTTTATTAAACTATTCTGGTTGTTTCATAAGATAAAATGGAGAAATTACTGTATTAGCTATGGAAAATATCTTCCAATATTTGCAGAGCAAGTCTGCCTGGAAGAAAACATGTTTTGTGAGACTGGACATTCTGCTTGTGCTGCTTGATGTGCTGCGACCAGCACTAACCGCGGCGGTGAAGAGCTGCGCGGTAGTGGCCTCCCGGATGCCGCCCGCGTTTCCCAGCTGCCGGCTCTGCCCAGCTGGGCTCTCCCAGACCACGAGGGGCACCTGGCCGCCATCCTGCTTCCACAGCACATCCCACCGCACGGCATCCATGGATACTGCCCGCTAGGAATCATCGCCGGCCAGCACGGTGCGGGAGCCGCTCCAGCGCGGCCTCGGAGAGCCCAGAGCAACCTCTCCTCACGGCAGCCCTCTGGGGATGCCATATGGGGAGCACTTTCCAAGACACCCTCCTCTCTAACCCATGAAGAGATGCAGGGTTTTCCCTTGGTAGCAAGCGTCGTTTCTCCAGTGCTCCCATGTCAGGTGGAAGTGAACACTCCTGGTTAAGGGTAACAATCTGCCCTGGGCCTGAATGATATCTAGGAATGAAGGGCAGACATAAACATGATGACATATAAAGGGAATGAGTCAGGGGTGCAGGTGGCAGAAAATTGATTATTTCTTTGCTTGTAAGAAACTTCTCTGTGTGATTCGTAGTGTGTTAGCCTGGCTGGGTTCCTGACACTGATCTGCAGGTTCTGGAGACTGCTGTAGTTGGATGGTTCTTGGGGGACACTCGGTGGGAGCTGCCTTCATGGCAGGCAGAGGAGATCTGGTGTGGAAGGTGGCTTTGTGAGGGGGCAGGCGTCTTGTTTTGGCCTGCAAGGCTCGTGTTGCAGAGCCAGGATGCCCTGCGTGGCCGTTGCTTCCCAGCAAAGCTTCCCAGAGTGGTTTTAGCTGGAGGGCTGAGCTCAGCGCGGGCACCCTGCGCGCTCCTCCTCGGGAAGACACCAGCGCCACTGAAGCTGGAGTGTGGGGAGCAAAGGAAAAGCCTCTGGTTTGAATCTGCCATATTATCTGAAGAGGATTTTCCCAAGGAAAGCTCCTTCCCGACGTTGATAACGTGTGAAGGTTAGCACTTTGTTTCTCCGTGCACGTTACCATGGTGACGGGAGCGCTGCCTGGCCTAGCGAGGCAGCGCTGGAACGGTCCGTCCCGCTCTTCCCGCACAGCACGGCCGCACATGGAGTGGGAGCACAGGTGGCTGCGCCCGCCCCAAGCGCCCACGGTAACGCCCAACGGCGCTAAACTGCGCTAAATGGTGCCTGCAAAAGGGAGGCCGCCTCTCAGAGTACATCTGAAAGTTGTGTCTGCACCAAGCAGGCCCCCGAGGAGCTCCAGAAGAGAGCCCGCGGCCTCTGCACGGCTCCAGCTTGGGAACACCCTTCTTATCTTGGCTTTGTCTTTGGACAACTTTGAATTCGACTTTCTCCACAATATGCACTGTCATTAATAGTCATCTTCATTTATTATCAAGTAGAGTAGTCGGGTTCTTCCACTGCCCCCATGACCAACTGTGGTTGTTGTTCTCTCTCATCTAGGTTGCGAGGTTTGTACTGGCACATTAAAAAAATTAGATTATGTAGACTGGGAATCCTTATTTAATTGTGGAAAAATTAACTGCTTAACCACTCATTTCTCATAAGCAAAAGTGGAAAACGTTAATGTTCTCTTTCACTGCTTTGTTTGTTTGTGGCAAATGCAATTCATGGATATTTCTAATGCCTCTCATGCAGTAAGTGCATTATCGAGTTCCAACTATTTCATTTCAGATATCTCACATTTTCTTATTTAGGATCGTCAACATACTCTTACATTAATTATTTAACTGCCATTTCCAATCTTTATAGTCAGGCATGCTTCTGCCTACTCAGAGTGTAATTAGTGACTAACTTATTCCAGTGTAAGTGAATAAAAAGTAATTTGCACATTTTATACAGTGTTACATTTTGTTCTGAATTTTTTACCCTGAAAATTTGCCTTCAATTTCACATTAAACCATTTCTGTTTTTCAAAATGGGATAAGTGAGGTTAGGCAGCTGTTTTCTTATTTCATATTTTGTATTCCTGTTAAGAACTGTGTCTTAATTATTGCCCCCTTCTCACCCACCAACAAATAGACCGTACAGCAAATAAGGCATTTCTGAATTAATATACAGGCTGAAATACCCTCTTTGGGACCAATTTAAGGGGTTTGTTCACTGTTGTTGGGTTCTAGGCATTACTATAATACTAATGAAAAGAGAGAGTACATTCATAATCATATGTTAGCAATGTGGAATACTTGGCCGTGATGCGACTTGCAAATGTAAAATAAAACATGGCTATGCTATTTTTCTAAACATTTTAAGATCAGGAAAGAGTAGGGACACAGCAAAATAAATCAACAACCAAGAAAACCATCCTAAGCTTGGGGAAGAGGACTTACCTGCTCATTAGGAAGCAGGTCGAAGTTATTTTTCAACTTTTAATGGGTTTGTAAAATGAAAAGGGACTTGCATTATGACCTCTATTCATCTTTCTTATCTGAATTTCTGTTTGCTGTCCTGCAAAGCAAGTTTTTCACTCTTCTAGAATATTAACCTTGATTGTGTAGTAAGAGATAAGTTTCTGCTATTAATAATGCCATGCTGCTGTTTGCTGGCTCTCCCAGTAAATCTCTGACTGCCCTATTTTCCACAAGAAGAAATGGGAGAATCCCCCCAAAACAGAAGCAGCTCTATTATACTGCACATGAGAGGAGGTAAATGGTCTGGTTCCCCTCACAAAAATGACCTCACTTTTGGTAGCTAGTGAGAGGAGTTTTAAGTGTTTTACAGCACAGAAGTGTTGTGGCCCCCAAGCAGCTCTTTACCATAAACATTCAAAGCAAAGTAGAAGGATAAAACTACTGGGTCTGGGTTGTATCTCCTTTTTTTTTCCCCATGGCATATAGCGGGGAGCTTCCTTCTCTATGGATCTTTTTGCTGCTGCTTTCAGGCAAGCAGGATCTGGACAAGCCAGGGGAGACTCCTCGTTTGTCACCTCTGGAGACAGCTTGGTAGGACCCAGCGCTGCAGGAGGCACAGGAAGCAGGGGTGCTCATTGGGCAAAGTTTAAGAAGGTGTTAGTGAAGGCCAGGCGCTCTCTGTAGCTTTGGTAACAATCATCTGTGAAAATAATTAGCGGCTTTGGGCCTCCTGATTAGCACAGGACAGTCAATATCCCAACTACATTCCAAATATATTCACTTTCCTGTCCTCACCCGGCGATACTTTCTGAGAATCCTGCAGAGGCAGCCAAGAATGAAAGCAATGTCTTGTCACTGTGTTAAGAAAACACCATTTTATGGCAGCATTAAATAAATATTTTTATGTTAAGGTGTTGCTCAGTATTTCTTTTGAAATATTCCTAAAAATGTTGCAGGAGGAGTCGGACTGATCGTTATGGAAGTGAGCAGTATGGGTCTTCAGAGAAACATATTGGGGAAAAAAAAATTACAAGATTTTTTGTTTACATGTTTGGGAATATTAATATAGAAATATATTTTAGCACAGGGCTATTTTTGGTTAATCAGTGACAACTAAAATTATCTGGGGCATGTGTTTAAAATCTAAATTTGCATTCCAGTGTCTTGCTGAGTAGTGTTAATTAATTAAATACCTTTTATAATGTTAGGGTTTTCTTTATTTCTTGTGGTAGGGAGGCCCAGTGCGGGTACTCCAAGTGCTTCGTTTCCGTGGCAGGTAGCAGCAGTCTTGCTCTCTGGACAACTGTGGTGTTCTCTGGCTTTAGTTATACTCTGGCTGTATATTTTGAGTTAAAATACTCATTTTCAAAAGTTAAAACTTTTACAGGGTCCCTAATGTGTTTCTTTATAATCTTTATTTTGCTATAAACCTTTCTGTATGCATAAAGATGGAAGAAAAAAGAAAAGGTTATGTGAAATGAAGATTTTCCACTTTCTTTATTTCTAGGTGATTAAGTTTTGTTTTGAGTAATGTCATAAAGAAATAATTCTATCAATCAGCAAAGAAAGGCTAGATATTTTTCCAGGTTGTTATGCTTGAAATGCAAGTAGCGAAATGGCACCTTCACAGGCATGTATGTATTTCCCCAGTTTGTTCATCTTCCTGCTACTGATTATGAGTCTTCCTTTATGAAGGAATATTCTTTTATTAATGCAGCCCTAGAGAGTTGCTATTTGGCCGTCTTTCCATCTACCTCCATGACTTAAATGGGATGAGCAGGGAATAATCAGGACCCTCAAGAAGGGCTAACATTAAAGCAGCACCATTTGTGCCATTAGTGCTACAAGTCCGTGACCCTTAAAGCATGATTGCTGGGTTATCATAACTTTAAAAAAAAAAAAAGTCTTTTCTCTCCTTTTAATTTAGGGGAAAAGCTAGCAATCAATTTACAGTATGAATTAATTGCTTTTCCTGTTGTGAAAAACAATTCTTAACAACTGCCCTCTACTGCTCTGAGAAAATACTCTTCTGGATATGGAGGATGTGTTTTTTTTTTCTGTGGAAAATTTAGTGAAGCTCTTTAATACTGTAAATGGATTTACTGTGTATCAGCAGCCCCCACATTAACCCAGCAGACTGAAACAGCTCCATCCCTTGACTCAGCGGGCTGTGAAATAAAAACCTCTCCATAAGCATTGACACAGGAGACCATGGTGGACTGAAGCTCCCAGGATGAGTTATCAAGTGAATAATACTCTAATAGGCCCTTTTTTAGACCCTGACGTGACAGATGTACAGTACCAAGGAAACAGAATGAAGCCTCATTTCTTCCAGAGCCCGCCAGTTTAATGCATGTTTCATAGTTGCGGTAGTTATATTTGGAGGTCATTTCAATGATGTCCAAGCTTCAGGTGAAATTTTCAAAAATGCCTTTCTTACCTCAGAGACAGATGTGATTTTCAGCAGCCGTGTGCAGGACAGGCTCGTGCTCTCCTTGCAGCTGGCCAGAGCAGGTCCTGTGTCTCACACCCTTCCCCAGCTCACAGTTCCTGCCTCTCTGCAGGGCTGGAGGAGAGCTGGGGAGCAGGCTGGTGATCACTACCGACACGTGAGTGCACACTCCTCAGCTAAAGGTGCCAGGGAGGTGTTTGAGTGGCTGCCTTTGCCCTGTAGAGGATTAGGGAGTAACACGCGTGCGATCCTTCCGCACGAGCCCTGGCAGTGGTAGTCCCTACATGCTGATAAGACTGCTAGACTCAGAAGGAGATGCTTTTCTCTGCCCCCTGCAAATCAAGTCAAATGTGCACTGATTTTTGAGAACATTGTCTTGCAGTTTTGCTCTGAATCCACGCTCCTAACCCTGGATCCGCTCAAACCCGAGCTCCCCAGCTGGAGAGCTGGTGGCTCCGAGGGCAGCACCGTGCGTGTAAATGGTGCAGGTTGTGCTTGACGCGGAGCGTGTTGCAGAGGGGCTGCTTGTCTTGTCTTGGGAATACGCCATCATCAAAGCCTGTCTCTATACAGCCTTATCCCTTGCTTTATATATTTATATAGATATGTGTCTATACATATGTGTATATATATATATTTTTTTTTCCCAGCAACCGTATTGCTCCAAAGGCAAAATCTCTTTGCTCCGAATCTGGTTATGAGATGGAGTAGTGCAGAGAGGTGGCCGACAGGGAGGACGGAGCAGAGCGGTTCTCACGCTGGCGGGTGCAGCCGGACAGGGACCGCTCAACCCTGCCCCTGGGGTGCTTGTTTATAACTAGCTCAAAGAAGAAAAGAGATCCCACCGTGTCCTCCTCAATAAAGAAGAGATGTTTGGAGAAATTTTCAAAGGGTGCCATGATTAGGAGGATTTTGCTGTGAGCCAAGATTAGCTGTACATAGTTAAAAAAAATAACAGAAACTTGATGAGATAACTGAGATAAGGATCTCTGTCGAGAAGGGACTGCTGATTGCTGACTTCTCCACTGCCTTTCCATGCTCACGCCCGCTGCAGCCCTATGAAAAAGAAGCCTAGCAGATAAGGAGTCTGCTTGCTCTAGAGATTGGAGATTATTTTATTAATATAAAAATTATAATGCCTTAAATTTTATCTGCTGTAAATTGAAAGAATCAATCCATGATGCATTGGAGTATTAATACATTTTCAATTAAATTTTCTTACTCAGTTTTTTTCTTTCTATTACCAGCTGGAAGGAATCCCTTGTATTACCAGTTGTCTTTGCTGGACCCCAATTGCCACATCATAATGTGATGATAATATAAAGCAAAATATTCCTAATTGTATGTTTCAGTGAGGCTCCATAAGCACTCCTCTGCTATTATTCAGTTTTACATCTTTATTTATATGGAGGTTATTTCTTAGCATTCGCATCATTCTAGCACTAATTTATATTTAATATCATACTGTGCCTGCTTTTGATTATATTTTATAATAAGATGTGGCAGCATTAGTTATCAGATGGTGTTTAATTTGCGTGATGAGCTAATTGAATCTTATGCATTCGGAAGTAATCACACAGGAAACTTGCTTCTGACAAGCACAGCCCAAAGGCAGGGGCAAACATGGTGTAAAGGGAAGCGTTTAGGGCCGGTGACAATCCAGCTCTGCAGAAATCCAGTTCAGGTCCTGTGTTGCTGTGAAATAAGTCAGATATTTAACAAGTGGCAGCGTGTGGAGTGTCTTTTTTGGGGAAATGAAGCCGGAGTCTGGAAAAGCCCCAGATCGGGAGCCACGGGAGCCCTAAAGGAAGAAGAACCCGGGTTGAGAGGCACAGGCAGAGCTGTGCAGGGCCCTTCCTGCTGAAGGAAACGTTGGCTTTCTGCTGAGCATGAGATCAAAAATTTGGTTCTTTGACCATTGTGGTCTTTACATATCAGAATACTTGGGGCTTATTTATGTATGTATTTATTTTTGTATTGAGTGAGGAAGTGAAATAACTTGACGAATTTAGTGTATGAAGTCACAGGGTTTGAGTAATACTGATCTGTTGCGCAGCTTGGAAAAAACAACCCTTCAGAAAGATTCCTGTTATTTCTTGTTCCAGTGTCCAGACAGGTGTTTTTTTTTTCCTTTTGTATATGCTTACAAAAAATGTATTTCCCAATGAATGAAAATACTCTGCTCTTACAAACAGATTTTGCAAATGCATCCTGAGGTGCTCAGGTCAAGACTTCAAAGTGCAGAGTACCGAGAGATAACACAACAAATGTCTTCTTTATATGTGTTTATTAATAGATATTTAATATAATTTAATATTAATATGTATCTGTATGTGCTTGTTAATGGAAGTGCTACGTCCCGTGGAAGTTAAATGGACTGTGCACATGCTTAAAGGAAACCTGAGCATGAACATTTATGGATCTCAGCAAACTACAACCCACTTGGAAATGTTTGTTCTGAAAACTACAGATTCGTAGACTGATTTCTTGCTTTCTTATTTGTAATATATTCATGATATGAGTACATTCACTGATTTTTTCCTCTTCAAAGTTCTGCAGAACTGCAGACTGATACTAAAATCCTTGGCATACACTCTAAGCTGTATTTTTGTGCATGCACTAAAATGGTGAGTTTTCTTTCTGAAAGTTATCATGTAAAATTGCTTTCATTCCCACTTTTCTCCAATAGTCTTCATCCAGTGCTGTGTCCTTGTCCATAACTATTTTAATCCAGTGCATTAGAATTGGAGCAGTTCAGACGCTTCAACAGCTTTAAAAAGATCCTTATGGATCAACTTGTAATTGACATGGGAATTGATGTTCCATATGAGAACATCATAAAGTTATTACAATTTGAGTAGAGATTTTCCATTTCAGAAGAAAAGCAAAAAGTGGATGGAAGCCCCCAACCCCAGGAAACTCCGTCCGCACTCCCAGTTTTGGATTTTTAGGAGTATTAGGAACTCAAAGTATTAGGAACAACAGAACACCCACCCTGAAGTCTGCGCGCTTCAACAGGAGTCCTTGCAGGGACAGCCGCTCTGAAGTGAGCTTGGGCTAGGGGTGACAATGCAGGAGATAAGGGCTCGTTACCACACAATTTCTATGTAATAGCTTGAATTGTCCAAGCAAGAAAATTAGGCTTTGTGGATATCCTTCCTACTGAATGGAATGTAATAAAAAGGGCATTTCAGGGCATTTCACTTGGAATTTTGCCCCATATAATCATTTTAGTCTCTTGTGCACTTACAGGACCAGTTTGGCAACACATAGAATATAATTTTAAGATCCATTTTGCTTTTCAATCCATTTTTCAGTCACAACTTTTAAAATCCTTATAATGCTTTAAATATTTGCTAAATCTAGAGTAGCTCAGGTAACCTTTGTTGTGTTTGTGGCTTATCCGGTGGTTTGAAGTCTAGTTCTAAGCCGGTAAGTACTAACCAAGCACAAGACTGCACTGTTTCTCTGTTACATCCAATATTATAGCCGCTCATACTGAAGTGAAGTTGTATTGAGGCTCATCTGTCCTAATGTGTGAGACTAGCACAGTTGCCGTGAATATTCCTCCAAGCTAATCTTGAGGAGCTGGATCAGTGATTTCTACAGAAGAAAAATCACTGAGGGCTTAGGGAGGAATCAGAATTCACTGCTACTCCCTCTGTATTATTATCTCAAGGTCTCCTTGTCAGAATGTGTGAGAAATAGAAAGGGCAAAGGGTTTATTCTCCTGATTGAAGTCCCTCGGATCCCTTTAGGTCTTCATTGAGATACTGTCTCTCTTTCCCTGCTGTATCTTGAAGTTGCTGATCTGACGGATGGTGCCAAGTCTCAGCTATGCAGTGGAAAAGTACAGCTAGCAACGCTGCCTCCTGCAAATTAAATCCCTGGCTGTGCAAGGTGAATGCAAACATGTCATCTAGTGGCCGTGGTGCTGCTTTAGGATTTGGAAGACGACATTTCACTGGGCAGCTATGTGTTCCTGCGGAAGTGGCTTTGGGTCAGACCCCTGAATGTATGTGAGTCGACTTCTTGCTAACACTGGTGGAATTTCTGCATGTAAGATTCAGATTCTCAGAGTCGTTTTTTTTTTTTTTTTTTTTGTTCTTGTCAGGAAAATCAGGCTAATAGGATAGGATAATTCTGTTACCTTGGAGAGGTGTTATGAGACCAAATACATTCAGCTAGATCAATGGAGACAAACACAGATCAATTTGGGTAGGTTACATATGCAAAGAACTGTCAGATGGTGTTGTGTTTAATGGTTGAAAGCACATCAAATCTCTAGGAACCAAATTTGATAGGTTTATTTACTTAAATATGTATGAGACAAATCATTTGTTTGAACTGGGCCTCTTTATTTTGGGTTTTATTTCAAAATGGATCATATGTTTTTATAGCAGAGTGTTAAACTGTAGAGGCCTCCCAGTTAAAGCAGAGTGCAGTTGTGTTAGTAAATATGTGCGTCTGGCACAGGGTCAGGTTTGCAAGAAAAAAGCCTGCAGAGACCAATTCATTCAAAAAAGGTAGAAATATCTGAGCTTATTGTTGGAAATGGGCTGTGAGGAGAAAGCTGTCTTCTACTTTGGGCGCTTTTGCTTTTCGGGTTCTAGGTTTTGCTTCTCGGGTTCTGGTTGCTGGCTATAGGTGAACTGAGCAATATTGGGCTGTGTTCAGAGCAACATTTACACAGCACCTACTGTGTAAATGTCTAAGCATTGCCTCCTGTATAGGAGAAAGCCTTGCCATCCTTGAATAAATCTCTGGACAAAGTGGATCCCTTTGGCCAGATATGATAGTAAAGGTAGCAATAGGAAAGGTAGAAGAGGTCTGGAAAGTTAAGAATTAATTGCCGAAACTGAACTTACAAATCTCCCTGCATTCATTGGTGCTTTGTAGCTGTTTAGCCATGCCAGTGTTCAAATTAAAGATGTTCTGTTGCAGCAGAAGCTCGCAGTGTGCGAAGGTGACCCCGAGGGATTGAAGCATGGCTGAAAAGGACGGGTTATTGGCTGATGTTGTGCAAGAGGAAGTCGCTAAGCCGAGAGTTCGCAATCAGGAGAGACCGTCTGGCCCCAGCTGGGACTGGGAGGCTGAAAACAAGTAAGTAGGAGCTTGCTGTCAATTTGGAGGAATTGCAGAGTAAGGAGAAGCACCTGCATCTCCGTAGGAGAAAGTTAAGTGCACGCGCGTTTGCTGCGTGTGCTGCCGCTGGGAGCGTGCGCCGCAGAGCCGTCTGTCTGAGGCGATCTTGACCACAGTAATTCACTCTGTGATCGAGAGCAAGAGCATTCGCTCCGGAAGAGGTCTGGAAGAGGCTTGCTGCTAGGCCTGATGTACTTCAGGGGCTGAAGTAAACTCTGCTGCACAGACAGCCTCTGCACAGGCAACGTGGCTGGTGGCTTCATAACCTCGTGTGTCAACAGAGCAGTGCCAGGTTTGTGGACTTGGAAATTGTTCTGTTTCCTGGGGTCACCATGAAAGCTTTTTGCAAGGAGAAGCATTATGTTCTTCTTGTAATTATTTTTCACGTGTATTTTTACATTCAAAACAGCGTAGAGTCCATACAACCCATAAACTGCAATAGGTTTTCAATGTGTCCCTGCCATACAAAGCAGCATACATCTGTAGATTGCTTGCGTGCTGCTGAAGTACAAATCTGTATTTCAGCAGCACTGCCGCTCGTACGAATGTGTCTCTCCAGATGTACTGAAGAGCTAATGTGCAGGGGATTAAACAATAAACACAGACAAAGCAATCTTTCATATCATTAGTAATAGATATTTTCTTCTGTGTTGCCATTTCAGTTGAATTGCGAGCCTGCATAATTAGCTAGGCATTTACACAGATATGAAGTAAGCAGAATAAATTAGGTGAAGAAACAAAAATGCAAAAGCAACAGTCTTGATTTACATAATATCTCCGCTCATAGCTTGGCTAATTTGCAGTGGTAAATTACATGATAAACATATTATATTGATTTCTCATGTACTAGAGGTTTTTCTCCCAGAATTTTTCCTAAACGTATGTATATTCCTGTCCTGCAGCAAACAAGAATATTTAAGAATATGGTGCAGCACTATAATCTTTCTAGTTACTAGCATTTATCATTTATATTGTGGCAAAACCTATTGCTCAGCACATGGGAAGGTATGGAGAATCAGGTTTATAAAAATGGAAGTATTTTGTTTTGTGTCAAATAAAATGTTGTATCCACTTACATTTTTGTTTATGTACAGCTTTCTTTGAAAAGACACCATGGTGTTTTGCCCTTGCAGAAAAGGAGTAGACAGCCCGTGTTGCGACCTGCCACAATGTCATACCTAGAAGATTCACTCAAGTAGAGTTTAAATGTATTTCAGTAGTTTTTTGTTTCTGGGCTTGGACTCAGAAGATTTCTTTCTGTGTCCCTGTGTGAGTTGTGCCTTCTTTGCAGGCCATATGTTAAATAGCAGTAAAGGTTTTTCTGCTATTTAGAATGATTCTGTGGGGTGCAGGTGGCTGTTTCTTGTAGACATTCATGGAACTCCAGGTTCACCCTGTGCTCCAGGTTCAACTAGAATATTTTTTGTGTGGAGGAATGCATACATGCAAGAGCTATCCTGGCTGTTTTCTGGTTGTCTTTGATTTTTTTTCTGCACCCTTTTGACAGTACAGAGTTTTATTCTTTGGAGCCAGTGTGACCCAGCTCAGCTGTGGCCTCTTTGGAAGCATGTTATTCAGGCTCAAATATTTTCAGGCCTTAGGTCAAGTAAGGTAATTCCTTCTGAGTAGGGTCTTCAGCCTTCACTCCCGCTGTGGAGGGATTGTAACTGGTACTGAATTGGGTGGAATAAAGGGCAAAGGACTGCAATGTTCCTCCAAGCAGCATTCCCAGGGACCCTACTGGAACTGAAGAGCGCGCGTTGGGTTTCCCACTCCTAACGAGACATCCAGCCAGCTAGAACAAGTGCAGCAGCTAACGAGGATACAGGTCTGTGGGGCTGGGGGGTTGTTTGTTTTCTGGTTTTCTTTCTTTCTTTTGAGGGGTAGCTATGAAAATGGTATAGAGAAGTCTTAACTTTCTAATCCATGTGGTAACTAAGAATGTTAACGCGAGGTTTCCTTCTGCTACAGGTTAGCTGTCCACAAAAATAGCTTCATTCACATTTTCCCTGCTTGTTTCAGAGGGATAGATGAACACGTTAATAGTGCAGAAATCACAGATTCATTTGTGGCCCACTGAGTTTACCCACTAGGGCTGCCTTCACGCCCCAGCAATTTATTTAATAACGTTTTCCTATTTTGAAATATCCTGTATCATCGCAAATCATCCGTTTGAAGTGGTTGTCTCAGTTGCTCAGTTAACTCTTGCTAGTGTAATTTAGCATTTTCATTAGCTCAGTAAAAGGAAGAATTTAGGGCCTTTTATAATTCAAAGGCGTAGTGTGTGTCATGGTGGGAATCAGGTAGGAATTACTATTGTTTAATGAATCTTCGCAGATCCTGTAAAGTAATTATATTGTGTAATTAAATTATTGGAAATTCAGTTTTTAACTTTGCTTCTTGAACAGACTTAATTTACTCTTTGAGTGGGGAATAACTTTCTTTCAGTTAAATCCTCTGTAGGTGGAGTAGAGAATTTGTCATTTGAATGTACATGGCTGGGGACTTCATGAGCAGGAAAGACAGAAGGCTTCCTTGTGTTGATCTATTTTCCATGTGAAGGCTTGTGTTCAGCATGGGGAAGTCACGTAATTGCTATCAACTACTCCCCAAATTGGCTTATTTAAAATCTCTTTTGGTAAATACCTCATACAGTTATGAACAATGGGCTGGGAAGTGAAATAATATTCGTCTGCAGTTGCTCCACGGGAGTTTCCATTTACCACAGTAAAGCGTACAAATCCTCCTACAGAAATTGTTTTTCAGAATACAGTGCATACAGGGATTCAGCTATAAACCAAGTGTTTTAAGGCCTTGCTCACTTAACTCTTACTAAGGCAAACTGCCATGGCCCTGGGTGAACGTGTTATTAATGGAGCCTTGGGGTATCTCGAACCTTGTAGGTGCCCCCTTTTTGGAAGAATCCGAGCTGTGACTTCATGAATTCCCAAGTTCCTGATCCTTTGGGCAGTCTGTGAGAAAAAGGAGAGCACATCTGCCCTATGCTATGTCTGGGGGTCGCTGTGAGCACACAGGCCATCTCAGCGCATCCGTCTGGGCTCTCGCCGATGGAGACCCCCTTCTACTGCCCACCACAACCCACGACCCCGCCAACAACCACAGAGCCACGGAAGGGCTGCAGTTGGCAGGGACCTCTAGGGATCATCCAGTCCAACCCCCTGCTCCAGCAGGGACACCCAGAGCACAGGGCACAGGGTGGCAGCCAGGCGGGTTTGAAGATCTCCAGAGCAGGAGCCTCCACAGCCTCTCTGGGCAGCCTGTGCCAGGGCTCTGGCACCCTCACAGGAAAGAAGTTCTTCCTCACATGGAGATGGAACTGCCTGGGTTTTAATTTATGCTCCTTGTCTACCTACATTGGGCCTCTGAACTGGTTCTCCGGATGCCCTAGAGGAGTGTAAATATGAATCAGGTCTGTATTTCTTATTTTTCAGGGTAGAAGAGAGCTCTGTTCAGGATCTCCAAAACCAAATGTTATAAAATTATATACCTGAAAGTCTATAGCACAGTTACCACTCAATTAGACCACGGTTTGGGGAGAGAATTTAAGAACATTCTGATGTTTAAAAATCCTTCTCTGCATAAAAGTCAGTCAGCTGTGACTATTCAGTTGGAATGGGAAATGCTTCTGAATCTGGAGTCTTGATTTCAGCCTATCTCTCACTACACTTAGCAGTAAATAAAAAGGTTTTCATGGCTGATTAGAAGAGTTAGAAGGGCTGAGCCAGTAGGTAAACAGTCAAGGTCTGCGTATATCACAAAATGTCAGGGAATGAATTGTGCTCCTGAAGGAAGGAACCAGCCGCAGAGAAGGCCGCCTTTGATGCGCTAGCCAGCTACTTACTGCAAAATCCACATCTTCACTTCCACAGAAATCTGTGCATTTAAAATACACTTGAAAATAAACAGTCCAACTTTTTCATGTAAAATTAAGTAACCGTGTTAAAGGAAATCCTTTTATTTCTTTTTTAAGAGTTTAAAGTAGGTGACTCGAATGAATTTCTTCTCTAATTTCAGTTTTAAAAGTGTGACCGTGTATTCAAGATGGACCGTAAGAGAAATGTAACCTGCCAGCTTAATTAAGTTTCTGGAATGCTTCTGGGCAAAATTAATATATGTGGATGAAAGCCAAAATCAGTCTGACTGAACAGCTTTTAGCTAGCACATAACAACTCTAAGAAACACAGGGACCTTAAAGTACCCAGCCTAGCAATATTAATTACAGTGGCTAGAGAACTCCCTATCTTTTTTGCATGCACCAATCTGCGTTTACTGTTGTTTATTTCCAAACCAATATGGCTATCAGAACAATCTTAGAGCTAAATTAAAAATTAGAAGATGATTTGCCAGTGTTTCCTGTTTTAAACTCTGAGTAAAGAGCAGCTGATGAAAACAGAGTGCCAGACTTGACTTGGAGAGCCTGAATGTGATGCTCAGTTCTTCATAATGCACTAACGGCAGCCGGTAAAAATCTCCTTTGTGAACCCGGGCTCCTGTCTTGGCCTTTATTTCCTTCAGGAGAAGAGTCTCTAAACTACTGTGCTGGTCACTGTTCTACTATCTGATTCCCTAATTCTTTGGGGGCACCGTGCTTTGTCTGGCCTTGGTGGCTTTCCTGCTGTCTGGCAACAATAAAATGGAGATAATGGGGCAAGGATGGATTTTCTGCTCCAGCAAAATCACAGAACTCATCCCAGTGTGTGTACGGAAACATGGCTCCTGTTGGCAGCCGAAGAGGTCGTACCTGTGGAGGACGGCCAAGATGGCACCTCCTGGGGAGCATTCTCAGATCCCTGTTGCCTATTTCGAACTCATGTTGTCAATCGGCTTTGGTGAGCAACCATGGGAGCTTCTCGTGCTGAAAATAGAGATTGAGCTGTGTTCTGTTCACATGGCTGTAATTATAGAGAGGCTGATGAGGGCGCAGGGTAGAGATGCTCTGTACCCATAATTCCCCCTTGAAGGAAGGCGCGTGTTACCAAACTCTCTTCTGCTCATGTGGGTAAGAGAAAAGTGTTTCAACAGGAGCTCCCCTCATCAGCGTAGAGCAGTATAGGGATATTCTTTGTGCATTGCAGGGACCGATCTTACCAAGCCTCTCCTTGGAACATCATGTTAAAACTGTGGGTCCAAGTGACCACTGTGGCACCTCAACCAACTTAGTGATTCCAACCTACCATACAGATGCCCTAGGAAACTGATTAGATTTACAGCTGAACACTAAAAAGACTTCACAAAGCTTCTGAAGCAACAACAACAAAAAAATATTTATTTTCCTTTCAAAGCCCTGTATCCCTTTCTGGAGTGCAAAAATAATACTTGCACCATCATGGCAGCTCCCTCTCACTTTTTGGAGCCTTGCTGTTTTAACTTGCTATGAATAATGTAGGAAATACATAAATCCAAAGAAATAACCCAGTAGTAGTAGAGTCAAAATACTTTAGTGCTTTGTAGAAGTAACAAACTTATGGCAGTATTTTACATATAAAATGTACATATATATACAATATATAATTCACAAATATGTGCACACACAAATTCTGACATCATGACATAACATAATAATGTAAAAAAATGCAAGTCTGATATTTTAGCTCCTAATTTCTAATCACATCTCATTAAGATTATCAGCAATTTATCTGCCTTGTGTTCATGTCACAGTTACTTTTAAATCATGTCTGTTAGGTAGCCTGACAATTTTATGTGGAATTACCTTTCAAGAAATAGTATGGCTGAACAATGAAGTATTAGCATGAAAGGCATCACTCTGTCTGGAATTAATTGTAAAATTGCTAAATTTTGGCACTGTAAATATGACTGTATAATGCTTGGTTTATGACCTGAGATTATATTTAAAGCAGGAAGGATTCTGAACTTTGACTTTGCTCAGGATGCTGTGCTTTTGAAGTTCTTTTTGATTAGTGAAGGTTATATGTGGAGTTTTATGAAAGCATGCATAAAAATATGTAACCTCAAGACATATGAGCAAATTAATGTAGACAAAATGGGACAATTTATCCCTGGGGTAGCTCATGGAAGTAGGTGGCGATAAGCCAGACACTGATTTGGGCCATCAAATGTTATATGGTTTGGTTAGGAAGTTATTTCCAGCTCGAGCTGGTTTCGTGCAGGCTGGTTTAGGGGAGCTCCTTTGGGAGAGCGGCCCTGCGTGGAGCAGGAGGTCGCGGGCTGCAGTAATGCCCGGGACTGCAGCCTCTGCACGGCAGGCTCTGCTAACTGGTTGCGACAGCTCAACTCTTCTTAATCCTTGCGAGTATAAAGGGATATAAATATTGAGGAATACACTCTGCAGAGGGAAATAAGCTGCAGGCACAACAGACATAGTTATAAAATATTAGCAGTCTTCATAAGCAAAATGTTCCTCGTTTTTTACATATACTATTTGTAGATGTTCCAGCTGCCTTTGAAGTCAATTGTGCCTTTGATTTAAGTGAATACTCTATGGAGCATGGACAGTTCTAGCCATCCCTTTTTTATATTCCTCCCACTTCATTCCAGCAACTCTCGGCTGATACTTGTGCCTTCGAGTGAGACATGTAACCTTTTTGCGCCCATCCATCCGTCCGTCCATCCATCCATCTCTTGGGGCTGTCAGCTGCTTGGAAACGATATCCAGGCTCAGAAAATCAGATGTAAGTTGGTGTCCAAGTGTGTCATTTCAATGAACTATGTCCAAAAGTTCTGAATTTTCACTAAAGTTTAGATTTACATCCATATTTTCACCCTGGTGGACTTGGATGGTAAAATTTGACAAAGCAAAAAATGACGCTAAATTCTGTTCCAGAGTGATAGAACTCATACTGTTTCTTTGCAAAGCACCAACACTCTATCAGGAAATCATGATGAGTAAGTTAACATTAGTTAATGTTTGTAAAGTGCTTTGAAGGTGAAATGTGCTATAAAGCGATACCTTCTCATTATTAATACTAATACTACAGTAAGCCTCAAGAAATAGCCATGGAACTTGATAGGAAATTAACTTTCCATAGTTTGTTTAAAAATGCCCCATAAAAGTTAATAGAAAATTACAGCCCTCCTCTAGGAGTCTAGCATAATGATTCAAAAGACCTACAGGAAGGGCATAATCATCCCTTTGGAGAATCTTGCAGTGAAACTTTTTACATTTCTTCAGAATTTCACTGGCTTCATTTCTGTTAAAACCTATAGGTATTTTCTATGTGGAAACAGATAGAACAAGGGAGACAGTGTGTCCAGGAGTCTGTTTTGCCAACTGTAGTGTTTGGCAATTTTTATTACTTCTGCAAGAAATGCTCAGTGAAATAAATAGAATGTGGAAGTTACTGGAATGAGAAAAGCAAGAACACAGTTATTTTAGACACATTTTCAGTATTAGGTCGTTTTTGTTTTTCTCTGGCAGTTCTTGCTTCTTTAACCAAAACAAGCCCAAATTATATTTGAAATCCAAGGAAAGAAAAAAGGCAGAATCAGGAAGAAGTGCTTTACATTTCTTATGAAGGCAAGAGGGAGCATTAAGAGGTACTTCATTAATTTCAGCCCTTTGTGAAAAGTCATCAGCCTTGAGACTGTTGGTACGGCGAAGAGCTGCAAATCCTCGGGATGCTCCACGGGGAGCTGATCTGCATAGAACTTTGTCAGGCTTTATGGGTCTTTGGATGGCTGGTGACACTCGCTTTGCTGCCTGGCTTCGAATTAACTGCACTTTGCCCCTGCTGACTATCTCCTTGGAGCCATGACAGCAACAGTTGGCTCCCAAAGGCAGCAGAGGCAAGAAAAAAACAAAATGTTCAAAGCAGCATTCATTTAGATAAGAATAATCTTTCAGAAATGAGGAATGTATTGTGGAATTTACAGATTAGCTAATCCCAGGATTTCCCTCTCCGTGCAAAGCACGCTGCCTTGCAAAGGGACTGGCTCGAGGGGCTCGGAGTCGCTCAGCGTTTCGATAGAGGCTGCAGGGCCGCAGCGAAGGCAGAGGTGGGAATTAGGGGAAGGAATCATGGTGGGACCGAGAGGAGGGCTGGAGTGAGCTGCCTGGGGGCCTCTTTCTACCCTGATGTCCCCCGGGGCCTCTTTCCCATCCGGGCCCTGCTGGGGCAGAGCTGGGCTGTGAGGGCATCCCGCACGTGCCGACAGCAGCCTGAGCGGTGTGCGAGAGTGTGGCTCGTGGCAAAAATGCCTATAGAGGTCCCCTTATTGTTTATTTCTTTAGCCAAGTAATGCAACATGGCTGTGGGAAATTCCAACAAACAACAGTCTCCTAATCTTTGTCAAAAAAATCAACTGCAAAAACGAATGTTTGACCAATAAAACCTATTAAGTTCCCTCCTCCTCCCTTCCCCAGGCCAGGCTGACATGCCTTCATAGAATTTAAACTCACGGAAATGCAAACATTTCTTTAAGAAATGGTTCTTCAGTCTGTGCTCTCTTTGTTCTTTTAATTTAACTTAAGGATATGATTTTGCTTATGGCAGATTCCTTCAGTCTTATTTCATCTCTCATCTGTGTAATTCCCCGAAGTCTCTCGCATAAAAATAACGTAACGAATGCAAAACAACTTGGCTTGTGCCGTTGTGTAGAGGGCTTGTCAGTCGAGAGGTTTTGTGCCTTCTTCTGAAAGGCTGTGCTACAACAGCAATTTTATCATTTTCAGTGGGGAGAGATTTGTCTTTACAGCAGCAGCTGGGAAACCAGATGGAAAGTCTGTGTTTCCTTTCTTTTTTTCCCCCCCTCTTCCTTGAATGAAGTCCTGGACTGTGTGCTCAGCATAGGGGCTGCCGGGGTTGCGAGTGACTGGTCCGAGCCCGGCTCTGAACATGTTGTGGCCTCGGTGGGGTCGCGCGGTGCCGGGGCAGCCCTGGGCCGAGCGCGTGCGGCCTCCTGCAGCAGCCAGGTGCTCACGAGGAGCGCGCAGAGGAACCAAATGTGAGTCACGTTTTGGCTCCAGACTGTCTCCAAGCTGACCTTGAAAGGAATTTTTTGCTTCTTTTTTTCGAAGTGGGCTCTCAGTAAAAACAACATGTTCCAGATATTCACCCAAAATAGACTGATTTCTCTCTTCTGTTTTGTAGCTTGGAAGATGTAATCAGGCTAATTCCATTTGGCTTCTCAAGAGTCCTAAGAAAACACTGGGAATTTCAATTTCAGAGTGTCCTCTTTTACAGTGAGTTTCCAGAGGGCATTTTCCAGCTTCAGAGCTAGTACAACATTCTGCATCTCGTCTGCCATTGCAGGGGTTATTTTGTTTCTGACAGTGCCAGTTAGGACTTTCATTTTTCCTGCTTGGAAATTTGGGTGACAATTTGGAAAACGAAGTGTGCGTATCCTTGGCTGCCTGCCCTAAGTAGTGCCGTGGGCTGAGGCACCGAGTGTGAGCATTGCACAGCACGTTGTGTGCTTTTGGACTTGCTGAACTACTCTCTTGAAGTTGTAACAAGCCACACACATAAATATGGTGTTTCCTGGTATGTCTAAATACATCCACTGCGCCTTGGCCAACTGTATAGGCAAAATAGAGTAAGTCTTGCTTCAGCGTTTTAAAATTTCACACCATTGTAGGAAATACAGTTATTTAGGCAGTTTATTTAAACTGTATAGTTCTGTTCGTACAAATCTGTGAGAGACAGGTTTTTCTTAGTGGGTTAGAGACAGCTCTGGTAGTCTTTATCTAAGGATGTTTTGCCTGCGGAGCTCCTTATCATACAACTCTAGGCATTTAATTGCTACAGTGCTAAGCTGTATCTCAGCTCTTATGAATTATTCCAAGACCTTTTCTTTTACTAATTTGTGTTTTTCTGACACAAATGCCTACTTGCCCGGGTTTGGTTTTAGCTCTGATCACCAGCTCATGGAGCAGGGCTGGTGGGAGTGTAGGCTGATTCTTGCTTCCCTGAAAGGGATTTGGGAACCCCTTTTTTTTGTCAAGGAGTTTCTCATCCCGTCAAAAAATAAAATAAGACCTTGGAGGGATTAACTGAGCATGCAGATGTACAGGCCTGGCTCTGTGCGGAACTTTGGAGAATGAGTGGATGCCTGTGGGAAGCCGCCCTCCGTCTGCGGAGCCGGTGCGTTCCCATGCGGCACTGGGCGCAATGCCCTCCGAGCATTGACGCTGCTTCCTGCTCGGCCTTACATGGAAGGCAGCTCTGGTCTTGGCCATTGATTCCTCACCAGAAAATGGGCCCTTCCCTAATCCGTCACAGAGAAGCGTTTTCCTCTACACCCGGGGCTGCGTGGGAAGGCCACATCCCTGGGTCAGCCCTGCCACGGGGCCCACCAGAGGCTCCCGGCTCTCTCCTCTCATTGCGGCCATTGGTGCGTCAGCT
This sequence comes from Tinamus guttatus, assembly GCF_059628265.1. Classification (NCBI taxonomy): domain Eukaryota; kingdom Metazoa; phylum Chordata; class Aves; order Tinamiformes; family Tinamidae; genus Tinamus; species Tinamus guttatus. The sequence continues at coordinate 14,960,554 of NW_028288821.1, read as the reverse complement.
GGCAGTGCGCTCAGACACTGCCAGGCTGGCAGGGGCCTCCCTTGGCTCGTTCCCTCCGTAGAAGGTGCAGGTGACGGCGTCTTTGGTTTGAGAACTTGCAATAGAGGACTTGAGTCTGTCCTTCCAGGTTCTCCATTTCAGAGGCTGTGGACAGCAGCATGGATGCTGTTCTGCTGGCCAAGGCACCTAACCAAATCCCATCTGCTCAAAAAGGAATCAGGGATATGTTTGAGCAGAACAGTATGTCCTGGCATTGCTCCTTGACCCTTGCCTATTAGCTAGGTGGGAAATGTTCTTCTGTCCAGGTCTGTGTGGAAAACAGGCAGTGCTTTGCTGGAGCAGTGGGCATGGCAGGATTGGTAGCTTGGGAAGTTCGGGAGGCAGGAGAGAGAACCGGGGGCCGAGGACAGCGCTGGGCCCTGGCAGGGTGTCCTGGAGGCCGCGGTGGCGTGTGGACATGGTGCTGCAGGCCGCACTGAGCACGGCTCGCCTCGGGGGCGTGCTGCCGTTCTGCAGCCTGCCTCGGGAGGACACGTCGCGGGAGCTGTCCAGCTGCCTCAGGAGGACACCGGGGCTGCGGGTGTCCGCCGGGATGAGATAGCGCCTGTCAGGTGCTGCTGGTAACCGACGAGTGAGCAGCTCCAGCACAAGGGGCGCTGGTGCCAAGGCTGCAGAGATACTCGGTCATCCCCATCGCAATATGGTGATGTTCACGTGCCATCTGTGGCGCTGCTGCGTGCCAGGAGCAGCGGCTAACCAGATATTGGGCAAAGCACAGGCTGCCTGGTGGGACAGGAGCCAGGAGGAAAATGTAGAGACAGACTGACACGTAACATGGCCAGAGGACACCACTGTTCTGGGAGTGTCCTATATTTTCCCCCCTAATATAAATGCACAATAGATTTATGTTGACTCCCAATTAAAATTCAGCCAGGCTCTTTAGAGCAAGTTCCAGAGCCCCATAAATCAGAAGAATGATGGATGGAAAATACTTTACGGGTCTGAAGAGAAAAGGGGGAGTACTTAAATGTGATAAGGCATTGCAGAATGATTTACGTGATTGCTATGGGGTGGGAACCTTTTAAATCACAGGAATCATTGTAGGATAATTAAACTCCTTCTGGACATGGTCTTTTCAAAGTAACTGGTGTAACTACAAACCTTTACTGATTTAGGAATATATTTAAACTCAATTCTTAGCTATGAAGAAATGTTTTTAACAGTCTTTTTGGATATGGAAACAAATGAGGAGTTAAAGTAGGTGCCAGATTCTCGTCTGTGATGACCAGGTCTAAAATTAAAATAAAACGTGGCAAACAGGAGTGTGGAATTTAAAAGATTTACCAACTCATGAGACTAGACAGAGGAGTTTAATGAAAGTCAGTGGAGATGAGAGGATGTTAGATTAATCTTGGAGACTGGATTAGTTGATGACGGAGCCCTTTTGTCTCTCCTAGGCTGATGCTAATTCCTCCTTCTGAATTCATTTCACATGGAGCTATACCATGTTTTTAAAGAATTCCCACTACTTGAGCTAATCAAACTTTTTTTTTTTTTTTTTTTTTCATTTCAGCTACTTGTTTGGTAATTAATTGTATTTATGGCTTATGAATCTCAAGTCAAAAGGTAACCTTACCAAACTCTTACCTTAATTAGATGTCTTTCTAGAACAAACCATTTTTAAAGGATCTGCCAAATGAGGACTGCCAAGTATTAAGTATGAATGTTCTTTGTTATCCAGATGCTGTATTTATGTAAAAAAAAGCATGCAGAAAGCAACCATTCAGAAAGAAAAAAAATTAAATAATGAGCCCTTCAACTATAAGGAATCAATAAAAGAAAATCCAGGGTTTTGAATGCTAAAAGAGCAGAAAATATGAAGACTAGAACCAGTTGCTTGGAATCTAACCAAATCTAACCAAATCCTGAGGAACTCGGGAGCAAGTCCTGGAAGAGTTAGATTTGTTTAATAAATTTCATTGTGTGCCCAGGCCAATAAAATTTCATTTTCAAGCTACGGTCAGAATCTATCCATGTTTCTTTCAGAAGTGATTCTTCTAAGCTTTACAGTATTCATCATTGTTTTGATGAAATACTATTTCAATGTGTGCACTAATCTTAACAGTAGAGAAGCGTAATCTGGATGGAAGTCTTTTTATAGCAGCATGGATGCCAGTTCTTTCAGGATTAAAACTTGCTCGAAGGTAGGTAGCACACTTAACTCCAAAGGTGTGTAGTGAATGTATGTTTGAAAATAACTTTTTTTGTATGAGCAAGTAATTCTTCATTAATGGGTCATAATCCTCATTCAGAAATGCCCTCTCACACACACCAGTGTTTGCTCTGCTAAAACCTTTGTTCTCAGAAAAGAAGGTTTTTTTTCCAAGTTTTTAAGCTAAACAGTAGTCCTTTATATTTTTCAAAACAATGATTAGTTATAAGTTCCATTTCCATATTCATCCAGATTTCAGATACCCAAAACTTTTCAGAACCAAAAAACAGATGTATAAAGCAAGTGAAATCAAGGTACATAAATCCAGTATTTTTAGCAGCTTGGGGAGTTTACCAAAGGGCATTAGTGTGTCTGTATTATTGGAGTTCTGGAAGGCTGTGTTATGGTTTGAGTACACTGTTGTAATTGGCCTCTGGTTGACACCATGAATGTTGAGCTATATTCTCATCAGAGAAAATGTACATATGGGCCTGCCCATATGTATATATTTGTATTAGTGGCTATTCTGACCTACCTTGTTGATTTTGGCAATGATTTTCAAGGAATAGGACTCTCCTCTGCATGATTATGTAAACAGTAAGCATAAAGGCTGTATAAAATATTGCAAGAAAGTATGTTGCAGGAGCAGTAGGTTCTTATATTTCACGTACTTTCTACCCACACCAAATGTATATCAGCTCTGGAGCAGGCCATGGACAACTGAGAAAATACTGCTGACTGAAGGAGCTCTATCAGAATGGCCATAAAGCAATCCCAGCATTCTGTTGTCTTTCCCTAGTAACTCATCTTTCTTCTGCCTTTTTTTCCCCTTGTTTTGTTTAGTAGTGGCTACAGAGGACAGCATGTGACAGGTATGTTGGCAGGGGTGGGAATTAATAAATACTTTAAGTTCAGAAGTTGTCAGAAAAGCAGAGAGAAGGAGGTAGGGATAATTCTAGCAGTAAATTGCCATACTGCCTAAAGAACCAGAAAAGCTGTATGCTGTAAGCAAATTTATACCATGAACAACATTTTTAAACCAACTAGAAATTTCTTATGTTTGTTACTCTGTGCTTGCCATAGTAGATATATGGTCCTTGAACAAAACTTCTAGAACATGTCTTGTGTTTGCTTATATACAGCGTTCACTTTGTGCTTTTTTCTGGTTTGTTTGTTTTATTTTTTTATTAATACCTCCATTACTTGCTAAGAACTTAAGATACAAACATGCTTTTAAGCAATGCTTTCCAGATGGTGCTCTGAATTCGTGGGTTTTTACATTCACATTGTCACACTTAAGCAGAAGAGAAATTCAGATTTCCCAAACTGGCATGTAAATTTTTCAGTATTGCTATTTTTATTTCATGTACAGTTAGACTAACTAAGCCTTAGTAAACATACGTATGTGTATGTACACTAATTATCAGTGTGTACATTGATTTCTCAAAGCATAGACAAGTGCGTGTCTGTTTAGGATGATATATTTCCTGTTCTTTTACCTTCTCTGACTTTACCAGAGGTGATCAGCTAAAACAAAGATAAAGGTCGGGCTTCTGTTAAAACGGTCCTGCGGGCATACAATTACATACATTGGAATACACTACAAATTGACCTTCTCTACTGTTTCCAAATGACTTGCTGGTTGCACGGGATGGTTAGAAGATCAGTATTTGCAAGACTCCATTATCAAACTTCTTGGACCATAGCGACTGGTAACGTTGAAATCCAATAGATAGGAAGAGCAATATTCTTCTGTTTCTGTATATTTCCTGACTTGACTTGACTGACTTTGTGCTCAGCATCTCCCAACAAATGGGCATGTTGATTGTAGCAGAATATTGATAGAGGATTAGGAGAAGCAATGAATTTTATCTGATAACCTGTACTCTGGCTTTAGTGTAACTTTGTTGGTCAGACAGAACAGGTTTTGCAACGGGGACAGAGGTTTTGGCCTCAAAGCGTCTGTGCTTCAGTAGCTACCAAAGCTGGGGCCATTTTCTCCAATGATCTGTTCCCAGTGGGCATGCAAAGTGCTGCTTGGCAGGAGAGCCTGCAGTCCATGACTTCCATTTCATGCTTCAGCGTGTTACTTTTATTTGCACACTCAGAGTGCAACAAATGCTGCCGGTATCTAGTCAGATGGTGATATCATATAGTGGTGTTTAAACTCTGTTGTAGATCTAGTGCTAACACGCTGCGTACTTCACTAGGAGTATTACACGTGCCGGTGGATTACAGGGGATGAGAGATGGGCTAAGCTTGCATATATTTATTTTTTGCAGGTACTAAAGAGAGGCCACATGGTAGCACTGCGGTGTTTGATTTAAGCTCCCCTCTGCATCCGTCCTTTGTCACTCCTGGGACTTTCTTTCCTTCGTTGTTCATTCCACGGCCGTGTCCTCCAACCAGAGCCCGCAGACCTACTGCTCCTGGGCAGCTCCACGGGGTGGGCAAAGGCTGCTCATCTCTCTAGTCCTCTTGGCATATTTTTTTGTGATATCAGGATAATTGAGAAGCAGGATTCCTAGATAACCAGAAATAGAATTTTATTAGGGTAAATTATGAGATTGGAAAAAAACAACAACTTCTTTTCGAGGATTTAAACCTCATTTCATGTCTTCGAAGGAGCAAACATCAAAGCTAAGAACAGATTAAGGACAATCTCTTGAAGCGTGACTAGGTTTGTGTTGATGAACTTGGGTAACTACGCAGGCAAATACTGAGTGATTTTAAAATGGTAACTAATGTCTAACACTGTTCTGTGTTGAGGACATGGAGCCAGCTCTCTTGTCTGCCTCTCAAACTCTGCTTCTACTGCCACAGCACCAGCAATGATGCTTAATTGCTAGCCGTGTAGTATGAGTAACATCATTTTACTTCTCATACAGTGCATAGTTCTGCTTCATTTTATCCTGACAATTGCCACTCCTTTGCCCTTTTGTTTGAGGCTGGAGAATAAGATGAGAAAAAGTGATATTATTAAAGTCCTTCAAAGTTCTGTGTAAGAAAGACTGTGGAGTAAATGGATATAACTGTAGTGACTTCACTAGAGTCTCATCAACCTACACTTGAAGAGAGTTTACTACTTGCTAGTAGGGAAGTACATCCGCAGAAATCTATATTCAAATCAGTCAGCAGTAATTTTACTACTAAAAATCCTCTGAAAATACAAGTTCTCAAGAGCAACTGTGACGATTCAGTGTTACAAATCTTGAATATAAAGTATGTAGAGAAAAAGATCTTGTAACTTCGTATTCCATGGCTCTGAAGCAGGAAGTGTTGGCTATACTGCCTCTTTTAAGGAGAAAAAGATTTTTTTTTTTTTGAGGATGCAGGGAATAAATGATACAGTTTCAACTGCCGTATTTAGCCGCAAGAACGTTGTATGTCCCCTGCTCTGGAAAACTATACTACAACTGCTATCTTTTTTTCTCAGACCTTATTTTGAATTCCAGCTTTTAAGTGGGCTATTGGGACTGTGACATAAAAGATCTGCTTCAAATTTGTGCTGCTTTGCCCTGCAGAAAAACAGATTACTGATTGAGGCTGAATATCAAGCAAACAAGGCATGTTACAATGGACATCTGGAAGCAGTTTGTAGTATCTGAATCCAGCCCCATAGTCCAGGGAATCTTGGGATCCAAGGATTCACAGGGTGTGGTGATTTCTGTGTAGATAAGATGGAAAGCAGAATATTTTTAAGTTACAGTTTAATAGATGAGGGGCACTCTGCGCTCTCCTGCTTCAGGGCCTCTTTTGCTGTGGCCTTACACAAAAGCATGTTGGGTGGTGCGTCCATCAGTCATGGACAAGCCTTGGGGACTGCTCTGTACCAGTATTATGTCTGTGTGTTTATAATATGTTCTGTTTATCATAATGGCTCTCGATGTGCGTGCTCACGGGCACTCTCAGCCCCCCTTGCACCCTCCCTGTCTCTGTCTTTAATACACAGTTTTGGAAACATCTAACCTCTTTGGTCCATTTCAGAACACAGCGAAAATGTGTGGCTGATATGATAACTATAAAGAGATAATTTCTTAGATATCTATCATTCATCTTCTATAAATTGAGACTCACACCCAATGTAGCAATCTTATATTGCGTAAAAATGTTAAACGTTACAGTGTTTAAACTCATGCTAGAAAGAAAATCACTGGTCATAATAAAGATAGTAGTGCTGATTTTGGGCAGGCATTTCACAGGATTGTTTAAATTGTCATTATGCATATGCCTAAAATGTCAGTACATACCCTTAAAATTTCACTACTCAGGTTTTCAAGGTCCTAATTATAATCTCCATATGCAGTAGCTAATATCTTCCATTTCCACACGGCACATATTCCTACCTTATAGCTGCAATAATTTGTATCAGGCTATAAGAAAGGTGAATGGTTTTATATCCACCTGACAGTGTTTTGTAAAAACCATGTTATTGCCAGATGAAGAATATTTAGAAATTGCAGCTTTCTTCTTTTCCTTGGACATCTGATATGTGTTTCTCTTAGATATTGACTTCGGGCCACTTTGTCTTGAAAAAGAGGCATTACACGTAAACATATACTTGAAACAATGCTAAAGAGGGAAGAAGTATTCTGTAATGTCAACTGTGCAATTTATAAGCTATCCAGTCTACAGAAGTACCTGGAGATGGTAAAAAAAGATAGAACATATCATCACAAAAGACAGCCACTGTCCTGGCTGCAGTTTGGGGATTTTCCTCTGGGACAACTACATTTCAGAACAGATTCAGCGCATTTGAATCCTCAAAAAGAGCCTCGGTGTCTTTGGTCCGTGGCAGAGCAAGTCCCATTCGGCAGCCCTGGGAGCATTTGTGGGACTGCAGGACCCGTCACGTTGGGTTGAGCACAGAGCAAAGCTGCCAAGGGAGGCCGAGTACTGGCTGAAGGGCAGCAGCGCCTTGGTCAAAACCTGCAGCTGAGAAATAGCATTGCTGCCCAAGTTCCCCTGTGCAACTCGGTGATAAAACGCTTGGCTGCTGCTTACCTCAAACACAGGTGTTCTTGCATCGCTACCAACGGTCTGTCACCATGGCAGCTGCCCATCTCTTGCAGTGCTATACAGTAAACACTGTGCAATGTGGCAATGCGCGGTGGTAGGCCAGTTGTCTCTGAACGAGCTGGCCCCGGGGCTTCATGGTGCTGCCCATGGGCTAAGCAGGTGCTCAGGAGGTGGCTCTGCTCTTTCCCAGCCTGCATTCACCTACAGTGTTGGAATATATAGAATAAAAGGTTAATAAAGGTCACCCATTGAAGATTGCGAAACCAGGAATGAGGAACTGCTGGTAAAGCAGAGAGGATTCACTTAAATTCAGGATTGGTCCCTGGGTTGCTGGCACTCCAGAATTGGTGGGTTAAGACATGTGAAGGTTGTATAAATACCCAAACCCTAGACTTAATAAAGGCCTTTTGCTGAAGACTACTACTCTGTCCCTTACCCTACAGCACAGGTGATGTTTTGTGGTGCTGCAGGTTAGTGGTAATTGCAACCACCACCCACAGGTCTCCTGGTGGGCAGGCTAGGGTCAGTGATTGCAGCTAGCCTGTGATTTGGTATCTGTGCCATGAGATAACTACCATATATCTGTTTAATAGTTTTTCTGTGACACTCAGGCAACTGAAAAAAGTTTTTCAGCATAAAATGGACAATTCTGGAGCAATCCAAGCATTAGGAGTCTGCTCCTGCTTCTATTGTAGCAAGCTGCAAAGTTTCAGCAGGCAGTAGTGTTGCTCCCTGGTGCTGGAAGAGGTGCTAATGGAAATGTGAGATGCTGTTGTTCCAGTCTGGTGAAAATTATTCTTGCTGTTTAAGAGTATAAATCAAATTGTAGACCCTTTATGATACTCCTGTTTTATTCATATTTCATTTCAGACTCTTTTGCTATGAAAAAACTTGTTGTTTTGTCCAAGAATGGATTTTGCTGTAGTTCAAATTCCTAGTTGTATCACAGCAATACAGAGTTAACTTTTATTCAAAAATAATTGTGAAACCCGAATGATGTGCATGACTAATTAATTGATGTTTTGTTCAATTAGTGCCTAGCCTGGAAGAACCAATGGCTTGGGACGTATAAGCTGCCATTCGTCTCAGTAGTAAATCCATTTGGAGATTGGTAAAATGGAATCACCCATTTAATGTGTTTTTGCCATTCTCCTTAACCATTTCCCATTTATCACTAAAAGAAAGCCTTAGTTTTCCTTGCCCCAGCCATCCCAGTAATTGTATATGCAATTATATCCCCCTAACACATTAATTTGCTATAAATATTATTAGTCAGTAGAATTCGAGCTCACCATGGGGCCATGTGCAACCAATGGAGATACAAAAAATAAAATTAAACCAGTGCAGCTCACTGATCAACATGTTCTGTCATGTCTTATAAGAATATTTATTCATTTTGTGGGAAATGTGCAGAATTTCCAAATAGATGTTCCAAAGTATCATGAACCCTGAAGCTGGTGTTGGCCGAATCCTACTGTTCAGTTTGGGGTTTCCTTTTGGAAGGCTCTCCTCTGCCTCAAAGCCCTTATTTATTTCCCATGTGTTTTTATTGGTTTTGAGATTTTTTTTTCCCCCTTGCTCCTCGTGCCCCTGCTTGGCTTTGATCTCCTAGGATGTTATCTACCAGATTAATCCCAATGTGAATGCAAATTTTCCAAATCTTGGCTTATTCCAGCCACAGGGCTAATGACCTTACACCTCCCCAGTGTCTTTAGGTAGTATACTGATAGTCTGTTGTCAGATCTGATTAATATTACCTTTAAGAGCATGTAGCCTGATCCCTGCAGTGTATTTTGCTTCTAGCAGATTTATGTATAGACTGTTAATTTGTTTTTGGCCACTCTCTTACGGTTAACGAGCTCAAAGAGCCTGTGTTGATTTGCGCGTGTCCTCTCTAGCGAGAGCACCAGCCTCCTGGTGCCCCGTGACTCAGTCAGCTGTTTGTGGTGGTCGGTCAGTGCTTGGGCCTGACTCCATTTGGAGTCACTGGGGAGAAAAATGTGTGAATTTGGGATTTTACTCAAATTAGGTGAGGTAAGAACCAAATCATGGCACTTTCAGATGTGATATGAGGTAAGAACTGAGTCACAGCGCTTCCAGATATGGTGTGAGGTAAGAACAGCGCCACAGCGCTTGCAGATGTGGTGTGCAGTAAGAACCGAGTCACAGCGCTTCCTGGTGTAACTGAGGCAAGCTCCATCCTGCCTCCATTCCGCTCATGAGCACACTGGTGCAGATAAGGAGCAGGTACAGATCAGGAGGCAGCAGAAGGCATCGCAGCAGTCTCTCTTGCAGAAGTGAGCATGGTCACACAGTGGTTGTAATCTGCTGTTTCGGAGGTCATCAATGCTCCTTGTTAGCAGCAGGCTGGCTGGTGCTGGGAGGACAAGAGAGCCCGGACTCCGCGGTTCCGCTTTCTGTGTGCGCTGCAGCCAGCAAGCCCACGTGACAGGCCATGCCATGGCCGCAGGACACATAGCGCGGGCTGGTTTGTTAATGGGGTTTCACCTCCCCGCCTGGAGTTAGCACCAGCAGAACCGCATCTGCCAGCTTCACTGGGGATGAAGGTTTGTGTTTTAATGTGGGTGCCTTAACCTGAACCTCCAGATTTCAGCCTCTATCCATGCAAATTGTGCTATCTCTTACTGTACAAGGATGGTTACTTGTTTAATGCTTCTTAAATATATTTCACTCATATGTATGTATAGTATCTGATGAGATATAAATATATATATATATATAGTGTGTGCACAGCCTGGTGCACAATCAGCAAACTCCTGATAGCAAGCAGTACAAATATTTACAAACCAAATGAGGAGGCAAAACACATGGCACAGTTGTGCTCTTGCCATGCGTGGCTGAGCAGCAGCGTGTTAAAGGCTGCGCGTGCTAAATGGTGCTAATCGGCAAGGAGGGCCCCAAAGGCCAAAGACTCAACCAGATTTATTCCATGCAAAATACAATCTGTGTCCGCACAGGAGAATTGCTCAGTTAATCAATGGGATGTAGGTAATTATTATTTATGGCAGCACCCAAAATGCTTAGGGTCTGTTTAGCCATTTTGGGACATGTGGGTTTTCAAGAGATGGTCACAGACTTCATAGATACCCCGTCGAAGAAGGATAGACTCGGTCCTAGGAAACTTGGTCTTAGGTCTGAATTTCATTCCCTTCTCCACTGGAAGCATTCATGGAGTTCTGCTTTCCTCCCACATCCTGTTCCACACCAGGTGCAGGTCCTTCTGGAGCAAAACAGGAACGAGATCTGCAGCGGTGCTGCTGCTGCTGTAACTAATGTGGGAAGTGTGTCCTGCAATAACAGCGCGTGACATGGGAATTACCTTCTGTAGAAAGACCAGTGTCCGCAGTATCCTCAGCCCTAATAACAATCTGCAGTCTGCAGAGTTTTCATTTAGTGAGTAGCATTTGTAAGCAAATTGAAAACCCAGTTAGGTAGGAAGATTACAGATAAAACTAGTAGTAACCCCACCATAGAGGGAAGGTGGAATGTGGCAATGATGTGGTGGTGTTGGTTTCCCACTTGCCATGACACATTTGCAGCTCTGGTAGTGTCTGGGATTTCCGTGACCGTGTGGGGTGTTCAGATACAGGAGATCTGTTTGTGTTAATGTGGAACCTTGGGCTGCTTTGCGGATCTCAGGCTGATTTCTCTGGTGCTGGGATGATGCTACCTGTCCCTACTGGAGGACAAAAGGTTAAATTCTAAAAGAAAAAGCCCTTGGGATTCTCTTCTTTCGTCTGGAGGTTGAAGGTGAGAGGTAACAGGGACTGTTACCTACTTGGTAATTTGAATAAAACACAAATATGCAATAATTGATTGAGATGTTAACCTCTTATGTGAGGGATGGGCTGTATGCTTGTTCTTTCCCACAGTAGTATTAGAAAATTGCTTTTCTAAAGCTAGAAACAAGACTGTAGTAAACTCATTATATTTTACTTTATAGGAAAATTGAAAACATCTTTGGTCTGGTGCGGTTTGCTTGAGGTGCAGCAAGGTGAAAATCATTTATCGCAAGATCAATATCCTTTCTCAGCTCTAGATCTGAATTTTGGTGATCTTAACTGAAAGAAGACCTTGTTGAAAGTTATTCCACATGTACGTTTTGAAAAATCAAATCCACCTCTCATTCTGTAGTACTTCTTGGATGATTAATAGGTTGTTGCAAAGCACTGGGTGTTCAACTCTCCTGTTACAATGCTATTACTTTCCCTTTATTGCCAAATATCAAGAAGCTGCAGTTTCTCTCCGAACCTCGCTGGGGCTAGATGTCATGTTTTTAGGGTGATAAAACTAGCATCTTTGCATAAAGTCTGGGTAAGGTTGCTATAGCTCATTTCAAGTGTTTAAATGTTTCATTTAAACTCAAGTGTGATGGGATTTATGTGAAATGAAAAGAGATTCTTAGGGTGCAAGGTAAAGAGGAAAAAGTCACGAGGGAAGAGGATGGTGGGAGGCGAAGCTCTGCATAGGCAGAATGACAAACAGGCTGGAAAACAGAGCTTAGAAAGGTTAAGTAACACATGCATGTCCTTTTTCTCTCAAACAGAAGCATTGCTTTAACTAGAAGAAAAGCTAGGAGCGTGTTCAAACCAAATCCCTTTAGAAAATCCAGGGTTCGAATCGCAGGAGATTATTATGCTCACAGTTTGGCTCTTTGTAACAAAAACAAGTCAGAGTGTTTTTCAGTATATGTCAAAGTGAGGAAGTCTCCTGCGTGGGTGCAGCCGGCATCCTCCCCGCTGCTGCTGCTGCAGATGGCCCGAGCACAGCGGGCAGCGAGCGTCGGAGCAGGAAAACACCGAGAAAAAGTGGGATGGGCCAAGATCCATGAACCGCCTCTGCCTCCTGAGTCCCAGAGCTGAGGCCCACGTGCGATGGGCCTGGTTTGCTGGGAAGCCCAAAGCTGTGTTGCAGGATAAAGTCCTTTCTGCTCCCAGCCAGGGTCGGTGTGTTGCGCTATCCAGGAGTCAGAGCTCTCAGCTGGTTTCGTGTATTTTCTTTGTGCTGGCTGGAAGCGGCATTGGTGGTTGCTGTTGTGGCTTAGTTTCTGCATAAATTTGTAGTGTATTTGTGGAGGCTGCATCAACAGCAAGAAACATGAATGCTGAAGCCAGTGGAAAGTGTAAGGGCTGCCTGCAAAATAGTGCCTCTGTGCCTGCCAGCAAAGCTGTGCGACCTAAAGGGGCTGCGAGGAAGGGGTGGCACTTGTGGACATCATCATTTTCCAGGGTAATGAACTGTCTGACTCGAAGCATGGAAAAGCTCACGGTAAAATAGCAGTTCTATGTTTACTGAATTGGTTGGCACCAGTGCTACAATATAGTTTCTCATAAACTTTATGGTAACGCTGGGCCTTTAGGAGGAATTTGGGTGTATTTAGGACGTTCTTCGTGTAAAGCCTGTATGATTAAGGCCGAGATGTGTGTGTGGGAACCTGGTAAGTGGAGGGATGAGTCCCACGTGACTGGAGGAAGGGAAGAGTGGCTGTGTCAGGAAATAACAGTATAGAATTGAAAAGCAAAAGGGATAAATACTGAAATGAATAACGCAGTGCCTTGAAGAAGCCAAGAAGCTGAGAAAAAAAGACTGGTGAAGGAGCTCTGGCGAGGGGATGGTGTCCACTGCTTTCTTTCAAAGAAGGAAGGGAAGAGCAGCATTTGAAATTGCAGGAGCTGGTCCACCAGTGTTTGCTGCAAGCTTGCAACCCATCCACATCACGTACACCTTCTGCGTGGTGATGAAAAAGGCCTTTTCAGCACGCTCTTAGATCCAACCCTTTGCCATCCTTTTGAATGGACAGGGGAACAGAGTTGCAGAGTAATCAGAGATGCCCATGGCTCCAGGAAAAGAAAGTCAAGGAGCAAAGAGCACTGGTACCGCTCCTCACCACTGAACATGTGAGCAAGGCAGCTGAGAGGAACCACTCAGAAATGTTGAGGTGAGGCATTTTAACAAATCCCTGCTTATTAGGGATTCCAAATTATAATCATACTTCTGACACAGGAGGATTTATTTTACCTTCTTCTGGGACATGTATGAGGGGGCCTGCTGCGCTAGAATAATTGGATTAACAATGTGAACCTCTGTATTTCTCCTTGTGCTCCATTGCATGAACATTTCCAAAGCTAGCCCAAGGAATTGCTCCATCTGGTTCCACCTGGCTGTTTGAAACAGTTTCATTGAATGCGTTCAGCGTAGGATTAAAATGGGCAGATACAGAGGTGAGTCTTCCCTGGTACCTAATTCATACCTCTTTGTAGCGTGTGGTCTGTGACCTTTGGCTCGGAGCTGGCTTTAGTGAGCTGAACGTGGTGTGGGGAAGCGCAGGTGCTGCTAGGATAGGTGCACAAATCAAAGCAAGCCAAGTGTTACCTAGGAAGAGCAAGTAAGAAATGATACGGCTGAGGTTATTTTTAATTTCCTACTTTTTATTTTGAAAAGTGCTGTGACTCACTGTATTCAAATCAGTTTGCCTTAGCGCCTGCATTCAGGAATAATATAGTTCTAAACAAACACCTTTTAGAATGATTTAGTGATTTCTTGGCTCTCCCACTCGGCTTATCTGCTAAAAAAATGCCCTCAGCTCCAGGAGTTTTACGTGCACTCAGTGGCCCAGCTCCCTTCAGCACTAAACTGCAACCGCGTGTATACAGTGAAAATGTTTGTCACTATTTACATAGCACTGCTCATTCAGAAGGATCCAGAAGCTTAATAATCTTGAGAAACTGTAGTACAAACCACATGAAGGCATCATTATCCCCGTCATTGAGATGCAGGCAGGATGCTGGGCTTGATAGAGCGCTCGTCTGCTCTGCCATGGCACATCATGAATTCCCGTGCTGGTGGAGGCGCCTCTGGGGAGTATCTGCATAGAATTGGGAATGATGCATTGTACTTTGCATGTAACTTTTTATTTGAGGTTGTTAAATATAAATATTGCAAAGCCATTTCTGTCGTCAGCTTTCTATACTATAACTGATTCCTCTACTTGACTGGAATATTAAATGTTTGACTGGAAGTTTTACCTGCCGTTTACAGTGGCTGGACAGGTGGCACTCACTGCTGACCTTCATTTGGTAATTCCCTCTTCCAGCCACAAGTAAGCATGTGTGGGGTATAAATAGTTTAATGAAAACTGCCCGTCTCTGAAGGACTAAAAAAGTGTTTTATAGAGTGAGATCACTTTAGGGATTGCATTACTGATTCCAGATGAAGTATCTTTCCTTTCTAGTGTCTCCTAGGGTTGGAAGCTGGTGTGAACCTGAAGCATTCTTATTATAATGTGTATTTCAGGAGCTTGAAATGATGTGTTAAAACCTTGACATTTATCCGTGGTTTGCTTTTGTTTATGGTTTCCCGTATTTTCTGTATCTCAGTAATCTCTCTGTGCGACAGCAAAGTTAACTTTCCCCTTGCTGATTCCAAGCAGAGAGTAATGCAAGAAAAGACATCAGGTAGACCTCAGTTACAGAAGTATCAACTTTGGGTTTCAGATGCCGTGTTCGTCTTTTTCAAGCACCCCCAGGAAGCTTTCTGTGGATTAGTGCTGGCACACCACTATTTTCCTTGCTTTCCGTGGAATTCCCTTCTGGCTGCTACCGGACGAGAGGGATACAAATGGCCACTCGTGCCATACCTGGGGGCCTGAGCTGCCTGGCTGGTAAGTAGCCTGCCTGTGGAGCAGCCAAGCTGCAAATGTTTGTACATGGCAATAAACAAACGCACAGACGAAGGGATACCTGGCTGCTGGGGAGGCAGTGCGTTGCGGAGGCGCTTAGCCAGCAGGAGCAATGCTCTGTTTCCGTTGCTCCTGTGGGAGTTGCTGGGAGGGCCTGTGTGTATGAGATTCCCAGCATGTCTAGATTTTACTGTCTGAGGTTGGATTTAGGCAAGGAGATTTCTCAATTCAACTACATGTATTTTCATTTTTACTAACACTGTGTGAAGAAGACTTGGGGCCACAGAGGCCTGCGACTCCGGAGGCCTGGATCAGATCTGGGTTCTGCTGTATCGTGCTCCCTGACCTGGCCGGTCCCCTCACCTCTGTGCCTTGATTTAACCTGCCTCACTCCGGATCTTTAATGGGACACGATGAAGTCATTCTGTTGCTTAAAAGTCCCTGAATAATTACTGGACAAAGAGTGCTGATTCTGTGTAGCTAATCAGCCCTCCTAGCGTTTGTGGTGTACACAAAAAGCCTCAAGCTTCTGTATTTTTAACTAAGGAACTCCAGTTAATTGGCTGTATTTAGGTGGTGTGAAGCCACTGAATTCCTTGCCTCTGCTCCTGCCTATAATATGAACAATGCTTGCTTATTCCCATCTCCCTTTCCTCTTCCATTTCGCTCTCATGCAAGTATTGTCTCTGGCAGTGCAGGGCTGTACAAATGGAGCCTTGATTTCCAACCTCAGAGTGCTACAGTAATGCCCTGCTTTTAAAAAGCAGTAATAATCCCAGCAGTAACAGAAGCTCTCATTTCCATTTTGCAGCAGTGAGATTACAATTGCTCTTGAAAATATGACGTTATCTATTTTCCTTTAACACAGGGGAGGTTGTTAATTATGATTTTGCAATTAAATGTAGCATCTTAGTTCCAGATTAAAGTTAATGTCTACCCTTGGCAGAACTTCAAATGGCAGGAGTCTGTCCAGAGGAGTGATCGGCAGGGGCTTTCTGCACCGATGGTCCTGCTCAGTGGTCCCTGCTGCCTTCCCTGCTAAGGAGACCTTCATCCCCGTTCAGACTAAACCTCTGTTCCTGCTGAAGGTTTATTCTGTTCCCGGGTGCTAAGCTCGTCCAAAAGGTCTAATTGCCTGAGATGTCTTGCCTGCCAGCACGTGTACGCTGTGCTGCCGTGGGGATATGTTAACCGAGGGAAGCAGGCTACGTACAGAGGTCATAAATTTTCTGGCTTCTGGGCAGGCTGATGTTTCTAGACTCTCTGCCCAGCACAAGAATGGCAGGTTGTGTCAGTGGGAATTACCTTGCCCAGTTGCCAGGCTGAGTGTTTCCTTGTTGTTGTTTTTGGTGGATTTTTTTGTTTGTTTTGTTTTGTTTTATTACTTGTTTGTATTTTTGTCATTCTAGCTGGGATTAACTCAAATAGTAATGCTTTGTTTTTCAGATTTCTGATTCTGGAATTCCCTGATTTCTTTTTTATTTGAGCTTTACTCATGTAGATTTTTCTGTATCAGTTTCAGCGTAAGACTCTGCAACTTAACCGCGCTCTCATCATGCTTCAGGGTTCAAAAAACCCCACAGAAACGTAGAGCATTTGGACAGGTTGAGATGACCATTTCCTTTTCAAATGTCGGTTTCTCGCAACAAAATGACCCAAACCGTGAGGTTTTCTGAGACTTTCCTGTTATTGCCACCCTGCAGTGATGCCGTTCCCAGGTCATGCAGGGCGGCGCTCCGTGCACGCGCAGTGCAGAGCGTGGCCGTTGTTCTGCAGCTTTCGTTTCCAGACACGGGTGATTTCTAAATTCTTTTGTCACGAATAAATAAATGTGGTGGCATTTCCATGGACTGAGCCAGAAGAAATCTCTTATTTTAACACAAAGGAGAGTGACAGCTACTACTCTCGGAAGGAAAGCTTAATCAAAGCTTAATTCCCTTTTATAATTAAGTCTTCAGAATTGATACATGACACATTCAAGCATGGCATTTTTAATTTAATTAATTTTCTGAAGACTAAAACAGTCATTCTTATTACAAAAGTACATTATGCCAAACAACACTTCCAGAGCCATATGAAGAGTTGTCTGTCTGTGATACTGCAAGAGCCACGGAGGCCCTGGAAGGTACGGCAGCCAAATGGCAGGAACAACATTCTGATCCTGTAAATGCCAGGCTGGTCCCCCTCTTCGGTTTGGCCTTGAGGCACAGGGCTGGAGTGAGATCTCCTTGAGGTTGGCATGGGTGTTGTGTTGGATGCAGACAGTTGTCTTTGCGTGTGGAAGAGTTGATCCCAAGGTGAACTTTTCTGTATCACTGGCACAGTTAAGCCATCATTTACTATCAAGTTAAAAAAAGAAAGTAATTTGTGATACAAATTACATGTTAACATGGGCTATTCAAAACTGTTACTGCCTGGGCCTCTGTAGCCAGGAGTTCTCCAAACCCAGGGCTTTCCCTCCTGCCCCGCAGCTGGCCCAAAGTTTTTGCTGCTCTTTGCATTGTGGAGGATGCCATTCAGGAGAGGAATGGTTGAGAATGCAACACGGCAGGCTGCCCTTTTGCCCTTCTTGTGATGAAGTTTATAAAACTTTGTCCTTGCAAGATAAACAGCCGGTCCTTTAAAATGGAGAACACTGTTCTAATAGAATTAGGAAGGGTTGGAAGGAGTCGCCTGGGAGAACTTTTGTTGACCTGTCCTCCATTTAGTAGATTTTGTACCTCGCCAGCAGGTACCAAGTTTTTGTAAGAGGACCAAAATGAAAGTAGTTAACATGGAGTTTTAATCGACTAGCCATGCCCTTGTGTCCTGTGCATTCAGTGAGAAAGGCAGCAGCTTGGGTGCCACAAAGCTATGAACATTGTGCTCTGCAAAACATGGCAGAGGGGGCAAACGAGCACACAGGCTTTAAGGTATTTGTAAATGTTCTGTATTATACGATGAATTTGTATATTATGTGATGGTGTGTCAAGAGTGGTGGAGGGATAGCAGTGTAGCAGGTAGTGCTTAGTCCTGCAGGCAAGACTGATCCACTAGTAAAGCTCGACTCTTAGCAAAGCAGGCATTGAACCATCACAGACACCTGGGTATTAAAAGACACCGATTTGAGAGAAGAGCCAACATCTATCTGAACAAATTTTCTTTTTCTAGATTCTGGAAAAATTCACACATAAATGTGCCTCTTTTAAGAGCATTGGCAATATTTAGTGTTTCTTTGAAGCATAATATTATCTATATCATCTGTCAACTCTGCATCTAAGTTTTTATATTTATTTTCGTAGCATGTTCCAGGAAAGAAATGTACTGTGCCTAAAACTCCATATTCTGCCTTTTTCCTTTGATGAGCAGATACGCGATGCATATTCTCATCAGAGTGGTTTCAAGCATGTCTACTGTGAACCCTGCAAACCGCTTTGAAAACTTTCTGGAGCAGAATCGGATGCACCGATGATGACAGTGCTTAAGTGAACCTCCATGTCCGTCAGCCCCTCTCAGCGGAAATCATCTGTGCCTTGGCGCTGCACCCGTGAGCAGCAGCCCGTTTGGTTCCGTGGCCAGAAGAAGTCTTGGCTGCTGGGGTATTTCCAGGCCCGCTGTGGGGGTCGCGCGGCTCTCGCCGGCTCTGTGTGGCCGTTTCCAAACAGCGCCGAGTTAGAGGGAAGAGCACTAATAGAGTGTCTTGAGCGAGGTTTGCCCGTGGCTACGCTGAAGCCACTACTGTTACCTGTGTCCTCCCCAGCCAAATAACATTTGTGTGGGTGCAGCACTGCTCCTTACTGCTTACAGCCGTCCTGATTCCCTGCCAGAGCAGCCGTTGTTGGTGTTACGTAATGAGAGGTCCCGAACTGGACGGTTTTGTTGTTGCAGCACAGAGACTGTGTTAGGCTGGAAAGCAGGGACAGCGGCAGTGAGTGATAAGGACTCCTTTCAAGGTGGCTTGAAATCCTTGTCCTTGGTTTTGTTCCCTGGAATCCTGAGTAGCTCATAAGCTGAGCTGACATTCCTGGGAAGTAACATGTGGGCAAAGCTCAGACTCTGAACCCCTGGTGCCAGTCAGGACTCGTGTTATGAGACCTCTGGCCCCAGAAACAAGCACCAATGGACTGGCTTTCCTTTGGTATATGTGGATTTTTCTCATGCTCCCTGCTAGATATTGTCCAAATTCCCTGCTTGCAGTGGGCTGAAGGAAGCATTTTGTGTACTTTTTTTTTTTCAGATTTTCTTCCAATCAGTCGTCATCAGTCAGGAGAGTGAAGATATTGAATAGCAGTTTCCTCACTTCATCTCACCCAGCCGAGGCCTTTGCAAAGGGGAGACCTTTTATTTTCTCATCCTAACATAACAGCAATCCTTGATGACATGGCGCACTCACTTTCCTCCAGCAAAGTAGCTCTGGGCCAGATCAGTTCCTGGCTGCTTTTGAAGAGCTGGTTCTTGGGCAGAAAGCCTGGAGGTGCTCCGGGTAGCAGAGCACGGCTTCCGTCAGGATCTACGATCCATGCTCCCAGCAGGGTGCAGATTTAAAGCATTGTCCAATAATTCTAGGATCATAATGAAGAAATGGCATAAAGGCAGAACCATTTAAGGGCCTGTATATCTTGGTAATAGTGGTTTTAATATTTAACACACATATCACTAATAATTTTGTTCATAACTGCACTGCTGTATATCTAGAGTACTTCTTTTAATTCCAGGGTGTATTAACTAGGAGATGTTTGAAAGAAAACAAGGAAGAAATGCTTGGTAGATATACTCCTGAAATATGGCCCCTTCTACTAAATAATAATAATAATAAATAAGGGTATCAGAACAGTTAATAGAGGATAAACGTGATTGTAAAGCCCCATCACAGAGATACCATATGAGGTGTTTATTTGGATTTGGCCGTGACAAAATGTATTTGGACACTAAAGATCATGCATCGCGCCTGGCTTTTGTAGAAGTTGCAATGAATGAATCAGCTGCTAATCCAGAGCTTGGGGCAATTTAATTGTACAGAGGACGTCGTGAATAAATGATACATGTTTAAACCACAGGGATTACAGGGGACTTTCCTAGGAAGTCTTCTCCCAAATATTTTGCTTGCTGCACTGTAACTTCCTGTCATTTTGAATATATCTCCTTTCCACTAAATCCTGGACTACTGAATTTTTCTGGTTGAACATATTTTGAATTATTATTATATTTCAAATGACCATGAAATCACAAAATAGAAGCTTCTGAAAGTGAGCATTTATTTAACTCCACTGAGTTTTTCTTATGATAGGCAACTATGACTTTTTCATACATAACTTCATGTAAAAAAATCGAGGGAGAAGGGCAACAATTCCATAGGAGTAGTATCGGCTGCAAACAACAGATTTTCTAGGAAATTTGTAAGTACCAGCAGCTGCTGTTTTAGTTCATCCCAGTCATGACCTGCTAAATACAAACAGAATCTGATCTCAATAGTCTGCGTAATGTTTAGTATCTATCACTTCAGCTCAGAACTCGTAAGAAAAAAATCTCATTTCAAATTTTCCAGTTTCTAAACAATAAATTAAAATTTCCCTACCATTGCGCTTAGGAATTTCATGCTGAAAATATATATATATATATATATATATATGGTTAAATATTAATAATATTGTATACAGATAAATCTCTTCCATATATCTTTTACTAGTGTTTTTTGTTGATTTACAGTGTTTCTCAATGCAAGCATTTTTCTTGCTTTTAAAATCAAACTTAAAAAATAAAAACACATTTGCTAGAAGTTGTTAAGTTTTATGTAGAGGATTTACACATTCTTAGAACTTCTGAAACAATTCAGCGAGAAAACCTTGAAGTAGGCTGGAAATATGTTTTAAATTAAGTCTCTAATTCAAAAAGAGATCACTTTTGTGCTTGCTGAATAGCATTCTTATGGGTAAAAGACAAAGCAATTAAGGAGAATACCCATTCTCCTTTATAAATTCAGAGTTCTTTCATATTCCTAAATTACTGTCTCTCCACTTGTTGTATCTCAAAGAATGCGTTTGTTTACAGAGACAAAATAAATATAATCTAATCCTAAAGAAGAAATGAAATACAACTGCTTCTGCATTTATTAACCTTATATAGTGTAGCTCCAATGGAAGAAAAGCCCTGATGTTGTCCTAGTTTTACATGAAAGCCCCGCTCGTTTGTCAGCCTGTTTTGCAGCTCGTCTTACAAGCGCAGACTCCGAGCTGCAGGCGGTGGCTTTGCATGCGCCGCCGTGGCCGCCCGCGCGGGCCCTGCTCGCAGGGACCCTGCTTTCATTCATACCTTTTCCTGTTTTCATACATCACTCATGGCTCACGTCAATCACTTGCGTAGGGACTGTATTTTAATTTTATATTTGAATTTTGCTCACGAAAGGGCAAGTGAGTTTTTTTATGCAAAAGCAACTGAACGTCTATCTTGCTGCAGCAGCAATACGCAGCAGCGGGAAGTGCAGGTAACGTAACTGATAGATTTCTCCTTACCCAAATCTGCCCAAAGGCTGGGTACAGGAAGGACTAGAGTAGGTTCATGATTGATGCAGAGCAGTGCAAAATTCTGTTCACTTGTCATTCAAAAGTTAGAGAGTCAGAAATTGACTTAAATTATGCCAGCAAAAAGTGGAGTGATTCTATTGAAGCTAATGGATTTTTCTGGGATTATACTAATCTAACTAAATTGAATTCTGTATTTCTAGGTAGGCCGTCACCTTAAAGCCATTTTTCTTAAGGGAAAAGGAAGCCTGAGGCTTGATTCGGTGCTACAATATCCGCTGGTTGCTCCCCAAGGCCTAGGGTAGAGAGGTGGCACTGACCGCGCAGCCTGCGCCGAGCCGAGCTCCAGTGGGCGCCTCTGCTCAGCTGTTGTAAGAGTTTGGGCATGTCCCTCAAAGCTACTACTACTACTAGTTAAATTGTCTAGGCAACTTCATCTACGCATTCATATTCATTTATATTTTGGAGGATCTCTCCAAAGCGTGTCTGCAAAAACCATGGTAGCTCCATGTCTTTAATCTTTCAGGGCAGTGCAGTCATTGCACGGTAGCTAGCGCTGTGCGGGCAGTAGTGTCTGCCTTGGATTTGCGCTTCCTTGGGCTGCTCCCCGTTGCCTCCGGCTGGTGGGTAGCAGGTGGAGAGCAGGTGGCTGCGGTTGCTGCGAGGCTGCCGGGAGAGGCTTTGTACAACTGTCTTTGGTGTCCTCTGCTTGTGCCTCTGTAGCCATCACACATACCTACTGGCCACCTCCTGTAATTCCCATCTTAACAGCTGCTAGTAATTTACTAAGCTCTCCAAAGGACATGTTCTCGGAGCACAGGATGATCCCATATGAGACTTGGATACTTCAGTACACACAAATCCAAAGCAGGAGAGGTCGGTGGGTGTGTTTGTTTCCTTTCAGTCTAGGGTGCTCCTGTTGTGATTACTTTCAGTCCTGTAATTTTCTCTGTCTGGAAAAACTTAGCTTTTCAGTTGAGAGGCTTAAACCTGAATGATTTAATATAGCTGATCTACAAGATCATTGAGCTTACTGCCTCGTTTTTGTTTATGTTCATTTTGTTCACATCACAAAAGCTTTATTTTGATTTCCTTTACCTTGCTGGAGTTTGTAGCAGTGCATCACCAATGCAGTGCTAAATTCAGGAGCACTGACTTGCTCATGTTATTGCTAGCACTAACATTGCTGATTGCTAACAGCTTATTTCAGCTGTTCTTATTGCTAAAATAATTAAGCTTAAAATAGCAATAGCAAAGTATGTAACACACATACCTTAGTGCCAAGGGTAGCTGTTCTGCAGGACAGCAGTTGTATCTGTGTATGTGCTTATACCTCGCTGTTGGGGGTAATTAGACTGCTCCATTTACAGAGTTATGTGATGGTTTAAGTTCTCTCTTTGTGTACAGATTTGTTAGGATCATCTGTACGGAAGGTAGTAAAAGCCAGGCACAGGATGCTAGGAGTCTGCATGCTGCAGAAATTTGCCAGTATTAAAAAAATAATCTCTGTGGAATTTATGAATTTACTTCAACAAGTTATTTTATAGCAGTTAATTATTCATACATATGAGGCAGAATTATTGTGAAAAATCCAATAAAAAAGTTCAATTAAAAACCTAAATTATAAGTTTAATCAGTCTTCAACAGCAGAAACTGATTTGCATATAGTCTCATTGAAAAATGCTTTGTGTAAGATGAACATTGCACTTTTGTGCAGTCTCAGCTCTATTAGTTATTTCTGCTGCATAAATGATCATATATCACTTTATCAATGGCATTTCTCTCCGCAGCTGCAGTTCAAAAAATACAGTAACTTTCTGTCTCAGTACTGGGAATTTGGTGATCTCTTCTCTTTTTCTATAAGAGCACTTTGCAAATCAAGAGGAATTAGAAAATCAGGAGAGTATTCCGAGAAGAAAAAGAAAAAAAGAAAAGAAAAAAAAAAAAAAGTCCCTACCCAACTACTTTATTTCCGTTGACTTCTGTTGTACTGTCATCATAAAAATTACATCAATACATTAATGGTAGGCGTCAGAATAGCTTTATTGTCTCAGCTAAAAGCATGTTGCTCTCTAAGTGCATCAGCCGTAATAGAGACTGATGGGAGAGCGTAGTTTATCCAGATGAGCAACACGGTAGAAGTGAGAGCTCCCATGAAAACCGACCTTGTTAACTATGGAGGATAATTACCTGGGGGGAAGAAACATAAATAAAAAACCTCTCTTGAGCTCTCATGCCTCTTCTGTTTGCTTAGAAGGAGGCGCGAGGCCCATACTAGAGCATATTCAGACCCATCTGACTCATAATAATGACTTGTGAACGGGGAAGGCGTGATGGAAGGAATGCATGTGGAGTTGTATGGGAGAAGTTAGCTGTTTTAGAATGAAAACTTGTGTGCTCTGTGGTCCGAGGGGTTTGTGGGCACAGGCGCTGCTGATGTGGGCACTCAGTGCGTTCGTGTCCCAGAAGGGCTGCGGGCAGAACCGGTGGCACCGACAGCTCCGTTACTGTGCAGCCTCACATGTTTAGCAAATTGCAGCCTGCCTAGAGATAAGGCGGTGAGGAAGAGGGATAAAACCACTCTCATCTCTTCCTCATCTGGCTGAGGTGCAGGGGCTCGGCTGGTCAGCGCCTGTAATGAGGGCTACGAGAGTCACGCACAGCTGGATCTAAGGGTAATCTCTCCCTTTAATGTAACTGCTGAGCCTCACATCTCACCAGATTATTCTCTGCGCTTGCTGTAAATAATTCTGCCCATCAGAGCTAAGCACTTTGCAACCATTGCCTCTGAATTACAAGACGATCTATGCTACCAAGACCTACGTGCAATTCGGTCACCTAAAGTTGCTTATTTTCACTCAGCTCCCGCTGCAGATTTATGACCAGTGAAGTACATATTTCCTCAAAGAGACAATGCATTTTTTCATATGAAACAGAGTTTGTTCTTAATTCAACATTTCATCGTTACATATTATTATTATCCAGCTTTAGAAACTGGGCTGCCTGGCTGGAAATAAGATGGTAGCTTTATCTGTTTATTCCAGAATAGCTCAGAGCTGTAGCCCGGGAGGGACCAGCGTGCACGTCCCTCTGGAGAGGATCCCTGTTCAGCAGCCAGGGAGTTATATGGAGCCAGGGCCTCAGAAATGCCTGTAACGTCCTTGGATGATGGGTAAAGACTCTATGGGTGCTCGAGGATAGATGGAAAGCCCTAAAGACCTTAGTATCTGAAAGAGGTACCAAAGGTGGTATGTTACCCTCTGCCGCTGGCCTAGATTCTGCTTCTGTAAGTGCAAAATCTGAAATCAGTATTGTGCTATGGCTTGGTATCGTTCGGATGCTATTATACAAAGGAAAATAATGGATAAAAAAATGGATATGCCAAGGGACTCTGGGAAAACCTGTGGATTACTAAAGTTCACCACATCCAGAAATCTATTTTAACTTACCCAAGCTCTTTTCAGACACAGCCTGGAATAAAGTTGCAATCCATAGGAAAAATCAGGCTCAAATCAGGCACTAGTGTGTTGTCAGTGCCAGAAATAATGTGATCTGTGCCCCTGAAGAAGGAGACATGAGAGGGCTGTGCAGCCCTCGTTCCCGTTCAAGGCTCAACGTGCATCGGTCGTGAGGAAGAGGCTTTTAACAACAAAGCTTCCTTCACCCCATGCCGTAGGAGTAGACACCCAAGAGGAGAAGAGCTCAGATTGGATCACATGCCTGGGAGAGATGTGGCCTATTCCACAGTAGCCAAATGTAAAAGCCTTCCAAAGCAACAGCACATGCCTCATAACCCATTCAAGGTTAATTATCTCCTCTGCTTGCTTTATATATTCCTTTGGAAGGAACAAGGGCATGAGCTGCAATGAGCTTGAGCTGCTTGCTTGCCAAACATGATTTAAAAAATACAATAATATAAAAGCAGATGCCAGAAGGGGGATTCTTTCAGCTTGTAGTTGCTCCCATTTTGTCAGACGTTCCTGCTTCCCTTCTACTCCCCATCTCCTTTTGGAAACAAGATCCAATCTAATGTTTCATTTAGAAGATATCATTTGTGCTTGTGAACGTCCTTTTCACAGGGTGGACTGCTTTGCCTTGGGATTTAATCCAGCAATCTGCCCCCATTCTGCTCCTCTGGCCTATTGCACCATTGTGTTTGGCATCTGCCCTTCCCAGCGTGGCCCTGCCTTTTCCACAGGAGGGATAGGGATTAGTGTGGGTGTCGTTTTACCTATTGTATTCTCAGCACAGCAGTCCTGAGCGCTGTAAAGATACCTGAGCTTCACTGCATCTGCAGATCATAGAATCATAGAATGCTTAAGGCTGGAAGGGACCTCTAGAGATCACCTAGCCCAACCCCCTTGCACAGGCAGGGTCACCTAGAGCACGTGGCACAGGACTGCATCCAAGCAGGTTTTGAAGATCTCCAGAGAAAGAGACTCCACAACCTCTCTGGGCAGCCTGTTCCAGTGCTCTGTCACCCTCACTGTCAAGAAATTTTTCCTTAAGTTCCTGTGAAACTTTTGATGCTTCAGTTCATGGCCCTTTCTAGTTCTGTGGGTGGCCACCACTGAAAAGAGGCAAGCACCATCCTCCTCACTGCCTCCCTTGAGGTACTTATAGACACTGCTCAGGTCCCCTCTCCTCCTCAGGCTGAACAGGCCCAGTTCCCTCAGCCTCTCCTCACAGGGCAGATGTTCCAGGCTCCTGATCATCCTTGTAGCCCTGCGCTGGACTCTCTCCAGCACCTCCACATCCCTCTGGTACTGTGGAGCCCAGAACTGGACACAATTCTCCAGATGTGGCCTCACCAGGACTGAGTAGAGGGGCAGGATCACCTCCCTCGACCTGCTGGAGACGCTCTTCTTAATGCACCCCAGGATCCCATTGGCCTTCTTGGCCACAAGGGCACACTGCTGCCTCATGGTCAACTTGTCGTCCACCATGACACCCAGGTCCCTCTCTGCAGAGCTGCTCTCCAGAAGGTCGGACCCCAGCCTGTACTGGTGTCTGGGGTTATTCCTCCCCAGGTGCAGAACCTTGTACTTGGCTTTGTTGAATTTCGTGAGGTTTTTCGTCGTTCACTGGTGGAGGGAGGAAATTTCTCCGCGCAGCCCGTGCTCATGGCAGGACATTCCCCATCCCACTGGCGTCGTGTGGGGCTGCACGCGTGAGAGCCCGGGGCAGAGTGGACAGCAGTGGGAAGGAAGCGCAGAGGGACACTCTGGGAAGGGGCCACAGAGCTGCTGTGACAGGAGGGCTTCAGTGAGGGGCGAAATGGGCATGAACCTCTTAATGCAGCAGCCACAGCAGCTGGATGCGCCTGCTTGCTCGTACTCTGTTAACTTACAGCTGCTCCTAGTCCTCCTGCTTCGGTCTGTTCACAGAAGTGTTGGGGTGGAGGGGACCAGGATCTTGGAAAAGGCAAACCCAGAAATGCAGCACTGTCTGTGCAGAATTCATGGCCAGGGATATAATTACCACAAAGGTAAAAAGACAGAAGTATTTGTGACAAAATATCAAAACTGATAAATTGAGGAGAAACGAAAAGAACTGAAAACTGTGAATTGGAAACTAATGAAACATTTGGTGAGTTGCAATGAAAAAGAGAATGTGATCTGTGAGCGAAAACCTAGTTGAAATGAAACTGGAGATGCTCTTCAGTACAAAATTGTTTTAAGGATATGTGAGAAATGAACATGAGTGTTTACTCAGCAACCTCCTCCTTGGTGGAGACAAAAAGGAGTTGGACCAAGGTGTACTGAGAAGTACAGGCTGCTGCTCAGGGCGTCTGACCAGGCACTTTGAAGTGGTGCCTTGGAGCCCCTGCCTCACGCGCGGAATGTGAGCTGTGAGCCGTGGTTCTTGTGTTCCCGAATTACCTGACCGATGCAGACTCAAATAAGAGCCATGCAGATTGACTTAACTGGTCAGCCATTTAAAATGCAATCTGGCAAACTAGTCCTACAAACCACCAGAGAATGGCATGTGATTTATACCCAATCTACAAATGTCTGGGAGGTTTCAACCAACCAAGAAAGCTTGGGACACCCAAAATCTCATTTCGGTCTTATTGCCTCCAATACCAAACTCAAGAGAAGTCAATTAGAAAGTAAACAAGAAAGCAAGAAATGGAGAAAATGGTCAGAAATGATAGCTGAGGAAAGGGAAATAAATATAATTTACTTCTCAAACTCGGTGAAGGATGTAATGAGGCTGAATTCAGGTTGATTTGGTTCTCCCCTGAGATCCTCAGGGATAATAAACACCACACTGACCACGGCTAAGTTAGGCTGTTGGCCTCGGAGTAGTGGAATCAGGTTGTTCTGTGTTG
The DNA here is from genome assembly GCF_059628265.1 of Tinamus guttatus. Classification (NCBI taxonomy): domain Eukaryota; kingdom Metazoa; phylum Chordata; class Aves; order Tinamiformes; family Tinamidae; genus Tinamus; species Tinamus guttatus. The sequence goes on along the minus strand of NW_028288821.1, from coordinate 14,932,793 downwards.
GTTTTGGAGTTGGGCAAGGTTATCCATACAATCCCAAGAGAAAATTCCAGTGGAAAAGAGCTGAGATCCGAGGGGCCAAGGGCACTGAAATTTGTAGTTTATTATATGATGGATTGTTTGAAGCTTCACAGGAAAAAAATGATGAGCCTGAACTGAAAAACATGTCCCTGTGCGAGCAGTGGTCAGCAAAGGCCTCCCGCAGGCAAGGGCAGCAGTGGCAGTGCCACAGCTCCGAGGGCACCACCACGCTCCTTGCTGAAACCCTCTACTGCGTTAGCTCTGAAAAGCACATCAGGAATTTAAGATGTTGGAAATTCAGTCCCAGGAACTGAAAGGAGGGAGACACACTGTAGCTGAGAACTGCTCTGCAGCTATTTTCTTCAATAAGACAAGATCCTGAGGATTGCAGAGCTGTTCCTAATCACTAACCCATGATGTAGACCCATGGTTTAGAGTTGAACACAGGCTTAGAGATGGTCAGTAATGTTTTCTTGACTAAAAAACTCTAAAAATCTCATACAGAAATTTTGCAACAATCAGATCATTTGCAAACATCCTGGGTCAAATTACTGATTTTTTGTGACATCTTCTTTCTATTCTTATAAATTCAGTCTTTGTAGTTTCTTAGTCTCTCATCTTCTCTTTCTTTCCCATATTTTGCTCTTTTGCTTTCGTTCAGAGAGTTCGATATTCTAAGTTAATTGTTTTTTGGGCGGTTGCTTTTACAACAGCTGTTGTTGCATTGTATACTTTATCATATACTTTGCTTCCATCAGAAGCAAAGAATGAAGAACCATGTGGGTAAAACCCAACAAAATTATACACTGCAAATCAAAAACTTTGCTAAGACAGATCTGTAGCATAGCTTTTGAAGCTGAGTAAAGCTGACAACATTTGTTTACGAAGTTCAAAAGGCAAATGAAAACATCTACAGTGAAGCACGAGAACAGACCCATCCTTCATATGTAATTGAAACACCTGGAGCTGTAATGCGTAGACAGGGGGAAATAAAACAAAATGCCAAGTGTAAGGGATATTAGTGATGACTTTACAGCGCCAGATGAGGAGCTGTTATGAACACAGGAGGGACACTGAGTCATGGACAGGTTTGCTTCGACGTTTCCGCATGTATAAATGATTCTGAATGCCGGTAATTAAGACTATGCTGTCACTTTAGTTTGTGCTTTGATAGGGAGGATCTGCCGTAATGTTTCTTCCTAAAGCTCTGAGCTAGGAGGGCAGCCCGAGCAGGTGCGTAGCTGCTTTGCAGCCTGGGCCTGCGCTCCACGGCTTTCCCGGCTCCATCTAAGCTTGGAGCGGAGGCGGGAGCCTCTCACGCAGGGCCACGGGCGCTGCTGCAGTGTGGAGCAGCGCTCCGTGTTTGGCTGCTCCCGTTTGCTCAGTCTCCCCACGCTCGCTGCCGCCTCCCCGCACTGCCGGCGCCGGCACGCAGCACCACCGCATTGAGGGCATCCGAACGTTTAAATGATAGAAAACTTGCACCAGCGAAATGCTACTAGGCAAGACAGGCTCTCTAATTACAGCGGTGAATGTAATATTTTAATATTCTAAATATTCATAAAGAATGGAATGTGGGAAGGATAAGGGAAATGAGAAACAGTCATTTTGGTTGAAGGTTACCCCAGAACAGGTACAAAATACGGTACCCATGACCCATCAAAATAGGAATGCAGCCCTGCTACCCCTTGTGTTAGGAGCCTCGTATCATGTCAGTCACGAGGAAAAGAAGCCCCAGGTCTCTGCCTTTCAGCTTGCTCAGGGTGTGTTCAAACACAACGTAATAGTCTAGCTGATGGTGGACACCCAGACTTGGAGGCACTACCTAATTTCTTCTTTCCCTCCTCATTAGAAGCAGATTGGACATTTCAGAAAATTGTTCTTTCTTCCTTTAGTTAATGCCATACAATTTTATGTCATACAAGTTGCCCCTTAGGACATGATTTAGGCTTAGACATGTTTAAATGACTTAGAATCAAGCTGATTTTATCTGTCAGTCTATACTTCTATACTTTTTAATTGGTAGCTGGTTCATACTTTTAGCAAACCTTGGGTGGAATCAGAATTTTCCCTTCAGAGATTAGACCAATCTGTGTCTGATAAATCAGATGGCAGAACTTCATATCATTAATTAGTATGCAAATTCACACTGCAGTGCTCTCTAGTCCACCCCTGAATGTTAATGGGGTCCATCATGATGAAGTGCTGAATGACTAAAGGCGCACAAGAGCGGAGGGAAACGTGTCATATATTCCCGTCAGTGCCTTGGTTTCACTTAGCCCATCTCCTAGTATTTGTGTGCATTATGAACTGTGCAAGGCTGGTGCCGCTGCTTTTCTCATTCCTGGTCAGAGAGCATGTTTTAAGTGTGTTTTGGTGTAATTTCTGTAACCTAAATCCCATTTCAGATGCCAAAGAATATATGCACGTTTCAGCGGATGTGCAGTTCAACAGGAAAACATGATCTGGGCACACACATGTTAAGATTCAGTGTATATGCACTGTAAAAGCTGCATGCCAAACATCAGGCAAGCAAATATTTGGCTTGATTGAAAAACTGCTGTAAGGCTCCTCTGAATGACTTTTAGCAATAATAGAGAAAGAGAAAATTCACTGTGCAAAGTGAATTTCAGTTGCCTGTGAATAAAAGATGTAAATAAATTTCAAACAGGAATTCAGATACTAATGAGAAGCGAACTGATTTGTAGCCAAGCAGTTATTTACTTTCAAAAAACATGATTTACTAGAGAGAGGAGAGACTGAGGTTTTATGTTGTAGCCTCAGAGACTCATTCATACCTGAGAGGCTTTTCGTTCTGTGCCTGGCCTAGCTTAGCCCCGTGTTGCAGCAGCTCTCAGAGCAGCCCGGCAAGCGCATGAGGATGCACATGGGGACAGGCAAGGGGCAGGCAGGAGGCCCAGGCCTGTGCTGGCGGGTCCCCCGGGAGGGAAAGGATGATGCAGAAGTCAGCAGGAGTTGGGGTCTGAGCTCAGCACTGCTGCTGGCGGCCTGTGCTCAGTGACATGCACACGATTTTGCCAAAGGGTTGAATTTGGCCTCATGTGCATCATGTAAAGGAGAAGTGCAGGGTGGTTTGCTGCCCAGGTACTAGCATCTCTGCTAAGTCCCACCAAGTAGCCTTCATTGAATGGGGTCTGGGTGTCTTCAATGAGCAAATCTGAAGCCCTCTTAACTTCAGCACCTCTTTTTTGGTCAAAATTATTCTCATGTTTGATAGACTGTTCCCATGTTTTGCTTCTTGCTTTCTCTTTTCTCCATATATCTATATGTTTTAAAAACAGAGTTTCTCTGGGAAGAAGTGTCTGAAAACTATTTTTTAGAATTAGAAGTCAAGACCGCATGAGTGAGATCAAGGAAGAAACCATCACTAGCGTTTGCCCATCTTTTGCCTGAGAACAGATGTGTTTACACAGGGCCTTTTGTGATATGTTCTGCAGGGCTTGCTCTGCAAGTTGCACAACTTGGAAAGGAGAAGGCAGCTCTATAATGTTTGCTCTGATCTTTTTAAATTAAAAATGGCTCTTCAAGAGCACAGAAATTACTTGAAAACAATTAGCATTTTGATGTGAAATAAATAAGCAGTGAAAATGCTTTCTTTCCTACAAAATCTGCTAGAAAGCTGTGGCGTATGTTCAAAGAGAATGAAAAAGGAAGTCACTGCCTTGTTTTGGTCAGCAAATCATAACATTAATCTGCTGCCAAATTCAGTTGGTATATGCGCACAGAATAAACTCCCGAAACAGAATCGGGATAGTGTCTTCTGTAGCACTTACTGTATCCCCTACCAGGAGGTCACAGTATGTGTCTGTAAAATGAGAGTAAATTTATCTCGATTTATCTCAAAAGTTTTTGCTATCTAGTTGCTGTCTGGAAAGCCGTTTAAAAATAAGGATTACTCTGCAGCTTTCCAGGAAGCTTACTGTATTAAGTGTAGAGTTGCTTTTACTGATTAAAAGAATCTGATTTTTTTTTTTGCAGGAATAGCAGGATAAATTGGAGTTAAAACATAATTTACAAAACCATTTGTGCATTTGTTTGTTTTTTTATATATAACTATAATATTGGAAATTCTGGTTCAAGTGCAGTGGTATTTAGCAAATTTATATTGTAACAAGTTATAGTGCCAAAGTGGAACTTACGCAGCTTTATGGCCGTATCTTGGACATAAAGCATAAGCCGCAGCCCCTTGCTGTCACTTCCTGGTGACGGGTGCATCCCTAGGTTTGCAGTCAGGATCTCCTCCTCCAGACAGAAAGGGCATCTGCTCCCAGGCTTGTCCTGTGCCACCGACCGCAGCCTGCTGTGGTTTGTCTGCCCGCGCTGAGTTCCTGGCCCATGTATGTCATAAATAAACTGGCTTTGTAATACAACTTCAAGACCTAGAGGTTATTGTGCATATTGACTGGAACCACAGGATTAGGGGACTTTTGATTAATACAGCTGAGCAGACCGGGGTTTTTTTTTTCCTGTCTTTGGGGTTTCTCTTTAAATAGACTTTTTATCTACACGCTGCACTAAACCTGGCTTATCCTCAGAAAGAGTGGGATTGGTGTCACTACACAGAAGTCGTGCAACAGTTGGGAATTTAGTTTCTGCTGCCTGTCTTGAGCCTGCTGTTTCCCAGTGAATACTCTGCCTCGTCCTTAGGAGGACACTCAGAGCCGAGAGAGGAGCACTGAATAGCCTGGCCCTGAGGTGAGCAAGGCTAACTGCGCTCGCTGGGGTCATGGTGCACTCTGAAACAGCAGCGGGCATCCTCCAGTCGAGCTGATGGGCCCAAGTTGTGGAGCTTCTAGAGAGGGTCCAGCGCAGAGCAATGAAGATGATGAAGGGCCTGGAGCATCTATCGTTTGAGGATAGACTGAGCGAGCTGGGCCTGTTCAGCCTGGAGAAGAGAAGATTGAGAGGGGATCTTACCAATATGTACACGTACCTGAGGGGAGACTGTAGGGAGGATGAAGCCAAAGTCTTCTCAGTGGTGGCTAGCAACAGAAGAAGACATAATGGGTATAAATTGAAACACAGGAATTTTAATCTCCATATCAGGAACTTCTTTCCTGTGAGAGTGCCAGAGCCCTGGCACAGGCTGCCCAGAGAGGCTGTGGAGTCTCCTTCTCTGGGGATCTTCAAAGCTGTCTGGATGCGGCCGGGTGCCCCGTTCTCTGGATGTCCCTACTGGAGCAGGGGTTGGACTAGGTGATCTCTAGAGGTCCCTGCCAACCTCAACCATTCTGTGATACTGTGATCCTGTGAAGTCCAAGCTGATATCTGTGCAGCGCCCTGCTCACACCGTTTGATGACAAGCAGTGGGGTTGTTCAGATTTTTGTCAAGTGTCTCCTGTCAGCATGACTGTGCACATAAGACAAGTAGTAGACATATGGTTTTCTTTGGCTGAGATGAAAGGAAAAGCTGTGTAAATAGTTTCTCTCACCAAGAAAAGGAAAAGCAAAAATGCAAAGGAAGAACAAGTCTTTAAAGTATTTTACAGAAAGTACTCTTGTGCTGCTGGGGGTTTGTCAGTTTTTGCTAAAGACAACTTGCTTTGCTGCCACTGAAACACCTGAGGACCCAGAGAGATGAAAATTCGGGTTAACATCTGTTTGCTCCTGTGTATTTTCACAGACCAAATGTTAGCTGAAAGTCAAGCCTGGGAGGAAACAGGCAGATGCCCAGGAGTTAGAGAGGAAGAGAGATCCAGCGGGCAATCTGAGAACCCTCGTTTGAGAATCTGTGACAGGAGCAGCGGAGGCGGGGAAGATGTTATTGCCTTTATTTGGCAGTAACTTTGCTTTTTCCTTTGTTTATGAGTTGAAAATATGATGGAAAAGAATTACGGAGTATTACAGGGAAAATTGCTAGGAGCTCTGAAAGAGAGACAAACACGCAGTGCTGGTTTTGTTTCTGTAAGTACTTGCTGTTTCAGAGAAGAGGCCTCTGAACAATCTGTGGTTGGTGAAAAGAGGAGCGAGGGTTGGGTGATTTCTTCTGCATTTTTTTTTGTTTTCATTTTTTCATGCTAAAAAGTCAGTGCAGGAAAGGGAAAGAAGAAACAATTCCATTAAAGAAGAGCAAAGTAGGGAAGAAATAAATGTAAGGCGAATGTGACAGGCTTTTGCTGTATCCCCTGTAGCCGAACGGCTGTGAGAGGAAGCTCAGGCCGTGTGCAAGCAAGACCTGCGGGCGCAGTGTGACAGTGCTAGTGGCAGTGATACATGAGAGAAGCAGACATCCCCGTGCGGACGGTGTTGGTCCAGTTCTGATCTCATTCACATCAGTGTGTGATAGGAACAACTCCACGGGAGACAGAGGAATTGCACATGCAGAAAACTGGCGTCAGTAGAGTCAGAATCAGGATTTTTTTTGTCTGCTGCTGGAAAGGAAATGTCATGTCTCAGTTTTAATCCCTGGAAGCAAATTCAGGTGGGAATGATGGCTCCACAGGCCAGTAATAGTCCTGTGGATGCTGCAAGGGTACTAAGAAGCCTGTGCGCGGCTCCTCGGGGAGCTGCTGGGGCCTGTTCCCCAGACACAGCGCCAGGTTACAGGACAGCAGCCCACCTGGGGATTACAGACACTCATATTCTCTAATGCCTCACTATTATGTTTCTATCCTAGCTAATTTTTACCAGAGGAACTAGTAGCAATTCTTACACTCAAGGCTGCCTGCCACTTCTTATTACAGAGGGTTCTTGTAACCTTTATTTGAACAGTTTCAACACCTCAACTGGTTGCAAAAGACCTTTGAAATTCAGTAGGGTGGAAGCCCTCAGGCTAATAAGCGTTTGCAAATAGAGACAGCTGGGAACTTTCTGTAAAAGATTTGGAGTTTTTCTGTTTGAAAAATGATGGTTCCACCAAACTGAATATTTCCCAGTTCCGCTCTTTTTGAGTAGATCTTTATGGACAGATCCATAAAGAAAGGTCTAGTCAAAAAGAGAGATGAAAGGAGATATATATGAGGTGGCCAGTATCCACAATGAAGATGAGAGGCAGAAAACCACCTACCTGAGAACAGCTGACACCAAACACTTAGAGTTTGGTGGGGAGGAGGCTCAAATTCTAGTTACTGCTCTAAATTAAAGGCTTGAACCTGCATTTTTCATATGCTAGATGAATGCCCTAGTCCCTGGGCTTTGGGGTTTGTAGTTATTCTTCCTTTCATTACAAAAGGAAATTCCACCTTTGATACATCTAAAGTTGTTAGCATAAAAACTGTGCTCGGCAGCTGCAGTTCACGGTACAGCTAAAAATTATTGGTGGGTATGAAAAAGAAGGTCAGGCCTCACTGATACCTGCAGAAAGCTTCACTAATGACTGAATTACATGGACATGAACCACGCTGCCTCAGCAGAGCCGATCCAAAACCAGAGGGACTCTATGGCCAGAGTTATGGGGCGCTCTGAGGAGTGTAACTCGCACTGCCTGTCATGTGCTCGTGTCTGCACTATACTCAGTGTGGGGAGCAGAGCTACCTCTGTGAGAGGTTGTTTTCAAAGTGTTTTTCTGTAAGACGGAGCTATTTTGTAACTCAGTCACCAGCAGAGGAAAACGTCTGCCAGTTCATCGAAGGTGTTGTTTTTAAGATGCGGATTACACGGCTTCTAAAGCGGCTGAATCAGCTGGTTGTTAATTAGAACGTCCACCCCTGCAAGTGGGGCCGGTTACACTTCGGTGGTGCTTCCTGGATAACAAACAGAGTGGACGTTTCTCCCATTGCTCCTCTGCAGCTGGTGAAGTTGTTAATCACCTGGAGTCCTGGGACGCTGAAGCGTCACAGGAGTAATGAACCCCGTCAGAGATTAGTGATCACAAGCCAGGCCCGTCTGATGCTCTGCAGTGGCACTATGAGTCAACAGAAGCTATTTTACCCCCGCTGAATTCCTTTTCTATTTCAGAAGTGCATTTATTAGTCATGGAGGATGTTCAAAGGATATCTCTATGAACTCATATCCTCTGCTGTATTGATATAGCAAGTTTATTTTATTTTAGTTTTTACCTCTGGCCTGGTGGACCATCCTTCCATGTAGACACTAGCTGCTGCTGCCACACCTCCTCTGCCTGAAAAGAAAACAAGAGAGGAAACAAAGGCCATGTGTGACCAGAAGCATCTACAGACCAGCCAGAGCCAGCAGTTATGGCCTGATGGTTGTGGGCCGGGGGTAACCACCAGCTGTCCAGCCTGAACATTACCTGTTCTTCAGTAGAGCATCTGCACGCTGCCAGTTTGTCTGCATATATTTAGCCCACCTTGTTTAAGAAAGCTTTTTGAGTGTTAACACATTTTATCTCACACTTGGGCTTTATTTTCGAACCAGAAATGCAAGGGGAAGTCTGCAAACACAAACAGTGTCTCTGCAGACTGCTAAGAGATTCTCTCGCTATCCTTTCGGTGAAGGTCTCTCTTGCTGTCATCTTTTAAGTGGTTTGCTGCAGACACATTTTAATATTTCAGGCAATTTACTCCCCTCCCAGGTTTCTTTTAGAGGGCAGTATTTTCTCTCTTTTCAGAAAATAACAACAGTGCAGATTTGTTCAAGTTATCGGTAAAAGTCAGAGTCTCAGTCAGAAGCTGGTGAATTCTTTTTGCAATAGGAGTAGGTGTCACTAAAAGAATTTTAGCTGAAATCGAGAAGATACAAAAACAAAATAGTAAATATAGATGCTTAACACTAAACTTCTCATTTTGCTCAATACTCAGTATCCTTTGCCTGGATAGGAAGCACTGAGGATAACCTATGTTTTAAATCTCATTTTGAAGCACTGTGCAATGGAAGCAGGAGCCTGAGCACTCTTCTCTTTTGTTTATTTTGTTGTAGGAATGCTCTCAGAAACCTGATTCACCTTTTTTTTTTTTTTTTTTTCCTCAAATACATAAGAGGTTGCATTTGCTCTAAAATTTTCTGTCAGTGATCTTGTACATACACATTCTGAGGCCTACTGAAACAGTAGGCTAAAAGCTTGCTTATATAATTTTTTTCTGTCTTAGAAATTGTTCAACTTTTTGTAGATACACAGGAATAAGTCAGCAATGTATTTATAATTGCAAACAGATTTTTAAAAGGCATATTAATAATACTCTTGTTAGGAAAGTATAAAGGCTTAGGACTAAATTACAGTTTTCAATGTTCTTTTCTTTGAAAATTAACTCAAAAATACTTTCTAGAGTCTGTAGTCTCTTTCATCTATTCACTTCTAACATGCTTGATCAGAAGTTAGAAAAACATGAATCATATAATATCAAGAATGCAGTGCAGAAGTAATCACAGCTTTTTAAAGCTTATACTGCACTACAGATGCATTTCAGATAGAAGTTGTTACCTGCTCTTCCATCAAAATTACATGTTCTACTTCCCCAGTTCTGCAATTTTGTCACAGCTCTTCTTTTTCATCCAGGAACAGAGTGAAATGCAGATAACTAGATAGTGGAGAACAGGTGTTTGTTCCCATCTCCTGGTTCACTCATCACTTTTCAGTCCAGATTGTACTGGTTAGAACCTTTATTCTTGGATTTTTATGTTAGGAGCTAGGATGCTGGCTCCAGGCACATCTCAGCTGGTAGGTTTTTCTTTTAGCTCCAAGGAAGTGATAGGTTAGCTTATTTCAGCTAGGTACCCAGCACTGCGTGTTTCAGATGGAGAAAAGGCGGCTGAATTGCTGCCAATTTATAATTCTGTATGCAGAAGCCATTGTCTGGGAATACTGCCCATTGTGACCCGTTAGTTTTAAAGGTTACTCTATCAGAGAATCGATCAGGTTTGCTTACAATGCAGAGGTGCACAGGGACACCCAGCCTAGAGCAGCGGTGTCACTCCTGCCTGGCTGCGAGTCGAGTTGTGCCAAGGAGGCTCTGGCAGCCCCACGTGCCAGGACGCCTGGAGGTCCCTGCTGCTGCCGTGTCCATCACCGAGGCACATGTGTTGCCAAGACCCTGGGCTCACCCACACCCCCTGCTTGCCCCATGAGCCTTGCTGGGTGCCCTTACCCTCCACCCGCGCTGACCAGAGCTTTACACCCCGGCCCTGGGAGCTGCTGGTGCTTATGTGGACTCAGTTGTGGCCTGTCTTGTCTCTGGTGTTTCTGAGTTGCTAAAGGGACATCCTGGATTGCTGCTGGACCTGGTGTGCTGCTTGGTCCTGCCTGAGGATCATTGCTGGTCTAGTGGAACGTGTTGCTGTTGGCCCTGCTTGAATGATGTGCGGCTGTGACCCTAGTTGAGGCGGCTGCCGTAGACTCCGGCTAATGGTTCCTGCTCCCTCATGGGATAACGCGGCCTTCTAATGTGTCTGCGACTGCTGCCAAGCAGCCCTTACAGCAAGGCGGGTGGGGAAACTCTCTGCTGAGATCTAGCAGGTCCAAGAGGCCTTCACAGCAAGAGGGAGGAAGCTGTCTGCTTAGGGACAGCCAGGGGACTTAGGGACTGGGTGTTATCGCCTCCCCCAGCAAAGTACCCACTGGGGAATGGGTCCAGGGTGAATCTGTTTACTGATCTTCTACTTAAGGAATGAGACTTTCAGTTTTTGTATTTGCTAGACAATTCAGAGAATGTTTTGTTACAAGCTGAATTTTAGGGTATTAGATTTTTTTTTCAGACACGCCATTTGAGTGAAAGAGTGGATCTCCTCGGGCAGCCAGCACAGAGCAGCTCCAAACCTTACTTGACAGGGTAGAGGAAGAAGAAAGGTCTATGTGTAAATACCATGAAGTCAGGAAGGACCAAAAAAATGAGGGAGAGAGATGCTGGGTAAAACCTACAGCAGCTGTGCAGAACTAGCTACAAAGAGCAGGCTGGGCAGCAGTACGAAAAGGTGGTTGAAGCGGAAGTGTTTGTGGGAAAAGCTGCTCTCACCATAAACAGTCTTTGGATGATCATCTGTTATAATAAATGTGTAATAAGTGCTGAAATTGGAAACCAGGACATAAGCCATGGTATTTTAGAAAACTGTCCTAGTTACTGTCCTATAGATTTATGCCATTTTTTTCTTATTTTTTTCTAACTCTGAATTCTGCCAGTGCTTATTTCATTTTGACACTCATGTGATTTACTGAAATTGTGAAACATTTGAACAGCAGGAAAGGAGAAGCGTTCACTTATTGAAGTATCCAAATGACTTGGGCTTTAATTCTTCATTGATAGTTGGTCCTCTTTTTACCAGCAGGCTGTTCAAGTTAATCCTGCCATGTCCCTGTCAGACTGTGCTGATAATCATGGTCCTCTGTCTCTCCTCTGGAAAGACTTCAGCATTTAGATACCTACCAGGGGATTTTTAACGCATGCTTAACTATTAAATGTCTTAATTTACAAATTTGTTTTTCATATCTTGTTTCTGAAGCAGTTGCATTTAATGAGCTATCGACCACCGGAGGAAAATTCCAGCATAATATCCTAATCTGACATCCATTATGAGCAAAACCATGTCAATTTCCTTTTTAGAGGATGATAGGAACAGTAGAGGAAATTAAGACAATTGATAGCAGATGTGCACAGGGCTGTGTGATAGGGGACGTTTGCCTTGTTAGGCCTTGGGTTAGGAAACATAGCTATTCATAAAATTGCTGACTTTTCGTAGGAGCTAGAATTGTCAGTGATTGATCTTCAGATTGCCTTTAGGATGGGGCTTCCATCCACAAAGAGCATTGTGTTTAGCTCTGTTTTTGCCTTTATGCCAAGAAGGACCATTTATAATGATAGTTCATGAGTAATGGCCATGCTTGATCCATGCGTGTGGCTTGAGCTTCGGGCATCTCCAAGCAGACATTATGTAAACTTCCCTATATGATGCTTCCAGTTTTTCTGAATGCCTCACTTAACCTTTCTCCAGTGGCATTAAATTGTTCTGTCAGGAGCCCTCCCATGCCATGGGGAGGGCTGCTGTTGGAGATGGTAGCAGTGGGAGAAAAGGCATTGATGACACAGCTGAATATTCAGCATACATTCTTCAAAAGAATGATAGTATCTGATGTGCGTGCTAGGTTCTCAACTGGCAGAAATTATTGTAATACAATGGCAGTAAATGGTTATTTTCTGCTTATCCCTGCTGGTGTTCTGTCCCTTAGCATATATTACAAAGAATTAACTTAGCAATATTTTCACAAACCTGTATTTTCAATGTCTGCAATGAGATATGTTTATTTCTATTGTGTTAGATAGAGTAACAGTTGGGCTGTCCAAACAACTTTGTGACAGTAATATCCATTGGCACTGGAGCCATAAATTAAAGAAGAGATTCATTTATGGAGTCTTTCTGAGGAGACTTTGTGCTATTGAAAGCCAAGCTTTACAGCTTCATATAGTCTGCTTTTGTAAGGTGTAACTGTTTGTTGTCAGCGCTCTGAAATGCTACCTTTGTCAGACAGCAGTATGTATCCAAACGCTGCTCTTGGTATTTTATGCAATGATGATTGATTGAAAATCATTTTGGTCTTTAAGTTTGCCGGTGCTTTTAGTGGTTATCAAGTTACTATTTTTTTTTTTGATGGCAGATTTAATTATATAGTTGTTATAAATTTAAAACATTCAACATCTATGATCAAAATCCACTGCATCCAAAATTCAACTTTTAAATTTGATTTATTTGTATTTAATTTTTTTTTCCTACTCTGATACTACAGTGTTAGTGGGAGCTGTGGAAGGGAACAAAATACTTATTGTGGGATAGGGTCAAGTGGCATCAACATATTACTGTGCTGCAGTTGTGTAGCAGCATGTTGCCTTTGACAAGGGGAAAATTTTGACAGTTCAGTCCATCAAAAGAAACAGCAATATAGAGATATTTGAGCCCCAAAAAATCCACAGGTATGTGAGGACTCTGTACAGAGTGGGAAACTTTATATACTACTGACTTCTGAGCTACATTTACTGACTTTTTTTTAGAAAAATGTTTCCTTAAAGATGTTAATATGCTATCCTATAGGAAAACTTCTTGAAAGTGTGTTTTCCCCATGGACTTCTTCTCCTGTCCAATGAAGAAGTGCTGCCTGCTCTGAAAAAGAGAATCAGAGTTTGGGGGATTGGCTTTGGTGCTCGTGCTGTTTGGTTTTGTTTCTGAGCCTGTCTTGGCACCTGCTTTACTCTCCTACTCAGGGTGGTAGGAGAACCACTGTGTCCTCCTGTCAGCTCCCTAGCAGTTGTATAAATGTTGTATAAATGCGAAATTCCCTCACAGTTGCTGAGTGTTATTAATAACCAGCTCCATTGCTGCGTTTCTTAGGATTTCATTGGATTTTGAAATTGTTATTTGAAATCTAGCTTTGTGAAAGTGCCTGTATTTTTATCAGAGTAAACTGATCTGTAGCAATTGGAAAGGGTATAATACAGGCAATTGTGTTAGTTTCTGAGTTAATTTCCCAGAAGATTTATGAAGAAGAATAGATTGCACCAAAATGAATTACAAAGTCTTCTGTAACTTATTTAGGGAAGTCTCTGCTTATTAGATAACGATAGGGATGCTATCAATACTAGGCCAATTTGGAGTCATGTAACTTCAGTAAATGTAAACAGTTTGTTTAATTAGCGGAACATCAGCTCAGCTCGAACCTGCCCTCGCAGGCGAGGCCTCGTCGTCACCGGCTGCTTTCACGCGCCGGCCAGGCCCTGCCTCCAGCGACTCGGCCTCCTTCCACTGCTGTCCGAAGTGAGCAGCAGCTGTAAGAGGGAACCCTGTAATTCTCATCTTGGTGGGTTTTTTCTGGTCTTAGCTGTTTTTACCAGACGTTATGGTGAACTCCTTTGTTGATACGCTAGGCGTTCATTAAATCAAGTTTCCCTCTCATTCCCAGGACCTGCTGGTTCTGGGCAGCGTGCGGTGGTGCTCTCTCTAGGCTAGGGTTGTTTCTAGCTGTAAGAGGGGTTATATAATGGGTGCGTCTGTGACGTTTTGGTTCAAGTTAACTTTTCCCTGTAAACACATGGGCAGTGCACTCCAAGGTATTAGCCTGGTACCAATTAACTTAAAAAATATCTTTTCCTACCAGCTTAGCTTGTGAAAATGAATACCCAAAGTTGTTATTTTTAAAAAAGAAAACTAAGGCAAAATAATTGGTAGATTTAGAAAAGTGGAACGATTTGTGCTTTCTTGTTCGGATGGCTGGTGTCTCAGAAGAATGCTATAGCTGGTGGAGTGATGCCGTGTTCAGAAGAGATTGCAGCACATAGAAATGGATCATTTAGCTCAAGCAAGAAAGATTTATGTTGTTTATGGTGTTTCCCCTATACCTATCCATGTAAAGACTTGGTTTTTTAAGAGGTAGCACAGTCTTCTATCACTCGTCCTTCTGCAGGGAGACTTCCCCACAAACATATTACTAATTAGATGGATGTCATTGTGATTTAAGATAGAAGAAATGTATTTGTTGCAGAATGGATGATTACCTTGTGTTTTCAGTATTTATTTCTAGCTAAATGAAAATAAGCAGTCACGATTATCCAAAGCTGTTATAGTGCATGCACATGATGGATATGCTATACAGAATAAAGTTAATTTTCTTTTTAACTGCATATTGCACTTCCTGCAGTGTCTGTTATATTGGACAATAAACTTAGATTCACTTTGGGATTTCATCTTTTTATATTAAAATTGTCAGCTTCACCAAAGGAGAAAGTCACAATCCCATCAGCAGCGATGAGGCTGGTGCTGGCACCCAGGGAATGTTATTTTTGTCCTCCTTTGGTACATCCTGCATGTCTCTGAGCATCTCTCTGTGGAATCGTGGGTGTGAAATCCGTGAATATCAAGACTGATCCTGCCGAGACCAGTCACCAACTCCTGTGCATGTCAGCTGAGTGAAGTACGAGGGAGGACCAAGTCACTGTAGCATCTCTGCAGCCCAGTGCCTGCATTAATAGATTGCTTTCAATGGTTCCTCTCAACTGTTCTCTCTTTACTCCTGTTACGTACTAGGTAGCATTATTTTTTTCCACAGGGAATAGCTTTGCTGATTTCTCTACAACTGTAGAATGGTCAATGCCCTATTCAGTGTGGATAGGACTCGAAAAACTGGGTTTATCTCTGCGTGTTTAAAAGGTCTCACTCTTGATGGTGTTGTAGAAGCAGAGAATGATGCAGTTCACTATGGGCTCTTTGCAGGACTGGGATAACCCGAATTTTCGTAGGCTCAAGGGCTAGAACTTCCAGTTCTAACTTTTCTAGAAAGGGTGGCGTGAAGACACAAAATGATCCTGTTTATTTTGCTGGGACAGTGAAAATCCTGAAGACAGAAGTTGGGAGGAGTATATACATGTACATGGCCAAAATTGGCCTAACTACTTAGGTGGCAATTGCCTGCTCCTTCCTAGGTGGTGAACATGCTGTTCAAAGATGGGAATCCCTTCCTGGAATAGGCTTTGTGCACTCTTGAGTAAATACGCTCTGTTTATTCTGGACTACAGAGAAGTGCATAGCATCAGAGTAAGACTACAATAACCTCAATTAATTTCAGAAGGCTTATTCCTGATTTATCCTACTGGGAGATAAAAATGCATGTATTTATCTTAGAATTGCATAGCACGGGGTATACTGATAGGAGGCATTGAGCTCTATTCTCTGTGAAAATTGATTCAGGGGAGTTGGTGGAGAAAAATGTTGCTTTACAGCAGATTGGCAATCTAGTCAGTCCATTATTGATTAAGTTGAATAAAAGATGAAGATTAGGAAATGTTTTGCTTCTCTATAGCTTCTGTGAGGTATGGGCAGTGAATGGCATGAAATCTGGGTTCTTTCAACAGAAGACTTTTGCATTCCTTAAAAATGTGTGTACTCCCATAAATTGTTTTCCTTTGTCTTGGTCCATAATGTCCTGCTTTCCCCTTACCAGGAGGTCACGGTCAAGGCCAATGGTCATCACAGTGTTCAGTTTGTGGATGCAGGTATCCTGGCCTCGGTTATGGTGCTAAGAGTTTACAGTTCTTGATGAATGTTGAAGAATTCATTTCTCTCACTTCTTTTATTTGTTCATTTAGCTTTTTCTCTTTGCGTTTTTATCTTGCTTGCTGCTTGTAGGGTAGATGTCAACTCTCTCCTTGGCCTAGCAAAGCATCATGCAGTTATGGAGCTATATATCTGTTGTTATATATATGTTATATATGTTATATATTATATAATATATATTATATGTTATATATATATGTTATATGGTATATATCTTCTGTCTTTTGTAGTGTTATAATAATATTGCCTTTGGTTCAGATCATTTTGTTATTTTCAATAAATATGTATTATATGGAATTGGTGCCTCTTTATCTCTGGATACTATTTTATCACTGTTGAATATTCAATAGATTTACTAATGGAAAATAAAACTGCAATGCAGTATAGTAGTTCTGTTCACTTTTTCTCATCAAACTTTTCTTTAAGGGTTGAAAATCTAACTGTTGGTCAGGTATTTCTTTAGCAGCCTTCTTTAGAGTTCAGGGAAATTTATGACAGGACAAAATTTGACGTTTTAATAAAGAGGAAGAGGCTTTCTGCTGCTGTCAGCATGTGCGACTAGAAAACAGCCATGCAGACAAGGTGATAAATATTTTCTTGTCCTTTAATTTTGAATCTAGTAATCACAATGTTTTTAGGATCTAATTTGAAGGCAAGTTTTTAATTGAAAACTTACTGACTTTTTTATTGACTTTTATTAACTTTATTATTGAAAATGTTTAAAGCTTCATATTTTTAATGCATAGAACACATTCTGCTGCTATAAAACATTTTGCCTTCAATCCTGCGAGGAGGAAGTTGGACAAGAAGTAGGATTGCAACCCTGGACTTCAAGAGAGCTAACTTTGAACTCTTCAGGGACCTCCTTAGAAGAATCCCCTGGGTCAGGGTCCTAGAAGGAAAGGGAGTCCAGGAGAGCTGGCTGATATTCAAGCACCAATTTCTCCAAGTTCAGGATCGGTACTTTCCTGTGAGAAGGAAGTCGAGCAAAGGGGTGAGGAGACCTGTGTGGATGAGCAGGGAGCTGTTGGGTAAACTTAATGAGAAAAAGAGCACGTACGTAATGTGGAAGAAGGGCCAGACCACATGGGAAGAATATAGGAACATTGTCAGAGAATACAGGAATGCAATGAGGAAGGCCAAGGCCCGTTTGGAATTAGAGTTAGTGAGCGATGTCAGGGGCAACAGGAAGGGCTTCTACAAATACATTGGCAGCAAGAGGAAGACTAGGGAAAATGTTAGCCCACTGCTGAATGGGGAGGTTGCCTTAGTGGCGGAGGATGCAGAGAAGGTAGAGTTACTAAAGGCCTTCTTTGCTTCTGCCTTTACTGCTGATGCCGGTCCCCATGAACTACTGAGCCTGGACACAAGAGAGGGAACCTGGAGAGAGAAGGAGTTTCCATTGGTCGAGGAGGACTGGGTTAGGGATTATTTAGGCAAACTGGATACCCATAATCTATGGGCCCAGAGAGGATGCACCCAGGAGTGCTGAGGGAACTGGGATCAGGGGTCATTGCTCAGCCGCGCTCCATCATCTTCGAGAGGCCATGGAGGGCGGGGGAAGTGCTGGAGGACTGGAAGGAACCAACGTCACTCCAGTGTTCAAAAAGGGCAAGAGGGAGGAGTCGGGAAACTACAGGCTGGTCAGCCTCACCTCCATCCCTGGAAAGGTGATGGAGCAGCTCATCCTAGAGACCATCTCTGGGCATGTGAAGGCACAGAAGGTGATCAGGAGTAGTGAGCACACATTCACCAAGAGGAAGTCATGTTTGACCAACCCGAGAGCCTCCTATGGTGGAATGACTGGCTGGATGGATGAGGAGACAGCCATGGACCTTGACTTCAGCAAGGTTTTCAACACCGTCTCCCATAACATCCTCATAGGAAAGCTCAGGAAGTGTGGACTGGACGAGTGGACAGTGAGGTGGATTGAGGACTGGCTGGATGGTAGAGCTCAGAGGGTGGTGATGAATGGGGCCGAGTCTGGTTGGAAGCCTGTGGCCAGTGGGGTCCCTCAGGGGTCAGTACTGGGCCCAGTGCTGTTCAACTTGTTCATCAGTGACTTGGACGAGAGCACAGAGCACACTCAGCAAGTTTGCAGATGACACTGAACTGGGAGGAGTGGCTGACACTCCCAAGAGCTGCGCTGCCATTCAGAGGGACCTAGACAGGATGGAGAGTAGGAAGAGAGGAACCTCCTGAGGTTCAGCAAGGACAAGTGCAGGGTCCTGCACCTGGGCAGGAATAATCGAAGGCACCAGGACAGATTAGGGGTTGACCTGTTGGAAAGCAGCTCTGCAGAGAGGGATTTGGGAGTCCTGGTTGACAACAGGTTACCCATGAGGCAGCAGGGTGCCCTCGTGGCCAAGAAGGCCAATGGGCTCCTGGCTGCAGCAGGAGGAGCGTTGCCAGCGGGCAAGGGAGGGGATCCTGCCCCTCTGCTCAGCTCTGGGGAGGCACCTGGAGCATTGGGGGCAGTTCTGGGCTCCCCAGGACCAGAGGGATGTGGAGCCTCTAGAGAGGGTCCTGCATAGAGCGACAAAGATGAGTAAGGGAGTGGAGCATTGATCGTATGAAGAAAGACTAAGCGAGCTGGGCCTGTTTAGTCTGTGGAAGAGAAGGCTGAGAGGGGATCTGATCAATATGTACAAATACCTGAGGGGTGAATGTAGGGAGGATGGGGCCAAACTTTTCTTGGTGGTGGCCAGTGACAGGACAAGGGGTAATGGGTGCAAGTTGAAACCCAGTTCTTCCATTCCCATGTGAGGAAGAACTTCTTTCCTGTGAGGGTGCCGGAGCCCTGGCACAGGCTGCCCAGTGAGGTTGTGGAGGCTCCATCTTTGGAGATCTTCAAACCCGCCTGGATGCGGCTGGGTGCCCCGTGCTCTGGGTGTCCCTGCTGGAGCAGGGGGTGGGACTGGGTGATCTTTAGAAGTCCTTTCCAACCTCAACCATTCTGGGATTCTGTGATGCTGTGATATTCCTAGACTTTACAGGTTGGAGTTTACAACTTCAGGAGGGAAAAAACTCCCACCCTTTTACTTGTATAATAGTCTAAACATGTCTGTTTTTGCAGATGGTGTCTATCCTTCAGGATTGGAAGGATAAGTCTTAAGAATTGGAGTGTGTTCAGTAAATTGGTTCTGCTCTTGGAACATATTCTGAAGCACAAAAAGAATTCAGTGTTAAGACAAACTCAGTGTTGTTTAGTAAGGTAAATGTAATGTAAAATAAAGCTCTTAACATCTGTTCTAACAAAGATATATCCTCATATATCAGAACTTTAATTAGCTCTCTCTGTTCCCCTGATGATCTGCACAGGCCAAAAAAGCTTCCTTGAGAGCACTGAAAGTATCTGCTAAAATAATTCAAGCAGTAAGTTTTCTAGCTGGAAATCTCTTTAAAGAGAGACTAGTCCTTTACAGTCATTATTTAACACCTCTGTGCATCATGAGGGTAGTATTTTCAAGCGTTGATTTTTAACGTGTTTGGATACTTCACAGATTTAGATCCTAAAACTGAAAGGATCACTGAAACTTCACTGAGGGTCCAAGGGAGTCTGTGCTCAGTGTTGTAGGTGTTTTGAGAATCTCTACTTGAAAATACAGCCGAATTTTGAGAGATCTTGAGCACCAGCAGCAAGTTCTGCTTAGCAGGGCAGGGAGTGAGGAGAAGGCAGGGGATGATGCTACACGATGCGACTGAACTGACCCAAACATGGGTTGTCTCTCTCGACCTTAATGACCTAGTCCTAGCTGAATAGATCTTTCCATAGATTAGAGATCAGGGTACTGGAGAACAACTTTTCTCCAACTTCTGCTAATATTTGAGGTGAAGGCCAGGTATTTCATGAGTGTCAGGTCCCAGCCTCCCTGCTCATCCTATGACTTTTTCTGAAATGCTCAGCTTATCGTTCTGCAGTGTAATTACCCTGGGGCTATTTTGCACTTGTGTGGCGGGAGTTGTGCTCATTTGCTTGTGTTTGACTCCTTCAAGAGCCTGCAAAACATGCTGAGGTAATGTTGGCAAGGGATCCTCATGTGTGGAGGCTTTTGAATTTACAAATTTATTGACTTCCTGCTGTTTTGGTCAAGTACAATGAAAAATACTGCTGTGGAGGTTGGGGGTGTCTTTTTTTTTTTTCTCTTGCTATGTCATTGCATCTCCTAGTTTAATTTATTGAAAAGGAAATTTTATCACCCAGTTTCATCTTCCTGTGGAAGAATAAAAGGTCATGCTTGTGTCAAAGCTCTTTCAATCATATTTCAAATTAATGAGCGCATGTTTCTGGTTAAAATCAGATTTTGATTAATTAGTAGTTGACTTACCAGGAAGGGGCCAAGAACTTCATGCATGTGATTAGCTTGCATTTCATGCAAATCATGAGAAGAGCGTACAGAGACTCCATCTCAGAGACATTGATCACTTGGCTATAGGACCTTCTATATGGCTACTTGGCTACAGGACCTTCTAGCTTCTATGAAGCTTCTTCAGCTTCATTTGAGTGAGCTAATAAAGAAACTGCCTCTAATTAATTAGTAGTTTGAGGTTAACAAAAATGCATGTCTTTCAGCATAGGAATTCCAGCTATATGTAATACTTTGAAATGCCAGACTACAACTCAAATTCGTCAAGGACACACAGTTTCTTGTACAACTAGTCTGAGTAATAAATGATTCACGTTATCCTTATGTGTCGAGAGGGATGTGGTCCCTGCTGCACTGAAGGAGAGAATTGCTTTCAGAAGTAAGGAAGGGGTGTTTCAGGATATTTATTGGGCACTATTTTTGTTTTCCTCTTGTCTCAGTCTGTTAGCTGTAGCATTTTCTGTCACAATGACATTTATGCAGAGACCTTGGTACTGTTACCAGATGCAGCATGAAGATCGGTATCAGTATTTGGAAAATCACCCTGTGGAAGTGGGGTTATCTACATGTCTACCTGCAGTAATAAGAGACTGAACCCCAGGGTGTCTATGCAGGAGCAGCATCCTTGGGGATCCAATCTCCATCCCAAAGAAGTAATTGGGGACCCCAATTACTTTCTTAGTGTCACCACTGAGAAGGTAATTCCTAGATTTTCTCCCGTCTTGCCATTGCACTTTGTTCTTCCCAAATTATTCTTGTTCTTTACAGGAATTGAATCCTCTCAGTGATCGTCCTCATAGGATTCTGATTCAAGAGGTCCTTTGTAATTCAGCAATTAATTTAACTCGACTTCCATCTCCAGCCTCCTTGGTGTGATCACTAGCCATGCATGTTCAATAGGAATTAAGCATTTGGAAGCAGTACAATGGATTACTCTGGAAGGAAGGAGGGAGATGAAACTCTTGTGTCTTTAAACAAGATTCAGTTATTACTGTTTAGACTTTTTAAATTTTTGTGGTTTTGCATCCCTAGCACAAAATTATATTGTGTAGAGGTTTAATGGCATTCCCTGTCAAATGATGCCCATTGCTCACTAGGAAAGCAGTAATGCTCCTTTCTGAAGCCCAAGGAAAACTTGACATTACAAGAGAAGCTGAGAGAGAAGTTGCTGCAGTTCCTCTTCTTGTTGGATTTTAGCACTGCTTAAGAACAGTCCTGTCCCTCTACAGCCATGAGGAGGAGGGACAACTCCAGTGACCAACATGCTGAAATCTTGTCCAAAAGAGCCGCTAAGTGCGTGGCTGTGCTGCACAACACTGCAGCGGCACTGCTGTATTTGCTGTGCGAAAGACAGCCCTGCTGAAGTCTGCTACAGCACGGCCAGCAGTGCGCCCTGATCCCGCACCCCAATCCTGCGCCCTGATCCTGTGCCTTGATCCCGCGCCCTGATCCCGCACCCTGATCCCGCGCCCCAATCCTGTGCCCCAATCCAGTGCCCCGATCCCGCACCTCGATCCCACACCCTGATCCCGTGCCCAGATCCCATGCCTCGATCTGGCGCCCCGATCTCGCACCCCAATCCTGCGCCCCGATCCTGTGCCCTGATCCTGCACCCCGGCATACTGGTTGTCTCCTTCAGACTAGTTTTCCAGTGTGTCCACCATAACTGTAGGCATCAGACCGTTAGACTGCATTCTGCAAAAAAAAAGTAATCTGTTCCTATGTGCTTGTATTTCAATGAATTCAGGCCAGGAGAACAATCTAACACATATTTGCTGCTGTTTAGTGAATGTTTTCTTGTTTTTTGTTGGGTTATCTTGTAAATTTGTGTTTTATTTCTGACACAGAAGATGCACTGATAATCTGTGCGTCGTTAGAATGCAAGCAGAGTAAGTTCTTAATAGACTTTTTTTCCTTATTAAAAAAAAAGAATCCTTCTTTATTAGATGATTGAATACAAAGGTTGATAAGAGGAATATATAACTTTTCCAATAAATAGATATATGTGTTAGATTTTTAGAATGTGCATGCATATCATGCCTTTATTGAACTAATAGTTCCTAGAAAAATATCCTTATCTGGCAGTGTTTTTGTGGGCAGTCAGCTGTAGCTGCAGGCTATTTGGTGTACTTGGAAGTCAGATCAGGAACGAAGATCCTGCTTTTGGGAGCCCACTTAAAAGTTTGTGGCTGTTAAGTTTTGTCTAGAAAGAAGGTGATGTCGGTTAGCACAAATTTCCCTGCCAGCCATCATAGGCAAGTAGCAGATTTCCTTTTGAAGGAGGAGATCTGATGTTTTGTGAGCAGCAGAGGTACTGCAGCTTTCACCGACAGGCAAGGACAAATTCCAGAGTGCGTCAAAACTATCAGAAAGTAACTTTGCTGATGGAGGGAATGAACAGATACCACTTCTGTGTCCTTTTCAAAGGTATCGCTGAGATTTAGCTTTAGAAATTCTGTCCTGGAAGCGCGCATATAAAGGGGTGCAATGCTGTCTATTTATTACTTTTCTTCTTGTGAAGGTTGCAGCTTTCACAAGCGGCTGTAGAGTTCAGCAAAGTGAAATTTAGCTTTTGTGAAACTTGCATGAATTTGGCTCTACAATACGTCCATTTTTTCCCCTGCCCTTGGTCCACATTGGCTCCAACAGTCAGTGCTGCTTATATTTCACAGTACTATTTTAACGAGGCCTGTGCTCATGTAGTCTGCCTCTTTTCTTCTCTCTCTCATATTCCATCTAAAATAATCCAGCTTCTATTCCATCTAAAATAATTATATGAAATCATCTTAGAAAAAGCACATGATTGACTGCTTGGTTGTTTCTAGTTATTTAAATAAAAATTTTCAGGTGAAGTAGCGAAGAGTGTTGAGAATTCGTAAGAAATCAATGCAAACATTACTGACCTCTTTCTGCCACTCTTTGGCTTGCATTAGTCACATCTCAGGGGAGCACAGTGGCTCTCTATTGAGCAAACAAATTACTTTATTTTCATATTGTGAGCTGAACGACCGCTCTTACGTAATCTTTCCAAGCTAATTCTGAAAATTTGTATGAAAAACAGAACTGGGAAAAGCTGCTGAAAGGATGAAAGACTTCAAAGAATATACAGCAATTCAGTCAGGGTAGACTTTAGAAAGTGGATCTTTGTTCTTTCCAGGAATAGCCTGGTGTAAATATGTGCTTGTGGGTTGTGGTGAACCAAGACAGCAGACCCAATGGGAAGGGATCTGCAAGAGCAGCCAGGTAAGAACATATTAAGTAGGCCTGTTGTCCAGTGCCACCATGTACATTATAATACTGGATATAATGGACATAATGGACTTGTTTGAATAACAAATAATCTTTGTTCTATTCTAATCTAATCTTTGTTCTAATCTATTCTAATCCAAATTACAGGCTAACATTAGAAGTAGTCCTAGGAAAAGATTCTGTGAACTTTGTGGTAGAGACCCATGAGTAGTTACTAAATGCCATGGTTTGCACTCTGGTTCATGATGACCTTAAATATTGTTTTCTCAGGATGGTGGCTGTCTTAAAAGAACAATCACCTTATACTTACCCTGTTTATTATGTTCTTTCCTTAAGCATCTGTTAGGTATTGCAAGAGGGAATATATGGGTAGAAGGCAATTTGGTTTGCCTGGGGCCCCCAGGCCATAGTACGCTTTATTCTCTGTCTACGATAAATCTTTAACTGTGATTAAAGATAGTGCCATAAAATAAAAACTCTGTATTTGAGAGGCCAAGATGTGCTTTCCGATTGCAAAGGAGTTTGGGCTGCTTTCTGCTTTCTGTGTAACCTCCAGAGAATCTGAAGTTGTTAAATACGCAGCCAGATTCCAACATGCATTGTTTTACTTCCATATCCCCCTGATGAAAGTATCTTATTCAAGAAAGTCACTATCCTAATGCTGCTGAGTGGCATGTACTCTTAACAGGACAACTACTTGTTCCCTTATCTTCAAAATATTTGGCTAACGTATTTTCCTTCATGTACATTCAAATGACTGGAAGTCTCTCAGTGTCACTGCGGTGGGTGCAGAGTGGTCTCTGGCCGGGTCTCGTGGTGCTGCCCACGTCTCGGGAGCTCTGCCGAGCGCTGCAGCACAGTGTGGCTGATGCTCCCTAAGGTGTGCTCACGTCTTAACATCATGAGGCTTTATGGTGTCTCTCACAGGAACACATTTCCCTGCATGAGGACTGGCCTTGAAGCATCTACCGCAATAGTCTGGTTTCTGCCCTGGGTGCCTGTGCCGGGGAGGCCGTTCGTGAGGAGCCTCTTGGGGCACCAGAGCCTTCCCGGGTGGCACTGGGCTCCTCAGGGTGCCCCAGGCCAGCAGAGATGGCAATGCAAGCAGACTGAATTGAGCGAGGCATCTAATAAATAAAATCTCTGTTCTGTACCCGTTTTAGGTGCACTAATTGCAGTTAACATTTTCAGAGCAAGGTCTGTTAAAATATTCCCAGCTATATATGAGCTGGGAATAAGGTTTTTGCAAGATTAAATGAGACATTAGTGGATACTTAGCAATTTAAATGCATCCTGAAACCTAATTCAATAAAATTATAGAATTCAAAATTATTTAATGAGGGTCTTGTTGATGGTAGCCGATACTTGGTAGTGGCATTGCAAAGGTTAAGTTCTGGATTAAAATCGGACTGCAAGTTTTGCTTTGAGGCTGGACTCATCCTTCTGGATATTTTCTGGATAGCCCTTGGCTTTCTTAATCTTGATACTAGTCTTAGATCTTGAGATAAGACAAATAAGCATGAAGAATAAATACTAATGCTGTGTCCCACGAGGACCATCAGCCTCTGTTGACAGGGAAAAAGACTAACTTGCTATGGGAGGAAACCAGAATGGCTCTCAAAGCGAGCTGCAACCTAAATATCTCAAGAAGAGCAGTGAGATTAAAGCTGGAGAATGCCCTCCAAACAGCACTGGCAATATGAAAGAACCGTTGATTATTATTGATTGATAATTTTGTTTTGCACAGCTTACCACAGTTTATTCTGTTTACATTAAACCCTAAATGTGCAGATATCTCTAAGTGAATTAAGGTCAGCATAACTTAATTAAAAAAAAAAAACACTGCTTTTTAGCTCTAAGTATACTATTGGCATTGCATTAGGGCAGATTGATGTTAATATATACCGGGATCAGAGATGAATGGCCTTAATCAAATTCCTCCTTTAAATACAACATTCGGTTTGTCCACAAGCAGGAGGCTAAGGCGAGTGTCATAGTAACAAACTCGTATTTATTTTGTCTGCTGCCCAACCAGAAAGGCCTGAATGAACATTACAAACATAGTGAAGGTTGGATGGGATAATAAAGTAAATAAATTAGTCTTTTCTTTTTTCCCCTCCCTGAAAGGGTGCTGCAATGCCAGCACCCTGCTCTGGGATCAAATTAAAGATGTATCTCCTGAGCCTACCAAAACTTGACTGTTCACAAGTACAATTTCTAATGAGTTACGCATTAGGGGCCGCATTCAAAGCTTATTAAGCTGAGTAGCTGTTTCTTCCTACTTACTGATATAAATCTGTTTTGCAGATACTACAATGATATTTTTCTTGGCTAGTTTAATGAAGGAAAAGGCTATCTTACAGGAGAAATCATTACTCTACCATAATTTTCTCCTGCTTTCTGCTCTGTCTTTGGCTTTTAACTTTATCATCTTGTTTGATGCCAAAGCTGTCATGGATTTGCTGGGTAACCTCTTTCTATAGCTTGTGCTCAATAAAGCTGAAGATGAAGAAAAGAATTGCCTCCAAGAGTCTGGTTTGCAGCTCAGTGTTGGAAAACAATCTGCGTTACGTATCCCAGAGCTTCCCTGCTCCTTTACTGCCCTGAGAAGGCCCACTTTTACCCATCCAAGTTAGACACTCCTGCTCAGCTCATGAATTGCCATTTTCTCTTTGCTGCTCTGGATTACATGGTTGTATGCTGTTGCAGGCAGCACTTGGCACTTTTAGCAGAAATTCTTTGAGCCTTTATGGTGTCTGAGGAGTGGTTTATGCCGCACTCTGTTCTTTGGATGCTGTTGCAAAACAAAGAAATAATAATGATATTAATGCCTATTGTATCCAACATAATGCCAAGTCCATTCCAGACAGTTTGCTATTGCCAGAATTGCACTGGAGGGTCGACATAATTCATTTTCTCTTCAACATTATTCAAACAAAGACCTTTAAGATGATTGAGGGAAGGCAGGTTTATCTGTCTCCCCCAGAGAGACAGGCAAAACTCTTTCGTTCCAAAGAAATTTCTGCACGGCTATTATGATTAATGGCTGCACGTCTGCAGCTTCTGTGTGCTGCGCTGACCTTCAGCCAGGCCTGAGCCTGTGCTTGCAGTTTGTATGTGAAAGGATTTGGGTCTCGAGGACAGTTTTATGGATGCTTTCAGCTTTCAGTGCAAACTACCTGCTTCATCTTCCCCTTTGGTAAAAGCAGGTTAAAAAATATTTTCATTCATCACATGAGGATTTAGATTTAAATTCTACAGGTGAAGCGGGGGGCGGAAATCACAGTATAACCGCTGGGCCATTGCTAACAAAGAAAAGAGGCTCCACAGCCTCCCTGTACATTGTTTTTTGCAGATTTGGCTTATTTTCCCTGTTGGTTTTAGTAGACCATTCTGTATTTAAGCATCGTATTTCTAATTAGAAAAGGGAGTTGCAACTCAGCCCTTTAGAACCTTCTTCAAACAGTCATTTCTGTCACAATTTCTAAAAGCTCACATATTTTTAAGGCAGGAAGTAATATACCACGGCAAAGTGAATGAGTTATCTGCTACAAACTATGTGGCTGAATTGCCTTGAGGAAGACAGAGCGGTTCAATAACTTGTGTGTGAGATCCGTGGCTCTGATGTGGCTCTGGTGCACGTGCTCTGCAGGTTTGCCTGGTTTTGGGGACTTTGAAAGAGCGGAAAGCTGCTGATATCTGAATAGCTGTGGAACGGGGGTACTAATATGGGTACTGCTGGCCCAGACTCCTGGCATCGTGCTTTTGGCCTCAGAAATAGCATGACTTCTCTATTTCTTTTCCTGCTTATTCCAGCTGAGAGCTAGGCTTGTGGAGGTGGGCCTTGTCAGCAAGGTACAGATCTGGGAGAAGTTCAGAGTTGGGCTGACTGACTTTACCTGGATAAAACATTTGGGATTGAGAATAGAAAACATGAAGAGTGGGCAGGAATGGAGCAGCTGGCTGGATAAGCTGAAAGGGATGAGCCTGCAGCTGATGCACTGGTCATATGAAGGGAAGAGCACGAGGTGAGGAACGGGTAGGACAGGACACATGTGGCTACAGAGGGGTTGTGCGTATGGACCATTGGCAAGAAAGTCACTGGGGACAAAGGAGATTCCTGTTCCTGACCTTTTTTTTGGTGACCCAAAATATCTGACCCAAAAGATCTAATTATTTATCCTTTTGGTTTACTGGAAGCTCTGACAGCTGCTACACTGGAAGAAGGTTCTTCTTGTTACAAGTCAGATCCCTTGAATACGTTACTGTTGAGGTAGCTGTCATTCATTTCAAAAAGTCACAATTAAGTCAATATTTATTTTTCTTCTATGTTATGTACAAATATGATCATTACAAGTTTTTATGCTTGGGATGACATTTAAAGGAGAAAAATATTTTGCAAGAATTTAACGTGTGTTAGTAATTTCTTGTTTGTATTATTGCTTGTTCTGAAAGTAGAAGCTTTCAAATCCTGAACACTTGCATAAGATTTCATGATAAAGGTAAAACTTTCCCAACCAATTTTAAATCTGTTAGTCAGAAAATATCTGGAAGTCATCTTATGAAAATGCTATTAGTTTTAAAAGAAACAACGAAAATAAGCCAAGAGGGAGATGTTTCCATGCTTGGCTTTATAAAGCAGAGATGTTTCAGATCCGTCTGTGCTCGTGCATACATGGAATTTCTGAATTAAGCAAGCAATAGTGCAAGGCCAAAATTGATTTTGGTTTTGTCGTCTTAGTCTGGTGTGACATTTATATGTTTATTTCCCTGCCGTTTGCTTTATAAACGGGTTTTTATAGAGTGTTCTTTCAGAAGTGCTCCCTGCAGGCTGGCGGGCTGGAGCGGCGCGCGGCAGCGGCGCGAGGCTCTGCTCCTGCACCGGCTGCCCGGCCACCGCGGCTGGAGAGCGTTGAGCCTGGCCTTTGCTCTGGGCCATGTAGGCTGTGGATAGCATGTCCTGCTCCTTTCCATCTTGTAAGAGTGGCCTCCTCCTGACTCACAGTAGGAGAAACACTGGGAAATGGTTTCAGGCAAATTTTTGAGATTTTTTTTTGCATACCAGAAGCAGAAAGAAGCTGAAATTCTCCCCTTCACCTCATGCAGCTCTAAACCTCCGCATATATCAGAAATTAGAAGTTTATAGTCTCCCTTTAAGCGTTGTTGGATATAGCAGTATGCCAGATACCTAGGGACTCGGATCATAGACGTGGTTTCCTACCTTCTAGATGCAGAGTCAACCAGGGGAGGTGAAGGCTGGCATAAGTACCTCTCCAGTGACCAGCATCTGAACTCTGAACGCGCATTTCAGGGTGAGCTCATCAACCAAGACGGTTCCTCGCCAGTACCAGTTCCAGTGCGTACCTTGCAGACATTGAAAGTGTATGGAGGAATTAGTTACTAATTCAGGAAGGCCAGCATGGAATTGTTTAATTCTACTTTTGAGTGTAGTTCAGATTCAAGGTGCGCACTTTGTATGGCTCTAATTGAAATGCCAAACTGTAAAAAGTCAGTCATTGAGAGCTAATATCATGCACCGCGGAGGCCAGGATTCTTAGCTGGGCTTAAATCATCTCTGAGCTTTTTCGGTAAGTGAATCTGGAGTTCAACTTCGTGTCAGAGTGCTCTGCTCTTGCTGAGAATAATACACACTCCTGTATTCGTAGGACCAAGTCAGGAGGCCAAACCTAAGTCTTCGGGTTTGAGTGACTCCCTTGCGTTTAAAGGAGGTGGGAGTTTGGCTGCTGGGTCCTGTATGAGTCCCTGTACCATAGTAAATTTAGCAGATTTACTTGTTGGATGCTGGGAGGCATCCTACACAGTACATACGTTTCCCCCATGAACGTATGATGTAAAGATCTAGATAGGGGCACTGTGGTTACTTTCAGGCTTACAACTTTCTCCAAAAGCTGGTAACATTGATAAGCCATTTTTCATTGACTTCAGCTGGTTTTGAGTTAGATGAAGACAGTTATGCCACAGGAAAGGGTACGTGCTGGTCTGTCTGAGTCCAGGTTATCGTGCCTTAATAGCTAGCAAGGAAAGGATATAAATAGCAAAAATATATATTTTTCCCAGATTCTCTAACCTTTCTTTCACCTTTCTTGCAGAGCCTTCCTGAGATGAGGTGTACTTAAAATGTAAGCATTTATCTGCTATTAAAAAGTTGTCAGTGTTTTAGTAGTTGCCTGAGCTGAATATTGCCAGTTTTATTTGAAATACACATATACCCTTGAATAATACCCTTGTATTTGAAAATCACACGAAAGAGAGCACATCTTGCCTAGGATTGGATCAAGTGGTACCTCATCATCATTAAATAACTATAGTGGGAGAAAGATGAAAATGACTGCAGAAACATGAAGAGAAACCAAAAAGGAACATGTGTGAATGGCACAAAATACTCTTCAGTTGTTAGAAGGGCTTGAGGTACCCTTCTCAACCCACCTGGCACGTGTGCCAAGAGCTGCAAATTAAGCAGCAGCTGTAGGTGTAGAGCTGTGCAAGTCTTGCACACGGGTGAGATTTGATAGTCAGCAGCAGGGAGGCTTTGAGGAAGTGCTGCAGTTCGTCCATGGAGAAGCATTTTCCCATTAGCTCTAATCTATGGAGAGTGTCTGAGCTGTTATTCTAGTTCTCTTTACCCTTGACTTTGAGGTATGATCAAATTCTTCACTCTTGCTTGCTCTAAGCTGACTCTAAGTCTTGTTTCTCTTTATTTGCATCTGTTCAAAATCTTCTGCACTTAATGTGCTTTTCCCTATTACAAAATGCAACTCATATTGATCATTTTTGATATTTTCTTCTCTTCAGGGTTGCAAAATGAAAGGTTCAAAGACAAAATGGTGCCATCAAAATTCAGTTTAATCAGATAGATGTTTTTTTCTGTATTGGTTTGGCCAATCTGTGCCTGTCTGTCTTTGATTCAGCTTCTGTTTGGTCTTTTTATGAGCCAAAACTTGCCAAGAGTTGATACAGAGGTCAATGGATGCCATTATATTGGAGATTCTCGTAACTGTTATAAAATATGCATTTTCCTTGGTATTTGTAGGGCTATCTAGATGGAAAAGAATTGTTTTCAAACATTAGAGAAATCCTGTGTGAGTGGAGGTTGAAGAATTGATTATTGTTCTCATACTTGCTTCTATCAATGCAGTATTTTAATTGTTCCAGGAAAGGCATTTGTCTTTTCATGTTGGATTACTTTAAGTGCTAATTTAGAGGAGTCAATGCAGGCAAATCTCTGTTGATTTCTTATGGGTATTAATTTGTGCAAGGATGGCAGAAATATAACTCCAGTGGGCTCACTTGGAAATTTCATCTGGAGTTGCTGCCATTTTGCTGTGATTTCTTCCTGAGCACAGTCATATCACGCATCATCCTGAGGAAAGAAGAGTCAAGGTGCATAAATCACGGGGCAGCTGCGGGATGGCCAGAATGCTGCCCGGCAAACTATGGGGTCTCTCTAGAACAAGCTGCACTTTACACTGTAGGGCATTTATCAGCTCTCACTATACGCAGAAGAAATACTTCCATGGACAATAAGACAATCTGGGTCAGAACTCAGTCTTTAATTTCTCAGATTGAAGCATATTATTTATGTGACATCTTAGCAGCTTAAACTGATAACTTAAACTGATATTCATATTTCTTCAGGTGTGCTTTCATAGTCTGTGCTATGAAAACAGTCAAACAGTCTACACTTTCATAACTGTTGATCTACCTGGAAGGCATTGGGAGCCTGCAGTGATCCTGCTGTACACACGAAACTGGTGTCATGAACTCTAGGCCATTACTATGTTGGTTTGTATAAAAGTTATTCTGAATAACTTGTTTCTGAGATACTTGTTCTTTGCCTGAGATAACCCTGATTGCCTAAAACACAAATGTCAGAATTTCAAAGAAATAATGAGTAAAATATTTATCATAGAATCATAGAATCATAGAATGCTTAGGGTTGGAAGGGACCTCTAGAGATCATCTAGTCCAACCCCCCTGCATACGCAGGGACACCTAAAGCACGTGGCACAGGACTGCATCCAAGCGGGTTTTGAAGATCTCCAGAGAAGGAGACTCCACAACCTCTCTGGGCAGCCTGTTCCAGTGCTCTGTCACCCTCACTGTTAAGAAATTTTTCCTTAAGTTCCTATGGAATTTTTGATGTTTCAGTTTCCGGCCATTTCCTCTAGTCCTATCAGTGGCCACCACTGAAAAGAGACCATCCCCGTCCTCTGCACTCCCTCCCTTGAGGTATTTATATACACTGATTAGATCCCCTCTCAGCCTTCTCTTCTCCAGGCTGAACAGGCCCAGCTCCCTCAGCCTCTCCTCATAGGGCAGATGTTCCAGGCCCCTGATCATCCTTGTGGCCCTGCGCTGGACTCTCTCCAGCAGCTCCACATCCCTCTTGTACTGTGGAGCCCAGAACTGGACACAGTACTCCAGATGCGGCCTCACCAGGGCTGAGTAGAGGGGCAGGATCACCTCCCTCGACCTGCTAGAGATGCTCTTCTTAATGCAGCCCAGGATCCCATTGGCCTTCTTGGCCACGAGGGCACACTGCTGCCTCATGGTCAACTTGTCGTCCACCATGACACCCAGGTCTTTCTCCGCAGAGCTGCTCTCCACAAGCTCGGTCCCCAGCCTGTACTGGTGTCTGGGGTTATTCCTCCCCAGGTGCAGGACCTTGCACTTGGCCTTGTTGAATTGCATGAGGTTTTTCACCGCCCAGTTGTCCAGTCTGTCCAGGTCCCTCTGGATGGCAGCACAGCCCTCTGGGGTATCGGCTACTCCTCCCAGTTTGGTATCATCAGCAAACTTGCTGAGGGAGCACTCTGTGCCTTCATCCAGGTCATTGATGAATAAATTGAACAGGACTGGACCAAGGACTGACCCCTGGGGGACCCCACTAGCCACAGGCCTCCAACTAGACTCTGCACCGCTGATCACCACCATTTAGCAGAAAAATGTGTTTGTACACTATTGCACAGACCTTGCTCACTTCCCTGAGCTCATACTCTGGTATGAGTGGTTTTCTGCAGCCATATTTACATATTGTGATTATTTTCTCAATAACTGAATGTTACCGATTCATTTACCTACTTAATATTTATAGGTAAATTAAAAGGACTTTGTAAGTACTTGCAAATCCCCCTGGTTTGTTTTGAGGGGAGGAGATCAGTGGCGTATTATGAAAGGGAGAAATAGATTGATGGGCATCGAATGATTCCCTCCACCTGCTCTGCAGTGTTTTATCATCTATCCAAGCTATACAGGAGCATCAGACTTGTTACTATTCAGGGAGCTGTGTCTGCACTCGCAGTTTGGCACTTTGTGACCTCTGTTATGGTGGCTCTTTGCAGCACTTTCTGTTGTGCGTGTTGACTCACTGGCCTGGAAATCATCCAGACAAAGCCCGGTGAAATCTGATGACAGGCTGAAGAAAATGTGATGATGGAGGAAGTCAGGGAGGGAGAAGATCAGAATGCTGGGAATTGAGTGTTGCTCATACCTGTATTGTTGTTGGGAGTCTTTAGGCTGTGTTTTCACAGGTGCCTTTTGGTTTGGGGAGTGTAAGGCTTGAACAAAATATTTAGGCTTGAGATTTCTGAGATGCCTAATGAGTTTTAGATGCCTCGTTCATTTTTCAAGGAGCAAATACAAATCTTCTGAACTACTTGGTAGACCTCTGTTTAGATGTCTGGTTCATATCTATTATTTGCTGTAGTATAACCTGGATGCTTAATGTACCTAGATGGCACCACATGCTAAAATACAGGCAAAATGTCCTTGAGGTGGTAGAGAAGAATCCCTGATTAGGGGCAGGTGTAAGTTGAATTTGAGATGTGCAAACTTTCTAGTAATAATTTTTAAAAATGTCCTCCTTATTCTACTTGATTTTTTAAAAAAATCTTGAAATAAATTTTTCTTCCTAACTTTAAGTGAGGGAGGAGGTGTTGGAGACCTGAAAGGAAAATATGATGCCATCCTAAACAGTAGATGTTCTGCAACATCTGTGACTGTCAAGATGGTGTGAAGAAAATACTAAATTATTCTTACACAGAATAAGCCTTAGTTAAGAGTTTATTTGCTGTATGTGCTTTCCTTTTCTTCAAAAGCTTTGTCTCATTTCTTTCTCCTTCCTCCATTCAACAACACTTACCTCCCAAAATGTCCTGTCATGGAAATCATGCATCAATATAATGAGAATCACTAAGCTCCTGATTTGTATACTAGCTGGCAAAGCCCATTTAAAAAGAGAGTATCAGTCTTTTCTGACTGGATTCCTTCACATGACATAAGAATTATTTAAGCAGGGAAGATGGATTATTTCTCAGATCTTTCTTTTTGCCAAATCTCTTCCTTGGTTCACTGAATATCCATAATATCTAACTGTAAATCAAAAAATTGCTTCCAAACATATGGATATCTGTGTGTGTACAGTAGCTTATGCTGTTGTCCCATAAATGGACTGCTTGTCTCTAACATTATGCGCTTGAATGATAATCACAATGACAAGAATTAGGAGTTACTTAATAGGTGAGTGAGTAGTGGTAAAATGGTTTGGAAGAGCGTCTTAAATCTATAGTGGACACGCACGTAACTAACACTTTAGCATTTCCTTTCTGTCATGCTGTGTGCAGATTTGTGGTCCCTGTCCTTGCGGTGCGGCCAGCGCTGCAGCGTGACACGTGGGCCCCGCTGGCAGGATGGGCTCAGCCGGCGAGCGCCGCGCGCGACACCGAGACGCAGCAGCTCCCGCCCTCGTGTGAGGAACCCGCTCCCATAACCTGGGGTTCTGCTGGGGTTATGGAAGCCTCTGGTTTTAAAATGAGTTAGTTCTGTTGACAACATTGCTATTAGCTAATTTATTTCATCAGGCAAAGTAATGAACTGTGGCTAACTGAAGCTTGCTAAGAATGGTCACTTCGTTGTTCAGGGAGCTGCTTCACTGTTTTGGGTTTTTCCTTTTTTTTTTTTTTTTTTTTCCTCCTCTTTCCTCCCCCTTTATTTTCTCTTTTTAAAGAAATTATAAGAGTAATTCCTGACTTTAATTCTAAATATATTGCTTTGCCCAAGTTCACATTTTTATACAGTTACGTCTGTACTAGAAAAGGACAAATGTAGCTGCAACAGGTATTTGGAGCCAAGGAGCACTTGTGGTTTCTCTGGTACAGATATATCCATACAGTTGGTTCAATCCCTTCAGCTCTTCTATCAGTTTTTAGGCCTCTGGACTTTCATCCATAACTTTCTAACAGGCATTAGAAGTGGAAGCTTCTTCACTCTGTGAAGCGTTTGGCTTGGCTTGAACATGCAGATCATGTCGTGGAGCAAAAACATTCTTCATAGGAGTCAGGCTACCTTTGGTACTGAATGCAGGCTACTTATGATTACCTTTTATTCTTCCATCACTGCTCAGACAGAAATGCAAAAAGAGAAATGATTATATTGCTATTGTAGTGCTAAAATCTCTCAGTTATGCGCAAGAGCTTTTACTCCAATATTAGCTCCAGACTTTCTTTTGAGTGATTAAGAGATAAAAGTGGAGTAATGATTTTATGAATTGCTTCTTAAAATTAAAAAAAGTAAATCCATGTAGATCAAAACATATCATTCACTTTAATCCAACGCACCTTGATTCAAGTTATACTTATCCTGATACAGACTTGTATGCTGCAACTAATCCTAAATACCTGAACACACTGGTCTCGGTTCTCAAGTGTGAAACTCACCTATGCCAAATCTCCTAAAGCCTCTGGTTTCGAGTTTTGCTGATGAATAGATCTTGAACTAGCTTTCTAAGAACTTTTCTCCCAGCAAATAACTACCTTTCTTGAGATATCTGAATGACCTTGAGTCATTTTCATAGGAAACTTTTATGTTAGGGTCATAAACTTCTATGTAATAAAATAAGCCAGGGATTTTATAGTCTGTCAATACAGGCCTCTTAGTTCTTTGTCCCATTTTCTGAGAAAGAAAAGGCAGTTTATGAGCTTACTCTGTAGATAACGACAGCATTATTCCCGTGAGACTGAGGTAATTTCAAATAGCAACAGGTATGTTGGTGACATTGGTCAGGAATCCGAAGCCCATTCTGTTGTCCTCATAACTCCGAGATGGCATGAGATATTGCTCTGATATTGATTTTTCTTTTTTTTTTCCCACCCTCCTTTTTCCACAGCAGCAATTGAAGTGAGGAACAATTCGAAGATAGTTTCCCCCAAGAATTGATTGCCCACTTTTTTGGCCAGCTATCCCTTAAGAAACATCCAGAGGGGGAGAGGGAGGCACTAATTAGCGTCACAGGGACCCAGGGTGCTCATTCTAATTAGGACTTACGTCCTTGGATAGGGTGGTTACCAGGCTGGCAGGATGTGTCACTCCTAGCTCTGGTACCATACCTGGGAAATCAACAATGGATAGAGAATTTTCTGTCTTGAATAATGCTGTATTAGTTATTCATTATATTCATCACAGAGAAATGATCTTAGGTAACAGTTGTAATAATTTTCTGTGGAAGGCAAGATACAATTTTAGCCACTCATTTATACACCAATTTCTGTAGTGATGACTAACAGCTGAACCACCAAAATCTTGGTTCCTTATAATCTGAAACAATCCTCGTTTGGAGAATTCTTCAAAAGTAAAGCAATACTTTTGAAAACAACATTTTTTTTTCTTTTAAGAGGCTAATTCCATTGCAGTAATACTGAGTATTTTGATACTGTTAATATTAACTAACAGTATTAGTGTTTTAGGGGTTTAGACATTAGATGTGTCATTTTTAGGTAGAGTTCATGCGTGCCTATTCTAGTCTCTTTACTACAATAATTCTAATAACAATAGCTCTGATTCTGCGTTTGTTCAGACAAAGTTTCCATTTACTTAGAGATATCAGTTTTTATTCTGTGTTGTAGGTGTCAGACAAATACCCGTGTACTTCTTCAGACACCGGCTACGTTAACATGTCCCTGATGTGACTTAAGCTCACAAAAGGATGAAAACTCTCACGGTTAAGTTTCTAAAAACATGCTGTGAAATGAAGTTAAAGTCATTCCCTGTTGTTCCTTGATCTTTCTTTTGAATGTCTCTGCTTTTCTTAGTGCTGACAAAAGTCAAAGTCCTTTCACAACTTGAAAAGGATCCCTAAACTCTTTCAGGATTGTGAAGGTAGAGAGGTCCTTGCTGGCTGGGGTTCTCAAAACCAGCAAATTTACTTTAAGTCAGGCTCAAAGGAATAAATAGACATTGGACAAAGGCAGCTCTTTACTGAGGATACAAACTTCTTAAGAATCACACTGTGGTCATGCCCCCCAAAAATGCATTGCCTGTTGCTTGCTACAAGTGCTCTGAGAACCTCCAAAGGGGACTGACTATCATTTGGCCATTCCCTGATGTCTACTGCATTAAGCCTAAAGAGTAACACTAGACCTGAACTGTTCGCTGTGCCTCTACAGGCTTAGTGTCGTCTTAAAAACATGCCTCTTGTTTTTGAAGGCATTTGTCTGCCACCCTGTCCCAAAGACAAATTTATCCCATAAGCTAATGAGCCAAAGCTCTGTAACAGCTTTTTGCTATGCAAACTGGAAAGCTGACAGATTAAGTCAAGTGAATATGATGGTTTGTGCTGCGGATGCACTGAAGCTACAGCTCTTGAATGCTGGAAGGAGCGAGTTTCTCATTTGCTGGTAACTTTGCATAGAGGAATAACTGTTCTTACGTGAATGTTGTCATGATTTGCTTGAAGGTCTAGGTGGAGGGCACGCTGAGCGCGTGGCCCACGTGCATAGCAGGGCTGCTCTTCTTGAAGACAGAAGAAGT
The DNA here is from genome assembly GCF_059628265.1 of Tinamus guttatus. Taxonomy (NCBI): domain Eukaryota; kingdom Metazoa; phylum Chordata; class Aves; order Tinamiformes; family Tinamidae; genus Tinamus; species Tinamus guttatus. The sequence continues at coordinate 14,895,390 of NW_028288821.1, read as the reverse complement.
CACAGGTCAGTGACTCCTGACTGTTTGTCCCTTGTGCATCCTTTAATATTTCTACTTACACTGTCACTTAACACAAACCTGTGGAACCAATCAGTAGACATGAATAAAGGTAGGAACTTTTAATACAGCCTACAGAACTGGAGCTGCTCCACTACTGTCAGGGTTCAGGAACAAGATTTTTGTCTGAAATCAAACAGATTTGTATCAGTTTGAAATGACTGCATATCACAGATTGCATTAAGAGTTCAATGTTGCATCTATCCTGAAAAATTATTTAAGAGCTACTAAAATATACAGATACTATGGTACAATAGAAAATAATGCAATCAATTCAAGATACCTCACAGTGATTGATTCAAACTTATCCTCACACTCAAGCTTGCAATTTTCTTTCTTTTTGCATACTTCTTCCCATTGTCTTTATGGAAAACATACTGTGAGCTTACAATTGAACAAATAAAACTCTCTGACAACCTCTGAGTCAAACCCAGGGGATGCTTATTATATTTCACATTAAAAAAAAAAAAAACTCTTAATATACTTTTCCCTCAGGAATACCAAAATGATAACTGTGACTCAACTGTAAAAGCAGAAGTGGAGAGAATGGAGCAGTGGGGAAACTAATGAGAGTGAAATCTTTTTTTCCATGTCACTAAAAAGTAACTGCCCCACTGTAAAAATAACCTATCTATCAGAAAGAACTTGAGTTCTTTTCATCTTTGCTTAAAAAAAAAAAAAGGCAACCCACTGGATTAATTTAAGCTTAGAGCTATTTACTGGCTAAGGCACCTTTTGTGATCTACAATATTTTTTTAGTTTTAAGAAATGGCATTGATTTCTACCAAGATAGTTGTATCTTAGTTGCCGTAAATTGCCTATGATGGATAGACAGGACATCCTAAAACTATTTTGCATATCTCATGACAGCTTTTAATTTGGATTTGTAAAAGATTGGAAACTGAGTTCTGGTAGCTTAGAAGTTCTTTAGAAGCCCAGTGGGCTCCAGCTGTTACATGGAAATGGCAGTGGGCTTGACTTTTTTGCAAACCCAGGGAAATCCTTTGCAGCCTTGCACAAGTAGCTTTCGTTTATGCAGAATTCCCTTTTAACCCACTGGAGCTAATAATTAGAATGTAGGCTCATTGCCTCTAACATGAAAGTTTTTCCATGGACCAAGTGTGTCTAGGAGCAGGGCAGATTAAGAAATGATTTTAACTCCTAATTATCTTAGAGATTATGTTAAAATAGCAGATATTGTGACTGTGAGTACAGTAGTCATGATATGGCACTTCATGCCTGGCACTCTTATATTTGCATGCACTCCTGGGAATGATGAAATCCAAAATTAGAGCCGGCACAGACAAAACATATGGCCTGTGTTTTGGCTACAGAGAACTAGATGAAAGGAGTTTGAAATGATTTGGTTCATGTATTTAAAAGAGGGGGAATAAGATAGCTCTTCCCGTTCCGTTTGAGTTAAGACGAACATAATCATATTGGCATCCACGTGGAAAGAAGATTAGCATGTCCAAATATTACGTGACTAATGAGACCCTCACAAATTTGTCCTTATGACTGAAGACTTGGCCAGAGAGAGGTTTAATTAGGGGTCACAGAAGAAGTTATGGCCGGACCTCTGATCTAGCGATTGACAATCCTGTGTCAGAAAATGATTATTTTATGATGGCATAGATTAACGTTAACATACTAAGCAGTGTTTGTGATCCATATTTATCCTTAAAATAAGAGTAGGAACAGAAATAGCAGACCCTGCCTCACAAAGGCTGAAATTAGCAGTTATGAAGAAAGATGTCTGGCAGAGAATAGAAGTGGGGGGCGGGTGAGGAAAAAGAGGCAAATCCATTTTGTATCGGTGCAAATTCGGTAGCAAGACTCTGCACACTGTTACTGCCGGTGTGCTGGACCCTTCCAGGTTGGCATCGGTGTTCCTCCGCGCGGTCCTCGCAGCCCGGCGTCGACCCTGCCCTGCCTGCAGGAGTGCGTCCTCGGTGTACAAAGCCTTTGAAAAGGCGAGTGCACCTCCAAGCTCTGCAGGGCTATTCATCCCGTGCCTTTGAGGAACATCCCTTGCAGTAGTGCCTGAGTGCGTGAACTTCACAGCAGAACTTGGTCTGGACGAGTCCTGTGCTACTCTGTGCGTCTGTATCCAGTTTCCTGGTGTCATTCTGGAGTGCTACAGTAAGGTATAAATGCTTATTGAGTTACCATGTAAATAACATTTACAGAAAGTGTTTTATACCTCGGACACTCTGGAATGCTTTATTTAAAGTATCTCCAGATATGCTCAAGGACTTTTTTTTTTTTTTCAATTGAGAATTAATTCAAAATGTTTTGATTCTAGTAAGTTGTAGAAATGAATTATTACTGACCTTTCGTTATTGAGTTAGTATTGACCTTTGTATAGTAAAACTTATAGTTTTAGATCTGTGTTTCTCAGCAACAAATTCCTATTTCTGTAGCTGTTTTTGTTTGTTTTTAATGATGGCAAGATTTGAGGTATTGTGTTGTTCAGCATGATGCATCTTCTCTGGCAAAGCAGAAGGTTCTGTAGTGACTGTTAATGGGTGGTTCATGTGCCATAATTTTAGCCTGTCATTGCTAATTGTGAAGTTCTGCAACTTCTGTGACAGAAACAGTTACATGACCAAAAATGCAGCTACTTAATTTATAATTACGAAAGGGCAAAGCGAGAATATGAAAGCTAGTGTCTTCCATATGCAGTTTTGCAGCCAAAGGAGAAATATGAATGCTGCAGTGATGATACACACTGCGAACTGGAGGCCAGGTCCTTACTGAGACGGTGCCTGGCGATGCAGTTATGGTGGCACTGTGGTCTCCCCTGACCTCTCGCAAACACATCAGTCTGACTCGGGCAAGATGAATTTGCCTGCTTGCCCCGATAGATAGGCGCTCTATGGCACCCTCCATGGCTGCAGGCAAAGTAGAGGGAACCTTTTCATTTTTTGAAGAACTGAATTGGAGCGTGTGCTGCCCGTGTCCTGCTGTCTGGCCGGAAGCCAAGTGTCCTCGGGGTCCTTCCGCGAGCGCGCTTCCCTGTGGCCTGTCCGTGCGCTCCGCAGGCCGGTGCGTTGCGGGGAGCATCGCGGGGAGCGTCGCAGGGAGCGCGTTCTGCCCTCTGTGGGGATGCAGGGGGCTCCCAGAGCCCCCACTTCCACTGCCCTCCTGCAGCGGGACCAAGAGCTGCAGATGGTGGTCAGATGGAGAGACTGTTGGTGGCACAGGAAAGGGAAGGGTGACCCTGCCTCAGGGAGCGTTGCCTGCACTGAACACCTGCGGGGTCTTTTTGGAGGAATGATGGCTTTGTGGTAAGAAGTCTGTTCCCAAATCTCCATTTTTTCAAGGAGCTGTGGTGAAATCATCGTCGCTTGCAGGGAAATGATAACTCCAACTCTATCCCTGGTTTTGCTCAGTACAGAACCACGCGGTTTGTCTTGTGTTGCCTTGGCACATCTGCTATGGACGCTTTGTGAGCCATGCAGTTTAGGATATGCACAGGGAATGTTTTTACAGCACACATTAATCATTAATGAACTGATTAATCATTAATCAGCTTTCATCTCCTTAATGAAAGCGAGGAGCAATGAGCTATCTACCTCTTCTTTTCTTGATAGCAACTCCAGATGTGTTCCTAGCACAGTATGTATTTGTAAGATATCTTACAGGTGATAGTGTCGTGAGACAGGGCAACCTGTTGAATGGTCCTTCTCCTAATGCCTCTTTGCCTTCCCTACCTACAGGGTCGCAAAATAAATATTTTTCCTTTCTCTTGCCCTGTAACAAAGAGGTGATAGCAATAGAGCAGTGCTTTTAGCCCTCATATCCAAGAAATCTGTCTGTGAAGTAGTCAGCCCATTACCGGGCAGAAATCTCTTTTGATGGATCAATTTATTTTTATCAGAGGATAGTTATTCTGGGGCAGGCTGTCTATCCTTTAATTATCACAAAAACATCAAAGGTTTTGGACTCTTTCCAGTGTAGAATGAGGGCGCTCTGGAATCTCAGAAATGTAGGCGAGAAAACAGGCTCCTTCCAAAGGGAGATTCATGGCCAAATAAGTGCGTGTAGCGGCACAAAGTCCATGAGGCTAACGGGAGAAGCAGCCATCGGAGACGGAGGGATGAGACTGCTTACAGCACACAGCCTTCCCTCAGCAGCAGCCTGCCCGAGGAGCTCAAAGGCCTTCCCTGCAGATAGCCCCAAATCGAGCGTGGCTGCGGCGAAATCACAGCAAGAAGTTAAAAAGAAACAAATCTTTTGGGGTAGGAAGGTTAATGACAGTTCTGAGTCATGAGAAACTGAGCATGCGTTTTTATTTGTTTGTAAAGAATAGCTCGTATAACAATAAATTCCATTTAATATGAAACTTGTCTTATGGCACTTCAGCTGTAGGTGTTCAGAGTGTAACAAAATTGCATGTGTTTTTCCAAGAATAAAATCCTGAACAAGTAACTAGGACTGCCTAAATATTGCTGAGGATGGAAATTCTTTCAGAAGAAATTGTTTGTTCTGAGAACGGTGACAACTTTGCCATAAAAATTATTTACAGATTAAAAAAAAATCTGTTAATGTCTCAGGAAATATTGAAAAAAATATGTTTAAATGCCTTTCTATCTTAACACCATTAGCATTGCACGTGGAGTAAGCTAATGGGGAGAGCTTATCAAGAGTTCCTCACTGAGGGGATAGTTATCAGAGACAATAGTTGAATTAGTTTGACAGATACACACAGGATGTTTTTTTTTTCTTAGCTATTTCTGGTGCTTGGGCTCTCATTGCATTTTACAGGGTGTCTGGCTTGGTTTCTGGCTGTATTTTAATGAGTACAAATGGGAGCCATACGCTGGATAAAAATGGCAATTTACAGGCAAGAAAATGTGTGCGCCAGGGAGGCTCTTGTTTTAGGTCCTACCTGAAGGAAACTTAGTTGTGCAGTTTAGTAGTGAGAGAGAGTGATTTATAGAAAATCTAAAAGTCAACCAACACAACTAGTGGGATCAGCAAATTAAGAGAAGAAAAGAAGAATTTGTGGTAAAAGTGTATATCTATATTTTATATAAATATATGTGTTGTTTTCTCATTTAAGCATAATGACTAAGTAATGCAATATATACTGCAATATATGTATACTGAGAAAGCCCTGAAGACTTACAGGATACAGATGGAAGCAGAAAAACAAACAAATGAAAAGTTACAACTGAAATTTTGGGGGTCTCTCTCATTGGGGAAGTACTTGGAAATGAAGGCATTACTTATCAGAATTACTAGACAAGAAGGTTTCGCTAAGAGTCAGAGTTTGAAAGTATCAGTATCAGAAGTGAGGTTGGAGTTCAGGTAGGGGCTTGAAGTATCTGCGTGGACAGGTCAAGGTTTACAACACAAAGGACAGACGAATTGTGATAAGGTAGTTCTTTTGTTTTAATTTTGTTATTGCAACTGGAAAATGAGGGAAAAGTCAGTGGAGTTATAAAAGAACAGGACTTGTTCACTTCGGGAACAGAGTGACTGAAGCAGGAAAGGAGAAGAAAACGACTAATCCCTCATGGTTCTACGAATTTTATTTTTTGGAACATGCAAGTCAACGATTCTAATGGGAACACTGCCCAGTGCAATGGCCACGTGTGGGCAACTGTGCGTCGGCACAGATTGCTGCGCCTTGCAGGAAGCGCAGCAGCGTGCGTCAGTCCACACCGGCAAGCTCACCTATCGCATTAGCTTTGCCTCTGTAGGAATGTTGCAGAAAAGCAAGCAGAAAAGACCAATGAAGTATTTTGAAGCATCCAATTCTAGCTCTTAATGTTTTTCAAAAAAAAAAAAAAAAAAAAAAAGTATTGTAGAGTCTAAAAAAGTCAACTAGAAAAATAAGATTTGAAACACATGTGCTTTTTGGAGAAAGAATAAAGCTTACTAGTCCAATTGTAACCACACAGCAGTGTAAAGTAGGAAGCCAGTACAATTATTTTATAGATTGCCAAATACCTTATTCATTGTTCTTTTGTTATAGTTCATCAGGTGGCTGGTAGTACAAAGACTGGAGAAATAGTTGCTATGGTTATGCTTGCCACTTCATTATTTTAAAATAGAAACCATGTGTGTAACTCAACTGATAAGAGTTTGTGCAAGTATCTGCTATTGCCCAACGGTTTGCATGTTCCATGGAACGTTATCTTGAGAAAGTTCAGGTGCTTGCAGCCTGATTTGATGCTCGGTTTCTGGCAGATGCCATGATTCAGCAGAAGCCCAGACTGCTCTTTGCTGGTGCATGTTAAGATTCAAAAGGGGACTTACTTTAGAGCCTCATCCAAAGCCCTCCAAAATAAGCAGGAATAGATGAGGTGTTACTGTACTTACCTGTTTAGATAGATTTCTTGTCGCTAACAGGCACTGCAGAACAAAGTATGTGTTTGCTAAGAGTGATTTCCCTGATTAGCATGTATTGCGCTGAAGGGAGACAAAGGGAGATCAATATCTGTATCCGGAAAGAGGAGAATTCGGGGCTCTTTAAGTGTATTGCAAGCTCTTGTGCGCACATGTATGAATATATGTGTATATGTAGTCCATTTTAAAAACCACTGTGATCACTCATGTTTCATTAAAATGTACAGGAGTGTGCGCTTGCATTCTAGCAGTGCCCTTCTAAATCACAGTCCAAGTGGTACATGGGTTATTTATTGCTGAGGATCTGGGAACGGTTAAGCGACTTGGCTGTAAGTCTATCCCTTACTGTGCATGTTTTTATTCATCTTTCTTTATATCAGCCTTCTGTCTTGATGGAGGAATGGTGATTTGCTTTGAAAAGCTAAAATCAAGGTAAAGGCTTCAGGCTAAGTGAGTTGCTTTCTATTAATTTAGCACATTTCATTAGCCAGGAGGAAGGGAAGAGGTATAAAGCAGGTGTTGATATTTGGAAACCCAGGTGTCACTAAGTGGACTAGTATAAAGAGAAATTGTTAGCCGTAGGAGTGCACTTTTATTCCCTCTAAGCAGCTCTTAGCTGTATCAGGAGTTGGAAGACTCCTTATTGTACACAGACTTCTCTACATTTTCTGGTACTTTGTTCTCATAAACCTGCAAGTTTTTTGTGCTCATCTCAACCTTAATGTATTCTCTGCAAGTACCATTTACATGTAGCTCCAAGCACAGCAGCTTTATAAAAGCATGACTCATATCTGCTTTGAGATCAGCCTTTACATTTTAGAACCACCTGTCTAGAGGTGTTATAGCAACAATGAGCTTGGCTGGGTCCATATTCATAAATTCCTAAGGGGATCTCTTCTTAAATAAAGCAATCCAAAATAATTTTTGAAATTAATTTGTCAAGCCGGTTTTTATTAGTTAAAATTTCCTTTTGTAGAGCTACGGATGTTCTTTGTCAAAACAACGGCAAGGCTGCTCTGGCGGGACTAATTTCACCTAAATTCATTGTCTAAAATGGCAATTTGTGCTTCTGAGCTCCCTGTCAGGGCTCCATTTATTGTCAATGAAATAGGCATTTTTCTCATGCAAGCAACTGTATTTGGGGGTGGATGTTTAGAAAGGCCGCTGACTCCAGCGGCGGAAATGCCTGTGGGTGTTGACTGCACAGGCTAGATTCTCAGGCCGGATGAAGATATTCTGCGCTATAGGAGTCCCGAGATAAGGGCTTCTTTCCGTGTCTTGTCATCTCTCTGTTGCTGTTGACATCATGTTCTCTGAGTGACGCCCTCGTGTAGTTGATTGGGACCACACTGGGGTGGACATGGGAGGTGTGAAGTACAGGGCTGGTTCCATATCCAGCGTTCTGCTGGGGGAGATGTTAGGGAATGAACCCTCTAGTTGATTAGCTGTTAATGCCATAACTAATGGCATGTAAGGACAGCCTGGCAGTTGGTTCTAATTACGAGTATAATTTTAGCTTTGGTGCCCAATCCTTGCAGTGCACTCTAAGTTGCAAAACAGTATCTTGTAGAACATACGGGTGCCCTTTTGTTTGCAGAATTTCAGAACTTCTTTACTATGAGGGTGAAGGAGCAGGGGAACAGGCTGCTCTGAAAGCTTGTGGAGGCTCCTTCTCTGGAGATCTTCAAAACCCACGTGGGTGCCACCCTCTGCCACGTGCCCTTGCTTGATCAGGGGGGTTGGACTGGATGATCTCTAGAGGTCTCTTCCATCCTCAACCATTCTGGGATTCTGTGTGATTCTTCTAGCCAGTGATGTTACTGTGCGAGAGGACTCTGGATGAGGCCAGATCAGGACTACTATCAAAGATGGCCACACATCTACCAAAGGCACTGGTTGTGTCCAATTTTGCTGAGAGTAGTTGAGCCAAAGCTGAAGCTGAGAACTGGGGCCTTTGCTAATGTTGTAATGGAATTCTTCCTGCCATAATACAAGAAACCAAACATAGCTAAAGAATGTCCCTCCCTAAACATTTTGACTCAGAGCTTTACAAATGTGTTTGTACATGTCATGCACTTAACAGATCTTAGCATGGTGGAAAGGAAGCAAATTCCCAGGAACAAGCTTTGCAAGAAGAAGAAAGATGCTAGTAAGGCTTTAGTGTTGAACCTCTGCCCCTGTGTTATCCTGCAAGCATGCAAAGATGCAATACTAATGCAGAGGCAGCGAGTAGCTGCCTAGGACACAGACAAGCCCTGCACCCTGATGAAAATCCAACTGTTGGACTTTTGGCCTAGAATGATTTCAGTCATTTACCTTGGAGCGTAATGTAGACATGCAGTCTAATCACGAGCTGCTAGAAGTATTGCAGAGAAGCCACCTCAGAGGTTCACTGTGTTGAGGATCACTTGCTGTTGAGGCTGCAGCTCCGTGATGGGAGGATAAGGTATTGCTTAAGATGATAGCTTCAGTGATAAATAACCTGAGCTGAGTATACTTTCCAGCATTTGTAATGGGTAGAACTCAAAAATAGCACTCATCAGGTTGTGACAGTCCACTGTGTATCTTTAGAGGAGGTGTTTCAATCAATCACTTCAATAAACAGCGTAGGGTGTTACAAGTAGGAAAGTAACTCAAACTTGAAAGCTGGCCACAGCAAATGAGCTTCCCATGCTGGCATCGAGGTGAGCAATCTGTGGTTGCATGTTGGCGTGTAGTGTAAACTGGACAGTGCTGGTAGATGTAAGAGCTGGTCAGGAGGAAGAGGAATTGGGGAGGAGGAGATCTGGTGGCTATGAATCCCTAAGGGCATAGTAAAACATCATGAGTTGTGTAAAAAATAGTGGCAGGAGATTGCCCAGTCCCATAAAGCTCTACTCGGAGCCCAGTCTTTCCCTCTTTGTTCTCTTTTAATGATGGAAACTGTCTTGGAACATTACTTTTCCCATTTCTGAAAGATAAATCGTCACTCAGATGAGTGCTGTGATTAGAAAACTGAAAGTGTGTGTTGCAGTGTGAAAGGTGGCTGACGCTGACTGTTTAGGCAATGAGCTCCAGCTCAGTGAAGCAGATTGCAAAGGATTCAGCACCAACGAGAAGGTAGGAGGACTCCGAAGCACCCCCCAAGTAACGGCAAGAGCTGCCAGCAGGCGCAGTTGCACAGAAGGAGTCTCAGCCTTCTCCTGCTTTGATGCAGACTGGTACATGGGCCTCCCCCAAGAAGCAGTGATGGAAACTGGAAATTGGAGACCTCTTCAAAAAAAGTGTATTGCAGAGACTTGACATGTCCTTGTGAGGCCCAAAGCCAGGTGACAGTAAGGGTTACACAGTTCAAATATGCTTTATAATAAGAGTTTGGGGCCCACTTCCCTTCCTCCCAGCAAGAAATGTAGCATTCTTGTTAGGTGCAATTTGCCCTGTTGAAAGGGGCTGTAAGCATCAGAACTCCCCCCAGGGAAGAGCTGGGAGCAGCCATCAGTAGCTCTGAACACTGCTCAGCTAGGGGGTGCTCTTTTTATTAGTTGTTCCTGTAATAGGCAGCTGGTTAAATCTCATAAACAAGGATTTTTTATCTCCTTGTTGCTAGCAGCGCAGGTAGCAAAGCTTTACTTGGAGCCATTCTGGGGGAGGATTTTCAGAAAGTCGGCCTATGTAACATTTTCTAATTTAGTTACGTTTTTGCCTCTAGCCAGATATGTGCATTTTTGAGAGGAAAGTGAGCTGTGTTTCCCCTGTGTTTGTAGGGGAGAAGTAGCACTGAGTGACATTGCTCCGAACCATTCGTTTATATTTCATGCAGAGTACAAAAATCATATATTTAAATGCACACAGAATGCAATGTGCAAATCCTAATCAGGAATGTAAATTCCAGATAAATGTTCAAGTCAAATGGCACCTGAATCTTAAATAGTTTTCCTATTTATGAGAACATAATATTGCATGTAAAGTAATGAAGTTTAGGAGAACAATTTTTGTTTCAATAAGCAGAGGAAAATTGTTAATGGCTATGCAAATACATACACAAAACTCGCTTGTTTTGTATTTCTGTATATTGTATATACTATATTGCTCTGGAAACAGTGGTCATGAATTTAGGGGGGTGGGCACATCTCTATTGCTATGTCTGCTATTATAAATGGGCATATTTTCCCAACAACTTGGGAAATTGTTCAGCTGACAGTGTTAATGAAAACTACATTTAAGAAACAAAATGCATTGATGTATTTTGAAAATTTTCTTAAAGGTGAGCTGAACTATGTTTTCTTTCATTTAAGTGTGACCTCTGGGTAACTGTAATGTGTATTTTGAGACAGCTCTCAGCCATTTCTCTATAAAAGAATAAATTTCTACATACAAGAAATACATAGGCACTTTAAACTTACACTGAACAGGCTCTTACTCTGAATACTCTAGTGACAACAGCAAAGTTATTAATAGAAAGATGCTCCTCAACACCTGTGTCGATTGGACTCATTCTGTGCTTCTTAGATGCAATGAGGGGTTCAGTTTTATCAGTATTCAAGGGGGAGCGGCTGCGTCTTCCTTGCAGCAGCTCTGGAAAACTTGCTGCAGCAAAAGGCTGCCCTTGCAGAAGGGCTTTGGGCCTGATGATTTATTTTGAAGCTCTGGTTAAACAAATCAATGAAATGTAAAATTCTTAAAGCATGTTCAGTCCTATGGAGAGAGGGAGACGATGCCTCTGTCCTCACTGCATGACTGTATTATCTGCTGATAACCGGCTTTTTGGCTAGGTAATAAAATACGTTTTTTCCGCTCTGTGCGCACTCTGGCTTTCTGAACGGGCAATCTGACAGCAGTGCAGAATATCAAGTGCACTGGAAAAACCTGTGGAAGGCAGAGACCAGCAACAGCTGTCACAGCGCGAGGGCGAGAACTGCTTAGGGGAAGTAAAATGTCGTATTTCTCAGTATTCCATTTCATAAACAGAGGGCCTCAGCCTACTTCAGAAACTTATTTTCAAGCTGTTAGTCAGATGTTTCTTAAGAGTATGAGCTTGGGAGCCCAGTCAGGAGCGCTGGGGTGCCCTGCGCGGGGAGGCCTCAAGGGCAGTGACATCAGGGCTGGCTCTTCCCTCTGTCCTGCGGGTTGAGCTCTTACTCGGGGTGCGTCGATGCTCTGGAAGCCAACGGGCCTCCAGGATGGGTGCTGGTTTCAGGCGCTTGCTTGGCTTTTTGGATGCGTTCTGAAGCAACGTGCAAGAGGCGGAGCACATCCCCGGAGCCTCTCTACAGGGAAAGAAGGTTAAATAACCTCAAGGGTAACATCAAAATCTGTCAGGAGACCCAGGTGAACACACACGCGCACATACAAAATAGAAGTGAAACCAACTAAGTGTGCCAGCGGTTAGAAGGAAAATACACAGGTGATAAAATGTTAGGGTTTCTTGTGGTTCTACATCACTTCTCTTCATGCTTTGTTTTCTGTAGCCAGTAGATTGCATGAGAATTTGGGAGTTTATTTTCAGTGAAATGATTTTTGATCATTGTCCTCGGAGAGAGCCTTGAAAGTATGAAGCAAGGACACCCAATAAGCTCAGAAAAGCAGAAATAAAGTGAAAGAAACTTTATTTTTTCTTCAAATGAAGTTCCATGTTTTTTAAGGCAATCTTAGGATGCGTACGTGTCATTTAAAAAAACAATCTAATGTTTGGGTTTAAAAGTGTTAAAAATATATTGAAAATACTTAAAAGGAAGGAGATTTTGAAGGGATTTTGAAGCTGCAGCAACTCGTGGACACCTGGGAAGGCGAGTTCTTTTTCTGGTCCACCTTTTCCAAGGTGGAAAAACCAACAGAGATCTCGTATGTCATACAAGAACACGCTGGTCCTTTTATTTATTTATTTATTTTGTTGGGTACACATGCATAGTTCTCCTGTTCTGAATTGGTAAACCTACAATATGGATCTGGTGAATACTAATGTCAACCTTTTTCCATCTGAAAAGCTTAAACTTGATCAAATGGTTTGCATTATAAGTTTAATTATCCTGAAGTGTATGTTCAAGTTTTGGCAACTCAACTGTGGCCTTACATTGACTGGATTGTGTGGTTTATAGCTTTTAGTACTAGAAGAGATAGCCATGACTTTGTCATGTGGTTGTTTTGGCTACTGTTACGGAGCATTGGGCTTCCTTGTGTAAGGATTTATCTCATTAGAAACAGTTAGACCTAGTTGCAATATTAAATGAATGGAACCTTCTGTTGTGTTTTTTGTTTGTTTGCTTGTTTGTCTTGTTTTGTTTTTTGCAATTCATTGTATTTTTTATGAACTTTTAGTAAATCCGTGTTGGAGCTACTTTATGTAACTAATTTATGTTGAGCTACTTTATGTAACTTCTTCACAGCTGTATTTTTGCCGACTAGTTGCTGCAAGACAAACACGTACCCTGAAGCATCTGCATAGCTTAAGATGTCCTTTCAGATGAAGGATGTGTTAATTGTAAACACCCAATGCTCTGCAGACTTCCAGCATTTCATTCATGAGATTTAAGCATTATTTGACAGGAAATAATATTTCCTAGCAGAGTGTTTCTAGCAAAAGAGGGGGAGAGGGATCCAGCAGTCTTGCTGGTTTGCAGTTATGCCCTTGGACTTTGGTGCCGCCCCTCTGTAAAACTGGGCTCAAGAGTCTATACATCGCAGAGATTCTTCGAGAGCATAGAAAATAGGCTTGACATTTTCAAGACTAGCACAGTTATTTAAGAGTTACTATAGTGCTTGACTAGTAAAAGCTCTACCACAAGGTTATATAATAGATTTTATTTTCTCAGTGTTTGCAAACTGAATAATTGCACTGAAACAGCTTGATAAGAGTGTTTTTAATGGCTTAGGAACATTGTTCCTTGTGGATGAGAGCTGGAGAGTTGCACGGTGTAACTTTAAAGGAAGTCTAATTTGTAGAAGCACTAGAGATACTTGATTTAAATCAGTCCTCACTCTTCCTTCCTCCCCTTTTCCCCCCCAGATAGAGTGGATAGCTTTTGATAAATGCAATTTAATCTACTGGAAAGAGTGTAAAGGGGAATAATATCTTTGCTGGTTAAATGCATTTTGATAATCACTTGTGGTAAATTATTTTAGAAGAAATAAGTTCTCTTACAAACTTCAGCATTTGTTTTAATCTTGGAAAGTGGCTAAGCTGCCTCTGACTCCCCATCCATCTTCCTTTCCATTTTCGCTCCTAGTCTGAACTCTTTTCCCATATGATTCATCAATGAATATGAGGTTTATTCTTCCCTAAGAAGCTGTATGAATTGGCAAAGTTTTTTGGTGATACTTGCTGGTAAAACTGAAAGCCTTGGTGTAAGAATCCTTAAATGCAGTAATTCTGGCCCTGATATCTGCTCTCCCCTACAGTTTTCTAAGGATGTCATGCTCAGGATCTGGATTCCACTTCTTGCCTGGATTACTTAATTATAATCCAGGGAGTTTACTAGCACAAATATGTTTAATGGAATTTTGCTGGTTTCACAGTGCAAATCTTCCAAAAAGTGGAGCTCTTCAGCGTCCTGGCCTAAATACTGCTCATTGTACTAACCATCAGTAGGACACGCAGCACTTGATTGCCAAGGCTTAATGAGGAGACATGTTATTGTCTGTCTGCTCATGGATTGGGTTGTCTAAGCCCAAATGGTTGCCTTTCATTGCATAGAAGCTAAAACTTCCCGGGATGTTTTGAATTGAATAGTTTCTGGACACGCTGTCGGAAGAGCCTGGTGCTGTAGGGGACACATGGCATAAAGCCTAACTGCAGTGCACACATGTAAGGACTGGTGTTGAAGTCGAGGGTGAAGCTGCACCTTGAGGTGCTGTCCAGAGCACCTCAATGGCAGGGTGGGCGCGAGTCCCCAGCAGCTGGTCCCTTGGCCATGCTCAATGGACACTTTTTTGTAAGGGGGAAAAAAGAAGACAGAAAAAAATAACAAAAAAACCCATTGACTCCTGGCTTAGACATCCCCTTCTAGGAGAATTGAGAACCCGGTGGGTGTGTGTATTTACATCAGCTGAACTTCCAATAAAATAGCATAACTGAATCATTTTTTGTAATGTGTTATGCAAACTGCTGTAACTTTATCACTGTCTTTCTGAAGGCAGCAAGGGTTTTGTTTAGATATGTGGTGGCTGCTCATTGAGCTGTTGAGGAGTGTGAGCTGAGGCCCATGTGAAGCTGCTCAGACCTATCGAGCAGTGGGTGCTGAGTCAGTGGGCCTTAAAGACACTGTCTCTTCTTTTGCTAAAAGAAAATGGAGTTTCCAAAGTAACGGGCCCTTAAAATCAGTGGAAAACCTCAGCAGAGTGGGATTTCAACCAAGTAGGGTCATGGAAAGATGAAAACACATCTTCCAAAGGAAAGACTTTTTCACATTAAGTCTTGCAAATGTTGCTAGGGAAAAGGTTTTGAGCATCCAACTTTGGAGATAAGGTGATGAGAATGGCCTTGGAGGGAGAGGAGAATATAAATGGAAGGCAGCAGAGAAGGAGATACAAAACTATGCACAGAGGGGCTATAAATCCAGTCCTGAGAAGTCAAAATCAGCCTATAAATCCCCATATGAAACTGAGGAGTGCAGTGGTGTCTATGTAATCCTTATAGCCTTGGTTGCATTATTGATGTTATGCGTTATTTTAAAAGGGAGCTTTAGCATTGCTATTCATGGTTAACGTCTTCTGTGTTTGAGATTGTGCAGGACCTTCTTTTTCACAAAATCTTCAAGAGATGCAGTTATGCCAGGGCCATTTAGAATAATATACAAAAAGGAAACCCTAAAGAAGGGGTACTATGATATTTCGTGAAAATAAATGTGAGACAAGGGCATCGACATGTTTTGAGGGATTAATGATAAATGTGATTCTTAAATATCACGTCTGTAGCAAAGATTGTAGAATCCTACTTGTGTGTTTATTTTGTTTCTTTCTTTTTTTTTTTGTCCTTTAACCTCAGGCAGGTAAAACCCCGTATTTGCCTGTTTTTGTTTAGTTCCTTACCTTCTAAATTTGCCTTAAAACATAATGAGATTTTAAATAAAACCATAAATGTTTATTGCCTTTTATTTCTCTTTTAGTTTTTGAGCTCTTAGGTACAACTAGGTACTGGGACATGTTTAACAAACCTAGGAAATAATCTCACTTGAGTTTAACATATGAATTCTGGAATAAGAGAAGCAACCACGTGGCTTAAAACCCATCCTTATTTAATGTAATGTTAGGTTCTCCTGAACTTGATCCCTTCCTTGCTTAAATTTTCTAAAGCCCCAATAAATTTTGGAGTGCTGTGTTTCTTGGCTTGATTTGTGATTTTTGTGATGGCTTGTGTTGTATGTGTGTACTTTTCATATAGAAAGTTCATTCAATACTTTCTTAGAGTTGTTCTCCTTTGAGGTTTCTTAGTGGTCTTTCAAAAAAAAAAACTAGGCTAGCCAGAGCCATTGGTCTCTTAATTATAGGCCATATAGAAACGAGGCTTGGTTTGGAGTATTGCTCACTCTGAGGCCATTGCTGTGATGAGGTGGTTTGTGAACTGTTGTATTACCTTATTGCCCCGTGGCGTGTGCAGTGGGGTAACTTCAGTGGAAGAGTCTTCTTTTAGCCTGTTTTTCCAGCGAAATAAGGAATGATTGTCCATTATGAAGAGCCCCTTTCCAAGCTTACTGAGCCCTTTTGGACAGGGAAAGAGACATTTACCCATAGGTCAGGGCAAGTTCCCACTTGACTCATTCCTTTACCATGTGGGTCCTTTCAGTGTGTGTGCAGGAATCTGCAGCCTGGCTGGTGGTGTAGCAGAAAGCAGTAGCATCTGGGTGCACTAGTCAGCTCGAACATCAAGTGAAAAAGACCGAACCCAGAGGAAAATCTCTGTAAAGCGTTAAGTGGTGTTATAAAAGACAAAGCTGTTATATGTGCTAATTTATGAAAACAAAGTGGGTCCTGTGCCCTAGTGTGTGGTGGTAGTGTTCAGGCTGTGCTGTCACTAATGAGGAAAACGAGTAGGGACGTGCAGCTGGGGGAGCCTTTGATGACATGCTGCTTATGGAGGGCCATGCTGGTGCTCAGGGAGTGCCGCATCAGGTTCATTTATTCACTTGAAAATCTAATCTTCTGTAAGTGTCCTGCTTCTTCAAGGAGGATGCTTTGGGGTTAGTAAATATTTATCACTGCCAACGCTCTTTTTTGAAACTGTCTCTTTATCTTTATTGTATAAAGATAATGTATTTATTCGGCTGGGGGAGAGGGATGCTGGGAACTGACTGTTCTCTTATTTCTCCCAAAACTTGTTTATAAGAGTTTGTTTGTAAGGTATCCCTAGTCCTCCCTGGTAGCAAGAGAACTTCTGCATCCTAAAAGTTATGTTCGGAGGTGCAGCTGAACCTGGCGTAGCTACATTGCCCTCCCCAAGTTTTCAAAATAGTCCTTCAGCCTTCTGGTGCGCATAATATAAGGCAGCCATTAAACGTGGATTATCTTTTGAAGGAGAGGCAAAGATTAATGATTCTAACTCAAATGATGAATGTGTGGGATGACGTGCAATCTCACAAGGGTGTAGGAAATAGGACCAGAGAAAGCAGAGATATTAAAATGAGATTAATCGAGCCACATGTTTAACTGCAATTGTTTTATGGGGGAAGAGAGGGAGTAAAGAAGTGCTTGTCTTGCACATATTAGATAGGCATATAATGACTTATTAGAATGGCCCGTCTGAAACTCCTGTTCTTATTTATTTTACCATGAGCTTGCCTGCAACTTTCACCAAACAAAGTCTTGCTGGGAAGAGAAGAATCTGTATGAAGTTTTCTGCTGAGCGTTTCTGAGAATCCTGGGAAGTGGTTGCAAGAGAAATAGGACTTCTTGGTAAAGGTTATTTATACAGAGGTAAATCAGTTGCCAGATGAAATATGTGGAAGAAATTTCTTCCCAGTCAGGTTTGTAATGACTTGTTGCCTTTTGGGTTGTGTTCCTTTACAGAATATATATGCTCAGTTGGGTTCCAAGGATCATGTGGGTGTTTTGCTCATCAGATTTTTGTCCCTGTGGGTAATGTGGATGACAGGGAGGTCCCACCTGGACCTGGAACAGCCTGGGGCTCTGCTGAGCAGCCCCGTTGCTCTGGGGTGGTAGCAGTTGCCTTCAACCCTTTGTATCAGCTGTGGTAACACAAACTTCTAGGAATTCACTCTTGCACTGGTGTTCACATTAACGTCCCCTGAAAATCTATGCTGTCTTTCCCTCACTTCCTGCTACAGAAGACACTCTGTCCTAAGTGTGATGTGTACAGCTCCTATGGGGAGTATGATCTTTTTTAAGGAAGAGTAACAGGAAGGTAAAACACTTTGTTATCCGTAGCTGTTCTATCTATAAGTGGTCTTTCTACTAGGCCTGTTTTGAAGAGTAAAAAATTTGTCTGAACTGCTTTAAAACTAGACTAATGTAGTGCATATCCCTAGTGTAGATAAAAATTCATTTGCCCTAGTCCTTGGATAAATAGATAGGGGTTCTGTGCGGTGCTGTTGGCAGGAGGTCACCATGGTCAGAGGTACTTGTCCCCACCCTTCTGGAAGGCACTTGCTACAAGAGCTGCTCACATGAATGTACTCCAACATTCCCTTTAAATGAGTTGGTTTAAACAATTGAAACTGCTGGTCTGATTTAGCTCATTAATTACTTGACTGAATTAGGTGAATTGAGGGACCATTTGCACAAGTAGTTTCTGCCAGCAGATTAGACCAAGAGTGTCTTGTCTTCTGGAAAATACTGTTAGGCAGATGGATATTGCATCATGGAACTATAAATTAGTAAGATATTAAAGAAGATAGCTATTTCACTCGTGTTTGAAATTTTGACATTTATTTTATTTTATTTATGACAAAATGGGAGACGTGAACGAACAATTCCTTAAGTTTCTTTGAGCTATGTTGCCTATGGTAGACCCAGTTCAGACGTGGTGTGTGGTGGCTGGGGTGGTTCTAAGGAAGCGCAGAAAGGTGACCTTAAAAATATATTGTCTGACCAAGTCTATAGCTGATGTTGGGATAACCAGCAGTTACAAATAAAAATAATTTTTATTTTCTATAATTGTTTTATTTCTGAGGCAAGATTGTCAAGCCAATAGGACCTCAGGCCAACCAAGTTCACTCTTCTCTATTAAATATGCAGTTTGCTGACTACAGATCGACTATGTCTGATTGGAGAAGGGTCTATATACTAGAGATTGATTCAGTGACTAATTACGACTTGTTCCTTTCTTGTGAATTGTACCATACTCATTTTCTAAATGTATTCCTAGAATCAAAGTAATTGACTTCCAATATATATCATTTGGCTGAGGTCCTTTTTCCACTGTGAGTAGCAGGTACATCATGGGAGCAGTTGGATTGGATGGCTCCCTGCCTAGCATCTCTCGGGCTCATTGCAGATGTGAAATGGCATTGAAGCGCGTTCCACGTTGGTCATGCTTTAATGGCCAGTCAGGTTTAGATGGCACAGAGTCAAGGACTTCCTTTCAGAGGCAAGAGGATATTGTGCCACCCTCCTGCTCCCTGTATCCTTGAGGCAGCGAGTCTGAAGGGCTTTGGAAATGCGGTACCTGCCTGCGCTGCTCAGTTTCCTTCCCTCACTTGGGAAGGAAACCCACTGCTAGCCAAAAAACAGCTTTCACATTCTGTCTGCTCCAGAAGAGGAGCCTTTCCTGCCTTTCCATTCCCCATTCCACCCACCTCCACACACAGAGAGAGTTTTATTCAAATATACAGTGAAATCAGAAGTAAAATGGCTCTTCATGCTGCTAGACCACAGCTGAAGGGAAATATCTAAGCAGTATCTGGAATTAATCATGTTTTGCTATAGTAAATGCATTTTCTGTGCAACTTTAACAGCAAAATCAAGGTGGAATATTTCAGGCAATGAGCCTACTGTGCCGTGTCGGGTAATATAGACCTAAGCTTGGGGATGCTTCAGAGCCCAGGGTAAGCGAAAGCTGCTCTGATATTGAAGATAAGCCTCCAAATATGTTTAACTTGTTGGCACAGTGCTGAGCAGAGTGGGATGGAGCTGCAGTGGAATGTTTGGAACCCGCCTTGTTTACTAAACCCATAGTTTTGTTCAGCTGAGGATTGAGATTTATTTTAAGGCTGCAAAAAGCAGTTCAGCTCCACTAAGACGTGGGAGTGAGTGAGCCCTGGGATGCAGCAATGACAGGCTGGATTTGTCCTCCTGCCGAGCAGAGAGTGATGCTGACACCAGGGGAGGAGCAGGGCAGGAGGGAAGGAAGGTGGCAGGAAGATGGATGAAGCCAAAGGGGTTGCATTTAAAAAAAAAAAGTTGGAGAAATATTGTCATAAGTGGTTAGACCAAGTCTGTGTTACTTGCATTAGGAAACAAAACATCCTGGAACAGTTCAGTGATTGATGACTCACTCAGGATTCAGTTGCAGGGAGGGGGGAAATCACCTTTAAATATACTGTGTGGCAGTGAGGATGCTCCGATACCCAACTATTTCACATATATAAATGAGCAGTGAAAGCTGTGCAGGGTTCTGCTTTGGAATGCAACTGCCCTGGAAACTTGGTCACTGCTGGCAGTTTGTTCTGTGGCCAGAGCTGACTGGTCCAAATCATCATGTTCGTATATTCTCATTCCAGAGCTTCATGTGAAACCAGAAGGGCGCTTAGCTCTTCTGTTGGAAAGTAATACATTGGCCATCTGCACTCTCTGCTCCTGCAGATTGAATACAGCTTTTGCCTAATGGTTTCCTCTCTGGAAGAACTTAATAAAATCTGCACCAGATGAAACAGCCACTCGCAGTTGCACAGTTTAGCACATACTGTGCTTATCTTGCAAGCAGTAGGATGTCTTGGGCCGTTGCAGGCTTTGGCTCAATATATGCCTGTCATCCGTTATTTTTAATACAGAGCTCCAGTTGTCTACAGTGGGATTTCTTCATATAGGATGATGGCAGAACATGCGTAATGCTCGGAAACATCCTTAAAAACCCTTGCATGCCAGTTGCAATGTTTGGTATTAAGTGCTCATCTCTGGAGAGTATAGAGGGCACTGGACCTTCTCCAGCAAAGCACTCAGATGTGGACTTAATTTTAGGCACATAATGCAGTATAGCTTGGCACAAATCCAAAAAATTAAGTACCTGCCCACAGAGCGATGAGGTTGAAACTACTGAAGGCTATTGAAGTCGATAGGAATGTATTAGTCTGCTTAATGGTAAACATATGGATAAATGCTGGCTTGGCCTGAAGTGGTTCTCATCTTGAGAAGGCATTTTCCTGTTGCTCACTAACCCCTCTCTCCTTTTCCTCCAGGAGAACTGCTCACTGTAATCTACAGAGAGGTTCAGCACAGTTGGTGCTTTGAGAGCAGGAAAGAAGACTTAATTGCAGCCACTGCACCTTTATAATCATCTGTATTTTTCTGTGTTTTTTCTATTGTATTTTTCTGTGTTTTAGCACTTGACTCCACGGAAAGATGTCTACGCCACAGATCTGTGCATATTTGAGCTGAACGTATTCTCACGCCCAGTGAATAAAGATGGGGACCGAGAAATCAAAGTTCTGTTGTTCATTTTCCTTTTGCTTTGATATGTGGTCTTGAGACAGTTCAGCTCTTTTATGGATCAGTGTTACATAAGGCAAAAAGAGGATAAAGAAATATATCTTTGAGTAGTGTAGTCCTAATGACATATGTGTCCTTACTAGTAAGCTCTAACACTTTGGTGAGGGGTGATGTCAAGCACAGCTGTTTTTATGGGTGGGAATGGAGTGGTTTCACAAAAATTTACTTTTTTGAAGCAGAGATTAATGGAGAAAACACAAAGTCCGCATGCCTTTTGGCAAGAAAGAGGGAGGAAAGGGATTTTACCAGGCATATGTGAACTCTGAAGATTCTGAATGACTTGGTTTTTGTTAAAAGTAAACACAATCTGCTCTAACTGTATCTGCATGCAGTCAGAAGAAAATCTCTAACAACAGGTAGAGCTGTGAAATCGATATGGAAAGTACTTTGAATACAGGTCTTGGCTCCACAGATAATGATTCTAAATTAAATTTGGTATCTCAAGTCTATTATTTTGTGGTGGTGGCGATCTGTGCTGCACAGGCAAGTTCTGAGCCATGCTGTATCACACTGAGCATAAACAGAAATGGCAATGTAAGAGGATTACAAATTAAGCAGAAAAGGCAGACCAAAGGATAGAGGGAAAAGAAACCATCTATGTTTTATAGATGAGGTTAAGATTACATAGGCTTGTTTGGAATTACACAGAAGCCCAACTAGGACTGAACCAAGCCTAAGATTAGGATCTTACAGGTTGTGGAATCAGGTCGCGATGTATTTCCAGATCCCTTCAGAAAGCTGCACTGAAGTCTTCTGCCACAGGATATAATTTCTTTTTCATCTGAGTTAGTGGTGATATTAAAGTTTATTAGAATTAATCAACAGTTTAACTGTCTTCACCTCCTAATTCCAAAGTGTAACCTCCAGGGTGCATGCCTTCTAAATCTCTTTCTCCCACATTTTCCTGTTGTGACTTTGAGTTCCCCTCCAGGTTTCCTGTCGGAAAGGCTGCAGGATTCCTGTGGTGCGTCGGAGCAAGCGTGCCGCAGCACCGCGCTGCAGGCACTTCCCAGCACAGCCTCCTCCAGGAACGTGCCACGGAGAAGAGGCCGATGCAGCCTCTGCTTGGTGGCGTGCCCAGCCCTGAGTCTCCATGTTGAGACCTGCTCAGGTCTGCTGAGGTCAGTCTTGGGGAGCGCCTGGCTGAGGCCTTGCGGCAGAGCCAGCTGGCCAGAGTCCCTCCAGGAAGAGGGTTTATTGCACTATTTTTTAACTGAAGTCATGGAATAAGAGGTCCGTGTAGTTGCTGCAACACAAATGCTGACCCGTATCACATGAAATTGAAGAGAAACAGAATTCAGCATACGACTGAGATAGGAATCTGGAACTGGCGTGACACTTTTGGCTGGTTTATATTGGCCCTCACAGGGTGGGTTTCTAGAGCATGGCTACTAACACAAATAATAGCCAAACTAGTTTTTTGGAGAGATGAAATAATCTGGAAGATATAGCATACACCTCAACAGGGATCAGTTTTCCATAGACTTTGCTTATTAGTCCCATCTCCTTCTCTGGAGATCTTTAAAACCTGCTTGGACGCAGTCCTGTGCCATGTACTCTAGGTGACCCTGCGTGTGCAGGGGGTTTGGACCAGATCCCTTCCAACCTTAAGCGTTCTATGATTATGTTCTATACACTCTGTCTCCGTTCATTTATATCAGAAACAGACCACAGAAGCAGTCAGTGGAAAATGAAAGAGATTCCCACAGCAGTTGCTTTATTTCATTAAGAGTTTATTAGTGTACAGCTCTTCCTGAGTGAGGCTACAATGGAGTACAACGGGCATTATAAGCAAATGCATTTATTTAAAAAGTGAATCATAGTTCTGGTTAGTTATTCAGAAGTGAATAGCCAAAGGGCAGTGGCCGTCAGTGATGAGTACTGGAAATAAATAAATAAAGTCCACTTTGGACAAGAATAAGTACTGAATAATTACAGCTGCAATCCAGAGCTAATTGGAGCTGTGCGTCTCTGCCTTTCTCACCAGAAATAAGAACCAGTCTGTTCTGAAGCGAGTTAGTAACAATTCTCACCATAACTTCTGTATACGATGCGACCATAACGTGGCGAGTAGCCAGGATGACGTGTAGATATTGCAGATGGAGAAGCAAATGAAGGATGAGGTTAAACTGCAGTCAAGCAGTTTACAAGGTGGTGGTTGTCCTTCCTGAATACCTTGAGATTCCTTATCCAAAACACAAGAAAAAATAACACTGGACGGCTGGAGATTGTGTCTGTTGAATCTCTTTTCTCTCTCCTCTGGTGTCACAAAACGCAGAAAAATCCAGTCAGTGTTCGCCTAGGAAGCATTTAGTGCATGGGTTCTGATTTACCTAATGCGGGCTTTTTCTCTCCTCTTCATAGAGGTTCTTCATGCTTACAAACAGGAATTGATTTACCCTGTGGGGCAGGGGGAGGGGGCAGTTAGGGGATTGCTGGGGCTGGGGAGGTTGCTCGTATTTTATTGCTTTAGAAGAGGAATGTTTTTCTGCTTTTCCAGCATATTGTGTCTTCCTTGAGATGCACAGTATTATCTTGGGGCTCAAAAAAAATCTGTCAAGGAAGTGAGGGAATTTGTAAAGGATTCTCTTCTTGCCATTTTAGATTTGGTCAATTTATTGTGCTGTTATACTGGACTCAGACAGAAGTTTACCTATGAACACGTTTTTGTGCTAAACTGGAAACCTCCTTTTCTTCCTTCCTTCCTTCCCTTAATTTTCTTACCCTGTTTGACAAACTTTCCTCAGCTAGCCAAAATCTCTAATAGGTGAGGACATCCTGCATGCTGCTGTAACAGATTTTTGCCTTTGGGGTGTATAACATTAACCTTCCGCTGCCATTCAGATGAGTTAGCACACGGTCCTGCTTTAATTCGGCCAGATGTTTCAAAGTAGCAACAGAGATTCTGCCTAAACAGCATGATTTAGATGGCAGAGCAGTCCCAGCCTCTGCACTGCCAAGTCCATTAAGAAGATGCTGCTCTTCCATCATGTCTTGCAATAGTCTCAGCCAAGCAGAAGAATGATCAGTGCTAGAAAAGATAAATGCCTGTGGGCTTGGAGCATAGGGTTTTCCTTAGAGGAGAAAGGCTGGGAGGGGTTTTATACATATGGCTTGTTTATATGAAGTCTGAAGCATGCCCCTGTCTACCAGATTTGGTGGGAAGAGCCTCAGTTTGGATAGTTGCCATACATCTAGTTCAGGCTTTTATCCACTGAAGAACTGTTTGTTTTATGTGTGCTTGTTTGGTTTTTTCTTCTTTTTACCTTGCCAGGATGTAGATTTTTTCGGTGTGAAAGGTGGATTTGTAGAATTGCTCCCACGTAAGTGACAAGGAAGGTGCAGCCCATAGCTACCCCACCAGGACTTCTTTTAGATTTTTACCGTGAGATTTCTTCACATTCTTTTGCTTATGTTTTTCTTTGTGCTATTATAGTATGAATTTAAAAAGGAATGAACTAAGCCAAACTACAATGCTGTCTTAGCCTTGGCTGGCTTGGAGGAAAGAGAATAGAGCTTACCCTGGGGCATCTCCTGAAAGTTTCTACTTCCCTATCCTTTTTCCTATTAC
Source organism: Tinamus guttatus (assembly GCF_059628265.1). NCBI lineage: Eukaryota > Metazoa > Chordata > Aves > Tinamiformes > Tinamidae > Tinamus > Tinamus guttatus. The sequence continues at coordinate 14,870,768 of NW_028288821.1, read as the reverse complement.
CAAATTGCTGCTGGGCCATGATAAAGCACCTGCATTATCTCTGTTACATAAAGAGGGTACTCTAAGGTAGGATTCCACCAGAGTCTGACCTACAGCAACTCTGCTCTATATGTTTTCTGGTGCTGGAGGAAAAGAAATGCCCCTGCAGAAGCACAGGTTGGAAATGGCAGCGGGAGACACGTATGCAGTGCATGCCTTGCATAAAATCAGAAGGTCGCATTTCTAGGGTTTTATGGCATATTGCTACATCCTGTCTTTCCAAAGCAATTAGCTGCATGTGTTAATTAGTGGAGGGAATGGCTTCAGGCACTCCATCATGCTACAGCTACGTGTCAGTGATACCATCGGCTCATCGTTCATCCCAGCTTCGTGTTTGCCCGACTGATGGAAAAGTACACGTGATTCAGGGCCACTTATTATTGGTAATTTTATCATATTATTTTCACAGTTTTTCATTCAAAATTTGCACTACAATGGCAGTCTTTGAGTTGTGCTGAGTTCATTGCAATAAAAACAGCAATTACAACGTTAACTGGCTGAGCACAGGCACACGTTTGGTGATTCATGCCGCTTATCTAGGTTGTATCCCACATGCTAGTGGATGGTGATTCTGCTTCCCCTGAATTTGCCACTTACTGGCTTTCATTTCCAGTTATTGTAGATTGCACAGCTGGCTGGTAAAAGGCAACCCCAGCGCTAAGTGCCTGGGGAGGAGGCAGAATAATTCTTGGCCATCACTAACCAGGTGTTTAGAAAAGGCCGGCAGATAGAGCTCTGTGGACCTGCCACGAGCAAAGACCCCTCTAACAAATGCTGTTAAACTGCTGTGCTCTAGCAACAGTCATTTCGTTTGTGATTTGAGTGTGTTAGACTTGGCTTACAACTATTGCCTGTCTGGTACAATATCAGAAACAAAACTGCTTAGAAATCTAAATCCTGGAAACGGCTGTCTTCCTTTAGAAATTGAAAGGATTTCGGGGTGATCAGTACATATTTATTGCCTTAACTTTTTGAATCACATCTTCATGACAGTAAGGTAATGCAGAGGCAAGAAAAAATAATAACTGGCCAAGTATGCTGATATTTTGTATTTTTTTTTAATTTATATAAACTTCACCTACTACCAAGCTTCCAAGTAGGGCCTGAATCCTGAATTTCTCCTGAGATATGAATCATTGTTTTAAGTGGAAAATTGGTCTCCATTTACTTGAAGCTGGTGTTTTGTTGCTGCTACTCAGCCCAAAGCAAGGTATTTTCTTTCTCGGGTACAAAACTTAATACTTTTTTCAACGTAGGTTTTAATAAGAGTAAGTAAAATATTCATGAGTGAGGACTCTCTAAAATTGAAAACCAAAAGCAGTTAATGGTTTGGTCTTCTAAATCGTGCTAGCCGTGCTTGGCATCTAACTTAAGCTTCCAAGGCAATTCGAGGCCTGGGTGTATGTGGAGCTTTCTTGCTCTTTTATCTTTTTGGGGGTAATTCATGAATACAAAGCATAAAAGCCTTCCATGGAGAGGCATCCTTCGTCTCTGAAGACTGTGTCTTTTTTGAACAGTCCTTTTTGATGCCCGAATGTTCTTCCTGATAGACTCTGATATTGTCAGAAAAATAACCTTTACAGTTCTATTTTTTGTGTAGTAAATCTAGCTTTATGCATTCAGATCCTTAATTCAGTATGGAATTAGGACATCCAGGAGTACTTGCTTAGCACTGTGAATGCTCAGCTGCGAAGACCCTTTACCCGCCTATTGTTACTGACTACTGATGTACTGAATTTTCAGTTGTGTGGTCCCAACTCAAGTTGCTTTAGAAAGTTCCACAAAAATCTTTCAGCAATGCCTGTGATTTACAGCATAAGAATGAATGGGGTTGAAAGTATATCTTCAGCTATTTAGAAGATTTGGGCACTTTTTCGTGCTTGTATAAGTCTGAAATCCTCTCTTTCAAAACATCAAGCTCAGCATGAGACAATTACGAGAACTCTGTGCTTTGCTGTGTTTGAAATGGTTGGTTTTGAAAGAGCAAAGCTATGTAAACTTGAAAACTTGTGGGGAGCCTGGCAATATGTTGGTTTCTTTAGCGCTGGAGAGATGAACCAAACATGGATATGCTGTGAACTTTTCCAAAAGTGATGATGAGGAACCAAGTCTTTTTCTTTATGGAACTTACTGACCATTAGAAGTTACGCAAAATCCTCTTTTGCTCTGTGTGCTTGCAGTAATCTGTCTGTTGGTAGAAAATTTAACCTTTTAAGGTAAATGATTATAAGATAGCTTGTCCCCAGGCACTAATTGAATGATACACAGATTCTGTATCACTTGTTCTGGAGCATCCTTCAGGATTCATTATGGGCAGCATTTTCAGTTCTGTATATAAGATCTAAATATATATATATACATGCATATATATAAAAGATATAATGACTCTGTCTCCTGTCACAGAATTTGTCATGTATGTTTTAGAAGTTAGACCAGCCCATTATTTTTTCTCTCCCAAAGTTTTGACGAAAATACACTCTATGCCCTCTAGTTTTTTTTAGTTCAAGCGTTGAGCAGAATCCAATCTATTAAAGACAATGGAGATAATTGTGCGCACAGCCTACCCCAATATGCTGTTTCCTTTGCTGTAATATCCTGAGGTTGACTTCTGCTTTGAGATGAGTACATGAGCTAATTTCATGTGGAAACGTAAGAAGTAATGTGTGGAAAGCCCTACTGAGAAAGACTGGAAATTGTGACCCAGCTGAGGAGATTGAGGCATCATTACTGCAATAACAGAGCTGGGCATCCCCTTCCTGTCATCACCACTTCCTGTCCCTGGCTTCCAACATGATGCACAGAAATTAAACTGGGACATAACATCTCAAGTAGCAGCGTGAGCACACGGTGAGCAATTGCCTATCTAGGCAAATCTGACTGCGAGGGAAGATCGATGACACCTGGTAAAATGGGAAGCTCAGCAATTCCAAGCCTAGCCCAGTCAGAATGGCTAAAAAGCAGAAAACCCTAAGGCAAAGCAAAAACTTAAAAGATGAACAACAAAGACGCTGAGAGGAGAAGTCATGAGAAGTATGGCTGTTCTTTTGATGAGTCATCACCAGGATTTAATACTGTAGATGAATTTTTTTTAATGCTTACTGTACTTGGTGTGGATGGAAGCCAACAGGGAAGAAAATATCGTCTGAGAGTAAGTCCAAAGCAAGTTTTCAAGGTAATTGGAAGCTTCATAGCAAACCAAGTCCCCCAGGTGTAACATGCAGTGTAACTAGCTCAAAAGATGAAACTTCTTGAGTGCAAAGTGTAGCTACTGTAAAATCTACTGCGTTCCCTACTATAGATTTCAGATATGCCCCACATAATACTGCAGGCCTATCTCTTCTGTCTGCAATAAATGGAGTTATCTTCCACCATTAGTGATTATCTAATTAGCATTTTGCAATTATTTGTGCAGCAGTTGTGCTAAAATGGTAAAATGTTCTTTAATTTACATGGAAATTACATCGCTATCTTTGTGTACCACCGTTCTAGCACTGTAACAAATCATGGGGAAATGCTATAAAGCAAATGACAGTAGTTTTTTATTTTTGGAGGCTGTGTTTAGACCTGCAAAAATAAATATATTAGCCTGTCTTACAGGTGACAATATATTGTCATACGTATAGCATAAAATTTTTACTGCATGAGATTCAGTGGCTATTAAAGAGAAATGACTTTTCCTTTTTCACGTGATCTTCCATTTGAATGTAGTTTATTAAATGAAACAATGGTCTTGCTGCTTTACAGTTTAGCTCCAGAGATTTATCAAGTGTAACAACAAAAAAAAATAACAATATGTTTATTTCAGTGGTATCCTAAAAGGAGAAAATGACTTTCTGCTTTATGCCCATGCTTCTTCTAAAAGAAAGCATTCAGGGCAAAAAAATGTATCCAAGTAGGACATCTAGAATTTCTAGTTTAATCTGCTGCATCTGAAGTCCTTGAAGACTTTTCAAGGAGATTCTTAATCAAATCGGTGTGGTATGAGTTTTTTGTTTTTTTCCTCTACATTTATAGGGATTAAAAATGAGCCTGAACCTTAGCTGAATCTTCAGGAAAACCTCTTTCTTGTTGAAAGTGTCTGAATAGCATTTTACCTCTTCCTTGAAGTTGCTTGCTGGGATAGTTTTCATTCTTAACACACATCTCAGGTAGAACTCCTAAGTAACTGCCTATAAAAGTTCCCTGAGACAAAGAGACCAAAAGGTTTGTCTCAGTGTTTGTCAATCCAAATTAAAAAAATCAAAATGGAGATGACCTTATTTAACACCTGGTATTCTTTTTATGATGGTTTTTGAAGGCATTTTATTTCTCAGAATTTAAAGAAATAGATTAAATCTGTATTTTTTTTTCTCCAATATTTATGATGTATGTTTTGCCAATACTTTAAACTTATTTTATCAATTATTGAAATTCTATGTAGCTCATTAGCATGGATAGTGTAACTGAAGTGTGGTTAGAAGATCCTGGTGCTCTGTTGTTTTACAGACAGAATAAAAAAGGTGCATATGTGTTCCTGAAGCGCAAGTGGCTTGAGTTTAATGTATTATTTTCCTGTAGTCAGATTAGCTAAGGAGTAATTGAATTTGAAGTATAAGTTGAAATATCATTAGAAAAACTTCCTGAAAGACTATTCATATAGGTAATATAAAATTAATGCATTTTCTAAAATGATCTTTTTTCCCATGTTCTGTTGACTGTGAACATACACAATATACATTAAAAATTAACTTATTTTCCTGGCACAAGATCCCAAGTGTTAGTTACCTAACAACTGTTAATTTGACTGAACTGCCAACAGATCCTATGGTGTGTCAAAATGGAGTTTTCCTTCCTTTTCTTAGAGGTATCTATGAATTTAATAGAATAACATACAACAGGGATCTCATTCAGCCCTGGAACTCCTCGGATTATCTGGCAGATTCTTTTTTCTGATTGCTGCAGAGTTGCTTGAAATGAATCCCCATCCTCTTAAGGATGTTAAGGAGTTTGCATTTGTTCTTTGTTTTTTGCGCCGAACAACAGAGGTGACATGTCTATCACGTGTGTTAAAGTCAACCAAAAATCGCTATAGTGACTACAAGAAATATTAATGATACTGGAATCAAGACTAAATTCATCCCTATATTTTAAGCAGTGGAATTCTAGAAATAGATACAAAAGGTTCAGTTTTAACATTAAATTTTATTCATCCTATTTGATCTTCTTTGCTTTTCATTTTTCCCCTGGTACTTGTCCATGACTCTTCCTTTATTCTCTGATCCCCTTCATGCTTCCACCTTGACCCCAGCCTTCCTATTGATTTGTTGCCCTTCTGTGTGTTTAGGTTCTATTTTCTGTCTTGCTCAAAGGATCTTAGTTTTAAACTAGAAAGGAGGGAGGAGAATGGGGAGAGATTTCCTCTTAGTTGTTCAAACTTACCTATAGGAGATCTGAGACCTTCAAACAAGCCTTTTTTACTATTCTTTGCAGCCAGTTTTCTTCTAATCTGACAGAATTGATGTCTCTTCCCTCATTTTTTTTCCTCTCTCTGTATATCTATCAAATGGGGGAAAACGTATTTTACTCTTTATGTATTGGGCCTATCCTATCCTGAAAGCTCCTTCCTTTGGGTTTTGAGGAGTGCATCATTTTGGCACTGTGTCTGGTTTAACTGCAGCCAACCACAAGCAAGAACTCATGTACGTGAGACGCTCTACTTTGTGTCACACAAAGGTTCCCAAAGGACAGACAGGAGGAGTAAGAATCATCTCCATGCCCTTCTTTTCCCTGTGAAATCCCCATTATTCCTCCCTCCAGCCTGACAGCACGACTGTCATCGCTCTTTCTGGAGCACATTCCTTGCCTTCCATAGGGCACTTTGTAGCTTGAGGGAGGCAGATCACATGGACCGTTAGCCCAGAGAGAGGAGACAGCAGCAGATCATGCTATCATGTTTGGATTTAGTTCAACAGAAAAGGGAAGAGTGTTGATTACAGTGCATTTGTATATAAAAGTATATATATATATGCTTATGGAAAGATAAGGAGATTAAAATTTGAGGGTCAAGCAGCCACCAGTAAGCTTAAATGTAGCCGCTTGCAGGTTCCTAAACTTGAGAAATTTGGACGTCGCAAGTGCTAAGGACATGCAGTAAAGTAAGCCTCAATTTGACAAGAGAGCACTTGTGATTCAATAAATAATCAATTAACCAGGTAACTCTATATTGCTGCAGTATTTCTTAGAAATGCATTACTGGAGAGAAGGGGGGAAAAAAGTTGTTTTTTCATTTGCTTCATTTTCCCTTTAGCAAAAGTGCAAGCTATTATCTATGAGGATTCACTTTTCCTTAGGTTTTTCTTATGTGCCATTTTGAGCTAAACTCTGATTTTGAACAAGTATAATAATCTAAAAGAGAAAAGCAGAGATTAATCAGCTAATACTGAAACTCAATTACACAAAAGCAATGAAGCAGAAAAAAACCTTTCATTTGCAATCCGTAAAATATTAATTAAAATAATTACGACTAGAATAGTTTCCTACTTTTATTGGATATGAACAGCAAAAAGAATTATTCCTTGGAGAGTATCTTCTGGGGCTTGGTTGCTTTCTCTCGTTTTCATTTGGACAGGAATTTTAACGCTGGTGTGTGAGGAGATAAAAGCTGTACTTGATGAGGACCTGACTCTCCTATGGATCAGGGCTGAGACAGCCGTGTGCAATGGCCATGGGATGGGGTTTTCCTTTTGATTCTCCCCCGTTCTTGGGAGATATAGAGGAACAGTGGATTGCCTGTGGATCAGAAAGAGGAGCTGATCCCTTGCTGGATTGCTACAGTGATATTGGAAAACAGAAACAGAGGAAAGCATGGGGCTGTTTGCAGAATGAATGTCTCTTTCCTCAAGGGCATTTCTCTTCAGCACATATAAGGATTACTGTGGAGAGACTAACACAGACTTCTAAAAGTTCACTATAGTAGAGAATAAAATTCTGAACTCTGCTTAAGAAGGAAATGTGTTTTGATGCCTTGTCCTCTAATATGCTTGTGTAAATTGGTGTTTTCTTTCTCAGTAATTGTATAATTTAGTTTTTGTTTTGCTACTTCAGGTGGTGGAGAGCAAACTAAAAACTGAAAATATAACATTAGAAGAGCAAAGGTTGAACAAAACGATAAATAAAATGTTTATGGGTATAGACTAGAAAAGAAGGAAATGGCAAAGATTGACCTAAACAGAAAGAACAAAAGGGTATATGATAAAGATGCATGAGATAATTGTGTAGGTGAGTTGATATAGAAGCTTTCTCAGCATATATTCATGTTTGAAAAATATTTAGTCAATTTTTTCTTTCAAGGAACCTATGTGATATCACTTTAAAATGGGCCTGTGAACATGTCTTACCATTGAATCTTTCTAGCAGAGTGGGGGAATGAGAGGACAGTTATTTCATATATTTTCTTTTAAATATTTTCAGTATTTTTGAAAAAGAAATAAATAGAAGTCTTCCCCTTCCAATTTGGCAGACTTCCAGACAGGATCTGAAAGCAAATATAATCTAAATTCAGATTCTGATGCAAAAGACAGCTCAGCAGACAGCTGATCAGGAGACAGATTTGTATAAGGATTGTTTGATTTATGTGTCTACAAATTATGAATAATTTCACATGGTCAAAAGCATTAACCATGTTGGGATGTTTGTCCATTCTATTTTCCCTGGCATTAATTCAGACTCTCCAGGACTGTTTTGATGCACTTACCTGCTGTTCCTGTAAAACAGGGCTAAGTGGTTTAATTTTGCAGGTAATGATATGTGCCATTCAACCTTTGACTTTACGGAGAATGGTATTGTACTGCTTGATCATTAAGAAGGATATTTCTTTGTAGATGGACCTGTGTGTTATGGTTCTATCAGCGCATTTGTTATAGAAACCCAAGCCTAACCATTAATTACTCTTCTCTATATTTAAGTAACACTTCAATATTTCATGTAATTTATTATTTAAAAAAAAGGTTTAATTTCCCTGAAAAAAGCACTAAGATAATTGGAACCTAATATGTTGTTGGTGTAAGTAGAGAAGCTATTATCTGCAGAGATAAAGCTTCTGTTTTCAAACTCCAAAATATCTTTATTCTTTCTACTTGCATTCTAGCTTTATACTGTACTGACAGAACATGCTATCCAGCAGATGGGCCTAACTAGAGACATATACAGCTGGTAGAGCTAGCTTTTTTCTGCCTTTTTGCAATGATGAGATAGCTTCCAATGGCAAATTGTGCCCAAACAACGTTGCAAAGCATGTATCTGTTTTTCTGCCGTGCCCGCTATCAAAATTCTTAACTTCTTCAGATGCCTTTGTTTCTAATTAGATTTAACAGACTTGTTGCTCTGTTTTTACTAAGTGAGGCTAGCAGGGAATGGTTCTAAATCCAACAAAAATATCACTAATTTTCTGTGCCATGAGCCAGCCTCGCAATTGCTTGCCATAGAATGCTGCAGAGGACCAAAAAAAATAATCTTCACAGCTTCATGGAGAGAGTGCAGGAGTGTTTGGCCTGGAATTCCTTAATGGCTGCTAAATCCATAGAGACAACTCCAGGTCAGGCAGCTGCTGCGGGACAAACAGATCTGAGAAGACTTGGAGGAAGCAGCACGTAGGTTTTAGCAGTCTTGTGGGCCTCTTCCTCATCTGCTTAGGTATTGCCGGAGAGAGCAGAATGAACTAAATTACAGGGATCTGTGGTTTTACTTGGTATGAGCATTCATATGTTTAAAGTACATTTACTTCTACTGAAACAAGCATTTATCTTATCCAAGTTACCTGGAACTTTGGAAGGAAAACTCTGTCATCTTGGAATCTGCTGCAAGGCAGGAGATTGGTTGTGAAATAACTCATTTACAAGGGTGGGATATTCTCCCAAAGAGGTTGTATAGCCTGGCTAAAACACAGGATGTGGTGCAGATATTTTAAAGTATAAGCTGTTCATAGGGTCAGTAGTGCTGGAGCAGTGGTATCTGGACAGAGAGGCTACTCTGACATCAAAAACAAGCTCAGATGTTTTTTATGGCTCTCCCAGTCAGAGCACATTTCTCCTAATTCCTCTTTTAGAGTAAAAAAAAATGCTGCAAGGCAGTAAGTCTATTCTTATTGGAAAGTGTCTGAAATCTTTTTCTAAAGACATCTGTCTAGCACATATAAGACCCTAAACAGTATTAAAGGCTTACCTACCTCAGAAAGATTACTTCATTGCATGTTAGGAAATGGAAAACAAAAATTTCTCTGTCTGGTTGTCTGTCTTGCCACAGTACACTGAATACCAGGACGAGTGCTTTAAAAACACTTGGTGGCACAAAATGCTGGGCTGCAGGTGCTTTCCGTGGCTTGGTTTCTGATTAGCATCTAAATATTTGAGCGTCTGAATTCATTTCTGAATCCATTTCTTTACAGAAAGATTTCCCTCTAATTTGAGAATATATCTCTGGAATGCAAGACTAAGTGTTATGAACTTATTGTTACTTCTGGAAATAAACAGCCTCATCTTGAAATAGGTTTGGTTTTGTATGAGAAAATATTTTTGTACTGAAAATGAATAGTTTGCTTCTGATGTCATCTTAATAATGTAAATAAGCTTGGACGTAACCTTTCTACTGCAGAGTCCTCCTGTTCTTCAGCTTGTTGGGCATCATTGCAGTGGGCTTAGCAGTGCCTTTTCAGCTGTCCCAGATAGGAACATTCATGCTTTTGCCATAGCATGGATTCAGCTGTATCGTCTTCGCTTCAGGACTGTGTGTAGAAACCTGTTCTCTTTAGGTAGATAACGCACTGGAATTTAGCATATCTATGAAGATGAAAACCCACGTGTCTGAGTTGAAAAATATTTTTTTTTACCTTATGATTTTTAAATTGAAGTGATGAAAATTGATGGTGAAAGGAAATCACCATCTTCTATTTTTTTGTCCTGAATGCAGCAAAGCAACCCTGTTATGGCTCTGTGGTTCTTGTCTTGTAGAATGACTCAGCCAGTGACTATCAGCATGTTCATAGGATGACCACTGGATTCCCCTCCCGGACAGGCCAGTGGTCAAGGAAACAAAAGATTTATACTTTAGTTTTTAATTTCACTTTTTCTTTAGGGAAAGAGTACAGTTTTGTCATGAAGGCTTTGACTTCTGAAGTGTATTTGGGGGTTCAGCTCATGTAGTAGTGTTTAAAATGACGTGAAAGGCTCTGAAATTTGAAGAAGGATCTGTGGAAGGGGAGAGTGAAAGCCACAATGTTCATAATTAAAATAATACAATACAGCTTGGTAGAAATTGTAGCAGAAGTATTTTGAGTCATTAATCAGCTAGCAAGAAGAAAAGCACATTTTTGCTAATGTTGGGTGATGCTGTAGTTTGTACTTTAGGGACTGGAAGGAGAGAATTTAAACCTGTGGAGTGTGTGAGACTGTTTTCTTATGCTGATTCTCTTCGCTAGAGGCATCAATGCTTTGCTTGAAGAGGGATGGTGGGAAGCAGCAGGTTTTCACATGCTTAGATAGCTTAGGACTTCCTCAGGCTAAAGCTCTGGTTGGCATCTCCTCCTGGATGAACAGGGGGAAGGGACAACGCTAAACCCTGAGACACAAGTCCAAAGAGATTCTTCATAGACATTCAAAACCCAAATCCATGTTTAAGTGCTTGTTGTCTTGTCCTACCAAAGTCTATTGGTGACCTAGCCTGGGGTGTACATACAGTGTGTACATATCTGAATAAGTTAACTGATGGTTGGTGTATTCTTGGGTCACCCACAGGCCCTTTTTTGTTGACTTTTTTTCCTTCAGCCCCCGACATCTCTGCTGCTGTCACTCATGCTTGCCCTTGGAGAACAAGCCTGTTTCAGCCCTACCAGTACTGATGTTCCTTGCACAAGTTGTCAAGTTGATAGCTCCAGCAGTGAAAATAAACACAGAATCTCTATGGAATTTTTAGCTGTAGTTATTAGCACCTACCTGAAATAAAGCTTCCTCTCAGGTAGTGCAAAAGACAATGAGCATTAGCATTTTATTGATTGCTATAAAATAGAAAAAACACCTTTGGCTACGCTAAAGAGCAAGTTGTCACTAATGTTTAAAGAAACAACTTAGTGTAATGCAATGTAATCTCCAGATCCCTATATTCCTCTGATGATTGACCATCCCTCATCCCATGGCTGGCTGAACAATTACCGATCTGTTTAACTCAGTCAGCAGGATGTTTTGCTGCCATACCTGGGGCAATCTGACTTTGTAGCAGAACACTGTGCCTTTGTAAATCAATGTCTGCTACACATCTTGCTGAATACAAAGGGCCTAGGCTTGTAATGGCATTGCAGAAAACATCTGTGTGCACGAACACGGGGACTGCACATGTCGTGTCAACGCAGTCACTGCTCACCCACTAGCCGCTCCAGAAGCAGCCTCCTGGCATGGTGTTCTTCAATCAACTGAGATTTTAAGGTGTATCCAACTGAAGAATTTTTGCCTTTCCAATATATTTGCTATTTAATTCATCCTTCTGTCTCCCCTCTCCTCGTCTTAGACTGTGAAAAGTAAAGAATGGACAAGGTAGCTGATCTGTCAGGCACTATAGAACATGGTAGTAACAGCAGAAAAATTGTCGATTTTTTACACTTACATTGTGAAGCTGGATTTTTTTTGGGGGGGGGGGGTTTGGTCCCTTAAGCATCCCCCTTCCCTCCCCATTCTACAGGAATCTCTGCAATTCTGCAATTTCCAAGCTTTTATTGAGACTTACCTGCTACAAATAGCTGCAGATTGTGGGTTTAGGGAATCCTGGCTTGAATGACTGAGATTACTCAGAGCATTTGTTAAAGGCTTTGATCTGTTTCCAGCTGAGCTGTCTTTGGCTTGGAGGTGTGGTTGTCTTGCTGACTGGGTCATGCCTATTTTTTTCCTCCTGTCCTGACAAGCTGTCAGTTCTGTGTTGATGTCTCCATTCGCTTCCTAAAGGTTTCCATTTTTAGCACTTGCTCAGCTTCTTCTTTCCTCTATTGCAGCTCACTTTAAGCCTGCCAGTTTTTTTACTGCAAGGTGTAACAGTTGGGCTTGATAAAATATATTCAACAGTATCTTCTCTGTGTCTCACCCAGCATGAGTTATGCTAATAAAAATATTTAGCACTTTATGCATCTTTGAAAGCATTTCACAGAGATCAACTAATTATTCATCCCAGGGAAGTAAATGAGGATGAATTGCTTCTGTCCTTGGAATAGAAAGAAAGCTGAAGCAACTTGATCAAGCTCCACAGGGAGCAGGGGTAAAAGCAGGTGCAAATTTGCACCTTTCTTGTGGGGAGAAGATTTCTTCTGGAATGTAATGCCTTGCCAGAGTTAGTATGGAAATTCACATGATCTACTTTAATATATTTCTCCTTACAGTAAGCATAAAAGTATATTTCAGTTTATGATTTTGCTAAAACGAGGGACAGAGAAGAGTATTTGTATGGACAATAGAAAGATGTAATAAATATTGAATAAAATATGCAAATTCAAAGTGAACACCTAAGGAAAAAAGTAGAAGGTTTCGTGTATGCTCTTCCAGTCCTTATAGTCACACCAGCCTTACATTTTGAAATGTTGTGACAAATTATTTTATATTGTTTTGTTGCAAAATGATGTTTTGGGCATCCTCCTAGTGAAAATCAATCATTTTGGCTTTAAACTTACTAAGACTGATTATTTTGACAATTTGGGATTCTGATTCGTTACTCAGTTGTTTGCAATGCCTCTCGGTTTGTTTCAGTGAACACTTCAAGTATTATCTCTAGCCTATCATTCAAGGCATAATTGAAAATATGTGTAGGACTGGATCCAGGATAGATTCCTCTGGAAGTCTTTAAACTCTTCTTAAAATGCTTTTCCAGCCAGCAGTAACTGTTGATTACTACACTTATGTGAAGTTTTGTGCCCATCTTCTTTTATCTTAATCTTAACTAAATTTCCTAGTTTACTCTTGAGAAGGTCCCAAGGGACAGCATCAAGTGCATTACTGAAGTTGAGATAGATGGTCTCTAATGCCTTCCCCTTATCTGCTAGGCCCATTATCTTGTCATGAAAGGAAATTGGATCATTCTGGTGTGATTTGTTCTTGAAGGATCCATGTTGACTGCTTTTTATCACCTTTATTATCCTGTAGGTGCTTTCAAATAGACTCCTAAGTGGTTCATTCTAGTATCTTTCTGAACATTGAAGGTAGGCCTGACTGATCTATAATTTCCAAGGCCTTTTCCTTCTTGGAAATACTTACAAAGTTTGTCCTTTGCCAGTTCTTTAGAACTTCTCTTTACCTACTCAACAAATTCTGAAAAATAATCATTAATGCAGGAAATTGCATCAGCTACTCCCCTTCTACCATGGGAGGTGAATTGCTCGAATCCTGTCCACTTGGATTCATCTAATTTATCCCAATATATATATATGTATTTTTTTTTCACCAGATAATTCATATCTTCTTTTTCTTCTTCTCCTCTCTTTTAACCTTGTGGGCTAATAATCATCTGTTCTCTAATGCACAACTACTTAAACAGATGACTCATTTACTTCCTCAGAGGTTTACATGCATGTATTATGTATATCGTGTTATGCATGTACATCCCATTTTATGCAGGCATTAATGTACAAGTCATTTAAATGCTCAAGGTGAGCCCTACAAGGGACTTAAATGGTTTCCAAATTTTATAGTTATCTTTGGGAACAAAGATACCACATTGTTGGGGAAATTGCAGATACTGAAATTCATCTTTGATCTAATAGTAACTACGGCTGCATTTTAAAGGGAAGTGGAAAGGCAACATCTCCCTTCACTCTTTCATGAATAGCTGAGAAGTAAATGCAATCATGAACATATTTTAGACTTTCTTCTTTTAATAAAACACCAAAACATGAATTATTGTCTTCCCACAAAAGTGGATTCTTTGAATATTCATAAAATGTTTGTCATTTGGACTTGAGCTTTAACTTTTTAAATCTAAGCAGTATTTACCACCATTTTTAAATTTTGATCCAGTTTTTACTTTGGAAGAGTAAATAGCTGGAAGTTCTTGGTATCGTGTGATTTGGGATGTTTTGTTTCCTATATGAAGAAGGGACTTTTATCTCAGTGTGGGTCTTTAGCTCAGATGCATTCTCTATTGCTCAGTTTAGACAATCCATTTGTTACTATGGATTTTCAAGATTGCTCAATTTTCCAGACTTGTACCAGCATCTACCTCCAACCCAAGCCAATTTTTCATCATTTTTCATGCAGTATGCAATGTATCATTTCATTTAATGGTAGGGAAAGTGCGCGGTGTTACTGTAAGTCATAGCGATAGTTTATGGAACAATCAAAATCCTCAAGGACAGTTTGTTTGCAGCCAATACTGACTCAGCAGAGTTCAAGGCATCTTTAAAAGTATATGTAATCATTGTCTGTTTTGAGCACATTCTTGCTTGCCAAGGCAGCCTAATTTGGGAAAGCATCTTTGTGGTGTTATCTGAAGTTTTCAAAATGTTTATGTGGTCTGGGATTAGGAATGAATATATGCATTTAAGTCCTCCTTTACTTTGGGAACTAATTTAAAAGTATTGCTTATGTGCATAGGGGAGGGTGGTTCTTGCTCCGAGCAAACCCTGGAAAACCTGCTAGGGGGTGATTACTTGTAAAACAGAAGGGTTTATTGCTGCCCAGAGGGACCCGTGGCGATAAGAATCAGCGCGTGTGCCTCGTCTGTCCCTGTGATTTGATAGAAACCCCAACAACAAGATGTTGCCTCAGTTGTGAGCAGACTAACCATAACATAACTGTGTATAGAGGAAATATTTTAGAAGGCCTCCTTGGGAGCTTGCAGCTGTTTGGATCCAAATAGCAATGTGGACCATCACACTTCGCTATCTTTAATGCGCAGTCTACGTTTTTTCTGGACTCTGCACCCTGTGCATGTCCCATCTTTGACATGCCCTAGCTGGGTAGGTCATAGGCTCTTGCTTGCCTGGCTCCTGCAAGGTGCGAAGCCGAGCCGTGGATCCCGTTTCCAATGGCAAGCTGGCATGCTGGGATGCGGTGCGCCCAAGAAGGGTGAGTTATTCTGCAGCTTTGCAGTGTTCTCTGCAGCTTGGAAGTCTCCTTTCTGTTCACACAGAACTGAATTCTTTTTTGTTTTTGATGCTTTGCTGTGAAGATGGTGGTTAGCTGAGGGAAGGTGTGAATGGAAAATTGCCTGTGGACAGGAGAGCTGTGGACTGAAGCGTTGACTTGGAAGCGGGTTGTGTGGCTGCGGTGCAGGAGGGCATTTCATCCGTGTCATCTAAATCATTCCAAATAAAGAACTTGAAGCTGGCTTTCACCCAGCCCAGGCCATATTTTATCTTTTACAGTGGGTTTCTTCCTTTTGAGAGCACCAATCCATACGTGCTATTGAAATAGAAATGTTTTAGATCCAGCGGGATTTTGCTGCAGCAGAAGCAGTTTTGTCAGTATTTTCTCTTTATTTGTTGTCAGGCCGGTGTTCGGGGGGTCCTGGCTGCAGAGGTACCGAGCAGCTGCTGAGATACTGCAGGCTTCGTTAGCTTTAAATTTTCCTGAAAGGTCTCACAGACAGTTTTATAAGTTCAAGCTGTGAGTTAGGGACCTCTAAAATACTGGGAATCACAAATGTTTAGGGTTGTCTGTGCAAAGAGCAAGAGTAAGGATATTTGAATTGCTGTTGAAATTATGGTATTATAGACTGAAAGTCTTGCCTTTTTTTTTTTTTTTTTCTTAAATACTATTATTTTAAAATTGTGATTTCACATTCAAAAGGTAAGCAATTTTCTCAACCAGAAAAAAAAAAGAGAGATCAGATCAATTCCCAGTGTTCTTTATAGTGGTAGTACGGGTCCAAACCACAGTGCAGTAACTCTGAATTTAGTAGGTCCTTCACCTTACCGTACATGTACTTAAAAGGATCACCATACTGGCTTACAGTCATCATGGAGTATACTGCCCTGGATACTTACTGCATTGCCTAGCAAGGCAGTATAGTTAGTGTAAGATTAAATATATGAATTCTTGAAACTCAGCGAAAAATAAGGTCCGAGACTAGAAATTTCACTGTTTCTATTGTATCTATGAAATCTAACTCAAAATATATGGGAAGTAATACACATGAGTGTAAGTTTCTGGTCCTATTTGCTTCAGAAATTTGTACTCTTAGCTCTCAACTACCACATTACTTATTGCAAAGAGCTGCAACTTGTTTAGCGTATTCTCACTGGAGGTAGATTTCCCCCCATTCACCCTTTGCTCTCAAAGAAATGGGAAAGTTGTGTTTGAATAACCAGTTATCCCTATGCCGTCCATTAGAGAATTCAATTTTCCTGACTGCTGTCACACTGTTCATTTCCAGTTGTGCTAGTAGTCAAAATTACAGGCTTACCTGGTCTCCTATGTGCAAAATACAAATTTTATATCAAATCCACTGGAATCAATCATGGGTAGCGAATAGCAGGGGAATGGAAGTTTTGAGAGAAGTCCTCAGGATGCAGAAAACTCGAAGTGATTTTGGTGCTCAGTAAAGTATGCGGCTCTAGGAGCGAAGAGGCAATAGAGTTACCTAAAACACATGTTTTGCTTGGGTTTCCTTTTTTTTTCGTGTTTCTCACATTTCTCCTTTTTCATCACTGAGCCTTGCCCGGGGTGTGTGGTGGTTGATGGTGCAGGTCCCACACTGCGCGTCAGAAGAGCTGCCCGGCCGGGCAATGGGCACGGGCTCAGTGCCCGTTCTGCTTTCAGCTACCTGGAAGCTGGAGTCGAAATGGGGACTAAGAGCACGTCCCGGGTGCTCGTACGTGCACCAAGGCTGTGCATCGGCGTTAGGAGTGCTTTTCTCCCAGAGCACAGTGCGTGGCTGCTATAAACACACAGTCACTGAGTCTGCAGGGAGAAAACAGAACAGTTCTGCTAAATCCAGCCGTGAAGACTGACCCTTGCCCAAATACTGCTTTTGTATTGCATTTCTAAAACTGGATACCAGTTTTTGTGATACTGGTATCACTTCTTTGTGATATTAGACTGAACACTATTATTTCTTTGCCTTCTTTTTGCCACTGTCTTTATGCTCCACCACATTTCCTTCTGCTGCCTTTCAGCTACAGCTAAAGAGACATGGAGTATAGATGCTTATTTTCATTTACCCTTGCACCTTTACCAGATAACTTGACTCTCAATTAGCTTAGTTTGTTATTAGGTGTTGTAAAACTGTCTCCAGTATTAAATTAAATGCTCAATTACTTTGCTCAAAGAAAGAATCTCTCTTTTCTTTTTTTTCCCTTTCTTTTTTTTTTTTTTTCCTGTCTCTCCATCCAAGAGAAGAGCAAAACTCAAAATTAGTGAAAAGTTCCTTTTAAGGCAAGGCAAAGGGAAGCTCGTCATCCTCAGCTCATTAGGAGTTCATCCTGGGATACATAACGTGAGTGACTGCTCAGCTTTGGACTCATTCTGTCACACTGATAATGTAGAGAACTGTAGGATGAGATGTCAGGAGACAGGCCTGCTCTGCCTTTTTGTAAGGGTTAATGGGAGTAAAACTTGTATAATAAATTAGATATTATACCCAAAATAATTCCAAGTTGAGATACTGTGACTTTACAATACCTTTTATAAATAGAAATCTCTTGTGTTCATTCAGTACTTAATGCTTTAGTATTTATATTTTATTAAATATACTATTTAATATGTGCAGTATAAAGGAAATTGCAGTAAGGAATAACAGCTGAAAGCTTCACCCACAAAAAAAAAAAAAAAGGTTCAAGGGCACATGGCCCTGGAAAATTTGTCCTATTCTTTCCTGGAAATCTGAAGTCTGCGTGGAGCACAGTGGGGTGCTGGTTCTGGAAATCCACTGTGGAAAAACAACCATCTATGTAAGCTTCTTGGGAGCATTCAGTATGTGCAGAGCAAGAAATAAGGGTTACTGCCCAAATTACATGATAGAAGCAGAAACGTAATCAAAAGTGATTCAACAGTATATTTCTGAGTAAAGAGGGGATTTCGAATGCCTGGAATTGTTTCAAATGGAGCACATTCCCCTTTATTGTTTCCATCGCCTCCATCTGCTCACGCGCTTGTTCTGAGCAAGCTCCTTAGGCATGGCATTTTCTGTCTGCCAAGCGACAACCTCATAAACACAGATTAAATGTCGTTAACCTCTTTGTCTTTAATTGCAACTTATATACACTCTGCAACTTAAAGCTCCCTAATAAGCTATTGATATTCTCTTCAATACTGTGATACTATAAAGAGTGAATTGGAGCCCTCGGGCAAGATTCAGATGCCAATTCCAGAGAGACAAGTGTTTGGGGCAGCAGGTTGAAAATTCTGCTGTATCTTTAGGTGAAAAAGTACTTGTGAAACATTTATTAACACAAAAAATAATATACAGCTCGTGAATTGCTTGATGCTTGTCTGAAGCACAGGGATTTTTTAATGTTCCAAGTCTATTTTTTTTGTTTTAAAATTCAGCACAAATATCTGCCACTTACGTGATTTTACTGTTTAAATGTTTATAAAAAAAAAAAAAACACTAGAATGGAACTTGGAACTTGAAGCATGTTTTAAAATACAAGTTGAATCATAACTATGACTATAAGCCATTGAAAATACAGAAACGCTACTGAAAGGTTGGAAGAATGCTGTAAACTGTGAAGGACTTCACCGGGAGATCAATGGGACAAGTTTGTGTTGGGTAACAGAAGCCCAAAGGCAGAAGCTGATATATTATAAAAGACAGTGTTTATGGCTCATTAGATAAAGTCACGATTAAACCCAGCATTTAAACACAAGGCGCTGATGAGGGGAGGAGGGAGAAAGGCATATAATTAATCAGGTTACATAGGAGAAAGCAGATTTAATTAAACTCAAATTTCAAGTAAAATACGTAAAGGTTTGGCAGAGGGAGCGCTGGGTTCTTCCTACTCTATTTCTGCAGCAGTTTGGCCTGCGGAAATCACAGGGCATGTCAGTCTTTTCAGTGTAGTTCACCAGAGTAACTGTAGAGATCCCAGGGTGCAGGGAAATTGATGTTTCTGTTGTTTTTACAGCATTTGTAGGACCTAGGTCCTTTTTGGTAGCCCAGCAGTGGGCAAGTAAGCAGCCCTCGTAGGGCTCATGCCACCCCGCCCAGCGCTCGAGCATGGATGGTTCCTTGGAGCTTTGCACCTTGGATGTTTAGTGTCTGTTTGGGGAAAGTGAGGGCAAATACATCGTTCAATACAGGAAATTCAGAGGAAAAACTTCCTTTCTAGATGCAGCAGTTCATAGCAAGCATTTATTAATACTGCAGCCTCTTTCTTTTTCACGACTGTCATGTTTGCGCTTGTTGCTGCAGTTATTTTTGAACATTAATTGGCAGTTAAAATAACCTTGTCCAATGCTCTCTTGCTGCTCCTTTTCCCTTGGTTGCTTTTCTCTTCTCATTTTCTGCACTTCTAATAAATATTTTAAATTCAGTTGTTGCTTTTTATTGCACTTTGGTCACAGAAGATGAAGAACTTGGCTTAATCTGCACTCTGGAAGGTAGATAAGCAGAAAAAAAAAGGGGGCAGAGGATTGCTGGGTCAGTGGCCTTGGAAATAATGTCACAAATACAATGCTCCAAACCGCTGCTGTAACTTTGTAAGTCAGCTGCAATTGTGAATTCTGGTTTCTTTGGCAATGTGTACTTCTACAGCGAAAAAAAGACATACAGCAGAGCTATCAGAGCAGGGAAGGAGAGAGTTATGATGTAGAATGTAAGTAGCATTCATTTACTCTTTAACATACCTATTTTTTTTGGATCTGTTTAGTGTTTTTAAATCATGCCAGACCTTTTGATGTTTGGTTTATCGATAAATCCTGTTTCTTTGGGTGTATTTAACACCAAGTGGAGGTATTTTTACCCAGTGTTGATACTGTCATACTGCTGTTGTCATGTGCTGGTCTCTGCTGGGAATCCTGTATTCCCCTACGCTGCTAGCACACCCTTCTGCAGCCATGAGAGTGCCGAATTTCTTCGGATACGGAGGTGCCGTTCAGTTTAGACCATTTCCAGTAGTTCTGTGAGTCACCTCTTACCATTGTATTAGGTGAATATGAGCGAATAGGAGCAAAAGCCAGGGGAGTAACATGGGAGAAAGGACTCCTGGTGCAAGTCATACCTTGAGGATCACCTGATAGCTGCCATTTCCAAGTAAAGTAAAATACTGTATTTCTGTATATATATTAATACTGTATTTCCAGCATGTTGTCTTGTGAGTCAGTAGCCAGCTCTGCATGGTGGTGGATTGTGTGGACAGAGTTTTCTTTCATATTTTGATTAGATGAGCTAAGGCTCTACATGCGTGTGAGGCAAAAACCTTGATATTGCCTTGAATAGTTGCAGAATGTTGCGAAAAGGAACTTGCGTTGTGAAATAGGGGGGAAATTCTCACTAGAGAGTTATCAAGAAAATCTCAAGTGCAGGCAATTCAAATGAGACCACGAGTACACTATAATGGGAGGCTCAATATGATTCAATTATTTGAAAATAAGCTCAATACACTATGACACAAATGATGACTCGGTGCCATAGCCGTGACTGGGAAATTATTTGACTGTTTGCAATTGTGAGCAAAGGTTGTGGCTGTAGTGATAAAAAATAGGTTAAATGTAAGAAGGAAATATCATGAACTGTAAAAACAATTTTATTGCACAGGAAACATTTAAAAAATAATTGCTGCACTTCAGCATGATTAATGAAGACACAACTTTCTGTAGAATAACAAATGAGGCTGGAATAACAGGAATTTATTCAATGTATCATAGTTTGAGACACGGAACATTATCATAAGCCTAGTTACATTAATTATACTTTTACATATCCTCTATATAGATATCTTCCATTTAAATTCTCTTAACCTAACATGAAAGAAATTGAAAAAAAAAGAAAAATTTTGTGATAGAAAGAAAAGATGCTTGATTGCTTTATGAGAATTTGACATTGTTTTCTCTTTTACCATTTCAGACAATTTTGATTAAATTCAATTTTGAAAATAATCCTTAAAAGACATTTGGTTTCCTAGTTATTCTACTTAGTGACATCTCAATGCTGTAAGGAATAGCAGTGAAAGTCGTAAGTATAAAAAGTCCTACACAAGGCTTGGAATGACACCTATTATACTTGTTAAGAGCACTTGTTAAGGGCAAGTTTGTGATTATTCTAGGACCAATGCAGAAACTTCTTCCGTGTGTGCCGCGTTCCTCTGATCTTTGTTAATTTGCTGAAATTCTGGTGTTTTGTAAAGAATTAGTTCAGACTTGGAACTTGTTCTCACCACCAATACAGCACAGCTTCCTTTGATAGACGCTTTTATGCAGCTTCATTTAATATTGAATTTTTAGTGCTTGATTTTTGATTAGGTTCGATTCCAGTTCTGAGTTGGAGCAAGGGTGTCATGAATCCAGATGTCCTGCAGCTTGGACATGGTGCCTTGTTCTACAGGCCCTACACCTGAGTGCAGAATGCAGAATAATTTGGTATTGTAAATAAAGAAAAAAAGAGATTTTACAGACAGTCTGAAATGTTAATAAACACTTTTAACCCATGACAAAGGAGAAAGGAAAGAGGACAAGCTATCAAAAACCAAAGTTCACAGGGCAGGATTATATCTTCTAGGTGGAAAAGCAGTCTGAAGTTTTAAGACAACCTGCTAGTCTTTGTGCTGAATTCCCAAAGGAGCAGGCCAAGGAGGACAGAGTGATTTGGCCATCAAGGGCTTGAGAAGATCCTGTGTGTCCTATTTGGCATCCTCTTCTCATGTTTAAAATACGGGGCGCCCTGTTACAGCCAAATGGTAAAGATTTTGTATTTAAAGCCTATGCTGTCTTGAAGGTTCTAAATACAATACTACAGCAAGTACGTTGCTCACTTGTAACTATGGGGGGCAGGTCTTTCAGCGGAAGCATGTCATTTGGGTTGGTGGCAATGTGCTTCAATATTGAAAATAGTGATTTGTATTTTATTTTTTAGTGTGCTTATGATTTTTTTGTCCTTTCTGAAGTCTTCAAGAGAAAGCAGGACTCTTCATACAGCCCTAAGGTAACTGTATAAATATGGTATACAACCAACAAGAGGCCTTGCTCTCCTGATTGAAATTCTCCTTTTTCACCTTTATTCAAAACGCTCATAGGTAGCTTGATTTAATGCCTGTGGGATTGCTTCATTGAGAATTGGATCAGGTCCTGACAGAAGTGCTAACTTCAATTAAAAGAATATTTTTAGCAGACTGCAGTCGTTTCCAGCTTGTAGACCTCCTTGAGTTTTGTGCTGTGTTCTTAGAGATGTTTCCTGACATGAACCAATGAGAAATAATAAGCAACAGCCTCCTGGCTGCACATAATTCATGAAGGCTCCTCATCCCTTTAGGGGACGAGCAGTACAATTCCTAAATTACACCAGGAAAGGTTTAATTGAGCTTATTTCAAAAAATACAAATTTTGTTTCTTGTATTTCTGTAGCCTGCTGGATGTACCCGCTTACCCTTGAAACATTGTTTTCAGGCTAATTTTTTACCAAATAGCAAATAGCCAAAACTTTTGGAAAGACCTTAGACTGGTGACAGTCTCACAAGCATAAAAGCTCTGCTGATTATAATTTGGAATAGTTCAGTTAATGCTGGTCAGCCCAACTGAGTTTTGATGGCTTCTCTAACTTACTTTCTTGTTTTGAATATTGTAGTCAGGCAGACTGTGAAGTTAACTGCTTTTTGGCAGGCTTCACTTACCAACCACTAGAAAAATATTTCTATAATAGGCCTCAACAGACTATTACATGTAGTCTTTTAGATGTTGTTTATTCACTTGTTCAGAAATGGATAAGCTAAATAGTGATGAGTTTTGTTTTTTTTAATGTAAATCCCATTCTGTTCTACAGTTCTCTGATCTGTTAAGGCGGCAATGGTAGTTACGTTATCCAAAATTCTTAAGTACCTATCTTCATTCTTTTTAATCCAAGCATTAATCTAGAGTGTGCTGAAAATATTTAGCTAGTTGAATAAAAGCCTTGCAGGTATTAAGCTCTAATCATCTCTTAAGCGCCATGAATTGTAAGACAACAATTTATAGCTAACATGATTAAGAATGATGCCAAAAGCAAAGTTGTGCTAATAGTACTGTTTGAATTATTACATCTTCATTCAAACTCTGAAATAACTTCTGTGTATTTTCTATTGCATGTTACCGGAAAGTATTTTGATATTTCTGGTCCTAGATTCACCCGCAAAACAAAAATTATAGTTTTGAGTGCAGAAATCATCATTAGCACCATTAACACCAAACTGTGTTTCCTGAAGTTTTACAATCTAGTAGCCACTTAAGGAAAATGAAACTAACTGCTCTTAGAAACCTTAGGCTCTGTCAGAGGCTGCCCTTTTTCACACGCCTCTTTTCTGTGTGATTGGTGCTCCTGCCTTTTGCCTTCCCCAACTGTTTTGATAATCCACATGAAGCTCTGCTGCAGGTGCTTAAATACCCAGGAAGCATTCAGAGCAGCTTACAAAGGCCAATGGTGGTTGGAAAAAGGCTCACTGATTACACTTCTAGCATGTTTTTGGTGCTGCTAACTGTGCTTGCCTCAGCTTTCCAAATTACTTTGTGCCAGAACCATATGCGTCAATATTAGATGGGAGGAAGATTCCCATTACCTGTTTCCTTCCCGAAGGGCTAGATAGGATAAGAGAACATTCCCGACTCTCCAAAAAAAAAAAAAAAGGAAGAGTTCTTGGGGGTTAGGAGAAGAAAGGGAGAAGCTTGGGTGCTTTTCCCGGCTTTGCCGCTGTCCTGCTCGATGACCTTGGGTGAGTCCTTTCTGCTCACTGTGCCTCAGTTTCCTTAAATGTAAAATCACACTGACTGTTAAAATGCTTTGAAGTCTGATGAAAACTGCACGTGTGTTACTTGTGATCTTGCATCTCCAAGGACAACTTGTCTGGCTTCATACTGCTTTGTTCAGGACATGATACACTTAAGCCCTGGGGCTTGTCTTGTGGTGCTGGGTCTTTGCTAAAAAGGAATTATTAGTCCTTATATAATTTCATCCTTATGGGATGCGTCAGATTTTTAAGAGAACTTCTATTTTAAAGTGTCCCAGAAACAAATCCCTGGACACTTTACAAGTGCTCCCTTCTTCAGAGGAAAATGGCATGAGTTGAATATTGAAATGTGTCATTACACGATGAGCAATAGAAGTGATTGAAAGTGTCACTTTTTTTCCTTTTGATTGAGAAAAAGGTTATCAGTGAAAACTGTTGTTACAGATTGTGTATATTTCCAAAACCTACCAACTGATTTGTCTGTTAGGTCTTTTAAAATGATTTTTGCATTAAGCAAAACTCAGCAACTTTTAAATAATGAATCTGTCTTTTGTTCAACAAAGTGTACTATATGCATATAACCAAGTCAGAAAAAATGTTTAAAATGGAACAGGAAGTCAGTAATAAAGATAAAAAGAGTAGAGTCATGCTATGTATACCTATTTCTACCTTGAGGTCTTTGAATCTACAGGATAATCTTGACCAAAAACATACTTGCTCTTTATATGCCAAGAGAAAATCTAGGAGACTTTAACCGCCTATAATCCTTATGTATTTTTGTAATAATCACCTTATATAGAAATAAACATACTATGGATTAAGTTAATTATGATTCATCTTATATACCTTAATGTAATCCTCAAGCTCTGATCAATGTGTAGGCTTCATTTGTCAATTGACTGCTACTTTAAGAATGCCTTTGCCATAATATACTTTATACAGATTCTAGACTATAAACTCATAATGTATTATTTTATTTGACAGCTAAAACTAATTAATATTTCTTAAAATCCTATATGATAAGTAACTGTTCTAACTGTTTGTGGGATTTGGAATCTCCTTGGGAGCCACCTGAGCTGGAGCTGTGGCATGGCTTCATGGTAGGTACTGAGATGCAGATGATAGCGTGGAGGTCTTAGCTCTTCATTTGCTCCATTTGAATGAGGCTGGCACTGCTAAATTAGATAACTCACTTCTCATTGCCAATCTTGCAGTCAGTCAGGTTGCAGATTTCATCTGTATCAGTTATCGAGGCCCCACAGTTTTATTTGTGGTTGCACAGAAATATAACTGTGGGACTGTAGCAGGTAGCCGTTCATCACCATAGCAGGTAAAGAGAAATGTTAAATTGTAGAAAGGTGTGTGTGGCTGGGGGTTTAGTGTCAAGCGTCAGGAGTCTAAGTTCCATTTTGAGCAGGACTCAAGTGTTTTAGTTTTCATCAAGTACTTTAGATCTCATTTTTCCCCTGACATCTGTCACCGGGTAGAACATTGTGAGCTTTATTATTGATTTATTTTTGGTATTGTTGAGAAAATATTTTTACCTATAGTCTGACATCTTTGTTTGGGACAGATGATCCTTTCTTTAGAACTATGAATGCGTAAGGGAATAGATGAGCACCTGGTTAAAAGTGCTTTAGTGGATCTCACTAGAGTTGTTCTGGGAGTAGCTGTCTCATTTGCTGGGTTGAGAAAATAGACAGTTCCCATTCACATCATTCTCAACTATACTACCCGTGTCAATGACTGAAACAGAACCTATAGATTTTGCTTAAAAATAACTGAGGCTACGACATCTGCTGCACTGCATTGATTCTTCTGTGAGATCAAAGGTGGTGGTCTGTTCCTCATCCCTCTGAGACCAGTAGAACATGAAGAAGAAAATTCCTAAAAGCAGACTGTCTATTTTTTCATTCTGTTTTTTTCATTCTGGTTTCTGTTTCTTTCTGGATTATGTTAGGGAACTCGTATTGAAGCAGAAAGCATCCTACTTTCTGTGTAGGAGGAGGGAGAGGAAAAAGAAAAAGTACTAAGGGAGTTGTACTAATCCTTAAAAATTACATATTTAATAAAGTGGTAAGATTTTTTGTACTCTTAAGGAACTCCCACCAAAAAAGAAAGAAAGAGATGATGAAAGAAAGTTAGATAAAAGAGGCTAGAACAGGAATTCTTGAAGCAGGAGATTTGTATTTTGGTCAAGAATACTTGAGAAATTCATCTGTGGTGTATGACTTTGATCAAAAGTTTTTTTTCTGGTACATGTTAGCTTCTTATATAAATTTTCTTCCTTTATAAAAGAGCTGAATGCTCTTAGATGTAAGGTGCTAAGAGATAAATACTTCCAATCTAGGTTATTAATTTTAAGAAAAAGTAAGAATAAGACAGGAGCAATAAATCTTCTTAACTGAAACAGCTTAGAAAATGCACATAAACTGACTAAAATTAGGAGTCTAAATTAGATATATGGTATTTGTCCTAATGCAAGTCTTCAAAAGTGGAAAACAATCTCATTTAAGTGATGAGCTGTGCAAGGTATCTCTCAGAAATGGCCTTTTCACAATGAGGAAATGAAATGGAATATAAATATGTTTGTATTTGGAAAGATGTACAATTTTCATCTTTCCATATATTCCATTTATGTTCCTATTTCTTCTTATCCCATGTAGGTGTTATATAGATAGATAGTACATAGATACTGATATCTTTTTTTTTTTTTAAAAAAAAAAAAAACCCTAGATAGTCACAATGCATAACCCAGGCTATGTGAAGAAGGGAGTGAAGGTGGTTCTGATGTTGCTTATACCGGTGTTAGATGGATGCTCTGTGCATCTGCTGGCTGCCAAGTTGCTGGAGCTCAGAGCTGTCTGACTGTGTGCCCAAAAGACATCTGACAGGGTAGGAGCAACACGGACTGTGTTGATGGGCAGAATGTGGTTTAGCCTGGTCCGACGGGAGCTTTTGCTGTGGAAGCCCTTGCAGAGGTGCAAGAGGTCAGGCCGTGCAGGCTGCCTTGGTGGGAGCCAGCAGGATGGAGGCTTCCTATTAGGTAAATAACCAAAATATCTGCTTTCGAGAGGATTATGTGGAGTCAGGACAAGGTAGATTTAAGAAGAAATTGCCAGCTGACAGGGAGAAAAGTATTGTTGCTTTAATCACTTTTCATTTTGTACCCCCCTGTAGATCTAGCTTTTGTAGATGCATGTCTTGGTCATGTAGGTCTTTAGATACCTACCTGCTTTGAGATACCTGCATAAGATGTGTGTCAGATGTTACGATCCTTCTCTTTAGGGATACACCTAAAACTTTTGAGACTAAATCCTATAGGTCTAACAGTCTGGGGCGCATCACTCTGATGGTTTTAAAAACGATGCGTTTACACATGCCAAATTAACATGGAGTTCAAAGGATCTCTATCAGTGGCAAACTCGTGTGAAATACGTAGGGTAATACTAGCTTGAGCTAAAAAGAATAAAAAGACCTAAAAGATGTGATGCAAAACAAAATAAAAACTTTTTAAAAGGCATTTAGATATTGCTATCTAATTAGCCCATCCTTTTTATTCCCTTTGCTTTCTTCCTTGGTTTTTGGTGCTATGGATGTAGGTAGCTTAATGTACAGATAAGCATCCAGGACTTTATTTTGTGCTTTGTTTTATCCCTGGCAATTGGACAGATAATCCCAGAGGGATCTTTTTTTATTATGGATTATTCCCAATGAATACTGAAGCTGTAAGCACTCTATGACGGTAAGGTTATTGTAAAATGTCTTTTTTTGCCCTTTGAAGTAGAGCTGTAGCACCGAGAATAACTTTTATGAGGCCTTGTGGGAATCTTGTTCTTTATGAAACTCAGTGATTATGTTCAGAGGCTGGAATGAATGTTCCCGTGAACTTTTTGAAAATAAAAGGAGGAAGGAAAAGGAATGAGAGCCTATGCAGCTGTAAGGGTCAGGCTCTCTGCCACACTGGGTGTACTGGATTCCCTGCCCCAGTTCTCACCCCACATGGGAGTCTATGCTCTGCTCTGAAGGCTAGAGCTCGGTACTGGCAGGGGAGTGCTGAATTTTGGGCATGTTCTGGGTATTTTCTCTCTTCTGTTGTAGGTGTTGAAGGCAGAGCAACAAGGATCTAAAAAGACATGCATAGATATCTAGTCTCTGCTCTCTTGTATTATTCAACCTTTCCCTCAAATTGACCTCTGCTTTGGTGCCTAGAGAGCTTTTACAGCTTCTTCCACAGCTGAATACTCAGGGGCACACGCTGAAATTCTGTTTTCCTCCTTCTACACATGTGAGGTGCAAATAAAGCCTTTTCATAGCAGAAGAGAGCAGAAATGTATCATGGTGGAGTAACACATCCAGTGGAGTGTTTCAGAGTACAAGGTTGTTCATGGGTTTTGATAAAGCATATTTGGCAGTAGAGGAAAAACTGTGTTGTTAGGGGTGGACAAAAAAATTCCTCATAGTGAAAAATTGATGAAGATCATCAGCAGGTGATGAAAGACGCTGTGTTATCTAAATTCACTTTGAATATTGCCTGGGTGTGTAGGACTGGCATTTTTATGGGAGACCTTTAAAAGGGAGGGAAAACTTAAGGAATCTTTCTTTCTTTCTTTCTTTCTTTCTTTCTTTCTTTCTTTCTTTCTTTCTTTCTTTCTTTCTTTCTTTCAGGAATGAATCTTTTGAATTTGACACAAAAGAGTAAGTAGTGTCTGTCTGTCAGGGTTGCTAATGGCAGCTAGAGCTGGGACAGACCCTCATTCACCCATTTAGGGGTTGAAAGGTGGTAATGGTGTTAGAACCGAAGCCCCACTGCAGGAGGAGCCTGACTGGGGTCAGTGCTGGAGCTGCAACATAGTTTTGTGGTTTAATGCGAAGGGACCAGGCTAAGTGATAAAAGATGGAAGAGGGAGGAAAAAAAAAAATCTGTTGGTTCTGGATGCAGGAAGTCATCTCTTTAAATCTTGAAGTCTAAGAATTTTTCTCCATGGTCATCTTTAGCCTTTATTCTCTGGTCACTGGAAAGAGAATTCCTGTACATTTCTATGCTTCTTCCTGAGACTGTGTCATCAGAACAGTACCTTTCCCTGCCCTTCGTGGCCCAGTAAAAATGTACTGCCAGTATTCCTGATACTGGAAACTTCCTTCTACTATTGTGCACAAAATCCCCTGGCTCTGCTAAGGTCAGCCAGACGGTGATTGCTAATTCAGCGAGGCACAAATTTCATTTGAAGTTTCTAGCTGCTTTCCATAGTGAAGGCTGACATTTGCAACCTCTTGCTGGTTCTATTTTTCTCCATACAGAATTTGTGTGTTACAAACAGACACTTCCTCATCTTTTTACAATCTAGTTAGAGAGGAAGTTAGTAGCCAGAGTGTGGTTAGGAATAAACTTTCTGTGAAGTTTTCTTGCAGGTGAAGCTTGTTGCACTGATCACTTCCAAGACTGATACCGTCTAAACAGAGACATCTAGCAGCAAGGCAGACTTCATGGCCACGCTCTTGGTCATGCCCCATTGAAGGTTATGGATTTTAGTACCACATTGAAAGTTAACCATGTGCTTAAATGTTCTAGGATCAATGTGTTTCTAGCCATCAATCCCAAGAGAGTGAGGGCCTTAGATCAGCCTTAATTTCTTTGTCAGCTTGTTTGCTAGTTGTAGGACTAAGGACAGGGATTC
The DNA here is from genome assembly GCF_059628265.1 of Tinamus guttatus. Taxonomy (NCBI): domain Eukaryota; kingdom Metazoa; phylum Chordata; class Aves; order Tinamiformes; family Tinamidae; genus Tinamus; species Tinamus guttatus. The sequence continues at coordinate 14,841,197 of NW_028288821.1, read as the reverse complement.
CCACTGCTTGCTTCAAGCGTGCACTGCCAAGCAGCTGGTACTTGTGCCATACGTTAGCAGCACACAAGGAGTTCTCTATCTGTAGGCTGCTGTATCTCAAGCTTTTGGAGGGAAACATATGCTTTACATTGTGTTCATTGACACATACGTATGAGAGAACTTCAGCTCTGGAGCTTTGCACGGGACGCTTGCAGAGGTCTAATCCTGTAGACTTTATTACTGCTGTGATAAGTCCAAACTCTTCTCCACATCAGCTGCTAATAAATGGTACTACTGGCTCTTAGGTGATGCATTATTGGACATCCTCTACATCTTCATACTTGTGAGCTGATGAGGCCCTAATTCATCCAGCCTGTGAGAGAGAAGGAGCCACTGGTGCAGAAAGCAACTAAATTCTGCTGCTTGTTTGGCATCACCAATCGAGTGCTCTGCTGTCAGAGAAGAAAAAAATAAGCACCGAAGGAACTATAGGTATTTTTGTGTTGGAAATAAACTTTGGAGTATTTTGAAATATGTGGCATATTTTTGCACCGTGTCTAGTAAAAGTGGGAGATTGCATATAACCAGCACTTTCCAAGAACGAATAAATATTGTGCATCTACTTCCAGAGTGACTGGCTCAGGATATGAGACAAATTCAGGCACGTGCAGTTTTGACTGTGTGCTTGTAGGAGAGGTAGATTCGCTGCTCTGCCTTTGCACAGCACCTTTAAATCGGTTCCAATATTTGTGTTAGCCGTTGTCTTTATACCCCTTGTGTGTGTGTGTTTTATGTTGGTTAATCCTTTGGGGCAAGTTTTTGTGGTATTTATATTATAGAAAAGCATCTGTACAGCTCTCTGTACTGTCCTCCACTACTGCTGAGTTAGTCTATCAGCATGCGTAGTCTGGGGACTGCAAGTACTCAGGATTCACAGTATTCAAAGTGTGTCAGTCCGCTATTGCTCTGAAAACTTACAGCATTTCCCTATTCCACACTTCATAAACCTTGCCTAAAAGCTCTGTATTGGTATTCTGTCTGCTTTCTTCGACATCTTAGGTGCAACAAACTTTTATAGAACAACTATCTCCACGTAAGTTAATGTCTATTAAATTTATACTCTCTGCTTCTATTGGATAGGAAGTGCACAGCAACATGAAAATCATATTGAGAGGAGCTTCTGGTATAAATGGGAATGCTGTGGGCCTTTGACCTTGATTTGAGTATCCAGATTTGGAAATTACTTCCTAGTAAAGTGATGTAATTATTAGTATTCTATGGGTTTTTATTGAAATACAGTTAATAGCAATAATGCCCTCAGAAGGATATAATGTGCACCTCATTAGAAATTCCATTTTTCTGTGCTACAGAGGTCATGGCAGTTAGCATTAAAACTGTGTCTTAATAATCTCTTCATCACAACAAGGAGTCTCTTTCATATACTGTCATTTGCTTAGGATGCCTTTTAAAAATTGGGCTGTTAGATACCTTGTGATATAAAATTGTTCCTCCCTTTCATTAAGTGCAAACATCATATTCCCTTTTAATAAACTGTTACTACGAGAGAAGCAAGTTTTTTTTTTTTTTTTTTAGTCATTTGGTGCATTTGCTTTGCCAAGGGTTGTGTGCTTAGAATTCCTTTACATTTTAATTAGAGCTGCAGCAATCTGTTAGCTAGAGCTGAACTCGGAGGCACCGAAATCTGGTGCTGTTTGGAAAAGCTCGCGAGTTCTCTGGCATGGCCTAATGAGCTGTCAGAAAGGTTCTGTCAATAGTGCTGAAAAATTTGTTTAAGGACCCCTTCAGACGTGTTCAAAAGCTGAAATGAGCAAGGACTGATACAAAATGAATGCCTTTGGGGTAAGTACTTCTGGAAAGGTCGTTTACTAGTGGTATAAGGAGAAATAAAGGTCGTGCTTGAATGTTTGCTTTTGCAGGGTGTTTTTGAAATTTGGACTGTGAAACATAGCTGTTAATTGCTGTCTGGAAAAGAATAATACTAAGGAATATCTGAATATCTTCTGTGTTGCATTACAAAGGTGACAGGGTCTTTTCCTCACTAACGGCAGCGCATGGTTTTGAGGAATACATGTCAAACAATCTCAACGTGAAGGAGGACCTTGGTAGATGAGTCTTTTAATGGATTGGCAAATCAGCGAGAACTGGGTATTCAGCATTTCAGCTGAATTCGGCATTTTCACAGTGTATCACTCAAGCCTTGCAAAGAGGAGTTCTCCTCTTGACAGATCCTTCTCTACAGGAGCTGAAAGGCAGGAGAAGGTCATCTCTCTACTTCCCTTTGGCCTACTCCAATTGCCGCACTTCTGGGAATTTGCAGGAAAAACCATCAGTTCTTGGTACTATTGATGGCATAAGGCTTCTGGATCCCATCAGAGCCTGCAGGGTGTATGAGTGTCCGCATTGAGGATGTCCTCAGGAGATGAGTGCACTACTGCTCTACTACTTAGTGCCTGCTGACTAGCCAGTTCACTGAGCTGTGAAAGTAGGCATCCGTTCTCTATCCATATGTCTGTAGTCCCATGGCTGTCATTGATAAAAATATTCCAAGTTTTAAAGAAGAAATATATGCATAAATATTGAAAAGGGGGAAAGCACACACAGGAACTCTTCAGATGACACAGAGAATAAAATATCAGCTGCTTACCAGCCAAGATACAGATCCCAAAGAGATTGCAGGAAGCCTCAAATCTCACTCAAGTTGCCAAGTTCTAACAAAATTCTGATTTTTCTATGTTATTGTGAGATGACTCTTTGTGACCTACTGAACAAGCAATTAAGATGTTCCTGATCTGAAAAATAAAAGGTATCTTATTTGTTTAACTACTTGATTTAAGTCTTGCTTTCCTAGCTAGCAATACAGACAAGTTAATTTTGAGGGACAAGGGACAGTAGCAATGTGCCTAGGCACATCTGAAACCAATACATTATACCTGGGTTAGAAGCAAGGACCTTTAATATTCAGCATCGTTTTCATAGACATCACACATGCATTTTTCCTTCTAGCTATTAAGCTATTTGCAATGTAAAAACTGTGATATTTTGAGATTGACTCACATTGTTCATGTCAAATCAAAAAGGAAATGATGTTTTTTTGTTGAAAAATACTCCACTAGACTACTTTTTCTGTAAGGAAGTATTGTAGAGACTGGTAAAACTCTTCAAAACTTGGGAACTCTTAGGTAAACCTGTATCAAAATTCTAACAGGAGATTTAAAAATATTAAATATACTTTAGATGGGAAGTAGATGTGACTGGAACTACCTACTTGTTACTAAGACTGTACATTGCAGCAAGACTGGAGATTCCTGTTTAGATATTAAATACTTGCAGTGTTACCATACACCTGAAATCAGGTCAGATATGTGAATAAACCACGTAATGTATGAAAGTCAAGACCTTAAAAAACAAAGCTTCTTTTTGTGTCTTGCACTGCAAACATTTTATGGAAGATGTTTTGTGGAGGACTCCTCTAAAAGAGGAGATTTTCATAAGCACAGATGTTCCTTGATGTCTACATTCTATTTGTGTCAATTAGAGAGCTCCCAGTAGTATGTCTGTGAACTGCTTAAAATGTCAAAGTGTCTAACATGCATTTGAATAAGGTTCTTTAAACCTTTGTGCCATTTACGTTACCATCATCTTGGTACAGTGATGCATCTGCATCATGAGCTTTATAAATATGAATAAGTTATTTATGTAGTTCCTGAATGTAAACAGTTTTAATGAAATTTCATTCACAATACAGAAGACATTATTTTCCTTCACTCTTTAAATGCAATGATTTTCCATTGGATTTAGTTAGATTCTTCTGTGTTTGCATTGTTTGGGTTGGGCAGAAGAAATGAATATTTCCTTAGATATGTCAGCTACATATAAAATTATCTTCCCCAAAACACAGAATTAGTAAGTGCCTTTTTTTAATTTAAGAAGTGGGACTTTGAGAGAATGCTGTTTACACCACAGAATGTGATGAAAATATATGGTCAGCTGCTGATTATGGCTTTCTCTCTGTGATGTGACCACAGCCATACAGCATTGACATACATCATTCCTACAATAGTGATCAATTGATGTATTGCAGTCTATACTGCAGTACTGTTGGTGCAAAGGCATCTAAACTGGCATATCTCACATGCACATATGAACAGAAATTAAGATTTTTAAGAAGAATAAAACTCATCAAAAAAATGCATCATGCATTGATGGAACTTAGATGTCTTGGATCAAAATTTTACATATTGCTCTCCGCTGCCTCCGTCGGAGGAGGAGGGTGACCAGATTGCTCACAGGCAGGTTTTTGAAATGTCAAGAATATCATGTGAATATGAAGGATGAGCAACACTTATTGGCTCTTAGGTGATGGATAGAGTGGCCTGAGGCCTGCCTGATCATGCTGAAGAGGTGATTAGCACCCCAGGGAGTAACCCGAAAGCTGTTTTTAAAGTTCTTGTCACCATGTGTTTAATATGTGGAGCAAAACAATTAAAGATATAGATTACCCTGTCACTCAGGCCGGGTGGTAACTTTTCTGCTTTTAACAAGCAGTCATTTGCCATGAGATAGTGTAGTTCAAATTGAGCTTTACTTGGCTACAATACTGGCTGTAATATATGCAGATTATTGGAAATACAGTAAAATGTAAACATTCTTTCCACTTTAGAAACTACTGGAATATTAACAGTCTTTGCTCTAAGAAGGATGATGGCAGCTCCTTGCTGGTAATTACATGCATACTTGCAGCCACAAAAAATGCCTTTTTAATACATATGGAAACCTAGACTGGAGAGGTAAGATGTATTAGCCTCCTACAGATTTCTCTGGGTAATGCTCTATCTGTTTTGCCTTGTTACCTCTTCCAGGAAGATATAAAGATTTTTTTCTTTGATCTAAGTGGCAGAGCTGTATCAATGTGATGAATGACTTTAATTTCAATGAGTGTGTGTGTCTGGACTTGACACGGGCCACCAGAATATGTAACTGTATTATCTTTGCAAAGATCATCTATACCATTGCACCCTACCTTTCAGGAAACCCATATGAGGTGGCTGCTTGATTCCCAGGTTGTAATGCACACATATGTGTGAAAAATAGTAGAATGGGACTATTAAACTCTTTAGCTCTTTTTTTTCTTTTTTCTTTTTTCTTTTTTTTTTTCCCTCCTGTTATTATGTGGTATGGGTACCTGCAAGAGCTACTGCAAAGCAAAGGTGTCACCTAGACATTGTAGTGATCTTGGGGGTAGTCTTGAACTCATGGGTGTGATATCCAGCATGCCTGGGTGTCAGTCTCACAGACTCCTGGTATCCCTTGTAGAGACTGCTGTGCTCCCTTCAGACTTTTATCAGATTTCTAAAGTGTTTATCAATGTTACTAATTAATTCATCTGCATTCATGTCATGACACTGATTAATCTTTCTCCATTTTTATGTTTTATACGGGAATCACCCTCACTTTAAGGGCCTGACCATTTCTCAGCTGTGGATTATATGGTATTGTTGCTGGTATAGCGTGTACAGAATCCCAGTTCTTTGTATCCCCACATCATATTCTTTATTTCACTTCATAGAGCACTGGGAGATGTAAAAGAAGGTTTTATTAGTTTATGGATTATTAGTTGTGTGGAGGTTTTTTTTGTTAATGTAAGGTCTAAAAATTATCCACGTGGACTCTGAGGGAAGGTTATATAAGATGGGACAGTGGCCATCAGGATGGTGCTGTGTGTGCTGGATCAAACCAAACATTGGCCTAGTTGTGTCCTGCCTTTTGAGAGTGATCTAAAGTAGATGCCTGAAAAGATGCATTATACAGGGGAAGGCATTGCAATAATTTGCTCAAGTTCCTTCCCAACTGTTTCTTTAATAGCACGGTAATTTTATTATCAGTAGGTAATTTGTCATTTATTTTCAATGAGACCAGTTTTTTCCTTAGAAAATAACTTGGATTTTGCAACCTAGAAGGAATTAATACTGTTATTCTTCAATCAATATACTAAATGTTAAGTGGAAACAAAAAATAATTCCCTTCAAAACTACATTTATTTTAAGTTTTGTCCATTAAAAAAAAAGAAATCTACAGTTCATTCAGAATGCCCTCTTTTTATAGTGCTCCTGTCAAATAATCTGAGAACAGGAAGCATGCCATACTATTTTTGGTCCTAAATCATTCCTCTCAAATGTAAGTGATTAATAATGTCAACCATTTCCTGGACAATCCAGAAGCTGTAAATTGTTCTGTGAAATCTGCTAATGAGAACCTACACACAGCAGGTCCGTAACAGAAGAGAGGAGAAATGATTAACTTGCCTAGATACGCTCTTCCAAGTGAATAATTAAAGCAATTTGGTAGCTGCTTAAAACTAAGGAACAAGGTAGCAGTAACAAGATTTTTGTAACCTTAGTGGCTTCTGACCATTATCTGGGAAAAAAAATAGATTCTTGATAGCCAACAAATGCCATGTGACTGACAACATGTTCTGCTTGTGAGATGGAGGACAACCCAGTATATTCAAATTAATGTATGTTCATAATCTACTGTAATATTCTAGTACCTGGCTCTAGAAGAGCATAATACCACTGGTAAATACTAAGGGGAGAGTTATGCTCGCCCTAATGTGCATTGATTGTCATTGCTTTACTTGAACTGCAAAGGAGAAAGGTGTTACAACTTTTAAATGTAAAAGGGTAGGGTACCACTAGCCAGATGGTGGTTTATCATTTAGATGTGTCAAGACACTTGTGCTGCGCTGTCTCTAGTACAGTATAAGGGTTGTATGCTTAAAAAAGGAGAAAATATCAACCAAGGGTTATTTAGGTGCCAGCTCTTAATGCACTGAATTCCAATGGGAGGGTTCATTGCCTTTAATAGCTTAAGGCTTTAAGGAGGTGATGTTTTGTTTTCACTGACTACTGTAACTTATTCGTCTGAGTGTTCAGATAACCTTCATGGACGGATAAACACAGATTGTAGCTTTTCCTAGAAAACCCAGTGGCTCAGTTCAAATCGGTAGAGATCGATAAAACGATCTATTCTTTAGACAGATTTCTCTTAAATTTTGGTGACTTTCAACTATAATTACTCATCTCATAAAATTAGATTAAGTAATCTATACTTCATTATATTGTTGCTACATTCACAATTCAAAGCACAGCAAATTAAGGTAGTGATTGTCGTGTCAATCCCAGAGGATGGGATCTCTTAGAAGACTGTTCAGAACTTTCTTCAGAGAAAAAGGAACCTGTTCCCACGTAGCTGACATTTTGAAAGCAGATGCAAACTAAGTCTTAATATGTCTCTCTGTTATGATGTGTTCAGTGTATTTTCCTATATGATGCCCTTGATTTTTTTTTCTTGAGTTTCTTTTGACGTCAAGATTTTTTTTTTATTTTGCGTAGATTTTTACCCCCACTATGTCCCCCCTGCCAATGACTCATATCATCTTATCCATATTCCTTGGTCTAATGGGAGTCTGATATAAACTTTCTGATCCAAATGTGTTATCTCGGGGTTTAATAGATCCTTGTGGAATTTTTGTTCCATCAGTTTGTCTAATCACTCTTCAAAGCTAGGTAAACTGTTAATATCTTCACCACTTGTTGAGGCAATTAATTCCAATATTTATCTACCATGGGTGAGATTAAGTTCTATTTGTTTATTTTGTATCTGCTATCTGAGCATGTCATTTAAAATTCCCTACTCACATTATATTACTCATGAAGGTATCTATCATATACTCCTACAGAAATTTCTTTTTCAAGCTACAGCCCTAGTCTGATTTAACTGTCCTTGCTGCCATTTCCTCAGTATTTTCTTGTTTCAGTAGGTCATTTTGAAAAGAACTGAGCCTAGTATCAGAAATGCTGTGGATTTGTGCAGAATTGTCATAAGGGTTCTGCTTGGTTTTCTCTTCCTTTGCAGAAATAGTGTATTCTTTGGCTTTTTGAGCACTGCCAAGTGTTTTCCGAGATGCATGTATTTCCCCTTTCTCCGAGCTTATCACACCCTGTGTGCAGTTAGGGCTCCCTCTCCCCTAGATGTTTCCTGTGGTGTTTATTGACATTCAGGTTCACCTGCTGTTTTGTTCCTTGCTTGCTCAGTACTTTAGGGCCCTTTTGCAGTTTGTCTCAGCAATTATTTTTAATACCCTGGATACTTTTGTACCATCGATGAATGCTTTCCTGCCTTTATTTAACCCCTTTTTAACATCTTTCAAGTTTGGTCCTGTTAGTCAAAGCTTTCTCGCTTTTAAGCACAGCTTTGTTTGAACAATTATAATTTTAAAATGCTATAAGATAACCATCAGTACTGATAGAGGCCCTGATGCAAAACCATAATCAGGACGATTGTCTGTTGAGGTGGGGAAAAAATCTGTGTCATTCAAGTACTGAAAGGTTGTATAATGTTGGATAACCTTCTCTAAGAGTCATGGCAAGTGTTTGGGCTCACGGTCTCAAGGTTCCCAGCTCTTACTCAGTTCATTAGCTGCATAATGAAGAAGAGTGAAGCCTTTATAAATAAAGGTGTAGCTCTTGCCAATTCTTAACTACTGCTGCATATGGAGAGTAGCTATTGATCAGTAACAAATGGGAGCAGTGCAGCCTGAATGCTTGAGGATATTTAGCTATTCCCCTCCCTGTAAGGCTTTGCTGAGCAGGCACTCTGGCCTCCTTTGTGTATCCTGCCCTGCAGCTAACAAATAACTTCAAAGCTTGATTCCTGTTGATACTGCACACAAGTGTTGCTAAATAGCTCCCAAATAAGTAATGCTTACTTACTAAATAGAATGTTTGAGCTGCCATCACTGAGGAATTTTATTTCATTCTTCACTGACAAGTCTAGCAAATTTTATTTTGCACTTTCGACAGCACATAATGTGTAGGCAATGTGCACTGTGTTTATACGGGATGCACTGCATCATATGAAATATTACCTGTCATTAGAGCCTCCATCAGTCACATTGGACTGGCATAAATCACGTGGAATAAATGCCCATTTTTAGAATACAAGTTGTTCCAGCAAGTGCACTACCATGTAAAAACAATCCTTTGCAAAAATAGAAGTGTACCCACCTTTTAAAACAGCACCCATAAAACTGCAAATAAAACTGGCAACAGATGTTAACATAACAAAGTGTATGACCTGTGTTTGTGCAGAAACGCTTAACATGAGGTAATGTGACTTACAGTGAAAAGGATGTTACAATGTTATTAATAAATACAAATAGTGCCCCTTAACAGCTTAGAGATGATTTGACATCTGGCAAATATGTCTAATATGTCTTATGTAATGTACTTCTTGCACAAGTCTGATTCTTCTCTTTCTGAGAGTGTGATGATTTTCATGAATAAGGTAAATGGCTTTCTAATTTCTAGGCTTTTTCAGATGACATTATAGATTTTAGTTGCCCTTCAAAACATCAGGTTGTATTTTTTTTTTTTTTTGAAAATACTATTCCAATCGCATCTGCGACTAAGGAAGGATAAATGTTTATTATGTGGTTCAGAATGAAATATTGTGTTCTCAGGGAGCTATGAATGTTGAATCTTGAATGTCATGTTATCTGGGCAACAAGCACTGTCAGAATGAATGGATTTGAATATCCATAACTATAAAATCCACCTATCTAGGTTTTACTTAAGCACGAGGTGAGAGATTTTGCCTTTCATGGCATTTTCCTTTTCAGAGCAGATGAAAATCTCAGTCTATTTTCACCAGCATATATAGACATCCTACGTGTATAATAAGTCAAACTATTAGAGAATGGCAACTGTGTATTTTACTTTTCCGTATTTTATACGGTGCTGTTCAATAACTGGAATCCTCATAAATGTCCCTAACTCATGACCAGCTTGATGTCATGAATGCAATTCCATGCACATTACTGGTATTTCTGCATTTTGGCAAATGAAAGTGTCTCAATGCAATATTAGATCAAACAGTAAATGAAATTATTACTGAATAATTTTCAGCAACATCCAGATAATTTATTTCCCTCAAAACCTGGAGCTTACCTATAATTATTGATAGGAAATGCAACACATCATGAACTACTTTAGTAACTTGATGCAAGTGGGTTTGCACCCAAATGTAAAAGGGAACAATTTTCTTCTGTATATTGGTTAAGCAGCCAGAATTGTCATCACTCTGTAAGAGGAGTTTTCTCACATGACTGAATAAGTTTTAAATAAAAGGCTGGAGTTCAAGTAGGATTGGTATGTTTGCTCTAAGTGTAAATAATACACCAGGCATCTACATATTTATTGAGCTATTCATTAAAAAGTTGAAATGAAAATGTGGAAGCGCTGACAGCCAGCTTTTATTCCTGCAGTGACTTTATGCATATGGAAGTTGAAATCAAGTGAAAGTTATTGTAATGGAAAGGACATTTAATGCAGTATAAGAATGCTTGTAGGAACAGTTTTCTAAAAGGAAAACATGAACTGAAATTGTGCTGTGCTAATAATGTTAAAAGAATTGGAAAGCATTTAAAAATTAATGATATTTTTTTTACACTGAAGTATTTATATTACCAACCATGAAGGCCAGCTTTTTGCCAATCACATTCTGTGCTAACTAGTAATTACTAATTCCTGCAAAGAATTTTTTTTTTTTTTTAAGCTTAAGAAATTCCAATACAACAAAATCCAGAGTAGGAGCTTAATTAAAATAAATAAATAAATAAAAAAGAAACAGTACCTGGAACATCATGTAATTGAATCATTAGTTTACAGAGCAGAATAAAAGATTCTCTGAATAGTAGCATGAATTAACTGTCTTATTTTTTATGGTCTCTACTATATATAAGGTGTTGATTTATGTAAGCAGTTTAATTTGTCGGTTTATGACATGGATCCAAAGCACATCTAAATCTTTGGAAAGACCTCTGTTAATGTGGACAGTGAGTCTGGATGGTAAAAAGGCTGGATAAAAACCTGGATATTTATAGAAGACAAAGCCAATCCAGTTTCTGTTGCCTCGTGCTTTATTGTTTTTTCCTAAAATTTACTATTTCCCTCCTGAGTAGTGAGCCACATGAGCATGCAGGCATTTGCCAGGGATCTCACAGTGGTTTCTGTGTTGATTTTTTGGAGTGAAGTTTTTCCCAGTGCAGTCGTTCTGAAGGTGATTAGAGTCACAAGGTTAATAATTGAAAACCATTAATCTAATAGTTAACATCAGAACACTTTCCTACATGTATTGACTGACCAAACAGGTGGAGGAAGAAAAAAAAAAGAAATACCATTCAGAGGTGGACACAATGTAATACCTGGTTCTGCTACAAAATCAATTCAGTAATCAGGTAACTGAGCCAAAAGCAAATTTGCTGGTGCCAATAAAGAAATAATTTTCCCAGTTCTTTTTGTATAGTCCCAACTGAAAGCTCATTTGGTGTAATAAATAGAAGACAAAGAAACTTCTATGTCAAAACACAAATTTGAAAGGAGTTTATCAGATATTCACTCCAGCTCCATGAAACTCTATGTACAGATGTACGTGTATATGAGAGAAAAAGCACAAGTAGCAGTAACACATGAAGCCCAACCATGCTCTGAGCTATGCACACGTCTGCTAAAACCAGAGCTCCTGGAGAGCATTTACAAGGGGTAGAACTTGGCTGGAAGCCTGAAGCTTAATGGTGCCACAAGGGCGATTCATTTTAATTAGCCTTCTAACTTCCTGAGCCCACCCATGCAATAAAGTAAAAGGGCTATGAAATAAATTGAATCTTGGGTTCCTCTTTCGGAGGGTTAAATTTCAACAGGACAATAATACATTTTACAGTGTTTCCTTTATGGTCAGGAAAGTTAAAAAACAATGATTCAGCTGTTTTAAAATGATGGACAGCATAAGATAAACAGTCTACCTGTGGTTTTGGGCTTTTTTGATCTGCAAATTAATTTAGCCGAACAAATACTTCATGCGTAGCAGGTGGATAACTCCATATCATAATCCTTTCTATAAAATATTCTGTACTTGTGTAATATCAGTGTATATTTTAAAATACTTCTAATACGTTTCAGTATGCTGTTATAAATATTAATGAGCTTATGATTCTTTTCCCTAGCTGTTGGTCTTACACGTGCTTCCTCACCTACTGTCAATTTGTAAAATAGCTTGGGAATTTAGCAGGATTTGGTGACATAGCAGAGTTAAGGTTCTATTACAATTTAGGATCTTCTATCCCCTGATAAAATTGCCTTAATGGATATAATTTTTTTTCTGTCTTTAAGCAGCCTACAGAGAAAGAACTCACTTCCCTTTAACGATAATACAAAAGCCTTGGAGTGCCTGCTTTTGATCTCAGATATAATCTCAGATCTCTAATATTATACTGTTACTGTTATATGCATATTTTGCCAGGGTAAAGCATTCTTCATAAATTCAGTGCGTTTTGACTACCCAAAATGCAGATAAGAACCTGCCGTTCACATGTGAAATACATGGATAGCATGTGTGGAATGCTGCTAGTCGTAGTTGATGTCTGGACTCTCTTTAAAAAGCCAAACCCTGAGCATGCTCATCTCTGCCTGGCAGCCCGGCCTTGCTTTCCAGAGCAGAGCTGGAGTTGGGTGCATTTGGATCTGGATCTGGGCGACCTGCCTCTCAGCAGGGCAGTGGATGGTCCCTAGGGCTCACTGTTTGGGCAGCAAGTTGAGGCAGCAAAGCAGGCCGGAGGAAGCTGCAGTTATCTCTGTGCTTCAGAGGTCAGGAGGGATTTTCCCCGTGAGCTAGAGATGAAATAGTTAATAGAGAAGAGAGCGGGTCCCCGTAATTCAGTGCTGGCACCAGGATGTAGAAGTGAGCTGAGAACCATGGTAAGCGGGGGCATGTAGAGCCGTGCTGCAGCCAGCAAGCTGGCGTGGTCCTCCCCAACGGGTGCCAGGAAACACTTTTTTTATGCCAAAAATGCTGCCCCGTGCTACCTCCAGGTTTCAGATTGGTCTCACAGCCTTGCCAGGTTGATGATTACAGCTCCCGATGTTGGCAAAGAGCTTTATTAAATGATCACGCTAAGCTAAAACCAAATAATGCTGAATTTGATCAAGTGTGTGAATTGTGGTGTTTAGTTGTAGAAAAATGGATACAGGGGGAAAAGAGCAAAAAGGATTCAGGGTCCGTTTGCAGAAAGGGGTGATTACAACGTGAGTGGGGTTGGCTGCCAAGGCTTTCGGAATCAGGAACATCCCTGAGATGAAACACTTGAAATGACCTTGTATTTATTCATTTGAGAAGCTTTTATGGAACAGAATTTCAAGCAAGCCACAGGTAAACAAGTTAAAATATATATCATGTAAATGTACATATATGAAGTTCTTATACTGAGTGCTGCAGTTAAATCATGGTTTTGGGGTTCCCAGAAACATTGCTGTATTTTTTTCATACCAACTTTGGAGCATTGCTTCTCTGAGGGGAATTTCACAGCGTGAACAAAACCAGCAGGGAATGTTCTAGGTTTATCTTCCCTTAGAAGTTGTATCTCTCAATTTCCCAGGAGCAAATTTGACATGACACTAGTGTTCACCATTTTTTTTTTCCCATTTTTACTTACAGGGCTTTTCTGAGCCCTGGATCACAGTTGTGAAGCCTGTAATGGATGTGGTCATGCTGCTATGTTGCATTGCTCTTCATTGCTACCAATACCTATTGAAGATGAGCTGGCTCTAGTGCTTCATTGGAAATGCTGAACAGTGATGCCAGGCGATGGACACTTAGTTACCTGGCATTAAATTTTGCCAGGTTTTATATAGTGTGATCATTGTTGGTGAGAAAAAATTAATGCATCTTTACATGTAATGCAAAAAAGAACAGTTTTTTGATATTGTGACTGAGATGGAAACTTTACAGCTAGAGTTTCCTGCCTTGCTCTACAATATATGTACATGTTTCCAAATATAATAGAAGTAATCAGTTTGAGATTGTTTTTAAAATGTGTTACTCAGGGTATTCAAATGACCAATATTTTATTAATCTTTTGCTGCTTATTGTCTACAGATAAAAATTTCTTGAAAGAATTGAGAGCCAAATAACTTTTCACCCACAAAGCCTCGTTAAAATACACTTCATATTTTATGACTTGAGTTGCCTGCTACCAAAGAGAGCAACCACAGAGTATGCAAGTCAAATGAGCTTTAATTTGATACACATTAGTCTTTCATTTGTCTGGGCACATTGGTTTATTTAACAGGTAAGTAACAGGATCCACTTTCTCTGCTCTCCAGTCTATATTAACTAAAAATACTTGCAGACTACCTATACTTCACAAGGATATCATCTTCTTGCTGCCAAAATAGTATAAGTAGCAATGAATATGAAAACCCTTTAAATGGAGATAAATGGTCTCCTTGATCCATATTTCCTTCTTGCAAGTCTATGTGTTTTTTGTTTGTTTGTTTGTTTTGTGTGTGTGTGTGTTCGTGTGTGTCATTTATTACAGATAAGGGGAAAGGGAATTCTGTGTCAGGTCTTGCTAAATGCTGGCAGGATGCTGATGGATGTCATTAAGCAATGAGGACGTGCCCCTACCTGCTCTCACTGTATGACTTTTAAGTGTTAGGCCTCTAAGATACGCTACTTCATCTGATTTTAAACCTAACCTAATATCCCTACACTTTAAAGTAAAACAAATTGCTTCTTTTTAGTGAAATGAGATCAGTTGCAGTGTTACAAAGCTCAGAATCCATTTTCTAAAAATTCTTTGTCTTCAGAATTTTAGATTTGGTTTCATTTTAATTAACATAGGCTGTGCAAATATAAACTAGCTGATATTTCTTTCTCCTGAGTGTTTTGGTAGAAACTCTAGAGCTTTCTGTCTTGCAGATATCTGAAGTAGGTACAGTTCTGTTGCCAAGTCCAATGTGATATCATCATCTTCCCTGCAATCCTCTTTTCCTGTTAATGGAGCTTGCTGGGCAGATTTTGAATTTTCTGTGTTAATTTGACTGATTCTGGCCAACTGTAGTTTGCTACACTGTTGCTTTCACTATTTCTGATTATTTTAATGCTTCCTTCTAAGACAGCCCCATATCCCTAATAAATCCTCATTCTCAACTGAGATGCCTTTATAATTTTTTTTATATTCGGTTTTCCATTTTCTTTTCATGTTTTTTTCCTTTTGCAGGTGGTGAGTCTGTCCTGCAGCCAGGAAGATTAGTATGAGCAAGCACATTCTTTCTATAGGCACTGACTGTAGTTCTATCCATTGGTGAGATGCAATGAGCATAAATACCAAATTCTTCCTCCAATGCTTCACTTTAGGCACATGAATAATCATTATAGCTAAAATATAGATTAAATACTGTCTGTACAACAACTATTTTAAAAGGTTCAGAATGTGACAACTTCAGGAACTGTGTGGATAAATGGGCCAAGTAACCACAAGTGCAGTAAAGCAGGTCACATAAAGGCATATGTGCAAGGGAGGAGGGAATTAGTTCTTCTCATAATTATGAGGGAAGTCCACGACGTCTGCTGTATATTAAGATCCTAAAAGCCTTTAGGCAACAATAAAGTTACTTGTTGTGGCAGATTGAGTCCAACTTGCTTGCTGTACTCCAGACATTAAAATTATATTTCAGTATCACATCTGCCTCTGTTATTAAAAATAACATTCATGTTTAATTGCCTGAAATGTTTGCATTCTTTAACCAGAAAATCTGATGATAGAGTTTTAAAAGGATAGAATTGAAATTATATACGCATCACTTAGACTGCTAGTGTATAAAGTTCTGGACTTTGGAGATCAGTCTTGTAGCCATGACCGCGCGGAGGGGCGGTTGGCCCATGGAGGACCAGCGCTTGTCCTACTCAATCAGTGAGCTTAGGTCGTGTCCATAACCTCCTTTCCCTGCTGTTGTGACCCTCTTGAGTCAGGGACTCAACTCTCTCATTCACTGCGTGTACCATAAAGGCAGAGATCTAGGTGCTGTTGTAGAACAAATAACATTTATGAAGGATAAAGGTAGGATGGCTGTGAAACAAAAATGGTGTGAAACGTACTGGAGGTGCCAAAGGAAAGCAGTTAAGAGAATAGGAAAATAGAAATTGGAGAACAGAAGAAGAAAAAGGGATTAAATACTTGATTCATTCTGTTGTAATATTTCCCTCTTTTGTTCCTGATTTCACCCATTGCTAAATGTCACATAGAAGAACCACAGGGCAAGCTGATTCAGCTGCTGTTCACAGGAAGCTGGGGGCTGTCTTGAAGTAGCTGGTCAGGTTATATGGACTGTCAACTCTTAGGGATGCTTAAAGGAGGCTTGAGTACAGGGAAATTCATGGCACCCTGATAAATTCTGCACAAGTGGTGGACCTGTGGACAAGGTGCACTTACCAAGAAAACCATTCTCAGGTGCCTCCTACCTATATTAACTAGGTAATCGACATCAGAGTTTCATTTTTCCTCTGGCGATGTTATGAGGATTTTCATCTCCAGCAAAACCGGTGGCAAATGGAGCAACTTCTGTTCTAATATAGTTCTCACCCTAATTTGCTTATTAAGCAGTATTTTATCTATCAGGCACCCCTCTTGGCAAAGATTTAAGGGACAATACAGGCAATTTTGGCAAAGGCTGGGTTATAAATGGACACGTATTCTGGGAGTGTTTTGCATAAGATCTACACTCAGCCTTTAATTTTCCACAGTTACTGATATCTACAAAAATCTGTGTGTGGAAATAATGGATAGCAGGAGTTTATCTTCCTCAAACAATAAACAAAAATGTTCTTCAGACCTGAAGAACAGGTTTTGTCAGCTGGGGAATAGAGGAAGTTGGTAAAGGCAGGTGCAGAATCAACAGGCACCACATTAGTAATGATGTGCGGTATCAATATGGCCTTAATTCCTCAGGCACGTCCTAATACTCTTACTCATTGCATTTTAATTAAAATCAGTGTCTTAATATATATTTAATGATTTTAAAGCACAATTGCCTGCATTTTTTGTTTTATTCAACATCCAGAGGTGTAAGAAAACTTTATATTTGGATCAAAGTAATATAGTCACATTAAATAAATATCTAATCCTGTTTTAATTTGATTTTTTTGATTCTTCCAAACATGTTTCTAGATGTTTTTCCTTCCTCTACTTTTCGCTGCAGACAACCTTCCCTTTTGATTTTCATTTTGATTTTTATTCTGAATTTTTGATTTTTATTGCCATTTGATTTTTATAGACCATTTTCCTTCTGTAGATTTAGAGAAGATTATTGGGTTTCCTGGAGGGTAGGTGCTGAGAAAGGAAGTGATGTTGGCTCTAGGAAAAGCAAATGTTAAATATCCCAATTATAGTAATATAAATAAAGAATAAATACTCTTAAAAATGTATAATCCTGTCCTGAAAAGTGACGCTTTTGTACAGAATTCCTTTCAGGTGTTCCTCCCAATGTGTTAAAAGATACCTGATAGATCTGTTGATTTGAAAAGGCTGGGATAAAAGATGAGCATTGTTTTCTTATTTGCATTTGTGTAATTAAAATACTCTTGCTCTCCTTCCATTAAATGCAAAGCTCATGAAAGTTTGCCAGCTAGTTAGCATGATGGTTTCAATCCTGGGGAGCCAGGATATCATTAAGAGATTTAAAATAAGTGCTTTAGATTCCTCGGTTTCCTAAAGATTTATCAAACTATTTAGTGATTTCAGGAGAGATTCCTAAAGTTCAAAATGTTTTTCTTTATGTACAATTACTCTTATGAACACATAGCATAGAAATTGATATGATGGCAGTGATGAAGTAAATCTCCTCTCTTTCCTGTATGTACAGACACTCGTTCCAGATGCCTTTAAAAACCCTTATTATTATTATTATTATTATTTTATTTTTATGACTATTACGAGTTTGATCTAAAATTTAAAGTGAAATTATTTTTATAATATAAGTTAGATTTTTTTTATTTATGTAGAATAAATATTTTGTTTCTCTTGAACTGAGCACTTTCCTACTTTTAACGAATTTGGAGGATTCTTCCTGACCTCTGCTTACTCTTTATCTGCACAGTAAAAAGTAATTGTCTTCATTTCTGTGTCTTAATAGCATGCACTGGGAGGTGAAGATGTATTTGCTAATACTGGGAAGTGGGCTGTGATAGTGTATAATTAGCTATATAGTTTAAATAATGTTTGGTCTTAGGAAAATTGCTGTGCTGTAGTGCATGTGAGCGGTACGTGCCAATGGGTAGCAGTGGAAGGGGTTTGGTGCCATAATTTTGCCATTAGTTTGCCTTGCAACCTGGAGCACGGTCCTCTCCCCTCTGCCTCTTTCCTTCCCAACATTTATCTTCTCTCCTTAAGTAGGCATTTGGCAAGTAGACTGGCTTTTACTTTGTGCAATAATGGGGAATGATTTTTAATGTCTCTAGGCATGATTTTAAGCAAATATCATCTAGTGGAATTTTTTCAGCCTTGAAATATTATTTGAAGGACTCTCATAATCATAAGTAAGACTTATGAAGCTGAATGCTAGTGAGATTTTGGGCAACATTTACATAATGACATGGTTTTAATTTTTGAAGTTCTGCCCAGGAATCTCAGTCCAAACTCTTGTCTCAAAGTCAGGCCAGGATGTGTGGAGCTCGTGAGTGTGGTGAGTGGCTGCACAGAGTCACAGGGGTTTGGCCTGTGCATCACTTTATCTACATGATAGGCTGTATGACTTTTTTAAGATGTGGCATGCTGTTGGAGTTGATAGAGAAGTTTGTAGCTGATGATGTTCCTGAAATGTTCCTGAGATGTCATTCTAGTTTCTCCTTTAAACATGACTTATAGCAGAAGAAGCCAGCTTAAACAGCAACAAATGTTATTTTAGATATTAGCTTTTTTTTTTTTTCCTCCTATCTGTAAGAGTGGAGAACTATTGGAACAGATAACTAGAAAAAATTTAAAGACAAGTTAGCCAAACACTGTCTGAGGATGATTTAGTCTTTCTCAGTAAAAGGGACTAGACTTAGATAATCTCTGGGGGTTTCTGTCAGCCTTGTATTTCTATGATTTTCTGATCAAAGTAATTTGGAGTAAATGTGCAGATTGGATTACTTGTTTCTGTGCCTAGCATCACAGTTATTTTAGAAAGGATTAAAAATCTCAGAAGAGGTAGAAAGTCAAAACCTTCAGCCAACCTCTGAAGCTAAAAAGAAGCTTTTCATACAAAAGTATGCATACTAATACTTCCAGTTTTCTGATGCCTTCTGAAACACATGGACTTGCTCCTGATAGAAACAGGATCCCAGACCAGCAAATTCTCTTTACATGTTTGCATCCTATTACACATCCTATTACACATCCTATTACACATCCTATTACATCCTATTAAAACGTATTTGCATGCGTTTTCTTGAATTTGCCCTTAATATGGCTTGTTATAATCATGCTATCATGTAATTAGAGAGCCAAATTAGTACTTTCTTTTGTACGTTACACATCCCTTTTTTTTTCCTTTTCTTTTAATTCTACTGGTACACCATTGATAACACAACAGCATCAGATGTGAGATGAAGTAGATTCCATTTCATGTCCTTTAGGTTCCATTTAAATATAGTGTCCTGCAAAAGAAGTCTCATGTACAAAGCCAAGAAATATGAATCCACAAATGAAAAATTGGGTGGTTTTGTCATTGCAATATCATTTTTCTGTATCCGTCTCTCCAGGTGTCTTCTGTTTGTCGGGTAAAAAACCCTATTTTTGAGACAATATTTCCTTATCTAAGTTTTTTCACCATTTTGCTTTCATGGGTTTTACTTTCTTATTTGGGGACTCTTGGATAAGAGTCTCTTATCCATTTCATTTTGGATAAGAGAATTTCCTTGCACTAAATATGGACAACACAAGGCTTGCTTTTTTCTTTCCAATTCCTGTTCCTTATAGTTGTTTTAAAACATTCTCTGCTTCGTCTTATAAATCAGGGATACTATTTCGGTGCGTTAGAAGAAACTTTCTAACTAGATGCCGAAGTTGCGAAAATGGAGCGAATCTCTCCGCTCTCTCACTCGATGAATTACAGAATTATTGTCCTTTCACTCCTGCGTTCCCATATGCCAAGTTTAGGGATTTCCTCTTCTCTGAGGTATGGAAGGACAAAATGCACAAACTTGCAAGCCCAGGAGAACAGCATCTCCTGGCACTGCTTTGATCTGATCTCCTCCCGGCAGATGACCCGATTTGCACAGCTGTCTCATCTGCATCTGTGAGTGGAGCTGTAAATGGGCAGCATCACTGGCAGTGTCTCCATCCTCGTTACAGCCGGTGTGATTTCCCTGCAACGCTGGTAGCTCCTTAGCTTCCGAGAGGTCCCTGCCTCATGGGAAGGAAGCTGGATGCAGTGTCCTCAAATCCTGCTGAGTTTTTTATCTGCAGTCGGTGGAATGCTGTAAAACCAGTGGCATCCTTGTCACCACTTACTTTTCCATGCCCAATTTCCTCTAATGAGAAAACGTTAATTTGACACCCTGTTCTTGTATATCAAGTGTTGGTGATTAAGCAGCTGGAGATAAGTGTTAATCTTTTTTTCTGGTTTTCCTTAGAGCTCTGATAAGGAGTTAGTTCACAAGAGTTTGAGTTGGTTCACAAGATTATCCAAACCTTATTACAAAATCACTTCGGCAGCAAAACAACCGTCATTGCCAGCTGAGCGTTTTTGTAGTTACTATTACTCCAGGAGAGGGTTTTTAAGGAAATGGACACATCCACAGTGACTTCTGTGTGAGCTGGATCACATCCTTGCTCATCACAGCCTCGGGGCCTGGAGGCTTCTGACTGCTACGGAAAACTCTCTCTTCTAAATGACCCCCGTTATGGGTGTGATGACACTTCAGCTCATGAATCGCACCCGTATTGTATGTAATCACTCTGTTCAGTGTTGTGAAAGTTGGTGATTATGTGGCTGGGTGTATAGTTAAAGTTTTTAAAAGTAAAATTTAAATTTTCTTCCTTAGCCCTTTAAAGTAAGTAAGTAATGCAGTGAAATGAGACTGCAGAGCTTAAGCAGAGAGAAAGGCACTTCTGCATTTCCTCCCAAAGAAATGCAGGTGCTGCTACTGTATCTGGAGTAATCTGAATTTTTGAAATGTTTAACATCTATGAACTGTGTTAAAAATGCAGTTTAGTCTTCCCTAAATCTGTGAGGCTGGAGGTGTGTTCATGTAAAATGCTCACAATGTCAAGCAGAAGTACTGGCCTGTCCTTTAAAAATCAAACAGAAAAGATTATCCAGAATCTCAAGATGATGTGAATGGCTTTTCAGAGATTACTCTTTCCTAAATTAGGATTCCAGAAAAACTCTGCTCTCTTTTAGGCATCTGGTGGGTGCCATAATTTAATGGAATCACAGTAGATATGGATCTTTTAGAGTAGAGCAGCTCATCATGATCTTGCGCCTCAAGCATCACAGAACACATTCCATAGGAGATTTGCCTGAGAACCTCAATTGAAGTCCGTGTTACTAAAAAAAAAAAAAAAATCCTTCTACCCCAAATTTATTGGGATTGTTTGTTGGTATGATTCTGCATATGTTCTATGATAAACATACCACTAGATGAGAAAGTTTTTAAACTGTATTAGACATTTTTTCCCATGGAGTATTTCTTCCAGATACTCAACAACTGAGAGCAGTGATTATCTATCTGTCATATCACTCTACTCTTTGCCGTTCTTAAAAACAACAAAACAACAGCAGAAGCGCAATCATAGAGATTTCAATAATGCTTACAAATGCTTTATCCCATCTATATTTCTATTTGAAATACATTGGTTTTGCTTTGCCTCTTGCCATCTTAGACTTTTTTCAGTCATTCTTGATTCCTGTACTTTAATAAAAATATGTGGCAAGAAGAAGTAAACATGAGAATTCAAGTGAGAAGAAACCAGTATGATGTTAGCATCTTCTGTGTTTCATTGTTAGGCTGTTTTAGAAATCTGCACTCAGGAATGTTCCTGGGGAGGGGAATACTTAGGTCGGTGGTGTTACTTTTTTTTATTAGGTTCATTGTCAGGACTGTAAGGAAGGTCTGTAAGAGCACCCAGCCAGCCACTAAGCTATGAAGATACTATGAAGCTGCTGTTTTTAATCTTCATTTAGGTAAGTTGAAATCAATAAGAATGTGGTGTTTACTCTAGAGGAATGGAAATACTCACATAAATCTGTAGAGCACTGATGTATACCTGAGGAAATGTCAGAGGTGCAGCACATCTCTTGCTGCACAGGCTAGGATTTCACAGAGCCTATTTAGATGACCTAAAAAGAGATGTCCGGGGTTAGATTTGTTTTTGGTTGAGGATAGGGAACACTCTGCTGTGCTACAAGTTCTCTGTGAGGGAGCACCTTCCTCTTTGAAGAGCTTTGGTTGTGTAATTTTAACATTGTTTTGTAAATGGAGGGGGAAGAATGAAAGTCAGTGCTCCGTTCTTCATCTTTTTGCACCGTTATGTAATTTTTTTAAGAGTGATTAAAGAGAATACTCTGGAGCTTTTGCTTAAAACAAGTCTCCATTTACAGATTTCTGCAAAAAAAGGAGAAGGAACTTGTCACTTTGATATTACATGTTGGTGACATGCTGCAAAGACTTTCTATCTGTGTACTATACACACTCTCTTTCCTGAAATCACTAAACAGGTTGACGAATCTATTAGAAACACAGGAAGACACCCGAAAAGACGAACTGAAGTAGCAGCAATAAAGTTAATACCAATTAATTAAGATTTCTGTATTTGCATTCAAAGAATGCATTAGTAATAAAAAGTAAACCGTAAAGACCAAGTCATTTGTGAACCACAGGAAATAATTTCCTTTTTTTCCATTTTTTTTTCCCCTTTTCTGGTAGAGTGCAACTTCTGAAGAGTTCATAATAAATCAGTCCTGTTTTGATTCTTTATTGTCCAAGTTTGCGAGCCATTTTCCTTGAGGGAGCAATTATTTGGAGCTCTTTGTTGTGCTTGGTTGTTTTGGGGCTTTTGGGGGAGTGTGAGGGAGAATCTTAGTGTAACATCACATTTCTGAGACCCTTGCACTCTGTCAGACTCGATCTAAATTGATAGACAAATCCAGCAGTTGTTATGGAGGTGGGAGAAGAAGACTGAGCAGAGAGGTTTATGGAGCATGACTGTGTAGCACACTTATCTTTTAGGAAGACTGGATAAAAATGAAGATTTGGAATTGTAAGAAAAATTCAGGAATCTAAGCAACTGATGCCAGTTCCATGCATAAAGTCAGTGAAAGAAGTTCATGAAGAGCTAGGAACTGAACCAAAGGTGTGCAGTGCCACTTTTCTGTCCTGCAGAAATAGGATATACACCTTTCCTAAAATCAATATGCAGTAAGTCAATAAGAGAGGACTTTTTCTTCACTTGGGTCCCT
This sequence comes from Tinamus guttatus, assembly GCF_059628265.1. NCBI lineage: Eukaryota > Metazoa > Chordata > Aves > Tinamiformes > Tinamidae > Tinamus > Tinamus guttatus. The sequence goes on along the minus strand of NW_028288821.1, from coordinate 14,817,861 downwards.
CTGACCCAAATGGAGTCTTTTCTAAGTGAAAGGAGATGCACATGTTCTCCCAGTGCTGTGAAGTACATTTTAGAGTGCCGGGTTGAGCTTTTCCTTGCCTGTCACTGTGAAATACCACTTTGCAATAAATAGGGAATTAGAGTAAAATCAATCTGCTACATGGTAGTCTGCATTATGTTTCAGAAAAATACCTCATTAGTTATATTGTACTCTAAAAGACTTGATAAAGGTGGAGTAGTGCACCATTGCTGTTGGGTTTTAATTTATGTGTGTTATTTGTAATTAATCAGTATTCTGAAAAACGCAATTGTAGGAATACTGTGAACTCTGCTAATTTAAATTGTATCTATCTACATTGGAAGCCTGAATGACAAGGCAATTGTGTAATAATGTAGAAAATGGATAAGGGAGAGAGCAATGAAAGCATCTTCAAACTCAGATCTGACTACTTATTGGTTTTTCATTTAGGTGATGAATGTTGTCATTTTATTTGCAATAGTTTGGGTGGTATATTTCATAGCTAGATAAAAGAAATTTGTATTTGTTAATCTTTTTTAATAGATGTGGCATTAGTTGAGTGTTCAAAATGTACTGCAGACAGTTTTAATTCTCAAAATAGCTATTGCTATTTGTGTATTTCGAACATTGGTTTCCAAATTTTGGGTCTGACTGACATGAGCTTGGAAAAGGAAAACCATTAGACATGATTTCTTGTATGCATAGTGCAAATTTTTCAGACCTATCAGACCATCCAATTCTGTTTTTTTTTTTGGTATTGTTGTTTATTTTTTTCTTCCTCCCTTTGCCGGAGTTGGCTCGTCTCATTTACTCTCCTGCCATGGCAAGCTTATCTTGCCTTGAAGATGGTACAAACTGCACTCAGATCATCTTCGTGCTATCAAAGCAGTATAAGGTGGCATTTGTCTTTGTCTATGCTAAACTGTTACTAGTGCAGTGTAGGAAATACGTACACAAAAATAGTAAATTTGCTGCCAATATCCCAATGCAGATGGAAGTAGACTGGAAAAAAAAGGGCCTTGTACTATATAAATAAATCAAATCAGGAAACTGATTTCAGCTATATTGTTAGAAATCTCTTTTGTGCTCTTTGAGTAAAATTTCTGTTAACAATATATCTCTACTAGCAATTAAAAAATAAATTCTCTCTTAAAAATAAATCCTGAAACTTGCACCCAGATTTTTCTTCCTATAGTTTTTTTGAGGGCTAGCCATATTTTTGCTGTGGGCTGCAGAGGGCATTGAGGTAGTGTTTGCCCACAGGGGACATTTACCAGTGCTTCTGGTGAAGGGCATTCTGAAACTGGGACTTGGAATTGTTCAGATGCGGGTGTTGCTGAACAGACATATATTGCACTATTGGATAACTACTAAGATGCTGGAATTACAATATTGAAATGAAGACCATAAGGAGGGACCAGAATTCTTATTCTTTGTATCAGGTTTTACTTATTCTTTTTAACGATAATAATTGTTGCTACTATCTCACACAGTGAAAGTGGTTTTCCTTGCCTTTCCCAGGTGAAAGGAGTTTGCTGTATGTGACTTTCTGTTTATGATGAGGCTATATGTTCACAGATAATCATCATGTGACATTTTGTGATCACAAGTGGATTTTCAGTTCCCCAAATCACACAGTTGGCAGGAAGGCTTTTAGCAATTAAAATTAAAGCCAGAGGTTGCGATTCTCCTGGAGAGAATTGATAAGAATGTGGCAATATTCCAGGTCCTTTTGAATGTAATTTTTCCCACGGATTGACACTGTGCCAAGAAGTGTTTGCATTTTCCTGCTGTACTCAATATTTTTGGTCAATTCATACTTGACTCTGACCTCTCGAATTCAGATTCTGACCTCTCGGATACCTAGGATTCAGGCTGTGCTGGTCACTGGGGAAGTAATTGCCCTTGCCTTGGCCTGGCAGAACTGTCCCTGTTTGGTAGAACAGTCATGAGCTGCAGAGTTTTATTGTTTAGTGGGAAATAGCAGCTGCTTTATGGTGGCCTAGGTCCAGAGGTGTTAATTCACATTCCCCTTAGGAGTTGGGCTATTTTCCATTCCATCTAAATCCGTGTGAGCATTAACTTGTGGACCTAGAGAATTAAATACATCTCGTCGCTTTACCAGTGGCACGTGCCACTTTGGTTGTTATTGACTTGAGAAACGGGAGATTTTGTTGTACGAGCTTGCTGAGCCACCAGGATCCAATGAACTCTTTGTCCTTGCCTTATCCATCCCCAGCTGTCAGCTTTCTTCAGCCATTAAAAATAGCCTCCCCTCCTGCTTCTGAAACTAGATAAATCGTTAGTCATTTCCTCACTTAAAACGGGAAGAATAGGTTAATTGCTTAATGAGTCAGAAATAATAATAAAACTCACATATCAGAAAAACACAGCAAGGTTCATAGATTCCCCTTAATTGTCCAATTTTCCCATTAATTCTGTGGGTGCTCACAAATACCGCTCCATGCGGGTGGTAAGTTTCCATGGCACTTCAGAGCAAACCAAAGTAATGGAGGAGAAAAGAGATTAAAAAGTGGGATTACTTGTTAATTGCCACTGAGGAACAGATTTTATTCACTAACTGGATGATCTTTCCTCATGACAAACTCTGTAAAATAATAATGCTAAAGACCTGGGTCTTGCTCAGTAACATCCCAGAAAAATTGTAGTGTTGACCACGATGGGAACCAACTTTAAAGAACACTTTTCCAATCATTTTGCCAAAACATGAGTCAAAGGTGTGGAGAGGAGATGTATGACATGCAAATAACATCTGAGACTGATGAAATGGCCAGCAACTAACTTAAATACAGCTCTCCGGATGCTACTTTAACCTATTGTTGGAATTCCTGTGATATAAAAATTCTTTGTTGTGACAGCTATGTAAATTTGAACACCTCTATAAGATACAAGATAAGTTACTCGGGTCTTAAGTTGTTATAACTGAAAACAGGCTTTGTCCAATAATCTTTTTCAAGGCATGCGCATTCCTCACTTTATTGAAAATAATAGGTAATATTTTCTGTTCCTTTGAGGCTGTCTGTGTTGTTTCAGAGGTAAAAAGGTAAAATATAAAGCTGGAACTTTTCCATAAGCTCTGTCATCATGTTTCCTATTTGATGTTTTGAATGGGAATCTAGGCTGCAACATGGTGGGACTTTTCTGGGGGACTGAGCAACTACTTTCTTTGGCTTGTTTTTCTCACGCACTAGTAAAGCTTTTTGTTGGAAGATTTATTCCATTATGACATGAGATTTTATTAAATATCAAGAGTTATACAGAGGGAAACCTCTGTTGTTGAAAACAACAGCAACATGTTTCTTCCTATACAACGTGTTCCCTTCGCAGGCCACCCTACTGTTATACCACAAACTAGTGACAGCAAGACCTTTATTCACAGCTTCAGGAGCATTCTTTTAAAAATCAACTCTACTTTCTCCATATATATGTGGTAAGAACTGACTGCATTTTATGCTGTCTAGATCAGAGGGAACCTGGAGTTGAATTTACCATTCGTGGTTCTGTTTTGTTGTTCCAGTGAATGCAACTTTCCCTCCCTCTTTATTATGTAGCAGTTCTGTACAGCAGCATGAACACATTGCACCACTTGTCAGCCTTTGGTAAAAGGGCTGTAGGTACAAAACCGTGTTCATCCCCCATCCTGTGGGGTCTGCCAACAATGTAAAGGGAGAGCATGACTGCAAAATAGTCCTGTTGATGCCTTCTGCAAGGGCTGCTGCTGGTTTGGCTGGTTTTACTCTCTCTGCAAGCAGAAGAGAAGGTTGTAAAGAGTAACACTAAATAACTGTATATAGTATATACATTTAAATATATTTTGGTGTCAATTTTCTCTTTCTCTACTGTTTTATGCTTTGAAGATCATATATCATTCAATTTGCTGCTGGGATAGTACACATCCTCATATATATACTTCTTTCTGCACCCTGGAAGTTGGAAAACTTTCCCAAAAGAGCACCTATTCATGTAGGTTGTATTTGTGATGTTGTTTTTCTTCAAATGCGTTTAGCTGCCAGAGCACCCAGGTGCGGGGTCAGCAGCAGAGCCGGGGCTGGCGCTCGACCTCGGCTGCTCGTCGCCTCTCGGCTGCCCTGTTGATACGGAGCTAACGGGGCTGCGCATCTCTGCCTGTGTATAGGCAGAGCATGGGAGGAGGGATGGCAGCTGGGGCCTCTGGGTGCTAACATCATTCAGAGCGATAACAAGAACAAACCTGACTTCCCCCCAAAAAAGCAAAACAAACAAACAAAAGCAAAACAACAACCAAAACAACAACAAAAAAACCCACCTAGCATCAAGCTTTGACAAAAGGTTCATTGATCCCAAAAGAGTCACAAATAACAATCATGAAAATGTCCATATTTGGACACAAATCTAACATTTTCTTTGTCGTTGGGTTATGTTGTAAAGAATTTGATCAACTCTGACATGCTGCTTACTTAGAATAATTTATATGTCACTACCAGAGTATTTATTTATACCTTTACTTACAGCCAGAATTATATTCTCCAGAAGTTTTTAATGAAATGGAATATGCTTCCTTTACAGGAAGATTGATGAGATCTGCAATTAAAGAATACAATCACATACCTATAAATAAAGTGAACATATTGTGTTACTGAGATTATTAAACCTTGAGATATTCCCTGATTTAATGATGTAAAACTAATACACACACACACACATAAACTTTTGTTTAACTGTGATATCTGAAAAGTAACTCCCTTGTCACATGGTATTCTTGTAGAGAAATAGTTTTCTTGCAAGAGCCTGCAAATATAACCTGTCTGAATTTCTATACACATCATTGCATACTAATTTCAGAAATGCACCTCAATGATCTGCAGCCACCTGAGTCCTGAATTTTTTATTTTAGATCACAACAAAAAATTTTACTACTGAATAATAGGAGGAATTATAAAAGAAGTCAAGCATCATGTGCTCGGTCTCACTATCCATTTCCTCCTCCATGAAAAGGTCTTTCATGAAACTAAACTGTTTGGTGCTGGTGGCATGTTATAGATGTTACTTCTACGGAAAGACAAGTTGTTATTAAATGTGAGTCTGAGGCTAATACTACTATGGCTAGACTGTAAACAGTCTACCCAGTACAGTTACAACCAGTAAATACAGTTACAATCCTGTAACTTGGATGAGAATTAACTAAGTGAATCCTTTCAGATGAAACTTGCTGGGTTAAGATCAGAAGTGGATTATGTTTGTGTCACAGGAGCAGCAAAAAGACAAAATCTTCAGTTAAAAGTCCTTAAAGGAAACAATTGTCTCCAAGCAAAGCTCAGTGTTTAAATGTGCAATGGCTTTTTTTTTTTTTTTCTTTTAAGAGGGACAGATGTTTCACATTGTATCCTGTCAAGAATCATATCATTGTATCATATCAAGAAAGGAGAAGCAAAAGCTTCTCTTTTTCAGCCAGGATGACATCCTGGTCATGATCTGAAGGCAAATATTAGACCTTTTCTCAAGGCAGAGTGTTCGTGATGAGTCTGGACTGCTGCAGCACATTTCTGACACCCAGCTTCTCCCCGAATAACACAGAATGGAGAAATTCCTTTGTCACGGAGGAAGTTGCAGAGTGTTCTTCTCTTTATGCTCAAATGTGCATTACTGATGCAAATATTTTAGCTAGAGAGAATCATTCTGTGGCTGCCTTCTTGAATTTTTAGGACTATATATAATATTTCTCTTTCTTTTGAAGCAACAGCCTATTGGAAAATGGAATGAATGAAGAAAACAGGGATTCCTTAAAAGATGCCCATACCACAGCAGCCTAGATGTAGTCATAATATTGTGCTGTAACTTTTTATTTATTTATTTATTTATTTTGTCTTCTTTTTCTTTCTGGCTCACGTGGCCAAAAAGAATGGCTTTTTACTTCTCCTCTTCTTGTTAACATAAGCCAAAATGTTGGCAGGAAGAACATCTGCAGGGCTTATGCAATAAAAAGGAAAGATGAAGTCGCAGCTGGGTGGGTGGTGTGACAAATGCCGTATGAGTGAAGAAAGCAGAAACAGATAGCAGAAAGACATGAATGTTCTTTCATAAGAGCTGGGGTTCTCCAAAAAGCTCTTCATTTGCTGAATGTTTGTGAGGTTTTTTGCTGGCTGGCAGATGTTAAAGACATTTCCTGGCACTTGAGGACCTGCTCCAGAGGAAGTTAAATCAAAGACATTACAGCTGAAAATTCATTGAAGCTGAAAATCCGATTCGGATTTGTTTGGTGTGTGGGTTTTTTATTATTATTTGTTTGTTTTTTGTTTTTGTTTGTTGGTGGTTTGGTTGGTGGTTTGGTTAGTTTGGTTTATTTGGTTTATTGTTTGCTGCTGTTCTTGTTTTCAAGTATCTAATTTATATCCTTTAAGTAGCTTGGATGGGAGAGTTTTTTTGATGACATCTGGTACAAGTTCTTTGTTTGACCAAACTCAGTGAGAATTTATAGTATTAGTTCCTCCATAATGCTTTGGGGTTCTCGAGGTAATGAGTTGTAGACTTTGTCATATTTAGCTTTCTTGCTTTGGTTTAATCTCATCTGAGTGCTTCTCAGCACTCAGGACAGTTCTTCTGGATTTCTTTTAGTAGAATGACTTTTTACCAATCTGCTAGCCTAATGTAAAGGGGGCCTACTACAGAAGAAACACCTGTGCAAGTAAAATGTCATGGTGGAAAACATTACATTCTTTTCTGGAAAAATGTGATATAATGATTTGCATATCCTATATACCAACTCATGAAGAATAGGAGTCATCATTTCAAAAAAGATAAAAGTAACCAGAACTGACACCCTTCAGCAAGATCACTTTAGTTCCTCAGCTATTATCACATAAAAATGCAAGAAAAGAAACTTATCCCCAATGAATAATACCCAAGTTTGACTGCTATGTGCTTATAGACCTATCACTGCTTTCTAGGAATCTTTTATATATATTTTCTTCTTTTTAATTTCCAAGATTCTCATTTATTTTACTTTGCTGTCTCAGAAAGGAGTGATGAAAAGCAAAGAGCTTCTTAATGCTACAGCAGCATGGGTAGAGTCTAAGACCTGTGCATCTCAGCACCGCTTTCCCAAAGCCTTACTGTTCTTACAGGACCTCTGTACTGGATACAGTTTCCTGTAATTTGTGAATCCCTCACTGTGTTGATTCCCTCCCTTTAAAAGTAAAATTCCTTTTTTTTTTTTTTTTTTAATCCTTTCCAAGCATTAACAGTAAAATCCATTGCTATTAGCAATTCTTTTTTCAATGGAATTTAAATGTCCTCTACCAGAAGCTCCACTTCTTGGGAGTGAAACAGAGATTATTGCTCCCGAAGTGTAATCTTTCATGTGTTTCTGCTCCTTCATTTTACTGACAGTGCTGGAAGAAGGATTTACACAATACTTAACAGCAAATAAAAATATAGAAAAAAAAGGGGATATATTTCTGCTGTAGCTTGCTGCATTTAAACATTTTGCCCTGTAATTATCTGAGTTCAATATTTAGGGTACCCTCTGAATCTGGCTTAGATAGTACAGCTACTTGTGTCGGGGTTAATTCTGCCCAGTATCTGCAAATTAATGGAGGCCAACTATACACATGTGACTTGGCTTTGCTGGATTGCCTGTGCTAGACCTGTCAACCTGTAATGGAGATTTCAATCCCTGCATCATGGTACCTTCATACAGGAACTCTTCAAAAGAACCTTAGGAACAGGCACAACACTGTGCATCAGAAAACTTCAGCAGATAAAGATAAAACAAGGGAAGTAAATTACAGTAACTTGCAATTGGGTTTTCTCAAATACTCTATTAAATAATAAAATCCAGGTATGTTTTGAAGGAAGAAAGGAAAGAGAGCATGAAAAAGCATATCTCTGTTTGCAGCTTTACTGTGGGGAAATCTAATTCATGTTTGCTTAGGTTTATTCTAAGAGAAGACCTTGAAAATGAGACAATCTTTGTTCCAGTAGTCCTATTTAATCCATACATGACTGGATTGAGATAAGCATTGTACCTCATTGATTTATAGACTTCCTCCTCTATCCTTGTCATTTCTCAAGAGGAAAGACTTATCCTCTTTATAGGAAATATGTAGCTGGTTAATAAGTGCAAACTTGAAAAGTCGGAGAAAACTGTAGGGACTCTCACATTTCACTGGCAGGAAGGGTTTTCTGTTTCCATTCAGAAACTACATCCCATTCCCTGCAGAATTGGGGTTGGTGATGCTCACTGGAAAGAGTAGCATAATCACAATCCTTATGAAAGGCAAGGCTGTGACGAATATTGTCCATTATTTATATTATGACTTATTTAAATGATGTAATATTTACATTTGTGTGCCTCATTTTGTATGCAGCGCTCAGGCAGTGGATTTGTGTAAACTCTGGAAAGATGCCGAGATCTCAATTTAGTCTTTGCCCTGGGCCACCACTAGGGCTTGCAACGGGCTAATTCATAGGGCAGATATGGCCGTATTCCTGCTGTTTGCCTTTCACAGCCAAAGACCTGGTTTTACACAGGAGGAGAAGTGAGAAAGGTCCCCAGGTGCCAGCATTCCCAGGGCCCTAACAGGTAATATTTATGCCAAGCCTGTCTTCATCCTGCTGTGCACAGCAAGACCCACTGAGAGCCCTCACTGACCCAAGGACAACTCAAAATAAAAATCGTAGAAGGTAGCATGTTTTTTTTATAGTGATACTTGCATATTTACAGGGCACAGGACAAGGGGGGCTTTGTGCTTTTCCTTCTTTTCATGATTTTACTGTTGCAAATGAAGGTGAAATCAGTAAATCAGGGCAAAAAGTCTGGCTCAGCTTGTTTAGCAATATCATTTTTGAGACAGAAATAAAGTGATAATATGTTTCTACAGTTCTGAGACTGCTTTAGTCTTATGCTAATTTAAAGCTATCCAGTATTCTGATGTTTTATAAGTTCATAGTTGATTTTGGAAGTAATTTAGGGAACTTTGTTTCTTAATAGCAATTATGTCTATTGAGTAAAACATTGCGGATGCTGATTGACTTCCGGTTTACTTTTACATTTGCTCTGGTTCTTCTTTCCTCTCTAAATGAGAGATGGTTTTGCAGTAAAAAAAAAAAAAGTTTCTGCACCAATGGCATCTTAACCCCATCCATTCTTCATAGTGGGGAAAAGGAATATGAAGTTACCTTTTAGCCATTTGCCTTTGAGTACATTTAATGTGGATTATGTTATTAGATACATTTTTTTTCCTGACCTTGAAAGTCTATAGTATGTTGCATAGTTTGCTAAGTGCATCATCCACTCCAGTTAGTATCTCCTTCATGCACCAGTGAGAGTCTCTGGATACCCTTGCTTACAGTTTTCCATCCATATGCCCTCATTTATTACAAGCAGGGAACCATCTTTCTTTATTTTGTCTACTTGGACAATGAGATATTGCATTTTTCACAAAAATAATTTATCATGACTGAAATGATGCTTAGCTGAATGGTCAGAATCACTTTTCTGTTAGGTGCTCTTTTGGGTTGCTTGGTTTGTTTTTGTTTTAATGAGTTTTAATATTGAATTTCATTTAAGCTTCACAAAATACATTTGTCTCTGCGATTATTCAATATGATAAGCTTTCCTGCTGACCTCAGAATAAGCTATTCTATTTCAGAGGGTGGTGCATTCAGAGATTGCTCTTCATTAGCTACACTGCATCTGTGTGTTACATCTGCGCAGACTAACAGCAGGCGTATTAAGTCCCATACATATTTATTTATGTAAGAAATAAGAAGCTAATAGTTGTTATCCTAGGAAATTGATGGTGAGGAAAGCTTGTTTTATTACAGCAGTTTTCAACATTAGGTATCATAAGGCTTTGCCAAAGAATGTAACTTTGGATGTAACTTTGCAAGTACAGAGAATTGTTTGCAGAAAATTCGTCCTTCTCTTACTGCCTTACAAGCAGTAGCAGAGTAAGAATTAAAATCTCTTCCTTATTTTCAGCTCATCTTGAGCAGATTCTTCAGTAATAATTTTGAGTTAAGCAAAAAGTTTGCATTTTATTTGGCCTCTGAGAATCCATTAGAAAATGTACCCTGTGAGTAAATTTTCTGCCTGCCAGCGCTGGTAAAGAGAAAGAAATCTCACATTGTTTAGTGTGGAGTTAGACTGATGTGTTTTATACTGCTGCATTTGTTTTAGTGTTTCAAGGTTATGGTCTGCAGCATTTAGGTTATGAATATGGGCAGCAGTGAATAAATTTTCTTGATTTTGAGCTTTAGTCTTGGGGCAAGGAGACTGAAATTGTTTCCTTGTCCTACAAGAGGAACACAAATGAAATGCTGCAATAGTGCGTGGTCCAGAAAATGAGAGGCATCAGAGGGAGAGAGATCCCATAAAAAGGAAAGGTATAATTGTTCCAAATGCAAGGAAGGAGTTTGGGGTCAAATATGTGTTTCTCTTTTTCACTGACTGCAGATGCTTTAGTGGTAGTTCATCTAAATGCATGGTGAGCTGTACAAGCAGGGAAGTGACCTTCACCCTCTCCTACAAAGACATTACATGCTTGTTACGTGTCCTGTGCACAGCAAAGTTATAGCCATGGTGCTCAAGCAGAGGAGGAAGCTTAATTAATGGAAACCAGTACATTTATGACATGAACAGCAAATACTGACCAACTCTCTTATAAAAGCATTAACCTAGTTTTCCCCCCACACACTTTGATTTAGAAATGAAAGTAGCACTTCTGCAGTGATCCTTCATGCAGAATTTTTAGATGGAGCTTCAGCTAGAAGGGAATTTTTATGCAGAGCTTGTGTTCTCTGTATCTCATAGATACTGCTGGGAACATGTCTCTCAAAATTGGTTCTCCTGATGATACATAATAAAGCAGTGTTTAAAAACAGTTGCACTTTTTTTTTTTTTTTTTTTTTTTTGAGTATTTCTTGTAAGCATTTAGATCAGCAGTTACTTTTCTCTGAATTAAGAAGATGATCCTTTATGGACAGGAAGGAAAAATCAGACAGGAGAATAAAACTTTTGGTTACAAACTATTTTTAGTGGAGTAATTTAGGGTATTTAAGGAAAGTAATTTAATCTCAATCTCAAATCTCATCAATCAGGAGGACTGAGACTCCCATTATTCGTGTAGATTTTTCTAGCAGGAGAGCTGCTATTTAACTCCCTAAACAGATACAGTCCTGCAAATGCACAGTGTGCTGCATCCCAGACTTTACTAGAAGGTATAATGGAAAATGCAATTCCTGTTAAAAAATCAAAGTGTCTCAGTGCACTCAGGAATGTAGTAATTGTCCTGCAGTGACAGTAAGGTTGTGAATACTTGGGAAATAAAAACTGGGGGATGGTTGAGTGATTTTGATGCCATTATTTCTATTAATGTGTCTTGATGGGAGAATATTATCATCATTGTGTGCTGAAGAATACTGTCATTTTTTTGTTTTTCCCCTTTTTTTCTTGGTCGCCTGTACTCTGAAAAAAAGATCTTGCCTGATACCATCTTTGAGTGTCTGGCATTTTTGATAATGCACTGAACTTGTTGGCAAATTCTATGTCTTAGGGGATATGTCATAAGTTGAGTTTGAGGTTTTCTGATTAAAAACAAACAAAACGAAAAGTAGTTTCAGAACTTGGCCTTATTGCCATCTTAAATCCTGTAGAATGGGGCTTGTATCATTCCTGGACATCACTGAAGATACATGGCTGAATAAATAACTTTTCTTTGTTCAACATTTCAGCCTTGAAAGAGCACTCATCTCCTGGGCTTCACAATTCCTGTGCTTTGTTGCTTATGTGAATAGCTATAAGTCACATCTCAGACAGTGGGAAGCATCTTTCCAGAAGTGAGATGAGAAGGGAACAACTGCATTATTTTGATGAAGTAAAAAGTTGTCCGAAGAGTTTTTTAAAATTGATTAAGCTACATGCCTTAGTTCTTTTAATTAGAACTACTTCAGCAAAATAGCATGACAAAAATTAAAGCCTTTGGCTAAGTTACTTTTGATAAATTGCAAAAGAATTGAGAGAGATGGGAAGATTTCCGAGTGCCTCCTTTGTTATCTCCTACTATGTATTTCCAAAAAAATCAGCAATCATCAGCTAGTGCCAGCTTTACTGTGCAGTGAAGTTACAAACACTAATCTGGGACAAGATTTTGGTGCATTTGATCATTATTATGGAAATAAAAGAGGACATTGTGCTAAAAGAGGACAGGTAGCCTTATGCCACACACAGGCACCCTAAATGAATTTGTAGAGAACAAATCTTTCTCCTTTTCCTACAGATTAAATCTGGACACTCGTTTCATTGAAATCAACCGAGTTTTGGCACTTGTCAAGAGATGCAATGATGCCAGTTGTCAAGGTTGATGTGCAAATCTAGGTGAAATGTAGATGGAAGGAATTAAGCAACAGCGACTTTCTTTTTCTACATGTGCTCAGGTAGTGCTTCTATTGCACTCTAATGTGGTATAAATGTAAGGCTTGGGAGTGACATTTGATGATTTTGGAGGGAAATGTGCCACTTCAATATTGGTTCTGGACTGCCATCTCATTTAAGGAACAGTAGGCAGGATTTATTCCTGGAACTATCTCGAGTTAGGGCTTGTCTTGCAATCTAAGTACCAGCACACAGTGCAGAGAGCCACATTAGAGGTTGCTAAATTAGCTAGTGCTTACAGCAGTGTCACCGTGGCAACAAGGAGTTTAGTGGACCTAGATCTGTGAATTTAGGTAGTTTTTGTGGCCTGCATTGATATTAAGGCTACCATAGCAACACTCCTGGCTGCTGCAGAGCTAGTTGATTTAAAGCCAACATCCCTAACTTGTCATTACTGATGAATGAATTTCATGATAGATGCAATCTTAAAGGTAGTGGAAGTCCAACAGTTCATGAGAAGTGAATTTGGAGTGGAGCCTTGGATAGTGCCCCAGCAATAGGTGGGTGCAACTGAAGCGATTGTCAGGATAAAAAAAGGCAACGTACCTGGTGCAGGTGAGCACTGGGACCATTATGGTCAGACTAAACATAAATTCAATATTTTGTAGGTGAAAACTAGTTTTCACCTGGTGAAAGAGGATGACCAAATGGGTTGCTCTCCTTGAATGGGTTTTCTGAGATCTACTGACTAGCTTGGTATCACTATCCTGTGCAGGACATATGTATGCTGTGTATCCTCAAACTGCAGCTCTGCATTTGTGAACTCAGGTGTACAAATATACATTGCAGAATGTTAAGATTAAAAAGCAATTGTAGAAAGGGAGAAAACTTGACATTGTAGTAAAAATGCTAAGCAGCAATGTTGGGCTGGTTGTTGTACATGGTAATGTATGCCTTTGAGTTTAAAAAAAAAAAACCCTCTGTTGAGTTGTTTTATTATCTGAATCATACCTGCATTTCCTAGCAATTAACATGCTACTCAAAATCATATTGCTGTCAACCCACGGTGAAACTGTCACAGATCAGCTTGTAAACAAAAAAAGATTGAACAACATCTTACGAGTGCATAAGTTATAGAAATTAAATCCATTGTGTTTCTTAGCCTTAGTTAGCCGGGAGAGGGGGAGGATTCTAGTAATTCAAGGCCCATAAGGATGCAACAACAGCAATTTCTTGCATTTCTGAAGCTATGTGGTAGCACTGTGGACTAGGCAGAGGTGATTTTCACAGCTTCTCAGCAGCTCCAGCTGCTGAAGGACACCAAGTATTATGTGCAAGGTCTAATATTTGTATTTTTATAACTATTTGTAATTCATCTGTGCTTAGTACCTTTCCAGTGTTTAACCATCTGAACTGTAAGGCAAAAAATGTTCAAATTCCATGTTACTTTGTCAGGCTTTCGGTCCAAACGAGTGTAAAATAACTGTTAGAAGTAAAAATAGGTTACATTTTCACTAATGACCCTGTTACTCAGTTTTGTGAGTAACATGAAAGACTAATAATAGGGTTGATGATGTATGTATAGTAATTATCATGCCATTTTTAGTCTTTTCCTATATTCTTATGTTGCAATTTAATGTGTTTCTGCTCAGGTCAATTCAATTGATCAGTAGGCAAAAGGCATGAAGTAGTGCTGATTTGCTTTGGATCTACTTACAAATAAATGGGAAAACTCAATTTTCAAGTTCTTTTTTTCAATCAGACACACATGAGAAGAACAATAACTGAATTTTAAGATGACAGTGTTTACAGAGATATATTATAAATAGGGCTGCTGTGGGACATCCTGTGTAAGCTGAAGCCTTGTTTCATAGAGTTATCAGCTCTGATAACTATAACTCTATAAACGCAGTTATCAGCTCTGATTCTTGACAATCAGGTCTACTTTGTAGATGGTTTCTGTGTTGCCTTTGGAATCTGTGCTCAACTTTAGGTTCATATTGAGAGCCAAGATGCTCCAGCGAGTTGCCCCTATCTACATTCAGCAGCTGAACTTGGGTGTAAGCCAGTCTCATCAAGCCTTAGTGTCTCTGCCCAAAGAGCTTCCTGTCTTGTACCAGATTATATCCAACACAGTCAGTGCCAACTGTCCAGGGACTGAAGGACAATAACAGCCAGAGTTACTAATTACCTACTTCCAATAATTTTGCAACTTCCTAAGCAAATAGCTCTGTGAACAGCTGGATAGCACCAAGAGACCCTTGTCTGGATCACAAGAGTGGGTTGTAAAATTCTATCTTATTTCTCCCTCAAACTGATGTTTTCATTTTTCTTTCTGAATTTTGATGGTGGTCCCTTCACTCTGTAGATAAAGTGTTTCCCTTTTCCTCTATCTCTTTCTGCAGGGGAGTGTGTTCTTCCAGCTAATAGTTGTTGTGCCTTCTCCAGATATTCTGTAATGAAGGAAAGAATACCCGCCTGGTGCAAGGCATATAAACCCCCCTCTGCTGAATTGAATCTGGGCACCTGCTCAGCCTTTGCTAACCTGGGCTCAGCAGCCTCTAAACCTCTCCACATGCTGTTTACTCAAGTCTTGAATTACACTGTGGAGAAACCTGAAGAACATGGAAAGCTCAGGGAGAAAACTTGAGATTTATGCTTCATTGATGCTTAATAAAGAAAAATTCCAGGGAGTTGGCTGTGTTGAGAGCTTTAGAGAGGGATTTTGCCCATTCTGTCATAAATTTCACACTAAATGTTCATAGTAAGTCGTTGTGGATTTTAAGTACAGCATAAATAATGAGCTTTGGAGCCTAACTATGCCAGATAAGAAACTACCAAACAAACTTCAGCTGTTTTTATGTAGTTCGAGTGGTTGGATTACATTCTTTTTGCTCTTAAGGCCACAGCCAGTGACTATCAAGTCTTGCCAATGTCAGTCAACTCTGCCAGCAAACTGTCTCCAGTTAGCTATAGTTACTCTGGTTGTGTGTGATGATACTGCTGGGGCCAAATAGCCTTTAAGAAATCATTTCCACTCTTCTCTGTTACCTGAAGAAGTGGCTGTGCAACCCTTGAAGATGGTTTTGTTGTTGTTTTGTACATTTTTTTTCTGAAAGTGTGCTCCTTGTTTAACCTTAAGTATTCCGATAATTTATGTCTGCTGTGCAGCAGAGGAAGAGGAAAAAAGGAAAGGACAAGAAATTTGGAAACACTTCAACAACAAATGGCACAGATGGGAAAACTGTGGGAGTTGCTTCATGATCATGCTTGGGTCTCTATGATTAAAAAGTATCCATTCATCAGAAAACAATGAAAAAGATGTAAGAATGAGGATAAAGATAAAACATGATCTTATCAAAAACAAGGATGAGTTACTATATGTGGTTTGTTCCTATGACTATCTATCTCCCCCCCCCCCCCCAAAAAAAAACACTCTTGAAGGAGATGGAAAAATCGATGCTACTTTTGACAATGTCAGAAGTATGAAAGAAGGCAGATTTTCTTCCATCATTCTGAGCTTTGTAAAGCTAGATTGACATTTCTGGTATTTTGGACTCTTAGCTAATATTCGTAATTAACTTGATTAAATATCTAGCTTTACCAGTAGTATTATTATAACTTGAATTTTTATTCTATTTTGAATTCTAATTTGAATTCTAATTTGAATTTGATAGCAAAGGCAGTTCTGACCTGAAAAAAGTGAATCAGGCTCACATACATTATGGTAAATTACATTAAAGCTACACATGTACTTGTAATTCAGCATTTGCATAACTTTTTATCTTTAAAAACTTCTGCTTTTGCCTTCCTCTAAGTGTTAACTCATTCATTTTTGTTTGTACCAAATACAATGGAGGAAACAGAAGCTTCAAACTCATTCCTACAATTATATCAGAACACCAGTGGTAGGATTTCAAAATTATCAAAATTCTGAATGCCAAGTTTGCAGCCAAGGAAGAATGCAAGATGTTGTAGAATAAGGTAAAGTGGTTAAACACTTGTTTTTGTCCCTGTCCTCACTGGCAGAGGATGCTGACTGACATCCTTGGGAGAGATGGCAATGGTTCCAAGGAAACAGAGTTACTGAAACACTACAGCATGTCAAGGATGTGTGCGTGGGTCTGCTTGGCCTCTCTAGATTACTCTGCGAATAGATGGTGTAAAAGCTCTGATATGGTTTTATTTCCGTTGCTAAATAATTTTACTTTGTCCAAAGTAATTTACTATTTTATCAGATTGCATATAAGAATTTCCTAGGAGGTTAAAAAGCTAGAAATGGCAGAAAAGATACCATACTAGGGCTTATTATTTTCTCTCCTATATGTCTCTAAGAAAAATGTGTCTGGCAACCTGGGAAAGTATATTGCAAAGAAACGTATTTAATAGATTGTGGCCAGCCAGAAAGGTTAATGTCAAAGTTAAACGGTTCGAAAAGCATAGAAAAAAGTACAGCAACTTAATGGATTAGAAATTGGTTAAAAGGCAAAAAAAAAAAAAAAAAACCATAATCACAATCTTTAATTTCACAGATATCTTGGTATTATGCACTCATCAGAAGTCCCCTCTATAAAATGCATGGATGTGGTTGGAAAAATCAGTTTTTAATGGATGTCAGTGTAAATGGAGCCCAAGATGACAACACGTGAGTGCTTGGGTGTTATATTTTTATTCAGAAGGGACTACAGAACATCAGGTAAATATATCCAGGTTGGAGCAATCAGAGAAACTACCTCATACTTATGCAGTTGGGAACTGACATGATTCATCCAGTTCTTCAGGGGCATACATGGACACAACCATTTCATGATGTTTAAACTTGAGTTTGATGAGGAAAAATCCTATTAATTTACAGAGATAAAGTAATCTTATTAATTATTATAAACATTAATCCAGTTAATTGTGAAGTCCTCAGGACATTCCACCATCTTCAGCAACCTCCATAACTTTGTTGTTAGAGACTACTGATGCTCCACTTGAAGTTCCTAGAATCTAAGATGATTAGCCTAGTTAGGGTAGTATTGCACATGTGAAAACCCAGTAAAATATAAAGCACATAATTTACAGTTTAGTAAAATGTTTAATTTACAATCCACTGTCATTAATCTACCACCTATTGTTATCTTTTCTCAAAATTGAGTAACCTTAATGAGTATCCATATCCATACATACTGCCATGGGAAAAAAAAAATTGAGATATTGATCCCCGTGGATAGGTACCAACACCTCTCAGTCTCAGGAGGTTTTTCCATTCAGACCGAATTGTCTGTGGGCGAGGCACCCACCAACATCAATATGTCTCCATATGGAGAGGGGTCGATCTCCATCAATGTCTGTAATATCGATAAAGATTGAGAGTGATAAAGACGCTGCTATTGATCTCTCTCGATAGGCATGGTTTCCTCTCCATTTGGAGATGGATTAAGGCCTCTCCATTTCTTTCTCTGTCAATAGAGGAAAAACAGTCCTGGCTAACCATCGATAATAAGAATTATGGGCGACTATTTAGCAAGGATTGATATCACTGGGCATGTTGAATTTTCCTTCTTGGACCAAGCCTTACCCTGGGTACACGCCAGTGACCATCAACCTTGACCATCCTTGGTATTGGGAGGCCTCAATGTGTACGCATATTTATCTGCAGGGGATGAAATATACAGCTGTCAGTGCCTACGGATAGATGTCACTTCCTCTTGATCTTATCCGGCATCCCAAACTTTTGCTCCAGTACTGATTTAGCTGTTGACTGTCACTAGCAGACATTGATAACTGTGAATATGGAGTGACATTGATGCCTATCCGGTTCCATCCCTATATGCTATCGCATACTATATATTCTCAGATTTTTTTTTTATGTGTATTTTCTCAAGTGTTTTAAAGCATTTTTAGAGAAATAAGTTTAATGTCATGTAGGCAAGATTTTTAACTCTATTTGATGCACTTGAGTGCAAGTCAGGTGATGTACCAGGCTTAGTTATCACGTCTTACATCATAGAATTTCTTGTGTTATGTTTTACAAAAGCATGCTCCAAAAATGTGTTAAATGAAAGAAAGCAGTAGTCTAGATTTGTCAAGAGAATAATTTCAAGAGGAGTGTTTAAAAAATGGCATTTTTATCTCTAAATGAAAATATTAAAAATCTGAGAACAAGAATTTCATAAAGATTGATGGTACATTAGGGAAAGAGACAATAAGCTAATGGGGGAAAAAACCCCCAAACTCCTAATAGCTATAAATGTTTGCAATTCACTAAGAGTAAGAAAGAACTTGTGACATCATGCATATTTTGTTTTTTTTGCCTCCATTTCTAAGTGCATTGTAAAGGCAGAGTGCCATGAATAAACACAGAAAACTGCTAAAGTATTCCTGAAACAATTCATATTATCCCCATAGTTTGTTGAATTTAAGTCTTTCAGCCTTACAATACGGGTTTAAGTGGCCATTAAGGAATGTCAAGAAGAGTGTGTCATACACAGGGGGTGCTCGGCTGCCTCTGAACTACCGTGGGGATCTTGAGGGCAGTGTCACCTTGAGTGATCGGGAGCCCTACGCCTCTGTCCTACGTGAGGTGCCTTAAGAAGAGCGTCTCCAGCAGGTCGAGGGAGGTGATCCTGCCCCTCTACTCAGCCCTGGTGAGGCCGCATCTGGAGTATTGTGTCCAGTTCTGGGCTCCACAGTACAAGAGGGATGTGGAGCTTCTGGAGAGAGTCCAGCGCAGGGCCACAAGGATGATCAGGGGCCTGGAACATCTGCCCTATGAGGAGAGGCTGAGGGAGCTGGGCCTGTTCAGCCTGGAGAAGAGAAGGCTGAGAGGGGATCTAATCAGTGTCTATAAGTACCTCAAGGGAGGGAGTGCAGAGGACGGTGATGGTCTCTTTTCAGTGGTGGCCACTGATAGGACTAGAGGAAATGGCCGGAAACTGAAACACCAAAAATTCCCTAGGAACTTAAGGAAAAATTTCTTAACAGTGAGGGTGACAGAGCACTGGAACAGGCTGCCCAGAGAGGTTGTGGAGTCTCCTTCTCTGGAGATCTTCCAAACCCGCTTGGATGCAGTCCTGTGCCACGTGCTCTAGGTGTCCCTGCGTGTGCAGGGGGGTTGGACTAGATGATCCCTAGAGGTCCCTTCCAACCCTAAGCATTCTATGATTCTATGATTCTAAGTTATTCTGCTGTCACAGGGTCAGCCAGTGTGTCAACATCTTCCTCCTTTTTAAAGTTCTGTTTAATTTTCAGTTGCTACAGCTGAAACAAGACCTGAAATTACATTCAGAAGAGGTTGATAATTGCTTTGGTATATGTTGGAGCACATTTTCTCTAAAAAATCCATTATTGCCTCGAATTAAGGGCCATTTAAAAAACACAAGGAAACAAACCCACCATCCTTTACAGCCTCAGTTTGCTTGTTTGGTCATCTCTGCCTCTGCTTCCATGCACTGAAAATATAATCTCACCAATTATTATTGTTTGATACAAATCTCCTTTAAAATGTCAATAATTTAGAGAAGCTTAAGCCACGCAGTATCAATTTAACAGTTTCCTTTCCTTTGACTCTTTCTCCTTGGAGGGGAGCACGATGTAAAAACAATTCACAGTACAACAATTTTGGTTCTTGTCCTGATACCGCAGAAGTTGAGCAGATGTTTACATTAACATGTACATTAACATTAACAAACTGAATTTGTAATGGACTACCACATTACATATGTTAGTAATAAGCATTAACCAAAATAAAATAAAACTTGCATATGGTGAAGTCATAGCATGACATGAGCAAGTGAAAAGATCTCTCAGCAGTTGAAATTCTTTGTTTTCTCTTGGATGAGAGGTGCAAACCAACTGGCTGTTTATGCTTTTTTCTTGCTGTTCCAAACAGGAAGGAGACTAGGCCGGTTACAGTTCACTTCAAGGCCTGCTTGGACCCACGAGAATAAATCTGAAGTCTTAGCAAAGCAAGGATTAATAACAACAAATATTATTGTGTTTTGGAACTACGGCTGAGGAGAATATCTAGAAGAATCTACGAAGAGAGCTGATTTTAATGTCCTTTTTTTTTAGTGAGCTGGGATGTTTTTTTCAGTGCAAGATTTTCCTCTTAGCTATGTTTTCATTATATTCAATCTAAAATTCCAGCCTGTGTGAAGCAGTTCTTCATCTACTGACTTCTTTTAATTTAGTACTATACTCATAAATTGCCAGTAGATCTCTCAAAATGGTAGGGTTAAGCTTTTCTTGTTACCTTTCTCTATCTTGGAATACTTTCTCTCTACTCACTCATTCTATTCTTTGATGGTTTAACCCAATTTTAGGTTTAGCATTGAGCAGGTCAGGGAAACAGACATTTCAGACACCCAAGGTTTTCTCAAGGTCAATTAAAATCGCACTTCCAACTTATTTTCAATACTGTATTATAGTTTTTGCTGCTCTTTTGAAAATAGGCTGTTTTTAAATAACTTTCTGAATGAGTGGAACTATATTCTGGTATCAGCCCTGAAATAAGAGTATAAATAAAAACATGAAAACCCCACAACTTCTTGTCTATACATAAATGACCTGGATGATCAGAAAGGTCTCAGAATGGTATTTGTCTAGGCATGTGAAGTAAAAAAATCAGAATATCAGTAACAACCACATCCTTATTTTAGATAATGTATTAATTTACATTCATTACCATGTCCATTTCTGTCTCTTGTCAGTATTATTCTTTGTTACTTTTGGAATCCACAAGTGAATTTTAGGGATGCAGCTAGAGAGAAGGCAAGGAGCAGCTAGTAATAAGAAAATTACTGGAATTACTGGGCTGTCCACAACAACCAGAAGACTTATTTACCAAAATTATAGCTGTTTATGGGGAACCTCTCAGTAATACTTGACTCTTTCTATCAACTGAAAGTATTATCTATCTACAGGAAGGCATAAATACCTATCATGTAGGTACAAAACATTAAGAAGAGATTACATTTACAAATAAGTAGGTTGGTGATATTTTATGATGGAGATAATTCTGGGAATTGTGATTTGCCCTTTGATCTCAGTGAATAGTTAAATCTCATACTTAAATATGACGTGCTGAGCACCAGGGCTGGTTCAAGAAAGCTGAAATTTTTCCCCCCCCATTCCAACCCCTACTCAATTCTCTTCTCTTCTCTTCCATTTTTTTTGAGTTATATTTAATTCAGAACAGTTACATTCCTGAGTTTAAGAAAATGTGTTTTTTGCCACCCTGTGATTTAACAAGAAGCCTCTGAGACTATACTTTCTTGCATCTAATCCAGATATTTATTTGCAATTGCTGGAAGGCCTTTGAGCTCCCCCTAATCCCATTGTCAAGGATCTGCTTCAGAATCCTTCATGTCTTTTCATGTCTTTTGTAGTTGCATTTTTTCCCCTATAAACTCTCTATTTGCTATAAAGCAATTGATTTCCTTAAATAATTGAATGTAGCATTTGTTGATTTTATATGGATTTAATAAGTGTAAAATACTCTGTAACTGAAGTGTTTTGTGAAATACAAGGAAGAATTTATTTCTCACTGTAATAAGCATTCCCATTGCATGCTATATGTAGGATATATTCTAGTTTGTTTCTTTGCAGCCTGTGTACTGACTTTCCCTTATTTCCCATTACATACCTTATCCATGTGTATTTTTTGTGGATTGTGGCCTAACAATGTCGGGCAGATTCTCTGGGAATTTAACTTAGCCAAGTTCTACTGAAGTTGTGGGGGTGAGTTTTATCAAAGGGGCTTTCTATCTTCACACACTGAGTGCTTTTTCATTTGGTTGTCATATTCTGGATTTGTTGACTTTCCAAATATCAGGGAGTATTTTATTCTACTCTTTGTATAAGAGATGCAATGTGGTCTAAGTGGAGGTGTATTATACTTTTTGGGGGGAGTTAAAAGCTTGCTGCTATTTTAGTTAATGTTGGAATTTGTGGATATGGCCAGACATGTTTGTCCAGGATTAGCGCAAAAAAATAAGCCCATGTAATAGTTTTGATCATTTTTAACAATCATTCTAACTTTTACCAATTCTTACTTCGGCAAAGTTTTGGTGGGAGTTTTGTGTGGGAATAGACATTAAAATCTTGTTCTGTTATGATACAGTCAAAATGCACATATTGTAGGGATATCCTTTTGTAGATGGGATTCTATGCAAGTTAATATGAACCTCCATCCCTGGCTTGTGCTCCCCAAATTCAGGGTTTATAAATGTGTTACGTGTCTTCTGTATTTGGCTATCTGTTTGAAAATATTTCATCATCTCTAGTTCCATTTGAATGCTAGTTTTTCATAACAGAAGTGCACACTAATGGGCAGACTTACTGTGTAACACTCAGTGGGAATATAATAGTTGTACAAACAAATGATGTTAACGATACCAAGGAAATTGTTGAAAATACTGTGTAATAAGGGAGGAAGTTAATGGGAAGCTGTGTAATGTGGTAATACCTTCCTATTGTTGAATACCATTGTTTATTCATGATGCCTATTCATAGTTGCTACAAAATAAATAGAGCGATTTTTGTTGTTGAAAAGATGTGAATATTTAAGCATTTTTAGTAGCTTAAATAGATTTGAATTAGTTTTGAAATCCCTAGATGACACTGTATTATCTGGGATGTCGAGTTTAAAATGGGGTATCTTGAAATATTTTCAATCTAACTGATTTTTGGGGGCCTTGGTTTGGTGGAAGAAGGAAAAAGAGGTCAAGAAGGAGGAGAGGATCATAATATTAGCATTATGAAACTTACACATGTAAATGATCACCAGAAATTGATGGTTAGCTACTGCAGATTATTCTGATATCCCATACAAACAACCATCTGGGTGTTTTTGTGGCTTGACAGTAGATTTAGTTGCATTAAAAAAAATAGAGGTAGAAGCTCTGAAGAGTTTTAATATATGCTGGAGCAACTAAGTGCTTGTATTCTAAGAAAATTACCGAAGAAAATTCTTCTAGCACATTATATATTTCAAAGATGTTTATCCATTTTTTGAAGTAGCACATAACCAGGTGGTGCTTTAAGAAAAATGTGTTAGTCATAAAAAGGAAGATTGTTTTGCTGCTTTTTTACATTCAAACTTGATAAATGTTAGTGCTATGCGGAAATTGCACTGTGTGTGTCTCAAATAAATATTGAAGATTATTACTACTGAAGATATATCAAGAGAGCAAATGTTGCTGAACTGGCCCCAGCACTGGCTGTGCTTCATGTTTCCTGATAACTCACCTAAAGATGGTTAGTGGAGTTACTACTCCACTAACCCATTGAAATATTGAAATTTTGAATTCTGCTGAAAGGAAAAAAGGACAGAAAGTTATCTTCATGGCGTTCCCCTCAGAAGTTCTACTTTATAAGTGTAGAATTATAAGTGTAGAAGTGTATTAATAAGTGCTTCTAGTTTGTGCTTCTCTGTTTTCCTTCCAAAATGGCACAGTGCAGTTGCTCCTGCACCAGACCAAAAGTGAAGGACCTTTAAATTATTATTTCCTGCAGCCCCAGTCAAGGATCAGGGTTCACTTTTCAAGGTTTAGAGCAAAACTCAGAAGAAAACTTGCCAGTATTAACATTCTGCTATTATTGCCAGCAGTTAAAGTCATGTTTAAATTTAGCATAGTGCATGTGGAGAGCACTGCTGGGCAGATGAGGTAAAACAAATTTTCCACCTTGTGAAATGAGTGCTTATTTCCTTTCTTTTGAACATCCTACAAAAGGAAAGGAAGGTGAGTAAAATTTTATGGCAGTTTCTTGCTTCTCATCAGTTCTTTTTCATGGCTCAACAGTTTAAAGGGCTTTCTTAAATCATGGAGGTACTGAAATGCTGTCAAATGTGAGAGATAGATGTAGCGATGGCCAGGGTACAGAAGCAAGCTCAAAATATTAACAACGTAACAATCCACAGCCAAATCCTGAACATGGTAATATCATTGGGAGTTTTGCCATTGCCTTAAGTGTGATAAATTTCTCTGGGAACAAAATATGCATCTCTGCCAATGCTAAAGTCTCTATTCGCTGAGATTTAAATGGAAATTTGCTTCTTTAGAATCAGAATCACAAGGTTTCTAAGCCAAGGATGTCATTTCTGTGACATTTCTAGAAGATACAAGAAAGCAGTGGGGCCACTGATCACCTTGCAGTCCTGTGATGTTCTGTAAAGTAACAAAGTGAAATGAGAAATCAGCAATGTGAGTTTTCATTAAACAAATCAGGAGTTTTAAATGTAGAAGTGAAAGAAAGATATTAAACTGAATATAAAACTGAATGGTCAGTGAAAGTGTGCATAACATAACTAAACTTGCGTATTCAAAAAATATATGAAGCATTTTCCAAGACCTAGAAAAATGGAAAACATTTATGGACTTTGAATCAGGCATCTGGAGAAATTGTACTGTGTAATGAGATATCTTTGTTAATTTTCTGATTCCTAATCTTACACCATACAACTATTTGCTTAATAATTATGCGTACATAGAAGGTAATCATGTTATTTTTTCCAAGAGATGAAGTAATTCAGCTGCACGTCTGTGGCTCCTAATTATACCATTGGAATTGGAATTTAGATATGAGATCTGATGGCTGAAAAGAATACCTGTTTAACAGCAGTAGAACAAACAGTAGGAGAAATGAAATTACTTACATTTTTCAACACTGCAGTACTACAGCAAGGCAGTGATTAGCCAAGCTTCTTATTTTTAATTAAAAAAGATAAATCATCATCATCATCACATTCCATGATTTGGCTTTTCAAGCAAAACAAATAAAATAGTTTCTGCTACTATTTATATGGTTAATTGAAGGCTGCAAATGACAAGCAGTTTCAAAGAACTAAATGAATTTCAGAACATCGGGGGAAATGATGAGAGACGGGAAAGAGTTCTGATGTGCTTCTAGAAGGAAGAATGCCTCAATGTAACAAAGGAAATGAAAGAATCTATATGTAGCAAACTTGAGTAAACTCGGAAGAGTATAGAAACTGGGCGGAACTCCTGAATCAGTACAAACAATTTGGTACTGTTCATTTTATCAATTTGTTCTGAAGCCTTTTTTACCAATATATCTGTCTGAGGTGGTTCTTCTTCACCCTGTGTGAGGGAAGGCCCTTTGAGCTTCTGGGGACTGCTTTGTTTTTGTAATGATGTAGGTACCATATCTTATCAGCAAGCAGTTAGCATGTATGTTTTGTATGTGATATTGAGTAGGAATATGAAGAAAACAAAGCAAAAACCCACTTATTTTAAAAATGTAGTAATAGGATAATTCTAGGACATACTGTAGAAAGAAGCTCAGGAGTATACCCAGTGAAAAGAGAGGGAGAAGCAGATTATTGTAGCAGATTTATTTCCTTTCCTGGTGGAAGGAAATGTCAAAAAATAATCCTAGAAGGTAGTAAATGATGGGGTCTCCTGAGTCCCAGAAATGGGCATACCAAAATCACTGATGTGAAAGGCACAGCTTTGCTTGTAGGATTTGTGCCACATTCCCCTTCCCTCTCGACTCCTGTTCCAAAAAGCAGCTGTGCTCCTTTGCTCAGGAGACTTCTCTGAATTGGTCCTTCCCCTGGAAAAGAAGCTGCCAGCATTGATCATGCCAAGAATGCTGCACACTTATTTTTCTTGCAGTTTAGGAGCTAGATCATCCTATTTGATAGACACGTAATGATCTCTGCAAACACTTAGCAAGGTTAGTTTGACCATTAGATGAAATAAAATGCTCTCTGGCCGATTTTAATTTTTCAGGTCTGACTGTTGGTGCAGTGTCTGTCAAGATCAATTGCCTCGGCTAACACAGTTGTACTCATTCTCCATCCGGTGGACTCCAGTCCATTGCTTTCAAGGCAAAATTGAATGCTTTCTGTTTTATATATAAATGTAGATCTACTTTGTTACAGCTTCATTAATACACCCTGTTTACTCTTCTGGGTGATAAACAGTGGTGGTTGATAGACAGAGGGGCTTTCAGTAGTGACCTAGTGATTTTCCAGAGATCTGGAAACTGGCCATATAGGTACATATATGCTGTCTGCATCCACATATGCCATGCATCTCCCCAGGGTACTAGCAGCATCCTCCAAATGCCCCAGGCAATGTAAAGATAACACATGGTCAGAGAGGGTTCAAGCCAAGACTCACTGAACTTACCACTTTTGAATATGCCAACGCTGCCAGGCTTGGATCAATATATTTAAGTAAGAGAGTCTGAAATTCCAGTCTTGGTCCATAGGTTCAACATAGAAAGGAAAAGAGCAGGTGCAGCAGAAATACACTGCCTATAAATTATGTCCATAATCGAGGTGCCTGGACAGTCACAGGGGTCAATGTATCCTGTGGTTTAAATTAGATTTGCTAGGGTGCTCATTTTATCTATCATGGCATCTCAAGGACTGCAGAGCTATAAAAGAGAACAATCCTATGTGCAGTAGAGCTGTTTTATACAATTTTCTTGGCACTGCTGTGTTCAAACCATTCTGCTTCTGTATAAGTGTGCTGATCGAGTACATTTTCACCACTGTGAGCTGCTGGGTTAGGTATGCTGTGACAATAGAAGATAATAGGTCTTGCACTGTTGAAACTGCACTTTTTAATTATCACAGAACATCTGATACTATTTTCTTTCTGCCCTGGTCGCATGTCTCTACCTAGAATCTTTCAGTATGAGTAATCTGAGTAATCTAGAGTGGTTCTGAATTATCAGTGTATTCACGTCTCAGAAGTTTTTAATATTCCAGCGTAGCTTTTAGCACACTCATATATGTTTTAGAAAATAGAAAGTTTGTAGAAAGTTTTCATTTTTGTCCCATGTCTATGTTTTTCAGAACAACATGGAATTTATCCCTAAGTTTGAAGTATGACTTGTAGACTAGATAGATATTTTAGAGTCTTTTATTATAGAATATATAATGAAGCTACCCATAACAAATAATTCCATATATATAGATATATATTTAAATGTAATAGTAATGGTTGATTATCCACAGGACAGAAATCTTTTAATTAAAATCCTATTTTTGATAGCTGGTTGATCCACAATGCATAGCTATTCTTGCAATAATTTGAATAATCATATATATAGAAATTTGCTTTATCTAGCTCAAGGTATTCTTAGGCTTTAGTACACAGTGATCTAAGAATTTTTAAATTTCAATTATTATCTAGATGAGCTTGTTATTTTCTGGCTTAACAATTATTACTTTCTGTGCAAATGTACAGGTAGACCATAATAATATATATATATATATATATAACTTTAAAAAATAAATCTGTTCTACTGACTCAATAGCTTTGAATAGTTTTCCCCTTTATGTAAGAAAGAAGCCAGAGAAAGGCTGGGATGATGCATTATGTTATAGTCTCCTTATCTGCAGAAGAAGGATTCCATAAATCCCTCACAGAGTACTTTTTTAATAAGATCTCTTGTCCCAAGTTGTCTGTTGTCTTTAGGGATCTAATAACACTAATAAAATAGATTCTGTGTCTCCAGATTGCTGAACACAACGCACTGTACGGTCAGTGAAACCGAGGCACTGAGAGCCAAGGAGGTGGCTGTCCTCAGCAGTGCCAGTTCTTTCCTGCTATCCTTCCTCCCTACTTTCGCAGCCTGGTGGTAGCTGGAAAACTTGTATTACTGAGTTGGAAAGACAAATGTAACTTCTAGTGTTATGCTACCTGAAGAGAATAACCCCATGTGTCCTTAGGAACCTGCTAGATTACCCCTACCCACCCAGGTGACACCAGGAGACATCATTGAGGCCTTCCTTGAAAGCACTGGGGCCTTCTTTGGAAGCACTGAAGCCTTCTTTGGAAGAGCTGTGTACAGCAAGCCAGTCGTGCACATGGCGAACACAACTTGAGGGGACATACGGAAAATGGAGTCTGGCAACCACGGTGGACTTTCTTCTTTGCATCCCTACCATGGAGAGGAGGGCGAGCAAGGCCGTGTCCCTGACAGTTAAACTGCTTTTCCCTGGAGAATTGTAGCACCTGTAGAGAATCTTGTCAAACAGCAGCTTGCCTGGCTTCAGCTACAAGATTCATCCCTCCCCCAGATCCAACTTCCAGAAACCCCACTCGCTTTGCAACTGAAGGTTCCCTGGAGCTCATGACCAGATCAAGCACTGAGGACAATTTCTACTTGCCATATGTGTATCTTTTTGCTCTCCCCTCTGTGACCCAAGCAATTCTCCTTCTGGGCACCATGACCTGCCAAAAGCTGCTGAGGGTTTTACTCTAATCTTTCCACTTGGCAATTAGGCTGATTTCTGCTGAACATCGTAGTTCAGTTCACTGTGTTTATTGGCTGGTCTGATAACTATTTTTCAAGGGTTTGTTTTCTTTCCAAGCAAAAAAGCTGTTGTTCTCATTTGATCATAAATACTTGCAAGTATAATGGGATGACACTCGAGCTGGTGAAAATTACTGGATTAAATACTGTTTGGACCAGCTGAAGCTATGACTCAGTACTTGAGCTTCTGAATACTTTTGAGAAACACAGTTCATTTATAGCATAACACAAAATATCCATAAAGGATAATTATCAAAATGTGGTATTCTTCCATCCTTCGGCTATATTGCTGATATGAAATGTGTGGAAAATATTATCATTTTAACTCATATTTTGCATGGAGAATTATCTGATTATCACCAAGAGTCTTTGCAGCAGTTTTTAATTTAGCCTTATGCATTTTTAACATGACAGCTGGAGCACAGCATGCATATGGCATACTAATAGAGAAGGAGGCTAATATTCTGTTCTATCTATTCTTATAGAGAAAAAAAAAACAGGAAATAAGCAGAAATGTTTAGATTGAATGCTGTTGGATAAAAGCAACAGACACTGCACGGTGATCTGAAGCAGTATTTAGAGATTACCCCAGTATTCAATCTCTGTTTTCTTCTTCAGAGACTAACTTTTTTGTTTGCTTTCAATTAAACTACTTTAGTGTACTTTGAGAGATCTATCATTTATCTATCAAATAGAAAGTTGTGCTGAGAGTGCAGTTTCACTGTGAACTACATTTTCAGTTGCTCCTCACTTTGCAAACAAGAAGTCCTCTTGAACTGAGTTTTCCTGTGTTTCATCATGACATTTTGGTGCTTGTTTATTTCTGCAAAACTGGGTTTTATTCAGCCTTTTTGAAGCTAATGTTTAAAAACAAATATGCAGTAAGCGATTAAGCACATAAAAACAACTGCTTCATTTTATTATTCATTCATACTGGAAAACTAAGAAGCAATTTAGAGATCTTACTAAGACTTAAGTTGCAAGTTATTTTTAGACAAAATGACGCTCACAAGATTTAAGATAATTTGTATACAGCTTCCCCACTCTATCATGATATTGTCAGTGGGAATTTTGGGGGTAGGTTTCTTTTTTCAAATTAAATCTTAAAATCCATGGGGTTTATAAAAGTTCTGCTACAGGATATACTTTTTTTATGGCTATTCTGATAAAAGGAGTGGATTCAAAATGAGCTTGCAAAACTCAATTCCATCAGAAAATATTTGGCTCCAAAGAAATGTTAAAGGCAATGCTATCACCATTCTAAGTATATGAGAAAAACAACATTGTTCTCTTTTAAAGGAAAAAACAATCATTGCAGAACAAAAACTTGAGAAATCTCCACTGAAATTGGTCAACAAAAAATGTCAAATTGGGAAATGCAGGGTGGGGGCTTTCTGGGGACCCTCTGAGGGACAGGACGCTGCTTGGTGCTAGGGAGAGCTTGGTAAGGCAGGAGGCCTTAACTTCTGGGATGCTCTAGAAAGGTGTAGCTGCTTCTAACAAACTCTGCAGGTTGCCCCTGTTTGGAAGGAGATGGTGCCTTCTTCCAGCTGACCCCTAGATTCACTGAGGGGAAGTCAAGCTTAACCAAGCTGATAGCCTTCTGTGGAGAGTAAAGTCCAATCCTGAACAAGTTATGGATTCAAGTTATGTGATAGTAGATTAAAGAGGAGCGATATTCATCATCTTACTCTGAATAGCTGCTGTTAGTTGGTGTGACCTGTCTGGACTTGAATTTTCATTGAAGAAGGTACGCAAAGAGAGGATTCACCCTCTGTGGGCTCAAGTTGAGTACCTGAAGGTTAATTACATCTCAATCAACATTTGATGGTTTAGCACATGAGGAATTCAGGCAGAGGTGGGGTACTTCAAGCAGCTATTGGCATTCTGGAGCAGTTTGCTGCCTGACCTTTCATAACAGAATGAGTTCAGCTAGCAAATAAGAGAAAGTCAGAATCTGCAGCAGAAACTGACTGCAATTATGAGACTAGAAAAACAAATGTTCTAGCAAATGGTTTTAGGTTTTAGAATGGTGGGTGGACTATGGTTACAATATTTAATAGTGAGGCAACATGCAGGTACCCTTTCAAAAAGGTCACACCTGTTTGAGTTGGAAGTGGTTTGCTTTGTATTGAGAAAAGACGGTTGTCAAAAGTGGTTTCCATTTGTGGTAGAGGGGGTTGCCTGTATAATACTCCTGGAGTACAGGGATTCAACATACAGCAGTTCTGAAAATTAGTTTGTTGACTGGCATGATAGTGAACAAATCTCTGAATGTGACCTCCAATTGGATTCCAATAACTCAGTAAGTTACTGAACTTGACCTTCAGTTTCTATCCAGTGTTCTTTAATGTAAACCCATTCGATCTGAATTGCATTTTTCATACCTTCTAAAATCGCATTTTAAGTAGAAATGGTCATACTTTCCAACCTGCTTGTGCTGGAAGAGTTTCTTCAAACTTACAATTAGAATTAGTTCTGTTTAGCTCAGCCGGAGTCATTTTTTTTTTTTTAACCCTCTTCTTGGTGGGTTTTTTTTTTTTTTAAAGGAGTTCTTGGTTTAGCATATGTTGCTCATTCTGTTGTGTGTATGCTCAATGTTTTTCCCATGCAGATAACCTTGTACTAAAGAAAATTGCACAAAAATCCAGGAACTCCATTATCATTCTCTTCTCTGCACTGTTTGGGCCTTCTCAAAACCCAGTAGAAAGTCAGTGTATTTGGATCAGGTCTTTTTTCATTATCCTATTTTTAAGACAATGATGTGGGCACTTTTCTTGCCAATTGATGTTTTTGGGAAATCAGAAAAACAACTGAATGTTCTGTTTTAACTTCAGTGCTCCTTTTATTTGATTTGTGTTCTGACAAAAACCCTACCTTATGAGAACCATAAAAATTTTATCAGATGAATGTCGTACCCTTTACAATTTTTGGAAAGCTTTTTATTTTTGTGGTGGTTCAGGAATGTAATAGAAAATGATGGGCTCTGACAGCAATTCTGGAGGAATTTTTCTGTCAGACAATGAGAAATGTGTTGTCTTTGATTTAAGCGATACTTGTGCAGTAGATTTGGGCCTGCCTACACGCGATTAGAAGCTGACTTGTCCCTCTGCCAAGTGCTTTGGTATTAGAGGATGGCTGGGGTTGCTGCTGGCCGTCCTGCAGCCAGCTCCGTTGTGTGTGTCCTGCAGAGCTCCCCCAGCTCCGTGGGTGTTTCACTAAAATCACCTGCGCACGCAGAAGGGATCTAGCAAGAGCAAGGTTAAACGTACACAAAAATGCCCATTCTCAGCTTAACTTGAGTCAATTATGTTTTACACAGTGTCTTTCAAGGATGAAAATGCCCGACCGTAGCACAGTACCTTCAGTTTCCAGATACATCTCTCCTTGCGCAGCAGATTCATCGCACTCTAGCAACCTCTAACTTTTCATCATGTTGTCAGGGACATGCAGGTTTTTACAGGGTTTTGAATTTTTAAACAATGTTAGTTTCACACAATCAGCTAAAATAAATCCACCCTGCTGTGCTAGGCATATCAATAATACCTGAAATCAAGAAACACAGGTATACTTAGTGAAGCTGAAACATGTTGCTCTTCTGATTGGCTTTGAATGATGTCACAGCCACAGAAATATTTTTCCAAAAGTTTAGGGCTCTGGATTTTTTTTCCTTTTTTTTTTTTTCCTTCAGTTATTTCTGTTTCAGAATAGTAATAAGGCTCTGCAGGCAAGGTACTTCTGGAGGATTATTTCAATGATCAGGTGGCTGTAAGCACTTGACCTTCAATCCCATGTGACAGCACACCTGAAGTATATGGACTTAATCCTCTAAAAATGCACCACTTGTGTCTTTGAATCTTTCCTGCCTGACTGCTTGTGATGGAATACCAAATTCATATGCTTGCTAGAGTGAATATGCTTAACTCTTACTTTGCAGAACATCAATATACTCACTATACCTAATGCATTTTATTTGCTTGTTCTGCACCCTGGCGAGGGTTGTATGTTTATGGCAGAAATAAGGAAGGTGGAGTAAGGAGAGGAACATGCTCTCTAGAGTGGGCGGAAAATCCTGCTTGTTGTTTTCCCGCTCTGGTGGAAGCATCGACACCTGGAGGCAGTTCCCCTCCCTAATCCGCTTGGGTAAGTGCTGCTGACTTTCTGCAGATCAATCTGCCTCCTGGGCAAGAGCTTTCAGTGCCAGCTCGGCTGCAGTGGGAAACCAGAGAGTAATATTGGGTGGGAAGGCAAATGGCAGCGCTGTGGAGTTTTGCTAAGTAAAAGTTTGCAACGTAGGTTCTTATCCACAAGGTCATTTAGGTTGCCTTCTTGAGACTCTAGTGCTGCATCAAGGGAGCTGAGGTGGAGTAGATGCCAGAATCAAGCAGACTTTCGGAGTGCTGAGCACCAAGGTGTTCTGTAATATTTGCTGAGGGGCACTGGTGCTTGGATTATATGTTATGGGAGAGTTGTGCCACACATCTTCTCCAAAGGGGATGTGTTTGCCACGATTCTCTGAAAGGAAGGATGGCTCCCCAGCTGCCGATGGACACTAGTCAATAGTTTTGAAGTACTTCCCTCTATGCAGGGCGCAGCAGTGCAGAGCAATCCATCAAATCCTCCATAGCAGAGGAATATCTCTTTGAAGGGAAGTGAATAAAGCAATGTGAAGCCAAGTAAGTAATATGAACAGCTGAACATTCCCTACTATTTTTTAATATCAAAATATACTTTTTTTTTTTTCCTGTATGTTGTTCCTAAGAGAAAAGTATCTGATGCAGGAAAGATTTCTTGTTGTTTTTGTTTATAAAAAAAGCAAAAGCCAAAGTGCCGCAGTATGCAGCTATTCTGCACAACACGTTAATGGCTAGAACCAGCACCAAAGGACTCCTAGGGATGTTTGTGCTTGTATGCTGTGATCAATAAGTTGATCTTTTGATTAAAAGACTGGTTATGTCCCATTTCCATTGGTCATACTAAACCAGCTTTCCTGAAGTGCAATGGTAATATGCTGACACAGGTACTATGTTGTGAGTTTGAACGGGTTGAAGGTTTTCTTGTGTCCTGAATGGCTGTGATGTGTGGCTTAGAAGCCACATGAAAGCAGGTTTTAGTTTGTGCTTATCTTCGGGATCAGGGAGGAGGAACTGCAGGTCACATTTTACAGGCTGGTTCCCTTACATGCATGGGGGATCTACAGATCCATCCATGTCATCCGTCCCCGCTATTCTTGATCAGCAAAGGGATACTCTTGGAGATAACTGCAACCGCCAGTGAAAGGCCTGGAGCTACAAAGGTGTTGGGAAGCACAAATCCCTTTGAAGTCAATTCAGTTAAAAGCCAGAATCCTTCTGAAGGTGCAGCTATGCACTAGAGCTATGGAAAAATGTTTGTGTTGCTGTGGTCCAGGGCTCTCCTGTGGGTAGCAATCTGTTCTCACCTTGGCCCGCTAGGTAAAGATCCCCACTCACATAGTGAAGTGCAGCATAATAATGAAGTAAGGGCAAAATCCAAGCCTGTGGCAGAGTGGAAAAAGGGAACTTTAAACTGGATTAATACTTCATAAAACATGCGGCACTTTACAGTTGAGGCCAAATTCCTGCTCTCTGAGGCAGGGAAATCTTACAGATCTGTTTGCTACTGATAGCTTTAAATTTTACCTGATTTTTCTTATCATTCACTTTTTTACAGCGTGCGCTAAACATCCAACATAGGATTTTACAAAAAAAATGTTAAGGAAATCAGATTATTGCAACATTCTTACACCTGTTACTGCATCTTCAATGATGAAATTATAAGGATAAATATTAAATATTTACAAGGTTTGCTGTGATGAGGTGTGCTGGTATTAATCGCCTTGTCATGTGGCAAGCGTGGAGCAGAAAACACATCGCGTGAACACATACGCATTATTTTCTACACCTCTACATTGCTTTACCAAGCTGCCTGGTAAAATAGAATACATTGCGTGTGGTCGCTGAGTTAAAGTAGCAAACGGTGGTGACTGGCAAGGTGAAAGCAGCGCTTTGTTGAGGAAGGACGTTGTGCAGAAAAGCAGCAGTGCTGGTCAGGTGTGGTGCCCTTAACCTGCGCGGCCAGGCCTGGAGAGGTGCTTTCTTCCTGTCCTTCCTCTGCCCTTGTTCTGAAGGGTTGGTGACTCGCACTTATACCTTCTTACTACCTTTTTGTTTTCACTATATAAGAGAAGCATTTTGTACGCTGGTTACGAGTTTGTGTTTCTGTTTGTTATGCCCTAAAATCAGTGCTAGCCAGCTCTCAAGGTTACATTCCTCTAGTAATTGACTATTTGCATTTAGATGCTGGAGGCCTCTGCCTTCATCCTGTGCCTTTATTTTCAAGATCTGTAGTATCATGTGCTTATACTTTGGTATCCTTCCTTTTAGGTGTGGAAAACACCTCATCAGTCTTATTGAAATGCTACTGGCTTAAGACACAGTGTTTCAACTCAAAAGTTCCTGGATAAAAGAAAGAACAAGTGGAACACTGGAAAGGTGTTCCTTTAAAAACTGAAGATAGTTTCTCAGTACTAATTCTGGGTTATATGTTTCATCTCTGCAAAGATTTAATTTGCTGTTTTAGATGATATGCCAGGCTGATGCTTAGACGGAATAAATCAGTACAGCTGCACTGACTGTGTTCTGGCCATACTGATTTGAACCAACAGAGCATGTGGTCCTCCTTTTAGACATTACACTCCAGCAAATGTGCTTGTTCTCCCCTGTCAGATATGCAATTTGGTTAAGTTTTCCTCTGAGCAGTGGTATAACTTTGCATGGTTGTACTCACGAAAGTTGGTGCAGAGATAGGGAATTATTAACAAAACAACTTCAGTTCATTCATATTCTGAGGTGTCAGGTTTCTCGATATAGAAGTGTTACTGATTATTTCTTTTTTCTTCTGTACTCCTTACTGACAGTCTCTTTGTCATACATTTACAGCAGCTTGTCATTTTCTGGCCAAATATCACATCCTATTCTGTGTTGGTGAGTGTGCATAGTGAGAATCATTTAACTGACATCTGTGAAGACAGGGTTAGGAAAGCACTTTTTGTCCGTTGGATAAATTGTTAATGTCAGACTCTTTCATGTGAGAGTCTACAAAGTGCCTAGACAGTAGAGTTGTTCTCATCCAAACTAGAAAGGTTTGATGGACATCACTGACAACCTCTTATCACTTTTTGAAGATATTTTCCTTAGATCAGGGACATCTAACTACAGTTCTCTTATAGCTAGTGTTGAGAAATTCTTATGTTGAAATGTTGACATTTCTAAACACTCTAAAATCTGAATGTTAATTCTCAAATTGCCCTGAAAATTATGTGCCGTGTAGAAATGCAGCTTAGGGTAGGTGATATAGTTTGAAGTTTATTGAAGAAAATGGCTCCCTTAAACATATTTTCTCCAAACCAATATTTTTAATATTTGCTCAAGTTTATTTGCACATCTCTAGAATGAAATCATTTTGTTATCTTTTCTCCAATTTGTTTTCCTTATTTGCCAGCTTTCACTAGGGTACTGGACAGGGATGGGAGTATCTGCTGTCATGATATCCCGAGGCTGAACCCAAAGGCAAGAGTTTTTGTCTACTGAGTTAGAAGGATAAGTTAACCTCAATTAGCTTAATCAGCACAAGCGTTTGTGCTTGGGAACGAGCCCTGGTGCAGCTGTCCCTATTGCCAGTTGGTGGTTGCTTCATCAGAGCTATCCCCAACTCTCAATAATGCCTTGGGGCTCCTCCAAGTGAAATGCACATAGGCCATGTACCCAATAAAGCAATCTTTTCCCAGGTGCATTTGAAGAGTAAATTATACCCATCATTCATTCAGAAGGGAAGGCAAGTTTTAAAGTGTATTTTTCATCTCAGTTGCTGTATGGTTTTAAAACTGACCTGCTTCAGACTAATGCAGTTCCATAAGCAGTCTTTTGAGATTTTCATTTTTGGTTTGTGAGGTCCACCAGTGTCACAGGCTTATGAAAAAAAAAGCAGTATAGCCAATTGTATAGGAGATTTTGCCTCGAGTTTTCTGTATGGGCACAAGCAGGTCACTTCTGCTCTGTAATTGAGCTCTTCTGTAAATGAGAGTAGTAAAGCTGACATTGCAGTAAGATCTCCTGGAGAAAAGCTAGATTTTGTTTACAACTGTGGTCACTAATCTGCCACTGTAGTCATTCCCACAAATCTATCTGTACCATGACATCACTTCTGCCCTCTGATTTAGCTCTACTGTGTGTGCGATATGAGCTATAAGGAGATTGCAAGAAGCTACAAGCATGACCTGTCATGGAGATCTGGTTCTCGTCTTCCCCAGAAGCCAGTGGACTTGGGTACCCCCCTCCAAAAGAAAAGGAGGTCTATTTATGCTTGTTCTGGAAAATGGTAAGATGAATAGTTCATCAACTGTATCTCTTCAGTGGAGAATTAGCAACCGACTCTGCCAAAACCATGACTGCTCTGGAACAGTTCACAAGCTCTGAGTTAGGCCTGCGCTCAAAGGTTCCATGGGGTCACCTCTAGTCTCAGAGTCAAGGAAAGGACACCACAAGGGATACACATTCATCCCCAGGCTCTTGTTTATCTGTGTATTCATCTATTTCTTACAGTAATTATTTCTAGTAACTCTGCCTTCTAGTCAAATATTACTTACTCTGATTGCCTGAGAATAAGCTAGTGCATTATGAATAATCACATTTGGGGAAATAGAATTTAAATTTAAGGAAGTTATACCTTCCCAGAACAGATATGTAATATAATTAAGATTGATGTTAAATCTAGACATTACCTCTGCTGTGATAGGTAGATAATTATTTTCTGATTAACCTACATTCCTTTGTACTTGCAACTATGAAGTCATTTTTATGATGCCTAGAGTGCTAAGTTATTTTAGAGGAGTACTATATCCTATACCTGGTTCTACTCATTCTTGGACTGGTTTTGAAAATAAAGCAATTCTGTCTTCTGTATGTTTTTTATTTAAAAAACACATTAAAATGTATCAAACATTCAAAGTTAAGAATATGAGTTAGGTTTGGAAACTATGAACATATGTGGCTGTTCTTAGCTAGGATGTCTACTCCTTGTTTCAAGACACCAGGTTCACCTTTAGATGAAGTCAGTGAGAATATGCAGAAGTATTTCAGAGAATCTTTCAAAAGGAAAGTCTTTCTGAATAGAAAATAGAAATCTTTATCTGGAGCTTGCTATCCACTCAAAAGTGGATAAAAAAGCTCTTTCTGAGCTCTTTTGCTCAAAAGAGCAAAAAGTTTGGGACAATAGACTTCCTTAATTTAGTACTCTTGACTTGTCTATATTTTGACTTGCCCATGTTTGCTAGGACTGAATCTAAAGCTTGGTGAATATGTTAGTAGAAGGCATTTTGAACCAGGTTCTTAAATCTTATGCAAAGTCCAAGCCTAGATGAGAACCTCTAAAGACGCTAAGGATGCAAACTGTGATGATCTGAATGGTTAGAGTTCAACTCTAACCAGCCCCTTTGTATGCAAACTGATGTTTTTCTGTGCAGTGATTTAAACAAGGTGTGTTCTTCCTTTTCAAAGGCAACTTCCTTTTCAGTCAGCTGCTAGTTAGTTGACTCTAGTTATACATAAAAGTTCACCATTCAACTGGCAGACTTTGCTGGAATGATGTATTGATAAAAAGCCAGACAATCTGCCTGAGTTTTTACTTTTTATTTTAATTATTTTTTTTCCTTGATCTTCTGGGAAATGCTTTTACAATGGCTGGCTCTCTTTAAAAGACCTATTGATATGTGAAAAATGCAAAATATATGCTTCAAGGTACAAAACCGGTTTCTTCTCTGTTGAGTGGTCCTTTGGGGAAAATCAATTACAATCCCAGCAGATAAAAATTTAATCATGTCTTCTGAAAGGTCAAATGAAAAGGAAAGGTCATCCTCAAACTTCCTGTTCTCAGAGGAGAAATATTTTCTGCCTGGAACGCTCTTAGCTCCATACCTGGATGTGTGAGGGCAAAATGAAAACCTACAAAAATGCCTTGTTTGGTAGATTTTGTCATGTAGCCGGTCAACTTGATCTTTGGGTCTCAAATGCATAATTCCAAGCTGAGCTGTTAGTGATATGTGAAAGGACGTATAGCAGACCATTACGGGATAAAGGATGTGGAGGAAACTCTTGTTTTTCTTTGGGCAATATCTAAACTTCTCTATGAGGAAGAGAAACAAGAATGAGAAGGAAAAGCGATCTTGGGGCAGCTTCACAACAATTACAAATAATGCAAAATAAATCCATTAACTAGTCATATTTTTCTAAAACAGCTTCCAAGAATCATAATGTGATACACACCTGCACTGTATCTTGTTGGGGGATTAAATTCTGATTTTGAGATTCTGATCTCTTTTGTTTGTGTTTCCTTTACCACATTTTATATAAATAAAGGTTGTTTTTGAATGTTGATCTAGGCATAGTTTTGCAGATTTTCATCTCAAATTTTAAATTCGATCTGTTCCCATTCTCACACCATATTGAAAAATGTAGAACCTTCACATGTCTTGGTGTAATAATCTCAGAATGAGAACCTTGCTTTTAGTTTTGAGGTCTCCCAGGTTCATCTTTACATAGTAGAGAAGAATAATATTCTTCAGTACAGGGTAGGTGAAATTAAATGATCTCTGTGCATTTTAAGTAGGAAGTCAAAAGGTGATCATAGGACTGCCTTGTAGTATTGAATTCACAAATCCCTTAAAATCTACAGCACATCTACAGCCTGGGATATTCACTGGCAGTAAAAGGTTAATCCAATGACTAGTTTGTGCACAGTGGAGGGCAAAGCTGTGGGAGTAAGGAAGATCTTTAGTCAAAAACTACTAGGTTTTTTAGGCTCTGTTAACTTCTTAATTTTAGTTTCTGAGAGCATATATGCTTCACAGATGAAATTCTCCTTATTTTATTAATATGACTTGCCATTTGTTCTCTCACTTGTTTTCAGGAATGGATGTTTCATCCTGTGAAGGTCTACACTAATTGAATTTATGAGAATTTTGTCCTCAGTGCCAACGGGACTGAAGCAGGACTGGAGCCCCAGGGGTGTGTGTGTGTGTGTGTGTCTGTCTGTGGAGGTTTACTTATAGGGTCACTGTTTGTCCTAGCGGAAGCATAGCCATCATTTCAAGGCAATGTGTGGTCCATAAATGAGGGAGGTCACTTGTGAATGTTGCTTTTGTGGGTGGCATCTGAGCTACCTACTGATTGTGCTCATCCTTGTAATTGTTCATCTGTTTTGCTTCTTGGGCAAAGGGATGCAGAATGATTTAGATCCTGGTTTCCAATGTTTTCCTTCCCCTCATATACGACTGTGTATTAAGATGGTCTGGACCAGGAAAGACCTCATGTGACATGCAGAGGTGCCTGTTAAATTGCATCATCCAGAGGATGTAATGGTTCTGGAAGAGAAACATGGAGGAGAAATGACTTCTGCTTAGTGAAGACTCTTGGAGCACAAAGTTTCCATCTGCAGAATGCTGACATCAGCCCCTCTTTAAAAGCTGTTTTGCTTCATATTAATGTCAGTGGTACCTCTGCGAGTCTCCTCTCAACCTTTGGAGCAGCAGAGCCCGTGAGCTGTTAGCGACTTCACAGGCCCTCCTGTGCCCTCCTGACTGCAACGTGCAAGAACCATGTCAGAGGTGGTAGGAAGTAAGGATTCTGAAGGGAATGGAGGGCTAGTTTTTTTTTTATTGCTAGGTTATTTTATTTTACATGAATATTCCATCATTCCTTAGGAAATGATTGAGGCATTCAAGGTCACTAGAAAGTTTTATCACTGATAATATTTGTAAAATCTAACCAGATTAAGTTTTACAGAGAAATCCATTTTTCTTCACATTAAAAGAAGCAATAAAGAACTCATAGAATCCAGGTAACACTTCATATTTTGCTCCTGGACTGTTCTAGTAATCAGCTATTATACCATGCTTCATCCTCATGTAACCTAACCCTACAGCAAAGAGAAATAATTCATTTCAGATTTTATATTCTCCTGGATGTATGTGAGCTTGATATGAAGGCTATTGAAAACTTTAAGAAGTCTTCCATTAGTTTAAATGAATTTTGGGTTGGGTCTTTTTTTTTTTGAGGGGGGAAAAAAAGAAAGATACTTAATCTGATGGACAGACTATCCCTTTTTAATTGCAGAGATTTCAGGATGGAATTGAAATAACATAATAGCTGCTCCTCAAAAAGCACCAAAGTCTAAGGCTTTCAGAAGTTTTGCTGGGCCTGATTTCCCTAAACAATTTTTGAAACTCCATTTCTTTTTCCACCTTTGCTAATATCTGTCAAAGTGGTTCTTGCAGTGTCTCTTCTCCTTCCAGGTGAAGGAGTTTTTCTTTGCTACTTCTACTTCCAAAGATGCCCAACTTCTTTTGTTTCAAGAAAGCAATCAGAAATGCTAAGCTAAAGGCAGATAATAAAAAGCTGGCCTTTAACCAAGCTGCAGTAATACAGCAATGTGCGGAAGTAATGTATGTTGGACACTTCAGATGTGCATTAACCCAAGAGGAAACAACTACAGATGTTAAGAGGTTAATTACTGTGAGTGAAAGGAAACAGCCAAGAAGTTGTCAAATTAGCCTACCTGTGTCTTATAAGTAACTGAAACACCGATATGGAGTGTAGAAAATAATTAAGTTTGTAATCAGCCATGGTAAATAACATGCTAATTATTTCAATTATTATATTGAACCCACTGTTATTAATTAGATGCTTTTAAAAATTATTTTTTTTATCATATGGTATCATATAGAGGCACATCAGTTTTGCAAATAAAAATGCTAGCTGATTAGAATATAAGACCATTTCAAGACTGTGGCCAATCCAGAGCTATGACATTATATTTTATTTCCTGAAAGGTGGGCTAGGAGGCTAAGCCAGATCTAAGAGGCACCTTTGGCAGAATCAAGTTTAATTCAAAAAACATGATCATGTAGACCATGGCATAACTGACTGCGTAGACGCCTAACTCCCCTTACTAGGAATTAAGTTCTTAAGATGCCTGTAGTTGTACCCAGAACTTTTAGATGCAAGAGAGATGTGTATTTAGTCGGTGGTGATTACTGAGTTATTTGGCAGGTAGGAATTATTTTACCATTTACAGTAAAACCAAGCCTCTAGGAATCAATGCTGTCAGAGCCTTGGCCTACCACGATGCAGGTGAGGGTGCCTTGGGAGTTTCTGAAAACTCATTCTCAGATATTCTCAGATGAGGAAACATCTTCTGAAAATTCACTAGAAAAATGTAGTAAAGTCTTTTTTTGTTGTTGTTGGATGTAGGTTTTTTTTTTTTTTTTTCCTAAGTTGTAGCTCTCCAGATATGTGCTTGGATAATTACATGTTGTTCTTTAATTTCAGGCCTTAAGCCCATTTCTACTGAGATGCAGTATGTACTACTGCACTCTTGGGCTAAGGAAACTACACTGAAACGTAGATAGTGTTTTCTCTTCTCTGCCTGGAGTATGTTGTCCCAACAGACTTTCCTTGTGGCTAGCTGGCATCCGTTAGCTAAAAAGCATTTTGACATGTCTACACTCTCTGGAGTTTTATATTTAAAACAGTTTCATCACTGATCAAAATTAGTCTGGAACACAATCCTCAAAGTTTTGATTCTGGTCAGCCAGTGTAATCACCAGATTTTCTGGTATTTTATAGGATATACTTTATAGGATATAATTCCAGTTCATCAAGGTTGAATTTTGTCAGAAGCCACTTACACATTTCTGATTAATTGTACAGGATGCATTGTAGCCAAAATTCTGTAGAGCTCAAGTTATAATTTAGCTCAGGAAAAGGCTGTTTTGTCTCATTAGAATGTGAATCATTAGAACACAGAAATTTATATAAATTCTGCCTATTATCTTTAAATTACCCTCCCTCCACCCCCAATTTTGCCTGAGGTATCACAAATCAGATAAATCTGTGGGTTTTTTTTTTTTTTTTTCATATTTTCAATACCTATGTGGAAAAATATGAAGAGACATCAGTGAAGCTATATGCTAAGCCAGTCTTTTCCATTCTGGACTGCCAGAGCATATGAAGTGGAGGGACAACTAATAACCCTAATTCACACGACTGCTTCACTTCTATGAGAGAAAGATTTTATAATCGCTGAGGCTCTAGGAGTAGTTGAGCAAAGGGGATTCTCTGGCTGTCCTTTTTGCCTCTCCAGGTCTTATATCCTGTGTAGCCATTTGCTCTCTCAAGATGTTGATATGGAGGGACTGTAGACTCTTAGCAGAATTTGAAAGCCATGGAGTATTACTGAGAGTACATGAAGGAAACTGCACAACTGGAAAGCACTGCTCAGTCATGTTGCAGTAAGTATTATCACACATAGGGTAGAGGGCAAGAAGAAAAAATTGTTATATTTCCTAGCGTACTTTTGCTTGAACCAGTAAAGCTAGCCTGTCTACTCAATGCAAGGTAATCAACATCATGAAGCTTGAAGCATTTGTCTCAAGTGAGGCTTTGCAGAATTAGGTAACTGTTTGTGGAAGAACGTGGGGCAAATCTGGTTCATTAGGCCCCAGACTTTCAAAGGTATGGAGGACTGGATGCTCTCTAATTTTAGTGGAAATTGAGCCCTGTGCCCTTTGTGTGTTGTCAAACGTTTTCACAAAAGGACTATTGTGATAGCAAGTGATAATGGCTAGACAGTGATCCTAATAAGCTCTGTATATGCAATTTAATTCAGATATGTTTGTGACAAGGTAAAAATGGGAGCTGGCAATACGAAAGAAACAAATTTTCCTCAGCTGTAATTCCACTGAAACTATAAAACAGTGTTGTGCTGGCTCTGCGAAAGACAGTTCAGCCTTAAGAGCTTCTGTGGTGATTCATATACTAGTACATTGAGCTTAAAATAGAATAAAATTTTAAATAGTATTGAATTTTTATTCAATTTTCCTAAGATTTCCAAGCCATGTTTCATGCAATTTCAACTGCAAGATATAAACCATGAGCCTAAATATTTACACATATATTGGACTGAGTTTGTGCAAAGTTTATCCATGTGCTAGGCCATTTTGCTTTGTAAAGTACTCGATTCCCCTGAAATTCAGGGATGGTGTTTAATTTAAGGAGCAGATAAGAATATAGCATTTCTATTTTGCTTCTCAGCATGCAAAACATGTGTTTGATTCCTTTATGTCTGGATGTCTTTGTGGCTAAAGAGTTGACATTCAAATTTTGTTAGACAAGGCCATGCTAGTAAAATGTTCCCTTTTACTACTGTGTGCTGTAATTCAGTGTTTCCATTTGTTTTAGCAGCCTGCATAACAGAAGATTTTTTTTTTTCCTGGGATGTCCTCCAGTTGTCCTCTGCTGCAATCTAAGCTATCATGCTGAAGGGCAGAATACAGAAGGTAATTTTCAGATAGCTACCATTCAGGAAACAGCAAAAAAACAGCTTTGGGTTTAGAACATTAGCTTTTCCAGGCTTGTAGCTTCAAGACTTAGTTGTATTCCACAATGAAAAAAGTAGTTATTGCTCTTTGTAATGTACTATGGTGCATAAATACATTATGTAATTTTTAGATACCGATGCATTCATAAGTAAAATAAGGCATTGCTTCAG
The DNA here is from genome assembly GCF_059628265.1 of Tinamus guttatus. Classification (NCBI taxonomy): domain Eukaryota; kingdom Metazoa; phylum Chordata; class Aves; order Tinamiformes; family Tinamidae; genus Tinamus; species Tinamus guttatus. Next base: position 14,773,562 of record NW_028288821.1, on the reverse strand, counting down.
TTTTCAGTATACAGTGTATATGTCTATGTCTTTGTGTGAATATATATGCACTATATAGATATGTAGATACACATTATGATTGTACAGTTTGAGGGGAATTAAGCTGTTTTGATGTATGCATTAGTTTAACTGGGAATCTCATACATTGCTCTGGGGTGCTTTAGCGAATTACAATGAAAAGTTCATGACATTTAACAAAAGAATAAAGGACTGGATTTTCTTTTAATTTCTACATTAGGTACAAGACAATATTTTTGACAATATTACTTCAGGCTGAAGGCCAAATCATGGAAAGATATCAGATAACTTTGGAGATAGAGAGCCTTTGCTTTTCTGGAGAAGAGATAATGTAATGGGCAATAGCAGTTTGTCTGATGATTCCTCAGTAATTGAAATAAGCTGCCAGTAGCTGGTCAAATGGCTAAGTTGCTAGATAATGGCTAAACTGTGGGGTACGCGTGCTGGTGGATCTGTCCATGTTCCTGATCCTACCATCATCTAGGCTAGGATCCTGGGATATATTGGTTAAAAATCAGAGTATCAGGGAAGAAAGGGTGTAGAGGCACCGTGCATCAGGTTTGCACGTACTGCTGAGGAAAAACAGAGCCAATTCTGTTGATTCATCTGGTTCTGCTTGGCAGAAGTCACTCTAGAAGTGTGACTCATAGAAGAAAGAAATGAAATAATCTGCTCCCTGAGTAGATTCAAGTAAGTTCTCGTTTTTCTGCATTCATGCTTTATGCTTGAATTCGCTGGGATCTAGTAGAAGACAAGCACTGAAGGACACTTTCCTGTGAGGTGGCAGATTTAACAACACACTTTTCTGTGATTCTCTGATGTCTAATAAGCAGTGAGCCTGCACCGAAGCTTTTTCTCCTATTCATTGGTCATTCTCACTAGTCCAGGCAAAACCTATAGCATTGCACTTCTGTCATTATACAGAAGCTTTTAGGTCTTTTAGGAGATGGATACACAGATGGAGAGAGCATGTGACAGTGCAAACTCAGCTCTGTAGATCTCTTTAAAAACTTCTTAAAAATTACAGATAAAAATTAGGAAATTCAGCTATGAATTAATCGGTCTTCAAAGAAATGCTTTCCTATTTTCTATTAGCTATAGCTTTGGTTAAGTCTTGAAACACAAATATATATATATTCCTTTTAGAAGAAAAACAAACAAAGAAACAGGCACGGCTTCCTTTACCACAATCATTGCATGTTGCTGAAATGTGTTTCACTGCCGAAAAGCCACAGGACCTTCTTTCCTCACCTTCTCATGTAAAACTATGCCTATGGCTTAGAGTTCAGAAACCTAACGAAACACACTGAGATGTTCTTGCATATTTAATATGGGAAGCACTCAAATACTGTGTTGTTGGCTGCTATTACAACCCAGTGGTAGACAGAAATCCCTTCCAAACTTGTATCTTGTTTTATAATTGCACTCATAATTCTGAATAATGTTTTCATCCATACATCCATTTTTTCCAGATCAGACAAATGACTTCTGGCAAGTATGCTAAAATTTTAGAACCTATAGCACTTTTAAATATTTGAAAAGTTGTTCTTTGCTTCTGGATCTGACACTACAAAGATCTTGTAACACCTACTGGCTAAAAAGTCATGGTAGGTTTAGAGGCCCACAGAAGTATGAAGAATTTTGAATCAGACTTCAAGACTTGTCTAAACAAATAAGACTCTCTTCATTTATGTGGGTTTGCAATCAGGCTGTTTGCAACCATCTGAGCACTTCTGCAGGCAGCTGAAAGGGTGTCATTCATACCAAATACAGCCCCACTATCACAGCTTGTCAGAAGCATGAAGAAGACCATTTGTCTTTCACTACTTAATTTGTCATCACTACTACTTTTTTTTATTAGGTTTTGCTTTTAATGGGATTGCAAGAGTACCTTGCCAAAAAGATGAAAGGAGGACATTCAGTTTGTCTAAAGCATGGTGGTTGCAAGTTTGCATTCCCAGATACTCCCTACAAGATACTGTTTGGGTAAAAGTGTAGTGAATATTTTGAAATTGCTGGTATAATTATTAAAACAAAAATGAACTCAGCTAGTGAGTCCATATGCAGTAGCTCATATGCTTTGGAAAATAGATAACAGTTCCAGTGCACTTCTTGTCACATTGTTGCATGGAGAAAATGTCTTTATATTGAAGTGTGCATACTCTTGTTAGTGTTGCTGTCAAGCTGCATTACTCTGTGTAGATTGCCTTTCTTTTTCTGAATTTTTTTAAAAGCACATTATACTCTTTCAGTACACTGCAATCATAAAAAACATACTCATTTTTCCCTCTAAAATATACTGTTTTTTCCAAGTTCGTTTTAAAGAAAGTATACAGAAGTAAAGAACAGTTTCAAGTGGAAAGGCTAGTAGTTGCTCAATTTGGCATCTAAATAAAAAATTAAACAATAAAATAGGTCCTTTTAATAGGATTCCTGGAAGCCAAAAAAACATGGTCATTTGACATTTCTGCTTTCTAATTAGTTACACAGAGTGTTTATGTGTTTTTGTTTTTTCTAACAGTACCATATTCATTGCTTTTTTTCAGTGAAATGAATCAGAGCAGCATAGATATCTTGATCCCTTTTCATTTGGAAAAGGAAATAGCTTTGAAAACTCTGGAAGTTGCTTAAATGGCACTGTAGCATCCAGAGATCACAGGCAGCTTCAGGAATTACCCCAGCAAAAGACCCACCTGGGTCACTGTCTGTGGTGACCCACAAAAGATGGGAACTACCCCACGATCCCTTATGCTGAAGGTGACTCAAGCATCCAACTAATGAGCCTGGCCCTCCTTGCACCCAATTCTGGGAATCGGGTATAGTTTACACCCTCCTTCGGACACACCTGCAATTTTCCAGACTTTACAGTCTGAGCAAAATGGACTCAAAAACATTCCTTCATTTTTTCCTGGTATAGGAGCTACCTGCTTTTACATTCCACAAGAAACAATGCAAGTAGAATGCAACTGGTTCTGTGGGGATGGCTGTGGGGAGCAGCTGAAATTTTCATTTTTTTTTCCCCTGGTCTTTTAAATAAACATGCTGAAGCTTTATTTCTCTTTATTCCTCAGCTTTGAGCTTTTATGACCAAAACCAGAAAAGGGCAGTGCATAGAAGATGCATTATATGAAGGATCAGAAGTGTCTGACTTTCTGCCCTTAGCTTTAGCCAAGACATTCTTTAGGCAATTATTTCAAACAAATTGCGCTTAGCACATTAGCTGTATAAAAGGATGTTATTTGCAAAAGGGAACTCATATGACCCCATTTTACGTCCAAACCTTCATACACGTGTGCTGGAAGAAATACCATGAGCCAGCAAGCTGATCTTTACACATTGTAGAAAAGGACAAATACCAAAAACTTGGAGGGAAAAAAAAATATCTAGGCACAAATAAAGGCAGAAATTATAAACTGAGAAAAGTCTACTGAATGCAGTACTCATTGAGGAGTGATCATCCAGTGCTCCTGTCAATGCTGGTTGTCCCTGTTACTTGGGTTTATTTCCACTAAGCTCGCTAATAGGTATTGGTGTCTGTGGGGTTTGGCGAGTTCCCTAGCACATGAAGTTTTCTCCTATGTACCCTAAAAGGCAATGAGGAAAGCATCTTAAGATTATTTTGAAGCAATTTTAATGAAGACAACCAGCTCAAGAAAGCTGTCAACAGAAAAGCAGACGCAGTGCCAATTTTTTTTGTCTTATCATGAAACTTTAGAGGGTGTAAAATTCAAAACTGGGGCAGATTTGTGAACATTTCTGAAGTGGTGAGGTCATTCTTATACTTGTTTTCACAACATGCACTTTAGGTGTCTCCATAAATTTGAGTCTGCTCAGGCAGAACAGATGGCTGAGAGAGATCTGCACCAAAGGCTCTGGATTTATGTTCCCCAATTGCTGAACCCAGAAGCACTGAAAGATTTGCTGTTGTATTTTTGACTTGAATGGTTCTATGAGCTCCCCTCAATGCAATGAATCCTGGTGCAGTGCAAACTTTAGTATGAATAAGAGGAAAGATCATTGTTTTTTGAAGCTATCTGATAGCCACTATCAGGGAGCAGGCAAGGAAGAGCAGCCGATGGCTCTCAGAGAGCTTCTCCTTTTGCACATCCGTGTAATGGAAGAAGGAATATCTTTACTTCCCTGAGTTATTTCTAAGCATTAGCAGTGGCATGAAGGGACAGGGGAACAGTGCAATAACAGGGGAATGAGCTTGGTAAGAGATGCTCAAACATCAGGTCCTTATCAGGTTCTTCAGGTGTCTTTTGTGTTCCTCCACACTGTAATAATTAAGATTGCTTATTGTAGTATAACTTTTTAACCTTTAAATAGTCATTATGTTTAAAAGTCATACAGTTCAGTTTCTACCATTTTTCTAGTGCACCCAGCTGATAAGCACACAGCTTGGCAGTGAGGACAATATCGAGAGCAGTAGCAGTGGGGCTGGTATACACCTCTACATCACACCCTTTAACATGCCCACAAGTGCAGTGGGCACTGAGTATTGGAGAGGACATAGACCACTCTGAATCCTTAATTCTCAGTTTTAGAGCTGTGATGCCATTCACCAGTGTATTATTTGCTACCGAGAAAAATGAAAAATCAAGCAACAAATTTTGACCACAACCATTTATAAAGGGTCACAGATGCAGTTTTTGTATGAATTAGTTTTAGAGAGCCTCTGCTAGGCTAGTTCTTACCGATTCCCTCCTGGCATTCACCCAATTAGCGTGCAGCGATAAGCATTAATTAGAGAGCTACAAGAAACCTACCTTGCTGTTATTCACAGAGCTGTCTGTAGCTCCAGGTGTATCCCGCTACAGTAATGTGGAAGCCAAAGGTAGCGACCCTGGGCTGCTCATAAAACCTAGCCTTATTAGAAGAGCATGTTAGTGAATTTCCAGGAACCAATGCAACATTTTATGCTGAAGCCTGGTGTGTAATACAGAGTGGACAACATAACCTCGTGACAAGAGCACTGAATCGGATGAAGGAGTAAATCTGGATTCAATTTGAAGCTGTTGCTAATATGGGTAGTAAACTCAGGCAGGATATTGTCCCCCATGCTGTGTTTGCCTATGCCAACAATTCCTTTAAAGAACTTCAAAAAAATAAAGATGTGCATAAGAGGTAGGTATTATTCTAAATTGGGAATATGTCAAACGTACTTTGCATTATTTCCTATATGATATTACATTATTGCTGATGCTTTATTTTCTGAATATCCCTCTCCCCCTCCCCCCCCCCCATTATGCCTAGAACACTTCTTGACTTCTTGGTTTTTCTTTCCATAGGGTGGAAAAATCAAGTTCAGGTAGAGGTTAGAGGTGAAGCCTGGAGAGCTAGCATGTCAGAGCTGAGTGATTAAATGCTTTGAAATCCTCAGGCAGGTACTGCCCTTTAGAAGGACAGCCTACTGTTTTAATGAAGCCCAGAATGGCAGGACATGCTTTGAAGACTTTTCCTCACCACAGCAGAAGTCCTGCATATGGAAATCTGAAGTAAGTACCCTTTAGTTCCTACTCTAATTAGTTCAAGCTTCATTGTCTTTTTGTCAGAAAAATGCACTAGTTGTCTTTGGTACGTTTATTACCTTTAATGCTAATTAGGAACAGTCAGTATTCACAGTGTCACCAGTTTGTGTCCACTTCCATATCCCACCTGATAAATTTAGCAATAATAAATCAGTCATTTCAAGCATCGCTTGTGGGTGGATTAGTAGGTGTTCATGCTCCAAAAGGAGTTAGAGTTCAGGAAGTAAGTATCACATAAACTTGCCCTGCTCTTATTCTCTTTCCTGGAAATCTCATTTAGCCACTGGAGGCAAGGCTCCTGGCAGTGAGGAAGACGGTCCTGCATCACTAATGTGTGGCTCCCTTTTGGAAGGTTCTCTTTCTAAATGTGGTTTGTTGGAAATGCTCCTCTCCTCCACCACTTCCCTTTGGAAAAAAAAAAAAAAGTGAGGTATAATTTGCATAAATGCATCCATCAGTCTGATGTTTGTCCATAAGATGGACATGGCATTGTTTGGCATAAGATGGATGGCATTGAGATGCCAAATCGCTGTAAAGATCACTCCTGTGTTATGCGTATGATGATCTACGGATATAAATGGGATGCAAATCAAGGTATAAATTAGCATGTAATATGATAGAAAATTCTACCCATCTTTTGGCGCGTAAACCTTTCATCAATTTGGATAACTGTCTATTTCAAACCTAGGAAAAATGGCTGTGCCCAAAAATGCACTAATGTGTTTCTGCAGAAAACAGAATTCTGTCGAAAACAGAAAAATTATCTGGTCCAAGATGAGATCATAGTACCTTCTATTATTTTCAAAGTATACATCTGTAAGAATAACCCCTATCTTCTGTCTCACTCACCAAATGCAGCCTACTTAAGTGTGTTTCTTGGAGTTCTAACTTCCCCTGAAATAATCCATTATAAAGTTATGATAAATTCTTTTATCATAATTTATAAATGTTGAGGCAAAAAATAATAGAACTTACACTATTTTATAGATCTTTTCAAAGTCATTTTTTAAGAAGAATGAAAAGCTGTTTCTTGATCACATACACTATGTTTTATGCAGAGCAAGCATGTGTTGACATCTAATAGCATATCAGCTGTTTTCACCTAAAATATAGCTGTCCAGGGCAATTGCGTATGCCAAACAAATATATTTTGCATCGTGGGCACAGAATTTGCTAGTTCATGATGCAATTTGTGTTAAATGTAAGTCACAGAAGTCTTTTCTCCTTCTACCATTGCCTGGTGAATGTTAAAACAGTCTAATTCTGATCTGCCGATAATGACCAATAATGGGTTGTATAGTTTTAGGTATTTTCTCCTTGAATCTGCTATTGTTTATATTAATTTGCATCAGCTATATTCAGTCTTCTTATTATAATTGCTTTATGCTTGCAATACCTTTATTCACTGAATTCAGTTACAGAAATAAGTTTTATAAAAATTTTCAAGAATTTTCAAGAATCAAATGTCAGTGGCTGCTTCTGAACGCACATAAAAACATGGTGCATCATGTATGTGAACCAAGTCTACATACTCTTCTTTTTGTTGCATCCAGTCCTAACCTGACAGCATGAATGAGGGCTGTTAATGATAACCTATGATTGTACATCACTTTGCTATATCACTTTATGTGGGTGGAAGGATAGATGTAATGAAACAGAACTAATAGGGCAATATTCTTTATAGTACCAGATGCCCATGAGACTGATGTGAACTGAACCAGTTATCAGAAAGTAATATCCCTTACATTTGACTGATCTAGGAGATGTCTTTGGTAAGTTCAACTCTGGTTTAACTCCATTGGTTTCCAAGATATTTTCAGTGAACATAAACCTTGATGATTTCTGCAGTTCAGATCATGGAAGGCTCTAGTCGTGATACCTTTCTTTCTCCATTCATGGCTGTAGGAAAAGTGCTTGCTATTCACAAGTCTCCCTTATTAAACAGAAAATATTTGTGGATCAAATAGTTCGTGAACATAGATCATCATTAACAGAAACAATAAAAAACAGCCTGTTTGTTGAACTGTAAGAAATCACCATGTAGATTATTTCTCAGGGAAGACTCCACTTTTCCCTGGAGCAAAGCATTACTGAGATCGCACTGCCATAAGTCCGTCTGTTACTGAGTTTCCATGTGGAACATGAAGCTGTCAGATACAGCAGCAGAATGCACATAATTTCAGTCTTCTGAGGAATATACCGGGTGACATTTTGCTTTTGACCGAGCAAAATGACTGGTTTCATATCATGGCTATATAATATATGGAGGTCCTTATTGAATCAAGGACTCCGTGACATTCATGGATCTACCAACAGGGGCTATCAAATGCCTCGTGGAATAAACACATTACAGAAAAAAATAATAAAATGCATCACAGAAAAAAAGCATGTGGTGGAATTACCCCAAGGGACCTAAATATAGTGCTCTACCAGATGGACCGCAGGAGAAACACCATCTGATTAGAACAATGCAGGCTTTTGTGTATGACTGTTGCTGTGTATGGGCTTGGCTATGTTGTGTTTCCTTATGTATATATGTATATATATTTGTATATGTATACGTGGTTCCCACTAGCTTTGTTTGGAATACCCTTCCTTGTGCAGTGCTGACACTTCCCTTTTTTTCTTTAAAACTCACTGCTTTGAAAAGCTTAGGGAGGACTTCATTAAATTTAATAGGGCAGTTGCAATAGAGGAGTAAAGAAAAACTTAACCATTGAAGTATGATGGCTTATTTTGTTGTGCTTTCTTTTTGATTAGTGTCACTGTCACAAAACTGAATTTCTCCAACATAAATATTGGCATCCTTTGGGCTTTACCCTGTCATCCAAATCCCACTGGACAAGGAGCAGAGATTGACTGTAGCCTTCTTCAAGGCAGTCTGAGAGCTGTCTTCTTAGGAGTGCAAATCTCTGCCCAAACACACACTGCATTTATTACCCACAGTTGTTTTTGAGGTATTTCATCTTAGATGGCTTTATAACAGATATATTTTAATTGAAGCATTGAAATTTTCAACCAGCTAATCTTTAAATGTATCCAACACAAGTGTAGAAAATTACTTACCTATTCCTATCATTAATTTGATTCTGTGTAAGTTATTGGACTAACTGAGCTGGATTTAATCTAATCTTTTCAAGTTTCCGGAACTGCTGCTCCAGACATGAGTGTGTTTATCATGCATAATTGTTTCTCTTTTGTACTGCTCTTCATTAGCTCTGTTTGCATTCTGCTTTCCCATGGTCGAAAGTCCCCTTTAAAATCAAAAGTTATTTCAAAAAGGCATGAAAACAACCATAAGAGATACCATGTTTGCTTCATGGTACTTGTGTGTAGAAGCCTTATTTTTTTCTAAAAATTTTGCCAGCAAAATTAATGCAAACTCTTGGTGTGGAAGAACTATTCACTCAAGCCATTATTGAAGTCTTTTGTCTTTGAAGGACTAAATTTTGGTTGCCTCTGCCTGGATGCTCATGGGGATTGAGAGCTTTCCTGTATTGTCTGGTCCAACAATTATCCATCACTGAGCCTCCAGTAAAAGGCTTTTGGCTGCAATGAGATGGGTCTCCCAAAGTGCCCCTCCAAGAGCTTTAGGCTGCTCTTCCTTGCACTTTAGCAGCTTTGCCAGTTATCAGCTAGTTCTTGGGCTACAGTTGCACCATGGGTGCCAGTCTGCTGGCAGTGAGGATTGCTCTGGTTTCATGTTTTGAGTTTGGTTTGTTTTTAGATACTTTGATGCTATATAGCCTGTTCTAACTAAAGTACTCGCACTGTAAGGAAAATTTATCCTTTGGCACTAGATTACTCTGAGAGATACTATAAAAGTAAATACACGTTAAGCTTTCCTGGTGAGGGGGATTGCATAATTAACATCCTTAGAGCCAGAGTTGCAGACCAGGAGTCAATGGCAGGGAATTCTGCATAGGGGAGGTTCCTTGTGTGCAGCTGTTTTGCAGGAGATCTTACTTCAATGGCAAGAACTGGAGAGGTTTTGCTTAGCACCAGGTTGTGGTGTTACATGTTGGTTGTGGGAAGCAGAGGGCCCTGTTAATACTTTTTGCTGCAGGGAAAAATGAAAATGGTCCCAGGTAGACATATCTGCCTCTTAGTTTTCTGCTGAGCTGCTGTTGCTTTGGTAGTCATTGGCAAAATGTAGTACTTTTTCCTCATGGAATAAAATATCTTTGAGTTTGACCTACGTTTTCTTCTTTTCACATGGATTCATAAGAGAGGGAAAGGAGGGAAAGAGAAGAAAGGGAAAAAGAATTTGTACTAAGCTCCTCTTGAAGAGAGAAGCTGCAGAATGAATCCCACTAATGTGCATTGCTACACCCATTGCAGATTCTCCCAAAGAAAATATATGGGAGAAAGGTAATCTTTGAGGTACATTTGATCATGGATGTGATAGAATCACTCAGCTGATACTTGGATCAACTAAGATATCTGGGTCTTTTGACATGGGTGCTCAATTCCTGCTGGAACTAATGGGAATTGAAAGTGCCCATGTTTAGGACATGCTGCCTTCTTTTAGTGTTATGATTATGCAAACTGTAATTACTCTGGCCATGAAGGATGAAATTTATGAAAGGCTTTGCTGCATTTGAAGATGAGGAATAGAGTATGTGTGTTTTACGTATGGAAGTAGAAGACTGGAAGACTTAGTCTCTCTTCTTTTTAATTGTATGTGTACTCGCCCCTAAATTGGAATAAGGAGCAGTAAATGCTCATCATCTCTGAGCAGCCTGGCACGCTACAGGCACAATGACTTTTGGGTGTACTGGAGCAATTCCCTTGAAGAGCAATATTCACATCTGCAGAAGAAAATGCCAGGTATCCAAGGATGTCCTTATTGGCCCTTAATGCAAAGTCAGAAAAAAATCCATCTGTCTTTTAAATAGGTGATGGTTTTAGAGAGCTTCAATTTCTTTTTCTTACTGCCTTTTTTTTTTTTTCTCTTTAAGTCTTCTGTTTCCTTCCACTCTCTCAAAAGCAAAATCATGATGAACATTGTGGTTATAAGACACAAATTCAGAAAGCGACTGCTTTGAATTTTTAATTCAATTGAATTTTTCAATTCAATTTTTAACTACTTATCAGAGGTATTATTAGCTTGCTGCTAAAATTATAAAGAAATGTATACCTGTGTGGGATTGTACATGAGGATTTTTTTCTTGACACAGAAGATGAAATATGAAAGCTATCCTAGAAATGTGAAGTGTCATTTTTTTCTTTTTTAGATTAGCACAGAAGCACGTAAGTGCTTGTGTATGGAATCAAGTATATTTTAAGTTAACTTTCATTGTTATTTTATACCTTGGCCAGGTATTGGTGCGATTCAAGACACCTCTGCATCTATTAGTTTGTGAGTTTGTGGCCACCTGTGACACTGACGCTCTTTTTGAGAACACTTTTGGGGCATCTATGAGTTCTGGGTTTGATTGTTTTGTTTTGCCTTTTTTTTAATATGTATATGACTCCTGTATATCTGGATTTTCTGAAAACTCAATTCCAATGTTAACTGAAGTTGTTTATGCTTGATAGACATCCTTTGGAATGGTAAGTGTCTGCTACCAAATACCTGCCGTGTTCAGGAGATGAGAATCTGTTTCTGTGTTAGTGCTGCTCAGAGTGCACTTTCCAACTGTTATGTTGCTTTATGAAAACAATAGACACCCTTTTGAAATTCTTCTAATTTGTTTGAAATTCTAATTAGCCAGGTGTATATGTATATCCCTCTGGAGCAAGAGGAGGTCATGCCCTTAGTTTAATTGGGAACTGTTGAGCCATCCTACAGCATTTTACTTCTAGCTCCTGAAATCATTGATCCAAATTGGAAATGTGCTTGTTGTTTGCTTATTTATTTATTTATTCAGACACACTTGACCTATGTAAAATCCCAAGCAGTCACCTAGCAGTGGCTTTTTTTACGTAAGTTTTCTTCCATAGTAAAAACTGAACTTTGACATCAGTTAATTGGGATGGAGAGCTTTAACCAGTTCGCCCGTAAGGCTAATGCAAGAAATGGTCATGAGCACTAATGTAACTCTAGCCCTGAAAAATGTGAGTGAGAAGACACATACCAAAGCTGCAGTTATCATCCATCATCTTACAGCGTCATTACACTGATCACAACAGCCTCACTCCTCCCCTGCACTTGAATGTATCCAGTTACAGATACCTACAGATTGGCTGGACTCCTCCTGAGATAATTTTCCTTTAAAGGAACCTGTATTACCCTTTAGGTTTATGTTGTGTGAGAATATCTGTAATCCTCTAATGCTTGATACCAAATTCACAGTTGCAATGGATTAATGCAGAGTAATATGAGCAGAAGTGAACCATGCTTATAGCCAGTCAGAATATTACACAGGCACCTTCAAGCAATAACAGGAACCTGGCAAAATATTCATTAGGCTTCACTGGGCAAAATTCCTGTAGTTTTTGGTTGGTTTAAAGCCTGCAATTTATGGCCTTTGACTACAAAAAGAAGTATATGAGAGGCAAGGAGGTTTCTGTGACAATGTCCTAGTGAAGCTTTTGCTGGATGAGGATGGCAAAGTTCGGACAGAGACATAGGCTCTTCTGCAAATCTGGAGAAATACTGAGCGTCTGTGGGATTTCCACTGTAATAGGTGTCAGAAGTTACCTGGAGGAATATAATTTGCTTTCTCATTTCTTTGTCTGCTGTCATCCCACAGAGCTCTGCTATAGTGTGTCTTAGAAAATAGTCCACATTTCTCAAACACAGAGTGCTGGCTGTATGCTGAGGGCAGCCCCTTTAATGAAAATAACTCCCCAAACCATGAGCGTGGAGCTGCCGAGTCCCAGAAAAGAGTGTGGAAGGGACGTCCCCGAGCACAGCCGCTGGGACGGGTGGGAGCTGGGCTGAGGGGGATTATGGCACTGCTGCAGTCGCCGCGCGCCCGGGCTTCCAGGTAATAACGAGCCAACGCAGCGGCCGCTTGTGCCCTCCGCGCTCCTCCCTCGCCTCCTTGCGAGTACGAAGCTCGTTAGGGGCAGCTCCACAGGACTGCGGCCAGGCACGAAGGGGTGGCCTGGCGCCTCTCCGGCACAGGAAGATTAGAGCCCGTGTTGTCCTGTTTTTCTATGAGGGGTGATGGGAGACAGAGAAATTAGGAGCATTTGACTGCCAGTCCCGTTGACCCCGCGGGAGAGCCCGGGTTTGGATTACTCTTCTCCCGGATTGTGGAAATCCTGACACAAAAGGCATCAAATAAGAGAAAACCCGCATACTGTGCATGTATTTAGGGGGTGGTTTGAACTTCGTTACCCAGAAGCAGGGAGACCAGAGACAGCAGCAGAAGTGATGGTTTTTGTAGCAGAAGTTTCGATGCTGCTGCAGGGACTGTGGACACCAGGGGGTGCAGCGACCACTGCGAGAAGCACTGAGGTCTCGAGCTGCACTCACATCCTCCCACTTTGCAGGTTAAACGGAGCAGAGATTATTCCAGGAGGTGTTTTGTAATGACACGCGCTCTGCAATAATTGTATTGCCAACAATACACTTATAAAGCTTAATTTTTTATTACACAACTTCAAGCATCCTCCTTTGCACGTCTGGCAGCATGAGTGGGCCTGAAAAACCCGGAGAGCAGAGACATTGGGAAACTTCCCAGCAATTCCTGTGCACAAACGAGCTGCAGCATCGCGGCTGTAATGGTGTGTGGCAGGGCTCCAATGTGCAGGAGAATTGCTGAAAACGTGCCTGATGACAGAGCAAAATGAGTTATAAAAGGTTCTTAAATATATGTTAATATTATCTATTATAGGATTATATTTCTTATTTATATTCTTCGTTATTGTGCTGATTTGACTGAAGTGAGAAATCTCTTTACACTATTGTCAGGATGCAGCTTTCCATGCAAAATTAATCCTGATGATAACACTAGCACTCAGCTCATCTCAGAAGGCTGCTCCATTGTATTTGTGGAGTCAATCCCTTATTCCTTGTCTGTAGAAACTCATATATTGGGTGTTGTAAAGCTTGCAGATAAATAACTCGGTGTACATCATTGCATCTCCTACTATGGAAATTGTTGTGATCCTTTAGATGTGGGACTTGCAGTTAGCAGGAGAATTTCTGCAAAATAAATGAAAGAAAAATATTGATACTTGGTTCAATGGAATGAGTAGTGCAAAGCATTTATAGTAAAGTGCGGGTATTCAGCTAAAAAGTTGATAGTATAGGATGTATCTATTTGTGAAAAAGCAGCAAAACAAACTGAACCAAATTTCAACACTAAATGCTGACAGACAAATTAAGTAATAAATGGGTTGAAAGGATTTGTGTTACTTATCTTGATCTAAAGAAGCAAGTACATAATTGTCATTGACCACAATTTAACCCATTTGCAGTTCACTGTTCAGTGAGCATTTTTAAGATATGTAAAAGCAAAATGAGGTAAATGTGACATGGCTTGCCTGAGTGATATCTGAAGCATAAAATGCCTGTCTTCAGCCTTCAACCTCTTAAAAACAGAGCTAATGTAAGTGAACAGGGTGCCATTCATTAGCATGTCAATGGTGATTCTCTAACATGGAGCCATTAAATTACTGTGGTGATAATTGAGACATTAAAAAAAGACAGATGCTAGGTCTGTTTCTAGGCTCTTATAACCCCTTAGCAATTAAATTTCAATGAGCTAACATAAGTCTGCTGTAACAAAAATTAACAATTGGGATTATTTTTCTGTAGGACTGCTTTTTTTTTTTTTCTTCCCTAACTGAATTAATATATAGTCAGGGTCAAATTTTCAGTCCAGACTTTGTCTGGTTTGATATCTTTTCAGCATTGTAAAAAAGCCAAAAGCTGCCCTGAAGGGGCAGAAAGGATCCTCCTAACAAGGAGGAACAGGATATTTGGTAGGGGTTGTGGGGGGAGTGTTAGATGTTGGAGATTCAGCATATTCTCTCCATAAGAATCATGGAAAGAGGGAAAAACCTGTCAGGTCTAAGCAGCAGCAGGTGAAATAGTTAGCTAAAAGCAAAGAGCAGAGGCAGGAGGAGGAATAGCGGTTTTCTGTTCATGTCACCCCAGAGTAAGGGTGATGGGAAGATGGCCTGGAGCTCTCGCCATCAGTCCTGCTCTGTGCTGGTGCAGACAGTCGGGGTGAAGGCTGCCAAAGCAGAGCCAGCTGGAGGGTCTTTGCTTGGGGAAAGCTGCTCTGACTAACCCGCCCTGCCCTCGTGGGAGGGAGCAGGATTAATGGATAAACATCCCACAGCAAAAGCAAGCAAGCAGATGTCAATACCTGGACTCTGCAGTGTGAATGTTTCATTGCAGTAATGCTGTAAATTCCTAATTTCAGCACACAGTTAGACCATTTTGTTCTGTTCTACCACTGGGTTTCCACATTGTAACATAATAGCCGAAATGTTCCATATTTAAAAACATCAAGGACAGCTGCTACTCAGTACAAACTGAAAGATATGGTCTTCACATGTAGATCAAAGCGTGTCCCCTTTGCGTTGTAATGAAGCAGTTTGATGCATTGACACAGAGCCACTGAATGATGTACTGCCAATATGGTATAGTTGGGAGCAGTGGCCACTGGCTTAAACCACCTGCTGTCCATGTTGCTGGCCCCAGGCATGTCTCTTCCTTTCCAAATACTTTCCCAAATGATGCTGGGAATCCAAATGCTGTATGTTCTGGGAACTGAAAGCCATACCACACGGTGTGCAGAGCAACACGCTGTCGGGTTCCTGTGGCAGCTTTTGATACGAATCTCATACAACTGTCATACCTTACAGCATATACTCCAGCTTGTAGACAGTCTTTCTTGTGTCTGAATAGCAAAGAAATTTACTGAGAATGCCTTATTCTTTGTTCAGTCATGTCTGATGGTGGAGCACCAGCTCTGCTTGCTAAGATCTAAAACCAACATGGGTAAACTCTTGCTTCTCCTTGAATTTGCAGAACTTTAGTGCTGCCAAACTCCAGGGATTCCCCAAACTGAGAAAGGGGAGTAATGAAAGAAAGGCAGCAGGATCTCTTCCCAAGTCTCTCTTCCTCCCAGGTGATTTTGTAAATGCTGGAATTTGCTTGTTTGTGGCTATTAATGGCATCATATGTGAGGGCTTGTCACAATCTGCACGTCTGGAAAACCTGATAACTTTACCTAAGCTGAAATGTTTGCTTTATCAGACAATAAATATGGGAATAAAACTGGTATTTCACACACACAAGCAATGGATGTCTGTGAGAAGTCTGCACTACACGTCATGATGCCTTCCAGTACTTGCATTGTTAGAAATGGTTCATAGCATATTTTAGGAAGAGTTGTCTAATAGCTGGCATCTCTGCCTTACAGTCAATTGAAACTTCAGAAGGTGTGAACAGCAAATTCCATAGATTTATAATTTTCTGGTAGTTAGGAATAGAGTGTAGTGTTAAAGATCTTCCACTTAAAGGTTATGAGTCAAAAGAGTTTGGATCCGTATTCTATTGATTTCTATCAACTATGCTTTTTTACACTCATTGAGTAGTTGGCCTTATCTATACAGCAGTGATAGCATATGGCTTCTAAAAACTATGCTGCTGTACTTTGAAAGCAGAGTGATCATTACTATCTCAAAAAGCATCATGGCATGGATTGAATTATCTGTAATAGCTTCAATATGGCAACACCTGGCTCAACAGGTGCTTAAAGTCACCGCAGGCCATCTGTTAGCGGTCCACTTGGATGCTTTCTCAATTTATCTAGCAAGCAAATAAGGACATTTGGGAGTAAAGTTGGAGTGAGGGAATCCAGCAACCTGCACTCAAAATGCCGGGTAGAGAAGCAAAGGAGGAATGTGTGTTGTAAGTAAGGCTTTTCATTCAGTGTTTCAGTCTGTTGGGAGGATTGGAGGCACTGTGAAATTTTTAAATAAAAGCTAGATATCAACTTGGAGACAATCACCAGCTGTTCATTTCTCTTCTGCAGCATGTGGAGGAACAAAGGCACATTAAAGAACAATAAAAGGACTGAAACAGCATAGAGTGGCATCTGTGTGGCATGATTCTCGCTACCGTGGGGGCCTCTGTCTTTGCAGATGAATTCCACAAGAGTGATATGAGAGCACTGAGTAACTTTATTGCCTGATATTAAAGATCTGTCTGTTGTTTAAGTCCTTGTGTATGTCCTTAGTAAGTGGTGCACTGTTCTGTTGTGTGTGGCTATATGCAGCAGCGTGGGCTTGTCCTCTGCTGCAAAAGGAGATCTGTGAAGAATGAGCCTTCACTCAGGCAATGTTGGCTGTAAATTGTCTAATGCATAAAAGCTGCTGCTTATGGTGTTACAACTTTTGTTGTCTTTGCCATGTTCTTGTGGGTTAGCATCATGGCCTCTGACTTGCCATTGTGTGCCAGCTAAGCTGGCTGTGTTGGCAGGAGAAGAGATGAGCCAGGCATTTGGAGGATCAAGAATCTCCACGTGCAAAATGGGCAGAGGCAGATGTGGCAGATGCCAACCATGCTGTTTAGTTCTGCTGTCTTTCTGGCTTTATCCTGGGGGGTGAGAGGGGTGGATGTTTGGTTTGGTTGCTTGTTTTTTTTAAGGCAAGCAGATAGCAGAGGGAGGGTGGCCTGTACGCCTCATCTTGCTCATCCAGCACTCACAGGAAGTGGAATATCGGATCAAACCTTGAAGGGGAAGAGCTGGTGCCTCCCCCCAGGGAGGCAGTTTTCTGGCATGTAGGTATGGCCAGCATGGGACCTGTGCAGTCAGTGTGCGCTGCAGAGGGAAGGCAAACTAGGACAATACCAAGGAGGGTCAAGGGAAGGGAACATGGTGCCTGGCCTCCGAGAGGGTGAAGGGAAGAGACTTTGATAAGGACCCCGAGATATCACATAGAGCTGTTGCCTCTGAAGGACGCACTGAAAATCGCTTGGCCTAAGGATGTTTTCCCAGCAAGGATGGGTACATAGGCACTGGTTCGATCCTTCTCTGTCAAATCGTCAGGTCAGAGCTTTTCCACTTTAAAAGCTTGTTTAGTTTACATACTAATGAAATGACAGCGAAGGTGCAGAGGGCTCTTCCAGGCTTCTGCACTGCTGGGCATCAGCCAGCAATTCAGCTCCTGGTGCTCGGTGAGCAGCCATGCCCTTTCGAGGGAGGGAAGGGAGTGCTCCAGAGAGCCCTGATTTTGTCCCGCAGCGACCGCGATGACGGTGGCATCCATCTGCCCGTCCTCGGGAGGGCTGGGCTTGGTGGGAAGAGGCTGATGCCCCTTTTATCCTCCTAATGGTTTCGGCTACTAGAATGCTGAGTTGGTGGCATGTTGGCTGGAAAGTGATGTGCTCTCTGTTACTTTTGGCTCAGAGTGGTTTAAGTGAATTGTTCACAGTCAGTAAGTTTTAAGAACATGTTTCTCTGTCGTGTACTTGTACAGGGCATGGGCATTATTAATTTAGAAAACAGTTTCATTCATCTTTTCAAATGCCCTTAACATTATAGACACAGACAAGCAATATTGAACAACTTAGTTTCATATAGGTTCACATCAAATAAACAGAATGTAGCACCACTAATTGTATTCTAACTAGGAAAGGCTAAATTGTAAGACTCTTTCCTCATTAATTTCCATGAGCTTTATACATTTTTTTCTCCCCCCGCCGCTCCATAGCAGTTTCGGAAGGGGCTGTAATCCTGCTTCTCCACACGTGAAAAAGCATGTCCATGTAGGTACATTGTTCAGGTTTAGAGTGGAAACAGGAACATAAATGTTCTTAGTGCATAACTCCATTTCACTCAGTAAGGATGGAAAACAGAGAAATATTTCCTAGTGTATTTAGTAAAGGAAAATACAATGTTATGTTTGAACTGCCCAGCTGCTTTGTTGAGAAGCACGTAGCCTCCTCAGCAGGCCAACGTACACTACATGACCTGCTCAGGTTTTTCTGCCAGAGTACCAGTAGCCTGTATGGGTTTGGACTGAGACTTCATACAGGCAAATTTCCAGAGTAGTTAAACATTGTATAATGATCATTATCTTGGTAGTTAGTTGTGACATTAAGAGTGTAAAATACGAAAGTTGAACATATTTGTTAAGACTAGGAGGTGCAATGAAATGAGCTTTTTATTCTTATGCTTTTATTAAAATGTCTATGCTAGTAACATTCGAGCTTTGGAGCTTTACGCTTACATTTAGTAAAGATTTTCAGGCCACCTCCTCTATCCTGAAAAATGTCAAGGAGAGGATCTGTTCTGTTGATACCTCCTCTTCAGGAACATAAGGAGGACTAAATGGCAGCTGTCTCTGCAGATAAGCTTCACCCTTGCCATGTAAAACGTGCCAGACTGATTACAAAGGTTCATAGATTTGGCAGTCCCCCTTCATCAAATATCTCTGACCATAGGATGAAATGAATTCACAAGCAGAGATGTGTCATTCATATCAATGTTTTTCCTTCTTTGCTTCAGAGATCCTAACATTCACATGTGTTTAATAAATGTACAAAAAATATGGTGTTAAGATATTGCATTGAAAGCCATTCACTTCTTTTGGGGAGGGAAGGAGAATGGCATGTGAAATAATAGCAGGACAGAGTAGATGTCCTACTTTACTGGGACTGATCAGCATTTTTTTTTTCATACTGTTTCATAAGATATTTCAGATTGCTAGTCTTGTGCCAGTTCTACATGTTAATCTTGCTACTAGAAGATTATTCAGACTGTTGTATTGTCTTGATGGGGCTTTTAGCTGACATGTGCCTGTATTGTTTTTAATCAATGTGAAAAATGCCAGGACATGAAAACTTTATGAGCTTTGTTACCTGCTGTCTATGGGACATGCAGATCTGGTTTAGAGGACCTGTTTGGTTTCTTGGTATCATATAAGAGAATTTCCTGATTTTCAGAATCTAGTCATAATATTTACTAATGGTTGATAGATTAATGATTTTCATGGTAAGGAATTAACCAAAATGAAATATTAAATATGGGAAATAGTAAGTATGTGAAGGGCGTGCATCCGTTTTCGATCAAGAATTTGCAAGAAATACTTCCATGCAGACTGGAATTGACCTGAAGATGAAAAATACATAGAATCCAGTTTTGATTTAAATGTACTTGCGGCTTCATCAATTCTTCACAGGTCTGAAAATTTTTTACTACTTGTGTAAGAAGGCATGTAATTTAATGAGAAGTTACAACTACACACCTACCTAAGACATATGTGGTTTAATCTTACCCTACCATGTTAGCTTCCACACTCAAAGCAGTCACTTTGCCATGAAAAATTCCCACTTTCAGTAGACTGTGAACAAAAGAAACACAAGTTTCTCCAAACATACGCATACAGAGGTGAAGAATTTCATGTGGAAGTTCTCCTGTGCTGGTAGAGCACCATCATGTCTTTACTCATGATTATGGAAATGCTTTGTGGTGCCATGATGACCAAATACACTATTTTTGTCAAAACATTGCCACTTTTGTGGCTATTCATCAAAGATTTCTTGCAAGAGAACATGACAAACACTGGTAAGGTGTCAAGCATGTGTAGAGTCATCCTGTCAGCTACTGTGTGTGAAAATCAAAAGGAAGCAGAGTTGTCAGTCACATGCATCTTATTTGGTGTGACCTACCTCCAGGTAGTCTGAGGAAAAAAAAATCCACCTTTAAGACCATAGCTTGTTTCGATAAAGAGAATCTCTCCTCAGTGATGTGTTTTGAAAAGGAAATACAAGGATTAGGCTATTCTTGAAACCGATTAACATTCAAGCTTCTGTTCCCTACTGTCCCACACTTCATATTATCATTTATGCCCTCCCAAACACATATTCTGTGACTATACCAGCCTAAGTTCCAAGAGTTCCTTAATGAGGCATTATAGCAAGAGGCAGTTTAAGATACCTCCAATGCTTGCTTAATTATCTATGTCTCTACTGCCACTGCCCTGTCACCAAGGCAGATGTAACTTAGAAAAAAAGGTTTATTGACATTTTCATTACAATACTGCTGGTATCTTAAAAAAAAAAGAAAAAAGAAAAAAGCATCCCAATTTACTACCCCGATGAGCCCATATTCCACAAGGTGGGAATGATTGCAACCACAATCTCAGTTCAGCTGGTGGCTGTGATAACCTTCATTTCATTCCCCAGGAGTGCCGAGGTCACTGTTCTGGAAACGGAGCTTATTGCATCGCCTACGTGGGAAGGAAGTGGAATATCGAAGCTTGGCCCCTTGAGTTCAGCAGTTCAGGTAAAAATGAGCCCAGACCCAAAGCACTTGCTTTTTGTGGGAAGGAGGGGTGGAATCTAGCAGCCGACCAGTTTTGGAGTGACTAAAAATTTACTTACATCGCGGAGACAAGAAGTCAGACGCAGCCAGAGGCAGAAAGGAACGAGCAGCAGGTTAATCTGCTGTGCTGAGACATTGCTTCTGGCTCTGCAAGTGTCAGAGGAGCAGCACCGAGGATGTTCTGCCTCCCGGACTGCTTGCGTGGCGGGAGCCAGGAGGTTTACACTGACGGTTGGAGGTGGGGGGCTTGAACGTTGCTTGTGAAGGAGAGTGTGTTTGCTGGGTAAATAAAGCATAATACATCTTAGTGTGTGGTGAGAAAAGCTTGAAAACAGTGAAATGCACAGAGTTTTTACATTTTGGAATTAGATTAAATATCTGAAGACGTTTAATCTTCGGATGATAGGGTAATGGAGAGGAAAGGCGCATTCGAATTGCTCAAATGATTAGAAAAGATCAAGAAACAGACTCCATCACAAAATCATGGTACTTGATTTCCTGCTGGAAACAACCCGAGTCATGTTTTTTCTCTTATTTTGGCTGGATTTTGGCTGAAAATCTGGATCAAATGAAAAAGGCATAGGTTGGAAGGAAAACAAAGGAATGGAATATATGAAAAGAAATATCAAAGTCCTCTAATTTTCATAGTTTTTCTGCTTGAGCAGCTTCTTTGTACCTCTGTGTTTGTAAGACTGAAAGAACCTATCACAAGCCTACAGGGATATATCCATTCTACAATTTTCTTTTTTCCTAGAAAATTTTTTTCCAACAGGGAGTGAAAGAGAGGACAGCGGTAAGTAAATTATGTTCTCTGCTGTACTTTTCCCTGTAGTTTATTAAAATCATTGTACTCTGTGTAAAGAGAAATGCACTGAATTTTACTCCAACTGGGAAGAACACTGGCATAAATATGTGCTGTAATTAATAGCTGTTCATTCGGTATCTGTTGGGCAGAGCAGACACCAGGGCCTCAAAAGCACCGTTCTTGGCACTGAATGGGCAGCTGGTTTTGTGTCAGCCTTGGCCTAGATTGCAGTTAGTTGGGGGCTTCTGTAATCAGAATTAGTGGATTACAAAGTCCTGGGGGACAAACGCAGTCTGAAGATTGCTGGAATGTCACACTGGCTCTCAATGACAGGCAAGAACCCCCACGTGGGAAGTGGAATTTTCTGCTCCCTCTGTTCTGGGTAAGGTTGAAATTGGAAAGTAACTTTAATGTTTGTTTGTTTCTGTATTTCTTTGGGCTATGGTCACTGTAGCCTTCCTAAGATATAAGGAAAGGTTCTTTTGTAGGGTGCTCAGGCTAACATAACACCATGGGTCTAGGTTTTTTAATAAGAACTGGGGGATTTGTGTATCTCCGTGTGTGTGCACTCACCTTCAAGGTTTGTCTTTAAATATTTTAAGTTTTCTATTCCTGTCTCTAGTGTATTCAACTGTATACTGGAGGCATAGTAATAATAGAAAACTGAACAAAGAACATATGCCAACAAGGCAGAGAACATCAGTAGGCTTTTGTAGTTGGTTGCACCAACACAGGATAATTCTTAAATTTTCTATAGAATAAAGCCGAGGCCAATACCAATATTTCATTACACTGGAACTCCAGTGGCTACAGTGATAGTTAAAGAATATTCTTTACTATAGAATTTAAGTGAGGTTGTCTGTACTGTTCAGTTAATGCAAGCACCTTCTAAAACTTTTGAGTCTGCAACCTCAACATTTTTGGTGAGAGTAACATAGCATCTCTCATGCCAAAAGACAGATACTTGATATTGTGTACTAATTAGGGGTATATTCAAATCACTGCAAGTTACTGTCTGTAAACGAAAACATAATTTGATAAATACATGTTGTGACTGTCTTTATGAATAATGTAAAGCTGTCAAGGAACCATGATGTTTCCCTTCTCCCTCTATCAATTATAAACAAGTGAGGATATTCTTGTGTAAACATGCTGAAGCTCTATGCTGGGATATATGTTAAGTGTCACTATAATGTTTTCATTTGCATCTTTTACATATGAAATCTGTGGAATGTGGACATTTGTTGACCTAGCTGATGATGGGAGACTGTTTATAAAAATTCTGTAAGGAATAATAGTCCCCATTCCAAACAGAGGCAGCAGTGTTCACATCCGCATGTTTTTATGTTTCTAAATCTAATTCTGAAAGCAGGTGAAATCTTCAGGAATCCTAAACTGCTGGATAATTCTGTACTCCAGTCTCAACAGGAAACCAGGCTGGAGGCAATGCTATCCCTTCCAAAGCCTTTTGAAGCCTGTGGGAGACTTTCCACTTATTTCAGTGGGGTTTTGGATTAGATCCAAGTAGCTTTTCAAACCAAAATAACCTGTATGTTCTCAGGGAAATCAAACCAATATCCAGGCACTGTTTTGCATTCACAAGCGCACAAAGAGCCTACATCCCATTGACTGACATGTAGCTGCCTAAATGCTTTGAGATTCTTGGCAGTGCAGATCGAGGAGTTGATCTTGCAATCCTCTCCTTAGGATACCAGCACAGCAGAACAGATAATTCTTTGGCTACCGGCATTCATTGTGATTACAGGATTGATTCTACACGTGCATGTTCTGCCATAATGGAAAAATACTGAATACTGATACGGCCAGAATGCCCGATGCTGTTACAGTTTGACACTATGAAGCTGCTCTTATACAGGACATGTGAAATGTAACTTCAGAACACACATTGTTAGGAACTTCAACATAGAAATGTATTGATAGCCAGGGTGAAATTTAGGGTCCATTTTTTAGCTTGACTTCAAGAAAGCCATTTTTCCACCTGCCTTTTTCCAATAGTTTCCCATCAAGTTTATGAAAGTCAGGAAGTTAGTAAAGTGAATAAAGTTCTCTTCCAGGTGCCCACATTTCCTGAAAGAGATCTGATATCAAGGAAACGCTATTTTCATTGTGTGTTTTTGGGGGGTTTCAGGGGTAGAGGAAAGGAGAAGGTTGTTGTTTGCTGTTTCTTCCATTGAGGAAAATAAGGAAGAAATGGAAATTTGGGGGACTGCTGAGGGAGGCAAAACCATTTTATGTGACATACTTTGGAATGAATAGTGAAAGAATCCTTAATGCTCAAAATTATATTACTGCTACACTTCATTTCTTCTAGATGCATTCGAAAATGAATTAGGTTTTCAAATGAAGTGATTTTATTTCAAATTTATACCAGTATGCAGTTCCAGTACCTATATACTATGTATATCTATTTCCCCTGGACCCTACACCTCAAGGAGTATGTAGGAATGCCATGTTCATTTTTCAGTTTGTGCCTCTAAAAAATACATTTTTCTTCTGCATCTGCATAAAGGTGTTATTTTTTCTTTGTTATGGAGTAGGGCTCAGAAATAGTATTTAAATACCTTCCTGCTAAGAAGTCAATAATATTGATGCTTTCTATTTCTACAGTTTTATTTTTTCTTACTTTAGAAATGTCTACACACAAACAGTACATGTGTGCAGCACCTTAGTGTGCAGCAGAGCTCCATCTCAAATATTGCATTTATTTGTCATTGTTCCACAATAAAGAATATATAGGTATTTATTGCATAAAGCTGGCCAGCAGTACTTTGTTTCATAAATAAATTATGCATAATATGTTTTTCACCAGTCAGAAAATAATTACGTTTTCTTTTCAAATAAAACATAACTAATACAGATATATTTATAGTTCAGTTTCCTTTCTTTTCCTCTTTATCAGATACATGCGGAAAAGTTGCATTTTCTTTTTTTTTTCCCTTCAGACTTCTGAACCTTTCTTAAACTTTATATCTCTCCAGATAGCATTTACATAAGCATCCAGGTAGCATTTACATAAGCATCCCAAGTCTACATACACTGGGTAGTAACACTGCTACTCTTGTAAATGCAATTCCTTCTCTGACTTATTTCAATGACCTGCTTTGGCATTATCGTAACATCTTCCTGTGATGCTGAGAGCTCACTGTAGATTTTAGGACCAACTTTTCCATCTTCTTACCTTCACTTTTGTCAGTCCCTTATTTGTTAAGTGACAAAGTAGCCATCATGGAAACTGGTTGTTCCACTGCTCTTTGGGCTTTCCTTCATCTCTACTTGAAGTCGTCACCTATTCCTTCTAGTGAGGATCCCAGCCTTGGAGCTGGTAGAACGGGCACAGTTTATCTTTTCAGGTGCCAAGTTTGCAGTCCAGTATGTTATGTAAACCACCTCCAGTCTTAGTCTTATTCTGGGTATACACCACGGACAAGCATGGCACAGTGTCCAGGGTAGAAACATTCCTCCATAGATTAGGAAACACAGCTGGGATAGTGTTGTGCTCAGACTCTGCGTGATTGTCCTGCGTCGTTATCTGCGAGAGTCCTTGTACTCTGTGTAACCCCATTGAAAATGCTGAGACTAATACCAGATTAAAGCACTGCTCAGTGGGAAATGATGTGAGAGAACTGGGACACTTTGAGAATTCATCCATGTTAAAATCTTATTGAAAAGAAAAATAATTCAGCCGAGACCACTGATGGGCATCTTCCTTTCCCCTCTAGCCTGTGTACAATAAGAAATTAGCATTCTTCACTCAGCTGGGGACTGGCTCTTATTGCCACTGTCTTTCAGCACTGTTGCTGGTGCAGTAGCTGTGTGCTCCACAGTAGCAAGGAACAAACTATAAATTTGATGGTTTGTTTGTTTAGGGCTAAATAAGCAATACTTAAACTAGTATGGGCCTAAAAACATTTTCGACCCTATGTTTGTTTTGGAAGTGAGAGGAGAGGAGTGCATGTGCATTTGAGCTGCTATCTGAACACCTTGCTCATTTAGACCAATGTAGGCTGGTCAGTGCCTTGTGCTAACGTGTTCCTGACAGCTTTGAGGTGCTGCATGTCAGCCTGCAACTGGTGAGGTGGAATGAGATGCGGGGAGAAGGCACAAGCACAGGTTTAGGTGAGCTTGGAGTACTGTGCAGGAAGAATTATTTCTTGTATGGCATAGGAACATGCCATGCTTCCAAATATGACAATACCCATTTTTGATATGATGCAAAGCCTGCAGCGACCATAGGAAATACTCCTAGGGCCTTCAGCGAGCTACAGAGTGGCTCAGGTCTCAGCTAGCAGGGAGGTGTTCAGAGCAGGGACCCAGTCTTGCTCTCCACAGCTGTCAGGCTGCTACCTTTCACTTAAGCACTCAGTAAATTTACTAGGAGTTGGTATATATGATGAAGACATGGAAGAGAAAGGCTGAGAGAGCCACGGGGGCTGCTTCAGAGCAGCGCCTGGCAGGTTTTGTGCAAGTGTCTGCTCCCCGCGGGCCTGTGCTGCGGGAGAAGTGACAGGGACTCGGGAGAGGGACTCATCCCTTTGACAAGCCCTTCTAGTGTCCATCTTCCTAATTCAACCTGATGTCTCAATTTGAGCACATTTTAGTGTTGGTGTTTGGGAGTTAGCTCTCACCCAAAGTGCCTGGTAGGAATTTCCTCATTAACATGCTAATCAAGGTTCACCTCAAGGTGTTGTTTAGACTCATTAGCAATACAAAGAAGCAGCTAACAGACATGTGGCAAGACCTGAGGAAATGAATGTTTCCGGAGAATACTGCCTGCTTGTACTGAGAGCATCAAGGACCTGGAAGTAACAAATTAATTTAAGTGGGTTAGAGAGAGTCAGAAGTCCCCCTTAAGTGTTAAGTGTCTGCTCTTAATGAGCAGGGATGGGGCTGTGCTTGGAGAAGAGGAGAAAGCAGGAGCTTTCCCAGGAGAGCGCCTTGGGAAGGGCACAGTATCCTGTGATCAGGGAGAGCAGCTCTGGTCACCGATCGCTCCATGGGCCTGGCGGGCAGCGAGCCAGTTTTATTCAAGGTTGAAGGCCAAGCAATTGGGTGTGCTGCATATCTAGCAATCTGACAGAGCTGCAAGATAGAGAAGGCTTCCTGGTGGGTACGGATGGGATTACAAGGGTTTATAGTAAGAGACGGATGATGGCTTGAAGGGGCACCGAAAGGAAAGCTTGATCTTGGGAAACCTTTTAAACTTTTCAAGCAGTTGCTTTGCATGCAATATTTAAGCAAGGGAGTCCACGGTAAGAGACGCTAACCAGCATGAGAACCTGATTTAGCAAGATTTTGAAGCACGTGATCAATAAGCTGTGCGGACATAACCAGATGGACACTTGTTCTTGCTGTCACGGTTCATTCTATCTTACATAGATATTACATCTGTCGGATGAAAAAAAATGGATTGCTTTTTTTTTTCACCCTATCAGAGTGTTTTATTTTCCATACTAACTGGAGAGGACCAGCTGTAGCAATCAGTGCACACAAGGGGACTGTGCGCAGCCTTGACAGTACAATTGCTTTGCTCTTGGCCTATACTTAACTGTTCCGCAGCATAGCAGCAGGGTTTTGTATTTTACTGGTTTGCCTAAGAAATGTTAAAAGGAAGTTAGAGGTTCAGAATGCCAGTGTAACTGTGCAGCTGTTAAAGTTTTTTGCAAATTATAACGATTTGTGAGGGAAGAAATGTGAAGGCACATTATCTAACTAGTCGGTGTTTGAGTAACAGTGGGTCACCAAGGTTAGGGACATTCTGCCTTATCAGATCATTTTTGAGAGAAATAAACAATAATGGCTGTAAATTGCTTGTGTATAGAGAGAGGAAAGGAGGAGGCAGGCAACTGGGGAAGAAATTGTATTTGAATCCTGTGGCCTCTCTTTGTTTCTGTAAATAGGCACGTGATGATAGATAACCAGCAAACGTTTACCTTGCTATGTCAACTTATATAAGTGGAGTAAGTAGCCTAAATGAGATTACATTTAAAAATAAAAGCTGCAAACACGAGGCCATCTGTATCGATAATCCAAATTCAGAGGGCTAGAATATGGATGGATTTATAGATTTACAGTCCCCTTTGGTTGCCTTGCTCTTCAGAGCAAGACATAATCTTGATCCTTTTACCAGCGAGTTTAATGCCAATACGGTCTATGCATTGGGCAACACTCTTAGTTTGTGAGAGTGTTAGGCTAAAATTCATCAATGCTTTTTGCAGGTCATTATCTGTAGAGGAGCAGGAGACCTGTGTAACACTAACCATGTGCATCATATGTCTAGCTGCAGGAAAGCCTGAGCTGCACTTGTTTCTGCAATATCCTGCTGGGCTGTGCAACGGCAGGGGAGGTCTTGCAGCACGACCAAGAGAACCAAGCTGAGACTTGCCTCCAAATCTGAGACCTGTCATCTGGCTGGAGAGATTTTGAACATTTCCTTGAAGTTGTACCACATGCTGCTCTAGCAGCATTTGCCACATGATTTGGCTGAGCTTTAGTTGCGTGAGGTTTTGGGGTTGGACAACATTGTCCTCATATGAATTCTTTTTCCCCAAGAGGAGATTTGTGCTCCCAATTTTCTTATACTAATTGAAAGGAAAAAACAATTCTAAGCAATTTCTTCATTAATTTACTCAGTCAGATCAGATGTTTGTTTCTTGGTCAAAACTACTGTGAAAACAAAAAAGCAATGAAATGAAGTTGGAACAGGATCTGCTTTTATGTACCAAAAGTGCAGCAGAGGAGGTGGTCTATGGAATCAAATGATAAGGCTGTTTTTTTCGACAGCAGTGGTTTTTCTAAGTAATATGCTGGAAGATTTCATCCTAGTTTCTCTTAATTACCAGGCAATCCTACTATCCATACCTTTAATTCTTAGAACCAGTGTTGCAAGGCAGCAATATAGTGCAGCTGAGTCTATATTCACCATATAGTGCAGCTGAAAAGTTTTCTTTTATTCAAGTTTTTTAGAAAGGAAGTGATTTATGCTAATAACTTCTGAACTGATTGAATCTCAGTCTTTTTAGCCTAGCTTTTTGATATTCTGTTTATACTTGCTCATGTTTTTTTCAGCAGCTTTTTCACTAAATATTTTTTCCCCAGCTCTCTCTTTGATGGACTGGAAAATAAAACAGAATAGTTTACGTGCTTGTTACACCCCTAACCTCTACTCCTTGAGGCATCTATTCCATTACATGACAAATAGTGTTTTTGAAGAACTATTTTCAGGTTCACTTTTAAGTTCTTTGTCCCACTATCCCCTTTCTCCTTCTGTCTTTACTTCAGATGCTAGTTGTGTTGTAAGGATATTTTTTAAAAGGCTGATTTGGAACAGCCATCTTTCCAGATGGATGTCACAAGTAGTATAATACACTTTATGAAGACCATTTTCTACAAGAAATTGAGTAGCTTAAACTTTAGTCAAATACTGTTACCATCACCTGTCGATATTGGCAAGTCTTCAGTCAAAAAGCTGTCATTCGTAGGAAACAAATAGCTTTAGAACTTCTGTTTCAGTTTCTATCTGCTCTCTGTGAATATATCTGCTGTCTATGAATATGTCTGAAATAAAATCTAGTAGAAACACGGATCAGCTGCAATTCTGTGGTTGCACAACTCAATGAGGGCGCTCTGGTATGACTGAAACAGGGTCTCAGAAAACAGATTTTCTCTTTTGATTGACAGAATGAATAAATCACACTTTTTTGGGGGAGGGGGTTGCCTTTTTACTTTGTAGAACCTTACTTATGTGGATTCTTTAAAACTGGTGATGTTAACAAGTATCAGGTAAGGATGTTGCATCTGCAGTTAACATGATTAGCTACTGAACTGCCAAGAGAGATTTTGGAGTCTCTTTCAGTGAGCTCTGTAGCCACAGCAGTTGGCAACCTTGTTCTGCTGTAAGTAATTATAGGAAGATCATCTGTTAGTGTCCTCAGCTAGTGTGTCCAAAAAAACAAAAAAGAAATCTCCCAAGGTGTTGGTATAAACTGCAGTCTTGTACATTTGCTTGCAAACTCAAGGTTTTTTTTAAATGTGCTTTATAGCGTAGTTTGCATCTTAATTGCTTAGTGACTGGCTTCCTTGAGGAAAGTCTATCGTGTTTTATGGTGACTATGAGGAGAATTGTGTTGCACAGTGTACCGCTCCCCTTGCCCCCAGGCCATGAGTTGATAGAGCTCTTTTTGTTGTTGCTTTCTGCTCATGTTGAAAGTATTTGGTTGAAACTTCTGCATTGTTAATGGAAACACACTGTGCTGTGCCCAAGTTATTCTCCTTTGAAAAAGGAAATTAAATTTTAAACACTTAATTAAGATAATGTTGAAGATCCAGTTTACCTACAAACAAATGGTGTCAAAGCTGAGAGAGTGAATGTTGCTATGCTAAAGAGACTCCAACACAGAGATCTTTAAGCTGATCATGTGCTGTCATATTTGTAAGTGATCTTGTAGCTTTCTTATTTATCGCTTATGACTTCTGAGGTAGCAGGTAATTTAATTTGTGATATCCATGACAGAGACCATCATGTTAATTTATGCTATTAAAAATGTCTGTTACCTTCTCACTTACAAAAGGAGCCATTGTAGGATATGTCCTTCTGCCAAATAATGTGTTCCATGAACATTTGCTTATTAGAGAACTATAATACAGCCTGTGATTAAAGCATTTGATATTTCAGAGTTTACTAAGGACCTGTTATGAATTAATAAAAGGCAGAGGCATGTACAGGATTTCTGGTTGTTATCCACAGCTCCTCTGAGGAGTTTTGTTAAGGAATTGGTCTGATTTGTAAATACTGTAATGATAGTAACGGTTTGTTTATGAAATGAATGATGCTTAATGTCATATCAGCAGACATTTTATTTTAGACCCAGAGCAAAAGTTCAGACCTTACTCCAGATTTGTCAGTCTTTAACACGATTGTCTTAGCCCAAGAAGTCAGTAAAGTTTCATGTGAGGAAAGTCTGCTGCTTCTTCACCTGTTGATTACAGAACTAGGGTTGTCTTACAGTTACCTGATAAAACCTGGATACTTTTTTTTATTCATGAAAATAATGCAAGAAGGTTATGTCTTTCTGAGAAGGCAAATATAAACCCGAAATTTTTCTTGTAAGTATTTTTGCACATAATAAGGATATTCTTTGCTGTGTTCTTAAAGTACACCTGAGTGCTTTTAAGTAAGGTAGAAAAATGGGACAGAAGTAATTTGGATCTTTTGATATTACTTACCAAGATCCAGAGATAAGAGTAGGATGTACATTATTATCCTGAAGGATGCAGAGTCTGCAGACATGAATGTTAAGTTATGTCCTGCTGGATTGGAGAAGGATCCATAATTCAACCAAAAAGAAAAACTTCACCAAGATGGAGAGACTGTCAGGTAATGTTCCCTAAAGAACAGAAATAAATCCAAATATTTTGGAGAAGGAAGACAGAACAAGGAGAGGACTGCACTATATTCTGCATTGAAATCTCCAAGTGTTTTGGGCACCATTTTCCTGCTTACAGTCCTTATTTTGTTCAAATTTCATATGATCTGATCTCTATCACAACACACTCTTTAGAAGAGTGAGTCATAAAAATGGCTCCCTGAACAGCAGTGGTGGGTGGAGATGGCTAAGCCTGCCACAGCCAGCAAGGAAAAGGTTGCACGAGAATGAGTGATACAAGTCATTTGACACTTCTGATGTCTATCCAAAAACTTGTCTCTGTGGAAGTAGATGCTGAACTGGGAAGCAAAGTGGGACGCCCATCTGTGAGACTCCTGAACATTACTGCAATTCTCACCTGTGCTTGTGTTAGTTAGTGAGGCTTCTTCAGGGAATATGACAGAGTGACATTCAGTGACACCTGGAAATGGAGCACGTTATTAATGATGGGCACAGGCTGCCTGCTTTCAGCCCAGTGATGCGGGAAACCTCTCTGACAGTGGTCACAAATAGGAATCTAAATCTTCTTGTCTTGAAAAATGTTCCATGTCAATGTGTCTTAGCCAGATAAACAGTATCAAACAGAATTAACTTTAACTTGAGGGAATGCTGCAGTCTCTTGCTCTAGGAAATCAATGCAGGCTCTTAGGTTTCTACTTGGAGAGGACCCATGCTCACTAAGCAGAACTCTGCTCCAGTGGATGTATTCCTTCATGTAGGGCAAGCCAAGGCTCCAAACCCTATTAAGCTGTCTTTAGTGAAATGAGATTTCCCCAAAAGAGAAACATTCTTCCTTGCTTGCTTTTTCATGCAGGCTAAATTTAAAGTCACAATTCATTTCTCGGTCTCGCAATCACTCTTCTGGGGTCAAAGCAGTCTCTTGATTGTAAATGCCTGGCTGCCACAGATCACAGCACAAGTGTTTCCAAGCTAAAACACTTCAGAATTTGGCCCTATAGGAACACACACAACAACATGAAAAATCCAAAGCTATCGCTCAGGGGGAAAAGCAGAAACCTGATAGAGAAGTTATGAGCCATGTATGTTTGTGACCTGGTTTCCTGACCCTGTACACTGATAGCATTCAGTAGATTTCCCAGTGAAGCATGCAGTATATTCCTGCAACGCGTTCAAGCAGGGGTTCTAGTTTATACACACATACATGTACATGTGTACACCCTTCTGTGGTTTGCAGTGTCAGGTTGGCTTGGAGACATCATTTATTTTCTACACAGTCTATAATTTAAAGGAGAGGATTTTTGCCCTTTGAGCCCTCTCCTTCCACTCAACCCTCTCTTGGTTTTCAGTGCTGGTTGCCTTCCTCCTTGCTCTTGAGCATGAGGCTCATAAACATAAAGTGAGACTTTCACTTCTTTGACTAAGCTTTGTGGCAGATGGACTTGATGGTTCTCTGCATATCTTCTGTAGGGAGATCTTTAGTAACTATTCTTTGGCACTCATACTAGTGCTTCTGAAGTACTATTGGTATTTCTTTCTGTTTGCAAGCTTCATAGACTAGGGTAGAATTTTTCATGCAAACTGTATTGACTGGTTTTCATGTTAGGTTAATTAATTGGGGAATATGGGCAGGGTTAAAGCACAGTATGCCTGTTTGTGATTTATTTCTAGCACTTCTGGTTGATGCACAGTCTAGATGAGGGTGAGAAAAAGACCGCTTTCCACAAGCAAGTGCAAGTCCTTGTCCCCTTTTGGTATCCTGGAAGAGAAAGAAAACCTGAGGCTCTCATACATGACGATCTCTTTCTGGGCACACTTGCCCATTGGCAGGAAGAGGAAAGAAAAGCTTAAAGGTAAAGGGCTGAGAATGGCCAATCTAGAGAGTTTGCTGCTTAGTCAGTTGCTATATGTCATGCAAAATAAAAGGAAAGAGGGTTTTAGCCAACTCACTAAAAATTATAGCTGTGCTTTTCATCCTGAAATGCATCCATTCGTTTCATTCTCCTCCATCTACTTGTCTCCAGTTTATGCATTACTCAGAATTATTTGTAGGCTTTCCTGTTATCTTTTACAATCATCATTCTCAGTCATTCACAAACATTCAATTATAAATATTCATTTAAAGAAGGCATGTGGCAACTTTCCTGTTCTCTGTTTGGATGACTTATAACTAAAAGCAATGTAAACCACATATTTGAGCGTACCGTTCCTCATTTGCAATTGGAGCATACAATGTTAAATCTTTGTAAATACTTGTGCTAGGAAAGCCATTTCACTGGAGTATTTGGGAAATGCAAATAAAAAAAGGATATGAACAAAGCAAATGAACATTTCTAATGTGTGCTTCAGGCTCTCTGCAGAGATTCTTTTTCTTTTTTCCTGTTCTATCAATCTTATATATATAAAAAATAAATAAAAATGACTGACAACAGAATGGATTCTTTATGCCAAACTGTTCTTGTAGGTCTTGTGAGTGGGTTTATCCACTTTTGCTAGTTCCATCCAAGGATTCTCTTAAAGTGGAGAACCAGGAGCAGCAAAGACTATTCTTTATATCTGTTCTCCTGGAGCTCCTGGCATAAGCAATGCCAAAGGACATGGCAGCTGATAAAAGTTTGAGTACTCAAATGCACTCTGACTTGGCCTGGAATTGAAAGCAAGGCTACAGGGATTTTTTATTTGTTTTTCAACAGGCTGTTTTAGCTGTCTACATTGTGATAGAATAGAGATTTTACTTCTTTAATGTACTTGAAAACATATTCAAAATTGTATCCACTAAACTAGTGCTGTTTGATGATGTAGGTGCATTATGGTAAGAATTTTAAAAGGAAGTAGGTGAAATGCCCCTATACTACTTTTATGTTTTGCAAGCATAACAATGTTTTTTTTTCTAAACTATATTTCTAAACCTATTATTAAGAATTCAATGACAGAGTGTTAAATCATAAGGACAGAGATCAGATTTACCTTTAACCATGAAAATTTTCAGTTTTGAATGGAAAACCTAACT
Source organism: Tinamus guttatus (assembly GCF_059628265.1). NCBI lineage: Eukaryota > Metazoa > Chordata > Aves > Tinamiformes > Tinamidae > Tinamus > Tinamus guttatus. The sequence goes on along the minus strand of NW_028288821.1, from coordinate 14,739,552 downwards.
AAATATAATATTAAAAATAAATATGCGATTAAATATATAATTATATATTTAATTATGTATTAAATATATAAATATAAATAACTAAAGACATACCAAGAAACAGAATAATTCACCTAGGAAGGAACTAGCTGTATATATATAGAGGAGATGAAAGTTGCCCGACATTCACTACTGAATTCAAACCACTTTGTGGTAATTCTGAACATGGGTTTTACTCAAGAACGCGGACACAGAAATGGTGGCTTTGGAGAGCCTGAGTGAGCATGGGCAGAACTGGAACAAGGAATGCTAAATATTTTTCTCTGTCTGCTTTTGAACTGTAGAAAACTCAGGATTAAAGTAGGTCTTACTCATTTAGGCCTTGGTCCTGCTATGTACTTAAGCACTTTGAGATGAATATTGATGGAAGGAGGAAGGGGACATGGGTCAACAGATGACTGATGTACATATAGACCTGGCTATGGGCTATCGTAACAGAGCTGTTCCCCGGGCTCTGTAGTACCTACTTTCTGTTTGCTGCTGTCTGCAGCCTTGAGGGCTAGTAACAGAAGTCTTGCAAGTGCAAGTCTAACAACTTTCTTGATTTGGTAGTGTATAGAAACATTTCTGAATGCGAGATTGTTCATGATAAAAATGCATCTATCACTGTGTTTTGTACCAACAAAAAAGTTGCGTGAGAAAGTGCCCATGTTTGTAGCTGTCCACTGGAGAAAGCATACAGTGTTCCTGATCATTTGATGAATGCCAGCTGCAATGTTTCGAAATGATCTGTTTCCCTTCCCCTCAGTTTAAGATCAAATATCAAAATACTTGTTGACGCTAGCTGGAAATTTGAGTGATGCCCATTTGCCCTGTGAGCTTGACTGTTTCTGTGATCTGCAGCTCTGCAAGCCTTTCCTCAGACTAGGCAGAAGCAGTAGTGACGGGGGATATTGTTGATATTTTTGTTGATTTTGTTGATGATGTTGAATTATTTTTAGTTCCTGCTGTGAACTGAAAACAAACTACCTTAATTTTATTATTTTTTGACAAATGAACATCGTTAAGGGAGAGGAGAGTGGGTGAGAAATGCTATATGATTTTCACTTACATGTTGTCTTAAAATCCACAGTTGGCTGATGGTTATGAAACCCCAGTAAGCCAAGGTCCTGCACTGCTTTTCTAGTGCTTTTCTGCTGTTTTCTTCTTATGGCTTGTTAATAAAAGATAAATATAAGACACAGAGAAAACATATATAAACCGTTAATATCCTTACCTGGAGAGAGGATGGATCTTTTAGAGCCTTAGTAAACTCAGGCCTAACATGAACCTGAAGGAAGTTACCTCACTCTGCCTAGATGAAAAAAAAGCAGAACATGTCTATAAATACATTGATTATCATTACATTTATTATGTAGTAAGTTTTAGCTGCATAACTTGAGATGTCTCAGCAGAATGATCCAATTGATATAACCCAAGGAAAGCAGGTACTTAATTCAATGACTATTGCCAAGAGTTGTGCTAATAGTTTATCAAGCAGAAGGAAGTCAATGGTTGTGCCATTTTATGACCAGCAAAGCCCTCTGGAGTACCCAATGCTAACCATGCTGGGAGCATTCAAAGTTGATCTATGAAGAAATATATGCTTTTTGACAATCAAGCCTAAGGACCTTACTGGAGTTAGTGACAGTTCAGAACCTACTGATCTCTGTGCAGGAAGAGCTGAGGGACCACGAATAGAACCAGATAAGGCACCATGGAAAGCCTCCCTAACCAGGAGGATGTGGGAAGGAGGTGAAGAAAGGGCAGGATCTTCAAGAGACTTTAGCTCCAATTTAGGAATCACAACTTGTGAATTTCCTTTCCTCCAGGAAAGCCATTCTTGTCTAAACAAAAAGTTAGCAAGAATAACAAGTCAATATGACCTTAGGTCTTCCTTTTGTCTAAGAGATTGGATAATCCTAAAGTGGAACCAGCTATACTTGTGTCCAGGATGTCCACAGAAAAAAACAATATGAATACTTGGCTTTACCACTCGTCGAGGTTCAGTCCCAATCGCAAAGATTTAGAACGAGTAGGATTTAGCTGCTGCATTTTTTCATAGCAATGTGATGGGCACCAGCTAGCAGCGCTCTTTCTTAAAGAAAGTTCTGCTCTAAAGTAGGGAGAGACAGAAGAGCTTGAGGATCTTTACTCCCTTATTACTCCTTGTGCAATGTTAGAAGAGAATGACACTCTGTGCTTCTTGAATGATAGTAAGGATAAAAAGTGATGTTACAATCAAGTATTGCCTGGAAAACTCAACTGGCCACAGGAGTCTGGCATTATTTATGTAGAGCTGAATTGCCAGTGCTGAGGGATTTAGAAGACCTTAATGCTAGGAATTAAAATGACAGCTGATAATGTACAAGTGAAAGGAATGTGGCATTATCCTCCAAGATATAAACTACATTTGTGCATTGGTTTATTATTTATGGTGATTCTGTCATGGGCATTTGAGAAATTATGCATCAGGATCTATAATTGTCCAACAGAATATTTTATTAACTGTGGCTGCAGACACTGCGAAATTGATAACCTTGGATTCTCTGCTGACTCAGCTTTGTTTGCATATCCCATCTTCTTACCTGCCAATTCTTATTTGGAAGCAAGGAGGTGTTTGTCTCTTAAAGTTACTTCTTTCGAAATACAGCGAACTCTGATTCATCTAATCAAAGCAAGGCACTTTTTTGTTGTGTGTGTGTTTTTTTTTTCTCCTTTGGCTCATTTTGGCATTCCTTGTCAACCACCAAACCCAAGCCTGAGTGACTGCTGGCCTGGGAGCTCTGTTACTTTTACGCACTCTGCCAAACCCTGGCATACGGCCCGGGAGGAGCTTCAAGCAAACTTATCTCCTTTCCACCAAGGCCTAATAGATGGAGGGGTTCCCCTGAGGTTAGGTAGAAGTAATTTTCTCATCAACTGTCAGTGGTCCCAGTTCACCTGGCACAGATAATTCAAGCATCTCAACAGGGTAACTCTAATTTAACAACAGTCCAGACCGCGTCTGTGACCTTGAACAAGATTGTGTGTTTTCTTCCTGCTTTGTGGAATTCTGTTGTGTTTTACTGATCTATTGTTTATTTTATATTATCTAACGGAAGTGGTCACTTTGGGAGCAGACTGCTATGAGGTATTCTGTAAATTATTGCAGTAATGCTATACTGTAGATAATGGTAGTACAACTGTGCAATTTGGCTGAGGTGGGGACATTCTACAGCAACTTGTGTCATCACCTAATAGAAATGAGATCGTTCTTCTATTTTTGTCTCATCTTCAGCTTTTCCTGTCAAATGACAGATCCAGGCATTAGAGAATGCTGAGTGAAGAGCTTTTACAGAAAATGATGTGTCATATGTTTGTAGGTGACATCCCTGGGTTATAATGTAGAATTGAATGATAACTGCTCTGCACTTTGCCTCTGGCCAAAGGTATCCACAAATACTGAACAAAATAACAGGGAAGCAAGGAAGCAAAAACAAGTTGGCTTGACTGGAAATATTCTTCATTTGCTGGAGTGGAGTTTTTTTGTTTGTTGTGTTTGTTTGTTTGCTTATTTTTGCTTTTCCAGGGTGGAGGGAACTGTTTTGTAAGTGGAAGCATGGGAAGCAAAAAAATTATTTTAAAGTGGGATCTAAAAATTATTTACAAAGCAGGGAGAGAGTCTGAAGAACCCCAGATACTCACTGTACAAATTTTTAGTGTAAGATCAGAATATGCCATAGGACTTGTGTGTGGAGGGAATATTTCATACCTGGATCAAGTCCTATTCTGTTTTTAGCATAGGAATGATTTGATAAATAGCACTTCCATAGAAAATACTAATAAAGCAGTGCAGCTTTTTGAGTCTGTGTCCTCTCATTCTGTGCCTTAAGCACTTTCCATGTTCTCTTCCTGCTGTTTGACTCATGATAGCTAAAGTTTCAAACTTAACAAGAGAGGCTGCAAAATAATAATCTTTTTAAAAAAGCTCTAAAATGTTATTTTCTGCAAGAGAAAATGTATAGAGAACACAGCGATGTGGAAGGGTGTAAAGATTTTTGATGGAACTTAGTTCTTCTCTGAGCAAGGCAGCCATCCCAAACCCATAAAAACCTCCCAGTGTCACTGCACAGTCATGTATCTTCTCTGTATAGGGCCATAAATGTTGACTTCCATACATTTATATTCTGGCAAATGTGTATTAACAAAATCAAGTGTTGTGTTGGTTCTGCTTTATTTTTTGCCTTTCAAGACCCACAGGCACAAGTATGACTACCTGACAGTTTGGGGGCATTCAGGAGGAAAATAACAAATCTAACTGATCTGAAGCTAAAGCTTGTGTGGTACCCAGGAAGGGTTAGATGCTGGTGTTACCTGTGAGGAGAAGCAGCCAGACCCTCAGAGTCTCTTCTGGTCTGATATATGATTTTGCAGTAGCTTGAAGGTACTTCAGAAACCCTGTTTTGGTTGGAAAGTTTAAACATCCTTGTGCCTCGTTGGCTAACAGCTCTCAATCAAATGTCCAGATTTTCTTTGCTTCCTAAAATTGTGGTGAGAAGTCCAGCTCTCAGGGTGGCGAGAAACCAAGCCCACAGGAGTGCCAATGTGCAATTCATCTCCTCAAGGCCTGGGAACCGGGAAGGAGAACCACTCTGTGTCCCTAGCATTAGCATCGCTGCTCGCTTGCTGAGCGTGTTGAACTGCTCTTGTACAAATAATGGCATTGAGAGGCTTTACTTACTCCCAGAGGTAGCAAAGCGGTGGTTGTCTCAAGCTCCAAATTTTGGTCCCAGATTTGCTCTAATGTGACTGAAAACAGATACGAGTGAGATGAGGGAAGAGGGACACAAGCTGAACAAGATAGGACATTTAAAGGGACTTTTCTAATTCTGACTGCTGCTGTTTGGAGTGAGGGAGGATTAGTACAAGGAAGTCATCTCACAACTTTTTTTCAATGGGATTATATGACAGAATAATTCAGTTAGATGTTTTATGGCAATTTGTTTATAAAATATTTGCATGTTAAATGCAATTGTTCTCTTCTAAACTAACTCTGCATTAAGCTTTTAACTAAGTTTCAGGAATGATATATTGAATGAGCTAAGCTTCCGTAAGTTCCAGTATTCTGCTTCATGAATAAAACTGTCAAGAGCAAAGCAACCAATAACTCTCCGTCTTGACATTATGTTCGGCATAACAAATAAATCTTTAGAATCTCAGCAGACCTGGCAACTTCATTAACAGTTTTGCCTGCAGCAGAGAATGAAAGAAAATCAATTCATGGGTGTTTTAGGGTTTAGAGCAGAGAGGGGTCAGTGGATTGCTGATGAACTTCCCAGGTTTTAGGTTTATCCTCCCCTTACAAAGAGGAACAAAAATAGTAAGAAAATAACTTTCCATCCAAGAGGGAAAAGAGGAACAGAACAATGGAGCAGGAGGGTAAAGACCATGTAAATAAAAGCCAAAGGGGTATATCTGAGCTCTCTCTCCCCTTAATCCCAACTCCCTCTTCTGCATCCCAATTCCCTCTTTTAAGACATATCTATTTGCTACAAAGTTTAGTGATATTTCAGTCCTCTTTCCAAAAAGCAGCAAGAAAGCTGCCGTGCCTTCTGAGTGGTAAGGATCAGCACCTGGACAATGAAGAAACCATTGTAAAATCCTGAATAGAGACGATCATGCCAAAGGTCTTTTTTTTCCCTTTCTTTTTTCCTCCCCTTCCAACTTTCTTCTTTATAATACATATATACCAAACTGACTCCTGAGTACTTTGACTACTATTAAAGCATTTGCCATGCAGAAGCAGTAAATTATATATGGATAATCTGCTTCATGATTTCATAATTTCACAAGTATTAAGTCCTAAAATACCTTGGATATAACCATTTGAGATTCTGGTCTCTGCTATTATGCTATATTTTCAAATTTGTATAGATCAAGGCTTTTATTAGCTAGTGTGAAAGCTGTTTTTCTTTTAGAAAATAGTGCTTATTTGTCATATTGTTAAACTAAGAGTTGGTATGACTGTGATTAACAGCTAAATATCTAGAGTTTAGGGTTGACCATTTTTTTATAAGAGAAACTGTGGTGTGAAAGGAAATAAACGGTAAAGATCACTGGACAAATACTATTGCAAAGTAAAATGTAGACTTACTCTTTTTCAAGCTCATCATGCAGTTGAGAAATCATATTTGTACTTTTTTGAATATCTGTGTAATGGGTCAGGTTTTGTCCTGTTAGCTTCAATAGCAGTGAAGGGCTTTAGAAGCATATGTTGTAAAGAAAAAAGGGAAAGTAAAGAGAACATTTTTAAATACAATTGAAATGTGAAAGTAGAAGACTTTTTCCCTTAGTCATCCAGCTGAATAGGAATATTTGTGGCTTCTTACTTGTAAGGAATAGCAAGCTTGTCAGCACAACTATGGCAAAGACCATTTTTTCATGATCATTTTTCTTTTCATCATTTCTTTTCATCATTTTTCTTACTACTGCTGTCAACAGGCCTCCTTCAAGCAGAAGTCTTGAAGGCTTGATGCAACAGTCTTATACTGCATGTGTTTAATTTTTAGTGTGGCGTATGTTGTGACATAGGCTCTGGACTTTCATAACATTCTGCGTAGTTCTGAAGCTTCACACAGGCAAACAGAACCACTGATTCAGAGACTGAATGTAAACCAATAATCTTTCCTGAAATATATAGGACTATCAGTGAACTTTGAGCATAACGGCTGCCTTTGGGATGTCTTGAAACAATCTGTTTGTCTAACTGGCATGTACGTAAATCCTTCCTTCCAATTGTTCCAAAATGAAATGACTTTATTTTGAAATTCCGATTTATACCCACATGCAGCTTCATAGATCTTTGCTTCCTTGAAACCTACTATTGTTCTTGCAGCTCCTTGAAACATGCAGTGCACTGAGTTTTCTTTTTTTGTGGAATGACAGGGGTGTCGTGTGATGACTTATGGGACAAGGTCTGACAAATAATTAGACAGTGGAAAATTCTTACAAAGCATCACTAACAAAATAGCTGGGAAATTAATAGCTCAGAACCTGTGGCAACATGGTATAGGAAGGTAATGCATCACTGTCATGGCCTATGCTTAGTTCCTGCTTCATTGCTATTGTCTTAAGAAGATTATAATATATGCCCTGAAATTTAAAATCTTATGCCCGTAGCTTTTTCTATTGAAAGGAAAACAATAAATATTTCTGCTAAGTAAAAATAAAATGAACGCCAGCAATATGGCATTATGTATGCTTTGGTATTTGTCTCGTGATAAATACAACCATTCAGAACACAGTAGAAAGTATTTTCCATCTCAGCTTCTTGGGAGTAGCATGTCCCTCACAACATCCTCCTGGGCAAGCTCCGAAAGTGTGGGATAGATGAGTGGACAGTGAGGTGGATTAGGAACTGGCTGGATGGCAGGGCCCAGAGAGTTGTGATCAGCGGTGCAGAGTCTAGTTGGAGGCCTGTAGCTAGCGGGGTCCCCCAGGGGTCAGTCCTTGGTCCAGTCCTGTTCAATTTATTCATCAATGACCTGGATGAAGGCACAGAGTGCTCCCTCAGCAAGTTTGCTGATGACACGAAACTGGGAGGAGTAGCCGATACCCCAGAGGGCTGCGCTGCCATCCAGAGGGACCTGGACAGACTGGACAACTGGGCGGTGAAAAACCTCATGAAATTCAACAAGGCCAAGTGCAAGGTTCTGCACCTGGGGAGGAATAACCCCAGACACCAGTACAGGCTGGGGACTGACCTTCTGGAGAGCAGCTCTGCGGAGAAAGACCTGGGTGTCATGGTGGATGATAAGTTGACCATGAGGCAGCAGTGTGCCCTCGTGGCCAAGAAGGCCAATGGAATCCTGGGCTGCATTAAGAAGAGCGTCTCTAGCAGGTCGAGGGAGGTGATCCTGCCCCTCTACTCAGCCCTGATGAGGCCGCATCTGGAGTATTGTGTCCAGTTCTGGGCTCCACAGTACAAGAGGGATGTGGAGCTTCTGGAGAGAGTCCAGCGCAGGGCCACAAGGATGATCAGGGGCCTGGAACATCTGCCCTATGAGGAGAGGCTGAGGGAGCTGGGCCTGTTCAGCCTGGAGAAGAGAAGGCTGAGAGGGGATCTAATCAGTGTATATAAATACCTCAAAGGAGGGAGTGCAGAGGACGGTGATGGTCTCTTTTCGGTGGTAGCCACTGATAGGACTAGAGGAAATGGCCGGAAACTGAAACACCAAAAATTCCCTAGGAACTTAAGGAAAAATTTCTTAACAGTGAGGGTGACAGAGCACTGGAACAGGCTGCCCAGAGAGGTTGTGGAGTCTCCTTCTCTGGAGATCTTCCAAACCCGCTTGGATGCAGTCCTGTGCCACGTGCTCTAGGTGACCCTGCGTGTGCAGGGGGTTGGACTAGATGATCTCTAGAGGTCCCTTCCAACCCTAAGCATTCTATGATTCTATGATTCTGTGTGTACTCTTTTTAATGAAAATGTGTTTTCACTTAGCTCTCTGTTGGACTGAATTTATATGATGCCAGGTATTTCATGCTTATCTAATGAAATAATTCTGCATTTTTTTAATATTTTGAATGTACGATAAATTAGGACTGTGGGGGAAATCTTGCAAAAGACCTGTGACTTGTGGATTACTTTTGATATTCCCATGAAAATCCCCTATTTTTAGAATGTTTTGAAAATCTGGATGTTTGCCTTATTAGTCAGTCTTTCTGGTCACCAGTCAATAGAGCAAAGGTAATTTGGTTCCTTGTGCCCTCTGAGCCAGTGTCGTCTGTCCAGGCACTCCACTGAGAGCAGCTTTCACATTCTCCATTCACCTTCACAGGGATTGGCCTCAATCTGCCAAAGGTCTCAGACATGATCCCATTTGCACTGGTTCAGGATCTGATTTTTACTGTTGAACAGAGAATGATTCCAGAGTATTTTTTACCCCTGAAGCTTAATTTTGCTGTGACTGAGCATGTTACAATCGACTTAGATGAAACACAGACCAGTACCAAGCACATGTAATATTTTGATTTGATTCATTGCATTGTCAGTGAATTTCTCTGCTATATCAGAAAATATCTCCAACAAAATAGTCACTTAGAGAGAATTTTTGTGGATTCTAAATTTATTTCTACTTACAGGTCCAGTATGTATGTCTGGGGCTAAAAGAAAACAGAAATAATAGTTGGGGATGGAGACCAATCTGAAGTATAAAATTATTTAAAAGATGAATCTCATTGCCATCTACTTAACTGAAAATGATAGATTTAAATTAATAATTCCATTATATTAATTCCTTTAAATCATAAGGACTGGTTAATTATGTCATCAGCATTATCAAAATAGTAAATTGGATATAAATTAACTGACTTAAATGTCATTTGGTTTCCTGCTATGTAGTATTTAATTAACATAGTAAAGGAGATTTTTCTTTAGCCTCTGAATATATAAACAGATTAAGGATTAGGGAATACTGCAAAAGCTTCGAATTCTGTGTTAGTTCTAAGCACCATCTGTTGTACAAGGGCTTAGAGAGTGCTATTGTTTTGCCTTTAATATTAACATGTATTTTGGGTATGTTCTTGTAGGTCTGCATGAGTGTGCTTATTTCTGTGCGGTGCTGTTGTACAGGTACATGCTAAATGATATTTCCTAATTCAAGAAGCATAGGGAGAGAAGGACGGAGCACAGGAGATGAATAAAGCAGTAAGTAGACCAGGATGGCAGGTAGGGAAATGTTGTAGTGAAATGAGGTGTATAATCCTATGCAGTCAGAGCAGTGATAGTTTCTCCCCATCTGCCTGGCCTCGCTTCATCACAAACTGACTTTCTTTTAATATAGTGCACCATGGTTTTACACTAAAGTCTGATGCACCCAGTTAGGCAATTTTCTGAAGTAAGAGATCATAATACTAATCTCTCTATACATACAGCTCTTGAATCAATTTTTTTGCAGGATAGATTATGTGAAGTCCTTTTCCATCCCAGTGACAGAATAAAATCTAGTTTTCCATTATGACTGATTATAAAAGGGAATGAACCCAACTATTCCTTACTCATGCAGAGAACTCTGTGTTTTTGTGGTTATTTATCCACTCCAAGGATGTAATATAGAGCCTTCTTCTTTGGTAACAGAGTTCAGCTACCTGAATCCACAGAGATACCAGGTAGTCGGTGCAGACTAGCAACGAGGTATTAGTATGAAATTGCTCATAATTGCTGCTTCATAGTAGAAGTAACAAAAAAGTACTGGCTCTAGAAGACATAGTTTTGTGAGCAATTAAGCTTTTCGAGTCCATGGGTCTTTGGAGTGTATTGAATTAAGAGTCTCTGAAATCACTGTCTTTATTCAAATTGGGTTAAATTGACCAGTAGATTGAGGGAAAACGGTCATACTGGAGAGCAAAAATATATTTATTTCTCCCAACATACCTGGAGAAAGTTCTCTAACATCAATTTCGCAGCATATACCAAAGAACTCTAAATATAAATAATTGCTCAGCATAGGTAGATTCGTGACAAGTCCTCAAACGCCTTACACATACCTATGCTGTTTTTGTTTATGATCTCATCTTCTGTAGTGGAGAGCAAGATTAATGAGATGTCTGCTCATCCAGGCTCAAGGTGCAACCTTGCAGGTGGCTGTATAAAAAGCAATGCTGTCTGCTAGCAAAGCACAGCTGAAATCCCCGGATCGATGCAGCAGTAGCAAGAGCACTGACCGCTTTGGTGGGCAGCAGCCATGGGCCGGGCTGCTCGGTGGCTCTGTGGTGCCCGTTCAGTTGGGCTTTGGCAGGTCAGAGCTCTCAGATCGTCCTCCCACCACCTCCACCCTCCTGCGCCCACGGCAAGAGCAAGAGGGACCTCAATCCGGGATCCTCAGAGCTGTCACGCTCTCTTATCTCCACATCTTTTTCTCCTACCCATGCCTTTCCCATGGCAGGAAAGCCTGGCCCTTCATCTTTGGAGCAACTCACTTGAATTTTTGTCTGTCCCTCTGAGGAGACGTGAGCCAGTTCTGGTGCACAGCGTGGATGCAACGCAGCACTCTTACCAGGAGTTCCTCACTGCTCCCCAAATAGCTCTTCTTGCTCCGTGCCCTAACTGCAACAATTCTGCTGATTTAAGAGATCCTTCCCTATACATACAGCACTTCAAGAAATGATTGCAGTCTCTCCCCCAGCTAAAACCTGTGCTCCTCTTTGCTTAACGTTGTACATAACAATGCACATAACAGCCTGAGAATTCCTCAGACTGCTGCCACATAAATGAGATCAAGATGTGGGTATGCCAGCAAATAGCAAAACACAACCTATTGTTATGTGCTTTTTATACGGCTACTTTATTCTGAGCACCTTAATTTGCCTATAGAACTGTCAGCTGACTGAGACTGAGTTTTACTAAAGTTAAAAAGTACTGTAATAAGATGAAATTTCTTTTATATATATATATTAATCTCTCTCTGTTGCTATTCCTTTTTTTTTCCCACACTGGAATTGCAGAGCTCAGTGAACCCTGCCAGACACTGCTTTCAGTGTTGCACAGAGCATCCTGGATATAGAGGGGCACTCAAGCCGGGATGCATCCGATTTCCTGTTCAATCCGTGGTTTGGCTTCTCAGTGGAACCAGCAGCTCCAGCATGTGCCTTTCTGTGCAGAGTCACAGCATGTGCAGGGGAGCAAGAGGCTTGCGTGGATCTGTGCTGTAAATACTTTTCTGTATTTTAGTCAATTGTAGGGTTTCATATTTCTTAAATGTATGTTTTCTGCAATTCTAAAAATGGAGCTTTTCCTGTGCATTTTATAGGTAATACAGGTGTTAAAATGATTTATTTTAAATCTTTTCATTGCCACTTAGATAAACCAGAGTAAAACGGTATTGTAAATATGAAGGAAGAATTCCCAGGTGTGGTACTTTGGAATGCCCGTAGATATTCCAGGTACTTGGCTGTGAGGCAGAAAAGCTAGACAGAAATGATACTAATATTTGAAGTTCATCTTGATTACAGTCTGAATGGGTACAGCTGCCCATTGTCTAGCAAATCAAACAAACTTTCTTGGCTTTAAGAACACAGTTAAAATCACTGTTCCAGGTATTTTCTGTGCTTTGTTGGATTAAGACGAAGTACTGAGTGCTGCTAAGTGCTCAGTGCTGCTCTAGGGAATTTCTTCATGAAGGATATTAAATAGCTGTATGTCATGATCTTGTTGAAATATTGTCATCATCATGTTGTGGGTGCCTTCCTTATGGGTAGGTTTATCTCAATGAATGTCTCAGTACTGTCATTTTGATACCTTTCTCATTACCATCACTCACTTGTTCAATGCAAAAAATCTGTTTTTTTTTTTTTTTTCTGCTGTCTGAGTGATAGGGTTATCTAAATTGTTCTCCTCCATGGTTTAGCACTGCAATTCATAATACTATGAAGAAAACCATTTGTTCACCATTTCTCCATAAATTAAGACTCAAGATTTGTTTCTCGTGGATTTATTTGAAACAGTCAAAATAACTTTTAATGGGAGTTAGGCACTTATTTGTTCTTCTGTGCCTTTGAAAAGCCTATCCCTTAATGTCATTTACTTCTGTAGTGCCCTCAGAACAATATGGATGAGATTTTCAGCAGCACTGTGTTGACTTTCAACTTTCATTTTTTGCTTCTTAATTACTTTGGTGCTTTTAAAAGTTTTATCTTGCATTTATAATGTTTTTATGAACAGTGCTGACCAACCACTGTATAGTCTTGCAGGGTCTGCCCCAGCTTTCTTCAGGATTTTTTAGCTTGAGGTAATTAAACTCTCTGGAAAATTAAATTTCCAATGGAAATAATGGCACTCAGGAATGCAGACTCATTGTCTCAGGAATCCCTCTGCATGATCTTAAACTAAAATGAGTTACATAGCAGACACAAATATTCAGCAGTGACTCTATTTAAAAAACTGCACTTAATTTCTCAATATGTATTTGATTAGTTGTGAATTATTAGCTATATTCAATGTGTAGCCTAACTTCTTACAGTATTTTGGTCCACAGAATAAATGAAATCATGCATATTGCCATAATCTTACTTTTAAATGGTTCTCTTTAATGACAAACCACTCTGCATAGAAAGACCATAGAAAGAGGAAAGATGAAAAAGAAAAAAATAATTATTCTTTGGTCAAAGTCAGTATAAAATCTGCACCAGCATTAAGGATAGGAGATATATTTGAGAGTGTTTAGTAGCTTGAATATTTTAATGTTCAGTAATTCCATGATATAGTAAAAGGATATATTTATGAAAATCTCCTGCATGATCAATTTATAACAACAAAATAGATTATTTTTCTGGCTGCAGTGCTCTTGAATTAACCACATGGAACAGAGTTAGCGTGTAAAACACACAGCTTCATAGGAGGCATCTTCTAAAGACACCGGGTCAGTAGGTTTTTTCCCAAGTTCTACCTAAAAGTGCCAGGTCAGTAAAGTATATCTATTTTGATGTAAAACTATAAATGATTTGGGGACAAAAGGGCCCAAGGTCATCCAGTTTTATTCCTGAGAAATGTTCAAAATTGTGGTCATAAGAGGTGAGATTTCCAAACGTATTTAAGCAATTTAGGGCTCAGGTGCATTAAATGCTGCTGCCTCCACTCGCAGTCTGTAAACACAAGGACACTGGTTGCAGGAGACGGAGCACGTGGCCCAGAGGAGGAGCTGAGTTTTGTAGCCTCCAAGGCAAAAACCCCTTGTCCCTGCTGGAGACCAGAGCACTGGCTCCAGCTTCAGCTTCCCAAGCTTCGCCACGTGCCTGCTGGATGCTCCATCATCCGTGTGTGCCCAACCGTTGCAAGGAATTCTGCACATACCTAGCGATTGCTGACACTTTTAGCTCATTTAGCTCTGCTTTTTTGTTTGTTTGTTTCCTATTATCAACATAAATACACGAACCAATCTTTGGAGTGGCATGGAAAGAAGAGGGTGTAGAAAATGAGAATCTTAAGTATTTTTGCTGACAGTATTCCTTGACAATATTTGTTTGGTTTGGAGCTCTGAAATGGTATCTCTAAGATCTCTGTTTTTGACTGAAACTGAGTTAAAAATGAAGGAAATGGGTAGAGGAGCACACACTTGTGGATCTGCATTGTGGGAATGGGTTTTACAGAGTATGAAATTCTATCTACTCCCTTTCTGAAAGGCAGAAAGTTACTGTAATCCTTCAATTTACAAATCATGCAGGGAGTGATTAAGCCTCTGTGTTTTGTGATAGGTGTAAATTAAAAAGGAAGGGCAGATACCCAGAAAGGGCCTTGCTTTGTGTATTGGTAGGTATGTGGTTACCTCTATCTTTCATCTATGTAAAGATTTAGCTATCCATGAAAAACAGTGCTGAGCTTTGTGCATACTTATAAGTTCTCACACAAAAATCTCTAACCCACCTTGAGACAGATAAATGCTAAAAAACATTAACAATATCAGGGTGCGTTCCTGAAAGTTGTTGTATCCAATCCTCTTAGAGCGCCTTGCTCGCTTAGCATGGGTGCTCATGCGATGGGATATTTTTGGCGACCATCTGAGCATCACACAAATAACTGAATTTGATTTGAACAACGGCAGTCATGTTCTAATGCTCCTATTTGTTATTCACTATTTGTTATGTACTGTTCTCTCTTTTCCTGCTTAGACTGGTTCGGGCATCTGTTGAGACAGCAGATTTAGTGAAGTCAATAGTGTGAGACCACAGATCACACAGAGGCATGAAGGACTCACAGGTAGGCAAAGGGAACACTATTCAGGAGGGCTAGATTTTGTAATTTTTCACCAAAACTTTACATTTATCACTGAATATAATGAATGTGCAAGCAAAAATATCTGTTTTCCAGTTTTAAGCAGATAGTATCAATCCCTATGAAAGTGATATCAGATTAATGTGAATCAAGACCTCCAGACTTTTTGAAGTTGAGTATGTGTTTCTAAATATTTTTTGACAGATCTATAAGCTGAAGTGATTAGTCGAATGTAACATAGCAAATCCAGGCCAAAAAAAAATCTAAGACTCATGATTCTGGTTCTCCAGATCTAAGAATGAGGTAGTTCGCTATTCTGTAGTCTGCAGAAGAAAATGAAATGACTTTAAAGAGAGTATTAAACTAAAACTATTGCAAGATTGTCATAGTGTTATAGCCTGTTCTAGTACAGAAATAGCACCTTTATAATAAAGCTTTCAAAATGCACTAGTATGCAAGTAAATGTTTACATATATTGATTTGCATTTTCCTGTGCAGCCTTTTGTACTTTAAAATCTAATTTTTAGGGTTGTTTTTTTCATCAGAGATACGAGCTTGAGAATGCCTAGAACATCTTTCATGATTTAATTTGATACTGTAGAAAATAGAGAACTCATTAACGGAACAGGCTTCCCTTGATGTTGACAGGGAATAGGGTTTAGTCTTCAATTTATGAACATAGTAATAGGGACAATATGATATTGCCTATTTGGCTCTTGGTTGAGGTTCACATCATATCAGTGTTTAACAGTTTCCCAGGTAAAATTAGTGCTCTCCAAAGTTAAATATTCCTGTCTGCACCTGCTGGAAAAAGCACATTAAAAAAATAAAAATCCCTCAGCTGCTAGGGCAAAGTGTCAAGCTGCAAGAGAAGCAAAAATGTCGCTCCATACAGCTTTTCAGGAAAAGCCTGGATCATTTAAAAAATATCTTCATCTAATTACTGCCTTCCCTTAGCTGTTACAAAAAGCTGGCTGCAGTGCTTACATTGCTTGGGTGCAATTACATCAAATGTTGTAAGGGTTCCTCCAGTTCTCTTTGATTACTGGTTGTTTCTCTCCTGCCTTCTATTTTCATCAGTTATGAAATGAGGCATTTTGATGCTTTTTCCATCTTTGACTGCTTGTGGGGAAAAAAAAAAAAAAAAAAGTGTGAGCAGGGCTTCATTAAATGGTTAACTGCAAAAGAAAGGGAGCTGGATGTGATAACCCAAGAAACCTCATGAGTCTCCTTCAGCTATGAAATGTTTTGTCTAAAGTGAATAGTTATGTTTTCCAGTGAGGAGAATATGTTTACCAGACAGCTTTTACCAACTAAACGAATGTCAGAATAATTACTGAAGGAGAGCAAAAGCCAAGTGATTTTAAATCTAGAGAATTGCCATGTGTCCTATATAAAATAAGGTTTAATTGACTAAAAGATTATTTATTTTCAAGTTTTCTTATTGTTGCATTGCCACAGAAGCTTATCAGAAGTACCAAAGCTGAAGGCTGGTTTGAAGTGAACCTGGCTTATGTTAAATCCCTACTGAGTCAGTCTGTTTGTGACAGATATCACTACCAGCTAAATGGCAATTTGAAAAGTCAAGTTTTGAAAAACAGAAGCAAAACAAAACAAAGAAGACCTGATTAATTTTCAGTCAGAGGCTTCAGCTTTATACATCAGCAAGTGATTTTTTTCTGTTTATATGAGCTGGGATTTTCCAAAACTCTTGTTTCAACTTTGCTTCGTATTGTCAAAGTCAACAAGACTGACCTTGGTGTAGCTGAGGCTGAGCTTACTAGAAAAATCCATCTCATCCTCCTGGGTAAAGGAAAAGGTACTGCTGCTTTTTTTAATATGAAGCCTATGGAACATGTTCAAGGTAGGCTGCTGTGATTCCTGCTTTCTTCAAGTAGAACTTTTCTAAATATTGGAATTGGGTCTTCATCTTTTAATTTTTTCTTTTTTTTGGTAGTGCCTATTTGGAGATTTATATGTTCTCAATTTGTTCTAGGACTAATAAATGCTACTGGCAAAGGAAAATAAGGGAACCTAAAAAAACGAGGAAAAAAAAAAAAAAAAAGGAAGGGAAAATGGAATTGCACCAAAAATATTAAATGAAGTGCTTCATATTTCACTTTGACCACATTTTGGCTAAAGTGGAGGAGATGCTAGAGACAAGCCTTTCATAGAAGACTTTGTACTTTGACATTTTTGATGACATTCTAATGTAATGCTTTGGCCTCTTTTTTAGCAATGGTTGCCAATTGTGGCAGGCTGCTTGATACTTTCATCATGTGAAATAAAAAGCTCTTAAGGACAAGGCTGACAATATCTGGACTGGTAACTCAGGGCAAATTTGAAACCTGCTCCTAGATCTGATGCACTCTGTGAGGACTATGCGGTAACAGAAGTATTTAAATACCCAGTTGCTTTTCTTGCAGATGGGAGATGACTTTTGTTGCTGCTTGTAAACTTGGTGGTGCTAGTGATCGTAATATTAGTGTCTTGCCCCCTGGTTTTTCCTACTGTTGATCCTACAAAATGGCACTTCAGGAAAGAATGCTGCAATTTCTATGCCTTTTGGTTTCTGCACCTAAAGCTGAGTTCACTCTTGCTCCATGGGAGACATTTGGACAAGATGAAAATTTTGACATTGGAAAAAGGGAAGATGAAGTTCTTTGCTCATGATGCATATACACAATGAAGTCAAAGATGCAACTGTGTCACAACACAGCAGGTAGCCTTGTGATAAACTACTGAAAAATCCAGAGTCAGTATAGTTTGTCATTGCTGTTTTGCTCTGTCCATCCTCTCTAGATGGAAGCAACTGCAGAGTTCACAGAACTATCTAGATCTAACACTGCTCTGCAACCCCCTGCAAGTTAGTTTGAGAAACCGTTGGTCTCCCCATGTCACCCAGTCCCTGCTGCGTGTTGCAAACTCAGAGCTGCAGAGCGGGGCTCCTGCGCCCTTTGCGAGCAAGCCTTTCCGAGCGGCGACACTGCTGCATGCCCATGCTTGTTGGCTGGCTTTCTGGAGGGGCTGCCAAGCATGGGAACATTGCTAGAGGCTGGAGGATTACGGAAGGTAGGAGCGTTCCTTCTGCTCTGATCTCTGCAGCTGGTAGGCAACTTTCTTCCTCTTTCCGGTTCTCCTTCCTTTCCTCTACGATTCAACATGGAACCATATAAATCCGGGCATGAAAAGTGAGTTGCTGGGATTTGTTATGTCAACCAGAAGTGTTTTGTAGTGACAAGCAATTAGAGAGACGGTGCTTTCTGAACATGACGTATCGCCTAGTAATGTCACTGCGCGTAGCGGAGGCACCGCGCTGGAAGACACGCGATGACTTGTGATATGTCATGGGGCAATTTAGTTGGAAATTAACTTGTGTCTAATCTGATCAGTTGACAGTTTCAGGTGATTCAGTCAATGCAGAAGCGTTGATGGAGGGATATGTTTTGCGGGTGGGTGAAGGAAGGTGACTAATTTGCATTCTTGAAGTTAGAGATAGTAAATTGGATGTCTTTCCATTGAAAATGCCTTCAGGTAAGACTTCTGCAACTGTTGAACTTCTTCTTGAGGGGAAGAAGAGTAGAACAGAAATAAACACCTGAACAGTCACACACATATTATCGCATATTGGGCATTAAGACCAGATGCTTGAATAATATAAATCAGCATGTCTCTGCTGACTGTAGTGGAGTTTCATTGCCTTGAATCCATTCAAAGTCCTAGTTCTTCCATATTTTTTTGTAATCTGTTGCCATCATTATAATGTTCCAGTCTTCAAAATTATTCACAAGACAATTTTGGTCAGTAGCAACTAGGATAAATGCACTTTCTTTTCTACTGGTTACGTGGAAAATATATTTCACATCAACAGAGATGCTTTTATCTATTTACTCTGTCCTTGTTCCAGGCTATATAATATACTCAGTCTTCTATTTTTTTAAAATCTATTATCCTTTGAATCTGCTCAAATTGACCTAGAAATGTTTTTCAATTTAACAGGTGGAAACCATAATTTTGTTTTAGTCATTGGATACAGATTTTTATAAAAACAAGATTTTAATAAACCATAACATTAATTCAAGCTGTCTTCATGGCTTGTGACAATTTTAAAGAAAGGAGTTGGTACTTCTGAATTTAACAAGCCATATTGTTTCTTGTAACCTGGAAATTACAACATTTCATTATGGCTGATATCCAGAGATCAAAATGCTTAAGCAGTCATATATATGTTGAAAGCAACTAAGTTTTGTTTTATTTTTTTTCCTTTTGCCAAAAATAATAAGAGGAGTGTTGCAGTTCAAACGGCTGCAGCGACCTGGTTCAGAGACGGCACGGCGACCACCCCCAAACCACTCTGGCTATCAGCTAGTTGACACCAATGTGGTGGACGGCAAATGGCCTTTATTGATGGGTAACAAGGTGTTATATAGCTAGGTTTACAACGTCACATCCGTCTGCTTACACCATAGACTAAACACTATTGGCTATTAGGGGCCCTATCTTTCCGTACAGCACGATATCTTCCGGCCGCCGTTCCCTAACTATCTGCAACAACTTCCCCCCTCCCTATGCATAACAAAACTAGCTAAAATACAACTATCTTATTCTTATTACTATCTTATTCTATTCTTATAGTTATACCAATCTTAAAATTACATATCATAAACTTGACATAAAACATAAGGCACAAAGAAGAAGGCGCGTAGAATGTAGGGGATGACAGGTAATACCAGGGTGTAGGAATAGGGTGTACCTTGGGATAACTTGGGGGTAATACTGAGTGGATATATTCTTAAAGCAGTTGTTGGTGTTCTACTAACATGATGTTAACCTTCTCTAGCCGATTCTTGACAAACGGCATGAGCTTATTCAATATACAGGGTCCAAAGATTAGCGTCATCATGATCATTGTGATCAGCCCAATCAAGGTGGATATCAGGGTGGTTAACCACGGCGAACCGGTGAACAAATTTTTGTACCAGCTGCATTTGGAACAGGGTTCAATGGATGCTAGTTGGCAAGGCATGGCACTGAAAACTGGTGGCCCTGTAGTTATTTTTGTACTAATTGCTCGAGATTGTTCGATCTGTTCAAGTACCCCATTTAAAGGGCTGGTGTGACTCTACCTGTCCTATAGTGACAAGCTGCAAAATTAAGATAACGCAAAGGCATCGCGGCCCCCTCTTGCGGAGGCTGTTTTGTTGTTTTCTGGATTCGGTCAGCGTGGAACTCGCAGGCTCGGGCGGGACGCTTGTCACCGGGGTGTACGGGTTATGGGGGTGTCCGATGATCCGGTCCTGTGAACAGAAACTCACAATTTTCATTAGTTTTATTTTGAAGGTAACAGCCACCTGAATTGGGGTCAGATGCTCTTCCTTTGCAACATGCTTAATCATGAATGCTCCCGCCGGTTTTTCTTTAATTCGGATGTTTACCTTCTTTTTCTCCTTCCTTAAGTTTGAATCGGTTGTGAGCCACTCATCCTGACTAGTGTCTGATCCGGAGTCGGAACTCGACTGACTGGTCACTTCCGGGCTCCGGTACTTTTTCGTTGGGCTTCGGCGTTTTTTGAAATGTCCGCTCTCATCGGTTCTCCGCCCCTCCCTCGGGCTCGCTCCAGGTCCCTCGCTCGGACCTCCTCTCCGCCCCTCCCTCGGGCTTGCTCTCGACCCCTCCCTCGGGTCTTCTCTCCGCCCCTCACTCGGACTTCTTCTCGACCCCTCCCTCGGGTCTTCTCTCCGCCCCTCACTCGGACTTCTTCTCGACCCCTCCCTCGGGTCTTCTCTCTGCCCCTCACTCGGACTTGCTCTCGACCCCTCCCTCGGGTCTTCTCTCCGCCCCTCACTCGGACTTCTTCTCGACCCCTCCCTCGGGTCTTCTCTTCGCCCCTCCCTCGGGCTTGCTCTCGACCCCTCCCTCGGGTCTTCTCTCCGCCCCTCACTCGGACTTGCTCTCGACCCCTCCCTCGGGTCTTCTCTCCGCCCCTCACTCGGACTTCTTCTCGACCCCTCCCTCGGGTCTTCTCTTCGCCCCTCCCTCGGGCTTGCTCTAGACCCCTCCCTCGGGTCTTCTCTCCGCCCCTCACTCGGACTTGCTCTCGACCCCTCCCTCGGGTCTTCTCTTCGCCCCTCACTCGGACTTCTTCTCGACCCCTCCCTCGGGTCTTCTCTTCGCCCCTCACTCGGACTTGCTCTCGACCCCTCCCTCGGGTCTTCTCTCCGCCCCTCACTCGGACTTCTTCTCGACCCCTCCCTCGGGTCTTCTCTTCGCCCCTCACTCGGACTTGCTCTCGACCCCTCCCTCGGGTCTTCTCTCCGCCCCTCACTCGGACTTCTTCTCGACCCCTCCCTCGGGTCTTCTCTTCGCCCCTCACTCGGGCTCGCTCCCGGCCCCTCCCTCGGGCCTCCCTCAGCTGTCCGGTCACTCCCATTGGTTTCCGGCGCCTCACTCGTGCCGGGGGCACCCTCGCCCCACCCTACCCCCTGCGGCTTGGCGCCATTTTGAGGGGCATAGGGTGGTGGCCTGGCCCAGACGTCATCATGCTCTGACTTCTTTTCAATGTTCCTAGCTTCCTCGGCTAGCTCGCTCCAAACAGATTTCGGCTGTTTCTGCTCTTCTGTAAGCGGGGCGGGGTTCGGGGATGGAGGGGATGTTTCACCCTCTTGCTGACCTTTAGGCTCAGCAGAATTGCCATCATCTGGGGGGTCCAAAGTCTGCGCAGTTGTCCTGATTCCCACTTTGGACGTGGCCAATAAACAGTCTTTTACTGCTACCCAAGTCTCCTGCTCTTTCATAGCTTTCTGTAAGGCTTGTACAACTTTTCCCCAAGCCTTAAGGTTTTTCCCACAACCTGAGAACATTGTCTCCTCAGCTAATGCCTTAGTACATTTGTCCCACAGTTCAGGGTGGAGAATATCCACCGGCTGGTCTATAGCCTTAATTTTCAAAAGCCTTGTAACTGCAAGAGTAAAATCTTTTGGCTTACAATCAATCCCCCAGTAGTTATGTAATTGCGATACGACCTTTATGAGGGCTTCCATCCTCCTTGTTGATTCGATAGTGTCCCCTTCGCCGGGGTGGTCCACTTGCTCTGGCTGCTGCTCACGCTGCTCGCTCATCCAGGCGATGACGTTCCCGGGTTTCGGCACCACTTGTTGCAGTTCAAACGGCTGCAGCGACCTGGTTCAGGGACGGCACGGCGACCACCCCCAAACCACTCTGGCTATCAGCTAGTTGACACCAATGTGGTGGACGGCAAATGGCCTTTATTGATGGGTAACAAGGTGTTATATAGCTAGGTTTACAACGTCACATCCGTCTGCTTACACCATAGACTAAACACTATTGGCTATTAGGGGCCCTATCTTTCCGTACAGCACGATATCTTCCGGCCGCCGTTCCCTAACTATCTGCAACAGAGGAGGACAAAAATAATTTAAGTGGGGAAATGGCTAGAATAGCTAGAAAACAGAACTTGAAATAAAATTAGATGTTTAACATGCAGCAACCTGAATTTTTAGTATATAAAATGACCACAAATAACAGAACTTGCTTTTTAAAGTGTTTATCAGGGCTAACTAGGCAGCGTTATTCTGTCAGCATTTATAGAAAAGTACAATGGTCTTGATGCTTCATATCAAGTGCATTTAGTAGTACTGCTGATGGAATCACTTAATTCAGTGCCCGAACTCTAAATATTCATATTGAATATTATCTTGCTCCACAAGTGGCCTTAGTTCAATGGAGCCTTTACTTGAGCAGATGTGTGGCAACAGAGCTGAAATGTAAAGCCCCAGCTATTCGTTCCTTCCTCTAAAATTAAGATCTAAATAAAATGCTTTCTTTAGCTGAACAGGGTTTTGTCTAGAGAGTTCTTGAAACTCTATAGGGTTTCAAGAGGGAGAGGGTTGGGGTTGTATTCTGAACTGAAGACATTTCTTTTAGTTGCAAAATTAGAGCTTGTAGAACCCAGAGAGAACTTTCCTTTTGTGCACAGGGACATTTCTCTCTTTTGGCACCTCTGTGTTACCATTGAGTGTCCATGGCAGTGTCATAATGTTAGTGTCAATTAATGCTAGTTTCTGCAGTGGAAAAATGACCATTTTCCCTGTTATGTCAAGGTGAAAGATGGAGTCCCCCCTGTTTCTGATTAACGGTGAAGGTTATTAGTGTCTGATAGCATTTAATATGTGATCATTAGATGTCGAATGACTGCCACATGCAGGAGGCAATGAAGCTGTAAAAAAGATTGGTTCTGAACATACAGGAGAAATGAATGCCAAGGAGTGGTGGATAACTGAAAAACATCAAGTTTTTGCTGACTTATCAAACCATTCTGAGTTTGCAAACGTTTGAAAGTTGGCTCTTTTTTGGAAGCCTAATACTTTCCCACTGTGCCTTCCAAAAGAAGTGTTTCTTCTATTTATAAAGACCACACAAAATCTGAACAGATACTCATAGAAGGAGAAGACTGGGAGCTCGATGCATACCAGCTTGTTTCCACAGCTCTTATAGGAGTCTGAGTTTTTGAACTGAGGTATCTATTTCATGAAAATGGCCAGTTAAACGATGCTCTAAAAGGATGCATCAGGGACCCTTCCTGTTGATATACTTGTAAAGTGCCATGAATTTTATATAACTATAGAAATATATTATTTTAATTAAATAAACCTGTTTGGCAGAGAGACAGAAATACTAGAGATACAATGAGAGAAAGGATCACAACTGATTTTTGGATATATAGCAAGTCCATAGAGCTCAAATAGAGCTCAAAAGACTTCCAGTCTTCCCCAACTTCTTTGCACTGCTGTATTTTCTGTATTTTTATCAATTTGTGCTTAACAGAGCTTTATTTTTGTCCCCTGCTGGTACTTTCCATATGGCCTTGCAGAGGCATGGAGCATCCTTGAAGCTGCCATAGGGTCGTGATCCTTGTTAACTTGATTCAGCACAATCTTGGTTTCTGAAGCAAGGTGCGGGGTTGTAAGCATGAGATTAAGAAATAGTTGCAAGGTTGTCAGACCCTTCCTTCTACCCCACCAAGGCACACTTTACCCAGGGTGAAGGATTGTTGTCCTGCTCTCCTGTCCCTGTGTAACAGTCAGTGGAAAGAAAAGACTGTTTATGCCTGACGTACAGTTGTCACTATCTTCCCCCTCCACACACACGCACATTTTATTCACAAAGCTTCCCACTTCTTCTCATTCCTCTCTATCTTTATTCTGTTTGTAATTCCATCTGCTGTGCATTACTTCATCATTAGAATTTTTGTGTCTAGACCAATCAATTCCTTTTTCACACTTTCCTGACTAGAATGCAACCCACCAAAGCTTTTAAGCTGGGACATGTGCAGACTAGGCAAACAGTTGCTGCTTAAAAATGAATTAGCTCATGCATTTCAACTGACTTGTTTTACGGCATTGCTGTAGGATTGCTGAATACCTTCTGCAATTTAGCACATGAGCAGTGTGAAGGTATGAAGCCCTATATTCAGATAGTACCCAAAGTAACATTAAAAAAGTCCCCTCTCTTAACAGAATGTAATGCAATTTCCCCCAGCCTTTTGCAGGCCCCTGTAAGATGCTGTGTGGCTTCTGAACCTGTGGGAAGCTGTATTGAGGGGTTAATGAGGCACTCGACCCAGCTAATAAGCCCAGCTGGGAAGCAGCAGGTATCACCTCAGGTTTGAAGTCTTGTTAGCGCTGACCCCTCACTCCTGGTCAGCCGTGGGAAGGGGGAGAGCTTAACGTGCAGAGATTATGTGCAGGGTTATCTGCAAAGATCGTGCCCCTCTGGGGGAAACTTGTGGACAGGGTAGTAGATTATCAAAGTTTTGGTGTTCTAAATCATTTGAAATATGCAAAACATGATTTTCTACTTATTGACATACCAGCAAAGTTGCAGTGCTTGCTATGGCAAATTTTATTGCTGCTTTCTTTGCTCCTTTTGCAAAGGCCTGTGGTTGCACGCCAGCCCAGAACTGTGTGCTGTATCTGTTAGCTGTGGCACCTCCTTGGCAGTCGTAGGCATGTGGATGGTGAACCATGTTCTCCTCAGCTTCTCCACCCTAAAGACAGAGTAACTCCATCAATGTTAGCCGAGTTGCTCTTGAGGCATGCGCAAGTAAATATGGGCAGAGCTGAGAGTAATCAAGTTGTTCCACTTAAGTGAGTTCCGAAATCACATTCCTACTTTCAACACTTGGTTCTGCGTTATTTTTTGGAGAACGCACAGAAAATACCACAGAGGCACTAGCTTTAATTTGTTAGCTTAACCGTTGTGCTTCTTGCAACACTGTAAAGTAGTAACTACAGTCTTTGCTGTGACTGACAATTGTAATAAAGCTCTGAGCAGCAGGTGCAAGTGCTAAATTATGCAAATTGTTTTGAGAACAGAAAGGGAGGACAATCAGTATTAAAAACTGATGGAAAGGCCACATCTCTGTGTATGAGGCTGTTGAATAACAGAGTGTGATAGCTAAAACCCCATGGGCACATCCAGATACGAAGAAAAAGTTTTTTAAGAAGTAGTACTAGTTAAAAGAAACAGAATTCAAACAGAGCATCAGTGACCATTGCTTTAGCTGCATTTCGGTGGAGGAGGTAGCCCTAGGATAGGTCCTCCTATTGTGGAAGTCCCAGATGAATTAGGAGAGGAAAAACTGCTGTCAAACATGAAATACGTGTGGGAGCTCACTGTGGCCTCTTTGCTGCTCACACAATTATTAAACTTTTATCATCTTGCTTAGCTGGCAGCTGAGCTGCACGAGGCACTGCCATTGCTGGATGGTAACCACAAGGCCCTCTGTCAGTCACTGCTCTTGGGTAATTTGCCGGCGCTCTCCTGTTCGCCGCTCTCAGCACTCATGCTGTTCTGATCTTGCTTGCTGTATTTTGTCTCTCCCAGGGGTAATTCATGTGGTGCTGTTTAGTCTTCACCATACACAGTTTGTTCTGTCCATGCTTGTCCACATGATGATATTATTTGTCTGGAGAATTTTTTCCTCCCCTGTCATTTTTTCAACCATTCCAAAGGCATATCTATTTTAATTTCACATCTGTTTCAGTTTCACGCTCTGTTCCAACATAGAGCTGTCATTCTGCTTTCTGTAATGTCTGTACTGAGAGCTGTCTTGCATCCTATTTGACTGGTGAGAAACAACCATTTACACATCTGCATTTCTTAAAAATGTTTTGTGTCAGTTTCAAACTAGTACAAAATGGCTCTTCCTAGGCAGGGGAGCCAAGAATCTGGCCAGTAAAGCCATATTCTGTTTTCAAGCCAATGCAAATCTGTTCTTTAAGATATATCTTGGCTTTCAAATCCACTGCAAATCCAAGCACATTTTATTGTTTGATTATATCCAGACTAAGTAGCAATTTCTTCTTACTCCTTGTCAAGGTGTATGTATTCCAGGTCCTACTTAATAATGCAGCTTTCTAAGGTGACCTCTTTTCTGCATGAGTGTTAGCTCTGACCTTCATTTTGTTGAGCTCAGTTCATTACATATTCTCTCTTACTTGCCTCTGCACTCTCAGGGGAATACTCCCATTTCAGTGTACAGGGGCTTTCACCGCTAATGAAATATCACAATTAAAATCTAGTCTGCTGTGCTCAGTCTACAAAAACGAACAATGTGTATCGCAGTTAATAATCTCAATCTGATTAAAACCAATTTCTTTCTTTCTATGTCAAGCCAAAGTCATTTATATGCATGCAATAAAGTTATATCAAAAAAGATTAACAAAATGAGCCAGAATCTGGCTCACTGGAACCACATGCATCTGCTCCAGTTGAGCTTACTGAGGAGCCCCCTTCAAAATAAGTTGTTTAAATATTTCTTTCTTTGTATCAGTCAAAACAAGCTAATTGCACCATTGCTGAGAAGGCACATTTACCCATTATTGTGCATCTCAACTTCCTTGTGCTGTCTGACCTCTTCCTGTGCTGAGAACGCTGCCTGACGTGAGCAATCTAGAAATACTTAAGAGTAAAAGCTTTTCTTCAAAAAAATTGATTATGGCTATTCCTTGCACTGCTCTAATTGAATGTGTTTTTTTAAAAAAACAACTTAGCATGAGCACACAAATGCTCAGCATATGATGGAGGGAAGCAGTAAAAAAGTGTTTATCTTAGTCTATTTGGCGAAATCTGTCTAATTTATTTGTGATACAGCCAACTCTGACGTAAATACTTCTGAATTTCATCTCTCTGTACACATCTCTCTCATTCCTTCTCTCTGTTGAAATTAGTTCTCCGATTTGATGAAATGTTAAATAATGATAGAGGTCCAACTCATCTCAATCTATATCTCCTCAGTCTGACATAGAGTTCACAGAAGCCGTAGATATTCGAGGGTGCAGCAGAAAGTAAATGTCCCTGCCTTCACTACTACTCTTACAGAGCACAATCCAAAACGCCCCTAATGCTGGGAGGAGAGTCAAAATATTTTTTATGCCAGTTTGGGGTTAAGAAAATGCCCCATTTGTTTGCAGTCTCAAATTACCCAACTATCCCCCTCGCGGAAGCTTAGAAGAGGGATCTGCCCCATTGCCATCTCCTGAGGCAACCCACCAACGGGTGCTGCAGCAGCAAAGGCTGTGACATTCAATTTACTTTTAATTCGTCCCTTGGGAATGAGTCCATGAATCAAATCTCCATGTCTGCCAAACATTGACTCTTGGCATTGGTGCTGACACCTCGTCTGTTTGGCTTCAGGCCCCTACACAGGCAGCAGTTCCAACTCCAGAAGTATTTGTCAGTGCAGTGCTTCACTGTCATCTCTGTTAAAGTTCCACTGTAATTTGAATGATTGGAAAATTAACTGAATTCCACAAACTTTAAGGGAAGATCCTGACTTGATCACAGTGCATCAGGATATTTTGTATGCTTTTGTTTAACCTAAGCTAAGAATACAAATTTTGGAATTAGAAAGGTAATTCAGTTACTCAAGTTGAGTCTTAAATAAAATGAATGGTGACAGTACACTGCAATGAAAGTGAGATGTATGTCTCAAGAGTCTATCCCCATGAACAGGATTTTAGATTCTAAAATAGGTAATAAAGGATCAGTCAGGTTCTATATTCATTTACATTTCTTCCTTCATAGCTGTCGTCTTCACATTAATTCTGTTACAATTTTATTCAGCACAGTTTTGTCCCATTTTTGCTCTTCATCATAACTTTAAATTTGAAAGGTATTTTCCCTTGGAGGTCCCAGGATCCCCTTAGAGTTTTCTTTCAGGAACAATAGAGTAGCGGAAGTCTTCAAGGTAAGTGAACTCAGTGACAAAGTTTTAAACTGTGATTTGGACAAGAAAATATTTTTGAAATTTTCACAGCATGTTAAGAAATAATGAATTCAAAGCTTTCTTTATGCTCAAGTGATAAATACGCTGGGACTTGCCATTGGAATATTTCTTATGTTGGCAATTTGCTTGCTAATCTGTTAGTAGAATTTGAATTCTAAGAATACTTTCATTTAAGTTCATTCTTACTGTCAGCTCCATTATCAGCTCTATTTTGTCCTATCTGAGAACATTTCTTTAGATGTTAGTGGTAAATTGCAGTGATGTAGATTTTCAGAACTACAGAAAGGCAAACTCTTTAGTATTAGTATTAGGTAGTATTTAGTATTAGTATTATTATTAGTGTAATATTATTATTGTATTTGTATTACTGTGCTTGTATTGTACTGTGTTATTGTTATTAGGGAATTTTGTATTACTGTTGATGTGTTCCTATTTCATGCTCCACCTAGCAATATTTGAACCTCATATAGTAGCATTGCATTATTATGAGTGGCTTTTCACAAAAGCGCCGTTGAGTGACTAAACCAAGACAATTTTGGAATATCATGCATGCATATGGCACTGTCTCACAAGGTAGAGAAGCTACCTTACATATTGCCAATAACAGGTGCAAAAGATGAAGTCTCAATTTGTGAAATAAGTGGTGTGTTGCAACTTAGTCATATTTGCAGAAACTAGACAGATAAATGGAGATTAAGTGTGACATTCTGCATAGATTTAGGAAGGAGAAATGTTCTGCATGTACAAGCCAGAACAAGAGATTTGTTCGTTAAATAATGACCGTAGGGTAGCTTGAATGTGCAAAAAATAGAACTGTAGCATTCATAGCTGGAAGATTAACAAAAGAATTCTCTGAAAGATGTGCTTTGGGTTTAGGCACAGATCTTTAGGCATGTCTCTGAGTTTTGAAATCTTCCTTTAAAATTTGATCAATATTTTATTGCTAAATGGTAAAATGATGTTGCGATGATGTGTCTCACAAGGTTGCTGCTCTTTGTACCAGCTTTGTCATGGAAAGCAGCAGCCAAAATAAGAAGTGTGAGGTTTATGGTGATTTTTCAGAAATAAGGGAAGCAGGAATTTTGACATTTATATGCAAAAGGCAGATCTTCTGACATGAATTCACAATTGCATTTCTTCTGGTCAGCTTATCTCATTGTGCTTGTCAGTGACTAGGATCCAAGGCGTGCTGAGTGTAGCCAGAATCTTTTATGTGTGCATTTATGATTTACAATAAACTTGGGACTCTAGGGAAGAGCTAGAGCAGAGGAAAAAATGAAGGAAGACAAAATTAAAAGATTTAAAGTAATTTTATTTTTCAAATCTCAGTGTGAGGATAACTGACTAGAGCAACCATGTTGCTCAATTACTAATTTCCTATTCCTGTGCAGTGTAAGATTTTCTGGATAAAATGCATCATGAACACCTATTTTATTAAAAGGTACTGTACCATCAAAGGCAGGAAACGTGCCCTGAAAGTGCTCTACGCTGCACACAAAGCACTTTTATTTAAATAAATTTGATACTCGAGCGTTGTAAAAATACCAAGATATATTTTCCTTCTTTAGCAGCATAATTTATGAGGTAGAATTGCTGGAACTAGAGCTATTTGCTTAATTTCCATTTTCTTCCCTTTTCTCAGCAAAATAATCATGTTCCTTATTAGCAGCAAGAAGAAAAGGGAACTCTTCATCCACAGCTGTAGGAATTGAGCCCCCAGAAAGTGGCACAATTTGAAACTTGGACTTATGCTTCCTGTGATCGTGCTGATACTGATGGATCCGGCAGGACGTAACTGTGGGCAGGACCAAGCCTTCTGTATCTGCTCTTTGAGCATTGCCGTCACCAGCTGCGTTGCTGCAGAGTGTCCTTCAGCACATTGAGAAGGTGCAGGAGACGACATGACAAAGCTGGAGTCACAGTGACAACAGGGAACCATCACCTCAGAAATGTCTGGTAGCCTTGGGACACACAAAGCCCCTCTGTGATGGCTATAAGATCTTTTGTCAGCAGGAGGCAGGTAGCAGATGTTGAAATGTTGTTGGCCATGTAGATAGCAAGAGGAGTTTGAGGATACCAGCCTACCAGACAGAGCTGCAAGAGGACCTAATTAATAGGGCACATTTCATTCTGTAGTGCAAGGATTGTCATCTTCATCTTAGAAGAGGATATTGCAGACCTTGCTTCCTCGACAAAAGCAGCCCGAGTTCCTACGGTGAAGTTCCCCTGCGATGGAAGCGAGAGGAGCTCTGTTTGGACCTCTGAGCAGGCCCAAACCAACCCACTACAGCAGCAGCCATGGAAACACGGAGCAGGAGAGTGTCATTGATTTCCAACAGGAGGATTTGGTGTACAAATCCTATATAATCTCCACAATCCAGTTACTAGCCTAAGAAGTGATGAATAATAAACAGTAAATGAGCAGATAGAAGCCTCTCTCTGAAGAGGAGGTAGCTCGAGCTTTTTGCAGCTGAGCCTGGGACAGATTCTGCCTGGGAAGGGGTGATCAGGGAGAGCTGAGGGACCGGTCCCTGTTCTGCCAGCTCCAGCCGTGCCTTCCTGTGGAGCCTTCTGTGCTGTTTGTGGAGAGGTTAGCAAAGTAATCAGGTGTGAGTGATGTTTGTCTTTTCATTCTTGTCAGCTGTAGGTTTTTAGAAAGGGTCTGCAGGATTCCCAGTTGTGATCTGAATTCCTCCCCGTGGTAAGGCGCAGCTGGGTCTGCGTGGGTAGGCCAGGGCGTAATCCTTCATTCACTGCGTTAAGGCAATGGTTGTGAAGGAAGGGTGAAAAACGGAGCACACAGGCTGCACGCGCGCGAGGTGAAATTCTGCTGTCATCTCTCTTAACCTTCAACGCAGTTTAAAATGCTCAAGCAGCTGGTGCCCACCTGCTCCCGTGCTCATGTCCTCCCTTCCTCGTGTTTCCAGGGCTTTCCCTTCCCTGCATCAGTGAAATGCTACTTTTCCATATTAGTCTAAATCAATTTTGCATTGTGCTCACGGTGTTACACTTGGGGTGCGTTATCTTCTCCTCTTAATTTGTTTGTTTACCTGGAAAAAAATAAGACTGAAGATGAAAAAGATAAGAAATTAAAAATATTCTGTGATATATTTATGCAATATTTATACAAATTGGAAGTGCATGGGTATTAGATGTATGAAATCTAGAGCTGCTGAGAAAGTGAAAATTCTGTCCCAAGAGGCTTTCAGCATTTTGATGTTGGATTTATCTTCAAGTTAGATGATAATCAAAATATTGCTATGCTTTTCAGAATAAAACTGGAAAAAAACATAAATTAAAACACATTTATGTATAAAATGTGTTTTATTTGTAAAATAAAACACAGTCATGTATTTGACAGAAATTACATAAAATATCAACATACTGCTTTTATGCAAAATACTTTGGAATTATTGATTAAAAGCGAATAGAGTTAATTTCTTTTCTCTTTTTTATTTCTAAATTTCTTTTTTTTTTAATTAGATAAATCTTCACATTTTAGTACTGTTCTTTCCAATAAAAATAAAAATATAAGCAGGTGGTATTTAGTGCTATTTTGGAAGAAATCTCAAGTCTAATTTATAAGTTCTAGTGGACTCCTTATGTAGTTTGTATAAAATTGATTATAGTGCCTTGAAATAATATACAGCTCTCTAGTCCTTAATGACAAGCTCTGCACTGGTTCTGCTTTTCATGTGAATGACTTGGAGCCCCAGAAACCAGGTCGCAGGTTTTCTGATTGGATTTAGACCCTGTCCAAGAGCAAAAAGTCTGTCTAAATCATTATGCTGGCAATTCATCTTGGACTGCAATTGCCATTGTCCTTCGTAAAGCCATACAGTGCTTCAACAAACAAACGTACACCAAATCAGGTTGTAATAAACTAGTGTAAAAGTGCAAGCTTTCATTTCTGTCTGTGTTCTGAGCGGTAAGCTGGACACATACAGCAGTCATTCAGTATAACGTATTTTAATTTCTGAAGACCTTTATGAAGACCAGGTGACTTGCAAGATGAGTATAAAATATGATCCATGGATGCTAAAAATGCTTCTCAAGTGCTTTGTCATTTGCACTAAAAGCTTAGGTGAACAAACTACAGGGAGAAAGACATAAGAAGAAAATGTTATGAGTGTATATGAGACCAGAATAACAGAATGAGTTATACAAAATTTACATTACATTCCAAAGGTGAACAATATGACCAGTGGCTATTTGAAAACTCAAATCCTAACATTTAGTACAACAGCTAGAGAGAGTGTTCTGCAAACACTCACTAATATTTTCCTCAACACCCTCATGAAATAGTGTTTTCTTCTTAAAGATGAGGGGAAATGACACACACAGAGGTGACTGGCTCAACAAACCCAAGGTGCTGCTGCAGGTGCATTTAACTTGCTTGCCATGATGAGCTCTTATGACAAATAAGAAATGTAATAGTCAATAGTTACAGCAGCCAAGAGTTGAGGCACAAAGGCCAAAATGTTTGTACTTGTCTGTTCAGACTGAGACACAATTCTTCACGTTCTGCTACACGGCAAGGGTGATTTTCAGAGGTGCTGAGAACCATCACGTTCTTTAAGCAGCAGCAAAAATCCTCTTTCTTGGGAGAAACCAGGTAAGATACTCAGTTCAGTTTAAGCGCATACTTTAAATTATATCTGCCCAAGACTGAGGTGTTCTTGCTTACAGTCTCAGCGTTGTCACTTCAGCCATTAAATCTTGCCTTTATTAGCTTAATTAAGTTGTCTTGAATAACATAAACATAAACCAGTGGGTTTAGCTATTAACTGTGAAAGACAGCAGGATGATGAGAAAATTGCAGAATATGACAAATAACAAAATCCACATGCCTTTGACATCAGAAGGGATTGCTCTCTCCCTCCTGTATTTTTTTTTCCTTATTTTTTTCTCTAACTGCACCATCTGTTTTCTACTGTTTTTATTTCAAGGGAATACTGTGAATGAGTATAAGGCATCTGAGAAATCACAGGGAAGTGTGCTTATGAGATATCCTTTCTTTTTGTAAAATACCTTAGCGCTTCCTGATAAATTTGGGTCAATTTTCTTAATGGTTGTCATCCTCTCTGAATTAGAATTAGTTTGTTTTCTATCTTCAAAGCTAATAATAAAATACTACCATAGCAGGTGACAGGGCATTTTCAGCCTTTTTTTTGGAGCTTGATTTGCCCTGCATGTTCTATGTTCAGAACTTCAATCTGTGTGCAAATTTAGCTATTGCCATTTTGTGTTCACTCAGCTTCTATGTCATTGCTTTCTCCCTCACTGGGAACCCAACCTCTAAGGCTGTGAACATCTGCTGTCATGTAGCAAAAAGGCAGTGCTGGTGTTGGAGTGTGACACTGGAGCTGGAATTAGGGACAACTCTACTCTAGTTTAGCATATGGCGACATGTGTTCTCATCAGTCATTTATCTGCTAATCTATGCCTACATCTGAATCTTAATGAAGAAAAGACACTGATGAGTGAAAGCTTGCCCTTGCATCTGTATAGCTCTCCAGAATCACAACACATAAGGTCAAACAAAGATCAGTTGAAAAAAGTTGCCCTCAGAAGCCCACAGTGCAGTTATTTCTAATTTCTGTGGGTAACTTATCCTTTAAAAATCCTTTAAGATCCTTTAAAATTTCTAATTATAAGTTTCTATGGATTGTTCCTGTAGGTGCTGTCTTCACAAGAGGCATGTTCTGTCTACTGGTAGCAATCAGGATTATGTCCATAAAATATTCAGTAGAAGTAGTCTCAACTGAATGAACTGTGTATTGGAAAAGGATCACTAGATTTTACTTTAATAAGGCGAATAGAGTAGTATTCTTTGTATAGTAACTAGTTAAGTCTGTAAGGCAGCAATGAATTCATTCATGAACTGATAATTGTTCCACATTTATGAAGAATAAGATAATGAAAAAAAAACAGAGAATTATATTCAAATAGTTTGGCCGAAGTGTTACACTGAACAATAAACATAGGATATAGTCATAAAGTCAAATGGATGCAAGAAATTTTTCCTTAAGTTCCTGTGCAACTTTTGATGCTTCAGCTTCCGGCCGTTTCCTCTACTTCTGTCGGTGGCCACCACTGAAAAGAGGCCAGCACCATCCTCCTCACTGCCTCCCTTGAGGTACTTATAGACACTGCTCAGGTCCCCTCTCAGCCTTCTCTTCTCCAGGCTGAACAGGCCCAGCTCCCTCAGCCTCTCCTCACAGGGCAGATGTTCCAGGCCCCTGATCATCCTTGTAGCCCTGCACTGGACTCTCTCCAGCAGCTCCACATCCCTCTTGTACTGTGGGGCCCAGAACTAGACATAATACTCCAGATGTGGCCTCACCAGGGCTGAGTAGAGGGGCAGGATCACCTCCCTTGACCTGCTGGAGACGCTCTTCTTAATGCAGCCCAGGATCCCATTGGCCTTCTTGGCCACGAGGGCACACTGCTGCCTCATGGTCAACTTGTCGTCCACCATGACACCCAGGTCTTTCTCCGCAGAGCTGCTCTCCACAAGGTCGGTCCCCAGCCTGTGCTGGTGTCTGGGGTTATTCCTCCCCAGGTGCAGGACCTTGCACTTGGCCTTGTTGAATTGCATGAGGTTTTTCACCGCCCAGTTGTCCAGTCTGTCCAGGTCCCTCTGGATGGCAGCGCAGCCCTCTGGGGTATCGGCTACTCCTCCCAGTTTCGTGTCATCAGCAAACTTGCTGAGGGAGCACTCTGTGCCTTCATCCAGGTCATTGATGAATAAATTGAACAGGACTGGGCTGAGGACTGAGCCCTGGGGGACCCCACTAGCTACAGGCCTCCAGCTAGACTCTGCACCGCTGATCACCACCCTATGAGCTCTGTTATCCAGCCAGTTCCTAATCCACCTCACTGTCCACTCATCTATCCCACACTTTCGGAGCTTGCCCAGGAGGATGTTGTAAGGGACGGTGTCAAAAGCCTTGGTGAAGTCAAGATAGATGACATCCACCGCTCTCCCCTGATCTATCCAGCTGGTTATTCCATCACAGAAGGCTAATAGTTTAGTCAAGCATGATTTCCCCTTGGTGAATCCATGCTGAAATATTATATGGCTTCACTAAAGGATCTTCACATTCTGTGTTGTTTCTTCCTTTCAAGACTGAACACATTGTACAGTTTTGCATATTTCTACAAACCTGTGTTATTGAAATAAATATTTGTCACAATTTAATTCATTCTACCTCAGTGAAGCTCATGTGTGGATACTCTGTATTATATGCGTTAAATTTTAAGAAATGTGAATCTCATCTAAAATTTGAAAACAACTACAGTTGTATATAACAACAGATATTTTTATAATCAGAATGCAGGGTTGAATAGTCCTGAACAGTCAACAGGACTGTTAAAAGATCTGTGATAGCTGTAACAAGATGCAGCCCTACCAGAAGAACCCAGTCCCTGCTTGGATCAATAGCAATCTTTCCAGTCCCTTTAAATGTTTCTGGGTTGGATCTGAAACTATCTTCAAGTGTGTGTCTGCCATACTTGCACAGGTGATGTCTGGCTGCTTGGAAAATGCAGTTGTGCCTTTGTGGGAAAGATAAGCCTTGTGGCAGATAAAAAAAAATATGTAACTTCCTGCAAGAATGTTTTTCAGTTAGTGCTTGGCTGAGAATACACCAAAGTACTTGGCTTTCCTTTTAATGAGGGAAGCTAGTCCTATCTTAAATCAATTACTGTTCCTTTGTATATAACCCATGACATTGAAATCTGTGACTCAAACTAATGTTCAATGCTTAAATTAGCTTTGTCTGTTTAAATGACATCTTCATCTTTTGTTCCCAGGAACTGATTTTGCAGTGGGAAATGAAGGACAGCAGAATAATAAAAGAGAAATACGAGTATGTTTGGTTGTCAGGTAGCTAAAATTGAACAATTGTTGCTTTCAGTAATAACAAGAGTTGGCCAAGAACATTAGAGCAAATGATTCATCCAAAACAACTGTTCTGTGGAACCGCAATGGTGTCAGCCTACTTTGTGAGGTGCGCTGCAAGGGCATCCAGAGTTCTGTTCAATTTTCCTGTGTGGGTCATTTATTGGCCAGGACTGGAAAGGTTTCCCATTCTTTGCCTCAAATCTAGAGCTTCCAGACGTGGCGGTCAAAGCAAAACACCCAACTTGATGAGTCCTGGCTCTAGATGACTCTCACTTCACTTGGCCATTGCTAGGACTATCCTCATATATTAATCCAATATTAGTATCACTTCCTCTCACAAAGCTATTTCCATTTCCCTGAAATATTTGTATTTTTTTAATATAAGGCTATCAAAAATGTTGATATTTCTAATGGGAATGCTGATGTATCCAAAGATAGTTTTCAAAAGAACAGAAAGTCTTTGAGTATCAAGCATGTTCTAAAGAGTCAGTCTGAGTAGTTTTATGGCAGCAAAAGTCTATACAGGAAGGTTCTCAGATGCTCTGGGGTATGAAGACGCCCCAGAAGTTTTTCTTGATGCAGCTTAGTTAAGAACCTTCACTGCGTCCAGCGTCATACCACTGTCCCCTCAGTGGTGGCAGTGCAACACATGGGGCCTGATAATGAAGATCAGGAAGCTGATCTGGGGAAATAATCAGGAAGCTGACCTGGGGAAATAATAAATCATGATTTTTGTTTTTCATTTCTCCAGTACCATAAACTCTTGTACCAGGTGAGCTCTTGTACCTCTTGTGCCAGGTGAGCTTTACTCAGCATCAGATCCCTGGTTAGCCAAGGGAACACTTCTGGCTGAAGTGAAAGGATGGGCCCCTTGACAACAGGGCAACTCTGGCTCATGCCACCTTTTGGTGCTCAAGGGACCACGAGCACAGTTCTCAAGGAAGAACTGCCTGCTCCCTTTAGAACTGGGGGACAAAGGGAGCAATGGCCACCTTAGCCTTGATGCTGGGCTCACCGTGGCTTATGCATCTGTAAATCAATATTGCATAGCATAGTGCACGCATTGCTAAGCCCACAAATGAGATTTAGGAGTGCATGCCCTTTGCAAAGCACTGAGCTTTGTGCAATGCCTATTAACATTGAGTTAAAAATATAGCCCAAAGCATGAATCCAGGATAAATACCAGATGTGGAGAATCCTTCATCTGGACACCTGCGGTTTCATGACTTCTTCCCAGCTTATTCGTGTTAATCAGACTGTATATCACGCTCAGCTTCTTTTCTTGCTTCTCCTCTGGGGCAGATTGTTCCTAGCTGTGTTGTGACTGAAAAGGGAGGGTCATTATCTTTTTTTTTTGTTTTTTTTTTTTTCCTTCTCCTTCCTTTTTTTGTTTTTTTTTCCTTCCAGCCTATGCAACATCCGGAAATGGCTGCAGCTCCTGTATTTCCCTATGATGGTTTTGTATGTTCAGTTCAAATTTAGGATACTTTAAAGGGATGGGAATCATATTGTGTCATGTCTTTGGTTTATACCAACTGTTATATCAGTATTGCACTATAAAGAGAGCGGGGCCAGAACAGCTATTCTTACCCATTTTACTGGGCCCCACATGTGTTACTTGGCCATCTGCAATTACACTGACCTGATGCTTCAAGTTGCCATTTTCTGTGCTATGTTCCCAGCTTCTCTCACCTCACTATACTCCTGCCTGAAGAAAATAGTCAAATCTTTTTTCCTACTATTATTATTTATTTCACAAGTTAACATTCTCACCTGGGTTGAGGCTTTGTACACATGTTTCACTGCCATGTGAGTTCTTTATGCTTAAGCTATAAAGGCAGGAAGGAAAAGATTTTCATAATAGAAATGCTCACACATGGCACTAACCGTATCAGCATGAACTGTGGCACTACAATAAAGGTTGTTTTAATTTGACTAAAAATGAATAGATTGCTGTGAATCAATTGCAATCTAATAAGGTTCTTATTGTAAAACTTAATGATAAGATGGAGTGTCCTTGTTGTGAACTGGGCTTCCTGGGAAGGAAATTGCAAAAGAACAATGCTGACTTTTATAAATCTTTGCTTAGTGATGCTAATGGGACTTTAGAAGCAGTTATCTCTAGTGTTTCAGTAACCTGTTGTTAGATTACTTTTAAAAGCTAATTCTGTTCCTTTGAGCTTAAATCTGAGAGGGATTGAGCAGGTCCTCCTAGGTGCAGTTGTGTGCTCTTAACTCCTAATGTCTGTATGGGAGGCGAAGAGCACCGAGCTGGGAGCAATGCACAGAGTTGTCTTTGCCTGCAAGCAAGGATGGAGTCGGAGCCCAGGACGCTGCTTCATCCAGTTCCCATGGGAGAAGACCAGGTGCTGAGTGAGGACAAGCAACAGAGGCACTAGGTCATCAAATCCTTTTTATGTGCCTGTTGAGGCTTCTCCCAGAAACAGTTTGTAACCTCCTAATAACACATACCCAACATTTCTTCCCGTTCTTAAAAGGAAAAAAAAAAAAGCTTAGTTTCTGAAGAATTCTTTTATTATCCCAGAATTTCTTCTCAATATTCTCATTGCTGTAGCTAGTTGAGGGTCCTAAAGCTCTGATGCATTATTAGTAACGCCACATTTAGGTTTCTAGTGCTGATAGACACACATGTACTTGTTTTGACAGCTTGTAAGTGTTGTTGAATGTGTTGATGATCCTCAAAGCTTCGTAAATGCCAGTTTGATTAAACCCATGTGCCAAAAAGCTGTATTTGTCATTTGCTATTTTGAAAACAATTAAATTCAAAATAAATTGGCATGTATAAAAATACCAGGAATATCCACAGATGGAATTAGTAATGAAGACAACATTAGGAAGCACTTTGACTTCTTGTCTTCAAGATGTTAACTAATTTCAACCGTTCAGCCACAGAACTATGTGAGTTTTCTTGTAATTTGTTCCTTACTGCGCAGATCTTTTCCCCGCTTTTGAGGGATCCAGTAGTGACAACTGTGCAAAATATTGCAATATATGCCAGATGATTTATTCCAGGATGGCAGTTTCTGTGATCCTAAAGGCTTTTCCTCATTTGTAATGTTCATGTATTTCTTACTTTCTTTCTTATAGCAAGCCTCAGTTACACTGTCAAGAAATAGAAATAACTCCATGTGGTTTACGTGACTAAATATGTCACAAATCACAAACAATGACTAGTACTATAGTAAATGGTTAAAGAAACAGTCAAAATAAAATTATATATCCAAACTATCTGGCAAACTCTTACTGATAGCAAATGCATTTGTGGAAGTTAGGAATGGCTCATGAATGATTCATAAACAGAATGGTGATAGATCTTACAGCAAATAAGAT
Source organism: Tinamus guttatus (assembly GCF_059628265.1). Taxonomy (NCBI): domain Eukaryota; kingdom Metazoa; phylum Chordata; class Aves; order Tinamiformes; family Tinamidae; genus Tinamus; species Tinamus guttatus. The sequence goes on along the minus strand of NW_028288821.1, from coordinate 14,700,216 downwards.
CAGCAGCAAATAATTCGAAAATCTTGGAAATACAATGTATAATTTTCTCAGATTAATCACTTGACTAGGGCTCTATCATTTGAATTAGTAATCAGTAAATTCTTGCAGTTTTATTAATTATCTGAATCACCTTGACCTAACTGTAGACTTATTATGTGCACAGCTGGGCAGAATGCTAAGCAAAATGGGTCTCTGCACTTTATTTTGGTTAGAAATACTCAGTTATGTTTTGCTCAGGTATTTTGTCATTTCTGATTCTGGTCCCAATCAGATCTAGAAGCATAAAAAAAGCATAACTGAATTTAAATTCAGTTGGAATTTAGTCAACTGAAGATCAGATTATTGTTTGTTTTAAATTAATGTGTTTGCTTACAGCCTATTTATAATCTCCTTTCATGACAGAATAAAAGAGTAACAATCTCTGGCACCATTATCTTCCTGAGAACTTCATATATATAACCACCAAACACACAAATAGATTTTAGCCTTCTGGAGGGAGAAGCATACATTCACACTACCCAACAATCCTTCATACACTGTAAGATACATAAAGAGTTTCTTGCTCATATTTCTTCATTAGCAAGCACTGAAGCAGAGAAACATTAAGTTAGATTGCCATCAGTAACTGTCTTTGGTACATCTACCAGGAGAAACTTATTATCCTTTCCTGTAGAAGTAAATTCAGTTGGCACCATAAAGCAGATGGAGGAGGCTGGCAGGTGAGGTCCACAGCTCCTCACACAGCATCACTGCCCTCACACAGGGCCCTTCCAACTGCGCAACGCCAGGCTACTTACCCCGAATGAGGGAGCTTTGGGGCTGTTTCCATTCCACCATGCTTGCTCTGTTGAGAAGAAGAAACCACTTGAAATTGAGGGTTTTTTCCCTTTATGTCCAAGAATTTAGGGGTTCAGTCACCCACTTGGGATGTGGATGATGCTGGTTAAAACCCATTGTCCAGGTGACAGAGTACAAGGGTTGACGTCCAGGACTCTCAGCTCTTGGGAACATCTTAACATAGGATTTTAAAGGAATTCTTGATATTCTTCTGGACTCCATTCTGGAAAAGAGGGCTGGAGAGAAAATAAATCTCTCCATGGTATGTATTGTTCAATAATCTATCACTATGCCACTGAGATGATTGTTGCATTGTGTCTTTGGTGTTGTCAGCTAGAGGCTTTTGCTTAATTGTTAGTTACTGTTTCTGTGTATTGTGACACCCAGTATATGCACAGCAAAAATTACAAGCGTGGCTCTGAATTTAAGAACAGTCAAGGAAACACTGGATGCTAAGAGGAGTCAAGTCAGTGTGATTTTCTGTGAAGACTAGAGGTGGGTCTTCATGCCACTCACATGTGGGTTAGGTAGGTGGACCTTGCAAGTAAGCAGAGGGCACTTGCTTTGTCCATGATGGGGGCCATCTTGAAGAAGCTATGGAGGTGAAAAGACAGTGAAGCATAAAGACAATGGGAGAATAATGAGCTGCTTAGAAGATGAAGGTAAGGTGATTAATGCTCAGTCTGGCTTTCAGTCCTTATATGATGCCAAGACTGTGTTAAATCTTTGTTATCAGAGGAGCTATCAAGGCTGATGTTGCATACTGCCATTAAGGAGCCGTCCTAGTGACCACTCAAGTCTAGCAAATTCATGAGTTTTTCTTCTATTCAACAAGCCACAAATCACTTCAACCTTTGTGAGCCTGACCGTGCTGCTTGACCCTGGTTTTATGCCTATAGGCCTAAGTCGACATTGCCCAGTGCAAAAAGAGAAAATGGTCATTAGGATTTGATGTCATTTGTGTGCATGTTGCTCCTGCTGTGCTGCCTCTGACACACAGCCCTACTTCCCGCTAAGTGTAAGTATTAATGGCATTGAGCTGGAGTCAGTGACATCCCTTGCAGCGGTTCTAGAGGTATTTCAGATGTTCCCTGTCTGTCCTGAGAGTGCTGCATGTAACGTTTCAGCCTCCCTTTCTTCGGAATCTTTCCAGATCTCTCTTGACTGTTGAAGAGCACTAAGCTGTTTAAAAGGCTGATAGTCATGCAGATAGGAGTAATGCCTCTTTCTCCACAATTAACTGATTTATTTTTGATCCATAATAGCAGCTCATTTCAAACACTTTTCATTCATTGAGAAAGCTACAACGTTCAGGTATGCTGTATAGATTTTTAATTTTCTCCTGTAAATGTTATATGATGCTTGTCAATTACTGCTTTGGACTAAGGCGTTAGGAATTAGATCAGCCACATTAGTTAAAGTAGGACAAAGTAATTTCAAAGTACGCTGTGAATATTACATGCCGAGCAGCTGAAAAGAAGACATGGCAATCTAAAATGGCTCTTTTGATATTGATAGAATCAGCCAGGCCTTTTTTTTTTTTTTTTTCCTTGAAAAGCTGCATAATGTATTTCAATTTAAATTTGTTATGGACATAATTACTAATCCTGTGAGCGAGAGTTGCCTTTTGCAACCGGTGGAGGTAGCAGACGGAGCGTTTTCTGTCACAGCCTGACCTTGACACTGTCATCTAAGTTTGCATTCCCATTCCCATGTACACATGAGGATATGTAGAATTTGGTCTCTTTTAGGGACCTCTTCCATACTTAGAGTGAGAACTTAAGTCTATTACTGAGCATATGTGAAAGCCCCTTGGAGCAAAAAAAGATTTGGGTTTAACTGTATTAAAGTTTAATACTGTTTAAGTTAAGCACATATTAATGTTTTGCTGAATAAAGAAAGATTTAACTGTTGTTTAAACATTTTCCTGAGTCAGGGCACTTGGTTTGGTCCATTACAGTATAAGGCCATCTGTGACTTTCAGACGTAAATCTGAAGTCCGGGAGTCTTTGGAACAGAGGAGATGTATGTTGTGTTTTTTAAGATCCGATGCGAAAACTTTAGAATAATGATGTTAACGTTGTTTGCAAAATAGCCGTGGTAGCAATATATTCCATCTAGTCCAGATGGATAAAATCTCTAAGGGACATTTGTGTTTATGGCCTCTAGTTTATTATTTCAACGCCTAACTGCTATGAGGGAAACTCATTATTTTTAGCCGTCTTTTACTGTCTCTTAAATGCAGGGAAAGGCAGAAGAGGACCACAAATCTGTTATATTTAAGACTACTGAGCAAAATTTGAACAATTAGCTGAGTCCTTCTGCATTTCTTAAATAAAAATAAGGGTAACTGTCTTTTGATCCATTTTTTCCCTCCTTGAATCAAACCCCAGAAGTTACATCAAGGATGTGTCTATACCCCTGCATTAGTGATGTTCAGTGATAACATGCTATCCCGCTCCATTAAAGTCAATATGATTTGGCTCACAGTTCAGGCCAATACATGCAATGCATGGTAAGTATCCTGAGTTGCAAAGCTGTCATAATCTGAAATATATGAGTAAGGATACAGAACCATAAGAATGGGACTGATGTGACCTCAAGAAGTCACTGATTTCCTTTACTAAACAGAGACAGATCCAGCTTTATCTGAAAGCATTTGACAGCCACTTACCTCACCTGTTTTGAAGTACCCTGATGCTGTAGTGGCCAGCTCTTCTGGACTTCAGCACTGGACCGGCTTCTCATTCAGATGATCTTCTGTGTAGCCTAAGCCTCCCTTGTGGCAACTTAAATCCATTACTTGTTGTCCTGGAGAAGACATCAGTGCTTTCCTCTCTTCGCCAACCTTGTGAGGACACCGGCTGTTCACTGTAGCCTGTAGTTGGGCCTTCCCTTGGCCTTCTGTGGGCTGAACAAAGCCAGTGTTTTCAGTTTTTCTTCACAGGCTTCGCTGTTCAGACCACAGCGTGTCTGGGTTTCTTCCGGACTCACTTTGATCCATCTGTAAAGTTGTGCTGAAAGCTGCTGTGTGCTCTGGTAGAGCCGCTCTGCTATTGCAGAGAAGAGAATCATTGCTTCAGATAGGTCGCATATGGCACTCCTACACACCTGCCAATACGTTAGCGGCCCTGTTGACACATTTCATTTTTGATCATTAACTTGCAGCTCGTCTTCCACAGAACTACTCCTATTAGTCAGTCTATATCTTGTAGCTGTATGTCACTTGGTATTTATTGCCACTGAATTATTTAATAATCTGCTGATATCACCACATCACTTCAAATTTTATTTCCTGTCCCCTAAAGTGCCTGCAGTCCCTCCCAGATTGTTATCATCTGCAAACTGGAAGTCCTTTCAACCGTGTCATCTAAATCATCAACGATGAATCTAATGGCTAGGGTACGCAGCAGAGATTTGGGGTGGCAGAGTATAGTTCTTCAAACTTGAACAAGTTCTTCTTGGGATCTACCTTCAAAAAGGATTAATTCTCTCTCCTTTTACTGTGGCTATTTCTTTGTGGTGCACTGATGTTCAGTGTTCTGAGAACTGACACTCCTGTGTCATGGGCACGTGCAGACAGGCAAAGGTAATGTTTCTTGTGACTGTAAGCTGTAGCTTAAATACTGTTATTTCTCATTGATGAGGGAGAGACCTCAGAAATTATGTAGGGTGAATATAGTCTGAAAAAACAGGTAGAGATGACATGAGGGTTTGGATTTCTCAGATCTGTTAGTATTGGAAAGACATATGAACATAGGAATATTTAACCAATCCCCAGTCCCAGAGTGTCTGCGTGCTGCTGAGACATTGCTATTCCTTTTCAATGCCCTTTAAAGATATCTATAAATCTTTGATACTGTGATGATAAACTCTCACATAAAGCTAGAGTTCTTGGATATTTAAAGGAGTGCATTTTTTTCTCTTGTTTGTTAAATAATTGACATAATTTCCTAAAATACAATTTAAAACAACTTCTTAGCAGTTTGTGCTGGAGAATATAATGGAGATTCATGCTGAAAAAAAAAATCTAAAAGAGTTTTGTTTACATTTTGCCAGAAACTTAAAAATAAAAGTTTTAGAAGATGTCAAACTTTTATCCAAACCTAATTTCTTATTTTTTGTCTCATATAAAAATAGTCCTAAAGTGTGTAACAGAAATGAAATACAACTAATTTTAATCGATTTTGTTTGCTAAAAGCAAAGATAATATTCATGTTTTTTAAAAGATTCATTTTATTAGCCTATTGTACCAAAACATGTACGGAAAGAAGATATTTTATTCTCTGATGGAACATAAGCAAACCAGGACATTGACAGCCATTTGCATCTTTCCATATCATCTAGACCATCATATTGATGAAGAGCATTGAAAATATTTATGAATATATCTGTTTCTGGAAACTTGTAAAGTAATGTTTTAGCCAAGCGAAGTTTTATTTGAATTGAAAAGAGCCATTTAAACCTTTCCTTAATGCACCTGTATCAGCAATTTGTTGAGATACAGAATTAAATCTGAAAGCAGGGATAATAAGAAAACCTCTTAGAAAAAAATCTGTTTGGCTATCAAAAATTGTTTATGATAGATTTAATTTATTATTCCAAGCAAATTACCTAGTTTTACTTCTTTTGCACTCCAGTATAATTAGATCTTGGATGATATGTAACAGATTCTAATTGAAGATCCCACAGAACCCAGCCATGATCAGGATATTGATGATTGCAGGAGGAAAAAGAGCATAGAGGCACAGGGGTCTGGACAGACCGGGCAGACGCCACACTTTTCTGAAACTCTGCAGCACGCTAAGAGCATAACCTTGGGTTCTCTTAACTGCCGAAGGGCGCCCATATGTGGCAAGGGTTTTCCGGGAATTATGGACAGGCACGAAGGCATCCATGAGGCCGACAGCCCGTGGACTCTGGGCATGCCCGGCCAGCAGAAGAGACAAAGTAAGGGCAGCTTTCCTGTGCCCTGGCATCAGGACTGGGCTCACGCTTTGCTGGGGAGAGTGTTATTCAAAGATGCTACTATTTATTCCATAGCAGTTCTAAGGCATTTAATCCTTAATCTCTGGTTTGATGAATTTTGTCATAAACTCACAAAACCTAGCATAAATGTCATAATATTTTTACTTTTGCATTTTTGTGAAAATGTCTTCTCTTCTTACAGATCTTAGCTGCAGACATCAGATGTGCCTTAAGTGTTCAGGGACACCTGAACAAGTTCACTTGACATAAAAGGCAGAGAGTCTTGATGGTTTGCTGCATCAATTTGCTGATGGCCTTCTCCTGATCACAATCAGCTTAATTCAATTTACCGCATAGCCAAACTCTGTGAGAGTTCCTTGTAAGAAAATTTAACAAGGAAAATATTTTTTTTTTTAGCCAGCATTTGCAGGTTTCCTTTCAAATTATTACTGACTGAAGTCCAGTCTACACCACCAATGTATTAACAAACATATTTGACCATATTTGACTAAGTAATTATCACTCACAGGTATGATGCACTGTGAATTTGTAAGGCTGTTAAGGAAGAGGTTAAAGATGAAGTGGATTTTTATTTTGGGAAGCAATGAAGGAAACAAATACAGTGGAAATTTAATTAAGTGAGCAGGATGATACATTTTAAAAATGGTTTTGGCAAAGTGCAGAGAAATTGGAAATGAACTGAGTTATGTGAGCACAAAATTGATGGAGTTATTCTGGAATTATATTAAGAAAGTGTCCTTCGGAGGCATGTTTAGTTCTCTAGAGAATTAAATAGACAATTAGAAAATATTTGAAGATGTTGTGTGGGGCAGCCCTGGAGATGATTTGGGCTTGTTGAGAAATCTTACGAATGAGCTTTGTGTAAAGTATAAGAGATTAGTCATCATTAAGAGTTATTTAACTATAAGATCGGAAGGCTTTAGAAGAGATGAAATTCTTCAAAGAACTGCATGAACTGCAAGTTGGTTTGGCATAGGCAGCTTCTCAGTAAATGTTTAATGAATCCATCACATTTAATGATTAATGTTTTCATAAACATGATTCTTTAATCTGCTTGATAAAAGCACAGAGGAAGCTAATATCTGGGACTTGAAGTAGCAAAATTCAAATAAAGAAATTCAAATATAGAAAACATGTAAATAAATGTGCAAAATTATTGGAATTATTTGCATTAGAGAGTTGCTGAATTCTTTCTTACATACTGCCCTAAATCAGCACTAGATATCACTTTAGAAGGTTTCATACTGCTTACAGACCATTTGAAGTTCCATAGCTTCCTCGTGCAGCAGAACAGATGAGGTTATCCCACTGTTTTTCCCTTGGTCATCCTGTCTTAATGGTGAGGAGCAATGTTTCATATTCTGAAAGGTGATCTGTGCTTGCACGATAAAGCTGGCACCATCAGTGCCTTGAAGGTACTGAGTTTGCACAGATATTTCTGTAGGGCAGAACTGCCAGATTCTTGAAATTCTGAACGTAAATGAAACCCTGCCTAGTCACAATACCTGTCTTTATTTTTTTGGAAGAGGAGAGCCTTTACAGAGCAGTTTCTAGAAAATTCATTTATTTTAATTGCCTTTTTTTGATGTAATGCAGATTCATTGATCCCAAGAACTGCAGAGTTCAAAGGGAATTGCTAGAATTTATCTTTCCTAACATATTCATTATAAACTTGTCTTATGAATAAAGGTTCTTAAGGTGTATTTCTAGTCTTCAGGGTATTCTGGAGCAGCACATATATTCTGCAGGGCCAAAATTCTTCCCTAGTGAAGCTTCAAGAATGGATCTGGCCCACCCTCAAGAATTACTAACTCATATCCAACCTGAAAGTTGAATTGGTTTTTCATTTATCTTTCATCTCCAAATTGAGCATAATATCAGAGTAAAAAAAAAAGAGAAAAAAAAAGATGTAGTTATTATTTGATATAGGCCAAATACAAAAATCCTTTCTCATCAACCTTCTCTTTGAAGACATGATTTAGAATTTACATACTAGGGCTTATCTGGAGGTGAAATCCAAAGAGTGCACGTTTTTAATTGAAAACATGGATTCTAAAATGCTGGGCAGCCTCACAGTAAATAGTTGCATACCCAAGTACTTTAAAGCAGCCTGTGAGAAATGCAACTTTCTTTTAGCTGCTGTTTTCCTTGCTAGAAGTGAGTGGAAACTGATAAAGGGGACACTATGCACAAATCCACTTCTCACCTATGGCTCATGTAAAGTGGTTTTGAATTATCAGCAGTAAGGGCCCGTGTGTACATTAATACTTAAGTGAAAAAATTCTCAGGAGTAAAACAAGACATGATGAAGGAAGGGTTAAAAAATGTATGCAATTTGCCTAGATGTTATTTTGTTTTTTACCTATCCTTAAGCAAATTATACAAATATTATTGAATAAGTAAGTTTCAGTTTTTAAAAGCTCTCTTCTGTTTCTAGGAATCTTTGGAACAAAAACTTGGTCTCCATCTTTATTGCAAAGGAAGTGATAGGTAGTAGTATTTTCAAGGGGATGGAATTATTTTGGGGCAAATTAATTTAAGCTATTTGCATACATAAATCTTTAATTTATTTATTCCTATGGAATTGAACACCACTGTTGAAATAAAAGCCTATGAAGGCTGGCTGGGAAGAATGAGAGTGTGTGTGCAAAATCTTGAATGTATTTTACCAAAAATACACTCAGATGAATCCTTGATGCCCTGCTATGCCATAAATCATAGAAAAAGCACAAGAAATACAAGCAAAATCTGTTTTGTTTTGAAGATTTTTTTTTTTGCGAATACTTCAGGCACTTCAAAAATTTTGATGAGCTCTGAAAGAGAATATATCAACTTGAAATCCCAAAAAGTAGTAGTATCTTTGTTTCTGTATAAACCCAGTTGGTTTTGTTTAACTCCACTGTACCTTGGCATTAAAGCCTCATCTGCAGTCACGGTGTTCTTGCTCTGCATCACCAAAGTTGATGCAGAAAAACACACAAAAGCCTCCTCCTAAGATATCAATGAAGAAACCATGATATTTCACATGTTGTTATCTCTATTTTCTTCCATTCTATGCTATGGAAATGCAGCCATATAGTAGTGAATTTTAGTGAGTTCAATTTCTTCAGGAAATAATGTTAATGGTATGAGCAAGAACTGTCCTCCAATAAGTGCAGAATACATTTCTGAACTGTATCTGTGCCCATTCATCACTGATTTCCAGTATTCCTGTATCTGCCAAGGATCTCATTATGCTATTCAGATCAGCTCTCCCCAGTGAAAAAAGTGTTAGAAGCAAAAGCAATAATCTTCACAGCAACTTTTCACATTACTGATTCTGAGGTTTGACCTGTTTATTGGTTTGTTTGCTGGCTTGACAGGTTTATAGGTTGCTTTTTTTCCTACCAATCCAAAATTTTTCCATTTCTCTTTCACTTCTCTGTATTTGCCTTTGGAAACACTTTTCAGGTTTGAAACCAATGCCAAGTATTTTGTTTCTTGTTTTCCCTGGAGGGAAATAAAAGCATAATGAAAGGAAACAGCTTTTTAAATTAAATATTTGTTTTCAGAAAAAAAATGTATTTTTTTACTGGGTCTAAAGGCCACATGTATATAATCTGGTTTATTTTAGACTGGAGGATCTGCCCTTAATCTCTGTGAATGTGGGAAAGACAGTGCTCGCTGTCTTCTCCCTACTAGCACAAGAGCACTTTCCACAGTGGGAAAAGCATGTTTCTGAGAAAAGTATTGAAGGAAAGCAGTTAGTTGTATAGATAATTCCAAGCTCTTCCTCCCAGGAATGAAAGGCAAGCCAGGCAAAAGCAGTAAGATGCTGAGCTGCTGCTTTGAAAATGTTTTAATGGGCAACAGATGCTGAACAGTGGCCCTGAAGGAGGCAAGAGGCAGCAAGCGACACACCAGGAATATCTTGGCATATGCGAAATGGGTGTTCATGGTTCCATGAGAACCTCCAAGGTGGAGCCTGTACAAGTTCTTACAAAGCAATCGCTTTAAAGAAGTTCACTTTAAGGTAAATCTCCTTTCATAGACGAGCCTCGTGCTGTTTTGGCTAGTCTGTTTCCAAAAGGAATAAGGTAAAACACAACAGCAGCAGCCCTACCTTGCAGGATGGGTATTGCCATAGAGAAGTAGTTCCCGGTACAGGGAAACTCCACACTCCATAATTTTGGTAATTTTATTACACAAGCTCTTTTCCACCTGCTCTTGGTCAGCGATGCTCTTCAAACATCAAGATAACCTTAGAGTGAATTGTTTAATAGGGAGCTAGATCAGAGTGGCACGCAGGGTCATGCTCCCTGTGTTACAGCTCAGTTAGTGAATGCTTGCAAGTGCAATCAAAAAGACTTTGAAAATTAAATCTCATAATTGGGCCTAAAACCCACAATCAACTCACCGCCACAGAAATCAACAATTCTGTAACCACAATAGGGCCAAACTCAGGAGTGGGTGAAACTGTGGAGGCGGAAACAGAACATAATTTTATTCTGCTTTCTTGATGCTGGTAATGTCATAAACATCCTGCCATCCTGATATTATCGTGTTAATGTTAAAATATTTGGTTGATGCAAATAGGAGCTGAGATGTAATATTCTTTATATGGCATTGCCCAGAGCAAAGTAAGAACACCATGACAACAAGTAGCCTGCAAGCTGTCATGTTATTTGTGTTCAACTTGCAGAACAGCTTATAAAAAGGCATTAGCTGACAGGCATCCTGAACATCAATAGTAATTGAGAAAGAAAGAATTAAAAAATAGAAAATAGTGAACGTGAAAAAAAAAAGACAACAATGCCCCCTATGAACAATACTTCTCTGAATGCATAGTATTTTCTTAAGTGACAGTCAATTATCAAAAAAATACCGCTTCTCAACCAAAAGCCCTTGAATGTAACTGCTTCAGCCCTCAGCCATTATCATCCCCTCTGTAGAGAAGTTTACTAACTGACGGTGACAGCACACAAGAAACCCTTCTAACTCACTCTAGTGAACAAAACAACCGAGCAATTATAAAATTGACACAGATGACTACAGGGTTATGAAGAAATTTCTCTTAAAAGAGTAAGCTGTTCATAGATTATTAAGAAAATATATCAGAAGAAAAACAAGCACTGTGGACCAGTAACACAGCATTTAAGTATGTTGCCCATGGTGCTCTCAGCATCTTTTTAATTGTTAAGATTGAGCTTCACTGCAGTTTTTTATTTATTTCTCCATTTTATCCTACAACCACCTCTCACTGCCTAGGACTTCGGATTAAGACTGTGTGGCCACACAAAGAAGTACTAAACCAAAGACTTTGAAGCAATGCACCTTTTTGTGCTGGTGAGCCTGATGACACAGGACACTGCCCAGAAGTTCAGCTCCAGAGAGCAAACAGGGAGCAGGAGACCAGATGTTGCACAGCAGGCTTAGCTTCAACGGGGCTATTTGAGAGAGTCAAATGAGTGGGATTTGGTCCTTTAACTATTCATAGTTCATTTTGAATTTCAAAGTATGTGAAATTGCAACCACATGTATTTTTGAAACTTAATTTTTAGAACAATACTCCATAAAGACACTGCAATTGTATGCCATTCCCTGACGTGTACACTATTCTGTCTGTAGCAAAAATAAAAAAGACTGTAGAAATCCAAAAAAACTTACTGACCGGTATTTCTAGTTTTCCTGGGTTTTTCGGCATCCCTTGACACCTACCATGGGCATATGTCAGGAGATGCAGAGATACTATATCTCGGAGATCCAGTATTTTAGTACTTATTCACCTGTAAAACAATAAAATTTGTCAGAGAGGATGCAGGGCACCACTGTCAACATACCTTATCCCAGGAGAAGACTGATTTTTTTCCATGTGACAGATTTAGCATAGCTGGTTTCCTTGAATGACACATGGTAGCTAATATATTGCTCTTACAGTATATTGCACCGCTTACCTAACACCAGGAAGCTGAAACTGTAAACTTGTGTTTTGTTTCATTAATGATGCTCATACCGAAGTATGAACAGTTCTGCTGCCAGGCCATCTGTTTGCTGTCAGTGAGGACTAGATGCCATGGCCCTCAACTGCATTAGCTGCAGAGGAGCTTCTTGAGGAAATCAGTGTGCATAATTGCTCTCATCCTGGCTGCCACTGCAAGACATTAACATCTCCACTTTTCTCTGGGTGTTAAGAGAGAGAAAAAAATGATAATACATTATTCATGGCGGGGGAAGAGAGAGGCCACAAGGGACAAAGTTAAGCAAACAGACTAGCAAGGGTACGTTTCCTGCGTTTTTTAATAACTAATAAATTTACTTCTGAAGTTCACAGAGCCGCTCCTCAGTAGTTTTCCCAAATGCAAAATGTGGATCATCTTGGGCAGCACTTCTTTGACTCTTGGGGGGCCATGGATGAGATTATGACTCCCTGGGGAAAAGCAAGGTGTGTTGTTACCGCACTACGTAGTTTTTGTCCTTAGATGAGCGTTTCCAATGGCATCAACAGAACTAATGTCCAGATTTGCTGTGGCAGCAAGAGCTTTCCACAGTGCAGTTTAAATATGCACAAAGAGAGCAAGCCAAGTTGCAGGCCACTGGGTCAGTGCTCTAACCATCAGGTAACCAGTAAGAAGATCCTCACCCCACCATGGGGCTTGCGCTTCGTTTTGGGAAGCGGACGAGGCTGCTTCTTTCCTGAGGTTGTCCAGCTGCACTGCCTTGAGGGTAATTTCCTGAGACTGTGAATAACCGGCCTCGCACCAGGAAAAGGTAGAAATCAAGATGTATCCTGGTCCTCAGCAATTCCTTCCTGCCCAGGTAAGTCAGCCTACTGCCTGTGATGATTTTTGGGGCATGGTCCTTCATTGTATATGTACTCGCTGCCCCTTACAGAGGGAAATAGCATCCACTCCAAGGCCCAGAGAACTGAAGTGAGGTGTGAGCGCATCCATGGGCCTCTTTGGACTCAGCTCTGCTGTGTTGTGCAGGGCCCGTGGCAGAACAGGGACAAGAGACGGGGTTTTCATCATCTGTGGGGAGAAGTCTAAGCACTGAGTCACTGCGCTGCAGCCCTGAACGTCTCACCCGTAGCACAATGGAGCGAACCCAGCGTTGTCCAGCATCGTGCCACGGGGAAAAGGCCTTGGGACAACAGCACCAGGATCACGTACCACTGCAAAGGCCAGGCTGAACCCCACCAGGCCCCTGATCCTCCCCAAAACCTCATCTGAAACAAAATCAGCTTCACAGAACATAGTTTATCCTCTACTGAACTATAAACAGCGGAGTCAAACCTGCTGGCATTTGCAGCAAGAAAGTTGATCCAGTTATTGGAATTGTCAGCTGCTAGCACCTTGCTGTAATAATAAAATAATGCCAATTTACCCGGGGCTTTTAGAGAGCACCTTTCATTCCAAGCCCTCCTCGAGTGTGCTGTGAACTCACGCACAGGCTATACATAGGCAGCGCTTCGCCCACCCGTGACAGGCAGCCGCCCACGGCGTGAGTCACCGCGCGCGTCGCCTTGCGGCGCGTCGCCTCGCAGAGCGTGGCTGGGCCGCCCGGCGCTCGCCTGCCGCACGCACAGCTTTCAGGGCAGTTATTCGTGCCCGACGCTAAAGGAAGCGGGCAATACACTCATTTGCTTTTTGGCTTTCTTTTCTTTTTCTTTCTTTTTTTTTTTATTTAACTTACAGACTAATATTTATCACTTATTATTAGCAACCTAATAAAAAAAAAGCAAAAAAGAGGAATCAGTGAACATCGCATTTGACCAGGACATAAAACTTTGTTAGCACAACTGTATGATGCAGACATATACAAACATATGTATTACTGCATCTCACAGTTATTAATGGCTTGTCATTATCTTAATTCATGAAGAATACTATGTTTTCCATCACAGATCCAAATAAAAAGTCAGTTTCTTTGTCACTCGTAGCATCCAACTCCAGACCTTCCCTTTTCCCATCTCACGCCGTTTTGCCTGGGATGGCACTTGTCAGCCCCAAGAAGGTGCTTTTCTGCTGCGATTGGATTTGTGTGGCAAGGAACTAACGCAGCCCTCCCAGCCAGAGGCAGCTGGAAGGTGCGGACAAGCCCCTGGTGCCAGCGGGGTCCTGAGGTGACACTGTGAAGTCTGCTGAGGTCCAGCACATCCCTAGTACCCGCCGAGCATCGTCACCCAGCAGGGGCCAGTGACACACAGCTCCTCCTGCAATAACCACATAGGATTGCACTAAGATCCAGAGACAACACTGTCCAGAGATTTGCTTTATTTATTTATTTATAACCAAAATTATATTCCTTGTGGGAACTATCAAAGCCTTGTGGAAGCAGCATAGCCTCAACTTTTAAATCAACCATTTTGCCAAGGAATTCTTTCTATTCAAAGATTTAAAGAACACAATTTTTACAAGCTACTGTATTCATTTTCAGCTTTTAAGCACACAGAAACAATCTCTTACATTTTAAATAGAATAGGAAACTGAGAATGGGTTGAAATTATCAGCTTAGTTCTAAAAGCTGCAACAATTCACTTTTTTTTGGCACATGCTAACTCAAAAAAGCTCACAGTTTTCAAAGTGTTTCTCAGAGGAAGCAGTGTTGCTCTTTTGAGTCAATTATTGAAAATTCACTGTTCTTAGTTCTGAAATTCAGTCCAATTTTCACTCACCAAAAACACTACACTTGAGGAAAAAAAAAAAAAGAGAGAGGGATGCAGATTAGCTGTTGAACATGTTCTCCACCTCCTCCTAATACTGTCTCATCTTGCAGACCCTTCCTTATGTCATTATTTGCACGCAGTGGGTAGCAGGAGTGAGCCAAGGAAACCCGCTGCATGCGTGGGAGGGTCTGCTGGATTCAGCATACTCCTGCCTTGGGTTTGAGATGTGCACCTCTCCCAGCACAGCGCATGGAATGTTCTGATGCCAAAACCTGCTCACACTGCTGAGCCCCTCTGCCCCACCATGGGAATTTTCATCAGTGTCTGCATAGTAAATCTGTGAATTTAATAAACCTTTCAGTCGCAACGTATAGGATGTAGTTGTTCCTGTCCATCAACTAAAATTTAGGAACATGCATAAAATTTACATGCATCAGTGCCTCCATAATGCACTTAAATGAGTCACAAGAGATCCAGTCATGAATCTGCTCTAACAACTGGAACTTTTCCTACATGGATTGTTTTTTTGAGGAAATGGCACAAATTATTTCAAATTGAGACTGATGAACTCGGGGACACGCATATTGATAGACTGTCTCCCTATGTACTGAGTCTCACGCCAACCTTTGCTCACAGCAACAGCTACGAGCAAGCTGAGGCATTATAAAAAACTGACACTTGATGTTGAGTAGGATGTCTCAACTGGAAACCATGTCAAAATTGCAGAGCTAATGTGCTACGGTGTAAAATCACAGGCCATGGATTTATGTCTCACTCTTTTTCTTGCTTTTATTTGTCCTAATTTAGTTTCTTTCATGGTTTGCAGTAGAAATAATGCAGTTTGTTTTAGGTAAGATCATTCCTAAAACTGGCAATTGCTGCAGTAATCACATAAGACAGGATAAATTTCTACAACAGTACCCTTAATGATTTGGAATAAGGTGGCAGTTTTTCACTTTTCTATGATTACTTAAACATTTTTATCATGCTCTACAGTAATTTCATTTTATTTTGTTTTGGCATTATTAAAAGATACACATGTTCAAAACAATATTTGTACACAATGGAAAAGGAAGCTCTTTTTGAGATCAATATTCTACCAATAGACATATCAGAATTTAGTCAAACTTTGTGACTTTGTCAAACTTTTTTTTGGTCAAACTTTTGTGACTTTTACATTCAATGCTTGTTCACCATTTATATTTTGATAGCTCGTTTGAAGACTACCAATAAGCAATGCATATTCCATATTATAAGACCATTATAGAGTGTTAATAGAGCGCAAGTCCTTCACAGATTTACATAATCTTAGAATGCACCATGAGGGTTTTGGTGGGAAAATATGGAGCACACTAAAACATAATTTATATTTCACAGATCTCATCTATTTATTATTCATATTCATATTATATTTTCATTATTATAGTCATAATAATTGTTATTTAATTGTAAAGATTTGAAAATGTATATTACTTTTTTTTTTTTTTTACAAATTATTTACACAATTTCTAGCGGAGACATTTGAACTATTGACTATTCAGCATTGACAGCACAAGGATGTTTCTTCTAAGAAAGTCAGCCAATCTGCTGGCTCAGCTACAGCTTTCCTTTTGTGCCTTTGGACAATCAACATGGTCTTGGATCCACAAAGGATATTAGAGTAGCCAAGGATAAAATATTGATCTTCAAATCTGCTGCTTGTCATCTCAAGGCCAAAGTTTCTCTATAATTTCTTTATAAATTCTCTGTAATTTTGCCACATGAGTCTAAACTTCTGTGTTGTAAAGACACACTCTCCCTCAGGCTCTGTGATCAAATGCTTGTTTTCATATTTTAGAGGAAGTGGAACAGCTTTGGAAGGTGAAAATGCCTTTACTTTAACGTACTGGCAGAAATGCTCTCCTGATTTTTTTATGCAAAGATACTGAGCTAACTTAGCTCAGCTCTTGTCTGGCCTGACAAGAAAAGCAGTACTGCAGTTCCCAAACTGGGCCTGCATCATCGTCCAGGCCGAATCACAGGCCTAGCTGATGTAGTTCTTCTCAGATGGTTTGGCTTCACTTCCTGGTTGCTCTCTACCTTTTGCGTTGCTCATCTGTCGAAGAAGAAACATACAGCTCAAACAATGTGTGCTGTGAAGATGAACTTACATCTTCATAACGTCCTTATTGTCTCTGTCCTGATTTTCAAAATATTTTCCTTATTTTGTTGGGTATACTGAACTGTAGATAAAGCTGGTAGTGGGAGGAGACGATGATACGTAGATCCAGGGTCCCAAAACACCAGTTCTCTCAGTGTGCAAGTGCCTTTTAGTGCTGCAAGGTCCCTCAAGGCTCTGTAAGGCTATAAACCCAGTTATAACCATGTTATCAGTACCTCAGGTCACTATTAGGGAGTCACAGGCTACTTCCTCACCTGTGGAGTCTGCTTTGGCTGCTCCGGCTTCCTGGAAACTGCCTAGCACTCATGCAGTACTGCTTCATTTCCATTTGAGAAAGGGCTAAGCAAATTCTGATTGTTCTTTTTTAATGATTAGTATCCACATTATCATTATTTTTTTGATTTTCCTTTCATGGGAAATTTAGAAAACTTTACTTTCATCTGCACATTGAAAGAAAAACTTGTTCAAAATATCCTAATTTCCCATGAAACAAAATTGAATTTCGGCCAGCTTTGATCTAAGTAGCAAAGACTTTCCCAGCTTCAGAGCCCAAATTCAGCCTTTAAAAAGCTATTAAAATACTGATGTCTTGCGATAAATCTCAGTCTATAGAGGGAATTTTAGTGACAAACTCCTAACCTCAAGAAATGGTGTCAGGGTCATAATATTACTACTATAAATAGAAACAAGCACAGTTTACCTCAGTTTTCACTTAACCTGGAGGTCCAGATTTATGTGCCATATAGCCTCATAACAACTAATGATTGATTTTGTGAAATGGCTTTAAAAATCAACACACAATGAAGCAACCTCGAAATCTCATGAATTGGTATTAAGCCCAGTATACCTGTGCATTGTTCTTCCTAAATACAGTGCCTCATTTTAATGAAAAAGAACACTGGAGGTGAATGAATTAAAAATATGAATTAAAGATTTACTGTCTTGATCAGTGAGGTTGAGTCCCCTTTTCTCTCTACTCACCCACTTGATCCCCACTAGTGTACTCACATTGCCGGTTAATTTGGGATAAAATCTGGAATAGCACTAACACCTAAAAAGTGACGGTTGCAGGGTAAGCTGAATTACCTAAAAATGCAGCCTATATTGGAGGAGTGAAAACTTACTTAGACAGGCATCTTTGGCATCGTGCTCAGCAGTGGGAAGGCCAGGAAGGAAGAGGTGACCCAGAGTCCTTCCAGTCTTCCCCCAGCTCCCTATCTGCCAGGCTGTGGAGAAGAGGAGGAATCTCTCTCTGCCCCCGCTTCCCAGATTCATTGCTCAGGCACCTGGCTTTGAGGCACTGCTCTTCCAAGACTGTATCACAGCAATGACAAGTCAATGCAAAACAAACAAACAAAAGACCCAAGTAACAGATCAGGCTCTTAAAGTGGCATCTAAACCCACACAGTGCTCCTGCTCCCTAATATCTTATTTTAGGCACCTTCTTATCCTAAGTGAGACCTGTCTGTGTCTTCACGGACAATTTCCATAACCCTTTATTTCATGACTGGCTACAGTAGGAGTATCTGACTGGGGAATTAACCTCTGTTTTCTGCCTTTGATACTGCCTAGTGAAATGCAGGACAGACTTGCAATCTCTTATTCCTTCTTCCTTGTGTGTGCAGAAAAATGTATTGTCCTTGCTTCTTGTATGAGGACATGTGGCAGACTTCATGATGATTTGGATATTGAATGTGCCTTAATTGCCCTGTGCATACCTCTGTGCCAGTTGTCACTGTGCCCTAGCGGCATAAATGGGTATATCTGAAAATATTTACCCTCAGAAATATATTCCATTGATTTCTCTATTTGTATTTATTTACATTGGAACTGAATGTGTATATAAATAATTATCCCTTTATGTATGGCACCACATATTAAGCAGTTGTTCAGTCAAAAGGCAAGGGAGAGATTCTGGGTTTACATTGTATGTAGAGCCTTCTGGCCCTATTAGATTCCAGTATAATGAGGACCTTGTGCTTGCAGTATACTAGACAGGGATGCAGCTTATACTGCCAAAGATCTGGCAGCAATGAAAGCCTGAGCAGTAACTGCCAAAAATTACTCGATATTGTGTAAGCCCTTGTGCTATACAGCCTGATAGTTGAAAGGGTCCATGTGCAAAAGCAGAATCTGCAAATTGAATATACACAGTAAACCAATGTTTGTAATAACCATCTGTTATATATCCCTTCCTTTCCTTTTATGCACGCACACATGCAAACAAACTGCAAAGATATAAAGCACTGTGTATCCATATGAGTGAGTGCTCTATGATTCTGATTTTTTTTTCTCTGTGGAAAAGAAGAAAAGTCATGTGAACTCCAGAGATGCTGAAGCTGAGATGGTACCTCACGAAGTCTGTAGATGTCTTGTGAACATCTTTGGTAAACCTGCAAAATGGAGCTCAAAGTATCAAGAGTGAAAGTAGGGTTGGGGAAGGCAGGGGAGAAGGAATATTTTCCATTTTAGGGTAGATTCCACTCATTTTTTTCTAGAATAATAACAACAAAAATGGTTTGGCAAAGTTATGCTAAATAAAATCCAAGTACTTTTGAACTGAACTTTTGAACTGAAGGAAAAACTTCATTTATTTTTAAGACAAAAATTACTATTTCCTATGCAACTCCTGCTATCTTTGAATATAAATGGTTCTAATTAACTTGTCTGAGAGAAGCACTTGATTAAATGAATGCTTGTGTACCCTGCTCATTTATCCAAACTTTCTCCAGCAACAATGGCACAGATCATTTTAACTTTGTTTTACAAGATTATCACTTTAAATTCCTTGCATTGCATGTCATGAGTTTCCGGAATTTTTTGAACATGGGAGTGCAATCATGATTTATTCTCTCCACGATGGTTAGCCTGATTACAAGACAGACCAAAATACCAAGATGGCCTTTTAAAATGAAATTTAAATAATTCTTATGCCCTGACAAGTCTTTTCACTTTAGAGCATCTCCAAGAAGATGAGATAGATGGTGACAGTACTGAAGGGGATTAAACAAATTAAGACTATTTGTAGACAAATTGCAGGCATCCTAATCTTTGTAATTTACATTAGAACCTAACACTTATCCAGACCTCCATCACGTCAAAAAGCTACACAAGAGAAGCATTTCTAATTTCTCAAGTGCTCTTCAGATTAAATTATGTTCTGCTACATCCGCTGAAGAATCCTATTAATGTATATTTGCAACTGCAATCCTCAGGTCAAATTTGGCTCTGTTTCTTTCTGGTGATATTAGATCATTGTTTTAGCTTATTTGTTTGCACTTCTTGTCCTGTGCCAATTGCTTTCTTTCTCCCAAATGTTATTAATACCATAATCATCACCATTATACATAATATATAAATTATCAGAAAGACCCTGCGCCTGTTTAATTTTATTCCTGCAGTACTCCATAGTACTGGAATGAAATGATGTAGTCAAAGCAACTTTGTTCTCTACTCTGACAAGTACATGCCACCTAAACTAACCTTTGCAAGCTGTGTTCACGACAACAGTTTATATGTTGTTTGTACAGAATATATCTCACCTAACCTTAGTCAACCAAAAATAAAATATCTTGTCAAAGCCAATCATCTGGAATCCATTTAAAGTCATCCGAGAGAAAGTCTATCACTTCTGAGGCACAATTCTTCTCCCTGACGTTAGATACCTATTTTAGGATGAAAAGTACCAATCACACCAGCTCCTTCTGAAAGTCTTTAGTTTCTAGGGAGTCAGGCCACCTGTGCTTTAGTCATTTTCAAGTTAGGCATCTATTCAAAATTAAGAAAGATTAATTTTCACTCTTAGGATTACAGGTGTCCTTGGCCCTTTTCAATTTATTTATCAATGACCTGGGTGAAGACACAGAGTGCTCCCTCAGCAAGTTTGTTGATGATACGAAACCAGGAGTAGCAGCTGATACCTGCCATCCAGAGGGATCTGGACAGACTGGACAACTGGGCAGTGAAAAACCTCAAGAAATTCAACAAGGCCAAGTGCAAGGTCCTGCACCTGGGGAGGAATAACCCCAGACACCAGTACAGGCTGGGGACCGACCTTCTGGAGAGCAGCTCTGCAGAGAGGGACCAGGGTGTCATGGTGGACGACAAGTTGACCATGAGGCAGCAGTGTGTCCTCATGGCCAAGAAGGCCAATGGGATCCTCGGGTGCATTAAGAAGAGCGTCTCCAGCAGATCGAGGGAGGGGATCCTGCCCCTCTACTCAGCCCTGGTGAGGCCACATCTGCAGTATTGTGTCCGGGTCTGGGCCCCACAGTACAAGAGGGATGTGGAGCTGCTGGAGAGAGTCCAGTGCAGGGCTACAAGGATGATCAGGGGCCTGGAACATCTGCCCCATGAGGAGAGGCTGAGGGAGCTGGGCCTGTTCAGCCTGGAGAAGAGAAGGCTGAGAGGGAACCTGAGCAGTGTCTAGAAGTACCTCAAGGGAGGGAGTGAGGAAGACGGTGCTGGCCTCTTTTCACTGGTGGCCACCGACAGAACTAGAGGAAACGGCCGGAAACTGAAGTATCAAAAGTTGCACAGGAACTCAAGGAAAAATTTCTTGACAGTGAGGGTGCCAGAGCGCAGGAACAGGCTGCCCAGAGAGGTTGTGGAGTCTCCTTCTCTGGAGATCTTCCAAACCCGCTTGGATGCAGTCCTGTGCCACGTGCTCTAGGTGACCCTGCGTGTGCAGAGGGGCTTGGACTAGATGACCTCTAGAGGTACCTTCCAACCTTAACGATTCTCTGATTCTAAGATGGTGGAAAGATATATTTCTAAGGCTGTTTTCCTTCATTGCTGG
The DNA here is from genome assembly GCF_059628265.1 of Tinamus guttatus. Lineage (NCBI taxonomy): Eukaryota > Metazoa > Chordata > Aves > Tinamiformes > Tinamidae > Tinamus > Tinamus guttatus. The sequence continues at coordinate 14,678,787 of NW_028288821.1, read as the reverse complement.
AGTCTCAACAATGCCCAGTTCTGTGCCATTTTAAAGGTCTAAAACAAACTCTTGCTGCCACGTGCATATGAATTGGCATTTCTCAAATTTCACAGGAAATTATCTGGGGTCCACCAGCCTGCTCACGCCAATGGGAATTCACTGTGGTAGGACCCAAACCAGCAGCTGGGGGAGCTCTCAGCAGCCCTGGATACCTCAGGAGAAGTTTCACCAGGGCTGACATATGCTGCTCTAATTTAAAAATATCAGTGTGTGACTTGTGTAGTACAGGTCCCTGCAAAGAAAAGTTACAAATTCGCACTGAGTAATCACAGTCATTTCATGGGATTCCATTACTAAGGACCACAATGAACATTTTAAGCTTTTTGCCAATGCAGAAAACTAGTCTTCTGACTGTAGCATTGTAGAAGAATGACAAATGAATAAACATGTATTTGAAGTACTATGAATTGATGAAGTGGATTAACTTTAAATAAATATGAAATCAAGCCTAACAAATACAACCCTCCTTGAAGCCAGAATAGAAATCTAATGTAGCCATTCTCAAATAAGGCTGAAGATCAAATGATGAAATATTTGACAGAAGCTAATGAGCCATCATCATAAGCAATAGGGTGTTAAAATGAAAAGAGGGAATTGCTGTGAAACACATTTTTTACGATTAATTTTTAGATTTTTCCGAGTACATTTTTCCCACATGCATATGAATTCTGAATTGCTATTTCTTGCCAATTTGGAGCTGAACCTAATGGCTTGTAACCATATAATGAGTCGTAATATTTAACTTGGATTCTGTGATCCCAAACATACTTGAAAGTTTTGATATTTTTATTCCACATGTGGCAGTGCAGGGAAAATGTCCTAGTCATATGGAGTTACACATATGTTCAGTATTGTGAGATATGAAATTTGTATCTTCACCTTCCCTCTTGTCCTTCTCTAGCCATATGAAAACAGAGACAGAATCAATACTTTTTACAAGCCCTGTCCTTTCACTTCTCAGCAGGTGCATTCGGCATCTTAAAACTTTTCTCCCAAGGCAGCGCACTGCCATGGTTGGAACTGGTGACACAGATGACCTCTACGTTTCTGCTAATCAATTGTTATGAAAAGTTGGCTGAAGTCACTCCAGAAAAGCTTTTCAAAGACCACCAGCCTTGACTCATCTCTCTTGCTGTGGCCAATGAGAAACTTGGTGTTATCTTGACTCTTACTCATAAATATCTATGTGAAAACCCATTGACTTCAGTGGAAGAGAGGACCAGGTGATTGAAAAATGAGGTGATTGAAAACCCCATCCTCTGTGTTGCAGTTTACTACTTCATAAAAGATGGCAATGACTATATTGCAGGAAGTATTATGAAGGTTGAACTACTAGTTTAAAGTACATTAGTTTGGATAGGTGATATGTTCTAAGTAAGCACCAGTTATTAAGATTTTATCCTTTAGAAATACTAATGCCTGTTTTCCCCAACTGACAGCTGACAAGTATGGTCAAAGTGACTTTGTTTGGATGACAGTCTTTCATTTAAAAAGAAGTCAGAAAACAATGAGACAATAATTCTTTTAATAATCTTCAAGTACATACTTCCCTCTGAGTGATCCATCTCATTACCTTCTTTTGAAGAAAGTTCTTATTAACAAGCTGTATGATCTAAGAATAATTATTATCAGAAGGTCAGCTTTAGGATTCCTACAGTGCAAAAGAATAGTTTTTCTATCACATTTTTATTTGTATGGCTGGAAACTGTTTTTCAGTCATGATTTAGAACCAAACTAGGAGAAATCATTATTGTGGCTCCGTTGTAAAAAAGATGGATTATTTCTGATTCACTCTGAGTATAGGATAGTTTCTTTCCTGACTTTGTTAGTCGCACAAGATGGGCAGCCTTACCCTTATACTCTTGCAATCTTTAGACTAGTCATTCTCCTCCCAGGCTAAGTAGTCTCACATTCCTCATTTCCACCATCATGTCATGATGGTTCCACAAGGTCCTTGGATGTCTACAAAGCTTGAGATATATGTTCCCTTTCAGGTGTAGTCAGAAACCAGTGCTAGGCTGTGCTGTGTAGGCAAGCTTCATGCATCACTGTTTCCTCTTCTACCACTCTGTGGCTAAACATAAGACACCCACCCATGCCTGTCAATCCAGCAACTCTCCTGAGAGCTACGCTCATTTTGAAGAAGATGGTAATCAATGACAAATTAATAGAACACAGCTATACATAATTCAGGATAATAAACGCCAATAACTGAAGTATACCAGCCAGTAATTGAAGTATGCCACATGATGCAAAGCACTAAAAATTTGCATTGCTTGTCACTTCCAGATCAATATTGAAGATATTATTAAATCAAGATTGGAGGAAAACAACAGACTTGGAAAAAAATCAAAAGTCACAACCTAAAATCCATAAATCACTCAGTCATAAATAATTAAAAAGAACAATCCTTCCTTTTTGTAGAATATGCAATAGATTTAAGGGTTAGCACTTGTTTTAGTAACAACATTTCAAACCCCATACTACACAACTCTCCTTCTTTTAATTTGTGCATTGGTTGTGCAGTCCCTTGCAATTTAGATGAAAAGTCACAAACACCCTTCAGGCTGATACAAACTTATTTAGCTCCACTGAAGCTGCTGGACTTCTCAACTAGCAAATTATGTACAATCGCCCTTAATTTTAGCTAGTACATTTGAGTAGATTTTAAAACATAAACAACACTTAAAACAATATTCAGGCCTATTCCGTAGTCTGTGGAAGTTTATGGAAAGGCTCCCACTGACTTTGAACCAAGCCTGGTACCATTTTTCTCTAAGCATTTAGTGATCATAACATGAGCATCCAATTGCTTCCAGATTAACATTACAAGTTTTGCAATTGTTAAAAAGTTTCCTAGTACGGCAAGTGCTGAGAATTCACCTCATATTTTCTGCAGCAAACTTTTGAGCAGAGGGAACCGGATATCCAGCTCCTTCTGAAATGAACAGGACTAGCGTCTGCAGTGCCCAGAGGCAGCTTTTGAAAACCTTAGCTTTGCTCATTTTTGATTCAGTGTTTTCTATCCTAGTCATAGGCAAAAAGAGCTGAATAAAAAGTTGTATTTTCTTTGCTTTCTGAGCACTGTACTTTCTATCAACGCACAGTGACTATTGACGAAACATTTTTTTTTCCTGTACATACAGTTCCCTTTTTCATTTTTGGCCAATTCGGTCTAGTTTCCAGTTGAATATACAGATTAATAACAAACTATATTTTACATGTAAAATAAGGTATTCATGCATACAACATACTTGTATTGATCCCCAGTGTGGTGTAAACCTCCGATGTATTGCAAAAAGCATCTGAAAAAGCAACTGAGTGTACAGAAATGTTTCTTAATTTCTGCTTTAGGATAGATAGAGTAAATTATTCAGCAGTGTATTGTAAAGATACCCAAGGGAAACAGTCTCAGTAGAAAACATTTTTGGTCCCTGTTATAAATAAAACACATCGGACTCACATAAGATTGTTTGCATCTTTTGTGTTATCCTGTACTTTGTTTTCAGAATGGGTCTTTTCTGTTTATCTGATTCCATCTGTTCTTATATGCTATGGAGAGACCATAAAAATTACAAGTAGACTGCGACCGAGCCAGCGGCCTGTGCATTATAGTAGACTCTAATTAGCTTTCCAGCTTCGTTCTCCAAAACATCAAGTGCATTGCCTTCAATAAAGCTATTTAATCACTATTAGGGATGTTTTTACTGTCAGCACCCAATGTCATCAATGTAACACTCAGTCTCATTGGCAACAACTTATCTATTTATGCTCTGCAAAATGCACACAAGAGAGACCTTTCCTTTCAGCTTGAATGTTTGCAATGTCTCCGTGTCTCCTGGGATGGAATAAGGGTCCTCACAGCAATGGCAATAAGGTATCAACTTGGGATGGCCAGGTTTGAGCACTTTTATTCACTTACAGGGGGTAGGGGACATCTTTTCTATGGCAGTTTCTTCCTGCTGTGCTATAATTTGTAATGATAGAAACTGTGGTTAATGTTGTCTTACCCTGCTGCTGAGACGATGATTAGGTGCTTTACCTTGGTATTACTTGATGTATAGCTCTCTCCCTTGGTGCAAGTTGATGTCTGTTGGGTTTCTGCAGAAATTTTGCCAGTATCTGTGGGAAGCACTTCTGCTGTAAGGCCAAAGCTGACTGCAGAAGCATCTCGGGGCAGCAGAAAGGTCCAAGGTGCCACTAGGCCTCTTTTTTTTGGCAAAACACCATGCCCTGTCCTACAGATAACAATATAAAATATTCCCTGCACTGCTTGAAATCTAACCCCAGAGGAGACGGAGGCAGTCTCTGAACCACCCTGTACCTCCTGCCTTGCTGATGCAGCACTGAAGTGTAGGCAATTCACAGCTCATCTCTCCTGCTCCCAGGAGTTGTCCAGCAGGGCAGGGTGACAGCAGCCCCAGAGCAGGGCACAGGGAGCGGGACCACACGTAGCTCACCCCACGGCAAAGGGCAGCCCCGTCCTGCCCGCCCTTCCCTGGTGGGAGCTTGTCCCTCACTGCCTCACCAGAGAGAAAACATTTTTGTTGGCTTTTCCTGACTTTTGTTAAGTGTAGCTATTCATTGTCAACCTTCTTAAAAACACACCACAGCCCTTGGATGGCTACAGTTTCTGCGTAAACGGAGAATTCATTATGCCTTTGGCCAATGAAAACTACACTAAAATAGTAACAAAACATTACTAAAATAACATATAAAGCATGTAAGTTTACTTTTTAAAAGAAATTCAGATATATAAAGCTTGTGTAATGGGGAAAAGCAGTGAACATCTGCAACATCATAGTGCTTAAAAAAGCACTGGTTTGGGAGCCTTGCTGTTTACAGACACCTGCCTAGCAATGATGCCAAAGTCAAACTGTTTTATTAGCTTTGACAGATGACCAATACCACCTAACGGCCTTTATTGTGACAGACAGCTCATTTATTTCAGCCATGTAAAATCTATCTTGTTAATTGGTTATAAGAAAAAAAATTGAGTCTGGCTTTCGAATACGGAAGCTTCAATCCATCCAGCTGTTAAATTTGGCATGGAATGATGATGAAAATTTTGGACATGCAAAAAATAAGCCCCCTGACTTACCTTTGCCTCTCTTTAGGCATAATTAATCTTTTGCCCGTATAATTGAAATGCCTGAAATAATTACCAGCTACGTTTTTTCTTACTGCACAATCCAGAGAGGTATTTCAAGTGTGGAACCATAATCGCTGGCTGAGGGTAGAGCAGATGGAAGCGATTTCCTACACCTTCATAATCAGATCTAGAGGAGACTGTCAAACTATCCCTGTAAACACGCACTGGGAATATCCACAAGGAAGGGCAGCCTGTGCTTGTCTTTGTGCATAACCTCTCTGGTGTTGCCAGGCCGATTTTGACAGCAGTTCATCTTTAGTTTCTATCTTAAAAATATGAAGTAGGTACCTCAGGAAGTAACTATGTTTAATCTGATTTCTCTTCACATTAAAAAGACATGCTTTAAATATATTATTGAAAAACACTTATAAATATTTCTGCTACCTGTGAATGTTATGCTGTTCCTCAACAATAAAAATACCATGGAACTATGAATTACAATTGATTGTGGCTAGATTGCTTTTTATTTTTCCTAACAATATCCCTCAAAACTACGTTTGCACTGTCATCCATGTTTTATTCAAAGTTGTGGGTTCAGTTTGGCTGAAGTATTTCCATAATTTGCTTCATGTTTAATGAATTAGTATTGTTCTTTCCACTTTAAATGAGTAACTGAAGCATGTGCAAGATTTACATTTCATTGATGCAAATTTCAAATAATTTTAGTAGTATTCAATTTAATGATGTAATGTTATGATTTACCACTTCCATGAATATTAATAGAAATAGAAAAGGCAACAGATGATTTACAAGTTTTCAAAAAGAAAATATTTTGAGGGGAAAAGAAATCTTAATAAAAAGTGTACTTGTCTTGAAATGACCACTTTTGAGATGAAATTGATACTCCTGCCAAAAGTAGCTGTCTAATTTGAAACTAAAATTTGAACTATATGCCTTAATTAAAGTCCGAATCAAATTCTAAAGGCTAATATTTAGTATTATTTCATTAGCTTTATATTCAATTTGTAAAGTCTGTTTTTCTCTAGCAAAATGAATGCTCTAATTTTAAGATTTATTGCCAGAGATTAACTATGCAAGTAACAACCTCAGCTGGGCTAAATCAGCATAGATCCATCGAAGTCTGTAAACCTGCATGTTTATACCAGCTAATGACTAACTCCAATCTTGCAGAGGAAGTTGCCATGTACCAATGTAATATGGCACAGAAATGCACAAAATGTGTGGTAGCTCTGCGCTGCTGAAGATTTCTAGCAATCCATTTGCAATTGCTGGCACCGAATTGTCTTGCCAACCTGATGAGCTTCACTAGCATTACTGAAGGAGAGCGAGAAGATGGTCAAGATTCCCGGAACTTGTTATACGTGCTGCAACATGTAGACTTTGTCCCTGCCTAGGTTTTGCTTTGAATCTGGCCTAGGCTGACCCAAAAGTTGTGATCGTCTGAAACTTGCTTCATCTAAAAAGAGTTGTTGGCTGCCGGCCAGGTACTACTACGGCTGCTTCTCACCATCTCCATGCTCTTCATGCACCCACCTACCTAATGGGCAACTAAAATCTCACCACAAACTGCAAATATGTTCACACCTGCGGCCAAGCACTAAAGGTCTAGAGGACTAGCAAGTCTAGGGGACAAGCTAAGGGTCTTCCCTTTCCCAAAGCAAAACTTCCACATATGCAGGGTATAGAACCCCCCCCCCGATATACAGTAAATGAAGAATCTTTACTTAACTTCAGTGGCTCTAGGTAGTCTCACGTGTAAAAGCAGGCATAAAGTCTGGATTTTGCAGCAGCATGGACCCAACTGGGATGGGGAACGCTCCCAATCTGGCAATTCTGGCACTGCTGCTAATGCAGTACTTTTACAGTGCATAAACTGAATATTCTCCTCCTGGGAAAGGTTAATCCCGTCCCTTTTATGAGCACGGTACTCATTAATACGCATACTGCATTTCTGAAACCCTGGCTTCCGCTAAAAAAAAAAAAATACGTATAGTTATTCATATTGCCTTCTCATAACTTCCTGGGGTCGTAATCATGGAGAAAATTACTGCATTGCATTAATAGATCCATAAATGGCAATGAGCCTTTTGAAATGTAAACATCACTGCGGATCTGCGGATCCTTTGAGAGCAAATATGATGGGAGAACTTTGCAACCCAGCATATTTTTCATTAGTTTGTGTAAACGTATCATTTAGCTTTAATTCTCCGTCTTGTCGTTATGGTAATCAGGACCCTAGTCCAACAAGCTACTAAAGCTCCAGTCTAGCTTTAAACCTGTGTCTAATCTAGGTGCGTTCCCTGTGCCTCGGGGACGGCTGGGGCAGTGCCCGGAGCTGGAAGCCACCATGGGACAACCCCAGCTCAGCGTGTGGTGGTGCCTGGCCCAGGCAACCCATCCAAGAGACAGCACAGATCACAAATCACAGGGACTTTAGGTGCGAGGGAGAGAAAATAGTGCTGAACTCATCAGATATGGAGGAGAGTTTGCCCGGTAAGCGCTGCCCTTCTTGCGCACTTCATGGTGCAGCAGAGAGCCCCGGCCGGGCCTGGTGATGGCGCGGTCGCGTGCGAGGGCGGGCGCGGAGGCACGCGGGCTGCCCGCAGCTGCCTCGTTACCATTCCTGACAAACACGCCAGACACCGGGGACGCACCGCCCTGCTAATGCTGCCATCTGAGCAGGAAGACATGCCAAATTCCCTAAAACACCTCCCTCCGGGGAGCAACTGAGAGCTGTTTATAATAGAGCAGGAACTCCGGAGATTTATCAGTGGCTGTCACAGGTGAACGGTGTTTACTAACAACGCCAGAACAAGTGACAAAGAGGCGATGACTCCTCCAGGATGCTCAGCCTTTGAAATAATTCACCCTTTCGCAAGCAGCCCCTGCAAGTCCCACACGAGCCATGTCTATAGCCGCGCGTGCCACATGGGCGACCACAGGAGCAGGAGAGCTCGGGCACAGCAGAAGCTCTCCCTTCCCTGCACACACCTGATCAAACCTGGCCTCACACCTGTAGCTTCCCCAAGGCACTGGGGGACATGTAGAATGATCCAAATGGATTTGATTTCTCCCTCCATCAGAGCCCTACAGGGCCTCGTTTCCCTATATCTGATTTGTTTGAAAACTTGGCTGATGGTCAGGCCTTCAGACACATACTCATCGTTAGCAACCATGCACTGCACACGCTTCCTTTTCCCTCCCACAGGTTTTTATAATTTCTTTAGCAGTATGAATTGTATGGATATGGAGAGAGGGAGGTTTGGGCTCAGCAGTTTGAAAAGTGGAGTTTTCTGATCTAGGCTACCGCTCAAACACCCTCCAAGGTCCCTGCGAGTCACCTGCACCCTGGGCCACTGCAGCATGGATGCACTCACACGGCAGGGCTGCTTCCCTGGACAGCGCCACTTTTCCAAGCACCTCTTTCAAAAGTATTTTCTCAAAATGCTTTTTTCATGCTACTCAGAAAAAGAATAAAACATTGGTACAATACCATGAAATAGCACTGATTTGATTATTTTGATTTGTGTTCTCTATTCTAAAAAAAATTCACCTACACAGAAATGTAAGCACAGATCATCTTTGAAAAAAGAATGAGCAGAGATAAGAGAGCAGCAGAGATCCCCCTGGAAAGTGTAAGGTTAAGTGTTGTTGGGGACAGAGATACGAGCTATCATTTATCGATTTACCCCAGCCATAAGCAGCAGCTCTCAGGTTAGCAGAGTATTAGCAGACCCTTGGAAGCTCTTTTCTCAGCTGCATGAGGAAACTCAGCCTGGCTGAGGACTCACTGTGTAGTGTCATTTGTATCACAGGACTGCCAGAAACATTATTGTCCTGTTCTGCTCTCAGAGAATTCATAAATCAAGTTCTAGGAAGAGGGTGGAAGGTACAGCTGGTCACTAAAGAAGGAAATTGAGAAGTTCCTGAAAGGAGACAGGAACTTTCTGCTAGTTTCTTTGTTAATGTTATATTTTAACTGTTGAGCCAGTTGCTCCCATTTCAAACAAAGCCTTCATTCCAGCTTTGCTACAGCACACCACAAGCTTTTGAGATTCCAGACATGGCCTCTTTCAACTGTAGAAAGCAACTTTAAGCCTCTCACAACTGTCTTCCAGGAAACTTGACTCTTAGTACACTTGCCTCTTACTAAATAAAACACCAACTTCCATACGCAAGCAGATTCCTTTAGAGACAACTAAAAGCACCAAACAAGCACAAATTGCCATGCAGACCTCAGCCCTGCCACCCTTTCGGACTCTATCAGCCAGCGACATATGTTCAGCCCATTTAAGACCAATACCATATATGCATCATTCTCCACACAGTATATCTTGATCCCTAGCATGCAAACACGTACTGCTCAGTACAACCATTAAAGGGTCAATAAACAGAGGGGAACAGAGTAAGCTGGTGTGACGGACACCCAGCATTTCTCTTTGGCACCTCTCTTGTCAGGAACATCACAGGGGCACACATCTTCTCTCTTCTGTGCCCTCATATTAGGTTTTCCTATTGAACAGTGGTTATAAAATAAATATTCATCAAACGTAAGCTGAAGGAAGACAGAATATTTGTATGCGACTAACACAAAAAATGTCTCCAAAGAAAATGTGTTTTTCCACGTACCTTTTTATAATTCTTGAGATTGCCATTAAACTTCTGCCTCTACTGAGGCTTCCTTTGTGGCCTAGATCAGAGAGCCTTAGAAAATGCTGAAAACAGTCCTTCCATTCTCCTACACTTTGGCTCTCCTGTTTTGACTGCGTTTTTTGAGAAACAGCAAACCTTTCTTGCATGTTTTTAGAACAAACTAAGACTGAACTCGAATCTTGGTTGATGTTTATGTGCTCTATTTTAAGAAGTGCTAGCTAGATAAAAATTGCCCATGTTTTTACATCTGTAGCTTTACAGTAGAGTCATTAAGAAGTTGCCCAGCAACATGTACTTTTAAAGGCTTAAAGCAAAGTTCCATTGAAACTCCTCTAGGTACCTTAAGGATACCATATACTGTGATAACCAGCAGTTTGCAAATGGTAGCCTACAGCCATAACAAAAACTTCACTTGATTTCTCTATTCACGAGGTGGAAGAATAACACAATAAATATGCATTGTGCTTTTGCTCCGTGAAAAGACAAGCAGGAACAGACAACAACATTTGGAGAAAATGCTACTAAAATAGCCAGGTTTCAGCCTGAGGGCACCAACGTGCCTTTCCCTACACTTTCAGAATGCAAAATCACCGTCTTCAGGACTCCCCTTTGGCTGAACCATAAGCATCCTCCGATCAATGGACAGAGCACATCAAACCAAATGACAATCAGCCGATCCTTTATCCCCTCTTCCACCTTCTCTCTCCCTGCACCATAAATGAAACCAAATTCTGTTATCTCTCCTGCAGAAATTCATCACTTTCTCTTCCTTGCTGTTTATTGTGATCTATTGCTTCAAGGATTTTTTTAAATTATTTTATTTTATTTTACTTGGAGAGCTTTACAAGAGGAAGACGAGAAGGAATAAAGAACGCTATCTGCGATGGCTATGAGAAAAAAAAGGGCGGCAGCTGGAAAAAAAAAATAATCCCATAAATTAGCCTAAATTCATGGCTACTGAAAGAAATTGTGACTCCACTGACATCAGCAACCTAAGAAATGTGTATAGGTAGGCATGTTTCTCTCATATGGCTATATATAGCATCGGTACTGCTAAAGGATTCCCTTGCATTTCCACTAACAGCACAATCCTGTTCTGCTCATACTACCAAATATATTTATATTTGGTGTTATATTTCATTTTCTGTCTATCTGACATACATTCATGGCTGATTCAGAGTTATTTATCTAAGCAAATACTATATATACATATGTATATACAAATTCCCCCTGCCTCCCAAGTGAGTGTCTAAAAAAATATTAAAAGGGGAATTGGCTGGACAAATACAAACATCACAGCAATTTAATCTATTTATCAAAATACTTGTGATTCTGAATAAATCAAAAATGGAAAGATGGATACAGATCTGGATTTTGGGTATGCCAAGCTCTTGCAAACTGAAGCACCAGAGATTTCTCAATTCAAAGCTACTCACAATTCCTTCCTGTGGGCACTGCAGAGAAGTTAAATTACAATGAACAGCCTGGGCTTCTATCATGCCTAACAAACTTGCTTTTTTCTTGGGTCTTTTTTGTTATTACTTTTTCTTCCCAATCAAACAAAAATTTCCGTGCATTACATGGAAGATGGTATTTTGTAGCTTTAGTGGAGCAGTAGAGACTCAAAAATCTTACTCGGAAATGGAGTAGGGAGTAGGCTACTGATAACACAAACCCTGAAGCAATGTATCAATTACTCTTTTAGAAATGTGTACAATTTCCAGTCTACCACAGAACCTAAGGTGCAATCTGGTAGGATTGACTTTAACACATAAATGAGGAAAACAAAATACTAGGTTTTGAACCTTTAGCATTCGTAGCTGAATTAGTTCTGCCTTTATCAGAACCCTCGAGCGCAATGCCACTCAATGATGGTACACGGGGACTTTTAGAGAGATTTTCTCTGCTCAGGATTAAGAGCAGGTTAAATTTGTGGGTTTTTTTCTTTTCTTTTTCCCTTGGTAAATCAGAGATTGTCCTTTCTATAGCCAGAGGCGACAGGGTACCACTCCGAGACATTACGGTGCCCAGGCGTCTCTCAGGACAGAGCCACGCCGTCAAACAGGGGGGACGTCAGCTCTGTAGAGGCCGGGCTTACTTTTGCAGTAACAAATCAGTTTGCTTCGTGCTCACACAAATCCTCAGAAGGAGTCTTGCAGCACGCGGGGAGTTCAGGCCCCCCAAAGCTCAAGGCTGCTCTCAGTGGAGCGATCCAGCCTCACGCCTCCGCTTTCATTAGTGACTAAGCACAGAGGCAGCGTCTCCTGCTGCTTGCACAGCTTCGTCCCTACTGCTCCGACTCAGAACCGGGACAATTAAAATAAATCAATTAGAGCCCCGGTGCGGCTCCTGTGCCAAGGAGTGGCTGCCGGCGAAAGCAAGGGATGTGGAGGCAGCAACATTGCTGGGGAACCACGGGTGGGCAAGGGTTCGCCTGACCGACCTGTCCATGAGAAGGAGGGTGGATATCCATGCCTGCTACAAAGATCCTGGTTGATATTAACTTTAATTATTTCATAATATGTCCCTGTTTTCAAGTGTGTGCTGCCCACAAGCCTTTAGTTAGTTACTTGGTATTCGCAACTCCTAGAAACTCTTTTGAGGATTTGAGACTTGGTGGAGATGCACCCTGCTCCTTTTAAAAAAATCTCACCAAATCTGTGCTGAGCTCTCCAGATGCCCGTGAGACCCAAGTGCTTTTAAAAAACTGATCCCAGCTGAGCAACTGGTCTTGCCTGCAAGAAAATTCTGTGAGCAAGTGAAACAAAAATACCTTGAGCAAAGTCCAAAAGCACATCCTCCTGTCTGGTTTCACTGCCACTTTAGAAAGGGTCAGCTATTCAGCATATCCAGATTTTTGAGAGTTCACCTGGCAGAGCTGGGAAGGGCTGAGGATGCAGCAGGAAATGCTAAGGGTTAGGAAGTGCATAATTAAAGGCTGCTAATTAAATGCAGGAAGCTGCAGGAACTCCCACAACATCATGTGGTGACCTGCACATTTGAACTGGTCCCCTAGTCTAAAACAAGCTCAGCTTCCAATCTCCAACTGTTTTATTCTCTACTATTTTTCATGTTTCCGCATCTGCATATGCTTGCGTGCCAAGCATATATATTATTTTTACAGAAAGATGCTATACAAAGCAGATCCACTAGTAGTGCTATTAAAAAGTCTGAGTTGCAGTGTCTTTCCTGGGAGCATGTTAATGTACAGGAGGAATACAATTTCCCTGTATGTGGCTTGCCAGTTTATAAAGACCTGCAAGCTTTTGTCCAGGCTGCCTTACGTTTACAACAATGTGATCTGTTGCTCAGTACGATCAGCACGTACCACATCTACAGCCCTGACAGGGCTTCTTTGTTCATTTTGTAGAGGACATAAACCATCCCGGGCATGTGACCTATCATCCTTTATCTGAGTCCATTTCTGTGAAGTCAAACTAAGAGCTATTCTGTGTAAAACGCATCCAGATACACAGATATATGGAGTTTAGAGGCTGCTATGGTGCTGCATCTGACAGGCTAGAGGATGAGAAAAAAGAAAACGTAAAATATTGACTTGTCCTTGTCCTTACCTTTATACAAGACTGAGGAGGTGAGGGGAGGTTATTATATATTTATTAGAGTGGAAGCAGATTTTAATCTGAATAATTACCTTTGTCTGCAGAGGAGTTAGTATTCAGAACTCAAAGGAGAAAACAGAAGCTACTCTTATAGCATTTAAAAGAAATGAAATTGTATTGAATTACATCAGTTCTTCTCACTTCTCCCCCTTCCTCCCAAATATTTATATATGTTCTATTTTAACAGGCTCAGAAAAGGTGAAAAAGCCACAATCACCCTGTTACTGAGGGCTGGGCAGGGGGGAGAAGCAACACTGGGCAGGGTTAACCCTGGGGGTAGCGTGGGGCAGCTGTTACCTGCTCTGCTCCTCAGCCAGGACGCACACAGGCTTTGACCACGCTCACGGTGACAGGTGGCTGTTCTATAGGAAAGGCAAATTCCCCACTTTTGCATGGGACACAAGGCCTCAGTGCCTGGTATATATAAGGTGTGCATTGATAGCAACTGTCTTGCAAAAATGCTCTCCTTGGCGGCAGATGCAACGGCCTCTGATTGCAGAGCCCAGCGCACTGACGCTCACGGGCAACCAGCTGCAAGGGCAGAGTTCGCTCTCACCTTCTCGGTTGACGGAGGTGAATGAGACACGTGCAGAAAATCAAAGCCTCTATTGGCAGGATTCACAGAAGGAGCTAATTTATTAGAACAAATAGTTAGAAGAATCTATGCTAGCTCCAGCAGTGTCCAAAGGAAGCATTAGGTTAAACTTTTTTTTATATAAATTATTCAGTACATCTCTTAATCCTTTAAATAAATTCACACCTTAATCTGTAAGAATCTTTTACTCACCGACTGCAGCTTTAAATGACCATCAATGAGCAAGGTTAAACTCATTCCAAATCTAGTCTTTGGATATGGACTTTTTAGTTACTCTCTCAATTATTATTTCCTGCTTTGATCCCTTTTTTTTTTTTTTTTTTTTTTTTGCAATACAGGACCTCAGTTCCACAGCCACTCAAGTCAGCAGGAGCCATCCCATTAGTAAAGTTTTGATCCATAACAGTTTCTTCCTGAGGCCTGGCTGGCTACATGGCTCCCATAAAAAAGGACACCATTGGAGGGAAAACCTGTTTTACCCTCGCTGAAGGCTCTGATGCATCTACAAAGCCTCCAATTTTAACAGAAGTAGGATCTCAGCATCTTCCAGATCCCTCCTGTACTACCAAATGAGCTGATATTTGAAAACTGGGTCGCACTTTGCCAAGAAATTAAAAAGCAAGCGACCAGCCCACAGACAGATGGATGACATGATCTCTAGGGTTGCGTTTCTTTCAAAAAAATACCCTAAAATGTTCCCAGGAAAAGATCAGACTCCTACAAAGTCGCAGAGCGGGTATGAGTTACGGCTCCTGGCAGCCACATCACTCCGGCAGGACTGGGATCGCAAGGAAGCGTTGCCCTGCTCCGGAGCAGTGACCCCGCTGCAGCAGAGTGCGGAGCTCCCAAGGTTACCCTGTGTGCGTGGGGACGTCTTCTTGCCAGCTCCCAGGCTGCTGGTCACTGCAAACACAGGCAAGTGATCGCGGTGAAACAGCGAATCCTGTTTATTCTAGAGCTTAGCTTGAAGTAGAACGTAACATTTCAACTCCCTTGAATGCTGTACCTGCAAACCGAGCTGACACTGCAGCGAAAGCTTCTGTCTTTGCAAGGCTGAACAGCAAGTCTGAAATCTGAAGCATTCAGCATTAGGGGAAGTCTTTTCACTTGATTTTATCTCCAAGTTAACCTCCCGCTTTTGCTTTTGCAACGGGAGACGAAAGCAAGCCTTGTTCAGCAACACAGCGCACACGGAAGGGCAGACCCGTGTCCTGCAGCTACACAATCAACAGATGTTTGCATCTGGAAAATAAACTCCCTGAGCACAAGGTTGCCATCGGTTAAAATAGCAAGCTGCCTCTTCACAAGAGAGCCAGTGCATAGCTAAACATCAAAATATGTCTCTGCTACTTTCATTATTGGGATATGACCAAACAGTTTTCAAATTTCAAAGCTGTTCTCTTCTAGAGCGATGACAATAATTCAGTTTGCTTCAGTGAAGACAGTAAAGCTGCTTGTACTTTTCCACATCTCCCTTCTGTCAATACTGGAACTTTTCCACGTTTTGCCTTATGTAAAATGATTTGACTTCTTTACGAGAACAAGTTGCCACTTAGCAAGCAGAAATAGCAAGTGGCAAGCTGAGATAACCCCAATTAAAAATAATTTTTTTTTTTTACGGTCCCTGTCTTTTTTTTCAGTCCTTCAACGGACAACAAGTTCCGAAAGGTAGCGGCCTGAGTTCCCTCTCCAGCATGCACAGAAACAGCAAAGGGCGCCTGAGACACTCGCCCGCATCCGCGAAACCCCATCTGATCCAACTGGGGCCTGCGCTGGTTGCCCGGGCAACAATCAGACAGTCGCTCACACAAACGAACCGCAAACAGCAGAAGAAAACGTGCTCCAAGGGGCAGCATCTACCCCTCCAGCGCGAGCGCTGTTCATTTCAGCAACAACCATACAACGCTAGCCTATGCTCGTGGCAATGGCAACAACGGAGAAATATTATAGGCCGACTGGCTCGCTCGTGAGGATAAGGACATGCAAAAGGTTGTGGGCAATTGAATTTAAAAGCACAGTTCCATTTTTATCAGTCTTTGCTTTTCTTCTCCCTGAGAAGCACAGCATGGCATCTGGATGTAACTATATGTCACCGCATAAAGCGGTGATTCATTAGTGTTTTCTGAGCACACAATTTGAGTTATTGTCTACGTTTTTCCTCATAGCACAGGCAGTTAATTGATCAGCTTCGTTTTAGACTCCTAATGACATACAGAGGAGATGGCTCTTCTCGACGTATATGGATATAACAGGCAGAGCGAACAAAGGCCCCCATTTCCATAGCAACGTGGTCCGTGTGGGAGCTCCAAGCCAAACTTCGCCCTCCCCCCTTGCTTCCTACCACACAGGTTTCCTTCTCCGCGCTTCTCCCAGATGCTTCCGGCAGAATGCGGCCACGCTTGGGCGGCTCAATGTCCCGCATGAAGTTGAGCGTCCGACTTGCATAGACAAGAGTTGGCTTCGGGGCCAACGTGATTTTCAAACCAGTATAAGTTGTTAGCCTTAAGCAATCAAAAATTATGTCTTAAAAAATCTTAATATCTTATGTCTTAAAAATAAGGTTTACTTAAAAAGACGATCTTGGGACTTAACGTAATAATGAATATCTTTGTGTACTGTTTAATTTGATTTCTGCGTTAGAAGACTTTTAAGCCTCTTTCAATGCTGAGGTGGACTCAAAAGCCAGAGAGCATTTCTTGATGCTTTTTCTTTAAATTAATTAAATGTAAGCTTCCTCCAAGGTAACTCAGATCCAGGACCTGCAGCACCTGAGATTAACACTGATCATTAGAATAGTCTCAGTAACGTGCGGTAAATTGGGTATGCTGCAGTTTTGCTGTAATACAGCTAAAAATAAATAATAATAATAATAAAAGGCAGTGATGCTTCCAAGTGGTGCTTATTGAAACCCAAGTCACTTGCCCACTAGAAGTACTGCAGAGGAACCTATTTTTACTGCAGATTTCTCACACTGGCATGTACAGTGTAAAGCATTTAAATAGCGCCTTGCGTCATGGGCTTTCAAGTTGGTGGGTGGAACTGTAAAACTGAAATCATTAGTAAAAATCACACATAAAAATGGTGTTTGGAACCTCAGCTCACACTGAGTCACCGTGTCAGAGCTAACAGTGGCACTGTGAAACAAAACTCATAGGGGAAAAGGTGCATCCATACTGTGTTCCTTACTCAGCGAATAAACCTGCTGCAACATCAGGGATCAAACGCTAGCTCTTCTGTAGGGTCAGCACTGTTCACTGGGGAGCTCGTGTTGCTCTTAGGCGAGCAGCAGCCATGCACCACATTGCGGTGCACTGTGCACGCGGTACAGGATTACAAAAACCAGTGCTGAAGTAAGCGCTTTCTTCATCTATCTTTACACTTGACACATTTGCATGGCAGAGGGTGTTAGATTTTGTAAAAACAAAAAGAAAAGCTTCACTTCTGTGCATGGATTTGCACACGTGTTTTCACCTCCTACTCTGAAAAATGGGTTGCAGGAGCTTCCAGATCACCTTAGACCCTGCTGTAATTTCAAGTCAAAGAGAGATAGTGATCACATGGTGTTTAAATTTAACAAAATAAAGAGACTTTCTAAAAAGCCAGTGAAGATAAGGGAAAGCCTCCTATCCTGTCAAGCTTTGAATGAAGTCGGTGGCTGGAAGGTGGAGGTAAAGGGGAGTTTCAACCTCCAGGTGGTTTAGTTTAAAATATATACTTTTAAGATAATGTCATACTTTCATTCAAGTGCAACTGTCTGATAATCCCTCATCTTTCCCCTTCTGCTCAGACTGTCTACTTGCATGTACATTAAGCAGACTGTAAAACAGCATGTGGAATGAACAGGAGCAAGAACCATGGCCTGCAGCTCCTCAAAGCTCCGGCCTCCAGCTACTCAAGTTCCAGCTTTCATCACATGTCTGGAAGCAGAGTTCAGACGCTTTTCTGTATCAAATTAAATACAGAGAAAGGATATGATATAAAGTTCTGAACATGCCTACACAAACGAGGAGGAGGCCATAAGCGCCAGAACCTTAGGGGCATCCACCATATGTTCCTAGTGAGCTCATCTGAAGAATTTTGCAAGGTAAGATGGGGAAACTATTGTCTGTGTTTAAGAACATAATGAAGTGTTAGCATTTATCAGGACTGATAAAACTTTATAGGCTTAGGTTTGGCATTTTTTTTTGCACATGCTTTTAATTAGTATATTTTCATTCAAAAAAGATATTGTTGAATCTCTGGGAAAGCATCTGAAGAATTAAAAGGTCTGCAGTGTTTGGGGATTTTGTTGAAGAGTCACTGCTGGGGCCATCTATAGTCTTAGTTGAATGATTAAAATGAACAAATTAAGAAGACATTAGCATGGGTAGTAGAAACTGAGGCAACGGCATGTTACACTACAAAATAGATGGAAAGAAACAGATGGCAGTTGTTGATCCTAGAACCATTCATTTTGTCTGAGGAGAAGAAAAATAGTCTCAAGAAACTAGTGCTAAGTGACAGATCCTCTTAGAAAACTTCTGTAGGAAATCATGTTAAAATATAACAGGCAGATGGAGATAAAATACAACACACATAACATGAGAAAAAGGCATGCCATGTATGCACTTATTTTTAAAGGTCATATTTTTTGTAGGAGAGTTTATTTATACTTACAATGAAGAACTCTTTGGCACTTAATGCCTATATATCAGGGACATTTTTGTAAACAATGAACTCAAATTACCTGTTGCTATAGCCTCTATAAAGGCACTCTATGTCAAGACCTTGTTGTCCCTCCTCTGTCAGTAAACACGAAATTCAATCACTGGCATCAACCACAGCCATCAAAGCCTCGAAGCCCCTTGGACCAACTTGTGCCACAAGCTCTCCCGGGCTTTCCTGCGCGATGTGGAGGGCTCTTCTAGCGAGCCAAACTCAGCAAGTGCCCAAGATCAACAAAGTGAATCGAAGACAGCGGGGCTTTTTGTTCGTTTTTTGTTTTTTTCTGTTTCATCTCCTCTCTTTCCCAGTACATAGCCACTGACATTTAGAAAGATATCCATTGCTGTTCCCTAGATGACTATAAAAAAAAGAGGGAGGATGCGCCTGGAATTTTATATGTATCATTTGCTGCTCTCCGCATTGAATCAGGGGACTCCACTTCCACATACTAGTGCTAATTACCAAAACAGAACAAAGTGCTGGGAATGAGGCTGAGCTTCCTTGCTTCTACAGAGCTTAGTGCAGACAGTGGTTCCCTGCAGTCTGCAGAATGCTAAAATCAAGGTGATCTGTGTTCTGCCACCCCATTTTGCAAATTGCTCTGTTTAGTCTCGGATCAGAGGAGAGTTTGACAACACCTTGCTGCAAAAATGATAGATTTGGGTCTGCATTTCACAGTCCCACAACACAGGTCTTTGATATTTTTTAGGCAAACTTTCTGTTTGAGGTTTGGAGATGGTTTTATCATTTCCTCTTTCCTAGGGAAGATTTGTTGCTCATACCCAACCTCTGAAATCACTTACGTGCTTCCTGTCATACATTGTTTTTAAACAGTATTTGATCTTGACAAATAAATAGCATAAATATTTCATGAAAAAATCATTTTTAAAGACCAAATTCCACCCATCCTTTTCTCCTTGTACTTTTGCATTTGGCATTGAAACAACTATAAACAGGCACACTGGTAACAAGCTAGGTGCCCTGTGGATAACAGGAGTATCATCACTAACACAAACCAAACCACACACACACACACACACACACAAAGCCCTTACATAAAACACTGGAACCATAAATACCGCCAGGGTAGTATTGATTGAATCTTATTCTTGAATTACACCAAAGCTTTTAATTCCATACTCACTTGCTGTTTTTCTTTAGGACTCAATTACATTTAGTCCTATATTCTCCTGAGGTCTTATACTACAATCAGGGCATTTAAACATGAGCGGAAGTATTAGCTGCATTTTCCGGTTTGGAACTAATGTTATTAATTTATTTTAGAAATGGACCCTCAAATCTGTGTTTCAAGGCAAATAAGTTTCATTTATATGGTGTATAAGTCATTACTTAGCATGCTTTTGCTAAGTATGTGACATTCTGCAAAACTGGTCCATCACCCAAGCATTTTCTATTAAATTCTATTATTTTAGTATCAGCCTCCAAAATCTTTCAGTCCCACAACAAGGTAATTGGTTGCTCTTCAGTTTTAGGGAACAGCTTTATGGATTTATCAATAGTTTGTGTTCCCTCTGGATCACCAGAAGTGCCATTACAGGAGGACAACACTTGAGACCTTCAAGCCTCACACACACTATAAACAGTAGAGACTGGATGGTGGGAGAGAAAGGAGAGCCCGGCTCTCAGGGAACCATCCAGCTACAGCTCTTGGGGACAAACTGAGGAAGACCATTGCCATGGGAGTGACCAGCCTCCCTTGGTTCTGCTCCTTGCAGGCAAGCAGGATCGGCACTGACCTGATGTTTCTTCCCAAGAAAAGCAGGGATAAAGAGGACAAATTCAATCCCCAAGGTCTACAGCTTCTGCAAGAGCCCTGAGCAGTCTTGTAGCCTGGAATCGCAGCTCTGCTCCGAGCCAGCTGCAGAGGACACCATCCTTCAAGACTGCTGCTCTTAACAGCACTCCTGAAGGCTCAGGAGGAAGAACATCAGGGTAAATTAGCCCATCTGTTTTCATCTGGCAGGAATTCAGGGAAACACAGTTTAGCAGAGTGCTTAAACACATGCTTAACCTAAAGCTTGCTATTAAGGACCCAAGGAGGTGCTTCGCTGGATGGAGAGAAAAGCTTTGGTACAGGGGCGAGAGGGAGGAGCTCGTGGTCAATCACACAGCAGGAGGCTTGAGAAACCGCGAGGGAAGCTGGTTCCAATGTACATGGGGATTTTGTGCAGCTCACCCACTGGGTGCAGTGGGGGTGGCGGAGATGCGGGTGGCAGGTCCGCTGCAGTCATAGAAAGGGTCCCTTGGCAAAGCACACGCTGCCTGTTGGTTCATCCTTGCCTTTTTCTAAACGGAAACGAGACAACACATTGCACATGACTAATCTCTTCATAACGCATTTTGCCTCCTGAAAATTGAATATAAATACAATTATTTTTCAAAAGAAGGGGAAATCTGCCAGATCTTTTATAGTGGTTCTTGTAGACAATACAATCCATCACCTTTCCATTAAAGAACTATACAAAATGAAATATTTAATAAAAAATAAATTATATATTAATGGCCAATGCATCACTGAAATCCCTGGAAGTTTACAACAGTGTATAAGTCAGAGTGTGTATTTTTGCAACAACTCAGCCTATTCTCATGTAATTTTCTGATTTGCTCAGGGTTTTGCAACTCCCTAAGCAATCCACAGCTTCCAAGTCACCTGTAAGCAGAAATTCCTCTCTGAGCTTCGGAACCAGAACCGCTCCAGTTCCTCCCTCAGCATCTATGAAACATCCCTTTACCTTATCATATGGTGCATGCCTTATTTGTGTCTCCATCATCCACATTCTGTTTTACTCCAGTTGGCAGTTGTGTGGGAGAAGAATACTCTCATAAATGAAAAGATTAACCCCTGGATTCCACTCAAAATTGAGCCCAACCTGCACCGCATCCTCCCTGCAGAGGAATTGCAGTTTTCGAAGGAAGCGTTGAGTGGGCAGAGAGGCAAAATCAGAGGCGGCTTCGAAACAAACGTCGCTGGCAGGGCTATGCGCAGAGGGGAGCACCCTGCTGGGATAATGAAAGAGCCACGAGGAGATTTATTCCAAGATCAAGACCCTAAACATATTTAGGTGTTTAACTCCCATCTCCTTGAAGTGCTGCACAGAGAAGACCTTGGAAATGTCTGCTCTGTGGGGACAACGAGACCCCACAGCCTGGAGCCTGGCGCCGGAGGCCCTTGCTGCAGGGGCCCTGCCGCGCCGGGCCCACGGCACTGCCTGGCGCGCTCCCCGCTCTGCAGCCCCGCACAGCGTGTCCGGGTTCAGTTCCCAAGCACGCACTTCGACACCACCTCCTCGTGTCCCCAACACAAGCCTCTCATGTGACACCTCTCCCATGGCCCATCTGCCGCCATCCTGCCCGCCGGGGGAGGGCAAGCTACCAGGGCATTAGTGGGGGAGGCAGCGCCAAGTGAAGGCAAGTGCCCAAGGGCCTCAGCTGCTGGGTAGGCTAAAATCCCTGTGGGGAGAAGAAGCAAACAACACAGCTGCCTGATGGAAGAGCCCAAAGAGATGGATTCAGTGGCTGCGGGGTCAGGCCCTTCAAGTGGAAATGAAACAGAGAGGTTTTTCTGCAATCATGTAGGCTGGCCTCGCATCTCTCTCGATATAAAGAAAACACAAGGCCCTGCCCAACATGGCAAGCACTTCTCTGCCTGCAGCCTAGCACGTTAAGTACATTTTCTTTAGGTTTTGAAAAGGCCAGCCCCGCATTTGCCTTTCTGACAGACCACCAGGCCTGTTAGTGCAGCTACTGCCTATGATGGAAATCTACGTTGCTTCTTTCAAAAATTCCTGCAATATTTCTTGACACCAGAAAGCAAGCTATCTGATAGGTAGTTCACACAAATAGTTCCACTGGCTTCTCAGGAGCAGAGCAAATCCTAAAAAGAATAAATGTTTTGCATTTTTAATCTCCCCCAAAATAGCTTAGATATGTATGATGGCAGTAGCTGTGAAAAGTAATTGCTGCACAGGGACCCAGTTACTGACACACTTCAAAACAAGTCAAAACTCCCACCTGGTTTGAGCGAGGAGTGTAAAGGGGATGAAAGAAATGGATGAAGATATCATTTTAGACACTTACTACTGGCAGCTTTCATTCATTCTTTTTTTCTTTATTCTAACCACATTAACCAAATCCTACCTACCACTAGAATTATCTTTTTTTTTTTCAACCTGAACTTCCTACAAATAAAAAATCCCAACCTGAGGACAAATTGAATTCTGTAAAGCTTGTATAATATAAATAATAACTATGAGGCTCTGACCTGTGGTCCTCATGCTTTAGAGAGTCACTACTGTGTTAACATGACTTTTAAAGGTTACATAGATGGAGAAATTATGCCCAGAAATAAATGATTTTGTTACCTTCATTGCTGTTTTAGTAATAATAATAATAATAAAAATAACTACCTACTAAGATCAACTCTAAATTATTCCATGTAGTTTGGGTAGAGTTGGAATCTCCTTGCACATAAGTCTAAGTAATGGCAACATTTCTCCGGCTTTAATTACAATAACAGTGCTGGGTAGTGCTACATTAAACTGACCTTTGGCATTACATTATCTGAGATAAATAAATTAAAAAAGAAAAAAAAATACAAACATAAATTCCTAGCAACAAACACAAGCATATGTTCTCATCCACAGTACGAAGTTGTTGCTACAGTGCCATCTTCAGTGCGTTACACAAAGTGGAATTCTCCTGGAGAGGATTTCTCTTTGCTTGCTAAGGCTTGGAAATGGACTAATGGAATTTATGTTTCACAGAAGGAAGAGGAAAAAGGGTGAACGTCTTCCCTTCCTATGTATTGGTGGGAATCATAGTGATATGATTCAGGAAACAAATGATTGCATAGGAATATATACAATTTGGGAACAGAAGTATCAGTATCCAGCCACCATACAAAGCTTTGGAGGTAAGACCAGTTCTCTCCTCCCACCATCTCTGGTACTAGCGATAAGGAGTGGGGACGATGCTTTTGCATATGCACACTCCTTGTGAGCGGTACATTACAGAATCATTGAGAGCTGTTAAAGCAAGTTTGGCAGCACATTCTTTGCACAGAGGAAGAAAAGTGACATACCTCCCCAGATTTGAGGTAGGTCCCACTCTAGCCATACTGTGCAGCATAAAATGATCAAACAAGCTCGTCCAGCCCAGCCACCCCAAACTCTAGCGCTTAGGGTGGATCCAGAAGGGAAGAATTATTTTCCTGGTGCGAAACAGGCACCAGGCATCATACTGAAGCAGTCCAAAGAAAATCATTATTATAGTCCTGCTGTGCTGCTTTCCTCCTTGTTTCCCTGCACTGCCAAAACAAGGCCATTACTCAGCCCTGCTACACCCTTCTCTGGGCCATGCTACAGAGGTCTGCTCCACAGGGTACAGGAGAAGACATCTCTGCAGAGGTCAAGTCCCCACCACACCACTTCCCAGTTGTCTCTTTGGTCTTCCTCTTTGCAAACTCTGTAATAAATACCTGGGCGAGAATGTATGAATACATACTGCTGTTTCAAAACCAGGTGGCAATGAGCAACGCAAGGCAAACTGGCCTAATGGCTGTATAATGTCAAAGGGAATACTTGCACGGACACAGGAAATAGGAACCAACTCCAATTCCATCTCAGCCATGCAACTTGCTAGCGTAAGCTGAAACTGCAACAGGTGCCAATCTTGTATTCTTGAAAAATATTTATTATTATGCTGCAGATGTTCTCTTTGGAAGGAACACATTTGCTTATCTTTGTTAGACTTACATATTTTCTGGCATATGGCTGAGAGTTGTATTACTCTATTGAGAAAACAGGTTTATTCAATGGGTGAAGGAGGAAAGTATAGAGAAAGGAAAATCCAACTTATTCGTTTTCAGTGATATTTCTCAATCTGAACAACAGAGTACTAGTACAATACAATGGTGTTCCCCTTCTGATTGCATCGATAATATTCTGCATTTGCATACTGCTTTCATTTTGATAGCACATTACAAATATAAGTGAATCCTCAACAACACGCTTTAAAATATGTAATCCTTACTATCTTTGCTGTCATATGCTGAAGCGGTAAAAGGGAGTTTAAATTACTTGACAAAGCTACATATTGTACGTGTCGGATTCCTGCTGTTCTCGTTGGCCATCACTTCTGCCCATCACTGAAGCGTGTATGTGACTACATCACAAAACCACATTCATGGCTTTGCTCCAACAGCTAGAGTGAAAGTCCAGATTCTAGGGGAAGCTGCTTAAAAGATAAAACCTCCTAGTCCTTCCTTGGCTGGTCCTTATTCAGTAAGGATTACAGGTTGGGGCCTTATTTACTGGCAATATCCCAGCTCTCTCAAACCACCTTCTGAATGTTTCTTTTAAGATAGAGTTCATTTACACTGAATAAAAAGAAATATTAATTATAGGTTATTAATGATGCATTTGCTCTTCATTTATATCTTTATGAGATATATATATATGAGAATTAAAAGTTATTATCTAGGCATCCAGACAAATCTCCTGATCACATTTGTAAGCCCATCAGTTTATTGAGACCGATCCCAAAAGTAAAGGTCTTTACTAGTACAAAGCAGGATAACTCCATAGCAACAGTCAGAAAAGAAACTATAAGAATCCCATTTATTACAAAGTATTATCTCTATCCAGAGGCATGATCCCCTGGTATGACATTTGCATTTAATATTGGCAACTTCATCAGTCTGCAGACATACCTCTGGCTGCAGCATCAGACCTTGTAGCCATGCTGAAGAATGAGTCTGCTCTAACTCCAATTAAAGCAAACAGAGAGGGGAATGTTCAAACAACTGTATTTAATTTCTACCACGCAGAAGGTAGCAAGACAATTATGATGTATCTTTGCAGCTAAATAGTGCAGCTAAACTGTGCTGCACCTAAGAATTCCTTGGCTCCCGAAGCACATTTAACACACACAGCACAATTAACAAGTTCGAAACCTGCATGCTAAAAATATAAAACTAACTACTTGCTCTTGTCTTAGCAAAATACCTTCTCAACATAAATAATTATCCAGCAATATGACCATTCTTTAAAATCTCTTTGAGTATTTTTCTAGTTCAATACGGAAAAATTTGAATTCAGCCTGCTTTGTTTTTCATAAAAAATGAGGATTCTTTTCCCATTCCTATCCTCACAAAACACACACTGCACATATACCAGACCAGCTACCTGGAGTCTTATTTGCAGCGTGGAGACAGAAGACAAGAGGAGTACCCTGCTGAGAAGGACTCAAAGAGTCTCTGAAATCCTGCCGGGGAGCAAGGAAATCTGCTGTACAGTACATTGTTTCCTGCAGTTTTTTGCAGTGAAGAGCTCAAAAATCTGTCAAAGCTCTCTGCCCTTCGTGACTCTGCTCATTGAAATGCACTTTCTGTGCAGCAAGTCATATTCAGATGTGAGCACTAATGTATCTCATGAAGAAAGACTCTAACATTTGCAGAACTGATCAACAAACATTAGACAGACCTCTGTACCCAAGAACTACCAACACACACAAATGCATCCTTGGTGAAAAGCCTCTTTAAGAGATACGTATCGTATCGGTTTTAATAATTCCTTCAAGACACTTCAGTGACAAGCAATACCAAAACCTAGCTTTGGCAAATTGGTGCAGACATCTGCAGGATTTAGCCCCCAGTACAACTGTCAGCATTCAAAGGATAGAATCACATTTACTTTACAATGTACTCCTTACAGTCATGAAAACCCACACTTTCCATCTTGAAAAGCTCAGCTTTACGAGAAACTTAAGCTGCTTCCTATCTCCATTTTGGATGATACAATCTTCTTTTTTGTTTGTTTGCTTGTTTTTCAAATCAGCAAAGCCGTTTTTTCTCTGGAAACGGCTATTAATCATTGTCTAGAAAAATATTCATCTGTAAAGGACTGGAAGGTGAAACAAGAGCATGAAGTAGAAAGATGTCAGAAGGATGTCAGTAGAGGGATAAAGAAAGGTCACAGGGCACACATTTCTAGGAAATGACAGGAGATTAAATCAAGAAATAAAATGCTTGTGGATAGGGAGAACGAAGGTAGACATCACCTCTTGCTTTCTGACTAAGCAGAGGCCAGCAGGTCAATCCTGCAAACACTCAAATGCCTATCAGTGTTGATTTATTCCAGATTCTGTCTTGGCACATGCACGTGGATGCTTGCACACACGTTCGTACACATATATACATATATAAAATGCAAACATGGTATCAGTTAGGTGTTTTTTCCTTATCCGGATTCTTTGTGCTGTTAAGAAATTATTTCATATTTAATGACTACAAAAAATTCAGAGAAGGAGAATGAAAAATCAATATAATACAACATCAATCTGCAACCTAAAGAGCGGTATCTTAGAAATAATAGACTATTCCAAATACATTATTTCCAGGCAATAAGTACATGATTTTAAAGATTATCAATGACTAAGAATAAAATTAACTGTAAAATGAACATACTTCAATAAAGCTCCTATTTTAATATGTGAGAGGATTGAGGTAAGTTTGTTCCATTAGACACAGAAGATAAAAGATCTCATCTAATGCTATCCGGTGTATGATGCAAGTCTATGTACTAAAACAGGAAATTTAAATAGTTTTCTACCCACACTATATTTACAGAATGCACACAGCTCTTAAATCAGTGAAGGCTTTCATTAAGCAGGACTGCTCCTATACTGTAGCCTGTCCTACTGTTATTTAAAAGTAATAATAGCTCTGCCACAGCAAATTAATGGAACAAAAAGCAAGATCGTATTTTCTTTCTTCAAGTCAATTTTGTTACATTTCTAGTAAAAATATGGCCTGGCTTCTTTTTGATTTCCATGATAGATCAACTCCTTAAATAGTATGGTAAATTTCTGCTTTCATGTTTGCCAGCTTAAGTCTGATTTGATGCTACTGAAGCCTGTTTCTGAGAGGAGTTTGATCCTGGGCATTAACATTCTTATTTTTATTTCTCAACACAGTATCGATCAGAACACAAAAGGATGAATGAATTGCAATCAAAAAAAAAAAAAGAATAAATAGTGGAAAAACGTGTTAGAAGAACATTGCGGAGTTCCTCTATATTCAGGAAACAATGTATGTGTATTATTTTCGAAACATCAGTCTTGATCCTCCAGTTCATCAGAAAGAACTTATATTAGATATATGAGCAGGCCTTTCCTTTCCTCATGAATGTCATGGATTTGCTCCTAGCACTTCACTGGAGTTGGCAGTGAAGAAAAACCACAGTATGAAGTCCTGATTTTCTAGTCCATATCACATTCTGATTCTCATTCACTACCATTACACTGCATGTTAAATCTGGCACAGCAGGGGAATGTTTAATCTAGATATCGATCCGTTCCTGCTCCTCACCCCTTCCAGGAAGATTTTTATTATTCTTTGCAAAAACGTTTTACTACAAAATCTAAATTTGGAAGTTAAAGTACCTAAAGATGCCTTTTCAATGTTCATTTATGAAAAACATCCTAGTTAAAAGGTATATGGATTGATTTTTTTCCCCCTTTTGGTAAGGGATTAATTAAAGATAAATTAATTTTGTTCCTCTACAAAGCTGTCTTACTGAAGGTGATTAATAAGAAAGGGAGAAAAATCAAAACGAATGCCCCTAGCATTTGTTTGAAGTGTGACTGTTCCTCCAAACACTTCCGTGTCGATGATTGTGGACTCCAACCAGAAACAGATTTCTGCTCACGTTACTAATGCAGAAAGTTCCCCTGACTTCTGAGGGCCTATTTTCATAACTAAGGGAAGGAGGATTTTGTTAGACAATAGGATAAATTTCCATTAAACAATGACAACAAATAAACTGTCCCAGGTGATTAGAAGACAATGTTTAACTACTTAACAGATTCTCTTCCTCCCATACACAAATAATCTGAAAGAGAATATTTCAGGCATTCAACAAACTGTAGCTTCAGAGATACCATTGTACCAAACAATTTTATTAATACTTCATACAAATTTCTTAAGTCAATAGTGGCTAATATTTAGATGTAGCTGAAGGCAAACCAAAGTCATAAACAAGTTTTCCTTATTTTACATTGGACTGGATGTTAAAAAGTAGCTATTCTTACTATAAACTAATCTAAAATAGGAATGATGGAAGCAGGGTAAAAACAATACATTTTGTTTTCTTGGCTTTATTTCAAAATAGAGTGATTATAAATACATTCTTTTTATTTTTCCTTCCCATCTCTTTGGATGCAACTGAAAAAAAAAATCTCACTGTGCTCATTTCGTACAATATCAATGTACAAATCATGCAAAAAATATTATAGATATTATACCACCATCAAGTTCTGGATGTGTTTTGCTAACTCTGAAGCATTTGTTAACAGCATTCACAAGGCCATGCCGATCATAATTTATACCACCCTTATGGCTTTTTTCAAAAAAAAATCATGGAAAAACAATTTCTTGATATTAGATTTCAAATGTCTTTATTGGTAATCTGGAACACTAAATATAAATATAAATTGTCTTAACGGCCTTGCATACTTGCACCTTAATAGTTGCTTTCTGATAAAATTGCACATTTTTTTTTTCATTTTCATTTATTGATTTCATTAAAAAAATGTGAACTTCTTTATAATACAATGAACACAACAGATTATGTTAACACCTTCACTGATTTAGTCCATGTCTATGGGTCTTAATGGCCATTTTACAAGCATGGCCACTCAAACCAATGTAGTGAGCGGACAGGTCTGTTCAGCCAAACCAGAAGATTCGCTTTCCCAGATGGGCTGACCGTAGATTTGAATGGACTTTAAACTAAAACTGCTGCATAGACACATAACACTATCTCAAACCATGGAGGAAATAAATTGACATCAAGGTTGTCATTCAAAACAACAATATCACAGAAAGAGTGTTTTGCCAGCTTCTACACTCTTTTTACTCACATTATTATGCCTACATATTGCACCATACATGTAAAACACTACGGAACAATTTCTACGGGAAGGTCCAGACTGTGCAACCTTTACTGATGCTGGTGACCCTACACTCGACTGCGTAATCCCTACGGAGCCGCGGGACAGCTCGCGGGAGGAGACGGCTGCCCGTGTGCGCTAGGCAACGGGCTCCATGGATTATTCTTACACACGGTAACTCTTCTGCACCTGCTTCTTTTGAAGTCCATGACAAAACTTCATCTAAGACCCTCTCTTGAGCAAGTGCTTTGTTTTAGGCTCATGACCAGGACCGTGTGATTTAAATTAAGCTTGAATGCTTTACCAGTCCGAGGCCTCAGTGACTAGGAAAATATGATCTCGCATAGATGTCACAGTACATAACAGTACATACAGCTCCTCTCATCAGCAAGTAGATGAAGAACGTCATCTTCTCCTCTTCTCACCTCAGGAAGAGAGGAAAACAAGCTCACTTTTCCTAGCTGAGGAAGGTATGCTGGCTTGCCAACTGTTCTTTTAACTCAGGGCAACACCTGACACGAGCACACAGTTTTTAACATCATCTCGGAGCCTTCATTTATTTGCTATTTTCAAATGCCTTTTTAACGTTGCCTCTCACCAGAAGGGTACGGAACGAGGCACGACAGCTCGTGACAACACGTGAAGGGTGTCACGAGCCTCGCACCTCGGCAAGTCCCCGCGAGCCTCGGCTCATCCTAAAAGCTGCAGCCTGGGCGCAGCGGGAGGCAGTGACCGTGATCCCCCCCAGCTGCCCCCAGGGCACCTTCAACACTCCCCCAGCTGCAAACTCCTGAACAAGCTCAAATACTCTGTTTAAGGTCTTGGCAATGTGCTGTGTCAATGGGAATCCTGTATGCCAAAAATGCATATATGCATAGTGACCATCTCCTGAAAATCCCTATGACCTCTTGAATTAAGTTAAATTATTGTGCATGGACAACAGCAGCTTTTTGAAAGATCAACTGAGCCATTTATTTGTTATCATTTTATTATTTGAAGTCATTTATATACTGTATGTTATGGAGAAAATAATAAATCAACCCTCTTTCTAGGTTACAAGAGCATAAACAAATCTGTCTGAAAGTAGAAAATGTCTTTTTGTTTTCTTTTAAATAAAGCAGCTTTTTTTTCTTTTATTTTTTCCTTTAACTTCTTAAAAAATATACTCCAGGCTGTTTGCCAAGTATCATACCAGAATAAAATTTTTACAGCAGTGTCATAAAGCCCTGAAATTAGAGGTTTACAATGCAAAAAGCTGATACAGCCTTCCCCACATTAGTGTGGGTCTTGCTGTAATATTTGCTAGTTTCAAATTCATGAAAAATATTCATGCTTATTACCTACTAATCTTGATTTATTTATTGACTATAAATGGTGGATGGGAAAAAAAAAAGAGTTCTGGAAGCTAAAGAGATAGAGGGTCTTATCCAAAGCTCATTGAAATACATGAAAAAAATACTGTTCACATCAATGAACTTATGTTAAGTCTCATAGTATGGATTTTCTGTGTGAGACTTTACCAAGTAAATCTCTACTCTCATCTCAAGCTACCATCTATCTATCTATCTGCGAGATAAAATGGGTATTTTCCATCCTCCCGCCTACTTTTCTTTTCCTAGCTATTCAGAATCAGCTTTCACAAAGGTTTTACTCCCTATACATATGAACTACACAATACTCTGAACTGAACTGAGACCACTATATTCATTTTACAGTGTGGTTTTAAATAGATGTGATTTGCCATACAGTTTACTGTTCTGATAGATTTTCTGATTGAGAGCAGTCAGACAGATAGTAAGAACCAAAACACTGATGCATATACAATGAAAATATTACCCTTATCATGAATTCCTGTAGATACTTGTAGTGAAAACTATTTCGATTAAGCTGTAGAACCCTGAAAAGCAAGACAACTGATGGCAAGTAATTGCCTGAGACACAATACTAAAAAACTAATGAATCTATTTTAAAATGCACCATTGGTAACAAATCTGAAATAAGATAATATGCTAATTTCACAAGAATAATACAGAACAATTTTATTATTATTATACCTGATCACTTAATTCTGGATAACGCTATACATTACATCCCCGGATTCTGTTTGGTATATTGTTCTGTTTTTATTTATATTGAATGATTAATGCATTGTGATCAGGAAAACAAGTCAGGCATATTAAATACATATTAAGGAGTACATATTTTCCTATTTAGTATACAAAGTATTTCATAAATATGAATTATATTACAAAAATAGTTTCTGCTACGCTCACACAGTAAGCACTTTGACAATTTTGGAAAACCCGTTAGGGTTGCAAGCGTTTCACGTAACTGAGAAGGAACTCTAGTTTTCTTCGGAGATGAGTCTTACAACAGATTCTGCATAAACATCAAGTATTTTCTTCAGATCACCACAAATGCTGCAGAAGTCAGGTTATGCTTTTTTTTTTAATTTTATGTATAGACAGGTATGTTTCAAGTGGTCAAATTTATTTCATCAGTATGTAATGCATGGTATATTTTAAACAAATATTTGCACAATTTAACATTATAATTCCAGTGGTTTCAAGATGCAGGCCATAAATGTAACCAATTTACACATACTATCGAATGTTCTCTCTTTGCATGCTTGTTACTTTTCAGATAATCTTTAAACAGTGCCATTACAACACCACAAATCAAAGGATTACTCCAGTTCCACCAACTTAAATCCACGTGCAGGATGAAGGACCCAGCTGAGGTACAAACACCAGTACCAGGTTTCTTGTGTTTGCTCTGACAAATCACAAGGAGACGAAGGTTTAGCATTTAAGGTACAAAACATATATGCCTCTTGAGGTTAAATTCAGTGTAATGTGTATAAAGCATCCCTTTGGCAATAGAGTTTGCAGTATCCCTACAAGATTCCACAGGGCATGAGCTTTATGTAGTAAAACCTATTAAGGAATTTCTCCTCTACTGACAAATCATGTGCAGCTACCATTAATCAGTACCCTTGGATACCCCTGCCTCTATGCCTATCAATATAATATAGTATTTGGAAGTTAAAAGTCAACAAAAGGCACTTTCATCATTAAATAAATGTCCTCTGTAGGCAATAAGATTGCATGACCTATATTTTATTCAAAGCTGTTTGTTCTTCAAGGACTTGTAGATAGTCAGGTGAACCTTGAAGTTTAGCTTTTAGTTCAAAATATTCACTCTTTCTTTGTTCTACTACAATTTTACTATGATTACCACCTATTAGGGATTTCTTGTTTTTTTTGTCTTGTTGTTTCTCTGGGTAACGTATTTCAAAGCCGCTAACCCCTATACTGTTGTATTCTTTTTTACTTTCAAGAAAATTCTGAATAAATACATTGGAATCCCTCCCAGGGAATAATTCATCCAGTTCATCAATTGTGCTGAGTCTTTTTCTATCCACGTGCAACAAATCTTTCTCTTTGTCATTAATATTTCTCAGGATGACTTTTTGTCCTGGTGGATCAGCAAAGGTGAAGCCCGTCTCAGACTCCTTTAAGCCACAGGTATGGCTTTTGCTCATCTGCTCGATGGTTTGAGGAATGAAGGCCTCTGCGCCCAGTCCGTCTTTTTTGTTTGCTTTGTGGTCGTGCTTCCTTAACTGCAGTTGCATTGAACTGCATTCCTGGTTTCCCATCCCTTCATGCTTGACAGATGGTTTTTTGTTGCGCCGAAGCACAAAAACGAGAAGACAAAAAGCCACAAACACTGTTAAAATAAGCACAACTAATATGCTTAAGATGAGGATGGACAACGGAACTGGGCCGCCAGGAGCACTCCGTATTGGTCCCAGTGGTGTTGTAAAAGTGACGGCGGGCACAGGACTGGAGAACAGAGCGGATGGCTTGTTTAAGAGTTTGGGACAGAGGATCTCGTTTTTCAGAGACTTCAGTTCAATGTTAGCAAACTGTACAGGTGTTTCACATTTCAACTCCTTCACCACAATACCTTCATTTAGCTTTTCAAGCCACAGTTTTAAAGCAACTAAATCACACGTGCAGTCCCATGGATTACCTTCCAAATCAATTTGTGTCAGAGATTTTAGCTGATCAAGAACGCCACTTACAGGTAAATACATGAAATGGTTGTTCCTCAGATTCAGTCTAGCAAGCGGCGCACCAGCAAAAATGTAGGCTGGCAAGCTTCGCAGAAGGTTGTTGTTCAGGTAGAGCAACTGCAGGTTTGGCATCAAGTCAAAAGTGCCTGCTAAGATTTCTTTGATAACATTGTATTCCAAATATAGATACTGCAAATTGTGGAGGCCAGCAAACATTTCTGGGCTCAGGCGCTCTATCTGATTGCCGTTGAGATACAATCTCCGTAAATTCGTAAGGTTGCGGAAAACTTCTCCCTTGATTACTGAAATCCGATTGCTGCCTAGATGCAGTAAATCCAGCCCCTCGAACTCAGTGAAATCTGCCGTGTCCACATTCTTAATGTAATTGCCATTTACGTGCAGCTTCTTGGCATTTAGAGGTTTCGGTATGAGTTCGGCCATCGTCTCTATATTTCTTTCTTGGCAATTTACACTTAATCCCAGGTCAGAAGGATGTGTTTTGCAAACACAGGGCACGGGGCAAGGCGTCAGAGGAGGCACCCTGGTCTGATAGGATACGATTTGACTGAGATTGCGATTGGACAGCGCTTTGCCTGCTACTATCCCCGAGATCTTGGAAGGATTTGTCGTTTTCGGAGGCTTTGTGACCAACCTGTGCACCGAGGTCTGCGTGGTGTGGCCGTTGGGGGTGCTGTAGCCTGGCTCCAGCTGCGCGGGAGGCAGGACGCGCACATCAAAGTCGCTGCCCGTCCCCATGGAGCACAGCTCTTGCTTGTTGGTTTCCTTCAGCAGCCTCCCGTACAGGTCGCTGGGTGTCTCGCAGATGGCCTCGCCAATGTAGATGTTGTAGGGCATGTTCTCCAGCCACGCTTTCAACGGCAACAAATCACAAGTACAATTCCAAGGGTTGTCTTCCAGCTGCAACTCGACAATTCGCCCAATGTGCTCCAGAACCCCAATGTATGGAAGCTTCTGTATTCGATTCCCTCGTATATCCAGATGGGTTAGAGAAGCAAATCGAAAAATATTATCAGGAAGGAATGAAATCAGATTGTCATTAAGGATGAGGACTTTCAGCTTGTGAAGCTTATTGAAGGCTCCCCGTTCAATAAACTTGATTAAATTGTAGTCAGCTTGGAGATACTCCAAGTTCTCTATGCCAAGGAAGGTATCAGCTCGGAGAATCTTTAATTCATTGTTGTTCAAGTGCAACTGCTTTAATGCACTAAGACCCAGGAATGCTCCTCCCTCAATGTTCTGTAATTTATTATTACCCAGTTGCAAGGATACTGCATGTGTAAAATTAAGAAAGGTGTTTGGATACAGAACAATTAGCAGGTTGTTTTGAAAGTTGAGGTGGTAAAAATTAGACCATGGTGGCTTAAGCTGATTCGGTCTGTAGACTGCAACCTTCTCACAGTTGACATAGAGTACATTCTCAACTGACACACAGGAGCAAACATTGCAAATTTCCACAGATATATCAGCATCTGCAGTTGTAGAAGAAACTGGAGATGACAGAACCAGAAAGAGCCACAGAAACATCTTCTTGTGATCAGCAAGCAACCTTAGACTCCTGAACAAAGATAAAGAATCTAAAGAAGAAAGAAGGAAAGAAAAGAGAAAATGTTTTTCAGTTGTCATTGTTC
This sequence comes from Tinamus guttatus, assembly GCF_059628265.1. Taxonomy (NCBI): domain Eukaryota; kingdom Metazoa; phylum Chordata; class Aves; order Tinamiformes; family Tinamidae; genus Tinamus; species Tinamus guttatus. The sequence continues at coordinate 14,643,362 of NW_028288821.1, read as the reverse complement.
CAAAAAGCTGTTTGGGTTAAAAATTGTACTCCACTGAGCTACTGTACCTGCCAAGGATTATAGATAAACTACAAGCACTGAATTTCAAACAACATGAAAGGTTTTAACAACCCAAATACTCGGGAGCCTGAGTTTCAAATACAGAACATAAATATCTGCAGACAAATACAAATAAGTTTGTATCAAATACATTTCTCTTTCTCACACACTAAACATGCATAGCTAGCAAAGTAGAATAACTAAAGGAGATTCCCATTTTATGCACATTTACTTTCCTCAGTACTGCACTGCTCACATGTTGCCGTGCATTTCAGGAGTGTTCAACAGAAAAGCTGAAGTTAGGCATGATCAAAAACCTGGGTTCGGAAAGCACAGTGTATGAAGGATGAAGCTGCTGACAAAAAAAAAAAAAAGCAGTATCCACACTCAATGTATATGTACATATATATAATCGACGCATACAGATACCACTACAGTAATACTGAGATTCACTCAAGGGATGCATAGGTATGCAAGCACATTGTTTCTGTCACTTATTTTACCTAGTTTAAGTAAATAGGTGGTAAATCAATCACTGAGATACTAGTAACGACCCGCAGAAGGAGCAGATCAGCTCTAGGCAGCCAGCGGAGGCACACGGACGTGGAAGAGCATGCACGGACATACGGTCCCATCCCCAGGAATAACAACAACATCCCGACTTACAGGGTGAAACAAAGTCACAATTCACCAGTCCGACACTACGGAAACCTGACAAGAACAACTTTTCTCTCTTTTTTTTTTTTTTAAAAAAAAAGAAAGCCCCTGCAATTTGCTCTCATCCCTGCGCTGATACAGAGGTGGCTTTCAAGAACCCTTCACATACAGCCAGGCCAGCTGAGCTGCCATTTTTCACTCTGAAAATACCGAAGCTCCAAGATTTCCCCTGAGTTGCAGACTGTTTTTTTTTTCCCCCCAAACAAATCAGTCAATAATGAATCGCTTTCCCCCTCCAACACACGCATCGTCCCCGTTCCCCCTCTTCCCAACTTGCCACTTTCCTGTCGCGCGGTGGGAAGCAGCCGAGTTGGAAGGAGGGAGCCGGGATGCAAGCGGAGGGAGCCGGGATGCAAGCGGAGGGCGCAGAGCGGCACCGGAGGGAGCCGCGCGGCGGGAGGACGAGCCGGGGCCCGGGAGGGCGGCCAAGGCAGGAAGGTCGCGCGGAGGAGGGGGCGCGGGCGGCCGCCGCGGGACCCCGCGCCCGGCAGCGCAGCCGCTACCGCAGTTTTTTGCCGCAACGCGATGGCCGGAGCCGGCTCGGGGGCTGCGGGCTCCGCTCCCCGCGGGCGCCCGTCGCCCCCTGCCTCCAGGCGGGGAAGGGAGGAGGGTCCCGGGCACACTCGGGCAACACGCTGCGCGCCGCGCGCACACGCCGCCGGGGGATGCAGCCCCGCATCCCTTTGCAACAAGCCACAACCGCCCCCCCCCCCGCCCCAATAAATAAATAAATAAACAAATCTTTGCGAAACCCCGCTCCGCACCTCCGCGCAGTGCAGCCCGCGGCGCCTTCCCGCGCGGCCCTGGCCCGGCGCGAGGCGGCGGCGCCCGCGGAGCCCCCGCGCCGGCGCTGCGGGCAGCGGCCGGAGGGAGGGAGGCTCCGCAGGCACCGCCGCAGCTTTGTCCCCCCTCCCCCCGCACCTTCTTAAAAACAGCAGCAATAATAATTATAGTGATAGCACCAAAGCCCGCGGAACAACCATCATCACAAAAACAACAAGAAATAAGGAAACGCCAACGCAGCGGCGGCCCCGCTCCGCGCCCGCGCTCGGCGCGGCGGGCGATGCTCCCGGCGGAGCGCGGCACCTTCCCTACCTCGCGGCCGCTCCGCTCCGCTCCGCGCTGCTCCGGCCCCGGGCACGGCGCGCGCGCGCGCGGAGGCGGCGCGCAGGGAGCGGGGCGAGCGCGGTGCGCGGCTCCCCGGCGGGCTGCGCCGCTCGCAGCGCCCGCCCCCGCGCGGCGCGGAGCCCCCTCCCCTGCGCCGCGCGCAGACACCGCGCGCAGCGCCGCAGCGCGCAGCCCGCCGGGCGCCCGTTACCTTCCCCGCGGAGAGGCTGCGCCCCCGCGCAGCTGCCTCGGGCCGCGCAGCCACAAGTGCGGGGCGCGCGCGGGACGGCGCCGGTGCCACCGCGCGGGCTCCCGCCGCCGAGCAGCGCCGCGTGGAAAAGCGGGGGAGGGAAGGGAAAAACAAGAAAGTAGAGGTGGAAGGTGAGGGGGCAGCGCGGGGGGAACATTTGCTGCCACTTGCGTGTGCGGAACCGAATGGCTGCGAGGAGACCCAGCCGAGCCGCTCTGGAGACACCACGGCTGTTCGTGCATCCCCCGCTCCTTGCTTAGGTGAAATTCCTCCTCTGCCGAGGGAACAGCTGCAGCCTGAGGAGAAAAACCCCTCCAATGTTCCGCACTTGTGCAAAACAGCTTCTGCTAATTAAGAACTCCAACGACATTCCATAATGCAATTTGGAATGATAATGAACACCCCCAAACAAGGTGACATCTCTTCCCAAGGCGGAAGGGTCAGTTAGGCAAATGAAATCCTGCAAGGGAGTTCAACTGCTTGTCCTCTACTGTGTGCGCTAATGGGATTCAGTTAGAAAGCTCTTTATGTATTGCACACATACCACTCGTGAGTGCTAGTTCTGGGCAGTAAACATCGGGCAAGGGAAAGCTGCAACTGCTTTCTTCATTTACAGAAATGAAATAAATAGCTTGCTCCGAAGGCTGACTGCATCTAATTGAAATAATTGCAGAATGTTATTTTGCATTATGCGGATAGACTGATACCTGAAAACAAATGCGGCTCAGACATCATAATTTGCATATCACAACAGATCTTTACATGATCTGTGCTTAATATTCAACCAATTAAAAACTGAAGTCTTTAAAATGCAAACTACCTTAATTATTGAACCATTCACAAACTACTGTTCTCATAAAAGGGAGTGCATTTATATAAAAGGCCTGGTTTACATGCATTTGCATGTATTTTAATCTGAATTTCTCAAAAACTCTTTCTTCAAATAAACTTACGGAATAGAGAGCAAAGTTCCAGAATAAAATTCATTTAGGAAAATACCTGGCCCAAAAGGCTACTTTAATAACAGGTACCAAAATGCAGGCGTAAAGATTAAGGTGTGAGTTTGGTTTAACCAGCTACATTAAGCCGGATGTTAAACTATTTTCTTGCTTATGGGATGGGTGAAACAGCACTTAGACAATATCAAAGACAGATCACTACTCCCACCACCATTCAATCAATTGCTTAGAGGCTGAACCAAGAATCAACAAACATTACAAGGAGGCACATTTCTACTAAGTAAATCAGGAAATGAGTAAGTGCCTAGGAGAGCTGTATTTCACCATAACTAAATATTTTTGATGCTTCTATTATAAATGGTTATTGACAATGACATAAGTTTATGATGTTGTGGAATTATCTTAGAATGAAATTTAGTTATGCTGTACGATTTCATTGGTATGGTTTTAATATGCTTCACTTTTATATTTATTTCTAATTTGCAGCTACAAAAAATAACTCCTCCTGTAAATCTCATTTAAGTGGTTTCCAAGGTACTCGTCTTAATTTACAACATGTCAAATCCACTGAGAATTAGGCTTATTTATCAACATGCAGCCTGAAAAATACAACAAACCAAAGATCATTTTGGCAATTAAAAGCGAAGCACAAGCTCAAAGTCAAGACTAAGATCCAATACATGCTTAGGAGTAATTCGCTTTAACGGGCTCCATCCCAGCCTCTCTGGGTCAAACTGAGACCCTTTGAGATCTGGGTCAAATTTCCATACAAATTCTTTGCGTATCTATTGATGGTAGATAGTGACTGGAAGATAGCAGAGGCAGAAAGGGCAGCTGGGATTATCTGGTCTGGTTCCCTGAAGTCTACAAGATTATTCAGACTACACACCATGTTCATTAATGTCATCTCTAACCTTTTCTTAAACTTCTTGCTGTGATTCAACCCCACTCATCCCTCTTGATGATTTTTTTCCCTGTTGTTTGCCATGTGTTTTCCCCTCAGTTTAGCAAAAGGAGAGAGCAAGACCTAACAGACAGATAGGGCAGTAGCATAATTTTTGTGAAGAAATGGTAGAAATGTGTGGCATGCCACTCTCCACCGAGGAAACAGGCACAAGGCAGCATTCGGCACCAGGACAATTTGCTTAATGACAGATGCACCTAAACAGCAGCTCACAGCCCAGCAAGGTCATTCTTTGTTGACTACTAAAATTCACCATGCAATCTCGCCCCAAATTACATCTAAGCCTATTTGTATTTTGTTTCCTTTAATATTCTTGACAGCTTCTAAACAACACTTTTCTTCTAAACTCACATACACGCTAGGTCCTCTACCTCTGCGCCCTCACTTCTGGGGCCAAAGCTGTGATTTCCAAGTCTGTCAGGGAGAATGCATCCCTGCCAGAGAAGCACCCAAATGCGGAGGCCAGTGGAGATGCAACGACTGTACAGCACCGTCCCTGGAGGAAAAAAAAAAGTAACTCTTTGTCCCCATCGTCTGTAAATTTAGCCAGACTGTCTGTCAGAAGAGGGGGAAGGAGAAGCAACTTGAGAAGTCTGCATGCACCACAGTGAGTGTCTGCATGTGCATCCTCTTAAAGGTCCAGTGTGATAGGAAACAGTGTGAGTTTGTAATACACTGAGGACGGAACCACTGTGAAAGAGGACTGTGCTAAATAAAGTGGAAGAAATGCTGTCAAATATATGTCTCTGCATGGTCCCATATTATTTCCACCTAAGTTACTCCATTTTATCCAGAAACCCTCTTCAGTCCGCAACAAGTATAACCTGCTCCAGGAAAGCATCAGCTGAGAAAAACTGCAGTGCATGCATCCCTAGGACAGGGACTGGCAGGCGTTTTTCACTCCATTCATTTCTACTCATTTGCAATGAGTTGTTGTCTTAACTGCCTGATAAAGTGGGCATGCTGCTGGTCGCGGGCTTTCTCACTAATTCTCTCTGCAAACTCAGCCTGGGGGGATGTCCAGCTTCATAACACTGCTCTTGCCAGATTTTACTGTCAGGGCACAGTGGGTAGGCATTTAATTTTGCTAAATTGCAAGATGCCAGTGCACTGCCCTCGGTGCATGTTTACTTATTTTCTTTCTCTGCATTCAGTTGCCCGGAGATCATTCACCCTCCAGCTTACTGTCAGAGGCTAAAACCTATCCCTTGAAAGAGGTGTGAAATCAGAAGACAAATAAATAAATAAAAATCATATGCAGAACCTATCTGGGATGTTGCTCCATAAGGATTTGTGATATCAGGTCAAATGTAAAACCTGGCAGCAAGTTGATGTACCAAACTCTCCAGTGGCAACTGCTTAGTAAAGTAACTTCTCAGGACAAGAAATGCATTTACAATAAGGATTCTGTGCTAGGAAAAGCTGACAGTATTGAACATACTGAATCATCAAATCATACTTCATCTTTCCCTGTGTGAATGGCCTACAAACGCTGCAATAAAGAACTACAGGCATGCATGGCACAGAAATACCAAGTTAAAAAAAATCTGACTGTGGTTGGAAAGGAGGGAGGATATGAAGGAAAGAGGTATTCTAAGAAGGGGAAAAATCACCTTGTATTATGTTACAAGGCTTGTGTTTTTGCTTCTAGTAAAATATATCGTCTTCTACAGGGGAGCACTAAGCTATGAATGCCTTACCTGTAAGGCTTCCAGTCAGGCTTGGGTGGGTTGAAGTCGCTTGACTGTTACTGACTGTGAATAATATATTTAATATATTACAATTTAAGGTCTCCCTCCCCAGATTTTTTCTTACCAATGAGACTTTTCCTTATGACCTTCTGGCATTCTACAGACTTAAATGGAGTATCTTCCATTAGAAAAGGTGGATGTTTTATCCCCCTTTTTAGGCGACCTGCAAGCAGAAAAGTCTCTTACTTTATTTCTTTGAAAGTTCATGAAAAAAAAAAAGGAAAAGAAAAAAGATTAGGATAAAAGAGTATAAAGTAATGGTCATCCACTTTTGCAAGTGAAAAATAAAAACCTTACTTTTGCTGTTTGAGCTGGTGCTGGCTGTTGGATGAAGAGCGTCAAGCTGTGACTCTGCTGAACAGGGAACGAGCGTGGAGCAATTTGCCAACTGTTCCTCGCCCGCACGCTGGGAATGTCCCTGCCGGCTCCGCAGCGGGGAAACCGGGGTGGCTGCGAGACCAGGCATCTCCCAGGAAACTGTGTCCTTCAGACCTGTTGCTTGACTGTGGGAACAAGCCATACTAGAGGGAGGAAGTTTGAAGCAGAATTAAGACATTGCTTGGGTTTTGCTTATTGTGCTACTTAAATCTCTTTTTGCTGCTGAAATTTCTTCTGCAGCTGCCCTATTTTCCTCTACTTTCACATTTTCTGTTAATTTCAATTAAGGCCTCCATAGCTCATGAGCTTGACAGAGCTTTTCATTACTGTTTGTCTTTTTTTAAAGCAGGCCCACTCACTGTGCTAGCTTCCCTACTATCTCTAAACTATTGTGAAGAAAGACAGGAACATGGTCCCATCCTGCAAAAAAGCAGAAACTGCAAATACTTAATTGAGTGGTGACATTTTTTTAACTTAAATGCTTATGGGCCAGTGCTTATCAGATCTAAACTGTTCAGGGAAGTGACTCAAAGAAGAGATCTTTGCTTTTAAGAACAAACATTTTGGCACCAAATCAAAGTGATCAGGCAAGCGACCGCCGCTGAGAGTGCTCAGTGTGGAGAGAGATGGTAACAGATGTGAGGGGGAATGAACAGGACTGCGCACACAGCAACCACATGTGCTGAATCAGTTCACAGCTTCCTTTGTAACTCCACGCTCACACACATACAGGGGAATGCAATTTTAATCACAGTTCGTATGGAAAAGTAAAGGCATAAAGTAAACTTCTGCAGAGTTTCTTTGTTCCACTGGAGCAAGCTCTGGGTTTTCTAAGGCCTTTTAACAGTTAGAAATGAAAGATATCTTTTCTTTCCTTATGCCCATGGAATCTCATTTTTAGCACATATTTACCTAATCCTGAAAAAGCCAAAGGCAGATTTATGCATAAAGTCTTAACGATGCCCGAATAATGAAGACATCATAGCGTAAGGGACGATACGAGTCTTACTTGAATCCTCTTATGACAAGAGGAGGATATGCTTGTAGACATATTCATTATAACCAAAGGAATCAAAAACATTTTCTTTGCTTTATCTCAAGCCATGCGACCTGTATGCTCTTCTGACAAACCACATTCCAGGTCTCCTCCGAGGTGTGAAGCTATTACCTACAAGGGAAATCTGAAACCTGCATAAGAGGGGAACATAAGGGGCGATTTACTTTACAAAGTAAGCTCTAAAATCCATTAGAATATCAATAAAATAAGCAAGGAGCATGGCTGAGGAGGAAAAAGAAAAACCTGGCATATCATCACAAGGGGACCTTAGCAGGGAGCACATTAAACAACAGAAGAACAGATCTGAGTGACTGGAAAGAGCATCAGAGGGAGCAGTTTTAGGAAGCTTGTGCAGACCTTGGGAGGCTGGCGAGGAGCGCATGAGTAATGTTCTAACAGACCTTTATCCACTAATGGAACTGACTGAAGCTGACAATTATGACAATGGTAATGAACCTGTCCTATCTATTTAAGACACTTTGTATGAAGAATACAGGGAGAAAGAAAGGAAGATTATTCTTTGGTTGGTTAAAATACCGTAACTTCAAGGGATTCCCTGTCTGTTCACTCTGCACGGAAAATACACAAAAGCATCATAATTGCAGAACATTTAAATAGGTCATTTAAAATAGATCCTATAAAGTGAGAGAGAGAGAAAAAAAAAGTCCATCCTACTTTAAAGTCATTTTATGAACAAAAAAGAAAGAGGATTACTTTCCATTATCTTCCATGCTTTAGAAGGGCAAAAAGGCTGTAGATTTACTTTACAGGGCTTCTTTGCCTTGAGATCATCCTAACTGCGATGCCTTCTTGTTTGCAGAGGCCAAGGCCTAAGACACCTCATTTTCTCCCTCTTCAGTTTGTTCTGAAAACTTCATGCCTTTTCCTTACTCTATTTTGTGCTGCTGCTTCTGTCTCAGAAATCATTGTCATTATTGTATTTACTGAAAGAAGCTTTTGTTAGGCTTGTAAATGACATCACTGTATTATAATTTCTATCACGAGTATTCCAATAAAAAACCTTTTGGCTTTCATTGGGGTCCTGAAAGTAATTTTTGGACAAAATCAAGGCCTAGTGCTTTTTGCACTGAAACCAGCGAAGCCTGACTCGATTTTGTTTAAAATGAGGGCTTCTTATGCCTAGTCAATTTTTAGTCAAAAATTCCACACTATACTGGTGCTCTGAAAATAAACTTCTGTTGTCTTTGTAAATCAGCATTAACTCATACTGCAGCCACCAAACCCACTGAACTAACACCATGACATGCTACTCAACTATTGCTTTTTTTTTTCTCAAGTTGTTAGCTATGACGAGAACACAATGAACTATTAGAAGCTGAAAAGAGAAAATAAAATCCATGTATAATTCTAGTGCAAGGCTTTTACTTGTATATGTATTTGTATTTGACACTTTAAAACTGAGACATATAGTTGGCAGGTGAATACACACACATAATGGTCCAAGTTGCAGCTGAGATCAGTGGGCACGAAGCTGTCCTTTGGGTTTCAGCTTGATGTCTAATTTTTGGGTGCTGCTTATCAACATTTAATAACATTTCTCTTATTGGCACACAAATGTAACTGGGCATTAAAAAGTACAATTTATGATCCAGTTCATCAACCAGGGAAGCCAAATGGACTCATAGTGCTCAATCAGAATTTCTGGAAGTCATTATCTCACTTGCATTGTTGCTCTGGTTAATACCTGTCTTGGCCTATTTGAAGCAGTATCTCACTAATATCTGATTTTCTCAGCACTTCTTGTTTGTTTGTTTGTGTTTGTTTCTTTCCTAAACCTAGAAGAAGACTATCTCAAGTCTAGAGATCTACTGAAGATTTGTTAGAATGTATTTTGAATATTTTTTGGATTTAGACATATTTTAGCCATATTTTTGATTTACCAAAATCAGTATTATAATTGTATGCCAGGATGCGAATCAGTATTCTCCCAAAACACCATAGACCCTAACAGCTAAATTCTATGGTCTGTGTCTAGTCAACAGTCAGCTTTGCATTTCTTCCAGATAACGTGACATCTCTATCATGTCAAAAATCACTACCCAACGTTTCATCAATTTGTTGTATTTCCCCAATGAGTTTTCTTTTTTAATTAAAATAGGTATTTTTAAAAGAAATATTATTTTCAAGAAACTATTTTTTGGCACTATTTAATGCTCAGTAGAATGTATATCCCTGAGGTAGAATTGTCAGATACAAAGTACAGGAGAACAGAAGGAGGAAACCTACCCTAAAACATTTAGCCTGGGACTACTATTTCGTTGTGATGGCATCACTGGGTAGTTCTTTATAGAGAGCAGCTAAGATTCAGTTCTCAGTTTTTTTTTTCTCAGGCCAAAGCAGAACAGAGCTGCCATGTAAGAATGGAAGACAGAACCTTTTTATCACCTTATACATGCTACAATATTTCTGTGGCTAGAAGGAATTCAGAAAGTGGGCAAACATAATCTGGAACAAGCAAGCAAGCTATAGAAAATAATTTCATAGTTTCCCATGGAATCCATAAAATTTTCATTAACATTTGCAATTCTGAGAAAATTCACAGTTGAAATTAAAATGTTAGAAAACATTTCCAGTCACTCTGACAATAAATATTATAAATGATATAAAATTCAGCTCAGGTGATAATTCCTTGTAACACCTGAATCCTCACTGTTCCTCACTATTACTGTTTGTCAGAAGGAAAAACTTAGGAACAGAGCTTGAGCCAATTTCTTTAAATCAGTAGAAGCAACCCTCTTGATGCAATGAACTTTGGAACAGTCTCTGATCTGCACTTAACTCTTATTCAGGTGTGCCATTTCATTAAAATTAATGAGAATGAGGTACGTGCTTCCTCGTCTTAATTGCCTAATAAATAAACAGTGGACACAGTGGTATAACCTGATCAAGGATTTCAGTTCTCAGCCTCCCGACGCTCAGCCCTTTGTTCAAGGCACCATTCCCTCTGCAGGGCTGCACAGACGCCTGCCTTCACGGGGCTGACTGACTGGAAAATCGCATCACCCTGCTCTGCAAACTACTTTGAAGGTTTCAAGTGACAAATTACAGGGACTTTAATCCTCTCTTTTTTCAAACACTTTGTAAATCGGCACCATCCAACCCCTTGCGCAGTGCGAGTACGGCCTGCGGTTTGAAGAACATTGTGGTTCAGCGCCTCTCTCTGAAGTCTTTGAGCATGCATTTCTTGGATTTCATTTCAACACCTCTCTTGTATTCTCTCCAGCCTACTTTTTTTTTTTTTTTTTTTTTTTAAGAGTGGAGCAGCAAACAGGGATCTGCAGGCCAGCACCTGATAAGACCATTTCTTAGGTAAAATTCTCATCTCTATTACAATCTTGCAGTTTCCTATCATTATGTCTAGGTTAATCAAAGACAATTACAGAGCCGTCAGGGATCTATCTGGATGCACAGAGGAAGCCCATATTAATACACACAAATGCACAGAGGAAGCCCATATTAATACAAAGACCAGCTTTGCATCCTTTGAAATCATTATTTTCACTGCACTGAGTGGTAGTGAAATCAGCTTTGGAGAAAGGGCAAGCAATGATTTATTTGTTGAGTTACTGTTTGCTTAATGACTCCTTTAAAATGGTAAGTATTTCACACTGCAGAAATTAGGCTGTCCTAGTACCTGAAAAATAGTATCACAGCAGTCTGGAAAAAGCCCTGAGTGATTTCACTTGTGTGCAGAGCACAGGGAGCATGAGCTTAACGGCACATGTAGCCCCCCTGCCAGCCACGCAGGTGGGTGGCAGGGGACTGCAGAGGAACACGTTTTGCTCCTGGAATAGGCAGAGCTGCTCCAGTTTTGCACCTGTTACCTAATGCCTGACTCTTAGGAGAAGAAGACAACATGCACTTTTGGATATGGGATAACAAAAGCCAAGTCTACACTGCAGCAATGGAGTTTGTTCCTCACTGCTGTGAGGATCAATCACTGCAGATTCAGGCCCTTGGACTGTATCTTACTAGGCCTTAAGCCGCCACCGTGGCAGGAGATAATTCACATGAACAGCCCATTTCCCATCCTGCTTCTAGCTCTGCAGCAAATGGTTGGAAAATCATCATCTTTAAAAAAAGCAAAACACTAAGAAGAGAGAAACCCAGAGGGCAAAGGAGAATTATTTGCAAGTGCTCTATTGTGTCACCCGCGAGAAACTGGAGTCAGGTGAAATGAATGCGAAGAAGGAGCAGGGCCCTCAGGGCTGCTCCAGACTGGGTTGCTGTAAGCCCCATCCCATCCCTTCCTTCTAGAGAAGCTGGAGCTGGGAGTCTGGAAAATCTCTGGAAGTGAAATTGTGAATGTGGGTCCTTGAAAGGACTGGGCACAGTAGGTGAACAGGCTGGTGTCACAGGCTGTGCCTGGATCTGCTGTCTGCCGCTGGTGAGGGATGAGGCCCTTTGCAGGGCCGCGCGCACCACGGCTCATGGGGGCCCTTGCTCTGGCTTCCAGCAACGCGCCAGCACGAGGGGTCCCCGGCTCCGGGCTCCGGGATGGAGCCCACGGCAGAGCAGTCTGGAAGCTCTCGCTGAAGCTCAAGTGCTAGGGCTTCACAGGCTGAGATGCCCGTGCAAACAAACAAAAACATAAAAAGGGCATTAGCATCTACCCCAAAACACTCTAGTGTTACTCTCAAATGTGTCTCTTTTGAAAATGCACCTTCAGTACTTTGGGAGATGTTGCTGTTTCTTCCACTCATGTATGAATTCCCACTGAGGCAAAATGCGCTGCCCACTGTTGCAGTCTCTGCTCCTGCTCTCCTTGGTGGCTTCAACAGCAGCAGGATCACACCCATAATTTGCTTCATCGAGGAAAGGGAATCTGATTGACTGTAGAAAAAAAATGGTATTTTTTTTTCTTGGAAAAAAGTTCCTACATTATGTTCATTGTTTCTTCTATCGGAACTGACAAACTGAGCAATACTTTAAATGATGGTACCTTCTGAAGAGGTTTTTCAAACACTGTGAATCGTGTTTCAGCAATTCTGAGTCTGAAATAAGTTGTATTTCAGTGTAGTAATCACCTGAGTAATTAAAACAAATGACTGATCTGTTTGACTGCTCAGATGGCTGCCCCATAGGGTAAAGAATTGAGAGCTTTTCAAATGGCACAATCACTGTTAATTAGATAGAAACATGTAAGGCAGCAGCAATGAAATTAAAATAATAATTTCATTTAATAAACTTGAAAGTCTATACATTAATATCTGAACAGGAGAAGCCCTGAGTTACAGTGAAGCAAGTTCTAGAACTAGTTTATTATTCAACAAGCAGCCTATTTGCAATACTTAACAAATCAAATATTTGACAAATAATCACGGGCAGATCTTGTCTGCTTCACTGCTTTACGCAGAACTCCATTGCTGTGACTAGACCCGGCATATGTCTAGGAAGTTCCAAAGATTTTCTTAAGCTTTTGTATAATTAACTTTCTGAAATTCATCACGGAGGTATTAATATTGTCCCTTAGTCAGAATCACTTTCTAACATGTTGGGAGGAACCATAAAGCTGCTAAACAGCTTCAAGTTGCAGCTATGTGGAAAGGCTGCAAGGCCCATGGAGCTCTCTGTGAGAGAGGAACTCCCCTGCATGGGGTGCTGATCTCTGCTGCAGTGTTTTGGTCTCTATGCAGATTTCCTTGGCTTCAAACTCTTGCTTTAATGTGGAATAGGAGAACATGCAAATCATTCCACCTGCATTTTGTTTTGCAGGGAGATGAGTTTAAATGTTTTGTTGCAAACCCCAAAAGGGCATCAGGGTGAACTACAGTGCCCTTGCTCCTTACAAACCAGTCTGTTTACTCCTCATTCAGCAACAGCAGAAGCCAGAAGGAGCCCAGGTGACTCCAGCGGGACTGCTGGGAAGCCGAGACGCTCCTCGGGCCGAGCGCTGGCACAGCAGCCAAGGATGCAAAGTGCTCACCCCACCCTGCAAAATGTTTCACCCTGTTTGCTTCCTCAAGGGTTTTTCAGGGCTTTTCTGTTAAGCAAACTTCATTTGGGCTGTGTAGGCACAGCCACTTGTGCTTCCAACACTGTGCCTTATGCCATTGGGGGATCTGACAGATACAGAACTAACAATGGTGCAAGCACAGACCAAATCTGAGAAAACAATCCTGTTTCATATTATAGCTTAGCTATTTATTGGAGATGGGCAAGATGTAATGGGAAAAGAGAAAAGTGTGTGTGTGTGTGTGTTTGTGATTCTCTAGAGTGTACTGAATGTTATGGTATGGTAATTCATCTCCTTTTTACTAACTTATGGACAGATTGCACAGAAACATGCCTTAAATTTGTTATCATCTATTAATAGGCAGGCGTTCCTGGTTTTGTCCCTGTTCCAAAAATGGATTAGCATAAGCTGCAGGAATGTTCTTAATCATTCAGTCTCTCTCTAAATATAAATTGTGACTGATCTTTACTAGCATCCAAAATATTATAATTAACATACCATGATAAAAATGGTATGTTTTCCACTCCTGGAAAGTGCTCTCTATTAATACAACTGTGCAAGTGAATAACTGCTACTATTACCATAAGTATAAGTATTACCATAAGTATAGTTTAAAATGATATTCAGCAGGGAAATATAATTTGGGGCTGTACCTGCACTTTGTTACTCCCTCAGTAGGGCTTGTTGCTGAGCATCAAGGGGGAAAGACTATTAAAAATAGTAAGCCCTGCACTGGCACTGACTGCATTCAAGCCAGTGGAGAGAAGCTGAGCCCACTTTATTTTAAGCACAGGTCTTCTCTATCCACGAGATGGCACTCTGTTTGCCACTTCTGTGATAGGCAGGACTGGCTACAAAGTCTAGCAGCAGAAAACAAATCCAAACATAAAATACAGGAAAACAACAGTGTTCATGCTAATTCTTTACATATTCAGAGAAAAAGTAAATTCTCATCATTTTTATGGGTGCTTATTTCAGCTATATAAAACTCAACTTACATTATAATGGACTAAAGTGGATGCTCTTCTTCAATGTCAAGGCAGATACAATTACAAATCCACATTTTCCCCAAAGCTGTGCATTCAAATCTATCACTGACTGGGCACAATTTCCATATCAACCAAAAATGGTATAGGCTGACTCAGAAGTTACTGAAACTTTGCAAACCTTTTAGGAGAGCTGGCAATGTGCATAGCTGAATAACAATCAGAGATAGTTGGATGGCTTATTAGTCTTGGATACAATAAAATATTTCAGGAGTTATCTTTTAATATAAGGTATTATGGAGATCTCTAAAGGGAGCCTTGGAAAGGAAGTATCATAATATGACTGAAAGACCCTGCTGGTGTGATGGCCCCATTGAAATAAATACTATACAAGACAAATTTACAAGCATCTCTGCAATATGCATCTTTAAAACAATAGCACAGTATCTGATGGATTGTACTTTTTGATAATCTCCAGGTTAATCTAATGCAACATGAAGAAAAAAGACCTTGTTAAAAACAGTGAGTACCGTCTACTTTGTTATATAAAATAATAAATATGCATAATATGTGTGGATATGTGTGTGCATATGTGTGTATAAAATAAAGTACTGTCTGCCACACTTGGGACAATTATTAAGCATAAGTGCAGCCACTGCAGAGCACAGTGTAAAAGGCAGTGAGCCCCAAGGAGGGTGTTTTGTTCCTGCTGGAGTACAAGGACCTTCCCACTTCTTTAAAGGTGGGGCAGTCACTCACTGCAATACTAAATATCCATTGGAGGTCCCCCAATTTCCTTGTACTTATTTTTACCTTTAAGGTATTTTTAGCGTCTGCTTGTGTGTGTGGAGGTCGCACACGGAACACCTCACTGCAGAAAGGGAGCAGGAAGACGTTAACAGCAGCTGTAGAGACAATAAAATTGCAGCACACATTTTTATTCTGCGGGAATCAAGCTGTAAATTTCTTAGCAACTGTTTCTATTTAACTGACTATAGATACATATGAACCTTGTCTGAAGATGGAAGGAAGAAGGTAATGACAACTGAAGAAGAGGACATCAGAATAAGCAAAGAAGCAACGTGGAGAACAACTGACAGGGATGGCACAGGGAAACCAGGGCTCCCAAGCATTAAATGCTCAAATCAATCCTAAACTCCGATCAACCTGCCTTTGTTTTGGCCTGATCTGCTGTCAACAGGAGCTGGAAGCCTGATAAATCCACTGCCAAGTAGCTGCTAGCTCAGCACGACCACTGCCCTGGACAGGCAGGAGCGTTTCTGGGCACCAGGGCTGAGCAGGGGCTGTAGAGACAAAGGCACCCCGTGCTTAAGCAGTGCTGCTGTCCTCTGAGCCATGCCTGAGACCACATCTGGGGCACGCTCAGCAGAACTGGTGTTTATTCTCCACATGGGTGCATGAAGACCCTGTTCGCTCACACAGCCACCTTCTGCAGGAGGAGCAGCCACGCTCAGGTGAAGCTCACGCAGCCAATTACTCCCATCAATGAGAAGAGTAGCATAAATGTAAGCTAGGTTATAAATTCACATATATTTTTCAGAGCTATGCTGGTACAATTCCCTTTCTATATGACTACTGTGTAGGCTGGAAACCCACACACTTAGCGTCTTCCAGCCTACCCTAATCCTCATTTGCACTGCTTCCTTCAAGCTTTACCACGCGCTGCAGGCCTTGCTGGTGTGGCTTCAGGCCCTCCACCTGAACGAAGGAACTGTGCTACTTGAGTCAAGGGTGAGAAAAAACAGGATATGACTGTTTGACAGGATACAGGATACACTGCCCTGCTTAGCTAAAATTTCCATGATGGGTAACTGTTAAGTGTGGTTAACATGTGGAAAAGGAACCAACAAAGCCATGCTCTGAAGCCACTTGCTAGCAACTACCACAGGCTCTTGCCATGGTGCTTTAGGAGGCTACAGGAGCCCACAGGCTTTCCAGCAAACACATTTATTTCCCAGTCAGCTCAACCAGTGGCGGGAGAAGTCAGAGGCAGAGACTCTAACATTCTTGTTATAGGCAGAAATTTGCAGGAAAATGTGGGAAATGCCTGGAGGAGAGAGAAGGTAGTGGACACTCATCCTTGGACTCCCAAGTTTATGTCAACACGTGCAAAAAGAAAAGGAAAAGGCCTTCTGGCTTCATAACTAATATGAAAAGAGGGATTTTTTTATTTTTTTATGAGCAGGTGATAGGGAAGGATGCTTTTCTGGGGAAGGGATTAGCTCTTTCTTGGGCAGCAGAATATCTTCTGAGGAAAAGTCTTAGCTGGCTTAACTCTACTATGCATTTTCATCTACAAACGAAGCTGAGGATGGGGATTTGTAGCCCAGGGTTTGGGCTATGAAAAGCTTTTCAGTATACATTTCCAGTTTGATTCTTTTTTTTTTGAGTCAAAAGCCACTTCTTTTTCCAAAGAATAATTCTGATGCATAAGCAAATCCTACTAAGCACAACTTGCTCCCTAATGACTGAAATTAGGCACAAACAACCTTTATTTTTTTTCATGTGGATACTCCAATTCCTCAGAGCGTTTTTTCTTGGATTTTGACTTGTGGAGTCTAATCTCATACTGCGCTCTGCTTTTGTTTGTTGTAAGCGATATTTTTCTAATTTTAGCCTGCTACGTTCGTCTTCTGTGTTTGTGTCTTCTGAAAGAAATCCAATACAAAGACTACTCGAAGAAAGAGTATGACCAGCTGACTTCAGCTGTCCGTGGAAGCTGGAAACCACTCAACATTCCTGTTAAATGGTTTTCCACCCTTTTTTTTCTATGCTAGTCTGCATAGGAACAAGTAATTAATGCCAATAATGATAAATTATGTATACACATCTACTAACTTACATTCTGTCCCTTTCCTGGAGGTACTGTTGAAAACAGCACTAGAGCACAACATTTTGCACCTTTGATTTTCTCAGCATTTTTCCTTTCTGTTTACAGACAATTAGTAAGAAAATTCCTCCACGAGAGTTGAACTTACATGTTCTATGCTATGAACTCTGACTTGGCTTTTTGCTGAAGATATGGGATATTCCTCATTTTGTCTTCAGAAAACTTGTTTTTGTCTTCTCTTTTCTTTGCAGAATTACTGCTGCAATTCTAGTGGACTGGCAGCCAGTGGCATATACTTTGTTTGATATTTTAATTCCAACAAGGGTCTCAAAATTAGAACAAGCCCTTTATAGTGACAGTGAATGATGACTCACCATATAAAAGTCTCCTAGACAGATAATTATT
Source organism: Tinamus guttatus (assembly GCF_059628265.1). Classification (NCBI taxonomy): domain Eukaryota; kingdom Metazoa; phylum Chordata; class Aves; order Tinamiformes; family Tinamidae; genus Tinamus; species Tinamus guttatus. The sequence goes on along the minus strand of NW_028288821.1, from coordinate 14,625,921 downwards.
TAGGCATGTATTTCAGGGGATGATCCATTAGGTGTCTCAGAGGAAGAGATTATTTTTTTATCAACAGAGAAGACGAGACAGCTAGTTAAATTACCTTGAAGGCAATACTGACACATGAGGGATAATGGGAAGTGATTTGGGAGAGACAGACATGACCTGAGTAAATGTGGCTTTTCTTGTTTAGCATGTGGCATTTAAAGCTTGCTAATTGTCAAGGTTTTCTCAAGCATGTAATGATCCGAGACTAACAGTAGGCCCAGCCTGGAGTTTGTTGCCTAAGAGAGGGCTGGTCTTAGATTGTGGGTTGGACACTGTCTCCCCAGATCCAGCCTTGGGATGAATTGTGGGGACCACACAGGCTAATGTGGTCAGGCTGCCTCCAGTGACTTCTATGGTCACTACAAACTCTGCTAGCAGAGCAGCCTATGTAGCCCCTGGTGGTATAGATATATGTTCGTTGTCATTCTTCCTGAATGAAATCATCATGGGCTAGAGGAAATTCATGGCACTTTTGAGGTGCTTGAAGATGGACTTCAAATTGTTGCCTTGAAAATTATCGCCTGAGTGATTTGACCACCACAGCAACCTTATTACATTTAGATGAGCTCATTATAGTTCTACCTGGGGGCTTTTACTGTGCTTGCTACGCAGAGTCCAGCCTTATCTCTCATAGTTGCTCTGATCCCCAGTGTGGGAGCCGTGCTGCAGTGGGGCTCAGGGACACCCAGTAGGATTTCAGAGCCTGCACAAGACTATTTATGAAAACTTGAGCTGCCAAGGTAGACTGGAAAGTGTATGGAGGTGTGTGGGGGTACGATTTCTGATAAGGATTTCTGATAAAAGGCAAATATTATGCATTTAAAAAAATCCTCCTTTTTTGTGATGCATTTGAAGTATTGTGCCTGTGAATCTTGGATCCACACGAACTTAGCTCTACAGCTACTTCCAGCATTAATCCTGCTATGAAAACATTGTAGGTCAGCTATCATAGTTCAAATTAAGCCATGTTAACATTCAAATACTTATACTTAGTGCTGCATCAAGTTACTAGGTCATTATTTCCTTTTGCCCCTAATTTGTGCTCTTTCAGGCTTTGCATACAGCATCTTCCCTAGTGACCAACCTCATACTATTCTGCTTTTGAGAACAATCATAGGTTGCAGTAGGCAAAAACGTGTGTAGTTTAATGTAACAAAGTGTGAAAATTTGGATACTGGCTAGCTATCCTGCATGAATGCTGCCTTTCTGACACAAAGCCAGTGGAAGATGATTTTCTCTAGCATCGAGGCCAAATTATAGCCTTAGGGCTGAAAGATCATATATTCCCCAAATCACCTAATCCCTGGAGCTTCTTAAAACTGCTATCCTATTTCCTATTTTGCTTTTTTACATTAACAAAAACAAACGAACTCTTCATAGGAAACTAAAACCATAAGATAGGGCCCTTTACATTTGGATCAATGAGTACATACTGTAAAAAAAAAAAAGAAGGAAAACAAAGGAGAACTACTTACGTATGTGAAAATTAATTAAATTCCCTTATACAATCTTTGAGACAGATTCATCCTGCCTGGGTTAATTTGACTTAATTTTAAATGTTTGCATGATCCCATATTCTCACTTCCTTTATCTAGTGCTCACATATTTTCCTCTCCTTTTTTTTTTAAAGCAAGAAATTGTGCTTATGCTAAAATAGCTCCATAAAACAGCGCACATCTGAAAATGAAAACACATTTCCTTTCAGACGCAATATCAGTAATTGGAGCGATTATGTAACAGACAATGCTGGCATGTGCAGACAGCGATGGCAGATCGAACCCAGGATCTTCCCTGCAGAACAACCACTTTGCACTGAGACGGAAGCAAACCATATTGGCCTTAGGAATGAACAGGACAGAGAGGAAGGCAGAAGCCTTATGCATCACCGCAATCCCTAAATACAGTCACTGAATTAAGACAGCTCCAACCTGGGGTATTGTTTTGTGTCCACACAATGTAGCCTATATCTAATGACCCAAGTATGTATTGAACTGGAGGATAAAATATTGCTGATAGAATATGACACTCCCGTGCCTTTTAGCTCTGCACGAGCAGTCCCTATGGCAGGCTGAAGAGTTCCCACGTCACTACCTTAGAACGTTTGTTTGCTGGTCACCGCTGAGTTACCCATGAGGGGACACTGCTAAAATCAGTGCCAAGAGCAGACACAGCCCCTGCCAGCCCCCCCTGAACAAAAAGTGTTTTCTAGCCATAATGTTCGATTTCTCTCACAAGAACTGAAAGTTACCTTGCTATGAACATGCACGCTGTGACAAAAAACAACAGTGTGTTTTCATGGAAACCAGCCTCTTCATGCCCTTTGTAAAGAACAGGATATTATTACTTTTCCATTATTATTTGTATTGTGAAATTTCAATACATATTTCTGTCAGCCTTTTGGCCTTGCATATATTCTGGCTCTGTATTTAATTTCTGTGGAGAAAGTAAATTGCATTTCCCTTAATTTATGCAATCAGTAGTTTTAGTCAATGTGTGTAACCATGAAACTTCAGTAGCTATGATTAAAACCAGCAAAGCACATTACCATTTGTCCATCTTTGTGCTGGGAAAATAAATGTAAACAGCCTTTTCCTCTAAGGACTTAAACAATCAAAAAAGCTGCACAGCATTGCTACTAGAGCTTATATTCAGAATGAAAGTATGAGCATAAACAGCACTTTCCCATCGTAATGATTTTCATATTCCACTTCAAAAGTGCTTGAAACCCCACAGGGTTTGACTAAGCACGGGTTGGCTATCACATGTTTTAGTGCTAGATCCAGCCTGCTGATTCCTTGCCACTCATGCTCCAAAACGAAAGAGATTGTGGTTTGCTTGAATAAAATCCCTCCTTGAGCTGTTCCAAATGTAAGACCTGTGCCTTAGGAAAAAAAAAAACAATAGCAAAAACAAGCTAGAGACTATTACAAACAAAGCAACAGAATAAGATCATAAAGAGTAAAAACACTAACACAACACCAAACTATTTTTAGAAAGAGGAAGAACCTAAATAAACAAATATTTGCTCTAAATTATCCAAATTCTGAAAATATGATCAAAGCATCATGGAAAAAATTGAGTTTTCATGAGGGAATGAAAAATCTTGTTCATCCTATTTACATTATCTTTTCTAACTAACTCTTGAGTTAGTGGATAATATTCTGTTTTTCTGTTTTTCAACCCTGTGTAACGCTGTGAAAATCAGGACTGAAAATGTACAGGAACTGGAAGAGTGTCTAGTAACTATTTTGGACTAAGGAGAGATCAGAAATCTCACCGAGACTGTTTAAAAGCAGTGATTAGAAAACCCATGGATGAAGACCATATCAGTAATTTGATAAAACTTATACTTACTATTTTATTACTTACAATTATTTTTGGACATCTTAGTATTGTCAGAAAACTGAAATGTGATAGTATAGTCAACAAATAAGCAGGAAAGATAAACATATACACATCTTTACATATACATACATACATGCTTGTATACATACATGTGTTTATATATACACACAAATATACACATCTATACATGTATGTATATACACAATCGTAAATAAATGAAATTAAATGTAATAACTAAAGAAATGATAAAGAGCACATGTGCTAACTTTCTGGTTGGCAAACATTGGGGATTGTTTGCACATGATAAATATTGATAAGGACTACAAGTAAAGTATAGGAACACACTCGACAATCATGGAGAACTTGAGAGTTCCTAGTATGTAGAGTGTACCATTGATGTGAAAATTCAAAAGTTAATTCAGCCAAAGAAAGATCACAAACAATCATTCTAACTCGGCAAAATAATTCCACAGATAACCTAGCAAATTCTTCCAATTCATTTTTCTACCTGCTTTGTGCCAGTACTTAAGATATATTTTATTAGGTTACACTACAGGAAATGTAAAATAGCTGCAAAGTTGGAAGTAAAAGATAAGATATAACTCAGTGCTGTACCTGACAAACGCCCGTTGCTTGCATTGTTTCATTTCAGCTGTTCTGTAATATTCCAAACCAGATTTTTGTATCTTAATTCTCAGTTGTATGGTCACAAAGCCAAAGATGAACCATTCATTAACTTGCATTTTTTTTCATTTAACTTACTTGAAACTTCACTTATCCTTGCAAAAACATACCCTGAAACCCTGCTAGAAACGGAACAGGAAAAAGCCGAAGTAATCAGCTACCTGAAAGGCATTCAAACACAATGAGAAACTGTCCTTGAGCCTGAAAAGAAGACAAACATGTCAATAAGTGTACAGATAAGAAGAGACAGAAAACTGTGAATTTCCCTGTAGTAAGCTAAAAGCCCCTTGAAGGTGCATAGCCGGTGAGGAAAAAAAGAACTTCAAAAAAAGAAGTATTAAACACATTGTCAGAAATGTTGACCATTGTTTACTGACTTCAGTGGAGTCAATGTGCTGCTGGGTATTGTGCAGGCATCGGGCTGACGGGCTGCCAGGCTGCGGGGCGGCCTCACTGGGGCTGCAAAGGACTGCGCAGAAATTCAAAGCAAGCACAGAGGAGGTTTAACTCTCACAGCTGTCCTCCAGCATGGCAAGTAATGCTCTGTGAGACCCAGCTAAACATTAAGGTCCTGCTCCTGCTGCCTGGGGAGTCAGTGGCCAGGTCAAAGTGGGTCCCGCAGAAGCAGAGCCCACGCAGGCACAGGGCAGCAGATGCCGCGTTTGGTAACACGCTCCTTGGTGCACAAAGCTTCATGTGTGCCGTTCTCACATGTCCACCCCACCTCTGACTGGACGTTATAACAGCTGGGAACCGCTTTGTAACAAAAGGATGATATTTAAAATTTACTGTAATACGTCATTTCTTAAATGAGAAAATGCCTTTCTTCAGCTAGCACATAGAGTCATAAAATTTTCCTCTCTAATTTGTTTTGCTGAAAGGTACAGTAGCACCTATTAGAAGGAAATGCACGAACAGCGGTCCTTAAAAGACAAAAGCTTCCAAAGTCTGTATTTTCTAATGTACTGCACACTTTCCATAAGATTCCCTGATGTGTTGTTATGTATACTTTTGTTACAGGGTGCTTAATAAAATTAAAAATCTCTGCTCTCTGGAAGAAAACATGATTTTAAAACAATTTAAAAGTAGCTGGGGGATAATTAGGTGATAACAAATGCTGAGGTATATGAAGAACTAATCGTGTCATACCAATCTATCTTCCTATTTGACACTGTAACCAGTAACTGTATGAGAAGTAGATGTGATCTAAACTTCATTTTTATTTTAGCAATGTCATTGACATTCTAAAAAGCTAGTTGGAAAATGTATCTATTACAAAACCACCATCCTACAATTGGACACCTAAAAAAAGAAGAAAATCTCTTGGAGTTGACATCAGTGCTTCATTGTCCAAGTGGGATTTCAAGAAAAGGTCCTGAGGGAGCCTGTCCTGCGCCCTACTCTAGTCCACATTTCATTAGTGACTCTGGTGATAGAACGAGGAGATTGGCTATTTAGGGATGGCATCAAGTGCTCATTAATTCCTCTTCATGCTTCGCTTTCAGCAAAGATTATTTATATTCGATATATTGAAAAAAAGCCTTCCCATCTGAAAATGATTGGGCCATGGAAGAGGCTACCAAGGAGTGTTATCAAACGTGTTAGACGACTGGCTTTAAAATGCAACTTGGATAAATATCATAAATGTGCTTAAGGCACCTCAGCCCAAGGAGATGGACAGGATGGCATCTGACAAGATGGTCCCTGTCAGTGCTTCAGTTCCAGGATCCTCAGGTCAAAAGCACATAGAACACGTTGTTTCTAAAATGCATAACTGCACATGCTTAGGATATTAGCTAATATTAAAGACTGAATGTAAGAGTGGTGAGAATCAAAAGGATCATTTTAGAAGCTGGTATATTGGCAAAACTATGTGAAATCTATATTTAACAACAACAGCAAGAACAATTTATTCAGTTTGCCTGCCAAGTTTTTTTTAAATGATTGTTAGAGTTGAGATTTGAGTGAAAGTTATGGAAGAAAGAACTATTTGCATTAATTTTGCTGTGTGATTTTACTGTACAAAATTATTCTTGTCTAAGAGAGATTCATTTCTTAATTCTGTTTCTAAAGCAAGGGAAATAAAACAGATCTCCTACTGATTGGTGTCTGTCTGGAATCCTAAACATGACACAATTTGTGACATGACAGTGGTAGAAATTGCTGTCATCTGGTACAGTAGGTATTTGTTTTGTAGCACTCAGAAAGAAATATTAATCTGGCAACTTCACTGAAACGTTGTGCAGTACAGAGAGGGTACCAGACACTCGTGGCTTTTGGTTTGCACAGGACAGAAGTTCAACAAAAAACGGCAGCTACTGGATTCATGAAAAAGGTAGAGTTATTTGCAACACATGATTAGGTGATATAAAATACCATTTGCTGTGACGAGATATCCGACTGTGTTTAAAACAGGACATATTGTACACTAACAGAATCATGCTTAAAATCTCTTTTTCTTACAATCTCTTTTTCTGTGATTTTAAGAATTGTTAAAAAAATTAAATTCATGATAGGTTTTCAGAGTGTCCTGTTAGGTTTTGCTTTGACAGGAACAAAGAATGAAGATAAATTTGTTGAGATAGTCTCCAAAATTAGTTTGATACAAGCTCTGATTAAACAGGAATTGTTTAGTGATTTACTAAGATTCTTTTTGTAGAAAGTTATGGCATTTGCTAGAGCAATAATTTTAATTTTGCCTTAACAATAATTTTAATGAGTATGAGCGAAAAGAATGACTAAAATGCAGTGTGTTTTGACCTAAAATTTATACATAATTTCAATCTAGTGCTTACATTTCCTTTGTATTCTTAAATTTGAGTCTCCACCTCAAAGTAAACATATGTGATTAAAATCTTTGCAATTAAAATGGACAAGAATTTCAACTCCCTTCTGACGAGCATTCCCGAAATGTGGACAATTGCTTGTATTTGTTTCTCACTCAAGGTCTTTGGGGAGGTACATCCTCTCTAATGACAAAGTATGGTAACTTTGCATCCACATAGTATAAGAAGAAATATTTCTATGGACTAGATTAATTTTAGATCATAGAATTTTAGTTTTGCGGACTCTATAAAACTAATTCATGAATTTGTTATTCTCAGTAATGTTATGCTCATATATTGAGAAGTTTTGTTTTCAGCAGATACAATTAGCATCACAAATGTATTTTGTTAGATAGTAGAAATATCAATATGCACAATTTAATACAAACTGACATGGGGTAATCATTATTTCATGTGGCTGAATCTTGGTTGCTCCCATTAGCTTCAGCTATCAAACTTTTTGCTTTGTCTCATTTTATCTTAATCAGTGGAACATAGTGACTGAAGGACTAATTTACAGATTCATGGAATAGAGACATAAGAAGTTGAAACAAAGAAAATTGTAATAGTAAAAAAAAAAAAAAAAAAGATACACTAACTTGTGGCTCAACAGGCCAATGCAGGATCAGCCACAACGATAATATGTGTAGCCTATTTTTTTGCATACAAACTTGCAGAAAACATAACTGAGAATAATTATATAAAACATAATAATATGTATATCACAATAATCAAAACACACCACATTCCCTAATGAAGCTAACTGAGATTCAACAGCAGGGAATGGCATGTATACACAACCCAGGGAAACGCATGCTTAACATCATCTGAAATTTTCACCCCACTCTGAACCTTGGGTGAATGATCTGTGGGTAAGCACGGGTCAGTGGGACCCCATAGCTCACAAACCCCACGATTCCCTCTGGCACTGCATTGTTTCATCCTTACTCTAGGTGCATGGCCATGGGATTTGCACATTTTGCAGTCCCCCCTTGGCATCCTCATCTCTTTTTGCATGTATTTACAGAGCGTGATGCTGCAAAGCATGAAGAGATGCTGGTGTCAATCAGTCTGTCGGCTCTCTCTTACCCTGTCCACTCTCATGTAATGAAACTGGCCCTTCAATGTTATTGGGACCTGTGTAGTCTCCAAAATCGTAAAGGCTTTCCCTCAAATTAATGCATTTGGATAGTTATTACTAAGCCAATTTACCTATGGATAACCGAGTTGTTTCAACATCTTCTCATCTGCTATTCCATGGGTTCAGACAGTACCAAAATGTTGTTATAACTAATTCTTTCAAGAGTGTGCTGAGAAATGTTCTTGAATTGATAATGTAATCATTAGCCTATGGAGATTCCTGGATTTCTTGTGTGGTTTTTTTTTTTAAATACTCATCCACAGTGAGAAATGCTTGATATTATTGTACAAACATAAAATAAGACCTCAGATTTGCATTTCACTCCTGTGATCTCTTATCTTTAAAGAAGGATTAAAAGCTAAGCCTCTTTACCAAAACCACTGAACATATTAATTATATACTTTATAAATAATTTAATTGCATACAGAGAATAGACTTTCCTAAAGTTTCATACATACTTCTCTTTATATTCTGAAAATTATTTTTAAACTAGAGCAATTTCTGTCTTAATACTTTTCATGGTGAAAATCTATCCTGCTTAATGTATAATGCTATGATCTACAACACAAATGCCTAATGCTCCCACTTTATAGTAAACAGGCAAGTCTATTAAAATCCTACAATAGTAAAGAGGTTATGGTCATGATGTGCCTCGTGTTGACAGAAACGTTCAGGCCACGGGCTATTTAGCTTGGTCTAGCTCCACTAAAGTCAGTGAATCCTCATCCATATACCAGAACTGAGACTTGCTCATGATGTTCTTCTTTGAATCACCATACCAAAGCTTTGCAAGGGAAACTTGGCACAGTGGCTTGACCCTGCACTCATTTTAATTTTAAAACAGAGTAACCACCAGCCTGTCCCTGTTCTCTGGAGAAATTGCCAAAGATACGAGAGTTCTGTGACTAGAAAAAGATGGACAAAACTTCATGGCCTCAGTTGTGTGAAGCATTAATGTTTCTAATGCAACCAACAGCCTTCAGTTCCCCTTAAATCACACTGTTGAGTGCTCTCTCTCAACAGCCATTTTGTAGAAATAAGACATTTGCTAAAGTAATGTGCCCAGAACCACTTTTCTCAAGCCATCCATTCTATATAAGCTATTGTAACTTTGTCATGTTTTCATTCTCTCTCATTTAACCTCTGAATTTAAACTATAAAAATGCTACTTTCAGGAGCCTGTTTCCTTGTAGTCTCTGCGAGTAACTGACTGGTATGTCTTGAAATTTGGATATTCCTATTTTTCAGATTCCTCTTTTTATTTTTTTCAAAGAAAAATTACTGCAATTTAAAGGAAAAGTTGGCAAAAGATGCATGCCAGTCGAAGAAGAATGGACGCACAGGCACATATTTATTAAACCACAATTGGTAATTCCATCATATGATGGCCTCAGCAGGTAACGAATGTACACTGTCTACTTAGCCTCAGAAAAGTTTCATTATTGACTTATGATTGCCTCTCAGGTAGATCATCTTCTTATTTACCTGTCTCAGCAGAGATTTATAAGCCTGACTGTACCATTTGTCTCAGCTTTACTTTGTCTCCATGTGAGCTGGATGGCTTTGCTGGGGACTCCGGGCCTCACATAGTCACTGTCAGCTGGAGGAGGAAGAACAACAGACAGCTGGCACTTAAAGACACTGAGACAGATTATGCTCATGATTATGGCAATTTTGCAGTGGCACAATGCTGTTGAACTCCGTGCAAGTCGTTGCAACTGTCGACTTCAGTGTTATTAACTTCAGTAGTCCTAGTTTAGAGTCTTTGAGGTTAAAATAAGGGCAAGTGTAGTAGTCTATGATGAAGATGAATAGGACCCTTGGATACTAGTGTTTTGTTAACTTGTTTACATTGTATTACATAAATTATATACTTGAGAGTGATATTATGAGCTTAAAATGCCATCTGTAATTTCCTTTCATGCTATCGGATGAGAAAGTGAGATTCTCACCTAACTGACTAAGTCAAAACTTCCAATTTGAAACTTAAATACATTTCCTTCATTAGGCCCCCAAATTACATTTAGACATGCAATGCATTTTCTGAATATTCCTTGAAACTGATAGGAAGCAATAACATTATATAAATTTGCTTTTATTTGCATGTTATCTTTGCAGCTGGAAAAGCACAGTAAGCCCAAAGGGCATGTTCACTTACGGAGTTCCCATTGACATTAATGAGCAATCTGCACACATATGAAGGAAAAACACATTGGTGCATATTCACATAAAAGAAAATAAATTAAATGGTCAATGACTGACTGTTTTCCCTTTTTTTTTTCCAGACAGTGCTTGCTCTTCTCATCTGCATATACCCTGTTTTACTCCATGAATGTCATACAAGCTAAGAAGGGCCATGGCAGGCCAGTGAGTCCAAAAGCCACATTGCGGCGCTGAACCAACGCCACAGCTGAGAGTCATCTTGACTGAGACACAAGGACACAGTTTGTATTCTTGAGGGTGTGAAAGAATTTGCTGAACTTTTCACACAACAGACATTACAGTCCAGCTATCCATATCCAATTTCAGATACCCACATCTTGATTAACAAAAGACTTCTGGCAGATAGGTTCAAAACAAGCATTTCCTGCTTCTGACCACAGCACAATAATAACTGTATAATTCTGAACCACCGTTGAGTTTCATAAAAGGTGCATGATAGCTGCATATGTAAACATGTCTCTTCCTTTCATTTTTTTGCTGAAAGAATAAAGTAGGACGTAAAATATCTTATCAATAAGCAGCAATTTCTCCATTTTTATTACCCCACACTTTTCTGTGTCGCCATAAAGACTGTGAAAATCATCTAGCATTTCCTCCAGGCTCAAAAAATTATAATAAAAAAGAACTTCCCCTAGGAGTAGAGTTGCTAAAAATCACGAGAACATCTTTCAAATAACCACCAGAAAAATTAGGTGCTCAAAACACAACAAAGATACAACCTTTCTTTTTACAAGACATTTCTAAAGGATCTATTCTTATTGTAATTTATACAAGTGTAGCTCACAGTCACTCCAAGGTTCTCTAGGGATCATACAATTATTTTCCTTCAAGTCATTTTGAATGATTTCCTATCTATCTGGTTTATTGTTAATGCCTTCCCAGAAGTTTGAAGTATGGACTTACGATTCCTCTCTATAAAAGTGTGATGGATCTTCTCCTTAGTATCCATTCTCTTTAGTAAATGGCTTAATACAGCAGTTCGTTTACTAGAATACTATATTCTTAAAGCCTAGGGTAACTGATTTTGAATTCAGATGCTTTGCGTAGGTTATGAATGAATAACCACAAATCTGATTATCATACAATATAATCAGACAGTATTTAATCCAAATCAATGTGTCAAGAGATCTCAAAGGGAGTGAGACCAAGTTTTTATCTCACTCTCAGGAACTTTCTGCAGTTTTCTTACTAGAGGCCTATGAAGTAAAAAGGCTATTTTCATAGTTAGCACAATATCTATCACGTCAAAAAACCCTCTGTAACTCTAAACAGCTTTGTGGGTAGCATTTATTATTCTCACTCATCCCTTTCACCACTGATATAATTCTATTTTTCGTATTGATGTGATTTTTAAGAATGACAGTGATTTGACAATTATATTACCCATCTACTGTTGAGTTATTTAATTAATATTAGTGTCATATGTGCCTACAGCATTTTACAGAGTAAATAAAAAGACAAGCCTATGTGTTCTATGGATTTTATGATCCAGCCTTTCCTATATTTTGTGCAACAGAGCAAAGGAAGGTAAAAATTGTTACACTGGATAAGACCTGTTATCCATTTAATCCTAGCAACCTGTCTCTGAGTGAAATAATTTTCTGGGATACCGTGGCTTTTATTTAAACATTTTTCTTCCATGCTTCCCCAATTGGTAAGATGTGGCTATCTGAGCATTGCTCCCAGAACAAGTTTTGCAACACGAGTACGAGGGAACCAGACCGACATCAGAGTTATGAGACAGAGCCCATACAATCATGTAAGGACAGTGGCTCCATTCATAGTCTGCATATGTTTGCCCAAGTCAGCACAAACTGGAACACAGGCAAGAAAGTGATACAGTATATAGACAAATAATACTCAGCAGAAAGTAAAATATTATTTTGTAGCTGCGTTTTTACAAACATCTCAAAGGGACTTAAGTACTTGAGTTAGACAAATGTTTTATGGAAGGAGAAAGCAGAAAAACTAAATGATTTATCTCAAGCTAAACAAATAAACAAAGAAAAACCAAGGTTGAAAATAGAATGAAGGATCTGACTCTATACAGCACCTTGTGAAGTTATTTATACAAGTGCAGAAGGAAACAACGGGACTGCAACTTCTCATGTACATGGTATCTCAAGGCAAGAAGAAAAGAAAGGTGAAACACACACATTAGGCATGGGAAAATCCTTTTTCATACCATGTGGTGCGAAATGAAGCAGCACTCCACTGGCAACCACACAGTGACTGCATTGCTAAGGTCAAAAGATGCCCTCTGAAACTTTCTTTAAATTTGAGGGATATATGTAGAGACTTTAATGTGAAGGTTTCAAAATTTTGAGTGTAATAGAAAAGCAGACAAAAACCTACAGACTATTGATCTCATCAGAAATAATGCCCCAATTCCTCCCTATTGTTTCTCGTAAATTATTATCCTTCTCCTCATCAAGATGTTTCATTCTCAATCTAATAAGCATAAGCTTATTAACTGGGTAGAGAGTGCTGATTATGTATTGTGAAATATTGTACCTGTATAATTCTTCTAATTGCTACCTCTATAAACAACTCAGTGGGTTTATTTAATGAGTGTTACTCATTTATTTAATGAGTGTTACTTATTTAATGCGTGTGGGCAAGAAGAGAATTTTGACTGCAAGCCCAAAGCTGGGACTTGCACAAAAATTTTACCTCAAGTGGTGCTGTTGACTTCGTGGCTATACTCACAAGTAATACCTACAGAAAACTGCTCCTTGAAGAATTGATAGTCTTAATGATTTAAACATTCATCTCACTGCATCGCACTGTCTAGGTATTTATTTTTTTAAGGGAGCATTTTTTTCCTCATTATTTATAGGAGTCCCCTTACCATTGCCAGGCAAAAATCGATGAGCCTTTTGATTGGAAGTGAAAAAACATAAAGAAGGGACACGATAAAGGTTCAGATCCTAACAATATGCCTACAGTTATAAAAGATTAGATGCAATTCCCGTGTCTCTGCATTCACTTTTAATACAGATTTTGAGATAGAAATCATACATACGGCTCCTTCGACAAGCCATCCTTGTTAGTTCCATTGTTGTTTCATTTTTTCCTCTCTTCCATACAACACAGAAGATTCCCTCAAACAGACCTGGGTTGCAATCATTTTAGGAAACCCAATCCAGTATTGATCTTGATGCATTTCTGAAATCTAATCAGCTTACAGTCAGAATTTTTATGATAATCTCTGCTTCATAAATATAATTACTACTCATGTTTAGTTGGGGGCACGAGATATTGTTAGCTACAATTCAGTGAACTTTTCCAGGATGCTATAATACTCAACAGTCTTATTCAATAACTATATCCAATTTATTCCTGGAGAATGAAAATGTCTTTTATGATTCATTACAACTTTTCTTTGTTCTGTAAAGATATCAAATCATTAGACGGAAATTATCTGAAACTATTGCCTGCCAGCAACTTGATGATCACTGAGTACAAGCAAGAAAATCTAATACACAATCCATATGGTAGGTCTCTGAAGCCATACCGATATGAGAACTCTTGTAGCCTAAGGAGATTATTAAAATACCAAATCATAATTGTTTATAATATGGCTTTCTCTTTTGCGGTGCATTTTGCTTTGATTTTAAAACACGATTTTTTAGAAGAACCTGAAGTTTCTACTTGTAAGATCCTCAGAAGACATTTGGACTTTGGAGTAAATTGACTTCTGTTTAATAAATAAATAAATAAAAACTATATGAGGCAGTTCTTAGGCTAGCAAGAACTAAAGAAAAGCACTCTGTGGAGACACAGGCTTGGTCGAAGTCAGCAGCAGAACTCCTTTTACTTCAATGGAATCAGGGTTCCACCTTATGTTTTTTTTATTGCCTCTTTTTAAACCACAGTGCAGAAGACTACTGTAAATAATTGTCATAGTTGCCAGGAAGAGAAACTAGAGTGAGCAATGAACATAAGAGCACATATATTCTCCAAAACGATCCTTGCACATAAAAATGTCTCATAAAATCTCTTGGAAGTGCTCAACAGTGCAAATGAATCCTTATTCATTTTTCATAAATAATGAGCATCAAGGAGAAAGCAAATTCATGCATTAAGTTTGTGCCATGACAGAAGGCTTTACGAAAGCAGTAAAGTCTCAACAGTGGCTCTGTATAAGCATTTCCGCAGAACCTGTTATTGCATTCTTTATGTACACAAAATGTTCATTGATCTTAGCAGGAGCTTGGTGGACGGGTGTGCAAGGAATGAAACAATGTATTATAGCGTGATGAGCCTAAAATAATCATCGATCCATTCTTCAAACTTACTCAAAACTCCTCAGGTCTCCAAAGGCAAATGCCAGCATAAAGACCCAATAAATTCTACAGCTTCATCTTGCTGCTTCTAAATCCAGAAACTTTTCCTATCTCTTGCCAATTGTCAATGACTAATGCTAAAATGAAATAAAAGTCTTTATACTTGCATTTTTTTCTAAAGACTCAGGACTTTCTCTTTGGCTGTGGCTACTATGCCAAGAAACAGGACTGAATCTGTATCTTGAAGTAATTTACACATTTTGAGAAGTAGTTGTGGTCGTTCTCCCGTTTTGTTTTGCCACATGTACAGCCACGGCAAACATGCTGGATACTACAGCTTCCACTAACAGTGTTAACAGTTCCTTAAGGCATCTTTGGAAGCACCACTCAAATATCTTCATTTTTTGGGGGGCTTCTCCCCCCGCGCCCTCACTTAAATTATGCAGGATATACACTCAGCTAAAGAAAGGATGAGGAAATATTCAGGAAAAACTAAACAAAACAAAACAAAAAAAACCCACCTAGTCATTTCTCTGCATTCAAAGGCAAGTAAAATATACAAACAGCAACAAAAATGCAGCCTTCCATCAAGCAAATTACGTAATGAATGGAAAGTGTATGGGAATGAGGTATCTGGTAATTAGTGATAGAGATGACAACATCTAACTTGCCACAGCCTTGTGCGACTGATGTAACATAACACTGAGCCAGGCAGTTAAACAACTGTGAGGTACAATGCTGAGAAACTGAAATGCCCAGTGGAGTCCCTTCTGGCCTCATCGGTTCAGTTTTCAGTTGGGGTCTTAATGTGGCATAGGAAAGGAGCCAGAAACAGAAGACTATGATGTATCTTACATGAGAATGTAAAAGTAAATCGTACTTGTGTTGATAGGTGTCTTTAATTCACTCCTGCTGACACAGTCAACTTACACGCAGGATTTAAAAAAATATGCTAAGTTGAGATACGATATAAGTTGAGATACAATACTCGGTGAATATTGATCCTTTATGATGTGCATCACGAAGGAGCATCACGTCATTGTTCCAGTTACAGAAGCAGAGGGGGAAAAAGCCCTCTAGGCCACTGAGAGCCCCATAAAATAAATGCAATGGATTTTCTAGCAATAAAGAGTTTCCTTCTCAAGAATATAAAAGTGTATATCCTCTATAGATGCATACTAATACCATCTCACACTGGTTCTCCTGAGATTTAACAGGTCAACATGTTTTATGAGAGAATGATTAGCCTGCTACACCTAACAGATTTCAGTACCTATTGATGTCATATTGAGGAAGCCTCTTTCAAAAACATCTGGAAGTTTTACTTACACTAGGTAGTGTCTTCCATCCCAAATTATTCTACAGAAATCAATATGACTGCTTGTGAAATAAGCTACTACTCACCATAAATCAAGGAGATCCTCATGAACATGAGGGATGCTCCAAAAGAATCCAAAGAGAAATAATACATGGGATTGAACATAGGTTGGATGCTGTTGATATGGCACACTTGGCTGTTGGTCCCTGAGTGTGCACTTGTATTTTCTGTTATGTAAGGTGTTTTCAAGGTGAAACTACAGCTTGAAAAAAAATGTTGTTGGTGTTAAAACTGTATTTTTAACTATATTATTCACAAAAAAATTGTTTTGGTGATTGTGGCCACGATACAGCCACAAATTGAAAACAACACATCCGGATAGGTTACCAAACAGGAACACCTTAAGATTTTTCAATGAGTTTCTTTCATATATTAGGCTATTATTATAACACACTAATATTAGGTACAGCAAACAATTCCAAAAATGCATCAAAAAGCATAAATGATAACAGTAAAATGCCTGCATTTGAAAACACAGTCATCACGAAGCAGAGCTTTCCTCTACCCCCGTAAGAAAGCAGAGCCAGGAGCTTTGACAGTCATGAGCACTGTCAGATAAATGAACAAAAACTGCTACTTAGAAATGTCGACACATTCAAAACTGGGACTCTCATAACTTCACCTTCTGTGGAAAATTCCTTTTACCAAAGACTGGCAGAATTGAGATGGCTCTGAAATGCTGCTACAAAATATCAACCTAAAACACAGAGTGCATTTTTTTCCATGACACTGTGCTCTTGACAAGGAAACCAGTATAGACAGGGGAGCAAGAGGTTTTAAATAAGTCCTCTCCAAAAACTGCACAACCTGAGATCACCTACTGTGCAGCACTGCATTACAGCTGGCAGTGCAATGAGTAGGATAAAGAGGTTTTTATCATCAGGTTATTGCTTCAAGCCAAGCACAACGTGGCAGACCACAACCCCAAACCACTGTGATCCAGAAATCTTCGATATGAATCGTTTAACATTTTTCAAACTAAGATTAAATTGATATTCCTATATACAACTGCTGTTCTGACTGGCACTAAGTGAATCCCTGCTACGCTAATGCTGCAGCGCAGATGAAGTATGTGAAAAATTGCTCCTGGTGGTGGTCCCACGGGAAAGCATAAGGTATCTCACCCACAGGTTTTCTGCTGGTCTGGAAGGGTGAAGCGACACAGATTATTAAGCACTGTTCAGGAGGAAGAATTCTCTCACAATTTTGAGGGAAAGATGAAACAAAAAGTCTCGAGATTTTTATTTTTTAAATCAAACTTCTGTGAATCTTCTCTGAAAAAAACACCATAAGAAATGATGACCCTCAGGCTTTTCTGCAATGATTTTGCTTACAGTGCCTTTTGTATTCATTGCACTCTGCATTCACATCAGTGGTACAGGAGTAAGCACTGTACCATGTTTTATTGTGCCTTATTGTGCCAGCAGTATAAAAAATATGAAAGCTGAATGAAAGACATTAGTGAACATATTTTTGCATTACAAATTCATACATTTGACAAAATTTCACAATCTGTAAGACTTAAACAGCATGTAGCAAATGGAGTTTTAATTAAAGGAAAGTCAGGGGCTGAAAATGATGCCTGTAGAACTTGCTTACTTAACTCACCTTGGTAAGGGCCAAGTGTCTTTATCTTGAGGATCCATTCACATACTGAAAGTATGCCCATGAGGTTGCCTTCAAGGCAAAAGGTCATATTGCTTGACAAATTCCTTGAAAAATTATTCCTTGATAAATCATTCTTGCTTTTCTAAAAGACTATGAAATACTACAGGAATTAGCAAAGTTTTTATGTTATGGGGCAATCAAGCAAATCTTAACCTTTTAAGAAACCCTCTCATCAAGCTTTCTACTTGCAAGGCTGTAACTCCAGAGCATGACATGCTATCAAGTGATGTCATCTCCAGCAATTATTTTTTCCCAGATGATATTAGCTTTTTTTTTTTTTTAAAAAATGAACGCAATAGAAAAACTGAGGTACTTTTAATTAGGACTGAAATTAGGCCAAAAAAGAAAATAGCCTAAGTAATTGCAAGTTAAAAAAAAATGAACAAATAAGCATAGATGGGGCTGATCACCCACTTGCGCAGATATATAGACAAGCAAATGGAATTATACTCGAAGAAAAGGCACCATGCTAGGTGAGTATTTTAGATGAAACAGTGTTTGATGGATACTGTGGGTAGGTTTCTTACAAAGGTAGATAACATGAAATAAAAATATACTTTTGACTACTTGTTAATGGAAAACTGTATTTATTGGTTTCTGCTACTGTTTCTCCTTCTCTTTCTTTTGTCCTTTTGTTTCAGTAACTACTGTGCATATATTTTTTTCCCATTCAGTTTCATTTTTCACCCTTTGAGGGCAACAGCCAGTGAAAATAATTTAGAAGTGAACCTGAAAACATTATTCTTTCCCTTTCCAAATTAAAATACTCAAATACACATGGAACAAGTGGGTCAATAAGAAGCCTGTCTACCCCATTCCAGACGCTGGAGAGCTGCGGAGAAGGGAATACAGTAGTGCTGAAATAATGGTGAGAAAAAAAAAAACAGTAATTAATTAGCCAGCAGCATTGCTGTTGCATACAGCTTGGGAAAAAGGTGCTTAAGAGGAGACATGGCGATAATGAGGCTAGGAAATGTTTTGATTTGACCGTAACAGAAAGATTTGGCCTTTTCTTAGCTGACTCACAAAAACAAATTGATTTTGAATACATCTGAAAGACGGAAAACTGTCTAGTTAGGAGATACTCAGGTTAGTGTTACATGTGCTAACCTGGGCACTGAGAACAGTGTAGCCATGACAAAACAGATCAGGAAGATTAATTTACCTTGATCTTGGCAAAGACTCACAGTATCCAAGATATATCTTTTAAAACTCAGGTTTGCCTGCAGTATACTTCAATCTACAGGGCAGACACTTTTATGATGCTACTCTATGAATGATATACAAGAGGATTGCCATTGATGATGCAATTAATTGTGCCATAACTCATTCCGCATTCTGTATATGTCGCAGTTCAGATTTAGATGAAGCTGTGTTAGTTTACATCTGTCCGGGAGTTGCTTTTTTCAAAAAATTGTAGGTCTATCTTAGCAAATCTGCCCTTATCAACAATTGCCAAGCACAATAATTGCCCAGCACATTTTTTTCTGCACCATGACATGGTAGACCATGGTGGACCATCACAACACCCTGATTTGCTCTTTCAAACGAGGAATATGTTACTAGGGAAAAAAGGAGGATTTGCTTTTCACCTAATGTTACCTATTCTGAAAATCAGCACTGTTTTAAGGATTAGAGTTCAATTACATGAAAAGACCTGATGACCTAAGTGGAATAACACTCCTCAAAAATCAGCAGTTTTCCCATTTGCTTCCATTAAACTTCCCTGTGAGGTTGGATCTAGCAGGCAGGCTTAAAGCCCATCAGCAGGTACGAATAAGCCTCGCAGTAGACATGGTAACCCTTAAGAAATCAGAAAGAGATGCTACCTATATAAATATGCACGCCTTCGTGTGTATGCGCGCGTGTGTATATATATACACACACACACACATACACTCACACACAACCATACAAATCAGCCACATGACTAGTGATTTCCCCAGAAGACGGGAGAAAACCTTTCTGTATGTAGCCACTACTTGAAAGTGCGCTCCCTCTGCATACACCACTCCACAACACTTTATGGTGAGGAATCCGTGTCTCCTTGGCAGCTCTCCAATGTCATGTTCTCTCCTTGCACTTTTCTTAGCTAATGAGTCTCAGTCTTTTTTGGCACACAGGAGAGCCCCAAAACAAAAAAGGGCATAAAACCGAGCTCTGCCTCTTTGTGGCTGCCTGTGCTAACCACAGAGAGGTTTTACAAGGGCAGGCGGCAGCACTGCGGTGCCGGCTGTGATTTGAGAGCAGCGAGGCTAAGCCTTCAGGAGACTGGTATGACTGTTCAAAATCAGAGAAGGGAAAAGGATCTTAGATGCTAAACGTGTATGTGTAGAAGGGGACGCTTAAGCGACTCAGAGCAGCGGATGCCGTCCCAGAAAGCACCCGCACAAAAGTCGGGGCCTGCAACGGGCACCGCGCAGCGACGCTGCCTTCCCGCCGCACACCAACCTGGCCTGTCAAAGGAGGGACATCTAATAGCACCAGGTCATTCTGCACAAGGACACTTCTTGGCTCAAAGCATCGCCAATAATAGAAATCCCAACAACACAAACGTTCACTCAGACTAATTAATTAGGCACAACGATTGCATGGTGTTGGTATCAAATGCTTTCTGTCATCAGATTTCAAAAGAACTTTTATCCTTGTTTCTGCACAGGAATAAGGAAATGCAAAGAGCATAAATATTTCAAACTGCTTATAATTAAAACTTCATGTGTTTGGCCTGAAACCACTCTAGCAAAGAAAGCCAGTTGCCTACTGGCTATAGTGCCAGCGTGTCCCCATTCATGGTAACAGCTGGGCAGTAAACATCTTGTGGCACTGCCTTGCCACAAAAATATCCTCAACATGCTCGTGGTAGTAATGAAGTAGCATCATTCGTATTATGACAATTATGACATTCATACTAAAAGCGAAGAGTCAAACGTTCATCAGGGCATCTGTCTCCTAACTTTTTGTCCTCTCCCTGCCGTGGCTTTTTTTTTTTTTTTTTTTTTTTTGCATTTGGAAAGAGCCAAATACTGTCAAGGGAGAAGTGCTCCACCTGAGTCATGTTGCCTGAGAAAAGGGAAGTACTGAAATCACAGAGGGAATTAAATGATATTGTAATGAAGATGCCCTGAAAGAACCAGCCTGATGGAACTCTCATTTAAGTTAAGCAGCACAGGCCCAATTCTGCTCTCAGTTACACCAAGCCAATACTAATTAAATGGACAGGACAAAGCAGAATATGACCCCTCATCCCTTCTGGTAGACAGAATTTCAGCTGGAGGGAGAAAACCCAACCACACAACATATTATTTTTGATGAATAACAGGTTTAAGATCAAATCTCAAGAGGCCTCAGGAGACTTTGTGCCACTTAAAATTGAATTCCTGAAATAGGCTTTCCGAGACTCTGAGCTGCTGATTTATCAGTTCTGGGACAAGGAGAAGGGCACGTCGTTCAGCCTCAGTGACCTTCATGCACACACACAAACAGGACCTGCTCCACTGTCCAGCAGTGCCAAATGCAGATATGCTGTTTAGCCAAAGTGAAGACAGGAATATTTACACTCACCCCAGCGAAGGCATTTTTCCAGCCATTTCTTTTCGCAACACCCTGGCCAAACTTCCAACAAAGTCACACAGGCAGCAAGTCTCACTAGTTCTGTTTTCTCAATTGTTATAATAAGTAGTTAGAGATACCTTAGTTATTGGTCTCATTTGAATCATAGAAAACCCTTGTTCTAGGCCTCAAGCCATGTGTCCTTAATTTTCCATCTCCACCCTACCATGCATTTCTTCTGCTCCAGCCTTCAAAACCAGTCTCAGTATTTGTAACAACCGACTGCCAATATGATTGCATCCTTAAAGGCAGTCAGTGGACACACTCTTTTCCTGCCCTTGTTCCCTGTTAATTATAAAACTCCATTTCTATAGACTAAATCATTCCTAATAATATTGAGCCAGGGCCTGTTCAATTTGCAGAGCTGCATGAAGGCATTTTATTATTTTTACTAGTGCAATTATTTTCTTTCATCTACACAGAGAACCAAGGTTAAGGTCAATAATATA
Organism: Tinamus guttatus; assembly: GCF_059628265.1. Classification (NCBI taxonomy): domain Eukaryota; kingdom Metazoa; phylum Chordata; class Aves; order Tinamiformes; family Tinamidae; genus Tinamus; species Tinamus guttatus. The sequence goes on along the minus strand of NW_028288821.1, from coordinate 14,604,271 downwards.
CAATTTTCTTCTAGTCCAGTTTAAGAAGGTCAAATACATAATGATTCTGCATTATATTATCATTCATTTATTTTCCACAAAAAAAAGAAAAAAAATAATGAAACTGATTAGGATAAGGCAGCATACCATTTTTGCACACTTTGCTCATATCTAAAATTAATCGTTGTGGTCAAGCTGTAAGTTCAGACTATATTGCTGTTGTGTTCATATCTACCACACATCCTCACAGAGTGAATCCAGGCCTCAGTTATATGTTGCAAAATATTTTCAGAGCATAATCACAGCTTAGCTCTGAATGAAGGGATTCATCATTTACAGACAAAATGGATAAAATCAGGCAAATTATGGGCACAACCCGGTCTCAATCCAATGTAAGGCAGTAGCACCTTCCTAATTAAAAGCATTATGAAATTTTCTTTGTGGACTCTAGATTTTTTTAAGTATATAATTTTCCTTTAAAATTTATTGTGAGGTGAAACATAGCAATTTGAGAGCAATACCTCCTGGAAAGCTGAAACATAGCTGTGTGAGTAATTAAAATGCAAACAGTGCCAGTACTGTACCATTTGCGAAGCGGTGCTTTAACAATCACTTTTTTTTCCCCCGAAGACGGTGTCATGGATGTTTGGAAGCGTGTGGCATCACTAACGTACGCACACAACACATGGCATCATCACAGGAGCTGTCACAGCGAATGCAGTGACTGCCTATGAACAAACGTTCTGCATCAAGGGCCATTCACAGCCATTATCCTTGATGAAATGTCCACTGATGTCCAGCTAATCCAATCATCGCTTTGGCTGAACATTCTTAACCCTTCCATTCTGCAAACAGAAAACTGCCTTGTGTTTTGGTGCTTCGTGCTCTTGAACTCTTTCTTTGCTCAGTACTTCTGAAAGGGTAGATCATCTTAAAAAATATGCTATTAGTTTCTTTATGTCATATTCATTATTTCATGATAAAGGCATACCATGCCCTCAGGTTAACTCCTTTTATATTTTGCAGTGTGTGGTTTATCTGGGATAAAGTGCCTGTGAATTACTACAGCTCAGTTCTGTGAGCTCTCCCTCAAATAGCATCCAGCAAAAGACAACTTTTACATATGTACAGATGCAGGGTGCTTCACTATGTTTTAATACATAGAAAAGATAATTCTATTAGGTTTCTGAACTAACGACATTATACAAAGCATCATTTGACCCTGATCCAATTGTTATTTTACTTGCTTTTTTAATAAAATTATTTTTAAATGCATGGGAAAATCAGTGATATTATTGGGCCACATTTATTGACGGGAACTTGAATTTGTTTGTGCTTTCTACAATAAACTCAGTTTTGTTACTATCTACAAATCACTCTTCTTCCTTCTATCCAGTGGCCCAGCTCATAAACAATGCAGAAAATGGCATTTTTACAGTGTCTTTCTTTAAACCTGTACATGGAAAAACCAGCTGCAGTGCAGGGCAGTGCCTTTCTGCCTTATCCACTAGGTTCCCGTGTCCTCCGCGAGCAAGTCGGATTGAAACTACAGATCTCATGGAAACATAATAGGCTCAAAATACCAAAGTGCCAAAAATAGATGTTTATATAAAAAAAAACCACGAAGTGTATAATTACACATGGCATTGTGTTAACTATTTGAAAAAAATTCTTCATCCTGTCCCTTGAATTAGAGTAACCTCTGAATTTTGTCCTTAGAATACTGTTCAGAAATAAGCTCTGGCTCAAGACAGCTCTTTTCCTGCCATCGTCATCAATATCAATGCTGGATTTATTTTTAATGACAACATTTAAACAACGCTAATTCAAGGAAATTGTTAGTATTACTGCTACCATTGCCTTAGCCTCCTTTCATATGGATTACACACAGACCTCTTGAATTTTTAAGAAGATATGTATCTGAGCTTGTAGCAAACAGAATTTTCAGATAAAACAAAACCGAATTCAGACTGAATTGATTATATCTAGTTCTTAAAAAAAAAAAAAAGTTGCTTAGTGGAAAACACTTTTCTTTATGATTTTCATCATTTTTAGTACTACTTTTAAGACACAAAAATACCAAATAGCATGGGCTTCATGTGAAGAGTCATTCTATCTCATTAAGACAAGCAAACATCCCGATTTTTCAGAACATTTGGGAGGAGTTAGACATAGGATGAACAACCAGGCAAAACAAACTGAAATGTATAAACATCTTCCATTTCACTAAGTCCGAGGGATTTTGTTCAATAAATGTTCATCCAGCTTTAATATAGCATTCTTTGATTTTGAGTCTTGGGGGTCTACAGAGCTATTTTTTTGCCTTCCAGATTCTTCTTTACAAATACCAACCCACGTGAAAGAACACTCGCCACCCCGGTTCAGAGGCAACCTCCAGGCAATCATTCTATCTAGTGCAGTTTCACAGAAATAAAGGCTAGAAAATATTCCACATGAGTAGCCATGCAAGGAAAGCAGAACATACTTGCAGACTATTTTTAACGGCTAATGTTGTTTTCTCAAAAATAGGTTTTCAGCCTTTTCTTTGGTTATTCTCTGCAGGAAATTCCCCAGCATATACTTATATGAAACATATACCTAGGTATATACCTATATAGGTATACCTATAGGTTTCATATACCTATATTTCCCAGCATATACCAATATGAAAAAGCTCTGCAGATGCAGCTGGAGGGTCCTCTACGTGTTCTCATGAATACCAGTGTGCCTAAACAGCTCTGCTAGGCTTCCCCAGGCACACAGTGAGGGCCACTCGCCACGAGGCTGGAGGTATGAAGCAAGACTAAAGTTGCCATATTTTATATTTTGTCTCTTTTGACAAGAGTATGGGAGTCAGAACAGGCATTACAACCTCGTATACCACACGGAGAGAAGGACATGCCCGAGATGGCAGAGGTGGCTGAATGAGGGGGAGCACGGCGACCTGACACAGGGATGACGGGGGCAGAAAGAGTTCCTGATGTTTTTTTTTTAAAAAAACAGGATGACATGGAGAGCATTTTTGCAACTGCTTTACATAATAAAATGAAGAAATTGAAAAGATTTGAAGCAGTAGAGAAATTTAAAGACATCTGGAAAACGGTTACACACTGGACTGGCTAACCTCTGTTCCTTTTTTTTTTTTTTTTTCCATTTTAAAAGAACTTCATAGACTTCGAAAGGCCTAAATGCCTGGAAAGGGCCTCTCTTTTTTTAAACTAAGCTAAAACTTACCTAATTCCTTCCACACTGATTCACCAGCATATGGCATCACTGCACTACTACTTTTTATACTCCATGGCTTAGAAAAACATGTGCTTCCAGAGTAAGAAGAGAGGGGGGAATAGTCATCCCAAGAGGCTGAATCAGCAGAAGAGATCTGCAGTCTTCTGCGCTGTAGAAGTCCAGAGGATTTAAATTGGTAGAGAGGATGACCTTCCCTTTGGAGAGATCCTGAAGCTTTTCACCTCCAGTAATGAGTGGAAAACTTGGGTTGAGCTATGATACACAGTAGTACAGAGAGAACACAGCACAAAGATTTTTTTTTTTTAAAAGATCAAATTATTGTCCAAATTCCCTCCTCCCGCCAAAATCTGAGGCCAAACAATGTTCAATATTAGGGTACAAGCAGATCTGTCAGGACCAGCTCCAGCCCATTGCTCGTGGCTAGCGTTCTGCCATACAGTCCACAGATTCATGTGTTCTGCTGATACATAACTAACCATAATTGAGAGGATCTCTAGTTGTGTGATAAATTATAACACGCTTCAAATGGAAATGCATAAGCAGACAGCACCATAATAGATAAAAATATGACAGGGACATAGTGTAATTTTCTCAAGACATCACGCTGTCCTAAATCAGATCTTCTTGTCTCCTTTCCCAGAAGACTCTTAAATAATTTGTAAATTATTTTCTTCCCAAAGCATATGGTAATACTGGTTGCTAATATAACTCTGGTCATATTTGTGGGGAATTAACATACTAATTACAAGAATTTTCTTAGAAAAACAATACAATTGTCACAGTCTAAGTTTCTTCATCTTTTATTGAAATGGTAAACAAATAGCACAGAAAATATAGTGCTGAATGCAAAGTAAGCCTAGAAAAATCAGAGAGAATCAGAGAAGCATCCTCAACATGCATAACTACAAAAATTGCTGCTGTTGAGGGAAGAGACAAGGCTGAGAGCAGGCCTTTTTGCTGACTTTATCAGTGAGGTAAAAGAGGAAAGCGACTCTAAATCTGCCTATGAGGCCTTTCATGCAGGTGATGAGGAGGAAGATGTCCCCACCGAGCTGGGCAGCAAGGACCTCACCTTGAGACACTCTGCAAGGTGCAGAAGGAGGCTGGAGCTTCAGCACACCCAAAACACAGATGTGTTAGAAGGTCTTTGCATGGAAATGAAGATGCTCCTTGTAAATAGGAAATGCAGAGATTTTTCTGGGATTTTACTATAGTTTTCCTTAAGGTATTTTTCTTTAAGCCTATTTCCCCCGAGTGAACATGACTCAGGACAACCCTGCTGGCCTTGCACAAAAGTCATTGACGTCACTGGCATTAAAGCTATGAGTAAGGCATGTACGACTGAGCCTGCTGTCGACTGGAGTTAAGTGCCATCCGCTAAAGGGATTTGATTTTTTTGTACCATCTTTTTAATTCAAGATGATGAGTATTCTAATTATAAGATTCTTTTACAGTTGGTTTTATGTATACTGTCATAAAACTTGGCAGGCAGAAATGGAAAAAACGCACTGCCAATAATATATTTTACAAAAGATCACTCTGTTCTTTACCATTGTAATAGGAGATTGACCTTTTTTTTTTAATGCCTCCTACATTTAATTTTTTACCTCTTCCAGAGAATGGTATATCGATGCTGAATTTCATAGGAATAGAATGGCTTAATCTTATTGCCCCATATGTTCCCAACTTCCAGTTACTCTTGGGCATGTTATGGCTAAATTAAATGATACTTACACATTTCAGCTACCTGAATTTTATCGTATATAACTTATTTTTAAGCTAAATGCTTACAGTTAGTATAAAGTATATCTACCCACCAAGGAAAATAGCCTGCACGGGGGGGCTGGAGCACATACGCCAGTCCCCAGGCTGTGTCAGCAGCTAATTCATTTTTGGCTAGGTTGCTCTACAGTTTACTACATGGCTGGGCATCTACACTGGGTTTGCTGGCTAGTTATTTCAAGCTCACATATCTCCGCAAAACATATATCCTCTACTCACACTTTCTATACTACTTGGTTGAACGCAATCGAGTTTGGTGGCATAGGACTGTTGCTCGGAGTTACACCATCAGCAGCAATTAGGTGCCACCACACAATTGAGGAATGGGGCCTTTCCTGTATATAAGAAAGATGTGAGCATAACTTCCATTAAACTATCGAAATCAAAGTTGTTATGGGAATAATCTATAACACATTTAATTTGACATCAAACTGCATTTTCTGAGAGAAAACCTTCCTATCAGAAAAAAAAAAAAGATTAAAAATCTAAAAAGGAAGCTTATATGTAGATTCACTTTAAGATGCTCCTCCATGAATGAGATTTCTTGCAGGGCCAGGTAACAGACTGCATGGTGGCAGAACATAATTAAAAGTAAAATGTGGGCCTCATATCATTCTCTGAAAGTCATCTATAGTTTATTTTAGGATTAGTAATAAGAACACTCTCCATTCAAAACTCCCCTCTCTAGAAGAAATAAAATTAAAAACAGCTACAACCTCTATATGCCTGCTATTTGCCGTAGAACTTCTGATTACAGCTGAGTAAATCCACAAGGTGAAGGAGCCTCCTTTTCTAAATAGCATCAAATAAATCCTCTGGGGTTACGGAGAACCTGCTCAACCTTAAGCGATGCAACAAGGATGCCGTGTTTGTGGAGCGGGAGACGCAGCTGCACGCATGCAGCTGTTCCTCCCTGGAAAACAGGTGTTTCCGCTTTTATTTGCCGGCTGACATTTGTTTCTCCTAGTTTCCGCTCTGTTCTTTGCTTACAAAATGTTACCCTTGCAGTACTTGTTTGATAGGCCACGGGGGGACTATCCAACAAGGAGGAGGTTTTGTTTGCCCAGCGGACAGGGGATTGCCGGCCAGCACGTGGGCTGCGGTAAGGACAGAAGCTCCTGTGGTCATGCTTGCCCTGGAGGAGGCGAGGGCCCGTGGAGGGGACACTGCTGAACACTGCTTTTCTCTGCCACCCCCATCTCTTCCCCCTGATGGATATTGCGCTCAAAGAGTTTCATAGCTAATGTCCTCATCTGGGCACCTGGACTGGCCTTAGCCACTGTCCTTGGGCTTGGACATGCCCAACGCCTTGGGTATCGCTTTAGATATTTCTAAAGGTACAAGTCAACACCAAGTCATACTATGGAAAATGTCGTAAATCATTCAAACGCCCAAATCAATGAAATCTGAGCACTTTCCCTTACTACTCATATGGAAAATCTCACAAGCTGTTACCTGAACCCGTCAACCACTGGCCTGTAGAGGAAGGAGACCGGCATTTACCTGCAAGTTACAGACCACCTTGCCAAGAAATGATGATTGTTCTTACTGTGCAAAGTGAAACCCAGGACAATAACAATGCTGAATAGCATAAAGGTAGTCCAGAGAACAGCACCGAGCGAAAACATGAGCTACCAGCAGACATGATATTCTTTTGAGTCTCTAAAGAAATACTTAGAAGAGTACTCATAGACAATATTGTTCTCTTTAATGCACTGGGATGGGATGAGGTTTGTTAGTGGGATACACAACCTTTCTCACCTACACTCATCCTCTGAGTTCTTCTTCCTTGCTGGACATGCTCTCCAACGTCAAGCAGCTCACCCTCATTTATCATACTCAATAACTTTCTTTTATTTTCTGCCCCACAGCTCTGTGCACGCTAGGCAGCCAAACTTATGTTTTTATGTCCTAATCCATTTATTTTCCCCTCATGCAGCTTGAGGTTTTGGCAACATTCGCTCTCATTACTCAGGGCCAAATCCAAAGAAGCCAGCTGATGTGGAGTGCTGTCACTTTGCTTTTCCTTAATCTCTGAGTAAGAACACAGTGTGTAGGCCTAGCACGGCCATGCTCCCCTCTCCTCAGAGAGAAGCTCACTGGAGCATGGCCTGCCTTTCCTGAGACTTCATGGGCTGCCTTTAATTAGTCTCTGCTTTTCCAAATGCTGCTCTGCTATTTCCATGCAGGTTTTATATTATCCTGAGCAACATCGGGCATGAGTTTTCAGCTAGGTTTCAGAATTAGTGAGTATAATTTTTTACCCTTAAGAATGTCAATAACAAATAATTGCTTTACTCCACGTCCTGCAGTCTGCGGTCGAAACAGCAATCTGCTGCTAATGCAATGTGTGACTCTCGATGATTCTTTGTTATGTTTCTGAACTCAGGAATAATGTGCAACAAGGAATATTGGTATATGCCATCTCCAGCTTCTCTCCTCTCCCCCTGGAATCGCTTTGATATGAGGAACCCACACATTCTAGCAAGAACATTCATAAAATATTTAACTATGCTACCACCACATGCCTTTAACATAGCAAATGATGTACCTCGGTGTGAACAAATAACCTGAGTGGGATGACTGTTACTGGCATTAAAGGCAGCAGTTCTGCACCTAGCATTTTCGCCTGTGAAAACTCCGAGTTCAGAGATGTTGCAGCTGGCAGATACTTCCTATTCTGAGGTAAAGCGATAACAGCTTCGCAACAGTCCATCACTCCACGGTGCATTCCCATGTTCTGCCTTGCTTTCATCAGCTTTTCTGGTTTAAATGGGATAGAAATACTTTGCAACATGTGTTTTCATCCTAAAAAAAACAGAGGTGATTGTGGGAAAAAAAAGAACCTCTCTAAAAAAAAAAGAAGGAAACAAAAAAAAACCTTGGAGAGTTTGATTCATTCCCAGATAGGATGTGTGATATCCCAGTGCATCCCAGAAGCCAGGTGTTCTGGCGAGTTTGTACCTTTATGATACACCTAGAGCAATTCCTCTGCCCTAACACTGCGGCTAGGGGTCCTCACTGGGAACCCCCCTAATGCATAAGCTAAGGAAATAGAGCCATGAAGCTTGCTTTTGTCTTGAACCACTTACTTACAAACAAAAAGTGTTGTGTCACTTCCATATAATGAGTCACTCCAGCTTAGGCTGACTCATTTCAGAACACTTTGGTAATACTGACCTTTTCCAGAAAAAAAAAAAAAAAAAACTTTTACTTTTAACTAGACAGAGTAATGTAACAAGCTCAACTCAACATCATACTTCGGTACAGGTAAAGAAACACAGTCATGTGGATCCACACATGTAATAACAGCCCAGCTTCAGACAGAAGTAAATATAGATGCTGATGTTTTTGTTTACAAGTTGTGCTTTTCTGTTTTGTTTTTAAGACTAAATTAGAGAAAATGCAAAATGAAAGGAAAGAAATACTAGTTTCGTGCTGATCACTAAATCCTTTAAATCAAAGAATTCAAAATATACCAGTGCTAGGTTTTGACATATTGTTCTTTGTTAACAACACAACATGAATTTAGTATAATTTATTTATATAATAAGTGGATATAAAAACATAAATATACTTATTAAATTACATTTTCTTCCTAGACAAAGCATAAAATGCTTAATCAGACCACTACTGAACAGGGAAGACAACACAAAGTGCAAATTATTAATTTCTTACAGGATAGCCAAGAAAAAATACAGCTCTTCTTCAGAAACTGGGTAAGCAGATTGGTTTTCAATTAAACTTTCACTGAAATTTTCCAAGTAACGTGATTAAAATTAGCATTTTTCACACTTCACTGGTGACCTAAATAAAGGCCTTTAAAATATTTCTAGGAACCTGTACCTTTCACAAGCTCTAATCAAATCTGCAAAACCATAGCACATTGTAGGGGAGAGTGTAGAATCTTTCTTGAGTGCCTCAAGCAGACAGACCGTCTCACTGTGCAACGGGCACCTCACTTTACATGCACACTTTTCATCTTTATTTTTTGGAGTAGATTCTAGCACTTCTACTAAAGCCCCTATTGAGTTCAATAGCATCTAGTATTTATTTGTGCTAGCTTAAAGGTTATAACCCACTTAATGTCACTAATAAACAGATGCAGTCACCTTTTACTGACATAAAACTTGGAAACACGCAGTGTCAGCTTCTGTTATTGCACAATTAGTTAGATGACTCCTTTGACTTCAGTGCATGAATGATTATGACCTACCAGGTTAGTACAATACGTACAAGAGACAATGAAGTGGCTGCAATACAGCTGTAATAAGTAGCATTCCAAAAGCGACACTTCTGAACCCACGGCAAAAAATAATCAAGTAATAATATTATCACCATGAAGTGAGAATTTCTCATTTAGTTACACATCACACTGGTCTCTTCTTATGAGAGAATTAACATTATGGATATCTTGGGATTAACGTTTAGCCCAATCATTAAGCAAACAAACGCCTATGAGTGCCTGTGAGATTTTCTAGCAATATAAAAGTCTCCAAAAGTGAAGTTGTAAGAGGCTTTGAATGGTCCTCTAATTCAGGTCTCTGTCCTTCAGGCAGAGTCAACTATGTCATTCTTGATATACAATGTATAAGTTATTTTTAAGAGACCAGTGATTGAGGTTCTAGTGTCTCATTCTAGCCCTAACCATCAGAAACCTTCTTCTATTGCCACAAATCTCTTGCTGCACTAAAGCTCAGTTCTCCTGCCCCAGTGGACACAGCAAACAGCATAATTCTATGTCTTATGTAGCCCCCTACAGAAAAGTGTCCTGTCTTCCTTAAGTCTTTATAAGCCAAACCAATGTTTCCACATCAGTCTAGATTGTCGGCTAACTTACTGTCTGCTGACTTATCTGTTAGGCCGCCTGGATACATCTTTCTTAAAGCTGATAGCACTTGACAGTCCAGAAGCTTTACCACAGCCAAGATGCTCTGGCACTGGAAAACATGATTTCCAGGAGCCGACTTACAAAGCTCTCCAGATAGCTGCATCTCTTACTACCAGGCAGTTACACAGGGACAATGCTCCAGATTCGCATCTCTTTTGCACCTCTACCTTCCGGCCTCCATTCACTGTAATATTCAAGATGACATTCAGTATATTCAAAAGGAAAACAGGTAATAACATGGAGAAAATATAATGTCTGATCTAATTTCAGCACCTCATTTTACTTTGAGAAGACAGGTTACGTAGAGGTGTGAGAGAAAGCAAAATAAGGGATGAAAGATAACATGAAGAATTAAAGGTTTAATTCCAGCTAGGGAAAGGGTGCTCTAAGAACCTGGGGGAGGAAAAGTCCTGAATGAAAACATCTCAGGTGAGAAAGTGAAATAAGAATGCAATTAACCCAAAACAAATAGAATTGGGGAGGTTAGCTCTGACATTGACCCTTCAAAAGCAAATTGGGTCAGAATTTCATTCAGTTTAAGTTTGGACATAAGTATTTTAGGCTCAGATGGTAGGAGGACTTCATCTACACATAGGAATAACTGAGATATATTGTGCTGTACGTTATTGTTTGCTTGTTCTGGTTTTATCTCCAATCTTGCAAGGCAGGAAGAATCATAAAGATGGTTCAAAGTGCACAAACACTTATATTAAAACTGTCAGAATACTGAAAATAGCTGGGATTGAAACCAACATAAATAAATTGCCTTTTGGGTCACCAATATAATAAATCCCCTCCTTGTCTGAAGATTCCCCAGGACTATTTAGAGTCATCCCAAGACTGTCTGAATTAACACCAGGCACCAGGTTAGCAGTGCAAAACTCTCTCTCAAATCCATCCCTCTCATTTGCAAGGCAACTATCATGGCAACCAGTACTTTTACCTTACACCTCTGGTGCTTCAAACAAACCTTCACGTTTTGTGCTCGCTTTGACAGTGTCACCAGTGAGCTTCAATAAGGAAATGACCTTATATTGTATGGTGTATGCTATTCCCTGTTTGCTTAGTTGTAAATTTGTTGTAAACAAATAAGGAAAATAGAATCTCAGAGCTTGAGTGTTTTGTTGGAACTACAGTAACTTGATTTAAAAAGTTCACCTACTAAGATGAGTGGCTAACAAGAGAATAATCCTTTGATCTAAATTAATAAAAGATATGCAGTCCAGTGTATAAGCAGTGGCAATGGATATAACGGAGCGGTGTGGGTTATACTGGAGTCATTTTTGTTTTAAAATTATATTACATGTAAACTATACAGAGAATAAAAGAGAGACTTTAAATTATACAGATACTACAAATGCTGTCACAGTGAAACCTGCAACAAATATTTTCCACTCATAAATACAGAATCTCCATTTTAATATTGTTGCCAATGGAAGCTGTCTTAGTTTGACTCTAAAATCAATAGATGGCAACTTTTTGCAATGATTTCCCTTAATATCTTTGATTTGGTGTTACTCTATCATATAGTATAGTTCATGATAGTATAGTTCAAGTCTTTTTTTTTAACTTTTCAAATACTCTTTTTTTTGGACAGTATCAGCAAAAATATTATAAACATGCACTCTATGAAAACACTAAACCAAAATCCATCATTGCTGTGAATGAGTAATTTAGGTTTCGGCCAGGTGTTAAATTTGCTCCTGTAGAGTGAGAACCATTTCTGCACTTATATACCCCACAGAATGCTTTTTTTCCGATCTAACAGACTTACGTTCTGCGGTACTTTCTGCGTTCTTCCCTACTTGTTACCCCTGGGCAGGCCCATGTTCAAATCACTAGTGTAAAGGAAGGTCTTGCCAACCTTTGCTAAGAACAGAATGCTGCTGCTCATTCTGTGTCCAAAGTGTTTTACATGAAGTCATATATCATGAACAGAAGTTTTCACAAAGACAGCAAGAGGACCCAGTTCTGTTACTTCAGCACCTTTGAAGAGGCACAGTTGCCTCTCTGAGCACAGTTAACCCAAAGCGCTGGAGCAGGACAGTGCTAGAAATGCAGTGACCCACGGGGTGTTTGAGAACCTATTCCAACATATAAAAATTCAAAGAGCCTGAATGAACCTTTCTTCACTGAGTATATTGAAAAAGTGCCTTGCTCCAGTTCTCAGTGATTTAGGCACATTAATGCTGAAGTTATGTCTCACAGAGTTTGGACAAAGTCCTGCTGTTGAACTCTGAGTACCCTGCCTCCATATTTCATAGACTTTAATGAGAATGTCGAGATTACAAGGAATGAAAATGAGGTCTTTAACTATCCAGAGAACTGGCAGAAACCCCCTGCAGATCAGGTTGCTAGAGTTACACATTATATATGTATCATGTTATAACGAATGCGAAGGTACCAAATAACCATTGTGTATTTCCCATTTTAATCTAACAAAACTTGAAGAGCATATACTGTGTGATTTAGCTCAGAGGTGACAAGGCTATGAAGAGATACGTCTCCTGGGGACTAGCATCTTGCATGTAACTCTGCAGACAAGACTGAAACCGGGCAAACTGAGTGTCAGATAAAATAGCCATATATAGAACAGCAAACGCATACAATCCGGATAATACTGTAAGGCTGTCTCTAGGGTTCTTACATCCAACAGTGGCATGTAAATCCTATTTCGTCAAATTTAAAGTGGATTTTTGACTAAATAGATTGCAGCAAATGCTTTTTAATATAAAACTTTTTTTTTTTGAAGAGCAAAGATGAATAATAAACCTCAATAACTCTAGCAAAAGCTGTTACTGCTTTCATGCTGGTTTGATTTCTGCATATGCATATTAAAGGCTCTGGCCTCCAAAAAACATGAACGGGCAGTAGGAAGTCTCCAGCAACAAAACAGCCCCAGCCAGCACAAGGGAGAAGAAAGCAGGATGACAATGAATGGAAAAAAGTCCAGGCTCGAGGTGGCAGGAGAAATCCTCCTTCTCTCATCTCACCCTACCAGGTAGCCCTATCCAGCAAGCACAAGGCCCCGGAGGATGAAAGGCAATGAACGGATGATGAAGGCGAGAGTCCCTCTCCTCCAAAAATACTAACACAATTAGAAAGGCAAACTCCCATATTGTGACCACCAGCAGAAGGTAAAAAAGGTGGGTTGTGGGGGGATTCCTCAATTCAGGGAACAGAGGGTCCAATATGTAGAAAGGATCCTCCTCCAAGAGAAGTCCGTGTTAAGGACATCAGCAGGAAACTTCCCAGCCTGGTTTGACCCACAGATTATTATCCATTGCTGGTCCTACATGTAGGAGGAGAAGAAGTGGCAATGCATAGCCTGAGGGCAATCAATAGGGACTTTAGGGAACTGGGTCAGACGATCAGGAACTTGGCGTGCAGGTCATCTTTTCTTCCATTCTCCCTGGTGCTGGCAGCAATACGGAAAGAAACAAGAGGTTACAGTCTGTCAACATGTGGCTCCATGGATGACATCATCACCAGAATTTTGGGTCTTTCGATAAGAGGAAACCTTACATGGCACCAAATGTGCTTGCATCAGATGGTATTCATCTTTCCCAAAGCGGAAAGAGGGTCCTTGGTAGGAGCTAGCAGGGCTCATTGGGAAGGCTTTAAACTAGATTTGACAAGGTAGGCAGGAATCATCCAGGAAGCTGGTGATAAGGTAGGAGATAAGGTAGGAGATAAGGTAGGAGATAAGGTAGGAGCTGGTGATAAGGAGCCTACCATGCCACTCACACCCGCCTAACTACCGAGTCAGCAAAGGATGCCTGAAGCCTGGAGAGGGAAAACAGCAAATTATGAGAACTACTGAAGGCCACATAGTGGAGTCACAGCTGCCCCAGCTAAACAGAGAGGCACATTGATGCCCAGCTCAAATGCTTCTGTGTAAATGCACGCAGCATGGGGAACAAACAAGGGGAATTGGAGATGCATGTACAGTTGCAGGGCCACAATCTCACTGCAATGGTGGGACAGTTCTCATGACTGGAACATGGCTCTGGATGGCTTTAGGCGTTTTAGGAAGGTCAGGCCAGGAAAGCGAGGTGGTGGAGTTGCCCTTTACGTGAGAGAACAAGTGCAATGTATGGAGGACGAAGCGCAAGTCGAGAGCTTGTGGGTGAGGATTACAGGGCAGCCAACAGGGGCAACACTGGGGTGGGTGCGGACTACAGGCCTGACCAGGGAGAGGAAGTGGATGAGGCCTTCTACAGGCAGCTGCAAGAAGCCTCATGATCACAGGCTCTGGTCCTTATGGGGGGCTTCAACCACCCTGCCGTCTGCTGGCATAATCACACAGCTGGGAACAGACAGTCAAGGAGGTTCCTGCACAACATTGCAAATAACTTCTTGATGCAGGCGGTTGATAAGCCAACAAGGTGAGGGGTGTTGCTAGACCTGATACTAACCAACAGACATGGTCTAATTGGAAATGTGAAGATGGGAGGCAGTCTTGGCTGTAGTGACCATGAGATGTTGGAATTCACGTTCCTGCGAGGAGGAAGCTGGACAAGAAGTAGGATTGCAACCCTGGACTTAAAGAGAGCTAACTTCGAGCTCTTCAGGGACCTCCTTGCAGAAATGCCCTCAGTCAAGGTCCAAGATGGAAAGGGGGTCCAGGAGAGCTGGACAGTATTCAAACACCATTTTCTCCAAGCTCAGGATCAGTGCCTTCCTACAAGAAAGAAGTCAAGCAAACGGAGGAGGAGACCTGTGTGGATGGACAAGGAACTGTTGGGTAAACTTAATAAGAAAAAGAGCATGTACATAATGTGGAAGAAGGGTCAGACCATGTGGGAGGAATACAGAAACATGATCAGAGAATGCAGGGATGTGTCAAGGAAGGCCAAGGCCCATATGGAATTAAATTTAGCAAGTGACGTCAGGGACAACAATAAGGGCTTCTACAAATACATCAGCAGCAAGACGACGACTAGGGAAAACATGGGCCCACTGCTGAATGGGGAGGGTGCCTTGGTGGTGGAGGATGCAGAGAAGGCAGAGTTAGTAAAGGCTTTCTTTGCTTCTGCCTTTACTGCTGAGGCTGGTCCCCATGAACTACTGAGCTCGGACACAAGAGAGAGAACCTGGAGAGAGGAGGAGTTTCCACTGGTCAAGGAAGATTGGGTTAGGGATTATTTAGACAATCTGGATACCCATGATCTATGGGCCCAGAGGGAATGCACCCAGGAGTGCTGAGGGAACTGGCAGGGGTCATTGCTCAGCCGCTCTCCGTCATCTTTGAGAGATCGTGGAGGGCGAGGGAAGTGCTGGAGGACTAGAAGAAACCAACGTCACTCCAGTGTTCAAAAAGGGCAAGAGGGAGGAGTCGGGAAACTACAGGCTGGTCAGCCTCACCTCCATTGCTGGAAAGGTGATGGAGCAGCTCATCCTAGAGACCATCTCTGGGCATGTGAAGGAAAAGAAGATGGTCAGGAGTAGTCAGCATGGATTCACTAAAAGGAAGTCATGTTTGACCAACCTGAGTGCCTCCTATGATGGGATGACTGGCTGGATGGATGAGGGGACAGCCATGGACGTTGTCTACCTTGACTTCAGCAAGGCTTTTGGCACCATCTCCCATAACAACCTCATAGGAAAGCTCAGGAAGTGAGTGGATGAGTGAGATGGACTGGCTGGATAGCAGAGTTCAGAGTGGGATCAGTATTGAGTCCAGTGCTATTCAACTTGTTCATCAGTGACTTGGACGAGGGCACAGAGGGCACCCCCAGCAAGTTTGCAGATGACACCAAACTGGGAGGAGTGGCTGCGCTGTCATTCAGAGAGACCTGGACAAGATGGAGAGCTGGGCAGAGAGGAACCTCATGAGGTTCAGCAAGGACAAGTGCAGGGTCCTGCACCTGGGCAGGAATAACCGCAGGCACCAGGACAGTTTAGGGGCTGACCTGCTGGAAAGGAGCTCTGCGGAGAAGGATTTGGGAGTCCTGGTTGACACCAAGTTACCCATGAGGCAGCAACGTGCCCTCGTGGCCAAGAAGGCCAATGGGCTCCTGGCTGCAGCAGGAGGAGCATTGCCAGCAGGCAAGGGAGGGAATCCTGCCCCTCTGCTCAGCTCTGGGGAGGCACCTGGAGCACTGGGTGCAGTTCTGGGCTCCCCAGGACCAGAGGGACATGGAGTTTCTAGAGAGAGTCCTGCACAGAGTGACAAAGATGATGAAGGGACTGGAGCATCTATCGTACGAGGAAAAACTAAGCGAGCTGGGCCTGTTTAGCCTGGAGAAGAGAAGATTGAGAGGGGACCTGATCAATATGTACAAATACCTGAGGGGAGAATGAAAAGAGGATGAGGCCAAACTCTTTGAATGGTGGCCAGCAACAGAAGGCGGCGTAATGTGTGTAAATTGAAACACAGGAATTTTAATCTCCGTGTGAGGAAGAACTTCTTTCCTGTGAGGGTGCCAGAGCCCTGGCACAGGCTGCCCAGAGAGTCTGTGGAGTCTCCTTCTCTGGAGATCTTCAAACCCACCTGGATGCAACTGGGTGCCCTGTGCTCTGGGTGTCCCTGCTGGAGCAGGGGGTTGGACTACATGACCTCCAGAGGTTCCTTCCAACCTCAACCATTCTGGGATTCTGAAAATGGTACAGGAGGACTTAAGCTCATAACCCCTATTACAGTTCCGGGAGTTACATTATGACAGACTCTGCTTTGTGACGCAACTATACTTTGGAGCTTTATATGCTTGAAATACTAATATTTTGGTAGGAAGAAAAATACTGTGCTACTTGGACACAAAATCATCTCAAAGTGAAATTTCTCAGACTACTCTCACTTCACACTTTTGGTTAATAGGAATGATTAAAAGCTCTTTACTTTTTTTTTTTTTTTTTCTTTCTTTTTTTTTTTAATGAACTGTTCTTGGACAATGGCTTTCCTTTCCTGACAGACTGCTGCTGGTCTGAATTAATAAATGAAGAACAATATTAACTTTGATGTTTGGATTGAGTCAGGGTGTTAATAATTTTCATTTGGTACTGAATAGCAGATTATTTAGTACTGCAGCTTAAATTTTCTTCAAAAGGGCAGTTTATTGAAGCTCAGAAAGCTGCATCCATGTTAAAAATTGTCTGGAAAAATAAAATGATTGAATTTTTTTCAAAAAACTGTGAAAATCATTGGGAAGTAATTTTGCATGAGTAGAGATCCTTCCAAGTGTGTTTTTTTCCTTCCTAAGCCTGTCGAAACCTTTTTTTCCCCCATAATTGCAATACAAAAATGACTCTATTTATGGATTAGATCTGGAATGAATGCAAATAAAGGAGATGGAGACAGTTCTGAGTCAGTTATTTTGCACAGAAGTGAAATGCAGCAATAGGCATCACTGAGTTTTTGGACTGGCATCTGCTACATTGCATTACATTACATGCTTTTTTTCTGGATTTACATTGATTAATAGAAAATTGATGTTGCTGCAGCAACAAAGAGTTGTAGTTACTGAGGGAATTTTCAAGTAGTGAGCCTGAATCAATGCCTATTAATGTCAATGATTTCTATTCCATTTGCTGTCAGAACAGGCCCAGAAGACCAGGGAGATGGAACAATCCCATTTCCAAGACTGTTCCAGCACTACTTTTCAATATAAGTAAACTTCTACAATTTATACATATTTTGCAAATCTATCATCAGTTTGTTGAACTAGGAAGAGGCAAGATGCTGCAAACATGGTGCCATAGTTTATAGCAGGTATTTTCTGAACCATTTTCTTTTCATTATAAGTTTTAGGACCTGGACAGACTGGACAACTGGGCGGTGAAAAACGTCATGCAATTCAACAAGGCCAAGTGCAAGGTTTTGCACCTGGGGAGGAATAACCCCAGACACCAGTACAGGCTGGGGACCGACCTTCTGGAGAGCAGCTCTGCAGAGAAAGACCTGGGTGTAATGGTGGACAACAAGTTGACCATGAGGCAGCAGTGTGCCCTTGTGGCCAAGAAGGCCAATGGGATCCTGGGCTGCATTAAGAAGAGCGTCTCCAGCAGGTCGAGGGAGGTGATCCTGCCCCTCTACTCAGCCCTGGTGAGGCCGCATCTGGAGTATTGTGTCCAGTTCTGGGCCCCACAGGACAAGAGGGATGTGGAGCTGCTGGAGAGAGTCCAGCGCAGGGCCACAAGGATGATCAGGGGTCTAGAACATCTGCCCTATGAGGAGAGGCTGAGGGAGCTGGGCTTGTTCAGCCTGGAGAAGAGAAGGCTGAGAGGGGACCTGATTAGTGTCTAGAAGTACCTCAAGGGAGGGAGTGAAGAGGAGGGTGCTGGCCTCTTTTCAGTGGTGGCCACCGACAGAACTAGAGGAAACAGCTGGAAACTGAAGCACCAAAAGTTCCACAGGAACTTAAGGAAAAATTTTTAACAGTGAGGGTGACAGAGCCCTGGAACAGACTGCCCAGAGAGGTTGTGGAGTCTCCTTCTCTGGAGATGTTCAAACCCGCTTGGACGCAGCCCTGTGCCACGTGCTTTAGGTGACCCTGTGTGTGCAGCGGGGTTGGACTAGATGATCTCTAGAGGTCCCTTCCAACCTTAAGCATTCTATGATTCTATGATTCTATGTGACAGTTTGCACTGAGTATCTGTTGACCATCCACACTGATTCCCACAGATGTGTTTACTCTTATCTGTTGAACATCTGTGCTGTTTTTTGGTACTGCTATCTATGATTCCATGATTCTATGATTTCAAATACAGATTCCCCTCCTCCTCCTAATCCCATTTTTCCAACTACTAAGGAGTCTCATTATTACTGATTTGTGTTTGGAGCTGAAATCCTCACACAGTGAGGAGAAAGAAAGTGGGGAACATACTTCATGTAGTGTCTTTCTTCTGTGCATTTCTTGGGGGTTTCCAATTTTGATCCCTTTGTAGAGTTCCTAAGCTATTCCCGCGGATGAAGTTAAACTAATGGATCTCAAAATTCCTATTGTGCAGGCTGCTTCTCTCTCACATATTAGAATTATCTTGGCCTCTTTCTAGTCTTTAGGGCATTTCTCTCTTGTATTAACAGATCTCATAAAACTGTTCATTGCCATTTTTATTTCACCTGTTCCTACCCTTAGTTCTTTTACAGCTGAACAGTAGATTTCTTTGTTCCCACTGCTCAGATTTTTTTCTTTGCCATTTCTTTTGAGCTTATCAATTTAATAACCATTTCAAATGTTATTTTTATGATCCTTAATTCCTGACGCTCTGTCAGTATATATCTCACATTTGATTTAATCCTGTTAATACCAACAGAAAACCTATACAGTACTTGTCATTACAGATTATTAGAATTAAATCACTTCTAAGTGCGCAAGTGCAGTTCAAGTAGACATAAGACTACATGGAGAAAGTTTTCTTTCCTTTTTCTATACAAATAAGTGGAAAAAAAAGCACACAAAAAAGAACATCTTAGCTGTAAACTAGAAGATACTACATATACTGATGGTCCAGAAACATATACTAGAGATTAATGCATTAAATAGATTCTTCCACACCATTCTAATAGACTTTTTTTTTTTTTTCAATAAAATGACAGCATGCCTGTTACTTTCATGAGTCTTCTTTTATTTAGAGAGCCTTTCAGTAAATTCTGACACTTGTGGTGGGGTGGTGGGTAGAGGAGACAAACCAATTGCCCCTGAACATTGAAAGTATTTTATCCAGTTAACCACTGACTGCATTTTCAGGCTGCTCAGAGTCATTTCCTTCCACGGTGTAAGTAGTGCCATTCTCAGCACACAATGCTCATCAATGCAGAATACACTCTAGGAAGCAATAAATGGCTCTGGAGGTTGCTTTAACACCGAAATGCAGCTGAGCCATTTGATAAAATCAATAGTAATTTACTGCAAGTGTATGTCAGAGCTATGAACATTATTCTTTTTGTGCAAGCCAGAACAAATCATAAGGGAAAAAAAAACAACACAACATTTGATTCCCTTAAGAGCTTTTAAGAGAACTCCTGGGATTTTTCTTACAATGCTCATGAGTTTGTCACTATGAATATATTATGAAGAATAGCTTACTAACATATTTTTGAGAGGGGGCAGCACATAAGGACACATGGAGCCTAGTCTGCTGCATGGCCTCATGAAGTGCAGCTGGAGCTATGTGGCTCCTGACCTGCTTAGCTCCAGCTCTGAGGCTGAACATCGTCTCCAGCTGCACGTCTTGGTTATTTTGATGTGAAAGTGGTTTTGCTGAGTAGCACAACTTAAAGCTTTCAAACCAGTCCCAGTTCAACACTTGAATTTCCTTGACCAGACATCCAGTTCGTTATTCTGGATTCAAGGAAAGCATTAACCAGAGAGCCTTCAGCCAAGCAGATAATGGAATATCATAACTTCATGGACGGGCTGCCAATGTCTGTAGGCTCCTTAAACCCCAGCACCACCTGCAACGTAGCCTCGGTGACACTGAGAAAGATCACATTAACTCTGAACTGGGTAATAAGGTGACCAAAATCCCTAGAGGGGGTGAGAAGTAGGGAAAAATCCAGCTTCCCATCCGATAACCTACAATTCCTGGAGATAGCCTGATTTCTCTGCCTTTCTTGCATGGCCCTTCCATGCTGTCCTGCAATACTGCTTAATACTTTTTTTGTGGGGAATATTAAGAGACCTCTAAAAGGTAGGTATGAATCTCAGAGAGACTTTTTAGTGCCTATACTACTGCTAGCTACTTCCACTTCTAAATGAGGGCTGTTTCTCATTAACAGCCTGGTTTGAAATCTCGTTCCATGCCAGTATTTCTCCAAGGCTTACTTAAGTATACTTCAGCCTCTCAAAATCAGGCTGTCAACTAAAGAACTACTAGCTCACCTTTCTTTGCAAACTCATACCTGTTATTAGGCTGCCATGTTAATGTAGGGAGCACAGGGGAAATATGAGACTATGTTGCCTTTATCTAGGATAAAAGATATATGCATATATATATCTTTAACATATTTAGGTAACCCTATGTAAAATCTGGCAAGTCAAGAAATGACCCCCCCCTCCTTTTTTTTTTTTTCAAAAAATAAGTCTGTTTCTTTTCTGTGGACATGATGAGTACTATGAGCCATCCAAGGTAATATGGAACATAAAGCGCACTGCTTTTTCAGAAACAGAATTCAGGGAGAACAGTATTCCCAGGTGATCCCTTTGGTTATTTGTACCTAAAAGGCTACAGATTTGAAAAACTGAAGAAATTGAGTTTTTCTTCCACTAGGCTGTGGTGGGTCAGATGGAGGTTGGTGTCTTTCAGTAGGAGGAACCATCAAGACAATTCTGCTTTTACTCCTTTCTCTAAAAAGCCATCCCACCAGTTCTGTATATTACTAGTGCAGTAAGTAGGGGAAAAGGGCTGCAGAGCCATGGATACCAGCGGTAAAAATGCTACCCAGCATTTCTGGTGCACTGGGGTGCATTGCCGTGGCTCTGCCATTTACACACAACTCAAGTCATGAGGAGTCACCTGGCTAACGTGACCTTCGTTGGAGGTCTGTGAGCAGCTACAGAAGCACCGACAGCACCACCACCCAACACCTTCTTGTGCACAGCAAGACCCAGCAGCCATATTTTTTTCTTTAAAAAGGTACATCAATAGGAAAGACATATTATAGCTTCTGCTGCATAGCAGTATTCTTTTCAGTGGGTAGCATAAGGCACTGTAAAATACAGAAGAGTTTGATTGAGGTTTGAGTATGTTTCATCTCCAGCCACCAAGTATAGTGTAAATCCACGGCAGCTTTTTGAAATCAGTGTTCACTCTGTGCTCTTAGCATGTATTCAGGAACTCAACATCAATGACTTTCCATTGCACTTTAGATGAGAACGGGTATTTTTTTCTCTGCACTGAAATGACATTTCTGCTTACTTTGGACTCTCATCACTTTCTTCTGTTGCAAATGTGGTACCATGTAGGATCTAATTGCCTTGCAAGGTCCATTCATGTTTTATGCAAGGGCCTCTTAAGCTCCAGAAATTAGGTTCACAAGTGTCTTATGTTTAAAAACAGAAATATGAGTAACCTACTTCCTTCTGTCTGCCTATCTCTAATCTCTAGGAGAAATAACCTATCTTTTGTGTTCAAAGAGTTCATCCCAGTGTCAAGAGACTGTTCGAGGGAACTAGGATTGAAATTTCTTTCTGAGATTGGTACTCATTTTGACTTCCTCTCTTAATGCTGTCCAGAAGCTTTGATCACAGAGATGCTAGTATGTACCAAATGCACTTCTCACTTGCTTGACTTACAAAGAGTACAATTTTCTCTAATTAAAACAAAGCTGGATGGTGTGTTTTTCAATTCTAAAAAAAAAAAAACCAAAAACCAAAAACCAAAAACAAACAAACAAAAACCCTGTCAACTTCTGTTTTCAATATCTCTTCATAGTGGGAGAAAAAAAAATTGTTTCAAGTTGCTTGCAATGTTTCATTTTGCTTTTGACATCAAATGGAACTTCCAAATGTCACATCTAAACTTCCTGAATGCCCCATTCTGATTTAATTTTGTAAAACCAGATTTCAAACACAGAGGCATTTCCACAAAGTATTTTGCTTATTGCTAAGGCTGCATTTTGCAAAAGAACTCGGTCACTAGGCACCCTCTAACTAGCACTGGGAATTCCTCTGTATCCCCAGTGGGGAACTCACACATCTCAAATAGACTTAATTTCAGTTGTTACTATAACTTACCTAGATTTGCCCTGGTTATTTCTGCCTTGTATCTGTTTTGAGAGTGAACGCTGCCAGCTAGAAATCTTGATTTTATTGACAAGTGTTTCTAAATCATCTGGATTTATTTAAGGAATGCCGGAAGAGTCACTGCAGATTCCACCTCAGTGATTTAAAAACTTGCACCTTCCAAGCAGTTTGTTGTTCCCTTCGGCTGAGTTAGCAGAATGGCTCAGATGAACATTCCTTATCTATTCAGTGCAAAATCAACGGGGTTAATTTAAGAAGTGACAGTTCAAGGTACGCGTTAACTTACTTTACACTCATACCTGCTGCTCTGCAGGATTCAGTGGAGGGCAGTGATTTGTCACTGCGAAGACACTTACACCTTCAGCCACCATGGCCTTTGCTTCAACTCCTGGCTGAGCACCATCCTCACTGCATTTCACCTGTCAGCTGAGCACTCTTCACTTATCTCCTAGCAAAAGAGATTTTCCTCGTCTTCCTTTCTGAAGAATCGCAGCAGGAACCGAATCTCTAGCATTTTACTTCCAGAGCTGATATGTTCATCTTACTTCCCTTGAAAACAGTTGAAGCTATTTGTGCATCCCCACAAGATAAAAGTGAAATGAATGTACGCTTGAGAAGACAGCATTTTTACTCTAAGAGACTGATACCTGTGCTCTGGATAGAAGCCTACTAGCAACACCGTCTGGGGCACAACCGAAAGATATGTTGCTTGTGGTTATTTCGTTGAGGCAAACAGCAGCAATCTAAAGACAACTGGCATGTTTTCAAGCTATCGACCAGCAGCTATTCCAACCCTGCTGACTTACCTACAAAACTGAGACTGTCTTTTCAATGTTGTACCCAAGTAGGATAATAGCAAATTCATTAATTCATTCCAACTTTATAGAATGGTCAAAGAGTTAATAAAGAAATACAGCATGGCCAGTAAGTTTTTTTTTTTTTAATAGATTAGGTTAGCCAGCAGACTGCAGAGGATCTTTTCTAGGCACTTTTCACTGATGAAATTTTACCTGTCTGTAAGTACATACATTACCCTGTCTGTCACGGGTAAATGATGCCTGATTATGGCTTTTCATAAAGCAGTCTTAGCACTCCTGTAGCATTTACCCTTTCCGAGCTGCCAGAAGCAAGGAAGCAAGCTGCAAGCTGGTCATCTCTCTCACTAAGAGAATACATACAGAGCAGCTTAGGACTTAAATTGAATGGAAGCACTCGTGGATGCTTTCATGCTCAGCTCTAAGGATTTAAGAGTGAGTGGGAGGAAAGACTATTTGAGTTTTACTTGTTTTTTCGAGAATGGTCGAAATCTGAGAAACCACTATGTGAAGAGTTAGTAAGTAGATTTTGGATATTATTAATCCTGCAGAGATCAGAGAGTCACTTGTTTTTGAGTCAAGGTTATAGTTGAAGAGAAACCTGCAGTGGCAGCTACCCTACCAATTACCTTCCTGATTGCCTGTGAGAATATCTAAATGCTGTGTGCCTCTCCCATGATTGCACAAAAGGGTAGAACAAGCTTGTTTCAAGGTGAGAGAATTTGATCCTTTTCTGATGAGAGAAGAAAGGGAGGTGGAGAAAGGTTTTAGCAACTAAGAAACTGGTTAGGGAAACAGTACCTCATGCACCTGAAGCTAACCACAAGGGAACCAGCATGAACTCCTTTGAATAAATCAACCGTAACGGGCCTGCTTCTTTTAGCAAAGTGACATTTAGGATGCATAGTAAAATGAAAAGATGGAATGAGATTGGTGTGTAACTTCTGCTAATTCTCATTTAGGTAAAGTCAATATCTGGAATATCACCCTATATAAGTAGAGCTATAAGTTTTTAATCACTCCCTTGCTTGATGGAAAAAAGCAGAATGGTGATCTCTGTACAGAGAACTAAGATCAGTAATGGTAGCTAGAAGGCTACATTAACAGAAATCACTGTTCCTTGATGGCCACCTATTCTTCCCTCCCCTCAGGATTTTGGAAGAGGTACTTTAGATTCATAGATGTGGCATCTGGAAAGAGCAATTACCATCATCTCGTCCAACCTCATGCATCCCACAGGCCAAAGAACATGACCCAAGAGATCTTACTTTGTGCTCATAATTGTCAAGCTATAATGTCTTTTAGAATGCTACCTGCTTTTGATTTAAAGACTTGGAATTATAGTGAACCATCCAAAGAAACTAAATTAAAAGTTAGACTTTATAATATCTATTAATAATATATTTTTTAATTTAATCCTTTTTGTGGGCAAGAGTCCCATTACCTTGAGGCACAACTGCAGCCAGTTATTTTACTGAGACAGAAGTTACTTTTTAAGGAATTACTCAAAGCATTCCACATCTTCATAGGCAGTCAGAGTAAAGAATGCCCCGTGGAATAACTCAAACACATCTATTTAAGTAAGAAAACATTTCTGTACTGAATTGTAAAAGGTATTCTGGGGAAACCTGAAGAGTTCTAAATATCTTTTCACAATGTTTTAACCATAGAGATGACCTACAATGATCAATTATTGCTTTCTCCTTGTTCTAACATGTAGGATTCCCTGGAAAATTTTCTTAGAGTTGTTGAGAGCTCTGTCAAAAATATCCTCTGAATATATTACATATATGTGCATCAGTTTTCCTAACTATTGATTATCATGAGATTTGCCAAGCAGAAATAAGAATATACTTCTTTTCCAGAGACTGCTAAATAATCAGCTATTTTAGAGATAATGGAAACTGTAATAATATTGCCTACTGTTTTCAGTATGGAAGCCTCACGTTCACTATATACTCTATTAAAAAACTGGATTAACTAAATTTAAATGTTCATTATGAAGATGAACTGCCTTTAGATAGCAGTCCCTAACTTCATTTAATGAAACTACAACTACTGTTGTTTTATTATATTTTCAACACTAAAATTTGACTAGACTTTAAAACTCCATATACTACTTACTTTTCCTACTAAAATTCTGCAAAACTTTTATCCTCTATCACAAATTCATTATTGATCTAGAAAAAACAATAACATCAATTCCATTAACATAATTCTTTTCTTGACAAAAAACTTTGATTATACATTTGTTTTTAAAAAGCAATTTGATTGGTCACAGTCATCAGAAAAAAAAAATAAGATACCAATTCAGACCATCAGACTGTAATTTACTTACATTTCAATTATTTGAAAAGGCCCATTTTTTAAGAAATTGAAAGTATAAAATTATTTATTTTTCAAAATTAAATCTGTTTATACCTCTTTCCAGTTACAAATACTATACAGCTCTACAGACTTTTATAGCTAAACTACTAGAGTGCTTTCTGAAATTTACCTTACTGCCCTTCTTTAGCAACAGTCTCAAGTGTCACACTTTTGTACTGCTGGTAATGAGAGAATTCAAAAAGCTACTGCTTGATCTTTAAGCCTATTAGTATATGCACAAACTCATGTTTATGCTCACAGAGAACTACATCAAACCTTTTCTTCCAAATACAACTCTGTTAGTTCACTAACTCATTGAACCAAAATGAAAGAACATTATAGTAAAGTACAATGAGTATCTGCAGGATTTAAAGACTTATATGAACTTGAAATTATGCACAAGCCAGAGTGGTCTGCTTGAAAAGGCTCTTTAAGGATAAAAAAAAACCCAAGCAAGACTAATAATTTCAGGCCCTGATCTAAAGTCCATTGTTATTAATGGAAAGAGTTGCACTAACTTTAGAAGGCTTTGGAATAGGTCCATACTTTTTAGCATTAAGTCTCCAAGGACAATATTTAAATAGCTTTGCAAGACTGCCAAAATCCAGAACCATAATCAGAAGGGTAAAAATCATGACATTTTCAGAAGGGAAGTAAACTGAAGTGTTCTGGGTGTTACTGAGGCAGATTTTTCAGATTCCTATTTGTAGTAAACCTCTTGCAGCAAAGCTGTGCTGACCTGGCCTGTCACGGTTTCCATTATAAAGAGTAGATGAGATCTTGGGTTCAGAAGGCACTATAAGTCAGAAACTTAGATTTTTTTTTCTCCTGTACTGAATTCTCAGCCAGGCAATGTGAGTTTCCCCTAGCAGAAACTCAGCAGTATCTAAGTTACCAGCTCTGTGTGGTTCAGGTGCATAATGCTGGCCTCTCCTGAGAGCTCAGGTATTAAAAGCATCCTGCACACAGCATTAACCACGCTGTTCACCTGCTGTGGGTCACCCACTGAAATCCTGAATGTGAAGGATGTATTTCAAATGTTAGACTATTTATTCTTGTCCCCCCTCCTGAGAGATACTCTCAACTACTCACTGGTATTCATAAATAATAAAGGAAGCTCAGAGCGGCCACAGCCAAAAGTGGATACCTTACAGATGAAATTGTAAATATAGAACATCTTTAAAAAATTAACATGATTACTCAAAGGTTTTCATTACTTGGTCAGATTATCAGAAAAAAAAAAAAAGATGACACAGATTTCTATCTGTGCCTAGGTCCTCTCTTGCTTCGTTAGATGAGTAGTTGCCCATCTCTAGAGTACATTATTTCAGACATCACTACTACTTAGACAAGAGGTTGTGAGATAAAATTTTCATATTTCAAAGGCCTAAGACACCAGACACTGACGCAATTAACTTTGATTGTTTTCCATCTTTCAAATTAAGGAATCATTTAACATGCAGACCTTATAAACTTAATCAAATAGTTCTGTACACATCTGATTGCACAAATTTATAGTATAATCCTGCTTATGCTGAAGTAAACATGACTTTTTTTCCAGTGGGAGAGCTACTGGGCCTTTATAGGCTATGCAGCTTTTATAGTCTTTTCTTGTATGTAAAAGTACGTGCGCCCACATGGGAACTATATGCTTATCAAGAACATTCATGATCGTACTAATGTGGACGCCTGAGCACCAAAGCATCTCAGTGATCTGAACACAGACTCATATCCATTTTCAGTCTTCCCCTCTAACCCGAGCTATACTTTAAATATTGCTCAGACCAGATACCCAAATATTTGCTGAATAGTTTGCTGGTGAAACATCTTTTCTGCCTCGTTGAGGCACAATAGCAATTCCATAAAGCAGTGATAAGCCTTAAAGGTCACTCATCACTAGCCAAAGGCCTCTGTGCTGTCTATAAGGATGGCAGTTCTTGCAGAGATGTGCATGCCCAGCATCAACACACGAAGTTAATGGACTCCATAGCACCATGGAGGGCTGCAGGGAGGGAGCATCTCGTGGAGCAGAAGTATGTTGTGCTTATTTGCAGCCAAGACCTGAGAAATGTAGAGCATTCATTCTAATGCAGAGTTTGTTTCTTCTCCCTTCCTATAGCAAACTTAATTTCAGAAAAACTAGATATACAGAACACCCATAATTAATTTAGACATTGACTATCATCTCATTTCATAAGACAGACTGAAAGACCTAACTACAGTGTGACTATTTGTTCCTTGCAATCATGAGTCTTATTTTAATCAACAACTTAATGGTGTAAATCTTAAAATGTAGCTTGACACCGCCAATCCCAATCTATCCAGTCCTTGATTATAACACATTTTTCTTCTAGAAACACAGAATTAGACAACACAAACTTTAAGCAAAACTCTGATTTCAAGCTTTTGCACCAACCCAGTTCCATTCTGTTTAACAGTGGTAATCCTAATTTACCCCATTGTGAATGTTATAATCAAACCCTTTGTTAAAAAAGCTTTGCTTTGTAATTAAGTAGTCACACACATACAGCTAAAAACAAGATCATAATACAAAATGCTAAAACATATAATTAAAGCTGGGACTGGGTCATGTATTCAAAAGCCACCTTTTATCTTTTATACAAGTATTTTTAGACCTTTTTAGTATGCAAATATACAGATGTGCCGACATTTGTTGCACTTTGCTGAATGAGTTATGTCTGATTTAACAAGCACTGCAAGTTTGCTAATTACAATACTTAAAAGAAAACTGTAAAGTGTGTAGCTACACTGTTAATATGTGGGTTTAAAGCTCATATTTGTACGGATGGGAGGAAGTGACCAGGTTATCAAGACCCGTGTTTGTGTGCGTGGCAACAGTACTGTTGCAAACCCTGAAGTGACATGACCAGTCACTGGTAAATATGTGACAGTGACAGAAAAAGAACCACATGCAGAGATGACTGATTTTTGCAACACCTCTCAGCTCCATCCTCCCACCCAAGGGTTTGCAACCAAATACCAGAGAGATGAGGCTGGGAAGAGCTCGCCCTTGCCTGGGCCCCAGGACCACTTGTTCAGGGATGCAGGTGCTGGGATTTCTACTCGACAGTATCCGCGTACAGAAATACTTCAAAAAATCACTTTGAAGTGAGAGAATACAAACAATGAAGGAGTGAGCACAGTTCAGCGAAAGGCATACCTGAGGGAGTTTGCCATAGCCTGGACTTTGTATTTGTTTCCTTTGGAGTATCAGCAACATTTTTAGTTTGTTTGCTTTTTTCTTAACACACAACGCAGTAGATTATTACAGTCTCAATTTTATTACTATAAATTCAATATTGTTCTAATGGCTTCATGCAGGCTTCAGATTATTTTTCAATGATTTGCAGGCATAGAATTCTATTAGTTTCAGTGGAAATTACGTGGGAGGAGAAGCAAACATTAGTTCGTATGTGGCCTTGGTCTTCGTAAAGAAGGTTCTTCTTTAGAGCACTTCTTTTAAGAGAAGGATTCAAAGGAATACTGAACCCTCTCGGTTTTACCCTATTGCTTACAAAATCCTCTCAGGTGTTTTTGCTGCATCTCCCAGGGCCTGTTCCTGTGTCCTCCCATTTACTCCATGTTTTCTGCCCCATCTTGTCTGCTGCTGATAGTGCGAGGTTCTCCTTAGCACTTGGTGCTTTCTGAAAGTCTCCTTTCCCCCTTCCATCTCACTGTCTCTCTAATGCATTTCTAAACATGTCCTTTCTCCCATGCCTACAGGTCTTAATTTCTCTTTCTCTCTCTAATATTCATCTTTTAGCTATGTCTATTTATTATTTACAGCCACTCTGTAGAACAGTCCAAGATGCAACTACACAAAAGTAAATAATACAATAAATACAGGCATGTCTTCGCTGCTGAGAGTGAAACATTTCAAAGTCAGCTGGAGATGTTCCTGAATGCCAGTTTCTCATCAAAACCCCCAAATCCGTTTACTCATTCACCATGGGACATCTTTATCTTGCATTGTACTTAAAAGTCCCCTTTTCATGAGCACTTTGCCACTTGTAAAATCAGCCACTGAGCACGGACGTACACAGGGTATTATCTAATTTTAGTAAATTACTTTTCTTATTGACCATCATACCATGCTGAGGTTTCTTCAACATGAATTTTTGAATCCAGCTCTTTCATTTTTAATTTAAATGAGATATTTGGACATAATACTGTTCCTGGGAAATGTGCCTCTCTCTCTATTAAAGTTTGATAACTTTAGGCGGGGAAAGAGCGGAGTTTGCTGACCGGCGTTCCGGGCAGCACCGCATCGGGAATGTGAACACCAGCAGGCAAATCCCAGTGCCTTCGCCGGGTTTGGTCATAAAGACTGTTCTCCACTTGCCTTTTCTCTCTGCTTGGGATAACAGGCAAACATGGAAGTTACCAGTATGTATTTTTAAACAGAATTGTTCTGGACTAATGGGAATTGAGGGGAAACAATGTGAGACGATATGTGCCCTAATTGCTTTTATACCATACTTCTTTTAAATCAAAGACTGTAAGAACTTACGTAGGTGTAGGGGTTTCAAAAGATCTCTTTATGCCACTGGAAAGGTTGCCAGCTGCTCTGTTGTGCGGGGAAGGGAGCGACACCGAGGGACCTCGTGAGGACAAAACGTGCGTTTAATCGGCCCGGGCCACCGCGGCAGGGAGGCGCTTGGCTCCGCGCGGACACAAGCCGGAGCAGCCGCTGCCCCAGGGAAGGTGTCACCTGCCGCGGTGATAACGGGACCTTCGGTTTACACCACCTGCAGCCAGGTCCGGCAGCAGATCTTCTGCATCACGTAAGCACGTAAAAACCTCTATGCCTGCAAGGGAAGCAGAAAAGGGGGCAGGGCAGATGATAGTGAAAAATACAGATTTTTTTCAGTGCCACAGAAGTTACCTATTCCCAGTTATTATCAACTCCTTTTCCCAATGGAGAAGGCAAAGACTTTCACTTAGGGATTGTACAAAGCCTTTATTTAAAACCCGTGAAAGGCAAATATCTAACCCCAGCTTTCCTATTTCTCAGGGGACTCAGGCTGCAGACTGCAAATGACACTAAATGGTATCTTAGGAGGGTAGAGCAGTTATTAAATACATGCTGTGGAAGGAAAATGCCTTCTGTTTAGATGAAAAAATAGGTTTCTTTTTGCTACATCAAATGGTATTATTAATATCACAGCCAGGAGAAATTAAATAAAGTCTTTCTCTCTCAAAAAAAAAACTTTTCATAGGAACGCACATTAAGCACAGCCTCACTTTGCTTTCTGTGAAGGAAGTTGTTTTGTCAGCCAGAAAACGCTGGTTTATTGCAGCAATAAACTTTGCCACCCCAGACTGCTTCCAAAAGCCAGGCAAGTATCAGCTCCATGAAGGGCAGCAAGAGGAGCCGCTTCACCTGCTTCCGCAGCGAAGAGGAGCGAGGGAGGAGACCGGGCTGAGCCACAATTTATTGTGGGTGCTGCTGCGCGAGGCGGCAGCACCAGCACGTTGGGATGTTGGGCTGCAACGTCCCCAGCCCGCGCCATGGGCTGCACGTCAGGCAGAAAACAATATTGCCAAACAGGGTGATAAGCAAGGACGTCAGATTAAGCAGCTAATTTGAAAGGCTTGTTTAGTGCTTTTTGAGAGTGATCATTTACACGGGACTGTGTTGAGGGTTTTACGCAGGAAAGGGCATGCAAACAGCGATGCCTAGGTCGGGGGCTCTACAGAGTCCACGTGGTATGTCAAGGCCACGCGCTGCTTTCTTTCTGCTTTTACTATCTGCACAAAATTAAATATTTACAAGAGAAAAGCTTACTATGGTGCAAAGGTGTTGGAAAGAGGTTAGATATCAAGGAAATTAAGAAGTCTGTAATGTGTGTGTACCCAAAAGCTTCTTTTCAGAAGAACTAACAGGATAACAAGGAAAGGCTTCCCAGAGCATCTTCTAGACCTTTTCTTCTTTGCAGACTTTAACTGCCAGTAATAGCCATTTCTTTGAAGCAAATTGCAGTCAGGTTAATCAAGCCAAACTTCAAAGCACCACAAGCATTTTAGTGACTGCCATTCACAAATTAATTGTAATTGCAGGACTAAACATTTCTCCTGAAATAATGAAATATAAAAGAAGCTGAAGGGAGGGGGGCTGTAGATGCATCCTGCTTTTTCCTCCCTGTTCCTTACAGACACGTTATCTAAGGTGGTATTAATCACAGGCGCATGCATTTCATTAGGAAAGGGGGAGAAGGACTACAGTCAGTTCGGCTACAGTATGGATTTTTCCTTCGGAGGAAGGTCCATCCTTCACCCGGCGCAGTGCAGCTAATCACATCCAACGTGGGCGCCTGCATTTTTAGTTCTTGTTTACAGGCATGAGAGCGCAGAAGGGAGACAACACAAAAGGAAACACGAAGATTTGTGAGAAGATGAGGATAAGAATTGAAAACACATTTAGGGATAAGCCCGTGCTTATTATCTTTCAGCAGCAACAGTTAATTGAATATATTAAAAAGATACAAGGATTTCTGTTTAGTCAGGTAATTTTTCTCAGCTCCTTGATAACAGAATCCATGTGATTTTGTTGTTGCTGTGCTGTCCTGACTCTCAATTCAAATGCAGAGGAAAATAAAAGTTTTTATTTAATTCTAGGACTTTCTTATCTGTAGAAAAAACAAGCCAGAAAGAAGAGACAATTTTAAAAGTAGTTATTCAAATTCATAGCTGACATCCTGGTTTCTCATGAGGTAACTCTGCCTATATGCATCATGCTTAAGCAAAGTCCATAGTGTTTACACCAATCTTAATAATTTTTGTGCATTTTCTTTTTGTTGTTGTTGCTGCAGCACTGCAAAAAAACCCTGCTGCAACTCTCTGGGCATTCACTATTAAAATCTAAGTCATCACTGCTAATTCTTCAGGATCAAAATAACAGAGGATGATGCAAACATTTTCTCTGATAGTTCCAATCACCTGCTGATCATTTTAAATATCTTCTTTAGTCTACTAAGTTGTGAAAACAATGGGAAAGAAAACTTTTAAATGGTCTTTGCCCACATAATTTCATCTGGTCAGCTTTAGGACATAGATTTATCTTTTTATATCCATGTTGCAGTTTTATGCTGAGGATTAACCACTTCAAACGCAGGAGCATTACAGTGACAAAGCAGCTTGATCAGTTTTTAACATTTCACATTGAACATTATCTTCTTGGAATACGTGGATGCCCCACTTGTGAGAAAAGGGATTTCCAGACATCAGCGAGATTTGCAGCCCTTTGAAAGAGCATTTAATAGCTAGCACTTGTGACAAAATACTGGCCATGAGGCTGAAGAGATACCAGACACACACCCCGTATCTTCTGGGAAGCCTGAAAGTGGACGCTGTACATCAGATGTAGTTTAACAGATGTTGCATAGGGGTGAATACGCGCTTTCCCCTTGTTGCCTTCATCCACCCCAGTTATGGCCATAGTTGTCATTACTTGTGCTTCACTACAGCTCAGATAGTTCAGGAAAGCTTCTGACTTCTGATTTTTCTAACTTCTGATTTCAGGAAAGCTTCTGAAAGCTTCTGCCAAAGAAGAGTAAAGCAACCGAATGGGTTTACATAAAGCTGAACTGGCGCTGAGAATTCCTCCAAAGAGTATGAGCGCCCTTGTCTTGGATTCAGTTCAGTTCCCATAACAAAAGTGATGACTTCCTGGCTTGGAGTTGTCATGTAAAAGAATGGCATCACTTATAGTTCTGCTGAGATATGGCAGGATAAACAGATAACAGAAAAGAGCTAGTAAAATCAGAAGCATTTTAAAATGTCATGGTCTGCAAAAGAATGGACATTTTATAGCTTTGTCACAATCATAAAATATAGTAGATTGTGTCCTTTACATAATAGTTTCAGACTTCACTGCCGAAGAAGAATGTAAAACACAGGCCTAGAAGGACCGATAGAAATTCTATCAAACCATTATGAGGCTTCACAATATGCCATTGCAAAATCAGTGGTTATGTAAGAAACTATCATAAAATATCCAGACTGCATCTTCAGGACATTTCTAGCAGTTTGTGTCAGTATTCATTTAGGATGTCTTTTATCTGTGTGGTTATATGTGCAGAATAATTAGGAAACACTCTTATTTCATATTAGAATTATTTGCTATCCCTGTGCTATTGTAGTCTTCTCCCTCAAGCATTTTGTTTGCATTTATATATCAGAAGAGAGGCCAGTGATGACAAATTCCACTTGAAAAGCGAAAGGCTCCTTTTCATCAGAACACTGCACTGGGCATCTTATACCAAATACAGTAGCTCTGAGACCTTCCTTGTTTCAAAAAAGGGACGAAATTATGTTCTATAGGCGAGAGCCACTATTTTGAAAAGGGTGTCTAGTAAGCTTGATTTTCTGAAAAGACAAATACTTCTATCTACCCTCAGAGATACCCTTTTAACAGACAAAGCCAGAAGGGTGCAATTCATTTATCACTTTTGCAAACTTTGGCTTTCAATTTTAGTCAGTGCAAGAAGAATCTGCAAGAAGAATCCTTGGTTGTGACAAGATCCCATATTGCAGCCTCCTCTTCAGAGTAAATTATGGGCAAAGTTATACACCAGCAAAAATAGAGGTTCATAATGGAATGATGACAGACCTTTAATTATGCACAGCATGAAGAACAATGCTATAATAAAATTAGCAGAAAAATCCACGTGTCATCTGCTCTAGTACATGCTTGAAGCCTTCTACACTGTAGATGTGCCTGGTTATAGATGTTTGGAAGCTGATTCTCTCATGACATTCTAAGGATGCAAGTGATATGCACCTTAAATCTTGCATCTTGACTAACCATGATTGGGAGTGCTTTTGTGAGAGAGGTAGGGGCAATAAATACTGTTGATTCACAGTTATGAAAGCTATTTGTGTAGGTGTAATACAACAGAGGCTTAAAACTAAAGGATGAGAATGAATAATCAGTCTCCAACATAAGCATCTGACTTCAGCAGGCACCGAAGCACCAAAATCCAAGCACAAAAATGCCCGTATGGTCAGTTGCAAAAAGTAACATTTGGGGGTCTGCAACCTTGGCCTGCAAAATGCTAAGTAAGTACCAGCTGCTCTACGTTGATGCTTGGACTCTGCCATTTCCTCAAATACATCTAAGGATTTAGGGTTCCCTTCATTGTGAAGCTGGAAACAATCTGTGAGTAAAACTTTCCATTAAGCTCTGCTGAACATTGGTCAGAGGTGTGTAATTTTCATTTTCATGTGCATTTCCTGTATGTATACATATCACTACATTTATCAGGATAATGGAGAACCATATTAGAGCATTAATTGATTATTACAGGCAATAGTAATTTCCCAACTTTAGTCATACTCATCTAGGTATAGTCTAAATGCAAAACAAAACATCGCTCACTGCAAGCCTTGATGTAGATGAAATGGGTATTTAGAAGTATTTAGAACCTCAGCTGTATGTTTCCAGTCTGTAATCTTAAAAAAATGGTTTTCTTGAGAAGAGAGAACAATAATTAAAAAGTGCTACCCCTTATTTATTCATTCAATCATTCATTCCAGCATCCCAGAGACTAAGCGGAGGGTCAGAACTAGCTGGAGGGCCACAGAGTCAGATCCTCAGGACTGCAAATAGGAAGAAGCAAAAATCTCTGTAATAGGCATTTACATAGAAAATATACTGATAAAGTCACCTTCCACTAGGGAAGTTTCTAACATTAATGGTAATTTTATTTCATGTTAAGATTGCAAGAGTCTTTCTCAGTGTGCCTGCAAGAACAGGTTTTAGTAAAGTGGCTTTATATAACCAGGCATTTAAGAAGGAATCATTTTCCAGAGATATTGTTAACCAGCAACTCCTTTTGATCCTTTTTTTTTTCTCTCTTTGGCCCCAATAATTTGTTTTTTACTTGTAAGTTAAGGGCCATCTTATTAAAAGCAAATAATTTCTGTGTATGTTTGAAAATGATGTTCAAAACATCAAGCACTGTCATGGATGCCTGAAGACAGAATGGTATCTTCATAAAAATGCAAATTATTCCAATTATAATAGCAATCAGAGTCACAGGGAGTAAGGGATTTCTCAATTATAGCTCTTGTGTGGCACTCAACATTCCCACAGAGGCACAGCAGAGGAAAACACAACAATTTAAATAATACTGATGTCCATTCCCCCTACAACTCCTAATGGCATGAATATTATTTAAAGACTTTGAAATGAATATGTTTCATACAGAAGTAACATAAGTTGTAAGTGAAGCTTTTGATTGGAGTCACTGCCATATATTTTCAGCAACATTTTACAAGACAGACACAGATGTTGGAAATTATCACAAGCACTAGGTGACAGCTAGGTCCCAACCTCCATTGCTCATTTAGTAGCAGGAAGAGATCAGAATTTTTCAAGACATGCAAAATGATAGGCTCATCACAAGCAACACAAATTGTTATAATTTAAGTGAATAATAATTCAGTCTAAATACTCTGCATCATCTCAGAGCACTCCGTAAGAAAAACACCCCTTAACAGACAAGGAAATAGATACACAGTGAAGGAACTCATTTACCCACCAACATTCAGCATGCCAGAATAAGGAACTCGATCCGTTCTTCTCAAGGGTTGCCTGATGCACTATCCCTCTTCATTTGATGTCCTTTAAAGTTTTTTTGGGTGCCTTTTCCAGAGGCTTCACTATTCAGTGCAGAATCTGTCTGTAAACACTTGCTTTGTTCACTTACAGATTTCAGGAGATGTTTAATATTGGAGAAAGGATTTTTTTTTCCCATAAGTGTCTGCCTGCGGGTGAACTTTGAGGTACACAGGTGGGTATCATTAAGGTCAGGAGGGTGACAGACAACTATCACTCTAAAAGTTCAGGTGTAACTACAGGCAGCAGAATTTACTTTTCGAAGGCGCCACATGTCTGAGACGGATTTCTCTCCCTATTTATTGCCACATCTTTCTCAGAATTATCTGCACATTTGCTCCCAACTCTCGCTCCCTCTTCTACAGATCCACACAATAACTATTTCCCTTGGTTCCTTTATCAGGACTCTTCCAGTCCACTGGAACTTCAGTCTTTTTCTCTCAAACAGAAAGGGACTGCAAAAAAAAAAAATCCACCCTGGCGGGGGGAGCTCAGCGCCTGTCTCACCCTTCCTGCTGTCCCAGCTGAAGGAGAGGGCACAGCCACCGCTGTGCTCCTGTCCCCTGTGTTCCTGTCCCGCCACACAATGGCCCCTCTTAACTGTAAGACTTACAGTTACTGCATTAACTAACATTCGTAAGTAATTCGGGAATGTCGTTACTGCATTAAATTAACATTCACAGAAAGAGATTTATTCTTATTAGGGAAAATTAGTCCTAAGAAACAGAGTTGCAGTCTCAGGTGTCAGGTACCTTTTACAGCATCAGGTATTGTGAAAATTTTCAGGCACATTATTGTCGTGATCTTGTCCTCAGGGTTATTATCCTGGAATAATGGAACAGCCTCGTGCCTTAAAACCTGGCAAGTCCTACATGACAACAGATTTACATTTCAATTAATATCTTCATTTACCCATAGGAAGCAAACGCTTGAATATTAAATTTTGCAGTGTGCCTCCAAGCAGCTTAGATGTTGGTTGAAACTCCTTCTGAAAGCCATTGTATTAGAAATATTTAACTGCCAAAAATATCCAAGTGTCCAGAGTGAAGGGGCAAGTTCTTTTATTTTTCTTTTTAAGATTTTGAGGAAAACCACTTGATGCATATATGCCTTTGCACCATGCTTCAGAGAGGTTCAATTATCAGATGGTCTCACTGCTTGATTATCTGGCTATCAAGGCAATATGTCATCATGGAAGCTTGCTGTCACAGTGGCTTAAAAAATGCAGAAGCATTTTCTTTCACCGTAAATTGCAATCATTCATTCACGTTTTGTCCTTGGAGTGATCAAAGGAGTTAGAATCTTCATGTTATCCTCATTTCCAGATGTACATGGTTATCCAAAGAGCATTTTAGGACATGGGCTGGGTTGAAGGAGGAAGGAAATTGAAAGCAAATAGCCTTGAATTTTATTTTATACTCAACTTGATGAAAGGTAAAGATTGTAAGGTCAGAGATTCGAATAGACTAAATCTCTGAATTTCCAGGGGTTAAGAATTCTGCAGGATTGCTGCAGTTCCGTGGAAAGTGGGCACCCTGGGATCTCCAAGGCCTGAGGTATCAAGCATCCATCATATGAGTGATTTGGGTGAGGCAGAGTCAAGCAGCTCAAAACCTCCATGGAAGCTGGACCATCCAATGGCCCAGGATTCTGTCATGTTTAACAACACTGAGTTCCATTTCTACATTTCTGACTATATTATAAATATATTTACTAGCAAAATATCTTTCGGTACTATAGGAAACCTAATGCCATCCTAGAGTCACCATGAGAACAGCATTTGTTCTGGCACAGGGAATAAAATATATGATGACAAGTTTGGGGAGGC
This sequence comes from Tinamus guttatus, assembly GCF_059628265.1. Classification (NCBI taxonomy): domain Eukaryota; kingdom Metazoa; phylum Chordata; class Aves; order Tinamiformes; family Tinamidae; genus Tinamus; species Tinamus guttatus. The sequence continues at coordinate 14,566,035 of NW_028288821.1, read as the reverse complement.
ACCGGCTTAGGGGGGAAAAAAAAGTTTCCATTTATAGAAAATTTCATTAATGATAAATGACTCAAAGTGTTTAGGAATAATCTTGATGCAGTATCTGGTTATATTCTTCATTGCACTCCTAATCTGAGCAACTGAGAAATGTTATGCTTATACAGATATCTTTTATTGTAAAGTCTGCAGTCTTGGATGACATATTAGACCATTCAGCCCATCTCTCTGCAACCAAGCAGAGAGATCCTGTGAATGGTGAGTATGATTAATTCATTGTGATAATCCACATTTCTAAGACATTAAAATGTATTTGACACTGTATATTTCATAGACATTCAAGGATACTTTTGACATTGTACATCGTAACAAATTTAGATATAGGAATTTATTTAGTCACAGGACATAACTATCTCATAAAACTCTCTAAAATACACAGACCATGTCCTTCAATGGAGGCAGATATTTAAAGCACCATTGCAATGGCTAGATGAAGACATTAATTGAAATGTAAATCTTTTGCCTGAAAGATTTCCTGCCTCTTTCCGGAGCGCCACCTCACCTGCATTTTACCAGCATTTGAGAGAAATGCAAATTGGAAAACTGAAAACGAGACAATTCTATGTTTATTAATAATGCTACGGGACTATTTATAACTAACCTAAACACTGCACTTCCACAGCAATTTGTCTGAATTCAACCTATTTTATAGGCTTTTGTGCAGTTGTAATACACACAAATATAGACAAAAATAGCTATTTTTGGAGTAGTAAATCATACTGCCCATCTAAACCAAAACCTGCTCATTAGCTGTGAAAGAAGAAAGTAGGAGTAGATGCCCTGAAACAGCCTGCATGGGAGCTGGTCATTATTCTCAGAAGAAGACACTAGATTTCACTGATCAGAGTTAACAGTTTGCTGCAGATCAGATTATGATCACTTAAGTGTTTATGGTCCAACAAAACGCAAAGTTAAACACTTCATTAAGTTACTGGGCAAGATTCTCATAGGATCAAATAATACGAGTGCATTAGTTTGCATCCATTTAGGTCAATTAAGTATCTGAGTCACTGGCGTCAAACTTCAGACTGGGGACTTACAATGCTACTTTTCAAACATTTTCAGACACTAAGTGAATTTCAAACACTGCAGCAAGCTGTGCAGACTTGAGTGTCACTATCATCAGTCTTTACAATTGTCAATGGACCAGAATTCTTAGTTTTTAACTTTTTCAGCTGTTTCATCATTTCCTTTTTCTGAGACAAAATTTTCTCCCTGGCATTCAGATCCTACTGGACTCTGGATTTGCTTTCAAAAGACTCTAGTTAAGTCATGACCTCCACCTCTTCTTCCCATCTGAGTACATTTTGGAGAGGGAATTTCAGCAAAGAAGCAGAGATTTTTTTTTTTCCCCTCAATGACCTGGAAACTAGGTCTTGAGAGTACTGATGATAAGAAGCTGTGAGATGATTTCTTAACCCCCCGCCAAGCAAAGTACCAGCAAAGACCTTTTTATGAAATGAACTGTTAAAAGTGTAAGTCCAGCTCTCACAGTCACACGTTCTGCTGGGATTCCTGTGTCTCAGAAGGCTGCAGTCCAAACTATCCCCAGGAATTCTGGCTCCTGGGGGATAAAATTTCATTTTTGCCTATTTGTTTCACCTGCCCCACTTATTATTATATGTGGTTTGGAAGGGCTGGAGCTGGAGTAGTTTTCTTATGAAATTGACAGTTTCCTGAATTCCCTGCCCAGGAAGAGCAGAACCCCATGAAGACTTCAGGAAAAAGTGAAGAGACGGAGGAGACATTCCCATTTAGCCCATGGCCTGGAGCAATAACATCCGAAATGGGAGAATGACCCAGCAATGGCATGAAACCAGGTTTCCCACATACTACAAAAGTTCCTGCACGTTGCTGGCAACCTGAAGAGCACGGACTGCTCAGCCCGCTCCAGGCTGCACCCTGACCCTCAGTGCCTTCCCAAGGCAAAAAAGGCTTTTGCAAAGACTTCTGAGACTACCAGATTCAGCCAATGGAGACAGAAAGGCCACAAGGAGGAGAGGTCCAAGTCAAAGAGCACCGCGGAGCAGCTCTCTACTGCTGCCACTGAGATTGGCCTTCACGAGGACCCTCTTTGCACCCCTCGTCCACTACCACCCTAGGCCTGATGAAAAAATGGATATTTGCTAAAGGAGAAAGAGCTGTCAAGAATTCCTACCAGCTCCAGTTGAGAGAGCTCTCTGGGATACACAGATATTTGTTTTGAGTGAGAAAATCATCTAAAACTTATCACAAGAACTACATACCTTGTGATATTATGTGATAAAACACTTTGCAACCTATTTACAAGTTGGAGCAATCTCCTTTTATCATTAGATAATGTAAAAGTTGGTGCTTTCTGAGCTGTGTTGGTAGTCTGAGAGAGGAGCCAAACGACCCGGGCGAAGCTCCTACGCAGCCCTGACACCTGGAACATGCACAACAACTGCCAAGGCAGAGCTGCTCATCTTCACGATCACGACTTTTTACTGCAAATTTGGATCCTCCAGGACACGGACCTTCCAGCTGTCTCTCTAATGACGACACAGGCAAAAAAAGCAACTTCCTGAAATATTCTCTATTTCATCCCTCCTGTGTTTCGTGTCCGCTAATCCTAACTCTGACCTCGGATGTGGCTGCAAAGTTGCCCCCAGCAGGTAGCGTGCTGATGGCTAGAAACAGTTGCACTTGGCGGACGTTAAATGACAGATGGCCACGATCACCAGCAGCTACACAGAACACTTTGCAGGAGACATATGTCACTCTGCTGTGCTCTGAATCTTACTAAACACAAAAAGCTCTAGGGTTCAGACGACTTCCGTAAAACATGCATTTAAGTAACACCTTTAACAAATGAGAATTGTGACAACTCAAAAGGCCCAGGAGGCCAAAAAATAAATTGCATCCCAGTTCAAGGTGGTACAACAAGCCAAAACATCTAGAATCGTAGAGTGAAAGGAATTAGATCAGTTTTCTTAGAGGAAAAGTGTTTCGTGGACCAACACTTCAGAAGCCAGACTCAGCTCTCCTGCAGATGCAGGATCTAGGCAGGATTTTGAAAAGTTTGAAGAAGCTCCTTTTTCACTCTGTTTATTTAAGCTTTCAAACCCAAAGATCTTTAAAACACTTGGCTATCTTCCCTGGTCCTGCCACAAATGACCACAGGAACCCAAGAGGCAGGACAGAAAGTGATACTACTTCTATAGATCACAATCATATAAAGTCTATTGATTTTACTATATTTTCTACTTTTTTTTTCCACCCCAGTTACTTTCAGGCAGGAATTTGCTGGTTTTCCAAGAAAATCACCACAATCCATGTTCATGTAGCATGCGGCTGTCAGCAGCCTCCACGTGGCATAACACTGCCAGTTGCTGGTGTTCCTATAGCCTTCAGCAATTACTTTAAGGATGCTGTTACAGCCCAGAATGAGAGCAATTTCAAAGAAGAAAAACTCATAATACAGCAAGCAGAGATACCCCAGGACAACCTGCCTTCAAGAACTCTCTTTTTTCTTTAGCTCATTTGCATTTGGCAAAAATGTTTCCTCCAGGGTTACTCTGGCTCCCGTTTCTTAGGCTCCTTATCCAATTTCCCCAGCTATCACTTCCTAGGGAACACCTCCAGGTGCTCTTAACTAGTCTGCTGCAATTTTTACCCTTGCAAATTGCCTTGTATCTGTTCTCCCCATTCTCTTGCTCGTGGCTGTTGTCACAGCCTGAGCGGGGGTGAAGGTCCCAGCCTCAGTAACCTCTTCGAACGTTTGTGGCCTCCACCCCAACCCAAAGCCTCACGGTAAATGCCACATGCCAACTCTGTCTCCTTCAGAACCTCTCCCATCACCATCACATCCCGCAGGCTCCCCTGGGATACATAAAAGGCAGCAAAAGGCTTCCGAGACATTAGAGGATGCAATTCAGCTGCTCCCAGATGTCACAGCACAGCTCCCAGCGCTGTCAGTGCTACAGGGTGCAGCCAGCCCCACTTTGGGACTGGCCTGGCCTTGGGTGATGCCTGGGATATACCCATACTGGGATATAGCCATACTGGGATATCCCATACCAGGATATACTGTGTGGAGTGGGGCCCTGCCGAGGCACTAAAAGCAATTTAATCTAGCCTTCTTTCCTGAGCGTGAAATCATGATTTTCTTTTCGGGAAGACTGAGCAGTATGGGATCTGTCAAAAGTATTTTATGCATGGAGCTTGGCAATGTAATGTGTTGTATTTTTAGATTACTTGGTGTGGCAACTTCATTGCAGCCTTTGCTATAAATTGACATGATCAAGATCACACTAGGGAAAGCCACATGATAAGTTTGGAAAGATGGCAGTTTGTTTTTCCTCTAGCTTTCTGTTCAATGTCCCTTTACACTCTCAGATTGAGAGTTTGGAAGTGAAAAAGAAAGGTTCATGAACCACCCTTTATAGAATTATTAAAGCAGAAAATTTCACGAACTTCTGATTAGAGAGGGAAAAAAATGGGGCAGAGTTGTGACGTGCAGGGAGCGTAAGTTGCCAAAGCAACAAAACCAGGTGGGCAAAAGAAATTAACATGTTCCAGTGCAACTGGAAAGTGGCAAAATTTTTGTTCAGCTTAGTATTTTAATTGATAGAGACAGTTGACTGACATACTTCAATGGGGATATTTAAGGTTCTGTGCATTCATTTGCAAATTTATAAACAAACCTTTTCTATCCTCAACAGTCCATTTCTTTTTATTTGAGTTCAAGATCTCATCTGAAAGTCTTTAAAAACATGTATTAAAACAATTGCAACTGAAAACTCAAATGTCAGCATGAATAGCAATAGCTGAACATGTTTCAACGTTCACCATGTTGAAGAACACACAGGGAAAATAATGCAAGTCAGTTAAGCCACAAACAGTGATGGATTGCTGAGTTTATAAATACCAGGTTTTCTGCAAAGCAGCCTGAAGGATATTTTTAGAATACAAAGAGAAGTATAGCTCGGCTGAGAAAAGTATAAATGTCTAAGAAGAATCATATTAAATGTTTTGAAGAAAATATTGCAGTTTTTCATGCTTCATGGACTCCTGCAGTTATCTTGCTAAGAAAAAGGTTCCCAAGTGTGATCAAGATGCTACAAAATTATCACAGTGCTTTCTGCCAGTTCTTAATAAGCCACCAAATTAAATATGAAATTTAAATGGAAAGGTCATAACTTCCAACTTTTTTTCATGCAAGAAATGAAAACAAGCTGTCCAATGACTGAAACCTCTAACGTCGCCAGACAAAAGAAGGAAAGTCACATGGAGAAAGATTTAATTTTAGGGGTTAATAGGGCTCATCATTAGTGACGGCCTTCAAGAGATTAGAGACTCATGTATTAATTTCTGCCTTAGCTGGTTTATTTTATCAGCTCCTCCTTTCATTCTGTAGGCCTTTTTCTGCCTTTCCCTTTGTTTTCCTGTTTCCTTCTTTCATACGCAGGATGCCCTCTTTCCAACAGAAAGTAGGCAATGGACTCAAAATAAGCATTGCAACTTACAAGAAACATGAGGCGTATTTATAGATGCAAGTACACGCATGTAAAGCCCATACAACATAGGCTTCCCTCCCTCCCCTATCCACTTGATGTCTATTTTTTTTGTTGTTGCCTACAGTGCTTGTAATTCATGCTACACTTATTTCTATAGAAACAACAGTACTTGACAAGCAAATTCCACTGAAGCTAAGAACCGTTCCACCTCCAATAGATAAGCCAGGCTGCTATCTAATAAAGATACAAGATTAAAGTTGCTTATTTTACTTACTTCACTGTATATTCGTGAGGCGCCAAAGGAGCGCTTATTTACACTTGAAATAATTGGTGATGCTGAACTGCCAAGGCAAAGCTTTACTGATGTGTAGCTAACCTTACCCCTGGCTTTGCACTCTAGACAGAAAAAGAACAGTCTGGAATTTCTTATGCCAGGTATTTGGGGACTCTGTGAATAAACTTTCCTCAGAGCTACAGAAACTATGGTATCTATTTCAAACTATGCAACTTCAAATAACAATCTAACTTTTTTTTCATATTTTTCCTTTGAAATTTGTAGACATAAGCCAGAGATCACTGACAAAGGGAGAAGATGCATACATAGCAGCTGGGTACTAAATATCACAGCTGGAGGAAGAGGAATAAAAAGAAGAAGAAAATGAGCATTCAAGATTTTTCTTCTTATTCTTTCTGTTCTTTTGGACAAGGTGCTTCACAATTATGTCTAGTCTAGACCCAAAATAATTGCAGATTTGTATTTTATTTTCTCTTTCTCATATCTGTGACTATTATTAACAGAAATTAAGACAAATGAGGTATCGGTGCGTGGCTGGGTAGGAGTAGGTGTTGCTCAAGTGTAGATAACAGTGCAGAATATGCAGAGAAATTTGATAAAGAAGCAGGTGGCTTATAATCCTTTTTCTTCTTAGTTCTTGCTCTATCAGCACAAAACAGATAAGGAAGTTGTCTCTGAGCCTATAGGCATGTAAAATCAAGTGCTACTTTTTGTAACAGGAGGGGTTCAGGAGGGCTTCACTCCATTGTCTGATGACATTTCAGTGCTACTACTGATCACAGAAAGAGGCTATTATGGCAAACACCAGGAGATTCCTTTTCTGAGGTTTGATTCCCAAATAATCCCAACTCTGATACTCAGCCATCAATTTGTTTTTGCCTACGTGATGCCACTGATGTGGGCAGGTACTGCAGGAGCGGACATCCCCCCATCCCTGCATCCAGAGGGCTCTTTGAACAACCCACCTTGTGGGCCCAGTCCAGCAGAGCAATTTCCTTTTTATTTACACTATACAAATACACAACTTACCTTTGAAACTAAGGGCATGAGGCTAGTTGTAGTAGGACATTGACGGATTCTCAATTCCCATGCAGGTAATTACAGACAAAATGCAAATTTGTCCCGACAAAACATGCAAAAGCGAATCCACTGGCCCATATCTGCTGCATGTGCATTGCCCAGTCAGTGCAAAAGTTCATTGCAGGACCACTGCTAAGAATACAGCACCTAGCTATATTAACTTAAAGTAAATCACAGGTAGTGAGCAATTTTGCCTGACCTTTGATTTGCAAGAAGAGTGATTCGGGAAGTAAAGTGGCAATAGATCAAATTCCCTGGAGATAGAGAGGCTAAAAGTGAAAGGTTATAACCTCCTTCCTTATAAATAACTGAATCAGCAGATGACCAAGTAATGGACAAGGACTTCAGCAGAGAGAGAGAGAGATGGCTTTTATGCAGTATATGAAAGAGGCTGTTATTTAATTTGCCTGTACAGGACATGGGCTGATGGGGACATATCTGAACACGATCTGTCTTCTAGCAGAAGACAGTTTAGTTTGTGAACTATGGAAGTCTCTGTATTCAAAACCAGAAGCTCGCTGGGACAAAGACATTTTGCACAGCCAAATGTATGTGTTTGCTTAGCTCCTGAATTTCTTATGACACCAACGGCAAGAGGAAGCCACTACCAAGGGAATGGAGATCAGGATGGCTGGAGCAGAAGCCAAACGTGAAAACTCACCAGATCATAACCTAATAAACATGCTGCTTATTCCTTAACCACAAGCAAGATTATAAAGTTCACGAAAAATCTGACTTGTCAAACTAGGCCAGTAAACAGTTTACCAGCAGTTTTTCCTTTTTTTGCTATTAATTCCATTTTTTTGTTTGTGTTTTGTTAGAGGAAGGCTTGCCAAAATGATTAAATGCAGAGGAAGTGACATGCATATTTAAATTGGTGAGTATCGAAGTTATCTGTCTCAGACACAGTGGAGCAGTGTATTAATCAAAGAGACAGAGGTAAACTTTCTTCACAGAATGGATGTGCACATGCATTAAGAACATCACTTTTCCTTTGTCTCCAGTAAAGGTCTACAGAGCTTGGGGGTCATAGATGTTTCCAGAACATTAATGACACACAACATGATGTGAATTATCGGCAAACAACAGCCTCATGGGAGAGCCACAGAATTTTTTTTTTTTGGTGCTTCAACAGATATCCAAGAACTGTCACCTAATTTGTGTTTAAAATGCAAGCACCACTTCATTTCATGTAAGTCAGTAGGGTCATGTCAATATTTCCAGTATGGAGTAAATGGATCAAAAAGATTTATAGAATTGGCATTTAATACTATAATTTAATAAATTGCATTGTTCCTCGAGTCTGGAATTCTCATCTAGCTTTCCTGTCAAATCGACTACACATTAAATGTTCTGAATTTCAAAGCTGCTGGGTACTAGTATTTCCTATTCAATTATGGCTGCTGATTAAATTGGCATCTCAAAAAATCCATGAGGCAACTAAACAGTTCAAGTGCGAATCCCCAAAATAGTAGGGCAGTGTTTACTTGTAGCTCAGGGATGGTTTCTCAAAAACTACAGAGAATACGTGCTACAAATAAAAGAAGGCCACATAAACCAATGTGTCCTTCTTTCCCGATGTAAAGTGATTGCTTTAATGCAAAGGTTGATGTTAATATAAAGTAAAATTAGTCTGATCCTACAGCAGCTGGAAACACTTTATTGATGCTTTTCTGAATGTTTGTGAGACAAATATATTGCTCGATGTAGTTTTGTAGCTGGCAATTACACCTCTAATACTTTGAATGTGTGTGACACCATATAAATATGTTTGTAGCAACTTGTATAGATTGATACTAATTGAATGCTCTTAGTACCTTATTAAATAACATTTATGCTAAGACTAGGAAAGAGAAAGAGATCTATTTACTTAATCTGAATTTCTTTTCACAATTTAATCTTAATTTTTCTCTCCTCCCCCTCCCCCATCTTTATTTCTATTACAAGAGAACTGCAGGCTTTTGTTCCACAGTGAAGATCTAAAGGCAGTAAGCTGAAAAAGGGTGCTTGAAGGATCATTTAATTGTAAAATATTTCATTTAGAGTCTACCCAAGTTTCCAGCTGTGAAACTGCAAGATCCTTATATGTAGGACTCATGGCAGTATCTTGATCTTATATAGCATTGCTAATTCCTGAAAAATTGCTAACTATCAAAAAACTTGTCAGGCCAGCACCCACAAAATCATGAGATTTGCCTTAACTGGAATTTTTATTATACTTTTTAAACATTTTGAAGTACACTGTGCACACTCTCTGCCATCAAGAGGGCTGTAAGGTTTTTTCTTTTAATGAAAATTGAGGTTCTCTCATAATAACAAGAGCCCGGGAGCAGAGCCTTGAGCAAAGCCATCAAACACGAAGAAGAGCTGTAAGAGCTGAGGATGTTATTTGTATACAGCCTTGTTTTTCGTACACTGTGTAGTCAAGAGGACATACAGAAGATCCTAATGACAGTTTAAACCAGGACAGCCAGATTATTTTATAGCCCTTCCTTTTATCACTTCCAAGCAATTCCAGCAACTTCCCTAACTGAAACTGAGGTTCATAAGACCATGTATTTGGTTAAAATACTGACATTTGGCAGAATAAGAGCGTCATTTAGCTGCCAACTCTGGGAGTTTGATGCATATTTGAAGCTGGACAATTCTACATCTAAAGCTAGCAGGTTTCACTCTCTTAAAGACAAGTTACCATCCTTCTGATGCAGGTTACGAATTTTCAGAGTTAATGTAATTTGCTTTTATTTCATGTATATAAATGTGCCATGTTTATCGAGGACATACAGCCTTTCTGATACAGCTACATCTATGCAATGACAAACTCATCAGTCTTCAAAGATACAACAAGAGTGGGGAACGATCCCTCTCACCTTCTCCCAGAACTGCAGGGCATCAGGTAAAGCCAGGAAGAGTGAGGATCACTTCAAACAGGAGGGGGATCTTCACTGCTGGTTGGTGACTGGTGGATCGTGTGGGATGGACCCACAGCTGGCTCAGAATAGATGGAAATGAGAAAATACTGGAGGGAAGGAGCAAATCATACCCTGTTCTTACACTCCCCCCAGATGTCTGCTCATAGCCTCTCAGAGACAGGACATCAGACCACAAAAACTTCAGTCCAACACCTTCTGTTTTCATGTTTTATCCTTTAGGCCTCAGCTTCCAAGGCCAGGCCAGCTCTGTGTTGCCAGAGCTGAGCAGGGGTGAGCCTGGTCCCCGCTCCATGCCACCCTCTGGTAAAATCAACCAGCATACTACTTAAACAGAGCTAGAATGTACAGAATCATAATGTTTGGAAAACACCTTCAAGACCATTGAATCCAACCATACACCCTTCAACACCATCCTGCTAAACCATGTCCCTGAGTGCTTCATCTACACGTTTCTTGAGCACTGCCAGGGACGGTGACTCCACCACGTCCCTGGGCAGCCTGTTCCAATGCTCCACTCCTCTTCCTGTGTGGAAGTTCTTCCTAATGTCTAAACTGAACCGTGTAACCTAACCTGGCTCAACTTGAGGCCCTTTCCCCTCGTTGTACCTGCCGTTTTTCTGGAGAACAGACCGACTCCTGCCTGGCTACAGCCTCCTCTCAGGTGGCTGTAGAGGGCAGGAAGGTCTCCCCTGAGCCTCCTCCTCTCCAGGCTAAAGAATCCCGGCTCCCTCAGCCGCTCCTCAGGAGCTCTGTGCTCCAGCCCTGCACCAGCTTCGCTGCCCTCCTTTGGACACGCTCCAGCACCTCCGTGTCCTTCTCGCAGCAAAGGACCCACAGCTGAACACAGGATTCGAGGGGAGGCCTCACCAGCACTAAGTACAAACACAATTACTACATGAAACAAATGCACTCATCTTCATCCTGGTGGCTGCGAACTAGCTGGAATATGGTCACTGAAATTATATCAAAACCTGAACTAATTCATGGACCTTTTCAAGGAGAAAGCTGCACAACTTGGTTCATAATGATTTAAAGATACCAACTGAGGGCTAGAAAGTACAACTGCTGAACAGCTCGATTTCAGTCCCTACTCTAGAAGAATGCGATTTTAAACCTTTTACTTTTTAGGAAAAAGAAAACAAAAGAGGAAACAAAAATGCATGGGTGTGTGAGAGCATACAATACTCTGTCTAAAAAAAAAATCTATGCTGGGTAATAAGTGTTTTTTCACTACCTAGAAAAGAGAATATACTTTCAACTAGCAATCATACTGTGTGAATATTAGACCTTTGCAGCTAAGATTTATATATACTTCTGAATATTATTAACCTGTTGCAAGTCAAGCTATCAGGCTCTAGAAACCAGAATTAAAGATACCGGCACAGCAACTTCATTACATATGCAATGCAGTTCTGTTTTTCATTCAGACACATATTTTATCTCTCTGTCTTAGTCAATGCACTGGCTGGAAGATGCTGAGGGAAATTACACCTGTATAAATGAAATGGGTCTGTCTGTTGCCTTCTTGCTGGTCATTGCCACTTCAAGAAAACAGAAATTGATTACCATCCTTTCTAAAAGAGGTAGGAATTTCTATATGAAAATAGGCAAGCTAGTGAAATATTTTTGAAAATATGTAGTAGGAACCTATTCAAGAAAATAGTTTTTTTTTTTTTTCCCACTGCTTCGGGTACCTACAGGGGTAGAGATGAGCAGGAATTTAATTATATGGCTTTAATGCCAAAGGATGAAAGGTTTTAGTAATGTGACCTCACAGACCTGGACAAAGATTAAGGTGACCTCCTTCTTTTCTTGTCCTTGCTTTTGATGACCCCAGCCATCAAAAAGTTCAAGTTGAAGCTTCTTCTCTTTTGGGTACTATCACAGTAATGTTCCATTCAGTGCATTTTCACAGTCTTACTTTACCTTTAAGTTATTATTCTTGCAAAAATAATGCCAGTCCAAACTTAATGTTGAAGAGAATTGGCAACATCAAACAGGACTGAAACAAGATTTTCTTTTATTCCTTGGACAAAGACAGCACGGAGAATTGCAAATGTGCACGCCAGTAATTTCATTTCCCCTTTGCTGCCATAGCTTTTCTATCATTATGTCAATATTAAAAGCATCACCAGAATCAACACAAACTAGTCTTATTGCTGTAAATTTACTTTTCTAGGTTCAGTGAATGATATTCAGGCCAGATGCAAATTGCCCACAATCTGAGTCACACGTAAGTGACATTTTTGGTGACGTAAATTTTGGGCCATTTTCATCTCATTCCTAAATGTGGTGCTTTGATTTACCACATACCTCTGAAGTAGTTTTTTTTTTCCACGTGTCTCCCAAAAGGAAAGCATTTAAAATCACTGAAACACTGAGTAACTTTACAGTGGTAACAACCATGCAAGTGCTTTGCCACCTTCTCTCACGCCCAAGTCAAGTAAAGCTAAAGAGGAAATAATTTCTTGTCCACATAACCAGAAGGAAAAGGAGAATTAAGACTGGTAGCTTATTAATTAGTGCTTAAGATAAGGCACTTGTTTGGGCAAGTACTATGGAATTATATACTTTCCCTTGGATTAGCTTCCATATGTTTCGCTCTGTATACTTACTGTAACTGACTGTATAAATGAGTTTACTGCCAGATGATCTGTTGATTTTTTTAAAAAAAGGGATATGTTATTTATTTATTTATTGCTATTAAGCTGCAAATAGATTGTCTTCAGTCCCTTTTCCTAAACATGGAACAAAAAACAAATCCATCCACAAATGTTTTTTTTTTGCTAGTAGTAGATTTTCTCTTCAGCAAAGACTACTACCAGTCATAAGTATTCAGAACAGGATGCTATGTACAAGAAGAATAAGACTGCAGATGAAATGTAAACACTCCTTTCTAGAAGTCACAGAACATATTCCAGCAAGTCCAAGGCCAAAAACATTGAAAAGCCTTTCTGGAGTCCAGCATTGCTGGAGTCCCACTCCAGCACAGCCCTGAAGGATAAAATCTTCTTTTCTCTGCTTCTCCACCTCCCTGAATGAAGAATGTGTAGAGAAAGGTCGTGGTGCAAATGTCATGCTGAAGCATGGGTTTATAGGTGCTACTTCCAGGAAGGAAAGCTAGAGATGAGAACAGACTCAAGCTTTCATCACACAGAAGAGAAAATGCATAACATCCAACTTCTTTGAAAAACACCATTATAATTACTTTATAATAACAAAATAATTAGGCAGTTCCTTTTGTATATTGAGATTTCAGACTAAATTTGTTTATCCAAGCTGAAACTGAAAAGACATTACTTAAAATGCATCAGCTACTTGTGTTTCTAAATACATCTGAATTTTGTATCACTTTGAGAGATAGCCTGTGTTTGGAAAACCTCTTTAGGGGCTGCAAAATAGACTGTGGGGACCAACTATAGAATATATATGTGTGTGTGTATATATATATATATATATATATATAAAAAAGAAGATTTAGAGCAAGTCTCTCAGTCACCATCATGGCATTCTAGTGTGTCCACACCTTCAGGAATTTCCCAGGTTAGAAACAGTAGATGCATGCACTTACACTTCTGCAATAAAAAACATCCAGAAAAAGTCCTATTCCTTTCCTTTGCCCTTCTAATAGGTGTTCTCAACTGTATTTTCTACCTCACTAAAATCAAAATTCCCATGCAGAGACCCCGAGCGTTTTCACTCCACCCCTGTACCTCTTTTGCAATGTGCCTGCTCTGCAGTCATGCTGCTATCGCTCCTGAGTTTCGATCTCCTGTCTTCAGTTTTTTCAAAGGAAACTGGCATGCAGTTCCCTCAGCATATTACACAGTGTCTGAAAAACCTCTTTAAAATTCTCCTAAGAACTAGCTCTTCAGCTCTAAATCCAGCTATTCTTGTTACCAATAAAACTGGATAAAGAGAATTATGGCTTGGAGAAGGTTTCTCCGTTTATATACCATCTATCTCTGCCTCTGCCTCTCTTTTTTTTCCCCCTTCACTCACTTATGCTGGAATATCTTCAAAATCTTTTCTTGGAGCGACGCTAGATCTCATTTACACAGGCAAATTTTATTTTAGAGGTTGAGGTTAATTCTGGATGCAGATGTTTGGTATGTTCTGCTTTTCTCCCTGGTCTGCTTGGTGAAACTGCAAGGCTCCCATGTTCACTTTAGCACTGAACAGGAAACTTGACTCCATAACACCGTGTAACTTGGTTATTCAGTGAGTTTCCACCTTTTCTGAAGAACAGCCATCAAATACCCTCCAGCAGAGTCTCTCCATCTTACACTCAACATCATCCTGCAGGAATATTACCTTTCTCCATAGCTGTACTTCATCAGTGCCAGAGTTACACATGACCAACTCATGTCCAACTCCAAATTCACTAGTGAGTGTCACAATAGTTATATCCTACTGCTGCTAAGAACCCTCTCTGAACGTGTTTACCCTCACATCATCTATCCTAACTCTAACTGGGCTCTTCAAGGAAACCTCAGCAATCAAATGGAGCTTAGGCCACTCTCAAAACATTTATCAACCCTGAGTTAGGCAGCAGCATATTTCCAGATTGTCACAGAGCTATTTACGAGGAGAAGAAAATGATTTTTTTTTTACGAACCTCCCTGTGAGTATTCAGGAATGGGCTATATACCTGGAAAAACAGTGCTTCAAACCTAGGAAGCAAATCCCCCACAAATGAGTTCAAATTAGGCTTCCTTTCCATTAATCTCTGCTTACATATTTTAACAAATGAAACCATTATGGAGACATTTTTATTTAACTGAAGACTTTAAAACACTAACAAGGGGATGTAGGCATGATACAACACCAAAGACTACAATTAAAGCTTTTGTATTGTCCTCAGTCCCGCACCAAGATGGTGTAAATATTTAAAACAAGCGGAAGAAATAATATTTTCAAGAGCACACCTGCCCACTATTACTGAAGGCCAGCACCCCACCACCTGGCTGAAGAAGCACCCAGGTAGGGCTCGGAAGAGCATCAGGAAACACGCCGTGGAGCCTGCATTCAGCTCCACAGCGGGAAGGTAAGGGAGAAACTGCCCGTGGCCTGAAAACCAAAGCAGTTCAGTATTCTCTCCTCGAACTCAGGTGCTACAGGTGTTCCAAGTAAACCAAAGAAGAAAGAAAAGTTGTGTTGCACTGGATATTGCATAACTAAACAGGCCACTATGATGACAGATTCTAGCTTTTTTTCATAGGAACAGGTAGACAAGAACATCTTAACTTAGAGTCCTGATCTCCTGCTTGCTGAAGTACGTGGGGTGTTCACAGACCTTGTAAAAACTGTCCCACAAGGGAAGCATATATGGCATTTTTCATCATATTAGCTACATCAGGGTGACAACAAAAGCAAATAATCACTGCTGGACATCTTCAGTACTTGCTTCATCACAATACAGTGCAATTGCTAAGCCTAATATAAGCGAAACTAACAGATCATATTCTGCTCCAGCAACATTAAATCCAACGACAGTTTCTGCCAAACCTTTAAAATGGAGTATCAACTCACTGGGCTATTTAAGCAGTATTTAGGGAGAAAGTTTTTTTCAAAGCAATGATACTGTTTTGAAGCTAAAGCTCAAACAGCAACTAGATCAAGAGTTGTGCCAAGAAACTGCAGATCTGATAATAAAAAAACCCTCACATATAGCCTGCAGACTGGACATTCAGAAATTGTTTTAAGTATAACAGTAGAGGAATACCTTCCTTTGCACATTCCTGATGCCTGCTTTTACCTGTTCCCTCTGAACACAAGCACAAGTTGCATTTTTTTAAGCTTTCAAATACTCTGAAGAGACTTGGTGCTTTTTAAAATGTGTCCTCTGACAATTACAGGGGTAGAGAGACCAATACTGTTCTAGTCACTTTAGGTTGAATCTAAAATTTCTTCATTTTTGCTAAGATAGAATGAAAAAGGAGCCTTGAATCAATTATTAGATCTCAGAGAATGGATCAAAACATCAAAAATCAGAAAACATGTCTGAAAACAAGATGTATATTTTCATTTTGCTTATATAAGTTGTTGTTAAGTAAAGAAACACTTGCATGCACGGTTTTATTAGCTGTTTCCTACTACCCTAGAGGAGCTGCAATTGAGCTCAGTACAATCTTATTCCACCCTGTTTAGAAATCAAAATGGCACATTCGAATGGCAGGTTTCCCCCTCCCGAGTTACCTTCCTAGCAAGGACTGCTGGTGTAAACAAAGTGACATCAGAAAAGGAAAGCTGATAGGAATGTCTCTGAACTCTTACACATCTTTACTTATTCATGCTGGAAACCTGACTATCTCATGAAAACATGTATAAATCACAGCAGTATCAAGGCAGCAATAACTTACACACTATAACGATTTGTGTATTTTATGTTTTTTTAAATATTTTAAAACAGTTGCCATAGCGACTGCCTGTTTTGGTTACCTCTGAGGGAAATACCAGTACTTGTCTGGGAAATCACAAAGAACCTATTTACAGACAACGTATTGGGGTTCATCTCCTGCCTGGTGGCTGTCGATTAGCCCCATGACTGTCTTTAAGGTTAATAAGAAAGTTAGATTTCAACAAGGTACACAGGAAATTATCCACCTGGCCCCTATTCAGGTTAATGACAGTCACGATGATAAATCTTCAGGCGTGCGTGTAAACACACATGCAGGTAGCTAAAATCTGAGAGAGCGAAAGGATGGAGAGTTAAATTCAAAACATTACAGTTGATCTACTTAATTGTGAGTAAAGTTGTTTACTACCTTAGTATAATTAAAGAAGAAGGGAGAATAAGAGAAAAGACCAATAAATACTTCAGAGATATCATGACTTTCATTTCCCACTGGGATTTATGATCTAATTCCAAAGCTGGAATAAATCAGCATAGTCATAACTTTTCTTCTGTCCAAAACACCATCTTGGCCTGTTTCTCTGCTGCCTAGTGTCCTGGCAAAGGATGAAACTTGTCTTGCTGTCCCCTGTGTGCAGAAGCAGCTGGAATGTAATTTCAGTCACTCTCATTTTGAATTCGTAGTCTTCTGTATGGGTAAGTTCCATGGAAAAGTGCCAGTTTTTCTCAAGAGAGCATCACGAGAGCGTGAGGAAACCCTGCGGGGGTCGCGCCGGAGCCCCCTCCGAGCCCCGCTCCTCGCTCCAGCCCCAGCTCACTGTGGGGAGAACCCGGCTGAGTGGGAAACATGAGAGGTTGAGTCCCTGGGAGACAAAAATGCCTTTTTTTTTTTTTTTTTTTTTATGTTGGGGGTGGGAGGAAGGGAACAAAAAGTACTCAATTCAAACACTGAAACTATTTTGCATGGTTATTATTCATTAGTTTACCAACAATGGGTAATTGGAAAATTCCTGCAGAACTGGGAGGTCTCCCAGAATGGAATGTTTTTTCTTTGAATATATAAATTTCTTTGGAGTATAGCTTCCAGTGCGCAGGAGAATTGAAGCAGCTGTATCTAGTGCCTCTTCTCGTAGTACTGCAATCCTGCACGCTGCTCATCCCGCTGCCTTGTACAGCTCGGTCCTCTTTGCCCACAGACCTCCTGCTTCTTCCATCATCTTCTTGCTCTCTCTGTCTCAGTTTCGGCAACGTTCTCTGTAATATGATCGTGTCCCACCCACAGAGGCTCAAATGCAGCTGTGAGGGCTGTTTTCGTAACTGTTGCAATACTCCGAATACCTCCACAAGTTCCCCTTTATCTCCATTGCATTAAATATAAACAGTTTGTCTGGCTTGTCTTCTCTTTCAAGGTCTTTCGCAAACAATCCACTAACATTCGCTATGGAGATGCCACTCTCCCTTCCAATCAACCCCTCGATCTATGATTTCTAACACTCACTTATTTCTTTCACATTTGGAGCAGTGGCCAAGAGGCAGCCCAAAAGCATCTCCCCTCTATTCCCCTTTCCAATTTTCACCATCCTCCTCTAGCAGAACTCCTCCACAAAACCAAGAGCTGATAACAGCAACGCAGTGGTGCTTCATGCTTCTCCTTAAGGCAACACAGCCTCCCTGCACTCACCATTTGTTTGTACTCTTCTGGTATCTTCTACCATAACCACTGAGTTTAAGCCTCTTTGTGCAGGTTTCTGTACTGTTTATACAGCACCTAAGATGGTGCCAGTCGATGGCGAGCTCAGACCTCCCTGGCACAGGAGCAACGCAGGAGCTAGAAGGATCTGTCTCCATTTGCCCCTTGTTTACTATGCTATTTACACAGGCTTCACCACAGGAGTATGATTATGCAGTCCCCACTATAAATTCACAAGTCAAAGTGTGAATGAGAAGACTTCATGTGTCAGCTCCATGACATGCATCATAATTGCTATTTCAAAGTCTCCAAATTACATGTATTTCCATGCCAAAATGAGAAAAAAAAAAGATGGAAACTTAAGAGGTGTTGAGTGGTAGTGCTGTACTCTTTCAAGCTGAATCCGATGTTGAACAAAAGTCCTTTCAAGGGTAAAATATCAGTGGCTGAGGCTGAAATCTGACCCCCCACACATGGGTCGGAGCCATCCTCGGCACCCCCGCATTGGAGCAACCTCAACTGTTGGTCTCAGGACAAAGATCTCCAGTGGGTTGCTCACCTTTGAGCTGCTACTATGCTTTTTACAGAAGAGCAATGGCTTTCCTGTGAATTTAGAGTTTGTTTGCCACCATCTGACACGGACCCCCGCTCTTCTGGCTGTGCAGCAGCGTGGCGGTTGGCATCTAGAGGCTGAACACGAGCACGGTAAGCCCTGATCCCTGTAGCTCTTCTTGTAAAGCAGTAAAATAAAAGGTGCATTCTGGTAAGTGTTCCATTTTCCCAGCTTTAAGATGGGCTTTGTAGACACTGGTTTATTTTAAAATAATTCTCTCTGCATCCGGATTTTGTGAGAGGCATACATCTTGGAGAGAGAAGAGCAGGATTCGTAGGCAGGCCTCCCCGAGCGCAGAGCGCCTCTTTCCACGGCTTCAGGGCAACAAGTCCCCTGGTTTCTGTATGCTTCTCGTTCTAGAACCTGCTAGAAAATGCTTTCCTTATTTTAAAGGCTCCACAGACTTAGCTCACAACCTTCATTTTCTCTTCTCTATGCATCTCCCTTCCTCTACTCAACATTTCCTCATTTGCTGCTCACTGTCCCCATGTCCAGTTATTCCTCACTTGCATGTGCCTCTTTCTCCCTTCCCTTGGTTCTCTTCCCTTAGTTTTAGCTGGTCCTTCCTCCACTGCTCATCCCTCTGGAAACTGGGCAGACATCTGTCCAAGTCCCACTGAAAGAAATAACAACTATTTCTATCCAGATTTACAAGAAGAAGACAGCAGCAAGCTCACAAAACTCTAGAGCTATACAATAGCTAGGAACAGCGAGTAAAGAGTAAAGCTGCGTTCTCCTACAGAAGACTTAGATGCAGCAAAAATAATTAGTGTTTTTCTTCAGAGGCATTTTTATATTATTCAGATATCAGTGTTAGAACAAAGAAGTAAATAGGAATGATATAGCAGAAACCTTACTCTGAATTACTGTAGCATAGGCTGATCATTCAAAAGTCCAGTGTGAAGCACCAGAACTAGTCTGTTGTGTTTGATGTTATTTATTCAAAATATGATTTTCAAATGGTAAAACACTCACAAATATGCTATATTTTAAAATAACCATTCTTTTTTAGAAAAACATCAGATAGTGAAGGGTTAATATACTCCTGCTATTTGAACATATTAAACGAAATAATGTTACCAGTCACAGAACTAAAAATAAAGTGAATTCTTCAATATTCACATTATTTCCCAATCAATGGTAAAAAAGTCTTGCAATGCAGTAATGACTGCAGACATTTAATGCATTCATGAAGGGTATTTTTGTTGCTTGCAGAAATGTTCAGCATTCTGTTCTAAATTGGTATTAGTGTCTTCAAACTCTGCCTATCCTGAGGGTTTTTCTTAAAGGTTACTACACCATGAACACAGCCACCTATTTCCCCAAACATTGCAAAAGGAAATTTTAGTATATATTTTTTAAATCCAGTGAGGCAGCTTTCTAAAGACTTCTGATTCCCATTTCCTGTCATAAAAGAGTTACCTCCAGAGATGCTCGCAGTGTTTTCCTCCCTGGAATTTGCAGCAACCTCTACTGAAAATCAGATTCTGTTTAATTTAAACATGGTTCAGAAACCAATTTTCTCCTATCTTTACATAGACATACCAACTAATCCTTTATCTCAGAAGGTACAAAGCCATATTTAAAAGGCAAATTGGCTATTAAATTAGTTCAGCTCAGATCCTCTGTCATAAAAATGGCCTGCAGTGTAGTGCAAAATTCAAAATTTTTTTTTTAGAATTTCAGGCATCTCCATTTTTTCAAGGACAATAAAAAGGCTAAAACACTTTGATTTTTATTTTTTATTCTGTAAATGTGCTTAAGTTTTTTTTTTCCCTTCCTCTATTTTAACTAACGACAGAATCAGACTACCACAAGGAAGAACTCTATGGTAATTTCTCTGTGACTTAATCACTAGCATTTTTACAGGATATTTTCGTGTTTATCGGCTGACATTCTCTTACACAGTGGAGCTCTGCTCAAAATGACATGATTTGTGTGTTTTCCAGTGGCTGCACTTGCTGCCTTTCCTGTTTTTCCTAGGATTATGATAATTTTTCTTTCATTTAACAGAGCAAATCTCAGTTTGACACTATATGTGAGATGTTTTTCATGCTCCTTCCTCTCCCAAGCACTCCCAGGATGCAGTCCTTTTCCCATCATTTTCACTGGGAAAGCCCCTACTGACTTCAGTGAAAGGAGGAGACAATTCAGCCTGATGATGGTTCTTAAGCACACAAAGCCTAATTGTGATTCAATTGCAGATTCTAAATATTCACTTACATTCTCAGTTGGCCTCCTCCCTGGGGAAAGTTTTTGGTACTCAGCTGAGTAAGCGACTCAGGAGCTGCCCCTGGGATGTCCTCTGCCCTCGCTCCTGGCTCTGCACCACCCGGCCTCACGCGGAGGTGTCCTGCTGCGTGCTGGAGAGCAGAGGCTGTCCACAGGGCCCAGCAGCTCTACGGGGGCCCAGCTTCGGGCTCCCTCCTCCTCAAGCAGTCCCTCCTCAAGGTTTCTTCCTTAAGATGCCTTAAAGGAAACAATATCCAAACCAGCATCTCTTCTCCTCTGGTCATTCACCTCATAAATATATTCGATGTGTGGAACAATCCCAGTTATGCAGTCGTAGCTTTTAAGAAAGGCAGAATGGACTCAAACCACCACTGGAGACACAGTCAGTCCAGGAAGGCTCTCTGGCAGCCTGAACATATGCAGAAAGTGGATGCAGTTTTTTTCAATTAGAGATGCTTAACATTTTCAGCAGTGATTTACTACAACCTGCAGAAAAGAGCACTGCCTTCAACTATTGACAAGATAAGAATTCTTTTTGGAGATTTTGAAAGAGCAATAAAAAGCTTTGTTTATTTGCTTGTACTTACAGCAGAGCAAACATCCCACAGCCAAGTGGGAGTTGAGTCCAGCCGTAAGCCCTTCAACACCATCCTGCTAAACCATGTCCCTGAGTGCTTCATCTACACGTTTCTTGAGCACTGCCAGGGACGGTGACTCCACCACGTCCCTGGGCAGCCTGTTCCAATGCTCCACTCCTCTTCCTGTGTGGAAGTTCTTCCTAATGTCTAAACTGAACCGTGTAACCTAACCTGGCTCAACTTGAGGCCCTTTCCCCTTGTTCTGTCTGCCGTTTTTCTGGAGAAGAGACCGACCCCTGCCTGGCTACAGCCTCCTCTCAGGCTGCTGTAGAGGGCGGGAAGGCCTCCCCTGAGCCTCCTCCTCTCCAGGCTAAAGAATCCCGGCTCCCTCAGCCGCTCCTCAGGAGCTCTGTGCTCCAGCCCTCCTTTGGACTTCGCTGCCCTCCTTTGGACACACTCCAGCACCTCCGTGTCCTTCTCACAGCGAAGGACCCACAGCTGAGCACTGAATTCAAGGGGCGGCCTCACCAGCACTAAGTACAAACACAATTACTACATGAAACAAATGCACTCATCTTCATCCTGGTGGCTGAGAACTAGACATGTGAACTAGTCTTGTGTGATAATTAATATTGCAAACTGTAGCTCACTAGTCAACCCATGACAAGGTTTACAGAGGTTTTCAAATATAGTTCAGTATTACAGCTGGAGCAGATTACTTTCAGGTATTCATATACAGGATGATGAAATTTAATGCACTAGACTGGATTTTGGCAATATTGATCCATGCAATGTTTTATTTGACTTAGTAGGAAAAACTCCTAGAAATGCTTCATTGGAAAATACAGAGATTTGTTTTTCCTAACTAAAGACGTTTTAAATTTTCATGGTTAATAACAAGACAACAAGGTATTATTTTAATCATTTATAAGTGGAAGTTAGAGGCTGTGCACACAATGTCTAAAAAAGAGCTTTGTACTTGTGGAATAGCAAGAAGAAACAAAGCTTTATACCCATGTAAGGAAGCATTCATTCATTCATACAGCCTGTGGTGTTCGTCAGCTCCCAGCACCTCCAAAGTAGGGTGTCTCCCTGCATAAATAAGAACAGTTTTTGGATAAAGACAGCCTAGGAGAAAGTTAAACTCATCTACTTCCCCAGATCTCTTATTTAATGAGCAGTAGCCTCTTTATTTCAAGCACAGATTAAAGATTTATGTTTTGAGAAGCATAAGCCATAGATATGTCAAAAAGAAGAATCTGCTGTACTTGAACACTTTTGTTTCATTTCTTGCTAAGCTTTTCAGACTTTACATATAAATAAACTGGAGAAGCAAGTAAGTTACTCTAGTGCATCTCTGAGACACACCCATGAATAATCTGTTTATGATTGAAAACACTATTTTAAAGTGAACAATTAACAGGCTATATTTTATAGTCATGTTTGAGCAAGACTTGCAATATCTGGGTAGCACACAGAAGATAACAATTTAATTGCAACACTAAAAATACAGACCTCTCATAAAAAGGGTTTTTTAGCTCTGAACAATGCCAATTACACATTCTATCACTGCCATAAAAATAGGGCAATATTTATGTCTCCCATTTCCATAGCATCTAAGAATCTCAAAATCTTCAACTTAGTTACCCTCCACATCAAAGGGAAGTTGGTGCAAGTACTGCTATACTGTGAGTACTGACTCATAGCAAACTTAGAGAATTAGGTGCTTAAATTCACAAAGCAACCTTCAGAACACTGGCTTGTGGGGGTGCTCAGGTTTTCAGCAGTAAGGAACAGAGTCATATTTTTGAAGTTCTGTGTTACAGATGCAAGTCCAGCACACTAACTTCCTTGGTGTCTCCAAAATTATGGATCTATCATGAGGGCAACAACTCTCCACATCACCAGTGATGCGTTAGCCAGCAGCAGTTTATAAATGATTGATTATATAAAAAGAAAATTCCTCTAAAAACATGTTTACTACCTGCTAAGCCTAACTTCACATGCTCAGTGATGGAAGAGACCCCTAAAGGTCATGGAGCGGTTTCCCTAGGCTTTGGGTTTACTTTCCAAGTCAAAGATCTTCATCTCTGGATCTTTAAGCAAACACAGACTGTAACTTTAATCTTTACTTAATTTTTCTAGTGAATAATACAGAGACCAAAAACTTAGATTTTTTGCGTATGTTTCTTAGCTGTCCGTTAACAGTCATGAGACACTTAAAGCCATCTGGAATAATTTCTATTCCTAAGAATGGCCAATTTCTAGATCAAATCATAGGGGAATGGTTGGGGGTAGACAGGCTTGTTTGCTTGTTTACTTGTGGTAGCTCACAAAATTGCCACTGGTGGATCTAGAAAGCCCACCAGAGAGGTCTCCTTCTGAGCAGAGCTCAAGTGAGGACTTCAGCCTGCAGCACTTGTGCATGGTTGGGTCAGAGCAGAGTCCCACTGCTGAGACTCCCACAGATTTCAGGAGAGTGAGGGCATTAGCTTAGGTACTTGTGGGAGAAGGAAAACGAGATGGCTGGGGAAAAACAGCCAGCTAAGAGAGGGAATTTTGAAGCTTGTCACAAGCATTTTAATGATGTGGGATTCCTGCTGATAAGAGATCTTTTTCTTTGATGTTCTTGTTTATGTGAAAAGCTTCTTCATACCTTCTATAGCACCACAGGGATGAAAAGTTAACCTTCATAAAAAGGTACAATTAGAAGTAGACTTTCATATAGATGCAGGCACAGACAACGCATTAGTACTTACTCACCTTCCTTGGCTAAGTGCAGAGTTCCTGTCTGGTTTTATTTCTAACACTTATTTCCTAGGTAGCTGCTTAAATCAAGAGGCATAAAGATAGATTTCATTTTACAGGGTTGCTGTCAAGTTCTCTGTATGGGCAAGGGCTGGCTGAGGAATCAAAGCTGTTGGCAATCCCAGGAAAGGGTAAAAGTGAAGCAGATATCTGTGGCCCCAGCCCCTTCAAAGTGCTTGCTATCTTCACAAACGTGTGCTGCACTTCCTTAGAATTATATCTAAAATTTGCAGAAACGAATATGGGATTTGTATCATCTCACTTTAGACTTGTGAGACATAACCGTGTACGTCTGATCTAATTATAGCCTCCCTTTACAGATATGGGAGAGAAAGGGGACACTTCTAAAACACAGCTTTGCTGAACTATTTTAGTAATCTAAATTACTAGAGTAAATCTCTTTTGAATGAGATAAAGGATCTCTGGAAGTGCCCACTTCTGCTCTGCTGTCTATGATGAGCTGCAGTGACTGCCTCAGATATAGACACATACAGCTTGGACATCCAAAGTCTGTCAGAATTCTTTTATCCTGAAAATACCTGCACAAGTTTAGCAAGCTCAGGCTGCAGGTGCAACAAAACACACCTTTAGGTAACACCAGCAGTGATAACAGACACTGGAAAGGTCTGCACCTTCCCAGGACTGGAGATTCCAGAGGGACTGGCCTTCCTTGGCCAAGGCACGGGTTTATACATACACACACATAGATGTGTATGTATGTGTATACGTATATGTGTATATCTGTATACAGAGAAGCAATAGAAATGATCACTGTATTGGCAGCCAATTTAATGTAAGGTGCAGAAGCCACATTCTACTGCATCTGCAGTTCCCACAGAAGCAGCCAAGATGCTGTTAAAGAAGAAGGAACTAAACACTTCAGAAAAGCATATGGAATAGCATTTTTAATCCCAGAAGATTAGCTTAATTACACTTAAAATGAATGTGATGTGCAAGAAGAGAGAAAAGAGTCATTAGAAGCAGTTCATGAGGAAAGACAGTGAACATCTTTTACTGTAATTTGGCTATGGACTGAATTTAAAAATACATTTAAATATCAGGTTAAGTGCACTACAGCACCCAAGCTTTTTTGTGGAGTGAGCCTAAACAAACTATTTAGTTTTTTTTCAATTTATTCATTTGCAACAGTGCATCTCAGTACACTGTGTTCTGCAGTGGAAACACATACTGTCACATTTGAAAAGTGCTCAGCGAGAAGACAGAGAACATTTAGAGCTAAGGAAACCTACCATCAAGTCAAGTATCTTCTTTTCAAATTATTAGTGAACAAGAAGCACAAAATTAAATCCATTTAAAGCAAACACTACTATTTGAGGGCATTTCATTCAAACAGATTTCACAGAGTGCCATCAGCACAATTATGTGGTAAACACAAATAAGACAGAACTGACATTTTAATTCCTCTATTCTGTATTCTCTACTAATAGGATTTTTTTTAAATAGAATGGTTTAAAAAAGGGCTTCTGTTTAATCTTTAAGTATACGCAAACAGAATATTGAGCTCCCTTTTTCTAAAAAGACGAAAATATGAGGAATAGGGAAGTTTTTAAAGGAATGATACTGAATATTCAGACTCCAAAGTTGTTCAGAAAACCAGGGTTCTATCCCAGAGAAACTCTATCATCTTTCCATCCTGGGTTTGGTATCAGTTGAACTGTTATTCTGCTAAATCACTGATAGCCAGCTGTGGTGTGGTAGAAGGTTCCTCCCATCTTACAACTGGAAATGATATGGTATTTACAGACTGCCTGGTCCCTTTCTCTGCTTTGTGCAGTGCAAGTAGTTACTTGCATTAATTTACTAATGGCAAAGGAGGAGCAAGTGAGGAAGAGGAGGCAGAGCCAAGGTCTCCCCAGTTCACCTATATCTCCCCAGGAGAAAACCACATGAAAACAGCATTTGGATAATCGCATATGCACATCAAGAGAGGAGGTTCTGGGCAGTAAATCACTACAGGATGTGTGCAGAGCTATAATGAAGCTCAGAAGAAAGTAGGGGCGTGCTGACCCTGTCAGTTATATCTGCACACCATTGACCTGTGTAAGTCTGATTGCCAGGCACAGGGGTAATGAATTTGTCTCAGAAATAGATTTCTTCAGCAGATCATTGCCTTTCAGTTTGGTTCAGGTCATACACAAGATAAATTGCACATTTTTGCTAAACTATAGAGCAGTGATTAAAATTTTAGTATGTTAATATATGTAAGTGCATATTTACTGTTGGTCAAAGAATTTATCATATAAGCTATATAGGGAACAAAGTATCTAAATAGTGTCTTTTAATTAATGGAATCTTATATGATAATCAATCTGTTCTGAAGTCTTTGTGATCGTAGTCAGGTTTGCCTAATCTATATAACTGTCATGAGTTTAATTGACTAATGGCTAATAGGTATTTCTGAAACAGATTAAATCAACAGCATTAAGCAAAAAGACAGATTTCTAATGAGATTCATTGATTTGGTGGCTGATTTTGTTTTGTTTTTTTAGTTAAGGCATCGAATAAGATTGTATTGGCTGTGTCTAGCAATGCCGAGCACACGAGCATCCCGACGAGGGTACCTGCTGGACTGTGCTGTGGGCTCCCCAGGGACCACATCTCCCTCCAAAACAAAGTCTGAGCAGCAGCCGCCCAGCGCAGGGCCTGCCCCAGACAGGGCCACAGACAGAGCAACCCTGGAGCGTGCGGGCTCCACCGCAGACGAAACCCCGGCGGCTTCCAGGCCGCTCTCTAAACTTGTCAACTGACTTTGGACAAGTAGTTTCACCTCTTTGTGACTCAACTCTCCACCTGATATTCATTTTCACATGCGAAAGGTTTAGATATCTCAAATGCAACTCCCCACTCAAACCTACATTCTCCTCACCCGTAACAACTTGTTTTTCCTAGTGCTTTCACCCTTCACTGTACAAGTCAAAAGTTGTATTGTGCACAGACTCTCATTACTATCCAGTTACTCATAGAGTTTTAAACCAGAAAAGCCACTGACAAGTTTACAATGACGTCTTCTAACTTCTGCCAAGAGCTTCATCACACTTCTTATTTTCAAGAAATTTCCTAAGATTGTTTCTCAATATACCTTCCCATAGCTGAGCATTTGTCAAGCCCAGCTACACCTGCAAGGATTCCTTGGCTCTGCAATGATCCAGCACTTGACCTCCTTTATAAGAAAGACCTACATGGAAGTTGAGAACAGTATAATCATGTTTTAACTTTAGTTGAATTATCCCGTTAATAACACTGAAATACACATATATAATTCTCTCTCACCCAATTTCTCTCCAAAATTTTCCAAACTATTATTTTAAGCAAGACCGAAGGCCTTTTATCTTTCCCTGATAAAGAACAAACAACTAGCTCTTTTTCTTTTTTTTTTCTTTTGTTGTTGTTTTTTTGAAAAGCCACGTCTACAACCAGTGAAAAAAGCCACAAATGGCTTACAAACCAAATCCAACTTGGTCTCCCTGGTCCAACTTTTCATATGACCTTGTGAGCAGATCTGCCACTTCTCTTGTTATGTAGGGGAGGAAGAAAGGAAAAATAATTTCAAAATACTGACATTTGAAATGTTGACTACACTTGAAATACTTGACCTCAAGGCTCTAACAGCCACCTGCATAAGAGGCAGGGAAGTGCTGTTTTTTGTTAAGTGGTTCTTATATTTGGGATGATCCACAGCAGTTAAGGTTACTACATATGCAGTGAAAAAGGCAAGGTTAAGCTTGTTAAATTTCAGCACAAGCAGTTGCATTCTGAGTTTTTAGATTTCCCAGTGCTATTTCAAGAGGATAGAACATTCTTCAGCAGGTTCAGGAGGGTTACTGCTGCATTCTGTTGAAGAATAACCACCTTGGTAACCGTGCAAAAAGTGCAGATTAAAACGATCTCTCCAACTTGTAGTAGCAGAACCAACATGGGCATCTCTGAATAGCTTCTTAGTCCCAATGCCACTTGACTAGGGGCATGCCTGGGTGCTGGCTACCTACAAAATCATTTCAGGGACTTGATAAAATACTTTAAAAGTCCTTTCAGGTCACAAATTGAAACTGGGTTGCTATTGCAAAAACATTTTTTATCTACAAAGAAGTCCTGAAGCAAAGGGGAACAAAAATAATGACCAAAAAAAAAAAAAAGTGAAAATTGGGAAATATCAATACACCAGTTGGCAAATGGGTCGGCTTTAGCTGGCTGATCAAACCACCATCAGCTTTGGTGCAAGTGTGATCAGTGACGAGCCTACCTGGCAAGGATGTTCAAAGGCACCTCAAAAGGCAGGTCTGTTCCATTTTCTGTTCCATTTACGCTCACTTGCCTGCCCTCCAACAAACCTTCTTCCACTTTTTTTTAAGTATTTCATATAACACAGCTCTTTTCTTGGAAAACATACACAGAATTTCGTAAGATTTATTTTTTGATCCTAGGATCTAACACTAACTGGTCAGGAATTTAAACGGTTCTTAAGAGAATATATATTCTTCTTTACTCTTAATTCTCTCATTTCTCTCCTATATCCTGCTGCACCAAACAACAATTAACAGGTTTCAAACTTACCTGATTTTATCATAAAAGAAGAGATATTGTGCCATTTTTCATAGCACATATCTTCAGTGGGACAAGATCTTCCTTTGGGATATTCAGTCTTGCTCAGATTAGTGTCCACAATTAATCGCAGTGAATTATATGTTTAATTAGATGCCTATTAACTTTTTACATCTACAATGAATCATAGTGCTAATCTTGAGGAAACTATATATTGATTAAAATATACGGTTATTAAAGTTGATATTGTGCATAAATATTAGTAACGAGGCAAGTGCATATTTTAATATGGGCAATAATGTTCCCTCAAGTTAAGCATTAGGCAATGTTCTCCTGAAGATATTTATCACCCCAGAAACATGTAACATCCACAAAATAATAGGTTTGATGGTGTGTTTTTTTTTTCCTGTAATGCTCTCTGATTGCCTCAGAGACACAGAAATTAGTAGAAACATAAACAATGAGAGCATCTTTTAAAGAGCATTTGTATGTAACGTTTGTAGCATGATTTCTGAAGAGTAGAAGGTGCAGTCTAAACATAAAAAAAGATCACTGAACACGTGCCAAAGTGTCTTGCTCAGAAAGCTTGAAGTTGGCACGATCTGCTGACTTTGGGGAGGGCCGGAGGACATACTCGGGCAATGAAACTATAACCCTGTGTATTTCCAAACAGTGCTTGGGATGCAGCGCCCATGTGCTGAGGACATCTAGATGGGCTGGTTCATGCCAAGGTATCCCTTTCCCTGGGGACCTCCTGCTACCTCGGCCCAAGCTCCCAGACCTGCCTTCCTACAGCACAGGCACCTCGCGTGCCTGCCAGGATCTGCTTCTCTTCAACCAGGTGAAGTTTCCAGGCTTTTAAATTCAGTCCTAGGCTTGCTTTTCTCTTTCTCAGTCCCCCTATATTGTTTAGCCCTCTGGTAAAGACTTGCACTGATTACAGCATGAGTTTTTGGACAGGGGACAAAGTCCAGTCTAAATTGCAATTATTAATATTATCTGAAAGTACAAAAGTTCTGCATGTATGAATAAATGCCAAAGGCTACTGCAAGCTTCAAAAGATGGAGTTAAATTTCCTCTGGCATACTACCTCATTTTCCTTGCTGATTTTCAGGAGCCAATTATCAATGAATTTTGCAATCTAAAAGCATATTGGACACATTCTCCTTTTTCACTGACTTGCTAAGCAGTCAAGGCTAGAGTGCATCTCAGTTTTTCCATTCAGATAATAGGGAATATTATTTAAGTTTCAGGAATTACTCGGATTTTGAACTCTGACCCAAACTTCTTCCTTCTCCTCTCCTCTCCCCGCCACCGTTGCATACTTAATCCTATGTGCAGCTGATGTATGGTGAGTAGATAGGAAAATCATTATCTCCCTAGGAGTGTTTTTAATCACTCTATTGCTATTAAGATTTTAAATAGGCTTACAGTTTCACTAATTTTCAAATACTGGCTCAGCTAGCGTAGGAAATGAATCATTACTCCCCAACAAACTTGAAAATGCTTTTTGGGATGTGTTTTTTGTGACAGTATTCTGCAGTGCTGAAGGTCTGTGACAGCGTAACTGCAGTGGAAGACAGGGTTCGATTCGAACTAGCATTTTGTTCACTTAAATTCTTCTTGACCTTTGTAGCTATACAGAGGTGAGAAGTAACTGAGCTTTTCCTTCTTGAAGCAAACCTCAATACTGCACTCAATAGATACAGAATACTACATATAGGTTCAAAGTAGCAGCTTTTGGCAAACTGATTTCAACATCATAGCTGCAAACAGCAGAGCATTTCCCTTCTGCCTGCTCCTCATTCTCCTTGAAAGGACTTAACAGCAGCAAAAAAGGAGATATGTCAAAGATATGTTGACACTTCTGATGATCTTAGTGGTGTTTTCAGACACCTGGATGGCAAAAAAAAAAAAAAAAGCTTCAAGGGACTCATAAAGTAAATAGATTCCAACAGCTCCAATTTGGATAATTCTTGGTTTTAGTTAGGGCATTTCATTTTACCTGTTTAACTATTCTATATTCCCTTATTTAGACACGAATGGCAAAACTCCCAGAAAACCTTGTTTGGAAGAGCGTGCCAGTGATTAGGTAAATGAATGCTACAAATAAAACCCATTTCCAAAGCTTGGCCAATAGCAGCTGCATGTTTCACTGTGAGCCAAATCAAATAATACATAGTAACCAGTCTGATAAGGAACTTTTAATTGAAACTGGCTTTAGCGGAAAATCTGAGTTTCACCATTTTCATGACAGGTGAATGCTTTTCAAGTCAAATAAATTTACATTATAAAAAGAACATTTTTAGGGCAAATGAAGTATTTTAGGCTCCAAAACTTCCCTATTTCTTCCTCTCAGATTCCCCGACCCTGCCGTACAAGCAATTTAGAAATCTCTTGCCGCGCTACATGAGAATTCAGCTCGGATGCCTTCACCCTCCCCAGTGCACCGTGCTCCTCAGCCGCTCCATGTCTCCGTGATAACCACAGTCACAGGAAAAGCACCAGGCAGGGCAGCCAGAGAGAAGCCAGGGCGCTTCTTGGAGGCATTTGCCAGCCCACCACTGCCAAAGGGAAGCAGGAGGCACCCATTTGCCAAGTCTTTGAGACACCTTTACAGTTTCTGCTAACAGCTTTCAGGAAGGTTTTAAGGTATCATCAGAGTTACTATCCAAAAGTTGAAATCCTCTGCAAAACTACCCTATTTGTCAGACTGGCTTTAATAGTAAAACACTCATTTTTCAGGCCAGGAAAGCAAAGCTCCTGATACCATGCATTAAAAAATAATGCCATACATCTGACTGCTTTGGCAATGGTCTTAGCACACCAGCTGCTTCCTTCTCCCGTTGCAGACAGAGCTAAACACATTTCTGCTACCACAGGGAAAAGAACTAAGTTTAGCTCTACTAATTGCATTTTACTCAGATGGATATAGTCTTTCACCTTACTTGGAAGGTTTCAAAGCCCTTTCTTTTTCTATTGCACATCTCTGCTCCTTGCAGAAAGGGCAAAATGTAAAATACTGCCTCTTATTTCTACTCACCTCATAGGAAAAAGAAACAGGATTTATGTACTAGCACCATGGATTTGTATTTATGATTTAGATTTAAGTACCCTTGTAGAAAACAGAACATACATACCATGATTTAAGCAAAGGTAGTTCTTCATTTAGACCTTCCAATATAACACTAGCACTTTAATTATTTTTAAGAAAGGTAGAATTCTGCTAGGATTCCCATTACATTTCATCAGATTGGGATTCAAATGGTATTTTTTTCTTTTTTTATAAGCTATTACTCCTCTTTGTTTAATTTTCACTCATCTCATGTATTATAAATATGATCTGATAGCATCTTCAGGTAAATCCTGAAGTAGATTTACACTGAATATTTCTTCTTTTTCTGTGCTGCCAGTCTCCAGGTAAAGTGCTCATAATACATTTACAAATGATCTTAATGCTCAATATTGTCTGTTTTTCTCTGCTAAATTTGAAGCCAAAGTAGCAATGGCAAATAATTCAATATTGAAATTTAAATAGAAAAAATAACAAGAAATTATGTATTTTTATTTTGTGGTTTTTAAATGATTCTATGGAAATTTACCCAAATGCTACATTTGACATTACCGGACTAGAAAGAATCTATTCTGAATAATAAAGGTAATTTTGGAGAAATCATTATATAATCATTATATATATTACATGTATATAATTGGATTCGGTTTCAATCTTCTTATATATTTCAGCTGATACGTTTTGGAGACATACATGTTAAAATTGTAGGGAAAAATATCAAAAACTTCCCATCCCTAAAACTGCAAATAACAGCAAGGAGGAAATTCAATGGCATAAGGAAAAAACAAGTCTAACCAGAATGCAAGCTTTGCTCTAATATTTTTACAGGATCTGTGAGGGACACTGATTAGGACAATATTTTTCCTCCTACAAGAAAGAAAGAATGCCAGAAGTACCATGAGCATAAGAAACAGCTTGGCAGAATGTCTGGCATTTCAGAAGTACTTGCGGGGGAGAAGGATCTGATAGCCAGATTACAAAAAAATAAGGTGCCTTTCTTACTAATTAGTGTGGTCAACTAAAAATAAAATCCAACCACTTTATATGATACTTCCGTGTATATGATATTAAAAGTACACAAAAAAAGTCAAAACTCAATCTTAACATGCAACTGATTTAAGTAGCTTGTTTTTTTTAGACCCTGATCTATACAGTACACACAAATTTCAGAATTTTCTCTAAGAGCTCGTATTAATAGCTTCTTCTAGTCCTCCTTCTGCCCACTCTTGGAAACAAACTGTTATTACTTCTTGAAAAGGCAAAATAGCAATCTGCCTTTCTCCTAACTCTGTTAGCAAACCCTGTTTCTCCACCTCTCCTCTCAGTTCGTGTTAGCTGGTCTCTTTTCATCAGTCTGAAACGCACTTCCAATTCCAATCAGCAGCAGCTCTGCTGTTTGCTTCATCACGGCCAAGGTCTCCGTCTCAAGGACTATTAAAAATATGGATGCTACAGGCTGTCTCTCAGCTCACTTTCCAGAAGATATTTCTGTACTGTCGCAGACTGAATTTAATTCTGGTTCAGAAGAATGCAAAAATCTCACGCTATAGTATGACTAGCCCATGTTTAGCTGCTGCATTAATAGTTCTGTTCATCTGAAGAGAATGGCAGGGGAAGGAAATTGCCTACAAATGTATAACCTCTATACAAATTTATTGAATGAAATGTTCATAAGAGAACTCCATTAAATCTGGCATACTGTAATAGCAAGGAAATAGCATTCTGCAATATATACATTACAGTAACGGAGGCTGAGTTAAGGAATAGAAACCCCAACCCAACGGGGACTAAAAGGACACATTCCACTTAAATCAAGATTAAGTAGGGGACTGTGGTCAGCTAGTATTTGATTTAGCTGGAAGAGAGCAAGGAATTTTAAGAGCATTTAATAAATTGCAAGGAAAAAAGAAAGCAGGCTTTGGAGGTGTGGAATGAAGAATGGGTTACAGCGGTGTAGATGCAAAGGGCTGGTTTGCTAATAACCCCAAGGAGCTTCAGAGGTTTTTTTAATTCCCTTTTGTCGTTTATTGTTTGTTTGCGTGTTAGTTTTGTGACACTGATAGCCTGGACCTGGGTATTTTCTAATCACATAAAGGGAGGAACTATATCGCTCAGATGTCTCGAAGAATGTGACAGCCCTTCCAGCCTGGGAAAGCCATGTAGAACCACAGCACAGAAGGAGCTAGAGACGGTTAAAGTCAAAACTGGACCACTGACTTCCCGATTTGGGACCCACAAAGCAACTTACAGCACGGACCTGTTGTATGTGTTCTTTAATTTGTTCCTGCTCGCCTAATTAGCAGATCTTCTAAAAAACGGAGAGAGATAAAAGCAAGAGAGAAAGATGTGCTTATTGGAGTACTATGGAGACAACCAACATTATCTTGGAGACAGTAGCCCACCTGCAGCTTTTTATATCCTCTTTGTTCTAGTCTTAGAGGAATCGTAATTTCTTTGCTTGCTGCACAGTACTCTTAAATGTAAGTTAAATAAAAGTCAAAGTAATTGCAAGAAGCTCATGGTGGCTGATTTAAAAATCTGGCATTTAGAAATAAAACAGTATCTTGCCTTGCTTTAAGATAACTATATTGGATAATCAATACTCAGCACGCCTTCATAAGCTTATATTTCGTATAATCTGGATATTACTTTGCTATTACTGACTGGCAGTGTTGTAAAAGCAGGATTCTTTTGCAATCTCACAGATTTCATTCTGAAATACAAAAGACTTGCTAGGAAATCATGTCAAATTATCAGTTACAGCAACGTGTCACTTTGAGGGATGCATGTGTCTGGAATCCGATGTAATTAATAGCGTATATATCTGACTGTATTAAATCATGAATGATTAAAAAACAAATAACAGACTTTTATTGTTATCTTTATGAATGTATTCCCCTTCCCTGAGAGGCACTTCTCACTGGGGTCTCAGCACTCGGGGAGCTGCCCTGCTCACCCCTGCAGCAAAAGGGCTGTAGTCCAAGCAGGGAGGTTGTTCACCCCCAAGAACAGCAGGGGTGCCTCCAGCTGGACCAAAGTTTGCAGTGCAAAGCTCCTGTCCCGCACAGATTAAAACTGCCATTTACACATGCATAAGCACGTGCTGGTACGCACTTCTCCTAGAAGTGCAAGAATTAAAATGCTAAAGCAGCTATAGGTGGGGAGGAGATCCAGTATCGATTCCTGCCTGGAAGTCCATGACCACGGGCGTGGAAGAAATGGGTCCCAATGGCCTTCCCGAGCACGGAGCCTGCCCCTGCAAGGGGCCTGCCCCGACACGGCGCGTCCTCGCCAGCCTTCCCCTAGCTCACAGCACAAACCTTCACTCAGCTTTGCACAGATGTCTTAAGAAATGCCTAAAAACTTTCAACCTGCCTGAATATAAATACGACTGGATTTTAAACACAGCTCAGACATACAGGGAAATTTCAGTTCAGGATGCATTTGTGTAAACGGCTGGGATGCACAAAGCATGCAGCAGGAAATACGAAAGCCATTTTGTCTTTCTCTGAATGGATGGATCCTGGTACCAGGAAAAAAGATAGCAAATGTGTTGATGGCAGAACAATGTTATAGGATATTCAAACCAATATTAAAAGACCAAAAAGATTGAGATGCTGGAGCTAACAAATTCTGTGCGAAGCGATTAATTAAAATCATGCATACTGGCTAACCATCTGCCATCAAGGGAACAAATTCACCTGACATTAATTTTAAAGATAAACACGGAGATGAAATACCACATTGCAATTGCACATTCATGGCAATTCTCGAGAACAGAATTATTCACATCCAAAAGGAGACTCTGGCGTTAACTTTCTTAACATCCTTGATGCACCTCCCGTGTTGTGAAGACAAAAACAGGCTGTTCAGTGTGTTAGAAACGGGGTGTGTAAAACTGTCAATGGTTTACACATAGCAGCTTCCTGTGACACACCTGCACTGGTGTCCTGTCCTCGAACGGCGCCTGATAACACAGGCGGCCAAATACAACAGTACAAATAATGAGACTAAGAAATCCTGAATACTCACAACTGAAGAGAAGTCCATACTATAACGACAAGCAGTATTTGACTACTTTAAAATACCTGTGTTTTGAATGAACAGTCTCCAGGGATGAAGTGTAACATAATGAATTAAGGATAACAAAGCGCACGGATGCGAAGGGCTCCATGGGCTACAACAGAGACTACAAAAGAAGTCTCTAAAGAATCTCCCTAAAACACTGAACATGCTATTGCTGCTGGTTAAAAGACAGCAAAAGGATTAGCAGAAATAGCATGACCAACAGATGAAGATCTCTATCGCTGTTAATCCTGATCTCAGTACCAACATCACAGAAAAATAACGCAAATTCCTCCAGGCTAACTCCAAGTCAGGATCGACCATACACTGCAGGAAAGCTTATATGATATCGTTGAATTTGACTGCAAATACATCTGAAACCATGTTAATGCATGTCAAGAATATCTTAAAGTTATAAACACAGATATCCTGAAGAAAGTCTAATGCCATTTTAGAGCTTTAACAGAGTACTAGTTTTCACCTTTCTGCTACCTCATTCTACCTTTGAAGTGCCTCTTTAAAGGAGGAAAATGGTGAGAAAGTTATTCAGGTAGCTCTCTATTTGCATTCAGGATGATATTTAAATGAAATGCAAGGTGAGAGGAGAAAAGAAAAAAGCAGTGGGAGATTAGCTGAGAAGAGCCTGGGTGAAGCTGCTTCTGCCAATTGCTAGCATATAATTTACTACCCAGAACATGCAGGGAGGCCATAAAGCACAAAGTGCCTGGAAAGCTGTAATCCTGACTGCATTCTGCTGCTATAGATTTTAACATCTCTCTCTTCTTCTTCTTTTTTTTGTTTTGTTTTAATAAGATAGGAGCCTGATTCTCCGTTACTTTTAAATTCAAATGAGCAGTAACTGAGTACAGGTGTAATATATTACATCAGGGTAGTGCCATTAAACTGAGATTTCAGAGCAGAACACCCACATTTCTTTTTATTCAAGCTCATCATTATTTTGCTTAGATTACGAAAAGAGAACACGCAATATTTTAATACTGACCCAGTGCAACGTAGTGCAGTGTGAATAATCTCAGAGGTCATTTTATATTCTGCAGATATTTATAGAATACAGGTTTATGATCCCGGAGATTGACCATTCCTCTCGTTAGTGGCTTTTGTTTGCTATGCAGCTATTTGCTTCTTGGCAGACATGAAGTGTGTCACTAGATCTTGATTTCTAAGCAATTAGAGTATTAAGATGAATAGAGGTATTTTTCTTTAGCTAAGTCAGTGCTACGATAACCAGAAGCAAGGTAACTGTTCTCAGTCTGCATAGTGTTTTATTAAACATATTTTTTATGTTTTCAGCAGCAATTAGACAATAATGAGGCTTCCAAACCCAACTTCCAGACTGAATTTTCTTCTCCTGCACTCCAACTATAGCTAAGCACCAGGAGGACACACGGTAGAATCCCCTTTCAAGCTGGATCAAGCTGGAATCCCAAACTCACACTTAAAACATGCGGGGAGACAACAGCCTGCATCATCCCAGAGCAAAATTTTAATTTAATTTCTCCGGTGATGTGTTTTTCTGTTTGCTAGCTCCTCAGTCATGTTTGGTGCTGCTCCCCAGTGAAGTCCTATAGCTTCTTTTTGCATCACAAGAAGGCTTCACACTACTGTCCTCCTCTTACCATACCCTGAGACTCACCAGGCCACCTGGTACACACCACCAATCTGGAGCTTCCTGAAACACTGAATTCATTTATGTGCAAAGAACTGCTGAAGCTCCAGTTCTTCTAAGGAGGCACCTCTAGTGCATCATGTAAAACCTATCTGCCTTTACAGCATGAGACACCAGGAAAGAGCTGAAGCTATTGGGCCCCCCTAACCTTAACCAGGTGGCTGACACCACTACGGGGGCAAGTGGGATAGAGAAAGTCAGTGCAAGAAATATTTAGCAATATTTAGCAAAATCAACTCAGCCTTGGGGCTAATCTGCCACAGCAGTGTAGATGGACACACAGAGCTCAGGATTATTCCCATGCAAAATGCATGCATAAGGGAAAATTCACCACAGCTCTGCTCTCTGGGCACTATTTGACATCCCAAAATCTGCCCAATAAATATGAGAACCAAAATTTGTAAAATAACTTAGATGATAAGCTAGCTACTATACTGTGAATGAGAAACTGCTGAAAAATAATAATTTGTGTCTTATGACTGCTACAAAATCCATTTCTTTAGTTCTCCAACACACATCTGAGTAGTTTGCAGCACTGTTGGTCCAGAAATAGAAAACAGCAAGATACTCAGTAAAATGACTTGCAAAGTAAGATCAAAATTCAGCTTAGTCTCATGAAAATTCTCCTGATGAAGGTACGAAATGACACAACTGCAACATATACAAGGGACAAGGTGGGAACACAGCAGAAAAAGACTACTTTTGTAAAAGCTGAGGTGATGATAATGCTGTGTGGCCAGGCAAGCCATCTGAAAACGGGGCTCGTGATGCTGTCCATAACTGAAGAGAATTGATGAAAAACACATAATGTGTATCAACAAAATGAACAGTATCAAATTTGTATATATATATATGCATATATGTAATATTCTCTCACATACAGAGCAGAGTCAGGAAACTTTTTGAAAGGATTCTTGTGTGTGACAAACGAGCAAGTATTACTGACTGTTTTTGCTTAGAAAACGTCTACAAGTCTGAGCTCCAGTATTATGTGCATAAAACTTTGCATAGAGACAGCACAACAGTGGTCCTGAATCAGCAAAAATATTGGGCAGCTTTCTCAACATGGCAATGATACAAACTCACAGTGTCAAACTCTGCTCTCATTTATGACAATATAAATACAGAGTAACTCTGCTTTGGGGGAGGTGGTGACAGTTTGCAAGCCTTATTTAGCAAATATCCTTGCAAATTACTCATGTATAAATAATCCATTGAATAAACAATGTGTTGCTGGTTTCTCTATTCACTTATATTAATGGGAGGGTTTTTTTTCTGAATGGGACAGAAGGTGCTGTCTGTAAGACTCACACGACTGGAGCAAAGTAAAATTCAACGAACAGTAGAACTGCTACTGTGCCATATTTTTATGCATTGTGATTTTGGTTTATTTTTCAAGTTAGGAGATAGCTCTATTGGCTCTAGACATACACAGGAACAACACACAGCATTTTCAGCTCCTAAGTGCTGACCTGTTCTTCAGCTATAAAGGACAAACTTGAGACTCTCAAATGCATAAGATTTCCATATTTTTATTTTATTTCTTCAAATGTGGACTTGAAAAGAGTGATTTGTTTTGTAAGCACAAATACAGCATGGCACAATAAAAATAGCAAACTTCTGCTTTGCTTTCGCTGACAAATTCTTCACTGACTTGTGGTAGCTGCACTTGCCTTGCACCAATTTAAAAACAAGCCAACCAGTCTCCACTTCAGGGAATCCAATAGGGCCTCTGATTATGGACTAACTGAATTAAAATTCTTAGAAATGTTTCTAGCTCTTCAGTGGGTCATCATTTTTTTGTGGACAGCCTTCTGCTGTCTTACAGCATCCAGGAATGGCCCAAGGACCACGGGTTGAATAACAATTCTGTGGAAATTATATGAACTTCAAGTGTCTGAGTGATCTCTCTCCCACACATGCAAACACCCACACACTGTCTGTCTGTTTTTTCCTTGAAAATTAAATGTCAATAAGATTATTTTTAGCTATTACTTTTGTGTATTAATGGTAGAGTGCCGCTGACAGATTACCTCAACATTTTCTACGAGGCTTCAGTAAACACGTACTGCTGGCAAGCAGCCAGGCTCTGATGACAACCTTCTTCATATCCTGAACGCTTTCCACTGCACAGCATCCGCATTTATTTCCGTGGAGGAACTTGCTGAGTTTCTCAGTTTGAACTTCTGAAATTTAGCACTTTCTAGACAGACAATACTTGATTCTTCATTATAAAGTCTGTTCTTTTTTATCTTACTTTTGAAGATGTGAATTTGATGTCGGTTTCAGAGAATTCGGGACTGCAGAACTAGGTCACAAATTTGGTGGGGTAACTTCTGAGAAGCTACAAATTTGAATTCAAACTTTAGACTTCTTATATGAGGATCATCCACTCCTAAGCACAACCTCCCACCATCCCCACCTCGTTAGTCCAACCCTGCTATGAAAAGACAAGGAAGAACAGCACTTCTTTGAGAAGTGCTCTTGCTGGGAGCGCAAACTTTTATGCAAACAAAGGTCTATTTTTCTGCTAAAACCTGCTGCTATTGCACATTTTTAAAAATGCACATTTTGAAATACGAACTCTTTTAAAATGTCATCAGTTTTCCTTTTTCAACTGAGGCTATTCCCCACCCCCACAAGATGTCAAAAAAGGTCAACGGTTTTTGAAGAACCTGGAAGCAAGATTAAAGGCATCTGGAATTAAGTCAGTTTTCTGGTGCAGCCCTGCATAACAACCAAGTGTGCGCCTTGTTTTCGAACCCGCTACAACTCTGCAATTGCTCCCGCAGAGCTCGGCCTCAGGAAGTCCCAAACATCCTCAGCTCACCACAGCTCCCAACGTTACAATCCTGCCCATCGCTTCACCCAGAAATCAGGATCGCAGTCCCCAACCATCCCAAGAATGGCAGCTTCTTTGTGCTCATCCCAGCCGGATCCTCCCTCATTCCACACGCAGCTCGCAGTCGATGCCTAACCCGCAGCGGCACGCACCGCTCACCAAACGCTGTCTTCTGTCAGTGAGAATGTTAGTTCGAGGACCCTGGAGAATACTAGTGCAAGCAAAATAATAGACTTCAAAGCACAGATTAGACAAAAGTGAATAATTCTGTAATACATCCATTTTAAAAGCATGACATCTGAACAAAGTATCTCAGGCTGCCTAATAACATTCTCCTCCTTCTTTCATATTTTCCAGATTACTCCTAATTGAAAAAAGTGATCTAATCATTTCTAAGCCTTGCTGCTCAAAGTCATATTGATTATCAATAATATTATGGTTCATCTATTATAATGTTGTTTCTTTTGGAAGGCCTTGTTAATCTTCTGTGTACAGCTTGGCTAAATAGGAGTCTGTTACTAACATGGATGAAAATAAAATCTCTCATTTTTACTCTACTTTTTCAACATTTCTTTCCTGAGAAAAAAAATCCCTTTCCTACTTAATTAATTATTATAAACAGTGACCATCTATCAGACAAATACATACTAATTTCGTAAAGTTAATTAATTTCATAATTTCATACAGTAAAACAGTGCTATACGACGACTTCTGAGTTACTTTAACTAGTCATACCATGCTAGTGGGACTATTTTAGAAGCCAATAGAGCCAATTTCAAGCATATGGGGTAAGTTTCCACGGTATCATGCTGAACATCATGCACCCTGAATCATAAAGAGATTTGACACTGTGGTCAGCTAATCTCAGATAGTCTGGCCTTACAAGTCACCCACACATTTCAAGGTGACATTGTTCACCTAACTTTTTTTGGATGTCTGTTTGTCTTGCAATAAATGCATTGCACCTACAAAAATAGATATCTTACAGGGAGTGCAGTTTGCAGGGGGTCACAGAAGGCATTTGGTCACATTATTCATAATTTCCTATGGAAAAGTTCAGTGAGGAAGAAGCAAGGTATATTTAATACTTGAATTTCAGCTTTGGTAACAGAGGCTACAGTACACAGGTATTACCTTTAAAAGAAGGGCAGGCTGTGAACATGCACAAATGTCACTGGAAAGGAACATGAACAGTGTGCAGGGCCACAAAAACATGGTCAGCCCAATGGTGTTTTTCTTTTAGTCTGTTGTCTTCCAAAAATCAATGTTTGCTCTCCCATTCTTCTTCATCTTTTTTTTTTTTCTCATAAGTTAATTATACCCCTGTCTATAATTAGGTTAATTTTTCTTGCATTCTTAGTACAACTGAATTCAAGAGGTACTCACTGCTT
Source organism: Tinamus guttatus (assembly GCF_059628265.1). Taxonomy (NCBI): domain Eukaryota; kingdom Metazoa; phylum Chordata; class Aves; order Tinamiformes; family Tinamidae; genus Tinamus; species Tinamus guttatus. The sequence continues at coordinate 14,524,305 of NW_028288821.1, read as the reverse complement.
CTGTGCATAAGTCTAAGAACAAGGAGGACTGGGACCCTTATCAATTACATTTTTTCCTTCACAGACTTAAGAGACAACATAAGGCATCATGGCAAGGTGCTTTATCCCGTATATCTACTGTCACCAGTCATTTTGTGATCTTTGGAAAAAAAAACTCAGTGTTAAAGTTGCTTTATGCTGGTAAGCCTAGGATCATCCTTCTGAAGTTATACAAGCAGCAGTATCTACAGATGAGCTGAAATCCGCAATCTCACAGTTTGATATTTCTGAAGTGTTGATTTTTTAGGAAAAGCAAATTCAGAAATAGAACTTTGATATTTATTTAACATTTGGCTAATAAATAAGAATCTTTATTCACCAAGATTAAAGACATTGAAAAATATCTCTTTGTATTCTCCTCACAGATCTGAACCCACCAAGTGTCTCAGACCCCAACCATAGATGTACACTGAATTTATTCATTTAATTCTGCAGAACATAACTAATATTAAGTCAAAAGTCTCAACGGTTCTCAGAATTTTTTTATATGCTGGTCACACATGATGGGTTTAGTTAAAGCATACATACTTGGTTTAAATGAGACCATCATTCAAGAAATGCCTCTGATGTTTGATTCATTTTAAGTTTTCATATTTATTTGGAGCTCTCTGCACAGTAGCTCACAGAGTGAGAATATATATGCATGTATCCCACATGTGTTAGTGACAACAGACATAAAACACATATTGATGTGGATTAGAGCAATTGCCCAGTCTCTCAAAGGAGTAGTTTGAGGCTTGTTTTTTCCCTAGTGTGTGCTTTTACGTATCTTCTTTATCTCTTAACTGAAAGCTACTCTGACACACCATCAAAATAATTTAAGTGAGAGTAACGTTATTAATTTTTATCATATCTATCCTTTGTCTGAAATCACTGGAGGAAAACTAAATGCTCAGAGAGGTGTAGAACTAAAGCCCTATTACTCTCAGGGTATTACAAGGAACTCACCATTGATTTTAGGAAGATTTTGTATCCCTTTGACTGCCGCACATGGTAAAAGCTGAGACACAGGTGTGCATAGGTCAAAAATGCTTTGCAGTACTCAAGGTGCTGAGAAGGGCAAAGGAGGCAATGGCAAAAATTAACTACATTCACATGAATTCGATTCTTGAAAGAACACTGAGCAAAGAACATGGTGACAGCATGGGAAATAGCAGATGGCCATCAGAAAATGAATCACGCAGGAATAAGAGAGAAATTTAAAAACTGGCAACTGAAATTTATTTTCCACATCCTTTCTGGCTAGTTTTCCCAAGAGAATATGTACAACTAAGTACACAATATGATTCAGAGGATGATCAAGTATTTATAGCAAAGATTTACACCTTATAAAATATATAATACATCAATCTGCAGAAGTAGTAGTAAGTCTCTAAAGGCAAATGGTATTACTTAACTACTAGAGAACAGGATAAAACAAAATATCTGGGAATATACCTGGGAATATCAGTGTCAAATTTCTAAAGTTTCTCAGCATCTCCAAACTAATCTCTCAGTCAGTATGAACAACTATAGGATTAACATTTACTGATCCCTTGGCTAACTCAGGAAAAAAAAAAGTCACATTCTTCTGTGCTAAAATGTTTATTGAAATATTTATCTCAGAGTGATTTTAGTGATATTGTTATAGATGTTGTTGATGATAATGATTTGTATTACTGCAATGCCTAGTGTGGTGCCTGGAAATTAGGGCTCATATATGCTACATCATGCACAAACACTTTAGAAGAGAATATCTCTATCAAAAGAGATGATAATTTTAAGGCAGTCTTGAGACTTTATGAATACATTTGAAATGTTCTGAGATTCAGTGACAGAAGATATGTAACAAGTGAGTATAATTTATATTAAATGAAATATTTTAATAAACTGTTTTATGGTACTAGAAGAGGTTGTTCTGTTTTGCAGTACAAAAACCTTTCTATACAATTTTCATAATTCTTATTGCAGCATATGTACAATTGAAGAGCACTTCTTATCTTCACTTTAATTCAACATATTATTATTAATTTTGTTTCTTACTCTTTCAGAAGGGCTAATCACAGCATATTATGAACCTTTGTAGTATGCAAATACACACAGCACTGTTTCCTCCGCTCAGGAAAACATTACTAAAATTTCTAGAAGCAGACTTGTGAGATTTTTTTTTCATACACAATGAAGCTTGTCAGGATTTTCTTTTGATCAGTTAGCTATGTAATACTGTTAAGTGATGCTCCATTAACAGCAGCTGAACCACAAATATGTTGCCATTGCTATCACAGCAGTGACAACCAGGTTTTCTTTTGAAAGATAACATATGGAGCTGTGCAGGGAAGTGGGATTTACAACCCAAGCAAATTCCCAGATGTCCCTGAATCCAGCGCACGGGTTGTACAGGAGAGCTGTCCAACACGGTGCTGCAAACTTCCAGGCAGACTGTGGTGGAAAGGAGCAGGAATGAGGACAGGACTTCAGCACCATGTTCAGCGTGTGAGCTGAAAAGGCAGCTCTGACTGTTTCGGGACTGAATCAAAATTATGTTTATTTATCTAGACCTTATTCTTTTATATACTTTTTTTAAAAAAAAAAAGGAAAAAGAGGAGAAACCCTAATTGCTGTGAATTTGCAGAATTCTGTCCCCTCCCAGGTTTTTTCCTCTCCCCAAGACCGAATCAGTATTATGGGACAGCGATTAAGTTTTCATAGCAATTGGTGAATGAAATTTCACCAAATTGCAATTAATAAAACTCCAGTGTCTGGCATGCAGTCACATTTTTGAGCTAATACCTGCAGAGAACAGCTAGCTTCTATATAGTTAATTGGTTTCATAGAATCATACTTGCCCTTGGAGTAGCACTAATTTCAGCAGAGCTACACTGAGCTCTTTAATAAGGAAAATAAATAAAGAAATAGAACTTCAGAAGAGTAAATCCAAATGGGTGCCTCTGATTTCTAGCCATATCACACAGAGAAAATTAAAATATATTATGACTACAGTATGCCAACCTTGGGCTAATTTACATGGTGTTAACTTCACTTGAGGACAAGGTAGATGACATTTTTTTAAATAAAGTATCCTTCTTGTGGGTAAAATGCAAAAAGTTCCATTTTTAAGGTATTTGTGCTAAGAGCACTATAACATTTCATCACTGCAGTAAGTTTCCAGCTGCATTAATTAAGTGCCCAAGACACTCATACTGTGCGCAGAATATTTCCTTCAGACAACAGCGTCCTCATGCCAGTAGCATTCGTGCTATAAAAGCAAGCCTCAAGATGACTTCTATAAGTCCAGCTCCCTGTTTTTTATGGAGATTTATCAAGATGATCCAGGTACAGCTCTAAGTACAGAGCACAGAAAAACCTCTCCATTACGGGAGCACGAGGGTTATAAAGTCAAGCACACACGCGTTAGGAAATGCCAGCTGCAAGGCTGCCTACATAACCTCACTTCGACTTCCTTTTGCTTGAGTTACCAAACACTATAATGCTGTGGGCAGAGAGAAGCCCATGAGGAAACAGAGGATTCTACATTCGCTTTAAGGTTCGAGCAAGGCGCTGTAAATAAAGTCTAGAGAAATCTGGTCCGGGGTGGCCAGGGCCGCGGCGGCGCCGGGGAGCGGGGCCGCAGCTGGGAAGAGGCTGCAGCTGCCGGGCGGCCCTGGCCCCACAGCCCTCAGGCGCAGGCGGGAATGGGGCTGCCCCGGCCCAGCGCCGTGTGGCGCAGAAGCTGCTGTGGGGAAAGGGGCCAGGAATGACGAGCACGGATGCATCCGGAGGGGAGTATCTCTATTCACGGCCCCCAGCCCTATTCTCACCCGGCTAACGTCTGTCTCCGTCCCTCGTCTGGGCTTCCTAGAAGGACTTGCTGGTTTTATCCTCTTCCCTTTTCCCCAGGCTCTCTTGCCCCGGTCTCCTTGCGGCAACATGTCTCCTCGCCACAGGGCAGCCCACCACACGCCACCCTTGTTGCTCTGGCCCGGGATAGGCCCTACCCGGTGCCAGGGAAGGCGGGCGGTGTAGACTTTTTTTTCCCTAAACTCATAACTAAAAAAAATCTGAACAACTTTTTCCAATGAAAATCAGAGAAGGCATTTTCCTAACATCAGGGCAAGGTTTCTGCCAAATCTTCAGTGCCTCCTGCAAAGCATGGAGGCCCTGGATTGTCTCCGCCTACGTATTCCTGGGGAGGGAAACACACTTTCTTCCAAGTTCTCTTTCTGAAACAGCTGAATCATTCTGGTTGAAACTTTCCAAAAATACAGCTGCAGGCTGATACCTGACACTGCAAGTTTCAGACTGAGCAATGAAAGCTTCACAAAGCTAAGAAATCCTCATAGCAGGTTCATATAGTAAAATGGGTTGGGCAGCCGTATGTATCAGCTTTACTAACAGCATCAACACATTACACCAACAGAGAATTCCAGAGGAAAATGAATTTTCAGATGTATGCAGCTTATGAAGACCATCCTCTACATAAACTACCACCAACTCTAAGGCTGTAGTCAATACAACCTGAACCCTAGGTCTATACAGGTGATTCTCTTAATGAAGTCACTATCAGAAACCCTAACTCCCACTATTTCTAGAATATTTTGCCTTAGGTTTTTTCTTATAATTGCCCTTATCATTACCAACTAGTAGTTTCAAACTGTTACCCAAGGGCAAGTAAAACCAGCAAAACAAAGAAGAAGCATGTGCTGACTTTGATGTTGTTGTCCCTCTGGTTCCTGTTAATATGCTGGAGAAAAACATCTTTGATAACTAAGCAAGGAGAGAGGGAAATAAAGAGAGAGAGAAGTTCATATTCAGAAAAAGCCAGAAGGCACCAGATAAAAGCTGATAAAAAGTAGGTCAACTAATGATTCACAGCATCCAGTGCTCGTGAACCCTGCTAACAACAGCAGGGAAGATGCAAATGCAGAAGCTGAAGTCAAACCTTTCATATAGGGGCATAGATATAATGGAGATGATTAGGTGTCCACACCTCTGGGTCTGGAGAATGTGCAGATGTTGGGAAGGGACCTTAGCCAATGTTTGGTCTTTGTGGAGGGCCTACTGGGAATTCAGAAGCCTGGAATTGAGCACCTATTCTCTCCCAGTCTCTGTGTTGACATGGATAGTTCCCCAAGCACTCATGTTCTCTACTGCAGAGATGCTCACAGCCTTTTTTTTCCCCCTTTCCCTGGGATCAGTCAGGGCAGTGTACATGGGTCATACACAGCAGTAGCAGAAGTGCTGACAGCATCTTTGGCAGCAACAGTTCTCAGCTTTCTGCTGGTTGGTTTCATTCATCACTCTGAAATGAGCTGGATTCACCCCATGCTAGAACCTCTTTTCATGGAGTGGGGAGCTATCATGAATAATGAAGGTAACTCATACGATTAAGACTCCTTACGTTTACAGCCACCCTTTAAACTGCTGGCAGTGGGAATTTATAAAGTCTTCGGTGGGGAAAAAAACAGGCTCATTTATAAATCTCTGACTCTACAATGAGCGTGCCAAGAAGTGCACTCAGCTCATAGGAGCACATACCAATTTCAGTTTGGGATTACAGCACTAGAAAGTCACATCTCCTCTGCATAAACAAAACCAGCCTAAAAGTACAGAAATCCTCACAGACTCCGCCAGCGAGGAAAGCTCACAAACAAGCTCATGGATGTTTTTCCTCTCTGTTTGTGACTGCGTAATAAGCCCGTGGCAACAGCAACAACTGCTTAGAAGCAAAAGAGGAGTAATTTATTTTAGTTATGCTTTAATGTCTTTTGTCAGCTTCAAGCCACGTGAGTCAAATCCCTTTGACCAGCCAGGTCTCCCCAGACCACAGGCAAGGACTCCCAGGCCACGGCTGGAGAAGGTCTGCAGTAGGCGATATCGACTGCACGCTTCCTTTTGCGCCGAGAATAAAGCCCGTGACATTTACTACTGCAACAGCACTTCAGTGCCAACTTGTTCATTTAATTTTTTTGACAGAACATATTTTTATATGAATTACAACCAATGCTCAAGCAACGAAGAGCCTTCATCGGAAACTCCACCAACATTGAGTTGAAATTCCAAGCCCTAACCGTGACCAGCCTGGGGTCAGGTTCTTGCCCCTCTGTGAGGTGGCTCCAGGTGACATCAGTTGAAGACTTGACCGATGATCTCAGAGGCCCAGGCTCCTGAGATAACTACTCTGTTTGCAACAATCTGAATTCATGTCCATTTTGTCTTTGACAGATTCTATTAACAGAACTAGAAGTTGTAAGATAAAACGCAAACCTGATAAATACACATAATCAAATCAGGCAGTAAATCTCCAAAAGCTTAAAACAAAAACTGACCAGAAATGTCATGCTATTTTAACAAAACACCAAAAAAAGCTTAATATACACATTAATATGAAATTTTACCTAGAAGAGAAACAGAAATTTCACTGTATTTTCGGTTTCCTTTCTAAATTAATTTTTCATTTGAAAAAAATGGCTTAAAGCATTGTTATAGAAAAATCTTGAAAAGCCAAAACAGAATTATTTTTATCATCTCGTACGACGCTTCCATCAGCTTCCCAATTGTTTAAATTTGGTCTATAGTTTTTCTTTTGTTGTTGTTTATTCCAATTCCAAGAATAAAAAATGTGAAATTCATTGAGAAATTAGAAATTAATTTTGGGCCCAGATGTACTTAAATTAAGGTTATTAGGACATGATTATTGAATACTCATTCCCTCAGGATGCACTGGGCCAAATTAATTCCTACTACTTAATTAATCTCCACTGATTTCACTCCGCTTTTTCCAAAGAAGGATTTGATTTTTACTTTTCTAAAATGTCGGCACACACCATTAATATCTCTCAGCATTTAAATTTACTCTGTGTTCTTAAAAAGGCTACCCCAAAACAGAAGAAAACCTCTGGCAAAACATACTTCTTTTTTTCCCTACGTAGTGAAAAGATAAAACAGTTCCAAATTCTGTATTCAAAGCAGATTTCAATCTAGCCTTTGCTTGCTGTGGGATAAAAACACAGACTAAACCGAAAGATGAGTTGATTTTAATTAATGGGAACTTCAGCTGGAAGAATGTGTCTCATTATCAGCCCTCAATCAGAGATACTCTTCTCAAAATTCTTCTTACCCAGGCAAGCTCAGGTCTGCTGTGAACGCGCCACGACGCGCGAGCGCGGCATTTGCGCCTCGTGCTGCCCTCAGAACGCGCCGCGACACGCAAGTGCGGTGTTTGCGCCTCGCACCCCCCTCGGAACGCGCCGCGATGCGCGAGCGCAGTGTTTGCGCCTCGCGCCGCCCTCGGAACGCGCCGCGACGCGCTAGTGCAGCGTTTGCGCCTCGCGCCACCATCAGAATGCGCCGCAGTGCGCGAGCACAGCGTTTACGCCTCGTGCTGCCCTCGGAACAGGCTGACCTCTGGTCTCAGGCGGGTCCCTGGAGCTGCTTGGCTATTGCGACCCCAGGCCTGGGCACATCCGTATCTTGTGCAGGTGTGAGCGGACACGTCCCGCGCTGCCCCGTGCGCTGGGATGGATCCGGAGCGCCCTGCACAGCCCTCCGTGGAAGCAGCTATAATATCACACCTACAGAGCCTATTCCTTAAGTGAAGAGGATACACCTTCCGCGTTTCCAGCAGGAGCGTTACATGCTCACCCAAGAAGCGCTGAGGGCTACGCAATAGCCCTTCTTATCATTAAAAGAAATAAACGAAAACATATTCCCGGTATCCCAGTTACACCTGGAAGAAATCTGAGTCTATTTAACAAGTTTAACAGACATGCTGGAGGCTGCCTAAGCAGTCGAGGAGTTCTGACAGTTATTCAGATGCTTCAGCTAGACTCTAATAAACCATTTTGAGACAGATTTTTCAATTACATTATTGACATAAAGAGTTATATTAATTGGATATAAAAATATTTAAGAGATTACACACAGGCAGAGAAATCTTATGAAACAAAATCTCTTCACGTAATGTTTTAATTTCTCTTACATCGTCAGAAAATCAGAGTGATGCTCAGAATCTATGAGATGTAAATCAGCAGGGTGTATGCTTGCACTTTTATGCTATATTTTTGCTGCCTTTAGCATAATAAAATAGAAACAAATTCCTTTCGAATCACACATACTTTACACTTGCTTTGCAATATTCATGCCTTTGTAGGGCAGATGATACTCTAATCCAATGTAAACATCTGACAAACTGCAGATTGCCCAAGATTAAAACTCAGTCAAGCCTCATTTGTTCTTCATACTTAAAAAAGAGAAAAAAACCCCACAAAATATGCATTTTGCATTTTATTTTTCTCTCTTACACCATGTTCTTTACGTGGGTTCCTTTTCCAAAAGAAAAGGACATTGGCATAGATGGTCCAAATCACACATGTTCAGCGGTCTCTCTCTGTGCCCCTTTCCACAGCCTGCAAAACCAGCCAGTGCAAGAAGCAGAGGAACAGACAAGAGAGGAGCAAGGAAGCTGCGACCCCTGAGCGGCTCCCACCCCCACAGCCCAAGTGGAAACAGAGGTTAAAGGCAGAACACCTACCAGCCTCCATGCATTACAGAGAAAGTAACTCTTAGGGAGAAATTCCACAACCTTAATTAAGGAAAAAAGTTCATGTTTATGGTCCTGCTAGCTTCATCTTCAAATTTAAGCAGAAATTATTGTATTATGCAGTAAAAAGCAGAGAGATCAGAAATCCTATGGATGGATTCCTTTCCTCTATAGTTTCAGACATGGTGTGCCTTTGAAAACACAACTGCCAAGTGCTGTAGGGGATTTAAGACAACAAACATCTACATTCTGCTAAACACTTGCATCGTGTAGCAGTAAAAGGGCACTGAGCCTTAGAGCTACATGATTAATAGATAATATTAACAGAGTTATTAGCCTAGACCTACGAAATACTATGTACCTCCTAAGGTGAGAAGCATAAGCAATTTATGTTACTTTCAAAAACATGCAGAGCATCAGGCCCCCCTGAATACCTCACTGGAAATGGCACGTGCTTGAACTATATCAACATATGCAATGTAAGAGCCAGAAATCAAGCACACAGGTGACCTTTAACTACATAAAACCTATGTAAGATCTACAGTATATATAAATCAGCATCACTAATAAGAGAACTTAGAGATCCGAAAGAGCAGTTTATTCCTACCTCCAAAAACACTAGGTAGAAATGGCAGAAAATGTGTGGAGTTTATAATTTTGCTGTGCCCTTTTTCACACAGCGGCTTGTGAGATTTTAGATCACGAAGGAGTCACTCGACAGACAAGAGGAGGTTAAACAAGTGCATTTCAAATCTTCTTAGATTAGTAGGAGATGTTAAGGTGGGGGGTAGCCTCGGCTGCAGTGACCATGAGTTGGTGGAGTTCAGGATTCAGCGAGGAGGAGGCAGGGCTGTAAGTAGCCTTGCGACGATGGACTTCAGGAGGGCCAACTTTAGCCTCTTCAGAGACCTCCTCGGTAGAATCCCATGGGCTAGTGCTCTAGAAGGAAGGGGGGCCCAAGAGAGCTGGTTAGTTTTCAAGCGGCACTTCCTCCACGTCCAGCAACAGTGCATCCCTGTGTGTAGGAAGGGAGGCAGAGGGGGCAGGCGACCTGCGTGGATGAGCCGGCAGCTTGTGGCAATGCTCAAGCAGAAGGCAGCGGTATACAGAATGTGGAAAAAAGGACAGGTCCCCTGGGAGAAATACAGGAACGTAGTTAGGGAGTGCAGAGATGCGACAAGGAAAGCTAAGGCACGTCTGGAAGGCAAGCTGGCAAGGGACATTAAAAATAACAAAAAAAAAATTCTTCAAATACATTAACAGCAAAAGGAAGATCAGGGAAAACGTGGGTCCGCTGGAGGACGGGATGGGCACCTTGGTTACAAATAACACAGAAAAAGCAGAGTTGCTCAATGCCTTCTTTGCTTCGGTGTTTACCAAGGGCAGCCCTTTAGAGCCCCAGGCCCTAGAGGCAAGAGAAGAAGCCTGGAGAGAGGAAGACTTGCCCTGGGTAGAGGAAGATTGGGTCAGAGAGCACCTAAGGAACCTCGATACCCACAAATCCATGGGCCCTGATGGGATGCACCCCAGAGTGCTGCGGGAGCTGGCAGATGCCATAGCTAAGCCGCTCTCCATCATCTTTGAAAGATCCTGGAGAACGGGGGAGGTGCCGGAAGACTGGAAGAAGGCCAATGTCACGCCAGTCTTCAAAAAAGGCAAGAAGGAGGACCCAGGCAACTACAGGCCAGTCAGCCTCACCTCCGTCCCCGGAAAAGTGATGGAACGGCTCATGCTGGTCGTTGTCTCCAGGCACATGGAGGACAAGAAGGTGCTCAAGAGTAGTCAGCATGGATTCACCAAGGGGAAATCTTGCCTGACTAACCTGATAGCCTTCTATGATGAAATGACCGGCTGGATAGACGAGGGGAGAGCGGTGGATGTCGTCTACCTCGACTTCACCAAGGCTTTTGACACCGTCCCTCACAACATCCTCCTGGGCAAGCTCCGGAAGTGTGGGATAGATGAGTGGACAGTGAGATGGATTAGGAACTGGCTGGATGGCAGGGCCCAGAGAGTGGTGATCAGTGGTGCAGAGTCTAGTTGGAGGCCTGTGGCTAGTGGGGTCCCCCAGGGGTCAGTCCTTGGTCCAGTCCTGTTCAATTTATTCATCAATGACCTGGATGAAGGCACAGAGTGCTCCCTCAGCAAGTTTGCTGATGACACGAAATTGGGAGGAGTAGCCGATACCCCAGAGGGCTGCGCTGCCATCCAGAGGGACCTGGACAGACTGGACAACTGGGCGGTGAAAAACCTCATGCAATTCAACAAGGCCAAGTGCAAGGTCCTGCACCTGCGGAGGAATAACCCCAGACACCAGTACAGGCTGGGGACCGACCTTGTGGAGAGCAGCTCTGCAGAGAAAGACCTGGGTGTCATGGTGGATGATAAGTTGACCATGAGGCAGCAATGTGCCCTCGTGGCCAAGAAGGCCAATGGAATCCTGGGCTGCATTAAGAAGAGCATCTCTAGCAGGTCGAGGGAGGTGATCCTGCCCCTCTACTCAGCCCTGGTGAGGCCGCATCTGGAGTACTGTGTCCAGTTCTGGGCTCCACAGTACAAGAGGGATGTGGAGCTGCTGGAGAGAGTCCAGCGCAGGGCCACAAGGATGATCAGGGGCCTGGAACATCTGCCCTATGAGGAGAGGCTGAGGGAGCTGAGCCTGTTCAGCCTGGAGAAGAGAAGGCTGAGAGGGGATCTAATCAGTGTATATAAATACCTCAAGGGAGGGAGTGCAGAGGACGGGGATGGTCTCTTTTCAGTGGTGGCCACTGATAGGACTAGAGGAAATGGCCGGAAACTGAAACATCAAAAATTCCATAGGAACTTAAGGAAAAATTTCTTAACAGTGACGGTGACAGAGCACTGGAACAGGCTGCCCAGAGAGGTTGTAGAGTCTCCTTCTCTGGAGATCTTCAAAACCCGCTTGGATGCAGTCCTGTGCCACGTGCTCTAGGTGTCCCTGCGTATGCAGGGGGGTTGGACTAGATGATCTCTAGAGGTCCCTTCCAACCCTAAGCATTCTATGATTCTATGATTCTATGATTCATCAGAAACCTCCCTGACTTGCAAAGCCAAGTATTGATCTGCACATCTCCCCATGCATCAAACCAACATCAAACTTTCATCATGTGTATTGGCTTTTCAGATATTACTGGAAATAACAAAACAAGCAAGTGAATAAATGGGCACCCTAAGGAACTTGATGCTTTTCTGTTGTACCCTATGAATGGTGCAAGATCAAACTGCTGATTAACAGTATAAATGTGCAAGAAAATAAATAAAATCAGACTTGAGGCCTCCCCCTAATATTTTTTGGGGAGGAGGTAAAGGTGGATGGGGGGGAAGGAATTCCCAGCTCCACAGTGCCAGATGCACATGGGACTGTGAACACTGTACACACGGAGGCAGCTGAACGCCAGCGGTGGAGGGAGCATGGCCAGGATTTACCTGCACCCTGGGCTTCCTGGCATACAGCAGGGAATAACAGCGACTATTACAAAAGCAAGTAAGTTCGTGTTGCCATCAGAGATGCTTTGGCCAGCACTATGGATCGAAGTGGTCTGTGCAGTCCCTCGAGAAAGGGAAAGCTGCCTCACTTTGTCCAAGCCCTGTATTTGCATCTCAGTAAGGATGCACTTGGCATTAGGATGTAATTTTGTACATTGAGATCTGAAGCACTAAGCCATTTTTATTCTTCTTCTTTATCCTTTTTATTCTCTTTTACTCCTGTGAAACTACCCGGCACTCACAAACTGTTTTTATAGTAACACCTGCAGCCGTTCTTTTCCAAGTGACACTGGTTTTGACTGGCTCTGCTGGAGGTGCCCTCCAGAGAAGCTCACGCTTTGGAATTCACACGGGCTCCTAAGAGCTGGAGGAAACGCTTGGAATCAGGCAGGCATTGTGTCCCCCCGAGCACCCGGGAATGCGGCTGCCCTCCAGACCCTCACGATGCTCGCCTGAACATCCCGGCTTGCTTTCACCGGCCCCGCACACTGCCCACCCCTCTCATTCCTCTTTACAGCACGGATACTTTTGCAGCTTCTGTTCATACTTCCACATTCTCTCACTCTTCACTCTGGTAACCTTGCCAAAAGCAGATTTTGTCAGGTAAAGTAATTTCCAGCACATTAGAGAGATTAGCTCAGCTGATGCGGGTTACAGCCAAGAGGCTCAAACAGGCAGTCGTAGGCTTGTCTGACAAATGCCAGCTTGGATTTTTTTCCCTCAGCTGGGTACAGGAGGACAAGACAGCCAACCACTCATGGCAAGATGCACTGAAGCAATCAATTAAAAGCACAGCTTGCAAGAGAATAAAGACACTGAAAGGCTAACATAAATACATTTTTTTTTTTTGCTACTGGGAGCATAAATCAAACCCACTGTTAAATTTCAGATGGGGACTTTTTTTCCTTCAGGGGCTTGTAAAAACTCCTAGCAGAAGTGCCGTGGTTTTAACGATGTGGATGCAGTGGGAGCTGCAGCTGCTGCTTCAGCTCGCCCCAGCTCCGCACTCCCGACGGCGCCGACACTGTATGGGGAGCATCTGAGAATCAACATCACGGAGCAGCGCGGAAAAGATGGGGCTCAAAAACTCACCACTGGCTCCGCTTATTTTTTCCTAGCCTGCTTTCAGCCTTCAAAGGATCAAAGTGTGCACAGTATGTCTCTCTGGTGTCACTCACTATACCTTTGAGCTAAAACTATGTGAAACAGGATATTTATTTGCAGAGCACTGTTCCTGCACCCGGCTAGTAAATTTGTCTATTTTTTCGCTTTAAAACATAAAATGTCCTAAACTAGTGTGATATCAGTAATGACAAGCCACTATGTGGACAATGATTCATGAAATTGCGTAAAGAGACCTCCCCATCAGTCTTTTGATTTAGCATGAATTTCAAACAGATACCCAGTTATGAACAAAGGTGGCTCACTCTGCAATTCCGGCTGCAAAATCATGTCAAATCTGCCATTTCACAAGGTTTTGAAATTAATCCAGGTGACACTCAGTAGCTGAATTCGTTTTGCTTTGTGATTTTATGTTCATGCAATCTTCAAACCCAAGGGAAAAACAGAGACCATGAAAGCCCTTGTGCTGAAATCGAGAGGGGGAATAAAACAGCATCTCCTCACACGCAGTTTTATACTGCTCTCCTTTGGAGATATTCTCTTAACTTTCAGAAAGTCACAAGTGTCGCTCATATACAGTACCCAAAATTTCTTTACTCAAGATTACTAAAAGCGGAAGCACGATGCCATCTCTTCCTCTGTCTGCTCGTAGGTGTGTGCGTGTCCCTGCCAGCCTGGCTAAGGGCTGTGTCAGCCGGCCCAACGTGGTGGCGAGGCCGCACCTCCCCGCTTGGCTTTCGGGCGCTGCCGCCCCACCGAGCGGGACGCTCACGTCGGGGCGGCTGAGGGCTCTCCCTGCCCGCGCGCGGGGATGGCACAAAGCGGCCGGCGCCACAGGGAGACGGCGGGGGCCGAAGCTCAGCGAGGAACCGTGGCGCTTCTGGGGAACGGCCACCGCCGCGGCCGTCCAGCTGGCAGAGGACTGGGCACCCGCATAGCACCGGGTTTCCCCCGGACAGAGACCCCTCGTTCCTCTAATTCCCACCACCGCAGGCAGAGCTCCACCTCACGCACTGCATCGAGTCAACGCCTGGAAATTAAGTTGTTAAATCTAATCGTTTTGTTATCTAAAGCCCTTTTGCCCTTTGTCAGACAGCCATCTTCATCTCATCGCCTGCGTTCCTGAGGAAAGAACTGTCTGCTAGGATGCAGACAGAGCAAACGGAAGAGGCTTCTGCTTATTCTTTAATTCTATGGCAAATAGGATACTCTGCCTTAGCATCATTTATATATCAAATTTAAACCATATTTAAATTGTACAAAATGATCTTCCTGTGATCCACTGATGGATCTATTGAGAAAAGTCTTTTCATAAAAATCCTCCTTTGCCACAAAAATGTTGTTGCTTTATTTCCTTAAATTTCTTTTAAATGTTGTTGCATGTATTTTTATCACTCTTATCCTGATGTATTTCATTAAGAAATTTCATTTTTGTTTAGATTTGTCCACTACAATTTAACCTATCACTACTCTAAAGATAGAGATTTGCCAGGATTGAGTGACCAAAATATATATATATATACATAGATACATATATATGTCTATTTTCATAGGATTTCAAGCTTTATCTTTTGTCTCATTTTCACCCTTCCTTTTTATCTTTTGAATTCAGAGCAGCTGGTGCAACTACTTAATTCTATCCTACCCATCTATTCCCTAGGGATTGGTGGGGCAGATAAGCAATTAGACATGCTACTCATGAGTGGTTATTTCTTATTTGGAAGTGGTTTCTACCCACAATTTATTCCAAGCCATTTGTCATACACTTGTGCTCATGCCTATGCAATTGTGGTATGGTAATGCACTCTTTCTCTATAGAATAATGACAATCCCCAACATTTGCTACTAAATAATGTTTATGGCTATCCCTACAAGGGAAGAGCTGTTTAAATGTGAAAAGATACTATTCTTAAAGGATATCTTTGATTGCTACAATTGCTGTAATTTCATGAAACATATATAAATGAGAAAGTATGTGGGAGGTAAATACACTGGCATATTTACAGCACTTATGTATCAGGAATATGAGGAATGGGTTAAAGCTCTGTTTCATGTCTCGCGCATATTTGAATCCAACTTTTTGGCCAGATTTGCATTTCTGTAAAATACATTCCTACGCAAATCAGAAGAAACTTATATCAAATGGAAAAAGAAGGCAATTTGAGTAGATCTGAGTCACTTTACCTTTCTTCTCCTACTGGCGTGGCTCCTCTGAATCTCTGTCTTGGAATATCACACAGTTCCTTCCTCTGGCAACGTTTCCATCTCTAGGAAATGAAGGCCCTGCTCCTTCAAAGACTCCCGTGTGTTTACATGGCTGGTCCTTGCTAGCAGCATGGTTAGTCCCTGGGCACAGTTAAACTTGGCGGCCTGGGCTGCGAGGCCCCAGAGCAAACAGTCCAGCAGTGCCGAATGCACTGATTTATCCCCCTACTCCCTCTGGGCAGGGGATCCTGCCAAATCCTACCTGCCCCTTGCTTGTTGCACACCCTGCAGTGCCACCGTCACCTCCACTGCTCCAAGGGCACTGCGTTATCTCTGCCTGGGCCTCTGGTTGAGGTGGGCATGGAGAAGAGGTGGCAGCATCTCTGAAACTGCCCTTGCCGTTCAAAAGTTGACCTTGGTGAACTGCACAGATGGGCCTTGTCTTTGGGAACATGCCCTGCATGGCGAGGGACACTTGTGTAGCTCGTGTACACACTGTTTATAAGCTGTCCATAGCTGCTACCCGCTGGGCATTGACTACTGTAGCAAAATAGCACCTAATGTGGGGACTGGTAAGAAGAGAAAGTGGTTTGGAAAGGAAGCTTCCTGCACATAATTCTGCTACCACAGAATACTCTGCAGCTTTGGCTTCCACGTCTCTCTGTGCCTGTGCCCAGCCAAACCTCTGCAATTACAGTGAAGCCTCCCCTTGCTGTTCAAAGAACCTTGTCTGGTTCTAATCTTAGCTAGAACTATTTTCCTTCCCCCAGCTTTTACTTCTCATTTCCTTTTCACACTCAGATGAACCTGCTATACATTTGTACATTACCAAGAACTTTTCATCCATTTTCATACTGGCTATTTTTATTAGATTTTGGTAGCCTGCTTCATTTTTATTTCTAGAGCAGACACTGCTGCAGCATGGAAGGGCTCTGTAATGCCTCTAAATCATTTAAATTTTGGACGAAATGCGCTCTGTTCCTCCAGCTGCACACGGCTGCCCTGGGCCCCGTAACGAGAGCATCAGTTGCCTTCCCCACAAAGCAGCTCACAGACAGCACGGGCCCAGCACACAACTGAGCTCCACTGGCTGCACGTTTCTCCCTACACTTGTTCTGCTGCATTTTTAAGGAGACGTTCTGTTTTATTAATTCTGGGTCTTGCTGTATTCAGCTTTCCCCCTCGTCCCCGTTCCCCAGTGCGAACGGCCGCGTGGCACCAGCCGACGTTCCCGCGCGCCGTTGCAGACGGGGACACAGGAGCAGCAGCCGTGCCGGCAGCACCCCGGCCTGGTAAACCTTACTTTGCATAACCCGTTGGGTGATTATGAATAGTTTGCACCTCTTATTCAAGATTTCCTGTCTCTTGGTTAATTAGACACATTTAGCACCTGACAAAACTTCACAAAGTTAGTGGGGGCCTCTTCCAAGAATGTGTGTCAGATATCTAATAAGCAATTTTGTATCAATTTGGGTTCCTGTTTCCAAATGCATCGAAAAAGATTCAATTTTATATCCTGCTCAGACTTCTGTGATCTTAACATTTTGCGGTGGACATCAAAACCCCTAGTTTTACTCTGGGCTTGTTGGAATTATGCTTTTTCTCTGCTTGCACAAATTTTATAAAAGTTAATTATTAATTACATCATGTTGCCCTTCAGATCTATACTAGACCATGACTTCATAGCAGATTAAACTGCAGTTGTTGACCTTTAGTTTGATGCACCAGTGGGATGATTTGGGAAATTCTAGTACAATTTATTTTTGTTTGAGATCAAAGCTTCTGTGTTTCAGTACGCGAACTTGTGTGTCATCTCACTTCTGTCTCTCTCTTGGCGTTTTCTGATAAACAACAGCAGATCTTTTAACTTTGATAATCATTTATTCTAGGGGTTAACATTCCACAGGAAGAGCCCATGCTTAAAGCCTGAACTTTTGGAAGAGGGAATTACACAGCACGGGCTTGAGCTGAAATGCAGTTACAGTGAGGCAGGTGTCAGAACCTCTCCATAAGCTGTGGTTTATAATTCAGCAGGTTACTTAACCATTTTATGGCAAATGAACAACCTGGAAGAGACCAGAAGTCTGATTTCAAAAGCAAATGTGTAAAAGGGAAGAGAAGGGATCCCAGAATTCTTCAAGGAAAACCCAGACTAAATGGAGAGATGCTAAAAACAAAGCAGAGAAAGACGCAGAAGTGCTTAGCTGTTATGTCTAACTTTGCTGGCTAAAGCAGAGCACATCCACTTCTGAAACCCTTGCAAATAGGCAACCTGGAAACATCATTTCCAGTATAGTGGCATTAACGGAAAGGACTATATAAGCACACATTGGTCACAGAATTACAGCTTTACTAAAAGGCTTAGAGATCCTAAACTCATCACTCTTCAGCAAAATATTTAAGTACATATCCAGACTCCAGGAGTGCCTTTTAATTGGGCTCTAATTCAATTCCCTGATTAAGTGTTTTTTTGAGAAAAAGGATTCTGTGGGAGAAGCTAAAGTAAGCCAATGGCCTGGAAATCAATATTCAGTCCAGTGAGCGCCCGAAGCAAACCTTCGTGCTAGCTGTGAGCAGAATTTCTATGTTGGCTGGGAAATATATATTAAATCTTTTCAGTATTAAGTCTGTCCTCCTCATACATATGGTAACAGCCCTCTGTGAAGCTTACATATGTGTAAATAACTCACAGAAAATGTGTCAAGAGACAATGGAAGATAGAAAACATTTTTATGGTGCACTAAAATAAAGTATCTTGTGGCAACATGCAGCCATAGGAACACTCAAAACTTCTGCTCTCTTCGTAGGTGAAAGTCAGCGCTGAAATTCCTGTCTGTTTTTTTTTTGCTCTTTAGTCCCAAGCCTGTGGCTCTGTGAGCGGAATCCGTGGAGCGACGGGAATATTAAGTAACGCACTGCTTTAGTTTGCTGGCTGGGAGACTTCGGCATCTGTGACTGAATCTCTATCTAGAAAACACTTAACAAATGCAGCAGACCAGTTTCCCATGAACGGAAAATTTTATTTTTTTCCTATGGAACTGCTAGGTAACACCCTTATCTGAGTAACTTTGAAAACATTGGTGTGAAATGGGACTCGCTTCCTCCTTTAAACACCGCACATGTAGGCACACTGCACTCTGAGATGCACTTTGAGATGCAGGCAGGGCAGTTTCTCGATACTGCGCAAGCCCATCTACTCAGGGATGGCAAAAGCATCTTTCCAAACCCCCTTGAGAAACCTCAGACACGTTTGTGAGGTTGTTCTTCTGTCTACCTTCCCTTAATGCATGCAGTTTCCTCACTGGCTCTTAAATGATGCACTAAGGCAGCTTTAATCCTATAAGAGTTCTTTGCAACATAAAAAAGTGGAAATTGAGATAAAAGACTGGTGCCTAAAACTCATGGCTCCTCTTTCTCTTGCCGTTTTCAGAACAGGTGGCAACACTAACTAGCAATAAAAAGAAAAAAAATAAAGGCTGAAAAAAAGGAAATATGACCCATTCTAGATGGCAAGTGCTACACCTCTCAAATTTTAAAGCCCTCTTAAAACAGTTTCCATGGGAACAGAAATTTGGCACAAGGGCTGTTATGAAAAACTGTTGGGAAGCAGCTTCCACCAAGCCAGATGGTTAATACGTAACAGGGGAATGTAATGAGAAGGAAAGTAGGTTGTATAACCCCTAAAACCTTGATAATGGGTCCAAATGGACCTAATCACAGGGCTCATCTCCAAGAAAATGTCATCATGAATACCAAGGGTGACAATATTATCAAATGCAAGTGAAACATTCCTGATTAGGTGCAATGTGCAAGGTTACACACACCTTTCAGCAGTGCTGTTGTGGCTAGCGGAAAAAATAAAAGACAAAAGAATAGATGTGGCCACAAGAAGTGGCAACTGTTCCCACTTTCAATTAAGCAGAGGAAAATATCTGCAGTCTTTGGCGCCAGTAAATATGCAGCTAATAACTCCAAGGAGGCTTCTGAACATCTCCGGGCTGAGAAAAATGTGTTTTCTATTTATATTAAGCTTTAGATAAGGTGGCACACGGGGAGGGAAGGTTTCTGAACAGCACAAGCTGCTCAAGCTCAACAGCACAAGCTCCACAAAGCACCGTGGTCACCCCACGGCCACATCCAAAGCTGGTTTCAAGGCGTGCTGAATAGTTGGATTGGCTTTGGTTGTCATTAGGTAGCTTATTAATGTTGTTACTTTATGCTACGTCCCAACCTGTGCACCTTGCAGCGGGAACACGACCGCTCTCCCTCAACTCTGGCGGGGAGGGAACGGCACCTCCTCCTGCTGCTCAGTCTGACGGGCGAGCTCCTCATTCCCACGGATAAGGAGCACGAGCACTTCGCTCCTGCCGACTTAAATGACAAACATTAACTACATGGGTACATCTGAATTCATGAACACATCAAGAAGCAGCAGGAAGCTGGATTTGCCCTGCAAAAGCAAACTAAAATACTTTGTTCCAGGAACTATGCCATAGGTCTCCAGGAAATATTGCTTAGTGGGCCATCTTTCACTGAAAATAGAGTGTTATGCCAAATCACTTTGGTGGAAGAGGCCTCCTAGATGGGGTTCTTCAGAGGTGGTGCCACAGCATCCTGGTCTATTAAAGCTGGAACCCTTTTTCTAGCAATGAATGCAATTTAATTTAAATTTATAATGCTGGAGGAAGGTTTCTTCCTGATTATATCAGTAATCAGCTATGAAAGATGCATGAAGATTTATTACATGCCTAGTTTGTAGATAATCATTGTAAGACACAGAACTGCTCAGGGTACCACAGGAGTCTGGGAATATAAGATGGGTCCCAATTCTCTGTTGCTCTCGGGCTAGAACACTTGCACAGGCTTTTATAAATGGGAACTAAGACACAAACAAATTGCAGAACTTGTTTCAAGTCTGTTCCACGCAAAAGACACAAAGTGATATGTCAATGCACAGTCAGATCATAATAAAAGAGTACTGAAAGCGTTTAATACAATCCTGCAGACATAAAATCCTATACTTAACACGGTGAAATATCACTGAGGTCAGTGCAATTCTTTCTGCAGATAGAACCTGTGAGATCTCCAAGCCAAATATCTCTCTTGAGAGAGTAAACAGAAAACTCCCGTCCCTTCTCAGCACAACTTGTCTCTGCCCTGCAAGCTGTTTCTTCAAGCACGGCTCCAGTGTAGCTCATACCCACATAAAATTGTGTGGCCACTGATAGGAATTAGATCAGATCCAGAAGACTATCCTTGATCTAAATGGAAGCTGAAAATTTCATTAAGCCCTCGTGCTTGCTTGCCTGAAGCTCCCACAGGAACACGACTGGCTTCGCTACCTGCAGGATGACTTTGGGTACCTCTCAGAGCACTAGAACTATAAACACTCCCTTCTGCACCCTGAGGTACCCTCGTGAGGACAACACCGCTCCACAACGTCTTTTATTCTGACTGACATTCCATTTTGTTTCATGCTAGCTGCTACTTGTCATGTCAGATAATTATATTTTTCTGCAGCCACCTGGGCACAAGTACCTCAAGGGAAAAAACAACAACAAAAACAGCCAAAGACTATCAAAAGCCTTCAGTATTCCCAAGCGACCCAGAAAAACAGCAAGGGGCATGAACTCACAGCCCCTGTTATGCCACAAATGCCTTTATTTATTGGACAGAAAGAAGTCTGAACTCTTGGTCAGATGAGATGCAGTAAGATGTTGGTGTATTCAACCTATATGGATCTTGCCAACCAGGTCATTTTATACTCCAATTTTATTATTATAAACTAGTGGAAAAATGGGAGGGGCGGGAAGAGGTCTTCATGATGATCCACTGTAACTCATGATGATCTAATGTAATTTACTCTCCTGCTGTCTTAGCTTTTGAGGACTGGACTCTTGGCTAATGACGTTTTTATCACGTCGAGGAAAATAGCAGTTATCCTCCCCTTAAGTCAAACAGTCAGTTCTGTCAACTGGAAAAAAACCTTTCCTTCAAGTCTTCAGTGAGTTTATCCAAGCTGCTCAGGCCTGTCAGTCTGAAAATGCAAGTCTGGGCATTTTGTCTAGCTCCAGAAAACAGTAATGGCTAGATGCATCACAAGCTCATGAACTCAGGTGGTACAACACCTCATGTTTTGGACATCTTCTTGCTAGAATAAAATCCAAATGGGGAGTTTGGCACTGGGATGTGTTCCTTGACCATGCACGGGTCAAGGCAAAGTAAGAGGTAGATGTCTCTAAACTCATGTCTGTCTCCAAAACTCATGTGCCTCAGAGGAGGCTCCATGGAGGCATCTCTATTTAGTATCCTGACTTCAAAGCTCTACCTCCAGAGCCAGCATCTACTCAAACCTACTTTATTATTATTATTATTGTTGTTATTATTATTATTATTATTATTATTAAGAAGCAGATGGACCAGATGATCAGGCATTTCTTTTCAAACAAAGATAGTGCCCATGCTCAACTTCTGCGTAACAGCCTTCTGGCTGAAGCACAGCATCAGGAAAGGGAAAAATGGGCTCCTTCCTCCTCAGCATGAAGGCAATTTTATCTACATCTCTCAAGTGCCAGGAGAATGCCCTAACCATCAGATTTGCACATGGATACAACAAGACAGCTTTGCCTGTTTGCAACAGCACGTGGCTGCCATCTGTCTAAAAACAACACAGTCCCACGTGCAGTTCAGTCCTACAGCGAAGACCTTTTCTTGCCTGGGTTCAGTGCCAGATATCATGTTTAATTTAAAGAGCAGGAGAGGAAGAGAAATAAAACACTGGGTTCTCCAGTCCTTCTTTAGGAAAAAAAAAAAAAAAAAAAAGGAGATTGGTGAGAGACAAAGCATGAGGAAAAAGTATATGTTGGGCTTTCGCAGAGCTAAATGTGGTTTGAACTTTTCTCATTTTAGATTGTGGGTTTGCCGCCTAGCCCCTGAGAGTCACTTGGGTTTATGCCATGTGTTATATCTACAGAAAAAATAGAAGTGATTATGCTTAACATACCCATTTTCTGGTGGCAGGATGGGTAATATAGCAGTGTCTGTGTGTGGTTGAACTTAATCAAATATTCTCTTGTTGTTATGCTTGTGGTATAATATTCTAAAAGCAGTTATCTAAGCTTCCTACCTTTGTTTAACTACAACATCCTGCGCTCTGTTTGCAACCTTCAAACACGCCAACCCAGACAGAAAAAAATTGCTTTCAGGAAAAATTTTAAAGAGTCTCTGATGCTTCTTGGGAAAGGCCTCTCTTCCATGACCTTCTGTTCTTTCCCTGCTCTTCCAGAGAAATGGCCAGACACACACGATCAGGTTCCCCTTAAGGTGTCTTGTTTTGAATGTCTTAAGTGTCTCCATGAAATAAAACCATCTTTCTCATCCCTGCCCATCTCCTCTACATGCTATTTCACAGATTACCTCTAAAATGGATTTTTGACAGCTCAAAAGCAACAGCACTAACACCTCAAACACTGCAAGCACACAGGGTAGGACATCCCTTCCCATCTCATGGGGAAGTATAGATGGGCAAACAGATGAGCACGAGGGGGAAAAGGCAGAACACAGACCTACAGGGTGAGGTAACTGTGTTCAAGTGAAGCGGTAAGCAGGAGAACTCTGGAAAAAACAATGTCATAGCAAAGTATTCTGTTATTGTACTAATTTCTCTGTTTCACTGAGGGATATGCCTAAAACTCATCCCGCATTTGCCTTACATGGCAAATCCAGAACCAGATACGTAGGACCGCAGGTTGCTTCTTGCCCATGCACATACCCTAAAAGCTGAGTGCTTCTCAGGTGCTGCATGACCAAGGGGTGGGGAAGCAACAGGCAAAAGCTCTGTGCTTTGTAAAATCGAGGCAATTTACATTGACTAGACATCAGACAGCGATGTCTGTAAAAGCCATGGTGCCAAACAAATGTGGCTAAAGTAGTTGTAGTAAATCCATTTGGGAAATAAGTAATCAACTGCTTGCCAACCTATACAGTGAGCATAATGTGGGCCTTAAATAAACACTCTCAAAACTAAGGCTAGATACTACAGGACTCATCTTCAGGCTTGCATATTTATATTTAATAATGACTTTCAATAATATACTTTCTTTAGTTAAAAATTCTAGAGCCTGGAGGCTTTCTGTAATATATCTCTGCCCCAATGACTGTACTTGGGATTTTATTTGCATTTGTTAATAATTAATTTTTCCTCAGCTTCATCGGTAAAAATTTTAGACTGGGAAGGAACGCTGCCGTAGGCCGGCTGGGGAATGAAGGAAAACGCAGCTCGCTCCCGAACGCGGAGCGCACGGAGCGGCCTCCCCGCTGCTCCAGGACGGTCACACAGGACGCCACTCTTCTGTAGGGAATGAGGAATGCCATAGGAATAAATGTATCCAGGAATATGCTCCTGCTTCCTAAAAACCAGAGAAGATAACTATTAGAAGCAGTGTTTTGTTTTGCTTTTTAACTCCCAGAGCCTTCGCAAAGCAGCCTGCGTTATCTCAACAACATCAGCAACAGACCTGGTGTCACCAGCCATCCTCATACTCTTTGCTCTCCACTAAGGCCCAGCTAACAAGAATCAGATCCCAAGCCGTGTGTGCGTGGAAAAACAAACCCAGAAACGGACACCTGAAGTCACACCATGTTATCCAACAAGGGAAAAAGGAGAGCAAGGACTATGCCACTCCATCAACTATTCGTTGCATAAACAGGGGAAGTGTCTTTAAAAAATGACAAACCTCTCCACAGACCTTACCACTGAGCCTGACCTTCAGCATTGCCAAACCCTAGGGTGTCTCTCGAGCAGGCTCCTGCACCAGAGTGCGTTTGCTCATCGCTCTATGTGACCTTCCTTCCTTCGTGCGAGTCCCGCAGGCCTACAAGAGACAAGCACGATAGGAACAGGCTACCTGCCTCTGAGCTTTCTGCTAAAATGGGGTAAAGGGGCTGGTGGCACTGGGGTTTTCAAAGATACTCATTGTGGACATGTAAAGAGCCACGCGGTGTGTCACAAGACGTGGGCATGGCATGTCCTGGGAGGCACTTGGGGCAGGATCCTGCGGGGAGGCATGTGCGCATGGGGAGCGCGGGAAGGAACGTGCCCATGGAGAGCGTGGGGAGGAACGTGCCCATGGAGAGCGCAAGGAGACACGTGCCCATGGAGAGCGCGGGGAGGCACGTGTCCATGGAGAACACAGGGAGACACGTGTCCATGGAGAGCGCAGGGAGGCACGTGTCCATGGAGAACACAGGGAGACACGTGTCCATGGAGAGCGCAGGGAGGCACATGCCCATGGAGAGCACGGGGACACCGCTTCTCCACAGCCGTCTGCCATGGGAAAGGGCCCTCTACACCGAGAGGTCTCCTCAACCGTGGTTAACTGAGTGGCCTGTAACACGGATAAAATGTATTTTTAGCAGAACTAATACTACCAAGGGTAGTATTCATACACACACTTCTGCAATAATGCACATGCTCTATCTTGTATTGGTTAAAGGACAGATTTTTCTCTCTGCCTCATTTTCAGTGGCTTAATCAAATATACTGGTCCTGATACAACAAAATGAACGTTAACAGATTTAGCTTTTGAAAACTACCTCGTTGAAGAAAACGGGATCAAGATGGCACAGTCAAGTTCATCAGCAAATTCTGCGAGCAGCCTGTGTTTATTTCCCTTACAAAACACGGCATCCAGCCGTCGTGGGCAGAAGCCACCCAGACAGCCCCACGCCACGGAGCACGGGGCAGGCTCTGTGCGTGCACATGCACGAGACGGTCCTGCTCTGACTGCAGTGCTGGGAGCTTTCAGCAACAAAGCACCACGAAATACCAGTCATCCAGAAATGCCGGCTTTTTGAGTCCTGCCATCCTTCACATGCAACATTAAATCCAAATCTCATTTTCTTCCATCTCAGTACACCTTTCACCTCTTCAAGAAAAAAAATAATAACCACAGTTGCATGACCAATTTTCCTCAGTCAAACAAAAGCACTGAAGATTAAATTGATACTATTCATACCTGCATACAAAGTGCTGTAGAATAGATATGACTATCTACAAACTCCTCTCATTATGCTCTGAATATATTCTTTTGTTATTGGAAACATTCTTGCAATAGCATTTCACATGAGTCAATAAAGCTCATTAAATACAAATGTGATAGTATAAAAATACCACTAGCTAAATTATTTCTGCTAATTAATTAGCATAAGGTGATAGGATGAAATAGAGAGAAACTAAGGAATAAAGTTTTAAATAAAAGTTGAGAGGCAACTACAGACCAAAACATGTAGGCGTGAAGTATATTAACATCACCATATATTTGGACCATACGCTCTGCACCTTCCCAGGTACAATCTGCAAAGAATGCTTAATATACACATAAGCCAAAAAAAAACAGTAATTTCCTTCCCTTCATATTCGGTTTGACAGGAATACTCATTTTAATGCTGCATTGGCTAAGGAAAGGTTTTATATCATGGGAACAGAAAGAAAAAAATAATACAGAAAACAACCACCCTACAGTTTCAAGGGCTAAAGCCAACGAATTGGTAGTGTAAGTATTGACACATTTAACTTGATTTAACCGACCTTTGTCGCTTGGGCAACAGATGAGCTTTGAAGCAAAGAGGCAGGAAAAAGAAGCCCAAATCAGTAAGTATTTTGTGTGCAATGGGAAGAAGCAGAGAATGTGCAGAGGTGTCCCTGCTGGAGCAGGGGGCTGGGCTACATCTAGACGTCCCTTCCAACCTCAGCCATTCTGGGAGTCTGTGCAATGACAGAGCCGAAACAAAAATAACGGGGATGTGCACCAGAACACAGTAAGGTTGGACGCATCTACACAGAGACTATAGCACTAGATGAGCAGTGAAAATGATTGAATGATGTTACCTGAAAGGAGGATTAGGCAAAAAGGGAAAGAAAATGAGGAAATATGGGGAAATGACCCATAATATCTATCTTGCAAATCCCTGGGCCCATCAATCATCTTTGCTAAGATTACACATCGCTGGAGAGAAATTGGGCTGAAATGTTAACGATCCCATGATTTACATCCTGCCAGAATCCCTTCCCAGCAGCCTCCGGGAGGGCGCGAAGGCTCCAGAGCTCCGTGAGGAGGATGAGGAGCAGGAGAAGCAGGAGGAAGAGGAGGAGGAGGAGGACAAGGAGGGAATGTCGCCTCTCCAGGTCTCCGGGCACAGCAGGACTCGCGGCGCAGGCCGATGCTGGTGGTGGCTGCAGCAAGACAGGGCTCTGCTCGTGACTGCAGCCTAGGGGCAGGGACATAAAATATATAAATTGGTAGTCACCTACTAAAAAACAAAACAGAATAAAAGTGGTCCTGCAGAAAACTTTTGCCAAATAAATTTATTTTAAGTTTTTTTAAAAAATTATTCTTTGTCATTTTTAATGTCCGCTCAAAGCAAGTATTCCTTGTTGCTTTTAATTGCCCATCACAACAAACACCAGCAACTGCTGTTGTACAGCTAGAACTGCTCGAGTGTTCCCCAAAGCCTGGGTAGGACATCTGCAATTTGGAAATTTAAAATATCAAAATATTCTTTTTTCTCTGCTGAAAGGAAGAAAAATATTTACAAACCAATGAATGCAAAAATAAAAGAGGCTGCTCTTTTTTTAAAAAAAATCTAAAAATAAATAAAAAAATCACCAAACAAAAAGCACCCAGATGTACTATCTGTAGAAATTCTTTGCGAATGATATAATATATAAAAAGAAAACATTTGGTAGTATTTCCAAAATAACCAGACTGTTCCTCTGTTTCTTTCCATAATTTAAACACCCCAAGTTATGTTCCACATCACAACACCCCCCCATTTGTGATATAACAAAATGGTTTTGCAGCTGAACAAAACGAGAAGCTAAGCATCCAGAATGCTGATTAGAGAAGCAGCTGTTTTCTATAGTTTATTTTATACCTGAGATATTTTTTTCACTTGAAAAAGATGCTTGAAAAAGGAGCTCATCTAATCAGCATAAAAGAGTATTTTTGCTTCTGAAAGTATCAACAGGGGATATGGAGACAGAATTGCCTTAGAAAGGTGGGCACATTAATGGTACAGAAGTGAGAGAAAGACAAATTGAAGAGGGGCTGAAGAGAGGCAGAGTAAAGGAGAAGCGACATAAAGCAGCACAGGGACAGGAAAAGAGAAAGAAAAGGTAGAAAAAACCTGCAGCATAATGCACATGGATGGAAGAGGAAAGGACAGAGAGAGGGCACTCCAAGAAGCCTTGAGAGTGAGGAAAGAGAAGGAAGAGCGAGTGTGCAGAGAATGAAAGGGGGACAATATATTAATACATTAAAACAGAGAAACTAAAATGAAGTCATCGAGTCCAAAAATTCCACCTGACACTTAGAAAGCAATCTCAGACATTCCTCTTTTCATCATTAGGAAAAAATTAATGAATGAAGTTTTCCAGCGCAGCCGAAGCAAAGCCAAACAGAGAGCATGTGTCATCATCACCTTCCAGAAATGGCAAGGAAGGGCAGGGAGCACCCCTGAGGGTCCTACCTGCCACTAGCACGTCATGTAAAAGAAACAAACAAACAGAAACGTGGCAGGTTGGATCAGAGACGCAGCTCCTCAGCCCTGGCCGTGGTAATGAGGAAAAGCTACAAAATGCCAGAAAGTTTGATATACTGGATCTAAGCACAGAAACTGCTAAAAATAATTTTGGAAGTCAGATTTCCATTGAAACAAACAAAAAAATATTTGGCAGACAGAAAAAGAAAAACCACAAACACATTAAACATTGTTAGAATGAAACAAAACAGTTCCACTAAAAATACCCAGCCTGCAGCTTTTCCACATTTAATCAACATTTTCCAGGAGAATCACACATCAGAAAAGTGAACAACGATAGTGAGGCACTTACATGTTCCTAGCACGTGTCCACTTCATCCTTATATGACTGCAGTTACACGACTGGCTAACATCTCCCTTCTCAGAATTCTTTTTCTAATGGATCTGATATTACTCCAAATACACCTTGGATCTCTTCATCCAGCACCAACCTCCTCTTTTATTCCGTGGATGTAGTAAATGCATGTACAACACATATGCACCGTATACAGAACAAATGCACACCAGTTTCAGTGTACAGGTAAACTGCTTGCATATGTATGCAGTGGAAACACAAAAATGGCAAAAAAAGCCTACTTACTGTAGCTACAAACTATTTGTTTATGGAAGTGCAGCCATGATCATTAAAAACAATTAAATATTTCAAAGTTACTAGTATTGTTCAATGCAGCTAGCACCACTGCTTTCCCTGAGCGAGGAGTGGGTGTAAACTGCCATCAGATCAATTGAGAGCCACTTTATGTACAGAAAATGACAGCACAGAGCAAGGTTGAATTAATCACTCTGAAATTAGGACTTATTATCCTTTTACACTCACCTGAGGAAGAGCACATATGACGTGTAATTGACTTGTTATTAGGCAGATCGATATTCTTTTCCCCCCCTCATTTTCCTGTTAACTTGAATGCCCAAGCAGCTGTCAGAACCCCAACCACCACCGTAACTATGACGGTCAGGGAGAGGAGCCCTCGTTGGAGACAAGCGAAAAGAGCAGAGATGACCATGGAAAACTGTCCAGTTGTGCTCAGACGGCAGCCAGCACAGCTGGGCAGGGTTTTAAGCAGCTGTTCATCTAGATTACTTTAACCCCCGTGAATGGATTGCCACCGTTCGCGGTGAGAGCGCTGGACGAGAGACTCTCTGGCTGCTTTGCCTCATCAGGTGCTGCTCCCACAGCCCTTCTCGTGTAAAATATTGGTTTAAGGTTAATTTCTCAATACTGAAATAGTCGCAACACTTACAGTGTTAACCATGTTTGTTAAATAGCTCAAGCTCAAAGAAAAAGGAGGGGGAAAAAAGCCCTTTTCTGCATATTTCCAGGGTTTTCTGAAATGCTGCTCAAGGCCGCGTTTCACCTGCACAGTAACAACGCAGCATTTACTAAAACATAAGCAACAAATGCTCACTTGGCTGGATTATATTATAATTTATAAGTATCTGTTTCAGTTTACCTTAAACATCATCATCAACAAGAATCTGATAGAGTGTTACATGGTTATTTAAAAGCACTCAGGTCCCTTACGCTCACCAGATCAGCTCGCTAACTTCCAATGAACTTGTCACACCAGCAATCCAGGTGGATCTTTGGAGCAAACGGTAGGCTCTTCTCTAAATACGTGTGAGGAATACAAATATACAAATTTGCATTTATGTCAACACAAGCCATGAATTTACAGCCTGCAAGTCATCAGGAAACCAACACAAGGGCAGAAGGACCATTTTGATGACAACCCCTCCTTTGCACTGACAGTGCATGAATTACATTTTCTGAGTGATCTAGCGAGTCTAACCATCCTTTCCTAAGTATTTCCAGGATTCAGAAATTTTGCTAAGTGGCTTCATAAAGGTTCAGCATTGCATAAGTTTTCAAAAAGGTTTTTAAAAATGCAAGTAATTTCTGAATGAAAGAACTATCAAGCTCAAAAAAGGGGGGGGGGGGGCGGGGGGCGAGGGAGGGAATTAGATGAGTGCTAACCATGCTTCTTTCCTGCAGCTTCATATTTGGGGAAATCACTTGTAAAATAATTAGCCTTTATTTTTCTTGAACTGTTTCTGTGGCAGGTGCTTAACTATAGCTCCAGCTCTCGCTCCTCAGACAGCTCTTGTTTGTGTTTATGGCAGTGCAATGAAATATTCAGCACCTTCTCCTCCGTAAGGAGTTAAAGGGGGGTGAGCAGCTGGTGGGAGCAGAGCAGGGCGCATTCCCCGCGTGCCCCAAGGCCAGATGTTGAGTTGTGCCAGATGTTGAGAGAAGCCTGATGGCCACCTCTGTGCTGCGGATGCCACAGAGACGTGCTGGAAGAAAATCTGAAGCTTCTGGATCCTGCAAACCAGCACGGTGCCCCGGTCTCCACAGAGACCCGAGCAGAGCTTGGTGCTGCTCAACAGCTACCAAGCAAACAATCTACCCGTGCTTTTGTTCGAGGACGTTGGAGAAGCTCCTGAAATCATCCTGGGTTTTAGGAAGCCCTCAGGTATCCAGAGGTCCTTGGGGATGACTATCCCATTTGTCAGCCCGCAAATATATATTCTGAGTACGATTACTAAATTCGATCTCTTGGGAAGAGAAGTTGCCTGTCAACGTGCCCGTCTCTAAGCAAGTAAGAAGGTACCACCAGCCTCCTGGCCATCTCCTCACCTTCTCTTGGGGAACTCTGGCCTCCCACACAACTGTCCGTCCAGGCAGGATGTCACTGACGATGGAAGCTGAAATTTTGACCAGCTTAAAGGCCACAGTTCAAACATAAAGAACAAATGATAATACAGGAATGAAAAAAGAAGCCAGAAGAGAGGAAAAGTAAATAATTTCTGATGAAAACCTTATAGCTACAAATCTCTTAATTCTAAAAACAAAATGCTAACAGCATTTCTGGTATTATATTCAGCTTTTACATAACTTAAGCAGGCAACTAATGTCACAGAAGGTTATGCAAGTATCATTATTTCTTTCTCCTGCACTGTAATCAGTGCTTCTGCCACTTGCTGCAGAATATTTTTAATTATTTTTTATGTTTTCCAAGCTAACTGCTAAGTCATTTATGTGCACCTCCAAGGAAGCAATCTAGCAAGGCAGCCTATAAGCAATAGTTAAACCGCTCTCCCTGTGCAGCCCAAGTACCACGGGGACAATATGCAATTGCCGACACTCCAGGGCACAACAGGATTAGAGAATGACAGGAATCTAGAAGTGACGTGAAGGATCCTGACTGACACAGGATTATCGCACCAATCGGAGTGGGCTTGTTTACTGGTTTAACTGCTGGATGTATAATTTCTATAATTAGAGTCTGACTGGCTGAACAACATTGCAATGCAGCTGCAACACCCCAAAGAAATTTTAGACAGGCTATTAAGGAATGATTTATGAAGCAGGCTTTTGTTCAACCAAGTGATTAGAATTTAATAGCATCGCCTGCTTAGTGGTGAACTGGACATAACCAAGAAAAAACAAACAATCAAAAAAAAGAAAAAAAAAGGGAAGTATTACAGAAATATTACAGTATCGTTTGCACCAGGGCTATGAAAAGCAGTGTCACAGTAAACTAACCAAAAAATGTCAGTCTTTCATTTTAAGCAGTTTCTCATTCAACAGGTTGTGATGAACTGCCAAAACAGATTTTTCTATGTCAAGAAACAGCTTCAGCACGATGCCCAGTAAAGGCTCAGGGCTTTGTTTCTGGTGAGTGGGGAGAGAGCAGGAATACCTGCAATAATCCTTTGGCAAGGGGGGATTCTTCAAACACTGCACTTTATTTTTTTTTCTCTTTTTAATGAGTTTTGGACAAGGAGAGGGGAAAGAAGAAACATTACTTCAAGTGTCTTAGAGCCGATCCTTTTTTTTTTTCCTCCCTGAACTTGCAAAGTGATACCCTGTCAGGCAAGTCTGTACCCTGATTCCCATTAACTTCAGTGAGAGCTAGATTGTGTTTGCAGGTGTTGTTTGACCATTCACATATATTTCTGTTGGGAAAAAAACAGAAACTAACAGGCCCTCACAGCGATGCATGACAGCAACTCCATGTAGTATGTGTCTGGTGATGTTTTTATACTACTTTGCACTTGGCAAAAGAGACGCAATGGGGGTCAGAGAGAACAGAGATTCAACAGCAAAACAGTCATTGCTCACTACCAAATGGATTTGAAACACAAGTCTTGGATGAAAAGGGATATACACGATTGCAAATGAACAGCAACACCTGCTCCAGGCAGCGCTGCGAAATCCCAGGAATTGTTCAGGAATTAGCTGTCTTGATACTGCCATGCAACATGGTTCATCCCATTTGCTGTCTTATTCTTGTCTGCTTTTGTAATTCTCTCTTCTCTTGCCCAAGGCAGAGTTTAGAAATGTTTCCATAGGATTAGCAACTTGGGCCAAGAAAATTATTCTGTATTTCATAAAACTGCTTGAACACGAGGGGAGGAAAGAAAAGTGGGCAGAATTTGTGGTGGCAGAGGTCAACGAAGCGCAACACCTGAGAAGATGGGTGAAAACTGTATAGGAAAGCAAAGGTGTGACATGACAACCTTAACGAGGCATTTTAAGCAGAACTAGAGACACCTGAGGAGAAATCAGGTTTGGGGGCTTTTTTTTTTTTTTTTTCCTGTGACAGGAAAAGAGACAGAATGAGAATTTTAGGAAAGAAAGTTGAGAAGAGGGTATCAGTTGCCAAGCAGAACACGAAGAGGAAGGCAGAGCACCAGAGCAAAGGTGCAGAGCAAAAGGCAGCAGCAGTAACGTTAGGACACGACGAGGACATGAAGAAATCAAGGCAGGGCCTCCAATCTAAACCTTCCACAGCAGCCAAAATAGCTAGATTATATATACAAAAAGCAGCAGAGCAGGTGAAGAGCATATAGGCCCAAGAAACAGCTGTTTATAACTTCTATAATACACCAATAGGCTAATATCAGATCCACATTTCTAATTGCCAGTGGCATCGGCATATGTTTCAGTCCTACAAGTCCAAGCCCGGGATAATAACTCCTCTAGGAATCGTATTGGAAAATCATAGCAGAAAACTCATTCACTGACTGCCATTTCATTCCCAGAAGCAACACTTTGTAACTGGCACATTTCTAGGAAGGAGTTTACGACGTAGTACTCGGTATGTCAAACCCTCTGTTCAGAAGAAGGGATTCTACATTAAGGGAACTAAACGTGTCAATATTGTAGAGGTAAAGTAATAAAGTCTTTTATTTAAAGTGATAATGAAATAAGCTGCCACTGTTGTTCTAAGTGTGTAGATGAAAGACTACGATAGCTCCTTTTAGGGGAACTTGAAGGGTGAATAAACTCCTCGTAGAAACTTTTGATGAACTGCCTTTTAGAATTGCAGATCTATTTGTCAAAATACCTTCGGGACGCGAACTATTTTATCTCTTGCTTTGTAGTTAGTTAGGCAATTTTTCCCCAGCACTATTACACTTTCAATATAAGTGTGTAATGTATTTTTTGCTGTCCTTTTGATTTCCTCTACTTCAAATGAAAAACAATTACTCCTGTTCTGAAAGGTTTTGAATAGCTCTTTTAACATAAATTAAATTCTCCACTTCTACAAGAGTCAACTCTATTTGTGATAACACAGATTTACAGTATTTGTCTGGTGAAAATCCAAGCATGCCAACACTGTCAGACAAACACCCAGATGCCTGGCCACAAGTCCATATATCAAAAAGTGAATGTCTAGCCTGGAAAGCAGCCCAGTAAACAGGTAGTTTTATCACTGAAAGAATATAACTGGAAGAGGAGTTTTAAAAAGGCACTCTCCATCTGGTGTACCTTACTCCATCATTATGATTTTTAACCACTGAAGTATCTGAGATTTTTTGGCTTATAGCAATTTGTAGTTAAGGCTACACCACAAATGAATGAATGATTCCATTCAAATCCCTCTGTTTACCAAGGGTTAATGCAATCTGGGAATATTTTGCCAGCTTCTGGAATATAAATTTATAAGGCCAGAGCTGGAACTGAAATGCAGATGTTGTTATCTGAAGAGCATGCAGGACCGCAGTCCTTGGCTGTCACTGCTTTGAGTTCTGAACCCTGCTTTGAGTTGCGGGCTGGACGCGACGATGGCTCCGTCCAAAGCCAGGAATCATTAAAGGGAGTTCATGAAACACTGGAAAAAATGTGCCTCTAGTTTGTAGAAAGCTGGTTACATAAACACTTCACAGCAGAGCCAGGCCTCCTCATGCGCAACCTACCGCCCTACCGAAAACAACGTGCAGTTTAGTCCTCCGAAGCCCCGCGGGCCTCCAGCTCCTCGCTGAGCAGCGATGTGTGACACGCGTGAGCGCCGGTCCCAGTGACCTCTGCAGCAGCCGCCACTCAGCTGCTGCTGTCACCGATATAAAAGTCGTTGCATCGTGAACCAATGCTAAGTCATTTTCATAAGGTAAATGTAAAACGCTTTTTCTCAAAACGCTAATTTCTCAAATAACCGTAACCTTTATCCTTAACTGGGAGCACAGCTCCTAGTAAAATCAGATCCCTCCGCTTTATCTACAGCACAGGCACCCGTGAGGAACACGCTGGGTGCCACACACATGGTGCGGTGTGTGGTCCCCATCAGATGGGGAGGCCCAAGGTAACACTCCCATGAACGCGCAAGTGTATTTACAAAGGCAAAAACATTTGACCTAAGTCCCTGTTACAGATCAGATTTCTGGTAAAAGATAATATCTGTGAAACATATAGGTGCCAGGCTAGACTAAAAACACTTCATTTCTTGCTTTGCCCACGTAGTTAGGCCACAAAAGACAATTTTCAAATTTTAAAAAAGTTAAATAATTTGAACTAATAAAGAGAAAGAATAGGATAAGAAAATAAATAAATAAAGTGAGAATATCTAATAGTAAGAGTATCTAGCAGTGCAGATGATAAACCCTGTAGGTCACTGAGGAAAACCCGGGTAGGGCAGCAGCAGCTCCCAGCTGCGCGGACGCGCTGAGGGCGGACGAGCAGCGGCCGCTTCCGGCCCCGCGGAGCCTCCCAGCGGAGCCGCGGCAGGGCCGCGGAGAGCACGGTTAACGGCTGGAAACCCGGAGGGTTTTGCTTGTTCTACACCCTAATTGCGCTTGTTCCCAATGAACAGAACATCAGGTTTTACAATGCACAGCAGGGAACTCTAAAGATTCTCCTCCAGAAAGCTTGTAATGTAAATACAGAACAACAAACTCATTCATACAATTGCCCTTCGCAATAACCCTTCTGCTTCAGTGGCAGAAGTGCTCTTTTTTCACCTCTGTTTCTTTAAAAGCTTTTTCTTTTTTATTTTAAATCTGGCTTGATTTAGAAAAAGTTCCATACAGTCTCATAAATGAATCCCACATTGTATTACTGTAAAATTAATTTCGACAAAAATAGAACCATATGACATTTTTGTTTACAACAATACCTATGAAAAGTACCTTCTTTCACTCGTTATAACAGCCATACAATTAGGAAGGACTGGTCACTGTTCTGAGTTCCAAGTAATTATTCCTGCTTTGAAAGGAACACAAGCACAGGTAACAACAGTTGCGATGGCAGTACTGAGACTTTCTCCTATAGCAATCCCAGCTAATCTGCCATCCCTTTCCTTTAGTCCAAAGTCAAAAGAAAAAGAAAATAAAAATTAAACACACATCAAAAGAAAATTCCAAAGAGATGGTTATCAATAGAGTTGCCCAGGCCAAGAACATATGAAAAAAAAACAATTTTCCAGCGGTACGCTAGTAGTGTTGATTACTGAATCAAGACAGAAGATGTACCAGTCCCAATGAACGTGCAGGGTTTATGCTTGCGCAGGTGGATTTACATTACTACTTTTTTCTTTCTTGCCCTGAGGATGCTCTGCTCATTAACTGATGCCCAACCTCCCTGATTAGATTTAATTAGTCGGAACTCATCCCATACTCAGGATTTTTGGAACAGGATGGCTAAAATATAGCTAACTTCCATTAAGAAGAGAAACTCTTTTAAAGAGGGAAATAAAAGGCCAAATGTCAAAACAAACAAACAAACAGAAAAACTGCATCGTTTTGATCCTGTTTTCCCAGCTTCCCATTGGAATTTTATTATTTTCAGAACAGTTTATTAGATCATTTTAGATCTCATACCTTATATATATTCCTCTATTGAATCTATATCCAGGTGTGGATAAGATCAGGCCTAAGGCTTGACCAAACTTAGGCTAAGAGAAAGGGCCCGGCGTCCGGAAGATCTCGCGATGTAACGGAAAGTGTAGGAGGAAGTTACAGTAAGAGCGACCGCTTAACCATATATAGGAAAGGTGCAGCCGCTTTCCCTTATTAGGTATAAATATCGCTTATCGGTGGCAGAGCAAGATTCCGCATTCAAAAAGAGTATAACTGTAGCAAGCAGCAAGCAATAAATGGCAATCCACTTCAACCATATTGGTGTTACGTGGTGTGTCCCTCGTGGGGTGGGACAGCCCCGGAGAGCCCGACCTCCGGGTGTACACGCTACGTTGCCGAGAGCTGAGACCGGAGGCAGCGGATGGCCGGGGGGACGGCGGATGACCGGGGACAGCGAACGGCAATGGCCAGGTTCTTGTGCGCTGCCTTAATTCTCTCACAAAGCCAAATCTTGCCTCACACATGAGGTTAGTGGCATTGCTCTCAAGGGCTTAACCTAGAGAAGTACCTACAATTAATGAAGCAATTGCCCCAGCCCACTCTGCCCATAAGGTGCCCATCAATTGTAAAGACACATTTTTCTCTCCCTCCTGCTCCCTCCTCTTTTCTTCCCCTCTTTAGTAAATGGATTAGCTGTGTTGTTCTTCAAATAATTCTGTGCTTAGTCTCTGACCGTTCTTTAAGGCTGATTAAATCTTTCTTTTTTCTTAATTTGCTTCAACATGAACTTTACTTGACCTCAGATTTCCTGAGATTGAAGTCTTTATGAACTGAATATGATGTTTAATTCGGTTTTATTTTAAAAGGTTTATTCCTTCAAAGGATATTTAAATGAAAGTTACAGGAATGACATGTTATCTTCCAGTCCAGGAGCTTGGTTTGCAACAGCTGGGACACATTACTTTTCTCTCAGGTATAAAAGAAAAATCCCTTATTTTGCACAAACGCCGAATGGACCAGAAATGAGAACTGGCTAATGCTCCTCAGCTTTACACAACTGCAACAGGCTGGATGGTCTGCAGAGCGCTTGCTTCTCCCACCAGCAAAGCCCCCATGCAGCAATGCTGCCCTTTCCCACGGTTTGGAGCCAGAAGGAACCTGCCACTGAAAACAACAGTGAGCATCAAAAATAATCGAGTCCGGGGTCACTCTGACAGTCTACAATCTGTCAAGTAGCTGATTTGCAAAAGGGAATCACACACAAAAACAAACAAACCAAAAAAAAAGAACACACCTACACACACACACACTGTGGTCTTGGGGCAAATTTCTTCCTCCTTCTAACCTTGAACACCCCCACACCAAAGGCCCCTTAGTTACGCTCCATATTAAAAACTGACAGAGAGGCAACTTTGTTCTTTTTGGAAAAGCAAGAACTGAGAAGGCAAATTTTGTATCACAGTGAAAAATTCCTTCCTGGCCGGCGAGCATTTGATTGATGTTCTGTACCAGTGATGCAATCAATCGGTGATCCCGATGCTCCTCAGCTCCCCTCCTGGGAGATAGCAGCAAACCACAAACTTCAGAACAAGCTTAATTGTCTGCCTCCAGGAATTCCTTCCAAATGCTCATATAGCACAGAGCAACAACTGGAATAAACCGTTCTTACGATGCAAGAAAAATAATCCGCGAAAGATTACAATGCGTTATGATGAGTTACAACGATACATAAGGCCACTCTATTCATGATGGCCATACTAGCCAATGAACGCAGTCACACTGAGGAATGAACTCCTGTGTGTCTCGAGTTAAGCACGAGCACAACCATTTCCAAAAATATAGCAGAGCTTGATTTCCCCAGGTTAATGCATCATCAAGGTGCATTACCTACCATATGCGGAGTGGGTAATATTTACAAAATAAGGACATTCCTGATTGGAATCTGTTAACGTGTGAACACTTAACATTTTACTACTAGGCTAAGCAAAAGATTTGTTGCTGACTAGAGGAATTCTTGCATGAAAATAGTGCTTCAAATCATGTCGGGAAGAAATAATATGAAGGGAGATGAATTCTCGCTCTAAGTCTATAAATAAACTGACTATAAGAATTTTCTGACTAAGCAACAAAAAAACCTCCTTATTTAAATAGGATTTGCCTATTCATAACATTTCTCAAATGCTAAAAAAGGAATAAATCTATGTAAAGTATGACAAACAAATATATACACAAATACTGCAGTAATAGCAGTAATGATGTGAAGTTATAAACCGTCTAATAAAAAAATGAAATATTTGTGAAAGATGAATGAAGCCATTAGAATTTTACTACTTTGCTAATGCCTACCAGGAAAGGCATTTTAAATTGAATGGCTCTGAAGTTGAGCCATTTTGGCACCTTTTAACCTTTTTCTGGAGGAAGATTCCCGGAGATACCCAGGGACAAGAACTGGACTGATGTATGGAAATAGGGTGGCAGTTACAGAATTGAAACATGTACTGTTAAAGAAACATTATAAAGTAGGACATTATACAAAGCCTGTTACCATTGAACTCATTTGGCAAAAGAGATGATTATTGGTGTTGACACAGAACCCATTTTGCAATTTGTTTTTCTTTCATCTGTTGCCTATGGAGTTTTCATTTACTGGGAAGAGAGTGACCAAGGAATTAATAAGATGGTATGGTGGGACAGGAAATTAACCTTTTGCTTCTTATACAGCCTTAGGAAACTTGCTCTGGTGCATCCGCTAACTGACAGTATGAATTT
Organism: Tinamus guttatus; assembly: GCF_059628265.1. Taxonomy (NCBI): domain Eukaryota; kingdom Metazoa; phylum Chordata; class Aves; order Tinamiformes; family Tinamidae; genus Tinamus; species Tinamus guttatus. The sequence goes on along the minus strand of NW_028288821.1, from coordinate 14,485,463 downwards.
AAAAACTGTTTATAGAAATGACATACCTATATTACTATCCTCCAGTGACCATGCCTGTTTGGATATGGAAGAGAAGTGACATCCTCCTGGCAAAATACCTGCTTATAATTATTAATGAAAAACTTTTTTTTTTTTTTTTGCTGAAATAGGATATTGGTATTTGGGTACTGGATTGCCAAGTTAACACAAGCACTAAGTCAAAATCTGGCGGGTCATTCAAATTGTATTTCTGCTATAGAACACTTCAAAAAGACCTATTAAAGCTCATTTTGAATCTTTAGGCATGACAGATTAAATTCACAATATTCCCTTTCAATAACACTACAGGACTGGCTCTGTCCTTAGCACCTTGCAGGCTGGATGCCGCAGGCAGCAGTTACGCTGTGACATTGCTAGGGGTAACATGGGGAAAGCATCCCCTTGGCTGAATATGATGTCCTCGGATAAACTACCGTCTGCTGTCTAGCAGGGCACTTCCCTGCACACCAAAATGCCCCAGAAAGCCACACGATCCCCTGAAGCTCCTCTGGCAACTGATCCCCGGCAGCGCCTTTGCACAGCAGTGGGATCTCCTCATTTCCTTCCGTAAACCTGGATCAGGTGTAGAAGGAAAATAATCCCATATCAGAATGAGTGAAAGCTGGTTTAGGAAACCTATGTAAAGCTTAGCTTGATGGTATGTTTACCTTATCCCTGATAAATTTTATGTCTGGTTCTATATGTTTGTGAAATGCAATAAAAATAAGTGTGCCTTGAGAAAATCTGCCCGCTTTATGAATTAATTGCATGCAAGTGAGAAATTCAGAGTTTTCATCTAGCACAGAATCTTTGGCCTCATGATATGAAGTAACTGACTGTGGCACTTCTTCAGTTCTGGAATATCACAGACATTTCACCTAGGTTTGGATAAAAAATAAAGCAAATGAGTCTTGTAACACCTCCATCCCCGGGCTGGGGGAGCCACCTCTCCAGCGAGTCCAACAGCTTCCGAGCCCATGAGAGCCTCTGGTACCCAACTACAGCCGAACCCTTCAGCCACACAGGCCAGTGACAAGGCAGGTAACATTATCAAGGTAACACAACTCACGACTTGCCATCACTTGTGAGAATTAGTAACGATGCTAGGAGAGTCTTTATATATGTAAGTACACACCAGCCACAAAGGTTACGGAGGGTTTTTTGTTTGTTTGTTTGTTTTTTTCTTACAGGTAAATAATATGTTCATAATAGATTAAAAAAATAAAGTTTTTTCAACTCATACTGTTTTATACCCGGGGAAAGCAATCGGGAAAGCTGGAAAAATTGGCTAGTGATTTATTGAGGTTTATTTCAGTTTCTTCTTCTCTCAGTACCACACCACTCATGACATCGCATCTAACAAGCAAGGAGGGGAAATGCTGGATGGTGTGAAAATGATTTAAAAGATAGGGAGTAAAGGGGAAATTCACACCTGGCAAGTTAGGTAAACTATTTTCTCCAGGAAAACATTTTTTTTCAAAGTGCTCCCCAAAGCATAATACAAGAAAGTGACTGCTTTAATGCACTGCATTCTGGAAAGAGTTTGTAATACAAAACTTTGTCTCCTAATAAGTTGAGAAAGAAAAAGAAAAAAAAAGTCTGAAAAACTTCCCAGTAGTAAAATCAGGACATTTTGGTTCAGGTTTAATTGCTTTGTTTTATTTATTTATTTATTTATTTTTAAATAAACTATACTTGCTTTTCATTTCAAAACATTAATTTGAACTGAAAACTGCTATCATTAATTAAAAGTAATTCAGTTCAACTTATTCTACTTTTTCTTCTGAAACTGGGAAAAATCTCTAAAGACATGAAAAGGAAGTAAAAAAAAAATGGGTTTGATACAGTGGCCCTATCTGATAAAAAGAGCATGTTTTGATTACCTCCAGAAGACAGTGTTACCAATTTTATGTCATTATTTCTTTTAAAGCACTTGTGTGAAGCAATGCTCTCTTCAAAGTGCCCATACATCTTTTTGTATCTTTGGAAAAGACAAAAAAAGCTCCGCCACATGTATGAGCTGACAAACACAACGTTTGCACAATGCCAAAGTAGACTACACCATTCATTGCACTTCCATTAACAGGGGGATCTAAGCATATGCATTTCTATGAAGAAAAGCTGAAAAGTCTGTTAAACATAATACCAAAAATCTAAATTTATGTGCATTGTCAAAAACACCCGTGATTCTGATTAAAAAGCAAGCAGCAACCTGCTACTATGTGCACAACCACACAACTCAGCAGCTTCAAATTGCACTGATTTGTCTAGAGGAAACTGCAACCAAAGGCAGACCGGAGATTTCTTGGGAACCTGAGATGCTGCAGCAGCAAGGAGATGCTAAACCCACGCATGTTCAAGAGACTGACATTGCCCTCTGAGCAGAACTGGGTAATGTTTTTGCAAGGCAAAATTACCCAGCTGTGGGCAACAGGAATACCCCTGCCCTGCAGAAGAGTTTCCCCATCAAACCACTCGCAGAGATTATTCTGTCACCCTGGCAGCCCTGCACGGAGAAGGCCTGTGTAGACAGGCTCACCTACCTTTTATCCTATAGCGTGCATTTCCCAGAAGAGGAGCCGACCTAAGTGCAGAAGCCTTTTGTCATTTCTAAAGTGTTCCTTTGTGGAGAAAAATGCAATTGTCATTTGTACTGGAGACACTTTCAGCAGACAAGGAAGAATAACAGTGTATGTTAGTTCAGTAGGAGCTAATTCAGTTACATAAACCAATTAAACGGCCAGTGATACACTCCAAAATACTGAAATGAGGTTTTAAGCAAGTAGCTTTCACAAGGTTCTGAATTTAATATGTATCAGCTGATCCAAATTAATTTATTTGTAAATGTAAAATAACAGACTCAAACCCAAAATAGTCAACATTTAATAACGCTATCTTAAATATGGATGCTATTTACTCCGTGTGTGAAGTACAGTAATTCCACGTTAATAAAATTAAATATACAGTGACTTAAACTATCATTTTAAATGTCAATTAAAATCAGAACATGACTCAAAACGAAATGCATTTATAATGAAATGAACCACTAAAAGTGCTTCAACATGAAATTAGCAACTGAAAGATAAAACAAAACCACCGTGTTAAATCTATGAAGACTCCAAAAAAAATCCTTCCAAAACTCTTCCCATTCAATTCACTTTAGTAATATGTTTAGCCACAGTTACCACTATTTGAATAATTTTAAAAAATAGTTAATCAAATTGAAATTGAAAAGTGTTTTAAAAAGAAGAGTTACATCTGTTGTTCACTGAAATAGTGAAGGGAAAGAGTATCAAGAAATGCCCTGTGGGAACACAGACTAAGATTATATAAAATAGTGCCGCAAGCTTAATACGCTAACTCTTTTCAATAAATACTCCCTTCCATATTGTAAAAAACTTCACCTTTTTTCAGGCATTCTACATAATTTTTCTCTTCTTATTTACTGCCATGTATCATTGCATCATGGAAGTGGTTTTAATTACTCCTAAGTGACTTAGCTAATAGTATTTTGTTAAAACGTTACTGACACGGGGCAAATCACAGGCCACTCATAGTTGTAATTTTACTATTTTGCAGTCAGCTTGCAAACCTGCTCCCACCAGAACAATACAGAGCCAAAGGCTTTCCTTACCCTGGAGTTAAAAGAATAAGAAAAACATTAATGCATGTGTGCATTCCTAATGGGTAAAACAAATCAGATAAAGTTCCAAATTATCTGCTAATTCAGACTCAGTGTATTATTCATCTTTAAGCAGTGTTTGCACGGAAAAAGCACAGCGAGAGAGCAAAGCTCACAGCAAGGCTTGCAAGTACACTGGGCAAAACGCAGCGCTGTCCGCGTGGGAACGCGGCTCCGGCGCGCCTTCACCTGCGACACTAGTCCCAGTTACTGCCATGGTCCAGCCTGATCAGCACAACAGTCCTCTGACTGCAGAACAGTTCGCTTGCTTAAATAATGATTAAATATTGACGTATCTGTATGATCTAGGCTACTATCGAAAGGAGACAGAGAGCACAAAAGGGAACGCAAGAGGAAAAGAGTGAGGAAAACAGCATTCCCTGAGATCTCAATGAGCGGGAAAAGCGGCAAATCTTAGAGACAAACAGAACTGATAAGCAGCAGCTTTCTGGGAGCGGGACAAACCTGAGGGACCCTGCACAGCAAAGGCAAAGGCACCTGCCTCGGCCACCGCTCAGCTGCCTTCTCTGTATCACAAACTCGATTTGGTCTCCAGGGAAAGTCACTGCCCGCAATTGCAACTGGAAGAAAGAAATTTGCCTGTGACTGCCTGCCCACCTCTGCTGGCAGGGTAATCCCACAGCACCTCACTGAAGGCACTGATTTAAGAGCCTGTACAAAAACAAGTGCCTTTCCGCACGGCCAAGAGGAAAGGGGATGAAATTCGGCAGTACTTACAAGGGCAGCTGGTCTTTGCAAATGTCTGAGCACCAACACTCAGCCTAGGACAACCCAACGTTATTCGCTTAGGAAGGGACGCACACAAGCTCGCTTCCTTTCTTCCAAGCACTTGCACATTTGCCTGTTACTACATTACAGCCTCACTGGAGGGACCAGCTCTGGTCCTGAGCTGTCCAGAGCTAACACCTACGACCCCACAGTAACTGAGCGGCTGCAGTTCCTGCTCCTATTAAAGCACTCCCCTATTTGCCAGAAATTCAGCATGTTCCTACACAGGAGCTGTCAGCAGAGCTGCCACACGAGTGACACTCCAGCAGAGACCAGAGGTGCTCGTGAACTTGCCACAGAGCCAGCTGGGATCGAGCCGCGGCCGCCGTCACAGCAAGCGGCCACCAGCGCCGGCGCGGCCAAGGCGGCGGCCCCTCGGCGCCCTCACGGAGCGCCAGCACCACGACAAGCAGCCCGAGGAGCTGGCACCAGCGCCCTCACGGAGCACCAGCACCACGACAAGCAGCCCAAGGACCTGGCACCGCACTCGAACGTGCCAAGGCAAACGCTGCGTTTCTGCCTGTGCTGAACACGGGGCTGGTTTCTGTCCAGCACTGACTCAGAGGAATGTTTCAAGCCTTCCTCACCAACAAGTCCCCAAACTGTACTGAAATATTGAATGTCAGGCACAGACATCTAAGTGTCAGCCCTGGAATACACGGGCCATCTTAATGCTACCGTAATAACGAGGGAAAAGTCTTCACAGAAAAGGTCTATTTGCGCTTTTTGTGACATACTGTGGCCCCTGGGACACCCTCACAGACCAGCTGAGGGTACCCGGCACCCGCTCGGCTCAGCAAGAGCGAACCCAGGACTTTCACAGCATTGGCATGGTTTGGTTTCTCAGCATTTCCTTTCTTTACCATTTGGGTCTTTTGTTTTTCCTTTGGTCTAGACAGAGATTAGGAATGTCAGAGAGCGCAATTTGGGGAACAAACCTAATTACTGCTGAGTCTCAGTACAGACGGTCATTAATGTAATTGAAGTAACCAGACTAAGAAAATTTAATTTAAGAGTTTTGTCTAAATATAGCAAACTTGCAATAACAAGGATTCTTTTCATTATATTTTACTAAATTATTGTTTATAGTTATATGAGCATATCTATTACATACTCTGCTTAGAAAAGAGTATGATATTGCCACTAAAGCAGACAAGTAGCATAAACACCATAATTAAAAGGGATAACGTTTTCCATCTGCCTTTAAATGGATCCTATACTGGGTTCTCACATAGGTTTACAGTGTTGACAGTATCTTAGCAGAGATTTACTGTTTACAGTAAATCCACATTGGTCTTATGCATTCCCACTTGCGGCGACACACCATCTCATTTTTCAACCATAATTTTGTCACATGGAAGAGAAAAGTGCAAAAAGTAGCTCTCTGTTATGTACCTTTGGGAATCCAGTATCATTTTAGCTCTTTTGAGAATCAGTTAATTATACTGGCTGTTTTCTCCTCTATATTTCACCTCGGTTTGCAAACTGTTCTCTCTTCTCATCCCTGTGTGAGGATGTTTTAACTCCACAGTACATACAAGAGTACTGCTGTTCATAATTAATAATGGAAAAATTGTCTTCTAAGAAAAAAGGAGATTAATAATTCTCTTCTGAAAAACACCACAGTTTACCATATCACAACTTTGGCCCAGTAATATTTCAGAGCAAAGACGCACTGTACATTTGTTCTTACAAAGTCTTTATTGCACCTCTATAAATAATCAACAAATAAAGCTATCAAAATCATAATGCATCCACCATAAAAGGCTGAAATTTGGCCAATGAGTTGTAAGTAATAACTCAAGCAGCTCCTTTCACATGCACAGTAAGTATTTGCCTCTTGCGTGATTTTTATGCCTTTATTTTAATACATTTTCTATTCTCAAAGAAATTATTATGGCTCATTTTGACACCTGTTCTTCAAAGAATTACAGGAAGGATTCTTAAAAACATACTTTACAATGTTTTATATAAACCTGCCCATTTCTATCAGACACTACAATAATTATTTTAAGTTATGAGCAACTGCTTTTCATATTCATGTTCATTTCATATTCATATTCATTCATATTCATTAGCAGTGGGCAGATATCAGAAGCATGTGGATGACTGAAGGGAGCTCAGAAATTTAGAATTAATGTCTGCTATAAAGTGCTGCAGGGAGCAGAAGTGGGAAAAGCAAAAGCACGCTGTACACCACAGAGCTTCTAGGAGAAGAGCCATAGCTGGTAGATAACTTGCAGCCGACTGTCCAGTTTAGAAAATACCATAATTCAGCCTTCACTGCTAGATATGGAAACAAAATAAAATGCTGTTTGCTAACAGAAGCAAGGAAAAAAATATTACAACAATAATGACAGTTATCCTAATTCTAATCACTTCAATAGTGCTTGTCATTTGTGCTTCATAAAGCACCTTATAAACAATGTCATTTGCTTCCATTCTGACAGAAAGGTAACTGAGGTACACAGAGAGGAAGACAAACAGAAATTAAAATTGCATGTACCATTTGCACTGCACCAGGTATTTTCTCTTCATATTCACTAAGAAATGACTATTTGGAGGGGCAAACCACACATAGGAAGCATATATACTTCACTAAAGCCAGCTGTTAAAACGTTTACAATCAAAACTCTTCTAAGAGCAAGTATTATTCAAAAGGAACTGGAGGAACTATCCGATCTCTTCTGATAAACTACAGCTAAAGGCTTGGACAGTCTCTCCTTTGTTATAGTTCCTATCTACCTTCCCCCTTTATTGAATCTTTATTGTCTCAATATGAAAATGCATTATTAACATTAGTTTGACTGCTAATAAAAATACGACTTTGAGTACCACTCTTGTTTTGAGAGAATTTCCTTCACCTGCCTCGGTTTTCCCCTCGTGCTGCTTCCTGTGGACACGCTTGCTGTCAAGGTTCATCACAGATTCTGACAGCTGGGCTTACTTTTTATTGGACTGAGAAAAATGAAATAGGTTTCATGAACATTTCCACTGGAAATAAGATCATGGCCCAGATTCAGCTAAACAAGCAAATACATAACTCATATCATGAAAGCAATTCTGCTAAAACCAACCTTGTTTTTTTAGGAAAACATCTTGTAAGCCAGAATAAAGAAAAACAAACACAAAATAAACCACTCCTGTACATTTGCTCCAACCCAGATCTAAGACTCGCCCAAGTCCTGGGTGCAACCAGCAGTGCAGGGTGTGAATTCCTTCCTTTGAGGGGCTGGGCAATGCCCTGGCCTCACAAATCCACCCTGTCACGCGACAGCAACAGGATTCGACTGATGGAAGGAATCACTCAGAGAGCTCATCGCACTTAAGGGTGCTATGAAAACCCACAAACACAAGCAACCCATAAATTACTTAACAACAACAACAAAAAACGCTCACATAAACAGGGAGAAAAGGTCAGACTTTGTCATATTACTCAGCGTGCACAAATTATACAGATGTTAAAGGAGGAGATTTGAAATGCCAGTATACAGCTCAAATCAACATGCTTAAATAAAATATGTTCTGCAAGAAGTTGCAGCATGAGCTTTACTTCTAATTATCCGAGAGTTAGGCAGTCACTGGATATTAGGTTTGCTTATTATGTGTATACTGCACTTATTAAATGCAGTAATCACTATTTATATTTACAGTTAAGAACATTGCCAACTATTTTGAAAACAAGCTCAGAAAGAACACCTTCAGTTGAAACCTATTTGGTTGACTAACTACTGCTCAGTAGGTTTATTTCATTTGACAACCGCTGTAATAGAAGGTTGCATCAGGAGAATCAACTATTTTTCCAATTGAAATACAAAAAATGTATTTGAGAAGTTGCCTTGTACTTCAAAATACAAAGAAAAATATCCTTTTCATATTAACAGCTATATCTCTCAAGCGTGCTATTATACTTCACCCACAAAAAGTCCATCCTGCAGGAACTGAAGAGAAAGTGCTTTGCACTGTAGAAATATCAGTCTGCAGCACTCGACTCTTCAGTCAAATCCTCCACAAACGCTAAGATTTTAGAGAATGCTCCTATTCTGTATGAAGTGTGGTATCACACTAGTCATCGTGCTTTCTAACTAACTTTGGCTATTAAGGTCTGTACACAAGTTCAGTGCCCTCTTCAATGAAGTCCTGACATAGACTCATTATCATCATTACCAGATATCAAAGGCAATAAAAGAGGCAATTTATGACAGAGTAATAATAATTAATGGTGTGGTAACATACTCCAAACCTCATGAAAGCATTACCAATGTAGAGCAACTGGATTATACATTAGCAATCTCTGAACAAGGATATTTTTGCTTAAGGAAAAATGGGTAATGATCCAGAAACTACAGAGATACGTTGCAATAATTGACTTTTTAACATGCAAGAAACCAGAGGGGCACAATGATCTTCTACAGAACCCGATGCCTGTAATATTTTTAAGAAATTCTATTTATAAATGACATTTTGGGGAGGAGTGTTCAGGATATGCTTCAGTAGATATACAGTTAACCAGTTTAGATGTTTATCAAGCTCATGCTCTACAAGATTTAAGACAAACAACGTTAATGGCCACATTCTGCATTCAAACTGAGTCCCACAAGATCTCAAGAACCATGGAAAATTTTCTTCCAATTTCAGAAGGAATGGACAAAAAAAAAAAATCATAGTGTTTGAGTTGCTCGTGTCTCTCTCCTGCCTAAATAAACGCTTAGCTCTGCAAGACCCACGCAGAGGTGTCCCGCCGCGGCGCTGCCCGAGAGGTCGCACAGCAGCTCATCACCTGCCCATCGACAGCTGGGACTGCGCTAGCTCCGGAGGGTCCTTTGAGTCTGAGCACAAATCCGGAGGCGTGGACAAGCTCAAACATCTATGACAAATGACGTTCTACAAAGAGAATCCTTTTTTTTTTTTTTTTCTTTTTATTCTTAACATAGTCTCAGTCATAGTACCACAACTAATTATAATTTTTTTTGGTCAGGACTTAGCATACTAATTATTATTTTTTCAACATGTCCCTGAACCCAGGAGAATTAAAAAGTGAGATCATCTCCACATTCAAATGATGATCTTTTTTTTCCCTAGATTATCATTTTATTATATTCTTGTTACCATATTTTGCAGCACTGTAAGTTCTTATTAAATATTCTTTGATGGAAACAAAAAAGAAAGGAAAACTTGGCCAGTGGCTAGGAGACATTCTTACGATACGTGTCAGATCATCATTCAAATATGCCCCTTTTTGCAAATTGATTCAGAGCAAGGATACAATTTATAAGGGTATCTCTAGCTGCCTCAATCATTTCTCTGTGCTAACAGTCAAACCACTTACATGAGAGTCTTAAAAGAGACTCCCTGTGCCTATGCATGTTCTCCTGTGAAATTAAATATTGATCTTATATCTGTTTTTTTTTCCTCCTTTCAGACTTTGTGGGAATGCTTTACTCAGATCGAAAGAGAAAGTATTTTTCATAACCAAAGAACGGTCTGATTTTCCCTTTCGTGACTTTCTGCCTCATTTCCTTTTTATCACCTGGGTGTTTGGGGCTGTTGAGCGCTTGCCCCGCTCCTTTCTGCGTTGCAGCTCTCCTTCTGGCGGTACCTTCCCGGCGGGAGGAGCGCTCTGGAGATGCGGTATGAGGAAACCAGCCGACACAGGAGATGAACGCAGAAGCCTGCCTGAGCTCTTGCTGCATGCCAAGCAGCAGGCCTGGCCCTCCTTTCACCACTAATTCCAAGGCACTCATGGGCAATTGTAATCTTCATATAAATGCCTCCTCCTGCTTTCCCTGAGGAGAACTGCCTCAGGAGGTTTCACCTGGATTCTTATAGTAGCTATAGTTTTTGTTTGTTTTTAAATGCATCTTTTCACCATTCACTCTCTTACATTTTCCTCCAGACACTTATTTTAATTCTATTTCTTATTTCTTGTTCTGACCTAATTTGCATTTGACGAAAGGACTCCCAATAAGACAAGGCAGAAATAATAATTACAAAAACACTGCAATGGAAGGTATTTAGAGGTATCTCCATTTCATCATGGCATTTTGTGCATCAGTAGAAAGAGAGAAATCCTGAAGATAGTGGAAGAAAAATCTGCTCATTTAAATTCATTATTAAAATGATATCAATACCAGGACAGCAGTCTAGTTATAAAAAAACCTTACATTGCTCTCACTTCAAAGAGATGGGTCGCAAAACTTCCCATTTAATCAGGCATTTCCACACTTAGCTGTCTTGCAGGTCTCCATTAACATATTCTTTCAATTCGCATGAAGTTTACTTATTTCTATTTAGACATATTTCTTACTCTTACTGTTTTACCGCTGTTTGTTAGCACTTGCCATCAGAGATTTGCTGTTGAAATTGAAATAATTTCAGTGACTAGAGAGAGGCGATAGACTTTTCCTAGTTATTTTACTCTGATCAAGACAAATGTTCTATCCCCAAAGAGAAAATTTCTTTCGCTCTACTTAATTCATATATTTAAGTTTCTCAAGTTTATACTAGAATAGGTAAGAAAGATCTATTCCGAAGATTAGCAGACATATTTGATTATATGAAAATTTAAAAAATCAAGATCTAGACTGAAAATCCTTCAATTAAGGCTGCTTCCAACTAGTTTAAAAATATTAGATATACTGCAAAGATTATTTCTGAAACGATACACAATTCTCCATCTATATCAAGTGGAGCTCTGTAATTCCTTGTGTGTCCCAAGACAGTCTCCTGTAAGTTTTAACCAAACTAGTTTGGAAACAAAAACGAGTCCCTGCACTATTAGAATACCTTTCCTCCACGCCTTGAAGACACTCTCAGCTTCAAAACTGGTCCGTAGTTTAAAAGTCCCCGTGTGAATATTTGGCCTACTTACAAACTCTGCTCTTCATTAGACTCTTTGTACAATCACACCTTAATCTCTTATCTCATTAATTTATTTTATGACCCGAGCTTACTGGTCTCTGATCTTTTCAGATCTCATTTCACAATGTCCAAAATGTCCCCACAAGCGTGCCGCTTAACCATAATACATAATTATCCCCCATTTTTAATAAGCTGGGAGAAATTTTGCCAGTATTTCAGTAATTTCTTTTCATTATCCTCATTTGAATCAACCAAAGCATTATTATCCTGTCATTGTCTCTATATGCTCGGAATTTCCAATTCTGGCTCTCTATTGTGCAAGTGAACAACATTCTTTGTGAAATTTTGGTCACTTACACAACTAAATTGCTTAAAGTCTCGTGACTGATTTTTTTTTCCCTTTTGAGAAGGACAAGCTTTTATATTCCTATGAAGTCAATGCAGCTGACATGAAAATTTACACCTAGAATAGTTGTGCTTAATTTGTTTGTTTAAATATTATCTATTGCACAAGTCTACTAAGATATATAAGCACATGGAAAACCTGAACCATAGCAACAGACCATTGTAATACAGGGAAAAAAAACTATTCGTGTTAGGAAAAATAGGGATTGTAAAACACAGAAATCCTTCTAATAACATTAAGGATTTCAAGTGCCAAGACAATCACATTCACCAAGTCAGACTTGTAAGCTCTGCAATATTAGCAACAACTGGCCATCATGAGAAGAAAAGGAAAGACAAAAAAAAAGAAAAAAAAAGATAACAACAGTTAACATGGAAGAAATCTGAGTAACATATCAGGCTCCTTGATATTTTGTCTAAAGCACCAGCATTTTATCTATTTGGGATCAGTGAAACTTGATCTAAGCCGGGAGCAGTATTTATCTTGTCAGCTCAATGGCTAAAAGAGTTGAATCTGTTCTAAGCAGTGTGGGCAGTTTCTGCTGATCACTGGCCTGAATGATGTGGATATTTTCCCAGATCATCATCTTTAATCTCACTTGAGCAATCTGATCTGGACAGCAGGGAAGCTGCGCTGCCGACAACCTCTCAAAAACTCTAATTGCTGGAATTCCCCAAGAGAATCTGGGAAGAGAGGAAAGCAAAAGGAAACCTGGTACACAAAGAGGCAAACAGATTAAATGCATTTGAATATATTGTTCTTTGACCTTACGTGTGGCTGCTATATGGTCTTTTGCCTCTGCTATGTCTGCTTACATCATTTAATTCATCATCTTCAGAGAATAAGGCTAGTAAGATATTTAGTAGATAAAGCAATGAAAAGAGAATATTTAACATTAATACGTGCGTATTGTTTCATTTAAATCACAGAGTGCTTGGGATTTGCCTCCATCTTTTAAAATCTCTAGGATGAAATAAAGCGCAGTGAAATTTTGCTATTCACAAGTCAGAATGTACTGTTTATTATGGACTTAACTAGTACCTTACATTTTGTAGCTGCTGGATGCATTGAAGCTCACTGATGAGGCAATATTTGTTAACTGACACACTGTGCTCAACAGACATATTAAAACCTTTTGCTTTTTGGGGGGTATTTTAGAACTTGGGCTGAATTTCAGTTCTGGTGCATGAAAACCCAAGACATAGAAATATAGGATTCCAAAGAAATTTACCCAAACTAAGAAATTCAGCAAATTCAGATCCACTCCGTTGAGAAAATCTAAAAATTAAACGTGTTCTGAGTCCAGCTCAGCTACAGCTGGTTCCCAACTAAACATGTCTGCAGTTGCTCAGCTTGGATGGGTACAGAGATGCTTCCCCGTTCTCACGCTGATGAGAGCGCGTCGTTGCCAAACTCAAACACACTTGTTCAAACAACCTTGAAGTCCTCCTCTCAATATACCCCCTCTATGAAAACTTGACCCTTCTACAAGCGAGCCCAAAGAATATGGGCATGACCAAGGCTCAGCTACTTAAGAATTCCAACAAATGTTGACAGATACTTTCTTTCCAAAATATTTTCTCAGCTCTAGCACTTATTTACAGTGAAGACTGTTGTTACTTGCTGCACTTCATTTTCCCAGTCCTCAAACTGTAAACTACATGGAAAATAAGAAGTTACTGCACAGAAACAAACAAACAAACAAAAAAGCAAAAAAACAGAAAACCCAAAAAACAGCACTGTCTTCAGTATAGTCACCCACTGATATAAGGAATGGATATTTAATATTTATTTCTGGTATCTGACTAACACACATGCATTTTCTTCCTATTAGACAACTTGGCGCACAACAGCTGGGCATATACTGTGATTTGGTTGATAAATTTTCCTGGCAGCTTTGCAATACTCATGTAATTGTCTGAAGAAATTCCACAAGCGTAATACGCATACCATCATTTTCAGGATACCACCTCCGGCTACTCAATAAAATGGCTCAAGTGAATAATTTTACCAGTCTATTCACCACTGATACATATCAAAACAATATATCTGCTTCTCTTCACCCAAGTCATTCATTATTTAAACATTCCCATCTGGCCACTGGATGCCCTTGCACACTGAATCAGCTAACACATGCTTCTCGTCACCATTTCTCCTCCTTTGTTTGATAAAATATACAGTGATTATTTTCACTATGTTTTCCAACTTGCAGAGGCAAATTAGAAGCGGGAAAGAAAAAAAAAAAGAACAGAGATGAAAACCGTGAAAACTGGCAGCCAACATATCAAGACACTTTCTGATGTTAAAGTTTTAAGTCATTCTTGATGCCCTTCTTTGATATGGGAGCAAACATGGCAGCTGTAGATGGATTTCAGTTCAACAATTCCTTCTGTCCTAATGGGCAAACCATGGCTTGTCTGCCGCTGAAAGAAACGTGACTACATCTAAACCAAACACAGCTGAACAGTTCCCACTTCCCGTGTGGAGACTTCCGCCCAGCACTTCAAGGCCTTCAAGATCTACAAAAAATTAACTCTCAGAGGCCGCCGCAGATGTCATTATTTCGTGGGGATGAAGAAAGTCTTCACGAAGGGAAAAAAATAAAGCTTTTTTTTCAACATAAATTCTTAAAGTCTCTAAAGTAATAAATGTAATCACAAACCTAAAACTGCAAAATGTATAGAAAAAGAAAATATTTAAATATTTCTCTCACCCCAAGGCATTTAGCCAAGGCCTAACTGTCCAAAATGAGGCTGCAAAGACCGAGGCCAACTTTTGATCCTTCGAGGTCAAGCAGCAAACCCATCAAAAACCAACAGAACTTCTCACAAGTTAAAACACAGCAAGTAAGGCTGGTGCTATAATGAGGCATATAGTAATTCATCCAACATGCCACTAGAGCATAGGATCTAAGAGAAACCGCATTTAAAATTCTGCTTTCCCGAGCACGGGTAGCGCCTGCCACGGCCAGCGCTTTGCAGAGCTGCCTCCTGGGATGCCGCCTCGCCTGGGGGCACCCACCAGGACCAGGGCTCTCCTCGCCTCCCGCTGCGCGGCGGCCCACGCAGGAAACGCGGGACGGCCAAGAAAGCAGGGCACAACCCACCCGTGCAGCTCCCACGAGGCAACTGGGGTCCTCCTCATGAGGCCCGCGCTAACTGGCGTCCCACGGATCCATACTGAAACGCACCTTGATTTAGCTCGATGAGTTGTTTCAGGTCAGATGATTTGATCCAAAATAAAATATAGTCATAGCTCAAGAGGAAAAGCAGCGATTTTCAGTTTAGCCCCTTACGCAGAAACCACTCTATTAGGGGAGAGGGAAAGAAAGAGAATTCTAAAGCTAATTCTCAGGATTTCATTAAATTTTAATACAGAACAATTCAGGGTAAAAATACTAATTTCTTGTGGTGAATCATGAAGCTTCATCTGAAATGATCCTTTAGTTTACCAGGCTGTGCTGGCTGTTTCCAAGGTACCACATTTGAGCAGACAAATCCATTAAGAATTCAATTCACATTTCTTGACCCTCCCAATTTTTTTTATCAGGAGTCCTACCCTAATATATATGTTTTTCTTTAAGTTGAAAACCCCGAAATCATGTAGTTGTGACAGAATGCATCTATTTCACTTTTTTTGATAGACACATCCTCAAAATCAGGAGGAAAAATACTGAAGTTAATCCTTATGCTTAAAATAGCATAATTTAGACACTATGATATGTTTTTCTGGACAGTTACAATTTTTCACTTTAAGCAGTTACCACTAGTAGAAATAACAAAAAAAAAGTTAAAAGACATTGTATAAGCTTAACTGAAAAAAGCAAAAAACTTCAGTCAAGCAGAACCTTGTGAAGTACTGACAGTAGAGAAAATCCCCCTCTTACTTATAATCAAATAAATTTAGTTTTCAGCCTCCTTATGCCATGACCATTACACTTCTTTTTTCTTCCATTTTTTGAGATTCTTTTGATAAAAATAGAAAAATAAGAAAAAGCATAAGATTTTAATTTGTATTTATATCACATGCATCTGAAATAAGGTGTGCTTTCTTGATATTACCATAATTTCCAATACTAATTGGAATGCTAATACTGTTAATTTATTCAGCCCTTCCATGAATCACCTTTCTTAAAATAACTAATGATTGCTCCTGCCCAAACAAATTCCAAACAAGAGACTTTTCTTTAACTCTTTTCATATATAGTCAAAAAAAAAAAAAAGTCACCTACTGTTCCATGCAAAACACATCTGTGCAGCAATGTAGATAAAGATCATTACAGTAGACACACGAATACACTGGAGAACTCTCTTCTCAAGACCTTTGGGTCAGTAAATCTATACAGCGTGCCCAGATGGCTTGTACTATTAGCAAAAAGTCACCAAAGATGTCCATTTTCCTGTTGAAATAAACCCTTCTGTGCTCTATATAAAAGTTTGAGCTCTCCTGGTGTGCTTATCAGATTTAAATTCAAAGTGTTTGCAAAGAACTTGACAGGTTGAAAAGTTGTAATATCTACAGAAGTTGCATACACTATGTCTTGGGGAAAAGAAGTCATCTTGTTAAAAGTAGTGCTCTATTCAGATATTGCTCTTCATGAGAAAAGGAACTAGAACTAGACACAGAGTAATGTAAACTTGTTAGATATATAATCCCCAGTACACAGATTGAAAAGAAAAAAAAAATAAAAGGCAGCATGACTATACTAAATACAATCTCATCAATACTATAGAGCAAGTCCTCATTTACTAATCACTGTAAAATTGGCAAGATGATATTACAGGGCATATACTCGCATGAGTAGCCCAATATCATGCTAAAGTTTCTCTTGTTCCTTTATAGGATACTCAGCCTTCAACGTGTCAAAGCTTCAAGGTGCAACATTCTTCTAGGTCCTCCATAACCTCCTTCTCCTTCCCCAAGAGCTTAAGAGCATTTTAAAATTATTCTATTGCCTAGAATCAACACATCCCAGAGTGTAACTTAAAAACATCATCACTAATTTTATTACATGTAAGGAATGTAAACACTTATTACATGTAAAAGCCATGCTGGAGAAGGCAGCAGCGTGCTGTAACAAACTGCTGGAAATCTGTTTCCCTACTGCTAGCACAAGTGATGCCGCTTCTTTGTGGGGAGTGAATTTTCATCTGCAAACTCCCCGGCAGGTGTGGTAGGGGAGGAGGTGGAAGTCTGCCTCCTCTTGCACTTTACTTCAGCTTTTTGCTTGTAGTTGCTGCCTGCTGCTTCCCTGGATGAGGATGACCACTGTCATCTGGCCTGGGCTGATGCCATGCGCTCCGCTGGAGCAGAGAGATTGCTGGTGCTGCAGCCAATGTCTTGCCTCTCTTGCAAGGAGGAAAAACTCCCGTTGAAGGGCTCTGCCCTAGAAACGTCAACAGGTTCCATCATGGATGTGACATCAACAGGATGGCTGTGCTCCCGTGGGACTCGGCTGTTGTTTTTCACCTCTGGGGAGGTTCATTTTTCATACAGCACCTCAATGCACTTCCTGTTAGTTTGTAACAGTCCCAGACCCTTTCTGGTATAAATAGTAAGCAGCAAGTTAGTACTATGGATTGGGAAAAACTCGATTTTTGAGAGTTTTCTTAAGTCTTCATCTGAGATACCTTCAAAATACTTCTCGCATTTGAAGAGAACATTCGTGAGCTCACTGCCTGTCAGCACAGGGTCTGTCTTGTGAGGCAATGTCCCCCCTGGATGCTTGGGAGAGTCCTGTGCGGCCGAAGCAGAGGCAAGTGTGGGATTTGAGCACTCCTCTGAGGCAGGCAGCAGCTCTTGGCTGTCCTGAGCCCTGCGAGCGGGGCTGCTGCCCCTCGTCACCAAGGGAGGGAGGGAGCTGCCGGCGCAGGCACAGGCTGCGGCCCTCAGGCCGAGGTGCCTCAACGCGGGCGGCTGGTCGGCCACGGGGCAGAGCAGAGAGCCCTTGTGCGGCTCCTGCTCCTCAGGGCCCGTGTGCGGCTGCCGCCTGCAGGCCTGGGCCTGTCTGCCCCATGTAGCCAGCCCTCAGCTTCGCCAATCCGCTTGGCCCTCGGGAGGCTCTTGCTGAGAGTTGAAATGTTAAGAAAAAGCAGTAGTTATCCTTTAAAGAAGAAAGTGGCAAGTAGAGATGTTCCAGCTTAGGGAGTAAATGGTTTAGAACCGCTCGAGTTGCCCCAGTGTTGCCATGAGTTTGCAGGTTCCAGAGCAAACACTCCGGCAATGGCAGCAGGGGCCAAGCAAGGCTTTGGTCCTTGAATGTCACAAACACAGAGACATCGGTGCAGTGGCTTCGTGATGTGCCATCCCTGAGGAATGGTGTGTCCAGTGGGATGGAGCTTGGTACCAGTCCTAGGAAGTGCTTTGGGACCGAAGGTGCCCCTATCAATCCTCAAACACCAGCTGTCTGCTGTGTTTTGTTTCAAAAGGCCAGTCCACCTCCCCACCAAAGGGCTAAAAGTTACAGCTGGCAATTTCTAGGGGATTGCTAAGTTTAACGCTTACCTTCCATGCAGGACATTTCATTGTCTGAAATAAATTCTATACCAAACCCACAGCTTCCAGCTAGAGAGAAAACATTCTGGGTTGTGGAGTCTTCTTCTCTGGAGATGTTCCAAACCCACCTGGGTGTGACCCTGTGCCACGTGCTCTGGGTTGGACTAGATGATCTCTAGAGGTCCCTTCAAACCTCAGCCATTCTGTGATTATCACAAAGAACACTTTACACATGATAAACAAACCATGTCTTGTCACATTTGCAGAGGTCATACTCATGTTTTCAACACTGCAGAGCTATGAATATAAGGACAATATCTAAAAAAGGATCGTTCATCCAGACATTTCCACTCCCTGGTGATCTGTGCGTGTGCTCTTTTAAGGAAACACCAAGACGGCAGCACACAACAACTCTGCTCAGGGCACTGAGACAGGACGAGCAACTTGGCCAAGAATGAAAAAGGGCAACAGCGGAACTGCCTCTTGCGCTGTGCCATGCACAAAAAATTGGGAGCAAATATGTCTGAATTGGCTTAGGAGATACTATAGAAACAGTTAATCTTAGCCTTGCTGAAAACTTGTGAAGAAGCAACGGCCCTTCTAAGGAGTGGTTGTTTGCAAGCAACATCAACAAGGCTAAGATTTTACCCTGGGGAGGCTAGATCCTGACTATTTGATGAGGTTTAGGTAGCAAAAGAAAAGCTTTAAAGGAAAGCAGAGCTTTTCTTTTAACACCACATGGAAGCGTGGCATCAGGAGCCAATACACTCTTTTTAAAACGTGGAGATACTCTAAATCTTGCACGTATGTGCTCCCATAATTTTCTGCATTCAAACCTAGGCAGCCCAAGGGGAATAAATATTTTCCTAATGCTGCTCCTTCTCAGCAATATATATCATGTGTACCATGTGGTGATGTTAATAAATCTGCATTTCTTTTCCCAAAGGTCTGTTCCCGTTTAATCAACTAATGTTATTAAGACCAAAACAAAAAAACACTCTTTTATGCAATTGAGTGCAGCTTAGTTCCTGCAGATTTACTAGTACATTCTGGAGAATAAAGTGCAATGTATAATTCTGTAGTAGTTGATAAGACAAGATTTCTACAAGCTTGAAGGGAAAAACTGACTGAATAATGCCCATACACAGGGGGCCAGTAAAGCAAAATAACTAACATCATGTCTTGCAGCAGCACTGCCTTCAGCATGGTTACTCATCTTCCTATCTACCATATGTCTAGAATATCTATTTAACACAAAACTATAATTATTTTACCTAATTAACTGATATAGTAAATCAAAGACAGACTCTGTAAAGTAAGTTAAACCATACCAGTTATGGATTGCAATGCTGGATTTTCATTCCTATAATTGTCAATGGACCTTCTCTCTGACTATGATTAATACAAACTGATTAACTTTCTTTTTATAGCTTTAATCTTTCTAAAATGTGTAAATATATTCTAGTATTAGCAAAAGATCTTGAAACAGCTGAGTGAATTAATTTTTCCTTTATTTACTGAATGCAGCCATCATTAGCACAGCACCATCAATGCTGTAGAAAACTCCCAAATCTGTGTGATGATAAAAAAATACCTCAATCTCTACTGCTCATGTGTTTCTCAGGCTGAGCTTAACTGAAAGATACCTACCCACATATTCATCTCATGATCTGCCTTTTGAATGTTTGCTCAACAGTCTTCAGAAATACCTCGTTGTAATGCCTAGGAGCACAGGCTGGATTTAGCCTTATTGGAAATGGCGAATGTCTCACGACCCTCTAAAAATCCATACTGTGCCACCTGGCCGCTCATTAATGAGCTAGTATAATGCAAAATACACGTTCGGATTTGCACAGTGATTAACAGCAAGGGGTATGGAGCTAACATCTATCACTTGATCATTTAGTCTCTGTTCATTTGCATTTGAACATACCACACAGAATTAGTCATTTTTATTCCCTCTGATACTGCTCTTGAAGTTTTAAAGCAAATATTTCTGAAGAAGCAAATTCCCAGTCCTGTCCTTTTAGTTTCATTCAGCTCCAGTAACGTCACCAGCAGAGTTGGTTTCTTTTGGCCTGCCTTTTTTTTTTTTTCCACCCCTCTATTATCCCACCAGCTTTTAAAGCATCTGCTGATCAGATGAGTAGAAGAATTCAGAAGTTCTTACAAAAGAAGCTGCATTAGAGGTAAAAGGTCTTCAGGCTGCTAACGTTCAGCTCCAAATTTCAGATTTCTTTTCAGTACTTAAATAGCTTGAGAAGTCTCGAGCATTAGCTAATAAAGAGAATCATGGGCATTTCCACATGACTATACAGATCTCTCTGAACTTAGTACTACCAGAGTTACAGAGTTAGCAGAGTTAGGTTTTTGTTTGTTTGTTTGCTTTAATTTAGGATGCATCAAACAGCATACACATGAAGAATTGTTTTGCTACCATGCCTCTGCCTATACACCATACAAAGCAGAATGTGCAAATAGTAAGTACTTTATCTGAACCACTTCTACAACAAATAGAACTAATGTTTAAAGCTGAAGCGACTGTCCAGTGCTAGCGGCTGGACCATTACTTTAACTACTGCCTCACTCCCCCCTTCCTCAGTCCAAAATGAAAATAAAATTGAAGGTTGTAAAATACCTACATTATTCCATGACATTTGCTGACTCATTTAAACTGAAACACCCCGGGAACAGTTCAATTTTGACAGTGTTCAACAGAAACAAGGCAAGGTTTCCGAATTCACCTGCCAATCCACGTTTCTGTAGGCACAACTTCCTGCCTCCTCGCTGGCTGGCTCCATTTAGCTCCCGGCACTCACTTGGTGAGCTGAAAGCCTCGATGACCTGGAGGGCTGAACATGGTGCACCAGACCCTACAGCTCCGGGCAGGCTGCTCCGTGGCTGCAGATCACAACAGCATTTCCTTGCCCAGAGTTTCAAAATATTGGCGTGACTCAAAGCAAACTCATTTGAAATTATCACGTTCTTCCCCAAATCAGAACTATTGTTCTCCAGTCAACTCTGCCTAATATCCTTTTTTCTGCCTTCTTTTCTAAAAATGAGTTAAAGATTAAATTAACGTGTGCTTTCCCCCACCTCACCCACCTTCCACGTACTTGGTGGTCAAGAAGCCACAAGTACATTCTCACTTGTGAAGTGCTGTCCTTGCAGAGGACAACAATTTTGCCTTAGATTACCAACCAGTAATTATTTTGCTCTAGGGTAGCATGGGTTTTGGTAAACAGGAGTATAAACACAGACTACAATGCAGGTTTCTCTAGAGAGGCCTTGTTGGACATACTAAATTTACACCTAATTTGGAAGATAGTGTCACTGTTCTTGCGGGGTAGCCGAGACTACTATGACAAAAACTAGGCTAGATTTGCCTCTCAGTGCCCTGTAAATTGGAAGCAATCACGCTGAATTAATGCTGTTAAACATCAGAATAAAATATTAAAAAAAAAAGCTAACAATATTCACAAGGAATTAAAAGAAAGAAAAGAGTCTGTATGCAGATATTCGATAGCTAAAGGCCTTGGATGACTTCTCGCTTAAAAGAGGTGTCAATAACAAATTCCATATAATTCCTCTTTCATTCTTCATCAAGTTTAATTGCAACATAATTACCCCAGGAGATATGCCGGTGCGACCAACCAGAAGACATTTCAGCAGCTTTACAACAATCCGAACAACCTCACTGAAGCAAACCAGCAAATAATGCATGTTCTCCAGGGCTAAGTGTTCCGCCAAACCACAAAGCACAACCAGCCAGTCAAGGTGCAGCAGTGCAGAACTGAGCCTGCAAAGAGGAATTGCTCACACCGGCCTGAAGAGGAGCCCTGGGAGGGCCCACCGCTGCATGGACTTTGCTCCACCGCAGCAGCCCCCAGAGCTCCTACAGCTCTTCCCGCCCTTCAGAGTATGACTTGAGGAGTCGAATAACACAGTTTCTACCACTTTTCTTCAAAAGAATCTCCCTCTCTTTATTATTAGACTCTTAAGCCTTTTTAAATACATAAGTAGCTCTATTAGTGCTGGTATTAGGGCCAGATTTTCCAAGGAGTTTAGCGCTTATTTTAGCACCTAAATAAATCAGCAGATTATCAAGCAAGCTCAGTACATTGTCATTAAGCAGCCTGAAAGTAGATGTCCTGAGCACTTTTTCAAAGCTCAACCCTTTCATTTTCTCTCCCTTAAAGACTTCTAGAAAATCTGATTTTAATTCCAGGTACTAGGTACTTAAATCATCTGACATTAGGGTATTAAAAAACTCTAATTTAAGAAACTGAATATGAACAAGTGTGGGGTATGATCCAGTAGCAAACCTGCACCTAACAGCAAACACTGCTGGGACAGCCTAAGCTAACCTTTGCTCACCTGATTACATTAAAGTGGCTTCTTTACATCTCGCCTTAATGGGGCTTTCTCACTTCAAGAGAAGTCCAGTAACTGAGCTGAAAACAGACTCAGGCTGTGTTAGGATTCTCTGGATGTTGTTTTATAGCCAATGATATTACAACGCGCGTATCAGGCCAAAATCTTCTGCCTTTTTAAAAGCGTCTTTTATGACTCTGCAGCATTGGCATTTTGACATAGCAGAAAAGATGTGATTTGAAAGTGACCTTCATTCCATATACACAGAAAGCAAAAATAAAGACACCAAATAACAGAAAACACTAGAAGTATGCCTAGTGAAATTCCAGAAGAACCCTGAGAAAGCAACTGCAAGCACTTATTTTATGTAAATGGCACTTAACTTGGCAGAAAACTAGTAGTTAATAGACATTTTTTTAAAAAATAGGGTATACGATATTAAAAAAAAAGCTGCAACACTGACTGCTTATTAAAAATCTTTCACTTTGCATAATAAGTTATTAAAAGTGAGACGGAAGGGGAAGGAGGAGGACTATCAGTCAAACCATGCAGAGTGCTGAAGAATGAGACAGTAAAATAGAAAATGAAGATGCCTTAATTTGCACAAGCTTCTACTTTCATTTACTGCCTTGTGTTCTCTTAAAGCATATTCTTATGTTTTGTTAAAGCTGTCTCCTTGGTTCTTTATTGAAAAAATATTCTTTGAGTTTGGGGTTTATCCACAAACTTGGCATTTTTCCAGCAGCTGACGTGCTCTGCACTGGAAGGATGCAAGAAGAGGGCATTTCTCTGTCCCTGATTCAATTCATAAGATATGTGCTAGAGGACTTTTTTCGGCTCATGATACGTCTTCCTGATTTATGGTAACTGACAGCCTCCACAAGGAGAAGCATAAGCAATTTTTTCTAGCTTTTTGGAATAAACTGTTCTTGATCAGTGCTTTTCATCAGATATTTGCTTAAGAGACAGCTACCAGATAACATATCTATTTGATGGGACTTGGGGACAGAAGGATGACGATCGGGTATTGAGCTGAAAGATACTCAACTGAAAGGTATTAGCGATAAAGAACCATCATACATTTATTTTAACCAATTTTATTCACATTGGCACAAAATATTCTGGTCATTTTTATGAAAGGTTATAACTGTTTTAATACTCTATTAATAGTATTATGTGATACATATTGTATAAACAAAGGGTTTTTTATTATCATAGTTCTGAATTCTTAGTACTAAATTTATACAGAATAATGTACTTGAAGTCCACTGACAAAATTTCGCCCAGTTTGCTATTGCCTTTCTTGCCAATTCTGCAATGCAATTAAAATGGACTTAAAAATGGGTTAGTTAACATTTTCAAAATAAGGGAGGAAGGAAAGGAAGAAGGGAGGAAGAGAGGGAGGAAGCAGCTCTTGGCTACTTGGCCACTCTACCTAATCAGAGAAGCATATCAAATTACAAGCATTATGTGAAAAAACTCTCTAGTACTCACAGATTTTGGTCTTCTGACACAGGAAAATAGTGCAGAATTCTCTTTTCTGGAAAGATGAGAGTAGAGATGAACTGTTCAGTATTCAGAAGATCTAAAGTAACAGGACTGGTAAGGAGCCAGGCTCCCAGCTACATCCTGGAAAAGCAGAATACGGAGATGTACTGAGCAGGCATCAAAGCCAGAGTTTCTCCTTCCAGCCACAAGGACTGTGTGGTTGGAAGATGGAATGAGGTAACATCAAAGCGTTAAGGTATACATTTGTTTGGGGCACCCAGTTGGAGTCACTTCATTGACTTGAGAGATTGCCAAGAGATAGAGCCCTGGACACCTGTCAGCGTGTCCCTCTACTAAAGGTTTTCCTTGGAAGCTGCAGAGCATGGAACGTGTCTCCCCCAAACCATGACAATGATGGGTCCAGGCACTGATGCTGCTAAAATTAGTCACTGAGGTGCTTAATGCGTTGGGCTTTCAACGTGGAACTCCAAGTCACTGCTTGCAAATTATACCTTCCCAGCTTGATTTTAAAGGGCAAAGATGTTTTGAAATTTGTTTTTATTGTAACAGAAGACTAGCATCTAGAAAAATAACCTTTAGAAACCCTTGATATTGGTGCTATTAGCCTGCGATTTCTGAAGAGCTCTGAAACAGAAAGTATGTAGCCCTGCACAGGGTTTGAACCTACATACCCTCCACTATTGCTATGTCCAAGAGGTTTAAAGTAATAAACGCTAATGAATGTGCTGAAGAACCAATTCTCTAAACAATCAATATATGAATATCACAACCCTTGAAGAATTTTAGCTTCATTTGTGTGGTGAAAATGAGGTAGGAGGCCCTGAAGCCCTACTCAGATGTATTAAAAATGAAAGAAAACATCAGACATGGGAAATGATTGTAATTAAAATTTGAACGCATACAAACACAACAGCTCCAATATTACTAAACAGAAATCAAACAATGATATTTGGTGTAAGGGGACTGAACAATAAGCCACTATTTAGTCACCCCCATATATTCTTATAAGAATATATTTTGGTAAGTACTGTTTTAACAGAATGTTAAAGACTTCACTGTGCTACAAAAGATGCAGGATGGCTTTGCATCAGAAGTCAAAGATGGCTTTTTCAAAAAAAAAATAAAAAAGGAGGGGGGATTTTTGGGGGATTTGCTTTCATTCTGCATCCAAAGCCAACAGATGGTGGGGGCAGCTTGGAAGACTTTATTCAGTTTTCTTTTAAAATGCTGTTTTAGAATTCTGCTTCTTCTCAGAAAATTTCTTAAAAAAAAAGTTTATATTTTCTTTAATTTGACCTTACTTGATGAGTTACCACCAATAGTAGTCATTAGTACTACCGATAACAGTTGGTATCAGTAAGTGAGAATATCACAATCACAACAGGTTTATCTTCTGATCTTCTTTTTGAAAAGCAGAATAGATGCTACTTACAGCTTCTTTCCTGGATCAGATCAGGTTTTTTCTCAATTCTACTATAAATGTCTGAACAACTCTTTCAGGGTCAAACTATATCCATACTATATTCATTCTCTCTCACATACACACTCTCTTGCCCTCCCGCTTTATTTTCACATTTCTACCACCATCTTAACAATTCCCACCCTCAGATAGCTCCAAGTGCAAAAATCCTCCAGCTGAAACATTGTGGATAGCACCTAGACTTACAGAAGTGCTTCAGAGTGAGGTGCAGAGGGTTGGATTTGAGACACTATGGAGACTCTATACCTATATAGAGGATATAGCCTCCAATACTCACTATTTCTTATAGAAAGTTCAATATACAACTGAGTAGTTGTATATACAGCATTCATATATATATATATTTTTAAACTACTCTTCCTTTCCACCTCCCACTGCTACATACACCACTGCTGTTCAGTGCATGGCACAGAATATTCCACTTGCCAAGAAAATAGTCCTCATGATTTCATTTTCCCACTGTACACAAGCTACTCTCTCATATTAGCTGTAAAGAACACTCCAACTTCACAATGAATGTGTTTTCATTTAAAGTTTTGTCTATATTTCTGTTATTTACTCTAGAATACATAGTCTCTGTTCTCAGACGAAAAATATTTCCCACAGCTATATAGCTTTATTCATAAGTTTTTCTGTATTCAAAATCCACATTTTTTTTTGCAAGTGACAAGTTGATTCAGGGACATCTGCTTGCAGAGACCTCCAGAATCCTGACACTTGCCCTGGGGATTTGAAATTTGTAGGTCTCCATCATTTGTGGACATAGGGTGACTCATTCCCCTTTCCACTGTGATTTTTACAGAAATTCAGCCACTACTATCTACAAAATAAACCAGATAATCAGTGAAGCAACTTTACTTTCATGGTTTCTAGAAGAAATGAAGTACTAGCCCATGTGAAGCTTAAGTTTTGCCAACCCTGCACAAGTATTTGAACCTCCAGTAGAACCCCAAACACTGAGAGTGAACCTGCACTCCCAGTTCACATATTTATTTTCCCTCAGTTGCAGAATCCTCAAGTATGAGTTGTGGTCAAGAGCCTCAGGAGCAGCTACCAGAATAAAATAAACACTAGTAATAGGCTAAGAACATGCTTATTTAATGACATATACCACTGTCCCCTTGCCTATTCACTTTGACCACCACTGGTCCCAATCCTCTGCTGACCTGTACTGTACTTACATTATTCCACAACGTATATCCTATTTCTCTCCAGTACGTTCCATTATTATGTAAATCTCAGTCCATGAAATCTCTTCTTCATTCAACTTTCAATCACACACTTTGTTTTGTTTCCTTAAGAAAACAGTAGTAGGTATCAAGGACCCTTCAGAGAAGCACCCAAAGAGAATCGGGAATAAAAACTGACTCAGTGAAAAAGTTAAGGATAATAGGAGGTAGTCTAAGAAAACAGGAAAGACACTGTGGAGCTAGAAAAAGATGCCACGCTATTGAGGAAGCAACATAGAGATGAAGAAAAGTTCTGAACTCAGAATCGATGTTCGGTTGTTTTCTAATCTGAAGCTAATCCTGCAACACAGGGAGCTCTTTATGGACACACTTACTCCAAGCATGACTGATCTCGCTCACGTCCTGCTCGTAACGCCTCAAAGCCACAGGATGCTCTCCTGTTCTCCCAGTTTGGATGAAAGGCAAGAATTAAAACTAAAGGTGATGATGAAGTTATTGAGAGTATCACGGAATAATAATTTTACTTTTCTGCAGGAGATTTATTACTCAAATCCATTAATTGGAACCCTGCTGTCATAATCTCCTTTTCAAAAACATTTGGTCACTGCAAACAGCTTTGCCTGTACACATCATCAGCATTGTGCTTAATAAGTGCATATTATAATAACGTATCACTTGCTAATTTCATATTTGGACGAAGGGAATAGAAATTTTTTCCTCACATTTTGACATGAAAATCACCCAAGCACAGACACTAACCAGAAAGAATGAGGCATTCTAGCCCAGTTGTAGTGATCTGTTGTCACGCTTCAAACTTGAACTAACCCAGAATTTCATCCCAACTAAGAGTTTCCTCACTCTCTCAGAAGCTAGCTATGTAGTATTTGTTATTATTAAACCTAATATCTGCTTTGAGTCTTTTATCTTGTCTTTGCTATACGAGGAGAGAATACAGCATTCATTCTCTCAACACACATAATCTGCTACAAATTCATTAGTTTGCCCAACAGTGCAGGGATTTTTACCAATTCATTTAGATGAGGTGGTTGAATGCACAGAGAGAATGGGCTGTTCTGCTCCTGGTTAAACATTACAATACTATGCTCTTTATTAAATCATAGAGATTACAAACTTCACACTACCTTCAGGAGCTAAGTAAGGCCATAACACTGAGCCAAGTCAATATTCTCCCCATTCTCAAAATTTATGACAAAGAAAATTCTCTATGATCATCACACACATCATATTATATACGCAGTTGTCATAGCATGTGATATGATATATATTATATCACATATATTTATTACTGTAATATACCATTATCCTTTCTGCCAGGGTGAAGAACGCTGTTTCACTCCATGAAGTATTGCGGATGCATGGATGGAGACTTCACAGAACTCAGATATGCTCCGGAACCCAAATATATTTGCTTCATGATCTCTGTGTGCCCTGGCTAGTATCCCACAGGTATCACTGGTGTGTTTTCTCTGGTTTGATTTGTATCTGACTAAAGTGGTGCAACTAGAAGAGATTGAATTAGCTGGGCAGAAGTGCCTAAGCACAGACCGAGCATTTGCATAGTAACTTGATATTGCTATCACTTCTTGGTAACAATATTAATGCAATTATTTGTGAGATTCACCTCTATTAACACTCCATGGCTGAACACTTTAAAAATCCTATCACCCTTTTAAGGTTTCCAATATAACCAACATTTCCATTTGATAAAGACAGTGTGAAGTGAGAGTGACAAGATTTTACATACACACACACATATATATAAAAATATATGTAAAAATATTTTAAAAACTCCACACCCACGACTAACTTTTCTGTCAAGGTAAAAAGGATCTTGAATGAGTTATTCTGAGTCTACAGTAAGTCAGGAGGAAATGGACTGCTATGAAACAGTACAAGCAGCTTAGTTCCCACTTTTGTTTTTTTTCAGGACTTCTTTACACACTCCAAATGTGTGCTGCAGTACATACGAATATAGGTATGTGTGTACTGGCTGTGTTTCACAACTCCACACATGCAGGATCCTGAAAAGCACCACTACATCTGCATCACTGAACTGCTTAGTGACACTCCTTGCAAAACATTCTATGGCAGGGAAATAGCAATCACCTCACTGTCTATCGAGAGCAGGGAGCATGTACAGGTTTCAAAAGAATACAGCGAAGGCAAAGTTGATTACACAGGAGAGTCTGACATCTAAAGGTGCACCACAGGCCTTGTATTTGTGTGGTCCCTGTTGTATGATCAAAGCTAAAGTCATCAGTCCAATTCAACAACATGCAGAAACAAGCAACACGCTGGCTTGTGTACAGCTGAAAGACCATGCTCAGAGCTTGTTGCTTCAGCTGCGTGAAGGAAGGAAGAACCCTGGTAACATGGGAAAGAAGGGACAAGCTTAAATAAGCAGAGGTGCCTGGGGCAGCGAGAGGCTGCAGGAGAGACAGAAAGCTCACACGCATATGAGGAGAAGGCGAACGTGGAGCAAGAGGTAAGGAAGCAGGAACAGAAAGTGCAAAGTCTAGAGGGAAACAGTCAAGATTTAAGGGTGAATGAAAAATGCCCGAGAGATTGTTTGATCCAAAACCTGTTGATGACAAGGAGAATATTTGCCAAATGGTCTGATGTGATGTTTGTTATCCCAAATGAATGCATTTCAGATCACTGTTTGACCAGCCTATCAAAATCAGCAAGGGCTGCTTAAAAAGGGACCTCGGAAAGCTGCTCTGTCACCAGTGCCAGTGAGCTCCTTTGAAGATACTGTCATTAAGGGATGAAGCACACGAACAGTCAATATGAGCCCTCTGAAGTTTTAAGTATAATCTCCTTATTTTTTCCACACTGAGTTCCTGAAATCTTCTCTGGTGAAAACAGAAGCAAAATCGATGCCAGCAGCGTCGCCAGCAAGCTAGTGAGCAGCTGCCTTCGTTCCTAGCTTTGCCTTGTGTGGAGGCACGTGCACCCCTCATTCCAAGGGCATTTCTGCATTTATTGTTGCACTCACCTGAGCAAACACGGCAGGGCTGTGCAATTTCCTCCCTTCCGCTAGCTTTTTATTTCAGATACTGTCTTCCTACCACTCACTGATACAGACTGAGTTCTGAAATTTGACTGCTCAAAATCAAGGGTAGTTAAGGAGAATCAAGAGATGGCAGCCAGAGAAAAAAAAAAAAGCCAACAGTAACACAGAGCAAGTTCAAACTTACTGGATTCTGAAGCAAACACACAAACACATACATAAATATGTGGAAGCACATACAAATACACAAGGTCTTCAAGTAGACATTACAAATACACAAGGTCTTCAAGTAGACATTAGAAACTGAATGAGGCAAATTTGTCCCAGAGCATTTGTATTTGTATGACCGAGTTTTGTCTGGAAGGACTGAAGAAAGCGGATGCATTCTTCTTTGCAACTGAAGTTAAATTGTAGCAACTTAATTTTCTTTCTGAGCTCCAGGCTCAGACGCTCTATAAGTTGTGTTTAACCCTAAATAAAGGTCTGTAGCTCGCCATCGCAGAGACCCTGCTCCTCACTACGCCCGAAGTGGCGCCCCACGTTGGGCACCATTTGCTGCAGCTTGTGAGGGAGCAGACTCAGTCCTTCTGTTCCTTCCTTAGGCATGAAAGCGTAGTCCCCAGCCGCTTACCTCTTCCCTTTCCAGAGGCTTCCAGTGCATGCGCAAAGGACGCTTCTTTCCAGCGTGAATCCCGGAGTTCAGCCGGGCGGTGCAAGCGGAGAGACAGCTCGTCCTCGAGCCCCACGTCGGGCGCCATTTGTTGCACCTTGTGAAGAAACGGCCTCAGACTGGGGTGTAGTGGGACAACTTTATTTTCAAACCAACCTCTTTTTATACTTTCTTAACGCAAGTGTTGCAAAGCTTACAACCGATCAGCATCTTGCCACCTGCGCGGTTGTCCTGGCTTTGCTTCTGTTCTTCTCACAAGACGTTCCTCACACGGGGCAGGGGGAGGTGTTCTGCAGACCTCCTTTTTCGGCTCTGTCCCCCATCTGCTGAGAAGACTGACATCCTTGCGGTTAACGATCTGCTAACAAGGTGCTATTGTCTTGGAACGAGCCTCCACACAAGACTTCTACATACATATGAGGAAACATTTAACACATTACAGCAATAAAAAACGATGAGGCCGGAGCAAGTCCCACACGAGGCTCAGCTGAGGTCTACGGGTATCCCGTCAGCGCTTCAGTGCGTCCCCCTGAAGACACCCCACTGTCCCCACAGCGCAGACCAAGTTTGCAGCTTCCTGACAGAACTCATAACTCAGATGACGAAAGAGAGACACCTAGGGTCATGGTTAATGAAGGACAAAAAAGGTTATTCTGAATGAACAGCACGACTGCTAAAGAGCAAAACCGCAAAACAGCGAAAGGGTTACGGACAGCCGCTTCATCTGTACTGTCCGGTGCTGGTGCCACCTCATTTATCCAACAGCCAAAATAAAGTGATCAATAGTGTGATGCCTGTCTGTAGATTAACTATTCAAAGTAAAGAAGTAAAGCAATACCACAGAAAGTTTTTGTACAAAAGTCACTACTTCGAGGAAAACCAGCACACACACACATACAAACAACATGAGGACAAAGATCAAAATCTTGCATCCTGGGTCAGGTAGCTGCTCCTCTTATTTCAGAAAGCCCAGTGTATTAAAAATCAAAATACAAACAAAAAGACCCTCATTAATATGGTAGAAATACAAGAACAGCAGAAGAAAAATACATTATCTTCCAAGAGTGAAAATTCTGCAAGGGAAAATTATATATGAGCAACATTATTCCTATCCTGAGGTAAGCATGGCATTCTGTGTCGATGTGCAACAGTGATTTCCTCAGAGTTCAATGTTGCAATGCATAAACAATCACTTTTTTCTAATAATGGATACAGTTAATTATTGATTTCCAATCTGTACTGGGGAAAAAACCCACATACATTAAAAACAATGATATTTGCCCAATTCTGTATCAGAAAAATTAGAAATACACTGATGATTTCTACACTCACATTTGAATAGTCTAAAGTATTCATTGCTCCATAGACTAGTAAGTAGAAAATTTGAAACAAAAAAACCCTCTAAACTGGAAAATAAGTTAAAATCCACTTGCTGTGATACATATTTGCATATGAATTGCAGCATGTGGAATTAAAGTGTAGGTTCATTGGTAGAAGGCTAAAGGGAAGTAAAGCTAGTTTAGTAAGAAGCCAATTTTACATTCCCTATCTTCAGTAGATACATGACATTTAAAACTATTATTCATCAACCTCCAAACTGCTAATGAGACTTTGTGAAAATTACATTCCCGTATTTACCTAAAATTATCATTCCTTTAATAGAGAGCTGTTGTTACTTACGTCCTGGGAGCAGCAGCTCCCCAAAGGCCTTATTTGGGTCAGTGCTAGAACAATCCTTCACCAGGGAACGTAAAACCTGAAGAAAAGCAAGGGGTGGGCAGACCCAAACATCTGGATGCCCCAATCTCGCAAGTTACATCTATGCAGAAGTTCACTTGCCCAGATTGACTTACTGAAAAAGAACAGATCTACTCTTGAGCATAAAAATAAAAATAAAAACAAACCAGAACACAAACACGTTCTGATTCATTACATAATTCATAATGTTTGTTTCAAAGTCCCTTGAAATAAAGGAAAGCCTGCCATCACTTGCAAGGTGATTGCTGCTAAAATCACAAAGGCCTGATTTTCTCCTCTTTTCAGCTAAAAATTATGGCATGTTTGTACCTGGGAAACAAAACTGAGTTGAGATGTCTCAGTATTTTACTTTTATGTATGCAGTTTTTCTTCTAAATTCTGCTAGAGAATTATTTTTTCTAATTTGGGTCTCTGGGGAATTCTAAAAACATGAAAGAACCACAGTCAGATACAATGTGGTTATTTATGGGAGTAACATTCATAGGGATTTGATTGCTAAAGCTGTGATCCTAGCATTTTACAGGAAAAGCACAAAAAGCGATGAAGACTGGATTTTTTTTTCTTGAGTACAAAACGACTTGGAAAAAATGACAACATAGATTATATGGAAAAGAAGACAAAAAAGTAATGACTGAACACTGTGTTCTTGTCCTCTAATGAGAAAATAAACTTTTTGTTTTTTCTAGAAAGCAGTGGTCAAGTTTACACTCGAGCAGTTACGCAGTTCTCACCAAAATAAGTCTGCTGAAAATGCTCTCATGCCACAACAAATTAGCTTATCCCCACAACATCAGTTATTGAGCAATTACTTTTTGCTCTCTGGGAAATACAGGCAATGACGACTATTGCAAAACATTAACATTTTAATAGTAAATACTATTTTGCTAATCACTGAAGACAGAGAGTATAAATTTTAGAATATTTCTCTTGAGCATTTTATTCTACTGGCAAACACAGCCACTCCACTTCTAGATCCTTCATGCAGTTGCTCCACTTGTTTGGATAAATGCTTGAAATGAATATGAGGGGCAGTTAAATCCAAAGGCAAATTCCTTAGTCTAAAACCATGGAACCACTCTCTAAAACAAAACAAAAAAACACCCCAAACCAAACTGTTGTACTGGCAAATTGGCACACAGCCCTATTTTCTCTGAAACCATAAATCCAAAAAAATAAAAAATAAAAAATAAAAAAAAAGCCTCCACACCTTTTAAGAATACTTCTATTAATGTATATGCCTATAAGCAGATTTAAGTTGAAATAAAGTATATTTTCCATTCTTAATGCGAAATAGGATTCAGATCTTAGGTGAGAAATCTTATAAATAAAGATAATACCTCACAGTGCCATCTACTGCTAAAATTTTGAGGTACTAATTATTCTAATTTATATGCACTCAGCAATGCTTTAGACCAAAAAGCCTTAGGAAATATAATTCAAAAGTGAAGAAAGAGATGGTAAAACATGGCTAATTATACGATGTTACACAAATTATTGCCAAATCAACAGCTACATGGATTAGAAAAAAATAATCCAAGAAGGTAATTATCAAACTTGGATAAAGTAAGGCATAGTTTAATCTTTCCTCTTTTCTCCCCTTCCTCCCCCTACCTTTTATATTTCTGGAATTTAGTGCTGAGAAATCCCTGTCATGTCTCACTGCATGTGTGCCTGCCCTTATGGGAGGCAAGCCCCCTAAACGACCGTCTTCCCAATAAAAGCCCTTGGGGTGAAAATATTAAGTGAACCTAACAGTGTATTTCACAAACGGAAAAGGAAAAATTCAGGCTCTAGGTCCAACAATATTTCCCCCATTCTGGGACTTAGGTCCTGTGGATGCTTTTGCAAATACACATCTGCATGTACATAATGCATCACCTGTATTTGTCATGCTCTAGAAGAGACATTTTTGGGTTTGGAAGATGAAGTCTGACATCTGCGGGTGAGCGTAACCTTCATCAGAGCCACGTTAATCCCAAGGGTAATCTCACAATCAGCGAGTTACTAATCTCAAAACACAGGACACCCCGTGTCCAGCCCAGACTCTGAAAACAACATGCCTCACGGGGGTAAAGCTGAACATTGGCTGGATGACACCGCTCCTCCTGAACCAACCCAGCCTCAACAGGATCTGAGGGTGGCAGGGGACACTGAGACAAGGAAGAAGCCATTTTCCAAAACTGATACAAAACTGTCATATTTGACACCTGCGTAAATCAGCACTAGCACCTCAAGCAGAGACATGCCTCTAGTAATGCTGTTAAACTTTCTGCCTTTTCTGATGATTTATCAATACAAATTTCTGCATCAAGATTTTGGATTATGCCTGTATGACATCTAATATGTTTTTCATTTTGCCTTTTGGAAAAGCAAAATGCGACTTACTGATCCAGTTCTGGACTGTGTTTTATGCAATGTCTTCTGAACATCTTCATCCACATTCCTGGGCAAAAGTCTGAAATAAAAAATAATGTTTGTCTGTAAACGAGAACAAATAGAGGAACCTCAGCATTTTGAGGGTTTACAGCATTTTAGAGGGTTAATCTACCTAATATAGGTAGGTTTCCTGTTCACATAACTGCTTTCACTGCAAGCTAGGGTATAAAAAAATTCAACTATGAAAAGTGAACAAGCCTTTATTCAAAGTCTGTTAATTCCCAGATACTCTCAGTTGCCAAGCTCCTTCATCTGACACCCATCACTCTTTGAAAGCACATTTTATTACTTCATTTAAAGGTTACAAAGATCCTTTCCAAAAGGCTTGGATTACCATCTACCTGGTCATCCTCTTCAGCCACAAGGACTGGAGCTGACAGTCAGGGCTTTGAGCACCTGATTAACTTTAGCATCATTCTTTCTGGCATGTTTTAATACTTCTATTCCTGACTATTTATGAATTTCATTATTGCCAAAGTGCAAATTATTAAATGAATGATTACCATGTCAGATCACAATTCATGACATATATATATATATAATTTACAAGTTTATTTTTATAGCTTTATCACTTTATTTATGACTATCTCTAACAGTGTATCAAGGAACGTAAAAAAATAAAGAAGCTAGGATTGTTGCTTCAGTAAATTGGGAGATAATTTCACAGCTCTATCATAGTTACAGAACGACAATTAATCCATCATTGGACAATCTTTCTTAGTAGGTTTGTGTTTGGTGAGTTTTTAAATGTGTTTAACACTCTGGTGATTCATGCACTGCACTGACAGTGTTGTCAGCATTAACTGTTGTTTGGGGCACAGTAACCACTTGGGCTTAATGCAACCTTCTCCCTCAACCAGAGGAAATGTTTACACGCCCCTTATTTCCAGGGCACAGATATTTGCAGAGCTGGGCTGCAAGGTTGTAGTCTTACAGCTGACTCTGTAGGGCTGCGTACCACCAATCTTCTCATTTTGTCAACAGTTCCCAAGTACGTCAGCCTTAACAGCACAACCACAGATTGCAGATTTTGCATGTCGTCCTGAATATATCCCATAAGCACACACATTTTGCCCTCTCCTGTTCAAATATTCATCACAAATCAGCTCAGCATCTGCCCAGTAAATGCTATAAAACTTCATGTCTACCAAGGAAAAAAAAAAAGATTTTTTTTGATGAAATGCTACTTAGTGGAAAGCACTAGTTGGCAAAAAATGATTTTCTTCTCCTAAAGAAAATAGCTTTCAAAGCAACTCATCTGAGGAGAAACTTCTGATGTCCACAAATGGTCATCAAAACTGAAGAAATGGTGATCTTGAAATAGCCAACAACTGCTGGAAGGGCTTAAACCGCAGGAGGGCCGTGTCCAGACCCCGGCTGCGCCACGGGCCAGCGGTGGCGCTGGGAACGCTCCCTCCCATCCTCTCCTACCAGACCGGCTCGACTTTTTATGAATAAATATTAATTGCAGCAGAGACAAACAGAGGTTTTCCATAGCCCGCAGGAGGACCATAATCACTGAGCTATAAAAATCAGTGCTTCTCTCCTGCTCTCCAGCATGTTGAGTTTTTAACTATTTAAGCAGTGAAAGAGTTGGATGAGAGACAGCAAGGCATCAGCTGGGACAATCTCTCTATCCTAACAGTTAGGTCTCTACAATGGTCTGTGCCATCCCACCTGAGTCCTCTATTTTCTCCCCCTTTGTTAAAAAAAAAAAAAAAAAAGGACAGACACGCAGCCACCCACACACACCTCTTACTGGCTCTTTCTGGGGCCAGGAGCCCAAACAGAGGTAAGAGGTGAGGGCAACCCCAACTGCAAGACACTCAATATTTAGAAGCTGCCATTTACCCCCTTCCTGCATCTACACTGGCCTTTCGGCTCCTGCAACCAAGAGACTGCCAAGAAACTGGGAGAACAATCTACTCTCCAAAGCAGCTGCTATGGTTTAATTTCACCAAGATGAATTTGATATATATGATTGGAAAATAGCTTTCAGAAACAAATATTACTTTTCCTTGCACTGACACACAATATATTTACATTTGTGACGCTGGGATTTTTTTTTTTAATCTGATGCATTTTTCATGATAGAATTAAAAAGGACCAAGCCTTAAACTGAGAATTATGTAGCACTCAGTTGCAAAGCAATGTGTATAGAATGACACACTCGTTTATGCTGTCTTCCTCATGGCAGAGGTTTCTTCATTTAGATATGCTGCATGAAAAATAGATCTTGTGCTCCTGGTAAAATTAAATGTTACTGATGCATGCATTTTTTCCTGAAGTCTATTTTTGATAGACATCTATTACATTGAACCACTCGTTTTTTTTTTTTTTTTAATCAAGCTTTGCATAACCAAATGTTGACAATAGAAGGAACGTTTTAGATAAATATTTTTAGCTGAGACTAGACTGTGGGGGCAGAAATCATTCAATCATTAAAATAATTCAGTTAACCTTGTACAGCTGCTCTAGTTCTTTAAAAATACAGTCTGATCTATAATACTAATCACAAGTGAATAAATGCATGTACCAAACCATTTTTTTATTTCTTAATGCTCACCACCATATGACAGAATACATGCCGATGGCACGCTATCCGCATGAAAATAAAATACACATTTAACCTTGGAGGAATCCACGCGGTTTGTTGATCTGTTCTTATGAGGCACACACACAGTTGGGGTAGGCTGCCTTTTCTGCTTTTATGAGAAATTTCTGCTTTGCTGGTCAAACCTGACCTAAAATAGGCATTTTGCAAGGCACAAGAATTCTTCATTCACAGAAAATAATTTTATACTAATGTTCTCATTAGCAACGTCAATCAGAAAACTCAACAAGATGTTTAAAGCAATAAATTTAATGGGTGCTTAAAGTTACGTCTTCAAAACAGCCATATCTTGAGCTCAGCCAGCACCTGTCTGCATAGCTGCATCGCAGCTAAGGGTCCAGACACGAGCCCAAACGTGGAACCAAATTTACAGTCAAGCAACTCGCTGCCATGTGCAATGGATGGCACGAACCAAGAATGAAGTAACGCCTAGTTCTGGCGTGAAGGCCTCTGGGCTCGCCTTGTCCAAGCAGTTCGACTTCTGCGGTCAGCAGCGACCACGGAGACAACCTGCCTCGCAGCCGCACTCAGCTCTCCCGTGCTGCTCAGCACAAAGTCTCACTTGCAAGGGGGTTCAGCCTTCAGCAGAAACCTTTAGTGGGACAAAACATAAAATTCTGCAGCCACTAAAATGCTTTAAACATTTCTCACCAACTCTTATTCTAATAGTCAGTCTACATAAATAACATCTATGCAAACAAACAAACGCAATTTAATTAGAAGGGAAACAGATGATTCATTTTTAAGGAGGGGTGAGGGGAGACTTCTTGGGACTGAAATGCCCATATCAGAACCCAGTAACTTGCGTATTTTGCATAGCCTTATGTAACAAGATTTTTAGAACAGACCAAATCCATGAGGAAGACTCATTGTTTTTCAGCCTCCTGGGCCGCTAGGTTTCTGTCACACTCCGTTACCACAGAACACACATGTCGTCCCGCTCTGCCAAGTCAGAGCAGAGGGGAATCTCACACGTTGAGACAAAATAAAAATGATGGACCACAAAATGAGCCGTTTTGTGTTCGGAAATACATTCGCCTCGTTACTATTCACACGCGCACAGGACGGTTAAAAGAATGCAATTAAGATATGAAGCGCCAGAGAACACTAGCCCAAACAGCCTGAACTTCCTGCTCCTAGCAGCGACAGCGCGGGCGAGCCACGCGAGCGCTGCCTCCGGCAGCAGTACAGCAAAACTCCTGACCAACGCTGAGGGGCTGAGGAGACAGGCGGCTGCAGAGAGGCAGGCGACGCAGGAAAGCAGAAAAGCGAGAGGGCCTTCCTCGTAGCGGCACTGCCAGCCCACCCGAGACATCCCCGGAGGGCTGCACCCACACGAGGGCCCGCAGCGCATACGCAGAAACGAGCGGGGCTTGCATGGGGCGACGCACGCGTGCTGCTGCCTGCTACAGTGACTCCTCATTGTGATTTCACCTGGATCAACACAAAGTGCTAAGAACCTTGCTCGGGGCAGCATCTGCGGGATGAACACAGGACTTTGCTTCCCTCCTTGCACATGAGGAAAGCTGGAGCCAGCCCAGGTTCTGCCATGCCCTGCGCGCCAAGCACAGGCCGCAGAACCGGAAGCAGAGGAAAGAGGGGTGAATTTAGTAGATTTTTTTTCCTCCCCGAAGAAACACTATTTTCTCCTTCTATTTCATCTTACTGCACAACTATGCAGTTTCTTCCTCCTTTGTTGTTGTTCTTCTATTAGGAAGATCATAGGTATTTTTCAAATACTTGCTTTCAAAGAGCAAAAAAATCCTCTAAATTTTCTAATTTATTAATTTTTAAAAATAATTCTATTTTTAATCCCTTTTTTCTTGTTTTTCATTGAACTACTAAACTAAAATGAAGAAATGATTAGGGGTTTTGTTTGGGAAACCACCAAGACATGACAAAAAAAAGTATTTCATTTTTTGAAAAAAAATGACAACTTTCAGTGATAAACCTTGAATTTGGTTGCATAACACTGTACCTGGTATCATCTTAGTACCTATTTGTCCACAATGAGTTATGGCAAAAGGACAAGACAGTGTGGAAAGAAAGGAGACATCTTGCTCTGCAAGGTGATGAGCTCAAGGTGATGAGCTTGTGGAGGAAAACTGTAAGAAGAGAGAAAATTAAGAGACAGACAGGAAGGCTATTCTTCCCTTAAATAAAGTATGGGAGAAGCCCAGTGTTGATACAATCATCCTCCTGTTGCACATCAGACAGACTTCTTGAGAAACCTAGTCACTTCCTAGCAGGATCATGACCATCAATTGATGGCGTCAGGCTTGGTTATGGAGCACAAATCGTACAGAGGCACAAGCCAGTTGTAACCAGATAGAGCAACAAAAAGCCAAGGTTGGGATTTATCCCGTCGTAACAAGGCATCCCAGACAATCTCTCCAGGAACTAACTGTAAGAAAGTTACTTGCTGAGCATCATTCTCGGGCCCCACGAAGCAGGTGGTGATTCTTCATTGTGTTTTAGATAATTATCTCCCTGCAGCCTGCAGATTCTACTCTTTTAGAATAAAATCTCTTTCTATTCTTTTATAGTTTTGCAGCGTACACACCAGCTTGCACTGCAAACGCATTTTTGGGGAAAGCGTGGATGCCACTGTTTGGCACCACATATGGCTAGACCTAAAACTGCCACTTGGAATCACTTTTCAGCAGAAAAACTAGATTCTTGAAAAAATATTTGTTCTTTTAAATTCCTTTCAAAGTTTTCTATCAGAAAAAGGCTAGGCACATCCCAATCCTTTCCAGTTTGTACATCACCACCATCGCCTTGAGCCTTTGTACTCAATAAGCACCCCGGGCAGAGACTGCAACTAGGAGTTATGTAAGTCAGCTGATCCATGCTGTATCAGGGTATCTAGGGATTTTGTAACCACCGTGCCTTTTTTCAGCTTATAATTTATCTTCTGCATATAATAAATGATAGTATCTGAGCATTAAGATTATTAGTGCATGGATCACAATAACATCCAAGTTTGAATCTGAAAGAGAAGGCAAAACTGCCGAAATGCTACCAGAAATGCGTTTCACATGGCCATGGCTCTCAGCCAAGTGGGGACCCTGAAGGGAAACGCCATGGCAGACAGGACTGACATTCTCATTAATTTGCCTGGCCTGAAAGAGACAACATGAGGGCAGGACTCTCTGCCCTGTCCTTCCTCACTGGAGCCCCAGCAGAAGCTGCTGAACAACGGGAGCCCCTTCCTGCTCTCCTCCTCTTTTGAAACCTCACTGAGCTTCCCCCACCAACAGATTTACTTAGATATTGAATTCATGCTCTTCACACTCTTTAATAGTGTTGGGCATTTGATTTGCATAGAGATCAACTGAGACTGGAAAACTGCAAACTCAGTCCGAACAGGCTGTGCAAGATCAACGCACGTTCTCTACTGGCTTAGAGGTGGCTATATTACTTTATTTATTTATTTTTTTTGTCAGGGGCAGCAACATGCTCCAGTAACAACAAATAGGAGAAAGAAAAGTTGAAAGTTGCTTGATTTCTATATACCGTCAAGCCTCTGAAGCCAGAAGAGAAAAAGTTCTCTTGCATCATTCCCTGTGCATTAGCCTGGATTTTAGTACCCAGGGAACAACACGGCCTCTGTTGCTTCATACATGCACACATATCACTTTTTTCCCTCCATCTATCTTAAAACTATTAATTGGAATAAACCCAAAAGGCATGAGCTGAAAAGTTCCAAAAAGCCTCCAAAGACGCTTTACTAAAGAGGGAAAAAATATAAATCAAATGCAGACATACTCTGCACAGGAGAGCTGCATAGGTTTGATCGCGGCACCTCTGATCAAATCTATTACCTAAAATCTATTACTTGTGAGCAATCCTTCCCTCGTGGCAACACAAGAACAGTAGAAGAGAATTTCCTGTGTTTTAAGAAATACTCTGTTGCTAATGATTGCAATATCTTTCTTTTTCTTAGATCCCAATAGTTTGCGTAGAACCATTAAGTCTCTTGTAAAATATTTTCAGATAAGTTCAGTAGGACTCGATACCTAAATAGTATGTACCTCCAAGTGCACGTGAAGTGATGAATGCTTTTAAAACATTGTGACATCTCCGATTGTATTTATCACAAAACCACCACTAAGTGAACGACATCTCCAGACCACAAAGCACTGAAATGAGGGGTGAAGCTGTAAGGCAAGCTTGCCCTGTCAGCACTGTGCGGCGTGAGGGCTCAACTGGCAGCGGAGGCAGCGAGGGGAGGCCTGAGCCCAGGAGCAAGGCTGGAGCCAGGCCCCTCTCCCGGCTGCTGCATCTTGGCAAGGCACCATGGAGAGACTTGTGTGCTAAGAGCACGTTGTGTCTGTTCCGCAGATAAGAGACTTGTTTTCAAAGATATGGATCCAAACTCCTAATCACGCCAAGAATTCACAGAGGAAAGAAAATAGGAACAGTTAATAGTTTGCTTGCAGATCTTTGAACTAATTATCAACAGGGACTACAGTTTGCCCATTATTGTAAGATAAGAATGCCATTAATTCTGCATCATCAAGAGCTGAGAAAGGTCCTAATATTTGGAAGCAACTGAATCCCA
Organism: Tinamus guttatus; assembly: GCF_059628265.1. NCBI lineage: Eukaryota > Metazoa > Chordata > Aves > Tinamiformes > Tinamidae > Tinamus > Tinamus guttatus. Next base: position 14,443,580 of record NW_028288821.1, on the reverse strand, counting down.
AATATCTTTGGTCAGTTAATATTTACTGAGAAAATAATAAAAATGCTAGACAAAAAAGGAAGGAATAAGATACGAGTCTGAATTTTGAGATGTGCATTACAGGAAAAAAAAATGCAAAATAGCTGCCACCTTTTCTAAAATATTTCAGAACGGCACCAAACCTCTAGAGCTATTTATTTATACATATATATGTGTGTGTAAAAAGACTCTTACAGGCAACGTCCAGCTGCAGCCCCACGCCGACGCCGCTGCTCGTGCCAGCAGCACCTGCACTCCAGATATCTCCCATCCCACCACACGCCTGCCGGCGCACAGGCTTCATTCCAGTTTTCTTTTGACTTAAGTGGAGAAGAGAAGGCTGACAGGGAATCTAATCGGTGTCTATAAGTACCTCAAGGGAGGCAGGGAGGAGGATGGTGCTGGTCTCTTTTCACTGGTGGCCACCGACAGAACTAGAGGAAACAGCCAGAAACTGAAACACCAAAAGTTCCACAGGAACTTAAGGAAAAATTTCTTGACAGTGAGGGTGACAGAGCCCTGGAACAGGCTGCCCAGAGAGGTTGTGGAGTCTCCTTCTCTGGAGATCTTCAAACCCGCTTGGACGCAGTCCTGTGCCACGTGCTCTAGGTGACCCTGCGTGTGCAGGGGGGTTGGACTAGATGATCTCTAGAGGTCCCTTCCAACCTTAAGCACTCTATGATTCTAAGTGATGTGACACGATATTTATGACATGAATCTATGGGCTGACTGCAGTGCTACTTGAGGACATAAATAACTTATGGACCTGGGCAAAGCGCGGAATCAGGACTTATCCAAATATCAAGGCCTGGTATTTGACATTCACTTGCACCTCCGCAGAGGCAGCAAACTGTTATCTAACATGGAACAGGCCACTCGAGCACTCATGCATCACGGAATTAAAATACTCACATGGGCATACAGCACATCACAGACTCACAGAATGGCTGAGGTTGGCAGGGACCTCTAGGGATCACCCAGTCCACCCCCTGCTCCAGCAGGGACACCCAGAGCACGGGGCACCCGGCCGCATCCAGGTGGTTTTGAAGATCTCCAGAGAAGGAGCCTCCACAGCCTCTCTGGGCAGCCTGTGCCAGGGCTCTGGCACCCCCACGGGCAGGAAGTTCTTCCTCACATGGAGATGGAACTGCCTGGGTTTCAACTTGCGATATCCCTAGATATCCCATTTGTAAATTAATGCTATATTTTTTTTCACCTATAGTTTCTTATCAAAAATAGGAATTAGTGTTTAAAACAGCCTTGTAAACTATATTCATTCTCATTCACTAGAAGTTTTTTTCCTTAGAGAAGCAGAGAAAGCATAGGCTTGTGAAAACAGTTTCTCAGTAAAGGGTTTAATTATCCTTTAGCTTCTAATTCATTAAGTATAGGGTTTTTTGTTTGTTTTTGGGGGGAGGAGAGCAGGATAGGGCCTAAATAACAACCTAACTGCTTTGTGATATATTTTGGGGGGGGGGGGGGGGGGAGGGAAGAGAGAGAGAGAGAGATATTGCTCTCTGCTTAGTCTGCCTCAAAATAGCATCTGCCCCACTTCTAGTTCAGCATTGTCCCCACATCATCTTGGCCACCAAGAGGAAAGAATTTAGAAAAGGGAGGGAAAAAAAGTAGGAAAAAAATGCCTACATTTAAAAGAAGGGAAAAATTTGGATTACATACTCAGATTTTCATCACAAAATATAGATGATTTCATTTTTTAACGTTAGAGTATTTCTAATCCCAATTACGGCCTTTTCGCTGACAGTTTTGAATCAAGCTACAAGGTAACGTTAGCAATGGGGGCGTCATAATTCCAACTAACTGCCGACATTCCCTAAAGCGCCAGTCGCCTCTGCGCCCTGCCTGCCGAGTGAGTCCAGTGCAGTCCCAGTGTCCCTACACGTAGGGTCTGAGGCACAGGAGAGACTGCTGCAGCATTAATCTTTTCACTACAAGTAGCATTTTGTTAAATTAATCCCAAGGAGTGGTCCAGATAGTGCCATGAAGGAGATGCACCGTGCTCTGATTTTATTTTCCAGTCCCTCTGATCAAGGTTCTCTAGTGTCAAAACTGCTTTTGGCTTCAACATTGTCACCCAAGTACAAGTTCTGGCTGCCTTTCTGGAGGGGAGCCAACAGATTTACGAGGCAGAGAGAAGAAAGAAAAAAGAAAAAGAGAAAAATAAACCAACAACCCACACCAACGCCGACAATACAACTGAACGGATATCCCAGCAACAGTTTTGGAGGTAAGAAGAGGGGTCAGAAGATCTTTAATGCTTAAAACAATAGTAGGGCATTGTATTATTGATAGAAGCAGAGAGCCAAGGTAAAATAATAAATGAAGGAGCAGGATGGCTGCAAAAGAATCAAGGCAAAAGGTGCGAGTAGAGAAGGGCTTCCCTACACGCACACAGCTTCTGGAGTTAAACCGTGTAATGCAGAGCAGAAGAAAGCTAAGTACTCAGCAACCGAGGAGAAACAGCTGGAATGAACAGAGGGAACGCAGGCAGCAAACAGGAAGAATAAAATCTGCAAAAAAAAGATTAGAACTGTCCTAGCTTCTTAGTTAAGATTCCGATAAGACACAGAGCCATCAATAACAGGGAGAGCTTCACTGAGGTCAAACAGCATGAAAGGCATATGAAAGCCATTTTTTTCTTTCCCCTCGTTTTAAAACATTTCTATACAGACAGCTACACCCTAGAATTAGTACAACTGACATGACATAGTGCAATGCAGATCAATGTACTTCAAGGACAGGGTAATTCAACATAACAGAATTGCCTTTAAATGCTTTTGCTTGAGGGAGGAGAAGAGTTCTTTTCTGTATTTCCTTTCAAATACGTACCAGACTGTACCTGGTGCCCCCTTCAAAGTACTGAAGTCATAGATAAAATTTTCAAAAGCACAAGTACTTCTACCCCATTAGTAGCTACCTAAATAAAGTAAAGCTCTAGCACAGAGTGAGTATCTTTGCCAACTGGCCGGCCAGCCTGGTGAGCAGAGCTGTGGAGCAGGAGCAGGAGAGGGAGATGATGACCCACATCAAGGGGGGACCAGACCGGCAGGCAACGGAGGGACTGGAGTGCTGGTGTCCCAGGGAAAGCCAAGACAGCTGGAGCTCTTGAGCCTGGGCTCAGGACAGATTTAACCTCTGCGTATGAAGAGCAGAACTGACTAGGAAATGGATGTGCATATATGCACTGCAAGAACCTTTCAAATCCACCTGGGTGGATGCACCCAGGATAATCTCCCATGTTAACAACACATCACTGAAAAATTACATCAGAAGTGGAGCATCTTTCATTCTATTCCTGCATGTACCACAAGCTCTGGTATAATAACAACAATAAAGGTATTTATGTGAATGGGAAAAACATCCTCCTCCCATCAGTTTGTAAGCAGACTTCATTTTTTGCTGTTCAGTTAATGTAACCATTAAGTGGATAGAAAATACAAATAGTCTAATTGCTGTTCATTTTTACTATATTCTGCCTTGCATAAGATATTCTATGTAAGCATGAGGATAGCATAGTTTCTACATTATCCAAACAAGATACCTAGCACCTCCCAAGAAGAAGACTCCCAGCCTTCCTATTATACATGCCTCTGAAGATACTGAAGTCAAATACTTCCTATGCATATAAATAAGATTTTTATAATAAGTAAGCTCAGCATAAGAGAAAATAAGAGGTAGTTTACTGAAAATGTATCACAGATTGTGAGGATACTGAAGAACAGACTGAAGATGAAAGCTGACATCTCAATACCGACATGTGATAGGCAGGGAGTCATCTAATTCCTGGAGCTTGAAAGTAAAGGCCAGTCCCCCATGCTTAGTGCTCCAAGGAAGGAAAGGGAAGACAGCGAGCCAGTAAAAATGATAGCCTCACAGTATGGTCATTGGAGTTGCCTTGTGAATAGAGATAAGAGAAAGATCAAGTTCTTCAAGTTTTGAATGGACATTGCATAAAATGGGAGTGGGTTTTAGCTGTAAGGACAGAATGAGGTTAGAAGTTTGCAAAAGTTTAATTTGGGTAAGCAGAGTCTCTCTGAAAGTATCTGTAGAGGAAGAAAAGAATGAAGATAAAGCTCACGGACCAATTCCCAAAATCTGGGAAGAAAATCCTGTGTAAACGTAAGGGTAAATAGAGGGGAAAAAGTAGTTTCTACAGCTTTCTCCAAGTCTTTCAAGCTTTCTCCAATCATACTGAATTTTGCCAAATTTCCCTCATAAAAAAAGAAAGAAAGAAAAGGAAAAAAAGAAAAAAAAGAGAGAGATGGAGCATAGGAAAACAGAAATACAGGTGGGAGGACGAATAACTGTGTGAAGAAAAAAAAATAATTTGTATGGTTTATCATCCAAATGCTGCTCAGCATCTACAATTCATCACTGCAAAGCTGGAAAGCTATCACTGGAAAGATATGGAATAGGAACAAACTAAGGCTATTGCTCCCAAGTTTGTAATGAGGCCTTAAAGAAAACCATGCAGCACCAGCTCATATGATGCAGGGAATTCCCCTTTCCACTCATATCACTATCTTAGATGAATAATTTGAAGCTGATTTACTTTCAGGGCATCAAATATTACTGTGCTATGCGAAGTTCAATGAGCTATAGAACGTCCCAGATGAACATGGTATTGCATGAATACTACAAAGTAATCTCATCTTCTCTGTATACAAAAGATGGAATAATTTCCTGTTGACTGGAAAATATTTTACTAAATCTGAAGCAGCAGACAGGAGCCTTTCATGCAGAATGGGACTGCAGAAAACAGTTTAATAATCAGCAGTTTATGTATCCCAATGTGTGCTGTACATGGTGAGCACTGAAAATGATTTGTAGTCAAGAGGCACAAAGAGAATGAAAATTGGAAATGACAGTGAAAACAGAGTAAGCTACATTATCATGACAATTCCCCCACCCTGCTCAACCAAGAGATGTGGTTTGAAACACAGGATGCAGTTGCTACCTCGTAATACTGTCCAGGCTGACCAGGCTGTCTCCAGAGTGGGGACAACACAGATCGGATCAAGTCAGCTCAGTAAAGGAAAGCCATTCGTTTGCATGACCTTTCTGGAAGAGGCAGCTGAAGCTGTTCATTTTACTGCAGCACTGCTAGCAGAGGCTGACAGCTTCCTATTGCCAAGTGCCACCACCTCGGTGGCTGCATAAACAAAGGTGAATCGACCTAGGGCAGTGGGTCCGTTTCATATGAACTGTGTGGAAAAGGGCTGCTTGAGATTAACAGGCAGAAATAAAGGTAGGTCTCTGATGGATTTTGTGGGGAGGGGACCTTTGAGGAAATCGTCTCCCCAACACCAAACCAGCCGTGCTCAGGGAGGTGACTCATGGTGGTGCCACCTGCTCACGCAGTGGCCTCCGGGCTGGCGGCGTCCTTGCTCTTCAGAAATAGAAATGAGCACCAAGTGGCAGAGCGACTTGTTCATGAACAGATCAGAAATGCAGCTGGTCTGGCAAGCGAACCCAGGTCCGTCCTCATCAGGCTTCATCCCTAGGAGGTTCTCCCACTCTCCAGAAATGACATACGCTCAGACTTCCATCACCTTGGCCATTCTTTCCCCTCTCTCTACATATTTGTTTTTCTCCTCATATCTTTTAGTAGAGAAACAGAAAGCCCTTAAATCTCTCATCACTCATCGGCTAAATGTCTGAACACATTGATATTATATCTCAGTTCTTTGCCCTAGGGCCACCTTTCAGCTCGCTGTTTATGCAGGGTCTGGTGGGAACATATTTCAAATACTGCAGTTCAGGAGTGAATCTCTCTCACAGCGGAGCGTACGCAAAAAGCAGTGACGCACGTACTTCATGTTAAAAAAACCAGAAGCATACCATGCACAAAGAAAAGCAGATACACTGTAATACTAAAGAGGTTATTTAGTGATGCAAATCATACCTATACACCAGCAGAGGCCTTTCCTGAATATTCAGTACCATGCTCCTAGATTTAATCCATTACACTTGAGATAATTTGTAAGCAATACCTTGAAACCAGAGAAAGGCCGTGGCTCAGGGCCCTTCAGCAGATTTTTTTTTTCAGTTCAGTCTTAAAATAACTGAGCCCTGAAACAAGTGCTTCAATCTCAAGGGCTGAAAGCAAGCGGCCGTCCGCATCCCCGTGCTGTGCCACGCAGAGCGGCACCCTCCGGGGGCAGGAGCAGCCCCGATCCGCACGGCGACATCAAACCCCTATTCACGGCATTTTATGGACATAATCAGATTTTTGGATCAGTATCTACATGCAGAGCAGTACTCAGTGACAATAAAGATACGAGATATTTTTTGCCCCTTTGAACAAAGAGCAGGCCCAGAAGTGTGATGCAGTTTTACAAACTACAATAAAACAGTTTATCTATGTGCACATTCAATTCTATGATCAGTCAAATCTGAAACATTTTATTGTCTAATATTATTGTCTAATATATATATATTGTCTAATATTATTGTCTAATATAATATTGTCTAATATATTACTAAGTAAAATATTCCTTATTTAAGGGAAAAAAAGTAACATTGAATTTCCTTGGAGGTCTGACTACTGTTTTCTATTACTTGTAGGGCCTAGTGCTATGCTTTCCATTTCAAGAAAGGAGGAATAAGAGTCTCTTCACAGCAGCTGATTTAGTTCATCATTAATTTAGTTCATTCCCAGTACTAGCTTCATTCCTGAGGTGCGACCCGACGGTGCCCAGGACGGGGACGGAGCTCCACGGCTGAACTCATTGCAGGATCAAGCTCAGGGCTGGGCTGGAGGACAGGCTTGTGACCTGGGCGTGTTAATTCCTCGCGAGAAGAGCTCCGAGACCAACCACCTCCCCCCTGCTGCGCGCTCACCTGCCGTCTGCCCTTGGCACACCGAGGGCGACAGGGACACAAACCAGCCCAGATTGTCCCCGCCGCAAGGACAGATCAAGTTTGCAGCGTCCCAAATTCAAGATAAGTTCAGACTGCCTCCAGGATGGTGCAAATGGTTTAAGCTAAACCTCAGGAGCCCTCACGTTTTTGGCTCTTCCTGTGATGTCTTCACCACACTCAGGTTTTAAACCTCCCTCCAAAAATCAGTCTACTTCAGCAGCCAATTTGTCAGCCCAGCGTGATCACCACCAGACATATAGGCATCTCTCAGCACCACTGCTTGCTTTCCCCCCCAAAACTCCGCAAAATCTTGCCATATTCACAGCATCCACCTACCCCACACAATTACACTTCATTTTTTCCCCGAAGTTGTCTCACCAGCGCTTCCCCAACGCCCCTAAAAAGCAACTACATCACTACGCGTTGCAGAGGCCACACATGGTCAGTGTCTGTTATCTGTGCCGTAACTTCTTGGCTCTACATGTGCATTTCTTCCCTAGAGTCATCTTAGACTAAAGAGAAAGACTGTGCACATTTGTCCTTGTTTTCCCAGGAGCAGAAGAATTTGCCTGGAAGGCAAGACCCCAGAGATCTGCAATCCGAATCTGAATTTCTGTCTCTCTCTATCCATTTGTTACTGCCTCCAAGTGTTTTTCCCTCCAAATATCCACCGCAATGACAACAGCAAGAGTCCCAATAAAAACAAAGTTATTTTGCAAACAATAGACAAAATAATTTTCTGTTTAACCGCATAAAAATCACTGGACTTGCACCACCACAAATCAAAACCCAAGATGTTGCTATGCTGGTCTACACAATCAGACAATATCAGAGGAGAAAATAACTGCATAATTGCACCCAGGCCGTCATCACATTCAGATGATGATATATCACCACAAGCAAATCTCATTTTTATCTTAAGTGAGCTAATACTTTTTTTCGAGTTTATGAGAGAAACTTTTTCATTTCTTCCCCTTCTTTCTCAAGACTGACCTGGTGCCTCCATATCAATAAAAGGGAGAAAAGTGTCTTTGGCAGGTACATTAAATAAAATCCATAGACAGCACTTCATAGGAGAAGGATGGAGCAGGACCAAGTAATCTGAGAGCTGTGAGGAAAACAACAAACCGATGCTTTAACTGAGGAAATGTACTTCTGGTAACTGAAATGGAAAACATTAACAAGCTGACAGGTAAGTTTCACAAAGAGCTTGGCAGCTATTACAAGAAAACAGTAAATACTAGTAGTGCTCCAAAACCACAAGCAATAAAACTACATCTTCTAATTGTATGTTTCCTTGGCACAGGCTTTCGTCACGAACATATCTCCTAAGAACATTTGGGACAGTATTCTCAGTAGCTATACCTTTATTTTTCAGTGATAATTTGTTCAAAAAACAAACACACAAACACGCTGCTATATTCTGCCAAAGATGTAGCAGCTGCAGTAGTGCTGTAGTAGTGTGTTTACATGATGCACAGTCTAAATCAAGCAGCAAAACCGAGCAACATACAAGCAAAGCAAGAGACTCTGTGAAAGATGATATCCCCACTGATAAATGTTAGAGCCCAAAGGAAGATTCAAGTAGGAGAGCGTATCTTTGTAACACAGTAGCATTTACTTAACGACTGAAGAGAAAATGACCACACTTTGGCGAGGGAAGGGGAACCCCAGCCCTCATCCTGCCAGGAGGAGGGCAGGACGTCGCCAGCAGCAGACGTCTCACTCTGGCAACCTCAGCGTAAGTAGTTAAGCGCAGATGGGGACTTGTTATTACTTCTTATTTCTTCACCCACAAAACATGCAGCTACACAGTGTATTTTGAATATCAGCAATAAATGCTTGGATTTTCTATTTTAAGTTAAAAAAATGTGATAAAAAGGCAGTTGAACTCGAAAATGAAACTCCATAGGCAACCCAACCTTGCTCTGCTACAGAAGAGACCAGTGGAAGTGAAACACCCTCCAGAGACTGATTTAAGTCGTCATATTCCTAGGCCTGCAAGAGGACCCCAAGGCTGAGTATATCCCTGAACATTTTCCTACAGTCATTCAGAAAAGGGTATGCAACAGAAAATAAGAAGCAATAATGGTATAAGGAACAAACTACTGAGGAGTGTCTATCAGTCATTCAGTCAGGTGTTACAAGCCATCTTATTATACCAAAACTACTACGCTATATATACATTTACAAGGATGGCTGCAGGAGCTAAAATGAGTTATGGGAATGAGCTACAGCCAGGACTTTTATAACTAATGATCTGAGCACTGTATTGGAAAAATATTATTTAACGTATCTACTAATCATGAATTAACCATTTTAAAATAGCACCTCGTTATAAAACATGACAGTTATGTGTGCCTGTTAGAGAGCCTAATGATGGAACTGTAACATTTTTGAATACTCTTGATAATTTATTGAGGCTTAATTTGTCACACACAATTTAACAACAGAGGAGCTATAAACAATAACCTGAAATGCACTCACTGTTTCGTATGATCATACGCGTGCTGTCACCCACCTTGACGTATGAGGGCAAATAACTATTTTCAAACATGCTGTAGGGTACGGCGCTCGGAAGATCTCGCGATGTACGGGAAGAATAGGGAACTAAGGCATATGCCATATTAGGTAAAGAGCAACGCTTATTGGCTATATAGGCATGCTTCCGCCTTTGCTACCTTTATAAGATCCAGCCTGCGTATATTAAACGCCATTTGCAGCATCCTCATATTGGTGTCTGTGCTCTCTGGCCCGGGCACGGGTTGGACGTGCCTGGCCGCCTCGGCGGACGGAGTTGATTGCCGATGTCAGGCAACACATGCCAACATTAATGCAAGGTGGTAATGGACATACTAACACCAGGTTTGAGATGATGAGAACTTCCTCTATGGCTATGAAGTTTTTCAAGAGGACATAAAAACAAGAGAAAGAAAAGAAAGAGAGAGACAAACACACACACACGCACAAAGGGTGTTTGAGCTCGAATTAGGTGGGATTGGAAAGGTTTGTTGTGCTAACAATTAAAATAAATAAAAAACAAAAACCAAAGGACACATTAGATAAATTTGGTCTTGAAAGCTAGTGCTAATTTGAGAAAGGAGTTGAGACAACATCTTCAAATAGACAAAGGGGAGTATTATAGCTGTGAAAGTATAAGAATAGAAGCATGAGAAAGGTTGGAGAGCAGAAGTATATTTCATTTGAATAATTTTTTTTGTCTTGTAAAAATGTAATTAAGCATTGAGTCACACCTAGCTCCTCCTACGGATATGATTTTAAAAATTATACATTTCAAATTTAAATGAAAACAGAATAATTTCTATGAGTTCAACCACCTTTTAATCAGACCATTAAATCGCAGACCAAGTCTGCAGTTTTTAATTCCAAATATGAAAAGAGCTTGTGGACCACAAAACTTGACTATGTTAATCATTTTAGTTGGTCTAACAAATGATTTCATGGCCACCCTACAGATGTACGAACAGTAAATAATCTCAACACTGCAAAAGGCCTTGAACAAAAACCCATTTAAGTCCAAATTGATCAGTTGTGGTGTTACTGTAATTTTGTGGATGAATCCTGTGTGACTCAAGGTAGAACAGAGGGAGCTGCTCTGAAGAATTCAAACCTAGTCTCCCTAAATACATAATCTTTTGCTACAACAACCTGAAAATATCCTTTTTTGAGCAAATAAAGGACCATTTCACAGAAGGAAATAGTTGTCGCCCCCTTCCTAGAATGGATAGGAATGAAACAAGAGACTTCAGATTTTCAGCAGGAAAAGTTGTGTTTAATAATAGCAAAAACAACCTAGGCGATCCTTTGGCACGAAGAGGTGTTGCTTGTTCTGCACTGCCAGGGGGGCTGCTCAGCCTCGTCAGAGCTGTTGGAATTACGGCCAAAATGCACAAACTGAGACAACAAGCACTAATCAGAGAAACGAAAAGGAATACCAAGAACATGTTAAAACCATCATAGCTCTGAAGAAAGCATGACAGACAGAAATAAACTGCTAATTACCTAAAAGTTAAAAGGGTTTTGTTTTGTTTTGCTTTTTTTCAGAAAAGCACACACACCTTAACTCAGCCCCAGACTACGTTACATGATGCAGAACATGCCATCTGTCGCACCCCAGCAGTCCTGCACACAAGCGCATTCTACGCAAAATAAACATTTGGAAGGGAAAGACTCCAACCAAAAGCTGGCTGCTTTTCCAAATACGAAGAGAGGCCTGAAAACACTAACATACAGCAGTAATAACGAGCTTCACCACAGCTGTTTAACTACACTTTATATGAATATAATTAAATTGATCTCCAGCAGATATTTTAATCAGTACACAATAGATTCAAGGCCTTACCATTATTAGTGAAAACCACCATGATAGCATAGGAGGCAGAATTAAATCATTCCAGGGTTGTCATAAAAGTGTTTAAAGTGGTGGCCAAATGGAGAGAAAATACTATTAAGTCAAGTAATAATGCACTTTTATGGATCAGGGATCAGCAGCAAACTAGGGTGCAGTGACAGGTAATATTACTCTTTCTCAGCTTAGAGATTAACTGCATCAGTAAAAGCTGAGCAGGGTTTGGGGGAGGCTCTCAGACAAGAGGGTACCAAATCGCACGGCCAGGCCCCCGTTTGAGTGAGGGATGCCCAACGCCACCACAACTAGAACTTGGCAGAACCAAGCACGTGGTTGCTGCCGTTTCTCACGGCCCACAAAACCAGAGCATTCAGAGGCACAATACCCATTTTCATCCATAGGAGAGGTGCCTTGGGTGAGCGGTTCTGCTTACCACCCCCTCTCCATCTGGATCCGATGTTGATAATCTCAGCCTTGTACTACCCTTGTATGCGTAAGTGAAGTGATAGGCATTACCAAGCCAAGAAATCTGAGGGTGGAGAGACAACCCTCCAATTGAGAGTATCTTCCAATGCATCCCTCAGACTCAGGGCTTTTCCTGAGACAACAGTGAGACTTGAAAAAAAATAATTCTACAATGGAGCTCCCCAAATAAGTGAAGTATGCCAGCAGGCAGCCTGTCACACTTACATTAACTATATTTATTATTTGGTTGCTAATGGTTCATGTCTACCAGAGCTTTAGAGTGATCACTGTGACATGTGGCACAGAAATAAACAATTCAATTAGTCACATTTAACTGAAATCTGATTTTGGGTTCTATGGCATTGCCTGCAGCACAAACGCAGCCACTTTACAAATCCTTCAAGCTGTTCAGTCTCAGAGGTGCCATTCTGGAAAAGGGCTTAAACTGAATGGCCATCCCATCTCAGAAGTGTAGGCAGAAATTTAAAATTGGACTAATATCCAATACTTTCAATTTTTATGCTTAACTTAAAGACTAATAAATGGACGAAATTCAGAGTATCATTTGCAGACTAGCTCGCGCAAGGCAGATTGTCTGTGCGGGCACCCTCTTTGAGGCAGCTCTTCAGACAAGTTCTGACACCTGCAGTCATAGAAAGGACATCTGTGGATGTCCTATCTACAAGCCAGCCCTACGACTTGGGCAAGTCGGTGGGCAGCTGTATAAAACCCTAAGATAGGGTATATAGCCAGCATATAGCCACTGAATTAATCGTGTCACCACATATAGTGCTGTTCTCTTTTCCTTCTGTACACCTCAAAAACACCATGTTGCAAAACCTGGTTTCCAAAGTGATTTTCTGCCAGATGTGACACTTTAGAGACTGTGATAGAATATTTTCTACTACAGAATTATTTACCATGAGTAACTCAGATGAGGGCTAGGCCCAGGTAAGCACAAAGTGCTCCTCCTTCACTTAAGGCTTTCTAATGCCAATAGCTCACTTTACTGCTATAAATAATCTTATGATTTATCATAAATAGAGTTAGTACTTGGACTTAAGGACCATTTGCAGTGGTCTGTTAGAATTACAGTCTAGCAATATATTATTTAATGCTTTAAATTAAGGCTTCAGAAATGAAAAATAAGTTCTATTATCAAGACCAGCACTGAAGTCTCATGCAAATATGATGCTTCATTGAGTTAAGACATAAAAGCCTTAAATCAATATCCTGAAAAATAGAACAGCAAGACAAAATAAACCCTTTGCATACCACTTAAGTCTGAGAAACAACTTTAAGCTACTTCCTTAAATAAAATCTACTTTAAAACACACGGATGCTTGCAGAAAATAATATAATAGTTAGACACTATGCAATTTCCCAGTGTTATTACAGGGTCAGCTTAGAAACCCAGCACGAGTAATAACACAGTACTAACAATTAGCAAGTCAGAATAGAACAGTATGTTTGGGGCTTTATGACTAGGGTACACATCTACCTAAACAAAATAAGGGCATTAATTTAAAATTATCATAACTACTTATGAGTAATATCAGGGATGGGATAAGAGCCCATCTTATTACACACACAAAACAAGAAAAAAAAAAAAGACACCCACATAGGGTACAATTTCAAGTTCTCAATATGAAGCAGCCTGTCTCCATCCATGTTCAACATTATTCAAGAGGTGAAAACTACAGCACAAAAAAAGTCATTATTTCTCATTTCTCCAACGCACAAGAACATTCATAAGAGAACAAGAGAGTGAAGACACATTACAGACCACGTAAAATGTCATTTTTTAAGACAAAAATCAGCCGATATCTTTGCTGAGGTCAGATACTCATTAATAAACTAGAGCTTGCCACAATCTAATGTCTGGATCAATGTAATCTCACAGAGAGATGAAAGGAAACTGAATGCATTAAGAATCACACTATAATTTACACAGGTCTCCTTATCTTACTGCCACTGAAGTCACCAGCAAATTTGCATCAACTTCAATGGGATTGTTGATGGGACCTAAATTATTCTTGGGGGTACATTACAGTACCTGCAATTTCTGTATTTTACTTTACTTCTTTGATGAGAGTTAATCTCATAGACTTGTCATTGGAGTTAGCATACTCTTACATAAAGAGGGAATCTTAAATGAAGACATTTCCCCCTATTGTCAACCTTTTCTGGAGAAAATGAACATGTTCTCAGAGTTACTATTGGTGAACTGCTCAGTTTTGATGAAACTTGATATATGATGGTATCATAACCGTGACGGTATCATAATTGTGTTATGTGATGGAAACATGGAATTATCATACGCATGGGTGTGTGAATCAAGGCATTTCCTAGGGAAACAGGGGAGCACATGGACCTAGACTGTGCCTGGAGAGTATATATTTTTAGCAGAAGCTATTCACACCACAAACTTAAACTCCTATTTTTTAGTAATTCCCTCATTTCAGTAATTGTCATCTAGTCCCATCTAGCCCCTAGTTTTGTCAGGCTTCCCCGTTAAAAATTTTGAATAGCTCTATCATTTATAGAACTACTAAAGAAACACCTTAATTCCAGAGCTAATTCAGATGCATGTGAACAACTATTTTGTACATGAAGATTAGCAATTATCCTTCACGTCGAACCATCCTTTCTGCGATTAAGGTATATGCCCCCTTCCCTCTTGTGGCCCCCTCTGCCTTGGGTGGTTATCAGTACTGCTTTTTCCTTTAGAATACCTTGTATGACATACCCCAAATTCATGCTATCCTTTCCAACACGGCACTGCATTGGGGCTCAGCTGTGGTGGTTACCTCGGGGCATCAGAGAATTCCATTAGACACTTCAGTAAGTGAAAACCAGGTCCCATGAGCTGCATTTATTTATTTTTGGTTCTAAAGAAAATCCTTTCTGATAAGACCCCTAGAAAGGATCATAACATATTTCTAATAAAGATCAACTCAGCTGGTGAAGCATTAGTCTGCACACAACTGACACTCCATCATTTTGACACATCAGCATAGGAGAGAAGAGATGGTTACAAGCAACCAAGCCTATTCCCTTATCTCATTTCCTCCTTTTTTTGTAGACGCACAATAAATAATCCATTATACCTATTATCCAGACATCAACAATCGTGCAGAACAACAGCAACGAGACTTACAATACAGGCTAGATTCTACAAAAAAAAAAAAAAAAAAAAAAAAAAAAAAAAAGAAGTTAAAGAACACACACACGTGCACTAAGTGATGTTTTCAAGCCAAGTCCAAATATACTGAAGGTAAACTGCTCTCAATTTTTCCTACTTCTTGGTAGTCTTGAGTGGTGTTGGTTTTCTAGACTGGTGGGGGCAGACCCAGAGGACAGGCAGTGCAGAGCATCTTTTGAAGTCTCCTTGCAGCTGTCTTGAAAGATGCTGTTGATGAAAGAGAAAACAAACAAGCAATGTACAAATTCTTCAGTTTCTGTTCCCTTCTAAGGAAGCATTTTAGTTAGGTCATGTATCTGGATGTGGGCAGTCAATGCTTATTCAAAAAACGAACTGCAAAACTCCGCATGAGGATTTGGGGCAGAGGGGAGGCGAAGGGAAGAGGTTAATTTATACTTCTTGGCAAGCATACATTTGGAATATATGAGATGATAAACCTGGGGCCTGCTGAAAACAGAGAGGCAGATAAGGCAAGATTTGGGCAAAACCACATCCAGACAGAATAAATGACAACAGCGCTGAGGTACACCTTGGACCTCGGAAGCTAAGGCACACCCTAGGAGCCAAAATTCATGCTCAGGGCGACAACAGACTATATGTGCCGAGAACAAACTCATTGCCCTGCTGGGCTCTGGCTTCCCCCACTCCTGCGTGGAAAAGCCCCTGGGCAACGTCCTTGAAACAGCTCTTTGCCGCTGAAACCCCTCCTGGAGGTTACGCAGGGCTGGGAGCGCCCTGTGCCACCCCAGGAGCACCAGCTCCGCGATGGCGCACAGAGGGCACCGGAGGGCTGGATGCGGCTGCGACGCCGCCCCCCAGGAGGACACGGGCAACGTGAGGCGAGCGCGCTGGTTGGCGGGAACGCAGCTGGTCACGGAAAACCTGATTCTGAGGGGAAAAAAAAAATAGGCCTGCTCTGGGGAAGGAAAGAAAACAAAGGGAAAATAAACTAACCCTCCGAAAGCTCATACCCCCTAAAACTCTGTTTTGAAACTAACCAAAATACTTTTTCTTTTAATATTAATTACAATTAATGTTTTTTTCCCACTTTTATTAAAAAGTAGAAAGGTAAAACTAGTTTTACACAAATTCATTTGTCTCTCATTTGGGGGCAAATCTTACTAAAATACCATGTATACCAAATACCTCCGAAACTAGCTTCTCTAATTTTATAAGATATTAACAGTTCTCTCATGTAAATACACAAAAAACTTTTCCAAAAGGATACTTTTTTCCTCTTTATCTGCTTGCATGCTTGACTGGATCATTGATGGGGAACAGAGGAGAGATGTAACAGTTTCATTGACTGCTTTTTTTATGAGCAGAAGGTGCTTTAGATTCTTCTAATTTACCTTAAAAAGGAATATATATTCCAACTGCAGACAACATCATTTTAAAGTATAATTACAATGCAAAAAAAAAAAAAAAAACATTTCCAAAATATACATGCATAGAACAATATTTTTATCCGTGGAAGCGTTGAGCCTGACTGAATAGCTAATACAAAGCAAAGGGAAAACACAAAGGCCGCCAGACGCACAGCGCAGGCGCCGAGAGGACGCTCTTACAGCCGTGCCGTTTCGAGGGCAGCCTCGGCTGCCTTCCCTGCTCCGCTCGGCCAGGCTGGGAAGCCCCAGCAGCAGGTTTGCAGCTCAGCCACATTAAGCTAGAGACAAAGAACTAGCCCAAATGCTTGTTTTTTGGCCAAGGCATTTACTCACTGAGGAGTGGGGCCAATTTTTGTTAGAGAGCTCTTCCAGCACCATTATACACGAGCAGGTGCACATCCTATGAAATAACGCTTTGCAAGCTATTTTTAGCAAAAGCTCTTTGAAAGTTTTTAAAAGGACTCTAATTTACTACATCTAATGCAAATAAAGCAGAGAACTAGGTAGGAAAAGTCAGATTTGATACCTCACACCTGTGAAAGTTGTTTTCACTTCTCAACCGCAACTCCAACTTGGAAAGTCTGACAGTCCACAATGAAGAACCATGAAATTCAAACGAATGAGCATTTAAACCATCAAACTTATGGTCAGTCTCATTTTTTGCTTGCACTTCAATTAAACTGATTAGGAACCTGGTACTACCAAGTCATCATTGTTTAACCATATTTAAACCTCTCCTTCCATTGTGTTTGTTTTCTAGTTTTATTCTATTCTTTTGGGCACTGTCTTCTATGTTTGACTTCAAGCATTTCATGATATCTTGTTTTATATGATCTCAAGACAGCTGCTTAGCAATATAATATCTGATTACAGAAGTAACCCTATTAAGTTATTTGGCCTAAACGATCTTTCTATACTTTCAGTCTTGTAAGCTGTTTCAGTCAGCTACTACCCACTATTTTCCTGGCCTCTACCCCTCTCCTTATTTTAAGGAGCCTCTACCATGTCATAATTTTATCCATTCCAGTGAACCCTTACTACTTTTGCATTCAACTTGAAATATTATCCCATTTAAGTAGCCCCAAGAGGTGTTTTACAGTAACTTGCTCCTGGAGTAACATATTAAACATGGTTAGAGAACAAACTGTATTGCCAATTAAGAAACTTGAAGAGGACCCCTAGGCAAGACTTGTAATATTCCATAGATATAAAATGGGGGTGATGCTACCTCTTTTATCTTTCAGCTACAACAGGGATAAAACCTAGCTCTCATTTTCTTATATTAAGAAAACTTTCAAGCAGTAGAGAAGTGCAGCAATTTCTTCACCATTTTTTTTCTAAAAATAAAAATGGAAAAGCTACAACACATTAATCAAAACTGCTTCCCTGAAATTGCTACTGGATTGTACCAGTTTAATTGAGATTCCCTAGGAAAAAAATCACCAAGATTAAAGAACAGACTCTACTAAAACTGATAATCAGGGGAACATGTCTACAATCAAGGAAACAGAATCCAAATACTACAGTTTAAAAAACATGGCATGTTAATTTTCAGCAGCAGTAGTGTGTTGTAAAACCATGAATGTTTGCATTCCACCAGATAGCAACATACAACAGAGCTGAACATACACTAAAGTGTTTTCAGTTTTCACATATCTAAATGACTTATAAGCCTGTTTAACCTGTCTGAATTTGCCTCTGAAATAGTAAAGTTAAGTATCCAGCTCTAAAGAAATAATTTTTCTAGCGAAAACTATAGAGAAAAACTGCATGCACAAGTCAGTGCTTATGAGCCTGTGTGGATGTCCACATCAACGTATTCCTGTGTTTATTTTCATCCTGATAAATTAGTTGGTACTTTAACAAATCTAAGAATATCAAACTTAGCTATAGCTGAGGACTGGCAACATCAAAATTGACAATATATTTCTTTTTAAAAAACAAACAAACCAACAGTGAAAGCTTCACCAGATGCATTTTAACAAACCAGTACTTGTATACCTACCTCCCATGTATACTTGGGGGGTGATAAACTAGGAGAAGCTGTAGCAAAAACCACACATCAAGAGACAGAGATGTGGCCTCAGCCCCCTTCTGTTTGTGGTGTGACATCAGGAAACGCCCTCGGTACGGAGACAATCCCTGAAGCCTAGGCCTGTTTCTTAGGGTTACGCCTCAGGTGACACCACCAGAAAAAGCTCCCTGCACACAGGTGTTTTAAAACTGATGAGCCTACCTGAGTAACACGTCGGCTGGGCCAAGTGGGAGCAGAATCAGGAACTAACTTCTGACTTAGGGAATGGGAGGCAAAAGAAACCTGATGTAACAACCTTTTTGGTCAAAGCCTTAAAGAAGACATGTTGAAACCTTCTCCTCTAGTGGATTTACAGACAATCCTCTTCTGTTCCAGCACAAACTCTCAGACTGGTCACTACTTCTAGACCTTCCAAGAAGCAGGAAGCTGCTCAGTTCTTGCTGCCTCCTAGCAGTGCCCCCTGCTCCTTGCCACCTCTCCCGACTTCAGCTCCTTCTCCTTGCTGATCAGTCTCTTCTCCCTCAACCAGACTCAGGTGCTTCCAGAGAAATGATCTTTCCTGCCTCTAAGGGTATCATCCCCTCTGGACAGTCTTCTTAAAGGATGTTGAGGAATGTGCATGAATGGTCTACCCTGGCATGTCTCCTTCAGGGTCCTTCGGAGGACCCTGAGAACAGCCTTCCCACCACCTAACTATAATAGTACACATGAAAGAATATGGAGTAAAGGGACCCAGCGAGTGACTCTTTCCCAGGTGAGGTTTCCACAGAAATCTCACAGTCTCCAGTTCCCCAGAAGATGGTTCTCCACAGATAAGGAGGAGAAACAAGGGTAAAGATTTGCTTTAGCTGAACAGTTCACAAGGATGACAAGGGATAACTCCTCATCTCCTATGTGGACTTCTACCAAGTTGTCTCAGTCCAACCACAAAAATCTGTCATGCTCCTGATCCCTGTCCTCTAGTCCCTCTACATACCAAGTATGGCATGTCTAAGCCTAAGTTACTGGTGTGCTTTTAGTTTATTTTTAAGGAAAAATATATCATGTACTTCTCAGTGACTACTATTGGCATTTTGTTTAAACTGTTTATTAAAAAGGACAGAGACCAGGTATGGAAAATGTCAGTTCAAAACACAAGTTATGAGCATGTGGAATAGAGCAGATATAACAAAGTTTTACAACCTTGACTGTAACGGTTATTACCAGGGACAGTTATAATAAAAATGAGCCTAATACTTGACATCACAGCTGTGTATGAGAGGGCTGTTTGCTTCTAGGCAGATGAATTGATTTGTGAAAAAAGATAGAGGTTCTAGCTGGGAAAAAACAACAACAAAAAACAGTACACATATATTTTTAAAAGACCTTCACGGTCTCCATCCCTTCATTTTCATTACCTTGCCTGCAGCTGGTAACTAATGCAGAAGCCTGTTTATTTCTTTGAAAACAGGCTGTCAGTGACCACTTTCAGGACAGCTGAAATTCACAAACACATGGCACCTGTGTAATCCGTTAACCTTTATGGAACTTCAAGTTTAATTGGTGAAAAAATTGCTAGCATAAATTCTGTCCCAGATGTGTATCCTTGAGCCAGGAATAAAGTTGCTGACCATGGCAAACCAATTAGATTAGTGGTCAAACTGCACATGCTAATGAAGCACAAGCTGACATTAAGAAAAGGCCAATTCTATTTAGATATCAGAAGGAAGTGTCTCGCTACTAGGGTTTGGTATGGAAAGAATTATCAGGGACGTTATTACTGACTTTTCTATTTGGGACTACAGAGCATTTGCATAATAATAATAATGATTCTGTTGCATTAGCCATGTCACCCAGTCTCCCCACAAAGTCACAGAAACTTCATTGTCACAGGCAAAACATAGTGAAGGGACATGGGGAATATACAGTAGCACTGACGTCACTTGTGCCTCAATCTTTGTGCCCCATCAATCCAATCCTACCTCACAAACTCTTGACCTGTATTTCTTCTTATACACCCAAAACATCATTGCAGATTCCTTCTTACAGCCACCTCTTTCATATACCACCTTTGCAAAAGCAGTAATGAAGCTTTCAACTTCACTGCTCCTCCTGATGACTCACATCTACCATAAAGTCACAGGGAAGTCAAAAGGAAAATGATAACCAGTTCAAAGTAAAAGAATATCCTCAACATATATATTTGCTGTACTGAAGAAATGCTTTATATGTCTTACTACAATACTCTGTTGTAACACCAACCACAGGTTAAATGTTTCATGACATAAAGACCATATCTTCACTTGTTAAGGAAAGGCACAGTCTGAGCTCATTCAGAAATTAAAAGAGCCAAAGAACTAATTTACCAATAAGTTAACTCATACGATGCTCTAGAATAACACTAGCCAGTACCAAGCAGTGGTGCAGAGGAATTAGTTTGGGAAACTCCTTCTTCACTTGGGTGGGCTTTAGGCTAAATGTCTGAAAAATATTAATTGTGGTTTCTCAAGCATTATTTTATCCTTAACAAAAATCAGAATAAATCCAAACAGTGAAGAGGGTGGCTACCAGGAAGCTTAGAAAGGATAGACTGGATACGAAGAGGGCAGTAACACCGTTGAACAAATGCACAAAGTAAAGCATTTTCATTCTCTGTACATTTTCTATTTTAATGATAGCACCCTGATCTAATATTCAATTATTAAATTTTACGATATGAAAACAAGTAACCAAACACTAGTTAAGATAATGTAATGAATAGAGGAGGCATCACCAGCACAATGGTAGAGATATATTAGATTCTGGGCAAGGTGGAGAAAAAAAGAGGAAAGAGCCTTGTGAATGTGAATGAGTGTTCCTAAACAGAAGCTAGAGGCAAGAGGACAAGACCGAAAGATTAAAAAATACCTACTAAGTTAAACAAAGACAAGAAAATCGTATCAGTGATTTATCGGTTTGTGAAATGGAGGGAGCCAAGTAGTACTACTTTTACAAATGCCAGGCATGCAAGAAAGCTGTCTGGAAGATAATGAACAGATAAGGCGTGAGAATTTTCTGCTAGAAAATATGATTTCATTGATTGTAGAATAGTTAATTAAGTGCTATTCATTAAATTAGAGCTCATCTTATCTAGTAATGTCAGTGCTTTGCTATGTGCTGTATATATTTTATGTAAATATGTATCTTTATTCATTGAGGAAAAAAAGGAATACAATAAAATTGATGATCCTGAGAAATGTCCATAACTTTTAGCATATCTAAATAAAGAACTCTGAATTTTCATATTTATTGTATTTTTAGTTTCAGATTAGTTTCAAAATTAGTTTCAAATCCCAATATTTTTTCTGATTAATTTTTCCTTCCACCATTTTAAGGGTGTTTTTTACTTCAACCAAAAAGCCTTTCAAGTGGTGGCCTGGTCCGTGACAAATGATTGACATCCACAACTAGTTCAAAACCACAGCAAGTAGACACAGCAGTTAAGAAATGGGCAATTCTCTATTGCCAGGCAGCAGTCTCTGGCTAGGCTCGCTGCTCTCCTCCCTTAGCAGTACAGCTCTATCTGTGCAATTCAGTGCAACGTGCACCATGTCCTGCAGCAGGAAGTGAACTAACAACATCTCTGTTTACTGAATGACGTGAAGTTAGGTCCTATCTCCCCTAATTTAAATACCCGAGATCGATCCTGAAGAGCATCTTCTACCACTGCTGTCGTCAGTAATGAGGACAGCTTATGTCTTTTAAGCAGCAAGTGGGCAGTGCAAACCATCTTTCTGAGATACTTTATATAATTTTATTTTCCCTGGATTATATAATTCATTTATGTTTTCTGCTGCATTTGTACTCTCCATTTCTAATTAATATTACATCAGTTACTTGACATGAGAAGAGAGGAAAATCAATAGTAGAAAAAAAATTGTTCTCTGTCAAATTTATCTAAACTGCCTAAAAATAGAGGTTTGTCTTTATGGATATTCTTTTCCCTCACTCTGAGAACTGCTAGCACCTCTGCCCAGCCCAGGTAATACATTTTTGTTGTGAAGCATCTGCAATTGCACTGCTGGCACTTGGACCCTGCTCCTGCTCCCTGCCCTGCTGGCACGTATACAGCTATGGACTTTTCCCCTTTGGTGCTATTGCTCAAAGCTCTCCTTGAAAACTCAAGGTTCAAGGAGGCAGCAGTGGCTGGTAATAGCAGAATATTTTTGCCTGTGGCCAAAATACAGGAAGACAACTGGTAAAGCATGTTGCAGTCCATTTTTTCTTCATGTACAGTTCTGGCAGTTACAAGGAAATACAATCCAGAATCCACAATGGTCTCAATAAAGATATATTTTTAAATGTTGCTACAGCTTTTCGCAGGAAATAGTTATGCTAAAGCAAACAAAATGAATTTTTGGATCATGCAAGGAAATGTCACATGCGAAGTAACACAATGTTCCAAATCAGTTTTTATCTTCATGGAAGAGAATCTACAAAAGATGAAAAAAGAAGGAATTTGTGCTGGATTGAGCACTGTTGTCTTCAGTGGGGCCTGTCAGAGAGGTCTCACATGTAGTTTTTTAGTGCAGGAGCGCCTAATTTTCCAGGTATTTCTTTCCTCCGATGTAGGACAGTCCGGGCACTACATATGACATATGACTACATATGACAAACAGGATGTCTGGGTCCATTAGCAGTGACTACTGGATCACACTAAACTTGGGCCCATATCCTCATGGTTTAGGAAAGCCCCGTTCCAACCCACTGGCTCAGCTGCCTCCAGCTCTGCTGCCAGTGCACAGCAGAGGCCTCTTGTTGAGACGGTATAGAAATGTTGTTACTGCTGCCCTGCGTGATCCTCAGAGATGGAGAGGATTACAGCCAGTGTGGCTTCTTTCAGAAAATGTACTGCCCTGGTTCTCTCTAGAACCTGGCCTCAAATCTAACTGCAGTTTGCTGGAAACACTTCCTAGAATCAGTTAAATAGCTAGCATTCATCTTCTTTAATTTAAAGTAAAATTAAATCAAGACGAATGCCAGCTAGCTGTGTCTGCCAAGGAATTTCAGAGGACTGGCATCTCCAGCAGAATCCAAACAGGCTACCGTGATGGTGCAGCTCTGACCAGAGCCCAAACACGATGTACAGCAAGGGGAGAGGTAAGCAATGAAGCCAAAACTAAAGAGGAACAACGGAATGTCACCCTTCAGGTCACACGTGCCACTGTCATAGCAGGGCACGAACTAAAATCACACACTTTCTACAGAGAAGTCTTTGCGGATGCCAGGAAAGGGTCTGCCCAAAAATCAAGGAAGAAATACGGACTATTGTGATTGCCAACTTTCAGTTAGAAATTTGACTTTTATTAAGTCACATGTATTCCTCCTTTTTTTTTTTTTTTCCTTCCTTTCCCATCATCCTGTCACCTCATATTTCCTTCTTCTCTTTCTTTCCCCTGGCATTCACTTATCAGTCCAATTCCTTTCAAGTAGTTCGTCTCATCGAAAATAGTGGAATGTACATAGATAAAATGGAGACAGATGCAGCATTATTGGGATTTCACTTGCTCTCATATCAGTGCAGGACATGACAATTCCCATTCAGGAGACAGTCCTTTATCTGACTGCGTGCTAAGAAAGATGTAATGACATCATTTTATAGGATTATCTATCCATATTTTTCATAGGGCCCTAATGCCAGAGGAAAGTTATGCTTTTTAAACTGAACCTACAGGCTGCATGCGCTGCACGAATGGCTCTGCGTTCAACACTTCTCTTACAGATAAAATTTTACAACAAGTACATTAAAACAGAAATTTAGTTTATTATTGCTATGAGTTTCAAAACTGGTCAGTATGATGATTTCTCTAATATCACCCTGTGGTACCACTGATTTTTATAGCCTTTAATTTCTCCTCTAAATAAAATATCAGCAATATAACTTATGCAAATAGCAGTCATAGAAAGAAGACCATGAGAATGAGATTCTTCCAACTCCAGTAGATCCAAATATCTCCCTATTATGATATATAGTGATTGCATGCAATAAACAAGCAGCAAGCATGATTAACTTTTCAGCCTGCATAATGCAGGCCACAGCAAGTTGCAGAAAATCATACTGGCTCCTGAGCAGGTCCATTTACTTTTACAGTTGGAATGGATGATGGATGTTGGTGTACCGGAAAATAACAAGGCCAGGAAACAGGATTTACAGCTCTCCAACTGAGGTTGTTTATTATCTGGCTCTGACATAAAAAAAAAAGAAACTGCAAACTAAACAAAATGTGTTTTAAAACCTGTAGCATGATATATACATTTATTCTAGCCCCATATGAGCCAGAAATGAGGTTAATACATGCATCAGCTTTCTCCCTGATTCCCACCAGCCACTAACTGGTATATTAACTATGTTCTACCAAATATACTGCCCATGGAGGTTCAGTCATATGGTGTTAACTAAAAAGACCGGGTTCACTAACCTGTCTAATATACATGAAAAGTGGCCAAACAGTATATTGGCTGAAGTACTAATTCACACTTACCTGTGGTTTAGTAAAGAATGGTTTATGCTCACTGGCATTTTGGCATGTTAGTCCAGAGCAATAAAAACAGGGATTTTTGATAGAAGTGTCTTTATGCCTTATTTTTGACACCTGTTCATTCCCAGTTAAGCTTAAAAAAAAAAAAAAAACTTCAGAATCCTCTGCTGTTATGACCTGTCTGTCTGTCTTCTGCCGTGAGCTACTCCAAACCAGTGCTTTAAAACACCCACAAGCAAATCTTGCGATGGAGCAAAGTTCGCTGCAATATATGCATCTATTCCCTCTATCTCCTTCCCCCTGAATTAACCTTTTTCACAAGGCTATATGTATTATACTGCACGTGGAGACTGCAGAAAGGAACACTTTCTTTCCTGCTTGCTTTGGCAGGATTTATCAGCATAAGAACTGTGTGCTTGCCTATCACTCAATATAATTCTATCAACTTGCCAAGGAGAGGGAAAGGTTATCAGAGGAAGGGAAGTTTTTGCTCTCTTTTTTAAAGCTTTTTTTCCTAAAATTGCTCATTGAATAATTTAACCTTCTTTTCTTTGTAAGATACTTTCTAGAAAACACTAAAATAAAAAAGATAATGCATGTGGTCCATGTTGTTAGATAGAATTAGATTGTTAGTATATTAGCATTTATCATAAGTCACTAACATCAAGCTTTCTCAGCAGCACTTTTCTTAGCTTTCACCTATCAGTGAGTCAAAACTGTCAGTATTTTGACAAAGTCTGTGGTACTGCTTGGAAAAAATATTTTCATAAGACTGACAAGGACTGAAAAAACCTTATGCACAGATGTCTAAATGGATGGATAAGCTCCAAACATTTCACACTCCTCATTGAAGAGAAACACTTGTACTGCTTCTTAAAAGTAGAGTGTGAATGTCCTTAGCTTCAATGAGCCCTATTCTGCTCCAGCACGAAGCTTTGATGGGAAAGCATTATTTGTCACTTACCAGATATATCTTATTTGCTGCTGTCACAAAATGTAAATTTCTCATTTTAGGCCTGTCACAGGCTCTGAAGTAATGCGGACACTTGCTGACTTTGGGGGATCATTTGCATGCAAAGGAAGCTCTTCCTAAACAATTTGGGTCCCTAGTCATGGAGGAACTGAGCAAAATGCCCTCCCATTAGCCCGTGTCGTAGGACCCCCATCATCTGCCCTGGAATCTCTTCCAGATTTTGTCCTGGGGAGGTCAGCAGCAATTTCCAGCAATTTCTCAATTTTTAATTTAGCTGCTAAGTCACTGAAATTTTGTACAATTGTCATTTCAACATTAACTTAACTTCAAGAAAATTAATTAACTTTTACAGATTTGTAGGGATTTACCTAATCCCACACACCCTTGAAAACAATTTAGTCAATCTACTGCTCTGATGAAGCACAAAAAAATCTGTCAACTATGCAGTGCTCTTACCAGTTACATCATTCTGTATTCTGGTGGGAAAAATGAAATTCTGAGGCATCATCTTAATGCTGCCAGTGTCTGAGAAACACAAAACTGAAATTCTCTGCATTTAGAATGCAGCATCACAAATTTATCATTGCAGCTACTGTGAAACCAAAGTCTATCTATCTGAAGCTATCCAACTGAGTGTTACATGGTTTGGATTTTTTTCACTTCTTTCTAAAGAATAAAATATTCCTTCTAAAACTACATGTGTCTGAATATTTTTATTTTAAAAATAAAACAGTCTATAGCAAATTATTAATGTCATTGTTCATGGAACTGCTTTTTAAAGCTGCTCTGCTGAGAGGGCTCATTGTGACTCATCACATCAAGTTGTGTAACGTCGCCTATTAATTCTGGCTATTAATGCAAGGCTGCATGAGAACTGGAACCTGAAGAAACTGATAGGAAATCACTGCTGGAGCTAGGGAGTTTAAAATGGTTCCTTGGCCCTTTCATTCTGTGTTTAGATGGTCTCACATTCTGTTCTATTTGCTTTTAATTCTAATGGCTTCTTTTTTAAAAAATTATTCTCCAACTCAGACACTCCAGCTAAAATAGTTACAACTTTTATTTGAGTATCCCAATATCCTGACAGTAATCATGTTCCTAAGTTACTGCACATTCATATAGCTACTAAACCTTAGATTTTATAGATAGCTTCAGTTTATTTACTTCATTTCCATGGGAGGGGATACCATGTAGCCAACAGGTTATCACTTCACCCTCTTCTGAAATGAACTTTAACTCTTAACAAAGGCCGAGTTCCTGTCAGAAAATTGTGTTCCAGTGCTTCTTACATATGTGCTTAACTTATAATTCAACAAACACACTCACCTTTTTGAAAAGCTTAAATGCTTTGTTGATTTGTGAGAGAAATAAAATAGGGAAGCAGTGAAACGAGACGAAATAAAATTTACTTACGCAGTAAATGCTCTGAGGTATATTTCTATGCAGCTGCAACCGTCACAGGCTGCCAGGGCCCTCACATGCTAATAGCAAAACTGCAGTCCCTCAGGTCGCTTTCCTCTTCTTCCCTCTTGTCCTCTTCCCTGAGGACATTCCTATCTGTCTCTCACCCTGCATTGTCACCTAAAAGCATTGTGTAAGTTCCTCGGACTCTGTGCACTTGCTGGTAAGAATAAAGTCTCGATTTGCAATTAATGATGTTTTATCTGTAGTCTCTTCTCTTTACTTTCCCCCAGGCCTTCGAGACTCTGGCTTTTATAAAAACATTTTACAGTGATTTACAGAAATAGACTTGATCTTGCCTGTTCGTCTTGATTTCAGCTTTCATTTTGAGTTACCTCCTTTATTCTCATGTGTCACTTTAGATTAATTTGTTAAGCTAACTACTTGCCAAATGAAAAAAAAAAAGAGCTTTCAAATGAGTCCATATGTAATAAGGATTCAATTATTCCATACAACACCATAAACATTTTACTACTGTATGAGAACCGTGGATGAAAATGTGATAAACACTATAAGGACCTTCTAGACCTTCTCTCATTTTAGTTTCGAGCTTACCTAAATTGTCAGAAAGTTACTGCATACCATTAAAAGCTATTATCTCAGAGAAGAGACGGAATTGAGATTGTAAAATTATATAAAGAGCGTTTTTAAAAAAAAAGCAAGAAATGTGTATATAATTTTGTTTAGTGTCAGTTCTTATCACCAATATTTGCATGACAGCAACAGGTGAAGTTATCAGCTGCTTATGGGCCTCCCTCTTCATTGAAAACTTAACATGAAGAGAAAGCAGTGCCCACCCCAAAGGAGGAATATTCTGCGTGGGTGGCAGAACAGGCTGGCAAGAGGAGCAGGGGCACAAGCGGGTGAGCAGAGGGCCCTCTGCCCTCCAGCAGGAGGTGGGAAAGGCTCCCATGCCGGCTGCTTCCGACTGCTGAAGCCACCTTTGCCACTCTGGGGATGCCAACACTGGGGTAAGGCAGTTTGAGGTAAATTCTTTTGTACTCTAAAATGTAGCCTGATTCCTGGCTTGGAGCCATAAAAATTAAGGCCTTAAAATATTCGAAAGCCACTCTCAAATTCCTTGGAGGATTCTATCAAAACCACTCTAAAGGGAATGAATATTATTTTCCAACAAAAAAAAATGCAGTTTCAAGGATTTGCTTTATTTCCTTTTTTTTTTTCTATAATCATTTTGCTGACAGAAATGAAGCAGCTTTTTTGAAAGTACAAGATCAAAGAGAAAAGCTTGTCAGTGGCTTGTATTTCAGGATGCATATCCATAATTACACATTCAGCACTCATCCCTATTCTATCTACGTCATCAGGGATGGAGATAAGGAAGCAGCCACTTGGCCCATCAAGTCCCGTCCTTTGCAATCCTAAAAGCAAGCAATAATCTAGCAGGATCGACAGAACATCTGTATGGCTGTGCACACTGCCAGGCAAAAGGAAGTTTCAACACCTTAGAAAAAAATATATATATAAACAGTCCAAATCACACAAATGAACAATGCCATAAGAGAGCAGAAGGGCTCAAGGGCATCACCAGCAGTGAAACTCCTATCAGCTAGAAAGAATTGGTTAAATATTTTGAGGTGACATTGCCACAATTAACCCCTATCCAGTACACATCTGAATGAATTCCTGCACCTACAGAGAGACTCTAGGATCTGAAAGACATGAGCCGTCTCTAGAAGAGGCCTTTGTATGAACACGTGCATGGCGTGGGAGGCAGAACCCTGCCCTGAGGTCTGTGCTCTATTCCCAGCCTTCTTACAGCAAAGGAAGTGAACTGCCTAGTAGTATCTATGTCTACTCATCATGTGAAACAAGGGTAACAATCCTGTAGACAATCCTTGAAGGCAGCCGCTGAAAAATCTTGGAAAGGTCAGCGTTTCAGATATGTTATAAACTGTTCTCAAGCTCTGCAGAATAAAAAAATAAAAGCCATATGAAAGTATGGGATTTTCCCTGTTGGTCTTCAGGCTGTGGAATTGAGTCATAAATCATACCACTGACAAAGTATTGTGAAGAGCGAAGTTTTGCAAAACGATCTCAAGTTCACATTTTTTCCTCTTATTTTTGTATTAAATACATTTTCATGCAAAAAAGCGACATCAAGAGAAGCCCTATGTAATTCTTCAAGTTTAGATGCTAGATTTGACTGTTGCTCAGCTCAAATGTATGCGTCTTCCCCTTCTTCTCTGTTCCTGCTTCCCGAAAGTTTTTATTAGTTTAGAGTGTTTTCTTTTCAGTGGATTTGAGTGGTGGCAAAACAGAATTATACTTGCAAATATTCCCGTACTGGTAGCTGCCTGCATGCAGGGCTAGCCAGAATACAACTCTTGGCACTAACAACCTGACAGCAAGGGAATGATATTTCCATTTGCAGTAAAAGAGTTAATAGTGTTAAAAAAAAAAAATCATCTACACTGAGGGTACTCATTTGAGGTCAAAGACCATGAAGTGGTTTAGGAGCCAAATTGCAATTTTCTGCAGGAAGCAAACACTGCTTCTCACATCATTTCTTATGTGAATGATACTTGATATTTCAATGATACTTGATATTTCCCAGTAAAACTCTAAGAACATGTAGTGTAAATGAACTTGAATGCATTCATTAATGAGGAGACTGAATCTTCAAGTTAGTTTGTTAAGTATAATTATGCTTAATTCACTCTTTTCTTTTTATTAGCTATTTTATGTTGCTGTGGTAATTATAGCCAAGTACATTTGCATGTGGGCTGGCAGTGAAGGATCTGATCTTTGCAGAATGCTTGCCACTGAAAACGTGGACCTTAGAGAAACCGGTATTATGCAATTGGTACTGACAGCACTTGGAAAGGTTACAAGGAATAAACTAATTAACAAACATAGGTCTGTCCAAGAAAATATAGCTGCTCTGTGAAATAGGTAACCAGGTAAAAGAGAAAGCTTAGGAGAGGCTGCAGTAAATAGGACTGCGAGATTTTGATTACTTAGAACTACTCTGGAATTCATTAAGGAGGAGATATAAGACCAGATTCGTGTGGATTTGCTCTGAAATTGCTTTGAAACTCCGTGGATTTTCTGTGAGTAGCAGTAAGACAATAGTATTGTTATCTCTGGGAAGAAGTGAGCCAAAAATTATGTGCGATATGGAAGCAGTGAAAAAAAAAACAACTATTCAATCTTAGCAAAGGTCAGTCTCTCAAGTGCTTTTTCAATTTAGGTCAAGCTTTACTCACGTAAATCTCCCACTAACCTCAAGAAATTTTACCCGAGCTGAAGCAGAAACAGGAACAATTTCCTAATCGACATATTTTGCTTTATCTGACAAAAAATGGATGTTGCTATGTGGGAAGAATCCACAGAGCTGAGTAGTTCGTATTAAAACCCATAATGATGCACAACAGACACCTCAGCACCGTCCCCATATGTATCAGGGCTGGTGGGGGGAGGCAGGAACCTTTCAGCTGCCACAGATTTGCAGGCAGAATTGCTGGAGAGCAACGGTCCTGGGAAGCCCACACTCTATTTCTTATCATTAGAACAGTACCTATAATGGCAAAAAAGTCTTCCTGAACTGAATTGTCCTCAGAAGGGAAGCGATAAATGTCATGCCAGCAGGGATGCTTAACATGAGATGGAGAAGTCCCATTAAGAAGCATATCCTTGGGAAGATGAACTTAGCAGTGAGGGAAAAGAAATAAATATACAAACAAACAAAGTCTGGCTCATGTGTATTTCCTCAGCCCGGGTTGAAGCCAGCTCACCAGCCAAGCGAGTGCGGCCGCCATCGCGCGTCCTGCGCCACCTCACTGAGGTAGCCGCGGCCTCGCGCTCGCCAGCCCCCGGCACCGACAGCAGCGGCGAACCGGCGGTGCTTCTGCAGGTGCAATTTTCCTTTTTTTTTTTTTTTCTAAAAAAAAAAAAGGCTTTTCTAAAAAAATGCTTTTCTTCTTTTTTTTTTCTAAAAAAGGCTTTTCTAAAAAAAAAAGGCTTTTTAGATCACAGCAGTTTGGGGAGAAAGGAGGAAGCTGTGGTTTCAGGGAAAGAGGCGGGGGGGCAAAAAGTCTATGTGTGAATTTGCATCAAACCAGAGTTCTCAAGCAAACCAAGAAATTTACCTTTATTTTGAAGGAAATATTTAATAGAAAAACACGGTTCAAACATATGCCAGCTGACCAAATCTGTGCCAGTGCGCTGAGTTGCAGCCAAGAGGTGCATCTGCCTCCATCAGACACACACTTCAACCACCTCCCCTCTTCTCCATGCTGCTCGTCTGATGGCAGGATAAGCTGGGTGAGGAGCAAAGCCTTCATGAATCTAATCCTCAGTGAAAAGCATAAATCATTTTCTTCCTGTTTTGAGATGAGCTAACATGTGGACTCATGTCAATTCATTCTGTTTCTTATTCTTTTGCTTAAGCAGGAATTTAGAATGGCTATTCTAAAGTTTTGACTGTTAAAGGGCAAAAGGGAGGATGGAGTATTTCCTTTCAGTGTTTGAACAGTTTAATCACAAGCAGTACATTTCCAAGCATGAAGGCAATATTCCAAGAGAAGTAACCGAAAGTTAAGGAGAAGTGGAGCTTTCTAAGTACGTAGGACATTTTCCTGGGAAGGTCAGAATTTCTAAATCTACTATCACACTGATAGTAAACAAATCACATAGCAGTTGAGGCCAAATTCTGTAGAAGTTGGGGTGTTACTTTTAGTTACCATAGCTTGATATATTTTCCAAAATATATTCCATAATTTCATATAATGAACTATTTATTTATTTCTTAATGGCAGAGAATCAAAACAAATCTTAGAGGTCACTTACATTTGGAGTTTTGTTCTGTCATTATAGAGTCATAAAAGTTAATTGTCCATGCTGCTTTCCTGAGTTCAACATTAAATTCTAAGATGAGCAAGAGAATGTGTTAATTATTGTTCATTACCATAAGAGTTCATGTGAAGCTGCTTGGCAATTGCATTCAACAGAGCTGATTTTTTTTTAAGGGAGCAGAGAAGGTCACAGGGTCAGTAAAAGCTGATCTGTCAAAAGTGAAACTTTCTCGCTGCCTGTCTTGTTCAATGAAAGTTTGATGTAGAAAGATGTTCTTAATCTCAAATAGGGATTGATTCCGGCTCAGACTGCAGATAGGATCGAGATGCATCTTGAGGCAAAGTAACTCACTGCAGTGTGAGAGATTTGGGGATGAATATCTTCCTCGATTTGTATGATAAGCATGGAATCTCTCCCATGTTTTCCTATGAGTTATTTTGTCATGGTCTACGAAGTCTTCTGAATACTTCAAGGATCTGGGTCCCTCCCAATAAAGATAAATCCTGTAAAGGTGAAAAGGACTTTAACAGTCTCTTAAAGGTCTGGTAGTAAACCTGGATGGGAGATATTTTTGCTATCCCACAAATTTTCTTGAAATTTTGGGGTAAAAAGCCAAAGAAAACATCTATCTGACAATAATACTAGCATTTTGTTGTAAAAACATTCCTAGCCACCAACTATCTCTCTCTTTTTCTCTCTCTTGCTATATATATTTTTATATATGTATATCTGAATTAGAGATCAGGGACTTTTTGTGATTTGATCCTTTAAGACAATGCAATGTGGCACTGATGTTTCTTTTCTGTATGGATTACTTTAGTGCACTCATACAAGACACGGGAAATATCTTACCCAAGAATCAAGATCTGACTCTACCTATCTTTATTCAAACTCCTAATTTCTTCTCCAAGACTGCTATACTGTTGTGGAGTCCCGCTTCAAGAACAGTTGTACAGGATGCCTTGTTAGTAGATAACCCACCTCAAGGATGGCAGCTGTACGGCTGCTCTGTGACCAAGAAGCTGACTGGATAGTCCTGACGTAATCCTTTGGTTTATTGGTTTATTTAATAACTGTGCTTCGTGTGCTTTTACGCAAATAAGATGTTGTATATGGGATAGTATGGTATGGTTTTAGTATAGATGGTTTTATCTGATGATTAATAAAGGGTCTTTGGTTCATTATACCGGAGTCTGTGCCTTCAATACACCACAAATGGCGCCCGAACAGGGACGTGAATAGGCAGCAGATGCATTTGCCATGCAGTGGCATAGCTCTGCTGAACAAGGGCTGAAAGGGAGCTGGCACACACAGTTACCTTACTGCTGCCAGAAGGTAAGCAGCCAAGGAAGCGATGGGGAATTCTACGACTCAAGAGCAGAAAAATGTGGTACAAGTGTTGAAACATATATTGCATAAGGAGAGGAGGATTTTAGAAGAAATGGACTTGAAACATTGATTAATTTGGGCTCAAGATAATGTGCCACAATTAAATACCCACATCGTTTATGACCCTCAGATGTGGGACAAGATTGGAGTCCACTTGTGGGATAAAGCGACCACTCCAAATCTATACACGCCCAGATCTGGACCTTGCAGGATCTGACTCATCAATTGAAAGTTGATGATGTTTGGAATCCATTCGGACAGTGGAAGTGGGGTTGGCCATGGCTACAGAAACCGCTATTGGGGCTCTTATTTCTATTCACTACATTCCTCTGTGTTGTATCTCTTGTATAATAATGCTGGTATGGTTGAAACTGTTATGAAAACATTATCTGTTTGGGTGCTTTGCTACAATAGATCGACCTCTACAGATCACAGGGTGGCATGTATAGGAGGTAGAAGTTTGTATGATCTGTAAGGTCAAAAACTATTGTGCAAAACAGAATCCAGACCTTGAAAAAGAAGATGTTTGCCTGCCTGGGCTAAGCGATAAGGAACACAGAGGCAGCTGCTCAGCCAGGTTCGCAGCCGACTCCCTCTAAAACCAGTCGAAGGTGGCTGTTCAACCAGACTTGCAGCCAACTTAACCACAGACGTCCTCTAAACTAGTTTTGAAGGTCAAACACCCGAGAAGGAGGAGGAAGATGAGGAAGGCAAGACCCTCTGTCTGAGGGCTGGGACCCCCTACCAGTACGTGCTCACGCGCACCTAGGAGAGAATGTTACGTGACTGAAGGTGGAGTTTGTCCGCCCCCGGCCCACCTCCTGGCACATACTGGCCCTCAGTGCAGGAGGCACGAGTGTAAAAAGACAGTGCAGAGAGAGCGGGGGGAGACTCCTCACACCAAGGCCTACATTGTCTCCACAGGGACACCCGCCAAGCTGGGAGCCTGTCAGCAACCCTCTCATCCGCCAACTCGAGAGGATGTTCGGGCTCAGTATCCTGCTGGCAAGTATTACTTCAAGAGTAACTATCCATACTTTTCTGTTTATGTGTTTTCACCTGAATAAAGGCTCACTGTAGCCACCTTGCTTTACGTGATTATTGCCAAATCCCGAGCCCATCCACATCATAATTGGTGATGAGGATGGGATTCGGCAATTGAAACACTCGAACTCACTAGTGGAGTGCACAGCGTGAGGTCGTGCCACTAGATAGAAATTGTGTTTGTGCTGTTTGTGTTGGTGATCTTTATGTCTTTATTGTGTAATATATAAGCAGAGAGGGCTGAAGAAGCACAGTTACTAAATAAACCAGTAATCTAAAGGATTACATCAAGACTATCCAGTCAGCTTCTTGGTCACAGAGCAGCCGTACTGTTGCAGTTTTCTCGTTTTTCTTGCTTTTGCTCCTTGTTTGCTGATAGACCACCTACACTGCCATCCTTGAGGTGGGTTATCTACTGACAAGGCATCCCTTATGATTGTCCTTGAAGCAGGCCTCCACATCTCCCCATTCTTTGTTTAACTGCTGTATTGGCCATAGCTGTTTTCAGTTGAGCCGCCATAACTTGGCTAAATGATAATCAATCAATTGTTGAACACATAATAAGACACAAAGCAGACATACTAACAATAATCAAAATACAGTTAGTACAAAATTAGAAACTTTACAACTTTTCTTCTTTACAAGAAGGAAAAAACAAGTCTCATTCTGCTTGAACATGGGGTTTCAACTGCATGGGATGGGGAACATGGGGATAAGTACAGGCCATGGTGGTGGGCGTGGGCACATCACAAACTCTTTAGAGCTGCAATGTGTGGAAATCCTGGTATCACCTAGATTGAGGAAAAAGTTTTTATTGACTTTTTGGCTTTGGGACTAGCCTGATAATAGTGGAACCTCATCTCAGGTGCAGCACATTAACTTCAAGACTTAAAGAAATCAGACAGTTCAAGCCAGAGAGTATCAAAACTATTGCATTACCGTTTATTTTTACTTTTTTGAGTCAGAGAAAATTAGAAGGAAATGGGATATTATAAAATCAGTTCAGTAATATGCTTTGAAAGAGACTTTACTAGAGATGGGAGAGTTTAGAAGGAGAAAGACACACTCTAGAAATATGTAATTTATTTTTTTTCCCCCCTAAATTAATTTTCCCATTTGAAAATGTTTAGTGATTGCCTGGAGAAGCAGATCAGAAATGATGTTAACTTTTAACTAAGAATAAAGAGAAAACAAAGAGGAAGCATAATTATGAGCTAATCATTAAAATGTTCTTAGTGCTAATGTGCTGCAGAGGTCAAAATACTCATGATTTATAATCAACATCAAGAGAATAAAAGACTGTTAGGAAGAGCTCAAAGAGTTAGACTGTTGTACTGCTAATAGCATTTTCTTTGTGGGGATGACTTTGTCAATGAATATAATAAGCTGATCCATTAGACAGAACTATTCACTGTAAATCCAGTTAATATTAAAACCTAAAAGGTTTAAAACATTTTAGTGATCCGCTTGTACAGAGCCATTGCTAAAAGGCAGAACTATGTTTGCCCTGTCTTATACTGAGACAAAGACATCTACGATCAAGAACCAGGGGCGTGAAAAGTATGGGCAGATGGTCTGTAACTCATGAAAAAGATGGGACGATAGATATACGACTATTACTGTCTGCAAGAAAATACGACTAATAAATAAAATAATAAGCCAATTCTGCAGAAAAAAAACCTTGAAATTCAGGGGAGAAATGACTGTCTATATGTCGTCTTGTAATAGGTTTCTCAAACTGCAAATCATCAGAGAATTCTCACTGTCAGTCCTTTAAGAGTATCATGAGAAAATTGGCCAGAATTGTCATTCTTAGACAACAAATAATATTTGTCTCTTTTCCAAATGAAGCATAGAGAGATGAGACTTTTAGTGTATTTGGAGTGTTCTGTTGTTATTTGTATCATTGTGGGAACACTTAGCAGTTAACAATTCTGTGTTAATGCTGGAAGACAGTGTCTGTTAGATCTTTGAAAGAAAACAGCACCGTTTTGAATTTGCACTAGGATGTAGAGAACATGTAAGAAAGCTATCTGAATAACAACTCGGATGCTACAAAAACCCAAATTAGACAGAAAAAAAATGGTAAAATTAGTCCAACGTGTCCAATAATTAGCCCAAAAATAAGAACACTATATTCGTCTTGGGCACAACCGCATCTGAGTAATGGAGTAAATACTGGTTCTTAGTAATTAGAGTGGATTCTGGGAAACGAGAGGGGAAATAATGAGAAGCCAGTCATGGCTGCAGTATAAGAATGAGTCTGTATTTATTCTCTTCTACTCCTGAAGCCCAGTTGTCTGGTTTGTAGTTTGATGGGTCCGATCTGAAGAGGACCGAAATATTTGATAAAAGCTCTGTGAGAAAGGAAATGACAGAGGCACTCTCCGAAGGGCTAAAGGTAAGAAGGGTAGAAGTAGGAAAATATCCAATGGCATGCTTAAGAACTTGGCGTCGGTAGTCTTGGTGTCACGAAGTCAGACTTTTATGAGTTATATCCAGTGACAGGAAAAGAGGCAATGGCCCTAGATTGAAATAAAAGGAACTCTGTTTAAACATAAAAAAAGACTTTTTTCACTGAGAGGGTGATCAAACACTGGAACAGGTTGTCAAAAGAGGTTGTAGAGTCTTCATCCTTGGAGATAGACAAACCCCAGCTGGATGCAGCCCTTAGCAAGCTGGTTTAGCTGACCCTGCTTTGAGCAGGGGGGTGGATGTTCTCACTGTTAAGTGCACATTAAGTGTATCTGGGCAAGTTTAAACCTTGGTACATGTTTTCAGCACTCTGCAGCAAATGTATAGGAGAATATGCTGTATATTTCTACTCTTTAGCCATCTCTCTGTTAATGTGGACTAAAAAATGGACTGCACTTTCACATGCATGTAGGGAAGATGGGCAGTCTCCCCCATGAACCCGTGAGAGAGGAGTAAGCTTATTCTAACAGAAATTTCATTTTAAACACTTAACAAAAATAAACTATCTTATATCTAAATAAGGTACTTGAGCACAAAGGTTGTTCAGTTAAGCTTTCTGAAATGTCCATCTGAGAGACTGTTAAATGAACAGCAGTGATTCACACAAAAAGCTCTGTGCTTTGGACTACAAAAAATATGTACTGACCATTGGAGACAAGGTTAATTTATAGTCCTAGGTGCGGCTGAAGAGCAACAAGCTGACCTGCTTGAAAGCATTAATTTCCAGTCATGTAAGCTTCTAAAGAGACAGCTTTTTCCAGCTGATAAGCAACTATATGCAGTGTATGAAATAACTATTCAGCTATCTTCTGTGGTCCTACTCCAAATTCCCCAAAATTTCTTTCTTAAAACTGAAAGCAATCAGTTTGGTCCAGACCTTTTCTTGACAGGTGAATATACTGAAATCTAACCTTGAATGCACTCTAAGCTTGATGCCAATGCTACTTTTCCATTCTTTCTAACAAAAAACTTGTATACACATTCTAATCAAAACTGTATTATTTAATATCTGTTTCCATGATTTTCATTTGTTTTTAATAAGGCATTCTGCACATAGTATAACACTTTACTTCTCTTCTAGGAAGATTGGGAGGCTATCTTTCTACAATGCTTAATGA
Source organism: Tinamus guttatus (assembly GCF_059628265.1). NCBI lineage: Eukaryota > Metazoa > Chordata > Aves > Tinamiformes > Tinamidae > Tinamus > Tinamus guttatus. Next base: position 14,405,446 of record NW_028288821.1, on the reverse strand, counting down.
AAAGTTAGATCTATTCAACACTTCAGGGAAGAATAGCATTTATAGGAACTCTACAAGTGGAGAAAATAAACAGAGAGCCCCAGTGACTCTGCACTTGTGTAAGGTAGTGATGTCCAGTAGAACTGATAGCTTGGCAAAGCCTTTTTTAAGAACAGACCCATTGATCTTGTTAATCCTACCTGTATTTCAAATACGTATATCTATTTTTGAATAAGATTTAAAATTCTTCTTAAATTCATGATATTCTTTCCCAGTCCTTAGAAATCTTTTCACTGATTTACATGGTCTTTAGTGTGGATCTTTGGGCTAAATAAAAAATGGGGAATGCACTGTTTCAGAAGTGAGATATATATATAGATATATATATACATATATATTTTTGTAGTTCCATCTAATGGTAAAGAATTAGGAGGGCCCAGAGGAAAAGGAAGGATAGGGGAAACCTGCATATTAAAAATGCTTCCAATTCTTTTTTTTTTAAATGCAAATTGACAGCATAAATGTATAGCTTTCCTATAGGTATACTTCAAAGGAGGCAGCTTTAGCCCGTTTCGGAATCTTGGGTGGATACCTCAATAATACCTTAACAGTACTTCAGTTGGCATAGCACATTATTAACATCTTCAGGAGCACTGACATGTCATAAAAAATACGAGCTCTCTTTTCTTCCCAAAGACTTCAATGTAGATACTGCATTGAAGTGATCTCTTAGACTTGGTAGAATAAATTATGCTTAGGTACTTTTTTTTTTTTTTTTTTTTTTTTTTTTTTTTTTTTACTTTTTTTTCCCCTCAGTTTGCAAGTGAGCACCTCTCACTTCTTAAGAACATATTTTGCTGGAAACATGACATGCTTGCAAAGCTGTGATTTCAGAAAGAAATCCGAGATTCACACATTGCTAATCACCTTCTGTTTCCTTCCACGTATAAATGTATTAAAATCATCAGCTGATTGAAGGGTTCAAAACCATCGAACTATTAGCACAGGCATTGAGCACTTATGAACAGTGAAACCCTCCTGTGTCTCCCGGTATGGCTTTTTTTTTTTTTTTTTCCTCCGAATTGAAAAAGAGATGTCAGATATTTAGTCGTGGTAAATAAGTAAATGGGTGGTAAGTTGATTAGGATGCATGCAGATTCTTTGCCAGAAAGACTAGGCATATATACAAAATTGCTCTCCTTCCTTGCACATTAGAAAAATGCCAAACAGAAGGTACAAGGTAGAAAATCCTAGAGTGTTCTATTAAAGAAATGAAAACAAGGGCCATGAACAAAGTCATCTGCTCACATCAAGTATTTTATAGAGGATTTTATGCAAAAAAAAGAAAAATTCATGTTGCCTAAGATTTTTTTCTAGTCATTGGTTAAAAGCAATTACTTTCAGAGTTATTTGTAACTAAGTCTTAAAGTCTTGCCTCTTACCTTGAATATCCTCCTCCAAATGATTGATGGAGTCATGGATAGTATAGTCAGGTGCTTCTGTAGCAGGAACACCTGCAACACTGCCAGTCAATCCCCAACACCTGGTTCTTGTCAAATTCCCTGGAATAGGTGGAAGACATGAATGATGGGCTGGTGATAAGGAACCTGACAACTGATGAGTCTGAAGATTTCCCTGCCTTCTTCCCAAAGGAGATCTTATCTCAACAAAGAGCTGTGAGGAACCTCTTGGACTGACTATTTGCTGCTAGTTCTTGCTTTGATCCTCTTCCTGAAATTGCACGCATAAAGATTCCTACTGTTGAACCTCACGAGAAAAAAGTAATTATCTTGTGGCAAGTTTTGGCAGTATCTACAAGATATCTTAGGTCAGAAAACTGATGCTGACTCCCAGTTCTCCAGTGCATTAAAAATAGATTATGTATTTTTTTTTAAGGCTGTACAAACATGTATCCTATTCTACCCATCAAAGCTTCCCGTTGAACCACTGTCCTGACAGCGGTACCAACTTTTGCTGGTTAAAGCAAGTATTCAAACCCAAAATGCTTTGCAAAGGCACAGCCATTTAGGGCAAAAGTAAATACATATTTAATATATATGAAGTTAAAACTGAATATTGCCGGATATCAACAAAATCTCTTTTCATGTCTTTCTGGTTATGAATGTCCTTAAGTTCCTGATTTTTTTTCTTTCCATTTGATACTTTGTTCTAACTTTGCCTCCACTCCAGCAAAAGTCCATATTGCTTTCATAAGCACTTTGCATGAGAGACAGTTTTATACAGCAGGTCAGTATAACATATTTCACAGTCCTTTCTGGTAAACAAATCCTTTTGTTTTTGCTTTCTTAGATGCTGGCAATATCTTCTGTTGTATAAAATGCATTCAAGTACACCAGCTAGTTCTAAGGCAAGTGGACCCATTTGCACAGTTTGACTGTTGCAGCAACCATCCACATCAACTATAGTATAAAAAATGCATTTTCTGGACAAAATATCTTCCTGTCACTCATTTTGCAAACAGAAGAAGATAAACAAGGTCTCTAGTAGCTGGATAGAAATAATGCAGCTAAAGATTTAGCCTTGAACCTCCTGTTCTTTCTAGTTAAAGTGAATATAGAGGAAAATCTGGAGGATCTTCTTCAATGTTTGTCTGAATGCACTACAATGAACTTGTCAGGAGTAAAGAACTTTAAAAGGAAAACAAGGAATGTTATTTGGAACGTGTCAGAGATACGGATTACAGAAAAATAATCCATTTTTTATAAAACCATTTTACCAGCGTGTTGGTTTGAGTAACACACAAAAAAGCCTCTTTGGTTGCTCAGAGACTCTGCTCTGAAAAGCAAAGAGAATAATGCAATTGTTTTCATCAGAGTGAATCCAGGAAATGGTAACACATACAGTGGGTTTCAGAAGTGGATATCGTAACTTCAGTTATGTTCAAAAGCATGCGGCTGGGAGCAGGTAGACAATTACACTTAGAGGGATTCACTGGGTCCTTGGATTTAGACTCCAGCTTCTGTCTGAAAGCAAATGTTTTTCATTCCTGTATTTGACACAGGAATGGAATACAGCAAGTGACTGTAAAATTATTAAGAAGGCATTCAATAGCAATAATTATAACACATATAACAGTATTTTAGAATAGAACAAACTTAGAATAAATTAACGTTAGAAATATGAGTGTACATATGCAGCCTACAGGCTTGGCAAACGTCCCTGCATAGGCTTCTATTTGAAGCATAACTTCAGGTTTTCTTGCTATACCATCATTCCCATCCATTTTAAAATGGCAATTCACACCTGGAATATTATTTGAAAGTGTCAGATTTCTATACAGCTCCTTAGTGGGGAATCTGGGTTGATGCATTTCATGAATTGAGTTGATCTGAAGTAGGGTATCTTTTCAGTGTAAATCGCAGATGCACATTTTGGTATTCATTTACCAAAAAAAAAAAAAAGGAAAAAAATGCCAAAGTCAGGATTACTGACTTATGTTACTGACATAGCGTATATGATCAAATAATTTCAAATATGTTGTTTGTTTGGTTTTTTTTCTATATTCTGAGTCATTTCAGAAAAGTTAACTAATGAATGGGATGGGGCAAAGTACTGAAAAGCAGGAATTAGTGGAAGATTTATTAAAGAATTTAAAAAGTCTCTGGGGCTTGACAGCAAAAATGAAATGTTATTACTTCAAACTTTAGCTGCGAGTCTTCTGTTTTAAGTCAGTTGATGAAAGGAAGTGGAACAGTTCTGCACTGAGAATTGTTAAATACTTGATAGCATTTGAAAAACAAAAACATGGTTTGCATTTTCAGCAGACAAATGAGGAATGTGAATGGCATGCATTGGAAATTGTAATTCACAGACAACAAGCCTTACTGGTCTGTACCCCATTCATGGTGAAGACTCTGTTTTGCTGTTTTGCACACACACACACACACACAAAACAGAAATATTGTTCCTTCCTCAAAGGACAAGTAGAAAATGTATACAGTCAGAGAGGAGGTGATGATAATAGGCTTTTGTAGGTCTTTTTGGTGAGTTTTTGTCTGTTGGATGCATTCTAAATTAAGGCTATTGACCTAAGTTAGGCCAAAGGGAGATGTCAAAAGAAGAATGACAGAAAAAGGTCATATCTAGAGAATCATAAACTCGTCACCCTCAGCAGTCAAACTGAAAGGGCATAAGATGCAACTGCAGGGTAGTATAATTAGGGCAGAGTTTTGTCTGTCAGAAACAAGATGATAAAATTAGCTTCTCGTGCTTGCCAAAATTATGGCTATGCAGCTAAGTATGAGGGATTAGATGACAATAGGTTTTCCTTGGGTGTTGTTCGCATCGATGTTCCTTCCTACAGGCTCCGTGAGACTCTTCCCAGTTTAAATGTACTAAGCTTGGGAAAGATTTTTCTCTGTGTAACAGGTCACCTCTTAGTTTGCTCTGATTTTTTAACACATTTGATTAAGATTCCTTTCCATCCAGTAATGCTAAGAAGTGACTATGACACTATATTTTCCTCACTTGCTGATTTTCTGTCTAATATTTTCTGTAAAGTTGCTTAAAACTCAGTACCTCAAAGTGCTTCGCTACTTTAGGGCTGGGTTCTTCAATTTCCCTTGGCTTACAGCTCATGTTTGGGTCAGCAAATTCCAAGTACACGGCTGGAGCTAAATCCAAAACGACTTGGGGCACAAAAACACATAGCGGCCGCTCTTCAGAGGCTCTTCAGAAAGGCCATTTCACGACCAAGCTGTTTGTTAGCTGGGTGGGCAGTACTGTGGAAGGCCCTCTCGTTTTTGCCACCAAAGTTGCTTTGCTACTTTTCACGTGAGCGAGGTAATGGCCACAAACTGAAGCACCAAAAGTTCCACAGGAACTTAAGGAAAAAATTTTACCAGTGAGGGTGACAGAGCCCTGGAACAGGCTGCCCAGAGAGGTTGTGGAGTCTCCTTCTCTGGAGATCTTCAAACCCACTTGGACGCAGTCCTGTGCCAAGTGCTCTAGGTGACCCTGCGTGTGCAGGGGGTTGGACTAGATGATCTCTAGAGGTCCCTTCCAACCCTAAGCATTCTATGGTTCTGTGATTCTGTGAGTGTGCACGCGCACACCTGCCGCCGCCTCTCTGCCCTTCCTTCTCCCAGATGAAATCCCAGCTACGTTAATAGAATTTGCGAATCCACACTAATCATGGAAACTGGATTAAAATTGCTGCCCTACAGTGTGATGGACCTCTGCCAGGTTTTCCAGAAAAGACTATTATAAGGTTTATTAAAATTAAAAAGAAAAAAAGTGAAAGCTAATTAGATCAAAATACATGAGTTGTACTTTAGAGGAGATTCAGTTTTAAAAACCCACCCCAAAAGCACTGTTCCTGGAGCATGCTGGTATCTTCAAATGCCTTTTTTTTTTTTTTTTAATAGTAACAGTGTTTGGATACTTTCTCTGAATGGCAAGAATTCACCAGTGCAACAATTACGCTAATCAGAACTGCACGTATTCAGGCTATTTAGTACCTCCCCAAGTACTGAAACAGGCTTGAGTCTGCTTGCAAAGGACAAAATTGAGTGTTTTTCTGAGGATGTAAATTATCCATGTTCATTGCTGTATTGGCGGACAAGCTTAATGCAATTGGAGCTTCTGGAAGTTTTAGAAGTCTCAATCTGTACAGCTTGAACTAAGTGATCAGGCTGCGTAACTCAGATTTGTAGCAGACTTGTGGACAGTGGAATTAGAAACAAAAAACAGCGTGCACGAGTGGGCGAAGTTCCAAATATAAGTGACCCCCATCAACTAATGATAAATATATTTCTCTGGGTTCTTCAGCTTGAAAGCGTCTTTTTAAATGCAATAGTAAATAGAATTTGATAAGAATATAATCCTTTTTTGTTAAACTAGCAAACATGATACTATGTTTCAAATGACCAGAATTGAAGTTTATGCAGGAATGAAATTGGCTCAGAGGGTTTACAAATCAGGAGCTAATACTACTTTTAATGCATATTAACAAGCAATCTTCTTATGCTGTATCCCACTGCACATCATAGTAAAACCCGACTTTTTTATTACCCCTCAGCAAAAATGTAAACAATGGCACAGAGTTTCACAAAACTCAGCACCTTTGCAAAGATTAAATTTGCTATTTGAAATTTAAAGCCAGCAACTCCACACGTATGATATACTGCTAAAAAAAAAATCCCCCTTTATAAAGTTTCGATAGGAAAGTAGCTCAGAATGAAAATGTAGCAGCTTTCCCATAACTCTTACACCTACAACCACTTCATTCTCAAAGAAACAGAAGGAAAAGCTAATAATTAATTTGATTAGTTAAACTCTAAATGACTAGATGGAAGAGAATTGGTTTCAAATCTAAGTGCTGGGTTTGGATGTTTTTTGGAGAACTCAGTAGTAGGATTTGTTGCATGTCCAGACTATGGAAAGCAGTACAAGGTCTACCTTGCATTATGAAGGTCCCTGTAACTTGAGCAAGAACAATTCCCTTATCCCAAGACATTCCCTTGCTCTGCCTGAATCTGAAGTCCAGCGAAGTAGCTGATAAAGAATGGCCAAATACTACGGTATGCTTGGCATGCGACAGAAATATGATAGTTTTTTTAAATGTCCTGCAATAATAGGACATTTTATTGGTAAACAGAACCTGTACCAATTTCAGTTTCATCAAGAAAGCAAGCTCCCTCACTTGGGGATGATGCTCATGTTTTGCTTATTTGCCATTTCCAATGTAGGTGCAAGTGGAGAGTTGTGAAGCGTTGAGACAAGTCCCTTTTGGTATCCAGGAGTGAATCCATTAGCAGGAGTGGAAACTGCCCTTTCCCAAACCCATACATGGAGCTGGGTTCCTAAGATACCATGGACAACAAACACAGTGACAGCTGGTCAGAAACGTATCCTTTTCATGGATAAATTACTTTCCAAAAACCAGAGAATTTGGTTAAATAAACTTATTAAAATGCATGTTGGTGGGGAAGCCTTATTTCTTTCCTTTAATTGAATTCAGAAGCTGTAAGAAAATGAGGGCATTTTCTTTCTCCTCACCAATAAATCTGATTTGAGTTATAAGCACCAAAGTGCAAAGCAGAGGTTGTGTCTGAGACAGTCAAGAAATAGCTGTAAATCGGCAAAATACATTTAACAAAAATTAAAAAAGAGAGAGAGAGAGAAAAAAATACCCTCCTTAGGTAAAATAATCTTAGTCAAGTCAAAAAGAAGGATAATGGGTAATGGAGACAGGTAAGGTAGATGGATATTCCCAAAAAAAGGCACGGCCTAGATAAGAGTATGTACAGCTGTAGACCAATTCATGATTTCCTGTTGGGATGTATTCTCATGGCAGAAAAATGGCAAATAATAGACCTTTTTTGTTGTTTGTGTTTTAACTGACATAAATTCATGGCAACACTATATGCACAGGACTTTTCAAGATTGTTTTTATTTAATTTGTAATCTTAAAAATTAATATTCATCCACAGTTCACATTATTTTTATATTAAGCTAACATCCGACTAAATAATTAGATACTTCACGTGTTTGCTGATAGAATAGTCAAAGCTTCAATGTGTTTTAATTTTGCAAAAAAAAATCCTATAATAGTTATTCAGTTTAAACTGGGTAAATGATTTCTTTTTAATAGTATATTCTGCCCCAAATATTAACATTTATTGCACTTAAAGATTATTTCTTCCTTATTAAATGAATTTTCTTCTATGCTATCTTATTTGATTTATCATTTATACTTTCAATTCTTGGAGGCCTGGTGGATCCAAAATCCATGAAATCTACTGGAGTTTTAGTTGTGAGAAATATATGCAAGACCCTATTTTCTACTCTGTTCCAGCTGTGTTTTTCTCACGCTTATTTTCTGTTCAGGTTTGAGTGTTTAATAGGATTTCTGTCTATTCACCGTGCTGCTTTTTTCTGGCATTTCTTATTTCCTCTGCTGGATTCTGCTCAGATGCCAAATCCCCGACCATTCAACACCTTCTCCCCAAATAATTATATTTACAAGGGTCCAGAACTCCTGCATACTAAATTACATTTTACTCAAGCTGTATTTCTGGAGGGACGAGGAGGAAGGAAAAAAGCTTTAGTGACTCTCTTGAAAATCAATTTGAAAAATAATACGTATGTGCTGCCAATAGCTATTTTGCACCTTCAGAACTCTGTACGCATACTCAGGCAGTTATTTGCTATAAACATCAGTCTGCATCTGTTCTCACTCTGTACTGCCTAAAATATGTTCTTGCATTTGCCAGTCTTTATTCTGGTGCCACGAAGGGGGCTGGATCAGTAGCATTAATCAGCCTCCCAGCTACTTGAATGCCATTAATGTCAGCCACGTGACTCTTCTCCTTCCTCTTCCCTCACAGTGATTTTACTCCAGCTGTTCCCGGTCAGTGAGAGAAGCCAGAACCTGCTGCTGTGGCTCCCTTCCCTCTTGTCCAAGGTGCTTCATTTGGTTGGCACGTGCTCTGGATGCTGTTGGTAGCTGTATGCCTCTGCTGCAGCTCACTGCTTCAAGAAAAAAATGCTCCTCAGTGCTGTCATCAAGTCAGTTTTATGGTTGAACATCACCTGTTGGTCATAAACTGTTGTCCTTTTTCATTCTCACACATATGAGAGAGAAGAGGTTGTGTAGTGCAATAGCAGCAGGAAGAAATTATGGAAAAATGAAGCAAGGGTGAAAACTTAATCATTGGCTGTCTTTGTAGTTCTCTGAACCTTTTATATTTAGTTTTAGTCATATTTCAGATGGTAATATTCAGTGGTGCTCTTTTTTAAATCCTTTGTGTCTTTTAATGGCAGAAAATAAGACCGACATCCTTTCTCTAGCTAAAGAACGGTGCTTCCAGCATGGGTTTGAGCAGTGCTGAAGGAATTTTTTTCCCCTGCTTGGGAATACGATCCTTTTCATTCCTGGTTTGCAAAGGTTGGATGAGTTAACCAGAAGAATCTCAGTGGGAATGCCCTTGTTTAGAGGGCTTGTTTATCCCCAGATTATAAAGAATGTCCAGGAGTCCAAGCAGGAAAGAGCAATGTGACATTTTGTACTGTGCCGTTGACCATAAAAAACACAGTGAATGTGCGTTTGTCCATTGCACAGGCTCACAGGAGAGAAAAAGAATTTCCCTGAGTCTCTGGAATCTCTCAGTAATGCCGAGCTGTCAGATCAAAAAGGTAATTCTTAGCCCTGTAACCTTGTTGTTGCTAATGTTGCACAATAAAAGGGTATGCGGGACAAAACAAGACTAAAAGGTCTAGATAGATTTATATGTATTTACAGTGTTAAAATAGCTTCCCCCTCTTATCAGACACCTCGTTATACATTTAATTAAAAGAGGCTACAACTGCTCTGACATTAATGGTAGCTTGTGATATAGCCTTTGCCTCCTAATACATAACATCTTATTTGTCAATCAGCAGTAACTAAAGGTATCCTCTAAACATAGCAGAAAATACATTGATCTGCACAACACCCCATCTGCAGATTGCCCTTCCAAACAAGTGCTTGGCAGGAGCAAGAGCAGAATGACAGGCCTTCTATTCCAAAGCCTCAGTCCTGACAAAAACTTGACTTCTGTGACCGTAAATTCAAATTAAAGAACAACAACAGAAAAGCCCTCTAACAAATAAACACAGTGCAAGGTCCTGGTTAGTGGAACTTAAAAGCAGATGATCGGGCTTACAGTGAAGATGGTTAAAGACAGTGGTTTATAACAGGAAAAGGAAGGTGCTTTCTTACAGGTGTGCTTTAGTGCTGTGTGCTGATGTTGATTCTCTCCCTTGGGATAAGTAGAAAGCTTGGATATAACAGCCTGAGTCCAAGCAGGAGCTTTCCTGGATGTGAAATTCATTTACCAGGAAGCCTTTTGTAGACTTTTGAAATCTTTTGAATTATTTTTCATGTTTACAGTCAGGTATTTTTGCTTTGAAACTCAAGATTGGATTCCTTAGATGATATTTATTCCTGCTTACATGTACTGAGGTCAATAACATGGAAAACATCTGAAGTCAGAGTAACCCTGTGTTTGATACAAATAACTATCTAAAAGAAACAAACTTTGAGCACATCAGACAGGACTAGACAGAGAGCTTATTCAGCAAGATTTAGGCATGTATTTAAATTATCAACCCTGTTTTAGATTCTTCCATGTTATATTTAAGTGTTGGACTGCAGCCCAAAAATATAACAGCGTTTTTACTTTATGTGGTGTTGGTAATTATGCGGAAGCTGTGATGCATCTGTTACTAAGTGCTCCTAGAAAGGTAGTGCAGCTGTTCCTCTCGGTGTGAAACTTTTGGGAGACTATGCAGGAGAAATGTTTGGCAAGACTAAAGATTATCCACTCACAACGTTGTGCCACTGATGTGCATTGGACTGCAGGATGGAGGAAACTTTCGGAGGAAAAACAGAGAGTGAAAATGTGTTGGTAGTTGCAGTTTATTGTGTGGCCTAAGATTTTTTTAAAAGATAGAAAGTTCCTGTCTTAAATCCTAGAACTACAGTGAATTTTGTATTTGCATAGATAAAGTAATTCTGCTTTGCTGATGTCAGGCTGCTTCTACCAAATGCCAAAGCTGAAAGCCTTTAAATAGATTTCATAGGCTTTAACAAGCCCTGCAGGCTTCCCCACTCAGTCCAGGAGAATGGGATCTATCATGATATATAGTGAGTTACAGTGCCTAGGCTAGGAGAATTACATTGTGAAATCAGATCTTGCCAGAAGATTTCTATAATTGATTATTGTTTAACTTGGTTACTGTCCTATATATATAAAAGGTACCTTACTGGATACACTCAGGAGTTAATATTACCTTCAGAAGTTCACTTTTAAAGGCAGTTTGGCTGTTCTTTGGCAGGGTACTCCCTGACAGAATGTTTTTGAAGCACTCAGCTTTGAAGAATTTTTTTTTTTTTAATTTCCTGATGGAGTTTGGCACATACAATTGCATGGTCTGTGCAGTAGTGTGACCTGTATGATGCTGGTAAACGTGATATAGTTTGTGCATGGGAAGCTGTGCATGAGAGATTCCTCTGTGTCCTGACCAGTTTGCAGTGGAAACTGAACCTGGCATGAAGCAGCGCATTAACAGTTGTTTGGAAACATAGATCTACAAAAAAAGAAAGAAATTTCTTTCATGCATGTTTTTAAAATCAAATTCTATAGGCCAGTTTGAGCTCAGTTGTCAAAAAGGAATCTACATTCATCTCTTGATAAATCAAAAATAATATTTTTCTTGCTGAATAACTGTGCAATTCTGAATGGAATTATTTGTTTGAAGAAAATGTGTAGGGAGAAAAAAAAAGGTGTTAGAAAATGGTGGAACACAATAAACACAAAAGAAAGTTTAATTATTTCCTTTTTGATGCTGCACTTTGTGTCTATAACTAGGCACAGAAAATGGACATCTGCACTTGGGTTTTCTATCTCCAGATGCTCTGTACTTGCGTTTTTCTACATTCACTGGAAATAATACTACATCTTTCAAGAGGAAATGAATCTGTTTTGTTGCTGTTTTTAGTACAATACAAGGCAAAATAAATATTTTCATTTTTAATAAGATTTGACTCGATATATTCATGTCTATAAAACATGTCTCCTAAAGACCTTTCAGTTTTTCTGGGAAAGAAACCCTTCAACATCACTTCCAGTGTGATTTAAGGGCAAACATTGTGATAACTATTTAATTAACAAGCTTAATTGCATATGAGACACTGTTAAACCAAGACTGATATTTCCCTGATTTCTTTAGATAGAGCAAAACAAATCTACCACTTGTTTAATATAGACCATTGATTAAACATGATTTTACAGAAAAAAATAAGATAGAGATTCAAAGTGTTTCTTCTCTTAGGTAAAATTCACATAAGTAGTTCTTATGGAATTGTGAATTCCTTGCAGAGTTGGACCTAAGCAAGATTATGATAATCACCACTTCATATGGTGATGGAGGTGTACAAAATTGTTATTGTCTGAATAAACTCTAAAAGAAGATGTTTCACAGAATAGCTTCTGTTTGCCTTAGATGTAGCTAGCTCCACTGTTTCTCTCTTTTTTTTTTAACTAATTGCCTTATAAATTATTTGAAAATAATATGGGTTATGCTCTGCTATTATTTAGGCTGGCTACTTTCTGGCAACGTTAGCTTTACTTGGAATACTGGAAAATATTCTCCCTGCCAGTCCATTATGTACATTAGGAAGACAAGGAATTTAAGCTATGATTATAGGTTTGTTCTAATACTACAGGATGATGTTGGGTAGGAGAGGTTGTGCCTAATGAAGCTGCTGAATTTCTTCAGGCACATAACTGCTATTATACTTGAGGTATCTTCAGTGAAAATGATGCAGTTAAATTTCCAAGAAGCATTCTATGAAGTATTTCATCTGATATTTCTGTATTAGTTGTAATGCCATTGAGTATGTGACAAAGAAGATGTTGGATTTAAGCAAAACAAGAAAAAACATTAATATTAATGGAGAACTTGCCAAACTATTTGAGTATCTAACACTCATATACGTGATGCAGATTGCGCTCCATTAAAACTATGGTACCCCGACTGCCTTCCAGTCTAGAAGTCCTTGGATCCCTTAGACTAGATTATTTTCTTTTCTTCAGCGTTCAGCTGCGTTTTCATGTTAAAAGTTCCCAAGTTATAATGGTAAAACTACAATCAATATATTGTAGAAATTCAGAAAAATAATAATGCAATAGTCACAACAGACAATAGTCACAACATCGTGCACCCTTTGTAATTTATGGGTTGTTATAGGCTCTTCGGGTATACAAGGTAAAGGAACTGCAAAATTGAGAAGCAAGTATCAGGAACTGTTGATATACATCTAAATATTCTGTTCTTTTGATGGAATATTGTCATTCTGTTTCTACTGCTCTCATTGAAAATTCAGCTTTGAAAACAAGTATTTTTGCTTTTTAGATAAATCTTGATCTGTACTAAGAAAGGAGGATTAGTTTTTTTAGGAAACTCCTGAGTTGATTATGAGTTGCACTGCTACCACCAGAGAGGTGTGAGGTCTGTGTGTCTGTTATGGCAGTACTTTCCATTGAGCACGCGTGAAACATTTTGAATTATCCCTTCTTAGTTGCATGCAACTACCAAAATGACTGTCTGAAGCAGAGGCTGCTTCAAGGTGATTTTTTCAGTCTTAGGTTAGGCCAAAGGAAAATACATTGTTTAATGGAACTCTTTAAGATAAAACAAAATATCTGGTAGTCTTCAGCAGCTTCAACTGCCCACTGTGTTTGGGCTCTGGGCCTTGAACGCTGTGCTTGCCTGCATTTGCTGAAGATGGTTTAGATCATCAGAGCAGCCTCATGGCTCAGGAGCCTCAAGCTACAATTTTGGGATCCTGTGAATCACACTGCAGCCAAGCTCATGAAATGAAACGAGAGCATCTTCTCATATTGCTGGTGACTTTGTGCCCCCTGTTTCTGACAAACATTGTGAGGGAGCTCAAGTAAAAAGAGTGCTGAGAAGACAATCTGGCTTGGCCAAAGATCTAGATATAAGATCAGATTGGGACTGGCTGGCCTAAAGCTCAGCCAAGGAACAGCAAATAACTGGATGTAGACGTACGAGAGAGAGTTGAGGGGGAAAAAAGAGATTAGGAATGTAGGAATGGAGCCTAACAGGGAGAAGAACTTGGGGAGGAGGAATGAAGGAAACTGCTACATTGAATATGACAAGATAAGAGGGTGTCATGATTGAGATTCAGGTTTAAGGAGGGAAATAAGAAAAGTAATCTACATCTCAGAGTCCAATTCTTTTGGAAGCTGGAGACAGGACTCAGATTTCCCCAGACAATTCCTTTGCTGTCCATCAAGCCACAAAACCAGTGACAGCATTGACCTCTTGATGTTTACTCAAATAGAGAATTACAATTTACGATTGCAGTCAATTTCTCCATTAGTTCAAACAGCAGAAATCCAGAAAGTGTCTATAGAAGTTCAGACTTAGTTAGGAACAACATGATTGTTAATATTGTCCCAATGAATAATTCTTTTTGTTTTGTTTTGCTTTTTTTTTTTTTTTTAAATCACTCTTTAAAATACTTAGGTTTAAACACAGTGAGATTTCAGAAACCTGTTCTTGAGAACTGGGGTTGCAGGCAGCTGTGCACTCTTCTATTCAAAATAAAATTACAAGCTGATGGATTATGTTTTTATTAATTTGACCTTTATTCTACCCCTTGTCAGAGCTTCATGGTCTAACAGTTCATGATTCAGGAGCAGCTTTGGATTTCTTTTGCAACCTCTACCCCTCTTCATTTCAGCCTTCTGTTTTATTTAGTGTGCACTAGACTGGGAGATTATGTCGTGAAATCAGCATTATAATTCAACAAATGTGATACCAAATGTCAGAGCGTCAAGCCCAGGCCTTCAGGAATGAAACACCACATCTTTCCACCACTCTTAGGTGTATGAACCTTCTTCCTATTGTGTGTTATGATGCTAAATGGATGTTTCTTTATAATAATACTGACTCCCTGCATTTTGCAGTTCAGCTGGAAGACAGTTAGGCTGCACAGCACAATGAAATAAAGGTGTGAACTTAAATCAGATCCTTCTGGGATATGTCATCTTTGACGTAACATCCTTAAGCCATCTAAAATATATCTAATAAGCCATTTATCAATACAAGCAATAGATGCATAGAGGTAGGAACTAGATGACCTCTCACTGTCCTTTTCAACCATTAGGAAACTGAGGTTGAGGACCTACAGCTGAGAGCCAAAGAAAAAGGCAGCAGCCTTCAGGACCTGAGCATCTGCTTACTGCTTTATATTTTGCTTAAACAAATGTGATTTTTACATGAAAATTTATGAGAGGGCACTGGCAATGGCAGTGCAATGCTGCAAAAGAATCCAGGAGCCTGCTAATCTGAGCTGCTGTTTGCTTTGTCCTCTCTTCTGAGTGGGCTGTTAAAATAAATACGTGTTTTTGTTAATCCATTGCAGTAGTTTCTCTGCAGAGAGCAGCTCTCTCATCAGTGCTCCTAAACTAATTTGCAAACCTCTGCACTACTGCTAAGCACATAATAGCTATTGCCCTTGCCCACGTCTCTCCACTACCACTTTGGGATACTTGGAATATGGATGCACTGAATGAAACCTGATACTTAAAATTTAAGACCCTTCAAGGAAAGGAACTATATAAATGTAAAACATCATTATTAAGCAATAATAACTGAGTTGCAAGCCATTAACCCAGTCAGTCATTAATCCTGCAGAGATTCTCTGTGCTGAGCTTTTTATTATTATTATAAGCACAATACGACACAAAGAATAAATTCCACAGGTATATTGACTCTTTATGGGTGATGCTGCCACGGCTATATTGCGCACTGTAATTACGGTGAACTTTGGCTAGTTTGCTCTGATTGTAACACCAAGAATAGCCAGTAAGCAAGGGAGAGAGCTAGAGATGCTTCCAAAGTGTTAACTGTAAACATAGGACAAGTATTTGTGGTCATTCCCTGTGCTCTGAACCAAGTTACTTGAACTGAATCTCTCCCCACCAAGAGGGTACTCCACCTGCATTGCTGTTCCCGGTCAGGAGCTCCGTCCTTTCCCTCCCACTCCGCAGCCGCCTCTGCACGAGCAGCAGAATGGCACCTCTCCCGCCCCAGCTGGGCCACGCAGCCGGCATGGATCTGTAACGAGCTGCTTGGGCCACCCTTGGAAAGCAGGGGCCAAGTGTCCCATGCGGCATGCCAGGATCTCACGATAAAATGGAGCCAACCTCTCTGTTTCAGATGTAGCATTATGAAACAGTAGAGAGCAAGGTGCAGCAGACGAGCTCTCATTTGGGCTAAGGTTGTAGGCAGGTATCTTACCATTAAAGAATCTGCACACACAGCAGGAAGGGGGGAAGGAGGAGGCAGCTGCAGCAGTTCCCTGTGGAGGGTCCCTGCGGCCATGTCGCCTCCATCCCGCTGCGCCCTGCGTGCAGGGAGGCATTCCCTGGCTCCGCCTTCTGTAAATTGCTCCTCTGTTTAGGGTTATTTCCATGTTTTGCTTGTTGTTGTATTTCCGTGAAAGCTTATTTATGTCACCCCTAATTCTTTGTGAAGGAATGTTCTCAAAGGAGATACTGAAATAAGTTAATGCAATGCCCTAACTTTTTTTTGTCAATATTTAAAAATGAGGCAGGCACAACTCTTCACTTGCTAATTCTCGCTTTTGTGAAAAGATCAATTTGCAGCCATTCTGTGTGCTACAGTGACAGCAAGATTTGTTGTATTTGTTCAGCCCTTTAATAAAGGCTTTGACAGGACCTGTTTTAAAGCCTCCTTCATTGACAGCAAACTTTTTCTTCCTGGCAATTTGCTCTACCCAAATATAGTTCAGCTGAGAAGAGGCATCTGATTTTCAATGAGAATTCCCCCTCCGCCGGCCTTTTTTTTTTTTTTTTTTGCACATTTTCTGGCATCGGCACTGACAGATGCTTAGGGAAGTTCAGGGGAAGCTCACATGGTGGGTTGGTAGCTCACCAGGGGGTCTCTGGAGCTACCATAGCCTGTCATTTAACTGCTGCTCACGGTAACTTCCCATAAAGGCAGAACTGAGAAGCCATTCAAGAGGCAATACCTTCCACAGCAACTCGGTGGAGGGTGTTCAGGTATCTCGTTCTTGTCACAACGTGCTTGTCTTTCAGAAGTAGCTGAGGCTTGTGCTGCAGCTTGGTTCATCAAGCAGAAATATTTTCATAGAAGCATTTTTTTGAAGAAAGTTCGGATCTGGGGCAAACCTTGATACACCTTTCAGTTTCAAGAAGCCACTTTGATTAACTAACTATAAATGTAGTTGTGTGATGTGCTTTATTTTTAATGATAAAGTAATTTGCAAAAAGGAATGTTGTTATGAGCTCTTTTGTGAACCTTTAAGTAATCAGTTAATTGTCGTGTCTTATTCCCTTGGTAGTCAAAATATCTTCATAGATTTTAAGTGTATAATTTATATTAGCTATCAAAGAATAGCCACATTAATCCCAGCAAACTTCATTAATTTTGAAGTCTGACTGACGAGTGAAGTATTTGAAATTCAAAGTTAACCTAAAATTCAGTGGTATAGATTATGG
This sequence comes from Tinamus guttatus, assembly GCF_059628265.1. Taxonomy (NCBI): domain Eukaryota; kingdom Metazoa; phylum Chordata; class Aves; order Tinamiformes; family Tinamidae; genus Tinamus; species Tinamus guttatus. Next base: position 14,388,383 of record NW_028288821.1, on the reverse strand, counting down.
TATATGATGCTTTATTATGAGCCTGTTGACTATAATAATTGGTGCACTTTCTGCTAAGATTATTGATTGCTCAAGATTATTATCCGGAGTCTCACCGAAAATCTTTCAAGGCCAGTGGTGTCAACAGTGATGGGCTACAATGAGTTTCAATTTAATGTATTCCTTTGCTTAACTCCCTTGGTACTTCACACTTGAGCAGATATGACAGATCTTCTGGCAACATTTATGTGAATATAAGATATATTAAATAATATGTAACATTTCAAAACTTCTTTGAGCAGTTTCCATGGAGACCAAAAGCATCCACTGAAAATTAAAATATGGAGAATCTCCATTTATGGGATGGGAATATTAGATACAAGGCTTTGAAATCTTGTTTCAGGAGGTAGGAATCTATCTGCTTGGTTAATAATGGCCATATTCACTCTGTGTGTGACTTTCTAAAGAGTTCAGGAAGTAAATAAAATACTTTTTTAAAAGGAATCTAATATTTTTAAAGCAGTGTGCTAGAAAGATAAAAGTCACTCCTCTACTGAATACTGAAAAACGAGTTAATAATCAGGTTTATTGCAGACTTCAGTAAGGAACAGGAGGGAGGAAAACGAGCCAGGTTTAACCAAAAAAAAAAAAAAAAAAAAAAAGAGAGAGAGAGAGCATGAAACAATGATATTATCTACAGAAACAAATATTCTTTCAAACCTATTCTTTCAAACCCAGAGTCCTTTGTTTAGAAATAATGTATTTATGCTGAGACTGCTGTGGAGAATTGCCTTAAGGTGGGAAATAGCTCCCAAGAGCAGATTCCTGTTTTGTTGTTCAGCTTCTGAAAATTAAAATGCCCAGTGTAATCTCTGCTATTGTCTGTCTTTGTAGCTCTCAGAAATGGGGTGTCACCAGCAGTGGAGCTGTTTATATCAATATTTATATGCTCTCAAACCATTTTAAGTAACAAACACAAGATTTCCCAAAAGACATGTGATAGAAGAACCATGAGAACAGCGAAAAGAGAGGGAGTAAGAACAAAAGTGGCTTTAATTCTGTGGTTTAAGAGTTGACTTGTGAGGAAAAAAAAAATCAGTATCTTCTACTTTCCTGTTGGGTAAAATAGTTACAACCATATGGTGTCTAATGACTGGTCCCCAATGGAAATTCTACGTAATCACCAGCGTTTGATACTATGGTCAGTGGGTCGAGTAAGGGCAAATTGATAATGATAATTATAGTCATTTATTTCATTTTTGAGAGATTGCTGTAAGAAAGAAAAAAACACTAATTAAATATAAAAACAGATGGCAAAGAGAGACCTTTGCAAAGGTTGACATGATAAAAATTCTTATCTCTGAAATATCTAAGTGGATGAGGCATTTAATTTATCTGAGAGAATTAGAAAATAAAAAACACTTGATATTCAGAACAAGATAATGAACAACATTGTTGACAGGAAGCAAACGTACTAATAGGAGGAGATGAAAGATTATTCAGTTTGGCCTCTAATTACTGCCTTATTAAATTCGATGCTGGTGCAGAAAGTGAGTATGTATATATGAACCGTTTTAGAACCATATAATCGTTAAGGTTGGAAGGGACCTCTAGAGGTCATCTAGTCCAACCCCCTGCACACGCAGGGTCACCTAGAGCACGTGGCACAGGACTGCATCCAAGCGGGGTTTGAAGATCTCCAGAGAAGGAGACTCCACAACCTCTCTGGGCAGCCTGTTCCAGTGCTCTGTCACCCTCACTGTTAAGAAATTTTTCCTTAAGTTCCTGTGGAACTTTTGGTGCTTCAGTTTCTGGCCGTTTCCTCTAGTTCTGTCGGTGGCCACCACTGAAAAGAGGCTACCCCCATCCTCCTCACTGCCTCCCTTGAGGTACTTATAGACACTGCTCAGGTCCCCTCTCAGCCTTCTCTTCTCCAGCTGAACAGGCCCAGCTCCCTCAGCCTCTCCTCATAGGGCAGATGTTCCAGGCCCCTGATCACCCTTGCGGCCCTTTATGGCAATATTACATTGACAGGATCTGTATTTGATTAACTAGGAGAGCAAATATATGTGGCTCTTTCACCTTCTGCAAGTTGCTTTTTAAATTATAAAAGCTTGTACTTGTTAAAGAGTTCCAGATCAAAGCTATCCTATTTTCAGTCTCCTCCACCAGAGTCTTTTCAGTCTTCAGTCTTCAACTTCATTTTATTTTTAAAACAAAGAAAGCTGAGTTATCTAATCATTTGCAAATGCCACCAGAGGCCATGAGTAAAAAGGAGACAACTATTCCCAAAGTTTGGATGTTAATAAAACTTGTCAATAGGAGTATCGCGAGGTTGCATGCAAGTGCAGCTGGCTGAAATTTTTTTCACCTAAGACTATCCTCTTTCCTGCTCAATGCTGTATGAAAACGTAGTGGCAGTATCAAGTATCTTCAAGCATTTCTCATTGCAACCAAAAGACAAAGTGACATCTTGCTTAATACTCGTGAGGGATTCTTGCTTATGTTTGTAAATATGCTGGTTATACCTTCTTCATGAAGAAATGGACTTTATCCTGCCAGATGCTTAGCTTGCCCATGAAATAATTACTGGTTTTTAAAGAATTGGCAAGCTGTAGAAGTGTTGGACAGCTACAGTCGAGAAACACATGTTCCAACTGTGTCTGATCAGCTCATTGCTTACAGGGAGAGCAGCACAGGAAGACTCTCTGATGCTTTCCATAGTTTGCATGAATTTACTATTTGAAATCTAATATTAATTAACAATTAATACTGGAAAAGGAGTTACTGTCTTACTCAAATTGGCTCATAGAAAGAATTGATTTCAATATTTCTCACATGCTGCTAGCAGCCTGGCAGCACCATCTGAATCAGTGACAAGCTCCAAAGCAGACATTGATTATGCTGCTACGGGGGTGGTTTTGAAAGGCAAATAACATCAAGCATCAGCTTCTTTTATCTTAACATTGGTTCTGGAAAAATAACTGTTTCAGTATCAAACTCATGTGACTGAATTTGATCGGCAGTTGATCCACCTTTGTTGGATACAGGTACAAAGTTCTGTGGTATGTATGAAGAAATCAAGCAAAAATATCTGCAGATGAGAGAAAAGAAAAACATTTTTTTTTCTGATTTATGTTTGTTAAGGTTAAAGTGAGGTGAAGGATATATTGTTTTTCTCTTTGTTATCGTTGCTAAACCATTAGGTGAAAAGCAATGTAAATGAGGTGTTACAAATATAAATCTTTTTTAAAAGAAGATAGAGGCAATTAGAAAATTTGTGTTTTTTTCTATTTCTCACATCAGAAAAGAAAAGAGAACTACATAAACATTCGTTTACTTGGGAATATTTCTGGCAAGGACAAACTGGTAAAATAACAAGTCCCATCCTGCCATAAACTTACCAGTATGAGCAATCCCCTGAGCACTGTGCAGACATTTGAACTCTGCTGTACAGTATAATTTGGAGGATCAGGATCTTAGATTTTCTGTATTGCTTTTTGTACTTAACACAAGATTTCAAGGCAATCTTAAAGATTTACATGGTTAAACACTTTTATTTTGGCAGTCCTTTGTTGTAAGACATGATATAGCTTTTTCGTCTGCAGTATGATAGCTGATTTTTAACATATACCCGTATTTCTAACATATGCTCTAAAAAGACTCTGTCTTACCTATATTTAACAGGTAAGTCAAATGCATGGGCAGCAGGGAAAGGGGTAATCAAATACCAAAAGGAGAACTTGTTCTAGTCTAGCAAAACATTTGGTTGAGTTCAAGAAAGTCCGTGTCTTCTTTGCACAGAACAACTGTTCTTCCACTGAAAAAATGGCTGGTTGCAAATGACAGCATTTGAGATATAATTGATATTTTTAGTGGAACAGCTCCTGTCAAGAAATGCTGCTCTGTTGCAGTTGAAGCACATTGCAGGAACGTGTTTGTTTCAACATGGTAGAGAAATTAACTGTATCAGTGTCACATGTATTGAGCTTGAAAGCACTTATGGTGTTCAAGACACTGTTTACAAGCCCTGAGGCTGGGAGATTTCTGGTGCACAAAGCAAACTGACCCCTTCGTCTTCCTCTGGGGGCAAAGCTTATGTTAAAACGTCAGTATTTTCTACAAATAGTAATTTGTTAATTTATCAGCTATACTTAGTCTAAAATCTCTACCAGCTCTATGTCTACTGTCAAAGTATCCCTGCAAGTTGGCCTTCCTCTCACTGCTTTTTGTATAAAAAGAGACTTGGAGCTCTGTGCCTTTTTTAAACTAATAAGGAAGAAGCTCTGCTGCACCATTACTCCTCCACCCCATCAATTCCCTTTGCTGCTGTCAGGATATTAATGCATCGCTTGCACTTTGCTGCTGAAAGATTCGGGTACATGGCTAGCAGGCCTCCGTGTGGCAATCCTGCACTCGCAGAGCGGAGTGCAGAGCTCATCCAGGCTGTGCAGGTGCGGAAGAATTGCTTGAGAAGGGGGAACTTAGAGAAAACCTAGGGCCTAACAGAAGTTTTGGCATTATGGAAGCTTACTTGGGGTGATTCACAGTTGCCACTTCCAGGATGGTTGGACTCTGCTCCTCCAGGGTTCCCTGGGCAACAACCTGCCCTCCTTGCAGCGAAGGGGAGTAACGGAGGGTGGAGCGGAGTGAAGACACCGCGGCCAGACTCTGCTGCACTCACCGTGCTGGGCCGCTGATGAGCCGCACAGTGGCTGTCCAATGGGAGATATACGATAACAAGTCCGCTGCTGAGCCAGCAAAGGTGGCAAATCACTCCTTTCGGATGAACTTTGCTTGAACTTTGCTCGTTATAAGCTCATTATAATGTCAAAACACACCTCCATCCCAAACGTTACCTGCCTCCAAGGTATGTCCACTCCTCACTGAGCATGCGCTCTAGATTTTCCGTTGACTCTACCTTTACATGAAAGCGAGAAACCTTTTCATCCATCAATAACAATAGTAAGTATGACTATAGTCACTCGAGCTCCTCCTAAATGTTAAAAATATATAAAAGGTGAACTAGGGAGGAGAGAGCGGAGGAGGGAAGATTCCATTGTAAGTTCTGTGATCGGTCGAGGGGCTGATCCCCCTTTTCTCCTCTCGGGTTGGGATGCTGCCTGAGGAGACCCCTGGAGACTCAGAGCCCTCTCCCATCTTCTGGGTGAGTGATGACTGCGCACTTGTACATCAGAGCTGGTTAAGAACCCCATGCTGTAGCAGAGAATTTCCTGTACTGACACCTGAATCCTGCTTTGTTAAATGTTGCATTTGAACAAATCATGCTATTCATGAACTCAATTCGTTGTTTTGAAGACGATCAGACCAGCAGTCAGCAGACTGCTTGTGAATCCAACACTGTCAGAGTTGGGCCTGTAGTTGATCATAGTATGCACGAACTCGACTCGTCTTTTGGAAGGCAATTGGACCTACAGTCAACAAACTGTTCGTGAATTCAGTACTGCCATAGTTGGGCCTATAGCTACCACAGCATTTGATGTCCCTATTAATAGATGAGTACAGCCATGCTCAGACCCTCTAGCTTCTGAGGGTCGGCTGGAACGCAAGGGGACTCCTCTCTAACCATATTAGCCCTCTCTCCCATGTCAAACTGGAACAGCAGGTTCTTCTGTTCGTGTCTGCTTTATTTATTCTTACTCTCTTTAGAGAGCCAGAGAACCTCTCTCTAGATGAGTGATATGCAACTAATATGATGACCTTTGTGGCAAATACTGTTCTTCCCAAACATCTGTACATACACCTGCTATCTTGAATTCTTTTACTATTGAGGTGCTTCTAGCCTTCAAGTTGCTCAAACCCCATTGTCATGTATGAACCTATAACTAATGCTGCCTTGAAAAAAGAAACAAATGAAGGTGAAGCAAATGTTAGAGGGCAACATAACAGTGGGTAAAGATTAGGGAGATAAATACTCAAATAACAAAAGCGGGGACATATTTTACTGCAGTCGAACTGTGCATAAGGTTACTGGGCAGCCCATAATGTAATTCAGCCTGATCACTTGTGTTTCATTTCTAAGTCAGTTTTATGTCTGTGCCGAGCATACAGGAATCTTCAGAAGAAAATTTTAGAAATGCTAGATTTATCTTTTGTCATATGCTAAAGGATATGAGAGGTTGTGAAACAGAGTCCTTCAAATAAAGGAATGAGAAAATTAGGAGAGAATTCTGTGTTTGATGGAGTCAAAGAGAAGACAATAACAGACAGCCTGCAGGAGTAGATGGTATTGCACAGGGGAAAAACTAAGAAGATAATCTTGTCCAAACTCTTTTTCAATACACTTGAAAAGTTGGAAAAAAAATGGACAAAAGAACTGGATGACTTGCTAGATGATGTAAGGGGTTTACATTATTTAAGGTTTTTATGAGATGCGATGATGCGTTCCATTTCCATGGTAACTAATGTCCTCAGTTCAGATAACAGTAGGTTACCCTTCGACAATAAGTGCACTAAGAAGTTAGTTTGCTGAATGTTTTTTAAATATATAAAGTGGTTTATGAACTCAAGCTGAGGTAATGTGAAGAGCATGTTAATGATGGGTAAAGTATAAAATAATTAAAATGAACCTTAATGTAAAAGAGGAATATAATTCTGTATATTTTATAAAAAGGATCATGCAGGTACCTTCCAAGGACTTTTAATATATTAAGAATCAAGTCAAGGCTGAGACAGTAATTCTTAGTGCAGGCAAACTCTGAAGAAAAAGTAGAGATTTTTCATATATTATGGATATTCAGTCTTTCTTCTTAGCAAAAATTTGAAACAGCGACAAATTTGTCAGTTTCTAAAACAATGGAAGACACATGAATAATTCTGCTTCTTATTTTAAAGCTGTGAATATGAGGAAATTGTATTCTTGACAAATTAATTCTTGTCCCATGTTGAAATGACATTGTGACTGCAAAAACATTTAAAAATTGCTCACTGGTAAATGGCATCTAAAGAAAAATCTTTGCAATTAGAGCAAGTAGAATTGAAAAATAGAATGAATATGATCTAAAAGACAATTTTAGACTTTACATCTAAAAGAGCGATTAATTAGACATACAGTTGTGCTCCCTTGACTTTAAATTTACCATGGAAAAGTCTGAGGTCAGGATTTTTGGTGGTTTCATCACTTAATTGCTGTTTTGTGGTTAAGACGGACCGTTAAGAAGGTGATGAGTTAACAAACTGTGGCAGATATTTCCATGACAGTCTTCTTTCCTGTTGTGAAATGTGGGCATACTCATCTGTATTTGAAATGCTTCCGAGACAACTGCGAGATATTTTAGTGTCAACAATACTAACGAGAAGGTGGTTGCATCTGTAATTACAGATATATCTATAAAATATGTTACTTGTTAGAAAACTGGCTATCAGATATAAATTCCAACTGTCATACTAGCATAGTTTAATCCCTAATTTTAAATAATTCCACCTTCTTTCTCTTCCACGGAGCTTCTTACCTTTCTGTAAATTTTTCCAGTTATGAGTCCTTTTTTAAAATGCAGGTGTTTGTTTTTGACCAATATTTTTTGCTCAGATTTGCAGTAGGTATTTCTCAGAAGTATGAAAATAGAATCGGTTTTTATTTCAATTTAATAGTTTTACATTTGGGAAAACACTGTTTTCTCTGCTCCATTTCTGGAAATAAAATGAATGGGCCTATTTTTTTTTTTAATCTTCATTTCCTAAAAGAATGAAGTTCATATGACTGCTTCCCTGTCTTCACTAATCAGTCTGAATTCTTCATTAGCCACATTAAATGGAGAAATTAAGATCTCAAAGATAATTAATTTCTACAAGAATTTGTAAACAATATAATTAACGACATAGTGAAATTGATGTCCCCTCCAAGGAAGAGGTTTTGGTGCGGTTGTTGATTGATCGCGATGTGTAAACCTGGAGGTGCTGCAGGGAGGTGATGGTAGCGAGTGGGAGTTCAGCATCTTGTGGCAGAATTTGATGGGACACAAATTTACCTGAGATTTGGCTTCATTGCTGTCACCGTTCTTTGAAACTTGCCCTTTGTTTCTAAAGCAATGAACTGAAGCAATGAAAAGATGCTCTCAGATATGTGTTATAGGACTGGAATTTAGGCCAATGTTTGACTTGCTACAGGCTGTTCGAAGAAAGGGCGAAATAACAAAATGTTCTGCTCTCAGTTAACCGTGTATGATTTGGCTACTTCGCAGTAGCAACACAGTACAGAATTAAATCTCCAAGGACCTCATTTTTTTTTTTTGCCTTTGATTAATAAAGTTACCCTGCTGTATTGCTGCTTAAAGTAATTGACCACTTCCTCTTATTCTGTTTCATCTAGTAGCTACAGCAACTTTCTCTGGCATTGCCAAAGTGACTTGAAATACAGTCTTCAGACCTAAGGTCTCCGGCTGAAGCCAAATCACTGCCTATGTCTCCTCCATTTGCATTGCCTCCTGCTTGTGCCTTTAACACACTTTTTCTGTCTTACTGTTGGCTTTGTTGACAGAGGATGAAACTGGGCTCCAGAAGCTTGTTTGTCACTTGGTGAATGTGACTGCTTAATGTTGCTTCTGTGTCTTAATTTGCTTAACTGTGAAGTAAGAGCAACGATTTTGTCATTTGTTATGATGCATCTTGATATCTCTTAATGAAATGTGCTGTTTAAGAATTAAATATTACTCATTTATTAGTAGCGACTGAAAGGAACATTCGATTTGGTGGTGGAATATATTTAGCATGATTCTGCAGCTCTTCAAAGGCTTTTCTTAAAAACAACTGGAAGATCCTTCTGGATGTGTATAGGAATCCTGAAATAACAAACGTTGCCATATGCTGAATTACAGAGTAGCTGCAGTACACACAATTCATTTCTGTCATTCAGTTTTTATTCCCTCCATGAAATTAAAGTCATGAATTCAGCTGAAAAGCTGAAAGAGCTTCCGTATCTAACATCACACACAATATGCTCTGCACCACATGGAAAGGGAAAAGATTTCAGCAGTGGCTTTCTCTAGGGAACAACCAGCAAGAGGTTCCTTTTATGTACTTGACTTTATATAGCTTCCATCCCAGCTGTCCTCACCTTTCCACCCACTCCCATCTGCACGAGAATTAAAAAAATATTTTATTTCTGTCTTTTCGGTGGCTTATATTTGGAGTTCACCAGCTAAACCCTAAGGCAGACATAACCTCATCTAATTTGTTGCCGCCACTACCACTTGTACTAACGGGAGGCCAAGGACTATTAGGAATGCTAAAGGAACTACCAGTATCTCTTTTTATATATATGCATTTGTGTATGTTTGCAAAATTGTTACAAGCCTTCAAATACTTCCGGGACCTAGGGAATAATATTCCAGTCCAGTCTTATTGCTGAAGAAACGGAAATGCAATCATAGTTAATGATGGTCCAGATCATTCTGCAGTTAAGGAAAAGAACTGGGAATAGTTACCATGCAAGCAGGTTATTTGCTGTGAATGTACTACCACAGAAATAGATGTAGTTGTTTCTATAACAGACATCTTGCAGTAAATCCTGAGATAAGATCGTTGAAGGTTGGAGATCCTTTTTTCAAAAGTGGTATTTCTGTGCTCCAATTCATGATACAAGTGCTTCGGAACCACTTATTCATGTGCCAATATTAGCGTAGCCACAGTTACATACAGCTCTATGTAATTTAACATTAGCTACTGGAACGCTGTAGTACGCTTTAAGTACTTGGTACCTGCTTGAGAATCTACATCTGAGTCATTTAGACTAAAAACCTACTCTGTCATTTCTCTCAAAATTAAAATCGCACTTTTAGGTTCACAGACATCTATTTAGGGATGCTGGAAATGAAAGGCTTTATTAATTACTGTACTTAGTTTCTTAAGTCCTGTCATCTTTGCCCTCTGACTTTAGATCCAACGATATTTTCAAGTTTCTAAATCGGTCATGTCCTTTACACTATCTAAATTGAAAAGCTAAATCCTCCAAATTCCAATTCAGTTCCAACCTAGAATGCCCTTAGTTTATTGGCATGTACGGTTTTATTCCAGTTATCTGAAGTTCTCTTCCTCTTGGCCTGGATTTGTTGTTACATGAAAGACCAACTTGGCGTCTCTTATGAATCTCGGTAAGATCTCATAGTCTGGGTCAGTCCATGTCATCAAGCAGTAAAAATACTGGGTGAGGGTAATGGACAGAGCTGTGCAAAATGCAGGGAGCGATGATCGTGAGACGCTAGTCTTCCTTCTTAGATACAACAGCTCAAGGGTTTCTCTCCATACTGTAAGAGTCCTGAGTTCAGGTTCTGGTGATTCAGATCACACATCCTACCTTCCGAGAGAAAACAACTTTTCTCCTTTGACCTATGCAGAAGCTGATGTGGATGTACGTTCCTGTTCGGCCTGCTCTTCTATATGCTGTAGGTGAGAGAGAAAGAGAAAACTTTTATGAATGTCCGAAACAGAAAAATCAAACTGTAACTAAATCTAAGAAATTGAAGACAGTAAGCCATAATGGTAAAGTGGTAAAGCTTGCACAGTTTAAATAAATGTATTTAGCAGAATAAATTGAATAATTTATTCTTCTCATGAGCAATCCTGAGTAAGTCAGATTTCTACCCTTGGAAGGGTGACATTCCTCCCTTTAGGGCATAATGTCAACTGTGCGAAGTCAGTGCACTCTTTGACTCTTTTTTTCTTGACCTTCATGCAGCCTAGCTCCTCTTATTTAAATAGGATTTTATAACTGCTTTGGAAGAGGACATCCACATTCAGTTATATTGTGAAATGATGACATTTCCTGCAAACTTGAAGTGTTTCCTTTTTAGTATCTTTTTTCGTTGATTTTGAGTCATGAGGAAACCAGGATAATTACATTACCCTCTTCGAATTAAACACAGAAATTCTGTCTTAGTATTATTAATATATTTAGAGGAATAAATTAAAGCTGCACTTGCAGACCATTGTTAGCTTTTGTTTTAGTGAAAATTTCTGGTGTAATCTTATTAAGACTAGGTTTTTATTGATAAACATAGCACCACAATCACAGAAATCAGCTCAAAAAAAGAATGGAAACTCTCTAGTAACTAAGTTATGTGCATGCAATAGCAAAGAAATTAGCTTGCTCTATGGCCATAGCAATGCTTCAGAAAATCAGATCTATAAATGCATGTATTTTGTATCCTACTGCAGAAATTTTGAGCAATTTCTAATGCTCCAACTTGGAAAGAACCCTTTGGAAACCAGTGTAGGAATTAAAAGAGTTCCTGGTTAGATCCACAGTTGCTTTCTGTTTTTCAAATACAAATCACGCTACAAATTAGACTAAGTGAACATCATGCAGCTTTAGCAACACTCTTCTTATAGTTTATTTCTAATGGATTTTAATAGATTAATGCAGAACTTCGAAGTTCTTAGATATTCTGGTAATAAGGACAAAGTACCAAACTATTTAATACAGTGTGATGCTTATATTTTAGAACCATGGTCTTCGTTATCAAGCGGGATTTGGGGACTCAATTCATAATCAGGCTTTCTGTCCTCCTGACCAACACATACTAGCAAGTCTTTTGTGACACTACTAGCATTTTGGGAGATGTACTCCATTTATGCAGTAGCTCCTAAAGCAAGGTACGGATGTATTAGTTGTGTTCCAAGGAATTACTGTAGTATAAATAATCATTCAGTCAGTCTGGAAAGAGATCTCTGCAAATGCTCAGCTGTAGTTGGCTGCGGATTTTTAGCAGAACTGCACTGCTTTGAGCTGGCAATCCAAACATCTTCATTTAGAAACAAAACACCATACGGTATAATCAACTCACCACAGTAATTTTCTTCACTGCAGTATCATTAAAGAAGTACTGTAGCATAAAGAGGAAACTGAAATATGCAGCTTTGCCAATGAGAAGGCCAAATGCCTTCTGCAACTGAAGCTATTTTTACTTGCTTCGCTAGTGTGATGTTTGAATTCCTGTCAGTCTTGCTGCGTTCTCCTCACATGTCTGTATCTCTGTTGTCACGTTGAGTAGGAACTGAGTTGCAGAAACTGAGGTTTGAAGACTCAGCAGTTTTGGAGATTTTTAATTTCTCATCACTATCTCAAAGGGCTGCCTGGCTCTCTAGTATCACATGAGTCTCTGGGAGAGCTGGAACCTGAAATTGGACCTGGAAGTTGCAGTCAAGTGCAGACAGCCACAGGTCTGTAATCCCTGTTGTGAAGTGTCTCTTTCCTTCATGGAAGGCTCCTTCCATGGCTCTACTTGCTGGGCTAAAGATGTTCAGCCAAGAACCGGTGCCTGGGAAGGATACAAACCAGAAGCAGATAGAAGATTTAGCAGATATCTTTCACTCAGGCTTAACCTTGAAGAGATACCATGTAGTAATTAATTCCGTATTAATGCTTTCGCTCTCTTCTTTGTGTTTGGGAGTTCACCGCTCAAAGGAACAGTCTGAAGGGTGAAAGCAATTGAAGCAAGTTGTTTTTGTGACTCGCTGCTATTGAAACTGTTAAGTGACTTGAGAGTGGAAGAGTCCTCAGAGCTCATGCTCAGGACTCAAGAGTATGATTTTTTTTTTTTTTTTTTTTTTTTGCCTTCTGTGAAATGTCACCAAATCACCTCAGAAAGGCTTGAGAAGGGATCTCCTTTAAAAGTTAGTTGATATAGACCAGAACAACCAATACTGAAATTACGTGGAATTAAGCAGCCCCCTTCTGATAAAAGAAGGTGTTAGAAATAAGGAAAATACAGTGCTCTTTCTGCACTGGGCAGCACAGCTGAGATTCTGCTGAGCAGAATGTCACTGTTATGATTATGGTAAAGCACAGTACAGGATGGATTAGGCTTTTTTATTTGTTTTTGTTTGCTTGCTTGTTTGTTTATTTGGTTGGTTGGTTGGTTCTGGCCTTTGCAGGAAGCTCTTCAAAAGGAAGCACCTGAATATCAACCTATGAATGATTTCTGCAATCACAAGTTGAGAATAGCTTTGATGTAATAAAGTGCTTATTACTTGAGCACTGTAATGCATTACTGTTCAAGAGTAGTTGCTTTACATTAACCAGCTCACATCTTCACAAGAGAGAGCACTGTATGCTTTATATATGAACAATCCCAAACAGAGATGGACATGTTAATCCTCAAAATATTGAAGCCTGGGACCAGCCTGGGACCTCTGAAAATCAAACTGAATGCTACTGAAATCTTTTTGCAATTAAAAATCTAAGCCCATTTATGTGAACTGGAATGGTGAAAGAGAAAAAAAAAAAAAAAAAAGGTTATTTTATTTTTTTCTGGGGAGTGACAAGTGAGCAGTGAGTGTTCTGAATAATTTAGTCCCTGAATCTGAATTTGGAGACTGAATGAGTTCTGTAAATGAGCAGTGTTGTGAAGTCATTGATTCTCAGTTCGTTGTTTAGTTGTACAGTGTGAACCTATATCAAAGCAGAAAAAAAATCTGATTGGCAAAGAAAATATAAATAAAATGTCTTATGTGTGATAAGCAATGTAAGCTAGGAAAACAAACAGTTAAGTCTTTGAAATGACAGAGCAATGTGCTTTCAGCAAATAGGAGGAGGAGATCCTTTTGCAGTCCAGATAATGATGAAAGAAAAAGATACGGTTGAAGTATTAGGAAAATTTGTGGCTTGTATTGTGTTTTCTCAAGCCTGCAAGGAGATGGTAGTTTTGAGACTTCACAAGCTTCTCAGAATAGCCATGAAGCTAAATTTGATGAGGAGAAGAAATTGTGTGATGGTGAACAACCGACGCTATTGAGCTTGAATTGTGGCCGATGAATTGTTACTTATGGCTACTCCTTGAGAATACAATAACAGCATAAGAAGACCAAAGCCACCAAAATTTAAAGTTTTCCCTTAGGGAGGGCAGTTCCACCAAAAAGTTAAGTGTGTGTTATATTCCCTATGACCTGGCTTTTTTTTTTTTTTTTTTTTTTTTTTGGTGGTAATGTACGCTCATTCTAAAAAACAATAGGAGCCCATTGGTTCAATATACATTTTGGGATACGTATAGATATGTGATGGGAGAAGGACAGACTGGGAAACAGGTAGGGATAATTTTTCTTCTCCTCCTGTCAGTTTGGTGAATCTATTCTTGTTATCCCACTGCAAAAAAATATTTAGCAAAAATGGCTATAACTTTTCCCTTTTGAAAACCTAAAGCCTATGTTTGCTTTATTGATAGAGCCCAGATTTCAGGTATAGAGAGAGAACTGTATGAAAAATTCATTATGTCAATCTGGTCTCAAGTAAACATCACTAATGTATTTCTGAGAATATTTTTCACCAGGGTTTTTCGTCTGACAAAATAATATCCCTTTCATTTCACATGAGGAGGTGAGCAATAGATCAGCAGTGGCATTAATGTTCGTGAAAAATTAATTTCAAAGTTTCACGTATGGCTAAGAACATCTGTATTATTTATGGGTGAAGAAGCTGATGCCACCATGTTGCTTACCCAGCAAATCAAAAGAAAGGAGGCGGGTGTGGATATATCAAATGATATCCACTTAGAGGGAATTCATTACTTGATTCACATAACAAATTGTAGAACAAATTCAAGTAATTATGAATATGTTTGAGAAAATACGGTCTTCTTACAGGAAAAGCTTTTTAATTATGGAAATGAATCTTTGCAATTATTCACTAAGATATACTCAGAATGTCAGCAGCAGAACTTGGTTTACACAACTTTGCTTATGGCTCAGCTTTCCACTGAAATAGGTCAAAGAGGTCAGATTTTTATGCTGAATTGGACTTTCTCCTACAATGATTCCTGGGTTTTGATAAAGAAATGAAAATTCTGGAAGCCTATTCTTAATAATAACAAAAACTCTTGGGATTTAGAGGGAAATCTTAGAATTAGATCTAAAATTTAGTTATGAGGCAATACAATACAACTTGCTAAGTTAAGGTCTCATTTTATAGAAATGAAAATATTTTCAAGATAATGGCTGTTTGGCTTCATATGACAGATTTTATTTAAATAATGACGAAAAGGGCATGTTATGTTACATACTTATTGAAAGGTCTATGAGCTACATGCCAGCTAAGTGTAATCTGGTACAAATGCAGTCCACCATCATTCAAACTTAGATATAAAATCTGACCCATGATCTGGGAGCACATAAACAGTTCAAAAGTATACAGACACCTTCAACAGAGACAACTTTCCTTGAGTTTGGGACTATAGCAACATTCTTTCTCACTGAAGACAATAAGTTTGCAAAGTTTTCTAAGTCCTTAAAGATTTATAGGCCTATCTGTTACAAAAGGCAGGGATAAAAATTGCAATTAAAGTGAATAATCCTCCGCAATTCCTGGGTAAATGAGCTAGGGTACATGAGGGGTCATCTCTCAACTGCAGAGACTGAAATGATCCTCGATTAAGAGGGATAATAGGGCTCCAGAGTGGCTGTTTAAGCAAAAGTGGTTATGTAGTTGTTGACTTCTGGGTGGGCAGGAGAGTGAGAGGAGCTATCTTCTTCCTTTCTTTGAGACAGTGATAGCGTAAAAATTCATGAGAGTGTTCGTACAAATGGAAACATGTCTGTCTTGTGTGGATGCAAACACTCGTGCATGCGTGAAGCTCAACCGTTCACTAAACAGGAGGCAACCTAGGGCCGAGAGCACCAGACACTGTACAGGGAAGCTTGGGCTCTGCTGCAGAGGAGACGTCTACGTGCTGACCAGTTCAAGATCCTCATATGCAGCTATGTTGTTTTCACAAAGAGAACAAATTAACGACTGTCAGACAGGAAAGACAAGATGGGATTTCTCACCCCTGCCCTTCAGATGAAAGGCTGCACCAAACAGTTGTTAGATATTTCGTTAAATTTCCCCCCTTTTTATTCTGGTATTCTAGGCAAATTTTCATAGACTGCAGAAGTTTATGATGCTTTATCAGATGTTGCACATGCTAAAAGTTTATGCTCTTTATTGAAAATTCTCTGTTTGAAGAGATACTTTGCTGATGTGATGGATTGGCATTATGCAGATCTGAGATGAGAACTTCAGACTATGTTAAAGTTTCTAAACTTTGAGGATTTTCGTCTATTCCATTAAAGATGCATAACCTAATCCTTCAAGCCTGCCAGCAGATATACTTGCTTACTCAAGCAGCCATAATAAAGTCCAGTATACGAAATTACCTGTTTACCTGAACTCATTCATGTGCCTAATTATTTTCTTGTGCTTAAACGCTTGATTATATATATTTGGCTATATATTTGTGTAGGTTTATGGCCTACCAGTACAGAGAAGCACTGAGATTAAGCTGTCAGGTATTTCGCTCTGGGTTTTTTTTTATTTTTTCTTTCAGTGGGACAAAGAGAAAGAAAATGAAGAGCAAGTCCCTGTAGTAAGGCAAGTACTCAGGAGCAAGGTACTTGCCAACCAGCTACTTATTAAAAGAAATCGCATTTTTCAACTCTCTTTTCAAAACAGGGAGGAATGAGCTCTGATAAATTCTATGACAAAATCCCTATTCTGTTTTCAAGAACATTGTATGCTAAAATGCTTTTAGAATCAGGGCTGTGCGGCATTGATTAGGAGTAGCAAAATCCATAATATCTTGAGAACCTGATCCTCATCAGGAGATGTACTTGATCTGTTCACTTTGCATAACTCTCCCTTTTCTGAACGAACATAAATCAGTGTGCTAGCAAGAAAAACAAACAAACAAACTATAAATAAATAATAACCTGCCTGTACCAAGCAATCCTTACTAAGACGGACTTCAGATGATAGTCTTGAATTAACGGAGAGGGAACAGATGTTCCGTTCCTGATAATTTTAAAGTATGGACTTGCAGGACATTTGAGAGTAGATGGGATGGATCAGAACACTGTGGCTTTCTTCATTAACAACAACCAAAATGGTCTCTGTTTTTCCTTGCATCTCTCCTCTCCAAACTGTTACTGGATACAGCCTTCAATATCGTATATGTAAAGGATGTAAAGTTACATACATCCATGTACTTTGAAACTGAAATAATTCCTGGACTATTTGCTGCTTGCTAGCCATCCACTACAAGGGGAATACATAGGGGATAGGGCGAGTTCAGCCGGATTAAACACTGGTGTTCTGTTGTCTGAATTGATACCTGAAACCCTTAGAATATTTAGCTTTCTGGCACAAATACTGTCCGCTCTCCATTTTTATATACTGTTTCTGTGACTATTCTCTAAGGTATGCTTGAAATTCCTACTTTTCTAACCTTGGCTATGCACTGTACCCACCCTGATGGCTCTGACAGTGGATCAAGCAGGATGGCATGAATAAAGGAGAACGGACTGAGAAGGGGAAAAGCTAAATGGGTCGTTTCTCTTAACTGATGCTCTTCTGTTGCCCAGGCTTCCTCTTATTATTTACTATTGCATATCTTCTTGCTATGTTATTTTTCCTCTCTACTTCCTCCTTTAAATGCACTCTCTTGATTTCTCTTTTTATGAAGACAGAAGTAGTGGATCTGGCCTTTGCTGTTTGTTAGAAGATCTTTTTAGGCCAAGCACTAGGAGGCTGATTCTGAAAAACAGTTCATAAACACAAACACCCAGTATTTCTGACAGTATTTTTATCCAGGATAACACTGTCCTAATGAAAGAGGACAATGCCTCAGTTCTGGAATACCAAAAATGTATCTCTCTGAAATACGTTTTAAAAAGAGAAATTTGAATAATGACTAGAAAAAAAAATGTAGCCTTTGCTTCAGTGTAAAATAGTGTGTTCTGTGGAGAGCACTGTATGCGATAAAAAAAAACCCAAGACAATTCCATGTGCAATTTCTGATAGTACAGATGTTTCCCAGTAGTTCATAATTGCTTAGTTCTCCAATAACAAATAAATGAGATACTTAAACATGATTAGAATAATTTGCTGCTCTACTAATGCAAATGCTGCAAAATTGCAGTGAAAAAGTTTCACGTCAGAAATGTACCGAATTTGACACTACCTTTCAAGTGGAAATGTGCTAAATGTATAACAGACAAAAAATGTTCCTGATTGCTCATTTCCCTGGTAAATGGTTCCCAGCTTCTTGTGCATCAGGAATATTTTTGATATAAATTTTCAATATTGTCCTAATGTGAGGGAGTGCAGATTCAAGGTCTACTTCCTCAAGGAATTTTAAAATATGCCTTTACGTGCAACAGCATAGACATTATCCCAAAGAGTTATTCCCCACCTCAAGATCAGCTACTTGAATTTCATATTCTTTTGCAGGAATGCATGATTTGAGAAGAGTTTCATCTCTTTTTTGTAACTATGACCAAATCGAAGACAGGCCTTCATTATAAAACCGCTGAAACATTGAGTAACACGAGCACTTCATTCTTGCATTCCACTGTGCATGTTGCTAGGGAAATAATCCAATTCTTACAGAAATCAACAGAAATCAGCTCAGATTTCCAGTGAAACTGAGGGGGATTCTTTCCACACACTTCAGTGGGAGTTAGATAAATGACAACAGATGTAGCTGCAAAACATTATGTTGTCTTATAGCCATAAGATTCTAAGAGATCAGTGAATCACCCAATTAAATTACATGAATGGCTACATTGTGATTATTTCTTCATTATTTTTACAAAGGGACCAATCTAAACTGCATTTACTGTGTTTTGAAGGCTAGTTTTTGGTCTCATTAATAAGCAATTTGTGTCATTTAAGAGTAATCACCACGTTATGTACTCTAAGAAAACATAAAGTTCGCTTTATATAAGAAACTTATGTTCCTCAGGCGCAGCAGAACAACTTCCAGCTACAAAAATAAATAAGCAACTTCAAAACAAAATGAGTCACATAAGTCTAAAAGTGGGACTCTGGATGTGTATGATGCATATAGACAGAAAGTACAATGGAAATGTGCTCTTAAACAGTAAAGGTGACAGATCCACCTTGTTTTGCATGTAGGAAGTATGAGTGTTTAGCCATGTACTGACGTGAAGTCATATAATGTATTTGCATTCATATACATGTACACTCAGGCGTTCATACACAAACTGTTCTTTTTATTTCTTCTCTTTTGAAATGTCTCTGATTGGGAAGGATTCAATCTGCTTTTAGTTTTGAAAATATCAACACCAAATCTTTTGATGTTGATAAATTTCCCAACTAATCTGCTCATAATTCTTTTATTATTATTATTTGATCAAATCATATATAGGTCATAGGTTCAACTTATATAAACCCATACTGTTTGATTCTTTTTCCATGAGCTTTACATCCCATGAAGATTTAGCCTTGCTGTTCCAGAGAAGCAAAAGTCAATCTGATTCTGTTTGTTAACCTGCTTGAGTATGCAGAACTCATATTAGCATACCTTGGGAATAGCAGTTTTTACTTAATTACAGCTATACTGCCATCTGGGGAAATTCAGTTTGTTTTTAATATGCTTCTAAAAGTCCTAGGCATGTAACAAATGCTTAGGCATTTGGTAACAATGCCCAGTGCAAAAAGTGGGTTATATAACACGGAGAGAGAAAGATAAACAGCAAACAGCAAAGCACACCAAAAAGTGGGAAGCAGTTTACCAGAACAAATATTATGTCACCAGAGCAATGCAGTGCTCCACTCCACATTTTGTACCAAACTAAGAAGAGTTAATTGAATTTGAGAGAGACATCTTCACAGAATAAAATGAGATAATCTCTTAATATAAATAACAGTTGGATACCAAATAGCCATCGTCTCTGAGAGTTGTAGTTCTTAAGAGGGCTACAATTTTTAAAGCCTCTCATATAAAGTAGTCTCCCTTAATGACTTCTGAGCACAGATTCATGTTAATCTGAAATTTCCATAATACCAGAAGTCAGAGGACAGTGGCACTGTCCTGAAGCAGTGGCAAACACGTAGGTTGCAAGTCCTTCTCACACCTCCTGTATGTGTTCTGGGCAGAACAGCTGGGCTACGCTGAGTTCATCTGGAGATCTATGGGCTGGAGATTGGTAGTTGGACTCGATCTTGAAGGTCTTTTCTCATTTTTTTTTTTTTCTGAAATTTGGGACATAAATGCAATTCTCAAATACCAGTAGAAGAAATTCTGAGTGCTGATTCTTCGGTCTTGTCTCTTCAGGTACATGTATGGGCTGAATCTTTTATTTGCAATGTGCTGCAAGACGAATTTGCAGGACTGGCATTACTTGTCCGTTAACCTCACGTTGGCTTGCACACCACAAGATATGGTACTTCTAGACATAAGTTTTTAGAGGTATACAGAAATTCGCATGTCTTTTTAGCAGTTTTACTTTGGGATTATTAAGTCCATTTACATATATATATATATATTGGTGGATTGGACAATCCAAGTGATATTTTAAAGCAGTGCTACAAGGCTTCATCATAAAACACAACAGAGTTTCTATCTCATTTTTACGTTTTGAAGTTTGTGATCAGTAATGGAATCTGAAAAGTTACGTTTGAGTTCAAACCAAGACTTTTTTTCTGTGTTCATTGATCTGAGTAGTGAGTAGCATGTTCCACATTCATTATTGTCATCAACAAAATGCTCTCTTGCAGTAGTTTAAACAAAATGATGTCAAGGGCAGTTAATAGTGCCAAGTTTCTTTTTTGACTATATGGAAAATCAGTGTTACAGCTGTGTCAAAATAATTAATAGAGTTGCACACACCTCCATGCATCTGTTTCAGGTAGAACAGTGGCAGAATGAGTAATTAGTTTTGTCTACCATAAAAGCTCAGTATGTTTCTATTGCTGACTCTTCCCTTTCCTGCACTCCTCACGTTTCATCTTAGATGATGTAATTTGTCATTAAAAACAAACAAACTTCGGTTTCAAACTCGGAGAACCAAGAAATCACAATACATTTTTGATGTTCCAGGTCTGGCTCCATCAGAGTATTGAAAGACCTGGGTTTTGTGTTTTCAGGTGAGCACTTCAGAACTGTTGGCTTTGTTAAGCTTGGACTGGTTATCTTTCCTTACTGTTCCCTTTTCTCTATTTTTTTTTTTAATAGCCATTTCTGCTACTTGGTGCTGTTACTGTTACTACTGTTGCAGATTTTTAAATCATCAAAATACAGTTTTCCTCATGAAATAATTTCCTAACATTTGTGGCTTGGAATGATGAAATGTTTTTGATGCTGAGTATGTTCTGAAAAGTAATCACAAGAAGAGTATTTGCCAAATGATGTGTTGAGACTACAAATCTTAACATACCTTGTGTCCACGAGAACTTGTCAAAACCTTCACAGAATCACAGAGTGGTTGAGGTTGGAAGGGACATCTAGAGATCATCTAGTCCAACCCCTCTGCTTCAGCAGGGGCACCCAGAGCACATGGCAGAGGGTGGCATCCAGGTGGGTTTGGAAGATCTCCAGAGAAGGAGACTCCACAGCCTCTCTGGGCAGCCTGTGCCAGGGCTCCGTCACCCTCCTGGTAAATAAGTTCTTCCTCACATGGAGGTGGAACTTCCTGTGTTTCAATTTGTACCCATTACCTTGCTGATTAACCTAATTTGCTGAAGCATTTTGATCTTTCTAGCTAACACTTCGGCACTGGTGTTCTTGCTCGTCTCTTTGGGGTCTCTATGGGGTCACTGTGAAGTTCAAAACTATTTCCGAACCTTTTTTAATATGAGTTTTAAATTTTTTTTTCATTTTTTTTTCATTTTTGCAACAGCTGCACAGTGATAAGGTATGCCTTTTAGGTTGTTGTCCTAAGGTGGTATGTATTTAAATACTTTTATTCTGTTTTTGCAAAGACTGTAAGGCCTGTTTTTCAGGTGGTTAAGAACAAGGAATGAAATAATAGCTGTGAAATTCCTTTCGTTTTAGGAATTCATTTTAGATTTCAGAAAAGAACAAAAATTCCATGTTGCCATATAATCAAAAGCATCAAAGAAAAAATCAGCTGCTTTTCTGTTATACAACTTCAAAATCCAAAATGAGAAACTGTCTTCTTGTCTGTGTGTCGAATGTGTAAGTCATCCATGCTGTACAGTCCAGGCTGTTCTTAATCCAGAAAAATGGAATCTCAGGCTCTGTGCACTGAGCACTGAAGAGCATAATCTTCCCAGACATTCTCCCAATGGAAGAGAATTGCCTGCAGTGTGACATCTGAGGTGAGATGTCCGTTTGGTTTGAAATGGCTCATTTGGGAGATTTTTCTATGTCTTTATCTGCTAAAGAATTGGAGGGGTTGATAGACTTATAAACTGCAGGGATGGAACTGATGCTGCAATTCTCTTCAATCCATATCCAGCCACTCTCTGGATATGGCAGACAGTCAAAGGGATGGAAGAATTTGGTAATGTTTATTATTATGTTACAGGAGCACACAGAAGGTCAAATTCAGTTTGGAATCCTTTATGCTAGAGGTTGCACATGTCTGCATGGAGTTAATATCCACTTGAAAGAGCTTGGAGAATGAGGCAATAAATAAAATAAATGGAAAGAAGGGCAAATAGAGATTGAAAATTTTAAAAGTTAGAAAGCAATAAATTCTTGTATGCTTGTATGGGATCTCGATAAAGTTACTGATTTTTTCTAAAATGGTAATTGTAACATAGCAACATGCTCTGAATAAAGAATATTTCTGAACTGAAGTGGTGAAAGAAATAATTTAATTCCTGGTTCTACTATAGATTTCCTGTGAGACTTTGGATGAGAGAATTTGAATTGGGGTGAGGAGGAAATACAGCTAAATATCCTGTGAGAAATAAAAATGACTTTCAGAATGTCATATTCTTCCAGAGTCGGATAGTAAAGTATTATAGAAACTTTGATGTAGTTGCTTAAGTGTGATAAGCCTATTTATTTTTAAATCAATCTTTAATGTATGAATCAAAATGTATGGTGCATGATGGGATTAGCAAAACTGTATTTAAAAGTGAAATTCCAGGCAGTATGAGAGAGAAGTTATAGGCAAAGAAAAAAAAAGAAAAATAGCAATGACCAGAAGAGCAATAACTGTAACATTAATTAAAGGTGTGGCGAATGGAAATTAACTATATTCACCATTAATTTCTGAGTTGATGCTATCCTTGCACTAAGAAAAAAAATCCTTCAGTAATGTTGATTTCTACAAACAAAGATATAATAATTCTTCTTAAAATATACACCAGTATCGGGTGGCAGAGTGAATGGAAATTTTCCTATGAGGCCCAAGGAGAAATAAGCTAGTCATTCTCAGAGATGAGAAGATGTAATATACAATGAAAATCTGGTGTAGGAATCCTGTTTCAAAGCATGCTTTTATAATATTTTTCTGTAGTGTATTGTGTGTGTGTGTATGTATGCATCAGTGCATATACACATACACACACACATACACACAGACAAAAGCATCACCAGGTTGGTAGAAATAACTATTGGAAATACCTGCCCAGCAAAGAAATGTTTCTACTGAGGAAGCCAAAAATATTTCCCTACAACATTCTCAATCTGGAGAAGGAACAAGGTAGTAGAGCATGATATAGCTTAAGAAACTCACAATAGCCTCTGCCTAAAAACTTTATTCTCATTTCAGGGATGTTCAAAGCACTACAAAGAGAAATACACTTTTGGGGACGCATGACGGCTGATAGAAAAATAAGATAGCTTTTTTGCACTCTGCAGAATAGAATTTAGTACACCATTTTTGCCACAGTGGTGCCAGTATATCTGGGAAGTTGCCATTTTTACCTTTGACTTAATAATTTAGGCCTTTGTGGAATAATGAGAGTTGTTTGTCCTGTCTCTGAGAACGCACACTGATACTCCAGGTGCCTAAATTCTCAAGTTAAGGCCTCCTTAAGTGCCACAATAGATATCTAGTTGTATTTATGGGTAGCTACCTGATCTTGAAAAATAAGACTGTTCTTCAAAAGGGTAATTACATTCCTAAATCACCTAGAAAGGATCACTAGAGTGAAGGGATGAATGGAAGTGGAAGTGTGTGACTGTAAATCAGTATAGTGATTTGCAGCTCGCATGCACAACAGACTGGCACAAGGGTTTCATCTTTAGTGGTTGTCCAAAGTCAGCACTTAAATGATAATTTCTTTACTACTTAATTTAGCTAATGTGAAGTAAGAACAGAGATGAAATAATACTCGTGCCTTGACTGTGTTGTTTTTGCCCCTTTTGACAGTGAAGTAGTAATCTTATGTATCTTGGTATGTTTTCTCAATAACCCTAATCAATCAATGCTACACACATTTCACACACCCATCGGTAGCGTTAAGAGGCCATGTCGAGGAGAATGCCTTCCTTGTCCCTTCTTCACTCCCTGAGAGCAGGTGAGCAGTACTGAGTGGCACTTGGAGGTTGGTATGCATCTCCTCCCAGTGTCCTTCCAAAATATGATCTGCTCCCAAGACAACCCTGAATAAGTACAATTTATAGATTCACTGCTGCAATACTAGGGGTTTAGTTTAGTTTTGAGTAGTAAAAATTTAATGAGTTCACCTAAAATAGTCTGTTGTCATAGCAATGCATTGGGAAATGTGACTTGCTGCAAAGAATTATCCACCCGTTCTTTCATTAATAAACTGTGGAGATGCATTATAGGTGATGTACATACCTAGCTTGCGGGATCAGGGATTGCCTGTTGAATTCTGTTGGCCAGGGTTTGGTGAATGCAGGGGAACTATTGCACAGTAATAAACGTCCTTCGAATTCACACAGAAATTTTGCTGTGTACTATCTTCACAAACCTCAGAAAGCCTTTGGATGTTACCTTGGTCATCACTCCTGAGGCAGACTCCAGAGACCCCTTTCTCCCACCATTGGTACAAGCAGCAGTTTTTCTTGAATGAAGTCAATTCCTTCGATGGTTGGCAGGAAGAAGATAATGGCATTGCTTCAGAGAAATTTAGTGGTTACTCTGATCCTGGAGTGAATTTCTATCTGGGAGCGTCCTCCATGTGCTAGAATGCACTTTGCTCATTTCATCAAATTCCTCTGTCAGCATGGCAGCGACATTATCATCTTCCCATGTCTTGGCTCACCAGTATGGAGATAGATCATTTTCTCCCTCTGGCTGGATTATATTAATAAATTACCTAGGCATGGCCCTCCCTGTGATGATCTGCACCCTGGAAGCCCTTCGGCTCATTGCTGTAGTGACTTTTTGTGAAGAGGTTCCAGAAAATCCAGAAAATTGACTAATGCTGAAAACTCATGCCTGTTTTCTGTTTTTATGCTTCCCGAGCTTCAAAGCATGAAACAATGATGCTTATCTTGTGTTTTCTTTTACGTATGTGAATGTTGCAGAAGGAAGAGAGAAAAGGTATGTCAGTCTCTTGTACTTGCACACTGTAATATGTAAAAGAAGAGAGTGGAAGCATTTTGTTGAATTTCCCTTGCCCCTGTCACTTGAGCAACAAGTGCCTGGTCTTCTCATGTTACAAAGGTCTTTTTACAGAAAGTAAAATGATTCATTAGCAGCATATATAAAAATGCACTATGCCAGAGCCCCAGAAAATAGAAATATGATGATATACTTTAGCTACACACACTTAATCACGTAACAGGTCATTATCTAAAGCACATAATAAAAAGTGAGGAAATTATGACCTTCAGCTTCAACCACAGTCTTTTACATCTCCAGTTAAGTAAATAATCACTTGTTTTAAAAGCTATTGGATTAGCTGTTTGGATTGCACTGAATGAAAACTACTGACATGCAGGCATATGTAGCAATAGGCAGCAATACCATGCAAGTTCTACCAAATATATTGCAGACATTATATATAATTCATTACGTTTATATCTATAAAATTGCCTTTAGAAGGATATTACATTGATTTACTGACTCTGTAACATACTTCTGGACATCAGAAATGGGAATGACCTGTTAGGTCATATAAGTCTACTATTCTGCTGGTACAGGTTTTATATCATGATCACTTCACCCATACTGATGTGCAGCCTCTTTGGTTTGTCATTAGGAAATTAATCTGCTATGCACCTGTCCATCATATTACTTACCTCTATAAAAGGGCAAATTTAAGTATGGGAAAATTGGTATGTCCTTGAAAATTCCCTCTAACTTTGACAGTTTGATAGTCAGACAACCTGCTTAGAGAAGCAGCATTATAATTGCTTCCATGCATTCAGTATGACCTGAAGATCTGTCCAAGAGAATTTAAAGAGTAATAACATAGTCTGAGATCATTTATTAAAGGAGAAAACAAAAGGAAGATGAAAGGAATTTTGGCTTTTCCCTTTTAGGCTAACACATTCACATTTGAGTCCAGAAATTGTTAAATTGTTAAACCTGATGCAAGTTGTTTAATGGATGAATGTTCACGTTGCCTCTGAAGTTTCTCTATACATTCACGATAGGTAACAGCAAAGTTTATTTACTTCTATTTATTTCCAGATGTTACGGGAAACCATGGGATGTCCTGCAAATATTAAATATTTTGAAGTGTTACCATAGGCAACTCATGTATGGAAGTCCAAACACAAGACTTATTAAAGAAAGTTAAGGAACAGCCAGAATAGCACTGCAGAGGCTAGTGATGAATGTGCTCTCCCAGGAGGAACATTCTGAATTCACGCAACATGCTTTTGATATACACAAGACTATTGGCCATTTGTCTCTGATTTCTGGACATCTGCAGCCCTCTCAGAACTAGCTACTGTCCTGAGTACATTGCTGATCATTCAGGAATCCGGGGGAGATGACCAAAGGCCTCCAGTTCCATGTGGCAACATTTCCATGTATAAAATTAGAAGGCCAGTTATGTAGTAGCCTTGATTGAAATGTGGCAGATGTTATAAAAGATTTTTTTATGTTTATTGAACATTGTTTCTCAAAACATTGGGCCTTGGACATGGTATCTTTGAAAACTTATGCTTGCACAGTGCTTGCAGTAAGTAGTTATTCAACTGAAGCAGCTCTCCATGCAAGACTTCCAGTGTGCAGATGCACCCATTTCCCACTAGATTTGCATTATCCTAGTGTTCAAATAATAAAAAAAAGAGGCGTGAAATAATAAAAGAAAATAAAGGCGTGGGAGCAGTTCTGCATGTTCTTCACCTTCAAGGAGTTGTCCCCATGTTGACAATCATATCTTTCTAACACTTCTGCCTTGTAGAAAAAAAGAAAAGGAAAAGTCACGAATCTACAACCCATGTCTCTTCTTCTCGGCTTATGTTTACTTCTAGCCTTTTTTTTTTTTTTAATCCCTAATACCGGTCTTGTCTATGTAATTAATGCATGTATCGATCTAGGGCTCATATTCCCATCTTTAAATATTGTGCAAGTAGTTTTGACAGGAGATTTTTTTTCTTTAGGTGGTAATAACATTTTCTTTCAATTGTCTTTTGAGACCTCACTGGGATTCATGAACTGCTAGTTAATAAATATCGCTGTTAGACTAATGAATTCATGTTGTTAGAAGCAGTTTCAATAAGCCTGGGCAATAAGATCATCTGAATGAAAAAACTTATGGAAAACATCAGAAAATACATTTTAAAATCAATCATAGATGCAAACCAGTTTCATGATTCTCCATAGTCCAGGCCTTGTGGAATAAGCCTCACCCTGCTCTTTTCATGAAAACATTGACCCTGGTGTGTCAAAACAGAGCTGCCAGCAATAAGAACATATATATTTAATGAAAGGCTGTCAGAATGTGTGAGCTAATCATCGCAGCACAAGATATTTTGCAACTGTAAAGGATCATTTTATGATTAAATACTAAACTTTTCCTGTCCATATTTTGCTGTGAGCGATTTAAATCTTTCCGGGGAACATTGCTTGGCTTAAGACTGCTGGTTTTAAGATCTGCCAGTGGTTTGTCCCTCTTTATTTTCTATTACAATCACATTCCAAGATGGTGTTCTGTTGGTTCTCCCAGAGCTATACAGTGCTTTTAAAGATCACATCACCTCTAGGTTAAATGGATTGTATTTCTCTATGCCTCCGACAGCATATTTTTTTTACACTGAGAAACAGAAGAGCTGACAGTTAATCTAGACACAATGTAGTCCTTTGATTTCATAAAAACTCAAACATTATTAGAAGAATGTACCAACATGATGCCTTATGGAATTGCGGTCAAGAGGGGAAATGGAGAAAAGCATTTCTGCATAGCTGGGGCCTTTGACCAAGCTTGGTAGCCCATGTAAAGTTTGTTCCTTGCCTTAACCTCACAGCACACATGCTCTGCCGTCAACACTGGAAACTTGCCCCTTCCCAGGTGGGCTAAATTGCTACATGGAGTAAGCTGAATCTGAAACTAAATAGGAAGTTTAGGAGCAGTTATATGTGAAATGGGGGTCTGCATGGTAGGGGAGCAGGTGTCAGACGAGAGAGTTGTGAGGGAAGAATAACATTAAGGCCAGTCATCCCTTCTTCCTCATGCAGAGTACATTCTCCTACATAGAAGGCTTAGTGCCATTATAGACTGTACAGCAAGAAAGAGAAATTGGTTAATATATTAAAAAAAACAGTAACAACATACTCATATATTTGTAAATATGTCTGGAGAAACTCTTCTAACACAGGAACACTAAAGCAGCTTGTGTAGAATCAGAGTAATCTCAGAGTCAGGGTTCTCAGTCTGCTCTCTAACCTGTATCCTGTGCCCCTTACCTGACATAGAACAGCCTTTCCGAAAGGTAAAATACAAAAATAAGGGCAATGACCACAGAACCTCTCCTTTAGAATATATATCTTCCTATGTTTCTGAAGGGAAACATGGATTTGGTCATGTTTTTGTACCTGAACCAAGCAGTGGATTTGATCATAGCTGAAATACAGTGGTGCTTGACTCTTGGTTTGAATTCTGTACCTTGCGCTTTCCATGTGAGTAATCAAACTGTGACCTGTAGGTCTAATTACCTCTAAACTTTGAGTTTAAAAAATAAAAAAAATGCTTTTTTTTTTCTTTCTTTCCTCCCCATACTAATGTCATTAGGGTTGCTGTGGTCATAGTGCTTTTGCTAATACTGTGCAGGGTTATGGTCTGTGCTGCTTCTGAAGGGGAAGGACTGTTTTCCATATTTCAGTCCAGCATCTCTACACAAGTAGTGTTTAGGATTCATTAACCACGGACACAAAAAGGTACTTGGATGTTCAGTCTTCAGACTCACCTGAAGAAACAGAGGTGAATCAATAGAATTTTTGAGGCCAGTCTGAGAGAGCAAGGAAAAAGCTTGCCAATCACTATGAGAAGATGGGCAGGAAAAAATACTGTAAAGAAAATGAGTTCTGATTGTCCTGAGAACAAATGGAAGCTGATTAATTTTAAGGTTTTAGGTATGGATTGGTTCTCTCCTAAAGATCAGAAGGAAACTGGTCAATACATGAAAGATTAGCTCAGGCCTTTCAAAAGGTCTGGAATAGGATCTGTTTTCTTCTAACAAAAACATCAAAAGAAATGTAATCAACATTTGTTACTAACCTGATCACAGAGTCATTATTAGCAGAATGAACACTTTTTCTTACTTTATGAAGAGTATAAATATGACCAGATTTGATTATTTAGTAATTGAAATGCCTGTTAATAGAAAGACTTTTTTCCCCCTCTGAATTACTTATTATTGTTTCCCTTATTCAAGTGAATAAGGAAAGATGAATGATTCAAGTGAACAGGGATGTTGGTGGCCATTTCCACATTCTGACATTTCACTTACTGGAACATTAGCATATTCATGGCCTGGCAAGAAGTGGAGAAAAAGGCGCTGGGAAGTGCACTACATGGAGTAGTGGCTTCCTTATAGCTGCTCTGAAATATTCCAGTCTACCACTCTGTGCTTAATGTCAAACCTGCTGAAGTCTCACTGTTGAAATTGTTGTTGTTGCTACTTGTGCAGCAAGATAACAGTCCTAGCATGAACTCTTGGAGCTTTAATCTGTGAGAGAGCAGCAGTGACTCTTCCCCAAAAGTGCTGATTACAGCTGTCTTCAGTCACACACGCCGGCAGGACGCAGGGCCCCGCACCGCTGTGCCCCGCGTGCCAGGCCGCGCGCCCGGCGCTGGGAATCGCAGCACAGGCCTCGCTGCCTCTCCGGCTCTACCGAATCCGTATTCCAGCCGGGTGCGAGCAGCCCCTTTACTGCTCTGGGAGCCAGCCCTCAGCAGAGAGGCAAATTCTGGACTACCTGAGGGATTTCACTGTTTGTGACGGGGGAGAGGCAAAGGGTAGGTAACTAGCTGAGTAACTGCATGCTGTCTTCTAAAGTAACACACTGGTCCTTATTTAGACTGCACGGTATTAGTTGCGTTTTTATGCTGAAGCCTTCTTATTTTTTTAAATTTATGACAAATTAGCTGCAGTGCTCCTTTCTGGAGCATACTCTTCAATAGCAGGTTTATAGTAACTTGGAAAAAATGAGATCTTTGAGCAGTCACTGAATCCTTTCACAATTTACATGAATTATTCTACAAATTATAAATATAGAACATTTTCCTTCCACTTTTGTTCATTTGGCAGTGCTTAAAATCAATTCCTTCCAATGATTTCTAATTCACACTTAAGAAAGCAGTTCAACTTGCCTTGCCTCCTAAACTTTTTCCAAAAGATATTACCTTATAGTATATTATTAAAAAGTGGTTTTTATTATTATTATTTTTTTGTACAGCCAGCCCATTGTTCAAATATTCACCTAACTAGATGCTTGGTGAAGTATCCAAATAAAGCCGTCGGTGAGTTATTTTCTCAGAAAATCCATACCAGTCGTAGGTTTACAAATGGTGGAAAGGCAAGGTCAATGGAATGGTTCATCCAAAGCTACACAGACTATATGTAGCAAATAAAGAAATGAATCAAAATATCCCAGGGTCCATTCTCATCCTTTAAAACTATCTAGTCCATGTCCATGCTTTCCTTTGTTGCAAAGTACAATTATTTATTCTAAAAAGTTCTTCAAAGAATCTTCAAAGAGCAACCACACGGTGTTTGAACATTGAATGCATTTGCCTTGTTTCTGCTTTTTGGGGATGACCTTCTTCATGTATATAGACCCTTGTGATACATCTTGTTTAAATTAGAATATAAATATGAAGGAAGAAGGATATGGAGTCAACATATATGTGCGTATATGCATATATGCATTCATATATGTAGATGGTGAGAAGGAATTCTTGGTTGAATATCTTCCTAACAGGCGTGTACTATCTTTAGGGAAGGACAGCAAATTATGCTAATAAACCACTGAGGAGCATCCTGGCATCAAAAACCCTACAGAGAAATACTGCTTCCCATACCATGCACTGGAATCTGATATCATATGACACAAAAAAAGCCTCTGAGGAGTACTGCATCCTAAACATAATCTTGACACCAATGCCCAACTACTTCAATCTGTGAGTTTAGTTACATTTCTTTTCCTGTGCTAGAGGATATCATTGTGCTTGAGTGGGAATTGAAGTCACTTTCGATGTTTCAATTCATGTGTGCAGTTGATATATTTTTTGCCACTATGAACTCCTAATAAACTTTTATCTGTTATTGTTTATAGTAGCTTCGTGTTTGCATTTTGTATTTTCGCTTGGAACAATCAAAATCCATATGAAAAATCGTGCAGCTGAATTATATTTCCTCTTCTCACCTATTAATATTCATATGTCATGCCATGCACAAACATTAAAGAGAAAATCCTCTGGGCTATGTGCAGTGAGGCTCAGAGAGACTGGGGAAGATTCGGTTCATGGGGTTCTGCTTGGGTCATAGAGCAGAGCAAAGTTGAGAGTGCAGGAGCATAGCTTTCTGGCAGCATGTCTGCTCCAAATTGTGGCAAATGCTCCTCAAAACCAAAATGCCTCTCTATTGCTGTTTCTAATTAAACAAAAGTTGGTTGCTGGGAGTCTTACTGACCAAAGAGAAAAGCAGAGCACACTGCAAGGAGTGCCGGAGCGGTGCAGGGAGCCCTGTGGTTGGGAAGGTGGTGCTGGCAGCAGGTAGCCCCTGGGGCTGTGGGGGTGGCAGGGCTCCAAGGGAGCACAGAGGGGCTGTCGAGGGAGCTGGCCAGCACCCATCACACCCCTGCGTGGGCAGGGGAAGAGCGGTAGGTCTGCTTCTACCCTGTCTTCCCCCTTCTACCCTTCTATTTCTAGACTGTCTTCCCCAGTAATCATCTGTTATTTGTTTCAAAACTTAATTGTTTATGTATATAGTTGAATAAAACCTGTTAGTTCTTTGATGTAAAAACCCTTTGACCTTTGGGAAGTTCATCTGTCTGGAATTACAGGGGCTCTAGGCCAATTGCCTGGAAAGCTCTGCCTGATTCAAGGGCCAGTGAAAGAGGCTTCACAGGTTCGGTGTGTGATGCTGGAGCAATGCAGGCTCTCGGGAATCTTACCGGGGAGCTTTCGTCTTTTTTTCTGGTCTGCATGTTAATGATTAAAGTGGCAGAGCTTTGTCAGGCAATCTCTGTCAAACATAGGAGTTAGTTTATCAAGGTTTCTGATATAACTGACTGGAATATAAGGATTTTGTACAAAATCTCTGTGGGGGCCTTGAAGCTTTAGCTTGGCTGCTCTGCCCTTCCTGAATGCTCTGCCTCTGCTCTTACTCAGCATGAGGTCTGTGACTGTCACCTCATTTAAATGGTCTTCTCCAAATTCTGTTAGTTTCACCAGCCCCAGCAAAACCCAGGTAAAGTGCTAGCATTTTCTCCATATCTTATTTTAACAGTTTTTTCCCCTTAATCCTTTTTGTCTTATTTGCACAGAGATGTGCACTCTTGTGAGCCAGTCCATATGTACTATTTAGTCTAGGCAACAGTTATACACCAGCTGTTTAAATTCAGGTCCTGTTTTGTTCCAATGGATGTGTGCTCAGTTCAGGTAGGATTTTCTATCAGTAAAAGAAGTGACGACTTCCTCATTGCTTGTTGCCTTCTCCCTCTCGTGTACCCACAGCCTTCCTCTCTGCTGTGCTTTGTGTCCTTGTGTATGTGCATATTATGTTAGGGAATGTAGAAAATGATGCAACTATCTAAAAGAGTAAAAGGAGAACATTCAGATAGCGAAACCTGAAGAGCCCGGAAAATTAGGACAACTGCTTTATTCAGCTTTTTAGATTACAAGTAGATAATTTGTATGATCTTTATGTTTACATACATAAAGATCTACAATAAAGGGCTATAATTCGCATATTGGGTTCTAGTTGACTTGACAAAATCAGTCTTTTTCTTCCACCTTTCTTCTTCAGTCTTTTCTGATTGTATAAGAAGAAAATGAGACAGTAGGCATTTCTTATTTTGTATTGCCCCCTACAGATAAAGAAGAAGAAGACAATAAATTGAATACTTGGTTGTACTGCAGACAATCCAATTTGCACTGATGTCTAAGTTAGTTTCTGAAGTTAAAAATCATGTTGTCTGTGTTGTTGAGGTTTTAGTTTGAATTGTTTATTTTCCAATTCAGTGATGGTCATATAAATGGCAAAAATATTTTTTTTGAATAAGAAAAACAAGCGAAATAACATGTATGGACTCTACTGATTTTCATTCTGGAAGTGGGCAAGAAATCTTGAGTGCTCTCATTTTTTTTCCAGCCTTTCCCTCTGCTGCAAATAGAAAATATTAAATCATCTTTTCAACTTCTCATGAGATCTATATAAACCAATATGCATCAGCATTTTACTCTAACATGAATGAGAGAGAGATAAAAACAAATGAATAACTTGCCTGACATGAAAGCATATCATGTAGAGGGAAGCTTATTTATCAGTAGGACACCTTTAAAAATCGATCATCTATATTCATATTGCATGAATACAGAAGAGTAAATTAAGCTGGTGCATGCAGGTCTGTGCACATACACACACTCAGACGCACAGAAAAGCACAATATCTCCCTGTAACTGCAAATGAAACACAATTACTGGAGAAAATAATGATGTTATAATAAAATAAACATATACCATATCAGTAATTTTACATTAATTATTCAGCAAGAAATACCTAATTTAGGAGAAAACTTTCTCGAGAAAAGATTAATTGCAACTTGTTTTTCTAAGCGTATAATCTGGCAAACTTGGTTCCACTGGGTGATCACAACGTTCATTAAAATATAAGCGCTCAATTCTATTTCAATTTACCTTAATTGTTTTGCAATTAGGTAACTGGTCCTGCAGATACCCTCCATGGATCATTACTTTTGGGTCACCCATATGCTAGGATGTTAGGAAACATCTTTGGAGACTGCAGCTTTTGCCTCCCCATCCATGACTGTGCCCTTGCACTGGGCCGTGCCAGAAACGAGAGGGAGCTTCAGTGCCAAGGGACATATGCTAAAATGTGGCAACTTTACCCATATCTGCCTGCATTTTTGAATAAATGTATGTCCTTCTGAACCAAAAATCCGGGATAGCAAAACTATGTGACAAGCATGGAGAGATTTTCTGTGTTGCTATTTGACAAATGCAATACAGATTATCTCGCAACAGCCTTGCAGGCCGACCATGGTCAAGACAGCTCAGAAGTCGCCTGGTTACAGATTAGTTAGTCACAGTGTGATGCTCCCCTCCTTATATCTTTGCTACAGCCGCAAAGGCCCTGTTATTGAAAGGCCCTGATATTTTACAAGATGGATGCTGGGTTTTACTGTATTTCTAGGGGATCAGAAATTAAATATATATATTTTTTTCACATCAAATAAATTGGTATAAATGGTTAGGATTTATTCAACATTATTATTATTAAGCAATATCATTTTGCCAAAACAGTATTTTTTTTGTAAAAATTTACCGATTTAAATAAAATTTAAGTGAGGATGGTTCTTAGGTCCCAGATGTAATGTTCTTGTCAGATAGGTGTTATATCACCCAGGTGTTTCGTTAATCAAGCACCTTCATAAACTATGAGAGATACAAATGGAGATCCCTGGTCTGATTTGGCCACCTTTGAACTGACCAAACTATTTGTTTGAGGAAGCAGAAATTCATGCAGTAGAAAAAGTGTTGCTCAGGTCTTTCTGTGTCCACAATAAGTTTACTCGCTAGAACTTGCCTACATCTATCGAGATCTCAGTTCTGTACCACAAAAATGGTATTTTCTGGATTGAGGGAGCCTGGGAACCAGACATATAGAGAGGAATATACCAGACAGTTCCACTTAAATCTTCAAAAAGCTTTTTACAAAGGCATTTGAGAAAGGACACCTGCTGTGCAGAGAAAATCTGTTCTGGTCCAGGCAGTACTAACATCTAGGCAACATTGCACAAGCTTTCGTCCAGCTTGCCTCAGACTCAATTAAAAACCACCTCTTGGGGGGAAATTCTTCTTTTGTTTTTCAATTTCTGGTTTGGACATCTGGTTAGGATACTGTGCAATTAAATCTGTTGCCTTCAAAGCTGGCTTTTTCCCAAGATATTT
Organism: Tinamus guttatus; assembly: GCF_059628265.1. NCBI lineage: Eukaryota > Metazoa > Chordata > Aves > Tinamiformes > Tinamidae > Tinamus > Tinamus guttatus. Next base: position 14,353,138 of record NW_028288821.1, on the reverse strand, counting down.
ATTTTCTTACTCTGATTATGGTATTGGTTTCTTATCCTGATAAAAAGTGCTTAAAAATGTATGCGTCTGTGTGTATACATACATACATTTATATATCATTTCACTGCTCTACATGTTCAAACCTATGGCCATTTCAAGGCATTTCTCAAAAAATGATGTTTTTTTGCATTTAAGTTCCTTATAAAAGAATGACTTTTGCTCAATATTCAGAATATTGAAATGTAAGAACTTGATGTTGTTCAGTGTTTAGCTAACATCCTGAAATGCGGGAGGTTTCTTAAACTATTTTTGCGTAATCACTTGGATTCAGAAGAACATTAATGAACCCAAACACAGTTATGATTGTGATGTGGTAAATAAGTAGTTTATAAACTGTTTCTAAAATGCATTTGTTGTTTTTCTTGTTTGGAGAGATTTTAAAATTTTTGTTCAAGCTTCATTTGAATTAATTTTAGAATTGCATGATGCTCATGACATAATCATGAGGTAATATCACTTTCAATATTTATGGTAGTTTATTTCAGTTTAACAGCAATCAGATCCGAGTTTTGAATCAGTAACAAGTGGAATAGTTTTTGTATCTGCTGTCAGATTATTTCCTATTTGTGCTTTTATATTTCAAATTAATCATTCTCAAAAAGTAGATTTGTTGTGGCCCTGACATCTGCTATGTATGGCAGGCAGAGCTGGCGATGGTGTCTATGTGCCTAAATTAAACTCAGTAAAGATAGAAAAAAAAAATCTCTCCCTCAGTTTTAAGACAGCATATGCAGTGAGCCTGGTGCCTCTGGAGACAGAATAGGGAAAATAACTCACATGAGCCTACTTTCATTTCATTAAATGTTCTTAGATTCTCTAAGGCTTACATATATTCTTATTTTTTTTTTCAGTTGTTTATATGATTTGTCCGGTTCTTCAGAAAAAAATCAGAGGTGGAAGCAGGTAAGAGCTCTAGAATGTATCACAATGAGATTATTGTTTAAATTATCCCCCAAAAGTTACACATTTTAGCACTGGTCATGACCGCATTACAGACTATGGTACAGTTTATATTCCTAGCTTACAAAAATGATACTCTGGATGCTTATTAAGTTACTTTAAATTTTATTAATTGTACATTCTGTTTTTAAGCCGTCGCTGTCTATACACAGTGTTCTGTGAAGACCCAGAAGAAGTATCTTGTTTTCTATGAGCTAAAATTCTGTTGAAACAAATCAAAGAAATGTTTGCTTCATTCTTTGTATATGGTCAGATTAAACCATCTATTTATGAGTCTTTCAGCTCACAGTAAGGTATGCTAGATAATAACAGCTACCAGCCATCTACCTTAAGAATTGAATACCCATGACTCATTTTGTCATGTCTAATTTAATCTCTAACTAAACTAGAAAAATTATTGTGAGTTTTGAGTGCTCAGAACAAGGTCAGATTGTTTCAAACAGTTATATTGAATCACAGAAGCTATCAGAGGGAAAAATCAGCTCCTCGTAAGAGCCCTTGGCATTTTGGAAGATGAAGACCCAGAAGAACTCTGCAAGCGATCTGCAAATTTTAAGTGTTACGGCTGTAGTGTAAGGTCTACTCAGAAGGAAAAAATTCAGCATTGAGTTGCAGGTGAGACTGTAAAGGATCACTTCAAAAATATACTCTTGGTTTATATAGGTTAATAGTCATTTTTTTAAACTTCCACCCTTGAATCAGCTGGGATTCATGAGATCAATACTTGCCTGCATTAGAGCCTTACATGCCTACAAACACAACAAATCCAATTAAGCAGTCTCAAGTTTATGGAACTTGCTGTGTGCACATGATTTTCTACCTGGAAAGTGGTGAAGAGAGTCTGTAGATAGCAAATGACATGTAAAGATTACTGTACTGAAATGAAGGGGAGTTAAGAAAAAAAAATGGGAAAAATCAGCAAGTGAACTAATTCTTCTATATTCCTAGACAATCCCATGCCAGATGAGTAATCAATACGTACAAAACTTGTCACTGATTTATTAAAAGACATTTAAAAAGACATATATATTATTTGCAATTCATGAAAGAAAATTTGTATCACATTAGGAATATAAAAATTATCTTTAATATATTCATCATGCACCCATCAAAAATACATAATCACAGAAAAGATTACTTAGTATTTCAGTTAGGTTATACTCTATTAGGGAGGTAAGAGGATTATGCTTAAGCCATTGGGATCTCTCTGGTGGGTTTCTCTCTGAAAGAATGCACATCACTACTTCTGTTAACATGAGTAATGTTCTCTCCTATTATACAGAGAGGATAAAAGGTATGGAGTGAAACCTTGCAATTGAGCAGGCAAGGAACATTGTTACTAGGTTCCCCTACTTCCCCTTAATGACACTATGAGGCTTCTGAGGCCCTGCCCTCTTGGGTTACCTGCAGTGAATGCCAAAAAAAAAACCCACTCAGTTCCTATATTCCTTTTCCTCTAAGTCCCAGGGGATTTCAGAAGCACTGATTTGGGCTGTGATGCAGTAGCTAAAGAAACTTTTTGTCAGGACTTCTAAATGAACAAAAGGATCAAGGCCTCCCAATGTATAGCATGCCTCCTTATGAATCCCTATGAAAAACTGAGTATTTTATGGCAGAATATCCCAACTTCTCAAGGAATCATTGCTAAAATAACATGGGAACATTGATCTGTCCAGCCAAAGTCAAGGAGACTCCTTTATTTGGTGTTTTCAGCACTAGCTGGTCAGTGTTACATCACATATGCGAAGACCATGCCAAAGTCCTTCACAAGAGCAGTACCCCAAGCAGTTCTGAGCTAAACCATTTTATTTTCACCTAAGCTTATTTCTTCTCCATAACACGTACATTTTCCCAGTGTAGTAATTACATTATTAAATCTAAATTAAATTAAATCTAGAAGCCAAGCTAAATGTGTCTCTGCACAAATGAATTTTATATTTTGATCATTTGCTAAGGCAGATCTGCTAAGTTCACTGCGTAATGTTACCTTGCGTACCTGAGCGTATTATTTTCTAGCTCTAATAGAAAATGAGAGGTACTCAAGAAAAAGTATGTTTTTTTCTCTTTTTTTTACACTGCTTATTTTGCCAATTTTACATGGTCTTCTCTATTTCATATTTTTCCCCTTACGTAGATCTGAAAGCTTCTTTATCCAAAACAATATGAGCAAATAACACTTTTTAGTTTCTGAAGATCAATATTCACTATCACATTGGCTGCTTGTGCTCATATTGACACAAGTGTATGAGCTGCCTATAGCATTACTCTTCAGCAGTGAACATTTACATAACACATGCAAATATATAGGGTACTTGTTGGCTATATTACAATCAAAGCAAACCAAAGTAAAATAAAATGACAAAAATAACAAATGAAGTGAAAGAAAGTTGTGAAAAAAGAGAGGAAAAAAAATGATGCCAGCACTGGGAATCATGTAACAAAGAATCCTAAAAGGAGACAGAAACACCTGCCATCTTGGAGCATGGACACTGAAGGTGTGGTATAATAGCAAATGATTCCTTAACCCTGCGCCCCCAAAGGCCTCCATGCGCATGGGGCTGGAGGAGTCCTAGGGGCCTTTGTGCGGCCCTGTGGGGCCTCCGTGCGCACAGAGCCGGGGGAGCCCTACAGAGTTTCATGCAGCTCCCTGGGGCCTTTGTGTGCACTAGGCCAGGGACGCCCTATGGACTTGTGGGGCCCCTTGGGGCCTCCGTGCCTACAAGGCCAGGGGGGCCCTACGGGCTTTCATGCCCCAGCCCAGGACCTACGTGTGCACTAGGCCGGGGGAGCCCTATGCATTTTCTGTGGTCCCCATGGGCCTCCATATGCAGTAGGCTGGGTTGGCACTATGGGCTTTCATGCGGCCCCCCTGGGGCCTCCGTGCGCACTGGACTGGGGGACCCTACAGGCTTTCGTGCGGCCTTCCAGCGGCTCCATGTGTATGGGCCACGGGGGGCCCTACAGGCTTTTGTGTTGCCCCCAGGGGCCTCCGTGCACACAGGGGCAGTAGGGCCATACAGGTATTGGTGAGGCCCCCCAGGGCCTTTGTGCACACGAGGATGGGGGGCCCTGTAAGCCTTAGTGCAGCCCATTGGGACCTCTGTGTGCACTAGGCTGCAGGCGCCCTACAGGCTTTTGTGTGGCCCCCCATGGCCTCCCTGCACACTAGGTTGCTGGGGTCCTATGAGCTTTCATGTGCCCAACCCTAGTCCTCTGTGCACATGAGGCCAGGAGGGCCTACAGGCTTTTGTGTTACCCCTGGGGCCTCCATATGCACTAGGGCACCAGGGCCCTATGGGTTTTCATGCGGCTCCCAAGGGCTTCCATGTACATGGGGCGGAGGTCCCTATGGGATTTCGTGCGGCCTCCTGGGGCCTCCATGTGCGTAGGGCTGAGCAGGGCCTGTGGGCTTTTATGCTGTGCCCCATGGCCCCCATGAACACGAAGCCGGGGGAGTCCTATGGGCTTTTGGGCAGGCCCCCATGGCATCCGTGTGCATTGGGCTGGGAGGCCCCTATGAGCTTTCATGCAGCCTCCAAGGGCCTCCATGCACATGAGGCTGGGGGGGCCGTATGGGCTTTCCTGTGGGCCCATGTGGCCTCCATGTGCACAGGGCCAGGGGGGACTGCGGGGTTTTGTGCGGCCTCTATGGAGTGGGCCAGGAGGTCCCACAGGCCTTTTTGCGGCCCCTCGTGGCCTCTGAGCGCATGGGGCTGGGAGGCCCTATGGACTTTTGTGTGGCCTCCTGGAGCCTCCGTCTGCACTAGGCCTGGGGGACCTTATGGGGGACCCCTGCGGCTGGGGGGCTTTATGTTCTTTAATGAGGAAAATGGGGCCTCTGTGCATACAGGACCAGGCAGGATGCACGAGCTTTCGTGTGTCCTCGCGTGCCCTCCCTGCACACTAGCTTGCGGGGCGCTATGGGCTTTCCTGTAGCTCCCCGATGCCTCCGTGCACACAGGGCTGGGGTGGCCCTACGGTCTTTTGTGCGGACTCCCAGGGCCTCCATGCGCATGGGGCCGGGGGGTCCTACGGACCTTCGTGTAGCCCCCAGGAGCCTCCATGCGCACTGGGCTGAAAATGTAAAATTACTGAAATAATACTGAAATAGCTGAAATGTAAAATTATGCAGGAGAAATTCAGGGGCTGCAAATGGCTTCAATGAATGATCAGACAGGATTAGATATTGTAATCATGAGAGACATGTTATGCTCACAATGATTAAAATATCTCCCTTTTTATCTGCTGATTTTGGATGTTTTGGATTGATTTGGATGATCTGGCATAGGTACCGTAAAATTGTGTCTTACAAGAATTGATATGGTCATGTGTTTTATTTCTGAGGCGCGATTGCTTGCAAGGGTTAGGATGAGGGAGCACGTATCTTGGCCAGAGTCAAAATCTTCCTCTATCTCTTGATGCAGATGGAATATGGAAGAGTTGCACAACCTCTTCCATGTGAGATGTGTGGGGTGGGGTAATACAGAAAGGTCTGGAGTTCACATGTATAGATCTAAAACCATCTTTTCTTTTGTCTGAGTGGCTATTAGCTTCCCATAGTGAAATGAATTCTTTCATATGAGGTGAGCTAGACCTCACTGGAGAACTGTAGAGGTTGAAACCTCACTGGCAGGAAGCTTGCCTTCTGTGAGCTTTGGAGGGTTACCTTTTTATTTATTTGTTTCCTTTAAGGAACCCCATCACTGACACCCATTGGCTCCATTTTCTTTCCCACCTGTATTTGTCTTATCCGTGAAAGTCAAAAGCTACTGAAGTTTTGCTTCCAACTTCCTTCATGAAAAATGCAGAAAATAAGAGAACCTCTAGGTGGTACTATACTATAAAAAATAATTAGAAACCTCCAGAATAATCATGCTACTCAGATATCCACAGCTCAAGATTTTACTTGGATTGTAAAAATAATATTTACAGAGGAGATCTCTTTTCGGACAAAATTCCTTTTAACAAGTCAACATACAAAACATCCTCAGCGTTTTAGCACTCTTCAGCTTTGATGCAATGTATTTCCCATCTTTCTAATCTAGCTCTGTAGGATCCTATTCAGTAATCATTTTCAATAGCATAGAGCTTATGTATTTAACCCTAGTAGCACATAATTTCACTGCAGATCGATTCGTGTTTAGATATAGCAGAAAACTCTGACAAATTTGATAAATTTCTTTTGCACAGAATGTAAAACAAACAACTCACAAGTAGAACAGTAGCTTTAATGTAGGATTTCATTTGGAGTAAATAAATTAGAGCTGGAATGCGTGCAATCGATGGGGCAAAATATTGCATATAAAAAGATAAATGTCTGAGGTGAAATGTAATTTCCGCTTAATACCAAAGGAAAGAACAAGTAATTTTACAGGACCTTAGTTCTTTCTTAGGAATGCCTTAGAAGGTAAGCAGACAAAATTAACACTGCTACTGCTGGGTTTTTTTTAGAGGGCTGGGCAATAGGGTGACACAGCAATACCCTCTGCTGTGCGTGACACATCTTTGTCTCTTCGCAAGTTTTCCACCACTTCTTTTTTAATTCCCTTACTGCGTGCTGCTGCTTCTCCTCCCCTTCTTCCCATCCCTTTGCTCTTTCTCCCACTCTTAACTCCAACTCCACTCTTGCTCCAAATGGAGGCCGTGGTGATTGCATTCCTGACAGACTAGTGTATTATGGATCCTGTCTTTTCCATTCCCTGGCTCCTGCTAGAAAGCCTGTCAGGACAGTGGCAGAATTGTCAGGGTGGATTAAGATAATGAGACGTGCAGTGCAGGTAGAGATGTACCACAGAAACACTTCTCATTTGGCCTGTGTCTGCTGTGGGATTAAATATGAAACAGCTCCCAGCCTTGTAATCTCCTATCCAGAGAATGAATCATTAACTGCTCCCTGCATACATATGCACACAAAGCAGAAAGAGCAGATGGGGAGCAGGTCCAGTGGGAATTGCCAGCCTGCTCACAGGAGTCCCCAGCAGCTACGCTGCAGTAAAGACTTCTTTACTTCCTGAACTTTGATGTTACTAACAAACTTTAAAAGAAATAAAAAACCCTTCTTCATCCCACAGCATTCCTGTCATTACGGTCTTAGATCCTGTATCCCTCTGCACTGAATATTATTTGTATTAAATAACCCAACCAGTTCTGTTATTGTCTTTATAGATGTTAATATATCCTCAGCGTGTGCACCTCCAGCTGGCCTGATTAGTATGTGCTGTCTGGCACAGAGCCTGTTGCACAGCAGCAGTGTATTATGTGAGCCCTTCTTCTCAATCACATTTCAGTGACTCTATCTATCAGGTAGAACACAGCTTTGAAAGTTGTGAAATGGAATACAAAACCACCACTTAGATTACATAATACATCCCAGCAAGGCCACAGAGTGTATGTACAAATGTCATTTCAAAGCAACTAATTAGCTTAATCCGATCATCCTATTTCATTACTTAATAACTTACCCAGTACAACAGGTCATCACATTAACTAAACGGTAAATGAACAATTCATGAAGTGTACTTATGCAGTGCGTTGATGAATTGCTCATGAGTTTCTAGCTAAATTCTTGGCCAGTACTTTAGGAAAGCTGTAGATCAAAATTCACAAAGACAAGAGATCTCGCTCACCTTGAGACCACATAGTCCATTATACAGATCTTGTCAATGAAATAGCATGTTGTCTCTTGAAAGTCTTATTTTTGTAACTTACTTTCTTGTATGCCTGTAATTGAAGTGGATGTATACGTTTTGGCTGATGGATGGTGGTGCTGTAAAGTGACAGCTGCTCAGGCAAGCATTAGTAATAGGCTGCTTTTTAACTTGTACAAAGAACAGATCTAAAGACTGAATGAGTCGTCAGAGAGCGGTTATCACAGAAAGAGCATTTGCTTTTATACAAATGAATTATACTTATGTGAACTTCTGACCTTCTTTCTGACTTAGTTAAAAGTTTTAACCGATGCTGGTAAAGGTGGCATTGATGTCCGTAATTATGTTTTTTTTATGCCTTTATGCCTTAAGCCTGAATTGTTTTTTTGTTTTGTTTTGTTTTGTTTTTTCTGGGTTATTTTTCCTCAAAATGGCATGGGGACATTCAAAAGTCTGGAAAAAGCAGGTTATTTTAGGTTTCTAAAGTGAATTACAAGCTCTATCCTTAAGCTTCCTCATTTTAAAATGCTAATCTTTACTTTAATCGAACTACTTATATATGATGATGGCGAACAACCAATGATTGGTCTGACTTTAAGAAGAAATATCTCTTCCTGGTTTCACCCTCAGTGAAAATTAACCCGTAAATGTTATAATCAACACACCCTTTTGGCTAAAAACAAAAATCTATATGTAAATCCATATAAACATATACCTACTAATTCCTATTTATTAAAGTTCAAAATTTGAAAGAAAATTTAAAAGTAAAATAAAATAAAGACATAAGTAAGGACAAGCAAGTTTTACCAAAGTTTTTTTTTTTTTTCCCCTTAGAAAAATATTACTCCTTTCTTTTTAAGATATTAATCAGAATGAAAGAATAAATAGTAGGAGTGTCCTTGAGTTGAATGTTTCCATTTCTTGGTGAATGTTTTCGTACTGTTCAAGAAAATACAATTATTCACAGTGAGATTTTCAGTCATTAGTGTGAACATTTCCACTGTGCTGTTTGCTTGGTCCATGTGCTCGCCTGCTCCGGACTGAGTAAGGAACGTGGTGGCCATCCCAGGAGAGGGCAGAGCAGGGATACGGAGACGCCGACCCGTTCCTGTGCAGCACTGCCACTTTTTGTTACAGCTGTTCTATAAAGAATGCAAAAATAAAATAGATTTTTAGGCTTCTGAGTCAATTCTAAGTGCAGATAGGCCCCCTATATTTTAACACTAGACCTCCAGATGGTTTTGGTTTCCTAGAGGTTTTTAATGAAAAAATGAGGGGTTTTTTGCCAGGTTGTGGTTCTCAAGAAGAAATGGTCTGATGTACCTCATAATACTTTGCTAGGGTGTAACTGTTTTTCTGGGGAATCTCATTAAGTTTTAATGCTGTTGCAAAATGAGGAAAGAGGGGGAAAATGAAAAAAAATATCTAAAAGATAAAGTCTCTGTTTTAAAGGGTTGCTGTTTCTTTATGTTGTGTCCAAAACTGCTCCAAAACTCTAGCATATTAGCAACGTTGCTCGTTCTCTCTAAAGCAGTAGATTATGAGAGTCATATAATGCAATGGTCTGGACAACCTCATGGCAACTACTGTCCAGCAGCTTTTTTCATGCATGTTCTTTTCTAGACAAAGCACATCTAGAAACACATCCATTCAACCTAACATCTTGGATGATGCTGATATTTTTTTTTCTGCCATTTATCATCCTATATTAAGGATGTGGGTGGGTCCAATTGCTGCACTTACACTTCAGGACAAAATTTTAAGTCCATTGTACATTTTCTAAATACACTTTTTATAAAGTCTACCTGATAGATCATGAGTACTGTTCTCTAACATACTTTGTACAGAGAATAGTGAACTACTTATTTAACGGGCCAGAGGCCAGCATGCTCAGTCATTTGCAGAATAAAGCCCTACTGATAAATGTATCCTTACTGTATATCTTGGTCTAATTTATGGATATTTGCAGGTCATTAATCTTAACAAGAGAGACATTTTCTTCTAAACACCAAACAGATAGGTTTTAAAAGCGACATTACTACACTAAGCTCTTGGGAATATCTTTTTTTTAATGAAACCTTAAGAGAATAAACAACATTTAAATGTAATCTCATAACTTGGATCACCAGAAATGATAGCTGGTAACTTTGCACTGGGAAAATGCTTGCTGATTAAAGGTCTGGAAATATGCAGTGTATTCAGAAGAAAAAATGTTTTAAGGCATCAAAATATTTTATAATGGCAGTTTTAAACACAAAAGATCCATGCCTTTGGATCTGACTTTTTTTCATTTCAAATAAGAAGTGAGTATAGAAAAGATTAAATTGTTATAATGAACATTTCAGAATTAAAATACATGACTATTTCTAGAGTAACATTTGTGCTTTCAGGAGATGTTATTTTTCCGTCTATGAATGCTTTGGGTTTAAATTTCTATTGTAATTTTATAGGATCTTTTTCTTCACCCAAAATTCCAAGAGAATAATGGCATAAGAAAGTGATTTCCGGGTAGGTTCAACCTAAGCCTTTTTTTAAGTGTTGTAAGAAAAGCAATATAAAATTTAATAAAACATGGTGATTTACGATATTTTAAAAGAGTCTTGAATGTTGAAATAATTACAACATAAACTTAAAATCAATAGGATTATTATCAATGCTTTTCTTAAATGTCATATATTTCTAGATGTACCTGTTCCATTCATTTTGATATAACTTACACAAAATTCCAATAGATTTTTCTTCAAAAAAAAGCCCATTGCAAATATATTCTTCAATTCATTTAAATTACAAAAGTACTGTAATAAGTTAAATAAGGTAAAAAAACTCAGACAAGGTTAAAGTTTAAAATTGATCTTCTATAATACACTTTCACAATAAAGTCATCCATTAAATAATAAAAAGCACAATCAATAAACATAAAACAAGAAAAGTCGATCTTAGCTGTCACTATGTTTTATTGAGCATTAAATGAAGAACGACAACTTAGACTGTTAATATTCTTGTATTACAGAGCATTAAGCTAGATCCTGTAATACGTAAGGTATACAAACTCTGGTATCTCCACGTTGGGCCTGAGAAACCTAGTCCAGCTGAAGTCATAAATGGGAAATAAGTATAAATATAAACAGTTCTTAGCCTTGGTGGAATATCTAAACATTAACTAGTCATTTATAGTACTGAACATAACTTGCAAGACAGTGTTTAATTGCTAAAAAAGAGCAAGTATTGTGTGGTATTCGTGTCGTGGCAAGGATTGTAACCGAATTGCCTAGCAATCCCCTTGAAGTCAGCAGATCTTTTCTTGTAGTTCTTCGTCATTTTAGGGCTATGTAAAGTGTTCAGATTTACTGAGTCTGCATTTATCTTGATCTCTGTTTATCTCAAAGCCTGAATTAAAAAATGCTGTTACTATTTTGTTAGCGAAGGGTGCAGAATCTTTCTGAAGCTGCATCTTCTGCACAGCACTGTACTTTAAATTATCAGCTAGTTCTACATTTTTACAGCTTTAGGCAGATATTTACAGTTCTTGCTAATATTCATTAGAAAGAAGATTAGATATCCCTATGAAATTTCTGAATATTTCTGCATAATGTATGAGAAGGACTGATGGTGTAAGGCCATTTTTCCAGTCAAACATTAAAAAAGATCTAATGCTCTTTACATAGTGCTATCAACATAAATTAGCCAAATTCCTTTAAAAATATGGCACAATAATTCTATTTCATGCTGCAGTTTGTTTCCCCAAAGGATTCACCAGTTCCTAATCCATCCTCAAGTATTAAGAGTTCACTAGGGAGATATGGACTTTATAATGACATCATGAACAGTCCTTTAATGACAGAATTCATTAAAAATGGGGAGTGTGCAATGTGGGAAGATACGTGATAAACTGTTAAGACCAAGTCATTATGCAAACAGAGGGCTTGAGTGTACGACTTACATGGCTGAGCAGCTGTGGATTTCTGCCATATGGAGGCTGATTTGCTGTTCGCTAATGACTGTCTTCAATAAACTCGGAACTCAGTCATGACAAATCCTCAGGGCTAATGGTCTCAAGTAGCCCATGCAAGAAGAATCAATGTAGCCTTTATAGGATGAGTTCAATTTGCTGTGGTTGTGCCCCTGTTGCTGTCATAAAAGCCTCTACTGCATGGCCTGTAGCAACTGTATGAAGATGACCTTGACCTGAGAAATCTGCTTGTCATAAAAGATAGGAGGTTATGAAGAAACGATTGCGGTCAGGTTCTGCCTGTTGATTCACCCATCCAATTGCTGCTCAGGTTAAAATATTTCACTGAAAGTGAACTTGAGTAACTGGCTAGCAACACAAATGAAAGTTTATGTTTTTGCAGGTAGTGTGGCAGACAATAGCTGGGTGTTTGTATGGGTCTGTTTTAGGAAAGTCTGTCAGCACACTTTTTTTTGAGCATCTATCTCATCCTTTTTTTTGAAGCATGTATTTAAAGCCTTTGCTGAATTCATAGTTCAAGAAGGAAATGTGTTTTCTTAGGAGTATAAACCAAGGAGCCAGAATTCCCATGGGTCCGCCAGCAGAATTCCCACTGTCTGTCTCCCTGGGGCCGGTCACCTGTGCTTGCTATTTTCGGTGCTGCAGCTCCACATTATGCAATTCTAGCTTCTGGCATTGGCAATGTAGGCATTGCCCTGACAAGGGTGGGGAGCCAAATGGCCAAATTGCTGACTGTTTTTCATTCCTCAGAGCTCTGGGAAGCCATAGGTCTGCTGCCATAATATCAATAATGAATACTATGACCAATAATGGACTATTAATGCTGTGTGGGCCACAGCAGCTGTAATTACTGGAACCATATAGTGTCAGCAGAAATTACTGCTCACATTTTCAAGGACCTTCCCCTGGCTCCATTATAGTTTGCTTGCCTTCCTGTCATGGCTACATGGCTGATTTCTTAGTCTGTCTCCTTTCATCTTTGGGCAAAAAAAAAAAAACACTTTATCTTGGCCACATATCTGTATTGCCTTGAGGTGAATATGACCTGACAGCTATCACCTGAATGTTGTGAATCCTAAATGTAAAATGCCCAAGACGAGTGACAGGACTGTAAGCAAAAGTGCTATCAATTGGTATAAGTATTTTTAAACTATATCCAGGGCTGAAATCCTATACTGAATAGCAGAATTCATTGTTGAGTTCGGCATAATCTGGATTGCATTCTAATTAGCTGTATTAGATCAACTGTAGCTTACACAATAAGGATGAAATACTGCTAATTTAACTCCTTGTTGTGAGAAGATTTAATACAACTAGTACTCATGAAAGTCAAATAAATAGAATTCATCTACATATTGAGGTTGTTGGGGTTTGTGTGCTTTTGTTAAGGAGAAACATTTGGGAAAGTCTAAGGATGTAGCCTAATTTTTTATATCTTGCTAGTCTCAGTTACTAACTCTGTCCTGATAAATATCAGGACATTCCTGTGTGCCATGCAGATTGAACTACACAGGTAGAAATACCAATCCACAGATACTTAAGAGGTGACTGTTCAGCGTAGGTATAATTGTGTGGTGCAGTCCATGCAATGGATGAACATGTCCCAGGAACATTATTGGTAAGACACTGCAAAGCCCGATTAACTTCAGTGTTTGTTCTTCCTGCACATTTACGTAGTAAAATGCAAATACCCTGACACATACAAAGGAGTAAGAACGTTTTCTGCAAGTCACTGCGTCATATACCAGAACAGCTAGCTAAAGATAAAATGACAACTGACTGCATAACATCTCTAAAGGTGCATGAGGGCAAAGTAGTACAGAGTATCACAGACAGTGAACTATGCAAAGCGCCGGTCCTGGCTGCAAGACAACTACCAAAAGTATCAGACTACAATGAATTTTTAACCAAAGAAGTTTTTAAGACAGTTTCTAACTTATTTCCTTCCTCTTTCTTGGCAGACTTCTTTTGACTCAGTTGAACATCTTTAGATCTGTACTCAAGCCTGGAAAAATACGTGTTTTCTCTTCTGGAATCTTTCTTCCCAACCTCTGTTTCTTGTTCAGTTTTACTTCTTCCTAAAATACTCATGCATCTTTACTTCTTTTGCTCTAAAGGTGTGAGTTTGATCTTTATCCATTAAAGACTTGTAAATCAAAGGAACATCTATTCAGTTTGATACATAAGAAAAAGACCAAGAAGCCTGCCAGGAAAGTGGTCATATCAGAAAGCAATCAGAGCCCAGCTCCTGTCGGCGGGCAGTATTATTGAAAGGGAATCTTCCTCCAAGTGTTTCACTAATTCACCTCGTCGAGTAAGGCAATATGAGCACAACAAGAGATCAAGCCGTAGCCTTAAACGGATTGCAATATCATCAAGTTTCTATTACAGTAACATCATTCATTCTTTTAGAAACAGGGCAATAAGCATTTATTTAATAATCAGCTTTTCTCTCCTGGATTTCCTCATTCATTTCTTAGTTTATTGCAATTTATTTCAATTTTAAGCACCCAGCGCTTTACATAAAGGTGAGTGGAAAATTCAGAAATGTAGTTGGTTCCTAACAGTCTATATTTGAATAATGCTATATATATATGCCTATATCTCATGTCCATCTAAAGATTTCAATTGCTAATCTGTTAAATTTTGAGTGATAATCAGGCCAGGAAGAAACTGAAGTGATCAAATCCATTGAATTGCACAATCTGACTTGTAGTGTTGGAGTAGAATGACAAATTGTCACCTGGTCTTATCATATTTGAGAATAAACCTTAATTTGCAGTGAAATTTATTTCAATGATGGGGAAAAAAAAGATTTTTGAAAAAAAATGAAAAAAAAGATTTTTGAATCATAACTTATGTAAATGACGTATGACTCAAAAAATAAGTCAAGAGAACAAGCATTTTATTTCTTCACTGCTCCAGAACTAGTATTTTTCCCCACTGCAGCTGTAAATATCAATTATGCATGTTCCATATGAGCCTTTTCTGACTTATAGCTTCTTGCATTTCACTGCAGAACACATTGCCTTTATCACGTGCAGCTTTGCTTACACTAACCTGAAGTTCTTGAAAAGTTGTTGTTTCTCCAGCCAGTTCTTGTACTACCTGAAACATGTTTCAGTTGTCTTTAACAAAGAGAAGTAAATCAAGAAGTGACAGCAGTCTATGTAAGGTAATTTGAGCAAAATATATATCACTGCTTCCACAAGGAGGACCTGAAATTTTCAGAAGTGCTTTTCCTGTCTTTTCAGTGCCAGAGGAAACGGAAGGCAAAACACAGTGCTTTATAAGAAAGTCACTTCCAGCTGGTCAGCCACCCTTAAACTTACTTGAGTCTGCTGGGAATAGCCTAAAATTGTTTCTATTTTTCATCTGTAGTTAAAACACTAAAAGGCATAATGAGAACAGGAGCTTTTATAAAATTACTGACTGCCAGGATGATGAATTTGTTCTCCTCTAGTAAAATGCTGCTGTGTTCTGTGTTTTATGCAATTTTACACATTTGGCTATTACTATGCTTTTAGAGTAGCTGTTTGAATTTTTTCTTAGCATTATACAAGCACTGTTTCTGCTGCCACACTTCACAGTTTCACAGAGTTTTCTTTATAATAGTTTATTTTCAAGCAGTTGTGCCTTAGTTGCCAAAGGAAAAAAAAAAAAAAAAGCTAACCTAAAGAATGGGTCTGCTTGGGAATGAGTCAAGAATTGTTCATTTAGATTGATTTAAAAAGTATTTATTTTAAGCTTTTTCTTAAAATACATTATTTATATACACAAAAAAGAATATCTTTCAAAATTACGGGTCTAGATCAGCTCTCATTCTGCATACTCTAGGCAAGGAGGAAATTTTTGATACTGATCACAGGAGCTTAGCAATGCAATCCAGAGCTATTAAATCAGTTTGATAGTCAAACCTGAAATATTCTAACTTAATGTTTTGGAGGCAGAGGGCTCTTTCTTATTTCAAGTGTATTTGTCTGTAGTGTGGTTGTATACTTCAGTGACACACAAGGTTGTTTCATTGAGTGGATATCTACTTATATGGTACCAAAATGCACCTCATCAAGTTCATGATCTCACAGCCCCAAAACCAATAAAATCAGAACCACACAGTACATGTGGCCATGTGACTCCCAAACTTCATGTGGTCTTTTTGTTTGTTTCAAAGAATTTTGTTTTAGAACCACACAGAGAACGGCCTGTCCATGCAGAGCAGGCAGAATTATTGCAATGGCCCTGAGAAGGTCATTATCTAAGGAATAACCATTAATACCACTCAAGGTAATGTCTTTTAGATGAAGCCTCATCACTGTTTATCATCCTTATAGCAAATCTATTAATAGGTATTTAAGACTGAAGTGGCGATTTTCAGGATTAACTTATAATGAAGTATGGGCAAGAAAAATATGCACAGATATTTACATAGCTGAGCAATACTCCAGCTTCCAATACTGGTAATAGATTGAGAACTGACAAAATTCTTGTTATGGCCCAGGTTCTCCTCTTTGTGCATTCAGGAGGAGACTTTGAGTTTGTGATTTTAACTCTTAAACTTCCCCAGTGACAACTGTGTGCCCTCTTAAAGCATCTTAGTTGGGGGTCACCTTATTTCTTATCCATATCTGTTACATGGATATGCCTATAACAACTCGGATCAAATACTAGAAACTCTGTAAACTCTGATACTCTGTTATATGCTAAACCCAGTGGTTTAGGAAGTGGTACTGAAGCGTTAACAGTCCCCATTCTATCACCCTCTTTATCTCTACAGTCAGGTGCTGCCACATCTTTCTCACAGAAGACAACTTAAAAGATGAACTTGCAAGTGTAAATATAGCCAAATATTTTAAAATATTAACCTCTTGAAAAAAAAAGTCTGAGTCTGCAACCCTGCTGCAGAATGTGGCTTTTTTGTGTGTGTAATACTGTATTTGCAAGCTCTTTCACTCATCACATGCTTTAGTGGACAGGGAGTATTGTTTTCAAACAACTATTTGAGATTGAGGGTTGATGGAAGGGGACGAGTAGGAGTGGTATTCAACAGAAATTTAATTTACAGCCTCTGAGAAAAGGAGTACTATAATCCATTTTCTTCACTGATTTACATAAACAAAATATGATTTGTGATACTGCTTCCCAGAACCTGAGCCTTGGCTGCTCTGTATGCCCATTATTTAGAGTATCAGGGATGTTTTCTTGAGTGCTGGCAATTCATGAAACTCCGGAGCTCAAACACTATGCTCAAATGTTAAGTGAGTTAGAATTCTTTTTTTTTTTTTTTTTTTTTTGGAGTTTCAGCCTAGTTGAAACTGTCCATGTAAACACAGCACCTAGAGACTTAGCTTGTCGTGCTGATAAACGTCCAAAAACATGAGGCTGCTGCTTATCTCCTTAGTGCCAAAGATGTTGCAGACTTTTAATCTATCACTATTTACAGACATATTTTTGAGAAGTCAGTTAATAGACTTAATAATAATATGGTAAACTATAAGGCACTCATTTGTTTTCCTTATAATACACACAGTAACATTTTCCTTTAAAGTAATATCCATGAGAATCAAGCAGTTCATAACTGGAATTCATATAGCGTTTTTATCCCAAGATAATCACAGTAATTTTCCACAGTTCCATAGATACCTGCTGAATAGACTCTGCTTCCTTGACCCACTGGCTTCTCTGAAGTTCTGACTCTTTGTATCTTAATACAGGAATCAGGGCAAACATGTAAGAACTTGAATATGCTTTTGTGGCTGCAAGGGAAATTTTAAAAATGTCTTTTCAGTCTATATGGAATAAGCATTAATTTTAGCAAGGATCTTTCCAGCTTTTCAAACATGATATGCAACCTTTGTGGTTCCTATTTTGCATATGTAACTGGTAAGAAAAGCTTACCTTGTTAAGTACGTTTAGTGACCTTAGCAGCCTGGTTGAAGATGGATAATACAGTCAGGGGCAAAATGAATGGAAATGTTCCAAGATTTGGTTAAGTTCAAGGATCCTGTTATTTTTCACTGGAAAAATCCTGCTCCTGGTGTGAGCAGAAGAGTCAGAGATTGAACTGAGATCATTTTTGAATCAGTAGCCTTGCAAAATCCTTATTAAGAGACAGAGATGAGCAAAGTGTTATAATGAATAAGGATATTCTCTGCTGGCCAAGAGAAACTTTGCCTGTACTGATGAATGGGACTAAAAGCATGATCAGATTAAAATCAATAAGAAAGGATGTGGTTATGTTTCATGCAGTTGTAGCAGCAAATGCAATTAAATTTTTACTTTAAAATGTAAGTTTCAGTATGTTCAGTGCCTAAATCTAATTGAAATGCAGCCTTCCTAAATGATAGTCTTCCTTTGCTGGTAAAGGGCATTGTGAAAAAAGTATATTTGCTTGAAATCAATATTTGTTCCTAATTGTTATTAATACAAATTTTATAAGATATATTATCATGCCGAGAACTATTTGCAGTGTACTTACTGTGTTGATTAAAAATAGAGATACATAATTTTTATCCATATTGACAACTTAAGGAAACAGTTTTAACAATGTTGTCATAGCTAACGGCTAGCAGAAGAGGACGGAGCAGGAACAGCCTCTTAAGTATTCTTGAGAATATAATTGCAGAGAATAGACAAAAAAAATGTTAAACAAAAGTTCTTGTTTACATTATTAGATTTTATGGTGCTTGACTGGTTTATAGTTTACTGTATAAAATACAAAGGAGTCCTTGATTTCAAATTTTGTGGGGTTTTTTATTTTTTTAAATTTTATTCTTCTCAATATTTACTTCAGTATTTAAAAGCCATAGAAAAACAGCGCAATTTGAATTAGCACATAATTAAGACTTTTAATTTTCCATGAAATGGAAAAAAAAAGTCTGAATTATTATTTCAGATCATTCAGATTCATTGCCAGTTTTGAAGATTATCAGTTGCACAATGTTCATACATTGTGTAATGGTATGCGTTATCAGATATATGAAATATTGCTTTAAAGAATTATGCTAGAATTGTAAGACCACTATATAAAGCCTTTTTTTCTCTTGGTGCTAGTGTAAGGACTATATTGTAGAACTATATTTTTCAGAGTCTTATATCACTTCTGCTTTAACTTGTAACGGCAGCTAAATTTATGTCTTGTTACTGTAAAAAACTTGCATCATTTTAGGTAGCTAGCAGTGAGATTTCAGAAAGTGGAGAAGAAACTCATTTGATAACCTTACTTTAAAAGGAAGACTGATAAATAACTGAAAGTGAACTGCTAGAAATAATACTTTCCCTGGGGACTTTTAGCTTTAATAACTGCATTATGGCTATGAATGTCCTCAAAGACTATCTGCCAGGTGAAGGTGTAAGGTCAGGTCCTGCTAACCAACCTTCGCCTTGTGGAACTATCCCAAGAGGAAGTCTCCAGGTGGCAGAGGGCTTCCCTGTGGCCCTCCCGTGGCAGCCAGGCCAGGTGCAGCAGGTTACCCACTCTGCTCTACCAGCACATCTGAAGGATGTAAGACAGCAGAACAAAGCTTGTGTTTTTACAGTAAAGGGAGTAACCCCACATTCTCTGGCTGATGGGTGGGACAAAGCAGTATGTGCAGAGGGAACACTGAGCAGAGCCAAGAGTGAGGCGGACAAGGGGGCAGGTGCCAAGAGTTGGGTGCCTTTGCAAAGGGGGGAATTGGTCCCCATCCTTTGGCAAGGAGGGCAAAGGAGGCAGGTGAAAACAGATGGGAGGAGGCAGGGAGTTTACTGTAGGGCCGGGAAGTCTCTAGCTTCTGAGCACCTTGGCCAATGGGGAAAAGGAGAAGGCGTCCCTCAGTTGGGGAATTAGGATAAAAGCGGGCTGCCTCCTTTAATAGTTTGAGTGATTCCATAGGGTGGAGTGTTTTGGTGGGCTTTGTTTCTATTTGAAGTGTGTCTTAGGACTCCTCTGTCTCTTTTATGGATAGTTGGCTCTTGGCAGTGAGGTTTTCTGCCTGTAAGGGTAAGGATCATGCCTCCTTGCTGGAGTTTTGTTGGAGGAGGATGATGGAGTTGAGAGATGTAAGTAAAGTGCTTGCATTTCTTCAATGATGCTTGGTTCCTGCTTTCTTGTTGGTGAGTGTATGTTGTGTGAGCTGCCTGGAGGCCTTACGGGTTCCTCCTGGTTTCCTTGAGGAAAAGGATACGTTTTGTGTACGTGGAGAGAGTTTTGTGTCTCTGCATGGTGCTTTTGTCTTGGAGAATGTGGCACTCCCTGGTGGCCAGAGCTTCCCTGGGCTCTAAAGCCCTCTCTTAGTGGAAGAGTAAGGGAGAACCCAGATGCTTACCTGGGTGTTGAAGGGGGAGAGCTGTGTGTGTATCCTGGTGATCTTCCCTCTCTAGATCTGCTGCCGAGTAAAAGTGAATAGATGATGTTATGTGATGTATTTTGACACTACCTGTGTGAGGTATTATGCAATGGTTCTGTAACCTGAGTGGCACATGTCAAAGGCTGAAATACTCATTGTTGGGGAAAATGTGTGGTTTAGGGTACACTAAAATACTAAGTAGCTGAAAAATTGGAAAGACTTCCAAGGGTTTCCTTTTTTAAGTAATCTTTTTACTCTCTGCTCTTAAGTTTAGAAAACATCTGTATTCTAACATTCTTTAGCTGTCTCTTGCCCAAAGCATGGGAGCTATTTATTTATTTTAGTTAATTTTAGCTTGTATGGAAGAAACACTGCAAACCATCCATTCATAGGAATGTTATATTCAAAGTCTTAAACGCTTAATAAAAAAAAAAAATGCCCCAAAATTTATTTTACTTGGATTTAGGTTGTATTTCTCACTTCTGAGCTTCTGTGGTGAAGGGCATTAGCCTATGGAGGGACTGGACGGTGAGACATAATCACAATTCTGTGTCTCTCTTGCCTGCATTAAAGCTCACATGACTGACATAACCCTAGAGTTACTTAAACTTCTCCTTAGTGTTCCATCTTTATTCAGAAAGCTGTGATTCCAGTAGAAGTCTCTTAAGAGGCCAGTTTGTGTGGAAAGGACCGTAACTTTTTAAAAAATAGCTTTTTGATTTAACTACTGCTTTAAGTTTGTTGCAAATATACAGTATACATGTACATTTGAAACGTTAAATTAATATTTTGACTTCCTAAGCTCCAGACTACACCTGGTTAAAATCAATTATTTCATTCAATTTAACAGTAGACAGGAAAATGGCATTTGTGACTATCTTGTGTCTGAAAAGGTAGAAATCTGTTAGGCTAAGTATATATCTTAGGTGTGATATGCATCAAGGCAGAACATGTATACTCTGTGTTTTAGGAAAGGGAATGAGGATCTCCAGAAGGTAGAACTTCATAGCCAAGTACAGGGTTTTGGAGTGTGTTATGAAGCAGGCTGAATTACTGAAGCACACAGTGGGCAAAATTCTGATAAAAGGCAATTCCTTAAGATCAAAGAAGCAGATAGTACCAGAAGAGAGGTGTGTGTATGTGTGTGTTAGTCAGTGGGTAAGTCCTTACCTCTGAGTGCTGCTCTATAAAGAATGGAACCTGTTAAGTGATGTTCCTTGTGTGTTGGGGGTGGTCACACAGCCTCACAGGTAGAGACAGGATACACGTAGAAAATAATTCTTGAGAGAAGTTGCTTTGGCATTTTCCAATGATTAATACTTAGCTGTTTGCTTTAGAACTGTGGTCCAGTATTGGCAAAGGAACCTTCAGCACTTCTGAGATCACTGATAGACAACAACATTATTAAAAGGAGGGGAACAAAGTGAGTTTGAGGTTTGTTTGTTTGGGAGAACCTGGAACAAGGGCTGGAAGAAGCCTCCTCCCCAGAGGAGTGGAAGAACAATCAATCCCATTGACCTCTTGCAGAATGAGGGCTAAGGAGGTGGCAGTGGAACTGGTTAGTAGAAGCTCCAGAAAGTGGTTGTAAGGAATACCTGCTGTTGACTGAAGGGAGATAAGGTGCCCATAACTTTAGTAACCTACTGGGGGAAGTTTAAAGTGCAAAATTTCCGTTGTTCTTTAAACCAGCACTGGTCCCTTCTTGTTTTCACTGAGCTCTTTCTTTTGAAATTTCAGTATCTAAGTCAAATCTCATTTCTGTCAAAAGCGGATAGTATAATTGGCTCAGAAAAGAGCCAGAAGGCAAGTCTATGTCAATGTAAAACCTTAATTATAGGAAATTAATGGTTTGGAATTGAATAAGATTTTTTTTTTATGTTGATCTTATTCTCCAAATGATCGCTACAAATATTCCTAACTAAAATTCTAAATGAATTTTTCCCAGGAACATTTAATGCTCTAATTCTTCTAACTTATTTTGCAAGTTAAAGTATGCTTGTGACTTGCTGGAAACTGAAAACCTAATTTCCATTATTAAAAGTAATAAATCTCTTTGGATAAAATTTCATGCATCTATCTGGAGATAGCTGCATTTAATATATTAAAATATTGATGACTTGCATGAGCAACAATGATCAGTTAACCTCTTGTACAAATGCCAGGGCATTTTTCAAGGGCTCAGCTTTCAAGAATGATTCGGAGTAGGAGTTTCAAAACATTGCGTATCCAAATAACGAAGTCATTGAACAAACTTGTATTTATATGGTTTTTGATGAGTTGCTATGTACCAAATAAAGTTTGCTTCTAAAATTAAAGAGGGTACATGAGATAGTGCGATCCCTGCAGCTTGATGGAGGTGAATGGAGCATGTTGACGTATGCCAGCTCTGCATGTGACTATTTTACCTAACTGTACATAGCTCAACCTCTTGTGACCTTCTATTAAAACAATTTGTGCTGTCCTCCATGTTGGCTGCACTTGACTTGTAGCCCCATGGAAAACATGGTATTTATGGAGGGATTTTTGTGGCAGTGAAGAATGTGTTTGGACGCTAGTGTTAGCTCTCAGGCCAAGTTGAATAATTCCTCCTCTGTTTGAGGAAATCGACAGATATGAGCTTAAGCTTTTGTTTTCTTCTTACTCTAGCTGTGTTCTGTCTTCCCATGGCAGCATGATGAGTGGCAAAAATGCACGGATTTCAACATGGGCGAAGGATTCATTACTGGGTAATCCTTTCACAGAAGCATGAGGTTTTTAGAGCAAGCTTGAATAAAGGGTATGAGTTTTCTAACAGTCCATGGTGAGTCTTGCTGGCTCACTCTTCTCAGATGAAGAGAATACTCTGTATTGTCTTGTTTTATATTAGGACTCTATAAGCCTTGGTCAGTCAGAGCTGTTCTGGGCAGCAGTGTAAGGAATCCTCTCTTGGCCACTTCAGTAGCACTTGGGCACCCTGTGGCCTTTCCTGTGTAAGCATGGCTGGTTCCACAGGTACGGAAAGGCATGTTATATACTGTATATTACATAAGACTGATGCACTGTCTGAATTTCAGATGTTATTAAATATGAGAGCTGAGGGTTTTTCCTTGGTCCTGGCTTTGATGGAGCCTTGTCACATTTGCTTAGAACTTGCTATGCCTTGAATGCCTGCGGGTGAATCAGAGCACTAAGGTGGCAGCAGCAAGCTCAGAGCTGAAGCCTTTTTTTTCAGCTAATGGTGAAACTCCATCGGCTTCAAAAGAACTGGCGTTGTGCTTGTGGGTTAGTTAACAATCTAACTAGTTAACAATCTATTCCATTATTACTATGATGATGATCCTTACAGATATGTAAGGATTACTGTAAGACTTCAGCAGTAGTGCTGCAGAACACTCTCAATATGATCAGCTGAAAGCAAAACTTGATAAAATGTAGTTTCAGTATTACAGGACAGTATTCAGTATTGCTGTTTTTCCAGCCTAGGTATTCGATGCATTATTTGTCTTAAAGAGATTTGTCTTAAAATCAATCTGAGCATAAGTGGAAGACTTTCTTTTGTAGCTTAAACTTTAGTGTAGTTTTTGATTATGATTTTTTAGATTTTGATTATTTCCAAAAATTAAAATGAATGGTAAGTAGCAAACTCTTTACCTGAAATGCGGAAAAGACTGTCCAGCTCTGACCATTGTTAGGGGCTCTTATCTGGAATCTGCCTAGCTTTTTGTCTGCTTTCATTGTCCTCAGTCTTTTGAAAGCCAGTGGTGTTGTCCAGTCTTTAGGACTTTTTTGTTTATTTCCCTAGCAAATAGAATGAAGAGCAAATCCTGACAAAGTTTGGGTCTGTTTCATAACTCAAAAGCAATTTTACTAGATTTATCCTTGGGGAAAGCAGAATTTAGATAACACTTAGTTTTTTGGTGTTAAAATAATAAAAAGGTAGAAATTCTTGAATGAAGATCCTTGTGCAATCAGTATGAAGGGACAGTGGGAGAATAACCGTACCTGGAATTTAGCAATATCAATTCTAAGTCCTTTTTATGAAGCTTTAGCACAGTACTGGCTATTCCTACATCTATCAATTAAATTTTCCTCTTCAAATATAAAGAAGGAAGAACTTTCCTGGATTTGTTTGGATCTTATTTAATCAAGAATATAATTTACTTGAATGTTTTATCTATGAGAAATAAATGGAGATCAAAATACCTACCCCACTTGGGTGCTAGCAGGCATTATATGAAAACAAAACAACAATGTTGGTAACTAGGGAAACCTGGTATCTTAAATTCAGGTCAAGTGTTTGGTACCAAAATGCCCTAGCTTAAGAAGGGACTGCCTGAGGATGAACTGGAGTATTTTTCTCATTAATATTCAGCACAGTGGCCTGAAAGAACTGTCTTCAGCCATTGACTTACATTCATCCACCATCAGCTGCAATAAACCCTCAAAAAAGCTGGGAGAATACAAGAGAAGCAATGAGATAAAATGAAATGCTGCTCAGATATGCTGGGGATTTTCATTCCTGCATCCCTTCCCAACTGTATGTCAATATACAAGTAACTTCAGCTTCCCTAGATTTATAACCTATGTAAATGCAAACTGACTGCTGAAGTGTATCATGGGCAGTCTGCCTTTTCCTTCTTTAAATCTTCCAGTCTCTGGCTGACTGGGCTTGTGTTAAACTGCTGCCTTCTGTAGCATATAGCTCATATAAAGGATGATTATGGGTCAAAAATTGGGCAGGTGAAGATAACACTGGCTATGCTGATCAACTTATGTATGCCTAAGTTTAGTATTAAAATACCTTAAAATATTTTCTTTTATGTACTTACTATTTTAGGGTGAAACAAGCAATCTGTTTCTGTAGGTTTGCTGGCAAATTGGTCAGGATTATATACTAGGGCTTGTAGTGACCAAACTCATTAACAGGAAGTTACTCATTTTCCTTTTTAGAATGAGATGAACTCTAAGTTTCAGTTGAAACTAAAATGATATAATCCTATGGCTATTTCAATTTTGAAAGTATTTTGAGGAGTGCTTTT
The DNA here is from genome assembly GCF_059628265.1 of Tinamus guttatus. NCBI lineage: Eukaryota > Metazoa > Chordata > Aves > Tinamiformes > Tinamidae > Tinamus > Tinamus guttatus. Next base: position 14,328,180 of record NW_028288821.1, on the reverse strand, counting down.
GAGGAATGGTTAGAAGCTCCTTCCATGCATTTGCAGTGTGGTTGGATCATAACTAAGGCACACTGGCTGCAAATATTCTACAATAAATATTGTGAAACACATACTTAAAACAGTATAGATTTTTCCAAGCTTCCCTCTCTTAAAAAAAATGAGGTTGTATATCAAGAGCTGTAGAAAGAGTCCCTGAAAAGCAATGCTTTTTCCTTATTTACATCTTAAAGTCTCTTGTATGATTTGCTGTGCACTGAAATGCTGCATTTGTTACTGGATTTTGTATAACTGCAGACAATTAAAAAAGGATACTTTGAGGTTTTGCTTGTCAGCTGACTCATTACTCTCTCTAAAAGGAGTATATGTTGCTCCTGTAGGAGCTAAAGCAGTGACAGATAAATGCATTTTTTTCTACACAGATAATACTATGAAGGAATTATTCTAATCTGGCTATTCCAGTTTATGGAAGCAACATATTTGACCCCTCACATGTGTCTCACTATTTGACTGGTCAACAGAAGCTAGTGAGTAGCGTGGAGGAGATGCTTAGTTCTTAGGAGGAAAGTGCTCTTTTAAGGATTTTTGTGCCTGTGTAGGCAAGATAAATATCTTCCAATAGAATTTAGTAAGCTTAAAAGAAGCATCTTTGCTGACTTGAGTAAGCCTGTTGGCATTCACAGGGTTAGCAGGATTGGGTCTCAGGAATTTTAAGTAGTTGGGACACTAGCGTTCTTGCACTGTTGGGAATATTACTCTTATTTTCCTTAGGCAGGACTGATGTGGTCATCTGTTCCACAGTTTTCTGGAACTGTCAGATGGTTTTGAATTTCTTTGTCTTCTAGATTTTGTGTTGTATTGAAAATGAGTCATGGCAAGCCTCTGTAGGAACGGATGTGTGTTCCCATCATGAACTGGAGAACCTGAGAAAAATGCTGAGGCCTATTTTTCTCCATTATTTTAGGGTCTAGATTTTCCCTTGCACAGGAGCTGCACATCAATCCTGTGTATGTACAACACAAGTACTTTTTGATGTCCTCAATCACTAACTATCTCAGAAACAAAGTCTTAACTGTCTCATTTGACATTTTAATGCAGGATTTGGTATCTAGCTGTTTAGAAAATATCAGAATTGGTAGAAATTGTATGCAATTCTGAAACAGTGCATGCAAAATTACTGGGTTTTATGTCTAATTTAGCCAAAATTAATCAAGACTAGCCTTTTCTTCAAATGAGGTCAAATAACTTCAAAGCTAGTTACCTAAATTAACCTCATTAATCTCAAGGAGTCATACTGAAGGTTAAGTTAATGAAATTAATCTGGTGGAATTTGAATATAGTATATAGCTCATAGTTGTAAGAGACATAGTGGAACTGTAAAGTGCTGCCCCTTGCATCTACAAGCCACCTCCTTTAAAGCAAGTGTCAAGAAAGCAAGCAATTATGGTCAAGTATGGGCATAATTTTATGGTCCCTCTAATGGGAGTTAACTTGGCTTAAATTCATCACATTACATTTAAATGTCAGCAAGACATTGAAAATTAAATCTGGGATATGGACAGTTCTGTTAAGTTCCAGAGCCCTCAGTGCATGTGTCTTGTAGTGAATTTGGCCTGCAGATCGTAGTGGTTATCTTGACAATTTTCAGTAACTGTGTCCATTGTGTATCTCCCTCTGTGTCCTGAAAGCCATATACTTCTACCACATTGCTTCCTTCCCCAATACAGTTTCTCTTCTGATGCCACTGAGGATATTGATGGGTCCATTAAAGCTTTTAGCATGAGTATTTTAGAATAGGAACAAGGTTTTCTGCTAATAAAGTGACAGACACTTGGTTAAAAGCAAAGAAAGTGCCTCCCTGGGCAAAGAGCGTTTTTGGTTTTTAGCTTATTACCAGTGATAGTTTGGATAGTAATTATTGGACAGTAAGACAGTAATTATTTTGATTTACTCAGTTCTTATTAGATTATTGGCTTGTTGGGATCCTTAAAGAAAGATCTAACTACAGAACTTATTAGGTGTGGTTCTTTGTATCTTTAATGATATACGAAGCAATGTGTAAGCTACCAAAATACATCTTCAAGTGCAGAGTTCTCTTATACTACCCTAAAACTTTGCTCTTGGCTGTATGACTAAACTTTTATGCCCTGTGAGGGTTAATATCTCATAGAAGAGGAAACACAACTGCTAGTCTGTTTTCTGCATGTGCATAGAGTAGGTTGAGCAACTCATTTTCTGGATGACTTATCTCTGTTTTGGAGTGTGGCTTTAAGGTATTTTCATGTTGTGTATTTTTTTTGGAATTTATAAATTTGGTCATCTCCTTGGTTTTAAATACCAGGAAGCAGTTGTGGTAGGCCTGACTTTTGTGCTGTGGAAATGAGCATCGAAATAGAGGGACAAGACTGCATTTCTAATCTGAGGCCTCAAAAAGGGGGTGAGCATCTGGTGATCATCCATGCCAGAAAACTAGCATGCTTGTCCAAACCTCTTTAGTTTGTGTGATAGAAATCAGTTTTTCTTACACAATTCCATTTTTGCTGGGAGTTTAAATGTCTGTGCTGTCACCTTGAATCTCCCTCATGTATGTTCATCCCTAGCTTTCAGATCTTGGAAAGAGTTGACTATCTCAAAAAAACAAATTAAGGATGAACTTTTTCCCCCCGCCCCCTCTCTTTTCAGTCTCTTATCATGTTTCTCAACCCCAGCTCTTGTCTGTACATCTGAAAACCTCTTTTTTGAGCTAGGGCTTGTTTGGAGACTGCCCTCTGGTACATGCTTTGTCATCTCTGGAGGTTTATATACATTTATAAGAGTATTCACAATGAGATTAGTAAACAACAAAAATCTACCCAGACTTGAAGAGTTTTTCATAATCCTCTCCCCTTAAACCTGCTTAGATGTGGTAGCTCAAGCAAAGTTCCTGGAGCCTTTTGGAAAGATGGGAAGACGATGGGCTTTTCCAATGCAGAAGGTGAGGAGCAGCAGCTCTGTCTTGCTGAAGGCAATGAGTGATCATTGGCCAAAAAGAGGCAGAATTTCATGTCCCTTTCTTCAGCAAAAGATTACTGGAAAAGAAAAGTTTTCAACTGTGAGTTGTACTGGTCTCAACCTTCTGAATTCCTTTATAAGCCTCCTTGGCAGTAATAGAGTGTTTTTCTAGTGCATGGTTGATACCTTTTTGACTTGTATGAATACTAATTCACAAAGCATAAACAGTGCACCATCTGCTGTTTTTCTGCATTAGAATACCCTGTGATGACTATTCAAACTTCTTTTGCAAAGCTCAGCTAATTGGGAGTGCTGCAGGCATGTATTCATCACTTCTACAGTAGCATATGCCTTTCTTAGCTAATTGTTGCTACTGTCCATCTCTAAAACAATTTATTCAGGTATGTGCCTCTTTACAAACTGAATTCTAACTAGCTGAAGGTTTTTTGCACCTGATGCTCACTACGGTTTTAATTAGCAGGACTCAGTGTCACCTCAGACTTTATTTTGAAAAGACAAAAAATTCCTCTGTATGTTGGAGCTAAGGATTCAGTTTTGGGGAAAAATACCCAGTGCTTTCTTAAAAGAAATATTTCTGCAGCAATACCTTTAGTCTATTTTCATCTGAAAGCTCTTCCCTCCCCTGTGGGCCTCACAGAATCATAGAATGGTTGAGGTTGGAAGAAACCTTTAGAGATGTTCTTGTTCAACTTCCCTGCTCAAGCAAGCTCACATACAGCAAACTACCTAGGACTATTTCCAGGCAGCTTTTGAATAGCTCTATAAGGAGTTTCCATCTCTAAGGATGCTAATAAAAGATGTGAGATGGTAATTATAATCTAGGGAATGAGTGGATGAAATGTACATGTAGGTGACCCCTTGCTTACTCCAGGGACACCTGGTATCATTTAACATGGGAGTTAGAAGATGCTTATAAACATAAAGACTAATCTAAGTCTTTCCTCTTGATGTCTGTTCAGCCTTGCAACAGACTAGTATTTCTATTGAAGCAGCTACTAAACATGTACCAATAGACTTTGGGTCAGCTAGACTCTTAAGACATTAATGACGTTATGATCCATGTACAGAATCAGGAAATAGTGGATTTACCTTCCTGGCCTTATGCTAATTAGAAGCATGAAAGTAGTTTTTGTTACTCTGGTCCTTGAGTGGCCGAGTCCCACTGAAGGGCACAGAAGGTGACAAACTGAAAACAGCTGTTGTCATTCTTCAACTCTCCCATAATAATCTCCACATGCTTTCTATTACCACCCATCTTGCTAAGGACCTTTGGCTGAAGGTTGGGAAGGACGAGTCATTCTGCCAGCTCCAAACTTTGAGCGCATTTCCTCTAGATGGCACATAGAGCACAGAGGCCTAAACTTTTCACGGTCATGTCTTGGAATATTATTTGCTGAAATTCTTTTCTCCTCAGGGCCAGAGGATCTAGACTGTGTTAATATTATACTTAAGTAGCCTTAATGGTGTGTGGCTGATTCTGGTCTGCAAAAGAAAAATAGTTGCACTTGCACTACTCCAGCAGTAGTAGCGAGGGTAAAAAGCGTGTTTTGATCTTAAACTGATCAAGATTAATACAGGCTTAATTTATGGCTGGGATTATCTGTGTGTTTATCTGCAGCAAGAGGAGACTGAACCTCAGGGTGTCTATGGAGGAGCAGCATCCTTGGGGATCCTTATGCAGATGTCAGCACTGAGAAAGTAATTTCTGTGTGTTTTTTTTTTTTTTTTTTTTTTTTTTTTTTTTGCAGTCTCACTGTAGCACTTTTTTCTTTCCATACTGTTCAAGAGGTCCTTTGGAATCCAGTGTTTTTAATTTAACTGGACTTCTCTAGCCTCCTTAGTGCAATAAGTAGCCATTCATCTTCAATAGTAATTAAGCATTTGGAAGTAATACAGTGGATCCTCTTGAAGGAGGAAGGGGAGTGAAACTGGTGTGTGGTATGTATGTGTTTTTGTTATTACTTACACTATCATTTCAATAGTTAAGAGTAATTTTTACTAATATTCTTTTTTTTCTGTTTAGGCTTTTTATTTTTTTAGGCTTTTTAGTTTTTTTGTGAGTTTTCATTCTTGACACAATGATATGGTGTCGACTTATAATGGCATTACCAGTGTAATGCTATTCCAAGTGCTCACTGGGATAGTGGTAATGTTTTTTCTTGAAGTCCAAGGAAAACTTTACAGCTGGATAGGGGGAAAGAGGATTGGAAAGAATGTGTCAGATGTTCAGAATGCTGGGACCACTTCCTTTAGCATCCAGGAGGAATAACATGTGTGCCCCATGTGTGCCACACATCTGCTTGATACTCTGCACTATGGAGCCGGTCCCACCATGTGCCACACCTGTGCCTGCTGCAGGTTATGCTTTGGAAATAGTCTTCTCCTGTTCAAATCATGGATGAGTGTCCATCCGTGAGCTGGGTGCCCAGCCTAACAGCAGGGTTTTCGAGGAGGGGAGGGGAAAAAAAAAAAAAAAAAAAAAAAAGCCAAGGCAGAGCCATGGCTTACTGATTTGTCCAGTTTGGGGTCATGTCTGAAGGTGCAAAATCTGTAGACGGAAATCAGAATCAAGTTCTGTTCTGCACTGTTATTTATAGAAGCCATCCAGTTTCTGCTTTCATTCCATTAACAGTTTAAAAAGTCTGTTAAAACACAAGTTACACTGAAGTGCTGCTACCTGCCATCCAAATGTGAAGATCAAGCATTCTGTAGTCTGCTTTTTGCAAACTAAGCCAAAAAAAGCTGCTCTTGCACGATCCATCAGTAGTCCTGGTCAACAGGGGAGTGGTTCTGGGCAACTTGTCAATGTGATATCCATCTACAGAAATGGTCAGACTGAGGATCCAGGGAGCTATGGGCCTGACCTTGGTATTGGGGAAAGTTATGGAGCAGATCATCTAGAGGGTGATCACATGTGTGGGACAACCAGGGGATCAACTCCAGCCAACATGGGTCATGAAAGGCAGGTCCTGCTTCACCAACCTGATCTCCTAAGACTTGGTGAGTCCATGACCACCCAGTGGTTCTTGGAGAAGCTGGCAGCTCATGGCTCTTTGCTGGGGAAGAGCTTTGCTGATTGTGTGACTGGGTCAGGGCACAAGCTGATTTGCCCCCAGCTCTAAACTCCAGGTAGTTCCACTTTGATACATGTGGTTCACTTTCAGTTATGTAGTTTATTTGCTTTATACATAATGCAATCATAGGCATGCAATTGATTTCCCAGATGTGAATAAATTATTTCAAATGAGACACTAAAATACATGATTAATTACATTATAATGTTCAAATCAGATTTTGTTTTGTAGCTGGTCAAAAAATATAGTTTCATTACAAGATTAGAAACCTTTTAAAATTAAGTAACAACAGGCATCCGTAGCCATACGCGCTAACACTAATGTGGTTAGGAATGTATCATTAGCAAACCATGTCTTTAGAGGGTTGTACTCTGCCCACGAAGCTTGATCTTGCTCTGTCTCTTACAGAAGAGAATACTCGGTCAGTAAATGACTTAGATTTCTAGTAATATTGCCCATTATTGGTATTGGTGTTGGCCCATTAATTTCTGCTGAAATATCATATATCACTTTTTCCAATTTTAGTGATTTCTAGGGTTAGATCGCAGATGAGCAGCAAGGCTTAACAATAATTCTGTGCTGACTGCTTAGCATGTTGAGTGTGTGGTTTTCTGAAATCTGTCCATTAATGTCTGGGGCAGACCTTGTGCTGGGGAGGCTTTGGTGTTGTATTCTTGGTTCTGTCCCGCAGAAAGGCTTCTTGTTTTCAAGGGGTAGTGTTTCAGTTAGGAAATGTCACTTGGTTTTAATATTTATATTAAGACATTTGTCCAAATGGGTGACACTATTTCATTAAACTTTGATATAGGGAATATATATAAATGTTTGTATTCTGAGCAAGCAATGATTTTTAAATATGAATTTTCTGTAACTTGCCTAAGATGATGTAATAGAACCTACATTTAGTATTATCAGGAATTACAATCCTAATTCATTTTAAATCCTTGAGAAAAGTAATCTTCACTATACTACTGAGCTGCTTGATATCAGATTCATTTAGTGCATAGCCTTCTAGCAGTCTTCAGCTTATGGTTGAAGCCTCCCAAAAATCTATGTGAAAGCTGCTCCCCCATCTGCATGGGTGAGTGGTCTGTTTAGCAGGGTCTTTGGCATAGTTTTAACTCAGCACAGAACATGCCTATTCATCTGAACTTCAAGGAGTCAAATGTTTTTCAGAGATCACTTGTCACTTATATAAACAGCAGGGCAGATCTTCAGTGAGTCAGTCTCTGCTTATCCTGCTCTAACTGACATGTCAACACTGCTCTATACTAACTGAGAACTTGGTCCTCCCTATTTAATTTATCTCTGGTCCAATTTATGTCTTAAAGTGAAATTAAGACATGTTTTTCTCATAAACCACTTTCTTCTTGACCTGGCCACAAATGACCAAATTGGAGGCAGGACATAGAATTGCTTTTAGATCAGCCTTACATTTCCCAGTTTCTACAGCTAAGTAGGTTTTGAAGAAACCTCCACCTCAAACTAAACAGTTCATAGACTGTTTAGGATGTGCAGCTTCTTACCTTCTTTTGTTTTCCAGCTGAGTACTTTTTTTCCCCTCCCAAGAACTTCTAACTTCATCTGGAAAGATAAAGAATAACAGAAAGAAGAGACCATTTCTGCCAGATCTTTCTGGGTGGCTAATAGGAATAATGTCTCTACTCCATGGCTTTTAGAAACTTGATTTTAGTGCTCCTTCTTTTGACTTTGTGTTCTGATATTCAGGAACACAAATATGCTTGCAGGAAGAATCTGAACACCAATCTCCTACTATCACATTATGGTAGCATAAGGAGAATCAGCATATTTATCCTGTACCTTTATATAGAAACCCTACAAAATGTAATAAGGTCAAGTCTCAAATGGTATGTGGAAACATAATGGTGTTCTGCAAAACCTATTTTTAAAAGTTTAGAAGTTAACCTTTCCATGGGTTTATTAGTCTATTATATAACTTTTATATTAAAAATATCCTTATGTAAAAACTTTTCCAGATCATCTCCAACAATTTCAATTCTCCGTTAATTTGAGTAGTCTTGCACAAAACCAGGCAATAAATGACTGGTAATAACTGGAGTGACGTTCCTATGAATGTTTTGGCCTGACTTGAGGTGTCCTGCTGTCCATGTAGATAAAATTTAGAAGGTGTTCTAGTGATCAGCAGTGCTTGGATGCACAGCTTTGAACAGATGTAAGGAAGGATGGTTAGGCTGTTTGATTAAAATAGTTCTAACTGTGGAACAGAAACTTACATTCTTTATCATGAATTATCCTATATTTAAGCTCACTTAATGAGTAATAGCTAGTGCTTACAAGTATTTCAAATGATGTCTCCTATACTACATTAATGCATGGTGGAGGGAAGATGCTAAATTTTAATGAATAAAGGCATCTTCATGCCTGCTTGCAGCACCCTTTCCAGAGATAGTGCTAGCACACTTTGCTGATGCTTGCAGGCAGGTTGGAAGTAAAAAATGACAATATAAATAACAGGCTTTTGCTGGTCTTTTGCTGAATGTCTTTGTCTTGTATGTTGTTGAAGGGCAGTTTCCCTTATATGTGTTTTTTAATAAAATCAAAGAATGCTAGAATATTTTCTGCTGAAATAAGCCTCTAATTTCAGACTGTAGGTTAGAACCTAGCAAAATAAGACACTTTCTTCATGATCTCTATTCTAGCAATTGACAGATAAAAGCTATGAAATTTTCATCTGATAAAAACATACCCATTCATAAATGGTTTAGAAAGGCAGTACAGGTGTTGCCTGCTCTTTCTTTCATTCACTATTAATAAAAATGAGCAGAGATCTCTATTAAAAAAGAAAATTGCTGCTATGAGTTCCATTTTGACTGTGATAATTTTATGAAATAGGAGCTTTTTGTTTAATTTCTTAAATGCGATCAAATCCTGAACAAATAGTAAATGTTTTTCTCAGTGAATGAGTTTAAAGTAAAACAACATGAGCATTTAAGCTGTGGTTCTGGCTGCACCAAACTTCCCCTCCCTAAAATGAAGCTGGATGTTGGTCTGTGTCTGTGCCCTCCTGGGGGCTGGCAGTGCTTAGCCTACCTTAATCTAGGATGTCCAATACTCTGAGGTAGTGCACACTACCTTTCCACTTTGAAAAATCTCATGGGATTGGTTCTGAAATAGTCAAAGTGAAGCCCTAGGTTCTCTGAATATTTAAATCTTTCTGGAAAGTAACTTAATTATATAGTGTAAATGAGCTCCCTCTTGTAAGATGCTTTTGTTTGAAACCTAATGCTGCTTGATTTAAACTCGGCTTTCACTGATTAGGTTGGCTTTATTTGCTTGCTGTAAGATGAGCTCAGTGAAATAGAAAACTTCCCCAGCGTCTTGAAGATGTGCTTAGAAGTATAGTTCTGACCAAGATGAATATTCTTTTTCTTGATATCATTGATCTGATAGCTTTCTCCAATTGTGGGAGGGAAACTGTATATCAGAAAGACGTGACATATTCCAGGAGCCAGACATAAAAATAAATATACAGCCTTAACTGATGTTGAGCTATAAGAACCCAGATAGGGCAGTCTGTTGTCCACATTTGAAGAAGCTTTAAATTTAATCTACCACATCATGATGATTTACAGGAATTGCCTTGCCTTCAATTTACTGAACATGTCAATCCTCCTAATTTTTTTTTATTGTTTTCAGATCCTTTTTTTCTGATAGAGAAATCATGTTTTGAACTTTTTTTTTTTCCTGAATTTCTTAACACTGATAGAACTAGTGTATCTTCATTTTCAGTGCTTATGGCATTAAAAATGTACTGGGCTAAAGAAGTAGTGCTGAGTAGTAAATTTCCTGTTTCTCTGACTTTATATAATGTAGTTCATACATGTGCTAGAATTAATATTTACAAATTAAGCTGATAGCAATTTAAAGACATCCTTTAGCTGGATGCCTGAAAGATGTAATGCAGATTAATTGTACGTGTGATCCATTTGGCCTAAGGCTGCTTTGTTAACACGAACATTGCCAGTTACCCCCCACTCCTGTCTTTACATCACTCACATTTGCACAGGTCTGTATTGCAGTTAACACAGCTGCAACTTCCAGAACTCTGTTCAAGTAATTCCAGAGCATTTAACTACTGGAGCACTAACTAGCTGATGGCTAAAGGGCACCAGAGTTATTAGAAGTGGCCTGGAGTGGTCAGGGCAGAAGGTCAGAGTTGGGAGATATATCTCTTACCACCTGGCTCTAATGATATTTTAGACTTCTTTAAGTGAGATCATCTGAGGAAAGCAATCATTGAGCCTAAGAGAATGTGGTCCTATAAAATATTTCTTTAATTTATTAGACCTTTAAGGAAACTTTATTTTTCTAGCTAAAGTTTGTGGGGTGAGGTTTTCTGCCTTTGAAAGAAAAAAAGGTATCCAAAGATACTGGTACTTTGATTAATGAGATCAGTTCCTGTGCTGCTCCATCTTCATGGCTGTAGTAACACAGCTTTGCAATATGCAACTAAAATGGGTATGATAGCATATCCTCTAGGCATCCAGTCTGTCTTGTTCAGTGTTTTCTTGTTTTATTTTTAGCATACAGGGGTTTCGGCAACTCTTCTGTGCCATTGAAAGAGCTCTCCTGCACACAAGTCGGTGACTCTCTTCCCCTCTGCCCTCTGACTTAAAGCCATGTGTTGTAAGCAGGGGACCTGAGGGATGACTTATGTGTTAGAGACTTAAGTGCTAAGGCAAGCACAGCTTTATGGAAGGTAGTGAAGCAATGCCAGGAAGGTATGCTTAATTAGTGCGAGCAGAGCATCTCATTACAGCTGTGCTTCTTTGAACCCAAACTTAGCATCCCAGCTTGTGGGATAGTTCTGGATGACCTTGTACTTCACCAAATAGTGAGATCCAGATAGTTATTTACCCTTTGAGAGGAAGACCATCATGTCTGATTTGGCATGTAATCTTTTATAAGGCTGAGAATATTTTTCTTTTCTCTTTTTTTGACCTGCTGAGAACACTGAATAAACCAGAAGCAATTTAATAGCTATTCAGGATGTGATGTCAAACAGACCTCAGGGAAAAAGCTTGTGTTTTTTCAGGCTGAGTAATGAACTTGCCATGCTGTGACTTCCCAGGTTGTGTAAAAGGCATCATTGCCTTTTTGAGCAGTTTGTGGCAGATCTAGCTGTTTTTCCCCCTACATGAGTCATCCCTCCTCATCCTGACCTACATCACACTAGGTAAGATAGCTGGGATATGCTATTTTACAGAGAATAATTTTCTTACAAGTGAGATAACAAATTATCCCAAGTGCTATAGATCATTATCACAGACCTATGAATGTGCTCAAGTGGGGAACGTCATTACTCAACCTGCAGAACCCTACCTGTAACAAGGCTCATTTTCTAGGCTGGCTGTGCAAGTGCTACACAACCACACTCTTCTGAAAGCATCCCAGAAAAACAGCACTCTGGTAAACTGCTTCCAAGGACACAGGAATACTACAATAAAAATGGAAGGGTACATATACCTCTGTCTCTTCTGGGCTTATATGTGTTACAAAATAAGTAATTAAACAAATACCAGGAGCAGCATCTGAAAGAAAAGTTGTAGTAGTGAACACGCTGGTTTTAAGTCATCTGTTCCAATATATATTCATTATTGGTGTCAGCCAAGAAACTGAAAAAGCTTTCCTATCAGACTTGGGATGGACTTCAGAATCGGATTGCCATTTTATTTCTGTAGGTCATACAAAAGGCATATGGCTAGTGAACCTGTGGCTGACATAGCTGACAAGGTAGTAACCCGTTATGTGGGACAAATTATTTTTCATTCCTTAAGTATTCATTATAATACCATTAGTCATCATGAAATCTTTTGGTATTAATGTGGCTGTGCTCTATAATTTCAAGATCTTCAATTTACTAATATTGTTCAATGTCCACTATAAAGTATTTGCATATGCCACTAACATTGAGATAAAATATGCACCAATATTTGTGCTTTGACTACAAAATGAAATCTCCTTTCACAAAAAATAAACCAATGGACTCTTTCTCTTTTCAGAGTAAAGCTGAAGGCAACATCACGAAGAATTAGACCACTAAATTAGGAACAGCTGAGCACAACCAAAATGAACTTTATATTTCCATTTCCTTTAGCCCCAACAAAATTGTTTCCATTGCCAAAGCCAAATATATTTTTAATTCAGAGCTTTGAAATGTTTCACAGTTAACATCAAATTTAACAGATCTAATGCCTTTCTGTGCTTGAGACAATTTACTCAGCCTACTAAGTAAGGGGAGAAAAACTACCATCTTACATTTCCTGCTGTTAAAAGTCAACATTTGTCCCCATATCTTGCAGTGGATTCAGAAGTGTTTCTGTGATTCTGAATGTTAATTGCTTTTGAATATATAGAGTGAAAACTGTTATCATAGGATGCCACAGTGTGGTAATTGTTGGTAATGTGTGTGTGTTTGTTTTTAGTAATACTACTTTATTAAATTCATGTTCTCTTGATCCAGTTTACTTGATACTGTGTTTGTGTTACATCTCTTTCTCCAAATGGCCTTTGTTTTGAGAATGAATTTTAACTATAATGCCTTTTTCACTATACTTTTCTTCATTTTAAGATGAGGATTGAGATTTCCCATATATGCTGCATCAGATTCTGTTCTGCACCAAAAGATGTGCTACAACAGGCAGTGGATCCACAACAGTGGATTAGAGCTTGCTGATTTTGCAGTCCTGGTGATGTTTGTGAGCAATGGGGAGGTTGGTTGTAGGTCCACTATATTGGGTGGTATCTACAGTGCAGTGGAGATAAGTCGCATTCCATCTTATCCTGCTTAAATCAGTATCTGTTTTACAAGGTGTATAAGGATATAAAGGCTATGATCTTGGAACTCATTCTGCTGATTATATTTGTCCCAGGGTGTATGTATTGCAGAGGTACTCGGTGAAAACAGTTTTCATATTGGGCACAGATGAAGTTAACGTAGCAGGAATGCAAAGCAGTGAGGGATCAGATACTGAGCATCTGCTTTGTAGGGAGTGGTGTAGAAATGCATATGCAATATTTCCATATTTATTGCTATGTTTATGGGAATTAAACTGCACCACTGCTTGCTTTGGGAATTCAGAACCACAGTAATTAAAGCCCAGGCAGTTAGTGCAAAGCTTGTAGGAAGCCTCCCCTCTCCTCTCCAGGTAAAATGTTTTCTGCTTTAGTTATGTTGATGCCAATATTTGTTTCTGTTGCAGAGAGAAACCCTTAAGGACTTCTCATCTCTTGATGGTACAGCAGGGAAAACAAAAATAGAAGAATTCTATATATCTGCTGTTGAGAGGCCTATGAGATAAAATTGTCTTATTTATTAGCCTGCCAATCTATTTTGTGTGTTTAGAGCCACTTTGTGACTATAGTCTATTGCCCTGAGTGATCACTATCATTTCAGGATGTGGAACCAAGAGGAAAGAAACTGTTTTTTTGTCAGGATGGCCAGCTCCTGGTTCTTCAAATACAATCTGCAACTGGCACGTCACTTCCTGAAGTGCTGCAGAAGAGACTGGCATCATGATTGATGATGATGAGTCAGATTTACTGTCTCTCTCTTTCCTTTTTTTTTTTATTTATTTTTATTTTTTTTTTTGAGACCTTGTCTCATTGGCTGAAGCTCTAGTAAGGTAATAGAAACCAAATTATCTGTCTTGGCTTTGAATGAGTTTGGGGCATAAGTATATCCCAAGCATCATCTTTGCCCAGGATCTTGCCGATCAGCGCTCTGTGACGGTATCCGAGCGTGCTGCAGCTCTTACTTGGCAGTTCCCAGTTGGAAGGAGTGTTTCCTTTTCACTGAAACACTTGGAGGAACTTTGGTTAAATTTAATCATGGGAGCACACTGCCTTAACTGCTTTGTCAGCTAAGGCCTCACTGAGGGATTTTCAGGGAGGGAGATTTCTTCTAATGTCTCCAGGCTTTTTGGTAAGCCTAGACAAAAAGGCTATGCTATTTCTATTCTACTTTCTATTTCTCTCTTTTTTTTTTTTTTTTCTCTCCCTTCTTGCTACTGTTTCCCACACAACTTGTCAGTGTTCAGTGAGGACCAGACGAAAGAATGGGAAAAGGAATTGAATGTGTTTTCAGTACAATGAAAACAAGAGACTGACAGCCCCTGACTGAAAACTAGAACTAAAAATACTTGTGTCTGTCCAGAAGGTGACTCTGAGAGAAGAACTAATAAAGGCCGGCACGAACAGCTGCTTTGGCAAACAAACTGAGGTCTCATTTCAGTGCAGTGTATTCTGGCTCTGCGATTTGGTACTGTGTAGCTGAGGGTGAATAACACTTGGTGTCCTGTTTGGCTCCCTTCATGTGTTGTCCTGAATGTGTTGTCCTACTGAGCACAGGTAGGCCGTTGACCCAGGAGCAGCCATGTGTGCAAACCTTTTCTTCTGAAATATGTCACATTCTGAAAAAAAGAATTAGCTGCCCTTTAAGATTACTACATAAGAGTAGATCCTGTGCCGAGATGATGCTTGGAATATACTTTTGTCCCAAACTCATTGGGGCATTGAGCAGGTCGTTGGGTTGTGTTCATGTTAACTAAGAACAAACTGACAAAGACCTCTGAGCACTTTGGTTCTGAGTAATTTTTGAACAACACAGAGTGCCAAGAGTAGAAGAAACTGATAAAAACACTGAGCAGAAAAATGGTGTATTGAAAAGTGCTATTGGGTGAATCATTCCCAAACAACAGCAAATAATTGCAAAGCTGATTTCGGTTTTGTCTGAAATCAACCGATGACAGTAAAAATAGACAATAAATGAAGTTTTACTTGTGATAGTAAGCATTGCTAGAACAATGAACTAGACAATTAAAACCATTAATCCAACTAGAGAAAGCTAGCTGAAAGCCTGCAGTATAGAAAAGGTAAATTATGGGACTCCTGTAAGATTATGAACACCCTTATTTTCTTTATAAGAAATGTACTGAGAAAGGAAAACAACAGTATGCAAATGAAGTTTGTGACTCATCAGCCACTCTTCACATTTCAAGAAATTCCTTGGAAGAGCATATAATACAATTGGGATCTAAAACAAAATTCTTGAATATATTTTTTTAAAAAAAATCTAGAATATGCTGCAGCAGTTAGTCAGATGCACACAAAAGTGTGTGGTAAGAATGCAACATATTTGCACCATCTACTTTTTTTTAAACTGTAATACAAGAAAGGAAAATGGTTCAAAAGGGGCTTGTATCACTTGAAGTTACAGCCGGAGGGAGAAATATGTATGTATAATATGTATCTATAATGGAAACTGCTGCAAAATGCCAGGCAGAAGATGGGCAGGAGGGACTATAATCCTTCCAAGCTAACACATTTAACTGTATTCTAACATAGCAAGCTAACCTGTGTATGTCAGAAGGTATCTGCCTGCAGCAATACAAGTCCAGCTGGGTTTCTCCTGGTACCTCAGAAGGAAGTGAAAAGGAATTTGTTATGTATAGAGGGTGTGTGTGTATATATCCTATTTTAAGAGTTTGTTGCTTTTGTTGTTTAAGAGTTTGTTCCATGGCTTGGTATGGAAAATGAACACCTGTTCATCATACAAATACAGTCTCAATTCCATGTGATTAATAAATGAAGCAGAGATGCATTGAATTCCTAGACTGAGAGATTGTTGAACAGCAGGTACCTACGCTGTCCTCAAGGGGCAAGTGTCAGGAAGACATGACATGCATTCCCTGCTGAGGGCTATGTTCAGGATTTGTGTATCGTGTATTAATAGCAGAGAATTAGGGAATAACTTCTCTCAGAGAGATCTCTGCAGGTCTCCAGTCTACTCTTAGTTCAAAGCAAGGCCAGCTTCAAAGCTGAATCAGGTTGCAGACCTGACAACCCCCCAGGATGGAGATTGCAGACCCTTCCTGAAGACCCTTCCAGTGCTTAACCCCTTCTGTGGTGAAGAATTTTTTCCTTAGGTCCACTCAGATTTTTCTGTTTTGCTACTTGTAACTGTTGTTTGTTGTCCTTTCAAAGTGCCTCCAAGAATACTGTATCTGTAAGATGAGAAGCTTCTAAGGCCAACAAACTGTTTAGATGTGAAATTGGTTTCTAGAAGCATCGAGTTCCCAAGAAACTGTCTATTTGCATACTACAGGGATAATATCTGAGGCATGCTGCATAACGTATTTTTTAGGCATTTACTACAACTGGTGATTTCTCCCGTCTGTTCAGCCTGCCTGTCAAGCCATTTGTATAGTTCAGAAATGCTTGTAAATGAAATACACTGGAATGCCTTCCCTAAGCCTCTTCCTTTTGGTCAGAACTGTGTGAAAGAGGGTCATCTCTCACTCCTTCAGTACATGCCCACAGAGATGTAGACAGAAAGAGGTAATAGAGCACTGCAAACCACCATCCTCAGCCTGACCCTCCTTTGGGTGGAAACGGGGAACTGCTCTAGGGGGACAACCCAGCACAGAACCTGCATCAGAGGGCAGTGACACTTCTTGGAGTTACAGTATGCCTGGCTGCCAGGTCTCAAGCCAGAGGTAGGTCTGAATGCTCTCGGAGAAAGAAGCAGACCTGAGAAGGTGAATTGTCATGAAGGGTCTGTAGCCTTTTGAGTTCCATCCATGCCTATCCTGAAGAGAAAATGTAATGTGATTTTTATAGCTTCCAGTGATGAGAGACCCTGAATGCCTTCGCACTTTTGATTACCGACTTACCGATGAGTGTTAAGGGGGTGGCGAGGGAAAGCTTTAAACTACTGCACAAGTGTATTGTGTTCATCAAAGATAAGTCATCAAAGACTTTCACAGTTGAAGTGTGTATTGCTGTTGATTCTAATACTTATTTCATTATATATTCCAGATTTTTTCATGTTGTTTTTGTTGGAAGTGAAAATGATAAAGCAAATGAAGATACTGCCTGACAGGATAATTGATTTTTCCACTAAACTGCTGAAGGTTTAACTTATAAATGTGTATAGAAACCTAATTTATTTATTATTTGGAAACATAGATGTTAATACATATTTCAAGAGGACTAGTAGAAACATTTTTGCTGTAGGTTGTTTTCCATCAAGCAAAGGAAGAAAAAGTTGTGACAGTCTTCAGAGTTAATTAGATTTCCACTTACCCTTTGGTCCCTTAAAGACCCCTATCTCCTTTTGCTTCTGAGGTATGAAATGAACTTCAACAGTATGTCATCTTGGTATGATTGTTTAAAAATATAATAGGATGTGGTTACGAACTTCATGCAAATATCTGGGTTTTTCAGCTTTAATAAGGTCTCAGGAGACTGCTTTAACTTGAAAAGGTATTTCTTCATATGACTCTTCCTTTAATTCCCTGAAACTTGCATCAAGTCTTACAAGATTTGCTTCATATTACCTTCTAAACTTACTTTGTCTTTATTGGAGCAGTAGAATTTTCCCAGTGATAAATAAAGCAAACACTTCCTATCATTCATTCTAATTGCCTTATGCTCAAAAGACACATGGGTCACTTCCAAACAAATTTTAAAGTTTGTCTTTGATTGCACATTTTGGATATATTCATCTAGGCAAGCTGTCTGCTGAAAAAGTCATATACTTATTAAATTAGATATAATTATTTTGTATAGAAACTGATGCTCAGCAGGCTTTGAGTGACTGCTGCTGTGTAATTTGCTTTTGAAATATTATTTGAAATATTATTAGAAAGGTTTTGTGCTAGTTAGGTCTTGGAACATTTTTAAGCACAATGGGGAAAGTCCTAATGCCATCTTGTCAACAATATTGTGATTATATTCATTACTCTCTTGTGCCATACCTACAGAGTGGGTCAGATTAATTTCCTACTGCAGAAGCTTTCGGTAAGGCTATACCTAGTTCCACTAATTTCTTTCCTTTTAATAGGAAGTTGGTATATTCATGTAATCTCAGGTCAGCGTGTGGGTGAGAAGGATCCTCTATTTGTCATTTGAGAGCTAGATATGTTCCTAATTAAACTTAGTGATAATGCAGGATCTTTGCCAATTCCATATCCCTTTCCATCACCTTTGCACAGCTGTAAAAGCCTTCCTAAGAAAAAGGAATCCAAGGACAGTGAGGATACATGGATGGAGGCACTGTGCCAGCAGTTGTGAAGAATACTTCCAAAAAAGGAACATACCCTATTCTAAAAGTAGCATGTGTAGCGGTGCTATTCAGTACCTTTGCCCTTTGCATGGTGACCTGATCTGAGGTCACTTGTCTCTGCCGTATTGGAGCAGGCCTTCAGCACCTGATGGTGCACTCCTGACATGGGCAATATGGGTCAGAACCTTGCTGGTAATATTTGGTATGTCTCCTTTAGCAATAAAATAATAATTATTAAATCAGCGGAACTGCTGGAATTATGGCAGTGGATGAAGAAGCACTAACTCTTTGCTACAGTTCTAGCACGTTTTCAGAGCACTGGAGCATGATTAAAAATAAAGGTATGTGCTAAAAATAACTTCAGGTGTTCAGAGGGAAGAAAAACATTTTTGTACTCTAGTAGTTTGAAGTTCCTACCAGTTTTCTGATGGGGGAATTATTAAAAAAAAAAAAAAAAAAAAAAAAAAAAAAAAAAACTATAAAGCTGAGGTCTAGAAATGCCACGTTAGAAAGAGACTTCAAGGTGAAGTCAAGATGTGTGCACGCTGCTCGGCACAGGCTAATACATTTTCCTGAAAAGTCCCTCAGTCATTTAAAGGTGTCAGATCCCTAGTGTATAGCAGTTGTTGGAATTTGAGTTTTCTTGCAGTAGAGCATTTTTCAATAACATACCAAAAATGGAAGTACTCTTCGCTTTTGTCTAGGAATGAGAAAAATTATTTGACCTTTCTCAAATTAGCTTTTTGGGAATTGCTGCTAAGCTAGTGCTTTTCTTTCCTTTTTGTCTTCTCCCCCCCACTTTTTTTTTTTTCTTTTCTTTTTAAGCTCAGTATATTGAACAGAGGAAGAAGCTTTGTATTTCTAGTTTGTGCAGTCACTGGATAATAACTGTTCCGCCCCCACCATTTTGGGATGGTGGCTTTCCTCCGAGTTTTAATTACACTCAATAACTCTGTCTAAAGTTTCAAACTGATGACAATAGAAATGATTCATACGCACCCAACACTGCCCCCTGTCCAGAATATTTGTCTCGGAGTACAAGACAAAGTCATGGCAGACTTTCAGGAGACATCTATGAATAGTTGATTATTAGCAACTTTTAATCAGTCTGAGTGGCTGTTTCTAGACAACATGTCAGGTTTCCATAAGGAATGAGGAAAACAATGTCCACCCTTTTCAAGTTTCAATTCAGTTGAAAAGCATTTTTTATGTGTGGAATATTGCACACCAGAATAGGGCTGACTTTAATCTTTCTTAAAATCTGATTGTTTTTCATGCTGGACTTTGAACCTTTTTTAGATCCATAATCACTTCTCAATATATTCTTTTGCTTAAAATAAGAAAAAATGAAATTAAGCATTCCTAGCAGGAAAGTTATACTTTTGTGTTAGGTAATGCCATTTATTATTCAACTCTTACTTTTAAAATAGAATCTGAGAAATATGTCTAAGCTTTTTCTTTTATTTTTGTGAGCAAAGTTTGTTTTTAATATCACATGGGGAAAAATTCTTATCAGAAAACAGTAATGGTTACAAATACTAGCAGGGCAGAAGATGTAAGAAGTAAAAGATTATTGTGTAATTATTTCAAGATTGATCTTTTGGTAAAAAGTTAAAGGGTAGCTATAGTGATAGTAAATACTATTTCTGTCTGCTGAGAATTTCTGATTGTATGTTGTACATATTTTCTCTGATATCTTGGTCCTTGCTGGATAATCATCCAAATAGCCAAATCTGGAATAGTAATGTGAGAAAATTAGATATAGTCAGTTTTGCTGTGTTCTTGGGCAACCATTGATGAGCTCTGACCTGCATTTTTTTTTTTTTTTTGTCCAATGTATAATCAGAAAGTACAATCCTGTCTGCTATTGAGATTTTTTTTCCTCTCACCAAGAAGGGATGAGACACTTTCAAATCTCCAGCCTCTAATTTGAAAGGATCTTCCATTGAGTTTCTGTCCTTTCCAGAGGTCAGAAGCACAGGAACATTCTTCCTTTGCGTTCCATGACATTTGTTCTCAAGTTCAACCTTTTTCCATGCATGGATAGCAATGTGGTTGTATGCCTGCTTGCCCAGGAACTAGGAGGCAGTTCTTACACATACGCAGGTGTTTTTGATGGGCTGAGGTCTTGTGCATCTGTTACAAGAGGAGGCAAAATATTGGGTCTATGGCCTGAAGTGCTTTCAGACTCCCAGAATGGCTGAGGTTGGAAGGGACCTCTAGAGATCATCTAGTGTAGCCCCCTGCTCCAGAGGCCCAGAGCACGAGGCACCTGGTTGTATCCAGGCCTTTGAAGATCTCCAGAGAAGAAGATTCTCTGAGCAGCTTGTGCCAGGGCTCTGGCACCCTCATAGGAAAGAAGTTCTTCATCACATGGAGATGGAACTGCCTGGGGTTCAACTTGCACCCATTACCCCTTGTCCTGTCACTGGCCCCCACCAAGAAGAGTTTGGCCCCATTCTCCCTACAATCACCCCTCAGGTATTTGTATTTGTTGTTGAGATCTCCTCTCAATCTCCTCTTCTCTAAGCTTAACAGACCCAGCTTGCTTAGTCTTTCCTCATATGATAGATGCTCCAGTCCCTTCATCATCTTTGTCGCTCTACACTGGACCCTCTCTAGAAGCTCACATTCCTCTTGTATCGGGGGGCCCAGAACTGGACACTTCTCCAGATGTGGCCTCCCCAGAGCTGAGCAGAGGGGCAGGTTCCCCTCCCTCGACCTGAGACCTCGACCAGAGAGCCTGGCCTGTTTGAGCTCACAAGTTCCTGTAAATGTGGTCAGTGCTGGTGTGAGGGCCATGTTCAAAGCCTTTGCAGGCCTGGTGTACCCTGGAGGGGGACGGCCGGGCTTTGGTGCTGCTCAGGGCAACCTCACCTTCCTCTGAGCACTGCTTGTGTGCTGTGATTACAGACTCCCTTGGGCAGGGGAGCTGCAGCCAAGAGGAGCCACTGAAACCAGTTGGACTCTTTGTTTAAAATGTCCAAAGGCATCTTGGAGGTTATGGGACAAATTTGGACTGTGAAGTCTTTGTGAAAAGATGTTCTTGCCTTTCTTTATGATAGTACAGGTCTGCGATCTTGGTTCACCTTCTGCCTGCTGCTGACACATAAATAACAAAGTGCTATGCTGGAGTTCATCAAATCGCTCCAAATGTTTGGTATGAGCAAGCTTAAATGAAGTATGTTCGCAACTGACATTTTCTTCCCATTCCTCTACTGCAAGAAGAGAACAGAAAGCTAGAAAGGGCATAAACTTTATTACTAATATGTTCCAAGCTTGCACTCTGTCTAACAGTACCTAATAAAAGGTCCTCAATGTACATAATGTTCAGTCTTTCCAAACCTAAATGTGCAGTGAGAAGGAAAAAAGAGTAATATACACATTTATTTTTCCATTTCCCCTGAAATAAAATTTTATTAGTTTTCAGGAATAGTTGTAGAAGGAAGTGATTGTATTATTTCATCAGCCTCTGATTGTGGCTAATTTTACCTTAATGGGAATATGTGAACTCTTCTGCAATTTAGATGATGTTCTCTTGTCATTTGGAATATCATGGTCAGAATTTTTATTGGCTTAGTCAACAGAATTTGCAAAAGCAGACCTTACTGCCAAAAAACCTGCTGTAGCATCTTCAATATGCTAAAGTATGTTCATATTAGTAGTGGCCTTGATGCGAATAGCCTCAAGCTGACATCTGTTTGAGTCTGCAAGCTTTGGCCTTGGTCTCCAGTAGCTATTTGACCAGAAAAGCCTGTACTTGGATACTAGAATTTCTTCAGGGTTTTAAATCTACTGCTTGATGTAGAAATCCTTAAGAAAATGGTTATTCAAATGCAAAAGCTTCCTGGAAATAATTGGAATTCCTTAGAATATTCTAGCAGTGTGGTACAGTACAACTGCTCATGAAGCATAGCTTTTGATGTTGTATTTTCCAAATGCACGATGAGACCGTTACTAAATCAGACATGAGTGAGTGTTATGATCAGATCATCCCCTTAGTTTGTATCCTCTTAGTGTGTTAGTGGTGCATACTGCTGCACCTCCTCTGGCTCTGCTCAAGTAAATATTACTGTGCTGCTGAGGGTGTCTCAAACGTGGAGCAAAGAGTGATACAGCACAGTGCACCAGACAAAAATGCTTTGCTTTTAAAGGCTGGCTTACTTTTTTTTTTTTTTTTTTTTTTTTTTTTTTTTTTTACACTATGGAAGGTGTACAGATGATGAGGTGGCAGGATACAGAAAGGAGGATAGATAGGATGGTGTAGCTGGTTTTTGTGGTAATGTACTGCTGTACTTCTCCTTTAACACTTACTTGTATAGAAGTTAAGGCTATAAATGCATGCTATAGTTTAAAGAAGCCTCTCTGAGGAATGTTACTTATCCACAAACAATACCAGGTTTGCAATTGCTTTTGGTTTAGACAGTATCACTGTTTTTATGTCCTTGGGCACCAGAGGGATGTTCTGTTTGTTGGGGTTAGCAGTGGGTAACTTTCCAAAGACTTGTAACTGCCCCAGTTCAGCTGCTTTGCTAATGGTAGTGAATGAGTTCTACAAAGTCAGCAAGCCTTTCCTCTCTAAGTGAGGCGCTACCTTCATGAGTTTAAGGCTTAGTGCAAGTCTGAGGTGACTACTGGCCTGACCAAGGCTCCAGGTATTTTTTTTCTTGCACTGAAATTCATAGTGTTTTTTCATAAATCTTGCATGCATTTTATGCTTTGCCAGTATGGATGTCTTCTGTCTCAGCTCTTCCCAAGTAATACATAATCCCCACATTCTCTGCACTTATGCTGTTTAAAATTATGTCATCAAAATCATACCCTGAACAGTGAGGACTTCCCCTATATATATCTCAGGCCGTCTGCAATACCAATGTTTAAGTAGCCTCTGATAATTCTGCCATGACATTGAGGAGAAAGATCCTGTGAACAGTTCAATTTCAAATTATACTTTTACACCTGTAAAGGAATCCTGATAATATGGCTACATTCTAAAGTAAACCATTTAAAAGATGCTGCAGTATTCTCTGACTTTGTCATCTGCAAACGGATGAATCTGAAACTTGTAGCAGGTTTGCCAGAAAACAGCTGGCTGTTCCTTTTAGACTAAGGTACCTGTTTTCTGTGCAGAGATTTCAAGTTCCTGTGGTTTCTACAACACTTTCTCTTAAATAAATAAATAACGCCATACCTGCTGTCATTGAGACAGTCTGTCCTCTCCTGAAGAGTAGTGTGTGTGAGGAGCATGGCCTGGCACACTGGTATGTGGCCGCTTTAAGGAAATAGGTTTTTGAGAGAAACGTGGACAGGATGACAAATGTGTTGTGCGTTAATTAGCAACAAGTGACTCCAGAGGGGAAGATGGGCAGCTTGAAGAACATCGGTAGGCCCCGTCTGGGAAAATGTTTTGCCTCACGGGTGTTCTGAAGGAGCAGCGGCCTTGGAGAAGAGCAGGGGTGCAGCTTGGCTGGCAGCCTGCCTGAACCGTGGCACCATGGGCAGCTGAACTGCAGCTCAGGAAATGTTCTCTCTGCTTTTATTGCCTTTTTATGTAGGTGTATAAACAGCCAACCAACTGTAATCAACATTTTCATGACTGACAGGAAACTGTAAGGATTTGCAGGAATCTACATGTCTACAACGTACCTGTTGGATGATTAGCAGCCTGAACATTCTCCTCTGGAATTTAAATGAAGCAGAAATGTTCAGCTATCCAGGGCTCCTGCCTCAGTGATTCCCTTGAGTGCTCAAAGTACTGTATTTTCATCTTCTGTACTGTAATGAATATGTTGCCCAGCTTCTCCTTGCCCAGCTTCTCCTTGTCTTTTAAAGGAGAAAATGTTTTTACTCCTATCATTATTAGCTCAGAAGTTTCTCTTTTTCTTAAATGAAGCTCCTAGAAAGTGTTCCTGCAATAACTAGCATAAAGGATCCCCTCAAATCTGTGAGCAAGCATTTAACATTCATTACAGGTGTAGTGTGGCACTATAATTGGTTTGCTTTTGTATGTTTTATGTATGTATTTTTTATATATAACTATGATGATGCTTTAGAGTGAAAATCAGTACCTCTGCAGAAAGTAGCTGTTAAGCACCTGTACCATATGTAACTTAAGTTACATGTAGGTTACCTATTCTAGATTTTAAAAGGAGCCCTCTTAATTCTCTTTTCTATGTCCCGTTGGATTGATGTGTCCTCTCCCTCACACATGAGAAACTGTGCGATCAAAATCTCATTTAGGATTTTACTTGCATTTTTTTTCCTGATCCCCTCTAGGCTAATTTCTAATATTCCCACTCACAAATATTGGCTGATCCTCTAGTTACTTTCAGTCCAGTGGGCAAAACTCTTTTCATCTGTTAGAATTACCTTGGTGAACTGATTTATAAAATCTGAACCAGGCAACTTAGAGGACATGACTTTGAAATAAAGAAGCTTGATTATGCTTTGGGATTTTATAGTTAATCTGAACTTCATAATTAGCATATGGCCCTTCATTAATCTGAATTTAATCTCTTCTAATTCAGTGTCAATCTCTCTCTCAACAAAATGCCATTTGAGGGCTTCATTTTACTTTAATTTAAACCTTCTTATGAAGCTGATTTATCAAAGTCCAAAATAATTCATTTTTAAATTAAAAGTAATACCTCATTCCCTTAGCCAGAAATTGATGGTTTTGCAGTCTTCTTCCTCCTCTGTGAAGAGAGCTGGATAAGTGCAAAGTTCTTGCCTTTCTATATTAGCTTCCCAGTGGCATAATATATTTTTTTTTAAGAAACTAGCTGTGGACAGCCTCTTGTTTTATACAGATATTGTGCACATATTGTGCATGTATATATTCTATATTCAGTTATAAAGACCTCTCAAGAATGTAAAAAACGAAGTGTGGAAACATTAATTGTGATTTTCTTTTTTTATAGGTGGTGGTTTTGTGCTTTGGCTTAAAAATTTCTTTCATGAGAGAAAGAAAAAAGCCTTAAAGATTGGCCTGTTGAGTATCATTTTGGGAGGACATTTGCAGGGAACAGAGGATTGTTTGTTTTCTGTCTTAGCCTTTGGACAGTAAGAAGTATATGGAGCAGGAGGTTGTAGAAAGTAAAATATACAGTCTCATAATGGTGGTAATGAAATTATGTGGCAAACAGGTTATTAATGCTGAGTTGTGTCTGATCCACTGCCTTGACTGGACCCAGTCTCCTCCACCAGCCTCTTGCCTATGCCCACGTGGTTGGTCCATAGATGAGCCTCCCTCTGTCAGCATTTGCCCATAAGGTGCTGGGAAGAGGTATGCTATTTGGAAGTTATGGCCTGAGAGCAAAAACTACTGCCTATTTCAATGCCGAAGAACGTTTAACAATCTTTGCCTCAGCTTCCTATCCTTAGAATACAGGAGAATACCCTCTCTTTTGCCAGGTGAATGGCAATTTAAGAATGGTAAAATTTGTTAGCACTAGGGGAGACTGCCCTGGGCTTTGGATAGAAACAATATACAAGTATCTTATATGGCAACACAGAGGGCAGCAAAAGTATAAAGAGTTTTTCTCAGCAAATCACAATTTAACCTAAGAAGGCTTAAAAACAGTACAAGAAAGTGAAGTATTCTTCCTACTGCAAACTGCTTGGACCTAGCATTGAGCTCTGTAGAGCACCACATTAGCATGTTCTCTTGCTTTTCATATTCCTTAAGGGTTTACTGGCATTCTCTTTAAGGTAAAAATTTAAAGAAACACTGTTTGTTTGATTTAAACTGGATATAAAACTTAGCAATTCATAGTCATTCGAGTATGTTCTGTTTCTCCGTTATTCTGACAAAGACCCTCCGTGCCAACTTAGTGCCCCATGGCAGCCAGTGAAACCCCTCTCCAAAGGCACAGGGCTCCAGTATAATGCAGCTAATTGCAGAATTGAGGCCTTGAGGATTTCTCTCCATCTAATGAATTTCCTGTGACCTCAATTTCTAAGGCAGCAGCAGTTTATTTCTCTTTACTTCTTGCCAGTAAGAGTTGGACTAGGGGAAAGTTACTTTGTGTGACTTTGAAGGATTGAGTCATTCATTTATTCGCACAAATAATTAACAGATGTGGTTTTATGAGAGTTGTTTTGCTGTTGCACCAGATAGCAATTTTATCTAGATTTTAAATCAATCATCTGTGAATGTTAACAAAAAAGCCACCCAACCAAAAATAAAGTAGGCTTTTTTCTTAACACTGAAAGCCGCTTTTTTCTTTTGTATAGATAACTACCATCAGAAATAAAATCTTTTGACTATGAAGCTTCTGAGCATAATACTGAACATGGAAAATGAAAAAATATTAAAAAGACAACTAGCATCAGAATTGCAATTCAGACCCTCCTTGCGAGTTGCTGTTGCATTAGTTTTTATGCTGAGGCATTTGAGAAAAATCCATAAACTTATGTGGAATAGTGTTTGTTTTAGCCTTGTACTGATAGGAGAAGACAACATACCCAGTCTCTCAGGAAATTAAATGCACCTTTGTGGAAGCTGGAATGAAGTTTTGCACCCAAGGCCCCTCTTACAAGCGATGTGCATCAGCCTTGGGGCAGGGCTTGTGCTGCTCAAGCCTTAACCTCCCTGGCTGTTTGGTGCTCAGCGATGGCCGAGGGGAGGTGGTGGTTTTAGAAAGCTCCATTACCTGTGGTACCTGTTACAGAAATTATAGACTAATCATGAGCTTTCTTTAATGTGTTTTGGGGTGCACTGCAAGGTAGGCACATTAACGGGGAATGCCATCCGATTGTTAGAAGCTAATCCAGGTATTCCTGGCAGCTCTTACCATCTCTTACTTCCCCTCACGTCAATGTTTTGTGTTTAGGGCAGTTGGGCTTGGTAGTTCAGAATGACAATAAAAAACCCTTCTTTTTCATAGCAGATTAGACTCTGCATGACAAAGTCCACTATGTCTGCTCCTCACTGAAACTCAGCTGGACTGCACAGGCACCAGCTTTTATACTGATATTAGGAAAAAAAAAATCTACTCTGGTTTATTTAAAAAAAAAAAAAAAAAAAACATTCCCATTTCAATAAGAAGTGCAGGACAAAGTTATTACCTCTATTTTTTCAGGTCTGCCTTTAATTGTCATTACTGCCAATGATTCCTTGAAACTCAACCATAAGTTTATCATGTAAGATTTGGTGTCAGCTGTGAAATTGGACAATGTTTGACTGGCAAATTTTATTATCTTCCCCAAAGGTTTTAATTAATGTGTTTGGAGGACAGACAGCTGTGCATGGAAATGACTGCTTGAGCTGAAATGCAAACTTAAGAATCTTAGTCTCAAATATTTAATATATGTGCCATATCATCTGCTTGTTATAGAAATCCGAACTAATTGAACTAGTAGAAATTACAGACACACTTAGAAAGGCTGGCATCTGTTGAAATTGCTCTAATTTGTGTTGCTTGTGTGACTGAATAGCTTTGATCCAGTCAATTCTTGTGGCTACTTAAATTTTGCAATGTATCCGCCAAAGCAGACATGTCCATAACTAGGCAGAGATTTGGTGTTTTTAGGACTTATCTCCTCTTCTTAGGAGAGGTCTAAGTTTACAGTTTAAGGGCAAATGTAGGTAGTGATACACTTGTGGGGACTTTTTTTTTTTTTTTTTTTTTTCTGTGTGCCTTTCACCTAGTCAGTGCCTATTGCACATGTTTTTCTTCCTTTCCTGAGACAAATTCCCAAGATATATCCAAAGAGCAATGTTACCTCTGTCAATTAAAAAATAATAGGTGGTCCATTTAAAAAGGCTCTTTCCTGGCAGACACATCTTGTCTGTCATAAGAATCTAATTCAGAGCCACAGTAGGTTTCCAGCCATTAGCAGATGTTGTAGGTTATGTTCCATTCTCTAACCTTGGGAAAAATGCCTTGTACGTATTTTGATGAAGTGTGCCTCTTGGGAGGAAGCTTGCTGCACTGTAACACTTACTGTTTTAAAATATTTTCCAGAAGGAAGGAGTAGCTGGAAATCTGCAAGAAAGTGAGGGCGCATGCATTCACCTTCCCATATGTAAGAGCACTTTCCCAAAGTAAAACAAAAATGAAATTGGAACAGCAAACTAGCAATTCCTGTGGCAATAAAATATAATCACTCTTGTGCTGATGTCTTTCAATTGAATTTCATGTTTTAGTTTCTCTTGCCTGCTGCACTTCCCCGGCAACTGATAAAGCACTGGTCGATATGTCAGAGACAGAATAGAAATCAAATTTATAGGGGTGTTCTCTCCAGCCTTCTTTTCCAGTGACTGCTTTAACTTTGATATCATCTCTGGAAGAGGAAGGGGAGGATTCCCTTTCAAAGCCCTCCAATTGAGGAGGTAACTATGGCACTACACTTACCACTACATTCAAGAAACGGCTGAATAAATCCAGCAGACCTCCAGATAAATATTCAGACAAGAGAAATGCCAGACTTGGTCTTCTGCTTTGGGTAGCTAAGGGCAGGAGAGGGCGGGCCTTGCACTGCAGCAGTGCAGCTCTGTGTGGCAGCTGCCTTGGCAAGCCCGGGGAGGACCCGCGCACGGAGGTGAAGGTGTCCTTGCCTTTGCCTCTGCGTCCCTCCTGCGCTGCTGTCTGCAGCCGAGCTGCCAGGTTGCTCTGTGCCAACGAACGAGTTTGCATAAGGGCTCAAAAAGGCCACGCAGTGGTGAGGTAAGAATAAAACACTGCAAGCATTCGAGGCTCTCCTAAATTGTTGGAGATTACCAGAGGGCATGCTAAATTGCTGGAAGTCCCAGAGGAGCCTTGCTAATGTCTAAGGATCTGTTACATGCAAGCAATATTTCTAGACACTGTCTGTGCAACAGAATTCCTAACTCAGCAGTAACTGAGTTATGGCTCGTGGGGTGAAAAGCAAAACGGTCTATTGCTACAGTAGGAAATAATGGGTATAATATTAAGTGCAGCTATTCCAATCTGTGATCCAGGTCTGCTGTGCCTGGACCAACTCAGTCCAGAGCAGAAAGAAACCATCTAAGACAAGCACATGGTGTCAGCGAATAGGTTCCACTTGTTTCCTTTCTAGCTCTGGTACTTTGTGGACCTGGATCTGGGGGCATCCTGGTCTCCTTCCTTCATCTTTCTGCCTTCACCTAGCACGGGTGCAAGGTGACATCCTGTACTGCAGGCTCTGCAGATGGAGTGGCTTGTTTTTCCTTGGAGGAGAACTTCACAATGTTGTGAAGATTTTGACAGAGATGAGGTTCTGTGAAAAATTACAAGTTGTGCTGCTTTGATTGTTATTATTGGATCTCTTCAAATAAGGATTATACAATAAGTAATTATACATAACAGAACTGGGTTTTCATATATCTGGATTTCTACTGGTTTATTGTTCAACCAAGATACTGCAGCTAAAGACTCTTATTCAAAAAAGAAATTTAGCCTCTTATTTTTGTTTGCAGCATTTAAGATATGAATAAAAAACTTTTAAAAAGGGACTTTCAAATCTCTAACTATGTAATTGAGAAACATTTTCGTATTGATTATGTGTGACAGGCTGTTTAGTAACTGAAAACTAACCATTCCTGAAAAAGATGCGATAAAACTACCGGGTCAGAGTTGTCATTATACTTAGGTGCCTATCTGTGATTGCACTAAAGGTCCTAAAGAAGGTAAGATCAAGATAAGACAGAAAATTCTATACAGCAATCTTATTTCATTTCTCAAGTTTAAAACTGAAGTAATGCAGGGATTAATAATGAAAGAAATCACATGTAAGGCTGAAATATATTTTTTCTTACATTTTACTGAAGATTGACTCGTAGTAACCAAAATCAGATGTACATATTAGATATGGATGACTGCATGTGAGTTGACACATTAAACACTTTGTTTTATGAATATTTTTCCTGAGGTTTTTTAGAAGCAAAGGCATATTTCTGAGTAAAAAGATCTACTAAAAAGGCAAATACCAGCTTTTCATTTCTCCACCCATAACAAAATATGGCAGTAGAAGCTGAGGAGCAAGCACAGGTTAAATAAGAAGCTTTGAGGTAATCTATAATTATAACTAGATAATATTAAATTGAGTGTTTAGATCATTTTCAAAGGTTTGGAATTCTAGGTGCTTTCAACTTAAAATAGGTCAGAGTGATTAGCTTATTCTTACCTTTAAGTGGCTTGCCAGTTGGTAGTCTTAAGCTTTAAGTTTTCATTTGCAATACTCGGGGAGAAATCACCAGCTTTAGTGTGAGAGAAGGTTGAATTGTCCAGCAGCCTTGGCCCCCCTGGATGACAGCAGTTATTGAAGAAGGCTGTCCACTTCTGGAGAGTGTTTAGTGCCTGTGAAGTCTGCCAGACCCGTATCCACAGCCCACAAAGCAGAGCATGACCACTTCGGATGGGACAGTTAGTAGGTTTCTTCTGGGTAAGTTCATCTTGTTTATGTCTTTTGAGGTGGCTAAAACATAGGCATTTATGACATTTTCGTGCTTTGGCACCAGCATCCTGATATATCTTGGTACAGCAACAGTCATGAGACTTGCTGATTCCAAGGTACTGCTCCTATTAAAGCTTTTAGAATAACAACTGTAAAAAAAAAATCAGCATGGAAGCAGTGAGAGGTAAGATTTAGCTCAACCTGCCAACCTATAATAATCATCATTGTATGTCTGTTAAACAATGTTAACACTTACAGCAATAATGTATATTCCTGATAATGTCCGGTTGTATTGGAAACTGTGAAGACTGATTTATGCTATGCTTGCTTAGCTGAATAGCATTTCCTCCAAGTTTGTTAGCATTTAAAATATAGATTATACCTACATTTCAAAGGCAGTGCCTTTCTTTTTAGTTAGAATAGAAAGAGTATTCTAGATGCAGTCAGTACAGTCAGTCAGTACAAGGACTGCAATTTCCCACTGTTGTGTGTTCAATCCACATTTTCTAATTGCTGCCATCCCTCTTTAGTAGGGCATCTTTCTTGAACAGATTACTTTTATGGGTACTGAATTAGCCTGTTGTCAGGCTCAGATTTGGTGACATTTATATATTTTTTTCTTTAATCTAGACAATTTCCCATGTTCCAGCTCTTGTTCATTGAGCCTTATCCCATTCTTATGAGTCTCCAGGAGGAACCTGGCTTCATCTTCGCTTTACCCACGCATTAGGTAGCTACAGGCAGCCCTTTAAATTTCTCTTCTTAAAGCCAAACAAAACTTTCCCTTTACTCTTAACAAACCCATTTCAGCCTCTTCTTGAATGTGCTGTACTCCATGTACTGGAGTACATGGTACTGTGGTTTCACATGTGCTAGACAGATGGTGGTAACCTGCCGTGTATCTGCAGCTCCTCCCAGTCCTGCCCCAATCACCATAACCTATCAAAGGTGGGAGAGGTTGGCCTCTCAGTGGCATTAGCTAGCATCTTCAGGACCTAGAAACACAAGATTTGTAGCAAGAGGGAAATGCAGTGGTCCAGACTTCTTGGTGGATCTCCTGCTGCTGCAAATCGGAATCTTTTTCTGTTAAGAAGTCAGTTGCGCTACATCACTTCATGCTAGCATGTGCTTTGGCAGATGGTTGTGCATCCGGTAAGACTAGAAAAGAATATCCTAGTTACGTTTCTATCGATATGAATTTTAACATATTTAATATTGCCTAGAAAACAATCTCCTGTTAGCAGGTATCTTCTGGTAAAGGTCAGAGATGGTTTATTCAAATCCCATAATTATGTTTGTGATAAAAATATGAATGATTACTCTGGATAAGGGGTAAGATAAAAATTATCCTGCAACTAACTGACAAAAGCAATGTAGGTCATATGAATTTTTGAGGAAGTATTTTGTGCTCATTTTTATTGGAAGACTAACTAGCCAAGAGAGCTAGTAATGATATTCATAAGCTTCCTCTTTAAATCACTACTTACAGACCAGACCAGTGAAGCTGTAGCCATAAGGCTTTCTCTCAAAAGACTGATTGACCACCTATGTGAAATAAGTGTGTGCTCTGATCTAGTTACTAACGGAGGAGATTCATATCACAAAACCAGCACCACAGTGCATTGTCTCTATGGAAATACGAACAACAGACTGAGGACTTGGAAATGAATTATGTCTGTGCACCTGTGGCATCTTCTGTCAAAACATAGCATGGTGGAAGGGCATCAGTGATGCCCTGCCAATCATCCCTGTACTTGAAACAGAGTAACCAAGAGTATGTCTGTTACCTCTTACTCTTTGTAAGAACTACGCAATGATAAATACATCCAAATTGCAGTATCCAAGAGGGAGTGTTGCACCAGATGAAAAGGAAGTTAATTAACAGATGCTCATTCATTGCATATGCTATTTTTAGAGCTAGATGGATAGTTTTAACTCCTACTAGCAGCAGCAGACAATAGATTAGGTAGAAGAGATGAGACCCACCCAGTGTCCATCCTATGTCCCAAGTGAACACATCTCCAGCCCTCTCATGGCGCTGGCAGCTGCTTTCAAAGTCATGTCCATATTCAAATCTAATGTGTGTGTTGGTAGAGTCCATCCATGTTAGGCTGCTCTGGCAAAAGAGTATGTGATTGACTGCTGTCCCTGTGGAAATTACAACTGTACTGCTGTAAGAAGGAAAAGGAGTCCTGAATACTCTCTCCCTGCTGTAAGCCATAATGTACCATATGGTAAAGGATACTGCATTTAAATTCAATAATGAAATACAGCATAATAGGGTCAAAGCAGTGATGATCAAATTATCCTTAAGGTGTTGCTGTCCACTCATATGAGAGCAGAATTCCCAGCTTTTAATGAAGTTGTTTCAGAGAAACCCGTTAGTCATAGGGGAACCCATATAGAACCCTTATTAGTTACTTTGATTTATCGGAGCCCCAATGCTATAAGCAAGGCACCATGAATATTTTAGAGCATTTTGGCACACTCAATGCCATCTGTTAGGAAATCCCAAGTGGAAAATATCCTGCTTCATAGAGGAATTTTATCAGGAAAAACTTTGTTGTTTGTATCTTTCCACTGCGTTTAATTTTACTTGTACCAGCTACTAACCAGATGTAAAGTCAGAGAGCATGGAATCTAGTAGAGACTCCATTATATTAAAAAAAGAAAAACAAAACTGCACTGATTGATAGCTAGACTAATGATATTTCTTATGTAAGAAAGAATTATGTCTTTTAAGTAAGCCAATTTACTGGGAGAGCCCTGGTTTAGGTACCAGTATAGCTTGCTTCTGTAGGTGAAGGACAGAATGGTTAGTCATATGAATTAAGAATAAATTTAGGAATTTCTTTTAATTATGCTCAGGGATATGGCCAGTTTCAAGATGACTGTGGAGAAAATACTTGATTCAATTATGAGGTGAAAAGAAGCTACTCCATCTTCATTAGCTAGGTAAAACATTAACATTAATTTTGAAAATGTATTTTAGTTGTAAAAGAACTGTGATATATGTATATATCATGTAGTAACAATTTTTTACATATGCTTGTTTTGTTTTCTTTAAATCAAAGTTAATGTTTGCAATCAGGTTCTTCATGTTTACCTGGAATTTCTGTCTGTAAAACACTATTTTGTACCTGCCTTTTACAACAGTTTTGTTCCTTCCATTCTGCATCAGCTCATTTCTCATTCTCCTCCAGGATACCTATTCTGTCTGAGAACCATGAGATTGTGTAAAATAGGGGATCCCTAAAATCACTTAAAATTCAGTTTCTGGGGATTCACATCCTTTGTTTTTCTGCAACAGAGAACCTGAGCAATAACAAAAGAAAATGTGAATGCAGGAATTGGCAAAACATGATAGT
Organism: Tinamus guttatus; assembly: GCF_059628265.1. Taxonomy (NCBI): domain Eukaryota; kingdom Metazoa; phylum Chordata; class Aves; order Tinamiformes; family Tinamidae; genus Tinamus; species Tinamus guttatus. The sequence goes on along the minus strand of NW_028288821.1, from coordinate 14,294,230 downwards.
TCCCTCTCCAGTAGTTTTTCTCTTCTGTTATATAACAAGGAATATGCCCTTGTGGTTCTCATTCTGCAAATACTTTACTTGATCTGTGCAAGTATCAGCTTCTAAAGGAATACTTGCATATAGCAGTTAGAATATTCTTAATTGTCTGGAGAACCCAAAGCCTGAGTCAATATTTCTGTCCTCATTGCCTACTATGATGTTGTAGTCATGATAATGTGGTTGTAACATTAGATTTTTACCTCTATTTCTGTTTAAATTTACATTTGTGTCTGACATCCTGAAACAGGTTGCTCTAGTTATTTTGGTCTCTACTGTGCATGGATCACTGATAAGTGGCTAAAGTTGCTGATTACAGCGTCAAGAGTATTTAGCCTTACTAAGGACGTATCTCTTAGCCTGCTGTGCAGACTGGATCTCACACAGGGCTAGTACTGTGCAACTGCTGTTCTGCTTTGGGGCACCATGTGCAAGATGTCATAGACGAGCTATGGAGTCTACTGCCATGCTGCTCCAGGAGGGCTTGTATGCTCAGGGAGCCCATCAGGATGGCACGTTCTCTGGAATGCTAAGCAGTCTCTTGGTATGAGTCTTCCCCAGACAAGAAATGTGTAGATGAGGCACTTAGGGACAGGGTGTATCAGGCATGGTGGTGATGGGTTTGGACTTGATGATCTTGAAGGTCTTTTCCAACTATTATGATTCTAGGAGTCTAAGTATCATGTTGACCCATTGTACCCATCAGAAGAATGTTCAAATGTATGTACCTATATTAGGTTTGACGGGTCTGTGATCCTCACATCCTTGTAAGAAGGAATTCCAAACTCAAAACCCTCAAGAGTTTAAAAAAAAAAAAAAAAAAAAAAGCTTTTGTATTATGATGTTTTGACAGAAGAAGGAATGGAATTATTCTCTGTCTTAAAGATCAATACACTTTGCTGTTACAGTGAATAACATATTCTGGTAAACACTATTTTTCTGATAATTCTGCAAAAAAGATCCTGGTAAGGCAATAAGAAAGGTAGTATTTGTTCAGAAGTGACTGAGATGTGGATGGTTTTCCTGCTTGCTAACAGTCATTTTATCACAGAGAGGCTTCCACAGGCTCCATATTCCCTGAACGAAAGAGTCACAGGAAAAGGACAAACCTTGTCCTACTTGAAGCTTTATGTCTAGTTCACCAGTGTGAAAAAAAATTAAAACCGTCTGATGACAGGAAATCAATCTGACATTTTTACAGAGGAATTAAGACTTAGGAGGTGACTCTCACTGAAAAGATACAGTCCTGCCCTTCTCTCACTGAATTATTGTGAATAAAAACCCCAATAGTATTTGACTTTATGAATTGTTTATAACTGCTGCAGCAAAGCTTATCAGAGATAATGAAGTGGTAAACAGGTAGTTAAGATCAATTTGAGTGCAAGTTTTTAAAATCTAGCACATGATCGGGAGCTGTTTTTCACATCTGCTTGTATTTGTATGCATTCTCCCCAAGTAGCTAGCAACATTTCACTATTTGAAATCTCAGGAAATCCTTCAGAGTAGCAGTGTCTTTCAAACACGGATGCTATTTTATGCTGCCCTTTGCTAAAATACAGTGTTGTGATTTGTCCTATTTGGCTATGCTACATTAGCTTGTGTCAGAAAAGCAAGCATGTGAGTGATGGAGTTGATGAATGCTGAAAGAGCCCTGCTATCCTTGAAAGGACTCTATACCTTTATTTGTGGTGGATAATTAGCAGGCTAAATATAAGGCTGATATACCTGCATGATATACCTGCAGTTCCCTATCTTTTTCTCGAATTCTTTGCTGTTCTTCAATTCTGTATTTTAGAGTTCTGAACTTAAAAGGTGCTTCCCGTTCTGTCCCCAAATGCTGTATTAGTCATGATCATATCCAAATACAATAGTGTGTGGATGGAGTGTATAGTAGAGTATGAATGTAGATTTATAAGTGATTGTGTTTGAAAAATTTCTAATCATTGGCCTAAGGCACAGCTGTTTCAATCTCCCTTTTCCCCAGTTCTGAAGACAAGTGTGAGGGAGAATACATCATCAGTACTCAGTAGGTTTCAATCATCTATTTAGTCCTGTGTTTATCTATCTCATATTCATCCACAACTTGGCAATTCATGCACATGTGTGATTATGTAGTTAGAAATAAGGCATTCTTTCTTGAGATTTGTTGAGCCTCTTTGGCCCCAAGACTTTTTGTTCCACAGTCTTAAGCCAGTTGATTGCGACATTTTGCTCAGATCTGTCTGATCTTGTCACATCATTAGCATTGAATATTTCATGTAAAATGTCCTAAAAACATTAGGTGAGGAATGTTTTTGAAATTCTGACCTAATGTTTAATAATGCAGTGCATGGGTTGAACTGTGGGACACACTTTAAAACAATAACCTAATTGTCTGCCAGATTTGATTGTACTGCATTAATTGCTACAGTCCTCCAGATTTATACCCTGCTTACTGTAAATTGTAGTAACAGTATATAAAATTTCCTGACTTTTCTGAGCAGTGCAATAGCTAAAGTCAAGGTATCTTTGGGTTTTTCTCATCTCTGAGCTATGCAATGGTTTTGTTTGGAAAAAAAGAAAGGTGAATTTACTCTTGATTAGTGCTTCTTTCTGTGAGAACTGTTTCTCCAAAGCCAGCAGCTGATGCTCTTTGATAAGGCACCTTGCTGATGCCGTCCTATTGGGATGTACAGCTTGCTGATCCAGCCTCTACAGCTTAACCCCAAGGCACTCGCTAGAGACTGTTTCGTAGGAGGCAGCTGGCTTTCCATTCATGTTGATCTATTGACTTCATGAGCATAGACAGAACTCAAAAAAAAAAAAACAAAAAAACAAAAAAGCTGTTTTACTCAGATGTACTTGCTCTTCATGGAGGAGGAAAAAAAAAGGATTAATGGGTAAATCAAAGACAAGATGTAAGGCTCAAGGCTTTTATGTACAAAATTGCAAAAGGCTATTGAAAAACAAATAAAAATGTAGATCTAAATCATGTTTAACTATTACTGCTTACTCTAACCTAGAATAACAATGTTTCCAACCTGTCACAGCTGACAATAAAATGTTCCTAATGCATTTGAAGGTGGAGGTTTTCTACAAATAGCCCCCCTTTCCAGCATTGCCCTTAGCTGTGGGTCTGAAACTAGCTGTGGGAGATGGAGACTCGGCCCATCCTGCTGAGGGTATCCCTCTATAAACTTATGTATATTCCTTAGCATGTCTGAGCTGCCTTAGTTTGCAGTGTAGGTTATATGCAAGAAGTTCTGGTTTAGCTTCGTGTTCTTGGCTATAAATTCTGTAGTTCAGCAGCTGCTCTAGAGACCCACAAGCTCCAACAGAGAAGGGAAAAAGGAAGCTTTTGGGCAGGGGAGAGTAGGACAGAGACTTCAAGGCAGTAACTCCTGCAGGGATTTCAAAGTATTTTCATGAGCCAGAGCCTTTAGTATAGCTGTGCTCAAACTCTCCTCTCAACATCTCTAAGAACTTTGCCTTCCCAATTTCCTTCTCCATCCTGGCAGATAGCACCTAACCCCACTGTCATTCATCTTGACCTGTGCCAACTCCTGCTTGCTGGAGTTTCTTTGAAAACATGCCTTTTTGACAGCACCTCTGTTACATTTTCAGCATACACCATGGCATTGCACCACATCCAAGTATCTGTGAAATGAAAGGTAAAGATCTGCTTTATTATGATATACGCTGCTATAACTGAGACAAACTATGTCCAGTTTTAGAAGTTTACAAAAAGCTGATACTTGTAATCTTTGTATGAAATCAGTTAAAGCCATTACTTTTTTAATAGAGTAAATCACATTTGATATCTGTTTCAGCTTTCTTTTATATTACTGAATTTTTTATGGAATTACTTTTATAGCCTAAGATCTTGTTACATTAAACTTCAAAGTAGCATCCTTGAATGACTTTTTTTTTATAGTCAAGAAATAAAACTTGGAAAGCAAAGTTGGCAATGTAGAAGCCAATCCCTCCAATATAGGATCAGCACTGATCTGGGCCATAACTGACCCATAGGTATGTCTTCTCTATATATTCTCAGCTGAACTAGGAAGTCTTGCTTCCGTTTTCTTAATCTAAGGGTCTGAAGTTGTTTCTGTTGCGCATTGGAGAACTCTTTAGGTGGGAAGCTGTTTCCACTGAGCATTTCTAATGGCTCTGAAAGACTCCAGAGACTTTAAGCCATGTGTTCCTGAAGTCAGCGGGACAGCGGACTGAGATGAGGGTGCAGTAGAGTCATAGAGTCATAGAATCCTTAAGGTTGGATGGGACCTCCAGGGATCATCTAGTCCAACTCCTGCACACCCAGGGTCACCCAGAGCACGTGGCAGTTTCTTAATGTAAGAGAAACCCACCTAGTGATTTCAATGCTTGAATGTTTTAAGTCAGGTAGTAACTTGGGTTTCCAGAAAAGTAAACACCTTCTTGTAGCAGCCTGTTTTAAGGTACCAAAATTCAAACTGGAAGCAACGTTACAATGTCTAGTCAGCCCTCCTGTCTGCCTCAAGCCCTAAGCCATCTAGTTCCTCTTCTATTAGGCTCAGTAATTTTTGACACAAATACAAAAATGATCCTGTGTTGATCTGAACATGCCCAAAGATGAAGAATTTATCATTTTCTTGGAAAAGATGTTTCAAATTTAAATGCTCAAACTATTTAAACAGTTATTTTACATTAAAGTTATGATTATCTTGATTCATCTTCTAAGACTCATTGCTAGATTTACTGCTTTCCAAATTCAGTCCCCTTTACACAGCTTACATTCCTTCTTCTAACTGAACAGCCTTTCTTCCAACTAGAATAAAATGGTCACAGCCTCACAGTCAGATCAGTCTTTGTTGTCATTCTTTATCACTGCACTACATGCAAAATTTTGTAGTTTATGAAAATATTGAATAGCGTGAAAGAGAGGCCATGCTGACACTCTAATTGAAACATCCTCTTTCACTGCTGATTTCTTTGTAGATGACTGTTATTCTGTTCTTTGAGTTCATTCAGTGTTAAGTGAACTTAAAAGAGGCCTGGAATTAGAAAAATGCTTGGAGGGTTATTCTGCACTATCTTGTTCTACACCTACATTAGAAAGCTCTGCTGTGACCATTGTAGAGCACAGTTGTATAAACAGCCTTGAGTCCTTTTTTATTTTTTATTTATGAGTAGTGAATATGATGTAGCGCTCGGGGTGCTTTTAAATATCCATTTTGTACAAAAGAAAATAACTTCTGGGGAAACAAAGAGGGCTGCTAACAAGTTAGCAACATTAAGTAGATTTTCCTGATGGAGGAAGTATGAGAATCAGCTATTCTGTTCAACAAATGAAAAAAATGGCAATGTGCAACGTAAATCGGAAGAAAGATAATAAAGCCTACTATTAAAGCATGTTTTGTTATAGTACGCCTCCTAGCAAGAGTATAAACAAATTGAGGAGCATGATCGAAAGGCCAAAGGTTCCCTATGGAGCTAGATCAAATTCTGTGATTGGTGGAAGTGAGGGAGATGAAACAAAGTTTTCTGCTTGACTACAGTCTTGGTTGTGTACATGCAGGAGTTTAGTATTTTATCTAGGCATATAATCCATATGCACTATCTCAAAAGTAAATTAACTGCTTGTAAGGAGTAGTCCCTGAAAAAAAAAAGAGACTTGAAGACAGACAGGTTAAATGGTACTAATTTGAAGGTTTATTTCTTTGTTTTCTAATAAAAGTTAACAGAAAGGAGAAAGTAGATTTTGTTTTGGGCACTGTCTTTGAAGGCAGAGAAAGGGAGAAATCCTTTTAGATCAGCCAAATTTGAACTTAGCTGTGTGGTGAGCAGCAAGTTGTGCTTGGTCTCCCTGGGCAATTTTGAAAAATAGATTAGGACTATGTAGAGGAAAAAAATCTGTTCAGAGCAGAATGGTCTTTCTGGGGTCTATACGAGCAATGTTTGAGAAAGAGTATGATACATTGTACTGATGATACAGAAAGATACTGATACATTGTAATTTTCAGAGATGAATAGATGCATTTATACACATAAAGAGATTGTTTGAACAAACTATTTCATCTGTTGGACCTATAAACAGGATAAAGCATCTGGACTAAAATTTGCTGTTAAAATTTCTGCTCATGCTCAGGCAGAGAACATAGTGCTGCTTTGCTGATCATACTGGGCCTCTGAGCCAAGGGAAGGGAATAAATGCTTAGCATAAAGATATTGCCAAAACAGCATGTAGTTCTGGTCATCTAAACATGGCATTGGAGAGATAATTACTCCTGATGTGCAGACTAGATGTTTTCATAGCTGGATCACTAAGAGCTCAAAAGCGTTGACTTTTTTTTTAATATGAGAAGTGGTAACAGAAGCTGGCTCTTGAGAGCGGGATGTTCATTCCTATTTAAATTTATTAGATATTTAATTTATCCATCTTGCTTTCCTGGTGACTGTTTACATTTTCTTAATTTGTTTTATTTTGTTATTTGCACCCAAAGGTGCAGAGCTGTGAAGTAAATACATTTTATTACTGAAGATGAGTATGATTAATGAAATGGTTTTGGGAGATCACCAGAGAGAAAAGTCAGAAAAAGCTGCCATTGGCTTTGTTCATGTTAGGGCATGTCTCCTGTGCAATCCTCTGCACAAACACGAAGCAACAGACAATCCTCATTCTGAAGAACTTCATTCTTAATGAAAATAATAATGGGTGAGAAAATGAGGTGCCCCATTTTACCGATAAGGGACTGAGAACAAAGCAAAATCAATGCTTGATTCAGTGGCTACGTGAGCACATCTGCTTTTGGAGTGAGTAATCCCATTTCAATCCACCAGTGTATTCATCATGATTTATACCAGCTGAGGATCCAGCCCAAGGAGTTCTCCTTGTATCAGTTTGTCTAGTCCTTGAAGAATAACGTCCTTCTTCCGCTGCTTTTTGCTATGCAAATGAAATACTGTAGATTTTAAGCATAGAAGTGGGTCTTTATCAGGCTGTCATATGTTTTCCATAGATAACTGTGGTCTAATTGGTTTGAATCAAACTACTGACACCAATATGTAAATCTAGTGGAATGGTGTTTGTTTATACTGCAGCTTCCTTCCGCACCATTGATTGAAATATGGCTGCTTAAAATAGATCTGTATGGAATATTTAAATAGTCTGCGATTATGTACATTCTCTCTCGTCTATAGGGTGTCCCGTGATGCTAATGAGGAAAATGCACCGGTCAATTGATCTTTGCTAACCAAGTGCAGTGTATTTTAGAGGATCTTAGTTCTTGCGAGGTTTTTAAGACTGAGTTAAAGCAGTGTATTTTAAATAGATGTTTATATAACACAGTTGTTTTATAAGTATGTATATGTTTATGTGAGATTACTGCTACATTACTCTAGCTCCGAAGAGATTTTACTGTGGCACAGGCCTTTCTGACACTTTTTAAGGTATTATTTTCTCATAACTCATGGCTGAGCTCTTCCAATTAATGTGTCCAGCTAGTTTCTTGTCCATGCATTCTGCCCCTTTCCTTTCTCTTGGTGCCCTTCTGCAATCTGTTCATGTTAGATATCGGGTGGTCCATGCCACCACGTCGATTATTTCCATCGGAAGGACTGCCAGCACAGGCTCCTACGGTTCATTTTCCATTACCGTGGCACATTCAGTTTCTGTGCAAGTCAAAAAAAAAAAAAAAAAAAGTCTCTATGCTTGTATCTCTGGGCTGCTACAAAAATGTGAACTTCGTACATAATCATAAGTGCCTGAAAAACTTTCAGTCTTACAGCAAGGTGCCTGAATTCAAAATATGTTCTTTGAAGAGAAGCAAATATATTGTGCATATGCTAGCAAAATTTGAAATGCATTAAGCTCATTTTTTGAAGTTTCACTGACAGGTTTGTATGACTTAAATATAACAACTGCATACTGTTCTTAGCCTGTTTAGTATAAATAATTATTAACAAGTAAAAGAGTTCTTGTAAACAATCAAATATAGATTATATTTACTCACCTTAGTGTTTCACATTCTATTGCTGTGTTATGCTCTAATGACAATACAGTATCTTTAGATTAAATATATTTGTCATAGCAGGAATCTTGTTTTATTTTTTGCCCTGGTTCTTACTATTGTACAGAGAAGCCCATACTTCCAAGAGCCATATTGTTTCAAAAACAAATGCCTTTCACCTCTCCAGCTCAAATTATGCAGAAATACACAAAGTTGTGACTGCTCATATGACCCTTGCAAGTTCCTTAAGACTTGCTGTCTTTAGGCACAGCTTTTGGAGAGTAAGCAATTGCATAATAATCTCAGATTTTCTTTAAAGAAAAATAGAGCCACTTGCACGTTGATTAGAGAAACACACTCAAAGTGTAATTTCTAAGGTCCATGAAATGGTAAATAAATTCAGTTAAGTGATAGGGTCTACAATCCTAATTTGCTGACCAATCTAAACATGTAAAATCCTCACTTGCGAGCTTTGTCAAGCACTAACTTTTTATAGCCACTAGAGGCAGCTGGATTGAGGGTAATCCTGGAACACGTAAAATAATGTGATACTCACTTATGCCCTTTATCGCAGGTTAATAATGTTAGTTTTGCTGTGATCATGTGAGGTATCCGGCTCCCAAAGAACTTGCTGGAAGTGCAGCTGGTCGCTCAGAGGGGAGCAGAATTTTGCCGTCACGGCTTTTGTTTTCCTTCAGGCTTCAAAGAAAAAAACAATTGCACTTTTAGATTGCATCTAGTCCTGTTGAAGTGGATTACTCCTGTGCTCCAGGCCTGCCTAAGTGCTCTTATGGAAATAGAAAACTACATTGGAAATTTTGTGCGACTACACTGGACATAACTCATAAAAGTGGTAAGAGGAAGAAAGAAGGGCAAATATTGTATTAAAATCACTGTGCTTCAAAGGCAAAGCTGTGTGCTACATCCAATACCATGTCTGGACCTCTCTGTTGGATACACTGGGATGCACTGGGTTGCAGGGTGCGTTAACTGGGGACAACATCTTCAGATTAACCATGTGAGAAAGCTATATGGAACCTGACAAGGAGAAATGAAGAACAGTCTACAAAAAATAGCCTAACACCATATTCAGTTTAAAGGAAATTAAGGACTTTTATAGGCCTAATACAAAATACTTTGTGGATGAAAGAGCTTATAAAAAGATTAACATACACAATTTGCTTTAGAAATTTTCCTTTATGACAATGGACCTGTGGTTCAAAATTTTTATAGAAGTAAGATGCTACTTACAGAATTATTTATAGTGTCAGGCACAGAGAGAGAGAAATATTATGTAAATTTGTCTAAAAGACTGATTTCATAGCAAAATGCAGTGGTTTTCAAATAAAAAAATGGGATTAATCATTGTGGGAGGAAGAAATGGATTAGTGTGGCAGTGGGTAAGAGGACAAAAATTCAAGTGTCTACTAGCTCTTCCCAGCAGCATATAGATTTGCCTGTTTTCTGCTTCCTAATTTCAGGACACTATATGATGCTGATTACCACCCTGCTTCTGCAATTATAGCTATTTACACTGGCAAATGCCAACTGTACTGGCTTGTTGCAGGATCTTCACCTGGGTATAAGATAAAAAACACCAAAAATTGGCACCTCATGTTACTTCGCAAACTTTTTGCCATCTTTCAGTCATGCAACTTATTCTAGGGATGCGGCTTTGGTACGTGGGACAACACCCAAAGTTACTTTTGCTTTGGAGCTCCAGATTTCACTCTTAGTTCCTATCTTGCGTAAATTTCTAGCCATGCTGAGAACTGCTCCCATTGCTGCAATTAGAAGCTTTTTAAATTGAAATGTATTTGCAAATCTGAGGACAGTTTTGAGATTCAGTATTAACATTTTAAGGTAACATGCAAAGCAATCCTCTGGATAGCTGCCCAAATTACTATGTAAGTGGCATATCAGAGTCAATATTTTTATTATTATTATTATTTTTGGCCACTTTCCTAAAACATAATCTGTATACAATGAGGTAACGTTCATCTGGAAGTCAGAAAAAAAAAGCTTTCCTTAACTTACACTTGTAGGGGAAAAAAAATCATATTTTTATATTATCACTTTGTCATTTATATTTCTGCATGTTATGACTAGTGCTATAGATGGAGTAGCAAGGGGTTCAGGTTCTCTGACTGACATGTATGTGCAATGCACTTGAAAAAACTATTCCTATAAATCTCAGAGCCATAAGGGGCATTGTTATATTTTAGCCAACTGCAACATATTCTTATATGTTTTTGTGTAAACCTCTGGAAGTATATTGTATTTTATGGTTTAAACAGTGTCATTTTTTAAAAAAACTTGGTAGTATCTGTGCTTAATTATTTTTCTGTCCTTAGTTTCTGTTTCTCATTTCAGACTTTATGTGAATAGCAGCAGATGTTACACACACTGCCTTTTCTCCCTTCTCTTTCACAAAACTCCTTGCTAGGAGAAAAAGCGATGGTCATGATGTCAAAATATTAGGACATGTGAGCAATTTATAAAGAATTACTTGTTTAGGTATTATCTTGAAGGGCTGTAGGAATTCGCTCATCTGAATGAGCTATAGGAAAGTAGTTTTTCTTAGGTTTTATTCTTCTATGTCTTGCAAAGTCATCCTGAAGACCAGATGGCTATTTTCTCTTATACCCTAAGGAGGGAGGATTCAAGGATGCTTTAAGTGACTGAGCTTGAGCTAAAGGGTAGTATGGCAATGTCAGAACTGTTTTCTTTTTGTCCTTATACAGCTGTGGTGTCTGTGCACTCGGGCACAAGGTCTGGTTCTTGGCTTCCTGGGATGCTGGTCCCAGCAACGTAGTTGAAACCTTTGTGACTATGGAGGCTTAGCAGCTTTCAGGGTCAGGACCTTACACCGTGCGTCCCAGCCTGCTGTGATGGCGAAGAGCCATACTTTCCTTTTACTATGTTGGAATATTCTGCAGTTCTGACATTTTTAGCATGGATATGACAGTCAACAATAAAATATAAAACTGAAGGATAGATAATGTGAGGGATTAAAAATGCAAACTGAGTTAATTTTCTGGTTGATAGGGAGGTCTTATCCCAGGGGAAGAGTAATTTTTATTTTAAAGACCTGCTTTATAGGAGCACTTGCACTAGGTTTGCTTCTGAGCCATGGATTTAGAGCTCCCATCTACTGCACTTTGAATTACATGATTGAAAACAAGAGTCTGCATGAAATCTGGTTATTCATCTCCCCTAGCATCTCTGAACACAATATTTATTAAAAACAAAACAAAGCAAAATGTATAAATTAGGGCCTTCAGTGACTGCGTAAATAGAGATACAAAGACACTTCTGAACACACTGAAATTCCTGGCATGACTTTGATAAGTGGCAAGCCATTAGGGTCCAAAATTGTAATTCAATGAGTTTTTGTACTGAAGCCAAGCAAAACACTTCGTACCTTACAGATTCTTATAACAAAGCCCAATTCAATGAATTTTTAATTTTGTGATAGGTAAAATAAATTAGTAAAAAATTAATGGATGCAGTTTGCCTATCTTGTATAGACAGGTACCTAGCAACACTGCAAGGTATTAACTCAATCCAGAGGTGGGAGATTTGGGTAGGAGTTCTTAAATGGCACAGACCAGTAGAAGCAACATTGAATGAGTAAACTAAATCTCACATGGGAAAACAAATGAGGAAACAGTAATTCCTGTTATGAGGGCATTTTCTAGCTAAGAAATAATTTTGGTTTGCTCTGGAGAAATTTATGGTTTAGTGAGGAAGTATATATCAATGTGCCAGTAAACATAACAGTGTTTTTGGCACAGTATCACGTTTCTTCCTACCCCAGGATCCTTCAGGTTTTTAAAACAGAGCAACCAGCTTCAGAACTTGCAACAAATATTTTGCTTTTAAACAGCTGGAATCTTTGTATCATGACAACCAACATGCATCCATGGCAATGCGGAAGTGGTAGCTTTTTTTTTTTTTTTTTTTTTTTTTTTTTTTTTGGACATTAGCTAGTTTGAAATTTGTTAGCAAGTATGATTTAGAGTAGGAAAACATAGATGCATGAACACTAGGATGGCATATACTGAGGAACAAGAATGTTGGTTGTCTACTCTTCAGTGAGTGTTTCAAATAAGGCCTGGAGTATTTGGGGACTGCAGGCTTGGGGAAGTGGATATATCTGTTCCCATCTCTGGTCGAACTCTCTTCACTGCTTGCAGAAATGATTGCTCTGCACAGAGAAGTAGAGATGGGAAGGCTGAAGACACAAACTTGTCTTTTTAAATGATTAAATGGAGAAGCCCATCAACGGGATGGTATTATTGAAAGAATTTTAACCTGGCAATGACTTGAGACAGCACTGGAGTTAACATCATTTGATCTCTTTATTTTATCAGGTGTGAAAGCTTACCTACAGGGTTATTTCCAATTCTGAATGACTCGGGAAAAATCCGTGATTATTGAATGACTTGTTGAAAGCTGTGTATGAGAGGACGTGCTGAAACCAGTGTGCTTTGGTGAGTAACTGATTAACAGCCTGCCCTTGGTCATCCCCATACAGACCATCGATGTATGAGTGTGTATGTGTCTGTGTCTATCTCCTAGCTAGCAAACTGGCAGGTACTTAGTGGTGTCATGCTGGGGTTTTGCAAGTCTAATAAAACCTGGGAACAACCAGTGGCTTCCTCTGACCAGCAGTGAAAAGAAGGTAGGAGCAGTAGAATAGGTTGTTCAGGTAATTTCTGCTGCAGGATAAAGGTACTTAATAGGGATTTTTTTTTTTTTTTTCTGTGGGAGCTTCTCTAATTTTAGCAGTTCAGCTTATTTAAATTTTCATTTTTACCAAAGAGTATCTTATGGTATGCATCACAGTCTTTTAAAGTAGAGATAGATACATATGAATTATAACTGAAATTCTATATGTAGTTCTTATTATGAGACTGTTAGGGAAAGCACTTGTCTAATAGGATAAAGATGGGGTGTTTGATTTTGCAATTTTGCATAATTATGTTATTTTAAAAAATGCATGACTTCGAACTGTCGATTTGAGGAAGAGGAGGAGGAAACAGGGAGCTGCGTGAGCTCTCCGCGCTCCCCAGGAGCTGTGGCCTTGGTCCTGCTGTTGCTTTAGTGCATTTGCCTCGCAGGAGCCTGGAGATCAGATTCACCCTGAGCAATTAGAGCTGATAAAAACTAATTTATCTTAACTTCCTTGCTACTGCTTTTGAGCTTGGCTACTTATATCCGAGAGCGTATTATTAACAAGAGCTACTTGTGGTGTCCAGTGTACTCATACCTAGGAACTGAACAAGACTTTAAAGTCAGATTTGATCTCGACATGCAAATGTAACATTTAATTGAGGCAATTGTAAATGTAACAAGTCTCCAAACATCTAATTAAAAAGATCAAATGTTCATTACCAAACCACTGATAACTAAAGCTGAAGCTAGTGTTGCTAGTCAGTCGTGTTATCAAAAAAAAAAAAATGCCCTTCTCAAAGCAGTGCTTTCCATGCTGCTAGGGCATGTATCTTTGTGGGCCTAATCGCATCCACAAATAAATTAATTGATTTATAGGTAAAGCTCCTTGAGATATTTCCCTTTGTATATTCAGTACTACTTCTACTTTTTTTTTTGCTAGTAGATATGAAAACTGATTTTGCAACAAACTTTTTATAATTATCATAATGCCTCACCTGAAAAGAATGCTGAAAAGAATTAACATGGGTGAGTCAGTATTCAGGACATGTTTTCACTTTATGATCATCATCTTAGTTCATAAAAGTCTAAAAAGAAAGGAAAAAATAACTTATTGGGAATTTTTGTTCACATACTAGTAGGTCAAAAAGTTACAAATACACCTCTTTAGGTGACACTATCAGATCAAATAAATGTTTTAAAATAAATTAGTTGCATGCTTTTTCTGAAAGCAGAAAAGAGTTAAAATAGGAAAGGGTAAATGGAGGTGGTGAGCAAAGGTATCTCTTCTCCCAGAATTCAGCAATACTGTGAATTTCATAGGCATAGGAAGTTACTCATAAAATTGTTTTAACTCATGTAATTGTACTGAATAATTTATTTCCTTGTAATTCTACACTCATTTGTCTAGTGAATCACTCGTCATTTGCTTCATTTTCTCAAAATTTCTGATCTTATTGTTTCCTTCCTGTCACTAGAATTAAAGTTTCATTCTGAAATGGTGATTATGGGAATCACAAAGTCCAACCTGTCCACAGAGAAGTAACTTTCTGGGCACAAGAGATAAATTCACAAGGTCACATATATTATGCTTTCCTGATCTCTCTTCCTAAAGGAGCTCAAGCTCCTGCCCTGCCTGACTATGGTGTCAGCATTGCTGAAGTAGTCAAATCTTGAATGACAATGTAAAACCAAAGGCTTAGATTAAATCAGAAGCAAAAAGAGCCGGTTCTTCTGCTTATGAGAAGTGTGAAGAGTTTTGGTTTTCCTGTTGGTTTGGTTTATAAAAACATTCTAAGGATTCCGTCAGCAAAAGCAGAATGCATAGGGAAAATGGATATATCTCACTCATGCATGAGAATCACATATTGAGCACCGAAACTGATATCTGTGTAGTAGTCCTGGTAGGTGCTTAAAAGAGTAGCTTTAACAGCAGCTTGCCAATGAAGAGCAAAATCTTTCATATAAATGCATGGCATTATGCAAATTGGATCCCTCTTCTTTCAGCAACTAATGTAGTCTGGTTTGCTGGGAAAGACTAAAAAGACTCCCAAGGCGATGGTAAACATTACTGGAATTATATTATGAATGATCTAGGACTTAAAATTATGTCTTCTGTGCTCTTGTGAAGTGTTGTCTCTGACTATGCTTCAAGCCAGGGGTGCATTAAAGATGCAACAGGGAGATGCAGCAGATTTTGATGAATTCTGTTTGGAAAGTGAACTGAAAGCAGAGTTGTTCATGTGATTTAATTGGATGCCTACAAAAACCATCAGTGAGGAGATACTTCTCTGAATAACATGTGGAATGCATTCCTGTGGGAAGTCTTAGAAGACAAAAAAAAAAATACAAAGCAAGAGATTAAATAGATTAGTGATGGATAGCTCATTCAATGACTATAAAATAGTCAATATCTTGTTGCAGATGTGCCTGAAGTTTTGATTTCTATGAGCTAAAGGAAAGGATCATCTGATGGAAAGGATGGTTTGGCATGCACCTATTTCTTTTAAATTCTAGTAGTTGTGGGAAAAGCTAGCCAAGAGTCTTCCTCCTTATATTGAAAGGGATTGTGATTTTTTTTTTCTTTTCATAAACTACAAATCTACAGTCTGAAACTGTTGTGGATAGGCGCAGGAAGAGGAGGAAGGACATGCAGCTTTTTTTCATTATGTTCAACGTATGTCCAACAGAGAAAACATGCTTCATTTGGAATAAAGATAAATAAGCAAGTCTAACAGTTAACTACAATATTGCAACTGTAGTAACATCCATAATGTGAAAAGCTCACAAATTAGCATGAGCATTTGCAAAATAATCTAAACTACAAAGAATGTGATCTGTCACCTGCCAGTCACAGTGTGAATCTAGTTCATAATGATAGACCATATCCATCCCCAGTCAGTGTGTCATTTCTTTTAATTGCTGTCTTTGTTCTGTCTCTGCATTTGGCTGTCACATCTTTAAGAAAAATGGTCCAACTGTTTCACCACTTGCTCTAAGCAGCAAGTTGCTCCCAGCATATGGGGGTTTTCACAAGCAATATGCTTTTAGTTTCCTGTGCTTTTGATTTCTTCATAGAAAATTGGTAAAGCTCCTATGAGATTAACTAAAAATGCTGCTGTCTGCATAAACACAGCCTGCAAAGACTCCTGCTGTACAGAGGCTTGTTAAGCAGGTGGATTTATTGCACAACCTGCTTTAGCTGAATTTTCTATACTTAAGCAGCAAAGAGATGCATTAAGAACTGTGCTAAAAGGAAACACTTGGTAATTAAGAGATGCCATTAACAAAGTTGAATTTGGCACTTGTGCCATAAAGCGCATGGTTTAATTACCTGCTCTTCATTTCTTGATACCAATGCATGGGCTAACCACTAATAAGGAGAAGATTAATGTGTTTCAACCCACTCTAAACATTTCTTACTCTGGCCATCTTGTCTTGCCACGCAATTGTACTGTCTCATCCTCAGCTTTGTCACCCTTCTTCCCATAGCGCAGCAATGTCTCTGCAGGCTTGGAGAGGCTGTGTGGCAGAGACCCCCTGTTCCTGCACTTGCTGCCTTGAGGCTGTCTGGGGTTCAAGGTGGAAAGCAGATCACCTCACCACCACCTGCAGCCCTGCAGTGGGCCATGGCACTGTAGGTGGAACCTTAGAGAACCTGGGTAATATTGCAGAAATTATTTAGAAACAACTGTGCCTGACAAAAGCGTCTTGAGACAAAAATTTAGTTTGGAAATTTTCTGCTTGAAAATTGTTGTCCTTCAGGAAAATGGTGTCATATAACAGATTGTAATGAGTTGATATCGACAGTAAGCATCACCTCTGCAAGTGTCAAGAATGTAGTAAATATTTTTTTTTCTTTAACAAATAATGTCAAAAGCTATCAAAGGTCTGGCTAGGCCAGTGTCTTATCTCCACTGGTGACTAACAGCAAATGCTGAGAGAAGAGTGTCAGAACAGGACAAATATCTAGGGAAGCTATACAGAGCACTCTACGGAATCTCTTCAGTGATTTGTGACTTAGGCAATTGCTGAGTCAGAGGTCGTGGGTTTTGTGCTAATAATCCAGGATGGATATTTCTGTAAACAAGTTCAGCTGTTTCTTGAACCCACAGAAGTACTCAGCATCCAAAACATCCTGAAGAGTTTCACAGTGGAATGTTCTGTGAAGATAGTGCTCGCACTGAGAATCTGTCACACACTAACTTCATCTGGATGCTTTTTTACTCTTGTGTGAGACATGATAGTTGCTCTGTTATCCAGTAGATGCAATGTGATCTGCATTCATTTCTACTGCAGCTTATGTGAAAGATTTAGACAGGGAAGAGTCTCTTTTAAACTGTTTCCTTTTTTAGGCTCATTTCACAATCTATTCACTAATCTATTTTTATCAAAGTGGTTAAAATAGTATTTTAGTATGAATCGCTGTGATTTTTAACTGCTTCTGATATTTCTCAACAATGTGAGATGCTGCTTTGCTTGCAAAACAATAACAACTGTATCAGTTCTTGTTCTCCAGGCAGGAATATTTTCTTCATAAACCTTAGTAGAGCTTCTTTCACTTAATATATCTGATCTCAACTTCATTTGGCTTGGTAGAATTTTTTCTTAAACTCTTCTTGTATATTTGTACCTATAACTTCAGTTACTCTCAAATATCACTCTCAATAATGTTTATGAGCATAGCTCTATGCAAGTCTACTACAGTCTACCTTTATAAGAACTTGAATTTACTTTTTTTTTAAATTCTGAACCACCATTAACTTTTTAAACTGCAGGTTTTAGATATTTATTTTAAGTAGTCACATAAAATGTCATCTTGAGTTTTAACAAACCAGAAAAGAATAGCCTGAAAAACGGATGTGGTTCTTAGCACATTGCTCTTGTATAGAATTTTAACATGAAGAATGAGTCTGATGTTTCAAGGTATAGTTCAACATCTTTCACACAAGTACACGAGTAAAAGGCCATGATTTGCAACCCTTCTGTTGCGTTTTCATTCAACCTTATTAATTTCAAAGGGGCTATTTCGTGATGAAGTTCCAACCAAAAAATGACTAATGACAAAAGTCTCGGAAAGATGATAGAGGAGAAAATAGGCTGATATATTATTTGGAGATGGTACATTTCTAGTCAGCTTAGTGTTGGGTGAATATCTTCACCTTCTTCTAAAAGTTTGCAAATGGAGGCCTGACATGAACTCAACTCGATTAGTGCATCAGAGACTAATTGGGTTTCTCTGGGTGTTATCTCAGAAATTCCCAGATGTTTAACGTTCTGTAGATAAAAACAATGTCTTGAGTTAACATTAAAATCTCAGGCTGCTGTACTTAAGTCAGTCTCTGTGGTAGGGGGCAGAAAACTCTCTGTGGTGACTTCCCATTTTTCCTGATCTGTTTTCTGATGCCTTTTTTTTGATACACCATTAATGTGATCTGTATACTGATAAAACAGCAGTCACTGATGGCTAGACTGCATGGGGCAGGTAAGCACTGAAATGCTCGTGGAGAGACTGTTGATTTATTTGATTTTTGTGTGGTCTATGAAGCATAAATGAGGTGTTACACAAATCTGTGTGACAAATAACTATATACTTTTCAAAAATATTACAAAGTAAGAATTTGCCTTGAAATCCTAAAGCTGGTGCTAACTACCCAGTGTGCCTGCATAACTTGTAGTTTGTCTCATTGGGGCACTGCTGAAGTGAATCTCTTGCTGATCCTCACAGCAGCAGCTCTTTGTATCTTGTTGCAGAGAGATCTCAAGTGCTCCAATAGGATTTACTTGTCAATGAAACTAAGCCGGTAAATATTCTCTGACTTCTAATGGGTATTCAGTTGCAAAGCCAGAGTATAGCTAGGCTGAAATAGTTCCTACATTTGAAATGTATATAAAACACGGACATCGGGTCCCAAATGCCAGTCAGCTACAGAGCTGTTCCTATTGTGTCACAGAATTTTATGATCCAAGCAAATCCTCAATGTAGAAGGTGTACGCGCAGTGAGAAGAAACAGTAGACAGCTCAAAAGAAAAAGAGGGTATATTATGCGAAGATGAAATTATGGTCTACTGAAAAAGAGGAAGTTAAAATAAAGAGTGCATAGATATTAAAAGGTTTGGTAAAACTGTGGAACTGAATTTGACAGGAATGACTTTAGGGAGACTCATTATGGCATGAAGTGAAGTGGAAAGCAGTTATGGTAGAGGTGAAAGGAGGCTTTCTAATAGCAGGGTGTGACAGGATGACTGACGGTGTTAGAAAGTGCCTTGCAACTTTCAGGGTATCAGTAGGTGAACAATCTTTTCCATCAACAGCTGTAAAGAATATAATCAATTGGGAAGAGGAGATGTATTTTTGTATTGGCACTGAATCACTGTATAAAATTGCTCTGGGGAACAAACACTCTAATGTCATGTCTGTCTTATAGTAAAAGTAAAGTACCTAGTAAAGCCAGAGTGTAACAACCTTTACCCAAAATCTTTCAGAGCACAAAAGCAATCAAGTTAAAAGAATAATATTTCAACCTTAGTACCCTGGTTCTGCTCTCATTCTTGTTCCAGAAAAAAAAATTATGATAGATTTCAGCTTTCCCACCTAGCCATTCTAATGGCACAGGTTGTAAGGCTCACTCCCCAGGGGAAGTCAAAAGTTACTCTTTTAGTTGGAAATGCTCCAATGGCAAACTTCAGGTGGCCATCACTGAGTTTTCTGTTTGGAGCTTGGTGGTGCTTGCCTTCTTTCATAATCTTTTATTAAAGGATAGCTTTTGCTCACCTGCTTTGGGGAAAATTTGGGTGAAGACATGAAGAGCACCGGGCTCCCTCTTGTTCCTGGCTGGTGCCACTGAGAGCAGCAGTGTGGCAGCATCCACAGGCTGTAAAGTCGCCTGTAGAAGTAGGGTCAAGTTCCAAGCTGGGACAGGAGGAAGTATGAAAAAATAACTAGGACACATGCTTGATGTGAATTTTAATATGAAGATGGAGAATGACTTGTTATTTCAACAGCCAGTTCAAATAAACACTCATCCTCATAGTTGACCAAAATCAGTAAGGCTCCTACCCTGTCATGTAAAAGCTCCTTTTGTTTTACTCTCAGAATCACTATATTCTTAGTGAATTTCCTTGCAGATTTGCCAACAGATGAAAAAGGCGAAAACTGAATCTTACTCCAGCACAGATTCCAAGTTTCTTAAGCATGGTACATGCTTAGGGAGTGGGGTTTTTGTATGCTTGTTCTTAATTATGAAAGGAGCTCTTGGCAGCTGTGCCACAGGGAAGATGTTCAGTTCTCTTTTGACCATGCTAGTTTCAATATCTGAATTAGCTGAGCTCCAGCAAGGCCATCTCTATATTTTTATAGCTAAAGGACTACTCCATTCCAGTTCTTGCCAAGGAGCACAAGATGGTCTGATTGGTCTGACTTACCTCACAGATGATCTAAAGATGTCTGAATATAGCTTGATCTTATGCCTCATTTATTTACCTTTGCTGACTGAAGCAGCATATATGGTCAGTGAGCTTAATGTTGCTGATCGTTGTGTTATAATGTGGTTTTACAATAGTATCTCCTTAAAAGGAGACGGATTTTGTTTTAATAAACTATTGGAAAAGGTCTAGGAAAACAACAAGTCATTGTAATAAATGAGCAAGAGCATGTATTTCCTTGTTTAAAGAGAATTTTGAAAGCACTGGCAACAGAAATGCCTGTAAAATTACCTACCAGGTGATATTTATAGTCAAACAGAAAGCATCCATTTCTCATGTTAGTAGTCTACAAGTTCATAGTGAATTAGGGCGATGTCATGAGGGCCTCATAATCTTAGCCTTATAACCATAATATTAGCATGACCTTAAATGCCAGTGGATTTCAAAG
Source organism: Tinamus guttatus (assembly GCF_059628265.1). NCBI lineage: Eukaryota > Metazoa > Chordata > Aves > Tinamiformes > Tinamidae > Tinamus > Tinamus guttatus. The sequence goes on along the minus strand of NW_028288821.1, from coordinate 14,273,677 downwards.
CTATGTGTTATCTTCTGTGAATCAGGCAGCACTAATAATGATAAATGATTATTTTTAGATATGCATGCAAGTATTATAAGCAAAAACAGCACATAATTAAACTAGGTAACTTTATAGGCTCATTTGATCTTAAAATCTACAGATAGCTCGCTCCCCGAATTTGGTGCTTCATTTGGCTACAAAGTATATTTTAAATGGGCCAAGTTTTGTAGGGCTTCAACAAATGCTTTAGACTGGGCTATGGTGTCCCTTAAAATATAAAGACATTACCCACCATTTGTGTGTTATGTAACAGCAGTTACTAATGTTCCTCCTGGACTCATGGAATTATGTCTGTCTTCTAAATCTGTCAATAACAGAACTGTAAATGGTAAATCATATTTGGGAATGTAATTAGTAAGTTTTTAAGGGTTTGACATTTTCCATCTTTCTGCTATTTAAATTGATTTTTATATAAAGCAATTAAGGACATCCTTTTTCCATTAAGAAATTATGTTTAGCTGCTGTTGTGATAATGTATGTTATATATAGAATGTATGTTATATATAGAAGACCTTCCCTCCCAAGGTCATTTACATGGGTTGTGGGAATGAGGGTAATTTTCCAGACTAAGTATATTAATAGAAAGTCCTCTTAGACAAGTCAATGAAGACTTTAAATATAAATATTTTTTCCACAAAATTACTGTCATGAAATTGAGAAAGTTTCTCACTTTATTAACCACCTTTACAGTTTTGACAGGTTAATAAGCAGTTTAGAAGCTGCCACCTGAAAACCGTAACACGAGCCCTGGGCTAAGATGATGATCCTTGCTTAAGATTATCATGCATTCCATAGCATTTCATTAGAACAGTGGCAGACATGCTTTATAAACAAATATGTACATATATGAATAAGAACATTTGAAAGTACTTGTAGTAGGTTCCTCCTTCTGATATCCAATTGTTTAAAACAAAGCAATGTACAGGTAATGAAATTCTAGTCAAAGAGGAGAAGAGAGTAGGTTTACTCATAATGACAGCATTTCTTAAAAAAAAATACTTGAATTTTTTTTACTTCCTCACTTATACCTCTGCCTTAAATAAACAAAAAGGTTATTCATTCTTTGCTGACTGCTTGATGCAAGGCACTGATATCTACTCCATTAATGGTTCATAAATGTATAATAAATGGTTCATGTTAATGGATAATAAATCACAACATTTACAGATAGCATAAACTCCAACTAGATTTTTGAGCAACGGGCAAAGCTGCATAACTAATATGAAATCGTGTCTGTTTGTACCACAGAAAGCTATGTTCTAATACTATGGTATAAGTTTTAAAAATAAGATTACCTGCAGAGCAGTAGTCCAACAGAAGCTTTGTTGGACTCCTCTTGTGAAAGAGAAGCTTGAGGTATTCCAAATAAATGACTCCGTGAGGGTTGACATGATCTACCATGACTTTAGCAAGGCTTTGGATAGTTTCTTATGTATCCAAGAAGAAATGATATGGTGTAGCTGGAGTCCCAGAGAGTTGGAAAACAGGTTGGATAATGGACCTCGAAGGTTGACGGGCTGTACTCCACCTGGAGGCTAGCTATAAACTGAGTTCCTCGGGGGTCTATCCTGTGACCTCTCCCAGGATAATTTAATCTTTATCCTGCTTTGAACGGGAGGTTGGTCTAGAGACCTCCTCTCTATAAAACTCATAACACTGCATGTGCTGCCATGCCAATCTCTATAATAGATATTTTAGATAAATTTCCATGAGAACTTGTGTTCTTTGGTAGATGAAGCCCTCTGTAGTGTATTGTAATTTGAATTACAGTTTGAATTATTTGGAATTAGTTTATTGTTGGTAGAAAAAAAAAGTTTTGAGTATTGTTCAGTTCATCAAAACTCTGAACTAGGTTTGTGAATTTCCACTCCATTAGGGTACACAATTTCCTTTCCTGAAAGGAAAAAAAAAGAAAAAAGGCATTATGGGCATAACTTAGTGCTCTGTGCCTGCCACAGAATCCGTAAGTAGCTTATTCTAATCCCAAATGGCTTATTCAGCATTCCCCTTTAAGTGGTTTTGTGGTTGATAGTGCTCTTAGTTATTTTAAAATATCTGCAGACAAGAGCATCTTCTTTGAAGGCGGTCAGAAGATAATATTGGATTATCTTCTAGATAATAGTGCCAGTGCCTCAATAATGTAGGTAGATGCTTTTCTTTAATTCTTCTTAATTGATCCCTTTTTTTTTTTTCTTTTGGCCCCTTACTCAGCCACAGAGACAGATGGAAGGCTGTGGGTTGTTTTGTTTTGTTTTGTTTTGTTTTTTTAATGTGATGATATCACCAGTCTCAATTTTTGGAGGGGGCTGGAATTAGCATTCTTTAATTGTAGCAATGCTAAGAATGAGTATGCCTACCTACATACCTACTGGGATTTTATTTGGAGAAAAAAAAAAGAATAGCCTATTTTATTGAGTGCCAGACCTTCTCTTTTCTAACAGTAGGGCAGTAACATCAGTTATTTTCAGAAACTCAGCATTAATTTATTACCACTGTTACGGGATCTAATAATGGGAATCAATTTAATTTATGGATTTTTCCTTTTAAAAGAGTTTTAGCTCTTGATGATTAATGTTTAGCTTTTAGCATATTAGACTTTAATCATCCGTAGAAGCATGTATTTGAATTCAGTAAATTCAATGAGGCTGGATTTTTCAGTATACCACATTTCATGTCTATCAACGTATGTATTATATACCTCTGGGAACAAGAGAAGTTATTCTGAATCAGTTTTATAAATGGCATGTATTAGAAGGCTGTGCTGATATTTTTAAAGCTTGTGTACCTCAGGCTAAGATCACAAGAGAAAGATGGAAAGGATGTTCTGCTCAAAAACAAACAGAAAACAAAACAAAAGCCTTTTTAAAACTGCACAATGTACAATTAGGGTAGAAAATCATGATATTGGAAGTTTTTAAGGGCAAAAAACATGCAAAAAATCAGTCAAAATTGTAGATGTTTGTCCATACAAAGTAAAGCTGATGGTTAAAAATAAATAATAATAAAAATCCTAAACTTTTGGAGGCTTTTGTGTTGATGGAGAAAGGGAGAAGGATAATTGTTTTGTGTCTGGCTGCTTCCCTTAGTTCTCTGGTGCAGATAATGCAGCAGGTAGGGCTGGCTTCAGTCTAGTATAACAGTATTTCTGTTCCTAACCAGAATCTTTTCTTAGGCAAGGAAATAGGTGGCCCATTTGCAGAGGAATGAAATAATCGCAGTAAAGATTGAGGGCTAAGCATAGACAAGGATGTAATGTCCTACTCAGCAAGGAACTTAAGCTTGTGTCTGCCCTGAAACATTTAAATGGGCCATTTGGCTTTTTGCATTTTTATCACTTGGAAAAAATGATCAAGTACTTTGCAGAAGTGGTCTGCAAATGCCTCTGTAGAAAATGTGGTTGTCTAACTTCTTACATGTAAAATTAGGTAGATAATTCTTCCCACAGCAATTAGACCAAAGATCTGTTTTGCTTCTAATATACTACTAAAGCAGTAGAGTATATCCTTGCCTTAGACAAAAGCCATCATTGTGGGTCCCTGGCACGTCAGTTGATGACTGCATTAGTTGAAGAATATAATGTAGTAATAAAAATTACTGGTACAAAATAAAAATGAGAACTTGACTCTTGAAAAAGGCAAAAAAGAGCCTGTTCTAATTCTCATCATTTTTTACAGAGGATTTTCTCTAGTTTGCATTAAACAACATTTTTACCCTGACTAGAAGGATAAAAAATGTGAGTTATAGATGGCTTTAACTGAAAGGGATAGAGAGACTGACTTTCTGCAGTTTATTAGCCTGTGGAACACTGGGGAAAATTTGTCTAATATTTCATTTCAACAGGGAGGCTCTTGAATGAGGCCACGTGCTTTGGATTGTTCCTGACACTGTTGCCTGTCCAAAGAAGCTGCCACTGATATTTCTACAGCAAGGTGTTTAAAACAAACAAACGCAAAGGAACTGCCTTTTTTTTTTTTTTTTTCTTAAAAGAAAAATGAAAACAACTTTACAGATTTCAGGAAAGTTATCATACAAAATGTCACAGCTTCCTGAAGTGAGCTCAGGGTCTGAATGCCAGTCAGAATTGTGGGGCCTTTCCCATGACCTGCCTATGACTTCTATAGTTACTGGAAATAGATTCTGGGGAACATTCTTAATGTGTAGAAATGAACCTGGGTGAGACAGGGGAATCCTCCTGTTGCCAAGACCACAGCCAAGCACTACATTTTCATATTCCTGCATCAGTTATTTGATGTTTTCTTCCCTTGCTCCCCTGTCACAGTTTAAAAAGAAATTTAGTGGGGTGAGAGAATAGCGTAATAGGGCACTGATGAGGGAAGAAAGTACATAATAATTTGCAAGATGTATTACCATAAATGCAGGTAGCTATTAAACATATTGAGGAACGATAAATAATTTGTGGTATTCTATCAAACTGATAGAATGATGTTCAAATGCTATTGATTTTGAAGAAAGCCTCATCCGTGCCAAATGAATCTGACATTGTCTCCACTGTGAAGTGCGGGAACAAAAATCCTGGCCTTGTTTCCACCAGTGTCTCCTGTTGGCTTCTCTGGGCAAGACTATCATTCCAAATTGCCATGAAATGTGCAGTTCTTGTAGACAGAAATCTAAGTTTGCAAGTGAAGTCAATAATAAATAACACTTTTACCACTGGCATGTATAGTTTGTTTAATACAAAATTTGACCTAGGAAGTGTTTCCATAGTGTTATAGATAATACTGAGCTTAAGAAAATAGATCAGAGAATTAGTTTTTATTAACCTGCACATATTCTTAAGCTTTTTCATGTATTTAGGGATAATATAATGTCTTTGACACTGTGATTTAATATTTTTTCCACAATAGGGAAAACACTGCAGTAATTAATACTTTGCTTCATTTGTCAAGGTCTAATTCACTTACATAAGATATCTTTCATGTAAAATGTAATTTCATAAATGCAAATGTAATTCCCCCATTTGAAAGGATAGAGATGTGGAGCATAATGATGAGGCCTTCTCCTAAAAATCTGCACATTAAATATAACTTGTTCTCTGAGTATAATTACTACAGACTCAATTGTCAAAGAGAAGATAAAAATACTTAAGCATTTTTATCATCGATGCACATTTATACACGTGTTCCTCTGTGTCAACATCTTGCGCATGAGCATGCTGCTGTGTGTTTTCATGATGGGTGAAGTACATAAATTTGTAGTTATCAGCATTATTGATCGCCAATGGCAGGGGAAATTTGAATATTTTTTTCTAGAGAATTCCCCCTAAAAAGAGCATATGAGTGCACAGGAGAGAAAACAAAGGGACTTTCCAAAGTTTTTCAGAACTGAATCCTAATGTTAGGAAGTGCACAGTGGCTTCAAATTGAGTCTGACCATCGGTGCAATTTATTAGTGAATGGGTGTTTGTTTAAGCATTCATTGGATCACAGATGAGAATGGAAGAGTCTTTAGGCTGGTAGTTATGGCAGTTAGCTGGGAGATGGGATAGAGCCCAAGTCCCCTTTCACTGAAAAGGGATGATTAATTTGCAGCACAATAGGAACTTGAGCAGGAGATACTGAGAGAGACTTAAGGCAGACTACCTAATAGCTTGATGGTCAGACACTTACTATGGATTTCATGAAATGTGTTTGAGTCGCTGCTTCATACAGGCCAGATGGTAACTTAGAAAAATGTCTTTACCTCCAGGGTGACGTACACGGGAACAGACATGCATATCCTTGTCAGGGATGGGGCCAGATCCAGTGGATCTAAGAAAAGACCACCTTTGAGGCCACATGATTTGGGAAAGAGATGCTGATTTGGCCAGTGACCACAGAGAGATGTGAAATGGCTTTGTGGTGTGAAGATTTAGCTAGCTTTTTTACATACTGGTTAGAGAAGACGTAAGCAGAGAGACACACGAGCGGAAGTACTTAATCACTGCATACAAATAATAGAAATTATGTAATGTGCTTGTTGGAAAACTATAGCCCTTTTGAACTTGAAACTCACTGGTGGCGGGCAGAAAATAATGGTGAGGTGGAGTTTCATTAGAAAATCGATATACCGTATAATGAGAATACCGTTCTCTATCTAGGATAGATCAATCATGCAGCAAAATGTACGAAGAAAGAGACTTCGTTCATCACAGCAAAACTTTCAGAGCCCAGCTCTTATGTGAGCAAAACAGTTCTGTTTCTTGTGATCGCAAAAGAAATGAATATTTAAATTCTGTCCCTCTATATGCCAACTCACTCCTCATTGTTTACTGTGTGTAAAAGCTGCAATATTTCTAGCAACAGAAGGTCCTGAGTTAATTTGAGCCTTAATTTATTTGTGTGTGTGTTTATGTTTATACATATATGCGCATAAAGCTTTTAGTGCTTTGCTTAGCCAGCACAATCTGATTTTAATTTATTTTGCTTAGGGTCACTAAATGTGTGCTTTTTTTTTTTTTTTTTGTGAAACATAAGATGCAATTTCAATTTTCTCTGCTTTTTTTTGTCTTTCTTTACTAGTAAAACAATGATAGGCAATGGTGAACTGGGTTATTCACAACTTTTTTAATCAGTTATTAATTTGTCTTGCACATCAGAATATAGAGAATTATAACCGTTAGTATGCCTTAATAGGAAAGAAGGTGTCAAATAAAGCTTTGGAAACCTTCACAGCGCCATACTGTAGCTAACATTTGGGATAGACTTGAAGGTTTGGGGCTTATATACATCTGTAGAGATACTGTGTCTAACACAAAGGTTCAGGTTAAAAAGTTGATTTCTCACCATGAAGTTTTCAGTTTTTGGCATTGCCTCCAGAGCAAAGTTTTTCTTCCCTATTAAAATATATTATTAATAGAAATGAGATATTTGCAAATTGTGAAAATAATGATTTATTTTGTAACTGATTTCTCTAATTAGCGAAAGACAGCAACCTCTTTCCCAATCAGATTTGCCTGCACATTCTCCATTGCTTTGTAGACGGCTTGTCACTTGAATCCCATCCTATGTTGAACTAACACGTATGCTGACCATTTTACAGGCATAAGTTACTTATGAATGTAGTCTCAAGGAATTCATATAAGAGCATTTTTGAAAGATTAAAGTCATAGGTTGGGAGAGAAATCTTTGTATCAGAAACTTTCAATAGGTATTAAGAGATAAGCTCTGAAGCTGAAGGCCACAATCTTCTGTAAATTTTTTTACAGAGGAACTTGAGAGGTTGGAGGGACAGTGAGTTACATATTTTCTAAAAGATAATGATTCGAAAGTGTGGAACTTCAACACCGTTCAAGTGGCAGTGGTTGCATGTGACATCCTCCTTGGCTGTCATGCCAAGAATTTGAACCAGAACCTCCCTATCTAACAACTTTTTAGTGCAGAGTTTCTCAAACTGTGGAAATCTCCACCAAGCATATCCTAGGCAATCACTTCTGTGGTAATCATTTCAAAGAAAACAACAACAAAAAAGTGTTAAACTGCAGCTACTGTCTCAGTATCAATCTCTCTCCTTCTGAGTGTGTGTGCATTTGTAGGAAGCCTTGGGGTGGGAGCCAGTGCTATGATTGCCATTCTGTTCAGTGTTCTACTGCTTGTTTTCCCGATGTACCACAGCGGATGTGAGCCTGCTGATGTAATAAACGGGTACAAAAGGTTAAATCCTGCTCAGCATATGGGGAGAAATTTCAGATGAGAGGAGGGTGCAGCCCCTATGCCAAAAAATCTGATTCATGCAAGCAAAGGGGGAGGAAGGAGAGAAGAGAGAAAGGCTGCTGTTATTTCTTTAACAAAAGACACTAGAAGCACAATCAGTAGATTCTGTCTTGACTGGAATTACATTGTTTTGAGCATGTAATTGTTGGGAAAAAAGATGTGTAGAAGCAACTAATGCTTGCTTCCCCAGAGCATCTGTAGCTAGTTGCATTTCATGCTGGCAATACGCGTCTTAACCTTTAAAAACCTGAAAAATTCACTTCATGGTTATAAAAGGAAACAAATAGGAGAGTTTGAAAATACAGGAATTTGCCTTTCCTGTCAATTAACTTTGGGTAGAATTTCTTGATCAGTTGTTAAATGACTGACATTTTGACAGGTTGTATTATGCAGCTCTCCATGGAGTTTTAGGAAGTTCAATGATATTTGAATGTATCTCACACCTAAATCCCGGAACCCTTTATCATCTTGATTGGCTGATTTTATTCCTTCTCTGCAGGGGATGGAAAGGCATGAGATGCTTAGCACTCAGGCACATCACTAAAACTTGTAGAATGTACGACAGAGGATAAGAAAAATGCCAAGAAAAAATGCCTTCTAGCATTGTGAAATGGTGCCTGTGTCTTACTGGACTCTTCTCTTCACATGAATATATGATGTTTCTCAGAAAATAATGTATTTACCCCTTATCGCAGCCCCACGCATTAGAATGCTAACCTGAAAAGAAAGCATGAGCGGAAACAAGAGGTAGAAGAAAGCTGCTGTTGGCTCAGCAAAGGCCATCTTACAGGAAAGAAAATCAGAATTGAAATTCAACAATAAAAGATAAATCTCGAAAATAGCAGTAAGGATGGAGATAAATATAGCTGCCGGGGAAGGGGGAAGGAAGGGGTAAATAAGCAGAATCCTTAGCAGAAGTGCAGCTGCATCATGAGGCGCTGAGGGAGCATGGAAGGAGAAGGGGCGGGATGGTTGACTCCCTCGCTGGTAGGTGACTGAGTGATCATGTAAGTGAATAAAGCCATCTCGGTGGGACACACCATTCAGTTGTCATTCAAGAGGAATTGCTATTTAATTCAAAGCGAGAACAACAAAATGAGATCATTCTGGGAAGTTACACTGGATAGACTGAGTATGGGAATGCTAGCTGGGTTAGCTGCCTAACACGGTACTTTGCATATTCACCTGGTTTCTAGATTCAAGGGGAAGGCAGTCATTCCATCAAAAGATATAAAAGGCATTGTTTTCAGAAATGCTTATATCCCATTTCAAATGTTGCTGAAACTGAAATTAGACAACTGCCAAATAAGCATCCAGTCAGAGTGATCATGGAGGCACTCTCTGTTACCAGAGAGAGAAAAGAGAAGGAAGAAAAAGAAGGAAGAAGACCCCCACAAGGGGCTGAGGCACCCATTGTTTTTCTTCATCGACCATAGAGAGAACCTAGAGAACTCCCATAGGCTAGATACACTTATGCTGTTGAATTCAGTTAAAGTCAAATACTATCAGCTTTGGATTCTGCATTGTGCTGTTGATACACAAGTGCAATGCAGGTTTTGAGGTGCCTCATAGCTCTATCAAGATCAGTAGGGAGCACTGCTGGCAGCTCTCAGACTGAAAACAGACAGCCCAAACTATACTACAGACAATGTCAACATTTCAGGAACTGTTATCTCAGAGAAATAGAAAGGAAAAGTTACTTTCTTAAAAGAACAGAAAATGTAAAAAAAAAAAAAAAAGGCATTTGAAAATAGTGAAGTATCACACTTACATATGAAATTAAATATTTTGTTATTCACCAGATCTAAATGTGAGGTGACGTTGGTTGGCCCAAGATGTTTTGCTTAAATTAATCCCAGCAGTCAGCTGCCTTCCTGTATAATGTAATCTGATTTCTCTTTATCATATTACAATTAATGTTACTTGATGAAAATGTAGATTTAAGCACTGTTTTTCCTCCAGATCTTAAAGGATACCATTTCTTTCAATGCATGTGCAGACACCTGATTCCATAAAACATAACATATTGTGGTCACAAGGCAGTGCTCCATGGAAAATGTCTTATTAGGATTCTGAAAAGCAAAAAAGGGAGACCTAATTACAATTCAAATTAGGAGATATACCACAGCAAAATGCTGCTTGATGCTCAGTTAATCTGATGGGAAGTGAAATATTTTGAAACAGTTACGTAGTCAACATATCCTAGTCAATTAGGCCCTGCATGAAATATTGCGTTTTTATTCATCTCCAGTGGACAATGAGCATCATCATGGAGAAAATTTGTTTCTTCAGAAATAAATTACATATCAAAAAAATCATTGTGATAGAATATTTCCAACTCATTTAAATAAGAAGCTGATATGATCTGCCAATTGTTCCTAAGACTACGGTCATAACTGTCTCAAAATGTATATCCTCTATTCTTCCTATGGGAACAGAGCTCAATTCTGGTTAGAACAGCAGGACCAACAAATGCATGTATTAGCTGTTCTCTTATCACACAGTCACAAAATGACTGAGATTGGAAGGGACTTCTGGAGATCATCTAATCCAAGCACCCTGCTCTAGCAGGGTTGCCAGGAGCTGGGTTGTGCAGGATCGTATTCAGATGGCTTTTGAATATCTCTAGGGAGGGAGACTCTACAATCCCTCTGGGCAACATGTTCCACTGCTTTGTCATCCTCACAGTAAAGAATTATTTCTTTGTTATCAGTCGAAGATTTAATTAACTTTAGGTTTATTTTCACCTTCTATTGGCCTGTCAGTTATTCTGCAATAATAATTAATTTTGGATAGCTTAGCGCAAATTAAATGTACACAAAGCAGTTTTGGCTGAATCTCACCTGTAAGTGCCAAATGATGTATTTTTAACCATTCATTTGTCACTAGTGTAGGGTGAATTCAGAAACAGAAACTGTTTCCCTGGTATATATTCAGGTCTCCTAAATAACTAACCAGGACTGGATTGGCCAGATGGGGCAATAGAAAACAGATCATCAGGTAGTTTATAAATCCCTGCTTCAAGGTAGATGCGGTGAAAAGTCAGAAGAATGACAGATAGGTTGACTTAGAAGAGGAAAAACATTCTTTAGAATACAAGGGGATTTTTTTTTAGGAATCTATTATATGTCCTTATGATTGACTTAGATTTTTCACACAGTGTTTTTGACGATGGTTACTGTCCAGACAGCAAAGCTTTGCGAGTCAGGTATCAAGGAGCAAACCTATAAATCAGAATATATAAATCGAGGGCTAAGAAGAATAAGAGGTGCGGAGAGTGAGGCTGAGATAAGACAGGGAGTTAACCCTTGTTTACCTCAGTAGTTCCTGGTACTCCATGTTGGTCTCTTCTTACTGACAGCATTGTGAAGCTGCGTGCTCATGGTGATGGTGCTTTGTGCAAGCTGCTGGTCAGCTGAAATTTCATCAATTTTCAGAATTAGATATTATACATGAAATATCCTTTCTTCATGTACCGCTTATATTACTGTATAAACTTGACTGAATTTTAAAGATGCATTTAATTTTTATTTACTGATATTTCTCATTAAGTACCACAGCAAGTGCACCTAAAATTGCTCTTTCTGAACTTATTCTGAGGAGTTTAGAGAGTTTTCAGGGTCATTTTGTCCATTGAAGTATCATCTAAATTTTAAATTAGAGAGAAAAGAACCTAGAAACAAGCCTATTCACAACAGATAATCATTGTGGTCTCCAGTAAATCTCTCTTCGGTTTCTTTCCCTAACCCGCCCATCCAATCTCCGCATTAGCTGAGATATATTTGTTTTGTAATTGAATTTTGGTTTAATGTATTACTGGAAATTACTTTTTAAAAAAATAGTAAGGGAAGAGTCCTCAGTACCGTTTTTCCAATCTGAAAAATAACTTTGCCTGCATATACACCATCCAGATTTATTAGCTCTGTCTTTCTAACACAGAACACAGGCTGCTGGCAAGAAATATAACAAATGCTCTCTCCTGGGCTAGAGAAAAGATTCAGTTTTGACTCTTTCTCAAGTTTGTTTTATTTTATGCTTGCGGCAAAACAATTGAAAATGAGAAAATGTAAGGAATGTGCTTTCTTCACATAGGTGCACAACAGTTGATGCTAGCAGGGCATAGTAAGAATAGCAGGGTAGTAAGAAATAGTATTTGGAACATTACCCATTTGCAACAGTCCCTGTTCCTTCTATTCTGGGTGCAGATGGATGTATAGGCTTATTGCTTCTAAATGCCACCACCTTCTAGCTGGCTATGAAATATAGACTTATTTTCATCCTGGAGTCATTGTAATGCTATTTGTGGAACAGAATTTAAAATCTATAAGTGTAATACTGATAAGTCTGCCAGTTAGTCTGTCGTTTTTCTTGTGATTTAATGATACATCTATGCACTTAATATTTGCATGTTTGCCTGCAAATTGTTTTTAATGTGGGCAATATTTTTCTTTTTTTTTTCTTCTTCTTTTCTTTTTTTTTAATTGGAACCAGTTATATTTCTATAAGTGTCTGTTTTTATGCCGAGGTATTTCCAGCGAGGAAGAAAGCAATAATCCCCAGGTAGTTCTGTCACTGTTATTGGTAATTAAATGGTCATCCTGCACTACTTGTGAAGTTGCTGGAGAATAGGGAAAAGCCACGTTAAGATCTCTGTGCTGTGATCCAGCAGGCAGGGCCCTCTAAGCTATAAAGTTGGCAGATAATAATGTACAGGAAGGAGAAATGCTTTCCCCTGATTTAGAAATAATAGAAATAGAATAGAAATTTTTCCTTTGAATTATGAATTCAAATTGGGCTTTGTGTGGATAGGTGCTGAGTAAAGCAGTGACTTAAGAGTTATTTATTTATAGAAATTTATTGTTGACTGAAAACAAATTACATCAGAAGACAAACACCTGCTAATGTTAAATAAAATGTAATGTGATGATTAAATTTTGGGTAGAGGAAGAAATTTGCGATTAAGTATGCTGTCTCTCAGGGAAGAATTAGTTAATTAGTCAGGGGCTATACTAAGTAAGGTATATTTGTCTGCTTGGCAACAAAGACAAACCTTGCAAGCAAAACTCTGTTCAGTCAAATTTTAATGAGGCCCAGTGAGGCCTTGTGGTGGTCTCTTCTGCTGCTTTACATCTGAACTTGATACCTAAAACTTCTCTTTACTTTTCAAAGTTGAGCCCAACTCCATTCATTACTAAAAGAAACAAAGGACAAGGTAAAATTGAGTCCCTTGACCAGACAAAGGATGGATAAAAATAAAATAAATCCATCTGATGATGGATAAAAGTAAAATAAAATAAAAAATAAAAGGAAAATAAATACAGAATATAGATTATTCCAGCAAGTTGTGGAAGGAATGATAGATGATGAATATTCTTTAAAAAGGCAGAACAGGGCAATTAATCTTATATAATAACCTAATCAAAATCTGTCCAATACCCTTTCTGTCTGCAAAACCACTTGTGGAGTCAGAGACTATGTGTGAACTTTATAAATATATGCTTTCGGCAGCTCTGCTTGCACTGTCATTGCTGAAATCACTGGCTTACAGGGATTTTTACAACACCATGAATCTTACATTCTATATTTAATTCAATCGAATAAATTATTCTGAGATTCTGGACTCCGTAACTTGATAGCAAATCTCCTGATAAGACTAGTGAGGCCAAGGCATTTTGGATTAGGGTGCTACCTCTGGGCGCTGTGCTCAGTGTCAAAGGAACTCAGGTGTATATTGCATTTTATGCTTTCCATCCATTAATACAGTGGAAGTAGCAATTGGTTCAGAAAATTTCAAGTAACCCAAGGCCAGCTTGAAGTCTAGACAGCTAAGAAAGGTAAAAATAATGTGAAAGAAGTTCTTCTATTTCCTTGTAGTTTTAGAGATATGTTTCTCCAAGAAGCCGAGGTTCATTCTTGTAGACTATTGCAGAGAGTTTTGAGTTTTGGAAGCTGGGAGAGCTGCTGAACTGCCTTGGGGAACTGCTGTGACCCTCTGAAAGATAGTAGATATGAAGATTGAAGTGTGATTTATTTTTATAACATTGCTTTAGAAAAAGAAATCTATTTCCAAATAGTATATCTCACTGTAGAAGGCTATGATTAAAAGTCGCCATCTTTCAGGTATTGTTAAGAACCTAGAGGTTTTAGAGCTACGTAATAGCTGAAAAATCGATGGGTCAGAGGATTTAATTGACCTTCACTGGATGGGAAATATATGTGATTTCCTCAGCATTGCTCTCCTTTTTGGAAGAAGGGAACACATTCATAAAACAAAACATAATTTCATAGAACAATTTAGAAAGAGGAAGTCTGCTTTCCAAAATAATCAGGTAATAAGAAACGACAAATTGCAGAGGTGAGGGAGGGAAATAAACATCCTACCAATCCTGGCAGCTGTGGAGAGCTCTTGGAGTCTATTTTTACTTGTTTTACTGAAGTACCCGCTGAAATATTTTTATTTTCTCCATCTCTGGCGTCAGAAGAGGGTTTATCATAGTAAAGGCATCCTACTCCTAGTTACCAATGATATGCCTATTAGAGCAGCTGCAATTATGTTTTCTTTTTCCTTTTCTATTATCAGCAACATTTCTCATATTTCCCCTCACCCATTTCCTAAACTGTAATTATGAAAAGAGGGAAATCTTTGTGCAGCTCTGACTTATGACTATTAAAATAGGATGTAAGTGTAGCCTGAAGTAAGCAGCTTTTGCAGGAAAACTCTATTAACCTGGCATAACAGTTCCTCTAACAGCCTATGTTTGGGGTCATTAAATTGTGTTACAGCTATTAGGGAATATTCTAACCTTTGTTACTGTTATCCTAACACAGTCTTAAGTGCATTGTCCAAGACCTCAAAGCACATTTAAAGTAAAACTAAGAAACAGAGTAAAAGCATCATAGTTTTAAAGCATCATTACTTGTGTTGTAAGAGACCCGTATGCAGAGTGGGTAAAATTGTAGTACAAAGCATCCTTAAGTTACATTTTTTCAATGCATTGATTCTTAAACACAAGTCAATGTGTGCTTGTAATAAATATATTGTCGATACAAGAAGAACTTACTCTCTTTGGTACAAAAATGTTATCATTATTGTTAGGAATAAAGCAAGAGTATTGGAGATTATGAAGTTTGTTCTAAACCAGGATTCCTACCCTAAGTTTTGGATACATCTTGTTGAATAGATTCTTCCTGCTTAACTCTAGTTTCCATCCGAAGCACTTGAGCAAAGAGTATGCTCACTGAAGGCAGTGCATGTGGATATGCAAGAGGGCAGTTGCCTGCAGAGGGCAATTCATGCCTGCCACTCTCTGCAGTGTGGTCTGGAGAGCTGCTCTCTCCTGGAATCTTAGAGCGGGGACCTAGGGGTGACAAGTCCCCTGGTGCAGGCAGGTGACCTAGGTGCCCGAAGCTGGAGGAAGTGCCACTAGACTGAACTACCGTAGTGGATTTTACCATAAATGACATCTATGGGGATGATTCGGAAAGAACAGTCTCAGTGAGAACTGCTTGATCCCCTCTTTATGATTAATTTTCTTTATGATCAGTGATACTATCCTCAGCCCAGTATTATGTAAATGGATAATGTTTGTTGCTATCTGCAAAACATGGATACGTGCAAGGTTTAAATTCCCACAACCATGTACCTAAGCAAACTTTGTCCTCCTATTTTATATGTGGGGAAATTGCAGTACAGAGGAAAAATAACTAACTTACCTAAAATGTACACTATGGCACAACAAATTAAGCATTAATATAACATTTCATTGAGTATAATTCTGCTCTGGGATTTCCATTTGTTCTTTTGCTTTCTTTGGCAGAGGTTTGAAGCTTTGATGCTGTTTTCCTCAGTTATGCTAAAAGCAGGTTTTATGTTACCTCTGATTCAGAATGCTTGGGGGTGACTTTAAAATTCTGGATGAGTCGGAGTGGGAAATTCTTCTGAGTGTTGGATTAGGTCATTTTACAGCGAGAAATTCTGCTCAAGTCAGTGAATGAGTGCTCAAAGCACCTCTTCAGTCATCTCCTCCATCCTGACTGATCTAACTCCTTCACTGTCCTGAAGTTATTGTGAAAGCCTAGAGGAGCATTTCAAGTGAGGGGCAAAATTCCTCCACTGCCTCTGTCTTGCTGGCTATGAGCCTTGAGGAATCTGGATTTAAGCTATAATTTCAATTAAGTCGTCAAAGCTTATTGGTAAAGTTAACACTTTTTCCTTAAAATACTGAACCTATCCTATAATAGGATAAGCAAGCTGAATAGTTAGAATAATTTTGCCAATTTCTAACATGATAAATTTTTGCAAGAATTTCTCATGGACTGCCATTTTGTTTGGCATGGTATTATTGATTTACTGTCTACGTGAGCTAAATTAGGAGTTAAATTGTTCATAACAACAGTTTCTAGGTGATTTCATAACACAAATACTTTCAGAATTGGTTCAGTCATGTGTACACTAGTATGCATATTTTGGGTGCATTCAACTGAGTTGTTGCATATTGTTCTCATTAAAGAAATCACCTCCTTAATTTCTTTGAAACAGAAACTTACAGAAATCATCTCTTTTTTTTTGGTGAATTTTTGATTCTTCAGTGTTCTTTAGCCTTGCAATGTTGTAATCTATTTTTGTTTACTTTTGCTTAGCTGTCTTGTATAAATCATTCTGATAGGAGACAGAGCAAAACAACATGAAGTTGTACTAGTTCTGCACAGTAAAAAGAGGAAAAAAAACCTCTTGAGATAGAGATGAAGATTTTTTGGAGCACTCATTACTGACTTACCTCTGCCTCTACCAAAGCCATGAGAGATTTTACTGATATTTAAGGAAAGCAAACTGTAAGCCACAGTCAGAGTCTGGCAATATTTGAATTAACAGTAAACAGAACAAGGAACATCAGGCTGAAATAGTAATAGCAAAACTAATGAAAAATAATTAATCTGTAATACAAAGCTATGGAAGTTTTGATATAAATGTACCTAAGGAATTCCTGTCTATTTATTGCTGATTTACATTACTTATCTATGGAGAAGCTTAGTTACTTTAATTCCTTACCCGCCCTCAGGGCAAAAACAGTAAGCTAGATAAGTTATTCTCTCCACCTCTTTCCCAACAACTTTAATTGGGTGGTTAAATAAAAATCTCTGTTTTGATAGAGAAAGTGAATATGTTGAGTGAATAGGCACAGTGGGAAATATCCTGAGGATATTGCATCTGTTTAAAAGGATAAAGAACATAGATATCTTTCTCATAGAATTGTATTTTTTCTAGCATTGTTTGATTGCCTTTTATTTTTCCATCTTTCTGTTGTCTGCTTTCATGACAGTCTACTTGACTTTCACATACTAAGGGGTTTTTCTTTACCTTATGAAGAAAGAACAGTGTAACAATCAATGATGTTCTTTAAGAAGACAAATTAAAATAGAACAATTAGAGTGAGTGAGAAACACACATATAAAAAGAAAAGACAATAGAGAAGCTTCCAGAAATTAGATAGAAAATTTCTGAAAGGGGTTATCTGTTGAAATGTCCTTGTAGGCCAAGTCATAGTCTTGTAATAGGACATTTTCAGTTTATTGCCATGCCCAGGTCAAGAATCATGACAATAATAAGAGAGGAGGGACATGGGCAAGTGGTAGTTACCTAATCTATGTTTGTAGTGCTCACCTTATTTTATTTTAATTTTATTTGTAATTTTGTGCCCTGCAGTTGATAGATCTGGAAAGAAAAATGCTGTTTGGGAAAGAAAGACAAAGAAGTGAATTTTGCAAAGATGTCACTATATAGTTTGAGGAAGACGATTCAGACTGTGTTTTTCTGGTTACAGATCCATGAGCATATAGTTAGACATCTAATGCTTCTTAGAGGCATTTCCAACAGTCTGCATATGTCTGCTGTCTCTTGTATTTCTAGAAAGTCATTTCACATTTGAAAGCAGGCTGTGTCTTATAAGAAATGCTTGACAAAAGGTGTGATTTGACAAAGAACCATAGCTCACATCAAGCATTTAGTGACGACTGTGTAGGGTTTTATTTAGCTAAAATTGGTCTGGGTAATTCTACATTCTTGGTCCCAAATATGGGGTGATATATAAATGGTTCAGATGTCTGATATTGATGAATTAGCAGCAGTGTGCATGGTAAGAGAGAAGGGGGTGGTGAAAGACCAGGCATTTTTCGATTCACCTTAGAATAATTTAAACTACTAAAAACAAAATGCTGATGTTGTCTTCTATCCAGTGCAAAGTTATGCTCTAATGTATTTATAATTGGTTTGTCTAGACCAGTTATAAAAAGTCACCCACTCTTGAAAGATGTCCTTGTGGTTTAACATAACATAGTATTATAATTTATTTCTTGATATTCAGAAATAATTTCCTTTTTCATAACTTTACTTCAGAGCTAAGTGGTCACTGATCACCTTTTGGCATTTCAGCTGGCTATAGTTTTTCTTTTCTTTCTTTCAGTCTGTTTAGATCAAGAAATTTTGTCCATAGTTAAACAGACTTAGGCACTGACTGGTATGTTGGAGCTGTCAACTCTCAGCTTTCCTTCACACCAGGATGGCTCTAAATGTTATAACTGAGTTTTTCATTTGCTCTCATTTCATGTGTGTCTGGCATGTGGGGTTTACTTTTAAAGAAGTAAATAGAATAACAAGACAGAGCACACCAACTAAATCCTAACTAGTCAACTAGTCATTTATTGTCCATAATCCTATCTAAGAAAGCACGGAGAATTAATTTTTCTTAGGTATAATAATAGACTGATTTTTAAGGGTCTTCCTTTGTAACTAGAGGAAAACCTGACTCTGGCAAATAGGCCTAAATGAAGTTAGAATACTCCTCACTAGCATCTTGTATTTATATTCTTCATCGTTTATATAACTGACTGACTGCATAGTGCGCACTCCTATTTTGGCCTGTGTAGTCCTCGTGCTCTTCAAATCCAACTTCTTCAAGGTCTCAGTACTTTAAAGTGATCCTGTGGTCGCTTACAAAAAAGAGAATTGTGGTTAATCATCCTTTATTACTCCGGTGCTTTGGGAAGGCAGGAGGCTTCATGATGTAAACAGTTTCAAGAAAATAGAGGTGCTTACAAAAACAAAGAGATTTTTTCCTACTTTGAGATTTCATACCTACTGTTATAAAAAGAACATTGTTTTATTTATTTTCCCAGAGGGAATATTTATATATCATTAGGAGTTCATGCCTGTTCTTCCCTCTGGTAAGCTGCGTGTCTGATTTTGAAAGCAAGCTCGGCACGTTAGGTTTTTTGTCCGTTGGTTGTTTGTTTTTAACTGCCACTGGAGATACGGTGCAATGCTTCCATGAGTAAGATCTCTTGATCTTTTGCAGCTTGGGAAAATGTCAAATTTTTCATCTTCAGCTTTGATCCATCTGCTCGCAGAGAGCAACTTGCCTGGAGTGGATGCAGCAAAGAATGATGCCCTGCTGGGAATATAATCCCGGGACTACGAGCGGGCTGCGCTTTCCCCCAGCGCAGGAGGTGCTGCTGGCTGGAGCACAGACACGGCAGCGATGGGGCAGAGTGAGCAGGCTGGGATGGAGCGGAGAGCACCGGGTCCGGGCTCGGTGTGGAAGCGGATGCGAGGAGGAGCGATGTGGAGCCCGGCTGTCACCGGCTGCAAAGAGGGAGGAGGAAGGAAATGTAATTGGCAATTGGGGGAGAAAGGAGGAATAGGAGTCTTGGAAGATATATCTGAGCCCAAGGGCAAACGCAGAGGTCTGCTTTTAAAGTAAGAAAGAAACAGGCAGGTATCTAAGGTAGAGGATGGGTGAGATGGCTCAGGAACACGAAGCAGAAAGCAGCAACAGGTCCCCAGGGCTGGAGGGATCGGGAGGCAGCTGTTAGGGCCTGGAGCAGCAAGCAGATCAAGGAGGAAGAGGATGGCAGCTGAGTAAGCCCAGGCAATAGAAAGCTTGCAGGACACTAAGTGTGTATGGTATGGGTACAAGGCGAAAAGATAGGCTGGTCAAAGCCTAAAGAAAAAGAAAGCTTTTTTAATTTTTGAAAACACAAATGTGAATATCACAGTTTACCCCAAGTGCTTAAATGACTATTTGTGTTGTTCAAAAAACTCTGCATCTTCATCTGTTCCTATGACTTAGTACTATTTTTAGGTGAACAAAAATCTTAATAAACTCCATTTATTTTTTAAATCAAGATGTATGTAACATATTCATGCTTGATAATATTCATCAGCCCACATTAGAATTGCATTCCAGTGTAGATTTAGACCATATTTGATTTCCTCCCAGCTCCATGTTGTGGAAGGAGTGTACAAAATAGATGTGGTCAAAGGTAAAAGCTGTCAGAATCAGCTTGTGCCTGCAGGGGTCAGCAAAGAAGTTGTGCAGGTTCTGGCCCTCTCCATCTGCTCCAATTTCATTTGCTCTGCAGAGCGCAGTATGCTCTGATAGAACCAGCACACACGTTTTGAATTAATCAGTCACTTCAGCATTAATAATTCAGTGCAAATTATAATAAGCTGATCTGCAAATGTACCTTTGAAAGGCAGTGGGAGAGCTCGCTCTCACATCCAAGCCACAAAATCTTAATCTTACTGCAGCAGGGTTGGGAATCATTGAATCCCATGTTGTTGTGCTTGGTCAAACTCAAAGCAATTGCTGTTTTAATAAGTCCTTTCCAGAGTGAGTCCTTTCCCAAAAAGGAGCCCGAGAGGAGCTAGATTACCTGAGCTTCATAAGGGATGGTATGAATGCACCAAGATAGGTTTCTAGTGCTGGGAAATGATAGGTAGCATGAGGCATGATAGATTTTTCCCTCAAGCAGAAAAAATCTGAGAATCGTTGAGTGTGTTTCAAATGTCATCTCCCTATTAAGAGAGTTTTCCTTTAGCTCCAAAATTTCTACAGAAGAAAAATCTATGTCAGTAAAATTCTCTGTCAGGAAATCTTTTGTATCTAATCCACCTTAGTCTTTCTTGGTCTGAGCCAACAATACGTAATGGGAGCTCAGATCTGACCAGAGAGGGACGTGGTTTTGTGATTCCTGCTGGGCAGTAAAGTGACTCAGGCAGGCCTGCTCAGTTAGTGTCCAGATGAAATTAAACATTTCTTTTCGGGCCAGCAAACAGGAAAGAAATATTTCAGTATTTTCACATGCATTTTTAATATTATTTTACACACAGAATGGATACAGCAATAACAGTTATCTCATGTTTTATTAAAAACATGTCAAATTCCAGATTGATGGGACTGGAAGTTATTCTTGGTCACCTCTATTTGAAATGTGAAACAGTAAATCAGAAAATAAATCATTTCTAATATTCACAAGTATAGCTAATTTATTGCTATCCTTAGGCAATGGTGTTTTGCGCAGTGATCTTGTGTGAAAAACTGTATATGATCTGGGTATTTTTAAAATACAGAGAATAGCCACATGGAAAAATAAAAACAAATTACACTGGTCACCATTATCCTTATCTTTTCTGAAGTGCAGTTCTCAGAATGAAGCATAGCAGAAACAGTGGTACCAGCCTGTGACATGGACGTTTTTTGTCCTGTGTCCAGTAGACAATATCTCCCCTTGTGCATCTCCTTTGTAATTTTCCTATTTTTCTATAGCTTGGAGTGGTGGTTTGGCTTTGTGAGCCATTGCCCTTCATAGCTTCCTTTCAGCAATACCATTGCCTAGCAAGTTGTCCCCATTCTGTAGTTTTTCAGTTTATTCCTCCTGCCCCAGTGTAGAACTTTACATCTGTCTTTATTGAATAGCATCTTTTTCTTTCTTTTTTTTTTAGCATTTGTGAAAATCATTTTGAATAGTAAACCCTTCCTCTAGCAACCTGCTTGCCTTATTGTCTGATTTTAGTAAGTATAGTTTCTATTCCACCATTCTTGGCAATGTACTTTTGGAAATCAAGGGGCATATCCAAGAAATTAAATATAGTCCACTATATACTGCTAAAAAAGAATAAATCAGAGGAAGCTATTATTAGTTTGGCAATAACGTACTTACATATTCGGTCAGCAATACCTATTTTAAGAGGAGAAATCCTTTTCTATTCAGGAAATTGGAAATTCCAGTTGCCATGCAGCCTGCAGCAATGGGGATGGGAGAACTCTCCGGCCCGTTTGCTGCGTTGGTCAGTGTGTGCCCAGCCTTGGTCATCCCCCAGGAGTTTTGCACAGTGAACAGAAGATATGACATTAATAGCAACAAAACTTTCAGAAAGAAGATGAAAGTTGTTTGCCTTCAGTTTCAGGTATAGAAAGGGTTGGGATTGGTTTGTTACTGGTTTTTGCTTGTTTCTTTACCTGAACTGTACAAAGTTTCTGGTTCATAAGATTGTATCTGTTCAGTTAAACTCTTTGGGCCTCAGCTCCAACATCCTAAATAATACTCAATGCTCTGTGTGACTTGTATCCAGCATGCTTAGCCATCAGGAATCAGAAGGATGTGACAGATGCAAACAAAACACACAATAAATGTCCGAGTGCATTTCTTCCTGCTTTAAGAGGGATCCAGGGTGGCTATTATAAGAAAGAGCCCTACCTTTGAGGTTTTCACAGCTAGCTGAAATAGATCCTGTCACACCATGTCTCTGCACGTTCTCTTGTCTCTAAGTACTCTTAAATCCATTGGTACGCAGGTCTACCACTAGAGAGTATAGAGCAAAGAATTTCAAGCCTTAGTTCTTTTGGTTCTAAAGGGAAAGGAGATGGAGAGTATAGCACACAAAGTAGTTACATGGGAGGCAATGAAATATGACTGAGTGCATTGGGGTTTTCTTGTTGTCCTCAGTGAAGCAAGTGAATCATTGGCATCTTCTGAGTTGTTCGTCTCATTGGTAGATATTCTCCTATGAGAGAAGTTCAGTTCCAAATGACCTGTGAAGAAACAGTGCTTGTGTAAAGGGGAAAAAGATTTATGAATTTTAGGAATTTAACATTATATTTCATGCATTAGCATTTAAATCTCTCATAAAGGTAATACTAACTGCCAGTGGTAACCTAAACAGAAAGCCTAAGTGGTAGTTGTACCTAATCTCACTATTTTTTGTGAGGCTTGAAGGATTTGTCATGTTATATTTGGCTTGTGGGAGCAGCAATGTGTCAGTTAACAGGTAATTGCTCTCCTACACGCATAGTTGCACTGAGGAAGATGTAAAACTTGTAATCACACTGTAAACCCCCATATTTATGTATTGCAGACCCATGTTTCCAAGTTCCTTTATACAACGTGCTTGCCTTGTGAGAGCTATCTGAAACGAGGTGACAACCTGATGTAAATCAATACTTTAACTGTAGTGGACTTCCACTTGCACACTGAAAACACCTGCTTATTCTTGGAGCTGGCCTAATTGTGTCACCATCCCTAGTGTTGTACCCCAGTGCTGGGGGGATGTTTACAACTTGTCTCTTAAGTGTCAGGCAGTATTTGAAACAACACAGATATTGTAACACCTCCAGAAAAAAAATGACTGTTCTTTGTCTTAATCAGCTTGAGAAGAATGGGAATGTGGATGAAATAGAATAAACAGACTTGCATGCCATTTTTGACCCAGTTTCCTCATCACTCAAATGTTCTTTGGACAGAGCCTGATTACTCTTCTGGATGACAAACTAGCACCCACACACCTAGTGATGACTGCTCTCTTTTGGAGCCAGTCTTCTTCCAGTGCACCTTTTCTCTGAGGCTTTATCTACCTTTCTCTGTGTCTCTCTTTTTAATAGCTGGCTTCCATGGCTTTTCCTTTTCCTTTTTTTTTTCCCCCTTTTCTCTCTTCTTCTCTCTTCTTCTCAATTTCAGACAACCTGACATCTGCAAATTTCATCCATCCTGTCGTCCTAATGTGTTTTCCATCAGACAGGCAGTTAAGGGTTTATATACCCTCTGTTGTTCCTTGCTGGGAAAAAGCCAACTTGGCCCTGACACAAGGCAGTGTTTTTCACACGTGCACACTGATGTATTCAAAACACAGCCAATAATTGTTAAATTTTCCACAGACATATTTCTCAGTCACTTGCTGCAAAGACCCAGGAAGCAGATGAAGGCATTGGGAGCCTCTGAGAGACAGTCAAGAAACTAATTTAATAATCTGCTTCTGCAAAACTGCTTTCAGGTAGGTTTTTCCTGAAGGAATTTCCTTGGCTGATTAAGGATATATCTTGGTTGCTAAAGCACTGTAGCAAAACTGAGGTAGCAGAAAGCTAATAAACATTTTTCTGCTTTCCAAAAGTCATCCTGATTATTTACATTGTATGAAGCTATAATGTTGTTTAATATTAAAATGGAATGCTATTTTAAGAAGTAACTCAACAACAAGATAATTTAAAGGCTTTTGTGAAATGCTGTTTTTTATCCTTTGTGCTTCATGGTCTAAATCAGAAGCAATTTATAGATTTTTTTTTTTCTGTAGTGCTTTCAATTCATTGTTCAGCTTTTGAACCTATAACGTTTTCTGCTAGCTGCACAGATTCACAATCCTTTCTTTGCTGATACTCATCTAACTCTGAAGTGCAATTATATTGTATTTCCTTGCTGTTTGCAAGTATAGAAAGTCCTTATTGACCTTACTGTGATAGAAACCTATCTTTGGTACAGTAACCAATAAATCTTGGAGTTGAAGTATGTCTGCTTTAATCTTCACTGTAATCAATTAGCTTGGAGGTTGACACTGCTAAGCTTTAACTCTGCTGGGTGTTTGCAGGAGGTAGAGGCAGTCTCTGAGCTGCCTCTTCTGAAGTATTGTTTGTAATATTAGGATTCATTAGTAGAAGGGTAAATCTATACACAGGGTCTAATTCTGGGCACAAGGTATAAAATGGTTGAAGCATACAGTTGGACTCTACATTATATCTGCTTTTTGGACAAAAGTCAATAATTTATAAGGTACAAGAGCATAATTGACTTTTAGTTTGTACAGAAAATTTTGTATACATGTACTATGAGAAATCTGCAGAGCTTTTTTAATTTCTAACAGTTATTTTTCGTATGAATCATGACTTTTGCATTAATCAGATTGTTGATTTGAATGATTATTACCAAATGCCATGTAATAACAAAATCCTTGTTATTTCCGATATTTCCACACTGTTTTCTTTTTTTGAAATTCAGCTGCATGTTCCCTCCCTGTCTGATCTTTCTTTAGACGTAAGTCAGAGGCTGCATACGCTGTTGAGTTGTCAAGATACTTAATATGAGAGCCCCAGGAAAACATGAGACACTTCCTCAAAATGCAGATGTGGTGGTTTCCATGATCCTCCTGCAGTTCAGGAAACAAGGAGCTCCAGATGGCTCCGCAGTCCTCAAGTCCTGAAGAACCACAAGTGCCGCACCAGCCAGCATGGGCCTCGGAGCCCAGACTCACATGGGCTCTGATGACTGGAGAAGAGAGGTGTGCTCTGTGGTGCTCCCCAAGAGTTAGGGAAGCCCCTGTGCTCCATGGCCAGAGTCACCACAGTGTGAGGCTGCCATAGCCCTCCAGTGACCCCCTGGGTGCTGAACAAACCTAGCGAGCAGAGGAGAAGTGACACCGCAGAGCTGCACTGTGAGCATCGCAGTATGTGACACTTTGCACTGAGTATCTGTTGACCATCCACACTGATTCCCACAGGCATGTTTACTCTTATCTGTTGAACACCCGTGCTGTTCTTTGGTACTGCTATCTACTGAGGCCATCAATTGCCCATCAATTGCAAGAACAGTGAGTTGCTGAGAAATACAAACATAACCAAGCTCACAGGCTGACTCTTTTCTTACATGTTTTCTCACTTGTTTGTCATTTTTGCAGGCGAAAACACTAGAAGAGGGACTTAATGGATCATGAAGAAAACAGAGGAGTAAAATGCAATTTTACACTCTCCTGAAGCTGGTGTTACCATTAAGTCATGCGGGGCCAATGGAGTGGTGTGGGGCCACTCTGGTGGCCAGGAGCCACCTTGCTCAAAACAGCTTTTCTTTTTTGCTGGGTTGTTTCTCAGCTGGATCATTTCCTTAGCCTGGTACATCATTTACCTGTGTGCATGCTTTGGCCAGTTCTCCAAGGGCAGAAATGTGCAGACAGCATAGGAGGAAGGGCAGGACTTCCCCATTTAGTAATGATATTGTGCACAGAAGCTTAAACTGAGCATGAAACAACATCAGAAAGCTTTAGGGGGATCTCTTGCTGTTGAAACCATTTGTCTTTCAGTACAGAGCTTTGCAGTGACACACACTAGCTGGTTGAAGTTCTAGCTCTACTGAGGAGCTCAGTTAAATCTTGCTGGGAATTTCGGTAGAGCCGAGGACACCAGAAAAACCTCCTGCAAGCATGCAGCTCTCCTTGTGCGTGGTCTCCAAGGAGGTCAAGGGGGTAAGTCTGCACCCACACGCAGTCTGAAGAAACAACAAGAATTTAGGGGCGGTAAACATCACATGAGAAAGAGCTAGAAAGTAGGATGAGTAGAAATTGCTGTGGTTGCATTGATACCCCCTATTATTTTTGAAATGTTTACCTGCTTGGTTTTGTTTATAGAACACGAATCTTCCTGATTTTTGCTCTGGATAAGCATCCCTTCTGTGTCCTAAGCTGAGCTCTGCATTGAACAAGAGCATATCTTATGTAAAAGGCACAGAAAAACAGCAGGATATACAGGCTAGCAGGGAAGCAAAACAGGAGGATTTGCAATTGTCACTTTTCAGCTACTGTTGCAACAGGGACAAAAAGCTTCCCCTCCTGCCCTCCTGTTTGAGATTTCACAGCTCATAAAGTTTCTACTGCTTGCTTTTTTTTTTTTTTTTTTTTGTGGCGGGTGAGGTATTAACAAGGAAGAAAAAGCACTAGAATCACTAGTGTATCCCCTCAAAATACTCACAGTATATTTCATGTTTGGTTTAAAAACATTATTAATAATAATAATGTTGTGTGTCTGATTATTTTTACAGGAAAACTAAAAACAAATGCATTCAAAAGCACATATTTTCCTGCAAAAATTTCATTGGAGGTACCCCCAGTGAACTTACCCTGCACACACTGTTCTCATGATGATGGCTGAAGTGTCTGAGGGGCCTCAGGCCACAGCTGGGAACCAGGTGACCCATCTAACTTAGACTTTCCCCTCTCTGTGCTGAGAAGAAGTCATTTTCAGGTTGCTTTTGTTTCAGAGATAACTGAAATACCTTGCTTGGGATCAAAAACCTGAAAGTTTACTTTCTGAAAGGATGCAATTTATGTGAGCTTTTGAGACATTTTCTGGCAGCAGAAAATAGAGAAACAAAGATTTGGAAATATCTGGACAGAATTTTGTTTTAGGAGAAAAAATAAGTGGATCCTGTCTCATTGTGAAATGACTTTTTAAAGTTATGTCTTATGTAATTTAAAATGCTAAAAATCCTCATAAAAAGCACCGTAATTACAATATTTTGGGATGGTGGTGCAAGAAGTCGGCTATTTTCTTGGGAGATTTCTAAAATTATTTTGCACTGTTAATATGAAGGGGCAGAACTAGTTTAAATAACAAATAAGCCTTCAATACATACAGATCTGTTTGAACCCAGCCACATACATGACATAACCTTTGTGAAACAACAATTTAAAATCACTCATACCTTGTAACTTGCTTGTCATAGCAATACTCTAAAACCTGCTTCTTCGTTTTTGTTGTTATTTTGTTGCTTCTAAAGCATCATGGCAGAAACATCTGCTTTTTTAGAGTCTGGCTCATTCCATTGATTTTAAGAGGTTTTGAATTGGACCACTAGTTAATACTGCACACTGGTCATCATTCCTGGTATTTAATGTGTATATCCCATTTCCAGCCGCTACTAGTAGTTGCCTCATCTCGTTTTGATGCATAACTATAAAAGACACAAAAGCAGCACATTTTTTAGCTGGATAGACATGTTTCTATTTATGGGTTTTCAGTCATGTATATTTATGAGATTCTAAAATTGTATGCCCAACTTCAGAATTTCTTTAGTGTCCAAATCTCATGAATTCTAAAAGCATTTATGTTTTAATATGTGTGATTATTAACCATATGTACGAAAAATCACAAGTAATATTATGACTAATTTCCTGTGGGAACTGACAAATTGCCTGTATATATTTTTCCTGTTTCATAACTTCGTTTGATTTCCATGCAGCATATTCATGCTTCTGACAAATGAGGCAAAATATAATTGACACTTTAAAAATCAATTTTCTTGCCATTTAGTGAGCTTGATCATCTCTAGAGTAATAGAAAAATACAAACTTCTTTTTCAACAAACAAGGTAATTGACCTGTCACTTAAAAAATAAAAATCCGCTTGCTGCTATTTCCACACATTTCTTGTTACCATTTATGGACTGATTAGTTTGCCTTATTTTCTTGTATCTTCACCCAGGTGCATCTTTAGCTCAAACCTGCAAGGGTGTCATTTCATTACTAGAAGAAGAGGAGTAGTTTTCAACACCCTATTGTTCTCCCTCTTGAATTTTTTCTGGACTTGTTTGCCATGCGCTGTTAAAAAAATAGATTGAGGTTTTAGTAAGTTGTATGAAAAGTTTCCCTATTGGGATAATTTGCCTATACATAAGCATCTGAAATGTCATGTGTGAATTAAGGAATTTCTGTATGTGCTAGCTTCTGTTATTCCTAAAAGAATAAAGCTACATCCCTACTAGTTATCCAAATTGCCACATAGGTGGCATTTCTCTCTGAGTAGAGTCTCTAGTGTCTAATGAGGGATGAACTCATGCTGCAGTCTTAGTATAATTTAGCTTAAAATTAATTCAACCTTGAGATACAAATCTCATGTACAAGTTTTGGTAGTTCCAGGACTATTTATTTGAAAAATACCCTGGTTACTCAAGCAAAAGATGAAGGCTAGGGACAGGAAGCGGCCTGGGTGAGCGTAGACCCGCGGCATAGGAGGGAAGGGAATGGCTGGCACGGGAGGAGGTGGCAGGAGAGCCAGGCTGGGATTTGGGGAAGCAGAGGAGAGGGGCCAGCAGGTCCAGCTGGGGAGCTATGCTTAGGGAACGTGGGCATCAAAGTGAAAGGGACCTCCCTGCTCAGGCAGCACAGGAATTGTCACAGCAATTATTTGGGTTTTACAGACCTATTTTTGGTCTCAAATTAGGTGGCACAGGTCTTGAAACTGAGTCTCTTTCCTGATCCACATTCATAGCACTGGTCTGATGATTTGGGATTTTGTTTGATACATCTAACTTACGACTAGTTGTCAGCATGCTTTGGTGCAGAGAACCTAAGAAAGCTTGGTTTCAACATCTGTAGAGTTTTACTTCTTGACTACTACCATCTGTAGCCATGACATCTCCTTCCATGCCAAAGCCACTGCTGTCTTTTTTGCTGAATGTGAATTTAAAAGTAGAACTTTAAGCAAAGCATCCTCTGGTATATGTGATATTTTCAGTGGCACAGAGGCTGCTCACTTTGAGTCTCCAGCCCCACAGTCACCAGATTTTCAGTGAAAATATCCTGAAGAACGCTAATGTTTCTAATATCTCAAGCTTTGGGAACAAGGAGGGAGTTCCTCTGTTAAATACAGATTTGGATAAACTGCTAGAACTGCCATTCTGTCTTGGATCTGGGTAGGAAAGATCTTCCTTGTATTTCATTAAATGACAGTATTAAGGAGGAATGTTTAATTGGATTTAAAAGAATTGCAAGCAAGAGCAATGTACAAAACACTTTCTAGTTGCAACCATGATTGATTGTGTTGTGGAAAGGTCATACAAGTAAACAGAACTTGCCCATCGCTATATGGGGGTAAGATTGAGTGTGCTGTGTGAGTTTTTCTTCTTTTTTTTTTTACTACTGCACTATTGCCTTGGTTCATAAATACCCCCCACCCCCTAGTTGGCAGATAGTAGTTTAATGGCTAGGGAGCCACATAACAGTAAAAATGCTCCGGGAAAGGCCTGCTATAAAAATTCTGCAGACAGTTCTAAAGTTATTTAATTGTAGTCAGATTGGATGTGGGTAAAATAGTATTTAAACCAGCCATTATTTTATGCTATTGTGGACTGCATTTCTGAGAGGTTTTAGCAGCCCAGGCTTGCAAGTGAAGGAACGATGGTGGAAGCAGTGCGACAGTTGCAAACATGAATAGTGAGTGTGCCCTGGCCCTAGTGCCCTCAAGAGTTGTATTTTAAAGTCGTCTGCAGTTGACTGGGGACTTGAGTAGCAGCAAGCAATTGCTCTTACTGAAACACTCGAGAGTAAAATATATACTGAATAAATTGTAGACTTGGGTTAATCTGAATGCATCATGGAAATCTAAGGTTTAGAGTTCTAGTAAAATCCAAATAAAATATATATTCTTTTACATTTTATGATCTATCAATTTCACTAATCATAGTAAAGGAAATTTTTAAATAGGTTTGAGTCTTAATGTATTCTTAAATACTGATTTATTTAAAATAAAACTTTTATAAACACTGATTTTTTTAAAGCTTTATATAAAAAGAAATAACCACATCCAAACATTCTCACAGGCTGACTCAGAAACCTGTCAGTTTGCTGAGTCTGGTAAACCTTTGTGCTCATAAGACATTCTGATTATAGTCACTATATATAGTCATTACATATAGTTGTATAGTCATTCTGATTCTGTAGTTTCAGAGGTAGTACAGGTGCTTTCAAATATGTTTCACAATAATAATCTCTGCTAGAAAAGAAATAGTCCTTAGAAGTGCCACACAATACAAAGAAGGCATTCCAGTGAAATAATGAGTGGAAATGATAATGCAATTCAGAGTTTTCTCAGATAGGAGTCTTAACTATGCAATCAAGTGAAGATTTTTATTTATACATATAATGGATCATTTATTGTGTAATTCAGCAGTTCTGACTAATAACGAATAATAATGCAATTAACATACACAAAATGAAGAAAGGAATATAAAATAGGAGCTCAAATGAACCTTATTTGTTTGTTTCAAAGGGTATATTCTCACTGTATTTGAGGAGTACAAGCCCCATGGCATCATTTATTGAAATGGTATAATTCACCTGTTCTTTTCCTCCTTTGAAATCTTTCTCTGAATAGATTGTGGAGCTCTGTGTTATGTTTTAGTCTCTTCTTCTAGAAGCACAATCACTTCTTTAATGCCAGCTGGAAGGAAATGACTGGTTATTAAGGCATTAATGATTGAGCCTGACATAGCAGGGAAAAAAGTGCAAGAAAAGGCTTTAATTAGACTCATTCCTTGTTTTTGTATGACTTACGCAGTGCAGGTTTATGATATAATTGGGTTGATTTTAAATCTTGTTTTGAAATCCGCTGTGGTGTGGAAAAAATATCTTTCCCTAAATATAGTGGATAAGCTACTAAAATGCACAGAGAGCTCTCTGCAGAATTAGCTGAATTTCCTATCACAGACACATATTAACAGTTTCTGGGCTTGGGAAGTGTCAAGGGTGAGAGAATTTTGGCTAAGGCACAGCAGAAGCAGGAAGAGGCTTGGCTCTGGTTCAGCTGCTGAGCTGCTTTATCCATTGTGGAAAACTTCACGTAGACCTTAGTTCTGCACCAGCTTTTGGTGGGAGCCAAATGTGTTCCTGGGAATGCTGCAAGGAGAGAGATGATAGCCCCACGGTCAGCTCGGAGATGGCTCTAGCTGCTCGGTTGGTTTCCAAAATAAATCTGACAGCACTGTTAAGTTTAAACTCAGGCACCAAATCTGAACTTTCAGGAAACTGGTATCTCCAGAATTTTATCTGGATCTGAACTGTGGAACTTAAAATTCTCCAAAACATTTTAGCTTTAAAAGAATATTGGGATTTCTCAATCTATCACCTGTTGTTTGATAGAGGTACTTAAAAAAAATCATGCTGGAGAATTACTTAATGACAGTAATAGATGATTACATTTATCCTCGAGTGATATAGGTGGATTCTGAACCTAAAATTATTCTAGGCTCAGATTGCCAGTGATCTGGTTGCATAGCTGCTGGGCATACGCTCTCAGCCTTCAGCAAATGAAATTAATTCAACCTAGCTTTGCAGTGAAAGAAGGTTAATAGCCTTATATTGAGTATGATACGTTGGGAGTACTGTAGTACATAATAGTTACCACGCATGAGAAGAGAAATGGTCATTCCTTAAACTATGGTAGCTTGACAGTCAATCTGAGCTCTAATAGTGAGTTTGAAAAGCCATTTGAGATTGCCTACTTTCCTTGTCCTGTCTCTAAGAAAGAAGCTGCTGTGACGATGAGCCCGGTGAACAAGTCTGAATGAAACCTGCAGAGAAGGTAGATTTTTTGATAATCATCATCAACTAAACAGCATTTTTTCCCTTCGTCTGTGTCATTTGTAATTCTGAAGATCATTCTTTCCCATGGTGTCCATGACTGGCTCCTCCTGTTCTCTGCAGTGCCAACCATCCATTAATGATCATGCTGCAAGCATGCAAATTACACCACTCTTAGAGTACTTTGTCTTTTCTTCATCTCACTTGTAGCTGCAGAGCTGGTGTCATCTACCCTTAAAGAATGTGTGCCAAGGCAATGTCACAATATGTCAGGAGGGTGCATTCATTTAAGAGGAAGTGACAGAAGGTAAGGAAAGGGCATGGCACATGAGCCAAAAATTACACGTAATTCAAGGGGAGAAGGATAAAAGTGACACCATAGGAGAGACAAGTAAACAAAATGGGCACTTCTCTCAAGAATCTTTGTCCTACGTGCATGCATAAAAGTCATTATTTTAAGAATTTAGAAGAATTAAGGTTTCCATAACAGAGTGGTAGTAGGTAAGTGTAAGTGAAGTCACTGGAGAGTCAGTGTGAAAGGCTTCAGTTGTTGATGAAGCTCATAAGAAACAACAAATAAATGACTGTGTAATGCCATGAATGACCTTGTCCAGGTGAAAGCAGAAGCGGGCTTATTCAGAAGCCTCGAACGCACTGCTGGTTCCCCTCCTTTGGCAAACAGATGGCTTGGCAGAAGACGTAAAACCCACTGGGGTAGTGATGTGCAGACATTTCAGGAGTCAGCACAGAGGTGCATACCTTCCACAAAGTGCATGGAAAGGTCAGAGCTGTAACCTTAAGTTCAGCCACTGTCAGAGTCTGCGAGCTAGGTGAGCAACCACAAACACTTCATCTCTTCTGTAAGAGACAGGTATGGGTTGGCTGCCCTGAAAAGTCAAACTCTTAGTGGGAAAGGATGATACAATTATCAGGGGAATACAGCTTTCCCTGTTCTGTTTCTTTTGGCCAAACTCAACTCTGGGATGCCTGACTCCTTTTTGAATCTTGTGCGTGACCTTTTGCTTGTTTATGTTCAGAGACTGGAAGCTGAAAACAGTATTGCAGTGTTATTTTCGGTACTAATTTAGCTGATTTTGGGAAGCCTAGCTATAAAGCTGGCTTCTGAGAGCCTCACATAGGTAAGCTTGCTCGGGCCTGTGAATGTAGTGGTGATCTTTACTATTTGCACTCCAAAAGCCATCAGATCCTGCCCCAAAGAAAATCACTTAAGGTCTTGCTACCTTCTTCCCTGGGAGCCGTGGGGGACATCAGGTGAAGTGACTTTTCCAGAGAGAGCAGTAAGATCTCTGTCTTTCAGAAGTGATACATTAGGTGCAAATTTTTATTGTTTTTTTTTTTTTTTTTAAATACTCATTTGTCCTACGTACAACAAATCTCTCAAAAGTAGGAAACTTTTTGATCTGGTATGCCTTGAAGAAAATTCAAACTTAGTATACTAACTTTTTTTGTTAGTGGCTACAAGCTATAATTTGTGTAACAGTCACATGGCATACTGCCACATCAGTCAAGCTTTTTGAAATGAGTTGTGGTTTAAACATTGCTTGCTTAAATCTTCTGTCTACACAGGCCTACACATATGCACTCAATGAAATGAATAGTTGTCAAAAGAACAAAACATGTATTATCTGTTCCCTACACTGACTTGAGCAATAATGAATACCATTACAAAGGAAGCCTCTTGCAGATATGACAGATTGTGGATTTTGCTTTTTTAATCACATGAGGAATACTCGATATGAATTAAAACAAGGCAGTGTGCGTGCTGGGGGATCGTATGTCTAGTGGAATTAGAATTACCTATTTTAATTGATCTTTATTGCCATGGGAAAGCAGACATGGAGAGAAAAGAGGAGCATAGGAATTTTATCTTCATGAAATGAAGTATTGTATGAAAACAAAATATTGTTGAAAAAGTAAGAAAGTTTTAACATGTTGGAACACCTTAAAAATAGAGCTAAGGAATTTTATAAGTACTTTCTAATAGTTTCTCCAAAATCTGTTTTAGAAAGTCATAGCATGCTACCACTTTCCTGAGCCTTTTGCCTAATCCAAAGCCTAGTGCAGTCACTTGGAGCTTTTCTGTTGCTGGTAAATAATGTGTTTACTGACATCCTCAGTTCCTGAGTGGCCGGACAGTACTTCCTGCTGAGGAACGCTCTGCTGGTACAGTGCTTGTTACTTTTATTCATGCACCATAGAATCACAGAATCGTTAAGGTTGGAAGGGACCTCTAGAGATCATCTAGTCCAACCCCCCTGCACACGCAGGGTCACCTAGAGCACGTGGCACAGGGCTGCGTCCAAGCGGGTTTTGAAGATCTCCAGAGAAGGAGACTCCACAACCTCTCTGGGCAGCCTGTTCCAGTGCTCTGTCATCCTCACTTTCAAGAAATTTTTCCTTAAGTTCCTGTGAAACTTTTGGTGTTTCAGTTTCCAGCCGTTTCCTCTAGTTCTGTCGGTGGCCACCAGTGAAAAGAGACCAGCCCCATCCTCCTCACGGCCTCCCTTGAGGTACTTCTAGACACTGCTCAGGTCCCCTCTCAACCTTCTCTTCTCCAGGCTGAACAGATCCAGCTCCCTCAGCCTCTCCTCATAGGGCAGATGTTCCAGGCCCCTGATCATCCTTGTAGCCCTGCGCTGTGTTCTCTCCAGAATCCTTTAAAAATCCTTTGTCTTTAAAAATAATTTCTGAGGGCAAATTTACTATAATTATGGTGTATTTTCTCTAGTAGTAATTTTCCTGCAGTGATTTGTACTACCTCGTTAGTGGATATTTGTTTCCTCCCATCCAAGAGTAGTGCTCTGGTATGGTATCGCATTCCATCTCTGGTTCCTTGGTCTGGGGATGCTACCCTTGCCTGCAGCTTGCATCTTGCTACTGTCCTTGGGCTGCCTCAGCTACTGGAACAAATTACTAAGTAAACTGTAAGCAGATAAAGACCTTTTGCAGATTATTCTGAAAAAGCATGCAAGCACTTACGTGTCTTTCTAACTTATTGGCAAAGCAATCTCTGTCTCACTCAGGAGCAGAGTAAGGACTGTGGTAAGTGCCTCAATCAGGGAGGGCTGCCTGAGAGTGGCTACATGAGCATTCTGCCTGCAGAAGAGAAATAGGGTATTTCTGTTTGTGCTAGGCATCCATTTGTAAAATGAAAAATGCCTGCTCTACACCTGACCTAGTGTACTTTGTTTACTGGGTCCTTGTATAATATCAGGCAGTCAGCTTTAAATTCCCACCTCTAACTTGTTTGTCGTCCCCTTTCTCTGTCTCTCCTGTGCTCACTCTCTTGCCTCCCTGTTTTGCTGTATGCACTTTGTGCCTGACCTGCAGGACTTGTCCAGGGGGAAGAGGCTATTTTTCACATTATATTTGTTGAAAACATACCTGCCCTTACATTTACAGCTAGAGGTACTCATCCAGTTCCTGAGAACCACCCATGCAGTTTGGCTTACGTGGCCTTTAGGGTGTTTGCAATACTTGGACCCTTCTGTCATAGGTTTCATGGCAGCCCTTCATCTTTTTTTTTTTTTTAATGTATATATATATAACAAATATTCCTCCTAGAGCCAGCTGCTGACTACAATGCTTACAAGGTCAACACATCTGTATAACCTGGACAAATCCATCAGAGATGGCAAGGAGTGGCATTAATGAGCTCTGAGAATGAAAGGACTGCAGGTAGTGTTTGTCTCAATTGTTTGATTGATCAACAAGCTACAATGAATTTATAAGAAGTAAAGTTATAAAAGAGGAGTATCTTTAAAGAGTCATAGACTATAGCTATGACTTTTCCCAAAGCCAATCTTTTCTTAAAAGTCTCAGAACTGTTTTGGGGCTAAGTGAATAGTAGTGTGTGTTTATTTTCCTTGATATGAGGATAAATATCCAAGTCGAATATGTACCTATTTTTTTTCTCAATTTTTGCATATTCTGATTATATACATTTTTTCCTTTCCTTCCTGCTTATTTGGATTGCTCTTTGTGCACAGCAAATTCTTCAGATATATTGGACCTGAACTAATGAATTTTTGCATTCTGAGCATTGTCCTGTTTGCCCACATTATGTCTAGTCAACGCAGAGACTCTTGTTTCTGAAATGATCCCTGTTCATTGGTTCACTTGCTTTCTTATTAAAGTCATATGGGGTGGTGGTGGTGTTACTGTTTTAAAAAAGTTACTAATAATAATTCAAGGACACAGTAAAAGAAGCTAAAAAATGGTCCCTAGTTCACCTTATCCAAAGCATTAAAATGTTTCTACTTTTTAAAGAGCAGATTGTGTTACAGTTTAGCTGTTTTTCCTAAGTTTTTGGTTCAGCTTCCATACTGCCATCTTCCTTCTGCTCTGCTTTTCTTGACTCCTCAGAGCTGTAATTCAGCTGCCGCAGGAGTTTTTCCTTTTTGACTTTGTCAGAGAAATTTCAAATATAAATGCTTCTGCCATATGTGATGCTATTGCATCCTTTTTTTTTTTTTGGCTTCCTTTTAGTGGTTTATATTTTTTGTTGAAATTATTGAGAGTTAGGAACAAGTACAAAGATAAATCATTTGGGGGCACCTAGTTGTGGCTTGAATTGAACAGATATAAAACTCGGTACCATTTTGGAGGGGAAAATGTTGCATTTACAGCTAACTGGAATCCTCATTCATATTTCTTAGATAAGCAAAAAGCCACTTTCGTCTCATAATCCGTCCCTCATTGCTATGTGTCATGATTTATTTTTAAAGTAATAATTCATTTTAAGTATGAATGTCTATGCCTGAATGCCTCAAAGTGTTCTTTTGTTCTATTGTTCTATACAAATGCAGAACAATAACAATATTTCTATCTAAAAGCAATAGTCAACCTACTACCCTCAACTCAAGAAAATAAATTAACTGTTTTTAATTACAATGCCCAGACTTTCATTACCAAATTATTCCATATATTCTTGATGAATCTGTTCTTTCTTGAAACCTTTCTAGCAGCTACAACCTGGTTTAATCCAGCTCAAGTAGGTATCAAGTTTGTATATTTTCTGGAAAACTTCATGCTTTACCTGCTGGAAAGCAGTTTACCTGGAAAGCAGGTAAACAAGCTGACTGCAGTGGCAATTGTGGGGTGGTATCAAGGTAAAATCCTTTAAATTTGCTCGTTGCAGAGAATTAGCTTTAGGAATATAAATCTTTCTAACCCTTCTGGTAGTCTCCAGATTAACATAGTTAATGTCATCTGAAATTACTACTAGAGATGCTGTTGGACTGAGATGCTTCAGTCACAGAGGGACTGCGATTGACGTGGGTGAGCAAAATATGCTGTGCTGGGGTTGTACCTACCAGATCAAAAGCCCATTGGAGCCAAAATGCTTCCATGGACTTCAGGCTGTTATACCTGAAACCCACAAGCAGAATCTTGACCACTAGTTTATCCTGGAAGCAATTACAGAGGAGTCTATTCACATTTGCACAATGTTGCCCTCCTTTTTACCTACATCTGAATATTCAGTGCTAATCCTCTTACTGCTTATGCCTCCCTTAAAACTATGTTGAAATATGTGAATATTGAATTATGAATGCATGAATATTATGCTAAAAATTAACTTTGGATAACTTGTCGGGAAAGATGTGTCATGAATATGAGCTGATGACAAGCTTAATTAACATCACTGGAAAATGTGAAAGCTGTAAAAAAAATAGGTCAGGAAAGAAAGTAAAATTAAAAAATAAATAAATTGCAAAAATTTTAAGGCAATCCACCTTAGCTGAACCGCTGGATCTCTTAATCTGAATAGGTCAAAATTGTTATTACCAGCTGTCAAGGGTCCAGCTAGGTTCTTGTTCTGCCTGGCCGTTAACATCCTCTTTATGTCTCTAGATCATTGGTGTTTTTCTCCCTGCTTCCCTTCCCTTAGAAGACAAATGCATGTATCCCTTATTCCACTCTACCAGAGATATGATTCTGTGTTTGGCTGAGGCTGCTCGAGGCTGAGGATTCCAGGAATGGGACCACTTTGGTCACACCATTCAGTCTCACCTTCCGGTCTCCGGAAGACTGCAGGCAGCACAGCCAAAAAAAAAAACAGGATTCCAGAACCTGCAGGAACACCACCACTTTCCAGCTTCATAGACCTTTCCCAGCAGGAGGCAGAGAGCATTAAAGACGCCACGAATTTGAGAGAAGTGGATTTGTCAAAAGAGCCAGCTCAGGCATTTTGGCAGGATAATGTGTTTGGGGTGTTAGTTCAAAAGTGGCTGTTGACCTCCTGGGTAGAACAGCACAAAATTTTAAGCTTTCACATAAAATAGAAAGTTAGGGTGAAAGAAAATTGGAAAGAAATACATCGAAATGCATATTTTGGAAACCAAACGACACTTCAGTTTAATAGGGATTGCTGTCAAGTTTAGGTAACATCTTTGGAAAATGTGAAAGATGTAAACAAAAGGGCAGGGAAGAAATCAAAATATTAATAAAAATTAAAATAAAAGATCCTGTCCGACCATTTCTTAGTATTTCACAAATGACTAGGAATGAGGGCTATAAAATTTAATTCTGTTCTTAAGGAGTTACGCAAGAACTTCTAAAGCAGTTTCAAAGAAGCATAATTACAGAAAATATGGCTTACAGAAAAGCAACAAACCCAATCACCTGAAAGCTACTCTTAGATTTTACCATCTCCATAGTCACTAATTTTGTATGTACGGTCAGTGGGTTGCTAAAAGTGCAAAGAGCCTTTTTTTCCTAGAGATGTTGCAATGTAATCTGCACCTTTGCTGACGTTTGTTTTCCCTATGACCTCCATATTTTAGTTTTCACGATGGAAAAAGGATTAAGAAATCCTGGTATGCTACATAAGGTGATTTCAAAGGTCAGCTGTTGGCAATCAGTTTTGTGCAAGTATTGCATATTATGAAAGTAAGCAGATAAGGCACTTCTTAATTTTTATTTTAGGTTTTTATATCCAGAGGTGGAAAGAAATGCACTTGATTTCTCTTTGGACATTTATATCAATTTAGTGGTGGGGTTGGAAACTTGTAGTTGGGATATTCCTGCATTTACTTGACAGCTAGGCTCAATGTTGGAGCTTTATTTAATTGTTATTACCACTGAAACCGTGACTTAATATCTAACCTGACATCGTTAATAGTTTGTAATTTATGTACACTTTCTGTTACTTTAGGAGAATTCTGAATAGGGTTTCTGGGATAGTTTGAATTCCAGAATGTCATTTCTAATCCAAACAGCCTTACAGTGCAAACAGAGACTTCATCTCAGTACTAGTTTGATTTCAGAACATCTGTCTGCTCTGTTTTCTCCAAGTCTTCGCTCTCATATGAATTCTCCTATCATATTAATTGTCACCAAGAGTGACAAATTCTTCTGTGGCAGAACTCGACACTACCTGGGAAATGTGTCCTCAAAGCCTTCTTTCCTTCTGTAGTTTTGCACAGGTTCTGCTCTCTGGGCGCTTCTGCTAAAGGCAAATTGTAGGGCTTTATTTCTCTAGCTAAAACCTGACTGCCAAAATTTGTTTGCCTTTCATCCCTACTTTCTGAGCAGTGTTCCTCATCAGCTTTCACAAAATGGCTATTTCTACATATTATTAAATAAGAGTTTCAATAGTAGAGTTTTTGCTTATCCCTTCCTTCCTTCCTTCCTTGTAGTCACTTGGGTCTCTGTATTTATTAAGGGTTTCCCTAAAGAAATGCAAAGAGGAAGGCCTATGTTTTTGTGACCTCAGAATTGATAGTAAAGTGCATGTCAGTGAAAACTCCAGTATAATCAAGTAAGCATAGTAATAAATAAACAAGGCTTGCAAAGAAATAGGGTTTAAATTCTATTTGCCAAGTTGGAAAATCTTCCAGTCCTGCTAAAGAGCCCTGTCTCAGTGTGTTTTAATAAATCCAAATTTTTCAAGGAAACGCCCTACTTATTGTAGGAAAGTTGCTTTGGTGCTAATTCTTCTCTTTCTCCTGATGAGAGGATTAGCTCAGGGTCTTGAAAAGTGCAAAGGAATCCAATCTGTCAACTTAAAAGCCTTTTTCCATTTGCAAATAAATAAATGAATTGACTTAGGAAGTCTGTGCAGCACCACTAGATGATGAATCTCATGTTTTCCTCTAGGTCACAGTGAGTAGTAGATGTATGTCATTTTTGGCATTTCTTTACAATCAAAACTCAACTGGCTTTCTGTATTAGAGAAGCCCTTATAAACTCATACCTTGTCTAATACAGACCTGTCCACATTTCTTTCCCTTCTCTAGAGGTCTTCTAAATGACTAGCTTGGATAGAGCCGTCATTGTTTTCAATGGGTTTTTATTAATTCCTTCCCAATATTCGAACAAGCAGTCTGAAATTCAGTTTTTAAAAGAACTACTGTGCTTTCACTGCTTATTAAATATTTTTTAAACTCCTAATTTCAGAAAAGGATTTCTGATGAATTGTAGTATGAACTTTCTAAGTGAAAGGTTCTTTCAAAGAATGCTGCTTTTAGATACTTTTTGAATTTATGGCCTAATAGATTCCTAAAGGACCATTCAATTATACTTTTGCATTACTTCTGAATATATTTCTTCCAAGAGAAGTCATGTGAATTAAGCTATCCACATTTAGTGATGTGTCCCTCTCAGGGGACACACTATCTGTGATACTTTAGAACTACTCGACATATAACATTTTAGAGGCTCATGTATGTTTATATACCAGTCATATGGTTTAAGAGCAGGTGTATTATTAAGATGCTTTGCAAGGCCAGGCAGCCAAAGATTGGATCGTGGTCTGCAGTGCTTTAAAGTAGTTTTGGACAAGTCCCATTTTCAGTCTTCAAGTTTTCCCAAGAGGTTATATCTGATAAAACATTGTTTTATCACCAACAAAGATAAATTCACATCTGAGGTTTTTGCCTTTGGTTGTATAAACATGTATATTTATAAGGAAATTACTTTTTTGGGGGGGAGGGGGAGAAGGGGCTAAACTGTACTTAAACAGCTGAGAACAGGAGCTGATGAAAATCATGCATGAGGTCTTCCATATACTGTCTGCTCCAAGGACTTTTCTCATTTTAATCTCTATTCATTAATAGTGAGTTCATTTCCAGGGAGTTTTTGAATGTTGTTGCTTTTTTTCCAAGTCTCTTCACTCTCCAAAAATATTGTTTCTGTCTCTCCATCAATGATGGAGAAACAAGAAAAAGGCACAGCAAAAAAATGAGAGGCAATAAAATATAATTGTATTATGTTGGCTTATCAACCTCTTTTTACTGTGTGGAGTAGTAGGAAAGAACATACTGACTGCCCAGATGTTCTCTGAACTGCCAGACCAGCCTTACTATAGCATCTCCTGCCACTGAAAGCAGGAGACCTGCAAACTGGGCTTTACCTCCAAAACTCTAAAAGGGTTGTTTATAAATAAGAACACAGAGAAGGGAATTTAACGTAGATGCATTGTTATTCTTCTCAGTACACATGTTCAGTTAAGAGTAAGGCGTTTGCTTTTTGTTAAAAGATTAGCTGTATTTTCAAGAGAAGAAAAAGACAGAAGATGATAATTCTTTGAGGAAAAGAATTTTGAGAGGAAGATACATAAAATCAGTATTTTAGGTGTGGTTTAGGATAGATACTAGCAGTGTTGGGAAATGTAGAATATAAATAATTTATATTTATAGTATAAATATAATTTATATTTATACTATAATATTTAAGTATTTAAATATAATAGCTCTAAGAATTTCTGATCTAATAGACAAGATGGAAACTGAGGGAGATGATCTTATAATCAGAACAGCAGTATGAGTAAATATAACCTAAATTTAGGAAAGGGAAAAGATGATGAGGAACAGAGATTATTTAAAAATGAAAGGCCTGGTGGGAAATTCTTCAGATAAGATTATGACAGTGGAAAGTAGAGCAGAAAGAGCTTAGGTCATTGCCAAAAGGTTTAAAGGTGGTAAAAGTCACCTAGGCTTTGGGAACATTTCCAAGTCACTATATACTACTGTCCTACCAACTAGGAAGGGTCTAGTGGTTAGAAAAGGGAATAGCAAAAATAACAAGAAGTCTACCATTTTGTGCATCAGGTTTTGGATCCATTAACCACTTAGTTTCATTCACTTGTTTACTGCTTTTTCAACATATTTCAAATGCCCAGTTAAGCCCTGTCTATTGCATTATCATGTGCCATGTAAAATGTTTGCTCTTGATAGTCTTCAGGGCTGAGGGTAATAGGCTTTTGTTTTCTTTCCTCTTTTCCTTCCATCCAGACATTCACTGCTGGTGTGTTTTAAATTACAGTCATCCCTTATGCAATTGTTCCAATTCTCTTAGAATATTGTGCTGCAGGTTAGTACAAGTTTTATTGGTTCATTCATTTCTGGATGTTAATCACTGTATTAATATTGCACTTCTTTGAGGACACCTTTGAAAAGAAGTTAAGATGCATAGTAAATTGAACACATAAAGAAATTCAAACATATTAGAACATAATTTGCTTGTTAAGCACCGTGACCTTTAGGTTATTCTATTTCAAGATCTTTTTCTTCTATACCCTCTAAGCTACATGGAAACAAATCGCTCATTACCCAAAATATCCACCCTGGTCTTAGACTGTATTTGGAATTCTCTCCCGTTTCAGTCAGGCTGCTGAGCAGACTACAAATCACCTGTATGCAGAGCTGTGCTGAAGGGACTCAGGAAGCGTATACCAGCTTTCTACTGAAAATTTTGCTCTGATTTATTCACAGAGAGGGGAGAAATGCTTTGAACATGCCAAGGAAGACCTTGTTGGTCCTGTAATCAATCAGAATCTTCCAAGCAGTGATGCAGATCATCGTGCTCATGGTCCCTATATTTACGTTCAAGAAGCCAGCCAAAAGATGACAGATACAACTTTATCAGACCAAGTCATTTGCCTTACATGATGAATTGAACTCACTTTTGGTTTCAGTTCTCATTTTTTGTCCTTTTTGAACTTTAGTAAACAAAATTCAATCAGTTGCTTCCCAGAGCTTTTTCTCAGATTTGTTTAGACTTTATTCCTCTTTTTTTTTTCTCTGTCTCTTTTTTTTTTTTTTCCCTTTAGAATAACTGGCATAACTGAATGCTATGAACGTGGCTTTCTTGTGTGTTGCTACTGATAATGATAATAATAGCATGGTCTAGGAGTTAGCAGGTATGGTAAAACAGAAAAGTGCACAGAGAGGACAGACAAGGGTTCACGCTCACTAGATGCCTTGGGACAAAACACTTTGAATTTTTCCAAAAGTGATAAATTAAGAACAGTAAGGTCTGGGGAGAGGGGTTGTTATATCTCCCTTATGGACTTTAAAATTTGTGAGATCAGGACTCTGGGGTACAGTGACTTCCTCGCTGTTTCTGTAGGTTAAGGCTAACCCTGGCACGAGATAAACTTGAAAAAAGGTAAAACCTCAAGGAAATTAAGTTTTCAATACATATCTGTAAGAAAGATGTTTGTAGCTATAAAACTGCTTCTACTCAACATAGCTGTTATTCCAAAACAGGACAAGATTCGCTGCCCTGTGGCATTGGCTCCGTTGCTCTGATTTTCTCTACTTCTTTCTTTTTATTGTAACCTCTATAAAAATAATGGGAGTTTATTAAAGAAAATACATTTTCAGGGTTTCTTTCCTCCCTTCCTTTGTTTGGAATTTCCTTATAGAAATTGGGGGTTAGTGCAGTACTCATCTGTGAATGTAAATACAGCTAGCCAGATGGATTTATGGCATTCTTACCAAACACTCAATGTCATGATATTTTATATGATATTTTACAAAACAGTTTAGTATGTCAGGGTTGAGAAGTTCTCTGGAGTGCATTGCAGTTGCTTATTGTTTGCTTTAGACATCAGCATCACCAGGTTAATGGGGGGAAAAATGATCTTGCTTTAGTTCAGGTGTCTTGAACTGAATCTGGTGTGATTGAGGTGCTTTATTTGATTTTTAATAGAGTATGCAAGGAAAGAAGAACATGTATTTTTAGATTCTCTTGGAGCTTCTGAGATCACAGGAGGCCATCTTTCCCTCTTTGCTGCTTCTACATGAATACGCCGATTAATGCAGATGTGAGTTATGTAGTAACATCCAGGGGAGAATTTTATGGCAAGAGCTCAGGCACGGCAAGCCTGATGGGGTAGCAAGGAGGAGAGAATAAACAGTGATTTTCCAGTGGCAATTTGAAAAGACTGTTGAGGACTCTGTCTTTAGAAAGACATCTCATCCCTTCTGCTGTGTTCATACTCCTAGACTCCTAAAATAATACACATCATCAGAAGATTGCTGAAGAATCCAGTGCTGCCCGTAAGGCAGATATGGTTTGATTTTTGATTGTAGGTGGGAGAAGTTCTGCAAACTTGAAATGCAAAGTGGAACAGAGTCTGGAAAAGTGAATAAAGTAACTCAAGCAGTCATCAAAGTCAAAGAGAAAGGAGAGAAGCTAATAAGGTCAGAGACATCAGCATTTGGGAGTTGTAGATCAAATGGGAGCTGAAAATGTGGTGCAGAAATATTTAGAAATGTATGTATTTGCAAGCTATCAGGAGAATTATTTGAAATCCTTCCTTTCTTTTCTCTACTTGTTTTTTCCCCACTGTTTGGAACTATGACTATCTGAAATCATGAAATGTTTCTGTGAACTTTCCAAGGAGTGATTTTTATAACTTCTTGCTTCATAATATTTGTCTATGTTTTAATCAGCTGGAAGGAGGAGCATCTGCTATGGTGAGCAAGTGCATAGCAGCAGGTCACTAAAGAATCTGAGACACAATAAAAAAAAAGGAAAAGGAATCAAATTCAAAAAATAGAGTAGACAATGTATTCGTAAA
The DNA here is from genome assembly GCF_059628265.1 of Tinamus guttatus. NCBI lineage: Eukaryota > Metazoa > Chordata > Aves > Tinamiformes > Tinamidae > Tinamus > Tinamus guttatus. Next base: position 14,228,868 of record NW_028288821.1, on the reverse strand, counting down.
CTTCACTGCTAAGTGTATGGAAAAATTATAGATCTGATGAATAGTGCATGGTGATTGTTTCACAGGACTTGGTTTTCATAGAAACGTGGAAATTCCTGATTTACCAAGTCTAATCCTGTGTTACTGCAAGAGACTTGACCTTGCTTATATGCTTTTCAAGCTTCAGTGTGTAGTGAACGTGACACGGTATCTATGCAAGAAAGTATCCTTTGGGGTCAACGTGATGGGACTTACTTACCCACACAGAAGCTGCAGGATGAGAAGGGGACCAGTAGTCAGTACAACTTTTTCTGCTGACCACTCCTTTTGATGACACAAAGGCTTGCAGAGTGGCCAGAAGCTGCCCAGGGAGAAAGATTTGGGAAGATAGGCTTTATTCTGAAGCCTAAAGAAATACGCTTTATCCTGTAAGATCATGGTCTTGGCTGTGCCTACAGGCACTCGTAGACCCTCCCTATAGCCAGTCAGCTCTCAGTGCATAGGGGAGCTGGCAAAGGATGCCCTTCAAGAAGCAATGCAGCTGTAACTCAAGAGTTGAGTTGATTTTAGTTCGAGCCATTGGCAGTAAAATCAGGATCGTTCTTAAATTCTTAGTATATACGTTTAGGCTTTATTCATAGAATTTTAATATCTGTTTCTTAGTATTATCAGAAACAGATAATATCTGTTTCTGTTATCTTTATTAATATCTGTTTCTTCTTCTTCTCATTTTGGTAAGAAGAGAAAGCAAAGAAGTATTTTTTAATATTCCACAGTGTTCTTCACCAACATCTCAATTTCTTTTGATGAAGGAGGGCAACAGTATATAGTCTCATTTTCAGACATGAAAGTTAAGGCACAGAAAGGTGAAATAGCTTGTCCTAGTTTGTGTAGAATCTGATTGATCCCTAGTGATGGCTGGAAGGAATCCAGCCTTTTCTTGGCTAATGAGGCCAACATATAACATGTTCTGAATGTGCCTGAGACAAGCCCAGACACACTTTGTCTAAGTGAAGATTTTACTACATATTATAACATTATCCATGCTGTGAGTGTTTTACCACGTTGTGGCAGAAGAAACACAAGAAAAGAAATTGTTATACAGGGAACTTAGTTTGAATAGGATTGTGTGTTTCTTTTCAGCAATTTAAATTTGGGATATATTAGAAAAAAAATCACCTTCAATTTATCATCAGGCTGATCTAGCAGTTCAGCCTTAATGTTATGCACCAGTCCAGAACAATTTATTGTAAGTTTGTTTAATTAATGTGGAGCATTTATTTTTTAAAGCACTTTAGTGTTCTCGATATTCAAATTTCAGTGGAATTAGTAGAAAATTCCATTAAACTGTGACTTTACTAATGTAATTTGATGGCTTAACATCTTAGTGTTTCACTAAGAAAGCCTAGTTTTCACTATTTGTTCTCTAGGGCTCTAAGATTTGACATGATCAGTCAGATCTGAGAATTATAGTTATGCAATGTAGAAATAAACTTCAGGATTTCTAGTCCCCATAGAAAGAGCCGGTAGGTATGTAATTGGGAACAAAAAAAAAGGTTGACCTATGTTTTTTCTGTTAACTCTCAACTTCTGATTGATCTGTTTTTATTTCCTTCTGTTTATCTGCCCATCCAGTTTGTTGCTAACAATCTTGACCTTATTTTGCATTGATTGATCACTTAAAGTAATTTGTAATCTGAATGCTGATAATTTAATAATGGCAGCCAATTAGGAGATAAATCAATAAACCCTTCTGACATCACTGAGAGAAACACTAAAATACCATGGATTCATTAGTCTTTCCAGCATTTTATATTAATATTTTCAGGGATGAATTTGACCAAAGATACTCCTAGATTTTGAAACATAATTTGTATCATGATTTTACCTTCTAACTCTCATTTTTTTTCTAGCTTCCAGTAATAGAAGCCAGCAAAGGCTGTTATTTGTTGCATCTCAGTAGGTACTGCTTTGTATAATCAAAACCTGGTGCAGGAAAAGATGTGTTTTATTTCTAATTCCCACCAGAGTACATTTCATCATGTCTATAATCCTTGTTTTCCAGCTGTTCTGCTCTTCAGGTCTGTTTCACTAATAAAAAAGAGAGTCTGGTAACTCATCCAGCCATCCCACAACTCAGATCAATATGATTCAGGGAGAAATAGCCATTTTGCTGACAAGCTGAAAAGTTTCCCCCATAGAGAATTTGGAAAACAGCAGCTGCTTAGAAGATCATTAGATTGTTGGAAACATCAGTCAGAGCAAGGTGATCAGAAGAGAGCAAAGGAGATGACTTATGGTAATTGTACGTATTCACATTTTTACTGCATGTCATATATATGGATATCAAACAGTCATTTCTTCCGCTTCATATATGTGAATATCTTGCAGGTACATCAAAACACTGGATTCATTAAGAATCTAAACGGAGCTGGTCCTTTAGGTGAAAAATAGTCTTATGTCTTCAGAAAGCCCATTTGGTTTTATAGGCTTTTGGATCTTAAATGGCAACTATGAGTTATTGCAACCTGGTTCTTCAGCAAAAGCAGCTCAAATGCCCGGAAACTTTGGGGATGTTTCTAAGAATCTTCTCCAAAGCTTGCAGTATGTCATGGGGAAAAGCATGGTTGCAGTTGCTTGCAAAGAGATCTTTCTTCCTATTGAATGCTTTTACAGAAGAGAGATTTTTTCTGTCTCCTCTGCATAAATATGAGTAGGTGAATATCCAGCAACATATGAAAACCAAAGAAGCATCTGAGATCTCTTAGCTTTCCTCTTACTGTTCTTATTTCCCTTTTCGTTCTTGATTAAAAGATTCTTTGGACTGCCCATTGTGTATATTAGATGAAGTAAAACTTTTGCAGCATCCTGCAGGTCTGAGGACGATTTGTCATTCCCACCTCCTGATGGTGACAGAGCCATTCTGCCAGGGCAGGAAAGCCTGGACCATGTGTAAATGCTAATAGCATGTATTGGCATAGTTGTAAGCCTGTTGTTTACTCATCTATAAGCCCTATCAGTTGTTGCTCTTTTGTTTGGGGGTTTATTTTACTTTGTTTTCTCACTGGTTTGCTAGATCAGTCCTAGCAACAAGACATAGATTATTATGGTTTTAGACTTCCATATGCCATTGAGCAGCCAATCTAATCCTTTACCTAAATTCTTTGTAATCCCTCCCTAAAACTCTACTTTTCCAGTTGGATGGACAGCAGAATCCTTGGTAAGTCCAACACTGGCCTTACCCTCCCCAGTTTCTGGTTGTTAGCTCTGTTCTGCAGATGTTCCTTCTCCATGCCAGAACAGATTAGCTCTACTGACGGCTAAATTAATCCAGATGTTTGCCACATGGATAACTCTGCATAACTGAGACACAGGAGGGGAAGGACACCACATGCCAAGTAACTGCTTGCTGGCCAGTTACTTAATTTCAGGGCAAGCAGGTGATAGTGAGCAGCTAGGCCCAGGGATATTTGCACATGAGAGCTCGTGTCAGTTCCTGCAGGCCACAGGCACTACTGACCTCCATTCTTTTATGCTGGATCTTGTCTGAATTTCATCTGTCTGAGTTGTGGATGGGAGGAACAGAATGTGAGAGAGACTCAGTAGTGGCCTAGCAGTGTGAGCCAAACTGTGCCTTTCCAAAACAGAAAACTAACAAACTATCCAAAAAAAAGCACCAAACAAATAATAAAAAAAACAGTATGCAATTAAGGCAACATTTTTAACAGGCATCTGTAGTCAAAATCAAGGGCATTGAACTGCATGAGGAGAGTGAAAAAAAGGTTTCACAGATACAATGCACAATCAGAGGTCCTCATTTCAGAATTTAGACATTTTTTTAAAAAAAATCTTCATTGTAGAAACAAAAGTTCATTGTAGTTGGAAAAGTGTGTGAAACATCTCTAAAAAAGTGTTGGGGAACTACGGGGGTTGGTCTAGCAATAAAAAGCTATGTGAGAATGCCATTAAGAATAGTGCCACTCATTCTCCTCCTGTCAAGGACAATTACAAGAAGAAAGGTTTTTTTAAAAAATATTATTCTCCCTCTCTCCTCCCCACCAGTCTGTACAGTTTATAAGTGCCCAGCTGCAGAGTAACTGGGAAAATAATCAAAACTTCAAAAGTGTTGACAGTCGTGTGCAAGAACAACATATGCACTTGCACTGACCGTGACGAAAGATCTTCTCACCTTTGGGTTATCCACAAATAGAAAAGCAATGCAGCTCAAATTGAGCCTTCTACTTGCAGTTCTACAATCTATAAAGCTAGACTCTGAAAGTTAGTCAATGGAATAGACTTCCTGGATTCATGCAGGGTTCATCCGGTTCCCTTCCTCCCAAATCAGTTATTATGAGTTATTATGAGTTATCAGTTATTATTCTTTTAGTTCCTTTTTCTCATTTAAGCTTCTTTTTACTTTATTTCTAAATCTTACTATGAATAGATTTTTCAAAAAGTGAAATAAAGTACCTAGAGACTCCATACGGCACTTGAGGTGCCTGCAACACTCAGATTTTCTAACAATATTCAGTATTCCTTATGTAATTCCTTTTCTGGATATTATCTTTTTGGTCCAGAATTTGTTTATACAGAAATTATATCCTTTGGCTTCATTTCATTTGTTTTTGTACTGTAGCTCTTGTCCATTTTGAATTTTAGTTTTCTCTACATTAACCTTTTTTTAAAAAAAAAGCTCTCATTTAGCTCTTCAGAGCTTTAGAGACCAAATTGCCTTGGAAACTAGAGGTTTATATAAGGATAAAGGAGTTCTGTTATTTGACAACTAAGCAGCCTAATCATATAGTGACAGATATAGTATGGATTACTTCTAAAATTATGGTTGGTTAAAATTTCAATTTACCAGAAAAGATTCATAATTAAATATAAAATTATCTGATGACTTTTGTATTGTAATTTTTGTATCTGTAATTCATTATTCCAAACATTCGCATAATAAAATGGAAAGACTTGCAAGAATTTGCACCTGGGGACAGACTAGGTACACAAAGTTGAAACTGATTCTTCCTTAATTTATGATGTAGAGTAAAAACTACAGTTTCTGTTCTGGAAATGCTTTCCTTGCAGCTGTCTGTTATTGGCCTCTCTCTATTTGTGTGTTTTTTAAGTGTATGTGCTATTTTCTTTATGTTTCTCTTTCAATATGATGCTGTTAATGTCAATTCTGAGTGAGAGTTGAATAGTTTGTACAAAGGAAAAAATATCTTGGAAAGTATCACTTTAATTCACACACCTTGCACACTACTGGGCTCCTTTCCAATATCAGTTCTATCTAGTTCTTTCTCATAAATACTCATCAAGAGATCTCCTCTGAGCTTTGAAATCTGACCTCAGCATCCTTCAGCCTTACCAACTCGGAAATGCTATCAGGTAAGGATTTTTTTTTCTTAGAATCGTGAACAGTGTCTTGTTAATGCTGGTTGCCAAATAGTAACAGATAGTCATTGTAAGGAAGAGCAGAACATATATATTTTACATTCTTTCGTAAGTCAGAGAGCTGAAGGAATTTTACTTGAACTTTCCCAAGGATGTCACCTTCAAACAGAAACAAGCATTGAAAATTTCAGGCTAGGAAAAAAAAAAAAAAACTGTCATTTAGAAAATAATGAGCAGAGATTTCCAACTTTTTATAATAAGGAGATGTTTAAGATTGGAAAGTCTTATCAGGAGAGCTATCTATAAAAATTCACCTTCAGTGCAATGCCTCAATTAAATGTAATGCCTCAAAAAAGGGCTTCCCTTGCAAGCCTTGTACAAATTCTTTGCAGTTTGTGAGTGACCTCTGGTGACCCTCTGGGAAGCCCTGGATCAGAGCATGTGGAAACAGAGGAAATAGATATTTTTTGGTTCTGCTATACTGCCTGTCATGATCGTTGCATTGTCATGGCAATAGCACAGAAAAGACTCCTAGCAAATTCCTTTGCCAATCTGGTTTTCTAGGTAAAGAATCACAATGGAACATGATGTGGAGGAACTGAGACGTCAGCTAAACCCAAGGTGGGGCTGTCTGCGTGCCAGGTAGAATGGAAACGAGACACTCCTTGATTCCTAACTGCAGCGGAAACCCCTGTTTTTCCAATATTCGGGTTATGTCTTTTTTTTTTTTTCCCCTGCATTTATCGGTTGGAGGTTTCCTGTTTAGAAGCAATGAAAAATGCACTGCATCAGCCCTAAAGGTAGTGTGCCAAAACCAGAGACTGAGCTCAGCTACAGCCTTCTGTCTGTCCTGCTTGCCTGACCCTTGCAAGAATGTTACTGGAAGATGGGAATTTCTCTGAAAACTTTTAGTCGTTAAATAAACTGTGCATAGATGGACTTACTCATGATTTATATCAAGTATTTGATGGCTGGATAATTCCTTGAGAGGCCAATATCAAGAAAGCAGGATATTCTGTGCCAGCACTGACACATGAACCTTGATTTCTGTGTGAAAAAAAAAATACAGCATAATAAAGATTAACGGAGAATTGCAGGGATATTATTAAAACTTCAGTAAACTTTCTCACTTTCACTTGGGCCAGACTGATCCTAAGAAGAGCTCCTTTTACAGTGTTGCATCTCAATTATAGAAACCACAGTCTTAAGAAGGGAGATTAAATTAAATGACAAAAAAAAATCATTAAGTAAAATTAAAGGCTAATAAAAAAAACATGAAAGTGAACTGGACTCACTTCGTACTTTGACTTACCCAGTTGATCTTAGGCACCATGATCATTGCATGGTCTGCACTGCTTTGGTAGAGAAGCTTATCTGGGTGAATGCCCTGAATGTGAATGTCTCTGAGCTTTGGGGTTTAAATTGGCTGTTAGTATTGCCTTTTATTTTATCCTCTTAACATTTATGCACTCAGAAAGGGAATACTTTCTTAGCCTAGCAATAGGGGTTTGTATTTTCTTTTTATACCCTCAACTGCAGACAATAACCCCCTAATGAGAGTTGAGGGTGTTCTTCTCCTTTTCTTTTCTTTTCTTTTCTTTTCTTTTCTTTTCTTTTTCTTTTCTTTTTCTTTTCTTTTCTTTTCTTTTCTTTTCTTTTCTTTTCTTTTCTCTTTTCTTTTCTCTTTTCTTTTCTTTTCTTTTCTTTTCTTTTCTTTTTCTTTCTTTTCCTTTCCTTTCTTTCTTTTCTTTTCTTTTCTTTTCTTTTCTTTTCTTTTCTTTTTCTTTTCTTTTCTTTTCTTTCCTTTCCTTTCCTTTCCTTTCCTTTCCTTTCCTTTCCTTTCCTTTCCTTTCCTTTCCTTTCCTTTCCTTTCCCTTCCTTTCCTTTCCTTTCCTTTCCTTTCCTTTCCTTTCCTTTCCTTTCCTTTCCTTTCCTTTCCTTTCCTTTCCTTTCCTTTCCTTTCCTTTCCTTTCCTTTCCTTTCCTTTCCTTTCCTTTCCTTTCCTTTCCTTTCCTTTCCTTTCCTTTTCTTTTCTTTGTTAATTCATTCTGAGGAAAGAGATTTTGGTGGGATAAAGTGATTGATGGTAGATGACTGTTGTTTTTTTCTTAAAATATCGCTGGAACTCTTAAAAGGCAAATAGGTGTTAAAGACTGTCCCATGCCCCAGGCATGGGACCCTAATACCCTAAATGAGTGAAATGCTACCACACACAAGTGAAATTCCCAGCACTCTTTTAACTGAAAACTTTATGATAAGTATGTGCTTTAGCTTGAAAAGCTATATGCGATGATGAACAAGCTTATATAGAACAACATTTAAAGGAAGTTAATGCAGCAGAAAATGAAGCAGGACCTAATTCAGCTTGATGGTATAAGAACTAACATGCTACATTCAGTGTGAAATATGGACTATCTTGGGAACACAGCTGGATACTCTTTGGACCAGGGTCTTGAACCAGAGCCAGAGAGATTAAGCTAGCCTAACTAATAGTAATGATTCTTTTCTTGTAGAAATAGTCAATGGAATTACTTTATGCTCTCCTTATAATAAGAGGTGTCTGCCTGTCACTGAGGCCCTTGGCTGGATGTGTGCTGTAAGGGGGAAAAGGAGAAGTCAGAGATTTGAAGGCTAGCCCCACTCTGCTGCAGTCTCTTTGTAAGTCTCAACAGATCAAGCATCTCAGGCAGTTGCTATGAAACACAGGCAATAATTACCGGGCCTCAGTCCCACATTTGCAAAATGCAATTAAAAAACATCTCTTTCACTGGAGTATACTCTAATGTATTGAGGAACGCATTGCAGATCAGACGATCAAGGAAGAAATATCAGATGCACAAATATTTAAAAATCCGTTCTCAGTTATACCACTGACAAAGCAGCATAGGATTATAGTTTTTATAAACTTTCCAGTTCTCCTAGGAAGATTACTGAAAAATTATCCTCTAGAGTTCCTTATGTGGTGACATCAGTAACAAAATAAAAGCAAGGTTTCATTTTTCCCTGAAGTTCTTCTAAGTTAAAGTTATAGCTGTACCTCCCCATATCCGATGAGCAGGGAATGCTGCGTGTTCTCAGCTTGCTTAGCTTTTATGGAGGCAATGATTCACCCTTTGAGCCACTGCGAGTTCTGTGATAATAGGAGATAAATCTGAGATTCTGTGAAACAATGAGCAGTTTTTAAAATAGAGATTTTTTTTTTCCCCCTGAGGTATTTTGTTCCCAGCAAGTGCAGATTTAGACGTTTGGGTTGGGGGCTGGTATCTGCATACCATTTATTTAAGAGAGGTGTCTTATAGCAGCTACTTTCTTGTAGATACTCAAAAATAAATGGCAGGTGAGAATATGCCTGAATTTCAGCAGAGTTTCTGCATATCCCCACTTTGCACAATGGCCTCTCCATTTACTAGAGGCCATATGAGTTTTGCTTGTTGTTCACCCCATAAGTGGTGAATTCACATGAGAGCGTTTCATGCTTCTTGGCAGATGCAGCTTCAATGTATGTGAAGGATAGGGAGGCTTGATCCTTATGTGCATGTGAAAATGAGTCACTTTATCCCTCTTTTCTTTCTTCTAGCCCAGAAGTGTTATCTGTCTTGGGGCCAAATGCATACAAGCATGTAGCTGCCTAAAACCCTAAGTGGTTGTATTTTCAAAACGTGAAAGTAATCAGGCAAATCCTACTAAAGGTTTTGACTCTAATTTCCCGGTGATTTCTGCCAATGTCTCTTTTATGAGGTTTCTTTGGGTGCTTTTGTGAATGGTTGCACTTTTAAATATCTAACGGTGGCTTTCCTGGCTTTAGGTTATCTCGACTGCTGTTGTAGTTGTGCAGTGTGAGGATATGGCACGTGTATTAATAATCAGCATGCAGCTCCATAGACTCTCCATTTGTAATCATTAAGTACTCAAGCTAGAGCACATCCGTTTTTTCCGCTCCCCCCAGTTGCATGCTGGAGACTCGAGTCTGGCTTTATGTGATCTCTGCTGGCAGCGTCAGGCTGCCACTTGTAAAATACAACAGCTTGAACTTTTCACAGTTGCAAATCAGATTTCTCTATCGGATCAGTGATTTTTAAAAGGGCAATATTTTCCTTTTTACCTAATTCTGTTACTCTCTGTGTACTGGATATAAACAATCGAAATAGCCTGGTTTTACCCTTAGATTCTCATCTGAGCAGAAATAAACATCCAGGCACTGCTCTGTGACGATGGCTCTCTCGGGAAAAAGAGATGTAGGCACTTTTTTTTTTCTTTTTTTTTTTTTTTTTTCCTTTCTGCACTAGATCCCCACGTAATTTCTGCAGGTCATTTTATACCATCGGCACAGCTCCTTGACACATACGTTCCTTTTCCCTAGAGCCAGGGACACAGTAACTCATTGCAACCGCAGGACTGGCGCCTTGGCCAGTTTCCTCTCCGGCTCCGGGGTGTTTCACAGAGCCTCCTCGCAAGCTCTCGCTCACGCAGCGACAGGAGCGCGGCGCGGCGCCGCTCTCGCGTGCGGCCCTGTGCGGCGCGCTGGCTGCTGGAAGGGCTGCAGGGCCTGGACAAGCTGCTTGAAGAGCAACTTGGCTGCAAAACAAGGCCTTGTTGGCTGCGTCTCCACGCTATCTCCCAAGGAGATTGCCATGGAAGTGCCCGTCGCCTGTTAACACCCGCTCTGTTCGCTTCTGTTTCGCTGGGCAGGGAAAATGCTTGTTTCAAGACAAACGCAGAAAAGGAAAATAAACATGTGAAGTCCGCTAGTGTGTCCTGAGTCACGGATCATCAGCCAAGAGCGTGTGTGCGAGTCACCACGTCCCGCAGAAGAGCCGCTCACGCTGCGGTGCGGCATCGTGCACGCACCAGCCCGGGCACCTCAGCCCCATCAGCCACCAGATCACCCAGGAGCTACTCCCGGGTACCCTTTGCCATTGCTCCCTTTTCTAGATGAGGCGTTTTCACCTTTTGCCTAGTTGTCAGTTAGCAATTCAGCAAATACCGTTGAATTTTCTGCTCTTTATCAGCAGCCTTCTCCCTCGTGGCTAATTTCTATTTCATGGTAATATAGAGATGGTGGGTTTTTAGGTGGAAGAGCTAATTAGAAATTTTGAGTTAAGTCTCAGAAGACTAAGCTGTGTGGTTGGCTTTAAAAAAAAAAAAGGCTTTTTGTTTCCTGAATATAAATCTGACAATATTTAAACATGCATAGCATCTTAGATCAGAGTGTAGGAAGAGGCTGCTGCTTGTAAATCGGACTGTTATGCCTGTGATGCAGAGTTACTTCTAACACTTTCTCATCTTACTGGTGTAATAATCCTGACAAAATGATCTCTACTGTTTTCTGCAGTTGTAATTATGTCTAAGAGAAGACAAATTAGAAGGGTTCTGCGCTCCACAAAATAAACTAAGGTTTCGATGTGAGAGGGGACTCTGACTGGATATAACACCGGCAGAGGGCAGTGAGTAGGACATGAGCATGTTTTTCAGACGATTCTAAGTAATTTGTGGTAATTAGAAGTAGTCAGGTGGGTTTATTTCCTTTCCAAAAATTTCAAAATTTTCAATAAAAAACAAGTTGAGCTGATAAGTGGCAGAGCCATTTGCTGAGACACTGCAGTGCCTGCACAAGGGGTCTCAGGTACCCCGTGATACTGCGTGGTCACTGCCAGGACGTGAGAGATGGAGCTGGTCAATGGAGCTGGGGAACACAAGCGTCCAAAAAACCACTCTTGGGAGGCTCCTGGGATTATTTCACAAAGTGTTGCAGGTTTTGACAGTGTCTTCACATTTGCCTAGAATGCGAAGGTGGATTAACCTTCGAGACGTTAAAGGAAAGCTTCCTTGGAACGTGGGACAAGCCCTGATAGATATGAATGCTCTGCTGCCAACTCACAGGAATTTTGCACTCTTCTCTTACAGAGAATGTGCACAAGGGGCTGGTTTGTAGTTTGAAAATGGCCATTCTAGCAGGCAACTACCTCCTCCTGCAGCTTAGCAATGTATCTCTGATAAACCTTTTAGTAGGTGCAAACAGCAGGTAGTTTTCTTACTGTTAATAAATTATTTCTATTGTATAACCATGTAGAGGCATGGTCAGGGATCAGGTGTCCAATTGGCTGAACATCTATGCATAAAAACATTGCTTTAAATAACTTCTGGTTGAATAGAGCATAAAAAGTAGAGCAAATAAACCTGAATGCAAGGTAACAGCATGATATTTGCAGTTAAAGGATATGGTTGTATAGTTAATGCACATTTAAGTGCCTTTATGCAAAAAAAAAAAAAAAAAATGGAAAGAATGCTTCAAAGTCCCCTCCTCCCTACCCCCCAAAAATGTTTTTATTCAAAAAGAATTTTTTAAAAACCCAAGTTTCTGTTGTTTTGGTTGGGTTTTAACTCAAATAATTAGTAATAATGTAATTTTCTAATTGAAACAGTTCCAAAATTAATGGTCGAAATGTTCTATTTATAACATACTAGTATCAAATGATTGTGAATTATCCCATGGCACCTTTTCTTTGGCTGTTATTATTTTGATGGTACTTTTTCTCAAATATTTTGTAGGCAGCACGGTTTAAAATATTAAATGCTTTACTGAACTATTCTTTCTCTTCTATGCACTTATTGCAGGAAAAATATCAAGCAATAAGCTAAGGGTTTGTCTTTCATCCTTCCTACACCTTCATATAACACACTGTGTTATGTCCTATGTTTCGGTGATCTCTCTGGTGATGAATTAGAAAACAACCTATCTGTAGTGTTAGAATAAAAAGGGAAATCGATATAAAACAATAAAGGCTTTTGTGAAAATTTAATTTGTAAGATTTATGCTTTAATTACAGCGAAAGTAGATGAGAAGGAGGTAAAAGTGGGACTGGGATTGCTTGCTCTGCAGGCCTCTGCTATCTAGAGTCTACAGTTGGTTTTGAGCTACAGTAGGAAGGAAAATGAAAATGCAGCCAACTGTAAAATATCATTCATGTAAATGTCTTTATAGCTACCCTTACTGTTTTTTCTGAGATTTGATTCTGCAGAGATTTTCGTCCAGATTTGGAGTTATACTTAGCCTTGCCACCCTAAGTTGCTCTCCTGATTTCAGCGGTTTGGGTATATCTAAATAACCTCGGGTATATGTAATTCTGGGATTGAAGCCTATGTTTGTGTAGCAGGATGTTTCTCTCCAAAGTCTTTGAATGAGAACACAGAAGACACTGGGCAGTATAACAAGCTCTGCAGAGCGTTCGTACTTCATTTGTATTGCATAGGAAATTTAATTTCCTAGGGCTGACGTTGCAGGCTGAGGTAATTTTATGTCTGTCTTACGGGAACAACGAAGACCTGGGCAGGTAAATACTGTGATCTCTGGCAGGATAACGTATAGTCTATGGTCAACTGAAAAACAGTTTATCTTCCATTTGAGTTCTATGACTGATTTCTTACAAAAAAAAAAGAAAAAAAAAAGTTTCTTCTTGAAATGCTTACATCATTAATAATATCTACCAAGCACTCCTAACCCTCTCCTTGTCATCTATTTATTAGAGGAGTAGTTGCTGATAGAGCAGTTCCTAATATAGCTATATGTTGCATTTGTCTTAGGAAAGGCCTCATCGAGGACGTGCACGGGGCAGTTCAAGCAGAAGATGGTGAGATCTGTGGGGAGCTGTGGTCCTCACAGGGAGGTTTCACACTGCGGATTTAACCCTGCTCCCAAGTAAGTTCTTTCCCAGCTGCGTGTTCTCTCTGTGCTGCAATGCTCTGTCATTTGCAAGAACGTGAGGAGCACCCAGGGGCTGGGGAGACAGGGGAGCCCTGGAAGATTAGGACCAAGCTCCTGATCTGGATTGAAAATCTATGGGAAGCGAGTGGTAAGACCATAGCGTGTCTTTTAAATTCTATTTACATTCAGTTTCTGCCTTCCTGTCCTTTCATGTGAGAGTGCCATTCTTCATGTCACTTGGTGTCATGGATTTGCTTCAGCTCCAGACCGAAGTCTATATTAGGCCACACAGAGAATGTAGTCTGGTACCAAACCTTTGCTTGGTTTCTCCATGTGCTTAGGAAGTGTGACATTGGGCCAGGGCTGTTCAGAGCCAAAGCAGCCTGTTAGGTTTATTCCTTGCTCATGGGTGTAACGTATGTTTGAGTGAATGTAGTGTCATGTAAGGAGTTACTCTGAATCAGATGTGATCTTTGTTGCAATAAAGCAGATCTGATTCAGAGTACATAGCATTAATCATCTACTTTATTGCAACAAAGATGCTGTTATTTGGGAGCCCTTTCATTAGTTTCTAAACCACATAATTTTCTGTTGTTTAGAATAATCTTTCTTGAGCTTCTGTGAACATGACATATTTCTGAGCTCTCGTCTCCTCCGAGTCCCTCTTGAGTCTTGTCCCTGATCATATTGTCATTTACTCTGGAAAGGCTGTTAAGTTATACTCAGTTAAATCCAGTATAAGCAAGTTCAGACTTGGGCTGTAGGCCAAGAATTCCTATTTAGCACATTTTTAAGATAAAATGCTAGTAAATGTCACAAAAATGTTAGACTAAAATGTCACCTATTCTTTACCATCACCATTTTGTATCAGATTGTGTTGACTTTCATATCCCAGCAATAACACAGATGCCACTGTCATATTTCTCTGAGAGAAGAGAAAAAAATTAAGGCCAAAGCAAGATGGACAAAAACATGTTCACTGCATAAATTTGGGTAAAAAAATAAGCAGTACATATTTAAAATGAATGTTTATATTTGATTGGAAGAGAGTGACCTTTGCTGAATGGGCATGTGTTTTTCCTAATATGCAAGGAAACAGAACAATGACTAAAACTAGAAGGAAGATCAAGCATGTCAGTGTATTTACATATAATTTATATTTTTTTTCCTATTTGTTGTTTGTTTTTCTGTCTGGTTTGCAACTCACAGTTCATTTTAGTTCATCTTTCTGTATTCTGTCAGATGAGATATAGTTTGAAGTACTTACTCATTTTCAGGTTATCTGCTGTTTCAGTGCATTAGAGGCATTGTGTGGGAAAAAAATGAGAATATTAAGATATAAAATGGTTGCGAATAGTTTAGGGAGACAAATGAGAATACAAGAGGAGATAATTTTGCTTATTTCTTCAATAGTTTATTCATATGTTTCGTAGTGAAATGGATTGTTTAACATTACACTGTATTGTGTTTCTCGTAAAATTACTTTGGCGTTGTTATGAATTAAAGTTAATATATTTAAGTGCATATTAAAATCTATTTATGTGCATTTTGCTGTCAATATGTGCATATATTTACAAAAAAATGCAAATGAGCATTTTTTATCAAGAAGATTAAATCAATATGCAATATGCACTAGAAGTGTTCCCTTGCCGAAGCAGATTAAAAATCCTTCTACAAGAAAACAAATTCAGACACCTAAGTCTTTCAGTTTTGTGCTTCAGCACTTTGTCCGGCTTATTTTTGAAGTATGAATAGCTGAACAAATGACTTGGACAGTGTCTTTGAGATAAGACCTGGAATTCATCATAATGAGTCACGGGTGACACTTGTGCTCCCAACTATCCATACCCATATGTAGTTTTCATCTGTATCTTGGTATCATAAGCTGGTTTGGGGCATGAAGGAGGTTTCTGTTCTGTCGCTGAAGTGTATTCACCACAGCAGCTTTCTAATCTGTCACTAGAGCTGCTGGTGTGATTGACACTGCACTGTACACAGTAAAATATTTTGCCATCATGCAAGGCAGAGATGTGCTCTTCCTCATTTACCTGACACTTTCCAGTCATCCTTAGTCTGTTCCCCACATCTATGGAGGCAGAGACATTCCTGGAGTAGACTTCTCTCCTAATAAAATGATTACAAGACAGAAAAAGATGGGTCAGTATCACTAATTAATCCTCATGAAGGAGAAACCAGAAGATAGGCCCAGCTTGAACAGGTCTCAAAATATAAGGTAATAACTTAGGAGATAATGACACATCCTCCCTCAAGCTACCCATATGCACAAGGTGTATAAATTAAGAAAGTTTCTGATGGATTGCATAATTTGTAAGGTGTTAAAATTCCCCCTAAACCAGGCGAATGTGACTGAATTTCACTAAGATTAAATATAAAGATATTAAAAGAAAGAAAAAAACAGACATGACCAGCTCATCAAAGTATTTACTCTGGAAGAAGCCTGGAGGCCCATATGGTCATAAAGTCTCATGAGATATTAATACATTCTTTTCCTTCTATATTTTAGCTTAATTGGTTGCACATTTTTCAGGCTATACAGTCCAGCATTTTGCTCCATGGGACTCATTGCTCAGAGATTCTAAATGCTTAAGAAAAAGCAACAGGCAACATGCTGAAATGATCAAACTCACCATGAGCAATCACTATAAGATAGCAGCTAAATCACTTTTAATCTCCACAGAATATTGCTATTAAAATAAAAGAAGGGAAATGCCCTGCCTGCAATATTGAGGCAGCCAAAACAATTTTTCAGCCCTGTTCATCAGTGACCCTGAAACCAGGGAGCCCGATGCAATCAAAACTGTGCGGCTGGGAATGCATGATTAAAAGGAGGCAACACAGCCAATGTAGTGCAGTGGTGGCAGTCAGCATCAAAAGCACCAGCAGGGACAGCCACACACACTTGTTGCTTGATTCAGTTCTTCTAACTGTGAGTTGCTCTACTAAAGTATCATTTCAGTTTAAAAAGCCATGTCAGATAAAGTTAGTCCAAACGAAAACAAAAATATCATAGGCGGTTACCTGGAAAAGATGCGTGTGTGTTTGTGCATATATGTGTGCGTGCTGTGAACTATTGCTGTAGTGTTAAATTTTAAGCTGCAGTTTTGGTGTAGGTGGATTTGCAGCTTAAATATGGTGGCAGAGTGTAGGATTGAAAACGTACTTCACCTGAGGAATAACTGAATATTACAAACATGATAAACATAATAGAGAAAATGTGTTGAATTTAAATTTGCACTGTGGATACCGCAGCGTAGCAATGAGCCATTGAGATGACTAAGGGATCCACCAGCCAAAGGAGAGGCTTAGAGAGCTGGAATTGTTTAGCCTGGAGAAGGGAGGGCTCTGGGGAATCTTACCAATGTGTATGCACACACGAGGATGTGGCAGGGCCTCCTCTTCAGCACAGGCCTTACGAGTGGGTGTCCTCATTTATATAAAGACAACAGGAAAGTGGGAATTAGCACGCAGAGTGTGAACTTGAATCACTGTAATGGTAGAGTGGAATCAGTGTACAGGCTCTATGGAATGTTAAGTGAAGACTATATATGAAGTCATATAGTAAATGAGCATCTTTATAGCCACTTGTGGGTATGGATGGTAGCAAAGAGCTAGTAAACAAAAAGGAAGTAATAAGAAAATTGTACTTGAAATAAATGAACTATACTGTTTAAAAGAGACCCAAATATATATATATATATAAACTTTTTCTTAATAAAACTGGCATTATTTTAAAATTATTTTATTTGCTGGATTCAGAATTTTCTACCTTGACTCTAGGACTTTGTAATCATCTGTTCAGAAACACTGTATGCCAAAATATGTACTAAAAACAAACACCTTGCTATTTATACAACATATTTTACTTCCACATATGTCCACAAAATCACAGCAACCTAGGATAAAATTCAACTTTATTGTTCAGCTTCTTCAAGTCCCTTTTCATGTGAGACTTGAATGGCCCATAAATTTTTGCTAGGCTCCCTAAAGAAGGATGGATTTTGCTGATAGTGATTAAAAACCAGCACGGCTATGATTTTCCATGTGTACTTTGCCAATGCAAGGCAAGCATTATAGTGAAATTGTCTTTGGGGTTTTCAAACTTGTTAGCAGAATGTAATAAGGATACCTGATCAATTGAGTTCTACTACATGGTTATGAAAGCAACACCGTTCTCATCAATTTGTTAAAACACGATGTAATTTAGTGGTTCATCTGAGAATCCCGGGCACCATAGAAAATTAAGTATATGTGAATCGGCACTTAAAATATCACTGTCACTGATATTAAACTCTAACATGGATTAGAAAACTGATGGGCAGAAGTAGCTGAACACTTGAGATTAGGACATGTACGATCCATTTTGTCTCAGAAATATGCAGTACACTTAAATGAGACTTAAGGTTCCCTTAAGGGACAGTGCAGAAGACCTCATTAGCATGAGCTCTCAGTTTCCAGTAGGCTTTTATGACAGGCATCTGTGGTTGTGAGTATCAGCAGCATTCTTCAACTTTTGGTTGTATTACTCAGTTCGGTCCCAGAATGAACTTGGCAGAGCACCACAAATCACTTTCTGAAGGAAGGACCTCTAGGAATATGAAGGGCTCTCTGTTTTTGAGAAGGAGCATGAATGAAGAGGTAGTGTGGAAGAACTGTTTGAAAGCAGGAACTGAGAGGAAAACTAGGGCCTAACAGAGGTTTTGGCATTACAGAAGCTTGCTTGGGGTGATCAGTCAATGCGCTGATCCCCCTTTCCTCCTCTCGGGTCGAGATGCCTCCTGAAGAGACTCGAGACTGAGAGCCCTCTCCCATCTCCTGGGGTGAGCGATGACTGCACATTTGTACATCAGGGCTAGCTAAAAACCCCACGCTGTAGTAGAGAATTTCCTGTACTGACATCAGGAACCTGCTTTGTAAGTGTTGCATTTGAACAAATCATGCTGTTTGTGAATTTGACTACTTTTTTGGGGGAGGTGATCGGACCTACCGTTGACGGACTGTTCGTGAATCCGATATTGCCAGGCTCGAGCTTATAGTTGATCACACTATTTGGGAACTCGATTCGCTACTAGGAAGGCAATCAGACCTATGGTCCACGGACTGTTTGTGAATCTGATACTGATTTGATAACTCCTTCCCTGCCCCCCCTGCCCCCCCCCACTGCCACTACGGCTTTCAAACTGCAACATTTCACAGGTAGGAGCCCAAATACTTTCTGCTACTTTTATAGTTGTAGTGGAGTCCACACAAACTTGTAATTTGTATTTGTTTGACTGATTTTATGCTGGGAAAATATTGTACTTGGAGACTTTCAAATGGCAAGAACGAAGCAAGCAGAACACCCAGAAGACTAGAATTAGTATCTGAACACGGCTATTTCATCCTGTAGGAAATCTATGCCTGGCTGGCATCTGCAGGATTTAAATAGTGCAGGTTTCAGTCACCGGTCAAAGATTAAAATGGATGGAATTGTGTCCTGGCACACGAATTTAAGTTTTCCATTTGCTCCACCGTCCTCCACCAAGAGTATGATGGACATGAATCCTAATGCCCCATAGGAAATGAGATCAATGCTGCTAAGTGATTATAAAGGTCTTTTTGGACACAATGCAAAGTTTGCATTTCTAAGTAATGACAGTCTTAATACTAAGGCTACATTATCAAAAAAAAAAAAAAATCATGGAAGATTCTTGAATATAGTGGTGCAAAGACCGGATTTCATTTCTCTCCCAGGGTTATGACTGACCAGTGGCTTCCAGAGCACATACAGCAACCCAATAGCTGAACTGTGGCTCTCAGACCCCTCCTGGTCTGGTGACACAGATATTCCTATGGAGGTTATGGGTCACTTGCATTCCTGTCAACAGGAGACAGCAAGTCACAAGCCACGAGGCCACAGGTGGCAGTGCTGGAGCCAGGAAGGCAGCTGGCCACCTGCCAGCTCCTCTTCATATGCAGGAGACACTGACAACATAAGACTTAATTTTCCAGGAGTTTACACATCCTTCAGGTAGAGACATTCAATCATATCAAGCATGCAGTCCCCAGCAAAAGGATTACTGGGCATTTTTTCATCAAGTGTCTGCTTAGGGTCTGTGTTCTTTTTTGTGATATAGTCTCTTCTGTTGCCTGAGTCCAGAGAAATTGCAGGGTATGTCATCCTTCCTAGGAATTTGGCGCAATACACAATTCTCCAGCTGATAACAGTTTTTACAACTGTCTCTGATTGTATCCAACAGACTGGAATTTGTAGGTGATAGAACCCACTTACACATGGATTCCGCTTGGATATCTTCGAAAAGGAAGAAGAATTTTGTTCCATCAAGCAGAAGCTTTAAGACCAAAGACCTAATCTACTTGTAAATGATTTATCTAATGAAAATACAACCTAGTTTCAATCGCAAATGCCTCTCTAGTAAAGAAAGTGGCCAAACTACAGAATCAGAGCAGAGGATGCTGGATGAGCTGAACCTTGAAGCTGACTACTGTGTTCCTTGCTTTTAATAATTTTTGTTTTCCAAGAAAATCATTTTGTTAGAAAGAAAGGGATTGGACAGGAACCACACTTCTTGCCTTGAGTGTCTTATGATAATCTAAGGGGTTTTCGTGAAGGGATCCTCTCTTCAAGAGCTCGCCTGCCATTGGGACTCAGTGGTATGTGACATGTGCACTGACAGGAATGGCTCAGTGGCCAGCCTCCGGCTGTATTACTGCTCTTATTTCACATGGTGAATACATTTTTGATAGAAGCAGGGAAAGCAGGGACTTCTGCCTAGGACTAGTGGTTCGTTGTGGGGATGTGGGCATAGAATATCTCTGATCATTTCAGGAACACTGAGTATTGCTCCTTGTTTTTATCAGATTTAACCTGTTTTTTTTTTTTTTTGGTTAATTCTTACTGAGAAATCTGAACTGAGGAAACTGAATACTTCTACCTTACAGAGATATTTTAAGTACATGCATTTGATATGTAGATACTTTTACCAGCTTCTCCTTCATTACATGTGAATAATTGTGTGTATATATATGAGGACCAGGAACCAGGGATTTTGATTAAAGCTTTGGTCTAGTTTGATTCCCACCTCCCAAGTAAAACCTTGTCAAAGAAGATCAATTTTATATCTGATTCAATTACTTTTATTCAGAGGCCAGGTTAATGATGAGGATAACAATTTCCTGACTTGGGCAGGATGTTAAAACCTGCATAGCAGCATTTCAGACAGAAAAAGTGGGAACCCTCTATTTGTATTTAGACACTTAACCATGATCTCTGTACAAAAAAGTATATCTACAAGACAGTATATGGGAGTATGCTCAATATTGTTCCTGTTCTTGCAATCACACTGACCCCAGAGCCTTTGCAGAGCAGAGTTTAATTCCTTCATTTTCAAAAGTTTCAGGACAGAGAAGTTACTCACTTACACTTCCTTTTTTTTTTTTTTTTTATTCAAGGTAGAATTACATTTGTAATTTCAGATATTTGACTTTCATCTTTTAACACTAAAGAATGTCCATTATAACTACAATACCTACAATACTAAAATGTCCTTTTTAAAATCTGTGCACAATAGCATGATGTCTATTTGTCATATACTTTTCTATAGTATTATATATCACTCTCTTCAGTGAGCTGGGACCATTATAAATTGTTTAATTTTCATCCAAAAAAGTGAGAAGTAAAATTATATTTGATAATGGCTATACCTGAAAGATATTGTGGAAGATAGCTTAATTTAATTTATCATTATAACAGCTAAGCTATAATAAAATGTGGGGGAAATTGAATTTGCCAATTTTGGTTACATACAGTTTAATTATAATTGATTTAGTGCTAATGCTGTGCATCTCATGCAGAAGGTTGACTGGGTAAAGGATATCTTAAAATATACTGAGGCTTTTTTATCTCCCTGCTTTTATATTGCACATAGCATACTTATAAATACAGATACTTTGAATATTATAACTGTGCTGTTGAATATTGTCCAAGTAGCACATGAAACCTTCTCCTATCTCTGCAGAACTCTTCCCTCCCTCTCTACATTAGATCTGACTGTCAAAACTAGCCAAATAATCGGGACAATTAAGGTGCCCTGAGATATAATTATCCTATGTAATTTCTCTATATGTTTAAGGAAAAGGATGATTGGCTCACAAAAACAGGTTCCCTGTGGTACAATGAGAAAGAGGATAATGGAAACGAACAGATCAGTTTTAATCTCTTGTACTTAAATAGTCTCTAAAATAATTTAAGACCAAGTTCTTCCTTCTGCACCAGTAACTTTACACCACAAAGCAACACTTCAAGTACGTGTAGTCAAGTAATGAGGATCATCTCAGTTCAGAGGATCCTCTGGTGCGTTAGGATCCTGGTAATGACTCCCAGTTGCTGGTGTGAAGAAGATAAATGCGACAGTTGGTTCTCCATGTTCCCCTGACTCGCTATTCATCTAGCTAAACACACCAAAGGTCCTCAGCCGCCCCTCTGGTCATATGCGGATGCACCTTCACAGCTCCTCGGTGGCCAGGCGTCTTATTCCCTCTTTCACAGATGAAGGATTGATCTGGAGTCACAGACCGTCTTATCCCTGGTATCTGGGCAGTTTCTGGAGAGGGCCTGGGTATTTATGCCTTCTAACCACAGGGCCATCGAGGTAGGATCATGCCTACCACCAAACTGACAACTGGAACAGTTCAGAGAGTTGGCCATTGGTGGCAAGCACCCAAGGCTCCCTGGAGATGTCTTTGTCGGGCCTAGAAATTTAATTCTTCCTCCCCTGCACCTCCATCTGATTGTGAATTATAAAATGGAAGTAAAGATTTTGACTTCATTTTGTGAAGAAAATTTAGGGGAACAAGATGCAGCATTATCATCATTGCTGCTTACTTAAGGAGGCACTCTGGTTGCAGAATATTTTAAAACACCAATATACTAACTAGGCTTCTGACTTCAAAATATGAACTGAATACTAATGAGTTAATATTTTCCTCAGGCAACTGAGGCGCACCATTTACTTGAGCTTCCAAAGAATGCATATATTCTAAATGATAAATATGAATCAATGGTACAGGAATAGGTACAGTCATGAAAAAAAAATTATGCCACATCTACTTCCCTAGGCAAGAACATACTCTTTCCCACCTCCATACCTTAACTGTTTGTTTCTACAGATTCACACATTTATACAATTGCATTCCTGGGGAAAAAGGAGTATCTGTATCTGACTACTATACCACTCAACTCCCTATAATGAAATAAACTCTTATTTAAAACAAATAGCCCTAAACAAAAAATCAGTCTTTAAAGTGAAAATATGGTACTATCTATCTTCTCTAGTTGAAGATAGGTTGGAAAAAAAGAGTAAAACAACTTTGAGGTGACTGTTAAATGCTGTGACCCTACCCAGACCCAATATCCTTCTGGAGTATCTAAAATATTAGATCTATGCAGACTAAAGATTTCATGAATAGTTTACTGCTGTTTTGCACCTAGCATATTCGTTTACCTTCGACAATGTGCATGAATATAGAGTTTACACTCTTGTGGCTGAATGACATAGTCTCTTACAGTCATTTTGCATTCTCCTTGGTTGCCCAGCAATAAATCAGAAGGCAGTTTAAAATCCAGCACTCCAGCACGTATTTTATCTCCTAATATGCCAGCAGAGCAAACAGTGGCTACTTCTTTCACCCATTTCTCACTTGGAATATGCTCACCTCTGGTTCTGCTCAGATGTGGAACATGGATATCTTGCACCAGCCAAAAAGTCTCTCAACAGTCAAAGCACACAGTGCGCTGTAGATACAGAGGAGAGCTGGATCCAGATTCAGCCAGCAGAGATTGTACCTAAGTCTTTGTCCCTCATTCTTAGATCCATAGAACCACAGAATCGTTAAGGTTGGAAGGGACCTTTAGAGATCATCTAGTCCAACCCCCCCTGCACACGCAGGGTCACCTAGATGTGAAGGCCATGTGAAGGCCTAGACTCATCTGTAGAAACCACGAGGCCCAGACTGGCCGAAGTGGGCCCTCCCTTTCTCTTCCAGCCCTCAAGCACTTGGCAGGCCAAGAGGTCACCTACATCTTCCCCGGTAGTTTTAGCCTTGGAATTACTTCCAGCCACTGGCATACATCTGCTCCCTTTCAGAAATCCCCATGGATTTTCTCAGTTTGGTTCTGAGGAATTAATATTTATTTCTCCTTCGTACTTTCCTTCTGAGCACTCTTCGCATTCACCTGCTGCCCCGGCTTCTACGGGCTGCAAATATAAACTAGAAAAGGGAAAAGAAACACAGCTGTCCAGATTAGCAAGCACGGGTGGGGATGTGAAAAAGGTTCCTTAAGTAGCCAATGAGGCTCACTTTCTTCAAACTTTGCTTTTCATTTTTCCTGCATGTGTCATGCAATTTATAGCTGGTTTTACCATCTGCTTACCCAGATTAAACGTTAAAATATTAAAAGAGGCTGTATGATGTGTTCACCTTTTCCTGAGAATCCATTCCTTTGGCTGCCACTTGTTCAACTTATTTACCTCACTCTGAGCCTCTTTTAACCCTGGTACCGCTCTGACACCTTCTGTCTCCCTAGGGCAAAATTGATCCATTGTGCTGGTGGTATAAATGACATTTAAATTGCAAAGAAAGTACATTAACCACTATTAGAGGACTGTGCTCATCCTCATATAAAATATTTAGCTTTCCATTTGCCGGTGGGAAAGAAAATACCTCAGAACTATTTCTGGGGTCTCATAGCAAAATCCAGAAAAAAAAAAAAAAAAAAGTGTGTGAAATTTTCCCTGAGGAGCACTCCAAAATACTGATACTGAGATACGTGCCCTGTTTACCTGAACTTTGTTGTGGTTTATTTTGCATTGCCTTACTGAAGTCTCATGAGGGATAGAGGAATATTATTCAGAAGGGTGTTTTAAAGCCTTTTAAAGCCTTTAAAGATAACTGGATTTGGTCAAAGGTGATGTCAGACAGTATAAGATGTGTGAATATGCTGCCAGAGCAGGGATTTTGAGATGTTTATTAATCATCTTTTTAAATAGATAGATTTCTATATGTATTTCACAATATATATTTTTATTTCACACTGGTATATAGAAGATACATTCTATTCCTGCTTTCATTCCCTTGGCAGAGGCTACAGGTGAGCTAAAATAGAAATTGCAGTCAGCTCTCTTGGTTTAAAAGAATCTGTTAAGAAGTAGCAGGTTGCAGAGCGGACTGGAATGTCTTCGGAGCTCGTGGAGCTGTTTAGGGAGGAAAGGCAAAGGCAGACACTGGTGCAAAAAATAGCCCTCCAGGCAGCAGCACTCACGGGGAAGCAGCATCATCCTTCTTCGCTTTCTGTCTTCTCAGCGCCCTTCCTACAACTGCATGAAAAATGTAGAGCATCATATTGTTACAAGCCATCCAAAGTTATTTGAATCTTTCTTATGGCTTCAAAGGAAACCACCATTTTAAAGCCTTACAACTGTTCAGCAAAACCAATAAGAAATTTGGAAGAAAAAACGAAGCCACCCTTTTAAACTAATTTTCAGTTTTAACATCTTTGCCTTTCTATTTGTGCTCCTTTTCTAATTTAGCTCTGGAGAAAGGATTGGAGCAGAAGGTCACAAAATGATACAATTTTTAAACACTCATCTTCAAATAGTTTTCATGAAAATTTCAGCTCTAATAAGAAGTTCATTTTTCAGCTGTTCTTTCAAAAATGTATAAATATGCAGACTTCCATCAAGTCTTTGAGATATACATATTAGTATTGTAGTAATTATCATCTATAGGATAGAGTGGTAGTTCCTGGGCCTATTGTTTTCACCTAATACTTAAAAATTCCCACCAATTCAGTATCACACATTTGAAATACTTCCTTTTTGTTTAGGCCTTGAGATATTCAAGGCCTTGAGACATCAGGATATTTTTGAGCGATTGGAGTGAAAACAAAAGCTGAAATTACCTTATTGGTATCTAACTTAAAGTGAACATATTCCCTTAGAACCAGACGGGTAATCATCCCTGGTAACTGCAAAGATGCTATGTGCTGTATTATTTAAAATCCTGAGTTATCTTTCTGTAATTGTCATCAACATGTTTTACACTGTGACATTTCACATTCTAAGTGTTACATGGTTGGTACTGCAAACCACAAAATGCACACTGTGTCATCTGAGTGCTATTAAAATGTATAATGAAAAAGTTCAGCATTAGCAAATTGCATCTAACAAATTAATTTTTAAAGTAACACTCTGGGCTTCAATGCCCCACAAATCATGTATTGCACGCTCCCACTCTCTTAATTTGATCTGCATAGGTAATGAGAAATTATGAGAAATTAATGCAAGATTTTTCTTTTTAATTTTATGAGATGTCTCAGGATAAACTAAAGTATTGGTTTCTGGGTACATTTTGTTTCCTGCTTTACAGCAAGTTTAATTTTGAAATGTCAATTTCTACTGAATCAGAAGTATACTATAGGAAACTCATAAACATAAAACAGCAAATGAATACCATTAGTGTTTTTTTCTATAGACTTGACCACTGCAGGAAAATTTGGGCTAGTTTTCAAGATATTTGTATGAATTATGATCTTGGTAAGTATTGTAAATGGCAATTAATTCCATTATTTACATTGAGAGTTATGTATGCCATTAATTTCTATGCTGATGAGTAACAAAAGAAGAGTCTTGATCATACATACACTGCGGTGTATTTAAAAACACTACATTAGAGGCAGTTTCTGCAACTGAGACAAAATTATTTAGTCATCTTTTTTACTCAGGCTTGAACAGCCTATGCAATCAGAGGTAATGTGAGTTTGCAAAACTTTTATGCAAGTATCTGCCTGAATGTATTTTGAGTCTCATGGACTTCAATAACTTCAATAGGACCATCATTGCAAAACTGAGGTGTAAATATGACATCCAACAGATGTGTGAAAATAAAACTAGAACTAGTTTATCAAGCACAAAGTAATTGAAACTACCTCAAAGACAGGATTGTTTGCTCTTGGCTTAGTCTGGGTAAAGGATGATTTCAAAGAGCTGGCTAAAATCTAGACTTTTCATGCCTCTGTTTTTGATAGTCTTCGTAATGTGCACAAAGACATTCCAGTTCATTATACTGAGATATGCAAAAGGTAACAAGATGCATCTTTGCTTAGCTCTGTGAAGTTGTTCGAAAACTAATAAGAGAAGGAAGATTCTGTGAGGCAGAACTGTCTTCCAGGACTTAGGGAGCTCTACAGATTACTGGAAAGCATGTAATGCCATCGTAATGGAAAGGCCTGCATGGTCTTTAAATGTGCACTATGAATCCTGACTTTCTTGGAAAGTTAATTTATATACTAATGAAGTCTGTTTTCTCTTTTCCTCTACTTGTTCAATAAGTGTGCAAACAACTGAAAAGCCTGTAGATGATAAAAACATTCCTTGAAATCCTCTCAAACAGAACGTAGCCACAAGGTAAAATTCTTCCAAGAGCAAGAATTGGTCATGCACGATTACTTTCTGACACACAAAATAGCCAGCTCAGAGTTCATGTTGTCATCAAATAAATGGAAACTAACAAGAAGTCTCTTTCTTTCTCCTTATTACCGCAGAATACATTTTGACAATGGTTCTGAGTTCATCTGGACTGAATGCAACCTTACTGTTATTCTCTCTAATCATTTATACTAATGCAAAATGGATATATAATACTGCCTTTGGGGTTTAATAGCTTTTTATTCCCCCTGTGGTAGGAATGTACAGGACAAGTGAAGGGGAAGGGAGATGGTCTCAGTGGTGACCTGGAGGAGTTCTTCTGCAGTAACCTGGAATGAATGCTGTAAGTTATATAGCCTGACTTCTCATTGGTGCATCTCTCATTGATGGACCAGATAAACTTGACACAAACTCCAGACATATCTTTACTCCTCATTATTAGTAAGAACCTACTGCAACGTTCTGCTTGCACTGACAACATTGCGTAGTACCTTGCTCTCACATAAAAGCAGGGAAGCTCATTGCAGAGTGTTACCCGAGATGTTTGAGCATTTCTGAATTGCTGTCTTTCAGGATGCCCTTTCTGAGAGGAGGGAGCTCTGACTGCTGCTTCCTAACATATGCACTCTTCAAGATTCTCCTGCAAACTCTTTGGAATCAAGGATGGCTAATGACAGCCTGTGGTGCCACTGCTCCTCCTTTCATCCTGGCACTCTGAGCCACTCTATCACTGTGTCAATAACAGCAAATGGGAACATATTAAGAACAGGTAAATACATTGCGCTTTACTCATCTTACTCAGGTTGCTGGCACAAATTTACCAAGTGGCTTAGTGAGCATTAGTCTCCTCTGCTTTCCTATTATCCTCTTTAGTTTTCCTGCCCACATCACACCCCAGCCACATACCCCTGCCATTCTCACCATCTGCATCCCAGCTAAATCCCTCCCCAAACAGCTAGTCACCTCTCTCCACAGACAGTCCCTTTAAAGTTAATGGCCTCACTTCTATAATAAGATGCTACTGAAAAAGGTATAAAGGTTAAAAAAAAAAAAAAAAAAAAGTATCATGCAGTGGTCAGAGATAAAGTCTAATCTGGAAAGGTTTAGCAACCAGAGGATTAATCAAATACTGTAAGGTCATTCTCTAAGATTGATCATAGAGCCATGAATAACAAATTCAACATCTTCACATATAAAAATGAATAACAAATCCAGATTACATTTTGTCTCTGACCCTTTTAATCAGAAATTAGTAGTAATAATCTTCACTGAAATCTCTGAAAAAGCCAGGTAAACTTTGAATGAGAAGCAGATTCACCTTAGAAATGCAGCAGTTGCCAATCACACCCTTCCGTTAGCTCAGTTTCTCTCCACCCCCACAAATAAGAATATATAAGTCTTCAAATAATAGTTAATGCAATCATTTGATATCTGTTTTGGAAATCGTTGTTATAACCTACTTGGCAGCAAAAAGGAGTTCATGAGAGAGGAACTACTTTTCCTTGGGCTGCTGCTCAGCCATGCAGTCCTTGAGACCCTAGGACAATGATGGGAAGTAAATCCAAGAGGCAGAAAGTTGGGTTATTCTTTCCTCATGGCCATGATAGGGAATAAGCTGTTTTAGAAGGAGGAGTGATGTTAATTCTTATGAAAGGGAGTCACAGTTCCGACTCCGGTCTTACTGTTTATATTCCTCTGTGCACTCCAAATTAAAGCACTGGTGTGTCAGCCAGCAGGCAACTTAACTGTACAGGCAGGGAAAATGCTGAAATGCATCCCCTCTACTTTTCCTTTTGACTGTGAGATGAACTGTAATCTTGGAAGTAAGACTAGCTACGCGGTCAAGTTACAAAATCCACAAACACATCCTGTTCCCAGCATGGAACTAATGCAATTCCTCAGTGGTGAGTGGTTGTTCGAGAGGTAGTATAGGAAAGAGCATAGAGACAAGTGATACTTACATGCTGCAAACTTCAAGAAAAAATGACAAATGCACTGCAGTTCCCATTATGATGATTAGCTGTGAGTGGACCATGCAGTTCAATTTGAATATTTTTGCTTGTTGAAAGTACTCATGACATCAAAGGGGAGGGCGATTGGTGTCACTTCCTTTGTATATTTCTCTAAAGTCAGCTCCAAATGAGAAAAAGTCTGAAAAAAATAAGTTGTTTGGGTTAAATGCAGGTGTTAGTGTGTTTGTACAGAATGTGGCAGGACTCCTGCATTGGGGACAGCATCTTCCCAGCAACTGCTAGGGAGCAAGTTCTTCCAGCTGGGTGATGACCCTCAGGGTATAATCTCTTCAAAGGACTATTGCTGAATATTAACTCTTTGTAAGACTATTTTCTAACAAGTAGCTCTATTTTAATTTAACTAGCTGCTTAAAGTGTCAGCCCTCTATCTACTGTAAACCCAAAGTCTCCGGACATTGTACTAAGAAGTCTTTTAACTGACCCTTGACTTGTCTCTGGATGTTGACACTTGAGAAATACCTTTCTGGGTGCTGAGCTGCTCGGCCCTGGTCCCTTACTATGCCTGGACAGACTCATCTGATGTAATATGACAGAACTGAGTTGAAATCAAAGGACTTGCACTGAGGCACTAGAAGGAGAATCTGGGCAATTGTATTTTGCTCCCTGCTGCTGGACCTTGTGGTTTTTTTGTTCAGAATGAGGTGCTCCCTGTACTTTCATCAGGTTGTTGACAGTCATTGTACCCACACTGTGCATGTTTTCCAGTAGTAGGAAAAGCACTGGTAACGCTTATTAGATTTCAATGTAGTCAAAGGTGTTCTGTGTTTTAAAATTAAAGTGACTGTGCATTAATTTTGGAAAGTGGATTGACTATGGGATAAAGGCAATATTCTTTTCTGCACTGAATTACTGCAAACTTGATTTTTCAGTTCCCTTTTGGAAAATCAGCATAGCAGAGCAAATGAGATATGATGGAGTAACAAACAACAACTTCTACATGCTATCTACCTTCCTTTTCACTAAGAGAAGTTTCATGAAAAGAATATATATATATACACACACACACACACACACACAGAGCTATATTTTGATGAACTAAAATGGATTTTTCACCCACAGTCACTTCATGGCTTCTATCATTTTCTTGCATGGCAGGTTAGCTCTTGTCAACTATGGAATAATTTGTCCCCCATATTATATAATCTCGATAATTCCATGTTCAGCATTACTCATAGATACTCAAGGTGGAAGCCTCAGCTCTAAGAAAGGAGGGTAAAGAGCATTTACCGCTTCGTACAGAAGTGCAAGATATGAAAAACTAAGCAAATGAAGTATCCTTCAATAGAGTGTGGGACATTTTTGAAGAACAAAGCCCAGCTGTTTGCGGCATTTTTCATTTTGCAGCTGAACATTTTGTGCGAACAGAGATTTTTTTCCCTGCTCTCTAGATGCAGTAGTAAATCTGTGGGAGTCATCGAAAGGAGCAGGGGCTTAAGGTTTAGGATCAGAAGCCATTTTATTGAGCATCAGACCAAGCATATATTCTCCGAGTATATGTGAGCATACACTGTCCACGTGCTCCCTCCCCCGGCCTCCAGCCAGTTCCTTGACTCTATTGCTATCTGGGTCCAATCCTGCTAACGGACAACAGGTAACCAACCAGAGATCGGTGCGTCCAGCCTGTGTTTTAGGTTTCTCTATCTGCTAATCTGTTAGTCCTAACTTTCACAGTTTCTCGCTCCTAACTTTCACCGTTTCCACAGCTTCCCAGAGTTTCTCACGGTTTCTCAGTTTCCCACAGAAATCTAGTTTGTATATACAGTTATACAAATGCTCAGACACTATGGCGATGTCAGAAGCGATGCTGTTAAGGATGATTGATTGAAATATACCCTAAAAAACCTGCACTAAAATCCCTTCTCTACACACTTTGGTAACTGACTTTGGTATCCAATTTCAGCAAACTAACACTTTATTATTTCTTCTATGTTTTAGTAAATAACAACTTGCAGCAGACATTTTTCCTTCCACTTTCTTGTGCTCCATGTATGTGTATAGGTTGCATTAAACCTTCCAAAGTGTCGGGGTTTAGTTTTCATTTAAGATACTTGTAGGAGACACTTGACTCTTTCCACAGCCAAAGGCAACTGTAAGACATCAAAATTTGAATATGCTCTGCTGCAGGGTTTTCTTCCATGTATCATTTTGTTTGGGGAAGGGGTATGCATGAATGTGTCTGTGTAGATGACAGGCAGCTAACACAGAAGAGTGAAGCAGCAGATGTTTTTGAATAGCCTGAAAAACATCCGTCTTTGACCTTGATGACAGGTTAAAGAAAAAGTAGACTTTTGAGTTAAGGCTGCAGGTAAAGAAATTTTGGAGCTGTAAACAGAAAAATAAAAAGTCTCATTTGAAGACTTAACGAAGCAGGGTTTAATACATTCTTATAAATTAACAGAAATTCAACGCTTTCACCCTTTTTTTTCGTTTACCAGAATACCTTCAAAGAGACCAAATATTGAGTCCACTATTTGTGTTAAATGAAATACTACACCCTGAGCTCAAAAATGCCAGTGAACATACCCAGAGTTCTAATTCTTTCTTGATTTCCACCCTACATTTTTTTTCCCGAGTCGTATTATATCATTAAAATTGTTTAAATGACCAATGATGGTGTCTGCTTTGTTTCTATAGAAATGCATCTTATTACCTGCAATATATTTTTTATTCCTTCAGTAATTCAGTTGCAGACTGTTTTGATTGTCTTTTTGCTAAGGGACTGAGAGCTTTATAGGAGGTGAAATATATATTTGGCAAGGAAAAACATTTCAAAAGAATATGATTCTACTCTGCTCCATCACACATGGTAGTTAGCAGTTACAAACTGGACTCCAAACCTACCTGAAATGGTTTTCAAGGATTTTAACTTATTAGAAATAGTCATCCACATAAAAGCAACAAAGTGTTTTGAAATGACAGATTCACAATGCTGCAGAAAGAGCTGATGCTGATTTTTTTTTTTTTGTTAACAAACTTTGAGACCAGTGGAACGTTATTTCATCGAATTAGGGCCACTGAGACCTTAATTCAGCAAACAGTGTACTGCAGAAAGCCCATCATGAACCATTTGCCTTTCTTGAATCACCCAAGTTGTTCTGTTGGCAGCAGACACTAAATATCTTGCTGAATCATGGCCCATGGGTCTTCTTTTAAAGAAAAAAAAAAAAACGCAGTATTTATGGTGTTAACTTCCACTGATTAATCACCAAGGTTAATTAAGTGTTTTATGAGTAGATTAGATTTGCTCTTGAAAAGAATAAAACACAAATGCTGCTGCAAGATAGAGTTGGTGATATAGCACCTCATTGGGTGCTATTTTGGTGAATACTGACGTGGGAGTGAAAAGAAATTGTCTCCTGGGATGAGGCTTCCACATCACATATGACAAATAAATATTTTGATGTCAGTGCTCCACATCATGCAGGCTCTGAGAGCTCTGCCCTATCACTGCAGCACAAACATCCCCCTCTTAATTTTACTTTAGAACGGAAGTCCTAAGGGACAAAACAAATCGTGTGAAGGAAATAGTGTAACTGCTGTGAGGTCTTCCCTCATTAGAAATTAGGTAGTGAATTACTCTAAATTGGAAAAAGGACTTTGCACCTTCTGCAAATTTGTAATCCTACTCCTAATGCTTTGGTAGTCTAATTAATGTAAATACACAAATCTGAGTAATTGCTATGGGGTCATCTTAATTAGAAATCCCATCTTTTAATTGGCAGAGAGATTAATTAAGATATATCCTCATCCATCCACTAAATCCCATCCCTTATATTTTATGAGGAATTATTCCATCTCTACTCAAATGCAAGTTAAGAATATTAATCCTACCTCACTCTTACATTCTGCTGGCTGGTAACACTAGCAAGAAGATTCATCCTTGTACATGTGTGCTACGGGAACCCTGCTGTCTTGCTCTGTTTCCCTGGACTGATGGAAGAAAGGTATGGCAGAAAGCGCCATCTCCAGCATTGCTGCTTCTCTGGAAAGAAAGGGCAGGATGAGAACAGGGAGCTGGAGCCTTCACAGAGGAGCACAGGACCTCCCAGGCTTGGAGAGCTGGTGGCGGCTGGAGGAGGAGGTGCAGATGTGCAGCAGGGTAGGACACCCGGCAAGCTCCGTACTGGGAAGGGGAAGGAGAGAAGCACACAGGGGTATGTTGGTGAGAAGTGCGTGTTCCAGCCTACAAAGCATTTCACTTTTGTCTTAGCTTTCCTTGCATCTATTGGTGAGCACAGTGAAATACGGCTGTTGTAAGAGCTTATTAAGAACAACTTTGCCAGCAATATGTGCTCATGTTGACCTCACTGAGATCTCTCTACCCCTTACAAAAAGCTGCAAATACTAACATTAACAGTCATTAACAGACTACTGCTAACAGCACTATAGGAGGGATGTATTGGCTGAGTAACATATTTGTGTAACTGTTTTGATTCTCTGCTCTTTACTCACTTTTTACCCTAATATTGTACACACACTTGGCACTATAAGCTGAGACAAATACATCTGCACTGAATGTTCAGAAAAAAAATGTGAGAACTGAAAAACTGTGGAAGTTGGCATCTCCAGCAAAGTGCTGCCAGGTGTAAGACAATTTCTGAGACTATTTAAGCCAACTCTTAGTACAGCTTTTCAGCTTCTGTTCTTCACTTCTAATTGGGGCCTCAGCAGAGTTCTTTAGAGCAAAGTGCCCCCAGGTTGCCTGCGAGGACGCTCTGCCCTGGTCTAGTCTGGGATGTGTCATTGTGAAAACACATCATTTTTTAATGGTAAAAAAAGAAATCTTAACTATCCACTGATGGCAAATCAATTATTTCTGTGCTACCAGTCATGCAAAGAGTGTTCAGGGCAGCCTGGTATCAGGATGACTACATTCAGCTGAGCTGCTTGTGGGTAAAAGGGACTAGTTAGCACACTTGTTGCCAAATCAGATACTTCTTGATTAAATACTAGAACAAAAAGTCAAAATCCCCTCTTTTGCGTAGGAATTTTTGTCTTGCCCATTCAATATTAGCAGCAAAATGTGTCTGGAGATGCTGGGCTATACTTTAATGAACACTGTCTGTAGTTAGGAGGTGGAACCAGAGCTGCAATCCCATCAGGACTCCCCCTGCACCCTGTGAGATAGCCAGGGCAGAAGATGCTTTGAGATTACTGCCAGAAATGTGCTTGCCTTCTTAGAATCGTTACAGGAGGAAAGTCTACAAATAGCTGTCTCATGGGCTGATGCAGTGTGAGGTAGGGTGGCAGTTATGCAAAGGGTATTTTCTGGCTTCTTTCCCAACAAAAAGAACAAATTTCTAGCAGACCTGTTTATAAAATTTTAGGTTAGTTAGTTAGAAAAGCCAGAGTGCAAGAGAAAGCATAAGACTGCTTAGGACAGAAACAAAGATGCTGCCTCTTCATGTTGGATTCCTTCCGCATTCAGGGAAATAGGCCTCCTTCGGTGAGCAGCTTCAAAGAGCCCCCTGCCTTCATCTCACGCTGCCGCTGCCGAGCAGAGCAACTGCAAAACCCTGGCCATGTGGCAGACTGTGCAGGTCAAAGCATCAACCATTGCTTACGAGGTCTCGTGTCCTCGACGCGATCCGAGTGAGATGGGGGCCCCTGGAGGGTCCCGACACCTACAGGCTGCTTGAGGAAATGAAAGGAATAGCCCCATGAAGAGAATAATCATACCGGTTCCCTGAAAGGAAGGACTCCCTCCTGACCTCCCAGCCACTAAGCAGGATCCCAGCATTGCTCTAACACACCGATTTGGGCTCAGGCGGAGATTCCAGAGCAGGAATGTTCCCATCCCGTGAGGCGGAGGGCAACCAGCTCGGCCTTGGGAAGGAAAGACCATACCAAAAACCTTTGTCTCTGCAACCTTCCCTCTCCTCTGTGCGTAAACATCCCTTCACAGACAGGGCCCTAGGAGCCCTGGAGCCACAGCATGAGGGGCCTCGGGATCTGAATCCCTTCTCCCCGCCTTTGTTCAGTTTTTGCTAAGCACATAATGGTGTTCCACAACAGAAATTCAGATTCTCCTTTCACCAGAACTGCTTTCCTTGATTTTTGGTCAAAACTGAAGCAATCTGAAGCCAATTATTTCCTATTTCAAGCATAACAGAGTTGCTATTGGAATGTGCCCTACAATCCTATCAGAATGCTGTAGGATCACAGTATTAAATGAGCTTCCAACTAATTAATTGCAACTCTCCTTATAGACAATTCATTCAAGAAACTGTCTGGTTCTTTTTTCCTCCTCCTGCATCAGCATCAGTTGTTACAAATCAGCAAGAAGTTATTCACAGAGGTTAATATAAAGCATTGTGTATTGCCCAGAGAATATCTCACTCTGGGTGAAATTCATCTTTAGTGAATTAATATTGAAAACTAAATAGAAATATGATTAGTTCCACTTCTAAAATGTAATTTATTTGTATACTTTTTTGCACACGTATTTTTTCCTTTCCTTTTTAATCAAGCATTCTAAAATTGGTAACATAAGGTTGGACCGTCTGTCATTTTTAATAAGATTGTTAATAGCATTTCTCCCTAATTGCTTTCAAATTAACATTAGTACTTGATCAAGACAATGTGAAATACAACAACATCTATTAGTCTGTGGAAAGCAAAAGGAGGGTGGTTGCTTTTTGCAAATGTGGTAGTGGAATGAAAGGGCCACTGCAAACAACCTAAGTATTTTGAACCAGTTTATCACAGGTGCTTTGGTGCTGGGAGATACTCTGAAAAAAGTAATCCGAGTGGACACCTTTCCACTGTTCTTGGCTATATACTCTGTGTTTTAGCAAGGCACAAAAGTTAGATTGTTGCACAGACTGAAGCAAAACTGGCCTAAATCCAGCTACAGTGGATTTGCTAAAGAGTGAGCTTAAAACATAGCAAGTGCCTCCGGAAGCTCCCAGGGATGGAGGATGATATGTGCCTGGAAGGAAACGGCATGGTATGTGGTAGGAAGGTGGTAAATCGAAAGGACCTGCTAGAGGCTTGTCTGTCTCTGGAAAATTTAACACTGAACACAGCCAATGTTTGGGGTTGAACGGCTAAAAACCATAACCTGAGGCACCAGCACCTACCTTTTATGCTCACAGTTCTCTGTGTTGTGGCTTTTAAGCTGAAGCCCCTGCTTGGAAGGTCATCGTTAACACATTTTCATCTTGGCAGGTTCTCGTGCCTGCTTTGACATGGAGACCTACAAATGATTAGTAGCTGCTTAAAAACTTCGGTCTGGCTACCTTGAGCTCCATTCATAGCAACTCTGCATCGAGCTCAACTCTCCCCAGCTGTTAGATTTGTCCCTTCCAAAACAACAACAAAAAAAGTCAGTTTTTCCATCTGAAACAGTGTGTGCAGACCTTGCTTTGAAGCTTTTCCCTGGTAAGAAATCACTCACTGAAATCTCCCACTAGGCACCAACTTGCCTCATCCAATGTTCTTTATGAGTATGCTTTATGATTTTCTCCCCTATGATTTAGAGTGGATAGCATAATTCAGAACGAAAATTAGTAACAGCAGCCCCTGAACACAGCATAGTCGGTCCACATTTTTGCTAATGGTCCTGTTAATGCCTAGCTCACCATTGTGCCCGACGGCCTTTCAGGCAGTTATGTATGTGGTCTCTGTTGCTCGTACAGCTGGGAAATCTCATAACTGCTCAGAGTGGCAGGGCTGGAAGCACAAATCTGTTAGCCAGATTCGCAGAGAATATCTGCAGCAAAGCTAGCAATGGAACTGAAATCTTAGTCACAGATTTTTAAATATATTCTATCTAGAGTTTGGTACAAAGGACTGTCGTTCAGCTTTACTAATGTTGGAATAACACAGGAAAAATGGCTGGATTGTTTCCTAAGATGTAAATAATTTGTTTGTGGGCAAGTTCATATTCTTATTACTTTTAATTTCCATGAATGAAACAAAAGAAGAAGGCATGAATATTCATACAAAATAGAGCTTAGGAAGACTCAGGCACAGCATTGTGCAGGTATTCATAGCTGCACGGGGTTGTGCTGGACACGTCTGTCCTGTAGCAGAGCGATGCTCGTGAACCACACGGGGAGACTGAGCGGCTCTTCAGGTAACTATTATCCTTGTGTTTCATCAGTTTAATCAGTACTGATTGCATTGTGCAAGATATTATGTCACATACCGAAATTGTAGAGGCCGTAACTGAAATCTGTTAGCTGGGTTTTGGGCCTCTTTGGGTATTGCTCCCACCTCTAACAAGGGAATCAGAAAGGCTGGCTGCTTTTAGAGGGTTTGGCTCAGTTCTGTCACGGTCCTGTCAACCAGCCCTTAATGAAGAATGACATTTGGGTCAGAAAGGACGAGCTGGTGCTGCATTAATTGTTCATCCATATGGATTTTCATTGAATAAGTTCCATTTTAGTGTCGAGCTCTATTTGCCACATCTATTTCGATTCTAAATGCTCTGTCCAGAAGATTGCAAGTACTGATGATATTTAATATGGCATTTTAAAGACAAAAGGCACCCATGTTAGGGAGAGTGATGGGTTAAGAGAATGACACCAGAGTGACACCAATTATTTACAGGTTATGAAAAAAGCACTACTTTGTAATGGACATGTGGGGAATAGCAGGGATACTTGTTACCTCCTGAGTAACGGGTTCGTAGATTATAAAGCTAGTTTAGAAAGTTTGATGTAAGGCATAAATCAGAGTTTTTTCTTTTTTTTTTTTTTTGTATTACAACATGTCTTCTAAGAAAGAAATAATCCAACTTTATTTTTGTATTGCACTGGAGCCGTTAAGAAATTCAGCAAATGCTGCCAGTAATATGAATGTAAAAGACAGGCTCTTTCTCTCTCTCATATATAGCTAGCCAGCCAGCTAAATAGCTAAATAACTGAATAGCTAGCTGCTAGCTAGCTTTTCAGCCTTGGAGGAAAAGCTCCACATATTTGATGCTGGGATGCTGCTCTTTTGAATCAGTGGAGAAGGTTTTCGCACTGCGCCATCTATGTATGACTTAAATTCACCAGAATTCACTACAATCACACTCACAGTGGAGGAAGATTAGACGTTGGCATGGACAAAACTGGCATTAAGAGAACTACTAGATAATATTTGCGTAATGCTCCAAACTCCAGAGCGTGTAGAGCTCTGTAACTCTGATGAAGGTTCAGAACATAAGCTATTTTAATAATTTTCACTTAAGTTCCTGTCCAGTCTTAAAATTAAAGAGTAGCTGATGATCCTATCCTCAAAAACCTGTTAGAGGTAGCAAGAAAAGCTACTATTACTTATTAGATTGAATGATACAGCAGGGAAAAAACGTGTCTGCAAGTTGTTCTTCATATGCTGATGAATGTGGCTGGAGAGCTTGATGGTGAATTTAGGTTAAACCCTTCTGAAGGTTGGCATGCAAACTGACAGATGACCCTTCTGTTCAAATTCATTTGGATGTTTTGTAGTTACAATATTTTACTGAGGCTAAAATAAAATGAATAACTTAAAAGGGAACTGTATACAAGTTAACACCATATAAAACCGCCAGACTCTTTGCTAGTTCCCCACAGTTATGTTGGCTTTAGAAGGTCCTTCTGTGCTTTGAGGTTATCTAAAAGTATCTTTAAATCAGAAAATTCTGAATTACGCTGTTCTATGGTCCAAGGTTTTGCTAAATACTAGAAATTAATGCTGGGTATAACTAGAAAAAAACTATAAGAATGCATTTAATTTAGTGATGTGGAATTATTTCAATCATTTCAAAAACTAATATGTTTGTTACACATATTAAAGTGCAGATTCCTGAAAAAGAGAGGCAGGAAATGTTATTTCAGTACTATCTTTAGCCTTGGTAATGCAAATTCTAACAGTGAGTGCCACTAAGTGCGAGGAAAAACCATGTGTATCCTTCTGATCAAAAGACCAAAAGCTTCTAAACTGCCATCAAAGTAGTAACTGCTCAGTGGCTACTAGTTTGCAGTGATTCAGCCCTCTTTGAACATAAAATCCAGAGCAAATGAGATTGAAACACTGAAAGTACCCAACGGGCAAACCTGAGGTGTCTGTTACCCATATGAAGATGTGCACACATGACAACGTGGCCCATACTACTTCTCTCAAGGTCTTTGCCGTTGTCATAAATCCGTATGTTTTATTACATAGGATAAAGGACAAAAAAAAAAAAAAAAGTCTACAGTTTCTGACCTTGAGTTTTAAATGTTTCAGATTTCAAGCACATTTTCTTGAAGGGACACACTGCTGTAACACTTCCATAGTTCTGATGGTTCCCCTGTGTTCCTTGGACACCATCAAATCATTTTATATCCTCAAAATATTTTTCAGACCCCCCAGCTTGAAACTGAAAGATGATGTTCAGTAGCCCTGCTCCCCCACCCCGCACACCACCCTCAGCACATGGCAATTAGGGTGAATCAGAGATTATTCTGTGTTCTGTGGATCACCATAGCAACCGGTTTTCTCTGTATTTAAAAGGAAGCAAAAAGTTATGTTTTTGACAGGGAAGCAGTTCTGGGATGCATTGGCATATGAACATCGGCAAAATATTTCAGTGCAACTATTTACTTCTGAGGTTACGACTGGTGCCATGAACGAGGCTGGACTTCAAATTTTATTAGTTCCTTTTGTGTGCAAATTGATTTACTTTATAAAATGACTTACTCTCATGGTGTTAACTGATCTTGTGAGCAGCTATTCTTAGCAGAGATCAGCCCATTGCTCTGGCTCATAAAATGATCCCACAAAAAATTTGTGGGACTCACTCAGAAACGAAATCCAGCTTCTAACTAAACTTTTCCTTAAGCAAATTGTAATCTTGGAATGCAAGCAGGCTGATGGCCCAGGAAGATTTTTCTTTTTGAAGAATATCACATATTCTGTGAAAAACGTATAAAGAAAATCATCAGAAAATCATCAGAGAAGGATTCAGAGAATCATCAGAAAAGGATGCAGTCATCATATTTCTGACTACCTCTACCTGCAAGGAACACTTAATCATTGCACTTCATTATTATCTATCTATAAACTACCTAATTTGTCTCTACCTTTACAATTAACCTAAATCATAATTACAAACCATAATTATTGAGCTGGTCTCCAGTCTCTCAGGCACGTGTGTATTCTACCTACTTTTTGTTAAAGATTTTATCATGCGGCAGTGAACCGTACTTCACAACACATACAAATTCAGAGCTCCCATTCCTCCAGTTCTGTAGGGAACGTTTCACCCAGAAGGGTGAACTCCTTTCCTCTGACTCACCCAGGTAAAATATTGATGTTAACATTGAGACTTGAAATGTACTGAAAAATAATGGAAGATAGATTTATTAATCCAGAACTTTGGGTAGGATCACAGATGTAATATTTAATATTGTTTTTATATACTTAAATACTCATTATCTCTGTAGAGGATAGAATATATCTGTAGAAGTTGATGTAATCAATACTAAGCATCAAACAAAATGTATGCACAAAAAGAAAAACTTCACACAGTTGTATTATCAAATTGGCTTGCTAATCGCTAGTCTTGTGAATGCAAATCGGGGAATGTGTGTGTAAAATGATCTATTATTATCAGGGGGATCTATTATTTGTGTGTGTGTGTTAGGAGTATTGCTGCAGGCTATCAGTTTTGTTGAAGTCATAATTTGATCATATCAGGGATGGAAAATGGGATCTTCAGAGCAATATTGTAAGGGAAGCGCTCACTCAGCTCATTGTTTTGTTTCTTTCTTGCTAAGAGATTAAACTTGGATATTACCTCTGAAACACCACGTGCAGCATTACTTTTCACAAGGTTGTGGTGTGTTTAAATAATGTATTCCTGACGTGAATATGAAGATAGCTTGGATGGGAAACTGCGTAACTGCAAAACATTA
Source organism: Tinamus guttatus (assembly GCF_059628265.1). NCBI lineage: Eukaryota > Metazoa > Chordata > Aves > Tinamiformes > Tinamidae > Tinamus > Tinamus guttatus. The sequence continues at coordinate 14,188,391 of NW_028288821.1, read as the reverse complement.
GGTCATTAATGCATACTTTATGTATGTATTCACGTTTGGATGATTAATGTGTGCTTTTGTATGCTTTTGCCAGAAAATAAAAGGAGTATTCTTGACATAATTGTGAACAGCTTGTACAGGATTTATATACATGTGCTGCACACAATATATGTGTTGAAGAATTTGCATAGATATTTTATTTCCTTCATAAATGTCATGTAACGATAGAGAACACTGGAAGGAGACCGTGTACAATCTACCATTTGTTAATTTATACAGAGCCACAGTACATGGGTCACACACATCCAGTAGAAGACTTCAGCATAACAAAAGGCCTGCAATTGTAGAATGGAGCTGCTTACATGGATTCATGAACAAACTAATAAAGCAAGAAGGCTTGTTACTGTAATATTGGTTTGGACACAGGCACCCCTAACACTACAGGCCTTACAGCCTAGCTTTTAACCAACCTCAAAGACTCAAATTCAGTTCAGTTCAGTTTGCCAATTTTTTTTTCCAGAAATACTTTTCTACCCTCAAATTTTAGCTAGCTTCCCAAAAAGAATGCCTAATACAGTCACAAAGAGCAATTATATTCTTTACAAGTGAGCTATTGACTATCACAATAAAAAGGAATGAGAGGAGTCATGTCAGCTTAGCTTCTGACAGGACCTTAAGTGTTCTTTCATTCAAAAACACTTATGTAATCAACAAGTAACGAGTAATGAATTGCAAAATATCAGCAGCTTTAATTTTCTCTCAGGTATGATAACAAGCTTATAAAGCTGTGCTATTTTTAAGGAATAAATACCCTTATAACGATCACCAAAACACCTGTTCTTTGCTACTTTACTACAATACCTCTTTTTCCTGCAACCTGACATTCTAAATACCTATAATTTTAGACATCAGGACCACATATTGGTTAAAAAAAAAAAAAAAAAAAAAAGCACAAGCAGAGAGGTGAAAGAGCTCATTATTTTGCCATTTGCAGACAGTCGTTTCACCTGATGTGGATCTTCAGCACCTTCATCTTTTCTTGGGCAGGGAGGGAAGATGAAGGAGCACAAAGAGACAGTGTAACTTCTTTAATAAGGCTTAAAAAATTAGGTTTGATTAAATTTGTACAGTACCATTGAAATATTTCAATATGAGTAAAAAAAGTCATGTTGATGAATCATAGAGGAAATCAAGAGAGGAAATAAAGCCACGTTTAGAAGAGTTTAAACTAGCCATAAATTTATCAGTAAACGTGGCACTTAGGAAATAGAAGGAGACATAAGTGATTGGAGGGGGTGCAAATGTACACGCAGGCAGGAGGAAAGGGAAATCTGTCCTGGGAGTAATTCCATTTAGGTCATTGTAGTTCAATATGGCCATGATCCAGAAAAACACTTGAGCGTATGTTTGATTTTAACACAGGAGTTGCTGTCTTGAAATCTGGGGTCTGCTCCCGTGCCAGGGTTAAGTGATTGCCCTGTAGCCACGATGCTCTGGGGCATTGGGTCAGCCCCATCCAAAATCTGAAAGCCAAATGAAGGATCAGTACAGCGTCGCATTAGGCCACTGCTTCAGGAATCCATCTTCTGGGCATAGAAAAGTTAATACTCTGCTTTTCAGGATGAAGTGCACTTAGCCAGAGAAGTTATTTTTACATGTATAAAAGCTAAAGGAGCAGGAATGCTTTTTCTTTCCAAAAAGCTATGACGATGTTTTGTTTGAAGTGGCAAGTGAAAAACAGAAGACACTTGTCTGAAATTACTATGCAATTAATACTTGTTTGTGTGGGCTAAGCAGCCTTCTCATCTTCTTATCCAAAGGACTCCATTTCTCTTCAAATTCCAATCTTTCACTTTTAGTTTTTGCAAAACCGAACAAAGTGGAAAAGACAGCTACACAACAACTCAGTGCCATCAGGTACCATGATATTTATTTTTTAAACTCTGCTTCCTTAGAGAAATGGGAATACAGAGGAATCAGAGCTGTCATTAAACAATAAAAACTGATTTCTAGTTTTCATGGAAAAGCCCTAAAGCGTGACTCTGGCAATGTCACCACAAACATCATGTGGAGTTTTTCACTTACTTCAGTGGGATGGGACTCTGAGGATGCAACAGTCCATCTATACAGAATAAGGCCTATTCATCTAATGTGCCACAGATTTTTTTTTCCCTGGGAAGTCATAGTGATACACAAGAGCAAACATCAATATTTTTTTGAAAGCTCAAAGTGTTAACATGGTATTTTTTTTAATGCTGCATTTTAATAAAAGCTACTACTTAAAAGATTTCTTCTAAACTATTCAAAAGCTGAAATCAAAAACTGTCTTTTTCAGCACCTTTGTGGTTCATTTACTGTCAAGCTCTCAAGTCAGCAAGATGAGTTGACTCGTAATTATTCAAGGTTGCCAATTAACCTACTTAAGAGGGTCACATAGGTAAATGACATAGATTGTGTCAAATCTCATTATTGGGATAATAATTTAATCATTCAGTGCATTGACTGAACGCCAAAGAATTTGGAGAGCCAACTAAACTGGAAAATAAAATCAGTACCTAGGCAGATAATATATTTGAATGCATGAAAATATGGCTTGTCACACAAAGTTATACAGTACACTGTAGAAAACCTGGTTCAGAGGTTTGTTTGTTTGTTTATTTGTTTTTAAGCCTGGGAGGGGATGAAGGGCAAAGTGCCCTGATGTGAGTCTGCTTTGTGGTCACCAGTCCTGTCCTGTCCTTTCCTATATATCTCAGCCTTGTTCAAATCTTGTGTCCGGCTTTAGAGCACAGCCCAGGGAATGTCAGAATAGAACAATATTGCTGGACTGAATGGAGGAAGAAAGCTTAGAATATGTGCAATTGCCAAAGTCATGGAATCAGTGAAAAAGCTGTGCTCTCTCTGTAGAGAAATGCTCTACATTTACAAGGTGACTGAGTAAATCAGAAATAGGATGAGTAGAGTCTGGGTCAAGAAAACCGCTTTCTGGGCAGATAGTAAAAGAATCACCGGTAGGAATAAGTAACTGCTTTAAAAACAACTTTGATTGTGAATGTGATATTTGTAACGGCTTAAGGAAAAGTACAAATATAACCAGAAACTATTGAAGTTTTAATAATCAGAATATAGACTGGAAAACAAGTACCACTATTAGCATCAGGACCTAGCTGGTCCAGGTTTATGAGGTGTGTGGAGCCATGCAGCACAGCATGAAAGTATCATACGTACCAGAGCCACTAAAGACCAGACTTTGGTCAACATGTCCTTGTCTTTCTTTATATCTCTAACAACGGTCTAATTTCTATAAGAACAGGAGAGCTATAAAAGAAGCCACTGCTTCACAGACTAGTGGATTGTTCAGTTTAAACATAACTAGTAAGTCTTACAGCCAAGAATTATAGTTCATCAAACACAGCTCCAGGACCTGCAATTTATTCACTTGATAGAAACAAAAAAGAGAAGAAAAGTATGTGTGACAACCAAATCTACTCATGACAGGCCTTTAAAATAAAAACAACCAGCAAGTCAAAATAGCCAGCATGTCAGGAATGAATACTGATATCTCTTAACTAGCTTTGTGGGTTTTTTGTTGTTGTTTTCTTTTTTGTGTGTATGTGTGTGTGTGTGTGTGCGCGTAGCAATAAGGAAAAGCAGGCCCATAAGTTACAAGAGGGTGCCTAGACCGCTAATATAGGTTCTCATATGCAGCATTTGGAATCATGAGCTGTTTTGCTACTGAAACAACATATGCTCTAGCAGAAAAGTTGAGCACATAAATTACAATTCTGGAACTATAGACAGGATTATTTAACTACTCCCACAGAACGTAAATGACACAGTAGTCAATGACATAGATTTAAAACACTATAGCAACTTAACACCATCAATGGATAGTTCAGGAATGCCCAGTAACAGAATTTGCTTGCAGATGAATAAAAGACTTTCACCTAATTAGTAGAAAACTTCACATGGATCTTTCTCATTAAAACTTTCCCCGATTTAAAAAAAAAAAAAAAAAAGGTAACAATCTTAAGTATAATAGCAGTTCTTTAACATAAAACAAGATCCCAAAGATACTGGGTAAATTCAGTCTCTCATGAGGCATCAACTCATGTACATAAAGCTTTATACGATACACCGTAGAAAGTTTATACTCTTTTATAAATTTCAAGGATGGAAAGTAGCTATCATCATTTACTAATTTCTGTGGACAGAAGCGGATGATTACAGCTCACCATCCCCTTGGTGCTCAGCCTTGTGAACATTTCCAACACTCTCAAACTCCTGGCAATTTTCATATATTAATGTACTAAAATTGTAAATGGCTAATCAAATTACAAATGCTACATTCAAAGTGAAGAGTGACAATATATGAAACTCCATTAGAATACAGACTATTTCACTAGAAATATCTCTCTGGATAGATAATCTATCATCTAGATAATCAAATTTTATAAATTTGCTTCACTAAGGGCATGTAAAGAGTGTCACCATAGAAGTGACCTAATAATTCTATGTATGTGCTTCAGAGGTAGCCAGGGAAGCTTAAAAAATAACATAGCCCACAGGTTCCTGCACTGTGAAGCAAGGGCATGTTCCAAGGTTGGTTTCAAGTGTGGCTAGGGACAAACCCAGGCGAGAGGGTCTCATTTTAATTTACAGCCTGCCCCCGTCACAAACAGTAGCTCCGTTGTTATAGCGTCTCCACTGCACCTTTGCAGACCCCTTCATTGAGAAGCGCTTTGCAGTGACACTGTTATTTCTCCAGCTGACAGCAATCACCTGTGTATTTATTAACCACAGACTCAGTGGGAAAAGTATTAGGCAATAATGAAGTGCCAGGACGCAATGTGATACTGTTTCCTGCACATCTGGCAAGTTACGTTTTTGTTCACTCCTGCTTGTATCCAGGATTGAATATTCCTGTTCAGAGCTCATCTTTGTTCATTCCTTTCCTTAATCACCAGATGAACACTGATAGAGCATGTGTTCGGTTACATACGTGATGATAATTGCTAGCCTGCTTGCAGCAAATTGAAACCCCCTAGGCCCCTGGAAGAGGCTTTTTTTCCCCTCTAGTGAGAGTTATGACTGTTCATTTCCACTGAAGAAAAAAAAAAAAGACAGTTTTTAATCTGAAGCGGGGGAGACTGGGAAAGCTCCCAAGTCTGCCCATTGGTTCCACAACCCTCCTCCAATACAGTACCAGCACTAGGGCTTGATTTCCTATCGGGTTGCTTATAATCTATTTGAAACCTTATCTAAGCACCCTGCTAATGTCTGGCTTTGGGAGAGCAAGGGCTAGACTGCCTTTTTTTCCTCTCCCTCCTGAGCTCTTCTGGACAGTAGAAGTGGTTGTAAATCACTGCAAGCTGAGCAGAACCCCAGTCACTGTGCCCCATTCCCAGCACAAGCATGTTAGCATTAGGTTTCTTGTTTTTCTTTCTTTTTTTTTTTTTTTTCTGGATTGTATATGTTGTCCTCAGCACAGACCATTCTAATCCCACTTCAAACCCTGGTGAGAAAAGTAGTGTTGGAAAGCTGGAACAGAATGCAAAAATAGCATCATAAAACTTTCACATGCTGAAGGTCTCACCATTTGCCCTGGACAACTCTGGCTGGGAAGTGATGAGTCTTTTGGTTTAGGAGCTGCAAAATATAGGTGACCTCTGTTTGCCTATAGAGCTTTTCCACTGCTCACAGAAAAAAGTTTTATTTCAGAAACATACACCAGGAACTAATAAATTGTCAGGGATTCCTTGCAAAAGAGCAGTTTACTGTTCAAGAGAACTTTAAGATTCACAGGTGTAAGAGTCTGCAATAAAATGTGAAACACTGGAAATGTATTGCAGTGATTAACCACGGGTTTTCCATAATAATGATCATTTAGGGAACGTACAATAGAATAAAGCAATACTGAAGCAAATATATGCCCTCTGACACAATAAATGGCTTGAATTTCATATTACTTTACTTAACTGCCTCTTTATTCCCCCACAAAACAGAAGCTTTATTGACAAAATGTACTCTGGTAATTTAGTCTGTAGACTTAAAGAATGCGCAGCTCTGGGAAAAACTGAATTATGGATTCTATTTGCAAGATGAGAAATGGCAAGTAATAACTTAATGAACTGGAAGTTTATTAGTTATAAAAGAGAGAACTAATAGAATGTGCTGTTCATCAATCTTTTCTTTTAACTCCAAGACTGTTATTCAGGTGGCTAACTAACTGCTGCATCCATTATGTATTTGTTATCTTATTAACACAAAAATACTCCAAAGCCTGTAATAGAATCCCGAAACGTCACAAAAACATATCTCAGTTTCTAATTCATTTCTACTTTATTTGTCAGTTTTGGAGGCTCTGTTCTCAGTCTACATCCTTCTGGTCAGATATTTGGCCAGTAAAAAACAGAGCCTCTTGAACACAGAAGCTGCCAACCTACATCTTCTAAGGACATAGAGCCCTCTGTATAGACTGTATTCATCAAAATATCAGAGCGAAATACATGCGTACACAACCAAGATAATAATCTAATTTCAATAGCTATTTATTGCTGTGTAGATATAACTTATATTCAAAGCAACGCTAATATAAGATTTTAACAAGAAAGCTGCACAGTAAAAAAAATCTAAAACAAAATCTAAGGACCAAATAAATCCCTGGCTGTTTTTAACAAACAGGCATTTTTACTTTACTCTGTTTCATAGAGTAAAGTATAGAGATTTTCCTCAGGTTTGCTTCTCATACAGACTAACATTTTTTTATATAATTGAATGATTTGTTTCATTATCTTTTTGATCATGATGTGCACACATCTAAATATGCAGATTAATAACAGTAATAACCTAGTTAGAATGTTAGAATAATTCCCTAATTCTCAGATGATAACTATATCCCTAAGAATACAATGAAAAAAAAAAGTTTAGCTTTAAAAAAATGCATAAACCACATGTGCATGTAACAAAAATAGACTAAAAGTCGCAAAGTCAGGGTACACCAAGCCAATGTACGGTATAAATAGAACAAAGCAGTAAAGTTCTCTGCTATATCAGCTCTGTTTTGCATAAATCCTCAGGTAATGTAATTGTAACCCAACAATATTGTTTATTTGTTTGCATTAATCTTGTCTTCCAGAGATCAAAATAAAGAAGAAAAACATGCATTAATTTGTGTCTCTGGAAGGTTGCTGTGAGCAGGGCTTTCTTATTTATTTTTTTTTTCAGGTGAGCAGCAGATGTCTTACATATATTTAGCCATAGCCATTCCATTTAATCAGGTAATAAGTGTATTATTGACATATTAGACCAAGTCAATGCAGTTGTTACCTTCATCAATTCACATGTCACCTCAAAGGTCCAGTACAACAGGATTTTCATCCACTCTTGCTGAGCACAAGTGGAGGGCCAATAATCTAGTTATTTGATTTTCTTGCTGGAGAGAGTAGAAGAGAGGGAAAGTGCCTTTCCGTCACTCCAGCAAGGGAAATGCAGGATTGCATTAGGCTTTAAGCTTCCTGTGTAAAACATACCCCAAGGGCAGCACAAAGCCACTTAAATACAGCTTGGAGGGCATAAGTGGGACATGGCTGTGGCACACTGGCTCACTGCCCAGGAATAAATTTCAGCCATTAGCATCAAACACTCATCCTGAAGCTCTTATACTGAAATTAAATGCCATCTATCAAATGAATAAACAATAATAAATTAAATCATCACAAGTAAATTAAAAAAATAAATCACAGTAAATTACACTGTGGGTCATCTATTCTGGATGTGCATACTGCACACCTCAGTTATCCTTTTTTTTTTTTTATGACTATATTTTTGAATGTACAAAATGGCCCTGGGTGCACAAATTGAATTTAGCCATGGCCAGGTCCCTATGTTAATAAAAATATGGTTTTAAATGGCGCTTGCTTTTCTCATGCAAACCTCACGCAGGTTTATTCCTGCAGCACAGCAGAACTTCATCTATTTTGTGTACCATTTGAGTCTAAACAAAAATTCATACAACAAAAATTGGGCATGCAAAAACATAGCTTTAGCTGCTTTAGGTGGAACTGCATATTCTGCTTTAGGCCTCCAAGGATAATGTCAGCAGGCTTTGGAATTCAGGTATCTGCTAAGTTGAAATGAATCAGTCCTTCTGAATTGCTCATAGGAAAAGCAGATCATACTCTGTGACAGATATTAGAAAGGGAATTTTCAGTAAGCAGAATTTAATTACCTAACTGGATTTTTGCCAGGATGCCCTCAGTAAATCTCCACTTTTTGTGAAGAAAAATTAGGGAACCTATTATGCCATATCTGAAACATACCTTTTTTAGCAACAAATTCAGCCTTGCACTGGGATGCGACAGCATTTAGAACAAGGTCAAAGGGAAACATCTCACCTAGCGAATATTAGTCTAATTTCCTGAAACAACTACACTCTTCCCAGGTGCTTCTTTCCCGAAACTTCCTTAGGGTATGAAATAATTGGCTATTAACCAGTGAGTTCTTGACCCAAACTATGGAGCAGAAACCATGCAATGCTTGTCTTAGAAGAAGAGGCATGAGAGGAAGAGAGAATGAGAGCAAAATGACATATAATGACTAAGCCCATCCTGAGCAAAACCTTCTGAAGACTATTTGCATGGGTTAACCCTGATGATCACTCCCTTACTGACTGAGACTTGGAGGGTTTTACCTGCATTTGTATTAGCGTAAAAGGCCTCAGGAAAAGAACCGGCAGAAAATGGGGGAAGGGATACAGAACAACACAACTTCCTTTCTTCTGGGATCTTTTGCTGCCTCTTTGCCCTGCATTTACTGCGGGGCTGTGAGAGGGAAAAGCTGTTGGCTCCACAGTGTTACATAATTAAAATGGTGGAAAGCTCCTCTTGCCTTAAGACAAAGGTGTCTTGATGAAGATGAAATGAAAAGGATGTCTGAACACAAAAGAAAAAGTGAGAAATCTTATTTATCTTTCTTACTAACTTAATCTTACTTACTTAAGTCTTACTTACTGATCCTATCAATGGTCTTATGAACAAGCAATTGCTGCCTTTTTATCTTGGTAAATACACTCACCTGTAATCTACCAAAAACTTGCAGAGCCTTGGGTGCCTCTCCTGAAGCAGCAGCGTGTTGGGAGAAGCTGAGCGCAGGTTCCAAATGCCACGTGAGGAAAATCAGAGGAAGCAGGAGCATGTCGAGGCCATTCCCATGGCCTGGAAGGAAGAAAACACCTAGTAAGCATGCACCACACAGCAATGAAGGCTGATCCTGCTGCTAATGCAGATGGCTTTTTTTTTTGTTAAAGTCTGTGCACCCTATATACCTGTAAAACAAAACACTAAAATTGCATCTCAGCTCATGTAGCCATCAGAGAGCAGCCAGAGGCAAGTGGCCCTGAGCCATCTGAGGGCTGTCGGTCCCTCTACACAAAGTTGTTGTTTGTGACTGGAGAGCGCCGTGCACACTGCAAAGTCCTTATTGAGCAGAGACTGTGCTGAGCATCTGCTACAGACTAAGAGGAAGAAGCGGATGTGGCCTTCTTCAGACAGTTGAAAAGGTTTCAAACTTGCAGGCCATGGTCCTCATGGGGCACTTTAACCACTCTGATTGGTGTTGGAAGGGCAACGCAGCATGCTCAAGCAATCAAGAACAGTCTAGCCTGGTGTGCAGACAAGCAGTTCCAGACAAAGCTCAAAAATACGAAAAGGAAACATATGAGAAGTGAGAGGTCAGGTAACGCAGGAGGAATACAGAGGCACTATCCAAATGGGATTGGGTTAGGAGAGACAAAGTTTATGTGGAGTTGTATCTGGTGAGGGGCATGAAGGGCAACAAAAAAAGCTTCTGGAGTCTACCAGTGACAAAAGGAAGACTAGGGAAAATGCAGGTATGTTGTTGAATGGGGCAGGGCGCCTTGTGACTATGGAAATGGAAAAGGTTGAGGTACTCAAAGCTTTCTTTCCCTCAGTTTTTACTGGTAAGACTTGTTTTTAGGAATCAAGTAAGGCCCCCTGACACCAGGGGAAATTCCTGAAACCGGGAAGAAGAAAAATGCCACCGTCATCTTCAAGAAGGACAAGAAGGAGGATGGTGGACTACAGGTCAGTTAGCCTCACCTCAATCCCTAGGAAGGTGAAGGAACAAAGTCTCCTAAAAGCAACTTCAAAGTACTTTTAGGATCCTTAATTTTCCTTAAATTAGATTGCAAACTGTTCAGATTCAGTGTCTACCTCAGGATCTAGCCTCTCTGTGCTCTGTTACACACACATATATAACATCAATGCTTTCTTATTCCATTTTTCAGGAACTCTTAATCACACAGCCAGTTCTCTCATGCTGCAAATTTATCTTCATTGAGCTAACTTTTGATCTTGGGTATTAGCTCTGATCACAGCGAAGACAGGCACAGTCTATTCAATTAGCACATGGCAGCCCCAGAAGCTCAGGACACAGCACCTTTGTTGCTTTGCCTTCCAGGAGCTTTGACCTCAACAAACACTCTTGATGAACCTACCTGGTGTTTCGGCTGTCCACTTGAGCTCACCTGCTTAGATGCATTTTGCCTGTTAACAAACGAATATACTTCTCGCAGGAGATATGAGGAAAAGATGAGTTTACATCCATAACTTGCTAGGCTCTGTGAATATAGCTCGCTTTTAAACATCAAGGAGTTACATAAAGCATCTTTAATTTCTCTATAAAAGTGACTCATTTGTACAGAATCTGCAAAACTTGTTTTGCAACATTGTCAAAAAAAAAAAAAGCACAGATTTTAGAGCCGATGGTCTTTGCTCTTGGGAGATTGTTCTAATTTGGATGTTCCAATGATTCTCTGTTTTTCTACACTCGGAGCAAGGCATCTTTTTCTGTTTTACCATGTCGATAACGGAGATTTGGGCCATATTCAGGGTTCCCTGGCACTACACTAATACCAACAGTAATATCATATTTAATGTCAAGTAATCTCACAGTTTCAAAGCCATTGGGTGAATATGTGACCCAGCTTCCATTAAAACCACTAGATCATTGTGAAAACCCACAGCTCACTCCTTTGTAACTCCAGTTCATCTGTTTGTGACAAATGATGCCTTTCTGCTTTGACACAGCAGAATGCCAAAGCTATGGAAAAGAGAACAAGCTTTGAGAGTGTGTTGTGAGCTGGCTGAAATCAATGAACTCTCAAGATGTTTCTGGATGCCTGGAGATGTTTCAAATTAGTTTGTGTTGAAATGATCTCTAAGAAGTAATCTTAGATGATGATAGGTGTGAAATGCATAAATGTCAGGGAAATGCTGCAAAAGAGCCAGGCATTGACCCTGTTTGTAGGCTCTTTGCAGCTATTTAGCATTTAATTCTAGTAAAAATCTAAAGCAAAATTGACCGCTATACAATACAGGGATACCAAAATCCTATGTGCTCAGAAGATCCTTTCAAACATCTTCCTCTTTGGCAAATCACCAAATCTGTGCTTGTAAAACGCAAGCTAGAACGGAAAAGTTAAACTCCTACTTCTAGCAGTGGTCAAGATAATTACCAAAGCTAGGCCTGATTCATGGAGTAGGGCAGTCATGCAGTATCTCAGGTGGGTCATTAGCTCTGATACTTAAAGGTGCCATGTAAATACAGCACATAAACTTCTGGGGAAAATGTAAGGCCCATGTTGTTATAGTAGCTCCTGCTCACTTGCCATTGCCCTGTTGGCAACCACCACATTGAGACTTTCTGGATCCTTAGCAGAAGAGGACTGGGGGTTAGTTGAGGCATAAGAGTGCTGCTAGGGCTGGAGGGATAGAAGGGAGGAACTGGCTTCTGTTTTTTGACAGACTGGCTTCCCCAATCTATTCACAGGAATGAAGTGAAGTGTAACTTGCACTAACTCATAACCACTGTGATCAGCTCACCCGCATCACACTAGGGCAAGTAGTTTCACCACCATATTGTACTGCCATGGCTTCCAGTTCCAGCATTCTATTATTTATGATAACCCAGGGATCTCCAGAGTGTTCCTAAAGAGGAGTTAGCCACATTTCTCTTCTGCGCTCCCACAGCAGTTCCTTCTCTGTGCCTCTTCCAGTTCGAGTAAGTCTTTTTTGTAACGTGGTTGGTTAGAAGTGTATCTTGTTAGTGTCTTTGGTCCTGCTCTCGCCAAAGATTTTACACTTAGTACAATCAACCTAAACCAAGACCTGAAAAGAAAGAGTTTAGAAGACAAAAAAAAAAAAAAAAAAAAAAAAAGATCAGGAAGAAAATTCTGTGATCCTTCCAGAACATTGTTCTTCCATGACTGGTGTGTTGTATAGAGACAGTAAAGAAGCCATGGAAAGCTGCTTTAATCTAACACTGAACAAGGAACCTTACTAGAATGAGAAGAGCCATATGATGGCCAAAATTACAGTGCCTTTCCTGAACTTTCCCAAGCCATATCACGTGCGGATTCTGGACAAGGGTTTAAAGAACATCATACACAGTACTGCTTAAAGGGATGTGGGAGCAAAGGCTGGGAGTGAATGTGACAGAAGAAAATGTTGAAGTGGGGGGAAGACTGAGAATAAAGCTGCTCTCATCTGCAAAACCGATTCAGCTACAAATTAAGTAAAAGAACACGATGATGTCTCCCACCTACAAGACATGCTCTTCTTCTTCATATATACACAGAAAGGATAAGGACAAAAAATACATGATTCTATTTTCAGCCACATATACATATATAGATATATGTGTAATATATATATAATATATATACATATATATAGTTTGTAGATATATGCAATAGAAATTACAAGATCAACTCCATCCAACAGCTTTCTAAATCCATTGTCTCAAATCCTGCATGATCTCCTGTAAGCGGACAGGCTTGAGAGCCCTCTTTGGGTTAATGGAGTGATTTTACTACTTGCCAATCGGCAGGTTACTTGACCACTGTTCCTATAGGGATACAAGGAAAATGTTTTCATACAGCCAAAGGCAACCTTCCAAACACAGTGAAAAAGAAGCATGAAAAAGAAGCATGAAAAAGAAGCATATTATTTATATTTCTCAATCAAAGGTAAAGTCCACAGTAGGACTGAAAAACTCAGTTGCCTGGATTGCCACCTCTACTGAAGACTTTTTGAATAGCAGTAGCCTAAACTATTCTTTCTTTTATTTTCCAAGAACAACATAGCCAACTGAAAAAAAAAATCTCAGTGCTGAAGCAGTAAATAACGCTAGGGCTCAGTTAAGCATAAAGATTAACCAAGTGTTTTATATATATAATGTATTCTATTAATATATAGGAAGACCTGATGAAGAAATTTTAATATATCTGCACTTTAGTTCACTTTAGTTCATATAAAGGCAAAACTAGTAGAATCTCTATATTTTTTTTAATAAACTGAAAAGTACATGGTATTTTTTGTAAGAGGAGAGTATATGAGTACACTAACAGAGATAAAGTGATTAATTTAAAATATGAAAAAAGGAGAAGGAGGGAAAGCAAATTTAGCTAATTCTCCTTTTCAGGATCTAATTAACCTTAAAAATTGAGAATCTCTGGACTTTCCCATGCCTTTCAATGTGGTGGAGAATGTGCCTTACTACAGATTACAGGTCTGATTTAATAGAGTTTTGATTAAGGATAAAGACAGAAGAGTCAGTCTGTGGCACCCTCTCTTCACACTGAGAAGTGTCCAGTTCCAAAGGCAAACACACTCAGCTCAGTCAGCCCAATTAAAATATCGGCTGCTATTCAGCCTAAGTAAAGACAGCACAAGAATGCAAAAGAATCAGCCATTCCTGCGTTTACAAAGGCAGCAGAGAAAGAATCCACGTTGGCTAGGGACAGCAAAGGGAAGGAAAGTACCTGCTATTTAAACAAACACATGTACATATATATATGTGCACATTTATACACACACAGTCCCCCACCCTATATATCCCATAATAAATATATGTAAAAAGGATAAAAATCACTTTGTGCTCTTTAGCTCATCCTTTTGAATCTTTTGTCTGTATGAGAATAGGGGAGCCTACAATTAAAACAGAAGTATCCGGCTATTCACATAGCACCTTCTTGTTGGAAGTAGGAAGTGTTAAAAACAACAAATTTTCAAAGACCTGTTTCTTCATGGGTGCCTCTAACAACTCATCTCATCTGCCCACTATGCAGAAACCCTGATCTCAGGGGGAGATATGACCACACGACCCCTCATGCCTCCAGGGGAATTTCTGCATCCAGCCCCATGCCAAGCACTGATCTCCCACAGACATCACTGGAAGTTTTGCATGAGTACTAGTGGCAGTTCATTAAATTCAGGACAAGTCACCTGAAATGCTTTCTTGTTTCCCAAATGCCTACTGGTTACTATATTTTTATCAAAGAGAATGAGAGAGTGTTCCCTGCCAAGGGTTATCTCCAAGATCATCCTGTGTGCCCTTCACCTGACATGTTCAATAGATCATTAACAGCCTTCTGTGCCAAGCAAGCTTCCTTGAGATCTATTCTGCGAGTCTAGCATGACTTTGTGCAGGCTGCTGCAGGATGGGGGACAAGCTGAGCTGGCACCAAAGCTTTTGGTGGGCCTGGTTAGACTAGAAATGTTTGTGAAGTTTTCTCTCAAAGTTCAGCTTTCAACTTTTTCACTGAACTTCAGTTCATTTTCAGCTTTTTTATTTTTTTTTCCAAGAACAAAAATTGGTGTTTTCTCAGCAAAACGGGAACTCACTAAGATCAATAAGGGCACTTCTTCAAAGTCCTCTGTGCTGCGCTCTGAGAAGCCCAGAGAAGGACGAGAGATATTCCGCACCCTTGGTGTCTCCCCAGGAAGCACCAGTACTAATGTCCAGGAGCAAGTGGAGGAACCTCCCGAGATTTCTGCCTTGGGGGATGCATATGCCCATGAAGAGGAGCTTCACCCACTTCCAGCCACCCATGAGGTTCAATGTCAGTGGGGGGCAGCACTGCAATGCTGTGTCCCCCTTGAAGCGGGATGAAGTGTCCCCCTTGAAGAAGGGCACTTCTGCCTCCCTTCGTCCCAGGAGAAATTCACCCCGAAAGGTAACACAAAGCATTGCTAAAGTCATTCTCTCAGAGACACTCCTCAGTTTCCTATGCAGTGGCTCTCAAGAGCTCATAATTAATACATGGCAATAAACACAAACAATGCTCTTGTGCTTCGTACAATGCTGGACTCCGTACCCCTTTAACCCTTTGTAAAGCCAGGTGTTCCAGGCTAGCAGCAGGATGGGTGAATGTGATCCCAAAGCATAATTATTTTATAGCTTCTATTTATTTTTCAGAACATCAAAATTCATGACAATCACTAAAGCAGATTGATTAAATCCCAAGCTAAACACACCACCATAGCAAAGTTGTTTAGCTGTCATCCCAAGGAAGCATATATTTGCAAAGTACACAGCAATATCAAAGAGCTCTCTATTGATTAAACTTTGAAAATAAAATTGCACCACTTATCATATGCTGTTTGCAAAAATGCCAATCATTATAACACTCACATAAGCATACTGTGTCTTCCTGCACTTGTTAAATTTATTACTAAGACTCTATCCTGGTCTGCCTACAAGTGGAAGAAATATCTTTCAGATAACACATTAACATTCATAACAAGCATTTAAAGCAGTGCATGGTACTATCTCAAAAGATAATGGTCTTGTCAGTATTTCCAGTATAAGCTGCATTTCAGGAGATGTGGGGAGGGAGTGGCAACACTATATTTCAGCAATTTTAAATGACACCAGCAAAGAAGGCTGACATACAAGTTGTCAATCTAATTGCACGTATCTTTCAGAGGTTCTTCTGTCACCTACACATTCAGTTTAAAAAACAGTGGAATTCTCAGTATGTCATTGTAAACTATCTTGTAAATGCTATCACTCTGCATGTGCAGATAGCACCCCACACAATTACAATTCTAGATCTAAACCTTCATATTAAGAGCTTTTAAGGAGTTGAACAAAAATGATAAAACCATTTTCTGATATTCTCACAGTCAGCCGAAGAAAGAAAAAGATAAGCAAAACAATAGCTAACAATAGAACAATGTGGTCTTGGTCTCTGACTCAGGTCATTACACGTTCCTGCATTACCAAAATATTAGAAATATTTTCTGCTTTAAAATCTGCTACAGATACACTCAGAGTAAAGTGAGATTTGCAAAATGAGAACCATTACCTGTTGAAGCATTTTGTCAAAAGAACAGCCAGGTATATAAGTAGAAAAATTAATTATCAAAAATGAACAGCCTGCAGCCACCAGGGCAGGCAAGTTTCAGAAAGCCATGACAGCTCTACAACAAAAGTTACTGCAATGCTTGCACTGAGGATAACCAGGCCCATCTACTGGTTCCAATACAGCAGTATCACCATCTATAAATACAAATCCAAATTACTTTTATGTGCAAAAGAACAATGGGATCAGATGATATTCAGTGTAGCAACTGGAAAAGTAAAAATACGCTGGAGCAAGTATGTGGGCAAACAAATGATTTTGCACTCAATTTGCAAGAGTGGTCTCCAAGACATAGCTGATTGCCTAAGATGATTACACTGTCCTTCCCTCCTCTTCTACCAGCTTTACTTGCTGCTCAGTCATGAAATTAAGTTATAATTTGGGGTTTATGACATCAGAATCTCCTTCTAGAAATAGGACTCTATTGCTCTGGAGGAAAAAGACACCATATAAAAGGATGGGGATTTATTCATAAATCGTATGCTATGTAAGGACGAGAAAGGGCACAAGTGCTATTGGAGTCATGCTTACACTTTGGACTGTGGCCAAACGCTCCTGCTCTCATGCTGAAGCTGTTCCATTCTGCATGGCACTAGGTAGTCTAAGAAGAGGATGACCACAGGGACTAGCCCCTCACACAGCGCAGTTAGGGAGCTTACTTACACACTGACCACACAGCAGATTCAGGTGTCCACTGGCACAGGCTACCTCTGAGGACTGCGCTGGCTCTTTGACACTTCAGAGAATGAATCCATTCAGGCTGGCGGGAAGATGCGTGAAGCATCCTGAATCACAGTGACTACAGCATAAAATAGAAGCACTATTGTAACCTCTTCCCTTCCTGTGGTCCTTTCAGCTAATGTGCCACATGCGTGATAAGACCCAGCCGATGTATTCTGAAATCGCTGACAAGATCAAGCCCTCAGGAGACGCAGGCAGAGGAATAACTTAAGAAAGCTCAGGAATGAAGTCAGTCTATCATGACAAAAGATGACTTTGAGGATGCCCAGAGAAACAACTTTGGACCCAGACAGACTCTAATGTTTTAAATTGAGATATTAAGACATTTTAAGCACCATAGGAGTTTGACCACTCTCAACAGTGCAGGAGATTCCCAGTATGGCCTTTTTCTATCTGAGAACCAAACCCTCACCCTAAGTGATATCACGCTGAAGTACTAGGTACTTGAAATTTGTGAGTGGGTGTACATAAAATCCCTAGGGAAGCCTCAGTTGAAATCCTGGCCACATAAGGACACAGGAAGACTTGTCAATGACTGAAGTCTTGGTCAGGATTTTATGTATGACAGTTTGTATCATACCTTGTGCAAGAACAACTCTGAAAGCTACTTCAGATGCTAGATACTTTTCAAGGCTTCTCCGGAGTCTGGAATTCTTTATTCCAGGCAAGTCTACTCTAAATATTAATGCAACCACCATTCTGATAACACTTTGAGTTATACATGCTTCAAGGTCATTCTTTGTAACTGGCCAGCCTCTAGGAAGAGAAATATTATTTTTCAGGTAAATGATTACTGCTCTGAGACAGAGAGGTTTGTGGTAAAGTGGTGTGGTATAAACTATGGAAAATCAGAAAATATTTTCTTTAGCAAAGGCAGAAAAAAAGAAGTCCTTATTTTCTCAGAGACTTAGCTATTCTATACACAGAAAAACAGAGCAGAAACTAACCCTTCATAAAAGCTATATCACTTTAAAAAATTTTATTCTGACTTCTTATACTCCCATTTCGGAAATAAACTGCTTGTCTTCTCAGAATAATTTCTTCCTCACTATTGGCTCAAGACGACCTCTTGGCCTGCGCTGTGTTGAGCAACCATTGTCCTCACCAGCCATTAAGTAGCTTCATCTGGGACACCAAAGGCACCATCTCAATCCTGCAACCTCTTTTTGCACCTAACTTGACACAACGAAGTCTTCACACAGATTTCATGCAGAAACAAGACCTTGAAACTGCCCTGGGAACAAAGGTGAGTTTGTGATCTGAAATGAAAACACTTTCAAATCACAGTGCTATTCCAATCCATTCTCATTTGGTATTTCAGGAGTCTGTATACAGCAAAGCAAACGTTTAAGATTTCCCTTCCCTTCTCCCAGGTGGTTGGGCAGCAGTGGAAAGAGAAAGTCCCTGTTTTGTGCCAAACTCTGACATGGATTTTCTGAAAAATAGCAGTGGATGAGCCCAAACAGATACCTTTGCTTTGGCTGAGGCAATTCTCACCCACTTACTTTCATTAAGGAATAGGAAATTGAAATCTTTGATGGTTATCCCCTTCTATCAGATTTGGTCAAAAATATCTGGGGAGAGGAGAGAATCAGGACTGAGATCCAAAAATATACACATACTGTGCACATGTATAAAGAACAATCTAATTTCTCTAAGAACCCAGACAGAAAACATGAAAGCCAATGATTGCTCAAATGACTTTTGTTCTGTCAGCTACTGCCCACAAACTTCTCTTGGAATGAACTTAATGGAAACTGTTTGGGAGAATATAATGGCTGAATGAACATTCAAAATTCACAGCAGAAAATTTGAACTAGGATGCCCAAATATTCAGTCCCAGAAAAAAAAAAAAAAAAAAAAAAAAAAAAAAAAAAAAAAAAAACCACTCTGCTTGAAAAGCTTTTTCTACTTGCCATGGAGCAAAACCAGAAATATGTGACCTCTGTGCATACTAACAACACAGTGACATGGCTCTCATTTTGAATGTGGAATACGAACTGCTCACCATGAACTAACTGCTCAAAAATAATCCGCAGGCCATGATTATTCATAGAAATTATTTGGTGAGTAATTTCAATTAAATAAATTCAAGGAAACAGAAAAAGGGTCTAAACTAATAGAATGCATTATTTATTATGAATAATTCATTTGGAGGAACACTCCCCCCCACATTTGCGGAAAGCCAACTCAAGGCTTAGGGCACTGAAGTCCCACTTAAGCCCTGTTTTGAGGTCTTAATTGGGGGCTTTCATGATGAATCACTCAGGGCTGGCCCTCTGCCCAGGAGTGGATTTCACCCATTGCTTCTGCTCCTCACATATTGTTAGAGAGGCCATTAGCACACTGGGATTTGGATTCTTTCAAATTTACTGCCATAAAAATGATGATATGGAGACATTTCATTATATTTCTTTTACTGTTAATAAATAAACATCTCACATCAACCCACCAGACATTTAGCGGTGAACATTCAGCATACTCATACATCAACTGCATTATGCAAATATGAACCCCATTACTAAAGCAGATGCATTCAGTAAAGTAAGACCTGATATTTCCAGCAAGACTCTCTGAATGACTAAAATCATTTGTGTGCATTTGTGTTTGCTCGATGCGGCAATTCTAGTTAAAATATTTACAGTATGTAACACACAGATTACGACTATGAAGAAATCCGAAAAGCTGCATCTGTAAGTAGTAGTGGCAAAGTACACTAGAAAATCAAATGAAAGAAACAATAAATGCATTGGTGTTTTAGAAAGGAAACAATCTTTGTTTTGTTCCTGGTGCTCAAGTATGTCATCACAGACTATGCATCACGAGGAAGGTTCATCTCTCTGTCCTTGGCAGAGAAAAAGAACCCACTGACATGATGAAATGAAGCATTTCCGAAGATATTTAACCCACTCAACTCAATAGGACCCAAGTGCATGCTTTTAAGTTCAATATTTGTTCAAAGATCTGATCCAAAACCTTCTGAAGCCAATAGAAGTCCTTCCACTGACACCAAAGGACTTTGGACCAGATGTACTGCTTAGCTGAACAGCATGAATACTTACACATCCATAAATTTAGATTGTTTTGCAGTGCTTTGCTGGGCCCTATGCTGAAGATAGTGTGTGTACGAGGGGAGAGGAGAATTGGTTTTCTGTGCAAGAAAGGGGAAAAAAGAAAAAAAAAAAAGGGAGAATGGACGTAAGCTAAAAGAAAGTTTATGCTTAATTATCTGGTGTGAAACCTGTCTGTGTCCCCAGTGCAAAGGCTACCTGGAACATATTCTGAGGGACAGCTGCTGAATCACCTTTCCTGTTGAAAAAAAATTTTAATGGCATTGTTACTTACAAAGTATGCTTACTATTAAAAAAAAAAAAAAAAAAAAAAAAAAAAAGCAGAATTCCACATTAATGATACAAAATGTCTGATAGTTTTACTGCTGTGTTTTGTACCACCAGCGTAAAATCCTGCTGTGCCTTTGCTACAAAAGAGATTACTCTAGATACACTGAAACAAATCACAGAGAAGTCTTTTTGCAAAAAATTATCCAGAAGTTAGATAACAGGTCTCAGCAATGTGTGTCCCTGTCCAGGCTGTTAGCCCTTGCAGAAAGCGGACATGAGGGAAGAACTAGTGTAAATGTTGGGTTTAAGTCATAGTTCATAAAATTCCTGTATTTGTGGAAAAGCAAGTCATGAAGTGTCACTTGAACAGTATCCTGAAGTAGCCCATGGCTCTGTTTGAACGGCTGAGGGAGATGGCACTAAGAGCATGTCTGGAAACCAAGGAAATTCACGCCAGGCAACAGCAAAGGCCACGCTTGTCTCCTACCACGCGGGCCCGAGGAGACGTCCCGCACCCCGCGGCCCAGCACTAGTGCATCCACCAGCTCCCATGGAGGTGTCACCACGAGCCGCCCTCCCTCCTCTGCCTCATAGGCCGCAGCCTGCTCGCTAGCGGGGACGGGTGCCAGGGAAGAGCCTGACACCTCTGTCCCACCTGGCGCTCCCTCAGCCCTTGCCTTTCCCCTTCCCAAGTGGAGACAGGGAAAGTCGGATTCGCCTCTGTCACCCTCGCCTTTACACCACACTTGCCGTGCACCGGCTGAGCTAAAACCTTGGATTGCAAATTACAATGTTTGCCATGCTGCATACTGTTAAATCTAGAAACTGAACAGCAAAGATTCCGAAAACATATGTACTCATGGGAGGAGAAAGCCTCGGATACAAATAGGCACATGCGCACGCACACACACAAGCATACAGAAAAACATCCCTTTGCAGCAATACAGGGTACTTTGAGCAGTAGTGAAGATTATATCACATTAGATGCCCTAAGAGCTGGCATTTGGTAGGGACCAAATGCAGTTCAGGGTCACACAGTAAGGAACACATGAGACCACCAAACTAAACACCAAAATCTGTAAATATCTGTTGTTTCATCACGCCGGTTGTCATGCGGTGTTCAGCAGAAATGATCATTGGCATCTATTTATATTATATGCATAAAACCCTCCTAACCCATTACCAGCACCCTGGCTACCTTCATACTTTCTCATGAGGAGTACAGCTTAAGTCCTGGCCTGCACCCTATCTCACCAAGACTTCTGCTTCAATCCTTCCTTCATTCTTTTCTTCATGCTGCAAGACTTCTGGTGGGTGCTTTTGAGTCTTGCTCAAACACTTTACTTTTCATTTTGCTTTTTATATAAAAAGAAATAGATACAGACAAACTGATAAGGATACATAAAGTAGTTGAGTATATATCCTGCAGATATGATGCCATGAAAGAAAATGATCTCCACATTTCTAGCCATAACTCTGCCTCTTGATGCCTACTCACACAGAAGGACAACAGCATGATGTGCACAGGCAGTAAGGGTAATGATCTGTGCTGTATTTTATGTGCCTATGCAGTGGCTTGGTGTTTTTTTCCCTGCCAGCAGACAGATAATGTGATGGCTTTAGGACCATGCAGGAACCAAGGGCTGCTCTGGTGTCCTGCACAACAGTACGGGACAAACAGAGCATTTGAAGTTGGTTAGGGCAGTGTCAAATGAGTATTTTGTTTATACCTGTATGGTAGCAGTCCATGAGTGCACCACGGTAAAGAGATTTGGGATAATTAAGGGGTCTTCAGCAAGCAGACAAGGATGACTGGTATGCTGAGAAACCATGTCTTGGTTCCTAAATAAAAAGCTGCAGCTATTCTTTTTTTTTTTAATCCCTATTCCTCCTCCCACAATGGTGGTTATTATATGCATGCATTTGCAGTGTAATGGAATCAGTATCATCTCTGTGACTTATTTCTGTTGCAATCCCCTAACATGCTGTTCTTTCCATCCTACATGGATCTGTTAATTGCTGCCAAGACAGGCCAGGCCGGAACGGCCCCTTCACAGGCAGCATCAGTCGTTATCACAAACACATTTCCAAGGTACGAGTAAACAGAGGCAAGGGTGACAACAAATGCTGGCCCATGGACCGATTCCAGGACACGATCCTGGCTCACCAGAAAGCTCCGCGTTAGTGTCACTCCTGCACAAGAGACACACGCACACTGCGAGATGAGAGCAACGTGCAGGACTTGTTCTATGCTTGCAGCTTTAAGCTGCGTGTTGCTGAGAGCCCTGCAGGTGTTGGGGACACTGTGCAGGGCTGCTCGGATGGGCCGTGCTCAGGGCAGATTGCAGGCGCACGTGTGTGCCAGTCCAATTTTACTACCAAATCACCATATTCTAATGCTTAAAGAGATTCTAATGCAAGCAGAAAATGAACAAAAAAATGCAGAAGAAAAAAAAAAAGTAGCTCCTGGTACATTAGTGCTGCAAAGCCCCACGTCTACTACAGAGATCTTTTGTGACCTCAACATTTTGCTCCTGAATCCAGCTAGATAAACTGAGGAGAAATGAGGAGCTCTGAGTGCATCTCAAAACCCCAATCTTGTTGAAATTCACTGCAGCAATACAGTAAAAGCAGGCTCCAGCATGGGACACTCCTACTTTCTCCATGACCTGCCCAAATTCTAAGCAGAAAAGCGCAGCTGCTCGAATTGCAACAGCAAACTCCAGTATGCTCCTGCTCAGCAGTGTTGCATGGTGAACACTGCAGGATGCTACGTTTTCCAATCTCAAATTCACCATAAAAACAGATAACACATTTTTTCTGCTCCTAAAATGTGGGCTTTGACACTTAATGGTTAAACAATAACACAGAATGACCAGTCTTGCCAAGTCCTGTGACCTTTTGGCAGCAAAGCCCCACATTCTAGAGACTCAGACAAGCGCTTTTAGTCCCCTGTGAAAACCTGGTTTTAATGTATCCTGCCATATTAACACTTCAAATATTCATTACAGACTGCTTATTTTTTTCGCAGAATAATCCCAAAGTTTCACTTTCTAGATAGAGAACAAGCACAGCTGTCCTTTAACATCAAATACATCCGTACCCAGTGCACTGTGCTTAAGGGATGCCACAACAGCCCAAGTCTAAGCACTTGTTCTTTTAAAACACAGCCAAATTCTATGCCATAACATTGCAATTTGGCAGCAGGACTAGTCTAGGCACTGTGAATGATCCCAGGAAACGTTGTGCTGGCAAATCCGCGCTCAGCTGAGCCTCGCGTGCGCCGCAGAGGATTTGGGCACACGTCTCCCGTTACCTGCCGGCCTCGTTTAGCGGAAGGTGTCGAACTTCCCTGAATGTCTTGAGAACACCAAGGCACGAGGAAGAGCCGAGCACAGAGATTTCGAATCAGGGTGTTGCAGGAGCCGAGACGGGGAGATGCTGATGCCAGATAAGGTTTTTGCAGCCCCCCCTCAAGCTCCAAGAGCCGGATTTTGTGTGCGCGTGTGTACGTGTGCATGCGCTTGCTCGCCGGCTTGTGCCAGAGGGGCTGCTTGACATGTTCTCTGTTTTGAGGGCACAGATTTGGTCACTGGGGGCCAAAAAACCCCAAAGCAACCACCTCCGGACCCAGGTAAATCGCTTTTTACCTTGTTCTGCGCGCCCGCTCCCGAGCGGCCGCGCTGTCCTGGGCGCGGCGCGGCTGCAGGTGCCGTCACAGCGTTTCCATGATAAACGCCCGGGCCGGGAGTGAATTCGGCAGCGGGAGCCAGCTGGCACGGGCAGCAGAAAGGGAAAAAAAAAAAGAGGGAAGGGAGCTGGGGGGAGGCTGGGAAACGCGTGTCCCCCTCCCCCGGCGTGACGTCAGCGCGGCCCCGCGCGGGGCAGGCGGCAAAAGCCCCGCGCCGCGCGGCGCTGCGCGCACAGGCGGCAGCGGCACCGGCGCCGCCGCGCCGAGCCGAGCCGAGCCCGGGACGGCCCCGCCGCCAGCACCGGCCCCGCCGCCGCTTCCTCCCGGCGCGTGAGTAGCGCGTGCGATGCCCTTTGGCGGCCCCTCCGCGGGGGCTGCTGCGAGCCGAGGAGCTGGGGGGGCAGCGCCGGGGGCTCCGCGGCCGCGGGGCCGCGCGCGGGGGCGGCAGCAACGCGCTTCGCAGGGAGCCTGCCGTGGGGGCAGGGGGGGTTGGCGGCGATTCATCCTCTTCCCCCCCGCCCCGGTCTAAGGACAGCGCCAATTCGGCGGAGCCGTCGGCGGGCGCCCCGTGCGCGCAGGACGCGGAGGCGCCGCGCGGAGCCGCGTCCCGGCCGGCCCCCGAGCCGCCCCGGGGCCGCTTGCGAGGGGACGCGGGCGCGGGGAGCTCTGCCCTGGCCGCCTCGCCCCCCTCGCGGTTCTCTCCCCGCAGCCTCCGCTCCTGGCCGTTTTCATTGGGGGTTTCTTCTCTCTCTCCTTACCTGCCTCAAAGGTCTGACTGTAAGTGCTGGAGCGGGGATCACCGGCGCATAAAGATGCTGAAGGGTGTTTGGTTGCTCAGTTTGTTAACAGTGGCTGGGATCTCGCAGACAGAGAGTCGCAAACCTGCCAAAGACATTTGCAGCAAGAGCCGCTGCCCTTGCGAGGAGAAGGAGAACGTGCTGAACATTAACTGTGAAAACAAGGGATTTACAACTGTCAGCCTCCTCCAGCCACCACCGTCCAAGATCTACCAGCTGTTCCTCAATGGCAACGCACTGACCCGGCTCTTCCCCAATGAGTTTGTCAACTACTCCAATGCTGTGACCCTTCACTTGGGGAACAACGACATGCAGGAGATCCGCACCGGGGCCTTCAGCGGCCTCCGCACCCTCAAGAGGCTGCACCTCAATAACAACAAGCTGGAAGTGCTGAGGGAAGACACGTTTCTGGGCTTGGAGAGCCTGGAGTACCTGCAGGCTGATTACAACTACATCAGTGCCATTGAGGCGGGTGCCTTCAGCAAGCTGAACAAGCTCAAGGTGTTAATTCTCAATGACAACCTCCTGCTGTCCCTGCCCAGCAATGTCTTCCGCTTTGTGCTCCTCACCCACCTGGACCTGCGGGGGAACCGGCTGAAGATGATGCCTTTTGCTGGTGTGCTGGAGCATATTGGAGGCATCATGGAAATTCAGCTGGAGGAAAACCCTTGGAACTGCACTTGTGACCTGCTGCCCCTCAAGGCCTGGCTAGACACCATCACCGTCTTTGTGGGCGAGATAGTCTGTGAGACGCCCTTCAGGCTGCATGGGAAAGATGTGACCCAGCTCACCAGGCAAGATCTCTGCCCTAGGAAGAGCTCCAGCGACTCAAACCATCGGGAAAAGCAACCTGCCCTCTCAGACCCACACATCTCGAGGCTGTCGCCCACAGCCAACTCTGCCATCAGTCCTACCAGAGCCCCAAAAGCCAGCCGCCCCCCCAAAACCAGGAACCGCCCCACGCCCCGGGTCACTGTGTCAAAAGACAGACAAATATTTGGACCTATCATGGTTTACCAGACGAAGTCTCCTGTGCCCATCACCTGCCCTGCTGGCTGTGTATGTACTTCGCAGAGCTCAGACAACGGCTTAAACGTGAACTGCCAAGAGAAAAAGATCAGCAACATCTCCGATCTCCACCCCAAGCCCACCAGCCCAAAGAAACTTTACCTTACCAGTAACTATCTGCAAGTCATTCACAGGACGGATCTCACAGAGTACAGCTCTCTGGATTTGTTACACCTCGGAAACAACAGAATTGCAGTGATACAAGAAGGTGCCTTTACAAACCTCACGAGTTTACGTAGACTTTATCTTAATGGCAACTACCTTGAGATTCTGTACCCTTCTATGTTTGATGGGCTGCACAGCCTGCAGTACCTCTACCTAGAGTATAACGTCATCAAGGAGATCCTGCCACGCACCTTTGATGCTCTGAGTAATCTCCACCTGTTATTTCTCAATAACAACCTGCTCAGATCCTTGCCTGACAATGTCTTTGGTGGCACTTCTCTCACCAGACTGAACCTTAGAAACAACCATTTCTCACACTTGCCTGTGAGAGGGGTCTTGGACCAGCTCTCAGCTCTAATTCAGATTGACCTTCAGGAGAACCCTTGGGACTGCACGTGTGATATCATGGGGCTGAGGAACTGGATAGAGCAAGTCACCAACCAGAACAAGCAGCAGACAAATCCCCCTGTAGTCATCAATGAAGTCATATGTGAGTCCCCCACCAAGCACTCCGGAGAGCATCTGAAATTCCTCAGCAGAGAAGCCATCTGCCCGGAGAACCCGAACTTGTCCGATTCGTCCCTCCTGCCCATGAACCAGAACACAGATGTGCCCGATCTTCCTGGCATCTCACCCAGTTCTTATCCAGAAATACACACCGAAGTCCCGCTCTCTGTCTTAATTTTAGGCTTGCTGGTTGTGTTTATTTTGTCGGTCTGTTTTGGGGCAGGCCTGTTTGTCTTTGTCCTCAAGCGTCGGAAGGGGGTGCAAAGCATGCCCAGCAGCGCAAACAACTTAGACCTAAGTTCCTTTCAGCTCCAGTATGGGTCTTACAACACGGAGACCCATGATAAAACCGAAGGGCATGTTTATAACTACATCCCCCCTCCGGTTGGACAGATGTGCCAAAACCCAATCTACATGCAAAAGGAGGGGGATCCCGTGGCTTATTACCGGAATCTCCATGACTTTAGCTATAGCAATCTTGACCACAAAAAGGAAGATCCTGCCCCTCTCGCATTTACAATCAGTGCAGCTGAACTGCTGGAGAAGCAGTCTTCGCCGAGGGAACCAGAACTGCTCTATCAAAACATTGCAGAAAGGGTCAAGGAACTCCCCTCCGGAGGATTAGTTCATTATAACTTTTGCACCTTACCCAAAAGGCAGTTTGCCCCTTCCTATGAATCGAGACGCCAAAACCAGGACAGGATAAATAAAACTGTTTTATATGGGACTCCCAGGAAATATTTTGCAGAACAGTCTAAACCTGAGCATCCTTTACTGCAAGGAAAGCTACACACAGAACCAGACTACCTCGAAGTTCTGGAAAAACAAACAGCAATCAGTCAGCTGTGAGGGGGGAGGTGGGAGAGGCAGTTTTTTTTTTTTTTTTTTTAATGAGCTCGACATCAAATTTGATTCTGAACTCAATACTGATGTGATCTGTCACGTTTCCAACATTTCCACTTTTTAAAATTAGAGAACGAGAGAGAGAAACAGAGACCTTACAGCAGAGCGGGGTTATGGTGTTGCATTTGCAACATTCCCTTTAAGTTATTTCTATATCTCTCTCCTTTTGACCCTCCTGTAGGAACTGTCTCTGCAAATGTATGTTTCTGTACTGGATCTTGCATAATGCTTTTTGATTTGCAAAGAAATGACAGAGGGGTCTTTGGAGTTTTTCTTTTGTTTTTCTTCTTTCCTTTTCATGTTAAAGTGGAAACAATGTATTATGTAGAAGATCTGCAAAGATCTATTTTCCTGGACTATTCTTTTGTAAATAATAATATACAGTACTGCTGTTTCAATTACCAAGTATAGCCACTGGGCGTCACTTTTTTGTGTTAAAGTGCCTTTGCACTTTAAGTACATTATTACTTAATTGTTGCTCTTAGCTTTGATAAATTGAACCTATTTTAATGTGTTGTATTTTTGAAATTAAAAAAAAAATGTAAAATAGATCTATATGTCAGCTGCATTAAATCAGAAGGTTTGATCTACAGGAAAGCTGCCCTTCCTTAAGTGAATCTAGTTCTAATGAATCTTATAGATGTAAATTACTGGGGTATCTTTTTCCCTCTGGGTTTGATTCATTGACATCCACTAGGAGGATTTAGCAATGGGGTAGAGGTTACCAAATGCTTCAGCTGGGAGTAACAGTTCATAATAACATACATTTAACACAATATCCTAGCGAACTGAACAATTAATGTCCTTCTTAACTCATTGCATTGCAGCTCTAATCCAGTAATGTTCAGTGGTTTAAGATTATTTTCATACTTAAGAGAACATTACTTGTAGTCTATTTTACACATTAAATTAGATTTTTTTATACATTTATGATAGTTTATACTTCTAACTCTTTTGGACTGAAATTAACATGTTTCCTGACAGGTGAATCTTTTATTATAAGCATGGACACCAGCAGGGGTCATCCCACACCTCATTAAATATGTTAGCATAGAGGCAAAATGATCCAGTGCCAAAAGTGAGATATGAACCCAGGTTGCTCGAGTCCTCCAAATCAAGGTAGCAGAGACCAGTGTGTGCATTGCACTAATTTCAGTGGTCTGCAGCATTTAAGGATTTCTGTTGCTAAAGCAAAAGTGATACTGCAATAATTCTAACCTACTTGGGAAATAATGTCTAAGTCTGCTATCTTCAGTTTTATAGAGTGTTGAAAGTTGCTTGAATTCCATTCTCAACATTAGCTTTAAGTCCATCAGTAAACGGATGCAATGCATCTTCTCATGTCCCGTTAACTAAGGCCTGTATTCCTTCAAGCTTTACCTTATCACCTTCTATTTGCATCTCTTTCCTTTATTAACAAGTATACAGTCAAACTTTATGGAGCCCTATTAGCTTCTAAATAATTTTTAGATGCAAATATTATTGTGTGATTTAAACAAACAGCCCTTATTTACAACAAAAACAGTTTTGTTTTGTCTATTGTAAATCCTTATGCAACTGGGATGGTGATCTGCATATAAAGTAGGCCAGGCTTTTCAATTCCTTATTAAAGCAATTGATGGAGTCTGAAAGAAGCACACTGTTTCCCTTTCATAAATAGGTTACTGCACATAATAATCCTTTATTATCATGCAGAGATTGAAGTGGACTCTGCTGACTGATTTTTTTTTCAGAGCTTTACTACAGTTAATAATACAGTATCTACAACTTTGAGAAATTTTAAGCAGTAGCATTTGAGCTATAAATGACTAAAATCAATGCTTTTTTAATCAGTACTTTGCCAAAAGGAAGTCACTTTATATTTAAGAGCTAAACAGCCTTTGCATGTATATTGCCAGATATCTGAGTCATTCAGTAAAATGTCTTCTAATGATTTATGTGACACCTGAGTACATTAATATGCTAACATGTCAATTCTTTATGTTTAGAGTCCATAGCATCTATGGCTGTTCTTTAGATCAGGTTTAAAACTGAAGTGCTACAAGTCACTACTGAAGAATCAGTCTCACATCAAGAAGGAGGCGAAATGCTCTCACATTAGTGGAACTGGGAACATTTAACTGGAATAGCATCCATCTTTGACTGAGGTACTTATTTGAAAGCTTCCAGTAGTGAGTGTCTTATTATGGCTGCTTTCCCTGGGTACAGTTAAAAGCATTTACTGCTGAAACGCTTGAGAAAAGCAAGTATAAGGATTATTTAAAGGCAAAGTTCTTTAAAGTATTAACTCTGTGTGGTAGCACAGCCATATTTTACAGAGGATGCTGTTGCTTTACATTTTATTAGCTTTGTTGAGAGAATTTGATTATCTTTAGTTGCATTGATTTAGCAAATATATTTTATTTTGCCTCACCTGTACCAACTTAAAATCATCACTGCTGTAGATCTTTGGGGGGTTGTGCTTATACACTTCTGCTGACATGTTTTAAACATTTTTCTTTCATAGCGTGTACGGGTAAGAGAGATTCTTTTTCCACTTATGCTTTGAGATTTGGCTGGGCAGCTGCTGTTCTGTGGGAGTCTGTCCCCTCCTTTAGCCAAGTGGCCCTGGATGCTGCTGCTCATTAGGAATAGTACTGCTTACCTGAGCGATTCCTTCCTAACGCGTCTGGAAAGGTCTTCCTCATGGTTGGCAAGGCTGACCAGTGAAAAGTATGAAACCAGAGTAGTGAATATATATATATATATATATATATATATGTAATACAAGAAAGTGGGATGCAAATTGCTTTCCTTCTAAGTTGTGTTTTGGGAAAGTGGCTATAATGAGCTGTTCAGGAATAAGAATAGTGCGGACTGAAACAATGTTAGAGGTATGCAGTTACTTCCAGGGCAAATGAGGGACAGTGCGTTTCCAATGCATGAACGCACTTTTGAGCAGGAGGTATTTCTGTGTGAGCATGAAGTAAAGTTTGGCAGAATAATCTTAGGAAGAGGATTGCAACAAATGTCTTGAATGGCAAATGGGGCCAGCCAAGCATGCCCTGGAGCAGTGGTGGTGGTGGCCGCAGACAGCACCTCACCTCTGGTTTCTGTGCTCCCCAAGAAAGCTGTCCCTCTTGAGCCAGCTCCTCGCTGCACTCCCACCTCTCCTCTCAGATCTGCCTCTCCGAGCTCATCCATCTTTCTCTCCATCCTCTTCATTCTATGATTCCTCTTCTTCCCCCCACTGGCTCTGGAGCAACAGTTTCCCCCTTGAAGGGGGATGCATGTCACTGCTTCATTCGTACGTTGGCTTCTTCCTCCTTCTGTGATGCTCCTCTGAGCTCAAAGTGCTCCTGTGGCCATGCTGGAGGAACATCAGAAAGCTGCTCCCCTTTCCCACTTGCTGAGCAGAGGAGAGAAGCGTGAGATCGAGCAGGGTCGCAGCTTCCACACCGCCACGGCAATGCAAACGGCACTTCTGAACAGGAATAAATTGATGAGGTATTTGAAATTATTGGCATTATGCTGTGCCCTGCTGTAATTCCAAGGGGTGGATGTTGTCTTCAGCAGGGTCTAATTTTGCCATAATTGCCTACTAAAACTTAGGGCTGTAGTTAGCCTGGTTGCGTAGGGTCTCTTGAGACAATGTCAAAAATCAGGCCCTTCAAAAGTGATTTATTTCCTCCCAAAATATGTGGCATGGTGTCCGCCAGCTTCTTTCCACTAGTTACAGAGAAGCTATGTGATGAGCATTGATTCCATAGGTCATTCCTGTATAGCTGAAATAAGCCAAACCTGCTCCTCTTCTGCACTGCTGTACATTAATGTGCAACATGTGCTCTCCTGGGTGTCTGAGAGGGTTCCAGCCTGTCCATGAGACACATGTGCCTTTAGAGCTTATGGACTGCTGCCTTTAGAGGCACTCGCTTTTTGGTAGACCTTCTCATGCTGATTGATAGTTTCCTATCAGCATGACTTGGGTTGGGTTTCCTACTCAACAACATTTAAGTTTTTTTGTTTTTCCTTCCCAAGAACATTTAAGTTTAGAAAAGTTTGATCGTTATTTTATAAAGCTAGAAACTGTAATTAATAGTATCAAAATAAAGGTACCAATAAGTTAAATTGCCTAAATAAGTTTTAACTAATGCTGACCTTGTGTAGGGCTGCAAATGTCATAATTTTAAACTGCTCATGAGTGAAATGAGATACTGGAAATGTCAATGAAAGTTCTTATGCTCTTACAAGTTAATCACTGATACAGTTTGTGATTTTCTCCCTATACTGTTGTTGCAGATAGTAAATGTCATTTAACAGAGGAAAAAAAAAACCCCACTATTTCCCAAAGTTCCTTCCCTCTTAAGAATAACCCCCCAAACCAACAGATAAATTAACTTACAGAGATGATATGACATTTCCTGGTATTCTTCTCTTCACTTTTTCAAAGTATTCTGTAGGAGAAATACAGAAGTTATTCTTTTGTTAGAAGATCATTAAGCCTGTTTGGATTATTGATCTCATAGCTTTTCTGGGCACCAGGCCAATCATTTTGACTAAGGTTTTTAATCCTAGCTAATGAGGGAGGTGAATTAATGAGATTTTTTTTTGCCTTTTTTGTGTTGGAGGGTTGTTTGGATTTTTTTTTAGAAGCAGTAGACTGACATGTTTATGAATACAGATGAACAGATCATTTTGAATGAAAGAAGTGTTGGAGATGCAGTCATTTGAAGGACCAAGCAGGCTCATGAGTATGAATGATGTGTGAAAAACAAGACGTCATAAAACTCATTTTCTTACTGGTACTATAAATTCAGAGGGCCCACATTTGAGTACAGCAGTGGATTTTGTTTCATAGTGTTAAGAACTTGAGGGAGTGAATTTGGAGTCCGGATGCATCACCCCTATGTTTAAATTTGCTCACCACCGCTCTGCTTGAATATGTATGTATTCATATAAACTTTAGAAGAGCAATGCTAGTTACAGTATTTCCCAAATCCCTTCCTATATGCATATTTTTTAAAAATGCAATCATTAACCATCTATATAATTAATGAGACAGGTTTATAGCTTCTGAAGACCTTTATAAAAACTAAGTTTTCACCTTTTCAACTTTTCACTAACTTTTTCTAATCAATATACATGACTAGTTAAAAAACAACACATTAACATCACTGTTGAGCTCATGAGGATGTTGACACTACCTTTTAGAAACGGAGATAATTTGCATTGTTATTTGCAGTAAAACAGGATTTATGCCATGAGAAATTATTGCATGCCTGCAATACCACCTCAGGATGCTTTATGGTGACAGAAAGGAGTCCCGATTTGTGCCTTAGCAACACGGGCTCCTTGTGCCGCCTCTTCTCGCCCTGTGTGTGCGTCTCTCCGAGAGCCAGGAGCGTTCGGCACCAATTATCCCCGGAGCGGGAAGCGCCGCAGCCATTTTAAGAACATTGTCTGTGTTGGAAGAGACACAGCTAATGTACATAGACCTGTTGCGGTTAACTCCTCTTGAGATAAGAGCTATTTCTATACGAAAGCTGTGGGGGAAAAAAAAACCCTTGAAAACACTGATAATATGACAGGGTCTATTTTAAGACCTCTTGATGTTTTTGTTCCGAGAGCCTCTTCCCCGAGAGTGGGAGGAATTGGAGTTGAGGCATTTTTTTCTCCATGCTCTAACTGTGCTTCTCTCCAGGTATTTGCTAGTGCCTCGGTCCATACCATTGGCCAGGGTGGACAGCTGAGGTGAACGCAATAATGTCAGAGAATTGTGGCGATGCAGTAACGAGTGTGTAAGTCCTCCATAATCACAGTGGAACAAACAGCTGAATACCCAAGCAAGAGCCTCACAGAGCGGTTAAAGGCTTAGGACTATGATCAAGTCATCTGAGCGACCTGGGTATAAATCAGAGCAGCTTTGTTAGCCGCACACCTGAGCGGCATTCCCTGGAGCTGGCCTGGCACAGCCGAAACGAGGGCCTGACCAGACACGGGCAGCCCTGAACTTGCCAAGAGGTCTGTGTGGAAAGAGAGAAGCAGTGATTTCCTCTTAGCTGCCCTTAAAATGCCATTTGGGAGTTCGCCCAGCGAGACCATCCTCTCACTCATGCAAACCTGCAGTCAGCATCCTCTGAGGTTACTGAGAATCTCAAACTAGTGATTCAGGTCTAATGTTTCAATAGCCTGTGATGTGACATTTTTTCTTACCATTTTGGCCAAAATCCTAACCATTGTCACCCTTCCTGCTTGTGGTGGGGATGAGGTTTTGCTTATAAGGTCAGCTTCATTGTAACTCCCACTGAAATGTAAGTAAGTCTGGCTGTTGCTCATGGTATTCTTGCTATGCAGGGCAATGCGCTATTCAACTAAGCCTTTGTTTTTTAATTTATCTTCCTCCACAAGTGGCCAGATTCCCAGGAGCAGGACAGCTGAGCTATGGGTATCAAACTCAGTGATCTACCCAAGTGAGCAAAGCTTTACACAGAATCACACACAGAATCACAGTGATTGGCAGGGACCTCTGGAGATCATCTAGTCCCATCCCCTGCTCCAGCAGGGACATCCAGAGCACGGGGCACAGGGCAACATCCAGGCAGGTTTGAAGATCTCCAGAGAAGGAGACTCCACAGCCTCTCTGGGCAGCCTGTGCCAGGGCTGCGGCACCCTCACAGGAAAGAAGTTCTTCCTCCCATGGAGGTGGAACTGCCTGGGTTTTAATTTATACCCATTACCCCTTGTCCTGTCTGAACTCTGCTGCTCTCCTCAGGTCTGCTGTGTGCTGCTGAGCTGTTGTTTCCATTCAAACACATTTCATCTTGAAACATGTGCACACTAATAAGTATCACAGAAAACCTCAAAATATTCAGCTAACATGCTGCCTTACAAGAGAAAAGGAGAGGGGGGAGGAGAAGGGGTAAAAGGTTGAGAAGAGCCTTTCAAGCTTTCCATGCTTTTCCAAAGGTTTCAGAGGGCCTTATTTTGATCATTAGTGAATCAAAAGGAAATCTAACAACACAAAACATTTATTTTCCTGTCTTTTTATGCAAGGCAGTGGGGAAAAAAGTAGATTATAATTGCCTCAACTGTCATGCTAAAAGGATGCTAAAAGGAGCCTAGCAGAAAGTTGAGGACTTCAGCACTGATTATTCAAAGAGTTTATGTGAATGCTACTTGTTGTGAACTTCTAAAGGGGAATAATACGTACACTGCTTTTCTGGCTGACGAAGGGAATTGGACACACAATTCTCTTGGGCAGTTGAGAAATCTCAACCTCAAGTTATACTAGACTCACCGCAGTTCAGACATAAGCAAGGCTTATGTGAAAAGACAATAACAGTGGGGAAAATGCCTCATACTGCAGTTCACACTTCAATTAGCGGTGTAGCTTTTAGCTTCTGTTTTCTGAGACCATATTTACTATCCCATCAAAAGCTACTTACCAGAACTGAGTAGATAACTCTTGTTTATAAATGTGGCCTTCTTTTCCATAATGCAGTGTTTACAAATCGTTTGCTAGTGGCTTATGTTTTCCATGGTTTCTCGTTGTTCTCCAAATAATGCGTGGGAATAATTCTTAGCTGTAGAGTTTTAAAGGATAATTCATAGTGAATATTTAAAAGAACTACCAAGGACTCTGCTCATATTATTGTATTCATTTATTTATTTGCTCCAGATAGGGAAGCAGTGGACCTAAGAGCTCACTGGCTGGGAATTGAGAAATAAATGTTCTTTTATTTCTGCCAGTGACCTTGTACAAGGCATGTCTGTGTCCCCATGCTTTCACTTCTGCATCATTAAATGAAGAGGAAGATACTATTTGCTTAGTCTAGTGAGATTTACTGATGAGAAATGCTAAATATAATTGTTTTCCAAAGCCAGTGCTTATGGTCTTATGGCTTCATCCAAGTATAGCAATACTCTACTGCTTCTTTCCTTGGCATGTGTTATTCCAGTATAAGAATGTGGTATATACATTTAGGGTGGTATATCATTTTGGTTTTTATGATTAAGAAGAGACCTTGAAGGCACCTTGTAGAAGGTAAAAAACAAACAATCAAACAAACAACAAAAAAAACCCCACTGTCTCCTTGTGAAAAGAGAAGATCAAATACACAGGATGGAATGAAAAGAAAGCTAAAGCTTGTTTATCCCAACTGCTAATTTTTCCCTCTCTTGATAAGTCGATTCACCTCCTTCTGTGTTTCTGCTACAGAATCCTTTCAGCAATATTTAATAGTCTGCCAGTTATTTTCAATTCACTTTCTTTTGCATGTAGTCAGCCTGGCTGCTGCAGAGTGCTTTTATACTAGCAGGTCAGCCAAGGAGGCTCTGAGCGGCAGACAGTCGCTGAAAGGAGAAGCTGGCACTCTAAGGAGGAAAGGAAATTTCATTCGGTCTTCCTGCTTTCCTCCCCCCTCTCTCTCTTCTCCACACTCTGGTAACCTTTTTTTTTTTTCCTTTTTTCTTTTTCTTTTTTTTTTTTTTCCTTTTTTCTTTTTTTGTGCCCTATAAACACTATAATAATTCTCTTGCCCACAGAGTATTGGATTTTTTTTTTTAATCCATTCACGGGTGAGGATTCTGTGCTCTTACAACATTTGAGGCTGCTAGGGCTCATGCTTTCACTCTTTCTGCCTTACTCATGGGATGCGTAAGCAATTGCTCCTCGTTAGTAGATGGTGAATGCTGTGCCTTGTTCCCCCCACACCTGCGCAGGATGTGGTAAGTAGATGGATTCCATGCAAACTTTATTTCTTTTCTTTTACTTTCAGCAAAGAGGCAGTTATTTACAGGCAGTATATATAAAACACACCCTACATCTTACGCCATGAGATATTTCCAACATTGCAGGTGTCCTGTTACCCACCTCTCTTGGACTAGCCCAAGTACATCAAATGCAGTATTTCAAACAATCCTTCAAAAGACTCACTCTCTTTAAATTCTGGAAAAAATCTAGATCAAGGAATGGAATCTTTAAGGGATCCTTGTAAAGGTTTATCTTAGATTTTTTTTTAGTATTAAATTTGGGTCTGATTATAAAAACATACACATATAAATGCTATCCTAGAGGTTATTATTCAAGTAAGAGCATCCAAGTCCTCAGCAGCTGTAAACAGTGGTTAGCCTCATAAACCTCTCCATAGCAGTTTATAGAAGCTGAGGATGCAGCCGCTCTGTTTTGTAGACCTCTTAACTTAAGCAATCAACATTTATAGCAATAATGAATCAGCGCTATAAACAATGCAGTATATTGTTCATTCACTTTCATTCCTCTGCCTTAAAAATGACTACAACTTGCCATTTTTAGTCACTCATATCTGCGAAAGAAATCTTTGAAAATTCACTGCCCAGTTCTTTTGGGGATGCAAACGTGTAATTTATGCAATAAAACTGCTTTGTCAATATACTTAGGCATTAAATCTACAGTCAATAGTCCAAAGTAGTGAGCCAGAAAGGCCTATCTTTGTGTTCTCCATTCTGCAATTCTTATTCTGAAAGATAAGAGGTATTTAACAATTCTCCCATACGCATTCTGTCCCCTCGGAGTTTGTGCATTTGTAATTAATGGCAATTGGATTTGTAACAGTAAACATACGCTTAAAGAAAACTCTCTGTGGAGTCTTGGAACACCCACAAAGTTGCACTCAGAAAGTCATGTTTTCCCCAGGTTTGCCACAGCTGCCTCCTCTTTTCTGTGAACAATAACTTGTCTTCATCTAACACATATAACCTTATTATCATGCAAATATTTGTGCCACATTAGAATCAGGCTTGCTCTTTTCACTATAGATAAGCTTCCTGTATTATTACAGATAATGAAAATCCAATTTCTGAAAATGTTCTGTTATTGTTTCCCTTTTCCTGTGCTTTTTATTAGTGAAGAACTTGTAATTATTTGGTCCTATTGAGACTTTCCAGAGGAAGAACTGAAGTCATATTTCCCACAGATTGGGATTCTAACCATTGAAATTCACTTCTTTCTCTTCTTTTTATTTCCTTTTAAATAAAGAAATGTACTGGGGAAAAAGACCTCTGGTCCATCTGGAATGATACAAGTGCAAGTCAGGAATAATTGAACATAGTTTTGATCACCCTTTGAAATCCTAGATTAAGCAGTTTTTCTGACACTCAAAGAATTTCACTGGAACCTTTTGATTTATTGCACAATAGGTAGAAAGCTTCTTTTCTTCTTCTTCAGGCTCTTACCCTGCCAATGAATATTTGTTCTGTGAAATAGCACTGACATAAAAAGTCTGAAGTTGTCCACTTTTCTCTCTTTGACTGGTATTCGTTTAGTAAACAGAGTGCTATGAGGAGAGCTGTGTTAATCCTCTAACTTTCTCTTTAGCAAACAGCCACCCTGAAAGCTGCGAAAGCTCGAAGCAAAAATAACAAAACTTTGCAAGACTCTCCAGCATTTTTAAAGATTTCAGAATAACAGTTCCAGAGCAGTTGCCCTCATAGGAGATTTCAATCTAGTAATACCTGTAAGCTTCTTCCAAATTAGCAAAATATGCGCACTGAAAGAGTGGGGGCTGAGTAAAAGCCAAAGTTGATCAATCCCACCGAGCTGATTCCTGATGCTGATTGCAGAGCGGGTTCTCTGGATTCAGTTTTGCTGCCCAAGCTGAGGAGAGCAGCTGGGAAGGGCCAGGCTGCTGGCCTAAGCCCTAAAGTGAAGTTCATGGCCACTAGGCAAGGGACCAATGTCCTGCTGGAGAGCCCCTCGCCCACGCGTGGAGATGGGCTGCCCCAGGGCAATGTGCAGGCCCACGAGCACTTGTCAGGCCCCAGTGGACTTTGACTTAAAGACAGCAGTCAGCGGGGCTCTAACCTGTTTGCTCCCCTAAGGGACTCCCTGTGGAGCACGTGCCTTCAGCCAGGCCCACAGCGTTGGTGCAGGCTCTCTGAGGCTGTCTGCGCTCCCATAAACCTCACTGGAAAGTTTTGAAATGGGTTGTTAGAAATCCTGGAGCTGGGGAATTCGCTCCTGAGCATTCGGTGTGTGAGCTGACCGGAGAAGTGTGACTAGTGTGCTCTGCTCCCAGCGCATCCCCTCCCGACAGGGCGCTTGAAGTCTGCCCCTACCCTTCCAGCTCAGTTATTACGCTGAATAGACTGTTGCCATTATCAAAGAAAAGATGAACTACATATAAATGGCAAATAGGAAGCTACATGTTGAAAGGATTACACAAGAGAAAGTACTTAGTGTTGGAGGCCAAACAGGAATCCAAACCTCTTAGACAAAAATTATCTTCCCAAAGCAGGGCCTCACATAATGTGTGCTGCTGCTCCTTATGCGACAACAAGTACTAGGAAGGCCACAGGTCAGAGGCTTCCTGCAAACTCCAAGGGTGCTTTTTCACCACTACTTGTTCTGAGTTGCCCAGTGAATCAATCCTACTGCTCATGGGGAACATGTAAACTCGGGAGGCAAAATCCACCACTGCCTTCTTTTAAGGGACCTAGCTGGCCAGAAAATAAGAATCTCTCTTTGCTACCACATCTGAAGAGACCAGGAGGAGACATAAAGTTTCACTGGCTGAATAGATGTTATTCTGAACACTAATCTTTAGGCATCACAATACATTGCCGATTGCACTGTTTCCCTTGGAACAGCAAACGCTGGTGACCACTGCTTTAAATAATCTCCTTTAAAAAATCTCTGTTATCATAAAAACACTATATTGGTATTCCAGTAAGCTTTAATTTCCTCTACTATGAACAACAGCATGTTCAAAAAATTAAAGCGAACCTATAGAAAAAAAAAAAAAAGGTAAAAAAGATGAAAAAAAGCTACAAAATCAGCCTTCCATATCCAGAATGAGATAAATACTCTTCTGTCCCAAACATGTGAACAGGACCATCCTGAAAGGAGGCTTGCAGTGATAGGACTTCTTGATGACCTTAAAATTGGAAGAACAGATGAGTCCTGTCTTCTTTATTAACTGACTCTGGCTCTGAGTGCCTTCTGATAGCATGGATGACAGAAAGGAGCACTGGACTATCTCTGCCCTTGGAACAGAGTGGGTCACACAACACTATCAATTTTCAAGCTGCTCTCTTGGAATCAGTGCTTGACATGTTCTTAAAAACTGTGTACCAATCTCCCATTTAATGTCCAGTAGAGAAATGATCTACACCAAGGAGGGCAGCGCTGCGTTATCAGGTACAGCAAGAGATTTAGACTGCAGTGATACTTGGCAGAACCGTAGGCATTATTGCCTGCCTCCGCATATGGTTCTCAATAATAGAAATTGCTTTTTTTTTTGCTGTCTCATTTTTTCACTCATGTGGGCTCCATGTCAATTAACTGTAGCTACCTGAGCATTAGATGTCTTGTCTAGGTTAATCATCTGTGTTCCTTTTATAGTTAACAGGAGAAATCAGCCCCACCACAAGCTGATTCATCTCACCCACCTCAGCAAGTTTTCTTTGTCTACTTACCATTTATGTCTTAGTTTGTGACTTAGTCTAATCTTCTCTCTGAGTTAAATTAAGAGCTTAAAGTCCTACTGAACTGGAAACAAATGAGGCCTCCAAAGTATTTTTTACTTTGTTTCAAGTCACATCCATATGGTCTTCCAGATTGTGTATATACATGTACAAACTGCCCATGTCTTAAAGGCAAGGTGTCAAGACAGAAAAGAGTCAAAGAAGAGCAAAATATTCTTTTATGTACAACCATTTTTATAAGCAGGATATAGAGTCAGAAGCCCCCTACATCCCTCACCTTCATTACCACAGTCACAATTTCTCAGAGCTGCCTGAGTTCTGAATCTTCTCCGCACACCTCCCTTCTTGAAGTCCAGTACCAAATCCTCTGTGCTTATATGCCCAGGTTCCTCCTATACAAGCTGTCTTTCTAGCAGGGCTTAGTTTATCCTGGAGTCTCTCATAGATACATACAACATGGGTTCTTCTCTCCTTCCTAGAGACTTGTGATTTGTTGTCCTTTTAAAACCCAAGTTCGCTACCCACAGGTAAGATTTTGTGACAGATAAATTCTGCAGTGGTGTCACATATGACAACAACAGCAAAATGATATCCTTTCCAGCTATTAAAGGGCACATTTGGATTTATTTAGACAAAGTGAAAGAGCCAGCAGTCTTGGAGCAGCAGTGCTACTTGCACATCTCATACGTCCACTTGAGCAGAATAAGCATCAAGAACTATTCTTTTCGACACAAGCCCTATGAGTTTATAATACATGGTCATTTATCTCCCTTTTTGTTTGTTTGTTTGTTTTCAAGTTGCCATGTTCCAGCTCACAGGAAACCCAAGTTTCCCAATAGTTGTACCCTTTCCAAGACACTCACATAAGCAAAAGCTGTCCCTGCAGCCATATAGGTTTAAACCGTATGACTTACAGTCCTCCCTTTTACAGCAGTCTAGGAAACACAAAATGAATATATGGTGATTTCCAGCCTCCTCTAGAACAGCCTTTCTTCCATCCACCTCTTGGGAGCCATACTCAGAGTGTGAGCAACACAATGTGTAACGTTGTGCCTGGGCTTTTTAACCACTTATTCACAGGTTCAACACCATTAATCTTTGTTTGGAAAGACATGGATATTATTTGCTATAGCAAGTAAATAAGCATTCTTTTTTTTATTACTTGCTCACTAGAATAATAAAGATGCATATTTGGCTGTTCTGTTTTGCACTAAGGGGACAATGCAGGCTGCACACCTGCTGTAGGACTCCTGCCTTTCTTGTCCTCCGGCCATGTATATCCATACTTGATCTTCATAAAATGAATAAAGCAGCCAAAACTATCTTCCTTATATATTTATGTTGGCTCTACACACACACACACACACACACATGCACGCACAAAACATATTCCAATATCAACTGATCGACTATGGCAATTCATCCACACAGTAACTGCATAATTGTGGGCCTATCAAGAACTATAAAGAAAGTAAAGATTTCCTCTGGGAAATTTAAACACAAATAGAATATAAATTTAATAAATGCAAAAAAGTGCACACTATTCACTTCCAAGTGAGAAATCACGTAACATAAAACAGTTCTTTAAAAGTCGTATGGATGAGTCAGATTAATTATGGAATTACTCCATTCTTTGCAAAAAAAAAAAAAATAAAAGGAGAGTGCATATTTTTTCCAGCTCATTAAATTCATCAGTTCATCAGCTATTACTTGGAGTTCTGATATTCCCAGGCAGAAAGAGCTATTGAGGTCTAAAGTATGTATTATTGCTTTTCATTGGTATTTGATATCCTTCACTTGCCATTCTAAGACATGCTAAGTATAAAAGAAAATGCAGGAAATGAGGACCACTCTTCTAAAAATATCAGGCCATTATCTACCTTTTTCTTCTGTCTTTCTTTCTGAGAAGGAAAGAAATTCACCCCTCAAAGATATTATAAGCCATTTGCACCCTTTTGACACAATCTTGTATCGCTGAAGCCTGCGTTGGTTCTGTTGGTGCTAAAGCCTTCACTGCGACAACAGTGCTGCAATATGGGAAGCTGTCATATAATTGAAAATCTCTCCAGCCGCAGAGTGACTTGGAAGGGGACGCTGAGTGCATGGCTGGAAAGAGAACCCCAAACCCTGCAGCTCGCAGGAGGCTGGTCCCACCACAACCACCTCCATGAGGATCCCCACATTGCCCTGATGCTCAGGCAACATCCAGCTGGGACTTACTCTTCCTTCTTGCTATGAGCAGTTTCTCAGTGAGATCATATCACACCCACGACACCTAGCAATCTGAATGAGTGTCCTAGATATGACACCTCCAAACAGCAGATCTTTCTCTGCTGCTCAGTAAATCTCTGCTATATAGAAATTTTGCTGTTCAACTTGGGGACTTACAGAGAGTTAAATTTATAACTGTTTTTTAAGAAGCTCCTTGAATCTTAGAGCTAGATTAAGTGAATATACAGAAATTTCAGGAGATACACCCATAGTTTCTACTTTTATAAACAGAGGAAAATATACTTATTAGCCTAATTCAACCACAATGTAGCAAGCGGAAAATTTGCCACTGAATTCAACAGGATGGACCCATCCTCACTTCACAAAGGTCCCAGAGATATCCACAATTGAATGCACTTATTAGACAGAATTAAATGGCAGTCCTCAGCTCATCTGCCCGTCCACCCTCTTTCAAGAGGAGGAATCACCCTTCCTGTCCATTTTTTAGAGGCACAGACTTTGCCTACACAAAACAAGGGGCTTCAATTCCTTAATGACCTATTGCTACTAAACGTTTTTATCCATCAGTTATCCTGTATGATGATCAACATAAAACCAAACCAGTCTTTTACTGAAAAGGAAAACATTCAAATGATACATAGCTGATTTTATATTGATAGAGAGTACACTGCACAACAAAGCTTGAGTA
The DNA here is from genome assembly GCF_059628265.1 of Tinamus guttatus. NCBI lineage: Eukaryota > Metazoa > Chordata > Aves > Tinamiformes > Tinamidae > Tinamus > Tinamus guttatus. The sequence continues at coordinate 14,145,610 of NW_028288821.1, read as the reverse complement.
ATTTCCTTCTCAAATTGATTCAGTAACATCCCATTTTACGCCATAGCTAAACAAGGATCTAAATTTTGGTGGCTATGGCATGACCTTAATATCTTGTACGTCTCCATCTTGTACCTCCACTAGTATTTCTCTAGAGCCATTTAAGTGTAGACTTTACTGTGGCATAATAAATAGGTACAGTCTGCCACATAGCAGGCTGCCATTCATTTATTTCCCATTTATTTAGTCTTTTTGAAGACTTTACTCTTCTTAGAAGATTTACATTTGCATAGAAGGTTTAGAAAGTACCACTGAGCCAATACAACAAAATTCATCTTCAACGAAATGACACAGAAAAAAATGCTAACATGTATCTGAGATAATTATCTCTGATCTCAATGCAATTACATTTATTTTTTAATGGTACTCATAGGGTGAAGCTGTCTGAACACTGAGGAACACAGTTCTGCTTTTTATACTTTTTCTAGTCAGGATAAAACCAACTAATTCACAAATACACATTTCAAGCAAATATGACAGAATGAGGGCATTACTGCTGTGATACTCTATATACATTTGGAAGTGTCGGTAAATGTGGTCGTCTTGCTACAGTCTTGAAATGCACCCGGCCGGTGCCGTCCTCTGGATAAGGGAGGAAGGGGCAGGAATGGCTTGGCATTGCAGCTAAAATTAGGACTGAAAGACACTCTGGAAACCGGCTGTATGCTTCAGGATCTCCATAAGCTGCAGTGCAAAGCCCGAGCACCCGTACCCTAGTTAGGACCCATGGTGCTGGAACGGGTAGGGGAACACGGGCAACACAGCTAAAACCACCCTCCAAGATACGCCATGACATTCCTACCCAGGATGAGTCAAACAAAACGTAAAGCCAGTCTCCTGCCTCCTCTAGGCATTAGGGAAGATTTGCTCAGCAATACCCCCTTCCTGAGCAGCCTGCCTGCAGCCCGGGCAGCTCTTTGCTCGCAGGAGAGCAGGCACTGGCAGCGCCGAGCTGCTGAGCTGGAGCAAAGTCTCTGCAAGGCGCCGCTAATACGACCCGGGGACCAGCCAGCCTTCCTTCCTCGGGTCCTCAAGGTTCTGCTAGACCCAAAGTTCATCTGCTTTTTCTTTGCCTCTACACAAGCCATGTAAATAGATATTCTTTCTTTTTCCAAAGCCTGAATCTTTATAGGCAAAAGATGACTGATCTGTCATTAACATACTGGTACTACAATGAAACAGGTCAACTGTGGGTGTCCTATCATTGACAATTTGCTTATCATACCAAGAACTGCTCTGCAGAGAGGTAAGGTCTGTCAAACAAATATTCACCTTTTCCAGAATGAGAAGAGGATCAGGCTTACTGAGTGTTTTTAAAACATGATGTAGGTAGTAAGAAGACCAGATCAAATGTCAAGAACCAATTTTGTTCATGTGAGATTTGCTACCAGTAGGCTCTAAAAGTCAGCGAGAGCTTAGATTCTATTTCACAAGTCCTGATCATATCAGTTAGCCCCGTGCTATTAGATTAACTTGCACATTGAACTTCTCAGAGACGGGGGAAGAAAAAGATAAAGGAGAAAAAAATGAAGAAAAGCCTAAAATAAAGGCATGGGAAACAAAGACAGAGATAAAGTGTAAGAGCCATAAAGAAAACAAAGTTGCTAGGATTAAAAAGAAAGGGGAGAGGAGGGGAAATTATGTAAAAAAGTGGGAGAAGAAAGCAAATGTTCTTGATTAACCGGAAGGGGAAATGAGATTTTGGGGGCAATGACAGAAAGACACACCAGGTACCTCCTTCCCAAGTTGAGGGGATAAGACAACACCAACAAATGTATTTGCCAGCAGAGCTAAGCAGAGATTATTCCCATTACAATTGTGCTTTAGAATATTCTTTACTTGTCCATGCAATCTAATATTTTTCTGCTTCTGGACTGTCACATGAAAAATCTCATCACAAATGCAGAAGGGTCTCCTCACTGCTCAGATCTACTTACTTTCACCGTGAAATTAATACACAAATTATCAAAAGGTCAAACAGCAATTCTATGTCCAAGCTAGTCTAGATCAGATCCTTAATGCTCAAATTATTAAGATTCACATAGATCTAAACTGATTTACACCAGTGCATCCATTAGAAATACAGCCTAAAGCAGATATCTAATAATAAAACTATTAAAGCTAAAAGTGACGTCATTTCACTGAAGTGAGTATTGTATCATACTGAGGCTAATGGAGTGAAATTACACTAACTGGGAGCTGGTCCCATAACGCTTAGCACTGGAAAATCATTAATTTCATTAACTTCAATGTGTGTGTGTGTTTGTGTTTGACCAAATTTGGAAAATGCTTTAATCTTTTATTTAAGAGCAGACTGCAAACTTCCATCAGTTTAATTACATATTTTTTTCAGTTTTTAATTTTCTATAACATTTTGCTTTTACCTATGAGATACATTTTAATGCACATTGCACAGACCCTAGTTTTATCCTAATGCTGCTCTGTTTGTAGATGATTTAATTTTCACTTACCATAGGCTAAAGACAAGAATACAGAAATGCTATGTTTGCTTGATGCTGTGATTCACCTAGTCTAATAGCCTTATATTTTTCTTTAATAATGACCAGCTCAAAACTTCTATGAATTGTGGTATAAGCTGTCCTCCCCATTAAATATTTTCTTACTGGAACAAGCATGGTAATGAAGCACCCAGTTTGTTACATCTTCCAAAAATAACTTTGGACTTTCTTGTTACATGTATAATTGACCGAACTCTTTATGAATACTGTCAGATTTTTGGTCTGAATTATATTTGTGGCAACTAACAGTGTGGCCTTTTTGTGCACTTTTATCAAAGCTGCCCATTGCTGAGGGAACATTTTCCAACCAGGTGTAATTATAATCTTTTAAATTGTATTCCCCAACCCATTCCTTATGCTTCTTAATGTCTTTTTGGTTTTCTGGCTACAGCTAAAGTCTTCATTAAGCTGTCTATAACAACATCCAAATCTCTGTCCTGAGCTGAATAATTGATACGTAATGCTTTCCACTTTCATAGATGTTTTAATACTTTGCATGTATTGATGCTGACTCTCATTTACTGTCATGATCCTTGTGAAGCTCATTCATCAGCACACTGTACTGAATAAGACCACAGGGCCATCAAGTCTAGAAGCACTTCACCACATAATTGATGTTGAAACCGGAAAAACCTGCAAGAACATCTTCTTTCCTTTCCCACACACCATAAATCAGCCTTTTCTGGTGGTGACTAACCCATATATCTGTGCCATCTGCAAAATATGCTGCCTCGCTCTTCACCATCCTTCTCCAGTATTACTAAATATATTAAGCAATGCTGCAGATGATAATACAGAAAGTTGAATTATTGATTTTTGTATTTCCCTTGCCAGGAAGAAACTCTGTATTTTTTGTCATATGTAAAAAAAACCTCTATGCTTATACAATCTAGAGGCCACCTTCAAAAACAGAAATGCTATCACAGTCAAAAAAACTTAATGGCAGAACTTTTTATATATTTTTTCTTGATTCCAGTAAAATATGAATGAGGATCATTAGGAATTCATTATTTTTTTCAGTAAAAAAAATAGATTCCTGTAAGCAACAGAAAGACTAAGGTTTTATAAAATGTACTGAAAAGCAGTACAGAATAATCCAAATGCTTTCAGAAATATAAAAAGGTAGGTTACAGTGCAATACCAAGGTTGTAAGGACTTGCAGTTGACTGTTTTGTTGTCTTCTGAGTTAATTTTAACTCTACACTCCTATTAAATGAGACAGCTATTCATCCTTAGGATGAATTATCCTTAGGAAAAAAAAATGATTACATTTTAGTTAGAGGTAATAAAGTGAGAAGGGACTTTTCAGACATGTGCTTTAATAATTTAGGCCCCTTTCAGCAGTCGTGATCTGAAGCGAGAAGAGCAGAGAACATCCCACCAGGAAAACGTGCTTCTTTGGCACGTCATCGTTTTTTTCTTTCATTCCTAGAGGCCCCTTCACTTGATTTTTTATCTGTAAGCAGTTTGGGTACTTTGACTATGCCTAGTCCACTTCTGGGAAGAAATGGAGACTTGAGTCATCAACACTTCACACCTTACACCCCTCGAGCCCTGACAGCATCACGGGGGATACCCGGGCGGTTGTTTCTGACTCTTTTCTGACTTTTATTTTTTGTTGACTTCAATGAGATCCCTCACCCAAACACACCTACAGGGGGAAAACAACATACATCATGCACATGAGGAGAGGCAATTGCAGCCTGGCTGGATTGAACAAGAGAATAGTAAAACAGAGCTTTCTTTTTTTGGGGGGGGCGTTTCAAATTCAGCAAGATGATGAGAGGTCTGAACACCCTGACAGCACTTCTAAACTTAACTAAACCTGCATCTGGAAACTCAGACACTTCCTGCAGCTTCTTCGTACAATTCACACAGGTGACAGAGTTTGGAAGAGAAAGAACAATGGTGTAGTAAAATATAAATCACTAGAAAGATTTTCTTTACCACACTAGATAATCCAGGAAATAAAACAGCCTTTTCAAAAGCTAGATTTAATTTAATTTACAAAGATATCAGCAATTTGTAGCATTTGAGGAAGATTTGCTGTCTTGTTCCCATGGAGAAAGGAAAATGCATCCATAAGCATGAATAGAGGTTCAGGAATGGTTAATTCACAGGACACCAAAATGCTTCCCCAGGAATAATTCATGGGTTTCCATTTTAACCTCCTATATCAGTATTGCAGGACTAAGCAAAAATGCAGGAAGCCCATTGACAAATAATGCATGATTGCCTGCTTGCGTTTATGAGGCAAATAATTAGCAGAGTTCTGGGAGTAGTAAAAAACATACATTTTTAATAAGAAGTTCTGTTTTCCATAGAGTAAATGGAGGGTTAGACAGTGCCCTAACCCTTTCAGCGAAGGCCTCCCCAAGCCCCTCAGTTCAAAGCCCTGCTTCAAAAATAGCCCCATGGGACACAACAGGCTGCCCACAAAGGTACTCTACAGAATGACGCATGGCGGCACCATGAGGCCTTGGGAGAATGGCAGGTAATTTACAGCCAAAGAATGAATTTTCAGGATTTTTTTTTTTAATGACCCTTCACAGTGTGCAGTTAAAACGCCCTTATTCTTCCATGAATTTCTCATATATCTGATTCATGCAGAGTCTCAGGAAAATGGGCAAAGGGTTTTGCAAACAAAAGAATCGATAAATAGGCTAAGACCTTTCTTACTTTGTACTAAGGGGATACCTCAGATAAGCTTTATATAAGCTGTTAAGGTAGTTTTATGATCTATTTGTAAAGAGAAATGTCTTGCTTGAGTAGAGGAATTAAACACTGTAACTGGCAAGGGCTGCTGGTAACCCCACATGTGCATACCTGGCTGTGTTGATGGCTAAGAGTAACGGCAGCCTGCAAAATTCAGAGTGATGGAGAGGAACAGTGCAAACACAAACCATCTTTAAATACCTTAAGATATTCTTTAGAGCCAAGTGACCAAACACAGTGTTTTGCGCTGGACTGTTTGCCAGAAAACTATCCATTATTGGATATCCATCAACTGCTTTTCAAAGGCCGGTACAGCGTTCAAATGCTTTGCCTCATAATTAGAAACACACAGGTACAGAATTATTTTCAAATAAGTGCTACTGCTTTTTATATAAAATGTTTGTAAATACAGAGGGATGAATGAGGGAAATGGCAATTTTTTGGCTTAGATCCTGACCTGCCCAGTGGGTGCTCTTTGCATTTAAAAGTGCCAGGAACACTGAATCCTCACACAAGGTCTCCAGCCTCTGTTTTGCTAGAAAGGATGTGAAATTGGTACGTGGGAAATAAAAGGCATTTGTTTTGTTTTAGCAGTCAGCAAAACTTATTTATTTTCCATATTTAAACTAAATTACACTGGATCACTGAAAGAAAAAGGATAGTGCAAAGGAGAGATATGACCAGGGATCTGGTTTACTGCTAATCCACAGAAAAATAAGAAAATATTCAATTCTTTCTACCATTTAAAATAAATCCAAAGGCAACACGTGTCCCAGTCAATGTTGTCATGCTTCTGTGGTGAGGTTCCTTGGGCAGATAAATGATAGAACTCTTCTTTTATATACACAAAAAATTATTAACAGATACCATATGTTAACACATATTTCCATCTACTTACAGCCAATTAATAAGTGCATCACTGAGTTATTTTCCCTTTATGCTAGCTGCTATGTGAGAAGACAAAGATTCAAGTTATGGAGAAATGCTTAAGCTGTCTCACGCTCACTAATTAACACTAGCTATCCCACCTTTGCAAATCTGGAACTTGGTATGGATGTTCCTATCCATCCTGGATGGCAATTACACTTCTCTTATTAGGTAGAGTTGAAGGGAAGAGAAAGACACTGGCAAATATGAGGACTATGAATATCTACAATAGCTGCTTAAAAATAATATGCATCACAGGTTCAATAGATAAAATGGGTTTTTCTATCAGAACAAAGATCACCTTCAGCCTGTATGCCTTCCCTCGAAATGGAGAAGAACAGATGTCTAAAAAATAATATAAGACCAGGTCATGATGGTCCTCCAGAATATTCTCTCAGCCTCCGAAAATGTGTGTCTGACAGATTTCCTAAGCTACAAATTCAGAAAAATGATGACTTCCAGAACTATGTCGGATAAGGAAAGCAGGGCAAAAAATGCCATAATTTAACAGAGCCTCTTTCATGTAAATGTACCAGCAGTGGAGTATGTTACTGAGTCAGCTGTAAAAAATAGAAACAAAAATCACTGACTCCAATAGGCTGTGCCAGAATGCTACAGGCAGTAATATCAAATGAAACATTGAGGTCAACAGGGATGAGCAAAACGGAACCAAAAAATAACAGGCAAAGTTATTTAAGCACCACAAAAAAGTCACAGTCACTCCTGTGAAAATAGTAGAAATCAGGCTTCAAGCAGCAGCTGAGGATGCCAGAAGCACCCAACACAGCGCAGCCTGCTGCAAAGCTTAGCTTAAAAAATATTAATAGCTATTCTCCCTAGCTAGTAGTTGCAGTGTCCATTCCGTTACACAATGTCCCTGTACATTCAAAAAACACTGCAAAGAGCCAAAGGCACTGGGTCTTCCCAGCAGCTCTGCACTGATTGCTTGTGGAAACAAGGCCTGTCAGTCATCACTGATTGGGTGTGTATGTCATTAGGAAAATTCTTTAACTGCTGAACTTCACATTTTCACACCTTAAATTTTCCTCTATTAATTAGACCGTGAGGAACACACATACAAAAAAAAAAATTAGATGAAACAAACAACAAAAGATTTGATATCAGTTTTGAAAGCTTTACATTTTACACCACCTATTGCATTGGAACGTGATTGCTATTTTCATCCAAAAAGCAAGGATCAGCCTCTCCTGATTGCCATCCACTGGTAGTGGATGCCTAAACATTCGCACAAGTGAATTATAACAGCTTTTCTTCTCAATGCTTATACAGGGTTGCTTTTCCAGGCAATGGCTTTATTTACATTTGCTTTCTAAGTGAAAAGCTTAAATTTCCTCTCCACACTGTTGTAGAATATCTAATCAGGTGGAGAATTCAAGTCTTAGCATGGTTCTACTTCCAAAACAAATTTGAAGCAAACATTACAGGCCATTTGGATTGTCAACTCAAATAGACAGATTGCTGTTATTTGCATGTAATCCCATTTCAGATTTTTAGTTTATACAGAGAAGTAATTTAGCCAAAAGGGGGAGGAAAGCCAAAGAACCTCCCACATCATCCCATTCACCAGAACTAATCTCTTCATTTTATGTACTCAAGTTTGGATTTCAGTTTGCATATAAGCACAAACATTTCAAGCACTACAGAAAACTTACCAGGTGCCACTGTGCTGAAATCAGCTATTCCACCCAGCTCCTCTGCCTCCCAGTTTTCCTACTCTGCATGGAGCCAGCTACTTTATGCATGAAGTGGATTACCAGATTTCTTCTTCTTCTTTGCACATGCTCTTTTTTATTCTACGTTCATGCAGACTGATATATTATCAACAAAGTAGTATTACAAAAGGTTAAAAAATGTGTGGCTTAGAAAAAAAACAGTCGCAGGGTAATATACAGAGTGTGTTTGCCCACTGGGAAGAGATTTGATAGGCAGGACACAGGATAAAATTAGGAGTGAAGACTCCAAGGGTGGGCAAGAACCATAACTGAGCTATAACTAGTTTTCTCTATTTTCATTTTAATATTAACATAGAAAGATTCATCCGCAGCAGGACACATAATTTGAATGGGAAGGAAATGGCTTATTAATACAGTATCAAAAGCTTGACAATAAAGCATAGCCTTTGCTCAGCATTTCAAAAAACAATTTCAGAAGACTGTTTGCATGAGACATATCTAAAGGGACAGGTCATATTATTTGCCTTATATTTGTTTTTAAAGCTCAGTATTTTCAAGATAGTAGATTTTTCTTTGATGTTTTTTGCAACGAACTTAGTTTACTAAATTCCTTCTGTTGGCCTTTGTGATGACTTAGCTGTTTTCTTGTTCTGTTTTGTTCCTTTAATTTTGCTTGGAAACTAGTCTTTTGTTCTAGCCCTCAGGTAAGTGATATGCTTCATCTATTTAAGTTAATTCTTGGTAAGTTTCTAATTGGCTTTATATGGTGAGCCTTATCAGATACAATGTGACACATTTTGTAGGCATTGTAGGACAACATATTGCAAATAAAAACATAGTGAGCATATGATGTCCAGAAAGGAATTTCTAATAATTGCTAATTTTGAAAACTATTCTTCTGAGAAGAGACTTTATTTCTCTCAGGGAATTACTTAGATAGCTTTCTTACCTCTGCTTAGAAACTTACCAGTTTTCTTAAAGTAATAAATACTCACATCATTCTGTACAAGCTTTACACATAAAATATTTTATGTAACTTACCTCAAGACAAAATTTATATAGCCTTCTAAAATATATTCATTATCCTTTGTGCTAAGAAGAGATTGATTTATTTATCGTTAAAAGTGGATTTAATATGAATATATCTTTAGCTTGATAGAGAGCCCACGCCAGGTACATGCCTGTGTGAGGCATTCCTGAGATGCTTTGGTTGGGCTGAAGGATAACTTAGCAAGAGACAGAATTCTGCCAGGTTCACATTATCCACTGCCCCACTCAGGCCAGAGTTAAAGATAGGAACCAGCACGCTAGAGATGAAACATGCACAGAGTGAGTGCGTCATGGAATGAGCCAGGAAGAAGAAGGAGGAAGCTGTTCCTAGAAGGCAGCAATGGACCGGAGGGCTAAGCTGAGCAGCAAAAATGTCAGAGACACTTGTTGCAACTGAGGTTGCTCCAGCCCCAAGATCAAGCACTGAAATGCAGTGTCAAAGCGGTGCTTTTGGCAAGATAGGCACCATGACAGATGGTGTTTTTTTCTGAAGAAGCACAAGAGGAAAGAGGAACAACTGTTTATTCAAACGTGCAAGGAGCCAAGAAGGCAACTTGCAGCCAGTTGATCTTTTTTTCATCAGTAACAGTGAGAAAAAAAAAAAATACTGTCTTGGGACAGTTGAAAGTTGCGTTCAACTCAATTCTTGACTGAACACACAAAACAAGATCATCTTGTTTGAACAATGAGAATTCAAAGTTATTATTACAGCTGGTACTCTGGCTCCTACAGCAGCTGATACTCTGGCTCCTTTAGAATTCCACTCAGAGAATCTGAATGAGAAACATCTGATACCTCTAAGTATTTTATCTGGAAGTTAACATGAGCAGGTTATATGCATGGACATATTAACAAAGTATTATTGATAAAGCACCAGCACATGGTTTTTGAATGCTCCGTTGAATTTTTTGTAAGTAGTATAGAAGACTTTTGAAAGTACATGTCATGGAGGTGTGATGGATAACTTCTCTCTGTTCATTGATCAGCATCTGTTCTGTGATGTGAGTCCCTCTCACTAGGGAGAGGAGACACTTCCCTTCTGATCATGTTCATAAGCAGGCACAAGATGTTGACTGAGAAGCACAGGAATTAGATACACTGCCAGATCTGCAAGAAGATGGGGAAAAAAAAATAAGTTCTTCTTGCAGGCTCCAATGGATTTTTCTGCTACACTAGAAAAACTCCTTCATCTTTGGTGTGCTCACTTCAAGCACAAAGCACAGACAGATGCAGTTTGAAGCTGTGGATGACTGAGCGTCCAATAACCATATGGGTGGATTAGAATTGCAGGAATGCACAGAAAACCATGTTTAGAATATTAAGGGAGTAAAATTTGCAGATGCTGAAGTCAGAGAATACAATCTGCTGTAACCTGTAGCTTTCTAGATTTGGCAACTTCACTGAGACCCTAAACAATATTGAATACACCTTCTATAAACAGAGTCTACTGTATATATTGAACATGACATTAAAAACATTTGCTGGAACTAGGCAGTTTTAGAAGAAACCTTATTATGATTACTCTTAAATGAAGTGTGATTAAATATTTAGATAGCATTTTCTTTGCAGCAAGAAACATATCCTAGCATGCAAGATTAAAAAATAAATAAAAATAAAAGTGATTGCAACTATTCTTAGTGAAAAGTGTCATTCCACAGACAGAGAGATAGGAAAACTCAGGCTGTTTCTTCTTATTGCCACCCATGCTATGCTTGTGGTTACAAGGGGTCATTCCACTGGGAAGATAGAACAAAAAGCAATGAACAAAGAGAAAGACTTATGTACCATCCTTTTGAATTTTCTGACCATAGCTGCACCTTTTTTTTTTTCAGGAAAAGGTTTGAGTCATTTCAGCAATATCAAGATATTCCCAGTCAGAAAAAAAAAAAAAAAAAAAAAAGAAAGAGAAGAAAGAAAAGAAAGAATTCTGAAAATCTCTTTCTAACCTGTAATGTATTGGGCCAGAGCAGTGTGCATCAAAATTAAAATGAAGACAGTTGTGACTTAGAACAAACATGCAAAAGTGGCCAACTTCCCCTGGGATTTCAAACTATTGGATCTAACATGGATCATGAGTAGGCTAAAGTGACCTGAGAACTATTTCCAGGTGAATAAAAGGTTTTTGGTTCCCAGAACTTGGCCTCTAGTAAAATTCATGCCACTTGCTTCTCCTGAAAAGATGTGTGTTGTTAAAAAAAAAAAGAAAAAAAGAAAAAGTGAAGGACCCTGTGGATAACTGTTTACTCTGAACACCAAGATAATGAAAGTATAAATCCCTGTTATTCTTCTTGTTGATTACATCAGAGGGAATTGCTGACTAAAAGATGTCTTTCCATTTGTATTGACTATTGTGTGCTTTTTAAATTTTTTTTAAATCTGAAGTGAATACACTGATAGGTAAATGCTAAGCATCCAGTTGACACCCAATAGATCATGCATGTTTTCTCATAACAGCATTCACATTTGATCTTCCTCTTGCTGTTACTGAATATGATTATCTGAATGAAAGAAAATCTCAAGGACTAGAAGATATTCAGAATCTGCAGGCAAGATCATGTTGGCTGAATAATATATTTGATTTACAACATAATGAAATCACTTTCATATCTACAAATTAGGTGAAAAAATGCAACTTTTAAAAAATCTGTTTTGTACTGCCCTGAAAAATGTGTATTTAAATCCTTAGAGAGAACTTGAATATACGTAAATAGGAAGCAAAATATATACTAACTTTGGTTCCATGAAACCTGTCACTTAAGTCCTCATCAGCATGAGGGGAATGGAAAGCAGCAAAGGCGAACCTAGTATTTGAGAGGGAATCCACAGGGTATACAAACTCCACAGACTGTGACTTCCAAGCAAATAGTATAAAAATAGAGTAAAAAGTAGAATTGGCAGATACTTGGGTAAGTCTAGGGCAGTGCTGAAGTCAACACACAGCTTCTGTAGGGAGAAGGTGGCTGCTCAAAGGAGTCAACAAGCATGTGGACAGGGGTAGTGTGGTCAATACACTGTTCTTGGCTTTTCAAAAGGAGTTTTTGACAGGAGTCTTGAAGAAACAAAGCTTCTAGCTTCCATAGGGCAAGAGAAAACATTCCCCTTGTGAAAGCTAGAAAAACAAAAAGTTTTCACAAAGGATGATAAAAAACACAGTATCTGTTATCTAATGCTGCTATTCAAGGTATTTCTGAATGACTTAGAACAGTGTGAATACTGAGGTAACACATTTGTAGGTGATATAAAATCATTCAGGACGAAGTAGCAGATGAAATCCAATGTTCATTATTGCAAACAATATCAAGCCTAGCATTTACAAGGTTGAACAGATCTCATCACCATGGTGCCTGAGTGGCCCCCAAATTCTTTCCTCAACTCTTCAATGAAGTCGAGTTTATTATCAGGGCAGATAGAATAGGAAAGGATCTCTAGATTCTTGACTCCAGTTCCCAATTACCACATTTTTTTTTTCACATAATTACTTTCATATGTTTATCAAGTTCTATTTTGAAGATAGTTGTTTAACTGGATGGTTATTTCAGAATTTGATGCCTTTTCCCCTCCAATTTATTAATGACTAGTTTATACCTCATTTTTCTTAACCAAATGCATGGTTTAATTCAATATCTCTTCTTCCTCCCGTTCCACAAAATTCCTCTATCATTTCACAATATCCTTTAAGCCTCCATCATTTTCCTCAGCAGATTTGTAGCTTTCTGTCCTCTCTCAACCCCTCTTTTTATGAGGCTGAACAAATCAGGCTTGCACAGTGTCTTGCTTTAAGACAGACACTCTGTTCCTCTGAATATCCTAGTTATTGTCTTCTGAACCTGTTGTTTGAGTTCATCTTTCTTCAAGAAAGACGACCAGATTTGTACACAAAATATGTTTTGTCATTTCTTGGAACTGTTTCTCATGATACCCTTTAGAATGTAATTTGGTATATATATATACACATACATAACTGATACATAAATGCTTTACCTTAACTATGTAATAATTTCCTATGTAAGAGCCATACTTGATTATTGTGGTTCCTTCTTTCTTGTTACAACAAAAACTAGATATTACTTGTGCTCTGAGAAAAAACAAGAGAGTTAAACACATCCCAAAATATTTCATATCGTCATTACCAGAAAAGCTAAATAATTTATACCAATTCTCTTCTAAAATATAACAACTTTTGATACAAAATATAAAAAGGAAACAGTAATTTGACTATCTTCCCAATTTTAATGTGCATAAAGAGTTTGTTGACTTATATGGTTCCTAAATGACTTTGACATTTCATTAATGAGAAGTATATCTTAGAAGAATGAAGAAAATATATTTTTAGAGTGCTATGTATTATCTTGACTTATAATCACAGCCACGGTGTAGCTCTTTGTGAATGCGTTACATCTTTTTTCGTGTTTACCTTGTAATATTTACGAGTTGGTCCATTTTACATCAGAAACATATCAACAGTGATAAAGCAGAAGCTTAAAGTTATCATAAAAATATAAGCTATCAAGTTCTTTTAAGCTTATAATATCACCAAAGCTAGTCTTAAATTTGTTGGTTTGAGTACTTTTTGAGTATTTCTAGGCTGCTAGAATTAAATGTCTGGTCAAAGTAATGGTGAGACAATAAATGGTGGTAGAAAGGACTTCATTCAATAAATACTTAAAAATGTAATTAATTCTAAACATCTAAGTACATACATAGTATGATTGTTAAGTGTACACGTATTAATTTTTCAAATCACTGCTGGTTACAACGGTAGCGTAGTTAATGCAGACCTCTAGAGATCATCTAGTGAGCCAGGCTGAACATGCTGAAATGGCCATAACATTACAGGCATACAAATCCTTCTCTCAGAATTCTAAGCAATGAGGGATTTTACACATGCAGATAGAGTTCCTCTTCATAAAAACAAGGAGAAACACTTGATAGTATACTACTGCCTGCCTGCTCTATCAGCATTTCTGCTTCTACTATGACTAGGGCTTTAAACTTCCTGGGCTTGGGATAAAACAACATATTTTTCTCTTTTTGACAGTCTGATATTAACTAAAAGCTTCTATGATGTTTTGACAGGGAATATCTCAGTCAGAGGCCTGAAAATTAAATCAATTCTTCAGTATGAGATCACAGCAAAATAATTAGGCACTATTTAACATCTGGGATTCAATGCATACTGGAGAAAGCATAAATCTGTACATGGAAAAATTTATCAAGTTCTTCATATAAATTAATACGGTCTAGTAAAATGAATATACATCCTAGAAAAGATGAATCCTTCTGTTATGAAAGTTTTTTTTTTTAAATTCAGAACAGTTAATTTTGATCCAGGTGGACTCACTTTTGTGTTGGACCAAATCCCAGACCTTAAAACAAAAATGAACTTTTTCATATTGTATTTGCCTCTTTCTCAACATTAGGGCAAATTTTTTTTTTCCAGCAATCCTGAACAAGTCTGTAAACTGAATCGTTGTTGACTGGAAATGCTTTATTAACTTGTCCGTAAATATTGTCTGATTTTTAAAGTTTGCAGTGAATTGGAAACTGGGAGGATATTCTGAACACTAGGATGTAGTCAAAGTCAGGACTCGTATTTTGGCTGTAGGTGCTCATTTACAAATGAGCAATTCATCATTTGAAATGGAAGGGAAATAGCTCCAGGTTTCTGTCACGCTGTTGTGGTGTGAAGGGCTTCTCATTGACATGACTCTGATACAGGTCAAGCACCAGTGAGACTAACAAAGCTGAGAAACCAGCAGCTGAATTTTGCTCAAACTTTCTAGGTTATTCTGGTTAGAATGGGAAAACTGAGAAAAGTATTTAAATGTAGTTTAAACTGTTCAAAGTAGAAAAAGAAGCATGTCAGGGGACAATGAATATCAAAAGGGAGATGAGTTTTTATGACAGTCCAAAATAGTTGCTAGTCTCTTATAATCGAGCAATAACTGAGGAAGAAACCTTTCAGGAGGAAGAAATAAAAGTCTCTTTGATCAATTGAGAGTAGACAAAACAGTCAAATACACAACTATAGCTGTAATCCCATACTGACAGGTCAAGGTAATCTACCGTGTCTTCTCTGTGTCATGTCAATAGTCTATCATGGCATTGAATATCTCACTTCAAGAGACCTTTTAGCCAATATGGACTGTATGCAGTTTTCAGCTGAGTTGAACAATTTCTAAGTATCGCTTCACTGGGTTTTGCACAAACCTTCAGGCTCTTGCAGAGGTTGGGTTGACTTGTTTTTTTATATTGCGGCTGTTGATATTTATAAAAAGAATAGTGAGTATCTCAAAACAGACTGCGTGAGAATTGAAAGTGAATGACTATTAAAATCATAAGCAGACCAGGGAAAGAAATTGTGTGCTTTGTTTCAAAAGTATTCTACACTAAACCTGAGTGAATTACTTCTAATTCCTTGCATGAAGCCTTGCAATAGGTATGAATTAGAATCATAGAATCATCAAATACTTAAGGTTGGAAGGGACCTCTAGAGATCATCTAGTCCAACCCCCTGCACACGCAGGGACACCTAGAGCACGTGGCACAGGACTGCGTCCAAGCGGGTTTTGAAGATCTCCAGAGAAGGAGACTCCACAACCTCTCTGGGCAGCCTGTTCCAGTGCTCTGTCACCCTCACTGTCAAGAAATTTTTCCTTAACTTCCTGTGGAACTTTTGGTGTTTCAGTTTCTGGCCATTTCCTCTAGTTTTGTCGGTGGCCACCACTGAAAAGAGGCCAGCACCATCCTCCTCACTGCCTCCCTTGAGGTACTTCTAGACACCGCTCAGGTCCCCTCTCAGCCTTCTCTTCTCCAGGCTGAACAGGCCCAGCTCCCTCAGCCTCTCCTCATAGGGCAGATGTTCCAGGCCCCTGATCATCCTTGTAGCCCTGCGCTGGACTCTCTCCAGCAGCTCCACATCCCTCTTGTACTGTGGAGCCCAGAACTGGACACAATACTGCAGATGCGGCCTCACCAGGGCTGAGTAGAGGGGAAAATCTTAATTTATTAAGATATGTTAAGGATTCTTTTCAACACAATCAGAGCACTCCTTGACTTCGGAGATATTCAAAATACATCTGACTTTGCCAGGTGGCAACCCAGGATATTCCATCTATGTTGCATATTCTATGGTTGTAACTGAATGTCCTTTACAGTCCAAATATGTCTCTATCATGTGAGATATCAACATCAAACATCAAAACCTGTGTTTTATAGAGAGGTTTTTCTTCTTCTACCAAATAGTTAACTAAAAGTTTTTTATACAAACCATCATATATCCTAAACCTAGATTTTTTACAATGAAGTTAGTAAATATAAAGCCTGTGCCCCTCTTATTTTGTGAGTTGGGGCATGATCTTGTGCCCAGTCTCAAGTTCCTGTGTCAAGGCAGTAACGCGTGTTGCTAAATGGAACTAAAGCCTTTTTCTCTTATGCTGCACTACGCAAGGACCCTCCAGATTATTAATTTTCTTCTATAGTCTCCAGAATGAATTATGTCTCTGACAGCAGTGCAGTAATGCATTCCTATAAAAGCTAATACAAAGTCAATGGAAAAGCAAGGAAGGGCTCCTGTTAATTTCAGCTGGCCCTGGCTTCAGTTAGCTCTAATTTATTTATTTTTGCAAATAGGAAAAGAAATATCTGTAAGATATTGCCTAGATACTTATTTTGAAATTGTGTATGTATACAGAGAGTATACTTTAAAATTATGAAACTAATACATGGCACATCAGATTTTTCATTAATACAAGCAATAGATATGGACCCCTAGGAACCATTATACTTGCATAGCAGCAGCCAATAGTTTAATTCATCCAAAATAATGGAATGGCCACTATACCCTCTACTACTCCCATTGGCATTAGGGCTATACAAAGTCACATCAAAGAGCAGCAGTTAACACCAAGACAATCTGACACAAACCTGGAGCTATTTTGCTTTTCGCTCACATGATGAATTGTTCATTTGTAAATGAGCACCTTGAGCCAAAATACTAATGCAGAGTTTGCCTGCATCCTACTGTTTGGAAGAATGATTATAATGACAATATCTATTGATGTTATGTAGGTGCCTGATGTGATTTGTCATTGAATAATTTAATTTGTTAGTAGTTAATATTCACAGACTATAGTCTTCCAAATTAAATCACATTTCAACATGCTCAAATTCTATTAACCTTTGTGTTTGTTAATACAGGCAGTTATTCAGACAGCCATATATTTGTCAAGGCAGAGCAAAATCCTGGGAAAGGGGAAGAAATTTAGCTGAAATAATAGTTGTTCAGTAACAGTCATCTTGCACAGAGTAAAATAGGTTTTAAGGTTAGGGATGTCCCAATGGTTACCATTTTTGTATCTGTATTATCTGTTGCAATGGAAAATACTTGTCAACACTGTACCTTTAGATTCAAGTCTGACAGCTGGGTGGGTGAATAGCTGCTGCTCTGGAGGATGTTGCAGAGCGGGGACTTGTGAAACACCTCTGCCAAGCTGCTAGTGTCCTTCACTGTGTCCATAGGTTGGAAAGAGCGATTTGCAGCTGACAAAGCCTTGAGAGCGATGGTTAGGAAGAAAGGAAATAAGCTAAATGTTCTTAATTAATTCCCTTTCTGTGGGGCACAGTCCATGTAATAATGCAGGAAACATATTAAACATATTTATTACAAGCATTAGCTCGACAACAGAGCTGGCTGGAATGAAATGTTGTGAGGCACAAAAATTCTTTGAGCATTTGGAATGATAATCTCTTGGTTTATTATCCTCAAACATTAAGCCAGAATTATCCAAATTAAGGAACTGACCTGAAAATCTTTCCTTCATCACTGTAATTATATTAGTAGAGGTGAGAAGGATGCATTATAACTGTCAGCAAAAAATCATAATACTTACAATGCCCTTTCAATATCTCAGTCAAACATGGTAGCTCCTGGATACTTTACTTTTTGTTTTGCCTTTGGTAGATCCCCACACAAAGATGATTTTGTCACAGAAATAAGGCTGCTCTTCTGTCTCTTTTGGAGGAAGGAATACCTGAGTTGCTTTTAACATTGTTTCCAGGCCTAATTGAGCAATAAAAGTGTTTTGGAAAATGGCATCCAACACGAAGCTTCAGCTTTGGTCACCAGGCACCACACACATAAATATCACGTGTCCTAACACTGAAGGTTGAGCTTTCTCAGCCTAATAAATGGAATCTCTTACAAGTTACTGGGTGGGGGAATCATCTAAGGGGGTGTGGAGAACAACTGACAATTATGCTGTTATCACAGAAAAAAAAAAAGTTCTTTTTTTTGCTATGCCATAAAAACAACAACAACAAAAATTGTAAGCATTACAGTATCTGCACTGATACTTCAATAAAAAGGCTAAACAACTATTTTTAATAACTTTAGATCTTCAAACTGAGGGAGCTGGTATTTCTGGGAGTTCTGTTTTATCATGAACGTTGCAAGCAAGAGACAGCCTTCGACAAGCTATAAATTGACATTCCCAAAGGAGCAGGAAGAAAGCTTCTTGCAGCGTACATAAAACAGGTCAGGGATGACAATTACAATATAATACTAGTCTTTCCAGTGCTTCAAGGGATTTCTGAAAATAAAAATCCTCTTTGGAAGGCAACGCCTGAGTGTTTTATTATCACTTTATCATCACAAATGGTAATGTTTATTGCATTTCATTCCTTGTGTTTTCATTTGAATTTTGGTGGTGCAGTCTTTTTTTTCCTCCTCTCTCCCCAAATCACTGTGATTATAAGGGTAGATTACTTGCCGCCTGACAGAAGAAATTAAAAAAATACATTCTAATTAAACTAAATGTTTCTGTTGGACAGCACATACTTGTTAAATGACCTGGACTTTAGCAACATCTTAATATATGTGATCAAGCTGTTGAACAGCACCTTTTGATTAGGACAGGTGACAGAAATAAGAATAAAAAGTTGCCTTCTTCAGTGAAAATGTAAGCCTTTTTGATAAGTTAATCTATTTAGTGATGCTTTGAAGGCAAGAGAATCCGTGAAACACTTGAACCAATCACCCCTTGCTTCCAAGATTAAAGTCTTTTATGAGTCAATAATGCCTAGTGCTTAAAGATCCTATCTTCCTCCTTGCTGTTATTAGCAAGTCCTCTCTTGCTAATAACATAAGAAACAAAGTTCATTTTCTGGTCTTTTGTGGGGGAGGTTATATTTTTTTCTGGTAAGAATTGAACTAATGTTTGTCAGGAAAAATACAAGTCTACCAATGATTGCAACATAGATTTTTCCCCTCTTCTCTCCTGTTATGAGCTGCTGCATCATTGAAAAAACTGCCTGTATGTTTCTCTATCAACAGGTTTTCTGGAAAAAGAAATATGACATTCAGAGAATGCACCAAAGAAATAAATCTTCCTCAAAGTACCACTGAATTCACTGTAACTTCTCTGTGATTTATTTACCAAGACATCTCTTTTGTAAGGATTAGATATAGTTTTATATACTAGAGATTTTTTTTCTAAAACACAGAATATTAGAAGGTAGATGTGATAAAATTTAAATAGTTAATAAAAAGAGAAATTTTGCCTCAGAGCTAAGATGAGGGCCTAAAAATATCATCTTCAAAAACAGAGAAAGACAGCAATTGCTTTCATTTCATTGCCTAATCTTTAAAGGCTTGGCCACAGACTTGATCTAACAAAGCAATTAGAATTCAAAAGCACTGAATTTCCAGTGGTGCAGAATGCCACAGAAAATCTGTTTTTCGAAGTAGCTATATGCTACAGAATTGGGAAAATGTAACCAGAACACCAAGTAAAGGAAAGCAGAGTTATTGAAACAAGTCAACAATCTGAATAGCTGTTCATAGAAACCGGACACAACCACCAAGAGTGGTAAGCCCTCAATATTTTAAAGTATTTAAAAAAAATAAGCAGCAGCTTTCTGATGTGCTCGATCTAGTCAGAAGGCACCAAGTCTATTGCAGAATAGGCTTCTTAGAATCAAATACTATTCCTTTCTAAAAGCACAGATCATGAGCCTGATTTTCTAATAAAATGACATTTATATGGCTAATTTCAAGTAAATCTGACAGCAAAAAAATCTGACAGGGAAAACAGGGAAAAAAGATGTTAAGTTCCTTTAAATTTCAATGAGCAGTGGCTGTGTATAGGAATCAACAGTTCTGCTATTCACAGAGTTACTTAATAACATTTCCGGTAAGCATGTATCATTGATCAGAACAACAAATTTGAATAAACTCTAATAAAGATTTATAACCAAGTAAGAAAGGCACAGACCCCTTTCTGAAGGTAGGGAGACTTGTCTGGCACTAGACTGCACTTTCATCAACTGCATGGGCAACCAGAAGTCTTCACAATCCTTCACCTGAGTTGCCAAAAAACAATGCTAACCACTGACCCTTTCCTCAGTTAATAGCTTCCCTAAGGGATATATAACACAGCAAACACGTCTTCTCACCCTTTTTATATTACAGATTTTTCAATATAAGTATGGTACTTAGGAAGATGGGACATCAAGCAAGGACAACGCTGGCCAGTTACCACCATTAACCAGAAGAGCTTAATAGCTGGGTAATGGCACTATTGAAAATAAACATGAACAAAAGCATTCCATGTTTGCTGTGTATTCTGATGGATTGATTTCCATTTCTAGAGAAAAATAAAACATGTGTAGCAACATAAAAATCTGAAGTTTAATTTTCTTCTGACCTCAGGGAGAGTCACCAATCCTTGTAAGAAACCTCTCTGAGTCTACTGTGTTTTCAATTACAGTATTTTATGCTTCAGTCTTAAGAGTGTCTACTTGACAGCAGTACGAGGAATGACTCAAAACGGCTGTCTGAACCTCTAGGAAGATGCATTTTGACTATTTCTTCACAAATACTACTACATAATATGAAATATTATGTAGTATTCATGCTTTGGAAAAGCCTCCATGGACCTCTAACTACAAAAACATTTGATATATGATCCCAGATCTTATGTATGGAGACAGTACTTCAGGGAGGTTCATGTGTGTAGCTATTTAGGTATTCCTTCATTTTCACAATTGCAAAAATATTCATATCTCTGAGAATAAAAATGTCAGAAGTCAACACACATGGCTGCCACATAGTCATTTAATCCTCATTTCACCTCCACGTCCCTGACTTCCACCAGACCTTTTTACCTGTATAGGAGACATACTCCTAATGTTCATATTCTAATTCATAATTTCAGATAATTTCAAATACATATTCTATTTCTATACATAATTTCTATATATTCCTGTACATAATTCCTACTCCCATATGCACATACTCCTCATGTTGCAGCCTTGAATTACAACATTTGAGTCTTTTCAGATTAAAACTAGCATTAATTCTCTGGCTGAATGAAAATTTAAAAAGCTACTTTCGTTTTCTGCCCTTTCAGGTAGTTTCTTTAGAGTGGCAGTCTGCAATGACCCTGCTTCTGTAAGATACTGATCCTGAATCAAACAGAATTCCTACATAAAATGTCAAAGAGCTGAGTGTGTGAATGGGAAGGTCTCCTTTAAAGCAGCTGTACATATGCAAATAAATGTAAAGCCAAAGCACTGTAAACAGTCAGTATTAGGAGCCAAAATTCGGAACAGTGCACTAAACCAGCATGACATTCAAAACAAATGACCATGTCCTCTAAATCAGCGAGACCCACTGGCAAGGAGGAAGGCAGGACCTAAGTACATAAGGAGTCTCTAGAAATGCTTCCTGTTGTAGCTTTACTACCTTTATTTGATGGACACAGGATCCCAGCAAAACTCAAGCAAAGGCAATAGGAATCACACTTATCTAATAAAGGGACTTATTCCTAATGACAATGGCAACTGGGAGACAGCCACAGGTTTTCTTTACCATAAGGAGAATGGTAGCAAACCAGGACCTTGATCCTTCCTCTAACACTATGGGAAGGAAAGTGCTTCTGGACATGACACCAGCAGGAAAGGATCCCAGTCTCAGACGTGGCAGAATGATTGAGGAAGGGTTGCAATGGGCCCTTGCCACATCTGTTCCTCAGATTCAAACAAGCATGACATTGACATACTCTTCTCTCTTTACCCTTCACCCATCATCCATGCTTTGGCAAGAGAGGCTTCCTCCCAGGCCAGGCTCCATGAGGACCTTCAATAAACTCAGTGCTCAAAGAATTGCTCTTTGGGATATTCATATCTTCCAAAGATTCTTCTCCATTAGCACCTGATGTGACAGGATCATGACAAGCCACTCCTATTGTGTATGCTTAATGAACTGTCTAGACTATATAGTCATTTTTTTGCATTACCAAAGATGCTTTGAGGTCAGTTTCAGTGACGTTTTCTTGCATTCAGTTTACTGAATTAGCTACAAACTCAGATTTGCCTTATGTTTCCTGTTAAAAACTACATTCTGGATACAGCATGTGAGGCATCTAGATAAGAGGCTTCCATCCTGCGGTGTCAAGAGTGCAATGTCCTCATGACTACAAAATCAGCCTTTCTAACATGAAGACAGCTCTTTTTAATGTGCTTTGAGTTGCCTACAGCTGGTTCCATAAAAGTTATCACTGCAATGCACGCTGCTTGCCAGGAATTACCTCTCCTTGGATAAGCAATGTCAGTATATGAATACAATGTGGATGATGATAAGCAACAAAGAAAGGCAGCTTTGGCATCATGAAGAAAGGAGATTTAATCCCAGTTCCAAAGGGCATAATATCTTAAATGTCCCATTTACAGGAAAAGAACGTGGAAGAGAATGAGCCCCTTCATCTGGGAAAAAAATAGATATTGAAAGTCTTACGGTTCACACTGACGACACAACAATGGATTAATACACTGTGCTGAGCAGAACAGGGAGAATCGGCCCTGGGATGAAAGCAGAACTTGATAGCAATTGAGGCCTTTCACACTCATATGCTATACAATCTAGATGGAGCAATTGCAGAGAGCAAGAAATAGAAAACACATAGACAAGAAAAAACTACCACTAACAACAACAAAAAAAGCTACATCCACACCTCCCTAATTCTGAGCTATTTCTAGCACACACAATTTTTAATAATGTCAAGTTTTATTGATATATATACAACCTTGTCTACACATTAAAATTGTTATCTTTTTAACTGTACTGCAATACGGGGAGCAGTGCAACTCCCCTGTCAGCATTTTAGTGATGCTGGCATGTACGAATGTCAGAAAGCTGAATAAAATGCCTTGGCACCTTGAACGGTAAGGTGGTGATAGATGGGAAATGTGGGACAGCTGAACAACAGGCCTAAGTCTGAGCAACTTCCTATGGGTACAGAGAGCAGCTCGTTGCAATCATTCATTAAAATATTTAAGTTGGAACAAAATCTAACACTTCCAAAAGCCTTTTGGAATAACCTTCCTCATGCACACAGGATGTATACCAACATATTTTGAAGTAACATGGCTGCAAACACAAAAAGCTCAGTGTATCACATTCATTCATGGGCCAGTGGACTCCTGTGAGTGGCTCCATTTGCCTATGAGGCTGATAAGAAGCTCCTGAGAAATGTAAGGCACATAAATGTTTTCACTTCCAGTAAACTACAGGATTCCAGGAGGCAGGTGACATCTCTTCGACCTCCGTAGTAAATGACACCAGATACTCCCAGTAAGCAACTCTCACAATGCTACTAGCTTAAATGTGAGATCATTCTTTGCATAGAAATGTTAGACTAGAATCAAAACTGTCACGAATGGCAGTGGAAAGCAATCCCATTAAACACTTACCAAGCACCTATGTAAATTTAGCTGAAGAAAACTCTTCAGTCGGGGTTCAGGCTAAACTATTACATCTGAGGTAGTAGTAAGTTAATACTGCACAATACACAATCACAAAACGGGAAAATTAAAACCAATGAACTCAAGGGACGTATTGCAGAGATAATGGAAGACACAGTATACAGAGACAGTAAGATCTATTTTCTTGGATAAGATCCTGATGCTCCTCTACAGTCCCATTGATCAATGAGTGACATCTGTGAGACTATTCATGTATCAGTGGCATCTTTTAAATATTCATAATGATACCGTAGATTTCAAACCATCTTAAAGCATATTTGCAGTACAAATGAAAGAAGAGAGGAATAGACTCTATTAAGGAATAGACTGGCTAATATAGAAACCTTACAAGTGTTTTTGCAAGATTTTGGATTCAAGTCGTGAAAATATTTTATGGTCTTCATGGGGTGTGGAAGAGGATATTGAGCTTTATGAAAAGCCTTTTGATGGTTTTCTTTTTCGGAAAAAAAGATAATGTTTGGAGTTTTTCTGTTTCTGTATGTGGGTAGGGGTATGTTGTAGTGAAGGAATGCATATGTCTTCTTAGCAAAAAAAAAAGCATATATCATGTGGGTTATTTTTACTCACTCTCATTAACTGTAGATATCACCGCCTTTCTAAAATCATTGAAGCAATTACCTTAAACTTTGAAGAACTTTACAGCAGGCTCTTCTTTTTTCTAGACTTATTCAAAAGTATCAACTTCAGTGCTGTATTACCAAACATCACCTTACACATTTGTGACACTGTTTTGTTCATAAATTATTGGCTGCTTGGATTAATGAAGTAAAACAGTCTGCTTATAAAGGAATTTGCAGTCAATTTTCTACCTGGGTAGAAACTTATTTGAAATATATAAAGAACCTCAAGCTGGTTATAAATATTAATTAGCTTAAGAGTTCTCCCAGCTACTTGGAACAAACCAGTAGTGTAAAATCAGAGGAACCACATCCTTGGCTATTTAGCCCTCCCCATCACTTCAAGACCGGGGGTACATTAAAACTGGGCATTCTTGCACTCCAACAGTTCTCAATATATACATGGGTCCTTGTAAACAACAGTCAGACCATCATAAATTAGACCAGTGTATAGGTTGCTCTAAATTATCATCGGTTTAAAGAAGTTTAATGATGAAAGAATGACAGCCAATTCTTTGGGAGAACCCCCATTCCTCAGCTGAAAAGACCTTGGCACAAGAGACAATCTCAGTCTTTTTCAGAGTTCCACACTATTTTTAGGAGCCATGATTCTTCCATGCTGCGACATCATTTTCTAAGTCCTCTGTGTTGCCATAGTGAAGGCCATTTTTTTTCCCCAGTGCCTAACAAAAAGAGTCTGTGAAAAATTACAGAGAAAATGTGGAAATATCTTTAAGACAACTCCAAATATTTTGATATACTGTACAGCTTCACTTCCTGAGCTACACTGAAGTCCAGTTTAGTCTTAGTGAGGGTATTAAAAATAAGTCTGAATTCCTTCAGTTATCCTCAGACCCAGGGACTGTGAACAGGGCTAATCTTGCCTCACAATGGCGAAAGTTTTGCGATCTGGAAGAAATGGCTGTTGCAGAGGAGGACACTTGGACAGACATTTTCCGGGCTGGCTGGATTCAGATTATTATAGCTATGGTTAACAGAAAACCACGACAACTAGCATTGACAAAGAAAGGAAGATTACTGCACTAAAATGTTAGGGGAAAAAATATTTTGGAGAGTAAAATGTTTCCAATTGTATCAAGATGATTTTTAGATTAAACTTCAGCTCCCTGGGTCCAGCAAGTACCTGGGGTACCTATTAGAATTTTGCCCAATGCTAATAATGTGCAATAACAAGACCTCAGCAACTGATCTGAGTATGGAGTTAAATAATAGTAACATCAGATGTTAGTAACACCAGAGGGGACAGAATGCTGTAGGGGAGATGCAAACATTATAGCACTTAGTGCGTACCAATTTGCATTCCAATATGACTTTCCTCTGTGAAAATCTCTCAAGTAATTTGACAACGAAGCAAAGTACCGTTTCAGAGTCTAAGAAATTCTTAAAAAAAAATAAGAAACAGTCCTCTGAAACATGCATTGCTTCTCAAGCTGGAAAGTCTTGATCCAGCTCCAGCTCTGGACACTAGAGCCAGGGTGACCATATTCTATAATTACTCTTTTGTTCTTACATTTTTTTCAGATATGTGCATTCAAATGGTGTAATTACAAAGGGGAATTTCTTTATATTCTCACACCTATTGAACTCAATTAGGACTATAGATAGAGCAAAACAACAGAACTAATGCATGTGTAATGTAAGTAAAAGTAGAAAAACCCAGTATTTCACTATCCTACATATATCTGCAAATGTTGCTCAGATGCTAATCCAGGAATTCCCATATACCAAAAGGAAGGCTTGTAAAAATGGGAGAGAATTTATGTAATGTTAGTCTGTGAGCGGAATGAAGATGGCCACAAAACAGTAGCCTGTCTGCAACCCTAACTTCTGCTACCTGCTTTTGAAAGCCCACGTAAGGGCTCAGAATCTCCGAGCTTGCACATAACAAAGCACAGCCTTGCTGCCAAAGCACTGCAAAGGAAGAGCTGGAGTAGAAAGCTTGAAGTGGGGAGCCAGCTCTTCCTCCTAAGCACCATGTATGCAGGGACACAGAGCATGCCCTAACAACCTAGCAGGCTTAAGGAAATCTGTTTTACCTCTCCCTTTCATTCAGGGGAATCGGACATATGACATCTTGTAACAGTGACTTAATGCTGGCCTTGACTATATAAATTTACAGCCCTATTTAGAATTCTGGTCCCTTAACAAGCAGTTTCCCTATGAAGTAAACAAGCTCTTTGAATTAATAATTTAGTTTTTCTTGCATTCTTTCTTGTGACTTTTCTCCCTGTTTTGCTATGTGTCTTCTAAGAATGAAAATAGGTCTCTCAAAATTTAAGTTACCTAGTGCATTCTGTATAGAGCTTGGCTGCTTGAAAAGTGTGTATTTAGGAAACTTACAATTTGCAAGTTATTGTTTGCATGTCAATTAATTACAAGAATTTTCTGATGCATTTTTTTTTTCCTTTAGTGAATAATTTAAAAAGACAATACAGGATGTTTTTACTGTTTAGTGGGTTTAGGAATTCGAGTAGACTCTCTAAGGCTGTCATTAGTAGCTGAGGTTGTGGTTGGCATTACTCACAAATATTCATTGCCATCAAGAAAAGGTACACTGTCACTTTTCGAAAACCCCCGTGAATTTTCAATTGCTGTGTTTTTTTTTCTCCCTAAATTTCCCAAACAAATAAAACAATGGAAGGCTGACTTTTTCAATGATGACAATCCACACAAGTCACATTTCAAGCAAAGCTATTATATTAACTGGTCTAGCCTGACTCTCCCATATGGTTCAAAGTGAATTGGTTATTCCTCACCAAGGGCAATTGATTGTTCTAAGGAACCTGTATTTCCACGGCTGTTCAAGGGTAGCTGAGGTGAAAGAGCAGCTCAAAATGAAACAAAATAAAATAATAATAATAAAAGGATATATTCCAATAAATGGAAATGCAAAACAGAGCAGATGAGCTTAGACATCTACAGTTAATACTAAGTGACCTTCACTTATTTGGCATATTTGGGATGTGACTGAGATAGCACCCTAATAATTTACGAGTTGGTTTAACATGAAAAATGAATTGTCTGGGAGCAGATCCTTCCAAGCGCTAAGTATAAACAAATCCACTTTTCAAGGTTTGCTAGATAACGTCTCTGAAAGGAAAGCTGTGTTTAGCCAAGAGCTGAAATTCAGGACACAGAACTGACTAGAACAGCATGCTGATGGTTTCCCTGTGCTGCACACGGCAAACAATGCATATTTGCTTATGCTTACTGTGCACATACCACGAGCTGTCCCCGACATCAACGGCAAGGTAACTGATGTGGTGTGAGAGGCGCCCAGGTCTGGCAGCGTGTCAGGAAGGAAGAGCCACGGGGAGCCAGCGCGGAGCTCGCGCAGCTCTGGGGCCTCCTCCGTGGAGGCTGCCTCCCCTGCGCCAGGCCTTCTCCCGACAGGCTGCTGGTGGCCTCACCTATTCCCCATCCCTCTGTCCATGTGTCTGCGAGTGTTCCCCACCTCCAGGGAGGCATTCGGAACAGTATCGCTAGCCTCTTCCCATCGTATCCGTGCACAGAGGGGCAGGAGCAGTAGGCTTCCTCAGATGCAAGAGGAAGCTGCATCTACAGAGAAGTTTGGGTTAATGGAAAGTGTCTCATAAAACCACGTCAGTCTGTGCCGCTCCATTATGCACGGGCCAAAAATAAAAACCGAGACTCCTCCAACTATCAATGGATAGAAAAGTTGGACTCTCCATATCAGATCTATTTTATGCTACATTGTCACAAGGTGGGACAATTTTATGTCTCTGTGAATCACTTAATCTCCCACTGGTGTTCTAAAGCATGAGCAGAGCGGTACTCATAATTAACATCTGTGTCACAGGATATAAAAGGCTGCTCAGGAAGCTGATAACTGAGCAGAAATGTGCCAAACATATGCTCTTAAACATCCATTGTTCTTTTGCTGAGTATGAACAAAAGCTGGAAAACTTCTGTAAAAAACCCAAAAGCCATAAAAGCATAATGTCAGTTCATAGAAATTTGGCACATTCAGATCTGATTTCTGATTCATGACTGTATAAATGCCACATTTAACTTCTAAAGAGACTCAAACTGTAGCTTTATCCCCAGGCTGGTGACAGCCGTAGATCTAACACTCAGCCCTATGTATTATTAAAGGCCTACAGAAGAGTACACCCATCCCATTTCTAAATTTGACCTTAATTTAAAGCATGGCAGCTATTTTCAAGTATTAAGGTACTTTATATTTTGTCCATTCATCATGCAAAACACATTCCAGATTCACAAACTTGACTGAGAAAAGCTGCTCTGCTGTATCATTAACTAAAATTAAAATGGATCTACATATAAAGGAACGAAATAAAATTCTGTTTATCTCACATGGCTAGGAGACGAAAGAGATTTAACCAAGTGTCTGTTCAGTTCTATATTTCATCTCCTTTTCTACTATTAAATACTATTTGCCCCACAGGGACCAGTCACAGATATATTGCTACCTCTGAATCCCAAGTGCCTGACACTTAATATGATTTGTTCTATATCTAAAACCGCAGCTCTGGTTATGAGATCAGAAAGTGTGAATAGCATCTTTCATTTCAGCCATTCTCAGCATCTGCAGCAGAAAGTAAATAAATATCTTAAACACAGAAAACATGTACTCAAAACCCATGTATCACTTCTGATGACACCATTAATAGCAATTGTATCACTCAGAGGATGAATCTTGCCTTGTAATAATCCTCTGTAAAATAATTCTTCCAAAAGATATAAACTTTTACTCTGCAGTTTTACAGTTCTCCCCTACTTATTGCTGGATTGCCTCTATCATTATTTATATTGTTGCAAACCAAAAGACAAGCACTGACATTAATAGTTAAACAAAAGTGAAAGAAAAAAACAGACTCATCGGGCAAATCCAGAACCCATTAACGAGGTATTTTCTTCTATGGGGGAAACATTTAGGCTCAGCCACAACTTGTCTCTACATACTCAAGTGGAAGATACAATTAGAAAACAAAAATCATGAAAACAGGACTGCAAGCAGTTGGCATAGACCTGTCGTAATCCCCTGTGATCATCTTTTACTGAATCATTCCTAACTATTTTTTATTTAATGCATTCTTCAGTGAAACAATCCAATTACTCCAATACTTAACTAAACATCCACATAGCCGATTTGGAACTTCCCTACTGCTTTTGAACACTGTGACCCCTTGGAGGGGTAACATTGCTCCTACCAATACCTATCTTTCACAATTGATAAAAAAGTCTTAGTAGGACTTAGCAAGACTACAGGATGAAAACTAGGGTCCTTATCCATACTGCACAAATTCACAGCTTCCCTGTTTAAAAGACCAGGCCCCAGAGACTCTCTTTGGTGCCAAAGAAAGACAGAATCTCCTTCAGATAGAGATTCAGAGAAGAAGGCCTAGCCTCAATGTTATAAATCCTTCTTTGGAAAAAACTTTACCTGGAAACTATACAGAATTAAATAAGTAGAGTATGCTGTACTACTGCTGTATTACTGCCTTTCTTTATTCCCGAGTTTTGGGGGGGGACTGAAGCGAAGTTGACTGATGGTAAATTCCCAGCATCGTTACTCTTCAAAAAAAGGGACTCTGTTCACTCTCTCCTTTTTTTTTTTGTTATTATTATAATAAATTATCTGCAATTACCTTAGAAAAATGTCTAAGGAACCCAAAGCTCATCTAGATGCACTTGGACATCCTGGTCTGAGCCCTTACCCTGATACTTTTCTAACTTTCACTGAACACAGCAGCCATGGAGGCCTCTGGCACATCAGCTTCAGGACATTGCAACACCATCTGCTGTTAACTTTCACTCTTCAAGTGACAACCTTTAAATGAAAATTGAAACCCAACTTCAAACTGAGAAGCAGTTCCTCAGGTCATGCTATTCCATTTACAGGAGCTCTTCATATCCCACTTATTCAAAAAGAGAAGTAAGTTGTTCCAATAAAGTGGATCACAGACCAAAGCAGTATCATAATAGACAGAGTAACATTTATTATCTAGCGCTCTTGGCAAATACAAGTATTAGCAATGCTACCAAGAAAGCCTGCAAAGAAAATAACTTGGTTGTCTACTACCTCCTACTCAAGTGAACTGTCACTATTTTTGTTCCCGCCCCTGCCAATATCTTCAGCTGCTGGAATGTTTAGAATTCAAAGCAAGAGAACTTCTAAAACTACAGTTTTATTTGCCCTACGAAGCAGTGGAGTTTTACCAAAAAAAAAAAAAAAAGAGAGAGAGAGAAAGACGTTTCTCTACTGAATTACAACTTTCTCCCCAGCATTTCACTTTCATGTAAAGCCTAGGAGACCACCGTTACTCAATTTACTTAAAAGTGAATCACACTAAAGTCTAAAAAACATCAGTCTAGGGGTTTTCAAAGCAGAATAATTCTTATATTCACTTAAGTATTTTAATGAACAGTGATGTTTGGAATAAGACTAGATGCAACTTCATTGCATGAGGCATGGCAGACCACACACACCTCAGAAGTATTGTTACTGGCTGTCGGCAAACTCAGGATATTACTTTTGCTTGCAAAGTATTCTCCCATATCTCAGTTCTCACCTGCAAATATTAATGACATTCCTTCACTTCTCATAATTTGTATGTCTCTCTTGTCTCCCAAAAATGTCAGTTCTTTTTTAAATACACAGTCTCCTTCTAGCATGTGCATATTCAACCCACCCACATATGCTAATCCATAGCCTTAAACCAAAGATAATGACTGTCTCTTTTACTCTATTTTAGTTGGCTCTTTGGAAACCAATGAGCTTAGCTCCCGAGGGTCCTCAGGTCCCTGCTTGCTGTTCCACCCAGGCTGACATCTGTTACCAAATGGGCTTCGTTTGCAGTTTGAACTGTTACAGACTAAAAAACTTCTAGTATATGTCCTCTGAAAAGAGGAATTACAAAAACCTTTGGAGAGTGTGTATATATACATGTGTGTGTGTATATGTATCTTTTTTCCAGTCTCTGAACTTAAAGGTTGTGAGTTATAGCTCCCGAATAGCAATCCTGGCTTCACCATACACGTTAGAAACTTTCAGACTTGCAGCAGCATCTGCCAAAACAAAACCCATCATACCTACTACAGCAGAGCCATGATTCAGTTACAAGAAAAAAAAATACATGTAGGATTTACTTCAAGCTTCAGAAATACCACATTGCTCAAGTCAGCATGTTAAGCTCCTTTCATTTTGAATGAGAATTACAACATAGCTCTACAATAACAAAATTGATGATTGTACACAAACCTATGGAAATACATACATAAATTAGACTAAGGAGTTCAGAGTATTTTCCTCTAAAAGGAAATTAAGGTGTAAAGTGCAATCATAAATATAATGAAGAAGCTTAATTTTTAAACCGCTGTCACTAACTCACAACACACATTTGAGAGTTGCCTCTAATTTAGTTTCTGTAAGAGTTTTTTGTTTGTTTGTTTACTTGTTTTTAGTACTCTGCATGGTTTATTCAACCAATAAAACTATCTGCTAGGTTCTTGGTTATATACAGATATTGTTCACTGAACTGATGGAAGGACTACACTGATCGGGAGATGAGGAATACTTCTGCTCTACAGTTTGAAATCTAAGCTACAATTTCCATTATTTTTCTTCCACTTTCTCACTATTACCTTAGTTCAGCTCTGCTGATGTTAGTCATGACAAGCCTCGACAGTTCCCTGGGACTCCTGCTGTTCATAGGACCCAGGCAACCACTCATCAGAACTGGGGACAAAAAGATGAGAATTTTGGACATTTGCTCTATTAGATCATTTCTGCTTTTACCAATAGAAAGATTCTTGCCAGCACAGTAGCAGTGAAGAATTTGAGGAAAGCAAAGCCACTTACTTCAGAAGATGCAATTCTGCGGCCAGGCTAGAGCCATTAGAAGTTAGGATTCCGTTTCACTGCCCTACCTGGTAACTGCTTACAGATTCTCCCATAAGTGGAACGTGATTTCTTATCATAAATATTCTTTTATCCAATTTTAATCTGCATCTGGAAGCTGCAAATAAGCCTACCATTGCTAGGCTTTGAATTCATAAATATCCAAAGTCACTGAATCTGCATATATCAGGGAAGTAGATTACGGCCTATTTATACTTATGGCCAGATTCTAACCTCTACTTTAATCGCCTCAAACTACAGCAGGCTTCTCACTCCTGCAGTTACTGTGTTTACACCAGTTTACGTGAGTTCAGAATGCACATGAGAGAGAGCAGGAATGGTTGGGCCAGCAGATATTTACACTACAGCTTCAAGACATCAAAGCAAAACGTGGAGAAGTCCCAAATTAAAGCTGTACAAAACAGAACTAATTTATGATACATGCCACAAAAGAAGGAAGCAAAAAAGGACTGCAAGATAAAAATTTCTGTATAAAATCTAATATTGTCTCAGATTAACATTATTCATGCCCTTTTTGCCCTGTGATATTCTAATGCATTTTTAAATTGCCCTGAGAGAATTTCTAAATATAACTTCCAGGAATAAACCACCCACCTTTTAATTATAAGAAATCCCGTGTAAGCACTGTCCAGTTAAACATGCATAAAGCATATAAAGGACCATATATTTAAGTTTTTACTATACAGCATTGTTGGGGCCTTAGTAAGAATACTGGGAACCGGAGTAATGGGATTCACCAGGAAGAGAAGAACAGGACTGACGCCCGGCAACCAATCAGCTGGGAACCTGTAGCTGGCCAATGAGAACGCCGCTCCCTAGCGCATGCCCACCTGCACCGGTATAAAGCTCTGCTGCAGACAACAGCAGAGTGGAGTTGACTTCACTTTGTGTGGAGGTGTTGTTTGCTCTGGCTTGTGGGGAGGGCCTCGGCGCTTGGTACGGGTTGAACCGGCTTCGAGTTGGGGTGTTGCTCACTCCGACTTGTGGAGTGAGCCTCAGCATTCGAGTGACCCTCGACATCTGGTGACCCCGACGTGATCGTGCGAGAACGTGAGGGATCTTACTGGAGAAAAGCGGATTGTGACCATGACCTGGTGAGTCAGAATGGGAATTGCCGCATCTAGAGTGGAAGTTGCTGCAACAGCAATGGAACATGATACTGTTGAACGCTTTGTAAGGCTTGCTCAAAAAACTAAGATTGAGGTCTCAAACTGACTTAACTGATTTATTGTTATTTTGTAAGAAGAGAAAAATCATAGAAGAAGCTTCCCAAGCATATGAATTTGAATCATGGGAGCGAGTAGGAAGAGAACTATGGGACGGTGTACAATTAGGCTCGGAGGAAGCGTGGTGCCTCACAAAAACATATCGTCTCATATGGCCTATGTTTGAGCGGTTAGTCGCTATTGCTTTCTGGGAAGTGCTCCATGGAGAAGAAGAGGAAAACGGGTCTGAAAGTTCTGAGTATACTAACAATACTGAGCCAAATCAGTGTAAGAAAATAGATAATAAGAAAAAGGTAACCTCACGTAAGCAGACGTGTCCGGTAACTTTGGCTGAATGAGAAGTATGGGGGGGAGTGGATGAGTATCTCCCCCCGTGGGAGGGGGAGGAGCGACCACCCCCCACAGCACCCGAATGGGAGAAGCGACCACCTCCCACAGCGCCCGAATGGGAGGGGGAAAAGCGACCAACCCCCACAGCGCCCAAAATGGAAGTGGACCCAATTAAAGTACCGATCCCAGATGGATCGGACGATGATAATGCCGTGGTTCAAAAAATGCGACAAGAACTTCGGGGACAGGCAGAGAGAATGACAGAGTTATTAGAACAAATGCGGCGATTAGACTGCGGGTCCAGGGCCAGAGATGTGAAGGCAGCATATAAGGCTGCCCATAGGGCTATAGTGGAAGGGTTGGAAAATGTAGATAAACAATTGGAGCAGTGGGAGGCATGAAAAGATGCTCCTAAGATTCAAAAGAAAGCAGCTGGAGGAAGTGATCCAGCTGAAGAAGGATTGTTGCTGGAGCTCCCAGCCACTACAGGTGGATGTAATGATGAGGGAATGCCACCTGTTGATCCAACATTTAATGCGGGAGCACGGTATAAAGGACTCATAGAGAATGCTCAATTACAAGGAGAATTTGTATTAACACCACTAGCAGCTCCTGTAGTAATGGGAGCCCAGGGCCCTAGGTGGGAACCTCTCGATTGGAAACTGGTTCAAGGCTTACAAAAAACAATAATGCAGTATGGGCACGACAATAAGTTGGTGAGAAATCAGGTCTCTGCTCTGTTTAAATATTCCCATATGGTGCCTGCAGATAGCAGAGCGATAATGGAGCTTCTGCTTTCCTCTACCGCTTATATGCTTTGGTTAGCAAAATGGCAGGAAAGATTAGAGGAAAAACAATTGGAGAATTTAAATCGCAGTATGGATGGTCCATTAAGGGTTGCCACCCTTGATCAATTGATGGGGAATGGGCGTTATCGGGCAACCGAGGCCCAGGCAGCGCTCCACCCCAGGATACTACAGCAATCAAAAAATGCAGCGCTAGCCACTTTTCTTGCACTACCGCAAATAGGAACGCCACAGTTGCCGTACACCAAAATAATACAAAAGCCGAATGAGTCTTTTTTCAATTTTGTTGATCGGCTAAAGGAAGCCCTGGATATGGCACCTAATGTGCCTCCGGAAATGAAAGCAATATTGGCCAAAGAGTTGCTTACAAGTTTGGTTTGCGTTTTGAACTGCTAAATATTAGCTACTTTGCCACCAGGAGCTTCAATTGTCCAGATGATAGAGACCTGTGCCTGAGCGCCAATGATGGAGGAAGAACAGAAGGCAAAAATACATGGTGTGGCTTTGGCCGCAGCAATTAAAGGAGAAAGAATGTCTAAAAGGGAGACAAGAGATTTCATGGAACATGTTTCCTATGTGGTCGATTAGGACACATGAAAGGGAAGTGTCCTAACAGGTTCAGGATGGAAAGTATGGGCCCGAGAGGATTCAATGGGACCTGTGCAAGATGCCAAAGGTTCGGGCACAAGGCAGTGGAG
Organism: Tinamus guttatus; assembly: GCF_059628265.1. Taxonomy (NCBI): domain Eukaryota; kingdom Metazoa; phylum Chordata; class Aves; order Tinamiformes; family Tinamidae; genus Tinamus; species Tinamus guttatus. The sequence continues at coordinate 14,110,239 of NW_028288821.1, read as the reverse complement.
TGTTGATCACCGTTTTGCAAGAACGGCATGCCGATACAGGGAAACGGGAGCCGCCGCGTTGTGAGGGACGCGGCGAACAAGTATCCCCAGACGATGGCTGCCTCTGTGAACTCTCCACTGCAACCCGTGGAAGCACAGGAGTCAACCTCTCTGTGGCAAAATTTGCAGTGATTAGAGACTGATGTGCACATATTAGAATTGATGTGCACTGGTCCCCTGGGGAGGAGCTGAGAGCCAGCGATGCCCCCCCCCCCCCCCCAACCACCACCCTCTTCTCCTTCTCCCGCCCCCCAAGCTGCAGTGTCGCCGGGAGCAGGCCGGGGCGGGCGGACAAACCGGACAGGATAATGAGCAGCGGATGGAAGAGCAGATTTGTGGTCCTCTCAGAGGTGGCAGTGAAGTGCAACTTTAGCACGGGAAAATGAGTGAGCTTGACCAGTTATGCCAGGAGGCCGAGCAACTGAAAAACCAAATCAGGGATGCTAGGAAAGCATGTGCCAACGCCACCTTGACTCAGATCACAGCCAACATTGACCCTGTGGGGAGAATTCAAATGCGTACTAGAAGAACACTTCGGGGACACTTGGCAAAAATTTAGGCAATGCACTGGAGGACTGATTCCAGGCTTCTAGTCAGTGCCTCCCAGGATGGCAAGCTTATAATCTGGGACAGCTACGTCTCCTCCTAGCTGGTTATGACGACTTCAACTGCAATGTCTGGGATACACTGAAAGCTGATAGAGCAGGTGTCCTTGCCGGTCATGATAACTGTGTCAGTTGCTTAGGTGTGACTGATGATGGAGTGGCAGTGGCAACAGGATCGTGGGACAGCTTCCTCAAGATCTGGAACTGAAAAGAGCGGCAGACTCCGTGACTGGAAGAACTTTCCAGCAGTTGAAAACTAAAAATGATAGCATATCCAGTCTGACCATACTAACTTGGACCCCCATCCTCCCCAGCTCCAAAGGGCAAGATTTTTTCCTTCTCCTGTTGCTGAAATGAGCACAATTACCTTTCCAAGAAGAATTTCTGTGGTTGTAAGCAAAATGAAATTATGTATTCTTTTGGGACCATTTTCTTTTTTCTTGGAAATTTAAAAATGAAACATTATCATAAAAGTGTGACCAGAATGATCATACTTGTGTTTGCAGCTATGTTGCTTTGTTTTTGTTTGTAATATTTTGATGCATGATATTGCCAATTTTTCTTTTTTGTAAAAAGAGGGGAAATGCTGAGGCTTACAGCTATGTTAATTTGTTTTTTGTAAATGTTGCAATGTTTATTGCTAATTGCTAATTTTTGTTTTTTGGAAAAAAGAGGGGAGATGTTGGGGCCTTAGTAAGAATACTGGGAACCGGAGTAATGGGATTCACCAGGAAGAGAAGAACAGGACTGACGCCCAGCAACCAATCAGCTGGGAACCTGTAGCCAATGAGAACGCTGCTCCCTAGCGCATGCCCACCTGCACCGGTATAAAGCTCTGCTGCAGACAACAGCAGAGTGGAGTTGACCTCACTTTGTGTGGAGGTGTTGTTTGCTCTGGCTTGTGGGGAGGGCCTCGGCGCTTGGCGTGGATTGAACCGGCTTCGAGTTGGGGTGTTGCTCACTCCGACTCGTGGAGTGAGCCTCAGCATTCGAGTGACCCTCGACACAGCATAAATCATTTTAGACCAAACAATTAGCTTATAAGAAGATCTGGAGCACTTTCCTAAAAGGGGTTGGTTACAAGATGATGGTTTACATAGTTGCAACATCCTGGCCAGTGTGCCTAATAAATCACTAGAAAAATCAACATCCCAAGCTTTTAGCAATTTCAAATTCTCTATTCTTAAGATATTTCAAAATCAGTTTGCATTCAAGGAGATGAGAGGGGAATGCATTTTCTATTGCCCAGCAATAGTCTTTAAATAACTCAATTATTTCTTTTCCTAATAAACTGTCATTTCCATAACATTTCAAAGCAGGATCTGATCTTGGTGGTTTACTGGATTGTTTGAATACAGATATTAATGCCACACGCAGTTTGTTCAGAAGAGTCTAAAGGTAAAGCTGTTGAAAAGAAATGAAAATGCCACTCTGTTCCCTGAGGAAAGACACTGGCTTTCCAGTTCTCCATGTTGGGATGAAGATACTTTGCAATGAGAATTCCACTGTTAAATAGACTTCTTTTTCCCCATTTGCTGCTCTCCGAACATTTTTAAACATAAACATTAGGAAAGACAAGTAAACTGAGGGCTTGCACAGATTACACCTGACTTTTGAGCAATTTAATACTTGCCTGTTGATTCACTCCTGGCTGGAAGTTAATGTCAGGAGAGGACTAATATTCACGGTGAAACTTCCATCACTGTTGGTTTTCCAGGGAGACCCAGGAGCCATTTCCTTTAATGACAAAAATGGTAGTGGCCCCTAGACAAACAGACATTTGGAGCCTGTGCAGCCAAAAGCTGGCAGCAGAGAAGCCCGTATTCCTTCCTGAGCAGGGCAGGTTGGGGCCAGCTGTGCCATCCTGCCCTGACAGCGACGTGCCAGCAGCCACGCTGCTGCTCTGGGCATCGAAACTGCCCCAGCTCCTGATAAAGAAAGGATCAAACCTTCGCTTTTAAGACATTCCCCATTTTGTAAAATTCTGCCCTGTAATGACACCCTGCTGTGCACATAACACAGGATATTCATCATGCAAACTCTTGGGTATATGTGTGATGTGCTTCACAAGCTGTTGTCTCTAATCTGCTCCATCAAGCCCGGCAATAGATATTCTTTTCACTGGAGACATAATGCAGCTACTCTGATGTAATTCTAGCTATAACTTTGAAAAAGAACAAAGAATTACATGAGCCTGCTATCAGGCTGTTAGCTCAATTTTCTATCCTCCAAGGAAAAGAAGGTAAGACTTCCATGCCAAGAAGTTTCACTAAACACAAATAGATGGCTTAAGCAATTTGGAAGACATTTACTAGTAAGCAGAAAAATGTAGTTTTCCATTATAAGAAAATTTGAGTAATTTTTCTGACTTACAGTACCAGTTTCAGAAGTTGGACTTCAGTAGCATTTTTGGAAAATGATGATGAGGAAATTTCTTAGTTGGGAATCTGGAGAACAAACACAAACCTCTCTCCATACAGGAGGAAATGTAGCAATTGGCATATAACCTGCCCAAACAAATTGGGTGGGCCAGCATGTGTAAAAAAAAGAAAAGCATGCTCATTTGTTTCTGATTTGTTATTATGTTGTATTGAAGCTTCTCAAAGTAACAAAAATTCATATTGCAAACATTGGATTTTAAACTGTTTTAGAGCCCAGACCCCTCCCTTTTTTCCCCCTCCCCAGACCCCTCCCAAAACTCCCCCCTTTTTTTTTTCTCTCCCCTAAGGACATCAAAACACTTTTAATGCTGATTTCAGAGAATAAAAAAGGCAGTTTTCGCCTCTCTGAGCCTCCGAGGGCTTTTTCCAGCCCTTGACATACTCCAGTGGAAGTGCTCACCCAAGCAGGCACTTGGCTGGAGACCTCCAGAGCCATCAGCCCCTCGCTGCCGCCCCACGCCGCGCTGCGGGCAGAGCTCCTCTGGCCATCGGACACCAACTTTGTCACAGTTTCTGACTTAGCCATCCTTCCAAATGGATCTCAAATATTCATACTTTTTCAAGGAGCACCCTTGATCTGTTCTGGCATCTCGATAGGGCTGTGGCACTCGGAAATGGTTATTCTTTGCTCCTCCCAAGGAAATTCCTTTCGGATGGATGAGAGGATGAGATTCCCAAGGTAAAACCTCAAGCGCTCAAAACTTTGATACCATACCAAGCAGCAGGACATTTTCACCTCCCATAAGCAATTATCTTAATGGCACCTTCTTTTCCTTCTCTACACAGAGGAATTTTAATGAGGCCTTTATCATGTAAAGTAAAGACACCCGTTAGATATCTAGCTATTTACAGTATCCAATTAGTTCATTTAGCTATCTGTAAGAACAAATGAAGTACTCAAATGTAATGCCCTGCCATTGATGATGCAAATCATAAGATAAACATGACTTAAAAGCTGATCTGCAAGGAGTTTCATGATTATTTTAACTGTCTGCTTTGCTGTCCTTGTACTAGAAAACTCACTTAAATGGGTATATCAAAACAAAGGCTCCTTTTATTGGCTTTGAACTTAGTTTACTGCACCATCATATGTCTAATCAAAGCAACTTTGTCATATAAAGAGAAGTGCCTTTGAAATACTAGCAGATAGCTCTAAGGGGTAATACATACAGAATGGACACAATCTGTTGTAATCTATTGTGTTTTTTTCAGTATAATTTATTTTAGTATGTGTACAGAGACAGATCTCATTAATTTCAGTCCATTTATTTTCTTCTATTTACTACACAAAATGCATTTTATTTATATTGTGTTATGTGAAAAAAAATCTTTTTCCAGTTAATAGTATCCACCACAAAATGATGAATGTTACACTAGGTTATTTTAGTTTGCATCACTAGCCATTAGAAATAGTTAGAGAAGAATTATACAGCAATTCCTTCCTGCTTTAAACCAAAAATGCTATTTTCTAAAATGAGCAATCTAAAGATAATCACACTTTATTACAGGCAAAACAAGTTGCTTTTGAAAGCATCACACACTTTGAAAGAAAACCTTTATCATAGTTCCCGACTTAGCTGACTTTCCAAGCAGATCTCAGATATTCCTGACTGGCCTCATAACCATGCACGAGATGGTGGGTCATGATACCGGCCTGGAGTGACGGGGTGGCAGAGGCTGAACTGAGACCCACAACGGGGCATCAAGAAGATTAGCACAATGCAACCGTGGAGCTCAGCTGCCTGCACATACCTAGTCTAACTAGAATCTAATCCTTTAATAGGGTTCCTGTGTATCTCCATTAATGACAACACATTTTTCCCTAATGAACCTCCCCCAACACTTGTTCCAAATACATCACAGACCTGAATATTTAGATACGATGAGATAAATAATCCCAAAGCTATTTCTAGCCACATAAAATATTAACTCCTTATTTTAAACCAAAATTCCTGGATTATTATTTGAGGAAAAAACGATTTTCAACAGTATTAGCAACACATACACCACTTTGTGTGAAGCCTAAGATTCTTCCTACTTACTTTTTACTACAATGCAAAACTCAAGGTGAAATATAAAGAAACTAAAGACTCAGCCAGATTGTTAATTTCAAGTACAAATAAAATATTTTCCCTTTGAGTGCTGGGCATGCAACAGCTTACAGCAGTGCAGGCATGGAAAACAGTTGATGGCTGAATGGACAAGCTCTTGGGCGGGATCCTTTCCCTTACTTCCCATTCTTTGAATGCAAAGGATTCAAATGAAGTAAGTAAGTAAATAAATAAATAAACAGAAAGCAGTCCAAATAATCACAAAAGCCCAGACATATTGCCTTTCTTATGACGGTGATGAGATGAAGAAAGACAAGGAGATAGCAAAGCACACCGCATAACTGCTAACCTTTCTAGCTGATAAGGGTGCCTTAAGAACAGCATCTCCAGCAGGTCGAGGGAGGGGATCCTGCCCCTCTACTCAGCCCTGCTGAGGCCGCATCTGGAGAACTGTGTCCAGGTCTGGGCTTCACAGCACAGGAGGGATGTGGAGCTACTGGAGAGAGTCCAGCACAGGGCTACGAGGATGATCAGGGGCCTGGAACATCTGCCCTATGAGGAGAGGCTGAGGGAGCTGGGCCTGCTTAGCCTGGAGAAGAGAAGGCTGAGAGGGGACCTGAGCAGTGTCTAGAAGTACCTCAAGGGAGGCAGTGAGGAGGATGGGGGTGGCCTCTTTTCAGTGGTGGCCACCGACAGAACTAGAGGAAATGGCCACAAACTGAAGCACCAAAAGTTCCACAGGAACTTAAGGAAAAATTGCTTGACAGGGAGGGTGACAGAGCACTGGAACAGGCTGCCCAGAGAGGTTGTGGAGTCTCCTTCTCTGGAGATCTTCAAACCCACTTGGACGCAGTCCTGTGCCACATGCTCTAGGTGACCCTGCGTGTGCAGGGGGTTGGACTAGATGACCTCGAGAGGTCCCTGCCAACCTTCAGCATTCTGTGATTCTGTGATTCCATGATAAAACAGAGAATGGAGAAAAGCAAAGGCAAGTCCTCCCGAGCAGCTGTTCTTCGCAGGGTGCAGGACCTGTGGCCCAAGCTGGAGAGCCACTTCCTATACAAGGCCAGTTCTTCAGCTCAAAGTTGCTTTCAGTGCCTTTGGAGGTGTGGGAATCTGCACACAAGCACACGCACACGCATACACTCGCAAAATCCACCACGGTAACTCCTACTTTCAAAGAGAGGATTATATGAAAAAATAAGAAGGTTTCTCAAATCAAACAAAAAGAAGCAGCTAAAAGGATAAAAATGCTTATCCATGATAGGGAGACTATTAAAAGGCACCATTATTTGAAGCTCACACAAAGTATATACAAATTTTCAAGACTGTATTAAAGGAAGGAGGAAAAGAACCATGTTGCTTTGAAATTGCAGGAAAAAAAGAGGCTATAAAGTAAAAAGCCTCTTGTGAAAAGCTTTGCTTAATTGAGAAAAAAAAAAGAAAGATAACGCTAACTGGTTGCATTTTAAACAATAAAAAGCAAAAGTGAAACACTCTGCATGCTATGTATGCACACAAAACTTTCTGAAATTTATTCAAATCATCCTGCTAGGGAAACCTAAGGACCCACAAATACCTGAGGTGAATGAGGGCACTGAGGCCATGGAATTGGAGGCTGCAGCTCAACCATGCTGAGGAGTGAGAACCACCACTGGAACCACTACGGCTCTACAGGATTCTCCGTTTTCCAAACCTTCCCTATCAGCTATTGGTTATCACCCACATACAACATGCACCCGATGCAGGAATAAGGGCTCAGCTGCAGGTGATTATGAGCACCTACACCCTGAATCTCTCATGCTCAGCCATCAGGGAAGGACACAAGTATTTGTTTGTTTGTTTGTTTGTTTGTTTTTTAAGCCAGACACTTGGTTTTGCTGCATCTTTTCAAGCCTTAGCTCATGAGGAGCTCTTACTCCAGGAAATTCACCACCTTCTCCCTTCACTGTGGTTTTTTACACACTCTTCAGCAATACTGGGTTGCCATTCTTGAACCAGCACTGTAAAGCAACCGAAGCAGATCAGCTCATCTGGCTCTCAAGCAGCTTGAAGAAGAAACTATATTAATACAGGGGATAGAAGAAGCTCTTTAATTCTCAGGCTGCACCAAATTCCTTGCTGCTGCTTGAATGTTTCCAGTCCTTGTGGTTTATTATTTCATTTATTTGTATTACGGTGTTTTAAAAGCATGAAAATTAAAAAAAAAAAAAAAAAGAAGGTATTTGTTATTTGTTATTTTTTTGGCCTTGCTTTATTGGAGCTAACCTATGGATCTGCCTATTCAGAGAGACACATTTAGAAAACAAATGTAGCAGATGTTTAGAAGAATGCCCTACTTTGACAATCATCTTTTTGTTATGCATTTTTATTAGCTCAATTAGCTCATAACTAGCAGAGTTGCCATGCAGTTCATGAAGTAATAGACTTCTTTTTTTTTTTTTTTTTGAAAAACAAACATAATCATCTTATGAACAAATACGTTTTAAAACAGAGTTGTGTGGGTAGCATGATGATCTCCATTGAGAAATATTTGAAGAACAACATTTATATCCAATTCTCATGAATAGAAGATTACTCGATGATGAAACCTAAATTATTACATTATCCACCAGAGAGAAACTCTGGTACTTTTGGCAGTTTCTCAGCGTGCAAACAGACAACTGTCTTCATTGCCCAACATGGGACTCGCCATTCTTTGTTTTTGCTATAAATGTCTATATTTTATAGCTGCTCTGAGCCAGAGATACAAACAATGCAAGGAAGGAAGAGGAAGATAATGAAACCAAGGGAGTAAGATTTGTAGACACTGGAATGAAGTATTTCTGATTAATGAAGTCTCCTGGTAGCGCAGATCTTATAGTAGCATGTATAAATAGTATATGTATCAAGTACAGTACCAAAAATACGAACTATTTGCTCTAACCACTGTCTTGTTAGCATTATATTATCATAATGACTTCTGCTTTTTATTAAGAAAAAAGCAAACACATAATTACAATGGCAGTTTATCTCCTCCAGTATTAATAATACAAAAAAAAAAAAAAAAAGGAAAAAAGATTCCTAACAGCTACCCTTTGAATTCTCACTGTCCTGGAAATCTAGTCCATTTACCAAATTGGATAAGTATTACCTTTTATTTAAGTACACAACAATTGCCATACTGCATCAGACTAACGTTATGTAAAGCAAATTACCCATCCCCGACAGTGACAAACAGCAGTTGATTAACGGAAGTTTCAAAGACAATCAAGTTTATTCACTGAAAAAAAATACTAAAGAAAAATAATTGTCAAGTGGGTGCAAGATGCAGAGTATTTCCTCTTCTGTGAAAAAGCTTTAGTGTTGCTCTATATTTATGTGTTCTTTTTTCCATGTTGTCTGGTCATCTACAAACATACGTCTTAGCCAATTCTAGCAAATGCTCCATCTTGCTCCATTACAGAAAATAAGAGACATCTAAGGTAAGTGTGAGTCAAAGATTTTATGTATGAAAGCATTCAAAGGAAGCAAAGAGTACTGCAGTAATCATTCAGATGAAGATTAAGAACAGGGATATAAGAACACTGGAGACAAATCCAAAGGAGACCATGTTTACTTAGCACTGCTGCTCACAGAACAGCATGGCTATTTGTTTTATACTCTTGTTTTTTTAACGGTCCGGTATTTTTCACGGAATTTGTTCATGTGAACAAATCTGAGGGTATCTGTACGAAGTCCTTCAGCACTTGCAAGGTCAGGCCTGCTTAGCAGTATGTACATACTCATGTTCAAACACAAGCTTCAGGCTAGCTTTGGAGGGAGGCTGCTTAACATTGGCCACAGGGCTGATGAGGGGTACTAGTAGCTACACCAGGGAAATGAAGAGGTTCCAGGATATGGATTTATGGAAGAAAATAGTTATCTCTATCCAATGAGGTTCTACGCACGTTACTTACCTGAGTAGTTCTCTTGTAAAACAAGAATGTGAAGTATGCATCTTTTCTAAACCACACACAAACAAAACAAAGTCTACTCATGAAAAAAAAAAAGTTTGATTCTAATAGCCTTTGCTGGCTAAGATGAAGATGCCATCTCTCCTATTAATTTTGACAAGTTCAGCTTAATTGTTTTCAGTATTCTGTCACTAGCATTCTTCATTTTAACTAGGTACATCAATTGGAAATGGCATTAGCACATTAGTTAAAGGTTAGTTGTTCAAGCTGCATGGTGTAGAGAATGTCATTAGAGAAGAAAGACACTTTTTCTTCTAAACCACATATCACTACATTCAAAGAAGTCTAGCACTTCAACTGATAGGATTTTGAAGGCAGAAAGTGTAATTCAAAATTCATCCTGTAAATCTTAATTGCTGTTTCATTATAATTTTATTTCTCCCTCAGTTTGTCATTAGTTTTCCAAATACTTTCTCCTGTTTTTGTGATCTTTCTCCTTGTTTATACCTTCAGTTTGTGCTTCATTGGCTCTTGTGACTTTTCTGCTTGTTGCAGAAGGTTGACAAGGAGCAGGATATAATTTAATAAATAAAATAAATAAATTCTCTAGAACAACCGGAGCAGAAATTTTCAATAAATGCATTACACATTATCTGAAATCATTTAAAAAACACAACTCAGCGCAAGGTGTGATAATACTTTCAAATGTGTTCAACTAGCATTTAGTTTTAATTTAACAAGGCTGGCATGGTATAGAATATAATAGCATTCTATTGTGAAAGGAGTACTTGGGAAGCTCGATGAAGATACATCTACTGTAATTCAAATGCAGTTCATTTATTCACCCTTGTTGACATGCTTTACTTTTTTAAAACAGTATGGTCACCTTTAGCCTTTCAAGTGTCATTTCAGTAAATACGTTTTGTGCAGTAGGTAGTCTGGGGCCTGCACAGTGTGCTAGTCATATGCATATCCTCCTTATTCTTCGTTTAAAGGACTATTGAACATTGAGTCTTCAGAACTGAGAGAAATTTTTACACATTATCTCACCTGTGTTCATGACACATCAGAGAAGCTAGTGTACAATATACATTAAAGGCATGGCAAACAGGAAACACTTGTTATTACAAGTTTAATGACGGGGTCAATAACAAGGAGCAGCTACCTGTAAGTCTGCTTCAGAAAGACAACAGTGGTTTTTTTTTTTTTTTTTTACTTTTATGTTGAATTATGACATTAAGAGAGCATATTTTAAGAGAGAATGCAAAACTAGGGAACAGAATGAGAAATACATGAAAGTGTTTTTAAATAGCTGAATCTCACATGAAATCCCCTTCCCTTGCAATGGAAATTTCAAATCATTATGCTATTTTCTGCTTGTGTTCTCTATTAATCAAGCTAGAAAGCAATCTAAAGTGGATGATAAAGACTGTTTTGTGCAGCAGCCCTATGCTCTCTGGAAGGTTTCCTCATGCTACTTGCAGGGCCAGCATGGGACAAGACCTGCACAACAGATGGGATCGCTTAGGGGCCTTTGTTGGAGGAGACCAGCGAATCACAGAGTGAAAAACCCACTGCCAATCTTCATGCCCATATAAATGCAACTACATCAAATGACAATAAAAGACAACCCTTCCAATTCAGCCTCATTAAGTACCTTTTTTAGCAATCAGTTGGTATTGAATTAACCCAGAATAGCTGACCTAGAAACTCTAATTCAGACCTAGCTAAAACCTATTTCACCTCAGGCTCTTTTTCTTTTTTATCATATGTCACAAATGATCTACTGATAAAAACAGAACTTGCCTTAAATAGCACAGCAATCGCGATTGTCAGAGTATGATACATAAATATTCCACTCACTTGAGACATTTCAATTATTATGAGAACTTCGGTGGTCAAGTGTTATTCCATTCACATTATATAAATAAACACAACCGCTAAAGTAACTCTTAAAACACTGCAATTTTAAGAGATCTGAAATCCCCTGGGATATCCTCTTTCCCATCCTTGGCCAGACATATCACAGATGATCTCCTTGGCCCCCTCCCCAATCCCATCATTCTCCTCCAACAGACCAGCTACACTGGAGAGAAGGGAGAAAACTCAAAGCTGTCAAAATCCATCCAACCATGAGTTGCCCTGTGCCACGGGGAATTTGCAGTCCGAATATGACCACTCTATGTCACCTAACTGATGCAAATCATCTCATTAGAAAATCTGACTGAATGTAATGAGACAATTAAGGACTTAGTTACATCTGATTAAGGGCATGGGAAAATTCTCACACAGAGGGAAACTGCAAAAAAAGGATTGCTTACCTGACTAGGAAGGAACTGAGACAAAGAATAGGAAGGGATCCAGAGCAGGAGGATCAGGAATTCTTCCTCATTCATAAGGGAGGAAGATAGGGGGTGGAACTTGTAAGTATCAAATCTGAAGTACATTCATGGGAAGCCATTTCCACACAAATTGAACAAATTTATTGTGCGTTTCACTCGCCCACACTTTCCTATTGTCTGTCTGGGAAAGCAACATTTCAAGTGCTGCATCAGAAATGAGGGTTTGGGATCTTGACGTCTGAAAAAAATGCTGACAGTATTTAACCTACTCTGGCCAGAGAGAAATGATAAGGAGAGTCATACAAATGAGTCCCTCAGTCTTTGAAATATTTGTCTTCCTTTCATCTTTTTGAGGTTACATTCCTGTGTACTAGAGCATTGCTATTAGTTTCAATTTACAAGCTGATTTATGAGGATAGGTTCACCTACAAAGATTATGTAAATCCCACAGAAGTGACTCATTTGAGATCACACTATGTGACAGAAAAGATACGTGACCCTTGCTACCAGATGCTAATCCGCTTACTAGCTTTGCTTTCTCTTCAGTCTTTTATTACTAGCGGCCAGGAGCAGACTGGGGCAGGACCATTAAGCTGTCCCCTTTTGTGGATGTCATGACCTCTTTAAGAGCTTGTCACAGTAAGACAAGAGGATTTCTGCTCACAGGTGAGTTAAATGTCCACCTTCTCCCATGGAAGTAACACAGCGAAATAAAATAACCTCAAATAACTTAAAATTAATGAAACACAAACAAGCGAATTGGCAGATATAAACCATTTACAATCTGGAATTCTAAGTGGGTAGCTCCACAAATAACAGAAAGCTATAAGCTAAGGGGCTAGCTTTTCAGAGCTGTTCTCCTGCTGAATCACCTCTTTAAGAAAAAAACAGAACTTCAGGAAAAGCCTGACAATTGTTACCAACTACTCGGTACAGCCATTCTTAATGTTTACACTTTAATTGGTTTTGATAAACTTCTTTACCCACTCATAACTCCATAATTCTGCCACACATTACCAATTAAATGTATTGGCACTAGCACAAACTTATGTCAGTCTTTTCTTTCTTTACAACACTTCTGCTTTGAATTTATCCACCAACTTCCTCATAAAGTCTCCTCTGTAAATGCCACCAACTAAAATTGTCATCTCACGACCATTTCACCATTACTTCATGCTATTATTTCAGAAGAAAATAATGGCAGCTCTGTCACTGACTTGAGTGATGTTCGAAAAGGCTACCCACAAGGTAAGTGAAAAGAGAATTAATCCATAATTAGTATGACGAAATCACCCATCTTAGCAAGACAGATTGGCATAGCATTATACACAAATGCCTTCTTTACTTGGATAATAAAATTCCAGAGCTATCGGGAATTTTCAAGAGCAACTTTTAGTAAGATTCATTCCAACTGAGGTTTATTGTTTCATACTGCTTAGTATTACTATAAAATAGAAGCAACATTTTCCAATTTATTTAGTGTCTTGGAAATACTGGAATTCTGTAGCTCTTTCTTTTTTATTTAAAAATAGTTTTGGGGTTTTTTAATGTGAACCAGGAGAAAGACTGCAAAAAGGATTAGACCTAATACTCCTGTTCTCACCTGGATCTTCACTGCTTGCATATTTGCACATCATATTAGTGCAGAATTATTCTAGGCAGCAGGTGCTGAATGCTCTTCATTTACTTAAGACAATGAAGGTTTGTCCCCAAACCATTTGCAGCCTTATGTCTCTTAACAAAACTGACAATAAGAGTTCTATGAAAAAGAAGCAGGAGCTATCTTCAAAAGAGAGCTCTGCAGAGGAGAAATGTGCACAAACTCCTGTTAGATAGCCAAGTTCGAGTGCTCACTCACAAGTAGTCAAGGCTCCCTTTATTTCCTATATATGGATTCAGTTGCCTACTCCAGCTAGTTGTTATCTAGCCTGGAAGCACTAACTATGGACCTTATTGTGTTAAGTGCAGTGCAAACAACTCTTCAAGTCTCTGGCATCAACAGCTTCTTCATAAGAAATAGGAGACAAGAGATAAATATGTAATAGATAAATAAACTTGTATTCTATGGAGATGGCGTGACTGTATTTGTATTTGTCAGAACAGCAGAAATTGTTTTTACCACATCAGCAGCTTAATTTATGTCAAATGATACAGGGATGGTATAAGAGACCAAGTATTTAAAGGAATTTAGTTATCTGTGACATTAGGTTTTTGGATGGAGCAATTTCTAAGTAAGTGGTCATCTTTCCTATCCAAGACTCAGAAGTTCAGAACATGTATCCTCAGAAAAATCATTATTAAAAGGATATGGAGGAATATACTGTCAAATGTCCAAGGGAAAATGTGCGCTTTCTAAGTAGTTTCCTGAATGTTCCAGCAATTACTGTTAGCTCCTTTTTTCTCTTACACATCACTGTCTGCAATCAGAGCTATGCAAACAGAAGAATGCTGTTCTCGTATATTTTCCTTCAAAAGCAGAAAACAAGCTTGATGTACTCAAAAAAAAAATCTGAATTTAAATTGCAAATTTATATCTGATTGTCTAGTTTTGTTTTCTGGAGGGCTGCAATTCATTTAAACTTTGTTATTGCTTTTTTTTTTCCACCTCTCTATATACCATGTACATGTAAAAAAAAATTAAAAAATGGTTAAAAAATAAAGAGATTAATTAAAATTGTTTTTATAGCATTTTCAGTAATTAACAGGCCTTGAGGGAGAAAGTCTTCTTTAAATGGCTTATAGAAAGAAAAAACTTCTTATAGCAATATGAAGCTAAGATTATTTTTACATGATTCACCAGATTTTCAAAGATCCAGCTATACAAAGGAATTCATGAATTTCAAACATGTAAGGAAAAGACAATAGCTCTTAATTAAATTTTGCATACTTTGCTATCTTTAAATATAAAGACAGAAATAAAGATGCCCAGTTTTCTCCTTGTGAGGTACATGAGACACCAAGGTAAACAGAATTGGCTCATTTTTACTGTGTGGAGGATGAGTAAGTTAGGCAGAGAGTGGTGGACAGAGAGGAAAGTGGTCAATCTCTAAAGTATCTACTTAAGTTTTCACAGTTACTGTTGCACATTTAACCAGATTACATGGAATTGACTTTTGAATAGTAGCCACTGGAAACCCTCATAATAAAATAAGATTTTTCCCCTTTATTTATAGACACCCACCCTGTGTGGAAACTTGAAGTTGACAGTTTGATTACACAGCAGCTTCTGCATGTTGGGTTACATAGGGATTGCCAGGGCACACAGGAAGAGTTACACTGAAGAAAGAGCGTATGACAACCTGAATGAGAAATACAGGCTGTTCTTTTGAGTCTAAAAACCACACTAGATGTGCTATGATTTACCTTTGCCACCCAAAGTGCTTGTGTTATGCTGGGAGCCTGCTGCTACACAACCGCCCATTCCTGCTTCCGAGTGTGTTATCCCACCATCAGTCCTCCCGCTCACACTACTGCAGCCCAGATGGCACACAGAAACCCAGTATGTATTTGCGTGGGGAAAAAATAAATAAATATTTTTTTCCACACTAAGATGCTGACTTCAGTGAAAATGCTAATGAAAAGCTGTTAGTTATAATGGCACAAAAATTATGTTACTGCAATTCATTAGGTATCTGTGCAGAAATAGAAATAGGCCTTTTTGTATAGTGCCTATATAGTGATGTGAAAAGACAAAAATGGAGATAGAATTACTCTGGATGCAAAGGAGGAATCCATAAAAATATACTTTTATATGGATTGCATATTTTTCTCCTGTCCCTCAATCCGATATTCTCTGGTGGTACCATGATGATATGCAGAAAAAGGACAACTGATTATGCTAATGGCATCTCTAACCATGATAACAGTTGCTTAAAACTCTGCCTTTGTACATATTCTCACTGTTTTCTGCTGAGAATGTTTGTTCTTATCTTCAGTTCATCAAAAAAGGGATAGTTAAGTCTCCTCTCAGTTCTGCAGGACCCTAGTACTTTGATGTTCGTGGCCTTTTTGTTTGAGCTCTTTCTCTACAGTTAAATATTACCTAAGGCTTACAACTGAGACCGGAGTTTTCATTTGGTACTGGACTAACATACGACAAGAAACAATTCTTTGTTACAGACCTGCTTGTGCACCTGCAGTGCAGTTATTTATAAGGGCTGCATCTATCCCATTGCAACACCTCCAGGGTAGTTCTAGGTCCAGAGGGGCAGCATCTCTGCTACTGATGGACAGGTAGCACTTTTGCTGATGTGTATTATCTATATCAGTTTAGTACAGTATTTGCTGTAAGCACTTGTCCTAGAGAAACAACAAAACATGTACCTTCTGGTAATGAAAATAAGTCAGATAGATAAAGAAAAAGACAAGTGACTTTCCCTAGCTCACCCAACACATCAGTCTCATGGACAGGAATATGGCCAACATCCCCAGAAACCTTCTGAACTCCCTTGGTCTTTACATTGTGAGTAGCTCTCGTAAGTCCTGGTACATAGAGCAGAGGCTCCCTGCACTCCTGCAGGTGACCTAAGAAAGCAGAATGACCAACAAACAGATTGCTTGCTCATGCCACCAAAAATGAGTAAAAGCAATTAAGTTTCGCTCAGAAATTACCCTGGAAAAAGGCAAAAATAGAGCACAGCCCTCTTGTTCCCACTGAAGAAAAATAAATAAATAAAAAAAAAGGGTTTCTGACAAGGTAGGAGAGGTTGCTGCGTTTAAATACATTTTGATGCTCACCTTTAACAAGCAGCTTGGAGAGAACTGGACAATCCTCTCACTGCCACTAGCTAAAGAGCATAAACAAAACAGACACTCAATAGACGGCAAAATTAAAAATTGAGGAAAAAAATCATAAAGTTCCATCTCTGGCAGAAGAAAATATCATGTAAAAATACTTGAGATACTTTCCAAAGAATACCAATGCAGTAACGCACATCCCAGCACCTCCTGTGGGGGTTTAGCAGTAAAGTCAAGCTGTGTGTCCTTCACTCTGTATCCTCCAAAAAGAGACTTTAATCAGTTCTTCTTCCATGTTGGGTACATGATGTGCAAAGACACAAGGAGACAAGTAAAATCAAATCTTTTTGTCTTTTAATATATACAGCAATGGAAAAAAAAAAAAGAAAGAAATGCGACAAAAACAGAAAAACAGAAGGAATGGGAACAACTGAGGAGAAAATCACAGCCCAGGCGGAAAATTCCTCAAGGACGTATAAAAGTCAGACTTTTCAATGAGCCAGCCTGTGGGGCCCATCGCCTACGGTGAGCTCCACGTCCTCGCTCGCGCCCGGCCCAGCAGCAGGCCCAGGTTTCCTCATGCTGCTGGGCGGTGCGGGCTGTCGCCGCGGCCTCTCCTGAGGCCTCGGCACAAGCAGGGCAAACAAGAGGGGAGGTGGTGCAGGGCGCCCGCCGCCTGCGCCGCGCTAAGGGCAGAGGCACGAGCAGATCAACCGGAATCTACCTGTCAGCCCGAGCTTTGCCTCTCCTTCTAGGGAACACGTGCCAGCAACCGTAAATTCTATTTTAGCTTTCCTAGTGGGGGTTGAGTACACATTGTTTTTTCTCCTGTGACTCCGAGCCACGCGCAGTCTCTGCATGGCTCTGTATCAGAGTGGAGGGCTCCAGTGATGTGCAGCTCAGCAGCCGTGTGCTGGCTGAAAGGGCCAAGGAGCTACATGCAGAAATGAGCAGGGTTAGACTGAAACCTGAACGAGCCACACCATTAGCTTACCTTAAATTCATGCCCTTGGCCCTGACTAGGTCCTCTTCTGCTCTGGACACATCCTGAGGAATGATATCACATGGAAAATGAGCTACAGATGTCATTAAAATGCCATGAGAAGTTCCTCTAACTGACTTAAGACTCATTGCAGAACGATGGAGGATGATCCAAGGTGAAACTCTCAAATATGTCAGTGATGAATATTATTCTGTCTTCATAAGAATATCTTATTCCTAATTCACTACTCCTGAGTTGAACCCACTGGTACAATTTTCACATTTCATTCTTTGGCATTCAGAAAGGGCTACTAGTGACCACAGCTATGAATACCGCCAGCACAGGAGTCACAGGTTATTAAAAGCTGTGGTACATTGGCACTAGTGAGGACCTTAAACCATGTGTGTGACAATAGCTAACCTTCTATAAATTGTAGGCAGAATTTTACTAGGGAGTATAAGTTATTTAAAGCTTTTTGTTGTTGTTCTGATGGGTTTTTTTTTCCATAGATTTCCTTAGGTCTCATAGAACCCTACTAGTTACAGATGGAGCACAAGCATGAGGGAGTGAAGTAAATGCAATTCTCCCCTGTTAATTTCTTTTATTTTAAATGTGTCAGCACATTCTTCACATTTTATCAAATAATTTCTGAACAATCTTAAATATTTTTAAAGAAAATGTAATTCAATAGAAACTTCCAAAATTTCACATTTCGATCTAGGAAAAAAAAAATCAATTTGCTGAATTTCCTGGAAAAAAAAAACCTCCCTATGAAGCTCGTCTTTGTCCTTGTATCACAAATCGTAGGACTCTCTGTTTCATTCCTAGCCTCCATTTCTTAGGTATATACTTGAAAAAGAAAGGACACGGGATGTCTCATAAAAACTGTATTTTGCCTAATGATAATTTGTCTTTTAAACTATTCCCCAAATTATGTGGACTCACAAACACTCGTACCCAAAACAATTATTTCAAACACTTATTTCAGCTGTTTTGCTGTGAGACAACATCTGTGCTGTAAGCAGTGAATTTTCACTCTTCCCACAGTCCTGTCCCTTAACAGTTCTAGAAATCGAGCATCATTTCCCTCCCAGATCTGTTGAGATGAATTCAAGTAATTAGATGGATCACTACAGCTGAACTCCAGGCAGACAACAGCTGTAAGAATCAAAATCTCTCTTTCACTGTGGTGTCAAAAGCCAAAAGCTTTAAGGCTTGACCAAGCACTGACACAGCACTAAAAACAAAGCCTTGATTCTGCCTGAGTAGATTAAACACAAACAAAAAAAAATCCACATGATATAAGAATAAATTAGTTCTTACTCGACCGCATCAATGAGTGATGCGATCTGTGGAAACGCTGAGCACAACTGGTCTCCTTTGACTAAAGTTCAGACCTGCTTTAGCAAAAAGTTAAAACAATATATTATAAAGGACTTTTCTCCATAAATTTATATACTTTATTTATTTATACCTTTTTTCTTTTATTTTCTTCTTGCACAACCATTGCCTCAAGATGAACTCTTACTTATTTGCATTGTCTCAAAGTCTGGCAAAATAAAATTTACATGTGTGGGACTAGGGTGCTTTTTGTGACACTTTTTTCTCTAGCTCAACACAGTGGCCTAAACATTTTCTACTGCAGTAGTGGACTTGCCATTTTCTCTACATAACCTCTAGCCAATAGGGAATGTCATTAGTTAGAGCAGTCAATTTTTTCCTTCCCTGCAGAAATCAAATGTGTCATCTCTACAGCACTCTCAGGCTCTGGAAGCCAAAAGAGTAACAGCTTCATTTCACTTTCAAACCAAGGAAGGTCTGCACATAATACTGGTGCTGTGCTAGGAAGACGGCTTGTGTATAGCTGTATTTTCTTAATTTTCAGAGATGAAGAATATTAATGTGGCTTTTTCAGCAAAGAGGCTAAAACAAGCTTTCACAAAGAAGCAGCTTAATGTTTAATATATTCTACAGCCTTTGAGGAGACTAGGCATTTCAAGCTGCCGATGAGAGGAAATACTGAAAAACTATTTTTAATACTGATATTAATACCAATATAATCATTTTAATACTGATAAACTATTTTAATACTGATAAACTGATGTTTAACACTGATAAAAATCAGGATATTTCTGTAAACTTGAATTTTTGAAAATCTTCCTGTAAATATGTTTTGGATTTGAGGGACCCTTTTCTTCTAAGCAAAGAATAATTCATCCTGTTACCATTTAGGAAACTCATCCTGCAAATTGACATTTACCAAATATATCATGCTGTGTCTTAAAAATAAACAGCTATGCCCATTAGCTCAGCTGGGAAAAATACCATTCCATCTGGATGTCTATGAAATATTTTATATTTTTATAAAATTATCTTTTATATAATTATATTTTTTCATATTCCATATCCTCTTTTTCCTCTTACAAGCTGTATGCGAATTACTTTTTGTGTGTGTGTGTGCTTGCTTTCTTCAAAGGGCTTACCTTGTCATTTATTAGAACCTTCCCAGCACAACTCTGCCCAAGGGTCCTAACCTACATAGCGCCTGCGCAGCCACCAGGGCACAAAAACCCAGCGCTCACCTCGTGAAAGACAGATCAAACACTTTGTGCTGAATCTCTAGCTGGTGTAAAACTGCAGGGCACCAGTTTTTAAAAGAAAGCACTACAGCAGCACTCTATTCCTGTGATGTATATTACCCACAACGGGGGGCACAAACCAGTAATGTGTTTTGAACTTTTCTATTCCCTAAACCAGGTGCTAAATCGTATCATGTGCACTATGCTAAGTCACTGTTCTATTCCCAGAGGCAAATTACTGATTTTGAGGTCACACTTCAAGTCATGAATTTCTAGCTGGCCCACACATTCATCAATTTTTGTCCTGTAATCAAATTCAGCTTAAAACTAAATTTACAGAATTTAGAACAGCACACAGAATGACCAGGCCTTGAGGTTTAATCTTGTCTGAGCCAAGATATCTGTTTTTGTCATCAAAGATTATCACATTTATAAGACTTTTCACTTGTCATAACAGATTTACTGCTTATTTTCTACAGCCCTTCCTTGGGAGCGGTATGTTCTTGCCATTCTAATATCACAATTCAGTTCTCAATGGTAGCTACGTAACATTTGAGGTTTTACTCAGAACATCAAGCCAGTAGCCAAAGAGTAAATTCAGACAAACTGGTCATTGATACCAGATCTGATGGAAGAAATAAAGGTCAGTGAGTAGATCACGGGCCAAGTAGAAGCCAAATTCTGAAATCCACCCTAATAAATGAAAGGCCATAGCAAACACACTGTTTCTCATTCTACATTCTTCCTTCTGTTTATTAGATTTAAATGTGCATGGTGCTGTCTTACATACATCATACATAAACAGTTTTCAGACCTTCATATTAATTGGTTAAAAATGGGGATTCTACACATCTCTAACAGAAATTAGAATCATTCATATCTCTGGTGGTTAGCTGGTTGCTTTGGATGAGGAGACATTAAGACATACACTCAGAACGGGCATAACCTGAGTACTCCAATAACAGGCATATTAACCTCAAGTGAAAATTAACTGGGGCAGGCATACTGAAAGGGAACTGAACCATCTCTCACAATTGCTACTTAAAAATACTGAACTAATTATTTCTGATGGAATTTGACGGCCTGCAGATCAACGACTCTGGGCAGAAGGCATTACCATACCCAGTAACCAGAAGTTTGAACATAAAATGCCAACATCCAGGTTTTGAGCCATGGCCCAATGTCCCTAAGAGCTCAAAATAGACGAAGCTCAAGCTCTTGGTGAACTAGAGGCATTTCCATGCAGATGTCAGATATATTGAGGCACTTTTTAGAGTGGGAGAGCTGTTAAGCTCTTTACACACACAGTCAATGAGATTTTTCTCAAAATTCAGGCTCTAAACACTTTATCATCAGTAAACAGTTCTAAAACATTCTAATCATTCAGTTAGAGCATCACTGCAAATTAAACTATCTGAATTTTAAATTGACGACTTTTATAAAGCATCATATTAAACAGCCTGTTCTTACCAGTTCCCCAGCTGATTGTTTTCATTCCTTTGCACATGTAAGGTATGCCATTAATCAAGAGTAAAGAAAGTGATGCAAAATGCTGTAAAAATGCATATTTCATGGAACTTACTTCGTTAACTCACACTGATGCAAGAGCAAACATCTAATATTCAGCAAAGGAGGAGAAAAGATATATAAATCCAAATCCCTTTTACAGATGCAGAATCATGGAGCACGGTAGGTCTTGAAGAAACATTTTATGTGCACAGTTCTTCTGTGCACTTTACCATCATGCCACATTTTTCATTGCTACACTTCCCCTCTCCAGGAGAAGGATACTATGAGGAATTTGCTAAGGACTTTGCAAGGACAGAACAGAACATGAGTGTGAATTTAATTTGGTTTGTGCAGATAGCTAAAGTCTAAGCCCAAAACTTTCTCATGTTAGATTTTCTTCTTCTTCAAAAACAGAATAAATCATTGCTATTGTTGACACATCTCATCTGCATGCAGCTCTAATTTTAGATGGGCTAGAATCAGTCTTTTCTGGTTCTAAAGCAGTAGGAATAGGATTATTTTTCCCCACTTTCTCCCTACATGGAGAATATTTTTTTTCTGGATATTAGCAAGATTATTTGTGGTGCTTTCTTGGGAACACTCCTTTGGTTCATTGCATCCCCTTAGGCTAAGAAATGGGAACGCACACTGTCACTGGCAACGCAGAAAGGAAAGGATTTGTTCTCTTATGCTACATAATCATGAGATCAGCATAGCTTTTATCAGGATGGAATTGGATGGGTTGTAGCTAACACAAGCAATTCTAACACAATCAGATACACGAATAGCTCTGGGTTTTATTAACAGTTGATGTAAAGAACCATGTTCTAAATAAGCAAATTCAAGCAAATATGATTTTCTCTAGCAATTCTACAAGAATTATTCTACAAGAACTGTAGTCTTAGCTTTCCTGGTTGCTCAAGTGGACTCTGATATGTAGTCTTGCTTTCTTGAGGATAATGTTATGGAACCACTCCATATATTCACAGTATTATTTGCCCTGTAGCATGTCACAGACAGCAGCTGAAGGAAGTCAGTAGCTCTCAGGTCAAAGAAATAACGTAGCCAGTGGAAGCCATTGACAAGACCCATTTCACACTGTGCTATTGCTAGTTTGTGCTTTTCAATGCCAGTGGAAATAACAACGGGCACAAAATAAAGGAAGATAATAACAGACTGATTTTGCCACTTCTCATCAGGACAGCTATGAAAGATTTCTCACTTTAAATGCCATTTTAATGTCTCTATAGTTCACTGCAGCACACTTTGATATGAACATGCAATTTACTTACATGCTTATTAAAGGACAAGAAATATCCAGATCTATTTATGAAAACTAAGGTAAGAAATCAAGCAGATAAAATCCGAGGCTACCTAAAAGCATAGCACCGTCCGTGTCCCGCATCGCTCATGTATTATTGTTTGTTTTAGTGACACAAATATAAATCTTTCTGTTAAGAAGGAATTTGAATTAGTAATACTAAAAAGGCCTCTGCCAGTTAGTGTTTCAAATAGTATCATCACAAAGTCCCCTGTCTTAAAAATGACTTAAAATCTTATCAAATCTTCATACAGAAGTTATGAGACTGTCTACAAAACAAATAAATAAACAAACAAACAAAACCACATGGTATTAATACCTAAGAATGAGCTGTTCCTATGAGGATAATCATCATAAGAAGAAAAGCAGGATAAAAGTGTTGTACTAAAGCATACTGAGAGTAAACAGAGTGAAACGGATTTCCTCAAGTCCCTCTGAGGCCTCTCTCACAGCACTACTTACACCGTTATCTTGGTCACTTGGTCCCTCCGGCTGGGCAGCCCTACGGTGGCAGCTCTTGACATTGCAGTCACCAGTTAGAGGACAGGCTAGAGCAGGAAAGACTGAGTTCCCCTTCCCAAAAACGCCTTCTCATTTGTTTTTTTTAATGTTTTCCTTTGTTATCTCATACATTCAAAGCCCAGGGCTGGAAGTGGCCACCAGGGCAGTTTCCCTAGACCCAGTGTGACCCACGGTGAACACCATGGAGAGTCCTCACAGTAGCCTAGAGCTTCTCTGAATGTTTTCGTTCATAGCAACTCCCTTACTCTAAAATCTGGCATATTAAAATGACTACCCTGATACTTCTAGCAGATCATTTCTCATAGAGAATGCATATTCCAGGCAGAGAAGCAGACTTAAAAGAAGAAAAGGGTTTAGAATAGTCAATAATTTAGAGGAAAAACAAAGAGACAAAATCCTCAGAGACACCCTCTAGACACAAACATCAAAACATTCCAATAGTAGGAACTCAGACAGGAATTACTAAACACAGAGGGAACAGTCTGAGAAATGTAGAACTTGGACTCATTGTCCTTAAGATACCTCATTATGCCTGGAAATCATAGCTCTCTCCAAAAGCCCAGCCTTTGTGTTGCTGATGTCCTTCAGTAAGTTCCCCCTCTTTCAGTGTCTTCTGAAATGATCAGCACTTTTACCCATAGCGCTTATAATCTTCCTCACTTTAGTCTTCAGCACCTTCATCAAAGACTGACTTTGCACAGAGGAGAAAAAAAATCATTCCACAGTTAGGGCCCCATTCCACAATACAGGCACTCTCAGTTGCAGGATTTCTGTGTTGACCTGAGACAAATCTGCTGCAGAAGCAGCCTAAACTTACAGCATGCCCCAAGAAAAGGTTAGCATGCTGCTGCCCTGGTCTACAAGGAGACCAGAAAGCCAGTTCTTTGCTCAAATATTCACATTTCTTCTTAGGACTTGCTCTGTGAGGAACTGTGAATTACCATGTCTTTTTCCAAAGAGCATTTAATAACCTACCTTGTTCTGGCCCATGCTCTGGATGGCTCTCATTGTGGAAAGCAGATATCTCATATGTATTTGCTCACACAAAGGCACTGTGTCCCTCTTACAGACAATCCACAGATTTTTTCGCAATAGGGCACCAGCTGTGTTAATCCCTTGAGCAAATTAATGCACCATCTACAATGCATCAGTGCTAGATTCCAGGGAACTGTGAGAATTAACTTATTTTGGACAATCCTTAAAACAATATTTTAATCATGTACTTGCCCTTTAATTTCAAAACCTTCACAGAATTTTACCCAATAAGGTCTATGAGAAACTGGCATTGCACTGCTGAAACTACCAAGGACTCAGTCCATAAAGAGAGTTTAGGAACATAATTCCTATATAATTTTAAGGTCTTTTAAACTAATTAGAGAAGATTAGGATGAGGTGAGAGAACGCCAGCCCTGAATATCCCCAACCTAGTGTTACTGTAACCTACTAAGAAGAGGGAGATGATGGGAAAGTCTTTCTTCTATGTCAGGCAAATGCAAGGATTTAAATTTTCGGTAACTTAACTATATATTTAGGATCATTTTGGGAGTTACTCTGAGCAAACATATTGGGTCAGATTTCCTAAGTGAAGTAAGGGAAATGCCCAGTCTGTGAATAACAGTCTGTGAGGACGCAGTGATGCCCAGTCTGTGAGGACGCAGGGTAACCCCTACGCTGACAAAGTCTAAGATCCAACTATGCAGCAGAAATGCAAGTGCCTGGAAGGCGTGCAGGCACACAGAGCTTGTAAATACACAGCAACGATGGAAAGGAAGGACTTTACACGTGTCACGGTACCTAAGTGGCCCAAATGTGCATTAGTGTTGGTACGTTCCCTCCCCTAAATGAACCCAGAATACTTCAATACATCTTCTCTCTTCCTGTGACCTCAATTTCACTCTACTGCTGTAGAAGATACTCCCCAATTTGAAAGATAATTTCCATCCAAGTTTTCTGATATTGCCTTCTCATCTGCCACCAATGCTGGAGGTTACTCTGTCCTTCTCCTCCTTTATATTTACAGCATGAAATTTCTTTGGTTCCATTTCCAATTCATGAAATATAAATGTATCAGCAAATAAAAAAGTAATTTAAGGTCAACAAAGAAGCAGGCAGTGTAACGATTTTTTAAGACTGTATGAAATAAATGAAATGGAGCAGCTCACATAAACAGCATCTTTAGCTTATTTCTGTGGCCTTTTTAAATTAACCCTTTGGAAAACAAACATATGCAATAGACAAATCATATTGATCCTACACAACGGATGTAGGTCTCAGAAACTGAACTAGAGACCATCACTATGTGCAGATGCCTTGGGAAAAGTAATTACTGCTAAATTCTCCCATCTTTTTGGCTGTGTAAATACTTCCAAGGACACAGGATTAGTTGGGAAAATATTACCCTGTGTTAAATACTAGTATCTGCTCCTACATAATGAATCCATCCTCCAGTATAGCATTAAGGTAGGTGTTGATTAAAAGCTGTCATTGAAGAACTCAGTTCTTTATATGTGCAATATAAACAGTGCCAAAATACTGCACGTTAGCAGCTACAACACAGGAGGCGGAAGGCTTGTTTCTCAAATGGACCATGTTCTCAGTATGTAGAAACCCTGTGAATAAGAGTAGGTAATTTTTCCCTCACTTTTTGTTCTTTTTATTTGCTACTGCTGTTCTGCTCCTTTTAAAACTCCTTAGGCATCAGTAGAAAAAAATATTACCCATAAAGATCTGACGTGGCCACAGCAATTACAAAGCAATGCCAGCTGCAGAATCTACGTTTGGGTTCCAGGCAGTTCCGCACTTTTTGAAGCTAATTTGAAAATGCACCGTTTAACTCTAGCAAGTAAGCACGCCAAATATAAGGCACTGCGATGTGTTAATCTAGCCACTGCCATGATTTAATTGGCCCAGAAAATTGCTTGAGGTGTTTGGGATGGCAATTAAGGCTAGGAGAGTCTGAGAAAACAGCCTTTGGTCGTGGAGGGGTATTTTATTCTGATTTTTAAGAAACTGAACCCCCTCTCAGCTAAGACTCATGGGCCTAATTAGACATTAATTAAAGCTACTTGCTGATGCTTGGCTGAATTACAGCTCAATAGATAAATTTTAAGTGGCAGGTACAAAACTTACTCTTTTCTATTGCTCCCTTTTGCCTCTGCTTCTAAGAACCAGAACTTCCCAAATCATCAAATTGGTTAAATTCAAATAAAAATAAATGTCTATCTCTAGCCTCAGCCTCAAAACTTGCAGATCCCCCCTCTAATTTGGCTTAAGGAGAATAAATTCTTCTGAGAAAGAAAATGCCCCTTTCTTGCCATTTTCATCATGCTGTGATTTGTGATGCTGCAGTTGAGTCTAAGTGTTGTCACATACTGTGGATGTCCAACTAGAAGGAGCTGACTGAACCCAAATAACTGGTAAATTAGCAGCAAAGCTGAGATAAGATCTTTTATGAAAAATGCAGATAACTAACTCATTTTACAGGTAGAGACTAGACACTGTCCCGCTTCCATTTTGACCCCCAAATAACTAACAGGGCTAGTAGGAAAGCTCTGCCTTTGAGCAAAACCAATGGCTGAGCAGCAGCAAGCTGCAAGTCAGGCCCTCCAGGGAGAGAAACAAGTCCTGACACCCAAGTGCTGCAGCTCTTCGAGGGCAGGCTCCCGCGCTTGCCACAAGCCATGGCAAGAAGCACAGGGCTCGTCGGCTGGCTCCTCGTGCCCTCTGTGCCAGGTACTTGAGTACCAGGGAAAAGCAGCTCAAACTCACCATATACTCAAACTATAATTTAAGGAACCACAGACATAGTGCTAAACTTCACAGTTTATTTTAATTAGCAAACCTCAAGCAACACTGCCTTTGATTTTAGTTCTCCTTGTTTATAATACTATCCTACACCACGGTAG
The DNA here is from genome assembly GCF_059628265.1 of Tinamus guttatus. NCBI lineage: Eukaryota > Metazoa > Chordata > Aves > Tinamiformes > Tinamidae > Tinamus > Tinamus guttatus. The sequence continues at coordinate 14,083,271 of NW_028288821.1, read as the reverse complement.
CAAGCCCACTTTCAATACTTAAGTAGTTTGTTTTAACTAAGCTGGAATGCCATCATATTCTCTCTCCTGGTTATTTGGGTCTAGCGGGACCAGCAGCATATTCTTCTAGCAATTCTTGGCAGTTATTTTTGGGAGGGCTTGTTTATTTTGTTTTAATCAGACTGTTCTCAAGTCTTGTTGTCACAGAAACAGTGAACATCATAACTAGTTGACAGTTTTTCCCTCCGTGCCTTCAGTGCCACTCAGATTGCAGATTGAATTTAATAAGCCAATTTAATAGCCTACCTAACCTACCTAACTGCAAGTTTTGCTAATAACATGACATTATCCTGTTCAGCATATTCTGAACGACTTGTGTGAATTATTTTCCTACAGACTAGAGCAGTGTTTTTTCTTTGGTTAAATATATGCTTTTCTCCCCTTTAGTTTCAAGGCAGGTATTCAACCTTGTGAACTTAGTTAATTTATTGACTATAAAAATGTTTTTCAGGATGGAAACATTCAGAGTTGTTCTGTGTTTCACAATGATATGGCTGAATTTCCAATTTTATACAGTAAGGACTTGGGCTGTCAGGGTTTTTTTAAGGAAGAAAAGTAATTTGGTCTATGAGATTAGCTACTGACTTTATAGATTCACCTTCTAAGCAGTGAATTCTTACATATTAATTTCAGAACAAAAACAGTAAGGCAGTGTGCCTCCTTTAACAGAATACAGCAGCTTCAAGTTGACCAGTCAGTCAACTGTTGACCAGCCAGTTAGACCAATATATTCAGAATTAAAACATCTCTCTTGAAAAATTCCCTGCACTAGATCATTACAGCTCCATAGCATTATAGAAGATGACCCGGATACTGAAGTACACACTATCGTAATAGGTGTAGATGAATCATTCAATGCTATTGTCATAGTCTTCTTAAAGAAAATATAAGATTAGAAAGTAACATTAATTACAAGACCCCTTATTTTAATTGCTTGAAACCTGCATAGCAATATATTTTTCCAGAGTGAAAAATGAAATAGTCTGTCTCTGCAAAAGTAAATGTCAAATAAATTTAATATTTTCACTGCAGTCATAGGGAACAATCTTTTTCTTATGAACCCACCCTAAAAATCTCAGTCTGTAAGCCTGAAAGTCATCCACCTCAATTCGAAGCTGGAAAAAATAAATAAAGCTCTCTAAGAATGAACTTGGAAGACAATAATTTTAAAGTTAAGATAAAGGCGATGAACCAGAATTTCATATAATCATATTTCATATAACATACTGACTGCAGTATATTATGTAAGCGATGATAAGTCTGTTTATATCAGCTGTAGATCTGATTAATGATCTTTGCAATACTGCAGTGCACATGCAGTGTAGCAGTCAGACACACACTTCACGTCTGTCAAGGACAGACCATTGCAGAGTACATGCAATAGGTACATGCAGAGTACAGCAAGTAGTCCTTGCTGAAAAAGCACTATTTTCTGCCACCACAAATGCAGCCCAGGAGACTGAGAGCTGAAATGAAGCACTCACGAGTACTGCGGTAACTCAGAAATGACAGGTAGTTCCTCACAGAGCGGGACCAGAGATGAATTAAGAGTTTTAAGGGAGACTTTAACTTGCACATAAAAGTCAGTCACAATCTGTCTGGAAAATAGAAACACTGTTCTTACAAATTTACCCCATTCAGCAGGTTAACGTGCGTTTGCAGTCAGAATTCTTTCTATTTTGCGATGCATTTAAGCTCTGTAAATTTTAAATAGCATATGTGTTTGACGCTTTGTCCCCTGGTGTAGCTGCCATCAGAGGAGATGACATCCAGCAGCCAGAGATGAGGCAGATGACAGCAAATAGAAAAGGTAATTCACATCTGTGATTTTTTCACATTCACATCTGTGGATTTAATTTTCTTTTTTGTAACAATAATCTAATATATGATTTTGATATGTACAAAGTTTTGCATAAAGCTGTCAGTAATTCTTCATCTCCATTTTGGAGCTATTTAACAGCATTATGGCTAGAAAGAAAAAAGTGTTGTTACTGAACTTTACCACTTTAATGTACAGATTGACAAATTCTTCTAACCAAACCCAATCCAACCCAACAGAAGAGAATAAAAAAGCCAAATTCTTAAAGATCAGTTCTCTCCTTAATTGCATTAATAGCCATTATTTTCCCATCAGGACATCCATCAAACCTAGTCATGATCCAGGCTGCTACAGTAATAGACACAGTTTAGATACAGAACAAAACATGCAATTCCTCTTCCAAAATCTAAGTAAAAGGCAAGGCTGGGAAACAGATGGTGGAGTACAAGGAGAGAGAGGGACAGCATCGATCAGGACAACACAATATTTACAGCTTGTCAGCAGCCTAATTTCTCAAGAGACGCAAGATTTTAAGGAGATAGTGAAAGGCTTGGACAGAAATTTATTGTGAGCCCCTCCCAGCTTGTGCACACTCAAAAAACTAGGAAAATCTTTTCTCTCAAAACTCCAGGTTATTTGCATTAATAAATACATTCACATAGAGTCATTAAACTGTGAACATGTACAATTACATTTTATTAATATTTAAATTTTTAGTATTTAAATTCAATCTCATTTAAAAGGCCCTTTTGCAATTTTTTAATGAAAATTATACTGTAAAGATCTTTCCAATGTAATGCAGGAGTGCATTGTGAGTTTGCTAACCAGAGCCTGCATTGATAAAGTGCCATCCTGAACAAAAGAAATAATGTCTTTGAATGCAAGGGGCCAAAAGTTCTGCAACTCCTTTGCCATTTCGAGGAAAAATGGCTATGCTATGCAACTTTAGGGCATCAGAATTGACTACAAGTAGCATCAGGTCAGTCCAAGAATAGGACTGCAAATCGTGCTTTGTGCTAGCATTCTGTAAAAGGAAAAACATATATTTTTAACCCATATGTGCTTTTCAAGTCACAACATACATTACATTCCTGCAGTACTGGAGGATTTGGTAAGAGAGGTCTGTGAAGTCTTTCTGAGGATATCTATTTTGTAGTCAAAATAAATCACAGAGGGCTTTATACAGAAATCATATTTATTTAAACTAACCTGTGGATACTCGGAGCTCTCAAATATGCAGGAAAGTGTCTAATTTAGCTAGCTTTCAGTCAGGTTTTTGCAGTTTGCTGTGAACTCTGTGTGGCTGCAGGAGCCCCAGTTTCTGAGCCTAGTGCACCACTCCACAGCCACTGGTTTGAATTGGGAGCCCCTGCTTTTCAGGGCAGAGTCCTTGAAAAGGCTATTTATTTTACAAAATAGTAAATGGATGTCTGCTGCTGTGGAGAATGATTCCAACTGTCAGACTCCAAATCACTATGCCAGTGTTATGTCTGGATGTTTTACAAGTTTTCATGTGCGTTACTTGGAAAGGAATTCAAAGTAATTGAATAGATTTCTATAATTTCTTCTTTAAATCAGACCTAATTCCATTACTAATGATTTTCATATCAGTTATTTCTGTCAGACTCCACTACTAAGACTCTTAAATTTAATTGTTAGTATAGCACAAAGATAGTTACTATCTTCTTAGTTATGCAATTAAATAAATGCTAATCTCTTTCTTTAATAAACCAGATTATAGGACTTGTACTGACCTAAGTTTGTGATAGATGTTTAAGACACAGTGTGTTTATATGTTTAAATACGCAGCAAACTTATAAGCAGCTGGCAGTAGGGAGGTTATTATCTGACCAAGAACCTAGTATTTATTGGGAAAAAAGGGGTTTTCAGAGCTTTTAATCATGTAAGTCACGTTAAAATTTAGGAAGTAGAAAAGGCAGATTGAAAAGATAAAGTAACAGATGCATTGTATTAAAAGGAAAGAGAAACAAATGCTTCCTGTTTGGGAGCATCCCAATTGGGTTTCACAGAACATGGGATCAGTTTGTGCCACAGAAAGCAGGACTGCTGCACTGTGAAGCTTACAGCAATGACAACATTTAGCAGGAAGTGTGACAGTCTTTTTCAAAAAATATACAACTCTCTTCAGGTTTTTCCCAACGAATCCCTTTGCTTAGATAAAAATAGATCTGTAAAGATCCTAGGTTTGCGCAAGCGAGCGCTCATTGTGGAGGCAGGGAGATACTCAAAGTAAAATAAGGCTGGTATTGGAAAGAGTAGAAAGATCCTCCACTTCTGGAAATCCTGAGTTCTATTTATTTCACTGTCATCAAGTGACAAACACATTTCAGGGAAATTTGATAAGGGGGACTTAGATATTGCCCTAGTGATATCAGTGCACTTTCATGCCGGAGTCCTGAATAAATATTACTGCAGTGAATTGCTGGGGGTTTTAATTTATTTGTTTGTTTTAGTACTTAATAGGTTTCAGGGATTAAACCTTTGAGCCATATCTCCTTTGTCATTTGCACTGGTATTGACCTTTATTAAGGTCCATTATGAGAGAGACAAAATTCACCCAAATGAGGGAAGATGGACTTCTCTATAATTCTACTGCCTAGTCCCATAACAGTTTTTACATGATTATGCCGGACAAAAATTCTATATCACCTCTGTAAACTCTTTTTATATACGTCACTGATAAACTGAGTCAGAAATATGGCAAAAATGGTTAAAACTGTGTCAACAGAGACTACAGGTTGATGAACTCACCCTTTATCAAAAACAACAGCTAGCCGAAGTTTTGTTATTTTGCTTGTAAAACTTTCTGAAGAGGTTTTTTCAAAGGTACTTACTTCATTGCCTTGAAAGGGAATCCTTATTACGTTTTATACCGTAGTACTTGCAGCAATTGATACATAAGCCTGTATTTTCCTATGCCATGATTAAACATATTATTTAAGGCTTAAATGAATCCATTAATATGTCAAGTGCAAAAATGACAGTTCTCATTTTTGATAAAACCGTTATCAAAGTCTAGTGTATAATAACACATGACGAACATTTGTTTCATTTTATAATATTATAAGCTAAGTCAATGGAAAAATCATTACAGAAAATTACTCTCAAGTATAATATGTCCCTCAAATAACATAAAGGGAATATCAGAGCACAAAATCAGAGAGGGTTCATTTAGTTAAAAATCTTTCCTCAATGTTAGCAAGGTGCTTGAATGACAGTAAATGAAATGCCAATTTCATATTCATGCTTCATATATCTCAGAACTGACACAGTTCTTTCGTTTCTCTAGAAAGACTTCAGCTATTCTGAGGAGTAAAAGTCTAATTAAGAGTTTCTTTCTCAAACCTATTAGATATATTTGATCCTAGATATGGTTTCACACTTACATTCTTAGAGGAAAGTATTGGAGGGAAAGTAGGCAAAAGCTGGCTACAAAGTATAGATGGTTAATTTGACACCAAAACTCGACTTGGCCCGTTTTCTGCAGCGTCTACTTTTAGAATTTAGATGCAATAACATAGGTAACCGAAATCAGATATCTCTGTCCGGAATTACAATCCTTATTATCACATTCTTCCCAATCATCGGAAAATCTATAATCCACAGACATGGATGACTGCAAACCCCAAGCTGTCTGCAGGTTTGGTCTCTGGGCACTCAGGAGTTCAAACAGTGTTGAGCAGCTCAATGCACGACCCCCCTCCAATAGAGTGAATTTATGCTTCTCCACATCTACTGAAGCAATAGCTAGAATTTGAGGACCATAAAGGAAGCTAGTTCTAAAGAGTGTACATTTAGGTAATACTTTATATTTAACAATGAAGACCTATAAACTTCCAGCAATCAAGTCTCTTTCACTGGGAATCAAGAACCAGGCAAAAATTAAGGAAGTTACATACTCCAAAACTAACAGCACTGCCCAACCTCACAATCCTGCACCTAATCACATCACCTTTCCCGCCCTCTCCCATATAAAAAATAAAACATGACCATTTAAAAAATAAAACATCATGCACTGATTTTTCTAAAGTGAGATGTTACCAAAAACCATGTACTGGAGCTGGAAAATAATGAGAATAGTTGCATATACTCAACACAAGCAATACTTGCAAAACCAATAAAACCTGCTAAAGCTCTTATTTGATTTAACACGATATTTTTCTTATCAACACATTTGCAGTCTCTTGTACAAGGCTGTGAATTCATTTGTGGCAGTTTACCTTTGTTTCCTGAAACCGTGTGATAGTCCTTAAGAAAATCACACTTCCGAAGAAAATACCAGAGAGAAGGAAAGAGGTCACTTGTAACAGGAAGTTCAACCTGGAGGGCTTATATTAAGGTATGCCTCGAAAGCTCCTTCATTTACTTAAAATAAAGTCCATAGACTTACTCGAGGGTACAAAAAACCTCAGTGAATTAACCAGAACTTGTATGTGCAATACAGAATGACACAAGTGCAAAACGAGCATCACGGCAGATGGAAATCCCCTGAAGTCTTCTTCACAAACAGTGAAGTCTTCTCAAACAGCAGCGACACAACCTTGTGACCCTTCATGTACAGCAACACTGTGCAAACTGGGCATGTTTGCCTGCCTCTTTGGGCCAAGTAGAGCATTTACAGTTACATTTGCTGTTGTCCGTTGATATCTAAGATCTTATCTGGATAGCAACCATAAACCCTTGTAAACAGACCTAGCCACTGTAGCATATATCCACGCACCACTCGTGCTCGACCAGGAAATACTCATCACCATTTGCTGTCTTATGAACTAGCTATGGTTTCCACTTGCTGGGCTAGTCACTTAGTCCTTTTAAATAACTAATCCACTACAAGAGAGCAACTGAGAATAAAAGTGACTGGGAAGCCAAAAGATGGCATGTGAGCGTTAGGGTTATTCATCATTAAACAAAGTGAGGAATTGGCAGGTATGATAATTAACAGGCGTATGGCTACCTTAAATGTTAATAAATTTCCTTCTCTCCTTCCCATCCTTGTCCTAAGCTGCTGCAAATGATGTGAAATAATTGCTTTGACAGACTTATTTTTCCCCTAGACCAGATGTGTTGATCTCCCTTAGGTTCTTTTACCAAAGTGACAGCAGATTTTAATCTTCCTGTGCCCACTGTAGCAGCTGCACAAACACTTCATTAACATAAGAATGGTGGTAAGAATGTGCTATTAAAATGGGGGGCTTTCTTGTGCATCCTTTTTTATATATATAGTTCATTGAATATTATGCTCTAAGTTGGTGCTAAATTGGGAATGAACAAATGCATTTCAAACCCTCACTTGATATCCATGGGTATGCTCAATTTTTTTACAGACAACTCAAATTTTTAGCTCAAGAAATTTTGCATCTGTCCATTGGAATAGATGGCAAAGGATTGGAATAAAACATATTTGAGAGAAGTTTAGCAGAAAAACAGGAATTTTCCTGCAGAAATCTGTGTTCTTGCAATGCTTTTTTGTTCTGGTTTTCATCTACACAGAGCTGAGTCTATGGCATGCAGCATCTGTTACCTCTGCTACAATATTGTCAACATGGTGAAGCTTTTTATTTTGAAAGGATTATAACTTTTCTTTTTGAGGTGATGCACTTCTCTGACAACTTAAAAGTCAGCTTCCTTCCTTAGGTTTCTCTTGGTATTTCCCATCGTTACAGATGTGATTACTGAGAATTTACTGAGTCACTCGCAGTAAATGGTGAGTGCAGGGTTGTTATTTTTTTATGAAGAGGAGAATTGAGACAGTCGATCTTTTGCATATTTAAGAGTTTATTTGATGTAAAATTAAGAAGAAAAGCATACTTTGCCAAGCAGAGAAACCTTCACAAGATAAGGTCTGTTCTGGCTGTTGCTCACTAGGGGCACTGGCATTATTCCTCCTTGTCTAAAGCACACAGACATAAATTTGAACTGGAAAACAGGCATCTAACCACTTTCTCACATAAGAAGCACTTGCTATACAGATGTAGCTATATATGCATACACATAAATATATATCTATGTATATATTCATAAAAATAGATGTATCTATCTATATGTATGTACAAATAAGTGCTTCTTTCCTGCACCAGCTGTCACCTCTGAAGCATACGCCTGGCTAGGAAAGCCGACAAATGCTTTCTGAAGCAGAGATCTCTTCTATTTCCATAGCATGTTGGCAGGAGGTGGTAGTAAGGATTAAGAAATCGGTTCTATTCTTGCTAAGAGCCAACTGTCTGGGAGGATGCTTTGGGGCACTGTGGATGTGATATGTTGGTAGTTCCTGAATTGAAGGGGAAAAAATGAATTTGTATGCGGATATCTGAAATTTCTGTCTATTCCATGCTCATCACTTGGCTACCTAGGCTTGCTCTTTGCAAGGATGCTGCAAATCATATCTGAAGGCTCCGAGCGAAAATCTGACAAGCCTTTACACTACCTCTGACACATGTACTGCAACATCCAGGCTCTTTGCAGCTTCTTCAAAATTCAGAAGGTCAAATTTTGCCCTCAGATGTCAGAACGCAGCTCTCATTGCCCTGATTTTAACCTCACAACGGTTCAACTTCTGCATAACTTTTTACAAACAGCATTGTGTCATCGAGAAGGAAAGGATGGCTAGGACCTTATTTGAATTATCCTAGGGCATGTTGTCTTGACCTTGGTCACAATTTTGCCCGCAGACACAAAGGGCAGTTGGAAGCATCACAACATGTCAAGACCCATTCACCTGGCACCAGGGGAAAAGGCACCACAGGGACTGCCTTGCCTTAGCCCCAGGTGTTACCAGCTGGATGAGCCAACACCTGCTACAGGCGAGCAGCAAAATTTGGCACCACATCGTACCACGGGGAAGCTCTTGGACACAACACCTCACCATCCCCAATGTTCAGTTAGGGTGCCTCCAAATCTAAATTTACAGCACTGTAATTGAAACCAGCACCAAACACTGTCATAACTTATCCTTGCTGACAGTGATCAAAATTAATGCATGAGCCTGTGCTGAACTAAACAGGCAGGAGCTCTTCCTGGGAATGGAAACAATTTTAAATATTCGCTACAGTGAGCAAAATGGGGAGGACAGGCATAACGAACATTAGCTAGAGGGTTGCAAATACATATTCATTTGTCATAGCTTTCAAATGTCATAACGAAATGCAAGATATTGACATTTCCTCGTGAACATATAGAGTTATCAGTCTCCAATTACAGCAGAGTTAATCTAAAAATGGCTAGTGAACTCTATTGTTTTTTTTCCATATTTTTTTAACTAATCCTGAAAGAGGTCAGACATCAGTTTTCAGAATTTTCACTGCTTTATTTATTTTACTGTTGTTTAATTCATAGAAAATGTGTACCAGCAGGAGCTATATGACTTACTATGGCCTTTTTTTGCTGCAGATAAAAAAGTCCCTGTAGCCACTACTGGAGAAAATTGACACAAAGTGCTCTTTTGTGCTGAGAAAAATCCATGGTACCTTGAAAACAAATTACTCTACAACTTAAAATTTCCTGCACAGTAAGCAGTGCTTTGCAGAGAAAGACTATGTTCAAGAAATAAGGTACATGCAGAGATCAAACAAAATTTGCTGCCAAATCTACCTTGAGAGAAATTGATAGGGTGAAACAGGGCTATATACTTCCTCTGCTCTACTCTGACAGCACAGGAATTCTTTCCTTCTCTCTTCTCTGCTCTCCTTGCTTTCTTCTTTCCTCTCGTGCTCTCTTTTTCTCTTTTTTTCTCCGTCACATTATATTCTCTGTGAAAACAAGAAAAAAGTCTTGATCTCATACCCCAGATCTGAATATCTATTCAAATAAAGATAGAAAAACATGATCTAAACCTGCAGCTCTGACACTATCGCCTGCAGCTTGAGATTTGCCTGAGCTCCCTGTGGTGAGACTGCAGCCAAGGTGAACGGCTTTCTGCTGTGGACACCATTGCCAAAGCTGTAATTTTTGTCCCTGCTGCTTCCTTGAACCTAACAGGTAATTTGCCACCACTGACTTACGTCCAACATACATTCTCATCCCATCTATCCCTGTGGTCATTCAGGTGAAAAAGACAGAGCATAAATAGTAACTGAACAGTAAAGCAAAGAAGGACTAAGGATTTCTGTGATGTTAAGAAGGAGATTTTGTCAGGGGCGCACTGTGATTTCTGAAGCTGTTTCATGCACCTCTGGGGTGGAGTGGCTTTGTTTTCTTCGTATTTCTATTTAATAACTCCTTAAAACACACCGCAGGAAGCAAGCGCCAGAACCACAAAAGTCGCTTCAGTTCTGCTTAGGTGCTAAAGTTGCACTCCTCCTTGACACTCACCAGTAAATTCAGAAGCATTTTGTAAACAGCAGAGATGTCTCCTAAAAAGAGACATCGCGGTTTAATCCCCGTAGCTGCATGAGATACAGCTGTGTCTGTTACGTGTCGGAGACTGCTCAAATCACCGGGCTGTAAGGGAGCAACATAGCCCTGCACTTTGGCTGCTCAGCCTCGGCAGCAAGCACTGGCATCTCTGCAGGAAGACACATCCTGCACTGCCCTGGAGACGCTCAGGAGGGCGGGTGGAAGAACACCCCATCTCTGCCCCTAACCAGGACCATGCAAACTGCACAGCCAGCCCCGAGACAGCTCTGGGTTTCCTACAGGCACAGAGCAAACCTGAGCTCAGCATGTCAGGCAAGTAAGAGGAGACTCAAAAGGCTTCCCAACAACCCCATATAGAAAGCTAATCCAAATATGCAGCTTCCTAGCCCCTATTCAAACCCTCCAAGCAGCCCTGTACAATGGAATACTTCTGGAAAACCAAGATCCATTACTGGTGGGGCAGGACGAGGTGACAGAGAGACAAAAGGGACCTGCTAGGGCAATTCCACAAGCAGAGCTTGGGTTCAGAGAGCTACATGGAGGTTAAAATTGGGCTTCAGACTGAGGCTGTGCAAATCACAGTAATATTTGCTAACTGGCACCTTCCAACCCTTTGGTGACCTTCCGCAAGATGCATTTTGCTGAAATGAAACCTATTACAAAAAACATTATATAAACATAGAAACACTCTCTATGGATCCTGCAGGAGCCTGCAGTTCAAGTTCCTTTTCATCTAAAGCAGCAGAGAGGTACAACAATGCATTATCTTTACAAACTTCAGTAAACACACAGAAAGCTAGCCTTAAAGGGGACACTAAGGCAGTGAAAGTTTGGGAGAAGTAATTATGCATAAACATTTTTGCAAACAATGACAAATATCTGCTCTCATTTTACCATTTCTTGGCAGGGATATTTATACAAAATTCCTGTTCACTTCACTGCAATTTCTGTGCATGATTCAGTGGTCAGAATAGATCTTGTAGAGGAAATGAAAAATTGCTCATTTAAGTTTTACGTATTTTCTGATCAGTGAAAACTTTTTTCAAGCCATTGGCTTTAATCACTCTCTGTCTACAACTACATCTTTCTTCATTGCCTCAATGTCATCGTAAATATCCAAAGAAACAGGCAGCCCTCCCTAGTGTTGGATGATGTAGGTGAAAAAATCCAAAATGTTTTCTCAAACTGCTCATTTACTTTGCCTTTTAGCAAATTAGCACAATCTTTGCCATGCCAGTCACCTCCTTTCTACAGCACACATCTCTCAGAGCATCCATGGAGAACAAGTTGACAAGGTCTAGACAATTTATTTTCCTCTAGCTAAGTATTGTCAATTATGCAGTTTTCGAGCCCTTTCTATCACTCACCAAGTTTCATGTTTACTGTGTGGCTGCCAATTCTTTGCTCTTTACAAAGGCCTTGTTTGGCTGCTAACATTTCCTCTTTAGATATCAAGGAAATTTAATGTCATCTGTATAAATCTTCGAGGAGATTTCTTAATGAAAAGCCGAGCAAAAGGACAGGAGCTGGCTAGTGAACTACCACCTAGATAGCAATATCCTTTAGAGTGCCAAGTATGCCATAGCGGACAATGTCAGGAACCCCATGGCTTGTGGAGACTGTAAATGAGACTGACTGTTGCTCAGTCCTTGTTAAAGGAAACTGTCCACACTGTGGACAGGCGCGAAACAGAACGGGGATTCACAGGGAGAGAGAGGAAACATTTTCCTACAGCTTCCAGATTGAATGACAGATTTTTACCTCCCACATACTGAGAATGGTGGCCCAATTCCTAATCCCAACAGAAGCGAGGACATTGATGAGTTTATTTTAGTGACTAGAGTTGTTCCTCACATTATTAAAAGCATATCACAGAGGTATTTTAGGTTAGCTGAAAAAAATCATTTTAGACGCATTTTATTCTTCTGAAGTTCAATCAGGTTGTAGTGGTCATTTTCTTCTTCTGTTCAAAAAAAACAAAACCAATAACACCATAAAAAACACCTGAATCAGGTCTGCAAATTAGGGAACATTAATGACTGAACTGTGTTAAATATGAAGCAATAAGGCTTATACACTTCAGCTTATTTTACTAGGTGGTAACTTCCTCCAACCTAAATTCACTGTTTGAAGGGAGGTCGAGGATGGCTGCTGTAGGTCTGTGCTTTACTGCAGCATTCACTTAGGATGTGGATGTCCGATATTCAATTACTGCCTCTTACAGAGGATTCCGACCCTCACCTCGGGGTTCCTTAGAAACAGCTCTAACCAACTATTCCAAATGCTGCTACTGGATTTTATTTACTATATGTGGGGTTTTTTTGCATGCATTATGCCCTCCTCTCCCCAGTTTGATCTGATTTTATCTACCTTGTACAGAGGCTAGAAAAGCCTCTGTGACACAGGCTATCTCCAGACAGCATATTTGCTATTCACTACAGGCTAGAAAGCCCTTTTTATCCAAGAGCTGCTTGGCGTGTTCTGAGCAGCTCAGTCCTCTGTCTGCAGGCAGAACTCCAAATTCGGAAATCGCAGGCTCCTGGCTTCCCTGCAGTGTGCCACCAGGGACCATCAAGGAATAGCAGAAGAGGGAGTATTTGTGGGACTGCAGCTGTAATTTTCTGCCAGAAACCGCAGCTCTGCAAAAGTGTATATATAAAAAAGAAACGCAAAAACACGTAATCAGAAAAGATATTTCAGTTTTAAAATCCTCTGTGAATACTTGACCAAGTGCACCATTCCCAAGCAGGTCTCCCATGTATTAGCTCCATGGACGCTACAGCAAGAAATCAAGCTAGAGCAGTTTAAGAGCCTCCTCGTCTCTCAACATCTGCAACAGCATTTGCAGTTGATAAGGCCAGTCCATTTATACCTACATAAATCAGTGGGAACAATATAAATACGTAAACCAGAATAAGTCAAATTCAGTGCAGCACACAAAACCAATGTTAGCCACACTGGGATGATAGGACAGAGCCTGGGCTGCTGCTTCTTCCTCCCAGAGATATCATGACTTATTCATATCCTACCTAATAGCCCAGCAGGTCCCTCCTTCGCTTGGTTTGAGGCCTCAGGGCTTTTTCCTCCTTGTTGTTCCATAAAATTATCTCCGGCCAAACATACATGTAGAAAAAGCAAACCCACATCCCATGAGTTCACTGTCGAAACAGGAATGCAAGACAAGAGGTGAGAGTTCCTTATAGGGAGGAGGGCCTGAAGGCAGTTTTTATACCCCAGGGCAATGAAGGGTGTGGACTGGGCTCAAGTAGGTGGTAGGTAGGTCACACAACATTGAAGGGGCAGGAAGGAAGCCCTTGGATTTTAGACATTTACAGGATGTTCCAAAATCTCATGAAAGTGGTACCCTGGAGCGAAGGGGTTATTCTTGGAATTTGTGCATCCTTGGCACTCCTGTATGAGATGATAAAGAAATAAGCAAGTCTTTAAGACACCTCAGTATTCAAGCAGAAAAGAGGCTTTAGAAGTAAATCCATGTTCTTTGTTATCAAAAAACTGTTCTACATTGTAATCAACATAACGGATGCTGCTAAAGTCTTAAGAAATGATACTAATTTGCCCAAGGTAAAAAGCCAAACTACTTCTCCAGCACAAGTTTTTGAAAATTCAGGTTTAACTATAAAGCATTTTTGACAGCTTCTCTGGAAGAAAAGATCAAACACCACTTATTTCCTATTTTCCTTTATACAAATTGTTTTCTTCTATTGAGAAGAGGCCAAACTCAAACTACTGAGTGCAAAACAGCAACAAAAGAAGCTTTAACAAGACCAGATTTATTTTTTTCTTGATTGTAGCATTGCAAAAGCTTCAATGCTTCCTTTTGAGTAAGCGGACTTTGAGAATGCTTTCTTAATTTTAAGAGGAACATGTATGTGAAAGGGATATAGTGAGGGAAGAGACATGGAAAAAATATTCTCCTCTTGAGTTTAACATCTCCTGTAAGTTGCCTGAGACTGTGGAGGGCAGAATTTGGTGGTTTTTTACAGCCTTTTACAGCTTAAACAGCTTAATTCCTAACTGTATAGCCTCAGAGAAAGCAGAACATGTCAGATTCACCAGACTGTATAATAGACCCTGAAAACTTTTATTTCCTTAATATGCTTATTACCTTGAAGGTAAAACTATGTTTTTCCTTGAACTTACTCGATATTTATATGACTTCAGACTAAGGACTCAAACCCAGAATTGAGTTTTAGAAGCTTAGCAAGTAGTGCTATACTAGCACAAATTGTGTGCTCACACTTAGCTTTGGCAAAGCCCGGAGTAACACAGACCATGAGTTGCTTCTGGTGATCTATACTATGCTACTATTAAAAAGCCTAATGCTAGTTCCAGCTAACCCAACTGACTGCATAATTTCTCAGCAAAAGGGAAGGGGTGTTAACTTGTGTTTGTAAAAGGAAAGGCACTGAAACTACTCTTTTGTCTTAGTCTTTCATGAAGGAGGGTTAAGGTAAGTCAGCTGTCTTGCAACACATGTAACACAGCAGAGTTTTAGGTAGAGATTGTCAACTGTAGACTCATCAGACAGAAGTGATAAGCCTTACAATTCACATATCTCTCCCTATCCCATATTACCACTAAATAAGTATTAAATGCTATAGCCTACCAACTTTCATCACTGAGAGATGAGCACTTCATGTTCTACAGAGTGCCTGGTGTGAGTACCTGGATGAACTTTGGCCATGGTGCAGGGACTGGACATTAACACACGCATTACACCTCCAGCAGGTCCTTTCTCATAGGTATTTGTACCATTATCATGCAGGAATCTGTGAATCAGAAAGCAAATCTAAAGCAGGTGAGCAGAAAGCAAATATAAAGGAGGTGTCACCAAAGACAACTCTCCCTCAACATTTCTACTATTTCTGCCTAGTGAAAATACAGCACCTTTCCTTCAGCTATCTTCAGACAGCTATTCTCCCACATATTCCCCTCTATAACACAGAACAGAAACTGTGCATGCCTCTAAAACATGTCATGGATCAGAAGAGGCCACTGGATATTCACTCAGAAGAAATATATTACTATCCATTTTGATGGATAGTAATACATAAAGGCCCAGTTGCTGGGCCTTTTGTCATCGTTTAGCAAGTTGAGTATATGTAGCTTATGGTCAGGTACCACCATGCATATAACATGCAAAATGTGTGCACACACAAATATGACATTCCAGAAGGGGCATAGTTGGACTTGCTAAAAAATCATCATTACTGAAAGTTATTCTAAATTATTTTATGGTGTTATGTCATTACCAATATATGGTAGATTTTGTGAAATTGAGAGAAACTGACAATTATTCGGGGGCTGCTTAGAGAAATAACAGCAGAGGCTTATCTAATAAAATGAAGTATTCTAGCCGAGGGTACTTCTAGGGAATCTGCCTTCTGTCACACAGTGTCAAGTTTCCAGAGTGTCAAAAAAAACTACCCTGAGCCATAAAAATTCTAAGTATGTTCACAGCAGATCTGCAATTCTGAGCTTGTATCTGAAGTCTCAATCCCTTATTGATTGTGTATTGTTTAGGTTTTCCATTCTAATTTTGTTAGTTAAAAAATTGTTTATTATTAATGATTTTTTCACTCATCTCTGATCTCAGGATCCCATAACACTTAGTAACGAATCATGTTTTACTCAGCAATGCACGTCACACATCCGAAAGAACCGAGGCATTGTTATTAAAAACATGGAAATAAACATTTGGTACCCAGCAATTTGAAACAGTCCGATTTGCACCTATTGAGCTAGATATGTGATGGGAAACATAATTGACATTTTGGTGGTAGCTGTGTTTTTTTTTATCCCTCTCCAGTGGAATCCCACCCTGCACACAGCGTTTTACATGAGGAAGAACAACATAGTCCGATTACTGCTACCCTTAATTCACCTCCTAATCTAGTAGTGCCTGGTAAGATCTTTCTTCTTCTTAATATTGTCTTTCAAGGTTTTCTACAGCCACCACATCTACAAATTTTTTGCAGCGGTTTCTGTATTTTCTTAAAATTTAAAATCGCTCTCTGATTTAATTCTCCGGAAAAAGCACAATAAAAATGAACCTGATGTACCTTACAAAAATCCCCAACACCAAACATAAATTGTTTTGATTTCAAATATGGTGAGAACAGAGTGAAGAAAGTACTAAAATGAAAACTCAGCCAATATATGCATGAATAAAGCTAGCTCATACATCCTCCTATAATGGCATAAATACCTAGTTGTAAGGACATTTTTTTATAGAGTTTCATTTCTCAGGTTAACTTTTTATTCTTCCTTCAGGGATGTCTGTTCTTCCTAAACCAGGGCCACCTGGTTATCTCACCATAAAGCTCATTCTACAACTTGTTTGTTTATTAACAGCATGGGGAGCCCATGCCAGGGTGTGATAAGCCTACACCGCTATGCTGAGGAGTTACAGTTATAGTGAGGAGCAACAGCACATCAGAATAAATTAAAAAGAAAACAAAACAACAACAACAAAAAAAGCAGCTCAATTTCTCTCTATTTTTGGCAGTGCTACTACATGCTTAATAATTAAATCTGACACAAATTTTGTTTGTGTTTCTGGGATATGTTGCCCAATGATCTCTAACATAAGCAAAAAAGAAACTTTGCCAAAACGTAATCTCCCATGTTTAAATAAGACATTATACTACACCCTCCTCTTTCTTGAGGTGCAACATAGTAGATGGCTTGACATCTTTGATATTGTGTTTTTAACTGTAAGTTTGCTATTCTCTGGGGTTTACATGGACACATACTGTAAGGCCTGATAATTTATGAGGAGGGGAGGAAATGAAAAAAGAGCAAATAAAAAGTCACATTAAAAATCATGTAATACCCCCAAAATTATTATATTGACTGTACCATTTGAGACCATCTCACAGAATCACAGAATTAGAGAACCACAAAATCACAGAATGGTTGAGGTTGGCAGGGACCTCTAGAGATCATCTAGTCCAACCCCCCTGTCCAAGTAGGGACACCCAGAGCACGGGGCACCCGGCCGCATCCAGGTGGGTTTGAAGATCTCCAGAGAAGGAGCCTCCACAGCCTCTCTGGGCAGCCTGTGCCAGGGCTCTGGCACCCTCACAGGAAAGAAGTTCTTCCTCACGTGGAGGTGGAACTTCCTGTGTTTTAATTTATAACCATTACCATTTTTCTGTTGCTGGCCACCACTGAGAAGAGTTTGGCCCCATCCTCCCTACATTCATCCCTCAGGTACTTGAACATGTTGATCAGATCTCCTCTCAGCTTCTCTTCTCCAGGCTACACAGGCTCAGCTCGCTTAGTCTTTCCTCACACAACAAATGCTCCAGTCCCTTCATCATCTTTGTAGCTCTGTGTAAGATCCTCTCTAGAAGCTCCACGTCCCTCTTGTCCTGGGGAGCCCAGAATTGCCCTCAATGCTCCAGGTTTCTCCCCAGAGCTGAGCAGAGGGGCAGGATTCCCTCCCTGGCCCACTGGCAACGCTCCTCCTGCTGCAGCCAGGAGCCCATTGGCCTTCTTGGCCACGAGGGCACGTTGCTGCCTCATGGTTAACTTGGTGTCAACCAGGACTCCCCAGTCCCTCTCTGCTGCTTTCCAGCAGGTCAACCCCTAATCTGTCCTGGTGCCTGGGATTATTCCTGCCCAGATGCAGGACCCTGCATTTGTCCTTGCTGAACCTCATGAGGTTCCTCTCTGCCCAGCTCTCCATCCTGTCCAGGTCTCTCTGAATGGCAGCGCAGCCCTCAGGGGTGTCGGCCACTCCTCCCAGTTCGGTGCCATCTGCAAACTTGCTGAGGGTGCCCTCTGTGCCCTCGTCCAAGTTACTGATGAACAAGTTGAACAGCAACAGGCCCGGTACTGACCCCTGAGGGACACCACTGGCCACAGGCCTCCAACCAGACTCGGCCCCATTCATCACCACCCTCTGGGCTCTGCTATCCAGCCAGTCCTCAATCCACCCCACTGTCCACTCATCCAACCCCCACTTCCAGAGCTCCCCCATAAGGATGTTATGGGAGACAGTGTCAAAAGCCTTGCTGAAGTTAAGGTCCATGGCTCTCCACTCATCCATCTATCCAGTCATCCCATCATAGGAGGCTCTCAGATTGGCGAAACATGACTTCCTTGGTGAATTCATGCTGGCTACTGATCACCTTCTTTTCCTTCACATGCCTAGAGATGGTCTTAGGATGAGCTGCTCCATCACTTTTCCAGGGAAGGAGGTGAGGCTGACCAGCCTTTCCCGGGTCCTCCCTCTTGCCCTTTTGGAAGACTGGAGTGACATCAGACATGATCTCTAGTCACTTCTTCCTTGGCTCCAGTACTGATCCAGAATAGATCTCCAGGACTCGCAAACTACAACCAAGTGTCTCCCTCCTTTTCTAGCATAGTGCTGAAAAGCTGAAATTTTGTACAAATTCAGCACAAGTATTACTGCACATTTCCCCCCAACATGCAGTTGGAGCCGTGGCAACATGAAACCAGAACATGCCGGGGAGGCAGCTTTAATGAAGGCAGCTGTAAAAACTGGACAGAGCTCCCAAGCGTGGTGACAAGAGGGTCCCTGAAGCAGCAGCTGGACCGCATGCCACCCATGCAGCCACCGCAGCCACGCACCAGGGGCTTCCCGCAGCACCCGTTACTGCTCTCTTGGCAGAAACTCCTTTATGACAACAGATACCAAAGCATTTCAAAGCCCTGCTTTGAAACCGAGTCCCATCTGAGTGAGTTAAGAAGTCTTTCTTTGTACTGTTGGCACCAAGTCATATATTAAAAGACAAATTGTTAGGGACAGAGCGCCGATGTTTCAGTAGACCAGCTTCTTGAAGTTGCCTTAAGAGTAATAAAATTCCTTCCCACAAGAAAAATGTTTCCCACACACTCCACATACATTTTGGAGAGCGTGCAGTGAATACAGAAGATGTAAATTATAATGGTGAGCCAAGAGAGAGAGCCAGAACACCACTACTCTGATAATTACAAGTACCAAGAAAGAAACCGTGTTGACAAGAATCTGTAAATTCCCAGGCAAGAGGGTGGAAAGGATAGTGAGCATGACATTGAACTCTTGTTCAGGACAGTTTCATGCTCTTTATCTTCCTCACACATGCACAGAACTCCCTGATGCCTGCAACATTTCCTCTGCTGCAGTCTCTGTCCTTTGCTGTGGTCTCCATCCTTTTGCAAAGGACTCCTTTGAGTCCTTTGTACATTTCTTAAAATCCAGAAAAGCAAAAAAAGCATCTTTGTGACTTCTCAACAGCCGACATTGGTCATAAGGGTCCACGCACCTGAACAATGTTAATTCTTTAGGCATTTTCCATACATTAAGTTACAGCACGTTCAGTGCCATGCTGTACTCTCCTACAAGGACTGGATCCACCTTGTCCACCTTCTACAAGGAGTGGATCCACTCTCTGGATCCACGTTGTCATACTTTTAATGCACCTTTTCTTTGTTACCAGGATGCAATTCACTCCTCAGCAAAGGCAGATCTCTTTCACACTGGAATCTTAACCACCAGCACAGACTTTCCATTTCTGACAAAAGATTAAGGAAAAACCAACTGGAGAACTCGTGGCTAAAAATTAAAACCAAAAAAAAGAATAGACAAAAAAGCCTCTATGTTCCAAGAAATTGAGCTCACCTGTTATTGCACAGTGTCATGTAAACAGTCTTAGCAGTGCAACAATGGTGCTATTAGATTCTTGTTCAGATTTTTTTTTTTTAGTAATAGATCTTGATAGATAGATCTTGAAACTTTGTTTTCAGTGAGAATTAAGACCTTACCTGCATTAATGCTTCTAAGAAACCTTGCAGGTTTACAATAGAGTCTATTTACTAAAAAAAAGTATTTGTTTCTGCCTTTAAAGAGTTGTTTATTTGCCCGTAACAAAATATTTTTAATGCATTTGACATTTCCTGGTAGGTACGCTGTTTATCTTTCAGAAGATAAAAAAAATTAGCAAATCATATTTATGTGCCTGTTTACCAAAACATAATCTGAGGTTTTACAAGCATAGAAGAAGAGATGTATTGCTCTGTGGTATGAGTCAGTCAGACACTTCAGTGAACATTTACAACTGCTGTTTAATGAATATACAAAATTTACTCCTAGGCCTATTGAGGATACTGGATTTTCAAAGTCACATTTTGATGGAATCTGGCCCTCACCATAGACATGGTACAGATGCTTCAAACAAATGGCTTAAGATTAGACCTTTAGCAAGGAAAACTTGAGAAAAAAGGAGATATATAAGGATTTCCTTCCCAATTCCTTACTTGAAAGAAAGTCTATATGAAATGGAGATTTTTCTCATAAAATATGCTTTTTTCCATTGTCAGGTGCATCTTCTCTTC
The DNA here is from genome assembly GCF_059628265.1 of Tinamus guttatus. Classification (NCBI taxonomy): domain Eukaryota; kingdom Metazoa; phylum Chordata; class Aves; order Tinamiformes; family Tinamidae; genus Tinamus; species Tinamus guttatus. The sequence continues at coordinate 14,062,675 of NW_028288821.1, read as the reverse complement.
AAATTTCAGGATTGACACACGGGAGCATTCTTTAGTACAAGGAGAACATAAGCAGGTACAAAAAGTTTGAGCTTTAAATCTTGCCTCTTCTTCTACATCTGCCACATTACTAGTGATTTGCCACATATGCTACTTTTCAAATGTCATTTTCAAATGAAGCAGACTTTGGGGACAGGGACTATGCACATGTACATTTTGTTTTGGCTGCAATTTGGGAGATAAAACCAGAAGAAAGCCAGAAAAAACAAGTGCTGTGACCAGGCCCTGGTTATATGTTCTTCCACCAAAAATATTCCCACAAACTTGTATCACTAATTGTAAGATAGATTTAACTAATGCAATGCTCTTAGCAATTAACAGACAAGACGAAGTAGCAGAAAACAAATGAAGAAATCCCTACAAAAATATTTAATATTCCACTGAAGACATATTTCATTACTGTTCTAAAAGTAAGAGTTAAAGCCTACCAACACAGTAGAAAACAGGTTTCTAAGTACTGCAGAGCTGAACAAAGCAGAAGAGAAAAATGAGGGAGCAATTTGGCATGTTTGAATAGTGAATTGTATGTGAATGCCTAGGAGGGGACAACATATTGTTTAAAAATGTTGGAGATCAGCTTGGCTTCACACAACGGTCCCCTCTTCAGCAGTGGTACATGGACACAGAGTCGTCGAGCACTGGAACAGGCTCTGACCACCAAAGGTAGAGGAGAAACTCCATGAGGTGATGGTAGCAGCAGTGGTGACCGCAGAGGTCCCCTCTGTGCCCACTGGCCCTAGTAGCTTCCCCCAGGATATAGAGGCCCCCTTGCCCAGAGCAGGCAGTTTTCCACGGCGATCCCCGTTGCGGGCCCTCACAGCGTGTGGCTCACGGCTCCTCGGCCCTGGCTGCTCTCCTGCTCGGGAACGGGCACACAGCGCTCACCTCTGCAAGCCCTGCGCTGCTCCCAGCCCTCCGTCTCCCCTGCACAAACACCACAGGGGCAGCTGACAGCTTACAAATCTAAATGCAGGCACGTATGAAGAATTTTTGCAAGCTATCAGCATGTTCTTTTGGTAGGAGGGAGGAGAAAACACACCAGAAGAAACAGCAGCATCTTGTAAGAAGTGACATTGCAGGGAATGATGAATACGTACCCAAGCTGTTCAGAATAACTAACGTTTTAGTCACAAAATGGCATGTCCTCCTCATAGCAAACTTCCTTTTGATTTAGTCAGCGATAAATCTGAAGTCGAATTGAAACAGAGTTCAATTTTACAGACCTACCAGCTATGATACAAGCCAATAATATAATTCTACCACAGGTGTTTGGTTTGATTTTTTTTTCAGTCCAAACACTGTATTTTTTGTTTGCAATTTCAATACAGAAAGACAGTGATGGATTATTACAATTGTAACTCTGTATTACTCATCCTGTGTGCTAGTATGCGATAAAGACATTTTTCCTTTTTCTTTGTATATGTGCTTTTCCACGCCCAATTATTTGTGCCAAAGTGACAGTACAGTGAGTTTCTACAGTATTATCTTTGCTGCAAAATCCTCCGGTATGAGTGATTTTTATGTACTTTGAAATCTTGTGGTTGGTTTAGGGATATGGTAAAGATGCATGACTGAAAAATGCTTTCAGAGATTTATAATCTATTACTTGTCTGCTGAGGCGCGTCTCGGAAGCAGAAATAGGGCATCTGATGCCCTTCAGCTACTCCGAGATCACGCAGAACTCCTGCCTGAACTCGTCCATAAGGCTCAGCTCTGACTTCCTGAAATTAAAGAGCAAGCAGAATTAATATGGAGGCTGCCTCTTCTGGTTTGTCTGACGCTGCGGTGGAGAATTCCCTTGACTTCATCTCTCTGTGGACAACTAGGCAGTCGTATAAATCACTGTGGCTTCACTGGCAGTGATTTATTTAAGTCTATGGTCCATACAACACAGACAGAAAATAAAGCTTTCAGGGTTTGTTTGATGCCTTCCTCACACATATTTTTGGTTCATAAGAGGATATTTCTACCCAAGTGGATTGGGAGGACAAGATCAAGTGCATTGTAATTAACACCTTGTCAATGTCAAACATTTTCTAAGATTTTCTAAGTTTCAATATCAGATTAGCTTTCATTAGATTGAAAGAAAATTAAAATTTTCTCCAAACCAGAAGGTCTGCTTTTTGTCCATTTTAGCAGTAACATTATTTCACTTTCCCTCTATCTATATGCACAATTAAAACACAAACCAGGAAGTTCAGTGTCAACATACTTCAAGCACAAACCAAAATTTTAAAAACACATATGTTACTATCACTTGGGAATCTTAGTGCCAATGTCCCAGAGAGAGGGAAAGGAAAAGAGTTTATATTCAAATTTAGATGCTTGTAAAACTAACTATAAGAGAGACTAAACTATAATAACCCCCTACCAGAAGCATGCATCAGTAATTATAATTCTTTAAGTGTTCCTACATTCCTGCCATGAAAATGAAAGGAACATAATTAAGAACTACAGCAAACAAAAGTTTTTATTTATATCTAGTCAACATTTCTGTCACTGATAATTGCAGACCTTAATGAAAACAATTTGATCCATTAAAGATGTACAAAATAAGTATGATGGATATGCGAAGTATATTTCACTTGCTTCAAAAGAAGAAAATGTATTAAAAATCAATTAGGGAAGGGACTGGTTGGTACAGGGAACCAATAATGAGATGCAACAGCACAGAACTATTCATTAAAATAATATTGCTTTTAATTTAGTTGCTTTCATGAATCTTTAATGAACAAATCTTTCATGAAGGAATGCTGCTTTTTATATTTAATTCTTATTATTTTAGCAAACTCTAATTGTTATTTGCAAGCATTTTATAAATTGGTTTAATAAGGACAGACCACAGACATTCAAATGGTCTGTTTTTGTTAGACTAATTCTATTTCATCAGGATACATTATATTGTTTCTGCTTTTTTTTCAGTATTTGCCATAAGCATTTTTAAAGTGGGGCATAATGGACAGTAAATAGTGGACAGCAGCACATTCAGCTGAGACTTCATTAAGGTCTATATTCAAACCGCCTCCAAAAACATTCTAGGTGCACAGACGCCCAAGCAGGTTTTATTCTGAGGAGAAGAGCTCTCCTTTCAGACTTTGGTGTCTACTGAGGCCCATCAGGAAAATGAGTCATCTTTGCTTTTAGACTAGGCCATAAATATCAGTTTTCACCACATCATCCTAAAGTATCCCAGGGATTTTATTCAAAATTCTAGTCATATGCAGAGTGCTGTGAAGAGCCATGAGAAGCTGCTACAAAATATTGGATGTTCTGGAGAATTATGAAGACATCCAATTTTCCTCAAACATAAACAAACCAGACTGGAGGGTATGTGCAAAAAAAGACGCAATTTACAAGATTTAAGGTGTAAGGACAAAAATTGTCATCCTCTCCCTATCCTGCAAATAGAGACATTTGCAATGGGATCAGTGGATTTTAAAAAATCTAGGACTTAAATCTTCATCTAGATCTTCTTTGACAGCTATGGAAGTCCCAATATGGGCAAATGTATCTCATTCTGCTGAATAAAAACTCTGTTGAATATACAAACAGTTAATTAAAAAAAAAAGTAAAAGTAAGCCACCAACTCCTCTTACTCATTAGCTAAACAAAAAACCCGCCCTCCCAAATTTTGTTTCCAAAAAATACTTCCATGTGCACATATATATTTTTTTAAAGTAAAAGGGTGCCATTTTTACGACGATACATATATATATATATGTATGTTTTTGTTTTGTTTTGTTTTGTTTTTTCCCTGGGACGCACAGCACGAGTGGTTTCTTCTAGTTCATGCTTTCTGGCTGAGTTTGACAAATTCCTTGCCACTGTCATCCTTCAGCAGTGTGTTTGGAGAATGCTGAGGTCAATGGCTAAAGGGGTGAATAACCTTGAACAAAGTTTGCATTGCTGTTGAATACCACAGTAAAAGGTGTGTCTCTTAAATTCCCAGTATCTAGATTCCTATGACTATCAAAGAAAACTAACCCTCAAATTAACCCCTTTCCCCTACCCCTCAAAATAGAAGGGCGGAAAGACAGGACAACCTTAGAATCAAACCATCTGTGAGAACCAGAAGACCACATACTAAAAGAAAAGTAAATATTCTTGTTTGCATTTTTTCAAACTCATGATTTTCTGGGGGGAAAAAAAGACATATTGGGGCAATAGCTGAGGTTGGAAGGGACTCTGGAGATAACAGCTTTTGGGCAGGTTATTTTTAATCATGAGGTTGGAAGTGCTGAGTCACCTCTGTTCCATATGTCCGTGACTGCAAGCACAACATATGCTCATGTGCTATGAATTTCATGAGGAAGACGGAATTTTTATACTGACAGATGCTGAGGGACTTCAGTCTACTCATGTTAGTCTCAAAAGTGGAAATGCACAGGCTGGAGAAAGCAATGCTGACTACATGCATTCTACCCTAGAACCAGATAGGGTCTTGCCACAAAGGCTGGGCAACGTCCCCAAGCTAATAATTTCTGGCACGATCAAAGCTCTTTAATCTGGGCCTGGTACCAAGTAAATTTGGCCAGATTGTATCTTATCCTGGTCAGAAAAGTCTGTGCAGCACTGCTTCATATGAATTTACAGGTTTAGATTTCCATTAGTGTGCACATCTCTGCACTGAACTCCTGTACACAGCATAGACTCTCTACAGAGCTTGCCTGTTTACTTTTTGGAAGTAAGAAAATAATAGTTATTACATATGAACTGGAAAAACATTAGCAGTTGAAAAAAAAAACCAAAGGATTGGGAGGTTTTAAGCACACCACAGCATCATTCTGTCAGACGCCTGCAGAATTCCAGCAAAATATAATCCATCCCAATTTCTAGTTTTTGGACATATGTATGGGCCATTTTCTTCTTAGAGCCATGAGCAGGCTGATTTCTTGCAGTTTCGCACTGGCTTTAAAGAGGGGTCACTCTCAAAATCTATTTCCAGCATTTTATAGGAAAGGGAACTTCTAGCAGGAGGATCCCCACAAGAGTTCCTTGACTCCAGCATGCAATTTCGCTTGCATGATCCTATTTTAGATCTTCCACTATGCTTTTTGGTCAGATGTTTGGGTTGTTAGTGTGGAGAAAAAGACAAACGAACTGCTCCCTACAGGGCAGTAGTGTTTGCAATCATTTCCTCTTCCTATTTTCTGCTATTTTATTACAAATTTTGTATTACTATTTCATAATTTTGTAGGGAAGCTGGAGCCATTACTGAGCCATGGAATTCTCTTATTTAAATTCATCGGAAACACACTCTTCTTTGATCTGCCTCAGACTAGTCAAAGACCGAAGAGAAACAGTGTTGACACTGAACCTGTTCTGGACTGTCGGAGGAAAATGAAACAAATATAAATCAAAGGAAGTTAGTGGTCCAAGTTCCTCTGCTATTTTGGCTTCTTCTGCCGGAGTTTCTACAGATTCTGCATTATCAAGAAATGTATGCTAGAGGCATGCCTTGTGCTTACTGGGAAAATCATCGTCAAACACCATTCTTCACAACAGCAAGTGACAAACACAAACACTAGGCAATAATATAACTACTTGACACTACTAAAGAGTATTTTATAGCACATTCCTGCTAACTCTATAACGAGGGAATTCAGAATATATCCTGGGCCATGAGACTGCTTCTGGAAGAGCAAAAAACATCTAGAAATTGAACTTAAAAAAATCTGTTTAAAAAAAGTCAAACCAAATCAAGCCAGAATCCACTTGTTTTAGAGACTCCTGAAGAAAATGCATAATAAATTTGGAATTCTGAATCATATCTCCTCTTTTACCCTTACTCTTTTAACATTTCTGTTTATAAGAAAAAAAACCCACACATGATATAAAATCAAGAAAGAGGTAGCTAATTCTAATTCTAGAGATTTGGGATCAGATATGAATATGGCCAAAACTAGTTTTGAATTTATTTTCCTTATGCTTCCAGCAACAGAGAATGCACAGTGCTGCTAACAAGTATCAGCTCTCTATCTAAAATAACCTGGATGAGCCAAATGAGTCCAACACCAGAAAAAAACGCCGCATAGGTGGCTTCCCTAAATGGTACTCATTCCTTACCACATTTGGTACCTCATTCCTTACAGCACCATTTTTGTGTATCACAATTTCACTTTGACAGTACAGTGCTGTATCAAGTTCCCAATACACACAGGACGTATAATCCTATATGGTCATCATCAGACCCATCAATGTAGAAGATTGCAGGGTGAAATTAATGAAGCTTAGGATACCAAAATGGAAGTTATTACATCTTTAATGGACTTCAGATACTCAATTCTCCATCCTAGAATAACAAGAGAATGAGCATATATACTGTCAGGTCTTGTGGCAAAGATTATTAAGCTGATACAGTATTGAAGTATACTGATATTGTAGTTAAAAAGGAGTGGAGTAAAAATATCACAGAACAAGTGCCAGGAACAGGCCATGAACAAAATTAGTTATGAAATTCTGACAGAATAATGATGTTTTGGAAAAAAAAATAAAGAAAAGCCCACTTTCCAACAGCAGTATCAAATGAAGACATCTAAGGAGTTTAATTTGCTAAATTGGGGAAAGGATTATATATTTGTCATCTGTGCTAGCAAAGGGCTGGACTTGACAGTGATCGTGACTTTTCAATTTTGTGTTCTTTTGAAGACTCATACAAAAAAAAAGTTGAAGAAAATAGCAGCTGCAACAACACATAAGAAAGTAAAACTGTATGGATAACACATTGGAAGAACCACCTCTAGAACAAGCGTTGTCATATTTCATAAATTTTCATGAATATTCAGAGCAGTGTGAAATCCAGTAAGAAATGACTCAGTTGTGCTGTGGGAATAGCAGAAATAGTTCTATAAGTATTCTATGAGAAGAAGAATTCGGCATACATTATGCACAAGAAACATGCAAGTAATCTTTAAGTCTGAAAGTACTGGCAAAGTCCCAAGGATCAAATATTTGTGTAAAACTGTGTATCCAGGGACTGATCAAGGGTCTACTTTTCCTGATAAAATCTAGTTGTTGAGAAGACTAATTATTATAGATTACAAAAAAAAATGCCTGGCTATGAATAAAGAAGATAAAGATTTATGAGATTACAATAAAGGACATGATTCTTCCTTTTCTGGGTATAAAATCAGGAAAAAAATATCCATAAATTGAAAGGAGATATAACACAAACTAATGCAGTCTGTATAATTACACTACCACCTGACAAACATGACGGTACTGCATTCTGGGAAGTAGTAGTGGTAGAACAAACAATATCACGACAGGAGGCAGAGTTTTCTCTTTACAGAGAGCTCGACTTTCTGGCTTATAAGAAAGAATACAATGTTATTAAGAAATACATTATTGGAAAAGAAAAATAATTTATTTTGTTTGCCATCATGTCACAAATACAGCAGCAGGATCTTTAACTTCCAAGAGTTTCCAGTAAATCAGTTGATGATTACCTTTTTAGGGAGAGTCAGATATATTGAGGAGTTTGACAGCAAGAATGATCATGACAGCCGAAGTACTGAAATTCTACCTTCTTCCTTAAAAAAAAAAAAAAAAAAAAAAAAAAAACACTTTAATCCTGCTCCTTGTCAGTGGTCGGTGGTAATTAAACTAAGGAAAATACTTATTAAACTCTACATTTTATCAATATTGGAAAGATGTAAGGTCCAAGCAGAAGAAAATGTGCTAGATTGGCCTAGTCCACTGGGAACACACCTGAGCAGCCCTCGACAGAAAGATGTAGCCAACTGTTCATCAGTCCATACATGTAAAAAGGAGATGGAAATGGACCTCTTGAGAAGAATCAAGCCTGGCATATCTGGTAGTCATGAAAGGGCACAGCTCAGGCAACCGACTTGAACAGACATGAGGTCGAAATATGCACGAGATCAAATTAAACTTGCTGTTATACTAAGATCAGCCATACAGACCAAGAGCCAAACCACCGTGCCAGTGGCCAGTGGGAGATGTCCAAGGAAGAACATGGCAGTAGGGCAATGATGTCTTCAAGGTACGGTCATGGTTACTCTATGAGCAGCAGATTCTATGTGAAGCTGAAGAACATTAGTGGGTACGTAATTGTGATTCTCCTCATGTTAAAATAGCCATGAAAAATCCCCCAGACCCATAAGCTGCTGCCTTTCACTCAAGCTTTAGAATTGTAGACCTGACAAAAATAACCTGCAGGTAAGAAAACTCTTGAATAATCTGATATGTCACATTGTGTCTGCAACATATTGCACCACAATATGGTACCTGCAACAAGGACGCCACAGAAATGTGGACACCTCAACTCCTGATGGAGGGGACATGCATTCATCCATAGGCAGCCAAATGTGTTCATTAGTCACCAGGTCTCCAGGTGGGGAAGTCCTGGACGCAAATTGCTTTGGAGGAAATACTGCCCGAATTTGCATAACCAACATTTTGGAATGGTTGCAATGAAAGCTTTATATTTAAAGTGATCACTTTGCAATATGTGGGCTCTCATTTATGTATTGATGTTCAAATCTATATTTCTGCCACGGTGCCTTCCCACTGAATACTGCATATGACAGCTAGGGGACAAACTGAAGGTGAAGGTCAATCCTTCACGAGCAGGCAGCCTTGCCTGATGGGCAAGGAATACTTTAGTTGCATTTCCACAGATCTACAAAATCATCTAAAAAAAAAGTACATATGAAAAGTAAAAATGAAGACTGATATGAGGGAGAGTATGGACTACAGCAATAATTACCAATGATAAACAAATGTTCAAGGCATCAGTTTGTGGCTTAGGTTTTTCTTTTTTTCCTTTTTTATTTTGGAGTAGCAATTGCCTTCTCTGTACAGATAATCACAGTGGGGCTCAAAATAAATATTAACATTAGAATATAAATCAGCCTATATGTCACATAATATCTATTGTATAATGCCTAATGCAATACAAAGTTGATGTTTAAAATTGTTGTCATTCCAACATAAACTAGACTTATATTGACTGTAGTTGATCCTAATATGTGATATGGTGGTTCAGATACCATGATTTCCATCCCTTCCTCTATTCTATTTTCTAGTACCAGGATATTTGTAAGATCAAGGTTTCCATTTACAGCTACTAATATCCATACTTTCTAAAAAGATCCTTTTTTTTTTTTTTTTTTGAAATATCCTGATTTTTTGTAAACTTTGGATTTCTATTGGTAACTTTCTTCATTGAGATTTTCTTAGCTTTTTCAATTAAACTGCAGGAAAGAAGAAAGTAACCGCAAATAGACACTACGTTCACACATTTTCGCATAGCAGCATGCTGACATGACCACGCCAACCCTCAGGAATAACAACATGAAAACATCTTTTCTTTTTTCTACCCAGTGAGCTAGAAGTGCAAGCCAGAGCTCTGCCCTGTGCTTTGCAGATTCACTGTCTTGAGCATGATTTAACACACTCTGAAAGGGAATTTTATCAGTGTATCTGTGATGTCCCACATTCTGCCTATGTTCAGAATAAAAGCACTCCAAATTTCACTGTCTTCCCTTCTTCTACCTTCCTTTATCATGTCAGTGGTGGACCTGGCCCACTCTCTGGCTTCAGTCAAGTAGTTCTAAAAGATACTGCAAGCACTTTGAATCCACCCACCTTTCCTTGTAATCATCCTGAGCTCTTGCCTCTCTCTTATCTCTCCTCTAAATAACATATCTTAAAGAGCAAATTAATTAATAGCCATAAAGAAAGATAAATGAGGAACTAGGGGAAAAGGGTCAGGAGTAGAAGAGAAAACGTTATTCACACTGTCTAGATGCCAGGACCATAGATTCCCAATTTACACAACGAAGAGAGAAAAGCTCCTACCTACAGATCATTCTGAGCAATGTCAATAGGCCAAGGAAATTAGAGGGATTCAGTGTCAAGGTCTACAAAGAAATCTGCCACAGCAGACCAAGTTTTCTCCTCCTGTTGAGAGCAGGTCAAATCACTTTCACAGACAAGACAGTAATGGTGCCTTTCTACGCATCTCCCATGTTCCCTCTTAAGAGCTTTCCTCTTATTTTTTTCTTCTTAAACACCAGGGAAAAGTACACTAGGTGCAACTTTTTGATTCCCCACCAGGTAGCTGTTATGATATTTAGAACTGCTTGACAGACAAATATCTGTTATTTTGACAGTTCTGTTGAGAGATGAGGTGCAAAACTAGACCACAATATTTTTTGTTTATTATAGTTACTAAATTTCCAGTAAGGATTATGCTTGAGACTGCATTTCATGATAAATTAACACAGTAATGATCACTCATTTTAGCTAATAGACTATCACAGTGATTCTCCTAGCCATAATTATGGACAAAGAAAACTGTGTGACATCCAAACATCAAACTACAGAGGAAAAGAATTTCAGTCCTTAAAGTGAACTGTCCTCCAAAATAAAACACCTTATGCCTGGGGCACTTATAATCAAAGAATCACTGAAGAACAACGCAAAAGAAAATGATTACGTATGTGAACACCTGATATTGAAAACTGATTGATGAAAACAATATTGAGACTTAAAAATCACCTTATCGCAATCAGTAACTTAAAGTCTGGACAACCAAGTGCATGTGAAAAAAAGGAGAAAAAAAATGCACTAGTTCATCACAGGAACATGCAGTTGAGAAAACATATGACAGCAAAAGCTTCAGCACAGAATTCTTTAAATATTAAAGCGGTGAAAATTAAAGCATCAAAAATCCAGACAAAGGAGTTTTATGCTCCACAAAGCCTGCACTTGAACTTTATATGACATAATGGTTCGCTTTTAAATCTCTGCGGAAGGTTTCTCCTCCATCAACCACAATTCTCTTCTGCAAACTCCTGCTGCTTCATTGTTGATCAGTAGTCAAATATGTACATGTGGGAACCAGGTGACTGCAGCTCTTTCCCACCTTTGTGGCCACATCAAAATCTTCTCTTAGTACTTTTCACTATTCTCTAATAGGTAGGTAAAAGCACTTAACCTTCCTTATGAAGATCTTCCCAGAGGGGAAGATGCTGAAATACACCACTGATGAGTCATGGAGAGAAATACAGCTAAAAATTCCTGCTGTTATTGTCCAAATACATGCATAAATTTCAAACACTTCTATTTTGTTCAAGCTAATAAAACTCGTTGTCACCCGTTTATAATTCATTTATCTCCATACACTGAGGTGTGCAAATACTATCTGCGGCCTGTGCCTATGCTAGAGATTTTCGAAGCTGACCAGAGCTCCTTTTAAACTAGCTACCCCAGAGGCCAAAGGGCATGGAGTTGGGAAAGGTTTGTTTGGAGAACACAAATTTGTGTATGGTCTGTGCCATTTTTTTAAATAAGCATTCATAGGTGCTAATTGCCTTTGGTCGTCTCAACCGCTTGAGAATATTGGGGTTTGGCGCTAACAAATTTCAGCAAATAAGGAAAGTAAGCGTTATTCAAAGCAATAAAATACCATGGAGAATGTGTCCTTTGCAAATCCTGTCACCTTCAGAAAAGGCAAAAAGGGAATCTGAGAGATACCAAAATCGATTTTATGATCATTATTTAATGCAGAAGGACTTGAGGGTTCTTTGAAGCTGAAAATGATTCTAATCAAGCTATTATTACCTATTTTCATCCTAAATCAATCTCCCTTGTAGACTTTAGCTGAAGACAATACGGTAATAAATGTCACTCCAGAACAATTCAACGTGAGAGAAGGTTCATGAGCATCTGCTCCTTAAAAAAGATTTAAGTATTAACTTTGGCATTTTTTTCCCAAAGGTTATAGATGGATGCGTAAAGGTTCAACAGGAGCCTCTAGCGTGATGTGGCAGCACCTCCATTTCTCTTGAGCTAGGCCAGAATAAACCGTATTCTCCTGTTTACTGTAGAGTTTAATACTGAACAGGATGGACACGATGTCCCCTCGCAGGGAGCCTGCAGAAGGCCCCAGGCCCAAGATCAGCCTCCCGTTAGGCCTTTCCTGAGCTGCAGGCGCCGTTTTACACGACCTTGTTTATAACCGTAGCCTTCTCCCTAGCACAAGAGTTTGAGGTTCTGCTGGTTTCCCTAGCAACTATTACCAGCGCAAGCAAGATGCAACACAGAAAAAAAAAAATTACATATTTCACCCCATCCTATTGCCAATAGCCGTGCTAATTTCCTTCTGATATCAAAAGGAATTTCACAGCAAATTTCTCTCTCAGGGATCAAAGGCGATGGAGATAACAGAGGCTGCACAGGCTGCACAGCAGCCCTGCTGCGTGAGGCCTCCTCAGAAACCTTTACAAGCCACAATCTGCGTGGGCTGTACAAAATGAGGGGCCTGCGCTATCACCGCCGCCCTCGCTGTGCGGCCCCGCACGCCTCCTCCAAACCCAGAAGGGAGCCGCGCGCCGGGCCGCGGCAGGAGCGCGGGCTCATCCCCCGCGTCCGCACGGACGGGGTGCCAGGCCCTGCGGAGCGCCATGGCGCCTCCAAAACGAGCAGGGAGGGATGGCCTGGGGCCGCGCAGAGCAGAGGGAGACAACTGCTGCTGTGGAAAGCATGGAGACTCCTCACCGAAAACACAGAGGTCTGCTGTGGGGCAGGTGGGAAAGAGCTAAAGCAGAATGCAGAGACTGGGAGAGTCTGGAACAGAAAACAGCTCTGCAGCCCCTGACAGAACTGCAGGGAAAAAAAAAAAAGGCATTGATATTTCCCAAGGAAAGACTGTGTTTACAGCAAGAAGAAAAGGGGTAGGATGTGGCACCTAGGTGCGCTGCAAAGCACACTTCAACGCAGACTACAGAGCAGCAAAATAAAAGCAACATAAGGAAGTTCATTAGAATCTTACATAAGTGATGTGCAGTCACTATACTGTTTTTAAGCTGTAAACTACAAATTTAGATTTCTATATTGCTTCTATAGCTTCAGAAGCATTTTCCTATTTTTACAGAATACACAGATTAAAATCATTTTTCCAGGAAAAAAAAAAAAAAAAGGTTTTCCATGCACAAAAGCAACGGAAGCCTCTAACCTATTTAAAACTCTGTATCCCTGTACACAAGGCTTTCTCTCTGTGCAAGCCCATCTCATTAACACAGTTTTATCTCCAGACTAACTGATCCAATAAAGACATAAACTAGAATATTAGTCAGCAATGGGGTAATACATCACCCCTTTCCAGGCATTTCTAGTCAGTTGGATGCATGAAGTTTGGAATATTATTAGCATTCTTTAATAGGATGCAGCAAGAAAAAAAATGTGTTGCTTAGTGATGTAACTCAAAAGCTCCCATTTGCAAAAGGTTAATGCAGAGAGGGCACAAAATTGCTTAATAGATGCAGAGGGAGCAAAACCAGAAGTAGGAGGAAACAGACCGTACCAAACCAACCTTCCCTGTACCAATACGCAGAGCAAATGCAGTACATCCTCTCCAAACAGCATTTTGCTTATCTCTGCCTTTAACTTAAGAGCTGCAGCTACCTTAGTACATCTGCAGAACAGAGTGGTACAGAGGTGCTTGAGCCAGCTCCAAAAAGCGGCCCTTAAACTGGCTCCAGGATGAAGGCAGCAGTGAGCTGCTAATTAGCACAACCAGCCCCAAAACACAGTTTGCAGGCGCCGGTGCCGCACCGGGACACCCTGCGTTACACGGAGCGCTCCCGCTTTCCTCCTTGTTAGCTCCAGCTATTATCCCAGGGTCGGGCTGTGCAATACGAGCCTGCGCTATGCCAGATATTGTGCTTTTTGTTATTTTTTCTTAAGAAGACCCACCACCTGGAATCAAGCATCCATGAAAGATGATCACCTTTCACCTTCCTTTTCTTAAAGCAGGGTCTGGCTTTCATTTTTTTACCAAAAAAGTTCAACTATGGCACCCCAAGCATCCCTTAAAGGCTCAGAAACTTGGAAGTCCAATGCAGAGAATTGTCTGGAAAAAAATAATAAAATAAAAAAGAAAGAAAATCTCGGTCACTCAGTTTATGGAATTTGAACATTTCTGTTTGAATCTCTATTATACTTCCTTTAAATTCCGTTCTTTTCAGAAAAAGGGTACAGCCGAAAGACTATTCAAGTAGATGCTTTGTGACTTTGCTGGTACGCAAATACCGCATATATAGCTGTGTTCCTCTCATCTCTGAGGTGACTCTGAGGATCATCTCTTGACCCTCTCCTTTCCTCCTTTCCCCCTCCTTTTCCTTGAGAAATGGAGAACAAATTTCATGATAGCATAGCTCCCTAAGTCTAGATCCTGAAGGTAGAGGAGTATTGTAGTGAATTATGGGTGTTACAGAGCATAGAATTTTATGAAATGGGGCAGATATATGCCTTAGAAGCTGCTGCATCCACACGTCAGACAACCCAACCTTGGACATGCATAAAAAAGGCTTATTGTTAAGCAGTTTTATATAACCATTCTTTCAAGAAATGCTGTTTTTCTTCTGTAACTTTGCCTATAAACTCTACGTTTACTCAAAGTACACATGAGGATTTCAACTTTTTTTACTACTTTATTATTATTATTAATAAGAATTATTGGGGTACTTAGAGCAAAGCAGCAATTCATGAAACACAAAAAAAGAGCTACAACATAGCTCTTACATCAGCAAACTAGTGTTTTACCCTTAGAATCAAGCAGTTAACTCCAAGCACCAGCAGTTTTATTTCTCCCATGAATGGGAATTGCTTCCATAAATTTAACTTTGATAAGTGGAGATAAGCCCTCTTTTAAATGCTACTCAATGCATCTGGAAGAGTACTACTAAAAAAAAAATAGAGTTTACTAGTGCCCTAGAAATTGCTCATCCACATGATCTGATAGAACTAAAAATGCTGAGTATATTGAGACTGTCAAAGCTTAAAAGAAATTGCTCACAGAACAAAAAGAAATCAGAAACTGCCAGCATATGTCAAAGAATGGGAACAGAGTATCCACAAGGTAGGATAGCAGAAGCACCATAGGCAACAAGGAGAGAGAGACTGCAGACATAAATACAAGCAGGCACCCAGTGACTAATGGACATCAAAGACTGCCCATTTTCAGTATATTATTGAGCCAATAACTTTCTGGCGGGGATCCCTGGAGTATGAAGTGACTCAGAACTTTCTTGCTGAGTGAACTTAAAGCTTCAATTTAATATGTGCATCTAAACAAAGCATTGACATCTCTGAAATAGCTTATTAAATGATTTAGTAAAGTACAGCTGAATTACAAGGCAAGCCATGGGGAGGCAAGGGCTCACTTTAGGCTTCAATTTTAGCACCTACGAGTCGAAATCCCTCTACTAGTCATAGGGGAAGCTGAACGAGAGCCAAGGGTAATTCAGAGGATCTAGACTATCGGCCCAGCCATCTCCACGGTCTACGTAAAACAGGACAGACAGATGCCTGATATCAGTTTGTGTCATCACCCTCTACTGCAAGTGAACGCAGTTGCTGGATGTGGTGGTGGGGAAATTACCTCCGTGTTGACAGTTAAGCATCAAGTATGACATCTTTAAGATTGGCAGCAAAAAAGTTGTAAATCTGCTAAGTAGCAGAAGGCAACAGCAATAAAGCAAACACTTTTGCCCAACTGGTTTTGATCTGTTTGGAGATACTGTTATCTTGAAGGGTTAGCATAAAGCTGCTTCTGTGAATATCTGAATCCTATCTGAATTCAGCAGTTCTCACAGCTCCTAACTCAAAATCTGACCTAAGTGGGGAGAAAGCTTCAGCATTCCTGGGAAGAGGCACAGAGCCAAGGCAGTAGAGGCAACACGGTTTGTTTCCCTCCTTGCGCACCGCAAACAGGAGCAGAGGCAGGTTGGGGAGGAGAGCTGAACTCCTGCACAAGGCGGAGGAGGGCAACAGCAGAGGTGTGCAGAACCGCCGGAGAAGAGGAGGAGGGAGCCCTCACGGTCCAACCTTATCAAAGCAGGACAGCAGGATGCATTGGTGTTTCTTGGCTTTCTTTCTGAATTCTGAAATACTTAGATTGCACTTGATACTGAGAAACCATTTGTAAACAGTTTATAACAAAGCTAATAAATTATGAATATATTTTTGGATATCCATGTAATTGGTTACTCATTGGTCTGAACTCAACTGGTAGAAGCTGGCAGTCTGCTAAAATCCCAGCTAGCAATTGTAGCTACAAAACCTCCTGTTGATATGTTTGGAAGTATTCACAGTATTACTAGCATTTTTAATGTGCAAAACATTAATAAATATTTTGGCCTATAATGTATGAACCCGCAATATGATAAAGAGATGTGACTAACATTTGTTTTTGACATGGAAAATGTTAAATTTCATTGGACTACCAATATAAAAGCACTGGCACATTTATCAGTAAGATAAACATCTTTAAACCAAGAAAAATATTTTTTCTATTCACTTTTCAGGGAATGGCAAATCTGAGGTAGTAAAAGAATAGGAAAAAAAAAAAAAAAAAAGATAAATTAATGCATAATAGAACAGTGCCCTAAAAATGATTTCCTCATACCTAGCTAACCTTCTGGTCTTCAGTATTAAACAGTATTTTTCACTTCTAGAGGTCAAGCACATAGAAAAACTTGTTCTGTACACAAAAGCTATAATTTAAGATTTTAGTTAACTGTGGATACATTCTCTTTGTTATCCTGCAAAATGGAAAGCTAATGAAAACAAAACTAAAGGTATGATATCAACTTTCCCATTTATTCCATTGTGTAATTTTCCTATTTATTCTATTGTGTACTTCATGAACTGCTCAAATTCTGAGTAGAAAGGTGAAATGGGACAGATCCTGCACAGTGGTAAACATGAGGGCACTGCCACCACACCAGAGGGTCTCTCGATTTGCAGCCTCGCAGCTGTTTTGCTATGCTTGGAGCATGCAAGTTTCTTATAATTTATCCTCAGTGAAGCCCAGGTAGTGCTTTTTTTTTTCATTAATGCAGTGTTTTACCTCACTTAAACATTCTGGTATGTTTATTTTGTTCTTTGCTTCAAGAAGTCCCTATATTCAATAGTTTATTTGACGATGTTTACCATTAGCCATTATTCAGATTATGACCAGGCAAGTCAAAATCTGTATTGCTACTCCCTTATCTTATAATTATACATTAAAACTTGTGCGCTGTTGTGTGCTCAAATCAAATTTTAGACCTAGAGTTACTGGAACTAGAATCTATGGCAAAGCTGGTCACTCTTTTTCCAATTTTTTGAGTTACTACTGAAAACTGAGCGTGATTTTTGTCAGATTTTAGATATAAAATCCTTCTTAGAAATCTTAAATTTCCAATGCACAGAGAAGCCTATTCAATTCTAGCCATAGTTCTAGTCATATTTCTTTGCATGACTCACATTTCATTGAAATGTTTAAATGGGAAGATGAGATTTAACTCTAACCTTAACTACCCAGGAGTTTAATTTTACATCACAAGTACTTTCCATTGACTTGACTAAGACTACTGAATATGTGGACATAGGATTGATGTCTGTATTTGCAGGATATTGGCAGGAAGGCGAATCCATGCCGTGTATTATTTAGACAAACCATCATATTTTCACTTGAAGAGTTCACATTTATATGTAACTTACAGTTGTACAAAATTTAGCAGCATATCAATTACTTTTACATAGCTATAAAGAGAAATTAACCCCAGAGGTGTTACTCCTGATTTTCAATTATCTGCTTCTTGTACCCAATAATCCTCTGGATCTTCTCCAATCCTGTGGTGTAATTTCTAAGATGAGTTCACTGGTAATTTTGGTAATTTCTGAGATGTGGGTTACTAGAGGTATAAATTACATACAGAATATATGGTATTTGTGACAAAGAATGTAATTGTTCTCAGAAGATTAAATAGAGATTTCATAGTAGCTATACTTTAAAAAGATGTATTTGCTAATGAAGTGCCAAAATATCTAAGTCTTTACCGCAAAAAGTGTAATATTTAAAGCTTGTTAAAATTAGATGCTCTGATATATTTTTCAAACAAATCTATATAATTCAATATTCTACTGTTAAAGCAAATGAAAGAAGAAAATAGGTTTTGTTTCCTTTGATGATAAAGAAAGATAACCCCAGGGCAAGATTCAAAGACTTACTTGAAAAGGTATCTTTTTCATATTAAATTTGATTTCCTTTTTATAAAAATTTCCTTTTTATATTTTCTTTCTTGGAGGTAATTTCAAGCTTAAAATTGCTCCTGTACACACAGTTTGAAATCACATTGATTAAAAGTGAAAAAAAAAAAACCAAAAAAAACTCTTCTGTTAAGATCTGTTCAGGGTTTTTTGCAGCAAAAGCAGGACTGCCACGTTCCTGTCCAGAATTTCAGAGAAAGCGTGTAAATACAGTGGGGGCACCAGGTCTGTCATTTCACACACATGGTTCAAAATACATTGGACTTCCTTCGCATGGGTTATAGAGTTTAGCTAGACATCATCTGACTCATGCGACATGTCACAGGAATTTCTGGGCACCTGGCAATTCCAAGCACATGTAACCCCTCTGTGTGCCTCGCTAGGCAGGATGGATAAGCCCTCTCCAAAAGTCTTCATTTTTCCATCTCTACCTCTTCTCTATTTTGCCCGTCAGTCCAGCTCTTCTCCAAACCTGTTCCAGTATTAACTCTACTTTGAAGCTGCATAACCTGAATTACAAGGTCCTTGTGGAATCTTAAGCAACAGCATTGGTATTTTCCTATTTCACCTAGAAATACCCTCCTGAACATAAAACAACAAAACCATCAAAATGTCATCAAAATAACATCACTTTGTTCTACTGAATCATTTACCTTTGTGAAGAATAGGCATTACTTTCCCATGCTATATATGCATCACTGGATTTCACTCTAATTCATTATTCCTTTCTTCAGTTATCCAGATATCTTTATACAATACATAGATCTTCCTTTATAAACACGATGATGAAATTTGTGCTCACCAGCAACTTTAACACTTCACACTTTAAGCTGCAAAGGGCTATGAAACACAAAGAAGTTGCTGAACAATTCCAAGCTAATGACAATTCTTCAAGAATTCCAATAATAATTCTATTGCCCTTCAATTCCCTCTTAGACATTAATTCAGATTAATGGACAAGCTGAGAATATTTTCCAAAACTACTTGCCAATTTTTACATTTTTTAGCAATTTGTCATTTTATGCAAGGCCGGATTCTTCACTGGCTGCAATAGGTCTGTTCCGTGCTACAGAGTCCTGCTTCTCCTTTTGTTACAAAATTAAACCCTCAGGGTATTAAAATGAAAGAATAATTTTAACAATTAAAAATCAGTGATTAGAGACCTGATAGTTTAACAGCAGAAAGAAGGAAGAGAAAAAAAAGCACAAAAATATGAGAGAAGTATAAAGAATTTACTGAAAAATAAGCAATCAAAAGAAGATTACTGGCATATATCCGGCAAAATAAGTTATAGCTTGTAGAAAAGTCAGTCAGTTCTACTACATCCTTCTGCATTACTCACGCTTGCAGTTCAAAATTCATAATATACCTAAGATGGATTATAATTTCATTCTTTATCTAATCTTCATTCCCTAAAATACTTGAGCTGTTGATTATTTCCGTCTTTGCATTGGGCCTTGCCTTCACAGCAGCTTCTTAGCTTAATACAGTATTTATTTTATAGCTGTCTCTGTTATGTGCCTGTGACAGGCAGCAACTACTTACAGAAAAATGATATGCTTGTCTGCCATTTCAACAGTTGGTGGCTGACGGATGGTGACGTCTTTCTTCCAAACTTTCATTTCCAATGAATTACAGACAAGCTTGTTGACAAAAGGTTGAATATTGACGCCAGTATCTGTGCCACCAATATGAAGTCATTTAAATTACTAAAATTGTGCTTTCTCTTCCCCACATCATTGTCCCATTTCCAGCACACACACACCCAACATACCTTGAGTTGTGGAAATGCTGATTTTTCATAAAATAGGTCAAGCAGTTCAACAGAAAATGTAAAAAACCATAAAAAGGAGCTCACCTTTTTTTTCTAAAAGGCAGCTAACCAAAAGACAGTTATGATTTAAACCACTGATGAAATTAATGGTAGTTTAGTATAGCTGCAAAGTGAGACAGTCAGATACAAGTAGATTAGCAAAACATTTGTGTTTCTAACCACTGAGGAAAGTGATGCAGAAGAATGTTATTGGCTTTTGAGATACAACCTGAGATAGTAACCTCCTCCTGTGAGTCAAACACAGACTAAGTTCCTGTGGTCTCAACTAGACATCAGAGGTGAGACTGAACACACAAATATTTTTTCCAGGTAAAGTGCTAGGAAAGATCTTAGCAAATCTACAAAAAAAGTAGGGACAAAAAAAGTAGGATCAGAGTCACAAATGTGTAGTTTAGCTACCAATCATCAAATCCGATGGAAGTAAAATGAACCTGATGTGTATCTGGACTTACCATTTAAAGGTAAAGCATAGTAAAATAAAAACTAAAAAAATAATAAAACTAAACTAAAAAGTCTCCAGATTTGCAGTCCCACTGACCCAGTGTTTTAAAAGCATAAGGTGGGTAGTCATTTATCCCACACAGTTGGACATTGGGCATGCCCTTAAACACTGAGAATACAAGTACTATATAAATCAGAACAGGGAACACTGTTCTACACTGCATTTGCTTTAGGGACAATATTGGAAATACTGAGGGAAATCTTTGGCTTGTGTTATGCAGAAGGTCAGAATATAGGATTATAAGAGTCCCTTATGATTTTCAGATCAATGAAGCTATGAATAATTTAACTAACTTTGCAGGACGAACAGAGGAGTTGGAGTTTATAGCCTAGCAGGTATATATATATATATATATATACATATATATATATATTTCATCTCACCCACCAACCGAATCAAAGCAGAATTTGCCAATCTGCAAGAATACTGATAAAACAATGAATAGTTGTTTCCAGAGCCTTGCCATGGCTGACACAGATGGTTTTGGTGCTTCAGTCCAGTTGCTAGAGACATACTAAGGAGCTGAGCAACATGGAAACCTGAGTAAAACAGGCATTACCACCTGTTTGGTTAAGTATTTTTCCTGTGTTTGCTACTGAAAACAGTAAAACACACTGCCAAGTATCTAATTGGGTAACTGACATACAGATCTTTGTCCCTAAAAACACAAGGCCATGCTTACATGTCCACTTCAATCTGACATTGACTCTGGATGCTGCTGACGTGGTGTCTCCATCCAGACCTTAGTGAAATCAGTCCCCTCTTCAGGGGACTGATGCAGCTCATCCAGTGGCTGCATGAGTGCCAGGATCAGCACAACGGAGCCAGGGAGATTGTTTAGCCAGGGCAATTTGGAAAACAGGACTAACCGTGGGTCAGATTTACGTACTGCTATGAACATGACCTGAGCCTCAGCTGACTGAAAAGCCTAAGTTAATAGCTCAAAACACAAGCATGCATCCCTTCTAACTGCCGTTTGTGGCATGGACTTTTAGGTTTCTGAAGTTGTGACCCTAAGATTTGCTTAGTTTAGCAATCACTTCCTCACAGTTCATACTGCATCCTTGCGTAGACTCAGAATGCCAAGATATTGGGTACAAACATATGAATTAAAAAAAAAAGTCAATAAAGCTTCTATATTAAAACATAAAGAGAAAATAAACACAACTGCCTTTGACCTCCAGAGGAGTTCTGTTTTGTGTGCTATTAGAGATAGAAAGATGGTAAGACCTATTAAGTGTCACTATCGGATAGCACATATTTTTAACTACAATAAAAGAGAACAACATACTCTGTGTAAGCATCCAAAACAGAGAATTAAAAACAGAGAATTTTAAAAAGGAGGCCGTGAAAGATACGGTGCATATTCAAAAGGCTGAAGATGAAGATAATTTTCTCCCCTTAGCCTTTAAAGGACATTACAGGAAGTGAACTAGTTTTCCCAGGACCCACATTCTCTGCATGTAGAAATCTAGTATCTGTGGTAGTATCCAAGCACATGATGAAAGTTGTGTGAGATATGCATGGTCAGTTTAAAGCCTACAAAGCTGAAACATTACAAAGCTGAAAAATATCTGGCCAAACCAGCTTCATGAATGTGTCCATCAGATCACTAGAGGATTTCTATAGCTCCTGTGTCCCAGCTAGCTATTATCCAAGATGCTGTGAACTCCATGAAAATTGCCCCTATATTTGGAGCATTTCTTAGGGGACATTGGAAAGACATCATGCCTGACCTCAGAAAGCTTTTTATTTCCACCACCAAAATATTTATGAGGCTTTGGCCACTGTGCTGTAAAGAACAGGACAAAGAAAACATGGTCTGGATAGTACACTGACTTTGCTGAATCTCTTGTTTTCAGGGTCTTTTTGTGTCTCTGTGAGCTGTTCCAGACCTCTTGACTCCATGTTTGTTACATCATCTATCATCTAGGTGATCAAATAAAACCAGATGCTGATTCCCACAGTCCTAGCTTTTAAATATAGTCCTAGCTATATTGGCTCCTAAGTAGAAATAAAACTCTTTTGGTCAAGATAGATATGATTTAAATAAATTTATATCTATAGGGAATACACACTACTTCTTCAGTTGCAGAGAAATAAAAATGTACCCATGAATCTGTCAGTTAGAAACTAGGAAACTGCTTGCTACTGCCTTTCATCTATTTCTATTCACAGTTGTTAATTTTTAAAAAGACCAAAAGAGCAAAAGGACAGAACAGTCAACCCTGTCAGATCCAGGAAAAAAAAAAAAAAAAAGAGAGAGAAAGAAAGAGCGAGCAAGCATTAGTCACCTTGTGAAGTGTGGCTCCTCTGTCCAGCCCTCCCACAGTTTATGTAGCAGTGTTCTTCTTTCTCTCTTTGGTCCAGATCCTGGGCCTCTCAGCCTCTCACTGCCCCTGAGCTAACTGTGCTTGTGCTTAAGCTTTCCAGAGCTAAGACAGAGGGAATATCATCCCCACTGCCCAACTCCATCACGGAAACTCCATCTTACTAACAACAAACTGATCTTGCTGCCCTTACAGGTAGAGCTCTTAAATAGGGATCCATTCACTCTGTGAACACACACAGGAGACACAGTCATGGACCTGCTATCCCAGGGCTAACTTTGCGGCAAATATTGCATAAAAACCCAACCCTAAACCCATAATTTATTCCATCCTGCAAAGTGTTACTAGATGGGATAGAGGATTCTTGTGGAGCTCTCAGCAGCCATGCAGAGGTTGCACATTCCCTTTCCCTCGTTCTCCAAACCATTCTCTCCTTTTGTGACAGAACCAACTTCACTTAAAATCCTTGGTGCAGGATTGCTGCAAGAAAGACCAAGCTCATTCCTCCCGCCCTGGCAGTGCCCACAGCTCTCCAGCTTACTGCAGGAAAGCAGGTTGTTCTTGCGAGTAATGCTTCAAGACCAGGCGTCACTGAGTCTGATTTCATTTTACAGATTCAGGTGTTCCCCACAAATGCACGAATGCTTATAGTTAATTACTCAGCTTTTTATAACTCAGTCAACATTATGTTCAATAAAAGTAATAAAAAGACTGGAATGCCCATAGCTTTGTATGCCATTTTCACAACGAACTGTAATTGCCTTTTTCTGGCACTGCATGCTGCACTGTTTTTCCAATTGTTTATGATTACAAGCATGTTTTTGATGATAAAAGATAAAAGAGCTGTCCCACAGGTTAGATTTCCCGGACACACTAGCTTTGTAATGAAGCAGACTGTCTGTTTCCCTCCCTTTTCGTGCTCTGCTCCATGTGCCACCAAGCTGGCGCCAGCCTCTCTGTCATTGCTTTCCTCCAAACTCTTCAGTTGCCTGTGGTCCCCCTAACTGCTCCAAGGTCCTTCTCTCCTTGAAGCCTTTACTATTTCTTGACTACTGCGATAAAGAAAAATGCTCCTGCATGAGTTCGTGCAATGGAAGACTGGATGCATAGTAATAGCAGAATAAACTAAATGTATCAGAAATATTGCCTCATAAATGACAAACATTATTACATGGAGGTATATGTGGGTCACTACAGGCAAAAAAGAAAATTAAATGTACCCGTGCATAGGATTTATAATGTAATATGGGAATAGGCTAACAGAAAATCTACTGTTACAGAATTTGGAGATGAAACAATATCTGTGATACACTTAAACCAGAATCCAATAAACTTCCTGATGTGGAATATTATCTTACTCATTGACTGAACAGCATTATGCCAGGAGTAGATGATTGCTCTGTGAAAAAAGTAAGTGAATAAAGTCTATACTCATCCTTTTAATTTGCAACTTGTTTAATCTAAGAGAAAGTATTTGCATTCCAATCAAAATATTTACAGTAGAATAACATTTTCTACGATATGAAAATATAATACTGGATGATCAATGGCAAGGAGAATCAAAGAAAAGATTGTTTTTAACTACCTGTTTCAAGGTGAGAAATATTCTAAGTGCTCTGTCATTATATTAGTAATTATCTAAGATCACATGAGAGGACAGCATCAAGGCTGAAAGGAAAAAACAGCCTAAGCCTCCAGAGATGACCTGTCAGAACACTGAACGATACAGTATCCCATTTTCAGAAAAATGCCATAACTGAGGCAATAGTTTGAAAATAATTCCATTCTATGAAAAAAAAAATTAAAAAGACTGAAAACATGCAAAGCAGAAGGAACTTTTAACTATTTAGACAATAAGCAAAATATTCCTACCTGTAAGTACTTTTATTTTGCTGATTTTTTTTATCATCAATATACATGACAAATCCTACAACATAAATTATCTTTACAACTGTCTCAATCCGTAGTCCTTATTTTGGCCTGATATTCATAATTTTAAATCTATTGCAGGAACTGCAAGAGAGATACATAGAGTAGACTTACCTAGATACATCTGATTCGTTTGACCCATCCTCGCTGTAAACATCTGAAGTGACGGTACCTGCATATGACTCTTGGGAGCCTGTGGGTTAGTCTCTCATGAGCTCATTTTCTCAGCACCTGCAAGTGTCTGTCTGGGATCTACAATGCGGATGTAAAATATCATCAACTTACTGAGAGAAGCTTCAGGAAGACAAGAGAGCATCCCGAGTTCAGTGGGCAGTGAGAATTTAACCAGACTTTGATTTGGTTATCTCCTCTTATGAGGCAGAGTCAAGAACACAAAACTTCATGAACAGCATCACATTTCTCACACCTTAGTAACTGAGTTGTGAAGCCTCTTCTTAAAACAAGAAGCTCTGCAAGTATTGTAGTCCAAATAACTGGGGTGTGCTCTTTTACTGGGGTGGATTCTTCTTCCCCAAGTAGAGTGCCTTTTGGTCCATCTGCTCTTTTATTTTAAGTAACACTTCAAAAAGGAGATTCTTTTTCCCCTTGGTTGAGATAGATGAAGGAGGTTGTTGCTATTGGAGAGCACCAGTATTACAACTATATAACTAGATTTAATTGAGAAACTATCCTGGATTGCTGCACCTTGCTACCTAAAAAAAATACAAGCTGAAAGCAACAATGTTAAAGACCTTCAGATAAAGGGCAATGTAGAGCTACACTTTGCTAGGAGCAGCTCTTGGAAATATCATATTACATGTATTACCCATGGATTGCTCTTTTTCCATATTTTTTCCTCAATGTTTTTCAAAACGCCCGTTTTCACAGACCCTTACAGTTTGGCTGTTTAGCTTGCTAAATGACCATCTTGATCCACATGCTTCATTTTTAATGTTGATATGATCTGAGCGCTCTTGGCAATTGTCTCCAAGTTTGTGCAGAACTGTCAATATTAGAAACAAATTTGTTATCCACAGTTAATTAGACATAAGGCAGTTTCAGCAGACACACACTCTTCCTCTGTTCCTTGGCTTTCTCAGAGCAGGGACATGGATAAGCCAAGCTACTAATGTGATTTGAAAACGAAATGGTGTGATATTACAGATGGTGGCATGACATGAAATAATACAATATAACAAACTTTCTCTTTTTTAATAGAATGTTTCCCCAGCTGCATTCTCTTTGGTAATTGGATATACTAAATCTAAAAAGATGCACTGTATAAACACAATGGATTCTTTGGGTTTGCTGTTTACTAGGGCTCAAAAATGAGACAAAGACTGTGAAAGATATTTTAGGATTAGCATCTGTATGCTAGATTGTCCAAATGCTAATGAGGACATTATGTTCATGCAAAATTTCACACCCTGTTATGAGATTTCTCTCTGTGCTATTCACTAAATTGTCTCACAACTCTACCTGCTATGCAGTGTTAGAATGGAGCTTTTTTTCTCATCAGCTCAAAGATTCATCACCCCTCCTCACACACAGCCCCCAAGACTTCTGTGACACAGGAACTGTGTTCTGTCCCAGAAAGGCACTGGTCCACCAATTAAATTACTACTGAGGTCTATGGAGGTGAGATAAGGTTACAGAAACAGTGTCATTTTAATACAACACAGTACTGTATGGCATGTTCTTAAAAGCAAAACTTGTCCCAAACTAGAGAAACTCTAGGTTATATACTGCCTTTATATGCCTTTCAAATGGGAAAGCTGCAATTCCATTTCACTGGAGCCAGGGACATATGCCGTCTTAGAGATTTAAGGGCATATTTTGGAAAAGAAGAACTCTTTTAATAGCAATATACAAATATTACTGTTTTTTAACAAATGCAGCCCTATCAGGGACATAATGATACCCGCATAAACATGAGTTGCCTTTTTTTTTGGTTAGTATATTCAATTTCCATTGCAAATTACTACAAGTTGTATTGTTAATACACTTCCATTTTGATATACTTGTAACCACACGATGGTTGTGATGGATATACCACTTCTGTTCTACCCTTATACCTAAATATAAGCAACCTTAGTTGTTTAGAGAACACAAATTTAACCAGGTATCACTAACTGCCCTTCCTATTCACAACACATGATTTCATCAAGTTTAAACAGCACATACATGATTTCCTTACAAATTATCTCACTCTTTTGTTGAGTAAAGTTGTGCTATTGCCTTTTCTGTAAATTCTGCATATCAGGTAACACTCTTCATGAATATAATAAATTCTTATTTCTCTCCCAGCAGTAAAATAAATGCTTATTTCTCTCACTCTGCAAAAAATAACAAGTTAACATTTCAAGGTGCATCTATTGGGAGCCATGCTAAGATCATGGTAGATGAGAACACCTTAAAATGCGTCTTTTCCAGATCGTTATCAACAAAAAGCAGTAAGCACTTCTTGAACTATGAAAATTTTCAAACTCCTTTTCTTTTTCAACTGTTGTCAAGCCACTGCTGCTTTTGACTAAGCCATGACACATTTTCATTAGTTTTCACATTTCTATCACAGTAAAATGTTCCGAGTTTATTGAAACTGCCTTAAAACACTCCATAAGATAACTTTTAAAAAGTGTTGTTATGTTCTTTCCTAGAGCAAATCCAATCCAGTGAAATAATTTGTACTATTTAGATTGTGGAGTTTTTTTCTTTTTTTTTTCTTTGGGAAGAAATAGATATATTTAATAATACATGTATTTAATATCATTTCATCAATATCCTTTGTTGCCCATATAGAAAAGCATTTTGATTAGTTTTCTGGCATGCAGTGTAAGTCCTACTGCTGTGAGTACTTCAGTTAAACTGAAAATTGTTATGGTGCTGTCCCAAAATTTATTGCAGTCAATGGAAAGATTTCCATTTCCTTCCACCTTCTTCCTATTTTAAGAGTATCGCCAGTATTTAGGAGCATCTCCAGTATTAAATGCTAGGTACACAGTCCTTAGATTAAGCTGTGCATGCCCCGAACACATCACTACATTAGAAGCAAAAGGTTTTGCAGGTGGATTTCTTCCCTTCTTCAAAGTATGAAAGCAAGGAGTTGGGGACAGGCACATAGAAGGACCTACCCTTTTGGTATTATTGCTGCTGCTGTTCCCTTCTGCTCTGTTTTTTCTGTGCATCTCCAAGCTAGTTTTTGCTGTCAGACAGTGGTTCCCTTTTCAATAAATATTCTGTTTCTGACAACCCTTCCATCGAGCAGTTAAGTTGATTTCTCTTTAATGCAAACCTGTGATGTCAAAAGCCATTTGTTACATTTGCTATTTAGGATGAAACCACTTGAACAAATGAAGAAAGCTTAATTAAATTGGACTGGTTTGCATAACAGTTGCAAAATAGCAGAGCTCCTATAAGGACATACTTGTCAAGAAAGTTCTCTCTGAGCTTCAAACTGTCCACTTGGTGCTTAATTATAGCTGAAGTTAATATGAGTTAAAACTCATATTTGAGAGAATAGAGAGGTCAAGATCCAGTATTGTAAGTGTGAAACTTTCCCATGGACTCGCTTCACTGAAAACTTCTCAGTTGTGTTCATAGAGAAATCTGCCTTTAGCAAATTCCCACTTGACCAGATTTCAACAGCCCCTAGACTTTGATCATCCATTCTTCGATGTTCATCAGGTTGAAAGCCTAATCACTTTGCCCAAATGGCCAGCTATGTTTTTAAATTTCTACATTTTTAAGAGTCCACTCTCAATTCTGCATGCTAACAGTGCTTATACAGCTACTTAGCCTGACTCAAGAAAGAGGTCTAAAAACAGTAAAAGCGCCCCTAAAAATGGACATATTTCTGTGTTTAACTTTGAACTAGCTCAGCAAACAACCTACTCAATCAAAAATGAAAATGCCTCTCAAATTTGCCTCATTTTGCTTAGGCATATAGGCAGAACTATCTTCGCTCTCATCCTTAGGGTAATGGACACACTTTCGCAGTACCAGCCAAGGACTCTTCTGGTGGGAAGAGAAATGGAGGAAAGATCTTGCAGTGTGATATATATTTACATATATCTAAAGAAAACCTGATGAAAAACCTCAAAGTCAGTGATATCTGCAGGAGCACCAGAGTTTCCAGCAATCTAGCAGTCTTTCTGTTGGGGCAGGGCAATAAAATAAAAAGATTTCCCTGAGGGGATCCTATGGTTTTCACATTCTAAGAATCCTTCCATAGAATTTAAAAAGGGGCTGAATCTGGCCTCAATAAATTCTTCAGGCAGCCTTCAGTTCATTTGTATTTCTGCTCTATGAAAAAAATCTTAGACCTTCATAATCCACTCTCACTGTAGGCAGCTATTACCAAGAATGTCAGAGCACTCAACATTTATGGACCTAAAGATTTCTTTACCCTCTAGACATTTCAACAGATAATTTTTAGGCTTGTCTCCCTGTTTTTCCTCATAGAATTTCTCTTCACCCACAGGCTATTTTTAATACATATTCCTTATCTCAATAACTAAAGCATTTCACCTGAGTTGATTTTGCTTTCTTACCATTTCCAGGGTCTGTGAGCTTTTTCTGTAGCTTAGAAAATATGAAATGTGTATTGTGGACGGATCCTTAAGAAAAGAGTGAATGTATTTTAGAAAATCAGACCCTTCAGCATACTCTGGAATGTCAATTATTTTCATGTTTCATCTTCAGGAGTGATTCTCCAGATTGTCATTTTTTTTTTCAAGGAGATGAAATATTTCCTTGCTGTGTTATTCTTTATCCTTCTTAAAGCCTGAAATACCATCTTCTGAATTACTAATCCTTTCCTCCACACCACTTGCTCAAACATGTATATTATTTATCAGCTACTTCTTTGTCCTCACAATGTTCCTTTTATCTGGCATGACCAAGACTAGTACAGAAAGATCTATATATAAAGCATAAAAAAGTAAGTACTTTGGGTGCTTTGAATTATACAGACATCAGGAATCTTAATGACAGGCAATTCTTATCTTAATGATTAGGAATTACCTATTATTAAGTGAATATCTACAATAAAGGAAGAGGGCAAGATCAGTTATCTTGTCTTTAACCCAGAATTTATTCCAAATATATAATGAAGCCACAATTTCAACTAATTTTATGACTTAGTATCACAATTAAAGAAACACTGGCCAAGGAAAATTCAGAGCATGCCTGTGACAAAGAAAACTGACAGTAGACAGAGGAAGATCTCCGACAAGAGATGTAAAAAGCCTACTGAAAAAGGGAATAGAGGTTAGAAAATGAACACAGTTGGAATTCTTAGGCTTGATACTGGCATCATTTAAGAAATTTCATAGACATTTTAGAGGGAGAGTCGGGTTCACTGTTCCCTCAAAGAATCACCAGCTGTTTTTCCTTCATACTACCAAGTATAATATATAAGCTTTTCAATCTTTTATTGCAGCAGGGCAGAAGAGAACTATATAGCTAAACACTTTGAAAGAACAATAAATATTATCCAGGTTATGCATTTTATGTTTTCTTAGGGAAAACACTGAAAACAATTGCTAGTCCTTAGGGAAATGCTAACATGGTTTGAAATGCATTAAATTCTGTGAAGAATATTGTAGTGCCTAAACAGATTGCTGAAAAGAACAAGATCTATATTTTCTGTTATTTATTTGTATAGTGAAGGAATAAGGCATATTGTTCTTAACATTGTCAAAGCATTCAGTTGAGGATATTTTCCAGCAACTTTACTATTTCTAATATTAGAAACATCTTCCTAAATAGGAAAATGAATCTAAGGATTTATTAAACCCAGTAAAAGGGTTTATTAGCTATTATTTTGTCTCTTCCTTGAGCAAGACAAATAGCTCATTAAGGAAACATGAACAGCGCTTATATGAGTTTTGAGATGCTTTCAGGGGAGTTTTCTCTCAAATTTTGTAACTCATGTTCTCCCACATCCCACCCATAAAACTGAAGTATCTTCTTTGGAGCCGCAAAATCATGAATCATTTTCTGAGCACAACTTTAGTGCCAGACTGCAAATCAATATCTAACACTGCTGTTACGAAAGGCAGAGGCTGTCCATGTGCAAAGGCTTCTGTTACTATAACAGGCATAGAAACACTGGCTTTCTGCAAATCCTAGGCTTTTTTGGACAAAGATTTCCAGGCACAGAAAATACTTTACTTCTTCTCTAATAGAAATAGAAGTAGGACATTTTCGGGTTCACCCTGATCTTACGAAGAAAGCCAGGCACTGTTTTCACTTGGAACATTTTCTGTGAGAAGAGCCTGGCAGCCTGCTTGCAAACTGCACCCTGGCCAGGGTTCGGGGCGAGGTGCATCCACACTGGCATCTCCACCGAGTCGGAGCTCCATGGCCATGAGAGGCAAAGGCTTTGAAGGACCCACCGCCACCTCACCAGGGCTAGCGAGAAAACAGGAATCACTGTCAAGACAACACCATTATCAAATGAGGAGTCAGTTGTTCTCGATATTCAGGAATGTTGTCAGGCAGAGCGTATTTTTTCTAACAGGAGAAAAGTCTGTCTTAACATCTGTTTACAATAGAGCTTGGGGGGAAAAAAACATTTAAACAGACATTATGCACTTTTATTGTTCATTGATCTAGTTTAGTACATCTGGTTATGGCATTCATTCGCTATCGTTCAGCATTACTGTGATAATTCTCTCCAAAACAAATGATTTACTGTCTTTTCTCTAAAACAAAAAAAAAGAAAAAGCTTAAAATTCTAGATAGCTGTTTAAAATATTTGACAGTGCATAAATTTAATTGCAGATCATTACAATAATAAAATGCTAATTCCCATCCTTGCTGCAATATCAAGAAAAAAAGGGAATGCATTGAACCCAAGGGGAAAAGACTTTTGTTATCATATCTACATGATTAGCTGCTTTGCTAAATACAATAGATCTTTTTATTCATTGTACTGTGCACAACTCTCTAAAAGACAATTCTTCTGTAGTATTAAGGTATAAATACACAGCTGAAGCTTGCAAATTCATGTTTTATTGTCTTTTTATTAAATGCAATGATAATTCTAAAAGGGGATATTTAATGCTGTGATTTTAATGTAGCATTTGGCAGTACATACAGATGGTGTGGGGTAGTGATGCTGCCAGTACTTGAGCTACAGTGTCTGCAGGTAAGAGGGTATAAAAAAATCAAATGAATTTTGGAACAGTCTGTTAAAGATTATGAATTAAGATAATGTGTCAGAAGGTTATGTTTGCTATTGCCAGGCTGCCAGAAGTGTAACAGGTCTTCTGTGGGCCACTAAATGAGATTGGCCCAGACACCAGAAGCAGGACAGCTCCTGCCTCCTGTCAGACACATCTGGGGCCTTCAATTCTACTATTTTGGCAATGGAGAATTATTCTGTGCTTATCTGTTACTGAAAAATCCTTACACTACTTCCCCCCCACAAAACGGCAAGAGATGCTGATTTTAATAAATCTAGAGCTTTTCAATATTCCAGTCTATTTTCAGATAAAAATAAACCTTACTTATATGTTTTACAGTGATGCCTTGTGTCATTCCAAGTTTAGCTTAGTGACTCACTTTAATTAGCTTGGTCTACAGCGAGATGCATTGCCAGCGGATTCCTTACACGGCCATAACTACATTCACTTTTCTTTCTGTAGTGACATGCTGTAATGGGAAAGACAGTAGCACTGATATTATCCAGCATTTTCTTTTGGATGCATAATTCCTAATACACATTACTGCCAGGATTTGGTTTTAAAAGGTCGGATGATTATATACCTAGTCTGAGTATGTCATTGTTACAGTTTCATACAGAAATCTGGCATTTCTGTAACAGGAACTTGTGAACAAATGATGCTCCTGAAATTAAAAGGGAGGGAAAAAAAAAAAAAAAAAGAAAAGAAAAAGAGTGAGAGAAGAAAGCAAAGCATTGAACAAGCCTGCAAAAGGCTAATGTTTCTAAAAAGGAAATGATCCTGCTGCTTCCATTTAAAACATCACTTTAAAGTTCAGTGTCAGACCTCACAGCAGGAAATGTTACGATTACAGGCTACCCCGGATACATAACAGGGACTACATATTTTCATCTTCCACTTCACCTCACTATTTCTGACCTGAAGCTTTCAACTGTCATTGAACTCGGCCTTTATTGTCCCATTCCAAGCAAATCTCTCAAGAATTTCAAGGAAGTGATTTGCTTGGTGAATCATCTGTTTGTAGGAAAATCTTCATTGAGAGGCCAGCTGTCTGAGCCACCCCTGAGGCAGCATTTATTTCCTTTGGGGTTTATAACAGATGCAACAGAAGCCTGTTAATACCTAGATACCTAGATGCTCAAATCACCCCTTGAACATGTTGGTACCAATCCCACATCTGCAAGGGATGAATATTCCTCTGTTCTCTTGCTGTCATTGTAAAAGTGAAGGTCTATCAACAAGGACTGGAAATATTTTTGTTTATTCATCCAAACATTCAAATCCTAAGCTTTCTATTAAGGTAACAGTATTTTAAAAGTGAAAAATTTGAACTTTTCCTATCCTTCTTTATCACCTTTTCCAAAATACTTCCAGAGAAGAGCATTTTATTTCTGCTCATTCTTGCGGATTTTATAAATATCCACTCTGAAATGTTTTACCCACAGTACACTGCAAGTATTTAGTGCCTTTTAAAAGACTCAGCAGGATCTGAGTAGATTAGGACCTTGGTTCTGAACATTTTGGACATGGAAGGGATTCTTTCAGATAGGCTGAACTCAACCCATCTCTTTTTTCTTACATCCTCACTATAATTTAGAAACCTTAATACAAAGGTTGTGTCAGGTCAGCACACATGGCACATATGCTTAAGCTCCAGAATTGACAGATTCTGCCTGTGGAGGAATGGATTGGCCGAGCAGATGGAATCAAAGGCCACAGTGGAAAACAAACACTCAGGGTGAGAATACAAACTGATGAAACATGAAATCAGCCGTCCTTTGCCTAGTGAATCTTTTAATAAATGGCATTCTACAAGAACACAGGATTGGGGAGTAGAAATAAAGAAAATGTCTAAAAACAAAAGCAGAGGGCTGATTTTTATGTCACAAAGTCCACGAGCAGGACGATTGCTGCCTTAGTTGAAAACCCTCTGTCCTTTTTTGTAAGAATACATTAACCTCTGTCCTTGACGTGGCTATGTCCTGCCCTCACACCTGCTCAGGTTCAGTCTCTGAGAGGGCTGGCTGCGTTTTCTCCTCCTCTGAATTGTTTGATAAAAAATTATTTGACTCATGTTTTTCAAGGCCTAAATTATTCATCAGCTACCGAGGTGACAAGAAGAATTTCATTAGAACAAAAACATAGGTTGACATATCTCCATTAAAAACACAGGGCTTGCTTCATGAAGATAAGGGTGTCCTGGAGTTCCTCTGGTGTATATCTGTGCGTGATATGTAGATTAAAATGTCGATTTATTACAAAATTCGAGATACCTACCTTAATCATCTTAAACTTCATGCTTTTAATTCTCCTACACACTGTCAGGAAAATGAAAGAAACCAAATAAGAAATTTAAAGGTCAAATTTTCGATTGTAAACAATAAGTGTATCTCAACTACAATGCGTAGATTAATATCCATGGTAAATTTGACTTCAAAGGTTTTGGCTTTTCTGTCAGGGAAATTACTACCTCTAGTGAGGGAACACAGATGTCTTACTGCATCAGATCAGCAGTCTTGCTCTGCCATTGTCCTATTATTTGACCATGGTTTGGTTCTTGAAGCATAAAAGGAAATAAAAAGGATCCTGCTCTAGAAAATTATTGCCTGACTTGCTCAGAGATCCTGAACCATGAAGCCAAAACTCAAAAAGCACATTCAGTGTGTTACAGTTACTTAGAATGAACTCCAGGTTGAACTCCTGAAATTCCACATTGCAATACAGAATCTTAAAGTTCTGAAAATTTTGTTATAGAAACAAGTAACAGAAGATCTAATATAACCAGACTGTCTGTTGGAATTAATTTGCCTTGCAGAAATACCTATGGCAGGAGAGACCAAGACAGACTCTCATATACCACAGCGAAGCACCTCCCGAGCAGCTGTCAAGGATTACAGAGTTCCTATTAAAAAAAAAAAAAAAAAGAAAAAAAAAAAAAAGAAATGTTGCCTACGTTATGCTATAGAATCATTGCTGAATGCTGTTACAGTACCCACCATCATCTTTGCTGGATTAGTCCTGTACTTGGATACAATGCATCCATTACCTGTATTTATGTACATAGCATATATGAATTTCATGAGCTGGTAGGAAAGAAAACACAGTGAAAAAGCACACAGGTGTAACTGCCCTTGTTCTGCTTGTGAAGCTGCTAAGATACAGGAGTGGAGCACACAGTACTTCCCAGGGACGGAATGCACGAAGGGATGAAAGGACCGTCCTTCGGGGGGTTTCTGCCCTTCCTCTGGGAATGGCTTTGAATTTGCTCCTGGAGGGGGTACATATTCTTCTTCTCTGCGGGAAGGGCAGCAGTTCCTCTGCACTGATATTAAACTGCTTTGAGGGTTAGCAGTTACACAGATGTAATGATTCCAACACTACTTGTCATGCCTAACAAGAGCAAAGGTGCCCTTTTGAAATGGAAATACAATTCTTCTAAAGATGGTTTAAATTATTGAATCCATTGTACTTTGATCGCTGGTTGGACTTGCTAGATTTCTGCTCCTCAATACAGGAATATATATGAAAAATATCAATTCTCTTTCTATTTTTTAAAATTTATTCCTCTGTTTCAGGAAAAGATCAGCCATTTTTCACCTTAAGTTCTTTTCTGGAAAGCTAAAAAGCACTGTACAGAAAAGATCCAGTATTGGAGAAAACCATTAATTTAACAGAATTTGCATTGTCTCTGACAAGACCTAGTCCCCAAAGCTTAAAAGAGGGATGAGAACATCATTCATTACATTCAGTCCTCCAACCAGTATCACTGGTTTTCTGGGGAGCTGAAGCATGAAATTTGATTTTGAAGCTTGTAAAAACACTGTACCTCCCTATCTAAAATTCATCCATTACACAACAGAGTTCCAAACTAAAAAAAATGAGGGTCAAAATTACCAGTGTTTAACATTTTCTGCAATGCTTTGATTGCTGAGCACTTGCCTTCCAATACAATGCTTGACACCACAAACAATATGGATAAGATCAAAAAGGCAACAAACAGCTGGAAATGGGCTGGCCAGTGCTTCCTAATGCTCAGACACGTTACCCTGCACCCTCACATCAGAAGCGGTCGCTTTACCTACAGACACAAAATGGTCAGACACCCAAAACAAACTGATAAACAGATCACCATGACCTGCTCCTTTCTCCATTCAACTCAACCCAGAAATTCCTTATTACAGCTCATGTTTCAATATTAACAAATAAATAAATAAATCTTCCTCAAGTGACCACACTTACATTTTACCTTTTGAACTAACAAGGCTTTTATTCTTCTGTTTTAATTGCCCTCTTCTTTTTAGACAAAAGTGCTAGCAGCCTTCTGTAAATTCTTCATGAAAAAAATCTTTGTTCCTGCCCTGATTTGGTAAAGGTCTCACACTGCACTGATATTACCAACAATCAATTATCACAGCTCATTTTTAAGGCCTTAACTTAATACTGCTCCGTGTGAACTTTCCAAGAACAACTCAGACAGCTCTTCCTGCCACTCCATGCATAAATTATCCCATCAAAGAGCTGGTGTTTATTCTGAGCTCTTTGAAATTCTAATCACTTGTGCACACCTCCTCAGGCCAGTCTGTCCCTTGAAATTTGGATTACTCACAATTGGGCTATTCATAACATACGGCTATAGAATGTGCCACCCATTTACAAGCCTCCATACCTCCAACAGCTGACATCGAAGATTTCAAATTGACATTTTTCTTTTCCTAAAAATATATTAAAAATTACCAAGGTAACCTTGGTATCAACTACTTATAGCACAGTTAAAAATAGTTTAAAATACATGCATGTACAAGGTTATGTTCATCTTCTCTACCTATTACTCAAAAGAACACTTGTGATTTCCATGTGGTGTGAATGCTGGTTGCATTTTGATGGAGAAACTGCCATTATGATTGAGCTCCATCAGAGAGTGCTCACCTAAATTAATTATTTATTCCAAACGACATGCAACTGCAACTATTAAACTGTAAAATGAAATTATTGGCAAGAGTGATACAAATACAGTCATATAAAGCTTCTGTAAGACCTAACAGGGACATTTTAGAATTTCTCTTAACCAGTTTTCCATAGGCTGGCATAAGAATGATTTAAAGAGGAGGGGTGCCAACAGTTCTCTAGAGATTCCCTCTGCCCCTCAGCAGGGATGAAGGAAAGTGCCACCTGCATAAAATGATCATATGGGGCATTCCCACCTCCCTTTGTCTGCACAGGATTGTTCCTTACAGCTACAAACAAATCACCATGGCTTTCATGTGAAAATCAGAAGTCCTTCTACACAAAAGGTACAGATTTGGGTGAAGACCTGAGTCCTCCTAAGCAAGTGAAAACAATTAAAAATATTTTACTCTGATCAAGTTAATTCATCTTGCAAGTACGTGCTATAATGTCTCTTCTTCATTATTTTGAATATGGTACGAAAACAATCACAGGAGGCTCTCCTCACAGCAGAACTCTCCCTTGCACTCCCAGGGTATTTCTCAGTAACCTTCTGGTTTGGGCCCTTGCAGAATTTGGTCTTTTGAAATCAAACAAGTGCCCTCTCACTGGGTGTCCATTGAATTGAATGTGTCAGGGATCTATCTGTCATTTCCTGTCATGCTTTACTCTAGCAGGAGCTTGAAAGAATAGATGACAACAATGCATTTCTGTCCTTTCAGACCGCCACAATATATCATTAGCGGGACATCATGAACATTTGAAGTCTGATTAGCCTAGGTTTAGGTTTTGTGACTTGCATAAATTGAATAGAAATAGTAGGTTACGGAGAATAGCAGAAAATGCAGATGCACTTACGTTTCTGTATTTTATGGATTAATCTCACACAATTTTCCTAAGCAACCCCTAAGCTCAGGTGATGAGGGAAAGGAGGAACAAAAATATTACAACACTGTTTTCTACCTTATCAAAAAGATGTGCTAAAAATGGGGTATTAATTATAATTATCCTTCCTGACAGTATATTTCCTTGTCTTCACAAACATACATCAGTGACAGAAATGGAAGTGGGAGTTCTGGCATAATCACATATACAAAACTGCATAAAGAAAAATAGTAAATGTACTGGCAGAAAGCCCAGCTGGTTTCAAAATATTTCAACATACAACATTTATATAGTCAAATCTGGAGATAATGGCAGAGAACGCTGTTTTATCCCATTATATGATTATTCAAACAGCTTACTAAATAGAAACATTATTTCATTAAGGGATTACATGCCTGTTACTGTGCTACCATCAAATCCTTCCTGTAGTTTCTGGCTCTTGGACACAGCTCCACTGGATGCGTTCCTAACACTGCAGCAGGCAGAGCCAGGTGACCACGCAACGCTCTCGCTGTTTACAGAAAATCCAACAACAGTATTTCTTAGACTCAAACTACTTCTCTCTGATAAAGCAAAAGTGGGAAAGCAAAAGATCTGGGGTTAAAAAATACAAGATCATTTATTATTACGAGGACCCTCATGAAAGTTCTTGTGCACCTTATTCAATCAGGCCAACAGGAAGAGTGCCTTGGTTAATACTATGAAATATACTTTCTGAAAGTAACTAAGAATGAGATTGGTGAGTTTATTTGCTTGGATCTCAGATTTTTTTTACATGCATATTTATCCATTTCTTTTTTTTTTTTTCTTCACTTCAGTGAAGTTATAAAACTTTCACTGGACAAGATCTGATTTCAGGTCAAATATTTACAGCAAGGTTTTAATGGCAAAGGAAGTTGAACTGCAGGAAGTATTTGAATACACTGTATGAGATGCCTCTAGCAACAGTTTCCCAACTAAAAATACTTTTTTATAAAAAAAAAAGCCATGCCCACTCCTGTTCTTCCTCTGATTATTGTACCAACAGCTACCTGAGACAATGACAGAAGACAGTCCACTGTAGCTAAGGGTAACACACATTAATGTAAAAATGAGATTTTCCAGGAGATAATCCAGTTATTTTTCAGACACTAGCCTGAATACAGAGCTATAGGAAGATTAAACCCTCCATTTCACAGGGAATTTCACCCATAGAGAGTTTATAGAATTGTCTTAGAAGGTGATTTCTCTTCAATTCCAAATCCATTACCTGATCAAACAGCAGAAAAGGTCAGCTCATAGCACCCACCAGGCTACATACATATTTTTTTCCTTCAAAAACTAAAGAGACATAGCTTTAAGAGCTTATTATTATACAGCATCACAAGTTTACTTGCATGCCTTTATTAGATCAACGTCAAGCTTGTAGGTAGATTTACACAAAAGATTGAACAAGACTCAACAAAGTTAACAATACTGTGGGAGCGAGAAGCTTATCAGTGTTCCCACTGAGATATTCCAATGAGGAATCGATATGCACACATGAACTCTGGAGCTCAGCCTAAGTGCACTGCTCAGCAGAAAGAACAGAGGGCATCTTCTACTATTTCAAATACTTCTTTTTTGTTTTTAATAAATCTCAAATATTTCTCTGTAGAAAAAGATATTTTAGGAATGTAGTTCAAGGGTTTGCCCCAAGTACTTCACTTGCACAGTATTTCCATTTGTGATTTGGGTTTTTGACCTTCTGCCCTGCCAACAATACAGTAATTGAGTAAGCTTGTAACCCGTTTGAACTCGAGGCATTCCAGCTCTGTGAATATGAGTCGGATAGTTAGAAAGAATTAACAGGAGCAGAAGAGCATGCTGGAGAAGTCCAGCATCTCAGCTTCTAAAACCAGTGAAAATCCTACCCATGCAATTTCTTGGGCTTCAGAGCATGTTTTATACCGACAAGGGCAACAAAAAGGGGTCAAAACTTACTCTTTCATATGATATAAATCTATATATTTCAAAGAATTATTTTAATGCAATGCCTAAAGGACTTACAACCACATTTCCTTAAAATAAATTAAAAATACTCTCATTTAAGTATACTATTCACTTCAAAAAATAATTATTACAACAAAATACAACTACAAAGAAAAAAAAAATTCCAATCAATCACAGGCTTACAGAATAAATAAATAAATAATTTAGAACAGATGACTAAAATAAGAAAAAGAGAAAGAAGAAGTTTGCCCCTTCTTTCTGCCCCCGAAGGGATTCGGTTCAACTAAATCTGTTTTCATTCGTGGCTACAGGTAAAGGATGTACAGAGGGGCGTCTGCTGACAAAAAACAGAATCTTAAATCTTCAGTAACAAAACTTAATCTAATGATGTTACTTCCCTTCCTCCAGTAGCAACTTTAAAGAAATACTTGGTTGGTGAGGACTGCCTGGTTTGGAACGCAGCTCTCCCTCCAAGCTGAGACAATCCTGGAGACCTGCTTCCTCGTGGGAGAGCACCTGGCAATAACAGAACAAGATGATAAAAAATTCCCTAACAATCTAGAGCCACTTTCAGGTGAATCATTTTGCCAACAAGGCAAGAACTATCAGAAGTAATGAGAACTTTTTTTAAAAAAGTGTACTTGATATTCATATGTTTCCTGCTAGCTCATGCCTCCTTGCAGAATACTGTGCATGATTTATAAAGGCCTGCCCCACTTCCGCCACCACTTTGTGAAGAAATGTGAATTTCTTATACCTCACTAGAGGCTATTACATACTTTCGCACTCTAATGAAAATGAATGTGGCTTCTTACCAGTGTGGTAGCGTTGATTTATTAACCTGATGTTATGTGATGAAACATTCATGCCCACAATGTGGATAGAGGTAGAGTTGAGTGACAAACATGCAGTTTAAGAAGCATCTCTTTTTAATGTTGCTCTTGATAACGCTATGATTCTACCCACAGAAGAATTATACTTTCCAGATGAATCATTAGCTTCATGCAATGGAGGTCTGTGAGCATTCTGCTCAATAGCTTCTCCCCACAAACGGGACGACGCTCTCTTCTTGCTAACAGCCCAGATCTTATTCCTGTCCCTCTCACAGCCATTTCCAGCTGCCAGCAGCTCCCTCTCTGTTTCCACTTTGAGGGGCTGCTCCTTTCCCTCGCTGCTCCCCCTCTTGCTGAGGCTGCAGCAACCAGTGGGACTGAGATGCAGCTGCCCCTGTCTGGAGCATCTCTCTACCCTCCGTGGGCTGCTCCTCTACCGCTGGCTTGAGTGTTCATTTGGGGCTGAACACATGTCTAATAAACACCCTGCATTCCTAACAGGACTTTTCTTGAGAGTTCACTAAATCTTGTCTTAACCAGTTACGTTTAAAAAGCAACGTGAATCCTGCACTTCCTTCACCCACCGCAGGAAGCATTCCCAGAGAAACCTGACATGAATCATGTAGACCGAGCGGAGCCAGTGCCTCCTTACTGCACCCACGCCAAGCTTGAGACCTCTGCCCACTGCCCTCTGAGTAAAACTTGCACTTGAGCATAACAATTCTGTGGTCGTTGTCTTCAAGGTCAGGTCTTCCCCTCTGAAGCGTAAAACTGCATGGCTTACAAAAGTGAAAGCTCAAACATAAAACTGCTTTCCAAAACAGAATCTAAAAACTGCTGCTGCACTTTTCATAATCTGGTAAAATTTTAATCTTCAAGAGTTTAGAGACTACCTTGACAGAGAAAGAAACCACTTAGATCCAGCAGGCCACTTCTGGCAAAGGTCCTCATTTACAGTTGCTGATGAAATCAGGGCCTGAAAAGAAGAGCTCATCTACACAATTGCACTAAATTACACCGGAGAATATCGTCCTAATCTTAGCAAGAAACCCATTCATTCCCTGAAGCATCAGCATTGATATCTCTTGTAAGTTTGAATCTTGACATAGCAGTGACAAATGTTATTTTTTGTTCTTTTAGAGCTCTGCGTATCAGGTTTAAGTAAGAGTCCCTAATACTGAATTTGTTCACATTGCTCCTTCTCAGTAATATGCTTCCTTATTTTTAGAGTAAAAAGCAGCATTTCTATACTAGTGCTTAGAATTAGTTCAATTTCCAAAAAAACAACAAAAACAACAACAAAATCTATTTCAAGACTGTCCATAGTGAGAAATACTCTCTTCTAGTGAATATCTTGAATTATGGAGGAATGGTTTTAGCTTTTCATCTCTCCAAGGACATATCAGGAAAAACTGGAACACTTCAAAATCCTGCAGAGTGCAGGATGCATAGGAGTCTTTCCTCATTAACCATGAGGATGTGAAGGAGGGAGATAAAAGTCTTTTCCAGTGCAATACAACAGCAAGCCATGTAAGTTAATGTATGCTGCAGTATTTAGATATGAGAAAACTGACGCCAGACAAGATGGAAAAGCAGTGTGAATTTTGTTCTCTTTCAAAGTGAATGGGAATGCTTGTTTTCAGCCACAGCCTTACATGCAGAGGGTTTCTTTTTTTCTTATCCAAATCTTCTCCCTTGTTCATTTTAATCAATAGGCTATAAGCTTTTAACTTCAATGCAAACCAAGCTCTCTCTCTCTCTCTCTATATATATATATATATATATGTGTATAATTTCTTGTTTCTGTAATGGCAGTAGCTAGGAATGCCACCAATAAAGTCTTTTTGAAAAGACGCCTTTGCTCCCGAGATCTACAGTGCTGAGTACAGACTGAAGGGAAGAGATAGCAAAGACAGACGGATGGACACGGTGGGAGAAGTGAACGACAGCAAAACAACCAGAGTTTGGCAGAAAAACAGAAGCCTCAGTTTGTCATTTCCCTAAGCAACACAGGAGAGCCCGACAGCTCATCGGGAAGGCTGCAGAGGCAGGTAAGCGCTGACGGACTGTGAGTGCTGCTCCATGTGGGAGAGCTATCAGCCCCGCACTAGTCAAGGACTTTGGGGACCCCATGGTGTAACCAAGCAATTTTCTTAATCTTTGTGAGTTAGTATATATTTTCACTGTTGTCTCAGCTCCTGTGCCTACAAACGCTTACGGCCAGCTTTATCTCCTTTCACACACAAAGTGCTTAAACATGTATTTATTTGCCCTTTGCACCCCTTTTTGCTTGCACAGATAGGAATACATGTCTAAGCTTTAGCTGTGCTACAGCACAGGCAGATATCCGTAACTGCAGCCAGAAAAATATTTTTCAACAGCTAACAATCTTCCACTGTCTCTCCCTGATATCCCAAAACAAATTCCCTACAACCTGGAACATCACCAGCCATGGGTCATCTGGCTGTTCACAAAAAGGTTCAGAGACTGGAACTGCCCAGGAATAGCAGGTCCCTATTTCGGTGTGAACCTTAGACCGTGAACCAGCAGCTGCAGCACCTTGACCCTCACAGGTGACCGCGTGGTGCACGCGGCAGCCACCAAGTCAGCGCTGGGGACGTACTGAGACCTCCTGAGCACGGCTGGTCAACTTGAACTATCCCTGCTCTGAACATAATAAAGCAATCTCAGCTACACATACGACATCCTGCAGCCCACAGTTATAAATAGAAAGGAATTACCAAGATTTACTCATAATGTCAATGTCCTCTCACCATCTTCCCATGTTACTTCTCCCTCTTCCCACTCCTTGCATCATCTCTGGCTGTGCTGTCTAAATTAAAGTCTGGCTTTGCAAACGCTCACTGAAAGAAGGCTCTGCTGAGTGCACAGTCTTGGGGGCCCATGATTCCAGGATCAAGCCTTTTTAGTCTTATTTTTTTCCTCTCTACAGAGTATAAGGTATGCTAGATGCTACGTAAAAAGAAATTTGTTTCAAAGCAGATAAAGCCTGCAACAATCTACTATGAAAGAAATTTAGATCCCAGCTATACACATACTGCTGTCTTGGCCTACGTGCTAAGCAAGGAGCTGCAGGAGGGCTGATAGGCAAACACCAGCTGTGCCCAGCCGCAGGTGAATATACGAATTCAGCTCCTCCAATCTAGTGCAAAGTCAAAAGGTACGCACGGGAAGCAGCAGTACCATGAGCCAGTTCAGTGGGCAACTCCACACACTTCTAAACTGAGGTTGTTTTGCAAAAGTTCTGCCAAACTGTTTGCTTTGTGATGCACGATCTTCATTAGTCATTGACTAGGATTTCAACATATGTTTAGGGGAACAAGCTGCTATTTATTACGCTCAAAGTGGTGTCTCATGCTCCATATCATTGTGAGAGGCAATTAGGTCTCACTGAGAAATTAATTATTA
Organism: Tinamus guttatus; assembly: GCF_059628265.1. Taxonomy (NCBI): domain Eukaryota; kingdom Metazoa; phylum Chordata; class Aves; order Tinamiformes; family Tinamidae; genus Tinamus; species Tinamus guttatus. The sequence goes on along the minus strand of NW_028288821.1, from coordinate 14,018,723 downwards.
ATGCAAACATTTACTTAAGAAATATTCCTAGTATAACTCATAATTATTTTTACTCCATAAACATAAATAAGATAAGCAATTACTGCCATCTTGTTTTAGATATATTATATATGCATCCATTCTAAAAAAGGACATCACGGCACCAGTAAAATAGTATTTCTCCAATAAAGGCAAAGAACTACCAACTCTTCAGGTAGTAAAGTCAGTGGGTTATTCCATGTCTCATTTAGGCCTGAAAGTAAAGGAGGGAAAAAAGTTGTGCAGGGAACTCTAGGTAGGAGGGTGGAAAGAGAAGTCCAAGAAAAAGCAAAGCAAGTCCCACAGCTGCAGAACGGCACTGCCTCCACCGCGAGGTCGCACACACAGAGCCCCGCAGACGGGGAGGCCGCGCGACGCGGCCCGGCGCAGCAGCAGGACGCCGAGGAGCAGAGCTGAGCTCCTCTCCACCACCAGCGTCAAGGAGCACGCGGTCCTGCATGGACCAACAACACATGTATGCCTGTTGAAGCTTCCAACAGAAAACACCATCGTTTCTTAAGATCTTTGGTTAGAGGGCAATTCGTAGAGCTCCAAACTTTCAAATGAGCACGTTCTATATTCCAGAGGGAATTACATGCGTATTAGAGCAGCTACAGCGGGAGACAAACTGTTTGTACATAGGCCTGGCTCATTTTCCATGTTTCTGTACCAGTCTGAGCATGTTGGGCGCTGTGCTGCAGTGATGGAGAAAGCAGATGTCAGATACACCTTCTCTGAGAACATAGAATAGGATTGCACTGACAGGAAATAGGAACGGCTTAACTTTTCCCTCTTTGGTTTGCCAGCAAAAATGACATCAATGGTGCTTGAGTTTCAAACTGGAAAAAAAACCACAATATCGTCTTGCTGGTGCAAAGGAGCTGCAATACCACTCTATGAGGCGTGGAAGCTATTTGTCTGTTTGTTCAATCATCTACTTTGTGTTTTGTGTAGAACAAAAAGCAAATCCAAACAATGCCAATGCCTCCTAGCAGATGCAGCACTCTAAACACATATCTGGGGAAAGATTAATTTCTGGGGACTGCCCTAGGAGCACCACAGAACGGGCTGCATTTCTGGAGAAGACGCGTGAGCGCCGTCTTGCAATGCGGCTCTAAACAAATCCTGCACAGGCTCCACCACAAACGTCTGCATAGCTGAAACTTGAGGGAGCTACTCAAGCACTTTTGAATAGGTGAGAAAACATGTTTTGTGAATTTTTAGGTCTTTTGGCCAACACAAAGCGTGTTTACATGAGACACCTGACAACTCATCTGGAATTATGATCAGGGCCCTGAATTTCAAAAGGTCAGTTTTAACAATCTGTCAAGGTTATCTGTCTAAATGAATCAAATCTTGTCTGAGGATGCACAAAAAGACTGTCATTAACTAAAAGTGTGCTATTGAACATTCAAATTATTTCAGTGCTTTGCTTCTTTTACTTTAGCATAAACTAATTCTTGCTACTTTACCGCAAATAGGCAAATCCTTCTCCTGCATTCAATGCATCTTAGCTAATGTACCTTAAACGCACGCGCTTAACACAGCTTGGCTTTCCTGAATTTCCCCATGTGGACACATATGTTGCCATACCTCTGCTCCACCTCTCACTGTCCAAGGAGGGATGCAAGGGCACAGCAAGCCCTTGCACAGCAAATCTGCTGTGGCCTGGCCCACTGCTGTGGGGGAACGTCGTGCTAACTCACACTCCTGGGAATCAAGCTTGGTGGAGAAGTTTTGGTGGGATTTAACACAAGAATCATAACGTAATGCCATCAGCTCATATTTAAGGAGATTTTACATTCCTTTTCAGCTTTTCCAATAGGCAGATTAAAAACCTAGAGTATTATCTCCAGCTAGCTCATAAAGCAAAATATGCAGAAAAGGTGCTCAGAGGATGAAACAAGAATCTAGAGGCAAAGCAAATTGTACACAAACTCCAGCAGCAGTTGCCTGATGTGCTTTAAGAAAGTTTACCTTAAAAATTTAAGTTTCAAATTACCTAGGAAATCTGACTCATATTTCAGGAGGTTTAGCTGTTAAGTGTCTTTGAAAAATCACAGCTAACAACTGTGATTAAACTAAACTTAATAGAAAACTTTAATAAAAATATAAACTAACAAGGCACAAGTGCTGCTCTAAGCTTATATTCAATCATTGTTGAAAGCTCTTTTCATATTTCTAAACTTTCTCACTTATGCTACCAGGATGTCATGAAAATTATCCTGGCATTGCCCAAAGGTCAACTTCATTTTAGAAAATCCCCAACGCAAGAAACTACTCACTCTCTTGCTGCTTTGCTTTCCTTCTCTCCATTCTGCTTTATATATATATAGATATATATCATAGAATCATAGAATCATAGAATCATAGAATGCTTAGGGTTGGAAGGGACCTCTAGAGATCATCTAGTCCAACCAATATATATATAAATACATACATATAAAAGGATTATTCTATAAAAATAACAAAATCTGTAGTCATCCCACAATTTTTAGCTTCATGTGATGCTGTAGTCTGCATGTTCTCATAGAAAATAGATACACTTAACTCAGATGAGTTTCTGCTGTATATCTGTGCATTTTTTTTAAGAGCTCATGGAAGAATGGCTGTTATGCTATATTTATTCCTTATTTGGCTTTTGAAAATGAGGCTTATATTGCATCTCCCATCTAAAATAAAAGCAGGCATTTTAAAGTAAAATTTTCAGAAACAACATTCTCTAATGGATTTTTGAGCCTTCTATTCTCATAGCCACCTTGGACAAATAATGCCAGCCCGAATGTTTTTGGTACTTTGAGTAAATTAAAAACGAATTATTTGGGAGAGCTCAACAAGCAGGAAACAGGAATTCATTAATTAATTTTGACTTAGCTGATTTGTGAGTTGTTAAATCAAATGACAGGAGCTTGGAGCCACAGGCTACCAGCTGAGCCAGATATAACTTGAGGAAGTCGAAAAAAAATGTTGAAGCAGCAGCAGAATAAAAGGCAGCCAGTGGCACTTTGGGCTGAGTCCCCATAAATGACATACCCTGTTTGAGAGCCAAGGTCATAAGCTTTTAAAACAGGCCAGGAAGGAAGATCTGAATGCACGGGCAAAAGATGCCTGCCAATAAATCTAATGCAATCAAACAACAGGTAGGAGACGTCACTGTGCTACAGAGGTGCATTGCCAACATTCAAGAAGCAAGGGGAGATCTGTGAATACACAAACGCAAATGGGACATTTCCTTTCTACTTTCCACCTTGACAACCTGCCAAGCAAGTGAACAAATGTCACTTTTCCAAACTGAGTAGGTTTGCCAGCCTTCGAGCACAAAATATTTCCGAACATTAGCTCAAGATAAAATAAATCAGAGACATAAAAGGTCTAAATTTAGACTATCAAACTTTTATGGTGATTGGAAGTACAGCATCATTAGTTACAATGGAGCTTGCCACACAAACTTTTAACCTTTCAAATATTTCTTCTTCTTGCCTGTTATTTGCTGCTTGATCATTTAGATTTCCCAAAAAGCATATTTTAAAATATTGTATTGAAAAGAAAATCCAAACTATTTCTAGATGCATCAGAGGAATTTTGTAAATATTTCAAAAAAAAGCATGGACATATAGAACCTTTCCTGGAGGCTTTGATCATCCCATCAGTTCTAGGTGGGTAAAATATAAATGTGATCCAATAAGATAGGTGGTACTTGAGAGAAGAATGAAGTCTAATGTTTAAATACATTTATCAGACACAGACGTTATATTCTAAAAAAGTTCATCTTTCAGTTTGCAGTGAAAAATTAGCTCTGCTTTAACAGCACTTGGCGCAAGCATGAGCACATGCACAAGCTGCCCGTTGAGTCACGAGCGCCGATTCCGCCCGCCCGCGCCGCGCGCCCGGGCGCACAACGCGTGGGAGTGCGTTAGCACACGGAGAAGACGCGAGCGCATTGACGCGCTGTCTCATCTGTCTCACAGTTTCATATTTTACCTACAGGAATTGTGATACACAAATAACTTTTAGGGGACCTTAGCAACAACCAACAGTCACACTCTGCCTACAAAGAAAACAGCAAATTGGTTTAAAATCACTTCTTAGCATATGCAGCAAAAGCCATTACATGCTGTCAACATGTTCAAGTCATTTTGCTAATGAGATGAGACAGACTGTGTGACAAAGCAAGCAGCGTGTTTCTCAGTGCTGAGAAGTAATGAGCCCATTGACCAGCACAGAGAACCTGGGTCCTTGGCTGTTCTCAGATTAGGCACCGGCTCCCTTTTGGCGTGTCACTCATTGCCCTGCATTTAGGTTTTCTGATTATACTTCAGATTTTTTTTTAATCTCTGCTTGACTGAAACAGGAGAGGACGTTCTGACAGTTGAGGCAAGCAATAAGATCACATGCGCTCATCTACATGTAAGGGCTAGAAACATCTAGACGGGCTTTATAGCTCGGTCTTCTTACAGTGAAGAGTGTCTATGATGATTTTGTGTCTGTTTGATCAACCATCGTAGCCATACCCTTCACTATCAAGCAGCTGGCTTTGATACAGAAAACAGCCAATCAGACTTTGTAGGTGAGAGGAAAAAAATAAATGTCCTTGGGGACTGTGCCTCTTTCATGCTGTGATTAATTAAGCTATTAAAAGTATGATTGGTCTTTTAAAAGATGTCATAAGATATGACCACTTCCCATTATCCTGAATAAATTAAGAAAATATTTTCAGCCCTTTTAAAAGGGACTAGAGCTGCAGGACACAATGTTACACTTCTGAAAATTCAGAGAACTTTTCTGTTCTCATATAACACTGCAAAGCACGTTAAGTCAGATGGACACTGCAAAGTTGACAGCTCTGGTCATAAATATTTTGATTATTTCTATATTGAATCAACAACTCATGTTGCTAGATCAATAGACTGCAGCAATAATGATTTTAGTCCTTCAAAAGGAGCTCTAATGTCACAAGCCCTAGTTTCTTCTCATCAGCCAGAGCTACATGGAAGTCAATGGCAACTCATGTGAGCTTGTGACCTCTAACCTGATCACAGAGAGAAACAAGTCTGATGATAGAAGGAAATCCACAAGTCAAAAGCTATGAAACCAATATACAATTAAAAAATAATAGGGCTCTTCCAACATATCAATATTCTTGAAACTATCAGACTGAATTTACAATTAGACCTCTTAGATATTCTTCCAGCTTTTAAAAAGGAAAACCAAAACTCCTGTCACTTAGCAGTTAATCACAGGCTTAACAGGCTTCACTTGAATTGAGAAGCTTTACTTGTATCAAAAGGAAAAATTAAAAAAAAAATGCTCCTTCCTTGTCCTGGTTGTTCCTATTTTGAAATTGTGACTTATCCCTCACACCAAGCAGAAATACCACTCTGCCAAGCTATCTTTGGCCACGAACAGATCGGCTGAAGTATTTCAGGTTTTCCAAGTCACTTTTTTCTCAACACTGTCTGCTGCAATGAGAGCATGTCTCCAGCACATCTTTCAAAGAAAAGAACTACAATGAGAGCAAGAAAAGGGAGTGACATGGTAAGCAGCTGAAACAAAAATTCATCTTCATCCCACCCCCCTTGCTAGTTGTTTCCTAGTTATTTGCTATCTATTGCTATTTGCTCACTGCATCTTTGAGAGAGAAATAACTTCCTCAGGAAGTTCCTATTTACTACTTCATCAGCTGAATTAGTTAAGTGCCAGAAAAGCTTTGAGAAATCCTAATTAATAAATTAATTGGAAAAAAGTCTTTGTTTCTGGTCTCTACATAGTCTGACATTAATCACAACTTCAGATAGAGCACAACTGTTATTTGCAAACACTATGATGAGGAAGGAAAATTCCCCTAAAATGTTAAAATGTGTTATTTCTTGTCAGTTTATTTTGCAAAATGGAATAAACAGTAAGTGCTTTATACACTGAAAATCTATTATGCAGAAAGTCTAAAAAAGTCTATTATGCAGAAAGTCTAAAAAAATCTATTATGCCAAAAAGTAACAAGGCAGGTCATTTAGAAAAACCAATGATACATATTTAGAATGAACACAATTAATCCATATAGCTCAATCCAAAAATGTCATGCCACAAATTGTCTATTTGTAAGGCGGATGGTAGCGTATTAACGATAGAGATGTGCCAAGTTTACTGGAAACACTTCACTTACCTAACAAAAGTGCTACTTTGGCTAGATAGTCAGTTAGCATGTCAAACATCCATAACTATCTGATGCACTTAAATGGCTTGGGGAAATATATGGAGTGGAATAATCAATTTTTAGGGGCTAAGCGGCATTCACTGTAGAGAGCATTTTGCAGTTCTTATTGAAAGGTGTAGTTTTTCTGTAGTTACTCCTCACTTGTATGGAGGAATACTTAGAATCTAGTTGAATGTATACGATTATTTCTTAAAAGCCCACAGGAAGTCGTAACATAATACAGAGCAAATCTCTGCAAAATTAATGCTTCAGCTCTTAATGCTTGGCCCTGGTTCTGCAGCTGGATATTGCCTCATGGTCACAGGCCCTGGTTCTCATGGGGGACGTCAACTACCCCGACATCAACTGGGAGGACAACACAGCCAGGCATAAGCAGTCCTGGAGGTTCCTGCAGTGCGTCGACGATAACTTTTTGACACAGGTTGTGGAGAAGCCGACAAGGAGAGGTGGGCTACTGGACCTCGTGCTATCAAATAGGGAGGGCCTAGTAGGAGATGTGAAGGTGGGGGGTAGCCTCGGCTGCAGTGACCATGAGTTGGTGGAGTTCAGGATTCAACGAGGAGGAGGCAGGGCTGTAAGTAGCCTTGCGATGATGGACTTCAGGAGGGCCAACTTTAGCCTTTTCAGAGACCTCCTCGGTAGAATCCCATGGGCTAGTGCTCTAGAAGGCAGGGGGGCCCAAGAGAGCTGGTTAGTTTTCAAGCGGCACTTCCTCCACGTCCAGCAACAGTGCATCCCTGTGTGTAGGAAGGGAGGCAGAGGGGGCAGGCGACCTGCGTGGATGAGCCGGGAGCTTGTGGCAATGCTCAAGCAGAAGGCAGCGGTATACAGAATGTGGAAAAAAGGACAGGCCCCCTGGGAGAAATACAGGAACATAGTCAGGGAGTGCAGAGATGCGACAAGGAAAGCTAAGGCACGTCTGGAAGGCAAGCTGGCAAGGGACGTTAAAAATAACAAAAACAAATTCTTCAAATACATTAACAGCAAAAGGAAGATCAGGGAGAACGTCGGTCCGCTGGCGGACGGGATGGGCACCCTGGTTACAAATAACACAGAAAAAGCAGAGTTGCTGAATGCCTTCTTTGCTTCGGTGTTTTCCAAGGGCAGCCCTTTAGAGCCCCAGGCCCTAGAGACAAGAGAAGAAGCGGGTGGAGAGGAAGACTTGCCCTGGGTAGAGGAAGATTGGGTCAGAGAGCACCTAAGGAACCTCGATACCCACAAATCCATGGGCCCTGATGGGATGCACCCCAGAGTGCTGCGGGAGCTGGCAGAGGTCATAGCTAAGCCGCTCTCCATCATCTTTGAAAGATCCTGGAGAATGGGGGAGGTGCCGGAAGACTGGAAGAAGGCCAATGTCACGCCAGTCTTCAAAAAAGGCAAGAAGGAGGACCCAGGCAACTACAGGCCAGTGAGCCTCACCTCCGTCCCCGGAAAAGTGATGGAACGGCTCATGCTGGCCGTTGTCTCCAGGCACATGGAGGACAAGAAGGTGCTCAAGTGTAGTCAGCATGGATTCACCAAGGGGAAATCTTGCTTGACTAACCTGATAGCCTTCTATGATGAAATGACCGGCTGGATAGATGAGGGGAGAGAGGTGGATGTCGTCTATCTCGACTTCACCAAGGCTTTTGACACCGTCCTTCACAACATCCTCCAGAAGTGTGGGATAGATGAGTGTGGGATATTTTTTAGCTTTAACCCGACTTCTTGAGGTTGTAGGAACTGAAAAAAGCAGGAGATGTTTCTGAGAGAGTTTTAGTTTGCTTTGTATTAGGGCTTGGGAGATGCATTTTTCATTATTGAAAGTCAGTTTGTCCAAAAAGAAAAGAAAATCCAGAAATATCTGTAATCACTTTGGCATGGAAAAGCGGGTGAATAAATCTAGCCACTATTTCTCCCAAGTCTGGCATCAAAATTACTGTGTGGGGTGTTAAGGGGAATTTGATTCATATACTGTAGGACCCGAAGGCACAACCATCTCCAAATCCATCTAGGCTCTCTCGTTTGAAGTGTCTCTGCCAGTAGTCAATAATATATCAATAGGCATCCACAGAACTAATGGAAAAAAAGGCAAAGAAGCAGAAACACTATATTCACACGGAACAGAGGACAGTAAAGCTCTTTCAGGAATTTGTGTAATATCCTTTTAGAAAGCAAAACATGTGGTGACGATGCCCAGGGAGTCTGTGGGTGACTTCTCCCCCTTCCACAGCAAGTTGTGATAGGTTTGTGAAATAAGAAAGGCTGGGAAACACATTCCCCCTCTAGAGAGGCTGTTGTCATCCAGTTGTGACCCTCCAACCCTTCCCGCAGGAGCACAGAGGGGACAAACAGCGGGTGGCACCGGGAGTCCCCTGGTCCAGGGCGCGTCGGGGGGAGCCAGGAGGCCACGCGCAGCTCAGCGGCCCTTTGTGAGGCGCTCAGGACACCTTCGGAAGGTCCCTGCATCACCAGTGATGTCACAGTGCTGCGGGGACAACCAAGGGCCCCGTTGCCGGGGCTCATTGGCGCACACGCCTTGCAGAGAAGGCGCAGCCATGGCTGTCTTCTCTGTATTAGTGTGCGCTTTCCTATGTGCTTTTGCACAGGGGATTCCGATTCCCAAGGAAAGAGCAGCTTCACCATCGCGTGAAGGTGCGTACTGCAATGGGACACCTCTTCTGCCTCCTGACGTTGGCTAGGGATGAATTTTCAAGGGTCCGTCTGAGGCTGCCCAGACTGGGCACACAAGAGCATCTGCTCAGCCTCGTCCCAGCACTGCTGGGTCCTGCTCCTGACGGGCTCCTGCTCCCCTTCTCCCCAGTGCCGAGGGAGAGGGCATGAGAGCAGGAGCAGCTCCACTGAAAGGAATGGGCTGTGGGAGAACAACGGGGTGTTTCCTCAGGGCACAGCACCAAACCGCTCCAGCACATGGCATCCCGCGCGGGGTGGGATGCCCAGACCCGCGGCTGCAACGCGGGTGCCACTGCTTCGGCTCCTCACACTTCAGCCCTCCTCCTCCTCCTGCTCCCTTTGCCCTCCCCCAGCAGCACGTTTGATATGAACTCTGATGTCTGCCCTTTATTTTGCAGTCATCTTTCCCAGTGGCTTTCAGGATGAGGACTCCGGCATGGGGACTCACGCCAGAAGGTTCACAATGTTTAACATTGTGACCATCGGCGCTCCGTTCCCCTTCATCGTCTTTTCCTTCTGGCTCTGTTGCAAGAAAAACTGCAGGAAACGAAAGTAACGTTTAAAATTCACCTCCCTTATAAAGTGATAAGGTGCAAAGGAGGTCCCAGTGCAGCCATCCCTAGTTTGGCCTCTCACAGGATCAGTTGGGTTCCCCTCAGAGCGACTCCCTTCTAGTGCTGCTCCCAGCGCTGCCACCCTCCTGCTCCACAGCTGCCACAGCAGAAAGAGGGGCGGGAAGGGAGAGCCACCGCGTGCAGGGGAGCCGATAGCAGCACTCAGCAGGCTGCAAATGCAGCAGCTGAAGGACTCCCAGCATTACTCATAACCGGGTTAAACCCAACTAACTACCACCCTTCTTGGGGCCCTCCCCTGACAGGCGACTCTCAGGGCCAGGCAAAGCCCAAGCTGGAGGCACAGAGACCTTGGCTTCAGCCCCCTTAAAGTCAAAAACTACCATCCTGCCTTTCAAAAGGACAAGTAAAACCTCTCTGTGCTATCCCTAGGTCTCCTGAGGAGGAACTTGAGGCCCTGCTTCAGCAGCTCCTTGGCCACTGCCAAGAGGTGAGTTTGCTTCTGTCCGTGGGACACAAATCTACACCCAAACATGTCCCTTCAAACCTTCCTCTGCTCACACTCCCCCCAGCACACAGCTCACCCACTGGTGCTTTATTCCCAGCACCCGGACCGGCAGCGCCCGTGCTCCAGGTGCGCTTCCCCGAGCCCCGACATTCTAGAGCTCGGCAGCAGCTGGGAGGAGCAGCAGGCCCACTCCTTTGGCGGCCTCTTCCTTTCATCTCCGCCCCGTTCCCCGGGCTCCGCGGATGCTGCTCTCTGGGCAGGTGATCACCCCCACAAAGGCAGTCGCCTGTTTGCCCGGCTGTGCTGCCCCCTCAGGACGGGGCAGCTCCGGGCGCCTCTTGAGGAGCTCACGGCAGCTTCTGCCGCTCCTTTGGGGCTGCGCCCACAACCTCTGCTCCCATTTCAGACCCGTGACCGGGGAACCCCCCAGGCGCCTAGCGCCAATTAGGCCATAACATCTGCCTGCGTCCAGAGCCAGGCGGCCCCTGCGAGCAAGAGCTCATGCCGACACCAGGAGGGCCCTGTCCCTCCAGCCCACCCGCCCACGCTGAGCTCCTCCATCTCGGGCTGGCACCACCATCGCGCACGGCCACCTGCTCGGGGCACCCAGGCAATAAGGATCCAGAGGAGGCCGAGTCCGCGGGGCCCAGCGCTGGTTACTAGCAGCAGCTCTCGGGGGCTCTCCCACACCGGGGCTGGGGGCACCAGAGCTGATGAGCCTGGAAGCCGGCGCTGGAGACGGTGGATCTCAACAAAAGACTTTTGAGGCATCAGCTACTCATATATGGAATCAATCATCTCCTTGCACAGAGGAAATTTTCAAAGAAATAAATAGTCTTACAGTCTTACACTGTCAAGAATTGGTGCCTAAATGTGCTTGCATGTTTGATGGATACGATTTAGATGGGAAGGTTGAAATAGTTAAATTGAGACAAATTAATAAGTGGACAAATAAGGAAATATACCTGACACTAGATATTGAGTAAGAGATTTCCAGGTGCTCTGAACCTGGATATTTTGAGGGAGAAGAAAGTCTGAACTATAACAAGCTTTGTTGCTGCTCTGCCACCTGCACAGACACCACATTTGCAATATGGAACTGGAAAATAACACTGCCTTAAATATGTCCTCACATGTCATATGTATTGAGCTTGTGGGTAAGGGTTAAAGGGCAGGCTAATGTGGGAGACACTGTGGTGGGTGTCTGCTACAGGACACCTGACCAGGACGAGGAGGTTGATGATGTCTTCTATAGTCAGCTGGATATTGCCTCACGGTCACAGGCCCTGGTTCTCATGGGGGACGTCAACTACCCCGACATCAACTGGAAGGACAACACGGCCAGGCACAAACAGTCCTGGAGGTTCTTGCAGAGCGTTGACGATAACTTTTTGACGCAGGTTGTGGAGGAGCCAACGAGGAGAGGTGGGCTACTGGACCTCCTGCTAACAAATAGAGAGGGACTTGTAGGAGATGTGAAGGTGGAGGGTAGCCTTGGCTGCAGTGACCATGAGTTGGTGGAGTTCAGGATCCAACGAGGAGGTGGCAGGGCTGTAAGAAGCCTTGCAATGATGGACTTCAGGAGGGCCAACTTTAGCCTCTTCAGAGACCTCCTCAGAAGAATCCCATGGGCTAGAGCTCTAGAAGGAAGGGGGCCCAAGAGAGCTGGATAGTTTTCAAGTGGCACTTCCTCCACGCCCAGCAACAGTGCATCCCTGTGTGTAAGAAGTCAGGCAGAGGGGGCAGGAGACCTGCGTGGATGAGCAAGGAGCTTGTGGCAATGCTCAAGCAGAAGAAGGTGGTATACAGAATGTGGAAAAAAGGACAGGCCCCCTGGGAGAAATACAGGAACGTAGTCAGGGAATGCAGAGATGCGACAAGGAAAGCTAAGGCGCAGTTGAAACGCAATCTGGCAAGGGACGTTAAAAATAACAAGAAAAACTTCTTCAAATATATTAACAGCAAAAGGAAGATCAGGGAAAACGTGGGGCCGCTGCTGAATGGGATGGGCACCCTGGTTACGAATAACACAGAAAAAGCAGAGTTGCTGAATGCCTTCTTTGCTTCAGTGTTTACCAAGGGTAGCCCTTTAGAGTCCCAGGCCCTAGCGCCAAGAGAAGAAGCCTGGAGAGAGGAAAACTCGCCCTGGGTAGAGGAAGATTGGGTTAGAGAGCACCTAAGGAAACTCGGTACCCACAAATCTATGGGCTCTGATGGGATGCACCCCAGAGTGCTGCGGGAGCTGGCAGATGTCATAGCTAAGCCACTCTCCATCATCTTTGAAAGATCCTGGAGAATGTGGGAGGTGCCAGAGGACTGGAAGAAGGCCAGTGTCACGCCAGTCTTCAAAAAAGGCAAGAAGGAGGATCCAGGCAACTACAGGCCAGTGAGCCTCACCTCCGTCCCCAGAAAAGTGATGGAATGGTTCATACTGGCTGTTGTCTCCGGGCACATGGAGGACAAGAAGGTGCTCAAGAGTAGTCAGCATGGGTTCACCAAGGGGAAATCTTGCTTGACTAACCTGATAGGCTTCTATGACGGAATGACCAACTGGATAGATGAGGGAGAGCAGTGGATGTTGTCTATCTTGACTTCACCAAGGCTTTTGACACCGTCCTTCACAACATCCTCCTGGGCAAGCTCTGGACGTGTGGGATAGATGAGTGCACAGTGAGGTAGATTAGGAACTGGCTGGATGGCAGAGCTCAGAGGGTGGTGATCAGCGGTGCCGAGTCTAGTTGGAGGCCTGGAGCTAGCGGGGTCCCCCAGGGGTCAGTCCTTGGTCCAGTCCTGTTCAATTTATTCATCAATGACCTGCACGAAGGCACAGAGTGCTCCCTCAGCAAGTTTGCTGATGATACCAAACTGGGAGGAGTAGCTGATACCCCAGAGGGCTGCGCTGCCATCCAGAGAGACCTGGACAGACTGGACAACTGGGCGGTGAAAAACCTCATGCAATTCAACAAGGCCAAGTGCAAGGTTCTGCACCTGGGGAGGAATAACCCCAGACACCAGTACAGGCTGGGGACCGACCTTCTGGAGAGCAGCTCTGCGGAGAAAGACCTGGGTGTCATGGTGGATGACAAGTTGACCATGAGGCAGCAGTGTGCCCTCGTGGCCAAGAAGGCCAATGGAATCCTGGGCTGCATTAAGAAGAGCATCTCCAGCAAGTCGAGGGAGGTGATCCTGCCCCTCTACTCAGCCCTGGTGAGGCCGCATCTGGAGTATTGTGTCCAGTTCTGGGCTCCACAGTACAAGAGGGTTGTGGAGCTTCTGGAGAGAGTCCAGCGCAGGGCCACAAGGATGATCAGGGGCCTGGAACATCTGCCCTATGAGGAGAGGCTGAGGGAGCTGGGCCTGTTCAGCCTGGAGAAGAGAAGGCTGAGAGGGGATCTAATCAGTGTATATAAATACCTCAAGGGAGGGAGTGCAGAGGACGGTGATGGTCTCTTTTCAGTGGTAGCCACTGATAGGACTAGAGGAAATGGCCGGAAACTGAAACACCAAAAATTCCATAGGAACTTAAGGAAAAATTTCTTGACAGTGAGGGTGACAGAGCACTGGAACAGGCTGCCCAGAGAGGTTGTGGAGTCTCCTTCTCTGGAGATCTTCAAAACCCGCTTGGATGCAGTCCTGTGCCACGTGCTCTAGGTGTCCCTGCGTATGCAGGGGGGTTGGACTAGATGATCTCTAGAGGTCCCTTCCAACCCTAAGCATTCTATGATTCTATGATTCTATGATTTTAGCTACATTACAAGGTCCCACTATCAATGCTCTGATTCTTCAGCTTCACCAGAACCATTTAAAGTCTTTGCATTTTTTATATTGCAGAAGTTGCATCTTTTACTTCCTGGTCCTTTATCCTTAATTACAAATATTCACCCATCCTGTTATGAACCTGACACGCATTCCACCTCCCTGTCCTTCAATGCTTTATCATCATAAGAGAGCCAGGCCCATAACCATGGTTGAAGAGCATCTAGTTCTGCTCTGCATACGAAGGTAAAGATGGAGATGTGTGGGAACATGGTCAACAGCACTGAATAAAAGCAATATAAGCTTTGCTTATATAGGAAGGTTTTGATAAAGAAAAATACCAAGGGAAAATGGGAAATGTTCTATTTCACATTCCAACAGAAGTCACAAACAAGCCCAGCGCAATAAATACAACCAGTGAAACTTAACTTTGATCGATAAGCCACTAGAAAAAAAGAAAAAGAAAAAAAAAAAAAACAACAACAAAAGCTGGGATAAACATCTAGATTTTCTAGATCTCTCTCCTTGCAGCCCTCAGAGAAAAGATTCTACCATTTCTTTGAAAGTTCTTTTTTTTTTTTTTCTGAATGCCTAGCCATTGGATCTGTAGATAACCGAGTAAGTTTTCATTAAGGTGCAATTAAGTATGCAACTCCCATTATTGTTAACAATGCAAAGAAGAATATTAAGGCAGACATAAGAAAATATACATTTTTTTCAAGGTAATTGATCATTCTTAATGAAAATTGTATGCCTTTATTCCCTATACACACTACTGCAAATGTATCTCATCTTGTCGATTCATTAGGAGAAAAAGGACAAACCAAAAGGATAGTTCTCACCCAGCTCTGCCAAGAACCAGCTAAAGCAAGAATGAAATCTTGGCCTTGTGAAAATCAGCGGCAGCTTTACTTCACCGGGGAAAGAATTCATGCCAATAATTCTTATTTACCAATTAAAAAAAAATTAGATAAGCATTTATTTACACAGAAATTGATAACATCCAGAAACATGCCATTAAAGCATCTTGACCATAAATAAAAATAAGGCTTAACCCACTATCAATTGGGTATGAGTATTTTTCCACAGACTTCTTGAGGTTTTGGATCATGTCCATTTGGAGACTGCTCACTGAGAAGGATTTCTGCGTTAACTACAGTGTTTTCTTTGCCAAAGAAGGATAAAAAGATATTATAACTGAAAGCAAAATGTCTGGTCTCCAGCTCTGGGGCAGAATGGGAACTTTTATCACAGAATCACACAGAATCACAGAATGGCTGAGGTTGGCAGGGACCTCTAGAGATCATCTAGTCCAATCCCACTGTCCAAGCAGGGACAACCAGAGCACGGGGCACCGGGTGGCATCCAGCAGGATTTGAAGATCTCCAGAGAAGGAGCCTCCACAGCCTCTCTGGGCAGCCTGTGCCAGGGCTCTGGCACCCTCACAGGAAAGTTGTTCTTCCTCACATGGAGACGGAACTTCCTATGTTTCAACCCCATTACCCCTTGTCCTATCACGGGCCACCACCGAAAAGAGTTTGGCCCCATCCTCCCTACATTCACCCCTCAGGTACTTGTACATGTTGACCAGATCTCCTCTCGGTCTTCTCTTCTCCAGGCTAAACAGGTCCAGCTCGCTTAGTCTTTCCTCATACAATAGTTGCTCCAGTCCCTTACTCATCTTCGCTGCCCTACGCTGGACCCTCTCTAGAAGCTCCACATTCTGGGGAGCCCAGAACTGCACTCAGTGCTCCAGGTGCCTCCCCAGAGCTGAGCAGAGGGGCAGGATTCCCTCCCTTGCCCACTGGCAACGCTCCTCCTGCTGCAGCCAGGAGCCCATTGACCTTCTTGGCCACGAGGGCACACTGCTACCTCACGGGTAACTTGGTGACAACTAGGACTCCCAAATTCCTCTCCACAGAGCTGCTTTCCAGCAGGTCAACCCCTAATCTGTCCTGGTGCCTGGGATTATTCCTGCCCAGGTGCAGGACCCTGCATTTGTCCTTGCTGAACCTCATGAGGTTCCTCTCTGCCCAGCTCTCCATCCTGTCCAGGTCTATTATTTGAATGCCAGAGCAGCCCTCAGGAGTGTCGGCCTCTCCTCCCAGTTTGGTGTCATCTGCAAACTTGCTGAGGGTGCCCTCTGTGCCCTCGTCCAAGTCACTGATGAACAAGTTGAACAGCACTGGGACCAGTCTGATCCTTGCGGGACACCACTGGCAGCAGGCCTACAACCATACTCGGCCCCATTCATCACCACCTTCTGCGCTCTGCCATCCAGCCAGCTTTCAGTGCACCTCACTGTCCACTCATCCAACCCCCACTTCTGGAGCTTTCTTACGGGGATGTTATGGGAGACTGTGTTGAAAGCCTTGCTGAAGTCAAGGTAGACGACATCCACAGCTCTGCCATTGTCCACCCAGCCAGTCACCTCGTCGTAGAAAGCTATCAGGTTCATCAAACATGACTTCCCCTTGGTGAATCCATGCTGACTACTCTTGATGATCTTCCTTTCCTTGATGTGCCTAGAGATGGTCTCTAGGATGAGCTACTTTATTTCTTTTGTTATAATAAAATCTATACACTATTTCAAAAAATAAATACTCATATACCTTATTATTAAATCAGATTGGTTAGTTATTTTCTCTGTAATTATATTTTGGTTCATGTATTTATCTCAGCTCCTATTGCAAAGGGTAGTAATTCACAGTAGCTTCTATGCACCACAAGTTGACTACCTAGAAAGCTGACAAAATATTTGATTAGCTTTGCCTAGTGATAAAATACTCTTTCATACCACAAAATTAAAGAAAGCACCTCTGATTCAAAACATTGGGTTTTCTTTGTTTGGAATTTGGACTGACCTCATGAGAATTCAGGAAGATAAAATTATAGGAGGTGATGTTAGACCTGGGGTCCTCAGCTTAACTGAGCATCACTCACAGAGGCTAGAATGAAGTTTATGAAATTGGGTAAAACCTTTGTGGAGGAATCAGATTATCTGCAGGTAATCATCTCTCTTACCCGCATTAGTTAGAGACTGACTTGTTGCATGAAGCATAAGGGCATATAACGGCTTTGCAACATCCCCCAGTGTTGCAAACAATCCCAGTTTGTAATATACAAACAGGATAGTACTATACAGATCTATTCCGGTGCTTCCTATAAATGCCCAATTCCTTTCTTAAATAGTGCTAAACACTTGTCTGGAAACTACTTATGTAAGATGCATACAGAAAACACAACAATCTCATACTCCAGATGTAAAAAATATTTTAGAATCTGTGCCAAAGAGAAAGAACTGCACAGGCAAAGAAAGTGCATGTTGTGCTACTTATGAACAATGCTTGGGGTTTTATTGTTTATTTCATTTTTATGTAGTTTGTTTTGGCAGACTTATTTGTTATTGTTCCCTTTATTCGCATATACAGCATGCTAAACATATTGTGAAATGGGTTTTCTTTATGCATTCTGCATAGCAAGGTATCAACTATTTTTTAACAGGTTTCTGTTTTAGCACAAATCTCACTGTGAAAAAATAAATAAGTACCTGTCAGTGTCAATAACAGGTTTTTTAAGGCATTAAATACCTATCTCTTTTCTCTTTATGCTCTTTTTATCGCTGACACAACCCTTATGAATACTCAATTGCTCTCTTGGACTGCTACGAAAATTGAAATCAGGCACTTAACAGCTTTTCGCTTGAGCTGAGGAGGTCTAAGATGCTGGAAAGATGGATTCTCTGTCTCTTTTTCCATCTCTGCTGGAGACAAAAGACAAGATTTCAACCAAACAGCTATGGACCACTTTGAAAATCCTTCTCACAGACAGACTGCTGCAGTTCAGTGGATCTCTCAGGAAATATTCCTGTTATGTTCTCTGTGCACCAATTCCTCTCCTCTCCTTTATTTTTGCTTTTTTTCTTTTTCATAAAAGGCAAGGGGTGAAGTCAGTCATGACATAGAAGTCCCTTAAAATACAAAAGAACAACTTTTAATGCTTCAGCTGTATTATAGGAATGCCAAATGTAGAAGTGCTGCAATGCTGAGGTGAGGAAATTCCTGGCTGCACCACATAAAGTGCAGTTAGGTAAAACCAGTCTGGATTTACTTCCGGAAAAAAGAGAAGGGCCTATAGGATTGCTGTGTCTGTGACACCTTCACAGGAAAACAGCTCCTTAGCTGCAGCAGTTCTCAGCACAAAAGGAACCCCCCAAGTGGTTTTCCACATTTTCTTTTTTTTTCTCTCTCTTTTAAATAGTACTTAATTGCCAAAGTATTAGGTGTTCAGGTGATTGAGAGAGTAAATCACAGAGACAAGTGGTAAGAATGAGCCACTGACAGGCCCTCAAGGCCTCCCCTGTTGTGCAGGAACTGCCGTCCTCAGTGTCTCCTGGCTTAGGGCCTGGTGACTGTGCAGAGGGAAGCAATGGGCAGTGTGAAGGCATGGGATGTAGTAAAGTGTTGATGGTTCATGCAGAGTGCTGGCTTGGCAACAGCCACAAGCACAGGATTAGCCTTTCAGGATCACAACAAAGTCATGTTTATCATCTGTGTTGGAGGAGGACACAGGAACTGGACCCCCACACTTCCCTCTACAAGGTGCCCACCACAGCACATCCTTAATAAAAGTTGCATGAGGCGTTGGGGGCGAGGAGGGAGTATGACCATAGCTGGGAGAACTACAGAGGTTCCTCATCTGTTCATAAATCATCCTTCCTATCACTTCATCCATCCTAAATCAGATCCTGGACTGCAGCTCTGCCTCCAAGGAAGTTCCTGACATATCCAATACCAAATGGGACAGAAAACTTCTCCCGAGATCCCAAGAAAGAAGGCTGGTCCTTGATCTTCAAGATACCCCCCATCTTGTTCTTTGAAGGCTGCTCTCTTTGTTCCCAAGTAACTCTAGGCTCGTCTGGAAACATGTGTTTTGGATACCTACTCAACCACTTTGTCAAATCCCTTCCAACCTTTTGGTTCTGGACCATTTCACCCCAGTGGCTTGTCACAATATATTAATTCTTCCTAACCAGATTGGAAAATGCTTTTCACCTTGCTGGCAACACACTTTTTTTTTTTTTTTTTCTTTTTCATAGCTCTTCACAGCTGTAGTTTAAATCATAAAGTGCCAGGTACTTGACAGGCAGCTATGGTGCATCTGTGCATGCATGAAAATACACAGTATGGAAGTACACAAAAGACTAACAACAATTTATAGGTTTGGGGAACTGCAATATTCCTTACTTACTGCCTTTGGTAGTAAAGAGAAATAATACACACATCATGTACACACGTCTAAACTTAGTCCTGTATGATACTTCCTTCTAAATTATTTAGTCTCTGATTGGAAAAAAAAAGTTTTTAAATTCTTTAGAAGAGTCTGCTTGACAAAGGGGAAAAACATATGCTAAAGCAAACAGACAAAAACAGTATGCTCTGCAATACTCTCCCTGTACTACAACAAGCGAAGATGAGTTTCCTTAACAAAGACAATACTCAGGAAAAGGAAAAACACCAACAGCTGGGACCTTATCTGGGCAAAATTCTGAATCATTTCTGAATGGACCATAGAGCCTTCCTTGAGCCCTAAATGATCCAGGTGAGGACACACATTACCATTACAAAGAATAAACATAGTATCACACATAATTTTGAGAAATCTATTAGGTTGTCCTTATTATGCATACACTTTTTGATCTATTTATCAGGCAATTACAGCTCTAAATCTTCACTATGCTTCATGACATTCACTTATCAAGGGTAGAATCTTTAGGCGTGTAAATGTTCCAGCCTAATTTAGACTCCTTTCTTCTCTCGCTCCCTAGGAAAACATGCAACTTCCACACTTCTTGCTCCAACCTTGGCTTACTGCATAAAAGTCTGCTCTCTAATAAGCATATTGACTTTAGTGAGCCTGGTTAAATATAAAGGAGGAAAAAAGACCTTGGCTCCTGTATGAATTTGATACAGAAACAAATTTTGCTTCAATCTGAAGGTATTTTCTAAGATTTGGATGAAATAGAAGTCTTTGATATCAGCTTTTTCAATTTTGGGCTTTGTCACTGATACCTCATATTTTTATGTTACCCCTACAATAGCAGTCTCAACCCACAGGGGCACAGAGCCCTTCACTCCTGGTGAAAGAGATCAAAATGCACTTTTTTTGGAAGTAAATGTGATCACTGTGCAGGAAAACTTAGAAAGGCCAGGACACACTCACCAAGAGAGTTGGCGGTGCTTACTCCCCATTTGAGACGACAGAGCATGGGCTCTATTCAGATGCTAAGTGCACCCACTCAGGAGAACAAAATCCAAGTCTGTTCCTGAATAGAACAACATTGTTCTTAATACTGACAAGGAATTTATATATATGTTTGGTGTTTATATATTGCCAGGATGATTTTCCTTCATTTCCTCTCAGTAAGATGTAAGATACGAGACTTCGCAATCTACTGGACACCTCAGTCCCTACTGCTCACACTGCTTATTGCCTCCTTATAGCAGCAACCGCTGAGCATCCCGAGCAGAGCTCACATCGTGAACGCTGCATCTGCACTGCAAACCGCTTCCAAGAGCAGAGGGATGATGCAGGTCTGTCACCTTGATCCTCCTAGACTGAACTGTTGGTAGCATTCAGATATATTTTGTATTTCCTTTAGGCAGTTTAGAGACTTTAGATTTGTCAGTATAACACAAATGGTGAGGTGCACTTTCTTGCTGAGACATTACGATTCACACTGCCCATTTCTCTTGTTTCCAGTCTTCTCAGCCCATGTTATCCCAATACTACTGCTTAAGATCACCTTTCAGTAGGATCCTCTAAAGTCGTTAACTTGCCTGCCAGTAACCATATGCAAAGTTTAAATTCCTTACAGCTTCTACCCCATTGACTGGATCAAATGTCCTATGGATTAACGTGCCAACTACAGCCTCCCTTTGGTGCTATCTCATCCAGCTGCCTAAGCCTTCTCCACATTTGTCCTTACACCTTCAATGGTCTCCTTTAACCTATCTTCCCACACATGAAATATTCAGCAGGTCTCCATGAAATCCATTTCTATTGCATAGACTAGTTACCACAGAAGTAAAAAAAAAAGCCACATAAAATCACATTATTAGGCAGTGTATGTAAACACACAAATAGATATCGTAAATCATCTTCTAGGAATGGGGAAAAGGACTTTTTCTTCTAGGACTGAGGATATACCTGCACTGCAACACCCTATACAGTTAATCAAATAAATGATGTATATGAATTTCCAGTGGATTAGTTAAATCCCGTTGTGTCTACTCATTAGAATGAAAGCAAGCTTAATTCAGTTAGGGTTAATTCACTTCCAAAGTGAACAGAGATATTTTACTACCCAAATTATGACAAAACTGTCATTAGTTGAACAGATGTTTCACACTGATGCCTTACATGAGGCCCAGTTCTGTATTCTTTGCATGCCCAGGCTTCTCATTAAGTTGACCAAAAAAGTCTTGGGTGTAAAACAAAATAGCAACTGTATTTATAGCAAACTATTTTGTTGCATGCAATCATACACAACATCTGCTTTCATCTTCTCACAGGAAATCTGTGAGACTTAGGCTACACTGTGCAATACAGGTATCTTTAGCTGCAACAAACTCCAGACCTTTCCACTTAATTTTCTGTTTGCCTTTGAACTCATAGTCGGGCTCTGGAAAGGAGAAAAGATGTTTCGAAACGATTTGCCTGACCCAAAGCCAGTGATCAGAAGCTTACACCAAGGTAGGGGCAGATGCAGCCCTGCAAATGGAGACAGGGGCCTGGGGAGTGGACTGCAGGCTCCGGCTGTTTCACAGTTATATCTTGCCCCTTCCTGGATCTCTGGAGCTGATCAGCGTGTCCCACGTGCATGCCATGGGCCAAGGGGATAAGGAGAGGCAGTGGCTGGATGAAAGACTACAGCAAAGAGAACACTCCTGCTTCAATGTTGTTTTGAAATGCAGAGTAAGAATATGATAATTTTCAATACTAAGCCAATTTTCACTTTTTTTTCAGTGCTTTTTAGCTCAGAAAAGATCTCAATATTTTTTCTTCTCCAGAGCACTAGAAAATCATTTGACTTTGTCATCAGAAAACCAGCATCTACACAAGGCTGAAATACGGGTAGCTGCTGGCTGTCTAATTTTATAAAAATTCTGTAACAGCAGAATATTTTTAAATCTAGACTAGACTACTGATACTGAATGCAACAGCTAAGAACTTTCTCTTCCTTGGAGGAGACAATGCCAGGTTCTTAGGGGGGACAACTGGTTAGTTATTTAAGACTAAATCCCTGCAGACCTCATATTCAAGAGCAACTTGTGTTAAGAATCAAGGCATCGTTTACCAGGTTCTTCAGGATATAGGAGCACAAGGAGTTTACACAACAGTTTTATGAGACACCAGTGATATTACTACCCTTAATTGACAGAAGTGATTGAAGAACAGGAAGTTTAAATGACATATACTTCAGATTAACATGACAGCAGAGCCAATAACGAATTGCCAGACTGTAACACCCCCAGCTCTATGAATGTCTGCCATTCTCAAATAAAGTCCTACCACTGCTTTTTGTTGGTACATGACAATCTGGGGCCAAATGAACACTGCCCGACTAGCTGGGCACGCTTTGCTCTGCAGTAAGTGTCTTCTTGCTGCAGGGCAGCCTCTGCAATTACTGCTGAAGAGTTGCCTTTGCACTGACAGTTGGTGTTAGCACTGCTGCCAAAGAAAGAGTAAGGATGCTGCCTTGTGTGTAAACACAATGAACAAAAAAGCCAAGGGAGAAAACAGGAATAGCTGCTCCAGAGCATCACTGGAGAGGTTGGCCATTGCTTCGAGATCCGCACTTCTCCCAGGATTCAGAGCAATTATTCATTAGAAATAATCTAGCTGGCAACTTATCTTTAAGCTCTACATTCCTTGTGAACAAAACAAAAACAAAATGTACTTTTTTTTTTTTCAACACGAAATACTGATTTTCAGGTAGACTTGCCTATGTGAAAGCTAAAAAGGCGAGCAACAGACAAGGTGAGCTCTCATTTTTTTGAATATAAAATATAACAGGCTAAACTTTGATATGTTTAGGATGAGCTATTCTTCCACTTTTGTCTGACTAAACATTAAATGAGTTTTTTCAACCAATAGAAAAATGGATTTGGAAGGAATGTTCCTGCTTTAAAAAATTCTCTCTTAACTCTGAGGCTTCTCAGATACTGCAGACACAAATGGGAGCTGCCTGAAAGGTTTGCCAGCTCAGACTAAATTCTATAACCACATGCTTCTCTGAAATGTTGCCTTTATATATTGAACACCAAGTTATCACAGGGCATTTTTATTAGCTTTTGCTTTTCAGCTGTATGTTATTATTCCACACATAAAATCTAGCATGATTTTTTACTCAAAGCATCAACCTTCATCTGTATTCTATTTATGCTTTGACAAGACCTGGGATATTACTTTCTCTTACTTTTGTGCTTAATCATTAGACTTACATGACTTTCACAGATATTTATCAGCTTGGCTAAAGTAGCTACTCTGCCTTTTGTTGGACATTTGCATTACTGTTTTATATACTGGCTTACAGGTAATAGAATTACTTTCAGACTCCATCATGATGTTCATTGTATTTGATCAGATTTGTTTGCAAAAGGAAATATTACATTCAAATTGCTTGAGAGGAATCATCTACAGAGATCTTCAGATAGAGTATTACTCTTGGGGAAGTCTCCTGTAATTATTAATAGCTATACAACTCTTCTAGGTACTCATCTTATTTTTAAGATGACATTTCAAGATCGTGTCTTATTCAAGATTATATTTTTATGTAACTGCTCATGCAATGTCTTCCACTGAAACACACGAATGAATTAAGTGGACAGCAGCCTGTTGCCTGCCATATCTGTAATCTGCCTGGTTGCACTTTTAGAAATGACAAATATGTTGCTGGAGATGTTACCAGAAGACCAAGTTCCAGCTTGGCTTAAATTAAATCATATCTATTCTGAAGTCTTGTTATAAAATAACAACAAGTAATGCTAGAGATAACAAAGCATAATTTAAAACACAGATGTATAAAACATTACCTTATTTTCATACCTTCACGTAGTATTATCATGTACTTTATGATGCTTCAAAAAGTATGAGTCATGAATCTCACATTTTCTGCATATGCAACATTTCTAACTTGACAGCAAATTTTTCAAGGATCACACAACTAGGCAGGAGCACATGCAAGCCACCAGAATAATCTCTCTCTGTAATACTCTGTGTGAATAGGGCTCCCTCATACAGGGAGGATGCACATTAAGTTTAGTTTACCTGTTCCTTATTAATTATTGATATCACTCCCTAAAATCCCCCTCCCTCAAAAGAGCTAATAACAAAACCCGATTCGAAGCAAACTATTTCCTGGCGATACTACCCTTTTGTTTTGCTTCTCTTTTCAGGACATGAATCTCTCGTGTCTTTTTCCCAATTAAGCTTTATAATAGCTACTTCAGAGGAAGTAAAATCAAGTGATTAGTGCCGTTCTGCCTCCACAAGGTAGATAAGAAACATGAATAATAAAAGCTGCTGTTAATGTTTCCATGTGAAGTTCCTATGCAGCACTAGCTGTGCCTGAAGTAGGCAGGCAGGGATATATTCTGCGCTTGCTCATTGGCTTGGAAAGTATTAATGAAATTACTTATTTTTAAATAAGAAAAAAAAAAGTTGAGATTTTCCTTGTCTGGGAGCAACTGGCATCATAACGTGTTTTCTGCACTGTGTGTAACGCCTGGCAGTGTCTCCTTGCAGAGCCATAAAGCGACCTGCTTGTACAAGCTGGAAAGAAGGCAATTTGCTGAAATTAGGTAATTCTCCACTTGGGAGGAACAGCACTGTGCTCCTCTTGCAAAATCCCACAGAAGCTTTACAGAAAGGCAAGGGCACTCCTTGCCCTGAGTTGATGATTAGCCAAGCTGCAGAGGGAGGGCTATTTCATCTGGCAATAGGCAGGAAGAGCCCTACTAGATCACAGGCTCCCGGCCACGTCTCCGGTCGCCTGTTCCTGACCGTAGGCAGCCGGGAACGCGGACGATGCCGTAACCGCCTGTCCGTAAGGAAGGTCCTCTCCTGACGAGCAGCAGGGGGGTTTGCAACAGCCACTGAGCGACCTTGAGCCAAATACCTTCCCAGTGGAAAAAGACTTTTTTTTTTCAGTTCTCTTCACTCTAAATATAAAGCTCGAATCCAGCCTGGGGATGTTACTGAGGCTTCTCTTTTCAGCAGTCTGGTTCATTTCTAGAACATACTCACTCATACTCATACTTTTTTTTCCTGATTTAATGGTAAAAGCAGATACTACACACACAACCCAGGACAGTGTAAACTTCACTCATGTAAGGCAACTTTCAAATATTATCACAGCTTAGCATCCCCAGAGTACTGGGCAGAAATATTTTCATGTTTAAGTAAAAATAATCTGATTGCAAAATGTCTGGTGTATAGAGCAAGAAGGATGCATACCCCCAAATTAAATGCACTCAAAATTAATATGCTTATCTTCATCTGTCTTGCCTTTGTATTAATCACAATGCCTTTTGCACCCCAATCTGAGTTTAAACTTTAAGGATGGCTGCAGCAGTCACACTTATACTCATGCATAATGTGGCATCCTGTTTGACTTTTCAGGGCCAACAAGAAAGGCCATTCCAAAATTAAAAAACAACCAACTGTATCATAACTTTAGTGTTTTCAACTTTCACCTGCAGATCACTTTGAGGCTTGCAGGTGCAAAAGACGTGCAGCACATAACAGCAGCTCCCTAGCAGGCAAGCAAAGTGAGTATCATTTACTCACCCCAAGGCTACAGCAGAACCTAAGCACTGCCGCTGAGAGCAACCCACTGTGAATTTTAGGAACTCCAGTTTTAACCTTGCCGTGCTTCATGTCTGTGCAGCTCGAGTCCTTCCTATGAAACTTTGTTTGAGTCTCGAACGATCCCAGGCGTTTACTTCTTTCTCCTCTCAGGCATGATGTATCCTTGAATGTCTCACTACCTCATCAGGCTAGATTTACCTTTATAGTCTACCGGGACTGACAGCCCAGAGCGCCTTAAGCTCTCAATCTTTAAAGAGAATGAACCACTCCAGTTATAACAAGGGACAAAAAACATTATAGCCTCGAAGATTAGTCAACTTAACCTGACAATTCCCAGGGGAACTCTTTTCCACTGAAACCCCATATTCTAAGATCCTGGCATCTTAATAAGTCTTGACATTCCTCTTTGGAAAGAAATGATGTGTAGCACACAAAGGCACCCAGATGTGGTTCTACTCAGTCTCCTTTTTTGGGAAGTTTTCAAAGCATCTGTGTCTGGCAAACTGCATCCTAAAATATTTAAAGAGCTGACACTGCTACCTTTAAATATTTGTGAAGGATGAACCCAGTAAAAGATGAAAATAAATGGGTATATCTATAAAATTAGTAAGGATTATGAAGCACCAGAACAGAGCTCTTGAGAAGACTGGGCAGTCTCCGGTTTGGAGTTTTTCTGGAGTACGTTTCTGATCTCTACTAATACATGGACTTTGTCTGAGACTTCTCCAAAAGTCAAGGCATACAGTGGTGCACAATCTTTTAGATTCTCTGGTGTCTTATAAGTCAGGTGTGCACTCACGTTGCAGTACTTCACTCAGTGACAATGTCTAGACCATAGACAAATGGGCTATCACATTGCTCAATTAAAATACAAGTCACTCCTTCTAGTCATCTATTTTTGCATGCCATGTAGATATCTAATATCTTTAAGAGCATTTAACGGCTTAAGTTCACTTGAAGTCTGCCAATAGGTCAAGCAGCAATTAGGACACAGACAGACGCATACGCACTGAGAGGAATGAGACAGACTTCATTTCATTACGAAAACAAGCTGACATGGTGAGTTTTCCCATGCTAGGGAAAGGACGAAGACCTGAGCACACGCCAGCCACTTCTGCCTCACCCTGGCAGTTTGAAGCAGCAGCTGCAGATGGCCCTTCACACTCACAGAGGTTTAATACATGAGAAATTCAGATGTTCCCCCACTCCTTTTGCCAAAACAAATTTGCTTCCTCTGCTTAGCATTACTTTTATAATTCCACATTAATTTTATGTTTCCTAGTAGGCTTTAAAATGATTTTTTTTTCTGTTTTAAATCAGGAAAAAAAGCCCAAATTGTCTTTTGATTTGGGGATAGTGGGAACTTGTATCATGTCCCACATGCAAAGGAGCAGTATTTTGATGTTTTCTGGAATTAAAAATGTTTCTGGTTCATAAAGTCAAGGTCTGGGTCAAAGTCAATTCCAAAATACGTTACAGTTGGAGAAAATAACAAAAGCAAAGGCATTCTCTCCCAGAGCCTCATTTGTGCTCATCTCAAAGAGGTATAAAATGCACAGACCATATGGTTTGCATCACACCAACCTCTCTTCTCTTCATGATCTACAAGAGAGAAGATGACAAAGAAGCTAAAGCAGTGTGCAGACCTGCACGCAGTCTGCTGGAAAGGATGAATGATTTCCCACGTGCCACGGCCCTTCCTGAAGTGCAGAAGGGCTGGAGAGCAGTCGAGGAGCCCACGGGGGCCAGGCAGGCCAGGGGCACCCCTGCGGCTCTGTCCTGGCCATTGCGGGGCCCGTTGTTGCTGGACGTGATGCCGAAGGCCGCGCCATGGTGCGGGCGCGGTGCCGAAGGCCGCGCTGTGGTGCCACCGCGCAGCCGGTGGCCTGGGGAGCGCAGAGCGCCCCACACGGGTCTCCTCGGCACAACCGCATCGCTCATCTCCTTCACGGGCCTCGAATGCTCTGCAAAATCCGAGCCTATTAGGCATCTCCTGTAAAAATTGCATCAGATTTTGATTTAACTTACTTCCAAAATAGTCAAAGGTTCTGCCTTCTTTTCCTAGTACATCTGCTTTTGTGATGCTTTCCACAGCCCGTAGGGTATCGTAGCAGTAATGGATAGTTACATGTGTACTGTTTGTCAGCCATTAATACCAAATGACATTTAGAGCAATGATGACATGCAGCTGTCTCTGGGTCACTTTCTGCACAACTTAAAGCAGTCTCTTTTCAGAAAGCTAACAAAAAGCACTAGCAAAAAGGAAAGCTGCAGCAGGCAAAATCCAGTCCACAGGTTCAGAAGATCAACACACTGTGCCCAAACAGAGGACTTTCCTGCCCTTAAAAGCAGAATAAGAAAATTCAGTGCAATTGACAGAAAGCAACAAATGTAATTGTGCCCAGACTGCTGGAAAACACTGGGTACAGTTTGCCACAAAACGTTACTTGAAAAGATAAATCCAGATGATTTGTCTCGAATGTGCCACAAATCAGGGATGTAAAGAGTATATGATGATAACAATACAGCAAACTAGTGAGAGATACTGAGGGAGAAACAGCACCACACAGGATACTACAGGGATCGATTTGCTCACTTACCTTCATTAGGTAAGTAAGTGATAGAATGGAGACCTGCCACTTTGCATTTGATTTTCCCGTAGACCATCTTTGTACAGGCATGAGGAGGTTGCAGACACCAAGAACAAAATGGAAGTCTGATGGAACAGATACAAGACCACGGTATATGCTCACAACAGCGCTACACAAATAAAAACAACTCAGGTGCTGCAGTGGCAAAACAATTTTGAACACAAGAATACTGACAGCACAGATATCAGTATCAGGTATTTAAAATGAGACTGACAATAACTAAGAACAATTTTATGTTGACATGGAATTGATTACGTTTAGAGCACATACATGCCAGGCTAGCATCATTACAAGGTTTTCAGTTTTCAGTTACATCATTACTTGTATTTCATTTCATAATGATGTATTTCATTACATCCTTAAGGTTTTTCAGTTTGCATATTTGTGCCTCTGCACGGGCATGTGGGTACACATTTTTTTAAAAAACATTCGGACTGTAAGTCTGACAAAAAGATACAGGTTTTGAAAATACTAAATCCCTACCAAAATCGCAAAAGGCTGCGCTGAGAAGCAGAAATGGCCTCAAATTCCCACATCCATCAAAGGGAAGCCTCCAGCCTGATCCCAGCTAGAACATCAGGCCCTAGAGACCCCACATGAAAGAGAGCTGTTACGAGTGCCCCAAATGAAAGAAGAGCTGCCAAGTTTCCAAGCTGCGAGATATGAGACAACCCAAGCAGGAGACATGGGACTCGGGGAAGGAGGCCCTGTGCTGCCGCCCACAAATGCGCTTGACACACAGTGCGATGGCAGCGGCCGGGCCTGCCGCGCCACGGGCGCTTCCAGCACGTACCCGTGCGGTGGGAAGAGGAAACACCAAGGCTGGGGCACACCCACACCTGGAAACTGTCAACAGGATTTTGAAATTCCCATTCTAACACACTTAGAGGGGGCAATCAACCAGCTTCTACTGTGCTTTTGTTCTGATAAAAGCCCATACTTTCTCTTTGCATTAGTATGCCTGGTGGTACAGAGGCACTGCCCTGTTGGCTTGAATACTCAGACATTTCTCAAGGGCCAATATTCCCTGAAAAAGTACGGACTAAAGGTGTATGACAGTATAAAATGTTAGTGTCAAATCTAGATATGAAACAGAGTTGCATTAATGAGAGTATATATGTTTACATATATATGCATATATAAACTTTGCAGTCTTACACATTGCTTTTTGTGTCCAAGATTATAGTTCCTCACAATATTTCATTAAAATAGTATTTCTGATGTATCGGAATATTCCTTAGGAAGTCCAACCAGGTCTGCTGGATGTCGGTGTAGTGACAAAACAACACAGACTGGAATATGAAAAGTCTGGGGATTTTTTTAACTCAGTGAAGACTGAGTTCCCCGTTGCGTTAAGGCCTTTACAGAGTCTTTGTAAGCTGGAAGCTGGCAGCGAATGCCTTAACTTCTCTTGGATAGTTCTCCAAGGTGGTATGGGACGTACCTTTGTTCTGTGCTAAAGGACGAAATTATTTGTAGAGCCTGTTCCCCAGGATTAACCAGAGGCATAAGATTTATTTACCAACTCTGTGTCATATCAGTAACTCACTAACAAGCCTTCATTCTATTTCGGGTATTTCAAGCCTTGTGGTGATGCTGTTGAACGATGAAGTATATTTACCCCACTGTAATCCAGGCAGAATCCAGATGAGAATGAGCAAATAGTGACCTACTTTAAGAATCACCTTCAAATTCTACAGGAGACCAGAGCACAGGAATTATCACCATTTATAAGGGATGAAAGGCCTTATTAAAAATGTATAAGGAAAAATAGTTAAATAATCATGAAGGTCATAAATCTTTTTTTTTTCTTCCAAAATTATGGTTGCAAGCAAAAACAGCCCTCCTGTTTTATAGAGATCGAGGCAGCAGCTTTCCAACAGCAAACAACAGCAGACTGAACTAATGGAATAAAACAGCTTAACAGGCTACGCCATGTTCATCTCTTGCAGCAAGTTAAGTAATTTGAACTCTTGCCTCTTCATTTGGCTTCTTTTTCTAATTCTGTATAAAACTCATTTGTAAACACTGTGTTCCTGAGGTGTGCTCCACAAAATTGGGAATCTGATGTGGTTAGAAATCTGACCCGCCTGCTCAAGGCAGAGGCAGAAACATGTTTCTGCATTGTGCTTTGCTCTGTCTCCCCTCCCACTGCAGTGAAAAAGGCCTCAGACAAAACCTACCGAAGGCCAGACATTGCCTCATTTATACAACAGCAACATAAATGATCATTCATTATTTAAATCTACAATTCCTACACCCACTATCTACTGTAAACTAGCTGATAATGCTGATTTACAGTTGATTATATTGGAGTGTTCAATTTTTCATTATCGGCAAGGGAAAAAGAATCAAAGGAAAAGAGGTTGTGCACAGCTTTAGAAAAATGCACACACACCAAAATGCTTCTCAGGAATCACTCAAGTTGCAGGATAAAAACCCCATTTATATCATCTACTTCCTGATGAGAGGCAAGTCAGAAAACGGAAACACAGAGCAAACTGTATATAAAAGCCCTCTTACTGCCAGACGGATGTCCAAGATCTGGTGTTAACACAGAAGTGTGGCAATTTAAGAAAGCAACCCTCAAATGGGGCATTTTTCTTTTTTTTTTTTTCTTTTTTTTTTATTTTTGAATGGATAGTGATACAGAAATCTGGCCAAGAATTGCTTGTTTTAGAATAAAGTCCAGGATAATTGAAGAAATTTGCTTGCACACAGGATGTAGGCAGGTGTACTTTTTTTTTAATGAATAATATTAATCAGAATTCAGATAAAAGAGAAATTTCCATTAGAGATTCTCTCCACAGCTGACGGCCGAGGTGATAGCTGGAAGTAGTCCTTTGCTTGCTAAATATAATGCAAGACACATATGGGCAAACGTTAAGAGCATTAAGCTATAGCTGCTTAACTGCTTATGCTACGGTAGGAACCTTTCAAGAATAGCATTAGATTGCAGCAGAAATCCTACAGGATGCCCAGGCAGTGACGAAGATGCTCAGAACTGCTCTCTTGAGCACATAGCTTGCACGTTTGGCCAATAAGACATATTTCTATGAATCTCCTTTTCATATTCATGCTATACGAATGGCACAGTGGCATTTATGAATACATTGCCATTATATGGTCATTCTTATTGCCACATTTTTATAAAGGGATACATGTGTCAGGGATGCACATTTTGTTACAAGCATGGAAGTGTTGTCCTTCTGAAGAACTCTCGACCTGGTAGCAAACTTGTCTCCAGGAGGGACCTTCCGAGACCCTGCAGAAATTTGGAATTAATGATTCAAAATGCTAGAGTGAAATAAAAATGTAATGCAATTAATTTTGGTGCTGCATGATGTGGAAATGACAATGCAGCTGTAATGCTGCTGAAACTCTCAAAAGAGAACAGTGTAGAAAAGAGCATGAGAGGCAATGATGGGAGAAATACTAAAAATGTTTCCTCTTTCCACCTCTTCTCAATTCAAAAAAACACTGAACTTGAATTCAGTTGCACACCTGTGTACATTTATTTACCTAGATAAATGCTGAAACTCTTGCAAAAACCTCACTTTCTGAAATTATCCTTGGAAATATTTAGATGATTGTAACAACTATGATGAAAGATGATGAAACAACTATGCATGGATGCCAGTGACTAAAGTGAATGGTTATACTGGAAAAATATTGAAAGGTGGCTAAGCCGGTTAGTAGCCAGACAGATTTCAGTGGAGAAACACTGTGGACACGTCTCCCAATGCCCCATGGGTTCTGAAGAGAGACAAGGCTCAGAACTGCCCTTTCAGCTGCGATATCCCCTCCAGCCGACACAGCCACCAAGAGATACAGCTGTGTTTATAATAAATTGGGTAGCAAACTTAGGCTGCTCTCAGGCCATTTGGGATGCTCATAGCATTGCATTTGCTGTTGCTCGCCCATCCCTGCTGCACACAGCGACAGGCACTAGACTCCGTGCACAACAGACCACACAAGCGACCGTGGCGGGAAGAGCAGAGCTGGTGCCAGCTGAGACAGAGACACTCGGACAAATTTGTTTCAGCTGCAGAAGTTAATATACGTGCTGGAACTATGACCAGCTCGTTCGTGTGTTGTAGCTGTAACAAAGAGCCTGCCTGATCATTCATTTGATGTTGCAATTTAAAATGACAAACAAGCTCATTTCATCAGGAAGCTAATAATCTCCCAGGAAAGCGGTCAGGTACTTCTCTCGCTCTCTTTTGACAGTGGAAAGCACGTACTACATGCAGCGGAATTTACCCATTGCTTCCACGTCTCGCAGGGAGCACAGCGCAGCGTGGGAACACACAGCTACAGCAAGGCTCTTCCATTAGCACATTCCATTACAAGCATTAAGGGTCCTAACGGGAACTGCAACTGAACCAGCTAAATCAAGAACTCGGTGGCTACCTTGCGTGAATGAAGCAACATCCACCTGGGGAAGCTCTTCATTTCCAGTGGGCTCCCAGCAGGGTGGATGAGAACAGGGAAGTGGTAAAGGAACTGCATTCTCGGATAAGGACTTTAGTCACCTTAAAAATTTCTTTGTTTGTAAGACTACTACCCACATGTCAATCTCTATCTTTTTTTCTTTTGTTTGTTTTTTGGTTTTGGGTTTTTTTTAAGGTAATTAAGGTAGTGTGCTCAACTATTAAATTAAATTAATTAAAATAACCCCACACCACGGAAAGCTGTCGGGTAAACCCAGCTCCTATCCAGAACAGTACTTTTTGCCACTATGCTTATTTAAAGCAGTATTAATAAGAGAATATGTGCCTTTCAGAAATTTCAATGACCTCTTTTCCAGGGGCAAAACATGACTCGTGTACGTGCTGGCCATAGATACACCCAGGCGGGTCTGCATCCAGCTGAGACACAGAAACACTAGCGAGTGCAGTGCAGAGACACCTCAATGCACGAGGCCAGGGCAGCACAGCACTAAGTGAAGCTCTTTTCGATTTTTGGGACCCCAGCAGCTCGTGTGGAGCTGCAGCAAGTCGAGCTGGCCCTTGGGCCTCGATTCTTGTGCAGGGAAACTTCCTGAGCATCCATCTGAGCACCCCCAAATACTACCTTAGCCTACAAAAAGAAGAATTTTTTTTTTTAAGATACAAAAATGCAGGAGCATATTCTGGAAATGCAGAATAGGGAGCTTCATTCTGCAAGGTATAGCAGCTGTGCATTCATAGAACTGAAATGACATTCACTGTTACATTTAATTAAACCTTAGGCGCAGATTCCATGCTCACCATAACGTCCTTACAGAATGAGAAATGCAGAGGGCATGCTACGAGCCAGGAGGGGGGACCACAAGTGCAGGCATCCCGGGGCCTCGCTAGCACTGGGCTGAAACAGCACTGGAGGCTTCATTATTCTGCACAGGAAGAGCTTTCCAGCAGCTCCATTTGCAGCTCACATTAAGAATGACAGATCATAACTAGCAGTTCTCACTGCTGAAGCTTTTGCTTGGTAACCATCCAAATGTAAACTTCAGGAATGTTAAAAAGTTGATTTTAAAATAACAATTTACTCCTGGAAATGGACTTGATAAAGCAAACTGTGCCAAAGAGCTTACATCTGAGGTCTCTGCTGACTCACCCAGCTGAAGGTTTGGCCACCAGGTGCCGAAGCAGTATAGCATACAATGCATAAATACAAACCGAAGGATAAACTGGGCACAAAAGCTGGAAAAACACAAAGCAACTGTGTATACAACAGAACACACCACCATTGCACTTGCAACAAATCCTACACAGCATCCTGTTTGTGCAGGAAGCTGAGACTTTTTTACAGAATCAATATATAATGGCAGATAAAGACCAGCTAGCTTGAAAGTCTAGTTATCCAAGTAACATCTACTCTGTGTGAATTATCACAGAGCTGGGCAGAGGAAAATGAAACAAAGGCAGATTAAAAGGTCTCTAATCCATGCAAAATCTTCACAGGTCAGACAACAAATCTCTCAGGGTGCCCATGCAGTCGGGCAGCAGCAGGAAGAGGGAGTAGCCGCGGTGCGAGCGCTCTCCTCCCCGGGACGGCCGCAGCCCCGTGTTCGTTGGGCACAGCGGCACGGGCAGCCGCCTCCCGCTCCCGGCTCCAGCAGGCAGCTCTGGCAGGGATCCGGCACTGGGCAGGGAGGCACCGGCAGGCTTTGCTCCTCTGCACAGCTGACAGGCAGATTTCAACTGCATGACTCCTGTGGTTCGTTCCAGGATTTGCCCGGAGTAATTTTTTCCCTCTGATCGTGCACGTTCACAAGCACATGGAGGTTTCCTCTCCTCCCAAGTGCTGATAAACTCTACAGAAAGAAAAGAAATTGTATCACTGTTAACCAAAGCTACTGAAATCAGCCTCCAGATAAATGGAAAAAGTAATAAAACAAATAATTTAAGAATTAGAAAGCTGTATTGATTCCAGACCATAAGCCTTATTTGCTATAGAATTAATTGCTGCCTTTGACTTGTAACTGCAATGAATCTGATCATTACAAATTCCTTGTAAATATTTGCTTGAGAATGGGCTGGTACAAGACTGGCCTGGGAAAAAAATGCTTCAAGTCTGATTCTCAGATGTCTCAGGTTTGATGGATGAGGTTACGGCCCCAGATGTAACCCTGACCTTGCTGTCCCGTGAGTTTTGCTGCTCATGAGAACAGCGGCCCTGTGCTTTAAGGTAAACCAGAGCCTCCTTGGAGTAGCCAGAGCCCTGCAGTAGGAAAGCAGCTCCAGCTCCTCAGTCTGAGCTACTTTCCTGTTTTTTTTCCCCAGTCTTTTGACTAAGTTCCTTGGGGCAGAGAGTGCTTTATGCTGAAACACTGAGAGTCCAACAGTGGGAGGATTTTGAAGGTGCTATTGCAAGAGTAGCAAGAGCGAAAGCCATCCTGGCAATGCAAAACTAAGAAAAACTCAAATCACTGTGATTTCTAATTTAAACCCACCTAAAGAGGGTAAGACAGCTATTTCAAGGATTTTAGTCAAAATATAACACTCTCTAAATACACGCTGTCTCCACAAGGCAACTGAACATTTCCTTTTGTTTGCAACCTCATGCATCCTTCTTCAGAAACACCCAAGGTGCCAATGGGAACCTTCCTAAACCAACAATACATTTGCTAGCTTGTTAGACCACATTTGAAGAAGTGTCATACAACCAAACTCAGAAAGGCAAAGTGAAAAAAAACACACACAAAAAAAGACAACCACACACACACACAAAATGCGAATTCCGAAGCCCTCGAAGGGACTTAGGTGCTACAGGCTTAGGTGCATGTAGGGGTGAGAAGACTCAAGGTGCCTACGAGGCACTGCAGAGCCCCATCCAGCAGCAACCTCTGCACAACTGGTTAGACTGCTTAGAGTAACTCTTAGTACCTCACTTGACAGTCCCACACACAATGATGAAAACATGGGTCTGCAACATTTCCTTAATACGGCCTGCACAACATCAAGAATCACAACACTCTTCTGTCTCATCTTCCTTTCCTGAACTGAATACAGATGGGACATTGTTACCTTATTTATTATTATTTGCATTGCAACAGTGCCCGGAGATCACAACCCATATCCTTTTCTGCTAGAGCAAGTGTTATTTCTGAACATGTCCTTAGTGAAAATCCTTTTACAGGCTTTTATGTTAACATATTTATTGTGAAGTCAAAGAGAGCCGAGAAGGGCTGGGACCTTAGCTACGGAGCCTGCTGCCTCCTCTGCTCCCCAGAGCAGCCTGCTACCTGTCTTCCTCCGCGCCTGCTACCTGTCAATAATTGTGTGATCTCTCTCATTTCATGAGCACATTTTACATCTCCTTGGGGCAGGGGTTCTGTTTTTGTTGTTCATATAGCACAACACAACCTGTCCATGGCCAGAGCGCCCCACGCTACAATAGGAACAATGAGGCCAGAGGCAGCACCATCACTAGCAGCATGCGGATGGACATGGGCTAATAGCTCTAATAATAGCCCAGGGCTAGCACAGGGTGAAGGCTTGCTCATTATATACTTGCTCATTAAGCTGCATAGTTTTTAAGGCACAAGGCTATCTGTTGTTTTAGAAGAGAGAGTTTTGCACGGGAACCACTGCTTAGGATGGCAGTGCAATACAGCACTGGAAAAGCCAGTGGCCAATCAGAGGCAAAATCAAAAAAAAAAAACCAGTATTGGATGATAAGGTAACAGTAACTACTGGATTCTTGCAGTAAATCAAAATTGTAAGAAAAATACCATTAAAAATGTGAGTTAAAAAGTAGGACTTAGATCTGGTAAGCACAAGGACTAATTTAATCATGCTCTACAGCATGATCACTCTCTGAAATAAGAGGAAAAAATGATTTTTTCTACATTCATGAAATGAAAATAGATATGTTTTGGTGATATCTTGTACTAACTGAAAAAAATGCAACAAAAGCACTTCACAGGATCACGTCTGTTTTGATGACAAAGTGTTGAAGCACGTGTAGACAGTTTCAGTTTGATTAGTATTAGGCTCCTTTCACAGTACTGACATTGACATTTTATCTCAATTGCTCAATATATCAGAAAAACAATCTATTGTATAAAAATAGCTTTTTTCACTATCTTCCTTTTGTGCAAAATTTGGTTTCACAATCTAAGTAAATAGAAAATCAGCTTTCCAAGTTTCAGAATATCCTCCTGCTTAGTGTCTCAGCCTTGAAAGGTTTCGAGATGCAGGCTCTGATTCTTCATGTTTGCTCACATGGACACACAGGTCCTTACATGGCTCAGCTTCAAGAATCAGGGCTTTTGAAGTCTGCATAAATTCAAGTTGTTGGATAACCTGGAAAAACTGAAACTAAAGAAAACATCCACTGAAAGACACACACAAAGCAAAAGAGATTTTGCTACAAATACCGTTTTAAATTAGTGTGGAATAAACAGGAAAATAAAGTATTAGCCAAACTTTTGTTTCAGGTTAAAACCATTTTATTTCTGAAAACAGAGTATTGAGGGCATATCTCGATTTAGGATACAGTATGCATCTGCTTATACAAAATATCTGATTATACAAAGATGTCCAGTGCATACAGGGAGAGAAGGGAATAGGGGCGCCTTTGCCCAGTGGTATCAAGGATGCTAAAATAAAGAGATAATTACTTTTAGAACTGAAGTTAAGTTCCCATTAGAGTTCAAAAGAGAGGGCAGGCAGGTGAAGTACTTGTGACAATATTTTTCCCATGCATTGAGCACACGCTGCTGCCAGTCTAATGAGGTGCCTTTCCAGCATCAGCTGTAGGTCAGAAAAATCTGTGATAAAAGTAATGATTCTCTTTTTGAAAACCCATAGGTCAAACAAGAGGCACAACTTGACTACACTAGTTAGCTCAATACCGGTAATTTGGGCTATTTTCTCCCTCTCCCACCCCAGTGTGTTACATTGTCCATCTCTTCACACATCATCTATGTCAGTAATTTGCTTGCCTGCTAGCTGATGAAAAGCTTTCTATTATAGGGATGTATTAAATAAACCATCTGTCTCTGCCCTATTGGTGGCAACAGCAGTGTATGCTAAAATAAGTGGTGCTTCAGATCCTGTTGCTGGTGCCTTCATACGCACTGGAAACCAGATTTATCCTAATTATCCTAATGTCCAGGTAGGGCCACACCAAGATGACAATCCATGTCACACACACACCACCATCAATCCCCTCTTCTGCATCCTAGCATTTCTCACCTTTCTGAGGTGAGATGAAACAAGAGAAAATACCCTTTAAGCTCGCAGGTCTCATTTCCCTTTCAGGGCAAATTAAAATAGCATTCAAAGTCTCAAACATTTTTATGGGTCAAGAAAACCATTTTGCACCAAACCATCCTCCCATCTGACTTGCAAAGAAAACTCAACTGAAAAGCCACAGCAGACCATGACACTATCAGGAATACAGCCTGCTGTGCCACTGCTCTTCCTTAATTCACTCTTCCTCACCTATTTTTTCCACTTGTGTTGCAAACAGACAGTTGTTTTGCTGTGAATTTGGAAAGACAACATTAAATCAAGGCCAAATTCAGTTGTTACCTCTGACAGTTGCCCAAGAAAGCAGAATGTTTTCTTAAATTGAGCTTTGACATTGGATTCCCATGCCAAATGCACAAGTTGTTCTGTCCTGGTAGTTGTTGACAGTAGCTATAAAAAGCATAATATATTCATTTTCAAAACTGTACTTATAAATCAGGCTTCCATGACGGCTGGACCAGACATCCTCCTGTCCTAACTGCAGTGCACTTAAGGGAAGACGAGGAGAAGGAGGAAACAAAAACAAGCACATTTTTGCAATGCAGTTTTATATTTGGGTTATCTATCCTCTAATCCCTCTTTTTCCATTCAAAAGTGGTAAAGTGATAAAAAGATAACGTTTAGTGGCATCACTTACTACTAATTGAAAAGAATGGCATCCTCTTGGTAAAGAAGGAAGAAAAATAAAAGTCTGGTTTTCCAAGCAAAAAAAAACCCTACATTCATTGTGTTAATAACTGGGCTAGAACTACTTTTGAGACTGGTCATGCCTATATTCATAAAGCACAAGGAAGTGGAACAGCTTAGGAACTTGACAAATAGAGAGGGATTTTGCTCAAAAATGTTAATCTATTGGAAAAAAACTTTTCATAGGAACACACTGGTTCTTATGGACACTTTTGTCAGGAAAGGCTTTTTCTGTCAGCAGGCCAAACGTGAAGAGAGTAGCCGACAGGTTCATCACTGGAGCACTTTCCTGTGGGCAGAGGAACCCAGATTCAAGGCTGTGCTTGGTCAGAGATTTCAAATTCCTCGCCTGATTTTTCTTCCATTTTGAAGAATAGCTTTTTCCCTCACTTCCATGAAAAATGTGAAAGATCTCAGTTTCTTCTCACTTCAGAATTGAAATGCCAACACCATTCAGAAAGGAAGAGCAGCATCTCTACCCTAGTTTGGGGACAGCGAGATTCCTTGTGTCTCAGGAAGCTGATACAATCAGACCTAGCCAGACAGCAGAACGCAAGTGCACTATCCAGGAAGGAGGCTGCAAGAGCCAATTATTTAATTCACTTTTACATTATGAGAGAATTGCTTGAGAAAGAGGAACTTAGAGAAAAAGAGAACCTAACCGATGTTATAGGATTACAGAGGCTTGCTTGAGATGAGAGACAGCTACCACTTCCAGGAAGGTTGGTTTGTGTGGAATCTACTTCTCCACGATTCCCTTGGCAACACAGTCTGCCCTCCTAGCACACACTAACGTGTAATGGCTTTCCCATGGAGGGGCTAACATGATGGTGCCGCGCAGATGATGAGTGAATGGAGCACGGAGCGGAGCGAAGGCACCGCGGCCAAACTGTTGACTCCCTGCAGGTCAGTCTCGTGCTACCCTGCAGCTGAGAAGCCACAGAGTGTGATGCCTGGTGCTAGGCCAGCAATGGTGGCAGATCAGTTCCTTATGACAGGCTTTGCTCAAATTCTCCTCCTTCTAATCTCATTGTAATACCAACACACAACCCCATCTCACTGAGCATCCTCTCTAGATTTTCAATTAACTTGGGAGACTTTTTAAAATCAATGAATAACAAAAGTAAACATGGCCAGAGTCATTCAAGCTCCACCTAAATGTAAAAGAAAATATATAAAAGGTGAACTAAGGAGCAATATGGTAGGAAGGAAAAATGGGGTAAGAACTAGGAAGGAAGAATGGGATGGTAAGAACAGAGAAAGAGGAATTGAGGAAGAAGGAAGAGGAGAGAGGGAAGACTCCATCGTAACTTCTGGGTCAGTTGACAGGCTGAAGCCCTTTCTTCCCCTCGGGTCAGGACGCTGCCTGAGGAGACTCCTCAAGACTGAGAGCCCTCTCCCATCTTCTGGGTGAGTGATGACTGTGCATTTGTACACTAGGCATTAGCTAAGAACTCCACACTGTAGTAGAGAATTTCCTATACTGGCATCCGAAACCTGTTTTCCAAATGTTACATTGAATAAATTGTGCTATTCGTGAACCCGACCACTTGTTCTGAAGGCAACTGGACCTACAGTCGACAGGCTGTCAGTGAATTGATACTGACAGAGTCGAGGTTGTGGTTGATCACACTATTTGGGAACTCGATTCGCTCCTAGGAAGGCGATCGGCCCGACGGTCAGCAGACTGTCCATGAATCCCATACTGCCGGAGTTGGGCGTAGAGCTAACACAGTATGGGGTATCCCTATTAAGAGACGAGTCCAGCCACCCCCAGTCCCTCTGGCCTTCGAGGATCGGCTGGAACGCAGGGGATTCACCTCTTACCAAATTTGCCCCCCTCATCAAACCGCAACATACGTGACAAAGACCAGCCTGTCTCTTTCTGAAACGTGTCCTAACTGCATGGCCATTCAAAAACTATCAGCAGCCCTGTGGGTAGCCCATCTAGCCCAGCTGGCTGCTGGCTCTATCTCCAATGGTGAGAGCAACAGAGGAGATAGCAGGAAGCTCTTAAATGTTCTGCAGAAATCCACTGCATCCCATCTATTTGCTCATGGTCTGCATAAAGAGGCATCAGAGGGCTTCACAAAAGACAAATGCAGCCACAGAGAAGGCAAAGCAAAGCTGGCAATGCTGTCCCTGGAGCAGTGGCCTTTTGCTGCAAGCAGTAGATACTCAGCTGCTTCCGAATGGTCAATGCAGGATTGAAAGCAGAGCTCTTTGCCTACGGGAGGCCAGGCGATTACCTGCTGTTTCTTTTGTGATCACCAGTGTAATGGTGATCTGGGGATAAAGCCAGCGAAGTGCTCACACGTGCATTTGACTACATCTAACTCATTTGGAAACTGAAGTAGCACCAGCTACTCCGTGCCTCAAGCGGCACATGCAAGCACAGGCTCGCACCTCAAATGGCCACCTGCCTTCCTGAGGTGGCAACCTTGTTCCAGGAGGAGCCTCATCTATCCCTCCTGCATTTTATGGTGGAGAATCACGCATAGGGTGATGAGAAGGTTGAAAAAGTTAATGCTCATTTTCTCCTTGCCTGGTTATTGTTATTCAAGTTGGTGTAGACTCATGTAACTCAATTTTATATTTAAATGCCACCGAGGCCACCCAGGCCCTTATTTGTATATTCAAGTAAATAATGTAACTTCATTCATCAACTAAGTCTGCCTTGAAATAATTGCTTTATAATTACCAGCTGTATTAAAAATGCATGCCCTCCCACACCAGGAGCTGTGAGCTTGTTGGCAGCTAACTACGAATGTGCTGGTTAGCTGAGCTTCTGCCATGCGCTTCAGAGCACTACAGATGTGGAACTGATGTCCCAAATGCTGAACAACACGGCTAAATATAGCAGCAAGTCTTTAACTCAGCCGTATTCCAAGCTCACCAACGTTTGTAAGACAAACAATTACAAATGTTCAGCTACACAGAAGCAGCTGAATCCCTTACCGCAGCAGGCCCATTTTCCCCCCGGATCGGTGCTTTATGAGCTCTCTCACCTGGCACAGCAGGGGTTCACTTTCCAAATTAAGTTTTCCCCCTCATTTTTGAGCAGGAACTGTAATTGAGTTAACTCAAATATCAGAGATGAAAGATTTCTCTGAAATTCCATTCACATGTTATTTGCATGCTAAATCAAAAATGACTAATCAGTTGCTGTCACAGAAGCTTCTGCATATGCTGGAGTTATTTGTTCATGTTCCAAATCTCCTAATTAAAAATGATAAAGCCATGATAAAAATCATAATAATTCCAAGAATTAATAAAATGTGTGATACTCAACAGAATTGTGCAAATGTTAACAAATTAATCTACGTAACAACTCAGTAAGGCCAATATTATCCTCCTTAAACAAATGAGAGAAAAAAGCAACGCAGAGGCCATATGGTGACGAGGCTATTAGCAGGACTGGCACTCCCACCCGAGTATTACCAGACCACTGACATTCAAGTGGTTCAAAGCATTTCCTTAAAATATGTTCTTCCTTATTGCAATAAGTTTTAAGTCAGTGTGCTGACAAGTTTTCCCTTTGTATTACCTTGTTTATGATGATCACCGCAATACAGACCTATGATGCTAAGACTATTACTATAAGGGAAAAAAAAAAGAAAAAAGAAAAACACTTTAGAGTGACTAAAGGCTCTGGAACAGCAAAGAATATATTCAATAATATGGAAAACTTTTACAGGAAAGAGATTAGATTAGTTGATTTATCAAAGAGAAAATCAGTAGCGGAACTGATCACAGTCTGACTACCAGCATAAGGGGATGGTTTTTGATAACAGAGAACTCCTTCATAAACCCAAGAAAAAGATAAAAAGACCCAGGAAAGCAAAGTCTAAATTTAATTCAGGTATGGGGGACATACATCCAAAAACCAATTTGTATAAAGCTTTTTTTTTAATAATGAAATCACACTTACCAGATTTTTAGCTTGTTTTAGTCCTTACTTGTTAGTGAGCCAGTCAAAAACAACCCCTAACAGAGTAACCACATACCTAGTCCACCTTAACACTGAAGAGGGAACTTGCATGTGGGATCATGTTTCCCCCAAATTTTAGTTTTCTCCAAATTTTGTATTTCATAATTTTACATGTTAAATCAAATCCAAGTCCAGGTTATACACATTGCACATCACTGTGAGTAACATGTAGACTGTGATCACTTTTTCCTCCATTTCCTCCATTAGGCCCTTTGAAACTCTCGCATTAGTCACTTAAAGAAAACCATGACACAGTGAATTCAGCAACATGCAATAGTAGTGAAAGCCCATAAAAGCTTTTTTCAAGGAAAAAAAACCAACACTTTATCATTAAGCTTAAGAGATGTTTCTAGAAGCCTGATATTTAATAGGATTTCCTACAAAACTTAGTACACGGCAACTTTTAAATAATTCAATGGACTGGTCCTTAAAAGACTTAGCAGTAAACCACTATCTTAGCTGCAGACTAGAGATGCAACAAAGCCCAGCATGGGGTGTAGCTATATACATAGGCCCAGACCGTTAGGTTCTTTAGACTCTGCATGAAAGTGCCAATGAAAGAGATTAAATTTTCAAGGCTAAGGCAGCTGCTAGGGAGTCGTTACCCAGTTTCTGTTGCCTCTCTCAGTCCTATGCTATAAAGGGATTAGGAAAGCCATATACTCTTCT
This sequence comes from Tinamus guttatus, assembly GCF_059628265.1. Lineage (NCBI taxonomy): Eukaryota > Metazoa > Chordata > Aves > Tinamiformes > Tinamidae > Tinamus > Tinamus guttatus. The sequence goes on along the minus strand of NW_028288821.1, from coordinate 13,975,367 downwards.
GCAACAATGGAGACAGCACAGGAAAGAACCGCAAAAAGCAGCCTTGGGACTTGGTGTTGCTATGAATATACCTGAGGTAGGAGGAGGCTGAAAACGGGCTGCTGATGTGCTGCCTCATGGGTTCTGAGACTTGTGTAACAAGATTTTAAATTATGACAAAAAAGGGCTTCTAGACAACTCATATTATGCAGCTAGTACTTAGCAAAACCTTAAAGGATAAGTCTCAATGATTAATCAATCTGCCAATATTAAAAGCTCTAAAAATTCATTTGCAGTACTTGTTTTATGTTCAGGTATATAATTAAAGAAACAAATCATGAGTCACCAAAACTGCACTGAATGTTGCCTTTGGTCTGGGAGGACTGTGCAGCAGGAGGGCAGACTAGCCAGCAGTCAGGGTACATGCAACGGTAACTCCAAAACCATGAAATGCTTCTGGGCGTCAATTCAAACAGGCAGACTGTCACATGTGAAAAGCACAATTGTTTTTTTGTAAAAATGAATCAGGATACTTGCTGCACGGCCGTTTATGGTGCACTATGCTTTGGACCTTTACAAAGGAGGGATCAACAGAAGACTAGGCTTTTCAATCTCAAAATTTTACCAGCAGTAACTAATTTCCCTGCAGCATCCTACTAGCAAAGTAATGACTATTCTTCCTCACTACTTGGATAAGGAAAGAGAAAGGGCCAAGAACATTTTTAGTAGTGTCCACTTGTATGGCATACTGAGTTTAAGGCAATAAAGCCTCGTTTTCAAATTCCATTAAGTTCAACTCAGTCAATTAAATTAATAGATGCAAATAACCATGCTATGAAATAAAGGAATGAAACAATTTACATCAAACACAAACAAACAAACAAAAAATCAAAGCATTTGAAAGAAGTTCTGAAATCTTCTGAGGAAGTGTTGCTCAAGAACACAGAGGTGATACAGGGCTGATTGTTGCTTATGGCTCTCAGGCCTTAGTACCTGCTCCAATCATGTACCAGGATCAAGTCAAATATAGGAGATGAAATAACACTAAAAATGATTTTTTTATGGAAACAAAAAAATCACAGTCTGCTGAAAAGAGTTCTGCCATATGCTACCACTGAGGTTTCTTCACCCCATGGAGGTGACAGAACAGTATAAGCTGAAGATGTGACAGTTTGTCTATGGCAGCTTACCTAGGTTGTAAGTTTGACAAGTCATCTTATAAAATAATGTCATAGCACAATTATTAGGTATTCCCATAGGTATTTGCATAGGTATTTGATTGGCTTCATCTTTTTATATGATAAAAAAAGAACTAACTTGAATGTAGGTTGTCCCGTGGGCTTACTTTTGTTGAACAGTGTGGGAAGGGAGAGAGGAAGAAATCATACTCTGTAAGAAATGCCAGCCCACTCATTTCTATTTTGAGCATAAGTACTGTAAAAAGAATCATCTGAGTACAAATTTGTATTTAATACAAGTTTCAGAATTCCAAACCAAAATTAGTAAAATAGATCCAAATTATACTACTTTAATTAAGTTTCTACATTGCTATACATCTCTTTCATATAATTAACTTTGATGCTAAATGTGTATTTTTACTGCTGTCCTTGCCACACGAGTAAGTGAACAGATACACACAGCACATGCCTTCCTGTTCAGCAGTGGATCAGCTTCAGTGGGTGACTGTCTGGACCCCAACTGTTGTCTCAGGTGGTTTCACCCATTTTTCCCCAAGCGCACAAGAATATATTCAAAACCCACACTGCAATAACAGTATCTAGAAATACTCATGCCAGTCATAAAACAAAAATATTCTACTTGCTTGAAGAAATAGTAATAAAACCATAACAAGCTGAATACCAGCGTAGGTGCTTCACCTCATCATAGCAAAACACAGTCACAACAATACACAACACACATTCAGGCTCCTACCAAATATAGACTCTGCCATCATAAATATATATACAGCACCGTAAAAAAAGTAACAAGGACAATTATCATAGAATCAGAGAATGCTTAAGGTTGGAAGGGACCCCTAGAGGTCATCTAGTCCAACCCCCCTGCACAGGCAGGGTCACCTAGAGCACGTGGCACAGGACTGTATCCAAGCGGCTCCAAGTCTCCTTCCAGAGAAGGGCAGCCTGTTCCAGGGCTCTGTCACCCTCACTGTTAAAAAAAATTTCCTTAAGTTCCTGTGGAACTTTTGGTGTTTCAGTTTGTGGCCATTTCCTCTAGTTCTGTCGGTGGCCACCACTGAAAAGAGGCCAGCACTATCCTCCTCACTGCCTCCCTTGAGGTACTTCTAGACACTGCTCAGGTCCCCTCTCAGCCTTCTCTTCTCCAGGCTGAACAGGCCCAGCTCCCTCAGCCTCTCCTCACAGGGCAGATGTTCCAGGCCCCTGATCATCCTTGTGGTCCTGCGCTGGACTCTCTCCAGCAGTTCCACATCGCTCTTGTACTGTGGTGCCAAGCACTGGACACAATACTCCAGATGCAGACTCACCAAGGCTGAGTAGAGGGGCAGGATCACCTCCCTCGACCTGCTGGAGACGCTCTTCTTAATGCACCCCAGGATCCCATTGGCCTTCTTGGCCACAAGGGAACACTGCTGCCTCATGGTCAACTTGTCGTCCACCATGACACCCAGGTCCCTCTCTGCAGAGCTGCTCTCCAGAAGGTCGGTCCCCAGCCTGTACTGGTGTCTGGGGTTATTCCTCCCCAGGTGCAGAACATTGCACTTGGCCTTGTTGAATTGCATGAGGTTTTTCACCGCCCAGTTGTCCAGTCTGTCCAGGTCTCTCTGGATGGCAGCGCAGCCCTCTGGTGTATCGGCTACTCCTCCCAGTTTGGTATCATCAGCAAACTTGCTGAGGGAGCACTCTGTGCCTTCGTGCAGGTCATTGATGAATAAATTGAACAGGACTGGACCAAGGACTGAACCCTGGGGGACCCCGCTAGCTCCAGGCCTCCAACTAGACTCGGCACCGCTGATCACCACCCTCTGAGCTCTGCCATCCAGCCAGTTCCTAATCTACCTCACTGTGCACTCATCTATCCCACACGTCCAGAGCTTGCCCAGGAGGATGTTGTGAAGGACGGTGTCAAAAGCCTTGGTGAAGTCAAGATAGACAACATCCACTGCTCTCCCTCATCTATCCAGTTGGTCATTCCGTCATAGAAGCCTATCAGGTTAGTCAAGCAAGATTTCCCCTTGGTGAACCCATGCTGACTACTCTTGAGCACCTTCTTGTCCTCCATGTGCCCGGAGACAACAGCCAGTATGAACCATTCCATCACTTTTCTGGGGACGGAGGTGAGGCTCACTGGCCTGTAGTTGCCTGGATCCTCCTTCTTGCCTTTTTTGAAGACTGGCGTGACACTGGCCTTCTTCCAGTCCTCTGGCACCTCCCACATTCTCCAGGATCTTTCAAAGATGATGGAGAGCGGCTTAGCTATGACATCTGCCAGCTCCCGCAGCACTCTGGGGTGCATCCCATCAGAGCCCATAGATTTGTGGGTACCGAGTTTCCTTAGGTGCTCTCTAACCCAATCTTCCTCTACCCAGGGCGAGTTTTCCTCTCTCCAGGCTTCTTCTCTTGACGCTAGGGCCTGGGACTCTAAAGGGCTACCCTTGGTAAACACTGAAGCAAAGAAGGCATTCAGCAACTCTGCTTTTTCTGTGTTATTCGTAACCAGGGTGCCCATCCCATTCACCAGCGGCCCCACGTTTTCCCTGATCTTCCTTTTGCTGTTAATATATTTGAAGAAGTTTTTCTTGTTATTTTTAACGTCCCTTGCCAGATTGCGTTTCAACTGCGCCTTAGCTTTCCTTGTCGCATCTCTGCATTCCCTGACTACGTTCCTGTATTTCTCCCAGGGGGCCTGTCCTTTCTTCCACATTCTGTATACCACCTTCTTCTGCTTGAGCATTGCCACAAGCTCCTTGCTCATCCACGCAGGTCTCCTGCCCCCTCTGCCTGACTTCTTACACACAGGGATGCACTGTTGCTGGGCATGGAGAAAGTGCCACTTGAAAACTATCCAGCTCTCTTGGGCCCCCTTCCTTCTAGAGCTCTAGCCCATGGGATTCTTCTGAGGAGGTCTCTGAAGAGGCTAAAGTTGGCCCTCCTGAAGTCCATCATTGCAAGGCTTCTTACAGCCCTGCCACCTCCTCGTTGGATCCTGAACTCCACCAACTCATGGTCACTGCAGCCAAGGCTACCCTCCACCTTCACATCTCCTACAAGTCCCTCTCTATTTGTTAGCAGGAGGTCCAGTAGCCCACCTCTCCTCGTTGCTCCTCCACAACCTGCGTCAAAAAGTTATCGTCAACACTCTGCAAGAACCTCCAGGACTGTTTGTGCCTGGCCGTGTTGTCCTTCCACTTGATGTCGGGGTAGTTGACGTCCCCCATGAGAACCAGGGCCTGTGACCGTGAGGCAATATCCAGCTGACTATAGAAGACATCATCAACCTCCTCGTCCTGGTCAGGTGTCCTGTAGCAGACACCCACCACAGTGTCTCCCACATTAGCCTGCCCTTTAACCCTTACCCACAAGCTCAATACATATGACATGTGAGGACATATTTAAGGCAGTGTTATTTTCCAGTTCCATATTGCAAATGTGGTGTCTGTGCAGGTGGCAGAGCAGCAACAAAGCTTGTTATAGTTCAGATTTTCTTCTCCCTCAAAATATCCAGGTTCAGAGCACCTGGAAATCTCTTACTCAATATCTAGTGTCAGGTATATTTCCTTATTTGTCCACTTATTAATTTGTCTCAATTTAACTATTTCAACCTTCCCATCTAAATCGTATCCATCAAACATGCAGGCACATTTAGGCACCAATTCTTGACAGTGTAAGACTGTAAGACTATTTATTTCTTTGAAAATTTCCTCTGTGCAAGGAGATGATTGATTCCATATATGAGTAGCTGATGACTCAAAAGTCTTTTGTTGAGATCCACCGTCTCCAGCGCCGGCTTCCAGGTTCATCAGCTCTGGTGCCCCCAGCCCCGGTGTGGGAGAGCCCCCGAGAGCTGCTGCTAGTAACCAGCGCTGGGCTCCGCGGACTCGGCCTCCTCTGGATCCTTATTGCCTGGGTGCCCCGAGCAGGTGGCCGTGCGCGATGGTGGTGCCAGCCCGAGATGGAGGAGCTCAGCGTGGGCGGGCGGGCTGGAGGGACAGGGCCCTCCTGGTGTCGGCGCGAGCTCTTGCTCACAGGGGCCGCCTGGCTCTGGACGCAGGCAGATGTTATGGCCTAATTGGCGCTAGGCGCCTGGGGGGTTCCCCGGTCACGGGTCTGAAATGGGAACAGAGGTTGTGGGCGCAGCCCCAAAGGAGCGGCAGAAGCTGCCGTGAGCTCCTCAAGAGGCGCCCGGAGCCACCCCGTCCTGAGGGGGCAGCACAGCCGGGCAAACAGGCGACTGCCTTTGTGGGGGTGATCACCTGCCCAGAGAGCAGCATCCGCGGAGCCCGGGGAACGGGGCGGAGATGAAAGGAAGAGGCCGCCAAAGGAGTGGGCCTGCTGCTCCTCCCAGGTGCTGCCGAGCTCTAGGATGTCGGGGCTCGGGGAAGCGCACCTGGAGCACGGGCGCTGCCGGTCCGGGTGCTGGGAATAAAGCACCAGTGGGTGAGCTGTGTGCTGGGGGGAGTGTGAGCAGAGGAAGGTTTGAAGGGACACGTTTGGGTGGAGATTTGTGTCCCACGGACAGAAGCAAACTCACCTCTCGGCAGTGGCCAAGGAGCTGCTGAAGCAGGGCCTCAAGTTCCTCCTCAGGAGACCTAGGGATAGCACAGAGAGGTTTTACTTGTCCTTTTGAAAGGCAGGATGGTAGTTTTTGACTTTAAGGGGGCTGAAGCCAAGGTCTCTGTGCCTCCAGCTTGGGCTTTGCCTGGCCCTGAGAGTCGCCTGTCAGGGGAGGGCCCCGAGAAGGGTGGTAGTTAGTTGGGTTTAACCCGGTTATGAGTAATGCTGGGAGTCCTTCAGCTGCTGCATTTGCAGCCTGCTGAGTGCTGCTGTCGGCTCCCCTGCACGCGGTGGCTCTCCCTTCCCGCCCCTCTTTCTGCTGTGGCAGCTGTGGAGCAGGAGGGTGGCAGCGCTGGGAGCAGCACTAGAAGGGAGTCGCTCTGAGGGGAACCCAACTGATCCTGTGAGAGGCCAAACTAGGGATGGCTGCACTGGGACCTCCTTTGCACCTTATCACTTTATAAGGGAGGTGAATTTTAAACGTTACTTTCGTTTCCTGCAGTTTTTCTTGCAACAGAGCCAGAAGGAAAAGACGATGAAGGGGAACGGAGCGCCGATGGTCACAATGTTAAACATTGTGAACCTTCTGGCGTGAGTCCCCATGCCGGAGTCCTCATCCTGAAAGCCACTGGGAAAGATGACTGCAAAATAAAGGGCAGACATCAGAGTTCATATCAAACGTGCTGCTGGGGGAGGGCAAAGGGAGCAGGAGGAGGAGGAGGGCTGAAGTGTGAGGAGCCGAAGCAGTGGCACCCGCGTTGCAGCCGCGGGTCTGGGCATCCCACCCCGCGCGGGATGCCATGTGCTGGAGCGGTTTGGTGCTGTGCCCTGAGGAAACACCCTGTTGTTCTCCCACAGCCCATTCCTTTCAGTGGAGCTGCTCCTGCTCTCATGCCCTCTCCCTCGGCACTGGGGAGAAGGGGAGCAGGAGCCCGTCAGGAGCAGGACCCAGCAGTGCTGGGACAAGGCTGAGCAGATGCTCTTGTGTGCCCAGTCTGGGCAGCCTCAGACGGACCCTTGAAAATTCATCCCTAGCCAACGTCAGCAGGCAGAAGAGGTGTCCCATTGCAGTACGCACCTTCACGCGATGGTGAAGCTGCTCTTTCCTTGGGAATCGGAATCCCCTGTGCAAAAGCACATAGGAAAGCGCACACTAATACAGAGAAGACAGCCATGGCTGCGCCTTCTCTGCAAGGCGTGTGCGCCAATGAGCCCCGGCAACGGGGCCCTTGGTTGTCCCCGCAGCACTGTGACATCACTGGTGATGCAGGGACCTTCCGAAGGTGTCCTGAGCGCCTCACAAAGGGCCGCTGAGCTGCGCGTGGCCTCCTGGCTCCCCCCGACGCGCCCTGGACCAGGGGACTCCCGGTGCCACCCGCTGTTTGTCCCCTCTGTGCTCCTGCGGGAAGGGTTGGAGGGTCACAACTGGATGACAACAGCCTCTCTAGAGGGGGAATGTGTTTCCCAGCCTTTCTTATTTCACAAACCTATCACAACTTGCTGTGGAAGGGGGAGAAGTCACCCACAGACTCCCTGGGCATCGTCACCACATGTTTTGCTTTCTAAAAGGATATTACACAAATTCCTGAAAGAGCTTTACTGTCCTCTGTTCCGTGTGAATATAGTGTTTCTGCTTCTTTGCCTTTTTTTCCATTAGTTCTGTGGATGCCTATTGATATATTATTGACTACTGGCAGAGACACTTCAAACGAGAGAGCCTAGATGGATTTGGAGATGGTTGTGCCTTCGGGTCCTACAGTATATGAATCAAATTCCCCTTAACACCCCACACAGTAATTTTGATGCCAGACTTGGGAGAAATAGTGGCTAGATTTATTCACCCGCTTTTCCATGCCAAAGTGATTACAGATATTTTTGGATTTTCTTTTCTTTTTGGACAAACTGACTTTCAATAATGAAAAATGCATCTCCCAAGCCCTAATACAAAGCAAACTAAAACTCTCTCAGAAACATCTGCTTTTTTCAGTTCCTACAACCTCAAGAAGTCGGGTTAAAGCTAAAAAATAATTACAAAAAGCCTTCCATGCTCTAATGTTTAATGTTGATAGATTAGCTAGAGGTTACCTTCTAACAGATGTCATTTTAGATGCTTCATATTGCTGGATTCCTACCCTTCGGTGGCAAAGCAACACTTACTGGAAAAATCGTAACCTTTTCATCAGTCACTGTGGCACTGCAGTGCCAGGATCCAGCAAGTGATGGTTATGAAATATATACCCAGGTCTGTCTGCAGTCCAGAGGGCTCCAAGTCACCCACCCACAGGCATTGCCTCACCCCTTCCAAAGATGTTGTGGCCTCTGCATCAAAATGCAGAGCTTGCAACAGACTGAAATTGAAGCTTGAGACTTCCCAGAGAAGAACAGTTACTATTTTTTCAAGCAAATTCTACAAATTTCCCCTGAAGTTTTGCTACTCAGCCATTCAACTTGAAAAACAACATTATTATTTTTTTCCACATGACATCTGAGAGATATCAAAAAATGATTATTTTCAAATTTTTTATTTGCAGCCTATTTTTGTCATACTGGAGATCATTTCCATAATGAGAGCACAATTCTGTTAGCGTGACTAGGCTCTCTGTCTACTTTGTGATCAAAGGCAGTGTAAGAGAAGGGGAAAAGAGTCTGTGTACGAGGAAGCAGCACCTAATGCATCTGTTGGACTCCTTTGTGGTGGGTTAATCTGCTGATATTAAGCAACTTCAACTAAGCTGTTTCTCCACCAGCCATAAGTAATTACTGAACTGCAAAGCAGAAACTATTTCCTCACCTTTTTAAAAGCACGAACTAGGCTGTGTCAGCCTGAATGAACAAGAATAATCAGTAGTTGCGCAGATGATAACTAAATCTTTGACTTCTGCTATTAAAATTAACATGTCACACCTGCTCCTCTCCCACCATGTACGGAAATCTGCGGAATCACTCAGCAGTCACCAACTGCTACAGACAGATAAAACAGAGAGAGAATTTTCCCTGCCGCCCTGCTAAGCAGGTCAGCTTGGCATCTTTTATATATCCCATTGTGTTTTCATTTCAGAAAACTGAAGGACATTATCCCAACATGGGGCAGGAGGTAAGCACTTAAGCTCGGATCAGCCTGGCACGGTCGGGAGGCTCCCGCCCCCTCCACGCTGTCCCCTGTCAAGCTCCCCTGTTCATGGTGCGAACCAGGGGACAACTTGATCCCCAACAGCTGGTTTTCTTCAGTGCATTCCTACTTACTGCCTCCTTGCTTCATCCTTCTAAAAGCAAGTCAGCTGAGTCAAACCCAGAATGTGCTATGTGTAACATTCACTGCTGTGTGAAGAGCCTGATTAAAATTTTATTAAAAAATGGGGGAAAGGAATCTGAGACAATTTAAATTTTTTTTTTGTCCCTTTTTGGTTACAACCACCATCCCCAGTAGGTGGCTGTATGTTTTGTTTGGAAATTTTGCAAAATAAAGCCCAGCCATTTCACACAGATCTAATCAAGCGAGGCGACAGATATGCTTTTGGCTATATATTCATGACTGAGCTGGTGGAAGTCTCTACTACATGCATGGCTATAATCAGCACATGAGAATAAAAATAGCTCTCTTTCTTACATATATTCCTCTCTATTTTCTGCTTTTAAAACCCCTAAGTAAAAAATATGACATGTCATCTTCTTTTCAACCCCCAAGTCGAACAGCTTCGAATCAAGTAGTGGATACCAAAATTAACAGCTCTGGACTGGCCCAAAGATGTGAATGAACTCAATAGTAGTGCTACGAGACACAGCTCATGAGACAGATGCAGAACACAACCAGGAGTTTCCCTAAGAAATTCCACTCTAAGAATGCAATGTGATTCTGGGGGATTTGACTTATGAGAAGCTCCTATGGATTCCATTAAAAAAAAAAAATAGAAAAAGAAGCAGGATGTCTGATAAGACAACTATGTAACTTACAGAAGTAAATTTCAAAAATTTTTTGAGTGAGGTTGGTTAAAATGAGCTTTTGAGTTCCTCAGCTTATCAGATTATCACTAGTGCCTAGTTAGTAGTTTGGACAGTTGTTTGGGAACAAGTTTTAACCTGTATCTCTTTTCTTCACATTACGTACAGGAATCAATCCCCATCTCCTGCAGTTAGTATTATGTAGATTGTATCATATAGCTGAGTATAATACAAAAACAAGCATTTTTCTTCAAAAGGCACTGACAAATGACGAATTTTTTTTTTCTTTCTTTCTTTCTAAGAACACTATTCTGTAATTGCCAATCTGATTTGCACAGAAAGCATCTGCAAGCCTCCAATTCCTCAGCATTCATGTTCGAACTCGTTACAATGTAGTGCACGAGCTTAAGCACACTTCGGAAGAGGTGACAATCATGTCACCAAACAAGCAGTAATAAACTATGCCACCCAAATGGCACCACAGTCCAGTGCTAGCAATGATATTTACTTATGGTCAGCTAAATCTGACACTTTACTCCATAGTAATAAAAAGACCCCCCTTTGCTGATCCTCATGACATTTGTAGGATAGCTTTGAAACTCTTTCTGAGTTTGGTTGAATTTGGCTGACATGTACAAAAGGCAAAGGTGAAGGTGGGTGTTCGCGGTGGCAGGATGTCACCAACAGGAATCCTGCTCCCTGTTGGAGTTTGGGTACATTACTCTGAGCCCGAATTCCCCAAGGAAACCAGCCACTCATTCCCAATTAGCTTCCCTGATTCCCAGTTCCCACACGCATTTCATATACTGTCAAGCTGGCACTGGATTGAGTGCACTGAAGAAAACTAATTATTAGAGCATGAAACCTATTACTTCAGTACTTCATAGCTTCTTTATACTTATTCAGTGACAGGCAGGCCCACCAGCTACCGTATGGGTTACACCGGTGTCGCAAGACTTGGAATGCTGTTGGCACTGGATTTCCCCTGCACTTCATCCTCGGAAAGCCCAATTACCTGGGCTTTAATGCCCCTGACTTTCACATGTGAATGTGCATCACAGTTTATATGGATGAAAGGATTTCTTTCTTTTTACCCCCACATTGAAAATGTTCCTTTCTTTGCTACTAATACAAAAGTAAGTTTTGATTTTTGGGTCGAAGAAGGTAGATGAGAGACATTCCTGATCTTCAAAAGCCTCTGGAAGTTGGCTGTAGATTTATATAAATATTTTAGCACAGAATTGATACTTACCACCCTTTCCTTTTTTATTCTACAGACCTGCTCAGATTATGTGGAAGCCTATTTTCTGTGTGGGTGGTCATCTTGCACAGAGTTAAAAAGAGCTTTTAATTTCACTTAACACTGCTTCTCAAGATTGTGTTCTTGTATTTTCATGTATGACATGGGAAGCTGTAGGCACCTCCACACAAAAGCATTTACCATTAAGATAAAAAATGACAGGACTATATGTGCATACCAGTGAAATTCATTAGTCTCACTGCTGCTTTGACCCAAAACACTGTAGCCTTGTCAAAAATAGGAGAAATTCTTTCTCAGCTATTGCACAGATGTCTGAGAGAAATGTAGTTTTATTAGCTTTGTGCTTTAAGTTCACTTCAGCAACCGAAATGCCTCAAAGATCTGCAGACATACATCAGCCTTGCAAAAGGGAATCACCCACCCACAAACAGGGTATTCAGATGGGGAAATCAAGAATCTGAGCAGGAATCAATATGAAAATCAATGCAGGCAATTCACCGGGTGAGAACTCAGGACAATTGGAAGAACAGAAGTCAGACCTGGACTGTTCAAGGCCTCGCAAAGCAGAAGTACAAGTTGATTACATGGGATAAGCACGGTATAAATATTAACGTGGTTGAAGGCCAAATTTCACAGGGAAGTTTTCATCCAAAGTGTTGAGAGCTGGAGGCAGAGCCTAACATTTTTGGGTTTTTTTTTTTTTTCATTAATCTAAATCATCTGAAGAATAAGTCCATGCTCTAACTTCCCTTTGCAGTTCCCATGAAAGGAGCTCTAGTTAAGAACCCCGACCAGCATGGTACACTTGTTACTGCAAAATTCAGGAAGATTTCCGTAGGCCTTAGTTGATTGAGGTTAAGCTCAAATCTTCCAATCCCTTTGAATTGGGAGACAGCCATTTTTAGTATTTTTGAAGGAGATATTCCCCTTTTCAAGCAAGGCAGAAGATATCACTGCTATTAAAGTGCAATTTTGTGCGAAGGTGACCAGAGGAGTCCACTTCCACATTCGCAACAATTCTCTCCTGTGTCATAAAGACAGCAAATCACTTGGATCGATGTTACTGATTCCTGTGCTCACAGTATCTCTGAAATTCTGTCACAGTTCGGCATTTAGCTGTGTTATTCCACTGCATTTTAGGTGATCTTTAGTCAGGCCCGGTCTGGAACCCTCTGTTTTGCAGACACAGTGGCCGCCGCAGCATTGAGACTGTGTCAGTCGAGTGCTACGCACTGATTACAAAGTAGGGTTTAAACTGGCTTTCCTATTAAGTTCTTCTCCTATTACATTTTACAGCTATGTCTCTATAGGAACAGCAGAAAGTAAGCCCAGGTGGCTAAACAAGAAGGAGAGTTAGGGCTCCTCTTGCTCACAAGGCTTTCCCCATCCATTGTCTATTCCCTATTATCCGATTCAAGATCAAAGGAAAGCTTCAGTGGTCACATCCCGCATATTGTTTAAGGTAAGGCTAATCTAATGAAAATCTGTACGTTTTATTCTAAACAGGTTCGTGTTTTTTTATTCCCAAATTGATAGGTAGCATCCTTGCTATTGTAAAACTATTATGAAAAATCTTCCTTCCTTCTTGCTTATAGTTTTGTTACAATAAAAAATACAGCTATTTCAAAACGAGCTTTAAGAATGCATTTTAGCACTTCAAAAAAGGAAGGAAGATGAAACTTCAAGGGTGGGTATTTTTGCCATCTACAGATTTAAAAAATTAAAATTAGGAAAATAAATTTAAGTGATTTTGAAGGGTTCCAAGAACTACATACTACCGAAAGCCTTGTGAATGCTTGTAATTCAATACAAAATGGCCAAGTCCCCATGAGGAGTCTGTATCCCATACTTTTGAAATATCTCAGTCACTTAGCAGGTTCATTTTTCCCGTGAAAATCTGCTGTCACTGGACATGGCTGGCACACAGCAATTTAATCTGTTTGCTAATGCCAGTCCCATAGGAAACTTTGAGCATATGGTCTGAGACTATAAATTAGATTCTCTTTTCAACCAAAAGCCACTGCAGAGGGCACAGCACCAATGGACTGTGATGATCAAGATCTATGTTTGCTAAGCAGCTAAGCTGATGACTAACAGCATGTTGAAGCAGTTCGCAAAAACTGAGTTGCCAGATACAAGAGCCAAAACCCCAACTTGATCAAAAGCAACTGTTGCTATTTGTTGTTGACTGTAACAGGATCTGGCTTCTACCAGAGTTGCTCCTTTTTCCTTACCTGGCAGTAGTTTTAAAGCCTAAGGCAGAAGGAATAATATCCTAGCACAAAACCCACAAATCTGAGATACTTCTTGAGAATAATGCCACATCTTTCAATTACAGTTTGGTGGTATTTAAAATCAAATACCGTATTGTAACTGCTTCAAACACTAGCCTAACATCCATGAAGTCTGGCAAAAATGCAAATAAATTACATTTTCCTCACATTAAAAAATAAATAAATAAAATAAAAACACAAAATTTGACTTCTTTATGAAAAAAATAATGATTCTGTAGGATAGCTCTTGAACAGATTGCAAGAATCCAAAATCTGAAGGTTAAGGGGCATATTAAGAGGCACAGGTAAAAACTGCAAATTAGAACTTCCATTGCTACTCATTTATTCTGACACACTTGCTTCTTTTTAATTCAGTTGACTGATTCAAAACAGTCACGCTAAGACAGAGCTCTGTCCCACTGGTAGCTATTGAAACGGCATCAAATTCTGAAGAGTCAAGAAAAATGGCTCTCCTACAGCGCAACCACTGACAGCAATGCTACGCCGGAATTACGAGTAGTTCTGTATGGGATATCCTAAATGTCATAAACTTTACTCAGTTAACTGTATACAGATCAGAAGAACTTTTTCCAGAACGATTTGCTTTATGCTTTGGTGCTAGATTGCCCAGCCGTGAGGTTACTGAGAAAAGCCACTATTCATATTTGTACCCGTGCAGTTATACAGGCCAGGAGCTCTCTTGCACTCTTCCAAGCTCAACATGGATCTCATGGGTCAGTTCCATGGAGCTGTGACCCGGGTACGATAATGTCACCAGCAGCAGCGATCCACACAAGGTGACCGCGTCACTTAGCCACCCAACCGAACCATGATCTTAGACACAGTGAGAGTGAAAACACCCTTGAAGCAAAGGTAACATGGCACACACTTTCATAAACACCCAGGAGCTTGTCCACATGAGGAGGGTTAGTTTGCTGTGAGCAAGGAAGTGCATTTATAGCTCCCTAGATCCCGGAGCCAGCTCTAGGCTTCTCTTTGGGGTAGACAAAATTGAATGTGGCTGCCTGAACACAGGCGGCTGGGGCTGAGCTGCTGTTACCACAGGAAGAGGAGAGAAGCTTGGACAGAAAACAAGGACAAAAACCAGGCTTGTGGTTCCTCTTACCACCAAAAGCAGATGAGAATGCAGAAGGAACCCCCAGGCACAGCAACTGCTGCTTTTGTTAGTACTGCTCACATTAAACCGAGCACAGTTCTAGCTATATACCTGTGATCACTGGATCATTCCAGGTAACTGGCGCTGCTCTCTATAGAGGATATTAACAGAACTGCTTCTGCCTCAAGGCCTGAGCGAGCCCGATGGAGATGCTACCCAAAGCTTGTTACCTTGAGCAGGGCTCAATAGGCCCTCTGACTTCCTATGGACAAGAGGCCCAGTCTGTATCTTCTACTCACCTGACACGGTTATTTTTCAGAAGAAGACATGTCTGGATATCTACAGAACACTTTATAGCTGTTTGGTATTTCAATAAAAGGGGTAACCATTTGACTATGTGCTGTTTCTGTTAGTCCAGTGTAGAATACACACAGTGTTTTTTGAAGCAGGAGCATTGGAATTAAATCTTTGATTCTTGTACCTAGGTACATTCTCTAAGGTCAAGATCGGAGGTTGATCATGGAAGCCCAGGGGCTTCATTACAGTCTAAGGTGATTACTCTTGAAGCTCTTGTCAAGTTCATTTTAAATCAATTTAAATTTTGCTTTGAGTATCTCACCCCATCCTCTGTTTGCTCCTTTTCAATTTTCCCATGACCATTCTTACGTTCTGCAAGACCATTTAAAACAACTGAAAATACTTCTGGATTTATAAAGATAACATGTATTATCCAAAAGCAGCAAATTGCGGATAAAATGGAAAGTGCCTGGAAGCTTTTCATAAAATTAACAAGTAACAAATGTTCTTCTGCAGATCTTTTTAATCATCAGGACTGCCAGATGAAATGCAACTTAAAAACATAGAGCACCCAAGTGATAGGCCACTCACTATCAAACAAATGAGCCATACAGACAGGACACATACAATTCAAGAGTACTACCAGCTCTCTCTTTATAACCTAAAAAGGAGTAGACATTCCCCAGAAGAGTTCTACTTTCTAAATCCTGCACTGCAGTTAAACAGAATTTGCACTTTCACTTTAGGATCAAAACACACGGAGGACAACAAATAAAACATCCTAAGGAGGACAATCATAAAACATCATTTAATCTAAAATCAAGCAAGTGTTATCAATTAGTTATCAAATTCTTTGCAAATAATTCCTATCCTGTAGACTGGCTGTAAATGGGAACCCTGGTTTAACTGTCAACCCACAGAATGCTTCTCCCGCTCACTTACGCTATCATCTGTTTTCATCTGTTTATTCATTAAAATATGGGACTGTGAACTCACCAAAGGAAGGAGATATCTACAACATTAACACGGAAAAGATTTGGCAATACAGCAGCTTAAATAACTGTTTGGCAAAAAAGCGAATTATTAAGGATCGTACCCCTCAGTTGTCAAATTAATACTCCCATCCGTATCCCTACATCTCCTTGCTGTGCACAGGTACTTATACATTCAAAAAAGACAAAACATAGATGAAGTTGGTTCACATTTGGGTAAATGACAAACAAGGGAATTATCTTGAAAAAGTGGAGAAAGTAAAAATCAAGATTGGGCAAATCCGCAAAAAAAAAAAAAAAAGGATTTAAAAGGGAAATTTTCTACATGGACATTGAGGTCAGATATGTAGCATTTCAGTCTTAACTATTAAATTTTACTTCAAAGGCATTTGTATTCAGTCTTGCTATTAAATAGGAAAAATAATCACTGTGTTGACTTGATGCTTAATTAGCTTATTAATAATGAGATAAAAGACACTACAAACACTTATCTTGCCTAATAACAAATAAAATTAAGGACACGTATTTGAAAAACTTGGTTATTCCCAATACTACTGGAAGTGAAATTTTTCTCCCTCACTCACTGCATTTTAAGTCATGACACTTGGCAAGTATAAAGTGACATTTTGCCAAAGACTAACTCAATTAGACTAATTTTAGGATTTAAATAAATAATCCTAGACTACCAGGCCAAAATGTTATCTGCTAGACACCTCAAGAGACCCAATGATGGCCTTTGACTGTTTGGTGGACAACAAGGTTAAACAAAGAAACAAAAAAAACAAAAATATGATTTCTTTTGGATTTCAAAGATTCCAAACAGGATTCTGTGATTTGACAGCACTTTGAATACACAAACATGCCAAACTCTGATGTTTTCAAACACATAAAATTGAGTAGATGCCATGATTTTCCATTTTAAAAGCTCAGAATTAATTCATGAGCTCTGAATGCAGCTGACAACGCATTACAAGGAAAAAAAGATACTTTCAATTATTTATTTACTTTTTTCTTTTTTAAAAAAGAACTGTTTCTCCCGTTTTACATTTGCTATCCTTAAGAATTTGTGATTAGAGTGACGTGCTGAAAACTACACTGTAATGTAACACAGAAGGATATTTGTACTAAGCGTAAAAGTTGTCTTTGCAAAAAGCAGGAAAATGCAGTACAGGATCTGTACTTTGGAAAACGGTTATCTTTTCAACAGTACAGCATAGAAATGAACTAGTGAACGAAATGCAGAGCTATTTCCAAACTTTTACAGATTCTTAAAAATTTAAACGATGCAGAAGAAATACAAAATGGGAAAAAAAGTCAGTGGAATGATGTTGCTATAGTATAAAACACACGAGAGCGCTACCATGGTTCAAATCCTAAGTGGCACGGTTTCTCAGACAGCTGTATTCACTTCCTTTAGATTGTAACCAAAGGTTGTTCTCATTATAGCTGTTATATGGACATAGACTGGAGTGGTTTTGGATCAACAGGACTTTGTAGTACAATATGTAATAGCAAGCTGAGTAGTTAGCACATCTATAAAACTTCCAAAATATTTTTCATTTGCATTCATATCTTCTGGAATACACGCTCAAAAACTCCCTTCAAATTCCAGTGAAGTCAACAGAGAGACTCCCCGCGATTTGAACAGCTGTTGACTTGGATCCACAGCACAAAATCACAACCGCAGCACAGGAACATCTCTGCTGAAGGTGAATTCTCACGGACCTACAAAGAGCGCTCTGCCACAGGCGGTTCTTAGGGAAAGCGCTAACATGACAAGCGTCACTGCGGAGGAGATACTTACTATGGCCTCAGGATTTACGTTCAGCGCCTGACAAACAATTTATTTGTGGAGCTGGAAGTGGCTTAAGCCAACATAGCATTTTTGCCATGCACTGGTGACGAGCCATCAGCCGTCACTCCGAGACGAGACTTGCATGACACGTTGTTGGGCAGCTTCAGACATCCCTGGCTCTCGTGGGCATCACGGAGGGTCCATCGCTCAAATAACACCTTCCCTTAGCAAAAACCTTGGAAAAGATCTTTTCATTTGACTTTTAGAGTGAAGATTGTTATCTTGTTTCTGAAGAAAATCTGCAACCTGACAATCTTTTACGTTTCTGGTGCTGACAAATTAAGATCATGTTTTATTTGTTTCATTTCACAAAGAGTATGGAAAGTTCAGTCATCTCTCTATTCCTTCCTTTGCAAACAAGGATCTTTAGCGATACAAGTCCTGACTGAAGAGAGAAAAACAAGACTTTTTTTCATCAAAACAAAATATGGGAGAAAAGGTCTATTTAATTTGTTGCCCACAGCAACCAATGGAAAGAATTCCACCATTTCAAGAATTGATAAATTTTCTATTTTAGTCAAACTGAGTAAGATGATAGTGCCAAAGCCTAAAATCTCTCTCTCTCTCTCTCTCTCTATATATATATATAGATAGATAGATAGATAGATAGATGGATAGATTTTTTGATGATTTTTAAGTACATTAACATAAACCAAAAGAAGGGGGAAACAATAGATAATAATAATTAAAAACAAAACAGTAGAGGTCGAGATTTTTTTTTTTAGCTACAGCTTACTAGTAAAGTCAAAATAGCTGGGAATAGAGCTTCTCCTTTGCCTCCTCCTGGGATGACATCAACACGAGGCCAGCAGCACAGGGCACTCTTGAGGAGCCCCTGAGTGTTCTCCTGAGAGAGCTGGGCATCGCTCCAGACCAAACCGCTGGAGCAGGGGGCAGTTTCCAAAGAGGACAACCCTGAACTGACCGGGTAGAGACTGCACCCTGTGCAGGTGCAGGAGGGGTCCCATTTCTTTGCAATGTCCCGAGGAGGGAGTTCAGAAACCATGGGAAACTTGGGGCACGTAAAGCACCTGCTGACATTCTGCCTTCAGCAGATTTACTACCCCCCATTTTTTCATGTTTTCCATGACATTGAAAGAAAGGTATCGCTGAATCTCATCAGTGTTCTGCTAGCGATTTCCATGGAGGTTTATCTCAGTTTGCTACAGCCACCAACTGCCTTTATGCAGAAATTACACTGGATCAGAGCAAGAAACCTCAGCTACAGCAGAGCTGCAGCATCTGTCGCGTCTACAGGGAATTCCAGTGCCACACGGATTCGGGTGTCTGCAGAGCGACAGGGCAGAGGCGAGTACAGTAGGTTTTTCCCTCCAGCACAGCCACTTCTTCCATAATAAACACAGAAATCTTGATCTCCCACACTTCATCATGCCCAGGGAAAAAATAGAGAGAGGAAAAAATATTTGCAGGAAATAGATGACATCTCTTGCAGTCAAACCTGAGTATTTATATTATACCCAGCACTGATAGCCAAGTGCATTTCAAATTCATGAAAATGAATTATCACAAATATTTAGGGTTGGCCCGTATATTCCAAGTCAATGCTCGACAATAGATTTCTCTGCTAGTGCTAAATCAGGTCCTATGGCACTGCGGCACTCAGGCAGAGAATTGAAGTATTAATCAAAATTTCTTACACTCTGCTCCTCATTAAACTTTCTGTGGGTTTTCTAACAGACATATTGGATTTACTATTCTAAGACAGTAGCAAAAGTTCCATCAAAGACTTAGAAATCAGAGTGCCTTGATGTCCCTTTGAAAATGGACATAGGAGGAAGAGAAAAATAATTCAGAAGGGAATCTAGAATTTTCCTACAAAGAGAATAGTAAATTTATTATGTTCTAATTATTAAGAAGCAAGAAAGCTTTCTGTTAGAGGAATAATATTGCCTTTCTATCGAGTTAGGTTTTTTAAAACCAGCAATAGTACGAGTGTTGCATCATTAACAATTTTTTATTTCTTTTATTGTTTTTCCTTTCTCACAGGAAAGAAGTTATGAGAAAAATAAACCTGTGGGATAATTTTATTTAAAATACTGTAGTTAACAGTCAGTCTGAAGCAGGTTTTCTGCTTCTCAATAATATTTTGTCTTAGAAAAGTTGTATCATTACTCTGATCCTTTTTAATGTGACAACTGAATCAGATTCTCTGCGTGAAAATAACGAAACCTAAGTCCTTAGCTGAAACTATTACCAGTAAAACATTCAAAACGCTACTCGTAATACTGTTTATATTTCCCGTGTAATGAGCTCTCTTCTTCTCTAGTTTCTGCCTTTTTATTTTTCCCATTGAGATATGGAAGCCTAAAAGGAGACAGAGATTTTATTGACATAGTGCTGTGGTATTGAAAATAGCCCAGATGCCTGGGAGATATTTCTATTCCAAAAGCTACCCTTCCTGCCTTTCTGCAGTTTCTATCTCAGCGAGGAAGAATTCTATCTCAGAATTTTTATTTATAACATATTAAATAAACTGCCACGAGCCCACTGAAACCTGAAAATTAAAATAAGGCAGCCCTTACTCCAAAGGCAGCCACGATTTTCTCTTGCCCAAAATCCATGCACAGTTACAGTCCCATAGTTCATTTCAGAACTGGGAAGGTTTTAAGATGTGTTCTAAACGGATCTGGCAAACACAAATCAATAGCAAGGAGTTGCAAGGAGTTTACAGAAAAAAAAAGGGGGGCGGGCAGGTCAGATTAACTTCTGGCCTCCCACTCTCCTGCTCCAGATCTCCACTAAATCTTCCCACTTCAGGTCAGGGAGAACATTTATCTCCCTCACCCACCTTGAGGAACCAAAGGCAATATTGCTGCTGGTGTACTTAATGGACCTGCTAATTAACCAAGCAGTAACAACACACATGCATGGCAGCAGCAGTATTAATGAAACAATACAAAACGGAACAAAGTTTGTCTTTGCATCAGGATTTTGCACCCAGACAAGATGCTGGACTCCAGAGGGACTACCCCAGACGTAGTTTTCATGTCCAACTATTCTTCAAGGCAGTGTTCTCACTGAGCGAGCTGAAGTCATTTAGGAAGGAAGCAGCTGGGCTGGTAACCACAGGACGATCATAAGGCCGTGGCTGAAGTAATTAGGAAGCGAGCAGCAAGGGACCCAGCGAACGCCAAGAACTTCGCAAGGATTCTGTGCTGGAAAACTCCGCAAGCCAGGAAGCATGAACCAGCAGCAGGGTGGCAAATGAAAGGTCTTGCTATACCACAGCTATACCACACAGTATAGTTTAAATTGTTGATATCGGTTGATTGTAGCTGAAATTAATTAAAAGGTTAATGTAGCACGTGCTAGGGACGCTTCTGCTACAGCGAACAGGTGAGCAAACAGCGTTTGAAGAAATAATTTTAGAAGGGATAGAAGATTTTAGTTATTTTTTACATATCAATTATTAGCAATCACTTGAGTTACATGTTTGGTTCTCTCCAACACATCAGTAACACAATATTACAGGAACATAAGGGTTCAAAGAGCAGTGAGAAATTACTATGTCAGGAGTACTAAAAACAGAGGGATGTTTTGCTTAGAGAGGAAATGATTTAAAAGCAGACACTAGAGAATCCAAACAGTGACTGGATTAGGATGACAGACTACTGCAAGCTATTTACCCCCCAAAGCACCAAAATAATCGTGACTAAGAGACTTGCAGTTCTCAATATGAGTACTGTGATATTAAATATTTCTACATACCTAGCCATGAAAGTTGTTCAGATTTAAGATAGCATACCAAAATATTGATTACCACTAATTTGCTTCCACCAGTTTAAAGCGAACATTTCTATTTAATACTTATTTATGTAACATGTATTCAGTTCGTACATTATGTATATTGCTTTGTGGTTTCTTTTAGAGAGTACTTAATCATGACAATTTATGACATATATTTTACCTTTGAAAATATGCAATTTACACAACAGGATAATTACTTCTTTCATATTATCTCACGATATAAGCTTCATAATTTTTGTTTTTGTCTCTAGTTTTATTAATTTGATAGTTTTATATTTACATACATATTATATAGTTTATTTATATTATTTAATATATATAATATATTTATTTTTATATACATTTATATGTATTATATAGTTATATATTTATTAGTTTTATTTCTAGTTTTGTCTCTAGTTTTATTAATGACTACTTGTAATAATGTGGTTTTCATTAGTAGCTTTGAAAGCACTTAAAATTGGGACACTGTTCTGGAGCTATGGAAGTTGTACAAAAACAGAGCAAATCACAGATACCAAGTAGCATGAACTGCTTTTACTGCAGCACTAACAAGACGGTTTCCAGAGCTTAACCAAAAAAGGAGTATCTTTAAATTCTTGCAAACACTCCCCCAGCTATGAGCATATTAATACAATCAATGCGTAAAAGATTCCTCAAGTAAAATTAGATTTTTTAATTTTCTTTACCACAGAGAGGTCTATTAGGCATATTGATAAAGTGAAGGACCTCACTTCTGAACTGTTCTTCAGTGGTGTTAATAGCCTTTCACGTGTGAAGATTAGCTACAGCGGATTATCATCCACGAGCACTTCAAATTCAGGTCACTGCTCATAATTCATGGCCGGGTCACTTTATTTCATTCATAAGACATATGAAGCACAGAAAGCTATCAGCTGTGCTACGTATGACTTAGAATTGACCTAATTATTATAAGGATCTGAAGCAAATATGGATAATGTGCGTATTACTGCTTATGACAGTATTAACTTTCATAAAGGAGGGGGTTCAGGCATAATCCAGACACACGGAGTACGGCCTCCTGTGTACACAAGTCAGCCCGCAGCAGATCTCCTTTGCTGCTACCTCTCATATTCGCACAGGTGAGGCAAAACTGACACCAAATACTTTGCAGTTCTGCACCTTAGCTCTATTGCAACGCTTCATGATACACAGCCTGTCATGCACCCTGAGTTTCACCCAATGCACATGGCATGGTGCCCGAGAAAGGCTTGTATTTCTTTTTTTTTTTTGCAATTTGTCCAACCCTGGGCTTTGCAAGGGCGCATTCTGTTCCTATAGCCACAGCTAGGCCATGTCTGCAGGCTCAGAGCATAAATTATCTTCCAGCTACAAAAATCTTTCATAGACTCTGACTGCCAATTAAACTCTGCTCCCCAAACTCCTTGCAACTCAATTGCCTAACGCAATCCCTGCTACGTGGTGTGCACTTATCCTACAGGGATTCATAGAGGACAGTATTTCCTAATATGCCACTTCCCAAGTGTCAGTGATCTTCCCCTCTCTCTCCTCCGCTCAGGTTCAAGGAGGAAGCTCAGGGGGAAGCTCCAAAACCTGTTCCCAGCTCCTCTTCTATTCCAGGAAAGTAATCAGCAAAAGCTATTTCATGCTCTCATTGTACTGAAATGAAAACCAAAGCCCTTTCTAAAGAACAAAACTGAAGTCATGAAACCCCTAAAATTGCAACATTCACCTTCTTAATTCATCTCATGCATTGCAAATTCAGTCCTCAGCCTCAATAACACACATATTGCAAACTCTGTTGAAACAGCTATTTTGACAAATTAGCCCATTTTACAGTGGAAAAATGTTTGGACTGCTCTATTTATTATATATCTTGATAGTGTGGTAATCCCAAGAGTGAATATAACCTGAAGAATTGAATGCAGTTAGTGTGGAGTATTTAAAAACTATGTGAAACATTATTTCCATTTCTGAAAGTGCAGGGGATGAGCAAGGCTGATGGACCACTTACATAAAATGTGATTTTAGCTAAAACAGATGTCACAAACCTCAGTGGATATAGCTAGTAATAGCAAAACAATATTTCTGACAACAGCCAAATACGGTTGCTTAGCAAATTCTCTTTCTAAAGAGAAAAGCTGTTGACAGAGAAAGAATGTCTCTATCTTTGAAAGGAAGGAGCACTTCCAAAAGCTAGACCCAATTCCAATAATTTTTAACTCTTTACAATTATGGATAATGTGAGGGTTACTTCATTCTTTAATTTAGTCAGTGCAGATTTGTAAAGAGCGAAGAGATGGCAAAAATTAATAGAATGTTGCTACAGATCCTTTGGAAATGCCCTAGGAGAGCCAGCTCCAGGAAGAGGTAGACGGAGCGGCACATGTATATACCAGCTCAGGCTCCTTAAGCCTCTCCTAGCAGGGTCACTCAATTTCCTTTGGCCATAAATAATTAGGCAAGTGAATTTTTCACATCTCTTTCCATTAGACTGCAGAGAAAAACAAATGTTTCTGCTTGTGCTCTCTTCCACAAGCTGGTGGCACACTGAGAAGGCACGAGGAAATGTGTGTCTTTTTCTGTTTAA
Source organism: Tinamus guttatus (assembly GCF_059628265.1). Classification (NCBI taxonomy): domain Eukaryota; kingdom Metazoa; phylum Chordata; class Aves; order Tinamiformes; family Tinamidae; genus Tinamus; species Tinamus guttatus. Next base: position 13,951,564 of record NW_028288821.1, on the reverse strand, counting down.
CTTTTCTCGAGCAAGGGGGCTTCTCTCTTTCAGAACAGAACAGGAAACAAATGTGTACTAGAATAAATGACTCATCACAGCAAGGAAATAAAACGAAAAGCTGCCTCCAGGCCAAGGGAAGGTCCAGCTGTCTTGTTGTGTTGTTTATAGGCAAGAAGAGCAGGGCAAATGAAGGAGGACACAGACAAGGCACCTCTGAACTCACAGTTTCACTGAGCAAGGACTCCCTCCGCTAAGAGAGGAAAGCAGGGGCAGTATCAGGGCACCCTTCCACAGCACTGATTCCTCTGATCCCATAGTTCCACAGAAGGACGGTACCACAGCCAGTATGTCCCTGATTCTCCAAGGGCTGGCAGCATGTCAAAGAAATCTCTCTCTTGCCTTCACATGTCACTTTCACCGGATCCGCCACAATTTTGTCAATGCCGGCAACTGCATTTTTAGTAAATATTAAGTAGAGAAGATGTGGATTAAAAATGCCATTTTCCAACTTACTAAAGTCAAGGTATGAAATGAGAGCATTTTGCAGGTTTTGCTCTGCAATACTTTTTGGGGAGCTCAGAGTGAGGAAACAAGCAGAGACATGAACACTCATTTATGTGCATAGGCAAGTCTCCCAACACAGCCACAGAATCAACAGAGGGTGAAACTGAAGACCTACAACTACTCAAGGAAGCCCATCTGGGGTTAAAAAAAAAAAAAAAAAAAAAAGACTTTAATCATAGTAGACATTTAGTTTATCTTAAATCTTTCTGTTAAACTCCCAAGGAAAAATTCAATAAGAGAAAACAATGATATTGATTTTTTTCTCTTTACAGCTAGTGACTCTAAATATAAACCTCATAGGTTTGTTGGTTTGTTTATGGCATGCCTTTGCTTTCAGATACGAACTACATGCCTTTAGCTTCAGTATGTGTGTGCCTAAGGTACCTAACTAATATAGTGCGAATGATGCTCATTTTCCAGGCTCGTGCCCTGAGGACTCATATTGGAAGACTGGAAAATTTCATTATTGAGACATTACTATACGAGATGGCACCCTGCTTCCCCCTTCAGCTTTTTTAGGAAAAAAAGAGCTTCATTTTACAAGAAAATTCAAGTTTTGGGAACATAATCTCATTCTACCCTGCAAAGAGACAACCTTTGAAAATTTCTCCCTCCACAAAAGCATAAAAGTATGACCCTTGGCATATTTTTCTGGGATGTAGAAGCCTCAGCTCCATGTCCCTCTTCGATTATAACTGTGCGATGAAATTAAAAGTAGAGTCTCCTAAATCCAAGGAAACCAATCTAATTATCAGCTATGAGAGCAGCTGTACTAGGTTGTCATTTTGACTTGTGCAACACATTTCAAGGTAGAGGGGGATTTTTTATTATCATTATTTTTAAACATCTGAAGCATATGGTGGCTGGTGGTAACAGCTGGTGGTAGAACCAGATGGAAAAGTCACGCATTTCTGTATTATTTGAAATATAGCAAATATTGTTTCTACATAGTAAGGGAAATCCATCATTGCTCCACTGTTCTTGTCATTAACACAAGCTGAACCACCCTGTCACACTGGGAGAACTTCTGCACATAAAGCATGTATTTTGTTTTATTTTTTATTGAGTACTAATAAATGCTCAAGCTGATACCATTTGTCTTAGTGTAGGTCAAATCACAGCCCTTTACATGGTAAAAGTATGTTGTGTTTTGCAGAAATCCTAACCCAAAATAATAATTATAGAATATATAAATCCAAGAGGAAATACAAATAAAATATAGCATTATCTTCATCACTTAGTTTGCAATCTGTGGATTTCTACTTCTTGTCCTGAGCAAGTATCAGTTATTCAGCATTTGGAAAATATACACGAAGTAGAATTCCATAATCAACAAGAACAGCTTTACCTGGTTTTGCTACTGTGGCATTACGAAAGAGTTTATTTAATCATAGCCAGAATTTACATATGCCTCCACCCCAAAACAGTCTAATTTGTCTCTATTATGGAATCAGTCAAGTATGGACTAATTCCATGTATCCCCTACCCTTTGTGTCCAGTCCATTCACTGCCCACAAAAGCAAAATGAACTATATTAATTTGCCATGCTAGTGCTGTCATCTCTGCACCTCCTCAAAGGCTCTGACTTGTTTATCTTAATACCTTCATCGATACGCTGCATGGACAGATGTACCCCCCCTCCATCCATTTTATTGTGTTTTCCTAAGTTTTTTCTTTTTCAGTAACAAAATTTATTTTAATTTTTGCAACACTGCTGTTTGTGAAACAAATGTCCACTCAAGGGACAATTTTTCAGAAGTTAAATAAATTAACACACCCCAGAGACTCACGGAATACTATCACTGCCCACAGTAGATCTGAAAAGCAGCTATCAGTACCAATAAGGAGTGCAAATAAAGCTTGCATTGCAAGATGGAGTAAATAAGTCACATAATGCCAATGATTTTTGCCAGTACAACAATCTGGAATGTCTTAAGGACTTTTTTTGCTTCCTTATATTTTAAAGAGCTCATCAGAGCTCACTCTATTCCCTTCAGGCATTTTCCTCTGGCCTGTCCTGTCCAGCAATTTTGCTGTCTCTCCCTAATAGACCTTAAATGATCTCTAGATGATAGACTCTAGATGATCTCTAGATGTCCCTCTCAACCTTAACCATTCTGTAATGCCCTCATGGTCCCTCTTGTCCCTCAGGGATATTCCCAAGAGAACAGGTCAGGCTCTTGGACCGATGCCGGTGGCCCGTGCCCCCTCGGGCCTCAGCGAGCTGAGATGGCCTCCAGCGAGGCCTTTTGCTGCCGCACACCTCAATAGCTGAGCATGGTGGCGGGACACGGTGGCTGTAAGACACCAACCCTTCCTGTCCACCCCACAGGATGTTTGCTCAGGAACATTAACAGTGATGTGTCTGGTCCCGTGCCTTTGGAAAGATCCCTGCAAGCGCTACAACTCCAGCAGGGTAGAGGCGAGCAGAGCGCAGCGCGGCAGCCAGCTCCCCACCATGCCCTCACAAGCACCAAAACGCATGCCCTGTCACCGCCTGAGCCGCAGGCTGGACGCCGCAGAACTCCCCACCATTTCCGAACACCATATGGCGCCGGGAGCGGGGAGCAGCACGGGGAGCAGCACGAGCGGGCCCGCAGGGCCAGGAGCCAGCCCCGGGGCTGCCGCCAGCCCCACAGCACCACAGCCGCGAGGCTGCCCTTGGCCTTCCTCCAGCTACAGCAAGCCTCTTCGGAAGGACTGCAGTTTCAACAGACCTGCACTTTTTTTTTTTTTTTTTTTTTTGTGTTGAAATTAAACAGCATTAGTCAGAGATGTCTGTAAATCGTTACTCAGCTGTTTGACCCTCCCGTCACAACTTTGCCAGAAGTGTTAGAGGTGCAGGTTAGCATAAAAACTTGTAACATGGAATGAGCCTTCATTGCTTTCGCTTAGGATGTCTACGAAAATGAAAGTTTCACATTTGTAGAAAGTACTTAGAGAATTAGCTGTGGCACTTTTCAGCCCGCTGAGTCACGGAGGCCTCTAGCAGCAAACGCACAACCTGGGTGCCTGGGCCTTGCTCATCCCGGCGCCTAAAGACACTGCAAGAAGAGGGAAGAGGGACACTGCAAAGGGGAAGAAACACATTTTTTCTCTTTCTGCGGGGCTTAATAAACTTTACACAACGCTGACATAGATGATAGTCAGGATTTGATATCTTTGGTGTGTCATCCCCATCGCTTGGCAGCGTGTAGCTAAAAGTGACAATTAGGACTGCAAAGGACTGAAAAGTTTGCTTTTATTTCTAACCCATAAAGGCAGTAGAAACTGATACAAATCTACTCACCAAGTAACAAATGCCTTGGTCAAACCGTGCGTGGAGCACAAACGCCAATTTGAGCACACAGCCCATCAGGCAAGGGGTGGCAGGTCACACGGAGCAGGTCCCTACCAATTGCTACCACAGGAATTTATTTTGTCTCTGTCCTCTGGCTGAGCCTTTCTACTCCAAACTTCTACTGCTTCATGCCTGTTGGGTTGGGAATGCATGATTTTTGTCATTTCTGTAGTTGCCTACAAAAAAAAGAAAAAAAAAAGAGGCCATTTCAAACTGAAATGGTCCAGCACCACCCTCATAACTTTTTAAAATACAGACAAAAGAGAGACATTTCAGCTGAAGGTTTTTTTTACTTCACTTTTCCCCCCACCTTCAAGCGAGTGACAGCCAATGGAGCGTAGTAGACGAGTACAAGCTACAGTACCCACAGTAGACACCCACAGTTTTCTAAAAGGAATATGAAAGTTAAATGACATTTCAATCACCAATTCCCATACATGAGTTCTTTATTTTAAAGTTCTTAAGAAAATCCAGAAGATGCCAAATTACCTTTATCTGTTCATAATGAGATGACACCGTGTCACACCTGCCATGTCACAACCTGACTCCCAAAACTGCACGACTGTGCAAGGTTTGTAGGTTGTTCCATTATTCTGCCCAACACTAATTTCACTGTTCAGCAAAACTAACTGCTTGGAGAATCAAATTTAATGTATTTTAATTACCTCAAGTACTATTCTGGTGAGTTGCTACAAAAGATAAAAAGAAAATATGAGGAATACTCATTTAAGAATATCTTCAGACCAGGTATGTTCCTGTGCTTCCTAACCTGTTTAAAATGTATTTAGAGATTTGCTTTAGGAGTCTTTTTGCACAAGATGATTCATAAACATGAATAATGCTCTGCAATAATCCTGATGTTATTTTTGTTCCCCTGCATACACTAAGTAGCTTACTGTTTATATTACTTTGCCCCTGGCAGAAAATAAGAAGCGATTTTGTCGTTTTCTTCCTACATTTCTGTGTATGCAAAATAAGATTCTTTGGATTATATGTCACAACATTGAGAAAACTTGCTCAAGATATTGTCACAAACAAATCCAATGTTTATATATATTCTTGGGATACTTCCAGTAAAAATTGTTACATTCAGAAAAGCTGGTTTACAAAGATTCGCCAGTTGAAGTTACATTAATGAGTTACATTCAACAGTAATCAGATAGCAAAGTTGAAGGCATCTATACACAGATTAACTGTCATTCGCGCATACCCAGCCAAATTGAAAAATAAAAAGCAAAGATCTGATTTTGACTGAGTCAAAAGTAAGGTTATCCGGTACTATTTGCCAAGCACATATAGATTTCAGGGCTGTCATCTCCTGTGGCCTGAAGTACAGCCAGCCCAAAGAGGGCCAAGAGCATTATGGAATTTCTTGGTTTTTTATATTATTCAATTTCCTTCAGTTCTGTAAAATGCCCACTTTGCTAAGCACAGAGAATGGTGATTCTGGCATAGATTTAAAATGTAGAAATAATGAGGTAAAATTGAAAGGTTTTGGAGCTTTACAAAGACTTACATTATTTTTCAAAGAAGTTAGCAAATAGCCCTAAACTTTGTAAAAGACAAATTATTTGTTAAAATGTCATGAAAATCAGCATTTCTACAACACAAGTGAAGTAGTAGAATGACAAAGATTTTTTTTTATTCACGACTACTTCCATTTACAAATACAGCAGATGAGTATTGTTGCAACCTGCCAGTGACAGTTATTGTGGAATGCTTTACTTAAATGTACCTTTTTCGCTTTAAATTTCTCTCTCTGGGTCCGAGGATCCTAACATTATCTCCCATTCTCAGGGATATACCTTGAGCAATAACGGACATTGCTCCAATGGAAGGATATGCTGTAGCATTTCTGATGCCAGTAAGTCAAAAGCCCTATGAGAAAACTAAAGGAAACGTGATTTCTTGAGTTTATGATGGACACTCAGTGGGGATGGAGGAACTGCACAAACAGAAACCAAGTCTGTCCCACAGACATGCACTGCCTAACTGTATCCAGCCACCGAGTAATGCTTGTTCTTCAGATAAAGCTGTCCTTTGTCCAAAATTGCATATTTAATTTTTTCTGCATGTTTCAATGATTTGATCTAGGGCAGTGATAGCTTCTGATATGATTTGAGACATATATAGGCAAAAGCAACTACCTCATGTCTAAAAGTGTCTAAAAAAAGACACCGACGAACACCTTTAAACTCATCCTCAGGGAAAATAACACGATGAAATAAACCTGATGTCTTTTTTTTTCAGGAGTTCATTACAAAGACGCACAATCAGGTCACATCCTTGGAAAATGCTTTTTCACACCTTGTCCAACTCAGGATGGAGCAATTTATGATGTGCCAGCTGGAAAGCTAAAGATTTTCCTTAGCTCTGTTATCTCCGTAACCTTGCACTGCCCTGTGCTCCTGCTATGTATTTCACTGCTGTGCATCAGAAGCAAATACCTCACTTATACTGGCTTTTTAGCCTCCTAATTCCATCTTCTAAATTTAATAATTTGAAACACATATGATAAAAAAGCAATAAAACAGAAGGCATGAACAGACTATAATTTATTTCAGATAATACTAGTCTTTTTCTCTTTTCACACTGTGCACGCTACTGGCCTTGGTGCCTACTGCTGAGCCTCGGCCTTTCATGCTGTAAACGGTACTTCTCAGCAGTACCAAAAACACACAAGGAGCTAACAGCAGCACCTGAATCAAAGACCAGATCCCGCTTCCTCGGGGATCAAGAGAAGCAGAAGCAGTGAAGTTTGCAGCGTGCGTTTATCAGCGCTGTTTGGGGCCAGGTAGGGTAAGGTGGTGTCCCTGTCACTGCGGAGCCCCGCTCGGTGCTGGAGGAGGGGGCTGACACGGGTGCCGCTGCCTGCTCGGGGAGGGCACCGCAGCTCCGGGCGGGCACCGCAGCTCCGGGCGCTCCCAAGGGAACTCTGCCCACCGAAGCAGGGCACAGGGCACGTGGGGAGACAAAAACACTCCTGGGACAGGAACCGAATCAGCCCCTTTGTCCCCGTTTCTCTGTTTCTGATCAAGTTCATGCTGCCTTTTGACTGCTGCTTCCTGTGGACACCTCCTCCTATAGAGGACAGCACTCGCTTCTTCTCCGGAACACTGAATTGTGTAGTGCTAGGAGAAAGACCTTGTCCTCAATAACACAAAGATAAAAAGAGGGAATTTGCCTTGGCTGCATTTTGTCCTTGCAGGATTGCCATGACAAAAGGACAGCCAAAAGGTAGAGAAAGCCCTGCCTAGAAAAGGACCAAAGAAAGGAGACAATCTGTTCTCATTTTACAAGTTACATTATTGACCTGGGTGTGCTTTTTACTATTGTTTTACTAGATGTTGCACTGTTGATTTGCCATTCTTAACTCTAGCAACTTGCTCACCCTTATTCAGTGACCATGAAACTTTTGGATTTGTTCATGAATTTGTAACTGCTATAAGAAATGTAATATCCCTTCCCTGTAAATTCTTTTTACTAGAGATAGAATTGTTTATTAAAGTACATGTGTTAAAAAAGTAATTAGGACACTAACTTGGCAATTAAGACTGATTTCTTAGGATTTTCTGCTTAAGAATTCAGCTGTATATAATCCAGTTAAGCACGATTGCTTCAATTCCAAAGTGATGAATTACTCAAATGTTTTTGAAATGGATTTAAAATTGAATAGAAACATGGATATTCATACTTACAGACTTAAGAATCCTTTTTTACATGAATTTAAACAGAATTTTCAAATCAACAGCTCAAGTTTTTTTTTTAATTTTAAAATGTGTCTTTTTATTAGCAAATCAAAGTATAGAGCACTTTTGTATTATCACATATATAACACACATTCTAAGTGGTCCTCAAAATAAGGCTTCTTTTAAACAAAATACTGAGGTAACAGAGGATAAGGAGGGTTATGCTTCCTTTTGAGATTAGAAGATTTCCTAGGCAAAGAAGGCCATAAAGGAAAGTCAGATAGGCAACCAGGCCCAATTGGTTGTGTTTTATCTAGAGACCTCGTTAGTATGCAGGCATCTTCTGGGAAATCAGCAAACAAACCAAAAAAAAACCCCACTTTTCCTTGAAGAGCCCAAAAAATCATAATTTGTGAAGGTTATGTTTCAGCTTGAGGCGTAAAGCTCTCCTGTCCTTCACAGTCATCAAGGACCACTGCCTGCCTCCTGCTGTTCCGACGGCTCCATCCCCGCCGTTCCGGGAGGGCGCCGGGCTCCCTGCGGAGCGGCTCGTACTGCACGGACACAGCACGCGGCCTCCGCCAGATGCCCTGCGCTTTCCAGGGAGCAAAGAAAGAAGCAAATCCAAACCCGCATTTTGTAAAACCTCCACATTGCACAAGACACTTCAGCCTTTTATTTTCCTCCTCCTAAATCACAGGCACCATAGACTGGCTTTGCATTTGCAGTTGTTTGGAACCTTTCAAATCCTCCTTTCATTGAGGCCTTAGCAGTTCAGGAAATAAGCATTTGTAATTATTTTCTTCCTAACAAACTGAACTGTCAAGAAGAATACAGCCAAATCAGTCCCTTTTCTCTAGAAGATGACTCTCAGTGTTTGAGATGAAATGAAAATATTTTACTGAATGAGCCATAAAAGAAATGGCAATTTTAGCTAATAACACATTTTGAGTCTCCAAAGGGTTTCTGTAAAAGGGAAAGGTTTTGGCAAACATCAAGCACACTTTTTTTTTGTCTTCTCAAACATACAGCACATCATTTTTATCAGATATTCAATAAACTCAAGAACAGGAAAATAGCACACTGTTGACTGCAGTAATAGTACAGAAGAGACTATTTGCACTAAAGTAATTCTTCGCCCATTGCATTATACTATATGCAACTTTGAACACATCTTAAATTAGGCAGAAAAAAATGGAAAAAAAAGTATTATTTTCCTATATGATGGATGTTATGGTATTTGCAGCAGTACACTGTCAGTCATAGAAACATTTTAAAACAGTTTCAGTGCTATAGCCAGCACAGAATGACTTCTTGTAAGCAAAATATTTCATTGACAGGCAAATCTATTGCAATTAATCCAGTATATATGTGTTAAATCATGTTTTTGAAACTCTTATCAACAGATCATTCAAACTAAGCAGCTTACATTTTTTCCTTATTATTAAAAATCAGATTACAAATATCTCAGTGGTTAGAAAATGTTTGCATGTTCTGCTTATGAAGCTAAAAAATCAGATAAGAAATTCAGAAAGCTACAAATTCGTAAATCCTCCAAGCTCTGTGACTACATTGATGCAGAGTTTGCATTTGGGCTCTTTCAAATTAGATACTCTACTACATGTTTCTGTTTCCAGGAGCTTAAAACAATCATAAGACCTATCATATTAGTAAAGAAATCCTTCATATGATGAAGTATTTTTTCATCTATTAAAACATTTAAGCACAGGCTCACAGATTCTCATATTTTGCTGAGTCTGGGTTATAACAGCCTGCTGAACAGGCAACGCTTTGAAAGCTTACCAATGGACTTTATTTAAGAAAATATATCTCGACTAAGGAGAAATTAGTTTCTGAAATTTCAGTTCCATCAATCAGTAATGGCCATTCCATTAATCAGTAATGTATTCTTTGGAATTTTTCAGAAATTTTTACCAGAGAGACAAAACATCTGCCACTTTGATGTAATCAACATGCCTTTAAACTATCCCCTTTGTATTTTAAAACAAGTCACATCATTGCTTTTATTTATTATCAAGGCAACTCCACAGTATGGTGGCAGAAAGGCAGCAGCCACGGTATTTAACACCCTCAAAAACTTATTTTTCAAGCAAAAATATGAAATAATTATTTCTGTTGAATTTTACCATTTAAATTCCAAGTCAAAATTGCCATGAGACAATTGGAATTAAAACTCAGATCATTAATTGGAATTCAAACTCAGATCAACCCAAACCATTGCTGTGTGATTTCTTTAAAATGGGAATTAGAATTTCATTGTGTTGAGACAAAAAAAGCCACACTCCTAAATACAAATACAAGTCTTCCTTTGGCTTTTTATTTGCTTGCCAAAGTCAGACTGATAATTTATCTCAAACAGATTCAAAGAATCTTAATGCAAATGTGTTCTTCTTAAACAAGACAACTCAACTAAAGGCCTCACCGTGTCAGATCAAAAACCCAAACCACAACTACAAAGCTCTAAAGCCCCACGCTCTGTCCAGAAATTTAATGTTAGAAGGTCGGGTTTGATTCAATAATCTACACCCACTTTCCTGGCCTTTATTTCTCTGGAGGGATGGGAGAGGAGACCTAACCAGGGATTTAATTTGGGAGCAGAAGGCTGAAATCTAAAAGCCAGAGTTTTAAAACTTTTTTTTGTTGTTTGTTTGGCAAGCAGTATTATTGACTGCAATGCTCAACAAAAAACAGGAAATTAAGTCTGACTCCTTTCGAAAAAAGAAAGGGTTCTTTGAGCTTCTTTACATCTCTACATTTCCTCTTTTGTCCTTCACCAGTTTATGCTGAAAGGTTTTAATTCCAGTAAGGTGCAGTTGTAAATTATTTTAGCATCGGCCACAGAGAAACAGATACATATCTCAAGACCAAAACTTGACATTTAATGTGCAGTTATCTGGGGCAAGGGGAAGTCAGGGTACACTCTACCCCCACAACAAGAGTTCTTAGTAAAATGTCTCTCATTCATTCTGCACATTCCTATAACATATCTCAGAGTCTGAAATCATTCTGAACGATTCTGATCGATGTGGGAGAAAATCTACTAAGATATTGGCCTCACCTTGCTCTTACTATAAATTACAAGAATACAAGAAGAGCTGGCAAAGCATTTTCTTCCTCAGTCTATGATGCTGTGTTTTTAGCAGCTTTCCTTGAGTCAGCTGGCATAGCCAGGGATTACTGGCAAAAAAAGTGTCACATCATAACAGTTACGGCGGTGTGCTTCACTTCCAAGCTCACATTTGACCCTGGTTCCTTAAAATTACCCAGCTTTGCTTAGCCAGTCATTACTAACTGTGCGGGTGGTATTCCTGGAATGGCCTGTCCTGTGTTCTGGGTGGTTCTTCCTTAAGAGATCCATCTCTGTTTCTCACAAACATATGCATATACACACACATATATGCATGCACATATGGCTAGAAATGTAATTGCAAGCTGCTTATTTTGAGTGAGAGAGGACAGGAAAACCATTAAAAGGTCCTTAACCAACTGCTGGCTGCACTCTATGGGGCAAACATGAGCTACACTAATAGCCCTGCTAATGGCCACTACTTATCTGGGCATTCACCAACATCAAAAGTAGCGGCAGCAAATGAAGCACGACACCCACTGGGACTCTGCAGACTGATCTGATAGATGCACTAATGACCAGCAATTATAAGTGTGTTCAGGCCCATCACCACGTATACAACCAGGATTTCTAAGCAACGCTTTTTAATTAAGTCATTAATAAAAATGAAAGTTGCACAGATCATTTTAAATTGTCTTCACTGGATCATCATCAAGCTACAGTATCCTCAAAATAACAGATTTTATGAGACTTTGGTATATTTTGCATGCCATTGACTTAAATTTACCATCACGAAAATGGTACCATGATAACTTAGCTTTACAGCCATCACAGTGTCAACAATCCTTAGAGATTTCAGTAGTAGATCTTACAGCCTGAGCTATAAGGTCATGGTTCTCTATGTTACTGCTTCGACAAGACCATCTTAACATCCAGTCCCTGGCACCATTCCCACCATCACAGTATAGGTCACCCTGTCTCCACTTCTGATGATTCAGCCGCTTGTAACTCCATGCTGTAAACTTTGCACTTCATAGTCCAAACACAACTCAAGGATCAAGTTTAAGACCTCATGGAGTAATTACCACCATCAACACAGGTGCCTACTCTCAAGCTACTGGGATTTCCTCCAGAGTCACTAATGGGTTGAGTAAAAAATGATCCTTAGCCACACAGAGTAAGTTTCTGCTTTGTTTCCAGCCAAGCAGAAGTAGCAAATGCTTGTTAAATACGTGCTGACAAAGATCCCGTATGATGTAATGAAATTTAAGCATGTCTCATTGATATTTCATCTCCTAATAAATCTTTGTAAAGTTATAAACAGCTTTCACACATTTAATTGACCATATACCAAATTGTCACCTCAACAGTAAAATATGACTCATACAGAAAAAAAAAATTAAGAAAACTGCAGAGCAGTAGTTTGAAACACACTCTGGGAAGATATGAAATAGCTATGCAAGAAAGCAGGACCAAATGTCAGAATACTTTAGTTTTGAGACCTCATTCAGTGCCAGAATAATGACAGAACTCAATGGGGCTGAACAGTAAATGTTCAAGATAAAAATCTAGTAATTCTTTTAAATGGAAATAGAAAAAAAAGAAAGATTGCTAGTTACAACAGCAAAGTTACAATTTAACAGAGCTTTACAGAGAAACACAAGGATCTTTTTTATTAAAATTCATATTACCAACATATAATTTTGTGGATGCTTACCACATATATCAGTATAAAAAATGTGGATTTCCTCTATGCAAATTAAATAAGCATGAAAAGAGTTAATGATACGTAAAAATGGTTATGATTTTAAGTTAGTAAATCAATAAAGAAAACATAGCTTCATTTTAAAAATTGGAGACTGTTCTGATTAAGTATCTATTATTTCTAATAATTGAATCACAATCTGTAGATGCTTAGTTATAACTGTTATGTAATGGCTGGAACAATCTACAGCAATATAATTAAAAGTAACAGTCTTGAAGAAGCAAAGCAAATCAAGTCATGCACAGTTAGTTTTGCTTTTCTAGATATTGTGAAATGTGGGAATTGGCTAAAAGAACAATTCTACTGAAACAAATTCTCCAAAGGAAAACAATTCCAGACATGCATGTATCCTGGTGTTCATTCTGTGGTTGCTGATCTTTGTTCTTAGTGCATCTACAGGGGAGCAGGAAAACACAAAAGCTAACCCTTGCTCCAGGAGCCATTTCCATATTTTACCTTGTAATATGAGACAAACTTTGAGGAAAGATGAGAACCTCACTCTCGCTTTTCAGACATCTGCTTTTATATTCAGTGCCTGGTGAATTCACTGCTGTCACTGAACATTTCAAAAGAGAATTGGAGGAAGCAACTGAAAGTCTATGAGTTAGGGTGTTTGTTGGCTACTGAATGTAGAAATCACCTTAACTGAGGAAGAAATTAACTAGTAAAGTCTTGAAGGCAAACAGAACTTGATTTTCCATTGGCTTCCATTATTGAAGTCATTTGCCCTTGTTGTAATACACTCAGAAAACTCTATCTGGCCCTGGTTCCTTCCTCTGGGTAGAGGTTAGAACTCTCTACCTTCCTTTCACAAGCATAAATGAACATACCAAGTAAGTGTTAAAGGAGAATTACACCCAAGGTATTCAATTGTCCTAGTTGACAAAAACTTTCCAAGGTCCATTTTCCAACCTACTTATCCACATATGTTTTATTGAAGCTTCTAATTACAAGAGGAAAGAAGAAAATTAGTAATGTTCGAAGTTCTCCTGGTTTATTTTTAGGTAGCATGACTGCTCATTTTTATGCAGTAATACTTATTAAGTGTAGTCAATACCATCTTCTTTACTCTACCAACAAGATGAATTCCAGTGGAATATTCAAGGCTGACCAAGAGCAGGGCTGCATGTGCTATTATAGCCAACAATATTCAGCTCCTCATTTCCCCGTAAATTGTCCTTTATTGCAGCTATAACTGGATTATGAAAATCTTATTACTAACTGCCTATTAACTCAGAATAATGTAATATGTTTTCTGAGAATGCCAAGCAGCCAGCAAACACAATGTTAAATCAATAGTCATTTCCTACCTGTTCCATTCATCATCTTCAAGACCAACTACACCAAATACAAAAGAAGCTAAAAATCCTTCTAGCAGTAGATGGAGGTGGGAGACTAAACAAACTAATTAATAAATAAATAAAATGAACTGCAGAAAAGGAGACTAGTCATAATTTAAAGGAGAACAGGTGACAGAATCCAGTCACTTACCACCATTTCCATGCCTCTTACCTAGCAACTTTTGTTTGTCTCACAGTCCAAGTCAGTTATTCCTGTAGGCATTCTGTGTTGCTAGCACGCTATGATGCACAGCACATCCTTCCACAGTTTCCTTGATCCAACCTTACATAGGAAGGGAGCCATTACAGAGAGCAATCCTTACAAAAGGAAAAAGGTAATTTCGCTATCTGAGTTAGGACATAGCTCCACCAGGCTGATCTCAGTTTTGACAGAAAATGAACCAGCCCTAGGGTTAAGTCTAAGAATGGAACCCAGGAGACCTCAGTTTGTTCCCAGAACTGCCAGACAGTCTACAAGACCCTTGGGTGCAGATACAGACAATATCTCAGCAGAAGTTTTCAAAGCTTAGTTCTTCAATATTCAGGAAGTCTTTCGAGTTTACTGGCTGTCATATAGCATAAGAGACTCACAGATGCCATATTATATTTGTTTTACAGAAGTATGACATTAGCTCTAAAAAAAATTTTCTTTTAAACATATATTCAAGTCTCTGTATAAACAATGGACTATTTCATTTTGAAGAGAACATACATGAAAGCTTGGCAGTGGTACTAGTTGTTCACATAGCCCTGCTGTAGATTTTGAATTACAGCCAGGCTATTCTGACAGCTGAAAAAAGCATGCACTTTTCTCACAATCTAAGATTCATAAAGCCCTTTACCATCTGGATCTAGCCCTAGAAATAAGGGATCATTTTGTTTAGTTTGTACTTGCAAATTGCATCTGGATGTAAGAGAAAAGTACCCAGGATTAAAATATACTGTAACTAAACTTAAAAGGTTGTGCAAAGAGGATCCCTGAAATAAGAAAATGAATGTAAATTAAGGAAATTTCCAGAATTCCCACAGCTCAGAATTTTCTAGCATTCAGAAATTTCCTTGGACAGAATCTCCATCTTTGCAAAGTTTAAGGTTATTAAACCTTATTTCTGTATTTTCCTAATTCTAATTACAGGTCAGAACTTCTTGAAATTAAAAGCTGCCATTTTAGATAAACAACAATTTTTTTTTCATTGATGTGGTCATATATTATGGCCAGAAAAGGATGTCAAATTAACACTTTAGAGCAGTTGACTGAAGTCAGTGTATATATACAGACTATCTAGTGCCTATCATAGAGAGCCACTATTTTGGCAAGCACATATACAGCCTCTCAGTAAAAGAACAGACTTATTCTTTGACTATACCATGATTTCCAGTACTCATAATTTCAACTCTTTCATTCCCCAGCAATTGCCAATGCACAACTTTACAAGGTCTCCTTGCGTCAAAAACTGCCTTTGAAAATGAAATTGAAATAGAAACATTTCAGTTTAGCTTAGTTTTGTTTTTACCAGCTTTAAACATATTGGCATGAATAAAACAATAGGAGAATATGACAATATATCCCATACAATTCAATATATATAAATACAAAGATTATAAATATTACAGTGTCATTCAAATTTAAGTGACACCATAAATTATAGCTATAGCTTATAAATTCAAGCTATCCTACCTAGACCACAGCAAGGGAAGAGAGGTTTCTCATCCCATCTTGATGTAGTAACGGCAGCAGAGATTACTGCCCACAGACTCTGCCAGCGTGTGCATGTAATTGCTCTCCTACACAGTTCAACACTGATTTAGGTTGGGAAGAAAAAAAGAAACTAGTTAAAGCCATTTAAATAACTTGCATCATTTTGAAAGAACCACATTCAAAAGAGAAAGGCTCAGCAGTGAGCAGCTGAGGGTGGTCACTTCTCCATGTAACTGAGTCACAAAGTGAAAAGCAAATATAACTACAGACCTTTAACTTTTAGGCAATATGTTGGCCACAAAAAGATGGAATGAACTGCCTGCAAGGTAAGGATAATATATATGCTCAAGATAACCTCATCTGAACTCTTAAACATTACATGACAATTGTTTATTCTAATAAGTCAGAGTGCACATTTCTCCTGCACGAGGAAAAAGGCAAACTGTTCTTATTTGAAAGGTTCCTAGAGGAGTAAAGGACAGAAAAACAATACACAGATTTTGCTGACAAATGAACAAGAACAATGTAGGCTGATTCTAGTTAGAACTGATTCAGTTGTCGAAAAAGACTAGAAGAGAATAATGTTAGCTGCTTAAATCAAGGATATCTGAATGCTCTGGAAGAACTGAGTCTCTTAACCTGAAATAAACTCTTTTCAAGTAGAGCCTCATATCTGAAAGTCACATAAGTTGGTCACCTCAGAGGAACTAAATACCCTGTAAATTGATACTAAATATGTTTTGTCAAATTTGGTGCAAAGGAATGATGTTCACAAAGGCTAACTTTAGCCAAGGAAGATGAACCTCTCTAGACTCCCCCAGAGATCATCTAGAGCATCATCTGGCCTCCTCTTTGAACTGCACTCCCCGAAAAGAGATGGAGAGAGACAGAGAAGAGGCAGAGAGGGAACATTTGAAAATTCACTTTGTGTGGAGCAGCAGAAGAGCCCACAGAGGAGCCCTAGGGCACTGCCCCGTCCTAGGGCAGCGGCTTTGCAATGGACGTCTGTTTGAATTGCGTGCAGACATCCAGACAGGATTGACCTGGCTGTCTTAGATGCTATTAACAAAGTCATGACAAAACAAACACTGGCATAAACAGAGAGAGAGGCAGGTGCAATCGCAAAGCCTAATTTAAAACCCAACCAAGTGGCCTAATTAGATTAGGTCAAAACCATTAGATTAGGCGTATAATCTCAGCTAGGTGAGAATTCAGAGCAGAATCTAAAACTCAGGTCTCTGCATTGAAGATAAATCACTAACATTAGTTCTGAAAAAAACATCTGCAAGTTTGTTGATCTCAGAATTGTAACTGTTGCACTGAAAACAAAGTCTCCATAGTATATCACTGTTGTAGGAGCAGAGCATCATAGCTCAGCTGCCTCTACACATACAACTGTGATGCCCTTAAATAAGCTCCCAAGTCTGTCTAAATTACAAAATGAATTTGAATATCAGTGAAGATGTGGATGCTTCCAGCCACACAGAAATAATGTCAGGAAGGTCTTAAACTCTTCACCCTTCATGTCCTCCGATATCATCTAATATTTATACAGAAAAAAAAATAGGAATTTAAACTCTATTTTCTGAAGCATGCAAGGGAGATCAACACAGGTACTTTAAGCTCTGGGGAAGACTAGCTTTCATTTCTCCTGTTACTCATGAGGCCTTCAACAAAACAGACAGCTACTCAAATGCCTTCTACATCAGTGTACATACTGCACCCCAGGGAAGGCCGGGGCCTGGGGATCGCCTGGGCTCGCTTTGCCGAGGTGGGTGGATGGGATAATACCACAAAGCAATGGGGCTAAGGCACATGACTGTCTGTCTGCCTGTATGTTGATAAAGGCTATACTACTATAGCTCTTTCGTATTATATGGAAAACACCTTTTTCAAAAATACGTGAAAAGGGTTAAAAGAGTAATCTCAGTCTGGGGCCTGCATCTACTCTGCCAGAAGTCAAGCATATTTAAAGAGCTACAGTTGTGAAAGTGCTGTTCCTTTCTAAGTAGACGATCAGAGGCCAGCATGATTCAGCATGGATCTTAAAGGCAAATTCCCAGGTCTAGTTGGCACTTTCTATATTTCACTCTCAAGGACACCTGGCAGTAAGAGAATGATGATGCCTTACAGAAAAATCACACAAGCCAAACAGAAATGGGATCAAATCCATGAGAACCTGGAATGCTGTTCAAAGTGTGAAAAGGTTGCGTAACAAATCCAAAAAATTCAGCAAGCTCAGAGAGAATGCAGCAATAAGTGCTGAATGAAGGCTAGTGTAGCTGAAATTTCTTGCTGAAGGTTGCAGGAGCCTAAGCATACAATGTGCCATTACCAGAAAATGAAGCAATCACTGACATTTTATTCAAAGTAATACATAGCACCTAAAGTTCTGATTCCCTTCCTGGTAGCGTTTGCTCATCCCTAACTGAATCATTAATTCTCTTTTTTCCCCCGTCCGTTACCCCCCTCCTCCTTTTTTTTCCTCTTATCAAAGAACCATTTGTCATTAAGTTGAAATTCCTGTTCCAAAACATCCCAAAAAGGCAGGAAAAAAAAAATCACAAAACCCACGTTTTTCTGACCTTTACAGAGGTAGCTTGAATGAAGGAGATGAAGTAATTGCAAACCTTTCAGAAAGTAATAATAGAAATGTTAACAGCAATCCAACTTATTCATACAAGTCCTTCCTCTAATTGTTCTCTCCTATAGCCTTGGCTTGTGCCCAATCAGAATTTGAATTAAATACATACATTATTGGCATCACTACATTACAAATAGTGTGGAAAAGATGTGCAGCCTCTGCCTTACTTCCAAATCTCATGCAAACCAATTAGCATCTTTTAATTATGGTTGAACAAACTTGAACACACAGGAGAAAACATCATAATTCAGTCTGGTCCTCCTCTCATCCCACTGAAGTTCATTTAAATCTCAAAAAGATCTATTCTTTTCTGTAGTTTATTTTTTTATGCTAAAGTACTATTTTAAAAAAAAAAAGACCCCCCACACACACCACGGGAGCTCCCCAAACTCACAGAATCTCCTGACTATTCACAAGAAGACAAAAGTAATCATTAACACACCGAGTGGTCTTCCTGCATAGGCTTTTGTTGCACTTTGGGGACAAAATCAGCTTCAATGAGGTAGCTGTGCAAGTGCAGACCGCTATCACAGATACACTGCACCGGAAATAGCTGGTGCTTTCCCTAGTTACACACTGGAGGAAGTTGTACTGGACTTTTTGTTGGTGGTGGCTTTCTGGGGTGTTGTGCCAGGACAACATCATAGTTTGATGCTAATTACTAGTTGATGTGCAAATTAGGAAGAACCTTAGGTCATCACAAATCACAACATGAAATCGTGTCCTTTCCATATTTATGCACACGCATTGTTCAGAAGGCAATTTTATTTATAGCGGTAGGCTTCTCTGCAGAGCCGGACAGGATCCAGAACAGAGCTTTCAGTGAAGCAACAGCAGAACAGGAAGCTTTTTGCTATGCAGAGCAGCAGCTTGAATGCCCCTGGGAAGGCAGCCTTTAGGGATGGACTCCTAAATGGACAAGATGGACAGGAGGACAAGGGACGGCAGGGCAGGAAGTTGTGTCACATCCCCTGTTTGGACATGTGTCACAGGAGTTTAACATCTCTAACAATCAGTTTCACTAAACATAGCACAGTAATTAAAATGCCAAAATTAGGAACTCGACAAGTGGTGTTGACACCTACAGTGGAAAAAAAAAAAAAAAAAAAAAAACCTTCATTTTGACTCTGGGTTGTGTTAGCTAGTGCAGAGAGATTCACCATTTTAGGGAACAGGTTGAATGGCTATGCAGGAGTTGCTCCAATGGCTCAGGGTCCTTTGTGCTCACTGATAAAGGAGGATGAAGAGCATTTGAAGAGACCCGAACAGGCTGGAGAGTTGGCAGAGAGGAAGTGCAACAAAGGCAAGTGCAGGTCCTACCGCTAGAGAGAAAAACTTCATGCACCAGCACAGGTTTGGGGGCTGACCCGCTTGAAAGCAAGTCTTTGACAAAGGACGTGGCAGTCTTGGTGGACAAGATATTAACCACAATCCAGCAATGTGCCCTTGTGGCAAGGACCATCAACAGTATCCTGGGGAGCACTCGGAAGAGCATTGCCAGCAGGCCAAGAGAGGAGATCTTTCCCTCTCCTCAGCCCTGGTGAGGCCACATCTAAGGGCAGTGTCCAGCACTGGGCTCCCAATAGGAGACAGACATAGAAATAGTGGAAGTTCCAGCACAGAACAAAGATGATTAGGGGTCTGCAATATCTGCCCCATGAGGAAAGACAGAGAGCTGGGCCTGTTCAGTCTGGAGTAGAGAAGACTGAGAGGGAATCTTATCAATGTATACAAATATCTTAAGGAAGGCTGTCAAGAGGATGGGGCCAGACTATTTTCAGTAGTCTCAGAATTAGGACAAGAGGCAACGGACAGAAACTGAAGCACAACAAGTTCAAGCTGAACATGAGGGAAAACTAGACTGCGCGAGGGACACAGGTTGCTCTGAGAGGTTGTGGAATATTCTTCTCTGGAGATATTCAAAACCCTCCTGGACATGATCCCATACAACATGCCTGAAGTTACCCTGTTTGAGCAGAGGCATTGGACTTGATGATCTCCTGAGTTCCCCTCCAATCTCAACCCTTCTGTGATTTTCTGATTATATCCTTTGGTTAAATTACTGTATAATCTTGTAAAATACTAGATTATTTTTCCTTAAATAACTACAGAACTTATCTCCCCACTCAGTCTATTCTTCGGGCCACATAGTGCCACTTGTAATAACGGAATGGAATGAGATTTATGGCCCAATATATGCATCCAAAGGAATCAGTTTTAGCAAAAAAATCTGCTGAAAAATGATCAAAACTTCTTTTCTCATCTGTAGCCCTAAGTGATGCAAGTAGCTTGCCTTGTACTTCGGGGCAATAAAACTCCTCTACAAGCCATAGGAAGTGGCAACAAGAACAGCTTGTCAAGGTACCCACCTACTTCTTGTATCAGTCATGACTGCCTGCATTGTAGAAAAAGCTTTTATACTTACCTTGCTCAAATATCAAAGATTGTCCTGTGAATATTTTATTTAAAATATTAGATTAGAAATGTGTAACTTGAGGAAGTTACATATTATGTTCAGGGCCAGGTAGAATAATGTTCTTTTACTTCCTCATTGCAGAGAAAGTTAATGCTGTGAGATATGTTCAAGTATATATTCACAGTCTCTCCCTGTTGGAAGGGTGATTCCTTAATATTTGCTAGTTTAACTATAAACTGTGATAAAGCTGTAATGAGAAAGATGAAATATCTATAAATAGCTTCTGAACCTTCTCAAGGCATCATTCTCTTATCTGAGCAAAAGAAAGCAGCCAGTGGAGCTCTATAGACACACCTAAGTCCTATCTGTTTTTATGAACACAATATCCTAATTAGCACAGAATCACATGAGCCTATTTCTGCTGTACTTTAACAAGCACCCAGCCTGGCTTTGGAGTAGATTTTGTTTTCCTTAGGTAGCTGAGCCGGTTTGAGTTTATGCACAAATTTGTCTAGCTGTTTCGCATTTCAACTGATGTAACCTTGAAAGCGGCTCAAGGGAGCTAATAGGCCACTGTAGGCTATTTTTAATTATTAGCTTATCCAGAAGAGCATTTTATGTGTTTTCTAGAGATCTTTCCAGCACTCCCCAAATTGTCACAAAGGATTTTACCTTCATAACCTAGTAGTTTACTTACGAGTGAGATTGTAACTGACGCAATCTATACATATGATTTCAAAAGAATTTGCTTCTGCCTTTGGAGGATAGGCCAGGAAGAATATGACATTCAGGGTTTCTTTTTCTTCTGGATGGAAGATGGAGACTCTTCTCAGTGGTGTAAAGTGAAAGGACAAGAGGAAACAGACAAATTAAACCACAGATTCTGATTAAACATTAGGAAAAACTTTTAACAATGGAAGAGATCTCTCAAAAAGGCCACACAATATCTATCTGTCCTGCTGTCCTCCATGTTAAAGGAGACAGTAAAATAATCCAGAGGGGCTTGGTTGATTTTTTTACATCCACCATTAACTGTTGTGACTGTTATAGGGATGGGCTTACCAATTAGTAATTAACAACTGGCAATCAGAGAATTAAAAAAAAAAAAGCAAAGTAAAGAAAGATGAAATAAAGAAAAAGTAAAATGCTACTTACCCTATGTGTACAGGGGCCTCTCAGTCTTGTAAGGAGATGAAAATGCTAGTGATTCCACACCCTGGATGTACAGGGACTCTCAGCCTTGCAAGGAGCTGCAGTTGGAGCTCTCACACCCTAAACATACAGGGACTCAACCTCACGAGGAGTCACCTTAGCCCAGCGTTTCAGGCTGAGGAGAGTGCAGGGATACCCAAGGTCCAGCCAGGTCAGGTGTCGTTCGCGACCTCTGCTCTAATCGTCCCTGCTAGACTCTGTCCTTTATGCCCTTTGGAAGGGAGTACATGACTGTGCTATGGTCATCCTCACACGGTGGTCCTTCCAGTATCTGCCGCTGAGTTTGGCCCCTTTGCAGGTTCTTTGCAAGAGTATCAGTTCTTTAGTGAGCTGGGTCTTTCCTTGCAAACGTTAGCAAAGTGGGACCATCCCGCCTCCACAAGAAGCAGGACCCCCTTCTCTTTTGCTGTGGAGGAAGGCACCTAAAGTCTCACCATCGCTTTTCTGATAGGCTCTTCTGCCATCCATCTGGCATGTCTGGCAGTTTTGTTGTTAACATTTTACTTGCCCACCACTATCCCTAGAGATATTAAAAACTCAACTCTATACAACCCTAAACAACATAATCCAAATCTGCAGTTGGATCTAGCCTCAAACCTGGCTCTGCTTTAAACAAGGTACCCCTGTTCCACCTAAACATTTTCACGCGTTACAAACAAATGCTACTGTCACTTAGGGTATTAAATTTTATACACTAATGTATCTTTATTCATGGAGCATTCCATATGTATTCGGTTTCGAACAACATAAATACAATCTCAAAAACATTTCTCTCAGCTTGTTTCATAGAAACAACACAGGAGATCTGGTTCTTACTTCTATTGTTGTGGCTTGTATTGTATTTTGTTGGTTGCTTGCTTTTGTTTTCAGCTGCCCCAGCTATTTTTCACACATTTCTGAAGGGAAGCCCAGCTATTGATTCTTCTAAGACTGTTTCATGTGAGGCTGAAAGAATTTCTGTTCCTGTCATGGCTTCTTTTGAAAAAGGAGTGAACAGCATCAGAATAACCACAAACTGCGCTCGCCCTCCAACTTTCCAAAGGTGCAGAAAGCAATAAGCAGTAAAATACGCACAGTGCCAGGGATGTGGAGTATTTGTAACACTGACATACAGTGCATTTTTCCAAAAGGTTTTACTTTAACTGACAAAGAGAATATCATACTCAAAGAACACACAAATTTATGGTGCTTCTGCAACTAAAGATTGCTCTTCATGGTGCTATTGATTTTTAGTGTGATTTCCAATGTACAGTTACTCAGACAAACTTTTCTTCAACTTTGTTTCCTGCCCTTGCTGTTCTGCCCTTGACTTTTGTCTTTTATCAGTCTAAATCCAAAACTCAACTAATACAACAACTTATTACGTTAGCATTACAGTGATGCAAGCATACCTTGTGGATTTCTGTTCTCTTGCAGCACTGAAAATATGAAAGCACTTTTCCCCTATTAGCAGTTCTCCTACTACTATCGAGTTACAAATGCCTCCTCCACTTCCCACTCTCTATTCTTGTTGCTGCTTTTACCTTAATGACAAAAAGATCTAATCCTAGCTACAGTTTATTTTAATACCAGGTGAAATTACACCTGTGAGATCTTTTTTCTATTGTAAAGATTTGTTACTGAAAATAACCCAGCTTTCTTTCTTAATCAAATGGTGAATTAGCACTATCAAGTCTTCTTCGCTATTGCTCTCGAGCAGTAGCTATCTAGCAATATCATCTTGCTGTACATTCGTGGTCCGTTTCCAGACTTACAAAGTACGACTGTGTGAAAAGGCACATTAGCAAGGATTAAGCTGCCCTCTTCCAAGCACAGTGCTATGACAGGGCCTGAGTTTGTACAACTGCAGGAGATACTTAGAAAAACTGGGGCCCTGAATTCACCCCTCCAGACTAAGCCTTTTTACCTGCAGTCCTTTTATACTCTTCCCAATTTCGTTTGATCCCACTTCCACTGAAACTTTAGTACTGAGAAGCAGGTATCATTTTATCCAGACCAAGGATGTCTAAACTGCGATGCGGGGCGCGCACCTACACAGCTATTAAAGCAGAGGCAGAGAGCCAGCCCAAGCCTTGGTCTGCTGGCTGCCCGAGCGCTGGGCTGTCCGCGCACTGGCTGGCACCGCGCTGCTGTGAGGCCCTGTGTGGTTTGTGTACATATACATATGCTATACCTCATCAGAAGGCTGTTAAAAACAATAAAACCATATACACACACACAAAACACCTCAGGAAAACTTATAGTTTCTCCAGTCCTTTACACATGCGGCATATCCCCACCAAGCTCTGGTGCATGCTGTTTTCTGTATCACATCTAGGCTGGTGATGCTCTTCAGGGAAAGAGTCTTATCAGCTTCACAGCTGGAAACCAATAATTTCCAGCAGAGGTGACAGGTAAGTAATATGTAGTTCCCCTGCAGATTACATCTTCCAGGCTGTGAAATTACAGTGATAAGAAGGGCGCAGAGCCAGAGCTGGGTGGAGAGCAGCCACTCAGCGGGGTGGTGGGGCATGACTTGAGCTGCTGCTAGCGTGGCAGGGGACCAGGGCACTCTTTGCATAGTAACCCTCCCTCTGGTTATTCATTCAGACAGGTTATTGTACAGTTTTATTGTGTTTGTTCTGGTCTATAACAGCGAAGGACCTATAGGCCTAATGCAATTAACTGATCAGTTTGTTTTCTGACAAACTGACTGTACTTTTTTTCACAGCATTATTTCCAATTTGCACACCCCCTCTTTCTGGACTATGGATACCTATCCTGCTCAAATTTCAAAGCACCTTTTCACAATTTTTCAAGATCCAGGATATGAAATAGAAATCACTTTATTCAAAATATACCCCTTTGTGGAATATCAAACACTGAAACAGCAATAACTGTTTATGAATAAGATGCTTATTTTCATTAAAAGGAAAAAAAATCAACTTCAGCTGAAACACACCTACAATTTCCACTGAATTACACAAGAAATATTCTGATCTAATTAAAATTGTAAGAATACAAAAACTTTCCACTTTCTATTTGTCAGACTTTCAAAGGTGTCTCTGTGCTTCTCTGCTTCCATAGCCTCCCCTAGATTTTCCATTTCATTAAGAAAATCCCTTTGTAGGCTGGGAGAAAAAATAGAGCTTGATGAAAAGCAAGATGAACTTACATACACCTCCTGCCTTGCAGGCACCCTGCGCTCCAGGATCGCTCACACCTGCAGCTGGCCAAGGATCCTGTCCTGCCTGTAAAACTCTCCTCATCAGAAGCACCAGGGACATCGCGTCCCAGGGAACTGACACTTCTCAGATCTAGCAAGAAGCTATTTCTCTACAAATTCCTGATAAATTCTACTCATGATCCCAGGAAGGCCATTTGTGGCTAGGCAAGATAACATATACAGCACCTTTCATCCTAGAGTGCCAGCTAGGACACCAACCAAAGTTGTTTTGAAACTGCATCATTGCCCCGCTCTGACTTCAAGGATGTAGTACAAGTCAGAACATTGGTCTGCAGTATTTGCAGTCAGGCAGGAGGGATGCCCCATCGTCTAGTCACCGCCTGGTTTCACATTAACGGTGACACAGTCTCTGTGAACTGCAAAATTTAAGTTGAAGCAAAGAAATAGCAGGAAAGCAGCGGCCAAAATTTTCCAGCTTCCAAAGCTGCGAGCACGTCCAGCGAACACTACAGCCTTGAACTGTCCACCCAGGAAAGTCAGAGTCAGCAACAGAGCTATTTGGAATAAAAAAAGAAGCAGAAAGCACTCTGATCAAAAGCTGTATGCAAACAGAATGATCAAAAGAAGGAGGAGCTATACAAAAAAGGATCCAAGTGGTATAATCAAAGACTGAAAATAGATATTCCAGGTAAATGAAAGTGAAATCAAAAAAATAAAAGAAATAATAAATTATAAAGAAATAAAGGCCATGCACCTTCAGCTGATCCCGAAGGTCCAGCTCAGCATTTAAAAATTGTTGGCCTCTAAAATTGTTTTTTCCCTTCACAAGTAATTCTGAACACTGGAAGTGCTGATTTTATTTAGAATCAGAATTGATAAGAACAAGAAACAGCAGAATTTTTGACTACAAACTCAAAATCTTGCATCACATGCGAGAAAATAAATGTTTTTAGAAAATAAATTCATAAAATAAAATTATTTTGTTTTGGTGATGGACAAAATACTGTAACTGAATATAAGTGTGACTTCATACTTCAATAGCATTTATAAATTGTAAGGTAATAAATCAATATATTAGAATGTAAAAGTCTAAAAGTGAAATAAGCATTTAATTTATCAAAAATGAAATATTTCAACATATTGAACCAGACAAAAAGAAACCACAGCCAATTGTTTTGATCATTTTTTCTGCAACTTTTGATGAAGTAATTTTCCACCTCACTGCAAACGTTTTCTCAGAATACTCTGACAAGCTCTGCTCTGCCCCTGACTCTCGAGAAAAACCAAGCATTAATATGCCACTAATTTCATTAGGCTCAAATCAATTTCTAGCCCAGTTTCCCATGCAAATAAGGCATTTGTCTTTTTTTGCACTCAGTGACGTTCAAATAGCTAAGGCATTAGTAACCAAAGTTAATTGATAGAAATGAAAAGTTCTCAGATTCGAAGTTCCTGTGGGCGCCCAAGGAACAGGGAGGCAGTGAGCAGGGTGGCCTGTTTGCGTGTCCCTAGGAGAAATCCACGTGGCCACAAGCAGCTCAATGCAGGGGCTCAAGTTCATTAAAGAGGAGGCCCTGAGATGGTACCATTGATACAAACAGAGGAGATGTGGTCTCCTCAGTCGTGCTGCTAGGGAAGTTCTTGCCTTTTGCTGGTTTTGCTCTTTAATTACTAAGCCACATTAAAGATTTTTCCAACTTTAATACTTAAGCTAACGATTACATTCTCTGTAATCTCATTTGAATGTCTACTGAATGCATCTCTCTTTTGAATGTCTACTCAAAAACAAATTTTGTTTTCCACAACATGTGCTGCAGTCACTTTGCCTGTTAAAGATCCATGGTTAAGCGCACCATTTTCTGAACATTTCTAAGGGCTGCAAACAATCTGTGCACGCTATAGCACCACAAGGTAATCTCAGAGAAAAAATATATTTAACACGAAAACACTGTGATAAGAAAGCCTTTAAAACATAGCAACATCATGACAACACACAACACATTGTCTGTGGCATTACATTGTATGATGAAATATTCAGTTAGGCATCACAAATCCATATAAACATGGCAACTGAACCCCATCAGCGCCAGGAAAAAGTCAGTATATTAATAACAAGCCATTCACAACAACTTCTGAGGGATAGACGGCCAATAGTTGAATGCACTGAAAGCAGAAAATTCTCCTCCCATCACAGGAACTTTGGTTTCACTGACAGTGAGCTAAAGATACAGCACAAAAGCTCTTTGGTTTAAGTAGTGTGGGACTTAATAACTGCTAATTATTTGCATTATAGGTAAATATATATCAAAATGGGATCAAAAGATAAACTTTCCCTGAGCAAGATGACCAAAACTAGTCCTTATCAGCCAAGTCTAATACTTACTATAACGCTTGATAGCTATATTGAAGAAACAAGTTAAAAATACGTATTTTAAAACTACTACATAGTTCACTTCCAGAACATCTGATGCAAAACCAGTTCCCTGCAAGCAAGGAAATGAAAGTTCAAGCCACCTGACTCTCCATTCTTAAATTCTGATATCCCGTAGCATTATCATAATTAATATCAACCTCAAATTGTAACTATAACTTGATAGCTCTCAAGCATGACTGTCTTCCATACACACTCATATTCGCAAATTAGTTCAGTTTTATTATTTCACTTATTCTTTAATCCTTTTTGCGGTTCTCTGCAGTTGAACTGAGGGTGTTCGTGAGAACGCAGAGCTCGTTTCTCTTTCGGTGCTGGCTGCAGTGGTTGAGCCTCTTCACATTGCAGTGAAAGGCAGGATGCACTTCAAGAAGCTGCTTCAAATGAATATTCTCTGAAAATTATCATCATTCAAAACAGGATCTTGTTTAGAAACGGGATTACTCCCTTCCATATTTAAAACAGCAAAATCCTGACACAATTCCTTTCCTTCTGCCCCCAATTTTTTATTTTCCTAGTGTTAAGATGAAATCTCTTCTTCGGTAAGCATAAGTGAATAAAGCCTGTGAATCTCTTGGGAATAAAATTCATGGTCATAGATTTACCTCCCTAGGGGCTGCAAATATCATATTTCTTTGGTTTTTTGAACAGAGGAAGATATTAATTTCAGGAGTAGATGTCTTCTCATAAGATATATCTGATTTTCTCCATGGAGCTGGAATTAGAAATTTACCCTTGTAAATTAGTTTACAAATGCTGAAATAGTGTGGCAAGGGTTCTAAATCCTTTATATTTCATTATATATTGTTCCTGATTACAATTATACTTGCTTTGCTGTTAGGTAAAAGGGAATTAAGTACATCTCCAAGCGTGAATATCTTCCAGGACTTCTAGAAATAGACTTAACATATCTACACCACACTTGAGTGACATATAGAAAATATGAAACCATCACTTTTTTACAGAAAAAAAAATGCATTTTTTTCAACTTTACTTTTCTACTACTTTTCTATGCTACTTTCCACTTAAAAGAAGCTTCTTTTAAAACACAAAAGAAAAATTCACTCAATAAGCCTATCTTTACAAACAAACCCACAACACCACATTCTTCTACGTCCATGCAAACTTTTGGCTAGCTGTGGAGCTACTGTTTTCAAACTGAGCTTCCAATTCTGTACATTTGTCAATTGCTCTAAATTTTTGTGCATAAAGATGAATCATCTCACCAAGAAACTGGAGCCTCTGGACAAGAAAAAGAGGCAATGAATAGGAATGGTTTACAAGGATAACTGAAAACGGAAGACAACTTAAGTGGAGAAGGCAGAATTAAATTATAGCAATCAAAATTAGTCTGGGACAGAGACATTTTTGCTATGACTGAAGATAGATATATTCTTTTGGATTTACTGTCCAAATTCCCTTGGATTTGCAAATCCATCTGAAGTAATCTGAACTGCAACAACACAAGGAGTTATTTGTAGGCCTCCTTTACTCTGAGATATCAAGCCAAGGATTCCAGCCTGCCCTGCTAAAGCCCCCCTAATATCTCAAATATTTTCAGAGGTTAATTGAACTGCCTGTGCCCTTGAGAAGCTCTGAGCACTCCTCCTGCTTGGTACGTTCACACACACAAAGTAACTGGCACGGGTTAAACGTTGCTGATGGCAGTGACATGTTTCTCCAGTTTCTCTATCATCCTGAAATGTAAACTGCTGCCTAGATTAGGTGGACTTTGTGGTAGTTCTGCAGATACCCTCTCAATAGCAACAAAACATGTTGTGCGGGGCTTCTGTAAATACTGTCTAGGTTTCTGCTCCTCCTGTCAGTCATATGATGGAAGAATCATGTAATTGTAAGTGCACATGGTTCAAAAATTGTTTAAGCCTTTGATGCTTGTGTTTGGAGGGTTTAAGAGTCATAGCAAAGGCAAACGACCTGTCCAGTTTGTAGCCATTTGCACCTATTTTGTTCAGGCTGCTTTGCATGTCATTCTAAACAGTTATTTTCCTGGGTATAATTCAGTAAAACTCTCTCAACAGGAACCACAGAAAATAGGTGCCCTGGTCAAATTCCAATGGGAAATGATATTCCACTTAGCTAAAGCTCCTCCTCTAGCGTACAAAATCCTTCAGAAACTACAGTACTATTCCCTCATGACCTGTTGAGCTGGCATTTGGTAGTAAACAGCTATTCTTTCACACCTCAGAAATGCCTTATTTTAGTGAAAAAAAAAAATGTCAGTGAAAAAGCACACGGTACCTAGCTGCAGGACTGCTTGCATTTAGCATGGTCACTGCTTAATATTAGTTTCTGCCATTTGGAGTGTGTAAAGGTACAACAGGTGGAACTCCTAAATGTCATCCCCTGTTTAAAATGTTTTTCATTTATCCAAGGTCACATTTCTTTTTTTCTCATTTCACTGCAGTAAAGCTAACTTGTTTACTTCTCTTATTTATAGCCTAGATATGAGTTTTGGGTCATGCTTTCCTTTTTCCTCACAAATATATATTGAAAGAACCAAAGTACGTGATTGTCCAACATCCCCATTTTCCAGCGTTTATCAGCATTATTTATCAGCATTCACTTCTTGTGTATTTATCAAACTGTAAAAGATCTAAGTCATTTCTGCATATGAAATTTCATTTATTTTTTGTTATTTGTAAGTACTCTTCCTTCTCAGACTATTTAATGTCTGACATTTTCCTTCCTGCACTGTCTCTTAGCTTTGCATTCAGGAGATGTGGCCAGATAATGTACCTTGACATTAACCTCTGATGCACAAATTGTTAAGTATGTTTTTTGGGCAGGTTTGCTATGAGGGAATAATTACAATTGTATGTTACTGTCCTTCCTGTTTTCATATTTAGAAAAATAAATTAGAGTGAAGAGCATTCGAATACATGAATTACATTTTTTTTTCTGTCCTGGTGAAGAAATCTTTGTCACTCTGGGCTTCTGCAAAAATTCAGTCAAATCAGTCCAAATTTATTAAAATTCATGCAGGTTCCTTTATCTGTAGCTCCAGTGACTGATAAAGTTCATCAGAAAGTTACTTGAAAGCCCAAATTAATTCTGAGGATTTTCACTGATACATGATGTATTACTGCAGTGAGGGTGACGGAGCACGGGAACAGGCTGCCCGGAGAGGCTGTGGAGTCTCCGTCTCTGGAGATCTCCAGGGGCCGCCTGGACGCAGCCCTGTGCCACGTGCTCTGGGTGACCCTGCGTGTGCAGGGGTTGGACTAGATGATCCCTGGAGGTCCCTTCCAACCTTAAGGATTCTGTGATTCTGTGATTCTTCAAGCATGAGAATGGTCTCAATTAAAACAAACAAACAAATAGTTGTTTAAAGGGAATTCTGTGGGCAGATAGTCTATAACAAGGTGTTTCAAATGAGGACTCTGTGCTTTACCACTTGGGGCAGAGAAATGCAATTCTAACTAATGCCCAATGAGAAAATAATTTATGCACATATTGAAATGCATCTCTGTGCAAGGAACCATCTGAATTTTCAGTCGTAGGGCTCCAAATGTGCAGCCTGCCTCCCTAACTGGATGGTGTTCCCTGTCCATCAGTAGGTGGCCCAAAGAGGACTGCAGGACTTCCAGGTCACTGACAGCAGGGCTTGACAGGCCTGTAGGCCGCCAAGTACCATCACACTGCCACTGAATCTCTTCTTGTTTCCAAATTAGTGCCCTTGTACGTATAGATAGTTTCTGCTTTTTGTTTTGGTTCACTCTAAGTTTGGTCAACTATAACTTACCGTTACATACGCGCACATCCCCCTGTAAGCACCAGTATAAAAACAACAGTTCTTGCCAATAGTCGCACAATAGTTTTTAGGTAAAATATGACCCTTTGGTACAGCAAACAAAGGACAAAATATTAAACCCTTGGGGCATTGACAAACTATGCCATTTTTTTAGATTTGGTTCAACAGTCTCGTAGTCAAAAATTCTTGAAAGTTACACAGCCTTTGCTACTACCAAATACATCTTGCTGAAATGAGGTATAAGTTTGTTATTTAACTTTTTTTCTTAATTGGCTCACAGATTCCATCCAACATGTACAAACTTCAGCCTTGCCAAACTCTTGTTGGCATCCTTACTCTTGGCTCTTTCTCAGTAGAACTGGCATGCTTCAAACATTTGGCAACAAAATTGGCCAATTCTATCAGAATATCTGTGTACGCTTTGCACATTTTAGGAGCTTTAGAACTTTCATTGTTCATTTATCTTTTCTACCTTATTACACTGTAATTTCAAATACATTTAATTCCTTTGTCATGTCTTACTACGTCTAAGCACTGAGGGAAAGAATGACGTTCCTCAACTGAGAGATTTATACTGGTTCAACTGAGTTTGTCATACAACACACTGGATATTGCATTTACCAACTGCTTGTGCATTACTGGATGATTTATTAATATTATTTCTGTAATATAAACAACATAATTCATTTAAAATACAACAGACACTAGTATTAGGGAATCAACTAATTGCCTGATTGCAGAAAAATGAGTGAAGCATTTCCAAGAGCCAGTCAACATCCAGCCAGACATTTGCAGTGTTTTAGGCCAAAATGTTTAGATTTTTTTTTTAATAAAAATATAGACGCAACCAACACATATGTACATTTGAATTAAGTAACACAAAAAAGGTATACTATGATTTTTTCAATTTCAAGCATTTGAAAAAAATCTGAAAGGAAAGATATCTTGATTTAAGTCAATGAATCACCAAATGGATCCTGCAGATAGCTCAAGAATGTATATACTTACAAAAATATAAATTCTACCAGCTATTTTTTGGTCTTTTGTCTACTTCAGGAATACAATTCTACAGAGAGGATACTAAAAGAGAAACTCCTTAGTGCTGCTGATATCCATGTAACGTCTCAGCACCTGATTCTTGATTCACGGGTCTGTAATGATTCAACTTTAGAAAAAATATTTATGAACAGTCAGGATATGCTTTGAGCTTACGAGTTCAGTGTAAACATTTCTTTGCATGGAAGACACATGCTAAAATCTATTTCTAAAAATATAAATGCTGGGATACTTTTTCTCAATCCTGAGAGTTTGCATTATATAGTTTGCCTTAAGAATAGATAGGAAGGGACAAAAGCTGACTTCCCTGATTCTTGGAATCCTAATTAGGATCCTTGATCCTATGAAATCATAATTAAATTTCATTTCTAAAAGGATATTTCCCTTATAAATTTAGGAACTGATTTACATCTTTTGATTTTGATGTAACAATGTGAAATGTGAATAAAAAGTAGAAATACCATAAAACTAAAGCTTAGGCTTCCATTGCCTATACAAGACAACTCCAACAAGTGGTTTGCTTTCCCATTGTTTCATAAATTGGTTTAGCATATAAGTCATTTTAGCTATATCAAACAGATGCAGTGAAGTAGCATCTGTATTATAAAGCAATTCTGTGACAGGAAACAAGCAACTTACTTTATTCTAGTGATCTGTAACAACTTAATTCTACCAGCACATCATGTACCAACATAATGAGGAAAAAGATAAACTCATGCAGAAGTTCTAATCTTGTTGGTTTACTGCTCTGGAGAACTTAAGGAAACTCTTTAATTAAATCTATCATAAATTGGTCTTCATTAGATTCTCCATGAGGTTTTATTTTTCAAATAAATTTCATTTGCAAATGCAAGCAACCCCTCCAGGACCCAATACTCTTAAAACTCATTGGATGTTCTTCTAAATATATATATATATTCATATTGAAAAGTGAATTTACACTCAAAATAAATTTATTTTTTTTTCTATTTCTATGTCTTCATTGCAAATACAGTTCTACAGTGAACTAAAACAGCCATCACATTCCTCTGAAAAGAAGGATCTTGCTACCCAAGACTCTTCTCAAAATCCCTGACAATCTTTAACAACTGCATTCAATTTGTGAAGTTCTGCATGTACACTGGTGACTAATACAGTTATTGTGTTAATGGTGGCTGAAAAATGTAATCAGAGATAAACAGTGAAACATGGATACTATTATAACGACTGTAAAGCATAACGCAAATCATATCAAGGACTGGGATACCATCATACAAGTCTCAGATAAAATCGCAACAGGATGTCATGAAGTGTGAGCACACAGATAACTAAAAACCAGAGACTCGGATTGCAACACTTTGCGAAATACATGGTGGACACCTCGGAAAAATAGAAACTATTTTGGCATGTGATGGTACATTTTTTTCAGTCTAACTTGTATTTTTTTTTTTTCACAATGAATGCTTCTGCATACTAATACTGAAGAATGAATAGCAAACGTGAGAGCCTGGTATTCTGAGCCGGTGTAGAAACTGATGCTTATCTGCCTTTAAAAAGGGGTTTTGAAAGCACTGCCTCGCAGTCCTGATTTGCCTAAACATCCTGACATCAGGCTGACCATGGTGCCAATTAATTTCCTGCCAGTGTAGTAAAGCAAGTCTTGGCAATGCCATCCATCGCCTGCAGAAGCATCAAGCAAATGGCAGCCTAGTCCCTGCTAGCTTTACCCTTTCCAAAAATTTTCCTAAAACTTAGAAATCTAGCAGATTGGGAAATTTTGTTGTTGCGTTATTTTAGTTTAAGTTTTGCAGCAAAGGACAATTCTGAGTTTCAGCGTTGCTTCTGTATGTCCACTAAAGCCCAGGAAAGAGAGCCTGGAAGCTGCCGCTGGGAGCACGGGGTTGAGGCGGCCCCAGGGCTCCCGGCCGAGCCACGACCGCCGCTGGGCCAGGGCCGGGCTGCAACGAGGCCCCACAGAAGGGGACGAGGGTGGCGCGAGAAAGGGGTTGTGCCCTGTTTGCTGATGGACAATAAAAACGTTACTCCAGGTGGAACCACGACTTTAAAAAAATTCCTTTTTTCCATTGTCTAAAGCTTAGAAATGAGATAGCCATTTCTTGCCTGTCAAAAAGGCAGAAAAATTCCCAAGGGCGCGAGCTGGAAGGAGGCAATGGAAGCGCAGGCTGGGAGGCCGCATCAAAAACGTGAGAGACAGCCCTCACTTCAGAGACAGCCCTGGAGATGAGCTAAGGTGTTACACAGCCAGCTCGATGCAACACTTGAGCAAAACGGATTAGTCAAGACAGATCAGAGAGAAGAACTGGGTAGGCCAAGAACGTCACAGTTAGTTACATGCATGAAGCGAGTGTCATCACTCGGAAGGCATTTTCAGGAATGTCTGGGAATACCTGAAAATTTCTGTGAGGTGAAACATGCAGAGCTCTGACTGAGATAAAGCATACTGTTTTTTGTTTTGCCTTAGTGACCACTTTTTATGCTAAACACGCAATTTAGGGGTCCTGACTAAGCTTGCAATTCAAAGCCTCAACTATCACAAAGAGCATTCTGAGTTTATTAACTGAATACATATGTTTGAAAACTTTCTTCTGCAATAACAACAAGATAAACACTCTGAATGAGAGCAATTACTTTTACAACTTGCCATCTGCCTTTGGCACATGCATACTAAGAAGTACGAGTTCAAAAGCACTGCTCCTATTTCTACCACCAGGCATCAGGAAAAGGAGAACTAACACAATCTCAATTTAAATCTTAATAACATCATTTTGATTTTACTTTAATTAATATCCAGTAATGCTCTATAAAATAGTAATTAGGTCTTAGGTTCTTTCATGTATAGGATAATAAATAAAACATCTTTTATCCCCCCCAATGCTGAAGATTTTACAGAATTATGTTATTCTTAAAAAGCATCAAGCCATGCCTCATTAACCATAATCAATTGTAATTTTCTCATCTTCTTCGCTGCTGTAGGATTTATAGTGTACATCTCCAAAGAAATGTCGTTCATATTGCTCAGTGTGCTTGAATTCACATGAGAAGTAACTGAGCAGCTGTACAATCAGTTCACAGGCACCTATAGGATGGACTGAACAAAGTCCATGAAGTAAAAATAATCCAAGATTGAATTACTTTTATAGAGCTAATAATTCAAGTTTTCTTTGTGTAACATCTAAGGACTGCATTAAGTATTATATAACCAGAACATTAATCCCTTGAAAGATGTGCAACTTTTCAAGTTGCTTTCTTGAGACTCCTCTCTATATTTGACAACAGCAAAACAAACACTGTGGAGTTACAGAGCAAGTAAAGAAAATTTTAGTGACATGAAACTGCTGCAGGTGAGTGGAGAAGTAAAATTAAACAGAAACACAGTACATTTGCCCATTTGTACCAAAATGTTGTATAAACTCCAGCACAGCACTGAAACAACTAAATATTTAATTCATTTAACAACACTCTTATTAGCTTTCCAAAATGAAGACCAGCAGCTATTCTACAATCACGACTATAAATTCCTACGATTTTACACCATATGCAGCTTGTTTTGCATTTAAACCAAAGCTGCTATCTATATGGAATGTAATAGCATCATTACTATATTTACAACATATTTAAGTTGTGCTCTATGAAAAAAAAAGAGATATTTCTGCTGCATTTATGATTGTTCTAACTGAAATATTATTTTTCAGTAGCGGGTTATCATTGGATATAAATTTTTTCAGACTTGGGAGCAAGAACCACCTGCAGATCATAATAAAGCACCTCAGACAATACACATCTAAACAGCGGGAGCCATGAAGGAAAACTGGCACGCAGCTGGCTTGAGACTTTGTTCCTAGAGCAATTTACGTTCTAGTTTTCTCAAGAATGGTACAGCACAAGAAGCTGTGATACTCTGAAATTTTAAACTATCACTTGCAGTTCACAACACAGGATGAAAAAGGATCTTCAGAAGCTCAAAGGTCCTGTTCTAGATCGTCATCTTTGATTCAGAGTCTAGTGCCCCAGTTCTCAGCATGTTGCAAAAGTTATGACAAGCGCAAGTACTGTTGATTGAAGTGGGCAAATTTATGAGTGCACATCACAAAGATCCCACTTCTGGGCCATTTTTGGGAACCCCTGTCCAGATCAGAGAGGTGAAGCACATAGCGCATGGCTGCGGAAATGGATAGTCATGCGCTGCCCAAAGTGCAGCACTGCGAAGAACAGGAAGATCCGTCAGCATGTGTTCACATCTTCTAGAGAAGAATTTTGCAATACATTTTTCTCAAATCCTCACTTAGAAACAAAGGACATTTCTACAGATAACTGAACTGAGTGGTACAAAGTTCACTTTAATTCTGCATAGTTGCTTCCACAATAGAAACATGAGATATAAGCTGGGCCTGCATTCCACTTTTATTTCTTTTGCCAATAGTTCTTTTATTGCTTTTATTTCTCAAAGACTCTCCAATTAAAACAAGCTAATTTCACTTCCCTAACTGAAACCACTGACTAGGCTTACATAAACATCATGCCACAACGATAAAGATTCACTTAAGAAATGTTCCAGAAAAAAAGCACAGACAGATATGAAAAGTGGGATAGAATATGGTAAACTAATTATATTCTTTATGAATCAAAAACTGAATTGTTTATTTTTGCTGAGGCAAAATGTATCTCAATTATTATCTTAAGCAAAGGATTCAAATAAACTGAAAGCATCAGGAATATAAGGACTTCATTCAGATATATATACCAGAAGTAACTGCATTAATACACTTAACAGACTGCGATGCAAGATCAGAATCAGTTGACAAGAAACACAGGGAGGGAAAAAAAAAAACCATTAGTATAATCTTAATAATCCAAGACGATAAGAATGAGAATCCTAAACAATAATTCATTTTGTGTGAGTGATAATTGGCTGATACTGCCAGGATACAACCAGAGACCTCCACAGTTAAAATTCACGTTTTTCTCTTTCCCTCCTCCTCGCCCTCCAGGCTGTGTTTCATTTTACATGAGTCTGCCCTCACATCCTCTGCACCAACATCTTCAATTCTACTGCCTATGTCTGGTACGGCCTATTCAGCCACTGCTTCTTTGTGTGCACTGTGTCGTGTTCCCATTGATGTTCCCTCCTACACTTTGAAGTCCTCAGTGCATTTTTGTCTGTTTTTCTTTAAAAGCCATTATGAACAGATGGCATCCCTGTATGAATGTTCATTCAATCTGCTACGATGGTATCTGCTTAGTACTGGACAAATTGTTTTGCTTGCAAAGTTTTTGGTTTGACATTGGCAGTTGGATGAATTTGTGTGCCAGACATCCACAATACATTTTGTTAATGCCTTGTATCAAGCAGCTTTTTTCAGTATTGCTAAATAGTTCTGCATTTCAGGGATTACAAACACCCCTTAACCCGCAGCCTGTCAGTCAGGATTTCCTATTGCTCCACGTTACATATAGCATCAATGAAAAGAAGTTTTTTGGACGTTCAGAATTATACATTGCCAGATGCAAAAACAGACATAAGATTTTGCTTTCTGTTGATAATTTAGCTCTTTTGGAACCTGCAATCAGATTTTTTCCAATGCTAAATAACACAGCTGCCTCTGAACAAAAGAATTACACCACAAGCCAACTTCACCTTCCCATCTGCAACACCTTCCAAACCCATAAGGGCTGAGTCGCGGGTTGAATTCGTTTATAAATCACAGATAGATGTAAAGGGACATGCATTTGTCTGGCCTACGCTGCAGTGACTACTTGTTGTCCCAAGGCAAGCAGAGGTAATTACCCATAGAAAATACAAGGCTTGGGGTCTCAGAGTTCAAGCTGGCTGATTATGATCTTTTTCTTTTTCATTATATTTATAAAGACATCCTTTCAAAAATAACTAACGTATCTAACCAAATATTGCTGCTGTTAGTTTTATTAAAATGAGCCTTCTGTGTGTGTTTGCTTACTGTGAATGTTGCAGTGACGCAGGCTTTTCTATGCAACACACTGCACAAGCATACTGTTCATGTAATGCTATCACGCTCTTTTTAGGAAAAAACGTACATGAATATTATTGAACTGAAATGAAATATTCTTTCCCCAACCCCACAATTCCAAATCTTACAGTCCAAAGACTCTTAGGCAAAAACATAATAAGAAATGATTTTCAAATAAGCAATCTTGGCTATTGCAAGAGTTTCCTCTATTCTACTCAGTGATATTGAAAAGCTTAAAAAAAGAGGGAGATTTTCTGAGTCACATTTGAATTTGCTTCTATCTTTTAGTACAAGAACATGGACTTCATTGACTGATGATTAAAAAAGTAGCGAATAGGCAACCTGAGATCTTGAGGTAACCTAATTTGCAGGAAGTTTTACCAAACACTGGGAATACAGCCCTATTTACTCTTTCTGCAACTTTAATGCCTTCCATTCCATGAAAAATTACAAAGGCAAGACCAACACAGAGGGCATTTGAAAACTGCCAAGTCCTGTTGCTGTTCCAGCCTTCCAGCCAGAAATATTTACACTTTACAAGCCTACCTGACACACTTTGCAGAGAGAAGCTGTGACAGAATTATGGGCTCCCCATGGTATCTATTTAAACATGTGCAAGAGATTGCATTTGTCTCATGAATTCTCTCCCTTACCCATTTTTTCATGTGGCAAAATCCAAAGGGAGAAAAGAGGGAGAAAGTCAGAAAGAGTAAAAAATAAAAATGAGAATCAAAGAAAAGTAAGAAATTGGTAGGTAACGGAGGAATCCTACTCCTTTCAGTGCAGTTAGCCCCGTGACAGCTGAATACCCTGGACTCAGCAGCAATGCAATAGGACAGCAATACACCTATTGGTAGAGGCATTTAGGGATGCAGAGTTTTGAAGAAATCACAATAAAGGTACATCGAACCACACCTATATACAGAGATGACACCATACGTTAAGGAAACAAAATTTGAAAGAGAAAGAATGGAGAAAAGGGAACAACCCGTTTAGGTCAAAAATACGTGGGAATGGATAGTAAAAGAAGTGCTAGTTGTCTCTCACAGTCCCAAGGATGCATACAGGATGTATGCAGCCCCAAGGATGTATGCAGAAAAGACAAACATCATTGAAGTCTACAATGAAACCATGACCATGCTACTCAACAGACCCTTAATACGACTCACACGACTCACATAAAGCAGACAGCTCTATCTATCCCTACTTCCCTCTGCTACTGATTAATAAAATAATAAGAAGAAAAAATGGAAAAAATCTAAAGAGCACCTAGAAGAATAATCAAAATTATGGGGTAGATTCCATGCAAGAAAAAACACATTAGAGCAGACTCTCAGGTCCAGAAAAGCAGCAGCTATGATTATTTAACCTTCCAGATAATTCTCTGATGTGAACCTTCCAGATAATTCTCTGAGTGGTAGAAAAAACATAGTGACACTTTTCCTGCTAGTTTTCCTAAGGGAAAAAGTTGCAACTATTACAGACTTGGATTCCTGAGTTTACTTACAAGCTCAAGCTAATCCATTTTTTTTTAAACAAAGAGAATAAAAATACTGTAATTCAGGGGACTGAGAGATGAGCAAGACAGATGTTATGAGTCAGATGCTCAATTTGCATACAGCAACATATTTAATAAACCCAAAAATAATTTGCACCATACAAGAATTATGCCTGCATGAGAAATGCCTTTCCCCACGCAGCTCCTGGATGGCACCAGCAAGCACGGAGGGCACAGCAAGGATGTCCACGCTGGCAGCAGCCACACGGCTTCATGCAAGGGAGTCGTTCAGCTGTGACGGGGCTCTCAAACTCACACCAACAAGTTTCGAGTGCAGCTTGCTGCAATGTTCCTTCTGGAAACAATCACGTTCATTCAGCCAGCGATACAAAGGAACCTCTAGAGTGACACTAGGTCTCACTCAAATATTCCACAGATTTCCTAAGCTACAAATGGAACACGTTTACATGTTCTTCAAACAGAGAAACTCTAAGAATACTGGACTTACTTTTCATCAACCATACCATTTGTCTGACAGTTGTTGTATTTATTTTAACTCTCAAATTATGATGTTTGTCAAAACATGTTGCTTTCTTTATATCACCATATGCCAGGCTAAATCGTCATATATTCACTAGTGTGTCATGACTGCATCAGCATTTTGCAAAGCGTGTTTCTCAAATGCAGAATATTCTTTGAAGTACTACATTACTAAAGTAGTAAGAAACTACTGAAACTGCTACAGCTGTTCGGACTGCCTTAGCTGGAAATGGGCCTGCACGTATTTAAAGTCTGGATCTTTAGGAGCTCAGAAGATGAAAAATGCAAACTGTTTTCACATCTCTTTTTTTGATGCCTTATTCTTTATCAACAGACAAATAGGCAGCATGGCCTTATGATTCTTTTATCTATTGTTATAAAATATTGGTATTGTGTATGTTTCTCCTCCTGAAAAAATAGTTTGATAAAATAGGTTTCAAACTTTCAGCCTGCATCTTTTTAGCAAAGGTGAATACTACCTAAAAGGAATATGCTAAAGTAAAAAGATAGTGATAATGAATTTCTTGTCTTCAGCTCTTCTGACCCTCACAGAATGATGAGACAGTTTTGAGCAGCAGAAAACTTGTATAAAATCCTACATCACCAACCCTATCCAGAGCCCAGCCTGCTAAGCATCTTCTTCCAGTATTGTGATACGGAGCAGGCATTACTTCTAAGATAATTCTCAAAATTATAAACAAGGCAAAAATCACAACCTGTAACAATTCCTAAGATAAGGAAGCTAATAGATTAATGCATCAAAAAAAAGCCTACTTGCTTTAATTTATATCTGGAGAAAAAAAAACACTTCTATATATACAGTTGATTTAAATTAGAAAAAAAATGAGCTCAGCAAAAAAGAAGCTGGAGAAAGCAATAAAAGAGAAATCATTCTGTATCGAAACAGACACACAGAGAACAGAAACATAGAGTATATTCTAGCAACGGGGCTGACACTCCTTTGAGGATGGGAAGCTAAAGCTAAGGGATAGGTTCATACATATTTTTACGTCTGCTTTTATTAAGTTCAGTTCGAATCACTTTTGGTCTATGTTCACCTGCACAATAATCTCTCCCAAAATGACCTCACAGTTCATTAGCTACAGTCTTGATTAGGCAATGCTTCTACAAGCTAGAACTTGTATTTTATTTTATTGGCTTGAACATATCAATTGAAGATATCAATACTAAGTAAGAACTGTTAGAAAACTGTAGTTTTAACATTAGGATTTTTATTTTTCATTTTCATATTTTTTCTCACTGCTGCAATTTGCTCTATCTTTTCTTATAGTCGAGGAATTTCAATCTCCAACAGCTCATGGTGTTATCCCTCTTTGTAGCTGCAGATTGAAAGGATCAGAAAAGCACAATTTTCAGGTCAGTCAGCCATGAGATCTTCGGAAAGGGACCTAAAAAGTAATACCTACCAATCTAAAATTCTAAGAGACCATCATTGCAGACCCACTCTATTCTATAAACAACTGCAGTTTCAAACATTCATGACATTCAGTGAAAAGACAAAAAAAACTTTTTACAGAAAACATCAAAATAAAATCTCTAGAAACACCCCCAAAACATGAGTGTCAAAAACTGACACTTTGCCATGAAAAATATTCGGCCAAAAAATCTTGAGAATCTTTAAATGGGGGAAGTTTTACCAAATTAAATGCAGACACAGGATTTGATCCCATATTAACTGTTTCCCTGCATGTGGAAAACAAACGGCAGAAAACACATGAGCAGAAAGAGAAGACAGCAAGGAGCCAAAGCATGATCAAACACTTGGGGCTTGTCCTTCCCCACACTGAAGAGAACGCTTTAAGGAAAGTGCTGTTTGAAAAGAGCTTTAAATTTGTATGCAAAAGCAGTCTCCTCTTTGTTTCTTCTCATCACAGGTAGCTCCTGGGCTTTTCATAGCCCTAACCAGTCCACTTATTCTATAGATGGGGAATTAATGATGTCTTTTACACAGAAATATTTAGACGTTTGAAAATGTTCAATTGCAGCAGGGAGTATTTTAGAAATTTACTCTGGGAAGTCTCTCACAGCCCTATTAATAATTAACATTCATTATAATACAAAGCCTCTCCATTTAATAGCACAATTGTCCACCACTGAAGGCTAATTTTCAGCCCAATAATACTGTAATAGATGAGGTACTAGTGATTATATGATCATCCTTCATTTTTACGATTCATTACAAAACAAGAGGAAGGACTAGAAAACATGTAGTAATTTGGAGAACAAGGCTACACTGTTGCTGGTTTGTGAGGGTTTTTTTTCTTTTTTTTTTTCTTTTTTTTCCCAAGCTTTCTAGTCTTCTGGGATTTAGATGTGACTGTTTTCATGATTTCTAGAATTCAAAGTCACAAGAAGCATAACTCTTATTATCCTAACCACCTCTGCCCTTAACGTGATTACTTAGCTTTGGCGAAGTATATGCCTTCCAGAAGGACATTGAGTTTTGTCCTACATACCAGAAGGAACGAAGAAGGGACTATGCTCCCTGCTAGTCAGATCCAAAGGTTAATCACCTCACAATCATAGACAAAAAAACAAAAATCACATTTCTCATTTGAGTCCAATCCATCCTTTCTGTGTAGGATTAAGGACTCCTTTAGAAGCACACATTTTCCTCCTCAAGTTTCTCATGCACTATAACACAACTGCCTTTCAACGCTCTTTCTGGTTGGCTTAGGAAAAGGAGATCTTAAAATCTCTCCAAGGTATCTTTCTTCAATTTCCAATAATTTTGGCTCTTTTCTGTACCCACTTATGAATTCTCACTCAAACAGGGAGACCAGAGCAAAAAGTGCTTTCCATTTACCCATCAGAGTTGCATCAACTCTTTGCAGTCTATCATCATACAGTTGCTTGCATACTGTGGCCATGAAATTCTTTGCAGGCTCATCGATTTTCAGAATAATCTTTTCCGTATTGTAAGTATTCGCGCATTTCTAGACTGCAGGTTTACATCTAGAAATCCCTCTCTGGTTCTTCTTCGCATACAGCCCAGAAAACCCTCTATCACTGCCCTGTCTACAGCATAATTTTAAATCTTATCATTTCTGAACTGCATGAGCATTGTTTCTACATTTACACCAAAAATCACTGATAAGACAAGAACCCAACGCTTCAATGTTAATTCATTAAGAAACTTGCAGACATGTACCTAATCAATAATCTTCCTTTAATGTATTTTACAACAAAAAGGCTGTTTTGCACCCACTCTGAAATTCCTCCCAGGTGGCACTTCATTTATTTTTGGGTGGGTTATGCAATCCTCGGTCAAATTTCTTAAAACAATTAATTACACTTGTATTTCAATCTCCATTCTCTTTAAAAAGTTAAAGAATTGTTTTTTTATCCTGTCTTCATAGCGCTTCCCAGGGCCAATGGGTTGGGAAAGAAGCCTATGGAAGCAAATGTTGCAGAGGGATGTGCAGGGGGACTAGATGGTCAAAGGTCCCCTTTGCAGCATGATGGAGATGGATGGGGACTAAGCAACCAAGGCAATAACACAGTGGGAAAGCTCCAGCTATGAAGAAAAAGTGAAAGCCACAAAATGGTGATTCGGATCTGCTTTTCAAGGCTCTGCCTCCCATGGCTAGAGAGAATAGGAGTGATGCTTTCTCACTATGATTTAAAGGGACCAGTTAAAAAACTCAGCATTACAGCAATGCTCCAGTGACTTGCTGGGTAGCACTGGAGCTCGTTTATTTCAATAAAACATACACATAGTAAATTCCTACTTCAAAATAGTAGACAACTATTTAGCTTAGCTCTTTTTAAACACAATTAAGTATTGGATCACACACACACAAAAAAAGCCTTTCAATTACTGTGCTACTCAGAAATAAACAAGTATGAAAACAATTATTTCCCTCTGGAGTGGATAACACTTTCAGTTTAACAGTCACTAGCAAAGTAATTTGTGAAGTTTATTAAGATTATGGCTTTGCAGGCTCTAATTTATTGAGACAAAGCCTCATTTATGCAGAAACATTAGGACATACTACGACTCATTTTGTATCACATTTTCTTCCTAGAAGAAAATTTTCACATAATCACTTCAAATAAATGAGGTGTTAATATCCAATGAGCCGAGTCCATTTAATATGCTTTTGCAACAATACATACTTACGAAAAAATAGCTTAAAATTTTTCAAACTGAAGAATAACTCAGTAGTCAAACAACAGTCAGATCAAGTAGCTGGCATTTGTAAATGAGTTCTTTCTGGCTAAGCATGAGCCTACATAACTTAAATGGAGATATACAGAAATAACTTAAATATGCAGCTATAATTGCATAATGGTTAGGTCTCAGTTTGCTAACTCATATTACTTCATTCCCTTTTATAGAAAACATTGCACTGAGTTCTAGGGGATAAAAACTGCTTCTGTAATTGTTGATAAGCTTTTCTATTTGTTTGCACTGTTAGGATAAGAATTGATGTGAGCACTGGGGTTCAAACATAAGGGGTTACCAAAGTCAATAACTGCTATGACATCCTGCAACATCCAAATATCTGCTCCTGTTTATTTAAATTATGGCAAACCTGAATAAATCGGGCAGTACGGATGCATGAATTAAGCTCTCTTCGCAGTCTATGTAGCTCTGCTAA
The DNA here is from genome assembly GCF_059628265.1 of Tinamus guttatus. Taxonomy (NCBI): domain Eukaryota; kingdom Metazoa; phylum Chordata; class Aves; order Tinamiformes; family Tinamidae; genus Tinamus; species Tinamus guttatus. The sequence goes on along the minus strand of NW_028288821.1, from coordinate 13,906,753 downwards.
GTCCTGCTTAGTCAGAGGTCTGATGAAACTATGTGGCTCTTGTGACAACCTGACTGCGTGGTGCACGGTACCGAGTCAGGCGCCTGTGCATCCTGCTGTGCACAGCAGACGTGTGGGCTGTGCCTGGAAAAGGAAAGCAGAACAATGTCAGGAAAGTTATTATGGGAGCACTGCTGCATTACCAAAACATGGTTCCTACTGACAAGGGCGCCTGAAACCTATTTAAAGTTTTCAGAACAGTAACACTTGCAAGAAATCAGAACAGCCTGCACCAGCTACACCACAGACCAACTGCTTAACTGCCTTATTTTTTGATTTTAATCAGTATTTGAAATGTTTCAAAGAATTTGTTTTGCAGCCTTAGGATTATGCTTTTCAAATTCACTGCCCGTGTGAAAATGCAAATACATATATGAATGCACACACATATACCAGTGCGAAGCTCTATTTCATGGTGTATGTGTCCTCTTAAATTTCTTTGATAAAAATAGCCTAAGAAAACAAAAATTGTCCTACTTGAGCTTAGTGTCTTCCTAAATATGCAGCACAGTACAGAACAAGTTGTTATCTTATGATCAGACAACTACGGGAATAATCACCTAAAGATTTATAAAACTAAAAATTAAAGAGTGAAACTCCCTAAGTTCAACGAGTAATTCTGCCCATCTACAGCACTCAGCCCTGCAGACCAAACTTCACTTCTGTATTTATTGTATCAGATGGCAGCATCGTTCACAATGTAAGATATCAATGACCTGCAAGATTTTCTGTTTTGCTGTGTTAATCCATTAAGTGGATAACACATGCACTTTACATAAACAACACCAGTGCAATTTTAAAAGCTCTGCAAGTAATAGCTTCCATTCTCTCTCTATTTAAAAAAAAAAAAAAAGGAAAACACAAAGAAATGAACTTTTATTAAGGATCAAAATATATTTAAAAAAAGGGAAAGATAAGACAAGTCACAAACTCTTCGGGAATTCAGCAAGTTCAGTGGTGGGAAGATTAGTGCAAAGAATTACAATGAAAATACTCTTTGGCTTTTGTGTGCTATTGGCTCACATTACTTCATTTTAGCAGACTAAATCCTGTTAAATTAACAAACCACACAAATGTATTGTGTTCCTATGTATCATGTGAGAACATATATTTTTGTTAAATAAAGCAAGGAAAAAATGTAGCAGAGCTATTATGGTATATAATTAATTGCAATCACTATATGTCATGAATTTGTTTTATTTTAAATTATAACTTTGATCTTTCTGTGGCTCTGCTTTTTCTGGATAGCTGATGAGTTTTTAATCTTTGTCCTTTCTACCTTATCTTAAATAATGATCATGTGAAAATAAAGGGAGACTGTTAGTATATTTTTGTTCAGTAAGTTGGTTAATTCAAATACCTCTCAGCAAGAAATAGTGTGAACAAAGCTATTTTGGTCCAGCAGGTGGTAAGGATCAAAAGTGAAATAAATCAGAGGAAATACAGCAGTTACAGACATTATTATACCATCTCTCTTATGGTCCGATAGTTATGGTTTTAGCTATCAGCTGCATTAGAGCTTACTATTCCTCAGCATAGACAACTTTGAAGGAAAAATTGCCTTGATGTACAGCCTTGGAAATAAAAGTTCTTAGGGAGGAGGAAATATCCCCTCCTACACCACAGTACATTTAGGGGAGGGGAGAAGGGGAAGGGGAAGGATTATCATCATTTATCGTTAGTGTACTTGCTTCTAGGAAGTTAGCAAAATGTCTTCATCTCTTGCCCCTTTTCACCCTTACTCACACAAGACTTTACACAGACGACTGTTTTAATTGGGGAGAGTCATTTATTCTGCACAGAAAAAGGCAAGCGGGAACTCTGCGGAGCCTCTGCAGGTCTCAGCCCGTTCCCGTCTGAAGCAGCACACGCAGGGCCGGCTGCTGGTTGAGCCAACGGCAGAGATGTGACAGGACTTGGAGCAGGTCACCTCATCCCGCCGCTCATGAGTCACTCCTAGGGAGACCCCTGAGGTGGCCGCAGGGACGCGGGGGGCTCCGGAGGGGATGGCCCATGCGGAGAGCACAGCTCCAGCTCCCGTACGGCCCCAGAGCTCAGCTGGGATCCTGCCGCTCCGAGCGGGAAACATCCTCCTGCTCCTCCCCGTATCGAGTGTTACCACAGAAATGGGCTAGGGCAACGCACAGCCCGGCCTCTGCGCTTCCCGGAACAACAAATGTACGTGCCAGGTCAAGGCAGTTTCTAAAATCACATTTTGGTCCTACTAAATCTTAAGATTGTGTTCCTTTGTTACTCCTCTGTGTATACTGCGTATCCTGTTTTACTCAGATTTCTTTTTTTTTTTTTTTTTGAAAATACAAATCTTCAGATATTGAAGAGCTTGAGAAGTAGAGGTCATGCAGCAATTCAACACATGAACTAAAGTCATGAACTAATGTTTTCTATACACATTCCCAGAACTCTATTAGATGACTGCAGCACGCTTTTAAAAAAAATAGCAAACCCAAATAACATCAACCAGAAATTGCCTTTTTATGTACCTCATCTTTGGAAATGCAAGGAGACTATTTCTAAAGAAACTTGTTTTTTCTCATTTAAAAAACTGATCTGCAGAAAAAAAAAAAAAAAGGAACTCTTCCTCCCTCCTCAAAACACTCATAATTCTGGCTCAAATACAAGTAGTTCATTTTGAGCTCAAAATGTTTCTTTATTTTCCAATTCCTACACTTACAACTCTGTCTATACCGATATCTAGCTGTTAGGTATGATGCTAAAATTAATTTAGATCCTCTCAATGTGCAAGAGTACTTCACCCATTCTGCTATACTACGGCTTCCATCATGCATCACAATTTGTTTTTTTAGCCATAATGTTTCTATCTTTCTAAAGAGTATGGTTGTTTCCTGAAATAATCATGCATTAATACATGCAGAGCATAATTTATGATGTATTTTTATATTTTTATTATGTATTTTAAATTTATGTAACATGAAAAGTAGTTGGTGCTACTGTGATTTCCCAGGTCACCTTCTTTTATGAATATGTGGAATTACATGTCATACCTATATATTAAAAATATTTGAATGCAAATTTGACTAAGTATATGGATAATTACATACTGCATTTAAGCATCTCTCAGATGAAAATGGTAGTCTTTTTAATTGCTATGTTTTCAATATTGGTTTTAGGGGAAATATCTGTTGGGGGCTATAGAGGGTCTGAGGTAGCAGATACTAAAGAACGAGCATTTAACTTACAGACATTAAACACTTGCATTCTTTATACCTTCAAGGCTCTAGCTATATCACACAGCTGCATTTCTGTCTTATTTCTAGCAGATAATGTTCAATTCACTTTACTTGTCATCTTGTACCCTTGCATTGGCAGCCATCCCCTTAATGCTCAGTTAGCCATGGACAGCACAGCTCTATCCTCAAATGTGAGACTTTGAGATATAACATATAAATCAACCTTCCAACATCCTGAAGTGGAGCTGTGACAAACTGTTCTGGTAGTCAAGTGCTACATAATATATTTAGCTTGAAAGGCAACACTACTCCAAATAAGGATGGAGGAAAGGACAACACGATAGTATGGTGAAGCAACAAGTCTTCCTATACATGATACAGCTCTTTGTATTTATATTCACAGTAAAGAAGTCAGCTAGGTCACTCCTGCAGCATATTAGTTACTACTGTAGAAAGCAGAAAAACAAAGGACAGAAAACACTTAAGACCAGAGTTAAATTTATCATACATTATTGCAATTTCAAGCATGCCTGAATTAATTCTTCCTAACCAAACTACGTATTGAGCAATAGAACAAAAACATGTGAGAGTACTTAGAAAGTTTATTATATACAGCATGATTTACCCAAGCTCTTCAAGAGTTTTCAATCCCCCTTCTACTCTTTCCCTCACCAATGGCACTGAGTGGCAGGCGGAGGTTTATCTGTTGGGAGATTTCCTTATTGACATAAAGCCAGGTATTTGGAGATGTTGATAAACAGGGCTGAGCAGCAGCATCAGCAAATCTAAGAGGGAAACACTGGTAAAATCATATCTTTGTACAGAAGCTTCCTCAACAAGGACCAAAAATACAACCCAACCTTGGAAACACATTGAAGCCCCCTCCACCTAGGTTTGATGTAAAGAATCAGTTGCCAAGCACAAATCCAGATTACAACCTAATTATTCCAGCCACAGAGAAAAAAATGCAAGATTTGTACTCAAGATAATTTGCAAAGTGTGGTACACCTAATTTTGTATGCTCATTAATAAACTAAAGCAATATTCAAGAATTCAGCATAAAATGGTAATTCACCACCAAAATACCTTTCTCCCCCTGAGAGGAAGACATAGGAAAACTCAGAGTGTACCTATGTAGTATAAATAATAGATATGTATTATACATTTTGTGTAAATATTTCTTTTAAACTGTGAGAAATAACCAATTTAGCTTTATAAGCATGGAGCCATTTCACATCCTTTTCCCGTAGAGAGAACCTTCAACAGGCTCTACCCTGAGGACAACCATGATCTAGCGAAGGTCTCCCTCACTTGTGGCTAATTCCTCTGGATTGACAAAGCACCACTTACACATCTGTTAATGCATTCTCATTTGGTTGATTCATAGATCAGCATCACTGGTGTTCTGCCAAAGGATAGATGAGCAACAGTATTTGGCTACTGGGGTGATTTAAAATGATTGGTGGAAACAAACCAGCTGCAAACTAACTGAAGGTCTAGCTCCCATTCAGGTGTCAAATGAAGTGTCATCTTAATTACAGCTGTTGTGCTTTTCACTCAGCTCAGATTTTTTTTTTCTAACTACTGAATCCCAACTGTTGCAGGATTCCTTTCCATATCCCAAAACGTCAGGCGATGCAGTCACAGAGAAGCTGCCACTTGAGAAAAGGGAACAGAAAGAAGGATTTCCAGCAGCAAACAATCCAGTGGGTCCAGTTCTGCAAGGAGAACAGGGCACGTGCCCGTGCACTGAACACTGGCATTCTCTGCCCTCTGCATGCCTCGCTGTGGTTCACATAATGCCTATATTTGTTAATTAAAATCATTCCTTACCAAAACCAAGGAAGTAAAAAGATTGTAGCCTGAAATCTTTCATGAATCAAATAGCACGTGTAACTGAGCGGTTGATACAGATATTTAACACTGATTTCCCTCGGACTGTTCTGTACTGGTTTTGCACCACTGTCCCCTCACTGGCAAGCCCCGACGCGCTGCAGAGTCACACCAGGGTGCCCAGCACTGAGCAGACCCACGGGAGGGATTTACAGAACAATACGAGCCGTGTCTCTGTTCTTAAAGGAAATCTTCAGTAAAGTTCATTCCCCAGCAAAAGCGCCAGATACCTCCACTCATGGTTTGGTGCCCTCCTCCATGGCCTAACACACAAGGAAAAAGGAGCTCCAGAACTTTGCTTTAAAAGAATTTAAAAAATTCTTCAGAACTTCTCATGTACCACTAAAAACTCGAAGTGGTTGTCAACACCATGCAGAATTTTCCTGTATGAAGACACTGTGCTGCTGCCTACATTGCCTTAGAATTCTTTAAATAATACCACATTACAGCCCGTTCAGAACACCAAAGAGAACTAAGCCTCATGCTCAGACTCCAAACTTCAAGCAGAACTTGCTATTTATTCACTTAGTAGTAAAAGCAATAAAACAAACTGTTTTCAGGCTGAAATGTATTAAAATGGAAAACAAGAAGTTTCCTATGAAATGCCTTCTATCAGTTATGGCCAATAAAAAGAAAGATCTTCCCAGCCTAACCTGTAAGTATCCAGCAGAGCTTGGACAGGCTGTGGTTAAATCATAGTTAAAGTAGTGCAATGATGTTAGAGGCACGAAAACTGAAGAACTGAGCAGAGACTGCTAAATATCCCTCTGCAGTAAAATGTGGCCAGAATTTGTTTGTAGGGTATGTACCTACTGTGACCTCCAGAGAGAAAAATCTGGTACACAGGAGGTCTTGAGTTTCACTCAGGTAAAACTTAATTTTACAGATCAGAAAAGGCAAGAGGAAAAAGCGTGGCTTGCTAGAGGAGAAATTATGCATTCTTTTAGTTGAGAAGAAATGAAGGATTTGGAACATTATGTGCCAAAAATGCTCTTTTTACCCTTAACTTCAATTGAAATGCAGCATGTGCCTTCCCTTCATACTTGGAAGGCACCCCAAATGCTTTGAAGTTCATCAGCCTAATGAGGAAGCCCATATAGCCGAGGCAACTGCTGAATACTTAGCAGCTCTTAAAAAAGAAAACCATTTATAAACCTAAAGGAACAGTTATCCAAATACAAATATAAATTCACTTACTAGCTCTGCTGCTGACATGACTCATTGGATTCTGAGAACAAGATTTAAATTTAAAATGGAAAGGTATCAAAGAGGCCTTTGTTTTGATTCACTGTAGTATTGAACACGATATATCTACAGTAAGAACAAAGCTATAACTTTCATCAAAGTTTTGCATTCTTGGCGTCAGATATGTACAATTACTGCACCAGCTGAGTGCCGTAAGGATTAAACCCAATGTTGGCTCTAGAAGCCTAAAAAGGGAACAAACTTTTAAAAACTATCTACCAAGCTTTTAATGTGGATAAGATCTGTGTCCAGGAAGCATTACTCATGACCTGTAATACCAGTTACTACCTCAAACTCTGGGAAAAATCATTCTAATTAGAAAATTAAATCAAGAGAAAAGTTATCTGTACAGAAAATATTTGTTCACACTATTAGGCTCTCCTAGTAAACTCATGAATTTGGGTCACATCAAGGGATGCGCGAAGTATTTTTATGCTGCATATACATTCATAAAATACTTTTGAAGCTTGCTTATTAAAGCCTACATTTTGGTTACTTTTTTGCACTCCTAATTACTTTGTAGATAAAATCTCTTCAGAAAAACAATTTGAAACAAAACAGCCTTTTTAGAAACAAGGGCAGCAATGAAGTTAGAAATGGCTACTTTTTCTCCAATGTAATGATTACTCTTAATATTGGAATTATGTTTTCTAAGATGGAATTAGGTATTTTGAGTCAAAGGGAGCGTACCCTGTCTGTTTTTTTTTTCTGTATTTGCAAATCGTTTTCTTATTTTGGTGTGAGCAAACCTGTGTGCTTATTCAGAACGTGAAGTGACACTAAAGACACTAACTCATACTATCAAGCTGTAGAGAAAGCTGTAGAAATTGTTAAAAAAAAAAAAAAAGTAGAACTTTTATTTATATTTGTCTTGGCTTTTTACTGCCTTCTCCCAAGCTTATCTCATCAATTTGCATGCCAAACATGTAATTAAAATCACGGCATTCCACAGATGCCACCATGTAAGACAACCAGAGGAAATAAAGGGGGAGGAGAAAACAGCGAAATTTAATTTTACGTATGCAAATAAACAGACAGCAAATGTGACCATGAAAGTAGATAAGCAGACTGGGAAAGGACGGGGAATAGAAAGTAAAGAGGCCGCTGGGCAGAGGCCGTGGCGCAGGAGCTCGGCCGGCTCCTGCAGCACAGGGGGGCACTGGCAGCTTATGTGGTAAAAATGTGGGTTTTGTGAATCAAGATCATCCTCCCATTCACTTCAATGGGCAACAGATCAAGTCCTGAAGTTAACCGGCTGAATGTCCTCCATCATTTTGATTAGCTTCTCTTCGGATTGGTCTTTTTTTTTTTTTTTTTTTACAGGACTAACTTCAAAAATGAGAACAGTGAAGGGAAACGCAAGAACAATTTTCACTATTTCCTACCGCAAAGGGAAAGCTCTGTGTCCACTGAATACGAGACCAGACTGAAGGGGATTAGAGTGCAGCAAGGGAGATTTGTAACAGATTTTGGCACAATTTTCTAACAGTCAGTGAGCATATGGATTGCCCAGGGACTCCGCACAATACTTATTACTCAGAATTTCCAAGAAGAGGTTAGAGAGCTTTTGATAAAAAGCACTAGGTGCAGCTGATCTCAATTTGGAAAAAGCAGAGAGAATGACCGGAAGAGGAAGAAAATGGAAAAATTAAAAAAAAAAAAAATCAGCCCTTGCTCAATTTCTTATGATTGTGACCTGCTCGAAGAGGAAAAAAAAAAAAAAAAAAAAAAAAAAAAAAGGTATCTGGTGGAAGGACTAAACTCTGTAAAACAACACAAAAATACAACAATGTATGGATGTGAGCTTCAGTGTTTTTCCTTTAAGGTACAATGTGTCTTGCCATCTTCTTGTCTAATATATTTTTTTTGCTCTGCTTCCTAATTATCTTCGAGAATAACCACCATGTCAGGACTTGCAGTCTTTCCTCTGTACTATTCACTGCTAATTTGTCTTGAGAAAAGACAGCAAGTTCAAATCTTGCAAGAACCTGAGAAATAAGAGGACCACCTCCAAGAAAACAGCACTATAGCATACAGAAGCATTTTATTTGAAGTGATTCTTTGTAACTGTGACAAATTTTAAAGTTTAAGCATTCTGACCATGACAATAGCTATGCTATGACTTCATCTGAGCATTTTGCTAAGTCAAGAATGGTGCAAAAATTGTGCTACTGTGCCACTTGTGATGTTGCACATTGCTATGTACAGTCTCAAGAGTTGATACTGGAGATACCAGTAAGAAATACCCTATTATTTGCCATACCCACATTCTAGAAAATAAATAAAGAGAACAGCAGTCCTTTGCGCCCACCTTGTCTTGGGTAAGATCAAGTCAGTTCCTAAGGGGAAAGAGGAACATTTCTTCCTTCTTGCAGTTCACAGTAGTTCAAAGCAGACAGGTGTTAGTCAAGAAAAGTTTCCTTTCTGACACTGAAATTTGTATTATAGGAATTGTACCATCTACCTACATACCATACATGCCTATATATACAGCCCAATATAAAATATATAAAATTTATATTATATAATTATAGCCCAATAAAATGCACACACAACTCAAACATGACAAAAGATGAGCAAGAAGATGACTTCTGAGCAGTGAGCAGCTCCTCATTAAATATTCTGAAGATATAATGTGAAAGTATAACAGAACCTACAGATTTTTTCCAGAGAGTGGAAAAAAAGTATGTTGTGAAATCAAGTTCAAATTGTATTAACATTATTAAGAACAATAATTCTAATGTTAATGGCATACAACTGTCACCATAAAAATTCATATGGTGTGAAAAGGTATGGGGATGCATTTTAAAAAGCCAGTTCAAGACTGAATTAATATGCAAGATTACACTGGCACCCTTAAATGAACACTCCTGGCTTGAGGCTGTGAGAGTTTGAAAGATCAGACAGAGGTTAGTGCAAATTTTAGGCTGTCAGGAAATACCTGACAAATAATAAAGAGCAAAACTCTGCAGCTTGTTTTAGTTTGACATTAATGAGGGTCTTTGCTTGGGCAAGGGAAAGCACACAAGTTTTGTGCTGGAAGGTGCAGTGATGGCCACATAAGACTAGATTCATAAAGTGCTGTAGGCATATGGATAATTTGCTACCAAATGGTATTTACAGTGGGGAACGCAGGATCCTCATAAATACATCGAGCATGAGACACCTAAAAAGAAGTGGTTCGTGGAAAGCACAGAATCAAGCGGAGACACCCAAACGGATATGCTACAATGAGGAGAAGAACTTCAGGCTTCAAACAGATCTATTTTTCTTGACCCTAATCCACACATCTGAAGTCAATTTAATGGTGTCATGAAAGCTTAAATGAAGAAAAAGATCTAGCAATCATAATTCTCTAAGAAAGCCATGAAGATCCCTTCCCACTTGAAGGATAAACTTATTTTGGGATCACAGGGAGCAAGGAAGTAATTGTTTGCTTAGACCAAGGTAGAACTGCAAGTGCCTCAGCTTCTCTTTGTTTTATGTGAGCAAATTTCAAAAATCCAACAATGCAAGATACAGAGATACCCTGGCTTTTCTGCTTGTTGGTCCTTTATTTTATCTTCAAGTCAATTTACCCTAGTATACCAGCTAGAGGGCTTCAGGGGAAACCATGACATTCTAAGCACTGCAAATCCTGTACTGAAAATGATTTAGTGTGATTCTCTCCCACATATTTCTTAATTAACCTCTCTAATAATACTACCAAATATAGTCCCTTTCTAGTTTGGTTTCAATATAATTCCACTAAAGTCAATGAAGGTAAGCAGAAGTTAAATGTTCTCTAAGAACAAAGTCATACTCTTGGCATCCATCCTGCTGACCCCTATCAACTCAAGCGGGGTGTTTAATCAGGCCTTCGATACTAAGATCTCTACAGACATAGCTGTTTTTGATACAGCTTTGCTCTCCCTGGACTGGTACAATTTTGGTGGTGACTGACCATGTCCCTCTGCCATAAGGAGCTTAACTATTACTCATCCATATTTGAAAACCCTGGTAGTTGGAATCAGGATACATCTCTTGGGTTTGCACATTCATTAAAAAATAAATAAAAAATAAGAATAAAAATATCCTATATCTAACACTTCAAGTATGGAAAAAGCTTGAAATGGACTTAAATCCTCCAGCCCAGAAAATCAAGGATAAGAGATCTACTATTGCAGTCTTAAATATAATCACCTTAAATACTTAATGTTTTCTTAATGCATCAGTTTGACACTGCTAAAACAGATATCAAAAACAAAATAAGAAGGTCTGTCTAGCAGCTTTTATGAGCAGTGTGATCCTTCATAGAGAACACAGTCTTGCATTCGCAGTACTAGAACATAATTAGTTTTAGCATACATGCATTTTCCTCAAGACAAATCACTGATCTTATTAATAAGAGTTTTTCACTCTGTGTGAAATGTATTAAGAGAAGCTGACCATGTTATGAAGTGTGCACTCAAGGACACATACCATTACAGGGACCTAGGAAAAAGGCTATCGAGCTGCCAGCAATGACTGTAGTCTAATGGGAGACAGAGATCAATAGTAATACAGGTACCCAGCTAATTAATACCTGATCTATAACTGTCAACTCTGTACCTCCCTCATTAAAGAAGGATCTTTTCATGCATACAGGAGGCGATTTCTATGAGAATTAATCTGTGGAAAGGCAAATGAAGGCAATGTAATACCGAGTGTGAAAAGCAAAGCTGGACAGCACATAGTCCTTCAGGATTGTTCCACTGCATTATAGTTCAATCCCTAAAAATTTTTGTGATTCAATTTGAATTTGTATGAGCAACAAACAGAAAAAAAAATGCCTTGCAAAATCTCTTTTGATTTTGCTATCACTGCTAGAAACAATGAAAAAGGCCAGTAGAGATGCAAAGACCCTAGCAATTTTCCTGAAAAATAATTGAGAAAATTTGGTGTAATCTATAACTTTCAGTTTGGAGCCCAAATACTTCCAGCTTACAGAACATCTCTTCCTTTTCTAACAAAATTCTAGCCTGTGATCATAATGATTAGGATTTATTAGCTCAATACTAGTGCCAAAGTGGCTAACTGATATCCTACCAAAACCAGAGGTAAATTAATGTCATTTCAAAGGCACGAGCCTGACTTGCAGTAAATAAACATTTTGTGTAACTTCCTCTACTCACATAACATCCCATAGCCATGCCTATGTGCCTTCCCTGTAGCGCAAGCTGCTCTTCCCCATTTCAAAACAAAGATCCCAGAGGACATGGGACTGGATCCAGAAAAGACATTTGCTGAGCCTGGGCAACTGGGACCTTTTTTCTCAGTAAAGAGTTAAGCAGGTAATAAAACCTCATAATTCTTGGTCCATTGCACAAAAATACCTTTTCTTCATTTTGCTTAAGCAGTAGAGGAAACTTTATAGTTTAATTATCATTATTATTTATAACTACTAGTGTTCCTAGATTTTGTTACTTTAAGAGAGCAGTCACCCCAAGATGTTGCTGGTACCACTTGGTTCAGAGGTATTCAAAGCCATGAGTTCCTTTGGCACATGGATAGTATGCAGTTTTGTTTGACAACAACTTTTTAGCTCAAGAAAGTAAAACTGAGGTGCTTTAGAGCATTATAATTTACAATAAAGGTTCTAAGCAGCTAATCCAAATAACTTCATGATTATAAAATTTATCTCTCCCAATGTTCAAGTGGTAAAATGAGCAATAGCTCATAAAGTAATAGTAGTATTGGAATCCATTCATTCTCTGATGACCTTCCACTGGCATTGAACTTCACTTGGCACTAAAAATATAGAAATATACCACCACTGCTTACTGATGAAATATATAATGAATGCAACCTGCTTTTTGGAATATTTTGTACTTTGTACAAATGTTCTGCTTTTCTGATAGCTCATGAATTCTTCGGTTGCTTCACTGCTAGTGGAAAACTCATTTTAATGAGCTTTCTGCATCACCTTAAAGTCCTCTTTATAGCTTGCTTAGGATGTGCAAAATAATCACAAAACTGATAGAATTTCTATGACCATAGAGTTAATACTGAAGGAACAAATTTAAAATTAAAAAGTCATTTTGACCTTCCACCTAGTGAGAGCTTTATAAGAGATAATAGAGTTCAATTATACTTTCTAAATAAATAGTGTTTCTTTTTACTTTCCCATTTAATGAAATGGAAATAAAGATCACCTAACATTTTATCATCAAATATTTTAGCTGTAGAGCTCTTTTAATGCATATTCTTGCATTAGAATAGCAAGCAGATTACCGGAAAAAATATAAACAGAAAATATGGCTTTTTGCCCTGTCACGAAATATGACAAGAATTCAAAAAAAAAATCCCCCTATAGAACCCTGATTGGTAAAATAAGATGGATGTTATGTGAATCTGTGTTCCATCACGGACATATTTTTAGGAACAGAAAACAATATCACAAGCTTTCAAAACAAGAAACAATGCCATGGAATAGAGATGTTATTAATTTCTAAAGGCTTTAACTGGTACTCACTAATTCAATACGAGCCATCAGGCTCTGCTTCCAGATACCAAGCCAAATCCAGTGCAGAATAGGGTTCATTGTATCCAAGACCATCTCTGTAGCGATTAATTTTTCACCGCCCAATTTTACCATTTTTACCAGGCTCAGATAATGTGCTTGTAGCAAATCAGTTTACTAATTCCAGAGGCATTACCCGGAACATTTGTACTGTCCCCCACCACACAGCCGAATTCTACCAGGTCTGAGTTATGCAATGGTGAGACGTGCACCAAAGCATCTACTGTGCACTTCAGCAGCCCACAAATGGCAGAAGACAACTGTCCTTCTTACAGCCTTCTTTACCATTTGTGGTGTCGTTCTCTGAATAGAGAATAGCTTTGTAAGCTGAACATAAGGTCATTATTTGCCTGTTTCACCTTCATAGCCATTTAAACTTTAGTTCCCTTCACTGAGAATATAACAGAATGTGTCCAGCAATCAAAGGTTAAAGCTGGAATCTGTTTTTTAGCATGGAAAGTCCCAGCCAATTCCAGTGGAGCCAAATGGACATGACCAATATAACACAATGAGGGCAAACATCTTTCGATATATATATATACATCTTTCTTTCTATATCAATATATATTTTAATAGCATATATGTAACAATATATCCTACAATCTTAATAATTATCTGTTCAACACAAGTTCAAGTTCAATACATACGCTTAAAGTTTGTTTTTTTCTTGTAATGATACTACTGAGAAAATATTTTCAGGGATTTTCAGAGACAGTTGTGCCTGTGATCTTGCCCTTTTATTTTAATAATTTCTGACCAAAAAATCCCATGGAGACAACATTTTAAATGCTACCACTCATTCTAACAAGCACTTATAGAATGATCCACTCTACAAATGAAAATGTAAATGAAAACCAAACAACACCATATGAAGAAATAACCCATCTATAGCTCCTTCAGAGTATATCCAATCCTTCACCAAATTAGGGCTCACAAATGAAGCTGATTCACCTAACATGGGCTACGTCACTTCTGACCCTACTTTTTACCAACACCCCACCTGTATATGCAAAGCTCACCTAACATGATTGCTACCCAGAATTTTATGATGCTATGTCCTGAATTTTAATCTCATCCTCTTTGCCCTTGACCACTAGAAAGCACCTCTCCATGTAATCATCAATATCACAGGCTAACAGTTAATTAGGTCTGTCAACACTTGTCAGGTATGAACAGTTGGTCTAACTGCATTTTCTGCTTCTGTAACACTGTCTACCCATTACAGCAAAAGTGTTTTAAAACAAAAAAAACACAATCATTACCATATCTCAGGGTTAAATTTCTTTTACCACTGCAACAGGGTAATACAAAATGCATACCCTATTGCAAAATTTAGAACTGAATCCCAAATCTGTTGGTTCTGTATTTCAAAAAAAATATATGAAATAAATTTTCACTGTTTCTGTTAATCTCTGCTTTGATTCTGCTAACTTCTGATGCACAGCTTTCCCTACAAAAGAGAGAAAGAAGCAGAGACATTTACTCCATAGAACTGTTACTTCATTCTGGTTTACCTGTAAACCTTGCCACTGCATCAGTGTTCACCTTCTGAATAGCCTCTTTGTGAGCCAGCAGACTTTCATAGCTGAAGAGTCATCAAAACTCGGCAATGATTTGTAAAGCTTTTGCATTTACTCATGTCCTAAGTTCACAAGGTATAAAATAACGAGAAGCCTACCTGGGAAGAAGGCAAAGACACCCTCACATACCTCCTACAGAAGAAGGTCCTGCTGAACAGGTTCCTTTTCTTCCAGGTAAGTGCGTTCCTGGGCTCTGAAACACTCCTACATAGCACAGAGATTTTCCTGAAGTACAGCCATGTTTTCTTTTTAGTGCGTTGTAATGACATAACTCCTCTCTCTGAAAAGAAGAAAGTTCTGTACATTTGTTGAGTGTGCATGTCAAGAGTCACATCTGATTTTGTATCACTGGCTATTTTGACAGAACTGCTAGAGCAAAGGCCAAATGGACAAACGTCTGTCTAGCGAAATTACGATAGGTTAAAGTTGACACATTGGGCCAAAATACTCTAAGAAATCCATAGAAAATTCCATTTCTTCAGAATTATAATACTCAAAATTTAGAGCAACCTATGTGTGTTAGGCCAACACGATGACTCACCAAGCTCAGTCTACTTCTGTCAAAGACCTCTCAGTGGCACAGGGGAACAGATATCCTTTTTAATGGACTCTCCTGCTGGTTTACTGCAGAAAGCATTCTTTACTAACTTAAGACAAGATATATACCCTAACATCGAGCAAAAGGAAAAGACAGCATTATTATAAACATGGTGTGAACCTCTGCATCAGAAAACAATAAAAGAAAGGAATTTTTAAAAAGGAGAGTTTTGATATGCAATGTGCAACAAATGTGGCAAAACACAAAGCCTGACAGACAAACTAGAAAATCATAACAAAACTGCAAAATTCCAGAAATCTATATGCAAACAGTAAAACTTGATGGAAACCTCACTTTTATTTACTTTTCTAATGGTAGAAAGCGCAGCTTCAATCACACCTGCAGATTTTTATAGATTTCAAATGCATTCATTGTAAGTATCAATGATCTTTCTTAAAAAGTTTTCTAACAGCATTATTTCTTATGGTTTTATTGTCAGATAAGACAATATTTGATTGAGGAATCCTATATTCACTATTAGCATCATTGTGAAAATTTTTGTTATTCCATAGTATGTCCATAGTATGTTTTGTTACTCCATAGTATGTCAGGAATCTCAACCAAAGTGACAATTACTTATCAACAAAGTGACAATTACTTATCAACGTATGAGCAGCACCTTTACAGAGGAATTCCTAACCTTTTAACTTTATATTCTTATATGAATTATTAGGTATTATTAGGCAACTTAATTACATAATAAATATGTGTAAAACCAAAGCTGGGTGCCTTGTGTTGTATCGAACTCTTAACTTAGAACAAGTGAAAACTGTACATAATAAGAAGACTCAAAATATTTTTTGGTTTACAGCTTGCAATGTCAATCTGCCTCTACTTTGTATTAACTGCATGACAAGGTGGACTGTTCATAGAACTTCAGAATCTTCAAGGCGTTTTTACACTTTTCTGGGATAAGTATCAGGAAAAGAAGAGTTTGCTACCCTAGTGCAAGTCTCATCAGAATCAGTCATTCGCTGTTGTTACAGAAGGAAGAAATACTGAGTTTGGTAAGTGAAAATTCAGCCACCATCTTGCACACTGCTTGCAACTGCAGGGGAATCTGTGGCTTCCTCAGCCTCATGAGCTCTCAGAATAACTGAACTGACACAAAATATACCGACTTGAATCTGAAAACAATCTAGCAAGAACACACAAGTATTCAATAAATCTTTTATTCATTTGTCACTATATCATCACCTAGAAACATGAAAATAAAATTAGTTATCTATTTCAAAGCATTTTAACTAATAAACCTATTCCGTGCCCTCATGAGAAAAATGTGAAATTTAATAGCCTTGAAAGAACAAATAAGCATGGCAGATCTTACTTGTAAGAGTTAAAGTTTTATTTAAATGCTAAGTTCAGCTGAAAGAGTGGAAAGAGCATCATCATTTTAAAAAAAAAAAGTTTATTGTAATGTATTCTTCCTCTTGGTCCTATTTATCATTGTCTAGAGTGGAGCGGCATCATTAGCAGTAAAGTAGACAAACATCATAAATTGATCATGAGACCTGAGTGCCATAATGCATACAAGAATTTAAAGCATCACTTTGCCCTCAGTTCGTATTAAAACTTTCAATGATTTCAACGAGAGAATACACACAATTAGAAAGGGCACAACAGCATCCTAAATTAGCTCTATGAATTAGTCTGCTCCATAATGTACTACACCAATAAACACTTCAAATAAGCTGCCAAAGCTCCCATTGTCATTAATGAGCATTAATGAGCAAGCCATTTGCAAGGCGACTGTCATCATCTTTAGGTGAAAAGTAGGTAAAAACTGCATGCTTAATGGAAAGTATTAGTTTGGATGTACCAAAACTCCTCCTGGGCCCACTGGAGGAAACGCTGCTGTAACGCTCAAAACATGATAATTTATCGTCTAAAAAGCTAACTTCTAAAAAATAAGTTCAGTAAATTTTACCTCTTTACCTCATTAGTCAGACTTGCCCTCTACTGTCGACGTTATTATCATAGTCCCTGTCCTAACAGGTCACTGCTCAGTCGCTCTTTTCTCCACGTCACCCAGCAGAGCACAGACTCACTGCAAGATCTCAGCAGAAAACTGTTGGGAATTGGCTACGAGAGCGTGGACATGAGTATGGTTCTACTGACTTTGGTTCAGGCCTGCAACTGAGCAAGCAGGGGCTTCTGGGAGATTAGGCCTCAGGAGAGAAGTGCTGCCTACGTGCTGGTAAGGCAAGGACACTCTGTCCTTGGCGAGTTTCGTAAACAACCCTGAGGGGATAAGGCAGGAAGAATGAAGAAGCTGCTTGCTTATCGATCGTAATCTGGGCTGGCCAGACAGAAGTTATCTTTCGAATAAACAACCAAATACCTCGAATAAACAATCAAATACCGTTAGCAACCAATCATGAGCTCAAGCTTTGTAATATGCATGAGGTTAATTAAGAAATGTATAAAAAGCTAAAACGACTAAATGTATAAAAAGCTAAAACGACTAATAAACGAGTCTTGTTGATGACCAACTGGTGTCAGCAGTCTCCCTTTCTCCTACAGAAAACGGACACCGGACACTGTGTGCATGGACACTGCACACGGACCTTCCCTGTTAATCCAGTATTTAACTGATGAACATTTACAGCACGCTCTATGCAATGCTTGAGACATCCATTAAAAAAAATGACGGGATTATTACCTTACAGGCTATGCTGACTAACTTCTAGACAATATGAAAGTGATTTTTAGGTGTTCACAGTGCTATGACAAAAATCTGTCACCAAAAATATTATTATAGAGACCTATCTTTTTTTTTTTTCCAAACAAAAGGTCTATTAGCTGTGCAGAGAGCTTTTTTAATCCAAAGCTCTGTGTCATCTACTACACAGTAGTAGTTGATGTAGTTTTGACATAAAAAATGCAGTATGACTCAATCTCTTCCTTTTTTTTCTCACTTCCTCCCAGAAGTTACCAGACCAAAGCTGTAAATTAATCTTCACATATCCATTCCACTTGAAATTAGTTGGAATTTTGGATGCATGATTCCAATCCAAACAATGGAAATCGAAGGAAAAATGAACAGAAGATTAGGACATAAGTGGCCAACATTCACTTCCTACTTCTTCAGGTTTATGCTATATGAAGTTACAAATCCAAGCCTTCTTGGAATCATTATTATACGCCCTCCACAGCTGAGCGTGAATTTATTCAGCATCAATAATAACAACAATAAAGTTGCAAGTCACTCTTACATCAGATCCATTTTCAGCTACCTGACATATTCTGGATATCCTCAAGCTCCTTGTATTGCAAGATAAAAGAACTATTCATTAGATTAAATAACCACTGAGAACAGCTACCACAGAGCAAAAAAATGGAAAAAAAAATAAAGAGCATAAAATTTGAGAACTTGATTAGAAATGAAATGTGCCATCAAGAAATGTTTTTTTTTTTTGGTTTATAGTTTGCAATTTTAATCTGCCTCTACTTGTTACTAACTGCATGACAAGGTGGACTGTTCAGAGAGCTTCAGAATCTTCAATGTGTTTTTACACTTTCTGAGATAAGTACCAGGGAAAGGAGAGTTTCTCAGAAAGAAATTGCCACTGAGATTAAAAAAAATATATACACATAGACCTCAAAGCATTCAAGCATATCAGTCCAAGCAGGTCTACAAAGAGAGAAACGTTAAGTCTTATTTTATGCAAAGCTACATGAGAACCATCACGCTGGCTTCAGCCAGCTGGTGGGTGCAGGTGTTGACACGTGGACAGCAAATGCATTCCAAGGATTATGTTCCACATATCGTGCTGTGGCAGTGGCTGCAGTGTGTTAAAGGATAGATGACAGAGCCAAAATTATTTAATAAGGATTTCCTACAAGCACTGTGAGTGTCCCGTATTACCAGCGTACGCACAGAGTGAGGCAACAGTAAATGGAGGCAGGAGCTCTGCGTTCCCTCAAGAGCAGCCACAGTGCTCGGCCCCAACAGCCTTCTCTGTCCCTCCAACCTGAGTGTCTCTGCTCCTCCGCAGCAGCGCCCACAGGAGACAACTCCAGCTTTCGTGCTTAAAAACACCCCAGCATGAAGTCACATTCATGTCTCTCCTTGTTTATACAGGTGACCACCTTCTATTTTGGAGATATAATCTGTCGGAGACAGAAGTTATTACCTATCTCTGGTGTTAACTATAAAGATTAATTCCCAAACCGCATATATTGGTGCTTTGCATGACTTTCTCTTCTTGTCTTTCAGCTTCCACGCATTAACCACTATCTGATACATCTGATCATCTAATTCTGGTCACACACTGTTTTACACAGTAAATAAAATGGCACATTCAGATAACCTGCCCTTAAATATCATTTGGAATATTACCAAATATCAAAGAAGAACATGAAAAACTTCTCATATAAGAAGAAATTCAAGCCCTACATTACACTTTCAGCTTTGCCAAAATATCAATTAATTTGACCTCTCAATACCATTAAACCTCAGTATTTGATATAAGAGATTATAATATATTTTCCAAGTAATGCCCAAATAAAAATCTAGCTACAGAGTTCTGAGAGGAAAAAAAAACTGGGGTTTTATACCTGCATTAAGATATTACTGGATGCCACTTTTGCCAGCTCCTGCATATGATACTAAGAGTATTTCAGAGACTATCACCAGATTTTTTCAGCTCAAGGAAGTAGATTTTGATTTCCCTATACTTGTCGTTCATTCCCATATGCTCCATGAAGATTATCATTCCACGGTAGATTTCTCAATATTCTTTCCCCCTCTCCCTGATGCAAAAGAACCAGAACTGTACATTCTGATCAACAGTACTAACAATGTCATAAAATATTTTTTAAATATATACATTTAGTACTCCAAAAAGCTTGCAATCTAAGTAACATACTGCTGTCCTGTAAATCATGGTCGTGTCCCTTAACATTTCCTTCAACCTCTATTAGGGCCTGTTTCAATGCAATCTCTTACACGTATTCCTTGTAAATCATATGCAGTTTTCCACACACTGCAATTGCATAATGATTTTTTTGGTTGCATTTAATTTGCAGCTTCTGTCCATAATAGTTCTGTATAGTAATGCACATTTAAGCAGAAGAGTGAGGAACGCAGACCGGGTGCAATCGAGACCCAAATGAGCAATCACCGGGGCAACAGCATCTGCTTACATCCTTCACAGGAGCAGGTCCCCTGGAATAAAGAAACACAGCGTAACTCGTCTGATTCATAAGTATTTATATCTGCTCATTATCCACAAAAGTCCTGCTTTCGCTATGGGAAATAACAGTGGGTAAAAAGACAGTCACTGATGAACGGTAAAATCACAGATTTTGGTCTTTAAAAGAAAAGAAAAAAAGAAAGAAAGGAAAGTAGTCAAATGAGGAAGGGAAAGGGAAAAGAAATTAATTTTAAATCCTGAGAAATGGTGCTTCATATTTTTCATGGCTTCTCATAAGCCGAATGTTTGACCTGTATCTATGAACTCCTAAAATAGACAAAAATACTTATGATTTACAAATTACTAGCAGATGCAGTGAATCATTTCTTAAAATTAACCTAAATGAATGAATCGAACTTCAGTGCATTCAGTAATATGCATTATTTACAACTTTTTTTTTTTTTTAAACTGTGGTCTGTAGTATTTCTCCTCTTTTAGTTACACTATACCACCTATACTATACTGTACTAGGCCATCATTTTTGACAACTGTGTATACAGCCCAGAACACTAATCTATCCTTCATTTTCATTAGACACTTTTCCAGTCACAACTCTGATTGCATTTTTTTTAAACTGTATGTAAATCTCTCTCCCTTGTGAAAATGATTTTCTTTATTATTATTTTATTATTTATTTATTTATTATTCTTTATTATTTCCCCCACCTTTGGCCTTTGTTGTTGTTGTTGTTCAAAATTCCTTTTTTTTTTTTTTTTGGTAGTATTATAAAAGCAATAATCATTTGTGTTTTTTTAGAAGCTATTTAACTTTTTTGGTTACTTTCCGTTTCCCTTCCTTCCGATTCACGTCACCACACTACTGCTCTCTGCTGTCTATAAGACGACTACACATGAAATTATTACAGAATTGGTGTTCAATTTAGGAACAGAAACAGTGATGGGTTTGCTTTTTTTCATTTCAGTTTTTGCATTTTCAAATAATCAATTCTTATTTTATCTGATGACAAAGTCTGTGCAATTGCAAACAACGTAACGAACACCACCATATTATGCAAAGCAGTTGCACTTGCATTTGAATTGTGTGGGGACTATTACATGCTGCCTTGTCTAGTTCCATTTTTATCTCCCAATTCTGAGTTCTGTTCTTACCACAAATCCCCAGCAAACTAACTAATAGTTTCTAATATGTAAGGAATGCAGAATTAGGTCTAAATAATTTCCAAATCCTGCACTGAGCTCTGCACAGTCTGACTTAAAAAAAATAAAAAGTTGAAAAGATAATAATAGTTGTCATTACAGCAGTTTGCATTTTTTCTATAATGACAAGACAGATAACAAAATAAAAGAAGACTTATTTCTTACATAACATCAGATTTGATGGTGTTAGTAGGAAACTTTTAAACAGGCACTCTTCCAAGAGTGCTCAAATATTTATCAGAAAATCTAAAATACTAGATCATCACTTCCTACCCAATTTTTTAAAAGGATCATTTGAAGTTACTAGAAAGAATATTCCCCCAGTGAAATAATACACCTGAAGAGAAAAATCTTTCAGAACGAGAACTTTTTGCTGAGCTGGTTGGTATGTTTTAAGGAAATCTTTCCGCACGTCCTGTGCAGGCAGCTGAACACATGCTGTCAGCAGACTGCAAGGTCCACGACGCACCGACCTCGGCACTCCGTCTGTGTTCTGTAACTCGGCTGCAGATGCAGCGCACCTATTCTGATTTTGGCCTGCTACTCCAAAATCTCTTTGTTTTACCTAGAATGCTGCTCCTTTTCTAGTTCCTGATAGATGAAAAGGCCATATACAAATGCCTGAAAAACATCAGTGAAGACAGATTTCTGCATTATGAGTCAACAACGGCAGCTGGATTGGCCCCAACACATGGATGGGATTAGCCACTCTTCCAGGTGCTTGTGGCTGCAAGCACTGAACAAAACTGTCCTAATGACTGTTCAAAATAAATCAGGAGTTGTATATGCAGGAAGGCTTAGTCAGTTATCAGCAGTATGCATTCTGCCTAAAATAGCAATTTTTTGTATGGTAAGTTATATATTCCATTTTCTCTCCTCATTAGATCAAATATTATACAAAAGCATTTCAGTACAAAAAAGGTTTCAGGTTTCTGAAACTCTGTACAACTGACCTAGAAGCATTAGCAGCCAAGCAGCCACCTAGTTCTTCCAGGACACAGGAGCAGGCCAGAATGTGCTGCTGCATCCACTTTCAACACCAACAAGGTGCTGAGGCAAGAAAAGCCAGAAACAGGAGTTCTTTTACATAAACATAAGCTGCCTTTTAGGAAAAAGACAGGTCGATGAAAGGAGGGCATGACTCCTTTTTTTACTAAATGAGATACCTTCACTGAGGACTAATGAGTTAAAACTTTGATTAAAATACTTTTTTTTAAAAAAAAAAAGGGGGGGGGGGGCGGGGGGGAGCAGTAGTTAAAAAAAATCTCATTCCTTGGAAGATAACATTCCCCAAGTGGTTGTAAATGCCTGGGGCTATTTCACAGAAGCAACATGAAATCTTGCTGTTTGTTCTCATTTTGTTTCTACGCAAGTTTTTCGATACCCACACCAGCTTCACACAAAACATCCATGTAATTTACTTATTCCAAGCTATTTACTCATTCCAATAACTAACATTTATTTTTGCAAAGAAATTCTTGAAGTTTTTTCAAGCTGTTCATTCTCCTTTTTGTAAAGGACCCAGGGTACTGAACTTAAAATAACTGTGAAAACCAGTTGTGACAGGGCCCCGAACAGGAACTGTGGTCAATCCAAGTGCAGGGTGCTGCCACCATGGGGCTGGAGGACATGGGAGAACCTCCTCCTTCCCATCCTTGCTATCGACTGGCTCACTGAGGAAAGGGCTCTGCTCACAGAGGGGAGTCTTTTTTCGGACATTTACTCATTTTTGCCAGATTCCACCAAGCTACTTGGGACTAGCTCAGCAGCAGCCATGAAACCCTCACAATGAAAAGCTACAGAAGAGCAGAGGGCATCTCTGCAGGAGAGGCAATTTAGAGCGCACTCACACACTGCTACCCTACCTTGGGACATGCATATAAAGAGACAGCTTGTAAAAAATTTAGGAACAGAGAATTTCCACATGTCAGTTTGGATATAAAAACTGATCTGTTTTTTTCAGTTGTACTTCATAGAAATAAATCCTGGTTTATCATTCTTTCAGTCATTAAGATTTACTCCAGAAAGTTGCCAGGAATTGATTTGTTGCTAGCACATGATGATGTGCAATGGCAATATGCTAACACATCTGTAAAGATATTTCTTTTACTGTGGAAACTCCTTAGTTCTAGAAAATTGGGAGAGACAGACGTTGTAAAATCACTCTGAATAGAAACAAGAAATACTTTAAAAAAAAGAAAAATATATCATTCAGATGTGGTTAGGAAATATTTTCAATACTGTATCAAAAATGTATTAACAGTGAACTTCGAAGGTAATTTCCCAATGGCAAAACAAGCGAAAAAAGAAGGAAAACTAATATATACTAATATAGAGCTGTCCCGGGGAAAACAGCCCTGGCCAAGGGGTTGGGTGACAGCAAGGAGAGGAACACCCAGCACCCCTGCCTGCCCCAGGGGAGCATCCAGCAATTTTATCTCATGACAGCACCAAAGCCAAGGGACAGCCTCCTCCACAGCTTAAGACCCAGCACAACAGGAACCAAGAGGCAACTGCTAAAGGGTTTCTGCGAGACACAGTGCATTAATAGCTGCTGCTTCTCCTCTTGGATCAGAATTAAATCCTGGTCTATGCTGGCATCACTCTGATTTTTTTTTTTTTTACTATTAATTTAAACACATTTCAAAAGAATAGCTATGAGAAGATATATGCACAAATGGCAGACTGGGTACGTGTGATGCGCTTCATGCATCATGCTCCTAATATAAAAATGGAGAGACAATTAAGAGACAGCATTTGGATAGAAGACAAATTTTCTAAAGAAATAACAAACTAAAGTGAAACTAAGCCCTCTATACTGAAAGTGGGAGTGCTATTACACACAAGCAGGTCATTTCACCAGCACCCTCGTTACAAATAACACAGAAAAAGCAGAGTTGCTGACTGCCTTCTTTGCTTTGGTGTTTACCAAGGGCAGCCCTTTAGAGTCCCAGGCCCTAGGGACAAGAGAAGAAGTCTGGAGAGAGGAAGACTCGCCCTGGGTAGAGGAAGATTGGGTCAGAGAGCACCTAAGGAAACTCGATACCCACAAATCCATGGGCCCTGATGGGATGCACCCCAGAGTGGTGCAGGAGCTGGCAGAGGTCATAGCTAAGCTGCTCTCCATCATCTTTGAAAGATCCTGGAGAATGGGGGAGGTGCCGGAAGACTGGAAGAAGGCCAATGTCACGACAGTCTTCAAAAAAGGCAAGAAGGAGGACCCAGGCAACTACAGGCCAGTGAGCCTCACCTCCATCCCCGAAAAAGTGATGGAACGGCTCATACTGGCCGTTGTCTCCGGGCACATGGAGGACAAGAAGGTGCTCAAGAGCAGTCAGCATGGATTCACCAAGGGGAAATCTTGCTTGACTAACCTGATAGCCTTCTATGATGGAATGACTGGCTGGATAGACGAGGGGAGAGCGGTGGATGTCGTCTATCTCAACTTCACCAAGGCTTTTGACACCGTCCCTCACAAAAACCTCCTGGGCAAGCTCTGGAAGTGTGGGATAGATGAGTGCACAGTGAGGTAGATTAGGAACTGGCTGGATGGCAGAGCTCAGAGGGTGGTGATCAGCAGTGCAGAGTCTAGTTGGAGGCCTGGAGCTAGTGGGGTCCCCCAGGGGTCAGTCCTTGGTCCAGTCCTGTTCAATTTATTCATCAATGACCTGGATGAAGGCACAGAGTGCTCCCTCAGCAAGTTTGCTGATGATACCAAACTGGGAGGAGTAGCCGATACCCCAGAGGGCTGCGCTGCCATCCAGAGGGACCTGGACAGACTGGACAACTGGGCAGTGAAAAACCTCATGCAATTCAACAAGGCCAAGTGCAAGGTTCTGCACCTGGGGAGGAATAACCCCAGACACCAGTACAGGCTGGGGACTGACCTTCTGGAGAGCAGCTCTGCAGAGAGGGATCTTGGTGTCATGGTGGACGAGTTGACCATGAGGCAGCAGTGTGCTCTTGTGGCCAAGAAGGCCAATGGGATCCTGGGGTGCATTAAGAAGAGCGTCTCCAGCAGGTCGAGGGAGGTGATCCTGCCCCTCTACTCAGCCCTGGTGAGGCCACATCTGGAGTATTGTGCCCAGTTCTGGACTCCACAGTACAGGAGGGATGTGGAGCTGCTGGAGAGAGTCCAGTGCAGGGCCACAAGGATGATCAGGGGCCTGGAACATCTGCCCTATGAGGAGAGGCTGAGGGAGCTGG
The DNA here is from genome assembly GCF_059628265.1 of Tinamus guttatus. Taxonomy (NCBI): domain Eukaryota; kingdom Metazoa; phylum Chordata; class Aves; order Tinamiformes; family Tinamidae; genus Tinamus; species Tinamus guttatus. Next base: position 13,881,087 of record NW_028288821.1, on the reverse strand, counting down.
GCCTGTTCAGCTGGAGAAGGCTGAGAGGGGACCTGAGCAGTGCATATAAGTACCTCAAGGGAGGCAGTGAGGAGGATAGTGCTGGCCTCTTTTCAGTGGTGGCCAGTGACAGAACTAGAGGAAACGGCCACAAACTGAAGCACCAAAAGTTCTGCATGAACTTAAGGAAAATTTTCTTGACAGCGAGGGTGACAGAGCAGTGAAACAGGCTGCCCAGAGAGGTTGTGGAGTCTCCTTCTCTGGAGATCTTCCAAACCCGCTTGGATGCAGTCCTGTGCCACGTGCTCTAGGTGACCCTGCATGTGCAGGGGGGTTGGACTAGATGACTTCTAGAGGTCCCTTCCAACCTTAAGCATTCTATGATTCTGTGATTTGAGGCTATCCAACATGTAACAGAAGGTAAGAATTTTATTTAAACCTGAGAAGAACTGGTTAATTTCCTGCCATGGAAATGACCATACATAACACAGCACAGATTTACGGTGGGCTGTTACATACATTTGAAAGACTTTCTTCTCCTCTGCTCTTCCCCAGTGTCATAAAAACAATCTATGCCTTCCCTCTGACACATCAGACCTCAAGGAGAATACGGCACAACACACACACAGGCCTGATGCTGGAGAGCAAAACCTGTAACTTGAACTCACCAGGTCTGGCCATGTCCTTAGGGGCATTTTCTTCAGAATATCCATAGTTTCTTTCTCCAAAGCCAAAGTCTTTTTTCTTCCTAATGGCTACTGAAAAAGAACAATAAAAACAAGGCAAGCTGTGCACTGTCAATATGCACTGTATGGATATATGTATAATTCCCCAAGAACTCAAAAGAAAAGTCTCAATAAATGAGTGCCTTCACCACTCAACGTGGACACGTTTGGTGTGTTCCCAATTGCCCCTTGAGAACTGTCAATTCAAATTCCCAATTCAACTTCTAGTTTTGCTTTGATTTACAGTAATATTAGAGATTCATGACTAAAGAGTTAATCTCAGTTTAAAGGATACAATCCCATCAAATTGAAAGTGACTTTCAGTTTGAACATTTCAGCCAGTACTGATGAAGGCAGCTGCAAAATTACTATTGCTAGAAGTGATTGCAAGTATCTCTCATTTCCATTTTTTTATATTCTGCACATTCAACCATACTCTGCATTAGTCTCTCAGTCTCTAGACCAACTTTCCCCTAAAACTTTTGGGGAAGTTGAGAGGAGTCAGCTGCTGCAGAGGTGAAGCTGGAGGCAAGGAAACAAAGTCACAGGTGCTGAAGAAAGGATGCCTGGTGGGACAATACTGGCTTTAGCTTCTCCTTTCACAGAATCATTATGGTCAGAAAAGACCTACAAGATCATCAGGTCCAACTGTAAACGCATCCCCACCACACCTGCTAAACCATGTCCCTAAGTGCCTCATCTGCACGTTTCAACACTGCCAGGGACTGTGGCTCCATCACTAACCTGGGCAGCCTGTTCCAAGGTTTCATCGCTCTGCCGTGGAGAAATTCCTCCTAATATCTAATCCGAACTCCCCCTGGCACAACTTGAGGCCATTTCCTCTTGTCCTATTGGCAGTTATTTTGAAGAGATTAGCACACAAATAGTTTCCTCTGAAATAAGAAGGCACAGACACCAAACTTATGACAGTACTCGCATAAAACATTGCACTGGGAGGACTCCCTGGATTACTCAGGTCAGTCACCTGCTAGAGAAGTCAAAGAATATCCTAGAATATCCTTTACAAATGAGGATCTTTCCTATAACAAATAACTGCTTGGGTTTTTGCACTTACTACTGCTACTAGCAGGTTGTTCCAAAGTCTCAGTCCTTGGATGATTTGAAACTGCCTTTTCATATTGTACCAAAATCTACTGAAAGCTTATTATGAGATTTAGTGTGAATGAAAACAGAAAACATTACAAAATTAATATATATTACTCTTTTCTTCCTATTCATAGCACATTACTAATCTCTTGATAAATAAGAAGCTGCTTCTACTTGGCTTGCACCTCCTGCCAAGTTCTTTCAGCAATATTATAAATTTGGGGTCTATGAGACCAAGTTTAAGTAGATGGTAATGACACAAGTAGTTCTGCAGGTATCATTACACTACATATAGAAACTATTGTACTGACTGACAATCAACACCCACATGTTGCCAAGCGAGTTACCTTTATCAAACCCTTTTGCCTTGCCAAGTTCTTTGTTACTGGAAAGGCATTTTAAAGAAAACATACCGTGCTCTACCTGGAATCCCTGAAGGTGCTGAAGTGCTTTAAAACCAGCAAAGTTAGGACTATGGAAGATGGAGAGGCTAGGAGGGAAGAGGGAAGCTTTTGAATTTATATAAACAAAATGCAAAGGAGCACTCCGTAACATCTGACAGAAGAAGATACAATGTTTTCTAAAGGCACTATAATGCAAATCGTTTTTGTGCCTGCATCTATCAGAATTGGTGCTCTCTGTAGGACTTCTACATCTGATACATGACTATGTGATCTTCCTAGATTCACTGCCTATGAATTATGTTTGACCTCACTGTTTTCTTTATCTTATGATCGGGTATGCAGTCCTAATCAGTGACCATATTGCAAACCTGCAAAAGAAAGAGCACTCGGTCCTGATAGTCTAGTAACTTAAGGTCCAGATCCCTCAAGGATCCCGTATTTTATGAATGGAAGATTGATTCAACTAGGGATGGATTCAACTAGAGGGCTGCCATTAGCATGTATTTACAGCTCAGACACTTTCTGCAGCAAAATATAGAGGTCATAGTGTGAGCAAAATGCTGATCCCCAAAAGACAATTTCGGGAACTAACACTCAGCTCCTCAGCACTCAGACAATTGTTGGTCATTAAAAATGAAAGATGCACATAATACACATAATACAGTTTTAAAGAGACTGCTTGGTCAGAAACATTTGATTTATTATCAGTCTACAAGGATATTTATACAATACCTGAAACAACTCAGGAATTATAACATATTATAACAGTGTTGGTAAGAAAGGCTCAGTTTATTAAAGATTTATTCTTTTTATTAAACAGAGAAGAAACTGCACAGAAATCAGCTGAGAAAAGTGCTTCTGAAAAGTATAAAAGAAGAATTTATGTTTTAAGAGGGGAAAAAATAAAAGTACTGCTTTTATCAAAACATATTAAAAAAAGCACTGGAGATAAAACAGTACATTTAATGAAGCCATCTGAGCCATCAGATGGGAAATACATTCCACCCACCAGCCACAATTAAAAGATAATAATATCTGTTTAAGAGGTGTGGACAATTAAATCCTTTCTGGGAAAAAAAAAAGTGCTTCTTCGTTAATGAAATAAGAGATTTAATTTTTGCTTCTAAGAAATTAAATACACTCTGGAACTATTATAGAGCTTACTCTGAACACTCTTCTGCTTCTCAGAGTGAATTAAAAGATGGATTGTAAAAATAGCCACTTTAGCATAGCTCTTATCATCATACACAGTCTGAATAGACAGTAAGCATGTTGCAGCAATGGTTGCCTTTTAAGTTACACTTCTTTGCAATGGTAGAATAATACAAACATGTCTTACTTACATTGTCATACTGGTTAGGAGCTGCAGTTGTTAAAAACAGAACTATGCAACAGAAAAGAAAGGCACTTGTAAACTCTTTGAGAGAGTAATCCAAACAAAGCTTAAAAGACAGTCTTAGAAGACAAGTTTTTCCAACCAGAAACCCAAAACACAGACTGCAGAAAAGGATGCTGAGGCTATGGAAAAGCAGGCGATGCTCTGATCTACTCTATCCACTGGTACCAGGTCCGCACCTCAAGAGAGCCAAGGAAAGATGCAGGAGATGGGACAGGGAGGAAGAGGGGCAGCCCCCTCCTGCGCTGGCTGCGTGTGAGGCAGGACCACGTGTCTCCGGGCACAGAGCACGTTCAGCCCAGGGTTTCGCCCCAGATCGGGCAGTTCAGGCCTGCTCTGATCACAGGTCTGGATCTGTACCCAAACTATGCTCAAGTGCTCACCACAAACAAAAGGGCAGGAGAGCCCCCGTATCCAGAGCGCTTTGTGAAGAATAAGTGCGTGCAATTTCTGACTACCGTACTGCAACTATCCAGTTTTATTTCAGTCCTTTGGTAAGACAGGGTTTGCCATAGAATATAAAAATACACGATTCACCAAAATACTTTTAAAGAGGACTTGTAAGTGGTATTGTTGAACACCACAGTGAAACAAGCCAAGCATACTAAAAATGTAATTTCAAAGGAAACTAAAAGCCGGATAAATGTAAATGGTTATAAGCCTGCTACAATAAGAGCAAAGTTGCGTTAAAGATAATTCATTATTTTCACAAGTTTCAAGAGGAAAAAATACTGTACAGCAGCTCTTGTTGAATGAGTATGCAGATTTTTATAATTACTATTATTACAGATCAAAATTTAATTTGCACTTTCTTCTATGCATTTAAAGTATATGATTAAGGCCATTTTAAAATCATCACTATTTTAGACAAGTGTCCATACTTTCTTATCTTATGTTATTGTCACTTAAAATTAATGGATTTTATCTAATAGCTACAATAATCATAATAAACATTTAAGATAATTATTTAAATTTTGGCTATATTAACATTGTAATGTGAAGAATGCTACTGTTACTGGCCTTGATAAATCTGAGATTAAGCTTGCACAGACGTTTTACCTTTTTTACCCTTAAAAGAGTTAAGGAAATTCACTTTACACATATTGAATTCTACTTCTTCATTTTAGGAGCCCTTTTTCATCTTCAGAGATTTAATTCGAAAATAAAATTTATTTCTAGTACTTACTAGAATACTGGTAATGAAACTATCAAATGCATTTTCTATGTCTACAGGGAAAATAATTTGAACTCATTTAAGGAGCTTGTATGTTTGGTTGTGATGGGCTACGGCCTCAATTTACCTTACTTCCTATAGCTCTGTGCTCCACAGCAACGATTACACTTGATTATAAAGGAAGATTCATTGGAAATGCACACTTTTCCAATTGGAAATTCTCTGTATCAGACCACTAGAAATATAACGTATAGGATTTATTCAAGTCTATTTCAAGATTCAGCTTCACAACAAAATTCTGCATCCCACGGGAGGAGATTTCTTTCCAATTCCTGCTAACTTTTTGAATTTTTTCCAATTCCTGCTAACATTTTGCATTCACGGATTTCCCTCATGCAGATGCTCCTTCCAAAACGCATTCCCTGAGGCGGGCTCTGCGGGAACGCGGCAGTGCCGGAGGCGCCTCGGGCCCTGCAGGATCAGCTCGAGCGGGCACAGGGCCGCGTTGCCGGGGGCGCTGCCGGCCCAGGCCAGGACACGGCTCAGCAGCAGCCCAGGAGCATCGGGCAGCAGAGCCACCCCGGTCCTCTGCTTGGAGGCACACGGGCCCGGATAAAGCTGTGCCAGAGGGAGGAAGCAGCACCGTCCTGCTCAGAACATCATTACTCACTTGCATTTGCACAGCAGGTGTCCAAACGTGTTCATGACATATGTTCACGGCCCGGATTCAAGGCTCGTTCAAATCTATAGGAGCTGCTCATGCTACTTCAGCGGTACTAAAAGCCTTTCATATTTACAAAGATATGACCCATGTTACACTAAGTTTTGCGCAATTTCTACAAGATGAGAACTACAAATCCTGACTTATTAGGTGTTTTTAGAACCTATGTTATTAGGGTTGCAAACATATCACAGAATTCAATATATTTATCTCGTGATATACTTGCAAAAAGGAGAAGTAATACTGCCTCAGTTTTACACAGAAAGTGAGGCACAGAGCCAAGGTGCCACTTTTGTAACAGATCAGTCATTCACCATGAAGCACCTGTAAGCGCTAGGTACCTAATTACTGCTAAAAATCCAGGCCTCCATGCCTTACATTGTGCCACAAAGCAGGAAGGAGGAAAAAAAAATCATCAACAACAAACTGTGACAAAAGAAAATTGAACCTGGAGCTTCAATGCTGTGCAGTAAGTAGGACACCTAATCCTGCCTGTCTGCTTTTTTGGTCTGTGTTGGTATTTAACTTTTTTTTAAAAAAAAAAAAAAAGAAAGAAAAAGAAAAAAAAAACCCTTTTCAAAGATCCTTCATTCACGTCTAGTTGAAATATGGTGACTATGGTATCTCCACGGAGCACACACCAAGCCTTTCAGAGTCTGCCAAAACTGCCGTTCTGGTCGGTCTCCCCTGCTTTCCTTGCATAAAAGGCCCATATTTCCTAATATCCACAGACATTACAAGTAAGCTCATTTTCCTTCATGCTTCCACCTCTCACTTTCAGCACAAACTAAAGAAGTGAATGAAGAAGAGAATCTGCCCTGCAGCAACAGCTTGCTCTAATAGTTTGTCACTACCAGCCTTGTTCAACATTAACAATCAGCCTTGAGATTTCTGTTTTTAAATACAGCCTATCATAGCAACATCAATGCAGCAAAGTCTCTCTCAGGATATTATGTTCACCTGCAGTACAAGAAAACATGTGGGCTAATGCAGAGAAAAATCTGTGCTTTTCTGTTGCCTTGCTGTGGGCATTAGATAATCCTAAAGCACAGACAATTCACAGAGGAATTGTATATTCAGATAGTTTCAATGAATATGTATGCGTTAGTCTCTATTTTATTTTATTTTTTTTCTTAAGGGGAAAATCTTAGATCAAAACAAAGTTAGTTTGACCTATAACAGAAATTATTATGCTGTGTATATTTTAGTGTGCTTCAGAAACACTTAGTAGTAATATTTCCCTCAAGGAGTACAGGATTTTTTATTATTTAGCAAATAATTTTAAAAAGGAAAAAGACCAAAATCTTATCTCAAAATGTTTAAGCTGCTGTTTTATAGCAAACAGTCACAAAAAAATAATTTAAAAAATCATATCAGGAAAAAAAAAATGTTTTCAAGGGCTAGCTCACATAACAGAACCACACATGCAGAAGACCAGGAGTATGAGAGCCTGGCACCAACTTCACACATTTCTCAGATTCTGCAGCAGCTCCTCCTGTCTTCTGAACTAATGTCTCCTTGTCCTTTACTCCTTTCCCTTTCCAAAGGATACTTTGCATCGCAATTTCTGGAATGTTTCTTTCCTGTGTTCTCTGGCACACGGTGCATGTGTACACCCAAACATACCCCTTCCTCCCAGTGCAAAGCAGAACCACCTCTAGAGCATATCTAACATCTAAGAACATCAGTGTACCTACAGCTTTCATGTTTTGCTCAACTGCTAGCACATTCTGAAATTCTACAGCATCTTTCAGCTGTTTATTTGGAATTTTAACAAAGGAGCTTTACTTACAGTCTCTGTTAAACATGAGAATAATTAAGTATGGCACGAGGTGGTGTCAGGTTGGATTAGCTTTAACAAGCTGCGGATTTAACAGTTTCTTTTTTTGAATTTTAATGGTAACACTTTGTTCTACAGCATCACTTGTGTAATGCGCAGGTTTAATATCAATGCACTTTAGTCACAGGGCCAAATTTACGCTGGTGCTCCTGGCATTGGATTCATAGCTGGTGGATATAACACATCTTGCCATAAAAAGCAAACACCCCAATGTGAACATTTAGCAGCTATTCCATTTATTCCTCCTTCCCCTTTTTTTTGGGTTACCAGAACAAAAGTAAGGAAAAGATTGTAGATTCTAACCACAGATACTCCCTCTCATTTTAAAAGAAATTACCAGAGAGAGAAATATGGTATGACTGCAGAATCTAGAACACATTTTGAGGGAATCCTGCAAAATCTGCTCGTAATCGTATCCATCAGTTTTCAGAAATATGAAAAACTCCATGCTCTTCTCTTGCTTAAATAGGCCAAATAAAAAGGTCTCCTCCTTTTTTTTCAAAACAGGGACTGGACATTCATGTAATACCTGGTATCAAACTTTCAAAATGAAACATGGTATTATACAAGAAGTTTGTTCTCGCCTAAATTGTGTTTTCCACACAAGGACAATCATAAAGTCTTGGAAAGAGGACAGCTCCATGCATACTGGAGCTCCACACTGACCCCATTTGCCATACTGCACCAATGGAGGAAATTAGAAACACAAGAGAAAAAAAAAGGAGTACCAAAACCATAATGAACTGCAATATTTATAAAAATCCAGTCTAATTAGTATACTTCAGAATAATCACTAACAAAATACTGACTTTTTTTTTTCTCTCCCAGAGACACTCATTGTTTTTTGAGGAAAGTTTGGTTCTTTTTTTTTTAAAAAAAAAAAAAAAACACTTTGTATTAGTTTTTGTAATGGAAAGAGATTTCCAAATCAATATTTTTTTCATTTCACTTTAATAGACCTCATTCTTCACTATGCTAAAATGCAGAAAATCTTGTAAAATATTATTTTATACTTATCTCAGTTTCATAAATGGAGAGAATAATTTATTTTGCTTACATTAAAAAACAGATAGATGCCACATCTATCTCAAGCACATCAATTATTTAACATTTATCTAGAGGAAAACAATATTTTTCTTATTCCCTCAAGGTGCGGTAGTTTCTGTATGGGAAAATATTTCAAAGCAAATAATGATATTCTTTGCGTCTCTCTAGTCGAAGCAGATTCCCCTTTGGAGCCTTTTTCAATGGGGTACATGGTGGTACCCCAGTTTACTGAAACTTTGCCTCTTTGCATATTGCATCGGACTGACAACAGACAGAGCACACGATTTCTGAACAGGAAAACACTGTTGCTCTCTGTCTTCTGCTTAGGGTTTGGGCCTGTCTGCTGCTGCCCTTCTGCATTCGTAAGAAAAAACAAAACCCTTCCTCAGATATTTAAGGCTCCCAGGAAACTTTTAGCTCCCACAGAATATAATCCTCACCCAGTGTCACTGAGTCCCATGGGAAATCCAGGATCACAATAAGGTTCAAGGAGAGCTGGGTCTTGCAAATGGGTCGTGCGAGATCCACAGCCACGGGCCAATGGCACTGCCAGCACAAACATGCTCGCTTGAAAATCCAGTCCAAAGCCATCCCTCCCAGCTCTACCTCTTTCTTTTTCATTAAAAATTAACACACAGCTATGCTGGAGTCAGCTTTCAGTGTGGCATTAAACTGTGCAAGTTTAAAAAGAGCCCCCTAATAGTTTTAGAAAGTTTTTTTTTTGTTTTTTTTTTTGTTTTTTCCTTCTCAATCTAATCAACCTAAATCAAGCATGATTAATAATGCCAGATTGTAATTTAGCAGTATCACAGAATTACCTCATGTCTGCCTCCTTGTGCTTATATAAAATCAGTGTAATTATCCTGTTACTGTGTTGAAAGGGTATTTTGCGCATGTAGCAGCATAATGTGCACAAAAAAACCCATGCTGACATACTGGACAGAAGTTTTGTGAAATTATTGCATTTCTGTATTATTGCCTTCTAGGCATTACAAACAAGATGAGTTCAGTAAACTTCTGTAATGGCTGAAGACGGTCATTATAATGTCCCTAACCCCAGACCACCATAAATTTTGCCTTCATTCTTGAATCGCTCGGTGACAGGTCTTTCCAAGCAATACAGTAAATGACCTTACAGCAAAACGATTTGCAAATTTGTATGACAGTGACGTTATTTTAACTTAGAAATATTCCTCCAAGCTTCTCTTCGCAGCATATATTTCCAAATGCCATCTTCTTTCAGAAGAAGATACTCTTTCTTATGCAGTACAGTGACCAGAGTAAGTGAAAAGGGGGCACAGAATGCTTCAGTATTAATGTTGGTGAGTTTATAAGAATATTCAAGGAATTTAAAGCTCTGCAGGTTACTGCTTCAGGTACTTCGAAATCTCATTCTGAGAGACCACTCATGCCCTCAACGTTTTACATCACAGATGTGGCAAGCAAACTTTTAAGAGCGAACGAAGCCAAAACAAGCAGGTACATGACACAGCAAGATAGCAACGAGGAGCTGTTAGTCTTGTTATTCCCAGTGTATCCAAAAGGCTTTTTTCACTGGCCACAGGCCTGGACAGCAGGTACAGCATGTGCATGCTTCCACAGTTTCAAAAAACAGTAACTAATCTGAAAAATTGGAAGCTTTTTTCAAAGTGGTTTCATAATGAGTTACTTTGTGCTCATTCTTTTATGATCGCTACCAACTTTACCAGGCTATACCTGTGGGTGGCACCTAGCCTACCTCATCCTTGGGAGATCCCACACGCACGGGACTGCACTGAGATAGCTCTGGAGCTGCTGCTCCTCAAGGCGCTCGGCTCAAGCTTCAGCCATTTCTCTCTGCAGGGCTGTGTCCCTGCGTTTGGGGAGGCAAAACCACGTGAGCACGTTCAGGCAGCAGATCAGTAACAGACAGCAAGAGAAACCAGGTCTCTATGTCCTTCTCACAGCTACCAAAGCAGCATGGCAGTTGTAAATGGCTGAATATATTGATTGAGCCAATTTTTAATGTCAGGATTAGGATTTTTTTTAATGGACAAAACCCAGTAAATCAGATCTACAGCTGGTTTAAATCAATTAGCTAGCATAAGACTTAATTTATGATTCCTACCTAAGCAACATGCAGTACATTTACCATGACTGCTGCCTACTTCTAAAAATAGATTTTAAAAAGCAGATTAAAAAAAAAAAGGCAGACAAAGTGCATATCCAAAAAAAACTCTAACAAATGATAAGGAGAAGAAAAATGCCGTCACATATTTGGGATTACAAGGGAAAACAAGTGCATAATCCAGCACAATAGAGGCACTTACTACATGGAAGAGCTCAGTTACAGCAAAGCTCCTCTTTCAAGTAGGCACAAAAAGCCTTTCAGGAGGAGAACATGAGCTGCTGGACCTCCTCCTTTCACCCCATGCTCTAAGTTGCTACAAGCGGGGAGGCTTCCTGCTGCTCCCAGCACAATGTCCCTGCAGGAAGACAAGATCATTTCCAAAACCCTCAAAATGGGTTCCTTCGAACGCAGATACAATTACTCTAGGGCTTTTTGAAAACCTTTGTGTGCCTCCTTTTCTTTTTTTATCAGAGGTAATAAAATGCATTCTCTATACAGTTCAAGAGACAGATTTCAAAAAATGAGCAATTTTCTGGCATTGTCAGATAGAAAAATCTTTTCAAGTTCACATCTAATCTAGTGCTGCTGCACAGTTTTAGGTATCACAGCCCCTTGCCAATGGACTGTCTTCACCTAATACAGCCACAAAGCCACTCAAACCTGCACGCGCACAAAAAGGTCTTTAACACTGAATTCTTTAAACAGCAGGAATTCTCAGTTTACTCAGATTTTCCACCTCGGTTCAGTAATCTGACCTTGGTGCAGCCAAAGGATTTCCACAATGTCACCACAAATTTATACCAATATTCAAAAGCTTTTGATTATCTCAAATTGATACTATAGGACGAGGAAAACCAGTAACTCCAGTAACAAAACACCCAGTCAGAAATGGGATGCTCATGACAGGTAAAACATGGAGAAGAGTGAGGTTCTAACATGTCTCTAAAACAAAAGCAGCCTAAGCAGTGGGTATCAAAGGGCAGTTGTCAATCAGAGCAGAGTCATGAACAAGGGATTACGGCTGTGAACACGGACGAGATTAATTTACCCAGACATCGGAAAGCCTTTGACACGCGCCTCCAAGGTCAGTACATTCATTGCATGGAACGAGTTACTTGAATGGATTATTCAGATGTAAAAACGACGTATTTTACCGTAGATGTCAAAACAGTATTTTACATTACTGGTCTGAATGGAAAGACTTTCCCACAAATCTGTTTTCAGCAGTCGGAAAACCTCCTAAAGGTTCAACTGAAAATCGGTTCCTGTATTAGGGCAGCAAGTCCTCTGTCAACAGCACAGTGCCCATGGACTGTAATGCGGTTATTAGCACTGCACGTCAAAAATTATATTTTAAACAATAGCTTGGAACACTTTAGACTGCCAAAATATTCACTTGCTAAAGGACCTAAATACATTTTCAGCCAGTGGAATGGAACAGTTCCAAGAAGCCATTATGGTCCAATTTAAATAATAATGATAAAAAAATAACAATAATAAAATTTGCAGATCAGGAAGCTATCTAAACCACCTAACAAGGTGTCAAATACATTTTTTTTTTTGACTTTTCTTTTGCTCAAGAATGTTGTGACAGGAAACGTGAGCTAAATGAGGCAGAGAGAAAACAGGGAGGCGCAACCACAGCCGAACTGCACCGCGTGCCCGTCCTTGGGCGCCTTGCGCTGGCAGAACCTGCCCTGCAGAACACCCCTTGAGTCACACGTTCCTCCATCCAAACGCCGTTGCTTTGGAGTTCAGGAAAAAAAAGAAAGGTGAGAAAAAAAAAAGCATTTTGTTAAAACAACAGATCATGACTGCACAGGAGACAGCATATGTAATGCAATATATTTGCTTAATGTATTTGTTTAACAACCACAAAACTTCTATTTCCCCATATAAAATGCAGTTTAATATATCTCTAGATAAATAAGATATTCTAGAATAATATTGTGGGTAAAGGAATGATGACAGATGAGAGGGGTAGTATATACTGCTGCTGTTTTTCAGATGAGATGTTTTCCTTTCTTATGTTTAATAGGCTATAAAAAAATATTATCAGAACTATATCTATACTTCGTGGCTTTGAAGAACAACTACATTTTTCCACAGTTATTTACATTTGCGTGCAAAAGAAAAATGTAGTATTGCATTGAGAATTATGCTAACACAAAGTGGTCGAGATCCCATTCCCAAACGCTAACAAAGCTTCCAAAAATCAACCTGACCCCCCCCCCCCAAAAAAAAAAAAAAAATCTGTAACAGAGCAGAACTCTGAAAAAGTTATTCCTGGCTCCTTTCATTTGATACCAAGAATATTTCTAGACAACATGACCTAGTAAACTGTAAGCTTGGAAGGACTTCAAAACAGTGAGGAAGCAGAGATAATGCACTGCCAGATCACCCTTCCAGAATCAAGGAAGGCTTCCAGGCCAGCATCTGCAAGTGTAGCTATGTCATGTGCACAGCTCTCACTTCCTTGGAGATTCCTGGCTCAAAGGAGCTAACTTTAGTCACTGTGGATTGACAAGAGGAGGATGTTGTCGGGCACCGCTGTTGCCCGGCTCCACGGGCAATGCTCTACTTACCCACCACAGTGAAACAGCCCGTGCTGCCTTGCTGTTGCTCCAAGTCCTGTAATTCTGCTGTTGCACATAACAAGCCTGCCTAGGTTGTGGTTTAATCAGAACTAAATTAGCTCTGCACAAAAACAAAACAAAAAAAACAAAAAAAAAAACAAAAAAAAACCCCACCACGTTCACTTGTAAACTTGAATCCAAACCACGCAGTGTGTGCCCAGCTGCTGCCAAGGGACCACATTTATAAAGGTATTTAGGCATCTAATAATGCTTGCAGCTGCCTGCTGGGACTTCTGAAAGAGCCTAAGCAAGTTGGGCAGCTGATGTTCGGTGAAAGTCCCTTATCACCTGGCTAGAATGGCCTATTTGGGAGTATTCCGAGTTCACTGCTGCAAAACAGATCTCAGGAGCTGTATTTCTTAGGAGATTTGCGTTTAGATGATTTTATAATACGTTAATATTATTCTCAGCTACAGTAGTATGATTTGAGTTTATACTCCATTTATGTTTGGTTCTTATTAGTTTCTAACTGTTTTATTATGCTAGTTGAGACAAAATTCCAACATGACAGAGACAAAGCACCAGAACGGAGCGGAGTGGGTTCTAGGTCAGTAACTGAGTCCCACCTCATGGGTCCAGCTGTAACAGGCCTTGATCTCACTCTTTTTTAAGAAAAAAACACTTAATTGAACATGTGGATAACAAGAACATTTTTGATCACTACATTCTCCTATTCCCTCATTGCTTTCTCTCATTTATGGGCATCCTCCTTCCAAAAAGGCGTGGAATGGATTTACAGTGCTGAACAAATAAGCATAGGCAACTCAGTTCTTAAATGTCAATCTAGAGAAGAACCCAAGCCCTGTTATCAGTTTGGGGACTCAGGACTGGGCACATAAAGAACTGTGTATTAATCACTGACAACAATTTTTAAAAGATATTATCTTTTCAAAGACATTTTTTGCTTTGCAGGATATCACAGTGTTTCTGATCTCAAAACATGCAAAGAAAATATTTTAATTCTTCTCACTCCAAATTGCTTTTCCTGTCTACAAGTAAAAAGGTTTGAAACTTGGACTATGGCAAAGCACCTCAACATTTTTGTCCAGTTTCAAGCACAAATAGTTCCATACTTTTAATAACCACCGAAGGACACACAAGGCAAAATGAAGCAGAACACAGTAGGGAGAATTCATGAACGATTTGCATTCCCTTCCCCTTTGCGTACTCACGTTTTACCTGTGCTACTGATTACAGCTCTTCTCTGACTGATTACAGCTCTTTATTTCCATGCCTTTAACATGAGTCATTAAACATAATACAACTTCAACATTAACTGAAGATAAATAATACCATTGAGAAAGGATGAAATTAATCCTTAAATCAATTTATTCTGTTGATCTTTAATTTTATTGATCTTTAAGGTACTTTGCTCCATAGCCTGGTTTGGTATAAATTCCTATAGGCCTCTCCAACAGCAAGGAATTTTTTCTCAGGTCATTTCTTTTCCTGGTAAACAGACTTGCCTTCACACATCTGACTTTCTTATCACAATAATGCTGCAGAAATCTGCATCCTTCTCTGCATATTATGTGCTTAAAAGCAACAACAAAAACCCTGTCAGCAAGCAAGTCTCCTGAAACCTATTAAACTTGTGGATATTTAAATAGTCACCTTTCTAATATGATATTCTGTTTGAGAAGTTCAGTATTTTTCCTCTTCTACCACCAGATATTTTGGAAAAGAATATGCTTTAGAAGAACAAGCTTTGTGTTATGCGTTACAAGTAGTTTATAGGCAAATATGTTCCAACCTAACAAACAGCTATGAGCTTGGCTAGGACACTTCAGTGGTTAGTGTCATGTTGTAGAGCAATGAACTGATAATGAAGAAATGTGATGTAATGGATGTATGAATGTATGCATTTTTTTCTTAACTAAATGATACTCGATGCAATTATCATCCAACTATACAGACAGAATGGCTGATAAAGGATCTTTCTAGGTAAATTATCAACATCATCTTTTGTATTGTATTGTGAATAATAAGCACATTCTTCCTCCTTCCAGATAATACATTCTCTGCATATTTTTCATTGGTATACAGAGTGGTAGTGCTGGAACATTGTAATAAAGTCTTAGAGACTTTATATATATATGAAACATCTTTACAGCTATAAATCAGCTTAATTTTGTTCACTTCAACCCTTTCACTAGCTGACAAACTCTCAAAGTAGAACTGCAGTCCCATCATAATGCAGTTTATTAGCCCGGCTGATAACCTATGCTGAGCAGAACAGGATTTGCCTATTCTGCGTTGTATGTGCAAGTGTTAATCCCTTACTGCCAAATTGTGCTCTGCTGTTCCTTAGTGGAAAATGAAAGTCCACAAAGCACCAAAAATCTATCTTGTCTCCTAAAACACAAGTGTTTGTTATTTCCACAGATAACTGCCCTAATGAGAAAACCTCTTGGGGAACAGGGAAATGCTACAACAATCAATTACTGATAAAGCTTATCTCACCCAAACTGCCAAATACATTAACACAAAGCTTGTGTTTTAACATAATTCCAATCTACTAAATATTCTCATTAATAGTTGTGTACTTACTACTTTAATCCACTTTAGTAGCTTTTTATTGGGGTGAGTGACCCCAATATTGTAAGAAATTCTAAGGCAAATGTTTACAATTTGGCCAATCAGGACGTGATTAAAAAGGAGCGCGATATGGAAACACCAACTGGAAAGCACCATCTGCAGCCACTACCTTCTGCTACTGAACTTCAGTGAAGCAAAAGTCAAACTATGGATCTATTCAAGAAAACTGCCAGAAAGAAACAAAACCCCTAAACCAGTATTAACATATTTAATGATAAGAAACAAACAAAAAATTTCCAGTTCCCCTCCCTCCCCTCCAAACAGCTTGACAACAGATGCCATTCCCAAAAGGGCAGCTCCCACCTGAAGGAGTATTTTCTTATGCAACATCTGCCAAACTGCACCCAAAGCAAGCACAGAACTGACGTGCGGAACATCTGACCGAAGAGACATATCGGGATTAAATTACTTAATAACTGACTTCATCACTGCCATTGTTTTGACAAGCTGTGAGAGTTTAATCGAAAGTCTTTAAACAAATTAGCTGCCAAAATTGCTGGAAAAAATATTTTAGCTAGATGTCACTCCATTCACAGAAGTGAAAAATAGGGAATGTCGTGCTTATGTGCCACCACTAAGATACAAAGCTATAATGTCAAGACTGAAAAATGACAATATGTAACTGACAAAAACAAAACAAAAGCAACAACAGCAGAACAAATTAAGTTTAGAAGATCTCCTAGAGTCTTTAGGCAATTTCTGCTGCTGGAGATTAAAAAAAAAAAAAAAAAAAAAAAAAAAACAGTTCTCGAAGTTTAGGAAAGGACAACAGGTTTTTCTAAAGAATTTTTCTTCAATGCATTCTGAAATAAACAAAAGCTGCAGAGACATCTAATATGAGGTAAAACACTTGCAGGTGATTTTTCCTATCTGAACAACAACATAATCCACAATGCTAAAAATCAGGGATAGCAATGAAAAAAACTAAGTTCAAGGTTACCCTCATTAAGCCAATGCTAAAAATAAAATGAAAAATATGGGTTAATAATGAGCCCAAATCAATTATTGTAACAAAAATAGAAGGTGCACTGCTGCAATTCCTTCAAAAATTGCATCAATTACAGACATAGAGAAAGCATGTGCTGGAAAACATGCATGTACCAGACCAGGGGGCTCAGATTTTGCCTTACAAGCAGTTTCAGCAGACTCAAACCCAAGGCTTTCCACAATCCAGTGCCAGGTTCCTGCACAGCGATCCACACGTTTCCTTTGTCACTAAGCTGTGCCTGATTTGCCACTGCAATGTACTGGCTGCATCCTTCCCCGTGTGACTCTCAGGACACTTTCTGCAGAGAAAAACAGAGGAAGCTGCAAATTGCTCAAGCTCACAAAGTGCAAGGGGCAAGTGTGCAAGGAAGACAGCGCGGCAGGTTATCAAAGGCACGGCAAGTAGTCAGCTTCCTGCCTGTTTCCAGACAAATCCATATCCACCCAGCTCACACGCAGGCCTAGGGAAGGCTCTCAGTGCCACAAAAAAAAAATGTGCAGTTCTAGGTTTCAGTAAAGAAAAGCTGGTATAGGCTGCCAATAAGTGCCATTTAAACGCTGCCCTCCTGACAATACATCTTGAAAAGACAATATAGGGCCCATTAAAAAAAAAAATACTAACCTAAGAGACAAAAAGATGAAGGTGACTACTGGGCTCTAAGGTTATAGCAGATGTTCCAAGGGAATATCGACTCCCGAGTCCTTCTGACGTTTACAGTTACTGTGAATTTTAATGCCACTTTAGCCTCTGTCTTTGCGTGTAATATTTGAGAGCCACAGCAGCATCCCAGAGACAACACCCGAGCTCAGTTCTTTGAAACATGGAATGAGTCGGAGTTTTCATACTCTGAGAGAGGCTGTATGAAGCTGTACTTCCTTCTTGTTAGCAGACCTAACCCCCTGGTTCTATAATTGCCTTTGAGAAACATCTCCACGTGGATCTGAACAATTCTTGTGTTATCAATAATTCTGCGCTTATAAAAGCAACAAAGATTAACTAATTGGTGCCTTTTACTGCCAGGCTGGTTTGTTTTGCTTTAATTTTTAAAATACTCTTTTTGCCACATAGAAAACACTGATTTAGAACAAAAACTGATTTAAAACCTGAGCTTGAGAAATGACAAGCACCTGCAATGAACTGTGAAACTCAGCACACCACTGAATCACACATACAACACATTTCTGGGCAGTTAGAAATGGGCGTGCAACATCTCAAATGGTGTTCAGAAATAAGCTTCCTAAACCTTCTCAATTCAATCCTTTTAATATTTCTTTTTCCCGGTTTCTTTTCACAGGCCATGTTCAGTTTAGTCTTCTTTCTTCTGCACAATTTGAAGTAGGTCAGGAATCATCACTTAGATAATATTTACATAGCTTTATGCACAACAATTTTTTATATCCTCGGGGCAGTTCAAATCTCATGGTAGAGATGAGAAGAGGAAATTCATAAAAAGAAGCCAATCGCGTCTCAAAGCACAAGTTAAACACATTTTCTATCAGAACCATTTAAGAATACATTCAGCATGACTATTTAAGGAATGCCAAACAGGATTATTCTGCCCATTACGGCCTCCGTCTTACCAAGTGCTCAAACTGAGGCCAGGTGCACCTCCAGCACCTGGGATTGCCATCGCGCTCGTCCTTTGATACAGCAGCTCTCCTTCACACCGCAGGCAGTGTTCTTCTTGAAACCCTCCTTTTTTGGCTTCTGTCAGTTTTTCCTTTACTTCATCTCTATCTTCCTCTATTACATCTCACCTTCATTTTTTGGAGACATGAAGTCCTTGGTCCTCAATTCACAACTGACTCTAGGCAAGAGTACAAAAGAAAATAATTTTTCATATATCCTTAAGGGTCTAGTCGTGATTTTGAAGTTATTCTAATATGAAAAAATACTGGTAAACTCTGTAAATTATTTATGGGATACATTTTGCAAGCACTGCAGTATTGCATTATTGCATTTTGCACCAACCTCAGCGGCAGTTTTGGGTGCCAAAAAATTGTGAAATTCAAGTCCTATGCCTTTTGAATTCTTTGATTTTTATTGGAAAACTTCTGATTTTTAAATGAAATAAAAGGGCCAGTAAGGTTGTGAGCTTTTAATTTTGCCACTACTCATGAGCCTGCTGGGTACACATGGGAGCAGAAGAGCATTGATTATAAACACTCCAGCAGAAGTTTTCTAATACTTCAGTGCAGAAATCCTCCTAGAACAAGTTAAATCACATTTTGCACAACGCCTCCTCCTGCAATTATCAAACCATCACTTTTTAAGTCAAGTCTTTACAATAAGGACACGTCAATACGGGATTCCTCACATGAGCTTTTGTATTTCTGTATTGCACAACAGAAAAAACATGAAAAGATTTTGCTGATATCCACAGACAGTCATTCATCTGCAAGTCCAATGAAATCTTTCCAAGCAAATTAATTCACTATTGTCTGTCATTCACTGGCTCAGTGGAATTTGCACCCTACTGCACTTGCACTGTCAATTATAAATCAAAACATCCCTCATTACAGTATCTTACATTTTAGAAGCTTTTGATGTTTTACAAGCAGTGGTTTCATTAAATGCATTGTGTTCTGGAAATAATGCGAGTGACCGATTCGCAAAATCTCTACACCAAGTCTAGCAGGTAGAAAACAAGTTATTTTTTATCTGGCTGTGTCACTGCTTTTCTGTAATCACTTTCTAATAACTCAAACTCTTCTAGCTTTCAGAATTGCAAGTCTGCAGTGTATTGGATCACTACCTTGCCTCTGGCAGAAATGTGATAGTTTCTTTAAGGATCCTCTTAAACACTTGTTTGCTCCTGAGATTAACAAAAGTTTGAAAAAAAAAAAAAAACAGCATAGTGCTAGTATTTCTAAAGATTTTCTAAGTATTTCTAAAGATTTGTCTGTAAGCCAATGGTAGGTGCTATTTAAGCTGAGCAGTTCTTTATAATTTGTATTGGACAAAAGTTTCTGACCATTCATTAATGTCTCTTGGTCATTATGTCCTGATTTTTTTCCTTTTTAAGTCACTGCACTACTATTTCAAGTTTAAATTCCAGTTTTCAAACTTCACTGTTCTAGATTGTTTCTTGTCCTCACTTTATTTCAACACAAGGAAATTTAGCAAAGCGCTTTGAAAAACACCTTTGCCTTGTAAAATAAATCACAACTGATTTTAGAGAGCCTTTCCCCATGGACAGATAGAGAACCAAAAACTTAAATCTAGAGTACAAGCATCACACTTACAAAATTTTGTAACCCGAGGGAATTCAACACAAAGCGATTACAGACTCTCTAGAGAAAATTCAATTTTTGAAAAAAATCTGGTAAGAAGGAAAGTACAGATATTTTCTACCCTATGTCAAAAGGAATATAAACTGAAATACAAAAAATATGACATTTGTTTATAGTACTTTTTGCACAGACAATTATCACATTTGGCAAAAGGAAAAAAGGGAGGTTTGGGATTCTCATTTTGTCAGCAATTCCAGAAAATGAAGCCACATGTCTTAGTTTAGTCAATATGCAAAATGATCCATTCCTTTTTTATTATTATTAATACTGAAGGTGCTTCAGCATTTAAAATTTAAAGCATCAATATGTATCTGTAGGTACATTTCATAATGCAACCCCTGAATGGATTTAAGGATTCTTCCGTCCTTCTCACTTCTCTGCCATTTCAAAAGCAAGTCACATCCTGCAAGCTTTCAAGAGAATGCAAGCGTTTCAGAAAACCAGTTTTGCACAGAAGAGTCACCTGGTCCCTGGGACCAGGGCCTGGTCCGCAGGGGCAGTACCAGCGAGCAGCCCGGCTCCCTTGCACACAACTCTGTTCCTTCGTGGCGCTGACGGTTCCTCGGAGGTAGCGGCTGTTTCAGTCAGTAGCAGAACCCCCAGTGCAGGGAGGAAGCCGAGAAATAGGAAGCTCGTTGCTGTTGAGAGGGGGTGCATCCCTCCTGCAGGAGCACCCCGGTGACCACGCCGGCTGCAGCAGAGCTCACCCAGCCCTGCTGGGGTCCCAGGGACTGGCCTCTGCCCAGCACCCAGGAGCTCCCGGCCTCCTCACGCCACCTGCGAGTCCTCCTGCCTTCACCCGGATCGCTTCCACCAAAACATGCAGGTGGCTAAAGAGATCATTAGCATGGATTTTAATTTTTCCATGCTGATTAGGTGCTGTTAAGCTAAATAATATCTCGCTGTCACAGAACCCTGTATTGGGTTGCCACTGAAGTGCAAGAGCAATTTCAACCGCAATCATCATAGCCACAAAATTGCAAGCAATCAGAAAACAGGTGGGATGCAACTACCAAAAGAACTGATTAACACAAGATTTTAAATGGTTTTTGCTAGGAATAGAAATTGATAAATGTCTACAGGTGTATGGCCAAGTCTCCGTCTGGCCTCCAGGTAATTTCATTACCAGCAACACTGTTGTGAAATGAGATGTTTTTGCTCATTTTAGCTTTAGGACCAAAGACCCAGGTTGAAAATTTAGCTCTGACACTCAAAATACTCTTTCAATTCTATTGATTAGAAATCATTAGAAACACTTCCTCAATTATCCAACATAATAAATTTCTGATGTGATTTTTCTCTACTGCAGATGAAGAAAGCAGATTCCTGCCATAATTCTCTAAAGTGATATATTTGCATAGGCAGCAAGTCTCATTAATTTTCATTTTCATGATTCAACACTGACATTTTTCCCTTCACTAGTTAAATAAATGCTTTCTACAGTATTTCAAAGGCTGCTTTATAGCCCTTTTTTTTGTCAGCACATTAAAGGTTTTCTAGTGTTTGAGGCTGACAAGTATGAGCATTCAGAAGTTTGTTGCAATCACACTCTTCTCAACAAAAAGTTTGAAATAAAAACAGAATCACTAACCATAATTTTTATCACCAGGCTGATATCATGTGATACCATGGCCTAAGGGAACTTTTTCTAAATGATGAGTGGAATACTTTATCAAATTCACCCTTGAACATTCAATTAACAATTTCACCTTTTCATACTCTAACAATATGGAATCAGTAGGAAAAATTGAAGAAAGACCTATATAAAGTAAAAATGAAGACATACAAGGATAAAGTATTTTTTGTGGTTATCTGCACGTCAAGTTGAAGAGGTCACTAATTTCCTGATCCAGGATTAACTAGCATTTGCTCTTCATAGGGGTTTCCAGCCTCGCGCAGCTCCTTGTTTTGCAGGAATTGGGTCTCAGCAGCCGCACGATGGACCCGTTTTCAGATGCGAGCCCTCAAGTCAAACACCATCACCATGGTAACACACTGAGGTATTTAGGCTGCAATACATGTAAATTTTCCCTAACAATTAATTTAAGATTTTCTTGTTTTCAGTGGTCTCCTTATTTTCTTTAAATATAATATTACTCCTCCCAAATGCTTGCATAAAATCAGACCTGACCTAAGCATAAAAACATTAGAGAAGAAGCTATTTAATTATTACCCTTAAGAACTAGCCTGTGGCTAATATGACTGAAAGCTTGGCAAGTCTGGAAGTTTCTTAACAGATCAAACATTTCAGAGGTACCCAGTATAACCTCTGTACAGGTTTCAGGATTCACAGGAATATTATGTCTACTTGGTGTGTTCCAGAAGCAAACCCCAAACCACCACAGCGCTCTCTGTACTAATTCTACTATGATAAGCAGTTTGTAGCTAATGAAGCCATCCATCCCCATCAAAGCTGAAAAAAATCTGAAAATAATTGCTGAATTTTATATCTGTTCCATGGGAGATTTCCACCAATTCCACAAATCCATAATATCTCTCTTCCTCAGTTGTTCAGAAATGGGAATTCTGCATGCAATACAATATTGAAAACACACCAGAATAATTTACAGTCTCACAGGTTTTTAAATTTCTTACACTAAGCAAGAGGTGTAGAATTTTAGTTACAAACAAGTCCAGAAAATAATAAATATTCTAAAAATTAAATAATAACCAAATAGGCTAAGATAAATTCTCTTTGCAGATTGAATAGTCACTTAAAATTGCTCATGTAAAAGCAATCTCCATCATTCTTTACACAGCCCTACAGATGAGAGTGTTCATCAGCATTGGAGTGCAAGTGTAACAGTGTAAGAAATGTCCCACTGATTCAGACTCAGCAGACCTCTGCCAAATATCTAAGGGAAATTTTTAAATGGGGAGGAGTAGTCATGTTTTGAACTTACTGTAAAATATTTCAAACAAGAGCAGAACTAGCATAGTTAGCATCAAGCAGGGCACAACACACTCTCTAGGAAAGTGTTGTTTTCGGTGTGTTAGCTACGTGGGTTAAAATCCATCTCCATTCAGGCCTGGGAGAGAACCAACACACATCATTCATTGCTCCTTCTCCACACTTCCTCCTCCTCTGCATCTAGGGCTCTATTAGGGACCTCTGACTTCTGCAATGAATTCAGAAGTATTGCTGCCCACAGCTTATTACACCTTGGTAAGTTTTCTAAATCAAAAGGCCATGCTCTGAATTAAATATGAATAGCAAAGAATCCCCGTCACTCGTCCTTACAGAGGAAACCGAGCTGGTGAGCTTTCTCATTTGCCAAAAGAGGTTTTAATTTAAAACCTTGGAGACAGTATGAAATACTTAAAGCCAGCCTCTTCTCCTGATTTCTCCTGGGATTTAGAGCAGGCTGTGAAAGCCAGCTGCTCTAATTAGCACAGCAAACTACAGTTTTGCTTACAAAAAGAAACAAATTAAAACTTTATTCTTTCATTTCTCAGTAAACTATATTCCCTGAACAAAAGAAATCCTCATAACAAAAGCATGAAGGTAGAGTACATTTCATAGAGCTTTAGGTTCAAAAAGACAGGAAAAGTTTTCTTAATAGATCAAATGACTTTTCCATTAATTTCCCCAAATCTTGAAGCAGGTATTAACGCAGAACTCACTGAAACACATTACAAATTGCCCCAGAGACTTGAAAACCTAAAACAAATGATCACTGACAGAGGAAAACCCTTCTGCAAGCTCACCGGTATCATGAGGTCTGTACAAACACATGAAGCTTTGAGATGCTGAATGAAGTCACTGGATGCCACAAAAAGGAAATGCATAGGCTATTTTGTCAGGGATCAAAGAAATCAGAATGACTAAGTGGGTACAGGTATTTCCACGCCTGTAAAAATATTTATGTTTAGATTAGTAAAAATAGTCATGTATAATGTATCCCTCACGTCAGCTTAGTCCAGTTTGGGTTTTTGTTTGTTTTTCTCCCTTCTTTAAGATGCTGGCTCCTGACACATGGCAATGTTTTTAATGAATCAGAACTTGTAAGTTGTCTTATGATACTTTCAGGTCGATATTACATTTTAAAAGTTGCACTAAATCCATTTTGCCTCTACTAGTTTCCATCTAATTAATCCACTGTCAAACCACACTGATTTCAAAATTAATATGTTATTCTTCACACAGCTTGTGATATGCTGCCATCTTATCCTCACATCTCCATGTACATGTCTGAAGATTAAAGGAACCATGACATCCAGAGGGGATAGACAGACTTCAACCTCAAGGACACAAATTCCCAGAACCACCCCTACCAAATGAAGGTGGAAACTGTGATATATTACCACAATACTGGAACAGCAGTGGCTCATAATAACTATATATGTTTAGTGAGCAGACAGGGGTCATTTCCCATCATCTTTTTAACGAGATTAAAGGTAATTAGTAAATCAGGTCCATTACCAAAAACACATCATTTTCAAACCTAACGCAATTGTGACGGGCTTTTTCATTAGGCAATCATCTGGAAGTAGTCATTAAATGAAGCCTGTAAGAGAAGGACACGTTACAAATTCAGCTGAATGTAGGACTTGCCAAAACCAAGAAATAGTCCAAGTAACTTCACAGATCCCTCTTTCCTCTGCATTTTGTCCTCAAAGGACACATCCACTTTTGGTTCCGTATCCAGTTACAAGGAGGAGCCGGTGAACGCAGTGGACCCAGAGCCCCCGCAGGCCCCAGGAGGGGGTTGCAATGCGAGGCCCGCAGCTCCCCACTGTCGTGTCACACCGCGGGCGCCTCCGAACCCCTCTGCTCCCTCCCCCGTGTGCGGATCCAACGGAGGATTCACAGTTCTAACAGCCTAGTGCTTGCGTTTCGGTCCCATTGCACATGGCAGCCCCATGCCAGCAAGAACGATCCCTCCGGCCTGGTTTCTTGGAGCGTTAGCTGGGGAGGAGGGAGTCTCATGTTACTGCGTCCATGCCCAGGCCGTCTCTTCCTCTTATACAAGATTAGGTTTCTCACTGAACAATCCCAAGCCTCATCTCCTACATACCATAAACGTGAGTGGGCTTGGACTAACCTAGCTACTTATTCTAACAGTTTCATGTCAGACTGAAGTTCATCATTAGACTGGGTATTTTATTAGCCTTGTAGGTGCTACCAAACTGATGCAGGCCAGTACTGAAACCATTTTAATTAAAGTGCTTAGGGAGAGATGATTACTTGAAACACAATTATGAAGTACTTCACCTGTAAAACAAATAGGATATAGAAACAGCTGAGGAGTCTTCACTAGAAAGCCAGGATCCTATTTAACATCCACAGTTCGGTGAATGACCCAACATGCCAGCTGCCATTCTCCTTGGTAATGTCCTTTAGATTATCTGATAAATAATTTGTAAATGGAGGAGGAATATTGCTTTTGAATTCAGAAACTTCCACACCTTCAAATAAACCCCACTGAGATTACTAGAAGCAAGAGCAGATTCAGCCTGCTGTACTTCACTGCTTGTAGTTAAGATTATAATGTGAAAAATCAGAGTAAATTTAGACCAATTGTAAAGCCTTCAAGACGAGTTATAAACAAATCTCATCCAAGAGGATAAGGATAAAGACACCTTTTCAGTCTTTTCCCTGTTTGTCATTAATTTTCATATTACAGAAAATATATGGCATACGCCCACGTCTTTCTTTTTAGCTGACCAATTCTGATCTTTTTAGCTATTTGAGCTTCACCTACATTCCCCCGAAATCAATAGTAGTCTGTCCAACCACTTGCATTGAAACTTAATATTGACTATTTTATTCAGTTATGGTTAAAATGTTGATACAAGAGATATGGGGGAACTCTGGGGAAACGACAGGATTAACTAGTGATTTCTGAAATTCGATGCTTTTAAATGCACCTTGTTCTGCTGATAAGATTTGATGAGACCTTATTACACAGCAGCTAACAGTACTAGAAATTGCAACTTTCTCATTTCCTTATTGATTTTTTGCTTTCTGAAGTATGTTGGATTTCCATATTTGTTAAGTCAATTACCACCTACTTCTTTCTTGCTCTGTATTTTAAAGAAGCAATGTGGAGTGGGAGCAGGGGGAAGCAAGAAACTGCTGCGGTTTTGTCCTTTTTCATTTTTATAAACACAACACTCCTGATAAAAAGGATTAATCAATACCAGCAAGAGTGTGACCAAAGACCAAATTCCAAATTGCTATAGGTAGAGCATACTATATGCTTTTTTATACATATACATATATAAACACACATACTGCTATCAAGATCCATCAGTCAAAACACTGACATCCAATTTTATGCAGCACTGATACTACACAAGTGGTATATACTGCTAATTTTGACAGAGGTAAAATAAGTACCAGCAAAAGTCATTATAGAATCTATTTTTTCCCCTTTCAGTTGTTGACCCTATGTACCCATTTAATTTCTCTTAAAAAATCTGCTTGCTGCTTCGTGTGGAAAAAAACATGAAGACAAATGTACTTCAAGAAAGACTTAAATTAAATGGTAGCACTTAGTGTTTTATCAGTTACAATAAACAGTTTTAAGACTAGAAATAGATTTTAGACAGTAGGGTTAACTTTTACATTTAATGAAGAATGCTGAATTCTGGACTTTTTCTGCTACAGTAACTATGGCAGCAGGCTCCTTGCAAAGAAGCCTTTATCTTCAGCTGACCCAAGACCTGCTTTCTCAACTAGCAAAAATTACTCTGAAGTATAGTTCTCATAATACCCACAAAAATGGGGGCTTTTAAAAGAAAATGAATAATATAACATTTAAAGAAAATTGTCAAACTATTTCATGTATTACACATTCAATAACATTCTGTAATTAAAACCTTGGCTTTTTGTGCAATCAGTATCCTCTAACTTCTCTACAGATACTCTGAACAGACTTTTAACCTCAACCTATAATGAGGTTTTTCATATCTTATTTCATAATCTATTACGCTTACCATCCAACTGTCATTTATTTTTGGCTTATCATCAATTACATTCCAAACCAAGTATTTATTATTCTTTTTGTATCAAGAAACCTAATCCATCTTACCATGGTAAGATCTTTTGGATCCAGTGTCTGTGCAGCTACAGCGATGAGGACGACAGCATGAGCTAGTCAACAGAAAATAGGCACAATTTTCTTCGACTAAGAGTATTAAACAGAAGATAGGGAGATTTCACCCGTAATTCCTCCAAGATTACAAATCAAATGCTTTGTGTGGAAGCAGACAGTACGGAATAGAAGCAGTTATACATGAGTGAGGTGTAAAAGACACAGTATGAAGCTGCCTTCAATTAGGTATTGCAGAGAGGCACCAGAAAAATCAAATTAAATTCACTTCAGTGTTACCTCGTAGGCTTGCCTCTTTTTTCAAGTAATATTGACAATATTTTGATAATCAGAAGATCTTGCACAGTGTTTCCAGAACTAAGGCTGGTTTACATAACCTCTAGATCATTTGTGTTTTGGGCTGAAATTTTGTTGAGTTTTTAAATGTGCTGTCATTTCTTTTAGATGTTGCCCATTTAATTGTGACACTTGAAAAGATTCTCCAGCACTCGGGGAGTAAGCTCTGTCACCACTGAAGTCTGAACTCCATGTGAACATGATCCATTCCCTGCTTGGAGGAAATGAAGATAAAGTCTGCTTTCCTTTCTCCCCCTTAATTGTGCCAGTTATTGAAATAGAGTAAAAGAATGACAGCACAA
This sequence comes from Tinamus guttatus, assembly GCF_059628265.1. Classification (NCBI taxonomy): domain Eukaryota; kingdom Metazoa; phylum Chordata; class Aves; order Tinamiformes; family Tinamidae; genus Tinamus; species Tinamus guttatus. The sequence goes on along the minus strand of NW_028288821.1, from coordinate 13,853,373 downwards.
TTCAGAATCACGGCAACACATGATGTTTTCTGAAAAGGTAATGCTTTTCCCAATCACATGCCTGCACTGGAAAGTGCGGAGTAGTCAAAGCCTACTAAAACAAAAAACATTATTTTTATATGGGTTTGGGAGATGAGCTACAGGCTGCCATTTTGAAACACTGCCTGAGGGGGACAAAACTGTGTTTCCATAACAAAAAAGCATAATCTATTCAATATTTACAAAGGATTTCCTGACAGTGCTGCTTTTACTCCCTCCTCCAAAACAAAAGATGCTGCCCAAAAGCAAGTGCAAGAAATGGGAGAAGAAAAAGGAGGGGGGTCTGGAAGCAAGCAAACTGGCACACAAATTTTAAGATAATGTGGTCTGCTTGGCTTCTTCACTGTCTCTTCAGTGCCAAAGTTTATTTCTAATCTCTGATGAAAAGCTTTTTTTGAGGCAGCATCATCACACTGTTGCTTCTTGTGGGCAGCTGATAGTTCCTTGATGAAAATTCCTCTTTAAAGGGCACTGCATCTCTTCCTATATTGAAGAAACGTGACCTTAGATGACAAGTAACTATAATCACATTTGTTAATCTGACTTCAGAGCCAAACAAAAAGATATTTATGATAAACTCTGCAATGCCAAACAGACATTCCAATATATCATTAATGAAATAAACAGTACCAGCTTTAAATGGTGTAAGCTCTGGAAAGTGCTGAACTTTCCAAATGGCAGCAGCTTTTGTCCTTTGTAATGTGCTTCTAACCAGTAATTTGTGGGCTTGATGTTTTCCTGACAGCTGGTGTATGGACAGAAGATCAAAAACTGTAGCTGCAAAAGTATAAAATTTGTTAGAAATGAGAATCTGGCAAGAGCATCTCTGCAGAAGGAAAGCTAACAGCTTACATGGCAATTTATGTTTACACTGTAAACCTTGCTAAATCTGCATGCATTAAAACATGCATTAAAGAATAATAATTTATCCATTAAATTATTATCAGATCATGGGCAATGTTTTTATCTGCTTTCTAAATTAAACATGGCATGGCTTTTCATATGTAGGTGCAACATAACCACCACAAAGGTTACATGTTTCCTTTTGCACTTCTTGGAAACATTTGAATTTCCACAGATCCAAACTAGGTCTCACACTCTTTAGTTAAGGACCTCTGCTTTTTATCCCCCCCATTAGAAATCCAATGGAATTTGGTGCTTTTTTAGTCCTTTTAGTCTCTTCGAACTGAGAAATAAGAAGACTAGAGAGGAATATCTAGAAAAGCAAAAAAGGAGAAATAATAGGGCATGTCCAAGATTAGAAAGTAGTTCCAAGAAAAGTGAAACATGACACAGGGGTGATACTGATTTCCCTAACATTTTACGAATGCCTTGAGAAAAAAAGGCAAGTTATTACACCTCATGTTTAGGCTGAATTCCATGGGTTTCTCTGGAGGAAGATCAGCAGTAGCACATTTTCAGACTCAAGAGGAGATCCAACAGCACAGCTAAGCCTTGCTGACTCTCTTGGTTGAAGAACAGCAGCAGAGCTGGTTCAGATCTAGCTCTCTTCTCCTGTCTGAGCTCATGGACTGGGAAGAAACAAGCTCAGTTAATCCTCCCTAGCACATTTTCTGTTCTTCTGCTCATATCCCTGTAAGAGTACCACGCTCCAGTACTTTAGAAAGAATATTAAAAGCTTCCTTTCCACAACCCTTTGACCTCATATCAAATAAAAGCTCTTTCATTGTAACTTTGTTCCTTAATTCATTTGTTAAGTACTATGCAACCACTCTAAAAAAAAATTCAGAGTTTCTGTCATGTTGCTGTTAACTCCAAGAAATCTCTTGCTTCATTGTGCTATATTTATGTAGTACACTGCTTCAATTTTTACAAAAAATCCACACTTCCCCTGGAAGGATTTGAGAACATTCTTGTCAGTAGAAAGAACAAGTGTGAGAATGACCAGAAGCATCAGAATACTGTTTCTGTTTATCAAGAGCTGCTTGAACTCTTATCCTGTGTGCGCAGATAAGGACCAAAGCTGCTGACAGTGCTGGGACAGCCATGGAGAGAACTTGTATAACATCGAACCTAACAGAACTCTTTAAATTAAATTCCAATTACTGCACTGAGAATAAATGGATCACAACTGCAATGTGGGTTCTAGTTTGCTTTTATTAGACACTGGTAAAATTAGTCTGTGATAAGTCAAGGCTTAGTATCAATTGCATCAGGTTATAATAATGTTTTCAAGCACATATAATCCATAAAAAGAAGAATCCCCAAGAGCAGCATTCATCAGTTCCATCGTCACTAATGTATTTTGCACATTTCTATTTCTCCATTTGTTCTTTCCTGAGACTCGTCAGTCTCAACAATCATTAGTGATTAGGTCGTACCATGAAACAAAAAACAGGCAGCTTTACTGGGTTAAGGAGCTTCCCATTCACTTTCACCTGTGAAGTCCTGGATTCCCATCTTTTCTTTAAGCCGCATTTCCCCGTAACATACAATCTGACAGACATTAGCCTCAATTCAAGATGAAAGCAGAGTTGTTTAAATTAAGGCTAAAATACTTTGACAGATGTCTCAGAGTGCACCATACCTGTCGCACCATTAACACTGCACGATCAAGGTACCAAATACTGAGCTACTTCCATGCTTTCCAACAAAGTTTTGAAGCTGAAATTCTCAGTTACTTTAAAACTTTGTCATCTACCTCCAGCCCATCCTAGTGCTCACATGGTCCCACACTGGAACTTAAGTCCAACTCTGGATTGGGGTTGAATGACCAGGTTAAAACTCAGCTCTTCCACACTGAGAGGAAGGGGAAGGAGGGTCCCTTAAACTCCATGAAATGTCCCAGTGCACTCTTCATTAGGAGATACATCCTAATATTCTCAGCATATTAGAAGTTCACATATTACACATGCTAAACTCACTTGGTGTGAAATTTCTTGAATGAAAATGAACAAATTTCTAAGCTTTACACAGACCAATTTTAATTTATGCCCGCTCAGCTCCATGCCAACTAATCTCATCTTATCCATTAGCTGGATAATGTATTTACATTCTGACAATAGGAGTTTGTTGTCAAAAAAAAAAAAAAAATCAAACTTCTGAACTCATTTGTGTGTGCCCTGCCCCTCACATGGTGGGGGGGGGGGGGGAAATCAGTGCTCACAAATTAGTAGCATATTTTATCTTTGCCATGCCTCCGAGAAGCATTATACACATGAGAAACTGAAGCAAAGTATCATTTAAGTGACTTGCTACAGCAACACAGGAAGTCTATAATTGATCCACCAATTTAGTCAGAGTCGATATCCCCTGCCCAGGCTTCAGATAACCATTGCTTCCACACAAGGTAAAACAGGAAAGAATTTGTCCACTATATCTGGTTTCCCCTGAAACTTTTCCAAGTCAAAGAGATAAAACCACCCCAGAAGTAACACACTCTTTGGCACAAATCAAATACATCACAGCCTAGTTCCTCTTCAGCAGAGTTATTCCTGCAGGTTTATACTTCAGCAGCTTTGCCATGCTCCAGATAATAATCATAAACAAAAACATAAAAATTCATTTGGGCAATTGCTAATCTTTAGGAAAGTTCTATAGTTTTAAAAATTCAAAAGAATCTTCATGATGTCTTAACAACAAATGAGTTAAAAGAGAATTCAGCTAATACTGTTATAATTGCCTCTCGTTTGAAAAAATGTCCATTACAAAACTAGGCATATGAAAGTTCTGCATTAAATAAGTCTTTGGCTAAGTTTTCTGACATAACCAATTGGTTTTTAATACTATATATTGCTTAGTTTCTCTCAAATATTCTGAAATTGATCGTATTTATAAACGTATGCAATTCTCAATGCAAATTCTCCTCAATACAGGCACTATCAGAGATAATGAAATAAGATTCATCCCTCAGTTTAACAAATGTTAAATGTACATCTGCTACAAAGAGTTAAGAAGTTAATGTAATATTAGAGAAAAGACAGGCAATGCTTAGTCCTCTATAATGCACTAATAAATCTGCAACACAGATGAGCAAAAATGATATACACAGAGATAGCTCAGAGCTCTTTTTAAAGCCTTTGTGAGTGGTTACTATAAAATTCAAAGTAAAGAGTTCAGACTCCTAAAGGAAGGGGACGCGCAATGACCCCATGAAGGGGAAAAAAATGCTTCATCTTCTAAAAGGTCACCTCCCCACATTAAAAAAAGCTGTTTAACAAATTTTCTCTGCTATTTTTGAGGAAGCAGAACCTCACAGCAATTTTTCCAAAACTTCCATGATTTAACCCCTTTAAGAGCATCTGATCTCTGAACTTAAAAGAGGGATTTCTCTCCACTCTGTATAGTGGATGGAAGTTACAGGGAAATGGGGAAGCTGCACATAAGCTGTTGGGGTGGGTTTGTTTGTTCTCAGCTTAACACACCAGCTGGATTCTCCTTCTGCAGGTCCTGAATCCGAATCCTTTTCTGGACACCTTTCTTAGCCCTTCCATTAGCCCACCTTTCCTGGAAGCAGTCTGGCTAGGCTTTTCTTATCTTATTTACAACTTCCCCACATTTTTTTTTTCCTAGAAATGAAGCATCTCAAGGCTCTATCAGTGTCCATACATCCCTCTTTCCCTCAGAGGCTTTTTGTTGTTAACCTTAATCTTGAATATAACTCTGTCATTTGGATATTGCTCAGATCTGTGTCTCAGTTCGTTTTACTCATTCTCATATATTTGTCTGGTCAGCTGCTGGCTACACTCCAGCTTTCACTAATGCTGTAGATCTTTATAGGATGCTTCTAAAAGTCTTATGCTGAGTGAAACATCCTTAGTTCTGTACCTGCAATTCCACCACCGTTCTTTTCAGTTTCAAGTATTGCTTTTATTTATCTTGGATCTTGCTCTCTTGCCTTTGATTCCCTCTCACAGGAATCTTGTTTTCTGTATCCCAAATTCAGCACAATCCTTGCCCTTAGCTTTAGGATGAGAAAAACTTTAACTAAAGCTAAGACACACACATACAAGCCCCTATTATATTTTCCTGAATCCTGAAAATTCCAGGCATCCAAACAACTCTGACTTAGTCTCCTCCCAGGAAGCTGCATTTAAATTTTGCGGTAACTATCCATTCCCCCATAAAAGTTTCCTCATTTTAAGTTTCTTCCTGATTTCAAAGAACAAACCGCACTACTGCTCAACATGGATCCCTCCATTCGACACCTCTTGGTGTCACTTTTGCTTGTGCCACTGCTCAGTTTTGTCCCTGTCACACTTGCTTTTCGCTTGATCATCTAGCATTGATGGAAACCCTTTCCTGCCTTACCTCCTCCGACATTTCCTGATTTAAAACCTTGTCTCACTCATCCCTTCTCTTTAGCTTATGACTATCTCTGCAGATAATTCAGCAAGTATGAAGGAAAATATGAAGCAAAAGAAGAGAGGGGAAAAAAAACACTTTGGAAGTGCTTGTATTTTTCCCCCTATGTCATTACAAGGAATGTCAGCAAAATGCTTTCAACTCGGCACAAAATCTTGAACAAAAAGCACTATTGGCCACATGGTTCCCTCATGTTGTTTTCATTTGAAAATACTAGTTTTGTGCTAAGAAAGAGAGGCCTTTGGGAAAAAAAAATTAACAAACAACAAAATATACACAAAGACTAAAGATTTAAAGCTTCATGAATGCTTAGCACACACCAAACAGACACCAACTACAAAACTAGGTTTTATACCACTGTACAAGACAATCTTTGTACACATATGATAACACAAAACACCCATTTTAATCCCAAGGTGGACAAGTGTAACACTGGCCTCCCTGACTGCAGGTAGCAACCTGGGCAAAAAATGCAAACTCCAGGGCATGAAAGTGAATTAGAGGCAGCAGCCACAGGCCTAAGTGTCCCCACAGCCTCCCCTCTCCTTCATTATTTTGGTTATCAGAAGGATTTGCACCTAAGGTGCGCTGTCTCTTAGCGCTGAATATCCAAATATAATAGTCTCTTAACACTGAATTACAGAATACAGGTTAGGGTAGCAAGTGCCAGTCAGCAAGTTAAAGGGTTTTACCATTCATAGTTCTTCAGAAAAACTCAGAGCCAATGTCTGGGCTTCCAGGTGCCACAGCCCATCTGTACCATCAGCTCTGCCTCAAGGAAAAGAAAAAAATGAAAAAAGAAAGAAATACAAGCAACAACGGTGAGACTCAAAAGAAAAAAAAATAATAAAAACACACATGCATAAATACAGCATAAATACAAACCCTGCTTCCCCTCCTCTGAAGTCAGCTGGCCTATATAAGTGTTCTGCTCTCTCACGTGCCAAATTGATTGCCACTCTATGCAGCATTTTGTGAACAAGGATACACCTGACAAAACATTTTAAACGAATCTGAAAATACTGATGAGTAGACAGCTTTACAGTTTAAAATGCCTGATATATACAAAATCTTGGCAAATATATGATGACAAAAGTATCAAGACCACTTCTAAAGATATTATTGTCTATTGAAAAGGACAGACTTGATCAAAACATTTCAGTCCAACTTTGCAGACTGGTTTATTCAGGAGTGACTAATTCACTTTAGGGGCTTCCAGTGCTAGATCAAAAAAAGTTTAATATGGAAAACAGATGGACTCTGTCTATTCATTAAACCCTTCATCTTCTCAAAACCAATTACAAATAGTTTTAAAAATAAAATACAATGCAATCCTGTCAATGAAGGCCTCTCAGAGTTCAAGCAAGCCACATGGTCACACAGAGCTTGCTTAAAAACACACACAGATATTTCCTGGCTATAATACATGGGAAAGGAGAAGATATACAAGATGATTCCTCATTCTGAAGATACCATACATATATCCAGCAGTCTGAAATAGACTGTGCATACTGAAACAGCTGGAAGTGTATCATTTTTTCAGCTCCTTTAGATAGGTATTCTCTACTATTGAGCACAAGAGTTGTTCAAAAAATAATAAATCTACTTAATTTAGACACAAAATGGTAGGTGAGGAAGGGACAGTGTCTAGAATCACTCTAATGAATACTCTTATTACTAAGAGACTGCTTGAAAACAAGACATTTTGGAGGGCATGAGGGAATGATGAAAAACTGTTTGAATTTCAGTTAGTTATTGAAAGGTACTTAAGAATTCATTCACCCAGACTTAACAGTTCATTTAGGTAGAAACATCAGGTATGCATTCTGAATACAGAATACCCCTAGAAGAATTGTAAGAGATCTTCGAAGCTGAGAAAGCCAATCATTTCAACTGTCCCTTTGAATGTAAAAACGGAAGCTTATAGTTGTGAGGAGCATGCACTGACATCTTCTGATCCTTGCAGCCCCCATGAAGGTGAACTTCATAATGTTAAGCTGTACAATCAACTTCAAATAAATCTATATTTCGTAACTCATAGGAAAACATAATTAAAATATTATTTTCTTATCAGTCTTGCATAACATTAAGAGATCTTAGAATAGAGTATAAACATTTTATTTTGCCAAGCTGTGTCTGACATTTACTACTTAAGATATGAAATATATGTGCATTTTGGATTTCTTAGTAAACTAGGAAATTAGAAATTGATTTCCTAGTAAACTTGGAAAGTATTTTATGTGATACCTACTTACTATGCACATTTGTATAAACCAGCCAATCAAAATCACTTTCATGCTTCTCCTACATTAGACAGACAAAGCTCAGTCTCCTTATAAAAGTAAACCGGTTCAGATACTTGCCCACCTCTATACCAATTCTCGTTTATGTTCATTTCATTAAAAGGGATGCCCAGATAATGACTAATTGGGGCTTACAGTATCATTAACACTGACCAGGCTCTTACCTGGTCATGAAAGAAGCAAACGCAGCCCCAAGAAGTATCTGCTGACCTTGTACATTTTACAGAGATCTTATTTTTTCCTCTCATGACCATCCGATGACTTCATCTTAATGCACCTTAATTTTAACTATGTGCAAATCCATTGATTTTTTTCTAGGTTATCCAGTTTTACTTGGACAATATTCCGGTCTTTTGTTGTTGAAAAAGAATTTTGATCTGCACTTTACCAATAACACTAGCTTGAAAATACTATTAGCAATTTTGCTGTGTAGCCTAATCATGTTAGCTCCTCTTCACATGTTCATTACCTTTGAAAAATTCTCTTGTAGCAATATTTTTAATAACTGCTTTGGTTATCCTCAGCTTACCAGATAGGAAACTAGGCTAATATTCCCCACAGGAAGGGCTGTCCAGTCACCAGGGCTCTGGATGCTGAACAACAAAGGACGATTTGACAGTATTTCCTCTGTTTTTCCTTCAACTCAACATACATATTGGGTGGAGTATTTTGATCATTTTTCCACTAAAAACACACAATTTCAGAAATGACTGAAGTCCAGTCCTTGGAAAAGGAGTTTCTTCCGTTTCAGTTAGAGACATCAGAGCAGAAGGTCAAAATATCAGGTGTGTACAAGAACTATCACCGTAAGAGCAAAGATGCATGCAAGAGCTTGGCAATACTCAGCACATTAAAGGGTAATATTCAGCAATTAAAAACTGAGAAAAAAATCCGATACTATTAATTGAAAGGCAGACCACTATTTATTGCACGCCAATTGCATTACCACCATTTGGTCAAGTAGAAATTAAAAAATGTTGTGATTTTGAATGGTTTTCCTATTACTGTCACTTCATTGTGAAATGAAGTCTCAAAATTGCTGTTTCTTAGAAGTGTTCTCTTTTTTGCTAAAGAAAACTGATAATTGTCACAAAGTATCTTTTTCCATATGACAAAGACTACTATTCAAAAAGAGAAAAAGTAAAGTTACTACCCTGACAGAGTCTATAAAGAGAGAACATGATATGACAGTGTCGCTGATGCAACGAATTTCTGCTGTGGCAACAAATAAGTAGTAAGTATTATTCCGGTGCTAATATGATGCGATTCTGCAAAGGCACCTTCTAAACCCATTACCCACTGCACACTTTGAATGCACTCACATCTCATTGATTCACAAAGTTGTGACCTTAAATTCTTCAGACATCTCAAGCCAAAACTTTAGTTTCATGAAAGCATAAAAAGGAAAAAAAGAAATTTTCAAATCAACTCCAAACTTTTAAGAAAGTTTGAGCAAATTCTAGTGTATCATAAAATACTAACAGAGATGAGACAGGACTTCATATCATATATGCATCAAGCCAGCACTGTCTGGTTTTAACAGACTATACATAGGTATTTTCATGTCGTAAGTAAGATTTAATCATTTTCTTATGTTCTTAAGCTTAAGAAAACAGGATGCTTTCATGAATAAAGACAAAGTTTAGCTTTCCTGTCTGGACATACTAGTCCTCACTTCTCTAAAATTGTTCTTGTATTTGAAACATCTGTCATTCAAACTACCATTTAATTACTGATGATTCTCTTGCCCTACCAGATTCAGAAACTTCTGAAGAGAATTAGTCAGTCAGTTCCTCTTTTTTTCTTCTAAGATTCATTTTGAAAAGTAACACATTTTCTCCAAGAAGAGCAGCATTCTATAACGCAATATTTGATTCTCCAAAAGAAAACGAGAGGAAAGAAGCAGAAAACATTAAATGCTAAGCAAATAAAAGCCGAAGAAATAGGGAAAGGAAACAAAAAGGCAGTGAATTTCTTTTATTGTCATCCACTCAATAAGAACTAGATTTTCCACCAGGCTAGAAAAGTTGAAGAACTGAACTTAGGAGAAGCTTTCTGAAGTCAGTAGAAGAAATGTGAATGATTTTCTCCTCAAAGATAGAGTCACTTTTCTAAGCTTCTGTGATCAGAAGTTGGCTTAAGGACCAAGACAAGAAAAAAGAAACAGTAACAGGTACAATCTGCAGACCTGTAAGAGCAGCATATGCATTAAAGCTTGAATTGAAATAAAGATCACAAAAGATCACAAAATCAAAATTAATATGTTTGTTTGCTACAGATAACCACAGAAAATATTTCTCTCTCAGATTACACTGAAATAGTAAAATTCTTAAACTATTTTATTAGTAGTTTAGGGATATAGCTATGCACTTGGCTGAATGTATTCAAGGTGTTTTGTTTAATGATTTGAATCTACTCCAGCACATTATATCTAGTTTATTATTACATTTAGAATATTTAGGAATAACTGTAAGACCAACCACAAATATAACGCAATGATTTTTGTCCTCAAACAAGCCTTAACCCTGGCAAGGGGATTGTCTGCTCTGCAGCACTTTATTTCTATTTCCTCTCATTCGCACAGGAAAGGAGACATTTATGAGATCAAAGAATGGAGTGTTTCATCTGTTCAGACATTATGTGATGCCATTTAGCAGATTTGTACAGTTTCAGACTAAGAGACACAGTAGCTGATAAGGGAAATACAATGTTAGAGCTCTTATGTTTACTTCATGTTATCTCTTTCATAATATTTGATTAAAGAACAGGAAGACTGAAGGTAAAAATTCACAGTCATGGCATAAATACAAAGAAAAAAAAAAACTCCACAGTAAGTGTGCTTTAACTATTTGCTTCACGTCTATTTTGTTTGCTGACATTTTGACCACTAGCTTGCGCTTTTCTGTTTTTCTGCCTTGTCCTACAGAATGCATTAATTTATACAAGATTTTTACATTTTATTACTATATATTAGGCTTACAATAGGCATAATTAGAAGCAGAGTAAAAATGAAAATAATCATCCAGTATTTCTGAATTAATTTCTGTACATGTAGAGCACACTAGGAAGGGTATATCCAGTCTTCAGAAGTATCAACCTGGGAAAGACCTCCACAATGGCAAATACACAAACCCTTAAAAAAGAGGCTTAAATAAATTATTTGGGCAAATAAATTTAACCTAGCCTTTGTTCTAAGGCAACATTATAAAGCCATCTTGGTGACAGATGGGAATACATATAAAATACGATTAAAAAAAAAAAAGAGTTACTGGACTAGCAAATATACTATTGGAGAAAAATCATTGTTGACATTAGCAAGGAAATAAAACACAGAAATGGGGTTGTAATAAGCTCTTGCTGAAGAGAGAAAGGCTTGTATTTATCACATAAGGAGATATATATATACACACACCTATAGGTAGATAAACAGACAGACAAATAGATATACACGCCTATATTCTTAGGCAAAGCAATAGCCAGGTCAACTCGGCCAACAGCTGGTGCCCTTGCATCCCAAAGTGCCTTACTACAAAGGCAATCAGGTCAGATCCAGATATGCTTTAAGGGTGCTAAAATCAAAGTCTTACTGAAGGTGCCTCTCTAACAAAAATTAATTTTTAAGTCAGTCACAGTTCAGCCTCATTGTAATTAATCTGGATCATGATATAATTATCCTTAGAGGGTCAAAATATCTGCTCATGAAAGTCCTCGAGCCTGCTCAGTTAATACTGTTTTTAACCTCTGTCTCTGCACTGTGCCTCCCTCCAATTCCAGCTTTTAAATATTAAGTGCACAATAACTTAATTTGCCAGTCACTTTTTAATTTAACTATGAATTACAAAGGAAATTGAAACTGCAATTCATTTGATCAAATAAAAGAGCAAAACAGAGCTGCATGACAGCCATAAATAAATCCAGAAATGATTAATCCACATTGCTCTGAACCATACCTCGTCATTGTGCATGCCCCAAGATCTTCCCTGTTGTTTGCCATTTAAGTCAGAGATGTTTTAAAATTCCTGGTTTTCCCTAATACTGTGTATAAAGTGGTCACATGATGCATCAACTCTTTGCTAAGCCACAATTAAGCAAGGTGATGAATGATACTGAACACTAACAATTTTATTTCCATGAAACATTTTAGTCCTCCAAGACAGCTTTATTTATAATGCATTTAAGCTATGCCAGTTCTTTTTCTTATTGATTACCTCTAACAGATGTGACAGGTAATCAGAAGGAACTGCCTTCAATGACACTTGTGTTTATCATGTAGGATTTCCCATTATACTGAGTATCTTTGTTGACAAAAGTTATAGAATTTGGTAGTTTTTAAAACAAAAAACCAAACACACTGTTAATGTAACAACTCTATTAACACTGACCTTCTGCTGGGCTTCCTAAATGTACCTGTAATTTCTTATCTGTAAAACCCTGCCAAAACTGGCTTTGGCCTAAGCAATTCTTACCCGGGATGCCAGGCTGCCGAGCCAGGCACCGTGACCGGCCATAGCACAGACAGGGCCCTGTGCACGAGGCTGCAGGACTCTCATCCCTAACCCTTCTGCTAACAAAAGTCACTGCATTTTTAAGACTGCATTTGTTGCCTGTAAGATGAGAAAATGGAGTCTTTCTTCACTGACGAATGGCCAACACAATGAAACAAAGTATGAAGACATGAGTTTCCCCAATAGCTGGGTGAAAAAAAAAAAGAGGGTGGCTTATTAAAAGATGCTTCCATACGGATCACCATCTAGGACTCGCTACGCCATCCGCTGTTTGCGCAATATCCCTAAACATATCTTGAAACCCCCAGTGAATGCAAGAGCGGCTCCAAGGAGGCCCACGGTCCCTTGTGTGGCCGCAGGGCCTGCGGGGCGGCGCTTCCACAGCATCCACTGGCGGCCTCACAGGAGCCGCTCCCGGGGGGAAGCGCTGCTCAGCCAAAGCGCTCCAGTGTTAGTTCAGCCACAATGGCCTAGATTTCAATATTCATTTGTGACTACGTCACAAAATGCAAGGGGGCTCCATAGAGGATGAAGCAGATGAATACTTCTCTGAGTATTAATAAGAAAGCTATTTCCAGTTTTCCGTAACAGAATCTGTCAGCTGATACCACCACAGTGCAGCCACAGATGTTGTTATCCCACCTTCCCAACCTCCCTCCCCTCTGATTTCCACCTACTTTGATAAAGCAGCTCAGTACAGTGAATATCAAAAGCAGGCATCTACTTCTGTTAGACTCTATGAATTCTAAGCACGCTGGATACAGGAAAGGAAACCAAACTACAGAATAAACAAGCCAGAAGCAGGTCACACACCTAGGCACAACAGTTGTGTAGCCACTGGTGGGCCCAGTGTCTTCCAGCCAAACTGCAGCAAAGAACAGTTGGAAAGCCTGGATTGTATCCAAACATTTGAAATGGACCACTCCTGAGGTGCTTTCCCCCACTCAGAACACAAGCACTAGTTGCTGGTAGACTAATACCTAATGATTTCTTAGCACTTCCAGATATTGAGGGTATTTCAAGGTAACTGTTTCACTGTTTAAGACTCAGAGTTTGTGTATCAGTGAAGACTGTAAGGAAACGAAGTTTCACTGACTACAGACTGTAAAGCGGAACTTTGCTTATATCAAACATCATCAGTGTGAGAGGCCTCTTGAACTTTCTTCAGTTTCTGCAAAACTTTATGAATTACGTAGGTAACCTCATATGCTGTCCTGAATAACTTCACAGAAGACCTACATATCAACATGCCCTCTTAGAGATGATTTTTTTTATTATAAGGGGTGGGTTATTTCATTAAACAGCAAACTAATGCTTATGTATCTGTGCAACCAAAATGCTCACTACATTAAAAGCTACAGGGAGATCACAGGGGAATCACAGTGATGTCTGGCAGCTGGTCATTACTTTCTTCCCCTTTCTCCCCACCCCAAAGCTTGACTAGTTTTTACCTTTTTAAGCAATGACACTGACACAGTCAGTCTTTAATCCTGCTGCTAAGAGATGTTCAGTGCTACAACTGCTGCTCCCTTCTCTGACATCCTAGGTCATTTTCAAAACCCTTAGTTTTTCTGCCTGTGCTTCAGAATAGTGTTGTGAACCAAAGACAGGACAAGAACACTGAAGACAGGTCATCCTTCCCCCCCCCTTTTTTTTTTTTAAAGGAGAAATTCTGGGATTTTCATGCAAGTTTCCAGTTTCAGAGAGCAATGATCAGAAAGAAGTGCAAGGATGGGATATTTAATTTTCAACACTGTAAAATAGTGTGCTCCTCCTGGTGACAAGATCAGATTGCCCAAAAAATTAGGACAAAGCTAGGCAGGATTACTCTTGAAGATGATTTTCCCCTTTTCTTATCCATTTCCAATGTATACAGCTAAGAACAATTCTAGTTGACAAAATTCATAGGACAAAGTTTTAAAATAAACTGCAAAGGCAAGTTGTGATAGCTGTGTCGCTGTTTCCCGTGTTATAATCTCTTTTCCATGTAGACAGCTTTTTTTCCATTTGCTATTTAAAAGAAAAAGCAGAGGAAGATATGTTGCTTCTTTCAGAGATAAGGCTGGTTTGGGAAGAAAGTCTCAAGGTCAAAAATAAACCTTTTAAAAGAGGAACGCGAGGAATATGTATACAGCAAGTCCTGACTACATAATGTAATAGGAAAATGCAAATAAGCATTAGCATTCACGATGCCAGACAATTGGTTGGCCTCCACCAATAGAGTAATCTATTTTATCCAGTAACACCAGGGCAATCTCAATATTCAGACATGTCCGTGGAAGTTACTGCGCTGTTTTTCTCTAGGAGGGTGCTTTGCTGAGCACAATAGCGATGCTGGAAGCCTGGAACCAGCGTTGTGCTCCCATCCTCTGCCCTGCCCCAGCTGCCCGGGGCTCCCAGTCCCGCTTCCCACAGGATCCCCTCAGCCTTGCAGTCGAAACACGACATTCCCAAGTAATGCCCCTTTTCCTGTTTCCTCTTAAAAAGATTCTTCAGCCTCCACTTTTTTCCCCCCTAGTTACTGTTAGCTTGCTAGCAGCCTGCAAGCAAAATACCCAAAGAAATCCAGCTCAGTTCTTAGACCTTCCTGGACTCTCATTGCCTCCTCTTCCCTAATCCCAGACTGCCTTCCTGAATCTTCCCACTCTGTGCACAGCACAGTTGCTTATTCACCCGAGCTGGTGTGAACCTCCAGTTCCTCTTGAGCTCTTCCAGTTCATTTTTGAAGCTACCTCCACAATTAAGCCATATAACCAGTTGCTACACTCCCAGAAGCAGTCTTACAAAAATAAATTAGGTGTATGGTTCACTTTTAACCCCTTCTTTTGCCACTGAAAGGTTTGCAACACAGTTCCTGATACAATTCCTGTTGCTCCTCTCGTTTCTATGGTCCAGTGACTATGGGACCGGAGTGACTCAGACCAAAAAGATTAAAGCCCCAATCCTGCTTTTTCTTTGGGCTGCTGAGTAATTTTAGCAGATCACTTGATTCCTCTCTAAACCTACAACCCAATTTGTAGAACTGCTATAACAATACAGAATTCCTTCATAAAACACCTGACAGACATTACTGAAACACAAAGTTAACAATTTAAACTATATAGGAATGTATCTACCCAGCTCAGTCAATTGCATAGATAATACACTAGTAAATGTGTGTAACATTTTGATTTTTTCCTTTTTATAAAGGAATGGGCACAGAAGTTCAAATGCATTTCTTGCCTCGGTGTTTTAGATGATCTACACCTGTTAGTCTAATGCTTTCAGGACTTTTAAACAACTGCCAGAAGCCTTTTCAGTTAATTTTTAATATCAATATCACATACATATTTATGAAATATTCTTGGGTAGTTTCTCTTTAATGGCAGTTATCTCCTTAGTTCTAACCTACATAACTTCTACCAAATCTACCAAGCAGCTGAAAGCTACCTATGAATCATTCCCTATGGATCATTATTTCTTTTATTCTTTCACATAAATTCAGAGGGGAACAAATAAACAAAAGAGCCACTCTTCTGGCATTGCAGTTACAAGGCATTCTTTTACCTTATCCTCACAAAATTGACTTTACATGAAAATAACAGAATAATTTTGCCTTATTAATCACTCTAGGTTAACTGCAAAGCTTTTCAGTTTTTCAAAGAATCTAGTCAAAGTTCAAGAAATACCAATAAAAGAAAAGATTGCATGGAAGGAAGAAACAGTCAAGAGACAACTAGATATTTCTGTGTGCATCAAAAAACTACTGTAACCATCTGAAACTCCAGGATATGCAAGAAAAAAGATTGCATAGCAGATAACTTGGATGATTTTGGGTACAGTGTTTTAATAACTTCTGAAAATCTGTTAGCTGCAACTTTTCAGTTAGACACGAAGTCCAGTAAAAGCTTCGTGCACACCTCGGTGATTTTTCTGAGTCTGTAACTGGACCAGACTGCATGAAATTAGCTTGGTCCAAATAGGCTTGCTGAATATTGGTCCAAAAAGGCTTAGACCTGTTATGCAATTCTTTCTCTGTCTTTGTAAAAAAAAGTAAAGATAAAATCACCAGAAAAATAAAAAGCCGGAAGGTTGCCTTTGTCTTTTCCCTTAGATGCACCATGCTTTCTACAAATATGTTGCAAAATTTATGCTTAGTAGCTTTTAAATTCCCACTGTATGTTTAAATATGTATGTTCAGAGGACACTAGGTGCAAATAAATATGTCTAAACTTTAATTTAACCAAAGTCCCACACAGACCATTCATTAAAGTAATACTTATCTTATGAGAAGCTGGTGTCTTTCTTCTGTAAGATTTAACATTCAGAGAATAATCCAAAAACAGTAGTTTATGAAGAAACATAAATTCATCTTTCTAAACACTTCAGGAGAAAACAGATTAAGCTTAGGTTCTTTGATATCCTCCCAGATCTTCAAAGGATGATTTTACAGAAAGGTGAACCAGAAAGATGAACACTTTTAAAAATATGTAATAATGCACATAAACCATGTGAGGGATGTTATTCATTTTAATAAAGCATGCCAACCCAAAGTGCAAAGCAGTACACCACACATGAAAATGTAGGCCACATTAGCCCAGTACACACACGAGTAGCACAGCTGGCCCCATCACAGGCCTTTTGCCTGGAAATGGGCTGCTCCAACAGGCTGCATGAGCCAAGTAAGGGAGAGGTGAAGACACCTGCCCTTTGTTTAGGGGAATGGAAAAGGGAATTTGGGGCAGGAGCTGGGGACAGGACACCGAATCCCAGGGCAAAAGGGGGGCCTGGGGGAGTCAATTGAGTTCCCCTAGAAGGGGAAGATCATTCAAAGAAATGGAAAAGCGAAGCGAGCAGTCAGCAGCCTGTGCTCACCAGCAGCCAACCCCACAAGGGCTCTTCCAAACCACTTCCACTGCAAACACTTCCCAAAGAGCAAGAAACTTGAGCTTGTCATTTTGCTTTCAGTAGCTGTCTTGGGTTGGTTTAAAGGAAAGTGTTCACAGTGCCACCATGTATTTCAAATTACATAACTGCGTCTAGAAATAGACATATTGAATAGAATTAAGAATAGGAATGATTTCTGAGGAGCATTTTGCCTGACAAAAGTTACCTTACAGCAAATTAACCCTTCAATAAACAACTTTAAACACAATATTGTGATAAACATGATGGCTGAATTCACCAAGCAACCACCAATTATCCACATCCAAGGCACATGTTGCTGGATATTTATAGAGCTGTATCTAAAGAAGAGTAAAACACATCCTCAGATCACAGAGGCTTCACTACAGTCAACATGGATAAAAGTGATGACTAGGAAGTGATCTTTTGCCTTTTAAATTGATTTTTAAACAGGACAAAAAGGGACAGTTCAAGATAAAAGGGCCATGCCTTTTTTGAACATTGTGAAACATTGTGTTTCAGAAGAAATGGCTTCATAACCAATTTGTCTCCAAGCAACATGGACCGAGTATTTTTTAGCAGACGCCCCTACAGCATGATTCAACTCAGTTCACTCACTTCTGAAGACCCACGTGCTCGCCTGGTAATTACAGGAAATCTTGCATCTTTGACCTCTAACAACAGGCATCAGTCACTACATCTTTCCTTTTTGAGCTACTCAGTATACTCTAACCACACTCTACTTGAAATCTAATCCACTTTAATGACTTTCCCTCACATTAGTTAATTTGACTTCAACATTTATTTTTCCCCAAGCTGTAAAAGGTTAAGATCTTTATTCCCCATTGCCCTGCATGCATTGTGGTCATTTATACCTGTAGGAAGCAAGTATAAATTTTCCAAACTCATTTAACTATTTTTGGCTGGATATTTTGCACAGATGTAATTGCTACAAGTGCAAAAGGGCAGGGTAGATTCAATGCAGTGTTAATTCAATAATGTTCAGTTAATTCAATAGTGTTCAGTGTTAATTCAAACCCTGTTCAGTTCTGAGGATGACAGCAATCTTTCCAACAACTTCAGATAAAGGCTAGAATAAGATGGCAGCAGATGAAAAAAAGTATGGCACAGCCATATCACCTGCTAAAAACAAACCTGCCAACAATTAGTGCAAGAAATTTAACTAACTACCACATGGGAAAAAGGGGGAATAAATACCAGCGTTAAAGTAACAAACAAAAATGTAGGAAAGTTAACAGAATCTTAGACTACTAAGTGCTCCTGACAATGCACTCCCCTTCGCTCTGCACTATGGCACTCCACACTACACTCCTCAATGCTCCACACTACTGTACTAGACTCTCCAGGGCTCCACTTTCCTCCACTCCACTCTATTCCACACTCCATGCTATTCCCGCATGCTCCACACCACTGCACTGCTATTTACTCCACTATACTCCACGTGACTCTTAATGCCACTCCACTTGACTCCAAGACACACCACTCCACTTTACTCCGTGCTGCTTTACACCACTGCGCTATACTGCATACCGCTTCACTCCACTCTGCTTTACTCCTCACCACTTTACAGCACTCCTTGCTGCTTTACACCGCTCCGTTACACTCCAGCATGCTCCGCTCCACTTCACTCCATGCAGCTTTATGCCACACCAGTGTGCTCCACTACAGCCCAGGCAGCTCCGTGGCACTCCAGAGCACCTCCTGTGCTCCCCACGCTCCACACACCACTCCACCACAGGGCCTGGCCCTACTCCTCTCCACCCTGCAGCAGCCCCTGTGCAGAGCTCTGCCACCAGGGCCATGCTCGGGCACCAAGGGAAAAAGGCATGAAAAGCACAAAGGTCTGAACAGCAACTCCTGCCAAAGCTGTCACATTCCAGGAGCAGCACAGACAACAGGGCCAGGCCGCGGGGCCTGTCCCACAGCCACAGGGCCAGGGGAAGCCATTGGCTGCAGGTGGGCACAGGGGTCTAACAGGGTGGCTGCAGCTCCCACACCGCTGAGAACTTCCTTCTCAGTGACAAAGTCATAGCCAACAAGAACGACAGGGCATCCTGCACAAACTCTAGCAACCGGAGCCCATGAATGCATATAGGCTTTTGTTCAGCAGCATCTCATGTTAGGTACAGACTCACAGACAATTCTGAGACCTGCTACCAGAAACAATCCCTCCACCTGAACTGGATGACATGACCCTGTGGCAGATTCTCATAACCATTCCTTCAGAACCCCCACAAAGGAAAAAAGGAAAGATATTAATACTCTTGATGACACTGAAACTGTTACAAGAACTGTTACAACATTAAAAAAATAATGGTCTTGAATGGAGCAAGGATACGTAATGCCACAAGAACAGTGCGAGACTAGAGAGGGAGTTGGTTAGGCTCCTGTCCCCAGCCGTGCAGCAGGCAGATGATCTGACTGCAGGAATGCTTGTGACCAGAGAGCTTGTGCTGAGCGAGAAGGCACAGCTGCCCACTAGAACCAAGTATGCTGCAAGAGTGCAGTTCAAAACCAGAAATAAATGACAAAAAAAAAAAATCACTCTTAAGAAAATATTCCTACACTTGCAAAATCTTAAAGCAACTGCTTCATATCTTGTCTAGTATTCATGCAAAATAATCATGGAATAAAATCATATCTTCCTGTTTCAGAACATATTTATCCTGATCTTTCTTCTGAAACAAAAGTTTTTAACACAGTCTTGGTGAATCTCTTCCAAGAGCCTGACTGGACTCAAAAGGAAAAGGATAACAGGCCTTTGAGTGTATTTCCAGTAGATAGAATTATGCTTTTAAGTTGTGTTCCTCCACTGCAGTAGTAAGATTCCTCACTCTTTACTAAACAAAAAGTGTGAACAGTTGAACATCTGCAGCTTTATATCCATGAATCTGACTGGTACAGAAGTCAATCATTCCTATATGGAGAGTGTGATATTATTCCAAGAAGAGGAACAATCCAAATCAGAACAATCCAGAGATTGTCAGAAAGGCAATGCTATTTCTATTGTCCAATCCTGCTTACTCTGTAATTGCTGTCATACACCTGTTTCTCTATTTTTGGATGGTTGGGATGGATAGTGGTATCAAACACTGCAGTGGTTAGCTATGTTTCTTAAAGATTTTATTCATCAGAATTGAGAATCTATTCTGTTGCTGCCTCAGCACATAAAATACCAGCCACTTTGTCCAGTGCTAAGCTAGCAGGTCAGTAAATGCTTCCTAACTCAAATATAGTATTTTACATCTTTATGTATTTGTTACAAAGCCTCCAATACTAAAAGGTCTGGTATCCTGCTACTGCCTTGATAAAATGTACTAAAAGCTGATTTTTGTTTTTGCCTTGGTTGTCAAACTTACTTTCATTTGCTTGTTACTTGGGAATTGGTTGGGGAGCGGGGGGGAGGAAAAAACACACCCACACACACAAAAAGACCCCGGGGGTCAGTCTTCAGTCCAGTCCTGCTCAATTTAGTCATCAATGACCTGGATGAAGGCACAGAGTGCTCCCTCAGCAAGTTTGCTGATGATACCAAACTGGGAGGAGTAGCCGATACCCCAGAGCGCTGCGCTGCCATCCAGAGGGACCTGGACAGACTGGACAACTGGGCAGTGAAAAACCTCATGCAATTCAACAAGGCCAAGTGCAAGGTTCTGCACCTGGGGAGGAATAACCCCAGACACCAGTACAGGCTGGGGACTGACCTTCTGGAGAGCAGCTCTGCAGAGAGGGACCTGGGTGTCATGGTGGACGGCAAGTTGACCATGGGGCAGCAGTGTGCCCTTGTGGCCAAGAAGGCCAATGGGATCCTGGGCTGCATTAAGAAGAGCATCTCCAGCAGGTTGAGGGAGGTGATCCTGCCCCTCTACTCAGCCCTGCTGAGGCCACATCTGGAGTATTGTGTCCAGTTCTGGGCTCCACAGTACAAGAGGGATGTGGAGCTGCTGGAGAGAGTCCAGCGCAGGGCTACAAGGATGATCAGGGGCCTGGAACATCTGCCCTGTGAGGAGAGGCTGAGGGAGCTGGGCCTGTTCAGCCTGGAGAAGAGAAGGCTGAGAGGGGATCTGATCAGTGTCTAAAAGTACCTCAAGGGAGGGAGTGCAGAGGATGGTGCTGGCCTCTTTTCAGTGGTGGCCACCAACAGAACTAGAGGAAACGGCCAGAAACTGAAACACCAAAAGTTCCACACGAACTTAAGGAAAAGAAAATTGACAGTGGGAGTGCTCAGGTTGCCCAGAGAGGTTGTGGAGTCTCCTTTTCTGGAGATCTTCAAAACCCGCTTGGACGCAGTCCTGTGCCACGTGCTGTAGGTGACCCTGCGTGTGCAGGGGGGTTGGACTAGATGACCTCTAGAGGTCCCTTCCGACCTTAATGATTCTATGATCTGTTTTCTAAATCAGGTAAGTATAAATCCTGCTGCAGCATCTGGTTTAAATACACTACAGTAAAAGCTTATAAAGCTTATTTCTCTCTTTTTGGAGAGAAAAGGAGACTTCCTTTTATAGGAACGGTAGCAAAAGCAATATTCACTCAGAGATAATTTTGCTATGGGTAGTTACACATAAAAAAGGAAAGCACTAGTATGAATGCAGAATGATAAGCAATTAAAAAAACAAAAGCCTGCAATCTTTTCATCATAGAATTAAGTCTTTCAAACTCAAAAAATGTATTCACAGATAGGAAGGAATTAAAAAAATCATTTCACACCTTTTCCAATATTTCTACAGTTAGGCTTTCACATGAAAGAATGATTGCATTCCTATGACTTAAAAGGAAATTAAGCATTCCTTTTTTTAAAAGCATATGCTAAGAACAAAACTAATGACAATAGACATATCTGGCACCCTTGCAGGTTGCCTATATCAATGTGCAAGATAAAACTGAAAAGAATAAGTCCAGATTATGAAAAAGTCTATGCTTTTGTTTATCAAAGTTTTCCCCAAACTGCACAGATAATATCCCTGCCACAATCAACAGCCCTGCGTGCATCCTGAAAGGAGGACGGACAGCCAAGGTGCTTCTTCATTCATCTAAATGAACTTTAGGCCTACATTTATCTAAAAGGAAACAAATGTTTAAATAATAAAGTAATAACATTGGGTGTCACTTTACAATATTCTGAGCACCGTCAATTCCAATCTATCTGTTAATGGCTCTTCTTCACCCCATCTAACATTGCACAGAGCCTGAGGAACTGTTTGCTTATTCAGGACACGCTCCTGTTCTCTATTTTCTCAGTGGAAACAGGAACGACAATGTTTCAAAAATGTTAACACACCTTTTTTTCCTAGGCAAAAGCAGCCTTGTTTAGAAAGAGCACATTTTCCTCCCTCAAATTCATAGCAATCAGATCTTCAAAATGCAAGTTCTTTGCTATTTACTGAAAGGGAGAAAAAAAAAAAAAAACACAGATATTTGGCCATTTTAAAACTATTACAGGTATTCCTTTGAAAACTATAGACGACAGCAAAACAAAAGATTGAAGACCTAGGGAATATATTTCTAAACTGTTTTGTACCTCTTCTGATAAGGAAAGCAGGAGCTGGAGAGCAGTAGCATTTGTTTTCTTTTAAGAGTTTATTCCCAAAGAAGAGTTCTTTTTCAACAACACATGTAGTTGATAAAACTAATACTGTGGAAAGAAAGAGTATATCTATTTTTTTCAACAAAACATAATATTGTTCAAACCAGTGGGGAGAGCAGAGGGAGGATGTGCCCTGCCAGGTTATTGGATGAACACTAGTACCCTGCAAGTTACACCTAAGCCTTTGCTTCAGATCTCATCTGTCACTGTCTAGGTACGATAGAAGAGTTCCCAATAACCACTTTTGTGCAAATGGAAAGAAAGAAAGATTCTCAGCTAAATTAGAGAGACTAATTGGTGCTTCTCTGTTTGAGTTGTACCAAGCAGCACAAGTGCCTCTCAGCCTCCCCTGTGCAGAAATTGAAGCCTCATATGAAGGTCTATGGGGCAGAAGGAAGCTGCTCATCTCAAGATGCCACAGCAGTTGTTTCTCCCCACAACAGCCTCCTGCAACAGGCAAAGGGAAAGCACCTCCCAAGCATCACTGGGATCTCCATACAGTAAGGGGAGGGAGGAAGGGATGGGAGGAGAGAGAAGACCTCCCAAGGATTGCAGAGGGGCACAGTGCTTGCAGAAGAGGTAAGCCTGATTAAAACGCCAGCACTGTCAGAGTAGGCAGCTCTGCTATAGCTATTTTTATGAACAGAATACCAGTGAATATACAGAAAAAAGCATAACCTAAGAGAACAAAAATAGGTATATACAGTAGGAAAAAAAATTCTTTGGGAGTAAATGAATACTTGTTTCAGGATTCCAGCAAGCTATCTTCTGTTTGGAAACATCTGTTTAACCTGAATTTAAACTTTGCTTGCTGTCTTTAAAATCCAGAGCCTAAGGATTTTCTATGGTGTACAGCTGTCCAGCAGTTCAACAGCTCAATTCCCTCTCATCAGCACTTGACTTTTCCCCCAGGGCTGCAAGGAGCCAGACTGAGTGCTTGGTCTGCCCTCTGAAAAGCTGCTCTGCCCCAAGCCACCCTGCAGAAGACCCTGATTTGGGAAGAGAGTCAATAGCAGCTCCCAATCACGTTTCATCCCCAACTGTTTTATTCCAAGTTTCTCATGGCACTGTCCCTTTCCACAGGAAAGTTGGTCTTCATCCTATGACACAGCAAAAGAAGTTTGACTCCATGGACAAAATGACTCGGTTTTTCCTACTCTGCTATATGATTTACTTGAACACAAAGGCCAGGCCATGGCCATCTTGATGATTCATACAATTAAACCATTCTGCCCTAGCGCTTCGCTTAGTCCAGTCAAGAACTGTCATCTCCTGCATTTGTGTGCAGCTATATATGATGTTGCATGCAGAATTAAAGGTTAATTAGGCTTCCTGAGACTATATACATTTAAAATAAAAACCAGACAAAATTGTCTAGTCTTATTCCTTCTTTTACCCAAAAGCTGAGAAACCATCTTCACCAAAACACACAACCTTCCTACGAAGAGGGATTATATGCAACAAAACTGTCTGCCTCTGTGTAATGGCCACTCAATTAGCTTTTATATCTGCCATTGAAACCTATCAGAGAAAGAAAGCACAGTTAAAGAAGGATTGTACAGTATTTATTTTAACACTGCACTGCGTTCCAATAACCTGAGAAAAACCATATTTCATTCTCTCCAATAGTATGTCCCATTTAGCACTTGAATCTGAGCATTCAGGAGACAGATACTAAAACAGCCTGGTGTTAAATTGCTTCTGAATGAAATCTGGGTCTTAAGTCTTTTCAGGAAAAGACCAGTAAATACTGTGCTCTTCCACAATGGAATGAAAATTAAGGATGGCCCATCTATAATTCATTCAGCCCCCCAAACTGAAAAATATGAGACAATACTGTCCAGGATTACCTGCACAGCTATAAAATTTTTTCACCATACTTCAATGCTTTAAACAACCCATCCTCATGATTTCTAACAATTCCTCATCATTTCTTAAAATAAACTTGTTGCTTTCTACATTACTGCAAAAATAATGGTTGTTTTTCATTTTTATTAAGCAGTTGAAGATGGTATTCCTACCCATCTAAGTAACCTTAGCATAAGAGCTTAGGAAAAAAAAAAAAAAATCTATTTTAGACTTCTCTTATAACTGCCTCTAGCAATCCTTTCCTGGGCAAACTGATTATCACACTACTATATTCAAGCTTACATGCAGCTTGGACATCCCTATGCCATTTTAAAAACATTAATTTATTTCATGCAGATATTTTCATGCTCCCTTACATTACCCCTGAGGAAAATAAAGGCAGGGTAGGAAACAGGCCTGCTTTTACTTTCACTTATGAGAGAAAAGACAGTGCTAAACAAAAGCAAGACTATAGGCATAATCTGCATAAACAGGCTTGCCTTGTACTGTACATGTTCAAGACTAGAGAAGGAAAGTTAGAAAAAAAAAAAAAAAAAAAAAAAAAGTATTACTAAAGAATACTCCCTGCAGGGAGGAATCTAGTTGACAGGAATTTTTGTCATCTCAAACCAATAGCCACAGTAGATCAGAGAGACCCCATAACTGCAGCAAACACTTTCTCATCAGCTTTTACTAAAGCAAAGGACATCAGAAGACTATTTAATACACAAATCATTAAAAACATAATGCCAGAAGGTGGCTGCCATTCAGAGCTGATGTGATTTCCACACAAAACACATTCAAGAAAAGGCTTTTTTCAATTTAAGCTTAGAACTAATGATTTCTTTTAATGCATGCATTTCTAAGACACTACCATTAAAAGGAAAACGGGAACACCAAGCACACTGGCCCTTTTCTTTCCCTGCAGATAAAATACCATAGCATTTTATTTCATTATTTCTTCACCTAATTTTATAAGAAAGCAGGAATACCAGGAGAGAGCAGGTGCTCCTAACTGAGCTTTGGTGAGATGAGCATAAAGGTGTTATTACACCCGTATGCCCAGTATATCCATCACTGCTGCATCTCTGAGCCTTGGGCTGCACCATTAAGTTCCTTCACACACCTTAACTATACATAATCAGAGTACACTTACATAAGCAGCTAATTATAACTTAAGACAACGCTCACGATGCATAGCCATCTGTCACTGAATACATCTGCTAAAGCATAATGGTACACTCATCTTCTTCCATCCACAATATATGTAATATTTCTGCAGCTACTGTGGAAGAAAATTGGTATAAGTGAAGTGCAATAATGCATCACATTGATAATTTAAAACATGAACTTAAGACCATTGGCCAATATTCTCTAAACATTCCCCCACATCTACATTAGGGGATAAAAAAAAAAAAAAAAAAAAAAAAAAAAAAAAAAAAAACACACCACAACCACACACACACAAACAAACTGTAACCACTTGCCTATACCAAAACAACACAAAGGAGTTGGTTAGAAATATTTTGAATAGAAAGAATTGTCTGTTGCTGTTTCTGTTCTGGTACAAACCACCAGCTTTTCCGTAAATTAAAGTTAAAATGACATTTAAACACATTGCAGGAGAATAGGTGTCAGTCAGTAGTGCAGGAAAAGATAAATGCCTGATGAGGTATATTTAGAAGTGTAATCACATTTTACAGTGGGAGGCATTAAAATCCTCACTATCAGTCCCCTTCCACTGACTGCCAAACTGTGCTCCTGCTTTTACCAGGACCAGACATGGTACCAACTGTGGTCCCCCACAGGATCAATGTGGCAGATTGCCAAACACTGACGACCACAACACACATACCCAGGGCCCAAGCAAGGTCATGCTTCAACCCACAAGCTACCCATGAATAAACCTGGTACGTCTTGATTAAAAACACAAAGGATTTCCGTTGCCATAACTGGCAAAATTTTTGTGTCTGCAAAATGTAGAGGATTAATGTCGTAATATATCCGGAAGTCTTCAGTAGTACAGTTTCCTGAATTCTTACCTTTAAACTGCAATTTTGAAAGAGTTGTAGCATTCACGATTTTTGTAGAATTTGAAAAAAATCAAAGGCTTGGTTTTTGGTTTTGCTTTTTTGGCAGCAAACTCTTTAGCCTCCTAACCTCAAGTCAGTAGCTTGCATGGATGGCAGTCTATTGGAAATGGGCATTTTTGCTGTAATTCCTTCAGTTTGAGAAAGTTATCAGAAATATTAAATGAAATTAAAGCAAAAGTATTTGAAGAAAAACATCTTTTCAACAGAATTATAAAACAATCTCTACATAGAAGAAAAAAAAGTAGAAACATTTGCACTAAATGTTTAAATAGGAAGTCTGCTTTCCCACTATGCTGGTTTATCAAATGAGGGCTCAGTCCTTATCTGAGCATACCACTGTAGGGTACTGACCATCTATTTTATTGAAGGGTATATATCATGTTCTTGCTGGAGGCAAGAAAACCAAAGCTCCTTAAGAGAACATGCATGGACAGCTCTGCATCACCCAAGGTGGCTATCCAGACCTTGTAGCCAACTGCCAGCTTAGAGCCAGCTTCAGGATTTTGAAGGAACACTCAAGAGTTACCATTAAAATGGGGAAGTGAAGCTGTGAGCACAGTTTTACTTCATACTATATTTGAGCACAAAAATGTGCTTCAAAGTACCTTAAAGATTCCTTTTTATATACATTCAGAATTGATTAACAATGTCAGTAGCATCACACAACTCTTGCCATCACTTCCCCACATGAAAAAGGTTCAGGGACAGGAACTGTGCTTTCTATTAATTCTCAGGACTCAATATATACTGTACAATTAATATTTTGAATTTATTTACAAATACAGTTCCTCTTAATCTTATGCTCACAATTTCACAGTATCAGAGTTCGCAAAACTCAACAGCTTCTAACAGAAATTTTATTTACACTATTTGGCACTTTCTCAAAAAATAGTTCATGGTGAGCACTATTTTTAAACCTGCTCCTTCAAAAATTAGTTTTTAGATCTTTAAAAAGTCATCCTCCTTTGGTGTTTAGAAGACCAAAAAATAACTCTTTAAAAGAAACTGCTATTAAAAACTTGTAATCTTTGAGGGTTTTGTTGGCTGCTACCAGTTCCCTTCTAACACTTCCAATATAGCTAGACATAAAATTGTAAATGGATGTTGAGTTTTTCCTCTCCTTCCCATACTTACCCATCGCAATTTTCCTTTAATTAGGAGCTTATTTGCTCTAATGGTCTCCATTTCCATTCCAGGCAACTAATAAATAACATGACAAAAAACATGCAAGCACCAAATCACAAGAGAAGTACCTCTCACCGCTCTAGTACACTCCAAGTTGGAAGAAAATTTGTTTTTCCCAGCAATAGGCTTTCAATTTTCTCTCATGAATGGCCCAGGTCTTAGGCTGCTAAAAACATCTAGCAAATAAATGCCTACTTTTTGAGAAGTATCTACTACAATATTAATTTTAAAGCTTGTCAGGAGATTTACTTTTTAAACCAGTTCGGCAGAGCCTTGTCGATAATCTCCGTATGCGGAAGAACTTTCCTGTGAGGGTGACAGAGAGGTTGTGGAGTCTCCTTCTCTGGAGATCTTCAAAACCCGCTTGGACGCACTCCTGTGCCCTGTGCTCTGGGTGTCCCTGCTGTAACAGGGGGTTGGACTAGATGATCTCCAGAGGTCCCTTCCAACCTCAACGCTTTTGTGATTCTGTGATAATTCCACCAAAGGTGATTTCCTCAGCAGCAGAAGTCTCACTATTTCTAGGCCTACTGATATGCAAGGGGACCTCTAGAATTGAACTAGAGAAAACACCTGATTAACTGGCCAAACACAGATTTAAACCAATTAACATGCTTTATGGCTTTATAAGTGCAAAGCAAATGACATTTTATAGATGCTGACTTTTCTGTTAAATCAACATGATTTTTTTTTTTTTTAAAAAAAAAGAATGCTTAAGGTTGGAAGGGACCTCTAGAGGTCATCTAGTCCAACCCCCCTGCACACAGAGCACGTGGCACAGGACTGCGTCCAAGCGGGTTTTGAAGATCTCCAGAGAAGGAGACTCCACAACCTCTCTGGGCAGCCTGTTCCAGGGCTCTGGCACCCTCACTGTCAATAAAATTTTCCTTAAGTTCCTGTGGAACTTTTGGTGCTTCAGTTTGTGGCCATTACCTCTAGTTCTGTCGGTGGCCACCACTGAAAAGAGGCCGGCCCCATCCTCCTCACTGCCTCCCTTGAGGTACTTATAGACACTGCTCAGGTCCCCTCTCAGCCTTCTCTTCTCCAGGCTGAACAGGCCCAGCTCCCTCAGCCTCTCCTCATAGGGCAGATGTTCCAGGCCCCTGATCATCCTTGTGGCCCTGCGCTGGACTCTCTCCAGCAGCTCCACATCCCTCTTGTACTGTGGGGTCCAGAACTGGACACAATACTCCAGATGTGGCCTCACCAGGGCTGAGTAGAGGGGCAGGATCCCCTCCCTCGACCTGCTGGAGACGCTGCTCTTAATGCACCCCAGGATCCCATTGGCCTTCTTGGCCACAAGAGCACACTGCTGCCTCATGGTCAACTTATCATCCACCATGACACCCAGGTCCCTCTCTGCAGAGCTGCTCTCCAGAAGGTCAGTCCCCAGCCTGTCCTGGTGTCTGGGGTTATTCCTCCCCAGGTGCAGGACCTTGCACTTGGCCTTGTTGAATTGCATGAGGTTTTTCACCGCCCAGTTGTCCAGTCTGTCCAGGTCCCTCTGGATGGCAGCACAGCCCTCTGGGGTATCGGCTACTCCTCCCAGTTTGGTATCATCAGCAAACTTGCTGAGGGAGCACTCTGTGCCTTCATCCAGGTCATTGATGACTAAATTGAACAGGACTGGACCAAGGACTGACCCCTGGGGGACCGCACTAGCTCCAGGCCTCCAACTAGACTCTGCACTGCTGATCACCACCCTCTGAGCTCTGCCATCCAGCCAGTTCCTAATCCACCTCACTGTGCACTCATCTATCCCACACTTCCAGAGCTTGCCCAGGAGGATGTTGTGAGGGACGGTGTCAAAAGCCTTGGTGAAGTTGAGATAGACGATATCCACCGCTCTCCCCTCATCTATCCAGCCGGTCATTCCATCATAGAAGGCTATCAGGTTAGTCAAGCAAGATTTCCCCTTGGTGAATCCATGCTGACTACTCTTGAGCACCTTCTTGTCCTCCATGTGCCTGAAGACAACAGCCAGTATGAACCATTCCATCACTTTTCCAGGGATGGAGGTGAGGCTGACTGGCCTGTAGTTGCCTGGGTCCTCCTTCTTGCCTTTCTTGAAGACTGGCGTGACATTGGCCTTCTTCCAGCCTTCCGGCACCTCCCCCGTTCTCCAGGATCTTTCAAAGATGATGGAGAGCGGCTTAGCTATGGCATCTGCCAGCTCCTGCAGCACTCTGGGGTGCATCCCATCAGGGCCCATGGATTTGTGGGTATCGAGGTTCCTTAGGTGCTCTCTGACCCAATCTTCCTCTACCCAGGGCAAGTCTTCCTCTCTCCAGGCTTCTTCTCTTGTCCCTAGGGCCTGGGACTCTAAAGGGCTGCCCTTGGTAAACACCGAAGCAAAGAAGGCAGTCAGCAACCCTGCTTTTTCTGCGTTATTCGTAACCAGAGTGCCCATCCCATTCGCCAGCGGACCCACGTTTTCCTTGATCTTCCTTTTGCTGTTAATATATTTGAAGAAGTTTTTCTTGTTATTTTTAACGTCCCTTGCCAGATTGCGTTCCAACCGCACCTTAGCTTTCCTTATTGCATCTCTGCCTTCCCCGCGAAATACATTCCCCCTCCCCGCCCCCACCCAGGGGGCCTGTCCTTTTTTCCACATTCTGTATACCGCTGCCTTCTGCTTGAGCATTGCCACAAGCTCCTTGCTCATCCACGCAGGTCTCCTGCCCCCTCTGCCTGACTTCTTACACACAGGGGTGCACTGTTGCTGGGAATGGAGGAAGTGCCACTTGAAAACTACCCAGCTCTCTTGGGCCCCCTTCCTTCTAGAGCTCTAGCCCATGGGATTCTTCCAAGGAGGTCTCTGAAGCCTAAAGCTGGCCCTCCTGAAGTCCATCATTGCAAGGCTACTTACAGCCCTGCCTCCTCCTCGTTGGATCCTGAGATCCAATTCATACTTACTAATTTGTTGTAAGTAGTTTTTCACATTTCTGTTAGATACTACTTACACACAAGGACTATGAAATGTTAATCCCAACTCATTTTCTGAAGATTGGTCCAGGGTGGGCAGGATTTTCATTCATAATTGTCAGAAAACTAAGCATCTAAACTAAGAAGTTACCATCATTTAGTGACATCACCAGTCATTACTTCTCAAAAATACAAATGCAATGGATATGCAGTGTAACTTTGCTCACTAATTTTTTTAAATGTCAAAATCAAACCTCATCCCAATCCCCTAAGTATGTCACCTAATCTGGCTGTTTAAACACTGCAAATGTGAACTTCGTTGTGCTGCCTACAGCAAACAAAACCACACTCAAACAGTCAAATATTGAAATGCTGGTAAGAGCTGTGGGGAGAAGGTCAGATACCTACAGAGCAAAATCTGCATCAGCCTGGTTTCCCACCTAGAAGAAATGTACTGAGCACCATGGTCTTTTAAGCACATATTTTAGACCATGGAGATTAATAGAAGTCTTCTCCCACTTTACATTACACTGATAGGGATAATTAGCCCTCAAATTACACGGGAATACAGTACCACTTCCTTTGAACTCAAAATCTTAAACCAAAACTAGACATTCACTACTTTATTTTCTCATAAAAGTGGTTATATTTATCATCACAGTATCCAGACAAGAATTACTATGCTAACTCAATGCCAGTCATGTCATCTGCCAAGGATCTGCATTTTCAACAAGATGCTAGAAATCAAGGGAAATACCAACAGCATGATTGGATTTGGCAGTGGCATATTCTCACATTCCTTTGACAATACTCAAATTTGACAGCAAAAGATAACTAGATCAAAAACTGAACCATGAATGAACTCTCACATCTGGTGTGACTTAAAGCAAAAAGTCAACACACCATGCATAATACTTTATTTTTATTGGAGAAACACAGATTGTGGCATTCCAGCTGCTTGGGTAGTAGTTTTAACTGCTTTTCCCACACCATTTATGGAGATCCTTCAGCTGGGGAATTTGTGGCCACAGGCCATCCTCACAGCTTTTACACATCATTCACCTGTATGCACGTTCTTGCTTACATTCACTACAGCAGAACAAAGTTAATTGCAATGACATAACTCCTTATATTTTGTAAGGCTTATAAGAAAACTAGAAGAGGACTTAGTGATGAGACTATTCTAATTCTCTTAACTTTCTTCACATATATCAGTCCAAGGAGGGATTTCAGGGAAGGGGTTGACATAGCTCAAAGTGCTTTCAAATACTAAATAGTTAGAAGTATTTGCTCAAAATGCAGATGGAAATCCCCAGGTCATCATTCACACTGCAGTTATCCATCAAATTCCATTCACATACTTCCAAAATCATTCCTCTGGTGCACTGAAATAACAAAATGCTAATCTTGCAGGATCCAGGTGATCCCAGGCAATGCAGCATCCCTCCAGTGCTCTTTTACTCCCAACATAGGAACAAGCTGCCAGGGAAGGGCTTGTTACCAGTGGTGGCTGGTAGCAAGTTGGCATCACACCAACTAAAAACCCCATTGTAATAAAAACTTAAGAAATCATATAGTGACACAATATGCATCCTGGAATAAGCTATCATAGAGCCATATTTCATTTTGAAAATGATATTCTGGCATTGAATGTCTTTTTTAAGGTTTAATAAAGTATTCATGGTTTCAGTCCTATCTTAAACCCATCCACAACTATACACTAATCCATGTTGAAAAAAGACCACTCTAGAAATAAGTGAAATATTTATAAAGGCAGGAGATGGATACTATGGTTGAAGAGCAACTTCTGACACTACAGATGAGTTCCAAGCTATGCCCCTGCAGCCGTGAGAGGCAGCTGGGGTCTCCCCCCGCCCCACATATCCCAGGAATTTGTTATAGTCACATCTGGCCAAGGGGTAAGGGAAGGCAACAGAACGCAGGGAAAATAAGTATTCTGTATTTTAAATAAAAGCCCTTAATCTTTTTGAAACCTCATTTCACTTCAGGACATCCCCTTCAACAGAAGGGTAGGGCCCTTCCTAAAATATGTAGCAAACTTGAACGTGCCCTGAGGGAAGCAACAAGAATCATTAGAGAAGAAATACACAGCACGAGAGCAAAGACCAGAATAGTTGAGACTACTTTGTTCTAAATATGCAAAAGGCTACTGTAAGAGGGTCAACAAGAGCATCATCATGGTCAGATGCAGCGTCTTCAAGCTGCAACAAGAAGGTCTAAAAGCAGACATCTAACAGCAAGGCCAAGAAAGCCCTCCACGAGTTGGCTTGTGGAGCTCGTTAAGTACAGGGAGCTGATGACTCCATATTGCATCTACCACTTCTTTTCTTCCTCCCCATTATATCCAAGGGCTTCTCCTTGTCATTCCAAGCCACCCCAAGGTAGGTGGGGGCAGCAGGCAGCGCTGGAAGGGAAGCCAATGCTCCTGTCCAAGATGGAATCACTCCAAGCGCAGCCTCTGCAGAGCCAGCACCAACTTGGCACTGCTCATCAGACACCATCATCTCCACTTGCTTTCTGGCTCCCATTTCCAGGTCACCAGGAACTTTTTATTATTTATTCTCCATCAGTGAAGTGTTTTAATTAGTTTGAGAATTTCCTCACTTGTGTTGTTCTTCCACAGAAGTAGAGAAACACTTTCTCTTCTACCTTCATGCTAAAGTTTCTTGGGAGTTGCATTTTCTCATTTAATGATTCAACAGAGATAAGGGAAGCATATATGATGCAAATTTGTTAAATATTCAGCATCTTCTATTAACCAAATCAAAATCTGCAAGCTTGAAAGCTTCTGTATAATACCCTATTGAATGACCTTTTATATATTCTCTAGAAACTATGCATTAGGCTTAATAACCATACTTCCTCATTATCATTTCTTTCTGACCTAAAGACTAATTTTGCAGTCCACAGGGCAAAATTTTTCCTGATAATTAGTTCTCCTTGGTTGTCAGCCAAGAGAAATGACAAATTTCACCTTGTTTAAGATGCCTCTTGATAACAGCTTAAGCTAACTAAGAGAAAGCATGTATAGTTTTTAAACACACACTTCTTTACCCTCCTGAGGTTGCACCACTATTTTGTCCAATCACTCGTTATTATACTCCCCTCTGATAAGTGTGGCCTTGAGAACAGCCAGCTTTTCTTCCTTTCTCTCCAGGGAAGAGCAGATCTTGACAGGAGGCAATATACTAGTAAAAACAAAATCCTCAGTAAAGCATCCACTGTTTCCAGTATTATATGGAGATATTCTGGGCTAGCACCTCCAATAATTCAGACATTTGGAGGAGAAAAAAAAAAAAAAAAAAAAAAAAGGGCTCAATACGACACAATCTCAAATGAACACTCTGGGGAAAAAAGGTAAAACCCTTACACTGTAAGTAAGATTAGGCCAAGATAAGTAATAATAAAAATCCAAGAGCTGAAACACCACTGTTTTATGGACTAAAAAGCTCTCCCTTCTGCAGAAAAGCCACATGGTCCCATGGAACACAGGCAGAGCACTGCAGAGACACAGCAGTGGCAGCAGGCCAGTGTAATGGCACTGTGTTGACCAAATCTCTGCAATTTTCCTGCGGTAAAGGCATACATTCTTTCACTAAAGAATCTACAGCAAAATTAGAAATTTAAGAGCAGATGTAGTACTAAAAATTGAAAGACAGTAACTGGGATCTTGGAGTGCAAATCTGAGTGTAACACAGTCCTCATGTGAGGCAAGTGTGTTTTTCCTAGCCAAAACCTTTCACTATTTCATTATTTTGAGCATTCTCAACCTGGAACCACCAGAAAAAAGTTTTCTGCAAGAATGTCTTCAGAAGCAGATCAAATTTTACTTTACTTGGTATCCTAGTACTAATGTCCTATACTAATATCCTGAGGAAGAGAAAGAAACTACTGGCAATTATTAAAGAAATTATTAATGAACAAGTCAGCAGAAGGCTTTGATGTCTGAATTTAAATCATCTGTTCCAATTATTTTGCAGTTTCAAAAATGACGTTGACATGACCAATCTTGGCAGTACCTCAGTAACTATATTCCAGTTTTAAAGCCAAGAGGAAAATTATATATGTGTGCACACATACGCACATCTTAAAATATCTATTAGTATACTTTTAGATGATAGTCACCTAAAATTTCTTAAATTACCAGTTTAACTTCTATCCAGATACATGGTATGTTGTCAGAGGCAGACCTTTCTGCCCCTCTTCCTTCTATTTCCAACTTAAACATGTGACATCTTATTACAAAATGTTTGAGAAACATGTTTTGTGATGTTCTATGGAAAAAAATTTACACTAGCTGACCTTCACACCAGTTTTCTAAACACTGTGGCTGTTGCTAAATGAATATATGCTTTCAGAGTAGAACAGTTGTGTGTACAGGTTCAGTACCACTGTGAACAAGCTTAGAATCAACTGGAAATCAACTTATGCTACAAGTAATTTACTCAGTTTTATTCTTTATTTTGTTCATGGAATTTTTAGCCTTTTTATCTCTTCTATAAGTTAGTTTTTTTCTCTCTCAAATTTGCCCCATGGCCTGCAAACTGCTTACTGCCAATGTTCATTGAAACAGTTAGCACAGTTGGTGCTAAGTACCATAAAAGCATTTCTATATCCTTTTAGGCCAGAAGGACTAAATAAACCAATTGAGAGTCTGAAACTAAGAACTTCAGAGAGAAATACCAGATGAAATAAAAAACAAACAAACAAAAACTTTCCCCTTTAAGCTACCCAAGTTTTTCTGCAGAAGGCTTCCAAAAAACCTGTTGAACTGAAATCAGGAAAGTCATAGCAATATTTCCCTCTGCTGGAGACTGCAGAGGACTAGCAGTTTCTCACAGCTGCCATATTCACTTTTGCTATGAAATTCAAGCTGTTTAAGTATAAAACTCTTCTAGAGACTGAGGATTTGCTCATACCTCCACATCCACACAGGCCTCAAAGTCTGCACAAACAGATGTGCATTAATGGAAAGCAAGCCAAGAAGTGCCTCAGGAGGAGCTGAGCGAGCAGTGAAGAACTTGCTAAATGATTTTACTCTTCAAATGGTATTGGAAGTACAGCAGATAGGATAGTTCTAGGTAGTTTCCATAGGATGAAGTATACAACAAATGCCACGGGAATCACTGCTTTTAATCATCAGAAAAGATTCACTCATTTTTAATCTGTAGTGAACCAGTTAAGAGAAAAGTTATCTTAAAACTAATCACAATCCAAAAACAGTACCTGAATTTGGAATAACAAATCAAAAATGCTCATTATGTGAACTGAGAACACATGTTCTCAGAAACTTCCACTTCTATAAACTTTCTCTACCTTAACAAACTTGATGCTCCACAAGCACTAGAAAGAGCTACTTACTTGATGGGTTGTGACTGATGTCATGTACCATGGATAAGAGAAGCAGTTTCGATAGGGGTGCTTCAGTATTTATTTACAATATAAAGTATACTTATGCAATTCATTAATAATTGCATCTCATGAGGCAGCTTAAGTGGCATTTAATAAGCAATGAATATAAAGCAGAAGGCCTTGTCTCTGCATCGCTGAAGTCTACACAGGCTCCTTCCTCAAAGGAAATGCTCATGCACTGTAAAAATAAATACATAAATGAAACCTTCCCAAGGCACAGCAAGGCAGCACCAGGAAACATGAGAAGGCAGCAGTGAGCCAGGCCTGTGGGAGGCTAATTAGACAAAGGGATCAAGAAAATGTGTCCCTATGCTTTCAAAGTCAGGCTACATGAAATTGTTGGAATATCCCAAATCTAACCATCTTGCTTACTAACCAGCCTATCTAAATTATCATGGATAATTAAAGAGATAGTAAATGAAAGCAAATGACTGCCTTTTTCCTTCTTTTTTGGAGAAGTTAGTGACATCTTCTTAATGACTATATTCACCTTTATAGGAAAGTAAACTCTTATTCCAGTACAAAAAGTAATTTTTTCACCTAAACTTCATATACATGTAGTCTATTTTGCAGTATATTTAAAAAATAAAGAAATCTTCAATGCTTGGAAAAAGGGGAAACCAAAACAAACATATTCACTTTCTATCAAATAGGACTTCCACTACCACTGATCTTCTGCACCAGTGCAAAATGCTGCTGCATTTAAAATGCTACAGGCAGCCTTAGAAATTGAAAGATATCTCAACAACCACCTAATGCCCAGGAAGGACTTTGCTTTTGAGAATCTCTTCCCCAAAAGAGTGAATAAAAGAAGCCATTGAGAACAGCTGTAGTCTTGCTGATACCTGAAACAGTCCAGCAATTTTCTGCTCCCAGATTAATGGAAAAAAAATATATGGAATGGAACCTTTGGGCCCCAATCCTGCAAAAAGGCTGTATGTTCTCCGATTAAAAACATCCCCAGGGAAAATAATCAAACTGAGCTGTAAATAATTGTCAGCCAAACTGTAATGAATTAAAATACCAAAGATTTGTCAAGAGCAGCAAGCTGTTTTTCCCCCCCTCCAAATACCAGCCTTTTCCTATTTTCATTTTATGTTTTCTCTCTCTCTCTCTCTCTCTCTCTTCTACTCCTTGTTTCTTTTGTATTTTCATCACAAAACCAAAGTGATAAACAGGTAATGAAAAAAAAAAAAAAAAAACACACACACAATTATTGCTAACTTTAATTTTCACCTTTGCTAAGCAGAGATACTTAGCTGCAGTTCAAAAGCTGGTCTAAGCCCTGCAACCCGCACGCAAGCTGCAGGGTGGCTTCCACCCTCCTCGCACACACGAGTCCTGCTGCTGCGGCTCTGCACGGAGCACAAGGTGCAGCCCCACTGCACCATCACAGTGAGGCTTCCTTAGAGGAAACCCCCATTCACTCTCAGCCTCTAAATCCACATTTCAGAGATGTTTTACATGAAAATGTGTATCTAACTTCATCAGCTGTTCTCTTTGCAAAGCACAGGTCTGCTACAGCATGTTAGCTGTAGTTTGTCATTGTTTAACAAGCTAATATGTATTTGTAATACCATTTTTACAAAAACCCAAGTAAGGACAAAATTTGTTATGCCAGGAAGTAAAAACATGCCTGTTAAAATATAGCACTGCAGTTAATGACTCCCAGCACTGTCTAATAATCCAAGAAAGCCTCAAAAAACTAAAAGCAATGCCCCGTTCTCACATATTTTATATCTACCTTCTCCACTAAAAGTTAGTGTAGTAAAACATCAAAATGATGTGGTACAATCAAACTGACAGCAAGTCAATGATAGTCACTGAATACAACTTGTAGCTTTATGAAGGATTTGGCATGTGAACTGGTGGGAAACTTGGCTATGAAGATAGCTCATTTCTCATCAGGTATCATGTCAGTTGCTGAAAGAAATGGATCCTGTTAAATACAACGGAGGCACAGTCGGCTTTCATCCCTTCTGAATTTATTCAGCTTCCATCAAATAAAGCTTTCCTTTCAAGATGGCTTTGCATTTTATTTCTAATGCTGCTGTGGGCAAATCCAAGCCCTGTCTGCAGGGCTTGAAAGAATATTTGAAGCGCCCCCCCCCCCCAAAAAAAAAGAAAACCACAACAATTATTTTTCTGACCTCATAGAAGTCAAAACACTCCAAAAATACACACTGGCTCAACTGGCACACAGTGCCAGCATGCCAGCCTTGACCACATAGCAAGCAAAGGTTTCTATGCAGCTAATATGACTCCAAATGGAGAAGGCAACAATTTCTAAGATACCTCCTCCTTCAGCCTAGTCATCTGCAAATATCAGATCTATCCTTTCAACACTTCAGTCTGGAAAAACAATGAGTTAGGCACTTCACAGAGCTCTGTCTCTCTAAGGAGAGGGAAACTAAACTTGTTATTACACTGTGATCTAAAGAAGCTGTGGCAAGTGTCAGCTCTGTGCATTTCACTCATGGTCTGAAGCTGCCAGTGAACTGTTACAGCAAGATAAACATGCCGTAGATCCTAAAATGCAGCTGGAAGACCTTGCTGTTGCCAGCTTTCACTGTGTATCACTGTTTCAAAACATATAAAACTTTCCTTAAAGCCCTGGTGAATTCTAAGCCTCACAGGTGAGATTAGCCGCAGCCACGAGGCGAGCGGCAAGGGGGCCGCGGAAGGTCCCTCAGGAGGAGGCCGGGCGTCGCAGCTCAGCGCGCTCAGGCGGAGCCCGGCCTGCAGGAGCCCCACTCCCTCCGGCTGCCATGTCGGACAGTCCTCCCGCTTTGGGGTCCCTCCGCGAGCCGCAGGGAGCCCGTCTCCACCAACACCTTGGCCTTCGTGGCGCTCCACCAGCAGCTAACTTGGACCCTTTGGAGTCTCCCACCAGCTCCGTCTCTCTTCCCACCTCCTCTCTGCACACATTGAACCTTCACAGCTGAAGTTCTCGGGAACGTGCTGCAGTGAAAGAGCAGATTTTGCAGATCGAGTAGCTTATCCTTGACAGGCCAGCTCTATTAGAAATAGTGTATATGAATTCATCTTAACCAGATTACATTTCCACCCTTCAAAGGAAGGGAAGAAACTCCACCCAACCAAAAGGGCATAAATGCAAAAGAAGCAGTTTATGGCAGACACTCCAGCCCCTCTGTCATTCAGAATTAAGGACTATGAAAAAAACAGTTAAGCATCCAAGAATTTCTTCTCAGTAAGAACTAACCTCCTGCTTAGAACTACTGCATATCAATGGCAAAAGACAGAGTCAGCTACCTCTATTTTTATCCCCTTGCCATCTCTCATTAGAAACTTTTGCCCATTATAGAGATGAACACAGTAGGAAGGGGGAAGACCATTTATAAACTTGACCTATACTACACATATATGTCAAGGCAGTTTTTTCTGAGGATGAGCTTCAGGAGGAAGGGGGAAAACGAGGCTTGCAAGTGAGCATCACTTCTCCCTGCCCACAGCCAGGAAAGCCTTCGATACCAGCAGGACTTCACCAGAAGCCTTTGACTCCACTTTTATTTCTGGAAAGGTGATACAGCTGTAAGCTTTCTACCAACATCCAATGCATCTATGATAGAAGACAGAATTTACTGGTGTGTACTTGGCATCACCCCTCCTATAGACCTGCCTCTACAACCAAAACTTGTACTTGCTGTGCTGGAAGAGATGCACTGAGTTCAAAACCAGAAACTTCTTGTCCTGCATGCAGTCGGTCATTAAGGCAGTGTCCTGTGATCAGCAGGATCCTGTTTTATCTTTTCCTGCTGACATTGCAGTGTTTCCTTCCTAGAAAGGGAGTAAACTAAATTCAGTATTGATGTAAATGGTTACAATTTCAGGCCTAATATGACTATAAAGGGGCTGTTAATTAACACTATGGTCTTGTTACTATAGATGCATATGAGCCTGAAAACACAGTTCTATCCCTTTTACACTATGCTAGATAATAGTGGATCCTGCATTTTTAGTCCTTACATAGCACAATAGCAAGAAATGTAAGCCGAACAGAACTGGCTCTTCCAGCTGACACACACACATATCGCACTCACTCTAATGAGGCTCTTGTAAGTTAATGCAAGCTCTATATCTAGCAATCTTCTCCCTCCTTTCTTTTCACACTGCAATCAAGTCTAGTCAATCTCACATGGGTACCCAAAAAAAAAAAAAAAAAAAAAAAAAAAAAACACATTTCTCATTTCTGCTGAGTGACAGCACCTTTCAGTTGAGCTGCAGGCAGAAACTGCCCAAACTCAAAAATCACACTAGGAAGAACAACATAGCGACCATGGCCAAAGGAACAACAGCCAAAGGTTTCACTTCTGAAATCAGTGGCATATGTAGGCACCACCTTTACCTCCTTATCTATTCTGAATTTCCTTCATGGGGATCACAGAGAAGCAGAGACAACCCAGCAGCTCCTTCTCAGCCTAGGGTTTGGGGTATTCAACAACCTTCCTAATCTTCTACAGGTGGCCTCTATTTCCTCACATCTCTCTATCCTCCACAGGTGACCCTTATTATATCCTATACTTTCCCATATAGGTTGGCCTCAGAAAATCCTTTTATCTATCAAACAATGAGATTATTATTTTCATCCTTGGCCACACCAACCTTTCTTCCTACATATTCCTTCATGTCTTGTGAGTTATTGTCAAACATTCAAAGGAGAGATTAGGCACCAGAAAAAGCAGGAAGGCATTTTATTACAGTGGAAAAGTGAAAAGCCACCATCTGACCAACATCCTGCAGACCTCAAGAGCATGCAGAAGTTGGACAGTCATCAAAGTGCCTCTCAAAGAGGCTGTTAAGTACAAATAGCAGGTTCAGAATTCGGTCTGTAGGACCACAAGGCCATAGTGCAGGTACTAGAACACCTGTATAGCATAGTGGGAGACACTTACCTGCCCCAACTCAGCACAGGTCCAGGAGCACGTGCACTTCAGGTGCAATGCAAGAGCACACCTATTTTTGCCTGTTTCTCTCAGCTAGTTTAAGGATGTGGGCACGGCGGAACAGACACAGCAAGGGGCAAGATGCAGGCCTGCCTCAACTGTGCAGAGTCCACCTCTTGTAGACAACCCCTTGTTTACAAGCACTAAACAGGAACAGCATCATTTACTGCTTCGCAGGGAGTGAAATCCAAGTAAAATAGTATGCAAGTCCTATAGGGAAGAAAAAAAAATGAAAAAGCAGAACATAACTACCAGAATAGATGAATAATGGAACACAAAGAACAGACCACCCCTGAGATAAAAATATCAGACTAGGCTGCTCAACCATGACACAGCATCAAGGTCTTCCTCCATCACTACAGGCATAGTCAGGGATCACGTCAGGAAAGTACCTAGAAAGCTAAACATACTCTTTTACTCGCTTCTCTCAAATAACCCAAAGTGATCCATTTTGAAAAAGTGATTTTGTGCTCCGTATTTCTCCTTTAAAATAAGAGAAGGAAGATAGCAAACAGGCCTTCAAAACTCTTCCACTGCGTGGCTCCTCAGGAGCTACACTGCAGAGGGCAAGTTCTTGTGCAAAAAAAGGATATCTCGACTCTTCCCAGAGCTTTCTGGAATCTGTCACCCTGACACTCACCATCCCGGAATAAGAGGAGACTTCACGACGGAATCCATGGTAAAATAGCTCATGTTAGAGAAATTTCTTCAGAAAAGCAATTTTATTCCCTCCCCTTAAATGAACCACAGCTATGTAGCATACTATATGAGCATATAAACAGAGGCTCATGGTTCTGCCTTTCACCTTGTGTTCACCAATTCCTTCCACTCAGAAGATGCTGATGATGTTCCCAATTCTGTGCAACCTTGGTAGACATCTTTGCTGCACTGCAGCAATAACACTCACCCGATAGGCACCTCTTTCTGTCCTGCAGATCTGCACTGGCAGATCCCACGACAGACAGCTTCTTCTTTACTCTTTCATTTTGCTGTAAAGATATTTATTGATAGCTTTCCCTGAAGTATAGGAAGAATAACCAACTTTTACAAAAGTGATTTTTTTAAAAGAAATCTGTTCTAACTGCTTGCAATAGCTGAAATGTTGAGGTCAAGAGAGCTGATCCTGCCCCTCTACTCAGCCCTGGTGAGGCCGCATCTGGAGTATTGTGTCCAGTTCTGGGCTCCACAGGACAAGAGGGATGTGGAGCTGCTGGAGAGAGTCCAGCGCAGGGCTACAAGGATGATCAGGGGCCTGGAACATCTGCCCTGTGAGGAGAGGCTGAGGGAGCTGGGCCTGTTCAGCTGGAGAAGAGAAGGCTGAGAGGGGACCTGAGCAGTGTCTAGAAGTACCTCAAGGGAGGGAGTGAGGAGGATGGGGCTGGCCTCTTTTCAGTGGTGGCCACCGACAGAACTAGAGGTAATGGCACAAACCAAAGCACCAAAAGTTCCACAGGAACTTAAGGAAAAATTTCTTAACAGTGAGGGAGACAGAGCCCTGGAACAGGCTGCCCAGAGAGGTTGTGGAGTCTCCTTCTCTGGAGATCTTCAAAACCCGCTTGGACGCAGCCCTGTGCCACGTGCTCTAGGTGACCCTGTGTGTGCAGGGGGGTTGGACTGGATGACCTCTAGAGGTCCCTTCCAACCTTAACGATTCTGTGATTCTCTAATACTCATGAGGAGAAAGACAATCAACTTTGACAAATTAAAAGCAAGCAAGTTCCAGTTAAAAAAAAATCTTCCCATAACTGATGAGTTATATTGACTCCAATTCACTTTCTCATTCTGATCCACTTTCTTCTCCCCTCAGAACAAATTGGATTTTTTCACTCTAATGCAGTGTCAAACAGCATCCAGCTAAAACAGAGTTAGGTTCAGAAGGGACTATCATGCTTCGGGTTGGAAAGAGTTAAAACATAACAAGAACCAGTAAACATGGGCCAGCGTTGCATAATATCCTGCCCATTTATGAACTTAAAAACAAATTCCCAATCATTATAAATTCACGTCTTGAACACGAGGTCCTGCAATTATTGCTGTCACATTATGCAGGGTCCTGAGAAACGTGATAAAGGAAAATTAAGACAATTAGGAAGGTCCTTATATTAAAAATGGTTCTTGCTGCTTTACTGAAACATATACACCAAGATTTACAAACAGGCTATGAAGGGCACTCTCCCACCAAAATGCCTGCAAGCAGAAAGCTTTTTTTGCTTTATATTTTTCCCCAAAGCACACTAACCAGCAGCTTTTTAAC
This sequence comes from Tinamus guttatus, assembly GCF_059628265.1. Taxonomy (NCBI): domain Eukaryota; kingdom Metazoa; phylum Chordata; class Aves; order Tinamiformes; family Tinamidae; genus Tinamus; species Tinamus guttatus. The sequence continues at coordinate 13,810,010 of NW_028288821.1, read as the reverse complement.
TAAACCAGAAGACAGATTATGTAACTCTAACATCTTAAACTCTAACTATACTTGACTGAAGCTAAAATAACTCAAGGATAACTATGTAGACTAAAACCCAACTCCGTCACATCCCAATCTAAACTGAACTGCTGGAATGATTGGGATCACTGAGGGACGGAGCGAGTGAGTGACAGGGCAAACCACTTTAAAGGTTCATGTATATAATTCACAGGGAGAGAGTCATAGAACTAAGTGTGTATGAAAATAAGCTTTTTGTACTTCCAAGCCACCTTATTATGGCTCAGGGACCGTTAAAAACAAGTCTTCATGCTTAAAAATAAAAGCAACTTAACTACATTTATTGTTGTGTCCCTTTAGCTCTCACCAGCTATGAATTTTCTGGTCAATTAATTTTGTAGGCAGCAAGGGTATGAAAATAGCTCATCCTAAGCACCTGAAAGCATACATCAAGAAAAAAAAAAAAGAGTCACAATGTTTTATACAGGAGAGGACTCAAGGTAGGAACCAACTATGACACTTCAGCTACTTCAGTAAAGCCCACTTCAGAAAACAAAATCATCAGTATTTGACCCATCCACTAAAATTACTCAATATGTCTTTCCAATACTGAACACTCGCAGTTAACTACTCATTAGCAAGCCATTTCCACTGACATATGTTCAAGGGGCTCATAGATAATTTGCGGACAATTTGCAAAACACAACAGTGCAAATTTGCTCATGAGTCCATTCAGCTTCACTCAATTTTCCTTGGAATATGTTACATTTTAGGATCTAATTTAATTACTATCGGAAATTGCTCTTTCTGATCCTGCTTTGGAGTACAATAAAGTTAACACACACACTTCAATCCATCATAAAGCATCCGTGTGAAGGAGTCGGTCAACACTAATGATGGCTGTTGGTAACAGTTTTGAGATTACAACTTAGTCCCACAGACATATCAAACTTTTTTTTTTATGACTTCTGCAAACACCCATTTGGTACCGAATCAGATACTTCAGGCTGGCATTTAGCTACCCATAACCTGATACACAGCCAGCCCTGAGCATCCCACGGTGGAGATGCAGGCCAAAGAGCTTAGAGCCACAGCTACCAACTGAAAGTCTACATGTTCCTCTAATCTGACCTTAAATACATGCATTTCTACTCCCAAGCAAAAGCAAAAGGGACAGATTTTCCTTGCCTAAGGCACGCTGCCTCTTCCGCAACAGGAATGGTTGGAGAAGGCAAGGGGCTTTACACATGCAAGCACCTTGCACGTGCCCATGTAGACTGAGCCAGCTGCAGCACAGAAAGCAACCCCAAAGAATTTTACCCATTTTGAATGAGCTCTCCTCCTCCTTCCTACTGGGGGACAAAGTAATTCCCTCATCCGAGTCTCTCCATTGAATTGCCCTCCCAGGTAAATGCCTCCAAGCTAAATCCAACTTGTTTTTAAATTCAAGTTAAGACTTAATTGTCCCCTGCCTCTTCCTAATATTCAAGAACTTCTACTGAATATATAAAATTATACTACATTTTTCATCCGTGTTACCAAAACACTCTATTTATTGACCTCATCTAAACTTCACTAAAATGAGTGAGAGCAGACTCTACCACCCTCGCTGAAGTCCTTATTTCAAAACTGCGGTGTAAAATTCTGTCAGCAATTATATCTACTCAGCTCTATTGGTAATAGCAAAGAGAATGTGGCCCTTGTACCTATATTTAAAATATTTATATTGGCCATTTAAATATTTATATATTTGTCTTTTTAAAATATTTATATAACTATTCAAGTACCTCATATATAGGAAAGTGAACTTATATATATAATGCAAATAAATTATATATTAAATATTTACTATAGGTTAATATTTTATGAAATTTACTGTACACAAAGTAGGAGTAAAACTGGCAAGGGATGAGGAACTTCAGAGTTTATGTTCGCACTTTCAGCACACAACATCAAGCATCATTTACCTCTGCACCACTTTTAAAGAATTTTATTGGCTTGCTGAAAGTGTTTCTATTTAGAAATTATATAATCAAACATCTATGGATAAATTTTCCTTGGACAGAAATCTCACAAAGTTAGTGGAATTAAGCTAATCCTGAAATTCTTAAATTGGCAGGTCCCAGAAGGAATTTCAAGATGTTGAGTATTTTCATATATCAGTGAAGAAACTTCTAGAATTGTGCTTTCGACTTGCACCCTTAATACAGTTTCCCTATGCAGCTGACTATTCAGGGATGAAAGTTAAATATTTCTCCTACAAATTTAGACATGCACAACAAAAAAAAAAAAACATATTGCATATGGTAGAACTGAAGACACAACGTCCTTCCCCATACCTTCTGGAAGGGTTAATAGTTTCCTAGCATGTGACTGAACTCTGCTTTTAATTATCTGCCTGTAACTTGTGCCAGTGTCAGATTCAAAGCAGCCAAAGACTATCTGGATCTTGATAAAAGAGGCTGTGAATTCAGAAACAAAATAAAACTAAGGCAACACGCCAAAGGTCTTCTGATCACTGTCCCATTTACTCCTTATTTTGTTATAATTTGCTTTTGGATGACTATTCTAAATAAGTTAGACAGGAATGAGCTCCATTCACAGAAGTAACCTCTGATAATCAGAGACATCCTACTGCCAGAATAGTTGTTGTCCAAATGAGAGTTCTCTAAAACACATATTATAGAAAATTAAAGCCAGAAGGATATTACAGTACAAATGCAATGCTTATTTACATTTTAATGACAAGTTGATATATAGGCAGTATGTTTAAACCAAAGGGTTGTATGAGTAACAGAAGTCCTTATAGCATTGAAATTTCCTTAGAGGTTTTTAATTCCTTTGTAACTTTTTAATTTTGATTAACAATCATAATAAGCTCTAAATATAGTTACAATCTCCAAGCATTAGACTTTATTAAGCTGCATTACATGTCAATTAGGTTAACGTGCTTGGGTTCCATCTCTGAAAGATGTTTTTGTCTTACTGACAAACACAAAAGCAGCTGACAAACACAAAAGCAGACCAGCAAAGTAAGCCACGTTGCTCTGCTTTTAAACAACTGTTCCTATGTTGCTGCCTTCTAATAAAGCAGCTTGCCACAGGCAAACAGGTATCTCAAGAACTTTCATACCCTTCCTTCAGCTCTACCACAACCCACGTAAGCTCCCCAGCCAGAAAACAGTCTTCCCTGCAGTTCATAACCACGGCAGAGTCCACTTGATTCTGAGCACTCCGAGTTAAAAACCACAGCTGACCTGGTGCTGTGCATTATATCACACAAGGGTCGCAGTCACTTTCTTAATAAACATTTAATATCTAGTCTTTGCCTTGAGAGAGTTCTTGAATGGACCGTGCTTAAACTCAAGTAGGGGACTAACAAGGACACCCAGAGCTCTCATGAAAGCCATTAGTTTTGATAGATGGCTGTTATTATGCCTGACCACGTTTAATTGCTTTCTACTCTGGTTACTCAAAAGGCAATTAGGAAATGCCTGCTGCTCCTTCCTTCCACATAAACGACGTTGTCTTGATTACAGAGCTACCAACAAGGAAGGAGAAACCTTCTTCTAAATACTTGTGTGGCAAAGTCTGTTGTCCTCCTGCTGTTACTGCCTCCACATGAAGCACTGCTAACTATCCAAAAACATTCACTGCCCTCTCTGCAAGGGAGGCAACATGTTGATTCACTAGTGGGTATTTGCTGCACATTTCTGTGCTCTGTCTGGAGGCAGCTCTTGAGAAAGGGAAGCTACCCCCACCAGCCTGTGGTGAGAGCACAGCCCCAGGGACACCACGGAGAAGGCGGCCTGCCGCAGTTTCACACCCTGCCTCGTTTCAGACTTGCTTATCCACCTCTTTCCCAAGGAATAGCATGGAGGTAGAGCTGGGTATTCCAAATCCATGCACTGCTCCTCTTGGGCTTGGACAGGGGGAGGCCACTATTAACAGTCCTCTAAAAAGGGTGTACACTGTATCTAATACTACGGAAATCCAACAAAACTATTCCTTTATCAGGAAGAAACAAGAAAAAAAGGTGAATGATGACCACAGGAAAAAAACAAAAATATAGGAAGGATGCTTACTAAAACTGGCCTTTTATGACTATGAAATTATGATTGCAAATGAAATATTCTTTCACAAAAACGCTGATCCATTTTTCAAGCAATTCTTTCATTGCTCACAAATCCACTAAAAAAAAAAGAAAAGAGAAAAAAAATCAATAATGGTTTGAATCCATTCTTTCAATCTAAGCACATTATTCATGAAGCTGTAGACTGTGCAGAGGACTCGCTGTGCAGAAGTAAAGTCGTGGAATTTCCACACATCCATTTGAACTCCCAGGTACTTGTTCAGCTGCATATGCAGAAAGCTCTGAGATACATCCTTAATGCTGATAAAATTCAAAGCAAGGCAAATGCCATATTTCTAATCCCCAAAGGCAAGGTAAAAACTTTCAGGTGATGAAATAGTAGCTAACACCAAATAGCAGATTACAATGCATGTTTGAATTTAAAAAAAAAAATCTGATTTCATCATGATTTGTAAAGGTTAAATTTCACCAAAACCATCTGTGCCATGCCAGTCTTGTAGATTTTTTTCGTGTGAAATCACTCTGCTTAGTAAAATTAAGTGTCTTGTGCCCCTCCAACGAAAGCAAAAAATAAAAACAAACCAACTCACAGACACCCGCATCTCATGGCCGAACATCAACTTACCAGTAAAATATCATTGGAAGACATGGATGGAAGCAAAACAACATCTGTACAAGAACACCCAAAGTCAGAAGCTTCTTAACGTAGGTAATTAATGAATGATTTGAAAACACTGTTTTAAAAACACAAAAATAAAGTCTAATAAAGTCAAAAATAAATAAAAAGTCTAACACAAATAACTGTAAACTCCAAGGTAGCTTGTGGCTTGTTGCAGGACCTGAAAGCATTCACATTCACAAGTACTACTGAGGGATACTTGAAAGCTACTTGAGGACCCTCCTTACACACTGACTTGGGAATAAATTCAGCTACAAACAAAAAGGCACCTTCATCTCCACAGAGCCAGAAAGCAGGGCAGACAAACGGACATCCCTCATTTTCTCAGTTCTCTCAGATTCCCTTTTGCACATGGCAGAATCATTAAATCGTGCTTTACAGTGGATCATTCATATGCAGTTTCTAGGAAAAGCTGTGAAGAGCAGCACCTTGTACCAGGACTTAAGCACGGCCACAGTCCACACAGATACGTTAAAAGCTGGTCAGACGATTTAATAGCATAAGGTAGGCAGCAGGGTCATGATCACAGTCAGGAAGGATTTTCTAGTCACAAAGGTCTTTCATTTTATGACAGAGCACTTGAAACTGAGGGACAGGTCAAGATGTAGGCAAGGGCAGATACCTAGGGCAGCAGACTTCCAAAACAGCCTTGGTGCCAAAGCCTACAGAGCCCTGGCGAAATCCCTGCAAAGGCAGGCGGCTGGCCCCCAGAGCCAGCACTTTTATTCCTTGTCTCTCCACCCCAACAGTCACGGCAGCAACCACAAATCCTCTCCACTCCTTTTCCTCTTGCCTTCTCCTTCCTCCAGCAGAAGCAGTGATATCCCAGGCACCATTTTTGGAGTGTCAACATTCAATTTTACATAGAGTTGAGAATCCTGGGGACAAATCTGGTAAGAGAACTTGAACCTTTCAGCTGGCATAACAAATGCTTTCTTTCCATCTTCTGGATGTGTCTGTTTAGAGAAGCATCACAGCTCAGGGTAGTTTGCTGTACAGTCACTTCAGAATTACTGAAACAGTTAGGTTCGCTCCCATCGCGTTTGAGTTCGGCAAACAGTCAGGTGAGCTGGTCTCTCCTTGTCTGATTAGTTCCCAGGACTTAAAGCTCACATGGTAAATAAGTCACGTAGCTGTGGCACTTCTACATGAAAAAAAGAGGAGGGATCAGCAACAGCAGGGAAGGACATCTCCCCAGGACTGATACAGAAATCACTGTGGGGTGTGCGGGCATGCGGAGAGGGAACAGGAACAACGAGACCTGCCCAGGCTGTTCCCTGGGAATCACACACGTGGGGCCCCCTCGTGTCCGTATGAGATGCCACGAAACTTCCCACTTGTGGACCTTCTTCAAGAGCAGCCACGTGCCAGTCTTCACTGTATTCATTTTCACCACATTTTTGTTAAGCACAGCAGTGCCACTAACCCCATCTCGCAGAAGGGAATCCAAGATGATGGGATTATCTCTCTCTCTGCCACACAGATAATAAAACATCCCCCAGCATTCTGCAATAGAGCACTGAGACAGCTCCCAGTGTCCTCGCTAAGATGGTCAGGGAGCAACCCGGGAGTTTATTGTCTCAGGACCTCATTTCCTGGGGTGAAGTTTGCTTGAATTAGGAAATAAATTGTTTTAAATTCTGCAATATAAATCCTTATTTCCTATAAATGACATGTATTCATATATGTATATTATATATTTCTGTAAGTGATATATGAACTTTATGTTTGTTCCACATACCTACTTGCCTGAACAGAAATTCATTCATGTGAACTGTGCAATCACTCACAACCAACTCAAAGAGAACTGAGATGTTGTTCAGTTTCATTCACGGAATGACACTGATATATTGAAGGCATTTTTTGTCTGCTGTTATTACTAATTTCTCTGAAGTCAAAGACTAGTACCACAGAGTTTTACACCTTTCTTTACTTAGAGTCCCTTTCCAGAAAACTACGTAGCAGCTCAGAGAAATGCCTACAGTATTTTTCTTACCATCTCCTCAGCTCTGGAGAGTTTGTAGTCCTCAATGTCCTCCTTATAGTCCTCAAACCCTAGACACTTACTGCAGCTTAGTATTCCACACTGTTTTGTTTCTGGGCACAATCAATCTTTGACTGATACACTCAACTCACACTATATATAAAGTGATTCAGTTCTGGTTAATGGAAAGGAAGATTATATGACATAAACCAAAATATTTTACAGGCCAGGTATACAAAAATCAATGAGTCACTTAGCTTTTATACTCAATCCGGTCACAATAGCAGATGACCTTGTCCTTTCTGCACCCCAAGGACCAGAAGTGTGCACATCTTAACATTTTTCTTCTTTAATCTTTAACTCACAATCCTACCATCCCAGTTCTTACAGCCAAGCTTGCAGGGAGGTTACAATGAGTGATGTACGTGCTCAGGATCGATATGCCTGTAAGGAGACAGAATTCATATTGATCTTCAGTCATGCAGCACATATGCCTTACTTGTCATAATCCTTTTGCTATAAACAGAGGCACTGCTCCGGCTTGCTGGATTTCTGTCTCATTACTGCTGTACTGGCTGCTCTGTCCTCTTACTCCTGCATCCCACTCTCAGAGTGAATATCATTTTAGGAATAATCTCTGCTCCCAAGTTTAAAAAACAATAATTAAAAAAAAGTAATGGTAACAACAGTTGGCTTTTGATGCCAAAAGAGGCATCATCAAAAAATATATATTTGCAGCAACAAAACACACTACCGTCCAAGAGATCCCTTGTCCAAGCTAATCCCTTCTTGGTTGTGTGGCTTTCCTACTATACACAGGCATCACGAGAAGCTGGATCTTGCAATCCAACTGTCTTCCCTATCTAATGATATTCCTTTATTATTATTATTATTATTATTTAGAAATTACTGCATTTATTTTGCATAAAATCCCTCTAAGCCACTTTTCCTGGGCCCAGCTTACATGACTACTGGGAAAGGGAAAGCAATTACACCATGTGAGTAGTAAAGAGAGAGGGGAATGCAGAGTATCTGGCAAATTCTGATAGAAATTTTGAAGTATTTGTGTTCAAGTCTCTTTCTTGCTTCTGCTTAAGAATTAACTGAAAGAGTCAAAGATCTTTTCCTATCACTGTTGGTTGGAAAGCAAGCCTAGGGCTCCCAAAAGTTTGTGTTATAATAAACCTCTTTCTTTCAAAAGAGGAGACAACAGCAGCATCCAGAGAGACCAAGAAGCCTTTCTCAGAAGAATACACTTTTGAAACCAGCCTTTGCACCCGATCAGTCGCAGCCTGAATACCTGAGGAACGGCGTTCCCCTTCTCTACAAGACCCTGAGTAGAAACTTTAAATATAAAACTTCAAAAATAGAAACCGAATCTCCAAATCAAATCCATGCGCTGTAATCAGCACTACTTTGGTGCTGTTTCTGTGCTCTTATTTATCCTCATAGTGCAATAGAAATATATATACAAATATATAAAAATAAGACATCAGGAGTCTGAAAGGCTCTAGTTTCATTCTGTCGCTGAGCAGGGATATTTTTTAGATCTCAGATAGAAAAGACATCTCCCCATCCACTTCCACTTCTCAAAGCATACAATCTATGCTCTGATGTATCATAACACTGTCCTAAAAAAAACTATTTTTAGCTGAGCCAAATGCAGCGAATGCGAAAAGAAATGTATTATCTTATGTGGTTCGTTCTGTTTGCAGAACGATTTATAAAAAAATCCTCTTGGGACAAAGATTTAGTCTTCTTCCTGTGTACATCTGCAATCACATCCCCCACGAGCTGACACATCTACTTACGTTGATAGCTTTACTTCCAATCATTTTGATTTTCACAGACTCTCAGGAGCTTGTAAAACTGACCCATAATGAGATTTTCTTTTTTTGCTGTGCATCAGATGGAAGCTCTCAGCCTGCGTTAATGACTATCTACCCATTCATTTATGACATGAAGACACTTTCAGAATTTCTTCTTACAGAAATATTAACTCTTTGCAATCTTTGGAAAATAACTTTCTTTTTCCCTCCCAAATTACTTATCCAATAGGTTAAAAACAACTGTAATTCTACATACACATCAAGTAACCGAGAACAGTATTTCAAATATATCATATAACACAAGCATTTGGATAAAAACAGAAGATCCTTACAGATTATATAAACTAGGTTTCTCAAATAAGAGCTTAAACCATGCAGGTCGTGCCACCTTCCTGGTCACACTTCGAAGAGCAGCTCCACACTGGTCAGATTCAGCAACATAAACCTACGTGATGTGCGTCTCATAGCGGAGGACTGTGGAAGTACGACCCAAAAAATAAAAGTTAGTTATTAACACCACAATTTTTACAACTTTCTACCTCCTCAACATATTCACCAAACAGTAAATGTTGTTAGGTAACAGTAACTGCCACATTTTTACCAATTCCTCCTCTTCCTCTGGGCAGGCAATTGCTAATAAAATTCCAATAGAACTAATTCCTCATGTGCAAGTGTCTCATTCAGAAAATTCACAGCTAACATTGCCTTTTGTTAGGTACAATTTTCAGCTAGTACATTGTGGGAAACAAAGTATCATTTTTTTCTCTGAGTAAAAACCTGAGATAGATAAAAAAGAAAGATAAAAAAAGAGAGTAGTTGCACAGCGTAACAGAAACTGACTACCTCCAAAGCACAACTTCAATACTTCAAAAAAAAAAGCATAGTATTTGCATATAGAGCTCTTCAATAGCAATTAATCATCCTTTTCAGATATTACATATAACCCAGCAGTATTAATTTATTGCATAAGAAACAATAAGAAATGAGAAATGGAGTAGCCTATGAAAAAGCATCCCAGGAACACTTCTATAGGAATTAGGATGCTGAACAGGGAGGGGAGCAGGGGGAAGTCTCCTCCCTCCTACTTGGTTCCCCTGTGATTTCACATACAGAGGTATTTGGTTACACAATAAGAGCAGCACAGCTTCACTTATATTCAGAAAACACATCAAAAAAAGAAAGTATATCAAAAGCAGTTGCCTTTCAAGAACCTAGACAAGCAGATTTACTGCAGGTGAGGCATTTTCTCAGCTAACTGATAACATACACTGCCTCATCCAGCAGGTAGCTGGATGAACTATTCCAGCGGCTGCAAGATAGTTTGGCACAAGGTACCTATGCAAAATTTATTCCCAATTTATTCCTACTCAGAATATGATCTACAGACAGTTTCTCATCTCTTCGCACAATGCTACCAGGAGTTTCTTCATATAGTTCTTGACCTTTCCTTTAGTTAAGTCAGTATTAAAATTTCTGCTTGCATCATGCGGTCTGACACCATGCACTGAGAATAAAGAAATCTGCTGTAGCCACTGCAGAAAGGATTCATGAGCAAAGACACTGCATATACCTTAACATCTCAATTCTTACAGCAGCCAAAGAGTGTAAGTTTTAAATGAGGAACATATAACATTTTAGTCTTTACACTATTCTAAAATAAGTAACCTTGGTATTAAAATAATAATAATTTTTTAAAGACAATAAAAACATTATTTTTTTTCACCTCAAATCACATTTGTCTTACACTTTGAAAATAAAACTATAGAAAAAAAGGCACCAGTTACCATCATTCCCTAATTTCTATATTTTAGTTTAACTTTTAGTGTGGAAGCCGGAGGAAAGGAGGAGGAAAACAAAAACCAAGACTGAACAGCAAGTTTCTTTTCCTAAAAGAAACACTAAAGATGGGTAGCAAAAATAGAATTTTCTTTCTTTATAAAGAGTGCAAAAAAAATCCCAATTTCAGTGCATACATGAGCTCCCCTCCACTATAGAAGCAGGAAGGGGTAGCACTGCAGATCTCAGGCTCATGTCACACTATGTGCCTTTTTACGGTACTACCACAACGAAAGAAAGGATATACTACTAAAATAGCCCTTGGAAAAACGTCTTAGCATATGGAAATGGTCTGGCATAGGCTTGACTGAACATCCGCTGCAGAAGTTGCCTATGGCAGAAGTGCAGAGTGTCCTGGTAAACCCAGAAGTAATCTTTTAAGCAACAGAGTTAATCTTAGAGTGAGATGGACAGCAGAAAGCCAACACCTGCCCCAAAGACCGGGCAAAGAGTAGCCCTTTCCTCCATTTTCCATTTCCTGAACCAAGAGCAAGAAAAGGCATCGAAAGAGGATGCAAGTCTGTGCTTCACAGATCAAACACGGACAGCCAGGAGACCTGCAGCTCCCACACCTGCCTCTGGGCTAGCCGCTCTCTGCAGTTTCATTGACCATCTCAGATATCCCTGCCTCTCACAGCAAACACACGAGGAAGACACTGTAACACAAGGGACATGAGTGGCTGTGCGGGGCAGAGCCATTAAGCACATACACTGCCAGAGGATGAGAACAACAGCGAGGTAAGAGATTGCCTGACTTTGGTATGTATTTGAAGAGGACCCAGGAGGCTGCCCAAAATAGTTGCAGAGCCAGAAAGCATTTAGAGGCGGGGGAGAGGGGGTACAGGCTTCAATTTCATCTCAACAAGCTAGCTCAGGGGAAGCGCTATAACGACGTGACATCCCTTACAGAACAAGGCACATGCGTGATCCTGGCAAGGCGGCCGCAACGGTGGATCCATCTGCTGTTATTTTTTCAGTACCGTTTTCTGATGTGGTTCCCGCCATCTCTCACAAACATCAATATGGGCTGCATGCGGTGAGGTCAGTTCACTTTACTCACTCACCTTTCATATATGGCAAGTGAAGGCAACTCACGACACAAAGTTAAACATCTGGGAAACAAAGGGCCTTTGTAAAAGAAGAAGAAAAAAATCTTGTCACAGAGGAATCTATAGCAATTAGCCTTTTGTCACAGGGCAGCAAAACAACACACTTCTCGCTCTACCTCCAGTACAGTAAAATAACGCTTTTGGCACTATTCTGGACCAAACATCAGCTCTGCATGTTCCTGACTGTTTTGGGTTGGGGGATTTTGTTTGTTTAAGATGGATACAGCTGGGAAGAAAACAGGTAAACCTCTGGGAGCAAAAGCTCTTTGGCCTTTTGGCAGATAGTCCTCCGCTGTCTGCTGAGAGAGAGAAGTCTTGCAGCTTCCGCCGCTCTCAAAACAAGGGGCAACCACCTGCCCCGTGGATCCCAGGATTTGCTTCGACAGTGTAAAACAAAAACAGATTGTGTTTTTCTGCTGTGATAATTACACACTCTCTGCAGAGTCACGAGAGATACAGGACGCCGAGGTAAACCAGGTACAGCAGGGCACAGACATGACACAGACATCGCATGGAAAAAAAGGAAAACCATGAGTACCTCTTGGGCAGCAGCGCCCTGCAGCAATACACGGGCTGATGGCTCACAAGAGCTGCACCCGGGGACTCCCTGCGCGCCCCAGCAGGCAAACGCAGGCAGCGGGCGATACGAAGCCCACCTCTATCCCCATGCCAACGCGCCTCACACCCCACAGCACCACAGTCACGCTGGTGGCGGCCTGGAGGGCAGGGTGGGAGGCAGGAGCTGCCCACACCATGGGTGCCGTTTTACATCATAGGCCCCATTTTACACCATGGGTGCCATTTTATAGGACAGGCAGGTGACAAGGTAGCGCCTTGCGGAGTTGTGGCTGCTCCCATTCCCTCACATAGCAGGAACTGGGACAGTGGCTCAGGTGAGGGGCCCAGCCCAGGAACCTCCATAAAAACCTAAGGGCTTGAGGCGTCTTGGAGAAACAAACCAGTGCACCCGTGTCCACAGTGCTGCTGTGCGAGCCACGGCTCGGCCTCGGTCCGCCTCGAGGCGTGCTCGCCTTCCGCCCCATGACGCGTAACTCACAATTGGCAATTTGCAGCACTCCTTTTCCCATCAGATGCTGGTAAAAATTAAGTGAACACGCCAAATGTCAGCACAAAAAACAACGGCAAGCATCAAGGAGTCAAAGCCGCTCCCCTGGGAAATTCTGTGTACTCTGCCTGGTGCAGGCCACCATGCCCGGGCAAAGGCAGCGCGAGCTGGAATTCACAGATGTGGAAGCAGCAGCGCCATGTTACAAAAACACGAGAAGTTAAAAGCATCGAGACAATTTTCAACATGAACTCATATATATTCTTATACTAACAAAACACATTCGTTATATAAAATCATTTTCCTTTCTCTTTAACCAGAGTGGAGGAAGGGATGCTTAAAATACATCTCAAATGGCTTAAAACGGAGCTCATGCTTCCAGTGCTCATTACCAGAATTATACATTTCATATCTGGGTGTATAGTATGATAGATGGAATTTTTTTCCTACTTCCTACAAAACAACGTTTGCTTATTCAACTGCCTTTTAGCAACGGATATAATCATAATCCCAAGTGACATATGCAGTGATAGCAACTGACTACTTTCTCTCTCTCCAGCACTTTATTTCTAGCGATGCTGCATTTAATTAGCTCTGCAGGATTCACAGGAGTAAACAGGTCACCTTTATGTCAAATCTCTGATAGTCATCTTCTTCTCTGCCACCCCCATCCCATTCGTTTTTAATGGTTTTGCTTTTGTCTTGCAAGCTACAAGTAAGGTCATTAGTGCCACATAGCTGCTCCTGCATAGCTGCACTCTGGAGGGAGGGAAATAAATCTGTGAACTTCAATGTATATAGTTGGAGGCTGAAAATTTTGTACAAATTTTTTGTTCAAAATAAATGTCAGAGTCCTCGGAGCAGGTGAGGCCATAAATGTTGCAAAACAGAGTTGGGGAAAAAAATACAAATCTATAGAGCCACAATCTGTAGAGTCACCAAAGTCTGTTTCTCTTCTATCGACTTGATCATTTTTTTCCCCTCTCTCTTTTGAGATAAACATTAGTTTTGTATTGTATGGTGAGAATCTGTCATTGGATAATACAGAAATGCAGAAATGTAGAAAGTGCAAAAAGCACATTGAGATATAGGTCTCTATTCCTCACCCCATCAGATATATCAAGTTGTTCACAGAAAATACTGAATAGAAGGGAGCTGTGCAGCAAGAGTATTATAAGCATGTATTTGGTCAGTAATTTATAGCAGGATTCACATTCAGACAGCAATGTCTGGACCTCCCTTTTTTCACATCCATGTGCAGTTATTCAATATACTGCCTAACAATCTAGAAGGATATTTCTCCATTACGTATGACTCTGCCAATTGCTCGTGGTTGTTCACCCACAAAACCACCTTTGAGCCTGGAGACAGGGCAGACAAAAGTATTAACATGCTAAGCTGTTGTGTGATATGTAACTACCTGTGGGGCACAGAAATGAATGTAAATGAGTGGAAATTTATTCATCAATGACCTGGATGAAGGCACAGAGTGCTCCCTCAGCAAGTTTGCTGATGATACCAAACCGGGAGGAGTAGCTGATACTCCAGAGGGCTGCGCTGCCATCCAGAGGGACCTGGACAGACTGCACAACTGGGCAGTGAAAAACCTCATGCAATTCAACAAGGCCAAGTGCAAGGTTCTGCACCTGGGGAGGAATAACCCCAGACACCAGTACAGGCTGGGGACTGATCTTCTGGAGAGCAGCTCTGCAGAGAGGGACCTGGACATCATGGTGGACGACAAGTTGACCGTAAGGCAGCAGTGTGCCCTCGTGGCCAAGAAGGCCAATGGGATCCTGGGGTGCATTAAGAAGAGCATCTCCAGCAGGTCGAGGGAGGTGATCCTGCCCCTCTACTCAGCCCTGGTGAGGCTGCATCTGGAGTATTGTGTCCAGTTCTGGGCTCCACAGGACAAGAGGGATGTGGAGCTGCTGGAGAGAGTCCAGCGCAGGGCTACAAGGATGATCAGGGATCTGGAATATCTGCCCTATGAGGAGAGGCTGAGGGAGCTGGGCCTGTTCAGCTGGAGAAGAGAAGGCTGAGAGGGGACCTGAGCAGTGTCTAGAAGTACCTCAAGGGAGGCAGTGAGGAGGATGGGGCTGGCCTCTTTTCAGTGGTGGCCGCCAACAAAACTAGAGGAAATGGCCACAAACTGAAGCACCAAAAGTTCCACAGGAACTTAAGGAAAAATTTCTTAACAGTGAGGGTGACAGAGCACTGGAACAGGCTGCCCAGAGAGGTTGTGGAGTCTCCTTCTCTGGAGATCTTCAAAACCCGCTTGGACGCAGTCCTGTGCCCCGTGTTCTAGGTGACCCTGTGTGTGCAGGGGGTTTGGACTAGATGACCTCTAGAGGTCCCTTCCAACCTTAACGATTCTGTGATTCTATGAAATGAAGAACACAGCAGTGATCTGCCAAATGGTCCTTCTCTGTTAGGAACTGGGGTCAGGATTACTTTTGCTGCATGTCTGTGTATCAAAAGAGTCAAGCCTGAGTTTGGAATTCCCAGCAGTGGTGGGTAGGAGGGGGAAATCATAGAACCATCCATTTACAATCAGAGATGTTTCAAATACAGCTCCACCCGAGATTAAGATCAGAGATGAGTGTGTTTACAGATTTTTGTAATTTGAAACCACTGTGATCATGTAGCCTGACTTCCAGAGCAGAAAAGATCTACTACACATTCCCACATTAATATCATCTTATCAATATCACTTCAGACCTTAAGTAATGGGATATCCATCATATTGGTAGGCACTGTTTCCAGGTGACCGATTACCCTGAGCATATGAGGGGAGGATAGAAAACTAGCCAAGATCACAGAATCACAGAATGGTTAAGGTGGGAAGGGACCTCTAGAGATCATCTAGTCCAACCCCCTGCTCCAGCAGGGACACCCAGAGCACGGGGCACAGGGTGGCATCCAGGCGGGTTTGAAGATCTCCAGAGAAGGAGACTCCACAATCTCTCAGGGGCAGCCTGTGCCAGGGCTCTGTCACCCTCAGAGCAAAGAAGTTCTTCCTCATATGGCAATTAAACTCCCTATGTTTCAACTTACACCTGTTACTCCTCGTCCTGTCACCAGCCACCACCAAGAAGAGCCTGGCCCCATCCTCCCTACAATCACCCTGCAGGTACTTGAACAAGCCCCCTCTCAGCCTTCTCTTCTCCAGACTAAACAGACCCAGCTCGCTTAAGATGACTAGGATGTTATATTCCAAGACATAAGTAATTCAAGCAGCTCAGATCTTGAGCACATATATTAATCTTGAACTTTACCAAAGGGAAAGTAGAGAGGAGGCTTTAAAATACAGGCTTTTAAACTTATTCATTTTGGTCCATTTGAATAATAATAAAAAAAATCAAAAAAAAAGCTTACAAGACTTATACTGCAGGGATCAAGTGATTTTGAAAAAAAATGGGAAAAAAGAAGAGAAGCAAAAGAGATTTAAAAATAACTTCAAACAATTGTTCGGGCTATGGTAAGGCCTGAACCTATAAGTACTCACCTTCAATAGGTTTCTTTGTTTTATATCACTTTGCAGGCATGCAAAAGTTGATGGATTGAAGTACCCAGAAAATTTCTTCTGTTATTCCTGTTGTAAATTAACTCCAAATGGAAATGACAGAACACAGAACATCAGTATCTAACTAAGCACTGATTAGCATAGAATAAAATTTTAAAATGTTTTAATTTTAATCTATTTTGCTTTAAATATAAAGGTATTGAGAAAGTTATTAAAAGGCAAGACATGTGGGGGCTAAAGTTTCGATTATTATATTTGACTTCATGAGCACCTCCACTGTCACCCATATTGAGGAGGTTGGTACATGCTTTACATGTAAAACTCATAATAATATAATAGCCCTCTTGCATTTGCTGATGAAGGTGAAATAGGAGGCATTGCTCTTGAATGTGGAAAATAGCCCAGAGCAGGTGTTAAGAGTGTTTGGGATGCTTCTGACCCCAGGGAAACAGGAATACTGCTACAGGTACCAAAACCCACCCTTCTCTGATTTCTATTACTCAGCATAAAATTTCTGGAGACACAGTCTATAACATAGTTAACATTTCAGAAGACTGGTAACATGAAAAGACTTGGTGTTTCTATTGCTTCTACAAACATACAATTCCCTATGAGTTTCATGGGAGCTCAGAGTGATCAGTCCAAAAGTGAGTTAAATTAGAAGTGATTGGGAGCTGCTACCATCTGTTGAGTGTGTGGTGACTAGTGCTACATGAGTTAATATATTTTAGCAGACAGATGGGCAGAAATGTGCATGCCTTAGTCATTCAACATTCTTGTTGGTAATATGAATAGAGAGATCAGGAACATTGATGCATAGGAGTGAATTTCTCTTTAATTCAATGATGAAGTCTCCTACATTGTGCTTTTGGCCTTTATTTAAGGATATTTAGGGATATTTAAGGATATTTCAACAGGTGCTTCTTCTCTTATATATATTTTGCAGCTAAGAAGCACATTGTACTTTCCAAGTGCTGTCACTCTGGGTCCTTTCTTTAGTCCTAAAATTAAAAAAAAAAAAAATCTGTTCATGCCTTCAGGTGTAAAAACCCACATACTTTTTCATGAACTAAAAGTCATAGCAGTAAAATAATGATGATGTGAAAGAACACTGCCATTTCAAATATGATTCAAGTCTCTTTTTCCTTCTACCCAAAGCAGCAAAGTCTAAAGCTACTGATTCTTCTACAGCAGAAAAAGATAAACTGCACTGACAAGGAAATTATTGTTTAATGGACAACTTCACTGAAAATAAATATATTTATTGCAGAGACTATCTCATTGCATATAAAAGAAGCTGGGGTATTACCTCATCTGATTTCACTCTTTCCCTTCCTCCTTTCCTCCACACACTGTATGGAAAATAAACTTTAAATGAGTAAAGGGGAAAAGGGAAGCAGCATTGCTTGTGGAACAGAGTGCTGCAGAAGGATTGAGGAGGCACTAATCCGGTCTCATATATAACCTCAGCTGTTGAGTGCCCCTTCTCTCTTTATGCATCATTTTCCTCCTCTAAAAAAGGTGAATTACTAACTCGTAAAAACAAATTCCCAGAGCTATTACTGTAATTTCCAGACATCTCTTCCTCCTTACCGGTTACCTCTATTTCATCAGGCCTAAAATTAGATAATAAAATGTTGGAGCAAGGAGATTATAATCTTCAAAGTATTTACTGTGTTGGCGGAAATATATAAATAGCTTCACACAAAATTCTACAAAACTTCAAGGTCGATAAATCAATCATTCAATTTAAAGAGAAACACAACCACAAAGGCTGCTCGTGCCCTTTGCATACCCACATTTTACAATTCGGTCCAACTTTCCTGGATCCTCTTTCTGCACTTTAAAAAGAGAAGTGCAGTCTCTTCCTGAAATCCTTGTTCACTGCTCATCCTGAAAGTAGAGTACCCACTATGGCAATTACTCATCGGAGGACTGTGTCAGCACTTAACTAAAAAGGAAACAGGGACCCAGACTGACCAACCAGAAAAACATGCAGCCGCCCAGGTGTCAGGCTATCACAGTGCCAAAGCCTGACACTTTCTTTGGACAGCTGCAGGGAGAGCAACTGTGTGAGATGTAAGTAGATGGGAGATCTGCTCAGGATGGTAGTTGAGCTACAAGGGGAGGTTGAAAAGCTGAGGAGTATCCGGAAGTCAGAGAGGGAGAAACAAGAGTAGGCACCAGGAAGACCCCAGCCACAAAAAAATGCAGATTCTATCCCCCAGCCAATACAAGGGAGAAGAAACTAATCTTGACAATGTATGGATAAAAGTCCAAGCTTGAGGTGGTAGGAGAAAGCCTTCTGCCATCTCATTCTACCAGGCACCCCTATCCAACAGGTACAAGGCCCTTGAGGATGAAGGGCAATCAAGGGATGGTGAAGGTGAGAGTCCCTATCCTGCAAAAACATCAATACAGTCTGAAAGGCCAACCTCCCGTATTCTGACCAACGTCAAGAGGAATAAAAGGCAGGTTACAGTCATGGGGGATTCCTCAATATAGGGAACAGAGGGTCCAATATGTAGAAGGGACTCTCCTCTAAGGGATGTGTGCTGCCTTCCTGGAGCCCAGGTTAAGGATGTTGCCAGGAAACTTCCCACCTAGTTCAACCAGGTTCAACCCACAGATTATTATCCGTCGCTGGTCCTACATGTGGGAGGAGAAGAAGTGGCAACGTGTAGCCTGTGGGCAATCAACAGGGACTTTAGGGAGTTGGGTCAGACGATCAGGAACTCGGGCATGCAGGTAGTCTTTCTTCCATTCTCCCAGGTGCTGAAAGAAATACTGAAAGAAACAGGAGGATAGAGTCCATCAACATGTGGCTCCGTGGCTGGTGCCACCACCACAACTTTTGTTTTTTTGGCAATAGGAAGCCTTACATGGCACCAAGCATGCTGGCACCAGATGGGATTCATCTTTCCCAAACTGGGAAGAGGGTCCTGGGTTATGAGCTAGCAGGTCTCACTGGGAAGGCTTTAAAGTAGATTTGAAGGGGAAGGCCGGGGGTATCATCAGGGAAGTAGGTGATAAGGTAGGGGATGACCTGCCATACCACTCACACCAGCCTAACTCCAGAGCCAGCGAAGGGTGCCTGAAGCCTGGATAGGGAAAACAGCAAAATATGAGAACTACTGATGGCCACATAGTGGAGTTACAGCTGCCCCAGCTAGAAAGAGAGGCACATTGGGAGCTGAGCTTAAATGTAAATGCACACAGCATGGAGAATAAACAAAGAGAACTGGAGATGCACGTACGGTGGCAGGGCCACAGTCTCACTGCAATGCTGGGACAACTCTCATGACTAGAATATGGCCATGGATGGCTTTAGGCGTTTTAGGAAGGTCAGGCCAGGAAAGCGAGGTGACAGAGTTGCAGGGAACAACTGCAATGTATGGAGCTCGGCATAGGGAGGACAAAGCATGAGTTGAGAGCCTGTGGGTGAGAGTTACAGGGCAGCCAACAGGGGCAACACTGGGGTGGGTGTGGACTACAGGCCTGACCAGGGAGAGAAAGTGGATGAGGCCTTCTACAGGCAGCTGCAAGAAGCCTCATGATCACAGGCCCTGGTCCTTATGGGGGGCTTCAACCACCCTGCTGTCTGCTGGGATAATCGCACATCTGGGAACAGACAGCCCAGGAGGTTCCTGTAGAACACTGCAGATAACTTCGTGATGCAGGTGATTGTTGAGCCAATGAGGAGAGGAACACTGCTAGACCTGATACTAACAAACAGAAATGGTCTAGCTGGAAATGTGAAGGCTGGGGGCAGTCTTGGCTGCAGTGATGATGAGATGTTGGAATTCACAATCCTGCGAGGAGGAACCTGGACAAGAAGTAGGATTGCAACCCCAGACATGAAGGGAGCTAACTTTGAGCTCTTCGGGGACCTCCTTGGAGGAATCCCACAGGCCAAGGTCCAAGACGGAAAGGGGGAGAATCATACAATATTCAAGCACCACTTTCTCCAAGCTCAGGATTAGTGCATTCCTACAAGAAAGAAGTCAAGCAAGGGGAGCAGGAGACCTGTGTGGATGGACAAGGAGCTGTTGGGCAAACTTAATGAGAAGAAAAGTACATCCATAATGTGGAAGAAGGACCAGACCACAATGGAGTCCTATGTTGGGAACAATATAGGAACATTGTCAAAGAATGTAGAGGTGCAACAAGGAAAGCCAACATCCATTTGGAAAGGTGATGGAGCAGCTCATCCTAGAGATCATCTCTAGGCATGTGAAGGTGAAGAAGGTGATCAGGAGTAGTCAGCATGGATTCACCAAGGGGAAATCGTGTTTCAGCAACTTGATAGTCTTCTACAATGGGATGACTGGTGGGATGGATGAGGCGACTCGTGCTCAGCTGTGGATATTGTCTACTTTGGCTTCAGCAAGGCTTTTGACACAGTCTCCCATAACATCCTCATAGGAAAGTTCTGGAAGTGTGGACTGGACGATAGGACAGTGAGGTGGATTGAGAAGTGGCTGGATAGCAGAGTCCAGAGGGTCGTGATAAATGGGGCCAAGTCTAGTTGGAGGCCTATGGCCAGTGGTGTCCCCCGGGGGTCCAGTGCTTTTCACCTTGTTGGCCAAGGGGATCCTGGCCTGCATCAGGAAGAGGATTGCCAGCAGGGCAAGGGAGGGGATCCTGCTCCTCTGCTCAGCTCCAGTGAGGCCACAGCTGGAGTGTTGGGTGCAGTTCTGGGCTCCCCAGGATATGGAGCTTTTGGAGAGGGTCCAGTGTAGAGCAACAAAGATGATTAAGGGACTGGAGCATCTATCGTATGAGGAAAGACTAAGCGAACTGGGCCTGTTTAGCCTGGAGAAGAGAAGATTGAGAGGGGAGCTTATAAATGTGTACAAATACCTGAGGGGAGAATGCAAAGAGGATGGGGCCAAGCTCTTCTCCGTGGTCCCTGGTGACAGGACAAGGGGTAACAGGTACAAGTTGAAACACAGGAAGTTCCAGCTCCATGTGATGAAGAACTTCTTTGCTTTGAGGGTGCCAGAGCCCTGGCACAGTCTGCCCCTGAGAGGCTGTGGAGGCTCCTTCTCTGGAGATCTTCAAACCCGCCTGGATGCTGCCCTGTGTCCCGTGCTCTGGGTGTTCCTGCTGGAGCAGGGGGCTGGACTAGATAATCTCTAGAGGTCCCAGCCAACCTAAACCATTCCATGATTCTGTGTATACCAAATATGAAAGAGATCTTCAAACCCGCCTGGATGCTGCCCTGTGTCCCGTGCTCTGGGTGTTCCTGCTGGAGCAGGGGGCTGGACTAGATGATCTCTAGAGGTCCCAGCCAACCTCAACCATTCCATGATTCTGTGTATACCAAATATGAAACATGATAAGAGTAATGAAAAACTGCAAAACTATGCACAAGAACAGGGTTCAAATTTCAATAGTTTCTCGCAGTATTTTCAAGTGGAAAATAGCTTTCTGTTTCTGACCAATATCTCAATGCAGTGCAATCAGAAAACAATATGCCACATATCCAGTGTACCATTCCTTCGAAATAGAGCTATAGACTTTTTAGTATATCTGAAAGAAAAAAAAAAGTTGTCATTTTGAGATAGATATATCTTGCTGAACCACCCATGCAGGCCATAAATAATGCACAAAAAGTCTCTTGTCTACCAGTTCAGCAAGGTAATCTGCCAGTTTTGAATTTGACAGAACACAATGGAATATTCGCATTAAAATCCCTCTGAAGATTTTTCTCCTTCCTGAGAGGCGCACAATAGAGAGCAGAAGGCAAGAACAAACTTTTGCAGAATAGGGAGCAGAAGTTGGTTTAATAGCTTCCTAACACACAGAGCTATTTAGTGAATAATGGTTTTGACTTTGGTGAGCCTCTAACTCGGC
The DNA here is from genome assembly GCF_059628265.1 of Tinamus guttatus. Classification (NCBI taxonomy): domain Eukaryota; kingdom Metazoa; phylum Chordata; class Aves; order Tinamiformes; family Tinamidae; genus Tinamus; species Tinamus guttatus. The sequence goes on along the minus strand of NW_028288821.1, from coordinate 13,788,029 downwards.
ATGCATTCTAGAAAGTGCAACATGAAATAGCACTCCTGCAGATGACAGATGAATGAACTAATGCCCCATCATGGCGCTCAGAGCTCAGGAACTGACCATCTTTCATCTGAAATCTAAAATGAAAGGACAGACCGGTTATGCTCTTTAATCTCCACAGCACTTGTCTCTGAAGGAAAGCTTTAGACCATAAACCTCAAGCCAGATTCCACTCTGAATAATTATATTCTGCCTACAGTAATTATGTTCCCTTGCCATTTCACAGGGAACTAGTGTCCACCCACTTGCTACACCGAACTGTGTGAGCAGCTGAAGAGATGATGATGCTGGAGAGGGAGAAGTAATCTGGGGCTAGGGACTGGGGCCATGCATGGTGGCTGCAGGGTGCTACAGGCATCCTCTGCTGAGGGACCCTGACTCTGTACTGCTGCACTACCCGCTTCAGGGCACAGTTAGAGTACCTAGGCCCTAGTAAGGCTTTGTCTGAAATAATTCAATCTATCACTATCCTACTAAGTGCTGTGGGATCTCACAGGAAGAAAGGCATTATGTACAAAGTGTTCTGAGGTCAGTAGTTACTCGTTAAATGTAGCAACAGATTTCTTTGTTGTACAGATGTCCTAATCCACTGTTGGGGGAGGTTTTGATATGATCCGAAGAGCAAGATTAAGACACAAACGAGGTCAAATGCCATACAGCCCTGTAAGCTTAATTCTCATAACCACTATAGGACAGAGAGAAAAAGAAGAGAAAAAAGAAAGAAAAGCAAGCAGGAAGGAGAGATGCAGAAAGATTATAGTTACCACCACAGCCAGTCCAGCTAAGTGTCATTGGCTCCGCTTCAGTGCAGGTACAGGTGCCTCAGTGCAGGTGATGATCCGCACACACCTCAGTGCAGGCGATGATCTGTGCAGACCTTGGTGCAGGTGATGATCTGCACAAACCTTGGTGCGGGTGATGATCCACACACACCTCAGTGCAGGTGATGATCTGCACACCTCAGTGCAGGTGATGGTCCGCGCACACCTCGGTGCGGGTGATGATCCACGCACACCCCAGTGCAGGTGATGATCCGCACACACCTCGGTGCAGGTGATGATGCACACACCTTGGTGCAGGTGATGTTCAGGGAAAGAAGCTGTGTGCCATGGAAGAAGCCGCACACCAATAGGGGCGGAATACGCAGTCCTTTTATGTCCCTATTCTTGAAGAGTTCACCCACTTTTTGTGTGCTCAGGGGTTCCTCTTCACCCAACTCGAATGCCAGCGCCACTGCGTAGACACTGCTGAGTGTTGTCTGGGTCTCGTGCTGATCTCGCAGTCTTCCCAGAGACAGGGTGCCAAGGCCAAGAAGTAGATAAAACATCTCAAGCTGATATCCCAGTCTTCCCAGGGGCAGGATGCCAAGACCAGGAAGTTGTTAATTGTGTGGAGATAAAACACCTGGAGCTGACATCACAGTCTTCCCAAAGCCAAGGCCATGAAGTCATAAATTGGATGGCAACAATGTTGAGACAAAACACAATCCAAAACAGTCTCTTACAACAAAGCAATGAAATACAGAGCATTAATACACAGAAAGCTTGAAGACACGTCAAAAATGGCCATACCCTCAATTCTTCATGTCAGCTTCCATTTTGGATATTTTCCCATGAATTTAGTAGAGCCTGAAAAAAGCTCAGCATGAACACAGAATATAGGAAATGCATTGAATCTCTAAAAGGGTGGTGTCATTCTACTCCAGCCATAGAAACTGCATGGCAGGGCAGTCAAGTATGGGTTAATAGAATTGCATGTGCATCAGAAGCACATACTGCAATGTGCCAGCAAATAACTTTTGTCTTCCAAGAAGGAAAAAATAGCACCTGGTCTGTAGACATTTCAGAAAGTGGGTTTTTAAATTGCATAAAGGAAGAGAAAGTCTTCCACTGAGAAAATGATCAGCTACCTGTAATAAGGACTCTTTAAATACTGCTGTGTAAAATGCCTAGTGCATCAATAACCAGCCCATCGCAAAGTAATCTGTGAGCTCATTCCATTACTTCTCAAAAACTATCCAGAAATGCCACATTCTTAGGACTCTCTGAATGCATCAGCTCACTCACTACTGCTGCTTTGGGTTGCCTTCCTCCCTATATTCAATACATCAGCAAATTTTTTATTAGTTCTTATCCTGAGATATTTTTGCTGCTAATGAACTCAGGTCTACACTTGACCATTATGTTGATGGGTTAGAGAAATGAAATCTAACTTTAGTATGCATTTGAATACAAAGTAAGAATAGGCTGAAGAAGAAGCTAAGTGGCAGATAGGAGTAAAAAAAAACATGGAAAATGATAGTCACATGAATTAGACCTATTTGTTATTTTAGCAGCTGCTTCCAATCCACGTGGATAACAAGTCAACGTCAAGAACACTTATTAAATAGTACCTCTCAGAAGATCATTAATATTATTTTATTATAATTAGTAGCCATTATAACACTCTATAAAGTCCCTTTGTAAACATTGCCTGATTTGGCTATGTGGGAGCAGCAGAATTCAAAGCTGTATCATCGCATCAATATATACAGGAACACTATATACACCATTCAAAGCCTTCTAAGCAGAGGGAAAAAATAATCGTTCTAGAGGTCCTCCTTAGCACAGCCATACAGCCAGGTGCTTTAGTACCATTGAGGAGGTGGCAGGGAGTAAGGTTTTTTTTAAGCAGCTCTGCCACTGAATGATTCCCAACCTTCCCAAGTTTGGACAGAGCCTTTCCTAGACCTTGGCAAAGCCCTGCTGGCCTCACTGCTGTGAGCTACCCTTCGGGCATTCATCGCCCCACTGGGGCCATACTAAATCCTGCCAGCAGAACAAACTGAGAAATGGAAGCCACACAATGATAAAGGAGAGCGGGTAGGATATGACAAATCACTTCCTGTCCGAGGGAAAAGAGTGGTTTCCCTTAGAAACGTGAATCACATCCAATTAACACATGCCAGGTCGTTTTGGTCTGCCTCAAACCAAGGGCTTGGGCACACAAACAATTTTCTGCAGAGCAACACAGTGCGAGCGAGGGGCAAAGCAGCAAGTGTCCATTTATTGTCTGGCAACAAACAGTAGTTCATTCTTCTTTACTTCTTTCTCTCCTATCAAACTGTGTCATCTAAATCCCCAAGTGGCTCTTCCCCCTTTCCTGTTTCTGGTCTTTCTGAGTGCCCCAGTTCTCAGAGCTGCCAGCCTGGTAGCGAGTCCTCAGCATCCTCTGCCCGGCTGTGTCACTGCTGGCCTTTTAAATGAGAGTGATCTGGAGCAACAGGGAGGAAATCCTGATCTCTCATGATTAACTTTCGCATCATTATATGCCCATACTAAATTGGGCCATTTGCTACTTTAAGTTTTGCATATGCCTTAAGCTAGGGCTGCTTCTAGGTTCTTGTGATGTGACAGTAACAGGCAGAGAGGTTATCTGCTTTTCTACTTCTTTAAATGTTTTTAAGCTCTTTGTCCTCAGGCACCAAGAGTACTGGATGTATAGGAGCTTCCTCATTTCTCTCTGTCTCTCCCCAGGCTCTGTGGCCCAAACCCTAAGACACGTCTCAGCATAAGCTGATGGAAGCTCATCAGCTAATACAATTTGAAGAGAGAACGTATATGTATTTCTGAAATGCACTGTGAATATAATCTCCATATAAACCTCTTGCAGCTTTCAACATGTGTTCTGTTGACTGACATTTTCCCCATACTGTATGTTTCACAAATAAATCCTTGAGTAGGTTATTAATATAAAAGTTTAAGCAATGCCTCTTTTAATGCTGATTGTGTATGATAAAGAAGGGCAATTTTGTTGTTCGGCATTTTAAGAACGATTATTGGCCAATAAAAGAATAATAGCAGTCTTGTCTTACCTGAAAGGACTAGCATGCCCCTCCTATCATTCATTTCCTGACCTCAATATCTTTTTCTCTTGCAAAGTGCTTCAAAAAAACAAAAAATCCTTGCCTCACTGAAGCACGTGGATAAATCACAGTCCCTCTAGCAGGGCCAGGGGTCCAGCCTCGGTCTCTGGATTATTTGTAGCAAAGCTCTTAAAGCTGCTTGGTGCTCAGCAATTGGAAAAGCATCCTGTATTAGCCACGTTGGTTATATTTGAAATCCCTATTAATTCTTAGAAGGGAAACATAAAACCTGCATGTGAAAAGTTAGCATAGGACACGATTCGGAACCATTGCCCATCAGAAGATTGTTTTTTACTCATTATTTACATTTAAGAAGCTCCATCAATCCATGCAGGCCTTCTCATAGAACAGTGTTCCCATTCTGGTAACTGGTGCCAAGTTTGATAATGACAAAAGGAGAGATTCCCTTCAAGGAGCTGTTTTGTTTTCCCCCTCTGTTTCTTTCATCCGTAGGACATTCCTTCCAGTCTCTTTCCTTCCTTCTCCTTCCAAAAGGGATGGCGTGCTACCAGAAGTGTCTTTCTACACAACTGCAAGTTAAAGTACTTAACAAAAATTTTATGTTTAAAGTTATGGGGCAGAAAGAATCATTTGTTTTATGTATTAAAGTCATAAAGCTTTTCACTAAAGGATTTATTATAAGAAATTCTTCCCAGCTGAAGAACCTCAGCTCTGGTAACAAGAAAAACTAGATGCAACCTTGGAAGTGAATGCCTCAAATTACAGGTATTTTGTGTCCTTTCCCCAGGCTGTTGCACCTTTGTGGTGCATCCTGTCCCGTGTCACAGATGGGTCACTGCTGCAGCACGTCACAAGTGCTACCACAGGCTTGTGTCTGCACGTCTGCGACCAGGAGCTGTCTGAAGAGATCCTCTGTAGTGTTTATTCACGGAAAGATTGTGGCAGGCAACAAATGCAGCCCAAGATCAAGCAAATCTTATCCTGCCTAAACTCTGGCCTCTTCCTGGGACATTCAGGGGTTAGTCAAAGGATAGGCTGGTGGGGCAGGCAGAGGAGACCGCTCCCTCAGCTCTCCCTCCTGCTGTCAGCCGGGCACAGAAGAGCAGGAATGAAAGGACAGGAGTCGCAGCAAGCAACAGCTCGGGCATTTTTGTACACTGCCCTGGGCTTTTACAGCAAATAATACCGTGGCCCTAAGAATGCTCAGCCAAACACCCAATATTCTTATTGCCATCTCTCTAGCATTGTCTATTTATGACAGGTGGGATTTAGGGTTTTGCCCAATTTCTACTGAACAAATTTATACAGGATTTGGGTGCTTTAGTAATTTTCTGCCAGTGGCATACATGACTCTGCATAGCACTGAACAACTCGCACCCTCAGCTACCAGTGCTGTCCTTGGCGATAAGAGCAATCACTACTAGTAGGGAATGTTTTATCCCTCAGGAATATATTTACACAGGAATTATACAGGCCTGTATCAAGTATCCACAAATCAGGAGATTATAACAGTCTTTAGGGTCACAAACACTAAAAATGCTTTTCTTTGCAACTGGGGAGCTACAAAACCTCCTTTGAAAATAAGTGCATAAATGTTAACAATTTTCACATAACCCTGCATTTTCAGGTGCTGAAGCTTAAGTACAACAATAAATATTTTGAGCCTCATTGTAAAAAACGCAAGACTTGGCAATGATAGAATCATGGCAGCCCATTAAATTATAGCATTTTATCATCAGGCATCTGGCCTTGCTAAATATCCCACCTCCAGGCCCCAGCCATTAAGGTCCAGCAGCATTGCAGAGAAATCCAAGGTTGCTGCCTACACAGATCAGATGATGTAATGATGACATCACCAAGGAAGTTGGTTAAATTAGCATGGGCAGAGGCTGTGCCAACCATTCCGCTGTGTGGACCAGCCAGCATATGTCCAGTCGAGATGATATTGGTCAGCGAGCCACAGGGCCAGCTGCTCCGCATCCATCACACCCTGCGTTTCACAAGGATCAACAACCTGGCACGTACTGCCTAGCTTGCTGCTCAAACAAAATTACTGCTAACATTTGTTCTCTTGAGTGTTTGTCAAAAAGCATCATCATTAGCTGATCTAAAGTCAAAAATACAATCACAGAAATGGGAAATTTCATGGAAATATGCAGGGGAACTTTAGGATATAAAAAGAGCAAAATTAATAGTTCTAGTATGGAAAATTGTCTCCTTTTTTAAGTGCTTATTCCAAGAAGCCTTTTTATTTGCTTTTTCATTTTCTGATAACATTGACAAAAGGGAAAAGAAAGATTTGCAACTGAGTGTGTGCATGCAAATATAACAGATCAGGTGCTCAGGAGGTACAAATCCCTGACATGAGCGGAACTCTACCGATTCACTCCAGCTGAATATCTGCTCCAATAGAGCTCCAGAGTGTTCAAGCAGGAGGCTTCTTGTCACTGTTTGACCTCAAAGACCTTTAATTTTCTAGTGATAGACTCCAAACGCATGAGTAAACACTATGCCCTGAACTCTCTGTGCGTCAGTCAAGTCCCTTTCTGATAACCCCTTTACTAGGGCAATAGGGTTCAAACTATTGCAGTGTTGGAGGCAAAAATTTAGTAGGATTTTAACTGGATTAGGCACTTAGAGAGACACAATAGAGGGATAAAATAAAGGATATTCTGTACACCCTGAGTCCAGGTCATAGGCAACTATTTGGGGTTGAAGAAGGATCTTTTCCTCCAAATTGTTTTTTCTATGAGGTATATATAATTTTTCCCCATTAGGTTTCCCTGACATACATTGCAGTGTCCACTTCTGAAAGTAGGATACCAAATTACTAATCTTTAAGTATGATCTGATATGACAATTCTGACATTTATATCAAATATTTCTTGGTACAGATCAGAAGAGAGGTAACTGTACAGATTTCCTGACCATTTATTTTTACTAATGGATCCTGAGGATAATGACTACTATAGCTCCTGTTTATGACAGATAAACGTTCTACAGTAATGCCTCTCACTTAGAAAGCACAAATTTTAGCTATGCAAGAGATTAAAAATAGCTAGAGAAATATTGTGACAGATGGCATCTCTCCTGCTGCCTTAGCATTTGGGCATGTTCTGCTTAATGTTGTTTTCGTTCTCCTGATTCAGAAAAGAAAATCCAATTAAATTAAGCATGTTATAATATTTGGCATTTTTTCTTGGTTTGTGTCTTCCTTTGCTGATGAAACCCAGGTGGTTTTAGTGCCCAGTTCGGGTGAGGAATTGGAGACTGAGCAAGTAACACACCATGAACAGACTTAATGAAGGGTTTTCTGCCACAGTATCAACTAGTGTGGAGGGGATAGCAGGTATTTCAAGCTCTGTGCTTCTTCAGTATTCTACCTCTTAAGGAAATGCAGTGAGTTGTGTCAAATTTGTGTTGATTTTTTTGAGGAGATATGGCTAAAGTTTCCTGGGGAAGAGACTTACAAGACACTAAATTTATGTAATATTTTCTTTTGTTCCCCCTTCGCTCCCTCCCCACCCCGTTTTGACCATCTAATCTCTGTTTCTAAAGTTTGGAAAGTGCTGAGAAGCTGGTAGAGCACCCCCAAGCTTTTGTTTATGGTGAATTAAGTACAGAGAAGTTAAACAAAAAGTGGCACTTCAGAATACATGTTTTGACTGCATACATTATAAGCATTTCTGTCAACAAACACTCCTTTCTCATTTCAATCAAACTTAAAAATCTTCTGCTCAAAAAAAAGAAAAAAAAAGGAGATTGTGCCATAAAGTCCTATTTGAGTGTGCTATAGTTGTCATCGTCAAGGGGTCTAGACATGGAGATCATCCTATCCTCTAAGAAAAGCCTCCACACCACAGGAACAAAAAAAGTACAGAGATGTCTAAATTTTAGATTACTAACATTAACTAACAAGAATCTAAGAAGAATCATATAAAGCTGTTATTTCCTTCAGTTATTTTCACGTTCACAAACTAACAGTTACCATGCTTCTGCCACAGCTATATCAGGCTCAAAGAACTGTTTTATTTCCCTCAGATGGAGCTGTTTTGGGAGGCATTATTTGAAAGAGCCTTTTGGATTAGAGGATCTATTAGCTTGCTGGTAGCAGAACTCAGAGGAACTCAGCCATGTTTTTGAACATTCAAGTTCCACAAACGTGCTCAAGATGAGCAGCACCTACTTGGCAAGGACCTTCTAGAAGAAACCTGCTCCCTCCTGCCCTTTCTCAGGATGAAGACGCTCTGTTCTGTACCCTTTGCGATGGGTGGAAGGAGTGACCGCTCCTCTCAGCCTCCCAGCAGAGCCCGGGCTGCACCAGAGATGCCCGGGCAGACCGCGTGGCTCATTGCCACAACGCACTGCTGCTGGCCACTGCTACAGGCCCTTCCCAGGCACATAATTCACCCTCCATCATTGAGCTCTCATTCCCTTGAACTAATCCCACAGGTGCCTAGAGGGCTCCTAGCAGGCGTTAAGCTAATGCTTTTCCCAGCTGGTGTCTTAGTGTTACTAAGTGGAAACCATCTTTCCGCTGAAAAGGAGATTTCTGTGACTCAGTCTGGTAGCATAACTTGATTGCTTCCTGCCTGCATCATTTTCACATGGAAAAATTAAGAAAAATCCACATGCAGAACGCAGCGAGGGTCTGTAATTAGTGCAGCTCCCACGAGGCCGGCGGGCTGGCAGCGAGCAGCTTCCTCCTGGGGTGAGAGTCCCCGGCAGAGCCGGAGGACAGGGGCAATTACCGGCTCCGACCCAGCTCGCCCGCGGCAGCAGCTGCCCTCTCCAGCGCTGCTCTTGGCCGCCAAATAACCCTGAGGACACTTTGGTCGTTGCAGTCCTTTTCAAGTGATTTGTTTTTATCGATCCCAGAGGAGAGTGAAATTTCACTCTTTCACCTGAAAAGTAGAAAAAAAAGTGCAACAAATATTCCCATGCGGAAGAAATAATGCTACGTCTGTAACTCCAGCTCTGGCCACATAAAAGCGGCCTGCTCACTTTCAAAGAAAGTATTCAGTGTGAGCATCTTCCAAGTGCTACTAGAAGAAAAAAAAAAAAGTGACTGAAGACTTTGTAGTCTGATAAAAAGTACAATTCAAATTGTATTGTAACTGGGCCATCATCATCTTTCCTGCTTTTGCCAAGTTCGTTTTTTAATACTTGCTGGGCTGGTAGCAGCAGATCTCAGAAAACTCCTCTTACAACTTGCAGAAAGCACAAGAAAAGGAGGGAAGGTCAGCTTAAGAAAGACTCGGATAAGTGTTTTCTTTCGTTACTGCTTTTGGAGAAATTCTTTGTTCTCCAGACTTCCACAACATTTGTTGTGACATCTCCATATAGCAGATTCTGTTTTATTCTATCAAATCAAATGAAAAGGCAACCTGCAGAAATCTAAAAATATAGGGTTTTTCCCATGTAAACATGAAATTATTTTGAGTGGGTGTGAGCTGCTTTCACTCCTCTCTGCAGTGTTGATGTTTGTCTCTCTGCCTTTAGGGTACTTCGGAGGCAGGGAGGGGAACCCTATCTTTTTGAAGATGATACAGCTGACCTGCTTGCATCTTTGTGTGTGCGTTGCCTGGGTCCTTTTCGAGCTGGCTTATCAGGGTGGTGCAAGGGGCTAGGGGCAGCGCGGTGCCAGGCTCGGGGCAGCCAGGGCCGCTGCTGCCCAGTCCTGCCACCGCTGGGGCTGGGGAGCGGAGACCTATGGGCCCCCTAATTCCCCCAGGGGCTCTTCAGTGTGCTCTGCTACTGGCAAAGGCTGAAAAAAAACCCCAAAACACTCCGTTTGTGTGGTTCTTTTATCCTTATCCATAATGCTGGCTTCTGCAATAGCTATTGGCATTGTCGCGGTTGTTATTTGGGTAATTCTCTTGCTGGCTTTAGCGGGGCAGCTGTGTCCGGCCGGTGCACTGGAATGTTTTCCTGAGTAAGAGCTACAGTCCAAGAGAGTGTTTTGCATAAGCAAAATTCATCCTCTTGGTTAAGCACAATGTCACCCCTGAGGCCCTGCTCTTGTGACTGTTGGGGGATAAAGCTCTCACGGGCTCCGTGCACCACAGAGGGGCTTTGCTTATGCAAGAACAGTAGGGGAGAGCTTGTGGCTAAAACTTCTTTGGGGGAAGCAACTGGCAGGTAACCAAATTAGTGAAAAGGAAATCAACACTAGCACTTTAATATAACTTCTGTGTCTTGTGTCAATCACTTTCTCCAAGCCAAAAAGAGATTTTTTTTCCTGAATCTTTTTTTTTGGGGGGGGGAGACTATTATTATCTTTTAACTATATCTCCTAATTGTTATGTGTGTCAAATAGGTCAACATCAATGATGTCAATACTCGCCCCTCCCAAAAAATAGCACTAGAATTCTGCAGAATTCCAAGATTTTCTTGCAAGCAAAAGTAATTAAGTATAAGACACCTGGGAGGAGAGTGTATTTTCTTTGAAGATCCAGTCAGGAACATAGCCCTGGATCTTCTTTAATAGTATTTCCCTTATATTTGCTGAGACTTTTTGGAATACAAAGTTTGTTATGGGTAATTATGCGGTGTACAGCCACCTCTGTAAGAAACAACCGTCAAAGCTGTCAGCTTCTACTGCCAATTTCCTCAAAATAAAAACATCAGGTGAAATAGATTCTTCAAATATACAAATAATTGCCTATCTGAAATGTGTTTTCATAAAATAGATGTTGGATTCTTGGTAAACCTCATTCTTTACTCTAGGCTATGGGTATCTGTAGTCAGATATTTGTGTCTGACTCCTGTCACAGTGATTGAAGTCAAAATACTCTCTTCTGTTGTTAAGCATTGCAATGAGATCCACAAGCCTACTCACCTTGAAACATAGTTAAAAACTGCTTTATATGTCTATTCCCTGGCACTCATTTCTTTCTTTAGGGTGGAATGTACACGTAATCTTGACCGACAGATACAAAGAAAGCTAGCTGGAGGTTTGCAAGCAAGTGCTCAAAAAGCAGGAGGCAAAACTGCTTTTCGCTCCTGCCTTTTCTAGCACACACACAGCAAGCAGGAAGGAGCAACTGGAGTAACTAAGTGCACCTTGTTCAGTGTTGCAGGGTGCTGCATGTTGCACCCAGGTTCACACACCTGGTCCCAGCGTGGGTGCTCGGTTTTGTTCCCAAAGGGTCTGTTCCCCTGGAGATCCAGCATTTCCTGGTGGCTGCTGTTGCCTTCTGCCTGCTGGGAACCTTGGAGCCACTCTTCAGAGGCAGCTAAGTCCTGTCTTCAACTCAATTTTGGGCCCTAGAAAAAATTTGGTCTCTTGAATATGATCTGCAGTGATTATATACAATGTCTATTTACTGAAAAGCTAAAAGGTTTTTTCTCAATATTCTGTAGTTGGTGTGTTCCCCTACAACATGTTCAGTCTGCTTTTAAAGCAGTATTCCCTCCACTGGTCAGCTATTTTTAATGAGTGATATTTAAGCAAAAGAAATTACTTGTGTGTCAAAAAGTAAAGTAAACTTCTGATTTTGGGAGGAGGAGAAGTCTGCTAAAAGTCAGTCGGGATACTCGTGCACCTTTTTAGATTTTATTAACCAAAAATATAAAAGAGTTGAATAATATTTTACTTGGGGGTAGGAGCTAATGATCTCCATAAGCTGAATTCCAAAGTGCCTACATTTACATGAGACAATTCACTGTCCTTTTAATATATAATTAACTACTCAATTATAATTTGAGCTACTTGCTCTAAATGCGTGAAGGAGCTGAGAGCAGCCCGCAAAGCAGAAGGAAAACTGTCCGATAAAGCCACGGCTTCTGTGCTGATAGCTGAAGGCTCTCAAGGTGCACCCAGAACCGGATCAACATGATGATCTGATCCTGCTCATAAAAGCTCAGAACTTGGCTCAGACACAAGGCACATGGCCAGATGGACTCTCCCCAGGACATACTGAAGGGGTCTCATCCCTTTTCTCCCCCCTTGCATGCTCCTTTTTCCTGAAGGTGACTGATATTTTCCTTCCCACTTTAGGGGTTACTAGCAGGGTCAGTAACTTGATGTCATCTTGCAGAAACATTGCTTGAGTGTATGGGTTGCAAACAAAGCATTTATTTTGAAGAAGGGCAAAACCGCAGAAATTCATTTCCATTTAATCGCCTTGTCAGTGTTGGCACTAGATGGTGATTTTCATGGCCAGGCTTGCAGCATTTCTGTAGCTCCCTAGCCACACGCTAGCTGCTGTAACTGCATGTATGTACCAGCCTGCTTGTGCTTCTTGTGAAGTCTACAGGTTTCAGGCTGTTATAGGGACTTATATTTATGGCTTTGCATAACTTTTTTTAAAGACATGGCAGCTTCTGACATGCCAGACAGCTTCCTCTGTTTCGATATAATACCAGTGGACTCCACCAAGTGGTGATAATTATATTAACTCCAGTTTCTGCACCTTAGGAAGTTCTACCTTGTAATACAGATGGGAGGGGATAGAGAAAGGACAGAAAAGGCTATGTATAAGCAGTTGAGATAATGACGACCTGGAAAATTGTAAATAAAGTGTGTAAAAGGACCATTTGTCTAAAAGAGTAAACCCTAGATCTGACCCTGGACTTGACCCTGGTCTCGAGCCTGGGCCTTACCCCAGACCTTATCCTGGACCTTATCATGGACCTTACCTTTTGTCCTATTTCTAAGACAAAACCATGGCCTGCAACTCTGCAATTCATGTTTTGATCTTTTCCATTCAATTGTTAGTCAGGAATCATTTTTGGTGTTAAATGGATGTTTCTTAAAACACACCCATACACACTGCCTTAGCCAGGGCCATGCTGTACTAGGTAATACCCAGATTTGGGTCAATGGCTGGTGCCTACGTGTCATTGAGAACATCAAACTGTCCTGTTAGGCTTGGATATAAGCTTGGGTCATCACGAGTTCCACCATAACTCATTAAAACCTCTGAAATGTTACAGTTCCCACTGTATTACTATGAATTGCTGCTGGATACTTCATAAAGTAAAAGAATAGGTGCTATCTTCGCTTCTATCTGGGAACATTATGGTGAGGCACATGTTCTTATTTCAGTTCAGTATAAAAGTCACCCTGTGCCAGGTATCAGAATAGACAGTGCACTAGAAATCGGCAGAGCTCAGATCAGGGATAGAGGGGACGTTTCTGTGCAAGGGTTATTGCTGACAATACAAGGAGAATAAATTAGAGCCACGAATAAAAGATGACAGTAAGGGCCCCATGGCACCATCTTAAAAGAATTTAATATTCTGAGATATTTTACTTTCTACTGTACCTGCATGCTATTTATAATCCAGGCAAAGCAATATTAAGAAAACAAATGAGGTGTAATTTTCATGCTAATTATGCTAGATGCATTTATCCTTTGGCATATTTATTTTCATATTGTGCCTTTAAAATATAAAAAGACAATAATATTAAAACACACAAATTACATTTTAGCATTGTTTTGACTTCTGCATTCTTTCTGTTTTGCCTAATAATTCCCAGATGACATTTCATCCCATCTTCTCACTTAAATTACCAGATGACAAAGTTATCTATTCCCTTGGCCAGACCCTGGAGGTTTCTTTTCAATCCTTGCTCAACTAAATTTTGAATGAAATGTGCTGGTGTTCTGAGCAAGGGCAGGAGATAAAAATAGAAGGTGTGATATTGCTTTTCTTATAATTGTAAAAATCAGGGATAATCTAAATGAAATTAAGGAATTCACTAGTTTTACAGAGGTATATGTGACAGTAAGGAATGAATGTTAAGATTGTTAAGATTTGATTTGATTGCTAGCGTTCATACAATATTATATGATGTTGATCAAACTGTCATCATTGTTGCTATTTATTTCTGAGGCAAATTAAATTATAGATTAAGCCCTCCAACCAGTTCTTGAGTCAAGATATAGTTCCAACCACTTTAATAACACTTTTCATAAAGGGACCCAAGTTGAAAATGTTGTAATTTATTTATCAATGTTCTTTAATATTTCAGACAGTCCAGATGATCATTTTTATTTATTTATGTATTTGCAGATTTATTAAATATGCCCATCATCCTTTCTAGGTGAGTCTATAAAACTGACATCACTAGGAACTTCAGCTGAACCGATGAACCTCACCACAGAATTTTCTTTCCCAGTCTGTCCCAGTTATACTCCCACCTGCGGCACTCCTTTGCACTCAGGATGTTCAGACACTGTCTGGGAGCAGGGAAAGCAAATTCCATATGAGGATACTTGTATCCATGAGAGCTTTCCATGAACCTCTTTTCCAGGACTTACAAAACTAAACATTCTTGGTTTTCTTTTCGCAAATGATTTGTTCTGGCTGTTTAGAAGGGGAGGAAGGAGCAATTCTGACTCTATGTGGAATTTTATATCATCTTGGACCTAATAGGCTAAGAAAAACATGTAGAATTGATCCACATTCATGATGATGTTGAAAAAGGGGTACATCCCATAGACCTGTCTTATATCCTGCTTATTTATAATACTATTCGTTGACTCCATGTCAAAAAGACAACAAAAATGCAGAAGTTTAGGTCAGTATATTTGCGGTTTATCCCAGAATAGTTGGGGTTGGAAGGACCCTCTGGAGATCATCTAGTCCAATCCCTGCTCAAGCAGTCAGCTACTGCAGGTTGCCATGGCCATGTCCAGTTGGCTTTTTAGTACCTCCAAGGATAGAGCCTGCACAGCCTCTCTGGGCAATCTGTTTCAGTATTTAAGCACCCTCACAGGAAAGAAGTGATCAAGCAGAATTTCCCATGTGTCTGGTAGTGCCCACTGCCTCTTGTCCTGCCTCTGGGCAGTACATCCTATAATCCTTTCTCAGAAAATACTGTTAAATCTTGAATTTCCCCTTTTAGCTGGACTATCACAACATCTGCCATGACAACTGCATTTTTTCTACTTTCTCATAAATATGTTTTTTTAGAGACATGTGCTGAAAAATCAGTAGTCAAAGAAATTAGACTAATTAGACCAGATTAAAATTGTACACCCAGAACTATTCCTGGGCCAAAGTTTGATGCAAATATCTATATCTGTTTTTGAAATGGCCAATGTCAGCACCAGGCCAATTTTCACATCTGTTTGGTAGCAAGAAGGTAAGACAGAGGTACCACTGGTATTCTGAAAATAATCTACCTGATGAACAGCCTGATCCAAAGCAAAACCAGTGCAAGACATGATGAGAAAGCCCACACAATGTCAAAGATTTATATAAGCAAAGGCAAATGAGCTTAGCTCATGACATGTCTCATATTATAGTTATCCTTACAATTCATAGCAGTTTGAAATAGTATGCAAGACAGCTGGCAGGGATGATATTGGGACTTGCTCATCTAACTAGTGAGCTACAAACAGATGTTGTGCATGAAATAGGAACCACTGCCATTGACACATCTCACATGCCAACGGTGGGGCAAAATGACTCAACCTGACATGAAGAGGAAATCATGTGTGACATGTCCTTCATTTCAATGAGTAACATGTCACTTCTGGCCCAACTTTTCATCTAAACATTTAAATGCTATTTGACAGGACATACACATGACTTTTGGGGTGGTGACAGTCTGCTTATATATATATATATAACATATATATACACACATGCACACACATACACTAAGTATAATGAGAGCCACAATGACCAGCATGAAAGCAGAATTCCTGAATTGCAATATATTACTGTAATCCCCATATAAGGATTTAATATGTATATTTTTAACTACACTGTGTTGGATTAACATTTCTTGCAAATATTGTCCACAGGCATCAACAATCTCATTTTAGAGGGGATATTACTAGTGGGTCTTCTCTATATATCATTAGTTTGCTTCCAATGGTGCTATTCCTAAGTGATCATACTGAAAGTACTGTTCTATACTGATGGGCATGAAAGAGATAATGAGAGACTACATGTGAACTTATGAGAGACAGCAAATGGTCCAAGTATATAGGTGTGACAAAGCAAGTTTTGGAAGCTTGCCCTGGTCAGATGCTTCTGAGCAATATTTTTTGCTCAAGCATCTGGCTGTATGGTGGTGGGTATTTTCAAACTTAAAAGACTCCACATCTGAAAGGAAAATGGCAAAAAATGACAAAATCAGAGAGCCCAGAGACAGCTGGAAGCATTACATGACATACCTGTGCAATGTAATTTCCCCAGGTAAACAAGCACCCTAGCTGCCACAGGCATAGGTATGAAGATGTGAATGAGACTAGAGTGCCCGTGTAATCAGGAATGAGTACAGTTGGGCCCATGTTTTCACTTCTAACCTATGAGTCCATAAGATTCTCTGATAAGATGTGGATATCACTGTGAAACAGGCTGACAACCAAGGAGCCTGTACACCAGAGTGTAGCAGCAGAGGATACTGCTTCAAGCAGACAACTTCTGGCTTAATGTTAGATGTTTTGGCAAAGACTCGGCAGTGAATAATTCCAAGAGAAACAATATATATTTTTAAATTAATGTTCTAATGTCACATGAAGAATTTAATCCCACTGACCTTGCTTGCATGATAGCTTTCTTCATTCTGTTCATTTTACCAGAAACAGTAAAGAGAACCAGCATTTGCCCCAGAACCTCCACCCCAGAACAACCACCTATGTGTATAGATGGGATATAGATCCTCATCCAGCAAAATACTTGATCATGTGCTGAAATTCAAGCAACTAAGCTTTGAGGGTATTGCTAGACTTGTGCTTATCTGAAGAAAAGGCTTTAAAAAGTGTGTACTTCCTCCTAGCATTTCCACTTACAGATTAGGAGGGAATAGAGCAATTCCACTTTGTAAAGATGAGCATTTTGGGCAAGATAAATCTACAAAATCCTACCCACCTCCTTGCTGCTCATACATGGATATAAAAGGTCTATAAAAAGCAGAGAAATCTGGGAAAGGAAGTTTCATGGCAGGGTAGTACCTCATATACTTTGTACTCAGTTATTAACATTTTTTCCCCTGGTGCTTTGAATTATCAGACATTCCAAAAACATTTACAGCAGAGAACGAGGTAGATTCATAGTGCAGACAGGAATTGTTACTGGCAACACTGGCCAGAATACATGTAGGCAGAAAGCCAGTGGGTACCAAGAACTGTGGTTTTCTTTATTGTTGTTGAATTAGCCATGCTCCAAGCTTAATCAAGGTTTCATTTCTGTTTTTCTAGTGCCTTGTCCAGCTGACAGAAATCTTTGAACTACTTCAGGTATCAGAAAGTGAAGGGTATTGACTGCAGTGAATCTGAGATTTGGCTCTGAAGACATCCCAGGACCATTCCAACGTGTTCAGAGGCTGAACTAACTCTACGTTTCCATGTCCTGCTCTCCTGTAGTGTGCATCTGGCCCATCTCCTCTCGACAACCGTTCTCATAGTCCCACAGCTGTACTAACCATGTTCTTGCTCTGCAGCACATCCCTCACGTGTGAGCCCTGCCAGAGATGTAGGACAGCAGGACAGACAACCCAGCTATGCAGGACAGCCCTAGTGTTAGCTGCTAGGATCTCTGCTATGGATGATTTCTAAATCATCTGTTTTTCCTGGTGATTTATGAAGAAGTAGAAAGGAACCTGAAAAGTGTCATTTTCAATCAGAAGGTAACAGTTCTCAGAAACTGTGCATCATTTCCAAATCGCTATGTGTCACTGTTTCAAAATATATTTTTGCGATTTTCTGATTCATGGGAAACTGAAAACACTAACATTTCAATCCAGCATCAAATCTAATCCTAAAAAACTGAAATATCCAGTGAATCGGGATATTCAAAAAGTCCTCCAGTTTTAACTTGCTGCATGCCAGATACAGAATTTGGACTTACCATGTTCCTGCCTCCATATCATTCAGAAACAAAGACATCATGATCATTCATACTGAGGTAATGAAGTCAGGTAATTCTCCCCTTTTTAATCTGTTATTTACTTACAAAATATATATAAAAAAAGAAATTATGTGGTTTGATATCCTGCGGATTTTTATCATCCATTTGATTTCCCCTTCTTTGATGCTGATATCCATATATGTTTTAAAACATTTTCGTGCAATGAGGGCATTTAGTAGGTCTTTCTCTTATGTGGGTTGTCCTATGTTTACTAATAATCATATCACAGACTTTCTTTTTTTTTTTTTTCTTTTGGTAATACTATGATCCACTTCTCTCTATTCGGTTTCCTACTTCCACAAAACCTGTATTGGTGTGGTTACTTTAGGGACCTCTATCTCTATCAAATTCTGTCTGAAATTAGCTGATGGGTTAAAAAAATTGCTAGGAGATAGAGCAGAGAGACAGATGCACAGATAGCCCAGTTGCATAAGCTGTCTTTCCTTGTAAGAGAACTTCACAACTTGATGATATACAAGGCTAATACTTGACCGTTTCATCTGGGGATTGAGTCCGCGTTCTTGAAGCATGACAATATATTGCTCCAAAATTCGCAAAATATATTAATAACATACATGCCTTGAAATTCAGCTGTAGTCTTTAAAAAGAGACAGTCTGGGAAAAAAAAATAAAAAAGAAAAGTAAATACAGTAAGAAGCACGGAACAGGGACCATTTGCCAGCTGGAGACAGCACAAAGGCAGTATCAGCCCATGCTGGTCTACCTGGGTCACTGGTTGCTGCAATGAAATACACCCACTATTCACATCTATCACCATTTATATAACATATTAAACTACAGAATAGTCTTGAGGTAATGCGTAATGATTTTTCCTCCTCTTAAAATTGCCTATGAACATCTGTCCTATACTTATGAAAATGTCCTATAAGCAAGAGATTAAAAATTACCCATGCACAGAAATTATTCTGCAAGTTGAGAAATCGCCTTTCTGAATTAACAAAGAAATGCTTAAAAAACTTCTCAGAAATGTTTAGTCCACTCTCCTTGCTGAATTGACTCAATAGCATATTTTCAGCTGTCCTAGAAACAATTGTTTAATTATACTGAAGAAATAAATGAAAGAGAATATGTTAAAATGTGCACTATGAAGCAGTGCTTGTAAGAAGCTAGACTTTTCCTCTAATTCCTGCCATGTAATCAGTCAGACCTACACAAAATTCATAAACCATGCCTCATAATAGCATTAAATTAGTGGTGTCTGCTTCTATTTTGAACATAGTAATGAAAGAATCCCACAATACTAACTAACAACCCAGTTAATAAAATACACAGAGTGATGCCTTCAAGACAGATGGGTGAAAAGGTTGCTCTGCCTCCTTTTGATTGTCCAGCAGTAAGTGCTGCTCATTAGGAGAAGGGATACAGTACGTTAAGAAAGCAAAATACATGCTCTGAAGAGAAAGATTGGAGATATTCTTAGTGAAAATCACTTTACACAAATGGGTACATATGTCATGCTGGGTTGCCAAATTCCACCAAATGTTCTAGACATCAAACAGGAGTAAGGACATCAGTCCATCCTTTGATTTTTTTTTTAATGAGGCCTCCTCTGGTAAGTATGCATTAGATGTGACTCCGACCCTTCAGGAGCGGAAGAGCATCTGACTGGCAAATCCCAAAGCTGCTCAGTGCAGACTGGTGTTGCTTGCAGGACTGTAGGCAGCTCAGGCAGTGGGAGTCATGGATTTGGAAGCAAAGACGGTCTCAGGAGCCTGAGTAGATACAGGCTTTGCTCCCTCATGCCTGGGGTGTTTGCATATTTTGTCTACTGAGAAGCAGCTCCTGAGGAATACTGTATATCCCAAACAGGAGGGAGCCTGGCTCCCTTCAGCTTGCTGAGTGTAACTCTTTCTTTCTTGGACTCTTCAATAAGGTGAATGGAGAAGGTTCTCATCCAAACTATCACCCTGCGACTCGGGCCCTATCCTGGATACAAGAGCTGCCAGTACTCCTAAAGCTGGGGAATACCAGGCAGAGGCACTGACTGAATAGATGTTCAGATGAAAGAAGTGAGGAAAAACATCATTGCCTTCACACACAGAAAGTTCAGCCTTTGAATTCTTCTACAGCTCTAAATGGTCCAGGAAGCTCAACAAAGGATTCTCCATCCTTCTCTTCCTCTGCCACTTCCTACTGCTTGAGACAGGCTTGAGACAGGTCACTTCCTACTGCTTGAGACACTGCCTCTTGTGAATCGCAATGCAAAATGACCCCCTTTCAAGGGATGTGACTCTCAGTTTAGCTACGGTCGCACTGTGAACCCCACATGTGGCACAGGACATGGGGAAGGCAATGCTAAAAGGCCAAAGTCTGTGAATCCAGTACAAAGGCAAATACCAAAAACCTATTAGCAAAATATGGCAATATCAGGGCTGGAATCTGGACAGTTTATTAGTCTTTCTCCAGGCAACCATCTCTGCCCTGCTTTCATGATGTATTTACTTCATATGGATTTATCATCTGGATTTTCTGTTTTTCATCCGATCATAAATATTTCCTGAATAGGGCAGGAAACTGTTGGACTGCACTTTTCTGGAAAAAAAAAAAAGATTGGAAGTGAAACTTTTTTGTGGATCACTGGAATGTCCCCAGGCTCAAAGCAGAGAGATAGCATAAAGTCCCCAGTGATTTGATATCCTTCCTGTCAGCGGTCTGGGGAAGCACTGAGGCATAGCTCCTTTTATAGCTGTTAAAATAGTTTCAAGCTTCTTTTTGGTTAGAAGCTTCCTTTCTGAAAAGTCTACAGTTTTTGCATTCTTGTTTTATTTTTACATGCCAAACTGGCTGTGATAGTGTTACCAAGACTTTACAATGCTCCCTAAGGGCAGGCGCTAACACAGCCACAGTAATTTTAAGCTGGGTGAATGGCCAATTGTTTACACTAGAGATTTTTTAATCCTTACTAATAACAGCCAAAAAGATTTAAAAAAAAAGAAAAAGAAAAGAGAATCAACAACAACAAACTCCTGACAGCCTGTCACTTCCTGCCAAATAGTTTTTGTTAATCCTAGCTTTCCCAGTTGTCTCAATTACCTGAAAACGTTGCTTAGTTTAAATGTTACAAGTGAATGTGAGAGAGAAATAAATAATGAAATCTGCCAAACTGAGAAAGCTTATTATAACTTACGGATGGCTTGCCTGCTCCCTAGTGCTTGAGCCCAGGGAAGGAGCATCTGGGAGCCAGAAGGACTGGTGCTGCACTTGTTGGTGATTGGTACCTATTCCCTCTGTGATCATGGCCTCGAAAGCACTCACCTCAGAGAATGGTTCAGCTGAGGAATGTGGAGCATGTATGTAAGAATTTGTAAAAGCAAGCTGAAGTTGGTGCTTAACAAATATTTTTATTTGTCAAGTCAAATACTGGAAAATAGAAACAATTGTTTCCCTATGAACTTGGGTGAATCTCATCACAGCTGACCATCTGTGAGATGTATCCCCACTGCTTCATGCCCTCTGCTTCACGCTTTCTTATTGTGGAGGAAGGAATCGTGGACATCATCCTCTCTTGTGTCCTTCACAGCAAGCCCTCAGGTCACATAGCAAGTTGGCAGAAGCTACTCTTCTCGCCATCCTTTTTTTTTGCAACATAGTTGTTAAGACAGCATGCATCAACTTAGGAAAAGAATTATAGGATAAGATTTTCTGCAATAACAAGGGACTGGATTTGATGATCTAATAGGGTCTTTTCCTTTCTTTTTGCTTATTTTACTGATCAGCCACATAGCCCACCCCACAGTCTGGTCTGAATTCAAAGAGATTTTTCCAAATACATACCTTACATGGGAATCTGGTAATGAAAGGTCTCTGAGGGAATCTGGTAATGAAAGCGTCTCCAGCAGGTCGAGGGAGGTGATCCTGCCCCTCTACTCAGCCCTGGTGAGGCCGCATCTGGAGTATTGTGTCCAGTTCTGGGCTCCACAGTACAAGAGGGATGTGTAGCTGCTGGAGAGAGTCCAGCGCAGGGCTACAAGGGTGATCAGGGGCCTGGAACATCTGCCCTATGAGGAGAGACTGAGGGAGCTGGGCCTGTTCAGCCTGGAGAAGAGAAGGCTGAGAGGGGACCTGAGCAGTGTCTAGAAGTACCTCAAGGGAGGCAGTGAGGAGGATGGTGCTGGCCTCTTTTCAGTGGTGGCCACCGACAGAACTAGAGGTAATGGCCACAAACTGAAGCACCAAAAGTTCCACAGGAACTTAAGGAAAAATTTCTTAACAGTGAGGGTGACAGAGCACTGGAACAGGCTGCCCAGAGAGGTTGTGGAGTCTCCTTCTCTGGAGATCTTCCAAACCCACTTGGATACAGTCCTGTGCCACATGCTCTAGGTGACCCTGCGTGTGCAGGGGGGTTGGACTAGATGACCTCTAGAGGTCCCTTCCAACCTTAAGCACTCTATGATTCTGTGATTCTATGATTAGACATCGGAATTCCCTATCCTTTCTTTTGTCTTCACCCTTTCACTTTTATAGTTGAATGTGCTGCTTTATTTAAGAAAACCAAAGTGCCCTGGCAGGAGGGAAGCATAATACTAGCGTGTGCCCTGAATATGGAGAGTTCTGAGCACGACTCTGGCCCTTCTCCCTGCTGACCCATCTGCAGGACTTGTCAGGAGAGACTTATCATGCAGAGCAATCACCCTGTGGAACAGTGCAACTGTGCAAAATTAACTACTGAGGGATTAAAGTTAGACCAGTAACTTCTTTTTCCTGCTTAACTGGAATACTCGGACATGGCTCTCACCACAGAAAATGCTCATTGTCTCCATTACTCTGGTCTTTCCGTCTTTGGCCTCTTTTCCTGTCTGATGATACCTGTTTATACGTGTTGAGAAAATTTAGCAGTTTCCCACATTCTGGTTTTAGATTCATTTCTTGGCTGAGCTAAGCAGTGTAAATAAAGATCTGTAGGTACATCTCAGTGCTTCTGAATGTGGATTTCAAACCTGAAGCTAGGTTACAAGGATGAAATTACAATTTAAATCGTGTCCTGTCTGATTTAAAAGGGAGATCTTGTATATCTGCTGAGGCATTTTATGTTTGCGCTAAAGGCATAAAAGACAAAATACTGCATCATACACTGGGACTGTGCACCCCACCACTAAGTATTTCAGCAAATAATAAAAGCTTCTTGCTGCTAAAAGAGCTATTAAGAGTCACAAAGCTAAATGAGATGTTCAGACTGGTACCAACTAAAATTTCCCTTTCTCCACTTCCCCAACATCCCTTCCTCACTGTGCCTAACCTCTTATATTTTCATGCAAGTTTTGCAGTAATTGTAACAGAGCTCAAATTGTTAAGAAACTCTCAGATCCTCATAATCTACCTCAGACAGATAATAGTCACTTTTTAATGTGAAATTCTTACTGTACTGTATTCAAGCAGTGATTCCTTAATGCTGTTAAAGCACCTTTGTAAATTTAATGGTGTCACTGTGAATTATTAAGCTTAAATATTATAAATGCTTTTTATAAGGATTGCTTTTAGTTGATACTTTAATAACTTTAAAGCACAATGACAAATACAAAGCTGAACCTAATATCTCATGTAATCTTTTCAGAAAATAGTGCTTTAGCTGAAGAGTTTAGCACTGTCCAAGATGAGCCAGTCCAGCCAGCCTACCTGGCCTGCAAGAGCTGAATCAATCTGTCACGTTGGAACATGTTATGTTAATGCTGGGAAGTTTTGCTACCAATGTGCAATGTTATATTGCAACTTTCTGGCACATCCTCTGGTGTATAAGTTGGGTAATACACTTTCTAAAACTAGCAATGAAGAAATACAATTTGTATTTTTCCAAGCTCATGTTGTGGACCAGATCTACCAGTTCGCGTAGAGCATGATAAATCTGCATTTTGCCACACAGTCAAGGGCAGCTGCACAGCAGGAAGGGTTCAGTCCCAGACAGGAAGGGACTTGGAGATCCAGCTTGGATCCTTCAGGCACTGAGTGGCATTGAGAGAATCAGCAGAGCTCCCAGCTGGCTTCATTCTGCTGAGCAGTCTTGCATTGGCTGCTCCTCACATTTCCAAAAGAGAGGAGCTTGCCATCCTCTCCCATCCCTGTCCTGCCTATTATTAATTTTTTAAAAATTCAGGCTTTTTAGTGAAACTCCATATGGTTGCAACCTGTCTTTTCACCCATCTTCAACCACTATCAAAATCACAAGAAAGCAGAGGATGCCTTCTGGTTTGGTACACATTTGGGTAATCACTCTCAGTGTGGGCTTTCATGTTAAACAGTACCTACCTGTCTAATCTAGCGGTTTACTGAATGACAAGAGATCCTGGCAGAATGTCTGCTCTGTGTATGTTTGTAATGTAATCCTTGCATGCATAGTAATTCTGCAAAGTACAGGCCACTCCTAGCCTTTTGAGGCCTTTCATTTTTGATTCATTTACAACATTATAACCCATCAGACCATCCTCTGGGAGAGGCTTTGGATTTAAGACAGGTGCTTACTTTCTCCTGCCTTTGTTTCCAAGCACAAGCCCTTTGGCTTCTCTGTACTTCATACATAGGGAACTTAGCTATCAAAGTGCTTATAAGAAAAGCAGTCCATAGTTGTGTGGGAATTTCTGGCAAAGAGTTGCTTTGTCTGATGTTACTTGCTATTGAGCAAAGGAATGAATAACTGGGACAGAACTAATTTGCATTTCTGTTTGGGGCATCTCAGTCAAGTTTGGATAAAGTTCAAATTTGGGGAGCAAACCGTGATCGTCTCTACTAGGTGTGAAGGAGCAGAAGGATCACTCACTATTGCAAGGACTAAGGTAGCCACCTCATGTCTCCTCTAATATCTTTTTCCAACAGGATGAACACAGAGAACACAAGTGAAATGGCATCACTTGGTGAGGCGCAAACAACCATCCCCAAACTCGCCACAGTGTGGAGGACTGGGCACGCTCTTGGAAAGTCAGACATGCAGTTCAAATTTCTTTAGGCAAAAGGAAGGAAAGAAAATAGATATTCCATGTCCAGTTAGAATGGTCTAATCACTAGGTCTGGGTAGAAAAGCAGAACTCTTCCACCACTCTTTTTATATCTCTGGCTCTCTTCTTAATTACAAGTACCGAACACCAGAACTAATTCATGTGAAAAAGCCTTTTGTTTTGATGAGAAGAACAGAATAGTATTCATTTTGGGTCAGACTGTCCTGAAATTTACTTTAAATTTTTCAGTTAAGCCATCAAACCAAAAATGTATTATTCATACAGTTCTTATAAATACCTCACTGAGGTGCTGGAAGGCTTAATTAAACACTATTTCTGAAGTAACTGGAGAACTACAGAAATGCTGCCAAAGATGCATTTATGGCCACTTCTTTCTATATCCCACTTTACTGTTAGCAATATGGGTGTCTTGTTTTCTCCCTAGTACTGAAGAATATTATGGCCACAGTCTCCTGGGGCTTCCTTCTATCCAGATCTAGTTATTAAGGCTGGTGTGATGCAAAAAAAAAAAAAAAAAAAAAAAGTACGACATAAAAACATACAAAGACCTATTGTAAAACAGCTCAAGATGTCAGAAAGATCGTTGGTACCTTTACTGGTTCATCTTCAATGACTAAGCCTCAGATTCCTGGATATGCAAACTCTGCCTACCTGGGTTTAGTTTTTAGCCTGAGCTAACAAGCTAGTAAGCTTTCAAAAAAGCTAGAGGTTGCTGGGCTTTGGCCAGGCTATATCAATGAAGTGCTCAAAATAATGCCATTACTTTGGATGGTTTGGGGAATCTGCAATTTTAAGAGGGGCTTGCAATCTCTGAGTTCACCATACAAGTGAATATACATGGTCTTTTGTGATGAGTGTGTTTGATAGGCATCTCTGCATATGCTACATTGTCCCTATTTGCTGTATCCACTCTCCAAGTATTTTCCATTGGTTCTTCTTTGATGCTCTTTGATCTCTGTTGCCACATCCACTGGTCCTCTTTCTATTTGCAACTCTGGCTGCTTGCTTTAGGTACTTTCCTACTCTGCAATCAGCTCTGAAATTACCAAATGCACAAAACTATAGAGCAGATTCTATCAAATGTCTGCCTGAGCTCTTTGATTCCATTCTTAACTGCTCACTTTGTTCCAATAAAGAAAGAAATAGAACACAGTTATCTAACCTTCTGTCTCTATGCATCTAGATAAATTCATCTGAATATTAACTGCCTTTGCACTCTTGATTTCATCATGTCCACAGCATTTGAAGCCTAGCTTGGATCATTCAGCAGTACCAACAAGTGAGCAGGCCTCCCCCAGCCGTAACCTGCTTTGCTAGCCATTGAGCTGAAGAGGAGCAGCAGGAGTGGGCTGCGGAGCCGGGAATGCAGGCTGGGGGCAGCGGCTTGGCAGCGCCACAGAGAGAGGCGCAGGCAATGGCCCTCACCAATATGAGCAGTCCCCGCACGGTGATCTAGTTGAGCAGAGCTCAGCAGGTGCCAGGCACATCTACAGGGACCTGCCTATATCCCACCCTCATGGGCCTGACCTGGGGCCTCTCCCAGGGCCTCTCCCAGGCCCATGGCATAGGGGCAATGTTTCAGCTCAGCTGGGGGCTTTCACCCCCGTCTGAGCTTTATTAAAGGAGTACTCATCTCAGTTCAGCCATAGTGAACCAGACTGTGGCTGGTCATGGACCCCGTTAATCCAGACTCTGACCTGTCTTCTTGTCTTTATTTTGTTCCTACTTCTTTTTTATAGACCTGCCTAGGGATCATAGGCCTCTGGTTACCTCTTCTAGCCTCTGCACTCAGGCTTGTCCTTAGACCTGCCTCGTCCCCATGATGATCAGGGGCCTGGAACATCTGTCCTATGATGAAAGACTGAGAGAGCAGGGCCTGTTCAGCCTGGAGAGGAGAAGGCTGAGAGGGGACCTGAGCAGTGTCTAGAAGTACCTCAAGGGAGGCAGTGAGGAGGATGGTGCTGGCCTCTTTTCAGTGGTGGCCACCAACAGAGCTAGAGGAAATGGCCACAAACTGAAACACCAAAAGTTCCACAGGAACTTAAGGAAAGATTTCTTGACAGTGAGGGTGCCAGAGCACTGGAACAGGCTGCCCAGAGAGGTTGTGGAGTCTCCTTCCCTGGAGATCTTCAAAACCCGCTTAGATGCAGTACTGTGCCCCATGCTCTAGGTGACCCTGCGTGTGCAGGGGGGTTGGACTACATGATCCTTAAACGTCTCTTCCAACTTTAATGATTCTATGATTTTATGGACTTGTCTGAGCCTCTCTGCTCTTGGCTGTTCCCCATGGCTGGCCTTGCACCATAGCTCAGATATTGTGGTTTGGACTGACTGATGGAGCCCTGGCTATGATATCTCTGTCCCTTAGAGGATAAAAGAAACTAGGTCTATGTAAATAACTCACTTGTGGCATCCTGGAAGGAAAGTTTCTGGCTGTATTAAATGCATTTTTTGACACTGGAGATCTTGTCTAAGTCTGGAAGATTTCAACATTCTTCCTTAAATATATGAATCATTTAAAAAAAAAAAAAAACAAAAATCCCCAAAAAATGAAACTTTTTTAATCTATAAAGTATTTACTCAGCCAAAACTCTTTGCTATTGATCTGAACTTTTTTTTTTTCTCCTTCCATGTTAAATACTATTTATTTATTCTGGCACCTAAATTATTATTCTGGAATATAAGTCATCCAAGTTACTGCAGGAATGAAAGGTAACATGCTGTGAGCTCAAAGTGCCTCTTGCTCTAGCTGAAGACCTGACATGCAATATGTACCTGAACTGGGTCAGAACATAGAAAATAAGTCAGGGAAGATGTAACT
Source organism: Tinamus guttatus (assembly GCF_059628265.1). Taxonomy (NCBI): domain Eukaryota; kingdom Metazoa; phylum Chordata; class Aves; order Tinamiformes; family Tinamidae; genus Tinamus; species Tinamus guttatus. The sequence goes on along the minus strand of NW_028288821.1, from coordinate 13,760,467 downwards.
TAGTCCTAGACAGAAGTCTAGCTGACACAGGCACACAGCAGTTGGAGGATGGCAAATACCATCCTACCTGACCCTCTGTGACAGTTGCAGAACAGCCCGGCAATATTTTTATAGGCCAACATGCTGACCAAGTACAGTTGCCATATGCTGAGCAAAAGAGAAAGGTATCCAAAGCGACTCTTTCTGCTGCACATTCTAACTGTGACTTCAGCATCTAGTGTTTGCTCAGTGCCCAGACAGTCTGAGATTTATTCAGCCACGGTTAGTAATTAGGTAATTAGACTTTAGGCCTCAAACTAGCAGCACTTCTGCAATTGCTGAACTTACTGTAGTTAACTCTCTTGATTGCTTTGGGATTTCTCAAGGTGGTAAGGCAAATGGCGCATTTGCAGGCCTTAAGCTCAAAAAACACAGAAGCTCCATTGGCAGGAAAGGAAGAAATGAGGCCTGACTTCTTACCTACAGAGTTGTACATACAGTTTTGGTTTTTTTTTTTTTTTTTTTTTTTTTTTTTTTTTGAAGCTGATGCAGGAAAATCACTTTCTTTGTAGAGTATGTTGAGAGACTTGCCTCATTCAGCTATCTACTTCTTCATTAGGATCCTATCTTCTACTTTTAATGGAGGTAGACTTCAGCCAGACCTCTTGATCTCAAAGTATCTCAACTTTGATGTATCCAACTATACTAGAGATAAACAAGACAGTGGTTGTGGGGAACTTAAAATATATTAGCTTGTCTTTTAGGAACACCTGAAGAAAGACTTATGCATAAATTGCCTGTCTACTGTTTTGACCAACAGTCGTTTGATTACCTGCATTTGGAGACTTTCAAATGCACTTCCACTATATGCACTTGTATTCTTCCACTATAATATGCTGCATCAAGCTGTTGGTTTTCAAAACCCTTAAAAGCAGAACTCATGGTGCAATTATTTGGCTTGCGTTTGGTAAAAAATTTACAACCCGCCTCAGGATTGCAGTACCACTGTTCTGATATCTGACTTTGTGCTGTGTTGCCTGATCTTTAGCCAGGATCCCAGAACACAATGCCTTATGCCTTAGGGAACTTCAAACTGGGAAGCTGAGTAAGCTTGTAGTAAGGTTGTAACCTTACTACAAGGTTGCCCGGTGAAAACTGAAGAAATTGTGTGCTAACAACGCTCAGTCTGACTACTAAATATTCATAACAAAATTATATTTTGATTCTACAGGGAGTTTCTTCCTGCTGTTCCTGAAGCTTGTCACATATGGAACCAGTCACATATGCAGCAGAAAGAAAAAAGTTCTTCACTGCCTTACTCTTCCTCTGGTACTACCAAGGTGGCCAGATGGGCTGGGGTATAGGCAGTGTTGATCTATCCCCACTGAAAGCAGAGTAAAAGACTTGCTGGAAACATGGTCTGTCCTAGCATGGTTAACTTTCTATTTGCTTTTTTGTTGTTGTTGTTCTCTCAGGGAGTTTGAGGCATTTCTTCAGAATTTTGCTCTGCTTAAAGGAGATATTTACTAATTGTCACAATAGCACCCTGAAACTAAGAGCATTTCCCTGAAAGTTTTCTAAGGGGGAATATTAAGGAACCCTTATGACATGATAGAAGCAGAAAGGTTTTTTGAACTAAAATAGTAGGAAGTGATACTGTTCATGCTTTGAATGAAGTATAGCTATATCTTCCTAACTTCAAAAAGTGATTCCTAAGTGATTCATCAACTTCAGAGTTTGTTTGGGACTTTTTCCTCGGTCAGTTTAAGGTCAGCTGTTAAAGGAAAATGAGTGACAGTTTCATAAAGCCTTATATAACCTCAATTCCCTCTAAATACAAAACCTACTTTCAGCTCTCGCATTGTTCCAAAGCACCTAAATGAATTCTCTTTGAGATTTCTAATGAATTTGGCCTGGATATTGCAGCTTCAGACTCAAACATTAAGTTTTTAGAAAACTCAAAAGGCTCAAATCGCTGCATTGACAAAACCTTTGCTGCAGATTTCATTAAGCAAAAAATACAGTTTCTAATTTGGTAGAGCTCTTCAGCTTTAAGCTCATGAGTAGATTCATGACAGCCACATAAATAAGAAAGGATAAATATTGTCACTGATGTATCTACTCATGGATTTTAACTCATGGCATACTTGCTTCCTCTCCTTAATAATAGGAAGAAAACCTGGAGGTTATACACATATTCTTAGATTCTTTTTGATGCTTTGAAAATGTAAAGTGACTTTGGAATTGTTAATGTGCCTTACTGCATGTCTAGCAGCTGATCACAAGAAAAAGAAGGTAGGAGGCTGTTGATCAGAAAAAGAGAGGAACACACTTCAAATAATGTCATAGTTAGGCACTATTTTTAGCTCTCTGTTGCTTGAAAGTGGATGTTAATGGCACAGGCAGGTGTAAATCTTTTTTACCCTTAAACTGTATTTAACCTGGTATGGTTTAGAAAAGCCTGCAGTCTGAGAGTATGCATTTTCTTTTTTCGTGATTTCTTTCACCTGAGGAAGTTTCACCTGCATAAAGAGAGATGCTACTTTATACTGAGGTGAAGAAAGAAATCTATGCTTTGGCAAAAAGAAAAACCTCAGTTGTAAAGTTGCTCTTAAGATCCTGTGGGAAATAAAGGAACAGAGTATGCTGCAAGATTATTCTGATCTATAGAAGCCATCCACAACATAAAGCAACACAAATTATTTTAGATGGCATAGCACCCCCATGAGGCCCATTTTTGAATTGACAGAAATATGTCAAAGTTTGGAGGGGCGGCATAAAAAACATAAAGAAACAGCTACTTACTTGGCTTTGGCACATGTGAAAATAATTTTGTTGAGAATAATAGTGGCTTTGTAAGTAGAGTAGAGAAAAGTGGAATAAAACACAAAAGTGATTTTTTTGGGTGCTCTCTCTCAACAACCGTGTGTGTTTGGTCATCACTATGCATAGGGGAAGATTACATTATTCCCAAGTGTTATAATGAATATAAGGAGTAATACTGTCAGCCTAGGGGTCTTTCTAAATGCTAGAGATGTCTGAATACTGGCGCCTAATGGCTTAGGGAATTAGGAAGAAGGTATTTTCAACAATTGACTTGCCTTCAGTGAATGATTAGTGAGAGACAATGAACTTGCTTTAAAAGTAAATAAAAAAAATTTAGTTCACTTTATTTGGAGAAGAACAAAACCCAGCAATATTTTCAGGATAATATGCAAGCTAGAGACATAAAGCCAGGAAAAACAGCCTTAGCTTGGATCACCCAGAAGTTATATTTTCCAGGGCTGTAACAGCCATGTATACAAAACAGTTGTTTCACTTGCCATGATAGCCAACCACTAAGACTTACTTCACTCTATGCTTATGAATGTGCTGCTATTTTTTGTCCTTTTCAGGCATGCTAAACTTTTCATCTAGTAGAGGACATTCTGGATTTTCAGATCCAGTCCGTTTAGTGCCTCAAACCTCTCTACATTACAGGTTGAGATGAATTCTTTAGTCAGCTTTTTCCCCTTTCTCTGAGTGCAGAGAAAAATTCAAAAGATGTCACTCAGCCCAAGAAACAAGCTGCTGATCTAACTAGTTATATTTGAATTTGGGTCTCCATGAGCCAAATATCTAACAAACTTCTTAATTTGTTAGGACACTTCAAATCCAGAGCACCATTTAGCAACAAGACCAAACAGTTTTGCAGTCTCTGTTTTCACATGTTATGTAGTACTGCTTTGCTGTCAGCTGTACCTAGTGGTAGCCTTCAAGTTTTGACTAGATGCATCTTAAACTACTGTTTAAGCAACCTTGGATTATTTTTTGTCTGTGAAATAATAGCGTGCAATTCGTGTGCACTTATTGCTACCTATAGCATATGAGCTGCAGAGTGCCAGCTTCTAAGTGAATTCCAAATGAACACAGGGCCCCACATGCATTATAAGAGAGCAAAGCTCTTACAATTACATGGTAAACTGGTCAGAGCAGGGGAATTCTAGTTCTCATTTTCCTGTGCATTTCTTGGGTGATCTGTGACAAATTCTTTATTGTTCTCAAAAGGGGCTGCTTCAGTTCTGGACTGCTCAATTTAACATGCCTATCCTGTCATATCTGAGGCACTGAATGCCAATATTTGTGCAAAGCTGGAGACTGATGGCACATTAGAGCTTTGATCCTATGTATCTCAAAATCAGTCTCAGTGTCTGTTACAAACTTAAAGGCCTAGGCATTAGACCTAGGCTCTGTGTCTCTTTCTCCTTCTATTCTGAAAATGCTGAATACATTGTGTTAGTGAATGTTAACATCTATGTAGAAAGCATAAGGTCATTTCTAGTTTTTGATGTTTTTCACTGGTGTCTTTTTTAATGAAGTATCCTGCACCTACACCATGCTTTCTAGAGGTGCCATACCCAGCCTCAAAGTTGCAGCATGCAGACCTTCCTCTTTGAAAGAAAGAGCTCTGATATTTGTACCAGTGGAAGGTGAAAAGTAGATTTTCTATTATCTACCCCTGTTCAGCATCTCCTTTTTTTCCCCCCACTTTGTTTAAGATTCAGATCAGATTCAGAACTCCTTCTTTTCAAATTATGGCATAAATTTGACAAACGTAAAAATTATGTGGTTTACATTGCCGCTGCCTTTTATTTTCTCAAACCATTTTGCCTCCTCATCTCATCAATGATTTGAAGCGAAAACAGACTTACTACTGCATGCTTGTACCATGCCAAACATAACGAGCCTTCACTCCAGGCTGGACTCAGTGCAATAAATTTGAAGGAAAATACAGTGCAGGTTACTGAAAATCTGGTTGCTAGACAACTAAAAGAACAAAAGGGGAAATAAAGGCAATGCATTTGCAGATAAAGTTGAAAGGATTCTGAAATACTTCTTTTAAATAAGAGGGAGAAGTGGATTGGTGGAGCAAAGACAGCAACAGAAATTGAGAACCTGACAAAGAAATCAAGCTTCTGTTCTCAGCTTCACATATTTGTTGAAGATGTGCTCCCTGCAGATGTTCTAGATTCAATATGGTAAAATAACGGTTCAGTTTAAAAAATGTGTTTTTCATCTGGAAAAATTTCAAGAAAATGCATTTTTGTCTGTAATTATCTATTAAACAGAAAGGTCATTCTTCAGATCAGATTGTTTTAGAAATGATTTGTACATAGCCTGAAAGCAGTCAAAGTATATTTTTGTTCCTGAGATGATGCAACTTAACAAGAAACATATAAATACTTAGAACTTAAAGAGGGAATTACATCTTTAAATCAAATTTTTCCTCCACAATATTATTGTAAACTAATGAACAAGACCAGCAAGGACCTTTCTTTTTCTCACAACTCCAACAGAACATTAGGCAGCAAAGAAGATGCTAGCTGGACAGCATACAGGATCTCCTCTTAGTTAGGCTGTTAGTTGAGGGCAACTTTAATAAAAGTAGACTTCCCCTAAAAAAATGATATGCTCAAAGAGCACTACCTGTTTCTGTGTGATGTGGAAGTCATTCAGCACTCAGGAAGGCAGAGTTGCAGTGAGGCAAGAAGAGCTCTATGATTAGTTATGTAGAAAACTCTGTTGCTTCTGCTAGGGTGGCAGTTGAAAGGCCACACTCAGCTGAGTGACGAAAGACGAAGGGATGTACGGAAACATAACAGATGTTTTGAAACATGCCTGGAAGGTGTCGAAGAGTTAGGCAATCTGTAGGGCTGTTATATGTGCTCCAGTGAGGAGTTGCAACCAGCAAAATACAATGCAAAAAAATACAGAAATACAAAAATGCAATCACTTGGCAGTCTTCTAGAGTAACTATGTGTCTCCTTTTAAAAAGCAGGGGTAGCACAGCAGGACACATTTCCAAGAAAATGGATAAATAACTTAATCAAAAGCTGATGGGAGATGAGATGGGAAACACTGCTTATTTCTGTTTCATATATTTTCAGAAGCTTCAGATGTTTCACCTGCAGCCCCAATCCTGACTTCTGTAAAAGAACGTACTTCTACAGGGCAATTGCTGTATTTCCTGGTCTGTTTTCTTTTGTTTTGTTTTGTTTTTTGTTTTTTTCCTGCCAAGCAGAACTTGATTTCTTATCACAAAGTCATATTATTCTACGCTGTTCTCTCAACCATCTCAGAAAACCAACTCACTACCTGGTGCAATAAAACAGATTCTGTTTTTTATCAGTTGTGCTGGGTGGGCTCGGGATTTGGCAATATAAAGACATATTTGACAGATGGACTTAGTGACACTTAACGCCTTTAATTAAAACAACATAAATATAAGTACAAATGAATACGAAATGGTTAGTAGAAGCGAATACAAAGAAGTTACTCACTAAATAACACTTGCCAGCAGGATTACGAGACCACGCATCTCTCCAAGGTAGCAGACTGGGGGGCCGGCAGGCTCTCAGTCATAGCGGGCGTCCCCATGGGAGACAACATTGGCCTCGATATTGGGCGTCTCCAACCCCCAAATCTGCCCCTCGTATTTTATCCCCCGGGGCGTCTGCTCACGTAGGGCCAGTGCGTGCCAGGAGGCCGCCCAGGGCGGGTAAATCTCCACCTCCCTGTTCTACAGCCCTTCTAGGACTGCGCATGCACACATTCCAGAAGGGGGTCTCATTCTTCAATCTGGTGGTCCTGCTTTCCTTATCCTTCTCGTTCTCATGGTGACTTTGGCCTTCATCTTCCTTAGACGGCAAACGGCATTTTGTAGTTAAGCTGGCTGCAAAGCAGCCTTAGCAGCAGTTCTTATTTCTCCTGACTAACAAACCTCTTTGTTCATTCGGGTAACATGTAACCACCATGTGCTTTCCCTTCTTCAGAGACCCGGGTGTTACAATCTTCCTTTGTTGGTGACTTCTGCTGAGCATTATCAAAGTTCAGTATTTTTCCTCCACGCTCTAAATTTTGTTTCACAAAATAATTATTTACGACTCTACAGATCATAAAAATTTCCATCTCCAATACATCAGTACAGCAAAGAGACCACCACCCACACCATAAAATATTTCTCCATCTGGTTCTACTATCTGCTCCACAGGAATCATAGCAAAATCAAGCCTTCTAAGAAGATCAAACAGATCAACCAATTCCACCCTCGAAAACAAATCAATCTCAGTTGCGGATCACTCTGCTGGTAAGTCAAGTGCTAGATTAGGCTTCACGATGCTCAAAATGTTCTGCAATGCAAACCTGTATGGCAAGCAAGGAATCTTTTCATGGCAAAATGTAAACACAAGCAGACTAAAAAGAGACATCGTGAGTGTTCTTGTTTAGTGTATATTAAATTCCAGCAATACAAGCTAACTGCAACAATGCTATTAAAATTATAGCCATTCCTATTGGCGTATTTTTACCACCGGAAACAATAAACTATAGTTTCTAATCTTTAGCATATCCTGAATAATATTTTCAGTAAGATAATTCCAAACATGTCTCCTCTTGCAGTTATTTTATTACAATTCCTAGAGATAATACTTATAAAATTGTCTTACTTGTTGCCCTTACTATAGCCTCTGGTTCAGACGCCAAATGCTGTCTACTGAAAAGAATTTTTGGGGGTTTTTTAATTATATTTAATATTATATTATATATTATATATTATTTAATTATATTTAATTATTTCTCAGTCCTAACAATCTTCTCATGATTAACATCTATCACCAAACCTCACAGTGGAAAGTAACCAAAAATCCATAATTTATTCTAACTAAAAACCCTTTCGAGGAACAGTCACCCACAGCCTATCAAAGGGAAAAAATATTTTCAGCAATGATTCTGAAAAAGTTGTAATTAGTTTTTTTTTCACTTGAGCTAAAGATTAGAAGGCTGATGATGTTGTTAAGAAAAAAAATTGAAAATTCCTTGTGAATGACGAATTTTCACACCATGACAAGAAAACCAATGTTTTATGTTTTTTAAAATGTATTTTATATGACATTATATTGCATCTAACAGTGCAAAAAGAGGGAATTCATGTAAATTGTTCTTAGGTTGCAAATCTGTTCTCATTCCTCAAAAGGACAGTAAATGTAATCATCAGTTTTCCAGCTGACATAAGTCAACTTTTCTTTTTGTACAAGAATAGCTGGTCAAACAGCCACTTTTAGGAGCTGGCAAACAACCTTAACTAAGAATACAAATTGCCCAGGAAACTGCCTGATCTCTGCGAGCCCTGAGGGGCTCGTTGCCCTGTGCTGCAGCCTCTGGGGGAGCCGGGAAATATCTTTTACCGGTGGCCAGACCAGGAAGGTTGCTACTCCTTTCATTCTTCATTTAATTTAGTCTGAAAACAGACATGAAGAGAGATACCTCAGATGTAGTTCCTTGTTTGTGTTCCTAATGCTCTAAATCATTTTCATTTGAAGATTGATCCTCAGTTCCTTCCTCAAATAATTTTTGCTCTTCTTTCTGATGGACTCTTTTGTTACCACCAGGGGCACATGCAGCCTCTCTATCACCTTTTTCTCATTAAATCGTATCTCTGAATGACACATCTTAATCACTCATTTTCACTTTGTGAAGCTGTCAGAAAAGCAAACAAAGCTAAAATCAAGTCAATGCATCAGCAATAGCTGATTATGCCAGTGCTGCAGAGATTTGATAGAGCTATTTCATGCCCAGAGTGTCACTGGCTCTACTCCGCTCCTATTGAGGTAACAAACTGCCATTGACTTGAACAGGCAAAACTGTTACTTGATAGTCACCTCACTGAAAGGGCTGGTCAGAATTGCTGGCCTGTCATTGTGGTCCCCAGAAACAAAGGAGAAAAACACTGTGCCACTCATTCTGCCCACACTTTTCCTGCCATACGTTCAGGATCACATTCAGTGACTCTTCCTCCTATCCTCTTCCTCTGTTGTGCAGGGCAGAACAAAGGGAGAGAGTAGGTCTTTAGACCTTTCCTTTTCTCCATTCATATCTTGGCTGTTTCAGTTTATGCAACTTCACCATCAACATACTGCTGAGTTTTAAAAGCTGCACACCAATAGCAACTTCCTTCATAGCCAAAATCATATTTTGGCCTGTTCCTATGGTAATTCCTCCTTGGCATTTCATCCTCCTCTCAATTATACCAAATCCAGAAGAACTCTAAATGTTCTTCTCTTGTTGACTCCACAAAACACCTGCATTATCATTTTAAAACTACAGTCATGTTCCCCCAAATTTTAGCCCAGGGGTTCAGATTTATTTATCCATCAAAACAAACAAAATAGGGGAAAAATTATCTCACCAGAAGTCTGCTATCATGTCCTCTCCCCAGATAACCATTGTCCTGCTGTTCTTCCTCTGTGAGGGGTTTATGCAAGAGAGACCTACCAGTATTGACTTTTCCTCTCTTTTATCAGCAACATAACTAAAGCTATTGATAGTCTTTACAGCTAACTGCAAAAACATGTCAGTTTATACAAATTAGAAGACAATTTGTGTTTATATCATCTGGAAGCAGCTGTCCCTGGAACTGCCAGACTACTTCATTAAGAGAAATTCCTTCAGGGTTTAAGATGCCTATCATAATGCCATATAAGAAAGAGGGGTCTTCTGTGATTCTGATTGCTTCTTCCTAAGAAATGTTAGGCAGTAATTCCAAAGACATTTTCCCACTATTCTGAGATGCTTGTTCTCAGCTGTTGATTACTTCTATCTTCTGTTATTCCATACCTCCATGTTCATCAGCTACCTTTTGTTAATACCTGACATCTATTTAAAGCCTATGTAATATAACTCACATCCCTACTTTGCAACTTTTCTGTGATATAATTTCCAAGGCACTAAAAATCAATAAGGAGGATATTGTCCCCTGATTTTTTTTACACTACTGATGTGGCTTTTCAATAGCTAATGAAAACTGCCTACAATGGCATTACTTCTTGTTCCATCAAAGTGACATGAATATATGAATGTGTCTGAAAATGCAAAATTACTGCAGCATTACAGAATGGAACAATTAAGGTTGGAGGGGATTTCTGAAAAGCATACAGTCCAAATGTCTGACCAAATTGCTATGAACTTGCTTACATCCAGTGTAGACAACAGTTTGGAGTCTTGACCCCATTGAAACCGGCAGGAAAACTCTCAGGAATGCTTGTTCAGCAGAGCACTTTGCTGAAATTAATCATACTCTGGGTCTCAAGATGTTATGTAGTTGGGTTTGTGACAGAGGCTTAAAAGACATCTTGTGGTTCCTAGCATGCCTTTCCTCATGTCAGCAACCAAAGCTGACGTTTTGCATGCAGATTCTGCAGTGCCAGGTAGTCTACACTGTCAGGAGACAAAGAGCAATCTGCAACTGATGCAGAGGCACAAAGTCTGCAAAAATATCTACGTTCTTCACTCTCCAAAATCTCTACATTTCCTCCTGTGCTTTAAACATCTCTTCCACCAGCTCCCAGACTCAGCCATCTGTTGTTACTGGAGAAGGTACTCATGCTATCAGGGCTCTGCTTGTTCCCGTTGAATTGCACTTGCCATTCCCAAATCCGCAGTGTGCCCAGAACTTACCCACTGCCTAAGATCTCTGCAGCTTGCTAGGGGACATAACAGACTACAGTTTTCATGACTGTTCATTGAGGGCATCTGAACACTCAGATCCTCAGCCTTCTGTGATTCAGCTGAAGTAATGCTGAAGACGCTGACTTCATTTCAGTATTCTGCTTTCCTGATTTCTTACTGTGACACTTGGAGATGGAGCACATGTTCATGAAAGAGTTTTTTTGAGATACTGCTTGACTTCATGCAGAGAATTTCCCAAAGCAGTGATGGTACAACCTCACATCAATGCACAGCTCTTCCACATCCCCGCAAAATGGGAGAAAAGAGGAAGGAAAGGAAGTTTACAGTCATCTTTTGGTGAAGAATAGCAAAATACCATAACCACAAATAAAGAAAAGTCATAATACAGCAGTTTTAAGCTCTCAGTGTCAGGAAGCAGAGAGGAGTAGCTTTGCAAAGACTAACAAAAGACTGGAGCAGGACTCTTAGATATTAGATAATACATGTCATTAGAAGATCTGTTTTGGTGAAGTTTGCAAATAGCATCTGTGTTTCCCTTCTCAGGAGCACAGAATTCGAGCCTTTGCCAGAGGAGAGGCTGCCATCCCTGCTGCCACGTCAGTCTTGCACCCTGAAAAGAAACCAAGTCTCATCAGAGTTGCAGAGCAGTGTCTCATTCCTAAACCAGGATGTTGGCATGGAGGCCTGGCACAGCTCCAGTCCTACTTCCCATGGACAGAACTGGTCAAGTTTTTTGCCACAAAAATAATTCCTCTATCCCATTTCAGAGGAGCAGAGAAGGGCAGGGAGTATGAATCTCCATGGGAATGTCTCTTCTAACAATAAATGTGCCAAATCAGTTCTGCTGCAAGCAGCACCGGGAGATGCATTTGCAGGTTTGCAACAGCAAACTTGCTCTCCAGAGGGTGGGTTTGTTGCTTCGTGGTGACAAAGACCTGCAAGATCACACGGCAGAAGCGGTGGCTGTGCCTGCATGGCCTCACAGGCAACAGTCTGCACGGGCCAGCGTGCCCTGCAAGAAGGCCAAAGAGCCATGGGTTTGTGCTGCGGCTTGCAGGCAGGCCCGGAGTGGCGCAGCCACTGGGGCCTCTGGGGCCTACCATTTGCTTCATGGGCATTTGAGACTTCATTTCCCAGAGCTGGGCCACTTGCCTTTCTCCTGTGCTAGGCTCACACACACAGGCCCTCTGAGGAGGGCGCTCAGCTGGTAGGGAGCAGGGGATTTTAGCTGAGAAATGCCTGGGTTGGTCTGCTTGGGCTTCTGAGGCATTGGAACTCACTGCCAGTTATGTGCAAGGTAGAGTTAAGGTTAGTTTTAGTCAGGGCTATGGCTGGGGTTGACAATGAAAATGGAGTGACAGGAAGGGTTAGGGACAGAGTGTTTGGGCCTTCGCTGTTACAGAGAGTGACCCTTGGAGTAGGTTTCCGTTAGGAATTGTTTTAAGTTCTGGCTTATGAATAAGGTTCAATATTAAGTTTATGGATTTGCTTAGGGTTTAGGGCTTAGGTATGGCTAGGGTTTGCCTGATCTATAATCTTCTGTACTCAAGTGACTTTGGGAGCCAGGGAAAGTTCTTGGATGTTACTCAGCCTGCCAGACTAGGGATGCTTTTCATGTTACAGTTAAGCTACTTCCCTGTTCTGGGTGCACTGAAACACACTCAGGTTAAGACTGTGATGCTGGAGAGGTGTTTTGGATGGAAAAATAAGGTCTATAGTTAGGACTAACATTGAAAGAGGGGTGCAAGAGAGGTAAAGGTAGGATTCAGGGTTAGGTCTAGCTCAGAAGGGTCCTTAGAAAGATCTGGTGGCAATATCCAGGGAGGAGGGATACTGGCAAAAGGATCCAGGAGAGGATGGGGGCTTGGGAGCAGTAGTAGGGAAGGTTCAACCCCATGGCAAGGGTTGTCATGTGGGGCCACAGTCTCTGTGCTGGTGAAGGGGCCAAGAGAGTGGGAGCTGAGAGTAAGTCCTCTGTGAGGAGTGAGTCCTCATGGACAGAGGGTCTTCCTAGCCCAGGGTAAACAGCTCGTGCAGTCTGAAGGATGGACCTCTTGAAAGGAAACAGCCCCATACCAAAGATGGCTCGATGGAAGAACCATCAAAACCAGCAGCGTCCAGCTGTGGCTCCATGTGTCAGGATTTGCTCTTCTGCAGTCCCATTTCCTCAGGGTCTCCTGCCTGGAACAGATGAGGACCAGTCTGAGGAGAGCTGGGCTGGTTGCTCCAACAGCTGCAAGGGAATCACTCTGAGAGGGAATCACTTAGCACCTCAGTGCTGCCATGTGCTCCGGCAATGCTGGTGTCCAGCCCTGTTTGTAAGCAGGGAGCTCATGTCTTACTCCGTGTGTGCCCCAGTGCTGCCCTCAGTGCTGTGGCTTTGGCCATCTCTTGTACCATCAAGAGGACTAGTTGTAAATGCGTGACTCTTTCTTTGCCACCAGCCATATGTCCAGCAGTTGGGACCTAGGACCTGTGACAAGGTACTGCACCTTCACATCTGTGCTGCTCAGAGGTGAAACCTTGGGTCCTAGAGGCCCCCACTCTATGACTGAATATGGTCAGGGTGGGTGGAGAAATAGTTATCAGAAAGCAACATCTGAAGAGAGGGAAAGTATGTGCTGAGAGATAGTGGGTGGATGTCTCTCAAGAAGTGATAAAGTCTAGCAACTAGCAACGCTGTTGAATCTGCAAGAACTGATAAACCCAAGACACCACGAGTCTGCTGAATCTGCCCAAGGCCACCAGCATGCTCCAGCATCGACAGCCACTGCTACCAGACCGTATCCAAGGAGGCAACAACAGTCACTGCTCTGCAAGAAGATTATGGTATTATATCTGCACCCTGTGGAAAAGCAGATCCTGAGGAACTTTCTGAATGCCTTCCTAGAAGCTGCTGGTGCACTGGGGCAAGTCTCCTCAGGCAGCCAGGGTCAACCTCCTGAGCCATGCTGTCCCTGCATAGCTCTGAGATGACCCCTATGAGTGAGTGTGTTATGAGCCTAATTATCTGCTGTTGGTAGGAACAGCTGAGGTCTGTTAAGAGCAACACCCTCATGAGGAAAAGATGTTCTAATAAATTTTGGCTCTGACTTGATGTCCTATGAGGGAAAAGGAAAGTAAAACACTTTGGTCACCTCTCCTGCAGCAAGGTGTTTTTTAGAGGAAAAAGCCATGTGGCTCCCAGCTACACAGGAGTCATTTGAGTACAAGCAGTAGGAGGAACAGGTGGGTTATCACAGAGGTTCCTCACTTTAGAGAACTGGAGGGGATGAGAAGGCATCACAGATAAACTGTGAATTGAAATAAGAAGCTACAAAAACACTCAGATAGCCTCAGTAGTAAGGGATGGTTCATTTGAATCTGTAGGCTGGTAGACCTTGGCTGGTGGTGCTAATGATGCTTTGAATGGGAACATCTGAAATGAGCATGACCTATAGGAACCCAATATTCCTTTTAGTATGGCTGTAGTAAGGAAATTCTAGGTTGCTATTTTCATTGCTTAGGAAGAACATTTATTTTAAAATATTTTTTACAAACTTCCTAACACTGGACGAGAGACAGCACTTACTGTTCATTGGGTAACATGCTTATTTCCCCCAATCCACCTTTCAATTTTTATTTATTTATTTTTCTTAAGCTACACAAGAGCTAAAAATGGTTATAAGGACTTTTCCTGAAACCCTTCATAAAACTTAAGATGGGCTTAGTACACGATGGTATGGAAAATTAGGATATTACTAAATTCTCCACTTGAGGGCAACACCACACTGCTGATTTAGTCATTGCCTTTCAGTCTTTAATCATTCCTTCATGAAATTGACCCCCTTGGCCAAACTTACAAATGTTTTACTAGACAGCTTCCCATACACTTATTTTCTCAATCTTTTTTTACACCATCTCTCACTGACTACCATGTACAAGCAGTTTTATAACTTGTTTTATTTCAGCCTCAAAAAATAAACAGCACTTTACAAGTCATTAGCCAAGAGCCATGGTTCACAAAGCACTAACACTGCTCAGCTCTATAGGCCCTGCTCAGACCTAGCTTTAGTAGGTCTGTCCTTTAGAAATTGTATAGATATAAGATTTAAGGATAAAAATGCCAGGTCTGCCAGGAGGTCCTGGCACTGTTAGTTACTGTTACTTTTGGCTTATTTTCCCCTCCTCTCTTGCCCACAGTTTAAAAAACAAAATAAAAAAGCCTAAACTTACAAGACCTCATAACTGCATCTTTTAAAACAATCTCAAATTTTTTTCCAGATAGTCCCAGACCCCAGGCACCAGGATGGAAGTTGTTTGGTAGGTTTGTTGGTTGGTTGGTTGCTAGCGTTAACACCAGTAACATTGCAGACCACTCATCACTGGAAGGGCTTTGCAGCTTAATTTAGGCATCTTCTAAGGACCCCATTTTATTAACGTCAAAATTCAAATTTAAACCACTGCATGACTTTTTTTAAAGCTTTCCACTTTGCTTTGATTGTCGACTTTAAAGAAAGTGTTAGAGCAAAGATGTAGACTTGAAACAAGACTTCAAGGTAAGTGGACAATAGTTACCAGGGAGGAAAGCAAAAGGAGGAACTCTCTACACAGTTTGCAGGATCCTGTCAATGTTAATGGCTTTATAAGAATCCTTTTTACCAACATGTAAAGGAACAAAGTCCCAGAGCACCAACAGCAACAGAGGCAAAACAGGAAATATCTTGCAACGAGTTACTCAGTTCATGAACAAGTATGTGATAGTATAGCCACCGGCAAAGATACAAGGATCTTTTTTCTTTTTCCTTTAAGCTATGCGTCTTCTTTACACTGCTGATAGTGCTACACTGCTAGGTAAGACGTGTACAGCACCACTTTGCTGGTTCCAGTACCCCCGGTAAACAGAAAGAAAAGACTCAGAATCCAACCCTCCAGTTTTAATAAAAGTATTTCTTTACCTGTACTTTTTGACACCAGTGAAACTGCAGAGGTTTAAATGTGGGAAGGGCTCATGTGGCAAATACCAGTGTCCCAGGCTCTCAAAGCACTGCTGAGTACTGAGGAATCAATACCTGAACATGTTTGAGAGGACCTAAACAGTCCAAGGGAGGACACCCAATACAGATAAGAGCCATCGGCTCAAGCAGGCTAATGGTGAACTAACAGATTAATCATGCATTTTTTTTCTTGTTTTTGGAGTATGAGCAGAAGATCTGGAACAACCCAAAGCTGGCTGAGTGTCCGCCCCCTTCACTGCCCTGCAAGAGAGGAACTGGCAAGGGTGAGGAGGAGGGGGGTTTCCAGCTCTCAACAGATTGTGTCAGACACAGAAAATAAAAATCCCAAAACTGGGGATTACAGAGGCAGAAAATCAGAGTGTGATCACTTCCACCGGGGTGGGTGATATTGCTCTAATACTGCTTCCTGTAATCATCTCCAACAACAATAAGCAATTTCTTCTAAGTGCAGGTCCTCTACAGTGAGGTCTGAAATCGCGCTCTGCCCAACCTCGCAGTCAAAAGAATAATAGAGACACCAAAACATGCTGCTGGCAACATCTGTTTATTGGTATGTTTAATTAAGCATTTAAAAATAGAAATCAACAGTAAAAATAACCTCCAGCTGCCAACTAGGCGTTACTACTGCGTAATGCTTACACAGACATCAAGACAGCAATCTACTTGCTGGAGCCCATTTTGGTGGCTAGAAATGCCCCTTTGCAGAAATGAAACCACAAGGACAGAGTCCCCATGTACGAATTAACAATGACAGGCAGTGAACCTGCTCCTTTGCTCTCCAGTGAAACAAGAAAACTGAGGGGTCCCTGACACGGTAAGGGAACCAGGTAAACATCCTTGGATGATGTTCAGGTATTTTGGGGGTCACTTGAGCAAGAAAACAGAGTTTAATGGCTTAAAAAGAGAGAACGTCTCCTTTCTAGCCTTAAATCCAGAGCCATCTAGACAGTGTCATGGAGAATGTGCTCTAGATGGCCCTGCCGGAGCAGAGATGGAGTTGGACCAGATGATCTTCAGAGGTCCTGTCCACGCAGACCCTTTGTCCTCTGCAAACTGCAGTCTTCTCTTGTGCTACACTCATTTTGATGATTCAGGATTGGCAAAAGAAGCATTTCACAACAACTCCAGAATTCACCAAGGCAGTGCCGACTGAATGAAACCATCTACCACGTCAAAACCACCCATCATCCTAAACCTAGAGAGGACAAACCAGTCTTCATCTCCCTCCCCTCAGGTAAATGGTGCTCCTTATACTTGGATTTGCCCTTTAGATATCTAGGACTTTTGATAGAGTTATCTTCACCACACACATCCCTTCATAGAAAAAATCTATGGAGAGGGTGTGAAATCCAAATTTAAGGGGCACTATTTAACCGAGGTGAGGGAGTTTGGAGCCAGTTTGTGTTGGTGCTTTTCTTTGGCAAGCAGACATAAGAGAAGGACACTGTCAACAGACCCTGACATGGAGAAGGCTTGAGTCTGCAGCAGGCACCAGGGAGGGACGAACCCTGAGCAAGGCAAAGGAGAGCCAAGTGGAAAGCAAGGAAGCGACACAATCCAGACACCTCATCCTGCATTTCAAGAGGTTTCAGGCTCTTGAGCAGGAATCATGGAGGAAATGGGCGCCGAGGAGCAAAGCCGGGGCTCTCAGGAACACCAGTGACTTCCAGCCCAGGAGGTGCCATGTGGAGGGAGGAGTTGTGGGAGCCCGGTTCCCCATCGGGCATCCCCAGGGCAGCGTGTGCCCTCGGAGGGAGCCAGCGCGGAGGCGCGGGGCGGCCCGAGGGGACCGGGGCTGGGCGGGAGGCGCCGGCAGCCCCGCGAGCCCCCGCCAGCCCCGCGGGCGCGGGCGGCCTCGGGCGGCGCCGCTGATTGGCCCGGAGCGGCCGCGCGGGGCGGGGCCGCCGGTATAAAACTTGCCGCGTCGGGCGCGGGACGGTGACAGGGACTGTAGCTGCGTGTCCTCCTCTGCCTGCCATGGCCGCCCAGCCCGCTGCCGGTGAGTGCCGCCCCGCGCGGGCATCCCTGCGCGCCGCCCTTGCTGGGGGGGGGGGGGGGTACCTGCATCTTTATTATTATTATAATATATTAATTGCTTGCAATGATTGCTATCGTGGAAGGTGCAGCTGCAGCTGTAGTTTGCTCCAGGAAAAGGATGTGGTTTGAAAATTGCAGAGCCATCGGCTCATGCTGTCCAGCATGCTAGGGCTCAGTACAGGCTCGTGGTGGCCCCTACCCATGAGCAACCTTTCAAAAGTGCCCTCAAATGATGGCGAATCCTTGCCTGGCTCTCCTTTGAAGGCAGTGCTGTCCCCAGCTCTCTGCAGTGACACTGTCCCCACCTCCCCTTCTCAGGACCAGGCTGCTTTGTGGGACAGAGCCCCAAGATGGGTTGGTGGAGCAAGTGGTGTCTCTCTGGCTCTTCCAGTCAAGCCAATCTAGCCAAGAGGGTCTGGTGAGGTGGGCTATCCTTGTGCTTGCTGGAGACTCCCTATCTTCAGGTTGGGATGGAGTAAATGCTGTCTGCCTTGGGGAAGTTCTTGTGACATCCCTGTAGAGCAGCCACCAGACTTCAATCGGTCTTTACATGGTTCTGCTGCCTTGTGACAAGTGTATGGTGCATCTAAGCTAATGAGTTGTGCTCAAAATATGTTAGGGCCCTTGTTCAGCTATGCTGTAGCCTTGCTTGAAGGTACAGGAAGAAGCTGAGTCTAGGACCAAAGGTGTTGCCTATAAGGTACTGGCCTGGAACCAGGTTCCTTGCACCAGGAGGACAGGAGCTTCCTGAGGACAAGGCTCTTTGGCTTGTTTTTCTGGCCTTGGCCCATTCATCTGGCTGAAAGTGCGGTGGGGAATGAGGAACTTTAGTAGTCAGGAGCTGCTGGCTGCCAACCTGGGGTTAGCTCTTACTGGGATGTCTCCTGCTCAGTAGGATTTGCCTGGGGTTGTTTGCCCACTGCCTGTCTGAAACACCTGAGTCTTTTCTTGTCCCACAGCACTGCCCGACGACTTAAGTGACCTGTTGAGGGAGTTCGATGAAGTGATTGAGGACTTTGACAAGGGCCCTGTGTGTCAGTATGAACAGCATTTGGAGGACCTGAAGAGGAAAGCAGGCCACAGTGTGTATGACAGCGGCATTGATGAGCTGCAGAGTGAGTCTGGGGAGAACAACAAGGAGACATGGAGGAGGATAGTATTGCTGTCAGGATGGAATGGCTTTGAGAGCACTGGGGTTCTTCTATGGTAAACCACTAAACTTACTGCTGATGCAGTCTCTCACTCATCTCTTGAGGGCTGTATGAGTAACACTTGGCCGTGTCTGGGAGGGTTGCAATGGCCATTTGTTCTAGTTTTGCTGGCCAGTGCCTGGCAGTGTCTGCTAACACTTTCTGGGCTGGCTGCTCAGGACTGCACCAGGCTTGAGAATTTTTTTTTCCCCTCATCTTCCCCATTCTCTGTAATAACCCCAATGATTCCCCATGTCTCTTCTCAGGGAACTTCTGATGCTCTGAGGTCTGTCAGAAAAGCACAGTTCCTCTTTCTTTAGCAAGAGGGCGAATGGGATGACGAAGAGTGTGGGTGAACTGGGGATCCTCTTCCATGTGTAAGTTGGGTCCCTGGTCTTGCAACTTGTGACCTTGGAGAGTGACTGATGCTATGCATCCACAGGTACTAGCACCTCCCCAGGAAGCAGTCTGAACTCCAGTGAGGAGGATCTCAATGCTCCTGCCAACACTTACCCCTCTAAAGGTAAGGTTGAAAGGCTGTTTGCCAGAGTTTCCTTGGGGGACAGGGGTGTGCTTGGTGTGAGGGGTGCCTAAAGCAATAAGGGAAGTCCCATACCTAGCACTTGAGCTCACCTCTTCCTGGCTGTATGTATGCCTGGGGTGCTTTCCACATTGGGGTGGTAAGGAGATCTGAGGCCTTGGCTGGATCCTGCAGCAGATATGAAACTGGACTGGCACATTACTTGTGAGCTCTAGACTGTCCCAGGATCTCATGCGGGGCAGCATCTTGCAGAGATCAGGCAATGCAGGAACCTTAACCTCTAGTTTTCTTTTCACTGTGCCCTGATCCATCTCTCACTTTGCTACCTTATCTCATGTGAGTGGGAGGCTGTGGTCCTCCCTGTTTTCCCTGATATTCAGCCTCAATTGCCCTTCACTGTTTTCAAGGTGCTGCTTTAGATGACACCTTCTGGGAATGTTCAGCCTTTGGAGTTGGGAGCTAAAGGGTTTGTGGGGATGGAGGTGAAGCTCCTTCTGAAGAAGTTTAGCACTAGTGGGGGTGGTGATGTCCTGAACCTGGCAGTGTTGAACAACCGCTTTGAAAGATTGTGTTGCATATCAGCAGTGCCTTCAGTATCCTCATACAAATATGGGCTGTAATTCCATGGAAAGATGCATTGACCCATGGAGGCACTATGCTCCCAGGCATTTGGCTAGGGTTATTGTAGAGCTGTGCAGCAGTCAGTCAGTTGCACATGCAGTTCTTACATAACATCCATCCCACGTGCAGAAATGTGCGCATGACTTAAAGGCAGGAGGTAGTTTGAGCAATTTTCATCAGAAACAAGGGCCAGGCACCCTTTTTAACCCAAACTGAAGCAGGAGGGCAATGGGAGGTCTGACAGGGTGTCTTTCTGTTCGCTAGCTAAGCTTGGAGACACACAGGAGCTTGAAGAGTTCATTGCAGATCTTGACAAAGTGCTAGAAGGTATGTATACAGCCCTGATCATGACACCTTGGTACAGGCATGAACCAGCCTTCATCATGTCAGTGTAACTTCTCCAGAGGTGACTGTGCTGTGGCACTGGTGTTGAGTCAGGGCATGAATAACCCCCTCTCTCTGGTGCCTCTCGAGTCCATCTTTGGGCACATTCTGCTCTTCTCCACGCCAGGAACTCATGCTGGCAGACTGCATCCAGCACAGCACAACCCCTGAGCTGGGCCTTTGCTGCTTCATCTGGCTCACAGGAGCCTTTCCCAACACTGTTCATAGCTGGGATTCTCATTCAGATGGGTTAGACCCTGTTTTTGCAGCAGGGGTGGAATCCTGGTGCCTTAGTAAATGCCTCCAGTTCTAGACCTCATCCAGTTGTCATGCATGCCATCAAGCTCTTGTTGGGGGAGGAAGATTTACTGTTTGAGCATCTTCCTTTCCTTGTACCTTTGTTGCACCAGTTTGTGGGGTAGGGGGAGGTGTCAGTACTGCTGTGCTAGAGCTGATCTGGGTTGTGAAGCCCAGCCTGGCCATAACAGTGTAAATCTCTGCAGCTTTGTGAGGTTGCATAGTCCCTGCATCTTCACAGCTGGAAACTGAGGCATGGTGGCTACAGTCCCACTCTGAAGGGGTGCTGGATGGGAAGCAGGAGGCAGTGAGATCTTCCTTTCCCTTCATCCCACATAGGCTGTGTATGTCACAATGAGTTGACTCTCAGTATCTTTTTTTCCCCTTCCCTGTTGAGTGTCCAAAATGAGTTGGCTGGTGGGGAAATGCTTTATCTGTGGGCTGAATCATACTGGGAGACACTACAAGCAAGAGTCTGGGACAGACAGACACCCGACCCAGGCTTCTCTTCCCACACTCACTGCTAGTCATGTTGGGTGGGGTTTTTCACTGTGCTGTGCAGCCCCTTGCCACTCTGCAATGGTCTCACTGTGTTTATCTCCTTCCTTGTCCTGCAGAGATGTGAGCTGTGGCTTTGGTGGAGAGTTTGGAGAGGAGTATTTGCAGCTCTTGATTCTAGAGCCTCCCTGATGTCCCTTCTGTTTCTGCGCCTCTGTCCTCCCTCTGCCTGTGCAAGGAGCAGCACTTCCATGCTACATGGTCCTAACTGCACTGGGGAAGAGCCTGCCTAGTGCCAACCACCATCTTCTGGCATAGCCACAAAGCGCAAATGTGGACTGATCATCTGAGCTGACCAGTTCTTTCCAACTTGCTTTTTCAGTTGCCTCTCTGATTGGCACCAAGAGAATGGGGATGTTGTGTCTGAGTTTCTGGAGTACCTGTTTGCACCAGTCTTTTGGCAGTGTTGGACTTTGATCTGTGGCAACTTACTGTGGTCTGAGCTTGTCTCACCGCCAGCCAGAGTGTATCACCTTCAAGAGGAAGATGGTATGTGCGGTGGTGGGTGTCTTGCTGAGCCTAAGTTGAACCACAAGTGGTAAACTGAGACCGAGCTGGATGTCCTGTTTCACTGCTCCAGCTGGCTTCTAGGAGGGCTCCCAGTGCTTTGTAGGTACCCCTCTGCTGTGGAGTTTGTAGCTCCCAGACAGACAGGATGCCAGAGCCCAAAGGAGCAGGAGTAGGACCCTGAGGTCCTGGTGTCTGCCTTGGTAGGCTGCCAGCAGGAGCAATGGGAGGCTGAGGGTGCTCTACAGCTGCAGAGCAGCTCTGTGCTCACCAGGAGATCTGCTGGTGTTTGCTGGCTGGTGATCACTGGCAATGGTACAGATGGCTCTGCTGAAGCTCCCATAAGCCTCTCTTCCATGGGCAGAGCAGGACTTGGCCAGCCCTGAGATCTGAATAACCCTTGGTGAGGGTGCAAAGCTTTGCCTTACAAGTGGGCTCGTCAACTGCTGTGGCTCCATGGACTTGAGAGGTTTCTGCCTCTGATACCTGAGGAAGAACCAGGAAGTGTTTGCAGTACTCTACTAGCACCTTGATGTCTCCTTCAGCTTCAGAAGAGCCTATTCTAATGGTGGTGTTTATCTGGACCTTTGCTCTGCCTGGATATCCTCAGATAAGGACCTTTCCTGGATGCCATGTGCCTCTGACCTCACTGTTGCTGTAAATACTGTAAAAATGACATTGTACTGTGTACAGATGGTGTATATTTTATGAACAGAAGTTTAAGCCTCTGCACTGGTCTGTCTGTTTTGTCTAGCTTGTTCCCATGCATCCGTTTCCTCTCCTGAACTGCTTGAAGTGGGGCAGGCACAGGGGTGGCAGCAATGCTGGTGTAAGGAGGAGGAGGAGGGCAGTGGGAAGGGATGCCTGTGTTGCCCAGGGTGGCTGCAAGGCTGAGTTCTGCATCATCTCTAGTGGCTGCCATACAGCGTGAGGTGAGATCTTCTGGGGAAGGGCTATAGAAGACTTCATTAAGCAGCCTTCCTCCACCTGAAGAGGAGGGGATAAAAAGAATGTGGCAGAGGGAAGGACCGGAGTCCAGTGTCAGCCCTCGGTGCTGACCCTGCTGGGAAAGCAGGGGAGAGGGAGGCTAGAGCTGAACTGCTGGAGTGCTCATCAGCAGCTCCAGGGAGGGAACAGGGTGGGTAAGCGGCTGTGGCAGAAGCTCAGATGCCCCTTTGTGTGAGTCCTGGCCTGGGGACAGCATAGATAAGCCAGCCAGGGTGTGCGGCACATGGGGTGGATGTTGCCTGGAGCCAAGCCCAGTCTTCCTTACCAGCTGCTAGAAGAGACAAAGCACAAGGCCCCTTGTTTCTTCAGGTGGCCAAGAATACCTCTACCCAACTCCAGGGAGAATATGCCTGTGGATTCTGTGAACACTGCAACACTTTAGGTGCATTTGTGATTCCCCTGTTTCCTCCTTGGTCATGTCAATGGGGACAGGTCCCACACCAGCTAGTGGCTCCCAAGAAGGTGCCTAGTGCCCTATTCCTCAGGGTGGACTGGAGTGCCTGAGGAAGGCTCCTGGTGTCTACAGCTTTGTAAGGGCAATATGTATAGGTCATGTTGGGGTGTGCTCTCCAGGGTCTTCTGCAGGGTACCTCTGCAGGGTACCTAGGGTGGCTGTGGGGAGATGGGGTAACCTGCAGCATCTCAGGGCGTGCACTGGGAGGCCTGATGCAATGTCAGGCTAGTTTGGCTACTGTGCTGTTTTACACCATGGCTTGTCTGTGCATCAGACTCAGAGTCCCCAGTTTTGGAAGAAACACGTGTAGGCCTGATTCTCTTCTTGAAAGCCACCTGCTTTACCCTAAAAATACATTGCAGGAAGTATTTCTTTATTGAAAGAAACAAAAGGCCAGCTAGACCCTTTGCCATACAGGCAGATTAACATGGTTTTATTGCTGATGGAAAGGCTAGGGTGTCTATGGGAGATACCATGTACAGATGTTGCTCTAGGGACTTGACTTGATGAAGGATGTGCCCTGGGGCATGTTTTCTTGGTTGCTGACACTTGCAATAACCCCAGAAACACAAGCTCAGGGAGCATGGGTTTGCAGCCCTCTGGTATGGCAAGATTTGGCAGTCATGAGGATACTCATGAGGTTTACCTGTAAGAAGTTTCTCCTTCACAGACATGGTTCTGGAATATGTGATGAGCAGGAGGAATTCATGGGGAGAGCATGGAGAGATTCTGCTTGCCTCTTGTGTGGTGACACTCCCCTTCTTTGCCCATGACTTTCCTGGGGAGGTGTACAATGTGCACCACAGTTGCAAGCATCTGAGTGGGAAGTGAGTCAGTTTCAGGCTCTCTCCCACCACTTTGTTCATGAGATGTGCTGTCCTTTAGGATGCTGGTCATCTAATCTGCCAACTTGACGCCCAGCTGGGACCCAAAGTCAGTTGAAGGAGTATTAATGGATGTTTATGCTGCAACTTTGAGTTCTCAGGAAGGTAGACAGCCCAGGCTGGAATAAGATTGTGCCTTTCTACTCCTGGCCCTCCTGGACAGGTGCTGTTCTTGGAAACAGCAGGGCTGTAGAGGTCAGCTGGCATTTCTGAGTGTTTCTAGATAAGCCCTCGGTACGACAGGCTACAGTGGGGGCAGTTCTTGTCATGACTCTCCTTGTGTTGCACATATGGGTGTTGGTATGCCTCAAAGAGCAGCTGAAAAATGAGGGTGATGATGATGCATTGGGGCTGCGGGTGGAGGCGATGTTCCATGATGCTTGGCTGAGTGGTGGGACTGGGCCAGCTCACCCCACTCTGTGGGAAGACCCATCTAACATCAAAGGAGGTAGGGCAGCGAGAGAGGCTGGGACCGTCCGTGCCCTGTGTGCAGTGGGCGGCTGATGAACAGTGGGACCCTAATGTCACTTGGGACATTTTTCCCCTGTGAGTCATTGCACCTTTGCAGTCTAACTCTGAGTCTGACATTTATTCCACCCACTATTGCTTTCCCTCTCTGGGCATCATAAGTTAAGGTTCGACTCTACATGGGGAGGTTGTTTTTAAAAGGCATCCCCAGCCCCACTGCCAGCCAGGGCTCTGAGCTGCTGTGGCGTGCAACACGGGAACCACCGCTTCCTGTTGCAGGAACCGCGTGCACGCGCCTACCGCAGAGGCAGTTTGCCAGATCCCATCCCAGCAAGATGTCTGAAAATGTTGCTAAGCAGCTACATACATAAATACATTCAAACCCCCAAATATGCTGCAGCTGATACAACCCTGCAGCAAAAGAACAGACCAGGGGACATGCGGGAGGGATTGTTTGTTGTGTGCATTACTGGGAGACAGCCTTGGTCTGTACTTGGTTCTATGGGTTGGCCTTTGAGACATGTGGACCACATCACTGTTGCCCATGCTGCAAGGCCAAACTGTCCCAAGAACTATGCGATCCTTCCCAGGGTTCGTGGCACCTCCAGGGCCTGTGATGTGCTCCAGTGGTACCTGCTCAGGAAAGGCCTGGCAGAAGAAAGGAAGAGCTGTGGGCAGCAAAGGACAACCCAAGCACTGATGCCACGTGTGGTTCTCAGTATGGTGTTGGTGGCTCCTGTTTGCGGTGTTGGTCCAGCAGTGTAGAAGGTCATCAAGAAGGTGTAATACGGCATGAAATACCTGGCCACAGTCAAGGACTCCATTAATCCTTGTGCATGTGTTCCAAGCCATTCCACATCTACATGCTTCTGCTCCAACATGAGCAACTCTCAGCCTGCACCCAGGAGTCTGCTATCCCCTGTCTCCTCTGCCAGGACAGGGTGTCATGGAGCCAATGCCAGCACCAGGAAAGCTTGTGATTGTGTGGGGTCCAGCCTAACCCTTGGGCATGTTCACAGACACCACTGTCAGCCACCACCAGTTTGGGGGGGGGACGTATCCTGTGTACTGCTAAGGGCTCAGTGGTCTGACCTTGCTGAGATGTTCTCATCTCTACAGGCATGGTCTCTCTCAGCTTCTCCAACAGGATGGCAGGGGAGGTCCTTTCCTGGGGACCTTTTCTGGGAGTCATTTGGGTAACGAATGGTGGAGAGGCATTGATGGCGGGCGGGCAGGCAATGATGACATCTGCCAGCCCAAAGGAATATGGTTATCCAAGGACTGCCCAGCCTGGGAGGGCTGTTGCCTTACAGCCACCTTCTAGTATGTAGCGTATTAAGAGCAGAGAAGGGCTGAGGCTAACAGAGGCAGTTAGAGTCAACTGTCCCTTTTGCGTGTTTGCAGTGCGGTTGCTGCAAAATAATCAGTGCTAACAAGCACATTCTGAGATGTGTCACTTCCACCCTCAGGCTCACTCGGAGGAGACTGGACTAGGGCCAATGAGCCCTGGGAGCAGTGAGGTTGAGCTGCATTTTGTGTGGGGCTCTGCAAAGGGTCCCCAGAGCTGCACGGGGCCTAACAGGACACGGCTTCATACTCTGTAAGGTCTGAGGTACCAAGAGCAGAGGGTGCTGGAGCAGTGCAGGGTGAGCCTCAGAGCAACCCTGATGTGTGTCACTTTGCATCCAGTGTAGGCTGGATGCTATGGCATGAACAGGAGGGTGACCAGCCCAGGCAGATGGGACTGAAGGCACCATGTCCTGGTCCCAGGATGACCAAAAGTGGTGAGAGATCTGTCCCTTCCAGGTCAGTAACGTGATGCGAAGAGGGGCAGGTGGCCTGGTAGAGAGCAAATTTTGCTTCTCAAGGCTCCTGGGGTGCCATCTTCACTCCGGTCCTTCTCATGGTCTTCCTGTCCTCCACTGCAGTCCTCCTTCACGGATTGCAGAGGACCTACTAGGTCCTAGGATTGTAGGTCCTACTAGAGGTGGCTGGGGAGAAACCTTGGGTCAGAGCAGGCATGTGGCGCCTGTGCAGGGCCGCGGTGCTGCCGGCCCCGCTTCCAGCCACGTGCTCGCCTTGTTGCGGAGCTGCTGCCTGGCAACCGTCGGCCTGTTTTCTTAGAAGCAAGAATAGCCTGTGCTGGGCTGCCAAGAGACGGGAAGTGGCTAACCAGAACTGAGGCAATCACACAGACCTCCTACCTCTGCCATTTTTTTTTCTATAAGCCCAGGTGCAAACCCAGCCTTTTGAGATAAAGCAGTGTTTATTTAGGAGTAGAGGAGGCACTACTGTGTTGTTGAGCTTAGGGCATCCTGGCAGGGCATCCCAGAGGAGGAGAGGTGCTGGAGTCCTGTACACATGAACTCTGGGGTACAGGGATGAGAGATTGAGTAGAGGTGGCCTGTAGCCCCATGTGCACTGGATGGAGGTGAGCCACCTCCTTCCCTTGCAGCACAGAGGGCATCCAGAAACCTCCCTGGCAGCCCTGCAGCTAAAATAGGGCCACCTTTCCAGCTCATGTGGAGGAAGGAAGGCAGCACACAGATGTCAGGCCTTCTGGTTGTGCATGGAGGCTGACAGAGGGGGGATGCGATCCTTTCAGCAGGTCTGGTATGATCCAATGAAGTTGTTCCCATCTGGAGGTATCTCCCGAGCTTCTGGGCAGCACGCAGTTTTCTGGCTTGGGGATTTCTGGGCCACACTGTTTTGGAAAGTAGCCATATCCATTTAGGGGAAGTATCTGGCCATTCAGACGCTCTGGCTGGGCCAGATGATGCAAGATGCTGTAACTATTTTTAGGAGATAACCTAGCCCTGGGGGATGTTGCCTGTTGCTTCCTTTCTTTTCTGACAAGCCCTCTTGTGTGGCTTAGGGGGAATCCTCCCGTGCTTATGGGATGGGGAGATGTGCCCTTTTAGGTCCTGAATTAAAAACATGTTTTCTAGCATGCTTTTAGACTGGAGCTAGAGAGGTGCCAGAGGGCAGAAAGCAGATCCCTTTGTATTCCATACATTTCCCCTTAGAAGAACATCTCATCATTCCTCACCTCTCAAGACCCCAGTTTACCCTGTCCTGATTTTATGATCTGAGTTCACCTTTGGAGCCAAACAGGTTTGCAGCAGACAAGCAAGTACATGTTGCTGTCCCCCTCCTCCAAGGGAGAGAAAAGGATCGCTAGTTTTGTGGACCAAAGGCTCGGCCGCTCTGCACCGCTAGCTGCACTGTTACCTCATCTGCCCCGACCTGGGACCTGAGCTACAAGCAGGGGTCTTTGGCCTATAAACCAAGATGTCAGGATCCACAGGGCACTTGTAGCCTTTAACGGCCTGGAGTAGCCTCACGTGGGGCCTCCACACTCATCTTGCCTATGGGCCCAGCAGACTGTTTCAGCTCAGCCCTGGCTCATCAGTCCCTGCCTCAGCTGTGCTGTAGAAGTGCCAGTCTCTTGCTCAGCCAAAGCCATGGACTGACTTCTTGGCCCAACTTTGGGCCTGCCTTTTCTCTATGAGCTTGCCTGATGAACTGGACTCCTGGCTGAATCTGGTTGTTACTAGCAATGTGTGAATCCCTGCCTGATGATGACCCTTTCCCTGGTGGTCTCTGCTGAGATGCCAAGGCCTGGCAAGAGAACAGAGACTTGTCAACTGCTTTGCCTTGGCAGAGGAAGGCTTGTACTTGCTGCTTCTAGCTCTCAGCTGCCTCCTGGCTCCTGCCCGTTTGCAGACATCTAGATGTTTTAGCAGGGAATGCAGATCTCCAATGCCCCAAACATGGGGCATTCCCCCATATTGGGGGGACATGGACAGTTCCCTTAGCTGTCTTTCATTATCTCTTCAATGCCATCAGAACCAGACCCCAGGACACGTGTTGTTGGGAGATCAGTGGAGGATGGATGTTGACCCTGTCTGTCTCCAGATGTAAAGAATCCAACTATCCTCAGCTCCTGAAACAAGAGCCCTAATATTTTTGAACCATGGACTGGAGACATCCGGTTGTGCTGGATGAGTAGAGTTTTGCGTAGCTTCCTCCAAGGGAAACCTGTGCTTAGGCAAGTGGGGAAATGAGAACAGACTTTGACTGCTTCTATATGTTGAAACTATTCCTCAGAAAGAGACGTCCTCCGCAGAACTGAAAGGGGATGATGTAGCCTGGAAACTGCAGTCCCATCACCCCCTTGCAGTCCTCAACCACAGCTTCTGCCATCGAGACAGCAGATCTCAGCAGTGCTGATGTGAAAATGGTACCATGGAGGGATGTGAAACCATGGAGAGATTCAGCAGGGACATAGAAGATTTGAGATTTCACAAGACACTCTGTGCTGGGGACTCCCAGCTATTCTGTAAGAAAGGCTCACAGGACAGAGGCTGGTTGGTTACTGCAGATCTGCACAGGAAGCTGCAGTTCAGGATGAGCATTCTCAGATCAGGTTAGAAATGAAAAGAACATGGCTTTGAGTCCGTCATGGGCAAGGCAAGAAATCAGAAGCTTCAGCTGCCATGGTGCGTTCAGCCTACCTGCGAGGAAGAGTTGTGCAAGGATGAGGCTAGCAAAGCTGGAACGGGCAGCTGCAGGAGGAGGAGAGTCTTCACTACACACAGGGTGTTCAGAAAGCCAGACTGAACATGTCACAGTGACCTCCCAGGGCAGCCTTTAGGGCTCACAGAAGACTCCCCAGATTCTACCAGATCTCATCAAGATGTTGGCCAATGGGCAAGGGGTCTCTCCTAGACCATCTTCCTTTGCGAGGATGCTTTAGGGCATGTGAACTCCTTGAGCGCCCAAATTCACCTACATGGAGGATTTGCTGTAATGCTGAGGTGTCCAGACTGAAAATTACCGATATCAGCTACAGCTTGAAATTTTGCTCCTCGTTTACATGCCCAGCCCTGATTTCCATCACCAGTACCTCCAGGAAACCCCAAGGACTCTCCTCACCTCCAAGTGCCTTGAGAAGAGTGCTGGAAAAGTCGACAGTAGACTTCCATGCAGTACATGGTATCTTAAGAGCTACCAAGGCAGGCCAGGTTTGTATGGAATGCCCTGGAACCTTGTACCATCACTCTTAGATTCCAGCACAATGTTGGGGCACTTCTCCAGCCGTGGTGGACCTGCTCTTGTGCCCCTGAAAAAGTCCTCATGGAGTGATTTTTCCCATGTTACCCAGAGGACTGGTGATCACCACAGTGTCAGATAAGCTGTAACTGAGAGTGCGATGTGAGTGTGTTTCCTCCGTAGGATATAAGCATCCCTGAACAAGAGAAGACGAACTTCTCCTGGGCCTTGCTGAGGTTTCAGCCAGCATATCCAGAGGGAAAGGTAGCTGACTGCCTGCAGTCATGGGGATTTTGTGCTTCTCTCTCCTGGCAGCTGTTCCGCTTGCAGCCCCTGTCCCATGTTCCTCCATAGCAGCCTGCGTCTGACATCATCACCAAGGTATCCAAAAACACAATGCAGGCGGCTGCGGCCAGCACGGCATCCTGTCTCTTCATCTCACTGGGTCATTTCCCTGGATTGTTCTGCCCTGCTAGGACAAAGGCTGGCTGTTTGCTGTCCCTGGGGACGGACACACAGCGTCGCTCTCAGCTGGTGGAATTATGTTCAAAGGCAGAGCACGTCTGGGGCAAGGGACAACAGCAGGGAAAGATCATCCTGTCCCTCCTGGCCTTCTCCTCCTCCTCCTCTCACCTTTCCCTCTACTTCTTTAAGGGCCGTCCTCCTGCAATCCCAGCCAAAGACGTCAGCCAGCCCTCAAGCACAGGACAGGAGCCTTCATTTCCATCCTAGGCAAAGTCCTTGGGCTGATAGGGATTACAGCAAGCCCAGTTTAGGCCAAGACTGACAAAGAACAGACAGAGTTGGTCCTGGCTGGGGCTCCCTGATGGTTTAGCTGGCATTAATCTTAAAATTAAACTGATTAAACTAATACCAGGAGAGTCCGGCACCATGTCACCATTCCTCTGGCACCAAGCACTGGCATTCAAGAAGGCGACTAAGCCTGCAAATACTCCAGGCCTTCCTGGATGAGGTTTTCAACATAATCACTTAAGATTTTTCTGCACTCAGAGTGTAGCAGCCTCTACAGTGACTATTGGACTTGAAGTACCTTTTCTCCTTGCACTTTTTATGTTTTTATGGTTTAAAGGACCATCTTTTCTTGCTGTATCAAGGTTTTGTGTCCTGCTTCTATTGCTTTTTTTTTTTTTGTACTCACTGTAGGGCCTTTTTAGATTTTAAAGTGCAATTCTCCTCACAGTCTGTTGTAAAACTTGCTTTTCTGGGATTTGTTCTTGAACTCTCTTGCCTCCCAGCTATGCAGTTGCTGATGGTCAAACTGCTTATAGACACTGCACACCAATATGAGGTGGACAAGGCAGCAGGAGATGAGCCCCTCTGCACGGTTAGCTTGCCCCTGAGGGCAGACTCCTCCTTTCTCCGTGTGCTCACCACACTGGCCAGCAGCTCTGCCACCACACTCCCTGTGGGGACAGACAGCTGCTCGTTTACTTTTTGAGGATCACCTCCGTCCACCCCCATGCTGGGAGCCTGGTGCGGAGCTCTCCAGCAGACAACGGGGCAAGGCCGTGCCTCGGCAGGCACAAGCTGTGCCCGTCACAGAGACGTCTCTCTGGATGTGCTCTGCAAGTGGGGCGAACCGCCCACAGCGGGGTGGCGGGAGCTGCATGCTCCCAGCTCTGCTCCCTGCCTCCCTTTCTGTCCCAGGGAACCATGTGTTTCCAGCTTCTGCTATTTCAGGGTTTCCTATTTCCCTCAAGCAAGCAGCTTCCCAGCACACTGGGGACGAAGCAGGCGACTGTGGGGCTGTCACCACCCGCACGTGACTTTCACATTCAGTCAGGGGATTTTTTTTATTTTTCCTGCAGTGAAGATCTTGGTCAATCAACATAGAAAACAATGGACAGGAAAGCAGGGTGAAGGAGTCTGCCTTCACCTCCCCTGGCTTCTGCATACGTGCTCGTGTATCTCTGGGCTGGAGGGCTGCATTTCTGTTATTGCAATTCCCCCACAGTGCTGCCAGCGCTGAAGTCCTTGTCCCTGCTGTAATGAGCAGGACAGGGGTGTGCTGGAGCAGACCCCTCTCTTTCCTCTCCTCCCAGGCTCCACATACCTGTTCCTCTCAGTGATTGTTGCTGTGCAGGAAGTCTATTTCCTGCTTAGGTTTCTTCCTGTCCCATTTGTCTCTGCTTGCCTTTTTTTGTGAGCTACACAAATGAGAAAATAAAGTCTGCATTTGGGGAAACACTGGTTTCCAAGAGAAAAAGGAAAAGAAAAAGAGAAATAAATGTAAGAAGAAGAAGAAGGAAGAGGAGTGAAAAGGGAGAGAAAGATGTTAATTTAATGGAAAACCCTCTTCTCACCAGGAAATGAAATGGAGATTTTCGCCTACCTCAGGATACCTGCCGCCCAGACTGGATGTCATGGAGCCTCTTGGAAGATGGCCAGAGATGTTCTCCTGAGCCATGGGCAGCAGTTTTCTAAAGGGGGAAGCCGGCAACACGCTGGGAGATGTGGCCAAGAGTGCAAGGTATCTCCCCACTGAGTGGTTTGGGAAGGGGCTGTCTGAACATCGCCACGATGGCTGAACACCCATTGGTCTGTCAAAGGGGGGAGGCTGGGACTGCAGTACGGGATGAACTCCTTAAATTCTGGAGAGGATCCATGCTGTTACACAGAGTACAAAGGCCTTGTGTGGCTCCATGTTCACATTTTTCATGAAGTCCTGCTTTGGGCATTTGGCAACGGGAGGAGCGCAGGGTGCCACATATGAGGGCCATCGTTCCTGTAAGGAACACAGAGGGCTGCTCTCAAGAGTGTTGATGGCAAGGACCTCCTCTGTGAGGCTCCTGGGATGTCCACAGACCTGGGGGCAGTAACTCAGACAATGAGGAGAGGACCAAAGCAGCAGCCAGGGCAGGGGAGACCTCCTCACTGTTGCTTGTGCTAGGGCTCTGGGCAGCACACAGGTACTGCCACCCTCTCCAACCAAGCCATCCACAGCGAGGGACCTGCTGTCCTGAATGACGATGGAGGAAGGCTCAATCCAGCAGCTCCTGCTCCCAGGGAAGCAGGCAGTGGGGAGAGGGCAGCAAGAGCACCCATCAGCTCTGCACATACCCCAGGAGGAACCGATCCATCTGCCATGTCACATATGAGGTGCATAGTGCAAGGATGTTGTGGGGCTAAGGCCAGAGGAGCTGGTGCTTGTTTGGCACTAATCACCCAGCCTTCCTCCCCTTACAGGGGAACCTCGCCAACCTGCATAATCACAGAGAAGATCAGATAAATCCAGAGGCAGGGCCTTCCTCTTCAAAACAATATTAACTGACACAGAGAGATGTAGGTGTCACCTTTTAAGATACCTTCTAAATGCTAAAACCAGAGTGTGTCTTCTCCTACAGCCCTGAAATGGAAGCATTGCCAGCCCTACCATGACATTCAATCTCTTTGCTCCCTCCTGGTGTGATTGGGAAGCCCAGGATAGCAAGACTTTGGGCACTGGGTGGGAGTTTTTTCTATTCAGAGCTTTAAGGCGTTTCAGGAGTCATGGGAGAAGATGTCCTTTGGGGAAGCAGACACATCTACACAGTAAGGGAACTGCGCTCTATCCTGTGACACGGCTGGGCTCACCCTGAGGAAATGAAAGAGACTCCCCAGCAAAGTGGATCTCTGCGCCAGGGAGAGGACAATGATCCTGACTGCTGGTCCCCATGGCCGCAAGGCCTGAGAGGTGCCTGCTGCAGGGGTCAGCCCCATGCCGACAGCGACACCGGGTTTTGCTCCACTTCCAGTGCTGACACCTGCTGTGTTCTGGTCACAGCCTTGTGTCATTCTGTGACGTCTCCCAGCAGAGACCAGTCACTTTTCCAAGAATGGAGAAGAAATATTCTGGGTGTTCAGTCAGTTTCTATGGAAGAAAGAAAAGAAGCATCCAGGGACAGTGACCTGCAGTTTTCTGACCATCCTATGCTCCAAGTGAGTTATGCAACAGGATGTGACTTCTGGAGTGGGCAGCAGCAAGCCAGAATTACAAGCTTCCCAGTGGGGATAATGGGGAGTTCAAGTAAGGCGCTTGCTGCCATTCACAGTCCCCACCGAGCTGGACAGCTCATATCCGCACCATTGCTGCCCTCTAGTGCTGCCAGAATGCACACTGGTGCCCGCCCCAGGCAGACCGGTATTACCAGTAATGCACTGAGATGGGGACTCTGGTAGTAAGAAACTGCTGCACTGCCTCAGGGAAGGCTGTTACGAGTCTGTATCACATAAGAGTCCAGACACCCTGGCCAGGAATGGCTTGTAATAGGTAGAGGGTGCGCAATGTGTAACCAACCCCAACTGCTGTTCCAAGAGCTTGGGGTGTTAAAGATGCTGTGCGCTGAGGGTGGAAACAAGAGGCTTAGGAGCAAATCTCTGCAGAAGCTGCTGCAGCTCTTTGTCCTGCAGCCGCCCCTACACCTACTGCTCAGCCTGCCCTGGCAGGTGGGGAGAAGAAACTGCGGCACTGCTGCTCTCCATCCTGCCCTGGGTCACAAACAGCTCAGGGCTGTGGCAGGGAGAGTGGTTTGCTCCACTCGCCTGTGAGAACACTGGGCCTGCAGGCCCCATCCTTGGCAGAAGACCCGAAGGAGCCCGAACTTGCCATCCTTGCCCTCCCCACAGCCAGCCCTGGCCTCAGGCTGCTCCCTGCCTCCAGGGACCCAGCCTGACACAGGCAGCAGCTCGGCGGGGGCAGCAGGGCAGTGCTGGGGTCGCAGCAGGTAGCGGCAGAGCTCATGAGAGCAGGGGCATTCAGCTCAGGTGGGTGGTAAAGCAGCTGCCATATCAATCTGTCATGAGCGACTGCTTCAAACCCAAGGGGTGACGACACAAGCGCTAAACTCCAACTGCATCTGCTTACTGAAGTCTGGCCTAGGGCACTTCATCTTACTGTGAGGGCCTTTCTCTTGTTTACTCCAGGCATCTCAAAGCCTCAGCACTTTCCCAGCACTCCGGACGTTCCCCTTCTCATCCTGTGAAACAGCTTGGTGGCGTCCAGACCTCTTGTCCTAAACTCACCCTTCTTCCATGGTATATATTTTCTCCCCAGGCACACCTTCCTTGAGTTCTGGCAGGTTTAATTTCAATGCTGTAATAAAAGAAGATGATTTATCAATGCTGTCTTGACACTTAGCAAGAGACCACGGCCCACAGCTGGGATACCCTGTCCAGCTCTGCTTGCTATCAGGCTGTTCCATGCTTGTGTCTTCCACAAGACACGAGTTGTCTGTGGGTGCGCTGGAAACAGCAGGTGCTAATATCTCCTCTCCATAGTTAGGGGCTTAATAGGGAAAGCAATTCCTGGAATTGGAAATTTTCCTGTCAGGGAGCATTTTCCTCCAGGCATCTCTCAAGCTTCTGACCTTCCAGGCACGCTCAGGCGTTTCTTGGGAAGGTGGGATGGAAAATTACCCACATTTTTCTCCCGCTGTTGGAGAAAGCCATTACCTTGGGTTCTTTAGGAAAGAATCTCCTCCATGTCCCCATGAAGGGGTGCAACACATGAGGCAAAGAGAAGGTGGGAGAGGGGACTCTGCTGCCACCAAGAGGCTTTAAGAGCAGGTACAAGGTATCTGGACAGGCTGGATCAATGGGCAGAGACCAACTGTATGAGGTTCAACAAGGCCAAGGGCTGGGTCCTGCACTGCGGTCACAACAGCCCCAAGCAGCGCTGCAGGCTGGGGCAGAGCAGCTGCAGAGCTTATGACAGAAAAAGATCTGGGTGGCTGGTCAGGGCGGCTGAACAGGAGCCACCAGTGAGTCCAGGTGGCCAAGGAACAGCCAGCAGGAGCGGGGAAGGGATCGTCCCCCTGTGCTCCACGTGGCTGAGGCCTCCCCTCGAATCCTGTGCTCAGCTATGGGTCCTTTGCTGCGAGAAGGACACGGAGGTGCTGGAGCGTGTCCAAAGGAGGGCAGCGAAGCTGGTGCAGGGCTGGAGCACAGAGCTCCTGAGGAGCGGCTGAGGGAGCTGGGGTTCTTTAGCCTGGAGAGGAGGGGGCTCAGGGGAGACCTTCCCACCCTCTACAGTGACCTGAGAGGAGGTTGTAGCCAGGCAGGGGTCGGTCTGTTCTCCAGAAAAACGGCAGACAGAACAAGGGGAAATGGCCTCAAGTTGCACCAGGGGCGGTTCAAGGTTAGACATCAGGAGGAATTTCCACAAGGGAAGAGGAGTCGAGCTCATGGTCTCGTGCGCGAGGCGATGGCCTCCAGGCCTGCCACGGCCGGGCCTCCCCGCCCCTCCCCGCCCCTCCCCTCCCCTCCCCGCCCCTCCCCTCCCCTCCCCTCCCCTCCCCTCCCCTCCGTGCGCGGGGGCGGTCCCGCTGGGGCGCCCGCCCCGCCCCGCCCTTCTCCTGCTCGGGAGCCCTGTCTGGCAGGAGCCCGGCGCCCACACTCAAGATGGCGCTCGCGGACCTCGCCCCTGCCTCAGAGCCGCGCCGTGCGCTTGCGCACTAGCCCCTCTCGGCCAGCGGGCGGGCCAATAGGGGAGACGCGCAGGAGGGGGCGGGGCGCGGGGCGCGGCGCGGCGCGGCGTCACGTGGGCGCCCTTCCTCGCCCCGCCGCGTATGGCGCCGCGCAGGTGCGGGGCGGCCGGGGGCGGGTGGCTGCGGCGGGGAGGAGAGGGGCTGCGGGCAGGGACGGGGCTGCAGCGTGCGGGGCGGGCTCCGGGGTGCCCGGAGAAGGGCCGGGTTCTGCGGCAGGGCTGCGGGCTCGGGGTGGCCGCCCCGGCCTGTGCTGGGGAGCAGGAAGCTTCCGCGCCAGCGGGGCGGTTGGTGGCAGCGGGCCCGGCGCGTCCTGGCTCCGTGTCCTGCCAGCCCGCTCGCCGCTCCACGGGGTCGCAGCGGGGAGCGGCCTGCCCGGCCTCGCGGTTCGGGGGCTGGCAGCAGGGCGGCGCGGGGGCCTGTGGCCGCGGGCGGGCGGGCAAGGAGCTGCAGGTCGCTGCTAAAGAAGAACTAACAAGAACTTGGTACCTTTGAAAGCCCGAAAGCCTTCATCTTAAAACTGAAAAGATTTTTTTTTTTTTACTCAAGTGTACAGAATAATTTACTGTTAGAAGTCGACAGCCAGTGTCTGGGTGCTGTAAATTGTAAGAACTGAGTCAGCCTAAGTAGGGCAGGAATGGAGTCTGGTGGCGTAACGTGTAAAAGTAGGTGGTTTCCTGGGTTTCCTATTGACAGAGCTGGGGGAATGAAACCGTGCGCCCTTGACGTGTGTTTTGCAGGGAGGTCTAGTGTTGTTGATAGAGGTTTTTAGAGCACTCGAGGTGCTGTGAGTGTGGTCACGGTGTTGCTTGTGTGCCCACCAGCCCTTCAGGTGAGACGTGCTGATGGGAGGCCCTGGAGCTGCAGCACGTTTGCAGTCTGGCTCTCAGAGGGCTGTGTCCTTGTGGTTGTGGCTTTGCTTGCTTGGCTTCCTTTGGGGCTTAAAGTGAGGAGATAGCCATGAATACAGCCCTAGTTTTGGTGGAGGGCTTTCCCACGTAAGGCTTTGTGATGCTTTGTTAAGATCAGACTTCAGTTTTATTTGCTTTCCTCTAGGAGATCATTCTACTGGCATGTCCTTTGAGTTGGCTTTTTCATTCTCCTGTGTCCCCAGGACTGTTGCCATTTTGCTGCTTTTATAGAGGAGTTATGGGTTCTAACGCAGCCATCCTTGGAGGTCATTTTTAATACTTTTGAAGCAGCTGGGGAGTCAGTAGAGGAACCGAAGCATGGAGCTGGTATATTTGGAGCAGGCTAAACTCCTGGGGAAGCTCACAGTTCCAGCGGGAACCCTTTGGAGTCGTCGTGTTTCTGTCCCTTGTATTTGCACCGGATTGCAAAGTCTGCATGGTCTGAGTCTTGCTGCATCTGCATCCTCGTCGGGGTGAAGACGGGAGCTTAGGTTTTAAGCTGCTTGCTCCGGGTGACTCTGCTCCAGCAGGTAGCACAGAGCAGCGCAGGAGGTTTAGATTCATCTCTCGCTCCACGTGGCCTGGGCAGTGGTGCACGAGCCGCGTGGCAGCCCCGCGGATGGGCAGCTCTGACTGAATCTGTCTGCTCGTATCCTTGGTGCGGATGGGTGCTCTTCCTGCGTGCCTGAAGTTACCGCTGAGTTGGTAGCTGCTCTGCAGCAGTCGGGGCCTGTGGGAGAGGAGAGCTCCGCTGCCCCGCTCGGGACCGCGTGTAGCAGAGCTGTCCGAGGGCAGCGTTGCTGCAGGCTTGAGTATGGCCCTGAAGCAAGGGAGTATTTGCTTGTCCTGCCTCTCCGGCTAGACCATGGCCATAGCGAAGCGCAGCCAAGTTCATGTGCTACCAGAGCTTCAAACAGCAATGTTTCACAGTCAGAGAAATTTATGCTGTAAAGCAGCCGTGTTCTGAAGCTGCAGGCTCTCGTCTGTGAATGTTGGCACTTGTGCATGGAAATGCTGCAGGTTGGGCAGTGCAGGGAATTGCTGCCTGGAAGCCACAGTGCTTTGCTCATCGGGATGTCCTGTAGAGTTTTCTCTGAAGCTTGCCCAGGGAAGCCCCTCAGTGTTTAGTCTCCAAACACTCACTGGAGATTCAGGAAGGACAGTTCAGTGCGAAATGCGTAACCTCATTCTGCATCTCTTTTACTGCTTGTTTTGACAAGGTGAAGTGGTTCATGAGGGCAGGAAGAGGACTAGTCCTATCCCTGACACTGGGATAAACAGCTTGTAAATAACGAGGGCGCAGCGCGGTGCTCGGCCAGGCGCCCTGGGAGCAGGCCTCTCGCAGGGCCAGTGCCTGGACTGTGAGCTTAGTACACAGAGACGAGGGGGGAGACTGTTTTAGGGTTATTTTTCAGTGTTTTTTTTTTTTAATCCACTGGGAAGTCAAACTGGTTGAATGTGTGCTCTAAAAGGTGCATGTTGTTCAAAGTGTTGGTCTTATCAGCAACGATAAAGAAGGAATCTATTAGCCCAGTG
The DNA here is from genome assembly GCF_059628265.1 of Tinamus guttatus. Lineage (NCBI taxonomy): Eukaryota > Metazoa > Chordata > Aves > Tinamiformes > Tinamidae > Tinamus > Tinamus guttatus. The sequence continues at coordinate 13,722,055 of NW_028288821.1, read as the reverse complement.
TTGTCTGGGGTGACCTAACGTGTCCGTCTGTGCTCTGAAGTGGGTAGATTTTCTTTAAATAACCAGGCAGGCCATAAATGCAGGGGAGATCTTTCTTTCCCGCCCAAGCTCTGTACTTCAAATTGTGTTGGCAATGGGCTGATAACAGAGATGCTTCCCTCCCTCCTCTCCTTTACAATGATTATTTGGGAGTGGGGCTGTTAGTGCACTGAGATATGAGGTCTTATGATCCAAGTTAGGATCCTTGCCCCTCTCTTTCCAATGGAGGTTTAGGGCTTATGTCAGTTAAAACTGACCTTCACTGGTCTGTAGTGTTCCAGTGTTGTGATCTTTGCTATCCTGTGTTGCTATTAGGAGGCAGGAGCAATCATAAAAACAGGCAGGAAGAAAATTGAAGGGAAACATGGAAGGGGAGAACTTCTGAATCCCCTTTGTGGGTGCAGTGATGCTCTTGAGGAAATTTGACACTACCTCAGTTTCTAAAGGACCTTCCTGGAGGAATTCAGAATGTTAAGACTGACGTTTCCTGCTGACTCTTGATTGCCTCGTGATGAAGGCCTCGTGCCCTGTCTGCAGTGCAAGTTGCTGCTTTTCTTGCTTACAGTTGCCAGAGGCATCGGAGCAAAGGAAGGAGTAACTGAGATATTGAAGCAATTTGATGGTAAATGTTCCTTTTTTCTTTTTTTTAACCTCTTCTGTGGATAAGTGCTCGTGCTCAGAGCAGAAGCACTGGAATAACTTTGAATCAGGCAGCTTGCTGTCATATGGACTTCCCAGCAAACACTTACCCCTTCCTCTCCCATGATCTTGCAGAGTTGCTACTAGTAGTAGCTCTCATAACTTCAAAATACCAAAATGCACCTGAAAGAGCACATGGCTATTAACGTATTTCCATGGAGTTATGCTTTACCTGTCCCTTCCGTGTCCCTCATCTATGGCACGCACTTGAAAACCATGTAAGAAACATTCTTCACTTCCTTTCTGGGAGGAAGGGATGATCTAAGTCTACTAGAAAGCAGAAGGTAGAAAGAAAAACATCCTGGCCCTAAAACACCAGACCTCGTGTCTGTTCTTTGCTGTGTTTTGTAGGCCACTAGTTACTGGAAAGCTCTGCTGCACTGATGGGCTTTCCCCCCCCCTCCCCCCCCCCCGCCATCTCTCCTCTCACAGCAGGGCTTACTCTTCCTGCTACCACCACAAGATCTTGTGAGCTCTATTGCATTTTAAAGCTTGGGATGATCAGCTACTTCCTGGAGCCAGGGGGCAAGGTTTTTCTTTCACCCAGATATTTTTTTCCAGCACCGCTTGTGTGGTTCGAAGGTTTCGTCTGGTTCTGCTGCTGCTTGAGGAAGATGGAGAGCTGCTTTTGTATTATTTTTATTTTTAATTACAAGCCAGTCAGTAAAAAGTTAGCTGCAACACAGATATTTCAGGAAGCGTTCTGGCTGTGAAGCAGTCTCGCTAACAGCACATTGTGACTTTGGCCTGGGACGTGCTGGTAGGACCAAGAGCCAGTCATGTACGGGCTGTGTGACAGTCTGCAATTAGGAAACTGAATATCCTTCTGGAGACACAGCTGCTCTTCATGAACAACTGGTTTGATGGGCTGAATCACCGAGCGTGCTTTGGAGGTTAGTGGCAGTTCAAGTGGCACGGTCAGAGGCAGGATTTCAGAGAGTGATTTAGAGCTTGGAGACTTGGACTTGACACCAGCGTTTGTGGGGCTGCGTTGGGCTGGGACCTTAGCCCTTACCAGACAGCAGCTCTGAAAGGGCAGGTCTGTGCTGTGACGGGGTAGCTCAAGTACGGGAATGCTAGGTGTGAGGTGGGATATATGCCTTTTTTAATGTAGGAGTAGTCGTGTAAAGGACTGGCCCTTTTCAAAGACTATCCAGATAGTGGTGGTGGTTCTGGTCTTCCCTCTGGTTTAAGGAGCTTTCTTCAGCTGCCTGGGCTCTCAAGACCTATTTCTTGGTCTGTTTTCTCCTGTTTCCCCTCCCAGACTTGCCCAACCCTAAAACCCTTGCTATTTTTTTCTCCTCTCTCACTTTCTAATTTTCTTATTGAATCCGTGGTGCTGGAGTTGTAAGGAAGGAGGCCCCAGCAATGCTTCTGGCTGGATCCAGTGCCTAACAGAAGGCATCAAACCTGCCTCAGAGATTTCCATGTCTTCAACTTTCTTTAATAGGGATCTAATTAATGCATCTAATATGACAAAACCCTGATATACCCAGTGTTTCCCTTTCCTGATGTTTGTGGGCAGCTTTGCTTCGAAGCCCTGGGAGGACTTGGAAGGAGTGAGGTTCAAGGAAGGAGGAAGTGGGTGGGCAGGAGGCTGTGCTCTGTCCTCGCACGTCGCCTCTCAAGGAAAAGGTTTCTGGTGGCAGAGGTTGCCATCAGGCTGGTTTTAAACTAATCCAGCTGGTTTGTCTCTCCCTTGACACCTCCCAGCAAAGCTGTTGCCTGATAATAATTGAAGGCAAATGTGAAAGCTCCGTCTAGGAGGTGATTGGTCGCACAGCATATCCCAAATCACCCGCTCCACAGCGCATGGTGCAGTGCAAGCAAGGAGGGAAGTGATGGAACAAACATCTTGGCAATATTGGAAGTTAATGCATGCGGGACGAGGGGTGGTGGCTTGAGGTTATTGGAGTCAAGCAGTGGTATGTTTTGGGGATAAATTTACCAGGAGTTTTGCTGTTGGTTTCTTAGTCATAAGTATTAGGTCTTAAATTTTAGGCCTTAGTGTCTAAATGCAGAATTCAACACGGGGTCTGTGTGCTTGGATGCTTAGGTGTTTTGCATCAGCCTTCTAATTATTCTCGCTGAAATAACGACGTCCTCTTTGCTTATGCAGCGTAGCTTCATGCGCACTTGTTTCTGAAGTCCTGCAAGCCCTGGTTCTGGAAGATCCTTTTCTGAATGAGCCCCTTGAGAATGGAAGTCCCCGGAGACCATCCCGCTCTTAAATGTAGTTTGGGACAGCGTGCAAAGGCAGAGCACATGAGGCAGCTTCCGCAGGGCCCTGCTGCATGATAGAGGCTAGACACAGCACTTCAGTTAAGGTAACCTGAGATACGTGTATTTGTGACTAATTTGATGAATTTCTACAGTGCATGACTTCTGTAGTGTCATATGCCAATTACTGTTAAGTTGCAGAAGTTTGGGTAGGGTTTTCAATTTGAGACAGCGTGGAAGATGTCCATTAAATGTTAAAAGAGGATCTGAAAGACATGTAGTGTTGACAGTGCTACCTCTTATGGATCAAGACAATATTCAATGCTAAACTAATTCTAGGAAGGGATAGACTGTTACACATGCAGCTCCTGAGAAATTTGCAGGAGATCAAGTGGAAAGGAAGGTTACTTTTGCCAGGTGCTTTATTCTTTAGAAGAAAGTCTTCCCTGGAGGGAGGTGAAGAGTGAGCTGAAATTCTGGATTGCTACAAAGCATTTATACACTGCAGTTATTGCAACTCCTCGTGCTACTGACAGCTGCCTTCTGGTGGCTGAGAGGGTGGATAATGACAGACTGGAGACACACACTCAATTTGTAACAGACTGCAGCAACTCTGTTAATTCATAGAATCATAGAATGCTTAAGGTTGGAAGGGACCTCTAGAGGTCATCTAGTCCAACCCCCCTACACACGCAGGGTCACCTAGAGCACGTGGCACAGGACTGCGTCTAAGCGGGTTTGGAAGATCTCCAGAGGAGACTCCACAACCTCTCTGAGCAGCCTGTTCCAGTGCTCTGGCACCCTCACTGTTAAGAAATTTTTCCTTAAGTTCCTATGGAACTTCTGGTGTATCAGTTTGTGGCCATTTCCTCTAGTTCTGTCAGTGGCCACCAGTGAAAAGACGCCAGCCCCATCCTCCTCACTGCCTCCCTTGAGGTACTTATATACACTGATTAGATCCCCTCTCAGCCTTCTCTTCTTCAGCTGAACAGGCCCAGCTCCCTCAGCCTCTCCTCATAGGGCAGATGTTCCAGGCCCCTCATCATCCTTGTAGCCCTGCGCTGGACTCTCTCCAGCAGCTCCACATCCCTCTTGTGCTGTGGGGCCCAGAACTGGACACAATACTCCAGATGCGGCCTCACCAGGGCTGAGTAGAGGGGCAGGATCACCCCCTCGATGAGTCCTTCAGTGAGTCCTGAGAGCTGCTTATGCATTTCAGTCAGTGAGTTAAGCCCCTGGCTCTCTGGTTGCTGTGCCACTTTATCCTGGTTCAATGTACTGGGTTCAGAACTATTGAGCTGCAATGGGTTATTTCAAAAATTCCTTCCTTCTCCACCACCCTCTTTCAGGAGCTTCCAGTTTCTTGAGACATGAAGTAACTGTGCAAGAAAGGAGTTTGTGCCATTTGGATTGAATAGCCAGGCAGTTTGAGGCAGTATATGCCAGCAGAATGAAATTCGTTGCTTTGGCAGAGCTGTATAAAACCAGCTGCACTGTGGGCTGTTCCTAGGAAGCTTGGAAGGGTTTTGTGGAGAGGGAGGTGTTTGGAAGGTAACTCGTGCACACAACGCTTGGCACCCAGCTGCATTCAGGGCATGCCAGTGTAATTTCCACTGCAATTTGGCAGCTTCTCTTTGAATCATTAACAACCACCTCCCCGGGGAGATTCAGCTCATGTACAGGAGGCCTTGCCAACACTCTGGTTCTCCTCCCGTAACCTCCTTACACTTGCAAAGGGAGATCAAGCATTCTGTTCCCACTGGAAGTTTTGTGAGAGCTGGGTGTTTTTAGTTCTCCTTGTGCCTCTGAAAATCCCCTCTTAAGCCTGTTTTAGCCTGTATTTCAATAACAAATGCAGGTGTTTTCAATGTTGCCAAGCAAGAAGCAAGTTGTAGCATCCCCCAAATAAATTTCTTGCCCAAGAGCGCTCTATGCAGCTTGAGGACTTGCTGAAAAGCATGATATAAAAAGGGATAAGATATTTTGCTGGAAGAGATAGAGTACTTGTAGTTAACAAAGATATGAAATATCTGCATTCTGTATGAAATTTTGTAAGTGCGAAACCAAACTGGGTTGTGAAGCGTCATAGAAATATCTGTAGAAGTCTGGCAGCTGTAGTCGTAAAGTCCCTTTTCCTTCTCCTCCTCTTCCCTGCCACTCCTCCAAAAAAAAAAGGAATAAGACAGTGCTTACAAAAAGAGATATTTCATTAGTGCTTTTGAATTTTCCTGTCTGACAGACTTCTGGGTGTAAACTCCATTGGATCTTAAGGACTTCAGCACCTTACTGCCAAAATCTTGTCCTTTTCTAGTTCCAGTAAAAGAACTAAATGTAGCAAATGCATTACAGAAATAATAGGATTATTAATTTGTTCTACGTTGTGTAATCCAAAAGGAAAGATCATCTGTAATAGTGTTTCTAGTATGAATGCTGTGAGACTGTGGAAGGGGTATGTGTTTAACCTGAAAAGTAGAAATAAGTGCTAACAAAATATTCCTTCTGTGGTTGCGGTAGTCTTAGCTGTGAAGTGGAAAATTATCATATTTTATTATTATTTATTAATATATTAATTTTCTATTTGCCTCCTATATGGCAATATATAAAGGATAATTACTTAATACTGCTGCCTAGCGAGTTGTAGTTCCTTTGGCGTGAAACCATGGGTGCTTAGTATCTGGATGTAAGTGCAAAGCTCTGCTTAATATTCTTCTAGAGTACTGGTGGTATAGCTGGGCTATAGCTGCCATGAGTGCCAGGTTGGTTTTGGGAAGCCCTTCTGTTTTTAAGGGGCAGCCGTGTATTTTGCAAATAAGGGAAAGGGTTTATCCTCTTGCCAGAATAATCCTTTTTCACATGATCCTTGTGTTTAGTTGGATCTCGAGGTGCTGCCCTGGGCTTCAGTGCAGCGAAGAGGAGTGTCTGAGCTGGAGGTAACTGGAGAGAGAAGGTGCCAGGGCCCAAAACTTGACTCGTTGCTGCTGCTGCGGTCGGTTGGTAGGGGGTTACAGGGTCTGTGCTGCAGCCAACTGTTTGACTTGGTGACGGACAGGAATGTGCACCTTTGAGCAGCCGCTTGCCTCCTCGCTCCTGGGTGTAGCTCAGTTTATCTGGCTGGGCTGCCTGGTGTTGGCCAGTTCCTTTCAGCCAGGTGAATTCAAGGAAACCTGCTGCATGCTCTTGAATTGGTGAGCCTGCAGCTGGCCTCTAGATGCTTTAAAGTCCTTTAATTGGTAGGCAGGTCTCCTGTGTCTGGAGTAACGGGGTGATTTCCCTTTACCGGTGTCCGTCGGCAGCTCTAGGAACTCTCCTTGGGGAAGGAAGCCTGTAGCTTTGAGTGTAGCATGGGAGAGAGTTTGAAAACACAGCATAATGCTGGATCATGACGCATAGCCGCGTACTTAGTTTCCTCCTCGGGCCTCTGCGGTAACGCTGAAGCTTCAGGAAATTGTGGTTTGGGGCTGGTTTAACTCCCTTTTGCATTTACACTTAGAAACTCACATGCTGAAAGCTTCCTGAAGGTGATTAGTGCTACAAAAGGACTTCTCAGATACGCTTGTAATTTTAGATGAGGGAAACGCACCTTTCACTCTTTGGAGAGCTGGAAGCTGTGCTCAAGCATGAAAATCCTCCAACTTTCTGTCTTCCTTCCTCTTTTGGCCTTATTTCTACAGGCGGCCATAATCAGAGCTGCGAAATGTGATCTAGTGTTGGTATGTCAGGTGCCTCATTCTGGTGGGGAAACTTTAAATATGTTTTACTTGCTCTTGAGGATCAGATGCTCTTGAAGATCCAGGGTCTCTTCATTCAGCAGAAGCAAGAAGTGTTCTTAGTTATTGCAAGGGAAAGGGAAGCTCTACTTTAGGCACCAGGATCTCTCATACATGTGTAAATGCCTTGATGCATCTTGTTCTCTCTGGTGGAGAGCAGAAGATCTTTATTTGGAGTTGAAAGCTGAAGCTTCATCTCAGAACTGGGGTGCGACTTGGAATACGAACAGTGTTTTAGGCCATAGCTTGGTAAAATGCAACACTACTTGCAGCAGATGCTGCGGGTAGTGAGGGCAGGGAGCTCTTGGCATACACGGCGGGCTGCAAACTGCTTCCCTGGTGTCTGGTAGTTATGTTGGTAAATATACAGCAATGTATAGGATAGCTGTGCCAATGAGAAGTATGGGGTGCTTTGATTTGAATCCATGTCTGTATGATGACTTCTTCAATCCTTCTGATGAGATAGCCAAGAAAAACAGGATTCTGTTTGGGGGTCCATTTCCTGATACAATCCCTGAAGATTCCTTATCTGTGTTGAGGACTGTGGATGTTCTTATATGGCTTTCCTATAACGAGGATGGGGAAGAGAAGCCACCCTCAAGCAAAGATAGCAGTAATGCTATGCAAGTGGATTGAAAAACACAAACCTTATTATATAGAGAATGACTAAACAGGAAGTGCACCTGGACCCAAAAGCTGTCAGAAGTCCGTGATTAACATCACAAGGCAGGAACAGATCGTAATGACTCCTGGCAGTGTGCATGGCAAGTGCACAGGGCCTAGCCTCGCTTTGCTGTGGTTCTTCTCTCCTGAATCACTTCCTGCCCGGGAGGCCGAACGGATTGGAATGGAGATGTGTTTCAGTGGGTTGGAAGCAGAGCTGTCTGGTCCAGGAGGAAAAATAAGGGGCATGTGACTTTGGGAACAGAAGTGCCTATTGGGAAGCTAAAGTTCAAGACGGGGTGAAGGTGGAGTCTGAGCCTGTATCTTGAAACAACTGTCTTCAAGCTCTTGTGTTTGGATACCCCTGGTAAAAATAAGGGGAAAAAAGTCAAAACCGCTCAGAAGAGAAGCCGGGCTGTTCCGAGTGGAATTGGAGGGGTGTTTTTGTGGTGTTTATCCCGTGCTGCTCTTCCTCAGGCACGTGTAGAGGTGAGGGGAAGCCGGCCTTGCTGCGCATCTCCAGTGCACTGAGCGCCTCTCTCCTGTCTCACTCACAGGTGTTCCAATTCACTGGCGCCTCTGGCGATCATAGCGTATTTGGGCCCAACTTATTGCAGTATTAACTGTGGAAAAAAATCGTGACAAACATCAGTGAATGTCAAAATGGAAACCGGCTACATTCTGGTGGATGCCAAGTGCTGGGGTTGCCTATGAGGAGTTACTCAGGAGGTGTTTCTCAGCTTTGCAGAGACAGAGGATGGTGGTGCAGAGATGTTGTGCGTTGCAAATGTGTTTTCAACACGCAGGTGGTTGCAGGGCTGGCTCTGCTCCCACGTTGCCCCCAGGTAACTTCCAACTTCAGATAACAGAGGAAACCCCTGAAGGTAGGGAAGCTCAGGAGGGGTTATTCCTGCTGCTCCTGTGGGGAAGCTGAGCACCGAAGACAGGTTGGTGGCTGAAGTTGGGTGCTTGCACAGCCCTTGCTGTGTCCTCTCTTTTCTGCGTGCGAGGAAGCTTGCTGAGCAATGCAAGAACTCGCCAGCCACCACATTCTACTGTCTTAAGGATTTTTTAACGGGAATCTGCAACTGGCTAATGCACAGCTTGGTTTACCAGAGGTGATTTAGCAACCTGTTGGCAATTCCAGTAAGGCTTTAAATATAGTCATGTTCTCTGACTATTAAACATGCCTTCTCATTAACGCAATCCCCTAAAACTGTAGCTGGCACAAATAATATTCCAAAGAACTCGAGCCTGGGCAGGAAGGAGGGAGAACGAACAGGGTTTCCTGGATAAGCCAGTTTGATGCAGCAGGTAACAGCCAATCTGAGTTTGTGCTCAGCAGTGTTCCTTCTAGCAAATCCCTTTGGCACAACTAACATCAGCTCTGAAGCTTTGAGTTAGATGTGAAGATTTTTGTCTTTCCTTTCCTGAAAACTGATGTATCACACTGCCAAGCTGAGGCTTGTCTCCATCAGAACCCTGTTTTGGTGCAGCCGTAGCTACTCTGTGCGTTTTTGGGACGGGCGAGACACTAAGCACTGCCCTTTCCCCACTGGTGTTGGTAAATCGCTTCTGTGGAGAGTAACCCCAAGGTTAGTGTGGATGCCCTGATTGATGTTCACAAAACCAGCTTCTTCCTGGCAGAAAGGAAATAAACGTTTGCCCCTTTTTGTGGATGGAGACATTGAAGCAGCTGCTATGGTTTAGATAATGCTGCAAAGTTGTTTCATGAGGCAGGGAATATCATCCTACAGTTCTGGGCTCCTAGTCAAAACTCTGCCTGCCCCATCTGCGCTGTTTTTTTTCCATGTCTTTTTGCCTGATAAGTTCCAAAAGACAGTTTTCAGAGAATTGGTGATATCTTCCCCAGAGCTGTAATGAAAACAAAGGGTAGGAGCAAGAAGATTCCACCTCCTGGTATGTGGAAGTGGGTGGCTAGATTCGCTGCTGTTCTCTATTGGCACTGGCAAGCGTGGGCCCTTTGCTTTCATCCTTCTCCTTTCTCCTGCCATCTGAAAGGCAGATGTTGCCACAGTTCCCATCATGCCCTGCCTGTTGCCTTTTTTTATTCCCCTTGGAACACTTGAAGACTGCATTCCCACTTGATTTTCTTCAGTTAAATGTGTTCACACATGGAGATTAGGAGCTGCACATGTGGTGCTTGTGTCTGAAGACTGTCAAAGCTTCTCTTAAGAAAATGATGGCAAAGATGCACAGTGCCTTTATCGAGGTAGGTACTTTTCAGGTATTGGTGGGGAAAAGAAAAATAGTGGCAAATAAGTTTTCTCACAGTATACCAGATCAGTGTTTGCAGTGCAGATTAGGGTATTTCTGTAGAAGCTGCCATGGAGCCACTTTGGAGCCTTCTTGGATTTTCTTGATAGTCGTCTGAATAACGAGGTTGTATTGCTGCAAGACACCCTTTGTGTGGTCTTCTAGAAGCAGTAGTGATATCTTCGGACCTAACACCTGAATAATTGAGAGCTCTTAAAGCTTCTTGTGTTGTAGGTGATGAACAGTTTCATCTCGATTGTATGGAAAACACCACAAGTGGTCTCCAGGAGTTGTTCTTTTTCTTGAGAAAACAAAGATACAAACTAAACCCAGTAAGCTTTTCCTCAATGTTCCTTATAAGTGCCAGAGAGTGAGTGAGAAGTGGATATATGCAAATAAATGTTTTAATACACAATAACAAAAGGCTTTTTGGATAATCTTCGAGTTATTACACCCTTGTACAAGATGGTTTAGGCTCTGTTTGTGAAAATAAATCATTACTGACATCAACTTTTAATGTATTGAGAGAGCGTTTTCTCTGAAGAGCTTGGTATGTCACCTGCTGCACTCAAAGAAAACTAAAACACTAATTGGATAAAATCCTCTGAATTTTCAGCTCATCCATTGGTCTGGTTTCATCTATACATAAAGGAAATTTGATTTTAGTCACTTTGGACAGCATGAAAAAGTGGAGGAAGAAATGGTTTTGCAAAATAGTGTGGCCTCTGCTTAAAAACTGCAAGGTGCTTCTTTCGGGTGTAGCGCGAGCGTGTGATCTCCGATGTATTTTGGGCCTCAAGGGATGCAGCGTCTGCTGCCCCGAATTGTAAAGCAGAGAGTCCTTCTTGCACTCGGGACCTCGGCGCTTTGAAGCTGGGCAAGGGCTGTGACAACCCCGTCGTGGGCGCCAAGAGCAGAAGCTGGGCTTGGCTGGGGGTTGCCCTCAGCCTCGCCGCTGGGGCAGAACCAGGTGTTGGGCTTCGTTCCATCTCTCACTAATCCACAATGGGCTGCTTCTCCCTGCGCCTGGAGAAGCACCAGACACCAAAAGGCTGATTCAGTATCCGTGCAACTGTGGGGCCCAATATCGCACGGCCTCGGAGCTCTTTTGGGGACTAATCAATAGTTTATCTCTCTCAGAGACTTTGTGGGTCACCCCCACTGCCTCCCTCCCTTGCTCCTTTTCATTTAAAGACCTGGGATTGCCTGGGTTGTGTGTTTTGGGGTCTGTGATATGAAGAGGGTCCAAAACAGCTTTCATAGTCTGCCAGTACATGGAAATTCCTTGTGTCTGGAGGAAGCTGCTTTGCTCTGAAATGAAGATTTTTTGAAGATAACCGTGTGGGGCAGTAAATCTGTGTAAACACAACCTGGGCAGTAGATGCATTTGGGAAGTTTTCTGCTCTGGCCTTTGGGCTTTCGAGTTAAAGCAGCCACTAGGTGGGGAGCCTGCTCCTTCCCCCTCCTCAGGCACGGGAAAAGCAACTCCGGAAAGCAGCTGATCAGGAGTACTCCGCTTTTTTAGGGCCACGTTTGTGTTCCTGGCATTGTAGCTGTGTACCACTGGTGGGGCCAGAGCTTCCTACCTGCAGGGAAGAGCAGGGCTAAATTGGCCGGAGGGATGACATTGTGGGGACGGTGCCCCGCAGTGGGTTCGCTCGCTCGGCGCGGCCTCGGGGTACACAGGGCTTCCCGTCTGCTAGCGCAGTGCTCTGAGTCACTTCCAGGCACCGTGGGACTGAGCACTTCAGTTTTTACCCCATCACTTCCCTCTGCTCGGCTGAGAGGGCAAACAGAGGCGCTCCGAGCGAGGAGGAAGAGGCCGCGCGGGGAGGATGGCGGCTGCCCCGCTGCGGCGCTGGCTCCAGCAGGCGCCTCGCGGTACGTACGGCCACGGGGAGCCCCGCTGGGCCGGGGCCGGGAGCCGCGGGGGGCCCTGGGCCAACCCGGCAGCCACACGTGAGGACACGGCCGGCATTTCAGCGCGCGGGGCTTGCGCTTGAAGAGATGTTGCTGCCCCGCAGAGGGAGGGTTCATCTGTGAACAGGTGACTTAAGCTTAGATCTCTAGTGACAACCTCAGGATTTCTGGAGGAAAGTGATAATTTGGCAACTTGCTTCCATGTGCTTTTTCTCCTGCAAACGTGCTAGATGCTGCCTGCTGCATGCTGGGATTTGAAGATGTGATATGTGCTTATTTACCAAAATCATTATTATTTTTAAATGTTGGAACTCGGGCTTAAGTGTTAAGGGACTCGGGCTCAGCGAGGGTGGGAGCAGGAACTAGTCCGTTTTCACTTCGCTCTTCGTGCGTGGGGTTGCTGTACCTCTTGCTGTACCCCTTGCTGCCAGCAAGGAGCTGACCCCTCACCAGGCTGTGAGTTTATACTGGTAATGCAAAGAGAATATACGAGTACAGAACGCTTCTATACGCCCCCATATATATGCGCACAAATACGCTGGAAAACATCTCTCAACCTGCGTTAGGCTGCAGGTGAAACGGGCGCGGGCGACGAATCACGCTGCGCTTGGGGATTGAGTTCTTTTAACGCTTGCCCTCTTCCTCTTCCTAGTCTTCTGTGTGTTGAGTTCAAGTTGGCCTTGCTGTCCTGCAGGAGTTAATGAGAAAACAGAATTTAAAAGTTGAGCAACACTGTGTTCCAAAGAGCAATTCTGCGTGAAGAGCTCAGTGTGTCACTTTGCTGAACAATGCCAAGATTTTTTGCACAGTGTGGGGTTTTCTTCTTGTAATAGGAAGTGCTTTCTGCAGACCGTAATTCACACTGCAAATGCTGTCTCTTTCTTTTTTTTTTCTTTTTTTTTTTCTTCTTCTTTAAACCCCCACCCCATCCTCCTTCCCTTCCAGAAATGAGGCTGAACTGCCTATCTAGTTCCTTTGTAATTCTCTTGGAAAATAAGGTCAGGCTTGCAAGAGATGGAAGAAAAAGACCTCTCATTAAGGTGAAAAGAAGCCCATTTTGGGGCTGCAAGAGCTAGGTTTGAGGCTGAGACCCAAATTTTCCTGATTTGGGTTGTTACTGCTTGTTTGGGTGTGTGTGGAGGGGGCCACATGGCCATCTCTGCATCTGCGCTTTGCGCTTCTGTCAAGATTCCTGACAGTCCTACAATACATACAAATCTAGTGTAGAAAGTAAAATAGACAGAAAAGCTGTTTGCAAGCCTTTTGAGAGCACAGGGAAAGAAAGCTGTCGTACCTTGAGAGGCCATTTGGTCCAAGAAGTTAGAAATACCATTGTTTTCCTATAGCGGAGAACATTATGTGGGGAATTGGGGCCATTTCTGTCTTCGGGAATATATCTGGAGACTTATGTTGTAATCAGACCTTGAACTTTGTATGATGATTTACAAAATGATCACATTGATGTCTCTGGTGCTTGGAGTTGGAGGAATGGAGGTTCTTAAAATAGTGGCAAGTAACATGGCACAGGGCATGCTAGCTGTGGACACCTGCAATATTGCTTGTCTGTTTATTTGGGAGCTGCTTTTGCCTGCTGTGCTTATTGCTTTGTTTAAACCTGTCTTGTATGGCGGGTGACTTTGATTCAAAATCCGTTTTAGGCCTATTTCAAGCACAGCTATTTTCAATCCAGCGGGGTGTCATTGCAGGAGGTTTGTGATCCCGCTAGCAGGAAGGGCAGGAGATGAAATCTTGCAAAACCTGGGTCGTACAGCCTCTGGACTGCACTGCTTTAGGAGGCATGAACCCTTCAGCTTGTTAATAGTTCACAACTGCAGGCCAAGGGCTGAGGACCCCTTGGTTTTTTTCCAGCCTAGTAAAGGATGCATGCGTGCAATCCCCTTTCTGTGTCTTGGCGTGGGCATAAAAAAAACTGTTTTCTTTTTAAAAACATGGGTGTCCTAATACTGGTAGGTTTCTGTGTTTTTGCAAGCAAGTTTATGTGTATCTTCTGACCTTGCATTTTGTTTTTGGCATGTGGCAATATTAAATGCATTGTTAGAAGTCATTTGGGAGTCGTTATTAGCCCACTCAGCCTAGAAGATGAATCTCTGTTCTTGTGCTCTAAAATGTTTCCTTTTACTCCAGGTTTGGGTACTCTAGCCATGGATCAGAAAGGTTATCGTCGAGGAAGTTACCAAAGCAGCACTAGTGATGAAGATATGGTAGAAATAGCAGGAACATCTCTGGACTTCTCCATGACAGATGATGACCCTCCACTTGACCAAGAGATTGGAGGTAATGCTCGTGTTTTTCAGTTTTCTTCTCTTCATAACAGATTTCAGTAGAATTTTATGTTGCTTTCTTTACAGATCTCTCTGGCTTCTGCATTGGGTGAAAGACTAACACAACTAGCTACAGCATAGCAGTCTTTGGGGCTGAGATACTCTGCCCACCAAAATGTGTGGCTTGGAATAAAAACGGTGTTGGCATTTCAAGAGGTGACCAACTTAGCTATTGAATCCCATAAGTTATTTAGCTCATCCTTTGGACTTCAGAAAACTTGACTGCTGAGAGAAACAAATAGGCACAATTTCAGATGTTTTCTCCTCCTTCTAGAATGAGCTGACCTCTTATGGGTAAAAAAAGGCACTCTGACAATAAGGTTAAATCATGGGAGCTTTCTGACTTAGCAGGGAAAGAGGAAATGTAAGTGGGGAAATAGTTGCCTGCCTAAGTGTTTGTTTCAGTTCTCTTTATAACTTCTACTGAAATTGAGAATCACTTGTTTCAGTGGTGACAAGCATTTGGGCTCTAGGTGTATAATCTGTCTTCAGCAGATGCAATGTTGGCCGCATCCTTTGGTGGAGCTTAATCGTTGTGGTGGAGACTCCTGTGAGCTTCTGTTTGCAGACAGTGTTCCTGATGCGCTGGCTGCCTGGAGTTTTTGTTGATGGTGCTGTTTGAAGTCACAGTCAAATTCTTTTTTTAGTTTGTTTTCCAACACAGTCAGGATCTCAGAAACTCTCCTTCTGCAGATTAGTTCTGGCAGCTCGAGTTCCCACAATGGTTGAGGTTCGAAGGAACCTCTGGAGATCATCTAATCCAACCCTCTGCTCAAGCAGGATCCTCCAGGGCACATTGTTCAGGATTGCGTCCAGATGGCGCTTGAATATCTCCAACGGTGGAGACTCCACAACCTCTCTGGGCAACCCGTTACAATGCTCCATCACCCTCAGAATGGCGGGCTCCAAGCTCCAGGTGCAGTCAAGTGGCTTGAGGGAGAAGCATCACATGTTTGCTGATAGATTTGCAAATTGAGATTGCATTTTGCATCTTTCATACTTGCCTTAAGAGCCATGGGCTAAGGAGCAGCAGGATTTTCTCCCTGGGCTAGATCACAGGTGGAAATGGTCAGCCTTGCATGCTGCCCAGAGCAAAGAGTGCTTGTATTGGGAAATATCTCCAGCTGGAAGTCATGCTGCAGATGAGCCTTTGTTCCAAACAGAAGTATTTACATGAACGCACCTACATCTCAAAGACTTGGGTTTTGAAAGAGCCTGGTTTAAGTTACAGCCCAAGTGCTTCAGGCTTGTTTTAGTTAAGAGGTTTTAAAGTAGGCAGCAGTTACAAATAGCACAGTATTGAACATGAAGAGTAATTTTGCAAAGCAACTTGGTTTAAGTAGCAGTTTCTATCACTCTTATCTTCTCTGTTTTGGACTTCAGTATTTATTTGAGCAGTAAAAGGAAGCAGATGAGATGTTCTTTGCTTTTCCAGGCTGTAAACCTGTGCTTTAGAAGCAAACATCTTTTTTTTTTTTTTTTTTCCTCCCCTCCCATTATGTTATCTTTACAACAGTGATAGTGTTTCTCATGCCATGCGGCAAGTGAATCGTAGCTGTGATTTGGCTTTGGTGTTGGCACCTCAGCAGCCGTGCTCAGCTAGCAGGTGGCACTTACATATCAGCACCCACAGGCTTCTTTCCTCCACACATGTGGTCCTCAAGGTGCTTTTGTACAGCAGGAAAATGTTTTATGCTCCTTATTTGCAGGGATCAAGAACAAACTATTTCCATGTTGCCTGTTCTTGAGCATTGCGCAGTTATTTGCAGAGATTTATCTGCAGACGCTCAGGTTTCTAAGTCTGACGTGCTGGCTTAGAGCAGGTCGTTGCTGACAGTTCTGTTTCCTGAATGCCTTGCTTTTTCTGCTCACATTGAGGCTTTTCTCCGCTCATGTAGTCGGTATGAAGTCCTTCAATGAAAACTGAAGAGATGTTGGTTACCCAGCACAAGCTTTGACACCACATTCCCAGGTTACTGAAGTGTTGAATAGCCCAGCACAAGTAGAAGACATGAAATTCCACAGTGCCTTTGTTTTTTGGGGAGGGAAAAAAAGCAGTGAGAGTTGCCTTTATCGTCCTGTGTTCTCAGTGAGTTTCTAGTCTGTTGGAGGTTTTTTCCCTGTTAGCCCCTGACAGCTCAGGAGATTTTGTTGCAAGGTTCGTAAGTGCCCAGACGTTGTCAGACAGTTGTTGTATCTGCAGCCCTGCTGTTTTTTTCCAAGAGCTGCAGAATTCTGAGGCCCTTTTACAAAATCTATGTTGAAACTATCCTCTTATCAAGTGCCTTGCCTCCTGGATGAAGTCATGTCAAGTTGTTCACTGTGATGGTGGGTCGTGCTGATTTCTGATTCCTTAATACACCTTTTCCAGACTATTATGAATGACATGAGAACGTTATGGTTTGGTCCATCAGCTGGGCAAGGATGCCAACTTCCTCTCTGTTACTCTAGTGCCTGTTTCTGAGCCCACTGCAGTGGGGAGACAGACGCGCTCTCCTTGGCAGCAGAACAAGGACATGCTTGGGTGTTACAGTAGCCTCTCTATATGTTTCGCTGTATGTACTTTACTCTTCACTTTACCCTCCATCCATGTAAAGCATGGAAATAAGATTGCTCTACACTTTTTTTTTTTTTTCCTGAGAAAGGCTTTATGTTTGAAGACTAAAAAGTCTTTTCATGTTGGATTTAGGGTTTTTTTTTTCCTTTGGGCTCTAAAATCAGAAATTGAGAATTGCAAGAGCAATTGCTCTGTCCCAAGAGCGTCAGGGACTCTTAGGGGAAGAGCACAATTTGGGCAAGGCTCTGTGGGAGGAAGAGGAGGATCAGTAGCTTGCAAGAGAGCTGGGAGAGTTTGTGTCTTTGAATCCTGTGTTTGCTTTGATCCTCACCAAAGACCTAGAGCTGTGAATGTCCTCAAACCAGTGCTTCACCTCCCAATATGACTGCACAGAGCATGGTCCTCCTCCAGCAACTGAATAAATAACAGGGCATTTGTGCAATGTTGCTGCTGTTTGCCTGTTGAGGTCTCTAAAGATAAGAGCTAGTTACTGCCACCGTTTCTAGGAGTCTTCGTGTTGCTGCTTAAGCTGCCAATGCTGTTTTGAAGGTCTGGGTCAGATGGAGCCCAGCCTATTTCTGGAAATCCTCCTCTCCCAAAGCTGTTTAAGCAACACGGCCAGGTTGTGCTGATGTCCCAACATAGGCTCTTTGCTAGTGGCTTAAGCTAATATGGAGGTCCGTAAGAGGCGCCACACATCTCAGTCTGCCAGCAGGTAACTATAACCTTGAATACAGAGGAAGGAAAAACATCTAGTGGTGGTGATATTGTTGGCCCTCTGCAGCTGGATTTGCTAGATGCAGAGTCCCCAGTTGAGAGGTTGCCTTCAGTATCGGTTCAAATGACAGTGGCTTTTTCAACTTGACGTTTTCTCTAAACTGCCCTTCACCTCGACATCCAAAGAGGGGAAGAAAAAGGCCTCTAACCAGCATGTTATCCCACGAGACCAAAGGTAGCATTTGGGTGTCGTGTTTCAGAGGCAGAAGGCAAGGCTTAAATGACAAGCTATTGCTAGCAAATTGGAGCCAGAAAAGGCTTCCTTGCCAGCCTGTTTCAGCAACTCTGTGCCTCGCGTGGCAGGATAAAGAGCGCTAGTGAGGCCCTGCAGCGGGCAGCCCCCAAGGATTGCTTATCAAGAGAGGACAAAAGATAAACTCTGTATCTGTATCTGCCTGCTTGAAGATAGCAAGCAAGAAGCACTGCCCCCAGCCCCTCTTAGCAAGCAGAGTGACTGCTAAATTGGAATAATGCCATTAATAAGTGCACCTGTTTCTTGCAGAAGTCAGATTTGGACCACAAGCTTTGAAAACATTTGGGTCCAGAAGAGCAAGGGATGTCCTGGCTACCATACCAGGAACATCAGCGCCTCTGATCTGATCCAGAAAGCTCCATGAAGAGCTTTTGTGTTCAGCTGTCAGGGCTTGTGAAACAGCGGGTAAGACTGCACGTTAAGGACAGCAATGGGCAGAGTTTTGTCAGGTCTCTGTGAATGGGACCGGTGGCTGAAGGGGCTCCTGCACATGCAGCTATAACCCGTTTGACTCCGAGCACTCCTGAGAGCCACAAGCTTGAGCAGCAGCTCGTTTCTGTCTTGGAGCCTTCCCCCTGCAGTGCTGAGTCTGTGCAGCGCAGAGGCTGCCTTCAGACCTGGGGAAACGTTTTCTGCCAGGCAATGTCCTGAATGCAGAGGAGCTTTTCTTGCAGTGCTGGGAAGAGACCTCTCTTTCTGCATATCAAGAATCACAATCCCTGGATGTAACCAGCTTCCTCTGTCCGTTATGTTTTGCCTGCCTGTGTTAAGGAAGAGAGCTCCTGTGGCGTGAGCCGCTCCCTGTGCTGTTCCAACCCTGCCCCTCGCAGGGAGGTGTAAGGGCTGGCTCATGTGACGGCCACCGGTGACGACACGCTCGGGGCGCCGGGAGCACTCGGCGCGGCTCCGGGCTCCGCGTCAGCCCCGTGCGAAGGATGAGATGCAGCCGGCGCTGCTGCGGCAGAGCTAGCTGCTCCTCTCCCCCCGGGCCGCAGCAGCCATGAGAGGCACTCGCCAAGGCGCTTCCACTGGGAAAGGGACGGCTGAGGGAGGGTAAGGAGGCAGCAGGAGGCCGGTCTGAGAGCGGAGCGTGTCCGTACGTGCGTGGCGCGGAGGTGGGCAGGCAGCAAGAAGCTGCTGCGCGGGGCTCCGAAGCTGCTGGGCTTTTCCCCACCCGTACAAAGAGGGGCTGCAGAGGGTGACTGGCCGGAGCGGGGTGCCGCATTGCTGTGGGATACAGTGGTTGTTTAGAGCCTTTCTTCCTTCTGCCTGCAAAATCCTTCCCGCTCGATTTGCGGCGCAGAGAGGGGACCTCTCTCTGGTGGTGCTGCTGCGTTTGCTGTGCTAGGGGAGCCGACGGGTAAAAAGCCCTGGAGCCTTGCCTTCTGCAGGTGACGGATGCCTGGACCTTTAACAGCCACTGATGTTTGGGGTGGTGGGTTTTTTTTTTTTTTTTTTTTTTTTTGGTGTGTGTTTTGGATTTTTTGGGGGGGTTGAGTTTTTTGTGTTTTTTGTGTTTTTTTGTTTTCTTTTTTGTTGTTTTTTGTTTTGTTTGTTTTTGTAATTTCAAGGAAGAAGCTTTTAAAATGGAGCATTAACCCATTTGGAGGGAGGCAAAGTGATCCAAAATGCTAAAAAAATCTCTGAAGTATGTGCTGTGCTCTAACAGGGCTGTGTTTCCTTTGCCATCTCTAGCCACCAAGTACTGACTCTAGATGCATGCGTGAGGAATCAGGAAGGCCTTGGTTGTATCTTGACGCAGCATTACCGAGCTCATTTTCATCCTTTATTCCTATCTGGTTATCCCAGGTTTCTCAGTTTGCAACAAGCCGAGGCAAGAAACAGAATCTTAGTAAATATTTATGTGTCAGCCATTTTATAGTTCGGTATTACCCTGAAAATATGCGGGCACTCTTGCTGTGTTGTGTCTCCTGGACTGTCACCTGCATGACCTTTTCACAGCAAGGTATTGCTGACGACTCCTGGATTCTGGTTTTGTGACGGAAGAAACGGATACTTTAAAGATCGCCTGGGCGGGATGAAATTGGTGCATGTAAAACAGGGTCAGTCTTCAAAACCGTGGTATGAAATACCTGGCAAGCCGCTTCTGAGAGTGAAAATTGAGTCAGATTGTCCCTTCTGCACTGGGACTCTTAGCAGAGATATATCCCGCTGCTATTGCTGGAATGATCCAGGCTGATTTCTGGGTGGCTTAAAGCACTGATAACAGATGCGACCTGATGCTGAGATGACCCGCGGGGCCGCTTGTGTTCCCAGCTAGGGCTGTGCTTGGCCATTGGGGTCTCATCCACGTTGCTCACGGTAGCTCTGAGCGGGCAGTGGGTGCCTGAGACAGCTGAAACCTGCTGGTCTGGGCGATTATTTCAGCACAGGAAACAAGGAATGACTCTGAATGCATCTTTTTGCAGTAAATGTTTCTCAAAATAGAAAATTGCTTCTGTTCACTAGGCTTAGCACCACTGCATTGATACTTCCTTCCTGTAACTTTTTAAAGTGGGCCGCATCTCTGGGAAAGGCTGCAGTGGATCTCCCAAAATAAAACAGAACAGAGAGGGCAAATAAGCCATCTGCAGCAAGGAGATGTGAGTGACTGTGGCACTTCCAGGAGGGCTGATCGCTACGATAGTTGAGCTATCGTTAGCTCAACTAACTCGGTCGAGCTGGTTGGGTTTGGAAGGGCTAGTTTGGAGAGCTCATCAGTCATCTCTTTCCCAGGTAAAGTGAGTGGTGTTTTCTGCATCCCACCACCCATACCTACTGAAACCTCAAAGGTGTCACTGCTAAAGTAATCTTGGAACAGCTTCAGGTTCAAATAAAAACAATCATGTTGCACTGGTGGTTCCTTTATTTGCCACCCAGGGCAAAAACAAAAGGGTGGGTGAGTGTTGCTTCCACAGTCCTTATTTCTGCTATTGCCTCCTGGCAATAGCAGTTCTGAACTGGAGCTGTTGACCAGTTTGAGCTGTTGTTGACTGGCAAGATGCCATATCTTGTAACCAGTATCAAATGTCTGCCTCCAGAGGAGGTGGTTTCCTGGAGAGGCTGCAGCAAAGCGCTCTGCAGCACGGGCTGATGCGGGTAGGCACATTTGTGAGGGGAGTTGCAGGTTCATCTGGGCCATGTGTGCTGAAGTTAAGGTTATTTTGCAGAACTTGTCAGCTATGTGTGATTCATCAAATCTGTGGAAAGTGAGTTTGGGAAGCCATGAGTCTAGGAAGATGGGGGAAGTTTTGGGAAGATGTCAGAGTTCCGTCTTCCTTTATCTTTCTTTTGAATGATGTTGTAGAGAGCTGACTATTTTTTCCGTCTTTCCTCCCAGCTCACAGAGTTTTGCTGTGGTGGTGTCTAAAATGCCAAACATTCTAAATCCTATTTTATCCTTTTTTATAGGACTTCTAATACTTTCTGTTCTCCTCTACCTTTCACATTGATAGGAGTTTGGTTTTCATCTTCCCTCCCCTTTTCTGGACAGCTGTCAGTGGTTGAGGTTACTTGTAGAGCTGTGTGCAGGTTTACTCTGCTATCCACGTCCCAAGCGCCGGCTTCCTGTAGATCCCGCTGCAGCTGGAAGGCGCTGAGCGCATCTCCCTACACACTGCGTGCGGCACGAGGAGGAGAGAGGCAAGTTGTAGGTGCAAGAGAGGCTGACAACTGTATCCTCTCTTCTGTGCATCACTTGCCACCATTCTTCCTACATTTCTTAAATGTATTAAGGGAGACTTCCTTTTGACAAAGGTGATGCATGGCAGACAGTCTGGTAGATGCCAAAGATTCCTGTGCGAGTTGGTAGGTAGATGTTACCTCCTGCAGGTGTCTTCATAGTCATGTGGGCCCAGTGCAGAGTTCACTGCTGTTTGCAGCTTTCTTACAACAACAGAAATGGTATTTTTCACTCGAGCGTGGTTTGGGTCCCAACTGTCAACAACATGAGTGGTGCCTGCTATTCAGGAGAACCAGTGTCCTACAAATGACGGACTTGTCAGCGGCGGTTCTGAGCATCCCAACGGCATGCCTGTAAGTTCTTAGAAATGGGAAAAAGCAACAAGGCAGGTTACACTTCAGCTCTCTGCATTTAAGATTGTTGTAGAGAGTGTGAGGATGAAAGCATGAAAGGTTTCCTGAAGGAATTTCCAAACTAGGGCTGAGCGGGTAAAGCAGTGGCTTTAGCAGTGGCTAAAGCAGTTTGTATCCACGCTTCTCCGCAGCGGATGCTGGACTGCAGGTTACCTGCCCTCTCCACTGAAAGCCAGCAGGAAGTTTCTTGCAGCATCTAGGCAGTTCTGCCTGCACTACCTGCACTACCTGCTAGCTTTGAAAGAAAATAGATGGAGTAACTGCTGAAGGATTCTGTCGGGACTGACTTGGAAGAGAGGCCTCAGTGCTTGCATAAGTAAAGGAAGGAGCTTTGAATTGAATTACAGAAGAACTTGATCCGTGTCAATTAATTTGTCGAGAAAACTGCGTGATTTCTTTGGATAAAGTTTCAAAGACTCTTGCTTTAGTTTTCCCCAATATCTTTCAACACCTTCTTAGAGCTGCTTAAAAGGACCTTTAAGAAACATGTTTTTATGTTAATGGCTTTTAAAAGGTTTTTTCCAATTAAAGGTGCTGTTGTTGTTCTGCTTTTGAAGCAAATGAAAGCAGGAGCAGCTTCACGAATATTTTCCAGGTGGAAAAAAGGCAGTGCATTTTTTTTCCAGTGCAGTTAAAAACCACTCAGGTCCCGAGCCTCTCCCCTGGAAACTGTAAGGGCAGGCTCCCTCCTGCTGAGGAGATCCGCTCCTGTGGCCAGAGCGTTGCACGGGGCTTCACGATTTGCCTCCTCCCTCTTCTCCTTCATGTTTTTCGTCCGCTCGTTCCCAGTCCTGACTCTTGTAGATTGCGGACTTTGGGTCACATCTCGTAGTTTATCATTACAGCTTTGAGCAGAGCAAAGGTCTGCTGTCAGCCAAGGCCTTGCACTGTGATTCAGGTTAATCTTTCAGCTGACTTCTCTGCATTCTTCCTTACCTGCTATTTAATCAGGGGGCTGTTGCTGGTGTTGCTGAGAGCCTGTCTCCTCCTCGCAAAAAATTTCCTTTGTGGTTGCCAGGAAAGCCTCTTGGCCAGCACCAGCGTCAGCGATGATGAGGCGTTTGCTGTTCACCTTGCTGAAACTGTTTCTACCCTCTGTGCTTGGGAGACCTCCACCCTTGGGACAGTTAAGGCCTAGGGCAAGCAGATAGAGCAAAGGGTGGTCAAAAGGGGTTGGTCGTAGCCTCCACAGTGTTGTAGGTGAACCCTCATGCCCAGGTGTGAGGAGGTAAGGAAGTAGATGCCCAGCACTCTCACCTGGGAACATGCTGAGGCAATCCGACCCACTGGATTTAGCCCCTTTTTTTTATGATGGTGTCTGCTATTGGTTGTTTGATTTCCTGGGGAGAGGATGGTAGAATTTGAGGGAATGATGAGTAGGAAACTTTGTTGTAAAGCATGGCTTGTGCCGTGCGAAGCCTTTGAGTATCATCTTCTGATGGACGTGGCCAAAACTCGTAGATGATGCTGTAGATCAGTAGTTTTGGTAGCCCCTCACTTTACCTGTCCTGTTCGCCCCTGATCTGCTCCCAGCTGTGGAAGGACTGTCCAGTGAAAAAAACTTTGGGCAGCTCCATCTTGAAAACCTAAAGATTGTCTTCTGTGGTGTGGAACAGATTACAGAAAAGGTCAAGTGATTTGGCAATAGTCTGTTTTTTGTTTGTTTGTTGTTTTCAACTTAATGAAGACTGTCAGCCCTTCAGATAATACAGACAGACACACACCTCCAGGCCTGCTTTGGTGTTTTTTGTCTCTACTTTTAGAGTGCTCCTAACTCACAAGTAATGGCAGATGGTCTTTAGATGGCTTTGCTTTCCACTGTCTCACTGCTTCCATCTCTCACCCTCATTTTGGTGCTTTAATCTTTGACCAGATCACCTGGGACTCGCTTCAACTCCTGGGTTTGTGGAAAAGTTAAATCTAAATGTGTAGGGGAGTTTGGTTTCTGAGCAGATGTTTCTAGCAGCCAACCCATCTCTAGATGGCCTGCTAGAGCTGGGGAAAGGGCTTGCTTGCTATATTGAGCTCAAAGAACTGTTCCGTCACTGTTTGCTTTGCCTTAGATCTCTGTTGGTTTTTTGTTTTTCGGGTTTTTTTTGCGTTTGTGTGTTTTCAAAAAAAAAAAAAAAAAAAAAAAAAAGGAAAACTAAGCAATGCTTAATTTCCACCCCTCTCTCCCCCAGGGTTTTCCTCATATAATGGAGGAGGGATGAATGGCACAAGCAAAATGATGGATTTCCTGGAGGAGCCTCTTCCTGGTGTGGGGACCTATGAAGATTTTAACACTATTGATTGGGTGCGAGAGAAGTCCAGGGACCGGGACAGGCACAGAGAGGTAATTTTTCTGATTTTTTCTTTGATGGCACAGAAGGCAGAACAACTTGCCAGTCTTCATCACTTTGGCAGCACCTATAGGAGAAATATCTAGTATGGAGGAATTGCTCCCAGGATAGGAATTGAGAGCTTCTATATAGTTTGTGAAAGAATCATAGAATCATTATAGTTGGACAAAAACTTTGAGATCATTGAGTCGAACTGTAAAGTCCTTCAACACCATCCTGATATACCATGTCCCTAAGTGTCTCATCTAGACATTTTTTGAACACTGCCAGGAATGGTGACTCCACCACTTCCCTGGGCATCCTCTTCCAATGCTTGACTCCTCTTTCCGTGTAGAAATTCTTCCTAATATCTAACCGGAACCTCCCCTGGTGAAACTTGAGGCCATTTCCCCTTGTTCTGTCTGCCGTTTTTCTGGAGAACAGACCGACCCCTGCCTGGCTACAGCCTCCTCTCAGGTGGCTGTAGAGGGCGGGAAGGCCTCCCCTGAGCCGCCGCCTCCTCTCCAGGCTAAAGAACCCCGGCTCCCTCAGCCGCTCCTCAGGAGCTCTGTGCTCCAGCCCTGCACCAGCTTCGCTGTCCTCCTTTGGACACACTCCAGCACCTCCGTGTCCTTCTCGCAGCAAAGGACCCATAGCTGAACACAGGATTCGAGGGGAGGCCTCAGCCGCGTGGAGCACCTGGGCTCACTGGTGGCTCCTGTTCAGCCGCCCTGACCAGCCACCCAGATCTTTTTCTGTCATAAGCTCTGCAGCTGCTCTGCCCCAGCCTACAGCACTGCTTGGGGCTGTTGTGACCGCAGTGCAGGACCCGGCCCTTGGCCTTGTTGAACCTCACACAGTTGGTCTCTGCCCATTGATCCAGCCTGTCCAGATCCCTCTGCAGAGCCTTCCTACCCTCGAGCAGATCAGCACTTCCTCCCAGCTTGGTGTCGTCTGCAAATTTATTGAGGGTGCGCTCAATCCCCTCATCCAGATCATCGATAAAGACATTAAAGAGGATGGGTCGCAACACTGGCCCCTGAGGAACACCGCTCGTGACTGGTCACCAGCTGGATTTAACTCCATTCACCACCACCCTCTGGGCCCGGCCATCCAGCCAGTTCTTCACCCAGCAAAGAATCCACCTGTCTAAGCCATGAGCTGCCAGCTTCCAGGAGAAGGCAGTGGGAGACTGTGCCAACGGCCTTCCTGCAGTCTAAGTGGAGCATGTCCACAGCCTTTCTCTCACTGGTCATCTGGTCGTAAAAGGAGATCAGATTGGTGAGGTAGGGCCTGCTTTTCATGAACCCATTTTGGCTGGGCCTGATCCCCTGGTTGTCAAACACATACTGTGTGATCGCCCTCAAGATGTTCTGCTCCATAACTTTCCTCAATGCCAAGGTCAGGCTGACAGGCCGATAGTTTCCTGGGTCCTCCATCTGACCCTTCTTGTAGATAGGCATCACATTGGCCAACCTCCAGTCATCTGGTAGCTCCCCTGTGGACTAGCACTGCTGACAGATGATGGAGAGAGGTTTGACAAGCACGTCTGCCAGCTCCTTCATAACCGTCAGGTGGATTCCATCTGGCTCCATAGACTTGTGAGTGTCCAAGGGGAGTAGAAGGTTACTGACTGCTTCCCCCTGACTTATGTGGAGTTTCTTCTGCTCTCCATAGATGTCTTGCAACCTGGGGGTCAAGTACCTTGAGGATAACTGATGTGAGTGTTAAGGACTGAGGTAAAGAAGGCATTAAGTACTTCAGCCTCATCCTTGGTCACAATGTTCCCCACTGCATCCAATAAAGGATGGAGATTCTCCTTGGCCCTCCTCTTCTTGTTAATGTATTTGTAGAACATTTTTTGTTGTCTTTTACAGTGGTGGCCAGATTGAGTTCAGTCTGAACTGTGGCCTTTCTAGTTTCTCCCGTATATAGGCTAGTGATGTCCCTGTACCTCTGGCATCCCAGTGAGCGCAGCAGCAACAGGGCCTGGGCTGACGGGTGGGAGAGTTGTGTCCCACCGTGGCTTTCTGCTTTGTTACCCCCTTCTTTGCTCCGTGGTGGATCTTGGAACCCAGTTTCCAGATCTGGGATTTGCCTTTGATGGGGAACTTCACAATCATCTCCTGGGGGTTAGTGCAGATAAAGGCAAATGGAGCCCCCAATTCCTGTCTCAGCTCCAGATACTGCTCATTCAATTGCTCTTGTGACAAATAGTCATGTCCACACAGCCCAGGAGGCATCCTGAAGGATAGTCACTTGGAACCTCCTTTTTATGTCTCTGCAGAGCAGCATTCTTTAGGTGGCCTCCAGTTTGGAGATTTCCCGAGGGGAAGGTTGTTCAGCAGTAGCTGCTAGCCCTACCCTCCATCTCCGAGATGTGTACCAGGTTCTGCTCTCCACACTGTGGATTCCTCTGACGAGCGAGCAAGCCCAAGGCTGGTGCATGCTGAGGCACCAGTCGTCGTCTGAGACTTCCTGCAGCTCTCAGTCCTGAATCCTCAACCTGCTCCTCTCGGAGCTGGGCTCGTGTCCAGGGTCTGCCGAGTGGGTGGCTTTCCTGGATGGGAGTGAACCAGTTTGGTCCCGTCGCAAGGACGCAGGCTGGAGGAGACGGGGGTTCACTGAAACACCCAGGCTCAGGGTTCTCTCTGCATCTGGGCTCCTAGCTGGCTTGCCCAGCATGCCATACTTCGTGACTTCAGCGGTTTCATGCAGTTTGCTCTGCTCTTCAGAATACCACAGAAGAACACAAAATGTGATGTGTCATAACTGATCCACTCTTCCCTGCTCAGGGATTGATTAAAAAAGGCTCCAGTGTATTTCTGAGGTACCTCCTGGCTGCTTTAATCACTCCTTTCCTTATGCCATGTTAAACTTAATGGATTCTGAAGCATAGCAGAACCTTTGGTTCAGTCTGAGCTCAGATGCATCCTTATTATGTGGACTATAAAGAATATAAGCATTTGTTCCACACAGTGCTTATTCATAAAGAAGCCCGAGTAATTTTTCCATCATGCGGTTCTGCTTGTGAGTCATGCTCATCCTCCTGGAAGCTGTGCTGTATGTTTGAGATCTGAAGGGCTGTTCTTTCAGGCTTCGTTCCCAGGGCTTTCCCATCCAGTGCAATTAAAACTGCAGAGAGAGAATTAGAGATGCTTTATATAAAGTATGTGTGTCCCTAACATGCTCCTTCATGAGAAACACGTGCTGGCAGAACTCTAGTAAGGTGTTGACTGAGTAAGCTGGGCTATTTGCCTGCCAAAATATTCTCCAATTTATTTATTTGTGTATTTTTTTTGGAGTCTAGCAAAACAACTTGGCTTTAGTATCCATGTATTATTTTTCCCTTTCCAGTATATGACCTGTGGTATAACGCCACAAATGAGCAAGGGCAGACCTAACCAAAGGTTCCTGTAGCCAGTACCTCCTCCCTAGTAAATTGTTCTACTCTGTGGATGATGGGAACAATTCCCAAAGATTTCTTGCCCTTGGCCACCCTGTCTTGCCCCCTCACCACCCCAAAGACGTGCTAGGTATGAGTTAATAAAAAGAAATAAAGACGATGATTCTAGCTGTTCTCCTTCACCCCCCACAAATGCTCTCATTTAATAGCAGTTACATGAACCGTGTACCTGTTGATGAAATCTAGAGGAAGGTGGTGATTAAAATAATTCATTCAGGCAGAAAGGATCCTTGCCTTATTTATTCCTAGCTTAGTGAGTATTTGCTCGTTTGTGAGTTTTTTGTTTGTTTTGTTGTTGTTGTTTTTGTCTTTTTTTTTTTTTTTTTTTTTGGTCAATGTGTCTTTTATCTGGGAATAATGAGCATGTACTGGAAGGTTTCCAAGCAGGCCTGGTAACCGAGGCCCACAATAGCCATTCTTTCATCCTTTTATGTGCTTGTCAAGAGCAATGAGGCTGACAGGCTTGAAACCTTCATATGGAAGGGGCAAACAGGAGCCAGGGGCTCTGAAGAACATCTCTGTCAGGACACGTCCCCAGCAGGTTGGAGTCCCGGCTTGGAGTGCTGTCAGCCCAAAGCCCTCCTAGGTCATTTTGCAGTCATAGTGGTATTGCCTCTGCTAGACCGTTCAGATCTAGCTGAGGAAGGCACTGTAAGGTGATGGGCAGAATCTCTTCTGGTCGAAGCAATGCCTGGGGTGCAACACAGCTCTCGAGGGAGGAGCTGGAGAGCAAGAGATGCTCTCACAGTTGCTACGGTATCAACACCCACATATATGGCCCTGCTAACTTGCTGAGGACAAAGTGCTCCGAGGGTTTCTCCAACATTCACATCAGCTTGTGCCATCAAGAGTTGTTAGCAGTAATTATTAGATTTCTGATTAGGAAGAATGGAAATGTCCTTGATATCCCCTTGTACATGTCCCATTCGGTGCTCCACTTGCAACAGCAGCTATCAAAGCAATGGTTGTGGTGCTGGGGTTTTGTTTGATTGGTTTTGTTTTGTTTTTCTAGATTACCAGCAGAAGTAAAGAGTCAACATGGGCCCTGATACACAGTGTGAGTGATGCTTTTTCTGGCTGGCTGTTGATGCTCCTCATAGGGTTGTTAGCAGGTAAGAGTAAAAATTTAAAACTAAGATCTAACTCTGTGTTGCAATATCAGGATTGATTCCTAGCACAGACCTTTGTCATCAGAACAGGAGAGTTTTGTCCCAGAAAATTAGTCTGGGTGAGGACCTCTACTGATACTTTGAGGCTCTGATACTGCTTTGCCATTTGTGGGTTTTTTTTTTTTTTTTGTCCTGTATAGAATTTTATATCTGCTGTTGGTTACAGAGCTCTGAAATCAGAAAATCAAATCTAGGCAAGTCGCAGCTGAACAAATGCTGGCCAGAGGGAGGTGTCCTGCAGTCAAGGATCCTTACAGCAAGCTTTTCCTTGGCCCTGGAAAGGCTGATGCCAAGCCCTGCTTAGAAATTTTTTTTGTTTTGTTTTAAACTAAACTTAGGTGAAAGGTCTCGGGAAGCCTTGAAATTTCCCCTGTCTCTTGGAAGCTTCTTATAGAGGCCAACCAAGACCTAAGTAACTTCAGAAGCAAACTTTAGACCTAGCACTGCATAAGTCAATCAGTGAGCTGCAGATAAGTCTTGAAGGAAAGAGGAAAGCAGCTAAACATTCATCAGGAGGGATGAAATTAAGTCCTCTGTTAATATTTACGGAGGAAAAGCTTCAAGGCAGTTTTCCATTAACCAAGAGATTCGCTAGATGTTAAATGTTACCTCTGGAGTTCTGCATTACCTCTTGCTTCTGCAGCTGAGGAGGCACCAAGCCTGAACTCTGTTGTGTTGACTTTGCATTTTAGTAGAGTGCAGTTGAGCACAGTGTTTTCTGTGGAGGATTGTGACTTCACTTGAAGTTGGGTGTGGTGGGTTTTTTTTTGTTTGTTTTGTTTTGTTTGTTTTCTGTTTGTTTTTTTTTGGGGGGGGGGATTGGAAATGTTTCCCAAACTTCAGTGTTATTCCCATCACTGACTCTGTGGTGTCAGTTCATCGGGTGGATTAATGCTTTTGTGCTGGAGACAGGAGACAGTAATGTAGACTGACCATGTCCCCCTGACGTGCAAATCCCTTCCTGCTTCTCAGATTATTTGCCACGTTGTATTTAATAAATGACCTTGCAGTGTGATGGGGAAGGACTTTTCTAGGGACTTAGGATGGGTTTTAATGCAATTTGTGAGGGTCAGTATTTGAAATATTATTAGGTGTATTAACTTTTTTTTTTTCCATATATACTGGCATAAGCCTTCTCTCAAGTTCTCTAAAGGATAAAAGCAAATTGTAGGCAAAAATAGCCCAACTGCCCTATTTGTTGGTAGGTGAATCAAAAATGTTTAGAGCTAACTGTGGCGTTTAGATATATGGTTATTTATTTTTAATCTTCTTTTTCATTCTTCCGTCTCTCTCAGGTTCCTTGGCTGGTCTGATAGACATCTCTGCCCACTGGATGACAGATCTGAAAGAAGGAGTTTGTCTGGCAGGCTTCTGGTTTAACCATGAGCACTGCTGTTGGAAATCTAACACAACGTTTACAGACAGAGACAAGTGTCCAGAGTGGAAGAGCTGGTCACAGCTTATTCTTGGCCATGGGGAGGTGAGGTGTGCCTAGTTTTGCTGCTGAACCTGCTTGTTTCCCCTGCCCTGCATTGCCTCTTAGTAGTGATCTGTGTATATATGCCATAGGTGAAACTCTTAAATTTCTCAGTGATTTGACATCTGTTGCTGAGGTCTTCCAAGGGTGTAAATAAGCTCAAACAAGTTCCTTCCATGTGGTTCTCTGTGGGGAGGCAAAAGCTTGATGCATTTAAAAAGCATTGGTTTGCTCCTGGGTTTGAGACTTACTGCTTGGAGAACATTTTGCCCCTGAACAGCCTTAGAGCAGTACAAAACTAACTTAAGTCCTGTGTTTCTGGCAGTGCTGCCTGGTGGA
Source organism: Tinamus guttatus (assembly GCF_059628265.1). Lineage (NCBI taxonomy): Eukaryota > Metazoa > Chordata > Aves > Tinamiformes > Tinamidae > Tinamus > Tinamus guttatus. Next base: position 13,691,674 of record NW_028288821.1, on the reverse strand, counting down.
AAGCTTGCTCAACCAGGACAATGTTGATATACTTTGTTTACTGTTTTATATAATGATGTCTGGAGATCTGATTAGTTTATACCCCCTGATTAGTTTATACCCCTGACACAACAAACTACCTTGGCCTTGAAGTCACAGCTGCTGGTGGTTTCAGCTGTTGTGGAAATTCCTTGCTATTTCTGTGTTGATGGCACTTCCTTCATTGCACAGGGTTGATGTGATCTTCGCTGAAAATACCTGTCTGAACTGGGGCACTTTCTCTGCTTTTTAGGGGGCATTTGCATATATTCTCAACTACTTCATGTATGTTATCTGGGCCTTGTTGTTCTCCCTTCTTGCTGTGTTACTCGTGAAGGGGTTTGCTCCTTATGCCTGCGGCTCAGGAATTCCAGAGGTGAGTGAGATTGAGCAAAAGTGTTTCTTTAATTTGGGGTAGAGATCCATCATCCAAAGATTACTTGTGATTAGTTGATATTGGGACGGATAGACATGCAGAAGTTGTCTCCTTGTGGTTACTCGTGTGTGGGTATGGAATAACACTCTCTTGTACTCTAGAGATGTGCACTGGTTTAATGTATGCTCTTAAAAAAAAAAAAAGTATAAGCAATTAGGAGGTACAAGAAAAGTACATAGCAGAAAAGTTCATGAAGGAAAGCTGTAGGAGAATGTTGAAGGGTAGGGGTTGGGAATACATAACAACGTGAGAGCCCAGTGACCAGGACTTGAATGAAAGCCTGTAGAGCTTTATGTGCTTGACTTCCAGATCAAAACTATCTTAAGTGGTTTCATCATTAGAGGCTACCTGGGCAAGTGGACGCTGATCATCAAAACCATCACTCTGGTGTTGGCTGTGTCCTCTGGCCTGAGCTTGGGAAAAGAGGGCCCCCTGGTGCATGTTGCCTGCTGCTGTGGGAACATCCTGTGTCACCTCTTCACCAAGTACAGGAAAAACGAAGCCAAGCGCAGAGAGGTAAAATAAGACTGTGATGCCATCCCACTGTTGAGGTTGTGGGGTGGGAAACTGGGGGCTTGGTGCCCCTGGGGTAGGTAGGTACCTGGTTTGTAATGAAAGCGTTCATTTGTGACAACTTGCCCAGTTCTGCAGGGCTTGTTAGTGCATGCACTAACATTTCCCTTAACTCTTAAGAGTGTCTGCGGGGCTCGACCTCGGCTATATGAACAGACTGAGGCCCTTGCTTATGAGGACATACTTCAGTCATGACGGATACAGTGCAAGACCAAAGCTTCCATCTTGCGTGAAGCTCACTTTTCCTCACAATGTTTGAAGGATTTTTCCCCATGACAAGTCACTGCAGAACAAATATTGCGGGATGCATAGTATGCCATTGAGCAAGTTATCTCCTGGCAAACCAAGAATGACTTGGATTTCTCTTTTAGGTTTTATCAGCAGCTGCCGCTGCCGGTGTGTCTGTAGCTTTTGGTGCGCCAATTGGAGGAGTGCTTTTTAGCCTGGAAGAGGTAACATGAGCATTTTTTATTAGCTCTTGGCAAGCTGTTTTATTGCAAGAAGTGGTCTGGCTGGCTCTGAAATATAGCCCACTCATCACGACTTGGGTATGAAAGGGAGAGACAGTTCAATGCTGCTTGATAGATTTACAGGGCAACTTAAGCAACCTAAAAGCTGACCGGGGCTTCGGTTAACTCTTAGGAGCCCTGGAGAACTTATTTCAGAGGATGTAAATCTGTAGTTTGGCAATAAATCTGTCTTCCTGCACTCTGCCTGTTCTCTTCAGCATTGACTGCTCACATTCACAGGCTCTACTATGTTGTCTACGTGTCTTGTCTCCATTACAGCTCTGTCCCCACTATACTTCAAAATGAGTTTCTATATTGCTTATTAAGCCTATTTTCTTCCAAAGAAACTTACAATTCCATTTGTTTTGCCACAGATACAAAATAGGTCATTGCTGCTTGTTTCAGGATTAACTGAGAGGAGAAGGAATAGGACAGTTTTGCTCAGCTGATCAATAGTTTGCCCAGCTTGTAGTAAGTGCTGCTCTCTGGCACTCCTGCGCCTTGCAGAACGTGCCAGGCAAAGAGTTCTCTGGATGCAGCCCATAGCTAACCTGCAAAACCTTGTGTTGTGTGGGTAAGGCACCCCCACTGCAGGGGTCATTAAAGGCATTTGTTGCATTGAAAGTATATGGCTTGGGGCAGGCTATGAAGCACGAAGTTCAAAATGAAGTCTGGGGCCGTGCCTAAAAAGGAGGGTGCAAAACCTGTAGACATTGATCTATATTGTTTATAGCTTGCACAGTGGTGGTTTTGCGATGGGACAGCAATCAATGCAGTGACAAGATCTGAAGTGACTGAATCTGCTTTTTCCTTCCTTTGTAGGTCAGTTATTACTTTCCTCTTAAGACACTGTGGCGCTCTTTCTTTGCTGCTCTGGTAGCTGCGTTTACTCTGCGCTCCATCAACCCCTTTGGGAATAGCCGCCTGGTTCTCTTCTACGTGGAGTTTCACATGCCGTGGCATCTGCTGGAGCTTATCCCCTTCATCCTCTTGGGGATATTTGGTGGGCTTTGGGGAGCTTTTTTCATTCGCAGCAACATCGCCTGGTGCAGGCGCCGCAAGACGACCAAGCTTGGCAAATACCCCGTGCTGGAGGTGTTCGTGGTGACTGCGATCACAGCGATCCTGGCCTTCCCCAACGAATACACCAGAATGAGCACCAGCGAGCTCATTTCTGAGCTCTTCAATGACTGTGGGATTTTGGACTCTTCCAAGCTCTGCGAGTATGTGAATGACTTCAATAGCACCAAAGGGGATGACCTCCCAGACAGAGCTGCTGGCCCAGGAGTTTACACAGCCATGTGGCAGCTGGCTTTGGCCCTTATAATGAAAGTCTTCATCACCATCTTCACCTTCGGCATGAAGGTGAGAATTGCCTGTAGAGGAGCTTTAAGTTGCTCCATAATATGCATGTTTTTCTCCCCAAACTCTGCTAAAAAAGAGGGAAAAGTCTGCTCTGAGGGGATAATAAAGCATGGTTGCTCTGAGTGCAGTGGAGCCTCTTACTCTGAGTTTGACTATCAGATGAAATAACTACTAAGTTGGTATGGCCAGGTTTCACGGACAGTTTTCTGAATTTCAGGGTGAAATTTGAAAGGGAAAAAGGATGATTCCACATTCAGTAGGTGAAACCAGCACAGCTGGAAAATACTGCGCATGCAGTCAGCAAGTAATATTGTTGAAAAGAAAGGGAAAGTGCTGGTGGTGTGCAGGGGAAGCTTTGGTGTGCTTTCATAGTAGATAACCTTTTTTCTTTTTTCTTTTTCTTTTTTTTTTTTTTTTTAAAAAAAAAAAAAGAAACTCTTTTCTGTTCTGCACTGACCTGGTCTGCCTGGCTGTTTCAGCTGCTGAGAACAAGTGAATTCAAACAGAGATGTTAGAGCATGGCTTGTTTCGTTAAGGACAATGGCAAGCCCAGTGCTTTCCTTTGTTGGCTCGAGGACACGAGGTGCTACTCTGCCACCACCTTTTTAGTGCAGGAAGGGAAGAGATGTTGAAGCAAGGCCATCTTACCAGTTTTAGCTTTAGTATAGCCTCTAATACAGTCATGTTTTGAGCTTTTAATGCTGTCTTTCTGCAAAATGCCATGTTTACTGATGTGGGTACTGTGGTGGTGGTTTTTTTTTTTTTTTTTTTTTTTTTCTGTTTTTATAGGTGCCTTCAGGTCTCTTCATCCCCAGTATGGCGGTTGGTGCTATTGCAGGCAGATTGCTAGGAGTAGGAATGGAGCAGCTGGCATTTTATCACCATGACTGGGTCATCTTCAGTGGCTGGTGCAGCCCAGGGGCTGACTGTATCACTCCTGGCCTCTATGCAATGGTTGGGGCTGCAGCATGTCTAGGTAAGCACAGTGCATTTTGAAATCCAAGGTGCTAGCTTTGGACTTGGTTGGCTAGGGTAAAGAAGTGTAGAAAAGACTGTGATGCTGCTATTCTTACAGTCTGGAATAACTGACTTCCTGTCAAGAGCAGGAGACTTCGTAATGTGTTACTTGTCTTTCTGCCTTCTTTTGTCAGCATGAAGTTGTCCTGGGTTGTGATGGGTTTCCGTGGGGAATCTCCTGAATCCACAAATCAGAAAAAAGAACCCAGCAAGGGACTTTAGGTTTTTCCTGTAGGTTTTCAAGTCTTTTTACTGCTTGTTCTACCCATTAATCTTACAATGCATCTCTTCTTTCAAGCACTGTTTGATGCGGGCTTTGATTTCCTTGTTTTTGTGTATGGTAACAGCACTCCTGCTTGGCAGAAGTTCCTGCTGAGAAATTGAATGACTGAACTTGACTTTCACTGCAGCTCCCAATCCTCTCCTTCACAGAATAGCATATTAATCTCTTTAAGGTACTCCTTTACAGTATTAGGGGAAATTTTCAGTTAAGGAGTAGTCGAAGCTCATGAATATGTTAATGGAGACCCTTTTAAAGGATGACCAAGCTCTTTTTGAAGCTAATTTTGGAGTTAATTTTCTCTCATATTAAGTAATAAGATAGCGTTTCTAGCAGATTGGCATTGCCATTATATAATGCTAAGTAGAAAGTTTTGAACCGACATAGCACATGGTTTGTGGATCAGAAGATCTGTTTTCAAAGGACATGTGCTGCTAGGGTGTCCCATTACCTGATTGAAATTCATGTAGTCTTTGAAGGATGCTGAGTTCTGAGAAGGATTCATCAAAAACAATGCAGCAGGAGGGACCCTGAAGCCAGCACATGACATAATATACTAGAAAGGACAGTTGGTTTTAAAACCACGTTCTGTTCATGTTTGGTTTCCAGGGCTGAATATAGTGCCTGTTTCCTAAGTAGGAGTTCAATGGGACAACCATTTTCTAATCTGAGAGTTTGTCCTGATGGTTTGGCAGAGGACAGCTCTAGCAAACCTCAAGAACAACTCTGCTGGCTGGAAGTCCTTACAGATCCCTACAAATGTGCTCTATCTTCCTGTGTCCTCTTTGTAGGTGGGGTGACCCGAATGACTGTTTCACTGGTGGTCATCATGTTTGAGCTCACTGGTGGACTGGAGTACATAGTTCCTCTGATGGCAGCAGCCATGACCAGCAAGTGGGTGGCAGATGCCATTGGGCGGGAGGGCATTTACGACGCCCACATCCGTCTCAACGGCTATCCCTTCTTGGAAGCCAAGGAGGAGTTCTCACACAAGACACTTGCGATGGATGTAATGAGACCACGGAGGAATGATCCTCCTCTGACTGTCATCACTCAGGACAGCATGACAGTAGAAGATGTTGAGGCCATAATCAATGAAACAACGTACAGTGGCTACCCAGTGGTGGTGTCACGAGAATCCCAAAGGCTCGTTGGGTTTGTCCTCAGGAGAGATCTCATCATTTCAATCGGTAAGTGAAGACAGGATATTTTGTAGTTGAACCGTACATTTAGAGGCCCTAAATGGCATTGGCTGTAACTTACCAATTCAAACACCTCGCAGTGATGGTGAATATTCTTACTGAAGTCAGCATCCCTGTTGCCAAGCAGTGTGGGGCTTGCAAGCATTGAGAGCAAAGGACAGTGCAACTTGCTCAATGCAATTAGTGCAGCTCTGTTGAATTCATAAACCTTAATGCACCAATGTGAAGAATAAGACTCCTTGCCAGCAAGAACTAAGCTCGAGAGCTTAGCGAGAACTGAGCTTCCGAACATCAGAAGCTCAAGTACTGCTTCTGGTCATCGTGGTTTTTGCTGACTTATGTAGGGCGATACTTGTTTTGCTGATAAGTCAGGAAACGTTTGAGCATGTTAGGGTTGAAGGGCATTTTAGTCTTTTAAAAGTTGTGCCTGTGCTGAAATGAAGATAGGGATTGGTCATAATTATGGACACTGAGCCCCACACACCCTGCCTGTTTAGTCCTTGTTGATTGTATCCAGCAGGAGCTCAGGCTCAAGCATCTGTGGTAACCTTGGTCAGCACTACCTTGTGCAGCCACCAGGTAGGGTTCAGGCAAGCCTCGTGGTGAGCTGACAGGAGAAGAGATGCAGCATTCCTCCTCGCTAGGGTTAGCTAACTGCATTCTTCCTCGTTAGGGTTAGCACCCTGCAGATCTGTTCACTGCTCCAGCTCTGTTTGGGACCACATGAACACTGGTGCAAAGGAGCAGGTGAGATGAGGGTGGCAGCTACCTTGCAGGGAGGGAAAAGCAGAAATGTGATTGCTGAACAGCCGAATCTCAATGTATTAAACATGCATATGAAGTCTGCGGTGTGTTCTCCAGCACATGATTGAATGCACTATCTCAGTTCAAGTTTGAGAACTTTCTGTAGGATCAACATGACCTTCTGCTCCTGAGCTAACTTAATTCCATGGCAGTACCAGAGTAGCCTGAATAATTAAGTTGTCTGCAGCTGTGAATCAGCTCTGGCTCTTCCCCCTCTGTTTTAAGGTAGGTTTTCAGGGACAGTTTTAGGACACAGGAAGCACAGTCTTTTGGAGCATGCAGATATTGTCTAGGTGTCCCTGCTTGAGCAGGGGGTTGGACTAGATCTCTAGAAGTCCCTTCCATACCTTAACCATTCTGTGATTCTGTGATACTGCTCTTGAGTTCTCTTGATCAATATTGAGCTAAATATTTTGATGATATGGCAGCAAATGTAGCGAAAGCAAACTGCTGTATTGTAATTGTGGGCATTTCCTTCCATTGGGCTGCTTCACAGTACGACCATGATTTCTTGCTTTTGTGATGTGGGGATCTCCAGGGGCCCATTTAGAGGAACCTCATTCCCAAGATAAGCACAGTAAGGCATTGTCGTGGGTTACAGAATGAGGTTGAGGGTTTGGTAGCCTGCTGTGAGAGTTTTCAACATGTGTGTTTTGTTTTCTTTTAGACTTTTCTTTCTAGACTTTCTTTCCAGTAAGTCTAGTAATGTAAATATCAAATCAAAGCTATGATACAGCCGGCATCTAAATCGCTTGCCTAGGGAGAGAGGTGTAATGCAGTAGCGTAAATATCTCAGTAGTGGCAAGTACTTGGAGTCCTCGGGGTAATGATACACTTATTAAAAGATAGGATGGAAACAGCTGCACTCGGGTCATTAGGGACATGCTTTATGAAAGCACATGAGTGAAGTGAAGCAGTGCACCTTTGTTAAGGTCGGGCCAGTGTGGTCAGAGAAAAGCATGTGTTCTAGTCAGAAAAGGAAAGGAGAGGTGATATTTAATCAAATATTTCCTTTTTCCAGAAAATGCCCGGAAGAAGCAGGATGGGATTGTGAGCACTTCAATTATTTATTTCACTGACCACTCTCCTCCACTGCCTCCAAGCTCTCCATCCATGCTCAAACTCAGGAGCATCCTGGACCTCAGTCCCTTCACAGTGACAGACCAAACACCCATGGAAATCGTTGTGGATATATTCCGCAAGCTCGGATTGCGCCAGTGCCTGGTCACTCACAACGGGTGAGAATGCTGCTGGCGGGCTGTGCACCTGGCATCCCCTGGGATAAAGACCAATTAGTTAAATCCAAGTCAGGACCCACTGACCTTCAGAGAAGTGAATGTCTCTAGCCAACCAGAGCAACTGTAAACAAGCAATTGTGGAAGCCCTGAGCTGCTGCTGGTTGAGGCATTAATGAGAATAGTGCACGGCTAGTGAAATGGTAATGCAGATCCATACAGGGATGGGTATGACATCCCTAATGCAGATGGAAAGGGCTCGTGACCTCTTCCATCTCACGTTTGGTCATGCACCTTGTGTAATGATTTGAATTCACTTTAGTGTCAGTTTGAAAGTTCTGTGTTGAGGTAGGAATGAGGACAAAGAATTAAAACTAATGATAGTGTGATTTAAATCTGTTCCCTGAAGTGTTATGCTATGGAAGGAGTTGTTGTTTGTGTTACCAGGCATGTTAGTGATGCACTTGGTCTAGTTGAACTATTCTGCTTCTTGCAAGAAATAACATTGTTAACCAACAGTTTACAGCAGTAGATTTGTTTAATTAGCCCCTGCATTAATGTATTTTGGTATGGCTGTGATAAAACCACATAAAAAATAAAAGCTGCTGAGACTATCAGGACTTAAAATGCAGTTCTAGAAATTCAGATTCTGGGAACTGATGCACTGATGATGTTTTTATGTTTGTTTTTTAGGAAGTTACTTGGGATCATTACCAAAAAGGATGTATTAAAGCATATTGCACAGCTGGCTAACCAGGACCCAGATTCTATACTGTTCAATTAAAAGCAGACTGATAGGTATCGTGTGTTCTGCACAGAAGAAACTTTATAATAAAGATCCTGGATGTTCTTTCCTATTTTTACAGAGACCTTGAGACTGTTTTTGACATTCCCTTCTGTGGAGCTGAAGAAGATATATATATTTTTTTTTTTTCTACAGGATAACCAATTGCACTACATAATCTGTGGAAATTAATCTTCTCTTTAGAAGAAAAAGGACTTTATTTACATTGCTTTCGTGAAGTTGCATTGGAAAAATTCCATGAAGGAGTAAAAGCAAAATGCTACAGAATTATCTCTCTTTTTATTTTATTTGAATTCTTGTACCTAATGTGGGGAGGGAAGGACAAGTACCCAGCTCTGTGTCTTCAGAAGCTTTGAAGGAGAAGGATGTTTTTTGCGTGCAGCATGTTCAGGTGGTGACAGAAAGATGCACTTGTAACTCAGGGGCAGTGTGTTCCTGGTTTGCCTCTTAGTCCTTCGATAACCAGGCTGGAAGAGAGAGAAGAAAAGAGAAAAGCATGTACCAAATTGTAAGACAACTTTGTATCTGACCCCATATAACTGACCTCAGCTCCTTAGTTATCAGTATCAGCTAGCTGAGGACATTCTGGTGAAAGAAGGAAAACGGACAAACAAATCGCCCAAAGAGCAGATCTGCTTAAAACTGGACTCTGTTTCTGATTGGGAAGAAGCTTATTTTGATTACTCTTTTGTGAATGTATTTAATTTCACTTGCCTGCTAGGAGAATATGAAGGAGGAGGCAGGAGTCAAGGATTCTATTCTTGTTCTCCTTAGGAATATGCCTTGTTTTTTGGTTTTTCTTTGTTTTCTTTAGATATCTGCCTAAGGATTTATCCTCTGGCTGGCAACTGGAACGGCAAAGGCTGTGTCCTAAGTTATTACCCTGGTTTTACTGCACTTCCAGTCAATCCCTGATCCCATTAGATACTGCACAGCTGACTTCTTCCTTAATCAGCAGTGTCTGACATTCAGGACGTCTTGATGGAGGTGCCTGTCCCCAAGACGTTTACATGAACGCATATTCTGTCCCCTGCCCCCCTCCCCGCTCTTGCACCCAGCTCAGGCTTCAATCCTGGCTCCAGGATTGAGAACACTGCCACTTTATGTTCACCACACGGTGTCTCCTTCTAGCAACAACTATGCAATAACACCCCTTTCTGACCACTGGCAGCAAAAGGACTCATTCCTCAGTTGGTCCCTTCCCCTGTGCTTCTCCGATCTCTATCCTAAGTTGTTTTTTTGTTTGTTTTTCGGGCTTTTTTTTTTTCTGTTAACAAAAACTGAAATTTTGAAAGTATGCAACTGCAACTGGAGGCCAGCGTTGCTCACTGTGGCTCTAAGCTAGAGCAGGTTTTATTGTACCCTCTGTGGTTGAGGGTTGTTACTGGAAATGGAGGTTCCCCTAATTTTTGGCTTGGCCTTGGGGGAGCCCTGAGCCGACCATCCACATGGAAGGAGCTGAGCTCTCGCTGAGCCGTGACCAGGAGCTGAAGAGATGGAGAAGCAACACAGGGGCTTTAAACGCACCTCCTGCTGGACGGGCCTCGGCCTGCGGGCCGCGAGCTGCGCTTTGCGCAAACAGGCCGCCCGGGCCGCCTCGCTGAGGTGTCGCACCTCGCACTACGGTGTCACCCTGCGACTGCTGCCCAGCCAGGGACCCCTGTGCTGCGGATGAGCGGCTGGAGGCGGCAGGAAATTCTGCCAGTCTTGAAAATTCTTGTATAGAAGTAAAGCTCCTCTGAGCAGGAGCCAGCTTGTTTACTTTTTCAAAGCCATCCAGCAAAAGATATCTGTTGTCACTGCTCTAAGATGTTTGCCATTTGAATTCTTGTATGGGTGAAAGGGAGCTCAGAGCAAAATTACCACTGGATCAGATATCTTCTAAGAAAATAAATGCCTTGACTTTACCTGTACTGTTTTTGTGCAGCAGGAGCTCTCTCACACTGTCATTTTAGAACTGAAACATGTACTGTGGTGTATACTGTGATGCTGCTTTGCAACTTGAATTGTTTCACCCTCTGCTCTGGCTTTCAACAGACTTTGAAGGGTTGTAGTAGGAACTTGGTGTTCAAGAGCTTATGTCCTACTCTTAGAGGCTTGTCCCTATAGATCATAGAATCATAGAATGCTTAGGGTTGGAAGGGACCTCTAGAGATCATCTAGTCCAACCCCCCTGCATACGCAGGGTCACCTAGAGCACGTGGCACAGGACTGCATCCAAGCGGGTTTTGAAGATCTCCAGAGAAGGAGACTCCACAACCTCTCTGGGCAGCCTGTTCCAGGGCTCTGTCACCCTCACTGTTAAGAAATTTTTCCTTAAGTTCCTATGGAATTTTTGGTGTTTCAGTTTCCGGCCATTTCCTCTAGTCCTATCAGTAGATGTTCTACAGGTCCCTCCCTTTAGAGAAAATCTTTGCAGATGCTTGTCTGGTCCCATGCTCCATCCTGTGTTTTTTTTTTTTTTTTTTTTTTTTTTTTTTTTTTTTTTTTTACATGCTTGTGACACCAGAAAACACCAAGCTTCTGCTTTGCACTTCTCTGTTTACCTTAAAATATACAGAAAGGCTTGAGCTTGGGATCGTTAACCCACAGCTCTCGCTGTCTCCTTTAATTTGACCTGTGCTCCAGGAAAGCCCCCAGCCCTTACCAGGCAGTGCTGGTTAATGGGCCATGCATAGGTCTCGCAGAGGGGAAAAGGAATGACTGTTCCCAGGAAAGCAGGGGCCAGCAAAAGAGCACAAGCTGGTGGAAGGGAAACCCAGGAGCAAGCTGGACCACTGCACTTGACAGGTGCCTCATCTGTGGAGAAGCAGAACCCGGCAGGGCAGGGAGAGCAGATGTGCAGAGGAAGCCTGTAGAGGCAGTCGTGCTGCTTTGGAGGCGCTCGAGGTCCAACGCTCGTGGTTAGTGACAGTCAAACTGGCAGGGTGCTTGGAGAGGACGGACTTGTACTGGAAGGTTCCTGCTGGGCTTTCTGGTGGTAGTTTGTGGAATTGGGGCAATGAGTTGTTTGTGTGCCCATCAGGCAGCTCTGCAGCACGGGCAAGTTGTCCTCAAAAGGCTGGCCTGAAAAAGTCACGTTGCAGGTGAGAGCTGTCAGAAAGCCCCAACCCTGCATTTGGGGGAAAGCCTGGCAGAGCTGGGCTTTAGTGAGCCTTAGTCCTAGGTGCAGACAGGATTTTGACGCCTTGCTGTGCCAAGCCAGAGTGATGATGAGCAAAATAAAAAACGTTGCAAGGGTAAAAGACTGCTCTTTTTAAGCTTCTGTGAAGGAGAAACCTAACTCTTATCTGAGAAGATCTCTGCACTTGTTTGTCTTAAAATGAAAGCTGGTAATAATGCTTATATGCATTTTTAACTCAATCATTTTCTGCATTGGCCCTGGTTGATAGAACCCCCTTGGGAAGAGTTTCTGCTGCCCTGGGCTGTCCTGGCTCCTGCAGCATCTTACCCATCCGCCTGTTGCTTTTGTGGTGCATTGCCTTCGGCGTGACTCCAGGAGGAGCTGTGGGATTTCTCATCAGCAAGAAGCCTGTTGTACGTGTTCTCTGCAGCAAGAAGCCAGGGAGGGAGCTGGACTGTGGCTGTATAAATCCATAAACATGAAAAATAAAACCAAGCCTGTGAGCTCGCTAGCTAGGCAATAAAAGTGGTTCGCAGCTCATGGTCGAACAACCAGAGATATAATTCGTGTTGATTTTCTCATCTGTTGCTGAAATCTCCTAACCTTGGGGCTGAAACTGTGTGAGATGTGTGTCTATAAATGGGGGTAGGATGTCACAGTATTTATGAAGCACGTTATTCAGGACCATTTCTGGGGGAAGTTCAGATGCTGGTGCTAGCTTTGGTCTTAAGGGTGGGTTGCAGTTTGAGGGTGATGTTGTCTTCCAGGAATTGGTGGGCTCTGAGCTGCTCTCTTCCTTGACCTTTTACTGCCTGTGGCCGAGGAAAAGCTCTGTCCTCCAAGCTTTGCCTTCAGGAGATACAGAGCCAAACTTTATCCTGCCTTCTGCTGTGCTGTTAGGGAGGGTACAGAGGTTCTGGTACCTCTGGCTTGCCTCACTTGCAGTAGTAGAGGGGGAAGCCGTTTGGTTAGACTTTCCTTCAGGACATGGGCTATACAGGTCTGGATCAGTCCAGCTCAACTGCTTCCAGAGTATGTTTAGGGCCAGGGAGAGCGACATTTTCTGCAGTACTCGGCGAGTGCAGTGGTGAGGTCAGTGGGTCCAAGCACCTGCTTGAAAGTGTTTGGTGAAAGCCTAGGGAGCAATGTAACTCTGGTGAGCCTGGTGGATCTAAAGGGTCTGCTGCTCACAGCAGCATTGGGTGGACTCTGCTCCCTTGCATCCGTAATGTTTTCCTGGAGATAGAGCCAATTTAACTAGCGTCTCGCTTCCTATGGCTATTTGGGTCCTTCTCGATGCAGGAACTGGGTTTGCTGATAGCTATTTTCCTGCTTTGAAGATTAGCTGACGTTTGGGGATGAACCAGCTCTGTGCTACCCTCAAAGCAAAGCCCACAGGGAAGTGTGGTGGCATGAAAGGTGCTGCAGGGGCACCCACGCGAGGGGCGAGCTCTCGGACTTCTTACCTCCGTGTTTATGTGCAAACAGGGTTGCAACCTCTGGTCTGTCTGGACCTTCGCTTTTGCAGCTATGTTTACGTTGCTCCGGGAAAAGGTTTCCTGGGGTGTTGGCAATGTGGATTTCCTCCTAATCGCTGTGAACTTGCTGCACTCTCAGGACTTGAAAGTAAAATCAGGTCTGTTGGGAAGGAAATGGCTGTGACCAGGAGGCCTGGAGGTCAAGAGGAATGGGTTAATAACAAATAGAAATGAGATTGCAGCTCATGTATTTATTTTGAGACAAAGAAGGCAGCATTAGCATGGTAAATGCCCTCCACCGTCCGTCTGTCCGTCCATCCAGCAGAGTTGTCTGATCTCCCTTTGCAGCAGCAGAAGAATGGAAAGCAAAGCCTCGAGGGGTGGAGATAAGATACTGCCTTGGCAGCAGCTACAAGGAAGGAACAGCTTAGAGCAAATAAACCCAGCAAAGCCGTGCGCCTTCAGGTTGGTCTGAAAATGCCATTGCAAGTGCTCTCGTCTGCCCAAGCCCTCATTACACAGCAGGCGAGGGCAGAGGTTTTCTGAAACAGCCCATTCGGGGGGTGTGGGGCAGCAGGAGTGGCTCCCCTTGAAGCCTTTGCATCGGTGTTAAATTACACCTTTTTTTTTTAAGGAAAAGGAGACGGCTTTCTCACATGTGGAGCTGCTTTGCAGCGGGCTTGCTGGCACAGAGATTTGTTGTGCTCCTGTTCCCTGAAACCACGTGCTTTGCACAGCGGCGCCGGCATGCAGGAGCGCGCCTGTGAGCACAGGCAGAGCGAGACCAGGGCGCTCGGCTCCTCCAGCCTCGTCTGCGACTCGCAGCAGCAGGGGCCAAGTGGCACTGCCCAGTGGGCACGTGCACAGGCTGGCACAGCTTCTTGGTGTAAAGTCCCTTCTACTCTGTGGCTCAAAGTATCTCCCTGGCATTATCCATGCTCCCAAAAATACACCCCAAGATGGGTGATATAGTTGGGGAAGCCATATGCGCTGATAGGGTTTCTTTGGGCTTACGTCTCTGGCAATGGGAAACAAGGTAAAATTATCTTTCAATTTGATGCTGCAGAGATGCATCCAGGTGTATCCCTGGATGGTTTTGCTTTTCTCAACTTCTCATTTTCTAACCTTCTGCTTACAATGCAGAAAGGCCAGGAATTGTGAGGTTACTTTGAAAGAGGACATTTCACAGCAAGGGAGAGATGAGGAGTCAGGACTCGGTGATGATAGTTCTTGGGCTCCCCTGCAGGAATCTGGACAGGGATCCTGAAAACTCCTTCCAGTTGCACCTGCAGCTGCTTTGGGGAGGGCCCTTTCCCTGTTCCACCCCCAGCTTCAGTTTTCACATGGAAATGGGAGAAGGGCACAGCCGAGCACTCAGAAACCCCTGGTGGCAGCCAGCTGGCTGGCTGGGGCTCTCCTGTTGGCGTGTGCCCAGCCAGCTTAGCTAGGAGCCAGCGGTGCCTGCACCGCTCCTTTCCCTAGGACTGCTGTCTTTGGCACTTGCAAGCTTTTGTCCTTCCTCTTTTATATATACATATGTGTGTGCATATATGTATTTTTTCCTGTTTTGTTTATCCCTCTAATGGAGATTTGGCTGGAGCCTGCTGTGTTTCCTGTGTTGCTCATGGAGCCAGCTCTGCTCTTCTTGTCTCTGCAGCCCATGAAATCCTGAGGCAGGATTCAGGCCGACACAAACCTCCTTTCTCAAGGCTGAGGGTTCTTGCTGCTGCTGGGCCTCTATTTTGCATTATTATGGTGCTTGGAAGGGCAGATGGAGTGCCCTTAAAATGCTCCCTACTCTTCTGATGGCACCGCCAGCCTCTCCGAGCTTGCTGCAGAGGAGCAGGGATGCTCCAGAGCCGCCGGGGTGCGGGGGCAAAACCAAGCGGGGACAACTGAGTCCAAGCACTCTGCACCTCTGTCAGAGATATTGCAGAGCTGGGACTTTGGCACTCTTCTCCCACACCTCAGCCAGGCTATATCCCTCTGCTTCAACTAGTTCCATTTTCCAGCCTGTCATGTCTCTTATTGCCCAGCACTGCTTGGCTCTTGCCAGATCAGGGAGGCTGCGATTTGGCCTGATGCTCTTGCAGTTGCTTTTCTACATCCACCCACAACTTCTCTCTTCCAGGGAACTGGAGCAGCCCCTCAGTGTTCTTGGCACTGCATCTGATTCTCCCACATCACGCAACTGGGTAGCTCACCAGGGATGTGAGGGATGCTGTCTCCTCCTTCCAGCTGAGGACTTGGGAGCCCTGAGAAGTCCTGCACTCTCCTGAAGGTGAGGGTTCTCTGCAGTGCAGCTTGCTATGGGTTTTGAGGGCTGGGGGAGCCCAGAAAGCAGGAGTAAGAATGGGTGGTGGAGGAGGAAGGGCCCATCTGAAAGGTACCTCTGCAAGGAAGGGTTTCCCTATGAGCACCAGCCACGAGCTGGGCTGAGCACCCAGCCAGGATTGGTGTGTTAGGGTGTCTTTGATGTGTGCAATGTGATGCGTAAGCCAGCTGTACCGCAGACTTTAGGGGTTTGTTTGTCGGCTGAGACTGGAACACATGACGGTCCGAGACAAACACTCGCCTCCTTCTCCAAGGTCATGGGATTTTGGCCAAGGAATGGGACAGTCTGGGGTGAAGCAAAACTCTGCAGTCTCTTTGCAGCCCACAGCCCTTCCCAGAGCAGCTGTTTTGCTCCTTTGGCTGAGAGCAGGAAGGGACAACGCAGCCGCTTCCCCCTTCTCTGCGTGATGCTGTAGGCAATGGAGCTGAGCAGGGTCAACATGGCCCTGGGCACCCTCTCATTTCTGCCTTGATAGATCAAGGGCAGTGATGAGAGGCTGCTGCTTTCTATCCTGGACTTGGCACATCAAGGAGATGAAGGCTGATGAATGGCAAAGGGGCAATGTCTCCTAGAGTTGGAGTTAAAATCACATTCCTGGTATGGGAAGCTGTGGGAGCGACCTGGTTCAGCCTGATACTGGCTCCTAGCCCTAGCCAAGGCTGCAAACACTCCCAGAAAGCTGCAGCGGAGAGAGCAGCAGCAAGAAACAACCCCTGTTGCAGCGTGAAAGGCAACCCGCCCATCTCAGCAGCCTCTTGATAGCTTGGTTGCTCTGGCAGCAACTCCAAAGCAGGACCAAGAAGCACCCCATCCTGGGAAGTGCCCCTTCCTGGGAATGCCTTGGACATTTGCAGGAGTGTTGAGCAGAGCTGGCAGTTGCCTTGGCAGGGCCCTGGGCGAGGCAGCCTGGCTGATGATCTGCTAGAGGTACCGAAGATGCAAGATGAGACAAGATCCAGTTGTTACCCACAGCCTTCATTGGAGAAGGAACTCCTGGGAACCTGCACAAGGCTGTTCCTCGAGGCAACCCCAGCACTCGGCAGCTCTGGTTAAGGTACCCGAGCTGCTCTGCAGGTGCCATCAGCATCCCAGCACCACCAGCACGCTGCGTCCATGCAGCTGAGCGTGCAGCAGGGCCAGCATAGGCAGTGGGAATGGAAGGCGACACCTTGTTTTTGCCAGGTGTGGATATTTCCGGGGATTAGGGTGGATCTGCAGGTACCAGGGGGCAAACAGATACTCTGCTTTGACCCTTCGTAGTTCTTGCTCATGATCTCTGTGCTGGGTTATCTGCTGGGACTAGGGGTAGGGACAGACGGGGTGTGGGCAGGTGAAGGCCATTATGCAGCAAATGGCGCTGAACTGGGCCCAAGCACTCCACAGTATTACAGCAGAGCCCACCTGAGCTAGCCCAGACACTACGTTCACGTTACTGCTCATCCAGCCCACCTCACTGGGGCTGCAACTAGTCTCATGGGGCGCCTGACGCAAAAAGGTGTGAGGCCAGCACTAGAGTACAAGGTTTATTAAACCAGCACTGAGCTCTCCCATAGCCCCGCCAGTGTGAGGGCTACTTGTATCCTTCGCGGGAGCCAGTGCTGCTGTCGTGAGTCTGGACACGTGGACAATCTTTGTACAATAGAGAGAATATACAAGTAATTACAAAAGGGGACTGTGTCCACCGCAGCATCCACAGACCAAGCCAACTTAGGCATGTTCTGCCCTGCAGAACCAATCTTCAGCGCCTGAGGTATCCCTGTGGCTTGACCGTGGGGCTTTGCCCTCATCCCAGGGGTTGTGCTGGCACCGCTTGGGCTCCTGCAGCCCCAGTGTCACTGTGGCAGCAATGCTGGGGTATGTTAGGGGAAACACAGCTGCTTGGGCACTTGTGTGGCCCTGAGCCGAAATCCTAAGGTTAACACAATGAGAACCAGGCCGTGGTGGTGGTGGCCCCAGGGGACAAAACCCAGAGAACAGCAGGGCTTGGTCAGAAGCTCCATGGCTCTGTGGTCCTGTGGCTCTGAGCTGCCCTCTGCCCCACTGGGATGCACCGGCTCCCTCCCAGCATCCGGAGGTTGGAAGGACAGGCAGTTCAATGACTCATTCTTGCTTTCAGGGACTTGTAGGTACCACGAAGAAGCACTCGGAGATCTGCAGGTGCTCCTGCTTTCTGGGCCTGGGCTGATGGCCAGGCTGGGAGTGCCTCAAGCTTGCAGGTCTCCAGCTTGCCCTGGCTTCCTGTTGTGACCAGCCTCCCCAAGGTAGTAGCACTGCACCGCCTCATCAGGACGACACATCCAGGTTTGCATGGGGCCAGGAAGGAGATGCTGATGCAGAGGCACAATGCATTGGCCTCTGTTGGGGCAGGGTTGCTGGGGATATCTGTGGCTCACATGTTGCCTTGCTGGCTAAATTGGCTCAGGAAAAAGGTGCGTCTCCATCACATGCTTAGATGCAGCCGCTTCTGCTGGTAAGTAATCCAGCTTTGGGGCTCTGCTCTTTGACCCTCCAAAGTCAAGGATTGCTGGTGTCACTCCAAGCTCTAACTACCCTGAACAGAAAATCCTTCATACCCTTCTGATAACTGGCATGAGTGCTGGATCTCCCAAATACCTGCAGGAGAGAGGGGAGGAAGTCCAGCCTGGTGGCCACACTCACCATCTGCTGCTCTCTGCTAAACCCCATTTCTGGCTTGGTACCTTCCACTCTGGACTCCTTGGCAGCTTGCAGCCTGGTTTGCCATGTCCAGCAATGCCAGTTATGTGTTAGGGCTTTCACAGGGTTGTCCTGCAGCGGAGAGATTTCTATTGCAGCTGTGGATGTGACCCTTGAGCCTTGCTGGCGATGGGAGACAAGTGCGTGTGTGTTGCATGCTTGAAGGCATCTTGGTGGCGTGGCTCTTGCCAAAGGCCTGTCCTGCACTGTGTTCCCCATGTAACCTTACTCCAGCTCTGGCAGTTGTCCCTGGGGCAAGACTTGGTCCCTCCTTGTCCATTAAGCCCCATTCTGAGCCCTTCCCTGGCTCTGTCCCTTGCCCCAAGGGACAATATGGGCTTTAAACTGCACTGCATCCCCCTGGCTTGGACTCCAGATATTTGGCTGCCATTCTGCACAGGTGAAGGCAACGGGACTGTGAGGACTGTTCGTGGGCCACAGAGGAGAGTCACTACGGAAGAAACAGGTTTGGCCAGAGAATGGACATGAGCATGAGGAAGATGTCACAGGTCGAGCCGGAAAGCTCCAAAATAGCTGGCTGCTGCATCATTGTAGTCAATGGCCAGGGAGGAGACTGATACAAAGAGCTCATCGCCAACTTTGAGCTCAAACAGTCCACCCTGGTAGAGAGCATGGAGGCCATAGTTTGCCTCAGGGGCCCAGCACTTGGTGCCAACTCCTTTGAGCAGGAGGATGGGTTGACTGTAGGAAGTCTTCCAGTTGATGCACTGCACAAGCTGAGGGACAGAGACGCGGGCACTGGCCCCATCGCTGGGGTAGCGGAAGTAGATCTGCGAGTAGACGTAGTATTTGCCTGCCTGGTTGACCCGCAGCCGGCCATCCCGGTAGGTGATGTTCTGCAGGTGCGAGTGGATTGTGCTGTCTTCCCAGCGTGCGATGGCATGGCGGCAGGACTGGGAAAGGTTACCAAAGCGCTTGGAGCTTCCTGGGGAGAGGCAGAAGGATCATGGAAGGGAGGCAGCTCCTCCAGAGAGTAGGCATCAGGGTGGGGGTGAGGGAGGATGTGGCTCTAGCTGCTTCCCACAGTGACTCAGGTTCCCAACTTGGAGGTGTGGAAGAGGTGTTCTCAGAGTGGAAAGGAGGAACATGTTCCTAACTGTCACCAAATCCTTTCTCCCATGCTGGTCACCCACCCCTGAGCAGGGGTCTTTTCCCTGTTCCCATTTCAGAAACCCTCTGGTGCTCAGCTGGGGCTCACCCAGACTCACCATCCTGGGCCAGGCTCTGAGGACGGAGGGTTAGATGTGCAGAGGGCTTGCTGGGTGTTTTGGGAAGAACCTGTCCCTCCGAGGTGTTGAAGTAGCTCCTCTGTGCTTCTGTGAGGAAAGGGAGAAATGGCTGTCATGGTCAGCACACTTGGGGACCCCCAGCTCTGTGCCAGCAGAGCACATCTTTATCAAGCAAGCAGGAAGTGCCCACTGACCCTCCAAAGAGGGAGGTTCCTTGGTCTGGTCTGATCAATGATTATCTAACACTTCAGCACCGAGCCCTGCTGGACATTCTCTGATTCCCTAGACACCAACCAGACATACACGGCTGTCCCTCCAAGCTATGCCTGGGGATGCATGCCCTTCACCTGCCCAGCACGACAGGCCTTGCTCCCCTCCTGCCCCAGCTGGTGGCCACTGCGCCTGATGGAGCTTGCCCCAGGACTGCCCGGGTCATCCCCCTTGCAGCCCACTGGCATCCCTAGTTGCATACAGAGCTCTACACACATGAACTGTGGCTCCAACCATCTCACCGTGAGAGAAGGGCTTTGTCACAGTGACCTGGACCCAGGCAAACAAGTCCTCAGTGCTTTTCAGCTCCAATTGGACTGGAGTCCCAGTTCCTACCTTCAGATGCCGGCTGGAAAGTACTCACCCTTCACTGTGCTCCTGTGGACGATCTTCTCTGTCACCTAAACCAAACCGTTAGAGAAGAAAAACAGTCCCATTGTTTAAAGATGTAAAGAACATTCCTTGCTCCCCTACCCTTCTCATCATTCCCTTGACCTTCACGTTGTCTCTGGTCTCCACTGACCCTTTGGATGTGCAGATCCACAGATGACCTGGCATGCAGCCCCTCTTAAATCAGGCCTCTCTGCTCTCTTTGCATTGCAGTTTGCATTGCCACTGCCCTCTGTCACCCTCTGGTGAGGTGGATGAGGCAAATGAAGCAGGTGGGAGCTCTCCCTTTGAGTGCCCCATTCTCCCTTTTCCCCTCAGCCAGCAGGTCTAGGCTCACCGTGGTCACGTAGGCTTTGATGGTTTTGGCCAGCTTGAGACAGGACTGGTTGCTGATCAGCTCCTCCAGGTCCGAACCCTCCTGCTGCTGGTTGATAAGCTGCAAACACCTCAGCTCCTCTGAGCTCCCCTGTGACTGGGCTTTGAGCTGGAACGGGAATACCCACATGTATATGCGTTAAATGGGGGGGATGAAGGCAGGGTGTGTGGCTTAGCTGGAGGGGGCAGCAGTGGGGATACTTGTGCCTAGCAGCCCCCTTTGCCATGGCTCCTCCTGCGTAAGAGCTCTCATGGCTGCACCACAGAATGGAGACTAACCCTGAACTTCTGTGACCACAGAGCTGGTGGTGGAATGGGTTGGTGCAGTCCAAATGGACACAGACTGTATTGGTGCTACTGGGAAGGGGTTAGCTGGAAGGAGGCTGGGGTGGAGTCTGAGCACTATCCCAGATCCACTTTGTGATTGGGACAGTTAAATCTTATCTCATTCTCTCACAGTCCCCAAGAGTTGGCAGAAACAGGTCTTGTTTGTTCTAGCTCCTGGGGAAATGCAGCAACCTCTTTTGTGGAGTCCTAGTGCTGAGCATGAGGAAGAGGTGAGACAGGGACTCCTGCAAAGCCACAAAGCAAAGGAGAAGGATGAAAATTTCCCTTTCCCCATCTCCTTCCACCTCTTTTGTTCCTGTCCTGAAGGGTTTGGGCTTCTCAATCAGCACAGTCATCCTTAGCTTTGAACCAGATATTGACAGTGCCTGTGGAAGCAGTTGCCCTGCAATGCTTGGACTGGGGCTGTCTGTAATTGCATAGAGGAACAGCTGCAACTTGAGGCTGGAAATTCTCAGGAAGCCTGGCCCATGTTCTTGGTGCTTTAATTATCACTGCTGAGCTAAGCTGTAATTGCAAAATGCAATTTCATCCAGCTCAATGCAATCTCATCCAGTTCTTCTCCCCCAGCTGCTGAGTGACGCTGACCAGCAAACAAATCCCTAGTGCCCGCAGTGCTGCATCAGCCCAGGCAGACCTCGAGGCCATACTAGTCTGTATCAGCTTGTGGTTTGGGACGTGAAGCCTTCCTTCACGTGATGTGGCCTGCTGCGTGGTGAGCTACCCCTTCCCAGTGTGTCCCTGGGCAGACCTGGCTCTGCCCTGACCTGGCTGCAGCCCCAAGGCATGCATCTGGCTACAGGATCTCCGTACATTAGGCTGCTGTATCAGCAGTGGCTCACACACCTGGGTATGGCAACTCCCACAGCTGGATGACAGGGAGACTGGAAAGGGTGGCTCTGAGAGTGCTTTGCTGCAGCCCACCAGGTTGTAGCTCTACTTGGATTCCTAAATCAGAGGACCGCTCACATGCAACTTGGCGACACGTTTGTGTATTTGAGTAGAGCCAGAGCACACAACTGCTCTATGCTGCCACAAGTGCCAACTATGGCATGTGCCTGCATAACCTGAGCTGCCCTTGGCCAACTGGTCCAGGTAATGAAGCCAACATACTCTCAGCATGCTTCCCTATGGCACATCTGCAACCATTCCTCTCCTCTCTGTGGTTTCTTCCATGCAAAGTCCCTATGGTGGGCGCTACACAGGGTCTTGGGATCAACATGAACCCCAAAGCAAGGGCTGGAGTTTGCTCAGACAGATGCCCAGAGAGGTGGCAGCCGCAGGCTGTTCCTCCCACATGTATGGCCAGCTCTGATCTCCCAGGCAGGGCTTTTGTTTTTTTGGGTTTTGTTTTCTGTTTTTGTTTTGTGCGTGTGTGCGTGGTTTTGCGCAATGCTTGGTACTCCACGGACTTTTTTCTTGATGGAGCCTTCATCATCAGGACGGACTGCTACCGTTTGTGGAACAGCCCATAAAACTGCTTGGCTATCCTTAATTTCTCTCTCCTCATACCAGTGAGGCCTCCAGTTTGCTGTTTTCCCCTCTGTAGCACCCAAATCAGTGGAGCTGTTAGTAGGCTCAGGCCTGTCCTGCATCAGGTATTTGCAGCAATGTCTGTATCTCCACATTGCCTAGTCTGAGGAGGACATGAACAGTGTTTTAGGGTTGGTGGTGTTTAAGAGACAGTAGTGCTGCAGGTCCTCTGCTGAGACCAGGAAAGGTTGGCTGTTGGGCCATAGTACTTGGTCCACAGGGCGCCAGGGTTGGGAACTTTTTGACATTAGTGATGTGGAGAGCAGATGGGCAAGGCTCTGGATGCCGGAATGGTTATTTGCTGTGATTAAGGCTGACACCAGCACCTGGGAATTCCGGGCGATGAGGGGTTTCCCCACCTAGGCTATTTCCAGAGTCTTATAAAGCAGTTGAGGAAAAATTAGTAGATCTGCAGCATGAGCAGGTTGAGAATGGTTGAGGCAGCATGCAGGGAGGAGATGGGGTAGGAATCAGGAGAAAAAGTGGTCTGGAGTCCAGGGCAGGGGGTCCCTCCCTCAGCATCTGGATCTGCAGCTCCAGATGGAGCCCAGTACACATCTGTGGTTGCAGGTGGAGCCCTATGTAGGTCCCTCACATCAAATCTGAATCCACAGCTTAAGATGGATTCTAACCCTCCATCTCTGGAGCTGCAGCTCTGGATGGAGCCAGAGTAGGCAGTCCCTCCTTCCACATCTGGACCTGCAGCCCCAGATGGAGCTTGGGACAGTGGCTCCATCCCTGCCATCTGGACAAAGCCCAGAGCTGGATCTGGATCTCTGGACAGAGCCCAGAGCAGGGGCATTATTCTCCTATGTCCGGATCCACAGCTTCAGATGGAGGGCCGGGCAGCCTCATCTCCACATCTGGATCCATGGCTCTGGATGGAGCCCAGGGCAAGATGGAGCTCCCCACAGAAGGTCCCTCTCACCAGCTCCAGCTGGCAGACAGGGGAGGCTCCCTCTCCCTGCATCTGGACGCAGAGCTCCGGATGGAGCCTGCCCCCAAGGGCCTCTGTCTCCGCGTAGCTGGATCCAGGCAGAGCCCGAGGCAGCGGCTGCAGCCAGGGCTTCCCTGCGTCCAAACGACCCTCCCAAGAGCTCCCCGCTCCAGCCGGGGGCGCGAGGAGCGGCCGCTCCCGGGCAGCCAGGTCGGGGCGAGCCCGGCGGCGGCTCCCGAGGGGCGGCAGCTCCCGGCCCGGGGCCCCTGCCCCTGCCCCCGCGGCTGCCGCCGAGCCCCGCGCCCCGCGCCGGGAGGAGGAGCAGCAGGAGGAGGAGGAGGAGGCGGCGGCGGGAAGGAGGCTCGGCGGGACAAAGCCCTCGGCCCGCCGCCCTCCACCGGCTCCGGCGGGCCGAGCGCGCCCGGCGCCTCACCTTGGAGATGGCCATGGTGAAGTAGACGAAGAGGCCGGTAGTGGAGGCGATCTGCAGGGCCACGATGGCCATGACGGCCACGCTGCCCCAGAGCGGGCCGCAGCGCCGCCCTCGCGGGTCGTCGGAGCCGCCGCCGCCGGCCGCCGGCAGCATGGGGGCGGCCGAGCCGCCGCTGTGCGAGCGCAGGTACTGCCCGGCGCTGCGCTGCTCCGGCGCCATGGCCCGACCCGGCCCGGCCCGGCCCGGCGCGGCGCTGCCCCGCGCTCCGCAGCAGACGCGGCCACAGGGACCGGCCGCGGGGCGGGGCGCGGCGGGGCGGCACGGGGCGGCCCCACACTCCGGCCCGGCCCCGCTGCCGCGGCGCTGGGGCCAGGGGGCGTCCGCGGGACACGGCGTGCGGGGGCGGGCATGGAGGTGGGAGCCGCGTCCCCGAGGTTGGGAGCCGCGGGTGAGCCCGGGACAAGGAGGGACCGAGGATTGCCCTAGGGCCACAGGGACTGAGGGAGGTCACCAGGATGGGGTCCAAGAAAGGACGCAGAGACCAAAGGGTGGGGAGTCAGTGTGGAAACAGGTTTTGGCCCGCAGGTCCCTGATCTGCAGAAGAAGTCAAGCTGCATTTGCATAGGGTCTACTGGAATAGGGTTATGGGCCCTCCGGGACAGCCTGTGTGACTTGTCACACCTCCGTCCGAGGGCAATGTGAGCACCAGCAATGCAGGGCTGCTGTAGGCAGGGAGAAACCTGGACTGCCTGGGCTGGGAAGGGAAGGTCCTAGGGCAAGGGGGACACTGTATGACCCAGATTTAGATGATGGACCAGCACATTCCTGCAGGGCAAGAGGTCACCTGGCTACCCCAAGGCTTGAAGAGACAAAAGTTTGCAGAAAGGGACGGTTTTCTGCTGACCGGGGCCAGAAGGCTGTGCCTGGTGGGCCCATGTCTGCTCTGCCATCCAGCAAGAACCTGCCCTGGGCCATGTGCTAGTGGGGAGAGCACTGGGCTGGGAGCAAGGCAGGTTGTTTTGGAGTACTTGGAGGTTCCGCTCCTGACCCTAAAAGCTCCACCCCTCTAATGAGTAACCTTTCTGGTTGCTTTGAAATAGAAATGTTGAGTTATTTAGAAAGCAAGCAGAAAACTGGCTGCAAGAAAACCTGGCAGCTGCAATTTGCTCCCTGCTCAGGTGATTTTTTTTCCTGGCCTGTAAGTGTTTTTAGCTCTGAAAGAAAGTGAGATCTTGTTACATGCAAATGTTTCACTCTGCTGGAACCACTCATTCTCCCCTAAGAGCAGGGTGTGGGAAACCTGTGGACTGGCGTCAGCCCAAATCCACAAATAGCTCCAGAGAGAGCTCCCGGGAGTTCACTGAGAGCAGAATTAGGATTTACTGTGAAACAGACTGTGAGTGGGTGAGGAGGGACCCTGCCAAGGCCCATGCTGACCAGGTAAGAGCTTGCCTTATAGCCCCATCCCATCTCCAGGGCTTTGAGTTTATCACATAAGGACATAACATCTGAAGAAACTTTTTGCTAGGAAGGGACACCTCACTAGCAGGCCACTTCTTTAGCGCTTTCAAAAAAGTGAAAGGCATTTTTGCCCTTTAAATACTTGTTCTGCTTCATATCCTGCCTGCCAGGAATGATGCCACTCTCTCTTTCACCAAATCCAGCTGCCTTCTCCTTGCTTTTTGCACGTAAGATTCCTGCAGGGATGCCGCAGCAGGATTCCTGGCTGCTCTTTTGGATGCAGGAGAAACGAGCTGTTCACAGGTATCACATCATTAAATGGAAAAGAGCCCCCCAGTTTCTCTTTTTCCATGGTGACCAGGACTTTTTGATTTTTGTGTGCAGCAGCTCCTTCTCTGGTCTACAATCACCTTGGCCTGGAGTAGGGGGACAGGAACAGTCCTTTCTCCTCACCCCCCGCCTTTCCCTACCAGTGCAGAGCAGAAGATTGAATTAGAAACATCTTGGTCTGCTTTTCATTCTTACTTTTCCACTATGCATTCTTGTCCCCATTACAGACAGCCTCACAGCTTCATCTTGGGCCGTGCATAGTGATGCCTTTGGGGAGCTGTCCCTGTGGTGCCTGCATGGACGTGGCCCAGTGAGGGTTGGCTCCATGGCACACAGATATTGCCCCAGCGTCTGCCACGTGAGGAACCCTTGGGATTTCTCGGCACAGGGAGAGTCTGGTTCAATGTCCAAGGTAGATGTAGTTTATCTTTCTCAGAAGGAAGTGCTGAATTCTTCTGGACTGGCTGGCCACCAGTTGTAAACTGGCCCTGAGCTGGCACGGCGAGATGAAATCTGAAGCCAAGATCAGGGGAAAAGAAGGAGTTAGTGTGAGGCTAACCTCGGGGCTCCCCCTCCAGCCTGGAGGACATGGGCCCTGTCGGGAGGAGGTTATCGGCTAAGTGCAGCTTGGGGTCTCCCTGGCCATCTCTGAGTAGAGCCACTGCTTGGTGCATGGGGTTGGGAGCGGGAGCCACTCTGAGCTAGTCACATGTGAGGCAGAGCACGACAAAAGCTCAAGCAGATCTTGCCTTGGCTCTGCCCAGTTTACAGCTGCCCGAAGAAGCGGAGTGGCGTGTGCTGGCGGAGACCCTCAGCTCTTGTCCGCTTTCATTGCAGGGTGACGGCTGTCTGGCACATCCCCTGGGCAGTTCTCCCTGTCAATATTTACTCTCTCCTCACCCCTCAGGCTGATGTTTGTATGCTCGCCCCGAGTGCTGACCCTTGCTCTCTGGACCCGTCACTGCAGTCTGGCTCTGTTGGCAGTGCAGAAGTGTTTTGCGTGGGTCTCCTCTGCAGACTTGCCTCTACCCATGCTTGCTGGGCCATGTGGAGAATGTTTTTCTCTCAGCACTTGGGTCCTCCCAAGCCCTTTGCAAAGGTCCCTTCTGCAGCAGTTGCTGGACATGCTGACCATCTCTGGCGGGCTGCAGCTCTCAGGACCCAACCTGCCCAGTCGGCAGAGGAGCCCCGTGATTAGCAGTCACGTTCTCCCAGATAATAGGGAAAACAGGTAACCAGTCACTTTATCTGCTTTTATTGCCTTTATAAAAGACTCGCCAAGGCTTAAATAATGCAAACTCCACACAAATGCCTTGAGATCACTGATCCAATCACTCGCTGTGTGTGCATTTCCAGTGTGCTGTGATGTGCAAAGGGAGATGATGGGGGGGGGAGTGTGCATCTTCTGGTGGCAAAACAGTTTTTCATCTTGCTCTTTTGGCAGCAAGGTGGCACAGAAGCTGTCCCTATTCCCCTGTCTCCTGCTGATACACGCTGGAGCCTCATCACAGTAGGAGGGAGGTGGGACTGGATGGGGGGCAGGGGCTAAAAGGGGGATGTTGAAGGATTTGGAAGTGATTTATTACGGGCAGCCCCAGGCAAAGCCTGTTAGTCTGGGCTGCTTGCTGATCTTCCTGCTTGCACTTGTCTCCAGCACCCTTTTCTGGCCTCCACACTGTCTGTCAGCAGTGGCTGCCAAACTCCTGGTGACTTGTCAGGTAAGGACCTGGAGGGGAAATGGTGTCCCTGCCCCTCCATGCTGCATGAGGCAGGATACTCCTGAGACAGGGGCATCTGCCAAGCCAAGGGTTCTCGCCGCTGCACCCGACCGGCTCAGCACGTGGCGCAGTGCCCAGAGCTGGCAAGAGGCAGGTGCTGCTCTGCTCCAGCATGTAGTGTAGCACCATCCCCCGGCGAGCGTCTGGAAGGGGAGACAAGCCAAGCGACATGACCAGGGACAGACCAGAGAGGTATCTGTTGCCCTTCCCCTTCCTTGGAGTTGGGGCAGGATGCTTGGCAAATATATATCTGACAGCGTGTTAAAAAAAAAAAAAATGCAAACAAGCCCTCCTGATCGTTCTCCTTGTTACAAAGGCTCAGAGCCATCAGAGCCATGTGAGCAAAGCTAGAAAAAGGGCATCCGTGTTCTGAACCACTTGCCCCAGTCTCAGGCAGCACTGTGGGGCTGATGAGCAAGGAAGTGCCTGGAGCTACAAGAACTCGGGTGCTTTTGGTTGCCTTTCTGTGCCTTGGAGATGAGAGGTTTGTGTTGCAGGCGAGCCTGCAAGTGAGGGCATGACCAGGTCTAGGACTATGCAAAGAAAACTGGGTGGCAGCCAGATAAAAAGTGCCTCCTGTGACTGGCTGAGGGGTTGTTTTTCACTTTTAATGCTTCCTGGACCGTGCACTATGAGAATTAGGTCAGCCCAGCTTGGAGATTTGTTTCCTCATCACTCAATGATGGGGTGGAGGAAAATAGAAAGAGCTTGCTTTCTCAGAGTTTGTGAGAGAGGGATTTTCCAGCTTGTCTTTTGATTTTGCTTGGCTTTGCTTGCAGGCAGGATAGATGAACGAGCCATTTAGAATATGTGTTGTTTCCATGTCTTATGGAGGGGATGGCATGTGCAGGACCTGCTGGGCTATCTCAGACTGGACCTCTCTCAATATGATTTAACAGCATGATCTCCCTTCCTGTTTCACATCTCCAGGAGCACAGATCCATCTCTCCATCTCAGATTCCTGAGGCTGTTCCTTTAAGGCAAGCCGCAGCCTGACCTTGTTTGATTAAGCTGCTGATGATTTTTAACATGTGTTGGCTAAATGATCTTTAGTCAGGAAACAACAGCTGCCCCCCACCCTGCCCCGGGACATAAAATAATTCCTTGTAGCTCAGGGAAGACTTTCCTCACCCCTTTGGTATGCACCCTCAAACATTTGCCTTTCACTTTGCCCCAGTCCACTTCTGAGCTGAGATTTTTGGGAGAATAAACCCTCCTCTGTACCACACTGAACACACTGTCCCTCCAGCGCTCAGCGGGGCTGCTCTGGAGGATTAACTCACCTCTCTGACCACGACTGCCCTGACTATGCAGACAACCCTCTTGGGTGACAGTTGGTTCTGCCCTTGCAGTGGAGAGTGCCCTTAGCACCTTGTGCCAACCATGCACCCTCAGCCAGTCCTCTCCTGTGACCCAGGGAAGCCAAGGTCTTCACCCCATCCCAGAGGCATCAGTGAGCGTGCAACCTTCTGCCCAGTAGCTGTAGCAGGGACCTGAGAAACAGGAGACTGTGAATAACATGTCTTGGCCCTGAGCCTACTCTCTGTCTCAGTCACCCCCATCTAACATAAACTCCAGAAGGGCCTTGCTTCCTCTGTGATTTCCCAAGTGCTTGAGATCCCTTGGCAGGGAAATGTCCAGGCAGCCTGGACAAAACCCTGGTGTTTGTTTGTCCTAGGGGATGCTGTGAATCGTCTGCTGCAGCAATAGGTCCTGGCTGAGTGTGCTCAGCTGGAGAGAGAAAAGGTAGGGTGCTTTGGAGATGAATCCAAGCTGCCTCCAAACGTGGGTGGAAATCAGGGGCTGAAGGACAGCTGGGGCTTACATAGCATGTATTTCAGGATTTCAGGGGCACCAACACTGAGCTATGGAGCAAGTCTGTCTGGGAACCAGGCCAGGTCCTATAGTGAATAGGATATAGTGATTATAGTGAATATCCTCACCCATTCTTGTGCTGCTTTGGGGTTTCCAGATGCAGTGGTGGCACAGGGACCTCATTGCCAGTAGCCAGCACCTTTGCAGTGAGCCACTGACAGAGGGTCCTTGGGCAAAGAAGAGTCTCTGAAGCCCTGAACTGGAGATGGATCCACAAAGCCCAGGATGCAGAGGCAGAATGGAACCGGATGGGCCAGCTGTTACGAAGCCACTGCAGGTCCTTTTCCAGGGAGATTCAGTGTCGACAGGCTCTGCCGTGGGTATTGACTATGGCGCAGGTGTCACTGGGGCCATTATTTAACCAGGGCTGTGCTGGATAGTCTTAAACATCCCCCCACTTCCCTCTGGCTGGGGAGATCTGTTAGGAACAACAGCGATGTGAGGAGCCCAGAGCATGAAGAGATGGATGCTAACAGGGGAAAAACCTGGCTCCTAAAGCCAGTCTCAGGCTTTTCATGAATCAGTGAAAAAAAAAAAAATCCCTCACCACAAAATTCCAAGCAGAAGGCAGCCAAAAAAGGCCACGGCCCACTGCTGTGTTCAGCACAGAGGAATGATTAAAGCCAGGTTTCTGTCTCTTCCCCCCAGCCAGAGACCAAGATTTTACAGTGTTTAACCACTGGTCCAAATCTTGCCTGTGCTTTAGAGACAGACGAAGGGCAGATGAGAAGAAGTGGGTCTTCATGTCCCCCTGGAGAGGAGCTGAAGGACAATGAGCCCCGTATCCCCCATCCCTGTTGCTTGACGGGACAGTGCCCGTGTGGGCTGTTCCCATGACACTCCATGCATCTGTGCAGGGACCTGGTCTGCTATGGTCCTGCTGGTAGGACGCTCAGTCTTTCAAAAAGCCAACAAATAGTGGGGCTGTCCTGGAGGGTGATAGTCTGGGAGAAGGGACTGTCAGAGCGATAGGAAGCAGATGTGGTTTGGGCTTGCCAGGCCTGGGGGACGGGCACACAGGCAGCGCAGGGGGTGCAGGATCCTGGGGTGGGAGAGGTTGTGGCTGACCTTGGAGAATGGCCCAGTCATGACTCAGCACTCAGACAGCATGACTCAGCACTCCCAAAATGCTGTCTGCTGACTCCTGAGGCCTGATGCGGTAGTAACTATGGGGCTGGTTGCTCTGTGTCACTATTTGCCTGCAGCCAGTGGTGTTCCAGCAGAAAATCTCTCTGAGAAACCCCGAAGTGACAGCCCCTGCTTCAGTTTCCCTATGGTACTCTCCCTGAATGCAACATCCTTTGCTGTCCATGCTGAGAGCAGCACAGCAATTCCTTTAGATGGCCACTTCGGCTTCATCCTTTCCCCCAAACCCATCCTAGGTCAGTGTCCCATTTCCCAGTTCAGGGGACCTGAGAGCCGCTTTCTTGGCTGCACCACGGCAGACACCTTCCAGCAGTGACCTAAGCAAGCCCCGAGGCTCTGGCCCTCCTCTTTCACCGACGTGCAGGCGGCCTCTCTGCAAGATACACACTCTGCTTTGTCCTAGGGAGCTGCGGGAAACCCTGTGGGGCTGCAGGGGGAGAGGAGGGCGGGGGCTGGCTGCAGTGAAGCAGTGGTCGGAGCTGACTCAGAGCTTCCCACCACAGCTTTCCTGCTGCCTCAGCGCTTTCTCAGCTGTCACCCATGCCCAGCCTGCAGCCGTCCTCCTTGTGAGGGTGCTGAGATGCTTTTAGCACCCGTAGAGCTATGAGGGGCCTCCTTTCCCTTGCTGAGGCTGTTCACGGGGCTGGGGTGTGCTCGTGGCATGGTTATAGCTTCAGCAGATACATCCTTCTGGAAAGCACTGAGCAAACCTTGCTCTTTCTGAGATGGTGCCTGTGCCTGGTTTTGACTATGCGGTGCTGAGGGGCAATAGGATCCAGCCTCGAGTGGGGCTACATCAGCCTACCCTACAGTGCTGTGGCTAGGAGGTGCTCAGTTCTGCTCTCCTCTGATGGTGGCGTGCGGTGCTGGTGACCCCAATGAGGACAGCACCAGTCGGCTTGACCGAGCTGGCCTTTGCTTGGTCAAAAGCTCTCACTTCCTGACGCCGGGCTGGGGGACCTAGTGTGTGTGACCTCGTGCCACCTGGCAGGGTCCGGGGCTGTTTAACTCAGCCCCAGGGACCATCTCTCCACTTGGAGGGGAGATGCTGCCAGCCTGGGGCTGCTTTTGCCATGCTGGGGCACTAGGATGGGTCTCACAACTGCCCTTCTGCTGCTCCCTTGGGCTGAGGAAGGGGAAAAAGGGAACTCCAGCCTCATCTGATTCACTGTCTGGGTTTTGCAACCTGCTAGCCAAGCACAGAATCAAAAATAAAAAGCCCAAGGTAGACACAGTGCAGCCTAGCTGGGTTCCTGGTGCATCAGCTGCCCATGCGGGCCAGCCGTGCTTCCTGTCCCTGCCTGTGCAGCAGTGCTCCAATGAGTTCTGCTTTCTTCTCCCGAGCTCCAGCTGGCTCCACTCTTGCTCCAACAGTAGGAACTGAAAGCTGGGGAGCCCCCAGCAGAGAGCACTGGGGTAGCTTCTCCCTGTGTCCTGCCACATTTTGCTGCTGTCCTTGCTCCTGTAACATGAGGTACGAGGTTACATCTTGGCACAACTCCATGTGGAAGGAAGGTGTCCTGCAGGGCAGGGATGGATGGCTGTAAGGAGACCTGGGATCTGCTTCCATAACCTGTAACCAGGTGTGCTGTCAAGGCAGGTACTGGAAATGGCTACAAGGGGCAGTGGCTTCATTTTCCAGCCTGGCCAAAAAGTCTTTGCTCCCTTTCCTTTTGGACACATAGGCTGTTTCTGCAATGCTCAGCAGGCAGCCTGGATTCCCAGGATTGGGAAGAGGAGACAGAGCTCCTGGCTGCTTTTACCCTCCTGCTGTCTCAGACCACAGGATTCTCAGGCTGGGCCAGCCTTGGCCAACCCCTTTTTCTTGGTGACTGGCTCATTTCTAGCTTCCAAGCTTCAACCCCACAAGGCTTTCAAGAAGATGTGAACTGACCCAGCTTTGTTATGTCTGATGAGCCAAGTTCTCAGCCATGGGCTGGCGAGACCTGTGACACCACGAGTGCTGGAGTACTTCTCTGCACTGGCTTCCTGGTAGGTGCGAGGTGACGCTCATGTGACAGCTTCCCTCCTTCCTTGGTTCACTTCTGCTGCACTACTGAGCTGAGAGGGCTCATAGGGAGTGAAATCAAGATAAGCAGCAGGAGCAAGATAAGCCAGGAGCAGATCGGTATAAGTGTTTGACCTAATGAGAATTAGCAGCATTCTGGAGAGCTGCTTCTCTGTCACTTCTGCATCTGATGCCAGCAGCCCCCTCTCCTGTCCTTCAGTAAATGGCTGCTGTGATCTTGGCCCACAAGCCAATTTGGGCTGTTTCTCCCAGCTGGCTTCTCCTTTGGCCCTCTAAGTCCTCTGTTCCTACTCTGCATCATGGCTGCTCCACAGCTTCCACCACCTCCCTGGGCTGGCAGCATGCCCAAGGTGCTCATTTAGGGCCAGGCCTGGGTCAGCTTGGCAAGGGCTAGGGTAAAGGACTGAACAGCTCTGGGTCTGGTGCTGGAAAGCACTGGTGACATTTTCTTGATAGTCCTTAGCTGCACAGGCATGACTGGGGATGCTTCCTCCTGGCACAGGGGCAGGGGTGAAGGACAAACTGCCAGGAGGAAAGGGGTACCCTGGGGTGCCTGGGGAAAGCAGCAGGACCCAACAAGCTACCGGGAGACTGCCCCTAGCTCCTGAACCAGGAGGAAAGCTAGAGGGGAGGCTGTGTCAGGGACTGCACTTGCCTGGCCCTGTCAGGACCTTGAAAGACGGAGGCAGAAACCTGTGTTTCTTCCTCCTCTCTTATCACAGCTGTCAGGGCCATAAGGCCACCAACTGGCTTTAAGAGCCCTGAGCAGCCTCCCCTGAGACCTCTACCCATATCCTGCCCATGGGTTTAGGACCCCATTTAAGCTCAAGCATGAGCCCTCAGTTTCTGTCAGAGCTATGTTGTGGACTCCCTGCTCCTGAGGGAGAAGCTAGCCCTTGCTGTGCCCTGGCAGCAGGTAAGACGGGCTCTTTCCATTTCAGCAGCCACAGAGTGGCACCTGTGGTTTGCTCGAGGTGAGAGCCAAAGGTGGGAGCAGTAAATGAGCAGTAGGGCTGCTCTCTGCTTTTCTGGGTGAGCAGCTGTTAGCTTGGACGGCTGGAGGGCGGAAGAGCAGGGGCACAGCATAAATCCCCAGAGGGTGATGGAGCACGGGAACAGGCTGCCCAGAGAGGCTGTGGAGTCTCCGTCTCTGGAGATCTCCAAGGGCCGCCTGGATGCGGTCCTGTGCCACGTGCTGTGGGTGACCCTGTGTGTGCAGGGGTTGGACTAGATGATCCCTGGAGGTCCCGTCCAACCTTAAGGATTCTATGATTCTATGACTGATACACTCCCCAGGGAAGGAGCTGCAACCCTAAAGCTTGCAGACCCCATAACACCTGGGCAAAACCCTGTGTAGCAAGGGGAGGCAGGGGGACTGCTACCTCCTGGCACATAGGTGTCTTGCTTAGGAGCATCCCCAGGCTGCAGTGCGAGGCACAGATCCCCAGTTTCTGCCTGTGGCTCCTTCTGCTGCATGTTTCCCTACCTGAACTCTCCCATTTGCGTCCTCCAACAGCTGATCTTCTTGCTCCCTCTAGCGAGAGCACATTCGATATGGCCTCCCCTCCTGTGCACATATAAATGTCAGTGGATTTTCTCTGCTTTTCACTTGATGTCTTCCTTGAGCAGTGTCTCCCACCACTGTGGATCTGGCCCCTCAGTTGCCTTATCCAATTCCCTGTGGCCCTGCTCCCCTTGCTTTTCCCAATACACACTTTGGTATCTAGGGAAAGACTAGAGCAACCTCCAGGAGGCAGCCAGAAAGCCTGGGTTGTGTCAGTGGCAGCCTTGCAGTGCGGTGGCTCAATCTCTGTTGCAAAGTGACTGTTAAAGCAGCTTTTCTGAGCAGAGCCGTGAGTGCTGGTGGCCAGACTAAGCACAGATGTGCTTGTGTGGTTACCTCCAGCTGCCCTGAGATTCAGCCAGGCACCAGCAGCGCATTGCAGAGGAGGAGGCTGGAGGGCAGATAATTTCAGAGGTGGCCTTCTGCCCATGCTGAGAAGCTATCGTCTAGAAAATCAGCTGTTATTTGCCCATGCAGACCTGCTTATCGAAGGCAGGGAAGGTAGTGCCAGCTGCCAGGCTAGGTGCTGCCCTCCTGCTGCAAGTACATGTAGTGCAGGAAGCTTTCCCAGCAGACCAAAGCTGTGATAGCTGGATGACATGCACCCACCTTGCTAATGTGTCTTGGGAGAGGTTGCCCTGGGGAAAAAGGAAACAGGTCTCCAACAGGATGGCACAGGCTAAAAACTGACCCTCTGTACCTAGACAAATCTTTACTCTGATCTCATTCTCTGAAGCTTTTTATTTTTCTATTTTTTTTCCTAGATCCTAAAAGTCTCCTTTTTGAATACAGGATATCAGTGAGTGAACTGACAGCCCCAAAGCCCTGGCCACACATCCCAGTGCCTGAGGTTGCCCCTGCACTGGCACAGATCCACACCGTATAGTGCTTGGGCCCCCAAAGGCATTTCTACCTCAAAGAACCATCATGGCTTGTTTAGTTGACACCCAATAGAGCAAGAGGTTGCTCTTATCTGGTGGGGGCTTGGTGAGAAGGATGAGCCGAGCCCCAGCACCTCTCCCAGAGGTGCAAACACTTGGCAGATTTCTGCTTGGAGCTGATGGCTCCCCATCCAAGCATTTGTGAACAATATCTTGCCTAAAGCTAGAGCAGCCTTTCCTGGGATTTTCTTCCCTTTCAGGGCAGGAGCAGAAGTGTTCTTAGTTTTTTCAGCCAAATAGACTCCTATGCCCTGGTACTGACTCAGGCTCTGAGTTGCCACAGTAGGAAATAAGCTGTGCATACTTAATCTTGCATCCAAAGCCACAGAGGCTGTTGAGTCTTAATTTCTTACGTCAGCTCTACTCTCTAGTGTTTCCCAACTCTAAGCGGAGGTGTAGGAACAGGGGTAGTCATACAACCTGAACAAGTTCTGGGGATGCCGAGAAGAACTGCAGGTCAGCAATGACTTGGTCAAAGGTCAACTGCATGTATGATGGCCATTTGGGTAGTTAGGCTGACAGAGGTCATAGAATCATCACGTTTGGAAAAGACCTTTGAGATCACTGAGTTGAACTGTAAGCCCTTCAACCCCATCCTGTTAAACCATGTCTCTTAAGTGCCTCATCTACACATTTTTTGAACACCGCCAGGGACAGTGACTCCACCACTTCCCTGGGCAGCCTGTTCCAATGCCTAACTACGATGCTTGTGCCTCTGGCACAGCACCAGCCTCACTGCTGTTGTTTTGTTCACACAGAGCTGTTCAAAGGTATGAATTCATGATTCAAGCAAATCTGAGGCTCCTAATTCCAAATGCTGCTGTGTCAAGTGTGGCTTGAGATCTGGAACCCCTTTGCATGCTGAGATGGCTGTGCCCCGTGTGCTCTGCATGTACAGTGGTGAGGAAATACACCAGATTTCTTATCTTGGCGGGGAGGCAGAGACGGAGAGGAGTGCCACATAGCTTCAAAGCATGAAACTCTTCTCATTGAGGATCCTTTGGGATCACACCAAGTTGAGTCACTCCGTCAGTCCTGGTTGCAGGAGGCACTGAAGAGGCCCAGTGGAGCTGCACTTTGGGGCAAGCCATTGGATCACTCCAGAAGGAGATGGAACTCACTCAGCTCCTTCCCCCTGTTGATTTGCCTCATGGCACTTTGGTCTGCATCAGTTCCCAAGTGTGCTGAGGGACTATGCTTTGCCCAAAGGCTGATGGTTGGCATAGCTGAGGAACCCTGAATCTTTGCTGGTTAGTTTATCTAGAAAACTGTGGACTTTGTGTTCTGCCCATAATGCCACAGGCAGAGAGAGCTCAGCTTAGGGCTCTGGGTAGCTCCTTTGAGGTGGGACATGCAAAAGGAATATGATTTTGTTAAGACCAACTGAGGCCTTGAATCCAGACAAGATTTGGGCATTTAGATCTTTTTGTTGTTTTCTCGGGGGGAGGGTCTTGTCTCACCAGTTGCCTCAGTGGTCCTACCCTATCCCTCATTCCCTGGTAGTTCACAGGGCAGCTAGCAGGTGTTGTGGGTCCAAAACTAGGGTCAGCTCTTGTAAACATCGAGTATGGTGGGCGCCCTGCAGTGCTGACTTCAATCATTCAAACACATACAAAGAGATGGCACTTGTCAGGGCTAAATGGATAAATCATACAAGGCTGGGAGAGATCCAGTGGTAACACAGACTGACAGATGGAAAGAGGAAAGTCAAGATCTTTGGCCCAAGGTCACCCCAGAAATTTGCCAGAATTAAATACTGAACTGCATCTCTCCTGAGTCCCAGCAGTTTGTTACCTTTGTGAAATGAATGGTCTGTAGCTGGTTTTGGTCCCTTTCCTTGTAATGCTTAGATGAAAACTAGGTGAATTGTGTTGTATTGACCCAGGGAAATGAAAAAAAAAAAGGAAGATTGTTTGCTGCTAACTATATTTTTTATTTTGTTCCCGAAGAAAACAAAAAAATCTTAATTTTTGGGTCAGTCTGAAATGTTTCATTTAGTTAAAATTCTGCCTCAGGCACCTTTTAGTATCATTGTGAGAAAAAGTATGTTTCTGGAACAAAACACAGCTTGAACAGAAGAGCTAACAAAATTATTTTAAGATGCTGAAATACAGTGATCTCACTTACAAATGATCTTTTTTATTGTTATCTGCAACTATTCACTGAATTCTATCCAAACTCAAAATTAATCACTTCTTTTGAAATTGTATTTTCCACCAACTTTGCTGTTTAATGCTGTGCATAAATCTTGTGATTCCTCATTCCTTGCCATTCCTAACCTGGTGTGGCCAGGACAAGCCCTGAAATTTTGTCATAGCCCAATCAGAGAAGGCAGATAAGGGATTAAGCATCAAAGCAAAAGGCTTTTTGGCAGGATGTGGGAAAAGTAACTAGTGATTTGCTGTTTGCTTGCTTCAGACTGATGCAGTTGCTTCTTGTGGATTTTTTTTTTTGACTATATTGGAATAATGGCCTGAAAAGGGGGAAACTTAAAGAAAAAACAGGGCCTAACAGAAGTTTTGGCATTATGGAAGCTTGCTTGGGGTGATGCACAGTTGCCACTTCCAGGATGGTTGGACTCTGCTCCTCCAGGGTTCCCTGGGCAACAACCTGCCCTCCTTGCAGCGAAGGGGAGTAACAGAGGGTGGAGCGGAGTGAAGACACCGCGGCCAGACTCTGCTGCACTCACCGTGCTGGGCCGCTGATGAGCCGCACAGTGGCTGTCCAATGGGAGATATACGATAACAAGTCCGGTGCTGAGCCAGCAAAGGTGGCAAATCACTCCTTTCGGATGAACTTTGCTTGAACTTTGCTCGTTATAAGCTCATTATAATGTCAAAACACACCTCCATCCCAAGAGTTACCCACCTCCGAGGTACGACCACCCCTCACTGAGCACGCGCTCTGGATTTTCGATTGACTTTAAATGAAAGCAAGAAACTTTTTCACCAATCAATAACAACATTAAGTATGACTCTAGTCACTCAAGCTCCACCTGAACGTAAAGGAAAGTATAAAAGGTGAACTAAGGATGAAAAGGAGAGGGAAGAATCCACCGTAACTCCTGGGTCAGTCGATGTGTTGATCTCTCTTTCCTCCCCTCGAGTCGGGACGCTGCCTGAGCAGACTCGACACTGAGAGCCCTCTCCCATCTTCTGGGGTGAGTGATGATTGCACATTTGCACATCAGAGTCGAGCTTATAGTTGATCACACTATTTGGGAACTCGATTCACTCCTAGGAAGGCGATCAGACCTATGGTCCACAGACTGTTTGTGAATCCGATACTGCCGGAATTGGGCGTATAGCTAACAAAGCATTTGGCATCTCCTTCCCTTCCACCACTATGGCTTTGAAACTGCAAAATTTTACACTATAAAAGATTGAAAACCCCCAAAGCTGAATGCTGTGTGGTCAGGATTTAAAACTGAGGTTGAATCTCCTCCTCTGAACACATTCAGCTGTTGGCATTGGGTGAGATTCCAGGACATACAACTGAGATGGGGCCCAGCCTGTCCAGAGTTGGAGTAAGTGGTCTCAGCTCTGCAACTGATGCCCTAGATTCTGTCCTATCTCCAAGATTCATGACTGTTAACTACCAGACCTATGGCTGCTCCTGCTAGCTACATGCAGCTTGGCCAGCCTGATAAACTGTGCATCTAGGGGAGAATCACTGCTATGTAGATCCTTCTGCCTTCCTTTCCCCAGAAGAGAGTATGGGAAACACACCACCAATGTCAGTCTGATGTTGAAGACAGCTCCTTCAGGGGGATCCTTCCCCTCTTCGCTGGAGTTTTGCCCCAGATCAAGGCAGGTACCACAGTGTTTTTCTTGGGACTTTATTTTTCTACTGCAGCCACATCCCATTTTAGGTCATTCAAGCAGCAGTGGCTTGATACTTTCAATGTGGGCTCAAAAAACAACAACAAAAAAAACCAGAACACTGTGAAGGTAGTGTAATAAGGCGCCATATTTTTAGTTCTCCCCTGAATCTTGCAGCCAGGTTTGGTGGAAGAGACCAGTACCAATTCCTACTAGTTTGTGGAAACATGCAAGGTCAGAGGGACCTTCTGTATACTTCCCACTACTAGAAGAACAGCAGTGCTGAGCTCAACCCTAATTAGATAGCAGAGAAGGCATGCAGAGATATTTTACCACACTCACATGTGTGTGAATTGCAGACTTGCTGGCTGGACTGCTGCAAAACCAAGTGCCTGTAATCCTCATTTATTCATCAGAAAGCAACAGGTTTATTCGTTCCCCATTATGTGGCTCCCTGCTGAACACAGACTGAATTGCAGCTCCCAGGATTTCAGTGATGTCCTTGCTGTATCCCTTTGATTGCAATATTGTCTTCCTTTGTTCCTGTAGTCATTGATATTGGGTCTAAAGAAAAGTAGGTGAGTGCTGTATGAGCTGGACTTCCAAGAAGCAAAGAGAGAAGATGAAGGTCTGTGACCCCATCACTTCTTGTTGCCACTGGCAGAGCCCCTACCCTGATCACAGAGTGCAGGTCAGCTCAGAAGCATAGGAGAAGGCACAAACGTCCACACTTCCACGCTGGAGAAGGAACAAAAGTCTGTGGCTTCTGCTCTGTGCTGTGAGGGCAGAAGGAGCAAATATCCCCTGTTTATCACACTGGAGAAGGAGCGAGTGTTTAGGGCTTCTGCTCTGGAGGAAGAAGGAGTGTCTGTGTCTTCTGCTCTGCAGAAGGAGCGAATGTCTACAGGAAGAAGGAGCAAATGTCCTCATCCAGCACACTGGAGGAAAAGTGAACATCTCCGGTCTGCGCCTTTGACAAGGAGTGAATGTCTGTGGCTCCTGTGTGCTTGTGTGCGCGCACACACTTATCATTCTCCATTTTGTGTTTTTATGTTGCTCATCTTTTAATCACAGTAGTCAATAGTAGGAGGGACGTATCTCCTCAGGGAGCAAAGTGTGGAATTTCTTTTCTTTGGAGAGGGAGACAGATTTAAATTAGATCTATTTTTTGCTTCTATGCTAACACTTTGCACTTCTCTCTAAATTCACCTAGGGAAATTAATCTTAAAAGAAAATATTGCTTCTTTCTCTTTTCCTGTGTGATAACAGGTAGATGATAACAAAAGAGATTACATTTGCCCAAATGATAACATTTAGGGGAAGGATGGGTTAAAACAGCCAAATACTTTGAGGCTACCTGAATCTTTTTAATTTCATTTTGAATGTCTGTCTGTCTGTGCTTTCTCACAGGGCATCTGTCTGATAGCAACTTGAGAAGGTGGAGGAGCCTGTTCACATAGGAGAAGTGACATAGGAGAAATGATAGACTGTAAATGTAAATACTCTAGATATCTGGTATGTCCCAGACATTCAAATGTACAGTTCCACACTCGAAGGCGGCGTTTGTCCAGTATCTAATTCCTCTGTGTAGT
This sequence comes from Tinamus guttatus, assembly GCF_059628265.1. Lineage (NCBI taxonomy): Eukaryota > Metazoa > Chordata > Aves > Tinamiformes > Tinamidae > Tinamus > Tinamus guttatus. The sequence goes on along the minus strand of NW_028288821.1, from coordinate 13,651,708 downwards.
GGAGAAGCCGCTGTGCCCAACTGCCAATCTCTACCAAAGGTTATTTGTGAGACTGAGAACGCTGTCGTTCAACTCGTGACCGCAATACTTGCCCCTTTAGATACAACTTCAGAATTAATACCTGCTGCATTAGTACCTAACCTAACTTCATCCTTTGACGGGATTTTGCACGCTTTATCTGTGCAGTGGTTGAGAGCAGTAGTTTTTAGGCCAGCGCAGTTCTGCTGTAGCTTTCTTTGAGCTGCACTTCACCCTTGTGTCCAGCTTCCGGGAATATAAATTGCACAGAGCTGCAGAAGGAGCACCTTGAAATAGCGCTAACTGCAGAAGCATGTCTGGATTGCAGAGGGCTTGTGGCTTCCTGTTTGTCTTCAACGGGTATGTGTTTTTCCCTCTTCTTGCAAGTGCTGACATGGGCTTCATAATCAATGGCCACGGGGTCCATGCCCTAGGCTGGTCATTTCAGGCTGTCATGCAGATGATTGCTCCTGGTTGCACATGTTGTGATCCTGTCCCTCAGCTGTTTTCCTGAGGGATTGGAAATGCTTCTGGTAAGTCCTGTAGTCTCCTAAATTTTTCACTGTGTCCTTGCTGGTGTTGGGTACCATTATAGCACAGAGAGGCAGCCTCCTCTGTCATGTATGCAGGGCACAGCATGGCACAAAGAGGTGCTACCTCAGGCTACTACCACCTTGTCTACATTAGAATTTTCTTTTTGTCCTAAACATTGGCTCTTTGAGTACCATGCCCAGAATGCACTAGTTTCCTGGTTTTTTAACAAAATTAGCTTAAGTCCTCCAGTTGTTTTTCTTTCCAATGGTTGCTGCAGGAGTTCCTGGGGAGGCCCTGGCAGTGGGATGTGCAAAAAAAAAAAAACTTTTGACTACATGTGGCAGAAGAAAGCTGAGCTGGAGGATCAGCATGAACAGCTGCTGGTCAAGGTAGCAACACTCTGTCAGAAGTTTTCATGAAGAATCCTACTTGACTGAGTACATATGAATTCTGTGAATATTAGTGCCCAAATAGGTACGTTCCTGATCCTTTAAAGCAAGCTCATGGTACTGGAGTAGTGCATGTGGTGAAGATTAAGTCCAGTAATACCTCATTTTGATTATGTTGTCCTCCTGTATGCAGGCACGTGGAACAGATGAGAACATTTCTTGTATCCTTTTGTTTATTGAGTGGCCCATGCTACTAAGAGCAAGCTGCGGTGAAGAAGACATAGTCAGGCTCCTTCGAGAAAGTGTTTTGCTCCGTACTGGAGGGAGGACGGGCGCACCGGACCGTGCATTTCAACAGATAGCGGTGAGGGATAGGTTTCCTTTTAATCCCTGGGGAGCAGCAAGGCCTGACATTTTGAAGGCAAAATGTTTCTTGTGCAGCTGACTTAGAAGAAGCTGCTGCTACTCCAAAGTAATGGCAGTTGTGCACAGTCCCCGGAAGCTCTTGAAAGAAAAGCCACTATTCACCTTTTATCCAGAGGCTCCGCGCTTTCATTCAGAACAGAGCCTGTCCTCTGCTTGGGACTCCAGAAACACAGCCGTGCCTTTTGGGGACTTGAAGATGGGGTGAAATTGCCTGTCTGGGGGACTGAGGCCCCATCCTCCGTGTTGGGGAGAGCACTGGAGGCTCCCACTGTGTCTGCAGCTGGCGCCTGGAGCCTGTGTTTTGGGTCTGGGTTCTGAGGCGGTGGCGGGGATGGGGGCAGGTGTCAGCTCAGCCCGGAGCGGGTCAGCAGGAGGAGCCCGGAGTGAGGCAGGGAGGAGTGCGGAGGGCACACAGGGCAGGGCAGCCCTGATAGGAAAATACGACCCCACAGCTACTCATTGTCATCCTGCTGCCACTCGGCATTTCAGGGTACCCATTCTTCTCATCTGAGCGCTCACGGTCTCCATCTCTTGGACAAGGGGCACTAAAATTGTCTAATCTACTAAGAAAGAGAAATGCAAACATTAAAAAGGTTAGAAGCAACAAGATGCTCAGGAATCTGGTACGGGACATGATCCCACATCTCAAAAATCTTTACTGTTCTATCACCTAAAAGAGGGGAAATAAGCCTATCAGCTAAAAGAGGGGAAAAATGAAGGAAAAAATCTGAAAGGGGAAAAAACACAGCAAAAAAGAAAGTGGAAGAATTGCTTAGAACAGGGGAACTTAGAGAAAATGTAGGGCCTAAGAGAAGTTTTGGCATTACAGAAGCTTGCTTGGGATGAGGCACAGTTGCCACTTCCAGGATGGTTGGTACGTACAGACTCTGCTCCTCCAGGGTTCCCTGGGCAACACAATCTGCCCTCCTCACAGCTGCAAAGGGGAGTAATGGAGGTTGGAGCAGAGTGAAGACACTGCAGCCAAACTCTGCTGCACTCCCTGTGCAGTGCTGCAGATAAGCCAGTTACGGAGGGAAGAAGTTAGATGAAAGATTCCATCGTTAACTCCTGGGATCGGTCAAGCAGCTGATCCCCCTTTCCTCCCCTCGGGCTGGGACGCCACCTGAGGAGACTTGAGACTGAGAGCCCTCTGCCATCTTCTGGGGTGAGTGGTGACTGCACATTTGTACATCAGAGCTAGCTAAAAACCCCTCGCTGTAGTAAAGAATTTCCTGTACTGACATCCGAAACCTGCTTTGTAAATGTTGCATTTGAACAGATCATACTGTTTGTGAACTCGACTACTTGTTTGGAAGGCAATCAGACCTACAGTTTACAGACTGTTAGTGAATCCGATACTGCCAGAGTCGGGCCTAGAGTTGATCACACTATTTGGTAGTGTGATTCGCTCGATTCGCTCTTAGGAAGGCGATCGGACCTATGGTCGACAGACTGTTCGTGAATCCGATGCTGCCAGTCAGGCGTCTGGCTAACACAGTATTTGACATCCCCTCCCGCAGCTTTCACACTGCAACACCGCGGCCCCGCGCGGCCCCGCACACGACGCCTGGCTGCTGCGGCCCCCGCGCGATGGCGCCGCCGCGGCCGGGCCGGGCCGGGGGGGATCTGCCGGCACCGCTGGAGGGCGCAGCGTTGCCATGGCAGCGCCTGGTGCGGCCCTCCCATTGGGCTGGGGTCGGGGGGAGGGCAGGGCTGGCTCCGACTGATGGCTCCGCCAGCCAATGGGAGCCGCGAGGCGGGCGGTGGCGGCCGCTCCTGGCGGGGCTCAGGCGCGGGGCGGGTAGGGCCACTGGGGGCGGCAGCAGCCCCGTGGCCGGGGCGGGCGGGGAGGTCCCCGCTGTCCCTGCGAGCGGGGCCGCGGGAGCAGCAGGCTCCGAGCAGTGCTGGCAGGAGCTCGTGTGCTCGGAGGGCCGGGCAGGCCGGCAGCAGGCAGGCAGGACTGAGCGCCGGCCGCGAGGGCTCTCCTACCGGAGCGCCCACGAGGGCAGCGGCGGCTCCTGCCTGCGGGAGGCGTTTGGAGGAGACTCCTGGCTCTGGAGGCCACGGGCAGCAGCAGGGATGTGCTGGGCTTGGCACCCGCCATGGAGGTCCCCTCCATCCCATCAGGGCAGCTGCCGGGTCGGGAGCAGCCACATGTGCCCTCTGCAAAGAGAGGCGCCCTGGTAGCAGCACAGGCAGCAGGGGAACAAGAGGCAGTGGGAAGACGCTTCCTAGAGGCTGAGAACAGGAGCTTTTTCTCCATGAATGCGGCCAAACTGTGGCCCAGAGACACAGAGAGATGCTCAGAGCTCCCTCCTTAGATGTAACCCAGACTTACCTGGAAAAGGCTCCAAGATGGTTCCTGTGCTGGGAGCTGCCCTGTGCAGGGCACTGGACGCCCTACTGCAGGCTCAAGGAATCTACTCTCCTGAAACAGGCTCCACAGGCCCTGTGCTTTTAAACGTGCTCAGCAAGGTTCCTTGGTCTGTGCTACTTGAGCTAGAGATGCTCTGTCAGGAAAAAGCAGTCATGCCCTTAACATCTTCCTTCCTTCCAGAGGACTTTAGCTGGGAGCCTGGTTCCTGCCAGGCTCCCAAACCATGACTCATGCCAGGTTCTTCATATCCCATGAATATTTCCCAGCTTCCCTTTCTCTGATCCTGAGGAAAGCCATTTCTCACCTTGGACCTTACTTAGTCCTGGGGATTTTCCTTGACACATCCAGGTCGTGTTTGTCCCCTGTATATGGTTCCCAGCACCCTGGACTCTCCTGGCACCCTGCCTGTCTTTGGGATCTGTAGAGTCTCGGCACCCTGGATCTGCCCCACTTTGACCCTGGGTGCCTCAGGACAGCACCCCCACCCCAGTGCAGTGCTGCTGTGCAGCCTCCCATACGGAGCCCGTGAGGCACTGCCAGCCTCAGGAGCTGCATTTCGGCTTGTTCACAAGTCGGGGAGATGACTGTCTCCCAGCTCCCCAACTGCTGAAGCTTGTGAGCATGCCTACAACCAACATTCCTCTCTTCCTAGTCTTTGCAGGTTCTGGGCCCAATCTGGCAGAAGGGAGATTCCATCCCCCTTGAATGCTGTCAGAGATGTGGCTTTCCAAGTCACTACAAAGGGCAGCATGCCTTTACTCACTTCTTTGGGTTGCTTATTTGGCCTCTAGCATCCTGTCTGTGGCACAGGGAGCCACATTCTGCACTCTGGGGTCTCTCCCCTTTCTATCCCCCTGTCTCCTCTGTGTGTGCTCAGTTTCCTCTATGCACCAGGGTCATAGGAAATGTTGATTTTGGGGAGTTTCCTTGAAGCTGTGACAAGCTGTGAAGCTGAAGGCCCGAGGGAGGGAAGTCTGGCACACGGCTGTTTCCCCATGCTCCCTCCTGCTCCCAGCCTGAGGGCTTCAGAAGGTCTCCAGGAAGAGCAGTGCTTTTGGTGTTGCTGGGTTGGGTTTCCTTTGACATCCCCAAGTCCTGCTTGGGTCGCTCTGAGCAGCCAAGAAAATCCCTCTTCCGTAGGGTCTTGCATCGAGGTTTTTCCCTGCTGTTGTACAGAAGTGCAGGCGAGTCCAGGATTGCCAGGAACAGCATTTGCCCACATCATGGCCCAGGACTCCCTGGAGTTGTGTGGGTCTCTATTCTCATATGTCCCGCTTAAGTTGACATTTTCTAATAACACCTTTACAGCACAAGAGGTAGACCTGTAAAGTCTCCATATTGTGACTCCTTCTGTTACTCTTTGTTCACTCAGTGAAGGGGAAGGGAAGGGTGTCCATACAGTGCCTGAGCTGTGGGATATGCTTTTCCTGCATGCGAAGGCTTCATTGAGAGTCACTGGGGATTGATAGCGATTGGAGCATGTTGCTGTTACTGAGTCTGGAAACCGAACAATAATAACAATAAAACCTTTTGAAACCAGAAATGCTTGTCTATTGTTGATGTCTCCACCTTTTATCTACTCTCCCTAAACCTTTCCTAAACCAAGCCATGCAAGACTTGAAGAAAATTACAGGGAGAACATGGTTTGTCAGAGCCACTGTGGCACACATGATGTCACAAGCACCAAGACCAACCAAGAGCCTAGCATTCCCCTATCAGGCACTGAGGCGAAAGGGATTTCAACACCCCCAGGAGCAATCATCAGCCTAAGCTGGCCTATCAGCCTCTCAGGCAAAACTCACCTCGCAATCACCATCATCAAACCGGTGTTCACCACTGACATTTCATGCACTCAGGTAAAAGTGATGTAGAAAACTCCCAAAAGCACCTAGGAGACTTGTACTGTCCCAGTAGCATATCAGGAGAAGTAACCTCACAATCCACAATACCATCACCTGTCCAGCATGGGTCTATCAGCCACTTAGGCACAAGGCATGTGACTGTAAGAGACTGTCTTGGATTGTGTTTGCCTCAACATTGTTGCCACACCATTTACTTCAGCATCCTGTTCCTGGTAAGACTGTGATATCTGCTCAAGACCCAAACAATGACGTTCTCAGCAGTGCCTTACGAAGCTGCACTTGCACTTGAGTCAGATGAAGAAGAGCACCAGGGCACACGGCATGTACAACACAAACAACACGTACCAAAAAAAATCAAGAAAGTGGGTGCACTCTTCAAAAACCAGAACAATAAAAGAACTGCATATTCCTCCCTCTGGCGTGGCTTCTTTTCCTGAACTCTCCTTCAAGGGATCATCACCTGCACTGAGGCAGAGCCAACGAAATGTAGCTGGGCTGGTGGTGATGGTAACTAATCTTGCTGCATCTCGCCCACTTGCTTCCTAGAATCATAGAATCGTTAAGGTTGGAAGGGACCTTTAGAGGTTATCTAGTCCAATCCCCCACACAGGGGGTCACCTGGAGCACGTGGCACAAGATTGCATCCAAGTGGGAGATGCTACAACCTCTCTGGGCAGCCTGTTCCAGTGCTCTGTCACCCTCATGTCAAGAAAATTTTCCTTAAGTTCCTGTGGAACTTCTGGTGCTTCAGTCTGTGGCCATTTCTTCTAGTTCTGTCAGTGGCCACCACTGAAAAGAGGCCAGCCCCATCCTCTACACTCCCTCCCTTGAGGTATTTATATACACTGACCAGGTCCCCTCTCAGCCTTCTCTTCTCCAGGCTGAACAGGCCCAGCTCCCTCAGCCTCTCCTCATAGGGCAGATGTTCCAGGCCCCTGATCATCCTTGTGGCCCTGTGCTGGACTCTCTCCAGCAGCTCCACATCCCTCTTGTCCTGTGGAGCCCAGAACTGGACACAATACTTCAGATGCGGCCTCACCAGGGCTGAGTAGAGGGGCAGGATCACCTCCCTTGACCTGCTGGAGATGCTCTTCTTAATGCACGCCAGGATCCCATTGACCTTCTTGGCCACGAGGGCACACTGCTGCCTCATGGTCAACTTGTCATCCACCATGATGTCCAGGTCCCTCTCTGCAGAGCTGCTCTCCAGAAGGTCAATCCCCAGCCTGTACTGGTGTCTGGGGTTATTCCTCCCCAGGTGCAGAACCTTGCACTTGGCCTTGTTGAATTGCTTGAGGTTTTTCACTGCCCAGTTGTCCAGTTCTGTCCAGGTCCCTCTGGATGGCAGCGCAGCCCTCTGGGGTATCGGCTACTCCTCCCGGTTTCGTGTCATCAGCAAACTTGCTGAGGGAGCACTCTGTGCCTTCATGCAGGTCATTGATGAATAAATTGAACAGGACTGGACCAAAGATTGACCTCTGGGAGACACCGCTAACTACGGGCCTGTCTTTCTTCTCTTGCTTATCTTCCTTTTTCCCTTCTTCTTCTCTCTGTCCTATCACGATTATGAGATTTAGAGCTTACAAAGTTGTACAGCATTTGACCCCATTTGTGTCCTAATCTTGCTCTTGGGATGATATCGAAACCTCCCCAAACAGTGGATTGGGACATTTTATTGGCATCATGGACAGTATGCCTGGAAATGAGTGTGCTGTGCCACCTTGTTGTGAAACTTTTGTGTTAGAATAAGGTGTGGCTTCCTGGGAGCATATAGGGGAAAATTGGTGTTAAGGTGTGACCCTCTCAGGACGATAATCCTTTTTTAGGAAAATGGCCACTCAGAAGGCAGCCAATGCTTGTGGTGATGTGCCCTCATGGGTTGAAGGAATAGATAAACTATGATGTTTTAAAGGCGCACTGATCTTGCCCCTCACTCCAGGGACAAGATTGGGCAAAGAACCATTGGTTTCAATCGCAGAGTGTGGTAGATAGGTTAGGAGTATTGCAGAAGGAAGCTAAAGTCAAGAGGGAGAAGGTAAAAGCTATGATTTGTGCAGTGCTCGGAGCAAGTCTGGCAGCTGCGGTGGAAGAGAGAAAGCAGGTTTGTCAAGCTGATACTCTGATAGATTACCTGCAGGTGGCAGTAAATGCTCTGCAGTAACAGTTAAAGGAAAACAAGCAATTGTTGGAGGAGGAAAGGGACCAAAACATGGTATTCAAGAAAGGGCTGAGGAATCAACTTTTGAGGAAAGTAGATACACTGTCAGAAGTAGAAATGACGTGTGCAGAGAAAGGGATATAGCAAAATTATCCCCAGGGAGATTTGCGTAAGGCCAAAGAAACTGTAGAAAGCCTCCCCCTCGATATGTGTCCACTGATTAAAACAGAGTATGTGTATGAGGATGATAGTGATGACTGTCCTCAGGTTATCTCCAAAGAAGTCCCACTTGCCACCACTGAATTAGCAAAGCTGAGAAAAGATTTCACAAGATCTGCAAAGGAATCAGAGATGGAGTATGTGTGGAGAGTGTCTTTGTCAGGAGGGGATGGAATCTTGTCATCAGAGAAAGAAGCAGAAGGATATTGGGGTCTGGGTGTGTTTCTGACCACCAGTGATCACCTAGCACCATGGTCATTGACTCAGACAGCTGTGTATTGGGCCAGAGGCCTGAATCCCTTGGAGAGGGGAGATGCCCTGGCCATAACAGGGACGGTGGATCAGTTAGTGGAAAGCGTGCAAAAGGCAGACTGTCTCCAGATGCTGTATAATTGGGAGCTCAAGCCCAACCAGGGTTCTCCAGTGATGCTGCCTGTGGACCCAGAGAAGAAGACCCCCCTGATAGAAGGATTTTCTGACTCCCTGAAACCCATTGGGATTCCGTTGCAAGGGGGATTCAAAACATCCTCGATGGAGAAAGAATTACCACTGCTCTGGAGGGGACAGTGACCCCTGACTGGGGGCCAGAGAAGAAAGTAGGGACATGGAGAGAGATAGCCCAGGAGTTGATTAATTTTGGGAAAAAATATGGACCTGTTGGCAAATTGTCCCAAAGAACTCAAACCAGGATCGTACGGGCTGCAGAACAGGTTAGTGGACAGCAATCACCTCCCGGCAAGGCTCAAGACTGAGGGTCACTCTGAGGTCGTAATTCCAGCAGAGTTCCAGTCATAATTCATAATTTCAGTCGATGGAATGCCAAGGTGGATGAACTAGCCTGGTTGGCTCCCCTACAAAGCACCCAGATAGCAGAAAATTGGTAAGGTTTGTTGGAATGGCTATATGTCAAATGGAAACATTCAGGAGTTAAGGACCTATTTTGTGAGGCACAAGCCCAAGGATAGCCAGTTACTAGGGAGGAATATAAAACTTGTGTATCTTCTTGCAAACAATGCTGTTCCTGTCTGGGCAGACACCCTCTGGTGGGTGCCTCCCTGCACTTAAGAGAGGGAAAAGGCCTGTGGGAGGCCTGGCAGATTGATTATATCAGCCCCTTTCGAAGGTCAGAGGGAAAGTACTACATGCTGGTGGGTGTAGAGATAGTGTCCGGTTTAGTGCAAGCTAATGTGCTAAGGCAATAGGAGAAAACATGATAAAGGCTCTGAAAGAATAGTTTGGAATTTTCCCCAAACCGCAGTCAATTCAATCAGATAATGCCTCACATTTTACAGGCAAAGTGGTCCAGGAGTGGGCAGCCAAGGAGGAAATTTCGTGTTTCATACTCCATATTACCCACAAATGAATGGAGTCATGGAAAGAACAAATGGTCTGTTAAAACCGCATGAGCCAGAATGGGCTGAGTGGGTGTGGGATGCGATGACCAACGTTAACAGCCTCTGGAGAATAAATGGAGGTCCAAAGATCACAGCATTTTGTCCAAAAGCTCCAACGATCATACCAGCCCCACATGACCCTGATCACCCTAGAAATCCATCTCATTCCCCAGAACAACCTGTCTTGGTTGAACTCCCAACCGTGGGGGTGGTACCACTAGAGCTGGACACAGAATCACGGAATGGTTGAGGTTGGAAGGGATCTCTAGAGATGATCTAGTCCAAACCCCTTGCATCCAGGCGACTTTTGAATATCTCCAAAGAAAGAGACTCCACGACCTCTCTGGGCAGCCTGTTCCAGTGCTCTGTCACCTTCACAGTGAATAAGTTCTTCCTCCCATGAAGGTGGAACTTCCTGTGTTTCAAATTGCACCCATAAAACCTTATTAAACAAATACACCTAGAAGGCAAAAAATGTCTATGGGAAAATTCATAAGATTGACACTAAATGGATTGTTCCCTCTTTCTAACCCGAGAAGCGAGTTTGTCTTTTGTTTTCAGGAGAAAGGAAGTGACCTAAACGCGCCCATGGAAGACGTGAAGCAGATGCTGACAGTAATATAATTTGGTTAAAATGCTTATGTTATTTTTAATTATACTGTTTGGGGGATTTATCTATAAGAGTGAAGAGAAGCCAACTCTCCTGAATTCTCCCAATCTATATGATCCATCTATTTTGTTAGCAAGAGCTGTAAACTGAACTTTTAATCTGAGTCACTGTTGGGTTTGTGGAGGCCATCTAGGGTTGTCAAGCTGGCCATGAACCTCTACATCCCTCACTCCAGTACAAATCGTCAGCAATTATAGCAAAACTGATAACACCACCTGGGATGATAGTGGAACATGGTCAATTCCGTTTCCTACTGTGGGAAAATATTGCTTGAATCGCACCTGGAAGGGCGGGGCTGATGTAGGCGAAAGCAAATGTCAATGGACACTCACATATAAGTTGGTCAGTTAAAACAGAGGTGTTTATATATCGACGTGGCTTAAATAAAACAAGCACAACAAAGGGTTTAAGGGATTTTGGTCAAACAAAAATGAAACCTTGGTCCTTCGGTGGTCTGGAAACCAAATTTACAGCCAAATCTGTGAGTGGGAGAACAATACTGGTGCCTGGTATTGCACTGTCTGGATAAATAACCACCCGAGCACCTTTTTTAGCCCTTTGGGAAATGATAACATGACTTATTTCCAATTCTCAAAAGTTGCAGCAGTACCATTTGCGGATGGTGCCAAGGCCAAAAAGGGCCATTACTGGAATTGTAGACATACTGCCTACAAACAACTACCAGCAAAGTGGTCAGGGGTTTGCTATATAGGAATTATCCAACCTCTGCTTTGCCTTCTTCCAGAGACAGGTAGTCCTCGATCAGAAATAAGACTATATGATAATTTGGGTGACAGAAGTGTTGCCCGTGACAAGCGATCTTTTGAGGTTAATATAGGTGGAACACAAAAGTGAGGAGAAAATGAGTGGCCTCCTGAAAGAATAATTAAGCACTATGGGCCTGCTACTTGGAATCCCAGTGAACCAGTACCAGGGACAAGAGAACCGATTTACAATTTGAACCGCCTAATCCAATTGCAAGCAATCTGGGAAATTATTACCAATAAAAATGCCCTTGCTATAGACCTTTTAACTCAACAGTCTCAATAGATGGACACTGCAATCATTCAACACCACATGGTTTTGGATTTTTTACTAGCTGAAGAGGGAGGAGTATGTGGGAAACTAAATGTCTCCAGTTGTTGCTTGGAAATAGATGATGTCAGTGAAGTAGTTCTTCAGCTGAACACAGATATTAGGAAACAGGCCCATGTTCCCATTCAATCATGGAACGGCTCGACTGGTGATTTATGGTCTTGGTTACTGGGAGCACCATGGGTAAAGCAGCTTTTATTTTATTCGTTATGTGCATTTGCCGCCTTGATGTTTTTGCCATGCATCATCCCTTGTTTTATTCAATTAATCCAACATGCTGTATCTAATATGCAATTCATATCTATTGCCTCACCTGATGGTGTGAAGCAGATTCATGCTATTTGCCAATCAAAGCCAGCAGCTGTATCAATTATTCAGTGAGGTAGAAACTTCCAGGCCTAAACAATACATGCGCCCTAGGCTGAGGGCATGGAAACTCCTTTTCTTGCTGCATATCAAGATCGCAATCCCAACAGACCAGGCACAGCCACCCACTCTACGACGGTGTGGCTATCCAGCCTTGCTGAAGGGAAAAAATGCAAAAGAAAAGGCAAAATACTTATAACTTTGTTATCATTTTTATTTTGGGGCACTTGTTTGGATAACTGTTATTGTGGGTGATCGCCTTCTTTAGCTAACTTCCCAGAGCTGTAAATAAGTAATGCAACTTGGGACACCTGTTCTAACACCTTATCTCACCCTGGGTCTTTCTTATTGCAGTAATCTCATTTTACGTATATAGCTTGATGTAGTTATTTGAATGATCTTTCTAGAGAGTTCAGGTTTCATATTGAGTCATTTTTTTGTAAAAAAGTGATTGAACTGCCTAGCAGACAATAATGTCCAGAGTTTTATATGATGATATATATATTTTGAGTGTTTGAAAAAAAGGTTATTAAGATACTCTCGTATGTGCTTCTGCCCTATTTTTCTCTCTCTGAACTTTTATTTTTCACACCACCACAAAACAGCAATGTCAAGCCACGGGGCGGTGTAAGAGACTGTTTTGGATTGTATTTGTCTTGACATTATGGCCACATCATTTACCTCAGCAATCTGTCCCTTGGAAGACCGTGATATCAGCTCGAGACCCAAACAATGACAATCTCAGCAGACCCTACTAAACCGCATTTGCACTTGAGTCGGGTGAAGAGGAGCACCAGGGCACATGGCACGTACGACACGAATAACACATACCAAAAAACTTCAAGAAAGTCGGCAGATTATTCAAGAACATGGACAATAAAAGGACTATGTATTTCTCCGCTGTCGCATGGCTTCTTTTTCCTGAACTCTCATCACCTGCACCAAGGCAGAATCAACAAAACGTAGATGGACTGGTGGTGGTTCTTCCTCATTCACTCCCACTTGCTTGTTTACTCTTCTTTTTCCCTTCTTCTATCTGTCCCATCACGATTATGAGAATAGAGCTTACAAGGTTGTATGGCATTTGACCCCGTTTGTGTCTTAATCTCACTCTTGGGATGGTATCGAAACCTCCCATGACAGTGGATCAGGACAGTGAGAAAAAACCAAGATAAATAACGAGTCTAATATTGCCCACTCTGGAACTAAAGGCACAAGGCAGTCCACAACCCCAGTAGTGCGTTGAGCCTAGAACAAGCCACTCAGGCAGAACTGACCACACAAACAGATCACCAAACCGATGTTCACAGCCGACCTTTCATGCACTCAGGCTAAAGCGATGCAGCAAACACCAAGACCACTGAGCACACTTGTAAAGATCTAGGAGCCTCTCGTCACAACAGATCTCACAATAAGCAACACCACCACCTGTCCAGCATAGGCCAATCAGCCACAGAGGAACAATGCATGTCACAACCACCAAAACCAACCAACAGGCTAGCACTGCTCTATCAGGCCCTGAGTCAGAAGATAGCTCAGAAGCCCAATGACCATCATTGAGCCTAGAAATGGCCTAAAGGCCTCTCAGGAAAAAGACACCTAACAATCACCATCATAAATCACAAATCACCAATCACCATCGTGTTGACAACTGAACAATTACTCACTGAGGCAAAAATGATTCAGAAAAGTCCAAGAGCTCCTATCAGACTTCTATTGTTCTAGCCGCCACTAGGTAACTAGAAACCTCCCAATGAAGAACATCATCTCCAGTCCAATGGGGAACTACCAGCCACTGAGGCGCAACACATGTCACAACTACCAACACCAACCAACAGGCCAGCACTGCCCTATCAGGCAGTGCGGCACAAGAGACTTCACTGCCCCTGGGAGCAACCTTGAGCCTAGAACTGACCTACTAACCACTCAGCCAAAACTCACCTCACAATCACTATCAGCAAAACAGCATCCACCACTGAGCTGGCACCCTTTAGGATAAAGAGATGGAGCAACCATCAAGAGCACCTAGCACACTTGCACTGATCTAGGAGGCTCTCCCTGACAATGCACCTAACAATCAGCAACACCAACACGTAATCAGCATGACTCTATCAGCCACCGAAGCACAAAGTATGTCACAAGCACCAATATAAACGAAAAGCCTAGCACTGCCCTCTTGGGCACTGAGGAACAAGGGACTTCACCATCCCTGGGAGCAACACTGTACCTTTCAGGCACTCAGCCTAAAGCCATGGAGCAACCACCATGAGAACCTAGCACACTTGTAATGTCCTAGCAGCCTCTCAGGAATAGGTGATCTCACAATGAGCAACACATCACCTGTCCAGCATGGGCCTATCAGCCACTGAAGCATAAACTATGTCACAAGAACCAAAACCAAGCAAGAACCTAGCACTGCCCTATCATGTGCTAAGGTATAAAAGAGTGTACAAGTCCCACAAGCAACAAGGAGACTAAGGCAGGCATAAAGCAGTTTAGAAAATCCAAAAGCAACCATTATCCTAGAAGTAGCCTGTCGGCCCCTCAGCCAAAGCTCACCTCACAATCACTATCACCACACTAGAGCGTACCACTGACCTTTCACACACTCAGCCTAAGGCCATGGAGCATCCACCAGGAGCTCCCAGCACACTTGTACTGATCAAGGAGCCTCTCCCTCACAATGCACATAATAATCAGCAAAACCATCACCTGTACAGCATGGGCCTATCAACCACTGCGGCACAAGGCATGTCACAAGCACCAACACCAACCAACAGCCTAGCACTGCCCTATCGGGCACTGAGGCCCGAGTCACTTCACAACCCCTGGGAGCAACACTGTGCCTAGAAGCGGCTTGCTGGCCTCTCAGACAAAACTCATCTCGCATTCACTATCACCAAAGGAGTGTTCACCACTGACCTTTCATGGACTCAGGCGAAAATGATGGAGCAAGCACCAAGAGCACCCAGCACACTGGTAATGCCCTAGCAGCCTCTCTGTCACAACCGACCTCACAATCAGCAACACCATCACCTGTCCAGCATGGGCCTACCAGCCACTGGGACACAAGGCGTGTCACAAGCACCAAAACCAACCAACAGGCTAGCACCGGGCACTGAGGCACGAGTCACTTGACTACCCTTGTATGCAAAACTGTGCCTAGAACTGGCAAACATGCCTCTCAGCCAAAACTCACCTCACAATCACTATCACCAAACCAGTGTCCACCACTGAGCTGACACCCTCTCAGGCTAAAGCGATGGAGCAAGCACCAAGAGCACCCAGCACACTAGCACTGATTTTAGAGCCTCTCCCTCACAACGCACCTAATAATCAGCAACACCATCACCTGTCCAGCATGGGCCTATCAGCCACTGCGGCACAAGGCACGTAACAAGCACCAACACCAACCAACAGACTAGCACTGCCCTATCGGGCAATGAGGCACAAGGGATTTCATTACCCTTGGGAGCAACACTGTGCCTAGAACTGGCTTACTGGTCTCTCAGTCAAAACTCACCCCGCATTCACTATCACCAAAACAGTGTCCACCACTGACCTTTCATGGACTCAGGCAAAAATGATGGAGGAAGCACCAAGAGCACCCAGCACACTGGTAATGCCCTAGCAGCCTCTCTGTCACAACCGACCTCACAATCAGCAACAGAATCACCTGTCCAGCATGGGCCTATCAGCCACTGGGGCACAAGGCATGTCACAAGCACCAACACCAACCAACAGCCTAGCACTGCCCTATCGGGCATTGAGGCACAAGGGATTTCATTACCCTTGGGAGCAACCCTGTACCTAGAACTGGCAAACTTGCCTCTCAGCCAAAACTCGCCTCACATTCAGAATCAACAAAGCACTCAGGCAAAAATGATGGAGCAAGCACCAAGAGCACCCAGCACACTGGTAATGCCCTAACAGCCTCTCTGTCACAACCAACCTCATAATCAGCAACACCATCACCCCTATAAGCCACTGAGGCACAAAGCACGTCACAAGCACCAATACCAACCAAGAGCCTAGCAATAACCGATCACGCTTTGAGCAACAACAAACTGTACAAATCCCGAAAGCACCAATGAGCCTACAACAAGCCTATCTGTCCCTCAGCCAAACCTCACCTCACAATCACTATCAGCAAACCTCTGTTCACCATTGACCTTTCACGAACTCAGCCTAAAGCCATGGAGCAACCACCACGAGCACCTAGCACACTTGTGATATTCTATCAGCCTCTCTGGAATAGGTGACCTCACAATGAGCAAAACCATCACCTGTACAGCATGGGCCTATCAGCCACTGGGGCACAAGGCATGTCACAAGCACCAACAACAACGAACAGCCTAGCACTGCCCTATCGGGCACTGAGGCACAAGGGATTTTACTGTCCTTGGGAGCAACACAGTGCATAGAAATGGCAAACTTGCCTCTCAGACAACAATAACCTCACAATCACTATCATGAAAGCAGTGTCCACCACTCAGCTGACACCCTCTCAGGTTAAAGGGATGGAGCAAGCACCAAGAGCACCCAGCACACTAGTACGGATTTTAGAGCCTCTCCCTCAAAACGCACCTAATAATCACCAGCACCACCACCTGTCCAGCATGGGCCTATCAGCCACTGCGGCACACGGCATGTCACAAGCACCAACACCAACCAACAGCCTAGCACTGCCCTATCGGGCAATGAGGCACAAGGGATTTCATTACCCTTGGGAGCAACCCTGTGCCTAGAACTGGCAAACTTGCCTCTCAGCCAAAACTCGCCTCACATTCAGAATCAACAAAGCAGTGTTCACCACTGACCTTTCATTGACTCAGGCAAAAATGATGGAGCAAGCACCAAGAGCACCCAGCACACTGGTAATGCCCTAACAGCCTCTCTGTCACAACCAACCTCATAATCAGCAACACCATCACCCCTATAAGCCACTGAGGCACAAAGCACGTCACGAGCACCAATACCAACCAAGAGCCTAGCAATAACCGATCACGCTTTGAGGAACAACACACTGTACAAATCCCGAAACCACCAATGAGCCTACAACAAGCCTATCTGCCCCTCAGCCAAACCTCACCTCACAATCACTATCAGCAAACCTCTGTTCACCATTGACCTTTCACGCACTCACCCTAAAGCCATGGAGCAACCACCACGAGCTCCTAGCACACTTGTGATGTCCTATCAGCCTCTATGGAATAGGTGACCTCACAATGAGCAACACCATCACCTGTCCAGCATGGGCCCATCAGCCACTGAAGCAGAAACTATGTCACAAGCACTAAAACCAAGCAAGAACCTAGCACTGCCCTATCATGTGCTGAGGCATAAAAGATTGTACAAGTCCCACAAGCAACAATGAGCCTAAGGCAGGCACAAGGCAGTTTAGAAAATCCAAAAGCAACAGTTATCCTAGAAGTGGCCTATCGGCGTCTCAGCCAAAGCTCACCTCACAGTCACTATCACCACACTAGAGCGTACCACTGACCTTTTACACATTCAGCCTAAGGCCATGGAGCAACCACCAAGAGCTCCCAGCACACTTGTACTGATTAAAGAGCCTCTCCCTCACAATGCACATACTAATCAGCAACCCCATCACCTGTACAGCATGGGCCTATTAGCCACTGGGGCACAAGGCATGTCACAAGCACCAACACCAACCAACAGCCTAGCACTGCCCTATCGGGCACTGAGGCACAAGGAATTTCACTACCCCTGGGAGAAGCACTGTGCTTACAACTGGCAAACTTGCCTCTCAGCCAAAACTCACCTCACAATCACTATCACCAAACCAGTGTCCACCACTGAGCAGACACCCTCTCAGGCTAAAGGGATGGAGCAAGCACCAAGAGCACCCAGCACACTAGCACTGATTTTAGAGCCTCTCCCTCACTATGCACATAATAATCAGCTACTCCATCACCTGTACAGCATGGGCCTATCAACCACTGGGGCACACTGCATGTCACAAGCACCAACACCAACCAACAGCCTAGCACTGCCCTATTGGGCACTGAGGCCCGAGTCACTTCACTACCCCTGGGAGCAACACTGTGCCTAGAACCAGCTTACTGGCCTCTCAGACAAAACTCTCCTCGCATTCACTATCACCAAAGGAGTGTTCACCACTGAACTTTCATGGACTCAGGCGAAAATGATGGAGCAAGCACGAAGAGCACCCAGCACACTGGTAATGCCCTAGCAGCCTCTCTGTCACAATCGACCTCACAATCAGCAACACCATCACCTGTCCAGCATGGGCCTATCAACCACTGCGGCACAAGGCATGCCACAAGCACCAACACCAACCAACAGCCTAGCACTGCCCTATTGGGCACTGAGTCACGAGTCACTTCACTACCTCTGGGAGCAACACTATGCCTAGAATTGGCTTACTGGTCTCTCAGTCAAAACTTACCTCGCATTCACTATCACCAAAACAGTGTCCACCACTGACCTTTCATGGACTCAGGCGAAAATGATGGAGGAAGCACCAAGAGCACCCAGCACACTGGTAATGCCCTAGCAGACTCTCTGTCACAACTGACCTCACAATCAGCAACAGAATCACCTGTCCAGCATGGGCCTATCAGCCACTGAGGCACAAGGCATGTCAGAAGCACCAACACCAACCAACAGCCTAGCACTGCCCTATCGTGCACTGAGGCACGAGTCACTTCACTACCCCTGAGAGCAACACTGTGCCTAGAACTGGCAAACTTGGCTCTCAGCCAAAACTCGCCTCACATTCAGAATCAACAAAGCAGTGTTCACCACTGACCTTTCATTGACTCAGGCAAAAATGATGGAGCAAGCACCAAGAGCACCCAGCACACTGGTAATGCCCTAACAGCCTCTCTGTCACAACCAACCTCATAATCAGTAACACCATCACCCCTATAAGCCACTGAGACACAAAGCACGTCACAAGCACCAATATCAACCAAGAGCCTAGCAATAACCGATCACGCTTTGAGGAAAAACACACTGTACAAATCCCAAAAGCACCAATGAGCCTACAACAAGCCTATCTGCCTCTCAGCCAAACCTCACCTCACAATCACTATCAGCAAACCTGTGTTCACCAGTGACGTTTCACGCACTCAGCCTAAAGCCATGGAGCAACCACCACGGAAACGTAGCACACTTGTGATATCCTAGCAGCCTCTCAGGAATAGGTGACCTCATAATCACCAGCACCATCACCTGCCCAGCATGGGCCTATCAGCCACTGGGGCACAAGGCATGTCACAAGCACCAACACCTACCAAGAGCCCAGCACTGCCCTATCGGGCACTGAGGCACAAGGGATTTCACTACCCCTGGGAGAAGCACTGTGCCTAGAACTGGTAAACTTGCTTCTCAGCCAAAACTCACCTCACAATCACCATCACCAAACCAGTGTCCACCACTGAGCTGACACCCTCTCAGGTTAAAGGGATGGAGCAAGCACCAAGAGCACTCAGCACACTAGCACGGATTTTAGAGCCTCTCCCTCCCAACGCACCTAATAATCACCAGCACCACCACCTGTCCAGCATGGGCCTATCAGCCACTGCGGCACACGGCATGTCACAAGCACCAACACCAACCAACAGCCTAGCACTGCCCTATCGGGCAACGAGGCACAAGGGATTTCATTACCCTTGGGAGCAACACTGTGCCTACAACTGGCAAACTTCCCTCTCAGCCAAAACTCGCCTCACATTCAGAATCAACAAAGCAGTGTTCACCACTGACCTTTCATTGACTCAGGCAAAAATGATGGAGCAAGCACCAAGAGCACCCAGCACACTGGTAATGCCCTAACAGCCTCTCTGTCACAACCAACCTCATAATCAGCAACACCATCACCCCTATAAGCCACTGAGGCACAAAGCACGTCACAAGCACCAATACCAAACAAGAGCCTAGCAATAACCGATCACGCTTTGAGGAACAACACACTGTACAAATCCCGAAAGCACCAATGAGCCTACAACAAGCCTATCTGCCCCTCAGCCAAACCTCACCTCACAATCACTATCAGCAAACCTCTGTTCACCATTGACCTTTCACGAACTCAGCCTAAAGCCATGGAGCAACCACCACGCGCTCCTAGCACACTTGTGATGTCCTATCAGCCTCTATGGAATAGGTGACCTCACAATGAGCAACACCATCACCTGTCCAGCATGGGCCCATCAGCCACTGAATCAGAAACTTTGTCACAAGCACTAAAACCAAGCAAGAACCTAGCACTGCCCTATCATGTGCTGAAGCATAAGAGAGTGTACAAGTCCCACAAGCAACAATGAGCCTAAGGCAGGCATAAGGCAGTTTAGAAAATCCAAAAGCAACAATTATCCTAGAAGTGGCCTATCGGCGTCTCAGCCAAAGCTCACCTCACAATCGCTATCACCACACTAGAGCGTACCACTGACCTTTCACACACTCAGCCTAAGGCCATGGAGCAACCACCAAGAGCTCCCAGCACACTTGTACTGATCAAGGAGCCTCTCCCTCACAATGCACATAATAATCAGCTACCACATCACCTGTACAGCATGGGCCTATCAACCACTGCGGCACAAGGCATGTCACAAGCACCAACACCAACCAACAGCCTAGCACTGCCCTATTGGGCACTGAGTCACGAGTCACTTCACTACCTCTGGGGGCAACACTATGCCTAGAATTGGCTTACTGGTCTCTCAGTCAAAACTCACCTCGCATTCACTATCACCAAAACAGTGTCCACCACTGACCTTTCATGGACTCAGGCGAAAATGATGGAGGAAGCACCAAGAGCACCCAGCACACTGGTAATGCCCTAGCAGACTCTCTGTCACAACTGACCTCACAATCAGCAACAGAATCACCTGTCCAGCATGGGCCTATCAGCCACTGAGGCACAAGGCATGTCACAAGCACCAACACCAACCAACAGCCTAGCACTGCCCTATCGGGCACTGAGGCACAAGGGATTTCACTGTCCTTGGGAGCAACACAGTGCATAGAAATGGTAAAATTGCCTCTCAGACAACAATAACCTCACAATCACTATCATCAAAGCAGTGTCCACCACTGAGCTGACACCCTCTTGGGCTAAAGCGTTGGAGCAAGCACCAAGAGCACCCAGCACACTAGCACTGATTTTAGAGCCTCTCCCTCACAACGCACCTAATAATCACCAGCACCATCACCTGTCCAGCATGGGCCTATCAGCCACTGGGGCACACGGCATGTCACAAGCACCAACACCAACCAACAGCCTAGCACTGCCCTATCGGGCAATGAGGCACAAGGGATTTCATTACCCTTGGGAGCAACACTGTGCCTAGAACTGGCAAACTTGCCTCTCAGCCAAAACTCGCCTCACATTCAGAATCACCAAAACAGTGTCCACCACTGAGCAGACACCCTCTCAGGCTAAAGGGATGGAGCAAGCACCAAGAGCACCCAGCACACTAGCACTGATTTTAGAGCCTCTCCCTCACTATGCACATAATAATCAGCTACTCCATCACCTGTACAGCATGGGCCTATCAACCACTGGGGCACACTGCATGTCACAAGCACCAACACCAACCAACAGCCTAGCACTGCCCTATTGGGCACTGAGGCCCGAGTCACTTCACTACCCCTGGGAGCAACACTGTGCCTAGAACCAGCTTACTGGCCTCTCAGACAAAACTCTCCTCGCATTCACTATCACCAAAGGAGTGTTCACCACTGAACTTTCATGGACTCAGGCGAAAATGATGGAGCAAGCACGAAGAGCACCCAGCACACTGGTAATGCCCTAGCAGCCTCTCTGTCACAATCGACCTCACAATCAGCAACACCATCACCTGTCCAGCATGGGCCTATCAACCACTGCGGCACAAGGCATGCCACAAGCACCAACACCAACCAACAGCCTAGCACTGCCCTATTGGGCACTGAGTCACGAGTCACTTCACTACCTCTGGGAGCAACACTATGCCTAGAATTGGCTTACTGGTCTCTCAGTCAAAACTTACCTCGCATTCACTATCACCAAAACAGTGTCCACCACTGACCTTTCATGGACTCAGGCGAAAATGATGGAGGAAGCACCAAGAGCACCCAGCACACTGGTAATGCCCTAGCAGACTCTCTGTCACAACTGACCTCACAATCAGCAACAGAATCACCTGTCCAGCATGGGCCTATCAGCCACTGAGGCACAAGGCATGTCACAAGCACCAACACCAACCAACAGCCTAGCACTGCCCTATCGTGCACTGAGGCACGAGTCACTTCACTACCCCTGAGAGCAACACTGTGCCTAGAACTGGCAAACTTGGCTCTCAGCCAAAACTCGCCTCACATTCAGAATCAACAAAGCAGTGTTCACCACTGACCTTTCATTGACTCAGGCAAAAATGATGGAGCAAGCACCAAGAGCACCCAGCACACTGGTAATGCCCTAACAGCCTCTCTGTCACAACCAACCTCATAATCAGTAACACCATCACCCCTATAAGCCACTGAGACACAAAGCACGTCACAAGCACCAATATCAACCAAGAGCCTAGCAATAACCGATCACGCTTTGAGGAAAAACACACTGTACAAATCCCAAAAGCACCAATGAGCCTACAACAAGCCTATCTGCCTCTCAGCCAAACCTCACCTCACAATCACTATCAGCAAACCTGTGTTCACCAGTGACGTTTCACGCACTCAGCCTAAAGCCATGGAGCAACCACCACGGAAACGTAGCACACTTGTGATATCCTAGCAGCCTCTCAGGAATAGGTGACCTCATAATCACCAGCACCATCACCTGCCCAGCATGGGCCTATCAGCCACTGGGGCACAAGGCATGTCACAAGCACCAACACCTACCAAGAGCCCAGCACTGCCCTATCGGGCACTGAGGCACAAGGGATTTCACTACCCCTGGGAGAAGCACTGTGCCTAGAACTGGTAAACTTGCTTCTCAGCCAAAACTCACCTCACAATCACCATCACCAAACCAGTGTCCACCACTGAGCTGACACCCTCTCAGGTTAAAGGGATGGAGCAAGCACCAAGAGCACTCAGCACACTAGCACGGATTTTAGAGCCTCTCCCTCCCAACGCACCTAATAATCACCAGCACCACCACCTGTCCAGCATGGGCCTATCAGCCACTGCGGCACACGGCATGTCACAAGCACCAACACCAACCAACAGCCTAGCACTGCCCTATCGGGCAACGAGGCACAAGGGATTTCATTACCCTTGGGAGCAACACTGTGCCTACAACTGGCAAACTTCCCTCTCAGCCAAAACTCGCCTCACATTCAGAATCAACAAAGCAGTGTTCACCACTGACCTTTCATTGACTCAGGCAAAAATGATGGAGCAAGCACCAAGAGCACCCAGCACACTGGTAATGCCCTAACAGCCTCTCTGTCACAACCAACCTCATAATCAGCAACACCATCACCCCTATAAGCCACTGAGGCACAAAGCACGTCACAAGCACCAATACCAAACAAGAGCCTAGCAATAGCCGATCACGCTTTGAGGAACAACACACTGTACAAATCCCGAAAGCACCAATGAGCCTACAACAAGCCTATCTGCCCCTCAGCCAAACCTCACCTCACAATCACTATCAGCAAACCTCTGTTCACCATTGACCTTTCACGAACTCAGCCTAAAGCCATGGAGCAACCACCACGCGCTCCTAGCACACTTGTGATGTCCTATCAGCCTCTATGGAATAGGTGACCTCACAATGAGCAACACCATCACCTGTCCAGCATGGGCCCATCAGCCACTGAATCAGAAACTTTGTCACAAGCACTAAAACCAAGCAAGAACCTAGCACTGCCCTATCATGTGCTGAAGCATAAGAGAGTGTACAAGTCCCACAAGCAACAATGAGCCTAAGGCAGGCATAAGGCAGTTTAGAAAATCCAAAAGCAACAATTATCCTAGAAGTGGCCTATCGGCGTCTCAGCCAAAGCTCACCTCACAATCGCTATCACCACACTAGAGCGTACCACTGACCTTTCACACACTCAGCCTAAGGCCATGGAGCAACCACCAAGAGCTCCCAGCACACTTGTACTGATCAAGGAGCCTCTCCCTCACAATGCACATAATAATCAGCTACCACATCACCTGTACAGCATGGGCCTATCAACCACTGCGGCACAAGGCATGTCACAAGCACCAACACCAACCAACAGCCTAGCACTGCCCTATTGGGCACTGAGTCACGAGTCACTTCACTACCTCTGGGGGCAACACTATGCCTAGAATTGGCTTACTGGTCTCTCAGTCAAAACTCACCTCGCATTCACTATCACCAAAACAGTGTCCACCACTGACCTTTCATGGACTCAGGCGAAAATGATGGAGGAAGCACCAAGAGCACCCAGCACACTGGTAATGCCCTAGCAGACTCTCTGTCACAACTGACCTCACAATCAGCAACAGAATCACCTGTCCAGCATGGGCCTATCAGCCACTGAGGCACAAGGCATGTCACAAGCACCAACACCAACCAACAGCCTAGCACTGCCCTATCGGGCACTGAGGCACAAGGGATTTCACTGTCCTTGGGAGCAACACAGTGCATAGAAATGGTAAAATTGCCTCTCAGACAACAATAACCTCACAATCACTATCATCAAAGCAGTGTCCACCACTGAGCTGACACCCTCTTGGGCTAAAGCGTTGGAGCAAGCACCAAGAGCACCCAGCACACTAGCACTGATTTTAGAGCCTCTCCCTCACAACGCACCTAATAATCACCAGCACCATCACCTGTCCAGCATGGGCCTATCAGCCACTGGGGCACACGGCATGTCACAAGCACCAACACCAACCAACAGCCTAGCACTGCCCTATCGGGCAATGAGGCACAAGGGATTTCATTACCCTTGGGAGCAACACTGTGCCTAGAACTGGCAAACTTGCCTCTCAGCCAAAACTCGCCTCACATTCAGAATCACCAAAACAGTGTCCACCACTGAGCAGACACCCTCTCAGGCTAAAGGGATGGAGCAAGCACCAAGAGCACCCAGCACACTAGCACTGATTTTAGAGCCTCTCCCTCACTATGCACATAATAATCAGCTACTCCATCACCTGTACAGCATGGGCCTATCAACCACTGGGGCACACTGCATGTCACAAGCACCAACACCAACCAACAGCCTAGCACTGCCCTATTGGGCACTGAGGCCCGAGTCACTTCACTACCCCTGGGAGCAACACTGTGCCTAGAACCAGCTTACTGGCCTCTCAGACAAAACTCTCCTCGCATTCACTATCACCAAAGGAGTGTTCACCACTGACCTTTCATGGACTCAGGCGAAAATGATGGAGCAAGCACGAAGAGCACCCAGCACACTGGTAATGCCCTAGCAGCCTCTCTGTCACAATCGACCTCACAATCAGCAACACCATCACCTGTCCAGCATGGGCCTATCAACCACTGCGGCACAAGGCATGCCACAAGCACCAACACCAACCAACAGCCTAGCACTGCCCTATTGGGCACTGAGTCACGAGTCACTTCACTACCTCTGGGAGCAACACTATGCCTAGAATTGGCTTACTGGTCTCTCAGTCAAAACTTACCTCGCATTCACTATCACCAAAACAGTGTCCACCACTGACCTTTCATGGACTCAGGCGAAAATGATGGAGGAAGCACCAAGAGCACCCAGCACACTGGTAATGCCCTAGCAGACTCTCTGTCACAACTGACCTCACAATCAGCAACAGAATCACCTGTCCAGCATGGGCCTATCAGCCACTGAGGCACAAGGCATGTCACAAGCACCAACACCAACCAACAGCCTAGCACTGCCCTATCGTGCACTGAGGCACGAGTCACTTCACTACCCCTGAGAGCAACACTGTGCCTAGAACTGGCAAACTTGGCTCTCAGCCAAAACTCGCCTCACATTCAGAATCAACAAAGCAGTGTTCACCACTGACCTTTCATTGACTCAGGCAAAAATGATGGAGCAAGCACCAAGAGCACTCAGCACACTGGTAATGCCCTAACAGCCTCTCTGTCACAACCAACCTCATAATCAGTAACACCATCACCCCTATAAGCCACTGAGACACAAAGCACGTCACAAGCACCAATATCAACCAAGAGCCTAGCAATAACCGATCACGCTTTGAGGAAAAACACACTGTACAAATCCCAAAAGCACCAATGAGCCTACAACAAGCCTATCTGCCTCTCAGCCAAACCTCACCTCACAATCACTATCAGCAAACCTGTGTTCACCAGTGACGTTTCACGCACTCAGCCTAAAGCCATGGAGCAACCACCACGGAAACGTAGCACACTTGTGATATCCTAGCAGCCTCTCAGGAATAGGTGACCTCATAATCACCAGCACCATCACCTGCCCAGCATGGGCCTATCAGCCACTGGGGCACAAGGCATGTCACAAGCACCAACACCTACCAAGAGCCCAGCACTGCCCTATCGGGCACTGAGGCACAAGGGATTTCACTACCCCTGGGAGAAGCACTGTGCCTAGAACTGGTAAACTTGCTTCTCAGCCAAAACTCACCTCACAATCACCATCACCAAACCAGTGTCCACCACTGAGCTGACACCCTCTCAGGTTAAAGGGATGGAGCAAGCACCAAGAGCACTCAGCACACTAGCACGGATTTTAGAGCCTCTCCCTCCCAACGCACCTAATAATCACCAGCACCACCACCTGTCCAGCATGGGCCTATCAGCCACTGCGGCACACGGCATGTCACAAGCACCAATACCAACCAACAGCCTAGCACTGCCCTTTCGGGCAATGAGGCACAAGGGATTTCATTACCCTTGGGAGCAACACTGTGCCTACAACTGGCAAACTTGCCTCTCAGCCAAAACTCGCCTCACATTCAGAATCAACAAAGCAGTGTTCACCACTGACCTTTCATTGACTCAGGCAAAAATGATGGAGCAAGCACCAAGAGCACCCAGCACACTGGTAATGCCCTAACAGCCTCTCTGTCACAACCAACCTCAAAATCAGCAACACCATCACCTGTCCAGCATGGGCCTACCAGCCACTGGGGCACAAGGCATGTCACAAGCACCAACAACAACCAACAGCCTAGCACTGCCCTATCGGGCACTGAGGCACGAGTCACTTCACTACCCCTGAGAGCAACACTGTGCCTACAACTGGCAAACTTGCCTCTCAGCCAAAACTCGCCTCACATTCAGAATCAACAAAGCAGTGTTCACCACTGACCTTTCATTGACTCAGGCAAAAATGATGGAGCAAGCACCAAGAGCACCCAGCACACTGGTAATGCCCTAACAGCCTCTCTGTCACAACCAACCTCATAATCAGCAACACCATAATCCCTATAAGCCACTGAGGCACAAGGCATGTCACAAGCACCAACAACAACCAACAGCCTAGCACTGCCCTATCGGGCACTGAGGCACGAGTCACTTCACTACCCCTGAGAGCAACACTGTGCCTAGAACTGGCAAACTTGGCTCTCAGCCAAAACTCAACTCACAGTCACTATCACAAAACTAGGGTCCACCACTGAGCTGACACCCTCTCAGGCTAAAGGGATGGAGCAAGCACCAAGAGCACCCAGCACACTAGCACTGATTTTAGAGCCTCTCCCTCACAACGCACCTTATAATCACCAGCACCATCACCTGTCCAGCATGGGCCTATCAGCCACTGAGGCACAAAGCATGTCACAAGCACCAACACCAACCAACAGCCTAGCACTGCCCTATCGGGCAATGAGGCACAAGGGATTTCATTACCCTTGGGAGCAACCCTGTGCCTAGAACTGGCAAACTTGCCTCTCAGCCAAAACTCGCCTCACATTCAGAATCAACAAAACAGTGTTCACCACTGACCTTTCATTGACTCAGGCAAAAATGATGGAGCAAGCACCAAGAACACCCAGCACACTGCTAATGCCCTAACAGCCTCTCTGTCACAACCAACCTCATAATCAGCAACACCATCACCCCTATAAGCCACTGAGGCACAAAGCACGTCACAAGCACCAATACCAAACAAGAGCCTAGCAATAACCGATCACGCTTTGAGGAACAACAAACTGTACAAATCCCAAAAGCACCAATGAGCCTACAACAAGCCTATCTGCCCCTCAGCCAAACCTCACCTCACAATCACTATCAGCAAACCTCTGTTCACCATTGACCTTTCAAGCACTCAGCCTAAAGCCATGGAGCAACCACCACGAGCACCTAGCACACTTGTGATGTCCTATCAGCCTCTCTGGAATAGGTGACCTCACAATGAGCAAAACCATCACCTGTACAGCATGGGCCTATCAGCCACTGGGGCACAAGGCATGACATAAGTACCAACACCAACCAACAGCCTAGCACTGCCCTATCGGGCACTGAGGCACAAGGGATTTCACTGTCCTTGGGAGCAACACAGTGCATAGAAATGGCAAAATTGCCTCTCAGACAACAATAACCTCACAATCCCTATCATCAAAGCAGTGTCCACCACTGAGCTGACACCCTCTCAGGCTAAAGCGTTGGAGCAACCACCAAGAGCACCCAGCACACTAGCACTGATTTTAGAGCCTCTCCCTCACAACGCACCTAATAATCACCAGCACCATCACCTGTCCAGCATGGGCCTATCAGCCACTGCGGCACAAGGCATGTCACAAGCACCAACACCAATCAACAGCCTAGCACTGCCCTATCGGGCAATGAGGCACAAGGGATTTCATTACCCTTGGGAGCAACCCTGTGCCTAGAACTGGTAAACTTGCCTCTAAGCCAAAACTCGCCTCACATTCAGAATCAACAAAGCAGTGTTCACCACTGACCTTTCATTGACTCAGGCAAAAATGATGGAGCAAGCACCAAGAACACCCAGCACACTGCTAATGCCCTAACAGCCTCTCTGTCACAACCAACCTCATAATCAGCAACACCATCACCCCTATAAGCCACTGAGGCACAAAGCACGTCACAAGCACCAATACCAAACAAGAGCCTAGCAATAGCCGATCACGCTTTGAGGAACAACAAACTGTACAAATCCCGAAAGCACCAATGAGCCTACAACAAGCCTATCTGCCCCTCAGCCAAACCTCACCTCACAATCACTATCAGCAAACCTCTGTTCACCATTGACCTTTCAAGCACTCAGCCTAAAGCCATGGAGCAACCACCACGAGCACCTAGCACACTTGTGATGTCCTATCAGCCTCTCTGGAATAGGTGACCTCACAATGAGCAAAACCATCACCTGTACAGCATGGGCCTATCAGCCACTGGGGCACAAGGCATGACATAAGTACCAACACCAACCAACAGCCTAGCACTGCCCTATCGGGCACTGAGGCACAAGAGATTTCACTGTCCTTGGGAGCAACACAGTGCATAGAAATGGCAAAATTGCCTCTCAGACAACAATAACCTCACAATCACTATCATCAAAGCAGTGTCCACCACTGAGCTGACACCCTCTCGGGCTAAAGCGTTGGAGCAAGCACCAAGAGCACCCAGCACACTAGCACTGATTTTAGAGCCTCTCCCTCACAACGCACCTAATAATCACCAGCACCATCACCTGTCCAGCATGGGCCTATCAGCCACTGGGGCACAAGGCATGTCACAAGCACCAACACCAATCAACAGCCTAGCACTGCCCTATCGGGCAATGAGGCACAAGGGATTTCATTACCCTTGGGAGCAACACTGTGCCTAGAACTGGCAAACTTGGCTCTCAGCCAAAACTCAACTCACAATCACTATCACAAAACTAGGGTCCACCACTGAGCTGACACCCTCTCAGGCTAAAGGGATGGAGCAAGCACCAAGAGCACCCAGCACACTAGCACGGATTTTAGAGCCTCTCCCTCACAACGCACCTAATAATCACCAGCACCATCACCTGTCCACCATGGGCCTATCAGCCACTGCGGCACAAGGCATGTCACAAGCACCAACACCAACCAACGGCCTAGCACTGCTCTATCGGGCACTGAGGCACGAGTCACTTCACTACCCTTGGGAGCAACACTGTGCCTACAACTGGCAAACTTGCCTCTCAGCCAAAACTCGCCTCACATTCAGAATCAACAAAGCAGTGTTCACCACTGACCTTTCATTGACTCAGGCAAAAATGATGGAGCAAGCACCAAGAGCACCCAGCACACTGGTAATGCCCTAACAGCCTCTCTGTCACAACCAACCTCATAATCAGCAACACCATCACCCCTATAAGCCACTGAGGCACAAAGCACGTCACAAGCACCAATACCAAACAAGAGCCTAGCAATAACCGATCACGCTTTGAGGAACAACAAACTGTACAAATCCCGAAAGCACCAATGAGCCTACAACAAGCCTATCTGCCCCTCAGCCAAACCTCACCTCACAATCACTATCAGCAAACCTCTGTTCACCATTGACCTTTCACGAACTCAGCCTAAAGCCATGGAGCAACCACCACGAGCTCCTAGCACACTTGTGATGTCCTATCAGCCTCTATGGAATAGGTGACCTCACAATGAGCAACACCATCACCTGTCCAGCATGGGCCCATCAGCCACTGAATCAGAAACTTTGTCACAAGCACTAAAACCAAGCAAGAACCTAGCACTGCCCTATCATGTGCTGAAGCATAAGAGAGTGTAAAAGTCCCACAAGCAACAATGAGCCTAAGGCAGGCATAAGGCAGTTTAGAAAATCCAAAAGCAACAATTATCCTAGAAGTGGCCTATCGGCGTCTCAGCCAAAGCTCACCTCACAATCGCTATCACCACACTAGAGCGTACCACTGACCTTTCACACACTCAGCCTAAGGCCATGGAGCAACCACCAAGAGCTCCCAGCACACTTGTACTGATCAAGGAGCCTCTCCCTCACAATGCACATAATAATCAGCTACCACATCACCTGTACAGCATGGGCCTATCAACCACTGCGGCACAAGGCATGTCACAAGCACCAACACCAACCAACAGCCTAGCACTGCCCTATTGGGCACTGAGTCACGAGTCACTTCACTACCTCTGGGAGCAACACTATGCCTAGAATTGGCTTACTGGTCTCTCAGTCCAAACTCACCTCGCATTCACTATCACCAAAACAGTGTCCACCACTGAGCAGACACCCTCTCAGGCTAAAGGGATGGAGCAAGCACCAAGAGCACCCAGCACACTAGCACTGATTTTAGAGCCTCTCCCTCACTATGCACATAATAATCAGCTACTCCATCACCTGTACAGCATGGGCCTATGAACCACTGGGGCACACTGCATGTCACAAGCACCAACACCAACCAACAGCCTAGCACTGCCCTATTGGGCACTGAGGCCCGAGTCACTTCACTACCCCTGGGAGCAACACTGTGCCTAGAACCAGCTTACTGGCCTCTCAGACAAAACTCTCCTCGCATTCACTATCACCAAAGGAGTGTTCACCACTGACCTTTCATGGACTCAGGCGAAAATGATGGAGCAAGCACGAAGAGCACCCAGCACACTGGTAATGCCCTAGCAGCCTCTCTGTCACAATCGACCTCACAATCAGCAACACCATCACCTGTCCAGCATGGGCCTATCAACCACTGCGGCACAAGGCATGCCACAAGCACCAACACCAACCAACAGCCTAGCACTGCCCTATTGGGCACTGAGGCACGAGTCACTTCACTACCTCTGGGAGCAACACTATGCCTAGAATTGGCTTACTGGTCTCTCAGTCAAAACTTACCTCGCATTCACTATCACCAAAACAGTGTCCACCACTGACCTTTCATGGACTCAGGCGAAAATGATGGAGGAAGCACCAAGAGCACCCAGCACACTGGTAATGCCCTAGCAGACTCTCTGTCACAACTGACCTCACAATCAGCAACAGAATCACCTGTCCAGCATGGGCCTATCAGCCACTGAGGCACAAGGCATGTCACAAGCACCAACACCAACCAACAGCCTAGCACTGCCCTATCGTGCACTGAGGCACGAGTCACTTCACTACCCCTGAGAGCAACACTGTGCCTAGAACTGGCAAACTTGCCTCTCAATCAAAACTCGCCTCACATTCAGAATCAACAAAGCAGTGTTCACCACTGACCTTTCATTGACTCAGCCAAAAATGATGGAGCAAGCACCAAGAGCACCCAGCACACTGGTAATGCCCTAACAGCCTCTCTGTCACAACCAACCTCATAATCAGTAACACCATCACCCCTATAAGCCACTGAGACACAAAGCACGTCACAAGCACCAATATCAACCAAGAGCCTAGCAATAACCGATCACGCTTTGAGGAAAAACACACTGTACAAATCCCAAAAGCACCAATGAGCCTACAACAAGCCTATCTGCCTCTCAGCCAAACCTCACCTCACAATCACTATCAGCAAACCTGTGTTCACCAGTGACGTTTCACGCACTCAGCCTAAAGCCATGGAGCAACCACCACGGAAACGTAGCACACTTGTGATATCCTAGCAGCCTCTCAGGAATAGGTGACCTCATAATCACCAGCACCATCACCTGCCCAGCATGGGCCTATCAGCCACTGGGGCACAAGGCATGTCACAAGCACCAACACCTACCAAGAGCCCAGCACTGCCCTATCGGGCACTGAGGCACAAGGGATTTCACTACCCCTGGGAGAAGCACTGTGCCTAGAACTGGTAAACTTGCTTCTCAGCCAAAACTCACCTCACAATCACCATCACCAAACCAGTGTCCACCACTGAGCTGACACCCTCTCAGGTTAAAGGGATGGAGCAAGCACCAAGAGCACTCAGCACACTAGCACGGATTTTAGAGCCTCTCCCTCCCAACGCACCTAATAATCACCAGCACCACCACCTGTCCAGCATGGGCCTATCAGCCACTGCGGCACACGGCATGTCACAAGCACCAATACCAACCAACAGCCTAGCACTGCCCTTTCGGGCAATGAGGCACAAGGGATTTCATTACCCTTGGGAGCAACACTGTGCCTACAACTGGCAAACTTGCCTCTCAGCCAAAACTCGCCTCACATTCAGAATCAACAAAGCAGTGTTCACCACTGACCTTTCATTGACTCAGGCAAAAATGATGGAGCAAGCACCAAGAGCACCCAGCACACTGGTAATGCCCTAACAGCCTCTCTGTCACAACCAACCTCAAAATCAGCAACACCATCACCTGTCCAGCATGGGCCTACCAGCCACTGGGGCACAAGGCATGTCACAAGCACCAACAACAACCAACAGCCTAGCACTGCCCTATCGGGCACTGAGGCACGAGTCACTTCACTACCCCTGAGAGCAACACTGTGCCTACAACTGGCAAACTTGCCTCTCAGCCAAAACTCGCCTCACATTCAGAATCAACAAAGCAGTGTTCACCACTGACCTTTCATTGACTCAGGCAAAAATGATGGAGCAAGCACCAAGAGCACCCAGCACACTGGTAATGCCCTAACAGCCTCTCTGTCACAACCAACCTCATAATCAGCAACACCATAATCCCTATAAGCCACTGAGGCACAAGGCATGTCACAAGCACCAACAACAACCAACAGCCTAGCACTGCCCTATCGGGCACTGAGGCACGAGTCACTTCACTACCCCTGAGAGCAACACTGTGCCTAGAACTGGCAAACTTGGCTCTCAGCCAAAACTCAACTCACAGTCACTATCACAAAACTAGGGTCCACCACTGAGCTGACACCCTCTCAGGCTAAAGGGATGGAGCAAGCACCAAGAGCACCCAGCACACTAGCACTGATTTTAGAGCCTCTCCCTCACAACGCACCTTATAATCACCAGCACCATCACCTGTCCAGCATGGGCCTATCAGCCACTGAGGCACAAAGCATGTCACAAGCACCAACACCAACCAACAGCCTAGCACTGCCCTATCGGGCAATGAGGCACAAGGGATTTCATTACCCTTGGGAGCAACCCTGTGCCTAGAACTGGCAAACTTGCCTCTCAGCCAAAACTCGCCTCACATTCAGAATCAACAAAACAGTGTTCACCACTGACCTTTCATTGACTCAGGCAAAAATGATGGAGCAAGCACCAAGAACACCCAGCACACTGCTAATGCCCTAACAGCCTCTCTGTCACAACCAACCTCATAATCAGCAACACCATCACCCCTATAAGCCACTGAGGCACAAAGCACGTCACAAGCACCAATACCAAACAAGAGCCTAGCAATAACCGATCACGCTTTGAGGAACAACAAACTGTACAAATCCCAAAAGCACCAATGAGCCTACAACAAGCCTATCTGCCCCTCAGCCAAACCTCACCTCACAATCACTATCAGCAAACCTCTGTTCACCATTGACCTTTCAAGCACTCAGCCTAAAGCCATGGAGCAACCACCACGAGCACCTAGCACACTTGTGATGTCCTATCAGCCTCTCTGGAATAGGTGACCTCACAATGAGCAAAACCATCACCTGTACAGCATGGGCCTATCAGCCACTGGGGCACAAGGCATGACATAAGTACCAACACCAACCAACAGCCTAGCACTGCCCTATCGGGCACTGAGGCACAAGGGATTTCACTGTCCTTGGGAGCAACACAGTGCATAGAAATGGCAAAATTGCCTCTCAGACAACAATAACCTCACAATCCCTATCATCAAAGCAGTGTCCACCACTGAGCTGACACCCTCTCAGGCTAAAGCGTTGGAGCAACCACCAAGAGCACCCAGCACACTAGCACTGATTTTAGAGCCTCTCCCTCACAACGCACCTAATAATCACCAGCACCATCACCTGTCCAGCATGGGCCTATCAGCCACTGCGGCACAAGGCATGTCACAAGCACCAACACCAATCAACAGCCTAGCACTGCCCTATCGGGCAATGAGGCACAAGGGATTTCATTACCCTTGGGAGCAACCCTGTGCCTAGAACTGGTAAACTTGCCTCTCAGCCAAAACTCGCCTCACATTCAGAATCAACAAAGCAGTGTTCACCACTGACCTTTCATTGACTCAGGCAAAAATGATGGAGCAAGCACCAAGAACACCCAGCACACTGCTAATGCCCTAACAGCCTCTCTGTCACAACCAACCTCATAATCAGCAACACCATCACCCCTATAAGCCACTGAGGCACAAAGCACGTCACAAGCACCAATACCAAACAAGAGCCTAGCAATAGCCGATCACGCTTTGAGGAACAACAAACTGTACAAATCCCGAAAGCACCAATGAGCCTACAACAAGCCTATCTGCCCCTCAGCCAAACCTCACCTCACAATCACTATCAGCAAACCTCTGTTCACCATTGACCTTTCAAGCACTCAGCCTAAAGCCATGGAGCAACCACCACGAGCACCTAGCACACTTGTGATGTCCTATCAGCCTCTCTGGAATAGGTGACCTCACAATGAGCAAAACCATCACCTGTACAGCATGGGCCTATCAGCCACTGGGGCACAAGGCATGACATAACTACCAACACCAACCAACAGCCTAGCACTGCCCTATTGGGCACTGAGGCACAAGGGATTTCACTGTCCTTGGGAGCAACACAGTGCATAGAAATGGCAAAATTGCCTCTCAGACAACAATAACCTCACAATCACTATCATCAAAGCAGTGTCCACCACTGAGCTGACACCCTCTTGGGCTAAAGCGTTGGAGCAACCACCAAGAGCACCCAGCACACTAGCACTGATTTTAGAGCCTCTCCCTCACAACGCACCTAATAATCACCAGCACCATCACCTGTCCAGCATGGGCCTATCACCCACTGGGGCACAAGGCATGTCACAAGCACCAACACCTACCAAAAGCCCAGCACTGCCCTATTGGGCACTGAGGCACAAGGGATTTCACTACCCCTGGGAGAAGCACTGTGCCTAGAACTGGTAAACTTGCTTCTCAGCCAAAACTCACCTCACAATAACCATCACCAAACCAGTGTCCACCACTGAGCTGACACCCTCTCAGGTTAAAGGGATGGAGCAAGCACCAAGAGCACTCAGCACACTAGCACTGATTTTAGAGCCTCTCCCTCCCAATGGACCTAATAATCACCAGCACCACGACCTGTCCAGCATGGGCCTATCAGCCACTGCGGCACACGGCATGTCACAAGCACCAACACCAACCAACAGCCTAGCACTGCCCTATCGGGCAATGAGGCACAAGGGATTTCATTACCCTTGGGAGCAACACTGTGCCTACAACTGGCAAACTTGCCTCTCAGCCAAAACTCGCCTCACATTCAGAATCAACAAAGCAGTGTTCACCACTGACCTTTCATTGACTCAGGCAAAAATGATGGAGCAAGCACCAAGAGCACCCAGCACACTGGTAATGCCCTAACAGCCTCTCTGTCACAACCACCCTCACAATCAGCAACACCATCACCTGTCCAGCACGGGCCTACCAGCCACTGGGGCACAAGGCATGTCACAAGCACCAACCACAACCAACAGCCTAGCACTGCCCTATCGGGCACTGAGGCACGAGTCACTTCACTACCCCTGAGAGCAACACTGTGGCTAGAACTGGCAAACTTGGCTCTCAGCCAAAACTCAACTCACAATCACTATCACAAAACTAGGGTCCACCACTGAGCTGACACCCTCTCAGGCTAAAGGGATGGAGCAAGCACCAAGAGCACCCAGCACACTAGCACTGATTTTAGAGCCTCTCCCTCACAACGCACCTTATAATCACCAGCACCATCACCTGTCCACCATGGGCCTATCAGCCACTGCGGCACAAGGCATGTCACAAGCACCAACACCAACCAACGGCCTAGCACTGCTCTATCGGGCACTGAGGCACGAGTCACTTCACTACCCTTGGGAGCAACACTGTGCCTACAACTGGCAAACTTGCCTCTCAGCCAAAACTCGCCTCACATTCAGAATCAACAAAGCAGTGTTCACCACTGACCTTTCATTGACTCAGGCAAAAATGATGGAGCAAGCACCAAGAGCACCCAGCACACTGGTAATGCCCTAACAGCCTCTCTGTCACAACCAACCTCATAATCAGCAACACCATCACCCCTATAAGCCACTGAGACACAAAGCACGTCACAAGCACCAATATCAACCAAGAGCCTAGCAATAACCGATCATGCTTTGAGGAAAAACACACTGTACAAATCCCAAAAGCACCAATGAGCCTACAACAAGCCTATCTGCCTCTCAGCCAAACCTCACCTCACAATCACTATCAGCAAACCTCTGTTCACCAGTGACGTTTCACGCACTCAGCCTAAAGCCATGGAGCAACCACCACGAAAATGTAGCACACTTGTGATGTCCTAGCAGCCTCTCAGGAATAGGTGACCTCATAATCACCAGCACCATCACCTGTCCAGCATGGGCCTATCAGCCACTGGGGCACAAGGCATGTCACAAGCACCAACACCTACCAAGAGCCCAGCACTGCCCTATCGGGCACTGAGGCACAAGGGATTTCACTACCCCTGGGAGAAGCACTGTGCCTAGAACTGGTAAACTTGCTTCTCAGCCAAAACTCACCTCACAATCACCATCACCAAACCAGTGCCCACCAGTGAGCTGACACCCTCTCAGGCTAAAGGGATGGAGCAAGCACCAAGAGCACTCAGCACACTAGCACGGATTTTAGAGCCTCTCCCTCCCAATGGACCTAATAATCACCAGCACCACGACCTGTCCAGCATGGGCCTATCAGCCACTGCGGCACACGGCATGTCACAAGCACCAACACCAACCAACAGCCTAGCACTGCCCTATCGGGCAACGAGGCACAAGGGATTTCATTACCCTTGGGAGCAACACTGTGCCGAGAACTGGCAAACTTGCCTCTCAGCCAAAACTCGCCTCACATTCAGAATCAACAAACCAGTGTTCACCACTGACCTTTCATTGACTCAGGCAAAAATGATGGAGCAAGCACCAAGAGCACCCAGCACACTGGTAATGCCCTAACAGCCTCTCTGTCACAACCAACCTCATAATCAGCAACACCATCACCCCTATAAGCCACTGAGGCACAAAGCACGTCACAAGCACCAATACCAAACAAGAGCCTAGCAATAACCGATCACGCTTTGAGGAACAACACACTGTACAAATCCCAAAAGCACCAATGAGCCTACAACAAGCCTATCTGCCCCTCAGCCAAACCTCACCTCACAATCACTATCAGCAAACCTCTGTTCACCATTGACCTTTCACGAACTCAGCCTAAAGCCATGGAGCAACCACCACGAGCTCCTAGCACACTTGTGATGTCCTATCAGCCTCTATGGAATAGGTGACCTCACAATGAGCAACACCATCACCTGTCCAGCATGGGCCCATCAGCCACTGAATCAGAAACTTTGTCACAAGCACTAAAACCAAGCAAGAACCTAGCACTGCCCTATCATGTGCTGAAGCATAAGAGAGTGTACAAGTCCCACAAGCAACAATGAGCCTAAGGCAGGCATAAGGCAGTTTAGAAAATCCAAAAGCAACAATTATCCTAGAAGTGGCCTATCGGCGTCTCAGCCAAAGCTCACCTCACAATCGCTATCACCACACTAGAGCGTACCACTGACCTTTCACACACTCAGCCTAAGGCCATGGAGCAACCACCAAGAGCTCCCAGCACACTTGTACTGATCAAGGAGCCTCTCCCTCACAATGCACATAATAATCAGCTACCACATCACCTGTACAGCATGGGCCTATCAACCACTGCGGCACAAGGCATGTCACAAGCACCAACACCAACCAACAGCCTAGCACTGCCCTATTGGGCACTGAGTCACGAGTCACTTCACTACCTCTGGGAGCAACACTATGCCTAGAATTGGCTTACTGGTCTCTCAGTCAAAACTCACCTCGCATTCACTATCACCAAAACAGTGTCCACCACTGACCTTTCATGGACTCAGGCGAAAATGATGGAGGAAGCACCAAGAGCACCCAGCACACTGGTAATGCCCTAGCAGACTCTCTGTCACAACTGACCTCACAATCAGCAACAGAATCACCTGTCCAGCATGGGCCTATCAGCCACTGAGGCACAAGGCATGTCACAAGCACCAACACCAACCAACAGCCTAGCACTGCCCTATTGGGCACTGAGGCACGAGTCACTTCACTACCCCTGAGAGCAACACTGTGCCTAGAACTGGCAAACTTGCCTCTCAGCCAAAACTCGCCTCACATTCAGAATCAACAAACCAGTGTTCACCACTGACCTTTCATTGACTCAGGCAAAAATGATGGAGCAAGCACCAAGAACACCCAGCACACTGCTAATGCCCTAACAGCCTCTCTGTCACAACCAACCTCATAATCAGCAACACCATAACCCCTATAAGCCACTGAGGCACAAAGCA
This sequence comes from Tinamus guttatus, assembly GCF_059628265.1. Classification (NCBI taxonomy): domain Eukaryota; kingdom Metazoa; phylum Chordata; class Aves; order Tinamiformes; family Tinamidae; genus Tinamus; species Tinamus guttatus. Next base: position 13,612,851 of record NW_028288821.1, on the reverse strand, counting down.
CGTCACAAGCACCAATACCAAACAAGAGCCTAGCAATAACCGATCACGCTTTGAGGAACAACAAACTGTACAAATCCCGAAAGCACCAATGAGCCTACAACAAGCCTATCTGCCCCTCAGCCAAACCTCACCTCACAATCACTATCAGCAAAACTCTGTTCACCATTGACCTTTCAAGCACTCAGCCTAAAGCCATGGAGCAACCACCACGAGCACCTAGCACACTTGTGATGTCCTATCAGCCTCTCTGGAATAGGTGACCTCACAATGAGCAAAACCATCACCTGTACAGCATGGGCCTATCAGCCACTGGGGCACAAGGCATGACATAAGTACCAACACCAACCAACAGCCTAGCACTGCCCTATCGGGCACTGAGGCACAAGGGATTTCACTGTCCTTGGGAGCAACACAGTGAATAGAAATGGCAAAATTGCCTCTCAGACAACAATAACCTCACAATCACTATCATCAAAGCAGTGTCCACCACTGAGCTGACACCCTCTCGGGCTAAAGCGTTGGAGCAACCACCAAGAGCACCCAGCACACTAGCACAGATTTTAGAGCCTCTCCCTCACAACGCACCTAATAATCACCAGCACCATCACCTGTCCACCATGGGCCTATCAGCCACTGCGGCACAAGGCATGTCACAAGCACCAACACCAACCAACGGCCTAGCACTGCTCTATCGTGCACTGAGGCACGAGTCACTTCACTACCCTTGGGAGCAACACTGTGCCTACAACTGGCAAACTTGCCTCTCAGCCAAAACTCGCCTCACATTCAGAATCAACAAAGCAGTGTTCACCACTGACCTTTCATTGACTCAGGCAAAAATGATGGAGCAAGCACCAAGAACACCCAGCACACTGCTAATGCCCTAACAGACTCTCTGTCACAACCAACCTCATAATCAGTAACACCATCACCCCTATAAGCCACTGAGACACAAAGCACGTCACAAGCACCAATATCAACCAAGAGCCTAGCAATAACCGATCACGCTTTGAGGAAAAACACACTGTACAAATCCCGAAAGCACCAATGAGCCTACAACAAGCCTATCTGCCTCTCAGCCAAACCTCACCTCACAATCACTATCAGCAAACCTGTGTTCACCAGTGACGTTTCACGCACTCAGCCTAAAGCCATGGAGCAACCACCACGGAAACGTATCACACTTGTGATATCCTAGCAGCCTCTCAGGAATAGGTGACCTCATAATCACCAGCACCATCACCTGCCCAGCATGGGCCTATCAGCCACTGGGGCACAAGGCATGTCACAAGCACCAACACCTACCAAGAAGCCAGCACTGCCCTATCAGGCACTGAGGCACAAGGGATTTCACTACCCCTGGGAGAAGCACTGTGCCTAGAACTGGTAAACTTGCTTCTCAGCCAAAACTCGCCTCACAATCACCATCACCAAACCAGTGTCCACCACTGAGCTGACACCCTCTCAGGTTAAAGGGATGGAGCAAGCACCAAGAGCACTCAGCACACTAGCACGGATTTTAGAGCCTCTCCCTCCCAACGCACCTAATAATCACCAGCACCACCACCTGTCCAGCATGGGCCTATCAGCCACTGCGGCACACGGCATGTCACAAGCACCAATACCAACCAACAGCCTAGCACTGCTCTATCGGGCACTGAGGCACAAGGGATTTCATTACCCTTGGGAGCAACACTGTGCCTAGAACTGGCAAACTTGCCTCTCAGCCAAAACTCGCCTCACATTCAGAATCAACAAAGCAGTGTTCACCACTGACCTTTCATTGACTCAGGCAAAAATGATGGAGCAAGCACCAAGAGCACCCAGCACACTGGTAATGCCCTAACAGCCTCTCTGTCACAACCAACCTCAAAATCAGCAACACCATCACCTGTCCAGCATGGGCCTACCAGCCACTGGGGCACAAGGCATGTCACAAGCACCAACAACAACCAACAGCCTAGCACTGCCCTATCGGGCACTGAGGCACGAGTCACTTCACTACCCCTGAGAGCAACACTGTGCCTACAACTGGCAAACTTGCCTCTCAGCCAAAACTCGCCTCACATTCAGAATCAACAAAGCAGTGTTCACCACTGACCTTTCATTGACTCAGGCAAAAATGATGGAGCAAGCACCAAGAGCACCCAGCACACTGGTAATGCCCTAACAGCCTCTCTGTCACAACCAACCTCATAATCAGCAACACCATAATCCCTATAAGCCACTGAGGCACAAGGCATGTCACAAGCACCAACAACAACCAACAGCCTAGCACTGCCCTATCGGGCACTGAGGCACGAGTCACTTCACTACCCCTGAGAGCAACACTGTGCCTAGAACTGGCAAACTTGGCTCTCAGCCAAAACTCAACTCACAGTCACTATCACAAAACTAGGGTCCACCACTGAGCTGACACCCTCTCAGGCTAAAGGGATGGAGCAAGCACCAAGAGCACCCAGCACACTAGCACTGATTTTAGAGCCTCTCCCTCACAACGCACCTTATAATCACCAGCACCATCACCTGTCCAGCATGGGCCTATCAGCCACTGAGGCACAAAGCATGTCACAAGCACCAACACCAACCAACAGCCTAGCACTGCCCTATCGGGCAATGAGGCACAAGGGATTTCATTACCCTTGGGAGCAACCCTGTGCCTACAACTGGCAAACTTGCCTCTCAGCCAAAACTCGCCTCACATTCAGAATCAACAAAGCAGTGTTCACCACTGACCTTTCATTGACTCAGGCAAAAATGATGGAGCAAGCACCAAGAACACCCAGCACACTGGTAATGCCCTAACAGCCTCTCTGTCACAACCAACCTCATAATCAGCAACACCATCACCCCTATAAGCCACTGAGGCACAAAGCACGTCACAAGCACCAATACCAAACAAGAGCCTAGCAATAGCCGATCACGCTTTGAGGAACAACAAACTGTACAAATCCCGAAAGCACCAATGAGCCTACAACAAGCCTATCTGCCCCTCAGCCAAACCTCACCTCACAATCACTATCAGCAAACCTCTGTTCACCATTGACCTTTCAAGCACTCAGCCTAAAGCCATGGAGCAACCACCACGAGCACCTAGCACACTTGTGATGTCCTATCAGCCTCTCTGGAATAGGTGACCTCACAATGAGCAAAACCATCACCTGTACAGCATGGGCCTATCAGCCACTGGGGCACAAGGCATGACATAAGTACCAACACCAACCAACAGCCTAGCACTGCCCTATCGGGCACTGAGGCACAAGGGATTTCACTGTCCTTGGGAGCAACACAGTGCATAGAAATGGCAAAATTGCCTCTCAGACAACAATAACCTCACAATCACTATCATCAAAGCAGTGTCCACCACTGAGCTGACACCCTCTTGGGCTAAAGCGTTGGAGCAACCACCAAGAGCACCCAGCACACTAGCACTGATTTTAGAGCCTCTCCCTCACAACGCACCTAATAATCACCAGCACCATCACCTGTCCAGCACGGGCCTACCAGCCACTGGGGCACAAGGCATGTCACAAGCACCAACCACAACCAACAGCCTAGCACTGCCCTATCGGGCACTGAGGCACGAGTCACTTCACTACCCCTGAGAGCAACACTGTGGCTAGAACTGGCAAACTTGGCTCTCAGCCAAAACTCAACTCACAATCACTATCACAAAACTAGGGTCCACCACTGAGCTGACACCCTCTCAGGCTAAAGGGATGGAGCAAGCACCAAGAGCACCCAGCACACTAGCACTGATTTTAGAGCCTCTCCCTCACAACGCACCTAATAATCACCAGCACCATCACCTGTCCACCATGGGCCTATCAGCCACTGCGGCACAAGGCATGTCACAAGCACCAACACCAACCAACGGCCTAGCACTGCTCTATCGGGCACTGAGGCACGAGTCACTTCACTACCCTTGGGAGCAACACTGTGCCTACAACTGGCAAACTTGCCTCTCAGCCAAAACTCGCCTCACATTCAGAATCAACAAAGCAGTGTTCACCACTGACCTTTCATTGACTCAGGCAAAAATGATGGAGCAAGCACCAAGAGCACCCAGCACACTGGTAATGCCCTAACAGCCTCTCTGTCACAACCAACCTCATAATCAGCAACACCATCACCCCTATAAGCCACTGAGACACAAAGCACGTCACAAGCACCAATATCAACCAAGAGCCCAGCAATAACCGATCATGCTTTGAGGAAAAACACACTGTACAAATCCCAAAAGCACCAATGAGCCTACAACAAGCCTATCTGCCTCTCAGCCAAACCTCACCTCACAATCACTATCAGCAAACCTCTGTTCACCAGTGACGTTTCACGCACTCAGCCTAAAGCCATGGAGCAACCACCACGAAAATGTAGCACACTTGTGATGTCCTAGCAGCCTCTCAGGAATAGGTGACCTCATAATCACCAGCACCATCACCTGTCCAGCATGGGCCTATCAGCCACTGGGGCACAAGGCATGTCACAAGCACCAACACCTACCAAGAGCCCAGCACTGCCCTATCGGGCACTGAGGCACAAGGGATGTCACTACCCCTGGGAGAAGCACTGTGCCTAGAACTGGTAAACTTGCTTCTCAGCCAAAAGTCACCTCAAAATCACCATCACCAAACCAGTGTCCACCAGTGAGCTGACACCCTCTCAGGCTAAAGGGATGGAGCAAGCACCAAGAGCACTCAGCACACTAGCACTGATTTTAGAGCCTCTCCCTCACAACGCACCTAATAATCACCAGCACCACCACCTGTCCAGCATGGGCCTATCAGCCACTGCGGCACACGGCATGTCACAAGCACCAACACCAACCAACAGCCTAGCACTGCCCTATCGGGCAACGAGGCACAAGGGATTTCATTACCCTTGGGAGCAACACTGTGCCGAGAACTGGCAAACTTGCCTCTCAGCCAAAACTCGCCTCACATTCAGAATCAACAAAACAGTGTTCACCACTGACCTTTCATTGACTCAGGCAAAAATGATGGAGCAAGCACCAAGAGCACCCAGCACACTGGCAATGCCCTAACAGCCTCTCTGTCACAACCAACCTCATAATCAGCAACACCATCACCCCTATAAGCCACTGAGGCACAAAGCACGTCACAAGCACCAATACCAAACAAGAGCCTAGCAATAACCGATCACGCTTTGAGGAACAACACACTGTACAAATCCCGAAAGCACCAATGAGCCTACAACAAGCCTATCTGCCCCTCAGCCAAACCTCACCTCACAATCACTATCAGCAAACCTCTGTTCACCATTGACCTTTCACGAACTCAGCCTAAAGCCATGGAGCAACCACCACGAGCTCCTAGCACACTTGTGATGTCCTATCAGCCTCTCTGGAATAGGTGACCTCACAATGAGCAACACCATCACCTGTCCAGCATGGGCCCATCAGCCACTGAATCAGAAACTTTGTCACAAGCACTAAAACCAAGCAAGAACCTAGCACTGCCCTATCATGTGCTGAAGCATAAGAGAGTGTACAAGTCCCACAAGCAACAATGAGCCTAAGGCAGGCATAAGGCAGTTTAGAAAATCCAAAAGCAACAATTATCCTAGAAGTGGCCTATCGGCGTCTCAGCCAAAGCTCACCTCACAATCGCTATCACCACACTAGAGCGTACCACTGACCTTTCACACACTCAGCCTAAGGCCATGGAGCAACCACCAAGAGCTCCCAGCACACTTGTACTGATCAAGGAGCCTCTCCCTCACAATGCACATAATAATCAGCTACCACATCACCTGTACAGCATGGGCCTATCAACCACTGCGGCACAAGGCATGTCACAAGCACCAACACCAACCAACAGCCTAGCACTGCCCTGTTGGGCACTGAGTCACGAGTCACTTCACTACCTCTGGGAGCAACACTATGCCTAGAATTGGCTTACTGGTCTCTCAGTCAAAACTCACCTCGCATTCACTATCACCAAAACAGTGTCCACCACTGACCTTTCATGGACTCAGGCGAAAATGATGGAGGAAGCACCAAGAGCACCCAGCACACTGGTAATGCCCTAGCAGACTCTCTGTCACAACTGACCTCACAATCAGCAACAGAATCACCTGTCCAGCATGGGCCTATCAGCCACTGAGGCACAAGGCATGTCACAAGCACCAACACCAACCAACAGCCTAGCACTGCCCTATTGGGCACTGAGGCACGAGTCACTTCACTACCCCTGAGAGCAACACTGTGCCTAGAACTGGCAAACTTGCCTCTCAGCCAAAACTCGCCTCACATTCAGAATCAAGAAACCAGTGTTCACCACTGACCTTTCATTGACTCAGGCAAAAATGATGGAGCAAGCACCAAGAACACCCAGCACACTGCTAATGCCCTAACAGCCTCTCTGTCACAACCAACCTCATAATCAGCAACACCATAACCCCTATAAGCCACTGAGGCACAAAGCACGTCACAAGCACCAATACCAAACAAGAGCCTAGCAATAACCGATCACGCTTTGAGGAACAACAAACTGTACAAATCCCGAAAGCACCAATGAGCCTACAACAAGCCTATCTGCCCCTCAGCCAAACCTCACCTCACAATCACTATCAGCAAACCTCTGTTCACCATTGACCTTTCAAGCACTCAGCCTAAAGCCATGGAGCAACCACCACGAGCACCTAGCACACTTGTGATGTCCTATCAGCCTCTCTGGAATAGGTGACCTCACAATGAGCAAAACCATTACCTGTACAGCATGGGCCTATCAGCCACTGGGGCACAAGGCATGACATAAGTACCAAAACCAACCAACAGCCTAGCACTGCCCTATCGGGCACTGAGGCACAAGGGATTTCACTGTCCTTGGGAGCAACACAGTGCATAGAAATGGCAAAATTGCCTCTCAGACAACAATAACCTCACAATCACTATCATCAAAGCAGTATCCACCACTGAGCTGACACCCTCTCGGGCTAAAGCGTTGGAGCAACCACCAAGAGCACCCAGCACACTAGCACTGATTTTAGAGCCTCTCCCTCACAACGCACCTAATAATCACCAGCACCATCACCTGTCCAGCATGGGCCTATCAGCCACTGCGGCACACGGCATGTCACAAGCACCAACACCAATCAACAGCCTAGCACTGCCCTATCGGGCAATGAGGCACAAGGGATTTCATTACCCTTGTGAGCAACACTGTGCCTAGAACTGGCAAACTTGGCTCTCAGCCAAAACTCAACTCACAATCACTATCACAAAACTAGGGTCCACCACTGAGCTGACACCCTCTCAGGCTAAAGGGATGGAGCAAGCACCAAGAGCACCCAGCACACTAGCACGGATTTTAGAGCCTCTCCCTCACAACGCACCTAATAATCACCAGCACCATCACCTGTCCACCATGGGCCTATCAGCCACTGCGGCACAAGGCATGTCACAAGCACCAACACCAACCAACGGCCTAGCACTGCTCTATCGTGCACTGAGGCACGAGTCACTTCACTACCCTTGGGAGCAACACTGTGCCTACAACTGGCAAACTTGCCTCTCAGCCAAAACTCGCCTCACATTCAGAATCAACAAAGCAGTGTTCACCACTGACCTTTCATTGACTCAGGCTAAAATGATGGAGCAAGCACCAAGAGCACCCAGCACACTGGTAATGCCCTAACAGCCTCTCTGTCACAACCAACCTCATAATCAGTAACACCATCACCCCTATAAGCCACTGAGGCACAAAGCACGTCACAAGCACCAATACCAAACAAGAGCCTAGCAATAACCGATCACGCTTTGAGGAACAACACACTGTACAAATCCCGAAAGCACCAATGAGCCTACAACAAGCCTATCTGCCCCTCAGCCAAACCTCACCTCACAATCACTATCAGCAAACCTCTGTTCACCATTGACCTTTCACGAACTCAGCCTAAAGCCATGGAGCAACCACCACGAGCTCCTAGCACACTTGTGATGTCCTATCAGCCTCTCTGGAATAGGTGACCTCACAATGAGCAACACCATCACCTGTCCAGCATGGGCCCATCAGCCACTGAATCAGAAACTTTGTCACAAGCACTAAAACCAAGCAAGAACCTAGCACTTCCCTATCATGTGCTGAAGCATAAGAGAGTGTACAAGTCCCACAAGCAACAATGAGCCTAAGGCAGGCATAAGGCAGTTTAGAAAATCCAAAAGCAACAATTATCCTAGAAGTGGCCTATCGGCGTCTCAGCCAAAGCTCACCTCACAATCGCTATCACCACACTAGAGCGTACCACTGACCTTTCACACACTCAGCCTAAGGCCATGGAGCAACCACCAAGAGCTTCCAGCACACTTGTACTGATCAAGGAGCCTCTCCCTTACAATGCACATAATAATCAGCTACCAAATCACCTGTACAGCATGGGCCTATCAACCACTGCGGCACAAGGCATGTCACAAGAACCAACACCAACCAACAGCCTAGCACTGCCCTATTGGGCACTGAGTCACGAGTCACTTCACTACCTCTGGGAGCAACACTATGCCTAGAATTGGCTTACTGGTCTCTCAGTCAAAACTCACCTCGCATTCACTATCACCAAAACAGTGTCCACCACTGACCTTTCATGGACTCAGGCGAAAATGATGGAGGAAGCACCAAGAGCACCCAGCACACTGGTAATGCCCTAGCAGACTCTCTGTCACAACTGACCTCACAATCAGCAACAGAATCACCTGTCCAGCATGGGCCTATCAGCCACTGAGGCACAAGGCATGTCACAAGCACCAACACCAACCAACAGCCTAGCACTGCCCTATTGGGCACTGAGGCACGAGTCACTTCACTACCCCTGAGAGCAACACTGTGCCTAGAACTGGCAAACTTGCCTCTCAGCCAAAACTTGCCTCACATTCAGAATCAACAAACCAGTGTTCACCACTGACCTTTCATTGACTCAGGCAAAAATGATGGAGCAAGCACCAAGAACACCCAGCACACTGCTAATGCCCTAACAGCCTCTCTGTCACAACCAACCTCATAATCAGCAACACCATAACCCCTATAAGCCACTGAGGCACAAAGCACGTCACAAGCACCAATACCAAACAAGAGCCTAGCAATAACCGATCACGCTTTGAGGAACAACAAACTGTACAAATCCCGAAAGCACCAATGAGCCTACAACAAGCCTATCTGCCCCTCAGCCAAACCTCACCTCACAATCACTATCAGCAAACCTCTGTTCACCATTGACCTTTCAAGCACTCAGCCTAAAGCCATGGAGCAACCACCACGAGCACCTAGCACACTTGTGATGTCCTATCAGCCTCTCTGGAATAGGTGACCTCACAATGAGCAAAACCATCACCTGTACAGCATGGGCCTATCAGCCACTGGGGCTCAAGGCATGACATAAGTACCAACACCAACCAACAGCCTAGCACTGCCCTATCGGGCACTGAGGCACAAGGGATTTCACTGTCCTTGGGAGCAACACAGGGCATATAAATAGCAAAATGGCCTCTCAGACAATAATAACCTCACAATCACTATCATCAAAGCAGTGTCCACCACTGAGCTGACACCCTCTCGGGCTAAAGCGTTGGAGCAACCACCAAGAGCACCCAGCACACTAGCACTGATTTTAGAGCCTCTCCCTCACAACGCACCTAATAATCACCAGCACCATCACCTGTCCAGCATGGGCCTATCAGCCACTGGGGCACAAGGCATGTCACAAGCACCAACACCAATCAACAGCCTAGCACTGCCCTATCGGGCAATGAGGCACAAGGGATTTCATTACCCTTGGGAGCAACACTGTGCCTAGAACTGGCAAACTTGGCTCTCAGCCAAAACTCAACTCACAATCACTATCACAAAACTAGGGTCCACCACTGAGCTGACACCCTCTCAGGCTAAAGGGATGGAGCAAGCACCAAGAGCACCCAGCACACTAGCACGGATTTTAGAGCCTCTCCCTCACAACGCACCTAATAATCACCAGCACCATCACCTGTCCAGCATGGGCCTATCAGCCACTGCGGCACAAGGCATGTCACAAGCACCAACACCAACCAACGGCCTAGCACTGCCCTATCGGGCAATGAGGCACAAGGGATTTCTTTACCATTGGGAGCAACACTGTGCCTACAACTGGTAAACTTGCCTCTCAGCCAAAACTCGCCTCACATTCAGAATCAACAAAGCAGTGTTCACCACTGACCTTTCATTGACTCAGGCAAAAATGATGGAGCAAACACCAAGAGCACCCAGCACACTGGTAATGCCCTAACAGCCTCTCTGTCACAACTGACCTCACAATCAGCAACACCATCACCCCTATAAGCCACTGAGACACAAAGCACGTCACAAGCACCAATACCAACCAAGAGCCTAGCAATAACCGATCACGCTTTGAGGAACAACACACTGTACAAATCCCGAAAGCACCAATGAGCCTACAACAAGCCTATCTGCCTCTCAGCCAAACCTCACCTCACAATCACTATCAGCAAACCTGTGTTCACCAGTGACGTTTCACGCACTCAGCCTAAAGCCATGGAGCAACCACTACGAAAACGTAGCACACTTGTGATGTCCTAGCAGCCTCTCAGGAATAGGTGACCTCATAATCACCAGCACCATCACCTGTCCAGCATGGGCCTATCAGCCACTGGGGCACAAGGCATGTCACAAGCACCAACACCTACCAAGAGCCCAGCACTGCCCTATCAGGCACTGAGGCACAAGGGATTTCACTACCTCTGGGAGAAGCACTGTGCCTAGAACTGGTAAACTTGCTTCTCAGCCAAAACTCACCTCACAATCACCATCACCAAACCAGTGTCCACCACTGAGCTGACACCCTCTCAGGCTAAAGGGATGGAGCAAGCACCAAGAGCACCCAGCACACTAGCACTGATTTTAGAGCCTCTCCCTCACAACGCACCTAATAATCACCAGCACCACCACCTGTCCAGCATGGGCCTATCAGGCACTGCGGCACAAGGCATGTCACAAGCACCAACACCAACCAACAGCCTAGCACTGCCCTATCGGGCACTGAGGCACAAGGGATTTCATTACCCTTGGGAGCAACACTGTGCCTAGAACTGGCAAACTTGCCTCTCAGCCAAAACTCGCCTCACATTCAGAATCAACAAAGCAGTGTTCACCACTGACCTTTCATTGACTCAGGCAAAAATGATGGAGCAAGCACCAAGAGCACCCAGCACACTGGTAATGCCCTAACAGCCTCTCTGTCACAACCAACCTCACAATCAGCAACACCATCACCTGTCCAGCATGGGCCTACCAGCCACTGGGGCACAAGGCATGTCACAAGCACCAACAACAACCAACAGCCTAGCACTGCCCTATCGGGCACTGAGGCACGAGTCACTTCACTACCCCTGAGAGCAACACTGTGCCTAGAACTGGTAAACTTGGCTCTCAGCCAAAACTCAACTCACAATCACTATCACAAAACTAGGGTCCACCACTGAGCTGACACCCTCTCAGGCTAAAGGGATGGAGCAAGCACCAAGAGCACCCAGCACACTAGCACTGATTTTAGAGCCTCTCCCTCACAACGCACCTAATAATCACCAGCACCATCACCTGTCCACCATGGGCCTATCAGCCGCTGCGGCACAAGGCATGTCACAAGCACCAACACCAACCAACGGCCTAGCACTGCTCTATCGGGCACTGAGGCACGAGTCACTTCACTACCCTTGGGAGCAACACTGTGCCTACAACTGGCAAACTTGCCTCTCAGCCAAAACTCGACTCACATTCAGAATCAACAAAGCAGTGTTCACCACTGACCTTTCATTGACTCAGGCAAAAATGATGGAGCAAGCACCAAGAGCACCCAGCACACTGGTAATGCCCTAACAGCCTCTCTGTCACAACCAACCTCATAATCAGCAACACCATCACCCCTATAAGCCACTGAGGCACAAAGCATGTCACAAGCACCAATACCAACCAAGAGCCTAGCAATAACCGATCACGCTTTGAGGAACAACAAACTGTACAAATCCCGAAAGCACCAATGAGCCTACAACAAGCCTATCTGCCCCTCAGCCAAACCTCACCTCACAATCACTATCAGCAAACCTCTGTTTACCATTGACCTTTCAAGCACTCAGCCTAAAGCCATGGAGCAACCACCACGAGCACCTAGCACACTTGTGATGTCCTATCAGCCTCTCTGGAATAGGTGACCTCACAATGAGCAACACCATCACCTGTCCAGCATGGGCCCATCAGCCACTGAATCAGAAACTTTGTCACAAGCACTAAAACCAAGCAAGAACCTAGCACTGCCCTATCATGTGCTGAAGCATAAGAGAGTGTACAAGTCCCACAAGCAACAATGAGCCTAAGGCAGGCATAAGGCAGTTTAGAAAATCCAAAAGCAACAATTATCCTAGAAGTGGCCTATCGGCGTCTCAGCCAAAGCTCACCTCACAATCGCTATCACCACACTAGAGCGTACCACTGACCTTTCACACACTCAGCCTAAGGCCATGGAGCAACCACCAAGAGCTCCCAGCACACTTGTACTGATCAAGGAGCCTCTCCCTTACAATGCACATAATAATCAGCTACCAAATCACCTGTACAGCATGGGCCTATCAACCACTGCGGCACAAGGCATGTCACCACCACCAACACCAACCAACAGCCTAGCACTGCCCTATCGGGCACTGAGGCCCGAATCACTTCACTACCCTTGTATGCAAAACTGTGCCTAGAACTGGCAAACATGCCTCTCAGCCAAAACTCACCTCACAATCACTATCACCAAACCAGTGTCCACCACTGAGCTGACACCCTCTCGGGCTAAAGCGATGGAGCAAGCACCAAGAGCACCCAGCACACAAGCACTGATTTTAGAGCCTCTCCCTCACAACGCACCTAATAATCAGCAACACCATCACCTGTCCAGCATGGGCCTATCAGCCACTGCGGCACACGGCATGTCACAAGCACCAACACCAACCAACAGCCTAGCACTGCCCTATTGGGCACTGAGGCACGAGTCACTTCACTACCTCTGGGAGCAACACTATGCCTAGAATTGGCTTACTGGTCTCTCAGTCAAAACTCACCTCGCATTCACTATCACCAAAACAGTGTCCACCACTGACCTTTCATGGACTCAGGCGAAAATGATGGAGGAAGCACCAAGAGCACCCAGCACACTGGTAATGTCCTAGCAGCCTCTCTGTCACAACTGACCTCACAATCAGCAACAGAATCACCTGTACAGCATGGGCCTATCAGCCACTGGGGCACAAGGCATGACATAAGTACCAACACCAACCAACAGCCTAGCACTGCCCTATCGGGCACTGAGGCACAAGGGATTTCACTGTCCTTGGGAGCAACACAGTGCATAGAAATGGCAAACTTGCCTCTCAGACAACAATAACCTCACAATCACTATCATCAAAGCAGTGTCCACCACTGAGCTGACACCCTCTCGGGCTAAAGCGTTGGAGCAACCACCAAGAGCACCCAGCACACTAGCACTGATTTTAGAGCCTCTCCCTCACAACGCACCTAATAATCACCAGCACCATCACCTGTCCAGCATGGGCCTATCAGCCACTGGGGCACAAGGCATGTCATAAGCACCAACACCTACCAAGAGACCAGCACTGCCCTATCGGGCACTGATGCACAAGGGATTTCACTACCTCTGGGAGAAGCACTGTGCCTAGAACTGGTAAACTTGCTTCTCAGCCAAAACTCACCTCACAATCACCATCACCAAACCAGTGTCCACCACTGAGCTTACACTCTCTCAGGCTAAAGGGATGGAGCAAGCACCAAGAGCACCCAGCACACTAGCACAGATTTTAGAGCCTCTCCCTCACAACGCACCTAATAATCACCAGCACCATCACCTGTCCAGCATGGGCCTATCAGCCACTGCGGCACAAGGCATGTCACAAGCACTAACACCAACCAACGGCCTAGCACTGCTCTATCGGGCACTGAGGCACGAGTCACTTCACTACCCTTGGGAGCAACACTGTGCCTACAACTGGCAAACTTGCCTCTCAGCCAAAACTCGCCTCACATTCAGAATCAACAAACCAGTGTTCACCACTGACCTTTCATTGACTCAGGCAAAAATGATGGAGCAAGCACCAAGAGCACCCAGCACACTGGTAATGCCCTAACAGCCTCTCTGTCACAACCAACCTCATAATCAGCAACACCATCACCCCTATAAGCCACTGAGACACAAAGCACGTCACAAGCACCAATATCAACCAAGAGCCTAGCAATAACCGATCATGCTTTGAGGAAAAACACACTGTACAAATCCCAAAAGCACCAATGAGCCTACAACAAGCCTATCTGCCTCTCAGCCAAACCTCACCTCACAATCACTATCAGCAAACCTGTGTTCACCGTTGACGTTTCACGCATTCAGCCTAAAGCCATGGAGCAACCACCACGAAAATGTAGCACACTTGTGATGTCCTAGCAGCCTCTCAGGAATAGGTGACCTCATAATCACCAGCACCATCACCTGTCCAGCATGGGCCTATCAGCCACTGGGGCACAAGGCATGTCACAAGCACCAACACCTACCAAGAGCCCAGCACTGCCCTATCGGGCACTGAGGCACAAGGGATGTCACTACCCCTGGGAGAAGCACTGTGCCTAGAACTGGTAAACTTGCTTCTCAGCCAAAACTCACCTCACAATCACCATCACCAAACCAGTGCCCACCAGTGAGCTGACACCCTCTCAGGCTAAAGGGATGGAGCAAGCACCAAGAGCACTCAGCACACTAGCACGGATTTTAGAGCCTCTCCCTCACAACGCACCTAATAATCACCAGCACCACCACCTGTCCAGCATGGGCCTATCAGCCACTGCGGCACACGGCATGTCACAAGCACCAACAACAACCAACAGCCTAGCACTGCCCTATCGGGCAATGAGGCTCAAGGGATTTCATTACCCTTGGGAGCAACACTGTGCCTACAACTGGCAAACTTGCCTCTCAGCCAAAACTCGCCTCACATTCAGAATCAACAAAGCAGTGTTCACCACTGACCTTTCATTGACTCAGGCAAAAATGATGGAGCAAGCACCAAGAGCACCCAGCACACTGCTAATGCCCTAACAGCCTCTCTGTCACAACCAACCTCATAATCAGCAACACCATCACCCCTATAAGCCACTGAGGCACAAAGCACATCACAAGCACCAATACCAAACAAGAGCCTAGCAATAACCGATCACGCTTTGAGGAACAACACACTGTACAAATCCCGAAAGCACCAATGAGCCTACAACAAGCCTATCTGCCCCTCAGCCAAACCTCACCTCACAATCACTATCAGCAAACCTCTGTTCACCATTGACCTTTCACGAACTCAGCCTAAAGCCATGGAGCAACCACCACGAGCTCCTAGCACACTTGTGATGTCCTATCAGCCTCTCTGGAATAGGTGACCTCACAATGAGCAACACCATCACCTGTCCAGCATGGGCCCATCAGCCACTGAATCAGAAACTTTGTCACAAGCACTAAAACCAAGCAAGAACCTAGCACTGCCCTATCATGTGCTGAAGCATAAGAGAGTGTACAAGTCCCACAAGCAACAATGAGCCTAAGGCAGGCATAAGGCAGTTTAGAAAATCCAAAAGCAACAATTATCCTAGAAGTGGCCTATCGGCGTCTCAGCCAAAGCTCACCTCACAATCGCTATCACCACACTAGAGCGTACCACTGACCTTTCACACACTCAGCCTAAGGCCATGGAGCAACCACCAAGAGCTCCCAGCACACTTGTACTGATCAAGGAGCCTCTCCCTCACAATGCACATAATAATCAGCTACCACATCACCTGTACAGCATGGGCCTATCAACCACTGCGGCACAAGGCATGTCACAAGCACCAACACCAACCAACAGCCTAGCACTGCCCTATTGGGCACTGAGTCACGAGTCACTTCACTACCTCTGGGAGCAACACTATGCCTAGAATTGGCTTACTGGTCTCTCAGTCAAAACTCACCTCGCATTCACTATCACCAAAACAGTGTCCACCACTGACCTTTCATGGACTCAGGCGAAAATGATGGAGGAAGCACCAAGAGCACCCAGCACACTGGTAATGCCCTAGCAGACTCTCTGTCACAACTGACCTCACAATCAGCAACAGAATCACCTGTCCAGCATGGGCCTATCAGCCACTGAGGCACAAGGCATGTCACAAGCACCAACACCAACCAACAGCCTAGCACTGCCCTATTGGGCACTGAGGCACGAGTCACTTCACTACCCCTGAGAGCAACACTGTGCCTAGAACTGGCAAACTTGCCTCTCAGCCAAAACTCGCCTCACATTCAGAATCAACAAACCAGTGTTCACCACTGACCTTTCATTGACTCAGGCAAAAATGATGGAGCAAGCACCAAGAACACCCAGCACACTGCTAATGCCCTAACAGCCTCTCTGTCACAACCAACCTCATAATCAGCAACACCATAACCCCTATAAGCCACTGAGGCACAAAGCACGTCACAAGCACCAATACCAAACAAGAGCCTAGCAATAACCGATCACGCTTTGAGGAACAACAAACTGTACAAATCCCGAAAGCACCAATGAGCCTACAACAAGCCTATCTGCCCCTCAGCCAAACCTCACCTCACAATCACTATCAGCAAACCTCTGTTCACCATTGACCTTTCAAGCACCCAGCCTAAAGCCATGGAGCAACCACCACGAGCACCTAGCACACTTGTGATGTCCTATCAGCCTCTCTGGAATAGGTGACCTCACAATGAGCAAAACCATCACCTGCCCAGCATGGGCCTATCAGCCACTGGGGCACAAGGCATGACATAAGTACCAACACCAACCAACAGCCTAGCACTGCCCTATCGGGCACTGAGGCACAAGGGATTTCACTGTCCTTGGGAGCAACACAGTGCATAGAAATGGCAAAATTGCCTCTCAGACAACAATAACCTCACAATCACTATCATCAAAGCAGTATCCACCACTGAGCTGACACCCTCTCAGGCTAAAGCGTTGGAGCAACCACCAAGAGCACCCAGCACACTAGCACTGATTTTAGAGCCTCTCCCTCACAACGCACCTAATAATCACCAGCACCATCACCTGTCCAGCATGGGCCTATCAGCCACTGCGGCACACGGCATGTCACAAGCACCAACACCAATCAACAGCCTAGCACTGCCCTATCGGGCAAGGAGGCACAAGGGATTTCATTACTCTTGTGAGCAACACTGTGCCTAGAACTGGCAAACTTGGCTCTCAGCCAAAACTCAACTCACAATCACTATCACAAAACTAGGGTCCACCACTGAGCTGACACCCTCTCGGGCTAAAGGGATGAAGCAAGCACCAAGAGCACCCAGCACACTAGCACGGATTTTAGAGCCTCTCCCTCACAACGCACCTAATAATCACCAGCACCATCACCTGTCCACCATGGGCCTATCAGCCACTGCGGCACAAGGCATGTCACAAGCACCAACACCAACCAACGGCCTAGCACTGCTCTATCGTGCACTGAGGCACGAGTCACTTCACTACCCTTGGGAGCAACACTGTGCCTACAACTGGCAAACTTGCCTCTCAGCCAAAACTCGCCTCACATTCAGAATCAACAAAGCAGTGTTCACCACTGACCTTTCATTGACTCAGGCAAAAATGATGGAGCAAACACCAAGAGCACCCAGCACACTGGTAATGCCCTAACAGCCTCTCTGTCACAACCAACCTCATAATCAGCAACACCATCACCCCTATAAGCCACTGAGGCACAAAGCACGTCACAAGCACCAATACCAACCAAGAGCCTAGCAATAACCGATCACGCTTTGAGGAACAACACACTGTACAAATCCCGAAAGCACCAATGAGCCTACAACAAGCCTATCTGCCTCTCAGCCAAACCTCACCTCACAATCACTATCAGCAAACCTCTGTTCACCATTGACCTTTCACGAACTCAGCCTAAAGCCATGGAGCAACCACCACGAGCTCCTAGCACACTTGTGATGTCCTATCAGCCTCTCTGGAATAGGTGACCTCACAATGAGCAACACCATCACCTGTCCAGCATGGGCCCATCAGCCACTGAATCAGAAACTTTGTCACAAGCACTAAAACCAAGCAAGAACCTAGCACTGCCCTATCATGTGCTGAAGCATAAGAGAGTGTACAAGTCCCACAAGCAACAATGAGCCTAAGGCAGGCATAAGGCAGTTTAGAAAATCCAAAAGCAACAATTATCCTAGAAGTGGCCTATCGGCGTCTCAGCCAAAGCTCACCTCACAATCGCTATCACCACACTAGAGCGTACCACTGACCTTTCACACACTCAGCCTAAGGCCATGGAGCAACCACCAAGAGCTCCCAGCACACTTGTACTGATCAAGGAGCCTCTCCCTTACAATGCACATAATAATCAGCTACCAAATCACCTGTACAGCATGGGCCTATCAACCACTGCGGCACAAGGCATGTCACAAGCACCAACACCAACCAACAGCCTAGCACTGCCCTATTGGGCACTGAGTCACGAGTCACTTCACTACCTCTGGGAGCAACACTATGCCTAGAATTGGCTTACTGGTCTCTCAGTCAAAACTCACCTCGCATTCACTATCACCAAAACAGTGTCCACCACTGACCTTTCATGGACTCAGGCGAAAATGATGGAGGAAGCACCAAGAGCACCCAGCACACTGGTAATGCCCTAGCAGACTCTCTGTCACAACTGACCTCACAATCAGCAACAGAATCACCTGTCCAGCATGGGCCTATCAGCCACTGAGGCACAAGGCATGTCACAAGCACCAACACCAACCAACAGCCTAGCACTGCCCTACTGGGCACTGAGGCACAAGGGATTTCACTGTCCTTGGGAGCAACACAGGGCATAGAAATGGCAAAATGGCCTCTCAGACAATAATAACCTCACAATCACTATCATCAAAGCAGTGTCCACCACTGAGCTGACACCCTCTCGGGCTAAAGCGTTGGAGCAACCACCAAGAGCACCCAGCACACTAGCACTGATTTTAGAGCCTCTCCCTCACAACGCACCTAATAATCACCAGCACCATCACCTGTCCACCATGGGCCTATCAGCCACTGCGGCACAAGGCATGTCACAAGCACCAACACCAACCAACGGCCTAGCACTGCCCTATCGGGCAATGAGGCACAAGGGATTTCTTTACCATTGGGAGCAACACTGTGCCTACAACTGGTAAACTTGCCTCTCAGCCAAAACTCGCCTCACATTCAGAATCAACAAAGCAGTGTTCACCACTGACCTTTCATTGACTCAGGCAAAAATGATGGAGGAAACACCAAGAGCACCCAGCACACTGGTAATGCCCTAACAGCCTCTCTGTCACAACTGACCTCACAATCAGCAACACCATCACCCCTATAAGCCACTGAGACACAAAGCACGTCACAAGCACCAATACCAACCAAGAGCCTAGCAATAACCGATCACGCTTTGAGGAACAACACACTGTACAAATCCCGAAAGCACCAATGAGCCTACAACAAGCCTATCTGCCTCTCAGCCAAACCTCACCTCACAATCACTATCAGCAAACCTGTGTTCACCAGTGACGTTTCACGCACTCAGCCTAAAGCCATGGAGCAACCACTACGAAAACGTAGCACACTTGTGATGTCCTAGCAGCCTCTCAGGAATAGGTGACCTCATAATCACCAGCACCATCACCTGTCCAGCATGGGCCTATCAGCCACTGGGGCACAAGGCATGTCACAAGCACCAACACCTACCAAGAGCCCAGCACTGCCCTATCAGGCACTGAGGCACAAGGGATTTCACTACCCCTGGGAGAAGCACTGTGCCTAGAACTGGTAAACTTGCTTCTCAGCCAAAACTCACCTCACAATCACCATCACCAAACCAGTGTCCACCACTGAGCTGACACCCTCTCAGGCTAAAGGGATGGAGCAAGCACCAAGAGCACCCAGCACACTAGCACTGATTTTAGAGCCTCTCCCTCACAACGCACCTAATAATCACCAGCACCACCACCTGTCCAGCATGGGCCTATCAGGCACTGCGGCACAAGGCATGTCACAAGCACCAACACCAACCAACAGCCTAGCACTGCCCTATCGGGCACTGAGGCACAAGGGATTTCATTACCCTTGGGAGCAACACTGTGCCTAGAACTGGCAAACTTGCCTCTCAGCCAAAACTCGCCTCACATTCAGAATCAACAAAGCAGTGTTCACCACTGACCTTTCATTGACTCAGGCAAAAATGATGGAGCAAGCACCAAGAGCACCCAGCACACTGGTAATGCCCTAACAGCCTCTCTGTCACAACCAACCTCACAATCAGCAACACCATCACCTGTCCAGCATGGGCCTACCAGCCACTGGGGCACAAGGCATGTCACAAGCACCAACAACAACCAACAGCCTAGCACTGCCCTATCGGGCACTGAGGCACGAGTCACTTCACTACCCCTGAGAGCAACACTGTGCCTAGAACTGGTAAACTTGGCTCTCAGCCAAAACTCAACTCACAATCACTATCACAAAACTAGGGTCCACCACTGAGCTGACACCCTCTCAGGCTAAAGGGATGGAGCAAGCACCAAGAGCACCCAGCACACTAGCACTGATTTTAGAGCCTCTCCCTCACAACGCACCTAATAATCACCAGCACCATCACCTGTCCACCATGGGCCTATCAGCCGCTGCGGCACAAGGCATGTCACAAGCACCAACACCAACCAACGGCCTAGCACTGCTCTATCGGGCACTGAGGCACGAGTCACTTCACTACCCTTGGGAGCAACACTGTGCCTACAACTGGCAAACTTGCCTCTCAGCCAAAACTCGCCTCACATTCAGAATCAACAAAGCAGTGTTCACCACTGACCTTTCATTGACTCAGGCAAAAATGATGGAGCAAGCACCAAGAGCACCCAGCACACTGGTAATGCCCTAACAGCCTCTCTGTCACAACCAACCTCATAATCAGCAACACCATCACCCCTATAAGCCACTGAGGCACAAAGCATGTCACAAGCACCAATACCAACCAAGAGCCTAGCAATAACCGATCACGCTTTGAGGAACAACAAACTGTACAAATCCCGAAAGCACCAATGAGCCTACAACAAGCCTATCTGCCCCTCAGCCAAACCTCACCTCACAATCACTATCAGCAAACCTCTGTTTACCATTGACCTTTCAAGCACTCAGCCTAAAGCCATGGAGCAACCACCACGAGCACCTAGCACACTTGTGATGTCCTATCAGCCTCTCTGGAATAGGTGACCTCACAATGAGCAACACCATCACCTGTCCAGCATGGGCCCATCAGCCACTGAATCAGAAACTTTGTCACAAGCACTAAAACCAAGCAAGAACCTAGCACTGCCCTATCATGTGCTGAAGCATAAGAGAGTGTACAAGTCCCACAAGCAACAATGAGCCTAACGCAGGCATAAGGCAGTTTAGAAAATCCAAAAGCAACAATTATCCTAGAAGTGGCCTATCGGCGTCTCAGCCAAAGCTCACCTCACAATCGCTATCACCACACTAGAGCGTACCACTGACCTTTCACACACTCAGCCTAAGGCCATGGAGCAACCACCAAGAGCTCCCAGCACACTTGTACTGATCAAGGAGCCTCTCCCTTACAATGCACATAATAATCAGCTACCAAATCACCTGTACAGCATGGGCCTATCAACCACTGCGGCACAAGGCATGTCACCACCACCAACACCAACCAACAGCCTAGCACTGCCCTATCGGGCACTGAGGCCCGAATCACTTCACTACCCTTGTATGCAAAACTGTGCCTAGAACTGGCAAACATGCCTCTCAGCCAAAACTCACCTCACAATCACTATCACCAAACCAGTGTCCACCACTGAGCTGACACCCTCTCGGGCTAAAGCGATGGAGCAAGCACCAAGAGCACCCAGCACACAAGCACTGATTTTAGAGCCTCTCCCTCACAACGCACCTAATAATCAGCAACACCATCACCTGTCCAGCATGGGCCTATCAGCCACTGCGGCACAAGGCATGTCACAAGCACCAACACCAACCAACAGCCTAGCACTGCCCTATTGGGCACTGAGGCACGAGTCACTTCACTACCTCTGGGAGCAACACTATGCCTAGAATTGGCTTACTGGTCTCTCAGTCAAAACTCACCTCGCATTCACTATCACCAAAACAGTGTCCACCACTGACCTTTCATGGACTCAGGCGAAAATGATGGAGGAAGCACCAAGAGCACCCAGCACACTGGTAATGTCCTAGCAGCCTCTCTGTCACAACTGACCTCACAATCAGCAACAGAATCACCTGTACAGCATGGGCCTATCAGCCACTGGGGCACAAGGCATGACATAAGTACCAACACCAACCAACAGCCTAGCACTGCCCTATCGGGCACTGAGGCACAAGGGATTTCACTGTCCTTGGGAGCAACACAGTGCATAGAAATGGCAAAATTGCCTCTCAGACAACAATAACCTCACAATCACTATCATCAAAGCAGTGTCCACCACTGAGCTGACACCCTCTCGGGCTAAAGCGTTGGAGCAACCACCAAGAGCACCCAGCACACTAGCACTGATTTTAGAGCCTCTCCCTCACAACGCACCTAATAATCACCAGCACCATCACCTGTCCAGCATGGGCCTATCAGCCACTGGGGCACAAGGCATGTCATAAGCACCAACACCTACCAAGAGACCAGCACTGCCCTATCGGGCACTGAGGCACAAGGGATTTCACTACCTCTGGGAGAAGCACTGTGCCTAGAACTGGTAAACTTGCTTCTCAGCCAAAACTCACCTCACAATCACCATCACCAAACCAGTGTCCACCACTGAGCTTACACTCTCTCAGGCTAAAGGGATGGAGCAAGCACCAAGAGCACTCAGCACACTAGCACGGATTTTAGAGCCTCTCCCTCACAACGCACCTAATAATCACCAGCACCACCACCTGTCCAGCATGGGCCTATCAACCACTGGGGCACACTGCATGTCACCACCACCAACACCAACCAACAGCCTAGCACTGCCCTATCGGGCACTGAGGCCCGAATCACTTCACTACCCTTGTATGCAAAACTGTGCCTAGAACTGGCAAACATGCCTCTCAGCCAAAACTCACCTCACAATCACTATCACCAAACCAGTGTCCACCACTGAGCTGACACCCTCTCGGGCTAAAGCGATGGAGCAAGCACCAAGAGCACCCAGCACACAAGCACTGATTTTAGAGCCTCTCCCTCACAACGCACCTAATAATCAGCAACACCATCACCTGTCCAGCATGGGCCTATCAGCCACTGCGGCACAAGGCATGTCACAAGCACCAACACCAACCAACAGCCTAGCACTGCCCTATTGGGCACTGAGGCACGAGTCACTTCACTACCTCTGGGAGCAACACTATGCCTAGAATTGGCTTACTGGTCTCTCAGTCAAAACTCACCTCGCATTCACTATCACCAAAACAGTGTCCACCACTGACCTTTCATGGACTCAGGCGAAAATGATGGAGGAAGCACCAAGAGCACCCAGCACACTGGTAATGTCCTAGCAGCCTCTCTGTCACAACTGACCTCACAATCAGCAACAGAATCACCTGTACAGCATGGGCCTATCAGCCACTGGGGCACAAGGCATGACATAAGTACCAACACCAACCAACAGCCTAGCACTGCCCTATCGGGCACTGAGGCACAAGGGATTTCACTGTCCTTGGGAGCAACACAGTGCATAGAAATGGCAAAATTGCCTCTCAGACAACAATAACCTCACAATCACTATCATCAAAGCAGTGTCCACCACTGAGCTGACACCGTCTCGGGCTAAAGCGTTGGAGCAACCACCAAGAGCACCCAGCACACTAGCACTGATTTTAGAGCCTCTCCCTCACAACGCACCTAATAATCACCAGCACCATCACCTGTCCAGCATGGGCCTATCAGCCACTGGGGCACAAGGCATGTCATAAGCACCAACACCTACCAAGAGACCAGCACTGCCCTATCGGGCACTGAGGCACAAGGGATTTCACTACCTCTGGGAGAAGCACTGTGCCTAGAACTGGTAAACTTGCTTCTCAGCCAAAACTCACCTCACAATCACCATCACCAAACCAGTGTCCACCACTGAGCTTACACCCTCTCAGGCTAAAGGGATGGAGCAAGCACCAAGAGCACTCAGCACACTAGCACGGATTTTAGAGCCTCTCCCTCCCAACGCACCTAATAATCACCAGCACCACCACCTGTCCAGCATGAGCCTATCAGCCACTGCGGCACACGGCATGTCACAAGCACCAACAACAACCAACAGCCTAGCACTGCCCTATCGGGCAATGAGGCACAAGGGATTTCATTACCCTTGCGAGGAACACTGTGCCTACAACTGGCAAACTTGCCTCTCAGCCAAAACTCGCCTCACATTCAGAATCAACAAAGCAGCGTTCACCACTGACCTTTCATTGACTCAGGCAAAAATGATGGAGCAAGCACCAAGAGCACCCAGCACACTGGTAATGCCCTAACAGCCTCTCTGTCACAACCAACCTCATAATCAGCAACACCATCACCCCTATAAGCCACTGAGGCACAAAGCACGTCACAAGCACCAATACCAAACAAGAGCCTAGCAATAACTGATCACGCTTTGAGGAACAACACACTGTACAAATCCCAAAAGCACCAATGAGCCTATAACAAGCCTATCTGCCCCTCAGCCAAACCTCACCTCACAATCACTATCAGCAAACCTCTGTTCACCATTGACCTTTCACGAACTCAGCCTAAAGCCATGGAGCAACCACCATGAGCTCCTAGCACACTTGTGATGTCCTATCAGCCTCTCTGGAATAGGTGACCTCACAATGAGCAACACCATCACCTGTCCAGCATGGGCCCATCAGCCACTGAATCAGAAACTTTGTCACAAGCACTAAAACCAAGCAAGAACCTAGCACTGCCCTATCATGTGCTGAAGCATAAGAGAGTGTACAAGTCCCACAAGCAACAATGAGCCTAAGGCAGGCATAAGGCAGTTTAGAAAATCCAAAAGCAACAATTATCCTAGAAGTGGCCTATCGGCGTCTCAGCCAAAGCTCAACTCACAATCGCTATCACCACACTAGAGCGTACCACTGACCTTTCACACACTCAGCCTACGGCCATGGAGCAACCACCAAGAGCTCCCAGCACACTTGTACTGATCAAGGAGCCTCTCCCTCACAATGCACATAATAATCAGCTACCACATCACCTGTACAGCATGAGCCTATCAACCACTGGGGCACAAGGCATGTCACAAGCACCAACACCTACCAAGAGCCCAGCACTGCCCTATCGGGCACTGAGGCACAAGGGATTTCACTACCCCTGGGAGAAGCACTGTGCCTAGAACTGGTAAACTTGCTTCTCAGCCAAAACTCACCTCACAATCACCATCACCAAACCAGTGTCCACCACTGAGCTGACACTCTCTCAGGCTAAAGGGATGGAGCAAGCACCAAGAGCACCCAGCACACTAGCACTGATTTTAGAGCTCTCCCTCACAACGCACCTAATAATCACCAGCACCACCACCTGTCCAGCATGGGCCTATCAGCCACTGCGGTACATGGCATGTCACAAGCACCAACACCAACCAACAGCCTAGCACTGCCCTATCGGGCACTGAGGCACAAGGGATTTCATTACCCTTGGGAGCAACACTGTGCCTACAACTGGCAAACTTGCCTCTCAGCCAAAACTCGCCTCACATTCAGAATTAACAAAGCAGTGTTCACCACTGACCTTTCATTGACTTAGGCAAAAATGATGGAGCAAGCACCAAGAACACCCAGCACACTGCTAATGCCCTAACAGCCTCTCTGTCACAACCAACCTCATAATCAGCAACACCATCACCCCTATAAGCCACTGAGACACAAAGCACGTCTCAAGCACCAATACCAACCAAGAGCCTAGCAATAACCGATCACGCTTTGAGGAAAAACACACTGTACAAATCCCAAAAGCACCAATGAGCCTACAACAAGCCTATCTGCCTCTCAGCCAAACCTCACCTCACAATCACTATCAGCAAACCTGTGTTCACCAGTGACGTTTCACGCACTCAGCCTAAAGCCATGGAGCAACCACCACGAAAACGTAGCACACTTGTGATGTCCTAGCAGCCTCTCAGGAATAGGTGACCTCATAATCACCAGCACCATCACCTGTCCAGCATGGGCGTATCAGCCACTGGGGCACAAGGCATGTCACAAGCACCAACACCTACCAAGAGCCCAGCACTGCCCTATCAGGCACTGAGGCACAAGGGATTTCACTACCCCTGGGAGAAGCACTGTGCCTAGAACTGGTAAACTTGCTTCTCAGCCAAAACTCACCTCACAATCACCATCACCAAACCAGTGTCCACCACTGAGCTGACACCCTCTCAGGCTAAAGGGATGGAGCAAGCACCAAGAGCACCCAGCACACTAGCACTGATTTTAGAGCTCTCCCTCACAACGCACCTAATAATCACCAGCACCACCACCTGTCCAGCATGGGCCTATCAGGCACTGCGGTACATGGCATGTCACAAGCACCAACACCAACCAACAGCCTAGCACTGCCCTATCGGGCACTGAGGCACAAGGGATTTCATTACCCTTGGGAGCAACACTGTGCCTACAACTGGCAAACTTGCCTCTCAGCCAAAACTCGCCTTACATTCAGAATCAACAAACCAGTGTTCACCACTGACCTTTCATTGACTCAGGCAAAAATGATGGAGCAAGCACCAAGAACACCCAGCACACTGGTAATGCCCTAACAGACTCTCTGTCACAACCAACCTCATAATCAGCAACACCATCACCCCTATAAGCCACTGAGGCACAAAGCACATCACAAGCACCAATACCAACCAAGAGCCTAGCAATAACCGATCACGCTTTGAGGAACAACACACTGTACAAATCCCGAAAGCACCAATGAGCCTACAACAAGCCTATCTGCCCCTCAGCCAAACCTCACCTCACAATCACTATCAGCAAACCTCTGTTCACCATTGACCTTTCACGAACTCAGCCTAAAGCCATGGAGCAACCACCACGAGCTCCTAGCACACTTGTGATGTCCTATCAGCCTCTCTGGAATAGATGACCTCACAATGAGCAACACCATCACCTGTCCAGCATGGGCCCATCAGCCACTGAATCAGAAACTTTGTCACAAGCACTAAAACCAAGCAAGAACCTACGCACTGCCCTATCATGTGCTGAAGCATAAGAGAGTGTACAAGTCCCACAAGCAACAATGAGCCTAAGGCAGGCATAAGGCAGTTTAGAAAATCCAAAAGCAACAATTATCCTAGAAGTGGCCTATCGGCGTCTCAGCCAAAGCTCACCTCACAATCGCTATCACCACACTAGAGCGTACCACTGACCTTTCACACACTCAGCCTACGGCCATGGAGCAACCACCAAGAGCTCCCAGCACACTTGTACTGATCAAGGAGCCTCTCCCTCACAATGCACATAATAATCAGCTACCCCATCACCTCTACAGCATGGGCCTATCAACCACTGCGGCACAAGGCATGTCACAAGCACCAACACCAACCAACAGCCTAGCACTGCCCTATTGGGCACTGAGTCACGAGTCACTTCACTACCTCTGGGAGCAACACTATGCCTAGAATTGGCTTACTGGTCTCTCAGTCAAAACTCACCTCGCATTCACTATCACCAAAACAGTGTCCACCACTGACCTTTCATGGACTCAGGCGAAAATGATGGAGGAAGCACCAAGAGCACCCAACACACTGGTAATGCCCTAGCAGACTCTCTGTCACAACTGACCTCACAATCAGCAACAGAATCACCTGTCCAGCATGGGCCTATCAGCCACTGAGGCACAAGGCATGTCACAAGCACCAACACCAACCAACAGCCTAGCACTGCCCTATCGTGCACTGAGGCACGAGTCACTTCACTACCCCTGAGAGCAACACTGTGCCTAGAACTGGCAAACTTGCCTCTCAATCAAAACTCGCCTCACATTCAGAATCAACAAAGCAGTGTTCACCACTGACCTTTCATTGACTCAGGCAAAAATGATGGAGCAAGCACCAAGAACACCCAGCACACTGCTAATGCCCTAAAAGCCTCTCTGTCACAACCAACCTCATAATCAGCAACACCATAACCCCTATAAGCCACTGAGGCACAAAGCATGTCACAAGCACCAATACCAAACAAGAGCCTAGCAATAGCCGATCACGCTTTGAGGAACGACAAACTGTACAAATCCCGAAAGCACCAATGCGCCTACAACAAGCCTATCTGCCCCTCAGCCAAACCTCACCTCACAATCACTATCAGCAAACCTCTGTTTACCATTGACCTTTCAAGCACTCAGCCTAAAGCCATGGAGCAACCACCACGAGCACCTAGCACACTTGTGATGCCCTATCAGCCTCTCTGGAATAGGTGACCTCACAATGAGCAAAACCATCACCTGTACAGCATGGGCCTATCAGCCACTGGGGCACAAGGCATCACATAAGTACCAACACCAACCAACAGCCTAGCACTGCCCTATCGGGCACTGAGGCACAAGGGATTTCACTGTCCTTGGGAGCAACACAGTGCATAGAAATGGCAAAATTGCCTCTCAGACAATAATAACCTCACAATCACTATCATCAAAGCAGTGTCCACCACTGAGCTGACACCCTCTCGGGCTAAAGCGTTGGAGCAACCACCAAGAGCACCCAGCACACTAGCACAGATTTTAGAGCCTCTCCCTCACAACGCACCTAATAATCACCAGCACCATCACCTGTCCAGCATCGGCCTATCAGCCACTGGGGCACAAGGCATGTCATAAGCACCAACACCTACCAAGAGACCAGCACTGCCCTATCGGGCACTGAGACACAAGGGATTTCACTGTCCCTGGGAGAAGCACTGTGCCTAGAAATGGTAAACTTGCTTCTCAGCCAAAACTCACCTCACAATCACCATCACCAAACCAGTGTCCACCACTGAGCTGACACCCTCTCAGGCTAAAGGGATGGGGCAAGCACCAAGAGCACTCAGCACACTAGCACGGATTTTAGAGCCTCTCCCTCACAACGCACCTAATAATCACCAGCACCATCACCTGTCCAGCATGGGCCTATCAGCCACTGGGGCACAAGGCATGTCACAAGCACCAACACCAACCAACAGCCTAGCACTGCCCTATTGGGCACTGAGGCACGAGTCACTTCACTACCTCTGGGAGCAACACTATGCCTAGAATTGGCTTACTGGTCTCTCAGTCCAAACTCACCTCGCATTCACTATCACCAAAACAGTGTCCACCACTGACCTTTCATGGACTCAGGCGAAAATGATGGAGGAAGCACCAAGAGCACCCAGCACACTGGTAATGTCCTAGCAGACTCTCTGTCACAACTGACCTCACAATCAGCAACAGAATCACCTGTCCAGCATGGGCCTATCAGCCACTGAGGCACAAGGCATGTCACAAGCACCAACACCAAGCAACAGCCCAGCACTGCCCTATCGTGCACTGAGGAAAGAGTCACTTCACTACCCCTGAGAGCAACACTGTGCCTAGAACTGGCAAACTTGCCTCTCAATCAAAACTCGCCTCACATTCAGAATCAACAAAGCAGTGTTCACCACTGACCTTTCATTGACTCAGGCAAAAATGATGGAGCAAGCACCAAGAACACCCAGCACACTGCTAATGCCCTAAAAGCCTCTCTGTCACAACCAACCTCATAATCAGCAACACCATCACCCCTATAAGCCACTGAGGCACAAAGCATGTCACAAGCACCAATACCAAACAAGAGCCTAGCAATAGCCGATCACGCTTTGAGGAACAACAAACTGTACAAATCCCGAAAGCACCAATGCGCCTACAACAAGCCTATCTGCCCCTCAGCCAAACCTCACCTCACAATCACTATCAGCAAACCTCTGTTTACCATTGACCTTTCAAGCACTCAGCCTAAAGCCATGGAG
Organism: Tinamus guttatus; assembly: GCF_059628265.1. NCBI lineage: Eukaryota > Metazoa > Chordata > Aves > Tinamiformes > Tinamidae > Tinamus > Tinamus guttatus. The sequence continues at coordinate 13,582,733 of NW_028288821.1, read as the reverse complement.
CAACCACCACGAGCACCTAGCACACTTGTGATGCCCTATCAGCCTCTCTGGAATAGGTGACCTCACAATGAGCAACACCATCACCTGTACAGCATGGGCCTATCAGCCACTGGGGCACAAGGCATCACATAAGTACCAACACCAACCAACAGCCTAGCACTGCCCTATCGGGCACTGAGGCACAAGGGATTTCACTGTCCTTGGGAGCAACACAGTGCATAGAAATGGCAAAATTGCCTCAGAGACAACAATAACCTCACAATCACTATCATCAAGCAGTGTCCACCACTGAGCTGACACCCTCTCGGGCTAAAGCGTTGGAGCAACCACCAAGAGCACCCAGCACACTAGCACAGATTTTAGAGCCTCTCCCTCACAACGCACCTAATAATCACCAGCACCATCACCTGTCCAGCATCGGCCTATCAGCCACTGGGGCACAAGGCATGTCATAAGCACCAACACCTACCAAGAGACCAGCACTGCCCTATCGGGCACTGAGGCACAAGGGATTTCACTGTCCCTGGGAGAAGCACTGTGCCTAGAACTGGTAAACTTGCTTCTCAGCCAAAACTCACCTCACAATCACCATCACCAAACCAGTGTCCACCACTGAGCTGACACCCTCTCAGGCTAAAGGGATGGAGCAAGCACCAAGAGCACTCAGCACACTAGCACGGATTTTAGAGCCTCTCCCTCACAACGCACCTAATAATCACCAGCACCACCACCTGTCCAGCATGGGCCTATCAGCCACTGCGGCACACGGCATGTCACAAGCACCAACACCAACCAACAGCCTAGCACTGCCCTATCGGGCAATGAGGCACAAGGGATTTCATTACCCTTGGGAGCAACACTGTGCCTACAACTGGCAAACTTGCCTCTCAGCCAAAACTCGCCTCACATTCAGAATCAACAAAGCACTGTTCACCACTGACCTTTCATTGACTCAGGCAAAAATGATGGAGCAAGCACCAAGAGCACCCAGCACACTGCTAATGCCCTAACAGCCTCTCTGTCACAACCAACCTCATAATCAGCAACACCATCACCCCTATAAGCCACTGAGGCACAAAGCACGTCACAAGCACCAATACCAACCAAGAGCCTAGCAATAACCGATCACGCTTTGAGGAACAACACACTGTACAAATCCCGAAAGCACCAATGAGCCTACAACAAGCCTATCTGCCCCTCAGCCAAACCTCACCTCACAATCACTATCAGCAAACCTCTGTTCACCATTGACCTTTCACGAACTCAGCCTAAAGCCATGGAGCAACCACCACGAGCTCCTAGCACACTTGTGATGTCCTATCAGCCTCTCTGGAATAGGTGACCTCACAATGAGCAACACCATCACCTGTCCAGCATGGGCCCATCAGCCACTGAATCAGAAACTTTGTCACAAGCACTAAAACCAAGCAAGAACCTAGCACTGCCCTATCATGTGCTGAAGCATAAGAGAGTGTACAAGTCCCACAAGCAACAATGAGCCTAAGGCAGGCATAAGGCAGTTTAGAAAATCCAAAAGCAACAATTATCCTAGAAGTGGCCTATCGGCGTCTCAGCCAAAGCTCACCTCACAATCGCTATCACCACACTAGAGCGTACCACTGACCTTTCACACACTCAGCCTTAGGCCATGGAGCAACCACCAAGAGCTCCCAGCACACTTGTACTGATCAAGGAGCCTCTCCCTTACAATGCACATAATAATCAGCTACCCCATCACCTCTACAGCATGGGCCTATCAACCACTGCGGCACAAGGCATGTCACAAGCACCAACACCAACCAACAGCCTAGCACTGCCCTATTGGGCACTGAGGCACGAGTCACTTCACTACCTCTGGGAGCAACACTATGCCTAGAATTGGCTTACTGGTCTCTCAGTCAAAACTCACCTCGCATTCACTATCACCAAAACAGTGTCCACCACTGACCTTTCATGGACTCAGGCGAAAATGATGGAGCAAGCACCAAGAGCACCCAGCACACTGGTAATGTCCTAGCAGCCTCTCTGTCACAACTGACCTCACAATCAGCAACAGAATCACCTGTCCAGCATGGGCCTATCAGCCACTGGGGCACAAGGCATGACACAAGTACCAACACCAACCAACAGCCTAGCACTGCCCTATCGGGCACTGAGGCACAAGGGATTTCACTGTCCTTGGGAGCAACATAGTGCATAGAAATGGCAAACTTGCCTCTCAGACAACAATAACCTCACAATCACTATCATCAAAGCAGTGTCCACCACTTAGCTGACACCCTCTCGGGCTAAAGCGTTGGAGCAACCACCAAGAGCACCCAGCATACTAGCACTGATCTTAGAGCCTCTCCCTCACAACCCACCTAATAATCACCAGCACCATCACCTGTCCAGCATGGGCCTATCAGCCACTGGGGCACAAGGCATGTCATAAGCACCAACACCTACCAAGAGACCAGCACTGCCCTATCGGGCACTGAGGCACAAGGGATTTCACTACCCCTGGGAGAAGCACTGTGCCTAGAACTGGTAAACTTGCTTCTCAGCCAAAACTCACCTCACAATCACCATCACCAAACCAGTGTCCACCACTGAGCTGACACCCTCTCAGGCTAAAGGGATGGAGCAAGCACCAAGAGCACTCAGCACACTAGCACGGATTTTAGAGCCTCTCCCTCACAACGCACCTAATAATCACCAGCACCACCACCTGTCCAGCATGGGCCTATCAGCCACTGCGGCACACGGCATGTCACAAGCACCAACACCAACCAACAGCCTAGCACTGCCCTATCGGGCAATGAGGCACAAGGGATTTCATTACCCTTGGGAGCAACACTGTGCCTACAACTGGCAAACTTGCCTCTCAGCCAAAACTCGACTCACATTCAGAATCAACAAAGCAGTGTTCACCACTGACCTTTCATTGACTCAGGCAAAAATGATGGAGCAAGCACCAAGAACACCCAGCACACTGCTAATGCCCTAACAGCCTCTCTGTCACAACCAACCTCATAATCAGCAACACCATCACCCCTATAAGCCACTGAGGCACAAAGCACGTCACAAGCACCAATACCAAACAAGAGCCTAGCAATAGCCGATCACGCTTTGAGGAACAACAAACTGTACAAATCCCGAAAGCACCAATGAGCCTACAACAAGCCTATCTGCCCCTCAGCCAAACCTCACCTCACAATCACTATCAGCAAACCTCTGTTCACCATTGACCTTTCAAGCACTCAGCCTAAAGCCATGGAGCAACCACCACGAGCACCTAGCACACTTGTGATGTCCTATCAGCCTCTCTGGAATAGGTGACCTCACAATGAGCAACACCATCACCTGTCCAGCATGGGCCTACCAGCCACTGGGGCACAAGGCATGTCACAAGCACCAACAACAACGAACAGCCTAGCACTGCTCTATCGGGCACTGAGGCACGAGTCACTTTACTACCCCTGAGAGCAACACTGTGCCTAGAACTGGCAAACTTGGCTCTCAGGCAATACTCAACTCACAATCACTATCACAAAACCAGGGTCCACCACTGAGCTGACACCCTCTCAGGCTAAAGGGATGGAGCAAGCACCAAGAGCACCCAGCACACTAGCACTGATTTTAGAGCCTCTCCCTCACAACGCACCTAATAATCACCAGCACCATCACCTGACCAGCATGGGCCTATCAGCCACTGGGGCACAAGGCATGTCACAAGCACCAACACCAACCAACGGCCTAGCACTGCTCTATCGTGCACTGAGGCACGAGTCACTTCACTACCCTTGGGAGCAACACTGTGCCTACAACTGGCAAACTTGCCTCTCAGCCAAAACTCGCCTCACATTCAGAATCAACAAAGCACTGTTCACCACTGACCTTTCATTGACTCAGGCAAAAATGATGGAGCAAGCACCAAGAGCACCCAGCACACTGGTAATGCCCTAACAGCCTCTCTGTCACAACCAACCTCATAATCAGTAACACCATCACCCCTATAAGCCACTGAGACACAAAGCACGTCACAAGCACCAATACCAACCAAGAGCCTAGCAATAACCGATCACGCTTTGAGGAAAAACACACTGTACAAATCCCAAAAGCACCAATGAGCCTACAACAAGCCTATCTGCCTCTCAGCCAAACCTCACCTCACAATCACTATCAGCAAACCTGTGTTCACCAGTGACGTTTCACGCACTCAGCCTAAAGCCATGGAGCAACCACTACGAAAACGTAGCACACTTGTGATGTCCTAGCAGCCTCTCAGGAATAGGTGACCTCATAATCACCAGCACCATCACCTGTCCAGCATGGGCCTATCAGCCACTGGGGCACAAGGCATGTCACAAGCACCAACACCTACCAAGAGCCCAGCACTGCCCTATCAGGCACTGAGGCACAAGGGATTTCACTACCCCTGGGAGAAGCACTGTGCCTAGAACTGGTAAACTTGCTTCTCAGCCAAAACTCACCTCACAATCACCATCACCAAACCAGTGTCCACCACTGAGCTGACACCCTCTCAGGCTAAAGGGATGGAGCAAGCACCAAGAGCACCCAGCACACTAGCACTGATTTTAGAGCCTCTCCCTCCCAACGCACCTAATAATCACCAGCACCACCACCTGTCCAACATGGGCCTATCAGCCACTGCGGCACAAGGCATGTCACAAGCACCAACACCAACCAACAGCCTAGCACTGCCCTATCGGGCACTGAGGCACAAGGGATTTCATTACCCTTGGGAGCAACACTGTGCCTAGAACTGGCAAACTTGCCTCTCAGCCAAAACTCGCCTCACATTCAGAATCAACAAAGCAGTGTTCACCACTGACCTTTCATTGACTCAGGCAAAAATGATGGAGCAAGCACCAAGAGCACCCAGCACACTGGTAATGCCCTAACAGCCTCTCTGTCACAACCAACCTCACAATCAGCAACACCATCACCTGTCCAGCATGGGCCTACCAGCCACTGGGGCACAAGGCATGTCACAAGCACCAACAACAACCAACAGCCTAGCACTGCCCTATCGGGCACTGAGGCACGAGTCACTTCACTACCCCTGAGAGCAACACTGTGCCTAGAACTGGTAAACTTGGCTCTCAGCCAAAACTCAACTCACAATCACTATCACAAAACTAGGGTCCACCACTGAGCTGACACCCTCTCAGGCTAAAGGGATGGAGCAAGCACCAAGAGCACCCAGCACACTAGCACTGATTTTAGAGCCTCTCCCTCACAACGCACCTAATAATCACCAGCACCATCACCTGTCCACCATGGGCCTATCAGCCGCTGCGGCACAAGGCATGTCACAAGCACCAACACCAACCAACGGCCTAGCACTGCTCTATCGGGCACTGAGGCACGAGTCACTTCACTACCCTTGGGAGCAACACTGTGCCTACAACTGGCAAACTTGCCTCTCAGCCAAAACTCGCCTCACATTCAGAATCAACAAAGCAGTGTTCACCACTGACCTTTCATTGACTCAGGCAAAAATGATGGAGCAAGCACCAAGAGCACCCAGCACACTGGTAATGCCCTAACAGCCTCTCTGTCACAACCAACCTCATAATCAGCAACACCATCACCCCTATAAGCCACTGAGGCACAAAGCATGTCACAAGCACCAATACCAACCAAGAGCCTAGCAATAACCGATCACGCTTTGAGGAACAACAAACTGTACAAATCCCGAAAGCACCAATGAGCCTACAACAAGCCTATCTGCCCCTCAGCCAAACCTCACCTCACAATCACTATCAGCAAACCTCTGTTTACCATTGACCTTTCAAGCACTCAGCCTAAAGCCATGGAGCAACCACCACGAGCACCTAGCACACTTGTGATGTCCTATCAGCCTCTCTGGAATAGGTGACCTCACAATGAGCAACACCATCACCTGTCCAGCATGGGTCCATCAGCCACTGAATCAGAAACTTTGTCACAAGCACTAAAACCAAGCAAGAACCTAGCAATGCCCTATCATGTGCTGAAGCATAAGAGAGTGTACAAGTCCCACAAGAAACAATGAGCCTAAGGCAGGCATAAGGCAGTTTAGAAAATCCAAAAGCAACAATTATCCTAGAAGTGGCCTGTCGGCGTCTCAGCCAAAGCTCACCTCACAATCGCTATCACCACACTAGAGCGTACCACTGACCTTTCACACACTCAGCCTAAGGCCATGGAGCAACCACCAAGAGCTCCCAGCACACTTGTACTGATCAAGGAGCCTCTCCCTCACAATGCACATAATAATCAGCTACCACATAACCTGTACAGCATGGGCCTATCAACCACTGGGGCACACTGCATGTCACCACCACCAACACCAACCAACAGCCTAGCACTGCCCTATCGGGCACTGAGGCCCGAATCACTTCACTACCCTTGTATGCAAAACTGTGCCTAGAACTGGCAAACATGCCTCTCAGCCAAAACTCACCTCACAATCACTATCACCAAACCAGTGTCCACCACTGAGCTGACACCCTCTCGGGCTAAAGCGATGGAGCAAGCACCAAGAGCACCCAGCACACAAGCACTGATTTTAGAGCCTCTCCCTCACAACGCACCTAATAATCAGCAACACCATCACCTGTCCAGCATGGGCCTATCAGCCACTGCGGCACAAGGCATGTCACAAGCACCAACACCAACCAACAGCCTAGCACTGCCCTATTGGGCACTGAGGCACGAGTCACTTCACTACCTCTGGGAGCAACACTATGCCTAGAATTGGCTTACTGGTCTCTCAGTCAAAACTCACCTCGCATTCACTATCACCAAAACAGTGTCCACCACGGACCTTTCCTGGACTCAGGCGAAAATGATGGAGGAAGCACCAAGAGCACCCAGCACACTGGTAATGTCCTAGCAGCCTCTCTGTCACAACTGACCTCACAATCAGCAACAGAATCACCTGTACAGCATGGGCCTATCAGCCACTGGGGCACAAGGCATGACATAAGTACCAACACCAACCAACAGCCTAGCACTGCCCTATCGGGCACTGAGGCACAAGGGATTTCACTGTCCTTGGGAGCAACACAGTGCATAGAAATGGCAAACTTGCCTCTCAGACAACAATAACCTCACAATCAGTATCATCAAAGCAGTGTCCACCACTGAGCTGACACCCTCTCGGGCTAAAGCGTTGGAGCAAGCACCAAGAGCACCCAGCACACTAGCACTGATCTTAGAGCCTCTCCCTCACAACGCACCTAATAATCACCAGCACCATCACCTGTCCAGCATGGGCCTATCAGCCACTGGGGCACAAGGCATGTCATAAGCACCAACACCTACCAAGAGACCAGCACTGCCCTATCGGGCACTGAGGCACAAGGGATTTCACTGTCCCTGGGAGAAGCACTGTGCCTAGAACTGGTAAACTTGCTTCTCAGCCAAAACTCACCTCACAATCACCATCACCAAACCAGTGTCCACCACTGAGCTTACACCCTCTCAGGCTAAAGGGATGGAGCAAGCACCAAGAGCACTCAGCACACTAGCACGGATTTTAGAGCCTCTCCCTCCCAACGCACCTAATAATCACCAGCACCACCACCTGTCCAGCATGGGCCTATCAGCCACTGCGGCACACGGCATGTCACAAGCACCAACACCAACCAACAGCCTAGCACTGCCCTATCGGGCAATGAGGCACAAGGGATTTCATTACCCTTGGGAGCAACACTGTGCCTACAACTGGCAAACTTGCCTCTCAGCCAAAACTCGCCTCACATTCAGAATCAACAAAGCAGCGTTCACCACTGACCTTTCATTGACTCAGGCAAAAATGATGGAGCAAGCACCAAGAGCACCCAGCACACTGGTAATGCCCTAACAGCCTCTCTGTCACAACCAACCTCATAATCAGCAACACCATCACCCCTATAAGCCACTGAGGCACAAAGCACGTCACAAGCACCAATACCAACCAAGAGCCTAGCAATAACCGATCACGCTTTGAGGAACAACACACTGTACAAATCCCGAAAGCACCAATGAGCCTACAACAAGCCTATCTGCCCCTCAGCCAAACCTCACCTCACAATCACTATCAGCAAACCTCTGTTCACCATTGACCTTTCACGAACTCAGCCTAAATCCATGGAGCAACCACCACGAGCTCCTAGCACACTTGTGATGTCCTATCAGCCTCTCTGGAATAGGTGACCTCACAATGAGCAAAACCATCACCTGTCCAGCATGGGCCCATCAGCCACTGAATCAGAAACTTTGTCACAAGCACTAAAACCAAGCAAGAACCTAGCACTGCCCTATCATGTGCTGAAGCATAAGAGAGTGTACAAGTCCCACAAGCAACAATGAGCCTAAGGCAGGCATAAGGCAGTTTAGAAAATCCAAAAGCAACAATTATCCTAGAAGTGGCCTATCGGCGTCTCAGCCAAAGCTCAACTCACAATCGCTATCACCACACTAGAGCGTACCACTGACCTTTCACACACTCAGCCTACGGCCATGGAGCAACCACCAAGAGCTCCCAGCACACTTGTACTGATCAAGGAGCCTCTCCCTCACAATGCACATAATAATCAGCTACCACATCACCTATACAGCATGAGCCTATCAACCACTGGGGCACAAGGCATGTCACAAGCACCAACACCTACCAAGAGCCCAGCACTGCCCTATCGGGCACTGAGGCACAAGGGATTTCACTACCCCTGAGAGAAGCACTGTGCCTAGAACTGGTAAACTTGCTTCTCAGCCAAAACTCACCTCACAATCACCATCACCAAACCGGTGTCCACCACTGAGCTGACACCCTCTCAGGCTAAAGGGATGGAGCAAGCACCAAGAGCACCCAGCACACTAGCACTGATTTTAGAGCTCTCCCTCACAACGCACCTAATAATCACCAGCACCACCACCTGTCCAGCATGGGCCTATCAGCCACTGCGGTACATGGCATGTCACAAGCACCAACACCAACCAACAGCCTAGCACTGCCCTATCGGGCACTGAGGCACAAGGGATTTCATTACCCTTGGGAGCAACACTGTGCCTACAACTGGCAAACTTGCCTCTCAGCCAAAACTCGCCTCACATTCAGAATCAACAAACCAGTGTTCACCACTGACCTTTCATTGACTCAGGCAAAAATGATGGAGCAAGCACCAAGAGCACCCAGCACACTGGTAATGCCCTAACAGCCTCTCTGTCACAACCAACCTCATAATCAGCAACACCATCACCCCTATAAGCCACTGAGACACAAAGCACGTCTCAAGCACCAATACCAACCAAGAGCCTAGCAATAACCGATCACGCTTTGAGGAAAAACACACTGTACAAATCCCAAAAGCACCAATGAGCCTACAACAAGCCTATCTGCCTCTCAGCCAAACCTCACCTCACAATCACTATCAGCAAACCTGTGTTCACCAGTGACGTTTCACGCACTCAGCCTAAAGCCATGGAGCAACCACCACGAAAACGTAGCACACTTGTGATGTCCTAGCAGCCTCTCAGGAATAGGTGACCTCATAATCACCAGCACCATCACCTGTCCAGCATGGGCCTATCAGCCACTGGGGCACAAGGCATGTCACAAGCACCAACACCTACCAAGAGCCCAGCACTGCCCTATCAGGCACTGAGGCACAAGGGATTTCATTACCCTTGGGAGCAACACTGTGCCTACAACTGGCAAACTTGCCTCTCAGCCAAAACTCGCCTCACATTCAGAATCAACAAACCAGTGTTCACCACTGACCTTTCATTGACTCAGGCAAAAATGATGGAGCAAGCACCAAGAACACCCAGCACACTGGTAATGCCCTAACAGCCTCTCTGTCACAACCAACCTCATAATCAGCAACACCATCACCCCTATAAGCCACTGAGGCACAAAGCACGTCACAAGCACCAATACCAAACAAGAGCCTAGCAATAACCGATCACGCTTTGAGGAACAACACACTGTACAAATCCCGAAAGCACCAATGAGCCTACAACAAGCCTATCTGCCCCTCAGCCAAACCTCACCTCACAATCACTATCAGCAAACCTGTGTTCACCAGTGACGTTTCACGCACTCAGCCTAAAGCCATGGAGCAACCACTACGAAAACGTAGCACACTTGTGATGTCCTAGCAGCCTCTCAGGAATAGGTGACCTCATAATCACCAGCACCATCACCTGTCCAGCATGGGCCTATCAGCCACTGGGGCACAAGGCATGTCACAAGCACCAACACCTACCAAGAGCCCAGCACTGCCCTATCAGGCACTGAGGCACAAGGGATTTCACTACCTCTGGGAGAAGCACTGTGCCTAGAACTGGTAAACTTGCTTCTCAGCCAAAACTCACCTCACAATCACCATCACCAAACCAGTGTCCACCATTGACCTTTCACGAACTCAGCCTAAATCCATGGAGCAACCACCACGAGCTCCTAGCACACTTGTGATGTCCTATCAGCCTCTCTGGAATAGGTGACCTCACAATGAGCAAAACCATCACCTGTCCAGCATGGGCCCATCAGCCACTGAATCAGAAACTTTGTCACAAGCACTAAAACCAAGCAAGAACCTAGCACTGCCCTATCATGTGCTGAAGCATAAGAGAGTGTACAAGTCCCACAAGCAACAATGAGCCTAAGGCAGGCATAAGGCAGTTTAGAAAATCCAAAAGCAACAATTATCCTAGAAGTGGCCTATCGGCGTCTCAGCCAAAGCTCAACTCACAATCGCTATCACCACACTAGAGCGTACCACTGACCTTTCACACACTCAGCCTACGGCCATGGAGCAACCACCAAGAGCTCCCAGCACACTTGTACTGATCAAGGAGCCTCTCCCTCACAATGCACATAATAATCAGCTACCACATCACCTATACAGCATGGGCCTATCAACCACTGCGGCACAAGGCATGTCACAAGCACCAACACCAACCAACAGCCTAGCACTGCCCTATTGGGCACTGAGTCACGAGTCACTTCACTACCTCTGGGAGCAACACTATGCCTAGAATTGGCTTACTGGTCTCTCAGTCAAAACTCACCTCGCATTCACTATCACCAAAACAGTGTCCACCACTGACCTTTCATGGACTCAGGCGAAAATGATGGAGGAAGCACCAAGAGCACCCAACACACTGGTAATGCCCTAGCAGACTCTCTGTCACAACTGACCTCACAATCAGCAACAGAATCACCTGTCCAGCATGGGCCTATCAGCCACTGAGGCACAAGGCATGTCACAAGCACCAACACCAACCAACAGCCTAGCACTGCCCTATCGGGCACTGAGGCACAAGGGATTTCACTGTCCTTGGGAGCAACACAGTGCATAGAAATGGCAAACTTGCCTCTCAGACAACAATAACCTCACAATCACTATCATCAAAGCAGTGTCCACCACTGAGCTGACACCCTCTCGGGCTAAAGCGTTGGAGCAACCACCAAGAGCACCCAGCACACTAGCACAGATTTTAGAGCCTCTCCCTCACAACGCACCTAATAATCACCAGCACCATCACCTGTCCAGCATCAGCCTATCAGCCACTGGGGCACAAGGCATGTCATAAGCACCAACACCTACCAAGAGACCAGCACTGCCCTATCGGGCACTGAGGCACAAGGGATTTCACTGTCCCTGGGAGAAGCACTGTGCCTAGAACTGGTAAACTTGCTTCTCAGCCAAAACTCACCTCACAATCACCATCACCAAACCAGTGTCCACCACTGAGCTGACACCCTCTCAGGCTAAAGGGATGGAGCAAGCACCAAGAGCACTCAGCACACTAGCACGGATTTTAGAGCCTCTCCCTCACAACGCACCTAATAATCACCAGTACCATCACCTGTCCAGCATGGGCCTATCAGCCACTGGGGCACAAGGCATGTCACAAGCACCAACACCAACCAACAGCCTAGCACTGCCCTATTGGGCACTGAGGCACGAGTCACTTCACTACCTCTGGGAGCAACACTATGCCTAGAATTGGCTTACTGGTCTCTCAGTCCAAACTCACCTCGCATTCACTATCACCAAAACAGTGTCCACCACTGACCTTTCATGGACTCAGGCGAAAATGATGGAGGAAGCACCAAGAGCACCCAGCACACTGGTAATGTCCTAGCAGCCTCTCTGTCACAACTGACCTCACAATCAGCAACAGAATCACCTGTACAGCATGGGCCTATCAGCCACTGAGGCACAAGGCATGTCACAAGCACCAACACCAACCAACAGCCTAGCACTGCCCTATCGTGCACTGAGGCACGAGTCACTTCACTACCCCTGAGAGCAACACTGTGCCTAGAACTGGCAAACTTGCCTCTCAATCAAAACTCGCCTCACATTCAGAATCAACAAAGCAGTGTTCACCACTGACCTTTCATTGACTCAGGCAAAAATGATGGAGCAAGCACCAAGAACACCCAGCACACTGCTAATGCCCTAAAAGCCTCTCTGTCACAACCAACCTCATAATCAGCAACACCATAACCCCTATAAGCCACTGAGGCACAAAGCATGTCACAAGCACCAATACCAAACAAGAGCCTAGCAATAGCCGATCACGCTTTGAGGAACAACAAACTGTACAAATCCCGAAAGCACCAATGCGCCTACAACAAGCCTATCTGCCCCTCAGCCAAACCTCACCTCACAATCACTATCAGCAAACCTCTGTTTACCATTGACCTTTCAAGCACTCAGCCTAAAGCCATGGAGCAACCACCACGAGCACCTAGCACACTTGTGATGCCCTATCAGCCTCTCTGGAATAGGTGACCTCACAATGAGCAAAACCATCACCTGTACAGCATGGGCCTATCAGCCACTGGGGCACAAGGCATGACACAAGTACCAACACCAACCAACAGCCTAGCACTGCCCTATCGGGCACTGAGGCACAAGGGATTTCACTGTCCTTGGGAGCAACACAGTGCATAGAAATGGCAAACTTGCCTCTCAGACAACAATAACCTCACAATCACTATCATCAAAGCAGTGTCCACCACTGAGCTGACACCCTCTCGGGCTAAAGCGTTGGAGCAACCACCAAGAGCACCCAGCACACTAGCACTGATCTTAGAGCCTCTCCCTCACAACGCACCTAATAATCACCAGCACCATCACCTGTCCAGCATGGGCCTATCAGCCACTGGGGCACAAGGCATGTCATAAGCACCAACACCTACCAAGAGACCAGCACTGCCCTATCGGGCACTGAGGCACAAGGGATTTCACTACCCCTGGGAGAAGCACTGTGCCTAGAACTGGTAAACTTGCTTCTCAGCCAAAACTCACCTCACAATCACCATCACCAAACCAGTGTCCACCACTGAGCTGACACCCTCTCAGGCTAAAGGGATGGAGCAAGCACCAAGAGCACTCAGCACACTAGCACGGATTTTAGAGCCTCTCCCTCACAACGCACCTAATAATCACCAGCACCACCACCTGTCCAGCATGGGCCTATCAGCCACTGCGGCACACGGCATGTCACAAGCACCAACACCAACCAACAGCCTAGCACTGCCCTATCGGGCAATGAGGCACAAGGGATTTCATTACCCTTGGGAGCAACACTGTGCCTACAACTGGCAAACTTGCCTCTCAGCCAAAACTCGCCTCACATTCAGAATCAACAAAGCACTGTTCACCACTGACCTTTCATTGACTCAGGCAAAAATGATGGAGCAAGCACCAAGAGCACCCAGCACACTGGTAATGCCCTAACAGCCTCTCTGCCACAACCAACCTCATAATCAGCAACACCATCACCCCTATAAGCCACTGAGGCACAAAGCACGTCACAAGCACCAATACCAACCAAGAGCCTAGCAATAACCGATCACGCTTTGAGGAACAACACACTGTACAAATCCCGAAAGCACCAATGAGCCTACAACAAGCCTATCTGCCCCTCAGCCAAACCTCACCTCACAATCACTATCAGCAAACCTCTGTTCACCATTGACCTTTCACGAACTCAGCCTAAAGCCATGGAGCAACCACCACGAGCTCCTAGCACACTTGTGATGTCCTATCAGCCTCTCTGGAATAGGTGACCTCACAATGAGCAAAACCATCACCTGTCCAGCATGGGCCCATCAGCCACTGAATCAGAAACTTTGTCACAAGCACTAAAACCAAGCAAGAACCTAGCACTGCCCTATCATGTGCTGAAGCATAAGAGAGTGTACAAGTCCCACAAGCAACAATGAGCCTAAGGCAGGCATAAGGCAGTTTAGAAAATCCAAAAGCAACAATTATCCTAGAAGTGGCCTATCGGCGTCTCAGCCAAAGCTCACCTCACAATCGCTATCACCACACTAGAGCGTACCACTGCCTTTCACACACTCAGCCTAAGGCCATGGAGCAACCACCAAGAGCTCCCAGCACACTTGTACTGATCAAGGAGCCTCTCCCTCACAATGCACATAATAATCAGCTATCCCATCACCTCTACAGCATGGGCCTATCAACCACTGTGGCACAAGGCATGTCACAAGCACCAACACCAACCAACAGCCTAGCACTGCCCTATCGGGCACTGGGGCCCGAGTCACTTCACAACCCCTGGGAGCAACACTGTGCCTAGAACCAGCTTACTGGCCTCTCAGCCAAAACTCAACTCACAATCACTATCACCAAAACAGTGTTCACCACTGACCTTTCATGGACTCAGGCAGAAATGGTGGAGGAAGCACCAAGAGCACCCAGCACACTGGTAATGCCCTAGCAGCCTCCCTGTCACAACTGACCTCATAATCAGCAACACCATCACCTGTCCAGCATTGGCCTACCAGCCACTGGGGCACAAGGCATGTCACAAGCACCAACAAAAACCAACAGCCTAGCACTGCCCTATCGGGCACTGAGGCACAGGGGATTTCACTACCCCTGGGAGAAGCACTGTGCTTAGAACTGGCAAACTTGCCTCTCGGACAAAACTCGCCTCACATTCAGAATCAACAAAGCAGTGTTCACCACTGACCTTTCATTGACTCAGGCAAAAATGATGGAGCAAGCACCAAGAGCACCCAGCACATTGGTAATATCCTAGCAGCCTCTCTGTCACAACTGACCTCACAATCAGCAACAGAATCACCTGTCCAGCATGGGCCTATCACTCACTGGGGCACAAGGCATGTCACAAGCACCAACACCAACCAACAGCCTAGCACTGCCCTATCGTGCACTGAGGCACGAGTCACTTTACTACCCCTGAGAGCAACACTGTGCCTAGAACTGGCAAACTTGGCTCTCAGCCAAAACTCAACTCAGAATCACTATCACAAAACCAGGGTCCACCAATGAGCAGACACCCTCTCAGGCTAAAGGGATGGAGCAAGCACCAAGAGCACCCAGCACACCAGCACGGATTTTAGAGCCTCTCCCTCACAACGCACCTAATAATCACCAGCACCATCACCTGTCCAGCATGGGCCTATCAGCCACTGCGGCACAAGGCATGTCACAAGCACCAACACCAACCAACAGCCTAGCACTGCTCTATCGTGCACTGAGGCACGAGTCACTTCACTACCCTTGGGAGCAACACTGTGCCTACAACTGGCAAACTTGCCTCTCAGCCAAAACTCGCCTCACATTCAGAATCAACAAAGCAGTGTTCACCACTGACCTTTCATTGACTCAGGCAAAAATGATGGAGCAAGCACCAAGAGCACCCAGCACACTGGTAATGCCCTAACAACCTCTCTGTCACAACCAACCTCATAATCAGCAACACCATAACCCCTATAAGCCACTGAGGCACAAAGCACGTCACAAGCACCAATACCAACCAAGAGTCTAGCAATAACCGATCACGCTTTGAGGAACAACACACTGTACAAATCCCGAAAGCACCAATGAGCCTACAACAAGCCTATCTGCCCCTCAGCCAAACCTCACCTCACAATCACTATCAGCAAACCTCTGTTCATCATTGACCTTTCACGAACTCAGCCTAAAGCCATGGAGCAACCACCACGAGCTCCTAGCACACTTGTGATGTCCTATCAGCCTCTCTGGAATAGGTGACCTCACAATGAGCAACACCATCACCTGTCCAGCATGGGCCCATCAGCCACTGAATCAGAAACTTTGTCACAAGCACTAAAACCAAGCAAGAACCTACGCACTGCCCTATCATGTGCTGAAGCATAAGAGAGTGTACAAGTCCCACAAGCAACAATGAGCCTAAGGCAGGCATAAGGCAGTTTAGAAAATCCAAAAGCAACAATTATCCTAGAAGTGGCCTATCGGCGTCTCAGCCAAAGCTCACCTCACAATCGCTATCACCACACTAGAGCGTACCACTGACCTTTCACACACTCAGCCTACGGCCATGGAGCAACCACCAAGAGCTCCCAGCACACTTGTACTGATCAAGGAGCCTCTCCCTCACAATGCACATAATAATCAGCTACCCCATCACTTCTACAGCATGGGCCTATCAGCCACTGGGGCACAAGGCATGACACAAGTACCAATACCAACCAACAGCCTAGCACTGCCCTATCGGGCACTGAGGTACAAGGGATTTCACTGTCCTTGGGTGAAACACTGTGCATAGAACTCGCAAACTTGCCTCTCAGACAACAATAACCTCACAATCACTATCATCAAAGCAGTGTCCACCACTGAGCTGACACCCTCTCAGGCTAAAGGGATGGAGCAAGCACCAAGAGCACCCAGCACACTAGCACTGATTTTAGAGTCTCTCCCTCACAATGCACATAATAATCAGCTACCCCATCACCTCTCAAGCATGGGCCTATCAGCCACTGGGGCACAAGGCATGTCACAAGCACCAACACCAACCAACAGCCTAGCACTGCCCTATCGGGCACTGAGGCACGAGTCACTTCACTACCCCTGGGAGCAACACTGTGCCTAGAACTGGCAAACTTGCCTCTCAGCCAAAACTCGCCTCACATTCAGAATCAACAAAGCAGTGTTCACCACTGACCTTTCATTGACTCAGGCAAAAATGATGGAGCAAGCACCAAGAGCACCCAGCACACTGCTAATGCCCTAACAGCCTCTCTGTCACAACCAACCTCATAATCAGCAACACCATCACCCCTATACGCCACTGAGGCACAAAGCACGTCACAAGCACCAATACCAATCAAGAGCCTAGCAATAACCGATCACGCTTTGAGGAACAACACACTGTACAAATCCCGAAAGCACCAATGAGCCTACAACAAGCCTATCTGCCCTCAGCCAAACCTCACCTCACAATCACTATCAGCAAAGCTGTGTTCACCATTGACCTTTCACGCACTCAGCCTAAAGCCATGGAGCAACCACCACGAGCACCTAGCACACTTGTAATGTCCTATCAGCCTCTCTGGAATAGGTGACCTCACAATGAGCAAAACCATCACCTGTACAGCATGGGCCTAGCAGCCACTGCGGCACAAGGCATGTCACAAGCACCAACACCAATCAAGAGCCTAGCACTGCTCTATTGGGCACTGAGGCACAAGGGGGTTCACACCACTCACAAGCAACCTTGAGCCTAGAGCTGGCCCATCGGCCTCTCAGGCAAATCTCACTTCCTAATCACCATTGTCACAACAGTGTTCACCACTGACCTTTCAAGCACTTAGGCAAAACCGATGGAGCAACAACCACGAGCACCTAGCACAGTTCTACTCATATTCAAGACTCTCTGTCACAAGTGATCTCAGAATGAGCAACACCATCACCTGTCCAGTATGGGGCTATGAGCCAGTCAAGTCCAATCTTGTTACAAGCACCAAGACCAACCAAGAGCCTAGCACTGCCCTATCAGGCACTGAGGCATGAGGGACTTCAATACACCTCACAGCAAGACTGCGCCTCGAACTGGCCTACTGGCCTCTCACTCAAAATTCACCTCGCATTCACCATCATCAACCCAGTATTCACCACTGAACTTTCACGGATTCGAGTAAAAATGATGGAGCAACTACCAAGAGCATCTATCACACTTGTAATGTGCTAGGAGCCTCTCGCAGGTCTCAGGCAACCATTCAGGCCTTAATGCACCCCCAGGTCTTCCATGTGCATATAACTGGGGGGGCACTATAGGCCTCTGTAGAGCCTCCCTGGTGCTTCCATGCACACGGGGCTAGGGATTCCTAAGGGCCTCCGAGCAGCCTCTTGGGTCTTCTGTGCGCCCCCCTAGGTCTTCCATGCGCACTTTGCCTGCATTTCCGGCTGCCCATTTTATAGGTGGTTTCAATACCTCCCTTGGCCTTGCGCAGCTGTCCTTGTGCCACAGAGGGCTGTCAAAGGCCACTACTCCTCAGGGTCAGCTGAGGGTGCTTGCTGTAAGGCCCTCACTCCATGCCTGTAGAGATCTGCCCTTGCACCAGGAAGCGTTAAGCTGCTTTGTGTATGTATTGTTAATAGCAGCAGCTGCATACAGAAGTGGTGTTCCAGCCTCTCATTGACTGTGTCTTCACACAGGGCCTTGGGATGATATTTGGGCAATATTACATTGCTAAGCCCCATGGAGAAGAGCTGAGCAGCTGATATTGGCACCCTTCTCTCGGTATACAGGAGAGTGCAAGCTTGCACGTGTTGTGTTGATGAAGGCAAACAGGTTCGTTGCACTGAAAGCTGAGGGTTGGTCCAGTCAGCTGCTTTGCGAGCAGAAGCCAAGTCCGTCTCACTTGCTCCCCTGCTCCTTTCCCGATTCCAGCTCTGGGGCACTGCATACAAGTTTTGCAATGCAAATCCCTGGCACCTTCCCACATGAGCACATGCCACCATGACAGCTGCACGGGTGAGTGGAGGAGAAAACAGCTACAACCACTCCTGGTAAAAGGCTGGTGGGAGCCACCTCGCTTGAAGGTGCAGAGGGGAAGATGGAAAACACCTTTCTGCTGCTACACTGTGGGCAGTTACTGACTCCTCAGGGCTCCCAAGGCAAAGGCCTCCCTGTCCCCTCCTGGAGCTGGGGCACTGCTCTGCAGAGTGCCCTCCTCAGCTCACCTCTACAGGGACCTGCTGAGAAGCTCCTGGGCTCAAGCACTGGAGATGGTCTGTGAGCCATATGGTACATGCAGGTGTCTGGGCAATCCCAGGAGGCTGTACTCACGGTGTGGCTCAACATGGGGATGGTGGGGCTGTGCCAGTGTCCAAGCGGGACAGCTTCTGGCACAGAAGGCACACTGTCTTGGCAGGACTGCAGGTAGTAGAGGTCAAGGACAGCCCTGGCGCCAGGGGTGGGGCTTGGGCCAGATAGCCCTGACATGGCCTGAGAGGTGTCAGTCCTGCCTAAAGGGAGAGCAGGTCACCTCTGTCGGTAGCAGCTGGCGGCCTCTGAGGCAGGAAACATTTCTCCTCCGTGTGGCTGAGTTAAGGTGAGGGCCTGCACATTCAGGGGCTGCTGAAGGGTGTGGAGGAGGTTTAGACTGCAGACTACCTATTTCCCTTCCCTGTTTCTAACATATCAAGTGTTTCCTGCACCTGTTCCTAAATTTTGCCATTCAGCCTCAGTCAGATGCCAGATTATGTCTGCTGGACTAGAGGATGGAGGGGAGAGAGGGGAAATACTTTTAGGGATTTAGACTTATCCATTTTGAAGACAGATAAAGTCTGCAAGAGGAGGTGAATTCCTCTGCCTGCCTCTTTCTCCGGATTATCTATAGTTGTAGCAGGACCTTTGATCTCCTCAAGTAATGTGATCCCAGGAGCTCAGGCCTGTGTGGGGTGCCGACAGAGGGGAGCCAGCATGAGCCGGCTGGCTCAGGTGCTCCCATCAGGCCTCCATGGGTCTGGCTGGGCTCCATGGAGAAACACCCGTCTGCTTTGCTGTGCAGTATGGTCTGCAGTAGCGGCTTAGGCTGTGCTGCTGCCTGGGGAAAGGAAGATAGACCAGAAAGATCTATAAGGAGGGCTAAAGTTCGCTTCCCTGAAGGTCAGAGGCAGCCCAGACAACATGCCAGGTGGAGGGTGAGGACCCTCCCCAATGCTCATGCCCACAGTTAAGACACAAAACTTGACGAGAAGGAGCTGAGATACTTTGGCATTGCTCTGTGAAGTTTTTGGTACATATCCTGAGCAAAGGCCCTTGCTTAAACTGTGTGATGAGAGAGGAGTACTGAAAGGCATCCCTAAACAGCATGGGGAACTACAACAGCATTATCAACTAGGCAAGTCAGCTACAGATTTGTAGGGAGACTTGCAGAGCAAGCAAAAAGCCAAGTCCTGCAGTAGCCTTGGAGCAGAACCATGTGCTCCTCCATTTTCTGGAAAAAAATCCCCTCTTCTCTGTTACCTTCTGCAGAACTGCATGCAGTAACAGAGTGCATTCTCTGGAGTACTGTGGAGCAGCTACACATAGTGCATCAAGGCACAGCTCTGAAGCAGCAGAGATGGTAAAAAAAAAAAAAAAGAGTGAAAATTTGGTAGCTGTTGTTAAGAGCTTGAATACTAATTCAACTAACTACTGGGATTTGACTTTGAACCAGAAAGATGTAGTGTATTGTTAAAAATGGTAAGGCAGCCTGCATGTGCAGTATCAAATGCATATTTGAAAACTCAGAAATAGTATTCAGCTGCAGGGTTTTTTTTTCTCTATATAGATGGCACACAGTTCTTTAATGATGGAAGGAAATCTGAGCATTGTAATAAAAAGATAATATTATATTATATTACTGACTTATATTCAGATAATTTAGTCCAGTCCTGGCACATAGAATGTTGTTAAAATTGGTACTCAGGAGGTTCTGTATGGCACCATCAGGATTACTGTATGAAAAAATGTATCTGGCATTTTTCTTGCTAAAATTATTGAGAAATTACTGCTAGATGCAAAACTGAGGTAAAAATTGCACAAATAATGACAAAGTGGCAGCGCGGCAGGCGCTGAGCTTTCCATAGCTTTAAGTGTCATGTAATGTTGAGGCAGAACAGTTTTTGTAGCTATATAGGCAGCAGGAAGGCTGGTAATGAGGATATTTAGGAATAGGGATATTTAAACAGTGAAGGAAAGCTTGGGTGCAGAGGATCCCGTGCCTTATGCGGGGAGTGTTCAATGTCGATGGATAAAAGAGGAGCTGCAGGGACCTGGGCAGGTGTTGCCGTGTCAGAGAGATCTTTCCTCAGAAAGAAAACCTCTATAGAAATCAATCTGCAAAATGGTTTCCCTCGTCCTTGGGCTTTTGGACGCTTCCATGTGAGCTGGCAGCGCGGCGGCAGCACGAGGCGTGCGGTGGCTCCTGAGCACGCATGGAAACTGCTTGAAATGCCGGGAATTTCGTCTCTTTGATGGGAGCAGCTGTTTCAGTGAGAAGGATCACACAGGCTTCTGAGGATGCAAACCTTCCTCAGGACTATGACATAGGACTCAAGTAACTAAAAGTTTGTTTTTTTCACTGATTGTGGCTGTGCTATTTGGTTTAACAGGAGATATTTCTACTTGTAAACCCAACTTGTGAGCTGAAGACTTGGATTCTGACTAATGTGCCATAAGCCTGTGCCAGGCAGCGGGATAAAAGTTTTTATCATTTAGCTTATACAGAGGTAGGGCAGTACTTCCAACAGTAACTCAGTGCAGAGGAGTCCTGGGTTGCTTCAACTATGTGAATGGGAAGATGAACTGAAGAAGGAGCCTTGTCCTTTAGACGACCCTCAGTCTCACTAGGTCAAAATCCAGCTATTCCGATAGGTGAAGTTGGGCCAAGGGGCAAATGTAACTGAGGAGTTAATTTGACCCCTTCAGGAAACTTCTTCATTTTACTCAAAATTGTATTGGTGTTAGAGTAGGCACTAATTCTAATGTGGTAGAGCAGGGCATATTTAGTGCGGGTGTTTAGCCGAATGCTTTAGCTTTTAGTGCTAATTGATATTGATACTGCTTAGATGAGATGATCGATAACAGTGATAAGCCTTTCTGCTTGTGGTAATTAAACTTCCTGGAATACTTGTAAGGCAGAACAGCTGAGCCTTGCCTTACCACGCAGGAAGCTTTACAAGCAAAACTAATGCTATCTGGGCAGTGAAAAAGGCAATTATAGAGAAACCCAACAATGTATGCATCGTGCGTGATGCTTTCTTGGTGTCTAAGCACTTGGGTGCTGCATGTTCAAGTTAATTAGGATGAGTATGCATTTTATTTTTATATATATATATTTATTTTACAGGTAGCCCGTATAATGCACGTTCTACTGGGATTGCTGATGGCCCAAGTTTGTATGTGAAGAAAAGGCTTAAAAATGCTGTGGGTGTTAAAAGATGACTTCATCATTTCTGCATCAATTGCACTTCTTTAGAGGTAAGACATAATAGTAAAATTCTGTATTTATTTTTTATCGTTGTCCAAATCTAGAGGTAAAGTGGAAAAGAAAGAGATAACCCTTACTGAAGCAACTAACAATTTCATTTGGTTACTTATCAGTTCACTTTAGTTCAACCTTAAAACCACAAGAAGTTAGGAAATGACTGAAGTGGATGTGTTTTTTTACTGTTGCTTACAACTTGTATATATGGGTCATATTTTGTATTTTTTATCATTATGTAATTACATTATATAATATATTGAATATACACAATTATATAGTTATATTTATATAATATATATTATATTTTTTCTTCATTTTGTGGGTTATTACAGGGATGAATATGACTAGAGTTATGGCAATCTGGAACTCTTCCTTTTTTGTTGGCTTGTCTGAGTATATCTATTAGTGCCTTTCAGCCCTCCTCTGACAGTAGCTGTTTATTTGGATGTGATGTGAAAGCATTGCAATACATGCAGGCTGTCAGATCTGAAAATGATTTGCTAAGATAATTATATTATAATCTATATGTTAGTATAAGCCATGAAGTCATCTGACTTGTAAAAATTGAGAAACACCTTAGAAATTCCATTCAGAGTAAGTCTCCACAATGAAAATGTTACAGGATTTGGTACAGCTGCTGAAGCAAAGATATTCAGTCACTTGTGCTTCCTTCTGGATTCTTTCAGGGGTGCACAGAATAAACCCTGGAGACATGAGCTGATGGTGGAGAAGGTCCTAGGCATTGCTGAATGCATCATGCTTGATTGCTGCTAGTAATTGTCCTCATGACAGTGTTATCAGATAGGGAAGATGTCACCTCTGCTGTTTATCATGCCCTGTTCCAGCATGTCAGATCTCCCCACTGACGTATGATGCCAAAAGACCATTTATTGCTTAGTTAATTTATCATGCCCCCTAGCCCCCATATCCCCACCCCTTAGAGTTTATATTGTTTGCTTGTTTTAAAATAACTTAGTTGAAATGTGCAGCTGTTTGATTAAAATATTTGCTTGTAGTCTGAGGCTTCAGGCATTTTGCAAAAATGCTGTGCAAGAGTAGAAGGTAGGGTTTTTTTATTTTGTTTGATTTTTAGTTGCAGCAAAAACAAGTTTCATTCAAACTGGAGAACGCTTTGGAGGGAGAGTGAGTAGTAATATGGAAATGTAGCATGGGAATAACTTGATGTAATAAAGCTGAGTCTTTTACAGGTAATACAATTTTGAAATTGCAGAAACACTTGCAATACAAAAGTGGAACAGTATCGATATTTCTTATACTAGCTGAGGCCAGATGTTATATATATGTGAGGCATGATAAATTTGGTATCGTTCTATTTGGTATCTATTTCTCTGTGGGTTTGTGTTGCAAAACCTAGACATACCATACAGAGATTTATGCGACAAGCACATGATTGCCTTTTCTGTAGCTGTTATGTTATATGAAGATGTTTTACTTGTCTCCTGAAGTCTGTGGTTTTTTTATGGCAATATCCATCTCTTGACTTAAGACTTAATCTCTTGACATTAAGTATTTATTTTCATCCCATTTTTAAAATTAAAAATGCCTATATTTCTGCTTATAGGTAGCCCGTTTGCAGTTCATCAATGCCCTTATTACTTCTCCAGAAGATCTTGATCTCGGGATACGCTTGAGAAATTAGTTTTCATGTTGTGGACTGAAAAAACATATTGCCTGTAAGTAGTTCATTAATTAATTGCTATCAATTCCTGTATACAATTGGTAGTTTTGGAAAATAACCAAACTGTCTTGCTGAAAGCAGTGCCAATGGAAGCTTGGGGCTTGGAGAGGTCAGACCTAAAACTATTGGTCCAAATCTACTTTTGTTCTGTTTAACTGCAGATAGTTTTGTGAGTTTCAGCTAGCAGTTAAGATAAGGTAATATTTTGAAATGTAGCACTTTTCCATTGTGTATGCTATAAAAGTATAGTGAGAACATGCAAATAAACTGTACTGAAATGATTAATGGTAGAAAACATAACAGAATGTACTGATGTCCAGATACTTAAAGTTTAAAAGCAATTAAGATATAATGATCATAAAAATCTTATTCCTAAAAAAAGAAAAAAAAATGATGAGATATTGTGTTGAAATTCTATCTCTTGTCAATAAGGCTAATTATTTAATATTGTCAATTAAAATAACCAGTGATCTCTTGCTGTTTATTTATTCTTAATTTATAATCAATATTGATACCAGTTCATTAATTCTATAGGGAATTAATTTATAAAGTAGAGGAATATTTCCTGCTTTATACAGTAACTTTCTTAATGATAAAGCATTTTAAGATAGAAAATCAGTTATACCTTTCTTTTTAAAGCATGTATTTTCTGCTCGGAAGGTAATATGTTGTATTTCGCAGTGATGTAATCTTCGAAGGGGGGGAAAATGTTGCTTTAAGAATAAAATGGAAAATTAAGTTACACTATGCCTTGAAAAATAGGACTTGAAATATAGCAAGAATGAAGAGCTTCATATTCAGTTGAAAGTGTTTGATGAAAACAAAGACGACGATTTAGTTGAGCTGTCACATCATCTTGGTGATATCAGAGCTGAAATGAAATATCCTTTAGAGAAATTTGTTCTAATGTGCTCATTAATAGTTTTGTTAAAAGTAAGGTAGCCATCTCTACATGCAGCTGATTGTGACAATTGCATATCTTTCTAAGGATTTTCACAAGCAGATTTAATTCCACGTGTTTTTGCTAGAAAATTAGTGTCTGTATTGATACATTTCCCTTAAATGACAGTCATTAGGAACTGAATTAATTTTTCATAAATATCAATTATTAACCTAACTACTCTGGTTTATAGTACATAAAGATGTAAAATTATGCTCAGATTTGAAGTCTGAAATAAAAGGACAGGGTTGATACCTAAATGAGACCAGTATTTTCAAGGGGATTTTGAAATAGTTAAGATTTCTTTTGTAGATGTGCAAAAGCAGTAAATTTCAAGTTACAAGAGCCCAGAACACTTACTTGATATTGTCTTCATTGAAAAAAGTGCTGGCTAGTACTGAAGAAACAGAGAAATGTGGGAACCAGTGAAGGGGATATAAAACCAGTTGCGTGCAATACTGTTTGTGCATTAAAGGACTTTTGGGAATAGCCTTCTTTAATTTCTTAAAATGATTAACTAGTGTGGTTTTTGCCAACAGACAGGCTTACTTCAAAATAAAAATGAAAACTGTCTGAAATATGCCTGTAGGATTTAATGATAATAAGTATACAGTGCCATTTTTCTCAGTAGTTATGAAACATTTTAATTGTTCAATGAGGAAAAAAGGGTTGTAAAGGGTATTTACTAATAAAGGTAGTGTTTCAGAACACTAAAGGGTTTTATACTAATTATATGAATGCTCATATAGGTAACTTTTCTAAGTATTGTACAATTCCTTGATGATGATATTCTTTTGACTGATATTAATGAAGTGTATCATCTGTTATATTAAATCTGTTGTATATAATGAAGTATATCATACTTCAGTTCTCTAGCATTTTCTTCTCAGCAGGAATCATTATTATGTCCAGCAGGAATCATCAGTCTCAGTTGTTTTCTGGAGTGGGGAGGAGGAGGAAAAATAGTATCTTTAGCAGTGTGAAAATACTGCATACAAAGTCTTGCTTTGAAAGAAAGTGCTTTGTCGTAAGGAGATGATGAAAATAATTGATGTGTGAAATGAAGAGAGTAAGAATTAAATAAATCCTGAGAAATGTTCAATGTTTTTGTAACATGTTTTTATAATTTGGAAGTCTGAAAGATCACCAAGGTTTTCCATTCTGAAAGATTTATGCTATGTGAAACTGGTATATTGAGATACCTTGTGTTGGTTAAGATCTGATAACATTGAGCACAGACTTGCGTAGCTCTAGAGATTCCTGATGTTGTAGTGTCGAGATATATATCAAGCAATTAAATTAAGCTTTTGATTTACTAATTCGATGAGTAATTGAATAACGGAGTGGAATTCAGTGTATTGAGAATCTGCTAAATAATTGCTGGAACATATACTGATGATATTTAATAAGTCGTCTGTTATATTACCTATTGTCTGGCAAAGTATAAACTAAAAGTAAACAATATTTTGAGGAATTCTCTTTTTTTTTTCACATATCCCTTTGAGAAACGA
This sequence comes from Tinamus guttatus, assembly GCF_059628265.1. Classification (NCBI taxonomy): domain Eukaryota; kingdom Metazoa; phylum Chordata; class Aves; order Tinamiformes; family Tinamidae; genus Tinamus; species Tinamus guttatus. Next base: position 13,556,295 of record NW_028288821.1, on the reverse strand, counting down.
CAACGGTTTTCATTAGCCAACCTACAAATAAGGCTTTTGATTGGAGCCTTTTGCTGACAATTGTGTGATTCATAGGTCAGGAATTATAGTTGGCCTTTTTTCTTCTCATTGTTTCATACATTATTATTCATGTTCTCATTGCCTTGTAAAATGTCAGACCTCAGTATTAGCAATAATAGAAGAATGTGTTTCACAGATTGTATTGCACTGTGTTGGACTGGACCCAGATTTCAAATGTGGAAGATTAGATGCGCATCTTATCCTATCGGTTTGTATGCTACAATGAAATTTAACTTTTTCTTTGCTAAATTATGTTTTTCTTTATGTACTTCTGTATAGATTTATATTGGCTGTGTGAATTTTCTGGAAAAATAAAAGTTATAAATATATTACCAAATCAAGTTCTTCAGCCTTTAAGAAATGACTTAGTTGAGGCTTACTTCTTGAGCTTTATCTTGACTTCTGTCTGAATCTTATAATCCTGATAAATTAATAAGTTCTTAATATAGAAATCACATGATAAAATTCTATGAATTTCTGATCTGTCTTAAGATTTATATTAGCATTAATTGTTAATAGATTTATAATTTTTGCCTGTCTAATTCTCAGGATATTTTCTGTACCAAATTTTTAAGGTTGCCTAGTAAGATAATATAATCAGCTGAAGCTTTGGGAACTGTGGATTTACATGTTTGGGGAAGAATCACATGAATAAGTATCAGACTATCATGCAAATGATAGTTATCATACTGTAGAAATATGAATGTAGAAATGAAATTATCATACTGTAGAAATACATTTTTTCTCAATTGATAGAATTGACTATTCTCTTAAAATATAGTGCCATCCCTGGAGTTAATATTTCATATGGGAAGGTAGTTATTTTTTGAGAATATCCTCATTTAGGAAAATATTTTTGTCAAAGGAAAGAAAGGAAGATTGTTGCACGGGTTGACTTTTGGAAAAAAGAAATCTTTTTTGTTTGTTTGTTTGTTTTGTTTTTAGAAAGTACCTCTCTGTATTCTGTTACTAAGTAACGAAGTGGTCAGCTCCCTAAGTCACCTTGCTTCTATTTCTGAATGCAACATGCTTCCTTAGTTTCCTTAAGTTTTAATTTCAGTTCATCATATTCTGTCTAATAATATGACATGTTGAATGTACTCTAATAGCTGCACTATTACTGAAGTTCATGTAGCAAGGTGTGCGAAAAGTATTTGAATTTTTCATGTGCACTAATCTGGTCCAAGAAGCCTCTTCCAGGCTAAAAAGCGTATTTTAAAGCTGATTGCAGATTTCAGACAAAGGGGTGAGTGAAATTATTGGTTTTTCTCTCTTTAATATTAAATGTGAGTGTCATTTTAATAGCAGCAATCAGTCTCGACACTTTATAGAAAGCAAATTGTTTGATGTTTTCCTGGTGCAGTCCTTTCCATAATGTATTTTAGTAGTGGTAGTCAACATATGTTCTTCCCAGTGATAATTCCTTAGGCTATAAAAAATTTTGAATCTAACATTACTTCTGTATGTTCTGTAGAAGGTTTCTGTCTCAGAAGGCTTTGTATATGAATTGCAAAGGTGGAAATAACTTGTATGTATAATTTACAGACCTTCAGACTATGCATGCAAATGTGTGTTTGCATAAGGCTTCACAGATGTGAAGGTCAGAGGGGAAAGCTGTAACCTTTGAGCGAGCTGTGCTACTGGTCTAGAAACACATTCCAACTATGCATTTCCCCCTTTCTGGATTTTTGTCTGCCTATTGACAGCTAATCGTGGAAATACACAGAAATTCACATGCCAAGGTGCAGTGAAAGTTCACAGGGAGCTGATGTAATGAGGGTCTTGAGGTTTCCCATCGTACGAAGTCACAAGGAGTGAGGATAAACCAGTACGGAATATTGCAGCCTTGTTACTCCCTCTTCTTATTCCAGGCTGTTCATCCTAGCCCACTCCAAATAGTCTTGAATGCCACATGAATCAATACTTTTAATTAGCTGACATTCCTCATTTCTGTTTTATTGGTTGGGTAAACAAATTAGAAGTGAGTATGTTGTGGAGAAATGGTTCTCTGGGCTGGCTGCAAACACATGTTGGCTCTTCCTTCAGGGGAGGACCAGCCTGTGGCTGCCTGATGTGGTGGATGTGCCCAGTGACAAGGACTGTGGCTTGCAGGAGGTGAGGGATGCAGAGGAGCTGCAGATCTTGATTTGTCAGGGTGAGGCAAAGTGCCCAGCTTGGAGGCAAGAGACCCAAGGTATCCCTGCAGCCCTGTTCCCTGCAGCCCTGTTCCTGGATGGGCAACCAACTCCTCCAGATCTGCACTGACTTCACTTCATGGTGGGGAGAGCCCTCAGACTGGGACAGAGCTGTGAGCAGAGGATACACTGGGCACAGGCAGAGAGGAGTTTAGCATAGGTTCAGACTCCACTTGGGTCAGCTCAGTGCTGAGGTTCTGCTTGCTGGGCTTTTGCTTGCCTCTCCATGATACCCTCTCCTATCCCAGCAGCATCCTTTAGGGCTGTGCTGATGCAGGCTGCCTGCACCCAGGCAGCCCCGGCAGAAGGAAGGGATTCCTTCTGACTTGAGAAGGGATCCGGCTGATCCCTGCCTGCGGGACCCAAAGAACTCCCTGCTGGCACAGGGGCTCAGTGTCGTGTGATACCTGCTGGAGCTGATAGCATCCTGTGAGGCTGCTGCCACCTGTGCGGGCCGTGTGCTTTTCCTCGTGAGAAGGCTCGTCCTTCACAGAAGTTCAAAGCCTCCCCTTGCTGCCTCTGATCTGGGCTGTCTTGTGGCTCAGCTATGTCAGGCACAGATTTGGCTTGATCCAGTCATTGCTATCTTCTTAATCCGCCTCTGCAGTGCTATCAGTGACAGGCTGATTAAAGCAGCTTTGGCTTTGTGCTTTCCAACTGTCCCATCGTGTGCCAAAGTCTTCAATGATGTGAGATGGTGGCTGGTTGCAGAAGGGCTTTCAGAAGTCGTGACATCCCATGCCGGTGGGCTAGTCTTTGCCCCAACCCACAAACATTGCCTTGAAAGGGGAAGAAGTACCTACTTTTGCCTCTAGCTGAGGCCAAGGGGAATAAATTCACTGTTTCTTCTTGCAGGGGGTTTCTCTTACCTGCTTCAAGGGCTCCACCTAAGTTTAATTAGTTAGTGAATGGAAAGTTGTTTGTAATCATCACATGAAAGGGAAGTGCAAAGATGATGATTAAGAGACTGCAGCATCTATCTTGTGAGGAAAGCAAAACGAGCTGGACCTGTTTAGCCTGGAGAAGAGAAGATTGAGAGGGGATCTGATCAATATGTATAAATACCTGAGGGGAGAATGTAAAGAGGATGGGGCCAAACTCTTCTCGGTGGTGGCCAGTGACAGGACAAGGGGTAATGAGTACAAGTTGAAACACAGGCAGTTCCATCTCCATGTGAGGAAGAACTTCTTTACTGTGAGGGTGAGAGAGGCTTGGGACAGGCTGCCCAGAGAGGCTGTGGAGTCTCCTTCTCTGGAGATCTTCCAAGCCCACCTGGATGCAACCCTGTGCCCTGTGCTCTGGGTGTCCCTGCTGGAGCAGGGGGTTGGACTAGATGATCTCTAGAGGTCCCTCCAACCTCAACCATTCTGTGTTTTCTCCCTACCTCCCTTCCTCGAATAAGTGAGTCTTATCCCTATATATCCGCATGTAATCCCTGTGAATCTCATCATGATCGGGATCAGTGTAAATTTGGAGTTATTCTATCCTGCTACCAGAATAATGTCCAGCTTGTGAATTCCTGTCGTGACCAGCAATGGTAATATCTCCACGGAAGTAAGTTTAATTATAAGTTTAATTATTTGCAATATTTTGACTTCTGCCAGTGTTCTCTGGTTTCCAACAGTGCAGTGGCCTTGAAGGGAGAACTCCATTAGGAAAATAAAAAGCGCTGAATGCAAAACTTTGAATGTAGCTAGGAGGTGAAATGTGGTCTGACAGTTCCTATAGCTTGTCAGAGGCTCTGAGTGATGGATGCCAGTGGGCTGCTGTCTTTAAAAATGACCTTTTGAGAAAGACAAATTGAGGGAAAATGTCTTGTTGGGCCCCCCCCCCCCAGCACTTTATGGAAATCTTTCTACTGCAAAGCAATGGCAAAGGTTCCTTGTAAGTTGGCCTTGGCTTGATTATTTTCTGTCAAACATGAGGAGCGTGGCTTTCTGTGAGAATTCAGACTTATGGAATTACTTGCATGAAAGACTTGGCTTTCATTCCCTTATTCCTTTCTTCATTTTTTTTTCTTTTGATATAAAATCTTAGATGAATCTGTTGCTCTGAATTTTGGAAAGTCCTGTGTGGAATTTGTGAATTTGATCATCTCAAGTGGGTTTTAAACTTGAACTTTAAAACCCAGAGGTGAGCCTTTCCTAGGATTCCAGGTAGTGTTTCCAGGCATCCATCTCCTGACCCACAGGAACAGACTCCTCAAGTAAGAATCTTGATGTATCCTTGGAGCTACATGTGCATATCCTGATGAGAGTTTTAGTGGTGAGGTGTCAGGAGATGGGGAATGCTGGGTGCTCAGTCCCACAGAAGAGGGAGTGTGAAAGTACAGGCCAGGCTTCTGGAAGTTTTGCAGCCCTGCCATGCCGTGGCCAGAGATGGCCAGGCAATTTGTGGGTTCATCTTGCGCACTCAGAGAAATTGCTACCTGCTGAGTAAGGAGAGGCTTTTTCACCTGTTGTGAGACACTGAAAATCCTTCTCCTTGTTCATCTTGCCGCAGCATGGCCCACATTAACAATAATGAGTTAAGGAGCCTGGGCTTTGTCCTCGGCCTCCCCATTTCCTAGTTCACTTTTAAGGATGTGAAAAGCAGAAATAAAAGCCCCTCTAAGGATGCATCTCAATCCTCCCCCTTTTCTCAGACTTTCTTTTTTCTTTCATCTGCCTTTCCCTAGTTGCTATTTGCCCTGCTAAGTCGTGACCCAGCCAACGCTGAGAGCTGCAAAAGAAACCCTTATCTGCAAGGGTATGGCTTGCGCTGTGAATTCAAACACGGTATTAGGATCAAGGCTCTAACTAATCTCCTCTGATAAGGTAGGCTGCAGCAAGAGTCACAGGGCAGAGGGTCCAGCCTCGCACCTCGGGCAGTGGGATCTGCGCTTTGTATTTATCCCTTCCTAGGTACAGCCAAACAGGATGTAATGGTATCCAAAGGACTCCAGCCTTGATGAGGGGATTTTCTGCTGGGCAGAAAGCAGCTTAGTCTGCCTGGCTGCTCTGCTCCTGTCCCCTATGCCAAGAAGCCACTGAGGAACTGCAGGCTACCAAATGGTTAAAGTGCTTTGTGTCCCCCCTCACTGAGGAAGAGGAAGAGCAAAAAAGGAGGCAGGCAGGGATCCAGCTTGTGAAGCAGCACAGGTGTACTGCGGCAAATAGTGCGACAGGCAGAAATAAGCACAAAAGAATTAGATGGATAGATAGGAGTGAGGGATCGATAAACTGAGACTAAAGATAGAAAGAGAGACGTATTGAGTGCTGTTGACAGTGAAATAGATGTTGCAGCAGAGAGCTCCCTGAATCAGAAGAATATCGAGTGAGAGATTCAAAGCTTAGCGAAGGGTCATTTTGAGCATTGCAATGCCAGGCCAGGATTATCTCACACAACACACCCGCTTCTTTCCCCCTCCACCTCCCCCCACTCCCACCCGCTTCCATGTCTAAGCCCCCTAAGGGGCAAGACTGGGGCAGCTCCACTGGCCCCACCCTCAGCTGCTGGATTCAAACCTCCATACCAGAGTCATCCGATGGCCTCTTTGAAAATGATCCTTTTCCATGCACCAGCATAACGTGGCTTTACCCCCATCCTGCCATCCCAAGCCAGAGATGCTGGTTTGTTCCTGGGGGCAGGCTCCCAGATTATCCAGTTTACCTAGGCAGCCTTCCAGTTGCCCCGAGACCCTGTCTGGCCTAGCAAAGCCAACAGAGTCCCTGGGAAGGTGCTTCCCAGATACTTGCTCATGCTCACAGCCTGCCGCTCACTCATGCTTGCCACTGCCATCTTTAAAAGAGCCACTTGGAAGAGTAGAGAGAGGCATAACACAAGGGGCACTAGGGTGCTTGGGTAATGAGTGCCCTGCAGGACAATGTGATGAAAGTTGCTGATGGGAGGGGAGCTTATGAGGGGATTAAGGCTTCTGAGCTGTTGAACCCTGTTAGGTTGATTTGTTGTGCTAAGCTTGGATGTGGTTGGCGAGGAAGAAATTCTTAGAAATTCTTGCTTTTTATTTTTATTTTTTTTCCTTTTTTCTTTTTTTCTACCAACATAATGACCCGTGAGCTTGTTAGGGAGTCTCTGAGGCATCTGATAATACTCCAACCTGTGTCTCCTTGTGGCATTCTGCTTCCTAGGCATGCCCAGCTCAGCTCTCTGCCAGTGCTGAGTTATAGGAAGCCTCATGCATTGAAATTGTCTTATCTCCCTTCCTAAGGGCTGATTTGAGGAAAGGAGTGAAAGAGCTCAGCAGTTTTGGAGTAGCTATTAATTTCCTCTTGGTTTTATTAATTCTGAGAGCTGCTCCCTGTCTCCCTCTTTCTCTCCGGGCATTTGTTTAAACCGCATAAAATCCACTGAGGGAAACCAGTCTTAGTTCCCTCCCTCCTCATCTGTCTGAGCTGAGAGACCCAGGCAGAACACAAACTGCCCTCTATGGGTTGTAATGGAGGCATCTTCTCTGCCTTTGCAGGCTCTTTTCTCATTTTTCTCCACAGTAGAAGACCCCGCCCTCCAACTCTGCTGGCCCAGGAAGTTTTCTTCCGGGGCTTTGCTTGGCTTTTGATCCATAAAGTTGTGTTTACTGCAATTCCAGTTCTAGGTGAGAGGTGGAAGGGTGGTTCCCAGATTGAGATTGATATGATTATATCACTAAGTGAGATCGGGATATCTCTCCTAGGAGCCAGTTTCTTCTCAGACTCTTCTTTCTGCCAGTGTTACAGCCTATATTAGGTAGCTTCTTCCACCCTGCTTATGGCAATGAATGGATCAAAAGAAAAGCTCTGCTCCTGCTTTTGCACTTCCTACTGCTTTTTCCATCTTAGGGTTTTTGCCTGAGTTTCCCCATTGCTTTGAAGGCAGGATACAGTTGAGAGTAAACTGGGACTATAGGAGCCTGCAGTAGCGCTGCAAGGACAGATGCTACAGGTGGGACTGGAGGGCACCTAGTGGCATCTGCCCTCCAAGAGGCAACAGGAAAGCCCACTATGTTCCTTCCAGCAGTGCCAACATGCCCACATGCTTGCAGCACAGCTGGAGCAAAAGTAGCACCTTTAGCACCTTTCCCAGCTCATGTTTTTATGCCTTTTTCTTTTTTTCTAACTACCTGTTAACATGCTGTGATCATCCTGCTGGCCTCTGGGCCATGCAGCAAAAGCAGGTCTGAATGTTGAAGTGTGTTTTGCCTTGTGATGAGCTAGGACTGGTGGGGGAAGGCGAAGGGAGAAGAGGGAGCTGGGGAGAAGTGGGGCCACCTTGTGGGCCTAATCCATATTCTCTCCCACCATGGCTCTTGGTAAGCCCTGTATGCAGCAAAGATGTCCCCAGGAGAAGGGGCAAGGGTCTCAGAGTGCTCCTCATGCCCCTGCAAGCTCTTTGAGCTCTGGCCTTGCTGCCTTGTTAGATTTACAGCAGAAGGTGGGTCATGGATGGGGAGAAATGATAGCCAAGATGGGGCTTTATTTACCTCTCTCTGACCAGTTCAGGAGAGCAAGAGTTGCTAGACAGGCAGCAGTGCTGCTCTGGGAGCACCCGAGTCCCTTGTGTTGGACCCAGGCATGGGAGCGGGAGCCCGAAACCTCCCCATCCGGCAGGAGGTGCCCGCAGAGGTGCTGGGTGAGAAGAAGCGGGTGTCTGTGCGTCTGCCTGCCGAGGTCAGGAAGCGGGCAGAAACCTCTGCCTCCTCCAGGCCGCCTGGGGCTTTGGCATCCTCCGGGAGGAGTCATTGGCTCATGGTTGCTTTTTCTGGAGCCCTATGCCCTGCTGGTTCCTCAGCAAACCTTCCACGCTGACCAGGAAGGAGCAACTGCAGCGCCTCGCCTGCTGCTGCCCTGAAGGGGCCCACAGGGAGAGAGCAACCAACATGAAACGAGTGCCCATGGTGACTGATTTATTTGCACGAAGCTCAGCCACCCTCCCCAGCGAGCGTGTCCCTGCTTGGTGGCAAGAGCTGACAGGCGGCCTCGTCCTCATGGCCCCGGGGAGCTGTGAGGAGTGTGCGAGCCAGCCAGGCCCGCCGGGGAGCGGCTGCCTCCCTCACCACCTCTGATGGAGACAGTGCCTCTCTCCCAGGGGAGAATCTGTGCGCAGAGCGCTTTGTTCAACAGGCTCGCGGTGGCAGGCCTGCGGGAGCCATTTATCAGTCCCGATGCATATTTAATGCCCGAATGGTGAGCAGAAGCGGAGCCATGTCTGCAGGCGGGTGAGCCGAGGAACTTTGCCATGGCTGTTAACAGTCCTGCATTAATTATGACAGAATAAATAATTCACAGGGCTAATACCAAAGGCTTGTTTTTAATAACGATGACAAACCTGGCTTGCTCTGGAAAGGGGGATGAGGGAGGTGGGCTGAGCTGCGCTGTCCAGACAGGATGTGTGGGGCTGCTGGGCTGGCACCATAGGGGACCTGGAAGCCTGCTGGCCTCTGCCCTGCCACAGGGCAACGTGCCTCTGCTCAACACCTGCCAGTGGTGGCAATGGACGAGGGCAGCAGGATCAGCTTCTCCTCTGCACTTCTTTTTGCTTAAAAAGAAATTGCATGTACATGGGAAATATTTGCATGGCTAAATAGCCACCCTGTTGTCTGTTTTAGACAAGAGACACTTCAGAGGAGACCAGGACAGCCCAAGCCCAGGTGCTGTTGACACCGGGGAAGGCAGCAGATTTCACCTAGAAAGTGGATCTTTGAATAGACAAGTGTAGCACAGCTCAGAAGTGCTTGTCCTGAGAATGGATGTGTACACAGGGGAATACTGTGTTCACCCTGCTGTTAGAGCACAAAACAAACGTTTGCCCGAGTAAGTGCAGTTGGGAAGCTGAAGTTTTGCCTTGGCCTTATGACTTTTGAGGCTTTACACAGTGGGTCAGTGCCTCAGTGCCTGCAGCAGGCTGCTCACACTGCTCCGGGCATCTGGAGGAAAGGCCTGCTTGGTGTTGCTCTCCTGTGGCGCAGACAGCACTGGGCCTGCTCAGATGGGGAGGCAGAAACCAACCTTTTTTCTCAACCTGCTCAAGAATTAAAAGCCATAAAGTATACACTTGTGAAAAATTACTTTTGATGTATTTTTTTCATCAAATTCTCTTCCCTCTTTTTTCTTCCTTCCAAGAAGAATCAGTGAAGAACGCCACTGATGGATGTCCTCTCCTCTCTTCTCCTCTCCATTTTAATCAAATGAATACATTTTCAAACTACCACATTCCTCTCGCACTTGGCAGCATCTTTGGAGAAACTTTCAGGGCTGGCATCTTGGATTAATCACAGTGCTCCTCAACCGCTCGTGGGAGGTGGGAACTCATGCCTTTCTGCACTTGGTGGTGGTAAAATACTGCCACAGATGCTCTGAGAGTTAAAGAAGATGCATCCCCCTCCTTCCTGCAGCTCTCACACTGTGAGACACAAATAGCGTGCTTGCCGTGGCATCGTGTGCCTCGAGTGCTCCTCCCGCAGCTCAGGCAAGAGAAGGGGAAGAGGGGAAAGGGAAGGGTTGGGAGGGCTCGTGCTTTGGGATGGATTTGCAGCTTACGTGCGTGGGGTAAGTTTGGCAGGGTAACTGGAAGGAGCACTCCACAGGCATCACTAAACCAGCCATCATGAGGCTGGCGTATCTCACATGTGCGTCGCATAGGTGGTGGGGGGAAAGCCTGCTGCTGCTGGGCACTATCTCTGCTTTCATCATGCTCCCTGATGCTGTATGTCCCAGCTTGGGGTCCCTGGGGGAACCCAGGCACCTCTGCCAATGGGGATGCTCCCCATGGCCTTGCTCGAACCAAGGGGTGTGTGCGGGCAGCCAGGGGAGGTGGCAGGGCCAAGTCAGCTTGGGAAGAGCAGTTCCACAGTCACGCTGCAGCTGCTGTTAACACTTTGGAGCAGGTGCTGATTTTTAGGCTCTCAGCAGATAAGGGAAATGCACCCAGCTGCTTTTTGTTGTGTGGGATAACAGGGAGGACAAGAGCTGGTCTGCTCCATGGGAGTAAGACAGTGCTACGAGGTAGCCTGCAGGTGCTACAGTCCCCTTGACCCTGTGTTGCTGTGCTCCTTGGCGCAAGCAGAGTTCTTGGGTGCTCACTACTGCTTTGCTTTTTGATGGAGACAGAGGAGAAGAGCCCTCTTCCCTCAACAGCCCAAGACTCCCCTCTGCCCTGCAAGAAGCTGCTGTCCCACTGGAATGTCTGTGGCCCTTTGCAGGCAGCAGGGTCAGCTACAGATGTTGCAGGCTGGGGCTGTTGCTCCTGGCAGCCAGTTGAGTTTGCGTGCACTGGTGCCGCTTCTGCAGGGCTCGCAGCGAAGGGACGCCGCAATGTCTGTGATGAGGGCTGCTGTTGTGATTTCAGTGCCGACGCTGGTGGGCTGGTGAGAAGGAGACAAACCAAAATATTTACATTAGAAGATGTGTGCTTTTCCAAGCTGAAGCTTGGGCAGCGTCCCAGCCCCTCCATATGGGTTTGTAGGCATCACTTACCTGATTTCTGTCTCTCAAGGAGAGAGCAACTGGGTTACTTGGTTGCAGGGGGGAGGCCAGCCCAGGTGTGAGGAGGGCTCCTGAGCAAGGCAGTGCTGGAGATAGATCTGTGCCTCGCCTGCGGTGCACACAGGTGCTTGTTTGCTGAGGGGGATGCCACCCCTCAGGTGCTGCTCTGAGGGGAATTCAAACTTGCTTCCCTCTCCATCTGTTCATCCACCAACAGTCCTATCCATGCTGGGTCATGCTGAAGACCCCTCACCATGACCTAACTGTGCCTCTTGACTATTGTATTTGGCCTGCAGTGACCTGGCAGAATCTTGCGCGTCCTTGCTCTTTGGGGGAGATGCTCTGCAGTGATTCCTGTCTCTTTCCCATTCCTGAGAGCTGCTCCTTCCTGGCAGCTGGTGCTCAGTCCTGACACAATCTGAGCATGTAGGCAGGAGCATGAGCACCTTCCTGTGGAGTGACAGCCCATGCGGGGGATTCAGTTTGGGATCATGCTCTGGAATGGTGGCATTAAATCTCCCGATCTGTAAATCGGAGACAGCTCCTCTCATCCTCCCTCTGACAAGATTTAAGATGGTCACAGATAACTGGCTTTCATTATAGCAACCTTCATAAATCATCCCTTTATCCTCTTCCAGGCGGGCTCTTGCCATCACCGACACGTTCGCTGCTGCCTCCAGCCATGGGTGATCCCTCCCTGCCCCACTCTTCCCTCCATCCCTGCCTTCCCCTCTGGATCCTGTCTCTCATGTACATTGCTGTTCTCTCTCCAGGTTGTTTTGCATCTCAGACCTCCCTCTTCTCTCTCTTGTGGCAGGGCCAAACTCTCTGCAGGAACAAACCAGCAAGAGGCCCAAGGACGTAGCCAGGGGCTCTTCATTTTTGGTGGTGACTGGGATGCCTGAGGCAGGCAGGTGTGTTGCTGTCTCTGCTGCTCTGGGGCTGTCCATCTTCTGACTTCCATCCCATCAGGACTGCTGAGCCCAGGCAGGGTGCAGTACGGCCCTTTGTCCCGTCTCCAGGCTTTAAATGGTATCAGTTATTTCCAACTCATCTTTTATGCGATTTTTGGCTCTGGCTGCACAGTACTGATATTGATTAGTCTTTTTGTTATGAATGCCATTGCTGTGTTTAGTTATCATGCAAACTGTGTTTCTGTGGCACAAGAGCTAAACGATTAAAAGAATCTGATGGGGAGTGGGGGGGGAGAGGGGAGTAAGAAAAGAGCCTCCTAATAAAATCAGACATTATGTCCTACTGTTCTAATTGCCTGTGAGTAGAGACAGCAAATAAAAATCTGTCAAGACATCTTATTTCATTTTAAGAGCACTGCTTTGTGCAGGCTTCTGGCCCTAACTGCAGCTGATAGAGGTTTGATTGGGATGTGCTGAGAAGATGGCAATGCTTTCCGTGTCCCTTGAGAGCACGCTATCCCTGCTCCATGCTTTTCCCCAGGGAGGGGAGCAGGATGAATGAGGGATGGGAATGTTGCTGCCGTGGTGCATGGTCCTGTTTGTAGTGCTCTGGCACAGTGTGTGCTGCTGGTTTGTGACTTGGAGAGAGCTGTTGCAGAAGGGGGCTGGTGGGATGCTGCCAGGGGAGCAGGGCCAGCTGTGGAGGGGAGAGCAGGGTCACTGATGTCCTGAGTGGCAAGTGGTGGGCCCTGAGAAGGGAAGACCTGGTGGCCTGAGACTTGGTGCCCCCAAGCCCCTGGAGCTGTGGAGGGACAAATGTCCCTGCCGTGGTTGGGAATCCAGAGAGTCTCATTTGCTCGGCTTGTGGCCTCGCTCTCCCTCCAGATCTTGCCGAAGTATCTGTATATGGGCACGTACCTGCCAAACGTGGATTGGCTTGAACAGCGCTCTATAGTGGCCAAGCTGCTGCAGGAGGTGGGGCAGGACTTGCTCACCATCTGCCTGAGCTAGTGGCAGAGCTGTGACACTGGGGTCCAAGGGAGCCTCACGCCGCGGTGGTCCCTGCTGCAGCAGGGGGAACCCCAGGCGCTGGCGCAGCGCCCAGTGGGGGAGCCAGCGGATGCGTGGCAGCGCTGCCTGCTTGGCACTGCTGCACTCCTAGGCCATGCCAGCTGAGCAGGGGGGGTGGCTGGGATGCCAGGCTGGAAGTGGAGAGGAGTCCTGCCTTTGGTGGGTGCCAGGCTGGAAGGAAAGTGAAGGCCTTGGGCCGCTTTTCCAGTCCATTTGGTCCCACTGTGGCTTGATGGGGCCATTAAATGCAGGCACTGTTTGCCAAGCTGGGGTGGTTCTCCCTGTGTGGAGAAACTGATGAGGAGCAGTTCTTGAACATGGAAACAGCTACAATCGTTAGCAGAGCTGACAGAAGTGGTGGAGAGGAGTCTGTCTACAGGGAGAAGCAGAACCAATGTTGAACATGGGAGCTTATGCCAATCTTCCTCAGGCTGGCTTGGGCCATCTGGGCCTGAGGTGGATTTGTGGACTGCAGCAGACAAAGGAATAAATGTTTGTGCCAGTGGAAGCTGCTGGACTCCAGGTGGGTTGTTGTCATCAGCTGCACACCCCAGAAATATTGGTAAACAACCCAGGGGCTGCACATCTCTAGTTTGCCTCTCACCCACCCCAGGCACTCGCTGCTCCCCACAAATGTGCATTGTTTCCTCTCTACTTGCCTGCTCGTTCACTAGATTTCCAAATAAGATCAACCCACTTCTTTAGCAATGTTTCCTAAATTAATCCCCTGCACATAATCATCGAAGTCTTGTTATTGCAAGGCTGTGCCTTACACTTGTTTAGAGGTTAGCAGCTGTTACTGAATAATCGTTCTCATTAACTTGCCTTTGTACCTTTCTCTGCCTGACAGAAACCGTCTCTCCAAAACATAGCCCTAAGCACTGCTCTGAAACAAAGCAAACAAGCAAAGCAAACAAGGAGAGAAGGAACCAGGGAGGTTATGCATTCTTCCATCTTCTCCTCTAGGGCTTGGGAGCCCAAGTTGCACTGATTGCTTCTGCAATCTAATGAGACCTGTGCTCTGCAGTTGCTTAGGGTGTTTGGAAATCTCAGTAAAGGAGCAACCAGAAGGGAGTCACTTCAGGTTGAAGGTCCAGAGTCAGCTCCCACAGGTAGCGCCTAAATTGACACCTCAGCCTGCTCAGGGTGGCACCTGAAGATGCAGGTGTCTGGAGCTTAGAGTTGCTGGGAAGTTCCCCCGCTTCAGTGTCCTGATTTCCTAACGTCCTTTCCCCTGCAACCAAGGAGGAGGGGGCTCAGCCAGGAGCCCCATAAAGGGAAAACACAGGAAGAAAGAAAAAAAACAAAAAAGAGAGAGAGAATGCAGCTGGCAGACTGCCTAGCTCAGCTTGTGTGAGCAATGTGCTCCTTAATTTTTCCATTCTCTCCCATTCCTGGATCTTGCTGGTTGTTTCAGCAGGATATTGACAAACACACAGACCACTTGGCCCAAACCATGGATTGCAGGTGGGTGAAGCATATTCTGATCTGGCTTTTTGCCCTTGCTGGGGGGGCAGGTGTCTGGGAAGTTGTTTGAATTATTCAGGACAAGGGCACAGATAAGGGATGCTAGAACCTCTTGGAAACTGTGCAAGGGAATATCTGTGGAAGGCGCCAGGAGTTGCAAGCAGAGAAGGATGCCATGACTGGAGAGCTGTCCAGGAAGGGTGATCATGGCACATTGTGTTTCTGGCTGTGTCATAGTCTCCTAGGTTGAAGGAGGTGTGGAGATGTGTGTAACGGAGAGAGCAAAGAGGGAGAGAAGGGGTTTGGGTGCAGGAGGGATTTCTATGAGATTCGTGAGAATGGAGCCATGACAGAAGTTGTGAGGCATGGGGGCTGTCTGTGATGAAGCCAGAAGGAGCCTATTTTGTCCCCACATTGCAGAATTTCCCCAGGCATTTGTACAATCCCCAGTGACCTTCCCCCTTCCACCAATATCTCGCTGTTTTACAGAGGCAGGATCCCCAGGGAGCACACCACAAGTTGAACAGGTACTTGCCGCCTTCTGCTCTTCTTGCCCATTCTCTCCAGGACACTGAACAATTCCGACTTTTCTCTGACCAAGAGTCTCTTGCTGATGAAGAGCATACGGCCAGGGAAGATGCAGAGCAAGCAGGCATAGATTATCCTTAATTGACTAGAACAGAGCTGACCTTCAGAGAAAAAAGCGATGAATCTTCAGACAACAGAGAGTGTGCCTTGTGATTTACTCCTGCCTGGTCTTAAAAGATCTGACCTCCAGCACCGTTCTCATGCTCCTGTAGAAGTAGAAGGATCAGGAGGACCTGCTGGTGAAAGCCCTGATTTACAAGTGTTTCTCAACCACCAGTCATTAGCACACATGAGCTTTCACACATCTTCCCTGCCAGCTCAGGGTTGGTTGTCCATAGCTAATGGCCAAGGTGGAGAGCAGGCAGACAGTCATGAAAATGACACAGCCCTGGGTAGCAGGATACAGTCTTCACTAAAGCACTCTTTAGCTTCTCTAGAGAAAGGAAATCCTCTCTCTAGGACCAGGAGCTTCATTAAAGAGCTCTGAAGTATCTGTTATTTTTCTGTTGGTGATTGTGCCTTGATAGTTCAGCTTGGAGATGGCACTACAGCTTTCCAAAAGAAGCAAGAAGCTGAACTCAGTGAAGCTAGGACAAGATTCCTCTTGAGTTGGCAGGGGGGATACTACCTTATAAACCTTGCCGTGCTCCATTGCTGAAGTAACAGGGACTGGTCAAACCTGGGGTATGTGCCAACTCCAGAGTGACTTGGAGGATGCCAAATCTCTTGCTCTCTTTGAAAGGCAGTATGCTAAGAGAAAGGGAGCATACAGCATCCACTTTTCCCTCCATTTGCTCAAACCTTGCTCTCAAGGTACTTGGGAGAGATGGTTGAAGCTCCCCGTTGCTGGTGCTGCAGGGCTCCAGCTGTACTCGAGCAGGAAAAAGAGATTGAATGTGATGCTGGAGTCCTTCTGTGGGGTTTCTACTCCTGCAATGCCAGTAGTTAGCAAGATCTAGTTGGTGATGTGGAAGGATTTGTACCAGATGCTTATTCTCTTTGTCCAAGACTGTCTTGATTTTTGCTAGCTGTAGGCATGGCCCCTCCTGCGCACTCTTGGTTGTGGTCTTGGTTCTGTGGTTCACAGAATCACAGAACAGTTGAGGTTGGAAGCGACCTCTAGAGATCATCTAGTCCAACCCCTCTGCTCAAGCAGGGACACTCAGAGCACAGGGCACAGGGTGGCATCCAGGCCATTCATTCAGTACTGATTAGAATCATAGAATCATAGAATCATAGAATGCTTAGGGTTGGAAGGGACCTCTAGAGATCATCTAGTCCAACCCCCCTGCATACGCAGGGACACCTAAAGCACGTGGCGCAGGACTGCATCCAAGCGGGTTTTGAAGATCTCCAGAGAAGGAGACTCCACAACCTCTCTGGGCAGCCTGTTCCAGTGCTCTGTCACCCTCACTGTTAAGAAATTTTTCCTTAAGTTCCTATGGAATTTTTGATGTTTCAGTTTCCGGCCATTTCCTCTAGTCCTATCAGTGGCCACCACTGAAAAGAGACCATGACCGTCCTCTGCACTCCCTCCCTTGAGGTATTTATATACACTGATTAGATCCCCTCTCAGCCTTCTCTTCTCCAGGCTGAACAGGCCCAGCTCCCTCAGCCTCTCCTCATAGGGCAGATGTTCCAGGCCCCTGATCATCCTTGTAGCCCTGCGCTGGACTCTCTCCAGCAGCTCCACATCCCTCTTGTACTGTGGAGCCCAGAACTGGACACAGTACTCCAGATGCGGCCTCACCAGGGCTGAGTAGAGGGGCAGGATCACCTCCCTCGACCTGCTGGAGACGCTCTTCTTAATGCACCCCAGGATCCCATTGGCCTTTTTGGCCACGAGGGCACACTGCTGCCTCATGGTCAACTTGTCGTCCACCATGACACCCAGGTCTTTCTCTGCAGAGCTGCTCTCCACAAGGTCGGTCCCCAGCCTGTACTGGTGTCTGGGGTTATTCCTCCCCAGGTGTAGGACCTTGCACTTGGCCTTGTTGAATTGCATGAGGTTTTTCACCGCCCAGTTGTCCAGTCTGTCCAGGTCCCTCTGGATGGCAGCACAGCCCTCTGGGGTATCGGCTACTCCTCCCAGTTTGGTATCATCAGCAAACTTGCTGAGGGAGCACTCTGTGCCTTCATCCAGGTCATTGATGAATAAATTGAACAGGACTGGACCAAGGACTGACCCCTGGGGGACCCCACTAGCCACAGGCCTCCAACTAGACTCTGCACCGCTGATCACCACTCTCTGAGCCCTGCCATCCAGCCAGTTCCTAATCCATCTCACTGTGCACTCATCTATCCCACACTTCCGGAGCTTGCCCAGGAGGATGTTGTGAGGGACGGTGTCAAAAGCCTTGGTGAAGTCGAGATAGACGACATCCACCGCTCTCCCCTCGTCTATCCAGCCGGTCATTTCATCATAGAAGGCTATCAGGTTAGTCAGGCAAGATTTTCCCTTGGTGAATCCATGCTGACTACTCTTGAGCACCTTCTTGTCCTCCATGTGCCTGGAGACAACAGCCAGTATGAGCCGTTCCATCACTTTTCCGGGGACGGAGGTGAGGCTGACTGGCCTGTAGTTGCCTGGGTCCTCCTTCTTGCCTTTTTTGAAGACTGGCGTGACATTGGCCTTCTTCCAGTCTTCCGGCACCTCCCCCGTTCTCCAGGATCTTTCAAAGATGATGGAGAGCGGCTTAGCTATGGCATCTGCCAGCTCCCGCAGCACTCTGGGGTGCATCCCATCAGGGCCCATGGATTTGTGGGTATCGAGGTTCCTTAGGTGCTCTCTGACCCAATCTTCCTCTACCCAGGGCAAGTCTTCCTCTCCACCCGCTTCTTCTCTTGCCTCTAGGGCCTGGGGCTCTAAAGGGCTGCCCTTGGTAAACACCGAAGCAAAGAAGGCATTGAGCAACTCTGCTTTTTCTGTGTTATTTGTAACCAAGGTGCCCATCCCGTCCTCCAGCGGACCCACGTTCTCCCTGATCTTCCTTTTGCTGTTAATGTATTTGAAGAATTTTTTTTTGTTATTTTTAACGTCCCTTGCCAGCTTGCCTTCCAGACGTGCCTTAGCTTTCCTTGTCGCATCTCTGCACTCCCTGACTATGTTCCTGTATTTCTCCCAGGGGGCCAGTCCTTTTTTCCACATTCTGTATACCGCTGCCTTCTGCTTGAGCATTGCCACAAGCTCCCGGCTCATCCACGCAGGTCGCCTGCCCCCTCTGCCTCCCTTCCTACACACAGGGATGCACTGTTGCTGGACGTGGAGGAAGTGCCGCTTGAAAACTAACCAGCTCTCTTGGGCCCCCCTGCCTTCTAGAGCACTAGCCCATGGGATTCTACTGAGGAGGTCTCTGAAGAGGCTAAAGTTGGCCCTCCTGAAGTCCATCGTCGCAAGGCTACTTACAGCCCTGCCTCCTCCTCGTTGAATCCTGAACTCCACCAACTCATGGTCACTGCAGCCGAGGCTACCCCCCACCTTAACATCTCCTACTAGGCCCTCCCTATTTGATAGCACGAGGTCCAGTAGCCCGCCTCTCCTCGTCGGCTCCTCCACAACCTGCGTCAAAAAGTTATCGTCGACGCTCTGCAGGAACCTCCAGGACTGCTTATGCCTGGCTGTGTTGTCCTCCCAGTTGATGTCGGGGTAGTTGAAGTCCCCCATGAGAACCAGGGCCTGTGACCGTGAGGCAACATCCAGCTGCCTATAGAAGGCCTCATCAACCTCCTCGTCCTGGTCAGGTGGCCGGTAGCAGACACCCACCACAGTGTCTCCCACATTAGCCTGCCCTCTAATCCTTACCCACAAGCTCTCAACTCGCTCATCCTCGACCCCCAGGTTGAGCTCCATGCATTCCAGTTGCTCTCTCACATAAAGAGCAACTCCACCACCTTGCCTTCCCAGCCTGTCCTTCCTAAAGAGCACATAGCCTTCCATGGCAGCGCTCCAGTCGTGCGAGCTATCCCACCACGTCTCTGTGATTCCGATGAGATCATGACGCTGGGACCGCACACAGATCTCCAGTTCATCCTGCTTATTCCCCATGCTTCGCGCATTGGTATACAGGCATTTCAGGGAAGCAACAGAGGCCACAGGTTTCCCAGGAGGGGTGAAAGAGGACCCTCTGTGATCATTTCCTACCCTCACTTCCCCACTACCATACTCCCGCTGGACGCCATCTGACCTGGGCTGTGCGGTACTGCTTGCCGCGTCAGTGTGCCACTCCCCTTCCCCCTTCTTGCCTAGTTTAAAGCCCTCCTAACCAGGTTGGCCAGCCTTTTTGCAAAGAGACGTGTGCCCCTCTTGCTAAGATGAGTACCATCGTTCCCCACTAGCTGTTGGTCATCAAACAGAGACCCATGGTCGTAGAAGCCGAAACCCTGTTGCCAGGTCCAGCGGCGCAGCCAGTTGTTAAGCTGCCATATTTGCCTTCTCCTCCTTGAGTCCATTCTCCTCGTTGGCAGAATGGAGGAGAACACCACCTGGGCACCTGTACCTTTGATGGCCATCCCTAGGGCTCTGAAGTCTTGCTTGACGTCCCTCATTTTCCCCATGGCATCATTAGCACCCACATGAATCAATAGTAGAGGATAATAGTCCGACTCCTGAACTATTCTTGGGAGCCTTTCTGTGACATCCTTTATTTGGCCCCAGGCAAGCAGCAGACCTCTCTGGATGAGGGGTCCGGTCTACATATCGGTGCCTCCGTGCCCTGCAGCGTGGAGTCACCCACAACGATCACCCGCCGCTTCTTCCGGGTGCTCCTTTTCACTTTAGGGGGAGCAGCCTTGCTGCTTGGATTAGACTGCCCCTCTGTAGAGATCCCCTTAGACGGGCCTTGGTTAAAGGCCTCCTCTATCTGATTCACATGTTCCAGGGCCTCGTACCTGTTGAACGTGGTCACCGGTGGAGGTGAGGTGGGCTGTGGAGGGGATCTTCTGCCACCTCGAGTGGGGACCCGTTTCCATTGTTGGTCGTCCCTGGAAACTGTTAAGTCCACCCCCTCTACCCTAGGGCAAGAGGGCACTGGACTTTCTGACTGAATTGGGGAGTTCTGAGGGTAGCTTTCCTGGGAAGACTGCAGGATGCAGCTCCACCAGTCGATTTCCCTTTCGCATTCCCTGATGGCCCTCAGTCGTTCTACCTCCTCCTTTAGCTCCGCCACCAGGCTGAGCAGGTCATCCACCTGCTCACACCTAAGGCAGGCTGTGCTTCCGCCACTCCCCGGTAACATGGAGAGGCCCAGGCATTCCCCGCAGCCAGAAGCCTGGACCGCTGCGTGTTTCTGTGGCAGTTCAGTCTGGGTCGCCACAGTCTTCCTGGCGGAAGCTCTCTGCCGAGTGGAGACCATGTCTTTACCTGCCCCTACTCCCTGACCCCTGCCCGCACCTCCTGCCTGCGCAAACTGCCGCGCTAACTGCCGCGCCACGCCCTCCCTGGCGCGCCCCGCTCTGTTTGCCCGCTCTGTTCCCCGCGCTCCTGGTCGCTCGCGCTCCCTGGGGGCAGCTTTTGAATTCCCGCCTGCCCTGCCGGCTCCACCCCCGCTGAGTCAGAGCCGCCTCTGGCCGGGAGCTCAGCACTGCCCGCACGGGGGTCGGCGCTGGGGCTGCCTCTCGCTCTGTTGTTCGCCTCTAGACAAGGAGCTCCGGGACGAGCGTCCGCTCCAGAGCCCTTCCCTTCGAGATCTGGATTAAAAATAAAGAGAATATAAAGGCATAAGAGGGAAGGAGGAAAAAAAATGATATTTTTCCCCGAGAAAAGTTTTGTGAAACTGGACAGTTTCTTGTGAGCCAAGCCAGAGGCATGCTGGGCCTTGCTTGATTAACTCGACTTTTCATCTGAAATGGCTAGGCCATGATCAGAGTGTTTGTATCTCATAGAGCTTGGGAACAGCATGTCCAGGCCCCAAGCGCCACTTTGGGTCTGACAGTGGTCGGAAAAGAAGCGGCATGAGGGGATGCTGTGTTGGGAAGGGACAAGGCATTCTCTTGCTCTGAACATGATAGTGTCCCTGGGAGCTGTGTGTGTGTGATATCCTCCTCTGGGAGCTGTGTGTGAACGTCATACCCTCCTTGTTAAAGAATTGTTGGGTCTTGGCATTCATCTCTGCTCTCTTCTTCTGCTTGGGGCAAGAATAGATCCCATCTAATAAGGGAGAAAAACTATTGCCACACTGCTTGGAGTCAGTGTGCTGACAAAACACATCTCCTCCAGGAAGTAGGCATGGTTTCCAGGGGCCAGCACTGCTGGCTTTGCTAGTAGTCAAGACAAGCTTCTGCCTGGCAGCCACGCGGCTTGCCATCCTCAGTGTATAAGGATGGAGAGGAGATGGGGAGTGACAGGTTGACCCTCTGGGTGGTGAGTATCTCTCACATAGAAGGCACTAGAGGTGAACAGAGAGAGCTGAGGAAACCTTGGAGTGATCTGCCACACAGGAGGATCTTCTTAAGGCAAGTGCTCCCCTCCCAGTCCTCTCCTGCCCTGAAATGCCTCAAGACAGGTGTGGAAGTGTTTTGGGGTGAGTTTATTCACTACTGATGCTGTGTTTCAACTGATATGCCCGTATGTCTTCTAAGACTGTGTCACCTGCAGCTCAGAGATACCTGAATCTACCGTAGTTTGCCTCCTGCAATCGCCACTTTTCATCGTCTTTGTGCCTTGTTGTTGTGGTGTTGTCATGACCTTCCCAAGCAGATCATCCTCCCTCCCATGGGATCTGTTAGGGTCTTGTCCTTCTCCCTCTGAAGCATGATGCCAATGCCATCTCTTGCCCCGGGTCCATGATCTAACCTTAGTCTGTCTATGGGGAGAATGGCTCTTCCCACGCATTTGTAGAGCTCAGAGCCCAGCGGTCCCAGGGATGGTGGGAAGAGGAGATGATAGCCTGTCAAGGAAGGAGGAGAGAAAGAGAAGAAGAAAGAGGAAATCTGATCTTGAGCATGTGCACCAGAAGAATTGGATGCAGGATTCTGCCTTTGGCTGTCAACAGACCTGATCTGTGCTCAGAGTCTAAGAGCAGCACCTCTTCCTTGCGAAGAAGAGTGGATCATTTGAATGATGGTGTCTGAAGCATTTGATCATGTGAATACAGGGATGCCTCTAAGTGTCATTTTCCTCTCTGGAGCAAGACAGGCTTTGATCATAACTAATTTGGCTATGCAATCATACTGCTTGTGTACAGGCTCTGGTTGTGCATCAAAGTGACTAATTAGAAGCCAGTGTCTTTGATGCGGGGGTGTCCTGCTAGCTGAATGCTGTGGGTTAGAGCACTACTGGCACTAGGGAATTGATGTGCTCAGATGACGTTCTCCATGCAGAGCTGCCTGTGCTCACTTTAGGGATGCTTAGGAGAAGGAATACTGGCAACGGCTTGGTCGGGAGGAGCAAAGCAATGCAAAGGTGCTGTGGTGGCATAGAACCTGTGCCCTTGCTGTGGTGATGGGGCTTGAAGGTCCTTCTGGGTGCCATCATACTGATTCTATTTTGCTGCATAGAGCCCCAGCTTCATGCAGATATCTGCACTGGAGCTTCTGGGACTGTCTATGCAGACCTTTCTCACACTTTGGTGATCTTTATACTCTGACCTGCAACATGTTGTGCTTCGAAGGACAGCTGTCCCCAGGCGAGCAGAGCTGCAGTGAAGTCAGAAGGGTGCTACAAGGGCTTCTGGTGTCTGAAGATAGGATGATTCAATCTCAGATGCTAACTGGCTTTTTCCTCCTGTTGTCACATCTCTCAGGTCCTTTCTATACTGCCAGGCACATTCTACCTTTGCAAATGGTGATTTAAGGCTGCAGCTCCTAGGGGAAATATGAATCATGGCCCTGGGGAAAAGAGCTTCAGTAAATCATCTTGGTGCTGCCAGGAGTGAACAGCTCTGGAGACTGCAGTAGGGGTGGGCTTGGATCCAGATGGTGGAGCAGCTCTGTGGCAGGCAGGTAGTAAGTAGCTCTGTGGTGTTTGCTCTCTATGCATGTGTTGGAATGAGACATAGCCACCTCTACCTGCTAAACTACCCTCAGCAAAGGGACTAACCAAGGTCCTCTTCTGGATGGAAGCATCCCTAGGATGGTTGGGCATCATTAAGATAGCATCCTTATGATTTCCAGGATAGTTGGGATAGTTGTGAGCTGGAGCAGCAACTGTGGGGAAGGAGCATGAGGGATAGGTGCTGAGAGCTCTCCCAGGGGTTGAGTGACAGGACCCATTTGAGAAGCTGGAATGCTGCGGTTTTGCTTTGATTTCTTTTGCCTTACTTCAGAACTTGCTATTTCTCAGGCTCCAGGTTGCATCTTCCTTGGCAGCATGCTTTTGAGATCCAGCTCTGTGCCAGTGGGACCCCATTCCAGCCATCTCCACAGACTGCATGAAGGGTGATCACAAAGAGAAGTCTTGTGAGAAAAAGGAGTGTCGTCTTCAATGGGAGTGCCCAAAAGAAGATCCTTGGATTCTTCCACAAAATACTTTTCTTCCAGTAATTTGGTTACAACCTAGGTATTTTTTCAGACTTTTTGTAGGTTTATACAAATTTCACATTATAAATATGTATTAAATTGGGGGCTTCTGGGTGGAAAATAACCACCAAGTGGTGGTTAATTTCCCTCTGCCACTTGAGATCTCTTGAAGAATGCAGTCCCTCGCATAAGTTTAAATGACCTGAAAATGTTGGAAACATTAAAATCTTTTCTGCTTCAGTTTCATTAATGACTTTGCTTTCTGAAGGACTGACAGCCACGTAATGGAGCAGATTTCCATAGTGCAGGGTACTGTTGTCACCCCCATCAGGAAGTTTCACCAGAGTTCACAGATGATCTACTTTTCATATCCTATTTCGTTTTTCTATCATTATTATTGCTGAGCCTATTCAGGCTTTCACTCACTCATGTCTTGAATTTTCAATACATGGCTTCCTTTGAGAAGAATTCCAGAGAAGATCTCTCCCTCTGCCTTTGTGATTCCCCACCCCAGACCCCATAGCAGACGCACTATCTCCTGAAGAATCCCGTAGTCTTTTTGCTCTGTGATTTATTTTGCCTAGTGAGATAGCATATTTCCCCCTTATCTGTAGTCTTTTCTTCCTTCTGACAGCCTCTGCGCAGTCCTGTGAGACCTTATCACGCTGCAGGTTTACCCTCATTATTAGTGCTATTATTTTTATAGTTATATTTATTCATCTAGCAATATTTTTTTTATCCTAGATCTGGCTGAAGGAATGGATATTACCTCACATTAGTTCAACCATCATGTAAGCAAGCATGGTATAGCTGATCTCACTACCATTATGCTTTCTGCATGTTAGATTGGTGCTGTACAAATGTGCAAGTCAGAGTCTCTAAAGAGTTTCCCTGCGAAGGAACACGAGGGAAGGAGGATGCAGCATGCCTTGGTGAGGGTTTTGTATCTGGGGGGAGAGAGAGTTTTTCATAAAGATGATGAACAGTTAGGAATAATGCTGTATTTTAAATTATCTGCCCTCTCTCAAAGCACATATAAAATAATAAACTCACGGCAGTCTTGGGTGAAATGCTTGCTCTTGGAAGCACTTATTAACTCTTAAGTGGTTGTACCATGTAATAAGCCTCATGACTTCTTGCATTATTCCATGCAGATGAGTAGGCAGCAAGAAAGCGGGAGAGGCATTTCCCACAAGAGCAGATACCGGGATCTGCCATGACCAGCTGAGTCTGGGAGCAGCAAGCTTCATAGCAGAAGCTTGTTTTGGTTATTTTTGGTTTTGTTTTCTTTTTGAAAAAGGAAACCTAGGGAAACACTGATAAGGAGACCTAGGGAAACACTGATAAACTAAGACAATTGGGGAGCAGCAGAGACTGTGCAGCCTGGTCACTCGAGGCTCCTCAGCCCATGGGGAGTCTCCAAGGCCTGCAGATGTGGTTAAATTCAAATTTGGAGATTGCTCTGGATGGGAAAGTACAAAGTGGGGTCTCTCCTCCGTTCCCATTATGTTCATCGTGCATGTGAAAATTGATGTCCTCCAGCCTTCTCTTTCCAGCCAAATTTGACCAATTTGGTCAACGAGTTTAGAACTTGTGACATCAAAGAGGCACCAAAGGTATCTGAGCATAGGTACCTTAGAAAACCAGGGGTTTTCTGGCCAAGAATCTACTGTTAAAGATCTGTAACTGAAATGGGTGACAGCTGGAGACTCCAGCTGGGAAAAGGAGCTAGCATTAATGGGCAGCCCTCACCTAGTATGAACCTGCGTAGCTCTGTTCTCTAGATAATACCATGCTGGCTGTGCACATCCCCTGTTCATCTCATAGCTTCCTCTTGCTTGTTCCCTTCCTTGCTCTGGGGATAGAGCCAAAAGATTCAGATAAAAGATGGTAAATTAAACAGCATCAGAGTTCATATGTAGTCCTAGATACTTGGGCCCAAGAGATTAAATCCTGCTGACTGCAGCTGGGACTGGTGAGCTAATGACCCACTTCTTCGAAGCATCTTGCCTAGGATGGATGTCCAGGTAGGTTGAGCAGGTCACAGGATGTCCAGGATCCCAGGCTTTAAGTTTGTACCTGCACTCCCCCTTCCTGGGGGAATTTGAACCACCACAAACTGCTTTACCATCAGCTTTTCCTCTTCCAGGCTTGAAGATGGCTTGCAGAAATCATGGAGGGGCATGCAAGTGAGTAGTAGCAGAGAGAGAGTACTTATAGAAAGCTTTCATTTGTGGCATTCACAGAAACAAAGTAAAATTGCCAAGAGGAATTGCCTGGGAGGACACACATGGATATTTGTACATATATTTCCTAAGACAGAGAAGAAGATGGAGGAACTGAGAGAGGTGAAGATGAAGGGAGTTGGAGAAAAGTTAAAGTTTGTGTTAAGTTAAGACTGAAAGACTGAAATCCCCTACTGGGAAACCCCTTGGAGGATATTAGAAAACAAAGCTGAGTAGAGTTTTTTTGGATCTCATGGAATTTAATGGATTTGTCATCTAGCTGTCAAATCCACTGGAAATGTTTCAATCTCTATTAATAGTTTCATAGATTGTAGAGGTTTTTCAGCTCAAAGGACCACTCTGCTTGTCTCCTCTGACTTCTCAAGAAGTGGGCTATTCCTGCATCAAATCCATCAATCCTGGCTGAACGCAAGCGTATCTTGTACAAGGATCTCCACCGAGACTTAAACACTTAGCGGCAGAAAATCCGCCATGTGCTGGGTGAATTCTTGCAGTGGCTCTCACAATTAACCACATCTCTTCGAGCAGAGTAAAGCCTTCCACATGCAGTCTCTGCTCCTGTATGCAGGGACTCTGAGAGGTTAAAGAGCTCTTAATCATGAGGAATTGGTTTCCCATCCAAACACTTGATCAATTCAATGGCATTTAGTCTCTGATCTACTGACCTATAAGGCTTTTCTGGGTCTCCATAAGTTACCTGGGAAAAGCTGGCTTGTCAGGGAGCTTTGATTCATTATACAGGGGTCACCACTAAAAAAATACTACAGGTCTGCTAAAAGGGGAGAGCTGAGCGTGCTGTTTTGTGGCTCTTTCTCTGGAGAAACAGAAATAGCTTAGTCTTTGGGATGGCTGCAGCCCTGTGCTGCCAGGAGGTGGAGGAGTGAGCTGGGTTTATGCAGGGAGGAAGGCAGAGCAAGGTAGCTGTCCTGTCCTGTCGTTTGGGGGCACCTTGTGTTCCTGTTCCCATGCAAGCAGCTGAGTGAAAAATCTGTGTGCTTGTGTGCCTGGAGCCTGCTCCCCTGCCCCACCTGGGGAACAGGTCCAGAGATCAGTGAGGAAATGATGACCTTATCCACCTCCCAACACGCTTGTGGTTATGTGGAGCCTCTGCCTGCCTTCCCCTTGAGCAGCAAGGGTGCAGCGGGCTGGTGGCAGTGGGACGTGGAGCTGCAGCGCTGCGCCTGGCTTTTCCACAGAGCTGCCAATGGGGAGCTGTGTAAAAAGCCCACAGGTAAAAGCCAGCAAAACCTTCTTCACCTTGCTGCTGTGGCTCCTCCTGCAGCTTGTTACTGCTGCATCCTGAGTAGCTGATTTAGCAGCGTTGTTGGGGCTGTGACATTTTTACAAGGCACTACTTTCACAGCCTGACGCTCAGAAAGCCCAGGCTGCATGAATGCCCGGGTGCAGGGGGACGTGGGACTGGATGGACTGGAGATGCTGCTGGCAGCTCTGCGCAAGGCTCCAGGGACGTGATGTCCTGGAGAGACAGGAGCACCTTTGAGTGGGGGCAGCAGCTCCTGAGTGTGCCAGGCTGCTGGCAGCCCTTCTCCTGGCTCCCTTCCCAACCCCATCTGCTCTTGAGAGACCTAAAGCACCTTGTTCCAGCCCAAATGGCCCAAGCACAGATCCAGGGGCTCACCTGGCCCTTGGTTACATCTGTACTTGTGACCTGGCCCCAAAACCGGGCACGTGTCTCTACCCCAGGAGCCCATGGTCTGAAGGCAGGGCTGCAAGAGGTAAAAGGACCCGTTTGCAGGACGGAGTTATTTTTCACGGCTCGTCTCTTCAAAGCACCTGGGCTCCTTGGAGCGTAGTGCTAGTTCTGCCTGGGGATAATCCATCATAAGACAAGTGTGCGAGTCTCTTTTTCCACTGGGCTGTATTTTAAAGTGATTGTCCTTGGAGCCAAATTAGTTTGGATGTATGACTCCAGCACAACTGAGACCCTACTGTAAATGAATGCAGCTGTGGGCTGCAGTGGAGCTGCTCAGTATTTTGCCTTCATCCAGCAGCTACCTATACTTCCTCCAAATTAAAACGTATTCCAGCATCTGCCATACCTCTCTCACTCTCTTCTGACAGCTGAATCCTCTGATACATGAAAATCTGTACATGGCCTGTACCTAGTAAATAGTAACAAAATCATATAATAATTTAGTTAAATTCCTTGTGACAAGCAGCCAAGATAGACATGTTCAGTTTTTGAAAAGAGCAGCAAATCTAATCCATCCTTTCTGATGGAGAACTTCACAATCTCCAAATGCTCTTTAATCACTAAACCTAATTACTGGCATTGGTTACATGCAGACTTACATTTACAACTGGAAGAACAAGAAATTGAGTATTTTAAATAAGTATGTAGATCTGTCAGACAATTTTGATAGCTCTTCGTTTCCCAGCAGAGAGCTATGTGATCTGACAGGAGGAAAGTCCAAGAGGCCCTGTATGTGGGACGTACCCTGGTTTCTAATTGCTGTGCAGGTATGAGCCACAAAGCTTCATTGCAGTAATGAAGTAACTTCTTTTAGTTTATTCAGAGCAGGTCAGGAGGTGATGTGATAATAGCCTGGAAGTACCTACACGCAGGGAGAAGCTTCTGGGAGGCTCTTTAATCTCTCACACAAGAGCTTGATGAGATTGGGGAGTTAGACAGAAAAAAAGGTTAAAGGTGCGGCATGCAATGTGAGGTTAATTAGCCAAAGGAACAGCTTCCTGGGGGGATGTCTGCTGCTGTCCACTGGACTGATTTTGGAGATGCAGCTCTCACCTGCGAGGAGCTGCTGCAGCCACTGGCTGGGCCCTTGGGGAGCCCCCCCCCCCCATCCACTCCCACCCCCTTCCTGGCAAAGTGAGCACGTTTATCCAGGAGCTAATCCCCACCCCGGGCTTCCGGGTGGGCCTCGCTCATCCCATGTTCATCCCAGGCCTTCGTGCAGGGCTCTCTTTTCAGCTAACGGGCTGATGCTCTGTTCAGGACTGTGCCTAGGAGTTAATGACAGCCCGGGAAGAGCTGGTGAGTCAGGAGGCAGCCAGTCATTAATTTCCAGTAACGTCTAGGACTGAGTTCGTTGGTGTTACCAGAAGATGAAATCATGTGGGAAGTGAATAAAATTATTTTTGGAGGCTGGTGCAATTTAGTTTGCTTGGGCAGTGCCGGTTCTGGGTTCGTGGGCAGTGCGGACCCTCTCGCAGCACTTTGCTCAGTGCGGCGCCGTGTGCTGAAAACGAGAGTTTGTCTCAAAGTCACACTGTGGATATTCGTCTTTGCCGTCATCGTTGTGAAAGGAGAGCTCTCATTGCCCTGCTAGAGGTTTTTTTTACTCCCATATGCACACAAAGGGCAAATCTCACCAGCTCTTGGGGAGAGAAGAAAAGGCTCACAGACATCCTCTTGCAAAGGACTGCTCTGAATCAGAGGCTGTATCTGTTCCAGAAAGTGCCTCTGTCTTTCTCACACCTTCCTGCGGGCTCAGGCTCTGTGCCTGCTGCACTGCCAGGAGAGCACTTGGGAGACTGTAGGCAATTCAGTGCCATTCCTGACCCAGCAGAACCTGCAGGGTGCCAGAAGGAAGGGCAGAGAGGTCTGTTTAAAAACCCTTTAACAGATTACAATAAAGTTAATCTAGCAGATGCCATAAAACCTCTGGGAGCTGTCCCAACAGAGGCTTTTCCTTCTCTTTTCTAACGTCCCTTGGTGCTGTCAGCACCTGTGCAAACAGCAGCATTTCTCAGTGTGGGCGCCCAGGTACTGCAAAGCCGTTTAATTCCTCTAGCCCATGTGCTGTCACACTGGGCTTGGGAAATCAGTCTGATTTGAATTCCCTTCCCTCTCCAGGAAGCTAGCCCAGGTAGCGCGTTGCGGGCGGTCGTGCTCTCTTTCCTGGTTCGTGCTTGGGCACCTGGAGATGGCGCAGGGAGGAGCAACCGGGACAGGCTGGGCCCCCCTCTTGACGCCAGGGCAGGCACAAGGGGGTACGCAGCTGGAGGGGCCCTCATTAGTTCAAACACTGCCAGCACTGAAGGAGGGACAAAAACACGGATCCGAGCTGGAGGCTGGGCAAATAGAGGCACCAATCTCTGGAGAGTTTTACAAGGATAATAAAAAGCATCATAATAAATGGCCATGAATATTTCATGGCTGGTGTAGCACTGACATGATATATCATTGAGGAGTGATGGGATTTTTCAACATTTGGATGCAAATGGAGAGTGTGTTCTATATTTTACAGGTCTCTCCCCAGACATGCTATGTTTTCTAAAAATCAGATTGACTGGGAGCTTTTGATAAGAGAAACAACTTCAGGGCTGTGGTTAGAGTAAAAAGAAAGGCACAGGCAGCATCAGAGCGTTGTCGGTGTTAGAGATGAAAAACCCCACATAGATCAAGTAGCCTGTCTCCCTGAGCAGTAGGAAGCCAGGTGAGGATCCTGGAGGGAGAAACGAGATCTCCCTCTCCCAGGGCCTTGGGAATGTGGAGCGGCTGCAGGTGGCTCATCAACTCCTCACAGCACCCAGCCTAAGGGGAGGAAGGGGGCAGAGGGGTGACCTCTGCGGTGGTCCCTGGTTGAAGGTCACACTCCGGTCCTATCGAGCAATGTGGTGATTTTAGACAGAACATCTTGTGCTCAGTGCCTTATATTGACTTTGCAAATTGCCAATGTGATTTCTTTGGGTTTTCACTCAGGCAGTTCCTCCCCACTGTGCTGCTGAGCTGGTGACACCAAGGACATTTATCCCGGATGTTTGTCCCGCAAAAGGTTTCTCAGCAACCTTGGGAGCTCAGGGCCTCAATGGTGCCTTTCCATGCTGCCAAGGTTTATCTCCTCATTTCACCTCATACCCGCCTGCCCTGGCAGGTTTCTCCCTGCACGCAGGTGCAGGCACTGCCCACAAGAGCACTTCCATGTAGCGCACCATCGTGCTGACGAACGAACGGGTGGCAGCCATCAGCAAAGTGCCCTGGCAGTATGAGCCTTCGCTGCTGCCTTCAGCCAGGTGGCATCTCAGCATAGCCAGGCCCATCAAACCTCAAGTACCGTTCCAGGAATAAAAACGAAAGATGAGGAAAATTCTAGAAAAAAAAACTACACTTGCTTTGAAAGACTGAACTTCCATAATGCTTGAGTTAATTCTTCCCCAAATAAGTGCTCTCAGTTGATGGAAACTCTTCCATAAAGGTGTTACTCTGACTTACCGAAACAGGCGTATTTCTCATTGGAGAATGCAGATGAGATTGTGCCTTGATCAGCCAAACTGGGGCTGATTTTAATGTGCTTATCTCCAAAGCAGTCATTCCATTTCTCTTTAGAATTCAAATGAACATTTCCTCAGTACTTCAGCTGTGCTGAACTGGCTTTGCAAAGACCCCTCCAGGCATTTGCTCAGGAACTGGTGAAATTACCCTGCCTAATGGCCTCCAGAAATTGAGCTACCCAAGCAGAAACTGTGCCACGCAGGTCCCAAGAGCTGTGTGGAGCAAACGGAGCGGAGGCTTCTGTGCCACTCTCAAGGTAGCAGCTGAAGCATAAACTGGGGAAGCAAAAGGACCTAATACGCCCACTGTCTTCATTGTTTTATTTTATTTATTTATTTTTTGGTTTGCTTGTTTGTCTATTTGTCAGTGTTCCTCCTGGAAAATGCCCAGATGGGAGAAGTAGCACTCGTCTGTTTGTCCCTCTGTTCTGCTACACCTCAGGTCAGGAAGGCTGGAGCGCCATCAGCAACCACCATGCTCAGAGACCACGGCCATGGCTGGGACTGGGTCAGCTATGCGAGTGTGGGGAGGAACCTGCACCCTCTCTGGCCGCAGCAGAGCAGAAGTGCCCCAGGCTGCTTGCCTATAGGCAGGAGGGATTTAACAGCACAGCCAGGTAGGATGAATCACGTTTAACTGTTCTCCAAGGATTTTCCTTTGCTTGGAAACTGGTTGGATTAAATACACAGGCATCAACCACACAAATACCTGTCAACTGGATTGGCATCTTCTGACTGCTCTCTCCCTCCCAGCCTGCTGCTGGCAGAGGGGCAATCTCTGGGACTAGCACCAGCTCAGGTTTCCTTCCTCCAGGCTGGGCTTAGCTACCACGAAGTGTAACAAGAAAAGCAGCCTCTATCAACCTCAAAATAGCTAGCTGAGCATCAGATGTTGTTTTCTACCAAACTTGAATCAGATCAGCCAAAAGATTTCTGAATTAATTTTCCCCAAATAGGCAGGGACTTCTAGTTGATAACTCACAAGAGTGCTTACACTCTGCTTTGTCACGTAGAAAGTAAATGGGGAAGAGAAATTTCAGTGACCTACATCTTGTGACCAGCTAAAGCAGCTAGAGAGAAGCCACTGCTCCAAATACGGGCCCTGCTGACCTCCACGGGCAGCTGCTGTCACCCTGCCGCCCTGCAACTTCCATGGGGTTTCTCCCACTTGCATGAGTGCAGGAGCAGTGCTCTGTACCTGAGCGGGGGCTCTTGGCTCGGCAGAGGTTTTTTGGACCTGCTGAGAACTCCAGAATGTTAATAAAGAATTGAGGATGTTAATTATGAATAGCTGTAATTTCAGACCTTCGGGTTTCTTGAATATAAAATATCTACTCTGGAAGGTCAGAGGTCCCGTGTTGTTGGACCTGCATCACCAGATGTGTAGATATGCTCCCCACATGGGTTTATGCAAGCAGATGAGTTATTGCAGGCCTTCTAGATTTGCTTTCCTTATGTTTACAATGACTAGCTGTAAAATAAGACATAATTTTACTCATCCTGTGCAAAGCACAAATGAAGCACTTTCCTTCTAAAAGCATTTTAAGATGAAATAATTAACAAGCAGGGAAACAAACACCAGTCTGGAGCCATGCTATTCTGTTTACACTTCCCCCAGGACCCTTCCTATTTGGATCCAATTTATCCAGTTTCCCTTGCAGTTTATGGGTCTAAGCTGGTAATGCACACATGCAGCCCTTTGCCTCCTTCCATATGTAAGTAGTTATGATCCTGGGAAATCAATGTGGCCAGGTAACAGCCCACCGAGCCCCAGTGCTTGCCCTCCGGCTTGTGAGAACTCTGCTTTTGGGTTTATCCACCTATCTTCTGGTGAGCTGTGTTCTAATCTGAGAAATCAACTCCACGGCTTTGAACTTCTGCACCAAATTCATGAGTAAGGACCTGAGTTTCTGCATTGACTGATATGAATAGGTCTGCCTGCAGTTAAAAATAGAAAGCATAGAACATCCTCCCTGCCAGAGCTCCCAACAGTCACTTGCAGCAGCAGGTCTCTTGGTAGCAGTTCCCATGGCGAAGCTGCCTTCAGCGTGGTGGAGAAGGCTGCATTGGATTCTCAAGTCATTATTAGAAGAGAGATTCCTGGTGAAAAACAGCTCATGAGGCACAAAGCCCAGAGGAAGCCAAGCTCCTCCTGCTCTTGAGTGTTGCAGTTTCCTTCTGCCTAGCAGGCAGGCATCCTGCTCAGGAGAAGCAGGGTGCTGCAGCAGATGCATTTTACCTAGGTGATTTTACTGCCCTCCCTGTAGCCAGGGGTGTGTGGAGCACCTGGCCAGACCACAGATCTCAGCCCACTCTGCAACAAGAGCCCATTCTGCTCTTCTGCCCTTCACTCCTGCCCTGCTTCTCAGCTCCCTCCTTCTGGTTTTAATTCATCTTCTCTACACTAAGTTCTTGCCCCCTCCCTGCTTCCAAACTTAGGGGAGAGACACATTTGCACCCCTTGCTATTCTGCTCCAGCTCCCCAGCTCCTGTCCCCTGACTTTGTGTGTAAGGGAGTGTTTCCTTCTACCACTTCCCTTGGAAAGCTGCAAGGCCAGATACAGTCTGAGCTCCGTACTGCTCTCTTCTGTGCACTGCTGAAGTTATTTCTCTGTTTGTTAGAATTTATCTGCTGTGCAAATCTGCTCCCCTCCCCGAGCTCCTCTGGTGTATCTGTGCCATCAGTCATGACAATGGCTCATCACAGCGCTGCTAATTGCACTGAGTGGCTCATTGTCCCCTGTGCTGGAGCATATGGTTTCCCGCCTTAACGCTGCCCCATGCAAAGGTTTCTGCACCAGGAGCAGCTGTGGAAAGGCTTAGCGGATCTCCCCAGAGGAAGGCAGTATCTGCAAGGCAGTGCACTAGGCAGCTGCGTGAACAGCAGCAGCGGGAGAGCAGGGGTATCACTTTGGAGCTTCCCTGGGATTCCAGAGCATGTCTCATCCTCAGCCCGGTCTGACGGCCACAGTGCTGAAATACAGCTGCCTCTGGGGTGAATGGTTCCAGCAAAATGGCACGAATACATAGCTGAAGGTGGTAAGGGGAGGAGGAAATATTAGCCCCCTAGTACTGGGCTTTCCTTCATGTTTGTATGAAATGAAAGTGCTCCTTTGCTGAGTTCCTTTGGTCCTAGGCAAGATGAATACCCTCAGCTCGCTGGTGCTGCGCAAAGGTAGCACAAGGCTGAGCTAACTGCTCCATCTGAGCCTCATCCCACAAACTCACTGGCAAGCAGGTAGGGAAACAAGGGGGTTATTTGCATTTCAGTCCATGCTCAACAGAAACAAACAGCCTGGGTTTGGGGCAAAGGGGCTGCACAGGACAATCTGCCGTGGCCTTCCTTGGCACAAAACATCCCCCTGCCCCACAATAGTTCTTGGCTGAGGCTTTTTGGTGGTGAAATTGTTGGATCACTACACTGGGATTAGCAGGATCTGAACAGGTGGGATTAATTTGACTCCAGCTGGAAAATCCCCCCTCAGATATTTAATTTCTTTAAATGAGTGAATTCTCTGCCCCTGACTGCACACCGAGCTTGGCTGCCCAGGATGGTGCGGAGTCAGTTATGGCTCATGTCCCAGCACCCTGTCAGGACCACAATGTGTGTCAGGGCCACCCTGGGAAGGGGTGATTAGGGGTATGCTGTGGGTGAAAGACGCCCCTTTGATGGGATGGTGGCCCTCCAGATCTTCACTTTGCTTTCCTTGTTTCTGGCCCGTTGTCTGTGTCCAGAGAGCTTCTGGGGAGTCCTCGTGCTGTCAGTTTGCCAACACAAGCAGAGGCCTTGCTGCATAAGCACAAAATCCTCCTGTAGGAAGGCTGTCACTTGGTGTTGTGTTCATGGTCCATCATTTGATGCTGCCTCCTCCGCATGCAGATGAAAGGCGGGATGGAGATGAGCCTGTGGCTGCCCGCTCCAGCCCTGGCTGCTCTCAGAGCCCTCCTCCGGGGCAGCTGCGCTCCCCAGAGCCTCAGCTTCGAGGGTGGGTGCTGAGCAATGGCAGGGCCCGGCTCCGGCAGCGTGCACCTCCCTGGCCAGTGCCTAGAAGGGTTAGCAGCATCCGTAGGGCATGTTTTGATGCCACTGGAGATCAGGGATGCTACAGAATGAGCCTCTTCTGATTAGCCGTGATGATGGCTTAAGGACTGTGCCTGGCATTTTCAGTGAAAGGTGCACAGGGGGTTGTGTTGTCATTTCTCTTTCAGCTCCATTTTCCCTTGCTGAGAGCCTGCATCCCCTCTCAGATCACAGGGATCCGGCTCTCTGGCCTGCTATGAGTGGGGGTGGAGTGGGTCTGTGTTCTGGGATCAGTAAATACTCAACCGATGACTCCACGGTGCCACTCCAGCACAGCGGGCACGCTAATTCCAACACTAGTGAGCTAGTCTAACATTGTGCTGCTGCTCAGTGTCTGCAGGGAGCAGGCCCAGGTCTGGGTGTGAGATGGAGGGCCGCTTACATGGTGGTGAAGCTGCAGGTGCTGTGGCTCATGGCTAGGTTAGGGTATATACCTGGGATATACAGCGAACTATTTTGCTGCTGGACCCAGGCAAATCACTTAATTCTCCAATTTCTGCATTTGTACAAGTAGTTTTATGAGTAGCTTTATATAGGAAGCATACAGGGATATGCAAGGGGAGCCCAGAGCAGCTGACTGCCAGTGTGGCTGCACTGTCCTGCTCTTTACAGAGTGAGGAAAGTGAGGTGGGCTGATGCTGATGGGGAAGGGGCCAGCAAATGCCAGAGGGGAGGAAAAGCTCCTACCTCCTCTCCTGGGAGGAAATCCCCAAGGAAAATGGGTGGTCTGGAAAAAGAGCAAGCTGACTGTGGTCCTGACACTGAGTGGTGAGTTCTGGTCTCTGAGCAAGCAGAGGGGAGGGACGTGCTTACAGCCCAGTCCTTGCTGGGTCAACTGCTGCCATTCTTTGTCCTTGTGCCTGGAACAGTTGTTCTTGTGGGAGAAGGGCTCTAGTCTGCATGAGCTCGCAAGTACTGTGTAGGAATCAGTAGATGAAATTCCCGGGAGGAGCAAGGGTGAGAACAAGCTCTCTTGAGCTTTCACCCAGCCTGTCTTAAGGCACAGGGCCAAAGTAGATGGTCTTTCTGTGGTCTTTTCTGCTCTCTTTTCTCCAATTCTTTGCTCTTCTGCTGCTCAGCTACTCCAGGTTCCAGCTGCCAGTCACAGCAAAGAGCCCCAACCCCCCTGGATTTCCCATTGCCACCTGGAGGTGGCTGGGCAGGTCACGGCTGCTGCGTGAAGCTTGCAGTACTTTAACAATACTGCATCTATAACATGACTATATTCAGACTCTTAGGAACTCTAATTAAAGAAGAACAAACCTGATAACATTAAATGATAGACTTGGAGTCCACAAATCCCTTGGGTAGCTCTGAAGGCATCTGCTTTTATGGTCAGTTCGAAGAAGTGTTGCTATGCTGCAACTTCAAAGCAGCAACAGAGAGGTGGCCATGAGATGTCTGGAGAGGAACCCAGCCTTTAAACAGCTGCCAAGGTAGCAAAGTGCTGTGAACTGAGCTCTGCTGCCTCTATATGCAGATCACCATTGAACTAGACACAGACCTGGTTCTTTGCAGGGGTGTAATTTGGAGCGCTAATCATACTAGCTGAGCGCTGGGCCCACTGCATCCCTCTCCCAAGGCTGAGAAAAAATACCTGAACAAAAGGAGGCATGCAGGTGATCTGCAGTCTTCCTGTCCTGAGGGTGGTGGTGGATTTGTTTTGTTTTGTTTTGGTTTCATTCTGTTTTTTTTTTTTTTGCTAGTGCATGCTGAAGGGATTTGGATGGCTGACTCCCTCCCCGGCCTGCTGGCCTTGGCAAAAGGCTTTAACTTCTCAGCACTGAATAAGAGAGCTGTGCAAGCTGGAGTGTTTCAGCCAGCTTGGCTGCGGAGCTGATTTATTGCTCAATAGAGCCATTGAGGAGCTGGAAATTGGATGCGATTTGTACTCAGGGCCAGTACTTTCTTGCTGGGATGAATTCTGTTCAGGGAGCCACCTGCGACTGCAGCCTTCCCGCCACTGCTGTGCAGAGCAGCAATAGCAGCGCCTTTCCAGTGGCTCCCTCTCCATAGTGGGCTCAGGCAGTGGTGGAATCCCTGCTGCTGCTCTCCCTGTTTCTTCTCCCTGCCTGCACAGGATTAGCCAGTCCAGATATAATGTCTTCAACCTCATTGAACTGCTGAGAGATCCTGCACTGGCTGCTCTGGGGCAAAGAATGCTCTTTTCAAATTCACAAATCTGAGGGGGAAAAAAAAAAAAAAGGAAACTAGAGAGAATAATTGTGCAATTCCTGGCATCCTCAATGGTTGCTCTTTAGCAATTATGGGGACCCAGCAACACCCTTATCACAGCACATTCTCAGAGATTAACCATCTGCTCAGCTGGCAATTAGAGCTGGTTAAATGGAAAGCTAACACTTTGATTTGACTTTGTAGTGGCTGTTTTCACTTCCCCAAGTCAAGCTCCAAGCTCTGAAGGGAGGAGTGTGAATATGTGTGGAGAAGATTAAGCGAGTCCTTCCTACGCTAGGAGAGAGAGGCCTCTGAATGGTGTAAGGGTGATGGCTGCGAGAGAATTCAAGCAATATGTTTCTTCTTTGTGACCCCTCTTCTCAGTCAACATGGAAAGCACAATGTGCTCCCCATGTTCCCTCCGGCTTTAGTTTTCCCTCCATATTTGCTGGCAACCTTGGAAAACTATTTAGCTTGCTGATGCCATCTGTGAAAATTCCAGTGCTCAGTGTCCAGTGCTCAGTGTCCATGTGAAGGCCTCATCTGCAGAGAAAAAGCACTGAGCTGAGAGGTGTATTCAGCTTTCTGGCCTTACCACAGACCTCCTGGGTCATTAGGGTGGATTGATGTGACTTCTCTGGTGCTGAGGCTTACAACAGTTCCTGCCTTTTGTTCTGTGATGCATGAGAGGATCTGAATAATAAAAAATTCTTTAGCCTGAATAGCTTGTCTATGGCTGGGCTATCTCTTTAGGGTTTAGCGTAGCTTTGATGACAAAGCCTCAGCTCTTGCCTTGTTGTGATGACTGTGTTAAGACAGTACTAATACTCTTGCCCTCGGTCCTTTGGTGGGGTTTAGTGTCTATTCAAGACATTATTCAAATGACAGCATTAAAAAACACCTAGAGTACAATGGGCAAGCCAAGGCCCTTCAGTTTTTTCAGCCCTGCTTGCAAGCAGCCAGGGGTGCAGAGGCTCTGCACAGCTCAGCTCTGGGTTTGCACTGCTAGCCTGGTGCCTTGAATGCTGGCCAGCCTCCCCATCACGCAGATCCGGTGTCCTGCTCACAGGGAAAGCCGTGTTCCTGCTTTTCCTTGGCTCTGAACCATGCTGACATGAAGGGCTTTGGCAGCTGCCAACCATGGCCAGGTGCTGGCCACCACTCCTGCTCACGAGCAAGGCGTCACGAGTTGCTGGATCAGATGGGAGCTGGCACTATGCAGTGCTGCTCCTGTGGGCTCAGCAGGAACCGCACGCTTTGGAATTAGCTTCATTTTTTCTTGCCGATTAATCTTCACATTTTCTAGGCCAACTGTCCTCCTTTATTATCCTCACACTACCTATTCATCTCATCTGCCCCTTCTTCCCGCTTTCCTCTCTCCAGTTGCCTCTCCATTGCTGAGCTCCTGCCCTCCAGCAAAAGCAAGGCACAGCAGTGGAGCGTGACAGACCCCACTGAAGAGACATCAGGCCAGACAGCCAGGGCCAAGTCAGCAAAGCCTCCATGCGAGGCACCCTGCCTGCAAGAGGGAGGAAATTCCTGAGGTGCCTGGCCACACTGACTGCTTCAGCCTCCCTCCCGCACTGCTCCTGCCCCCAAGGACACTGACGTGCTCATAGGTCACTGGTAAGAAGACAGTTGCCATGAACTCCATGACTGCTCAGGACAGCTTCTTTCCTGCTCCTTCCCCTTGCCTGAACTGCCCAGGCTCCCTGCTCCCAGCTGACTGAAGGAATGAGGAGTGGATCTTAGGCAGGATCTGCTGTGTTGCAGATCATCTTTCCTGGAAGTCTTTGCTTATGGCCATGGGCCTCTGGATGTGGCCTCTTTGTTGACATTACAGCCTCCTTTGCACACGAATAATAATGGTTTGCATTTTTATCTTTGGTTTTGGTAGAAAGGACTATTGTCAGAGACTGGTTGGGGAGCTGGAATTGTGTATCGACCCATGCAAGTGAAATAATCTTGGAATGTCCATAGATGCAAAGCAGCAACCAGGGACCTATCACACGGCCAGTCAAAACCTATAGAAACAGCTATTGTAAATATAGCCTGGGCAGCACGCTGCTTTAGCCTGCCCCTTGCTTCTATTTCTACCAAATTCCATCTGCCTTGCACAACCATGAGGAAGAAGGAATCTTTAATTCAAAGGAGGCCCATGGAGGCAGATGTACGAAACCCTGTCCCCAAACCTGTTGCATATATTTTTGCTCCCTCTTATCCCAAATGTTAGGTATAGCCCACAACAGAGCTCTTTAAGGCAAAGATGCTGATCAGAAGGAGGCTGGTTCTTTAAAAAAGTAATTTCATTGAGACAGGAAAGGAAACCAGCTCTTCATGCCTATAGCTGCAGGACACAGATGTGTTGAAAATCTGTCCCTTTCCAAATACATATTGTACCTGTTAGAGCAGTGTTTGGGGAAGCTTGGAGCTTGTGTGTATATTGACTGCCAAGAAAAACCTCAGTACCTGCAGTATCCCAGGAGAGGACCAGAGGGCTGACTCAGCTGAGACCTTGTATTGCTGCTGGTTTACAAGATCCAACCCTCTGGGGCAAGGGCTGTGCAAGCCAGTAACCACAACTGTGCCTCTGGATGCGCAGCACATCATCAACTCCTCTGGCGAGGAGAACAAGAATGAAACTGAGATTGAAATGAACTTTTCCAGTCACATTCTCTCCTTTTTCATCTGTGGCACTGTCAAACTTTGTCAAGAATCTCCTGACAAAGTATTGGGGCGAAGGGAAGAGGCACAAGTAGTCACATTCCTTTTAGCTCCTGGAAGCAACAGGAAGGCAGCAAAACCTTAGATAATAAAACCTTAGTTCCCACCCAGGCTGCCTGAATTTACCACCGTCTGCCCAGGGATGTTCTGTGAAGGAGCTACGCTCTTTATCTTCTTCATAAGATAAAGACACAAACTCAACATAACCAGAATACAGGTGAGGCTAGGGATATAGCCTAGGGTGCTTCTTTGCAGTGATAGTGGTCAAGCTTAGTTTTGTGGAAGTTGATTACCAAAAAGTTCTTAGCTAAAACTGTGCAACTAAACTGCACTAGGGAAATCATGTGGTGATCTCCTGGTATCTGCTCTTACCTGGAGGACAGCACAACTTGAAGTACAAAAGATCAGAGGAAGAAAGTCAAAAAATTGTCTGATTCTATATAAAAGACTGGAGCTGGATCTTTCTACTGATGGACAAGGTGGTCTCCATCCTCAGTGCTTAGTGCCATTACCAGTACATGGTCCATGCACACCAATGCAATTACCTTTTTGTAGACCACTTAAACATGATGGACTGGGTCACCTGAGTATTAGCTTTTAAGGCAGCCAAGGTTTGGCAAAGTGGAGGGCAGATCCTATTTCAGCAGAGTACTGTGGAGGCTCATCTGGTCTCCTCAGTCCTCTTGCCCTGGGTTCAGGGTGGTATAGTAAGCAGCAACAAAATTAGAAAGTGCATGGGAAGGAAAGCCCTAGTTTTGGATTAAAGATGTTTGAAAGTCCCTTGTATTGGCAAGCCTTTTCTTTTGGAGAGATTAGGAGCGCAGTTTCTCTCGGCCACGCTGTTAATATGGTCTCCATGGAAACAGGATAATGCTTGTAGTGACGCACACCTCTATATTGCTGCTCAGCAGCTGGGTTGGTGGGGGGGCGGGTCTGGCCTTACTTTATCACCCAAACTTGGTTAGCTTGTCCCTCTTTGGTCCCTGATAGTGGGTGGTACTGGCACCAGTGTTGTGTTGCAGGGGTGTTTTGCTAGAGAGCTTTGCAGATATGTGTCTTCATATTTCATGCAGTCCCAAAACAGATGCAGATTTTAATGTGATCCCAATTTTACTGGTGCTTCTGAATGGGAATGACTCTGTCTCCCTTGAAAATGTGGGAGAGCTGTATGTCTATCACCCTCCTGCATTTCCCTGGAGATCGAGGTACCTCCTCATCCTAGGCCATATTCAGGAGACCTCTTGCGTCTGCTGCAGTGACCACTCAGGTCTGGTTATTGCAGCCTATGGACAAGGTGATGGGCAGAATCAGGAAACTTACCTCATTCACAGACAAATCTAGCTTGGCAATATCCAGCCAACAGTAGCCAGAGCTAGCGTGGCTTTGTTTGTGCCTTGACACTGTGGCACTGTGGCAGAGAAAATGCTTCTCTGAGTGATGAATCCCAAATCCTGGCCACCCCCTAAATGCAAAGCATACGTGCTAATGTGGCCATGAAGGTTAAGGGTGAAATGGTGGGCAGCTTGTAAATATTCCTTGCGTCTCTCTCTGAAGCCTGAATTCCTTTTCGTCCTAAACCATTCGTCAAAAGAGTGTGGGTGAGTATGAGTAGGCAGAGAAGGAGGGATGGGAGGTCTGCATAAATTTGGATAATGAGCATAAGCTATTGAACATAGAGCAAAATTGCTGTTGAAGCAAGGGAAAAAAACTTTCCAACCAGAAGTATTAGTCTTGGTACCAAGTCTCACATCACAGGGTTCAGACTCTGCTACCCCTTTCTGTGTTAGTGGAATTAAACTGGGACTTGCTTAATGAGCTAAGCAAAGGCTCTTCAGCATCTCACATCTCCTTGTCCTACCCCTTTGCGCTTTCTTCTTTTCTCTGCTGCTTGTTCATTTCTTTTTCTGTGATGCCCAGTCGTGTTTCCTAGTGGATCACATCCAGGCAGCTGGAATTGTTGCTGCCTCTGGTCCTTTCAGATGAGTCATGATTTTGAGCATCAAAAATTGAAAAAAGTCAAATGAGACATAGACTATTTTTCTTCCTACCTTTCTCAGTCTCCCTCTTCCATAACATTCCACACTGTTAGCTAATTCACTGAAGGTAGCTTTCAAGGCAGTGCCGGGCTATAGTAACAGGCACCAGCTAAGTCTTGTAGGGCAAGAGAACTAGAACCTGTATGTTTGTTGGGGACAGTACTCAGATGGTGCTGGAGGCACTGCTGGTTGTTGGCGTGTCTTGCATCCTCTGCCTGCCTCTGATACACCAGTCTGGTGCAGCTGATGGCAAGTCATGTAGTCATTTTGTGCATCCTTATAGCCAGGATAACAACACCTTGTGGCAGCGAGTAGATGGTCACCGGCATTGGTTACCTGTTCAGCTGTCAGTGCCCTGGGGTGGCCTGTGAATAAGTGAGGGGCTGTGATTCAGCAACCACCAGAGCAACAGCTGACACTGTGTCTGTTTTATGGTCACTTCAAAGACTAAGCTCTCGTTTTGTTTTGTTTTTGTTTCATTAAATTTGCAAGGACCCCCTCCATGAGTGGGGCAGAGGAGGGTGGTTTCCTGTGACTCTGGGAAGGGTGGTTGCCTGCTTTCATGTTTCTTTCTTCTTCAGTTTGTTAGTGGATTTTTCTGCTGGACAAGTCATTGCTGGACAGAGAGAGGGGTCTAAAAGAAATTGTTTAGATTGGGCTTATGGAGATGCATCCAAGTATCTGAATCTGTTTTGAGGGTAGTAGCACTTTGCATCTGCAAAGACAGCAATGATGGGACTAATATGAGACGAGCAACTCGAGCAAAAAGCACAACTGTGTACACTTGGAGGCTATGGGCAGCCAAATGGCAACTTTGTTTTGGTTCAGGTTACCCAGGTCGACCTTGCTCACCTGATTCACACTGCGCTTTGGGACATTATTCCCTGTTGTGGTCTTGTAAGGTTGCATGGTCCTGCTTCTGCTGAGATGTACTAAAGATTGTTTTCTGTGTTCTCCTGGCCGGGGGGGGCAGTGGGAGGGGGAAGAGCTTCTGGTATGTAGGAACTTCTGCCAGCTACAGCACTGAAGCAGCTCTGCTCTTGGTGGCATTTTACAAGATGAAATAATCCTTGACTTTGTCTCTATTCGGTAAGGAGGAGATATGTCCCTTCCTTGTATCAGGGTGTAAATGTCTGCAGAATGTGATGGGGTAAACCTTGTCGAGCAGAGTTGTCCATCTTCCCGATGATGAGATTATGAAGGTGTCTGATGGGCCTGTGGGGAGTAGAAGAGTGAAGCATGAAAGGAGGTTGGCCGAGACAGATGTGATCAGTACCTGTGAGAGCGGGAATGAGACCTATGATGCTGTGGGAGGTGCCAGTCACTCAATAAGGCCGCAACCACAGCAGCAGCAAGCTCCAACACCTGCTCAAAACATCAAATTCAGTCCCCTGATATGTCAAAGTGAGTTTGCACCTTGGTGAATGAGGACATGCTCCCTTCCCTGGAAGAGAATGTGGGGAAGCAGCCATGGAGGCATCACACAGACTTCTCTGCCTGTGTGGAGGGAAACGCTCTCATCCAGGCCCCTCTGTGGCTCTCAGCATTGCTGTCAAAGCCATATTCCTGGGGGGCAGTCCTTACCATTCAGGTCTTCTGCTTTATCTTTAAAAAGATAAAAGAATAAAGAAGAAGAGAGACAGACAGTATGGTATATTTTTGTGCATGCTCTCTCCCTCTCCTTGTTCATTCTTTTGAGCCATTTTTAACCCAAGTTAATTCAGCTGGAAATATTAATAACCCTATAAGGATGCCACCTCCTTGTAATGAAGTGTAAAGGTCATTTCTGCTCAAATCACACAATTCTTTCATTTTGTTCTCGGCAAGGAACAGCTCCTCTCTTTAATTATTCAGTTTGCTTTTATTCCGTAGTCGCTGCTCTCTTGTCTCTAATGTGTGACACTTCTCCATTATGCAAACCCCGGGGAGGCTGGGCAACATAGCCTGCTAGGTGACTCCAAGTGCTGGGCTCCTGAGTCAGGATCTGGCCAGGCAGCAATCAGGACTTGCCCAGGGCAGGAAGGAGAGGCTAGATGCAGAGAGGGAGAGCCAATCCTGAGCTTTCAGAAGGGGTTCCCTGATGCTGTGGGGTCCACCAGCTTTTCTTCAGTGTGTGGGCATTGTAAAAACTATTAATTCTTGGATGAGTTAAATCCTTGGTCATGAGGTACCACTTGATGTAATGGGAAGGAGGGAAACTACATTTCTGCCCTCTGGCATGAACCTCACACGTCAGAGAGAGCAGGAGGAGAAATCACACCAGTGTGCTCTAAGCATGAGTACTTTTGGGTTGGGCCATGGGTAACTCCAGCACAAAAATGGGTGATGGATTTGAGGAGAGCGGTGCTCTGGAGATGATTTGGGAATCACCTCCAGTTCTTCTTGGACAGATGCTCAAAAGAGGCCAGTGAGATCAGGCCATAACTCCCTGTTGCACCAAGAGAAGCTTTGGCTCAGCAGGTCCTCGTGGTCTTTCCCTGCTGATGCTGGCTGGCACGGACTACCAGGAAAGCTCCTGGCATCAGAGCAACCTGCTCCTTTCTTCCTCCCCATGCTGAAATATCTCCCACAGCCCTCGACCCCAGTTCACACATCTGGTAGGTGGTTGGACCT
Organism: Tinamus guttatus; assembly: GCF_059628265.1. Taxonomy (NCBI): domain Eukaryota; kingdom Metazoa; phylum Chordata; class Aves; order Tinamiformes; family Tinamidae; genus Tinamus; species Tinamus guttatus. The sequence continues at coordinate 13,511,959 of NW_028288821.1, read as the reverse complement.
CGTCCGACACGGTCCCATCTGCTCTATCACCAGCCTTAGCTTTCCCAAAGGTGCATTAGGGAGACTAAGTCCACATGTAATGAGGGGAAGGGACTGACTGGGAATCTGTGAGGTCCTGTAAGATCCTCAGGGACTAGACAGAGCAATTGCAGTAGCTGAGATGATTATTTAGGACTAATTATCACCATAGCATCCTAAATAATTAATAATTATAATTAATCTGATGGACTCAAGAGAGGCAGAAGCAGTGGCCATAACCCTTCCCTCCCCTGAGCACTGCTCCTTCCAGAACTTCCCTGCTGTATTTTATCTCCCTGAATGTTTAAATGACTTGAGTGATGGTGGGGTTTCCCCTGTTTCCCTGTGGGACTCTTAGTTCTCTGCTCTAATTAGAACACCACAGCTACTATTAATGCCCACAAACAAGCACAGGCCTGCGGTTGCTTGGATGAGCTAAGGTTTATATAATCATGTGAAGATTTGAGAATAGAAAAGCTTTCCACTGTGCACTGCATTAATCATTTAAAAAGAGCCTGACTGATGGGTTTTGCATGCATGTATGGTTGTTTTCTTTTCCTCCCACTCCCCATGGAGTCCAGCTGTTGTTGGCTGAGTGTGGTGCACTCAGCAGCAGCCAAACCATTGCTAAAGCCAAAGTGATTTCTGCAAACCTGTGTTCACGTTAACCTGGTGAGTGCTGGCCAGTGTGACAAGTCATGGACTGTGCTGATCATAAAGGAGCACATCAGGGCCTCTGATGAGAACATGCAAGGGTTTTGCTTGCTCATTTGAGGTGTATTTGAAGCCCTTAGAAGTCTGCCATGGAAATGACAGAACTGATATGGACATTTCCAATTTATAGCACACAGCCTAGGTATAGAGTGATGAAGCAACACTGTCACATCCACATGGGAAATCTAATGAGGAACATAGCACTGACCAGCTCTTTGGCTGAGGTTGGAGTTGTCCTCTTCCAAACTATGCTCATGGCAGGGGGTTGTTCTCTCATTGCCCCTGTTGGACATGGTGTGAGAGCCACAGCATCCTGGATTACTCAAGCTGCCAGTTAAAACTTTGAAGTTATATTGTTTGCCATGAGGATTCAACAGCACCAACCTTGGCACAACTAGTGGCAGAGATAAGTGTAGTCCATAGCATTCTCGCTTCCTTTTTTTCTAAGATTGCTTCAGCAAACTGCTAGCAGCATGGCAATATGTAGGGGTACAGACAGTAGCAGGTCACAGTTTGCTTGCTGTGAAATCCTAATGAAGCAGCTTGGTACTAGCTGACAGGCTTAGATGACCTGGAAGTACCTCTATAAAACCTGATGTTAAATGCACGCCATTTGTAATCATTCTGTAAACCTAATCACAGCTAGAGCCTGAAACTATGGTGAACAGTCCCTTTCACTTCCTGCCTCAGTCAAACTGATGACCCTCACATCCAAAGCTCAACAAAGACATAAAATCCACAGGTCAAAAGCTGTAACTGTCCAGAGGTAGGAGAAGGAAAAATAGCTGTGAGTTTTTAGTTGAAAATCCAGAACCATTTGACTGTGGTTTGGTGGGAGTGATTCCCAGGAAGAGTTTGAAGGGTACAATGTGAGATCTGCTGACTCTGCTCCTGCCATTCCCAATCTAAGTGCATAAGCAGAGCTCATGCTTACACTTAACATGATTTTAGGACGGCACAACTTTGAGAAGAGTTAAGGGTAAATTATCAGGAAGAATGTGCTGACAGTGAGGGGAATGAGTCTGAAAGTGGGGCAGGGGGAGGCTGGTGTGGCAGAAATGTCAGTTTCCAGAGTCATAATGAAGTCAAATCCAGCCTCTGGTTGAAGATGTGGACTGTTTTAATACTGCAGACACTGTGAGAAGAAAGAGACACTAAGAAAACAAGGGTTAGGACTGCAGGTAGGAATGCTCTGGGTAATGCACGTACTAAACCTGTTTGTTTGAAAGCATCTCTACTGAAACTCATGTGGCAGGTATTCCTACAGTCACCATATGTTATGGTGCCTTCTGGCCCTAGCCAGAAGCATTACAATTAAGGAAACAAATGGCAGTGCTTACTTCTGGTCTTGTTTAATACCCCAGATGTCTAGTACAGTAGTATCTTGCTCTTTGGTGGATGGTTCAGGCTACAGAGTGACAGCCCTCACCTTTGTGGCAAGGCTAAACTCTGGCGTGCAGAGGCTAGTTTAGCTGGAGGGAACAGATGGTACCGCTAGACAAATACAAACTGCTCCCCTTCCCTCCGTACTCTCCCTTCCCTGCTCCTTTCTGCTGCAAATGGATGCCTTAAAAAGGATTGATGGGGCTAGCAACTGCGTCATCTAGAACGACGCTTTGGGGGATTAATGACCAGTTGTGGGGCGAAAAATTTAATGATCCAAGGAAATCAGCAGTCTCAAGACGGTTTATTAATCAGCTGGGGCTAAGGCTATTATAGCTCGGCTGCTCAGCTTGGTTGGGGTGGAGGAGATGAGAGCTGGCAGTGATCTGTCCCTGCACAGAGACAAACCAAACTGAGCAAGGAGATCCCTGGAACCCGGTACAGAAACTCACTGATGTGAGGGACAAAGATCTAGCAGAGAAATGCAAAGAGAAAGGGAGCAATGTACTTGTTTCATTTTTTCCTGCAATCCACTACAGCTTCAGAACAAGCCCAGGGGCCAAGCAGTGGCAACTGGCTCGGCCCCTGGGCTAACCCCCTGCTATGGACATTTGGGGACTGTTATTAGGAAAGGAAATTTCTTCCCAGGACCTTGTTCAGAGATCCTGTTTCTGCCCTGGCACATGAGAGCTGAAGCTGAAGTCCTTAATATTTTTATCACAGCACGTTGAAGTGCAGAAGCTATTCTTATTCATACGAATGTCTAATCCTACTATCATTCCTCCTGAGCTACTGCATTTGCTTTGATTACATTTCCAAGCTGTAGCTAAAATAAATTCTGCAATACGAAAATCTCCCTTTCCAATGCAGCAGGCGCTGGAATGAGGAGAGGAGACATTAAGCAGGTCCTGTTAGGGACAATGTCCCACCTTGAGCTCAAGGAAGGCTTGGCTGTGACCTGACTGCCTAACTTAGTTGATATGGACTGGCTGCCTGCTGCTCATATGGAAGAGGGGTAACCATGGTGTCTAGACTGTCTGTGCCCCAACAGATGTGTCCCCTAAGAAAGATATTCTGGACGTACATCGCTTTCCTACCTCTTACCTGCTTTTTTTTTGCACCAAAGTGCACATCAGAGTTCCTCAGAGCTGGCTTTAGTGGCTGGCCCAACAGTGTAATTTCTCATGAGCAGAGCAGAAGACGTTTGGGTATTCTTTCATTTGACTTCATGTATATGTAGTCACCTTGGCCTTTTTTAATTTTTCACTAATTGGAACTGCTCTTGCCTTCTTTTTGTTGTACTCACTTTTGTTTTTCTTTTTTTTTTTTCATATGTGGCGTGATGGTGAGTGTTTTGGGGCAGGGATAGTTGTTTTATTTCATGTACATGGCATAATAGGGCCATCAAACTCTGTTGAGCATGTACGAAGTGCATTAGTGGAGAGAAACTGAAGATGCATCTGCTGTTTCCTTCCATTACCTATGTAAAATGAAAATAAAGTCTAGCCTTGTTTAAAAATTCTCTTCTTTCCTCTAGAGTAAAGCAGTTTATGCCTGCAGCAGAACTAGGTGCCTTCTGGTTCCAGACTGCATGGAACAATCCTGGGGCTATCAAAAATGTTGGAAAGGGAGAGGAAAAGCAGAGCAGATGATGACTCACGAGAAGTTTCCCTGTCTGTTATGATTTTGCTTTACTGTGTTGTGCTCTCTGGATGGCTTAGGGAGAGATGCTTTTTCCTCAGCTGTAATTTGCTACTATATGAATATATTGAGAAGCAGAATATTGAAAAATCTTGAGAAGTTAATGAGAAATGTCTCAATACACTCAGGATATTTCTACTCTGAGTTTTTTTAGGATTTGGTGGTCCAGTGGTATTACTCAGTAGGGGCACATAAGGGGCTTTTAAATCATTCCACAAGAGTGATGACATTCCTTCTGCTTTTTAGTTTAATAGTGGCCAAGGCACCAACTTCTAAGCTCACTTGCAGACCTTGTCACCTGATATTGTGCATCTTTCTTTTATTAAAGCGTGAAATTTCTAGCTGAATAAATTCTTCCTACAGCTTTTCAATCTTATGCTTTGCTTTGACTTTCTCCCCTGACCTGTTGATCTCTGTTGGACACTACCTGGAGTTGAGTTGGCTGACACTCTGACACTCTATAAAAGAAAGGTTGATTGGTGAAGAATACTTACGCAAGACGGGCAATGTTAGACCTTCAATAAGGCAAGGAGCACAGCTTGTACCTGTCATCGTTGAGATGTTCACTGAACATCTGTGCAGGGTTTCTTTTTTTTTTTTTTTTTTTTTTTTTTTTTGTGACGTGGCAAGTTACTGCTATCATATATCCTCTTTCAGGCCATGGGATTTCAGTGCTTAAAATGGGAGAAGGGTGAGGGTTCAGATTCTGCCTTAGAAATGACTTCTTCCAGTTTTTAATATGGCATAAGAGCTTTCACTTTATACTAGGCAAAGTTGAAAGCATGGTTGCCATCAGCCCTGAGCTGTATGGTCTTGAAACAGAGATTCCAGTCTGGATGCCTGAAGTGTTGCTATGGGTATTTCTTTGACCAGACTTAATATATTTCTCTAGGAAGAGCAACATGTATGCAAGGGAACTAGCACTCCACTCCCAGTTGTGAAGGTTCATCTCAAACTCAGCTCTGACTCAGACAGTATTTTCCCCTGAAGGGATAAAAACCAAGAAACCAAGAAAAGCAGACTAATGTGAAGGAAAGGACTGTGCTTCACCTCACATTTGGAAAGAGGCGGTGTCTGAAAAGATTGCCTTGGGAGGTTTGTCAGGGTCAGTAACACCAGAGGTACAAATCAGCCCAATAACAGTCTTGAGATGGTTTTCATCAGCCTCTCCCCGCAGCCTATTGTTCCTATGTGTGGACAAAAGCTATTGTTAAGATGGCTTTCTGTGTTACTGTCACACACCAGGGACAAGGTATCCTCCATGAGCCTCTTATGCTGGATACTGATGAAAGACAGGAAGCTTATAGCATTAGAATAAAAGTCATATTCCAACAATCACAAAACACAAGCTACTATCTATCTATCTTGTTTGTCCCTGTGTTTTGTGACTGGTCTTGAGACCACTCTCTGACATCTACAGTCTCCATCTCTCATCGATGGCAGTAACTTGCTCTTGGAGCCCTACAGACTGCCTACAGAATAGGCATCATCTACAAATATCACTCAGGTGAACCCATTGTATGCCCAAAGGACTTCACATCCCTTGCAACTTGTATGGGTAAGATGGTCCCGTGCCTTCTTCTACACCCCAGGCATCTGGTTGGTACACCTTTGATCTGCCCAACATCCAACACCAGCAAAGGGTGAGCTGATCACAGGAGAGATGCTGCAGGGTTGTGCAGCTGGCAGGATAAGAGCCTTCCCTCAGGTGCTTCTGACATCCAACTCCAAAACCATCTGCCTTTTAAGTGTGGTGTCCTGCACTTTGGGTAGTCAGGAAGCCTGCATTGTCTTAGATAAATGGCTCAGCTTGCAGCAGTGTGGCTCGATGTTCCTGGAGATGCTAATCCTAATTAACAGCTTTTTCTGAGTTCATTTTAAAGCACTCTAGCAGCCCAAGTGGACTTTAAAGTGAATGGAAATGACCCCATGGAGAGCTCTCTGGAGATGTTGCTATGCCGACCTGCTTAGAGCAACTATTAAGGTTTCAGCTGCTCTCTTCCATTCTCCAGTGTTGTTGTTATCATACTGGCTGAGATGGTGCTGGAAGTATAGCTGGAATGGATGACGCCTGCCTTTACTTATTTTGCTTCTTGGAAAGATGTGGGAAGAGGGTGAAGAAACAGGGAGACAGAGGTAAAATCATGCTGGGCAAAAATTCAAAGAATCAGCAATAGCAACAGGAATAAAGGAATAACTGTATAGACACTAGTTTCCTCTGGCAAAATAAAATAAAATAAAATATAATATAAAATAAAATAAAATAAAATAAAATAAAATAAAATAAAATAAAATAAAATAAAATAAAATAAAATAAAATAAAATGTCTATTTTCTCTTGTACAATCCTTAGAAAACAGATTTTCTTTTCCCAAGCACATCTCCTTGCTGAAGGTCTGCAGGCAATAGATCATTACCCTGGTTTCTTCACCCAGCCTAATGGGAATGGTGTAATTGCAGCTATGCCGTGCCCCGGACGCTTCCCAGCACATCCAGCTGCCTGCCTCCTGACCCGAACGGGCTGACAGAGGTCGTGCTGTGCTGTCAGGTAACTGATGCTGTTTCTCCATGAGCAGGTTCTGCTGCTGGGGTGAAAAGCTTGGGTCAACTTTCTCCAATAACACAGAGCCAGAGCAACGGAGACAAGGAAGGTGATGATGATGTAGCAGTCACACACACAAGGCCTGGGATGGCAGCACCCAATTTGAATGATGCTATGACTGTGATGGCAAAAGCCTCTATGTCACTCATGCCTTGTGGAGAAAAGAGCTTAAAATGGCTAGCCAAGTCTGTTCTCTTTAAATTCAATCTTCCCAAAGCCCATAAATCCAAGGCATTAAGAGAGAGACAAATCACAATGAATATATTTTAGGAATGTAGAAAGTAACATCTTAATATAGTTTTCTTTTCCTTCTTCCCGATTTCCCCCCCGCCTTCCCCCTCCCCACTTACACACTCTTTCCAGTCACTTTTGCAGGTTTTTCACATTTTGGGAACTGTCAAAGCTTGAAGTGATATAATTTGTGCCAGAGAGAGAAGAACAGCTTCTCCCTTGTGAGGGCTGAGGACTCAGCTCCTGGGAGTTAAGTCGGCAGAGTTTCTCCCTCTCTTGTTGGTCCTGCTGGAGCAGAAGCAGCTGGATCTAGACCTGCTGGGGACTGATGAGATGAACCTCACTGTGGTTTGGACAGAGAAAATGCCAGTTTCAGAAGGAGGAAGAACACCTTCTTCAGGATTTGTTTTATAAATGGTCTCTGAAGACTCTCAGGTAGAGAGATTCAATAGTGGAAAAAGGCCCTGGAGGCCATATATGAAGGCTGAATCCATCTGGGCCCAGGTGCAACCTCTGGGGCTGCAGCACCATGCTAGTCCCAAGGTCTGGCTGCAGAGAGCACCTGGCTACAACCTCCCTGGGACTGGGCCTGCAAAGCAGTCCTCCTAGATGAGTCTTTTGTGCTTGACTTATTCTTTGGGTCCTGGCCCAAGGCCCAGCCTTGCTTGCAGCCCCTCCAGCACCAGGACAGGTCTCTTGGCAGGCCCTTGTGCCCAGCACGGGGACTGTACAGCCAGCTCTTCCAGAGGGGCCAAGTGGCTGAGGCCGCGTGCCAGGCTGTATGAGGGCTGAGGGGGCCCGACACACTGCGCTCATGCTCTCAGTAACCAGCCCTGTGGCCGCTGTGAGCCAGCTTGCTCGTCACTCTGCAAGTAAACATAGCTACATGGCCTCATAGCACTTGTGGCAGAGGGGAACAATCCCGTTAAAAACCCCAGGATTTGGTAGTTGGAGCAGAGGTGGCTGTCCAGGCCTCACGGTGTCCATGGCGATGGGAGCTGCAGGGCAGCAATGGCGCCTTGGGCAAGGCCGAGGGGCTCACAAGCAGCGTGTGGACAGGAAGGGCAGGGGCTGCTGGGAAAGCTGGGATTTTCCTTTTGGACAGCCTGAGTATCCCCAACCTCACTGTCATTCTGAGGGAGAGCAAAAAGGCCCAAATTAACATTCTTCCCCATTCCCCCTGCCTTGCCAGTTTGCAACTGCAGCATCTTCATTGCAAGGGAAAGGAGCATCATCATTGTGGGGGCCAGGTGCAGGGCTTGCGTGGTTTTGAAACACTGATTGGAAGTGGCAGAGGCCGTGTTTGGGGGGCTTTTGACTGGAGATACCTTTTGTCTTTCTTTCTTACAGAATAAAAAAAATTAAAAAAAATCATGAAAAATCTCCCCGACTCCAAAAATATGAAACCAACATTTCTTTCGCTTGTGAAATTAATATGCTGAGAACATTACATCTTCTGATCATAACTGTTTCTCCGGGGAAATAAAAATACCGCCTAGCTTCAGTAATCACAATGTGAAGGGAGTAGGGGACAGTTTTTTGCCTGTGCACATGAAGGGGACACACAGAGTTCTTGGAGCCATACAGTCCATATTGTTGTTTATTATCTATAGTAAGTAGCATCTGGAAGTTTCAGCTAAGGATCAAGCCTTAGTGTATTGGCCCTGTACAAACACCTAGTAAGAATGTCCCTACCCTGACACAAGCTTACAGTCTAAAAATGGTCCCTTAGATGGTATCACTCAGAGGGGAAGGTTAGGAATAGGATGGGACAGTGAAATGAGAAATGAACCTTGTGACTTCCTTTCATTGTCTAAACAAGAGCCATACAACATCAACGCTGATACCATCGTGTCCATCCCGTCATTAGCCAGATGTTTTAGGGCTGTGGTCCCTGGAGCGAGCTAGTCAGACAGTGGTAAGAAGGCAGCAGCTGTCCCAGTATGAAAGCACCTGCAGTGCTGCAACCCATGCTGGGGCCACAGAAACCACGTCATGCAGGGACAGGCACGTGGTTTGACACTGTCCTGGGCAGGAGAGTGGGGCTGGGCTACACTGCCTTGCTCAGCAGAACAGCGCATGGCTGCCAAACGTGCAGGGAAACCTCTTTTCAGAAAAACTGACCTTTGCAAAGTAATTTCAAAACAAACTGTGGATTTTTTTTGTGAAGTTTTTTGCTTTTCTTTTCTGAGATATTGTAGAGACTTAAAAACATGACTGAATTCGTGCATGCCATTATTTATTGAGCTATTTATGATGGGCATAGATTTCCCTAAGCCTCTAAAGACCCCTCCCTCCCCACTTCCCCAGCTTTAGTAATCAGTTCCCTTGTGCTACAACCCACGCTAGACTATTTTCTTCTGTCAAGTCACTCTCAAATTTTCCATCATTGGTTAAATTACTCAGGTGTATGTTAGTTTTATCTTCTTTTTTTGGTGAAATAATCTTTCAAGTCTATTTTGCCTGAGTCCCTATCATCCTTTTAGGTCTCCTGTATACCTTGTTGCTCTCCTAGCTCGCTCTTTAAAAGGCCCAGATTCAAAATACTGCTGCTACAGTGCTCAGTGCTTTACTTTGATGCCTACGATAATCAGTTGTGTCCATCAGAGCTTCCTGATGCTCTGAGGTCTCAGTGAATTGGAGCGGTTTGGACCCTTTTTGCACACAAACTTTTCTTTTTTTTTTTCCCTTTTTTTTTTTTTTTCCACTTACTAACCTTTTCTCAGAAGCTCCCCTCTGGATTTTGCTGCCTGTGTTCATCACAGCCTACACACCTTTTATGACCATGCTTGGCATGGGCCCTGGTTTGCCATCAGGGTGCCCCCACCTATGCATAAAGTGGCAGTTGCTTTCTGACATGGGAAGACACACTTCACTCAGTCTGTCACGTGAGCCAGCTTTAATCTAGTCTTTCCTTTTGGCTCCCTGCAGAGATCACAGATCCCTGTCTAATCCAGCTCCCTATCAACATATAGTTGAGTCATAGGAGCCTTTTCTATTGCTACATGTGATAGCGTTTTGCCATCAGAAGCAGAGCATCAGCCTGCTTGGCTGGGCGTCAGCACTGCCACCCAGCAGCTCCCCTTGTCTAGAAGTTGTTTTGATTCTTTTCTTAGACTTCTCCCTCTGTGTGTCTCACTCTAAAACATTAATTTCCTCTAATTAGAGCCTCCTTAACAATTCTTTTTTCCCCCCTCTCCTCTATTAATTTCCTCTAATTAGAACCTCCTTAATAATTCTTTCACTAAATCAATTTCCTCAGTTAGAACCACCCGCCATAATTTCTTTCCATCCTTTCAAAACCTGTCGGAGTAGCTAAGCAAATTATGCTTCTGAGTAATCTTTATCTCTTACTTGGTATTTTAAAAGAAGAACTGTAACAGGTTAGACAGGCACAATTTCCCCTGGCAGAGCTACACTGGTCTGACCCCATTAGGGTGTACTTAGCTAAGTGTTATACTATTGTGTACTTAATTAGGCGCTCTAGCTCTTCCTCTGGAACCAAGGTAGGGTTGTATTTATGAATGAATTAAACATGACACTTCATTACTCAGATCAGATTTACATGTCAAAATCCATCTTTAAAACAGATCAAATTGCTGTCTAAGAATATATAAAATGGCCTGGTCCTGTTAGTTCTCCTGTGAGGCAGCCATTCCTAACAACTTCTCTGCAGCCATGCCAGCTTTCTTCTTGTGACAAGCCTTTAAAGTAACAACTGCTTCTAAAACATGCTGTTTGCAAAAGTCTTCTTTGTTTTTAATTTAGGCAGTAAGTAAATATTCATGGTACACTGCTTTTCATGACCACTCATGCTGTGGGCCGAATCAGCAGTTAGTGAAAATGGGGAAGCAGCTGATTTACATCTTATGAACCATGGGTCTTAGTTTCCACTTCTACATTATACGATTTCTTCCTAGTTCAGATTGTAATTCACTTTTCTCTAATCCTTTTCTTTAGGCATAGATGGTTCTTGCCATAGCTGACAGAGAGCTGGCAGGAGAGCACAAAAAAGAGGAACCATTTCTGCCCAAACTTTCTGAGAGCACTGAGGAGGGCAGATGGGGAACGCCATGCATCGCTTGTTCCCCTTCCTGATTCTGGGAAGAAAAGGGGCATAGGTTGGTGGCAATTTGGAATGGGTGTGCAGTTCTCGCAAAGTCTGTTTTTTAATATAAATATTAGAAAGAAGAAAGTAAGGAAACCATCTGAGCTGCAGGAACTCTTCTCCACCACTAGTAGGTGCAGGGATAGCTGCTAGTGTTCCTTTTCCTAGTACCCATTTCTCAGGTTAGCACCTACTACACTGTTCACAGATCTGAGGATTTAAACACTTGTCCTTGTGAAGACAAGGACTGTCTCAGCTGAGACAGGCTGAAGACAGCTACCTTACAACAGGCATATGAGACACCTTCTAGTCTTCATTACATTACAGCTTTCTCCCCCTTTTGGCTATGTAAGCTGCATACTCTGGTCAAAGTCCTAAACCACGTGTCAGGATGCATTCATGGGCTCTTAGAGGGTAAGAGCCGGCCATTTAGACTCATGAAATGCTTTTCATCATCTAATGAAGATCAGCCAAGTCTCAATGAGTGGATGCCTCGGGGGCCATGTCATTCAACAAGCAGAGCAACCCATGTGGAATGCTCCCCAGATATCCTACAGTATACGCCATCTGTGCCACAACTCGCCTTCTAGGCAGGAACAAAGCATTTAGGCCAATCCCAGATACCAGCAGAAAGAAAGCTGTACTGCCATCCTCTCTGGCCTCTCTTTCTTTCTGACCTGTTCATGTCTCTAGCACTCCCACGAAGTCTATATTGATGAGGTGGTGTCGAAGTTGTAAAACCTACATTATTTCCTCTGCAGGCTTAAAACTATGCAGAAAACTCGATTTGCCATCACTTCCCATAGAATTTTGGACTGGGGTTGGATGGGAAAATGAAGCACATTCAGGTTTTTGTTTTTGACAAAATGCCTAACTTTTTGATAGGAATAGGACTTCTCTGGGCCATCTTATAAGAAGTCAAATGCTGGTGGAGTTGGAGAAAGGGTTGTTTGGGATGGGACGATTCTCTAAAAAAACAGGTTTGGGAGAAAAAAAAATGCTGTCTAGTTCTTCTCAGAAGAGATGAGATGAGAGCAGGAAAAAGGAATCAGCAAACTGGACTGTTCAGACTGATGATTAACTATAACAGGAAGAGACGTTGTTTGCTATGCTCCTTGAAGAGCCCATTTTGCCCATTTTGCTGGCTTCCAGTCCATTCCAGTTGAGCACAAAGAACAGCTAGAGATACAGATAGGCAATCCAGTAGACAATGTTGAAGAGCAGGAAGGCGGTGGGAAAGAACACACGAGAGTAGGAGTCCAGGCGGGAGATATGAATGCGGACCCTTCCCTCCCGCCACATCCCTGTCTGACAGTCCTCAATGCAGCAGAAGAATCTCTCACATTCCTTCCCTTCCAGGCATGGGGAGCCAGGGTCTTCATCCTCATCCTCCTCTATCTCTGGGGGCCAGTGCATGATGTTGTTGATGTTGATGGTGGTGAAGGATGGCACCACCTGGACACCAGCAGATGGCTGTAACAAGGAGGTAGAAATGGATTATAAGGAAAGAAAAGGCAAGAAAGAGTGTTCTAGACACAAAAACCCATGATATTAGCAATTAGACAGTTCGTAGCATAGGCACAACTGCCCATGGAAAGGGTTGACTGATCACTCCCTGTCTCTGCACCTGGTTTTAAATCACAACCATGGCATATTGCAGGGATTAACCACTCCCTACAGGACTTCAAGTTACCTCCCTAGCATCTTATGCCACAGCTTTAGACAGGAAGATCTAAATGCTCTGTTTTCCTATCTCTAACACTAATACTCAATGCATCAAACTGGGACTCTTCGGTTTCAGCTCTGCCAGCCTCTTTCCTCATTCCCCTGAGCTCAGCTATCTCTGGAGACACAGCACGTAGCCCAGACATGTCCTCTGGTTGCTGTCACCTGCAAAAGGAAAGCCGGGGGAAGGCTGTGACTCATAAGCTCTTGCTCCAGGAGATGGAGCATATCATCAGTTTTATGGAAGAACTCCCTCCACCCTTTCTGGGAAATGAGGCTGCCCAGGAAGAGATCTGGCTTTTTTGTTTTCAATTTGGACCTAATTCAGAGCCCTGTTTCAGCAGGAGTACCTGCCATGAGCTTGAATAGGTCTAAATGGCATAAAGGCCACTTTGGGTTTAATATCCCCACACTTCATTAAAGACACTACATTTCTTGATCTCTGCCATCTAAGATGCCTTCGGAGTCCATGTAGATCAAATTAGTCCAGGTTGGAGAGCCTAGATGTGGACTGCCTCATCTTAAAGCAGACGTTTGCATTTGGTCATGAGTCACCCTAAACTGTACTGATAAGCTCTGCAGTGACTGTGAAAAGAGACTGGGTACCTGGCACTGTACGGGATGACCTTATTGTAGGGGAGCTTCAGTCAATTTTTTTGGTTGTGTCTCACCTTTCGAGTCCTCAGACCCAACACAAAACATGGTTTGAAGGCCTCATGTACACAGGATTAGCGTGTTAAACAACTAAACAACTTCAGCAGTTTCCAGTGTAGGAGCAGGAGGAGTAATCCTAAATGGCTTGGGATTCTAAGAGCATCCACCTCCACTTGCCCCTTACACCTACCAGCCTGGTTTTCCTGCTGTTGTGCTCCAGTGGTTTCTTGTTTCCCACCAGGTAGTTGAGTGTGGCATACTCCATGAGAGCTGCGAAGACGAAGATGAAGCACACAGAGACAAAGAGGTCCATGGCTGTGATATAAGAAACACGGGGAAGGTGCTTGCGGGAGATGGTGCTCAGGGTGGTCATTGTTAGCACAGTGGTGATACCTAAGAGGGAAAAGAGTTGGTTCAGGTAATGAAGAGTACCACTTCTGTCTTCTGCATGCTCTGGATTGCCAAATCCCTGTTTTTCATCTCTGAAGGACCTGCCTGAACAGTGCAGGGGTGGGAGTCTCCCCTCCTACTGAAAGGAAGGTATGAGGGAGCAGAATGTCAGAAAAGGATCTGTACAGCACTCTTTTGGAAGCAGCCCTGTTGGACTCCACAAAGGACAGCATCGCTCTGTTCAGCCAGACTGTGGTCCTGCAATGTCCCATAACAATGCTCCATGGAATCAGATCTGTCTGAAATCAGGTCACACAGGTCATCAGTGTGGGCTGGTAAAAGAGTAGGGAGCTCAGCCCCTGTTTAAAGCTGCACATGATGAACAGCTGCTTGGATGACAAGAGGAGAATCCATGGGAAGGACATGCTAACATAAGCTATAACAGTGACAGATGGTTTTGGACAGTCAATGGATGAGTTGGGATTCAGTGACTGATGTCCAGCTGAGCCAGCAACAAGTGTGACAATATGACAGACATCATAGAACTGCTATTTCTGGATGATATGAAGCATGGTCCATGTGAACCATGCAAACGGCCCAGTGTGTATCCTCCCTTTATCTTTGAACATTTTCTCCCAGGATCAATTTGGCATAATGCAAGGCTCATTGAATGGGCAGAAATGGTAAGGAAATTATTTTGATATGAATAGGACTTGGAATAGCTTTTGAAACAGCAGCAATGCTCATAGATGTCTTTCTAGAGACCAAGTATCAGAGGACAATGCAAGTCAGCCCCAAGAGTTAACATTGTTGGATTTCATCCACCACTTTTAAGATGCAGAGAATGAGCAGAAACTCTTATGGCTCCTTTTTCTCAGTACTGATCTAAATATGCCTGCATGTCACTCTCTCCTTGGCTCACCCCAATCGCCCTGGGTGTATTTTCCTGCTGTATTTGCAGCTGTGATGTGACTTCCTATATATTTGAAATGCTGATGGAAGTGTCAGGGCTTATATCTCTCTAGTGTAGCCTGATGGGCTTGAATTGGTCTGGGGATCATTTGTATGAAGTACATCAGGGGCTGTTGAGAGAATACACTATTCTTGATGTGCTGAGGTCCCTTCCCACAGACAGACAGCCCCTCTCCTGGTGGAACCTGCCTGTGCTTTTCGAGGCAGCAAACAGAATGGTGTCAACTGTGTAGAATATTTTGCCCTTTGCTGCTTATTCCTTCTCCAGTCATGGACTATGGCATAACCTCACCTCCATTGGAAATGAAACCCAACTCCTCCTCCTGTTTTTCTCTGGGGGCGCCAAAGAAATTGATTTTGAGAGGAAGGTGGGGAGAGATGTTTAGAACAGAAGAACTCAGATTAGCCCTGCCTAATGCTGACAGCCCCTCGCCTCTCCCTCCCTCCTGGCAGAGGCTGGCATTTAAGGAGGGCTAAGGCAGGCTAGGAAGCAGAGCTTGCTGCAAAATACAGATATAGCCAAAGTGTGTTGAAATGTGTGAAGAACTCTCTCCTGCTCCTATAAGAGCAGGATTAGATCAACATGAGATTTATCCTGCTTTGAAGAGCCACTCCAGATTACTCAACAATAAGCTGTTGTCACATCCTGAATTCCCACTGTGGTGTGAATTGCAAAGAAAACTTGCATCTACTAGGCTTCCACCTTCTGCCAGTGCCCAGGACTGTATAATATGGCTCAGCATCTTTGTTCTTTGACCTTCATGTTGTTGAACCCACCTTGAGCCCTTGAGAAATCATGAGGAAATGCAGAATTGCATTTGTGGCAGGAGACCTTTGAACAGTATTGCAATGTTACATCATACCCCTTCCCTCTCACTTCAGAGTGTAAGAATACTACATGGTCAGCCTGGAGGAGGCTATCACAACCTGAGGAGGGAGTGTCACAAACAGGAAGATACAGAAGAGAATATCTTCCAGGTAGACGAGTAACATCCAAAAAAATGTGAAGTGCTTTAGGAACTTTCCCTTTTCAACACTGCCAGCCTGCTACTCTTGCAGAGTTCACAAATCACCAGACATGCAACAACAACTCTCTTACCCAGAGATGTCCGGGCTGGTGTGGAATCCCTCTTGATCCAGAAGGAAACCCAGGACAGAACAACAGTCAGGATGCAGGGAATATAGGTTTGAATGGCAAAATAACCCATACGTCTACTCAGATCAAAAGAAACTGTCATCACCATGTACTCCCCTAGGAAAGAACAACAGAGACATTGGAATTATAATGTGGCTTCCTAGAAAAGTAAAATTTGAGAATTTTGAGTGTTTCTATTGAGGTTTTCTTGTTTGAAGTGTATGGCTGGCTGGTTTTGCGGCTGGCCTGGCTAGTTACATTCATTAATAGCTGTGAGACTAGTTATAGCTTTCTATAGAAAGCTATTTAGGTGTAACAGGATACATGACCCACTGACCAGTTCTCCAACTAACTCTCTGAGCCGTGGCAAAGAGGTCCTTCAAAAACTTTTGCTGATTCTCTGGTTCTATCCCTGAAAATGTCCATGTGGCGCTGCACGTTCTCATTGCTCACTTGACAACTTATATCCCAAGTTCTTCTGTTTCAGAGGCTTACAGAGTTAAGGTTGAGATGGAGCTTGTACACAATTACTGAAAAAAGAATAACAAACATCAGCCAACCACTGGTTCCGCAAGAGGGGGTCTGAGCTCCATCTCCTCTCCCACCTGAACCCTTTGATTAAGGGCAGGTTAATTCATAGTAGCATTGTCCCTCCACAGCCCACAGATATCAGCAGTTATGACCCGCCCTATACTCTGCTTTCCCTCATCCTTCATCTCCATCACCTCTGTTGCCTCTAGCAAAGGCCCATTTTCTCAGTCTGAGGTTCTTCACATCAAGTCTAACTCCCCTTGACTCTGTCCTGTTGCGGCCTCTTTTCCCCACCATCACAGAGTTGCCCGATAACTCCGGTATCATCCACAAGGTATCTGACATGCTGGCCTTTCCATAATCTGTCTCTCTCTGGCTCACCTGCCCCAGTCCTGAGGACCTCTGAGGTGTTCCTCAGCCCTGTGAAGTCAAATTGGTAAAGTCTCCAGGTGCGCTGGTCAGAGACCTCAATGGAATAGCGCCTCCAGCGATAGACAATCTCCTCTCGTGGATAGCCATCTGGGAAAAAAGGCAGGGACATGACGGGGAGAGGGTACATGATGCGGCTGTACCCTGTCCCCCGTCTGGATTGCAATAGCTTTGGCATCTTACTGTAGATGCTTTGTAAACACATCTGAAGCCTTTGGGCAAGTATTTTGATGCCCTTGGGTTAGATTCCCCCAGACATCATCCCTGTTCAATATGAGTAGGGCCCTAATCTCCCTTTGTGTGCAGATTATGAATCCAAGGGATATGAAAAGCAATGCTAGAAAGAGAGCCTTTCTAAGCACAGGGACCTGGCTCCTGCAGGAAGGAGTGGGGCTTCTCCTGGCTCTGCTTTCTTGGCAAAGATATAAACCTAGTGTGAAGCAGGGACCTCAACACCTACCAGGGAGCTCCTCAGGGGAGGGAAAGAGTGAGAGTTTGACAGCTAACTAAAACTGTGCTTCTAATTATCAAGCAGGTATGGTATGTAGTGTTAATTAGCAAAGAATGAGGGACATCAGGAGACTAGTGGACCTTATCTCCTCAGCAAGCTGCCTTCCCCCAAAGCACCTCTAAGCCATGTGAGCTGCATCACTTCAGTGGCAGGTGTGACTGACTGGCCCCAATGCATGGGGCTGGGATTCTCTTGGTGCAGGCGGGATCTGGGCTAACTTACCCGTAGAGATGTGCCAGCATCAGTAGCCTTCTCAGCTGAAGAGAACAGATAAACAGGGATGGAGTTGGGAGATGTGATTATGGCCTTGGGAAAAGAAAGAAGGCCTCCTTTGGCCTAGAAAGTTGAAACAGCCCCTCACGGAGCAGGAGATGGAGGGAAGATGCTAAGCAGGACTGATGCCAGCTGAATGGATTTATTTAGGTCAGTAAGTCAGAGTGACAGAAAGTCAGTGAAAGTCCATGAAATAATCACCTGCAACTGTCTGTCCAAATTAAGGAGGAACTCAGATGCTATGAATCTTGTCCTGAATTCCTTCCTAGTGCAGGAATGGGAGGATGCTCCAGGGCATGGTGGACATTGACCCACGAAGAGGGTTATAGAGACTAGGTGAAAATACAGGTAAAAGGGACGATGGGGTCTCTCAGGGAGCATCTTACTGTGCTGAGGCTTCACTACTTGCCTTCTAAAACTATTTTTAAGATATGGATACTCACAACTGGAGAAAACCAGAGGGCACGAGTGAGTGTCCATTGGGAAATTCTGCAGCTGGAGCAGACATTCAGCCTCAATAGTCAGTCTGGGAGAGACAGAAAGAGAGAGAGGGAGCCTGAGTTTTTCTGTTGGGGAAAGTGGCTTGATTCCAACACCACAGTGTCACTAACAGAGGGATTTTCTTCCTTGCTCCTTTCTTGAGACTAATTTGTTGAAGCTGAGTTTGCAAAACCTTTCAAAACAGTAGCAAAACAAAACATACATTTGTACATTTTCAAAGTGAGGAAAAAGATGTAATTTTCACAATAAAAAGAGCTTTTTGTTTAGTGAGCTTACCAAATTAATTTATAGGAATAGAAATTTATGGGGACAAAAGCCAAATGTTTAGTATCAGAATAAAATAGCTGAACTAACCAAAGCAAATATTTAAAAGACTTTGGTCTGGGAAAGCCTTTATACTTCTGACTGCTGGGTACAGTTTGGAAAAATGCTTTGATTTTTCAGGAGCCTTCATCTCAGGAAACCCAAGTCTGTTTTGCAACAAGTGCTAGATATGTGGCAACATCAACACCACCAGACACCTACATCTTCACTATTATGTTTCAGGGCATCTGAAAACCTCCTCTGCCTCGATCTGCTCCTTCTTCCCTCTTCTCATCAGCCAG
Source organism: Tinamus guttatus (assembly GCF_059628265.1). Taxonomy (NCBI): domain Eukaryota; kingdom Metazoa; phylum Chordata; class Aves; order Tinamiformes; family Tinamidae; genus Tinamus; species Tinamus guttatus. The sequence continues at coordinate 13,493,477 of NW_028288821.1, read as the reverse complement.
CTACAGTGACTGCTGCGCATACCTGAGCGTATAGAGAACTTTGCCATCATTCCAGATGCGGAGGAGTTGATTAGGGGTGGTTATCCAGTGGGAGTCAGCCCGCTTGGAATTCCTGAAAAAGGTGTCAGGGATCCAGATGCGGCTCACCATGTTGGTGTTCAGTGTGAGGGCCTTGAGAGTACTGTTGAAACGAAGACGCCGGTCATACCACGTTTGAGCAAAGAAGATGTCGATGGTGTATTCCTGTCAAAGATAAGAAAGAAATATCTTTCTGAGAGGGATTCAGGTAAGGCAAAATCCTGCCTGCCAGCTATGAGGCTACTGCTTTGAAGCTACAGCCAGAATGTTTGCCTCTCAAGCTTGGGTGCAGCTGTTGGTGATCACAGATACCTTCCCTAGCTGGTGGATCATCTCTAGCTCAGGGTCAGGACGTCCACAGGGCACATAAGGAGAGCTGAGGAACACTGTGTGTTGGCTGGTCGCCTCAGCTGCAGTATGTTTGGCCAGACCCTTACCCAGAAATCCAAGATGGCTTTTCTGATGAACAACGACTTGGGCTTCTTCTTGCCAGACACCTCACGCTGAACACACTTTTTGGCACAGATATGTTAAGCACGGGCACTGGATGAATCTAATCCTAAATTCCTCCCCTCACTCCCCTAGGTTCAGCTACACCTTTCAAACACAGGCAAGGAAGTCTGCTTGCCAATTTACCAGGGAAAACAAAGAGGCAACTCTTTCTATAACATACAGTCCAGCAGTGATCCATACTCATTTTTACAAATAGCAGTAGCAGCACTGCGTATAAACCTGGTGAGAACTCAACCTTAACATGCAAGGTTTAGACCATAAACGGATCAGCTAGCCCAGAGGACAGTGTTATCCCTAGTATTATATGGAAAACTCGGGCATTAACCATACCAAGGCAGATACCTCTTGCTGAGGATTAGAAAAGGAAACCAACCAGGGCACGGTCTGCTCAGGGCTTGTCTCGGTGCAGCCATCTCAAACTTTGCTTGAGCCTTTTGCAGTCAGAAAAAAAAAAAAGTTTGCACCATAACAAGGAGTTTTGATTTTGGTGTGAGACAGGGTGTCTTAGCTCACCCATAAGCAGCACTTCTGGGAGGCTGCTCCCAACTGGACTGGGCTGGCATTGGTCCACATCATTAGCCCACTCTTCAGCCACTTGCTGCTCCAGTGAGGCAACTTGCTCCTTACCCTTTTTCTCAGGCTGCCTGCAGAGATGCTGATGAGTGCCATGCAGCAGTGTGCCCAGCACTCAATAGCTGTCTGAACCCACAGCCCCAAATTCAGCGCCAGCAGCTCATACGAAAGGCCTTCACCTGTTCCTGGCAGCTCTGCTGACTTCTGCTCGTTTTCATTCCTGTTAAACCCCCAAGACAACGGGGCCACTGCTTCCCTTGCTCATGGGCAGAGATGAACAGCGTCTGACTTTGCCATCTCTTCCTCCAACTGTCTTCCCCATCTATTGATTTCTTGAATTTTATGAATGCAGCACGTCCTCCCTCTGCTGCCCTCACTGCTGGTTCGGAGCTGACTTCCTCAACCATGCCATTAAAACAGATGCGCTGCTCTTGGAGTACTCCCTTGGACGTTGTGTCCCACCTGAAGGAGGCAGAGCAAAGCTGTGTAGGACTCCCTGCTTCATTTTCCTTGCCCTCGCTCCACGGTCAGGCAAGTGGTAATGAAAGAGATTGGTACTGAAATCATTCCTTGCATAGGAATGAGGTCACGAGAGAAGAGCACTTGCTGACAGGCCGTCAGTTCACTCCCTGGGCTGTGCCTCCACCCTGCTCAGAGGCAGGGATGAGCCAAGGTGACACAGATGAGCTCCTAACACAGCCCGACCAGGGACATATGCTGCACTTCAGCTAGAGCAGGTTCAAAGTGAGGCCATCACCTCCATAGCTTATTCAAAACACCCATGAGGAGGCACTAATCTCCCTTTGGAGGAAGACAGGTAGGATAACAGCAGCATTCAAAGCCAGGCCCACAGCACATCTGCGGCTCAGAAAGATGAAACTGGGAAAGCTCACCCCAGCGCTCGGCGCCCTGGATCACCCTTGGTGCTGCTCAGAGATGTAGTGTGTGGGCAGTGGAGACATGGCTGAGGTGGGGAAGCAGCCAGACAGAGCCCACAGGCAGGCAAAAAAGCCCTGGCACAACACAAACAAGACAGGGCAGTGGGAACCCAAGAGAAGAATGATGGTGGGGAGGGAGACTTCCTGCCGCTCGAGACTATTTTTCTTTTCCTTGCAAGCATCAAAGCCAAAAGAATACGACCTTTGGCTCCCTCTTTCCCCCAACCCGCTCTCCAAAACCCTCTGCAAATCCCTATTTGAGCTGCTATGAGCTGCCAACACATATGGCATAGGAGGAAGCAAGCAAAAATGCAATGATAAACCCATGTTAGATGCCATCATCAACTTCCCCTCTTAATTGTGAGCACCTGTGAGAACTCACTTCTGACCTGGCAACAGATGCCCTCTTGTAAATTTTAGCATTCAGGTCTTAGATAACCAATGCTGAAGTTTCTGGAGAGTTCAGGGTCAGATGTCCCAAGTCAGCACTTGCTGCCAAGGCCAAAATTTCAGAAGGGACCAGCATTAAAGATCTCCCCTGGTGCCATTCATATCCAACCTTTGCAATGCCTGCAGCACACAAGCCACTAAGCTTTTCTGAAAGTCTGAGAGGTTATTGTCCCCGTCCTGCGGTTTGATCTAATTTCAGCAGCTATTATAAGCACAGCTATTCATGGGGAAGAACTTATTAGCTGAGTTCTTTCCCTCTAGATAGGAAAACCATTGGGAAATGTTGGTATTTACAAATGTATTTTCATTCAGAATTATCTGAAGCAAGATTTATACAGAAATGCCCTGGCCTTCAGTCATTTCTCCAATAATTCTTTCTGGCTATTACTATTCACAATTCACTGCTTTCTCTGCACGGCCAGCAGATACTGTACTCTTAAAATTTTTCTTTCTTCCAAGGGCAACAAAAGCAGTCTAGAGTGATTTTTTTTTTTCTTTCCAGAGATCTTGCCTCAGAAATCTCAGGCTGCAAATCTCATTCCTCCAGCATTTTGGTGTGATCCATTCCTCCAGGCTGGACTCTGCTCCTCTCCCAGGGAGCTCAGACACAGCCACCTCCACTCTAGCACCAAGGGGATAAACCCTTTTTGCTGTCGACTTTTCACCTTAACCCATGCTTTGGGCCCAAACTTGGACACCTCCCAGCTTTGCATCGTTCCTGGAGACTTGAGAAGCTCTGCCCACCCGCAGCCGAGATACCGTCTGCGTTGCTGGTGAAACACCTCGCACAACTATGACTCTGCACTGAACAGCCTCTGGCCAGTGCTCAGACCCGTCTCTGAGCACTGATCAGATTATCACAGATCTGTCCAGCTTAGCTGTAGGCATCTGCCTGAGTTGATCAGACCAGGAGGCCCCTGACTGTGAGCAGGATGAGAAGGGGTAGGCATTTTTGGAGGGAGATGCCAACTTGAAGTAGTGCAAAAGTGCAAGTCCTCTTCTGGGGATGTCTTACATTCTTACTGGCCTTAAAATGAGTGCAGTCTGACCTAGGTGGAATATCTAAAGTTTTGCAGGAAGTCTTGCAAGTCTCACTCTCTCAGTGAGACCTATGGAAGTGCTTCTGCTTGAATTCCTGCACCCCTAGTTCCTCTCTGCCACTGATTAATTCTTTGGCAACAGGAAGAGATTTCTTCATACCTCAATATCCTCCCGTGGAAAAAGGTTATTATAAAATACACCTCCAACATTACTGCACCATCTGCTGTGCAGCACGCGGAGGTTGTTAACTTGTCGCTAAAAGCATGGGCTTTTTAGCTTCCTCAACAGAAGGAGCTGAAGAAATAAGCTCCAAGAGTTAGCTGTGCCATTTGGAGTACATTTGGAGCAGCACGCACATGTTGACATGCAAACAATATCACACCAAACTTCAGTCGTAAAATAACAAAGCAAACTACAAGTGAGGCAAATACTGAAGACAGCCTACCCCACATACTCCCACGTGTGTATCCAAAGCCAAGGCATGCCCTGCAGCATCTCTGCAATGAGCTGTGTCCACTCAGACCCACCTCAGCCTTCCAGCCTGTCCCCAGCGGTCGCTCGTCACCCTGATCATCTGGCAAAGCTCCACATCACTGATCAGTCCTCTCTCATATCAACAGCCTAGACACTGGTGGGATCTTGTTTACAAAAAAATGGTGACATTTCAAAACAATTAATTAATCTGTCTCATTAAAGAGCGTTTGTGGAAATATGTGGATGTGGAGTTGGCAGGATAATTTCATCTTGGAAGAAAAAATAAGAAAAGCTAACAATAACAAAAACATTTTAATCCACTTTCAAAGCCTTCCATTAAAAAAAAAAAGTTTGAATAAAAAGCTCTGGAATTTTGTTGGGAAGAGTTGTTTCAGCGAAAACCCCCCAAATTTTAATTGCCAAAAAAAAAAAAAATCAGAAATCAACCCACCCCCAGCACAGGACAAGTGGGAGCTGGTCACCGTTGTCACTATGGGACACCAAGCAGTGATACCCCAACCCCTGTTCCTGGCATGATCCCAACCCAGCTGCTCTGCCTTAAGCTTCATGGTCCTGGAGTTCCTCACATCTCAACCATCCCATTCCAAACACACACGTGAAGTCCAGACCCCAGATCCTGCACCAAAGCCCTGAGACAACGAGGGCTTCCAGTTTGGGTTAGCTCCTTCCTGTGCCTTTTCTCTGCCTCTTCTGTGGTCCCACGTGCACATATGGGGAACCAGATAAAATTTCCACCTCAGTTTGGGCCCAGGAAGCTACCCCAGATTAATTTCAGCCTGTGTTCAGAGTTGTTATGGGTTTGGATCACCTAAGTGCAGATTAATGGCTTAAACTCACAGGGTTAGCGTGACACAACCTGCAACCAACGGGATGTGTTTTCATGTTATCTTGTACATCAAACGCACATAGCTCTGCAGGGCGAGAAGATCCTTATGATGGGTAATTTTTAAATGGCTCCAAGTGAGTTTGTGCAATGCGGCTGACTCCACCACTAGAGTGAGTTTAATGGGGCGCTGAGAAATCAGCATTCCATGGTTCCTCTCTGTTCATCAACAAGATTCTTTCTCAGCTTTCTTTAACAGCTCAGTTTTCTGACAAATGCCACAGAGAGATACGCAATGCCACAAGATAAAGTTGTCTTCCTAAATTAGGTTAAAACCAGGAAACAGATTCCTCCATTTTTCTTTGAAGGAGAGATACCTTGCAAAAAATCCTCAGTAACAGTTGGGATGAGAGATTAATACACCGGGCAGTCTCATGCTAGGTTTCGCTGTATGATATCATTCTTTATGCACAGAGCCTCATTCCCTTTGCAGGTCCAGGAGAGGTCCCTCACAGTGGTGCAATCAGGCTGCCTTCCTGGGAAGCGTGGCTTGCACTTTATGTAGACTGATGTGAATCTGACAGGTCTGCGCTTAACTACAGAGCTGAACGAAGTGAGCATTAAGGGCAAACGCTTCGAGGTGCTGCAATTCCAGGATATCCGTGCTGGGGGTTATCAGGGAAGCCTCAGGGTGCATTTCTTTCAAGGCCTGGCCAGGCGCCCCTGTACAGCTCACTGCAAGCCAGGAAGCTTCTCTTCCAGGCTCCCTCTTTTCCTGCAAAGCAGGAGTTGGTCCAAGCGTTTTCCCTCCTGGCAACACCATACTGAACAACTTGCCCTGAGCAGGCAAGGATTTCCCGGCCACAGACATCCCCTCCCCTTCCCTCCAAGCCTGCAAACAGACCTGGCAAAATCACAGGCCCGGGCAGCTGGGAGGAGCTGGTTCCGTGGCCCAAGGCACGTGCTTGGTAACAGCAAAACGTCCAGAGACACTCTCTGCACTCTGGTAAGCCAGCAGAATAACCTCATTTTAAAATAATCTTCAAAGCTGATTTACACCTTACTGTCCCCACAGTTTGCAGGCAGGAATATGCTTTTGGCCAGAAATGTGTGAGAACTTCTGAAAAGCAGCAAGCAGCGAGGTTGTCTATTAGCTGCGGAAGCTCTTGCCTGACACCAGCCGCCTTAATGAGTGGCAGGCAGCGACTCCAGAGTGGCTGGAGGCTGAGTTTTATCTCCAAAGCACAAAGAGCAAAAGAGAGAGATCACAAGTTCCCATTTGGCTTCTGAGGTCCTTCCCCCTGCAAACTGGAGCCCCGAGAGCTTTCTGCCAGTGACGCTGGCATGATGAGGGCAGCCTGGGAGGACAGTGCGGGCACAGCTCTGAGGATCTGCGTTTTGAAGGTGACACACTGAACTTCCCATCTGTTTCACTTCTGCAGCAACACTGGCAGCACTGTCCTTGTCGGAATGCCTTTCACCTCTGTCCAGGGAAACTCAGCAGAGACAGTGTTCTTTTTATAATACAAAATTCACTGTTAAAAATCATCTCTCTTGCCAGGAGCCTTCACACGGGACAAGCTGTACACACTACTCTGCCAGCTGCTAACCCCCAGTCATGGCTTGCTCACCCTTGGAGTCTCTCTAAGTGGGAACTGGACAGGGGAGTAAAAAATAAAAAAATAAAAAAGTGTTGACTTTTGAGATCTCTAGCTGCATGATCCTACACACCCCTCCTCACACCTGCTCCCACACACATGCGACCAGGGCCACCTTCCCTGCTCACAACTGGATGCAGAGACATGCACTTCCCAGGACAGCCACTGCACTGTTGAAGCTTCCCTCACACGGAACTGGCACCAAAGATGAGGATAAACCAGAGAGGTACAAACTCAGAAATGGGTAGCTGGAGTGCTGGCATCCTCCAGGACCTTGGCTGCAGACCAGCCAGGTGCTGGGCAGATTAACTGCTTTGAAGCTGAAGTGCTCTGTGTATGTTCAAACGTCAGCTGCTTTCTCTCCATTCTGCTTTGGAATAACCCAACACTAGCTTCCTCCTAACCAGGAAAAGGCAGCTCTTATGACCACAGCATCTAACAACCTGAGCCTATTTCTCCTCCAAGACCTTCATTTCGAGCTGTTCCCTTGCTATGCCACTCACTGTCCTTCAATGATGTTACTGTCTCATGTGAAACCCCAAGATAGCTCGCGATTTCCGTGGTGTCTGTTCCTCTTTCCATGGGAATGTAGCCCGGCACACAGGGTCTGTCACTGTGAGTCCCAGGGGCATGTGACCTAGATGTGTGTGTTTTAGCATCTGATTAACAGTTATTACCCAAAGGATCAAGGAAAGTCCTTGAGTCGAGACATGACATCAGCCAGACTCTGGTTTATAGAGGCACACTCTGTCTGTGCTCTCCCTGCTGAGGTTATTACTGCAAAGGCAGTGGCGTGGACACGGGGCGCCATATGCAGGTGGGGCAGCATAATTCAGTGGGAGGACACTAAATACTTCAACAAAATATTGTGCAGAGTAGCACATGAAAGGAGCTGCCTGTTTTTAGTCTGTCTTTTTTTTCCATCACTCCCAGGACAGGACACGCACTGGGTGGAAAGTCATGTGTAAGCACCTTCCAATGCAAGCAAGGATGCAGCTCAGTTACTGCAATCTCTAGGAACTGCCTGGGCTGCTTGCAAAGCAAAGCCACGCGTGTCAGAAGTCTTGTTTGCATGTCAAGCCTTACTGCTGAATGCTTAAAAGCTCCCCAGGGTGCTGGGCGTGAAGCAATTCTGTGCAGGAAGGCAAAGGAGATGGAGGGGAGAGAAGAGGTGAAGACTGAGGCACATCAGATAACTGGAAGTGAATATTTAGCACTTTGGGCAAGTGCTCTTCTTTCTTTGTCCTTTCAGCTGATGAGGTGTTTGACAAGACGAAAGGAAATCTCCTTTGAAAGGGCTGAAAGAGGACGGAGCAGTCTCACTGCACACAGTTACCTCCTCAAGGTAAGATGAGAAGCTGGTATTTCTTCAGTTACACCTCACTGTGATTGAAATGAGACACCAGAGTGGGCAGCATGATGCCACACGAGATGAGGGAGCAATGGCTGCAGTCACGGTACCATGCACTATGTGCCACTGCACCATGTACAAGGTGAGGGTGGATAGAAGGACCCTGTGGGTCTCTTGAGGAGTCCAGTCCTAAATGCTGGGCATTTCTCCCCCTCTCCAATCTGGCACCTGATACGGAAGGGACCTGCAGTCTGGCAGCACTGCTGGGCTTTTCAGACCCAGCACAGCCTAATTCTGCTGCTGGATGATGGCCAAAATCAACTATCCCTCTGAGATTTAAGGTCTGATTCTCATTTACCCCCAGTCCCCTTTGCACTGCCTGGGTAGGCAGGCCGTGTGTGGTTCAGCTGTGCAAGCACCAGGGAGACAGGACGATACCCGAGGTACCGACCCAGCTCCCGAGCCCCTGTGTTCCACAGTCCTCCTCTCCCAAGAGCAGGTGAGACTGCGCAAAAACCCTTGCACTGCCCAGGAAGGAAGACAGGATTTGCTTGTATAAATCCCTTTCTAGCCCTCACTCTCAAGGGGGAAAAAAAAAGCAAATGAGAAAAATCTGAGATAGTTCAGCTTTTGCCAAGGGGGGCGGGTTTTGTGCCCTCTGCAGAAATCCTCATTCCTGACACTGTTCTCTCCTGGCCAAAATGAAGAGGAAAGAGGCCGGGAGCATATTGTGCTCCGCTGACTCTTTCAAGGAACCCTCTTTCATGTTGTTTCTCATGACCACTTGCTGTGCTTCCAGCTTTCTCTTTCTGCCCTGCCAGTTTCTCAATTTAGCTTTGTTTTTTTTCTCAGCCCTTCTTTTCATGACACCATAAAAATCACAGTCCAGCCCTAATGAGATTTCAGAAAGCACCAGGCTGAGGAAAATAGCCGGAAGAAAAGAATCAGGCCACAAAAAGAAAAAGGGGCAGCATCTTAGCAGACCTCAGCACCACAAAGAGGACGGAAGCTCAAGGGCAACTCTGCAGGAACCCAAATGCAAAGCTCATGTGCAAACAGCCATGAGCGCTGGGAAGGGCGCTTCACACAACAGTTTGCTCCTCATGGTGCAAACTGAGGGCCTGACATTCCCATTCCCAGCTCCCTCCTCACCTCCTGGCAAGATTTATCCCTCAGATCCCCTGTGAAAGCTCTGTGAGCAGCTGCACTGCAGTTCAGGGCTATCAGGTCACCCTGGACTTTTGGGATTCCTTCCCAAAAGGGGGTTCACGCATGGTGGGCCACATGATAGAGCAAAGTTTCTGTCCGCAAGAAGAGTAATTGCAGTACCGGGACCGTCGCCGAAGTTTCTGCATCACCACTATGTGACTGCATCTGGCAGCAAGTAGTGCCCCAGCAGACACACTGCTGCCAGCCCCATCACCACCCCATCACACATGTGCAGCCAGAGGCTGTTTGGCCTTCACACGCAGTACAGATTCACAACAAAAATGAAGGCTGCAGCCTCGAGACACGTCCGCAATCCACCACTGCAAGACCGTGGAAGGAAATTATCAGCTTAATCATTGGCGTTGCCTTTGCCTTCAACTACTCTAAGGAGCGAACAAAGAGAAGTTCATGCAGTTACGTTCCTTGTCCTCCTACCTTGCTGTGATGACAAAAGCAACCACCTAAATCCCACAAACATTTCCCATTTCTCTGTCTCATGTCTCCATGGAACATCTTGTCTCCTTGTCCCTGCTATGCTACTAAGAAAACACCAGTGTCTCTACTGAGGAGTGTGAAAGATCATTCAGAGGACGCAGGTCTGGCATGGGAGATACAGATAAATGAGCAAAGATAAGGGAGAAGACAGGTAAATCAGGAGAGGAGGTGTGAGAAACAAAGTGAACACCATTAGCAAAGTCCTGCTGTGACCTTCCCTGCTCCCCATGCACATGGGGATGGGGTGCTCCCTGACACGCACACCTGGGTGCTTTGATTCACCAGTCGAGAGCTCTGCCTGTTCTGGTGGGCAGCCCCGGGGAGGTGAGCAGGCCCCCTGTGATGGGAGCAAATCCCGCTTCTGACCTAGCACCCAGCTACCAAGCGGGTTCATCACCTCCACCGCTCAGAGCGGCCAGAAGAGGAGGACTTGGCTGGAGACTGGCACCTCTTTCCATTCTTCCCTTTCAAGCTGGTCTGAAAATAGCTCTTCCTTTGCACCGGCATGGGCTGCAGCACACTGAATATTTGGCCTCAAAGATCAAGGCATAAAAAGGCCCTTGATGTGCATTGCCTCTGGTCATCCATGAGCACTGAATGCTGAGGAACTGCTGAGGAATAGACTCTGTTTTGGAAGAGTTTAGAGCAGCTTTTCAGGGAGAGGCAGGACTGCTTCACTTGAGGGTGTGAGAAACAGAACCCATTTCCATTTAAAAAGAGAGCTTTTGTTGAATATAAACTAAAAGTGTTACAACCTAAGATTAATTACCTCAACTTCATTGTTTCATTCAGAATACTTTCCCCCCTCCATAACAAAATATTACATTTCACCATCATCTATTTTATGCATTTCACTTCAATTTTTACACACAAATGCTTATTTTGATGCTGGAGTTACAGGACAGAATTTGCCACCACATGAAAATCAAATAAAAACAATCTGTTCTTATTGCCCATAAAGTCCTTTTCTCCCAGAGAAGCTTTATAGCTCATCTCAGAACTTTGGCTGTTTGTCTCACAAGGGGGCTGACAGAGATAGAAAGCCCCTTGGCAGGGGTCCTGGCTGTCCGGACTGAAAACCCTCATTTCTGACCAGTTCTTGGACTTTTCCCTCACGTACCTTAAATATCTTGAACTCTCCCATGTCAAGATCTAAAGTCTTCAGCTCAGATAAATCAACTTTGCCTTAAAATCATTCGGCCCATCAAGTGACAACTACTGGTACAGCTCAGAGCCTGTATCTTTCAGAGGGGCAGCACTTTCCCTTTGACTTGGAAGGATCAATTTAATGAGGTTCAGAGCACAGATTAGTACCAGAACCAACCACATGCTTCCTGGCCGCTCCACAAACACGCGTCTCTGTACGACGAAGTGACAGGCCTGCACGTAAGCTAAGAGCAGCTCCATTGGCCAACACGTTTGTGAGAAAAGCGGCCCCATCAGCACTTTGCTCAGTGATGTGCAGCTGTCCGCAGCGGCCCCAAGCCCCCATGCATGGCCGCTATGGGCAAGGTGCCTTCCCTCCACTCCTCGGCCTGGGCGTCGTGACAAAAATCTTTCCTTTACCATCCTAGCAGGGGTTGCCAGGATGGGAGGATATTGTCCCAGCTGCCTCCCTGGGTGCAAGGGAGGGTGCAAGGAAAGCAGTCCCCATGGTGCCCTAAGATGCAGAAACACACGGCTGGGCAGATGCACCTGCAGACGTGGCCGCAGCGGTCACGAACTACAACGGAAGATTCTGTATGGGTGGCAGTGGGGAATTACAAGTGACAGCCACTCACCCATGTGCACAGCCAGGACACAGGCTGATCTGGAAGCGCCCGTCTGCAACTGCCTGCGAGGGTTCAGAGCAATCACAAACTCACACAAAGACCAGTGAGGAAACGGGAGTTTGCTCTGAAGACTGGCATGACATGAATGCAGATCAGAGCTGCTCCTGCCAGCAGAAGGCCAGAAATTGTGTCCATGAAGGAATTTACAAGAGCCACTTAATTATGAGTGCTGACTTTCCCGTCTTGCCTGCTGTCCGGAGTCCTGCTGGAGCTGCGGGTTACACGAAGGCACCCGTTTGCCAGCACTGATAGTGCAACAGCCAGTTTAAGAAACCTGAGCAAATCCAGCTATTCCCCATTCACCAGCTGGCGGGAGAGCACAGATATTAATTAACTTCGGGGCTTTGCTCTCCAGAAATACCTCTGAAGAAAAGCACTTTTCCCTCCAGGAGGCAGCTGTCCAGACTTTCATATTTTATTTAGCACCGATTTTAGAGGCAGAAGCCCAGCTTTCTGTTCATCTCTGCTGATAACAGAGTCCTGTTTTCTGCACAGTAAACAGCCTATAAATAAAATACCGACACGGATGTCACACTGAAAATATCTGGAGGGGATTAGTATATGTTCTGGATAATAAATGGAGCTGGTTGAATTATTCACAGTGAATAAATCAGCCCTTTTCTGGTTTGGGAACAGACCCTGAATCTTGGAAAGCTCTTGGGATATGTTCCGGACAGGAATAACTCATTTATTTCATTAGGGCCGCTTCTGTGCGGTTCGTGATTTGTGATACTCATCTTTATCAGGGACCAAATCCTGCCCTAGCACATTAGGTTGGTGTGTGCCCTGTGGCTCTTGAAGAGATTTATACTGAAGCCCGACTTGCTGCCCACAGGCCAGGTCCTGCCGAACACCGTTGGATGCTTCAGCATCGCGTTGCGCCCAAGACGCGGATGCACCAGGGCTATGAGCTTCCAGGGCCACCCCTGTGCTTCCTAGGGAGATGATTCATGAAGCTTTTAAAGTCCTTCCCGTGGAGAAGTGCTGTGTGACTGCTGAAGTCTATTATCATTGGGAAAGTGGAGGGAGGGGGAAGAGAGAGGGGAGGCGCAACGAATTCCCTTTACCTATAGGCTTATCTCGTGCTCACATATTCAAGAATCTTAAGAAATATGCCATTTCCATTTCATTTCCTCCCTACTTATTCCAAAGCAGCCAAAGCCAAGTATAATCAAGACTTAAGTGTTCCTCAGAGCCAGACAATTATTACTGGCCTTGCTTCCCCTGTCTATTAAGGAGAAACGAGGATATTAACCCAAGCCTCGCAGCAGGACAGCCCGGCTGCAACCTAGGGCTTCCCGCAGCAGCTTGCGTGGTTACTGCTTCCAGCGGAGCGCCGGCTCCGCTCCTCGGCACGGGGCTTCGGCACGGACACCCAAGGGCTCCAGCAAGGCTGCTGAGCCCCACGGGGCTGCGATTCAGCAGCTCTGAAAGGCCTTGCAAACAGGGCAGCTACCCCTGAAGGGAGGTCGAGCTGAAGCCTTTCTGCACGAAAGCCCCTTTCTCCCAGCTCTCCCTCTGCCAAACCCACACCCTCTTCCCTGGCTACTCGGGATTTACATGGGAGCAGTCAGTGGGGAGCTCTATTCACTCATGCTGTGCTTATACTTCTAAATTATAAAGTGTGTCAAATGAGAATTTAATTTATATTTAATAAGACAAGTTTTGTAAATCAATTATTCATCAACTGATAACACATAAACATTTTCCCCCGTTTTCTCTCCCCCCACCAAATGCACCACACATGCAAATCTACTAAATCTATTTTGCAATGCTTCAGACATGGGAGAGTATGTTTTTCATCCTCAATTTCGTTAGTGTGTTGCATAGTAACTACTGCTTAGGCAGAGCATTATAAATTTAATGGCATACAGCATCTCTTAAAGAGGGAAGAGGGGAATAATGAACATGGGTATTGGGACACACCACCACTTTGGATAGGAGGCTACTGCAGCATCGTGCTCACTTGGAGCGCTCAACTACAAGGCTTGCATTTTGCTCTGCAAATGAGAAAGGCAGCAAAGGACATAGCAGCTCAGGTCTTTAGGAGGGAGCTTGGAGCAGGACTTGCTCTGTCCCCAAACCGGGATTAGAAGAACTTTTTCACTCCCACCCATGCGGATTCTCACGGACACTTCACGGACATCCTCAGGTCTGAAACACATTTGGCCCCAATATTTGGCAACCACTCTGCTTCTACAGCATCATTTTCTGAGAGTTAAACAGCCCTAAAGGAAGGTGATCCAGAACTCAAGGTGCCCTTGACACCAGTTAAAGCTATAATCCACAGCAATAGAGCCATTTAAAAACAAAACCAGGAGCAAATCCCTCCAGCAAACAACCAGTCAGCAGAAAATTTCAACTCAAAGTCTCCTACCTTAGCCCCCACAGCTGCAGCCCTCCCTGGCACCTCTTCCACAAACATGCATGGAGAACCAAGGTTGTTTTTCATCACCGTATCAAAGCACCAGGCTCGGATTTGTCCGTGCCAAGGAGACTGGGACGCCCGAACGCTGTCTGTGTGATGGTACCTAAACAGGCATCCAACACGCGCATCTCGCAGAGCTGAGCTCCTCCTGCCCGGCCTGCCCCCATAGGCAGCCTCGCAGGGAGCATCGCCCCGCTCCACGGGCGGCTTTGCTGCCAGCCCCGGCCTGGTCTCATGGCTGCAGCCCCAAGCAGATGCAGCACCAAGCAGCCTCCTGGCTGAGAGGCAGAGCAGAGGGATGGCGCAGGGGGACACAAGAGCTCGGGTCCTCATGTGTGTTGCTGCTGTGTTTTCATTCTCTCTTGGGATGCCAGAGCCAGCTCCTTCTCACAGGGAAAAGAGAATTTCAAATTTGTCTGAACACCTAGATAGGAAACAAGATAGCCATTTCAGTCTACAAAAGATACCGGGAAATCACTTTGTGTTTCTTCCCTCTCCAAACCTGCCTGCTTTCTGCTGACTCCTGAATATTAATGTTATTTATGACAAGTGATCGATGAGGGGGATGCAGAATTCACACCCAACGCAGGGCATTTTCAAATCACCTTTTCATTTCTAAGGACCTGAATCAGTTTTGTGTCCTGACATGATTTATCACTTTGAGGTTGAGCAACGGCTACACAGGACCAGCCTCCAGGCACTGACAGGGTATTGCCAGGCTGAAGGCAGCAGAGAGCACTTAACTCTTTGAGAGGAGGGCAAGAGACCACAGGACACCCAATACTTGACTATATTGCTTAAATTGGAGTTTTCAGTTCCACCAGCCTGTCAGACTCCTGCAGCTTTTGGCTTCAGATGCACAGACAACACGGGGCTGTGCTAAAAGCCATGGTAATGGTGGTATATCCTCTAAAAGCAGAGCCAGGTTATCACCTGCTACCAGGCCTGCCGTGCAAGGGACAAACGCCTACCTAGAACACTGCCCCTGCAAATGCACCTAGAAGAGCTAAGTGACACCTCCCCTCCAGGGGGGCCTCCAGCTCATACGAGGCTCTGTGTGTGCAGCAGGGACTAAAGCTGCTCTGACAGAGCATCCCCGGAATCTCACTGGGGCTCAGGAGAGATTCCAAGTTGAATCCTTGTTCTCTTCCCTCAGAAATATGCATTACCTCAGGCTGTGTATGGGAAAAGGGAGAGATCTGACATCCAAGACAGATCTGGAATCCAAGAGGAAGCAGAGCTTCCCAGGTTAAAAGAAGCCCTGCAGGAAAGGAGAAAAGTGCTGGCAGTGGCAAGTGGTAAATCTCCCCCAGGAAGGGCAATCTGCATGGTAACTTTGACACCAGAAGGACCCACAGAGTGGCTGCATTTGTTTCACAAGTAGGAAGTAAAAAGCAAAACAAGAGTGGGCAAAGCAGCCAACCGAGCAGTGGCACCATAGCTTTATTGCAACCCTTTTCTTATTTCTTTAGGAGAAGCCATAGCAGGATGCAACTTCTCATGAGCAAGGGGAACCATTCGGCCACACTGATGGCAGAAATTTGCCATCAGTGTTGTAAGATTTGGGCACAGCCTTCTTCAGTATCTTCATTATCCACCAAAGATCTTGAGGAGAAAGGCTTTCAAGCTCAAGGGCATCACAGATTTAGACGTTAGTAAAGGGATAGTGAGAGAACAAGAATGTAGAGTCTGCTTAGGGGTTCCGGTGCAGATATACCCTTAAATCATTGGCCACAGCTGGCAGATTTGCCTTTCAATGGGATGAGACCAAGCAGGGACCCCCACTCTGGCAGCACCCAGGCACCTTGGGCAGACTGTGCAGCCAGTTGTGATTGACACAGCAAAATACCACCAGTCTAAGAGCCCTCAGCTCTCTGGGCTGAGCAGCTTCCTCCCTGGCAGAGCAGCTTCTCCCCATGGCATTCACATTAACAGCAACTATCCAGCGCATCGATATCCTCCTCAGCTGGGAAGGCTCCAGCCAGGCAGACCAGCTCCTAGGCAGCAGCTTCTCCAGCAGAGCCCTGCAGATGTAGGCGACCTCACACTCCCAGCTCACATTATGTGCACTGGGACTCTGCCGGGGATGCCATGCACTCACAGAGCCCCATTTCACACCACGTAAAAGCTCCTGCTGACTCTAGGAAAGAGCCAAAGCACCTTGGTTCAGCTGCTCTAGGAACAGGCAAGCCTGTCCTCAGCAGCATTCTGGATCCTCTGGTGTCTAGGAAGGGCTGAGCTCACACAATAGCTTTTCCCACATTAGGGATGGCTATTAACCATCCCATGAGATGGCTATTTTCTCTTCCTGGCATCCTGTTTTCACAAAAACTGCAGGGATTGAATCCATACAATGCCCATATGCTGCCAAACATAGTTGGTATTAGGCCTGTGGATCAAAAGTCATCGAAGCGCTGGGATGGACGAAAAATACGTTTGTTCTCACGTACACATCGCCGCTGCACAAGCTTCGTTTCTTAGGAAACCACTCTAGCAGCAATGCCTGGTATCTCGTTTTGGGAGAGGAGGTGAATGCACGACTGGGTTTGCAAGCCATTCTTTGCTCCTTCAAGCTGCATGGTCATGCAGCAATGCTATAGCAGGGAGGAGAACAAGGCATCCAAGGGGGATGGAACAAAACAGGTGAAGAGGAAAGAAGTAGGTATTAAGTAGTGCACAGTGGTTTTCTTCTGTATTTTGCCTGGCACATCCTAGGACAGTGTAAACCTGACAGGACAGCCACCTATAACATTTCTGCCCCAGTCTGCATTATCAGTCAGCAAGAGGATGCATCATCCAAAGGCTTCCCCAGTGATCCAGCCCCTTTCACGAGGGACTGCTCCCCACTCCCTCCACATTGCTGGTCCCGTTCAGGTAGCCACAGCAGAATGGAGCTCAGCAACACGATGGCGCTTTCCCCACCTTCTTGCTCCTCTCTTCCTTCACAGGGCTCAGTCAAGTAACTTCAGCCCACACAAAGCCACATCTCCAGGAAACACCCACAAAAACAACCAGAGGAAATTTTTTTTGACTTGAGGACTTTCCTGCTGGGCAACCTGATGGTGCCTTCACATGCTCAGTCACAAAGGTTGTGATGAAATGCTTTTCAGAGGGAAAGCAGTACTACCTCTACAATGCCATTCTCCTCTCCACCAAATGGGTTTGTTTAGCAGAAGTTTTCTACTTTATAAAAACATCCCTGTTCTGGAAATACTCTCTTTTCAGGTTTGATGGAGGCTGCTTTTGCTTCTGCTCAGTTTTGCATTAAGAAAGAAAGGAAGAATCAAACTGCCCTGGCAACCACTCTCTGTGACCACACTGCCCTATGGCCAAAAATGTTTTTCAAAGTGTGACAGCATTTTCGATGAAAGGGAAGATGAGACGGGGAGAGAAGGCAGAAAAATAGAGATTTCCCATGAAAAGCAATGCAAAGTTGCCTGGAAGTTCTTCACAGCAAAAAGAGCATCTCTACTGAACATTTCCACAAGTCCTGGTGCAGGGAGGCCTGAGCCGTGAGCGGAAGCTGCTGAAGTCGCGATGACGCCAATCCAAGACAGCAACGTATGGAAATGCAGCCTTTTGATCCAAGCCACCCCGCCTGCCTCTCGCCAGCACGACAGGCACAGGCCTAGGCACCCAAGTTTCACACCATCAGACCATCGTCATGGCAACCATCTCCAGATACCTATTTCAGTCCTCCTGAGGACTGCACTGCTCCCCCTCTCAGCCAGCACGGCCTCAGCAGGGGCAGTGAATTCGCCCTGAGCATCCCAGCTCCCTCGTGCTTGTGCTCCCACGGGACTGGGCAAGGCAGAGGCTCCGCACTGAGATTCCTGTCTGCACATCACAGGCAGAGAACAGAGAGCATCAGCATCACTGCCCTGAGGATAGCTGGTCACTGATCCTCCCTAAAACATATGGGGACCTTGCTCCTAACCAGGGATAGCAGCAAAACTTCCCTAGCTCCAGCAATCAGCAGTTGAGAGCACATCTTCCCAAAGAAAGGGTACAAATCCACCTCTTCCTGTGATGAGATCTCCTTCATGCCACATTGAGCAAGCAGGATGCAACCCACCAGGCAGCAGAGCTACACCCCACATTCTCACGTTTTTACACATGACATTCTAGCAACAATGTCCACTCACCATTTGGATTACAGATACTGGCCCAATGCTGTTCACGTAGATATCCACGTCGATAAATGTGGGCTTGACTGTAAAGGAAATAAAAGGGGCATGTGAGCAGGAGGCTGAGGTCATCAGCAAAGGACAGAGGACTGGGGCTGAAGAAGAAGTTGGGGAGCATTCACAAGCATTGTGGCTTAATCTGACTAGAAACCCCAACTACAGAAGCTACAAAGCCACATGGAGAACATGGGACACCCCTGGGCAGGTCACTACCCATTGCCCTGCTGCCCAAAGGGTGGCTCTGAGGGACACTTACTGCCAATGTCAGGCCTCAACTTGTTGTCATAGTTCTTCAGCAGTGAGTTGAGGATTTGCGTGGCATCAGTCTCCTGCGCCCTGGGGGTGAGGACCCAGGTTTTATTGATGCTGAGGTAATCGTAGTCATACTCCTCTGTGCTTTCACACCTGGAGCAGAGAGACAAAAGAGAGACACTGTGATAGCATTTCTCAGGGGCGCTGGATTTCAGAGGCCAGAGGGTCCAGGGTTGGTCAAAGGACCAGGGATCTCTCAGCGTTGCTCCTAAGGTGACAACTTACCTGGCACCCTTGCTCACTTCAGGGTCTCCAAGAGTACAGGGTCCCTCCCACTAGCTGTCAGGACAGGGGCACTTCACATCCTCCTCAGATTCCCTCCAGGAACACAGGGCTCATCCCCAGACCCGGGGGCCTCCCTGCCCCCCTCCACCAGCGCGGCCGCTTCTGGGGCTGCCCTGCCAACCTTGACCACCTCAGCTGCTCCCGCCATCTGCACACCTGAAGTTTGCCTCCTCCATGGAAGATTGCAGTGACCAGACAGCATTTAGGAGCAGTTCTAATAAAAGCATTTCAGAGAAAAAGAAGTCCTAATACTACCAAGCACACAGCACACACATGTGATGGACCAGGAACGTGGCCATCTGCCCTGCATGGACCCTGGGAAAGGCCAGCCTTATGCCAACTCCTCTGCCCTGTGGCCAGGAGCTGACACAACCTATTCCCCGTACTCATCAGCCACTTCACCCCAACCTTGGCTCGAGCTCCCATTTAAAGCCACACATTTTTTTTTGGTCTTTCAGTTCCCAGGCAGGCTGGCGAAGCTCAACTCCTCCTCAGAACATGAGCCTTTGAGCTAACCACTTATCTCACCATCTTTCAAGAATGCCCTTCTCTAAACCTTCTGCTCTTCCCTCTTTTCCTGAAGGAACTTTCCTAAACCCTCTAATTAAATTAGGACCACATGGTCACACGGGAAATTCTAACCACCTGTCACTGCTCTGGGCAGGTCATTCACAATATTATCACCAGAGCGACAGAGCCACACGCATGAGAGGATGCTGAGCTGTCCTACAGCCGGTGCATCCCCCTCAGCATTTGCCCTGTCAATGTGTCACCTGCTCCAGCGTCAGAAAGGGTCTCACAGCATGAGCTGCCGCTGTGTTGACGCATCCCAGCTGGAGACTCGCAGCTCCAAGGTGTAATCAGGCACCACTGATACACATCTCCCTTCAGCACCAGGGGAGGCAGAGCCTGACAAAGGTACTTGGAGAGGAAAAAAGCATTAAATTGACATGTTGCAGTTAATTTATCAGAAGCTCCTTTAAAAACCCCAGATGAAACTTGCTTTCACAGTCACTTTAGAGCTCTTTGCATCTCCCCAGCTTGCAGGCGTGGAGACGTGTCCCCCGACAAAGGATCAGATCCGTGCAGCCGGCCGCCTGCCGCTGCACGTTAAGTGTTGGCACCTCAGCTTGTTGTTGCCTGTCTGATTGCACTGCACTTTCTAACGATGTTTAGGGAGTCTTAGGCAAAGCCGGCAGGACGCGATTCCCCATCCGCGCAGACACGGCACGGGGCTTGCTTGGCCAGTGTGCCTTGGAAAGCAGCCAAGTGGACAACCCCATGTCGCCCACCCCAAACTCGGCTATAAGTGGTTGGACTGGAGTCCTCAACACCCCTAACCGGGCTGGTTACTCTGATCTCAGCCTTAGGTCAAGCTTAGCTGGCTTCGCCCTGTCTGGTGTTAATACCCTAAGCTTTGGGGTAGCGTTTCCAGAGTCACATCCCTCTTACAGAAGCAGAGGCTCTGACAGAAAAATGCTTTCTGCTAAGGCAGTTAATCCTGGGCCACTCAACCAGAGTAAGTCATTTTAGTATATGCCAGTTTTTAAGTCAGATTTTTCTTGGTGAAAATGCACTTTTCCTGCACGCATGCGCACCCCTCCCCATTCCAGCTGTCACTAGCTGGGAGGGAAGCCCCAGTCTTCCCAGTCCTCCCCAGTCTCTTCCCAGTGGCCCCACTTTAAACCAAGAAGAGCCCAGAAGTGCCCACCACTGCCAAGGGAAGTGCCACGCAGCAACCTGTCCCGCTTGTGAACATGCAGTGGATGTGTCCTGCCCGCGCAGCACAGGCTGGGGAGCCAGGGGACAGCGGCAGCGCCGGATGCTCCTTGCAGCTCTGCGCTACCCTGCACAGGCACCTAGGCCTCTTACCTAACCCTGCTGTGCCTCAGGTTCTTGCAAGATGAGGAT
Organism: Tinamus guttatus; assembly: GCF_059628265.1. Classification (NCBI taxonomy): domain Eukaryota; kingdom Metazoa; phylum Chordata; class Aves; order Tinamiformes; family Tinamidae; genus Tinamus; species Tinamus guttatus. The sequence goes on along the minus strand of NW_028288821.1, from coordinate 13,472,898 downwards.
AGCGCTGCTACTGTGCCCAGCTAAGAGGCTCTGTTGCTCGTTGCCACACACAGCAATGCACCATAGCCCAGCCAGCAGACTGGTCCTCTCCCCCAGTTTTCAAGTTGTCCTAAGACGTTTGCCCTTGGCATGGGGATGGGGGGAGCAACTGTGCCAGGGAATGGCGCTTGACTGGGATGCGTATCCACTCCTCTGTGCAACCTGGTGCATCAGCAAAGAACAAGACTAATCCAGTTTTACACCAATGTCCGCACCAGCTGGGTGAAAAGTGACATGTGTCCTCTCAGCCATCACTAGTGCAGGAGCAGGGACATCCAGGACGAGTGTCACATCTCCTGGGGAATCTTCCTGCTAGCTAATGCTCTGCAAACACAGCTCCAAGCCCCCAGGCCCTACACAACTCTCGCTCACCAGCACCAGGGGAGCAGACAGCAACGTGATGCAAGGACAACATTTCACTTAGTTAAAAAGCCTTCTCGTCAACCCTAATTACTGCATACTAACGTATCCTTCTTGCCACTCATACCAATGCCTCCAAGGGCTTGTAGACTCAGCAACATCCAAGCAAATTAATCTAAATTAAAAGCAGGCAAAGGATTTAAGGACAGGGGGCTCGTTAACCCGCATCCACCTATTTCACACATCTCTGTACGCGCCCTCGTCACAGCACGCTTGGTGTTGGTCAGGTCTGTGTAGTTTTAGGCTTGCATCAAGCTGGCTTTATAGGTGGTGCAGTGCTATGCGCGGACCCTGACACCAGCGCTGAGCGCAGGGACCTCGGCAGGGTGGTGGCAGTGCCCTGGCCACTGCCTGGGGGGTGAGAAGTCACCTCGGCACAAAGAACCTCCGGCACCGGCTTTGGAGGGACGGGCTCACACGAGGCAGGGGAACCGCGTCCAGGCAAGCTGCAGTCAGGACGAGGCAGGGAATGCACGAGACCCCGTGATAACTTGCTGCTTTTCCCCCTTCCTTCCTCATCTACAGGCTTCCCCTCCTGCTTCCAGGAGCCTCAGCTTCCAGCAAAGTCTCAGTGAAGAGGCTGAGATAGGGGACAAGGGAGACGGACAGTCACGTTGGCTGTGGGGTAAAGCTTCTCAGCAGCAGGCAAATAAAAGACTTAATTGCTCTTCCGCAGGATCTTGTGGTTAGTTTATGACTCCCAATCCCAAAACACGGTGCTCACGGCAGCGCGCTGCGGAGCCGCGGGCACAGGAGCCCGGAGCAGCCCCAATCCCCCAGCTGACTCTCCAGCGCCCAGGCACTGGCCAGGCCGGGTGTCAGCACCAGCCCCGGGCAGGTCCCGCTGCCCTGACCCAGGGACAGCCACGTCCCAGAGGATGGCAGGGATGAGAGGGATGGCACGGACAGTCCTCCCGCCAGAGTCCAGGAAGCCTTGGCAGACCAGACCTTTAGTAGCAGGATTCCTGGTCCCCATCCCTGCCTGCATTTGCAATGGGATTTGATCAGCTTTAAGGCAGCTTATTCTGCCAATTAGCTTCAGCCAGTAAAAATCCCTCTTCCTCCGAGCCCTACGGGCAACAATCTGCTGACAACATGTTCCTTCCCCGATCCAGTCATTAAACTCAGTAGCAGGGCTAGAAACTGTTATTAAAAAAAGTGACAGGAAAAAAAGAAAAAAAAAGAAAAAAAAAGAAATAGAAAAATGGGGAAAAGGGGAGAAAGAGGGAGAAAAAGGGGAAGAAAAAGGAAAAAAAATGAAAAAAGGGGAGGAGGAAAAAAGGAAAAAAAGGGGGAGAAAGGGGAAAAAAAGGAAAAAAGGGGAGAAGAAAAAAGGAAAAAAGGGGGGAAAAGAAAAAAGGGAAAAAAGGGGGGAAGGAAAAAAGGGGGGAAGGAAAAAAGGGGGGAAGGAAAAAAGGGGGGAAGGAAAAAAGGGGGGAAGGAAAAAGGGGGGAAAGGAAAAAAAGGGGGGAAGGAAAAAAGGGGGAACGAAAAAGGGGGGAAAGGAAAAAAAGGGGGAAAGGAAAAAAGGGGGGAAAGGAAAAAAGGGGGGAAAGGAAAAAAGGGGGGAAAGGAAAAAAGGGGGGAAAGGAAAAAAGGGGGGAAAGGAAAAAAGGAAAAAAGGGGGAAAGGAAAAAAGGAAAAAAGGAAAAAAGGAGGGGAAAGGAAAAAAGGGGATGAAAAGGAAAAAAAGAAAAAGGGGGGGAAAGGAAAAAAGGGGGGAAGGAAAAAATGAGAAGGGGAAGGAAAAAAGGGAGGGGAAGAAAAATGAAAAAAGAGGGGAGAAGGAAAAAAGGAAAAAGAAGGAAGGAAAAAAGCGGGAAGGGGGAAGAGAAAAAGGGGGAAGGAAAAGAAAGAAGGAAAGGGGGGAAAAGGGAAAGAAAAAAAAAAGGAAAAAAAAAAACTCGGGGAAAAAAAACCACGCTCGTGCGCGGGGCTCTTCATCGCTGTTTACAGCGGGGCGCTGGGAACTGCCGGCGCCCCGGAGCCGCCGAGCGCGGAGCTGCCGCGCTCCGTCCCCGCGCGCTCCCGGACGGCCGCGGAGCTGCCGCGCTCCGTCCCCGCGCGCTCCCGGGCAGCCGCCGCCAACCTGTGGCGCGGGGGACGCCGCCGCCCTCGCCCCTCGCCCGTCGCGGCGCGTCCCGCGGGTCTCACCTGGCGGCGCGCAGCGCGGGGCCCAGCGCCGCGCACAGCAGCGGCAGCAGCAGCGGCGGCGGCGGCGTCCCGGGCATGTCGGCGAGGCGGGGGCCGGGGCGGCGGCGGGACCCCCCGCTGCCGCCGCGCTGCCGCCCCGCCGCCGCCCGGCCGGCTCCGCGCTCCGCTCCGCGCCGCCGCCAGGAGCGGCCGAACTTGGGCATTTCCCCGCGCGCTCCGCGGAGGGAGGCGGCGGGGAGGAAGGAGGGGCTCCGCCCGCCGCGGGGGCGCTTAACCCCTTTGTGTCCCCCGCGCCGCGGGCTCCAGCAGCCCCCGGGGTTCCAGAAGTGGCGTAACCGTCCCCTGCTGCGGCGCTGGGCAAGGTCCTCACTCACTAATCGAGTCCTGCGTTTACAAACGCCCGCTGTTGTGATAGAGACAAAGGAGCAGGCGCTGCTTTGAATACCCGATATTCAAGGGACCGGTCCGTGCCGAGCAGAGCTGCGAGGAGCGCAGCTTTGGCCTCCGGGAGAGGGTGAGGTCCTTTGGAACCTGTTAGGGCTGCTGTCCCATGGAAAATGCTGGAGGATGCACGGGGTGCAAGGTAGCAGCGATGAAGGGAGGGCACGGTGCTGGGGATGGGTTGTGCACCTTCAGCCTCTGAGCCCCCTCTCTGCTCCTCTCCACTGTGGCCTTGAGCATTTCTTTTCATTGCTGGCACTCACCTTGTAAATAGGAATAAACTCCTTTCCTGGGGAGTTTTGGATAGGAATTAGTGGCAAACTAGTTGGTTTTGGCTACACAGTATACAAATAATTATCCTTCATCATCTGGTTAATGCTGCGTGAGTTGCAAGAGCCTGTCACCAAAGGGGTCTGGTGCTATCTCTCCCTGGGGGAACTTGGTGACACTGAACACAAATGGAGATTTGGTGCCATCCTTTTGGTACCAAACTGGGACCACATGTAACTGGCTCTGTCTCTGCCACAGCCTTCCTCACATGAGGTGGGCAAATCACTTCTTTGCTCTGATTTGCAGCATGCTGGCAGCCATCATCTCATTTACTCAGCTTGCAGCACGAGGAGCTGCTGTGTCGCGATGCATCTCCAGTAGCCGACACCCAGGATGGATCTCAGTGGGATCTAGGAAAGTGACAGGAGGCACCTGGGACTCCTGGGACACCTGGAGAGATTTTCAAGGCTATTCCTATGCAGGGCCTCCCTTGCAGATTCTCGCAGTGATCACCCTACACCCTCAAGCAGGAGATTTGCGCAGTGTGTGAACTGTAGGAGTCCAGCTGCAGGCACTGCAGCTCCGAGATGGAATTTCCTTGTATGAAGCAGCTGCAGATTTTGTTTTGTTTGCATGCACAGAAGCCAGCCCTAGGATGAGAGGGCTTGCAGGAAGCATGTGTCAGAAAGAGTAAATAATGAGAATCAAAGCATCAGTGAAGGTGGAGAGAACCTATAGGCTTCAGAGAAAACCTTTAGCCTCTGGATGGCCTCAGAAGCTCTCCAGGGAATTGGAGTTGGGAAAGGTGCAACAACAGCCACAGGGAGGATGTAGCTTACTTCACAGAAAACACAAGGTTTGTGCAAGGGTTTGTACACGTGGTCTTGGCTCCCCCTCAAGACATAGGATGTCGTTGGTGCCTAAGGAAACTAATGGGACTGATTTCTTTGGACCCACTCTGCTAGCTGAGAACTGAGGGATCTGAGGTACAAGTGGTATTTGGACAGCTGGAGCTGGAGCAGTGTTTGGGAGTCACAGCATCATAAAAGCTGCTGTTTTGGGGCACCTTCCAGGCAGCTGTACCCACCATAGGCAGTTGTCTGTGATCTCTTCTTTCATTTAAAGTTGTTCCTTGTTGCAGCTTGTTCCGAGGCTTTTGCTTGAAGCAAGGGCAGGGACGAAGCATGCCTCTGGTGTGTAGGAGAGTGAGGGTAGAGCACTGCTTTCCGGTCACACATCCTCAATGTTGGAAGAGATGCTCTTTTTGAGGTCTACTGTTGGGGAATTCTCCAAACTTCAACAGGAGATGAAATATTTCAGTTAAAATGCTTCTTCTCCCTCTTGGTATTCCAGTTCAACCAGCAAACTGATAAGATCAATTATTTACAGAGTTCTCATGAGCACAGAGCCTGCAAGACATTGCTGCCACGATATATGAGGGTTCACTCAAGCAGTCCATACTGCTGGCTTGCATAAGGGCTGCAGAATTTCACCCTGGGAAAAGAAGAGACTATTCCAGCCTTGGCCCAGGATCCCTCAAACCTCGTAAGGTTGACAGTGCTTTCAAACGGAACTATCCCATAGAGTCCTGAGTAAGCCTGGGCACATCTGCAGCCCACTCTGATCTTGCTGTATTCTCTCAAAAGCTCTTTTGTGGTGTCAGTCATGAAATCTATGCTGGCCATTTCAATAGTGGTGTTCAGAGCAGAAGGTGAAGGCAACAATGCTCTGACCTCCTCTTCCTTGTGCAAGGACCTGGTCACTCCTTGTCTTAAGCAGTGCCAAAGCAACCACAAGGGCATGGCCATTGCTCTAACGTGATGGCTCTTCTCCTGGGCTGAGTCAGGAATGCTAAATTGAGGGGGAAAAATGGTGCAAGTGGAGAAAATTAACACCACAAAGGCGTTAGGAGCTCGGTTCTGAGGAAGCCCAGGTTTCTGACCTTTTCGGAGAGGTCTTTCAGAGGCAGAGGCCTCTCTAGGGCAGGAGAAAGGCCCCCAGGCAGAGGCAGCCCCCCAGGGCCCTGCGGGTGCTGCTCTGCCCTGCTCCAAGCACTAGCAGGACAGCCAGGGCGCTGGGCCAGGGTAATGGGACTATTTGCAGAAGAGCCGCTACCGGAGCCGTGGCAGGCGGCTCACAAGGGCTGCACGGAGGTGAGCGTACAGGGCAGCAGTCAGCTGCCTTCCCCTCCTCCTGTCGCTGCTCCACGTCATCTCTGTCTGAGGACACAGCACGGTGAGAGCTGCTGTCCTTGGTGCTTGCTCTCCTCTCGGTGACGAAGCAGTGCTCGTGCTGTTGCCGAGCCAGTGTCCTCTGGGAGCGACGTGGGTCTCCATGCCAAGGTTTCACCTGCATTTCTTCTTGCACCAAAAGCTGGCTCTGATGGAGGGAGCAGCCGGCCAGAGCACAGGTCCCCCATGGCTGCATCTATCGGGGCTGAGCACACTGATGTGACTGAAATAGGAACAGTGAAGGACAACTAAGGAGAAGCAGTTTCCAGAGTCCCTTTGGAAAACTCTGAGGATGAGAAACCCTGCAGGAGTCTGAACACTCTTCTCCACGGTTGAGCATGTCCTCTAGAGTAGAAACATTTGTTTTTTTCTACCAGGGCACTTGTTCGACATAGCTGGGGTTTTGTCTTTTCAGGCTCACCGGACAGGCCGGGCGCAGCAGCAGATGCTGCATCTGTGCTCACACGACATCAATAATTGCTCCAGCTGGGCTCTGGCATCCCACCATCACGGACAGCAATGATACATGAAGCAGACAGGACACGGTTTGATTTTTAGGTGCTGGGTTGAGCTCACAGTGCTGACAGATAGAAAAAATGTGTTTGGAGCCTGGACAAATGTGATGTGAACATTTTCCAAGGAGAGTGAAGGGTGTGGGAGGACAGCCTGGGACGTAGCAAGAGCTGGTGCAACTTGTCCCAGAGGGTGGCAAGAGCATTAACAGATGCAAGACCTTTACTTTCAGCATCTGCTACTACATCAAAGCAGGATTGAAGGAGTCTCCACATCCTCTTTCACTGGGGACAGTCCCTCATTAAAATTAGTTTATTAGTGGGAGAACTGATAAGTAATCTTGGATATCAAATTGGTTCTTGTTATTGTTCTGAGGATGGCAAAGACACCATTTCCTGTTTCCTTTTTTTTTCCCAGTTCTGTTTTTCTGCTTTCCGCAAAGCTCAGTGCTTAAAAGGTAACATTTCTCCTAGAGAAAAACACTTGAAAAAAGTACATGGGAAAGCATGGGGAGGGGAAGAAAACTGGCAGAGATTTGGGGGAAAATTCCAAGCAAACTGAGCACCAGGTGTTTCAGAGATTTTTTTTTTTTCCAAATGGATTTTGCAGCTATGCCATCCATACATCTGATGTCCTATGTCCAGTATGGGACCACTCAGAAAACCTCCAGAGTGGTAAGCCCTTATGCTAAATACAGTCTGACTGTTGACACAAAGTTTTGGGACATGCAAGCTGCAGGAACAGGAGCAATTGCTCCCGTTTACTACAGAAATGCAAATGCCTCTGGATTGAAACACACTATTTTATTATCAACCTGTCCCACAATTGTTCAGGATAAGGAAAAGGAACCAAGAGGCTTAAGGAGACAGCAAGCTGGCACAGCGCTGTGATACGTATTTGACACCAATTCCCACCAAGATTCTTTAATAGCTGGGAAAAGTCTTTGGGCTTTCCACAGGACACAACAGGACTCCGATCAGGGCCTGCACACACAGAAGATGATGGTGCTCATGACCAAAAACCATGGAGAGATGTTGGCAGCACTAACCCTGCCTGGCTCTTTCAATTCTGCTGCCCTGAGAGAGGCGCTGAGGGCACCATCCTCCCTTACCTGCACTGGCAGAATTTAGGACAGGGAGGAAGGGCGGCACAGTTACCTCTTATTGTTAATAATACCCTAAAGCATTTATGTCCAGACACATGGGAATTTTGATGACTTCTCTATATGCTGGCTTGGGAACGTTTGTTGAGTACTAAGTAACGTTAACTGCTCACCTGTGGCCGAGTTTGGCAGCTGCAATTGCAGCCATCACTAGGAGCTGAGCCCCATGCTGCGCTTTCCCTCGCGCCCCGGCTTGGAGCAGGGTGCTCTCCTGCAAAGAGTCTGGTGGGACTTGACGTGCACCAGCCTGAGGTTTACATCCTTCATCTCCTCTTGGTCCATATGGGACACAACAGGACAACCACCCTTAGGAGCCCCTCTTCGTATTGCCACCAGGTTGCCTTTGAATCCATGACACAGCTGCGCTGTGCTCCCTTTCCAGGCTCTCATCCTCCACTCCAGCATTTCCCATGAAACACTGACCTAGATCAGCACTGCCAGCACGCGAGCTCAGCTCGCGCTGACAGGGCTGCCAGGTACATCAGGCCCGTTCGCCTACCCCCACTTTCGCTGGGTTTTACTCTCCCACCGAAAGGTCCTCACAGCTCATCGGGAGGGAGGCAGGACGCTGCTGGGCCAGCACGTGGGACTTGCGCCCATGGCACTGCTCCAGCCCCTGCGGCTGCGGGGATGACCTGCCTCAGCTGACACACAAAGGAGGCGACACCGTGAGCCACGGCTCTTGCACACAGTGCCCTCCAGCCTCTGGGCTCCCAAACTAACCAAAGCAGAAACATCTGCACATGCAGAGCCTCCCCAAAAGAGAGTGCTGCCACGAGGACCGACTAATTGCCAATGCATCAGGAAGGAGAGATTGTCTTCTAATACTGGCTAAGCTCCAATCTTAATCTTGTTCGTTGCTGTTAAGTCTCAGAAAAATCGGGCCAATGTGTTGAAAGGAGGTAAAATAAAAAGATTCAAGTGGTGACTGAAGTCTCTTCAGGAAACTGAAGAGAAATAATCTTCAAAGGTTCCCACGAGCCTGCATGCCGGGCCTGGAAGAGCTGAGCAGATAAACAGTGTGAGCGGCACTGCGGCTTTGCAGGGCTTGTTTTCCAGCCTGGTATTTCGTGGGAGGAGACAGAGGATTTGAGGCTGCAATTTTAAAAAGCACTTGTGGGGCTGGGTCATGGGCGATTGGGCCCCTGCCTGCAGCTCCCAGCACTTGGGCCCAGGGCCGGCTCCGAGGCAGGCTGGCGGAGGCGCCATGGTGGGTGCCACCTCACAGGAAACTGCAGAGCTCCTTAGACTTGTTCCTTGAGGGGGGTCCCCAGGGAGCTGCCTGGTCCCTCCTGCCCGGGCGCCTGCGAGGAGCAGGGCAGGACGTTGGGCACGGGGAGGGCCACAAGGGCATGGCATGGGAGGTGTTGAGGGCAGAGCTCTGCCTACGTCCAGGCTCTTGGGCCAAGGCGCCAGCACAGCCCTTGTTCCCACCACCCTGCCTGGGGGTTGCCACAGCCCTCAAGAGCACTGCACGTTTCCTCTCTCCTGTTCCCCCTTTCCTCCCACTCGACCCTGGCACAAAGGTGACAGCAGCAGCCAGGAGAGTGGGACATGTTGGGCCCCTGTGGACGTGGCCCTGGGGTCCCTACGCAGGTTTGGGGCCAAGGATGGGTAACACCCTAACCTGCTTGGCCGCCCTGGCAGCTGTTCAGAACGGGGCTGCATCTCTCCAGCAAGAGACAACGTCAGCATGGTCCCAGCAGGCCCCTGGCAGCAGGTTTGGGGTAGCTGAAGGCACAGAGGAGAAACACTAGCTCTACAAGGGGATTTGCTACACTTGACTTGAGCCTTAGCAGCACGTTGTCCCTCCTCACTACCCATGTGCTCGGTGGACAGGAGTCCCCATTTTCCAGGCGTCTCTTAGCGAATGCCTTTCAACAGCAGTCAAATTCACGCACACACACACAAAAAAAGGCAAGCCATAATTACACCCACACAGCTCTCCACAGTGCGTACTGAGCTTCACCCCCCGTCAGAAATGCACCCGTACTGACAGAGTAGATCTGTTGATTAAAAATCCCCCAAAATGAATAGCTCCAGAGAAATCTGCCATACCCCTGCCGCAAGGGTGAAGTGCCTTTTTAATTAAGGACAAAGAGATGCAAATGTCCTGAATCATCACAAGCAAATAGCAAAATAGCACCTGTCAGAATATTAAAAAACAAGCACTCAGCGTTCCCTTGTGATCAGTTCGAAGGAGGCCTTGGGTTTTTAAAAAAAAAAAAAAAAAACGAGAGCTGAGCAAATGTAGTAGGCTTGGAGAGAGGGAAGGAAACAGAGCAATCAAAACAAGTAGGCATTGCTGGTGCTGCTGCAGCTGCCAGACAGCCCCAACGTGTCCCTGAGCATAAGCAGCTGGCACAAGGTCTTACTGCCAGGGCAGCAGTGGCTCCCCTTCCTGGACTGCGAGCGGGCTCCTTCCCACCACCACACAGTAGGGCTGGGCCCTGGGAACTAACAGCCCTTGGATCCTCTCCCTGCCATATCTGGTCCCCTACTTCAGTGGAGAGAAGTCTTTCCAGGCAACAAATTCCACAGCGCTGCATTTAATGGTGCCTCCTTGCTGCAGCTTTGCTGGCAACACAGCTGGGGAGCTGCGGGGAGTCTCCTAGAGGGGGCCTTCTCTGTTAGTACCAGTATTAGAGGGGAAAAAGGCTGCTGAGGAGGCCTGGTTGATGCTGTCCAGGGAGGGACATCAGCAGGGGACAGGCAGGAGGTCTCAGCTTCACAAAGGCAGCTTGCAACACTACTGAGAACACAGAAATATATTTTTCTGCCATCAAGGAGTTAAATGGAGACGTTTGGTGAATTCTTTTGCATTTTGGAAATTTTTATCACTAGCACTGCTTGCCTTTGCCTAAAGAAGCTTGAATTTGGGTGTAGAGCACTGCAAAGGCAAGGGAGGCCATGGTGCTGTTAGGAAAGTGCCCCATTCCCGGCCTATCCCGCAGCCTTGGGGGCAGGCGAGGCCCTGCCGCTGCCTGGGAGATTGCAGCCCTGCACATGTCCAGGGCTGGAGCTGCCCTTCCCACATGGGCACAGACGGAGGCAGTGAAAGGAGTTAGTGCTGGGAAGCGCGTCCGAGGCAAGTGGCAGAGAGCCCCGGCTGCGAGAGGCAGGCAGGGCGAAAGGCAAATGCCTGGAATAATAAGTGACGGACGGATGCCTTTGAAGGGGACTCAAATATCTTAGGTCTCCAGCCTGACCTACTTAAAACTGTTGTAATCTGATGAAGGAACATCCTCCGGCTCTAAATATTAACCGCGTTCCTCTTGATTGAGTTTCCTCACCACTGCTGCCACGGGGCACAACCGGCACTGGCAGCAAGGCACAAGGTGCTGTAGTTGTGCCAGGCAAGGCCAGGGAGCCCACTGAGGCTCCCGGCTCCTTTCCTTCATGGGAAAGGGCTGTGACGGGGCTGGCGTTGGCTTTGCAGGATGTTAGCCCCCAAAGTGAGGGGACTCCCCTTAGCTCCTTGAATGGCTATTAATAGCCCAACTTTTCTTATTTCCAAGGAACCACAGATCTGGTGCACAGCAGAGACTCAAAGAATCCAAGCAATTTGCAAATTTAGGAAGAATTTGGCAATTAGTTTAAGCTAGAAGAAAAACAAACAAAGCCACAATTCAAGAAAGAGCAGGAACAATCAAAACACTATTTTCAACTTGTTTTGAAATGAAATGTTTTGCTTAAAAATGCCAAAATGTTTCATCAATCTCTTTTCTAAATTAAATGCTTTGAGTTTTCTCCACTTCAACACACCATTGTTCCTTTAAAATCTGACCTTCCTTAGACAAAGAGGGTAGGAAAAGAACCACTGTTTTGGTTTGAGAAAATACTGAAATGACAAGATGAATTTTTTTCATTTTTTCCTTTTCTCTGGGAAGCCTGAAAACAGAAAAAGATGTTATGATTCAATCTGAACTGAATTTAATCCATTCTTCACTCTACCCTAGTGCAATTTCCATGTCTGCAATGTGTATTCCCTGGGGAGCTGGGTCTTGCCCTAGACACAGCTCGGTGCTTGTGCTCTCAGAGCAAACGGTTGGAGCCAGAATTTCAAGCAACACTTGGGTGGTTTTGCTCGAACGACTACCTGCCATGAGGGTGGCTTTGCGCAAGAAATAGCAATGGGCCATGGTGAGGCTGCAGGGAACAATTCCAAAATAGCAAAGAGGCTGAGGACAGAGAGAAAGGACCCAGAGGAGCAAACCAAGAGGCTGGGGACCATGATCTCACTGGCAGCACTGAGCTCTCGGACACGAACAGGAGATGTAACACTGCAGAGCAGAGCACATTGCACCTTGCACCTTCCTGCCTGTCGAGGGTATCATCTAGCTCATGATTTCCAGCTCACAGATGCCGTCACTGCACAAACCATTAAGAAACTTCCCTAGGCTTTATCCAACTCACTTCCTTTGCCGTGAGAATGTATGGGGGATTAAAGTGGAAAAATAATTAAATTTAAAAAAGTCATTACAGAAAGCTAGCAAGCTGCACATCTCTCAGTACCACCAACCGAATGAGATGAGTTTCTTTCCTTTATGGAGATAGGTCCCATTAATTTTCTTGGCAGGATCTCTCATGTTAAAATAACAATGCAAATGTTTGCTTCCACTTTGCAACAGAGTTTTTGAACCATTCCACCCCTAGGTGCGGGGAGAGAAAGCTGAGAAATTCTTCTCAATCTGAAATGCTGTACATGTAATTTTTGCAAAGCTCAAATATAGGGTTAAATTTGAAGTGACAGATTCTCCTTGAAGGAAAGGGCGGGACAGAAGATAGTGTTTAGTGAAGGAAAAGATCAGACACTGAAAGTGGATTTTTTTTAAGCTTGCAGGGACATACTAAGCTCAATAATCAGAGGAGAAAGGCAACGAGTAGCTATCAAAGCAACAGCCGTTTTAAGAGCTGCACTCATCTGAAAGCGACTTTTAGTTCTTGTGAAAACTGCCGCCTTAACAGCTGTCCCAATTAGCGCCAGCCGGAAATTTCCCAATAACCCAACATTTTGTCAGAAAATAATTCGCTGAGTCTGAAATGCTCCAAGTTGGCTGAACTTTTGCTGAATCCGAAAGCGGAGCTCCAACTGGGTCCGGCACTCAGCTGGCAGCTTTGCGCAAGGAGCTGGAGCACTGACGAAAAAGTCAATTTTGCTGAGCAGCTGTGGGCTCCAGGAAGCGCCTGGTTCACATAATTTATGTTCAAGACTGTTACTTTGGGGAAAGATGAAAAGGCAAACAGGTTTCTTATAAACCTGAACTCCAGCCAGGCAAATTCCCTCATGGCAGGGTCCCATATGCCTGGCTTGTTTTAGGACCTGGTGGCTGGATCCGCCTGAAAGAAGCTGAGGTGCCAAGAGGAGCTGCTGTTGAAGAGCCAAATCCGACAGAAAAGAGTGCTGGCAGGGCCCGAGCAACAAAGATGGTGGAGGCTGCAGGGCAAGAGGTGCCCTCCTTACCACTCTTTTGGTTATTTTTAACACAACAAAAGCAAAACCTTCAGCTATTAACCATTCTGGCTACAGTTTTGCAGACTGATATGTTACCGCTGGACATGATACTGGGCTTGTTCCAGCTGCATAACTGGTTGAGAAACTCATTCGGAGACGGACAAGTTCACCAAGACTTGGCCCAGGAGACCCTGCACAAAGCTTTGCATGAATGTGGAGGTATTTTAACCAGCAGTGAATATTTACATCCGAAAAAAGTTCTCGTCTAGCACAGACCAGACTCCCACTGCGTGGCCTCCAAGGACACATGTAGGTGCTGGTGCTCCTTCTCTGAAGTATATGCTCAGCTCCGGGGCCAGAGAGGTGCCATGAAAAAGGGATAAGGCTGCTCATGCTCAGTGCAACTCCTGGAAAAAGCCCTTCTTGAGCAATGATGCTTAGTTACTAATGAAAACTAACCTATACAACAGCTCTGTCCTCAGACGTGAGCCGAGGCGCATGGCCCATCACGTGCAGCTCTCAGCGAGTCCCTGCCCCAAAGGGATTTCTTTTTAAAAGTGCTTGGCAGTGATTGCTGCCGACACAACTGGAGCTGTTCCCAACGCAAGCTCTCCCCAGGAGAGGGAAAGAAGAGTCCCCTCCTCTTCTTCAGCGCGAGGGGACAGCTCCTCGCAGCTGCACCCTGTTCTTCTGGCAGCATTTGTGCCCACGCGCAGGTGGCCATTTCCTCCCCGTGCCGCCTCGCAGGCCGCAAGGAGCGGGGCTGCCATCCCGCCACCTCATGGCTTGCCGGGCAGCTGGGGGGCTGCAAGGGCATGGCTCCAGCCTCTGCAGTGCCGAGTTGTGCGGACGAGGACAAGGCGTTTCTCTGCCTGTCTGGTGCCGAGCTTCTCCTGCCCACGTTTCCTCCCATGGACCCTTCCTGCCCTGCACTGAGGGCAGTGCCAACGCTGCTGTTCATCAAACGGCCACTTATAGCAACAGAAACATAGGGGTAGGGCCTTGAAACGCTCCCAGTTTGGCTCATCAAAGAGCTGCTAAGGGCTTTTTGGACTTACCCTATTAAAGCAAACACCCTCTCTGAAGCTAGGGTGAAAAAAAAAAAAAACCCACACATCCACCACCACCTTCATTTCATCTCTCAAGCTGCGAGATCCCACCCCTTTCACCGCCTATCCCTGCTGACAGCCCTGCTTCCTACAGAGCAAATGGGCTTGAAATGCTGCGATCAAAGTCATTTGCATTGATTTCCATGGCCTGGTTTCTCGCCTAGGTTCTCCCTATCACTGCAACTGTGCTGCCCCTTCTGTCCTGGATCACCACAGTCCAGGGTGTTTGGGGTTTTGCCATGTTCTTATTTGCTTCTAGCACCTGGAAATAAATTCATGCTGGACCCCATCTCTCTGCTAAACATGCTTGTTTAGCAGAACAAATACAGAGCTCCTTTGCCTTGACCCACTTGTTGAGATGGAGGCAGATATTTCTACGTATGTCACTTCCTGGCCAGCATTCCCAGGCTGTCTGCTTCCACCCAGATCAACCTCATCTCCCATTTGTAGGATCCCCGTCTCCTGCACACTGCCTCCCAGGTCAGCATCCTGCCCTGGGGAAGCCTCTCCAACACCAACCTTAGCTCTAAGCAAGTTTCCTGAAAGGACCTGCTCAGAAATGAACCAAAACAGCATCTGCCACTGTCAGAGAAGAGCAGATCTCTGAGGCAGCCACGAAGAGCACCAGCACAGCAGCATATCCGCGCAAGAGACATTTGATTTTTATTTTGTTAAAAAAAACACTTCTATTTCTGACAAAAAGCCTTTTTGAGGTATGAAACCTCTTATGAAACTTCTCCCACATCAGTGCTTTGCATAAACTGTTTTGCTATAGTTGTTTTATTCATTGCACGTATTTTACACTGTTAGCATAAATTTGCCTATCTCAGGAGGATGACAATCAGAGCCTGGCTGCTGGGCAGTACACCTTGTAAGCCATATCCTCAGCTGGTCGCCTCCACTCTCATCAGGAAGGTTTCAAAGGTGCTGACCATGAAGAAAGGGGCTGCCTGCAAGCTCTGCCTACTGCTCATAGCACATCAGCTTGGCGCACCTCCTCCGGACAGATCTGGATGGTGCTATGGAGCAAGAGAAGGGGCTTGCCAGACATCACCTTCAACCTCACAGGAGCAGCGTGTGAATGGAGCAGGAAACATCACATAGAGGCACCCTGGGTCACAATCCCTGCCCGGGAAGCTGCGAACATGGGCACCTTTACACTGGCTTGCTCCTGAAGAGCCCATGGCGCCAAAGCACATGGAGAAGACAGCCAGCTCCATCCTCAGAGGAGTTACTACAGGGTGGGTGGCCATCATTACGTTAGCATCACAACCTTGTTTTTCCTCTGGGCCTGAGTTGTCAAAGCTGATAGCAGCATAGTTCATTGCACACCTGATGTACAGTGATAGGTCAGGGGAACAACTGAAAATGCCACCTCTGAGGGCGAATTAGATCATTAAAATGTCACAGTAGTCTCCTGGGAAGCCAACCTGAGACTTCAGCCAGAGCTTCTTTCTCCGTTTGCTAGGAGATAAAGCTGCCAAGCAAGTCCAGATTTTTTTTTTTAATCACTATTTTCTAATTTACCATTGTTTCACCCAACTCTGCAACAGAAGAATCATGATCTTACTTTCCATTACCACAAAGTATAATTTTCGGGGAATAAAATCTCTCCTCCAAGCCTAGACTGGAGGATAAAAGACTGTTCATTGGGGAGAAACAGACAGAAGGGAAAGCTGCATGCAGTTCCGCCTGCCATCACATCTAATGAAGATTAAATTAAGAGCAGTGCTGCTATAGGATTGTTCACTTCTCAGGCTTTTCACCTGCACTGCATTTTTTCCAGCAATCTGGCTCCGTGAGGCTTTGTTTCTGGTCCTTCAATCCCACTGCTCTACAGTGGCTCTACATTGCTTGCCATCCAAATATGCATGAGTTGTTACACCCTCATCCCATCACATGAGGTAGCATCATTCATTAAAAACATCCTGGTCAAGGCCCTTTGCAGCTCTGAGGCTGACTTGCGAGGAGCCTGCAGGAGACAGTTGGTGCCCAGGTTCCCCAGCTGTGTAATGGAAGAAGCAATCCTGATCTTTACCACTTGCTTCAAGCACTGCAGAACACCAGCTTTCTGCTGTTCGTAACTGCCAATGTTAGCTCAGAAGATTCCTTTCCAATTCCAGGGAATTTCTTTCCCCTGCTCAGATCCCGCAGGATGGCACGGGGATGCAGGAACCAAGCACAGCACATGCATGGCAGTCCCAGGGCTACAGCTCGGATTTTGGCTGCTGTCAGGCCACCTTGGCTCCCAGGCTGCTCACAGGACAGGACAGGGGAGGGCGGCAGTTGCCACCACTCCAGGCTTTTCTCCCTGTTTCCCTCTTTTGCTTCCTCTCCAGGAGCCCATGCGAACCTTGCCAAAATTCAGGCTCTTGGACCCTCAAAAGAGTGACCCCTCCACTCTTCTCTATTGCTGTAACTCAGTGCCTAATTGTCCTAATAGTTTTCCAAGGACTCCATTCATCCTCTGCCATAATTCAGGTCTTTGTTCCAAGATATGGCACAGAGGGACTAAAGCAGTGTGAGGACAATGAAAAAACAGACATTGAAGGGCAGACAACTCCTTCCATTTGACCATGCACACAAATTAAAATCACAGCTACCTGAGTTTTTGTTTGTCAACACCTATCTGCTCCAGGCGAGATAATAACCATGAATGTACAGGGCTGGGGTGCAAAGAATAGGAAGGGAGTACACTATTGTGGCTACCTGAATGGTGTGACTGCTGGCTGACTGAAGCCTTTTGTCCACTGCCTTTTTCCCCTCTTCTTGCAGATTATTTTATTGGTTGCCTTTTGCATTCCCCTCTTTCCTGGCATCTTACTTCTTAATTTGGGGAATACTTCAAGAAGTTTGAAAGTGGGCAGAAGAAGAAAACTCTTAGCCAAGGTTTTCTTAATACCAAACCACACTTCTAAGGCAGCATTAACTCCATGCTGGAGTTGGGCAGCATCAGTTTAATTCGGCAAATTTTTAACTCTTTGCCCGCTTCTTTTGATAAGCGATTTTCAGCAGCCAGCCAGATTAACCATTTGGCTCGTTTGTCTGCAACAGGAGCTCTGTGCTGCAGGATCAGCCAGCCAAACCCCAGCTAGTCCTTTCCTGTCCTTGATTGAATGATGGCATGATTCTCAATCAGGAGAGTCACAGATGGCAAATAAATACAGCATCGCAAAAAGAGTCAGATTAATATTTATACTAAAATTCACCATCACTTTTATTTTCAAAATATTTATGCCTCAGAGGAACTGTGATTATTATTAACTTTTGACTAGCTCTAGCCCTTGAAGGAAACAAAGTAAAAGATTTGGAAATATGCCATATAAGCAGGTTCAAGGCAGGGAGACTCCTTAAAAGCCAGAATATGTTCACATCTGGGGCTCTGATTGCCCAATCCTCCCCCCCAGCATATACAAGAAGAGGAGAGGGAATGTTTAACTTTGAAACTCAAAAATGGTCTTGGTGCCCACAGAGGTTTTGGACAGTGCTTGCAACACAGCAAGAGCCAGGGATTAAGCTCTAAATCCATGTTTTGTCCCCCAAAAGCTGTCCTGATCACTAATAAGGCAAGCTCTGTGCTCTCAAAAAATATTTATCTACATCATTAAAGCTCCCTGCTATTGTTGGGCATGACTGGCAGTCAGCAGCCAGGAGCAAAACTCTAAAAGCCCTTCAGTTTGAGACTGAAGTGCCCCCACTGTGTGGAGCAAGGGCAAAGAGAGGACTGAAGTCACTGGGGGTGCCAGGAAGGACAGAGGTGCCTCGTCAGAAGCAGTGACAGCATCATTAGCAGCCCAAATGAGGACAGCAAGGGAGCAAGGTCAGGGCACAGGTCCGCTGTGGAGCCACAGAGGGGAATACATCTCCCTGGCCACCACTGCCCCATGTAGCGCTCATCACCCCACGCTTATGTAAGCCTCATTTACCTCCAATACTGCAAACAGTAGAAAACTGCAGTGTGACTGGGCTCACTCTGTTGCATGGTGGAAAAAGCACCACCTTGCAAAACAGGCGCTGCTCTTCCTCTGTACTTCCTTCCCAGGCAAAAAGAGCAAAGTGCAACAGGTTGTGCTTCTCTCTACTGGGTGAGAGCAGGGAGAGGCAAGACCTTGGAGGAAAGGCTGTTGTTGACACCTGAATCAAAATTCAGGGGGGCCCAGGCCAGTGCAAACACATTATTGGAAATGCTGACCTAGGGCACACAAAAAAAAACAGTACCGTAGTGTCCTTCAGCAGGAGCTTTGCACACTTCACTCACAAACCTTGAATGCTCCATTTGGAGAATACCCCAGCCAAAGGGACTCCAGGAAGCCCAGCATTATGCCAGACTCAAGCACCAGACCCCTAGCTCAGTAATGCTGGACAGGTATCGCATTAGCTCTGCCTCTGTGTGCATTGGCCACCCCCACCCCATGCTGCAGCTCCCTGGCCGTCAGCCTTTGCTCAGACACAGCTTTGCTCAGAGTTGGGAGGAAGGGAAATCCACCTTGCTCCATGCGCCTTGCTCAGACTGGTCTGTCCATGCTGGACTGCATCCCACAGCCATGCAGACTCCCTGCCTCCGTGAGCCCAGTTAGCCCCAAGCTGCAACTCTTCCAGCTGGAAGAGGGAGTCCGATGGGAATACAGTACATTAAGCCCAAATGTATAAACGCATGAGGAGCAGCGAGAGAATGCATAGAGATCAGGGGCTCACTTTCTAATGCAAGTAGCAGGGGACATTCAACAACAGGAGAAAAACATAATTCAGAAGACCTAAACAAACTGGTTCCCCATACAGTAATTTAGCTGGGTAACTCCCTTCTGCAGGGTGTGGTGGACACGAAGTTGGTATGAGTTCAAGAAGCAACTGGACAACATCAGGACCAACAATAGCACTACCATGACCACCACTGCAAGCTATTAAACATGAGGATGTGGCTTTCACTGGCAATTCCCCGAGCCACAGATAGCTGAAGGTTGGGTAAGTGCTCTGGGGAAGTATTGCAAGATGCTTCCCATAACCTTACAAGATGCTTTTCTCAGGCATCTGCTGTTTGGCTGCTCGCACAAATGGGGCGCCATTTAGACAAGCCTTTTATGGATCTTCCAGTATAGCTGTTTCATTTGCTTTAAATAAATGCAACTTCCAGACATCCAAAGTGATGTGAAAATTCAGGTCAAATTCCCCAAATAGCTTCTGCCACCAAAAAAAGCAACAAACGCTCTAAAGGGTTGAGCAAGTCACATGGAGAAGGGTTGGAGTCCTTCTGAAATGCTCCTTTTCCACGATTTCCAACATGTTTCTATTTCAGGCGCTTCCTATGCTCTCCAGCGACTCGCTCCCTGCAGGCGCGAGAGGCACAGACCCAGCTCCTCGCCCGCACCTGGCTTGTGCCCCACGAGCTCCCTTGCCAGCACCACGCTTCATCCTGCTGTGGGAACTGCTCTTCTCTCGCCAGGCCAGCACAGGCAGCAGGAGGTACTTGCGAGACCCCTGCCCTGCGTCTGTCCCCATACCAGCTCCCACCCTCACAACCTCCTGCCTTGGCTTCAGCCATCAGCTAACTGGTCTGTGTGGTGCCTTTGCTTCCCGGGCAAACCTGGTTACAGGGCTCAAGAAGCTGCCGCTCAGGTGTTTTGTTTTCACAGGCTTACCTGCTTTTCTTTTTCCTTCCCCCCATCCCTCTCCTACAATAATTGCTGCTTCCCAGTCCCACCAGTTTCAGCTGAGCCAGGACAGCTTTCTTTCCAGTGTGCCTTGAAGGAACGGGTATTTTTTACTCATCAACTGAAGTGCCACATGGTTCTTTTAACTTTGGAGGGAGGTTCATGAAGACAGCCACCACATTTCAGGGAGATATTGCTCACACGAAGAGCCTTTGGGTAAATCCTGGAGCCCATACCCTGCTAGTATTAATGCACCCGCATCTCCTTAGGCACCATGACTGGTCCAGACATCTCCCTTGCAGACCCCTGCACATCCTCTTGGAAAGCCCACCAGGTCACAGATTCAGAGACCTCTCCCGATCCAAATGATACCTGGAACCAGATGCTAGCTAGCTGGCAGTATTTACATTTTGTGGCACACATTTGGTTTCATCCAATTTCTATTTTAAAGTGAGGACAGCACTACACAACCTTCCTCTGGTTTCTCCAAGCTGAGAACCTCCATTCATAAACCCAAAGGTTTCCAGTTGGAAACATCTCCTGGCAAAATCCTATTCCTGTCTGGGCTAATACTACCCAGGCTTGACTCTCACAGAAACCACGTTTGCCTGATCAGCTACTCAGCTCTCCAAATGGGTACACAGACATCTAACCCCAATGGAGCTGTCTGAAGTATTTTCGCTAATGTAATATACAGAAACCCAGTTTGGGGGAAGAGACAGTTTCTTTGACCCAGTCTAGGCACAGCACATTGTGGGGAGATGCTTGAAAGGTATTAGAGAAAGGAGTTAGAGATCACCAGACCTGCTTCCCCCTTCTCTATACTGAGCTTTTTGAGGGTCAGCCAAGCCTGGTGCTGGGAACAGTCCCCTCTCCCAGACCACCTACAAAGGCTGCCAGGCCAAGCCCCACAGAAAAAGGGACAGGACGTCACTTTAGGAAGGAAGCAGCACTATCACAGTTCTAGTACATTCAACTCCCATTATTTTGCAGAGCACTTCATGAAACTTTAGCTCCTTAAGCACTTTCTCCAGTGAACTTCCATCCCATTTCCTGCAGGCAACAAACTAGTTTTGCTTACGAAGTATTTCCACAAGACTTCAAAAAAATATCCTTACCAAAATATATCCTTAGACTGCCCAGGCATTTGAAATCATGCTGAAATATGGCAATTACAAGCACTTACCTGTCTCCTTCCCACAAGTCTCTGACTCAATGCTGCCATGGCAACAAAGCCCACTCTCCAACTGGCCAAAAGGATTGTTTTTAAGTGACATCATTATTAGCCAGGTCCCAACAAAATTACTCAAAAGAGCTCCTCAGACAGCCGGACAACAAAAAACTCCAACAAGCATCCCCACTTGCATTACACTCTAAACTTGACCAAGGAGGAAAAAACACCACCCAAATTCCCATCACCCTTTTCTTTAAGGCAAACTCCCATCACCCTTTCAAAAAGGGCAGGTTCCTCTAAGCACCCTGCAGGGGTACAGGAGGGAGCATCCCCACCAGACCAGCCTGCAACCTCCCCCACTCACCCTAAGCCAGCTGCCTGGAGAGACTTCCCTCTATAAGAACAGGCAAGTGACCCCAATCCCATCCTCCCATTAGTCTGGCCAAGGAATGAGGTCCTGGCTGAGGCCACCTGTGCCTTGAGGATTCACACTGAAATGGGGTATTTTCTGGCAGCAGCTGTTTTCCAGAGATGGGAGAGGGGCTCGGTGCTCCATTCTCAGAGACGCTCATTCAGGTTTAATAAATCCTTATCACCCATGTCTCACTGCCCCTCATAATTTAAGCTGGCTTTAATAAGGTTTACAGTCAAACTGGGGATTACAGGCTGGTGCAGGTATCTATTCACAACAGCAAAAATAAATTAAAAGGAGCCCAGGCATCTTCCCTCAAGTGCAGGAGGTGGGCCAGTGAGTTATGGTCATTTCCAGCACTGACCTGGGCTTACATATAAAAGGGCTGGGTCTGAACTGGAGATTTACAGGTCCCAGGTCTCTGTGTGAAAGTACAACTTGCATTTGCTGAAAAATTACAGTGGTTTTCAACAGGGTCCCTGCCTGTGTTATATGCCTTGTTATTGCTTTTATAATCATGGTTGCTGTGTGTTTTCCATTCTTTCTGGAAATAAAAGTCAGGCATGTTATTTTGTCTCCTGTTCTCTCCCTTTTTTCATCAAAGACTAAGAAGTACCTTTACCCTTAGAAGCAACTTGCCTCACTGCACAGGAGCTGGGCACCTCATCCCCCCATTGCTTCCCTAATGAAGCTAGCCCAAGTCATTCCTTCTCAAGCCTCGGCCTGGAGTTTATGGTATCAGATCCAAAGAAGTGTGTGTAGGCTTGAGCATGTGGCTTCTTTTCCCGGCTATACTATCACTGTAATAAAAAAAAAAAAAAAAATTGCTTCTTCCAGCCAGCCTTGCCTCACTCATATCCTTATACTGTCACAGCTGCAATGCCGCCTGTACTGGAACTGCTACTGTGAGTTCCTAGATTGCTATTTATCAGGGACCCCGAAGTGCTTTTATAAAATGCCTAATACTCAGCTAGCTCTTACACGCCTCCCCCTTTCACAGGGGGAGGCGTGTAAGAGGCCTTTCCCTCATCACAGGCCCTGGTTCTGCTGTCATGTCCACAGAGCTGGGGGGAAGGAGCTTCCTGTGGCTGAAACCCACTTCTCCATCACCCGCTTCTCCCTTGGGATCACATCTTTGTCCACAGGAAGAAAAATGGGCATCCGAGGGACCTGGGAGAGCCTATGCCAGGCGGCAATCCCTCATTCCAGCACTTCTGGGGCAGTTAATGCACAAAGGATAGTCAGGGCAGGCCCAAGAAAAGTCACAGCCATGTTTCTGCCACCTCTGGTCTCAGTGAGCGTGTGCTGCTGGTGCAGCAGCCTAGGATCCCCCTGTGCCCTGCTAGTGCATGAAATCCTGAGGAAATTAAAGGAGAGGGAAACCCAGTGGGCTGTGGCTGTGCTATTTCACTTAAAACCTCTGGAGTGACCTCTCCTCCTTCACCCTGTCACTTATACAGCACTGCGTCTTTGCTTGATCACTCATATGGACACCTGACGGGAGCACCAAAGAGGTGTGGGGCTGGGGTCAGCAGCAGCGCATCACACTGGTGCCCCTGGTCCTGAGCTTCTGCTCTGGACCATGGCACTGCACCAGCCCCAGGGCCATGAGGCACTCAGCACAGGGGTACATCCATCTGCTCCCAAGAGACCCACACCGAGCACTGCTGCTGGGTAAGCACCTAGTAATAAAACCTGGCCATTGCTTTCCTGAGACACCTGTCAGGCTGAGCGCTAAGTGCCAGGGTAATGCACGCCTACTCTGCTATGCCTCCTCTTCATGAATTCTCCTGGCTCTGCCTGCTTTCATTAGCATTTATTTTCTGTGGACACTGCAATTACACTCTGTTCTTCTTCAGGGCCTTTGTTCCAGGTTCAAACAGAGACGTGATAATGCAGGGAAGCTTTATACATTGCTGTTTATTTTTGTACTCTGAGTTGGGAAGAGCTTTTTGGGATAGACCTAGTCCTGTGTGGTTTTGACTAAGGAAGGCTGCAGGGTAGGGAAGAGAGAGTGAAAACTTCTGTTTCTAGCTTTTGTCATACGAAACATGGTCGGTTCCTCTCTAGGCTGTTCTTGGCGAGGTCACAGACCTTCCTCGGTAAGACATAAGTATGCAGCCTGTAACTCTAAGACCCATGGTACCTATCCATCTGCCACAGCAGATGTGAGCCCCGGCACTACCGAGCCTCTTCTGTCATCTGAATCTCTGAGCAAAATGGAGGATTCGGCTGAATACAGCAAATTTAAATGTGTAACTTTTCTGTTCAAGGTTGCAATATGTTTGGAAATATTGTCCTGCCAGACAGTCCCTGGTGCAGCATCCAGATGGTGTTCAGGGGATCCAGGGAAGGAGGGAGGGAGCTTCACTCCTCCTTCTGGAGTGGAAAACAACTGCTGATATCCCTGGAATTATTTATTTCTCCTGCTATTTCCTAAAGGTAATTGGAAAAAAAAAATCCCTATTGAAAAGGTGGGATTTAAGTAAGTGATAAACATTTCTAGGAAAAAAATAGCCCCAAAGTGTGGAAAAACATCAAAGAGTGGGACATGGATGTTTTCAAACATTCTGAAATAGGAAGGCCTTCAGAATTTCTTGCAAATGTTTTTTCTTCTTTTGCATTTGTAGAGATGTATTCCACTCCAGACCCTCTTATCCAGGAAGGAAAAAAAAATAAAGCTCTTCATTTTAGTGGCTAATAATAGAGATTGAAAAGTCCAAAGGAAGCCCAAGCTCCTTGACCGTCCGTGCCAGCAGACACCACAATCACCTGGACCTTCATAGCCACTGGCTGAGCAACGCAGCAAGGCCACCTGTGTGCTGTTAAATCTCCAAAACCAGGATGGCCACAGTCAACACAACTACCAGTTCGGCTTCTGGGCCATGGTAGATCCTGGATCATGCCTGGAGGCTATTTAGGAAGGTCTTAAGTTTTGTGGACCAAAATGAAGCTAAAGGTCATTGTAACAGCTGGACAATGCAGCAGGGTGGGTGGAATTGCCCATACCCTTTCCTTGGTTTGATTTACCTCATGTCAAAGACATGAGGGCCTCAATGTGCTTCTGCCCACCCAGCACGCCTTTAAGGCTGGGCGTCATTCAGCTGGAAACTTGGTGGGCCTGGCCTGCACGATGGCCTGAGAGGAGGAGGAAGATTCTTGGAAAAAAAACTGCCATAAAGTGGCCCCCATTGCCAGTTTGATCCCAAACATCTGAGATCCCAAAGTCTGAACATTGCAAGAAAAGCAAGTTTTCCTGGAACGGAACAAAATAACCAGGCACTTTCCCCTTCCATCATTTTAAACATGATATGATGGAAGTAAAGGAATAGTTTCAAGCTCTTTTATTTTCCCCGGAATATTTTTCTTTTTTTCTTCATGAGTTGTTTGCTCATCACTGGGACAAACTCCCCAGTTGCACAGATAGCCTGAAGCCCAGAGGGCTGGTTTTCCTGGCTCCCCACCCCTCTGTGTAGTGATGTGCTTTGGTTGTGAGTATAAGATCCTCAAAAATCAATAGTTCAGAGTCTTTTTAAAATATGAATTTTTATTGGTTTTGATCAGAGTTCAAGAGAGTGGGTAGAGTGGAAAAGCAGAGTGATTTACTTCAGTGAAGAGGTCTAATCCCGCCTTATGTGTTAGATCAGAAGGTTAACAGGTGGTTGGAAGAGTCCTCCTTGTCCACTCTGCTTGTTCAGCTCACTTGTGTGAGTCAGTTCTTGTTTCTGATGCTTTCTAATCTCTCTTCAGAACTTCACTGTAATTTTGAGACTTTTTTTCTTGCTTTAACATATTGAAAATGCTAAAAGCTGAAAAAAATTGCAGGACTCAAAATCCTGCCAGTTAGAATGGGCAATTTCTTTTTCCAGCAAAGGTTGAAAAATACGATTCAAAAATACAAACAGGCATTGAACATTGCACCAAAAAGCATTTGAAACACTAATCTCCGAGAGAGAAAGAGTGAGAAAAAGAGAGAGGGAGCAAAAAAGAGAAAGAAATAGAGAGGAGGAGAAAGGTCACAGTTCCCATGAGAAATCCCTTTAGAAAGTGGCTAACAGCTATTCAATAGAGAAAATAAAGTCAACAAAAATTAGAAAATGCAGTTTTCTCTAGTTGTTAATTATTTACAGGTGTAGTAACAGGATTGTCATGCATTAAACTGCTGCCAGCTAGATTCTTTCTTGTAATGGAGTGAAGAGAGTTACACAAGATGGAGAAGAAAACAGAAAACATGGGCACAGATAATGTGGGCACAGATCCAGCCCAAGGCAGTGCAGCGAGCGTGTTCTCTGGCATTTTGTTGCAGTGTGTTCTTCCCTGCGATGGCCTGCCCTAGCGCTTGCTCAAGCAATTTTCCCAGCACAGGACACCAGGGCTGCAGCTAAGAAATGGCTGGTGCCATCATCTTCAGATCAGATATTTGCCTAAGGATATCCCATAGTCAGTCAACTGGGAGAGTCTAATTGATGGAAAGGTATGTGTGGCCCCTCTACAAGATGGCCCAGATACGTTTGGGAGGGTTCAATCTCTCTTGCACCTGAACAGAGGAATCGTTCCACTAAGAGCACAACCTGGCAGAGGGGATGGGGCAATGACTCAAGTTTCAGAACTCTATTCCTACTTTATAGTGTTTGCAAAATCAAATTGTGCAATATATAGTTGCTTCTACAGTTGCTGGGTCCCCTGCAAACAGGCAGGAGGAACTGACAGACATTTAAGAGGAAACACTGCTGCCAGCAGTAGAGAATGAGCCAATGGACTCTTCAAGTTGACAGGACCTTCAAACAGCAGCAAAGAGCCAAGAGCCTTTGAAGACAGTGGGAGCATCCTGGCTCAATTCTGCAAAGCTGGGACCAGGCTTCCCTCCCTAGGCAGGCAGGATCCTTAATTAAGGCTGTACACAGAAGAGATCTGCAACGATGGGGGCTGGGACAGTGTGTTTGGAAAAAAAAAAAAAGATTTTGGCCTAAAAACCAGCGTAACCCAAGTTGTGGTGATAAAGCTTACAGGTCAAATGTTAAGCTAGTCTAAGCCTAAAAAGCTCTGTTTTATAAAGCAGCACAGATGCCCGTGGGGAAGAGGCACATGCAGATCTGGGAAGAAAGACAGTCTCATTTGCTTATGGATGCTGATGTTCTTTGCTGTGATCTGCAGGGCACATGAGACTCAGGAGGTGCTCACCGTTGAATACAACAGCCTTCCCTCCAGCAGGGAGTGAGGACCACAGAAGCTACAAGTGCAAGCGCAGTGCCACTGTCTAAATATTTCCCCAAAGAGGGAGAAGATGAAGAGAAGTTACAGGAGATTGCATGCTCCTCACTGACCGTGGCCCATGTAGACTCCTCGGCATGGCTGTGCAGGTGCTGATGTTTAGCTTTAGCACTGCTTGCACTGAAGTGAGATCAGACTTGGGTCCAGAAGACCCTCCACTTCTCATCTTCTTCCACACAGCCTGCACAGCCCCCTTCTGCCTCCCCATGGAGTAGCCAGTAGCTTGGGTCCATGCAGCTGTAGAGGCACCATCCAGAACAGGGCTGGAAGGGGTCCTGTAAGGTGCCCCATCCCTTTCCCTGGCACTCTCCCTTCCCAGGTGTCTCCTCCTCCCTCATGCCCTGGGCTCACTTGTCTTGAGGGCCTCAGAGAAGCGGTGTCGCAGACCACTACCTGGAGCAGGCCAGGATCTTGCAGGGGCTGTGGTGGGCTGTTACTGAAGTAGAGAAATGATGAAGAAATGGATGCTTGAATTTGGGTATAACAAAGGGCGAAAGGGTGCAGGAACAAGTGGAGGTTAATTGAGGAACAAACAGAGATGGAGGGAAGTCCTGGAGTCTGAAGGCAGCTGGGGGGACAAGGCACACAGTTCTTGGAGCAGAGCAGATTTCAGAAACCTCCCGCCAGCAGAAACAGCCCATGAAGCCAGGGATGAGCAGTGCGGCTCGCGGCCAGCCCAGCACAGCACGGGAGGAATTGCCCTGTGCAGCTTGGGGACCCAAGCGCGGCCACTCAGCCGCATGGGCGGCTCCTGCCGTGCTGCCTGCCCAATCTGAGCACCGGCCCCTTGCTGATCCCCTTCACCACCGGCAGCTGCAGCTCTCCGCGCAGCTCCCCACATATGTGGGAAGCAGAGCACCCTGCAGGTTGGGAGCAGCCCCCTCCGCGGGGCCCCGGTGCTGCTCAGGCCAGAGACGGACCGGCCATGAAGCCACGCGCTGAGGAGACACCACCTGGTGAACGTAGCTACCTCCAGCACGTCACACTTGGAGAGCCAGGAGGAACCGTGCCCACAGAAACGGTGCCAACGCTTCCCTTTCGTGGTCCCCTGTACAGAAGAGCCCAAGCACCAGCCCCGGCCTCAGCTGTGGTGCTCCTCTGGCGACGTGAGGGCTGAAACAGATTCAGTGAGGAGTTCTGTTCTCTCCTGAGTGGGCACAGGCTGCAGACCAGCCTGTCACCATGGGCTAGGAGCCCTTCGCAACACTCATCTGCACACAAGGGCCAGTTACTTACGGCATTCAAGGCATTGGGAACATCCCAGTGTCCAGGCAGGGACAAATGGGCAATGCTGAGAGAAGCTGTGGCACAAGAGCTGCTCAGTAATGCTGCCAGCAGCGACCTTGGTCCCAGGCAGCAAGTCACTGCCAGGTACCACCGCACCTCTTCTTCCTTGCTCTCTTGCTGCCAGTGGCCCCCAATGCAGTTTGAAGACCAGCTCAGACGGAGAGAAGCTGCTAAGCAGGAGACACCTCTTTCCAGAAGATTTAGCAAGGAGAATGAGAGGCAAGTAGAATAATTAAAAGTGACCATTTTCTCTTCAAAAGAGAGAACAGCTTGATTTTTAGATATAAAAGGTTTGT
Source organism: Tinamus guttatus (assembly GCF_059628265.1). NCBI lineage: Eukaryota > Metazoa > Chordata > Aves > Tinamiformes > Tinamidae > Tinamus > Tinamus guttatus. The sequence continues at coordinate 13,445,016 of NW_028288821.1, read as the reverse complement.
GAGCATAAATACACACACACGTATGTAAAAACCTTGGCTGACTGAACAATAACAAGGTCAAATAGTAAATATTTATACCTTGAAGCCATCAAACTCATCTGTGCAGTGGCCTCTTGCCAAAAACGCCTTCAGGAGCAGTTTAGCTTGATATGGAGAGAAGGCTGGTGAATTGTTGCTCTTTGGATTGTTTTCCTGTACGTCGGCATTAATAGAGCATTTACATTTGCATGAACAAGCCTCTTGCCTTGGCTGAGCTTTCCCCACCCCAGCAACCACCAGGGGGACAGGGAATTGCTGCCTCTGTCCTCCCCAGCCTGAAAAATACCGATCTGGGGCAAGGGGTAAAGCCTGGCCCCAGGCACCAGCTGGTGGGGATTAGGCCTGGGGTGGGATGTTCTGGCCATGACACTTCCTTGTAAACCTCGGTAGTGGCAGAGCTGGCTGGCGAGTGTGGTGAGAGAGGAGGAGAACTGAGCAGCGATGTCTTGAGGAATGCAGTCCTGATCTGTGGCATTCAAGAAACCTCATCAGAGAGGTTGCACAGCCGTGAGGAACCATAACTTAACAAGCCTTTTAGAAAAAAGGGTGGCACTAAGAGACTGCTTCTCTTCTGTCACCCCTTGGAATCATCAGGGCACTAAGGCACTCGTAATCACCATATGCTGCCTTTCCTGCCTGCTAGGAGTGTTTTAGCTGAGCTGTCCCCAGGAGCTACCCAAAGCAAAGCCCTCCATGCCACTGCTCTTGCCAGTGTGCTGTTTCACTGCCAAAGTGGACATTTGACATTTTCAGAAGGAAACAGTTCAACTTTACCTTTCAGCACTATGTACTGTTCCAGGTAATCAAAATGCAACTTACTTTTTGGACTGCACTCACTCAATATAAGCTAAAATATAGGAGTGCAAATTGAAGAGATCTTTTTGACCACCCTTGAAGACTTCTAATTCTTTCCCAGGAGAATCTCACAAAGTCAGGAAGATCTGGGGGCTTGTCAGAAGAACACCAAACTTTAAAGTATCAAGGTTCATGGGGAAATGACATACCCACTCTCTACACAGCCAGCTCTCTGTAGCTTAGGCTATCAACCCTTCTCAACAGCTGTGTACAGATCTGTTCATACATACTACCAGTTGCAAAAATGAAGCCCTTAAATACCACCATAACAAGGCATAAATAGCAATAACCTGTGCTAGGTTATAGGCTAGCTCTGACCTACAGTTCCCTTAGAAAAAAAGAGCCCATCAACAGCCCAGTGTTGGCTGGAAAGGAAATGCCTCAATTTCAGCCTCTATCAGATTAAAAAAAAAAAAAAAACAAACCATTATCTTCTCTGTGATTTCTGCTGGCACGAGATGTTAAACCATTTATTTATAACTATCTTCCCAAAATGCTTCCCTGTTTGGAAGCCAAACTGCAAATCCTGTTTGGTTTGTTGTTTCTAACCAAAGGACGCCAGTATTTCTGCTTCCAGCTGGCAAAAAGGCTCAGAGCCAGTGCCAGGCTTTGGTGGGAATAGACTTGGCTTTCAATTAGTGCTAGTGCAGATCTGGGAAGAGAGCCACACTTAATGGGCAGAGAGCCACATTGTCACAGTCCGAGAGAGTAGAGAAGGGACAGCAGATGGGCATCACCAGTGCTATAGGGAGCAACAACCGACCTGCAGTTTCAAAACACCAGGAGAAAAGGATGCACGTAAGAAACAGGTAGGAAATTCACCTTGACAGCTCCAAGTGGAGGAACAAAGCTCACCCACAGCTAAGGAGATCACTCAAAAGCTATCTTGGGAGTGTGTCCTCACCCTCGCCGAAAGACCCCCGAGACAGGGCTCTCCCATCATTTCCACCTGGAGAAATGGTCCCCACGCAGGCTCTGGCCAGGCAGGGAGCAGCACCAGGAGCGGGATACACTGGGGCTCCCGGGCAACGACTGGGAAGCCCTGCTGTAAGGGGAGCTCTGGCAAGCAGGCATCAAGAGACCCTGCAGTGGGTAGCACTGGTGGTGACGGGCACCATGTGGCGAGGTGACTCGTGGCAGCGACTTGGGGAGTTTTGGGGATGGCCAGGATAACAGAGGAGAGCGCCTCTGCTCCAAGGTCTGTGTGAGTCAGCTGCCACTGGACCCCATCTTCAACCTTGCATTTGATATAATTCTGTTAGTAAACACAATATCCTCTTTGTTACCATTTTATTGTGTTTGTTTTGCCTCGTATAGGGTTTCTATTTCATTCACTTAGGCCTGAGTATTATAGTGACATGAATGTTTTATGAGATACACTTCATCTAGGTTATTTAAGAAAATGACATCCCAGTAGTTTCCGAAAGGAACTGCCTCGTGGCTGGCAAGCAGAGCGGTTACTGCCCACAGAGCCTCGTAGGGGGGCAGCGACAGCACTCACGCCGGGAGGGGATGGTGCCCCTAGACAGCAGCCCCTGGTGAAAGGCACTGCAGAAATGTCTATCATGGGCAGTTTGGGGTGTGGATGCGAGGGGAGGTGATGAGATGGGATGAGGGGAGCTGGTCACTTTAGCTTTTGGGAGCTGCCCCCACTCACCCGATGCTGCCTGCTGGTGCAGACATGCTCTCAGACCAAGCACAGTGCTGGGTCAGAGCTGAGAGTTTCCCAGTCCTGCTCCTCACAGCAGCAAGAGGCAGGAAGGGTGGCTGCACTGCTGCTAGGCCTGCAAGACAGGTAAGAGACAGAAGGACATGCATGAAGATCATCTTCAAGGGAGGACTCAGCACCCGGCCTGTCCTGCACTATCCTGCTGTCCCCATGGATGCTCCAGGTGGGGTGAATCCCAAGGCTTACGCTTCATCCCAGGAAGGGGGGGCTCCATCCCTACAGGAAGGGTGAAACTGAGCTGGGGGCTCACAGCTCTGCCCAGGATACCACCCTGGGCATGCTGGGGTCCCAGGCTGGCTGCAGGCGCTCAAAACATGCTTGGAGAGTTCATGAGGCAGCCTGAGACTTGGAGAGGCGACACGGGAGAACCAGCACTGCCTGCAGGCTGGGACAAGCACTCGCCAGAAGCAGCATGGCAGGACACTGGTCCCTGTGGCAGGACACTGTGTCCCTGCATCCAGGCACCGGGGAGGGAGGCAGGAGGGCAGGCAGCCTGGATCTGCAGTCCCAGTGCTCTGCCTGCAATGGGGCACTGCTGGTTCAAGCCCCAGCAATGCTGTGGCCATGAAGGGAGGAAAAGTCTCTCCCCAAGGTACTGGAAGGCTTTTCTGGGAAGAGTTTTCAGGTTTTACACCTGGGTCTCATCTCATTGGCTTTTTGGGACGGCACCAGGCTTACACAGCTCCAAGGTACAGCAGAATTGCCCTCCTGGTCAAAAGAGTCCCTACTCCTGTCACAACATGGCACGGAAGATGCTCTGCTGCATCAGGTTCACCAGGCACAGGCAGATCCCTTGGGACTGCTCATCCCTCACTGGCAGCACAGCAGCCCCTAGGTTGCCCCTGTGCCCCAGGCTATGAAGAGCATCTCAGAGGCCTGGTGCTTCACTGCCTACACATGTCTGCAAGCTGCGAGATTCGTGTCGAGGACTGCTGAGCAACCACAGGAAGGAAGGTGAATGGGAAGGCAGAAGAGGGGGCTGGCACAGAGAAGAGATGTCAAAAAGGACAAGCAGATATGGCCAAAAGAAAGCGAAAAGCCACCTATCAGAACATGAGCTCTTCCAGCCCTGATGCTCAATGCATTCATTCTCACAGATTATATCCTCTCCTAGGCACAGGAAAGCGCCCATACTGACTTCTATCACTGAGTAACCCTAGAAAAATGTTCCTCTGGTAGAAATCACTCCATTCTCTAACATGATTGCCTCAAGAGCCCACAATGGCAGACAGACATGACCTTCCTTACCTGTTCGTGTTTGGGTAGAGAGATGGAGAAAATGCACAGCTAGGCTTGCTGAAAAGAGAAGGATGCCTACAAGACGCTGCCGTCCTGCTCCACCCTTTCAAGAGCTCCACAGCACCTGACAGTTGCTGGATTGCCCACAGCGGGCATTCAGTGCTGCCAGCAAGTGCAGCACAGCTCCCTAAACACAGCCGAGCTCACCTGCAACCACAGCCGCTGCCCACGGAGCAAAACCCTGCGTAAAGTGCCAGACGCTGAAGACCAACCCAGCCAACGAGTCGACTTTGGAGGCCTCTGCATACTTGAGCTTGAGTCACCAGGAGTGTCCACCACACTAGGACAGTCCATCACAGACGAGGAGGAGGGAGGTAAGCCAAATCACACCAGCGGGCCTCAGCAGAGTGTAGCATGGAATGGGAATGGGTGGCATGCAGGCAGGTTGTATGGCACAAGGTCGAGGAGGAGAGATGGAAGCAAAGGTGACCTGGACAGACAGGGTACATCAGACTCATGAAGTTAGAGGCACAACTTGCTATGATCCTTGTTTTCCTTTCATCATTAGAGACAAAATAAAAAGAAACTGTATGTATACAAGATTAAATTAAAATCACAGTTTTGTTTACATAAAAATGATCTAATAGTAATAATAATAATATCAAATGAACAATAATAAAACAAAATGGGAAAGAAGAAAGCCCTGGAGAATTCCTGCCTGGATGGTACTCACTGATGGAAGGTTTGTGTGACTGGTTTTATTGTTTGGGGATCATTCCCTTGATAGCTGACTCCCGGTTTACGTATGTGGCCCAGTAGACTAAGTTGAAAATGGCAAAGAGGACTGGAAAGACGATGCGAGACATCTTGTCCACCTTGCTGACGCTGTTATATGTCTTCTTACTCTCCGGGAGCTTCTCCTCTATGCGGGGCATCTTGGGGGGTACGTTGGTGGCAGTAGCAGTGGCAGCAGCACTCTTGGAGATGGTGGGCAGGCCAGGGTCTTTAGCAATGTTGAGGGCATACGTGGTACCAACGATGTTGTAGGTGTTGTTGGTTTTCTTTGCTAATGCCACTGGTTCTTTTTTCTAGGGAAGGTGGAAGAAAAAATATAAGAGATGAGGTGACTGCAGAACTGCACTGGAAATGGTTAGTCTTCTGAGTTTACCTGCCTGCCTGGATGAGAAGGTGCAGAAGGGTGCAAGGAACAAAAGCCCAAGAAACCATTGTGGAAGGGAAGAAAGGTGAGGTGAGAAGATGGCCAGAAACTATGACATTGCATGTCAGCTGCTGGAGCAGAGGGATGTGGCAGTTTCCTTAATTACACCAGCTAATACAAATGAGCCTAATAGGCAGCATGTAGCAGATAGGTGCTAGGCTCTGCCACAAGTGAAATAACTGAAGCCAGCCTGCCTTGTTGTGACCCCTTAGGTCAGACCAGTGGTATAAAATGGTGTGTGTTGCTGCATTTGAGGAATAGCTGCCCAAGACGTCTGGCTGCTTGAGTGGCAGTGTGCAGACACAGCACACACCGATGCATCGCCAGGCCAGTGGAAGTGAAAGCAGGCTCAGGAGATATGAGATATACGTGCTCCCTGCTCTCTCCCTGCCTGGACAAAGTTCTGTTCCGTTACACACAGGGATTGGACATGGGGAAGTGGTGCAAGCATGTATTTTTTACAACAGAATGGGACACTGTGGTCAGCCTGGGGGAAGAACTTGATTTTCTGTTTAGCCACCCTACTTCCTGGGTCACATGACAAGGAGAGACATCATAGAGGATTATATTTTCTTTTCTTTTTTTTTTTTTTCCTTCTTTGGTAGGAGGAAAACTGTAGCCTGAAGAATGTGGGTAACAACATCACAACATTTACCTTGCCTTAGTACCCTGAATACCTCACATAGTGATGCACAGTATAACATCACAACAACCAAAATGCCTCTGGGCCCCTTTAGCTTCTCATGACCTACCTAACTTAGATACAGAGCAGACTGAGGGCATTTCCACTAGCTCTGGATTTCACAATTGCTCAACATGGCATTTTAGGAGAGAGGGATGCCTTTCATGTTTTGTATTAAGGGCTTCTTCAAATAAAGGGATGAGTCTTCCCAAAAGGCTCTGGGGACAATTGTGTTGTCCATGCTGAAGGCAAGAGAGCTTGTATAGCAAATGGAAAAGATGTACTAGACATGATGTACTGACAGAAGACAGAGGATGCTTAAGACAGATGGTTCAGGTGTTAATGAAGATGAGAGGTCAGGAAGACGGGCTAGGAAGTCATAAGAGCTGTTGCTTCCACTCCGAGGATCTTTCTGGCACTGTCAGGAACTTGAGAGCAACTGATATACTGTAGAAAGCAATTCAGGGCTACTGAGCAAAGTCCATCAAATCTATTTATAAGCAGACAACAGGCACCCTACACATTCCTGCATCTGTATACTCCAAGATGTGTTCACTGCAATTACCTTGCCCAGAATGAGAGTTAGACACAGTGGTGACTCACAGTGGGAATCTAAAACCTAAATTCAGAACAAGGTGTAACTTTGAATCTCATTTCGATTCAAAAGCAACTGAAACACAAGGTAAGCCAAGCATCCCCCTGGGGTACTTTACATGGTTTTACGTGTATATGAAGGTACAGGGTGAGAGCGCTGCCAGCTCTCTAGGAATGTCTGACCTGGCTTAATTATCAGTGGATGCTCTGGCAAAGGTGGCAGCGCAGTGCAACCTTGGAGGGAGCCATCCTGCTGGCTGGGGCCAGGCTGAAGTCTGCAAGATGAAGCACAGCATAGGACATGTGCAGAGGGAACCACGTGCAAAGTGATGCTTCATCCTGGAGAAGGGTAGAGAGAAGGGCTGCCAGAAGGATCTGCCCATCCAACACCCTCACCTGGGAATTAGATGCAGGAAATATCTTGGAGTAGCACTAGGAGCTGGAAAGCCCAATACAGCCTGTCTGCCCAGCAGATGTACGTCAGGGCTTTAGTCTTCACGCTGTACTTCCAGTTCCAATGTGTTTGCAATCACCATGGATATTTCTGGTTGCCTTAGGAAATGAATTTTCCACAATGATTTTCAGTGGGGCACTAAAAACAACTTTTGTACAATCTTTAAAACCCTGTCCAACAACCTCATTGCTAGGCCTGCAGTCCCATTATAATTCCAGCAATTACAGAAACTAACCTGCTGTTAGAAGGAGGTTGAAGTGTCTTTAAACTCCAGATCAGACTAAACCATTGATCAGACCATATTCACAGTCTTTTATGGGCAAGGCAGGAAGGGTTGTTATGATCTTTAATGATTAACCGAGTGACTGATTTCTGCAATCATTAGAGCCATGTTAACTTGTACCCCCCGCACAGAAGGTGAACTTTTCCTGTTAAATAGCTAACAAGAAGCAAATAAAGGACTTAAAATGTCTCACCTCTTAAAATATTTAAGTATGTTTAAGTATGATTACTTATTAACATAGCTACAGGAGATAATAAAACAATTAATAATCGGTAATGAAATGAAAAACAGACTGTTTGCTGTTTGCAGAATGTAATATGAGTACACTATGATAATTTTGGTATTAATCATGAATAAGATGACTACAAGTGACATGACATTTTCAACCTGGCTAGCTTTTCTGCCCCAGAGCTTGGAATGTGAATCTGTCCTGCTGGGCCAAAGACATTTAAAATGAAATGGGGAGAAGTGAGGCAAATGTGAATGCTGTTCATGGCTACAGCAAGCTACTGTACCTATTAGTGTGATTCAGAGACTGAGCATCAGCTTGGGCTTCTCTGGAAGCAATGCACAGGTTTGGGAGGCTACAGCCATGGGCTTTTTCCAGCTGCCTATCCATGTTTTCTGCTCTATGAAGAGCTGGGAGCCTGTGGAAAGCATCCAGAGGACCCCCAGTCTGCCAAGACACAAACGTGCAAGAAAACAAGCTCCTGAAATGTCGGAAGAAACTGTTTGGCTTGAAGTTTACTGGCCTGTGCTTTATAAATGAAATATTTCAGGAAAGATTGCAGCAGTCAAAGGAAAACACGTTCAACGCTGACAGCTACAAAGTAGCTTTCAGCCTTCCTTCAGTGAGTTTACCTGGGAGGGGCTCCACTCCCTTCTGAAACAGAAAGAAATAGTGGAAAATCAGGAGGCAATCTCGTATTTGTATTCAAAACCTTGTTCCATTTAAAACATGGTTGTATTGAACAACATGTCCTGTGTTTATGGCCCACTTTGGGCCCAGGGAAACCAAGCCACTGGACCAAGCTTCTTCCTGTGCTGTTCTCCAAGGCGGAAAGCTGTGAAAGGTGGTCTAGAGGTGCATATGTTCCCTGGACCATGTGGGACTGAGAAGTCCTTCTGCAAACACACATACTGACATACGGCAGAGTTTTTTTTGATAAATCTCACTGTCTACAAGCTCCACTGCCATGGAGCTAAAGCCCAGATATCTAAAGCTATGGGAACTAATGGTTTGGTTTAGTAACTATTGGAGATTCTCTCTCTGCACCAGTTTCTTGATCAGAAAAGTGTGTTGCAAGCAAATTCCTTTTAACAGGGCACTCTGAGGGTCTCCAACACTAATATCAGTGGGTCATGGGTTGTACTGATAAATTCCAAGGTATCTGCCACTTGTTGTACTGATAAATTCGAAGGTATCTGCCTCTTGCCATTCTCTAAAGTCACCTTAATGTCCTTTAAGCAGATCTATTCTCTGACATACTTTTATCCTTCTATTCAAAACCTCCTTCAAAACCTTCCTCATGCCAACCAAAATTGCCCTCTGCCAGAGCCTTGGTCCTATCAAAGAGAAGCAAAGTGTTTTACACTGAGATGCATGTACCTGGAGCAGAGCCAAAGGCTCAGAGCAATGCAATCTTCCATTAACAAGCTGGCTACATCGATGCCAGATCACTGTCACTGCTAGTGTGACCTCTGGCATCCCGCATCCCTCCCATCTCTTCTTTGTTCTGATTATGTGGGACTCAGCCCAGTGATCTCATGCTGCCTGGATCTCCCCATGAAGACTCAGAGATTTGAAGGAGACAATAAGCCCAGCACCTTGTAACAACAAGAGTTGAAAGAAAGAGGATAAAATGGTGTGAGAAAATGATACAGGAAGACCTTTGAGGATGTTGAGAATATAAATCACTTGTAGTGCTGTGAGAAGCCACAGACAATGGCAAGTACAGTAAGAGGTAGGAGCCATGGGCCTGCAGAGCACGCTCGGCAAGGGAAAGAGTCCCAGCAAACATCTGTTTACCATAATGAGGCAGAAAAAAAATAGGAATTTGTCTGAACCACTCTGTGAGTCTGTAAGACTTCAAACTGGTTGAAAATGGTGAGCTGAGATGGTTGTTTCTAATTCTAATTCTACACTGGCAAGAAGGGGAGAGGAACAAAGATGCGAAACAGATAAAGAAACAAAAGAGAATGATTCCCAAGTCACCTGGGCCAGGGGGCGAACTTCAGAATTACACATGAATGGGAGAAAAGGTTTGGCTTAACACAGTCAGCGGAAAAGGTACATAGCACAAATAATTTCCAGAACAAAAGAAAGCAAACTAAGATGACTGCATCAGTCAAGATGTCTGGAGGATGCCCTTTGGTGACTTCCATTTGGTGAAAACACACGTGAAAACTATATGAAAAGCCTAGATTTAAGGTTTTCACCATGTTTTACAGGACCGTTGTCTTGATAATGAGAAAGCTAAAGACCCAGGACTATTTCTCCATCCAGTATGTTCTTTCTTGTACTCACATATCTGCAGCTACTTTTGTAGCTGTTGCTGTCTCTTATATGTCCCAGGCTTTCAGGGCAATGATATATAAGTGCAGATACTAAGACATTACGAGATAACTCAGATTTGTATGCACAGTCATGACACTGCAAATGGAAGTGGGTTTAGCTTGGCATCTTCTAAGACGAGGATGCCTTCATCTTGATGAACAGACATGGTATGACATTTTTGCATGGAAATTTCCCTGGTAAATGTAATGCCTGAAGGTTTTATGAATTTCCAGTGGGAAACATTCTGTTGCAGGTCATCTATCTTGCTCACATCTGTAACAGCCATCTGGGGAAGCTACCTTCTGACCTCAGAGATGGACAACCCAATGCATGGATGGGATTCAACAGTGCCTCACTCTGATCGTTCTGTCCAGAAGATCTGCATCTGGTAGCGAACCTCTTCTGAGAAGTAATCTGGTAGCTTCTTAGTGGAGGATGCTGGAGATTTATTGGGTACTTAAATCAGTCATCTTTGGTTCACTTTGGCCTCTCAATCCTCCCTCAACTATTTCCATCTCCTACCTGATACTTGATGATGGATTTTTAAAATTATTGCTACTGACAAGTTTTCTGCATTGCACCCAGATACTTCCTTCCAGTTTGATCTGTACTTCTAAATTGGTCACAGCCAGCCATCTCACAAAAACAGAATAAAATCTTTCATCTACACTTAGAATTAGTGACGGAAGACCAGAAAGGTTTAGAAATCCTCCAAGAAGTATTAGTCAGAGCTTATTAGAGTGAGGCTACAAGAACTTAATAGTAAGATGTATGGTGATATCTGCCTAGCTTTCATTAAAGAACTGCAAAGAAGTGCAGAGTAGCTCCCAGGCAGATCTGAGTAGCCAGGACGATCAATTATGATAGAGAGAACTGTGATCCACCACAATCAAGATCAGCCCATCGTGTTAGACTCTACCCCGAAAACAGCTCTGCCCCACAGAACCCTCTAAAAGAACAGATGGATAAAGAGGAGAAGGAAAAGCTGGAACAAGCCCTGATGGAGGGACTGCTGCAGAAACACTGTTCAGTGACAAGCAACTTTTGCCATTTCTTTTAAATGTGATGGGACACATTGCTGCTGCCTACATTTCAAGTGAGGGGATGCCTCATGATGTTTTTCTTGTTCACAAAAGCAAGCAATTAAACCTGTAGTACGTATCCTTGCCACCACATCAACAAGGTGTGTTCTTTTTGGCTCTCCAGAGATTGCTCTCTAGAGACTGGAGCTCAACCTGGGCTTGTTACTGCTACTTTTACTGCTGGAACATACACTTAAAATGCCAACAGTTATTCTTTTACCTCCTCTTCCTTTTGCGGTTTCAACCACCTGGCTTGTCAATTGTTTCAAGAAGAGCTAACTAGAGGCTGAAATGGAGCCAGTGAGGCACCTTCATTATGTAGCAAATTCTCTGCCTGGAAATATTCAGTGGTATAAAAATGAAGGGCAAATATGCTGAGGCATCATATTTGCAAACTCCCTAAAGCCCATCACTCTTCGGGAAGCTCTTCTTCAGTAGGTGCTTGGCAGCAGATATAAAACAGGTGATTGAGAGTATAGGGAACCTGATAAGGTGCCTACAAAGGTGTCCTGACTAATTTTCCAGCCTGAATCCAATTCCAGCATACTCTCACGAGGACTGCTCCCATTTTCATTTCTGTTTTTCTACTTGTTCAATTACCATGAGCACCAAATTTCTGCATGGTCTTACACTGTTGTTTCAGTACTTTTAGTTTTGCAGTACTAGGTCAAGGACTAAATTATGGTGCATGGCTTTTTATTTTTAATGGTAAACTGAAATTTGATCCTTTGTATTTTTTTCAGCTGAGCTCTGTTCACATAAATGTAGAAAGCTAGGTGAATCCCTTGTGCTAATTCGCCCATCACTGAAAAGGACATAGTTGCCTTGAGGACCTGCTCTGATCCTTGGCTCATGCCAACAATCTGAGAAATGGTCCTCCAATCTCTCTAGGGGCCAGATTAGTGCTATTGCTCACGATGGAGGTGGAAGACCATCATCCGGACTCCTCTGGAGCCTTCTGCTGTAAGCCTGGTGGCAAAAGCAAACAGGTGGAGAGAGTCCAAGAAACAAGAGAGAGACGTTCAACACCCGACGATAGTGGTAGTTCTCCATCAGGCCTCTGCTCGCCTGCCGTGACCTCCAAACCAGCGACAAGACTGGGTGTTGTCCTCCCAGAAGTTACTGCAGTTCTGCTAGATATTTGCATACAGCCCCACAACAATTTTAAACAGCACATTAAAATGCAAGGGAGAAAAAATATAAAGGCTCCAGAACCAAGAACAAGGACAAAGCTGATTTTCAAATTGATTCAATAAATATAAACAAGGAGCAGCATGCTACAGTAAGCGCTTTCTTCATGCAGGCTAGATTAAATCAGCTTGGTGGGAGGGGGCATGAGCACGAGGTAGCCGTGGCTGTCAGGAAGGAAGCTGCCAGAATGGCTGATCCCAAGCCAGAAGGGAAAACGTGAGTGATGCCAGGCACTAATTTACTGGCGGTTGCTGTTTCCGATTGCTCACTTCCCACCCTCCCTCTTTGCCCAAGTGCACAAAGCAGCAGTGGCAGCAGCTGTAGGTACCATGGCACAAGCAGTACCCCCTCCTTCACTGTCCCAGACCCAGGGAGACCCGTGCTGGTGGCCGCCAGGACCCAAGCATAGCAGAGCGGGACCGTTTTCACCAGCAAGACTGGCATCCTGCGGCACATCCTGGTTCATGCAGCAGGCTAGCAACGCGGAGCGGAGCACTTACAAGGCAGAGGGAGAAGAAAAGAGAGAGAAGATCACCAACGGGCAAGCCAAAGACAGGCAGAGCTGCATGCACATTTCCACTGGTCAATGGTCATGCAGAATGTCAGAGGTAAAAACAAGCAGTGAGGACTGGACTGCCTTTTTTTTTTTTCCTGCAGCAACCAGCCCTCTTTCCCTGGGCCCTCAAGAACCGCTGCAGTTGAGACCCGAGCTGAGGACCCAGTAAGTAGCATCCAGCCTCTGAAGTGCTGCCGGGCTGCATGTTACCCACTCCTGGTCCCAGAGCAGCTCTCTCGTGCGGCGCTTCTTCACCGCCCCCCCGTCCCTGGCCTCGACCACAGCGCTCACCTTCATCTCTTGGGCTTCCAGCACCTTCTTGCCATCCCAAGCCCAGCTCCGCTTGGTGAAGTAGTTGACAGTGGCAAATTCGATCAGCGCAGAAAACACAAAGGCGTAACAGACGGCTATGAACCAGTCCATGGCCGTCGCGTACGCCACTTTAGGTAACGAGTTTCTTGCGCTGATGCTTAGGGTGGTCATGGTGAGGACAGTGGTGACACCTGTGGAAACAGTGGGAAACAGAGATGCTGATAGATCTCACACACATCATCAACATCTGTCTGCTGCCTTCACTGAGAAAGAGCCAGCAAGCAAATTTGTCATGGTTACACTGGCCTGGTGTACAGCTGTGTCCTCAACAGAGGAGTTGTTGATGCCACCATCAACATGGCCAAAGATGCAAGGAGTACAGGCAGGCTTCCATGCCAGGGACTTCATTGCACATGGACCCCACCTGTCAGAGACGATGTGTCCATGAGTGGGACACAGGAGACAGCAATTACCAAGGATTAGAGGGCAGGACACAGGCCAGGATAAGAACTGAATTCTGCTCCCTTCTCTGTCACTGACACGTGAAGTAGCCTTTGGCAAACAGTTTCACATCCTCTTCACAGAGCAGAAACCCGTGAGACAATGTGGTTCTCAGAACGTTTCGAAAACTATGTTTTGTGAACTACCTAGATGGACAGCAAGACCTTCTGTCTTGCCAGCATGACCAGGTGTGAGTGAGCGGCCCAGGATGAGAGTCAATGATTCCCTAAAAAAAGGATTTGTTGAAGAATGCCTGTTAAAGCTTTTCTGTTAAAGTAAGCAACCGTTACTATCCATTTTCCCTAATAACATAGTTTTCATTTAAAAATGCACTAAAAACATAAAAATATTGACTAATTTTCACTGCCTTCAAGCCATTGAACTGTTTTAGCAATACTGTTGATAATACTTTCTGCGGAGAAAAAATAGAATAAGCAATTACTAATAAAAAAAATAATGAGAACTCCAAAGCAAGGCAATTTGGGAGCTTGCATATTTTTCACAAAGTTAAGTTTTAATTTTTCAATCAGCTTTTTTCTTGCTGAACCTGAGCTGCTACTTGAAAGAACGCGTCTAATTGAAAATATGAGGATAACACAAGAGGTAATCAAATATGCCCGACAAAAGGCTCACTCCAGGTGTCAGCAGTGCATGGACCCGCACACTGGCGCAGTCGCAGGAGCCTGCCCAGGGCTCGGAGAGACAGTGGGGCTGGGGTGTGAGCTGCGTGGGGCGATGCTGCAAAGGATGCGCTGGGAAATGAGCAGGAGAGTTCACTGGTGAGCTGGATGGCCGGGCTAGTCCTATCTGCCCTATGACTCCTGGCTGAGCTCCCCTTTTTCATCCTGCTGGATGAAAGCACCAAAAAGTAGGTGCGAAAGGAGCTGTACCCATCTCTTCTCCACTGTAAACACTGTTCAGTGCAGTTCTCAGGGTCTGGATCATGCAAAGCAGTTTTGGCCACATGGGCCACACTATCCTGCAGCTGGATTTGGCCCTGGGAAAACACATTCCTGCCTGGCATCAGCAGAGCAGAGTACTGGGATGGAGAAACAAAGCCACAGGCAGAACCCTCAGCCATCTGCTGTGGATATGAATCTGCCATGGACATGAGAGGGGAATTAACTGGCTCCTCTGCCTTGGTGTTCCTGACGTGCCGGTCCGCACCATCCCTTTTGCCTACATCGACACTGCATGCGAGCTCTGCCTGTTCCCACAGCAAAGATCCTGAACTCAGGGCCTTGGCAGGACAACACAGAGCAATTCTGGTATCAAACATCTGTTACAGCTATTAATATATATGCAGTGCCAGCCTGACACTTTCCCTCAGAGTGGGATGTGAAGCCAGCTGAAGAAAGCAACACCAATAAATTCACAACGCAGTTGTACTGACTCAATGCAGAAATTTGTTATGAGGAGGTCTGATCAGAGGCGTAGCAGTGGTTTTAAAGGGAGATCCTTAAAAGTTTCCCCACACACCTACCCTCTTCCTAGCTCAAAAGCCAGCAGAGACAAGCAGACATGGCTAACTGCATATAACCAGATGATTGACATCCTGATTACTATTAATATTTATGCTGGAGTTTGTAGAAGGACATGGTGAGAAGCACAGGTGTGCTTCTGCAGCAGCTCACGGGAAGCAGGAGCACGAGGAGGACACAGGGAGCTGCTCCGGGAAGTGGCTGCCAGGGTCACTGATGCCAGCAAGGCCTAGAGACTACCAGCTCTGGTGCCCACTCCTCATCTCACACCTGATCCCACGAGCTGGTCTCTTTTCTCAGCCTCTCCATTCTCACAGGCTCTTCCCCTTTCCATCCCTGCTCCTGCCTATTCAGTCTGCGTTGGAGATCAGGGCTCTTGTACATTTGGCTTTGCTGACAGCTGTACTCACAGAAGGACCAACAGCCCCTGGGAGCACAAGCCAGCAAAGTCACAGCAAGGTGCAGCCCGTCAGCTCCTCACCCCTCCTCACTGCAGCATGCACCCTCAGCACCAACATCATGCCTGGCTGTTGGTGTCCCTGCAGCAAACACCCTGCAAACCACACGGGTGGCCAAGAGGGCTAAGTTGTCTTTGGGGTGAGCTTGCTGATGAGCGCTCAGGTGCCGGCATGGACTGGACAAGGAAGCAGAGCCCACTGCATACACCAAAGTACTCAGTGCTATGATGTGAGGTGAAATGCTTTCCTGTAGTTTGTGGTTCTTTTATTCCCCTACCTGATAGAATGCAACCATGCTCACAGACTCACCAAAAACAGTTCGAGCAGGAACAGACTCCCTGTTAAGCCAGAAGGAGACCTGGGACAGGATGACTGTCATGATGCAGGGCAGGTACGTCTGGATCACAAAGTACCCAATCTTCCTCTTGAGGTGGAAGTGCGTAGTCATGACCACGTATTCCCCTGTGAGACAGTGGGTCATAGCAGCAGGACAGTGGTTATTTCCCACAATGGGGCAAGCTGAACACCAAATCTTCTCCAGAATGCTAAGGTCTGTCTTGAGCAAACCCTGAAACCCTCTGGATACACATGAGATAAAAATGCAGCTTATGCATCACGTTAGCACTGACTGATGTGTCCCAGGACCTTACGGTACTGCTGGCAGCCTGCAGAGCCCTGTGGAAGAGGGATTCGTGCTGCAGCACGTCACTGGGGCTAAACCATATGTGCACGAGGGCTGTGAGCGCTTGGACTGTGCTGGACGAGTTGCTGCCCAGGCATAAGCGCACGGCTGCTTCCACCAGCTGGCAGGGCAGAGCATTCGTCCTCTCGAAGCACTTCTCTGGGCTTCCCTAATGTGCTGCCAGTGGTGGTGGGCGCAGGCAGATCAGGCCTGGGCTTTCCCTCCTCTGCCCTGGGTATGAGATGCACCTCATGGGTTTGCTCTTGATGCAGCTTCCCTCCCTCTTCCCCCAGCCCAGCCAGACACAGCATAGGTGTGTCCTGAAACCTGCAGAGACCTTAACATTCTGTCAGCTGGCTTTCAGGACAAAGGATTTTGTTTTCTCTGACAGTTCTGCAAATATTCCACTTTTCCTCACACTTTAACTGTCACAAAAATCAGGATAAGTTCTGTAAAAAGGGTTTGCGCAGTAAACCAAAGGACCAGCTGTCCCTGTTTTCCTTCACTGTCCTATTCCTACACTCAAAAAGATGCACTGATGCTTTGGATGTTTTGTTGGATTATTGCGCCTTTTTGTTGTGAGCACAGCTCTGCTAAATACTTATGCACAGCAGCCTTTAGCAGCTTTCTTGACATTTCAGGTTATTCATCTGTACATTTTGCTACAACTTAAGTCAGAGATGGGTCAGATATTATGATGGTTAGTTCCCTGGACTTCCCACATTTCCCTAAGGGAGGTGATATGAGTTGTTACAGACAGACATTATTAAAATCAAGTGCACCAGAGAGGAAATATCCTCGAATGAGAGAACTACTGGTGCATACAGAAGAAAAAGAAGGAAAGAAAAAAAGGAAAAAAAAATGATGAGAAATATACAAGATAACAAGCCAGCAATACCTGGATTCAGAAGAAAAGGGAGGAGCAGCAGATGGGAGAGAAACATGATTAATACTGGTTATTAATCAGAAGAAACATTTGTTCGGAAGAAACTTCTATTAGCTATGATAATATTTGTCCAAGAAGATGCAGCGAAAGTCATATTGAACATCATGTTACATTCACCTCCCCTGCTGCAATACTCTCCTGAGGGACTGAGAAGATACAAGACAAATGAATCCATGGTACTGAGAACCAGCTGGGCAAGACGGGGCAATTTTTCCACACCACAAATCATTTTCTGATGTTTGAAACCATAACTTTCCAGAGGGTATAGGCAATAAGGCTCTCTCAGTGGAAGCCATGGAAAACTAAGCACTTTACTGCCTCTTGGTGAATACTCAAGATATGCACAATCAAGAGCATGTGGCTTGGGAAGTATTGCAGTGTTTCACTGCCTGCAGGCACTGCCTCTACATTATGCCAAACTGGGGCTTTAAAAGCCCATGGGTCCATCCTACTTGACAGAGCACTCAGCCCAGGCGTCCTACAAGTACCTGTGCTGGATCGAACCATCTCTGTGCCGACAACATGGCCCAGCAGGTCGTACTGGTTGAGTCGTGATCCGCCTTTTGCTACTTCAACCGATTTATCCTTCCCCAGTGTCCAGGTGTAGATCACCTCTGTCTTCGTGTAGGCATCTGCAGAGCAGAAAGAAGGAAGAGGTTCATGCTTCTGGCTGATCTAAAATATACCAAAATTAGCCTGCAGCCAAATTCATCCCTACTGAGTTTTCCTCAGAGCCACGTGGATGAGCACAGCCAAGCACAGCTAGAGACAAAGGCGGTTTAGAAAATGTTAATCAAATGAGGAAGAGGGAGCTGGAGTTTTCGGAAGGGAGCTGGAAGGAAGAGAAGGGCAGAGCCACGTTGTAGAGAGCAATGTTGTCCCCTGGACAGGCTGACACTGCAAGGGCTGGCTCCAAGCAGAGGCAAAATAGGAAGCTGTCCAGGGCAACAGGCTGCACGCAGCAAGACAGCCCTGCCTGAGCCCAGAAGACCAAAACTAGCAGCTGTTGGTAAGAGAAACATCACAGCAGGGGTAAAAGATGCTCCCTGTAGATTAGTCCTCCCAGCAGAAGCTCGGCTGTCTCCATGCCCTCTAATTCCCCTGGGGCAATGGGATTCTCCCTGCAGCTTCATCTCCCTGCGTGCTGCCTTTCGTATGCACCCAAATGCCCGTGGCGGGTGGCCTCCCTCAGATCCAGCATCCTCCTTTGAGCTTCGGGTGCGACATCGCATGCAGAACACCAGCCAGGTACCAAGATCTCACGGTTTCCCCAAAGAAGAAGCCTGATGATTAGCAACCTGTTTCTGGAGGCTGCAGGCTCCTAATTCCTTTGTCCCTTAGAAAGTCCCACTCCTCATATTGACTAGCTTTTATGGCCAAATTCCTGCTTGTCCCTGCGTCCATTCCTTCTCCCAATGCCACCCGTGTGCTCTCTGCACTGCCAGCCCTACACTGGTCAGGAATAGGGTCTCTTCCTACTCTACTAGGAGCTCTGGGCTCCTCATAAAATCCAAGCCTCATGTGCACTCTGTACCACAATTTTAGGCAGGAACAAAGTTCACTGTTCAAAATTTAAGAGGCTTTTCATTCATTTGTTCCACCAGCTTTTCCTATTAAGACATTAAGGTACTATGTTTCATTCACGAAGAGGTCAGCTCAGCTCAGGAAATCTCTCAGATCCTGCTTTGCGGAAGATTGTTCCTGGGGACAAACATATTTCTCTGAAACTTTTAAAGCAATCTTTGTTATCTCTGCACTGTAGCTTTTGGTAAACCTGTCAAATGCTAAGTGGACACTGTGAGAAGCAGAGTGAGTGGTTTTCATGATCAGCCAATATTTCTGAACATGTCATGGTGCTGCCTATGCTGCAGCTGATGTGATATGCCACACACTTTTTTTCCAGGTCTCCAGATGGCCCTGGAGAACTTTTTCCTTCAGGCTTTGCTTCATACAGCTCTGCCACTGCACCTCCACTCTTGATAGGCAGCATCCTCTGCCATATAATTATGGTTCACCCATGTCCATAGAGGAAATGTGCCCATAGTTTCGCTGCTGGCCACTTTGCTGTCATGTCTGAAAATACTGTAGTCTATTTATCTGGTCTTCTGGGACAGGAGTGTCTCTGAGGTCACATAGTAAAGGCAAGGGAACTTGAATTCAAAGCTATGTGGTTCTGTTTAATTCCTAAGCTTGCAATGCAAGCTGGTATAATCCAAACAGGTACAGTTCCTTGACCTTTGTAAGAGAGAATTCCAGCAACACCATCTGCTTCCCTAGTGCCAGACAGTTGCCGTGTCTATGACTGGCTCAGAAAGAGCCGTGCTCTGCTGTCTACATTGACCAGTTGACCATGAGGCAGCAGTGTGCCCTCGTGGTCAAGAAGGCCAATGGGATCCTGGGGTGCATTAAGAGCATCTCCAGCAGACTGAGGGAGGTGATCCTGCCCCTCTACTCAGCCCTGGTGAGGCCACATCTGGAGAACTGTGTCCCCAGCACAAGAGGGATGTGGAGCTACTGGAGAGTCCAGCGCAGGGCTACGAGGATGATCAGGGGCCTGGAACATCTGCCCTACGAGGAGAGGCTGAGGGAGCTGGGCCTGTTCAGCCTGGAGAGGAGAAGGCTGAGAGGGGACCTGAGTAGTGTCTAGAAGTACCTCAAGGGAGGCAGTGAGGAGGATGGTGCTGGCCTCTTTTCAGTGGTGGCCACCGACAGAACTAGAGGTAATGGCCACAAACTGAAGCACCAAAAGTTCCACAGGAGCTTAAGGAAAAATTTCTTAACAGTGAGGGTGACAGAGCACTGGAACAGGCTGCCCAGAGAGGTTGTGGAGTCTCCTTCTCTGGAGATCTTCCAAACCCGCTTGGACGCAGTCCTGTGCCACGTGCTCTAGGTGACCCTGCGTGTGCAGGGGGGTTGGACTGGATGACCTCTAGAGGTCCCTTCCAACCTTAAGGATTCTCTGATTCTGTGATTCTACATCCACCTCCTAGGGAGCACGGAGGTCAATAAAGCCATAACATCCACTGGACCTCTGCTCCAAGGAACAACGTGAGCGCGAGGCCTGCAAGGGGGCTCCTGAAGCTGTTTGAAGTGCCTGGCCCCTTACGACCCCAGCAAGCTCTCTGCCTGCCCTCTCTGCTTGGCTCCCACCATGGCTCAGGACCAGGAGGCCCATGAGGAGCCATTCAGCTTGTTGGGATGACTGGAAAGCAATCATGGAGGAAAATTCAGCTTTCCTTTGAAGAACACATGGAGTGGAGTAGAAGCACATGGGCACTGCCCTGCTAGGTACAAATTGAACCCACCATACACTTCCCACAAATGAGCAGCTCCTAGTTGTGGAGGACTTTTTAGTGTGTACGCTGTTTTAATTCTGCTCCATTATACCAGAAGCGTGCTCAGATTCTATTCGGATGGGCTCTGTAGAAATACCCATGCAAATATTAATCAAGGGCAGGTCTTGATCTGCTTTTGTCAAAACTTTGATAATTCAGAGGCTGAATCAGTAAAAACACACAGAAAAACCCCAAGGGATGTTCCAGCAGAAATACACATATTAATCTCTTTTCCTCACTAAGAAACATTATAAGCAAGTAGATGTGCAGTAATCTGCCTTCATGAAAGTCTTTGAATAATCCCAGAGTTTATGCCTGAGGTATGAGGTTTAACATCCCTTCTCACAAGGTCAATTAACATTAATAATTCATCCTTCTCTAAGGTTTGCGAATTTACTGGCCTTGGTGATGTCTTATGGCAATAAGTTCCACATTTAATTAGATGCTGCATAAGAAATTACTTCCTTTTAGTAGTTTTGAATAATCCAGCTTCATGGATGCCTTGCGTCATGAGGCAGACAGCAGATGCACATGATAAACATGATCTCTTTTGGTGCCAATCAAACTTTTCTGTTTTCTCCTTCAGGATAGGAAGTATGAGTTTATAAAGGCTATGTCTTGCCTGTTTTCTCACAGTCCAGAAGGCAGATCACTGGTAGGGGCTCATTCAGCTTTTTAGCTGGAATTAGGCAACTCTTTGTCCAACGCAGGTATAGGTGGAGAGTGGCATTTAGTTCAGAGGACCTATCAAGCTGAACTGGGAAATTATTTCCATGTGATGGTGAATTTCAGTAGTTTGGAATTTGGTTCTCCCTCCGTTTGGATCAAAACTGAAAGAAAAGTAATTTGCACACAGGGTAGAGGAGGGAACCTGGTTCCCTGGTAAGATATGAGGAAGCCCAGGCAGGCAAGCAGCAGCAAGTCTGGAAAGCTGGAAGCTGTCTGTAGCTTGCCATGAGCATCTAGCGATGAATGAAAAGCATCTCGGAGTTCTCCACCAATGCAGGTCCTGCTGAGGCAGTGCTGAAAAGGCAGCACTACCTACCAAAGGCAGGAAGGACAATGGGAAGCTGCTCTTCCCACTTACTTTTCTAGTACACTTACAGAAGAAACATAGGTGTGTAATCCATCCTATGAGCCTGAACAATCCATGGATATGCTCTCTATCCATTCCTGATGATGCCAGAATTTGCATGTGTGAAATACTTTGGTCATGTTATCATTAGCAGTAAGGCCACCGTTAGTAATACTGTTAATAAAACGCCAGAAGACACCAGCCACACAAAGGGCTGTTCCTTAGCTCTGTACACACCTCCTCGCAGAGGCTGTTCAGTCTACTTACAGCTCCCAAATTTCAGCGGACAAGCATGCACGTCCATTGGGAAGTCCTCCAGGTGCATGGGGCACTCTGCGTGGATCGTTAGCCTACAACACAAAGAACAGGCATGATCAAAAACACTTGGCCATGGAGACTCCCATCTGGCCCTTCTGCTGTGGCATCTTTGCCGAGCATCCATCAAAGGCGACAAAAGCTTCAACGTGGTCACTAACCGTGGGTCTCTGGGCAGCAGGCCATCAGCTGTGGAGAGAGCAGCGGGCATGCAGATCCGGCCACCTTTCCCGCTTTATAAACTCAACGCTATTGACAGAGTTCATCTTTACTCACTCAGTGCAATCGGAAAATCTGCCAAAGCCCAGGACTTCTGTTTGCTTATGCACTGTGCACAAAGGGCTCATTAATGCCTGGTGCAACCTGTGCCAGGGGATACTCATGGACCACGCTGGAAAGAAAACGGAAAGGGCTTCCAGTGAAACGGAAAGGGCTTCCAGTGACACAGAACATGGCTTTTTTCTTCCAGATAGTTGGAAGGAGCTGAGGGCTGATAGATTATTTAGTCGGGAAACCACTGCTGGGCTTGTGGAGCAAAGCTGACCACTGGAGCAAGAGAGAGGCATGAAGTGCAACATGCACCCCTGAGCAAGGGGCTAGCAGGAGAGAAGCAGCTTCGCCTCCCTCCCTGGCTCTTTCCTTTTGCCCATGGCATTGCAGAGGATGCATACAAAAATGCACTACTGTGAGTCCTGGTGCTATCTGAGGGAGTGTAGGACAGCTCGTGCACGTTGTGCATCCACCAAATCTCTGTGGGACAGCTTGTCATGAAGCTTGAGGGTGGCACAGCTATGATAAGAGCAAGCTAGAGAGCACAGGGCCGCCATAAAAGGATCTGTGTCAAAAGGCTCTAATAAAAAGTAGGTCTAAACTCATGCCCTTTCTTGGAGTACTACAAAAGCTGCATATCTGGAAGGGGAGCAGGACATGTCAAATATGATCTCCTCTAAAGGGTCTGTTTGGTCAGTAATGGAAACCACTTCTGATGGCTCCACAAAGTAACAAATAAAATGTGGCAGGAGCAACAGACAGATGCAAAGGGCAAGCAAACAGAACCAAGGCTGAAGGTGGCTTGTGGAAAAGCCAGGTCAGGACGAAAAGGGGAAAACTTCTATTGAGATATTTTCCTTTAACAGGAAAATAGCCTTTTAGCAAGCTAGAAAGTTTCAGGTAAATTATCCTTCACAGAGAAAAACTCAGGCTTAGGTAAACACAAAAAAAATCCTGCAAAAAAAAAAAAAAAGGGTTAAAGGGTTCAGATTTTGCTTAAGCAGAAAAAAAATGGGGTTTCTTTCATGTGGATAAACCTTAAACGATTTGGGGAAAGACATCTGTTTTTAAAGTGTGTATCGCAAAGCTTTGTTGGACAAAACACTTCCCAAATCACTCTAAAAATCTGTGGGAAAACGGAATGGAAGTGACGTAGCCTGGGGGCCCTGGGGGTCTCTGCGTCCCCCCGGGCCAGGCAGCTGCTCCAGGCTGCCCAGCTCGGCCCTGGGAGGACAGAGGCGGCAGCGATGGTTGTTGCAGGGCAGCAGATGGTGCTGTGACAAGCAGGACCCGCGCTCCGAGCAAGGCAGGAGGAGAGCGGCCGTGCAGCCGCTCGCTGCGAGCGCTCTGAGGAGCTCCCGCCAGACGGGCTTGTTCTGCAAGTGAGGGCACAAACTCGGCCATTTCAGAGCTGGGTACTCACCAACATCCCGCCTGGAGGTCACGGAAGCTTTAACCCCCGGGAATCCTTGTCTTCCCGCAGGGCTAAGAAAGGCTCCTGGAAAGAGCTTGAGAGCATCTCTACTCCTGCCCTTCCCTCGGCTGCTTTCTGGCGGGTCCCAGCAAAGCACACCACACGGGACGCACCACCGCGGCATCCCAATCCCCTCCAGCCCTCCACATGTCTCTCTCAGCTTGTAAGATCTGTAAGACTTGAAGACACACCTGCTTCTTTTAAAGGACCTATGAGACCTGGCATCCCTACAAGGGACAGGCAGAGACATTGCATCAAGAAGCAAAGAAGCAGAGCTGGAAGCTGCTATAACTTCAGTGGGACCAAACCCTCCTGCATGACCAGGAGCATCAACAGCAGGGGGTTAAAATCCAGACAGTGCCTTAGTGAAGTCACCTTTCGCAATGCTGGAGAGCTGATGCATGCCATCCCCTTGCAGCGGCCATGGGGATACCGTGCAGCAGAGCAGATGATACTGTGGGGCAACACAAGACCTGTTCTTGTACAGGCTTGGCAAAGGAAAGTAGTTTCCGACAAGCCTCCTGAAGCTTTCCCTACCGTGCTTCAGTGCTACTTCCCTGTCTCTTAATGCAATGGAGGTAAATGTCCATTTCTGCTCTCTCAGAGCCAGACTCCACTGCCCTGTCTCCACTGGGTACATCCATGCCCAGGAGAAGAGGCACCACGGTGCCACTCCACACAGGAGGGAGCCAGGAAAAAAAAAAACAGCTGTGCAGTCAGGATGGGCTGGGTTCTGTCAAACAGCTCCAAACTATTCAGCAGCAGCAAGACGTGGTCCCACAGTCCCCCCAGGACTCCCCGCTTCAGGTGCACTGAAGCCAAGGGGCTGGCTCTTGGGTGACATTCATTCTTGGGTCCAAAGGGCTCTCAACCAACCCATCCACGGCTGAAGCAGTTCTTCATACCTGGCCAGGGGAATCAGGTGTACACGGCAAGACTCCATGTCCGATGGAGACCCATAGACACTGACAGAGAACTCGAAGAGCCAGGTGCATTCAGGGCAATTCCTTCCTACTCTCCTCTCTGAGAACCCAGTGGCTCCCATTTCCATGATTCAAGACTGCACGCAGTCTATTGAGTGCTCTAGAGACCAAAGGTCTTCTCTTCTCCGAGTCTGACAAATCCTTTCTAAACCCATGCCTGTCCAGTAACCACCCAGCCTTGTGGAAACTGTTCTGCAGACCAAGAGCTGACAACGGATCCCTGCCTGCATTATAGCCTGCCCCAGCTCAGCTTCTCCACCCAGACCCACCATGAGGTCCAAAGTAACTTCTCCTGAAACAAACTGCTCCCTCTGATTTGTGTCATTGCGACTGACTGTACCTGCTTTGCATGACAGAGGAGCAGAGGTGATCAGGATGCCATCCAAAACGCACTGAAGTCATTGGAAAGACTGACAGCGCTTTCCTCAAGTCTACAATTACACTGCTGAAATTATTTTCTCCTGGGGACTCAAATGTCATCACCAGCCAACTGCTCCTTCCACTTGATGCCTCTCTTTTGTAATCTGGATGAAGACTAGGATTTCAAGAAGCAAGTGTGAAAACCTGGCAGCAAAAGCAGACTATGCAGTTTTGCTCCTTCTGTTCTCTTCCTTGCGTGATGCTTCCTTCTGTCAGCTAGAAACTTGGGAACTTCATCGTTTGTAAGCACTTTGAGTGTGTCCTCACGATCTCACCGTTCAATTCTCTCTGCTTCCTTTCCAAGAGCAATGGACTTTT
Source organism: Tinamus guttatus (assembly GCF_059628265.1). Classification (NCBI taxonomy): domain Eukaryota; kingdom Metazoa; phylum Chordata; class Aves; order Tinamiformes; family Tinamidae; genus Tinamus; species Tinamus guttatus. The sequence goes on along the minus strand of NW_028288821.1, from coordinate 13,419,966 downwards.
TTGCTTATAATATTTGTCACTGTCATTGGCCATAAAGATAATGTTGCCTTTGCACAAAAATAAATCAGCATTCTCCCTTCCTCCCCCAGGAGGTCACACAAATCTTTCCTTTTAAGATCTCTTTCCTCTCTTTTGCTTCACTGACTGCCTCATTGTTTCAGAAGGGTCTTAGCTGGGTGCCCCCAAAGCGTGCCTCTCCAAAGGACATCTCCTGATCAGCACTTTTCTTCTGACACATTCTGAGATCTCCTCAAAAATAAGGGAGGCCACAGAGCCTTTGGCCTTGCTCTGCCCCCACCAGGGCTGGGACAGCAGCAGAGATCCCCTGGGCACAAGCCAGCCCAGGCTGTGCCCTCCTGCACGCCCTGGGCCAAGAGAAACTGTCAAGGGAAGGGGACAATTTAATAGAGATGTTGGGGGATGCTGGAGATGTGCAGGAAAGTACCAGTCACAATTTTTAAACTAAAGTGTGTTTTGTTAGCTGAGCCAGTAAACAACAACAAAAACACAATAAATCCATCAACAAACCACTGAAAAGGCAACCTAATCTGTCACCTTCTCCACCCACAACTGAAGCAGTTTTTAAGCCTCCCGAAATTAAATAAGAAAGGAGCAGCCAAATCACTCCAGCACAATGAGTGTGTTCAGCAATTTCGGCCAGTCAGAAGTCAGCACGTTTAGAGATAAGTCATGAAAAGAGAGAGCTCTCTTGCCGAAGGAGAAGGCACAGAATCGTCCCCTCTCTGGACATCTCTGGATGTCCTCCCTGGCCCGGGCTCCATTCATGACCCCACGTGTATTGGCTCTCCAAGATGCCCTTCCCATAGCTCCACAGGTGTGTCCTGCTCCTCCTCCAACAGCCCTTCTTGCACGCTCCCAGCTTGCAGAGCACTAATTAGCAGCTATTTACATGGGCTGTGAAATCAGTTGCTGCTTGGGAACGCACAGATCACCCCCCTTCTGCTTTACCCCCAGCCCCGTACTGTTCCTGGCTAAGGAGTCCTCAGCACCACATGCTTTGCCTAACACAATGTCAAATCTCAGCCCAAGAGGAATGTGCCTCCCCTTCCTGGCAATTTGCACAGCCTCTGCAGCATATGGGTAAAAGAGCCTGTTGCAGAGATGCTCTTTAGCTCTGACCCTTTACAAGGGAGCTTATGGCCAGGTAGCCTCAGAGGTTCGCTTCATTGCTCTGATGTGCTGTTCAAGTCCAGACTTTTGAGCTCTGAAATGTCATTTTAAAGCCTAAAAAGCATGTGAAAAATGTCCATGCTACCAGCAATCGCATAATCCAGCTGTTCTGTCCTTTGGCTCATCTGTCCCAGTCACCAGCAATATCTAACTCAGAACTGTCTCAAAATCAGACTGCAAACTCTTTGCTGGTCTTCTTTGCTGGCCCAACAGCACCAAAAGTGGAACATCCAGGAAAGATGCCCTGCTTTTCTCTTTAAAGTCACAATAAGTCCTTTGAACTGCTCAACACCATGGCAAGAAGGATGAATCAGGCTAAACATACCTCTCCCAGGGCTGACGGTACCACAAACCGCTTCAGCTTCGTTCTCATGGTTACCAGGAGCTTAGCAAAGCCTTTGATGTGTCATTAGAGCTGCTGTCGTTACCTGCATCGTGCTGCAGGATGAGCTAGAGTCTCAGTCCAATTTCTGGGACGCAAATGTAATAATCCCCTCGTGTATATGTGGTACAAAAACATGACAGCACCCTGCACAGCAGAGCTGACTTTGTTTATGCCAGGGATATTGCTTGAGTCTTGTCCTGATTTCTCCTGTAGGAGGTTTGTTAATAACCACAGTCAGGCCAAATAGGTAGTGTGTGGTTTAGGCTGCATGCAAATCTAGGCTAGGTTTAATTGCTCCGGTTTGAATTTGAAGCCAAATTGCTTCTAGGATCCTTGCAATGGATCTGACAGTCCTAAATTCTCATTATATTCTTTCCCAGCACCAGGAGACTTCAGCCCATGATGGCAGAAATAAGATGATCTATGAAGATTTCTGCATCTTGAAATGTTTTATTTTCAAGAGGTTGACTGCACAAAAACAAACCTACACAATATGTCACTGTTGCCTCTGGACCCGCTCTGGAAGCTCTATGGCAGAAAAAACTGCAGGTTCAACCCCAATGCAGGCTCCAAGGCAAACCAGTTGCCCGTCCACATTACCGAGGAGCTGGTGAGGGATGTTCAAGCTGGTGTTCCAGCAGGAGCTGGATTATGGTTGCACCTCAGGTTTACAGCCCCCTCCACTGTGTGGATGGGTTTTGCATGCTGCAGCCTCCAGCTACCCCGCGTGACCAGAGAGGAAGACACCAGGTAGCAAAGATAACACAGAGCTTTTGGTAGCACAGACCCTACAAGGCTCTGGGATTTCAGAGAGGAACCTGGAAACCACAAACCTCGAGCATGCTGCGCCGGGCACAGGACTTGCTGCTGGGGATGTAGGGCACCAGGGGGCTGCCCGCGTGATGCTGCTGTGCTAGGCAAGCCCGGGCACTTCTGTGCCAAGCCTTCTCTGCTGTCCTGTCTCCACCCCAGCAAGGCGTTTGCTGACTGCCAAGTCCTGCCACGCTGCTGCTAAGCACTTCACTTGGGCTTTAGCAGCACCAGTTCTTTAGGCATGCAGTTGAATGCATCAACCCAGTGGTCGGAGAAAGCATCCCTCTGAGTGCATAACTTGAGCACATACTGTCTAGGAACTACTCTGACAATAACCTCAAAGCCTCAACATGCCACTCTGACAGTCACTGTGAAGAGCAGAAGAGCTCTTTAAAGCCCAGATTCACAAAGTTGAATCCCACTGGTAGAGCATCAAGCTTCTGCTGTCTTCATGTGTTTCAAGGCCAGGAAGAACCAGGAGATTATGTATGTGCTTCACACAATTTGAGCTAGAGATTTCATCCAGAGATTGCTGCAGCAGCCGAGTGTTTGTCTGTACCTTAAGTAAATCCACAAGCAATTCCCAGTTTGTTGCACTCAGCTCTGACGCCAGAGTGTTGAGGCCCTACCTGGGCTTTTGTGAACTACTCAGACCTTGTAGAACTCCAACAACACAGCTGCAGAGGCAGGGCTACATAATAAAACTGTGCCCTCTTCCTGACGGTCTAAGGCATGCAGAGTAGCCAGGAAGAGGCAGAGGGAACAACAGCCTTGTCCATTACTAAGCAGCTGGAGGGAGTGGAATAGAGAAATAAAATTTTTATACTGCAGTCACAAAGGTCATCCAAGTGCCAAGCCCTGAGCCAGTCATCAGAAGTTTGCATTGCGACATTGCACCAATCCACAAGAAGGCTGTGTTGTGACAAAAAGAGATCCTTGGATGCTCAGCTACAGATGGCTTGTAACTCCTCAAAGCTCAGGTCAGAGATAAAGAGGCTCCCTGTAGGAGCTATAAATATTGTCACACAGGTGCAGTTTTTCTGGATGCCTGTGTCAGAGTTGCTATTTCACTAGAGCAACTTCATCTATAAACACAAGCCTTGACTAAGAGAAGTTGACTTTCACAGCAGGACAAACAGCAAGAGATGTGTCTCTAATTGCTCATCAGCAGAGCTGATCCCTCAAAGGCACTGCCCAGTAGGAGGTAAAAGAGTGGGAAAGGTATTAGGAGTCAAACCGCACCGGTCTGGATTGAACATGCATGGCACAAGTCTGGCAGAGGTCTTGTGATGCTGCCCTCCCAACATCTTCCAGCCCTAAATGCAAGAGCAAACCCAATACTTTCCCAGCCACACAACCTTTGCTGAAGCTAGTGATTGTTTTTTGAATAAAGAACTAGTGAAAGACATAAAGGGTCTAAAACAAAGTCTTTTTTTGCAGCCTTATACTAATGGCTCCTACAAGATTGTCCTCTTGGACACTGATACAGACGGTAGGGAGTTTTAGTCCCAGTTTTTCAGAGCAGGCCAGACAGACAGGAGCAGTACTGAGGCCTCCAGCTATGATGGGTTTCCCTCTTCATTTATCCGCTATGCCTCAGTGCCCTCATCTGTAACGTGAGATCACTGATATTTGGAGACCTAGGCCCGCAGGGTGCTGGCAGGATTAGCTCACATCACAAAACTGCTGCACAAATGCAGAGTTGTTTATCAATGGTAGCTTGTAAAACTTGCTGACAAGATGCAGACTCACAAGACAGCTCCGCTACAAAGACAGGAAATTCTGTCTGGTCCTTAAAAGCAGGTGAATGTGCAGCATCTCAGTATGCCGAAGCCTCAATGAAGTGTGTTATTAGTTAAGATCTGCTTGGAGATGGAGGGACCAAAAATAATTTTTGAAAACAAACATTTACTGCTCTTTATAAAAAAATCAGTATCTTTCTCTTGCATCTATAAATAGCCTGTTGTTTCTTTTATAGGTCTGCTTACTTTGCAAGGTAAATTAGTACATCAACCACAAGTGGCAAATACTAGCTGCATGGGTGGACAGTTTTCAAGCATATAGGAACATCTGAGTAGTGAAGGGGCCAGAAAGATCTGGCCCAGAAGGAAGGAGCTTACCTCATGGTGTACAAGAGGGTGCCGTTGTCCACCAGGCGCAGCAGCTTGTTGGGTGTTGTCATGTTATGTGCAACAGACTTCTTGCCGTTGTGGAAGAAGGTATCAGGAGTCCAGATCTTGCTGGCCAGCAGGTTGTTCAGGGGAAGTATCTTCATGGGCCCATCAAACTTGAGCCTCTCATCTCTCCAGGACTGCCGGAAAAAGACATCAATGGTGTATTCCTTCAAGGAGAGAAGAAGAAAAAAAAACCCTCTTGTTTTACCAAGCTCTTCATTGCAAACAAGGTGGTTGGAGAAATGATAAATGGCTTCAGTCACTGGGTATATGTGTTCAGCACCCTCAGGCTGATAATGAAATGGGATGCAACAAGAACCCAGGATTAACAACCGCAGAGAAAACTGTGGAGGACAAAGGACAAACGCTGTCTTTTGTATAATGACTTTAACATAACACCAAAATTTGCACCTCAGAGTTTCTCACAGACTGCAGGCACCCTTATATCTGAAATATTAAGTTTCGGGATGCTGTTTCATTTATATGCTTCGTTCAGCCACCTCTGCACCCGTGCATTTCAAGCAAAGCCCTCAGTCAAAGCCTTCACAAACTTGATAAACTTGTCATTACAGGATCCTGTGACTTCTTCCTTTTTTTTTTTTTTTTCTCTAAGCTATCATAAGCAAAAAAGCCTATTTATGAGTCCAAACGCCGGTTGGGGTGATTAGATGTCACCTCTTTGCAATCCTGTATTCAGGGCCATCTCTCAGTGCTGTTGACAAAATTGATTTTTACTATCCAAGCAGAAAGGAAAAAACAAATAAAAACAAAACAAAAAAAAAAAAAAAAACAAAAAAAACAGTTCACCCCAACCCAAACCAAAACAAAAGCCACAGACACCTGAACCTGTTGGTTGAGCACATCCCACTGAGCTGCTCACTCCTCTCCTATCCCAGCTACCTCTATCCAAAGGCGAGCTGTGCTGAAGGCCACCCCAAGGCAAAGCTAAGCCAATGGGTGCGGTGTATGGCAGCACCATTCCCACTGTCCCAGCCAGCCTGAACTCACCCAAGGCTGGCATCACATGAGCTGGTTGGCACCAACATCACCACTGTCCAGGCAGGAAGGCAGCCCAGGGCTGCTTGCCCCAGCCATACCTCACCTCAGCTCACTAACGAAGCAAGGCTCATTAGCTCACAAGGCTGGCAGAGAGAGATGGGGGCTTTGGAAAATTCATTCTGGTTCTTGTTGCAGTGCCGATGTAGATTCATAGTTGTTATTTATGGGTTCCCGGAGGCTGTAGGCCTAACTAAACTTATCTCCGTGAATGATTTCTTTCCTGCAGCTCTTCTCGGCAGCATTTAAGAGCTGCAGCACATCAGTCTCCTACAGGTCATAGAAATTTCTGCGAGATTTTGCAGCAGATGGTAGCTAAATGAAAGCATCTAAGTAAAAAAATTAATCCCTGCTCCCTGGCCACACAGGCAGGTGCTCCTGCCCAAACACAAGGTTTCTGGATTCTGGCTTGGGGAAAGCAAAGTAAAGATCCTACTGTCTGACAGACTCTGCCCTGTGCCAGATACTCTGCTCCCTCATGGAAGATCATCAATCCCTTGGGGTCTTAAGCTCAGTAGAGAAACCAAAACAAAAGGCAGTCTGTGCAGGCACAGGAGGCCCTATTAGGAGAAGCCCTTATCAGAACAGCTATTTTACTCAGAACCTTCTGTTCTTATTGAAAGAAAAAATCAGCAAAACAAACAAAAACTCTTTTATAACATCTTCCTAGGTCCTGTTTTTCTTCTTTTATGTTAAGGAATCATTCCCGAAGGAAAGAGAAACCACGCTGAGATATGACCCCTCTTCTCTAGCCTTCTTTCCAGACAGCATCCATTTCAAGTCCAGCTTCCAAGAAACATGCCCAGCTCTAGGTCATGTTCTTCCCTCTATGGAAATAACCAAACCCATCAAGACTTGGCCCTCCTTTTGAGTCTGTCTTCCAAAGTAGCAAAAAAATCTTTTCCCCCTCCCTCCTTTTTTCCTTTTTCTTTCTCCATTTTCTGGGAACTAAGGCAAAACTGGAGCTCACTACTCAGGATTTGGGCATATGTCAGGTTTGATCACACTTGACTTTACAAGCCAAATGGAAAGTGAGATTAGAAGTCCCTTGGAGCACCTTGGGGAAAAGGTCCACATGTTCTGTTGCACGGTTAGTAACCAGCCACTCTCCTCCGCTCTCCCCAGCAGCTTTACCTGCCTGTCCTCCATCACCATAATTACAGTCTCTCTCTGCATCAAGTTGCACGAGAAGGGCTTTCCATCGCAATGAGTAATGGCTGTGGGAGGGATGGGAGCAGGATCATCAGGCAGATGTGAGTGTGGAAGGAGGGACTTTTCCCACTTCCTCAGATAAAAGGAACCACAACAGATGAGTGGGCTCTCCCCACGCTTCCCGAGGAGATGACACTCACATTTCTGTCTGTGTTTAACACCAGGACTGCATGTTAAAACACATTCGCTATGCATTTGTAAAATACACGGAACTAAAGCATGCGAGGGGGGAAATAATTTATTATTCCTTAACTGTCTTCCTAATTTTAAATTCACTTTGTCAAACCACATTGCAGAGAATACCTCCCTCTTTTCAATACCTCATATTTCTTCTTCACAGTTCATTATACACACTCCCTTAATCAAATATGCTCCACCTTGGAAGTAATTATCAGATACTCCCCAAGGGCTGAGATTGCTGAATATATTATGTGCCTCTGCTGTGGTACGAGAGAGAGTGAGATGGAGAGAGAACTCAGATGGGATTAATACTCTTGGCTACAGTGACAGCAGGTTAACTTTTAACCCTGGAGGGAGTGGTCTTTACAAGCCAGTATAGGATTGTGTGATGGAGTTAGCGCTGGCATGAGGGGCATTTAATTCTCTTTCAACGGTCCATGGGGTGGTTGGAGAGATGCTCAAGGCCAAGCAAGCACAGCAAACAAAACCCCGCCGGGCTCCGAGGGGCTGTCGGAGGCTTCGGGACATGGCTCCCCACCTCCGCTGGGCTCCCTCAGGTTCCAACCCTCCTCGGTGCGTCCGCGGGCACCATGTCACCGCCAGGACTGGGCGAGCCGCGGGGCCTCCGCCCCCAGCACGAGACAGGCCGCACGCAGCGGCCTGGAAGCGTAACGCAGAGCGCCCACAACCTGCCAGCTCTCCTGCGAGGCCCTGGGTGCATGTGAAACACAAGCTGCAAGAAACGCTTTTGAGAAAGCTCACTATTAATTATGCTTCACAGTCCTGTTTTAATTAGAAGACAAACTGTTGTGGGAATACAAGCCTAGATTCAGACCTCAGGCCTTTTCATTAATAATCTTCCCTGAACATGTCAAAATATTCCAATCAGCTCAGTCTTTTTCTTTCCTCTGTTTTGCCGCTCTTCTGGTTCAAGAACTCAGGACAGTTTGTGGGTGGGACTGGCTTTCTCTTGGTACTGTCATTAAAACAGGCCACATTCAGACACTTGCCATGAAGCTCCCTCCTTCCTCTATGATTCCAGAGTGACTCAAAGGTGTTGCCTCTTTCCAAGTTTGCACTTGGCATTATCATTTAGTTTTCAAAAGTTAAAACACATCTAAGAAACAATTTGTTTGTATTGCCCATGCCAAGAGTAGTCAACTTGCACGTTCCTACCCATATTGGACGGATGCTTGGTCACGTTCCTGCCTTTAGGAAAGTCTTGGTTCTGTCCAAGAATGGGCCACTGCTGCCGCCCCTACCAGACACACAACCCACCCCCTGGCTCTCCTGCCAGGCCACTAGCACCTACCATATCCGTGTCCGAGACAGGGCCAAAACTCGTCACATAAATGTCTGTCTTGACTTCAGTTACGCTGTCTGAGACATAAAAAAAGAGAGAGAGAAAGAGAGACAGAGAAAGCAATTAGAGAATTGAATGCATTTCTACAGGAAATGGTTTTAGCTTTTTTTTTTTGCATGTTATTTTTTTCTGGTCAGGTGCCTCCCTGGGGAAGCCCCCAGCAAGCTGGTATTGTGCTCAGTAGGGTATCCTAAACAATAGCTGATTTTATCACTCATAGTTGGGCAAATTCATCTTTAATGTAGCTGTGCTTCTTTCCACTATGCCCTGACATAGTCAGACTATGTGTATTTACAAATTACATGCAGTTATACAATACAGAATGTTGTAAAGATCCCCATATCTTTAGTACAGAGGTAAGCCCCGAAATTGTGAAATTCTCTTTAATCCGAAATCCCTTTGTGTCTCCCAGCCTGATAAATAGCCTAGCAGTGTTCCACCAGTTTTCGGAAACCCAGGGTTTTTTTTACAGCTTCAGGCTTATCTGTACATAAAAGAATCAATATTCTGATTGCTTTTTACTCCCATCATGTTTGCTGCTTTCCTAAGTGCCTCGGCTCCTGAAGAGCAGCTGCTCTCACAGAGGTATTTATATGCAGCCTATATGAATCCACAGCCAGGCTAGGCTTCTCTTGCAGACACTGAAAAAATGCCTCCCTCTGGACACTGCCCCGACAAAATCACAACACCTCAATTCCTGCCCCAAGCGCTACAGCTCATGGGTGATTTTAATCCTGTGCCTCCAGGTAAACTGAAGTGTTTTCCAGAACGTGGCTACCACTAGGTGTTTTTCATGCTGAACAGCACACGCAGCTCTCATTACGACTGCCATCGTTACTGTCTCAGCATGCCCCTAAGCGAGATCGCTGCCGTGGCCCTGCTTTGCGAGGTAACCAGGCACAGGAGGATGGGATGACTTGATGTGGTCACCTCTCCAACAGCCCTCTGCCTGCCAGGACATGCTAAAGGAGCCAAACGAGGTGCCTTGAGTTTAGCACTGCGTTACCATAAATCTTCATTACTTTAGGGACAGATCATACAATTGTGCTCTTTTTTATGTCGTTAATTGGCTCAGTGCAGCATTCCCAATGAAAGAGGTCCAATGAAAGAGCTAAACATTACCAATGCTAAGAGCTCCAAAAAAAGCGTTTGTGTTCTTAGCAGTAACATCCCATCTTGGCCTCTGCAACAGCTACCTGAATGGCCCATTGCTCAATTCAGTTATGGAAATTCTGTGTTCTCTGTCAGTTATTTTGCAGTATCACAAAGCTTAGTCTTGTGCTTCAAAGTTCTGTACCCAAAAATAAAATAATGCATTCTGGCAGAGTCTTCTCCTTAATGGCTAAAACGTACATATACATATCTTCAGTTCTTATGGTTGGAGAGCTTCTGACACAGCCTGTGGCTGATATTATTGTGCTATATAAGTAACCCTTGATCTTGTCTTGATGTGATAAAAAGAAGGTTAATGAGAAATATGTATGCAGTACACATATCTGAAACACACAGTAGTCAGTGAGGCAGCTTTTTAAACAACGTGAGATGTTTCTGTAACACTTGAACACTCAGGGTATTCTCTCTATGTCCCTCTAAGCAAGCCCCAAATGAGACATACAGCAGACAACACAATTCTACTAAAGTGAGATTCTTTAATACATGCAGTTAGAGAAAACTAACTGTGTTTTAGAGAAAAAATAATAATCTCTCTCCACTTCCCTCTCCTTCTGCCTTTTTGAGTGCTTAAATTGTCTAGCAAAAATAATATACAGCAATAGATACCAGATTGGGATACGCGGCTACCCATGACCAGTGAAGTCAGTCCTTGTGACATGCAGAATTACCTTGTGAATCCAAGGGGAACTGAGCTGGAAAGGGGGACAGAGGGGTGCACGAAAGGACCTGTGCTATGTGACATGACCTGCAGGATCTGTAGGAGTGAGGAAGCAGTGACCAGGTGGAGAGACAGAACTAATTTTGGGCACCTTTTATATGACACTGCTCTTTTTAGTTGTTAGCTGGCATTTGGCATAAGCTCAAGAAAAGAGAGTGCACAAGCTTGTTTTTTTTTTTTTTAAGGGGAGGGAGGAGTTGATGATGCGTCTTAGAAAAGCAAATGCACTGGGGACAGATTTTGTTTCTGTATGCTTATGAAGCAGAACACCAAGAACGTAGGGGTAGTGAGCTGGTTATGACTTAATCCTGGATGGGTCCGAGCTCATCCTGGCTTCTGCCCCAGCGCAGCACATTGTGAGCTACCAGTCACGCAGCTCCCTGCAACCTACCAGCAAGTCTGATCAAAGACAACAACATTTATCAAGGTGCTGTGTTAGAAAAACTTGGTGGAGCTTCTCCTGGCCTGGTAAATCCCTGCTGACCATTGCTCGGAGACCTGCGACGCAGCATGGACTTGAGCGTCCTGTGACTGTCGCGTTGCTCTAAGGAAGACTAGTGCACTGCTCATGGGCATTTGCTCATGGACACAGGAGAGGAATGACATGCCCTGTCCATGGGAGCATTTCAGGAGCCCAGTAAAGGAGGAACCGAGCCCCCAGGGAAACACTTCATCACCAGCTTTGCAATAAGAGCTGTCAGGAGCGAGAGGTTTTCCTTGTCCTGGACATGCTTCTTCCCATCTGTTAGCACAAACAACGCGTACTAATAGTGCCTGGGGTGATCAATACTCTCACTGCGCCAATCATGGCAAAGCAAATAATAGCAGAGAGAGAATCAACCCTCACCACACGCAGTCATTGCCATCCACCAGCGCAGCCCAGGGACTGCAGAGGACACCCATGTAGTTCCACCTGGGAAACATCATCCAAATGGCATTAGGTAAAGTGCTGTGCAACATCCTCGCCGGGGAATGAGCTGCACTTTGTGCCATCACAGGAGTTAGATGATGGGGTTAAATCTAGCAGAGCCATCTGCAAGCCCACGGGTGGCTGGAACATCAGCCTGGCTACCAAAGCTACTTCCAAAACATCTCCAGTTGTCCCTAACTCTTAGGAGTGGTTTTAATAGGGACCTGGCAGGATACAGGGCCACAGTAGTTATTCAGCCTGTTTCCCTGAGACATCTCTATCCAAATCCCTTTTAATCCGTCATGGCACCAGTGTTCGCCTATCTTTCAGCATGGAGGACCACCAAACAGCATTTCCTACGCTCGACCAGCCACGGAGAACAAGCTCAGGAGGAACATCCTCCTCCAGCTACCGTTCGTTATGGAAGTCAGAGAAACACAGGTCAGATCTGCTCTTCCCACTTCGCAGAAGGAAACCCACCCTATTTCTCACCTCTTCATCTTAACGTCCCACTCGGGAGAGGCCACACTGATGCACTGGAGTCAGCAGGACCCCTCACACGAGCCAGCTCCAGCTGGGGATGAGCACCACGGGGCTGGCTGAGATCCTCTCCCAGGCCACTTTTTCTACCCCTGCTTCGGAGCTCAGCATTAAGGCAGACAGGTTCCTCATGTTCTTGATGCCCAAAGCGAGAATGAGCCTTCCCAGTGAGTTCATGCTCCCAAGGCAGGCCAGGATCTGGAGGGATTTCTGCAATTAAATCATTGCTGTGCGAGCACGGAATCCAGCAGAACAGGGAAATCCAACAAGCAGTAAAGCACAAGCAGAACAGAGCGAGCTGCGGCCTCAGAGATGGAATCCCACGTGATCTTGAGCCCCAGCATCCACGTTGCTCATGACACCGCAGGAGCCCACTGGCTCCGTGGCAGAGATGCTCCTCGGGAGAGAAGCCATGGGCAGCTTCTCCCCTTCTTACCACGTACATACCCACACTTAGCCCAAAGAGGAAGAAACTGCATCTATTTCTGCAGCACAGAAAAACCAAGAGAGAAATCTTTCTTGCCCAAACACAGGGAACAAGGTAGAGAAGTCCTCATCTCCTTCCTCATCTGCAGACCCCAACACCCGTGTGCTGCTGCCTGGCCTTCTTGCCCAGTTCTCACTGAATATTTTCTAGCTGAAGACTGTACTGCAGAGGGCTGGGCATCTCCCCTAGACCTGTCACAGGACATTAAACAGCACTTTTCCTTCTCAAGCACCTTCCTTCTCTGCATCTTTAAGATTTTTTCCACACACAAGTGAACTGACCAGCGCGCTGGGGGACAGATGCATGTGGCAGCTCCTGTTATACAGGCAGGAGAGACCTGCGTGGGGCAGGAGGCTGGAGCTGAGGAAGGAGATGAGCCCAGCCCTAAAGATACAGCCAGGCTGGTTCACAGGGGCCGGGTGGAGGAGCCCATGTTGCTCTAGGCAGATTGCACCAGCACCTCCAGCCGGGCTGTGGAGACTCCCCCCTGCACCCACTGCTGGGGACCGGGAAAGAGAAAAGACCATGAGGCCCTTAATGAAACCAAGAGATCAAGGGATTTTCAGGATCAACATTTACATATAGAGGGGATTTAGACATCTAAATGCTGTGTTATGGTCCTAGATCACTTGTGCAAGGGTGATTCCCATCCCACTTATCATCACCGGCTCAGTCTCAAGCCTCGGGACACCCTCTGTAGCTGGCCTGTGCGCAGAGGCAAGGCGCTGCACATTGAGCAGAGCTGCCCCTTCTCCCCCATGGCACGGAGAGCTCTCTGCCAGCCTGTCCCTGCAAGCCAGGCAAGGCTGCTTTGCTGCTGCCTGCAGAAATCCCCCTCCGCTGGGCATATCTGCAATGCAAATGTATAACAAAAGCTGCAACATCCACTCCCCCCGTGTTACCATGGCACTCCCTACACCTGCCTGCTTTTTAAAAGCTACCCTTCTCCAAGAATTTGCTCTGCCAGATCCTGCTGCTCGTACAGGCAACAAACATCCCCACCAGCGCTGTGTGGAGGGCCAGATTCTGCTGCCCCAGCTCCCAAGTGGAGCCGTTGCCTCCCTTCCTCATGCCTCCCTCCTGCTTGCGGGAGCGGCAAAGCAGCAGCTGCCAGGGTGCTTTGAGGGCTCCTCCTCATCACCCTGCCTAGGAAGCGCCTCTCCAAGAGGTGCCCCTGCCCCCAGGTGCCGTGGCAGCCTGCAGCCCCGGGCACGGCGGCGAGGCAGACGTGCCCCCCGCTCCCCGCAGCCTCCCTTGTAAGTGCTCCTGCCTCCGCGGGCCAGCGAGGAGATAGTTATTATTTACAAAATGACTGAGTGCTATTTTTACTTGCTTCTTGGAAGCACTAGGAGCAGCGGCAGAGCTGGAATACAAATTACCCTGCTGCTCTCCTCTCCCCGCGCTGGCTGCCGATTGCAGGGCTGCCTCTACGAGTGATCAAAGGAGGTGGGGGGCACGGGAGGATGGGAAGGCTCTTATTAAACATCCCGCTGCACTCATCAAGTGCTGTTTATTTAAGCATCTCAGCCATAATATAATCGACGCAGCTGGTTGTGTTTCAGTTCGTGAGGTTTGTGGATGGGCTGAACACAGTCACGTTTCCCAGATGGGGTTCCCAGAGGCTATGCCGTAAACGAGCAGAGAGGACGTGCCTGCATCCAGGCGCTGGAGGCTCCCAAATGATGCATGCTATTAAAATAGGGCTAAACCAGGGGATTCCTGGTGACTGTGCTGACGTCGCAGAGGCTCCGTGGGCTTCTCCCATGGATAAGCTGGATGCGCTAGCGAACAGGGATCTGCGCTGCGGGTAGCTGGGACCCACGGGGTCTCAGCCAGCCTTGTCACCGGGCCAGCACTGCTGGGTCCTGCTGAGGATGGCGGAGACTAGAAAGGACTATGATGCTGTTCAGGCTGCCACAACTAGATACAAGCCCTGAGTCTGTGCCAGCGTTATTCTCTGGAGATAAACATTTCTGTTCTACAGGTTCACCAGCTCACCCAGCATCACGTCTCCAACCACGCCCACATCTCCAGCTGGGATTAGCCTCAGCCCAACTGTTGCTTGGTTTGATGGGATCCTTCTGCTCTCACTGATCCTCTTCCAAGTACCTGTCCAGTCTGTCCCCAAGCACACGAGCATCCTCCAGGAAGGACACCCACCTGGGACCTCTTACTGGTGCCGGAGGAGGGTCCAATGGTATGGGGAATGGCCTGATGCAGCATCCCCAAGAGCCACCACAGCGGCTCTCGCTGCATCAGCACAAGCCCGTGGAGCAGGGTGCTGCTTTAAAACGAACCGAGTGTCCCCAGGAGGAGGAACGCCAGGTTTGTGTTACCAGCTTCTAGCTCCTGCCTTCTTCCAAGCCCATGTACCATGCTAATTAATAAGCAGTAGAAGGTAATTTTTGCAGCTGCACACAGAAGCTTTCTGGCTGTCTCATTCTTCATTTTCTCATCCTCTCACTGTGTGGATTTAATTTTCTTCCAATTTTAGCCGCTGGAACAAAAGAAGAGCAGAAATATCTCTTCCTTCCGCACCCTTTGCTGCAGCCCCAGGAGAACAGTCCCCGGCGAGTGTGTTGGAGCCTTCTGGGAGCCGAGATGGCACTAGAGCGCCCACGGGAATCACGGGGCTCTTCCTTCGGAGGCGGCGCTGAGGCCCCCAGCCTGGAAACTCCACCCTCGCATCCCTCCTCTCTCGCTCTAAGTACATCCCATTGCACCCAGGCTGCTCTTTTACCATCTCCTACCTTTCCTTTCATCTGTAGCCTATCACAGTACCAGCAAGATGGGAGCTACAGCCCAGGCAGTCAAGCCAACCACTGTGCAAAGGCCAATCTGGAAATCTCCTTTCAATAATCAGCAAGCAAACTACCACTGCCAGAGGCACTGGAGAAGAGAGGACATGTGCCCAGGTGTTTTTTAGCTAGAGAGCTCAGGAATAGCAGCCAGAGGATAGCACTGACCCTAGAGGACATGGACGTGGGGAGCTCCAGACAGCCAAGCCCATGAACCGTCCTGCTCATGACAGGGGCATCCCGACTGCACCGGGGGTAACTTTTCCACCAAGCATCCTGGGAACAGAGGACACAGAGAGAGTGGGGAAAAAAAAAAAAGAAAAGAAAGAAAAAAAAAGACAAGCCTAAATGGTTTTCCTATGGCATCAAACCAGCATTTGGAAAAGGGAAAGAAGAGCTGGAGCTCAGAGATCTGGACAAGCCCTCAGGGCTGCACCTTCCTTCTCCTCAACCAGTTCTGACTTGGGGATCTCTTCGGCTCTTGCCCTGCCCATGTGTAACAATCTCAGTATGTTTCAGTGCTCCTCTCTTTCCAACTCACACTGTGAGAGGGAGGACATAGATTAACAAGCAGGCAAGGACACAGGGGAACAGCATTCAGATCAGCCATAAGACCCTGCAAGGAAAGGTCTCTGGGAGCTAATTCAGCACCATAAGTCACTGGAATCTGTGGGCCGTTTCCTCCGTGTGTGTTAGAGCACCCTTGGCTTCAGCTCACCCTACTTGGTCTCTTTGTTTAGCAGACAAACACTGGGCACCAAAACAGCTTCCTAACCCCTCAAAGCAGCAGAGCTGGAAGGCAGTCTGGAGGCAATGCCACCTAACAGGCCGGTCTGTAGGATGCAACGGCACAAGTCATATCAGATGGGCACAGCTGCGTGTCCATCCTTGCCTGCAGCCTCGGCCCACCAGGCACGGCAGGACAGCGACCCACGAACACAGCCCGCTAATTAAACAAAGAAGTAATTGCTTAACAGGAGCTTTCATGGCCAGAACTGAACCCCCTCTGGTCACACCTCACTCTGAGTGTACCTGGAGTCACACGTCACTCTGAGTGTCCTCTGGGTGGAGGACGACCACGGCCCCAAAGACGAGGCTGGTCTTGGCCTGCCAGCTCTCACCTGTAAAGGGCAAGCAGGACAGCAGGGCTGGAGGTGACAGGACGCGCACGCACAAGGAGGGTCAGCTGAGGACTGTGCACTGGGAAATTCACAGCCTGCAGAATTAACCACGCGGCAAGCAAGGAAACAATATAAATGTCTCAAATAAACGCCTTGTCTCAGCAAAAGCAAGGGTGAGTAAAAGCCTCCAGGGGATTAGCAATGAGACCTTTGGAGCGCATCTAGCTCTGCCTGTGTACCATGGACTGTCTGTCCAAAGCAGTTTTGCTTGGTGGCTATTTGCTAATTTCCAGAAGTCAACCCGTGTCACTAATAGGGCTGGAACAACTTAGTCTGTATAATGGATCTGACCCTCTCACCCAGTTACACTTCCAGTGACTTCTGGCAAGTTCCACTCAAAAAGGCATCACATCTACATAGGAAACAAGGCTACCTGCTGCTCATAAAGGAAAAAAAAATCAGACCTGTCCCTCTGATCTTGGGGTGTCAGGCATCTTTTCACAGAAGTTAGCTTATCACCCACAGCTGCTGGAAGAATCCCCTTGGACTGCCAACACCGTAACAGTACAGCCAGTTCCCAAGAAGTGGTGCCGTGAGCTGCAGAGATTAATCACTGCCTTCGCCCCGGTGCGATGGCACACCAGTGTCTGGAAGCACATGTCCTCCAGCCAGGCTGGAGAGAACAACCACGTCTGCACACACAGATGTGTTGCGGCTTCCAGCTGTGCGCTCTCGCTCCTCTCTCCCCCTAGCTTTGCTCTTTCAGCAGAACAAAGGCAAGGAGTTAAAAAGAATTTCAGGAGGTGCCTCAAGAGATGACCGACAACAAAATCAGTTACACACGATGAGAGATATCAGCATGTTCTACAATTACATGTCATAATTTTTCAGCCCAGATTAAGTGAAATGGTGTCTGTCAAATCCCTCAAAGAGACAGCCTGCTGCCCTGGCTCTCGTGCTTAGCAGGGCCACGGAAGAGCTGATGCAGTGAAGAGATTTATTCTCTGTCATATACAGAATGCAGCATACAGAGCTCTCGAACTGCACCGTATCCAGTGTCCTGCACCAAAACTAGAGGCAGGGCCAAGAATTTCCCAGCTAGTGCTTGGACATGGCCAGTCTAGGATTTACAGTATGCCGCAGCTCCTGGATGAATGTGTAATGCCCAGGTGGTCCCTACTGCTGCGTGGGGCACAAGCTCCTCAAGTTAAGCAGGGGAAGATGGACTCCTTAGATGGGAAATCACTAAACAGACTCCAAACACACTGTGCATGGACTTGCGGCCCTGACCCAGCTCACAGTGCTCTCCACGTCAAAGTTATGTTTGGATCAAAGCCTAACGATGGGTGAAAGCAGATGAGTCAAGTGACCCCTTACTCACGTGAGCAGTCCCAGCACAGCATTAACACGGGCACAGGGCACCTGCTCATCCATTTTGGGTGAGAAACAGCGCTCTCTCCCTAGGTGTTTCACACCAACAGTGGCAAAGAGTAGCCCGGATTCCTGACCTGAGCTTCCTGCACAGCCATGCAGAGCACCTTGCACTGCCCCTTTGTCTCTCCAGAAGCAACGGAAATGGGATTGCAGACTTATTAGGTCCTGTTCATAGGTCCACATGCTTCTGTAGAGGTGCTATGGGGGTTTCACACCCTCCCACATTTGAGAAGGGCTTTTTTCAAGGTTTATGAAGAGTGGGGGATGCTGGCAAGACAGAGGCTCTGCTCTGTGGACCTCAGTCTAGGTGAAGTGTCTCTCCATCGCAGCAGAGCCAGTGAAGCCGGCCTTCCTGCAGATTGGAACCTCTTGCGTGGTTGCTCTGATGTCTAAAACTGGTTGATCCCGTACTGCAACCTCGCTCCACTCTGGGTCTTTTCTTACTCAGCTGCATAATTTCATAAATCTTGCAAGGACTTAAAATCTTTGAGAAGAGGAAAGGCAGAAAGAAAGATGTGGTAAGCCTCACTCCTTCAGGAAACCAGGAAAAAAAATGCCATGAGACTCATACAGCTCAAATAGTCAAACTCAGCTTTCTCTCCTGGCTCCATGCAGACATGCACACACACATGTTCTAATTACTGCATTAAACTAAATGAATGACATTAAATACATATCCAGAGGTTAAAATCATAATGTGGTGAAGACCATTGATAAACATAAAGCTCACGTGGAACAGAAGAGAGAGGCAAGAGGAGCAAGCACGAGAAGATGTGCAGTCACGGAGCCAGCACTCACACCTCTCACTCTCACATGTACTGACTACAAACAGAGACTACAAATTAGCTGAGCTATTTTCGTTACTGACAGAAAAGGAAGAATGAACAAAGCTACTGTAGTTACTATTTTAAGGACTTAGGACACCCTTAGACGCTATGAAGACAGAAGAGGAATATGTATGCGTGAGCACACGTTTTGAGCTTCTGCAGTGCAAAGGAGATGCTACATAAACGTGTTCATTATATATTATAAATACAATGAGAAAATGTGTGAATATAAATTAGCATACATAATTTAGCATGTTTGGTATTAAAGTCTGTCCTCGATCGCTAAGCTGGCGACACCTGGGGAAGGGAATCCCTGCCAATCCCAGTGGGCTGGGAAGTGCGCGCAGACAATGCGGCATTGCCAGCTGCGCAAACGGCTGCGGCCCTAACGGAGCCAGGGCGTTTTTGCTGGACACAGTCCTGCAGGATGCCTACCTGCACAGGGGGAGTAGAGAAGTGTGGGCAAAAAGCCAGACTGATGCTTCAGCATTAGGCAAACTGTACCTAAAATCTTCTGCATCACATTCTGTGCCTTAGTTTGCGGCTGCTTTCCTGGTGCCAGGTTAATTTTATTTCTCTCAATGAAAGTTAGTGGTGATATTCCTGGTGACCACATCATAGGACCTCAGTAAAGAGCACCTTCAAGGAAGAACATACCCCAGCACTATAGGTGGAATCACATATACAGAGGAGAGATATGACACCAATACAAACCAGACTTTGCTGTATACCTTCATCTCATATAAACCTCAGCTGAGAGTCAATGACTAGACTGTGCTTATTCAAAACCTGCATAATCACCACACATTTCTGAAACACCTCCATCAAGGACCAGGTACCCTGCTCCAAGCAGGTTAGCACACAATCCCTTTTCTGAAAAAGACTGAGGCTTTCTTAACCAATTCTCAGGAAGTCTTTCTGCAGCATAAAACATCATTTCTGAGTCCCCATAGGCCACTCACCTGCTTAAATAGGAGCTGCAACAGCTTCAGATCACTGGCACTAAAATCCTTAGCATTTGTAAAGCAATTACTGTGCTCTGCAATTCATCAGAACTCAACACAGATCCCCAGGAAGATAAGAGCCGATACAAAACTTGTATTTCTAACCTAAGAATTGCTGATACAATGGAAACAACAGGAAAGCTGGAAAAGAAGCAAGGAAGGCAAGAGAAGTGAAATAGAGAGACACACTGCATTGCATTTATTATGTGTCATCACAGGGGAGGGAGAATAAACAAAAGTGCTAGGGTGTGCGGATTGCAGGCTGTGCTCTGGACTTCAGCCTCACCATCAGCGCTGATCCACTCTATGGTACCGTGTGTGCAAGGTGGTGCCACCAAACACCAGTTTCCTCACATGCCTTTTGGGCCTCCATCCTGCTTTCCCACAGGTGCCGGGCTGCTCTGCAGGCTGGGGATTGCCAAGCCGCACAGCCAACAGGCATGAGAAAAACAACAACAACAAAAAAACCCAAACCAGAAAAACCTCATGGGTCTTGTGGGTCTTGCTGCAAAGCTGAGAGCAGAAGCCTGTCTACTTCCCAAGCCTGTCTGCTGAGACCAATGACAGGGACTGAGATGAAGACACAAGAAAACCATTGCTGGGAGCATTGTGGTAATTTGCACTGCAGTTCCCTTATCGCCTCCGTTAGCTCCTGGCTGGCACTTCCTTCAGCAGGGGAACTTAATCAGCTCTGGAAAAAGTGCGCCACTGGTGACACTTTTGGCATCCTTCATCCCCCCTCTGGGCAATGGCAGATAGATGCTTTCCCTTCCTCATGCACCCCAGGGTTTTCTTTGCCTTTTGGCTGCTGGGCTGTGCACAGAGCCAAGGTTTCCACCGAACCGCCTCTCCCCTGTGCTACACGGGTCATTGGCTTGCATGGTCACTGCTCATTTAGTTTTCAGCAGAGCCAACGCATTGTACAAAAACTCCTCCAACTCGCATGGCCTCACAATGGCCACTTCAGCACTTCCTCTGGTGCTGGGGTCCTGCCGGGCAGTAGGGCAGGTTCTTGGGCACTCCTCACAGCCCTGACCAGCACCTAGCCTCACCTCCGCATACGCACCGGGTAATTCATCCTTTGGTGTCTGCCCTAGAGCCGCAAGAATAAACAGAGAGTCCCCAGAACTCAAGATCAATCCCTGGGCGTGCACCATGTCCTTCCGTTGTGCTCGTCCCTGTCCCTCCGTGGAACGTCCTTGGCTAGCAAGCAGGGCAGGGCACCTGCATGTGCTCAACCCGGCTGGGTAATCCAAGTGACACAAGGCTTATTTGTGTGCTTGGAAAGTTGTTTTATTCCCCAAGCGAGCAGAAATCCTTTCAGAGGAAATTCTGCAATGATTCTAAATCTTCCTCTACACAGCAGCTTCCCAACAGCAGCCTCATCTGTCCTGCGGCCAGTGAGGCTCTCCGTTTCTTGCTGTTACACAGGGCAACAAACACCCAATTTCCAGTTCTGCCAGTGAACGATGACACGCTGCATACTGCCCCGATACTCCCATCGGGGATGAGCGGGGGGCAGATACCTCCTGATGCAATTTTTAATTTCCTCTGCCAGAGATGTTTTCTTGCCTCAGAGACATGCATTCAAAGCGTTCCAGTTCCCATGGCAACTCTCTGCTTCCCTTCCATTTGGGATGTCATTTTCCATCCCGTCCCTTCAGAATTAGATATCTCCTAGCAGAAGTTTTCAAGAAATCTCTCTCTCTCTCTCTTAAATATATATTTATTAGAGAAAGCAAATGCAAGTGTGCTTTATTGACAGGCTTCTTAACCGATCCACAGCCTGCTGAGAAGAAAGCTGTCTCCAGAAATATGCTGGCTGCCAAGCTGCCTTTTCTCAGCCTCTGTTTTAAATCAGACCTCTCTATTTTCTTCTACCATGTAAATATTGGCCAGCACCTGCTCTTTTCCCCCTCCCTTTCTGTTCCTATTGCTCCATATCCAGCCTCAGCGCAGCCCCTCCACATGCAAGGGCAGTGAGGGAAGCGCCATGCGACTCCGCGCACTCCCCACCCACATGGACGCCACGAGGGGAAGGCCGCGAACGATGGGACCCCACACAGGCCTTGTCTCCTTCCTACCCCACCGAGGAGCACTAAGGGGGTTTTGTCCTGGCTGGCGAGGGGTTCCTAGGCTCAGCTGTGGACGTCAGGGCCCTGAGTACTGTGACTGCTCCTCTGACCCTTGGCTGTGCCACGCTCAGCTCCCGCCTGAGCTCCCAGGCAGCTCGTGGCAGGGACACAGCCTCAGCCGGAGGGAAACCACACAACAGCCTTTTAATAGAGCCGTGACACAGGTGTTTCAAAGTGTCTTCCTTCAGGAGACACATCCAAGCAGGCAAATCACTGGGAACCCAGTGAATCCAGAGGCTGATGGAGCTAATCCTAGGGGCATTTCACCGCAAAGGCACAGAGAGCCTCAGGCAAAGCCTCACCACCACTAGAGCTGCCTGCTTGGCTCAGCTCACAGGTGTGGCCTGTGAGGCATAAGTGAAAAAACACCGCAAAGGCAGAGAAACAGCACCAAAAAAAGTCACACCAGCAGCAAGGCCAGGCCGGGACCTCACCTCAGCCCTCCGTTCTTGATGAAACCATACAGCAGCCAAAGAGCAAGGCAGCAGTTCACGTTCACCCTGCCAGGGAAACACTGTGGATGAACATTGCTGCTATACTTCAGCAAAAGCCTCTCAACGCTTTCTTAGCCCAGCCTGCAGCAGCAACAGTGAGCTCAGGGGACGCTTCTTGCTGACTCCAGATTTCATGTTAATTGTGCCGTCCCACCAGCCATTAATCAAATGTCTTCCACAGGCATTTTTATTGAAAATCAATTTAATAAAGTAGGTGGGAGTCCAACATGCTTCCATAACATCAGATAAATATTCATGGGAGCTTGTGCTGCTTTAGCTAAATGAGCTTTTTTAAATTTAACTTGCGTGATTTCCTTGTTCCTTAATATATAGCTTGGCTTGCCCTTGTTCAATGAATACAGACTAGGCAGGACACAGCCCAGCATTGGCTGGCGCTCAAGTGTCCCAAGGAACAATTCTTTGCTGTCAGGCCAACAGCTTTTTGCAAGAATGTTGTCATCCGTAATAGGAACATGAGTTTGCTTGGGTCAGGGTCATCCAGCGTAAATCCACAGAGCCAAGGCTGACTTCAGAAGGGGCATCTGGAGTTCAAAACTCATTTACCCTCCTAGAAATGTGGCCACCATCCCTGCCACTGGGGGGAATGCCATTTGATTTCATCTTACCCTTCCGTGCTTAAGACCATGTTGCAGTTCAACAGGAAAAACAAATGAAGGTTATTGAAAACTCTTCCCCCTTTCCTGGATGCTTATTCCAGCAACCAAACCATTTAACACACTGCAGAAAGACTCACTCAAAGCTTCAAAATTTGTCAGAAATTCTTGTCCTAGGAGAACAGGCAAGCCTACTCTCGCTACAGAAGAGCAAAGGTACCTCTGAGACATAGGAGCTGCTTTTTGCAGCCCTGGCTTTGACCGCATGCCTTGCAGGAGGGATAACAGGGGCACAGGTTAACCCCTGCTCTTGGATGAGAGTGCCAAGGAGCAGCAATTATGACTCCTCACTCAAATACTTCTTCTCAAAGGCAGTTATTAGTGTTCAGATGGCATAAAGTAAAATCTGACACAATGATCAAATTTAGTGGAAAGGCAGAATTCAGACAGCTCTTATCAGTGAGAGATTTTAGAGTGTCTAACAGCTTCTTTGTTAACTGGAGCACTGAGAATCTGCAGCTTCCAGAAAAGCAGCAGCACAGGGCAATTTAACCACTGCCAGGACTCTTGTCATGTTAGTCTAGTGATACCCTTTCTCTCGAAAGGCAGCGCTTTAGAAATCAAGCGCATCATCATTTTGCCTTTGTTATTAACGCAAACTGACTTGTTTTCATCTTTAAAGCCTTGACCTAATTCCCCATGCACACGCTCCTTAGAGCAGCTCAGATCTCTGGACAGGATTTGCTTTCCCTGTGCTTTGTAGTGCTTTAATGATGTCAAGGTTGTGACCAGCCCCGCAGATGCATGCAGAGAGGGTGGGCCCAGGAAAAAGGTGCAAAGAGGACTTTGCCCCATGCGTCTATCCACATGAACTAGTGACAAGTCACGTTTCTTGAGCCCAATCTCAGGATGCAGATAGTGCAAAGAGCAGGGCCCATGAAAGATCATGGCTCCTGCTGCTAACGATGCAGCAGAAATGGGAGACGCTCATCTGGCCACAACCAGGAGATAGTCTAATCACTTGGTTCCTCTAAAGACATAGAACGGGCATCTCCTGTTGGGACAGTCCTCCGGCAAACGTATGAGCCTCCTGAAACTGGACACAATTAGGTGCAGAACTTGACCTTACCGCAATTTTTCATTTTAGGATTTGAGGTCTGACACAGCTACAAATAACAGATCGATGGGGCAAACAGATTTTCTCTGACATCTAGAAGTTAGGCAAGAACATGCACGCATCTGTGCATGTGTGCACATATTCTCTACATTTTCTAGCTTAGATATGGCTTATCCTCTTTTAAAACAGCATTAAACAGCATCTCTGCTTCTGAGAGATGGTCTTTGCTGGAGACAAACAGCATTAAATATATGGACATCACACTGGACAGATAATGCTTTTAGTTTATTCTATCTTGGATGCAGGTCGCACAACTAATGTCATCTCTAAACACTGAAATCCTAAATGTGAAAAGGTAAAGCTTAATTGCCTTGAACAGCAACTCTTGTATTGACTCCAAGAGAAGGTCCATTAATATTAATACAGCTATATTTAGCTACTTTCAATTATACATACAAAATTAAACATCTTTCTGGGAACAAATCAGTCAGGATAAGGTTTAGCCTTTTTTCCTTTTTTAATGTATTTTGCATCAAAACAATAGCAACTGTAACGGAGGTATGGTTTTAGAAAAGAACAGTGGATGGAAGCAGAGGCTTAAAAATACTTCTGCCTGGCTAAACCAACTTGCTTTGCATCTATTAAGAGGCACTTGCATTCATATTCCTAACCTCACACATGCCCCAATTTCTGGCTGGCAGCAACTTGGGACATGCACCTCTTGCTCTGTGCCAAATACAAGGGAACTGGTCCCAGCAAGGGAAGGAACCACTAAAGGATGACAACCTCCTTACCCTTCTGCTCCTGCCTACCCAGAGAAGAGGAGCTCCCATTGCTGCCATGCCAGAGCATTAGCTTCTGTAGCTAAAAGCATTTTTTGTATAAAAATCACGTCCACTTTCCCGATTTTCAAATTAATTATACGTAACTTTCCTTGCCAAAGTAGACTTAATGGTATTAACGTTATATGACATAAAAAGAAGTGATCAGAACGCTTCTCTCATAACACCAGGGAGATTGATGAGGGAAAAAGAGACAAGATTTCATGCTTTTGTTCTTTAACCCTTCCACATGCAAGGAGACAAGATCTTGGTCTAGGAAAAGGCTTCTCCAAATTCTCAATGCTGAGATCAAGTGCATCTCCTCAAAGGCCAAAGCTCTGATCTTTCAGACACAAGTGCTTGTGCACTTCAGTTCCCACATATACACAGTCCCTTTGCAGGGAACAGGACACCTCCTCGAAAGTATTTTTCAAACACAAGGCAGTGGCCTTCACTGGCTAAAGCGACATTCATGGCTGTACCAGAAGCATGTGTTTGGTGAGTAAACAGGAATGCACAACTGCAAAAATCTAATCTGTTCTGTATAGAACTTCCTCAACAAGGGTTCAGGCGACAGCAGCAAACCTTGTGCAGAGCCTTTGCCAATTTCCCTTTGCAAATTGCCAGGGTTTTATTTTTATGGTCATCAAATCCTTTCCTTCACACTTTCTCATATCAGAATTGCAACTGATGCTTTCAACAAAGAGACATCTGAAACGGCACTTACCCGTTGAACAGCAGGTTGAAACAGCATCTCTTAATTTTCAAACGCAATCTACTTTGCTCCGATCGTGAATCATCCCAACAATTGATTCAGTTTGAACTTTTTCATCAGTTTCCGGCAGGTTAGTAGAAAAAAAACAACAATAAACAAACCACACACAAAACCCAAACACTTTTTCCAAGTCTGTGTTCTCATCACTTTGATTTGCATTATGCCATCCCAGAAGGTAAAGTGAACAGGGTGTCCTTTTCTCACAATGCAAATTGCACATTAAAATCTCTCCCCGGGCTGTGCTCTGTGCTTGCCTTTCACAGCACTCCACAGCAACACTACCTTTTTTCAAACATTAGCCGTGTGTCCTTCAAAAGGCACATTTTTTCAAGTTGATAGCTTAGTATACACAGACAAATCAATCATTAGAGCAAATTCTTGGCCCCAGATTCTATGAGCATTTTGCCAATGACCTTAACAGGGTGATAATTTCACTCTTACTTTTAACAGTATTACTTCATGGGATCCTGAAGGAGTGCACAGTCCTGAAACAGTTCCCTCCCCAAAGCCCTACGCATCTTCTAGAGCCTCACTAAAATTCCAACACTTCTAGTTAATCAAACAATAAACTTTAACTGCATGAAACAACATTAACACTCTTAACAGGTCTGGATCAGCAGCATTAATTCCCCCACAGTGAGGAACCAGCTAGATGTGATTTGATCTCTCCTTCCAGACAGGATAGGTCTAAAAATCACCAACGCAATCAGTGACTTTGCCTCAGCAGACATGATCAGTGCACCTATCTGGATCCCTGAACTGCTGCAAACATTTCATGGTCTTGCTCAATGGATAGAGTAACTGCTGTTTCCTCACTATTTGACCAGTTATTCCTCTATTAGCTCCCCAGAATGAGCTAAAGCCATTCTTAAATTCAGTAATACCTAATAAAACAATTGGAAAAAAGAAAGTCTTTCTTCACAGCATGTATTAAAGACACATTATAAATCCTTTACACAGGACTAAATGAAGGGAAATTCTAATAAATGGATAGTTGCCATAGTCCAACAGATCAATAAAGACATCCTTGCAAGCAGTTTATAGCCATCTAAGACACCATCTGCTGATGTTCTTATGACTAACACATGCTCAACATGGTTAAGCATCAGCTAGTCCCTTCTGAACTCTTTATAAACAAATGCTGTCACCTTGCCTCTAGCCCATGCCCACCGTGGCCCCCTTGGAGTGGGCATGAGCTGCACAACACTGTGCACAGGTCCAGCACAGGTCTCTGGTTGAGGATTAAAGCTCTGAGATGCTACAAATTACTCACAGAAAACATCCTCTGAATCAGATCACTTTCCTTGAACAATTTCTCACTTAGGGGGAAAATCTTGTTTCTTATGTATATACACAGATGTAAGGGGGGGGTTAGAGGCTTAGCACGGGTTCCTCTGACTGGTTCACTGGAGACACATACAGCAAATTAAGTACTATAGAAAAAGAAGTATCCAAAGTAGTGCAGGAAACACCTTCTCCTTCCCAGTCCCCGCGGCCCTGGGGGCTTGGATATGGCCCCTCGGTAGGCCCCCAGAGAGCAGAGTCCAGGGGCAGCTTTGTCTTTGGTGACCTGCCTGGTTTGCACTACCACCTCCCGAAGGCGGCTGCTGGGCTCGGACCCGCCATAGCGCTCACGGCTGCCCCACACCTTGTTGGTGTACAGACTCACGTGGCGGTGCCGCAGCCCCCGAGGGATATCGCGGGGACCCAAGGTCTGGCTGCTGCAACACGCCGAAAGCGATGAATCTCTTCCACGATGTTTCTGACCCCTCCGGAGCGCTTGTGATATCCCCGAAGCTTTCATATAAGCTTGTTGCCCTAAGCAAATTCATAACTTATTTAAGAGAAGATTTCCACCCTTAGGCATAGCTGTCAAGCCTGCATTGCTCACATGCCTTCTGATGTGTACATGTCTTTTCACACAAAACTCCCTCACCCCTACAATGTGGGTTTTAAGCAGAAGCACAACTGGGATTTCCATACAGGAGGAGGGGAGCATCAGGGTCCATGCAGTGCCATGGCAAAGCTGCCGTCAGAGAGCTGTGCCGCAGGGGAAGACAGCCTTTTCCTATTTGTTCATAGATCTTAACTTCAGCATTTTGACAAGATAGAGAAGGGTCCCTATTGCCCTGAAATGTAAATAGAAAAAAAAACGCTGTTCAGACAATGCCTCAGTTTCAAATTAAAACTCATCAAGGAATCTCACAAATATAAAAATCTTAGATACGACACAAATTTTCTCTAAGAAAGAGGCAAATTCCTCCTGGAGTAATCAATACAAGGCATGAAGTCAGATCAGAAAGTAAAGATGAAAAGTTAGGAAAGGTGGAACATTAAGCCTGAAAAATGGTTAAAACACACAGTCCTGAAAGCTGGGAAGCCATAACAAAACACAAGGGACAACTAGGTTTGTTAGCCACTGTTTCTAGTGCACCCATAATAGAGTTAGGTAACACTTATGACACAGACCATGGGTAGCTTCATGATGCACAGGTGAAAAGCTGCGTTTTTGTGAGGTCTCTTGTGGGCTCCTGAAGTGAACCGAAGCAGAAAGTGCCTGATGCTTCTCCTGAGGAACCAGCAGCCGCTCTACCCCTGCACTCAGTCCACCACGGCCACCACAGAGGCGGCCCACTGCACCCCACTGCCTTCAGCTCCTATAGAGAACTCGCAAGCATCTGTCCCACAGGGAACTCCAGCACTTGGTAAGCCATCCTAACTATTGCCAGGATGTAAGACATTCTGACCATTTCAACTCTTCCGTCCTGACGGTCACAAAACAACCAACAAGCCCTTAACTGCAGGACATAGGATGAGACAACAGATACACTAAGGTGGGGCACCCTGAGCACCAAGCATCTGAGGGGAGCATCAACATAAAGGGAGCTGCTGTGAACCAAGACCAAAACCCAAACTTTGGACATCAGCAGGAATCAGTGAAACATAAATGGCAAGGCAGCAATAAAGAACCTCTACTTGCTTAGAAGCCATCCTGCCAAACTACAGCATCATTAAAAAAACAGGTAGAAACACTGTACCTTGGAAAGAAGAGACAAGAAAAACTCCAACTGAGGTGCACTTCACTTAAAAAAGAACAGAGGGAATATATCAACAGGATAAATATTAACAAGTGGCTACAGATCAAAACCATTAGCTGGGCAGAGCTGACATAGCAAGGCCAGATAAAAGGCACCTGTGCCTTGCACCCCACATTTCAGCCCTCTCTCTATAATGTCTGAACGCTGGTCTGCAAGAGGCAGCCCCAGCCAGTAGCACTGCAGCCCGCCCTGCTCGAGGGGTGTCTGCAAAGAGGAATGGGGCTGCAGGACACTAGCACCAAGACGTGAAGAGAGGTCCCAAAGGAGCCTCCTGGTGCTGACCCCGAGGAGCAGGAAGGGCTGCCATGCCAAGTCCCTAATGGGGAAGAGGCCGAAGGGCCAAGTGCCATGTTTTGCTTAGCAATTGCACTTATTTAATCTAGTTGTAGCCATTTACTGACCCCCCAAATCCCTGCTCTGAAGACATCCAAATGCTTCTAACCCTCCTCTGCCCAAAAAGAAACACATTACGTGGACACTGAAGTGCAGGATACTTGTCCAGTGACCCCTACACCAGTCAGGGCAGAGTCAGCCATTCAGAGACTCTAGGGAGACACTTCAAGAAAATACTATGAGTTACCTTGTAAGCAATGCTGCATCCAGAAGTGAACACGAAAATCAATACTGACCTATCTGCTTAACATGGTATAAATTACTTTTAAATTGCAATTAGAGAAATCAGCTCATTTAGAAAGTTTAAAGCCCATCCTCATTTAACTGCAAGCAGCCTACTCTCTCCTCTTTCTAGTGGCAAAATCTTTTCCCCCTTGGCAGCCCTGGCAGGGGGAGTGGTGTGCAGATTTTGTCCAGCACATCTCCAGCTGCTCTCTGGACACATCATCCTCATACCAAATTGCATCTCAGAGCACTTCAAAGCAGACAGCAGGCTGAGGTGGAAGAACCCCCTATCTATTATGCAAAGAAGAGATACAGACTCTGGATGCCTTCTCACAGGTAAGTCGTTCCCTGTTTGCAAAGGGAAGAGAATGTCTCAACACTTCTTCTCTTCTGAAGCCCTCAACAGCTTTGCATCTCCAAGATGAGTTAAAAAGATTCTCCAGTCCATAAATAAGGCTAAGATGGGCAGAAGATCTGCATGATCTCACAGTCCCAGACTAGGAGAAGAGACCAGGACTATCCATAAAAATGTTCTCAGTAGGAGACTTTTTATTCTGCAAGGTTGGCCATTACAACAGATGTCTCCATTCCCTCAGGGTCCATTTCTGTTCCTCTTCTGACTTAAAAGCCAATCTGCATCGTGCTTTCCCAGGGGAAATAGGTTATCCACTGACAGCTCCTTCCTCTCCTCCCCACTCCATCTGAGTCCCATAACACGATCTATTTATTCAGTTACCTCTTTCTAAGCCCAAGCTACATTTCAGCAGACATGGGGCCCTCTCACCATAGCAGAAGACCCAACTTTGTTCCTCAGAGCTAACCAGCTCCCTTTTGACCTGGCAAAGACAGGAGAGACACCTGCAGAGACAATGGCAGAGAAAAAGCCTTAGACCAAACACCAAAAAAAACTTCTCCTAAATGACATAAAGTTACGTCCCTTGCTGACGCAGAGCACCCTCTGCACTGGGTAGCATGGAAAAGTGCTCTATAGCAAGCACATGACCCAGGAGCTGGAGCACTGTATGACTTCCCACAGGAAAGGCTCATCTCAGCCCACATAGCAACTTCTCCTCATACCCAGGTCTTATTCTTCCACAGGAGGTTCTCCCACAGCCCCAAAACATGGCCATTCCCTTGTCATTGGGTCCCACGGGCAACAATGGCCAGCAAGGCCCCTGAGCTTGGGCAGCAAGGGCTCCAAGGAGGAAAAAGGTTTGGCAGCGTCATTTCCCTGCTGTGCCAGCCCCAGTGAGATGTGCTCACGTGGTGAGGGCCTGTCCTCCACAGGAAGGACAACACTGCTGCTCAGGCACCACTCCAGGTGCCGAGATGGCTGCCATGGGCTGTGCAGCTCCATCCTCCTCTGCCCTGCAGAAGAAGGGGGCTGGCAAACGCTCTCCTGCTCTCTGCCAGGAACCCTCCTTTCCTTTCCGTCAGTCAACACCAAGCACACTCCCACATCTCCACAAGCTGTAGAGACCACAGAGGCGTGGCGGCCATGAGCCCTCATGGGTTCTGGAGAGGAGGCCAGGGCGGCCCCTGTGGGAGAAGCGGCAGCCAGGCACCCAGCTGCCATCCCGGAGTGGGCACCTGCGAGCCACCTCGGCACCGGGTTGCTTCAGCTCCCTCCGGTGGCATCCCGGTAGGAAGAGGAGCTCTGGCATGGGAGCTATTGGAGTGGGTGGCAGCAGATGGTGAGAACAGAGAGGATGAGGAAATAAATACAGAGAGGCTATCTTGAGGGGAGAAGTCACCACATCAACACTCTGTTGCTTACACGGAGCCTCTCCTCAAAGCCTAAACAAACATTGCTCTGTTCCAGGCAGGCAAACCAAAGCTCTGCCAAACGCAGAGGTGGGTACCCAGGCACATAAGGTACCACGCGCAGGGAGAGGTGGCCTGCCGACTCACATGGCGCTTGCTGACTTGCGTACTGACCAAGTGTTTTTCCAAATGGACCTCAGCATCTCTGCAGGGAGCCTGCAAACATTTCAGCTGTGCTGAACATCAGACAGAAGTGCCACCGCCCTTCCCTCCTCTGGCTCCTGCTCTGCTGGAGCCACAGGCAGGCCCCACGCTGCCTTCCTGCTGGTTTTGCTACCCAGGCATCGCTCTGGAGCTGGGGCCGAGCCCCGTGGGCGCTGGGCCAGCTCCCTGCCCCGATCCCTCTGGGCTGTCACCCTGCACACCATGTCCCAGTCGCCAGTTGCTGCCGCATCGTGCCACAGTTGTGAACTCAGGGCTCTGGAGGCCTTTCTAGAAAGGTTGACTTGTGCATAGGCACTGTAATGAAATTTTTATTAATGGGCCACTGCGTACTTTCAAAATAGCTTTTCAGAGGCCAAAGCTTGGAGATTCGCCCATATGTCCATTTATGTTTCTATACTGCTCTTTACTGTTTTATTGACTTTCTTGGGAGGATTTTTAAATTCTCAGCACACAGTAGTTGGACATCACCATGACCAACGGGACTGGCACTGATTTCTTTCCATTTATAAAACTGGGAAACCAAGGCTAAAGACTGAGCCTGCACCTCCTGCCGCCCTGTGAGCCACTGTTTCTTTCAGGCCATCTTCCAATCAGGCAGTAGCACAGTAACACCATGACATCTGCCCTTTCCACAAACACCAGTGACCGCTTCCTCCTGGCATCCGAGAAAGGCAAGCGAGGAGAGGAGATCCTGAGGGAATGTGGGTGGAGCCCGTGCCAGGTCTGCAGGGTCTGCACGTTGCCATCTCACTAGTAAACCACAGAACCTTGCAAGTCACCAAAGCAGCTAGAAGTTGCTAACAAACAGAAATAAACTCATTTCTTTCATAGTGCTCAAATAACGTGGGACAACGCGAGCCCATCTTTTCTGACTGTTAGCCCAAAATATTCAATTAACCATTAGGTCTCCCTGTACATCTTTGATAGGATCATTTCTGCCTCACAGAATCCACCAGAGGCAGTGTGAGAGGTCTCTCTGGCACCTGCCCCGACAGCATTGGCAGCGCTCCCTGACAGACCTCCAAGGAACGAGCCCAGAAGCAGGGAGGGAGCAGATCCAGCTAAGGGTGGAGGAAGCTGAGCTGCCCCATCTCCTCATGCACGCTTGCACACTGAGGGCAACTTGTGGCCAGCCCAGAGTCCTCCCAACCTCTGTGCATCCCCCCTGCCTGCTGCTGCTGCTGCAGAAGTCCTCCCTCCCCTCGTGGGAAAGCCATCTTCGACTGAACACAGGAGGCCTGGCTCAGGCAAAGGCAATTTATTATGTTAAGAACACCATTAAAGGAGCTAAAGCATCAGAGCAGAGATATTCCAAGGAAGGTTTAACTTCCCCAGCAAGGGGGCTCCTGGGAGTCCTCCTGTTAATACTTTGCATGGGGGAGGGGTCTTGTCTGCAGTTGAGCCTAGGGCGAACATAAATGCCCCTCAGTCCCCTTTCAGCACTCGTTTCAGTTAAATCAATACAGCCATGGGGAGACTTAAGGAAGCAAAGCTATTAGTAGGGCTGCAGTTAGTTCTGGGGGAAAGAAACAAGCAACAAAAGCAATAAACCTGATGGATGGTCCATGCAGATGCAGTAACCCCCTCCCTGCCAGGCCCGCAGCCTGGCAGGCTGAGAGCAGGAGCGATGCTCACCAGAGGAGCCCTCCTCGCCTAGATCTGCACGGGGCCTGCTTGGGGCTAGAGCATTGCCAGGCACACAGGCAGCCAGCCACAGCACGCGATGGGGGCAAGGAGCTGGGAAGAGAGAAGGGCATCTTAGGGCAGTGCCCTGGGGAAAAAAAAAACATCGAGATAACTGAGGATGTCTAAGCCTCACTGAGTAATTCACTCATCTCACCAATAAAGCTCATGTGCATCTTCCTCACACATCCCCCTGTTGTTTCCACTTCTTGTCTCATGCTCTGCACATCACAAGCACTGGAAGGAATGAAAGGAAGGTGACTGCTATGGTTTTGCCTTTCTGAAACACTGCACACATCAGTAGGTGCTTGCAGAGAAATTTAACAGCAGTAGCAGTGAGGACGTTAAAGCCCCCTCAGGACACACAGGAGTCAGACCCACGCCCACACAGAGAACAACTTCCTAGGTAACTGCGAAATAAGAAATAGCGACACAGACATTAAGAGAAAAGCTCTACAGCAAACCCTATTGATGTCCTTAGTAAAAGCAACATCAACCTGCAAACCAGAGTCCTGCAAACCTCAAATATCCTGCAAACCGGAAGCGTCATAATTTATGAATGCTAAACCCCATAAAAGTAGTGGAAATAAATATTACATTTGCTCCATCTACAAGCCTATCATCACAGAAGGCCATGACAGTTGTAGAGACTTACACCTTTCATCTCAAAATATCAATGTGGGAGATGGCGTGGCCTGGAAATGGGAAACCAGCAAGTGACCGGTTGGGGCATGGAAACAGCCTCTCCTGCCTGCAGGATCTGGCTCATTAAAAACGCCTCCAAGTCTTCCCTGTGTAGACAGCAGTTTCAAAAGCCTAGCAGCAGAATACATCGTCCCCTCCATTCAACTGACCTCCGAGTCCAGGCCTGAGGCGATTGTCGTATCCATCCAGCAACCTGTCCAGGATGCGGGTGAAAATAGTGATGTTATCTTTGCTGTCATCGACGACGTCTGAAACATGTTTCTGCGAAAGCCTGGCAACACGGAGGAAAAATAGAAAGAAAAAACACAATCAGAGGGAAAACCTATTCTTCACACACTGTGGCACTTAAGTGAAAATAAGAGGAGGCCTGCTCATGCCACGGCACGTCCAAGGCTCGAGGCTTGCTGCAGGCAGCCTCAAACCCACTCCTATCCCCCCTCGGCCACCCTGAGATGGTAGAAGGGTCCTGCAGCTCCCCTCACTGAGCTCCTGCAGGCAGCATGAGCAGCCCCATGGGGAACGGTCTTGGAACCCAATTTTTAAGGATGCCTTTTCCCTGCCCCAGCACCCCTCAGCCAGCACCCTAACAGGGGAAGTTTTAGGAACCAGAGGCTTTGCAAACCTCAGATTTATTCCAGGGACAGCTTCTCTGTGTAGAAGACACGGCATAAATGACGCCAGTCATTTGCCAGGCCGGTTATTTGCCATATCGAGTAATTTTCAAGTACCCTTCTCCTGGGAGAATGGAAGGCAGGAAGAAAAATAGGAATTAAGTAAAGCAGGCTGGGAGCTTGAATCCATCATTAAAACTCCCTGTGAACCATTTCTGTAGTTTGGTGAACCTTTGCTGTTTATAAAATCAAATGAGTTTTCATGTTCCTATTTCTGTTCAATGCAAGAAGCCTGGAAGCCCCCAAATAAGATGATTTCCACAGAGTATTTTCTGCCCCAGGTGGAACAAAATAAGTAGCAAATTTCTCAAACAAAACTCATCTCACCAAACAAAATTTCCAATGCAATTTTGCAAGCCCAAGAGCTTCAAATAACACATTTGCATTTTGCATCTCCCTTTCAATCAATGAGACAGGAGCCCACAAATCCTGTGGAAACCAGCTGGCTCTAAGAGAAGAGGCTAGGAGAATTTTGACAGCCCAGAGTCCCCACACTGCGCAGTTATAAAGCCTCTTGAAAAGTCCTGCGGCTCTAAACCCAGCTTTCCCCAGCAGAAATAGCCATTAGGACCAAACCAAATGGAAAGGACAGCACATTAAGTAGCAGGAAAAAAAAAAAAAAAAAAAAACAGAAGAAAAATATCTAGAGAAACTGCAGGAAAGGCAGAAAAGGGAAGAGACAAATGCTGCTGGGGTGCCAGCCACAGCTCAGGAAACGTACTGGGTCAGGGCGACAGGGCTAACTACCTGCACCGTGCTGCTACTAGGGACATAAATGACAGCGGAGCATTGCCTTGATTAACACAAGCAAACACAGCAAAAAACAGAGCACCACTAGTGCCAGCATGAGAAGCGTATGAGTAAATATATACATAAATATAAATATATATATTTAAATGGCACAGGGCTTTACTATGGCCTGTCATGTCCCACTCTGACAGATCCGCTGAGCACACTGAACAAGCCACTGGGGCAGGGAAATGACTTCTTGTCCAGCAAAATCCCTAGTGCCACTGCTCAGAACAGGCCAAGGGGCTCGTGAGGATGCGAGCACGTTTCCAGGAAGCAAAGGTCTCTCTAAACCTCTGGGTTGCCACAAATTGCAGCTGAGAGCTGTGTGATCCAGAACGTTCCCAGGAAATGCTTCAGGATTATGAACTGAATTGCAGTTTTTCAGACTATCCGTTCAAAACAAAACAGTAATTTTGGCCTTCCTTCCAGCATGGACTGCACGACAAACGGGAGATAGCTCTCTGGGGAGAAGAACAATTTTGAGGAATCCCAGCAAATGCTGACTGGAGCTGGTAAAGTTTGCACTGCACTGGTGTTCAACACACCATGGTTAAAAGCGATCTCTGTCAGTGTCTGCTGATAGGCATGCAACAGTCTATAACTTATGAATAACTAGCTTGCTCGTGAAAGCTTCCTTGTTAATGTTTCATAAGCTATCTACAGAAATTTCCTGTAATATGAAGAGCATTAGGGCAGATTTTTGTGCAGGATTTCCTCATGGAGGCTCAGCAGCAGTGGGGGAAACACGTTTCCACGTTTCAAAACTGTTTTACTTCGCCCCACCTCGAGATTGACTTCAGCGTGAACTCTGTGGGACCACAGAAAAGCAGGGCAGGCAGAGAGGGAACAGAGATGATGGGGAACAGGCAGCAGCATCTCCACCTGCACTGATTTATGGCCCTTCCTTGGTCCAGCTGAAGTGTGGAGGGCCTCACCTCATCTTAACAAAGCTCTAGTTGCCCTTTAGAGAGGGGCAAAGTGGCTCTCATTTATCCCTGGCAAAGGAACTGCAAAGCTACATGTAGTTATATGTGAGTAGTGGCTTTAAAATAATTAAAAGACCTTAGGCTTTTAATTTCAGCTAAGAAAGAGGTTTACAGGGAATTTAATTAGCAGAAGTTCAGGTAGAAGCCATTACCTCTCCATCGCCCCCTGTGCACACTCATCGGGGAGCTGACTCCCGCAGTGGCACATTACCTTGCGAGCTGGGGTCTCCCCATATTCAATTAAGCAAAAATTCCAGAGCTGACTGGAGCTTTCCCCATGCAAGGAGAGACGGGAGCTGTCGGAGCCGTGATGGGCTGGCAGGAGCGGCGGCTGCCCGGTGCCCAGGACGGGACACATGGCCGCACGCACTGCCACCCCTGACACCAGCGCGGAGGGAGCTGGACCACATAGGGCAGCCAGGACCGCAGTCCCTGAGCGCGCACAGGGAAGGTTGAAGCCAAGCACGAGTGCAAAGCAGAACATGCTTGCTTGTGCAAAATGCTTGCTTGGGCGCAAGCAGGGAACAGGGTCCAGTGAGACCCAGCCGGAGGGCGCACCAGGATAGACGGCCACACATGCGAGGCTGCAGGGTGAAGGGAGAGCAGCAGCACAGGCACTTTTCTTACAGTTAAAAACCCCAATTGCTGCTGGATGCACGCTTGGCAGACAGCATCTGCACCTGGCACACTCGAGGCTTTTATTTTTTTTTAATAGAAGTCATGCATTATTTGCATGTCTCCCTCAGCACCTCAAGTAACACTAACACACATCCATGTCGAGGGAGCGCGCGGTCCCACGAGGCACAGGGACAGGGAGGAGGCCACGTGCACGCTTCAGGCACCACAGAGGGAGCTCCAGCAGCAGGAGCCGTGGCCAGGGCTCCAGCCGCTCAAACGGCCCCCGGCTGAGGCGGCGCACAGCAGGCCTCAGAGGCACCGGGGACCGCGTCCGTACCCGGCCCTGCTTGGAGCAGGCCGGGCCGGGGGATGCCAGCCCCAGGGGAGAGCACAGGCTTTGGCTACCTTACCCGGCGTCAGTGGGGAGGGCAGCGAGCAGGAGCAGGAGGCCCAGGCTGAGCAGCGGTCGCAGGCGCTGCGGTGCCATGGCCTCCACAGGGCGGTGGGGCGGCAGCTCCTCCAGCACCTGCTGGGGCAAAGGAGAGAAGAGGTTTTATTTATCAGGAGGAGAGCAACCATCTTATTCCATCTTTTCTCCAGCAGGTCACTCCGAACGCTGTTCTGTTCAGGCAGTCAGAAGGCAGCGTTGCTGGAGTCGTGTTCAATGTCTCAGAGTCCCATGTGTCCCTGATAAATGACCTTTCCCTCTGCCTTATCTTCTTCATGTACATGGATCTGGACCTTCTCTCCCACTTTTAAGCCTGTGGCTGGCTAAGTCCCGCAGGGATGCCCCAAATGGCACTCCCAGCCACGCTGCTGCGGCAGGACCTGCCCGACACTGCTATGGACCAAACCGGGAAGGTTGCGTGGCATGGGCACACACGTGGCCCCACCACATCCAGCAGCACCCAAGGGCCTTCAGCACCTTCCAGCAACAGCAAAAATCCACTTCCAAAGAGACCACATCTTCCCAGGCTGCCCTCGCCTCACAGGGACCTCCAGACGCATGCTGCAGGCAGCCTCAAGCCCACTCCTGTGCCCAGCTGCCCCCTTGCCCGCGCTGGCCTGGGGACAAGCACCTAGCAGCG
The DNA here is from genome assembly GCF_059628265.1 of Tinamus guttatus. NCBI lineage: Eukaryota > Metazoa > Chordata > Aves > Tinamiformes > Tinamidae > Tinamus > Tinamus guttatus. The sequence continues at coordinate 13,382,376 of NW_028288821.1, read as the reverse complement.
GCTTCCTCAAGTCTCAAATGCACATTTTCCAAGAGTCTTTTCCAGACAGTTAGGCCCTCACTTCATCCCAGTGATGACACTGCCAGAAATTACCATCAGTTTTTCACACTGTGGCCCACGGTAGTGGGAGTGTTTGACTGCACTGCGTTTATAGTATGTTCAGATTTTTCATTAATGCTCAGTTTTACTTTTATCGTGATGTTATTGCACACTTAACTGCCTTTTCTCTTTTATGCATCTCATTATGCTGATGCACCTTGGAGCAGCGCTGCCAAGCAGAGATACAAGCACAGCCCAGTGTGCCATGTTCCGTCCAAACACCTCACGTCGGTCACCCTTGGGCAGCAATGCCAGGGGGCTTACTCCGCAGCTGCTGATTGTGGAGGGCCAAAAAGGAGCTGCCAAAAATCTTCCTCTTCCTCCCTTCAGCATGCCAAGAGGTGCAAAGAGCCCCAGCACAAGCATACTTGAGATAAAGTGAGAATAAAGCCCTCTGCCATGGGGAGACTTTGGCACAGCAGGTCAGGAGGCCGCCGTGCTGAACACACTGCTACCCAGATTGCAATCGTTGCAGAGACAGAGCCATCTCGCCAGCCAAGCCTCTGAAAACTCATTCGGGACTAAACAGCAATCCCTGCTGCACCTGTCCTGCCAGCAGAAACTTGCCAGAGCGAAGGGAACCAGGAAGCATCTTCCCCGTCTCTTAAACCTCACCGTGCACTGATCAACTTTCCTGCATTACCCAGGTGCTACACTGCAATTCTGCTTTTACCTATCCCGTGGTCACCCTGCAATGCTCTGACCTTACAGCTCTCCTGGATGTGGTACATAATCCTGCTGCTCAGCTCAGTATGGCTCTAAGAGCACATATGTCAGCTGCCATGCAAGCAGAAAATAAAAGCCAGACACTGCAAGCTCTTACTCACCCACCCCAGGTTTTTTTCCTGGCAAGTTATTCACTAGTGGCAGGCACAGGAAAAAAATGTGTTGGGCCCTAGCATTGCCTCTGCATAGAACATATTTCAGAGGAGTACATTGCCTTTATTTTCCTCCCCGTTACTCACTTAAAACCTCACCAAATATCAGGGCATGGATTAATTTAATGCGCGTGAGCATTTATCAGGGGATTCAGGGGCTTATTTAATCAGGATGCTACCTAAGGAAGCATGGGGAGAGGCGAGCCCTGACTCACCACGGCTTCGCCAGCTCTTCCAGCTGAGGAGGGACACAGCCTCGGAGATTGAAGTATTTGCTGATAAAGCACAAATTAGAAACTGAACATCTGCTCTGTGGGAAACTCCAACAGTTAAGGGAGACTCATTCGATATCAAAACAAGCAGAACTAAAATGTTGATGTTTCTTACAAGGCAAATTCAAAACTCCTTCAATTAGCAGCTCCCTCAACAGATTTCCTTTCAACTTTATCCTTTCAATTCACTTTAACACACATATTGTACAATACGATTTAATTAAAATATTTTTCTAATGCAATTTCAAATGCTGGTCTAAAGCAAAAACCACGGCTGCTCTCCCTCTCCTCTCTCCTCCCCTGCATTGAAGAATTTCATCAAAATCAACACTTTCTCGTTCAACTGTGATTTCACGAATTTGTCTGTTTGGGCAGAATTTGCCCTGACAGCAGTTTTTGACTAGTGATACGCACACAAAACAGCACCCTCCTGCTCTGCCACAGAGGCCTCCTGGCTCTGCAGAAGCTCTTCTGTCCTCTGGGACATCTTGGATCATCTTCCACAGATTTAATACCAGGACAGCAGCAGGACAGAGCAGCTAGCATAAAAAAAGGACCAGACAACAAGCTGGCAAGGTAATTCCAAGTTATAGCCAGGAGCAGTGACACTTGGCAGGAGTCACTTGCCCTGGTTTTACCTGCTGGCTTGCACTGAGAAGCTCCAGCAAACATGGTCCCACCAACTCTCACTCGTGCCACCTTTGTGCATTGCTAAGGGCAGGTGAACAGCTGATCTGGCATTTGCACAGTCCTGCTGAGGAAGGCAATAGCCAAGGATAACAGGGCTGCTCGAGTAAAGTTCAACATGTGCATAAGTCTCATGCCAAACATCGGAACAGGTTCTGTGCACCTGTCCTGGGAAAAGCAGCTTCTTGCTCCAGAGGATCCCTCTCCTGGCACGGCAGACGCTGGCGAGGTAGGGCGTGAGACTACCTGGGTGGATGGTTCATTACGGTAAAGCTGGTCTTATGGACTCGGAATGGACTGCCTCTTTCTTTTCTGCCTCTTTCCTTTGTTTTTCGTTTCAAATTTTTACTGGGGGAACTGCAGGGAAGAGGCTGTGTTGCACTTAACTTCCTCACTCTTCTGTTCTCTTACACTTTTGCTTAAAGACGGACCGAGATGGACCAAGAAACTGACCCAGCCCTGAGGATCACGGTTGTCAATTATGATTAACAAAAGAACTTTAACAACTGTTTAAGCGACGAAGACTGGTGGCTTTGTGACCATCAACAAGCGCTGGCCTGGTGGAGCCCTGCACGCTCAGCTGGGATCTCTCCAGCAGGGGCAGAACATAACAGAAACACCAAGATCACTGTGCCAGAAAAGCCTGGTATAGTTTCCTAGGCTGCATGCAAGTTAAAGAGCATCACCCTACAACTGCTGGGTATGCAAGTTGGAGGCTGTCAGCACAGCATGCGTGCAGAGCACGCTGCGCTTCCTCCCTCTGCCCATGGCTCATTTCTTAAGGGCACAGTTAGCACCCGCATCCATCACTAATTCTGCAGTTGCTGATAACCTCCACAGCCAGATCCAATGCAGATTTCCCGAGGAGCCCTGCTAACACTCTGCAGCTGGAATTCAGCAAGATATGAAGTTTATAACTCGCTGCAGTCTGGATTTTGGCAGGTCTCTTTATAATCAGATACCTGAAGGCATCGTAAACATACCCAGTCCTCTCCAACACGTGTAGATGGTCCAATCTCTGGAGCATCATAGCAAAGCAACACTTGAAGAGATACAGCCTTCCTGCTAGAGGTGCAGTTTTGGAATGAAGAACTGGAAAAAGTCACTCTTTCCCCTCCCCGAGGTAGAAATACACTCCAAACTCTGTTCCTACGAGGGTTTGGGAACCATAAAGGTACCTTTTAGATGCCTAACCATTATATGAATATTGAGTATATCCTGTAGTAGGCTTGATCTTTCCAGAAATCCTTATTCCAGAAGCCATTAAATATTCTGAAATGCCTTCCTAGCAAGAGTCATTAGCACAGGCTTACTGCTGACAGGGGAAAGACAGATAGAGCTCCGGAGGTGGAGACTGGAAGGTAGGGCTTGCAAAAACCCTGGGAGATCAACCCAGAGAGGCGGAAATTGCAAGCAATGGAAAGGGAATGGAGAGAGAGAGGTCCACAGATCTGCTCAGACATGCAGGGACATTTGTGAGGGAGTCACATTTGCTTCTCTCCAATGTTACTGCCCCATCTGAAAAGTAAATGGCCAAGGGAACAACCCGATTTACTTAGTCCAGAGCCCCAGATACAAGCATTTCCATGCAGGGAGAGGAGCCACATCCACAGGCAGTGGGTGCCACCTTCGCGCTGGCACATCCCAGCGGAGCACGCAAGGCGACTCCGCAGCACCTACATCCTCATACTGCGCATCAGGTGCATCCGCGCAGCACAAGCCCTTCCTCACAGCACTGGAGCCTCTGCAAAACAGGTCCCAGGCTTCAAGACAGGTCCTGTGACATCTCTCAAGGACTCCAAAACGGTCCGACTTGCAGCATCTTTGTAGGACGCTGCCCCTCACCACCCCTGTGCTCTGTGGACTAGCACTAGCCTCGTGGCCATCACAGCTGCGCCTCTCCGGGAGAGCTCCAGGCTCTGCACAGGGACGGGCAGCCGGCAAGCGCTCCGTGCTGCAGCAGCAATAAACGCAGGAGATGGACACACTGCGCTCTCCTTTTGGGGAGGTTTTGCTTCAGTTCTCAATAATCTCAGCTAGAAAGGGCTGTCACTTGGACCAAAGCTATCTTTTTAATTTAGGGGAATAGGAGAGCAATGAGTAGACGTGGTTTGTCTGCCAGCCTGGAAGCAGCAGAACAAACCACCGTGGGTATTCTGCAGGACCCGTGTCCTGCTGGATGCCCTCTGCCCTTTGCTCCGAGATGGATGCACACTACGACGCGGCACAGGGACATGCACAGTCACGCTGGCGTAGCCACACTGCTGGTACCAGCGAGGTAAAGCTGGTACCACGGTGCTGCAGGGAGAAGCTTGTTTGCTGCCTGGACCCATCCACGACCGGGCTCCCTGTTTAGCACCGCCTTGTGCTGCGGAGAGGCAACCTGGCAAGCAACAGCATTTATGAGAATTGGAGGGCAACAAAGGGGTGGCATATCTGCTACCTACCTGAATCAAACTTGCTGTTTACTGTCTGCATAAAAAAGCAGCACGAAGCACATGGCAGGAGAGCCAGAGGCCTCCCTTCAGCTCACTAGCATGAAAATACTTGTGCTTTCCTACCTGAGACCGACCCATCAGTCGATAGTCCCCTGAAACACACTGCACAAGCCATTAACAGCCCTCCCAAGGATCTGCCACAAAAAAATAAGGCATGAGGCCCACGTGACCGTTACCAAATGCTTTGTCTGCAGCTCTGCTAAACATGCCAGGAGAAGACGACACTCTAAACAGGAGGAACGAGCAAAATAAAGGTTTAGAGCAACACACAATTCTTGAGAGCAAGCTCTAAACTGGATCTCTTCAGCAGGAGGCTGGTGAGAGAATAAAACAAGCTCTGTGCCCAACTCAAAACCAGCTTTAATTTTTCAAAATGAGAAGTGCTTGGCAGTTCCTCTCATCAAAACAAAACTAGTCCCAGTATTACATCTCTCCACTTGAAAACACATCCAGAGGGACTGTGGAGAGTGATTCACACCCACAACCGCTACAGGAAACCATTTGCACTCACAAGTGTAACAAGCCAACACTGATTCACCCACATAATTACAGGCAGACACTGATTCACAGCTACCGCAACTGCGGGCAGACTGACTCACAAGCAAAACAACTGCAGGCAGACTCAAGCTTACGAGCACAACTGGAAATACAACAGTGCTGGTGATACCCCCAGTCTACAGCCGCAATGTGCGCGCATGCAAAACCCTGGACATCCATCCATCACCCTGAACATGCAAATGCAGCTACCCAGCCCTGCACGCTTTGCTGCTGTTCTCGACCTTCACCCGCTCAGCTATGCTTTCTTCTTGGATGGAGAGATCTCTACAACACAACAGACTCCTTCCCAGATGCTGCGTTTCCCAGGCACTGTTGTTAAAGCCAGAACAAGATGTGTATGATGCATATTCAGACATGCACGTGCAGTACACACATACAGTGTCAGTCACACATGTATGTTCACTTTGATACCATGTCTATGGGCACTGGCTGTGGTAACTTAGTGTTTCCAGCATGTAAGTAAACGCAAGCCAAGTATAATACATTTAGCCCAGGGCGAAAGAGAAGGCAAAAGACTCACCACTGGGCAAAAGCTTGAAAGGCAGGATTATTTACTACACTCTCTGGCTGGGTATGTAATTATGTCAGCATTCAGCCTGGGTATTGTGCTACTTTTTTGTAAACAGTTGGCAGGAATAGTCCTACTGAGATGAGGGGCTGGGCTTCTTCTCTAGTGTTGAGAGGGAACAAACTGAAGAGGACAAGGTCTACTTAGGGAACAAGAAACTGAGGCGAAAGAATGGGTTTAGCAAGAAAAGAGGTAAGATGATGAATGGGAAGCAGGACTACAGGCAGCCTACAGGGAAAAAGAAGAAAGGAAAGGAGAAGGAACAGAATGAGGAAAGCTTCACGATGCAGACTTACAAGAATAAAACAGCTCCAGAAACGAGGAAAAGCAGCCATCTCCCAGCACTGAGCTAGTCTTGCAGCGGTGCAGAGAATGCATCCGTGCAGACCCATGCTGTGAGCTCCTCACTGTGCGCTCCAATCCCGGGGCAGATTCCCAGAAAGAGGATGCAGCCTCCAGGCAGGAATGTGCAACGGGACTCAGGTGCAGCACTACCCATCCAGCTGCTCCGATGGCTCGTGGAAGAGCGTGGGGTTGCAGGGCTCGTGCTCGCCTGCCTCTGTGCACTGGTGTGCATTGGTTGCAGGAGACCCAAACAGCACAGGGACAGTCTGAAGGACAGGCAGGCAAGCAAACTCTGCCCAAACAAGAACATCAAGCCTTATGGCACCTCAAAACAGCCAGACATCCTTTATCCTTCAGGATAAAGGCAAGTTAAGAGGCAGGCAGCAGAGGGAAGGTGCCTGACCCACACCTAACATCTTCCAGCTGTGGGCTGGACCTGCCTTGCTACCTGTTATATTTTTTCTTCACCCTCCCCACATGGAAATTAGATGACCCAGAGGTTAGGGGACAAGCCTGCCCTTTTGCCACTATAAAAATGAGGTGAGCAGTGACTCGGAGCTGCCCTTGCCAGCTGGCCCATGAGGACAGGACAGAGGGTCTCTGTTCCTGCCTGAGGATGCAGCTGCATTTGCAGCCAATTAGTAGATTCAGCGGAGAAACTAAGAATGCAACTAAGAATGCAACTGGCCAGGGAAATGAACTATTTGTTCAGTTATACTCCTCCAGCCTCGGCAAGAATTGCTCTAGCAGAGGCAGAACAAGGAACAACGGATAAATATTGCAGTGGGGACCACCTAATGCTTAATCGCATTACACTACTCCTTTGGAAAGATTCACATCGTAGTCCCAGTAACTCCAGGGGAGGCAGAACATCTGGAGCATGTCCCCCCTTCCTCCCCTCGGAGCCTGCAGCTCTGGAAAGTGCCTCTGTGAGGGGCATGAGCGAGGGGTTCCTTCCCCCAGTCTGACCCACCATCGGTGCTCATCAGGCCTGGGCACAGGATCCAGGGGGAATCCGATTTCGCTTCCCCGCGCTGCCGCTGCCTGCTCGAAACCCTTTCCCCGTATTTGCCACCCTGCTCTGGAAACCAGGGTCGGCATCGTCTCCACCCGGACATTTTCCACAACAGCTCCCAACACCTCTTCCCACTCCCATAACCTGCTGCACCGTCACGCAGGCGGCGAGCTGGGATCAGCCCCGTTCGCGGCGCGGGGACCCGCATTGTTCCCCGCACACACGAGCCAGGGCGGCTACCGCGGCTCGGGGGCGGGAACGGCGAGGGGAGCTCGCGCCGCGCTCCTCCCGCAGCCGCGGAGCCCCCGCGGGGGAGCCGGGGCTCGAACCCACCGCGCCCGCGCCCCGCACTCACCGCTGCCCGCGGGGCCCGCGCTCCGCTGCGCTCCGCAGCGCGGGGCCGCGCGCCCCGTGCGCGCCGCCGGGCCGGGCTGCCGTCGCCTGCGCGCTCTGCCGAGGGAGGGAAGCGGCTTCCCCGCCTTCCTCCTCCTCCTCCTCCTCCTCTCCCCCGCGCTCCCGAGGAGGCTGTCGCCGCCCGCGCTGCGCGGAGCCGCCTCCCCCGTCTACCTGTTGAAGGGGCAGCGCCCCCCAGGCCGCGGCCCGGGGCCCCGCTGCAGAGCGGCCAAGTTTGGCCCCCGAGTTGGGGCTGCCGAGCCTTGCAGTGAAGCGGCATGCAGAGAAATGCACCTTCCTCCCTGCTCCTGCTCCTCCTCCTCCTCCTGAAGGGGCTCTCACGCAGCAGTGGGCACACGAACCGCTCAGCCTGGCAGTGTGGGGATGGTGGACTGGGGAGCTCGAGGCGGGCAGCGCGGTGGTGAGCGGGGCAGCAGAGCTGACAGCAGCGCACACAAAATATACGGTCCCTGCAGAGCTCTGCTGCGAAAGGCGCTGCGAGGCCCGGCCGCAGCGGCGCCTCCGCACTGCCTGGCTGCTCCTCCGCCTCCGAGCGCTCAGGACAAGGTGAAAGGGGCACATCTTCCTCCACCTCTGACCACCACCTGGAAACACTTCTAAAATAGCCTTGAGTGCTCAAAAATAGCAGGCAGGCACACATCTGAGCAGGGGCTCTGAAGGAGGGAGGCAAGTATGGTCAAACCTAGCTCAACTATCTGCTCTCTCCATTTTGGTATCTGAAACACAACCCAGTTCTAGTTTCTAGGAGAAAGTTAGAGCAGAGACTGCCCCATCTGCAGATCTGCATCATCTCGACTGTTATAAGGAGCATTCATCACTGCTTGTCCCTGAACAGTAGAGAACACGGACTCTGCTTCAAAGCAACATTTCAACAGTTTGTTCCCAGCATGGCCTTTGCTAACTCAAATATCTAGATTTGCTTCCCAATTGCAGCTCTTCAAATGCCAGGAGGGTTCTGTTTTCCTCTACAAAGGGCCACAATGATCAAGACCAACATCACCTGCAAGGACTGAGCTTGGACCAGCACAGGGCCACCCTAATCAAATCCAATAAGATCTTTGACCAAAGAAGGAAGAATCCCCATGTTGCTATAATGTTTGAGTTGCCTAGAGGCACCTTTCAGTTTTGGCTCTAACTACAACCAGAAGTGTTTAAGTTTTTCCAGTCCGCAACAGCACACCCAACCCTAGTCAAAGGCAGTGAACACCCAAGTACGGCTGCAATCAGAAATACTGATTTGTACAAGATTTTGTCTGAGCTGCAGCGACCTTACTCTTGAGAGCCTTTGTGGACAGCTGGTATTTTCATTGCCCTTGGACTGCTCCTGCATGAATAGCTTTTTATAGACTTTATAGCTTTCCTCAGGGCAAACAGCACTCAATCGGACATCACCAAGAAGATCGTGCAGAGAGGTGGGGCTATAGCTAGGACCCGGCTAACTCAAGAATATTGGTTCCCTGCAGGCTCAAAGTAGAAGTGGCCCTAATAGTTGCTCTCCCTCCTTTGCAAACTGACTCAGCTGCTGACATAAACCACCTTGGGTAAAAGAACAGGCATGAAACAGAATCAGCAAGACGGACATATCCGGAGACAGAAGTGACTCAAGATTCTAAATGGCTCGTATCAAGAAACATTCCAGGATTTAGGGATTTAAGTAGTGCTAACAATAGTCACAGGGAGCGGAAACCATGGTCCTCTTGAGGCCTGTTCCTCCCTACGTGACAGCTGTACAGAGATCCCCAGGAACAGCACATCTCAGTGCAGCGCTACAGATGCTCTCCCCAAAGGCTGCCTCGTCGTTCTGTGCTTTGTGTCTCCTCTGACATGGCCAGCAGCCTGACACTGTCTCAGGCACCAGGCCCAAATTTTATCTACTGATCCTATAGGGCAACCAAATATTTGCAAAATCCCAGACAGCTCCAGTGCGACCTGGAGCAGAGCGCCCAGGCATCGCCTTGCAGCAACATCATCCCAGCTCTGATGTACGCAGCCCTGAGGAGCCTTTCTTGGAAACGCTTCTCTAAAAGGCCCGAATGAAAAGAAATCCCTCCCCACCAAATGCTGCAGCCCTCTTGCAGAAGGGGGCAAGTGGCCTCTGATGGGGCACAGCATGGCTGCTAGCAAGAGAGAGCTCTCAGTAGAGCTGGGCTAGGGAGAGGTGTCACACTTGAAGTCCAGCTTTTGGGCCACCTTTTTGGAGGGAAGGAAGTGTTGCTGCTGGCTAGCAAAAGCTAGCTGCAATCATCTGAATCTCTATCCCCTTTGAAGGGAAAGGGTAAGGGAACCTTCCACTAAGTGCAACAGTCCCTGAGGATACATCCATCAGTTTAGGAGGCATAAAAAACATCTCATGAAACCTCTAAGCAATTATCTTTTAATGCATTCCTCCATCATAAGGCGTTTTTATTTCTTTCTTAAAATATGTAGCCTCCCTCCTTGCCTCCCCTTACCTGCTGGAACACCCACCGCCAGCACTGGCGCGTGCCAGGGAGATGGCTCTGAGGCAGAACCCTTCTTAACGACAATCAGGGCTCCACTTTGAGGCTGTCACCCTATAACTAAACGTTGATCTCTGAGAACAGAGGAGCAGCTGAGCCTTTCACCACCCTCGTGTCACGCAGGTGGACATGAGCTCCATTTTGTGGCCATGCTACAGGTCCCCTTGCACAAGGTGGAACAGCAGATTTAATAACTCCTCATCTAGCAAAAGATTTAGACCAGAGAGTCCTTTCCACAGGGGCTGAGGGCGATGCACTCTTGCCACGCAGCTCCATCACGCGCCTGTTCCGAAGGCTCCCGAGCACCAGGGCTGCAGCCAAGAGAGGCCACTGCAGCGGGGAGATGCGCGCGGCCTCGCTCAGGCCCTGCCACTGCTCGGGCAAGCCAGGGCTCACCCAGGCTCGCTGTCCCGCCGCGCGCGAACGGGCGCCTTGCGGAGCCGCCGGGTGCTTTATTAGCCCGTCTCCATGGCAACGCGCCTACGGCTCCGCTCCAGGAGACCCCATCTCTCTGCAGCCGCAGCTCAACCACAGCCGGCGCCGCTCCTCGCCCTGCGGCACCAGGAGCCCTCGGGCCTCCACACGGCCTTGCTACCGGCTCATCCTGCGCAGGCACAGTGCCAGCTACGCACCGCCGGGTGCCAGGGCATCCCAAGGAACAGCTCCCATCCCCCAGGTTTCCCACCTCCCAGGCAAAGCGGAGCTATCCATGCTCCCCAGCAACGGGCCGGTGCTCTTCTTCCCTTGGGCAGGGAGCCCCAGCAGATGGGGCACAGGAGCCGTTACTGAGGCCACGGAGCAGCTGCCCGCAACCCATTGCAGCAAGAGCAAACCAGCACCCCAGTCCATGACACCAGCCCCCAGTCCACAAAGGAGACCCCAAAGGATGCAACAAACACACCCGAAATCCCTTGTTTCCAGAAACAGCCCAAGAACAAACTTTCCTCAGCCCAGTGCAAAGACAAGGCTCCCCTTCCACATGCTCTCTGCTCAGGACTGTCCTTCAGGCACCCACTTCACCAATAAACCCATGGGTTGACATCAACCTTTTGGAAAGGCAATGCAAGGTGTCTGGTGGGAATCCCTGGGAGGAGCAGCCTTTCCCACACACTCGCAGCCTGTGGCCTTGGTTTTGGGACATGTGGCTTTCTCCTCTCAAGACACAGGAAAATGGGTTTTCACTGCTGAAGCTCTCCAGCCCTAAACCACACAATTGGTAAGAACAGAGAGCACTTTTACTTTATAACCACAATAGCTCCTGCTTTGCCACATCAGCCATTCTGCCAAGAGCATGAATTTCAAGACATCTTAATACTTGGGGCTGAGTTTCTCATGCTCGAAAGCACCAAGGTGGCCCTCACCGCTAGCAGTTACCAGCTGCAGAAGCCTGGAAGAGCGTGCACAAAGCGACATGCTACCTGTGCTCAAGGGGACTGCAGGGCTGGCCTGGGGCACGGGCTAAGGCACAGGCAGCAAATGGCTCACTGCAGTTGCAGAGCAAATCCATAACGAAACAGGCCTCAGTCTGCATTAGTACAAAAGATCACTCTTTTCCTCACCTTTCTTCATTCCTTGAAAGGTACTGATCTGCCTCTGTAATCCCAAAGGATGCTTGAGGCTCAGAACTGTTTATATATAGCATCACATGAGCCACGCCGCTTCAAATAGGGGCTCTAGTATATTTGGAATATAATTTAGATATGCCCAAGAAATCCAGAAGTGGCTGTTGCGTTGGCTAAAGACCTCCAAATTATCTACGTGCTCGGCACATGTGCACACACAAACAACTAAGAGCTAAAAATCTCTTTTGCAGGACATTGCTGAGCTCCAGGCTGGTGTCCCAGCACATCGTGGCTCAGAAAACAGCTGGACTTTGTCTGAAAAAACACAGCAATCCACATCTCTGGTAGCCAGATCCAACTGCAAAGAGAAGTACCAGAGCTCTCTGTTAGCAGAGCTAGTTGAGTCTTGAATTTCAAAAACCTACAAGCTGGCAGTGGAACAAATTCATAAAAAACAGAGGGCCTGAAAGAGACTGTTTGTCCCGCAGGCAAGGGCAAAAGTGAGCCTGGAGATAAGAACCTGTTCACATATTCAACTCTGCTTCCACAGTTACAGCAGAAATAAAAGAGAAACTTTTGCTAACACCATGCATGCTTGCCAAGTCCGAATAAGCCTAAACAATTCAGGTGCCTAGGACTTACCTAAATCAGCCACATCAGGCAGTTGGCTTTAGGAGTCCTGCCTTCTGCCTTTTTTCTTTCTCTCTCTTTTTTTTTTTCTTTCCCTCCAATCTGAAAAACTTCTAAGTTCATGATTGTTTTCTCTGCGCCCAGAAAGGTGTGAACTTCTTAGTTTTTGCTTTAAAATGGAAGCAGAGAGAATGGCATGATCAGCCTGAAGCAAAGGCCTGGGGATGGAAACAGTGCCAAATAACAGGACATTCACACAAAAAAAAATGCAGTAGACAACACTAACCAGAATGTTTTGGAAAGTGCCCTATGTTCATGTCACGTGAGTACTTTATTCCACATCTTCCTTCCCCTCCAAAGGCTCTCCTCAGCTTTCTGTGTCAACAGAAAGGAGAACCTGGTCTCATGGCAGCTCAAACTGAGCTCGGTTTGCAGCTCGGCACCAAGCAGCAACTGCCTCATATCCCAAAGACACTGCTGAGCTGCGAGTGCAAAGGCCGTTCAGGTAAGAGGTCCCCAAGGGAAGCATGAACTCTGGTGTACTCATGAATCGTCCAAGTTTGGAGAACACGGGGATTTTGCCGGCTGTACTTCATGGAAACACCAAATTTAAGATCATCTCAATCAGGCAGGAAAGCCATCTACAGAGCATGGTTGTAGCCAGAGCAGAAGTGTTCTAAAGTCATGAGCTGGATCAGGAGTGAAGCTGCTATTTTAACAAGGGCTCTAAAGGCCACCACGTCACCTGTGCTACAGCCCCTGGAAGGATTAATATCTCACTGCATTTGGCAAGCTTCACAAGGACAACGGGAAGTGGAGGGACAGCAGACTGCCTAACGCTTAGTGAATCTCTTTAGCTCTAATTAGCAGAAACAAAACAGCAGAGAGCCAGGTAATAAGAGCTCTTCATGATACTAAGGTGATCAGTGGGAGACGGGAGCTCCAGCCTGGCTGCTGGAGGCAGCTGTGGGGTGAGCAGGGGGCTGAGCTCATGTGAGAGCCCTGTCCTGGAGCGTGATGAAGCACCAGAAAAGGGGCCATTCTAGGCATGCCTAAAGGCCACCCCCTCGTCATTCAAGCTTCTCCTGTGCTTACACAAACCAGCATTGGGGCTGGACATCTACAGAACTGGCTTCCCAGCCACCTCAGAAACATCTTCAGCTACATGTGCACATTTATGGGTTGAAAGAAGCGGCCACAGCAGAAATTAACCTGATGTGCTCCAAGAACTGAGTCCTGTCCATCACAGTCCTCTTCATGCCTCTCTGCCATGAGGCTAAACACTGGCTGTGAAGCTGCAGGACCCAGGGCAGGCAGCACTGCAGCGAGGCTGGGAATCTTCCCTGGCACGTGGCTTTGGAGCACCTGATCACGACTACAAACTCACGGGCAGTGCTCTCCCTGAGCCCTCCTGTTTTGGGGGACCACAGAGGTTCATGACTTCTGCTGAGCCCCATGCCCCAAATTAGGGGTGCTGCTCCCAGCTATCACTACCTTCAACTTTGCGACAGCACCTTTTCCCAAGCCTTCTCCTTCCCACACCAGCTGAAAGCATCAGAACAAAACAGTCCTGTATTGGCTTGGTCCAACAACTACCAAACATTCAGGGCAATCATTTCCTTCACAGAGTCCCAGTTCTTGACTATTCAGGGGGCTTCAAGGCAGAACCAGGGTCCCGGCTCTGAATTATCCTCATCACCAGCAGTTGTGACACACGTCAGCAACAGGTCTGGATGTGCTGTTAGAAGAGCCAGCTACAGCCTCTGAGCACCAAACATTGCAGGATTTACCTCTGTGAGATTTACTTTGCTCCCACTGGTTGCATAGGACAGGGTAACGAAGTTAGCACGATCCATTCTGCTATTCCCAATCTGGCCAGCCCAATCATTAGGCAGGAAAGCACCTCTTGTCTGGAAACCACTGTGCAAACCACCCTCTTGTTTTGTAATTAGTAAAATAAGAATTTGCAGTCAGCTGGGAAATTTGCTTGACTAAATGACATTCTCAAGTGTTTTCTAATCCAAGGCAGGCAGCCTTTCACTTCACCGCTAATGGACTGCCATGGGAAGCACCAAAACTTCTGCTGTGGACCCACATGCACCTGGGAACGTCTCTTCAGGACCCATGACAGTGGCCACAGCCCAGGGGAACCTGCCATGAGAGCTGTGTTAATGAAATGAGCCGCCTCTGTCTCCCGCCTGATGCTTCAAAGCATCATGTTCACACACCATTCAAGGGAGGATCCCAGCAGAAAAGACGCCTCTTGGTTATGAAACATGGTAGCCAAGGAAAAGCTGGAGGCAGGTTCCAGGACTGCCCACAGTGCCATTTCCATAGAAAATGGGCACCAAGACCTGAGGTTATGAGCAGAGACAGAAGCCTGCAAAGGACCTGACAGAAAAAAAGTCACATGCTGGAATATTAACTGAAATAGCACTGTGCCTCATCTTCAATTCAGATGCACAGGGGAATCCATCAAAGTAATTTATAGTGTGTAGCTGCTCATATGTCAATCAAAGGAAAACCAGAGTAACAAGTATGTTAAGAGAGACCTTATCAATCGTTATCTCCACAAATACAGGTTTAATTCCCTCAATCCCAGTTAATCAGGCTGCTTTGTTATATTTCTGATACAAAAGGGTAAGCGATCAGTGGGAAGCATTTGGCATTAGATGTGTAACCCCCAGGAAGCTTCCCTTGTCTGAGCAGAAGACGTGGAGGTGCTGGTGAAGAGGTGCATGTTCTGAAAGGTCTTCAGCCAGAGGTTTTCAGTGAGAAATTTTTTCTTTAATAAGCAGAAATTTTTCCATATACAAAAAAAAATGCAGATGCAGAGATGAAAATTAGGAATGCAGAAAGAAGAGAGCTCTGCTAAATTCCAGGAAGCCCAGAATGAACTTGTACAGAGGGCACAGGCTCACATGGTTTGCCAGGAGCTGCAGACCCAGCTTGGTCCTGTGGGTTTCACAGCTGAAGCCATCAAAGGTGTTGGGAGCGGTGTGAAGAGCAGCACCGCCACAGCCACCACTTTCCACTCCTGTTTAACAGCATATTTAAATGCAGAAACGTTTCTTCAAGAACAAAACTAGGTAAAGAAACCCATTCTGATCAGAGTGGTTGGAACTCCTCACATGGACCCATACACAGTTATCATTATGTTACAGCTTACAGTAAACTGAAAGCTGTAAAGTATTCAAAACAAGCAGAAGGCATAAAGAAGGAGGTAACGACATATCAGGACTAGATCTGGACTTAAATATCATACTCACTGATCTACAAGAGGGAATAAGCAGCACATTAATTAAATCTGAAGAGGATCAGAAAGAGGAGCTGCCATTAACATGGAGAATAGAAAAATCAAATGAAGAGGAGCAAAAAAATTAGGTGAGAAGAAAGGAGAACAACCCTTCAGCAAGGGAAAGGGCATCCAGGAAGGACGGGAAGGAAGATGTTCAGGCCTGATTAACCCCTTTAACCCCAAGAAGGCCCTTACTTGTCTCAGCTTCCTCACCCAAGGGCAACTCCCGTGGAGAAAGTGTTTTGGAAAGCCAGTATATAAAGACAGTTTCTTCCAAGTTTCTTGCTTTAATACTACTAAACAAAGAGAACTTTGGAAATATTGTCCCCAGAGCAGAAGGGAGGTTTTTGATCACTTTGGGAAAAGAGCCTTTTGGGAAAGCTGCAAAGATTCATATGGATTCCAGTCTCTGCTGCACCAAGGAGCATTCTCAGGGAGCTGGAATGACCACCCTTGTTCAGACAGGCAAAACCCACTCTTCTGTGTGGTTGCAACGCAATAGGGCTCTCTGCCCAGCTACAAAAGCAACATTTCCATCCTAGCAATAGGTTTCAAGCCTGCCACACGTACTAAAAAACACACCACAATTACTGTGTTGAACATTATACCCATGTCCAAGGGGGATATATTAGCTGGTCTGCCTCAGAGTTGCTAATACAAAGACATTCACAGCCACTTAATTCCACCCATCCCAAGCACTTCTTAGGCACCCTGGACTCAATGCACAGCACGCAATTATTCACTTGAGCAGAAATTGCCACCTTTCTGTTAGCAAGAAGCAGCACAGAAACACATGGGCTCATACACACCCTCTGTAGCTGTGTTGCTGAGCCAAACCAAATATCTTCCCACAAAGAAAATGCCATGATACTGGTTAAAGTCAGTGTCTTTGCCTTGTCCATCGCCACTGCTGGCATCAATGTTGGCCAACATGAGCATTAGTGGAAACAAAGGACAAAAAAAAAAAAAAAAAAAAAAGAATATTTCGTATGCTGCTCTGGAGACCTGCGTCTGGTTCAGCCTCCAAGCTGAAATCAGCCCCTCTACCTGAAATCCCTTCAAAGAGCAAGAGTACAAGCACTTACTAAGTATTTGTGGCTGAAGAATGTTGGGGAGGGGACCAAAGTCCACTAAAAACATACTGCCTGTTGTCTGTGAACCTCTCCAGAGGCAATACTTAAAACATTGCAACTCAACCTTGTACTCAAATAAAGAACGGCAGAGTTCAGAAGAGCCCAAACATACTGATGCAAGAGCAAATTGCAGTATTATTTAATTACACAGTGCTGTTCATTTCGCTACAGGATCTCTGGCTCCTTCATCAAGCCAGACACCTATTCAGGAGTGAATTAGCACACTGAAGTACTGGCAGCTCTTGTGTATGGAGCTCCGTTGATAGAGGTGAGGGACAGACTGAAAGTTGCAGGAAATGATGGATACTCATCTAGTGAAGGCATGCTGTGGGATGGGACTCTGTCTTTGGACTCTTACAGAATACCAAGAAGTGACTTATTCTGTGCTCTTCAGTTTCCATAAGCAGAAGAGAGATCCCAGGTCTGCCTTAGGGAAGACACTGGCACCCATTGCTGCTACGCAGAAGCTGCACTGCAAGCAGGTCTCTGGGTTTAAGTATTCCAAAACCATGAGCAGGGATACATTCAGATCAACAGCCAAGAGCATTCACTGCTTTCCTGCTTTAAGCCCTGCACGTCAATTCTCACAAATGTAAAAGAGATAATAAAAATAACCTGCCTTCCAGTAGGGGTGTTCTGAAATCAAGTTCATTACCATGTGTGAAGCAATCTGATACAATAGTGATGAGTACTACTGTGCAGCACCTGAACAGGCAAAGCAGCAGATCCTACAATGGGCACAAAGGAAAAACCCAACCAAAGAGCCACGCTGAACATGAGCACAAGGTATTCTGTGTGCTGAGAGAGGCAGGAGAGCTCTGGAGACGAGCCATGCAGGGAGCCAGATAATTGCACTGCCATAATATGTTTGCACAGTCTAGGGCATGCAGGTGTTTAAGGTAGGATAGGCAGGTTTAATTCTCACCTCTCCAAACTCTGAGCATTTAACTTCACAGCTTGTACATTTCAATAACATCAAGAATGCTAGTGCAGATAAATAAGCTTGGTAAAAGCAGAAGGTTAAAGATGAAGCTAGAAAGACAAGAGAGTTGCACTAGAAGTACTTAGGAATCTACTCACTTTGCTGCCTACAGGGAAGTGTGACCTCTCAAAAAGACTGTTCTAAGAGAAGGTAGTTCCTTTCCTCTAAAAACTATAGCCATAAAAGAAAAAAAAATGTAGGCGAAAAAAAATGTCAAGGAAGAAAAGAGGAGGAGAGGTGTCTATAAAAACCTCCTTGCCTCGCGTTCTAGAGATTTCTGCTGCAAACTGCATCAAAGAGAAATAGGCTAAAGAATTAAAAACCAAAGTTTTCTTTTCCTTTATCAGTTTTTTTTGTTTAAATAAGAGAGAGAGAGAAAAAAAGGAAGAGCCTGGTTACTGTGTGTGAAAGACAACACCCCAAACCACAGCAGGCTTGGGGTGCACCACTAACTTTGCCCATTGCTAAGGTCTCCCATAGGAGAGCATGTGTGGGAGGGCTATGAGTTGCAAACCACTTCTGGCTAAGGAAGGAGACCATGTCAGCCACTTGGTTTTCCTTCTCTGTTGCTTTATACATGACACTTTTAATTGCAAGCAGCATAAGGCAGCTGTGCTTTGGCCTCTCATCACTGGCACAACTGGCTGGTTGGGCTCAAGCTCAAGGCAAGAGCTTCTTGTGCTTGGGACTTCCCAAGCCCTTGCAAAGCAGGGCATCCTGGTAAGTCTGAATAC
The DNA here is from genome assembly GCF_059628265.1 of Tinamus guttatus. Classification (NCBI taxonomy): domain Eukaryota; kingdom Metazoa; phylum Chordata; class Aves; order Tinamiformes; family Tinamidae; genus Tinamus; species Tinamus guttatus. The sequence goes on along the minus strand of NW_028288821.1, from coordinate 13,364,205 downwards.
AAAATAAAACATAAAGCCAGATCAGAAGAGTTTGTCTTGTGAAAATGGAGGAGAAACTTCAAATGGGTGTTTTCCTGTTGATAAATGGCCTTCTTGAACTAGCTTCAACTCTCGTACAAAATTTCCCCTAAAGAAAGAGAGGTTTGCAGCTAAAGGTGCATTTTTACAAGGGCTACTAATATCAATTAATCTGTCTTTAAATCTTGTGAAAGAGAGCCTTGTGATTTATAGAAACAGTAAATCTGAAGTCACTCTCATTCAGCAAACAGTAAGAGTCCCAAAAGTCAGGCAGTCGGGTGCACTGATTGCTGTGCTCCGTCCTCTTGCAGGACACTACCTGCAAATGTTGTTTCAGGATGGGATTGAACACCACTGAAAATTACTTTGTTATTGGGAGGACATAGCTAGCAATTAAGCTTTCCTAAAATGTAGAGGAAAAGGAAGGAAAGCCACAGCTGAGACAGCATTTTGATGTGCTGATCGAGGTATTTTTCTTGGGAGACCTCTGCCATTTGGAAGTAAATGGCAAACTAAATGTTTATTTGGAAGTAAATGGCTGAGGAGGGCCCTGTTTCAGAAGGTCTAGAGCAGCACTTTTCAAAAGGATGCTAGCAAGGGATACCCTTATTTGTTTAGGCACTGAGATACTTGGCAAGACACTCGCTCTGGAAACTGCGGATACCAGTGCTGTGCAAGCTCCCTTTGGGGCTTTTGAAAAGTGTCTGACTGAAACGGAAATCAATGTGAGGCCAGAGCTAGCTGCTCTGGAGAGAGAAAGCTCCAGGCACAGGCAGCTCCCCGACGGCCTCTGCCTGCGGCCCTGGGTCAAGAGGCAGCACCCAGGGGCCTGGCCAGCACGAGGAGAGAACAGCACAGCCAAGAGCAGCACCGAGTTTCCTCTTGAGAAAGGGCATGGAGGGAGATGGAATGAACACAGGGAGCTGAGCAAACAGGAAGGGCTCACTGCGGTATGTGTTACCTGTGTCCACATCCCTAGTGGGTCCCTGGCCAGAGATATTGCCGTGTCCAACGCACTCGGCACTGCCAGTTCCGTGGCTTCTGCTGCCCTCTGCCAGCTGCAGCAGGCAGCACAGAAGGGCTGCGAGAAGCGGTATCTGCCAGGCCTGTGTGGGTCTTCTCATAAATGGGGGAAAAATAAAGCCACAAGCCGCAGCTAATGAGAACTGCATGCAGGCAGGTGTCAAAATCCCCAAGCTAAACCAGCAAAGCAGCCGTTAGGGAAGCAGCACCCTGCCCAGCAGTCCTGCCCATCACCAACGCTCAGAGTAGCGCACACCAGCCATGCTGAAAGGGCCTGTGCAACAGGAGCATTTGCACCTCCCAGAGTGATGGCAGGTTGCAGGGAGTGGCGCAGAGAGCACGTGGCTGTGATCCAGGAAGGTCTAGCTTGTTTTATTTCTGCATCATTGTCTTAATTGTTGTTTAAGGCAGGACAGGGCCAACACCTGCACTGACATCCCCCTCCAGCAGGTAGTGCGTGCAACCCTGGTTCGGTGAAAGGAAGAGCTCCAGCAAGAGACTGTTGATTCATCCACCCTCAGTCCTGCACAACTGCACTACGTATTTGCCTTACTTCAGTTTTCTTCTGCAGTAGAAGGCCTTGGTCACTTGCGAGAAAGACCATGGGGCTCAGTTCCCAGCTGAAAAACAACCTTGATTTGAGTTCTGGGAAGAGCAGCTTTGAAGATCTATTCAGAGAAATATGACATAACAGTGGTATCTATTTCTTCAACAGATCTGCTTCCTTGGGTTTGTTTGAAGTCTGACCTGATTATTCCTGCAATTGTATTTTTAATGCTCATCAGGTACCCTTAGAGAAATGGATAGTCACTTTTTTTAATCACAAATACGCAATCAGAAAAACAAGAAATATAGCTCACCTGCTCCCTCCTCTACAGCCTCAAACCTGCTTTAACCATTGATAGCTTGCAGAAAAGCAATAGACAGGCACAGAGCAGCAGTTTGGCCTGTCCTGAGCACATGCACCAGAAGTACTATTTGCATTGTTTTTTGGTAGGGACAAATAGTTCCCTCCTACTGGAGTAAACCAGAGAAATTTGCTTCTCAGTTCACTTACAATCACCCTACACTTTAATACTTCTTACTTTCAGTGTTCTGCGGTGCTCCCCTTTCCTCTACCATTATTCTTATATGTGCACATCACTCAGATTTTTAAATTGGTAGGTTCACGTCTGTGGGTATATTCTTGCTTCCAGACGCTATATACTGACCATCAGCAGTGGCACAGGCAAGGCAGAGCCTGGAGGGTCACTCCTGAGGCTCCCAAGCCCTAAGCAATTTGTGGGCAGGCTCACGTCCCACCAGCAGGTTTTTCCTGGCACAGAGCAATAAGACAATCCAAACCCTGACCCAACCTGTAGCACAGCCCCAGGCAACATCTCCTTCTTGACCACACCAAGCACCCCTAGTCCCTGAGGCTCAGCAAAATTTTGACCATAAGAGTCTGGAGAGTTGGCTCCTGAAGTAGAGAAATCTCATCCTGCGCAGCTACATGGGCAGCTGAACCCCAGTGCTTTGGTGAGCTGCTGTTGAGGCTGCATTTCCCTCTCTCCAGGCCCTGCTGCTCAGCAGTTGCTCTATCATGCAGATGCTGGAGTGCAGAGACAGGCACTGCGAGGGGACATCAATCTCCTTCCCGTCCGTTAAATCTCCCAGCTTTTCAGGTTTGCAAGCCCAGGCTCAGCAAGCCCAGGAGGTGCAGAGAAGCACCATGCAGGTCTTGGCGACTACAGCCACAGAACCACCCCTCCTTCCCAGGCGTAAGTTAGAGCAAGAAAGTTTGAGATGCTGCAGAGTGCTTCTGTAAGCAGAAACCATGGACACAGGCAGTCTCTGTACATAAATCATCAGAGGGAGCAGAGAAACAGCCACCATTTCATCAGTTAATTACAACTGTTAATCATATTTTCATCAACACAAAATGAAACTGCAAGCATGCTCCCCCTCCATCTCCACCCCTGGTGCCCCCAATCCCATTTATCAGATAGCGATTCTCTACCAGCCAGGACACGTGCTGTTCTTCACAACATGCATCTCACCAGCCTCCCATTAGCAGGGATTTCCAAAACCTACTGCCATGCATCTCTTCTACGCGCTCTCGCTTTCCCAACACACAGGTTGGGAAAGGGGAAGCCTTGAGCCTCCACATGTCAGATCATCACTACCACGGCGATTCTGTCCTGTGCTGAAGATAGATGACCAGTTCATAGTTGAACAAAGGTCTTGCAATAAGCACGCCTGCTTCACTTTCTGCCTTGTCCCAGGGACTGGCGAGCCAGGGGGCAGGCAGGGAGTGGAGGTACATCCTGCCGTGCTCTGGTGCCAACAGGAATCTCCATGCATAGCCTTGCTGGCCACCCAAGGCAGCTTACACAGCAGATCCACTTGCACTTCCCCATCAGCTTCCATTCCTGCCCTCTCTCCACAAGGAGAAGGGGTGTTGATTAATGCTAATTGAGGCTTTCAGACACTACACCTTCCCCCAGGGCACAGAAAAATAATGAGCAGCGTGACATTTAAGATCCCTTTTGCCTGTGCTTTTAGCACAGCATGCCTCAGCCCTGCCCAAAGGGACAGCTCTCCTCCAGGAGGAGGAGGGCAGCATCCCTGTGCCTTCCCTCATCTCCCTCTGCTGCTTCATAGAATCATAGAATGCTTAGGGTTGGAAGGGACCTCTAGAGATCATCTAGTCCAACCCCCTTGCACACGCAGCGTCACCTAGAGCACGTGGCACAGGACTGCATCCAAGTGGGTTTTGAAGATCTCCAGAGAAGGAGACTCCACAACCTCTCTGGGCAGCCTGTTCCAGTGCTCTGCCACCCTCACTGTTAAGAAATTTTTCCTTAAGTTCCTATGAAATTTTTTGTGCTTCAGTTTGTGGCCATTTCCTCTAGTCCTATCAGTGGCCACCGCTGAAAAGAGACCAGCACCGTCCTCTGCACTCCCTCCCTTGAGGTATTTATATACACTGATTAGATCCCCTCTCAGCCTTCTCTTCTCCAGGCTGAACAGGCCCAGCTCCCTCAGCCTCTCCTCACAGGGCAGATGTTCCAGGCCCCTGATCATCCTTGTGGCCCTGCGCTGGACTCTCTCCAGCAGCTCCACATCCCTCTTATACTGTGGAGCCCAGAACTGGACACAATACTCCAGATGCAGCCTTACTAGGGCTGAGTAGAAAGAGCAGCTGCAGGGCTGAGCTGCTCACCGTGCTTGCTCCTATTCAGTCTAAAGCACCAGGGCTCAAGACAGCCGGTCTGGAGACCATCCTAGTCAAGCCCGGGTCCCTGGGCTGACCCAGACCACCAGGCTGGGGATGATGCACCTCTTCCTTCCCCTTTTCTTGGTCTCTGCCATCCACTTCTAAAGTGCAAGAGTGGGCTCGTTTTCCCTCTGCCCCTCCACCTGCCAGGCAGAAACAAGGCCCTAGTCTAGCCAACAACCTAGCCAGGGAGCAGAGCTTAATTACAGCCAGAAATCTAAGCGCATCAGCTCCAAGCTCTGCAGTTGCTTTTGTTCCTTTCCTCTTTCCGAGCCGCTGGGAGCCTCAGCCATGTGCTAAGTAGCCTGTGCAGGTGTTAATGGGGAACGTGTCACCTCTGCCACCGTTGCAGCGCAGCATGGCACCCAGCACAGAAATAAGATATAAAGAGCACACTTACTCTCTTGGTGTGAAAACTGCTGGGTTAAATATGAGACTTGCTGGCTCAGGCAAGCAGAGCTGATCTCTTCATTCGGTGGTAGTGCTTACTTTGCCAAACAGCTCTCCGTCCCCATGGAACAGACAATTTCTCCTGTGTTAAATGTGTATATATTACCATGTATGATAAAAATTCATAAATTGCCTTACTTTCCATGGAAATATATATATAATTATCACAGCAATGTCTCACCAGCCCTTGGTGCTCTCCTTGTTCTCACCGAACTTTGAGTTTGAGCAATAGCAGTTGCTCAATAGCAGTTTCTACAGATGTGGAACTTAAAGCTGGGCAGAGGCAGGTGTGCTGCAAAGAGGGGTTCAAGAAACCATCCGCACCTCCCTTAGCAGCCCCCAGATGTGAACTTGCCACCAAAACCCCTCCAAGATAAGGAACTGGGATTCTGAGCAAAGGAGGAATGTAAAGGAGCGCGTACTCCTTCAGAATTCAGTTTAACAGAAAAACAAGTTCTTTAGCTAAAGAGCCAGACTTCTGTTATTGCTAATGTGCTCTCAATCAGATAGGATGAAAGGAAGAAAAGCAGCAGTTTCTTAAAAAAAAAAAAAAAAAAGTCCCTATTTCTCATTCTTTCTACTCTCCATTGATTTTTAAATTCCACAAAGCCACCTCCTCATCCTGGAATTGCAACCTCAGGTCCTGTTCTCAGCTTCCACTGACACACCCCTATGAACACACACGGGCCCTGATAGTGTTTGTGGGAAGGTGCCTATGGACAAAACTGTTGCTAGGGCCAACTGACTCTTCAAACTGACTCTTTTGACTCTTCAAAGCTGACATTTAAGAAGATGTTGGAGAACCACTGCAGGGCATCAAAAAGTGTTAGCTTCTAGTCAAGTAGGCATTTAATCTATTTCTTCTCCTACTTCACATGCTCTGTGCCCAGAACACCCCATCCTAGCCCATAGAAAAGATCACTCCCCACTGGAGTTTGAGATGAGCTAAAACGCTATGCCCTGAGTCAAGCCCACATTTCCATTAAGCACATGCTTTCCCATCTTAATAACCTGCTTGTTTATGCCAAGGTATCTGACCTAACTGAGCAAAGACAAATTGGGAAGGTACTGCAAGGTGGAGCTTATTGACATTCTTGAAATAGCTAGCAATGCACAAGAAATGTTTTCCAGAATGTTCACCTCCTGCAATAGCACCTCAAGAGCTCCCCGCCCTTCTAAGGGTGACCACCCTCAGCTCTATTCCTTGGATGTTTCTGCAAGAGCAGGACACTGGAAGAGGGTCTCCTATGACTCTGTCAGTCCAGGATCCTTATCTCCAGGTCAAGGCCCAGCTGTTGAACTGGAAAAGCTTCTTATCCCTCTTACATCACTAATACAGCACAATTAGGTCAGAAAGGACCAAACTGGTCCCAAATTCGTGCTTTAAATCTCCTCAGCTTCTGGTTTGAACTATCTACTGAGAGTCAACATAACCCATCCGTTGACTCAGAAAAAGCAGCAAGAGAGATTAAGCATGTGATATCCCAATGTCCCTTGACAGAAAGCAGCCAACACAAGATTGAGTTGAAACTACACTTTGTATAAGTAACCTTTCAAAACTAGATGTTGGCACATGATGGGCACATTACCTCACAACTGCAGCCATTTCACTCAGGCAGTGGCAAGTAAGAGCTGCAGACTCTGCAGCTCTGGAATAGAAGCCTGGAATAAATGCAGTTCTCCACTAACAAGATTCAGAGAGTAGCTGGTCTAGTGATCAGAGGGATCCAGAGCTCGGCCTAGGTCAGCTCCTCGTAGCAGTTGTTTGCACTGGTACAGAGCCCAGCAGAGCCAAGAAGAGGCCATTCCATCAGACCCCAGCAATCATGGGGAAGGGGACAGCAGTTCTGACAAGAGCCAGGACAGCTCATCCAGCCTCACTTTGCAGCCCTTGTAAGCTCTAACCCTCCAACATCAGCTCAGCTAGGACATCACAACCAGGCACAGGAATGCCAAGGCCCAGGTTTGGTGGCAGCCTTGAGAATGAGCATCTGCTTTCAGCTGGCACTTTAGCTACAGATTCTCTAATCCTTTAATCATAACTGACCTCTTGAGCCCCAGACAACACCCCAGCCTTGGAGTAAGGATGAGCTGCATTTGTAATATCCCATCGCACTGATAGCACAGGCTATTTGGCATTCACCCAGGACTTCCACAGGATTATTTGCAATCCCTTGGACTTCAGGTCCAGCACAGGACATCCTTATCAGTTACATTTGAGGAGAGTTGAAATTCCAAATAAACTCTCCTGTGAGTTTCAAACCTGCTCTCTCTGCTAAGGAAATTCCATTCCTTGTACCCAAGGTGGGAGCCTACAGGTACATCATATCTTCGGAAACTGAGCTCCAAATGCAATTTCCTCTATAGTTACCGGTAAGGTATGGTAGTTTAGCCAAACTATGGGGGGAAACCAAGATTTGTGACATTTCTACCAGAAGAAAAAGCCTTTAAATCCTCTGGAGCTAACTAAGCTAAAAAGGCACAAACAGCAAGAGTAATTAAATATCGTGTTCCCATTTTTGAGACATGCTTGCAAAAGACTTACAAATAAGAACACCCTCTAACAGATTAATTCCTCTGAACACACTGCCTTTGTCCAGCTCGAGTCATTGGGCTCATCAACTGAAGAGCATTAACCAGCTGAAAGACACTCTCGATAGCAGAACAGCTTATCAAATAACCCCTTTGGGCCTCAAACTCCAAAAGCTCACCCCTCCTGAACACTTATGAAGAGTTATGAAGTATTATAAAGCATTTCCCAGAGCTACTAGCTAACTACCAAAAATAGGAACATGTTATTCTCCTTTAAAAAGGCAGCACTTATGTTTACTAACTGAACACAAAATGCAAGATAGCTCTTCCAGAAACGTAGCTGCTTATCCATAATGGGTTCAAGAGAGTAGCCCAATAAAGGCATGTATGGCAGTAAGACTGTTTTTTGAAAAGACACGTGCCTGTGCAGGGATGTTCCAGGGAAGCAGGCTGAGTGAAGGAGGCTTGTTGCATTAGTTGGATGCTATAGAACGTGCGTTAGACAGAGCTACGCTCCCTGGAGAGCTGACTTTGCCAACCACCAGAAGGAAAAGTACCACGTGAAAGGAACCCAAAACAATGCTCAGCATTATCCAAAGCATTCGCCAGCCTTCCAGCCCCACGTCATGACCCTTCACCAAGCCCACTTTTCTCCTCAAGCTGCTGGATAGTTGCTGGTGTAGTGCCTGGGCTAGACAGCAAAAACCCTTGTCTAATGTTCTGGTTTTGCTCCCTCCCCCCCCCCCTTTTTTTTTTTTACAGGAGGTTTCTTTTTAATCATGCTGAATGCCATCTAGCCTGCTCCAACAGCCTCAGCCCTCTCCAGGTTATCCTAACAGGACATATCTCAACCAAAAGCACAAGGCTGCTGCTCTCCTCACCTGCCCCCACCCTCCACAACCTTTATTTACAGCTCGCACGCCCATGGGACCAGTAGCTTTAACATCCCCTTCCTCTGAGGGGCATTAAACTAACCCAGGTCACTCTCCACAGAAACCCTGAAGAGCTGCTGCTAACCCATCCCAGGCTGTTTTCAAGCAAAGGGCACATACAAGGTTTGCCAGCATTCTTATAACCATGATAATTTAATACAGCTGCATTTTATTACCTACCACTGCAATACAAAGCAGTTCAGGCAGGAACACCGTGCCCAAATTTTAAGCAGCCTCTACCAGACAGTAGACTCACTGCCAGGAGAATTGAAAAGCAACAGAGGCTTATTAGCCTTTTTCTTCAGGCTGAGCGGGGATGAGAAGTGCTTTGAAGACACAGACAACAGAAAGGGGGAAGCTTGAGTCACCTGAAGCATTTTGCTAAAAATAGCTGCTCCACCCCCACTGCAAGCTTATGCTAGACTATTATAGTATCTTAAAAGAAAGGTTATAAAGCTGCCTTCTCTTACCTATCAGGTTTATGACCAACAGCTAGTGCATATGCATATGTATATGCATGTATATATACATACATGCACACATACTTTCTAGCACACAGCATCCTGGCAGCTATTTTTCCCTTAGGACTTCATCAAGAATTAGGTCCAGGCAGGAGTCAAATAGCCAAAAATCTATTTGCTGCAAAGGTACCTGGGCAAATACTGCCTCAATATGCAGAGGAATCTAGATGCAACTCATAGCAGAAGGCTGAAACACCTAATTAGAGCCCTATCACAGAAAGCTCCACGATGCCTTGGGCCCTGCTGCCAAGAGCAGCAGGTTGCCCAGCTAACACCCTCACACCCGTCCATGCTGGCCTCCTCCATGCCAGGGTTCCTCTGCAAGGATTAAACAGATCAAACCTCCAAGACCTCCCACGAAAGCACAGAACCTTCCAATCAGTAAATATGCAGGTTATGATTAGCAGGTGACTAATTACAGATGATTTTACTGCAGTCCGTGGGGTGGATACAGAGGATCCCTATGGGATTGCAGGTGGGCATGGCTGGCAGTTGGAGTGGGCATCTCCCTGGGGTTGGAGAAGTGATTGATGCCAGCAGCAGTGCTGAGTGATGTTCCCAGCCTGAGCTTTTGCTCTACACAGAGATTTTTCCTACGTTTCCTGAAATTTTTATTCCTTTTCAGGCTGGAATTTTTATTCCATTTCAGTGCCCTGGGTGAACACAGCACTTCGCAAAGTTAATTAGTGCTTAGAATAATTCCTCAGCAAACATCCCACCTGGGCTGTCTAGAGAGCAAAGCCTTCCTCTCTAATGCCCTGGTTTTACAAGAAAATGTTTTTTTTCTTGGCTTTTTTTTTTTTTAATATATTGTGCTTAAAGTCATCTAGTCTGTTCCAAATCACCAGTGAGATATTTGGACTGATGCTCAAATACATCTCCCAGGGCAAAAGCTGGGGAGAAATACTGCAGGGGAGCAAGGAGGGAGGGAGGAGAGAGGAATTCCCTAAGCGGAAATTATTTTGAGCAGAGAAAGCCGCAGAGCTGTGTGGAGTGAGGCAGAAGAAATGCATGAGAGGGAGGCGACTGTGCTGCGGGAGAGAGAAAAGAGTGGAAAGGAGAGTGCAAGCTCCAGAGGCTGCTCCGGGGAAGGGGGAGGCGGGATGCTGCTTGCCGGGCTCTTTGGAGGCTCCCTGTCAGGAGCTGGCTGGACTGACGGTGCTTCCCCAGCACAGGGATTCCCTCAGCCGCCTGCTATTGGTCCCAGCACAGTGACGAGCTGCCGAGCAGATTTCTTTTCCCCACGTAGGTGGTGGAGGTGCAGGAAAACGGCATCCTCCCCCCAAGGGGCAGGGCACCTTCTCTCGCTGTCAGGGGATGCTCCTGGCTGGAGAGGGGCCCCCACACAAAACTGAAGCACCCGTCCGCAGGGAACCCCGGCGGGGTTCAGCTGAGCCTGCCGGCCAGCCTGCAGGGCAGCTCTCTGCCAGCCGCGCACTGCGGGAGGGCTGGGAAGGGAGGGCCCACACATCCCGGCCTCCTGCCGGCCCGCAGGCCTCTTCCCAGCCACCCACAGGCCCGGGAGAGCCCTCAGCTGCCTGCAGCCCCCGCCGAGGTGACAGCCATGCACTGGCCTCTCTGCCACGGTCCATCACGCGCAACAGGGACACGCGAGGCGCCCCGGGAGACACGGGACCCATGTCCTCACTACCAACCGCTCCTCACTGTTTTTCTCATGAGGATTTTCCCATTTCGGAAAAGGCAACATAAATGCCTACCTGCCCAGTCAGGACTGTGCCAATCCATGGCTGAATACAAAATATTATAGCCTAAAATGCCATCGCAAGCTCAAGTTGTGTTTCAGTGGCTAGACACTGATAGCCTCTGACATGGAGCTCCTGGGTGACCTTGGAAGGCTCCCTCCTCTCTTCTAGTTCCTACTCCTTCCCCCAAGGGAGCGATCTTCTTTCCTTAACAGCCTGTGAACTCCATAAGAGCAATAAGCAGCTCCCCTCAGAGCTATTGGGATAGAAATTACAGAGTAGGGGGCTCAACTGGTACTTCCTTCTGTGAATATGAGCTAAGAGAGGGGTCCTCAGGGGACAATTCTCTGAGCGTTGGGAAGCAGCAAGAGCAGAGCTGTTCCAAGAGCAGGGACAAGCTGGGAGCTAAAGATAACCATGGCACAGGCAGCATCCTCACCAACCTTAGCAGCCCCCCCATACTATAGCAGAGCAGTAGTCTCACACAAGGCAAGGTGTGTCAGTCAGGTTCAGGTAATCTCATAAGAAACAAGGCTGTAAAACAAGCCCAACAGCCATCTAAGAGACAGAAAGAAACCCAGGAACAGAAAGAAAAGGAAAAAAAGGAGAAAAAAAAAAAGAAGGGGGCAAACAAACAAACCAAAAAACAAACAAACAAAAACCTCCAAAACTGTGAGCCCAAGCCTGGGTTTAAATGGAGGCCCAATCAGAAGGTGGGTAGGAGGAAGCCCAGGTGAGGCTGGTCAGGGCAATCAGGGTCCAGCTCTAACAGAGTAAAGCAAAACTTTTTGGGATGTCTGTCTCCTGGGGGCTGGGTGATCTTAGCACCCCAGGTGATCCTTCCTCTTGTCATCTCTTGTTTTGTGCCATCATTCTGTTCTGTGGTTTGAAAAGGGACAGCAGGCAGAGCAGTGGTGTGGAGAAAGAGTCTCACAGAACCAGTGCCCATATAACAGGGTGATGCTTAGCAACTGGGGGAAAACCACCAGGAACCTTTTTTCCCTGAAGACCTTAAGTGCATCCAGAGCCAGTCTGCAGGTCCCTGCTCCAGCCAGGGAGAAATCTGAACCACCTGCTTGGGAGTTAGACTGAAGTATCCCTGGCTTTGAGAAACCTAGGAAAAAAGCAGCAGAATATTTGGCCCAGCTTCAGCCAAGACTATGAAACAGCTACACCACCCACAATTATGTGTGTGAAGATCATGCAAGCCCATCTGCTTTGGGTGCAGGGATAAAGCCCTTTGGGTTTGGACCAGGATCATTTCTAGGCTGGTGACAGTCACTGGTGTGTTTGCTATTTTGCTCAGGAAACCATGGTGTCTTTTCAAGCATTTGGGGCTCCTACATGAAAGCAGAAAGGTTTTTGGCCATGCAGGTAGACATGCTTTTTTAAACCCTCTGCCTCTTCACTGCCCTCTGCACAATTTCTAATAGAGAACCAGTTACCTAATGCTTAACAAGCCCAGGATTTCAATCCATCAAAAAAGGTAGATCACAGCCATCTTCTCCACCTCGTGATTGAGGGTCCAGGGTGGTGGTGAGATGCGCAGGAGGTCCCACAGTGCAAGCAGAGCCTGGATCCCCTGCTCGCGCCCAGTTCCCTGGCCGCTGGTCAGCAGGGCCTCCTGCAGGGGCACACTGGGCAGAGAGCAGGGGGAACAGCAAGAAGAGAAGTGGCTAAACCCTTTCTCTCCCCACTCCTTCACAGCCTGGGTGCAGATGATGCTGTTTTTCTCCCACCACAATAACATCGTTATTCAACTTGGCAGCACAAGGTGGAGTGCGCGAGCGAGCGAGGGGAGGACAGCGCGTGCGGCTGGCATTTCTTTAATCTCTCAAACCTTTCCTCGTTCTCTCTGCTTGCAAACTCCTGCGCGGCCGCAGCTGCCACAGCATCCACGCGTTGCCGTGGCGACAGAGCGTGTGCTCCCTGCTCCGGCCTGCGGGAACGCTCCGCGCGCCCGCGACTGGCACCCAGGGACAGGTGCGCGCCCAGCCGCTGCTGTCCCCTCGCCAGGGTTTTCCTGGGCTCCTTCTCCCCAGAACTTCCGTGCTGGGAGATGATTTACCCCTCGTCAGCTCCTTTGAGATGTCATCATCGGTGCTTGACTTAATCAGGACATCTCGGCATGATAAACAGCTTTCTCCTGACCCCTGTGCTTCTACTGCACATTCGATATAATACAGCAAACAGCTCTCCCACTCTCTGCAATGCCTCACTGCCTCCCCGCCCCGTCCTGGGAGATGGAAGGGACCTGAGGAGCTGTTCGGTTTGCAGAGCTCCCCTCTGCTCGTGCTAGTGCTGTGCTAGTGCTCCTCTCCTCTTCCTCAGCAGTGCTAGTCACGGGCAGGGCTGAGTCGCTCGACCCCAAGCCACCAGGGCTTCCTTCGGAGTGCGCTTAAAGAGCGTGACTCCTCGGGCATGTCCTGCAGAGCCAGTAGGAGAGACAGTTTGATCATCTTTGCTGCTTTCTATTGGGGTAAAGATACATGGTAATCAGCCTGCTGGGTTCATGCAGGATCTGGAAGCACTGTCCAGTGGGAATGCTTGTCCACGCCAGATAGTTCTTTCTCCTTGGCTTTACAGCCTGCACAGGCTGTGAGGGCCTACTCTCCTTGACCATTCCTGTTTCCCATTTAAAGGAAAACACATTCTTCCCAGAAGAGGTTTGCCCTTGAGCAGCACTCCAGCAGTGCTTTACAGCTCCCTTTGCAGTCGCTTTGTTCTCCTGATTACCTGCAGAGTTTCTAAGAAAAGTTAATTTTGCCCATGAATGTTTTTAGGATGAAAACAGGTCACCCCTTGATTTTGTGAGCAGAGAAAATGTCATAAATAATTAAAAACACCTTGGAAAAGATGAAATGGAGATGCTTTGAGAAGGTTCACACTCCATGCCCACACCTGAATTTGCAGCATGGACATGGCCTAAATTTAAGTGAACGGCTTTGAGGAAGTGCTTGTGTTGGCTTCCACTTTCTGCCACCTTCTGCAGCAACTGGCACCAGCATAAAGTGAATGCAACATGCTCCTAAAGTGTTCTGCCTTTGCACTCACTTCTGGCTGGTGCTAGCTGCCGCGGGACGTGTTGGCTGCTGGACAGTCAGGTGTTCAGCTATTGCTTCGATTATAGATATTCCTGAGGAAAGAGACTTTTCCACCTGAGCAAAGGGCAGCAGAGCAAGACAGGCAGCTTCCCAGCACGTGAAAGGCTTGGGAATCACACTTCCTCTCCCTGCCATATGTTGTATGGGGAATATGTTGTATCTCCTCCTCTCTGACAAGTTTTCTGGTTATCACTTTGTAAAAGTATTTTTTTCCACTTAAAGTTCAAGCTATGGCAAGTTTAGCCACACAGCTAACAGAGGCAAATTCAGTGTTATCAGTGAACATCCTGGTCTCTCAACATCTTCATCCTGCAAACACCTGCTTCAGCCCCAAAAGAACCCTGAACCTGAGTTTCTAAAGAAAGAACAATAGATTCATTTTCTCAGAAAGCAATCATGGTACAAAATGGAAATGTTCTGCAGTGAGAGATTTTTTTCTTTTCTTCCATGCTCACGATAGAGTATCAGTAGATTTTGTTCTGATAAATGCTGCACTGCTTATCGGTTTAAAATTAGTATTATGTCATATTAGAAATGACTAAAAAGAGTTAAAAATCTTTATGCTGAATATCTCAGAACAGCTGTAGTTAGCAAGTGTATTTTTTTCTCCTCAAATTAGGATAAATCAAGCACCAAGTTTAGGATTTCCTGCAGGATGCAAGTCCTGTTACAATGTGGTTTACAGCCAGGCTGGGTGGAAAAGCACCAAGATGGAAAGAACTGAGCTAAAAGGTTTATCTTAATTATTAAGACTATAGAGCTGAGCACAGGGAAAGCACAGTCTACTCCAACCCTACTAGTCACTCGCTTTGCGAGCATGAACAAGATACCTTGTCTTATGTTCCCAGAGGCTACATGGATGGCTGCCTCCTCCTGAGGACACTGCATGCAAGTCTGGCTATGCTGAAAACAAAAGTGAAAGCTGAAGGTGTCTGAAGGGACAGCTGGGGTCCCCTCTGCAGCATGTGCTGCCTGAGTGGAGCACAGAAAGGCCATGGGTCCACATGGCCAGTCCCAGCCTCCCTGGGACACCAGGGCTTCCCATGCCATGCTATTTTTCCTGGAGGGGCCTTTGTGCGGATATTTATTGTTCAGAATAGAAGTACATTAGTCCAAATCAGCGTGCTCGACTTGAATCATAGAATCACAGAATCCTTAAGGTTGGAAAGGACCTCTAGAGATCATCTAGTCCAAGGCCCCTGCACACACAGGGTCACCCAGAGCATGTGGCACGGGGCTGTATCCAAGTGGGCCTTGAAGACCTCTAGAGAAGGAGACTCCACAACCTCTCTGGGCAGCCTGTTCCAGTGCTCCGTCACCCTCACCGCTAATAAATCATAGTTAATGAGTGTAGAACATGTCTTTGGAGGTCTTCTGGACCACAGCTCTTACCTAATGCTGAGGATTTCTTAAAGGAGTTGTATTAAGGATGGTGATTGCCATTAAAGGACAGGACTTGAAAGCAGGTGAGGTGTCTGGGGTTGTGAGGAGAACAGAACTATGTGGTCACCTCTGCAGCTGCAGATCCTGTGGGTCTCCAAGGAGCTGGGCACAGGCAGGAAGGACTTTTCTCTGAAGTCCTTTGGATCTAAGCTACAACACATCCCACAAGAAACAGCAACTTCAGCTGCGATGGGACAGTCCTGCAGCGGTTGCATGGTCCTGGCAGCGAAACCTGCCCAGGTGCCCTCTTGCTCTGCTCCTTGCCTCTCCCTCACTCCCCTCTTCTCCATCTTCACTCAGCCTTTAATCTCCCTCTTGGTCCTTCTTTTGCTTTGTTTCCATGCCCCCCTCCGCTGCTGCTCCGGCCCTTCCCTCTGACCCTGCACACACGTGCAGCCCTCGCGCCCCGCAGCCACCCTCTCCTCTCGCAGCCCTGCGGAGGAGTCACCCTGCACTACTCCAGTACTCCCCGCCTGTTGCCAGGCAACACAGCATCACACGGATTTCACTCCCAACCTCCTAAATAAAACACATATCCAGGGTGTTTTCCTCGCTGCTTCTCCAGGGAGGGGCCTTGCAGGCTCAAGGACCAGGCAGACAAAGTGGCGTCCAGCAGCTGCTGGCTTTGCCGAAGCGCTGCTCGGGGCCACGGCCCTTCAGTATTCACCACACTCGCCCTCTTGTCAAACCTCTGCTTCCGAGGCCACCAGAGCCTGCAGGATCATGTCCTTCGGGCTCAGGTTTTCCCCACTTTGCAGCCCAGCAATTCCCTCCGGGAGCTCATCCTCAAACCATGAGTATAGAAAATCAGACCAGCTCATGGACAGTAATGGGTCTGTACCAGCAAAGAGAGCTTTAGGGGACCTGGGTCGCCGTCAGTCTTGGGGCTTGATGGCAGCAGTGCACAGGTCAGGAGAGCCCATGATGAGGCAGGCAGAGACAAGGCGCCCTGTAACCCCTGATCCCTGCTGAGCTGTGGGGCCTGGTTTGGCCCCCTTTGGGTGGTAATTCCCAAGGATGCGTCTGGTCATGATGTGGGTGGCCAGCAGGACACAGTGCCATTGCCCTACTTGCTTTTGTCCCCCAGGAACTACTCTGTCAGTGTCCCTGAGCCAGCATGGGGGATTTCTGTGTCCTCTCTCTCCAGGGAAGGCCCTGAAGGGCCCACACTCAGCACTTTCCTGTCCATGCTGCACAGC
The DNA here is from genome assembly GCF_059628265.1 of Tinamus guttatus. Classification (NCBI taxonomy): domain Eukaryota; kingdom Metazoa; phylum Chordata; class Aves; order Tinamiformes; family Tinamidae; genus Tinamus; species Tinamus guttatus. The sequence continues at coordinate 13,348,021 of NW_028288821.1, read as the reverse complement.
CATAGGGGTCTGCTAGAAGGACTTGTATCAACCCATGGGACCAGTGAATTGTCTTTGGTTATAGCGATGCAAATCTAGAATAATTCAGTTCAGATCCAGGCAGTTTTCTCCAGTATCAACAGCATAAAAGGGAAGGAGAGCTAGGATTAACACAGAAATCATTTCCGTTCTTTTCTCATCCAAGGTAAATGTATTTCCCATACAAAAACTCCCCCCTTACACTCTCATCTGCAACAGTTTTGCAGCTGTCAGTGCTCCCGCAAAGCCTTGCACCACATTTTGGCTGAAACCAGGTGCCTCCTCCAGCCACATCCCTGCTGTGAGGCTGGAAGACAAAGGCTTGGGAGCAGGAGGAAATATCAGAGTGCATCTTTCCCAGGGATTCACTTAGCATGTCCCCCACTTTCACCCTGCATGCTACTGGCTGTCTGCAGGTGTAATCTGTGGCTTTTGACACTTTCACGAGAGTTTTGCATGCCTGTCTACAGAGTGAATGCTAAAAATGACTTCAAAAGACTTCAAATGACTTCAATGATTTACAAAGTCCAGAGCTTACTAGTTGTCAGTGGGTTGATGCACTGTCATACCTGCTTCAGGAGCAGGACACATGTCTTGCTGTCTTCCTTCCCACAATGTATAAATTGCAGTTCATGACAGCAATATCACGCTCCTGAGAGCAAATTTTGACACAATTATCACCCTTCCCAGGTCACAAGAGTCACTCAGCTTTTGGCCACCTGTTTCAGAGCTGTCAGCCAGAGCCCCTTGCAGTCACTGCCATGGTTCAACATCATGCAGAAGCACATATGAATATTATCTACATAAATTGCTGAATTAACTTGGACCACACAGCAAATCCCTGTGAAAATGCGCTGTGAAGACCTTGGCGCAGGCAGGAATTCTCATGGAGGAAGCACACTTTTTCCAGGACAGTGTATGCCTTCGGAAAGCATATTTCATGCGTCTCCTCCTGCATTTCCATACTAACAACCCGACTCAAGAACTACACTCATCCCATCACAGAAAAAAATCTGCCAATTAGTGTAGATAACCAGGCAGGTTAGAGGTAAGTAGTAGGAAATACCCAGACAGGGGACATGCTTGACCTCCTCTCCTTTGGGGCCTGCATATCTTATTGTGAGCTGTGGATAGCTCCCACCGGGTATTCATTCCTGAGGACCTCAGTGCCGACCTAGGCTCACTCCTGTCTTCTGCACAGGATGTCTGTACTCAGCTCCTGTTCAGAAGGGTACAGACAACTTGCCACCTCCCTCACTGAGCAAACACTTCAGGCACTGCCCTGAGGAGGAGACCCCTTGTACTTTGTCACGGGATAAGCTACAGACAAGGGCTCACTCGCTCCAGCATGCCCGTGCGAGATGTGGGCTTGAGCTGCCCACATGAAGGGAAACCAAGCACAGGCACCACGCACTGTGCAGGAATGGTCTCTTCTGCTGCAGCCCTTCAATGTGGCAGGTCACACTGCAGTGTTTGGGAGGAGGTAGTGTCGGTGGCACATGCAGGACCTGCTCAGAAAACCACAGGGCCCAGCTGCAAGGGGCTGCGTGCCGCTTGGCTCCTCAGGCCTGCAGCATGATGGTGCTGGGTCACTGATCTCCTCAAAGCAGGACTGCTGGGGCGTAGACAGGGAACTGCTCCGTGTTCCTAGGAAGGAGAAAGAGGAGATGCAACCTTCCACCCCTGTGTGGAGCTCAGGAGCACATTGTTTTACTTAGATCCCCACAGTCCATTTTGCTGCCCCTTCAAGCACTTTTCCTGGATGTCCATGACTAAACCCAGCAGCTTTAGCTCTGAAAGGGGCTTTCCTGCTGGCATAAATGGGAAGGAAAGGCCGTGGGAGTTAGAGGTGTTACACCCTTTAAAACTGGGGTGCCTTGTGGGAGCCTCAGGCCCAATAAACACACTCTGTGTCAGAACAGATCTCTACCATAAGCTGTAATGAGTAGGGAGGCATTTTCTGGCACTTCGTTAAGTGTCTGCAGGGGCTGAAGGGCCTTGTCCTTGCCTTGGGCCCTTCACACTGCCAGTCATAATACGATCGGAAATGCCAATCCCAAAGGGCATTCCTGCTGTTCCTAACCACAGCTGCGGAAATGCAAAGAGAAAATAAACTTATAGCCTTTTTTATGTTAAGTTCAAACCTGGGCAAGCCTTTGCCACAGACCAGGAGTTTATGTTTACAGCTCTGAGGTGAGACTTGCAAGTGGGATAAGTCCATGGCTCATCATTGCAGTCAGCAGGGCTGGGCGGGCAGACATACACCCACCAAGGAGCTGGCCCCAAGCTCTGCACAGCGCTCAGTAGCCACAAGACAAACTCTTAATCACCTTGTGTATGGCTGTGTAAGTTACACACTCCTGAGCATGCACACAGGAGCAAATTCAGACCTTCCTGAGCACCACAGCTCTGCTAAAGGTGTGAGTTAGCCCTTAGGCTGCTCTGGAGAATGGACTTGCCTAACTGCCATAAAACCAGCCTTCTGGGGCAGCTTAGGGTAAGGTTGGAACACTCCGGCCATGCACCACAGGCCCAGCATGCAGGCAGAGTTGCTGAAGTGACAGTCCCAGTTGTCCGGTCAGCTGCTAGGGGTTGGCAACCCCATGAGTACATGAGGTGACAGCCTGCAGTCTTCTCTTCCAGGGCTGCTGCTGGAAGGCGATGACATGGTGGAACACTTGCCATGCAGCATGGCTTCAGCAGATAACCTTTCCTGCAGGCAACCTGAAAGCTAGAAGCGCAAAGGGTGTCTGGCTTGGTGAGGTCAGGCCTGATGCAGCCGTGGTGTGAGTGGGAAGACAGAAGCAGCATGGCACACCAGGCAGAGAAAACTTCCTTTGCCTTGGCCCTTCTCTATTTTCACCTCATTTATTTTCTGGGAGTTTTCCGCGTTCCACACAGGAAGGCCAGCTCTGAGGTTGAGGATTTTCTCCTTACTGCAGGGCTTTTATTACATAAGCACTTCTGTTTTTATTGCCTGGTTTGTTTTGCTTTCTCTTCTCTTGTCATTTTTTCCAGAAGAACAATCATCTTCTGCTGGAAGTTTTTGACTTGATATAAGTGCCAGCTCTGCCTTCTCCTACCACTATGGTAGATGGGCAAGGGAAGCTTTCCCACCTTGGATGTGGACACTTGAGAAAAGTGACACTTGCATGATAATCATAATGTCAAGGAAAAAAGCTCCTTGTTCTCTCCTTCTGCAAGAGGGCAACATGACACCTCTTTGGGGCTGGAGGCAACACTTCCCAGTTAAGCAGTCCTGGGGCAAGCTGTGTTTCAGATGCTCCTTAGTGCTAGCTGTAATTATAGTATTTCCTAATGTAGGACACTCCTTACTGAAATATCTACCCACAATCCACCTGCTGAGTGCATCTGTGTATTTGGAGAAGAGGTCTAAAGCACAAGTCATTATTGGAGATTGTCCTTCTCCCTCTCTTTCCCTGAAAGGTGAACACAATATGATTCACTGCTTCACTCAGTCACACCAATTGCTCTCCCAGGCAGTCACCCCAAAGGTGAAGGCAGCATTCATGTGAACACCAGGAAATACCAGACACCATGGAGGAAAGAAGAGACTGAGCTTCCTGTGGTAGCTGTAGACCCAAAGTCATGATTCACATTACACTTTTGGCACAACACTGACTGTGACTTGAAGCCAGGTGTGCCATGGAAGGCAGTGGGGCATGCAATGGAGCAGTGAGTAATAGAAGAATAAAAATGAACAATTTAATAGTGGAAGACAAACAGCCATGAACAAAATCCTCTGTGGCTTGTTCAGAGTGATTACAGCCATAGCATACCATTTCTAACAGCCTGGCTGTTTAGGGACTTGGAATACAAAGTTCAGAAAAAATCCACTGCCCTGCACTTGCTGGGGAACAGGTAGCTCCCAAGCAGGAGAGCAGCCTAAAAGCAGGGGAGAGAACCATCCTTTGGGAGTCTGGGAGGGACTTAAGGATCCCCATCTTCAGAGTGCATGAAACAAAACACCCATTATCATCTTCATATATCAAGTGTGCATCAGCCCTAATGAGCCTCAGCAGAGATGGGTGACTAATTCCAAAGCAGTCATTTATTTGGGAACGCTGCTTCAGGTAGATTCAAGAGTACAAAAAACCACATGCAGTGGCTGACTGGTCAGATAATTCATGTGCCATGGCTTCTGCTCCTGACTAGATCAACTTGCAAGCACAAACCTCACCCTTTGGGAGCATACCTTTTCCTCTTCATGTATGCCTCTAGCATTTCCTACCCGCTCACCTTTTTACCTGGCAACATACAAGCCCAACTGGTGGGAGAATGCAGTGCCAGTAGGACAGAAAAGTGAGGAGCAGGATGGCCCAGGAGAGGCTACCTGGAGCCTCCAGAGCTATAGCAGAACCAAATGCTTCTCACCTCTCCCTGGGAACTCCCTGCTGGCTGCTTAGTTCAGATCAAGCGCTTCAAAACTTTTTGCCCAGGACACAGGGACACATTAAAACTAGGGCACATCTGAGGGTGCCTAGCCTGGTGCCACAGCCTCAGCAGTCACACAGGGCTGCTCTGGGCTGGGGTGCAGCACCAGCCATAGCTGGACATTGTGGTTGAATCCCTGTGTCCGACTGCCACACAGCAGATAGACCATGGGGGAGCCTATGCATGCCATGCAGCACCCCAACCTCTTCCCAATGTGGGACCCTGCTAGCATGTGAGGAGGGAGCGACACTGGTGGGCTTCAGCCCAAAAGGAAACCCAGTAGGAGATGACTGCCCCAAGCAACCTGCAGCAAGGAGAAATGGAGGGGCCTGAAGTAAAGAGTTGCACCCCCAGGTCTCTGTACCCTGCCATGCCTGCACCTGCAGGCTCCCAAATCCCCCTGCACTGAGCACACAGGCTTAGGGCACAAGCACCCGGCTCCTCCTGCACCCACCTCCTAGCCCAGCCCAGCCTGGACCTCAGGCCAAGCTGCGCAGCTTGGGGCTGGCAGGGCCCCAGGCTCAGACCATCCTGCAGGCACCGCTCCCTCTGCAGGGTCCCTGTCACCTAGCTCACCCCACTCACACCTGCAAAGCTCCCTCCATTTCTGCCTCTTGAGCTGAGGGGACTCAAACCAGCAAGTGGAGCTGCGATATCCCAGCTTCTCCCGCTCCCACCTGCTCCAGTCTTCCTGCATTCACAGGCCCCACGGCCAGAGGGACATGAGCACCCGAGAGAGCCCCATGAGAGGAGGATGGCACTTACCCAGCCAGAGGTTTCCACACGGAGCTGCCAGGTGCCCACAGAGGCAGGAGCTGGGGCTCTCCTCACACCAGGGCTTGGGCTCTTCCTCCTCAGGCTGCAACTGCAGCTCCGCATTCAAAGCGCTGCCCAGACTATCGCTTTTTTCGCAGGAAAAAAGTCCTCCATGGAAGTACATTACTGCATGACTGAGCTCCTTTTTTTTTTTTTTTTTTTTTTTTTAAAGGTAATACTTAGTAGCTGGTTCAGAAGGTTGCACTGTGAAGACTTGCTTGATGTTATATCATTTCAGCAGGCAAAGCCACAAAGTCCAGCCAATCATCAACAGCACTTCTGGGAGCTCAGACGCCCCTTCCCTACACTTTTACTGTGTCCATAGCACTGCATCCTCCAGGGAAAGCAGAACTGGGAAGCACAGGGTTTGCCTCACCCAACAGGAAGCTTCAGGAAATCATCCCAAACTTCTCACAGAGATGCCACCAGGCCACTCTGCCTTGCAGCAGGCAGAGGCCAGGAGCCCCTCACCCTGGTTTTTATCTCTCTCTGGCCAAAGAGCTCAGCCTTGGCTCATTGCACTGATGTCAGCTGCAGCCCCGAGCTGCTGGTGCAGCTGAGTGACTCTGGTCCAGGTGCATCCCCCTGCTTGCCAGGGCACCACCACCCTTCCCATCCCATCTGCTCTCTTGTCAAGCAGCAAAAGGAAAAAAAAAAAAAAAGAAAAAAATAAGTTGCCTCTGCAAGCCAGCAGGGGTTAATGTTGTCAGCCATGACGTCAGGATCCCAATCTGCCTGGAGAGCCCCCCTCCCCATCCCCAAACTCCTGCTCTCCTCCCCTCCTCCTGTGACTTTGCAATGAACAGCAAAACTCCACAGGAGCTGCGGCAACAGCATTAGGGAGACGTTCAGCTCTGCCTGCCTACGAGAGTCGCTTTCTACAGACGGCAATTTATTTATTCTCCACGCATGCATATATGTATTTATATATCTACTGGGCTGCATTTGTTTTTCCTTTTTTTTTAACCTATCAGAAAACCCCCAAACCATCCGAGTGACAAGCGCCAGAATTCCATAAAAATAAAAAAACAGAGCCTGGTGGTGTTGCATGGCTCCCCCTTTCCCCTTGCAAAAAGAGAGGGAGGGGAGCACAGGCAAGGGTAGGTGAAATCCAGAATAAAATCACATTGCTAGATAACTCACGCCTCCCTCCTCGCACACACACACTCACTCACACACACACATACACACACACACACACAGACTCTTTCTCCTCCTCCTCCTCTCGCTGAAGGTGGGTAGCAGGAGCCATGCAACATCTGCAGAACCGGATGGCAAAAGAGCAGGAGGAAAAATAATCCAAGTGGAGTGCTCAGGGGACACCGAGTTCCCTTTTTCTTTTTCCTTTTTTAATTTCTTCTTCTGTGTACCTGTGAGATTCGATTTCACATTTTGCTGAGCCCATTTGGGGGCATTTTATTTTTCTTTCTCTTGGGATTTTCTCCATTGCCAGAGGATGTCTCTTGTTGAGAGGATGCTGAAAGGAAGAAGAAACGAATTCTTTGACTGGCATTGAAGGTGGGGGGGATATTTTTCCCCCGCATTTTTTTTTTCATTATTCCTTTTCTTTAGGAAATCATTAACGGGGGGGGGTTGGTTTCTTTTTTCCCTCCCCCCCTTTTTTTGGAGGGGGATTTCAGAAGATCCATCCTTCTTTCCCCTCCCCTCTAAGGATTTTTTTCCATCCTTCGTCTTTGTGGAAATGTGGACATTTCAGGCAGGCAGATTGAGTGGAATTGTCTCTGCTTTAGCAGCGCTTTGTCTCGCCTGCTGTGCGCAAAGGTAAGGATTGCGATCCCAGGCTGCAGGGAAGGGGGGCCCATCCAGGATGTGCTTGTTTTGTTTGGGGTTTTCTCTGTTGATCTGTGTGTGCGAAAGAGCAGGGGGTTCTCTCCCCAAATTGCTTCCCCTGCTGTTGTTATTTCCCAGCCTGTGCCATTTTAGGAGAAGGGATGCTCATACATGAGATGTGCAGCATGGAGCAGTCTCCCTGCAGACAGAGCCCACCTCAGCCCACTTGCAGCATGCCCCCCTGCCATCCCTCCCTGCGTCGTGCACGACCGGGGAGAAAACAGCAAAATGAAGCATTTTGCTGGGGAACATGGTGTCCATCTGCGCTGCCAGACACCAGGCTGTGCGCATAGGGCTGCCTCGTCCGTGCCTGCACATACAGTACGCACGCAGCCACACTCGCAGCCAGGCGTGCCGTGCCTGTCCCCAAGCCGCGGCTCTGCGGCGCGCGGGAGGCAGCGCCTGCATCTGTGCCTACGGGCAGCTCCGCGGTGTGGAACGGCCACCAGCGCGCGGTGAGCGCGGAGCGTCGCCGCACACGCACGGCCAACCGTGCCCGCCCGGGCGCACACGCATGTGCGGCGCAGCAGGCTCGCGGGGCACAGCACGGGTCACCCGCCCCTGCACGCGTCCAGATGTCTGTGCGGATACGCTGGACACCCCAAATGCGGCTCTGCCCCGAGCACCCAGCGCAGCCAGGGGAGCAGCGCAGGTCCACCCTGGTCCCGGTGCGCAGAGCACACCTGTTTGCTCTGACACACACAGTGCCCTGCTGCCTTCGCCCGCAGGCAGGGGCTGCGTACTCCCCCTCACGCATATGGGCAGTTGTCCCTGTGGCTGCATGCTCGCAAGACGCATGGAGTTGCTGGGGAGGTATCTCTGGCATCTCCTTGCTCTGCCGTGCACGCTGAGCCGTGCGCTCCCGAGCGAGGCACGCGTGTAGCTCCCTGCTCCAGCTTGCAGGGCTGTGTATGCAAAGATTTATGTTCCCATAGTTATAAACAAGCACATGCGCAGCTTCGTGCCCCCCTTATCTATACCATTCCTGGGTGGTTTACTTTATACAGAGGCTCATACAGAGACACGCTTAGAGGTACTGTTTGACCAAATGAGTAAAGAGTAGAGTCCACATCAGCAGCATTTGCTCAGACATGTCCTTGCATGCGCATTTACATCTGCTAATGTGCAGGACTGAGAGCCAGCTGAGACTCGCATGTGCATCTCCGCACACCTTGCAGGCAGCATGCACTCTTCCCAGGCACACATGCCTCCCTCTCCTCCCACGCATCGCAGCCAGCAGCACACTGTGCATGCACGGAGACACTTGGCTGCAAGGGTACGTGTACATGGAGAGCACATGCACGCCCACATAGTCAGGGACACAATATTCAAACGTGCGCTTCACAGGCTGGGTGCACATGCTCCCTGCGTGGATGCAGACCCACATTCCCTGGGAATAGCACTCATATGCAGCTGCGTGCCCACGGCTGGGCAAATGCATGACTCGGCTGTTCATTGGGAGGGAGGTGGCCTCACAGATCAAAGGGAGCACCAAGAGGGGACCTTAATCATGATGCCAGTTTATGGCCTCCCTGGGCTAACATGTAGCTGATGGGGAGAAAGGGCCCCTAGATCCCTCTTTGCTTTGCCCCTGCCTGCAGGGCCTCTGCCACAGTTTGCTCTCTCTGCTTCCGTTTCCTTGCCTATAGGAAGGGAGTAACGCCACTTCCTGGGCCTATGGCTCGTGCAAGGCTAAGAAAATACAATGCCTAAATCCCCTCAGGACATACATATTATGTCCATGCTATGCATATGGCTATGTGAAAGTCTATATACCCAGGAATATCTAGAGATGGACAAATACTGGTGCATATGGTCAATCCACAGAGAACCTATATGCACAAGCACAGTCAAAAAGCTCACAAACCTGCCCAGAAATCCACAGATGCAAGAAGATTTTGCATGTGCAGGTACAGTTTTGTGGAAGTGTCCACCTGTGCGCACCTTTGCCTCACTTTTACAGTGAATAAAGCACTGCAATGAAGAGTGCTACCCCTACAGGGAGCACACGCAAGATCTCTGTTCAGACCCCACGTCCCCCTGCCCCGTGGGCACAAGTGCTGAACAGGTTGTCCCTGCACCAGAGCTGGGCCCTGCAAAGTGCGCTGTCTCACATTCTCTGTGAGCTGTTCACATGAAAAATGTGTGCACGTGCACAGCCCGAGCATCCCCAGCTGGAACATGCATCCAGACCTGCCACTGGTCGCAGATTCCCCCAGCCACACGTGTGCAGGGAGGCTGGGCCCCTGGGAATGCGGTGCCAGGCACCTGCAACTACCTGCCCTATGCACCTGCATGGGCAGCATCCACACGCTGTGTGCTGACTGAGCAGCCTCTGCACCCACACTCACTTCCACGTGGACCTGGTCACACCATTAGCAAACATGTTTGTGCACGTGTTGCACGCGCAGGACTCCAGAGCATTCGTGTGCCTGCATTGACAGGCAGGGAGCCTGCGCACCCACAGCACAGTCAGGAGAGCATGCAGATGTGTGCAGGTACCTGTGTGCACCTGCACAGAGACGCCGGCGCAACGCCCGAGCGCGGTGAGACACCAGGCAGTGCGGTGGTGCAGCCTTCAGCCCAACAGGCCCTTGGGAGGCAGTGTTGACAGGGACACATGCTGTCCTGGAGGGGGGCTGCAAAGAGTAGTATTTGCCACTGGCCTGGGGTCTCTATTCTCATGGAAAATAGGGGATAGAGGGTGACACAGATGCTGGGTTTTAAGGTGGGAAAACGTACAAACCCTGCAGCATTGGGTATGTTCAATATTTTTAGCATCCTCTGCTTTATGGTTTCCCTTCCTTAAATTTACTTTGACTCTTGGGCTGCCTAAGAGGAGCCCCCCTCCTGCTGAAATGCCTGGAGGCCCTGGGAGAGCATCAGTGAGGACGGGCAACCCCTGCCAATGGCAGACAGGGGGCAGGGGCAGGGCAGACCATTTCTCTGGCATACAGAGCCAAAGATGGACTCTCCTTCTCCCTGCCGCTCTCTCTTGGTTTGCGTTGCTAAGAAGCCACAGTGATGCTGAGAGATACAAAATTTTTTTACATGCCAGCGATTGGCTTTAACATCATGGTTGTGGGAAAAGGAGTGTTGGGGTTTAGCTTTCCTTCAGTGATAGGAAGAAATATCTGGGTGCCTTGAGGTGGCACTGGGATGCATGACAGCGTAGGGTGCATGTTTTGCAGGGGGAGATTTGTGTCCTGGGGAACTCACTGCATTTATGTTGTATAAGGGGGAAGAAAGTGCCCAGCGTGGCCGGGAAGGCGAGAGAGCCTTGCAAGAAGGACCGCAGCAGCCCTATGCGCAGAAATACCTGATTTGTGTGTGTGTGTGTGTGCGTGCATGTGGACCCCCATCCGGGGGCAGTGGGAAGCCCGGGCGCTGCAGGTCGGTGGCCATGGAGAGGTCCATGCGGTAAGCAGGGCCACACCAGGGCAGGCGCCAGCGTGCTAGAATATCCTGGGATTTTGGGGAGTCCAGGACGAGTCCAGGAAGAGGATCCAAAGCCATGCTGTCCTCCGGAGCCGAGGGCGTCCTCGCAGCTCGGCACGGCCCCATGGCAGAGCGGCCGCGGGACAGAGCGCCGCGGTGCAGCTGCCCCATAGCCCAGCAGTGCTGCACGGGATCCTGTGCTGGGGTCCGTGGCGTGACGAGGACTCTCTTCTTTTGTATTTCAGCCCCTCCACTGGGAATATTTCCGTGGTGAAAGAGATTGTGGACAAATTGCTGAAGGGCTATGACGTTCGCCTCCGGCCTGACTTTGGAGGTAGGGTGACCCCAGTCGCGCTGCCGGCACAGCACAAGAGCGGGCAGTGGAGCACGGGGCTGCGGCTGCTCAGCAGCAAGGCTGCTTTGACTGGGTGCAGCACACTGCCAAACTCCCCCTTCTGCACGCTCACATCTCCCGAAATCCTGCTGCTTGTCAGCCTTCCTCTCCCTCCTTCCTTCTCCCCCACTTTTCTTTCTTTGCCTCCTAGTTTCTCTCTTCCTCCTCCTCCACCACCTCCTCTCCTCCCTCTGCTCTCTCCTCCTCTCCCACCCTGCTCTCAGCGCTCCCTTCCTCACTCCCGTAATGCATGTCATCGCCTCCCTGGTCCCACATGAAGCGCAGAGCTCTGTAATGCACCAGTCAGTCAGGAAAAAAAAAAAAAAAAAAAAACCTTTTGTCCAGGCTCAAGTTTGCTGAGAGTCATGGAAGACCAGAAATAACATATGAATATGTATGAATATAAATGAAAAAAACAACCTCTCCATCCCAAATTTGCCATTTCTACAGACAGTGACTGTAGCGTTCCCCATGGCAGGACATGTCTGGGGACATTTCCTGGGGACAGAGACACACTGGTTTTCTCTGCTCCAGACATCCTCCATGACGGGCAGCAGGTCACAGCTCCACCACATTCCCTGCTCCTAATGCCAGGTTCTCCTGCTGTGTTCCCTCTGGAGGGTCGGGGTGGCTGCCCACATGGCTCTTGGTCACTCTGTCTCCACTGCATCTGGGGGACTGCAGCAGACAGCCCTGCCAGGATGCACCCTCACTAACCCTGTGTGATGAAGTATCAATCGAAAGCTGGTGGTCTTGCTGCTATTTGGCAAAAAATGCTGGTATCTGCAGAAACATTCTTGGGTCACCTATGCCACTCAAGAGTACTGCGGGGTCTATTAGCTGGAGAAGCAGACTGTGGAAAGCCCACAGCTGACCACATGGTGAGCTGAGGGCTGGAGTGTGTCTAGCTTCAGCCTGCCAAGCTTGGCTATTTTTGCTCTTTCCTGGGCAATGCTACTTCCTCCTCCCAAGGAGTAGTGTGGACTTGGAGGATCTTCAGGCTGCAGGAGAACAGGAGCTATATTGAGAAGTTCTCCAAACAACTTCTGGGAAGCAGATTCATGTGTGTGGTCTCAAGGGACATACACCAGAGTCAAGTCAATGGTGGTGCAAAAGAAGATTTTTTTTTTTTAAGTGAAAGGCTTGGCCTGAACTCTTGAAGTCAAGGAAGGGGGGAATATCATCCATTTTGGAAGTCTCCCTGCATATTCCAGTTTTCTGTGACACTCTAAGATAAACCATCTTCCTCTGTGGTTGAGCTCAGGCTTCCCTGCATTTCACACAAACCTGCCCCCATCCACTCGCTGTTTGGTTCCCTTCCAGCAGAGATTGCCTCCCTCTGTGCACACACCGTCCCTTGGCCATGCACACACCGTCCCTCGGCCCTGCACACCTCCTCCCTCCCACAGTGCTGCACGGGCTATCAGGAGGGCAGCACCAACCACTGCTGCACTCGGGCCCCAGGGAGAGCCACTGGCTGCAGGAGACACTTGCCCCTCTGATGGGATCCCTCCGTAGTGCTGGTGCATTTGGGAATTTGCTTCAGGAATTTGCAGTGGGATGCAACTTTAGCAGGCTTGTAGTGCCCAGCAAGGAAGCGGGTAGCAGTGAGCCCCCCTCCTCCCTTCTCTCCTTTGAATGTGCAATACGGCTGGATTTGATTTAAAGGGTCTGTCCAGGAAACACCGAATGTCCCTATTAGCTGACCAGCACCAATCACAGAAATTGGTGCAGTCACATTTTATGAGGGGGAGAACTGCAGAGATGACATAAAAAACTGCAAGAAAACCATCTTGTAGGCTATTGAGATGATTATGATACAGTAAAGCAGTAGGTGATCTGGCTCCGCATAGGCACAAAGCAGAGGGGCAAGGGGTGATGCAGTGGGGAGCTGTGAAGGTGCCTGCAGGAAAGGGGTCCTGGTCACAGCCTGTCCGCTCTGGTCCCTCATGGCACCCAGTCTGCCCTCTGGGGCATGAAGCATCCCTTCTTTCAGCTCGGGCAAAGCTGCTTGGTGCAGGCACTGCTGCCTGACCTGCCAGCCCTGTGTGGTGCAGGAGTTGGGCTGAGCAGGCACTCAGCTCCTCCTGACTGCAAGATGGATGTTTCTGGGGAAAACATTGCATTTTATTTCAATTTACTTTGAATTCCCAAAGAATAAACAGTGTTTTCCTCACTCAAGCAGAGAGAGAGAAAGACAAGGCTAACGCTGTTTTCTGCATGCACCTCTGTTGCCCTTCACCCTTTCTTGTCCTTCCCTCCCCTCATAAGTGCAAAGTCCTTGCTGACAGCACCAGTGATGGGTGCCTTTGATGCTCGCTATGCAGTGATGCCCTAGACAACATCACTGGCTGCAGTATGTCTGGCCCTCTACCCTGGAGGATAAGTCTCTCTGGATAAAATTGCCCCTGCAGCATTTACAGATAAGAGAAGGATGGGATGAGAATGGAGCCTGAAAACTGGAAACCTTTAGCATTATAAAGCCAGGAAAAGAAGTGGATGTTTCCTTGCACTGCCACTGTCCCCAGAGCTCACCAGTCCTCTGAGATCTTGGGCCAGATCTATAGCTAGGATAAATCCTGTGGGGTCATTCCAGGAGCTTGTCTAACCCCCTGTGGCTTTTAGTTCATTTGTAAGCCATGGAGAAGGTGGAGTTTTGCACTCCCACCAGAATTGTGTGCAGCTGGAGAAGTCACACTTTGGGGAAAGCCTCAGGGGCTTTCTTGGTGCAAAACCAACCCCTCAGGTGAGAGGCATGGAGAGCAGTACCAAACCCTAGCCATAGGAGCCCTGTGGGATGGGTTGTTCTCCTAGGGAAGGGCAGTGGTACCTGCCCTTCAGCCCTGCCTCCAGGCAGCCCGCCCACGGTGGTGGACAGGCCAACTTGGAACTTGCTGCTCCTCCTTCCTCTGGGTCCTCCCCAAGTGCAGCCCCTTCTCCAGAGCACTGGTAGCTGGCCAGCATGTGGTGCTCCACACATTACAGGAATCTGAGAAACGCAGCCCACCAAAGTAACAAAGCAGGATGCCTTTCCTTCCTCCCTTCTCTGCTCTCTTTCCATTCCTTTTCCATTCCCCGCCAGCTTTTTAAGAGAGCCTGTGCTCCCGCAGCACAGCAGCACCCACGCTGCCCAGGTGTAAATGCGTCTTTGCTAGCGTGTGCTCCTCTCCCATCTCTGCACCTTTATCCATCCTCTACCCTTCCCAGGTTGAGCTTGTGGAGCTACCATACACTTTTATGCCCACTGTCTAGCTCTCTTCCAGCTGAAATTCTCTGCCTCCCCACATTATGAAGCTTCCTCTCTTTCTCTCTCACTCCTTTCCCTTGATCCTTTCCTTGCTCACAGCCCTGCTCTGGCCCCAGCACATCCTCATTGCCAGCCCAGGATGTGCAGGAAATGGGCAGGCAGGGAGAGCTGGAATCAGCCCACTGGCCTCAAAGTGGTGGCCTCAAAGCAAGAATGATTTCCAGGGCACTGAAGGCTCTGTCCTCAGACAAGGGCCCCCTCAAAGCTGCCAGGATGTGGTGCTTCCACAGCCCCAAATGCAACTCGCAGCTCTGCAGTCCTCTTTTTTGAAAAAGAAAGAGAACTCCGACTAATGCCAAAAGGAGGACAGGCCTGCTGGGGATTGCAGTTCACTTTTTAATTTTGAGATGCCTCGTTAGCTCTGGGCCGAGCTGAGTGGCTGAGAAGCGTCAGCCACTTACTCTCCTCCCCTCTCTCCCATCCCCTTGGAAACCCATTAGGGCAATGAGCAGGTCGGTTCTCAGGGGTGGCGATGAGCGCGATGGGCTCACCTAGAGATGCAGCTGAACTAGCGGGGCACAAAGGCGAAAGGGGCAAAGTTGGAGCCATACAGGGGTGCTGGAAAAGTCTGGGAGCAGCTCCTCCAGAAAGCCATTCTGGCTCAGACAAGGTGGCCCATGGGCTCAGGAGCAATGGGATGGCATTGAAGGGGATGCTTTAGAGGAGTGTGCAAGAGTAGCAGGATGTAGAGCAGTGCACGAGGGCCCTGTGGGTCAAGGAGAGATGTAAAGCCCAGTCCTCATGGGCTGGGCAAGGAAACAGCCTGAAGCTGAAAAAGCAGAGGGTTATTGCAGAGAAGGTATAAGGGCTTTGGCTAGAACTGTGAGGGGGGATCTGGAACAGACTTGAACAAGGGATCTGTGGTGCAGGGAGAAAATTTGAGCAGTGCTGTTGGTCTATTGAAGAGGAAGATCTCTGTCCTGGTACTACAAGCACACCAAGAGTGAGGCACAAGGTGTTTTGGCAGGGTGTATTTGGGAGCATGCTCAACGCACGGGAGCATGGCAGCTTGTCTCACAGGGTGACCATGACAGCTGTGTGGGATCCTGCTGGCCCTGGCTGGGGAAATGGGCAGCAAGGGGACCAATGCCTCCTTTCAGCAGGTGTGCTGCAAGTGATGTGCTGCAAGACAGGCCTCAGTATAGAAAGCAGCGTGTCCACAGTTTAGGATTGTATGAGCAGGGGATGCTGCAGATCAGATCTGGGAAGCATTGCAGAGCCAGGGGTGAGGTCGAGATAAGGAGCTTTCATAGCAGTGCTATGGTTATTGCAAGTGCTCTTAGCCTCTTACTTTCAGAAGCATTAGTTGCATAGGAGGAAAAAAAAATAAAACAGACAAATGAAGACTGTATTGCCTTGGGGTAGAGAAGGCAATGAAGGAATGGCAGGAGGAGCCCACTTGAGCTCAGTGACTCAGCTGCTCTCTGATGGTTGAAAATTTCCAGCCCAAAACTTTGCAAGAGTTTCAGACAGATATCTCTGCTACCCAGGAGTGGATGGAAGAGGATTCTGTATGGTTTCACAGCATCTTTTACAGATATGGTTAGCTAAAAGCAGGTTGAGGATATTCGCTGTTCCTTGTCCCCAGGCCACCTAGAGAGTGCGGGAATCCTGTTTGTTTTTTTTTTTTCTTTTCCCTTCCTGGGGTAATGTGTGCAGTGTCTGCAAATATCTGGTAAAAAGGGAATGATCAGAAGCCTTTGTGATTACACAGTAAGTCCTTGTTTCAATGACTATGGGTCCAGCAGCCTCCCCTGCTTCATTTTTGCCTCAACTTCCCTAAAGAGAATTAGAGCTTAGGGAGTCTTGGCTCTTCAGAGGGACAAAAATGAGCCTGTGCTATGCTCCTCGTCTGCTCTGTCATAGAGACCTGGATTCTGAGCTCCCACATCACCCTCGCTGTGTCACCCCTCTCCTCCGAGAGCCAAATCCCTCCTTAGCGGCAATATCTAGGCCTCCCTGCTCTCCCTCCCCTGCACCTCCCATCCTCAGCCCCTCTCTCCTTCCTCACACATGCACCTCATCCTGCATCCCAGTGTTCCTGCTTGTTCCCTGCATTTCTTCTTCAGGCAGCAGCAAGGGCCACACAGAATTCAATGAGCATGGCATGAATTCTCAGCCGTTCCCTGTGTAACAGCATCACTTGAAAGTCAGAACTGTAAAAATAAATGACTGCTGATGCATAAAGTGTTGCAGTGAAACATCGCCAGTAGTTCGGGTCTCTGAAACCAGTGGGCTGGGAGGCTGGGCGCTGTGCTGGCTGGCAGGAACGCAGCAGCAGGCCGAGGACGCCGAGCATGGCCAACCAGCCTGGGCTGCTGGAGAGACCTCGCCAGAGTGGTGCCGTGCCATGAGGGAGAGGAGCTTGGCACCTCACCACAGGCAAGATTGGCAGTGTTGTGTGTTGTGAATGTTCCCTGACAATGTCCCTGAGAAGCCTGTTTTCTACTGCGTATAACGATCAGCCATGCTGGCTGTGGTTTTTGTTTTTCCATATAGTTTGCTTACTTTGACTTTTCTGAGGGGAGGGGGTAGATTTGAGGCAAAATGATTCAGGCATTTCTGAAAACAAGACGACGCATGTAAATACAACATTTTTTCCTCTTTCAAAATGTTGCAGGGCTGCAAAATGGCAGCTCTTCCAGTAGGCCTGGCCCCAGGTGCATGCAAAGCAAGCAGGTGCCCAGCAGCTGCTGGGCCAGCAAAATGATTGTGGTCCCACCACCTATTTTGTCTGTTCAACATCCCAGACTGGCTGGTGCTGCTGAGGGAAGGGTCAGGGTCTATGGGGCTGAGCAGCTTGGTGTGTGAAGCAGGCAATGCTCCCCAGGTCACCAGACACTGGCCCTCCTGGTGGCAGTAGGAGCTGCAAGCCCACCTTTCCACAGCTCTGCCCACAGTTCTCTTGCTCCCTGTTTGTGGCAAAACTGTTTAATTCTCCGAGCAGCCAGATCTGTTTTTCCCTTTGCTTCTGACATGCCTTCAGTCAACTCTCTCACTCACGCTCTGGGGTAGGGAATTGAGACTTTAGCTGGAAGGCACTGCACCCACCAGGATCATGTCCTTCATCTTCATGTTCTACAGGACACAGTGCCCAAACTTGGACACAAGATTAAGTTGAAATTCGCAGAAACATACTAGAGTGGGAAATATCGTTCTTCCTTTCCTATAGCCAGGCAGGGAGGAGAGAACAGCTCAGGATTTGAAAACAGAGAGATGAAATATGCATCAGAGGAAGAGAAGGAGTAATTGTAGAAGGAGAGGCAGGGATAGACTGGGCAAGTAAGCTAGGGTGTAAGGAGCCATTTCATGGTGAGACTGCTGTGGACCTCTGGGGAGGGACTGGAGCTGGCAGAAGGCAGAGAAGGTAACTTGAGTGGAACAAGGGGGCAGGAAAAGAAGATGTAAACATCACTGGAGAGGGCAGATGGAAGCGTAAGAGGAGAATGGTGGAAAAAAACTGTGAGGGAGAGTGGGAGGATGTGAGAAACCCGTGAGAGAGAGGAAGAGGCTGAGCTGTATTTTGGCCAAGGAGGGCGAGGAAATGGGGATCTACAGGCCTGGTGTCCTGACTTTGCCTGGGAGGCTTTTCCCTACTAGGGATCATGGGGGATGGGACCCTGATGGAGCAGGAGCCTGGAGCACTGAGCAGCCTGTGGCCTGCACTGTGTGGGGACAACAGCTAGTCAGGGAGAGAAAGAGCCAATGCAGAGGAGAGAGAAGATGAGGCAGAAAAAACCTGGCAGGAGAAGGCCTGCAAGACAGCAAGGACCACTCTGGAGTCACCTTACTAGGTTAGAAGAAGATGCTGGGCCATGTGGATTGCACTCCTTTTCAGAGACCCTAATATCCCCAGATCCCACCATTCCTCTATGGTCAACAAATGCCAGTGTAACCCAGGACCAAAGTAAATGGATATGCCCCCAGGAATGGTAGTAGCCCTGCTCTGCTGCCTGGTAGGCTAAGGAATTCCTGGTAGGCTAACAAATGGGTGTTCTTGGTCAGCAGACTTGGCCACAGCTGTACAATTGTGCAGCCCCTTCTTCCTCCCCCTTTACATGACTTCTGGCCCCAGATCATGGGTCACATCATCTCTAGAACTAATGTAGAAGGAAGATGACAACCTCCTGCTGTTATGTCTTACTTCGTTAACTCAAGTGGCAGGAAATGAAAGGATCCAGTCCTTCTTGGGACATATGTGGATGTTAACACATTGCCACATGACGGAATTTCTATTTTTTTCAGTTTGCTCTTTTTATAGGAAATACATACTGTTAAAAAGATTTTTCAGGGTGTAAAGTCAAACACTCAAGACATCAGAAACACCAGAACTGAGATTGTTTCGTAGAGCCGTATTTGGTCTGCTCGTGCCTGGGCATCAGGAAGCAAGAAAGAACAGCGAGCTGTTCTTTCTTGTTTCCCCTCAATAGAAAGGGGACTTGCTGGGAGCACGGCAGTGGGGACTAGATGAGGAGATCAAGGCAGACAGTTAAGACAGGTTGAGCTAGAAGAGACTGGGAGCAAGATGCACATCTAGTGCAAAGAGTGGGACTGAGCAGGCAAGGACCAGCCTGGACCCGTGCCCTTTTGACAGCTCTGGATTCAGACCTGCTGCTAACACAGAATTAGTTGTTTTTATGACTGTTGTCAAGCACACCAGTACAGCCTAAACATGTACACAGCTTCCCTCTGAGGGGTCAAAAGTATCCCGCACTGTGGTATGGCCAGTAGTGAGACACTTGATTTTCCAGAATATTTAGCAGCATTATATTGAGCACACTGTATCTTTAAAGCACAGCTCCTATTGATTTCAGCCAGAGCTGTGAGTGCTCAGCTGCGGTGCCCCAAGAGAGAAACATTCAGACTTCATGAAAACCTGTGAGGTGCCTTGCATAGCAGCATGCAGGAAAACCTGTGTGAACCTGTGATGTCTGAGTCCTGGAGAACAGGATTCAACGGCGATCTTCCTTCCTTTCCTGGAGGTCTGCCTCTCACTCACTGCATAGCTATCAGCTTCTTCCCCAAATCAGGCAGGGACTCTGCCAAAAGTGTTCTCCTTCACTATATAATCCTGAGTCATCTTCAGAACAAACCTATCCTCTGTCAAACAAGGAAGGGGAATGAGCAAGGATCTTGGGGATTGTTTAATAAAGAATTGCCACTAAAACATCCATTCAGCAATGGGCATCCTTATATCTGATGAACATTTTGAGAGCTTGCTAATTGTGCAGGTTTTTTGTGTGCAGTAATATTTTAGGACATGAGACTCGTTCTTTCCTCCAGTGTGATAAAGCTTGGGAGCATCTCTTTGCATGTTGAACATATTCATGAATTCCAATGGAGACCCACAAGATCTTTATTATCCTCCTTCAGAAACTGGAAGATCTGACATAAAGTGGTCAGAGAGGGAGTTTTGGGTGGTGTGACCAAGACAGCAGTGAGGATGAGGTCTCTTGACTCTCAGCCTGCAGTCAAAATGGAGGTGGATATATAAACAATTTGCAAGGCTGGCCAAGAGCAGTGCTTAGCAACACCAAGTGTTCACTGGATTTGATAGCAAGTGGAGGGCAGGTAGTTCTGTTATCATCTATTAAGCCACCACACTTTTGCACTACTGGAAGTTTTGATTCTCATGTCTGCATTAATCCAGTATAATTGCATTTGGTTGCTCTTCATTTTCCTTTTAACCCTCGTTTTTTGTAGCTTTGCCCAACCATTCCACTCCACCACAGACACAGATACTTACCAGTGCTGTTGGAGCTAGTCCCTGGTAGTGCACTGTAACCAGTGAAGGACTATGAGATCTATTTCTGTAATAGAAAGACCTCGTCATGATTTTAACAAAGCATTTATTCCGGGAATTTTGCCTCTTAGGCACAGCTTTTTTATGGTTGAATACAATATATTTGAGGTATTGATTGTAAAATAATTCCAATAATTCTTAATTGATTAATTAGTTAACAGATCAAAAATAGGTTGTTGTTTAGAACTAGTCTGGAGGACGTGTACCATCTCACTTGGACACTGAAGTCAAATCGTATTGCTCTTCCTCAGCATTATCTACATAACATCACCATTTCTGTGAGTATTCCTGCCAATAATATTCTGGGGGCTGTCACTGAAAGCAAAATGCAAAAAGAGTACGAAACTTGTCAGCATGAGTCCTTCTGATTAGTCAAAATATACTCCATAGTCCTAAATCTATTCATTGGAATAGCTTTACATATTGCATTGTTCATTCCTTAAAGCTGCCAATAGCAGTCATGCAGAAAAATATCTTTTTTACCTGTACAGTGCAGAACATAAAGGCCAAGTGATACGTTGTAGCGTTACCTCTACATGAAACAGACTGTGTGTGCACATCATTTTTCTCACCTGATTCAAATAAAAGGCTACTAAAGTGTCAGGCTGAGTTGATGTAATATAGTTCTTTAGTGGTAGTCACAGTATTTGGTGTGGAAGATCCATTCTTGCAGACAGCCTTTGATGGGATTTGTTATGTGTTTATTTATATCTTGATATTTATTGGGAAATACCAAGGACAAGACAAATGCTGTGCTTAGTGATGGCATAAGGCCCATTCAAGCAACTCACATCACATACATGAAAAGAAGTGAAATACTAGAAGGTGGAACCCTACAGCTGGAATTGATCTGTGGAATAAGCAAGTATACTGTAGATCAGGGATTTCTCTTGTTCTTATTAAATGGAAGACAACAGAATTCTTTTAGTCATACCTTATTACAAGTCAGTAAAAACTCGGTTGTTTGCTTTGAGTAGGAGATGAATTTCAGGGAGGTTTGGAAAACACTGCACGTGCAATTCCAAGAGGCTATTCTTCTGTTTTCGGCATTTATTCTTGGTTCTGTGTCAGAGTTAGGAACTCTTTTTCTTCGCTGATCTTTTCTTTCCCCCCTTTCCCTTTCTTCTCTTTGCAGTCCTAGTGGAATAGTGCTGTTAAGTAATTGTGCACTTAGAGATGTCTGTGCTTGTGACAGGGGTGAGCCTCAGCCCAGTCTAGCGTGGCTTGAATTTCCCTCCCTAGACCTCAGGACCTCTTAGTGCAAGTCTGGGATGGTTCAGAGTGCAGCTATAGTTGGAAAAGAGCCTCTGTAAAAATTACATCTTGTTGTTCCATATTTATTCTCCCTCAGTGGTTTCCATGTCAAATTTGCTCAGTTTACCAGTCAAAACAAGATATTTCTACCTGCCAGCTCTGCCAGCTCAGCCTGGGCTCCAGAAATCAAGCTGTGCTCTCTCTGCTCTGGACATCATCACCAGCCAGAAAGGATTCTGGAATCAGGGCTGAGTGGAATGTGATTTTGATTATGCACAAATATAATCTGATCTCAGGTAGCATTATTGGCTCTGTGTGACAAGTAGCAACAAGGCTTCTGCACTGTACAAACATTGACTAAGGGGTCTTCCCTGCTTCCTGTAGGCTGATGGACTTCTACTAGTCTGTTTTACACCTAGGAGATACCGACAGGGCAGCTTGTTTGAGTTGACACAGAAAAACTTGTGACAGAGCAAGGGGTAGAACCAGGAAGTTCCGCTTCACGCTATTACCTTTTATTCACAAGAGCAGACCTGAACACCTTTAGTGCTCTGGTCCACTGCTCAGTCACCAAACCATGACACTTTCTTCGATTGTGGTAGCCTGTGAAATCCCCAAAGGGAACAAGTACATGTACCCACTTCTCACTGCAGAGAAATAGAAGGGGCGGAACCGTAGGAAAATCTTTCACCCAAATTGGGCATTAAAATTGTTCAGAAATAGTTCCCTTTGTGATGGATGGGACAGGAGGGCATTCCCCAACATCCATTTCAGAAAATGGATCAGTTAGAGCTGGTTGAATATTTTTAAAATTATGTGTGAAAGATAATATATTCACTGTTATGAACATGTCACATTGTAGAGAAAGTGGGATGTACTCGCTATTGCACTACTTCCAACCTTTACTTTTCATATGCTTCTGTAATGACTTTCACCACAATCTGTTGGCAAAACCTGACATGAGGGCCTTCTATGTCACAATACAGGCCTCAGCTCTCACAGCCAGCAGGGTCATTTCAGCCACTAAAAGCAGTTTTAGGCTTTTATCTACTATGCAGACTGGCCTCTACTAGTGAGCAGTGACCCAGAAGTTGGTTCCTATGACAGTTTGTTGTCAAATGCTTTCTTTTAAAGCCAAGGCTAATCCATCTCAGTCAGCAGAGGAGTGAGTATGCCAAACATGCCACTACATTACCAGTATGGGTATGGTAGTGGGGGTATGGGGTAGACCCATGGTAGTATGGGTAAAAACTACAGCAATGCCGCAAAACTGGGCCTGGTTTCCTGATCCGGAGGTCTTTCAAATACCTCTGTTATCAGTTACCAGGCAGTTCCTTGATATTCTTCTTGCTCTTCTCTTATACATTAGCCACTGTGAGAGAACCCACATGCAGCTCTTTTGTTAAGTAGTTTTGCATTAGTTAGATGGCAGGACATGACTCCTCCAGGTTGTGGGAAGCCTGTGCCATGGGAAAGGCTAGGATTGGGAAGTGTATTGAGCTACACTGAGCAGCTCAGCTCAAGAATACATGAAGAAGGGGACACCCCGCTGCAGTTGGCAGAGCTCTGGGCAGGACACTGATGATGGCTATCCCAGAAGAGGAGGCCACCTAGGTTACAGGTTGGAGTTTACTGGTGGGATATTGTTACTGGTGGAGGAATCCTCCTTTTCCAGCTGGGGAGAGAAAGTCCTGCTGTGGAGCCAAGCTGTACGTCATATCTGCCAGAAAGCCATGTGCAATGGCATCTGGGACAGAGTTTTTTACAAAACACAGGGCCTTGGCTTCATGCTGATCCCAGTGATAGCAGACGTAAGCTCGCAGTGGCTTCAGATTTAATGTGGGCCTACATATTGCAAGACCTTCCCCTAAAACAGCCTCAAATCTGCAAGGCCTTGTGCATATCTGCAGATCTTGCTCATCTGTTTTAGTAATGCTGCTTCTACATGTATCATCCATTTGAACAAAGCTCTACTGAAGTTTCACTGGGCTGAGACTGCACTGACAGAGTAATTGAACTAATCCAGATATTTTTTCTGTTTTAGAGCAGAGAAAGCCTGGCTAGTGCCCACCAAAGCTAACTAAAAAGTGTGGTTCAAACCCTTGAGGAGAGCAGCGGCTGCGGGAATCAAAGGTGTGACGGACACCGTCTGCTCTGTTCTCATAGTCAGGAGGGTTTATATGTTAACTAAAAATGAAAACATCTCGGCATATCTATCTCAGCTTCGGAAGGAAATTTTTATAGAGGGGGGAGGGTAGACTGTGAGTGGAATTTTTCTTCTTATCCTCCTTTCATAGCAAAAATAGAAAAACATTGATCAGACATTTCCCTACATGTTTTTCTTCTCTTTTTCATGCTAGGTCCTTGCTAGTATTTGACGCTAGAGAAAAAAATGATGAGTACTCAAGTTAATAATGCATGATTATTATGTTGATGAATTGCTGGAGATTAATATATATGTAAAAGCCCTGCAAGATTCGCTCATCCATGAATCCTGAGTGAAAGCAATTATTTTGGTGAACAAATGACAGTTAGCTGTATCTCTTAATAAGAAGTGCTAGGGTAAAAGGTGGCCAGGTAACTTTGGTCCTGGTGAATCCCCATGACCCTCTTGCAAACTGATCTTTGCTGAAATTACAGAAACATGAGCCTACAGGGCCAACTGTTCAAAAGTGACCGATTTACAAACTTGAATTCTCCCTCCTACACCCTTCTCGCAGTTCTCAGTCATCAGCGAGTTAAGTCAGATTTTCTTTGTCTTGAGACTGCAGAGGAAAAACAGAAAACCGTGAACATGGCATATCCAAGGGACTCAGAAAATGGAAGACAGAAACATACAACCCCATATGTAACATTTGGAAAAGGGGAAGCTGGCTTATGTGTGCGCTTTTCCTCTCATGAGCGCTAACTTGAGCTCATGCTTTTAACGTGAATGTCATGATATTTTCGGGTCTGACTCACCGCTTTCCCCGCTGGTAGCGCTCACACCATGTGCCATCCGTACCACCAAGCTGTGGGCGTGCAGGTGACCCCAGGCCCAGGCTCCATGGACACAGGCTTTGTGCCATGCTGGGGATGAAGGAGAGTGTTTAGCACCACCAAAACATCACCCAGGGAGGATGGTGGCAGCTGACCCCACCATTCCCAGCATCCCTGCCCCAATATCCTCACTCGCCCGGTCAGCCACCACTTCCCTTCCCTCCCCACTGCGCCGTGCGTGTCCGGCAGGATCACATCCAGGAACTAGACAGCACGGCATCCCTTACGGCCAGGCGCCTGTTAACAGCAATGAGGAGGTGTGACTAACTCATTAAAACTGAAAAACAGGGAAAGAAAGGAAAACACCTTCCTGTCGTCACTTTGATAAAAATGACAAGCCAAGATATTTTGTTATTGGTACAAATATTTCCAGGACGGAGTAATGGATTTCATATGAATGGAGGAGCTTGTGTTAACCCATTTAAATTAATTTGGTTCAGCTCATTTTCAGCTAAGGGGATTAGGTGGCTCAGGCTGCCGTAGTGCAGGAGAATGTTCTCCTGGAAAGGTCACGTACTTGAGCGTAGTCTGGGTCTGCCACCATGTTGAGGAAACTGCCCTGGGTACATGAGGAGAACAGGCCTCCTCTGCCTGGTGGAACAAGTGGTTCTGAGGCTCTCCTCAGTACTTCTCTCCACAGTAGCAACCATAATGTCCCACAGGCCTTACCTGCAGCCACCCTACCAGTGCTGGGTGCAGGAGGATCCTGGGTGGTGGGACCATGCGTCCATCGCCCATGGAGCAAAACCACAGGCTGGGCTGGGTTGGAATAGGATAGGATGGCCTACCCCATATGTAGCTGGGCATATGAAGGTGGTGGTGGGTTTGCTCAGGGCTTCTGCATGGTGTTGTGGGCAAAGCTGTTGCCCCAAAGCACAGTGGGCATGTGCTCCCCTGCCAGAGTGCTGCTGGAGGCATGAAGGAACCTTCTCAAGTGGGAAATTGTGAGGTGTGGATCAGATGTTGCTCATGGAGGACAGCGCCTGGCATGTAGTGTTCTGCTGCTGCTCTGTTATAATGTGCTATATAATCTGCTGAGGAAACCCTGTTGTCCGCTTGCATGTCATCCTTGGTGGAGAATAGATAAGTGCTGAAGGTGGTACCTGGTATCTTTGGTTTTTCCCGGTCAGCTAAGCATAACCACAGGAAAATGTGATGCTTTGTAGAAATGCCAAAATCTGTGGTGAGGGGAGGAGAGTGAAAGCAAAAACCTCCAAATTAGCTGTACGTGCTGGAGGCTGCCCAGCCAGGGAGCCATGTGTGCAGTGCCCTGGGCGGATGTGGAGAGGAAAGGCCTCCAGAGCAGCCTAGTGAGCAAGCCTGGCTCCAGTAGTGCAACCCAGCAGGCTAGGGGTCAGCCCTGGCCTCCCGAGGCGGCGCTGGGCCTCCAACCCTGTCTCTGGCAAAGAAACCTGTGCCTATCCCCAGCAGCCTCTTCTGCAGTGCACAGCCTGCTGTGATCTGGGCCAGGGATCCTCTTCTTCAGAGGACAGCTTGTACTGGGCAACCTCAGTGCTCTTAGTGTGCATACTATTAAAGCAGTGATTGCTTGAGACCTACTAGTGATGCCAGGCTGGAAACAACCAAATCTGGTTGTGTGATGCAATTATACATAAATGAGAGCAAAAACCTGCAAAGCATATTGAGTTTATGATAATTCTGGAAACTTATTTTCCCCCATTTTTCAGTAACCTTAACATGTCTATTAGGAATACAGAAAGCTTGAGAAAAATCTCTTCATCACTAAGGATAACACGCATTTAAAAGTGACTTCTGAGTATTGACCTAGGCCCCTATGAAGAAAAGATAGTATCCTGAGAAGTTAGTGGGTTTTTTTTCTTAATGCTGGAAGTGCTCTGTGCGTATGTACAAGTGCTTTGTTGAACTGAACCCACTAGTAGTACAGAAGCTCTAAAGGCTTGGTGTCTACTCTCTTGTTCCATTTTAAGCCTGTATATATGAGAACCTTGTTTTTATTCAGTTAGGGTAGCTGTCTACTACCATCTTTTAAAATCAACCTTGATTTAGCTTCCTCAGTAATCCTTCAATACCTTTGGGACAGCCTTTACACTGTTCTTGCAGCCAACAGATTGTTCTCTCTAACTTCTAAATTTCCATGGGATATTTGCAATATCCCACACTAATACCTTCTAATCCATTAAAAATACCCATGAGATAGATTAGGTAATCCACTGTGCCTTGCAGATTGTGCTCCCTAGCACTCTGCTTTCCCTAAAACAGACACAAAATGATTGCTGTATCTGCATTGGAAAAGCATTCTTCCTCCAGAAGGATCCTCCAGCATTGGCTCAGTGGCAGGCACAGCTTGCTTGGGAGAGGGAGGGGAAAAAATCCTCTGTATCTATTCAAATCTACAGGGACAGCTTCAGTAGACAACATGTTGGAAATGTGGCTGTTACATCAAGGTTAACCTGTAAGTTTGTAAAGAGCGTCACAAGATAGTAGTACTTGAGTTCTGTCTCCTCCGCAAGTGCTGCGTTGCCTGAAGAACTGGCTTTACTGCTTCCTTGGAGGAAAGCCTGGCTCTTATTGAAGCCCATGTGTTTTTTGGTGATTGCATATTTCAAGCACCTGCTCAGGTGCTGTGCCCAGCTCTCCTGGTTCTTGAGCTGCCAGGAGGTGGTATGATTTATGGGCTTGGCTGCATCCTCCTTTAGCTGTCCTATCAAACCTGGTGTGCAGTCCTTGATATTGCTGTTTTCGTAAGAACTTGCTCTAAAGTTTCCATTTCTAGGGGGAAATCCTTAATATTTTCCCCATGTTTAAAAAAATTGTCATGCAAATTTGCTGATCTGCTCGGCCAAAACCAGGCTTCCAGCCTGTGTCATTATGCTCTCATTAGCTTCCTTGCACAGGAGTGTGCTGTGTCTGGGAAGCCTAGCAAAGTTAGGCACAGTCTTGCTCCCTGTGTTAGCTTGATGGCTTACAAAGTGCCAGGCACTCCTTAAAGAAGCATGGCAAAGGAAGGAAATCTTCCAGGCAGAAGGAACTGTTTTCTGCCAGCTTAATTGCAATTTCCATAAGAACAAGTGTTAGATGCTCCTGCTTCTGCAAAACAATGCATCTCTGTGGAAGCAGAAAGCATTGACAGTCCCATGTGTTCTGGAGACGGGGGCCCTATATTTCAGCTAAACAACACTGCTTTCCTCACATGAAGTACGGAGACTTGCTAGCAGCAGCAAGTCCCTTATCTTCCCTGTGCTCCCAGATAGCAGAAGGCAATGCCATATTTGCTGTCCTGCCACAGGATCATTGCTTCTCTTTCTGGCAATGTATAACAGTGGCCTAAAGTGTAATGTCATGATATGATTTACTCTTATAAATCCAGTGGATGTCATGGAGTGACCCACCAGGAGTAGGGGGAGAGCTTTGATATCAACCTCTGTTCAGTGTTTCTGGCCGTTGTGCTGAGCCTGGCGAGCTTTTTGTGCAGCTATCATCAGCTGTGGGGTAGGGGAGAGGTCAGCATGAGGCACAGAAATAAGAGTAAAAAAATAGAAGAAGAAAGCTTGAAAAGTGTTTAATGTGTATTTAAAGCTATTTTTTGCTGGGAAAAAATCAGCAGATTCTTAAGTGACCTCACTGATCTCAGTGCTTCTAGGTGTTGTCCATTCCATCTATGCTAGAAGAAAGTGGCTCCCAAAACACTTCTGGTTTCATAATACATGGGCAATGTTTCTTGTTCCTTGAGCAATGTTAACTCTTGCTGTGTTTGTGCTTGATGCTGTGAGTAAATAAATAAGCTAAAAAAAAGGAAAAGAAACAGAAACTTATTTTTGGAAATTTATTTAATTTGGCTTCTGTGTACCCTGCTGCGATAGCACCTCCTAGAAATGCCCCTCCAAACTGTTATAGCAGAGCACTGCTCTTGCTTGAGAACTGTGAGAACGGCCATAATGCTGGTTGCAATTTAAATTTTAAAATCCATGTGTATTATGAAGGGGGAAAAAAGTGTATTTTCAGTCTCCCTCTCCTGGGAGGTAGGTGTAGATTATTCCAAAGGGAACTCAAGCATGCTGAGAGCAGGCTGGCTTCTGAGGGTGTTTTAGAAGAAACTATAGAGGTGCTTCTTCCCCACTGTGACTCAGGACTTTAGCCTGTGGGCTGAAAACAAGGGTCTAGTTTGAGAGGGATAGAATGGCATTTCTTAGGAGAATGGTACCGCTGGATCCAGACTAGTGTCTTCTCTGTTAGTCAAGGAAGCCTAATGTTGAATTTGAGCTGTGTCCTGCACCTCCAATTACCTGGGAGCTCTTGCCTCCTAACTAACAATGTCTGTCAGACCTTGTAAAATCAACTCGTTGCACATAGCAGTGACGTGGTCCATGGCTTTAAGTTTTAAACAAACTTGGGTTGCCCTGCGGTTCAGTACTGTGAACAGAGCAGGGGGCGGTGGCTTGGGTAAACCTTTCTGTGCAGAAGGAGATGTAGATATTGAAGAGTTCTCCCTTGTCCAGCAAAGCAGGGATAAGAACCCTAAAGGAAAACGTCCTGGAAGTGAGGTTGATCTGTATGCTGGTCTCTCCTTTGGCAAGGCTCAGAATGAACTAACTGCGGATTCTGATGCGAGTGAGGGTCCTTGGAAATGCAGGTGACAAAGAAAAGGCGCTTCAATCCCATAGTCATGTATATCAGCTAAGGTTACCCACCTTGTGTCTGCCTCTATCATCCTGTTTTTGCAGAATAGCTTTGCCAAGCAGGCAGGTCTAGGCCTTGCTGTTCCTGGACTCTAGTGCCACTACTGTCCTGCTTCTGGAGGGCTGAGGATAAGGTTTAACACGATCAGAGTCTATGGCTGTGGATGCATGCCATTTTAGGGTAAAGCACAGTTATTCTATATGAAGGCTTAGTGGCTGAAAACTCTCCTTTTTTTTCCTGGCTGGCTTTACTTAGTCAGCAGAAGACACTGAAGCAGCTTTAATGCTGCTGCAGGGGTCTCTGAAACCTGTTGGAGTCCAAAGATGCAGGGACCAGAACCACTTTGGCTAGTCCCATAGACAGGGTCCAGGCAGAGGACGCTGGAGTTCATGTGTACAGCTCAGTTAAAAAAATGTCCACTCTTGGCCAGAAGAGAAGGTGCCGTATTCCTTCTTCCTGCATGTTCACTGCTCTCTGCAAGGCTAGGAGCTGGGCTGGGCTCCCAAATCAGGCAAACTGCTCCATTGACATCTCTGACTTCCTGCACAAAAGGAATAGCTCCCAGGGTGGGTGCAGTGAGTCTGAGAAGACTTCTTGTCATGAATTTGCCAAAAGTGTTTTTTAAGAGAATGCTGCAGATTGGAGTTTTTTTCCTCTTCTCTGCACTGCTGACATGTCATCTTTGCTTCACTGCTTGGTTTCTGGATACCATACTTTGAGAGAGATATAGACAAATTGGCAAGATGCCAGAGAAAAACAACGTTAATTGTCAGAGGTTTAGGAAAACATGACCTCTGAGAAGAAGGTTGAAGAAATCAGGTGCATTTAATCTAGAAAAGACAGTACTGGTGGTGGCGATGCGGGGAAGGGGATGTCATGGTTTCTCAGTACATAAAAGCTGTTGTCAAAGGATGATTGATTTGTTCTTTTGTAGTCGTTGGGGGGAATGATGAGATGAAATGAACTACATTTACAGCATAGAGAAGGCTTAGTTTGAATACTTAGGAAAAGCTTTTTCAAGTGCAGTGAAATGCAGGAAGAGAGCCTACAGGGGAGATATGGAATTTCTGCTATGATGTCTTTAAAAAAACATCATTAAAGAGGCTCTGAGCTTACCTGGATCTTCCATGAAGAATTTGATTTGTACAGCCTCCTGAGATCTGTTCTTAGCCCTCTGTTCCTGCAGTTTGGGCTGACAGGTAGGCTGGAGACTCATGCCTTTCCCTTAGTGACTGCAAGTATTGGCCCAGCTGGTGTTGCCAAATTTGCATGGTCAGAAAGCATGAGACACCTCAAAATATTGACTGTGGCTCATAGAGCTTGCATTGCGTTATCCTCCACTAAAATATATATATTATTTTTATTTATCTGCTCACTATTGTTGAATCTTTTGGGCTGCATTTGTGTTGCAGTTAGAAATCTGATGGGAAAGAAACCCAGGCTCACTGTGGTCTGGCTTTCTTGGGTAGAATTGGAAGCATCACATCCCTTCATGAAAGGCAGTTGCCCAAGTAAGCATCTAATGTCTCAAGAGGCCTACTCACACACACGTTTTGTGCTGTTATCTCTGCCGCACTCTGCAGCTGAGCTACCAGCATGAAATCTAGAACGGAGGT
The DNA here is from genome assembly GCF_059628265.1 of Tinamus guttatus. Lineage (NCBI taxonomy): Eukaryota > Metazoa > Chordata > Aves > Tinamiformes > Tinamidae > Tinamus > Tinamus guttatus. The sequence continues at coordinate 13,317,371 of NW_028288821.1, read as the reverse complement.
ACTGACCCATGCTGCCATCAGCTCTGGCCGTAGCACAGGCAAACTGCAACACTGAAGTAAGAATAACTTCTCCTGGCATAACATGACTCTGGGATTTTAAATCATGACAAAATAAAAAGTAGAAACAGGAATTGGCTATTGGAAGAAGATTTGTGAACTTGTCTACAAATCTTTTCCAGGCATAAGCTTTTTCTTTAATGGGCTGGTGGTGGGGGTAACAGATTCAGTTTATGCACACATTGGTCAGCCACAGATAAAAGCGTAGACCTTTAATATGAGGCTTACTTCTTTTGCCTCTTCTCAAATCTACAAATGCAGAGCTCTGCCTTTTGGCCAAATTCAGATGACGTTTTCTTGTGTTTTAACTACCCTACTTTTTGTATCCCTCTTCCCTGAAGCTATTATCATTGGCAGATTCAATGTCCTTTGTTTGTTTTGTGTACTACTTAAAGCCTGAATGTTGGACACCAGCTGGTCTAATTTCTCTTTGGGCTGTGGTAGGAGCTAGGACATGCGTTGTTTTTTTTTTTTTTTTTTTTTTCCCCTGCTGGCCTTGCACATGCATCCCTATCCTGAGCAGACTGCAAGGCAGCCTTCGCAACAGGAACAGAGAAGGTGAAATGTCTTCCCTGCGATCCAACTGCGAGCAGATCCAGTAAAGGCAGGGCTTCACATACCTGCATTTTTGGTGTTTGTATGAAGATCACAAGCTTCTGCCTGTGGGAAAAGTGGAGTCTCCTGCTGCCCATGATGGATGGGGAGTGGAGGTCTGGACAGTGCCTTGTGTGGATAAACAGGAAGCATTGCTAAGTGAGTATTAGCTGGGCTGAGCTGAGCCCAGGCTCACAGGAGCAGCACTGTGCTGCTCTCAGCTCCGTCGTTCATCTTGGAGCTGGGAGCTGGATCTCTGGATCTTATCCACGGCTTTGACACTGAGTCACTGCATGACCTCAGGCACTCGGATACCATGGTGATGAACACTGCACAAATGTCCAGACAGATAGATTAGATTGAGTAGACTCTGCATTTGACAAATACTTGCATAGTATTTGTCAGTGCTCCCCTACTATAGCCACCCACTCCAGGCCAGTGGGTCCCATACAGTAGTGGGGAAGAAACACTTCTTTCTTCACTGAGGAAGGAGTGAGCTCATGACCACAGTACCAAAACTACCAGTGGTGACAGACTGGGAATAAAGCAGGCAGGAGGGCAACTCTTCAAGGTAGCAAAATTGCATGGCAGCAAAACCCAAGAGCTGGGAGAGCTGGCTTCTTCCCCACTCCATTGCAACCCTGTTATGTGGCACTGTCTTTCTTCACATGACCAATTAGCCTGTAAATTCATCAGGGCAGGAGCTATTTCTCTCTTTTGTGGCTCCTATCACAACAAGGACCTGCTCTCTGGAGGGGAAAAAAAAAAAAAAGACAATCTCTCAAAAACGAAATTTCTTAAAGGTTTATTTGTGTCCCTCTCAGCCTCTGGCAGAATAAAGGGAGAATCGGCTCTTCCTTCTCTGGGAGTGAGTTTTGGTTGTTTCCATACCTGGCTGCCTTGCCGAGGTGAATACGGCAGAGATGTGGCTAGGAGTATGCTCTGTGCACAGGGCTTTTTGAAGGCTCTGCTAGATTGCTTGGGAGTGCCCATCTCCTGCAGGCCTGACAGTAAGCTCTCAGGGCTGGAGAGGAGCAAGGTCTCTTTAAGAAGATTTGCATTGCGGGGTCTAATTACAGTTGTTGATTCTGATGTTTTCAGTGTTGCCCATATTCCATTAAAGGATAATGCTGCTTGATTTGCAGCAGAGGGTCTTGGTTAACTGTGCACCCAATCACAAGGAAGCCCTAATGACACTACTTCCCCACTTCTGGTAACACATAATTTAAAAATCACTTCATTTCCAGTTATGTGGTTCTCCCCTTTCACCCAGTCTCCTAATTACTTTCTAAGCCATTTCATGATTATCTGCAAATATTTCAGCACAGGACTAATGAGTCCATGGAAGAGTTAATACCTTGAGTGGCACAAAAGCTTGCCATTCCCTTTCTAATACTGTATCTCAAGGAATTGTTTTCCGCTTGGCGTGTGTGGAAAGAGGGGCTTTGATTGCAGTAGGATAGGTCTCTGCTTTGGCTTTGGAACTGGGATGCTAATGGGCAAGGGGATGCACTTGGAAACAGCCCTTTGCTGGTTTTCATACTGAGTGCAGAAAGTTTTGAACAGCTTAAATTGCACTGAAAGGGCTGTCCAGCTGCCTGGCTATGGAAGCTGTTAGTCAGAAGGGCTTAAACAGAATTGGGTATGTGTCTGGATCTAGCTGGAGATGTTGCACATACGAAAGGAGGGAGTGAAGTATCCTCCTTCTGCCCTGGCTATGGGAAACAATAATACATCTCTTTGCACTTGCTCAAGAGAAGGCAACTGGTCAACCTGCAACTGCCTTTCACCGTCATGCTTCTTCGCAAATACATCTTACATGTGGTAGTGAGGCACTTGCTGTGGAATGAGGGTGGTTTGATCACTGGTAAGGGAAAACCTGATTTCCGCAGAAAACGAGGGCGTGGATATGTACCATGGCTCACTGGCTCCTGGGAAGAGGATGTGTGGGAGGGCAGAGTGGGGATGTGCACCCCGATGCCAATAATGAAGTGGGGGATCTGGTCTGTATTTCAAGTGCAGTCCGAGTTTGAAAAGCCACTATAAAAATGGTCTGACCCCTGTGCTCATCTGGTACCTTGGATATTAAAACTCTCTTGAGCTTTCAAGCTGAGTGCTGCAGAGGAATGAGGAAGGTGAAGGAGAGGGGAGTGGATTCTTTTTCCTGCCCATTTATTGCATGATTGTTATTGCTCTGTTCTTTGTATGGTCAAACAGCAACACCTTGTGCAAGCTCACGGGGAGCCTCGTGATATCTCTGAAAACATTATTTGGCATAACAAGAGATAATTGTATAACGAGGGGGTAATTAACTTACAGAAATTAGAGACTCAGGCTTAGGCTGCACTACCCTAGGAGTGAATTTGTAAGACTGGGAGTTAGAGAAATCTACTCCTCTCTGATCATTTGAGCACATGTCTTGAAAATCCTTGAGGCTTGAGGAATGTGAGGCTGTTTCAAATCATATCTGTGCACTTCTGGTGAATAGTGTAATACAAGATAAGGGAAGAGAGCTTGAATGTGGTCCTAATCTGCTCCTTTTGTGTTTCAGGTAACCCTGTCACAGTGGGAATGAGCATCCATATCTCCAGCATTGACCAGATCTCAGAAGTCAATATGGTGAGTAGTTTAAAAATATATAAATAAAAAAATAGCAAACTGTTCTTTCGTTCTCCATTTGAGATACAAATCCAAGACAGTGGCTCCTTGGAGTCAACTGAGATCTGAGATTGTACTTCAGAAGAGAAGGGTGCTGACACTTTTTTCATAAGGCTACTTTTGCAGATCTTTCCTGCAATTGTTGGAAGTAGAGGCACTTGCCCAATAAAGAATAAAGATCTTTTTTTGGTCTTCTTCGGAGATGGTTAGAATTTTTACGAGATGATGGGAACTCTGATTCAAAAGATAGGATTCTTCCTCAGTAAAGTATAAGGAATTCAAATATAATTTCTTCTTGTATAGCGTGACCAAAAAAAAAAAAAAAAAGTTAAACACTTCTCCGGACTGTAATAAATGAGTTTCTCTCCATTTTTTTTTTCTCATTGTACTGGTTTCAGTCTGAGCCTTGCTATATCTGACCTTCTAACCTGTGTTATTGGTGCTGAATTCCTGTTGGCTCCATAGCCTCAGTCCATCTCCAAAGTGAAACAATGCTGAAATTAAACCCTTGCAACACAAGGCAGACATGAGAGACCTCTCACGTGTTACCACCAGGAGTAGGTGTGTATCTACAGTATCAAAGAACAGCCTGGAAGACTAGCACTAGCTTGCTGACATGAGGTAAATGAGGTAGGGTTAGTAAATGCATCTGTACTAGCTCACTTAGGTATGTTTGATGTTAGCTGTGAATGTGTGGATGGAGGATCTCGAGTGGCAGCTCTGGGGCCAGCTGCTCCTTATCTGGAGCAGAGATTCCCTAACCTTTCTGTCCTGGTTGCATGGACATCTTTTCTGGTCATTAATGTTTATGCTTGAAGCAGTAGGTACTTGCTGCTTGTTTCCAGTGGGGAAAAAAAAAGAGGGCAATGGTGACTTTACCATCAGCTCATGACTGCCAACTTGAAAAGCAATTGGAGATTCTACAGGCTTGCCGGTGAAAATGTAGCTGGCAAGCTAAACTAGGTATTTGGATATTTGTACTGTAAAAAGGGTCTCTGCCTTCCAAACAGCTGAGTGCTGTGGAAAGCTGGCAGGGGTCACACTCAGCAGCATCTGCCCTGTTCTTCTCTACTTGACCGAGGTAGAAGAGTCCTAGGCCGACTTAGAGCTCTTGCTGATCAAGTCAATTAAAACTTTGATCTCCCAATGCTCCCGTCCTATTTATCTGTTTCTGGACTCTCCTGCCCTGCTTCCCTGGCCCACCAGTTCTTTGGCTGCTGTAACAGGGAGGAGGGGAAACAATCATCTGACTATTTGCTTTGGTTCTAAATTGCTTGAAATGTCTGAATGTGCCTGTTGGTACAGTCAAGCTTGTGAGTTTCCAGGTTCTCATTTGCAACCATTTGCAAACCATTTGTTTTCAATATTCTCATGCAAGAGGCTTGGAGGAAGAAGGGGTCAAACCAAGGCCTGGAGCATTACTTATCATAAGCGTTGCTGACCTACAGATTAAACCTCTGCCAAATAATTGCTATTTCTTCTTGGTCTGAGCTATGAAATAGATTGCTACGTGCACAGACTCTCCCTTATTGTCCTCCCACTATCATAATTACCTGTATGGCATGTTACACCTCAGGCTGTAATGACATTGACACTGGACAGCATGCACATATGGAAATTCAGACCTTGGTACAGATCTTTGTACCTATTGCACTGAGTAGCTGTGCTTGAGTTTAGGCTCAGTGTAGAAGAGCCAGATGGCTTAACCCAGTTACATCCATCTTGCCTTTCAGGACAAAACTCAAGTCTTAATCATTTCCTCTCTCCGTTTTCACTTGGACCTGAACTCCCCTTTGTGATGAGTTATTTGTCACCACCTTTGCTAGAGCCAGCATGGACAACTCATTGTCAGGCCTATAGCCTCGGAGCAAGACCCAAACTTACATAAATGAGGCAGGAGGGAGTGAGATATTTACCTCAGTTGTTATAACTGCCCTGAGCTTCCTCCATAGATGTAAGGAGAGGACTGGGTGATGCAGAGTCAGGTACAGGATGAATCTCTGGCTGGAAACGTGTTGCCTGTAAGGGATATTCAAGTGCTTTGTCATACACCTCTTACAAGCAGTTATCAGGCATGTTGTTTACTAGTCAAGTAGTACTGGCAGAGCCATTCCCTTAGCAACACTTTTCAAACCTCGTCATGTGAAGGCAATGCTCTCTCCTTCCCAGTGACACTCATTTTCTTCCCCCACAGGATCTCTGAGGGAATGTGTGTGTTTAGTGCTGGATAGAAAGAGCAACGTTCATATCTCTGTGGGGTGTGCAGGAATGTGGCTTCCCAGCACCCTGGCCTGGACCCTCATCCACATGCGACTCTGCGTCTTACAGAATTTGGGGACAGAGCCATCGATGGGCTCACAGAGCGTTTGTGACAGTTGTGGCGCAGGTCATGACTACACTGGGCACCAGTCATGTCATCCTGTGCTTTGATTATCCCTTCTAGCCCCTGTTCTGACTTGTCAAGCATAATCTCCTGCTTGTACTTCCTGTGTGTGTTTGAGAGGAAAGATACACATGAGAACCCACTCAGGATCTGCAAGTGTCATGGGGAGGCAGCTTCCAAAGGCTTTAAAAATCAGAATCATCTTCAAGAACAGATGTTTAAGGAGTGGGAAAGAGTTCTTGTGTGATTCAGGTTTCCAGGATTAAGGGATTTTATGTGCTTCTTTCTTCTGGGTGACAGGTACCCCAGAGAAAGGGCTGCATCTTAATCCTACTTTGGACACAGATCCTGGCAAGAAAAACAAGGCAATTTTTTTTGGCATCCTGTGTGATTGGGGAAGGGACTGTGCAATGAATAAATTAAAGGCACAGAAGTGGTACAGGGTTGTCGTGGCAACCAAATAGCTTCTATTGTTACACAAAGAGTGTTATTACTTACTGCCCCTTGCCGGATAATTAATTAATCCCTAGACATTCTTTCTGGAACAATGGGCCTGTTGCTGAGGCTAGGCAGGCTGAGGAGAGCCCCATCTCTGCCATGTCTGTCCCTGGGACCCCGGAGCTGCTGCTGGCACCCATGGAAGGGGAACAAGTGCTGCCAGTGATTGGCTGTTGCATCATTCAAAAAGTTGTTTTCCATAGCTTTCCAGATGGATACAGTGCTGTGGAGCAACGTAGCTCCACCTGTGCTCTAAAGAGCACACTTTGCCGGCGCTCCCATGGGAACTGTATTCCCAAAATGATGATGTGGTGACATTTAATCCTGGAGGCTGCAGGGTTTTCTGACGGAGCAAAGGCAATGCAGTTATGTATCTCTGCTGGAAGTCTCCACATACACAGATTGGGATGCAATTGCCTGTCCAAGCTTGATGGACTCTGATGCCTTTATCTACAAAGGTGATGCTTCTCCATCTCCTTGAGGGCCATGCCTAGATTCCGTGACATGATACAGAGCAGATAATGGAGTTGTGCTATAGTGCAGGGAGTTTCTAGGTGCATCGTAATGAACACCATAATGTTCTCTCAGTGGACAAAAAAAAAACAAAATGGCACCTTCTTGCAGCCTGTATGCAGTCAGCTGTATTTTAAGGCTCACTCGCTAGAATAATGCTTTATTACTGTGTGCTCATCTTAGCCTTAGTAAGCAGTGCTGAGCTGCAGCCTCTGTTCTTGTCAGTGATTAGAAGGATTATTTTCCAAGCCAAGATCAGTGACATCAATTGAAATGTCTGGGAAAGGACGGCATGGGCCAGGCCAAATAGGTATTGGGGAAGGCATGTTCCACAGACTCTCTGGAAAGTGCTGATCTGTGAAGAGGAAAGGAGTCTGGAGTCCCACACTAATTTGCAAGTTGAGGATTTAAAGGTAGGGTGAAAGGAATCATCACGATGTTCTGTAGGCACTGCGATCTGCAGGGAATGGAAGCATCGTATCTATTAATTGTCCTTTAAGGAAATGGGCTGAACAAATTATCTGGCAAATGTCATTTTGCTACAGATGGTTGAATTGTTGTAAGCATGAAACAGTGTGCTGCTATTTATAGAAACTTGTCGGTTATTTGGTGCTGTCTGGACAGTGCTGCATTCACACCTCTCACTACGGTATCCCAGACACTTACAAATCTAGTAGTACATCCTGGCTCCCGAGGATGAGGAGCAGGGACAGCGTGGACCTCGAGTCACTCTGCAGTCAAAGGAGCACACAGACATTTCTATGTCATTACGGTACACGACCTGAATGCTGCCCAAAGTCACTAACAGATTAATGGTCTGCTTCAGCTGACCTGCTTCGGTGGATCCGTCTCTAACAGCATGGAGCAGTGACTGCCTCAGAAGGAGCTGGAAACCTCCCTCCCACTCCCACGTGTCCGTTCGGAGGACAGCTGTGGACTGACCTGCTTAGGATAGACCGTAATTGCTGGGTGGTGGGAGGAGAGGCTGGTGCTTCCAGCTGTAGCCTTCTCTCTCTAGGCAATCACTGGGGTCATATTTTTGTTGTACCAGCCAGTTCAAGCTCCCCTCAAGCATTAATGAAGTATTTGAATAAGGAAGAAAAATAACCAAAAGCTTCATACCCATTTAAAATAAGAGACAGTTACCCATCATAACGCTTCATTTTTCCTGCCCTATGTTCTGTGCAGTCCTAAAACCAGCTCCCTCCTGTGTATCTCCACAATGTAGGCAGCTTGAAGCATCCAGCCGTTGTTGTCATCGTGATTTCTTTGTGGCTCCTATAATTTATTCATCCCAAGATGCTCTCCTACATCTGCAATAACATTGTTTCCGTTTGTTATAGCACTAGCTTTAAAGTTTTATAAACCTGGTGACAAGTTGAAAAGTTACAAGCGGATTATTGTAGAAGGGCTAGTATAAAAGGGGAGGTTTCCAATGCAAGTGTTTGCAGGAATGTTCAAGGGATGATGCTGGTAGGATCGATATCCCCTTCTACTGGGGGACAGTCTGCAGGGCAGACAGCATAGCGATTGGTGCAGGATTCTTTGCAGAGCTAACCCTGGCACTTTCCTTCATTGCATCCTTCTTCCTTTCCTTCGGGTGAGCCTATTGCCACACAGATGCCGCAGTGTCCCTGTGGGACTGGCTACATTGAAGTTGGCAAACTGTCCCTCATGGCCTTATGGAAGGACCCACTGTGCCTGCTGTTCTCCAGCTTCTAGAAGTGTTTTTTTGTTTGTTTGTTTTGGGTTTTTTTTTTTAAACCAAGTTCTGTCTTGCTCAGAAAAGAAGTTACCTCTGTTCAGGGGAGATGTAAAGCACATCCCAAGACAGCTGTGAGCTGCAAGAGCTTTAAATTTCAACTCAAAACAAGGTGAATCAGGGTGTGTATAAAAGCATTGTTGACTCGGAGAGATCATCCTAATGTCTGTTGTTCCATCACCAGCAGGACATCACTCCTTACATTATGCCAAGTGTTCCATCCATTAGGCATGTTTGAAACACAGTCCTTGCAGTGGGATCTGTCCCAGGGAGGCTCTACAGTTCTCTGTTTTCACTGGGATATAAATGCATACTACCTAACTGAATTTCATTTTCAGCATAACCTGTGTGCACTAACACATGTGCATCACTCTGCTGCATGCTGGGCATGGTTGGTGAGTGCGGGTGTTCCAGGTGGCAAAACTCTGCAGAGCAGCTTTCTTTGATACACACTGCCAGTCTCTAAGGTTGTTCTATTGCAGAGACAGAGCTCCTGGCCCTTGAACCCTTCCAAAAAGTGAAAAGGAAAGGCAGGAAAACATACATGGCTGCGGTCACTGATTTTAGTGTGCGATCTTCAATGCATTCGCAATCTGTTCTCTGACAGTCAAATTGTGCACACAAAGCCTTAGTTTCCCTGAGACTGAAGCAGCTTTTGCATGAGCCTCAGAGGGCCCCCAGCAGACCCTCTGGAGCTCTGCAAGAATAGCAAGAGACATTTTTGTTGCAGCATGCTTCTGAAAAGAATTTTCTGTTGATATCATGTCTTGATTGAAAAAAAAAATAAGGAGACATTTCTTCTATGTATACTCTCTTCAAATATATCCGCATTTTTCTTATTTTGAAATGAGAACGTTCTATTCTGTTGCCATCTCTCTTTAAGAGAGAAATGGCATGCAGGTATTTCCCAGTGAATGTATTCTGTCCCTGGTTATCCAGAAGTTTTAAAAAGGGTTAAAAAGCATTTGAATATTGTAGTCGGAGTTTTCTGGATTTATGTTCTACAAGATACGAGTATGACAGGACATTCTGATGCTGTTCCCCTGTCGCCTTGGGAATCTTCAGTCCTGTGACATACTGAGGTATCTGAACTGTGTGTGTGCACGCAACATCCTAGTTAGTATTTAAGGCTTCTGAATACTGAAGACTGCTAGAATATGGTAAAGCCGAAAGGCAGCTTTGCTGAGCTGATGGACTGGGGATGGTGTCCTGTGATGGTACCGCAGGGCTGGGCTCATGCTGGGTGGCTAGAGGCTGCAAAGAGGTTGTGTGTTTTTTATATGCTAGGGATTTCCATGTGCTTTGATTTAAATTAAGGTATTATAAAGACGCAGCTGAGAAGATTGACTTCTTCAGAGCTGGCAATTCTGCACCTTCCTCTGGCAGTGATTGTTTTAGTACAACTTAGGTCATGCAGTTATTGTCACTTTAAGTCCTGGTGTGCCGGGCTGTAATTCATTGAGTGGTGTCTGCTTGGGAAGTCACGCCGAGGCTGCTCTGTACATGTGAAACAACCTTCTCCTGCAGAGGAGAGCTAAGAGGAGTGGAAAGGGCAGCCACACACAGTTCCTGAGCGCTGTATCCAGCTGTGCACACTGCCATCACTTACATGGGCACCTGGGTGGCCTTCTCCTGTCTCGGCACCTCCAACAGCAACAAGCTTGTGCATAGACATGAGGCCTGTTGGTTAGCGGCAGCATCTTGATGTTTTTTCCACCTGCCAAAGGTGTATTTGGAGAAATAAAAGATGGTTGTGGAAGGAAGAAGAGGAACTTGCAAATCATTCTGGACATCCCATCTCTGAGCAAGTTTCTGCTGCAGGCAGGAGACATAACTGCCTGTTCTGTGGTTCATCTAGAGGTAAAAACCCACTGAACTCCTAGAAACAGCCTTGTGGCAATGTGGATGGCAGTGACCCATCTTCTCTGCTATTGCTGGGTTTGAGGTTGCTTGCAGTGTTGACATCCTGTGATGGACTTCTGAGACTCAGGGTGAGTTTCACCAGCACTTACATGGTTTTAAATGAAAGGAGTAAAGTTTGCAAGTCTGACTGCACCACACTGAATATACCTTTCTTTTAACAGGAATTCCACTGACTGTACTGAAAGATCTCTTGAACTAGGGAAGATAAAACCTCTGGCCTCAGGGGATCTCTGCAGTATGATGGGATGGGGGAGCAGGAGCTCAGGTCTGAACAAACAGTTGTCCCCTTCATGCCCCAAAGACAGGGATGGTCCTTCTATAATAGGATGGAGTTCTTGCAAAAAATAGTTTGAATAAAGCAAACAGTTATGAAGTGGCCTGAAATACTCCGAATTCATCGGTTCTGAAATTGGTTACCAAGAGATTGTCCTGGCTTAGAAACTAGAAAATAGGTCAATGTGACTCATATGTCAATATTTACTGCATTTATGACAATTTGTAGAAGGGAAAAAAAAATCTTCTTTCTGATATCTTCCAGGATATTACACAGATTATTCCACTCCTATGTCCATTGCATTAGCTGTGGTGTTGGTTGACTCTGCAGAGAGTAAATCCACTACCTCTCACAGAGCCTAGTTGCTAAGTAACAACCCCAATATCACCATACAGTATCTTCAAATACTGTGGCATGCTAGAAACTAGAATCTCCACAGAGCATTAGTAACTCCTTCTGAAACTGAGGTCTTGGGGATTAGGTGCATGTGAGGCAGATGGTGGTCCAGGACAGCAGTCATGCCAGGCCACTGCTACTGTCTGCCTGGGTTGTCCTCTGAGGAGGGGACAGCTTCATAGCTAGCCCAAATCAAGGGATTTCCTGTAGTTGTGCTGTTTTGGTGTGTTTTGGTCATTACTGACATCCATGAATGAAGTGTTTTTGTTGGTTGAGTGAATGGTTTGCCATGTGCCTAGGTCAGTTGAGCTGTGAATTGTGGAAACATCACTGAAAGAAAAACTCAGGTGCCTCTCAGCTGAAACGATTGGTAAATGCTGGACTGGGGAACAAATCACTCCCCATGAGAATTTCTACTCTACCACAGTGTTTTCCTCCCAGAAATCCAGTAGCATTCACTCAGTAATTAATGGAGGGTTTGGAGAAAAGTCTTTATCTGCATAACTGGAAATGCTCAGTTAGGGGCATGCTGTCAGAGAGTGGGCTTGCCAGTTTCTAGGCTAGTCCCTAGGTTTTACAGCACTAATGAAATCTGGTGGCAAGGTTTATTGTAAATGTTCTCCCCTTGCACATCTATTTCCATGATGCTCTAATCCCTAAGGAGAAGTTCTGCAAGTCCTCCAGTATCACAAGTTCAAGCCTCAGGAGGACTGAGTCAAACCTGCTGCCAGTGCTGAGAAACGGAGTTCAAATGTTTTATTCACCAGGAGTTTCCCAAGTGAGAACATTTCTGTGCGTTCCCTAAAGAGAGTAAGTTCACTCTGAATTTCTTAGATGTCTCTGGCCCATGGCAGAAGAGAGAAGTTGTTTTGGGGAGTCCATGGTCTGTTTGCAGCATGCTTTGGGCTGAACAGTGCTATGCATTGCAATACTCCATCTGTTCCTGTAGCAGCCAAGTTATCTTTAGATCTGAACACGCCTCAGTGTTGTATATAGTGGCATGAACCACTTCAGCTTGCACTCCAGCATTCCTGGAGTAGTTAGGGTTGTTACTGCAGAAGACTTTGTATAGGATAAAAATGTATTTTTTTCGATTCAGGATTTTCTTCAGGTTTTTACACAGGCAGAACTCCCAGAGCCTATATATGTATGTATGTATATATATAATATATGTAAATATATATCTGTTTAAAAAAGAGCTGTCTGTATTTTGAATAGTGTTCCAAACTGCCACCTGTTTCGGTTGCATCGCTGCAGCATTGGAGAGTGTTACTGCGGAATACTGAAGTGTCTTCCCACAAGTGAGAGCTTCATCTATTTTTCTTGATTGAAAACAAGATTAGATCTTGAGGATCTGACCTGCTGACATCCTGTCATACATACATTTAAAGCGTGTAGCAATAGAGTGTATGTGTGCAAGAGTGTCAGCACCTCAATATAGAATCTAGATGCAAATAAGAGTGCCTGTGTGTTGTGTTGCTATTTCAATATGTAAATAAATGGAGCTATATATAGCTCTGTATATTATGTACATGTTAAGTGAAGGTGGCAGGTATGACTTCTGAGTAGCTTTGCTGTTTCCAAACGGTAGAGCCTAGTAGAGGCTCCCTGCAGGCTCCCTACATCTCTGGGCCTTACTCCTGCCCCTCTCTGCCTCTCTGCTACCACATTTTTCAGGCCTCTGGAGAAGATTACGTGTGGGGACAGGAGCTGTTAATATTCTGAGTCTGTGCTGAGTTGCTAGGCTACAGAGAAAAATGAACATTCAAGGAAAAAGGATGGTAAAAGTGAGAGGATCTGCTGAGCTGTTTGGAGGCCCAAAAAGGCCCTCTAGTACGATTAAAAGGATTATGTAAGGGGAGGGAAGGTGTGCATGCATGTGGGATGAAATGCAAGAAGTCCTTGCTGCCCTGGCAGAAGCGGTCTCTCTGGGCAGCTCCTACCAGAAAGATGGCAACAGAAAGATAAAGGAGTAGCTTCTCTACTGCCCCTTTGGTGTCATTGCTTGCAGGGCATATAGAGCTGGCCTCTTTCGGTCTGTGCTAGGGTGCAGGTTGGACTGTGCCCTTTGGGGAATCCTCCCTCCCTTTTTGGAAAGGACTGGGTTCCAGGCTGAAGCTCTAGCAAAATGAGAAGCAAACCCAGGACATGCTCACAGCTTGCAGGTTAAACCTAATCCCAGCCTTTCATTGCCATAGACCACTGCTGCAATATCTCCTCTAACTTCATTGCAGCTACAGAAGGAGGACCCCTGTCCTCGATGTCCCCATCCTCTGCCCCAGGCTGATGCATTCTAGGCTAGGTCACACCTGCTCCAGACACAGACCCTTGTGTCCATCGTGAAGTTGGAGCTGAGGTTCAAGGGGCCTGGAGGCCTTACAGCACCCTTGTGTGAGCCTGGCTTTCCAGCGTGTCCGTCTGCTTCTTCGGTGTCCCTGCGAGCCACAAGTTAAGCACCCAGCGGCACAGGCGCTGGGTGAGCAGCCAGACCTGCCAGGTGTCTTGTGTTCCTCTTGTGGAAGGGCAGCTCTGCCCCCTGTTCCTGCCTGCAAGATTTCTATTCCCTCTCAGTATGGCTGGCTCTATCAGAACCCTCAGAAAAATTAAACGGTGCCTTTGGGTATTTTTATTATCTAGATACTTTATTTACCGAGCTCACACGGGCTCTCTGCCAATAACTTTCAGCCAGCTCTGCAAATAGAGCTCCTTGGCTCCAGGATTGTTGGTCCTGGTGCTGCAGAGAGCATTCGCTCAGCATGGACATGGACTGCAGCTTGTTCTCTGCCATCCAGTTGGCTGTGAAGTCAAAGTCCGCTTCCTTGTGGTCCTCCAGACCCTGCCGAAGTCTCTGCTGCTTTTCTTCTTGCATCCTGTAATAAGCTTGACTTGTTCAGCAGAATCAGGAATTTCCCGCCCTGCTGCATCTCAGATACAATCGCCAGATAACCACGCTGCACTCACCCATCAGGGTGATGCTCCTATGGCCAAGATTTGGATTGCTAACATGGAAGGATGTATTCTGTGGTCCCTGAGGCTGGTGTGAATCCTGACGGTTTCTACTAGCTTTATCCTGGCATAACTGATGGCAGACTAATCCATAACGGAGGCAGAGCTAGACCTGTTCTATTGTATTACACCATTTGGTCAATATGCTTGATAATAGAAGTTCTTCCCTGCAAACAGTTATCCAGCTGCTACTCTTGTCCTTTTTTCAGTCATGCTAGTATGATTATACAGTGCACTGTTGAGATGCACTGCTGTTGAGGCACTTTATTTCCACCCCTTTTCCCAAACAATAAGTCAATCTTATTGAGTCTGTCAGCAGAGCACATGGTTATACAGTGTTCATGTGTAGAAGCAGTCATCACAGACATAGGATTTGGTCTCTGTACATGCAGATGTTTTGGAATATTGAAGAGTACAATTGTGCAGACGCAGTTTGCATGGGCTTGCTAGAAAGCGGCCTGGTGTTTTTCAAACCATGGAGCTGCCATCTTATTCCTTAGACTTCCCCTAGATATAATGAACTTTATTGCCAGAAGGATGTTCTGCTCTTCTGTCTGCCTTTCCTGCACCTGCTTCCATGCCACTGTGTCTTAACCCTCTCCATGATGAAACTCTTTAGTCTTCTACAGGAAATTAGCACCATCTTCTCCAACCTTTTGGTTAAGCTATTTTGGGCAACCCAAAACTGTGTTGTCCTTTTTGACTGCCATAAGGAATTACAATCTCTAGTTAATATTTTTCTCATGGAGAAGTAGTAGTTTCTGGTGTGCATTGCACCCTTAGCACTTTCATTGAGATCTAGGTATACCAAAGTGCTGCATGGGGGAAAGTTACCTTTAGTGTACTAGTTTTACAGATGAAAAGCAAAGAAGATGAAAGAGATGCTAGAGAATTAGCACTGGTGAGCTGGAATTGATATCCAGGGATGATGTTTTCTAAACTGTCTAATCCCAATGGGCTTTAGGGCTTTACAAGTCTCCCTTTTACCATCCCATTCCTGTGTTTCTTGTCCTGTGCTCTCTGGCAGGCAGTGTCTATGAGGAGGGCTGCAAAACTTCCCCAGTTTGGGGCAGGGTTTAACAGGATTAGCGTCCACTAAGACTACTGGCAAGATAGTGAAAGTGTTTGTTAAAAGCCAGCCAAACACACAGAAATAGGCCCATGGAAGTGAAGAGTTCTGGGAATATTTTAGTGATATTTTTTGTTCTTTAGCATCTTGTTTCTGCTAGAAAGCCTTTTGCTTTTTGATGATTACTTAACGTGAGCATCTCTCAGAAAGCAAGAGGTAAGAAAGGAACTGCAAGGCAAATATTCTCTGAGGGTTTGCACCAAGGCTGTGAAGCCTCTTTGAAAGGGTGTAGGTAGCATGAGTGATCTTCCTGTATCACCTCTGCATTGGTACAAGCCAGTTTTCTTTCTCTACCCTTCTGAAGGCTTTAGAAACTGATATCTTCACCAGTCACTGTTTAAGTGTCTTGCTCAAATTTAATTTAGTCTAATAGGGTAGTTGTTGCATGTTTAATTAAATACAAAGTGATTATTTAAAAACATATTTTCAAGCCTTAATGGTTCTTTATTAGATATGTCTGCATGTGTATGCAGCTGGCCACTGGAAACGGGGGTGCTGTAAGGCAGCAAGAGTGGTGGGCAGGAAAGGAAATACCGGAAAATAGACTGGGAGAAGCTGGGTTGGAGATGGGAGAACAGGAGGTGGGCTACAGGCAGCAGTACTCTCTTCTAGCTTGGAGATGTGCTCAAGGGGGATGTATATGTAGTGTGAGCAGGCAGTAAAAGGTGAAGATGGTTTTCTGAAAGCACCATGTTCTGTTACAGGGCAGCAGAAGCCTAACATAGCATAATCTGTTTTAACTCCAAACCAGAAAGCATGCTGCAATAGAAGCATGCCCTCAACCACCCCTTAGCAGCTATGCAATGGGTGATCATATCACTTCCGTGGAACTTCACAGAGTGCATTAATGCTTGTTCGAGGCACAAAGCCTGTGGTAATGGGTAACCTTATGGATAGCTAGAGAGAGGTAAGGGAAGCAAGAAAAGGGTCTAAGTTAAGATTTTGCCTTAAGCAAATAGGATAAGAATTAGAGAGCAGGGATTTGGAATGACTCGATGAAGCCATTTTGAGAAACCATTTGATGCCGTGGCAGAACCTAGAAGATGTATGCAATGAGCCTGTGTCTCTTGGAGGTGGAGCAAGCCACGCTCTGTGTGCTGTGCTGGTCAAGTCATTCCTGGGATAGATTTTGCCTGAAAAAAGCAGTATACTGTACTTCTCTGGGAGAGTGTCAGCTTGCTCCCCTGCCCTCATTATCCCTAGCCACCTTCTACTTTGCTCTTCTCCTGAAAGGGATTTCTCGGATGGTGACTTGTTGCCTGAAATATCTCCTGGTTTAAGTAGGTATTTGCTATAAGGTATCCTAGGTACAACCAGGAGTCTTTACCCCAGTTTCCAGCCCATCTTTCAATTAAAAGGTTGTGTAAACACCATCCCTTCTTCTCTGTGGCTGAAAGTCAGTCAGACTGATGCCTTGCCTTTTACTGAACTTAATGTATCACTTTGCTTTTTGGCCTCAGCTGGCAGTCTGGGTGAAGAGGCATGCCCTTCTGCTATGTTGGCTTGGTGCAGTAGGTCTTAGCACCAAATATTAGATGAGATGGTTGATCAATGGCTAAGGAACTCCCACCTGGAAAAGGGGACAATTTCTCAATTGCGGTAGGGTTTGGAGTGAAGGTTAGGTCATGACGTGGGGATGGGAAGGCCCAACCATCCTGCTTTTGGAGAATGGGCTCCAGGGTTTGCCAGCCACTAGCCTTCATGGGGAGCAAGCTAAGAAAGCGGAGCAGCAAAACGGTCTGGAATCCACTGATTTATCTTATCTGGGTAGAAATGGACAATCCATTAAGAAGGTAAAGCAAATTGCTTACTTAACAAGCCTGTGTAAGACCTGTGCCCCCCCCGCCCGCTCTGTCCTTGTATTTCCCTGTATGTTTTACACAGCTTCAGTTCTTTGCAGCTGGCTGCAAGCACATCCTGTCTCCTCCCCTGAAAAACAATTCCTCTTATTTCCCCTACCCTCTCTTTGAAATGAAGCATACTATGAAACTCTTGGGTCCGTTAATTTCTCTCCCAAGAATGACAAGAACAGGAGCTGATGTTAATCTTCAAAGAAGTTGGAGCCAACAAACTGTTCATTAGTTGCTAGCAGTGGCAGTTTGGTTTTCAGCAAGTCAGAGGTGCTCCGTTTTCCCCCCCTCTTTCTGGAGCATCTTGGCTTTCTTAATATTCTTTTATGATCTTGGTCAAGGAGACCATATGTCATTTGCTTGTATGAGGTAAGACTTTTATTTGTTGACTTCCCCCTTCAGAACGGAGATGCTTTATCAAAATTGGGGCTGAAAAGTCAGGTGGCACAGCTGACAAAAGAGGCAAATTGCAAAAGCTCCTTTATCCTTTGCGTCCCAAGTAATGCAGCAGCAGAAGGGAGGGCACTGTCCATTGCAGGCAAGTTATTGCTTTCAAGTAGCTTACAAATGTGCTTGGTGAAATGCAGCCTCAGCTAGCAGCCTGCAGTAGCTGCCTTTCTGGCGGAAGCTTTGAAAGTGAAGGTACTACTCATTTGTCAGAGACAACACTGGACTAAGCAAAGGAGACACCCTCACAGCCAGAAATGCTGGATTCTGCATAAAGACCACATGCTGTCCCATGTACGTTACACCTTTCGTTTCTAATCCCAGTTTCTGGGTCTGTTGGAGGTGCCAGTAAGTGTGCACACTTCTTGCTTCTGGTCAGGAGCCTTGTTTTAGTACTGAGGACTCCACAGTCACGCAGAGGAAACCAGTCTGACCAACCTGCCAATGGTATGTGTCTCCAGCGAGCTGTGCAGAGGACCCTGTGAAGCTGCCTCCCCAGGAAGGTTCCTTATGGTGCCTTCTTGCTAGAAGCTAGAGCTTTTCTATTGCACAAGGAGGCTCTGTGTCCTTGGGCTATTCTTTCCTTTTAATCCCTCCCATTTCTAACTTAGACGATCATGTTTCCCACATTAGTGCCTAGAGCTTCCAAGTACTGCTAAGCTCCTGTCTTCAGTGTGTTCATAGAAAGTTCCACAGGCTCTTAAGCAACTTATTAACTCAGGAACTTATTAACTCAGCAACTTATTAACTCAGGAACTTATTTCCACTACCTTGTCTTCACTCTGTTCTTCTGCAAGAACTTAGATGCTATGAGCATTCAGTTCTGTCTGTATTTTTGTGTTTAACCCATACAGTAGTTCTTTCCCTTCTTGCTGTCTCTCTTCTCTGTAACCCTTAAGTATCTAAGTAAGGGTAGAACACAGTCTGACCTGTGGTGTCTCCAAGATGAGCCAAAGGGGTCTTGTGAGGAAAGCCAGTTGGGACATATGGCAGATTTGTGGTCTGCAGGCTCATGTGAGAGGTGGCAGGAGAGAGATGGGCACTGAACTCCAAAGGGACACTGTGTGAAGGAGCAGCCTGGATAGCGGAGAGGGAAAAAAGATGTTTGGAATATAAACCTATGGAAACCAATTACTGAATGCAAACTAATGGTGCCAGATTGTTTTCCTTATTGCTTTGCCCTGCAAAGCAGGTTCCTTCAGATGTATCTACTGTGTCCCTTGATAACCTGGAGAATACGTGTGCATGTTTCACTGAACTTGTTGCTTCTGTGGTTCTCCAGGAAACATCTTCCCCTTTGCCCCCTCTTTGCCTCGTGTGTCAACGTCTCATCTGTTCGCTTATGTGATCTTCGATTTGGGATCTCCAATGAGTTTCAGGAAAGACTGAGGTAATTGATAGGGCTGTAATTATCAGCCTCCTTTCTCTGACTGGAGATGGATGCTAACAACCCTGTGCTCAGGAGCTGGTAGGAGTCCCTGTTTCTTTTCTCACGTGAGGCCCCCAGGTGAGCTCTGAAGCAGATCAGACTGAAGGGAGGAATACGGGGGGATCCCAGCGGGATGGTCATGCTGACAACCTTTCTGGCGGGCTCAGATGCCGTCGTTGTGAGAGCTGAGCTGAGCAGCAGTGCCGAGTGCGGCCCGCACGCAGCTGGGTCGCGGCAGCCTTGCGAAGCAGCGAGGGAGCCCGCAAGGGCTGTGGACTCTGCAGCAGGGAGTTGTGCGACTTGTGAGCTACCCACTGCTGGTCTGGGAGCAAAACAAGGGAGCTGGCCATGGCGGAGAGCAGGTGCTGGTGGAAACGCAGAGAGAAACAGCTTGTTTTGAAAGATCCAAGCTCTCTTAGCATAAGCAGAGTGTGACCTGTGTGTATCAGCCAGACTCCCCAGGGCTCATGTGGGTCTGGAAGAGGCTCTCCTTGCAAGGCTGTTGACAGCAGTGTTTCAGCTTCCTGCAACGGGATGTTGGTCTGGGAGGAGGAGGCAGACATGGCAACACAAGCTATGGTAGTAAAGCCTAGCTAGAGAAAGGTTGCAGGGGACTCTGGAAAACTTGCTTGGGGGAAATCCAGAAGGGCATTGTAGAGAGGCATAGAAATTCTGAGTAGATCCATTCCCTTTCAGTTGTTCCAGCCTTAGTGTTTTGCTTTTCCAAGGTCTCTGCAATGCAACTTGCACGGAGCTGCACTGGTGCAGTGTGGAAAGGGCCTGGTTTGCTGACAGTGGGTTGGAAGGGATGTGGAAACATTCCTATATCTGTCTCCGCTGCCAGGTCACCTCTCCAGCAGCCCCACTGGAGAAGGCTGCTTACCAAGGATGCGTGTCTGGAGAGACAGGCCTCCCCTGCTTATCCGTGGCACAAGCAGCTAAGGAAGCTTAGCTGTGTTGTCCTACTAATATGTTTTGACATTGAGCTGGAAGGAAAGAGCTGGAGGGGTCCATGGGCTCATGGGCACTTTGGTTTTGAAGTTTTTCTTTGAGCCTTCTGGTAAAGGGTCCAATTTTTTTCTCTGCTGGTGATGCTGGGAACCAGCTAGTGGCATATGGGTGGACGCAGTAAGTTGTGAATCCAGTGGTTACTGGGAGGTTTGGGAAAGCCTTGTATTAATGTAAGTGAGAGATAAAACCCCAGAACATTCACGGCTTGGAGAAAAATCTTCTGATTCCTGGACTTGCAAAACACTGCATGCATTGGCTTCGTCTGGCTGTTCTGCTCCTAAGGAAAGGTGTCACCCTTGATTACTATTTTATCTGCCGCTGAAATGGAGACTCTGAGATCATCTCATGAGCTCTGGAGCCCGGTCACCTGTGTGTGATGGAGGCGAGGAGGACATAGGTGTGTGTGCAGACCAAGAACTGATGGCCCAACGGAGCTGCCTGCCGGTAGATGGTGGTGCTGGAGCAGCGGCATAGGTGTAGTTTGTACTCGTCATAACGGGTGATGTGGGGATGAAGGCAGGGCAAGGCTTGGTGCTTTCCCTCCTGGGCGCTGGTGCCTTTCACCCCCTGAAGCGGGTCCTGTCACTGCCTCCCCTGAGGACAGCCGGTAGGGTGCCCTCTCTCTAGGCTGCTCTTGTTCCTCCGTACTGTGCACAGTGCTCGGAGGCAGAGCATCCCTCCTCCCCGGACATCAGTGCTGCATCTGTCAGCGCGTCCGTGACCCCTTTGCTTCTAGGCAGGGCTCTGACCTCTGTGCATTGGACACTTGCCCAGCTCTTTTGTTGCTGCCCAGAAATCCTGCACACTCTTTGACAGAGCTGAGGGTGGCTGGGTAGGGAAAGCAGGAGAACAGCAACGAGATGTTGAGGAGGAAAAGGAGTGAAGGGCAGTGCTGGAAACAAGATGGACCATGATTATCCAGTCCTCCAGACTTCCATGACAGTGTCCAGATAAATGTGTTGTATAGGGAAGCCACTCGGCAGAGAAATAAATGGAGAGGGCTCAACCCAAGGCCTGGTGGGTTGTTCCTCCCCAGAAAGGTCTCCGTACCCTGGGAGCATCCTTAGCCCATGAGATGAGACCTGAAACTTTTCCCATTAAGCCTAGAAGCCTATAGGAAGGGAGTTTAGAAGGTTGGATGTGTGCTGGGTGGTGCTGACCCTCTACTTTGTAAGCAGCTCACCTCTTGAGATGGGTGCAATCCCTTGTGTGTAACTCCTGGGGACAGGCTGGAGCCCACAGTGACAGCAGGGTGGCCTGGTTGAGGGCAGAGATGCTGCACAGCTTCTGTCACAAATTAAAAAGGTACGGGTCAATGATACAGTTTGCTGTGATGTGCCATAGAGTTCTTGGAGGGGAGCATGGAAAAAGTTCCCTTTGAGATGAGCATCTCTGGAGCAGGGTAGGACAGATACCATAAAGGTAAGAAGCTCCAAGCACTTTCTGCTCTGTGCCCTCACTGCAGTGCAGGTGCAACCCCCCTGGGAGGGGTAGCAGGGAGGATGTTTTCCTTTGCAAAGTCTTGAACAAACAAGAAAATGTTGGGGGCTCTGAAAGATGCTCTCAGGCAAAAATTTAGCAATCCTTTAAAAAGCAAAACAAAACAATTTCCTGGCCAAAAAGCTGTCACTGTGTTTTTGTTCTTTTCCATACAATACAGAAGATGACAGATACAGCATTTATATCCAGATTCCACCAAGGGTTTACTCTGTGACCTTTTGGATATGCGTGTGGGTCTAGATTTCTGAATCACAGATACCTGAAATCGCCATACCAATGCTGTGGGATTATTTGAGCTTGCCTTCAGAGGTACTGAATAAACCTGGTGTCAAGTGCAAGGAGACAGACAGCATGGCTCCATGCTGCACATGCGAGAGGTCCTTGCCAGCGCCTTGCATGGCTGGCATGAGCTGAGCAGGAAAAGGTTTGCTGCCCTCTGCACAAACCAACATGGCCCGGAGTCCTTTGGCACTGCGGGTATCTACATGTGAAGAGATAACATGTCCCCTAGCTCAGGGCATTACGGCACAAGATCATTTTCATGCACTTGCAGAATGTTTTTCTGTTTAAGGACTTGTGCAAAACTACTGACAATTTCCCTGCTAAGCCTTACAGAGCTCAAGAGCACTGCTAACCTGTCCACCCCTGATCTACAAACTTATTTTCTTAGCTCTGTTTTACCCACTCAGGCTTCCCCTGTAGCAAAAGATACTTGACTCCTAGCCTATTTAAGACCTGTTTTGACAATGTTTTCTGTCACTGATGGGTACCAAACCCCTTCCTCTTCTATTAGCACATCTGAGAGGAATTAACAGTTCTTGTAGGGCAGTGCTGTGATAGCTTTGAAGAAATTGAGTTAGGGCCTCTGGGTCTCCAGTGAATGTGAGCTTGCCTTGCAGTGTGCAATGTCGTTTTGTCCCCTCCAAGGCTCAGACTTGTTTCCCTTGTCCTTCAGTACAAATCCTAGTTCTCACAGCCCATGGAGATGCAGACCTGAGCACGTTGGTGCCAAAAAACTTGCACACGCACAGAGGACTTGGCATTAGCAGGGGTGAAGGGACTGAGAGTTATGTTCCTACCCTGGGGCCAAGCTGACTCTTGAATGTTTCTTCTCCCAGGACTACACCATCACCATGTACTTCCAGCAGAGCTGGCGGGACAAACGTCTAGCGTACAACGACCTTCCTCTCAACCTGACGCTGGATAACAGGGTGGCTGACCAGTTGTGGCTGCCTGATACCTATTTCCTGAATGACAAGAAGTCCTTTCTGCATGGGGTGACAGTGAAGAATCGCATGATTCGGCTGCATCCTGATGGGACTGTCCTCTATGGCCTGAGGTAAGTCCAAGGGGAATCTTTTGTCAATTGTGGCAGGATACAATGACATCTCGTTTCAATTTTCACCTGTTCTGAAGAGATTCTGTCAGTTTCTTTAAGCACAGGCAAGGATCCAAAAGATCAAAACCTACTCAAATATTGCTCAAATTTAAGTATCTAATCTTTCTCCTAGCTGGAAATGGTTGTTTTCCTATATTGACATAGACAAATATGGGAAATGGGAATAGACAGTTCTATGCATTTCAGGTCTCTGTCACTCATGTTGCATAACACTTCCATTTGAAACACGTTCTAAGTTGCTTTTAATTTTCCTCACGTTTGGCCTGTGGAGATGGGACTTCATTAGTTTGGGATCTAAGGCCAAATTTCATAGCATTTGAGCCAAAACACTTCTGTCATTTTTGCATATGAGATAAGAAGCATGTTTTTGTACTGTTAAAAAATGTCTCTTGTCTTTACCAGAGCAATTCTAGAGACTGAGGTTTGAAAGTTGATGTTTAGTAGGGAAATAGTCCTCAGTGAGGAGGCTTTTTGTGGTATCTGGAATAAATGAATGTAGCCAAGTTCACAGCCTTTGAAGTGCTGTGCTGATGTGCAGTGCAGGTGGCAAAGGTTAGCCTTACTTTATTATCTGGATGTGTGAAATGCCGGAGAACATAAGACAGTTAAATGAGCGGGAGCAGAGGGCTGAAAGAGAAGTTTGCAGCCATAGGTAAGATTTAGATGAAGGCTTTGGACCCTAGAGCTGAAATATAGGCAGTGATTTTTCTCAGTCCCCTATTTGTCTGCTTTGAGCTGTGCTTCTCACTTTTTTTTTTTTCCCTCCTTTTTCAATTACCAAAATTCACAGCTGGCTTTTAGACCTGCCTCCACATTCACAAATGATTGCGATAGCAGCTCTGGGCTTACATCCCAATGCAGCAAAGGGGGAGGAAAGACCTTTCTCTCCCAAAGAGGGTACACCCACCCATTCCCATTTACAGTATCAGCTCCTCTGCTGCTTCGTGGTTTGTGGCAAAGTCTGATTTCTATTATGATTTCCTTCTCTTTAACTAGCAGGGCTGTCTTTGGGAGGGCAGGGCTGGATGCAGGCATCACAAATCAGAGATTGCCCAGAGCCTGCACTGCCAAGGAGCCCTGAGCAAGCTTTGCTTGCACAGCAAAAGGCATGTAGCCTTCACCCAGATTTAACACAGATTTCCCGTTTTGTGTTAAAGCAAGAGCAGGGCGAGAAAACACTTGGACTTGGGGCAGGCAGGAGCATGAACTTCAGCCACTCAGGGAAGAGGGGGAAAGAGGTGTTAAACTTGTGCTTGCTTCACCAAAGCTCAGGTAGCTCTGTGCTGAGTTAGCCCACCTCAGCAAAGAGCTGCCTCCCGCAGCACTCAGGAAGCCTTCGTGTGCACCTGCATGGCTAAAGAAGCAGAAATGCTAGTGCATACATATCAGCTTCAATTTAGTCAACTCAAATAACGAGCGGCGCACACCCTGCAGCACAGGTGACAAGTCCTTCGAGGGTTTGCACTTGTGCTAGCTCCAGATAGGAAGGCTGCGCCAGCGCCTCCTACACCTTTGCTTCCCTTCCCAGTTCTAGTCCCAGTCCCCAGCCTGCAGCACCAGTCCCGGGGCCCGGCAGTGCTGAGAGGGGAACTCTGTGCTGGCCTGTGCAGGTGGGTACCGCAAAAGGAAAGTTGCATTCAGGCCCCAAGGAAGAAAATGACAGGCTTTGCCCCCGTTATTTCCAGGGCGTTGTGTTAACTTTTGGCTGTTTTTCGTGGAAGCTGCTCTCTTGCCCCTGGAGAAAACAACAATTGCAACAACCAAGCACTGAGCAATGGCAGCTACTATTCTCTTCAGTGGGAGTTCCTGGGGCTGTACCTCAGGTCAAAGTGCCCTTTTTTTTCCTATTGTGAAAGTACACTGGGTTTTGAGGGATAAATCAGGTTCCCTCTGAGTGCTAGAGGTCTCTCTAGCTCTATTCATAGGGGTATGAGCAACGTTTTCGTTAGGGCTTCCTTTCTGCATTGACACCCACACCTGTGATTTTGCTGACAATAGGAGTCCTAGGAGCAGTTTTGCAGGTGCAAATAATTGATATATTCAAGAATATATAGACACATGCACAGCAGGTGTAAGAAGGCAAGAAAACAGTGATCACATTCACCTGTGTACCCTTTATCACCGTAAAATTGTACCTATGCTTGCCTCGCAAAAAGGAGGAAAAATGCAGATCCTCCCTGTATTTTCAAGCCTGCTCTTGTTGGCTTCTCTAGTGTCCTCTGGAAGGATTCTTAAAACGGAGCTGTCCTTATAGAAAAAGCCCAAAGGAGGCAATTTCTGCTCCTCCTTGTTTGTTTGCTTGTTTGCTTTTCCGCAAGCAAGATACCACAGCTCTGCTCCTCCTGCTACCTTCTTGCTAGTCGCTTCCCTTTCCTTTGAGCTGCTCCCGTAGCAAAGTGACTCAATGATGCTATTTGTGGCACAACAGTCCCTTTTCTTTCAAGCAGTCTCTGATGTCAGAGACCTGAGAGGATGACACCCCGGCAGGCTCCGGCTCTGAGCACTGATCCAGCAACCTGCAGGATCAGCCCCAAAGCCTGAATCAGACCCCAAGGTCCAAGCTAGCTCACACAGGTGTCGACAGGTATTTTTGTTTCTTCAGTGAGACAAGATCAAGCTTCAGATAACTTGTTTTCATGAGTAAATGAAGCCCCTTATTCCCCCACTTTGCTCCAGTGTGACGGTTCTGTGTTGAAGAAGCATATGCTCGTTTTTGATAGAATTAGCAAATAAGTGGATGAAGGGAGTGCAGCAGATGTAATATAACCTCATCTTAGGAAAGCATGCGATACAAAAGCTTACTCCCAAATTAATTCACACTGGGCTTGGATTAAAAGCTGGCTGCCAAGTCTCCAACAAAAGGGATGCATAAACAGCAATGGACTGAATCGGGGGAGGCAGTCCTGGGGCTGCTGCATGCATGGGAGTTGGGACTGGAATTTCCTAGCTTCTTCCTTTGCAAGCTAGCAGACGGCATGAATCCCAGAAGGAAAAATGGGGGCTTCGAGTCCAGATACAGCCAAGAAGGTGCCCTTATCTGCGTGAACATGAAGGATGCATAGGCTGTGATGGGAGGTTACGAATCCGTCTGAGCGACCAGGGCTTGAGGGAAGCATAACCTGGCACAATGGTGTCTGAGCTTGTCGAGCCCGCAAACACGTCTCTGGAATTAAAAGTGCCCCTCAAACACAGGGAAGTGTCACCTGTGGCACGCAGCATGGAGGTGCTAAAGCAATATAGAAAGCCCGCAGTATGAAGGGAGGCTTGCAGCAGCGACCCAGAAAGGCAGGGTTTTCAGTTGTTAGGGCACTGGAGCTGGGCAGGTAAAATGGTGAGGAAAGGCCAGCTAGAACCAGCTGAATTTAATGTATTTTCCACTCCTAGTGTTTTTTTTTTTGTCAGAAATGACAATGGTTTCATCAAATTTTAAACAGAAAAAAAAAGAATATTTCACTTAAAAAAAATGTTTCTGAAAATGTTGACATTTCTGTCCTAATTTTATGCAGAGAATTCTTCATTTTTTTGTCATTACTTCCCTCACTATTTCAGGATGCCTGTACTACCACTGCTGACGTTTGAGTATCATACAGACTCATCAAAGGCTTTCTCTGGACCTGCAGAGACTGTCTAGCCCACCCTGGCTGTAGCATTCAAAAAGCTTTGCATTCTTAGTCTTCACATTTGAAGTCATTAAAGGCACCTAGAATATAGTATGGACTGAGATTATTTCCTTTTCTAGACCATGTTGCCTTCGTATGGTGGTGAAACAAGTGGACCATTGTCATATGCTAATGTCATTGATATTTCACTATCTGTTTTCAAAGACCTAAAAATAGAAAATCTGTAACAAAGCTGAAATCTTCATATGGTTGATCTGAAGCCACATTGTGAAATGAGCTTAAAAACATCCCTCAGGGCACTCTTGAAGCTATTTGATTTAATTCTACTTAGGGACAAAACTGAATTCCAGCAAAACAGGTGCTTTGAGGCGCTCCAAGTGCATCCTGCAGCCCGCAGGGATGCGGAGGGGCCGGGCTGCTGGAAAGCAGGCGCGAAGCTGAGTGGACGGCAAGTGAGATGCGATGCCTGGGCTGGCAAGGAGCCCAGGCAGTGTAAACTGAGCAGCTGAAAAACTGCAGAGGAATTTGATGACGGAGAGAAATTCTCTCCTGTGCAGAGAGAATAAGGGATCTCCTGCGAAGGTGGTGGGGGTGTGAGTGCGAGTTTTGCTTTTTTTGTGCCCGTGATAGTCACTGCAACGAGGTGTGCTTCAGGGAGTAGGCAGTAGCAGTGCAATTTGGATGCATGCAAAGGTGCTGAGGCAAAGCAGGGCACTCAGACCGATGAGTGCTCTCCTGGGAAAGCCAACCCCTGTCATCCTCATCAGCGTAAATGTTCACTGCTGGAAGTAAGGGGGAAAGTGAGTTGTTATACTTCCGACAACTAAAAATTTACATTTTAAAAATGAGGAAAGCTAAGTGGATCTGCTTTGGCAGCACCTGGTTTCTGCCTTTCGGAAGCGAGTTCCCATCGCTCAGCTGCTTCCCAGGGAAGCCAGTCCCAGTCTCCAGCAAGGTCCTGCTGACCCGCGCACGGGAGGGATCATCTCCTGGGTGAGGCAGCAGCTTGAGCGCTCCCGTTAGCTCTCGTGAGAGAAGCTTCTCTGGAAAAGAGGAAGGCGATCTGGCCTTGCTCCCCCTTAGCAGGTTGCACAACAGAAACTGCTCCTTTGGCAACCTGGGAGAAGTAGGTTTGTGTCCATCCAGTTGGCCCCTCGGTACAGATCTTGCAGATTTGTACAGTTGTCTCTATGGAGATCTACTATGGATCAGTGACTGAGTGGAAAGATGCAGAGGGACAGGAGTGGGGTTGGGAGAAGGGTTGATTAGGAAATGGATTTAATCCGAAGCTTGGTTCTCTACTTGAGGTTAGGGACAGATCCCTATATGTATTTTGGACCCCATGGTTGGGATGAAGTGCTTAGCTGGAAGAAATAGAAAGAAGCTTAAGAAAGAAAGTTTGAGACAAATATGAAGTTTCAGAATTCTATCTTTGAAGTTGGGGAAGAAATTGGAGCTAGCTAGAACTGAGACAGAGCTGTTCCTCAACACTGAATGTTGAAAAAAACAGGCAAGCCATTCCAGTGCCTGCCTCAACTTGCTGCCTGTGACACATCTCCCATACCTGGTTAGCAGCAAGATAGAGGTCAAGGCACATGTAGAAGCGATCACCACTGTCTCCTCATAAGCCACTTGAAGAGATTGCATGGCCGATACCCCTGGTTTGCCCTAGCGGCTCTGTAAATGCCTCCTGCTTCCTTCCTCTTTGCTCTCCTATTCCAGCTGTCAGTCTGAGTGCATCACTAGACCCTGTCTATTCTTAAGAAATCTCTGAGATTTCAATCATGGGTTACTGTCCTATTAATTAAACTTCATCCCAGCCTCATGCTGTAGAAGGAAGGGACCTTCTGCTCCATTAGGTGCAGGTCACTGTTCTCTGAAGTAACCACAGCAGATAGACCTCTTGCTAAGCATATTCCACCTGGATATTTCTTGTCCCCCACTCCTGTTAGCAGCTTGCCAGACACAGCACTGTCAATATAAAGAGGCAAAAAAGCAAACTTTGCAGCAACAGCACTTCTCCTTTGGACTCTCACAGGGCAAAGAACTGTTTGATTGAGGTGATTGGTGCCCTGTGTACTGGTCTGGAAGAACTTTTGGGTTTTTTTCCTCCCTCATCTAATTCAAGTGCGATGTGTACAGCTACTTATCAAAGGATGCCTGTGCAAGCACTGATGTTTTTGGAAATGGAGTGACCTTAGCAGGATTGTGCCAGGGCTTATGGAATTAACTATAGGTGAATGGACTCGAGGAAAAATACTCCATGTCTTTCCCTTGCTTTTGGTTCTAAAATGACCTCCAGGAGTTTGCAAAGATCAGATCATGTTAAAAGAATGGCGTAAATCACCAAGGGTTTACAAATCCCTCTGGGCCCTTCAAAGTTTGTGTTTGATGCCAGTCAGAAGGTGACACCTACCATCATGTTTTTACAAGAAAATTTCAGAATGTATAGGGTAAGATGATTTTCTCTCCCCTCCCTTGTCATTAAAACAGCAGTTTTGACTTTCTCTAAGGATCAGCTTAAGGGAAAGGGACCACACTTGTGGGATCACTCCCGCTTAATGGAAAGTGTGGAAAGGGTCCACACTTGCTTTAGAAATCCCTCCAAGATACATAACTTCCCCTATCTCCCACCTCAGTCCTCTTGGAGAGCCTGGTCCTGCTATTTTTAAAATTAGATGGTATTTTGGGGAAGCGATTTTTTCCCTTTACATTTGTTTCTGACAAGTTTGTTTCTCCTGGACGGTGAAATGGGTGGCTGAGGGCCTTCACAGTAGAAGTTTAGAGTCAGATTCAACTGAGAAAGATGCTGAAGTAGGTAAGCGGCAGGATAAAAAGGAAGATGGAAAGGAGAGATTCAACCACGGCAAGTTTTAGTAGCAGATCTGAACTCTATGCTGCTCTGTGTCTGCTACCTTATATAATCATCCTAAATAAGGCAGAGGAAGCCATTAATAAGTAAACAGCAATGAAGAAAATCAGAGAGGGAATGAAATGGCTCATGATATGCGTATCTGTGAGGAACTGAAATATTTGTGTTGGACTACTGTGCAGACGTTTGAGCACTTCTGTTTGAGCTACTGATGTGGTGGACCAGTCTCATCCCACTGCCTGGCTCAGCCCACAGATGCTGGTGGTGAAATAGGGGGGTGAGGTTACATTGTCCCTTTGCAACACAGGCTTCCGGTGGGCATTCCTTCCTTGCTGTAAGAAGCTGGGGCCCGGCACCCTTGTTGTGTGATTTAGAGCTCAGTGGCTGCTTTTCTGGAAATATTGCCTGTCTATTGCTTGGGTTGAAGGATACTCTCCACAGTGAGCTATTCAGGATACCTTGTACTTCTGCTCAGGTCCTCTGAGTGCTGATGAAATAGAGGGATGTTCATTAGCTCCCAACCTAGTAGAACTGCTTGATATCGCTTGACTGAATTTTACTTTTGATGGTGTTTTTTGTTTGAGGGCTGGCTTTTTTCAAGATGCATGGTGGTTTCTCCATAGCCCTGTCTCCCCCTAGAAGAACTGCACCCCCTTGCCAGCAGTGCCAGAGGAAAAAGGCAGAGACAACCCAGGAGAAGTAATTAGGGCAAAAGCATGAATAAGTCCTTTTTGAGGGAAGGGAGGTATAAGGGTTGTGACCTGTCAAGGGGCTTGTTCTGAATCCTTAAGAAGGGGATAGAGATTGAGGGAGTAAAGAGGAGTTGGTAGGAGAAGAAGGTGGTGGTGGCCAGGCTCAGCAGCCAGCAGGAGGCTGGGGGAGCAGGCTGATTCATTGAGAGCGTGCTGCAGAAAGCAGGCGAGCCTCTGTTGGGCAGTGTCTCTGTGAATCTCCATCAAGTCGATGAAATTCCACACTCACAAATATGGAAGGGGATAGAGATGATATAAAAGCAAGAGAAAAGGAGAAGAAAGGAGAAGACAGAGTCTGGCCAGGTTCCAGTGCCCATTTGTAATGTCACAGGGACCATGACATCCTTCCCTGGTGTCTGCCCAGCCCTCCTGTGCTTCTTTCTCTCCTTTTCTCTCCTCCTGGAGGCAGTGTGCTCTGTCTGAAACTGTTTGCAGGGGCATGGTTTCTTCTGTCTCTTCATCTCCTTTCTCACAGCAGCACTCCTTGCTTTCTGTCTTTTAATCTCTTTTTTTTCTCCCAGTCACCTTTACCCAGCTCCTCTCCCCTTAGTTGTCCTCATGCCTCTTCTCTCCTCTGCTCTGTTACCCCAGTGGCCTCCTGTCCTTTCCTGTGCACTCTCCTGTCTCTCTTCTTTACTCCTGTCTCCTCTGTCAATGCTCTGTCATCACTCTTTCTTCCTTTCCCCATTTTTCCACCTCTTACTCTCCTATCAGCCCTTAAATACGTTTGCCACCCCGTGGTCCCTGACTGTGCAGCCGCTGCCTCATACATCTATCCAGTCAGTCCTCCCCGTGCACAATTTGTCTTGTGTGTCAACTGAACACATCTTTTTATGCAACAACTCAGAGCATATCAAGGTAATATATTTATAGCCATCAAAGCATTAGGTAGAGATCAGTCCAGTGACCTTCTGGATGGGGCATAAATTGGCACGTGCACTGGTGTGCCCTACTCTGGCTCTAGTCCTCTTTTAGCTGTAAGAAGTGAACAGAACTTCTCAGCTTTTTGCTGGGTCCCATGAGTCCATATTACGCAGTCACCAAAGGAGCTAGAAAAAGAATTCTTGTTGGCCCCTCTAGAGCACAAACATCCTGTGTTTTAGGGGCAAGTGGGTGGTGAGGTTATGGCCAGGCTGCGGGCTTCACTGAAGATGCTGGGTGCTACATGAAGCAGCAAAAGCCAGGCCTGCCTTGGGGTAGTGGGAGTGGCGTTGTGATGCTGTGGTCACCTGTAGACCCCGAGCAGGGGATGGCAAAGGACATTTGCTGTCTAAGACGTTTCTGAAACCTGAGGAATTAAAAATACCCTTCCTCATTGGGATACCATCGGCTTTAACCCAGGAAGGACTGCTTTATTAAGGTTTAGGAAGCCGAGAGGCAGGATGTGAGCTGAACCCAGCCTCCCAGGCCAATTGTCCCTCACATCTTATGACACTCCAGCTCCATGAGAGCTCCAGATCCAGGTGGTTCCCATGCTGCTGCTCCCCAGGGCTTGCTAGGCAGGCCTGCTCTGTGGGCTATGGCAACGCAGAAAAATGGCTCCGGAGAAGCAGGTGACAGCAGTGTGCAATTGTGCTAGCCCAGGCTCTGGAATAAAACATGCAAGTAGATATTCCCAATTCTCGTTTGCACAGCAATGCTGCAGTAAGATCACCAGAAGTTCTGGACCTGGAGCCAGCTGGGAGGTCTCTGAAGGATGCAATGTAGATATGCCCATACTTAAACATAGAGAGAGGTTATCTGATTCCCTGGGGTTGATGCCATCTTAAGCTGTTCTTTTCCAATCTTCTGTCTCTAGTTTCTCTTTGCTTTGAATCAACAGGGCTAAATTCTGCTCTGATGTAAATCTCTGCTGATGTATATTGGTGTGATCTTGCAAAAATCAGTGGAGTGGCTCTGGATTTATGCTAGCTGCTAGTGTGAGCAGGATTTGGCGCATGGAGTGTGGTCACCATAGCTCACTGTGTCGTGCTCTGCATTTCCAACAGACACTGCAGGTGATAAGCAAATCCTGCTGAGAGCCTAGAGGAGCCCTCCCATGCCAGAAAAGGCTTCCTCTAAATGCCCTTTGTGTGGCAAAGTTAGCCAGCCAGGCAGCAATCTTGGGACAGACGCTATGGAAAGGTTTTAGCCCACAGGGTCCCACAAATGGGGTGGAAAATTTTCATTTAATACATTTTTGCATCTTGCACTTTAGGGAAAATAGGAGAATGCATTTGTAGCTGCTATTTCCCATGGGTGCAGTGTAATATATACAGTATATGCTGTGTGCGGTACAGGGGGAATGAGTCATACCTGTTCGTGACTCTTTGGTCGCAGCAGCTGGCCACAATGGACCCTGCACCTGCCACTCTGGACCATCCTGTCAAGGTGTAGCTACCTTCAGGTGTATCTTCACATCTGCTCCTCCGCCATGGCGTCCTGCACCCAGCAACACCTGTCCAGGAGGATGAGGGTGGGAGATGTATTGTGTTTCAAGCAGCCCTCCCAGAAATGCCAAGTTCGGAGGCTGTAAAACCAATACTTGCAATCCCAAAGCTACAGTGATAATTTTTAAGTGGTTCCCATACTGTTTTCCTTCTCCCCTCTGTGCTTTCTCCTACACCCTGGCTGCATCACAGATAAAAGGGTTAAGAGCTCGCTTAGGCCCCCTGCTCGGAGAGAGGGCAGTAGCAATGTTGTATCTAGACCCAGTGAGGATATATATAAATTCCCTCCGTCTCTTCGGCGCTATTTATAGCACGGCAGGCAGTGGCAAAGGCTCTCCTCAAGGCTTCATCTCCTACAAACAGTCTTCACAGACAGCAGAGAGATAAATTTAGCACACGAGATTTCTTAAAGAGGCAGCTGCTGCTCAGCAGCGCGCTCTCCTCGCCGCCTCGCCCCGTCCCCCTTCCCCTGTGTACCCCAGTTCTGGATGGGTGCTTATCTTTCCTACTCCTCTCCCATCCCTTCCGATTTTCTGTCCAGTTTGACCTCCCCCCTTTTCTGGTCTGTCTTTTTCTCCTTCATTGATTCCCCTGGCTTTTTTTTTTCTTTCTCCTTTTTTTTTGCTCGTTCGCCATCTCATTCTCTCCTCTCTTTCTTGCCTTTCTTTATTCCGCACTCTCTGCCTCTCTGCCAGGCCACAGGGCTCAGAAGATAACAAAGCTTTCTCGTTAACAGTTCACTGGTTATGCCTACATAGTAGAAAAATGTGTAGCTTGATTAATGCCTTCCAGATGGTTAATTGAAAAAAGAGGGGGGAATGCACCAGTCTCTCCCCTCTTTTCAGTGCTACGCACACATACATTGCATAGGAAAGAGACTGCATTGAAGGGTGAGGGCAGCAGTATATTTGAGAAAGAGGGGCAGGCTCTTAACTCTAGGGCAGTGTGGCCATGCTGGTAAGTTAACTGCTGATTTGCTCCATCGCTGCTTCGTACCACTTTCTCCATGTAGGATGATGCTCCTTTGTGTGCAGTGTGTAATGCGCACTCGCACAAATCCTCCTTGCTGTTGCAGCCATTGGCACGTGCAAAATTTTTGCACCAATTTTGTACCCCTCGCCCTTGCAAAAGCGTGCTGAGGGCACCACGTGGCTCTGCCCTCCCTGTGTGCAACGAGGCCACGGCCGAAGCCATGTGGACCCCCTTCTCCATCTCTGTATTTTTGGCGGGGAGGAGAGGGGAGCACACCAATCTTAGGCACGTCTGGAACATGAAATCACTTGTGCAAGAGTGAATCTGTTCACAGAGCCAAGCGCCAGCGGAGCAGGAGCGCTGCGCATCGTGGGGAAGGGAGGGCCACTCTGGTGGGCTCCGGGCGCCCCCGATCGCTGGCTGCAGGATCGATATGGGGGTGAGGGGTAGGGATAGGGGCCTGCCTTTGGGTCTGCAGGGTGGCTGGGGAGGCAAGGGGGGAGATGCCATGATAAATTATTCCTCTGCGCACCTCATTGCAGAGCAATTTAGTCGACCCATTTGCAGCTCTGTAGACATGTGTCCTCTGTGTCTCGTACAAATAGAAATGTCTCTCCTCCTCACCCCTGTCCATAGCTCTGCCTACTCCCACTTCCTTTGTCTCCCTCATGGAGAGACAGAGGAGGAACCCACACCCTTCCCTGCCTCACCTCGCTAATAGAGATGCTGCCTTGCTGCCATGAGTCACGGAAGATTTAAGTTATGCAGCTGCGGGTGAGGCGCATCCAGCCCCCCGGCCCGCACACCTCCCTCCTCCCGCCACGGCTCTCCCTGGTTGCCAAGGAAACCACAGCCCCAAATGCTGCCTTTTGCGTCCACCCTTCCTTCCGTGTTTTTTTTTCCCCCCCACTTTTCTCCCCTTCTTTTCTGATATCTGTATGCTTTTCCCCTTTCAGGATCACCACCACGGCCGCCTGCATGATGGACCTGAGGAGGTACCCCTTGGACCAGCAGAACTGCACACTGGAGATCGAGAGTTGTGCGTACACCTTGCAGCCCGCTCCCTATCACCCCATGTGCCGCTCCCCGGCCTCCTCCCCAGGGCACTGCAGGCCCCCTGCCCTCAGGGTGTCCACCAAGCCCCATGAGTCCCTGCTGAGAGCGGCTGCGGCCACATCACAGCCCATGAGCAGGACCAGGCCCCTTCTTCCAAGCTCCCCCTTGAGAGAGCCTTGTGGGCAAAAAGCCAAGGAAACTGAGGTCCTATGGTGGTTTGGGCACTAAAATGCTCCTTGCCCTCAAGAAAGCTGTAGGAGCCTCTTCTGGCACCAAGGAGGCCTTGGGTATCCTGGCCTGACCTTCGCAGCCACCCTGCTCTGAGCAGGAGGTGGGACAGGAGACCTCCTGAGGCCCTTTTCCACCTGAAATTTCTTTGGCTCCTATAAAAAGACTTGCCCGACCACAGTGGTGAAGGAAGTCCAGCTCTCCCTCATAAAAATGCACCACAGTATCCCCACAGGAGCGGTCCAGAACAGCAGATCTCTCAGTAATGATGATGCAGCTTCAGCGATGATTATCAGAGAATTGCTTTTTTCATAAAAGAAGTCCCACGGCATCCGTCGTCAGAAAGCTCTCTGCTGCCTTCGCAGCCCTGCCTGTGCCCGGGAGCCCCCGCTTTCGGGTTGCTCGGGATGCGCCGCGATGGCAGTGCTTGCCGTGGTGGGGAATGGAATGTAAATTAGGTCCTGCTGGAGGCACTAATGACATGTCATTGCTGGCACTTTTTAGTATTTTGAGAATAGTTTACCATACAACCGAGAAAACAGAAGGCAGAGAATTACCCACAGTTCCCCATGTTGCGATTTTGTTCTTAATGGGACATGTCAAGCCAATTTGTTAGCCGAAGCAACATTTCCTTACGATCGTTCTAAGATCCACGCAGAGATGAAGAGATGCACCATTTATTTCCGCCAAGCTTTTGTCTCTTTACATGCTTGGCACCTTTGAAACCACAGGGCTCCGTGTTATTTGTTCCCATGTCCACGCAGCGTTGGAACAATAGTCCTGTGCATGTCTTGCTTAAAAAAGCAAGAGAAAACATCCACCAAAATAACTTTTTAATGGTGCTGGTGTGATGAATTTGCAAAGTAACTGTGAGCAGCAGGGTCTCCTTCTCTGCAGCAACTAGTGGCAAATGTGGAGGGCTCCTGTGTGGACTGTGGCTGTGGGACCTGCTTTTGTGCCCAGCTCAGCCCATCCTCGCTGGCAGACCAGCACAGAGCTGGGCCAGTCCCCTTTCCCAAGGCAGTACAGCAATCCTTCCTGAGCCATGTGGGTCATCTCCCTGATGTTCTGGGTGTCCTGCCTCATCCCATCGCTACCTGTGGCACCGCTGCCTTCCTTTTGCCTCCCTGGCCCCAAAATCTGCAAAATACCTGTGGCAAAATGGACAGTAGCCAACAGTATGGCCAGATGTGCCAAAGAATGATGCCGGAAGGGAGTAGCAGAACATAACCTACATTGCCAAAGAGGGTTTACCTATCAATGATCTTTTGATCAGACAGGATTCCCCCTGTCCTGAAAAGCAGCCCTTTCCACCTACACCCCTGCATGACCGTGTGCCAGTGCCCAGCAAAAGTGCCCTGAGTTGGGCAACAAGCAGGCTGTTAATCTGACATTTCAAAATGTTATATCAATACTTTATGGCATATAAATTTGAAATGACTTGTCTTTTTGAACATTCCTTTACTTTTAAAAAGTGAAATGGAAATTTGCTTCTCTTTTAAAAGCTGAAAATCAAAGAGAAGTATTTATTTTTAGAATGAACAATCTTTCCCTTTAGAATGACTTTAAAAAGTAGTTTCCTGAAAAACATGTTTGATTTCATATTGCATAATGCTATGATCAAAAAAAAAAAAGGAACAGATCAGTACCTGAGATCGTCAGGTCACAGAATATATGGAGTAGGAACTAGTTAACCAAGACATCTGCTAAAATTAGTTACTGTAATTTGACATTTTCACTGCTGATCAGGAAGTAAAATTAAAGTCACTGCTGTTAAATTTGTGGATGATGAAGATAGCAGTCTGCGTAGCTTGCTCGCTGCACATTTGAATACATCCAAATTTGAATGCATCCAGAATACATTTGAATGCAGCTAAATGCAGAGCCCTGTGTCTGGGTGTGGGAACACAGGCCAGACTGAGGGACCGTATTTGGAGGAGTATTCACGGGGTAAAAAGATCAAGGGATCGCAGTGGCTGAGAACCACTGCTGGAGGTCTCGTAGCAGAGCTCTGGCAAAAAAGGCTGGAGTGAGCCTGGGTTATATAAACCAGGGGAGCAGTGAGTCAGAGACGGGAATCGATTGGCCTCTGTGTATGTTGCTGGTGAGACTGGGAAAGGGACCATGTCTAATTCTGGTCTCCATAATTTAGAAAGGAAGTTGAGAAATCAGAAGAGGTTGAAAAAAAAAGATGCTGAAAAGTGGTTCAAGGGCTAGAGCAGATGTTTTGCAGTAAGAAACCTAAATAGCTCAATCTGGTTTGTTTACTGCAAGGGAGATGGAGAGGTGACTTGTTTACAGGCTGCATGCACCTCTACAGAGGGCGAATGCTGGGTGGAAAGGACTTAATAACCGAACAGAAAAATGCAGAACAACCAGTAGTGTCTGAAAGTCTGAGTCAGATAAATTCAAATATAAAATTGCACACAGCATTTTTATCTGTGAGTGTTTAAGCTGCTGGAAACAATAGCCAGGAGGAGGAGAGGGGGCCTCCATGGCTTCTTGATGCTTTCCACACTTGATCTTTGAGAGCAGCTTCGGCCAGACACAAATGCCAGTTCCTGTGCATAAAACTGGGGTAATAGAGGCAGTGTGACAGCCTATGACACCCTTGCAACAGATGAGATGACCGAGCTCCTTCCTGACCTGAAACTCTGGATCTCTGTGGGTTTATGCCTGTGGGTGTTTTATCATTTACTGCAGTGGAGCCAAGCAGGCAGTTTTGGGGAGGAGGTGGAGGCCTCCTTTAGCTGCGCTACACCAGGAGCAGATCTGACTTAACATTTGGAAGACTCTTATTATTCTTTAGCACCTGTGAATAAGTGCAGTAATGACTGAGAGTGCAGACAGGACATGGGTTTGGAGACGAAGCCATAGGATAATTCAGTTTGGAAGGGGGCTTGGGATGTCTCCTGTCCAGGGCCTGCCCAAAGCAGCCTCAACTTCCAAGTCAGTGGCAGTTCAGGACATTCTCCCCTGGGGAACTGCGATGTGTTCAGCTCAGATCAGGGGAACCTTGTGCCTCTGAGGCTAGGGAGAGGAAGTTCTCCTCCATGCTACATTGAGCTGCTCTTTGTTCCACTGGCCTCGCCAGTGCTGGTTTTGGTGGCAGCTGTCCTTAGTGGCCGCAAGCCTGCAGAGAGCCTTGCCAGGAGTTGCTGGCCAACTGCTCCTCTGCTGCGAGTGCTTGTGCACTAGGCAGGCTGCTGTGCTGCAGTGCAGGCTGTGCATAAAAGCTCTCTCTGGGCATAGGTAAAATGCTCTAAAGGAAACCCAGCCCCTGCATTCCTTGTTTTAGTGCCTGTGTACATGCAAAGACGCTCCCGTGCCGCTCTGCACGGAATAAAAGGCAGCCCCTGGACTTGTGCAGAAGTAGCCATAGTGCTTCAAAACCTAGCTGGCCAGAACCTGCGTTAATTCTCAGTTGGAGATGAATCTTTGTCCTCAGGGTCCTGGGCAGGGCTGTGATCACTGCAGTGCAAGAGCAGGGTGGCATCATTTGCTGCTACGGGCCTCACTCCCACTAAGGCGAGAGCACCTGGAGAATCTGTGAGCCCTGCTCCTGGGGCTGTGTGTTTGGGCTCCTCAGCACGTCCATCCCTTGTTACCTGGCAGCCATGGTGTGGGGTTAAAGTAAGAGGTGTAGTTAACAGCCCTTGGTGTAGTTAACCTCTGAATGAATCCATTACCCTGAAATGAAAGAGAAAAGCATTTGTTGCCAGCCTGACTCACCCTTCTTTTTTTTCTCCAATTAATGCTCTTTTCAGATGACACTTACTAAATGGATGCCCCTCTCAGAGACCCTGACCACTTTCCAGCACTTTGACCAAGAGTTTTTAGAATAGAATGATGCTCCAATGCTCTGATTTCCTTTTTCACTGTCTGATTTTCCTTTTTCACTGCTGTTGTAAATATTCTTCTCTTTGGATTTTTTAGTACTGTTTACTGAGGCACTGTTTACCGAGTCTGCATCAAAAAGTATTGTGTGATCTCCCCCTTCTGGTAAAGGACGGCAGTTTTTAAAAAGCAAAATGCTGGGCTGGTGCATTTGTGATGTGCAAGTCCCTGTTATGTCAGCTGTGGAGATTACCTAGCACAAGTCAAGAGATGTTGGACCGTTTTAACTACTTTTTCTCCTGAATCCTAGCTAGAAGTGGGAATTCTGACCAAGTGTTTTGGGGTTTTTTTTTTTTTTTTTTTGCTTCTTATGGGGACCATACTGCCAAGCTCAGCTGGGAACCAAAGTATCAGCAGGAGGGAGGGGGTTAAACATGCTTTCTGATGGCACAGGCTTTCCTTTGGATCCTCTTTCAGGTCACCTTAAAAAAAATGCCATTTGCTCTAGCTTGTCAACTCGCTTCTCTCTTTGTACTTTTCTGCAGATGGTTATACAGTTGATGACATTGTCTTCTTCTGGCAAGGAAACGATTCTGCTGTCACGGGGATGGAGGTGCTAGAGCTGCCCCAGTTCACCATAATTGAGCAGAGGCTGGTCAGCAGGGAAGTGGTCTTCACCACTGGTGAGTGTGTACCCAAAGAATGCCATGGAACATGTGCTGATCAAAGTCAATCTCCTTGCTCCTCTGATTGAGCTACTGAAGCACTAACTTAAGGTTTCATTCCTTACCTGGCTCCTTTGGAAAGAGGTGCCTTCTGTGCTTACCAAGTTTGCCTTTTTTTTGACTGCCTATCTTCAGAGAGTTCTGGATGATGTTTTTCTTTTTTTCTGCAGTTATTTAAATTCTTGGGCAAAACACCACTGAGCTCAAAACAGAACCTCATCAGAAGGTTCTCAGTGTTTTCATTATCTTCATGTGATTTGCAACTGCTTCTTGAAGACAAGAAGCATTTTTGGTTACTGTCTTTGCTTTGATGTGGCATGCAGTTCACTGCCAAAGCAGTGTGCCACACACCTGTGAGATAGGATGATCTTCCAGCTGTCATGAAAGCAGTGCCAGAGCCTCTCAGTGACAGTGGCAGAT
The DNA here is from genome assembly GCF_059628265.1 of Tinamus guttatus. Taxonomy (NCBI): domain Eukaryota; kingdom Metazoa; phylum Chordata; class Aves; order Tinamiformes; family Tinamidae; genus Tinamus; species Tinamus guttatus. Next base: position 13,277,631 of record NW_028288821.1, on the reverse strand, counting down.
GGTGCTGTCGCTACAACAGTGCCTGTGGGGCACACCAGGAGAAGGGGCGGTTGCACTTGGTGTTCTGGAGATCCTCAGTGAGAGGCAGTCCCGGCCCCTGCTGCAGCTTGCAGTCTAAATATCTGGAATCTGCAAAGATGAGGAGGTAAAGTACCTTGTTCAGGCTATGCAGAAGGTAAATACTGGGGAGAGAACCTAGGCTCCTTTGACCATTAAAGCCTGTTGTTCTCTTAATAGATAAACTGCCAAACATCAGTTAAACTAACCTATCAGGGCAGCCTGCTATGCTGTTGTAGGGACAGGGGTGGGAAAGAGGAAAGGTTTGGACTTTGTTTTATAGAAAAAAAAAAAAAGAGTGATGCTTTGCTTCTGTTACAATGACCCTGCTTCAGTGCAAGGACTGTAAAAGTATTTATTGTTGTTACTGTCCTCATTAGGTTTGCTAAAAGATTAGAAGAAAATTGCAAGAACTTAAAAAAAAATGCAGATTAACTTAAAGCACTCCATTTGCATATGAATTTGCCCAGTCTGACTATAACCTGTTTTTAGAACAGCATGGGAAATATGTGATCCAGATCTTCATTGCTGTTTGGAGGAAAAGCTAGCACATGAAACAATGGAAAATCATCTCACTGCATCCAGATTTAGGGTGAAAGTCTCCCGTGTAAGACTCGATCTTATTGGCACGTAGCATAATGGCAATTTTCATCCAGGTACTGAACGGACATTCTCCCATGGTGTCTGACATAATGATATCACTTAGGTAGAGTTTCTTTACTTCTTAATATTCTGAGAAAATTGAGCAGATGCTAAAGAGCCTCTCCCTAAAGCTGTTGAATCTGCAAAATCATAGGAGGGAAAGAGAGATTCCTCACTATCACTGACCCCTGAGCACATTTTCCAAATGAAATTGTGATTTCTAACCTGGATTCTTACCTTAAATACAGTCCTGCTTTCCTCTCATCTCCCTTTAATATCTCATTGACAGGTTCATATCTCCGCTTATCCTTGAGTTTCCGGATTAAGAGGAACATTGGTTACTTCATCCTCCAGACTTATATGCCATCCATCCTCATCACCATTCTGTCCTGGGTTTCCTTCTGGATCAATTATGATGCTTCTGCTGCACGAGTGGCACTGGGTAAGCACCTCTTCATTATATATTAAAGAAGGTGTTTTCTGAGAGAAGTCAACTAGAACAGCTCTGGGAAATAAAATATCTTTTTTTTTTTTTTTGATAAGGCAGCAATGAAAGCAAATCAGATCTGTCAGTCATTTCCTCCAAAAGGACAAACTTTTCTTCTTAGAACAAACCTGGGAATATGTTGCCTGCAAAGACACTTTTTTGTTAGAAAAGTCAGTACCTCCAAAGCTTTAGCCCATATTACTGGAATCAGTAAAAACTGCACTGTAAATTTATGTGAGTGCAAGTTAAGACTCTCTAACAAAGACATAAATGGTCACATCTCAGACATATGATACTGTGACATGCCAGGAGCACGGCAGCTTTCTCACTCTGATTTGTACCCATTTTCTTAAGAAAAAAATAGTCTGGGCACCTCTTAATCAACACATATTCTGATAGTATGTTAGTTGGATGATAAATTCAAATAATGGGTGAACGAAGAGCAGTAAGGGTGGTGAATGAATGGTGAAAGATGACAAAAATAATTAAAATAACATTATACATTCCCATCATATTTCATGCCCGATACTGAACACATTATGTACCTGAAGACCTTCATTAGCAAGAGAAATGTGGGACAGTAGTTAAAGTCCGTGTTTCTCCTTGAGTTTCTTCTTTAAGTTTCTTCTTAAACACATGCTTCCCTAAACTGGGATGTTTTCCTATATGGAGAAAAAAAAATGAGGTCTTTTAAGCAACAGAAGGAAAGTGGGGGTGGATTGCAGATGAGAATTTTGAAGAAGGAACAAGAGAAAGGGTGGATGACTGGCATATGAGAATGGGGCTGTGCAACTTTATAGAAAGTTCAGAGGAAATAGAAGAGGCAAAGGCAGAGGGAGAAAGATTTCAGCTGTCAGTGAGAAAAGGCTCAGAAAGGCAGTGGAGCAAAGGTGGAGGCTGGGTCTTACAGAGAAGGTCTGGGGACTTCAGTTAGCTCTAGGAGAAGGCAGAGTTTTGGGTAGAGTCAGAGGAAGGGTGATTTGTACAAAGGGAAAGGATTTGAATGTGGTCATTTGGAGATGCTGAAGCAGAGAAACAGGGAGGAAACAAGAACATTGCAAATTATAAAGGTAAGTTGCACTTGCGTTAATATTACCAGTGAGGAGAGAAAGACAGGACATTGCTGGCAGAGTGACGGTACAGACAGAAGGGTGGAGATGAGATGCATGGCTGTTGGATTCCTGCTGACATCTGGATTCACAGGAGAAGACAGAAAAAAAACCCTGTAGATGATCAGGACTAGAACAGCTCTCCCTGAGCCATTCCTGATGGCTCCCTCTCTAACTTGTCCTTAAAAAGCTGCCAGAAAGGAGGCTCAACAGCCTCCTCTGGGTATTTTGACTTCTTTGTACTGAACCTCATATTTGTTTCTGTTCTAAGTCTCCCTTACAGTTTAAACCATTCAGCTTTTTGTCCTGTTATTAATTGACATGGAGAATTAGTTATTCCCCCTTTCTTTGCACTTAATTTCTGGATATTTTTAAAGGGTTGCCATTACTCCCTTCTCTCTACTCTTATTTGAACCAAAAACTCTCAGTTCTTTCACTCTTTATAGAAATGACAGTAAATACATGGTAGTGATGAGAGGTCCAGCATTTACAGAGAGATATATGGAAGCTATCAATGTAGAGATGGGAGCTGAAACCAGGAGAACAAATGAAGTCATGGAGATTGCGAGAGCTGGAGGCAAAGGATATGATCTGGAGAACTGCCAACAGGGATATGGGGAGAAGAGACACTAGAAGAAAAGGGGATCATTGAGGTAGTAAGAAGAGTAAGACAGCTGAGGTTGAAAAGAGAGAAAATAAGATTAGGTTAAAGAGGCACAGCAACTGCCCCCAAAGGAACATGAAAACTCAGTGCCATCTTTTCAGAGCTTGCAGAAGGTTGCAGAAGAGACAGGTTGAAAGGGAAAGGTTGAGAAAAAGCCTAAGAAAAGGAAAGAAGGCCATGAGAATAACTGCAGGTACATCATGCTCTCAGAGACCAAGGGGGTGAAAAAAGATAAGGTGGTCAATGAGATCAAGAGATGTTTGCTTCAGCATACAGACCTGAAAAATAGAGACAGAGAGCCCTGTGAGGTGGATGTAAAGATAGTTGAAGCAGTGCATGACAAAGCTAATGAAAGGAAGGTGGGAATTGATGTGGTCAAGAATATAGATGGAAGGCTATGAGGCAGACCATAGAGGAGAAAGCCACAAAGAGGGAAGCCTTTCTGTCTTTCTCCTGTTCATGGCACTGGAAAGACAAAAGCAGATTATAAATTCATGTCAAGAGTACTGAGCCTTTCACTAGTGCCTAGGGAAGCCTGAGGAATTCATAAAGTAGAAGAAAAGGAGGAGAAGAGGTTGAAAGTCTGAGAGCAAAATTGAATTCTTCCTGCCTCTCTGAGGGAAAGAAGAAGGATCAGGAAGGACTTAGAGAACAGTGTGTGGTTGATCCTTATCATGCTGATGATATTCGGCTTGGACATTTTCTCCCACTGTTGAATGCTGGTTTATTTTCTGTAGTGATTTATAGCGGACATCTGGTCTCAGAGTAACTACAGTTTCCTTCCCAATTGTGCTGTTCCCATCACTCCTGCTGTCCAGCCTGCCTGGGAGGAGGGACAGAAAGCTGAGAGTACCATTACAGGAAACCCCCAATTCCTTGATAACAGAGTGCATGCCCTCTCCTTGCAGGGGTCACCACGGTGCTTACTATGACCACCATCAACACCCATCTACGGGAGACCCTCCCTAAGATCCCTTACGTCAAGGCTATTGATGTTTATCTCATGGGTTGTTTTGTCTTCGTGTTCCTGGCACTCTTGGAATATGCTTTTGTCAACTACATATTCTTCGGGCGAGGCCCCCGGCAGCAGAAGAAACAGAGTGAACGGATCAGCAAGGCCAACAATGAGCGCCACCGTTATGAGGAGAAGAGGGTGAGAGAGCAGGTTTGTCCCCTTCTTTCATTGTGGCAGGAGAATTCAGACTCTCCACGGTTCATTCAACCCTCAGTAACCTGTGGAGTAGCCTTTCTTCTCATCAGTAGAGATGAACTCCAGCTGCCTTGTCTGCCATGCATAGGTCTTCCAAACTTTGCAGGCAGATGCCTAGGAAGACCCCCTTCCCAGTGATTATCAGGATTCTTTTCATCCTTGATCATTTAGTCATCATCCTGAACCAAGTCTCAACAAGACCATCCTTTTGCAAAAGGAAGGTGTACCCAAAAGTACCCCTGTGCTTTTGGTCCTATTCTGTTGGCCAAATCACATTATCCAATTCACAAGCTGCAAGTGCCGGTAACTGATCCTTCAGGTCCAGCATTAGTGGACAATCTTTTCAGATTTGAAAGGGCAGGTGCAGTGCCCACAGACAACCTAACCAGTGGCACCACTGCACCAAAAAGAGTTCAAAATCATCCCGTTTAGTCTGACGGTATGGCCATGTGTGCACCATGTACAGGACTTCCTTGCTACCTCTCTCTCTCTCTCTCTCCCCCCTGTTCTAGGTTGACCCTTACGGTAATATCCTCCTCAGCACTCTGGAGATGAACAACGAGCTGCTGGCCACGGACATGATGAGCAGTGTTGGCGACTCTCGAAACTCTGTCATGTCCTTCGAAGGCTCAGGAATCCAGTTCCGCAAGCAGCTGGCCTCTCGGGATGGATTTGGTCACCACGCAACCCTAGACCGCCACGTCCCACTGACCCATCACACTGCAGCCCGCAACCGTGCCAATTGCCGTCTCCGCCGACGGTCATCTAAGCTGAAGCTCAAAATCCCAGACCTGACAGACGTCAGCACCATTGACAAGTGGTCACGAATCATTTTTCCAATCACCTTTGGATTCTTCAACCTTGTTTACTGGTTGTACTATGTAAATTGATGCCTGCAGCCTCCAAAAGAGATAGGGACAGACACTCAGACAATGACAACACGGGAGTGTTGTGGTCTTTTGGGTTTGGGTTTTACTCTTTACTATCATTATCATTTATTCCTTTGATTCATTAGATTTATTCTAAGCTTACTCTTCTCTTTTCAGCACATGTAGAACCACTGAGTGTGGGGGGGGATGAGGGAGAGAAGGGTGTAAGGGAGGGCTTTTGGTTTCAGGGAGGGATGTGTTTGTCTCAATTTTGGTTTCCTGCCAATGGACTTAAACCATTGTAAAAACAAAAACAAAAACAAAAAAAGAAAAACCAAAAAAGAAAGAAAAAAAGAGAAAAAAGACAGGAAAAACAAACAAACAAAAAAAAACAACAAAAAAGAAAAGTTTAAAAAAAAGGGGGGAGATTTAAAGAAATTGAGTCAAAAACTGGTGGGTGGGATAGGTTATCTTTGACTGTGCTCACTAATGCGCTATCCTCACATCCATTTCACTACCAAATTTCATCTTTCTCTTCCCAGTATTATTATATTTTTAAATCTTTCTTCTGTCTCTGCTCGTAACCCCTTCATATTTATTCCTTTATGGATTCATGAGTTGGTGGGGTTTCATTCTCACGCTAAAAGATTTCTCTTTTCTTTTTCTCTCTCCCTCTCTCTTGCTTACAAGCCTAAAAGAATCTTTTAAACCAACAAATAGAAAGAATATTTATTTTGGAAGATTTGGGAAGCGGGGAGGACAGGGCAATTACAGGGGAGGGAAGGGGCAATGTGGGCATATATGGGAGGGGGGTGGGAGGAGGGAGCTTATCAGAAACAAAGGCACATTTGCAAGTTGCCTTTTTCCACCTTCAGGAGTTTGCAAGACGTTTTTCCTGTGTGAATGTGTGTGTGTATGCGGCGCATCTGTGTGTGTGTGTGCGGATAGGGGGGTGTGTGTGTGTGTGCAAGCATGTTTTCTGGGATGGGGAGCAGGGGAGGGGGGTTTTGTAATGTCTTTTGTAGAAAGAGAACACAGATGACATTTAACCGGCAGTGTTTTGGGGGGAATAGCAGGGTTTTGCTTGCTCATTGCAACTTTTGAGTCTTGGAGGTTGAGTCCCAGCCTGTATCAGAGTCACAGAACTGGGGGCTGTAGATCATGCAGGCATATAATTGCTGAGGAGAGGGAGAGGTTTGGGTATCAGCCATGGGACAACGTCAGTGTCCCCAGTTGGCATGCCATCCCAGGTAGACTACGGTGATCCCTACCTGAAAGGAGGGATTATTCCTAATCTTTCCCACCCTGCATTTATTCGCTGAGTTTGGGGAGAAAAGCAGATATAGGACTCTGAAAATGCAACCCTTTCCCTCTCTACTTGCTCTTTGTGCACATAGCCAGACAAGGGACTTCACACTCCAGCCCACTGAATGACCATAGCCAACTGCAAGGCCCAGGGAAGGACGAAAGTCTTTTAGATTTGTTTTGCTTCAGGATGAAAAAAAAAAAAACTAGAAATAATAACTATTTCCCCTTCCTAAGAACTTCAGAAGCAAGCGGTGGGCTGGCACCCTCTGATGCAGACTGCTTCTATCGGACCTTGTTGTATATCCATTAATATGGGTAGAGTGTAGAGAAGAGCACACTGTGCCCCTTCTTGCTGAAAACACAACTAAGGGTGCAGTAGAGCTCCCTGGAGCATCATCCCCCTGGAAAATGATGGTCCTCAAAGACTGGGCAGGGTGAAGATTGCAATGAAAGCGCTGAGCTTGTTGGTGCTTGCGGAAGCCGCTAAGTTTATAGCAGCTTCCAGTCACAGGCACTTGTTATAAAGGGTACAAAAGGGTAACTTGGCCTTGGGCTGCAAGGTCAACATTTTCCAAAGGAGCCAGAGACCTTCAGGAAATCACTGAATTACTGGCCACTTTGGCAATTGCTGATGATTGATAATCTCCCTTATAGTGTTTATAAAAGCCATGAAAATAATTAATTCACAAGTGCAAAACTTTAACCCTAGGATCAATCTGCCATTCCTGGAGTAATGATGAGAACCTTGTTCTTACCCAACTGAGGCTCTTACATGCCACACACACACATACACATAAACACACACTGCCTTCAATCCAAACATCCCTCTATTTTTCCTGTAGCACACTCTTCCTTTCTCCTTGGTTCCCATTCCTTGGGAAAGCAGAGTGATCCTCTGAAATCAGGGAAACTCCTGTTTTTCAGATGATAGATGCACATTTTTTTATTTTAGTAATTTATGTCTATACAGTGCAATGAAAATGTGAATCACTATAGGCCTGACCTAGCAACCCTGAAGTTATGGGAAGTTTTGCCTTGACTTGGCTAGAACAGGATCAGGGCCCATCAGAGTAATACTATTGTTATTTTTATATCAGTAATGTGTCTTACGCATTTTCTACTAATAGAATCCTAAGCATAAAAGTAGAGGATCCATCCTTCTCAGTTGTCCCTAGTCTGTCTCCCTCTCATGTACATGCACACATTCAGTCCAGGCCTCCCTGGACTCACCAAGGTTTTAGCACAACTGTTAATTCAGACTTAGATTCCCAGCTGCCCTGCAGAACAATCTCTTGCTGGTTTTCACATTCAAGAGAGATACTACTGTAAATGGGTTTTCCCAATATAGTTACAGTTTATCATCTAGACGGGACTTGATAGGAATAAGAGTCTGAGGAGTGAATGGAGCTTGATTGTAGGACTAGTACTGGGCTGGGTAGCTTCATCTACCTGATGCACAGAAAGTTTAAAGGTTGGCCAAAAGAGGAAAGTCATGATTTCTCCTGGGATTTGATTTGGAAATGGTCTTTAAACGTTTTAATGGAAGTCATAAGTTGCATTTTATGACATCAGCAGTATGATGTAGATGGAAATGTGCATGTTGGTTGGTCGTAATTCTCAAATGCAGACTGCCTACTGGCAGATTCCGTTTTTAAGGCGAGTCTAACCGGCTAATTGAACATTAATAAAAATATCTAAAAACTTACCCTTTATAAATATGATTACAGTGTAAAGGTTGGTCAGAATAATAGAAGGGAAATAAGGAAGGTGGTTATAAAAAGCATTTTAAGGTTGGAGAGAGAACAAATGGCCACATGAAAAGTAGTGTTGAAGCTGAGGGAGATGACTCAGGAACTCCAGTAATTCAGTAGTTTTATTAACAGCCTGACGATAGGATAGGATTAAAAGCCTGGTGATAGGAGTTAGGTGCCTGAGAGCTCTCTCAGATGGTCCAGCAGCCAGCAGCGGCACATGGCTGATGCAAAGCCCGCCCCAGCATTTTGTTTGGGCACTGAGCCCATTTGGAGGGGCCCCTTGCCAGCCACTGACTGACCCCTGATATAACATGGGCCCTCCAGCACCCGGAGTTCAGACACAGAGGTCCTGTATTTTCCGCTCAAGGCTCCAATTGGTGACTGAGCACAGAATTTCATTGCAAAAATCCTAAAGTTTTCCAGGGAAAGAGCACTGCTCAGCTGGTTACTTTACTTGTTCAGTTTGGAGCCAGGCTCCTTTGTTATTCCTAGGTTCTCCATTGACTGGGTTCTCTTTCTTATCAGGAGTTGTCCTAGTTTCTCTCTTTGAATGTTTCTGACCTGTCCTTGCCAGGTCAGGCTTATTTCATAGGGTCAGTCTTAGTATATCCAGACATCTGGACTATTTGGTCCTACACAATAATCTTTGCCAAAGAGTGTGTGGTCAGGACTTTTCACAGTTCAAGGACTGCCTTATAATTTTTGGTGATAGGGCAGAAGGCTGACAAACAACTGAGTCCTGTAAGTTGGCTGAGTAATAGAAAACGTGTCTTTGTATGGGGGTGAAGGAAGAATTGCTGAAGGCCTTTAGAAATGCCCTCCTCCAGAACTCAAGTGGCACCTCCATTTTCCCCCTCCATCACAGCCTGTGTCTACCCCTAAGAGAGACGAACGACAAAGCAATGTGTCATTCTGGGGTCTGCTGGTCCAGAAAGGAAATGGTGGAGAAAAGTAGGAGCTTTAATCAAACTCAAGGCTTACACACTCCAAGCCATCATAAGCATAGGAAAAGGAGATCACAACCCTCTGATACAGTGGGGACAAAGTTGGTAGTATTGGAGAAGTGGAGTGGATTTCCATGCTGCAGCTTGCATGGCAGCTGCTGTCTGCTTTGGTTTCGTGAAAGGAGAGGAGTGGCGAAGGCAGGAGGAAGGAGAGCTGCTCCGCAGCAGAGCCGCTGGCTTCTGCTCCCGTGGTGCAGACGCAAAGCTGCTTCTGAAACAGCCGCGTCTCTTTGCGGAGATTGCAGTATTGCTTCTTACTGGGTCATGCTTTGGGCAAAGACAGTAGCAAGAGCACGAGGGAATCTCCAGGCTGCCTGGGGGAGCTGGGCTGGGGGAGAACGTTTTCCAATTTTCCTGTGTGCGTAACAACCTCTGAGAGAAGTGTGGAGGAGGAGAAGGAAGAGGAGAAATAGAATTGAAATCTCTCTCAGGATGTATATACATGGCCAACACAAACCTATTGCTTCATTTTCTGATACTGTATAGTGCTGTCACTCAGGGACCTTTAGGAACTAGGACCTTGGGACTGTAATTGTACCTGTCCCCCTCTTATTCCCCCCTTCACCTTGAGCATTAAGAACTGAAGAGAGAACGAGAGATCAAAAGAAGAAAATAAGAGTCCTGGTAGCAAACCCCTGCTATTCCATAGGTAAAAGTAAAGCTTTGGTTACTAACATAAAAGGAAAATGTATACCTTTATATTCATGTCTTCAAGCATAAACCAGCCTGTAGTGTATATAGGATAAGTTCACAGTGCATGAAACAAACAGGACTGTAGGTCTTAACTGGCATCCAGCTTTCTTGCATGCACATCTGACACCACACCAGCAGCTTATGTCTTGCAAATAAGTAGAGAACCTGCCAAGGCTTGGCACTTCCTCTGTCCAATGGACAGCACATCCACTTCCCAGAAACAGAGCCATGCAGGGAACTGATCAGGCCGGTCTGCTTGACCAGATCTGCTCCAGAGGCCCTGGCAGGAGGAGATAAGGGGTGGGGGGTTGCATTGTTTTTGCATTTCTTCTTTTTTTTTTGTGGTGAGGAGGAAGGGTTTTAAATCTCTGAGCTGTTGTCAGGCGCAAGAGAAATCTCTGGAACTGCAGACCAAAGGACAGTGGCTTTAGGGAAGGCGGTCACTGAAATCCTAGAAGAGAAACTGGGATAAGGAAGAGGTTGTTGGTGGGAGAGAGCTGTAACCTCAGAAGCAGGGCAGTTAGGAGAGAGGTAATGAGAATGTATGTGCAGTGAAATAGTGAAATGTGAAGGGACTAGAGCTCTGAGGACTTCCCTGGAGCCAAATGGGCTGGTGCAGCTGCAGGCAGCATGCAGGACAGCCAGCCCGGCAGCGGTACCCAACTGGTACTGGTCACTGGGAGCCGCTGAGGTCAGGAAACAAGGAAAGGAGAAGACCCCCAGGGCTCCGCTGTCACTGTGAGCTCAGGCCCTGTAGGCAGGGACAATCATTTGCATCTGGACAATGTTGCAGCAGCTGGACCGGGATAAGCAGCAGAGCCACAGCCGTCCCAAGCGGGAGCAAAGGCCGAGCTCGATTCTGGTGTCAGAGATCAGAGACAACTGGGCAAGAAATGCCATGCGAGTTACCAAATGCTTATGTGGAGATGAGACTGGGCTTACCGAGCAGGGTGGGGTGCCTTTTTACACAGAATGGAAGGCATGCAAGTTGGGTTGGGGCCATGGGTCGGGCGAGAGATGTGAAACCTCCATGTTGGAAGCAGGACCTAAGGCAGATGCTGGGAGGGAGGGAGGAAGGGTGGGGGGAGGGAGGGGGTGGAGACTGGGTTCAGAAGAGTTGTACATAGTGTTGGGGGTGGGGTGTTTTTTTGTTGCTTTTGTTCTTTTTTGAATAAAAAATGTTTGATTTCTAATGTCTTGATGTAAACCAAATAAAATGGTTCTGTACATTCAGAAGTAAACTGAAGAAGAGCTGAAAGGTGGCAAGCGTGATAAAGAAGCACTATCGTCCAGGTTGACACTGTAACACACTTCCCCAGACTTTTCTCACAGGGGTTGGATAGCAGACCTGTGTATGTGCCTGCAGTGCCCACAGTGATGGTGACCTTAGGGCTGGCACTCTGATCCACCTCTAAGTGTAGTAAAGAAAAGGTAGGAGTAGAGGGCAGAAGCGTTTGTACGTAAGAAGCTTCAGTGCTCAATCCCACCATCCCCAAGGACAATGTGGGGAGACTGTATATTAGATTCCGATCTCTTAAAGATGTTATCTCTTCCTGGAAAGCCACTCTACACTATCTCGTACTGTATCCAAGGACAAAGTGGTGAAAAAATTAATGTGACCTCAGGAATCACTTTGTATAAACCTGCAGATGGAGTAAAGGCAGCATGAGCTTGAACTTTCTTTGAAAGGCTGCTGCTTTCTGCCTTGTGACCAATTCCAGGGTGATGAGTGCTAAGAAATGCCCAGCTTCTCAGAGGAGTTACCAAGGGAGCCCTCCATGTGGAAGGATTTTTTTTAAGCCTCTCTGCAATTCCATAGACCTTTGCTTGGGGTTGCTCTCGGTTTGGGAGGAGGCGATGAATAATGAGTTTGGAAGAGAAGATGTTGTTGTCTGTTGTCTTAGTTGTCTGTTTTTGTGGCCATTGGCCTTGCGGAGACAAACTCTTCAGCGATAGTCTATGGAGTGCATAAGGTTTGGAGTGAGTTGACTGAAGCGAAGGGTGCTGAAGGATTTGGCCTTAGGGACACTTCATTTTCATGCCAGCTTCCAGTTAGCAGAAATGCGTGATAAGGGAATGCCAAGAATGGAGGATGATGGTAGTTGGTCTGAGATCTGTGGATATCTGTGTTAAAATCCCATCTTCATTTGACTTGGGGTGGCTGTCAAGGATAAAAATAAATAAATGGATTGTTTGTCTTTTGTTTACTGCTTTGGAAAGCAAAGGACTGGCTTGTCTACATGGAGTGGTGTGGCTTCTGCAGCTGGGCCAATGGATGTGGTACCATTTGTGTGGCTGCAGCAAGGATAAAAGAACTTTACAGGGAAGGCAAGGAATGGAGAGAAGTCTCAGTCCTCTTAGGAATGGTCATTCCTCATCAGTAAAGCTTCCCTCCATTGAGTAGCCCAGGCAGGCCTGGTGGATAAGTTGTGTGAGCACAAGTGCCTGCATGTGTTGTGCTGTAGACTAGAAAAGCCTGCAACAAAATATGGTCTCTGCTCCAAGGAGCGTATGTCCTCATCCATCCCAGCCCAGAGATGCTGGGCCTGCTGTTCCAGACCTCCTCAGCACCTTGCTATAGGCTGTCCCTCCCATCTAAGTGAGACAGAACTTTCCATGCCACAGATAGAAAAAAACTTTGCGCTGGCAAAATTTCCCCCAGAAAGAATGAGATGGCACAGTGGTTAGCAACATTATTTTGCAAAGAGGATGACGAAGTCTCCTCCAGTATATTTCAAAGAGTGGATCAGTATTCTTCTGCCTTCTGTAAAGCTACACCCTCCTAGCTCTCAAAGCTACCCCTGCTGAATGACATGTGCCAAATCCAGGGTAAGTTTCCATACTCAGACTCCAGGTACAGGTCTCATTTGGGGACCTTGCCAGGCATTCGTGAAGTGTCTGGGTACCAGGATCCAAGAACTTTTCAGTGACGTTCCGCCCTGTTCCAGGCATGTCTTTGCAGCGTGACAGGCAGCTTCCCGGTGGCTCGGGCAGCACTGAGGCAGGTGAACAGTCTGGAGATTGGCAGGCTGGGAGAAGCCAGGCGCACAAGGAATGAAGGAAAACGTGGTCCCTTTTGGTGTCATGTGAACACTGCTTGGGGATCGAGACAATGGCACATCTCTATCGGTACTGAGGTTGGCAGAGACTCTTCTCTGCAGAGAAGGGCACTGACTGCCTCGAGCTGCTCGGCCCCATGGAGCAGATCCTCCATGTTTTCACCTGTAGGGCAGGGCTACTGGGTTGGACTCTCCTGTCTCATCACTATGCCCAGGCCATGCCCAGCACCGCAGGCCCAGCAAAGCCTCATCCTGTGCCTAACGGAGCAGTCTCAGCCTCTGCTCATCTGCTGAAAATCCCACCTGGGCCCAAAGGTTTCCCTGGGCTGGGGTCAGTGCTCTTGGTGGACCAAAAGGGACATTTTTTTTGTGAGTGACCGCCTAGCTCAGCAGATGTCACAGGGCAGAGTTTCTAATAGATGGAAAGATGCATAGCTTGGTGAAAAATGAACAGCTGTGGATAAAGGAGAGCCTCAAAAGTTAGCCAGAAAAGTCCCCTCAGTTGGCAAATACCTGCAACCCTCTGGTGTGGCCACTGGCTGCTCTGTAGGAATTTTTCTCTCTGCAGACTATGTCTTGATATTGGGTCTCTGTGTGAGATCAGTTCCCTTCTCAGAAGCACAACTGCTTTCTGAAGGAGAAGTGCCCACTCGCGCTGTGCTCACCGCAGGGCTATTATACCGAGGGATAGAAAGCAAAAGAGGCTTGACCTTGAAAGCCGGGGCACCCTTCCCACTAATACCTGTACTCATCTATCGCCCTCTCACAGACAAAGAGGTGGCAACATCTTCTCTGGCTGGGGGATGTCTTATGTGGCCAGAAATCCAGGCAAACTGAGCAGCAATGACAACAGGAGAGGGAGATCAATGGCAATGCTCGTATCTGTTATCAAAGGGACTGCTGTGAACCATCTTAACATACTCTGAGTGGCTGCGTTGCATCCTGTACAGCATTACAAAAAAAAAAAAAAGGACAAACAAGAAACAACAAAAACAGAATGGAACACCCATTTTTATGATCTTTAATTTGCATTTTCTGCATGAAATGAGACCTTGATCCTTGTCTTTTTTCACAAAAGCAGATTCTGCTTTAACTAATGTAAAAAAGGAAAGAAAAATAATGTTTCTAGCAAAGTGATTTAGATGTAGAAATTTTTGTAAAAAAAAGAAGAAAACAAAAGGGAAAAAGAAAAAAAAAGGGAAAATATCAAAGAAATAAAATAAAATGACCTAAAGAGCCATCTTTGTCTACTCTACAGGTGGGATAGTGTGATTGATGGGTATCACTTTCTGCTTTCAGAGGTGCTTCCTATGCAGGAGATTCTCGGATCCGCAAAGCCGGGGAGAGTTCGTCACCAGTCACTGCCCAGGCGCTTTCAAAAACTGTCTCCTTTGGTCTCCTTCTAGGTAGAGTGGCCAGGAGGGTGAGGGGAAGGACCACAAGGGGCAAAGAGAGTGGCCTTGACTTTATTTTGGGGTTTCGTCTGGGATATTTTTGTTCCTGCAGTGACAGTTTTTGAAAGGTGATGATGAACAAAAGTAAAAACAAATAAACTTGAAAATAGTTTACACTTTTGTACAAACCATGATGAATATTACCAACAAGTGTTTTTAAAAATGGTCCATATCAGTGCCAAAATAATGTAATGTGTACATTAATTTCTTCTCTTTTTTTTTTGAAAAAGGTGTTAAAACGCTAAAAAAGTATTTCTTTTTTAACAAATGATGTATGTGGACATAAATGTACTTGAAAGCTGTTATCATTTGGTTAGGAATCTTTCTTGGGCTTTTCGTTTTGATTTTTTTTTCCTACCCAGAACAAAGGTAACACTTTTAAAATACAACCTTTAAAGGAGAAACAATCATTTTTTTCTTTGCTGGTTTGTATAAAAGAGGTTTCAGTTTTTGAGGCTCTGTCTTTAAACTAAATGTGTGTGTTTGGTCTCTGAAAACCAAGCCATCCTCACTCTGCAGAGCATTCAAACATGTCCTTAAGTTTAAACACAGCTGCAGCGATGCCATTTGCATTGAGTGTCCCGAGGATGTCGCTGAGACCTAAGCAGGTTGTTACCTGCGTGCTAGACGTGTTGCCTGTTACCCATTCTGCTAAACTGAGCGAGGAGTGGGAAGTGGGATACCTGCAAACTGTGACAATGACTAGAGTAGATGGGGAAAAGGAGAAAAAAATCCCCAGCACTGTTGTTCTGCCACAGAGGTGAGTAGCTTACCTGCCTCTGCAGAGAGAAGATCAGAGATTACCTTCTCAGCAGCACTTAAATCCTATTTCTGCAAGGAAATAAAATGCTCAAGCCTTGCTAGACCTTGCCATGCTGACCAAAAGTGGATTAAACAGTATCATTTTCAAAAACGATTGATGCGCTTAGGGTTACAAGGCACGAAGGTATTTAATTCGGGTCTCTTAATAGGCTGAGTCTTGGTGCCACCCTACTTCTTCAGGAAACAGCAGGCTTGCTTTCTTGGCAAAAACCTGGCACATTTTCTGAGCATGTAAGCGAGGCCCTCTGCTGCAGGGAGGACATGAGCTGGTAGAGAGGAGCAGCGTTGTGCTTGGTGCTGCAGCCTCCCAACCCCGACGCCTTCCCGTCTGCAGCAGGGACCCTCGTGCAGCAAAAGTCTGCATGGCCCTGCGGAGGTGACTGGGGACGGCTCCTCCTTTGCCACTGGCGATGTTTTCACTGGGTGCAAAGTCTGCAATAGAAGATTACCCAACTGGCTTTGGCCATGACAATTATACTTTTGCCTTTCTTCAAGAGCTTTTAGAAAAGCTCTTCTACCTCAAAGCACCAAAATCCTGCTGAGGGCACCCAGGAGGGCCGCCATGGCCCTCCTGCCTGCTCCATTGGGTTGCTCCTTGTTTTTTCCCCCTGCCAGCCCCTCCTCCTGGGCAGCCTTCCCCCTGCCTCCCATATTATAAATTTTCTGCGACCAGTCACACAAGATGAACATCTGGTCCACAGTCTTTTGTGTCCAGATCCTGGAGAGTCTCAGCATTTTGCAAATTTCTCACCAAAGCCACAGGCAAACGACTCGAGTTAAACAGACTTTGCTAGCTCCTTAGGACGAGTAAAAGACCATTATTTGTTTGCTTCAGAAAAGTAATAGCAAGAGTCTAGTGTCTTTCATGTATTTGAAATCTTCAGTGTCTTTGGAGCCCCTCATGTCCAAAAAATGAAAAATATTTTGACCTATATCAACACGATTTTCACTCTCTCATTTGGGGCAGGCAGGAAGGAGGGAAATTCAGAACAAGAAAAACTCAAAGCAAAACTGTTACCAAAACCGAAATGAAATAAAATTTTGCAATACTATGCAGGTGAAAAATATTTCATTTGAATCGCTACAATTTCATTTTTTTATAATTTTTAAAAATCTGAAAAATTTGGAAGAAAAAAAATAAGAAAAATCCACCAATATTTTCCAGACAGTTCTTTTGCGCAGTGTCTTCAAAGAGACCTTGTGCTGAAAAGCCCTTGGAAGTCATTTTCTGCCCAGAGAGAAGGAAGAACCGAACCGACTCAGCACGAACGAGCCACGTGGCTTGCGGGAGCCTAAACAGTCTGTGCTCGATGCTTAGATCATGCCGCTTTCCCCCAGACAACGTGCTTTGCCAAACGAGGGTGGTACTGAAGCAGCTGTCTAAATCGGGCACTGTGTCAACAGCTTAAATATTAAGCATTCCATGTGCTCTCACCAGCCCATGGGAAATGCGGCATCAGTCGGACTATTCAACCTTGAATCCCTCTCATGGATTGTTCTCCCCGTATGGAGCTGTTCCCTTGTGAGCCCCACCTGCCCATCCAAGGGTGCCTGTGTCACCCCATTTCTTACACCAAAAGGACATCCCAGGACACCTCTGCTGGAAGCTCCTTCTCCAGCTAGGGCACATCTTCCTCATGTCCAAAGGATTATGACGCTGAGGATCCATTTCCTCCCAGGCCGGTGGGGCTGATGTCTTTGCTCCTTGGCCAAAGAAACAAACCATAAAACCTGCTTCCTACAAAGCACTAGGCCACGAGCGTGCTTGGGATTGACACATGCTGGTGACACATGCTGGTGACAAGTGTAAGGTCAGGGTCTGCTGCATTTCAGGTAACAGGTTAGCATCCAGCTAAGCACAGTGCAGGAGTCTGGGCTCGCAATAACGACGCCACAAATTATGACAGCAAGCCCTGATACACTCTGGTGTTAAATATCACTCTGACTTGTGTTGTGGCCTAAATCAGGATTTAAGAGTTTCCTTAAAGCTCATATTGTATCAAGGAAGGGCCTGATGTCAACCTGTATGCACTCTATGGAAAATAATCTACCCACTCCTTTCCCCTGTACATGTACTCACATGACAGTAGAAGAGCTCAACTTTATCTTCACACCATTCTCTTAGTAGATAGACAGACAAGACCAGTTAATAAACACAATTTGCTGGAATAAGTAACAATAGCAGTAGATACTGGTAGATATGAGCCTGTGTTTTTTAGTTCCCATGCTAAAATTCCTGCTCTACAGGCATGCAAGAAACATCTCTCTACATGGAGAAAAAGCCAGATTTTTGGTGAAAATAAAGTACTCAACGGCATGATGCAGAGTTCCCAGAGGTACTGTTCAGAGACGGCACAACTAACGTGCCCGATCCCACAGGGTAGAGCCATCCTCACCCACCCACTGCCTCACACTGTATATTCTCTCACTCTGTGGGTTTATTGATGAATGATGAGTATATTTCCAATGGGATGCATTTCTCAGTGCTGCGCAGACACATACTCTCCTTATGGTGCTATGAAGATCACTGAAGAGCTGCTGCTCCATTTATTAACATTCTGAGTTGAAAGGTGGATACTGCCCATACAGCTAGGGTCTCTTTTTAGCAGAGGGACAGGGGATCAGCGCTCTGCTGAGCGCAGCCATTCGCGCTCTTGCTGGGGCAGGAATCGCTGCTGTGTCTCAACTCTGCACCTGGTCGGCATCATCTGGCAAAGACATCCCTTCCCTGCCATGCACGGGCTGGCAGAGCCGCTGACAAGTCGCTTCTTTTGCTTAATACTGGATGACCAAGGAGAATGCACAAATGCTATTACTATTTCATATTTCTATTTCTAGTCTCTGCCCCTGTTCCCAAAGGCAAGCTCTTTTTTTCTCTGAAGTTTGAGGAAAATCCATTCTGCCATTTTGAAGTTAGATGGATGAAAATGAGCCAACTTTAAATCAGAGTTGCCAACTGGTTTAATTTAATTTGGTGAATTAATCATGAGCTTAGCTGTAAGTTCTTCTTCAAAAAAACAAAACAACATGTTCTTCGATTCATGGGCATATATCCAGGGCTGCGTTTGCATATAAAAACAAAAAGTAGGTTTGAATCAAGGAGACAAGCTCATAAATGTGACCACTGAAGCTAGCTCTCAGAAGGCAAATGAAAGGAATCTATCATTAAATGTTTATTAATCACTTAGCGGGTTTTAAGTTGAAATCAAGCTTTTGGGAGCAGTGAAAAGCTAAATAATGATTACTGAATGTTTGTAACAGCATTTCTGTCTCCAGTCCAAAATCCTTTGAGCTCCTTTCCCCTGCAAAATCTGTATGTATTTGGGCTCACACACCCCACTGTAGAACTTAACTCCTTCCTCTGGCCCTCTCTCAGAACTGCAGCTTGGCTGTGCTGCACAAGGAAATAGCCACCCCTGAGCTGCTGGCAGAGAAATACACCACTCCTGACTTAGTTTTGCATTTTTGTTGGGTGAAGTTTCCACCTGGCTTCATGTTATGAAACACAGATGATGATTCACACTAGAGGAGCACGTGACTGCCCCAGGAGGAACACAAGCAGAGCACGGGGGAGCACCTATAAATGCTATAAACAAGAAGAAAAACATAAGCTCGGGGTTTAGGTCTCCAGACATCCTGCTGCAGGATATCCACCGTACCCACCAGAGCACGGCACGACCAGGGTGGATATGTGCTCTGGATGAGATACACCCCTGGGGAATTTATAAGGATTCCTACTGCAAAGAAGAGCCTGTTCCCACTCCAGTGGTGTCTCAGGCTGCAGTTTCATCCCACCAGCCAATTTTATCTATTGGTACAGCTGGCCACTGGAGGGAGAGGGGCAACTATTGCACTGTCCTTGGAGGCAGGATGATAAAGCAACCACTAGGAAACTTAGGGAGAAACTCCTGTATTAGGGTGAGTGCTATGCTGGGTCATTCACAATTCCTGCACTGAAAGACTGTCCACAGAAGGGTGGTAATAGGGATGAAACAGAAGGGGATTTTTTGCCCTCTCCTCACAGTCCTAGACACACTCACCTCCCTGTCACTGTGCTGAATTCTTATACAAAGTCATGCTGACAGGTACTGGGTCAACACCAGGCATCTTCTTCACAGACCTTAGAGATGAGTGGACAATATTTTACAGAATAGGAGCATTTCCCTAAAAATGTCCTCAGGTCACCACCATCATTCTTTATGGGTGGACCAACACCTTTGGTGGCAGGGAAGGAGCTGATGGAGAGGTGACAAAAGGAAGATGAAGCTGCTCACCACTGAGGGGATCTTTGGTAATTTCCCTTCCTAGTAACGTGTATCTATTAACTTTGGTTAAAGGTCATTTGCAGGAAAATCCCCTTCCATATGCAGCTCTCCAGAGCTTGCTAGAGGTTCACAGAATGCTCGTAAATCACATAGGCAGCTCTTGCCATCAGCATTTTCCTTCTCCCTTGAAATAGTGGCAGCAGAATCAGCTGCTGAGTCTAAAGTTAATTTTACGAATTAACCTGAGAATCCCCCACAGTCCCAGGACAGCAACCCTGCTAGCTCCATGCACATTCCTGTGAGGACAAAGCTTGCAGACTCAGTGCTTCTCAGAGCTTTCAAGGAGGAGGGGAAACCTTGAATGATTAAGTGTTTCAGCCAGAGGGCAAGTGAGGGGGAGAGGATGCATTATACAAAGGTAAAACATAAAGGAGAAATAAAAACGAGAGAAGAGAAAAGGTTCCTAGGACTATGAATGAGATAAAGAAAGGGAATGCACAATTATCTGAAGAGGCAAAAACCTGCAGGACCTAGTAAGGAAGGAAAGAAGAACTGAAAGAACTGTGTACAGCCACCCAGATCACAGAGGCCAAGGCCCCTCAGCAAGGTTGGTGTCTTCATTTTGTTTTATGTGCAGTGACTTTTTAATACCTACCATATAAGCATATACTGTATTAATATATACTGCATATATACACATATACAAACTGTATATTCCACAGCTGGGGCCCCCACAGCCTCCAGTCACGCTCAGTTGGGCCCCAGTCCTGGTACGAGCTGAGCTGCTGGTGGCTCCGTGCTCAAGCCTGCACTTGTGGGTCTTCTCTGCATGTTGGGTTTGTTTCATGGCTGCTGGACTGTGGGCAGGTCTCACTGCCAGTCCGGCTCTGCTCGAACACCATGGGCTCTCACCACCCTCACCTCCCCCTCACGCATTTCTACTTCAAGGTTGCTTAATTAGATTATTTATTTCTGTGAGTGTGTGACAAGCAGGAAGGAAGGTGGCTAAAACCAGCTGAAGGAAACACTGCTGGACTGGCTTAGATCACCTGAGGATCGCTGGCTTCATTACTCCACGCGTGCTCACAGCAGTGTCCTGTCCAGCTGGATAACTAGGAGGTGAGGGAGGGAAGCAATATTGCCAAGCGTCGAGATTGGTTTATTTTAGGCCAGATAACTGTGTTAGGGCCCAGGAGGAGCACTCTGGGGAGATGTCTCCTGGCCATGGCTACGTCTCACAAGACATGCTGGAAGCTGCATAACTCCAGCTGGTCTGAGGATTGGGAAATCTGGACTGTGAGTGTGACCTTTTCCTGAGCGTGGGATTTACCCTGCTGAGTCCTTCTTTTCCTGATCTGTGTTCTCTGCTTGTCAAAAGCATGGGATTGTGCTAGACTGCTGAGGTGGACGCTTTCCCCCTCTCTTAAGGAGGCAGAGCCTTACAGAGGCATGGTCATCAAAGTGGGCAATTCCACATCTGCATTTAGAGCAAAGTGCATTGACCTGAAATACTGCAGGCTTCCTCTGAAGAGCGATGCACCCACAAGGATTTAATGCAGCTAAATAAATCTGATGATTGAAATGTAAATTCTGATAAACCTTTCTGTACTGTATGAACACATTCTCAGGAGTAGTGCAGCAGCAGAGGAAATAAACCTTTCTTCTCTCTGTTTCAGAGCAGCTGAGTGGTATAAAAGGAAATAAGGCCTGTCATAAAGCGCTGGATCCAACACTGCCCAGGATTTTTAGCACTGCCAGGCCAGGATTGCAGTCACTCTTCTGTATGTATTTTGCCATATCACTCTACCATCTCTTCCTGGAGCAAAAGTATTGAATTGTTCTACTAGCAGAGGTGGGTGCAGGTGCTTTTCTCTTATCCCTGTCCCACAGGCTTCTCTGATCAGGACCTTTTCCATATGGTGCACAGGGAAATCCAATGATATGCCTTCAGGTGAGAAATTGCCCTGTAACATGCAGCCAAAAAAGTCTGACACACACTGATGTTGTAACTGCTGAGAGCGGATCAAGATTTCTTGTCCTACCCCAGTTCTGTGATTCTACTTAGTTCCTTCCTTTCTTTCATAATAATAATAAAAAATACAATTAGGAATTAAGCCCTCTGTATGAAACGTCAGGTTCAGTGCATGGCCACACGCTCTTCCTGCTCCTTCCCTTGTGCGAGAATCCCTTCCTCACTATGACTGACAAAAAAAAGTGTGTTGTGCGAGCGCAGCCCTACTTGCAGGAGGAAATGAAAGGTCAGCATTGTCCCCAGTTTGGGGCTGTGGTATTCTTGAACGCAATGTACTAAACAGAAGAGCCTGAGCCATCGTTTCTGTAGAAAGGGGCTATGTTTTGAGTCACGTGCTTGACTATGTGAGATGCAATCCTGACCAGTGTTGAGCACCTGCAGAAGGGGAAGTGGCCTCGCAGAGGTGACACTGTGCGTCCCTTTCCTACGGAGCAGAGGTGACCAGACAGAGGAACCTGCTCATTTGGCGTGAGCCCTGCTGTGCCCAGTATTCAGCATGGGACACATGGCCTGAAGAGACATGTGCCAGAGGACACCTGCGCCCTCGCATCTACTTGTACTTTGGCTTCCAAGAATTGCTCTTAGGTAAAGAACACTTATGCCTTCAATTAAAAGAACTAATATACAAAGCAATGATAAACAAGTAAAACCCTTCGGTGAGCTCTGTATAACAGTTGTGGCACTTCGCTACTGCTACACTCTGAGGACCAGCTTGACATTTCATGCTGGCTTCTGTGCTAAGACACCAGGAATAACAGGGCCAGCTGAGGACGCTCAGCCCTGGAGCAGGCAGCGGCCCTGCAGCAGGGCTGCCGCTTCCCCAGGGAGCGCCGGCTTCTGGGGCGCTGGGGTCCCAGTAACTCAGCTCTTCAAGCTTCGCTTCAGAGGGAGATCCTCATAAAGTGTCTGGCTGAATTTATACCTCCTATCTGCTTCTCTGTCTTCTTCCATAAATATATTTCAGGCCTCTGCGTGAGTTTCGTATGGCTTTGTTAGGTCTTCTTCCTCTCAACATCAGCCCTGGAGTTCTTGGTGAGTTGCTTTGATGTCAAACTAGAGGCAAATTTAGTTACTTTTGGTCTCCATCCTGGTTTTGCCTTGGGTGTCTGTGGCTGGAAAGGGAGCGTTAGCTACAAATGGAGAATCCTTCTGATAAAAAGATAGGTGGTGGCACCAAGCTATGCTGAGGGTTGTGACAGTCTCTGGACTAACTATTTCAGAAGGTCCAGTTTTGTATTTCTGCAGCAATTTGGAGAGAGGCATCTCCTTTTGGTGGAAAGCTGTGGTATGGCTGGTGTTCAGCTGTATGTATTTATGTACTTATCTATATAGATTCCAATCTTAAGCTAAACGTCTGGGAAGTGCAAACCTGCAGCTTAGTCTGCATCTGCTGCCCTCAAATTCAGAGCTGTGCTGTGCACCCTATTCTTCAGAAAGGGCTGAAAGTACTTTTGGGCACAACCTCCCTGCTTTAATTTGATCCTAATTAATTTTTACAGTAATAGGATAAGATACAATGGACACAATTTGCAACCGAACCAATAGTGATAAAAGAAAAAAAAATCTTTGAAAGGGGTAGTCAAATGTCAGAAGAAAGACCCAGCAAGGTTGTGGGATCTCTACCCTTGGAGATATTCCTAAAGCTATTTTAGAGCTCATCCTGCTTTTGAACCAGAGACCTGCAGAGTTCCCTTCACACCTAAATTGCTCCATGGGGTTGTGAACATCTCTGATTCCTGCCTTGTCACCCTCGCTCCTGTCCTCCCATGCTGCCAGCCCCTGTTGCAGGGACTGTCCCTGGCATGACCCAGGGAAGGAGCTCAGATGTGCAGGGATGGCTCTGGAATAGGCTTCACTGAAGAGAACGGAGTTAGGTGGGCAGAGAGCTCCGGTTACCAGCCGGCTCTATCTAGAGGCTAAGGAATTAAAGGAGAAATGCTCAGAAGTGTTGAGAGGCGAGGAGGAGGGAGTGAATTAATCAGCAGGAATTGGCCTTGGGGTTTGTCACTCCTGCTTTTCAGTTTGTAGTGATTACAGTTCAAACATGGAGATCTGACTACATAAGCACTCTGTGCTAAATGGGGATCCATGTGCTTTTTTTCCTCCCCTTTTTTCTACTCTGATTTATTTTAGGTTTGGTTTCCGGTGCAAAAGTTGTGGCAAGCGCAAGGCTTAGAAATGGGGGTGGAGAGGTGGGTAGCACCAACCCCAAATCACGTGGGCCGTTCCTACAGGGAGGCAGCAGGTGCAGGGCACAGATCTTTCCAAAGGGAGGCAACCCTCCTGCTCACCCTCCCCCCCTCCTGTTACTTGTTAAGCTCTGGTCCAGCAACTCTAGGATGTAGCTGGATGAGATGGGTTGCTCAAGAATGTACCCACTGTTACAGCTCACGTGCAAGCTGGGAGAAGTCTCTGCTCCTCGGAGAGAGCGAGAGCAAGCAGGATCCTCTTGCCATCAGACAGGTATTCAAGGATGAGGTCCCCAGTTTTTGGATAGGGCAATTGAAGAGCTGTCACTTGAATCTTTTCATAGATATATTCACCTACAAGCGGCTACCAGCCCATGGCTGACACTCACAAAGTAGGTGTGGGGCTGCAATTACCACACCCGCATAGCTGCTCAAAAGCAACACGATGCTTCTCGCATCCCTGGAAGGGAGTAATGCGCGTGGGTTGCTTGAGTGAAAAGTGAAAGGGAACGATGCTGGGAGGACTCCAGAATCCAAAAGTGCGGAGACCTCTTCATGTGCAACGTGCTCCCTGCACATGTTCTTGGCCCTCTGAGGTGCCCTTACCCTGAGGCACTTAAAGCAATAAATATAAACCCAGGCTCCCTATCTCAACTTCTCCATCGCTGGACACAGGATGCAAGTCCTGGGCAGACATCAGCAGTTCTGTGTGTGACGGGAGGACCAGCAAGAGCAAAGGTTCCCCTGGTCGCTGTGAGCACCCGCACCAAGCCTGGCCCATGGGGCCCATCTGTGGGTAATGAGCCTCCCCACGCGCAGCCGAGCGCGGTGCCCGCGTCCCCAGGCAGCGGGGCCGGGTGCCGGGGGTGAGCGCAGCGCGCGCAACCCCCGCTCGCGCCCCACTGCGCTTGGAGATGGGCAGCTGTGTGTGAAATGTGTTCATCTTTTTTTCATGAATTCAGCAAGGATTACCACTGGGAAGGGAGGAATGAGAAAGTAAAGTATCTTCTGATCATGGCTAGGGAGAAGGGAGGGGGAGGAAGAAAAGAAAAAGCAGAATTGTGGTGAGGGAGGAGAGAGGGCAAGGAGGGAGCCTGAAGCGGTTATGTAGCTGTTGTCTACCAGTTTTAACTCTTCCACTGCCCACATGTGTGTCTCAACTTCCCTACAGGTGGGCAGATGGTTTTTCTCACCTGTGTGACAGACCGCAGTTTGCTACCACAGCCCGAAGCTGTGCGGTAAAGCTCCCATGCATGAGGCAGTGGCGTGAGCGCATGGGCCAGCGAGCCATGCACCCAGTCCCCACAGCACAACCCTACTTTGATACTAATCTCATCTTCTGAGCAGCAAGGAAGAGGGAGAAGTTGTCTCCTTGCAGGAACATAATGTGTCAGGGCAGCAGTACACAGCTGGCGTAAGGAGGAGACACTGGCACTGCTCTTTAGGGCAGCACCAGCATAAAAGTGGGATGTCCAATGATGTTCCCAAGATCTAGAGAGTGAAGCATCTAAAGGTGTTAGTAAGAGAAACCTAACATGCCAGCTCCTGAAGACTGGACTCCAAATACCCCCAGCCAGCGTGAATGCAGTGACAACTGCATTCAGGGCCGATGCTTTTTTCCAAAGTGGGAATTGCCATTAGTGGCTGTTGCAATCAGGAATGGAAGAGACCGGGCCACTTGTACCCCAAAAATGGTGGAACTGGAGTTCTGGCTGAGTCAGTTCTGGTGGGAATGGCTCAGGGAATATTTTCCTGTCTAATAAGTCACACCTGCTTTGTGGGACATCTCCTTGTGTGGGCTGGTACCTTACTGGGAACGTACTGGGGCAGTAGGATGGGAGTGGCCTCTTGAGCCACCAGCGCTCGGTTCCGTTTGGGAAGAAGCCGAGAACATCCCCACAAGCCAAACCTTGGCTCTGACAAGGGGCCTCATTCAGCTGCTGTTGGAACTGAGATGGCTCTGGAGTCCACAGGGAGAACAACTGCTCAAAGAAAAGACAGTTTCTTTGTTCTCCTGACAAATTAATTTAAATTGAACCAGAATTTTGAGTGAGGCCAATAATAACTGTGCTATTTTAATCCACCCGTGTCTCCCTTGCCTCAGCATCAGCGCCGACGTCAGCAGCTCCTGAGGCAGGAAAGACCCCGGTCGGCTCTGGTGGACGCGGGCGCTCTCGGCAGCGGCGCGGGAGGATGGCAACGTGCAGATGGCTGCAGCCCGAATTGGCTCCATTCCCCTGGCTGCTGCTGCTCCGTGCCCAGCACCGTCATCCGCAGCCGAGCGTAAACAATATTGAGGAAGTTTCCTTGTGCAACAGCAAGCCTTGAACCCATATAGCCTTAATAAATAAATAAGCATCCATGTTCTGCCACTGTGGAAATGCAAAATAACTTTGGTGGATATGTTCCAAAGATACCGGTATCAGGGAGAGACAAATATAGCCTGAATGGCAGAGGAGGGAAATGGGAGGCTTTTGCTCGCTGCATTGAAGCATAAACAGAATTTCCCTTGTGCAGTTCTGCAGCGAAGCTCTGCGCTGCAGCACGGCGGGAGAGCGGCTCCCGGCACCGGCCCTTCCTCTATAGCTGCCCTTTGCCAAGTGCACCCAGAGCAAGATGCCGCCTGCACCCCTGCTCCCAAGGAGGACATTGTTGGCCCTTTTCGGCATATTCCAGGTGGGCTTATTGCCATCAGCAGCAGACGTAGCACTGAAGAGACCAGCAAGTGGAAAAGCCCCTCATGACCCTGGCTGCAGTCTTTTCCACCTAAATTTGAGCCCGATTTTCTATATTACTCCAGAAAAATCTCCTTTTCAGCTATGAAGTAGGGCAAAGCCATCCTTAATCTTTGCAGGAAGCAGCTCAGCTGAACTCATGAAAAGTGTTTTTTTGGTGTTTTTTTTAAGTGTTTTTTTCTCAACTTGCCTCTTTCCAGCTCCAAGCAGATTTTTAGGCGCTCCAAGTGTTTGTTTTTTTCTTTTCCTCCTACAATTTAGCAGAGGGTGGTATTAAAAAAAAACAAAGGCCCTGCAAACAAAGCAAAGGAAACAACAACAACAACAAAATAAACAATGGCAAAGAGTTCTTCATAACCATTTTCAAGCCAGCATCTGTGGAAATTAAATATTTAGCCGAGGATTCGTTGCTTTCTTCTTCTGGTGTCAGCTCTAATCTATGCTGCCACTTAAGGAAATGAACAAACAAACAAAAAAATAGTCTTAACTTTTTCCCTTAGGATGATAGTTTCAAGGAGGCAAATTCTGGACTTGGGATTTGTCACCGTGAGGTCCTCGGCACAGACCGGGTAGTTTGGGAGAACTGCCATGTCCCAAAACACCATGGGTGGCTCAGTCATACTGTTGTCTCCGGCCTCTTCGTCTCCGTGTTCACATTGGTCCATTGGGAGAGCAGCCTCCAAGCCTGTGAGACACTGGGGTTGGTGCTTCAGACCCACTGCAGCTTGGCCTCTGTGCTCGGTGACAGTGACCATCAGGTGCAGACTGGCCAGGGGACGCTGAGCGCAGGGAAAGGCACCTTGTTGGAGGGTGATCGACACCTCCTCAGCCCCTGCCAAACCCCAAAGAAGGTTGCCCTGGTGCAAACCTACTAGCCCATCTGCTGAGAAGCCTTTAAATTGACTTTTAAACCTCCTCTCACATGGAAGTTCAGTTTGGGGACTTGGTTTTGATTTATTTTTGGCAGTAATAACAGCCAAAACTAGGTTTTTGGCTTTGGAACAGACCATGAAGCTTGAGAAGGAGGCTAAAAATATTCCTGAAAAGCAACAAAAGAGTGGTAGGCTTTTTCATAGAAGAAGCAAGAACACTAAGCCCAGGAGAAACTTCTTTTTAAATGTCAAAAGCAAATATGTTTTCAGCCAAAACAAAAGTAAATTAAATATATTTGACTTTTCTTGCATTATATTTTTCTTCCATTTTATTATCAAGCTGAAATTAAGCCTGGATTCACCAATTACTTTCTAACTAACGTAGAATAAATTTCACCTCATGGACCTCAGACTCCTCGTCCGCTGGGAATCGAGATACAGGAACTGCTGAGTCCTTCATGTATGTGAATATAGGCACAGCTGTGCCTTATATGCTACTTGCAGGTAGCCAGACAGGGAGTGTGAGTGGTTGAAATCTGTTATTTACCTATATCAATTCACAGCTTAAGACATATAGAATTAAAAAGATCAGCAGGAAAACAGAACACAAAAATTATCAGGACATACTGCTTCAAAAGCTCAGGTATGATTCTTTGGTTCATTTTGAACTTTTTCTGTTTGAAAAAGTCACTACCATGAAACTACCACTGAAGACCTCAGCCGCTCAACACCAGGCTCCTTGCAGAAAGCCGAACAGCCTCTTTCCCCAGCTTCACTTGCAGAGTAGAAGGGGAGCCCATGCCAGACTGAGCACTGGAGAATGGCCAGTACATAAAAGCTGGACACCAGGAAAACACTCTAGGAGAGCCTTCTATCCCCGTACTTCTACTTCATGCAACCAAGTGATGGCCAGGGCGATTGCAAGAATATGGGCCAAGTAAATTAGCTGGATGGGTCATTGCTCCCTATGTGGAAAGCGACTATCTGCACATAGCAGAGGTTCTGTCTGTACCCATCACTTGAACCAGCAACTGATTCAAGTTGAACAATGCTTGCCCAAGTGCTCTCTGTTTGGTTTAAAAGTGTTTATTGGAAGGGGGAGGGTGTTAATATTTTCTCCATGAGCTTAAACTAAATTGCAATTGGAAAATTGGGACATCCTCACAGCATTTGCAAAAGTTTAATGAAAAACACTTAAAAGCTCAAGTTTAAAGCTTATCTAGACATCTTTTTTTGTTGTTTTGTTTTTTGAGCTGGCTTAATTACATTATTTTAGAAAACAAGTTCTTCAGCATGTTCAATGCTCCTGTGAAAAAGTTACCTCTTGGTCTAGTTATTTCACTAATATTATGCTGGTATAAACACCACCATGAGAACCTAGGAAAGAGAACTAGAAAGGAGCAGCAAAGTCATCCAGACCCAACCAATATGTCACCCACCCAAACCATTCCAATGAGTCTACATGAATGTACCTGCCCTCCTGGGCTCGCCCATTGAAGTCAGCCCAGAATAGCCCAGAGGCAGGTGTCTAGAAAGACCAAAGTGACTTTGTCCTGCAGAGGATGAAGTCCCTGAGCTGCAGCAGGGAGGTGACTGCAACACCTTACTCCCCAGAGCTGGGCAGGATCTCTTGGCTTGGGCACATGCTGCAGGGGACATCTGTGGGCAACTTTCAGTAGTGTCCAAAGCCCAGAAGCAAGGACCTGGGAACACATTAAATAGCAGGCATATGAGGAGAATAAGGTAATTCAATTACATTACAGCTGAAGGTAGATTCAGATCTGCACAGAGCCTGGCACTGATTCCTATTTTTCACCCAAAGTGTTCTCTTCAATTTCATAAATGGCTTTGATATGTGCTGAGCACTAGAGAGGCTATGATCAGTTTGTTAGAACGGGTTTATTAAAGGAGAGAATTCCCGAAAGAAGAAATTGGGAATGTGGCACTTCTAATTACCTCCATCAGCTGAGATGGATTTTGAAAACCTGAGCTTCCTCTCCTCTGGTGTTGCTGCAGCTCTGGTGTTTTTGCACAGGCTGAACGCATCTCTGAGCAGTGCTGTGCAGCCTGTCATTCTCCTTGGAGCACTCGGGGATTCCTTCCTCTTTCTCCCCACAAATATTTTTTCTATACCACAAACAGTCAAAACAAGCTTGCCAAATTGCTGGAAAATGGTGCTTTGAGGTAGACCAAATCTATGCGCAAAGTCGGGTCAAATTCCACAAGTAGTTTCAGCTGAAAGCAGGCAGGACATTTTGAAAAAAAGAAAAAAAAAAGTTTGGCTATCAAACTGAAATGTTTTGAAATAGTCCTTAAAAAGTTTCAAAAATAATGTAAATTTTGTTTAGGCTAAGATTAAAAAATGAATGGACTAAATTAAATGTCTCTCCACTGAAGAGTCACTTAGGCTTGCCCTTAGTGTCCTCTAGGCTCTTTTTTTGTTTTGCCACGAAAATTGATTCAACCTAGTCTGAGTGTCCTCTGATTACTTTGGGTTTAATCACTCACCTGGAGGGCTGTCTACTAACCCAGCTGTAATTCATACTTTTCACCCCACCTCTCACCTCCTGCCCTGACTTCCCTTCTCCCTGCTCTCTTTGCCTTCTTCCCCACTGAGGCTGATGCCACCCCTGGCTAAATCCTCCCTCTGCTCGTGACACGCTCCAGCCTCCCAAGGGTGTTCTCAGTGGAGGGCCATTTAATTGTCTGGCATAATTCCCATATTATTCAGAGCCACGTTTGCATGTACACATAATAGGAATGAATAATGGATGCTAATAATGCATAATTAATTCCTGCTAACTGTCTACTGCAAAGTCGCCACCAGAGCTGGAAGTACAATGGGGAAAGGCCCCATCCTCCTGCCAGGCCCCAGCCAAGGCAGCAGGGATGTCCCAAGGCCGGGATAGCTTTGCAGGTGTTCAGGCCGAGTCGCTCTTGGATTTCAGAGCAGGACTGCCGGGCAGCAGGAGGCAGCGCCGCCTTCCCGGAGCAGATGGAAAGCGAAGTACCGGTGCTGGAGACACGCAGTGCTGAGCACTGCGTTACTCCTGCGTGGCACCAAGCGAAACCAGGCCAGGGACCAGATCCTCCTTGACCCTCCTCTTCCCTGCCTCCCTCACCTGCCAGGCTGACATCAGCTGGCTCTCCAGGCTCCCACAGACTCTCCCAGGCCAGGGGGAGGAGGTCAGCCCCTGTCATGGAGCCTGTGCCTCCTGCTTCGTTGCTCTTGCTCCTCTTGTAGCCATCAGACAGGCGGGCACTGGAGTGTGGCAGGTTTGATCTTCCTTGCTGTGCTGGGGAGGCCTGGCAGGACCACGTCTGCCTGCTGAGGGCCATTAAGGCCTAGCTCTGTGCAAGCACATGCAAATTCCTTCTGCAGTCCATGGCATCTGCTTGTGTGGCCAGTAAGGATCCGAACATGGGCTCAGAAGAGTCCTGTATTTTCTCCCTGACAAGAAGGCATGGTAGAGTGCTGTCCAAGCAGACCATGAGCATAGTTGGGGCCATGATTTCTTGCCCCATCAGCCTCTATGTCCTTGCCACAGTTGAGGACAAGACACATAGCAGAGCTTTGCAATACAGCACAGCCCTCTTGGTTATGGCCCAGAGAGGAGCTCAGTCAGGCTCTGGCCCCAGTTACAGGCATGCCCGACCCCAGTGCCAGGCACCACTGATGTCTGAAGGCAGCAGTCAGAGGATATGATTCACACCTTGGACCACCTGTATCACTTGCTAGGCCAAAAACCCTGCTCCTGAGTCAAGACTCTCATGCACCTGCAGTCCTCGCCTTGGCGCACGTCACCTCAAGCTCCCTGCCTCACCATGTTCTGGTGTGGTAGCAGCATGTGAAAGGTCAGGTTCCTGTTACAAGCATTTCAGGGCACTTCAGCTATTTATATTTATTATAGTGATTTCAAGGCTGTAAAGGCAGAGGAAAAGGCTTGTAATTCTGTAAAAATGCACATTTTAAAATGCAAAACTATGTTTGACAAATTTATCAAGTCACCCCAACAGAGCACCTGGTGCTTCTGGATTTCTCCTTGCATGCTATTGAAGGAGTTTGCCCGAGGCTTTAACCAGAGCGGAGGTGCACCCTGGAAAGGCAGTTTCGCACATGAGCCACCTGCACACTCACTGCCGAGCACGAGAACTGGTCTTATCCCCAGCGCCCTTCACAGGTCAGCTAATGGGCTGTGTACATGTAGAGGAGAGCAGGAAGTGCAGTTCATCCCATTCTGTACCCATCAGGCAAATTGTATTTCTTTTATTTCTGGGTTTACTTGTTGCTAACAGATATCACTTCCTAGATGAGGCTGATCCAGCAATTAAAGCTTCTTAGTGTGCACAGGTCCCTGAAAACAAACTTTCACTTCTGTTCCGGATGGGCTCGGGATTCGGCAATAATCACGCCAGAACGAGGTGACTACATGGAGCATTTATTCAGGTGAAAGCACATAAAAGAAGCAAAGTATAGATAGCTACCCACAAGGTGATACCTGCCGATCTGGACCCGAACATCCTCTCAAGCTGGCAGATCAGAGAGAGGGAGTTGCTGACTGGCTCCCACAGAGACGGTATAGGCCTCAGAGTTAGGAGTTTCTCCTGCCTGGTGCATCCTGGCACATAGGGTCAGCTGGACCCAGGAGGCAGGCCGGGTGGGCGGACAAACTCCGCCTCTAGTTGTGCAACTCTCCCCCCAGCGGGTGTGCAGGCGCGCATACTAGTTGGGGTTCCCAGCCGTCAATTCGAGGGTCCTGCCTTCCTCCTCTTCTTCCTCCTTTCCGGGTGCTTGACCTCCAAAGCTAGTTTGGAGCATGTCTGCGGTTAAGTTGGCTACAAGCCAAGCGGCTGGCTCCAACAGGTGTCCGGGGGGGGGGCGCTGCCTGTGAACCAGGCTGAGCAGCTGCATCCCTGCTCCTTATCGCTCAGCCTAGGCAGGCAAACATCTTCTTTCTCAAGGTCTGGCCTCTGCTTCTCACAGGAGATTTTTATGACTCTACAGATCACAGAAATTTCCACCTCCAATACAACTTCTTTTTGGTGTAACATGTAATTTTTCCTTTATCAGACAGTCTGACCAGCGAGCAGTCTAGTTATTTTCCCAAGGGAGAGAAGTGCTACAAAAAAAAAAAAAAAAACATCTCTAAGAGGGAAGAAAAGATGCTGCTGGTACCCTGGGCGCAAAGTTAGCACTTGGGTGAAGCAAACCCCATCATCCCCACAAAATCCTGCAGGAATCTGTGTAACAGGAAGCTAAGGCTTGCTGAAATGGCTAGTAAGTAGGGAAGCTGCGGTGTCAGTGCCATGATGTGATCTATATACTGGGGGAAACAGGCCAAAGAAGTCACGAGTGGTCACCTTGCTAGCACCATGTGACGGCTCCCTCTTGCACAGAGGTTGGTTAGCTGTGGCAAGTGCTGTGGTTTCTGCAGCTGAAGGGGGAATAACACTGAGTACAGAGGGATAGACTGGTGTCCAAAAACAAGGCACCATGTCTGGATGTCACAGAGGGTAGAGATCTGGGTATGATGGTCCTTCAAGGACCGGCCTGAGGAGAGAGCTGCTGGCTTCAGACAAGGCTGTGAGTGTGGTCAGGTTTGCTCAGTGCAGAAACCGCTGAATTTCTCTTTCCAGCTCCCGTGCTAAACTCAAAAACTATTTTCAAATAACTATTTCAGAAAAGGATAGTCTATACCAACATGGAGCAGAGTAAGAAGGAAATGTGAAGGCCCAACTGAACAAAAAAAAATGGAGTGTCTCTATCTTTTTTCCCTGCCTAGCTTCCAGTTCTCTCCTCCCACTGCTTGTCCCATGAGCCCTGGACTGGCCTCTCAAGAGTTTCTCTGCTAGAGTCTTCCCTTGAATCACTGCAATCCAGGGCATATGGGAACAAGATTTATCCTACTATGCTCATTTCAAGAAATCCTGAGGGACTTGTGGCCATCTGACAGTTGGTCCTGGATGGTATCTGGGCATATTTTATGAGAGGTGCATGAGGGAGGTTAGTATCCGAATGTCTAGATGGGCTTGACAAGAAAACAGATTTTGTTGCCCTAAGCAGCGCATTGCAGGTGGTTCCCTTGCTTGAATCACTTGAGTATCATGTTGGATCACATTGTACCCAAACTAAGCTACTGCATCTATCAATCCATCTGCTTGTGTTGAAGAACTCCCAGAATCGAGCATATCTTCAAATGTTTATTTAAAGTATTTGGCCTGGATAAAGACTTCATATAGTCTGCTGGGAAATGAAGCGTTGCCCTTCACTCATCTGTTCTGCAGACTGCAACAATAAAGTGATGTGCGCTACTCTGAGCCGAGAAATGGCTAGATTTGAGGAAATGAAGGGTGGATTTTGTTCTTAAGTCCAGGAAAAGGCACATGGCTTTGAGAAGTCACAAATTAGGAACTGCAAGAAGGATCTCTGCTGCTAGGAGTGTTATGTCCTAGCTTCCAAACTATCTTAGTCCTGAGAGCAAGCAGCAACAGGAGCTTTGTTGTATGATACCTGCAGATATTTTGTGGAGCTGCATTGAGCCCTACTGTGCTGTTGCATGAACAAGGCTGTCTAAATAGGACATATACTTCTCCCTGGCTTCCTAAAATGTCAAATTTGAAAGAAAAAAAAAAAAAAGAGGTGTTTGATTGGCACCCCTGCAAGTTCCAGGCGTGTCTCATCTCCGAAGAGCTGGCGTTTGCTTACACAAGGGCTGCCTATCACTCTGCTGAACACCAGCCCTTTTCCACCAGCCCTGTCTGCCACAGCTGGGCTGAGCTAGGGATAAAAGGCAAAAAGCATCAGCGAGTTGTTTCGGGGGGAATGTTATGTTGGTGGTAAAATTAGGACACTTGAAGAGGAGGAGCAAAGGAATGAGCTGTCCTTGAAGCTATGTCTGTGTCTGCACCATCCCAGAGGTGCAGGGACATGGTGTCATATGGGCCAATAATATCTCATCACTGAAGGAAAGCTGAATGTCCATAGTGGTGTGGGGCCATCAGTTGGAGAGCTGTCTGTGGTGTTTAGTGTGTGCTAGTTCTGCTGAGCCAGGGTTGGGAGGGCTTGCGGAGCCTGTGGTCTTTTCCCTCCTACAGAGAGATCTCTGCTGGTGGCAGTTTGACTGGCTGATGCTCTGTTGATGGTTAATGGTTGTCATAATAAAAAAAAAGTTATTTACTAATTTTCATTCCTGTAGAGATGAAAATAACGGGAAAATCAATTTAGATTGCATAAGACTAAGAAAACAAGTAGATAATCTGAGATGACCAAATTAAGATGCTCATAGAATTCATGGTAGCTTTGTTCAGTGGCAGCCACGGGCTCC
Source organism: Tinamus guttatus (assembly GCF_059628265.1). Taxonomy (NCBI): domain Eukaryota; kingdom Metazoa; phylum Chordata; class Aves; order Tinamiformes; family Tinamidae; genus Tinamus; species Tinamus guttatus. The sequence continues at coordinate 13,243,081 of NW_028288821.1, read as the reverse complement.
GAGGAATCAGCTATTATGTAATTATTACTGGCAGCCAAATGTGTGGTGGGTTGGGGTTTGATGGGGGAGAAAGATGGATGCTTTGGTGGGGGCAGGGAGAAGTGAAGCACAGATATTCTTTTCAGTGGAAAACAAAGATAACTACTGGCATCACACAGGTTTAATAGCACTTGGTATGTGCCTTGTGTATTTTATTTTTCTTTTTTCCTACTCAAGATAAGTGCACTGATATGAATGCTGCTTTCCCAGGCGAAAGGCTGGAAACAAAACCAGACTGTGAATAAGGTCACCATGTATTAATGTCAAGAGTCTGTCCACTCAGAGTGAAAGGTAGTAGGGAGTGGTGAGAAACCTCCAGAGATACTGGAATAAAAACATCTTTTAGGAATGAAAGTAAAATAAGCTTGTAAGGAGGAATTGTGGTTGCTGAGTTTTGCAGGCTGTGCAAGTTGTGAGCCCTGCTGTAGCTGTGATGCAGTCATGGAGCTAGACGCTCTTGAGGTTTTCCACCTTTGGTGAGGCATTCCCAAAACACTTGTGCTTTCTGGTCTCAAAGACTGAGCCGCAATACAGCAGGAGGGAAGGGAGAGGCCTGGCATTTGGTAGACAGTGGGTCAGTGGGAGAGAGACTTTAAAAATAGAAAATTTATCACTCTCATTTGGAGAGTAGCATACCTGAAGTGTCTACAGTATGGGCCTGCTGGGTAGAAAGGAAGGAGTGTGGTCAAAGACGGAGGGAGAGAGAGGCAGCATGAGCTCTCCTGAAAAGAACAGCGCGGACAAGAGCAAGAGATGCAGTGCAGCCTCAAGGCAAACCACTTGTGCCAGGACTGAACTTGGGAGGTGTTGACAGGCAAAGGGATTTGAAACACAGACTGTGTAATGCTGGTAAATTTTTATGAAAACACAGTTTGAGGGACTGAGATTTTGATGCAAACTTGCTGATTGCTTTCAGATGAAATATAATAGATAAAGTCAAAGCTCTCCACTTTGAAATGTCCAGATGTTAAGCTGTGATGTTTTCAGTGTGAAGCAGCATTTTTTTTTATTATTTTAAAATTACACTTTTAAGGAGATTTAATTTGGAGAATTGGAGCATCAGGCTAAAAATCCTGTCTTGACCGCATGCTCCTACTGTGAACTGCCTGATCTGATAGTGGAAGATGCCCAGCTCTCTCCCTTCTTGCTGAAAGCATGTGGCTATCAGCTTTCAGCATTTACAGCCTTCACAGGAGTGCAGAAAGCTGCCTTTGGAGGCCCTCTGCCCTTTTCTCTGTGATGCATGCTGTTCAGGGCTAGTTTTCATGCTGTTCTGTGTAATTTCATTGGAGTAGGAGAGGGGCTTCTTCAGCAAGTGATGTTCTCCTGGTGTGAAGCATTAGCCAGTAAGATGATTTAGAGCATGCAGTTGGACAGTGCGATTCTCCCAAACCTGGATTTCCATGTGGAAGAGGAGCTTCAGCATGGAAAGGCTGTCGGGCCTGTTGCTGGAGGTGAGCCCCTCTCCAGCTGCCCTAGCGGGACCGCGGGGGAAAAGCCAGGTTTGAATGTGGAGATGTGAGCCTGGAGATCTGGCGACTCACTTTGCCAGATGTGGAAAGAGGGAGCAACTTGCTGAGGCGCATGGGACGATGGAGCACACACACACACATGGGGCAGCAGGTTGGGTTGCTGATGGAAGAGGATTTATAAGGGGTATTGCAATGCAGCACACTGTGGGCCTGGCCATCCCTGCTTCTGCAGCTCGGGGTCATTCGCCATCTTGCCAAGGGAGCTCTGTGTGTGCGGCATCTTAAGGAGGCGAATCCCACCTCCCTAGTGCACTGTGGCTCTTCCCGCTCCTGAAAAACACGTCTGCTCCCCAAGTCTGTCACCTTGCCCTGCTTCTAAGAGCTCCTCAACTCCCCAACATGCCCCTGGGGTGAAATGAGGCACTTCCTGGGAAGAAGTGCCTTCACACAGGCAGGATAAGGGGAAACAGTGTGTTTATCCACAAATCAGATTATAATTCCAGGAGGCTAGAGGGAGGCACTGCTTAGAATTTGAAATGAGATTTAAAGGAATAATTAAGGATTCTGCCACTGAACGATGGCAATGAACTGGCTGGGAATAAATCAAATTTCAGTTGGAGGAAGTGACCTGGAAATATATTGCTGCCTGCGCCTTAGCCAAGCCTCATCACTGAAGGGCGTCATTGAAGGGATGGTGAGGCAACCTTGGTCAGAGCGGGGAAGGGCTCAGTTGGGGAACAAAACCTGTGCCATGGGGGCTCAGCAGTCTGCTTGGTGGGCTGCATCCCGGAGCACAGAAATCTCTGCTCTATGTAGAGTTGCCCTTGTTGGCACGATTTTGCCTCTCTTGAAAATGCATACAAAATCTTTTATCAAAAACCCTGCAGACAAGTTAACAGCTGGGAGAAGCTGGAATATGATTAATGTCTCGTGAATTAGCCCTGGAGGTACTTTATGGAAATAAGATTTACAACACTATTACACGCAGACCTGAATGTGTTTTACATTTTTAAATGAGGAGCATGAATGTTTCTTTCTGCTCTGTTCTCTGCTCCCCACTTTTCCTCCGCGCCCTTGCAGCGGTACAGAAAGATGGTCCTGGCCAACATGGGATGGGGAGGCCTTGGTGTTGGGGGAGGTACTGAACTGTGCAGTTAACTGAATGATCTGACTGGCCCCAGTGCTTCATCAAGCAGCGAATCAAAATCTGTCCTGACATGTAGGACGTGATTACAAGTCATTAACAGAGAAATTATAGATGCTACGATAGAAGGAAGAGATCTATTGGGCTGTTTTGTCCATCCTCTCTCTGCCAACACAGGATTGCTCCTGACAGCATATGGTTCAGTGCTTCTGGAATGATTTAGCTCCTGACACCTTCCAAGCAGCACTGTGCTTCAAGCAGTCCCATTTATTTCAGTGTTTTAAATGTTCTACTTAAGATTTTTCTTACAGACTACTTAAGTCTTGCTGGAGGGCGACTGTAATCTCTGTAGAAATAGCAGTAGGTGGAGGCCCTGCCTGGGTGCAAGTGCAAATGCTGATGGAGGATGTGCTGTGGAGACCTTTCATAGGAGGAAAGGCCGCTCAGGGCAAGTGTCCTCTCCTGGGAGCCTTCTCCAGTCAGGGCCATGGTACCTCAGACTTGTCCTGCTAAGAGAAATACAATGAAGGATCCTATTTAGCAGTGGCAAAACTCTCCCATTCTTGATACGTATCCTCTTGCAGGCGCTGAGGGCGCAGTCCCGCTGCCATGAGCAGCAGCTTGGTTTGCTGACACACACCCGCGGCAGCGCCACCGGCGAGCACGTGGAAGAGGAGCAGGGCTCCTGAACCTCGGCTGCCTCAGGTAACACACACCAAGAGTGTTGTCTGCTGGTACCTCCAGAAGCACGGTTGAGGCCCTAAGTCCAGCTGCTGAGGCCAAAAGGATATGGGAAAGAAAGAAGTCCCAGGAACTAGATGTGGGGAGTCACTGAAGAGCAATGATCACCACACTGCAACCATCAGAACTGACCTCAGGAGACCAGACTAAACCAGTTGCGGTAACCATGAGGTAACGAAACTGGTGGAAAATGTGAGGTTTTATCATAAGGAAGGGGATAAATCATGCACATCTGTTTTGTATGTATGAAGGTAATTTATATTAGGAAAAGTTTCAGACCCACAGCAGCCTCCTTGCCGGGCCCAGAGCCTGCCCATGCTGACCTGCTCAGGAGCTAGTGTCCCTCGGGAGGACTTTGAGGGGACACAGTGGCTTCTCCTGGGCTTATGTGCATAGGGTATATGAGTGTAGTGCTCGGGCACACCAGTGGCTGCAGCTGCTTGAGGTGTTTTTAAAACAAAAACAAAAAAACGGGTGGGACATTATTATTTTAGATTTTGTTACCATCTAGTGGCAGAATTTGAGAACTGAAGTCTTAAATCAGCATCTTTAAATTGTCCTGGAAGAATGCATGGTAAAACCATAAGACCCCTTGCTCTTGCTTTATTCCCCAAACACACTAATTTTATCCTTCACGTGAAATTATGATTTCATTAGTTGTTGGCTTCTTGCAAATTCACACTTGCTTAATCTCGCTGTGGAGGAGATTTCGTACCCGTATTTAATAACCCAAGACTCCTGTGATGTTTCAAGCTCTTGAAAAGTTTAGCTAGCAGTAGCAGACAAGTCCCAGGAGCTGAATGTCCTAGAAATTAACTGGCAACTAATTCAGGATAGACTGAGAAGAGGGAGCTGATCAAGGGCTCTCAGTATGATGAACCTTCAAGGTCTTGACACTAACTTTTTGCAGGCTGGAGGGCTGCTGAGATAAATCAGGAGGCCTTGTGAAGCAGCTGGCATGCCCTGGTTGTCATGAGTTTCAGGTGGCTAAGCCCCCTTCGCAAATGTGTTCCCTGGAGAAAGGAGAAAGCCTGCCAAGGACTAACAGGAGCTGCAAAGGGAACAGTAATATTCCATCTTCAACCTTAATGCAAGGTCCCGTTTTATTGGAAAAAGAACTGACTCCATGACTAACAAAACTTATATTCCAGTGTAAAAGATAAGTAAACTTTGTCACTGTTCTTTTATGATTGCCAGTCTAGCAAGGTATCCAACCACCTCCAAGGTGCAAATCTCCACTGCTTGATTAAAAAATAAAGTTCCAAATTAAAATAATCTTGTGCTTCAATAGCAGATGATACAAATTGCCTATAAACTTTCCATGCCATCACTAAGATGAAATTTACCATACTTGAAAAAGAAATTTCACCACAGAAAAGTAAAAATGCTGATTGACTGCAGGGATGTTTGTTGTCAAACAGCTTTGGTAGTGGTGAACTAAGACATGGCAGCTAGAAACAAACAATTGTGGCACAGGCTGGTGGTCCATGGTTTTGTAGTCTTACATGAGGAAACTCCCAAGGAAATGTGGCTGGAAAGGGAGACAGTTACTCTGACAACCTCAGTCATACAAGAGTAAAAAGGCAAGGTACAGGTTTATGATGATCGGACAGCAAAAGACATAGTTTTGTTGCTAAAGAAAATGTGGTGGAATAGTAAACCTTTCTTAGCCATAGGTCTGAGAGAAAAAAAAAGGCTGAGACTTGAGAGTAGAAGGAGGTTGGAAATGGTTGTTTGAGGCCAGCCACTGTCAACTCAGTTAAAAAAAGAAAATAGGGAAGGTTCATGTTCTAAACACAAGCCCCCATCTGACTCTAACCTTTACTATTTCTTATGATTCTTCAACTCTGTGCTCAGAAATGCTCTGGTTGCACACAGAAGCTTGCCATGAGGTGCATCAGGGTTTTTTGGGATGTTCACAAGCTCTTTAATGAGGAGTGAGTGGATGTGTGTGAGCAAATTTGCACTGACCTTCCTTGGTGGTAAATGAGCAGGAAGAAAAAATAATAAACAATTCTGGCAAAAATTTGCACCATCTCTACCAAAAGCCTTAGCTGCATCCACATTGCCATTTGGACAGTGACATCAGTTCTTGATTGACTGGCTCTGGCAGAAAAGATATTCTTTTTGGCTGAGCGGATGTTGGGAATTGCAGTGGGTTTTGGCTGTCTGGGAAGACTAATGGTTGGTGCCTGTCCAATTGGTGCAATCTCAGAAAGTCCCAGTAGGTCGTGAGGTGGGTACAGGCAGGATCCACCCTGCTGAGACCCTGGCAGATCTGAGCTTGTGCAGGAGAACTCTGGTTGCCAAGGGAGTTTCTCTGGTGAAGATGCATGTGGGACTTATTTCAGATGTCTCTGTATCAGCATCCACCTGAAGTTGCCTGTATGGATCATGAAGTGAAAGAAGCACTTACAGGAGATAATTCCTTTTCAAGAACTATAAATCTCTATTTTAGGAGGAGATGTGCTCTGGAAGTAGAGTAGACGTTCCTCTATCTGTCCCTTCTCCTCAGCCCTTGATTTTTCTAGGTCAAGCAAAACATTTATCAGCTCTGTGCCTTCACTCTTTCATGATAATAGATATGACGTACGTTGAAAGGGCTTCCCTTCATTGCAATGAAGGGAATGTATTTCATTACAGAAATACATCAGATGGTATTTCTATCACATTTTCCTGCATCTCATCTTGCCCTGAGGTAAAGGCAATAAAAGCCACACAGGATATTCTCGCTCCCTTCTAATGATTTTTAATTTCTCCAAATGCTTGGCAATTCTTAGCCTATGTTAACTGATAGGCTATATTTATGGCACAGCAGCCACAAGCAAGTTATAATTGATAGATGAGGCAAAAGCTAAAAAGGGAAGTTTTCGTACCTCACAGTGGATTCAAGAGAGTCACATAGATCTATCCTGGGAACTGAGCTGCCACGTTGGCTCTACATGGGCTGTTGCTGTGCTATGAAGAGCAGTTGTAACAATAAATAGAAGATCCAGACAAGCAGGATTCAGCTCTGTCGCTACTGTCCCATTTCCAACAATAAAACACCTGAAAAATGGAAAGAAGCAGAGTCCAGCTAGATGTGTTTGTCTTTCTGTGAAGAGCAAAATCATTCCGCCAGCCTTAGCAGTTTCCCATTTGCACATCCACAGCTTAAGGCTGCCTCTCTGTCACAGCATCTGCCTCTAGACTACGTACCCTCCTTGCAGGACAGCCCAGCTCTGTCAAAGAATGATACCAGCCAGTGATGCTGATACCCTAAGAAGCCTAACAAAAATGCAGGCTCCTCTCCAGCTCCCCTGGCAGATGGGCCAGGGTTGGACAGATGAGTCTTACACAGACTTCGGCGTGTCCCTGGGCCAGTTCTGGATAAACGGCTTTTGCACCAAGACATTCACAGTCCAGCTTTGCGTGCATGTAAATGCAAGATGCCATTCTGGGTTCTTGCAGTGCCAGTTAGAAGCACTGGCAAATCCTAACTTAGCCAGCAGAGACTGAAAATATAAAATTGGCTTAAAAGCAGAGGGGGAAGGGATGGGCAGGGAAGTAGTAATGAAGAACATTTTTCAAGGTTTGTCATTTAACGGCTTTCTTGTAACAAACATTCAGATGAGAAAAACATCTTCCTGCTAACTGGTACTCTGTAAAAATGTAGTTGCCTGTAGCACACAGGCATCTCGAGGCCTGCAGAAGCCACGGATGCTTACAATTTGCTAGTTATGCTAACATTTTGCCTGGTCTGACCTATCTCCTCAGGGCAGCAATAAAAATAACCAGCTTTAGTCCACTACTTGGCTGCTAATTGTCCACTTGTAGATCTTGGTCCCAGCTGGGCCTGCTTCTGCCCAAAGGCAGTTGTGTTCAGTAAATGCCTGTTTGCATTTGCAAGCAGCTTCACAATAGAAGCAGGTGGCTGCCATTTTTCATGCAAGGCAGAAGAAAAGGGGGCAAATGGAAAAAAACAAACAATGCAAAGCATCTATGAGAAGAGAGGCTCTGGATAAGATGAGTAAAGAGCAGAAATCTGCATAAATGTAGAGATGAGAGGCACTTTCTCAGGTCTCTGCTAACCACAGCATTCAGGACTGTCCGCTCTCTTTGCAATATTTATCAGTAGGCAACACCTAAGTACTTTCCAGCGGAGATGCAGACCCCTGTACAGTTAATTTAACCCTCCTGATTATGATTTACTCCTGTGAGTTGCCTTGACTTGACGGCTTACAAGTAGCATGTATTTCCCCTGGGATTCTGCAGACCATTCGTGGAAATCTGTAGCTAAGTGCAAGGGAAGAAAATAGCAAGAAACCACTTCAGTGCTGCAAGCTTCACAGCTCCCTCAGTAGTGGGAAAAAGGGAACTTTTAAACTGCTTGTCACATCCTCTCACTGGTTACAGCCATCACCTGGAAAGGGGACAGCACAGGACTTGTCTCTGGGAAGAAACAGTAGAGGAAAGGGAGCCACCGAACTAGCTTGTTCAACACCACTGCTTAGCAGAAGCCAGATTTCTCATATCAGAAGTTCTGCTATTTTGAAATTGCTTTTCATTCAGAAATGTTGGAAATGAAACCTTTGAAATGTCTTGTCTTGTGACAACTTGTGTGTGTGCGCACGAACAGGAGACCTATCAGCCTTTCGAAGGACTTAATTTCACTCCAACACCATATTCCCATATTTACTTAGCTCTGCTATCCCATAGATATTCCCGTCTACATTATACATATACATATGTGTATATATATATATATATGTGCACATGAGCAGAAGGGAGAGAATGTTTAGGAATTGACTGCTCATGGCGGGGCTGCATCTCTGGGGCTTCCACACGGGCTCTGGGAGCTGCTTTGGGGGCTCGGAAATGGAAGTTCCCTCCTGTGTTTCTGGGGCTCCAATCCCGGCCCCTGGGGCTGGTTTGGGAGCTCAGAAAGGGAGGGGGACTCAGTCCTGGGATTCTGGTGCTGGGCGACAGGCTTAAGAGAAGGGCTGGGCCTGGGGTTTAGAAAGGGCAGCAAAATCCTGGGGTTTGGGGGCTCCAAAAGAGCCTTGGGGTGGTGTCAGAGCTTGGAAAGGGAGGCTCAGTCCTGTGTTTTGAGGTTCTGAAACGGAGGGGTGAACTCCTGCCTTGGTGGAGCTGGAAAAGCCCCGAGGGCTTGGGGCTGCCTGGGGCTCAGCAAGGGCAGCTCCATCCTGCCTTTGGGAGCTCCAGGAGGGCTCCAGGGGCTGACTGGGGCTGGCTATCCGTCCCCAAGCTCCCAAACAGCCCCTGAGGCCCCGAGCTGCAGGATGGAGCCTGTTCCCCGGTGCTGCCTTTCTAGGCCTCCCCCCCCAGGCTCAGGGGGTGGTTCGGGGCCTCCACAATGGAGACTAAGTGTTGTGTTTTGGGGGCTCCAGAGCAGCTCTGGGGGCTCGTTGGAGGGCTCAGGAATGGAGGCTGTCCTGCGTTTCTGGGTTCACAACCAGGCTGCTTGGAGGGATCAAGAACAAACGCCAAGTCCTGCATGTGGGGTGCTCCAAACCAGGCCCTGGGGACTGCCCTGAGGCCTCCAAAGCAGAGACTAAGCGCTGCATATCTGGGTTCAAAACCAGGCTCTGAGGGCTGCTTTGGAGGCTCCAAAACAGAAAGGCCTGTGTTTTTGCTACTCAGAACTGGGTTCCTTGCGCTGGTTTCAGAGCTCAGAAACAGAAACAAAGTTGTACGTCTTTGCGGCTCTGAAGCAGATTCCTTGGTCTGGTTCAAGAGCTCAAAAACAGAGACCAAGTTGTGTGTTTCGGAGCGTGAAAAACAGAGACCAAATCATCTGTTTTCAGTCCCAAAACAGAGGCTGGGGAGGGCGGCAGTTCCCTTTGTGTGGAGGGGGAGGCGGAGTTGGGCGCATGGACCCTCACTGGAGGTGGGGGCCCATTCACGGGTGCCACGACAGCAGGGAAGCCCCACAGCCCCATGCACCAGGCTGAACTTCACGTCTGACTTGGCTTTGGTGCTTTGGGAGCCCCCTTTGTCCAGTGTTTCATAGAATCACAGAATGGTTAAGGCTGGAAGATACCTCTAAAGGTCATCTAGTCCAGCCCCCTGCACACGCAGGGTCACCTAGAGCACATGGCACAGGACTGCGTCCAAGTGGGTTTTGAAGATCTCCAGAGAAGGAGACTCCACAACCTCTCTGGGCAGCCTGTTCCAAGGCTCTGTCACCCTTATTGTTAAGAAATTTTTCCTTAAGTTCCTGTGGAACTTTTGATGCTTCAGCTTGTGGCCATTACCTCTAGTTCTGTCAGTGGCCACCACTTAAAAAAGGCCGGCCCCATCCTCTTCACTCCCTAGTTTGTACAACTACCGGACTCGTTAGGTACTAGGGAGGGCCTCCTAATGAGCTAATCATTCAGTGTGGATGAACTATTAAATATGACATCATATGCAAGTTGTGACAGCGATTGATTTACAACCTTGGCAAGTGGGAACGTTGCGGGCCACAGTGGAGTGGGACAGAGACAAGCGCAGCAGACACCATGGGATCAGTCCAGCATTTTATTCCATGTTCAGCCAATACTTCCAGCTCAGAGCTAGTGAATCATTAGTCATGAGGGAGTCAACACACATTCAATACTCATAAGGTAACTGCTCAGTCAGGACAAGCTGTCCACTGGGAGGTGACACAGGGCAACCGAGGAGCCACCATCTGCCAACGCTCTCAACCCCCCATAAACAAGTTGTTCTTTATCCCATAAAGAAAAATAACAAGACAATCAAATAAATCAGATCAATCAGCTAAACAAGTTTTTGTTATTTTATCTTACAGTTACACACACAGGTTATGGTGCAGTTACACAGATGCTCACAGCGCTGGCAGCGCCATGCAGTCCCTATGGATTCCATACACGCAGGGCGCGATGCACACGAGCCCCGGGGACCCCCGCACATCCCATCCCCTGCCCCGAGCCCCCACACTCGTTACTCACCGGCTCCAGCGCTGCGCAACGGCCATGGGGCCCGACCAGGGCCAGAGCCGAGCCCGGTGCCGCCACCCGGAGCCACCTGGAGCCGCAAGCGCTGCCTGGCAGGACCCGGGGCCCGATGCCCTGGCCAGGCCCGGCCCCAGCTCTGCCGCCCACCGTGGCACTCGCCGGGCGGGGCTCGGGCCACCCCGCAGGACCACGGGGGCACCGGCTGCTCCTGCTGCCAGGAAGGGGCCCCGCACCGGGGCAGCTCCGGCCCGGGGCCTCCACCTGGACAGCAGCTCCGGTGCTCACGCGGCTCCTGCTCCCGGCGGCTTTGGTGCTGCCTCCGGCTCCCACTCAGCTTCTTCACCGGCCCGTTTGTCCTTCCATCCCGCAGCTCCCATCTCTCTGCCGGCAGAACTGCAGCTCCTTGTGTGCACCTTTCTACCAGTGCCAGGGATGGTGACTCCACGGCTTCCTTGGGCAGCCAGGCTCTTCACTTGACTACTCTTTCTGCATAGAAATTTGTCATCACGTCTAACCTGAACCTCTTCTGGTGCAACTTGTTGCCATTTTCTCTTGTCCTATAGGTCCTTATTTTCAAGATGAGATCAACAGCCACGTCACTACAACCTCCTTTCAGGTAGCTGTGGAGATCAATAAAGGCTTCTCTGAACCTCCTCTTCTCCATAACCCTGGCTCCCTCAGCCCGTCCTCGTAAGGTCTGTGCTCCAGCCCCTTCACCAGCTTTGTTGCCCTTCTTTGGACACACTTCAGTGCCTCTATGTCTTTCTTGTAGTGAGGGACCCAAAACTGAACACAGGATTCAAGGTGCTGCCTCAGCAGCATCGAGTACAGGGGAACGATCACTTCTCTAGTCCTGCTGGTATCACCAAAATCAGGAAAAAAAAAATCTTAACACCAGTGGAGTATTAAGAGGCAGGCATTTTCTTCATTACAGTGCTGGATGCATGGGGAATTCCTCCTCCTTTTGTACATACTCTATGTTGAGTTTGTCAAAGCTTATACTCCCGTTACATACATATACATTAAAATTTCCTAGCATGATCATACATAATTATTCTCTTCCTAGAACTAAATTACAATATGCCCCACCCTCAGGCATGCGCCAGGGAAAAGGCATCTCTCACCTTGGTGAACAGCTGTCCCCTCCACAGCTCCAGGAAGGTGACATCCCATCCAAGGCAGAAATGAAATACGTGAAATCTATGGCTTGTTCTGAGGGGACAGAGTTGCAAACCATCTGGGGAGAAATCAGAAACAGTGAGGGTGTATGGTGGTCCTGCACAAGTGCACACATACCCCATGGCCTCTCCTCTTCCCCCAGTGTGTCTGAAAGGCTGACATGGTCACCAGCTGCTTGCTGCTAACCATCACTGGGCATCCATTGCAGTAGCTGTCCCAGAGTGGAGCAGGGTCCCATCAGGGAAGCAGGGAGCCTGGGCACCATCTGCCCCCAGGCTGCCAGGGCCAGGTACCTTGGCAAGTCTGGAGGAAGGCTGGAGCAGAGCCGCAACGTGTGGGGAGCTCAGGTGCTGGCACAACGGCTGCATCTTGTCCTCCAGCTCCAGCATCTGGCCTGCAGTGGGCACCAGGAGAAAAGGGCAGTGATGGCAAGAGGTCTCTCTCCGCGGGCCATTCTGAAGGAAGAACGCAGCCTGGCCCTGCACAGTCATGGGGTGGTGCCTGGCTGGCCAAGCTGCTCCCACCTTGTATGCAGAGGAGTGGGCCAGGGATGTGGCCCATGAGTTGCAGATGAAAGGTGCTGGCAGTCCCACCATCAAGCCAAAGAACCCAAAAGAGTTTTTGGCCAACAAGATCACAAGTGGTCCCATCAGCCCATCTCTCTTTTCTGGTTGGGCATCAGGACAGGCAACAGTGCAGCCCCACAGCCCAGGAGACCCCAAAACCAGTGCCTGGTCCAGAGTAGAGCTCCCTGTTCAAGCCGCAGCCATCAGGGAGGAAACATGATGCACATGGGCTCCCGTCTTATCGTGAGCTTGAATTGCTCCTTGTAAGCACCCAGTAGTCGGGCGTGGGTCTGCAGGGCCTCTCCCCCTCCCAGTCCTTGGCAGAGCTGAGCCAGCGCTTCAGATACTTGCGGAAGAGCAGAGCTGTCTCACAACAGGCATCCCCAGCTACCCCAGGCTGCCCACCGCTACCCCAAACCTCTCCCTTCACAGCTACCGCAAACCTCCCCTTCCACAGCTACCCCAAACCTCCCCCTCCACAACTACCCCAAACCTCCGCTCCACAGCTACCCCAAACCTCCCCCTCCACAACTACCCCAAACCTCCCCTCCTCTACAGAGGCCTGACAAGGTGCTGGTGCCTCAGCAGCTGGTGGCACTACAGCCCCTTGCCATCCCCATCAGCTGTTCAAGGAAGCTAAGCTAGACTACGTCTGTATAAATCTAAGTCTGACTAAGCCTGTCTGAGTCTATCTAAAGCTAAGCATCTGTAACTCTGTCTAAAGCTAAGACTGTTTAAGTCTTAGCCTGTCTAAGTCTCTCTAAGGCTAAGCCAGTCTAACTCTTCTAAGGCTAAGCCTTTTTTAAGTCTGTTTAAATCCAAGGCAAACTAAATCTGTCTAAGCCTGTCCATCTAATTTGATGCCTGCCTAAATTTAAGTCTAAGCCTGTCTAATTCTGTCAAAGGCTATGCTTGTCTAAGTATGGCAAGGCTTAGCCTCTCTAAGTCTGTCTAAGGCTGGCCTAAGTCTGTCTAAGGGTAACCCTAAATAAGGTCGTGTAAGTCTTTCTTAGGCTAAGCTGATTTGAATCTTTGTAAGTCTAAGCCTGTCTCAGTCTTATTTAAGTCTGTTTGAGTCTAACTAAGGTTGTGTAAGTCTGTCTGACGCTAAGCCTGTCTAAGTTTGTCTGCGTCTGTCTAGCTCTAAGTCTAACTAAGCCTGTCTGTTTAAGATTAAGCCTGTACGTGTGTTTAAGCTCAAGACTGTCTAAGTCTGTCTAAATAAGGATGATTAAGTACGTCTAAGGCTATGCCTGTCTAAACCTGTCTAAATTTAACTTGAATTAAAGGTTGTGCATGGAGGCACCGGGAGGGTGCATGAAGGCCCATAGGTTCCGCCCGGCCCCGTGTGCATGGAGACCCATAGGGCCCCCCTGAAGTCTGGTGCGTGGAGGCCTCAGCAGGCAGAACGGAGGTCCATAGCCCTCCCACCCCGACCACCTATGCACCAAGGTTCTGGGGGGGGCCGCATGGTGACCCGTAGGGCCCCTCCGGCCCTGTGTGCATGGAGGTACCGTGGGGCTGCACAGATGCCCATAGGGCCCCCACGTCCTCGTGCACATGGAGGCCTCCTAGGGCGGAACAGAGGCCCATAGGACCTCCCCGAACCAGCATGCATGGAGACATCGGGGGACCGCGCCGAAGCCTTTAGGGCCCCTCCAGCCCCGTGCACATGGTGGCCCCGGGGTTCTGCCCAGGGGCCCATCTGCACATGCTCTGCGCCCTGTCCACTCTTCTGGGAACTTAGGCAGGCCAGAAGTGCAGCTGTGAATCTTGCCAGCTGTGCCATTGTGCGCATTTCTCCAACATCTACCTGTCCTGCTTGCTGGAAAAACATGGAGCCGCTGCTAATTTAATTAGCGAGCCCATCAAGTGCTTCCTGGCTTTCCACTACAAGGGTACAAGCATGATCAGTTCTAAATTCACAAAGACAGCCTCTGGGGTAATTTTCCTGCAAGTCTAAAGTTCCCCGAGTGGATTATTGTCTTGGATTAAAACTGGGAAAGGGAGTATTTTTGTCTCCCCCCGAAGAAGCCAGATTATACTGTAAGCTCCTAGCACCTCCCCAGCCCAGAGGCCAGAGCTTTGCTTGCCCAGGCACCCCAGACTGCAGCTACCGGAGATGGGCACAAGCCCCAGCTGCTCTCAGACAGGCTCCCAGCTCTCCTGGGGCCACCTGTGCCGTGTTCCCCAAGGTGCTGAGGGCAAAGTCACCTCAGAGATATTGTCAGAAAAAAGTGATGCCCGCTGGCTTTCAAGATGCCGCCCCTGGAGAGGGACAGGGATTATGTACGCGGGGCAGCTGGGACGTGCCCAGGACCCAGAAAAAGACTCTCAGGCATCAGCTTGGAGGGGCTGCAGCTGACTCGCAAAACACTCCGTGGCATTTGCAATTTCTCAGCAGCCAAAACACAACCCCATGGATTGCATGGAGGCATCTGTGCTCAGTGCTGAAATCACAGCCTCGCTCCATCTACCCTTTCCCTTGCTCCCCGATGCGGGGGACACCCATGAGGTGCTGTGGGCGCCAGGCCGTTCACGGGCTCACAGCACCCTCTCCTGGCTCCAGTTCCGCATCCATAGGGCAAAAGCTGCTGCTGCTCTCCATGCCCAACTGGACAAGCAGGAGCTTCTGCAGCTCCTTGTGCCCCAAGCAGAGCTGGGGATGGGGGCTCTGGCCCTGCCACCTCACCCTGCCCAGCAGCAGCAGACAGACAATCACAAGCAGGTGATGGTAGTGCTAAGGCACAGACGCAGAACAACTAGAAAACAGTGGTTACAATATTAAATAAAATCAGAATAAGTCAGCTCATCTTCAACCAAGAATATCTTAGTTCTAAAAATAACTCAGCAAACTGTAAAATTTTATTTAGAGACAACAACATCAAAATATTAAATGTATCCCAAATTCTGGTTTTGATAATTTAATCTTGCCAAATACACACTCCCAAAGAAAGGCTTTTTTTTAATGGATAAGTCTCACCCAAACGGAATGGATGCAGTCTCATTTTGCAGAGGAAGAGAAAGAACCAAGCAAACAATTCGGCTCGCCACCATGAATGTTTTTGGGCTGACATCTCCCCTTCTGTCTCCCCGTTATTTTAGCAATTCAGCAAGTTGCTGAATTAGGCCAAAACATGAACTTCCCCAGCACCCTTAAAATTCCTCTCTCCAGTGAACTGCCTCTTCCAGGAAAAAAATAGCCCCAGGCCTGGGGACCAGGTGGAGAGGGGCAGGAGGTCCCAGATACCTGCACACAGGGTCAGGACAAGCTGGGCAGCAAAAACAGGAAAAGATTTTGCATCCCGCAGTCCCACCTCTTGTCTAGCACTGTTATCCGAGCACCAGGAGAGCAAAACAGTTTATCCTGTGCTGACAGGCACCATAGTAGAGACCGGAAGGCAGAAAGCACAAGGCCAGTTCCTGGCCCTGACACTGAATGATTTATTCAGTCTGCATCTAAAGACAGAGCTTGCCTGACCTTCTGGCTTTGCTGTTTACAGATTCAGAGATGAACACTGCATGATATCAAGCTGAACTTGTCTCTTCTGACCCGGGGCTAGGAGCAGCTATGGGCACCAAGGTTGGCCATGGGGGACTGTGGTTTAAGGTAGGTACCTCAGGGAACGTTAGCACTAACACTGCGGTTGCAGTGTGAGAGTTTGCAGGTTGCAGTGGCCTTTCCTGCCCTGCACTGCTCAACAAGCTGCTTCAGACACAGAATCCACAGGTACAGCACAGCCAGGACGAGTTTTGCCAGCAGCTTAGACTCTACCACTCATTTCTTCTCCAGAAGGAAACTGGCCTGAAAAACCCCCGAAGTCCCACAGAGGACAAGGAAATCTCCTGTCTAAGAAAATAAATGTGTTGTCCTCTCTCTGAGCTACCCACTGCAAAGTAAATACAGGCACAGTTGGATCCTACCTCTGCTTTGTTACTTTAAAATGTGTCATTTCAATCAAACCTTTCGTGGCACCTCTAGCCGTCATTAGGTAGATGGGAGAGACAGTTAGTGTCTTCGCTCTGTACATAGTGAAACAAACAGGCGCTGTCAACCCAAAGTGCCGCTTTTTTCCTGCTGTATTGTGCTTGTTGTCTGAGACTTCCATAATCAAAATGAAAATCATGATGTCTCCTCGGCAGGAGGGCTTGGAAACACCATCCACTAAGAAAATGTGACACTGGGAGGCCACCCATGCAAAGCTATGGGTGATGATGGCTCAAAGCAAAGAAGGAGGCGTGATGAACAGAGACCTCTTACAGAAGCTGGAAGGAAGCAGCAGTGGCATAAGCCATTCTCCCCTTTTTATTGATTGAAGCACAAGATCAGGCTGCCAAAGAGACAGACCTGAGGGAGAGGGTAGACTGTCACCTGATCTGGATCCATGTCAAGAGCTGCACCAAGCCACTGGCACCAGCAACACTAAAGACTTGAGAGCAAATCCTAGCAAAGCAGCCAAAGGAGCTGCCCTGCAAAAATCATACACTGTCTCTGTACAAGGCAGGGCATCACTTAGCTGACCTGTGTGTTCCCTCATTGCATCCCAGCAGGATGTCCCTCCCCAGTCTCAGAGAGGCTGTCTGAGCTATCAGAGAAGAAGTCCTCCAGATCCTGTTGCCTCATCTTGGACTCCAGAGCAGTGATGCGCTGCTTGAGCTTCATCTGGGCAGTATCGTACTCTGAGAGGAGCCGGCCAAAGCGGGTGTGCAGTGTGTCCAGATTCAGGGCCAATGTATCCAGCTTCTCCTCCACACTCTTCCCTTCCATACTTTCCTCTGTGGCTGACTCATCCAGCAGCCCTTCCTTGATCAGGATCTCCCGACCACGCTCCTCCAGGACCTTTTTGGCATCAGGATATTCTGTAACTGCTTCCATCAGGTCTTCCTTTGACAAGCAAAAGAGATCAGAGTAGCCCAAGCTACGAATGTTGGCAGTGCGCCTGTTACCCATTTTGCTTCCCTTAATATTAAGGATACTGATCTCACCAAAGCAGCCTCCAGCAGTGAGCAAAGCATATTGTGTTGTTCCATCATCTGCCACGACAGCCAGCTTCCCCTCCTTGATGATGTACATCTCTTTCCCAATGTCTCCTTTCTGGCAAACATAATCTCCTGGGCTGAATACTTGAGGGCGAAGCTTAAGCACCAACTCCACCAGTAGACCTGGTTCACAGTCCTGGAAGATTCTCACCTTCTTCAGTGTCTCCAGATGAACGTTGATGGCAATCTCTGCCCTTAACTTGTCAGGGAGATTCTTCAGGATTTCCCGTTCATCTACTGCCTTCTTGTTAGTCCACAGGTAGTCAAACCACTTGATGACTTTGGTTTCCATGTCTTTGCTCACCTTGCGGAACTGCATATAGTGTTTGACGGCATCAATTTTTGCCTGGAACTCTGCCCTAGTAGCATTCATATTAGATATCATGGATCCCACATTCCCCACAATGGTGGCAAAGATAAGGACGCCAACGAGGAAATCAAAGATCACAAAGAGATACTCCTCATCAGTTACAGGAGGAGGGGTCTCTCCAATGGTAGTCAAAGTTAAAGTAGACCAGTAGAGACAGTAGACATACTCCCTGGTGAGATATCCATATTCGGGGTCTGTGAAATTGGGATAAACCCAGGTGTCTGCTCCAAAGCCTATGGCTTTGGAGATGGCATAATAAATGCATGCATTCCAGTGGATGATGACCAGGATGTAAAGAACCAAGTTGCTGATCCGAAAGATATTGGGGTAGCTGGTTCTGGTCTCAGTCCTGTCAAAGAACTCAAACATGCGGGAGAAGCGCAGCAGCCTGTTGAAACGCAGTTCAGGGTGGTGCAAGCCCACAGCGAAGTACACCAGGTCTGTTGGCAGAATGGAGAAGACATCCAGCTTGAACTGTAAGGTGTGGATGTAGCTATCCCGTAATTTCTTCAGGTCCTTAACCAGAAGGCCTTGTTCCAAGAAACCTAACAGAAGAAGATAATAGAATTATCTTGACTTATGTACAACTCTTCTGCAGAATTTTTGGTAAACATTTCATGGTATGCTTTTCACGTGCACACACATACACTGAGTCACTCAAATGTTACTAATTCCACGTGATCTACTGAGTCCACAAGCTTTCGTTATCCCTCAGGCTTTTCAGCTGGCAAAAGCTATGCAAAGATATCACTTAGGAATTTATCACTATTGCCCCAAAGAAATGCGATGCAAAGGTTTCCATCCTCCAGATTATGAATTGTTGCAAATTTTGGACACAAAAATGCACAGCTGCCTGCCCCATTCTAAAAACATTAAATTCTACCACTTTTCCATTTAGATAATTCATGAACTGAACTGATATAAAACCAGACAGTCAGAACTTCAACTATGCCCGAGTACTAACAGTAATGTGAGTAATTTTGTACAGTTATTCAGAGATGAAGTTGAAAGCCAGGATGATTAATGTTTTCTTCTGAAACTTACCGCATTTCTTAGGTCTTTTAATTAGATTCTTCCTTTGGAGGCTGTTTCATTTCAGCAAGTGCCAAGGTAGATAAAAACTCTCTTTCTAATGGATCTATAGATCCCACCCCTTGCAGCTCATCCCCACTTTTAGGGAATTAAAGCAAAACTCAAGTTGGAACACATCCTCCACTTACCTGTGTGCAGGCGGATCACTATGTCCCCAATATAGATACCGTCCGAGACGTAGTCTAACACCAGCCAGAGGACAACGTAAGTCTTTTGTAGCTCACTGAAACACGCCCTGGAGGAGGATCACATAATGGGGTGAGGAGACCACCAAACACCCTCATTGTCTCTAGCCCAACTCGTGCTGCGGCTCCTAAGCTTTACAGCTGAGCTTGGTCACTTGCCCCTTCTACTCCTAGAAATTTAATCCCTCTTCTGGGAATCATCTGCCCTTCCTTGACATAGGTGAAGAAACGCTCTTGACAGCACCTCCCAAGTGCACCTCCCAGTCTCGCAAGCAGCTGCACACCAAAATGACAGCCCTGTCCTGCCCAGGCCAGACAGTGATGCTCTGCCTTTGCACTGCTGCCATCACTTGGGAATAGGACATCCCATCCTTTAGGTTCCCACAGGCCCCAGCACAGCCAGCTTCAGATGCCCGGTACTGCCAGATGAACAGGGGCAGTTTGGGGAGACAAGGAGCCTACAGGCCTTCCAGCTCACCTGGCCACAAGCAAGGACCAGTTATAGAGGACAGGAACTGCAATGACAGCCAGCCAGCAGTAATGCCAGTCCCTCGCAGGGTCCAGCACAAAGTTCTGCCATTTCTTCCTGGAAGCACAGAGAAACCAGAGCTGGCAACCAATGTATGAGTAAAGGGCTAAACATTAAAGAAAAAAAAAAAAAGAAAGAAAAAAAAAAAACAGGGTTGGAAGGGAGCATCCAAGTCATTTCCTTCATCCTTTGCACCTGACTGGCTTAAACATAGCTGCAGTTTGAGTGCCAGTCTCTAAGACAGGCACTATGCCAGGAGTGCTGAGTAAAAAAGCCCAACACTGTCTAAGCTCCTTTATCTCCCAAACTGTGCTTGATAATGTACCAGAAGATGAGACTGTAGCCCTACAAGGCAAAGCAGACAGCCTACGTGCACACGCCATATCAGTGGCAGAGCCAAAAACAGGTATTTGGAAGAAGGTAATCAGAAAATTTCTCATTAGATGACATTTCTTCTCCCAGACATGGTAGAGATAGGAGCCAGGCAGATTTTGAAGAATAATATTAATCAGGGCAGAAAGAAAAGTGTGTTGCCAAATTGGCGGGAGGCACCCAGAGGTGCTGCCCAAACAGCGGAGCCGCAGCCTGGGCAGCGCGTGTTGCAGAGCTGCCATCGCCGCTCTGCTCACAGTTTGCTCAGCCCTGGTCTAGCCTTTGAACACTTCCCAGGCGTTTAATCTAGTTTATCTTGGGACTCCGAGGTAATACATGTGGGCTCCTCTCACCAGATCTCCCTGGAGAGGCCAAGGGACAGGAACTGTGCAGCTGAACTGATAGGCTGCTGCAGCCTGGCAGAGCAAAACTCTTTCTTGCCCTTCCTCCCTTTCAGCTACAGAAATGCGAACCCCCTTCCAGCAATAGAAAGGGCAGCTCCATTGCCAGCAGACAGCCCTATGCTCCCCACTGCTTCTGATGCCTTCAAAGGCAAAGCCTCTGCCTTGAGGCCTGCTTCCCCGGTGCCACGCAGGCACCCCACTGTGGGGATCAGCACCCCAAGCAGAGCAACAGCCATCATTCACTTCAGGGACAGCCACCGACAAGGGGGTTGAACCTTCCCGTTAGGCAGCCCCCAAGTACCGTTGTAGCACACACCTCACAAGCACCGATAACCTCAATGAGGTAATTTCAGCTTTAAATAACCAGCTGTGACCACAGCAGGTGGCCAGAGTCACTGACATTATCTCAGTACAGCTGTCCACTCTGACAACAGGGCTAGGGCAAGAAACAGGGGCTGATTAACCTAGCAAGAGGCAATAATCATCTGCCCAGTCCTTTGCACCCAATGCTGCAAACCGCCAAGGCTCCCGGGCCGTGCCTGGCGCCTCGTGCTCCAAGTTAGCAGAGCAGGGCCTTTCATCCACACAGCTGAGGACCTAGAAAATCGCACAAGTTAGCACCATCTCCCCAGGGGTTGTTTCTGAGAGGCACGATGCTCTCCCCGCTAGAGTTTGGTGGGGTAATTCTAAGTACACCTCTCCCCCCACCCCAGGGAACTTTAACTCACCTCTATAAAGTCAAGCCAGAAAACAAGATGCTTTTATTGGCCATGATGTGATGGTGCTTGGCTCTGTTGCTGCATCACCTGGATCTGAGAAACCCTCATCCTGCAGCAGCCTTCAGCTCCCTCTTTCTCCGGTAATTAACAAACTCCCCTTAACCTCGCAGGGCAGAGCAGATTTCTCCATGACTAGTAAAGACCCAGATACAAGCCCCAGATATATTTTTCCTACAGAAAACAAACATTTCTTGGTGTTCTAATTACCATGTATAATATTAGGATCCAGGCTAGTACATGAGCTTTGTCCTTTAATTAGCCAGCAGAAGAAAAGCCAGGTTATTGCTTTTCACCAGGTGCATGAGCTGAGATGAAAGGGCTGGAGCTGAAAAGTGTTTCTAGAAAGCTGCTGCCACAGAGTCTGTTCTTGGGAGAGCCACTGGCAGCAGTGAGCTCCCTTCATCTCCCTTCATCCTGCAGATGATGGAATAGGACTTGAAAACGCTATGCCTTCGTGTTTGCAATGTACCCTGAAGTTTCTTCTGCAAGCAGCTCCTGTTGGGAGAGAGACCCTGGCCCAAGTACAGGGCCAAGCTCAGAAAACATCCCAGAGAAGTGTTCAAGCCCTTGGGACATCCTAGCTGAGGTGACCAGCTCCATGTCTCCTTGGTTTGCCCACAGCTCCTCATGTATACACGCAGGTCAGAAGTGAATAGTTTTAAGGGTGCAGAGCTGCTTCTCAATTCAAATTGCTCTGAAAAGACAGGTTAGGGTCTGCTAACTCACGAGACACACCAGGGTATGGACCAGGGCAGAGAGGATTCCGTGGAGAGGGACAGGCCAGGGCTCTTCCATGAGGACAGGCTGACAAGAGGGAAAGAGTACATGCAGAGTTCCCTGCACATCAGCCTGGCTGACTACAAGGAAGGGGATTGCAGAGGACAGGGCACCTTCTCCACTGCTGCCTTGCTACATTCCCCTCTCCAGGCAGACCTGTACCATTCCCAGCACTCCGCACACCCCCATGCATGTCCATTTGCCCACACTGCTAGGAGGTCCTGAGTACCATACACGGCTGACCTCTAACCAAATATAGCAGAAGCCACAGGAAAGGGACTCTACTTTTTGTTTTTTGCCTCTGTCTCCTCATCCTCTGTGTCATCATTGATGTCCGCAGCCACCTGGAGCTCAGGGCCCTGAAACCGCTCGAGGAAGGGGTCCGGTTTTTGCTCCTCCTCATGCAAGCTCTTGCTGGCCCAGTCTCTCAGCACCAGCACCAGGCGGACTATCCTGAAGAGTAGAGAGAGGCAGAGTCAGGAGGAGGTGTGTCTGTGGAGCCAGGACAGTACAAAACCTTGAGAACAAGCCCTTATGGGAAGCTGAGAGCGCCATGCTAGTGGGGAAATCCATGGTGTACTCAAGAGTGCTCACAGCTGAGAGGAAAGGTTTCACAGCCCCTTATCATGCCCAAATATGTTTTTTTTTCCCCTTGCAGTGACTCTATAGGACTGAGAATATATGAGCAAGACAGTCCTGAGCCCATCCCAGCAGAGTCCAGAATCCCCTTCCCAAATCCTGCTGTCTTTTGCCAGAGGATCATGAGGAAATAAATAAATAAATCAGGAATGGTTTAAATCGGGAATGTTGACCCTACACAAGACCCCAGTGCCCCTGGGCCTGTGGGAGCACCCAGCTCTCCAAGGGACATGGGAAGCCATCTGTGCGTTGCCTCCTCATGGCCAAGGGAGCAGGCAGGCAGCTCACTCCCGAGCCTGGTCTGCTGAGAGATGGCAAACCCCGGGCAGGACGGACACTACTTATACAGTGTCTCTGTGACATGGTGATGTATGGCAGCCCTTTCCCTCATTTCACTGTGCAAATTTCACTCAGGCCCAGAAGACTGGCTCAGCCCAAAGCCCATCAAACAGCTCTGTAGTGTCCTGGGAATGGCACACAGGAGCTGCCCAGCACACGGGGCCACCACGCATGCGGATACCTGGCCAGGGCTTGTCGCCCTTGGAAAGCAGGGGCGGACGGCTGCTCTCCACCATCTGGAGGAGCATCTCCCCCTGGCTCTGCGGAGGCTTCATCATGGAAAGAGTAGGTCCTGCAGCAGGGAGAACAAGAGTCATGGCCACACGGTCCTGCAATGGTGCCTGCCCACAGCCACTTTAGACCAGCTAGGGGAAGCAAGCACTTGGCATCGGTCATCACAGCCCTGCTGTGTTCCCCTGTGACATGGTCCCCATGCGCAGAGGTCACCCATGCCTTTCTCCTCTCCCGTTGCCGCAGAGCAGCAGCAGAGCAAGAACTGTGCATCCTGGTGGCACGTGACCAAGCAGGAGCTCCCTGCATCCTGGGCTCCCCAAGAAGGTCCTCAAAGCCTCCTCGAGCCCTTCCTCGGAAACACCTCCCTCTCCCAGAGCACGGCTCGGCCTCACCTCTGTGTGCTCAGCACCGTCTCAGTGCCATCCCCAGCTGGGGCGGGTAGTCGAGGGTGCTGGTTGGCGGGTGAACTCTGCAGGCCATTACTCTTCATCACTGTTGTCCACGCAAGGGCACCGTGGGTGCACACTCTGTCCCAGGAGCCTCGACAGAGCAGAAGGCAGCTAAGACCAGCCACACATGGAGCAGGACATGCCACACGCTGCGTGAGACCAGCCCCCTCCGGCTTTACACGCAAAACGCCAAGATGCGACACGGGAAGAGAGTGTAGAAACCCCCGGGACTTGCCCGTTCAGCATTTCCATCAGCGGCACAGCAGAGCAGGCAGCAACAGCCCCACAGAGCGTTTCGCGTTGCTGAGAGATCTTGCAAACCGCCCGCACCGCGCAGCCTGGCAGCAACTACAGTCATTGCTGGGGCAACAGCACTGATGCCTCCGAGGAGGAAGCTGCTCCCAGCAGAGCAGCCACAGCCCCAAGGCAGGAAAACAGGGCACCTGTTGTGCCAACAGTGCTGGGAGACATTGCATGTACAGGGGCTGTGCCCGGCAAGCCCCAGGTCTAATAAGGACTTAGAATCCACCGCACTGGCAATTAAGGTTTGCTATTGAAAAATAAAGAGCCTCACTGAGGTCCTTGCTGGCAGCAGCTGCCTTCTGGGTTCAGGGAGTGGGGCGGGAGGAAAATGAAGGCTGATATAGAGCTGTTAAACTCATTACCCGAAAAGCAGGAGGTTGCCCTGCAGAGCTGGCTCAGCTTTCCCTCATGCCGGTTCCCTCACATTGCAGCAGCCATCACCCTCCCAGCTGGCCATAGACCCACCTGGCCGGAGAAACAGTCCCTCGCTTTAGAAAGCAAAGTCCCAGCAGGGAAGGAAGGAAAGGCCCCAGGAAGGCCCTGCCCAGGCCAGCACAGTGAATGCAAGATTGGGCAAGCCACACTAGTGAGCGGGCACAACATGCAAAGGCACCTCACCAAAACACAGAGCTGGCACTCAAAGACACATGGGCAAATGCTCAGGGGGGTCCGCGTGCCCCTTTCTGACAGTCCTGTCGCACACTTTGGGCACGGTAAGTCCTCCAAACCCCAACAGTGAGGGACAGATGGACAAGACAGGGAATGGATGCTTGGGGGACATGCCCTCGGGGAGTGGCATGGCGCGTCCCTTGGGTAAGGGACATGTCCCTTGGTCAAGGGCATGTGCATAGGCAGCGCTGTATAAACCTTTCCAGCAGAGACCACGCTGGGGTTCTCCAGAGGGGTTGTGGTGCCTCCTTCTCTGGCGATATTCAAAACCCACCTGGACACAATCCTGGGCAACGTGCTCTAGGTGACCGTGCTTGAGCTGGAGGTTGGAGTAGGGGATCTCCAGAGGTCCCCTCCAGCCTCAGCCCTCCTGTGCTTGTGTGAGACTGGGCACACAGAGACATACCCCCCCTGTGCTCAGTTGAACACGCACGCGATCGACCTACAACCCGGGCATTCCCCAGCCCAGCAGGGAGAGCTGCCTCACTGGGGCAGGAAGAGCCGGCACTGCAGTAACCACGCGGGGAAGCAGCTGCCCTTCACTTACAAGCCTGGCGTCCCTGTGGTGCAGTCCAGCGGTCTTCAGACACAAGACGTCACTGACCCCAGTGTGAGGCAGAGCTGTGCTGCCCTCAGCGGCTTTGCTGCTGCCCAGTGCGGGCTCCGCTGGCCACGAGGGAGACCATCCCTATCCAGAGGCCCCCCAAACAGGCACTTTCAGCACATATGTTGACCTGCAGAACAAACCCAAGGAGGAAAGTGGAGCCATCCTGCCCGCTCTGCAGCCTCAGGGAGGTGGCAGCACCGGGGCCCCTGTGGTGTCCAGGAGGAGCAGGTGCTGTGCGGTACCTCCCCACAGCAGCACGTGGGGCCCTGCCTGTGGAGGAGGCCGTGCGGTACCTCCCCGCAGCAGCACGTACGATCCTGCCTGTGGAGGAGGCCATCACACCACCTCGGTGCCCAGGGACCAAGGGGGAGGAGGGAAACATGGTGCTGGGGGTGCCCCACCGCTCCCCTGCTTCATGTGCTGCCTCTCGCCTCTCCCTTCCCCTCGGGGAGCGCTGCTGCTGCGCTCAAGAACCCGCATGGGTCCGGGCTGTAACTCCATCCTTCTTCACACACTCGTGGAGCGGGAGGCCAAGCGCGCTGCTCTGGATTCCCAGAGAAAAGAGCTGCCAAGTTTGGGAATTATCACAAAAAAACGGCTTTCACCAATTTCTACTCTCTTAGTTTTTCATAAAGCAGCTCTAATTAACAGTTGACAGAATATGTGTATTCCTGAAGCATGCAAGAAAGGGAGTAAAAGTTTCCTCATTTCCCCAATTCTTTTGAACAGCATCCAACCCTTTGCTGTGGCCCAGGCTAAAGCAGCCCCTGCCATGCATGTCGCATGGTGTGCAGGGCTGCGCTGGAAGCACCAGAATCCAGAGTCCCTTGACTATCAGCAGCTCTTTTTTTTTTATCCCACCCTTTAAAGCTGTAATTTCCACCTCTTCTGATCTCCCTAAAAAACTGGAAAGCAGGAAGCCTTAAGGTTGAGCACTCAGAAGGACATCAAGAAATTTGCTCTCTTTCACCAAGCTCATTGGGTCCCTACACATCTTCACCAGGTGGAGCAGCTCCCTTGAGCACTGCGTTTCACAACACACTTTATGCGTTTTGTTGTGGCAGTGGCCTGAGGGGACACCCCAGGCTGTCACATGGGCCTGCCCTGGCACAGCAGGCAGCCAGCAAGAGGAGGTAGGGGAGAGAGGGAATAAATAAAAGCATCCCACCTCCAGGAAGCGAGAGCAAGGTCGCTGCAGCAGGAGAGGCCACAGAGAGGAGCCGACGGGTCCTGCTGCCCTCCTCAATCTTCCTGCACATGTTGAGGACATGGGCAGGCTGGCAGCCCTCCCAGGCGCTCCTTCCTCATTGCTGAATGCAGCCCAGTGCCCAGCTCCTGCACCCCAACCTCCCACACACGAAGGATCCCTGCAAGAGGGCAGCAGGACCAAACCAGCTGCTCCAGGAGTTGTTACTTATAAACCAGGAAGCTCGAGATCTCCACAGCTTGCCCCAAAGACAGGCCAAAGTGGCAGCATCAACCAGGAACTCTCCTCCTCCGTCTTCCCCTGGCAGCCAGCATTCCTGTTTTACACCAGCAGGCCAAGTGGCCTGGGGCTCTATAGAGGCCAGGAGCCAACATCCAATACACACACAGCACCCTCCTGCTGCCAAGGGAACAAATCTTACCCATTGTCATCCATGAAGATAACTAGATCCAGGTCCAGCTCTTGGTGGAAGAGACTTGTCCAGAGACATTGAGTTTATTCAAACACATATTTTACAGATCAGCATTTCCAGAATTACACCAGGAACCATGCCTTATGGAAAAGCCATATTGCATCTTCCACAACCTGTCAATAATTAGCCATCAAGAACACATGCGGGTTGGGTCACCTCCCCTCCAAATGTCTTCAGTGCACATTTTGAAGGTGTTGTGTCCCCAAAAGGTCAGCCCTTCTCACCTTAGACTGCAGTTTTGGGGGAAAAAATAAACAAACACATTTCTTCAAGAGCACATTTTCAGTTCTCAGAAAAGAGGAACCAGACAAATAAGTACTTCCCAAACAATGAGTTTTCCTGGCAAGACTCTCCGAGAGGCTGTGGCAACTCCCTCTTCAAATCATATGTACAAAGAGAGAAGAAGATGTGGCAAAATGGACTATTGCCCTCTCCTGCCCCTCCAGAAAACCCAGAGTCAGAATATAAGCCCAGCAAATCACACCCCAGAAGAGGAGCAGGCAGAATTTGTGTATGAATTTGCAAGAGGGCCCCTAGTAACCCTGACTGCATCCCTTAGTCATGAGCCATGGGAACCATCTCGGCAGCAGCGCTCACATACCCTCATGTACACCCTGAGCCAGCCCGACCACCAGATCTTGGCTCTCCTCCGCAATAAATCTTACCTCTCTCCTCAGCTCAGATACTGGCCACAGGTTCAGACCTGCAATTACTTGTGGAACAGTTATTTATTAGTAAATGTCTGGCTGCCAGATTTACAGGCCCAAACAGCAGATGCAGCTGCAGGCAGAAAATACTTAAGTATCCATGTCTGTAAATAAACAATTAGGATATCTGGATGTCCTGCTGTTCCAGTATAATCATTTACAGGTGGAACAAAATGGTCCTGTTAAAGCATTGCCAAGATCTGACCCCAAGCCTGCAGGTACAACTCCAGCAGATGTGCTGGACAAAGCACCAAAAGCATTTCATAGTCACCTCACTGCCTTGAATCTGAAGCATCACCTCCCAATGTAGGCGTAAAGCACCCCTTGGTCTCCAGGCACATCATTTTCCATGTGTCGGTTCCTGTCCTCCAGTCCTACCTTGTCCCTTTACATCTCCAGGGTGAGTATGGGCCTTGCCTTCATGCAGGTCTCTAAAGAGCTTGTGGTTTTGGGATAGTATCAACAATGCCAGTTCTCACCCACCCAAACCCACTCTGATGGGGAGGTTGTGGAGGAAACGTGACTGCTGCTGAGCTGGTCCAGCCAGGCATGTGGGACCCAGGGGGCAAAGTCCACTGCAGATCCAAGTGGGTTAATTCCAAGGGAGCAAATAAATAGCAAAGCTGTTGAATTGGGCTGGTCACTAGCTAAAGAACACTTGGGTCAATAATTTCCCCCACCTGCATCATTGTGCCGTTGTTACAGTTTGGCAGCCACTCTGGGAGCGATCTTGGCCTCCAGCATTGGCAACCTAATAAATTTATATTGCTGCCCAAGCAGACAATTTTCGACAGCCTGTCTGGTGCTATTAATGTTGTTATGAGATCTTATTATCCAAAGAATCACCATGGGGAGTTTTTTTGTTTAAATCTTACTGAGAAATAGCCAGACTCCTGAATAAGCCCAGACCTTGCTCTTAGAGTCACTTTGGATCTCAACGTTTGCAAACCCTTTGCTGAACTGCATCCAACAGGACGGGAGCCAAGAAGATGGTGGCACAGCAGCAGCTGAAGGGATGGGAGCTCCCAGCTCTACCAAATTCAGTCATCCTAAAGCACGGGCTATCTTGGCATAGGAGAATTAGCAGTACTACATACACTTAAGAGCAGTTGCTCAAGGAAGAAAATAAAATCTATCAGCAATATAAAAATGCACTACTTTGTACAAGCTTTGGGGATAAAGATGAGGAAGAGGCTGCAGCAATTGGCCAGGAATTTTTGGAGTCAGGACTGAGTTGTCCAAGATGGGATGATGAGATCCTGAAAAGGTGGCCAGGTCCACTGCTGTCCAAAACCATAACACGATCTGATGTCCACACACACTCAGCACCTTAGTTTTGCATCTTCTGTGGCAGACAGCCTAAGGGGTAGAGCGTATCTCATTTCTCCATGCACTACAGACACTTACTGCATCACCACCTATTTTTTATGATACCTTCACAGCATCTTCTCAGACAAGGATTGATTCCATCAAACAGGCAACATGATTGCTAGGGTTTACAAGCATTTACAGTCATAGCTCACACCCTGGAACTATCCCTGTTGGGCCATACTCATTCACCCCCTTCCCTAATTCCTATCTCCAGGTGCTCTGGCACAAGGTCCAGATTCATCCTTTTCACCTCAGCTGCCTCTGATGCTAGAGTATAAGAGAAGGATCCATTCTCACTGTAATTAGGGCCTAAGGAACACAAATCCTCAAGGGCCTACAGTGCCAAAAACTGATCAAGTTAAGGGGAAAAACACATAGTTTTACTGTTCACAAGTATTTGAGGAAGGATTCTGTCTCTGCCTTCACCCACCCTGCCAGGTTCCGGAGGGAAAGTCAAGGCACAGTCTTCATCTCCTCAGCCAGAGCCACGTGTTGATGAGGCAGGCAGAGATCAGCAAGGAATAGACCAGAGTCTCCTTCTGACGCCGGCTGTTGCACTGCTCCTCCAGCACTCGGAGCCTCCCCGAGATCCTCAGCAACTGCAAGGAAAGCAACAGATCCACTACTAGTCCTGGGAAAACGTGCAAGGCACTAGCAAAGCACCAGAAATGCTGGATAGCAATGGATGAAGGGATGGGAACTGCCACCTTCTTTGGGTCCTCAAGAGCAGGTGCTTCAGGAAATGACTTTTCTGATGCCATTCCAGAACCATTACTGTAGGCAGGTGGAGAACCTGTCTCCTATAGCCCTACAGCCCCTCAGTATACAAGCCTGAAGGACCAACAGATATCTAGGTCTTTCCCTATATTTTCCCGTAGAAGCATTTGGGACTAACTTAGCAAAGTCCCCATCTACCCTCCTATGGTTCTCCCAGAAAATATTTGCAATCTTTCACCCTCCTCTCTTACCTGTTTTCTCATTGCTGCCACCTCAGCCGTGCCAACCTCCTCCAGGGAGCAATCTGCGGCCGCACCTGTCTCCGGGGAGCTGGGGAGAAAAACAGAGAGGCAAATGGGCAAACACTGCTCACAGGTGCAGTCACCTTCTTGCACACGTGGCCCTGTCCATGGAAGCACAGGAGCCAGCACGCTCAGCCATGCACGTAGCATGCGGGTGGCCAGGCCATGCCACCTGGACATAGCACTGAGAGCAGGAAGCAGCATTTGCACATGATGCACATGTTGAATGATTTATCTTAACTGCCATCATGCATTTTTAGACCCCTCCAGCATCTACCCCATAGTGAGCACAGCACACACACATGCAGCAGACCATTAAAAATAACAAAAAAGCACATGCTTCACATGTTTTTATTTCTTCAGAGTTCTGACAGAGAGAAAGCACAATATTTACCCAGCATCCATTTTCTATAGCCAGAGGAATTCACTGGGGTTGGATAAATCATCATTAGAGCAACTCAGGCAAAAAAACAGATCACAGAACCAATGCTGCAGTTGGAGGATGATTCTCATTTACCTCAGCAGGTGAGGATCCAGCTGCTGAGAGCAGGCATCAGCTGGGGGAACTATCTGAGCAAGCGCATCAGCCAGCAGTAAAAGATCCTGTTTTTACTTGGATAAGGATTTGTTCCCCTGCATGACCTCCAAATCCCACCAGCTCACTTTGACCTCACAAAACGTGGACGTTTTTGTCCTTATAGCAAATTTTACTTGCCACTTGAAACATAAGCAAGCAACTCAAGTATGCACCAGTTTCTTCTATCCCTGCAGACAAAGCAGCCACCCCTGGGATTAGCCAACAGGCTCCTCTTGGAGATACATCCTGGCTACAGGACCCACAGCACTACCTACTGTGTCTTAGAGTGGCCACAGAGTAAAACAGATATGGATCAATGGATGGAAATCAAAATTGCCATGTTCTGTAGTCCCTAACACCAACTAGCCTTGCAACAGCTCATTTATAATCCCAAATTCCCCTCTGCACCCTGCTAACTCCCACGGACACTCGCTGACTGTCTGACATATCATGAGTGAACGAGCGTCTAACACTGCTCTTGTGGAGACTTCAGGGAGAAGGGTATTTATTCCCATTTGCAACATGGCATTCATCTTGCTGAAGACAAGCCAGAACAGTGTGCAGAGATTCAAGGTATCTAGATCTGAAGATACATTTGCAAGCCAATACCTCTGCATGATATAGCCACACTGTAAAATGAAAGTCATGATAGTCTGAATATCCAATTTTCCCCAGCACAAAGACATTGAAGATGTACACATCCCACAACTTTCAATTGAAAAATCCCAGTTGATACAGGGGAAAACGTTTTATAGTAGAGGCTAGAAATTACCTTCTGATGACTCATACCCTTCAAGAGGACATTGTAATGGAAACACTCCAGCCTCCATCCAAGGCCAGACTTTTCTTTATTAAAATTTCAGGACAAACAAGTTGGGTCAGCCCATTTTTTATTTTTATTACCATGTGGAGGTACAAAGTTGTCCCTTTAATGCGTGACAACTTATGCACTTAAAGTGATGCAAACCATCAAGAACAGGCACTCCTAGGTTCTTGGTTTCAAAGGGAGACCAAGACCCATGGCAGAGCCACAGGGCTGATGCCAGTTACATTACAGCAGCTCAGCAATTCCCCCCTATCACAACACCATGGCCTAAAACTCCTCTACTGCAGAGGGGAGGAGGGAGAGGATCTTACATGGCCACTACCAAAACAGATCGGTTGGCATGCCCTGATTTCTTTAAAAAGCTGCTTCTGAAGACAGCCAGCCTGGCGGGTTTGAAGGTAGAGATATTGCTTTGCATCATCCAAATAGGCCCCGACTTTGCTGCTTGCACCTTCACTCCAGCTGGTGTACTCCAGGGGGCACATGACACTGATGGCACAGATTATGTACATGTGCCTCTCTCCTCCCTTTCTGTCTAGAGATTTTTCTCAAGGAGAATTAAAAGAATTGAGACATTCTTCCAGGACTGCAGAGTACTCAGCAGCCTCACAGCAGTGCAGATATGTGAGGGCTGCAAAGGCAGCTGTGAATATTTTAAACTTGCTGCAAATGTGCAGATAACAACATGGTACAGAGTGGCTCCAACACGTCCCAAGATGCTGAGGTCACTGTCTAGCTGATCCATGGAGCACACATCCCTACTGCCTCCTGGGAGATCTAGGCCATAGGTTTTGGCTGTGCATTAAGTAACTCAATGTAACTGGTTCTTGCGAAAAGTAATTTGACTAGGAGATAGTCAGGGGTGCTGGGAGTTTGTGGGAGACAGTGCCTGGTGACAGGCCCCATATCAGGCAGTTTGTTCTGGATTTTGATTGCCTTCAAACATTTCTCACCATCAAGTTATCAAAGCATGCATGGGAAAAAAAATGTAGTATTTGCTTAGCAAAGAAGAGCAGCCAAAATCCCAGGACTCTCATAAAAGATGTTAGATCACCTGAAGTAACCACAGGGCCGGTATTAAGCTAAGCAGGAGACTCAAGCTCTGTTGTGTTAGACGAGAATCTGCGGGCTAACTGCACCAGATACTCCGAGACCCAGGCACCCGAAGCTGGCAGACAGGCTAAGTGGGGCATAGAGAGAATGACAGGCTGCACAGGATCATCCTGCTGCACTTCTCCTGTGCTGTGCATCCCTGCAAGCTGCAAAGCTCATGCCTGGTTCACACCTTAGTAAGGCACAGGCAGATGCCTGTGGAGTGACAGGGAGGTGGCTCAGGACGAGCCAAAGTCACCTGGATGGCACTGGGTCTTGCAGAGAGTTCTGGACACGGTGGAAGAGCACCTGACCCAGGAGGCACATGGTCTGGAAGATGTTCTGCACAGAGTAGATCCTGTCCGTCTGCATGAGGAGGGGGCGCGAGGCGCTGTGAGCGGGTAGGGGGCACGTGTCCAGCCTGGGGTGCACACAGAATCATGCCTGTCATCTCCCAGGCTAGTACAGCACTAGAACACTTGGACATTTGGTGGCGCCCTTCATCCTCGCAACAGCTCCAAGCCTTGCCAGGAACACTGATTGTGAGCAGGCCACCCACACAGCCTGGGCAGGAGGAACCCCCTCCACCAGCCCACAGGTTTAGAGGCACTGGCTTGACTCATCCCAAGCCAGGTCTGGCAGTGGGAGATCATCAGACCATAAGGGTCACCGAGAACAGCTCCCCTGCCACCTTGACACAACCCTTGACTTACAGGGGGAAAGATGGTTCTGTTCTAGGGTTGATTTAGGGATAGTTTCCCCACTGGAGAGAATTTCTTCAGTTTCCCCTTAGCCTCACAAGAGCGAGGTTTGCTTGTCACTACGTCGTCCCACCCTGGGGACACATCGAAGAAATGCAGGTGGCAAGAGATGCTGATCCCCACCCTCCCAAACACCTCTGGGTTAGTGCTCACCGCTCATGGTGCTGGCCCGGGCTGTGCAGAGCCAGGTGGGCACAGTCACTTGAAGCTCTCTCCCGTCGCGACCTGCTGCTGTGATGGCCCTGTTGGCATCAAGCACAACCACATCAGCGCGGAGATCGCACAGGGCAGCTCAGCCCAGCATCCTGCACTGCCTGCAGGGCAAGCAGCGCTGTGCGCGTGAGGAACGCGCTCGGTGACGGTTGCATTGCACGAGTCCTGACGCGTGTGTCCTGGGGCTGGGGCTCATGGCACAGCCATGTCCCAGGCTCTGGGACAGCCCCAAGCCCTCACCCTCAGCAGTGCCTCTCCAAGCAGGACTGCTTAATCTCCGCCTGTCCTTGTGGTGGTTCCCTCTAGTTTCGCCCACAGCTAGGAGCTGTGTAGTGCCAGGGAAGGGGAACTTGAAATTGCAGCTGAGAAGGTAGATTCTGAGGAGAAACACATGAAACTAATGCAGCTGGAAAGGCTCTTGAATCTTGGGAGGTAAAAGCACTTCGGAAGTCAGCTCAGCAGGTCCAGGCAGCCAAAACAGCCCTACCCATGTCAGAGGCCTCTCTTTGAATTGATATATATATACACAGGGTTAAAATCTGCTTTTAAACTTGATATCATGTTCTTTTATGCTGCAGTGATGAAACAGCTGCTTATACTTAATCCAGGAGAAAAAGTGGTTTAAAAGGGACATCAAAAGTACCAGGCGGGAGCTGTGGGGGACTGAATCATGGTCTGCACCTTCTCCAGCCTATTTCCTGCTCACAAAAAGCATTGAGAGCCCTGGCTCAGTGCATGTCCCAGCCTACAGCAGCCTAGCACACAGGTATGTGGGGATAGGAGATATCACTGCCTCTGCACTTGAGCTCCTGGATAAGGATGTAGGAAGTAGCACTCCAGAAAAATGAATTCAGGCTTTGGCTCATAACAGACCTCTGGAGTAAACCAAACTTAGGCCTTGCTCCCCTCCCACTCTCCCATGGGCAATCCCTTCTGCTCTCAACACCGTACCGATCGTTTGCGCTTCTGGGAGCTTGATCTGGTGGCTACGTGCAGAAAAGGGAACTCCCCAAGCGCAGCGGAGTGCACGGAGGAGTCTGGGGACTCGTGCACCACAATAGAGGGGACCTTCCTTTGCTGGTCTAGCAGGATGGGCCTCAGAGCAGCATCCGTCATGTCTACAGAGAGGAGAAAAGGAAGAATTAAACCAACTTTGCCCTCAGGGCAGGATGGAGGTGTGCAGGACAGCCAACCCTGTGTCTAAAGTTACTAAAAATACATCAGAAGAACATTTTCCGCACATGTGGGATGCAGGATGAGCAGGGCAGGTACAGAGGATGCACTGCTCCAGGAAAGCAACAAGTTTGGGGGCTGTCTTTCAAGAAGAGCCATGACTCTCTGCATCCCCGAGTGGGGACTCTACCAAAAGCAGGAGGAAGCTGTAAGAGATGTGGGGGGACCGATTTCTCCCTCCCAAACCCTCACTCCAACCCTCCCACTGTTCTCAGTCTCCTCAGTGCCTTGCTACCTGCAAAGATATCCTGCCTCAGGCATGCACTAAAACATGTCTGTTCACTTAACCACCTCTTTTCCAGGACATTTTGGTCCTCACCATCAGGAATAAGACCCATCCTGCCTTCTGTTGGTTGTATTTGCCCACCTCTCTGACCATGCTGCCTTATCTTGTGGAAGAAAGCTGACATCTGCCTTTTCCTCTCCTCTTGCAAAGCAAAATGTTGAGAGATTTATAAAGGGATCCTTCTCCCTAAGCTGTTACAGAGACCCATCAACCCTCATCCAAAAAACAACCCGAGACATTACCTGCAAGGGAAATCCTATCTGGGATGTGCATCCGAAAGGAAGGAGGGACATCTTGTGTCACTGGCTCCTCCTCGACAGGGCTGAAGCTTTCTGCTACCTTCAGCCTGTTGGGTACTTGCATGCTTTGATTGATGGCTTCTGTGAAGAGCAGGTCACAGCGGGCTCGGTTCAGTTCCAGGCCCCAGAACGGCCACATAGTTTTGTTTTCCCTTGATCACTTGGGCAGCCTAGGATTTCATACGCAGGAAGAAAAAAGCTGAAAGACAGTGACACCAAACACCTGGCATCTGCACAGACTACATAAACGTTACAAGGCAGTTAAAATCCCAAGAGAAACAGGGTGAAAAGATGGACACCAGGAGGAGGTGTCCCAGAGTGGAGTGTCCTGGGATGCCCAAAGCAGGGCAGGGGCAGGTGTTCCCAGGCAGGCTGAAAACCACCTAAGCGTTTGGCACTGAACAGCTCAGTTAATAATGAGTAAAGGGCAACAGATCAGCACACCTGTGGGAAAAGTACACTGTACACTCATGAAAAAAAAAGAAAAAAAAATCATTTCTAAAATACAGGGTTGAAAGAAGCCTTATTTTTGTGTTCAGAAGCTTTCAAGGAAAAGCAGGTCCCCAGTGCCCAGACAAGCTGCACGCGCACAAGGCTCCTCGGCCCTCCCCGCTGCCTTCCTCAGCTCTCACTATGCCCAGAAAGGTCTCACTTTGCTACTAGGTCCAAATCTTCACTGTTTCTTCACAGCCTTGGGCAGCAGAGGTTTGCTCTCTAAAGCTCAAGGAGGAAATACAAGTGGAGCTCAGCAAGCATGAGCATGCAGGGGCCCTGCCTGCTTTCATCACCACCTTGTCTACTTTTAGCACCAGGTCTCCAATTTCCAGCCCACCAGGCTGGCTCCAACTGCAAGGGCCGCCCGTGCCACCTTCAGTGATGGCTCACAGGGTGTTGCAGACCCTCTCAGCTCCCTCCCTTCTACCCAGCCATGCTCTCCAGCAGAAGAGGCTTCCTGAGCATGACAGGACCAGGCAGCTAAACCCAAAGCCCAGGGAGATGCAAACAGCCCTTTCCCTGTTCCACACTAGAGCTGAGCTGTTTCAGCCCTTCCCTAGCACCTAGCTGGCTGGTTGCTTTTGAGCCAGGTTGCTGAATTTGAGCAGCTCTGCATGGGTCAGCAAGCACCAGAGCAGGATGTGTCCTTAACAGCAGCAAGCTATTAACTCACTCAGGTTGTCCTTACCAGCATCCTGCCCCAACCACACTAGTCCCACAGACCAGCAGATCTGGCTCTGGGAATCCACTGTGGCCAAGCAGAGGCAAGAGACAGTGTCCACAGTGATGAGCACCTCCAGTAATTACCTGTCTCACTTTGCTCCTTCCTCCTCCTTCATTAAAAACTTTTTAATTAAAGAGAAGGAAGCTCACCCAGCATCAGCTGTAGCAATCTCCTGCTTCCAGCTGCATGTAAATGAGAGTCCATTTCTGCAAAATAGGTTTGCAGAAACCAGCAACAGGGACACTGCGAATGTTGCAGCCCCCAGGCTCGCAGGACTGTCCCTGGTTGCCCCACTCCTTCTGCACAGGCCACCCCACAACCCTTGTCAGGGCCCGGCATGTCTTCACGCATGTCTGCCCACCCACAGCCCCAAAACTGCAAGAAAAGAGGATTTTTGCAGGGACTCTATCTGGGAGGGGGGTCAGCAAGTCCCATGACTGTCCCGGAGCCGTGCCAGACCCGCAGGGGGAACACACATGAGGCCTTCAGCTCCACAGCCTCCAGCCAGGCACTATAAAGACTGCAGCCAAGTGTTGTTTCTCCCCCACCGCCCCCCCCACACACATTTCTGTTGCTTTAGAGGAACAAACACCCACATTGTTTTCATGTCCTGCTTTCTGTGAAATCAGCATATATTAATAATAATAAATCCAGAGATGGAAGATCCATTCATTTTCTAATTGCATATAAAACTGCTGCAGCAACCAAAGAGCACAGGGATGGGAAGGCAGAGGGAAGCAGACTATGAGAAGACTAAGCTATTAAGACAAAAATAAAATTCAGCTGTCAAAATCCATGAGAACAAAAGGCTTAAATGGCTGGATTTCCTCCTTTAACTTTCTTTAGGGCTTTTCTGTTTACTGCCAAGCAATCCCCCTCACGTCAGCAGGAGCCAGACTCTGAGGCTCGGATCCTTGCCATTCTCTTTGCATTTGGAGCAGCAGGGAATTTCCGGCTTGTTAAGCCTCTGTGAGCAGGAAAGCCAGGAAAACCTACCCAGGGGAAATGTCAGACTTTCCCACTAGCCGGGGCGTCCCCATACAACCCATCTGCCAGCCCGGGCCGGTGTCGTACCCCTGCCTCCCGGGACCACTGCCTCAGAGCCGGAGCCTTGCTCCTCCTCCTCCTCGCTCCCCACGGAGCGCAGCCCAGGCTGGGGAGCCACAGGCCCCGCAGGATCCCGCAGGAAGGAAGCCCCTCAAGCGCTCGCAGCCCCAAGGATGCTCCTGCCGGCGCTGTGCTCTGCCCTGTCCTGCCTAGACATGCTTCCCAGCAAGGCAGCCGAGCCGGCACCTGTGGCAGCCGGCATAGCCAGGAGTCCCAGCACGGGCTGCGGGAGCTGCTGAGCACTCCCTGCTCTGCAGCCGGAGCCAGCCCAGGGCCCTGTACCCAGCAGCTTGCCAAATTGCAAGGGGCAGGGAGGGCACTTACATTTTTTTTTTTCCCATTTAAGACAACTTAACTAACCTGTAAACAACTGCTCTTCCTGCCCCGTGCAGCCAGCTGGGAGGTGATGTCAGCCGGGCCCAAGCCCTCCCATCCTGGCAGCCCGCCTGGACGTGCTTAAAGACACAGCCAGGCTGATTAACGAGCCGCGGCAGGCACTAATGAGCGCAGCCCCTTCCCTGGGCAGCCAGACACCCGCTGAGCTGGTCTGAGCCAGACCCTGGGCACCTTCCCCTGGCTCCGGTGGCGAGGCGCACGGGGCCTGGCCCTGGTGGCTCTGCGACCGCGCGGCCTCCGAGCGCTTCACACTGAGCACCGGCAGCTTTTGCCTCCCGGGGCTCCTGGCTTGTCTCAGGCCACGGACACGCAGTAACGCCAGAAATAGAAATCGGAGGCGTGCTGCAAGCAGCAGGCCATGCGCTCTCCTGGAAGGCCTCCAGGATGAGGCTCTCCTGCCAGTCCTAGGAGCTTTTCTCTCCTTTTCCACAGAGGGACATTATTGTTTGTAGCAAAACACTGTGCAGGCTGTGGCTGTGCACAAGGGCTGCTTTGTGCTGGGGCTTGCACGCACAGCACAAGGACAGCGGGCACTGTCCAAAAGTCTGTGTGGAGGTGGCACCTCCAGAGCTGCAGCTCCTGCTGTGTGGTCCCCAGGGAGCCTCTCACCTCTGCGAGGCATCTCCATGCATTTGTGATCCCACAGGATCAACCAGGGAGGTATGAGCTGCGCACATGCCACACTGGCAGCCAAGAGACTAGCCTGCAAGAGGAGAGATGGGACAGCAAGAGCGAGGAGCCACACGTTTCACCAGGGCCCTCTCCTGCCCCGATCACAAAGGCGATCACAAAAGTTTGCGGCGGCAGGGACGCAGGAGCCCAGCTCCGTGCCGGCAGGAGGGAGGGCAGGCTGCAGCCGTGCAGGCGCAGAGCCGAGCCACAGCTAAGCTCGGCAGCCTTTCGGGGAGTCTGTGGCAATAAATGATCCGTTTGGGATGAACAACAGTTTTAAACACTTCTGAATGGGGACGGAGTCCAAGGCCTGACCATGAAATCCGATTTTGAAAGAGCTTTAAATAAATCCCACACTGCCCTAGTCTTGCTATTTAAAGGGGATTATTGAAGAGGCTTAGGAGCATATAAGGGGTACATCAACCACAACTTGGGCACCCAAATCCCTGCAAAGACTTTAGGAAATGCGTCCACACCTCATTTACCGGTCAGGGCTCACAATTCCCAATGGCCTCCCAACTCTCACCACATGCCTGGGACGCTCCTCTTGGATGGGGGCCCTGGAGGCTTCGTTCGACCTTTGTTTGGCACACGCAGGTCCACAGCTGGACCCCTCTTGCAGTTCACTGCACTGCAGCTGTACGGGTGTCGTCACCTGCAGCTGCCTTTGGGACCTGCAGCCTCCAGCCCACAGCGGAGCTGCAGCCCGGCACCCACACAAAACACCAGCCCAGCTAAGCCCAGGAGACATCCCCAGTCCCAGGAGCCCAGAAAAGAGGCACCCCGCGCCACCCAGACAGTGAGGGTTTTTTAATAAATATCTTCTTGCACAGAAATATACCAAGTTTTACAGAATACAAACTGCAGGGATAATGGCTGAGCTTCAAAGATAGAGGATCCAAGAGAGCCCTTCTGTCTCCCTCTGGTCTTCTCCGGTCATCGTCAGGTCTCTGCATGACCTCCATTTACTAAGGCCAAGAGGCGAAGTAAAGGCCCAAGAGGAGGCTCGCGAAGCGCCAGCAGCCACAGACCTTGCTCCCCAGGCCTTGCCCCGGCAGTGCTGCATGGGCTGCGCCCGGGCCCTGGGCCTGTGGAGCTGCTGCGAGCGCCGTGCTGGGACCACCAGGTGCAGTGGTGCAGGGCCACGGGCAGCCTGCAGGCACGTAACATCCCCTCGGTGCTGGTGGTGAACTGCGAGGGCTGCCGGGCTGGGTGCTCCCGCGCTAGCCTAGGCCGGGGGCCCTGAGCAGCACCTCCTTTTTAGCCCATTACACAGTTCTGGGAAAGGATAGGCCTCTCTCGGACCTTGCCAGTGGCTGTCCTCCCTTAGCTCCAGGGCAGGGGATGTGTCTTGCCCAGCAAAGCCCTGCCCTTCCTCCGCAACCACCCAGCAGCCAGAGGCACCGCAGCCTGGCCCTGCTCCCACCCCGTGGTGTCCCTGGCTGCCAGGCCTGGGGCCTCTTGTCATCGGTCAGCTCTCACCTGGGTGACCATTTCCTCGGGCAGCTCTGTTTTTGTGTCTCTTCTCTCCCTCGTTTTGCTGCTTTCCAGGCTTGTGGGAATCTCTTTGTTTCTCTCTGCCTTGTTCCTTTGTCCTCCAAAGGCTGGGAAATAAGGGAAAGGCCTCTGGGGTGGCCAAAAGGAGATGGGAGCGGTGGGGAGGCCCAATCCCCCCCTTGGGCCCTCAGTGATCGCAGTGGGGCTGACCCCAAGCCAAGGGCTCGTGCCCCAGTCCAGGGCTCACACCTCTCAGGAACAGGATTGAAATAAGGGGAAGGGGAAAAATTTACACAGCTCAGAGCAGCCCCTATATATAAACCCTTTACCTCCTTGCAGTTGGAGAGATAAAAGTCACAGGGAGAGGTGCTTTGGGCTCAGGCTCAGGAGTTGCAGACCTTGTGGTTAATGGGTCTGTTGTGTGCACACCTGGCCTTGCTTTGCCCCATTAGCCTGAGCCCCAGCACAATCTGCCATGCTCCCATGCAGCTCTCCCGTGTGCACTATGAGATCTCCCCACATGCTCACAGGTGACTGAGGGATCTCTCAAACCCGTAAGACTAGAAATGTTCCAAACACCCTCACATTCCCCTACACAAGATCTTTTTGGACTGCCCTTCAGTAAGAGGAAACCAAAGGCCTGAGTAGGGTCTGTCCTTACTTATGAGGAACCTGAGGCAGATGTCAGAGCCAGTGAGCTGCAGCCACACCCAGCACGGGGAGGGGCAGAGGGAAAAGGTTGGAGGGGACAGTCCCGCTAGACCAGACCCAGTGCCAGCAGCTTTCCTAGTTGTAATACAGCAGCTGGGTTGGCAGCCAAAGACACTACCTCACCTGCCCAGCGAAT
Source organism: Tinamus guttatus (assembly GCF_059628265.1). Classification (NCBI taxonomy): domain Eukaryota; kingdom Metazoa; phylum Chordata; class Aves; order Tinamiformes; family Tinamidae; genus Tinamus; species Tinamus guttatus. Next base: position 13,202,392 of record NW_028288821.1, on the reverse strand, counting down.
GGCCACGGCGACCAAGCCCACCACAGGGTCTTGGAGGACAGCAGGGTTCCACAACCTCCCTTCCCTGCTCTGCGTGATGAAAAGCTTTGAAAAGAGGGCTAGGCAGGACAGAGGTGTGGAGTAGAAGGGGGCATTTTCATTCTCTTCATGCAGAGAGGGTCCATCCACATTCCCCTGTCTGAAGGAGACAGTGAGAGAACAGCTGGGATGGGGGCCTGCACAGGATGGGCCACAAGAGCAGCCTCTACCTGCATCCCACCTCCGGGCAGCCAGCAGGCCAGCTGGCTCCCAGGAGAGGAGTATCCCTGCTGTATAAAGCCAAAGCACCACCTTTGGCTGCAGGTCAGAGAACAACCTTCAAGCCAGCTCCACCACAAACGGCCCTCTGCTCCCGGCACATGCTGGAAGGCTCTTCCCTTGGCACCCTGCAGCAGGAAAGCAGATGCCATCAGGAGAGGACCTGCTGGGAGGCTGTTCCCAAGTGACTTACCTCACGGACACCAGCCTGCTCTCCTTTCAAGAAGGATCTAGATCACAAAACACTTCCCAAGCTGCTTCTCCCTGTTCTCCAAATAAGCAAGATGACCACAGGCAACACAGGGCAGACCAAGCAACCCATTCCCACCTAGCAGATAACTGGCACATGAAGGGGAACTTTCTTCCCTGAATGCAAAGTGTGGACAGTGACTGTCAGAACAGAAAGAAATTCACAGCACCGCTCCTGCACCTCCCAACTCCTAATCACAGCCCTGAGCAGCAAAACAGGGTCTGGTGAGGGCTGAGGTCTCAGCACATTATGAATCAGCTCCAGTCAAATGGGTTATGGAAAGGAGCAATCCCAAAGACCCCTTCTGTCCCAACACCTGTCCCATGGGTGCCTGAGGCCCATGAGCTGGTGTGTGCACCCAGCAGGGCTCCACAGAGCTCCAGGCTGTTTTCATCATGGGAAATGTCATGTCTTTTTGAAGGGAAGGAAATCAAATGCACCATGGGGAGACCCCCGCGTTGAGCCAGTAACAAGCTGCCACTTTGCTCTGGCTACTACAGCACTTACGTGTGTGGAGAGCAGGGGGAAGGGGATGCCTGGCTGGACCCCAGAGTCATTCCCGTTCCCATCCCCACCCCACTTTGGGATAGTTGTTTTTGGTAAGGTGGGTAAGGCTATTCTGTGATGGCACCAGCTTGTACGAGTGAGACGGGATGCCGATTGGCACAGGAAGAGGGTCCCAGGCATGGTGAGGGATGGGTGCGGGTGTGAGCGTGAGAGTAAAGTGGCAGGAAGGAGGCATCAGACCCGCTATTTGCCCACAGCAGGGGCAGCGGCCACGATCTCCTCATACTTGGGTGGCGGGTCATTGTAGGAGACGCTGGTCTCTTCCCCACTGCTGCTCTCCGGGTGCCCTGTCACCTCCTCGTAGGAAGGCGGAGGGGTGGCACTGGACAGTCTGGAGAGGACAGAGACTGAATGCTCTGGCGGGTAGAGGGTGCCATCTTGCTGGGGAGGGCCCCCTGCTCTGCCATCTCCAACCACCCGGTTGCTCGCCTCTCGCTGATACTGCGTTTCCCCTTGGCTCTGTGACCGTTCCCGGTACACCATGACCCTGGGGAGGCTGCGCCCCGTTCGGCTGGCCAAGTAGCGGTTCTGGGCATAGGAAGGACGGTGGCGGGTGGCCTTTTGAAGCTGGCACCTCCAGATGATGAAGAGGGCGATGACTATCAAAAGAGCCACTCCCAAGAGCGGGACCACCACGTACATAGCGTCTGAATGCTCTGTGCTGTGTCCAGGGTCCTTGACCGAGTAGACAGAGTTGGTGTAGCCTTTCCAGAACTCCATCTGTGGAAGAAACAGAGAAGCAACCATCGTGTGCTTGCCCGTGAGACAAGCACCACCTACCACCAGCGCCAGTGACAAACACTGCCATATCAGGACCCACAAAGGAAGCAGAGTCATTTGGCTGTTCCCTACCACCCTTCAATAATTCTGCCAATATCTGTAGCAACCAGCACAAAATATCATATGAACACACCTCCACAGCGGCGAACAGCGCTCATGCCATGGAGACAGCAGTTTGGCTAATACCAGCCCCAGTCTGGAGAACTGGGGACAGCAGTTCCTGGGGACAGGAATGTCTTACATGTGCCGTTTGGGTGCCAACTTGACCTGTAGCTGTAAGCAGGGTGCCCTGATGCTGGCAAAGCTGAAGGCATTGCCTGGAAAGGGAAGCAAGGCCACGGCATGCTGTCTTCAGAAGAAGAGCACAGGAAAGACCATTCCCTCCTGTGCTTTTCTCCTGTGCCCCAGCTTGCTAAGTTGCAAGTGCTTCACACTTCCATTGGGGAGTGGGTTGGGACACACCTACCGTCTTCTCTTTGTTCTCGAACACTTCCTTGACCTCCTCATAACTGCAGACCTCCTCGATGCACTCCCGCTCAATGGTGCCCTGTCGTATCTCCTCCAGGAAGCCATTGGCTCGGGGAAAACGCTTCAGGAGCGAGTGGGCATTCCTGGCCCCAAGGAACACTGCAACACACAAAGCAGAGAGATGCTGAACAGAGACAATCTGGTGCTCACCTGTGCCCAGTCACGCTTTCCCCAACAGAATTTTGGTTACACAGACTAGGAATAGGCACCAAAGACAGCAAATAGCCGAGGGTTGCAATTCACCCAAACTCCCAGCACAGCAAGGAAAGCCCATCAAGGGAGAGCAGGTCCAAAGTGGAACAGGCCTCTTGGGGTCTGCCTGGAGACTCCAAGCGCCAGAAATACCGTTTCGCCAGGCCGGAGATGCTAGAAACATAGGAAATGACAGGTTTGGAGGACACAAGACGACTTCAGAAGAGAGAGAAGGCTCTTACAAGACTTGCTTTCTGCCCTTGACAGGTTTTCAGCCCTCCTTGCTGGAGGGCAACTGAGATCCTGCAGTGCTGGGGTGTGCAGCCAGGCCTATGTACCATGACAGAGGGCCAGCATCGAAGCCAGTGCAGTTTGTCACCTCAGTCAACCAATGCACGGTTTATTGCACAGCATTTCACAGTCCCCCTTCAGGCCCACTCAGTCCCCTCGATGCTGGAGGTGAACAGAGGCACCTCAAAGCAGAAGAGCCAAGATCCGGCAAGGTGCAGCCAGCACCTTGCTGGGACATGGTCATACATGAGTTGATTCAGCGCCAGGGAGGTGCCAGCCTAGGGACAGGAGAGCTCCCAGCAAGGGGACACTGAGCCCCCAGCTCAACAGGCCAGAGCACACGCAGCAGATGAGCTGCTTGCACAGGCTCAAGGAAGCCTTCTAGCATTCTCCAAGGACACAGGCAGAAGAGGCCACCTCCTCAGCCCCTCAAGCACTTAGCATCACCTCCCAGAGTAGCCCAGAGGCCAAGCAGATCTTCAGCAAAGCCGTTAGGAGGGCACAAGGCAGTTGCCCTGGGCCCAGAAGCCAGCCACCAGAGCCAGGACCAAACAATACCACCAATAACTTGGGGATATTGTCTGTCCACCAAATCCTTGTTTCAGGACAAGCAGGTCCTCCTGATCACCATATGAGGAGAACAGACCATGTGCTGGTAACTGGTGTCCAGGCTGGAAGCTGCTTCAGGGTCATGCAAGCTTGTAAAGTCTGCACAGCTCCCAGAGGAACTGGTTGCCTTTCCCCCAGTCCAACAAGCGCAAACACCTCCAAAACACAGGGACCACATAGGGGACCAAGAGTAAAACACAGAAATCGGCCCCAGAAATGTTTTATCAAATGGCTTCACATGTGCGTCCCTATGGGCCTGTGGCATAGAGGCCCTGCAGATGCTCCCAGAGCCAGGCAGGCTCTACCTCGCCCATGCCAGGCAGCGATATTCCACGGCGGAGCATGCAGGCAGGAAGCCACACTGAGCTTTTTAGGGCTTAATCTTCAACTGGATCAACCAGATGAACCAACTCACACTGTGGCAACATCAACAGATTCAGGATGAGGCAGCAAAGGGACAACTGGACTTCCCTCTTAGACCAGCTTAGCTGTGATGCTAAAAATGCTCCTTCAGTAAGGAGCTTGGTAAAGGATCAAACATATCAGTAAAAAGTTACTTCTGTTATTAGGAGCTTTTTAAACAGACTGTGACAGGTTTATTTCTGCTTAACTTGAAATTACCCAGCTCCTAACACAATACAGCAAAGCCTTTCTGAGAATATGTGCAAATGCAAAGGCAGGGACAAGGCCGAGGCCGTAAGCAGCTACTGCAGACGACGCCATCCTCTGCGCAGAGGCTTTTTTTGGTGCTGCGTGGGAATGTTTTTCCCCTGTGATTTATTAATGGCTTGCTTCCGAGAGAGAGTCTGTGGAGGGCTGAGCCACTGAGGTGTGAATGAAGAACAGCATGAATGATGTGAGTCAGAGACTTTCCCTCAGAACTGACTTTATTATGCAAACCCTTTTTTTCTTTTTTAAACATAGGCAAATGAAAAAAGAAGTGTTTTCAAAAGGCACAGAAGGTGTCTCAAAAAAAAAAAAAAAGTATTTGCGAGAAGCAAAGGAGGTGCCTCACAGGAAGGTAGTGATCAGCTTGCCTCAGCTTTCCCAGTTGAGCAGGGCTGCAACAGCTTGACAAGGAATGGGTTTTCAGGCCATCTCTTGAGCCTTTCCTGAAGAGATTCCACAAAAATACCATCTGCAAATGGTATCACAGATATTCTGCAAATATCTGTCACTGGAGAAGGCTGTCCTCCACTCCTTTGCCTTCATCAGGCTGCGGTATCAGCTCTCCTCTCCTCAGTGCTTCAGCCTGAGCCTCTTGCCAGCTCCCTCGGTACATCTTGGAGCACCGGGTAAGGCTGCACGTCATAGGGTTTTCCATCCCTGCAGGTACCAGTCACTTGTCCCATTCCCTTCTTTGCCATGTTGAAGTGGCCACTGCGATGGGAGATAAAAACAGGCACATATCAAGAGCAACGTACCAACTGAGAGCATATTGGGAGAGAGGTTTGTGCCTCTCCCCACACCCAACCTCCCGTGGGGATCTAGAAGTGCTAGGACAGTAGGCAACTAAGCTACCCTCTTCCTTCCTCCCCTCTTCCGCATGGAGAGAAAGTGCGGAGTTCTCACCTGCCTGTGGAGCAGAGAAGGAACCTCAATGACCTTAGTAACCAAGAGCTTTGCAAACTCCTGTCTCCTGACGGGCACCCTCAATGCACAGGAGGGCAGCTGCGCAGGAGCAAGTACTGTCCTCAGACCAGCGGGCAGAGGAGAGTCTTCCCACAGCCCAGCCGTGACTCCTTGTGCCTCTCCAAATCTCCCTGACCAGCTAGAGCACTGGAAAGGTGTGCAGGAAAGGTCAGAGCTTTAGGCAGGAGGAACAAGAACCAAGCTCTGGGTTCACTGCCATACTTGTTACATTTGCTAAGATGCTGCTGGCCCCTGGTGGCAGGGCCACCCCACAGCTGTTCTGCTGGCATCCAAAAACACTCCAAGGGCCTCTTCTCATCAGAGTGACATCCAACTGTGTCTGGAAAGAGGCAGCCAGGGCTCCAAGGCAGGCGCTGTGGGAGAGCAGGAGTGGGTGACCATGATAGCCAAAGGGACAGCTCAATGGCCCAAAGGACTGCACTACGTGGGGCAACTCCCACAGGTAGCAAGGTATGCTGAGCAGTTGCCAGAGAGCAAAGCTCCAGGAGGGAGAAAATGCAGCAGCGGGAGACCTAGGGACCTAGCAGCTCCATTAACAGAGGATTAAAATTGTGTTTTAAAAACATTAATTTGTGTCAGAGTCTCAAACAGCCTCATCTGAAGACCCCTGCTTCCTCCCCGAGGTGGCACAGCACGAATGATAGAAGAACACGTACCTGTTGCCCCTTGAGTGCTCCTCCTGCCCAGCATGCCTCTTGCCTCCGCCTTCACAGCCAGCTCCGGTGATATCCCAAGCAGATTCGGAGATCCCAGATCTATAGTACCTCCCTGTCCTGCTCACCATCCTCCAGGCAGTTGAGAACCACCATCTTCCTTGCGTTCCCATCACACAGCTGCGTGCAGCCGCCGTGCCGGCTGCCCAGGAGAGCGAGGAGGGAAGGTTCAGTCCAGCTCTTTACAGACCACACACCACTTTCCACCCTGCTCCCTTGCACCTCAGCCCAGCTTTAGCCAGGCCAGTCCCAAGCGGCCAGCTGCCAGGCCCTTGCTCAGGTGCCAGGAACCAGAGCTGTTACGCAGCAACATAGAGCCCGAGCGAGCACTGGGAGCTGTACACACCACAGGACAGCCTGGCCCTGGGCTAGGAATTGCATTGGATGCAGCTCCTTGGCCATCTCCATGAGGAACACTGTTGTTAGTTAGGAAGTCCCTGAGCAGAGCGACAACCCCCGCAGCGGGGCCAGTCCAAAGAGCTCAGGGAGCCACGCTTTGCACAAGGCTCATACAAAGAAACACTGCCACATACGGGGAGTCCTGGAGAGGTCAGTGCTTCAGCACCACCTCTCACTTCCACTTTGCACAGGGGAGAGAGAAGCACAAGCCCAGCTGGATCCCACACCTTGTCCAAGGACAGCAGCCACTGGCATCTGCCCCCATGGAGAATAAAGACCCCACTCCCCCCAGAAAGCACAGACCCAGGTGCCCCTTCCTCCAGAGGCGGCTGCAAAACACTCCCCTTCTCCCGTGTGGCACCACTGCCACCTCTCTGCCTTCAGTGGGGACACTTACTTGCCATGCTGCCTCACTCGGCCACTGTGGGCTCCCACCTACCTGCAGGGAAGAAAATAGAAGAGTCACCGAGAGCTCACACCTCAGCCCAGCAGCCCCTGAAGCCCAGGCCCTCCAACACGCAGGCTCCAAACCATGCAGAAAGCAGGGTGCTGCCTGGTGCACCCATGGCTGTTCTCTGGCAAGCGCTACCTTTCCTGAGAGCCAAGGACTCCATCCATCTCCCCAGGTTGCCCATGGTACCCACAGCTCTCAGAGAGCAGCCCACATCACAGCGCTCTAAGTTAAAAGCACCTCTCAGCAGGAAGCTGCTTGGACGTGGCCCACGTACACTGAATTTCCAGGCCCGTGCCAGGAGGAGTGCAGAAGTACCCCCAAGGCCCCCGCAGTAGGAGACAGGTTTGTTACAGGAGTACCCTCATGATGCACAGGAAACAGAGATTCAACAAGAGGTTTTGCCATTATTGGCCTTCTGTGGTTCATATTTCCAGACTCCTGCCAAAGCTGCAGTGTCCTCAGGTGAACAACTAGCCAGAAGCCATTTGCTCCTCACTCCCTATCTGCAGCCCACGGAGGAAAGGGGGATAGGAGGGAAAGTCAGGCCAAACTTGCAACCTGCCAAGCACTTCTTCGAGGCCACAGAAAGTACCAGCTTCTCTAAGAGACAGAAACTCCAACACAACCAACAGGGGACAAAAAGGGAACAAAAGGGAGAGATTTCCCTTCACTGGATTTGGAGACCACTCAAAGAGCCAGTGAGACATCTCGACCCAACAAAGAGATGAACAAGAACAGTGAGCAGGGATGCTGAGCTGAGTGTAGAAGGAGCATGTGGCATCATATCTTTCCTCTGCTTGGCCTGCCCAAGACGTCAAAGTGCCAAGAGACACCCTAACTATAAAGGGAAGAACTGACCAAAGAGAAACCCGGTGTCTCATCAGAAGATCCAGCCTATGTGTCAGAAACTGCAGGGAACAGTCTGCTGCCCTTCCCTCCAAAAGAGGCTGACGGATACAGGTGAAGCAGTCAGCTTGTTTTAGATCCACTTCACACTTCACAGTCACGCTCTCCCTCCTGCAACTCCCACCCACAGTGTGCAGTCAACACGGCCGCACCATCCCCTTCCCCGCTGCTTGGCACACGGTGCACCACGCAGCGTGAAGGAAAGGGCACACACCTCTCCTGAAGACACTTGGCCAAGCCAAGAGCAGCAGCAGTAACACAGGAGCTGCCCACACAACCGAGAAGGCAGTTTTCCTGCTGGAGCAGCACCTTTGCCCTCCAAAAACTAAACTAAGATGCACAGGAATGAAAACTAACTTTTGCAGAGGCAGAGTATCTTCTTCGCTGCTCATAGGAGGATTTTTTAGCTTGTTTTTTGTACTTTGTCTTTTCATCATGCTCTAACACTGAGCTGAACATATGAATAGAAAGTCCCCTTCCCTTTTACACCCACAGATCAGACGCTGGCCAAATACAGCTGCCCTCACCTTCACAGGGCACCTGTGACAAAAGTCAAAATGGGCACAAAACACAGGTGATAGGACCAAACTCCTACAGGGAATTTACACCGACTGAAGGAGCAAAGGCAGTTAGTAACAGTGGGAACTAAAACACATAATGACCTAAGACCCAAGACTTTGGAGATTCAGTCTCCACCCAAAAGCACTTTAGTTAGCTCAGCTGAAGTGGGGTCAGTGGCAGCATAAGGCCATTCCCGAGGTCAGCAGCATTAGAAGATTGCTTCCAACAAATTAAAAGGGAACAATGCAGGCACACGGAAGGGCTGGAGCACTGTCACCAACACAGGTGATCTCTATCCTCACCAACAGATTGTTTCTGATAAAAACTAGCATTTCTCACTGCAAAACTGAAGTTTCCCACAGCATCTGAGGTTCCTGCACCAAGAATGACAAGAGGCGGAGCAAGCGTGGAGCTGCATGGCGGGCAGCTTCCAGAACCAGCAACACTTTGTGAAACTCAGATGGAAAAACTCGGGCTGGAACTGAAGCAGAAGCAGGGGAGATCAGCAGAGCAATAGAACTGCAGAAATCCAATCGGGCATCTCCTAGACCCCACAGTGCAGGCTAGAAAGGTGTGTGCGCTTTCCTTTGTGTTAGAAATCACAAGCCGCGAGCACTTTACAAGGCCTCCAGGATCCGTGCGCCGCCACTCCCTCCGCACTGTCTCGTTCATCAGCAGAGACTCCCTGACCTGCATCCTCCGTGATCAGCTTTTATTCAGAAAGCAAAGCCTACACAACCCAACGCACTGCATGGAAAATTGCCTTTGTTTCCATAACGTAAACATTTTGTGCCATGGGTTATTACAGGCAGTGACACCACATCCCCCCCATTTGACAGGCAGCAATACTGAGTCACAGAAATAACACTGGGCTTTCAAGATCAGATTTGTCACTGTCACAGGTTCTACAGCCCATATAGTACATTGGGCACAGTGATCAGTTTAGGAAGATTTTTATTTTTAATTTTTTTTTTTCAAAAAAGAGGACTGATGCACACCATATCAGAGCTCAGAGACTGTTTATTCCAGTGCAACAATAAACTAGGTCTACAGAAGCCTAAAAGCATGACAGATGCCAATCTCTGTGTCCATGTGAGAAAGGAGGACATCCCAGATCCTCACTTTATTTCCACAAGCAAATTCCTAAGGGCCTTCATGAGCTCCAGCACCTCCGACGAGCAGGAAAGCAGGCTCACCGCTCGCACTGACAGCACAGGAGTAGCATCCGCTCAGCCCACGGAGCTGGGGGATGCCCGAGGCGGGAGGCCGTGCTCAGCAGCCGCCCGGCGGATCCCGATGCCTCCCGCCGCTGCCCGCCAGGGAAGCGCCGTTCCTTCGCCCGCCTCGCTATAAATACCCGTGGACGGGAGGTTGCCAGGGTAACCGCGAGGAGGGCGAGGATGCTGCAGCCACACATGTGTGTCTCCCCCAGGCTCCCCCCGTTTCCACCCCCGCTCCCATCACCGCTGCCAGCGGAGGAGCCCAAGGTGCTGGTGACACAGGGTGCGTGCACGGCCGCCGCAGCCTGGGGGAGGCAGGAGGAGGAGGAGGAGGAGAATGGGGACTGGGAAGCAGCTCTCGCACGTTTGGGGCGCCTGTACGGGCCGTGACGCCAGGGACACGCCACAGCGTGCGGGGAGGCTGCCGGGTCTGCAGGCGTCACTCGCCCACAGCCGCCCGCAGCCCAGCAAGGTTTTCAGCAATACTTGGGGTTTTCCTTGCCAAGATCTGCACTGAGAAGAGGCTGCACTGGCTCTGCTTGCCAGAGACAGCGAGGGCCAGGGGGTTCCTGGAAGCACCAACCTTCCCAAACACCCTCTGAGCCAACCCCACAGGGACCCCAGGGCAGTCCCAGTGCTCCGGCCGACGCTTCCTTCCTCTGCTCCTCCCCGCGTCTCCCTCCTCCACCTCAGCCCCAATGCTGCCCTGCCTCCATACCCAAGACCCTGCTCTCCCTCCACCCGAGCTCCTTGGGCCATCCCATAGTAGGCTCCACCACTCCCATATTAGCATCCACCACTTATCTTCCCTGATACCTCTTATCACTCCACATACATCCCTAATATGCTCTTCCTATTCTTAAATGAACTTCACCTTCACATCCTCTGCCCCACATCCATGATTCTTCTCTAAGTGCTCCACAACTCCTTTCCGTCCCAGCGCCATGTCCCCGATCACACTGGCACTCCCCCCTAGAGCTTCAGCCCACCGGCCCATCGCGCCCCATGGCTCTTCCCTTGCTGTACCGTGCAGCTCCTGCCCGAGGCACCTCCCGACCCTGCACGTCACCCCGGCAGCCCTCACACCCCATCACTCACAGCGCACCCACAGCTCCCCCATCACCCCACCGCCCTACTCCCCATCGCCCGCCCTGCCATCCACCCCCCACACCTCGGAGCCAGCACGCCGGAGCCCGTGATCCCTGCCCCTTCTCCCTGCAGGCCTCCCTCGTCACCCCACACGTCCTGCTCCCAACACGCCACAACTCTCCCCAAAACCTCACCTCAGACCTCCTGCCCTCACCACCCCCTCGTCACGCAACCCCACGCGAGCACACAAGGCCTCCCCGCCGCCCCCGGCCCGCGCCCGTACCTCATGGCGGCCCCGCTCCCCGCGCCTCGCGCCCAGCCGCGCTGCAGCCGCACCCGCCCGCTCCGCGCGGAGGGGGCCGGGGCGAGGCCGCGCTGCCCCGCCCCCGAGCTCCCCGCTCTGCCAATCGAAGGGGCCACTGCGCGCGCGCACCGCCCCCCCATGCCACTGGCCCAATGGGAGCGCGAGAGGGGGAGCAGGCGGGACAATACGCGCAGCCTCCCAATCCGAGAGAGACTGGTCGAGTCGGAACCCAATAGGAGAATGGGGGGGCCGCGGGAGGTGCTGGGAGTTGTAGTCCTGCCCCCGGGGCCAAGCGGCAGGTGGCATCACCCAGGGCCACCTGGGGGGCGGTGCGCACGGCCCGTTGCTCTGCGCACGGCCCGTTCCATTGCTCCATGCAGGGCGCATTCCGGTGCTCCACACACAACCCGTTGCTCTGCACACGGCCCGTTGCTCTGCACACGTTTATTGCGCTTCTCTGCCGCAAGGCTGGCCCGCTGTGGGCCGCCTCCAGCTGCCCTGCCCAGCCCCGCGCTGCCACGTGCTGCAACAGCGTGTGGCGCTGCTGTTCGCTGCAGTTCCTCTGCCCAGCCCAATCTGTCCCCAGGTGGCCTGATGTGATGTCTCTGGTCACCGTGTGTCCCCAGCCACACGTCCTCTGCTGACCTGTCCTCCCATGCACAGCCCGGCCACCTCCTCCGTCCCCGCACGCTGCATCACAGGACTCCCCTGCCCGCCGGCCGCGGCCATGGGTGCCTCCCCAACGTGGAACGCATCCGCCCCATTGGTGTGCCCAGCTGTGCCACACACGGGGGGTCCCTCACACGGCCTGTGCTGCCTGCTGCAGGGTGCCTGTCTCCATGGAGAGCACGGCCTCGTCTTCCTCCCCGTCTTCAGTGTCGTCATCTTCCTCCTCAGTCTCCTCCTCCTCGCTGTCCGAGTCGTCGTAGAGGCTGAGGGTGGCCTGCACGGGGAAGTTCTGCAGCAGCTTCTCCCCGACACTGTACAGATAGTCAAAGGACTGGGACTTGGGCCAGAGGAGCCTGTGCGGGGAAAGCTGCCTGAGCACCCTGCGCCTGTGGGAGCCATGGGGCCGGCACGGAGCATGGCAGCCCCGCCGCACAGCACGGCACCTACTTCACGGGGTGCTGGAAGACCATCAGCGCCTTGTCGCCCAGCGAGGTGTCCCCGATGCCACCGTGGGGCTGAGCCTGCAGAGACACAGCCTGTACTGGGCACCTGCTGCAGGATCCTGCCACCCACCGGCGGGGGGACAAGTGGCTTCAGGAGGGCGGGTGGTAGCAGGGCTGGGGACCTTCTACACCTGTCCCAGGTCTCACAGACCCCCCACACAGTGGGGGGGGGGAGTGTCCTTGCATCTCCCCTGCCTGCATCGTGTGGCTGCACCCCCCGAGGGAGCCGGTGTCCGGCCCTGCATCCCAGCGGGCCCCGTGCCAGCGTAATCCCGGCACCACGCTCCCAAGCCGCTGCACAGACGCCCGCTAACCCCCTGAGGAATGCCCGTGGCCATGGGGCCCTCCGTGCCCAACACACTGCCCCGGGCACTGCGTGCCGCTCGCTGACCCCGGCCCCTCCTGCGGCTCCTCTGGGTGCAGTCGGGGAGGGCATCTGGGGCAAGAGGGCAGATTTCTGCCTGCCCCAGGCAGGTACCCTGACCCCAGCGGCGGGAGAAGAGGGACCCAGCAGGAAGCATAAGACTCACAGTATCCATCTGCCGCGCAGACACCTCCTCGTGCTGGGGCAGCCAGGGTCTCCAGAGAGGCAGGGCTCTGGAGGAGAGCAGGCTCAGCACGACCACGCGCCCACAGCCCCCCATGCCCATTGCCCCAAGGTCTCCCTCACACCACGACCACAGCTGCCGGTGCCCAATGCCCCAAGGTCTCCCTTACACCACGACCACAGCCCCCCCATGCCCATTGCCCCGAGTTCTCCCCACATACCATGACCGCAGCCCCCTGTGGCCATTGCCCAGAGGTCTCCCAGCACACCGCAACCTCAGTGTCTGCCATACCTTGCCTCTCGCTGCAGCCGCGGCGCCAGGACGGCTGCAGCCACACGGCGCTGGACAGTAGCTTCCATAGGGGCAGACAGAGGCAGTGGCAATGTCCCCTCCAAGGGCAGTGTCCCCTCTGAGGTCGCAGGTTTGTGCAAGAAGGCTTTTATAGCTCTGTCCGGGCTGGTAGTGACTCACAAACTCTTCAGGGCAGTGGTGGGGACATGAGGGGATGGGGGTGCTGAGGAAAGCGGTTCCCCAGGTGTGAAATTTGTCCCAGTTGTGTAAACAGAGGGGCTGGGGGAGGCTGGGAGCAGAGGGCTGCAGTCTGGTGGAAAAGCAAAACACAGAAGGGAAAAGTTGGACACCATTTGTGAGAAAATCCCCAGGGGGGAGCAGGGGAGGGCAGAGACAATTAACGAGGATGATTAAGTGCTCTTGGTAGCCATTTACATAAGGCAGGGGGGATGGGGACGGGATGTGGGAGTGCTGGGGCAGCAGGATGGGCACGCGGGGAACTGTGGGGGCAGCAATAGGACAGCACGAAGGACAGCAACAGGACGGCATGATGGGCAGCGCTGGGACAGTGGAGGCGAGACAGAGCAGGACGCACGGTGGTTATTGGAGGGCAGAACAGCGAGCAAACGATGGATTTTCTCTGCTGAATCCATACAAAACAAAACGCACCAAGCTGGCTTGGCCAGGAACTAGTGTAGGACACCCCCAGTACCGAGTGTCCCCTTGCCCAAGGCAGCAGGAGCTGGAGGTCCTGGGCACATTGCGCCCTTCTGCATTGCACCAGACAGCCCCAGCACCGGCACAGCCGGTCCCTCCTTGGGGCGCTGTGACGCTCACCCGTGGGTGTCCCGAAACGCACAGCACCCGCCCAGCGTCTCAGGCAGCTGGGAAGCGCTCGGCACAACTGGCAGAGGCCTCTACCACAACGTGGGCTTTTCACACCGCAATGTCCCAGCCCAAACTGGCCAGGCAACATCCAGTGCAGAGGAGAGGGTTTGAGGTGGCAGAGCGAACGTCCTCAAGATTAGACATTTGGCCAGGCCCTGAATGGTGGGTTGGGACCTTGGTTCCGGACAGTGCTCCCCTCTCACCATGCAGAGAACGTTGGGCTGTGTCGGGTAGCATGGCACGCGCCAGCGCCATGGGGGGGCTGCGCGCGGTGCGGGGGCCAGGGCGCTGGAGCACCCACACCCAGCGGCTCTGCAGGCGGGGAGCGGGAGGGCCCGGCGCCCCGCAAACCCCCTGCCGCTGCACCGCACCGGGTGGCAGCGAAAAGAGGCTCCCCCCTAGCCCAGCCCGGTCAGCAACTCCCGGAGCTGGGGGTGCTGCAGGCACCTCCCGCTGCCCAGAGCGAGGGGCCACCAGTTTGGGACAGGAAAGGCAGGAAAGTAGCAAATGGTCGCTGCAGAAGCCGCGCTGTGAGCGTCTCCTGTCCAAACGCAGGCCAGGCTGCCTCGGCTCCAAGCGCAATTTGTTGGCAGGGGCCCAGCCTGCCCCTCTCCATCTGCGGCAGCCGCAGCACTGGAGGGGGCCTGGCGTGAGCCCGGCCCTCATTACCGTCCCCATTTGCTCCTCATTTGGGCCAGGAGCCTTGCAATAACAAACCCTGCAGTGGGCAGGCGGCCCTGGGAGGCGTGTGCCGGAGCCTGGGATCGCCGTGCGGGCATGGAGCAGGGCAAGGAGCACAGCTGGAAGTGGGGCTGTCGACTCCCAGCTCCGCGCACCGGTCTTGCCGCAACCTCCTGCACCCCGGTCAGCCCCCACGCTGGGTCCAGGGCATGGTCGGCAGCAGCTCCCCATCCTCAGCTCTTGTCTGCACCAGCTTCTGTGCCTCTGTCCCCAGCCCTGCACAAACCCCCCAGCACCCCAGCCTGCACCTACTGCATAGGCCATACAAACGCGGGCGTCGCAGCTCCCCAATCCTCCCCGACCCCGAAAGGGTGTAGTTCTGCTCCACGATAAGCCCCTGATCCAGGCTGATTTGTGCATGGATTTTGCAAAGCCGCAGCCGCCAGTTCGCAGCCCTTTATCCCTCCGGGCCGGGCCCCTTGCACTGCCCCCGGAGGCAGTTTCCCCTGGTCCCGTAGGACCCATGTCCGCAGTCCGAGCGCCCCGTGGCCACGCACAGCCCAGCTCCCCGTCTCTGCCCGCTGCCGTAAGTAGCGCACAGCCCTGCGCGCTTCCTGCACACGCGCCCCCGTAGCAGCACCCACAGGATGGGGCAGGAGGGCCCAGGTCCTGGCTAGAGGGGAAAAAGCGTTGGGGAATTTTGGTGCCAAATGATTGAGGAGCCGAAGCAGGGGAAGGGCCGGGTGCTGCACCTCAACTGGGAGCTTTCCCAGGAGCGAGGTCATCAGCCCGGTGGTATCAGCGTTAACCCCGTCCGGTTTCGCAAGACGCCGTGGGATGGGAGATTTTCAAACAAGGTGAAGGGAAAAACAAACCTCCCTGTTTGGCAGCGCACGCCAAAGCCCAGGGCATGCAGAGGCAGCAGCACCCAGGCGCGTAGAGGAGGGAGCGGCCACATAGTGCCCGTGAGCTGAGCCCATCGTGTGCCAAGAGCAGGTCAACAAGCCCCATGTCACCCCGCTTGGCCCGGCGCTCCTGGGAAGCAGCCCATGAGTCGCCCCAAGGCACCATAGCAAGCGCCTGGCGCTGACATAACTGTCCTCCATGAAGCTGCAGGCTTTCCTGGGGACACGGCTGTCACTGCCACCTGCCTCCCCCCAGCACCATCCCCAGAGCACACGCGGGGCAGCGGCCACACTTCCCTCCCGGCCCGATCCCCTGCAGCTTGTGGGGAGGCTGAATGGCAGCACAAGGGGAGCCCAGCACAGGGATGGGGACCGGGACCAAGCCTCGTCCTGCAGCTCTCCAGGAGAGCCTGAGAGCCACCCCCCGCCCCCCCAAACCGCCTCCCTCACACACAACACGCAGCAGCAATTCCAGCTTCCTTGCAAACGGCAGTAGCGGGAAACACGAGGTTAGGTGGATTCCCAAAAGCAGATGGATGAACTTGTAACGGCAGAGGAGCACGTCCACGAAATGTCGAGCCTCCACAGGCGGATGCTGGCGGTCCCTCTCGCAGGACAGCCGGCTGCACGGGGAGGGCAGCGGGTGCCTCTGCTCCGTGGGGACTGCGGCGTTGCCCTAACAGGGCTGCTGGAGCCCATCCAGCGCCCGGTGGCAACCCAGTGCACAGAGGGCTCCGTGGCCATGCGGGCAGCGCCACTCAACTTCAGAGGCAGAGCTGGGGAGATAGCAGAGGTGAAAGGGCGGTTGGCTCTTCTGCGGAGGCCCAGGTCAATCGTTAATCGGGGAGGGATTGCTTTTCACTCTTCCAGGTAACCTCTCCTCCCCCCGGCTCCCACCCACACACCACTGCCTGCACAAAACCAGCGTGCCCGGGAGCGGGGTGGAGAGGAGCCGCCAGGCAGGCCATGGGGAGGTAGGAGAGCTGCCAGCAAGCCGGGTGAGAGGCGGCAGCACGGCAGGCACAGCGAGGTGACACACGCGCGCAGACATGGTCTCCACAGGGCTGCAGCTGGTGGGCTACACCGTGGCCTTCATGGGCTACGTCGGCACGCTGACGACCACGCTGCTGCCCAGCTGGAAAATCAGCTCCTACATCGGCTCCAGCATCGTGACAGCCGTGGGCTTCACCAAGGGGCTGTGGATGGAGTGCGCCACATACAGCACCGGCATCACTCAGTGCGACATCTACAGCTCCCTCCTCAACCTGCCCGTGGACGTGCAGGCGGCGCAGGCACTGATGGTGAGCTCCAGCGCGGTCTCCTCCCTCGCCTGCCTCATTGCCGTCATGGGCATGAGGTGCACCATCTTCATGCAGGGCTCGCCAGCCAAGGACAGGGTGGCTGTGATGGGTGGCGTGGTCTTTGTGCTCGGGGGCCTGCTCTGCTTCATCCCCGTGGTCTGGAACATCCACGTGGTGCTGCGGGATTTCTACAACCCTCTGCTCCCCGACAGCACCAAGTACGAGCTGGGCGAGGCGCTCTACCTGGGCATCATCTCTTCCCTGCTCTCCCTCATCGGTGGCTTCATCCTCTGCGCTTCCTGCCCTCCCCGGGACTCGCCAGACACTTATGACAGCACCCACCAGCCCAGGCTGCTGGCAGGCAAGAGCCCCCAGCCCTCCATCAGCCACACACAGAAGACCAAGAGCGATTTCAACTCCTACAAACTGACGGGATATGTGTAGAGGGACCCCACTGCTGCTGGCGGCAAGGTGGGAACCCAGCCAGCACATGCCCTGGCTCTGCAAAACCTCCAGGCTGGTGCAGAGGGTGGCCGGCAAGAGGAGAGACTGCAGCGGAATCTCTTGGGCTCAGCCCTCTCACTCGCACACGTGTTCTTGGCTCAGGGGGTCTAATTTGCTCTCCCCGACGTTCCCCCAAGAGCCTTGTGACTGTTTAGAGATCCCAACTGATTACCCAAGCTGGTGAAGGACCCCAAATTTGACTATTGTTACCTGCATGGCCCAGCACTATCAGTGTGCAGGGAGCAGCCCGCAGGAGCCTGGACGGTGCAAAAGCAGCGATGCCACAAGCCGGGCACAGGCGGCCGTGCCGCAAGAGCAGCCCGGCTGGCGTGCTGGCCTCACACCACCTCCACGGGGAGCCCCACGCTGACGCACTGCGTGGGGTCGAGCGGAGGCACCATGGGGTAGTCAGGTGACGGCACGCCACACGTCAGGAGTCACCGTTGCAGCGTGGAGTGCTAATCTCAACCAAGTGTTGCAATAAACTGGTGTTTCTAGCTGGGCTGCGTGTGAGCTCCCTCCAGCACAGAGCACTGGCAGCCCTGCGCTGCGGGGGAGCCCAGGGGGAACACTGCAGAGGCATGGGCCGGCTGTGCGCCCACGCGCCAGCCCCTGCTCCACTGGGCCACGGCAGCCCGCAGGCGCTGGAGAAGGGCAGGGAGCAGAGTGAGGAGATCTGATTTGGTCCTCCCTATGCACTGGGTGGGCACATGGGGCAGCAAGGTGGTCCTGTCTGCAGGGTCCATGCCCGTGCAGAGGCTGGTGTCACCATGGCCCTGCCCGGGGCCACCTGCCCCAGCACCGTTTCTCACCCAGGCCCCAGAGATGAGGGGCAGCAGTGGGTCTCATGGGGAGGGCCAAGCAAGGAGGGTGGAGGCACTTGGGGAGGCCCTTGCTTTGCCCTGGCTCCCTTGCAGGGAGGCTGCACACACACCTGGGCCAGGGGCAGTTCCTGCCTGGTTGGTTCTGGGAAGCTGCCGCGTGGCTGCAAGCGTGACCATCCCCTATTACCTCCAAAGCACCTGCAAAGACCAGGCAAACTCTACTCCATCCTGCACCCAGAGCTGCCCTCCCTCTAGAAACTGCGACTCCCCTTCACTCAAGCCCTCATCTTCCCCCACGCCATGCTTGAAGGTGCTGGCCACGCGCAGGTGCCACGAGGCCAGGGACATATGCATGCAGGTCTCAATGCTGCACTGGATGTCGAGCCGCCGGTGCCTGTCCCTGCTGCCACGAGTTGGGCACAGGCAGGACACCACACACCCTCCTGGCCTTTATTAGAAACATAAAATAAGAGAAAATGAAACATTACCAAGGGAGCAGCAGGTCCTGCCTGGAAAGGGCTCCTGGCCAGAGTAGAAAGGGGACATGGGATCAGTGAAACTGCCTCCCCTGGCCCCGTGGCAGGCCACGGGTGCTGCAGTGTGAGGGCAGAGGGGAGGCCGCCGTGGAGGGGCAGCCCGTGATGCACCCCACGAGGCAGCAGCGCCCGGAGTGCGTCAGCGAGGACCCTGCTGCCCCCGCGGCCCTGCCCGGCAGCGGCAGCGCCTCAGTCCCTACTGTGGTCCCTCGTAAAGCAATTTAGATTAGGTACTGGAAAGGAGCGCACTGTGTTCGCGCGGGCGTCACTGCTGTCATCATTAACCTTGCACGAGCGAAACGTTCGCCTGCTAATGCTCCTGATAATGGTGTGACTCACGCTTTCTCCCCTCCACAGCGAGGGAGAGGCCATCCCCACAACAACAGAGATGCTCCTGAGCAGAGGCTACAAGGGATTTTGAGGCAAAGAGCGGTCACCCACCTTCCACAGCGGCGGGACGCAGTGCCATGCGGTACCAGGCATCTCTCCTGCGGGGAAGGGCGGCTGGCAGGGCTGGGGCACGAGGCGGACGAGCGCGGCACCGCTGCCGCTTCGCCAGGAGCCAAGGCGCGGCTTCTACCGCGGGCCCTGGCGTCCGCTCAAGTCCTTCAGCATTGAATGTTTTCTTTTTGGCAGATGATGCAGAGAGGAGGCTTGAAAATATTTGGCAGCAGGCATGCCACCTCCGCGTGCCAGGAATGCGGGCGCTCAGCCCTCGCCTCCCACCTGGGCCAAGGGCTGGCGGGGGCGCGGAGCTGGCGGCCACGAGACTTCCCTAACGGAACAAAGGGGCGCCTGAAACTCTGCGTGCAGGGGCTGCTGCTTTGATTAATGCTTTAATTCAAGCATTAGGGAGAAGACGCCCATTCTAAAGTTCCTGTTTTACAAGAGCTGGCACGTATTGCCCACAGAAGAGAGAGGCTGCCGGCAGGACAAGGGGCACGCATCATTAAAGCAAAAAGCTCCCCTACAGGGGAGGCTGGAGGCCAAGGAGAGGCACTGAGTGCACAGCACGGGTTATCCCCACCCTCACCCTGTTTCCTGTTATGGAGATAAACAGGGTCCTTGAGGACAGGTTGGAGGTGGCCCAACCCTGGACTGGAGCCGAGGGGAATCCCAGGCTGCCCCAGAGCTTCCTCCCTCCTGCAGGGCCTCGGCCCCTCTTTGCAGGCTGAACCTCACCAGGACCCAGCTCTCAGGTGGCCGCGCGGAGCCCGGCCCGCGTGAGGGGGCCCAGCAGTACTGGCTGGGTCCCGTGCCGTGGGGAGGCCACGACACCCATCACCCTCCTCGCCGGCACCATGGGCAGGGCTGGCGCCTCTCACCCCAGCGCTTCCCAGCAGAGCCATGGTGGCGTGGGGCTGCAACCAGGACAGGAAGGCCACGCTGGGACACACGGTGGGAAGCAGAGTGGAGCCACCCGCTTGCAGGGCAGCATCCTTGGAGCCAGGGAGTCCTGAGCCCATTCAGGAAGCCCAAGGTCTTGCTCCATTCCCTCCCATGAGGGACCTCCCATGGGGAATGAGTCCTTTGCTGTTCACCTCCTTGTGCTGAATGGTGTCACAGATGAAAAGAGGGGGCAATAAAATATTAACGTGCCCTTATCTTCAAAAGCAATAGAGGCGCTATAAAGTTGCCCAACACACAGAAAACCATAGCTGCACCTGAGCCAGGGGCTGCAACCTTACCATACATCTGCGGGATGGCACGTCACCCGCTCCTGGCACCTATGCCCAAGCTAGAGCGTGTGCTGGTCTCTGAAGCTTTCGCAGACAGCTTGTCCTCTTCCGTTGCCCTCAGCAATCTCTCCAGCTCCTTGCTGCCTCCCTGGCACTGCGGTAGTTTCCTGCTCCCCTGCCTTGCTTCAAGCGAGGGAACACGCGACGCCCGTCTCGCCTGGGAGATGCCGGCTCCCACAGGAGAGGGCGGAAGCTCATCCCTGTCCCCATACGCCTCCCTGGGAGCCATGCGAGGCCAGTGGAGCTCAGCCCTAGAACTCTGCCTCCTCTCTCAGCCCTGGGCTGCTCGTGGGAGGCCGTGGCGACGCAGCTGGGTGCGCACTCAAAGGAGAGGCACGAGAGGCACGGCCGGGGCCCGTCTCTGCCCAGGGCCCTCAGCACAGCGCACGGGAGGCACTTGGACAAGCAGGGCAGGCGGGGAAAGAAAATTCAGGCCAAGTTCCTCGTGGACTGAGGTATTTGGAAATGGCCCCTGCATTCCTCCACCTTCTGCCTTTCTCTGGGCCACAGCCCACAGCAAGCGTCCAGCTCCCTCCCTCGCTGCACCCAGGAGCTTCCCGGCTCCTTAACAAACCAGGGCTGCCCTTACAGAGGGGTTTGCAATGAGGCAGCATCAGGAGAAGGTACTTGAGTATTCTGGGAGCAAGTAACCATCCCCTTCTCACACAAACCAAAGCCAAAGATGTGACCTCAGATCCTCCTCTCTAGGTGCTCTGAACCACCACTGGTCTCTCCATAACTAGCACCCTCTGGGAGCGATGGGGAAGAACAACCCCCTCCCACCCCAGAGAGCTTCTAAAGCTGAAGGAGTAGAGGTCCTGCTATGGAGACCAGCTGTGCTCAAGCTCTTCAAGTCATAACTTCCCAGCTGAGGCAGGCAACAGTCATGTCCTGTGCTGGTGGGAAATGCACATAGACCTTCAATCCTAGCCGTGCTCCAGACTCCAATTTAATACTAGTCCTTCTGGCCACACTGTAGCCCACAGAAGCCACATGGTTTCATCTCAGGGTGTCTGTGCACAATGCTCAGTTGGCAACTACATTTATCCTTTATTTCCAAAACTTTTCTGCCCTCGCAAAAACCTGGACACAATTTGTCTCAAGTCACACAGCTGGGACACTGAGGCAAGACTGTCAGTGACCAACTGCTCTGATTTTAATGGGAGATTTTGCAAAGGAGGTGAGGTAGTGAGAAAGCAGCAAAAGGGACCAGGTGTTGGGATCTGGAAAGAAAATATTGCCCTCTCCTACAGTGGCAAGGAGCTAGGGGAGGACCCTGGAACAGGCTGAGGAACCAGGTTATGGTACAGGAATGCCAAAAAACACCCTGCCAAGACCTCAGAGTCACTCTGCACCCTGGGTTGAGGAAAGCAAGTTGTGGGAATGAAGACTTTTAAAATGCTGACAGTAAATAGTTTTGCATGAGTAAAATTTACCTGGCATTAGGGAGCGCAGGAAATCCCACAGAATATCACACTGGATCACCAGCAACTCCTCTGTCCCCACAGTCAGGCATGAGAGGAAACAGCTGTGGCACCATAGCTTCATCCAAGGATCACTCCAAGAAGGGCTGCAGGAAAAGAAAAAAGCAACAGCAGTAGCCCAAGAACACAGAAGACAAGGAAGGAGGAAGAACTTTAAAGAAAAATGAGGAAAATAGGGCAGAATGAACTGCACGGCACAGCAGGGAAAAGTGACCTTTGGGTACAGCTGAGGAAATTGCTAGAAAGTGCCCTCCTAGCTGGGCTGGGATGACAGCTCAGAACGCTATCAGGAGAATTATGAAAACTATTTGTCTTAGAAAGCCACTTATTGTACCTGCGAGGAAGGCAAGGAGGTTTGATCTTCAAGGTATTACATTAACTTCACAATCATAATGCTGTGTAATTTGAGTCTAATCTACCCTGGAGAAGTTTCAGGTTAGTGATATCGGCAAGCCTAGCACACATACACTCTATAGCAGCAAGGCTTTATCAGTAGAACCATCAAGTAAAATAAGCTATACCAGCCCAAAAAAAAAAAAAAAAAAAAAAAGAAGGAGAAGAGCTTTTGTAGCAGTGTAAAATAAGCTATGCTGTGGATTTTAAAAAATATTTCTAAATGCAGGTAATGCATCTCTAGTGAAAACTTGTCCTGGAGAATCTGTCCAGGAAGAACACGAGAGTGGAGGATTGAATGTACTGCACCCTCAACAACTTTACTATCAACCTCTGATTAAAGAACCACAAGAAAGAAGTCTAGACCAGAGGATCCTGAAGATCAGTCCATGAACAAAATGAGCCACAACCACATTATACAGTTCACAGAGTCACTCCAAGCTATCCAATTTACCTATCATTTATCTCAGAGAACATGGAGACACTTGAGGGCACTAACACTTTAGGACCGGCTAACCTAAATTCTCATCTATGAGATACTTAGGCCAAAGACATAACAAGGCCCTCAGAAGAGCTTACTGATGCCTATCTAGAAACTGCCAGTTGATTTCTTGGAGCCTGTTTGTTGAGCCAAATCTTTAGAGACTAGATATAGGGTAACATATATATATGTGTGTGTGTATGCGTGTGTGTGTGTGACTGTACCATACCATAGCTGGGGTTAGGAAGCAGCTTTCTCACTCCAGCTCCCTTTCCTGGCGAGTAAAAGTTTGAGTCCCCAGATCAGGGCTCCCTGAAGGCACCTGCAGATGGACAAAAGCTCCCATCTGGGTCATGGGGCAGTGACCCTCTCCCAGTTTGCAGGCAGAGGCTCCAACCTTTGGAAGAAACCTCCTTCAACCTTTGGAAGAAACTGCAAGAGTTCACAAAAAAACCACCAAGAAGTCATCTGTCCCATAAGCACAGGAACCAGGGAGGCAAATAGGGTTTCAGAGAGTGGGAGTGCTCTGCTGAAGCTTTTCTCACACTCATGTTTCCAGCGGGCAAGTACCTTCCTTTTTTTTTTTTCCTCCCACAAATTTTATAGTACCTCCTATTTCTAGGATGTTCAGACCACTGGAAAGGGCTAATATCAGGCCCAGACACGCATCACAAACAGTATGATTGCATTAAACTCACTTCTTTAGAAAAAATCTAACTCTAGGTATCTCAGATCACCAGAGCAAAGTTCCAGAACTCATTACACCTGGCAGATGGCTGCCAGGATGGCTCTGATGGATGTCTTTTCCTTACCTAAACTTTTGGCTCTTTCCTTTCTGGAGAAAGGGGAACAAGAAGGAATCCCAGCATCAGGCCAAAAGTGGTTCCACTCTAACGTAGCCTAAAGCTATTTTCCAAGCCATGCAGAAGCCCAGGGAGTTTGTGGGCATTGCAGACTAGGTCAGACCTTCGCCATTGCTGGCTCCATGGACTCAGTGCCCCCATGTCCTTTGAGCTATTCCTCTACAATTTTACAGGAAAAACCATGCTCCTATTGCTTAGCCTTTGGATTTTCCCCCGGCCTTGGTGGAGGCCAGGGCTCTAAATCTCACAGAGCCCACGTAGAAGACAGGGCAATTAATCTCTGCTCGGTCCTATCTTCCCTAAGATAGTTGGCTTCCTCATTGATGTTCTGCACTTCCCAGCACACCTCATGTCAGTGCGGTTTCCAGATGCCAATCTGGCAAGCCAGGTCACCCAGGCCATGGCTGCTGGCCCAGCCCCATCTCCATGTAGGCAAGAGGAGGCACAGCAGATAAGCAGCAGCAACTGGACGAAGAGAACAACGGCAAAAAACAGTTCCTTGTTCTTGAGGCAAGGAGAGAGAGCCCGTCAGGAAAGGGAAGGACCTCTGCACCCCAAAGCAAAGCGAAGCAAGAGGCAAGTGGTTCACAGCACAAAGTCTCTTCTAGGGGAAAAGGCAAAAGAACTGCTGTGTTCTTTGTGGGGGGCATCTATTAGCACAAATGAAGCCTCCTCAAGCAGAGCTGTCAACATGAGATTGTTGCAGTGCCATGCAGCTAACAGCCCAGGGGCTGCTCACACACAAGGATCTGGCTGTGAAATATGCCCTGCTTCCTAAAAGCGGAATATCACATCTCCCAAGCATGCTGTAGCAGCTAGCATCACATATACGTCCCAGGCACTGATTCTGGCTCAATATTTTAAATTTACAACTGAAAATGGGATAGTGATTCTGCAGCACAGACAAATCCAGCTAATTTTCCCAAATTCAGCATTGCTTCCAAATAAAAGCCTCATTGAGGGAACACTTGGTTACACATACTCACTAAAGGCAGCCCAGTCTTGCAGGAAAACTAAAGTTTACCCTATGCTGTCCCCCAGAGCAGAGCTACCCTTCCCAGAGGGAGGCTGGCACCCATCTTTTCCGATGGGAAATCTCTGTAAAATGGGAGGACGTTGCCCACAAAACACCGTGCTCACCTGCGAGATGGAAAACCCCACTCCACACGCTCCGCTGCCATGGCTGCATTGGGCTCTTCCCCAGTGCCTCGCACTGCCTGTCTGCACTGAGGCTGCAGTGAGACACTTGCTTTGTGCGCAAACACTGAGAAATAAAGACTTTGAACAGGTTTAAAAACTAACAGAAACACAAAACAAGCCATGTTCCCCTCCCGAGCCAGGGCTGCTTGTGCAGTCCCAAGCCTTTACGAGAGAGCGCGACTGCGGAGAAGTTGAGAACTCCTGGAGGAGAAAGCTTTGCCAAACGGGGTTATCTCGGAGATCCTTTTCTAGCTTCATCACCTACAATAAGTATTTATCTTTGATGTATAACTTAATCTGTTCCAATTACTACAGCACCGGCCTGCCTTGACACGGGCACTAATGAGTGAGCTTTGCAAGATGCAGGAGTCAAGACAAGGTACTTTGGTACAGACTTATCTGTGGAAAATAAATAACTGTGCTGTTTGCCAAGCTATCTTCATTTAGGAAATGCTCCATCACACGACTGTTTGTTATTTCTTTATGCTGCCATTTCTTAAGCTGATTTATCTTTCTCAGTGTCCCTATATTAGTGCAGAGAGCATACATTTTACCGTGTTGGTTATATGCGTGAGTTATCGAGGTGAGCGTGAAACCTGCTAACTGCTCACAAGCTGTTTAGCACTTGTGAAGGCTCCCGGCTCTGGCCCGTCAGCGTGTGCAGGGAAGCTGCCCTTTGCTCCTGGCCCAGCACAGCTCCCTCATGTCACTGGCACCCGCGTGGCCGTTTGCTGCACATCAGGCAGGTGACGGAGCAGACCCCTGCCAGCCCCGCTGCTGAGCAGCGCTTCCAGGGTCAGGTCCTGGAAGTGCTGCTGCATTTTGATTCCTGCTCCTTAGAGGAACCACCAATACCCCACATGCCTTCAGGTTCCTCTTCAAGCGCCCTGCCTGCCACCCGAGCCCACTGACAAACGGGGACCTTCGGACAGGTCCTGCGCAGAGGTGAACATGTTACAAGTGCTCACTTCTGTGAGGAAAGCTGCAAATGTCTCGAACACCTTTGCAGACAAGAAAAAACGAGGAACTTAACTCCTTGGATGGAAAGCCTGCTCCAAAAGAAATTTAATTCACTGGATGATACAGAGAAGCTGACAGAGGTCTCTCAGATCCCAACACGACAGCCAGCCTGGTGAAGTATCAGGAAAGCAGTTTTTAGTTTCCATTTATAACGCAAAACACAGGCTGCTAAGATCAGTTACCAGTGATATTTAACAACCTTTGCTAATTTTGTTAGCAATGACTCAAGAATGTTGGGGTTGTGAAAAAACAGGCAGAGTGTGAAAAAATGTGAAACATTGGAGGTTTAATCTCTCTGGAAATAATCTTTCAAAAAATAAGGTCAAGAAGAGCTAGGGATAGACTTCACATCTCAGAGCTATAATGGGACAGAATAAACAAGATGCAAAGAAGAGCACCAGCTGAGGTAATCAAGCCCAAGGGAGGTTTGCACATTTCCTGCTTTAACAGAAGCTTTAGAGAAGAAAATCAGTTTTGTCTCACCCTTTACCAAAGGTAGATAATTCCAAGGAGGAGTAGCATATGGGATAAAAATCCCCAGGGCAATCAGAATGGTGACAGCTCCCTGCAGTAGCTATTTTGCACCTTGGAAACTGTATTTCATGAAACTGCAGAACGAGTGCAGAAGTTTCCCAAACCTTGTGAAAGGGAACTTGGAATCATCAGCATTTTCCTGATGGAGATTCAATTTCAACAGCTCTATTGAAAATTAAATGCCATGAGGGCACAGTACAAGTGGCCCCACGTATTGAGACCAGCTGTGGTAAACTGAAAAAGAGAGGGGAAAAAAAAAAAAAAGGAAAAAAAAAAAAAGATGCATGAAAAGAGATAGGAAATGCTACCTTCAAACCATGAATGGAGATATTCAAGTATTACTACACACGATACAAACTTGAAAACACAGTAAACAGCGCAGTCTTAAAACATCTGCAGAGGCCACAAAAACAGCTCTGGGATCTAGACACATGAACTTGAAAACAGAATAGGATTCAAACAGAAAAACAGGAGGAAGGGAAGTCAGAAGTGGTAGACAGACAGCATCTACAGGCTGCAGAGCCACTGTTGTGGCTCATCTCCTCCAAACCATTTAATACCTGCAAAAAAGCACATTTAATTTAGAAAGCTGCCACGATGGAAATAAGTAAAGGCTTGACCAGTACTGAGGATATTGTCACGCCAGTCTTCAAAAAAGGCAAGAAGGAGGACCCAGGCAACTACAGGCCAGTGAGCCTCACCTCTGTCCCCGGAAAAGTGATGGAACGGTTCATACTGGCTGTTGTCTCCAGGCACATGGAGGACAAGAAGGTGCTCAGTAGTCAGCATGGATTCACCAAGGGGAAATCTTGCTTGACTAACCTGATAGCCTTCTATGATGGAATGACCGGCTGGATAGACGAGGGGAGAGCGGTGGATGTCATCTATCTCAACTTCACCAAGGCTTTTGACACCGTCCCTCACAACATCCTCCTGGGCAAGCTCTGGAAGTGTGGGATAGATGAGTGGACAGTGAGGTGGATTAGGAACTGGCTGGATGGCAGGGCCCAGAGAGTGGTGATCAGCGGTGCAGAGTCTAGTTGGAGGCCTGTAGCTAGCGGGGTCCCCCAGGGGTCAGTCCTTGGTCCAGTCCTGTTCAATTTATTCATCAATGACCTGGATGAAGGCACGGAGTGCTCCCTCAGCAAGTTTGCTGATGACACGAAACTGGGAGGAGTAGCTGATACCCCAGAGGGCTGCGCTGCCATCCAGAGGGACCTGGACAGACTGGACAACTGGGCGGTGAAAAACCTCATCAAATTCAACAAGGCCAAGTGCAAGGTTCTGCACCTGGGGGGGAATAACCCTAGACACCAGTACAGGCTGGGGAATGACCTTCTGGAGAGCAGCTCTGCGGAGAAAGACCTGGGTGTCATGGTGGACGACAAGTTGACCATGAGGCAGCAGTGTGCGCTCGTGGCCAAGAAGGCCAATGGGATCCTGGGGTGCATTAAGAAGAGCGTCTCCAGCAGGTCGAGGGAGGTGATCCTGCCCCTCTACTCAGCCCTAGTGAGGCTGCATCTGGAGTATTGTGTCCAGTTCTGGGCTCCACAGGACAAGAGGGATGTGGAGCTGCTGGAGAGAGTCCAGTGCAGGGCCACAAGGATGATCAGGGGCCTGGAACATCTGCCCTATGAGGAGAGGCTGAGGGAGCTGGGCCTGTTCAGCTTGGAGAAGAGAAGGCTGAGAGGGGACCTGAGCAGTGTCTAGAAGTACCTCAAGGGAGGGAGTGCAGAGGACGGTGATGGTCTCTTTTCAGTGGCAGCTGCTGATAGGACTAGAGGAAATGGCCGGAAACGGAAGCACCAAAAGTTCCACAGGAACTTAAGGAAAATTTTTTTAACAGTGAGGGTGACAGAGCCCTGGAACAGGCTGCCCAGAGAGGTTGTGGTGTCTCCTTCTCTGGAGATCTTCAAAACCTGCTTGGATGCAGTCCTGTGCCACGTGCTCTAGGTGACCCTGCGTGTGCAGGGGGGTTGGACTAGATGATCTCTAGAGGTCCCTTCCAACCCTAAGCATTCTATGATTCTATGATTAAACACTCCCCTGTCCTGGTGCTCTACCTTCTTTCCATGAGCCGTGCCAGAGGCAGCACACGGAGCTGGAGCTGCCCTCGGCCTGAGCATGGCCAACCCAGGCCATGTCGGAGGGCCCTCGATCCCCTACCTGCCCCCGGACACCCCTTGCCCCAGCCTGCCCTTGCTGCGGGGGCGGCCACACCGCCCAGGACGCGGGGCAGTGGGCGAGCCGAGGGGCACCCGCGTGGCTGCGGGCACTCCGGTCGTGTCACCGCTGCCACCGGCTGTGCCCATGGCTGCACGGGCAGATACAACCAGCCAAGAGAACCTTCTCCCACTCCATATCCAGCAAACAAACAAAGATGCGCCCCAGAACAAGGGCAGGCATGGACCAGCTTACCTGCTGCTCGTTGGGGCTGTACCTGCAGATGGCACCTGGGGAGCCAGGGTCCAGCTCCCAAGCCCCACACAGTGGGGACAGGACAGGACAGGGCCAGGCAGCCGCCTTGGAAGCAGGACTCCTGCCTGCCTGCCCCCTGCTCCTGCAGAGCGCTGGGGAGCCCCACAGAGCAGGCACCACGCAGGCCGCTGCACAGGGCCATGCCCTGCCGCGGGGCCCACCGCAAAGCCAAGGGCCAGGGCAGGGCGGGAAGGGAAAACCCTCAACCCACCAGAATGACAGCCTGGAGCACAGCTAAAGAAACCAGCAGTTTATTAACGGTCCCGTACAAAAGGCACAGTGGCAAGAGAGAACAGACTACTCCAACATGCGGTTTGTCTCCAGCACAGTCTGCAAGATCTCATCCACCTGATCCGACTCAAAGTTAATCTCCTGAAGCTCCAAATGGGGGAGAACCAAGGAAAGCAGCCAGCTCACATTCATACGCAGGTTCTTAAGTTTCTCCAGAACACTGTGGGCAGGAGGGAAAAAACAAGAGAGAGAAGTCTGTGACAGAGGTCTGGCCATCCCACCACACACACAACCGCTGTCTCCTTCCTCCCAGGAGAGCCAGGTGCCCTGGGGGGGTCCCTTACTCCACCCTACTCTCATTTCCACTGCAGACCCAACACTGCGAGAGCGACTCAGTACGAGGTGTAGGACAGACCAGAATAGAAAAAGCACCTTTTCTTTTTTTTGAAGCCTGATCAATTATTTGGATTCATCTGTTGATTCCAGCCCCTCACAACAGCAGGATCTTCAGTTATAATTCAGTTTCCAGGGTGACTGATACCAGGGTAGCAGTGTCTATTGAAATAGCAGCCCACAATTACCACTGCCCTCACTTTAAGACCAATGGGGACAAGCCAACCCAAGTTCTGACCTTTTCACATCTCCTTTCTCTGGGCCCCTGCAGGAAACTTGTGTCTCCCTGAGCACCTCTAAGTGCATCTCTGTCTCCTTGAGTCTTTCCATCAGCTCATCCTTCTCCTCCATGGATCTTGCCAGCTTTGCTTTCAGCTCCTGCACCTCAGCTTGGCGGTAACCCATATGTTTCTTGCTCCAGTACAAGCCTTCAGTCTCCTGAGCTCTGAGCACTGCCAGTTCCTGCTGGCTTTTCAAGAACTCTGTTTTCAGGTAACACTTTTCACGCTCTACTTCCTCTACCTGAAACGGGAGAGAAACACACATAGGAATGGCACCAACCAGCAAAATAAAAAGAGCTTCCCTAGGCCTGAAGGACAAAGGAAGAGTCAGCAGATAAAGGAAGAAGCTCACCAGCTTCCTTATGGAAGCATCTCTCCTGCTCAACCCACTTGGATCAGCCCGCTCCAAGACCCTCCTAACACACCAGGAGGCACAGCCACAAACTAGTTACCTTGCACTGGAGCAAATCCCGCTCCGCTGAAATATTCTCCAGCTTCACAGAGATATTCTCCACTGCTCTTCTCATGTTCTCCTGCTCCATCACATCCTCCTGCTTCCCTAGGTTCAAAACCTGCAATTCTCCTCTGCTGTTTCCAGTCCTGAGGCACGGGGCCTTCCCCATGCTTGGCCTGTCCAGTGTCTCCTTCCACCCAAAGGGGAAGAGCTGAAGGGGAGTTTCGGTGCCTGCAGCAGCCTTTGAAACACCAACGACTGCCACGAAGGGCCCCTTCGGCACGTCCTGGGCGCTCCCGTACACGTTCACACAAACGCTCCTGTCTGCAGCCTGGCTTTCTGCTACCAGGTTTGGCATTCGGCCTTCCAGCTCTCCCTGGACCATGACAGGGTCTTTTTGCGCTGCTGCCGAGCCGGCGGACGGGCCTGGAGCATCCTCCCTGCGGCAGCCTCCGTCCCAGCGCCACGCGCTGCTCGTGGGGCAGGGGGTGCCCAGGGCGCCCGGCAGCCCTGTGAGCAGGTACGTGCACAAGCTGCCGCCTCCACTGGTCTCCCGTTTTATGTACACGAGGTCTCCCCTGTCTTGGTAATGCTGCGCGAAACTCTTTGGAAGGGGGAACGGAGGGTGGCTGGGACAAGGCAGATCTGGGGGTGAAACTCCCATCTGTGCTTCACGTTTTTCTAGTAGCTCTTCTTTTACAGGCAAGTTGGGCTTGCTATAAAAAGAGACAGAGGGTGAGCAGAGAGGAGTGCCCCAATCCACAGCACATCTGACACGTCCAGCAACTTCTACCTGCTGGGGAGAGACAAGGCCAGTCTCCTAGAGCATGGGGCATCCACCTACCAAGCTGTCAAGTGGGTGTTTGGGTCCTGGCATCCTGCTCCACCCAGGCCCGCAGTGATCTTTTTGAGAGGAGGGGAAGAGACAACAGCCCCATCCGCGACCTTGTCCTGAGGCTCCGGCTTTGCAGCACAGGTGAAACTGCTGGTACAAGCAGGACAGAGCACTGATGCAGGGGATGACACCTGGGGAAGAAAGAAGCATTTAACAAAAGTAAGACAAGAGCCCGCAGTGTGCCAAGCTACACCGTGGGAAGCCAAGCCTTAGCCAAGAGGAAAGAGACACGAGAAGACTACTCCATTTGAGCAGGTTCCACCAGCCAGGTACGGAATCTAGATGTCCTAACCAACAACCATCTTTGGGAGGCAACCAGTGGAGAAGGTCTCAGTCCCCCACACTGTGCCGTCTAGCATCCATTTCAGCAGCAAGGACTGGCCTCAGCCCCAGCAGCCCCAGGGCAGGCGGCGCTGCCACCTGCGAGCCCCGCAGGCCTCCTTGTGACTAACCAGCTCACACACAACATTCACTCTTGCTGACCCCAGAGCAAACAGTGCCCCGTTCACACCCTGCTATCTTGTATCACGAGTGGCACAGGTCATGCTCGAAGCCATGAGGGTGTCTCCTTAGTTTGAGGGATGGTGCTTTAGTTCCTCTGTGCTCCAAGAAGGCACTTGTTGCTGTGCAGCAAGAGCTTTCATGCTTGTTATACAGAAACATGCATCAGACAAATCAATTCTCTTTCTAGGAACATGCACCTGGGACAACATGAGATGACCATGTTATAGAGGAGAAATGAGCAACAAAGAGAAGACAAATTGATGCTACTACACCATGGAAGAGATGACAAACGTGAGTGAGGACAGAGTTACTCCTAGAGAGCCTCCAAGGCTCGCAGTCTGTGACAGTTACCAAACTCTCATTTACTGACATGCACTGCAATAGGCAGGTTTATTAGAGATAGTTCACAGGAGAAAAAAGTTGTGCATGAGGATGAGAAATCCCCCGTCCTTACTAGGTTTGTCCTTTCAAACACACTGAGAAAAAAACTAGTCTAGCATGCAACGTGAGGATGTCTTTTGGAAAAGAGCATGCAAAGTGTCTAGGCTGGCACTGGAGAGCCATGGAAAGACACCTGAACACCATGGTGAGTGTTGGGAGGGAGCCGTCCCAGCTGGATGGCCAACCTGATCACATGCTGCAGTGTCCAGAGCTGCCCGGAGAACCCATTCTGGGCAGCTGTATCCGAAAGACAGTTCTCCTGAAAATTTAAAACATCAGAGTCTTTATACAACTGGTTAACCTGAAAAGGGGGAAGGAGGCCACACAGCGTCAGCCCTGCAAAGCCAGGAGCGGAAGCAGGGAGCTCACTACATCCTACCGCACAGCGGGTGAGGAGCAATGAACTCACTGGGACTACGCAGGACAGGGTCAGGATGTGCACAGGGACTGGGACTGCCAGGCCCCTGTTGCTGTTAACAGTTTGAGGCATGGGAAAGCTGTGCATCAGTCAGAATTGTTGTCTCGTTTTGCATGATGCTCCATCATGGTCACGTGCCAGCTGCTTTCTCCGCACAAGGAGGGAAGGGGAACAACAGTGAGGTGGCAAGAATGGGACCCTGCCAAGCCCTGCAGCACTGAGCAGGCTCTCCCTGTGCTGGCTCCCACCTGTGTCACCTGCTGCTCCACGCTCTCCCCTGATGGCAAGGAAAACGACCTCCTCCTCCTCTTCTCTGCACTCAGCTCCCTAGACCATGGAAGAGAAAAACAGAGCAAGTGAACAAGTCCTACTGAGGAGCAAGGCACGATCTCTGCCAGGAGATGGAGCCTGGGATGCAGGAGAAAAGCAGCAGACATCACCTGCACCAGCAGCGACCAGGCAGGAGGTGCCACTGCTGGGCAAGGAGGTGTCTGACTTCCCTCTTGCCTCCTGGCTCAAGACAACCGGGTGGCACGGCAGAACTGCCCATCCTCACCCTTTCCTGTACTTCTGGCTGAGGCTGGGGCTCTTCTCCTCATCGCTGGTGTCCTGATCCTCAGGTGCTGAGCAGTTTCTGCAACAAAAGCAATTCACCACATTGCAATATGTAAAAGAACAGTTTGGCTCCCTCTCCCACCACAAGTCTCCGTGGTTTGGAGTCTCCATGGTCTCCATCTGCCCAATGTCTCTACTCTTTTAGAATTTCAGATAACGTAAGGCCATGGAAACAGCTGGAGAGTCAAATATTGCATTTAAGGGCAGAGGGAGAAAAAGCCACTTGCCTCTCAAAATAGCGTAGATGAAGAGCAATGGAGCACAAGCCATGAGACCAGGGTTCAGCAAATCAAACAGCATGCTAGCCACTTGTGTTTCAGTTTTGACTTGACTGAGAAATGAATCATATCCAATGTGGGGAACACAGACTACAGCAGCTTCAAAGTAAATAAACTGTCATAGCGATTAACTATATGGCAACAGCCCACAGGAAAAGTTCCCTCTTGCATGTTTGCAGCCATGTCCTGAAGCATACAGCACAAATTCTTCACTTAAGAGTTTAAAAAGACACATAAGCATTGCTGCGGGTATATCTCTCTCATCTCTAGTTTCTTTTTGCTTCCTCTCCAGATCACTGACTTTTTAAATGCATCAAATAGCCTTATATTCAGCCAGTCCTACATTAACCTCCCTCTCTGTTGAAAGGTGGATTTATTATCTATTTTTAGGGCCAAAAAAGCTTCCCCATCCTACCCCAAAGCCAAATGATTTCCTTAGAGGTTTATCATGAAGACTGTTTATTACAGGCTTTGTGGAACTCAAACTTTCAGTAGACAGAGGCAACTAAGACATTTAAATTGACTGTTGGGACTTATTAAAAAGAAAAAAAATGATTTTCAGTAAAATCCATCTGGCTTGTCTCAGTCACAAGTTTGTGTTATCAGTTCTTTTCACTTAGCACTTCAGTTGATGCTCTTGGTAGGGTAATTTTTCTTTTAAATTCTCCAACAGGTCAGCAGATTTCACCAAGAAATCATCTTTTGCTATTAGCAGTTTTGCTCCTTAACAGTGTTCCATTGGCACATTTAACTAAAACCCATCAAATCTTTCTTACATCCTATAATTTAAATGGAAGGCTTCTTCAAGCTCAAACTCTGCTATTTTAAGTGTATCAGGAAGAAAGATGTCAAGCAGAAACCAAAGCAAGCATGTGCTAAATCAGGGCTATAAACGCTGGCTTCTGCTCAAAGAAGAGGCAGAACACAAACATACTAAGTCAGAAGGAGAATGGTAACAAGCTACCAAAAAGTTTTCAGTGAGATTCTTGTTTTCCTTCAATACCTGTATTTTCCGAGAAGAGACTGAAGAAATGTGACTATGGACCTGACCTGTACAATCTCCTGTAAGGAATCTCTGTACTCCCAAGTGCATGGACAGAAAGCAGGAACCCACACGTTTGACACAAACCATGTGGGTTTCAAAGATATGGGATGGCAACAAGAAAAGTCACGCAGGACTCCACCCACGAATCCCTACCTGTATTTGGGGTGAGGATGGAGATAGCAAAACCACTTCTCCGGCAAAGACGCGAGATCAACCTTGTCAGGGAGTTTCCTCCATTTCAGACACTCCTCGCACTGCACCCATGTCTGATCTGGTCTCTCTCTGAAAAGAAAAATAAATAAAGCAACAGTCTAAATACCTCAGGCATGGAGCAAATGCTGGGAAAGGCTGGTCAGTGCCAGTGCTGCCACCCGACCCCGAGGCAATCCCAGCACATGGGACATTTGGCTTCCAAAATGAAGGAAAGATCCAGTCACCTCTTTGCTGCCTCTGACTCTGCCAGTGGCGCATTCCCACCCTGCCTTGGCTGAGGGAACCCCCAGGCTGTCAGTAGTGACAAAGATCAGAGGTGGCTCTCACGCTATGACGCAGGTTGTATCTGCACTCCCCAAGTTCATCTGGGCCATCTTTGTCTTCCAGTAGGTGTTGAGTTTCTGCCCCAGCACTGTGACTGTCCGTCTGGAAGGGAAAAACACATCGAGGAACTGGTCAAATCCCACCAAACAGCACAAGCAGGAGCATGGAGGAACAGACAGGACAAACACAGATGTCTCCCCCAAGAGCTCAACTCAGTCTTGCAACTGCATGTTATAGATTGGCACTTAAGCAGCCCCACCACATCAGCCATCCCACCACAGCAAACTCACCGCCCACCTCACCACAGAGCATCCAAGACTTTCCCCTCCCCTCTTCAAAGGCGGCTCTGCTGCTGCAGACGCCCCCTCACCTCTCTGGAGAAGCACAGCTTGGACGTTCAGAGTTGCTCACAACTCCCTTTCAAAGCAGGGCAAACCCAAGGCCTCGCAGGGGACTTGAGGGCCGGGCAGTGCTCAGGAAACCACTCACCCTGGCCACAAACACGTGTGTAGCACAAAAACACACTAACCTGCATCAAAGGGCCACACAGAGCCAGATGAAACCACCACGGCTCACGGGTCTGACCAGCCCTCCCCAGTAACTGCGCAGGCCCAGGCTCGCCCTCCTCCCCATCCCCTCTGTGGGTCTCCCGTGAGGGAACGCGTGCCTGAGCAGCAGGCGGCCGCACCACCGAGACGCGGGGAGCGGACAGCGGCCGGCTCCGCGGCCAGGGCGCCGCGCGGCTGCCCCTGCGTCACGCCTGGGGCGTCTGCTCGTCTACCCTTTTGCTTATCAGCAAATTCTAAGCTGGGGTCGGACTGAGAAAGATCCCCACCAATGCTCCACCTCAAAAAGATACAGAAAACCACCAAATTCTACTGTTGGCAAAGTCTGGTGGGGGGAGGAAGCAGAGATGTCCACAAACATCGCGCTTCACAGCCCTCACTTCCTGCTGAGGAAAGGACCCTGCAAACTCGGTCAGTAAAGCTGGGTGTTATTTACTCTAATTCATGAACAGTTCTCTAGCAGCATAGCAAAAATCAATTGCTTTGGTCCACCCTGCTCCAGGCTTCAGGTTGCCAGAGGGGTGTTTCGCGAGCACAGCCCCCCGGGAGCCTTGACTGGCAGCTCCCTGCGAGCTCCCGACCTTCCCTGATGGCTCTGAGGGGCTTGAGCAGCTCTGCTGAAGTGCACACACATGGACGCCGTTTCATCTTGGCAGGCCTTCCTCTGAGCTGGATTCTTGTGGGTGAACATGTCTGCGTGCCAGGGCTGGTTTGAACACACAGACTGTGCCCACGCAACGTCTCAGGGCTCTACATTTGCACCATGCTTCCCAGGCATGCAATTCTCCTCGCTGTCTGGGGGCATCAGAGACGGAAAAAATGGCCCAGTCTAGAACCATTCAGAATAAACAGCCCTAAGAACAGGTGCAGCAGCTCAGATCGAAGGCTGTGTCACAGAAAACCCCTCCCCCGGCAGCAGCCTGGGGCACAGGTCTGTCTCTCTTACCGGTACTCCTTGCTTTTTTCAAAGTCCTGTTTGTTCTGTACTGGTTTTAAGAAGTTGCATTCAATTACTCCGATGACACCCACGCCTTCTCCCTGCAGTGGCCAGCAGTGACAGAAAAGAGCTCTTTTAGCGAGTTCTGCTCACAACAGGAATGAAAAAAGCAGTCCTCTAGAGGGGGCTGCCAGCCTGCTTCCCGCTGCAGGCAAACCCAGGCCTGTGCCCCTGCACAGCAGCCTGCGAGCTGCACGGGGCAGCCATGTCCACAATTCCCACTGGCACAAATCCCTGCTGCAAAGGGATGAGAGGTGTGTCCCGAAGCTTTTCCTCTCAGAACACAGAGCACTGCTTGGCGTGACAGGCAGAACTGCCCATGGCTGAAGGTGTGCGCCCTGGCTCCGAGATCCTCCCGCACGATAGTGTCTAGAAGCACTGGCTGCACAGGCAGCCTCCCGCCAGAGCCGAAACTTGCCTGCCGGAGCAGATCCACCTGGATCGCCCTGCGGGAAAGGCCGGCTGCCTGTCTTCCCACAGCTCCTCCAACAGCATTCTGGAGCAGCTGGACTGCTCTGCTTCCTCAAAGCCAGCTAGACACCCGCTGTGGACACGCACGGGCTGTCCCAATTCTCGGGATGTCACCTCAGAAACACCAGGTCTCTGGGCTCTGGCCACTGTGCAGTAGGGAAGCAAAGACCTACAACGAGGCTGCTTTTCGCAGAGCCCCATTCTCCCCTCTCCCAAACGAAAAAGGGAGGAGAACCCCAGTGCAGCTACTCACCTTCTTCTGGCAGCCCACTTTCTCATAGGGCTTGATGAGGCGGTTCTTGTGGTACATCATGACCCCATAGTGGCTTTTGTTCCTGCAGCTGAATCCAAAGGTGATCCTCACTCTTTTGTTCTGCGGAAAAGCCTCATCAAGGAAGCAATAAACCAGGAGCTCTGGGAGAGGCGGGGGTGAGGGATGCAGGGCCCAACACACGTGGGAGCTGCTTGGCGCTGAGCAATGGCCGCAGATAACGGTACGAGGCGAGCCGGGGCTCCCCCACGGCTCCGAGTCTCGTTCATGTTACACTGATAACACAGGAGGCAAGATTCGGCCAAAGAGACGGTTTCAAATCGTATCGCAAACGGATAACTAATGACCAAATTTTGCTTGTGACTAAAAGATAGAGTGACTAATTTTACAAAGCTAAAACAAACACTCGGTCAAGGCTGAAGAAACCCTAATAAATACTAATAACTCCAAGGAGCAGTACAGAAGAAAGAGCTCACTTTCGGCACACTCCAGTTTCACAAATTCCGTGCTGAAGAGATTGTTATTATCTGGGAAACTACTATTAGCTAGGATTAAAATATTTAATTAAGCACTTACTGTTTAAAGGTAGAAGGATCCCAGTGCAGCTACTCACCTTCTTCTGGCAGCCCATTTTTTAATTTGTTATTTCTTAAAGTCAGAGCTCATGTATTTGCAATGTTCACAGACACTGCATGCCTTCTGCTGCTTGGAACTATGCAGAACAGATGCAGTGGTCCAGGTCTCCAGGAGCTGCTACTTTATGCATACGCACTGCGAAAATCAGCAAACAGAAATCCACTGCCACTAGTTTTCCTAACCTCCAGTCTGCTGCTCTTTTGCAAATGATCTCCAAAAATAGTGGTTCAGCAGTTGCCCAGAAGACTGCAACTAATGTGCAAAATCTTAATTATTAGAAGAGATAAAAGCAGAATGGATTTGTGTTCATTCTTCAGCTCCTGAGTAAATAAGGATGGAATTTAAGCAAATAACACTTTTTCACATTTGATGCAGCAATTGATATACTCACAGACCCTTGGGACACAAAACTACCTTTAAGCATGTGAAAGGAGAAGGGGAAAAGATGCTGAGATGCAGTTCAGAACAGCTTAAGCAAAGTTCTTTCTGGAAGTCATTTGAAGAGATTTGATACCCTTATTGTTCTTTGCACTTGGCTTTGACCTGGAAACACCCTTCTCCAAAAGGATGTATCAATAGCTAAGCCAGAAAAGCCAAAACACTCAATAGGGGAGGAAAAACCAAACACACAAACATCAACATGCTCCAAGAACTCAAATGAGCAACTTCTAGTCAGGAAAAATAAGCCATTAACTAAGGAATGGGACAGAAAGGCTCTTCTGGTCCTTGCTCTCACTTTTGATCAAGTGTGTGAGTTTTTTTCTACTGAATTGAGATAACATTGATATTGAAAACACATTTCAGAAGCCTCGAGTCCCTGCCCACTTCAGCCTCACTGGACACAGCGCATGAGGCAAGAGCCGGCTCCAGCGCAGCATGACCCATGGCACATCCCAGCGCACTCCAGCACAGCGGCATCCAGGGATCCCTTCTGCCTTCTCATCAAGACTTAACTTCCCAAAGGTGACCAGAAGACAGGAAAGAGAAGGTAACTCAGCCTGTCTGCTCATTTAAATCCTGTATTTCTCTAGGCACCAAGAGCAGGCCCAAACCTGGCCACGAGGCTGATGTGGACCTTGCAGGATGCTGAGGCCGCTGTGGCAGCAGGGTAGCAGGGTGCCCAGCAGCGGGCAGGAAGGATACGGCAAAGGTGGGCTTGTACACGTCATACTCGGTCTTGGCCAAGCTCTTGCAGATCAGCTGGGTGTTCACCTTCTTCTGCCGCAGGACAATCTGCATGCGAGGCTTCAGGTATAAGATACTACAAAACGCCTGGGAGAGAGAGGAGGGAGAAACTGCAGATATGGGAAAGACATCACACACCTGAACTGTCCCATATAGTCATTCTCAGGCAACCTCAGAATCTGCTTGGGATTCCCCATCCTTCATTCCCTGCAAGATACCAGAAGACGGGGGTCCACTCTAACACGATGTGAGAGGAGCAGGTCAGCCACACTGCAACAAGCCTGGCCAAGGGCTGCCACCTCCTTCCAGCTCTGCACAACTCACCCGCAATGAGTACTCTGTCTCTAGGATAGAAAACTCTGGGACCATCTCCCGACAGGGCATAATTTTTTTGCCACGAGTCTCCACGTTCTCTGTAAGGAAGTCTGCTAACCGGATATCATATTCATCCGTATCAAAATCCAGCTCTGGCTTCCCATCTTTGTTTCTGAAAAACAAGAGACACACAAAAAAGGACAAACTCTCCCTTTCAGCCCACACCAGGGTCCAAAGAGGAACCAGCTTTAATACAAGGACACAAAAGTCTAGCACTTGGAAGGACAACAACTCAGCAGGACTCCAGTATAGGGAAAGCAATGACTAAAACCATTCCTTTGCTCTTGACCTGCTGTCAGGACACAGCTTTCCTGAGCAGGCTGCTCTTCTGTATCAAGGAGCAGCAGATAGAGCAGTGCCTTTCCCACCACCCGCAGATCTCATTAGTCAATTGATAATTACAGGGGTTTCTGTGCAGAACACCAAAGTAGTAGAACATTTCACAACTGTCTTGATACACAGAAATATGGAAATTAAAAAAAAAAAAATGGAACAGACAGAAAGAGATTGATCTCTCCCAACTTCCTTCCATCGGGAAGCAGGTGACTGCTTCATGTGACATACGGCTACACTGGATGAGAGCGGCTCGAACCTCCACGCTGGGGACTGTGCAGCAGGCACCATGTGATGCGCTCCTCAGCTCGGCACCCCTCCAGCCCGTACCTGCAGATGTTCCAGATGAGGATGCGCGTGCCCTTCTTGCCTGGGATGGCATCAAACTGTGCCAGCAGCTCCTCCCTGGTGTTGAAGAGTGTATGCTCCAGGATGGCCTCCAGGCTGGGCACAGAGTCTTCGGTAAAAATTATCTTCTCTAGAAGCCACGGGGTCAAGGAGAACAGGGCTGCCCAGACCCCCTGCAAAAAGGGGCAGAAAAACCCACCCAGCTGCAAGGACTCCTGACACCCCAGAGGGGCACAACCCTATATCCACAACCATCAGAGGACAGTCTCAAAGACTGAGCCAGGACAGACTCTAGGCTGTGTGCGGGGCAGCTGCCCCTCAGCCCCGCGGCAGGAACCCCCGGCTGCTCAAGGATACTGTTCTGTTGGTTAAATGGCACCAGGGGCACAGTCACCGCCTCAGCATGGACACGTTCCAGGTAGGTCTGGGACAGCAGCCCCACGGTGAGGGCCCCGCCATTCTTGGTGAAGACGATCGCGTCCTTCCCCAGCCGCATGGAGCTGGACTTGAAGCCATTTCCACACGGCCCAATGCACGGGGGGCTACTCGGCCCGGCCTTCTCCTTGGAACCAAAGCTGGAAGCAGACAAAGCAAGAAGGACTGGAAATGGGGAGAGCAGCTGCACTCCAGGCCCTCGTGCACATTCCTGCTCGAAGTGCTCGTCCGACAGGAGTTGGGCTCTCCTTGCCAGGAGAGCAGCACTGCCCTCTCCTTGCCCTCCCGCTCCACCACGGGGATTTTGCAAGGAGCTTCCAGCTGCTGCTGCAGCATCGCACGGGGCTTTCCCGAGCTTGTGGCCTGTCACTTCAGTCCACAGACACAGCAGGGGCAAGGAGAACACGCGTGAAGCGCAGGGCACCTCCTGCCTCCATCGCAGCACAGGCATGAAGGGGCCTGGGCTTCTGGTTTTCACTTCCTGAACCCCTCTGGCTTTTCTGAAGATCTGTGGTTTTGCCCTTGTGGCAATTAGAAAAAGTAGTTTCTCTGCTTTGCTCCCCTACCTTTTCACTCCTATCAAACAAAACAAGGCCATAAACCCTTCATTCACACTGTGAGGGTGCCTGCACTTTGCAGTCAATTAGAAAAGGGGCAGCTCATGAAGCCAAAGTGAAGCCTGGGCATTTTGCAGCAGTGGTAGCTGTGGGTTAGAGTGAGGAGCAGCCCCATCCGGGAGCCATCCCTGCCCATACGGGCACTACTGGTGGGAAGAGCAGGACTGGCAGCAGCAAGAAGGGAGACCCAGGGGAGGCTGCAGGCAGCGTAGCACTGCAAGCAACACAGTGCTCTCCTGCAAGTACAGAACTGGCACGTTACAGAGGGAAACAGCCTTCTGCTGTTCCACGATTTCTGAAAAAAAAAAATCAGTGTCTTGGCAACGCTTCCTCACTTGTAAGTGGCACCTAATGGCCTGAAACTGAAATTTGTCATCACACAGTGTCACGCTTCAAATCTCTGCCATGAGCTCATTTCATTCTCACTCAGCACTACCAGAAAAGCCTTCTTATATCACAGATTAACGTGATATAAACACAGCCTCCAGAGCCACAGCTCACTGCAGCATCCACAGGGAAGGCAGACGGAGAGGAGGCTCCTCACTAACACAAATCCGCTGGCCTCGAGGCAATACACGGGGCTGAGTGGTGGAGCCGGGCGGGCAGCCCGTACCTGAGCATGCGGTGCAGCTTGTGAGGGGTCATTCCCACCCCATTATCCGTAAAGGTCAGGCAGAGGTGGCCCTTGAGCTGCAGCACGTCAATGCTCAGGCGCTTGGCCGTGACACTGGCGTCCGAAGCGTTGTCTGTGGGGGGACAAAACGGGGCAGTCACGGACACGCTGCCACTCGGACCTTCCCCCCCCGCGGCCGGTGGGTGCCGCGGGGCGAGGAGCGGGTGCTCCCTGCGGGACCGAGAGGCGCAGGCGGCAGCGGCAGGGCCGCCCGGCGCTTACCGAGCAGCTCGGCCACGGCGCTGAAGGGCCGCGCGTGGCTCGCGCTCTGGCTCCGCAGGCAGCTGGGGCCCATCTGCGGGGACAGAGAGCGCGGCGCTGGGCGCGGCCCGGCCTGGCCCGCACTTACGGCGCCCGGCCCGCGGGACATAGCGGCGCCCCCCGCCGAAAGATGGCAGCGCCCGCGGCGCCGTACGGCGCGATGGCGGCGCCCGCGCGGCCCGGCGGGGAGCGCTAACGCCCCTCCCCGCGGCGCGGCATGGCGGCGCCCGGCGCCGTACAACATGGCGGCGCCCTAGAGCGGCCTCCCGCCCCTCCGCGCCCCCTCCTCACGTCGCCATCTGCCCCCTCGGCAGGGGCAACCGTCGACCCCCTTGCCCCGATTCACCAGCGACCCTCGGGCAGTCCCCATGTTCCCACCTTCTTTGCGAGGGGCCCCCCAAAGCCCAGGGACCCGTGGCTGCCACCCCCGTGCCCCAGCCCAGGCCCCTCTCCCTCCCTCTCCCCTACCCCCAGCAAAGGGACCCCGCCAGTGGGGCTGCCCAAGAGGAGTCCCCAGTGGTGCCCCAGGGGACAAGAGCCCAAGAAGCTCCCAGCCCAAGCGGGCAGGCAGTGCCCAAGGCCCCAGCCTCCCCGCAGCTGGCCCGGAGCGTGGGGTCAGGGCAGGACGGGGCCCCCAGGCCTACCTGGGGCAGCGGTGTGCCCGGCTGCAGGGCCATGGCGGGGGCTCTGCGTGCCCAGCTGGCACGGCGCGAGCAGAACTCGGCCCCAGAACCCTCCCCACGGAGATGCTCAATAGCCCCGTGGAGACGCCCAGACACAACTCCTGGAATACAGCCCGCCGAATGCCCACTCCCAACTGCCACCCGAGGCTGCTCCGGGCTGCTTGTATGCCACAGTGCCATGGGGCCTCCAAACATCGCCTGTGCCCCATGAGGGCTCTAACTCTTCAGTTTGCTCCAACCCTGAAGCAATCTCCTCAGGAGATCAAGTCTCCGCCAGCGTCCCCATCCACACGTAAGCTCTATGCACTTTGTGCATTCCCAAGAAGGACAACTGCAAAAGGAGTCAAGCAGAGGGCAGGGAGACAGCATCAGGGAGAAAAAGACTCTTCTTGGGAATGTCTCTTCTCCACATGGTTGGATTTAACATGCCAAGGAAATCTGCAACTCGGTCTTCTTGGGAAAGACTTGGTTCCCCTCAAACAATAAGAGTTCAAATGTTGCTTTCCCAGGAACAGAAGGAAAAATGTGGGAAGCACATGATGCCGCTTGCCTTGCTCACAGAGAGCATGGAACTGCCGCATGGCTTCTTCCGAGAGCTCCCATCCTCCACGCTACAGGGCTTTTAGAGGTTAATATTGAGAAGTCAAGGCAAGGGGCAGCATTCCTTTCTCCTTACAAAACACCAGATCTCCTGTCAGGTTGGACAGCAGCCTCAGCAGTCACTGCACCAGTAAGGATCTCCAGCTCCCAGTACGTCCAACGCCAGGAACTGAACTCTGCTCACACAATCCTGCCAAGTGCAACACTTGCACTGGACAAAGGCAAATAAACACATACCAAGGAAATTACCAGGCAAGTGCATTTATTCAAGTGATTTCCCCTCTCCTCCTTCCTGCGCAAGGCTGAGGGGGGCTGAAGCGCACACCAGGTGGAAAAGCCCGTACACACTAACAACACAGACAGAGCTATGGCTGTACAGAGAGGGGCACCCAGCAGCCCAGGTCCCCCCGCAACAAAACTCCTCAGGTGCCCTCAAGGCAGGGCCGAGCCACAGTCTGTGCTGTGGGAGGCCCTATCCACCCTTGCTCTGAGCTTCCCTGCTGGCTGCAAAGCGCTCGCTCTCCCCGCTCACTCAGAGCCTCCTCTCCTGCTCGCCACCTTCCCCACCTGGACACTCAAACCTGGACAACAGCTTCCAGCAGTCCCGTACTGCCCTCACTTGTGACCACGGACATCCTGTGGCCTGTGCAAATTTGCAAGGTCCCCAGCTTATCCATCCCTTACTTGCCAGGGGGGCTCTCTCCGGCACTGGAGGAGGTGGCGGCAGAGCCAGTCTCGGATGAATGCCCCTTGTTTTTCCCAAATTCGATAACCAGCGGCTTCCCCTGCAGATTGTACCCGTTCACCAGCTGCATTGCCTTCTGTGCTGCCTGAATATCTGCAACGAGAGTAAAATGGGCTCAGGTTACATGTCACCAGCTTCAATATAAATCCAACAAGTTCCGGCATGGACATGTGATGGGGGCACAGACATTCCTGGATCTCAGACCCTAAGTCACCACCAGAATGACTGCAGGGCTGCAATCACCCAGCCAGAGTGACAGGGAACACAGTCCGTAACAGACTGCATCCCCTGTGTCTTGATGGACCTCAGTCAAGGGACTGAATTCACCTCCTGCTCCATGGACAACTGGCTTGGGACAAGCACAGCACTCCGTGGCACGGAGGTGGCACCTTCATGAGTGAGAAAAGGACTACGAGACACAAGGAGCAACTCACCAGGGAACGTAATGAAAGCCTGGCCCCTCATGCGGCCGCTCAGCAGGCGGAACTGGACTGGTGGGTTGTTCTCCAGCTG
Source organism: Tinamus guttatus (assembly GCF_059628265.1). NCBI lineage: Eukaryota > Metazoa > Chordata > Aves > Tinamiformes > Tinamidae > Tinamus > Tinamus guttatus. Next base: position 13,157,936 of record NW_028288821.1, on the reverse strand, counting down.
GAACCGAGCAAACAAGGACACGAGGTCCTTCATCGTCACTCGAGGGCCCAGGTTCTTCAAATACAGCACCTATTCCCAAGAAAAAGGGTTAGCCAGCCTGCACCATGCAAACAGACTGCCCTGCAACTCAGTTCCAGCCTATGCACCCCACAGCAATTAATTAGTTTGGTCCCTCTGCCACCCCAGAGTCTATTCTTCCCCTTGACACTAACAGTTTGGAAGATGAAGGCAGGTGGGTAGAGACAGGCAGTGCTGGACTTGAGGCACCATCATGCTGTCTCTGTGCAAGTTGCTGACTGCGCCAGTTATTTATAGAACATCGTAAGCTCCAGGTACCAGTTTACCAGTTAAACACAGGTTGAACGAAGGCATGGCTGGTCTCAGTCACACGGGGCTCTGAAGTGCAGCCTTGCCAGGCAGGGTGACTTCCTGCTGAGCTCCAGTGGCCCCTTTTCTCCCATAGCAGAAGCTGCTCCCTTGGGCCGGGAGGATCAAGCAGGCAACAAGCATTCAATAGCAAAGAGGGACCTTTGCCTGCAGAAGGGGCTTTCGGACGTGCCGGCTAGGAAGATGAACACATCCTGCTTACATCTCAACATACCTTGCTGGGCTCCCCAGGATGGTAGGAGGCAAACCTGGGAATACGTCGGATCTCTTCCTCCGAGAGCCTGTTTTTACAGATCTCCTCTTCTGAAACAAACTCCACAGGCTCTTTTATAGTCACAGGCTTAAGTGGAGATTCAGGAGGCTTTGCTGCAGGAAGGCTGGGACTTATTTCCTGCTCTGCCTGCTCTCCCTGCTGAGGAAGTGATGTCTCCTCCGTGGCCTCCTTTCGGGGCACAGAAAACGGCACGCGTGGATCACACTTCGCAGGCTGTGGCTGCTCAGGCAACTGCTTGTTCAGCAGCTCCTGATAAACAGTTTCCAGGTGAACCATGGGGTCCTTTTCGTTTGCTGTACTCTTCTGAGTGTCATCTAATCCACCACAAAGAAATATGTTAATATTACTACCAACAACCACCTGAAAAAAAAAAAACCCAAAGAATTCGAGAAGAAACAGACAGGACCCCAAGAAAAGTCCTATTCTAGACAAAACTCCATGCACTTGCCATCTTCCATCTGCAGATCACTTAAAATAAGAAGAGCAGCCCCAAGAGCGATCAATTATCTCTTTACTGACTCAGGACAGACCTGCAGAGAGGAGCAGCTCCACCAGCGCTTTGCACAGAACTCATTTTTCTACATATGGTCTCATTAGCTTATCTACAACCACATTTCAGCAGCCTGGTAATTCCTTCCTCTTCCTCTTGCATGGCCAGGATGTACTATGCTGATTTAATTTGGCATTTTGCTTCCAGAGACACCACCATGTTAAGCTAATGGATTTAAGGAAAGTCCATATCAGGGATGGGCCAAAGATATGTCCTTTACTATATTTAATTGAAACGAGGACAGAAATGAAATGGGGCTCTCCCAGCCTCAACTTTGCTGACTCTTGGTTTTCCTAATTGCAGCAACACTGATGTAACACCAGAAGAGGGAGCAGGGACCAGAGGACCTTGGAGCCAGCTGCACATAAAAGATGGAGCAGCATCAGCCCAAACCAGAGCAGTGCCTCACCTGGTCATCTGTTTAACCCTGTCTGATGCACAAAACCGGCTGGGGCAGGAGCTTCACCTCTGCACGTTTCCCAGCTTGAGAGGAGGAGCTCTTTATAACCTCTCTGGGCAATACTAGAGTCTCCATCCAAAAAGTCACGTTAAATCATATGCTGGGATGTTTTAAGCACTGCTAGGATGAGTGGGAGTGTCATCCCATGAACCTCACTCATCTGGGAATCAGCAATTGGGCTCTATTCCCACCTGTGCTACTGACTTGGGGTGCCTTCATCAAGTCAGTGTTTGCTCTGTGCCTTTGCTTCCCTCCTGCTTTTGCCAGACAGCTGTTAAGTCACAGAAAACAATCTCTAGTCTAGAGATTCTGTCTCTAGGCCAGAGAGAAACGTGCTGGACTCCCACAGCCCTCAAATCTCCCCGTTGGAGCAAAGGCAGGAGCAGCCTCAGGTGCACATACCTTGGTGGTAGAGAGCCCGGAGGAAGGAGTGCCGGTCCGTCCCCTGGAAGAGCGCGTTCTCGATCTCCATCTCCCGCCGGCTCAGCTGCTTGCTGCCAGCAAACCTCTGGGGCAGTGCGAGGATGCGCTGCCGCTCTTCCATCTTCTCCTGGATGGCACGAAGTCGCTCCTGCGTGGCCTCAGGGGCTGCCCCAAGCCCCGAGCCCTGCAAGACAGGCACAGCTCAGCTCAGACGCACTGCACGCCTCCCTCAGAGGCTTCACACCTTCCAACTTGAGCGGGTGCAGCCAGGAAGCATCTGAAGAGCATTTCTGTTTTTCCCTATCAACCTTTTTCAGAATCTAGAGAACACCTAGGGGCCAAGGCTGGATTTTCTTTATTCACATTCAGTTCTTTCAGAATTACTGTGGCAGATCCCTCTGCCTCAGGCAAGAGATTAGGCTTTCTCCCACCACACATCACAGTCTAACAGAGATTTTCCCAAGGGTACCTCTCTCCTTCCCTCCTGACTCTACTGGCCTACATCTGCGCTGCTTCTATCCACTGTTTCACAGCTTCTGTGGAGCACAAAGGGCAGTTTATGTGGAAAAGCAATTCTAGGAAATCATTTGCAGCACCTTGTTTTCAAAAGAGCTGCAACTCAGTAGCTGTAAATAAGAAAAGCCTGCAGCGATACCTTGCTGGGAGCTCCACGAGCAGCTGCAGTCCTCTCTGTCTCAGCCAATTCCTCCTTAATAGGATATTTCCCTTTGGGACCTCCACCTCCAAGGTTGCAAATGTCTACTAGACTTGAGTTTTCTCCCCAAATATTATTCTCCTCTCGTGAGTGGTAGGAAGTACACTCTAATGTCCGTGATTTTCTATCAGACTAATGTTTGCCATTCTGGTTTTTATTTCTAAATATCTCTGCACTGATTCCGTACCAAATTTAACAGATTGTGCTGTTGGCATTAATTTTTACTTTAAAGGAAAACCACCCACCTCCTTAACCCAAAGCTGAATGCAGGCTCCAAGGGCTGGGTTTGCATTTAAATACTGAAGTAATGACTTCAGCGGGAGACAAGCAAACCCACGATTGCCACTGACTTACTGCTTCCTTCCATACATAGCTACTGCTCAGCAAGAGGCGTTGGAGGGAAGCCAAGGGTCAGTTTAAGTCCTGTTTTGTACCTTCTGCTTTACCAAATTTAAGAGGACACTCCAGAGCACTTGACATAGACTGATCCCAAAAGCCCCTTGCCCTGAAATGTGAAAGAAATAGGTAAAGGAAGGGAAAAAGGGAAGCTGCTTCTGCTGCCTGCAAATTTTCCCTTGGTAATGCTTCTCTGCCAACCGCACCCCAAGAGGGGCAGGTCATGGCCATGCTTGGTCAAACAGCCCTGTTGTTCCCTGGGTGGAGGAACATGCAAAACCCTCCGTACAAACAGCTCACCTAAGCCTGCCATGGAATCCAGCAGTGGCAGAAAAGAGAAAGGAGATTTGGGTGCACTTTGAAGTCTTTTTTCCCTACTCCCTTTTTAAATATTTTTTATTACACACATGAAATGATTCACTCAACATCCTCAAGATGCTGAGGACCAACCAGGTCCTGCCGTGCTCCCAATAACCGACTTTTCTGTCGGTCACAGCTTTTGGCACAGACCCTTTAATCAAAGAAAACAGGCCAGAAGAAATACCTTTAGACTGGTAGGATCAGACAAGAGATCATATGGAGGAGCTACTCCTTACTAGAGGGATTACACAGTGCTTGAGTTTTCCACAGAAGTGCTGTGAGACCTGACAAAACAAGGCTGAAGAGACCTGTCACATACAGGTCCCAGTAGAAGGCTTCTCACCTTCTCTGTTGAAGCCTGGTTCTTCCAGAGCAGGATCTCTGCATCCGAGAGCCCCAGTTCCCGGAGAGAAGCAGTTTCCTTGTCACTCTCCTGCAGAGCCTGGAACTGTGACAAGCTCAAAGCCCCTGCAGCCTCTTCCCCAAAAGGCTTGTAGAAAGCTGCAGGGGCAAAGCATTTCCGCTTTGACTTGCACCTGTAACCCAAAGCAGAGAACAGCAGAAACTACCTTGTGCTGAGAAACAGCTGGGTAGGGACTGGCCTCTCCCACCCAGCCCCACTTCATCCTGCCCCACCTGGGCACAAATTGGTTCTGAAACACACACATTATCTGACCAAGCACTTGGTCAAAATAAATTGCTGCTGGCATTTGTCCCAAAAGTTCAAGAGTGCTCACCTCCTGCACCTCACCAGCAAGAGATGCTATAAGGAAGGAGAATCTGTGCAGCTGTTTTGGCTTGTGGGGCTCACTGTATAAAACATCTCCCCGGTTAGGAGGCCCCAGGCCCCTAGGCTGTGCTGGCCACATCAGGACTTACTGCTCAATGGAGACACTGGTATCAAGCTGGTGGTGAAGGAGGCTCTTCAGCTGCCTTTCTCCTTCTGTCTCCAAGTCTTCCAGGAGGAGGTCATCGCTGGACAGACTGGTGTTGACTCTGGGGAACACACACGCAACACGGAGGTGGCAAGAGCAAGAAACACTCCCAATCCACTGTACCAAGAGTCTCCCCACCTGCTTGATGCTTTTCATGGGGATTAAAGTGCCCAAGGAACCAAAATTGGCTTGACAAAACAAACAAACATGCCCAACAACATTAACCAGAAAAACAAACAGATTTTGAGAACATTAAGAATACTTCAGAGAGGGTAATTACACATACAACCTTGTTGTTTTTATTCCTAGAAGGCTGGTTTTTATTATTTAACTATTGCTTAGTTTCAAGTAATTAAAAATAGGCAAAAAGGGAAACTGGGTGTCTCAGCAGCGCAGGTGAAGCACAGTTTGCTCTCGCCAAGGACACCTGGCTCCACAGAGTCGCCGCCTCCCGCTTGTCCGCGGGTCCCACCCGCAGCTCGCGCCTCACGCCGGGGCCTCTCCTTCCGCGCTGCGGGGAAGCACCGCGGGCTAGGAAAGCAGCCCCGGAGCGAGTCAGAGCGCCGGTGCCGGGCAGCAGTTCCGCTCGCCCCTCCAGAAAGGGCCGCGGGACGCGGCTCTCCAGCACCGCGGGTATCGCGGCCGCCCGCGCCGCTCACCTCCTCATGGCCGCGCCTCCAACTCCCGGCAGCGCCCGCGAGCGCCGCCCGCGCTGCAGCGGGGGAGGCCGCCGCGGGGGCTGCCGGGAGTTGTAGTGCGGGAGGGCCCGCGCCTCCTGAGGCGAGCGGCCTGCAGCCGCGCCGCGCGCCCCGGCAGGGAGGAACGGGGCGGCCCGACGGGAGAAGGGGTGCTAGAAGGGAGCCCGCCCGTGGAAGCGGCCGTGAATCCCGAGAGGGGGGCTCTTCCCCTTCCTTTCGAGGATATATGCAAAGGGATATATGCATTAGAGAGGTGTAGCTATTTACAGCCTTCAGCAGAAATGAAACCCTACATAGAGGGCAGGGCTGAATCAAGTATTACACAAAGAGTTATTTTCCCCTACTAGTAAAAAGAGAGGGCAGTGTGGATCAAAATAACATTTTAATCAAGAAAACAATGAGATTAGCATAGCTCTTTACAGGCTTGGCACTATTCAATACATTTTCCTGTGCCCTTCTGATCAAACAAGCTGCACACCCATTTACAAGTTATTTTCCTACTTATTTTCTTACTTGCACATCTAGTATTTTTATCACAAATTCTGGTTGAAGAAAGGTGCTGCGGAAACAGCTGAAGGTACAAGTACAAAAGCAGTTTATTACCCAAAAAAAAAAAAAAAAAAAAAAAAAAAAAAGCCAAACAGACACAGGAACAAAACCCCCCTTGCAGCACTGGAAGCAGACCCAGTTGAAACATACGCCAGCTTGTAGTACAGGGCACTACATTTGTCAGACAGCAAATTTGTCTACAGTTCCTGGAGGGAACATCTGTTTAACAAGCAACTCACCAGAACCTGAATAAAAGCCTAGGAGGCTCTGACTGAGACCATTGAGGCTGCATTTAAGCAAAACGGAGGTGGAGGGCTCAGCTGCGAAGTCAGAGGGCTTAAATCTCCCAAAGGCAGCACTCTCAAATACACACATTTTTGCATGCGCTTACAAAGATTTAAGAACAAAAGCACATACTTTCAGCACAAGCTTTATGCAGTCTCTCAGACTGGACTCACCAAATTCCAGTGTGATACTGCAGAGATTAGCTTTATTTTTTATTCCAAAGCAAATTTTATTAAAATAAAAAAAATACAAAGAGATTTTAAACCCAGGTCCCCACAGAGCTTCAGATACGATATTGTAACACCAGTGAGTCTTTCAATCAAATGTGATCCTAAAACTGCGCTCTTGCTCCTTGCGGCGGCTCTCACAAACCTTTGTCACCTCTTCTACCTTTCTCTGCAACAGGGCTGAAAGAAGAAAGAAAGAGAAGTGACCCATCAGCATAAAATACAGCCTTACAGAGTTCAGCCTGCAGAAGGAAACATACTTGATTTGCTCAGGTTTGACACTGCACAGAGAAAGAGGAAAACACCAAAACACTGCTAGATGCCCCCGCAAGAGAAGATTTTCCGAGAAGTATTTTGTGGCATTCAGGGACTAGCAGGCAGATTCTGAAGATCCCTGGAACATGCCGTGACACTTTGCCCAGCCTGTTTCAGGCTTTTGCGATTTCAGCATACAGCTTTAGATAGCTAAACCCTTCATGAATAGCAACAGTAGCTGGCCTTCAGCTTGAGAAAAATTGATGTATCAGGCTTTTCCCCTACCCATCTCACACTTGAATTTTGCAAGATTCAGGTTAATTATAATCTGTTAGACATCTATATACTTTCTCACAAAATATCACAATTGTAACAAGCTTTTAGCTGTAAATATATAACTGTACAATGATACCAAAAAGCTGCAGCTCACTTGCACTCACATTACAGGCCTGTTACCTGCAGATCACTGATGTGGCAATATACAGGCAACTACTTTAGTTATTAACTTTAAATACTGTTGCTATTGCAACAAAAGTTTTGGCAAAAGATAGAGCAATTTCATGGAACCTTCTCAGATGTTATTGACGAGGTCTATGACATTATGTCATTCTGCAATTTAGAGATATTCCAGATTTTTATTCTATCAACCCTGGAATTTGACATAATCCTGTGCCAATCCTGGAATTTTCCAGTAACATATGAAGCACATTCACCTCTCAGTTTATCTATTTTCAAAGATTCACCACACAAGCAAGACACAAATCTGCTGCACATATCTAGTCTTGTTCAATTCAGCACTCAGGTAAATCAAGAAAGAAACTGGTTGAGGCAATACCTAAGCACAAGGCTTCATCCAAATACTGCCTCTACTGGGGTCATGAAGGGACCTCCCTATGAAGGGAGCAACTTCATGCATCTGTTCAGCAAGAACATTTAATTGGCTCAGCACAAGAGAAGCTAAATAAAACAGCATCAAGTCTTAAGTTGCATATAATTCTTAAAAACCAGGCACATCAATAGCCAAAGAGAAAAGTATACTTAGGAAAAGCTCATTTACTTTTGCAACACAGCCTTGGAGGCGTCTGACAGGAAACAAAGTTTTTAGCATTACATACAGGGTAAATATCTTGCATTTTTAAAGTTGTTAGAAATGCATCCTTCCCAGGCCTACTCTTAAATTACTAACAGTAAGGGCTACTTTGGTTACTTCAATATCACATGTTCTTTTGCAATCTAACATTCAAGTGCATATAAAAAGAGGAATTCTTCTCCTTGCCAATAATTCTATAGACAGTCACATTAATCATTTTCAAAAATATGCAGTTTAAGGTTTATTGCTTTTCCTTGTTTGAAGGGCTTTTTCAAAAAGTTAACCTGTAAAGATAGCTATTTTCAAGTTTATTCTGTAATTAGAGTCAGCAGTCTGATGATAGATGAGATATACCAATACTTACTAAGATAAGATAGAATTCATACATACAGAAGTCACAAATCTTCTAGAAAACACCACATTTAGTATTGGCATAAGCCAACATTATCAAATTAAAACCACTGGAAAAGTGCCTGCTTCCATCCAGGACTGACTGCACTGATGGGAGCACTTTGGACAGTACTGCAACCAGGTGGCTGCAATTCAGTGCTGGTGAGAGCTCCACTACTTTAGTCAGCAATGCCCCCCTGTGGCCAATACCATCAATTAAAATAAACAAACACACACCCTCAAAGTCACAGAATCACTGAATGGTTGAGATTGGAAGGGACCTCCAGAGATCATCCAGTCCCACCCCCCTGCTCAAGCAGGGACACCTAGAGCACATGGCACAGGGTGGCATCCAGGTGAGTTTTGAAGATCTCCAAAGGAGGAGGCTCCTTTTAAGCAAAAGGCATCAAAATTTTGTTGTACAAGTGCTGAGCTCTGGAAGCACCCTGGTATGCTAGCAAATCCAAGGATAAGGCAGCAACTACACTCAATTTCTCACTATGAAGTGCAGCTTCTGGTCTGCATTACCTTTCTGCACATGCATGCACACTTAACATACTTCATATTTTTATTCCTAAACAGTTGCACGAAACTCACCTGAATTCTGGTCAATCCACTGCAAAGAATCCATATGCGCATTCAAAATTTTACAGATCTGCTGAAGCTAAAAACAAAAGGTGCAAATATTAGTTAGAGTACACAAAAACCAAGAGCAGCAAGAGATAGACAGTTCCTGTACTTTAAAACACAAAACTATTGAATTTCTCATATGCACAGCTTTACTAACAGTTATTTTCTTAAAGTCTTTGCAGCAACTATGTTATATTGCTTCTTGTCCGGCAAGACAGATTTGTTTGCCATATATCACTCTGGCTTGGTCTCACTCAAATTCAGACCTCAAATGCATCACATTTAATCATATTAGGTGGCAAGAATGAAACTGAATGGGGAAAAATCTGCAATGCTCTCTTCAGAAGGAGTTTTTTTTTTTTTAAACCAGGAAAAAGAAAATTTATCAGTAAAAACATGATGAGTACATAATTCAGATCTTATTTTCTTTGGGACACAAGTGTACTAGAAGTAAAAAAAAAAAAAAAGTGCATTTGTACAGAACTTAGATTTGCACAAGAAAGATGCAAGCGGCAGAGAAGGCAGCAAGATCAAAACTCTGACCTACCTCTGAGACAAGTTGCAACCTAGGCAAGAAGTCAACAAGAATGACAAATGGAGTTCAGGCTAGAATGCTTTGGAATTTAAAATTTTAGAGAATGTCAATCTTATGACAGACAGGCTGGCTTGCATGCTTCTTGCTAGAAGCAAGTGGTCTCAGGAACAAAACAAAATACTCTTCCAAGGTTGGAGACACAAGCAGCAGAATACCCACAAATGAATAAGTGAAGAGTTACAAAGGAAAACCTCCTGTCTATACTGACATGCAAACCAAGTTTGGACTTACTGGGTCACTAGTGTCTGCTGGGCCTCCTGATGTATTCAGGTGCTCGATTATGTCCTTAAGATCTTGTGCCATACGCTTTAACTGAGCATCTATGTTTTCGGCCAGTTTATATCTGCAAAACAATGGAGAAGCAACATCAAAGTCTTCACAGCGAGCCTCAGAAGACCTGCTCTCAGTTGTAGCATCTTCAGGTGACCAGAATTAGGCCCCATCCTTTCCAACCAAGACACAGTAGATACATGAGGACTGCATCATGAAGAGGCATTTTACTACACATTTGAGGTAACACCTAATATCTTAGCTCTTGCAATAATCTATGGTTACAGATATGCAATACTGCTGACGGCTTTCTAGAAGCTTAACACCAGAATTAAAGTAACCAGCTAGACAAGACTGTTCCAAGATTCATGCCTCTTGAACTGAATACTTTAACCTGCTAAGATTCAGTACTGGTACCATGTTTACAAGGATACTTGAGCTGCACAAAGTGCTTTCTGCTCATATTAATTCTGTCATTAATCACTTTTTAAAAGCAAGTTTTGCCAATTCTAATAGCCTTTTCCAAAACAGCTACTTAGACCCACATCCATGAAGTTTTTCATGTCGATTAAAGGGGCTTTCAGTTGCAATTTCCCTATTTTTAAGGTCCAAAATGTGATGCATAAAACAGGGTTACACATTTTAAAGAGGATATCAATAGTTCAATACTGTCATGCTTGCTATTCCTACTTCTGACTGGACATCACTACACTAGCCTGCTTATCACACGTTCAACACAGATTTATCTTACGTTCTTTCCCTTTCTTCATCTGCATGCTGCAAGTAAATAGTCCCACTCTGTTCCTTCACAGACTCCTCCAGAGGGGTCAACAAGTCTTCCAGCTCTTTCTGTTGTGACAAAATAAAGTCTAGTTCCTGATCCAGCCTGAAAGGAAAAGCAGTATTACCCACAGATTGGGTCCAGACATGGAATACATTCTAGGACTTCTGCACAAAACCACAGAACATGCAAATAAAGCCATCTCCAGGGCTCATAGCTTCTTACCTCTTCTGATCAAGTTTCACTTTCTCTACTTCTCTGTGTAATGATGTAATCTAGAAACAGAACAAATTTAATTGTAGGAAGATGCGAGATCATCTGGCAAAAAGTGGAAAAACTGAGAAAAGTAGTTCTGTGCAAATAATTATCACAGACAGGAAATAAACATATTTGTAGACCAGAAAATATTTAATAAAACTTTTTCCTTGAAAGTTCAGCTCTAAGGTAGCTTGTTCACATAACTCCATACATATTTCTAATTAAAAAAAGACTATGTCTGTCTAAGTATCCATATTTAATTGTCATCTTTAAGACAAAAGATAATCTACTAGATGGCTTGCTGCATCTATAACTTAATATCTTTTAAAAATTAAACAAAATTAGGTTGCACTAGATGCCACCTTACCTTCTCTCCATTCTCTATCAATGTCCGATCCCAGGCATTAACTTGAGTAGCTTGATGAAGGAAGTGCTTCTCTTGATCTTCAAGTTCCAGACTCCACTTGTTTATCAAGCTCTCCAGCTGGGCATACGTCATCACTGGAGGTGCACTGAGAAGCATGAGCCAGTACAGGGGTACAAGATCAAAAATCAAGGTGTAAGCGTAACTAACAGCACCCACTCACCTCCCCTTCCTCCAGACACCAACAGTAATATTGCTATTGCTCAAACCAAAAATCCCACTCACCTGGTTGTTGCTGTGGTTACAGTAGCTGTAGAAGTCACAGCTCCAATGGTTCCAGTGGTAGTTAATGGCTTAAGATTCAAAGCAAAACTTACACTAGGAGCAGAAGAGCCTGAAAGAAAAGACTCATGTTAAACAACCAAAGGTCACATCTAATAGAACCAGAACAGATTCTATTTACAATTCTAACCCCAATACCGCATAATGTCAAAAGGGCCCTTTTAACAAGGGAACGTCGTTTGAGATGTACACAGAATGCATATTTTGACATTACTGATAGCAGTGCATTATAAATACCTGTAAGCATTACAGTAGAAAGCACAATTGACAGCCTACATCTATGGGCATCATTCAAAGTAAAAAAAATAAAACAAAATAGCAAAAACCACACGTGCCTCAGTCTGCAGGTATTTTAATACTAGCTCTAGTAACTGCACCCAGTTCCTACCTTGCACAATTGCAGGTACAGTGCATTTTGCAGAAGAATTTCTAATTTCTTCCCCAGTCTCCCCCCAGCCTTTTTTTTTTTTTTTTTCTGTACTGCAACATCAGCACGGCCCTTTTCTACTGCAGAGCCCTGATGTCGGTGTTTTTTTTTACTGCATTTAATTCTTACTAGTCACGGTGCTTGTTGCTGCAGCTGTCGTTCCAGGAACTTTCAATCCAAATCCAAGAGTTCCAAGAGTGCCTGTACTAGTGGAAGGGGCACCAACTGTAAACAGAAAACAAGAATTGAGTACCCCATGTGTGAACACCTAACTTAAGGGTCAAATTTAACATTAATGTCAGATGCAGCCACTCATAGCACTGTCCAACACATACCTAGATATAAAGCTCAACTGTGGTGATAATTTCTCTCTCTCTCAAAAAAAAAAAAAAAAAAAAAAAGTCACATAAGCTGCAGTTGCCACTCTGCCTGCCCACTCTGAAATTAAATGTGCTTCTTTTGGACAAAACTTTCTATAATTCACAACCAAAGAAAGTTTGCCATGAAACAAGTGCTACAAGAGGATCTCAAGCTTCATTACTGACAGATGCCACCAAGCATTCTCACCATATTTTCTTCCAATATATAAATTCTGTATTTTGTGACTTACGTGAGAGGCTTGTGGTGGTGGATGAGGTTGGTGCTGAGGAACTTGCTATAGATGCAAACAATGTAGGCCCAGATGAACCAAGAAGGGAAGTTGTGGTGGTAGTAGCAGTTGTAGAAGCTGTGGACGTTGCTAGAAACCAAACAGTAGAGTTTCAAACAAGCAGGTATTTGGCAAATTCTAACACTTCAGAATAGCCAAGCTGAGAAGCTATGAATCTTTCACAACATGGCAGTTTTTGAAGGAAGAGAATCCTAAACTTTCTCCTGTACTCGTCCTCTTCCCCTTTGTAACCTTTGCAATTACTTGTGTTTCAGTTGCAAAAGTGCCCTAAAACACACTGCAGAACACAACCCTGCACACAGGACAGCACAAGACCTGGTATATTTAATGAGAAAGTTCAGTGAACTTCAACAGATTACTCATGCCATTGTAATTTCACACTAACAAATACACGTGACCCAATTCCAGACTCCAGCAGAGACATTAAGTTGAGAAGGGGATTCTCTATTCTTTGAATCTCTATTTTCTCAATCACCTCCTACCTCCAAGTTTGGCTCCAAATGACAGCGTGGGTGCCTGGCTCATACCAGTGGTCAGTGTTCCTGGGGGTGCACTTGTAGCTGTTGTTGAAGTCAATGATCCAAAGTTTAGACCTGGAACAAGTAGCAGAAGTTTAAAAGAAAAACACCCACACATGAGCAAGTTATTTCTGATGTGTAAAATCTTAAATAACATTTCTAATGGACCCACAGAGTAAGAACAAATCCAATTTTAGCCCTCGCTGAGGAAATTCCTGAGACCTGCACTACCCCCAGCACAAACTGAAGGCTGCAGCCTGAGTTTTTGCTGGACTCTGAGGACACAGACAGGTTTGTGGCCTGGCTTCAGCAGCAGTTCAGCATCCTGGACAGGGAGCTCCCCTTCAACTCCCAACCCCACCTCCATCCTCCCCACCAGACCCACCAAAAACATCCTCTAAGCACTCCAAACGCAACTCCAACCCTTCTGCTCACAGTGGCAGAAATATCTAAGCCTTGGCTTCTGAACCTCTCACGTAGGAGCCCTCAAACCCCCTCAAGCGCCTCCCAGCAGAGCCTCATCACCCACCCGTGCTCTGCGCGCCGAGGCTGAAGGCGGCCGCTGGCTGCGCGGCTGCCCCGGCGGTGGCAGCGGTGGTGGCCGCGGGGGCCATTCCGAAGGTGAGGCCCGTGGGCGCCGTCTGCGGGGCCGCGGTGCTCGCGGGCGCCATGCCGAGGCCGGGCACTCCCGCCTGGGCGGCGCCGCCGCTGGAGAAGTTGAACCCCCCGGTCGTGCCCGACGGAGCAGCCGTGGTGGTGGCGGTGACAGAGCCGAATATGAAGCCGGACGGGGCTGCTGCTTGACTCGAGGGTGCACTAGCTGGGGCAGAGCCAAACCCAAAGCCTCCTGTAATGCCCGTAGCTGGGGCTGTGCTGCTGCCTCCCAAGTTTAGCTTGGGCGCATTCCCCCTAGGAAAAAGAAAGAAAATTGTTTGTGACATCCCAGGACTAGGAGACAGCTTTCTTCCACAGTGTTTGCTGACAGCAAAAATCCTAACTCCAGAGACACATGTCAGGTTCATCTCTCACACTAACTACAGCTCATCTTTGACACAGAATATTGTCTCTCCAGTCCCTTCTCAGCCACAAGGCAAGTGACACAAAGCCAAGCCCCTCTTCACACCCACACAACACCTCTTCTCATTGCTATCAATAAGATCCAGGTTCTCGCTACCCTTCATTGCACTTCTATCAGCATTACCTAAAAAGCACCTGCCTAGGCAGAACCAGGATTGCCCTGGGATGTTTCATCACATTTTTACTCTACCTCAGAAAGGAGAAATCATTCTATACATTCCCATTCCAAAGTTCATAGCCTCTTGACACAAAAGAATGGTCTTGCTTGAGTAAAGAAAGATGCTGAATACCCCAAGCTTTGCCTGCAACACTAGAGACATCAAGACCTAATATACATACATTATAAACAAGACAACAAACTCTTTTCTTTTTCTCAGTTCAAACAGCCTAGGCTCCTATTCCAGAGGAAGCAGCAGAACCCCCAGCTTCCACCAAGGGAGCAGCTCCGGGGACTCACCCCAGGGAGAAGGCGGCGGGGGCGGCCGTGGCCGCGGGCTGCGCGCCGAAGCTGAAGGCGGCGGGGGCGGCGGGGGCCGCGGTGGCGGGGGCGGGGGCGGCCGTGGCGGGCGTGCTGAGCGAGAAGAGCGCGGCGGGCTGGCTGCCGGCGGCTGCGGGCGTCCCGAAGCTGAAGCCCCCCGAGGCGGCGGGCGTGGAGAAGGAGAAGGCGGCGCTGGCCGTGGTGGCAGCCGCCGTCTTGGGCGCGCCGAACGTGAAGCCGCCGCCCGCCGCGCCCGAGCCGAAGCTGAACTGGTTCATGGCGACCTGCGGGAGAAGGGCCGCGCCGCCGTCAGGCCCGGAGGCCCCCGGCAGGAAGGGGCCGGAGACGGGGCGCGCGCGCCGCCACTCACCGACCGCCGCCGTCGCCGCCTCCCTGCCCGCGCCGCACGCGCACAGCGCCCGCGCCTGCTGATGACGCTACTTACGCACGTCCGTCCGGCGGCGCGTGACGCGCCCTCGCCGCGCCCGCCCCTCGCCCTCACGGCCCAGTCGCCGGCAGCGCGCTCGCCACTCTTACAAGCTATTGGCTCTTTCCGACGCCGCTCAACGGACGCCACGCCGGATTGGCTCGCGGGAGGGGCTGGGCGGAGGGCCTCTCGTTGCTGCGGCAACGCGGGACGCGACCGGGGCCGGCGGCGGTCGGAGCGGGCGGTCGGAGCGGGCGGTCGGAGCGGGCGGTTGCAGGCGGCGGTGCGGCCGGGCCGGGGCCGCTGAGGCGCTGCGGGCGCGGGGCGGGGCGGGGGGTGATGGGCGCTGCGCGCGTTCCGCGGCGCCGCCCGCTCCTACGGGCGCGGGGCGCGGGGTGAGGGGCGCTGCGCGCGTTCCGCGGCGCCACCCGCCTCTGCGCCCGTAGGAGCGGGCGGCGCCGCGAGAGCCTCCGCAGAGCTCCGTAGGGACCGGAGGTGCCGCAGGGCAGGGGTCACAGAACCGGAGAATCATTATAAAATCATAGAATCATGGTTGGAAGAGACCTTCATATCACTGAGTCCAGTCATAAACCCACCCCACCGTGCCTGCTAAACCGTGTCCCTAAGTGCCTCATCTACACACTTCTTGATCACTGCCAGGGACGGTGACCCATCACCTCCCTGGGCAGCCTGTTCTGAGTCTTCACTACTCTTTTCATGTAGAAATTCGTCCTAATGTCCACCCTGAGCTTCTCCTGGTACAACCTGAGGCCATTTCCTCTTGTTCTATCTGTAGTTATTCTGGAGAAGAGATTGACCCCCCACCTCACTACAGCCTCTTTTCATGTAGTGGTAGAGAGCAATAAGGTCTCCCCTGAGCCTCCTCTTCCCCAGACTAAACAACCCCGGCTCCCTCAGCCGCTTCTCGTAAGGTCTGTGCTCCAGCCCCGCACCAGCTTCGCTGCCCTTCTCTGAACACGGACCCGTCTGGAAGCTCCCCGTGGTGCGGGGCAGAGCGGTGCTTCCCCCGCTGCTCCTGCCCCGCTTCCCTCGGCACCCACCGGGGCTCTGTTCTGCAGGCGGGCCACAGAGCAGGCTCCGCATTAGCGTGGGCTAATGAGCACTATTAGCCTAGAGCTGCCTCCACAACAAATGCACGTGGAGCCTGAGAGTCAGTAACCTGATATGGATACAGGCAGGTTATATTCCACTGTACATGAATGGGCATCTCATGGGAGTTTTGGACAAAGTTTGTCCTTCTGGAACACAGCAGGAAAATGGCTTGTGTTTGAGGAAGCCCAGTTGAGAAAAGGTGCTCTTCTTTCTTCATCTGTCACTTGTGCTTTTTGTGCAGGCAAGCAGTGGGTATGGATATAGATTTGGATGGTATTTCCTCAGTCTCTTCTCTGCAGTCCCTTGCCAAGCTACTTAGTGATCCTCAAGAAGATGATGATGATGACGATGGCTGTGGGGTAAGTCTTCTACAAGAAACGTTGCTTCTTCTATGTGTCGTACCGTTGTCTCACCTCCTTAACTAAGCAGCAGAAAATTTGGCTTTTCTCAGTGTGAATAAAGAAAATCTTACAAAGTTTTGGACCATCTGAAAAAGCTAGAAGTGGTTTTCAGAGTAAGAATCTCCTGAGGGAGAAATTAAAGAAGATGGACAGGGAATAGGAGAAGAGATGTCTATGGGATGGCAGGAAGATTTATTTTCTCAACTATAAAGAAAATAAGAAGGTGTAGTTGAAAGAGTGTTAGGTACTTCAGGTTTCCCCCTCTATTTCCCTGAAGTCTGCCAGAGACAAAGGCAATTGCAGCTCGATACAAAGGACTTCACACAAAGACAAAAGTTATTTCTTTAACTTTTGAGTAAAGATTAAAATAGCCAGAGGCAATGGAGGATTCTCATTCTGCATCCCAGGCATTGAAAAGCTGTGGAGAGAATTGATCACAGAAGTACAATAGACACATTGGAGATGGTAGAATAGGGAAGGGTAACTTATGATTCCAAGATGAGTGATTGTCTTGCCATTCTTTTATTCCAATTCATCTCAATATTATATGAAAACCACAGCATCTAGAAAATGTCGTTCATTTCCGCAATGTACTACTGCTGTTTTTATACAGGCATGCATGTGTGCAGGGAGAAATATCTGTGCCTGTGAGGCCCAGGAGGAAACACAGGTGCCAACAATCACAGTGCACAGGGCTGCAAGCAATGTTCAAAATTCCTAGAAAAGCCTTTTAGGATTTGAATGAATCTTTTTATGAGCGGGCACATGTCTCATTTCCCTTGAGCTTTCCTTGCTGTAGGTGGTAGATGTGGTCCTTCACATTTTAACTGCCCTTCAGCAATTTTATGTTTGCTTTTAAAGCTAGTATTATTGCTCTACATCTTTGCAGTAAACATCCACATTTTCAAGGAACTTGTTTACATCTTATTAATAAAAATGAATAACACTTCAGAGACAGAGATGAAAAATTGCCACAAGTGATGTCAATTAAGTCTGAGTCAATCTTCTGGGTAATTTGAAATCTTCATTTTGATTTAATTGAATGTTCTGTGCATATGAGGCATTACTATCAAGGCAGAGCATCTTCATATATATAGAAATGCTTCACATTGGCCTATTAGCACTAAAGTGATTCCTAATTAGATTAAAATGTTGTTGCCTCAAATGATCTTTAGTGTTAATAGGAATCCAAATGCCATGATGAAATTTGCATGTAGCACCCCAGGCTTATTGCACTGTTTTCATGGCACGGAAAGCAAGATGGTTTTGTCAAAATGCCATGGGAGCTAATACTCAAACATCTGTCCATAAGACATCTGAGGTCTGTTTAAACCCAGTGTACCAAGATCACTCTGCTAAGAGAGAGTGAGGAAGAGAGCATGTTCCATAGTTCAATTATAAAATCTATGAAGTGGAGAATAATTTTGGATTTCATCACTGATTTGATTGACGCTGGATAATATTGTTACTGGATGTTATTGTTATTAATCTAGGTTCTGTAAAAAATATTTAAAATTGCTTTTGTTTGTTTGTTTTCGTTTTTTTGCAGCCACACAGTTCTGTTAGTGCCATGGGTCCTGGTAATATTGGACCAGTAAAGAAGGAGACCGCTGGTAAGAAGGGCTGTTTAGCATTCAGACACACATTAGGGAAATAAAACAGCTGTCCTGAGAGTTACTGCTGACACAGCTTGCTTCAAGAACTGAATGGTCACTGGGCTTTGAGTTGAGAGGAAAGTAGCATTACTATTTTTACAATTACACTGTGAAACACTTCTTGAAAGCTGAAACATATATGAAGGGCAGTTTCAGAAGGTAGAAACCTCAAGCAGAGAAGATAAACCGGGTACATAATACAGCCTGATCATGAGCTGAGGGGAACCATAGCTAAGCAGTAAAAAGCTCTGTATAAGAACTGCCATCGAATTGTCAGTGCTTTCTCAGGGCAGACAGGGAGGATGGGCTTTTAAATATTCGTCTGAAAAGATCCTCACAAAATAAACTGCGCCGAACAGAGTTCATCCACCTCGGGAAGATGAAAAGCTACCAAGTGCACCACGAAGCAGACATGCCACATTCCCCTCAAAAGTGTCATAAACCTATTTACACCAAAGACTGGTAGAAAAATAACTACTAATAATTTCTTTGCCAGGAAACTCAGGGCAATTAAGGTGCATTATCTGACTCCAGATGTTCTGGCCGCATGTAGAAAGACAGACTTTCAAACAGCAAGAACCAAAACCTTGAGAGTTCTTAAATTTGTTTCTGCACCTTGGATTGTATCTGTGAAGGAAAGAAACCCAAATATAGTTTTAGCAAAGCTGATATAATATCATTCCTGGAGTTAATACTGTCACATATTGGTCATATATGAGCTGTAAGAAAGGTCATCAGCAAGGACCAGGGTGGGTGCAACGAACTGTAGCAAATATAACAAAGTAGACTGGTTTTGCTTGAGAATCCAAAAGTAATCAGAGATCTGACTATAAAAACCTTCAAGTTGAGGATTTACCAGGTGAATAAAAAAAAATACACTTTTTTTTCCATATTGGATAGGCATAAACCATGCTATTCTGCCAATGAACAATGTTCATGAGTCTTCAGTACCTTGTCTGAGTCATGTTCGATAGTTAATGGTAAGAACTGGATTTATATGAGGAAAAGTGATCCAGTTGTGAACATCTTTGCTCACTTAAAATCTCCCACCAGAGGGCTTGAGAAGACATAAATATTTCATGTACTTTAACATTACCCATTTTTAATGCTATATATTTTATGCCTGAAAGCAACATTTCCTTTACAGAGAGCTTGAATAAAGGAGATTTAAGGGAATAGAAGTGAAAGCATCTTCCATTTGCCAATTCTCATACATATGGTGTCCGTATGATACAGCTTTGTATCAAAATTATAGCCTGGAAAAGCATATGCTCTCGGAAAATCTAGGGGGAAAAAAGACATTCTAAAATATGATAGTTTCATTTCTTTCTTATCACCAGTTACAGGTACTGCTCAAGTGAAATCTGAAAGTAGTAAAACTATTTGGAATACAGAGGAGGTCCCAGAAGGATCAGAATTTGATGATACTTGGGATCCTAGGGAACAGCCAGAGTAAGTGCAAGCGAGCTGAGACTGCCTACAGAGCTTTGAGGGAAGCATGTTAAATAGCAGCTTCTGTGTTCGAGTAACAGACATGTGAAAAGCTTGCAGTGTGGATGGACAAGGAATGAGCACTGATGGTTGCCTTCACAGAAGCAGCAAGTGAAGAGGGATTTGTCATTCAGCTATCTCTCTGCATACTCTTATACATTTGCTTTTATTTTAAACTTATCACCTGCGAGGTATAGAACATAGTCTCCCCTTGGCCACAATGGATGTTTTTCTCATGCCACTTCATTCTTGCCTCTTCCCCTCCCTGGTGGGGAAGGGGTGGCGTGTACAAGTGATTATGTACTGCACTGTGCAGATAAGAAGAGTGTAAATCTTTCTAATAGTTCTTTGGAATAATTCACTGAAAATGGCCCAAAAAGAAAACAGGTGTTCTGAGAGTTGCATCCAGAGTAATTAGATTTTTTACTGACTGCGAGGAATTGTTACATATGCACATGACCACTGGAGATGTGAAGGAAACTTACTATACACTTATTTTTCCAATAGTATAGAGAATGACTCCATTTATTGTATTCAATTTACTAGGAGTAATATCTAATTATGATATTTAGTTATATTTCCTCATTTGTTAAATCTCAAGAGTAAGAGAACATGATTCCAGATTTTGTAGCTTTCAGAATTAGACAAATTAATTTGAAAGGGGAGAAAATCAATGTTGGCCAAATGCAAAATAATTAAATTAGGCAAGAAAACTGTTATTCTATTACTCCGAGAGTATGATGAATGACAAGACAGAACAGAGTCAGAGATGTAATTGTTCTTTTCCCAAGATGCTGCCTTGTTTGACTAGTTGATAATTACCATATTCATTTAGGATGCTTTCTCTGTTCCCTGATCCTAGGCTGCTTAGAGAGGTAGAGGAGGTAAAGTGAATACCTTGGAGGGTGGTGAGAATGTTCTACGTGTTTTACAGCCAACTGTGGCTCTGAAAATAAAACAAAATACAAAAACTCATGCAGATGGATTGAAGGCTTGAAGGGAGACTGGCAAGGAAGAGAGAGAATGTGGAGCATTGGTGTAAGGGTTTATGGTCAGTCCTTTGGGAAATACAGCCTCCTTTAGTCTCCTGCCCTTTCTCCAGGGTGGTGTGAAGCAACTAATGTTCCTCTCTGCCTCTCAGGTATGAGATTTTTTTCAAACAGCGGGTGGGAACAGAGGACATGTTCTTAGGGATGAGCAGGAAAGACGCCTCCACAGCCTGCTGTGAAGACATGGTGGTAAGCGAGCCCATGCCCAGCTCCTCTGGAGCCTTCCCTGCCACCTCCTCCTCTCCCTCTCGCCCCCTTCGCAATACGCAGAACTGAAACATCAAGCTCTGGCACAGCTTTTGGCCTCCTATGGGATTTTCTTGTATCTCTCCAGACAGTTTACAGAGTTACCAACTCTGTAAAGTCAAATGTATTAGATCTTTTCCCATCTATTATATGACCTGGGACTTTGATGCTTTCTGAAGCTCAGGAGAGACGTAACTGCTGTATGCTTATTCTAGCTGACAATAAGCTTTTTCCAGCTTACAATAAACAGGCTTTTGGGTGGATGGAGAATACCTGTCAAATATACTATCAGTTCAAGATTTTGTAGAAAATAAGGTATCGATGCATCGCAGCTATTGAAAACAACGATTAGCATTTTCTCATATTTTCTGTAATGCAGATAGCCTGTTCATATTGCTCTTTGACATGAGCATCAAAATGATTATGAAAATATGAGATCTTTTATGGTTTGTAGGGTTGACAGCTAATCTCAGCTTTACTCTGCTTCTTATTTCAGATTAAAATCAAACTGCCAGAGACAAAGTTCTCAGACATCACTTTAGATCTCCAGGATAAAGTTCTTGATCTTCGAACTCCTCAAAAGTAAGAGAATTGGAATTGGTAAAGGTGTAGTTAATAACTTATTGAAACGGGAGTTTAACCAAACCTTCAATAAAATACTTTGTGGAAAGCAAATGTAAAGATGTAGATCAAATTATTAATTGCACAGGAGAAATAAATACAGATTACAAAAAAGTACTATAGTCAATTTTTAGGTTCATAATGTGGTAGGTTTAAAGCCTCTAATACCAGTCTAGCAAGAATAACCTTAAAACAGTTTTTGCCTGCTGAAACAGGAACCCTCAAAGGCCTAAAATATGACTGCAGTCTTGAAGAACTACTTGGGAATTTGTTTTATAAGTGTTAATTTATATATATGCACAAACGAAGATAAAACTCTGCAGATATAGTTTAGAGGTTAGGAGTGGAATTACATCTATGCCTGGTTATGCAGAGAGGGATGGAATTATTGCCAGGTTGTCCTAAAGAGATTTTCCTTGAGTTCTTGCTTTTAATAGGATTGTTTCATAACTACAACAAAGGCAGCTAAGCTCTGACTGACATACTGGGATTCTCACAGGCTTCTTTCATATTTCCCACAGTGTGGGATAGTTAAAAATCAATTACCGAACCCCTAGTTAGAAAAAGTTACAGCTTTATGCAATACTGCAGGTGTAGGAAAAAACTCCTTTTTCTTTTGCAATTCTACTCTTTGGTGACTTAAATCTAGTATTGTCTTCTTAGTATCCAGATGTCTCAAGTCGTAAGCGTAGCAAATAAACTATTTGCTGTAACTCACTGGAAGGGGACTTTCAGTGAGTTCAAGATCCAGCCTTCCTGTGTATGTCAGGTGCCTCAGATCACCTAGTAGATCACCACTGAATTGATCTCCACTGTGAGTTTTTTTTTTAAAAAAAGCACAGATACTTTATAACCCTAAGTCCACTCTCATGCCTGCACTTTACTTTGTAGTATACACATGTCCCTTGCTTAACTGGACTGGAGAAAACTTCTAATTAGGCTACACCAGTTACTTCTTTAGTTTCTTTATTTAGTAGGGAAGACAAGCTCATAAAGACACATGTTCAGGCCCTAGGCATTTCTGGGATTTATTTTTTCATCTGCCAATATAGCATTCTCCATGCTATATCCCCCTTCCCCTGCATTTACAGTGCAGCGTCACACAGAAGTGACAACTGTGGAGAGAACCCACAGTCCGTAGTTGGAAGTTGTGTCTTAGTCGCAACCAAGGGAAAGAGCAGTGTTGGAAATATTCCAGGGCCTTGGGTACTGCAGATGGCCCACACCCTGTCTTGAGTGGGCAAATATGCTAAATTAGTGTTGCTGGTTATCCTGTGATAGGTGAACTGGTAGAGTAAGTTTTCAGTTGTTCACCCAGTCTCAGGCATCGCAACCAACTGTGTCCTGTTTTATAGGAAGCTGTTGCTGCACCTTCCCCACCCAGTGGACAGCAAGAATGGAAAAGCTCATTTTCTCTCTGAAGAGGAGATCTTGGAAGTCACCTTGAGGATGACAAGGGAGTTTGACTACATCAATTTTGCCTAATGCATAAAGAAGTCGGGAAAAAATTCAAAAAGTGATCCCTGTACATTTGAAGTCTTCTAAAGTACTGGTCATCAAATAGTAGATTTCCCCTTGAACAGCCCAGGAGGAAAATCTCTGGAGAAATTAAATGAGTTAGCAGGAAAAAAAGAGAAAGGAAAAGATGTATTTAAAGCACCTACAGAATGTGCAAGCTGGGCCTGCGCACCTCTTCTGCAGCTCTGGTTAAAATTGTGCTATCTTCAGTCTGATTCAAGCCTGGGAGCTGGGCGGTAGGTGATGATCAGCACAGTGAGGCACTGACCCAATGCTGTTTCTTTGAAGGGATAGGAGTCCTGCCTGGCTTCCTATTAGAGAAGTTGAGATCAAGGCAAGTCCAGAATTCACTTTTAGCTATTTCTAGCTGGATATCTGTAAGCTTTTCAGGAGTTTAATTTTCAGATCTGAGGCTTATTTACATTGGCAGAAGAAGACACCCTGCTAGACGGTTGAACAGCTTGGCTCTTTTGAATAAGTTTTGACAATATGCGTTCCAGTGTCCTCCATTCACATGCTCTCCAGCTATTCTTCTGATCTTCCTTAATAAAAGTTTGTTCTAATAAACTGTTCCAAGTTGCTCCCATGCTGCCTTCCTGAAATTATATACTGACTTTCTAAAAAGTGACATAAGAGGAATTCTGAATAACAAAGCTTCATTCCCTTAAAGGACTGAAGCAGGACATTTCTCTTCATAAGACATATGATGTGTGAGGACATTTTAAAGGCAGTGTATTTTCCAAATTTATGTTGCAAATTCCTTGTCACCAGGTGGCAGAGCAGCTCATGATAGTTCCGACTTTTATTTTTCCCCCCAAAATACCGAGTTTCAGAGCACCTACAAATCTGTTAATATCTAGTGTCGGGTATATATTCTGTATTTGTCCACTTATCAGTTTGTCTCAATTTAACTATTTCAACCTTCCCATCTAAATCGTATCCATCAAAAATGCAAGCACATTTAGAGACCAATTCTTGACAGTGTAAGACTATTTATTTCTACGAAAATTTCCTCTGTGCAAGGAGATGATTGATTCCATGTATGAATAGCTGTCCCTCCTGAAGTAGTCCTGAATAGTTGGCCCTCCTGAAGTCCATCATTGCAAGGCTACTTACAGCCCTGCCACCTCCTCGTTGGATCCTGAACTCCACCAACTCATGGTCACTGCAGCCAAGGCTACCCTCCACCTTCACATCTCCTACAAGTCCCTCTCTATTTGTTAGCACGAGGTCCAGTAGCCCACCTCTCCTCGTTGGCTCCTCCACAACCTGCATCAAAAATTTATCGTCAACGCTCTGCAGGAACCTCCAGGACTGTTTGTGCCTGGCCGTGTTGTCCTTCCAGTTGATGTCGGGGTAGTTGAAGTCCCCCATGAGAACCAGGGCCTGGGACCGTGGGGCAATATCCAGCTGACTACAGAAGGCCTCATCAACCCCCTCGTCCTGGTCAGGTGGCCTGTAGCAGACACCCACCACAGTGTCTCCCACATTAGTATGCCCTTTAACCCTTACCCACAAGCTCAATACATATGACATGTGAGGACATATTTAAGGCAGTGTTATTTTCCAGTTCCGTATTGCGAATGTGGTGTCTGTGCAGGTGGCAGAGCAGCAACAAAGCTCGTCATAGTTCAGATTTTCTTCTCCCTCAAAATATCCAGGTTCAGAGCACCTGGAAATCTTACTCAATATCTATTGTTGGGTATATTTCCTTTATTTGTCCACTTAACAGTTTGTCTCAATTTAACTATTTCAACCTTCCCGTCTAAATCGTATCCATCAAAAATGCAAGCACATTTAGGCACCAGTATCTTGACAGTGTAAGACTGTAAGACTATTTATTTCTATGAAAATTTCCTCTGTGCAAGGAGATGATTGATTCCATGTATGAATAGCTGATGATTCAAAAGTCTTTTGTTGAGATCCACTGTCTCCAGCGCCGGCTTCCAGGCTCATCAGCTCCGGTGCTCCCAGCCTCAGTGTGGGAGAGACCCCGAGAGCTGCTGCTAGTAACCAGCGCTGGGCCCCGCGGGCTGGGCCTCCTTTGGATCCTTATTGCCCGGGTGCCCCGAGCAGGTGGCCGTGCACGATGGTGGCGCCAGCCCGAGATGGAGGAGCTCAGCGCGGGTGGGCGGGCTGGAGGGACAGGGCCCTCCTGGTGTCGGTGCGAGCTCTTGCTCACAGGGGTCGCCCGGCTCTGGACGCAGGCAGATGTTATGGCCTATTTGGCGGCAGGCGCCTGGGGGGTTCCCCGGTCACGGGTCTGAAATGGGAGCAGAGGTTGTGGGGGCAGCCCCAAAGGAGCAGCAGAAGCTGCCGTGAGCTCCTCAAGAGGCGCCCGGAGCCGCCCCGTCCTGAGGGGGCAGCACAACCAGGCGAACAGGCATCTGCCTTTGTGGGGGTGATCACCTGCCCAGAGAGCAGCATCCGCGGAGCCCGGGGAAGGCGGCAGGGATGACAGGAAGAGGCCGCCAAAGGAGTCGGCCTCCTGCTCCTCCCAGCTGCTGCCGAGCTCTAGGATGTCGGGGCTCGGGGAAGCGCACCTGGAGCACGGGCGCTGCCGGTCCGGGTGCTGGGAATAAAGCACCAGTGGATGAGCTGTGTGCTGGGGGGAGTGTGAGCAGAGGAAGGATTGAAGGGACACGTTTGGGTGGAGATTTGTGTCCCAGGGACAGAAGCAAACTCACCTCTCGGCAGTGGCCAAGAAGCTGCTGCAGCAGGGCCTCAACTTCCTCCTCAGGAGACCTAGGGATCACACAGAGAGGTTTTCCTTGTCCTTTTGAAAGGCAGGATGGTAGTTGTTGACTTTAAGGTGGCTAAAGCCAAGGTCTCTGTGCTTCCAGCTTGGGCTTTACCTGGCCCTGTGAGGCACCTGGCAGGAAAGGGCCCTGAGAAGGATGGTAGCTAGTTGGGTTTAACCCGGTTATGAGTAATGCTGGGAGTCCTTCAGCTGCTGCGTTTGCAGCCTGCTGAGCGCTGCTATCGGCTCCCCTGCACGCGGTGGCTCTCCCTTCCCGCCCCTCTTTCTGCCGGGGCAGCCGTGGAGCAGGAGGGTGGCAGCACTGGGGGCAGCACTAGAAGGGAGTCGCTCTGAGGGGAACCCCGACTGACCCTGTGAGAGGCCAAACTAGGGATGGCCGCACTGGGACCTCCTTTGCACCTTATCACTTTATAAGGGAGGTGAATTTTAAACGTTACTTTCGTTTCCTGCAGTTGTTCTTGCAACACAGCCAGAAGGACAAGAAAATGAAGGGGACAGGAGTGCCGATGGTCACAATGTTCAACATTGTGAACCACCTGGCGTGAGCCCCCGTGCCGGAGTCCACATCCTGGAAGCCACGGTGAAAGATGACTGCAAAATAAAGGGCAGACATCAGAGTTGGTATCAAACGTGCTGCTGGGGGAGGGCAAAGGGAGCAGGAGGAGGAGGAGGGCTGAAGTGTGAGGAGCCCAAGCAGCAGCACCCGCGTTGCAGCCGGGGGGCCGGGGCATCCCACCCCGTGCGGGATGCCGTGTGCTGGAGCGGTTTGGTGCTGTGCCCTGAGGAAACGCCCCGTTGTTCTCCCGCACCCCGTTCCTTTCGGTGGAGCTGCTCCTGCTCTCATGCCCCCTCCCTCGGCACTGGGGAAAAGGGGAGCAGGAGCCTGTCAGGAGCAGGACCCAGCAGTGCTGGGACGAGGCTGGGCAGATGCTCTTGTGCGCCCAGTGTGGGCAGCCTCAGAGGGACCCTCGACAATCCAACCCTAGCAAACATCAGTGGGCAGAGGAGGTTTCCCGTTGCAGTACGCACCTTCACGCGATGGTGAAGCCTCTCTCTCGTTGGGAATCGGGATCCCTTGTGCAAATGCACACAGGAAAGCGCACACTAATACAGAGAAGACAGCCATGGCTGCGCCTTCTCCGCAAGGCGTGTGCGCCAATGAGCCCTGGCAACGGGGCCCTTGGTTGTCCCTGCAGCACTGTGACATCACTGGTGATGCAGGGACCTTGCGAAGGTGTCCTGAGCGCCTCAGAAAGGGCCTCTGAGCTGCGCGTGGCCTCCTGGTTGCCCCCGAGGTGCCCTGGACCAGGGGGCTCCCGGTGCCACCTGCTGTTTGTCCCCTCTGTGCTCCTCCTGGTGCCCTTGGAGGGGAAGGTCCTTCACAGGCCGGGCTGTGCAGAGGAGCCTCTGTAGAGAACGGCAGGCCTGGAGGAGGCCAGAGCCAGGCCACAAGACGAGCTGGCTCCCTCCATTTCCCCACAGTGAAACAATAATCACAGTAGAAGAGCAGCCCTGTAAGGAAGGGTTTAAATGGGTACATCTCCTTTTCACCCCATGGCAGGGAAAGGTTTTCCCCGATGGAACGGAGGCTGCTGTGACCTTCCCTTTGCTTCTTCATCCACCGAGGCAGGAAAAGCACTGCCTGAAATTCATTTTTAGGGTGCCACGCTCTCTGTTATCGCTATGATAATATAAACCTCATACTATAATGAAAAATGGCGTATGGTTGCGGCCCCACAACGCTGCTACACAAGCCAAGCACATTGTTCCCAATGCTGGTAGGGAGGAGATGATCTAGGAAAGCACTAGCGAATCTCTGTAACTAGAGAAGCTACAGGAAACATAACCATCAATGCCTTAATACTTGTATATCACACGGTATCTGGTATTGTCAGACTGCTTTGCAGAAGAGTGTGTGCCTCAAAATGGCTGCTTTTACACCAGTCATTTTCAACAAATGACTCCTGCTGTACACCAGAGAGCCAACCTCACCAAAGTTCGGCACAGCTCTGGACAGGAGCCTCCGCTCACCTTCCCCGGTGGCTTTTTCCTTTTTTAAACCCTCAATGAACAGAAGAAATAACTACAGAATCAAATATATGACAAATGCCAAGGCAGCCATCATGACCACCTAGAGAACGTTCATAATCTCACCTGGAATTTCGTATCCTGGTGACCCCCTATTGGAATTTGGTGCCAGTGCAGTTACTGTGACAAAGCTTTAAAGAGATATGGATGGCAACAAGGCCCAAGGCTCTCATACTGTCCAACCCTCCAGCTGAACCACTAAGTCACATGGATGTGGATGTAACTTGCAACTTGACTAGCACAGGGGTCAACTTTCCCAAAGCCTTAAATTACAAAGCCATGAGCTATGCGCGTGGTGCTAGTGTGAAATGCAATATTTAGATATGCAGCAGCAGCAGAAGACAGACCCTGCTGGACTGTTGCACAGCTTGGCTCTTTTGAATAAGTTTTGACAATATGTGGTCCACTGTCATCTATTCCCCTGCTCTCCAGCTAGTCTTCTGATCTTCCTTAATGAAAGTATGTTCTAATAAACTGTTCCAGGTAGCTCCAACTCTGCCTTCTTTATCATATGCTAACTTTCTAGAACTGATACAAGAAGAATTTTGAATGACAAAACTTCATTCTCTTAAAGGACTGAAGCATGACAGCTCTCTTTCTAATCATAGAATCGTAGAATAGAATCATAGAACGCTTAAGGTTGGAAGGGACCTCTAGAGTCCCTGCATCCCCCTGCACATGCAGGGTCACCTAGAGCACGTGGCACAGGACTGTGTCCAAGCGGGTTTGGAAGATCTCCAGAGAAGGAGACTCCACAACCTCTCTGGGCAGCCTGTTCCAGGGCTCTGTCACCCTCACTGTTAAAAATTTTTTCCTTAAGTTCCTGTGGAACTTTTGGTGCTTCAGTTTGTGGCCATTACCGCTAGTTCTGTCGGCGGCCACCAGTGAAAAGAGGCCAGCACCATCCTCCTCACTGCCTCCCTTGAGGTACTTCTAGACACTGCTCAGGTCTCCTCTCAGCCTTCTCTTCTCCAGGCTGAACAGGCCCAGCTCCCTCAGCCTCTCCTCGTAGGGCGGATGTTCCAGGCCCCTGATCATCCTTGCGGCCCTGCGCTGGACTCTCTCCAGCAGCTCCACGTCCTTCTTATACTGTGGAGCCCAGACCTGGACACAATACTCCAGATGTGGCCTCACCAGGGCTGAGTAGAGGGGCAGGATCCCCTCCCTTGACCTGCTGGAGACGCTCTTCTTAATGCACCCCAGGATCCCATTGGCCTTCTTGGCCACAAGGGCACACTGCTGCCTCATGGTCAACTTGTCATCCACCATGACACCCAGGTCCCTCTCTGCAGAGCTGCTCTCCAGAAGGTCGGTCCCCAGCCTGTGCTGGTGTCTGGGGTTATTCCTCCCCAGGTGCAGGACCTTGCACTTGGCCTTGTTGAATTGCATGAGGTTTTTCACTGCCCAGTTGTCCAGTCTGTCCAGGTCCCTCTGGATGGCAGCGCAGCCATCCGGGGTATCAGCTACTCCTCCCAGTTTTGTATAATCAGCAAACTTGCTGAGGGAGCACTCTGTGCCTTCATCCAGGTCATTGGTGAATAAATTGAACAGGACTGGACCAAGAACTGACCCCTGGGGGACCCCACTAGCTACAGGCCTCCAACTAGACTTGGCACCGCTGATGACCACCCGTTGAGCTCTGCCATCCAGGCAGTTCCTAATCCACCTCACTGTGCACTCATCTATCCCACACTTCCAGAGCTTGCCCAGGAGGATGTTGTGAGGGACGGTGTCAAAAGCCTTGGTGAAATCAAGATAGACGACATCCACCGCTCTCCCCTCATCTATCCAGCCAGTCATTCCATCATAGAAGGTTATCAGGTTAGTCAAGCAAGATTTCCCCTTGGTGAATCCATGCTGACTACTCTTGAGCACCTTCTTGTCCTCCATATGCCTGGAGACAACAGCCAGTATGAACCGTTCCATCACTTTTCTGGGGACAGAGGTGAGGCTCACTGGCCTGTAGTTGCCTGGGTCCTCCTTCTTGCCTTTCTTGAAGACTGGTGTGACATGGGCTTTCTTCCAGTCCTCTGGCACTACCCCGTTCTCCAGGATCTTTCAAAGATGATGGAGAGCGGCTTAGCTATGACCTCTGCCAGCTCCTGCAGCACTCTGGGGTGCATCCCATCAGGGCCCATGGATGTGTGGGTATTGAGTTTCCTTAGGTGCTCTCTGACCCAATCTTCCTCTGCCCAGGGCGAGTCTTCCTCTCTCCAGACTTCTTCTCTTGTCCCTAGGGCCTGGGGACTCTAAAGGGCTGCCCTTGGTAAACACCGAAGCAAAGAAGGAATTCAGCAACCCTGCTTTTTCTGCGTTATTCATAACCAGAGTGCCCATCCCATTCACCAGCGGATCCACATTTTCCCTGATCTTCCTTTTGCTGTTAATATGTTTGAAGAAGTTTTTCTTGTTATTTTTGAAGTCCCTTGCCAGATTGCGTTCCAACTGCGCCTTAGCTTTCCTTGTCACAGTTCTGTCTTCCCTGAGAAATATGTTCCTGTATTTCTCCCAGGGGGCCTGTCCCTTTTTCCACATTCTGTATACCACCTTCTTCTGCTTGAGCATTGCCACAAGCTCCCTGCTCATCCACGCAGGTCTCCTGCCCCCTCTGCCTGACTTCTTACACACAGGGGTGCACTGTTGCTGGGAATGGAGGAAGTGCCACTTGAAAACTAACTAGCTCTCTTGGGCCCCCCTGCCTTCTAGAGCTCTAGCCCATGGGATTCTTCTGAGGAGGTCTCTGAAGAGGCTAAAGTTGGCCCTCCTGAAGTCCATCATTGCAAGGCTACTTACAGCCCTGCCACCTCCTCGTTGGATCCTGAACTCCACCAACTCATGGTCACTGCAGCCAAGGCTACCCTCCACCTTCACATCTCCTACAAGTCCCTCTCTATTTGTTAGCACGAGGTCCAGTAGCCCACCTCTCCTCGTTGGCTCCTCCACAACCTGCATCAAAAATTTATCGTCAACGCTCTGCAGGAACCTCCAGGACTGTTTGTGCCTGGCCGTGTTGTCCTTCCAGTTGATGTCGGGGTAGTTGAAGTCCCCCATGAGAACCAGGGCCTGGGACCGTGGGGCAATATCCAGCTGACTACAGAAGGCCTCATCAACCCCCTCGTCCTGGTCAGGTGGCCTGTAGCAGACACCCACCACAGTGTCTCCCACATTAGCCTGCCCTTTAACCCTTACCCACAAGCTCAATACATATGACATGTGAGGACATATTTAAGGCAGTGTTATTTTCCAGTTCCGTATTGCGAATGTGGTGTCTGTGCAGGTGGCAGAGCAGCAACAAAGCTCGTCATAGTTCAGATTTTCTTCTCCCTCAAAATATCCAGGTTCAGAGCACCTGGAAATCTTACTCAATATCTATTGTTGGGTATATTTCCTTTATTTGTCCACTTAACAGTTTGTCTCAATTTAACTATTTCAACCTTCCCGTCTAAATCGTATCCATCAAAAATGCAAGCACATTTAGGCACCAGTATCTTGACAGTGTAAGACTGTAAGACTATTTATTTCTATGAAAATTTCCTCTGTGCAAGGAGATGATTGATTCCATGTATGAATAGCTGATGATTCAAAAGTCTTTTGTTGAGATCCACCGTCTCCAGCGCCGGCTTCCAGGCTCATCGGCTCCGGTGCTCCCAGCCTCGGTGTGGGAGAGACCCCGAGAGCTGCTGCTAGTAACCAGCGCTGGGCCCCGCGGGCTGGGCCTCCTTTGGATCTTTATTGCCCGGGTGCCCCGAGCAGGTGGCCGTGTGCGATGGTGGTGCCAGCCCGAGATGGAGGAGCTCAGCGCGGGCGGGCGGGCTGGAGGGACAGCGCCCTCCTGGTGTCGGCGCGAGCTCTTGCTCACAGGGGTCGCCCGGCTCTGGACGCAGGCAGATGTTATGGCCTATTTGGCGGCAGGCGCCTGGGGGGTTCCCCGGTCACGGGTCTGAAATGGGAGCAGAGGTTGTGGGGGCAGCCCCAAAGGAGCGGCAGAAGCTGCCGTGAGCTCCTCAAGAGGCACCCGGAGCCGCCCCGTCCTGAGGGGGCAGCACAACCAGGCGAACAGGCATCTGCCTTTGTGGGGGTGATCACCTGCCCAGAGAGCAGCATCCGCGGAGCCCGGGGAAGGCGGCAGGGATGACAGGAAGAGGCCGCCAAAGGAGTCGGCCTCCTGCTCCTCCCAGGTGCTGCCGAGCTCTAGGATGTCGGGGCTCGGGGAAGCGCACCTGGAGCACGGGTACTGATGGTCCGGGTGCTGGGAATAAAGCACCAGCAGGTGAGCTGTGTGCTGGGGGGAGTGTGAGCAGAGGAAGGTTTGAAGGGACATGTTTGGGTGGAGATTTGCGTCCCAGGGACAGAAGCAAACTCACCTCTCGGCAGTGGCCAAGGAGCTGCTGAAGCAGGGCCTCAACCTCCTCCTCAGGAGACCTAGGGATCACACAGAGAGGTTTTCCTTGTCCTTTTGAAAGGCAGGATGGCAGTTGTTGACTTTAAGGGGGCTGAAGCCAAGGTCTCTGTGCTTCCAGCTTGGGCTTTACCTGGCCCTGTGAGGCACCTGGCAGGAAAGGGCCCTGAGAAGGATGGTAGCTAGTTGGGTTTAACCCGGTTATGAGTAATGCTGGGAGTCCTTCAGCTGCTGCGTTTGCAGCCTGCTGAGCGCTGCTATCGGCTCCCCTGCACGCAGTGGCTCTCCCTTCCGCCCCTCTTTCTACCGGGGCAGCAGTGGAGCAGGAGGGTGGCAGCGCTAGGGGCAGCACTAGAAGGGAGTCGCTCTGAGGGGAACCCCGACTGACCCTGTGAGAGGCCAAACTAGGGATGGCCGCACTGGGACCTCCTTTGCACCTTATCACTTTATAAGGGAGGTGAATTTTAAACGTTACTTTCGTTTCCTGCAGTTGATCTTGCAACACAGCCAGAAGGACAAGAAAATGAAGGGGACAGGAGTGCCGATGGTCACAATGTTCAACATTGTGAACCACCTGGCGTGAGCCCCCGTGCCGGAGTCCACATCCTGGAAGCCACGATGAAAGATGACTGCAAAATAAAGGGCAGACATCAGAGTTGGTATCAAACGTGCTGCTGGGGGAGGGCAAAGGGAGCAGGAGGAGGAGGAGGGCTGAAGTGTGAGGAGCCCAAGCAGCAGCACCCGCGTTGCAGCCGGGGGGCCGGGGCATCCCACCCCGTGCGGGATGCCGTGTGCTGGAGCGGTTTGGTGCTGTGCCCTGAGGAAACACCCCGTTGTTCTCTCGCACCCCGTTCCTTTCAGTGGAGCTGCTTCTGCTCTCATGCCCCCTCCCTCGGCACTGGGGAGAAGGGGAGCAGGAGCCTGTCAGGAGCAGGACCCAGCAGTGCTGGGACGAGGCTGGGCAGATGCTCTTGTGTGCCCAGTGTGGGCAGCCTCAGGGGGACCCTTGAAAATTCATCCCTAGCCAACGTCGGCAGGCAGAGGAGGTTTCCCATTGCAGTACGCACCTTCACGCGATGGTGAAGCCTCTCTCTCCTCAGGAATCGGTATCCCTCGTGCAAAAGCACACAGGAAGGCGCACACTAGCACAGAGAATACAGCCATGGCTGCTCCTTCTCTGCAAGGCGTGTGCGCCAATGAGCCCCGGCAACGGGGCCCTTGGTTGTCCCCGCAGCACTGTGACATCACTGGTGATGCAGGGACCTTCTGAAGGTGTCCTGAGCGCCTCACAAAGGGCCGCTGAGCCGCGCGTGGCCTCCTGGTTGCCCCCGAGGTGCCCTGGACCAGGGGGCTCCCGGTGCCACCTGCTGTTTGTCCCCTCTGTGCTCCTCCTGGTGCCCTTGGAGGGGAAGGTCCTTCACGGGCCGGGCTGTGCAGAGGAGCCTCTGTAGGGAACGGCAGGCCTGGAGGAGGCCAGAGCCAGGCCACAAGACAAGCTGGCTCCCTCCATTTCCCCACAGTGAAACAATAATCACAGTAGAAGAGCAGTCCTGTAAGGAAGGGTTTAAATGGGTACATCTCCTTTTCACCCCATGGCAGGGAAAGGTTTTCCCCGATGGAACGGAGGCTGCTGTGACCTTCCCTTTGCTTTTTCATCCACCGAGGCAGGAAAAGCCCTTCCTGAAATTCATTTTTAGGGTGCCACACTCTCTGTTATCGCTATGATAATGTAAACCTCATACTATAATGGAAAACGGCGTATGGTTGCGGCCCCACAACGCTGCTACACAAGCCAAGCAAGTTGTTCCCAATACTGGTAGGGAGTAGATGATCTAGGAATGCACTAGTGAATCTCTGTAACTAGAGAAGCTACAGGAAACAGAACCATCAATGTCTTAATACCTTTAAGCGAATACACCTGTGTTGAAAGGCAGCCCAGATCTTTGTTATTGCACACTGGAAGTGACATGGGCTGTTCTCTTCCCCACTGCCTCACAGTGCCCATGCCAGAACTATAGGATAGGATCTACAGAAAAAACTTACGTAATTCTGACTCGATAAGTACCCTACCCAATTTACATCTGTAAATACAAGCCTTTTCTGTCACAGAGTTTCAAAATGACTCACCAGCTATTCCTTAAATAACGGTTCCTAACACATCCATCTTCATCTTCAAGGCAGACCTAAATATACAAAATTTCTACTGATCTTAAAGACTAAATGGGGTTCTAACCACACAATCTTTGATTTTATGCACGACAATTTTTACAAGACAAGAGTAAATACAGAAACTGAGAACTTCATATAGGAAAAGGAGTTAGTTAACCTTTATTTTATTTCTCCATAGTCCCAAGCTTGACAGGTGTAGAAAAATATTTTGGAAGTCTAGTAGACAAATTTACCAATGCTAAATAGCCCTTTCCTCTGACCATTTGGGCAATTCTAGATACATCTGTACAAGCATTAGCTCTTTTTTTTTTTTTTTTCTTAATGAAAGATTTTGCCAAACTAGGAACAATAGGCTACAGTGAAAAACCTTGAACCATCAAAGCATGCACATTAAGGTATCTCCCAAAAAGTTAAATTAAGAAAAAAAAAAAAAAAGGCAAAAAAACCCGACCTTGACACACATGTAGAGGAGGAAACAATTTACAATAATTATAGGGAAAAAATAATTAACTAAAAGCAAGTTAAAGCAATTTTTGTAAACTATCTGTGGATAAGTTAAAATATCTATGGCACAATTTTTCACAAAAAATTAAGGCAAAGACCAACATTTTATATAAAAATAGCTCAGTGGACTTCTAAAGAAGGAAATAAACATTGCTCATGATGACTCTGTTAATACAAGATTATAAATGCCCTTATACATACAGACAAAAATCAGTACAAACATGTGGAATATTTCACTAGGCATCCATCTTTCAAATAAGTCCAGATTGTATGTCCTAGATTATCCTGGAGGTACTTCAGTTCAAGATTTGTGGTAGTTCCCTTGCTACACATACTGGTACAAATAATAGAAATGCAAAATAAATACTGATTTTCACAGAGAAATTCGGTGATACACTCAGGTTCCAAAGCTTTCCAAACTGGCCCAAAACAAAATGATACTACTTTTAAACCAGGTTAGTATCTTATGTTTTGCAGGCTAATGGAAACCTCCAATTTGTATGATAATATCTAAACTTCCAGAAATCAAACTGATGCCCTTATTGTAACTAAAACAGAAATTATGATGGCTGAAGAATTATTATCTCTTCATAAATACAGCAGCTTATACGCCACAATTAGAAATACAGTTACTATGGGCATTTTAATGTATTTTCAAGACCAAAAGGTAGCAGCTTTGCAAAGAGTTATTCTATAATCAATATCTATATTGATGTATTTAATACACAATACATAATGAAATAGTAAGACTTACAAAAATAAGAGAAGATAAAATCTATTTTAGAAGAATTATATTAAGATTTCAATTGAAATACTTTTTTAGAGGCTAACATGATGATTGAGTTCAGTTAGTGTACATTATAAATATGCCTATGGATATGGTTCACACTTTCTCAGTAATTCTTAGAAATAACCACAGAAGCAACACAATTCCTATTAGAGAGAACAATCTATCCCCAAAGCACTTCACTGGATTTGCCATGGCTTTATCAACTTTGCTTCAGAAAATCTGAAAATAAAATGGGAGCTGTTGTCTTCAGAGCTGAAGAACTTCTTCATTTTATTTTCACATTTTTAATAATCTTTCCATCTCCAAATCTTTATTTTCATCTGAAATGCCTCTTTGTAGCTAGGTCCCTCCCCTGCATCTGTTTAAGAGGTCCGTGCAGTCTACAAACCCTCCCGGCACACGTTTCACAGCAACACATGTGCTGAGGAAAGGTTACAGAAACTTCATCCTCTGCCGTGACCTCCACTACAAAACATGGCCCACGTTTTCGTTTAAACCTTAGTTTGACTCAGTTTAATGCCAGCTTTAAGCAAGCCCAGATGCTTCCTATGAAGCCCCTACACATATTATGTAAAAACAGAAGACGAAGCAAAAGCTGAAACAAATATATGAGGACAAATTTACGAAAAGCACCAACTCTTGAAAATGTTAAATCCCATCCATTTTTGTTACCTTCCTGAGACGCATTATTTGACTGCTCTCTCTCATAGAAGTTCATGTATTATACTGAGAAATGTTATGACAATCCTCTAGAACCAGAACATTTCTGATATCCATACGGCAACAGTTGTACCAAAACACGACATCTAGCCCATTTACTGCCAATTAATCATTGAGCCTAGTAATAATATTGATCATCTGTAACATATGCTATGCTTTTCTCCCCAATATCATAGCTTTATTATTTCCTTGTCAATAGTTTGTGTTTTCAAGACAAATACATAAAATAGTACTGAAATTAAAGAAAAGCACTAATTTATCACAATTTAAACTAAAAAATAAGCACAAAATTGAAGAATGCATATTGGAAATAATTTATTGCCTATAAAAAGTTTAAAAATTCTAAAATTCACATTTTTGTGTGGTTTTAAAGGTGATGTTATGTTTCAGAGGTAGTGTGTGTAAAGTTCAATACAGAACTTGAAAAAAAAATTATTTACTTAGTTCAGTAATACAGTATAATGCTCATTATAGCCACAGCAATGACCTGAAACCTTTTTTTAAAAAATATTTCTTCTTATTCTTAAGAATATATTCTTAAGAATTTCTGTCTTGAAGATGGTGGCCCATTTGCTTTAGAACAACCGCCACCACCACATGCCAAAGTCTCTTCTCCTCTTGTGTCTGTTGTCTTCTGAGCAAGGTGCCAGCTGCTAGCTTACAGAGGAATTTAATTTTTAGTCAGAATAAAACCCTATTCTACCATAGAAAGAACTGATTTTACACTTTTGCCCCTCCTCCCTTCATAACTTAAGATTTAACATTTGACCAATGTGCTGAAATATGAATTGGGTAGACAAGTCAAACACCATAAAGCAGCTTCTCCCCTCCAGTAACTAGCTAGAGTTTTCTCACAGCCCATTGTCTATTTTGATCAGGTATCCCACAACTGATCCACTTACCAACTAAGATTTTGGCAGAAAAAGCACA
The DNA here is from genome assembly GCF_059628265.1 of Tinamus guttatus. Classification (NCBI taxonomy): domain Eukaryota; kingdom Metazoa; phylum Chordata; class Aves; order Tinamiformes; family Tinamidae; genus Tinamus; species Tinamus guttatus. The sequence goes on along the minus strand of NW_028288821.1, from coordinate 13,120,650 downwards.
GTCGTGAATCAGAAGTTCAATGTCGGAGAGCTGCCAGTCCCCTGTATGTAAAGCAGCCTCGTATCTCACTGGCTGACCTGAAGGATCAGGGCAGTAGGACTGGAGGTAGTAAATTAAACTTTTGGTTGTAACATTACAAGTTACTGATTCTTCATGTTTCAGGTATTCTGTGCAGCATTCAATACTCACACATGATTTTGTTTCCATTAGCAGTATCCTGAGACCAAGCGTCAGCTATGACTAATACCTATAATAATACCTAAAGTCAGTGCTGTCCAATTCTTTCTTTTTTAATATTATTAATATGGTAGCGCAATACAGAATCTAAAATTAGGTAGCTGATCAAATATGAGTAGTGATTTACACAGCAAAGATGTTCATGAAACTGTTGATTTGTTCTGTCATTCATTCCAACTGTATAACCAGAACAGTAGATATCACAGTAGATATCATTGTCTCGCCACTTGGTGAATAGACTTGATGAGCTCCTTCTCAAATCAAGAAGATAAAAATATAAGTAATACATTCCTTTTTTTTTTTTTTGACTCAGAGGACTGCAAAGCCTGTGATCTGTTTGCCATTTTGAGGATTTTTATTGCCTTAGTGAAAAATATATGCTTGAAAGGATTAAAGTGCAGCGCAGCTCTGAGAACCAAGCACTCAAAAAAAAAAAAAAAAAAAAAAAGACACTTGTAGAGCACATCTGTTCTTCACATACTTCTAGAAATCAAATCTGCCAAAAACTTGCTTATTAGGGTATTTACTATTACTCGCTCCTGTTAGACCTACAGGCTTGACGCTAGTATTATCTGCAGGGAAATGAAAAGAGGCCTCAGCAAAGGGCTTCCTCAGGTACCAGCAAGCTCGCAAGCATCCAAGAGCCTCGTTGCTCCCCAAGGAGGGGGAGCAGCCTGTTTCTGAAGTGTCTCTTCTGAACTACCTTTTCCCACTCTGGTGTCTTCAGAGAGACCCTCTTAATCACTCATGTTTCAACAGCTGCATTAGGAATAAACAGCGCCTGGGAAGTCATCCTTCCTGGACAAAGCAAATCAGAGGCTTAGCAGAAAGATGATAAAAAATGTCAATACAGGCCACCTCTGCCACAGTTTCAAATTATAACCCCAAACAGTGAAATAACAAGAGGCCTTATTTCTTTTATTGTAACACAGCACATTATTAACCCTTTCTGCCAGGGGAACTTTATGCAAATGATGAATGAGCATTTGATGTGTGTTTTTTTTTTTTTTTTTAAATCCTATCACGTAGAGAACTTTCAGAATCTCACCTGGAAATTAGTGTCCTGGTGATCCCTTCTTAGAATTTGGTGGGTGTCTGTGCAGTTACTGTGACAAAGCTTTAAAGAAATATGGATGGCAACAAGGCCCAAGGCTCTCACACTGCCCTAAGGTCCAGCTGAACCACTAAGTCACATGGATGTGGATGTAACCTGCAAACCTGACTAGCGCAGATATCTGGCAGGGAAACAAACAACCCCCCAAAAGCCCTAAATTACAAAGCCATGAGCTATGTGCATGGTGCTAGTGTGAAATGTAATATTTAGATATGTATTGCACAACTTCAGGACTGTTAAATGCTGTTATGATACAGAATCTATATGTAAGTGTGCTGCTTTTCAGCCATTGTTTGGCAAAACTACTGTTGTTACAACATTTTAAATAGCCAGCAATGGTAATGAATCATCAAGACAGGAAATATATTCTACAATTTAAAAAAAATTATATAAAAAATGTATATTATAATCTCGTATAGCTTTTTGTTATACAAGAGTGTATTTATACTCTTTTTTCCTGAATATTCCTTAATATTGACAAATGTTCTAGGGTACTCAAAATGATTACTTCACTGTAGGCTTTGTCTTGTAACCCTGTCAGAAAGGAGCAAAGAACAACTGGTTCAGGCTGTGATCCACAGAGGATTTCACCTCTCTTGAGCAAAGGAACTCTTACATAACTGCTTACATCTCATGCTAGTTCATTCAAAATGAATCCATTCAATTTGTTTGATATATGAAATAAAAGGAAGACAGAACAACAACAAAAAAGGATTATTATCAGTGACAATTCTCTTGTAAAAAGACAAGAAATCTCATTAAGAGTATCCTGCCTTTTGTCATAGAAACCTAACTGGAAGCAGCACGAAAAAAGGATCCAAACAGGCACATCACAGAACTATTTTTTTTTTCTTAATTTCAGCAAAGCTCATAGAAAACAAGAGGTTTTGCTGTCAGTAACACAGATTTCCTATCTTGAGAGAGCATAAACAGAAAGCCTTGTCAAGCCGGTATAGAAAACCTTTTACAAATGACTTATTCTGAAACTGCACAAAATTGCAGTTGTGCTTCAGCTTACAGCTGAGGGATAGTACTGTGATCTTTGCTCGCAATACTTTAGGAATTTTAGATTGGTAGTCAATTCAACAGGAATATAAAATACTGCTCTCCCCTCTAAATAGGGATATAAGGATGTCTGCCAGCCAAAATGTGACATTTCAGCTCAGGAATTGAGGGATGAGGAACTTACGCTATGTAACTACCAAGTTTTATGTCTCTGTAGATTCTATTTTGAGTTTTAATGGCCAGCTGTTGTCACACAGCCCACAGAGTTTACTTTCTATAGGGTTATTTTGCTTGAATGCATGGGAAGACTTTTTGTGGACTGTGAATTAACTGAATTGTGCAGTAATCAGAAGCTTGAAAAGATTTTTTTTTTAATACAGCTTTCAAAATTACTACTATCCTTTTTGCAGATGGCATTTACCAACATTGTTAAAAGCTTCCCATGCCCAAGGACAACACAGAAAAAGAGGGGACAACATGGAAGAACAGAGGGAAAAAAACTGTAAAGAACAAAACTCACTTTAGGTAATAAAAAGAAAAAAAAAAAAAACTGCCTAAGCAAATAAAGAGGAACAGAACAAAATGAATGAAATAATTTTATTTGTGATCATCAGACCACTACTGAAGTATTTTTGTTGTTGTAGCTGCTGCTTTCCTTTCCTTTCATACACTGAATTTTGTCAGCTACACCTTGGGCTTTTTTATTTATGTATTTTTAATTAAGATGTTTTTGTTTCTGCACAATCAAGATTCTGAATAGTCCCACTGAAATTAATGAAATTACTTACTGTACTACATGAATGAAAATTCACCAGAGTGAATTTCTACTTGGTATAAAAATGAAAGATCAAGTTGAATACAAGATCCAAGAGTGTCTGTTTCAAAAAAACTTGCAGAAGAATATTCAAAGTAGAAGTTATAAAACATTTATAATATGGGCATGCACCTACATGCCCTGCTAAATTTATCTGAAAGTGTCTGCACATCTAATTATTCAGATGTAGAAATTCATTTCAGCCACTGCCTACAATCAAGTTCACAGTTCAGAAACGACAACTGCACTATGGTTTGGGCCAAAAAAAATTAGCAAACAGGCTACCTCTAAAGCAGGTCTCATTTAGATGATTTTGCAAAGCTCAGTAAAAAAACACTCAAAAACTTTTTGGGACACGATGACAGTTTGGCTTCATGACATTGTCTTGATAAAACTAGAGACAAGTTCATGGAAGAAATAACTGATACTTAAAACTTAGGGAACAGAACTTTAGTGTTCAGACTCTGCCAAATAAAATCTGTAACTACATTCATAAAACTTTAAATAATAATGTAAACATAAGTAATCCCATTGCTACGATGAGTATCTGAAAGTCACGTTCTGTAGCACAGAGTTTACAGCATGAATCTAATTCATTACAAAACTTAATGACTGTTTTTGTATATTAATAATTTATTGTTGATAATTCAAATTATTTGGTTAGCCTTTTCAAGTTCTTTTTTTCAGTTATTTTGGTCAGAAAACAGAAGATTGAATGATTTACAGTTACATAATGAAAAGCACTTTAGTTTCAGATTTCCAAAGAGGTTCAAGGACAATGCATAAAAAGTCCGTTTTTTCTATGTGGATTCTCAATTTTTAAACAACCTACCTGAGTAAGAATTGGGGAGGAGAATCTACAATAAACTGGACTAGTGAGTTGTATATAGCAAGCCACTCAAAACATTATCTGGGTGTAGAATAGGACATGTGTTTTCCATTCTAGGGACCCTGCTCAAAAAGACTTTGCTACAGAGCAAGAGTTATTTTGGAAAAACAAGTCATCCTACTAAAAATGAAAAAAAACCCTTCCCCCACACAGTTCGTTCATTTACCAAAAACAACCTTTTTTTTCCTGTCATTGCAAACTGCAGCCATTACATACTATGGTCATCCTTCAGCAAGGTCTACATCACCTTGTTTTTTTTTGTTTGTTTGGATTGTAGAACGTTGGATAACTAAAAGCTGTTCTCAAACCTACGTTTCTTGTCAATAAAAAAACATACAAATAAAAATCACAAACTGTCTGAGGCATTTTTCTCAGATAAAGACGACAAACTGAATGAGGTATCATCAGGCTCTGGGGATGCATGATTGAAATCCATTTCTTCTAATTCAGGAGGTAAGTCTGACAGCAGTGCCTATAATTAGGAAAATTTAAAATACAGTAGTTAACTCTATGTTTTATTTCAATGTTCAAATGTCTTCATATGGTGACTTTTAAGCTTTTTAGTCAATGCTGATATAGGATGGCTAAAAAGAGGTCAGTGTTGATAGATACTAATAAAAATAAACATTCTGTCCCATATGAAGTATCTTAGAGCAATCTCCAGAGTTACTTAAGTTGCTTAGGAAATAGTTCAAAACAATTTTCCCCACAGACTGGACAGAGTAAGTGCTCTATATTCATTTACTTTACTCAAGTATTTTTAACATGCAAAAACTTTAATATATCCATAAACACGCTACACAGTGTACAGGAGATCATTAGATTTTGCACACAAGATCAGTCATAAGCTCTAAATTCTTATCTCAAAGTTTGCCCTTTTTATATTCTGTTTATGTGGTTTTATGAAAAAGCAACTTTAAGTCAAATTTAGGTTGAACATAAAATGCTTTATGTTTCTTTATTGCACATTATAATTCCTATTTTTACATGTGGCAAACTGCAGATTGCAAAGGGGAAAAGGGAGGATGAGAGAGCAAGAAAAACCCTTTGCAAATAAAGCAGAAAACATTATTTATACAACACATAATCCAACCGAGTATTAAAACAAATGTTAACAACTTATAGTTATTAAAAGGGCACCTATGCATTAAAGGTAGTGTACTAAAACTGAAGAAACCTGACTTTTATTCCCAAATCTTACAACAGACAAATTAAACTCCTTCAGTGTAAACTGCTGCACCGATCTCCCCTTTGTAAAGGTAATACTTTTTCTACGCTGTGTTTTTAGACTGCAAGAACTTTTGTTTAAAGTACAACTTTTCTTATGTTCCTAAGATGTTCAACACAACGTTGCCATAATGATAATTTCAGTCCCTGGGCACTATGGAAGAAAAACAAGAAAACAATAGAACACCTCAAAATTATTAAAGCTTGCTTTAAGACTTACCTGCTGCTGTTCTTTATCATCTGATTTAATGGCAAGTATCAAACTGCGAGTAAATGTCTGTAGTTCAAAGTATTTCTGCTTGTGATTCTCCAGCTCATTTTCAATGAATCTGACTTCTTCGTTCTGTGGAGAAAAAATAAATTTCTAGAAATAATAAACAGTATTGAATCATTTTAATAACATTTAAGTAGACTTACCTTAAAATGAAATATTTTTATTTAAAAAGAGTAATGAATTTATTATGATTTCTGGCAAATAAAGTCCCCAAATCCTAGAATTGTAGAACACCACATACATATTTCAGATAAAAGTCTTTTGATGGACTGCCATAACATCACACTGTATCTACAGTGCCTAAAAAAATGCATATGCCAGTTCATTTTTTATTATCCTGCATAAGCCATACGTAATAGCAAATCACGACACAGGCAGACGAGGCCTTTCAGAATTACTGCACACCATTAAAACATCAATGACTTGTACCAATGCTTACACAAACATTGAAAGCACTGCTTTTTATTATATAAACATGACATCCAAATCCATTTGAAGATAACAAAAGCCAGTCCTTTCACAGAAATAAAAAAGCAATCTTGAATGGCAGGCTGACTATAAGAGACAGTAACTAAATTTATTTATTACAGTGTGAGGCTCCACACTAAGACAGGGAAAAACTTCCAGGGCACCAAACTAAAATACACCACCTCCGAGAGCAACCGAGTTTGATACGGATTCTGAAGAGTCTGCTCACCCACCTCCCCACAATCCTCGAGGATACAGAAATAATGGGAATATACTTATAAAATAGGGGTATACTTGTGGTAGAAAATGATGAGGTCACATGAGACATTTGGAAGGATGACATTTCAGATTTCCCCCCCACATTCAGTGACAAAGCGATGAACTACTGATAACATATTTACCATTCTGATTTTTAGCCATCAATGCCTACATGGAAATAATAAAATAGTGTAAACTCTAATTAGTAATCTATGCCACTGAGATGCTAGCTTTTGCCTGCCCCACTTCTGTGTCTGCTGCATGCTGCAGATACAAACCCAAGAGCTTTGCGACCCCAGCATTTGCCACTCGAAGTTTGTTTGTTCTCACAGAACACCACTTTTTTGTGTGGATCTTATTTAACAATATTCTAACTGAGCATGGAATGTGACCAGTATTTTCTTGAGAATTTTATGTACATAACAGAAGTCTATGAACACACTCTCATGATACTGCCATTAACAGAAGAATTTAAGACTAATTAGGGAAAAAAATGTCCACATGCCTCCCAAGCTGCTCTGCACCCGAAACTCTCAGTGCCAGGAATTCTGCAACTGCCAGGCCAAGGCCAAAGGCCTCTGCCCCTCATCTCAGGTAAGACCCGAAAGTCTTCAGCTTATGACTAATATTAAATAACATGTGAAAGAGCTCTTTTCCCCCCCATTTCTAATTCCCCACAGCTTTATACCAAATCAGGACTGATAAACAGCTGAGGGAGAGGCAGCAAGTTACCACTGATCTTGTACCTTTCCCTTGCTTCGGCAACAGAAGAAGAAACATTAACATTTCAAAGAGAAAATGTTTCTTTGTATAAGATTTCCAATTGTATTGCCAAAGAAATATGAAAATTGTGCATCCTGTGGACAAAAAGACATATTTTCAACCTTTCTACAGATACTGAAAAAAGTCACTGCATTTGCAAATGACTTTCTTGGTGTGGAGATAAGAAACTTTTTGATTAAAAATTCGGACAATGTACTTCAGATTATGCCAAGTATCTCCTCCTCTTCAAACTTATCAGTTGAGTGCTGTTCAAGATTTCTAAAGCAAATGTTTCTCTTTTTATTCACCTTTGCAAAGATCATGTAAGCTAAATATAGATTGCTTCTCCAGATCAGAAGCACCATAATTTTTGCAAAAAGTATCCATGTAATGGCAGTGAATGTACATTCTACATAAGGTAATGGAAATGCATGTATAAATAGTTTGGGATACTTTCTACAATGATTTCTTTGTGTAAGTATTTAGGCTCACAGATATTTCATAATTAAGTGGTCTGTTTGCTTGTCTCCACTATCCCCTCATAAATTCAAGACCGCTTAATTAAAAGTAGATAATATAGGGAAAATTCTAAGCTAAAGACTATGACCTAGCTTACTGTGTGGCAAATTGTGTGCCACATACTCCACACTCTTGCATCAGATCTCCCCTGTAACCCCATGTATACCTGAGGCCCTGTCATAGAAAACAAAACCAGAAGAATGAACAGGCAACAAAGGGAAAGGCTAAGGATCTCCTGTGAATGTTTCCATGAGGACTTGCAAAACTGCATTACAGAAATCTAGAATCTCGATCTCCACAAAATGACTGCAAATCAGAATCTCAGGTTTCTTGCTCTAAGGAATGCTTTACAATATTCTGTTAGAAGACCAGATATTTTATCATTATTTCCCTTACCCATATTGTATGAAAATTTGAATTAAAAAAAAAAAATCTCTGTAAGTTTAGCTTGACTACATAACCACATGTTTAACTAGACTTGCAGTGAAAAACGTAAAATGTTCCTTGATGGCTGGTTTTGGTAGTAGCAATCAGCTGCAAAACTGCTGGCATTTCACTTTAACAACGATGAAAATAGTTCTATCTTATAGCACTGTGCTCTGACATTCACGTTCACATGTGCAAGAGTGGTTGAAATTCAAGTTTAGTTACCGTGAAAAAGACGGCACTGCGTAGTGAAGCAAAAGATTTTTAACAAGCTTATAAGCACGTGTTTTTTTAATCCAAAAAAACGACATTCCTTAAAAAAAAAAAGTCACCATAATGTTTCAGGTTATAACAGCTCTAAGAATAAGAGATAAATATTTGGGCTCTGAAAGACGACGTTTTCACAAAAAAGAACTTAATGGATTTATTATAGATGTAAACTTATAAGTTGCCTATTTAGCAAGGGATTTTTTCCAGTAAAAGATGGAATACAGATTTATGTAGAAAATGCACAGCCACAAAAAAAAATACTTATGTCAAACAACAAAACAACAAACAAGGTTCTGTAGGGCATGCTGTCACAACAAGTCTTTCAGTTTGGTGACAGGTGACATTAAGAAAAGGTCATTCTTTTATCCATATTCACAGGAAAACACTGCTTGAGGGACTAATTTTTGTTCTGGAAAAAAGGATAATCTATTTATTATTTTGGTAACTGATCATCTTTAGTAGAATATGCCTGTTTTGTAAGCAAAAAGTCAGCCACATACATTAAAAACTCAATGCTCCAAATACAATGCAGAACTTGGCAACTCGGAGACCAAGAGCACACATAACCTTCACCATTAGGCCAAGACAGTGGCTGTCGGGAATCCAGCCGCTTCTCTTCCGCGGCCACTGCTCACAGGCTGCAGCGCTTATGTTCTACACATGCACTATAACATTAGAGCTACTACTTTCTCAGTTCCTCCTATTTTGTTAGAGGATTCCAGCTGTTGTTATTTCTTCCCAGAGCTGGCAGCATCACACTCTATTTTAAAAGCATTCCATAACACTCCAGAGAACAATTATGGCACAGAGTGGAAGTTTCATTTTAGACACTAAATAAATTGCTTTGGTTCGGGACACTTGGTGGGAGCTGCAGATGGCAACACTTGCAGTAACGTAGCTGCTCTGTAGAAATGGGACTTTTCCTGCCTCCCTCTGTGCTGAAACACAGATAAACTGGCTGCAGATGGGATGCAACTGCTTGCTTGGCATGTAGAGAAGGGGAAATGTGCTGCACCGTGGCTACCTGAGGAGAGCAGAAGAGTTCCAGGCTCCCACACTGCTGTGCTCAAATCCTTGCAGATTTTTCCTCATTTGGTTCTTTTTTTTTTTGTGAAGTGTTATCTTGCTTACTATTACATGGCCTGAATTACTTACCTTGTAATCCAAGAGAGAACTCATTTGATCCACTTCGGAATTGCTTATCATATCACTTTCTTCGTCATCTATAATTTCTATTTTCTGAAACAGAAGTAGATGATTCATTGCAAATATTTGAATTTATAGATTAGAGCTACGAACGACAGCACTTATCTCAAGGCAACTTGCAAGGAAGAAAGTAACACCTTTTTTTTTTGCCTGCTTTTGAGCATTTTTGAATTCTTTAGCCCCCATTAGATGGTAATCATGCACTTCAGGCACAGGAGCTCAAGTAAGATACAACTTGGGAGAGTTGCTGCTACAGTGACTCAGGCTGTTTGCGGAGGAAGGGCTACACGTCACCAAGTTTTTGGCAATTAAATTGCCAAAACTCTCACTACAGCCTGCAAATGTCTGCATTTATTCCACAGTCTTTTTGTTGAAGACATCCTAGAGGGACAAGAATTAGACAGGAAAACAAAACAAAAATAATAAAAAAACCCAACACATTACGACAAATGACTGACAAGTCCTAATTGACATATAACTTGCCTAAAAATAAAAGTCTAACTCTCTCCTTTGGTCTACTTTGGCCATAGTGCAAGTCAAATGCACTAAAGAGTAGAAGACACTGATATGACAGACAGATTCAAAAGTGTGTGTGTGTGTCTCTGTTTATTATATGTGTGTATATATGGATATTTTCACTTAATTCAGAAAAATTCTTAGGTGCGTTACTAAGTTTCCAGAGTTACTAAAATGCAATGTTAAAGGAAAACCTAAATACTGTTTAAATTTGGAAATCTGGAAATATCTCAACTTTTAAAACATTGCCTTTAAGGCTACTTAGCACTTTTATGTATTTTTTCCCCCTAACAAAAACACTTGGCAAGACAAATATGTTAACATACACTTTGATAGAAAAGAAAATTACACATCTTTAGACCACCTAGGAGGCATTTTTGATTCACATCTAAATTACATTGCAAATTGATGGAATTAACTCGAATTAGAAAGCTAGATACTGGAAATTTTATCAAAACTAAGAAGGATTAAGCTATAAATTTCTCTGTATTTTTCAAAAAGAGTCAATGGTGGTATAAGGGAGTTTTATAATATCACTAATCTAACATTTTAAAGATTTTAGACAACTGTGTGTAATAGGTTAAAGCAATTTTATTATATTATTTAATATACTATTTAATAAAATTTAGGCAAGGACCACAGTGATAGAATTGCATTTTAATGGTTAGTTCCTGAGGCATCAGTTAATAGGAGTTAATCAGTTAATAAACTTCTCTGCAACATTTTAGATATATGTATATGTATATATATATATATATATATGTATGTCCTTCTGTCTGCCTGCAGACCAGCCATCAGAAATTCCCACCTAACCTCCAAGAAAGGGTCCTTAGAGACATGCAAGCAGCCTCTCAGTGGTAGTACCCACTGAACTAATGAGCATGTGTTGAAAGCAGAGAGCATAAACTACATTTTCTCTGCTTCAATGTCTGACAACACAGCTGAAGCACTAACATTTCAAAGGCTTAATGTCACAAAGATCCGCTGTTATCATATGCTAGCACTGTGATTTAAATAAATTTTTGATTTTAGACTCAGCTTGAGGAAAAGAGTCTCTAAACAAATGCCAAACATTCAACTCCATCTTCTTTCAATTCCATATTTTAAGATAGCAGAGGATAAACAGATTAGAATTTCAAACAGAAAACTGTATCTGCTATGCAAGCCCAATGTATCTTAGTTCAATTTTAACAGCATACTTAATTTTGTTACAGTGGAATGTGGTATGATAAATTTTTTTCCCCATCTTACTGTTTCAAATTATATAACGTTGAAGGTTCAGGTAAACTAAGGAACCAATTTGTTGTTGGGCATCATCTTCACAGACTTTTTCACATTTCATTCTACATCTCCAAGGAAAACATTAGCCTGAAACTTCTCATGCCATATCAGGTCAGCAGGTTAAAGAGACTACAAAAGGGCAGCCATTCTTTTCAGGCTAAACAGAAGAAATGCAACCATGAAATTTTAGTTTACCCCAGATGGTAACACTCTCTTTTTATATAAGAGAGTAGGAGATCTCCTGTCTGCTTTCCCATTTCAGATTACAGGCACTTCATATAAAAACAAATTATCTGGATGTATTCTGAGCTATTACAGTTTAAGCTCTACCTGAATTAGAAGAGTCTAATTGGGAACTGGAACCACCGCCTGTTCATTCTCCAGATAACTTTTTAAGAAAAAATTGCCCTACCACTTGGGGTCTTCTCTCCTCTTCCTCCTCGCCTTTCTTCTAATTTGAGAGAAGACAGGCTAAACAAAGGGGACATATTATATTATTTACCATGACTCCTCCCTCTGCCTTCCCTTCCTTATGTTCTTATCACAGTCAATTAAAACCAGCAAGAACTGCGTTTGACTCAAAGTGAAGGCATGTGAGAATATAAGAAACATCTAAATAATGCCCTATCATAGTATGGGGATGAAGACTATATAGCCAGCCCTGGACGTTTGAGCCCTCAGATCCAAGATAAGCTATAGAGAAGAAACACTAGACACTCTTGACTTTCTGAAAGCAACTAAAAACCATTTTTTGTTTTTATTTTGCTGTTTTTTCTTACTCTTTTATTACAATATGTACTTACAGAGTAAGTACATCCTATCCAGGCACTCCAGAACAACAACACTGGGCTGTTATAATACAGGAAAATCTGTATTATTCAATTTTTACTGCACGTGCACAGTTCCACTACAAGATGTTTCTTGTAGTACATAAGCAAGAAGGAAGAACTCAGCACACTCAGCTGAAGCTTTCAGCTAGTGAAAAACACTGGTGTTGGACAATAACACCAACATAAACTAGGACAGCAAAAGTATACACACCACGTTATCAGTAGATACTGGATTCTGGTCATCTTCTTTGTGACCCATTTCTTCATTTTGAAGAGTATCACTTGTCTCTTCTGCAGAAATAAATTAGTTTTTCAGATTTCATTCAAATTTCATGCTCGAGGAACATTATTAGTCTTTTCCACTAAATATGTCACATCTGCTATATACAAAAGCAAAGTCATATCAGTGTCATAAAAAAAAATACTGCATATCTTAATAAACAAACACATCACATCGCCAGTGTATCAGGTCAAACCTGGGACAATCCTAACTTGGAAAGACAGAAAAACACGTCTACCAGTTGCTCTTTTGCAACTAAGACTTTCCTTCTTTAAGTTCAGGTTGAAATATTCAGAGGTAATGAAGAGTTTCACACCAGACCTACCTAGAACTTCTCTAATTAAGCATGTTTGCATTCAGAACCTCTACTGCCTTGCTTTCAAGCTGTATTTTGATTCATTTAATAGGAAAGAAGGATTTTTCAGTGAGTTATTGCATGAAAAATCCAGCTTGCCCCTACAGTTACAGGCTACATAGTAGAATCCCACCTCCTCCTTGTAGGCACTGACTACTTTTGAACAGAAAACTGATCAAGCAGACAACTGTTTTATTTTCATATGGAAAAAAAAAGTGAATCTGATCTCCTAGTGAGTCTGATCTTCTCCCTTACATGTATCAGCAAAGCACACACTCGAAAACACAGCAGATCTTATTCCTAAATCTCAACCATAATTGCTGAACAATTTCATTATTCCTCTATTATGGGCAACATGAAAAATTAGAAAGGTATGTGTATTGATTCCTGTGACTAAATACATTTCCGAAAATTACTTTAACTCTCTACATCTAGATCTACTTGATCTATTATCAAGAGAAAGAGGTTAAGAGAATTAGCAAAACAAGAAATAAAACAAAACACAAGGGCAAGACAGTTATGATTAAGATTTCCATGGTATTAATTGGAACCCCCTACTTTCTGCAGTATTCTGCATAGGGCAGAGCTTGCATAAGAAGGGACAAGCAGTCAAGCTGCCAACCCAGAGAGGAAAGGAGGTGCAGTGAATAGGCAATAGCTATAACCATATACAACCATTTTAAGTAACTTTTCTGTCTATTAATTGCTTCTAACTGAATAAGCTCTATTTAAAGTGGCTTCAAATAAATTCAATCCGTACAGGCTACAACTTCCTAAGAAAATTTCTGCTAGTACCAAAAGCAAATGTGTCCAAAGAGGAGGACTGCAATAGCAAACAGCAATATAAAACCACTTCATTCTGCTCGGAGGAATGGAAGTCATCCGAGCAGCACACTCAAGTTGACACCAAAGCAGCATCTAAACCACCGATCGCTCTCTAACCTTGACAGTGACCATTCTGTTCATTGGACTACTGAATCCAACTCCTTACAATGCTTTAAACTCTTTAAGTGCTCATCCTTAGCTAATATAAACTGGCACAGTTGTAACGGCCTGCACAGAACTGGCATTAACACAGACTATGGATTCAATTAATGTAACTTAAAAAGGCAAACTAATATTACTAGAGAAATGTAATGCTCACCTTTGTATCAGACTAGCTTTTTAAATTTACGTACTACTTTTAAAAAGCCAGACTAAGAATATCTTTCTCTATCTTTGAGAGTTTGGTGTTTTTCTTTCTTTTTCTTATTTAATAAGAACAACGGTTTTAGTTCTCGAAGATTGCTATGACTGAAAAGTAAACATGATTATTGGTGGAAGTGTTTTCCAGGAAGTTCGAAAACCAAGTGTAGCAATAAAACCTACCACACTGGACTGTGGAAGGTAACAGAAACTGTTCCTGTGCTGGAATAAAGAATGAAAGACTGTTTCTTGGACACTACCGAAAATTAATAAGTCTTTTCGTACTTGCCTAAGCTTTGATTATAATCTCATAGTCTTACAGTTCGATCCTATTTTAAGGAAGCCTAGCTCAATAAATGTGGTGTTATTCTTCACTTTAAGCTGCAGAGATTCAGACTCTTCCTCCACTACCATTTTCTTTTTGACAGATCTTATTAAATCAGTTCCACACCTCAGGCAAATCAGAGACTCTGATTCTGCATCTCACTTGGCTTTCAATCATTTGACCCATTTCTTTATCATCTTTTCCCTTTACATTAGAATCTGACAAAGCTATCACAATTCATTCCCAGCAATTCTCCACTTCTCTAGTTCTTCTTTAAGTTGTTCAAACAAAATGACAAGATCAAGCCTGGCATGCTAAGTTGAAATAGCATGCACTAGGTCAGACTTTCTTTTGGTTTAGAGAGCAAAGACTTTATTGATCTCTTCTAATCAGAAGCACTGGGAGCAATTAGTTGAGCTTGTGAAGCTGGTGAAATGTGCAGAGTGGCAGTTCAGCTGCCTTAGGCCCAGAGTATTAATGGAAAGGGAGAGCGCAAGAGAGGAGAGGGTGGGAAGGGAGGGAAGGAGGAAGGGACTGATTTAATGTGGCCATGCAGCTCTGAGGGGCAGGATGAGGGAATTAGGCTCGAGAGCCTTGAGATCACGAGCTGCACTGGGAGCACAGAGGCACCCTGGGGTGCTGTTCTGAGGCTTTCTGAGCACCCCCCTGCTGCTGACTTCAACCTTTACGATATTGATTGGTGTTTGCTCATCACAGAGCACGTAGACACCTCGACCAGCTCAACAGCAGGAACTTCTGCTGGGTTCCCACATGCTGTGAGGCTGTTCTCGTGTCACACCAGCTTTCAGCCAACATCATCTGAACGTGTCTGATCAGTGTGAGTTTAGTATCATCACAGCTGCAACTACCCAGCTCTGGGCAGCTCACAGCAAGCGGTTCTGTCGCATTAGCGCTTATTTAGACAAAAAAAAATATGATGATGTTTTTTATATATATATATATATATATATGTATTCAAGCTGAGTACAACTGGCAGGCTAACTGTGAGTATGTTATAAATCTGGTCTCTTAGAGAAATGAGGTTTATGCATTTGTATTTTATGTCCATCTGTCAGTTGTACCAAATTGTGAACTTGTCAATCATCTTCTGATGAATCTAGCAGAAACTGAGCTCTTACAATGCAAAGTTTCTGCAAGCTTTCTGATAACAAACCAATGTATTTCATATAGAGAAAGGTAGAGGTAAGAGCCCAAACCGTACCTTCAGCATGGCCAAGGCCAATAACTTGCAACTGTCAGACACATTTTCAGACATTGGTGAATGTGTACAATGGAGAATGCAAAGCATGCACACTGCATAAAAGTAAAAATATAGGCACAGTAGTAACTGCATTTTCAAATACCTTGTGAGCTTCCTTCAGATAAGCAGATTGATACTTCATCATTCCTATCATTATCATCCCCCACTTCAGTAGCAGTTTCCTCTCCTGGATTAAGTGCTGATTTAGAAACAAATTCAGATTGATCAGAGAAATCAGCAGGACCTCCTCTAGGGGGTGGGACCTCAATCCCCATTAAACGATATTTCCGTCTTCGATTCCCAATCCACGTCTTGTAAGAGAAATAAACATGAATGATATCAGAAACTATAACAAAAGCAACAGGCCCACAACCAAGTGAAATTAGCACATCTCTACCCCAGCAACAAGAGCGTAGTCAGCAGTTCTAGGCAGGTGGTTATTCCCCTGTCTCTGATACTCATGAGGCCGATCCTGGAATACTACGTCCAGTTTCCGTCCTCCAGGACAGAGGAAAAGGGAAGGTTAAGAGGCTATAGAGCAAAAGGAAAAGAAGCAACAGTTGCAAGTTGCAGCAAGGGAAATTCTCGCTGGCATTAAGGAGGTGGAAGAAAAAAAAAAAAAAAAAAAAAAAAAGGCTTCACAGGAAGGGGCGTGGAGCATCAGAACAGTTTGTCCACAGAACTTGGGGCATTTTCAGCTTTGGAGATAGGCAGTTTTACTGAACAAGGTCCTGAGCAATCTAGCCTAACTCTGCTCAAGAGTTGCACTAGGTGACCTTGTGAGCTCCCTCCCACCTACTCTACGAATTTAATCTTTAACCCAAGTTCTTCCTCCCATGACTTTCACTGGGTGACTAAAGCATCCAACAACCCATAGAGTCAACCTGTCCTAGAGTATCCTAAAGCATAAATTCTCCGAAGTGACAGTTTTAGGTCACTCTTCTTCACAGAGGAAATAACCTGGGATAAATAAGCAAGTTCAGAGCAATATTATCCTTCAGGCCTCTTTGGACGGAAGACAAGTCTTTAAGAAGCATTGGTTGCAACAAGGTGCAAGTAAGAGCCTACTGTGAGCAGTGGTGGGAAATGGAAGAGCTCCAGAATCAAGGAATCTGAAGAGTCATTCGTGGTCAGATGGGTATTGAAGCTAAGTTCATTTTACAGCAACAAAACTGACACTCTTTGCAAAAAAGAGAAAACTATATTCAAAATTCTCCAAGTGGAGCTGGGAAACTGAAAATTGGCTTCCTTCTTTAATGAATTATAAAGAGGAACTTATGCTAAGTATTATTAAAGCTGAAAACAGAGTTTAACATAAAGGGCTAAGAGTCATCTGCAACTCTTCACCTCTTAACTTGCTCTTGGTAAAACACACATCCCTACCATAAGGTCTCCAGTCTAATAGACCTTTAACTAAACACACTAAAGTATTCCCAGATTTTTATTTTCAGAAATGTACAAGGCAACACTACTTCTGGCCTTACGTCAGAAATACCTGCAATTCTTCTCCTTCCCATTCCACTTCTTCTAAAGAGAGTTCAGACAGATGAATAGCATTGAAAAGGCTAGTACAGAAGATTCCCTCCTTAAAAATACCAAGCAAAAGGACAGCTGATCAGATTCATTAAGCCTGCTTACACCAGCTACTGAAAACTCAGCAGCAATTTCCCCAGCTTCAGCTAAGCAGATGACCCTCAACAGTTAGGGATGAAAGGCTGGAGCCCGGGCAGGAAGCAGCTGATGCCTGTCCCAAGGCAGCTTGTGAGGGGACTGGCAAGGAGCCACTTAAAAAGCATCAGCACAGCTCTCCAGATACTGAGGTTGGGGTGTCAACTTGCAAGAAAGATTCGAAGCTGCAACCTTCAGAAATGCTGCTTAAGGGGAAAAATAAGGATCAAATATCTTCAGCTGTTTTTTTTTTTTTTTTTTTTTTTTTTTTTTTTTTTTTTTTTACACAATAAGTCTCTCCATCATAACTCATGTCTAGGCTAGCCTTAGAGCCCCAAACAGCAAGAGACATTAATCAGCTGTGAAAAGTGAGTGGTCATTGTGCTGCAGTGATTGATTTTTTAATTAACTCAGACTAAGCACTTCCTTAAATATTCCAACTTTATCCAGTGATCTGCAGGAAAAGGAAGGATATGTCTCTAGCCTATGGACAGGGTGGGTAAAAGCAGCACTACATCTTTTCTGTATAAAAGCCTTATCCTCTATAAAAAAGAAAAAAAGGTTAATTTGCAAGCACTTTTGAGGAGCTTGATAGTTTTCACCCTGTGCTCAAACATCTCATGTCTCACTGAAGGCTATTCTGCCCTTCAGACACTTTTTTGGTATGAACAAATAACATAAGTCAAGAGAGCAGAACAAATAAGTTTAACTACAAAAAAGGCTCCCAAAATATAATCAGTAATAATTATAATGCAAATATAAGAAATATTGTAAATTTAATGAAACATTGCCTGGAGTTCATATATTTAAAAGTTATTTTTCTTCCCTCTTTTTGTGTCTTGGGAACATATGAAAGACACCTGGGGATGGAAACATACATGATGTGAAAGAGCAGTCACAGGAAAGCAAATCCGCTCTCCTACGGCAGGCATCAAAGTCATATGAAAGAAAATGCCCTGTTCAGCCTTAAACGATTAAATCCAGTGGTGGTAAACATCTTTCTTTGAGTTAGGAAAACAGATTTGATATATTCTTTGTACTAAGACCTTTCAAGGAAGTCTGAGATCTTAAATTTATATTCTGTATAACTCTGTACTTTATAAGCCTGTACTTCTGGAAAAGCAACACTTGTTTGGACAAATCATGAGCTTCCCTTAAAAACCTATGGCAAGAGAAGAATAGGGATGACTAATTGAATTAAAAACAAGTGATTTACTGTGCATAAATATCTGTGTAAAATTGTTATATATTTTGTTACATCACAAAAGGAGCAACATTTGCTAATTGTACACCACCTGGATTCAAAGTACAGTAAAATATAAATAAAGGTAAAATGTGTTCAATTTGGAGACATTCTGCCCCCAGCAACCTTTCTGGGCCACCCCTTTTGGCTGTGCATGCAGCAAAGAGCAGAGATGCTCTGTTGTACACCAGGGCCCCGGCTGACGGCATCACGGCTGTGTTCAGAGGAGGACACCACATCACACACTGAGCAACACCAGCATCCCTCACGCTACCTTTTGCCCTCTGTCATATCCCCTCTTGGCTTCAGGACAGCATTTGAAAAGATTATTTTCCTATTTTGGAACATTCTATCATATGTTTGCAATTATTTTTCCCCCATAAGCATCAATGAAACATTTTTTCCCTGTGTCTTTAGAAGAAATGTGTATCTTGATCATAATTAACAGCAGCATTTCTTCAGTCTTCTAGGATACTCCTAAAACTTTTATTCTTATTTAAAAGTTTATTCCAGTCTAAAGAAGATGTCAAACAGCTCGTAGTGCTACTCTGGTTACTGATCAATAGGACTCTTACCTGAGGGCCTTTTTCTATATATAGGCTGTAGAAAGAGCAAGAAAGCACTTCCCAACATGGTCATTCATTATGTAACATGTGAAATCTATTTCAAGCTTCCTCATGAAATTTTTAAAGGCTTTCATCTGTCCTATTTTTGCTTCTGCGACAAGATAGGGGAAGTCTCTAGATTTCTTACCCGCACTATTTCACAGTCAACATTTAATTCTGCAGCAACAGCTTCAATTTTCTCTCTGCACACTGAGCCCAGGCTGGTCATACCATTGTCCCAGTATTTCTTTAGGGTAGCTAGGTCTCGGTCACTAAACTGCGTGCGGTCCTGTAACTGTAAGATAAAAAAAATACTGTTAAAATAATAATAATAAAATAAAAATCAGCTTATATTTCCCATTGCATTTCCAGAGGTCTTATATACAGTAAGACACACATGTTATGCTGCCTCCTTGGCTTTTTTTCTCTTTTAAGTCTCCCTAAGATTTTTGTTTTGTTTTGTTTTTTGTCCAGGCCAGTAGGGAGTTCTCTGGGATTCACTTTAAAGGCAACAACAGTGTTAAAGCAAGTTTAAAGCACTTCAGCTTTGCTTCAGCTCCACCTGATTTTTTAATTTCTTTTATCTCCCTCTAGATGGCTTACTGAAAATAACTTTTTTCCTCTTGCACTGTTTACTCTCTCCACCCAATTTTTGAATATTATTCCTTAAGGCTTTTCAAGTTTCTCACCCTCCCCGCCTAAAGTTCTTTTATCTTACTGCAAACTACAATACATGCATAATTCAAAGGATTCGGAGTTCCTAAAGGGAATGCTTTAATGTTTATTTGCAAAGCTTCAGAGTTTAAATTGGTTCCACTCCATTTGTGAGTTCCCCAATTCTATGTGCAGATATATCATTAAATGGTAGTAGATTACAGATAAAAGCAGAAACACTGACAAACAAATCCAAGACTTCTTAGCACTTCTTGAACTCTGAATGGATACATAGCATAACATGTTGCAAATGTATCATTTTGCCAAAAGAATTTACAACTGCGGTAGCTTTTAGCTCAATGATCTTAATGAAGCTTTCCATTTCTCTATGAAAACTCGTATTTGTCACTTCTCCTGCTGTTAAGAGTCCATGAAAAAAAAAAAAATTTGGCATTTGTAAGTAGAAACAGCATTTTGTTGTGTAAATATTTTTTTTGTTACTATTTCAGTTTTATAAAGGTTTTATAAAGGTTTTATAAAAACTAGCCATGATTTCAATACCTAAGAGCTGGGTTTGTTCACTGACAAACTGTTAAGTTAGGATGAGGTTACATTAACCACAGACTAAAAAATTTCACAGAACTAGACACACTTATGGGGTTATTAATGCTCATCTTTAGGATATGGCCATCTTGGCAGTTCTCCCTTTAAAAATCACTTTTTCCTCAAAGCATTAGAAACATCTGAGACTGATATACTGATATAAAGCAGAGGTGCAGCTACAGTTACAGGGGTGGCTGTAGTTTCAGACAGCACAGCAGCCCTGCAGTGCCCAGCAGGAGTGCACTGCTGAAAACACCGTTTTTCCTACACACCTGAGCGGAGCTTTTCCTTCCTGAAAGTCACTTCCCAAGGGCCAGAGCAGAGTCATCTCCCGAGTCACTGCTGCAATAGCGCCTTTTATGGCTGTTGGCAAATAAAGTTTAATTCCTGAAAACGCCTGGTGAACTTCTTGTTACACCTGCATGAAGCAGGCAGGGACCGCAAAGTGCCACCAGGAACCAAAGGGGATGGTAGGAAGGGATATGACAGCAAAACTCCAGACACAAGGAGGAACAAGTCATTTTGGACTTTCCAACCTTCTTGAATGGGCAAGGAGCTAGTGACAACTTCACCTTCTAATATACTGAGCCTCAAAATAAATATTTAACATTTGCATCTGGAGTTTTCATGGCTGACGCTGCTGCAACAGTGTGCCAAACTGCTTAGCGTCATCATTAAATTTCAGGAAAATAGCAAATTTCTACATATTTAATAGGCCTAGCTAAAAACATAAAACCTGGAACATGCCGTGCAGATTATGCCACCCCAGCAGACGAGTGAGATGACAAGTTAAAGCAGGGCTGCCTAATATTAAATGCTTCTTCATGTACAAGGCAGTAACTACAGTTAAAGTCATCTTAAATATAGTTGCAGCAGCTAAATTAAAATAGAAAAGGGGAAAAAAGGGTGAGGGGGAAGTGCAGACTGCCAGAATAGGATTAAGATTTCAACTTGCTATGTAGCTTTGTATCATTGTCTAAGAAAACGCTTCTCCTAAAGAAATAATACAGGGCAAGATCAGTCTTCCTAAAAGCTGCAAAGATAGGTATCAGGATAGGCACAACTTAATAGCAGTAGCTATAAGGAACTGCCTCCTTTGGGACCTTCCCTCGTTTAACAGCACAACGTGCAGCTGCACCAAGCACTCCAACCCACACGTAACAAAAAGTTTAGGGTGGCAAAGAGGCGAAACAGGAAAAAGCGACGTGAAGTTAGACAAAAGACATATGATAACTAACCAACCTGCTTACCAAGTGGATGGTACTGTTGGAAGCGTATGGTTTCATCTGGTTTTCAGATAGTTTACTTCTAATACCATTATAGTATCTCTTCCATCTTACATGAATTCTAACAGTCTACCACAACTGTTTTGATAACATTCTGACTTAATTCTTATCAATATTTCAAGGTTTTAACCCCACAACTGCTATATAAGTACAAGCTTGTGGAGGCAGTCTCAATTAGTTGAGAACAAAGTAGACAAAGTTATGGGAATATTCTCTAGCTATATACCCAAACTTATTGCAAAAATGGAGAAAAAAACCCTTTTGTTTTGCTTCCTTGTCAGAAACAATCCCTAGTGTTTAAAATGACAGCAGACACTTCGCTTTTTTGCAGCAGTTACTGTCACCTCCTTTCACTTGTGCTTGAAGGGTTTGTGCAGCTGTACATTAATCATGCTGATACTGATTGTAGGTCAAAGAAAACAGAGAACAAGTTTTGCTGTCAACTGACATGAAAAAAAACAATTATACATTCAGAAACAAAACTGAGGAGGGAAAAAAGTGCATGTAAATATAAGATGGTATTATTAGGAAAAATCTGAGATAAGAAACAAAAGTTAAAAGCTATAAGGAAAAATCACTTCCCTCCAAGAGGCGAAGAGCCTTGCTATGACGCCTGTCTGAATTTACACTCAGTTTACAAGTGTATTTTCCAGTTACTAGTTCTCATCCCTTTTTAACTATTGTACTTTTGAGCCCCTTTCTGCCATTTGCCCTACCAAGATTAGCACCAAGATTGTCTCCTAATCGCAGACAAGCAGGCAGGAATTGAGCCTCCTTTGGAGAGCCAAAAGCGCCGTCTGTCTTCAGACAGGAACGTCGCGGCAGCACAGGGAATGGTGAACGCAGACAGACGGTCTTTGTGGCCATGAAAAGCAGAATGCATCAGGTTGCTGGACTTGCAATGCTACCGCTTCAAGAAACAAACCCTCTGGACATTTAAGGGCTCAGATTCACAAACCCTTGCTAAGAGGGTAACGGCTTATTCTGTATTACGTGACCCAGCACCGCTGCCTGCCCACACCCGCCACAGGCAGAGGCTGCGGCACCTTCTCTCACAGGAGCATGAGGAGGCTGTTAAGCTCTCACCTTGCACCACCACGACGGGACCAACTACCTTCATATGGGCTCTTGCACAAATTCCTTGGAGAAATCAAACTCCATTCCCTAACATTATCACCCCCTTCACCAAGATTATATATAGATTTGATTCCTGTATTATAAATTGCTCAAAAAAAAAAAAAGTCACTGATTGCTCTGGTACTGGTCAATGTCTTCTGTGACACATTAAAAGGTAGAATTTCTATATGGACATAAAACCTTGTTTCTATCAATTTAGCTAATAAATCTCCCCATGTTTGGTATCATCAGAGGAATTGAGAAAACAAAGAACAATCTTACAAAATATAACATGGATGGTTCATGCTCCATATAGAACGGGAGAGGTTCTATAGCTCTACCAAAAAGTAATATTGAAAAGCTTTATATTTATGACAATGCTTTTCATAGCTCAAAGCAAGCAAGCATTTCCGTTCCTATTTTTACTTCATTATAGCAAACAAAGTCTATGAATACAAATCTCATTTTCTCTCTTCAGATCCACTACTTGCTGATTTGAGGCTTGACTTTATCCTCCAGAGTATTAACTGTTTGCTGAATACCTCACATTTATCAGTTTTGTTGACCATATTTTGAAAAACAGAAACTTCTTTCAGCAGAAAATAGTCTATCAAGGCACAATGAAAAGCAATCCTTGGGAGCAAATTGAATCAGCAGTTCTGCCAAGCCCAGGGTTAAATCCTGCTTATCCCCTGACCCCTCAAGTGTAATAACAACATTCTTATAAGAGATGACCCAGTTTATTATAGACATTTCTGGCACTTTGCCAAGCACCTCATAATACCCACTGCGCATGCAGTATTTGTGGTGCAAATCTAGTGTCTATAATTGGTATGAGTAATTACATTTCAGTGGAGTGTCCTTATCCTGTCTTTTATTACAGTCTCCTTTTTTTAGATCATTTTTTTAATGCATCAACAGAAAAAGCTTCAGGCCATGCACACAAAATCCAGAATTTCCAGATTAATAATAAAAGGCCTATTTTAATATGAACACAGGGAGAAATTATGAAATGGTGATACCACTTCTGATTGAAATTTCAAAAAGTTTTTCAGTAAATAAGAAATGTACACCACAGGACCTGACATAATGAAAGGCTTCTCACCAGAATTATAGCTTCTTTCATGAGTATGCGTTTTATTTATGGTAGCTGTGAGCACAGTAATCTTAAATCAAAATAAAATCTCTCACAACAAACTTCTATACTGGAACTGACCCAGAGTGGACTGACAACGGGAATATTTACCTTCTAGCCAGCTAGAGAAAGTAGAGAAACCACAGGCTCTCTAGCTGTGTCCTCCATGAAGTCACCATCTCCAGAAATTGATCAAAAAAGACCGTGTTTCACTATCAGAATGGCAAAACATCAAAATGCAAACATTTAGGACAGAGAGATTCTACTTATTTCAGGGTTTTTCTTCCCCCAAATATACACATGTTGAACAGATGCTAGAGGACCCAAGTCAAACCTCTAGGCAGATTCAACCTAGGGTTAGAAGCTTTAAAAAAACAGAGATGCAGAGGATTCCAAAAGGTACCAAAGCTGTAGCTGTAGTGTAATTTTTTTGTTTGTGAACATCAAATATCTGTTTGTGAAGATGTGAATCTTCTGGTTTCCTGATATTGTATTTTAGACTTGATATAAAGACCACCCCAACTATCTTGAATTAGAAATTAAAAACCTCCCAAACCTTACTGCCTCCCAAAATGCCAAAAGATTTAGAACATCTAAGTGAAACAAATTATTCCTAGCTAGCATACCAAGTTACCTCCCATGCCTCCCATGTTTGATCAGGTGTTGTACCATGGATACTACTAACTGCTCTAAGACATTAGATGACTCGAGCACAGTTAGTACACTCAGGATTTCTTTGGACAAAAATGAAGATTTGGATCCTTCTAATTCTTTTTAGTCCATCTCCTCATAACTTTTTCTGAAACCTTGCTAAACTTCAAGCATCGTAAAAAAAAAAAAAAATCCATGTAGCTATAAAGAGTACGTTCATTTTATATACACCATGACAGAAAACAAAATTCCACAGTTTCCAAGTACATCCTTGTCAAGAACTGAAGGGTGACACTTCTACACTAATATTCATTAACAGTTGGGATTATATCATCTTACAGCATCGC
The DNA here is from genome assembly GCF_059628265.1 of Tinamus guttatus. Taxonomy (NCBI): domain Eukaryota; kingdom Metazoa; phylum Chordata; class Aves; order Tinamiformes; family Tinamidae; genus Tinamus; species Tinamus guttatus. The sequence continues at coordinate 13,095,840 of NW_028288821.1, read as the reverse complement.
TGAGCAGACCAGCCAGGAGTTTTGTAGAACTGCACAGCTTTTATTTGTCTCCTGATGCAGCTGAAGGACAGGGCAAGGAAAACAAAACGTCAAGGCAAAAAGATTAAAAATTCAAAACATCCAAAAAACAATCTACCCGTTTCAAACAAAATAGAGATTAGTCTTTTTCCTGTTTGAATGGCAGTAATTGCCATAATCACAGTTCTACAACCGCATCCATTCAAATTCTGTGCCTTCATGTGCCTTCTTAAAGAAAAAAAAAAAAATTTGAAATTGGAGGATTTTGAACAAAAACATGTGCATGCCCGTCTTAGGCTGCGAAAGTCCATCCAAAGTGCATCTCATCTTTTGGTTTTCTCGAAGGGTCAAGAAGTGCATCATATACACTCAACATATTTAACAACACCCCCACCCTGTCTGAATGCATCAGGATTCAAACTTGGATTCAAAGGTCTACGAGTCTACTTGTAGATTCTGACCTCTAAATTTTGCCTTGGCCTTAGCCTCCTAGGTCACAAGGACAGGGTGTGCTATTACAAGCAAGCACATCTTTAGAAATCACATAGTAGAAAACAGTTTCTCTTCTCCAAATAGAATGCCAGAACACTTGCTAACATTCTAGTTTCCCGTTCCCCTACAAAATATTTTCTTAGTAGAAGCTCACCGTTTTAGACCACAAGGAGATGCTTCCTGTAGTGCAGCTGTAGACAAATACAGCTGGTTTGTATTTCAGAATTCAAGAAAATTGCCCCGAGATTATGTGAAAAATGGGACCATATGATCATTCATTACATTATTAGACCTTCAAAAGCCTTAAACGTTTATTAGTTTAAAGGCTACATGGAATCTCTACTGAGTTCAGAGACTGTTTTTTGCGGGCAAGGTAGCAGGGAAGAGTGAAGCCATTTGTCAGGATCATTTTACACATGGCTGTCACAGCTTAAACTTTAAACCTCATGGCTCCATCTGAGCAGCTCTGAACATAGCAAGTTCAAAGCATTTTAAATTACATAATCCAGGCTACTTAACAACAGAAAAATTAACATAAAGTTAACAGTCAATGATAGCAAACAGCAATCTCTACATAACAGTATTTCCCAGACCAGATTGACAATTATATCCAAGATGTATTGCTACAGTCAACACATTCTGCTGCTTTCTAGAGCTTTTTGTTTGAAAAGCAAAAGCTATTCACGTGGTTTTCAAGCTTAGACTTCACAGAAGCCAGCTTTACTTTTACCTTTATCAAGGCCTTTTATTCAAAAGAAGGTGAGAAAAATGTAGAAGTAACATATTTTGTTATATCTGTCTCCATCCAACTCCCTGTGATATTTAGGGTTCTTAAGTGTTATTTCAAGTACTTCTAAAAATGATTATACTCCCCTTATAGCAGTATGGGCTTAGTCTGACAAACTGGTATTTTTTGGCAGCAATGCCAGCTAAACTGTCTGCAACCACCTCTGCTCATTCTGCTTTTGCATCACTGTCTGAGCCCCCTGCCCCCTCACTGCAACTGCTCATATGGCTGCATGACAAGCCATATGGTTCATTCTTGAGCTAACCCAACAAGAAGTTCCCCATTTTAGGAACTGACTATTTTCAGCTTGGTTCATTTTCCCAAACTGGCCTTCGTCTATGCTAGCACAGATGACACGACAGCGCTGAGACAAGAGCATCCTAAACATTTTTTCTTAGTGGCATTATTGGCTATCGAATTCCAGCCTAAAGCAGGAACACAAATTTCACACATCTGAGCCCTGTCTTTATGGAAGCCTTCAATAGGAACAGCAGTATAAACCAAAGAATAAGGATGAACTACACTAATATTCCATTAAATCATTACTTAAAAGCAAGCCTGAGATTAAAACCAATTGTTCCACAAAGTGGTGTGGCTGGAACTCAAGTGATGCTGATGTTCAGTATGTAACCAGTCATGTTTTGATCAACTGGTTTGAGACTAGAAGCACATCGTGTTCGTACGTGATAGCCTCACATCTCAAAGCAGTGTTCATCTAAAGCTGCAGAAGAAGATAGATTTGTTGAACCATATCCAAAATACTAGACATTAGAGAACCACAAAAAAAAGGTATGCTGATAAAACATTAGATTGAAAAAAATAGTCTATGGAAATAGATATCGACCAATTAAACTGTATTAACCACTTTTTTAATGACCTAGGTGTGAAGGACTAAGTGAAAAAAAAAACCCTTAATTTAACTGTGGTTTCTGATCACACAAATGAGCAAGCATTCCCATATCCCTGAAGATTTTAAGCTATCCTAGAAATTCCATCTGTGCTTTCTGTCAGGTATCTAACATGATGATCATTCCATCCAGCCTATCAGGTGCTGTAAAATGTGGGACGGTGCCACGCAGCTCTGCGAGCCAGGAAGTCACTTCCTCAAAAGTGCCCGTGATTTTCCAGAGAGCTCTCCCTTGCCGTGCTCACCCAGCACACGGAGTCTCCCGAGACCAGGACACCCCAACAGACAAGCATGGGTCTCAACTGAGCCACAACGTTTTTCTCTTCATCCTCTCAGCTGCTCCTGGACTCCAGTTGAGCAACTTACCCAGATGGCTCATGCTAGCTCTGCCTGTAGACCCCATATGACTTTCTCCATTGAAGCAAATATAGAAAGTTTAGAGATGTTGTCTGATGTTGACAATCCAATTTAGTATTTAAAAACATGAAGGGTAACGACTCCAAGCGTATTTCCCTAGTTTAAAAATGCCATGCAAGTCTCCCTTTTCCCTGTGGCAAACCAACTTCTCTCACATCCTACTTATCTTCTCATTAACACTTCCCTGGCCCCCTATAAAAATCCTCTCCATTCCATCATAAACCACAAAACATTCAGTTCCTTGATCACACTATAGATTAAAAACTCTTAAGCACTGTCTTGTTTACACAGATGCAACTATGCCTAAGTCAGAAGCTCAAATACAATTGTCAAATAAGGGTAAACACTATCCTCAGGAGTAACTTATGGAGAGTTCCTGATAAAACAGAGGGTCTTTTCTGTTCTACATACCAATAGCCATCCACCATTCGCGTTTCACACTCCGCTGCGAGGACAGCTGTAGTAAAACACTATCCTTCGCCCATAAGGTAACCTCCCTATCCACAACAGACTCTCTGCAGCAGCTTCTGTAGTTCTTTACATCAGCATTTCCCAACCGGGTGCATTCTCACACACTGACGTAACAAGTAATCAGTAGAGCAAAATAAGGGGGAAGGGGAGCAGTTGCACACTAACATCCTAAACATAAAACCATCTGGTGCTGCATCAGGTTGGCAAAGGAGTGGGAGAAGTTAAAAAGGAAAGGGATGAATGGCAGAACTGACTCATGCAGGCACTTGAGGACAAAATAGCTTGAAAAGCAGTAGTTTATACTGAAAAAACAGGTGATTATGTTACAGTTTACAGAGAGAAGCGATGGTAAAGCAGCTACTGATGTTAATGGAAATGCCTTCCATTAACTTCAAGGATTTGAACATCTAAAGCTCAAGCTATAGAAGTGTGAAGTTGTAATGCTTACCCTCAAAATAAGAGTGGGTATACAGCATGCTGTGGGGAAAAAGAGCTATATTTGAAATGCCAGAAGGAAGCGGAACCACCAGCCATCCCCCAGGTGACCCTACTCTCTCCTGCACAGATTTCGCTTGCAAACAGTGAGCAGAGCAGCACAGCAGCTTCCCCTGCTACAGAAGATACCAGTGAGCTGGATCTGTAGCTCAACAGGAGGTAAAATGTCTTTTCCTGCTGAAATAAAGAGATGCTCCTGTGTCATCCCAAGCTCCAGGGAGCTCCATCCCCACATGGACTCTCTCTCATTGCTTCCCTACCATAAACACACTTTAAGTTATGGTCAGGCCGAAGTGACTTAACGGCGTGAAGTCCCTGTAAATGTTTGGTGAGTCGATAGTTGGCATAGAGAAAAAGTAAAAACTGACTGGAAAAGCGTAATATGATCAATCATGTTTAAACACTGAAAATTATTTGAATTTAATTCTGTCCAAGAGGAACATAAAGCATCCCACAGTCTGAATGACAGCCAAAGAACTTAAACTCTGGAGTCATTTGTCATCAGCTTGCATACTATTAAAGCCTAAGCTGTCCTCTCTAAATACTATGCACTGATAATAACAGGAACTGGAGAGAAGATGCAAGATCTGGGCACTCCAGAGCTGTTCCTAACATCTAGCAGCTGGGGGCTCCGGGTAGAGCGGGACACTCTGCTGTGTCCGGCTGCAAACAGCCTCAGCAGGAACCCTGCTTTGATCCTCCGCTCTGCGCTCAGGAGGGCACCTGGGGACATTTTGAGACGACGGTTTGCTAATAAAGAGCAACAACTTAACAGCTTGCAGCTACTTCTCGCTGCCCCACTTTCCTCACTGCTCCCAGCCACATGCTCCTGCTGCTCACTTTGAGCTGTCTCTGGCACTTATCTGATCCCTATTAAGTACATTCAGCTCCGTAAAAAGACAAACTCAGCAGAGGAGATGTCTATCAGACAGGTCAGATGGTTGCCCTGAATTACCTTGCAACCAGAGACGAGCACCAGTGCTGCAGACCGGGGCTGATGCACCAATAGGAATGGGGGAAAAAAAACCTGCTTTCAGCCCAAAAGTGAAACCGTACTCTAGGACACTGACAAGCTGCCTGGTGTTTCAAAAAGTCATTAAATGGTGCAGGGAAAAGGTGATTTCAAGAAGAGAAAGGTTGTGTTTATATAAGCCTACTCAGGAAAACTAGGACTTCAAAAGAAAAAGAATTGGCAGAGTGAACAGCAGTAAGATTTGTATGAAGTACTGCTTCCTCTGGAGGATGCTCTTGATTGTGAAGTGGTACTACCGAAGACTGAAAATACTGTAGCTGGCACCTCTCAAAAGCTTGGGAGAAAATGGAATTAATATAATTTTCTGTTCTTTCACTGATAAAGGAAACATGAACAAACTAGGCAAATGTTTCTTGAACAGCAAACAGAAATATCAAAGAAGAAAACAGCAGGTACAGCAGAGAGAAGGCAAGGGAAGGTTCTTCCATTCATTAGTTATCCATGCCAAGCTGTGGCAGTCCCATGGCTTGCAGATTACGATGGATAGTTCGGTTATCAGGACAGCTGTCTCCCTGTTATTATTTTTGATAGTCAGGCTAATATGGAACAGCTCCTTGGGAACATTAGAGCAGCTTAGTTGTACCATCAAACATACCATTTTCAGGTACGTTTTCATGCCAAGTAAGCAGAAGCTCCACGCTCCGCAAACAGAAGCTACTAGACTGCCACTGAACTGAAGTGCTGGACAGTAATTGAACAGAGGAGCTGGAAAGTGGTATTTTCCTGAAAAAGTTGTTTCATATCTTGCATTATGCTTTGGAGGCATTTGTGAATTGAGAACACCAATCTGGTTGATTCTGCCTGATATGAAATAACACATGTGGATAGAATCAGATGTGAGAAAGCTACTTTAGATAGCATGGACTAATTCTGTGCATGCACACAGAGTGAAAATAACTGTTATTGTCCTAAGCATTCAGCTGTCTTTCAGTTAACAACCATTTCATTTTCACTACGAAAAAGTGCACTCTGGGCTCCAAACTCTTAGTTCTTATTTATTCAGGCATTATAGCTAATTTCACAGTTCATATACCCAGGCACCACATTACTAGACACAGGATGATTTTGACCTGCTTTTAAATCTACAAATCAGCCTTATGGTAACTGAAGCATTTTATTTGTAGGTTATACTTTAACTAATATTAAAAATGAAATCCACATAACCTAAATATACTTGACATTTTCAAAAAAGCATATATAAACTTTTCATTCCTTCACTCAAGCCATTAGCTACTAAAATGGAAATATACTTACTGCTCTTTTTCTGGAACAACCTGTAATCCAAGGCACAGTAAGGTTTCCTGAAATCTGCGTGGATAAAATGGGAAAACAGAACAAAAAAAGTAACAGCTTAGGTCACTATGAGAGCTAGTAACACTGAGCAGCTTTCACAAGATTGCAATATTGAGCATTCAATTCTGCTGTGTGTTTTAAGTCAGGGCTTTAGATGCAAAAGCAAAACAAAGTCTTGTTTACTCTTACGGTTGTAAAGAAACTAAAAGTAAGGCTAGAAACATTATAACTCTCAAAATTTTCTTTGGATGAAGGTAAGCTAACACCATGGTATCTCTGATATTTCTCTTTTTTTGTTGTTTTTAAAGTGTTTCAAAATACAAGCTTTTATTTCAAGTCTGTCACAGAGTAACCGTAGTATCTATTACAATTATATATATATACATATATATATCCCAAACAACAGCTTTACATGATGCAATGCACTGCAAATGCATTCTCAGGATCTAGAGTTTGCTTTCTGAGGTTTTCTATTTTGATAGGATTTTTAAAGGTCTTTTCCTTAATGAATCAGAAACCACAGGGCATTATATTCTTACTCCTGAAGAGGTCAAAAGATTTAAAGTGAGGCTATAGAAAAAAGTGCCATTCTGTGTGAACGAAAGAACCAAGCCTGGTAAGGCAGTAACAGTTATTTGGAAGACAAATGCAGGCAAGTCCTCACAGACATGATCCCAAATACAATAAAGTTCATCTCAGCTTTTGGAAAAAGACTGTTTGAAAGACAACATACATGGGAATATCCTAACTGACCCCACAAGAAGAGGCACAAGCTGAGCCACATTGGCACAAGCCAATGGTGGCTCTTCCTGCCAAAGTCACCATTACCAAGACACATCTGCAGGTTTAACATCAGTCTTAGTCCATCTGGGAAAGCTGCAGTAAGCTGCAAACATAACAGCCTAAAATCCTTGTCCCAGAAAGCATACTGGTGCTCCAGGGAAGCAGGAACAAAAGAGAAGCTCCTGCAGATGCCACAGAAGGCTCAAAGGTACCGCGAGCCCTGGGCACTGCCAGTACTGGAGCCAGCTCAAGAGGTCACACAGCGAGAGATCCTTACATAACCTTCCCGATCCTTCCGTGGATTCTCCAGGCCAAATCCAGGCTGCAACAATTCAGAGGGCCCCTGTCCTGCTCAGGCTCGGCCTTTTCCCGGGAGTCACTCGCGGCCCCTCCGCAGCCTGCTCAGGACTGCCTTCTTTCCCTGGAGCTTCCAGCTCTAAGGAAGTCACTTCAGTCACGCAAATCACTTTAATACATCCCATTTCCAAAACAAACAAAAAGACCACAAAAAACTCAGAGCTCGTAAGTCAGAATCCTTGTGGTTAATCTCTGGAAAAAATCTGTATATATCCTATTCCGCTGTACTGGCAAAAGGGCCAGATTTTTTCCCCTAGAAAATAACAGGGTGAAATTGGAAATTGTGTGCTCCAGTGTGCGTAACAAAATGTACACAAATTGCAACAGTATTTTTGCTCCTTAAGGCTAGGAGGAGAGGAAATAATAAATCAGTGGTCAGTCTTGAGGACATACAACTAGGAAGAATTATCTCTCCAGTTTGATACACTAAAAGCCAGACCGAAAAAAAAAAAAAAAGTAGGTTGAGCAACCTGCTTACCAAAACTGCTCAGGCATCAAAATTGATGGTTTTATTAAATTTATTCTTCAGTTACATTAACATGAATTTGATTAATTGAATCAGTAAGGGAGCTATAACTAATTGCTAATTAGATTCCCCACCAATGTATAACAGTAATTACTTCATCAAAACACAAATCACACATTCACGACTTTAAAAGCATCTGCTTGGATGTTCAACTATTCTAACAATCAAGTAACTCCGGTTTAAACTATTTTTAAATGTAGGAGATTTCCCCAAGTTAAAGATTTTTCATTAGAAGGTTAATAAATTAGTTAAACAGAAGCAATAAAATTAACGGGAGCTGACTGCATGCAAAAAAAGGGTTATCCTCTGCCTAAAAGCATTTTTACCTGGAGAGCAAAAAAAAAAAAAAAAAAAGAAAAAAAAAAAAGCTTTCCCAAGAAGAAAAAAAAACAACTAAGATACTTAGAAATGTTACAAAACACGTTTCCCCAAGTGGGATGTCTGCACAAGATACCACTTTTGTTGGACTTTTTTTTGAGCTATTCTAGCTATTTAAAAAGATTTAATCTCCACCTCCCAAAAAATCTAAAGCGAATCTAAACCTAATGTGAAGCACAGAAGCAAAGACTTTGTTTAAGGGATTATCTCTACTGAAAGATGCAAACAGAAGACAGCCTGCAGAAATAGGAACCTACACATTAATTTCTAATTTTCAAACAAAACAGTACTTCCCTATGACCTTGTCTTCAGGAATTGAATATAGAAACAAACTGACACATTACCTGGTAATTATTTTGGTTTTGTGACAGCCTCAGTTGACTCGAAGATGTAAAATGAGGAGAAAAAGTACTTCTGGATGGATTAGCACTGTTATATAACGTACTGGGTGCCGTATGCAATGAGGTCCGTGCGGGTAAGTGGTAGTCTCTGTGAGGATACAGCACGCTGTCAGGCACGTCCCTGGCGTTTACCGCCTGCGAGGCACAGCTCACGTTCCTTCCCGGCCCAGACAAGGCTGCACTTTGGTTCTCTACCCGAACAGAACTGTTATTTTCACAGTATCTTGAGTAGCTTTGTATCTGTGCTCCCATGGACGCTAGCTCTTCCTCTCTGGCGTACTCATCGTCGGCGTCTCCGGTCTCCATCGCGATGGAGAGGCAGCTGCCCTCCACGGAGCAGTGCTTCTGCGCCGGGCCTCCTCCCACGGCTCTCTGCGGTTGGTCTGTCACCGCCAGAGAAAACACCTCCCGGATTTCCAGGTTTTGAGTGCTACAAGAAGGGTCCCTCGTATTGGCCCTCTGCCCGAGGGGTCCATGTGATGCAAGGGCTGCGTGTTCCGTTTTTTGTAGCCTCTGACACCCCATGGGTTCAGCTTTACACGGTCTGTGGCAAATCACTGGCTTCTGAGGTAACACCAACTCGGCAGTCTGCACTGATGAACCACTATAGCTTTTCTTAGTGTGACTGTATAGGGAGTTTGCAGAATTCAGTACACTAGTTTGCCTAGATAAAATAATAGTCTTTCCCCCTACTAGTAGGGAAGCGTTTTTACAATGTGGTACTTGCCGTCCTATAGGGATGTGCTGCTGCTGAAATTCCGTATCGCTTTTTCCCGATAGTTTCGGGATAGAGTTTTTATGTATTTCTGCCACTGAAACATTTGTCTGCTTGGCAGATCCTTGCCTGCTAGACGAACTAGCAGGGCTGTATATACCAGTAACTATTACATCGTTATTAGAAGAGGTCCAAGAAGACTGTTGGCTTTGGGATCGAGCAATATTTACCACATTCCTAACCGCTGCTTCTGGCGGTACCGAGGGCGTCGTAGGGACGGTCCTGGGGGGAGTGCCCCCAGACTCCACCGCACTCTTGCTGCTCATCTTCCTTCTTTTATTGCCAACCCACGTCTGCAAGCAACAAACAGTGAAAACAAATATAAAACAAAGAATTAAACACAGAGAAAAATTATAGATGTCATTTTTAAGCTGACCTGATGAAACCGTAAGTGTTCAGGTTAAGACATAAGTTCTTGAGCATGTAGATCATTTACTAATTACGCACAATACAGACTGGAAATCTTCGTAACCTTTGGCAATCATGCAGTAGCACAGATGAGAACCCTAGTCTCAATTCCAAATCCCCACTTTCTCAACAACCCAATGAGATTCCCTTGCACCTCCTAAACCAAAGCTAAGATCTGCTCTGTCAGCCCCTCTCTGCCTAATTCCCCTCAAATTCCATTTTTTTTTTAATCTAACACCCTGATATGGAGAATCACCACTGAGATATATAGCTAAACTTTTGTAATCAAGTAGCTGATAGATATGACCTTCCAAATGGCCTTGAAAAGAACTCCTGGATGCACAAGGAAGAAAAGAAAAGAACAGAAACATCTCTTTCTGTTGAAAAAAAAAATCTGAAAATGGCTTTGTGAAGTGTTTAAAGTTATGGACTAGTTCCTCCTATGCCACTTGCCCAAATCAGCATTTTGGCTTTTGAAAGACACAAACAGACAAGATTAGAGCTAGTGGGATTAGGGTCAAACAGAAGTTTAACATTCTGGACATTTCTGAAAGTGACAAAGAAAATAAGGATTTGTGTAAAAAACAGTACATACATTTTTCAAATAAGTATTTTTCCTACTATGACAGAGATGCACAATGTAATATTTACTGATAATTTAAACACATAGGAAAGCCTTCTCCTACAAGTAACTAATTAAGATATAAATAAAGGAACTTAACGGGAAACATCAACTTCAGTGCCTTGAGATTAAAAAGCTATTAATTTGTTTCTAACACTAGCTCTCATGCTGGAAGTGAAAGAAGCACCTAGACTTATCCTGGGGACTTTCACCATCAGCAAGATGGGACTTGCCCAGTTCCTTCACCACAACACGGCTGTATAGGAGGTGAAGGCTCAAATGAGCAGGACACCAGTGTCCATGAACTAAAAATAAGCATTTGCATCTGTTTATTTTGGCTACTGAAAACAAACAAACAAACAAACAAAAAACACCATGACTGCATATGTAGATACAATGAAGCTCCTCTCTCTATACCACTCTGGATATCATGTACTGCCCTCTTAAAAACAAATCAAAACAAAAATCTCAACATTCCCCAAGCAAGACCTCCCCTATCCCCAAGCAAGTAAACTTTACTGAGTAGCTACCCTGGATTTTCACTGCATCGCATGAAAAAAATCAATTTTTCTGCATATACTGATGCCTATTAAATATTTAAGTACATTTTTTACAGCAAAATACTCATGCTGTCATACAGACGCATGTTGAAGTGTTCAGGTCATTTTTCCTTTTGCTGTCAAATTTTATAAAAAGCCTAATTTAAGGTATGATTTATTGCATACAGTAACACCTCAGTTACTACTGAAAGTTTACTTTCCTCCTCAAAAGCAAGCTTAGATGCACAAATTACAACACACACAATTACCCATAGATCTTATTTTTCCTTTATTGTCTCCAAAAAAGAAAAAAAAAAAAAACAGAAGACAGAAGAGAGTTCCCTCTCCTTTCTTCTCAATCAGTAAGCTTGCAAGCTAGAAATAATAATTAAATTGCAAGTTTTACAGCAGCAGAAACTTCCCTCCAGCTTCCCCACAGTGTAAAACTAAAAGCTAAGGCTTTTCTCCTAGTCTTTCTGAAAAGAAATGCATTCAAAGAAATGCGAGTAATTTAGCAGCACTGCTAATCACTTGGGATTAAAATTGAGTTTCAAGAGGTATCCTGAGTCAGAGCTGTCATTACGGAAAAAGTCCCATTCTCCTGCCTGCCTCCCCAGCTTCCTGCTCCTACTTCTTCCCAGAAGCAGCTGAGACACCCACCTGAGCGATCAGTTAGTTCAACTCGCCAAAATGACATAAAAGTGAATAGGATAAAAAGAAAAAAAAAGCTGGGATCAGGTTAGGAACTTGAACTGGGTTACTCCAAAATTAAATGAATGCAAGAGATGCTGAGTATAAGAAATAAAGAACTGCACAGCAGGAAGAATGGAAAAAGCACAAATCCTGCCACTTTCAGCGCTGTGAGACACTGAGGCAGAGAAGAATTATGTAAAACTATAACCTTAGGCTGAAAGGGAAGCTCCACATTGTAAACAATCTGACAGGGCATTATTTTGAGATGAGACTGGGCAGTTATTAAGTACAAAATATCCCTAAGAGAAGGGTGTGAATCTTCGTTTCAAGCAAGTGCTGAACTAATGCATTTTGGAAGCAGCAGTAACATTAAAAGTTCTTAGCTGTTATTTATAAGAAGAAACTCCTAGAAGGGCAACAAATCAAAAATCCAGATATTAAGAAAATTACCTGGTATTTAGAACATCTTGCTTTTATGTTCCCAGCTTGAATCAGGCAGAGAAGGAACTTCAGACTTCCCGACAATCTAGGTACATACCATAAAATGGCTTCCAGCGGTTCCTGGCCATTAATTTTGACCAGAAGTTCCATTCTAAATCTGAAAATAAGATTTCCTTAGGAAATCTTTCAAGAGATATGAAAGAATGGTGAAGCTGTAAATGTTCTGACAACTATTTGTGCTGTGCGGAAGGGACCCTCACAATACCCCACAGATCAGATCTTCTTGGCACTCAACAATCCTAACTATGAAATAGACTTGCACAGCTTTGAGCTTTACCAAGACACAATACTAACGTTTCACGTGAAGACAAAAAGGAGCAGTAGGATTATGCTGTTACTAACAAACAAAAAGAGGCTGTCAAGTCCTCTGTAGTTCAAACCATAAACTTGTCAAGCTTGGAGAGGCTTAGGCATTTTTCCCTGACGTAACTCCTCTGTGCCACCCAGTTTTGGAAGGGACTTTTTATTTTGTATCAGAGCAGTAAAATCTGTATTTTTTGGTTGTTATTTTGTTTTGTTTTTTAAACACCAACACATAAATAAGTCTTTCCTTTACTCCCACCCAGCTCAAGACTGGAAATACTAAACATAGTTCTCTGGAAGAATGCTCTAGAAATACTGACTCAGAAAAAAAAAAAACATATTTGTGTTCCACTATTGTTAATATCTTCAAGTGACAGTGGCAATTCAGGCATCATTTCGGCAGACACTGTGTGCACAATATAGTAGTAGCCCTTGCTGAAGGGTTTAAAAGCAATAAGAAAAAGAAAAAAAAATAAGGAGTATATTACACATTACTGCAGGGAAACAGAGAAGAAAAACAGGAGTTGTAGAGAGTGAACGAGGAGGGACTGGCTCTAATTCCTTCAATCCGTACAGAGGAAAGAACAGCCCCTGACAGCATCACCTGTCTCCAGACCACAACTGTTCGCCTCTTCTAGAGCCTCTGAATTTCTTGCTGGCTTCAAAGCTACCAACCATCCTGAGCTGAGAAAAGAAGTGCTGAGTATTTCCAGGGGAAGGGGAATCCAGATAAGAATTAGGGAACAAGTAGGGTTCTTTCTCTTAGTAGTTGATCAGTGGTACAGTGAGAAATAACCAAACAGGTTTTACTCACCACTTTTCACTGCCTAGTTTTGCAGTGACTCCTGCTAGCTAATGCTTCGTGATTTCTATTTCTGTGCAGAGACAGCAGCCATTTTGTTGTCTAGTGTTTCATAAAGGGATTATTATTTCCCTTCTCATGGAATTCGTAGACCTTGGAAGAGATCCTGTTAGCACTAGGACATTCTCCATTTATAAGGGAAGAATGTACTCACTGTAAATAACCACAAAGACCACAGCATTTGTGTTTTCAACAAGGAACACAAATGTGACAAAGCATGTCAAAAGAAGTACCTGTCTTTGATACAGTACACTGCACAAGTTTTGCGTAGAACAAACCTATTTGCAATTTAACTAAAGAAAAAAGTCACTCCTTGTGCAATAACCAGGCCCCTGCTAAATGCAGCCATTATGTGAAAACATACAAATCAAAACGAACTGCAAACAGATTCCCTGGATAAAGATGGACACGTCATAGAGCATACTGAAGTCTGTTTTTAAAGACAAGTATGAAGTTAGTGACTCCAGCCCCCTACAGATAATTTATGTAAAGAAATGAATGTGTATAACTTTAACATACAAATTTGGAAGGCCTCAGTACTTACCCTGACTACACTGAAGTCCAGTTTAGTTTCTTGTGCGCACTGCAATATGAGCTGAAAGCAATTTTTACTTTGATTTGTCATTCCATTTTCATAATAACGCTGCAATATCCTTTGTTGTTCTACAGTAAATACAGAACGCAGGTTCATCTAAAAATAAAAGAAGATACTCTGAAAGTTGGAATAAAAACTGTAATACTTGCAGAATGTACAGACTGTCATTTATGCTTGTTGTGATAATGCTAAGTGTTGACATTTTTTATTTAAAGAATCCTATACCATTTTTTATTTACTTTTCAGAAAAACTGTTAAACAACATTGGCAATTCACTTGGAATGGACTCAAGTTGAGTAAATGAACTACACGTTTGGAACAACGTGGCCAGCCTCTTTTAGTGTTATATTGGGTTGTTAAATCCAAGAACCTCAAGTTTCGAAGAAATTTCTCACGTTAAAAAAAAAAAAAGGCAAAATAGAATAACACCAGGTGCTACAACAATACTGGTAGGTTCTGGGTATCCTCTCCCAAATAAATAAAGGCAAAATCTGAAATAAAAAATAAGGTGACAGTTTGGCACAAGTGAAGTTTCCACCGCCTCCAGCTCCAGCAAACCCACGCGGCACCACAGGTTGGTCACTCCTATTCCTTCTGCTGGGTCAGCACTGCCTCCCGGAGCTGGGACTTGGAGAGACCAAGGCCACTAGCAAAGGGCAGCTCGGGGGTGGTTTGGCTGGGTCTGTTCCTTCCCACGTCAGTGTAAAGCGCTGATGCAACAGAGGGAAGGGATGGATACCCACATCAGGGCCTTTCCAAGGAGTGAAGATACTGGGAAGTTGTCCCCTAAGGCCGCAGAGTAGGTCTGCAAGGAGCCCTTCAGGGCTACTCTCCAGCACCAAGTCAGTGCTGCACCCGCTCACCACCACCAAACCCAGGACACGGGTCGGGCTGCAGGAGAGACCCTTCACCCCGAAGGGCAGGCGCGCAGGGAGCAGCGCCCGGGCGGCTCCACGCGCAGGGCCTGCACGAGCTGGGCGCTCCGGGGCAGCCCCCCGGCACAGCGCCTCGGGGAACGACAGAGAGCGGCCACGGCTCCATTCCCAAGGCATTCCCGGGATCACAGGGATTTCGGAAATCCCTGCCTGAGACTGGAAAGGGCAGGCAGATGAACGCTACCACATATGAACAAAATGTTACCTAAAACAAGCCACCATGGCAGACTCCCGCTAACGACCTGCACCTGCCTTGGTGCTTCGGGAGGAAACAAAAGCAAGCAAAGAATCGGCCACAAGCTGCTTTCAGTACGAATGCAATTCTACCATCACCCTGCAGGAAAATGAAGGTGATGGGAAAACCCTTCATGGCCGAACTTTTACTTACTGTTTTTAGGAATGCATAATGGAAAGGTGCAGAGTAGAAACACACATTAACGTTGACTTTATCTACAATTTAGAGTAAAAATCCTACAGTCCAGAGCTTTCATTCCAAAATGCAGTTTCCTCTATGGACCTCTGGTCCCAACTCTTACTTCACGCTCCCAGTCTAGCACACTACTAAAGGCTACAAGCAAGGGTTTGCCTGTGGTTCACGCATCCCACCAAACCTGTACTGTGCCACAGGATGAGCGCTGAGCAGAGCAGACCCTCTTTCTCTGCTGTTTAAAGGAGTTAATAATTGTCTTCTCTGTAGCTTGTTATAAACTCATTAACAAATCAATATAGTTCATAAAAACCTACCCTATGAAGTTAGGAATAGTCTTCAGGTCTCCCGTACAGAGAAGTGGATGCAGTCATCCACCGATCTATGTTGTTTTTAAAGAACATATTAGAATTAACTCTGCAAATTTTTCCCATCCACACAATGTCAGGGCCCAGCTGCCAGTTCGGCACCTGCTGCTCTTTCAGTAGGTTCATTCAGTTGAGATCAGTCCCTACAAATGACGTGGTACAACGGGTACCAGAATACTTACACACCAATCCCTCCAGATGCAGAAGACGAAGCCCATCGTGCCACAGCATATCATCACTGTACATCAGCTCACTAAAAAGCAGCACATCCAGTGCAATGATCGACCACCTACAAGGCAAGGTGGCCCCTCCGTTTGAGCGGACTTTTTTGAATCCGACCTGCTACCTGCAAACGAAGCATGTCCGGTCCTTGGCACTGTTTTTAATTATGTGGTAGAGATCTGGATTTCTATACCAAACTCACTTCTGCATCAAAATATTTTTATTCTTGTATTTGAATTCTTTAGTTTAGATTAAGCATGGGGAAAAGCACTAAGGTTTATTTGAAGATCAAGAAACTTACTTCATCTCTATGCATTGCATGACAGGCCTTGCCTAGCTAAGCTCAAGAGAGGACATAGTTTGGTTCAACCAACATCTCATTTTTGCAGTTTCTCTTAATCACTTGGAAATTACATTCACCAGACAAATACTTGTAAGATGCCTCAGCTCCTTTTACTTTCAAGTCTGACCAAGTACAGCTCAAGAGAGTTATCTGTGCAGAGCCCATCGGAGATGGGTTGAAATAAAATACACTGTAGAATCTGACAAGCTTGTTTTTGGGTTGAGGCTATTGGCTATTTTTTGGTAACTGCCTACTTAGTGATTTATGACTAGGAAAAACAGGGCAGAAAATTATTACTAATATTAGTATTAATCTCTGCATTCAATCTTAACACTGCAGGACAAAACAATACCTGGCACACAGATTTCACAGGAGGGCACAGGAGGCCCCTTGTCTCATGGGTTAAATAAACACTGCCAATACAACATCTGTAAAGCACAGACAGAGATCAGTTTGCTACCACATTCACTCATGCTCAAACTGCAGAACACTACCGAGCATAGCAGGGCTCTGAGCATCTACTCGGAATATTTAAAGTAGTGCCCTGGGTTGAATAAATCCACTAGTGAATGCTTGGAAATGTCATTAACAAGCCACACAAACCCCAAACCATCCTATCAATTCCTGATGCTTTGTCTGAACACATCCTACAATCATAGACAACAGAGTTCACCTACTTTTCCATACCTGTCAGACCTAGCAATTTATCTACATTAAGTGCAATAAGCACTCAAGCGTCTACGACAGCAAGATTTTACCATCTTTGAGACCACAAATCATATTGGGCATATTTATCAAAGTATTACATTGATTTTTTTTTGAGAAATGTTATTCAGCAATAATGTCCATAGTTAAACAGAGTAAGATATTAACATGTTTTCTTTAATATGCAAGACTCTTGATAATCAGTTCAATTACACATAAGTTAGAGTCAGAATGATGACTT
This sequence comes from Tinamus guttatus, assembly GCF_059628265.1. Lineage (NCBI taxonomy): Eukaryota > Metazoa > Chordata > Aves > Tinamiformes > Tinamidae > Tinamus > Tinamus guttatus. Next base: position 13,078,943 of record NW_028288821.1, on the reverse strand, counting down.
TATTATGTAGTAGTTGATTTAGTATCAGGAGAATCACCAGTTAATAAACCTTCATAATCAGTATTATTCAGAAATCTCAGTAACTTCAGAGGAAATCAAGTCTTCTTCCCAATTTATGCAGCTTTGAAACAATCATGTTTCCTCAGGATTTCTCACCTTTATCTTGAACCTTGGACCCAAAGTTAAAAAGCTACTTGGATTTTTGTCATAATTTAATTTTAACATTGTCTTGACAGGCTCAGAAAGCGTGCATGCATGTGAACATGATAAGAGAAAACCAAACGTCCAGGTGATGGGCAACACACCAGAAGTGAAAAGAGAGTTTGTTACAGAAAGAATTTATGTTTATTGAATGAAGGCAAGGTAGTATGCAAAGTGAAATTCCACTAAACACAGAAGTTAGGTTTTTATTTTAATAACAGAGAGATTACATAGTTGTAGTTCGAAGGATTCCACATTTGTGTGCTCTGATAATAAAAACATAGCTTTGTCCAGTTAGGCTGCTGGCCAAGTGAGAGTGCAGAGAACCTACCAAGAACGCTAAAGCAGGTTTCCTGCAACTAGCGCCTCCCCAGTCGCTACACCTTTCAGGACAAGGAACCTCATTCAGTTTTCCAGATACATGTTCCTCGTCTCTGAAAATCTACCAAGAAAGGCATTATTCCTCAGTCCATCTCTTAACTGAACACAAATTAAAATAATAATAGGAGGAGGAAAAAGAACCTCTTCTCCACATGCTGTGATTAAGGAGATGCAGAACTTGATTTTTTTTAAGCACAGTGCTCGAGCAATTTTTTCCCCAGTATCCACTCTAATTTATAGCATTATAGTCTTAGTGTCAATTAGTCCAGACATTAAGCCCATTGAAAATGTCTAAAAAATTGTAAAACTCTGTAACTAGTACATTGAAAACATTAATTAATTTGGCAGATAGGAAATAAAACCCCTACACTTAAGGATAGTCCTCTCATTCAAACAATTCACATCCAAGACTAGAATCTGTTAATTATACTTAACAAGGAATTTCAACTCAGGCTATATGCTAACACAAATAACTAAACATAAAACTCTACTGAGACATCATAAAAGTGTCAGGGACTAACACAGTGATAAAAAGGAACAAGCAGTTTTTGAGAGATTTTTTACATCAGCAACAAGCAAGAGTTTATTAAAATAAAAAGTCATATTCCACAAATCCAAAAGCCTATTATTTCAGCCTGTTCAGCCAAAACAAGTACAACAGAAAATCAGCATTCCTTCAATTTACTTTTCCCTACCCATATCTGCAGCAATAGGGAAGAAGTGAGGAATGGGGCAAATAAAAGAATTAAAAGTAACAGCACCAACTGAGATTAAAACGCAACTAAGAAATCTATTATATGTATGTATAAATAATTAATTAATGCAGTAGTGACACTATTAACTACAGTCTTCAAAGCCTAAGCTGTAATTGCATTCATTCAGTTCACCTTCCATGTTTACAAAGACCTCAGATCTTTTCCCCCCGCCACGCAATGATATGTGAATCAATAACCTGAATTTGTACAGAACTGCCTCTTTCTTACACAGGCCCATGCGATTACAGCTAAAACCCTCCAAATTAAGCACACTGTGCTTATAGGGGGTAGTATATTCTATAGCTTCTCAAAAGCTGCTTCTTTTAACGACCCATGGCTAGCAGGACAATTGCTTCCTTCTTCACTCATTGCAACACCCTGTCCGGTTCTTCTTGCAAGATTCAGCCCCTTGGTAGTGACAAATTAGACAGTACTCAGCAACTTAGTATAATCTATGACCACAACTGATTCAGGCATCCCATTAACTCTATTTATGCAAACAAGCCTCTGACTTCAACTAGATTAGCTACATGTTTGTAAGACCTGAGTTATACCCCAGAAGGAAAAGAACAGTGAAATTCAGTTTCACTATGGGCACGTGAGCTGCTTTAAGATGCCAGTTTGGATGACTTACAGCTACCTTTGGTTAGCATTTCAGTTAGGTGTAGGGGGTTTTCCACTAATTATCAGTGGGATTTTTCTTAATAAAAGCTAAAAACAACAGAAGTTATAAAGTGGTCCTTGGCACAGTATGCTATGCAGCTATATTAAAACCAGAACACACTCAGATGTTTTTGGTCCAAATCTGGAAAACTACAGACAAGATACAGACAGGGAGAACATTTTAATAAAAATACAGTGTCCAACTGGAATAAATATGTACTATGGGGGATGGCTCTGACCATTCAAACAACTTATCAGTTCTGTTCAAGAATTACCACTGCTTAAAATTAATGCCTATGTTTAAGCATAAAGCACAAACACCTGTCGTCATTTAACTAGCAGCAGTTGTATTTTAAGGAGAGAGGGCATGTACAACACTACAGGCCCTGTGAAGCTACCTTGCTGCTTTGGCAACAGCACGGCACCACAAAACACAGCATTATTTTAAACCATGTGCTGAACAAACACAGCCTGGTACTCAAGGACGCTAAGAACAGGCATGGGCCAGAGAAAGGAAGCACGGAGATCACCTCACCCACTGGCCTGGCGTTTCCCCGCGTTTGCCGAGCCCGGCACGCTCCCCAGTTACTAACTCGACATGCAACTCCAGACACGTGGGCACGTCACTTCACGAACATTACTCCCCGCCCAAAACTGGAGGAATACCCGAGTTTAACGCAAACACCCAGAAGCTAAACGGGCGCTGCCTCAGACCCGGGCCCCGTTTTCACTGCTGGCGGGCCGGACTCGCCCGCTCCCTCCACCCGCCCACACGACACCTCCCCCGGCCTGGTGGGCCCGCGCCCCGCGGAAGAGGCCTCGGACCGGCGCATGCGCAAGCGGCGCCGCAGCGGAGCGCCCGGGGCGGCGCAGTGCGCACGCGCGTCGGCCGCCGAGCCGCGGCCCGGGCGGAGCGGCCGGCGCGTGCGCAGCCGGCGCCGCTGCCCGCGCGGCCGTGCGCGTGCGCGGCGGAGGACGGCAGCGGCCGCGGCGGCCCCGGGGGAGGCGCAGCGCGCGTGCGCGGCCGCGGTTGGTCCGCGAGCGCCGGCCCGCGCGAGCGCCCTCCCCCACGGCGCGGCCTCCCGCCGCGGCGCGGCCTCGGCCTCGGCCCCGCGGGGCCCGGCGCGCGCCCGGTCGCGGGGTACAGGGCGCGCGGCCGCCGCCCTCGCTGGGGGCGCGCGCCGCCCCCGCGCCGCCCCCCGCGCGGCGCCCGCCTTACCGTGCTCCGCGGGGCCGCGCGGGGGGCTCGGGGCTCCGGATTCAGCCGGTTTCGGCTGGGTCGGTCCCGGCGTCACACAATGAAATCAGCGCCTCCGATCATTAATTCTCATCATGATCGTGACGTCAGCGCAGACAGCGGCCAATGGCAGCGTAAGATCAGCGCCGGCCGGGACAGTGCTTGCCCCCGCCCCTGCCGCCCGGGGGGGGGCGCGCGGCGCTCGGAACAGCCGCGCTGCGGGGGGGGCGCTGCGGGGAACAGCCCTGCGGCGGGGGAGGGGCCCCATCGCGCCCGCGCTGCCCGGCGGGGCCACGCGCGTGTCCGCGCTCGCGTGTCCGCGGGGAGGGGGGGGCGCGCGTGCCCGCGCCGCCTTTGTGGTGGCCGCCGCGAGCCGCCGCGCTCTCCGCAGCCCCCGTCGCGTTCGGGGCCCCGCTGTGGCAGTGCAGACAAAACCTCCGTGTATGAAGTGTCCCCATCCTGAACAGGGGTTATTTTGTCCCGTGATAGTAACTGCGAAACAATTTGGCAGGATTGGAACAAAGGAAAAATAAAGGCTAATGGCAGGCAGAGAATGCCAGTCAATCTATTTGTATATTTATCTTGAAATGGTTATGCATTATTAATACTGTAACACTGATTTTGACATGTTTTTCCCCACCTAAGAACAGAGGCAAAATTTACTGACTGTTTGCTCATACAAAAATAAAATACATCCTTCCAGAGACATTTAAACACAAATTTTTAGGCAAAAGACCCCTTTTATAGTTGAACATGAGTTCACGTTCTGTCCACATTGTCATTTCCTTGAAGTGTAAAAGCTATGGGAAACCAACTAACAAAGCTTAGGCTGTGCTAAAGGTTTTCTGTTGTTTGGTTTGTGCTCCGTTAGGTGCCTGTCTCCTGCTGTACTTGAACTGCGCTGCCTGGTGCGGCAGATCCACAAAAGGACATGGAGCATCTACAGAGCCTACTTGCAACCTCACACTTGGGCTGACAGGACTCGGAAGAAGGCAGAGGTTTGTATGGCACTATGTAGCGCTTTGCACCGAGTACCATGTTTTTCTACGTGCTTATATGTCTGCAAATCAGGATCATATACCAGATCCTGTGGTGTTTCCTCATCCTATCCATTAATTTTGGGGTGTCGAGGGGCTAGGTGAATGAGCAGGTCCAAAGGGAGAGTGGTTTTCCCGAGCAGCGCTGGTTCTTGTTGGATCAGCTCTTTGACGCAGCTTTTCAGGCACAGAGAAACAGTGCAAGGAGGCAGCTGAGGATGGGGAAAGATCCAGAATATTCCTTTGGGCAGCAGCCCGCAGTCAAGGAGGGTTAAATGTAGCAGATCATCCATGTTACAGATCATCCTTGTGTTTTCATGCTACATCTTTTGTTGTGCTGCATCATCCCCTGGATACATGTACTTTTTCTATGTGCCATCAACACTTGCATTGTAAGAATTAAATAAAGCAATCATAAAAACCTCTTCTCTGTTTTTACAAGTTATTGTTTGGAATTCACTGTGGCGTGTGTCAAGAGAAATTTGGTAGGTCTTCTGGGATTGGGAAACAAAATGGTAGGACAACTTCTCTAAAATCCAGTGAAAAAGATACAATGATAACTGATAAAATAAAGCTTATTAAAGTCTTTTAAAATGTTGAGTCTTTTTAAATGTTGAATCATAGAGGGTAGCATTTCAAAGGCTCTTGTCTGACTAACAATGGGCTCACAGGTGCTCCTTCTACAGCTTCTATCAAAAAGTTATAGAATTGTTCTTAAAGGAGACATTAGCTATCTATTTAAATCATCAAAGACTCAAATATGCAGATTTGTGGCCACATAAAAGATTTATAGATCACAGTGACAGAAATTTCTCTTAGTATAAAAGGTAACACTGGAGCTTAAACAGAAGTCTGTATTCAGTAAGCAGAATAGGAAAGAAAAAAGAGATTAAGGAAATTTGAAAAATACTATAGTCTCTTATATTTGGGATAACACTGGTATTGTAGTTGCCTACTACTGCTGGTAAGAGTGGAGTGAAAGAGATGTACACAACAATACAGGTGAGTTCTTTTACAATATAGAAAAGGTTGCAAAAGTTAGAAGGAAGTAGAAGAGTTGCCTGATAGAAAATACTGGGAAGCCAGAAGCTGCATCTCAGGGTGATACCTCTTTAGAAACTCCAGTCACAAACTCAGTCTTTGGCCAGAAAGCATTTAAAAATACACAGTGCCCGAGGTGAATATTTGCAGTAACTGAGTGACTAGCTCCTTACTTACCCCACTGGTATTGCATCTCAGTAAGAAACCTTCAGGGAAAAACTGACAGGATTAAATAAACCAAATATTCTTCTGCTTCAACCAAAACCATATGTTTGCTGATCTATTAATGACAGATTTAAATTAGTAGGGGCTGGCAAATTGGTCCAGTGGTTTAAACAGGAGCCCACAACATAAAAAGACTCCTTACATGAGGGAATAGCATCAAAGTGAGACCCTCTGATGTAGCTTACTTGGTATTAGCTCATTAAACTAATTAGCTCAGCTTCGTGTTAGTTACTCAGCTCAATATGAGTTATTATTTCTACGTGGTGGAGAAATAATTTCCCTGAAATATGTGCTGCAGGTCAAGTTTCTAAACACTGTGAATAGGTATTTCCTATTTTAAAGACAACCACTGTTGGTGACACTGTTCCCATATTGGATATACGGTAGGTCAAAAGGCCTATTTTCTATTCCACAGTCTGAAATCAAACAATAAAATCAAACAATTTTCCTCAGTCCCGTGATCTCTCCCTCTTTTCCAGCAGGTATCATCATTCCCACATGTTTAGTAGCTCATACACATAAGGTCAGTCTCTGTAATGGTGCGGAAGTTGCAACCCTATTTCTAGGGAAACTTTTCCACACTAGAGACTGGGATGCACGAGGCCATGATTAGAGACCTGCTGGAGCAAGGACTGCAGTGTGCAAACCTCAGTAAAAATGTTAATGTGGAAAATTCCAGGCAGTTCCTTTCCTGTACGCAAGAACACGGGCAGAAATAGTGGTATTATGAGATCTACAAGTTTTCCACCTTTGAACTGTGAAGGCTACTGTTATTTTTTGCTGCATTAATTAAAATAAATTCTTAATCCTCCCCCACTGCCTACATAATATTTCCATAAACTGATTCTGCAAATAACTTTCTTTAATGTGTAAGAGAAGCAGCAGGCATATGTGGAAAAACAAAAACCTGCACAAGGGGCCATTTGTGTATGTATTTTAGGGATTTGTTCTACTTCTTAATTTCTTGGGATAACATTTTTTATCTTTAGTACATGAGGTATCCCAAGTCTGATATACATGGAACAAAATGAGATGACTATTTCTCATTATACTTTTATTCATTAGTTTTACTTGCAGTAACAAGTATCAATTACATTTATCCTCACTGGCTCCTCACCTTTATTATGTACCCCTGATCAGCTGGAAAGGCTCTAAAAAGAGATTTTTCCCTAAAAATAGAGTGAGTGCAATGGTCGTTCTGAGTTCTTGGGAATAAAATAGCCACTATTGACCTCTCTTTTCTTGGTTCTGCATCTTGTTAGAATTTGTCAAGTGAGCTTTTCTCCAGTGTGGTAGCACACTGAAGCAAGGGAAGGAGGGGAAACTATACAAAAGAGAGATTTAATTCTAAGGACATACGATCATAAAACCAAAGAGCAAGACAAAAGTCGAGAGGTCACAAATACAAATAAAATAGCAGCACAAGGCATCCAACACTCCTCCTACTACTAGCCCCTTGGATCTCTTCCTAAACCCAAAGCCTTCACATGACCTGTACGAGTTTCCAAAGTACAACATCAGCTAAACTGCTAGTTCTGTCACTACAGAATCAAAGAAGTTTTAAAAATTCATGATATGGTTTCCATCCTTGATGGACTGATCTATTCTTGCAGACAGAAGTTCATGAGAAGGCAGAAAAAGTTTCAATCCTGCATAATCATTAGTGTAATTACAGAATACTTGTTCTATAAAGCACACATTCCACATACTAAGAAAACCTGCCTATGATCTTAACATTTCTGGGCTACAAACTTAAAACGTTTAAGTTCTTCCCCACCTTTCACTCAATATCACCACTAACTCCTCCATCTGCCACCTCAGAAAGGCTGGCTGTGTGTCACACTGATGTCACGCGTCTTGACATCTTTGAAATTAGAATATCAGCTGCATTCCTGAACTGTCATTTCTTCCATTTAACTCTATTTTTTTAAAAAATGTGAGGATGTAAAGGTGTTTTCCACATCTGCTTTACACTAAAACACATTTTCATCCTTACCTGTTTTATAAAGAATATTTTATTGTGAATAAGTCTACTTTTGTAGATAAAATATCCTACTTTTTCATGACAACATACATGTTTTTCAAAAGTGCATTAAACATTACGACAACTGTTATCATTCATTAGAAACTTACCCTATTAAGAAATGCATTAACAAAGCAACCTTATATTTCTATCTTTGAAGTAATCATAAAGTTGATGTATTTGTAGTTTGTTGTCAGATTTTCCCTTTTTACTAACCTTGTCATTTAATTTTGTCCACATAAAGAGAAATTTGTTTAAATGCTAATTACTATTTTCATGGACAAAATACAGTCATTTCAAAGCTTTTTAGGCACTGCTACGTGGATCTAATCACTATTTGTTTAAATGAAGTCCTTCATATAATAGGACTACATTATTATTTCCAATCTATTTTACTTCCTTACGCATAATCATATTTACTCTCAGTCCAGATAAAATGGAATTATGTAACATGAAAGGGAAAAGATTTTAAACGGTTGGGAAGGTTATATCCTTTTCCCAATCTCTGCACCCATCCACTGGCAATACAATTTGTACTATTGGGCTACTAATAGATGCTTCTTGTTGAACTTCCAAATAACAAACATGTCTAGAACATCTTTTTTATCTCTTTTTGGTCAAGATAGGATGCCAAGTCTTTTTAGATATAGGCCCAGCTGCTGTCATCTGTGCTTTTGTTATCACAGGGAAATGCTGCTCAGGAATAAATCGCGATGCACTTGAAAGCAAGATTTGGTGCAGAAATAAAGTAGTCTGCTTTTCAAAGCCAGATAAGAATACCAGAACATAGGACGGGTGTGTTGGACCATGTCAAAAGCCTGTTTAGCCAGATACGCTGTTTCTGACAATGGCCCTCAATAGACATTTTGGCTCAGAGAACAGGAACAACTCATGTGCAGAGTGTGCCTCTCCTCATTTGCAATTCAATCAGTCATCACGTTAGATAAGAAATACTGTTTTTATCACATTTTAGCGCACCAATGACGAGTTGTGCAAACTTGAGTTTCCTGACCCTATGAAGATATTGTCGCTTGTCGCATGCCTGGTACTCACGCATAAAAGCAAGTATATATTTAAAGTCTTATGTTTTAATTATCTCATTTATATGTCTTTTTTATTATCAGATGTTTTAGGAGCATACTTTGTTACTTGGCGTTACTGTAAGTAAAGCAGCATATCAGTGAATGTACCAGTGTCAGCAATGTTACGAGTTACACTCCTATACTGTAGTGCATAAAACCATGGCAACTCTGCATTGCATTAGTCATATTTAGGATATACTTTGTTCTGAAAATGTATTAATCCTAAATAAATGCAAAACTGAAGAAAAAAAACACTTGTACTTAAACATATTAATATGTGGTGAATGATTTGTAAGCTGCTTGCTGTAGCATTGCTTGCACAGAGCATACACATATAATCATGCTACTCAGTGCTGCATGTATTTGAGACCTCCCATTCGGACTATACCCTTCAACATACATTCATGTGCAACAGTCTTGAGGCAGACTAAAGTCTGCCCCACATTACTTCAAAGTACAGGGTTTTTAACAGCAAAGTGAAAACTAGACTAAAAACAGAGATACCAAATATCACTTTGTTCACTAAGGGGAAAGGTCAAGTATAAAACATGTAAATAAATATTTTTTGTTGTTGATCCAATGCCACAGGTAGCACACAACAAACTGCATGTCTCTGATGCTTAGCAGGGGGAGACAGATGCTTCCTGCGGCTCAGAAAGAGGAGAGAAAAGTGGCTCTGTGCCATGCCACAAACATATTTTTCCCTGAGCTACTTGATATTTCTAGAGACAGAGTTCAACATCATGCAGGTATGTCCTGTCGTTTGCAAAAGCGGTGGTGTAGCACTGTTCCCAGGCTGTGCCCTTCAGCAAGGATTAGGAAAGATCTGAAAGCATCTAAAGCCGGGGAGGACTCAATAAAAGCAAACAGGCCCACTTCTATGTTAGTCTCTACTGCCTGGGACTTTCCTTAACCAGGACCTATATCTGCTCCATTGATAGACCTTCATGGAAGCCATTTTATTTCAGGTAAACATTTGCAAATGAACATTCTGTATCTGTAGCATCATTTGGGGAAAAAAAAAAAAAAAAGAATATCTTACCATCAGTGTTGTTATTTGAACTACACAGAAATATTTAGACCTTTCAAACTAAACATGACGTTGTTCCGTCAGAGTCAAATTCTTGCAAATTTAAGATAATTAACATAATCACTTTCCAAATAAAATCTGCCCTTTACATGCTATGCTTAAGTGGTATTAATATGTGAATATACTCTGACAGACATAGATGATAATTTTTATTCCTGCTAGAAGGAAGGAGGGAGTTATGAACCCAAAGGATTTCTTAATCTGAAAAATAAAAGTCTTCATAGACATAAATATTTTAGAGAAATTGTGACGAATTAAATAGGAATTCGATAGCTTAATCAAGAAAATTGAATATAGAGGAAATTCTGGAAACACAGAGGAGGAAAGCTGGGGAATAATAACAAAATCTGGATGTCAGTCAGATTTACAAACCTGTATGATCTCCATGTCATTTGTAATCAGCCCGCCTCAGTCAGGGATATCAGCTTTGTGTGGCTCTCTGGACCTGGGCCAACAATGCTTGAACTTCACAGGAAGTTCATGCTTTTCATGGGAAACTTTGTCACAACTAGGAGAAACAATTAGTAGCTTTCCCATTAGCGCTCTCTTATGTACAGGTGCAGCTATAGGGAACTACAGTTGTACACATATTTTGCTTTTCAGATATGTTGGTGCACAAGAGCTGCTAAACAAGCTGTGTAGTCAAATGATTTCTACTGTCCTGGCAGAAGCATTTCCTCAAACTGTATAATTGCTATTTCTGTATCTAGTTAGATTTGCCTTTGTCTCCAAAAATGTTTAATATATTTAAAATAGAATGTCAATGAATAATTCCAGGGAATAAGTTTTACTTTGAATATAATATAATAAATATTTGCCTTTAGATATAATTGTATGGAATGTGACATCTGTGACAGCTTTCACCACTACACCTGAAAAAGATTCTAGGACAATTTCTTAAACTTTTGATTTATAAGAAATCAGTATTTAACAAGGAGATTAAGAGAAAACAGCATATTTTTGTCAGGAATAATGAATTCCATTCTTGAGAGACTAATTCATCTCGGAGCTAGAAGAAAAAGCAGCAGATGTAATACTAACATAATAATTTTTAATATAGAAATACATTATTTTTCTAAGCCAAATAGTGAACATGACCCATCTGAAATTCCTGTAAGGAAGGGCACATAACTGATTAGAAAGGAATACTTGGATAGTGGTTATCAATATTTAACTGCAAGACTGTCTTGTGCAAGCACAAGATCCAACTTCTAGAAAATGGAAATTTAATTCTTTATTGTTTTCTGTAAAAATTTTAATCCTCTCCCTGTCACATCTGTACATTTCAGAGATGACCCAGTTAAATGTTCTGCCTTATGCTCTGGATAAAACACTTCCCTTTTGATCACTGTAGAAGTGGAGAACTCTCAGACTTACGAGACCAGGCAGGTGATCAGACTCAGGCACTGGGTGAGCAGATGTGACGCCCAGGGAACTCGCCCTGATTTTTGCTTCAGCATCACTTTCTCAGAGGCACGTTATGGCAAAGCCGTGCATCAAACAGCAGATTTAAACCAAATAATATTTTGCAGCTATATGCTTGGTACTGCTAAAATTGCACGAAGGGGAATGCTTATAAATATAAAAGGTATGAAAATTTTATTTGCCTCGGGAACAGTTTATTGCCAAAGAAATACAATTGTGATAATTCAAAGAAAGAATTGGAAAATATCAACTGAACACAGCCCATGCCTGTGACCCATTCCAAATCTACTCAACAATAAAAACCCTGATATGTATAAAAAGGCAAAATTCTGCTGTCAGCTATATGACTGGATCATTGCTGGTTGCTTATTTCTTCATCTCACCTTAACATGAAAAAAGTAGATTAAGGTCTTTATTTAACTGTCTCAGAGGCTTTCCTAAATAGTCCACAAGAACATTCCCGCCATTCACAAAATAATTCTGCTATTTAAAAAGGTAATATTTTTAGCATATTATCATAACACTATAATTAATGATAAATAGAAGGTCAGGTCTTAAAGGTCTTAAAGGTCAGGCTTTTTCATTTTTCAAGAGAAAATGATGGTTTAGAGGGAAGGATTTTCAGTGGGTCAGGCTTGGTATTCCTTTACATTTTAGAAAAAAAAATATAATTATGGGTCACATAAGATTGGTTTTATGAGCCATACTCATACTTCCAATCTTGCCTAAACTTTTTATCATATGTATTCATGCTGAAATACGTATGTTGAACAACTTCAAATGACTTTTAAATGAAGGGGTTGCACAAAATGGCATACTCAATTAAACAACACGAGAATTAGTATACTTATGCTGGCATAGTAAGATTGTGGGCGAGCAAATCTTTGGAAAATAAGTCTGCTGTTTTGATATTTTTAGAAAATGTCATTTATCCAGAATATAGTAGTCTATTTTTGAAATCCTTTCTATGACAAATCCTGGTGAAACAGTGCGTGTAGCACAAGATTAAACTCATATTGCGGCCCGGGAGCTGGGCGGCAGGCGGGTGACCAGCCAGCGACCCTTTCAAACCCTCATGGCAGACGCAGCATCCTGTCACACCGGGCAAGCTGAGGGAAATGTCCCAGGCCAAAATGCTCAGCTATCTTTGCCAGGCTGCCGGTTTGGAACATGTCCTCACTAGCCTCTTGCACTTGTATGACTTGCATGACACAAAAATAAAAAAAAAACTTTTAAAAAATGTGGGCAGAACACCCTGCCTCCAGCTCCCACATTAGCTGTTTGAAATGCTTGGGCAGCCCTTTCATAAGTCCTTAATTCATATCACTTTTCTAATAACTGTTTCTGTTAGTTATTTCCACAAAATTTATTTAAGCATTTGAATGAACATGAAGTAGTCGAGGAAAAATATTCTTCACAGAACTTGCAGCACTTGAATAAAGCAAGATACGCAAATGGCTTCTCCACGTCTATGAAGGTAAAAGCATAGTGACAAACGAGGTAGTTATAAAATCCTGAGAGCATCCCTTTTTCTTGAGATCAAAACTGGAAAGAGCAAAAACATGAGATACAAATCCTTGAATTTTTTTGATGCCAGGGGTATTTTAGAATTATAATAAACGTACTAGAATGGAAAAGGACAGTATTCTACTAGAGAAGTTCATCAAGATCTACCAAAAATGAGCGCACACAGCTATTTCTGAACTACTCTTTTTTTTCTGTCACCTTTTGATGGCTCACAATGGTATATATTTTTACATGTCAAATTACATAATTTAGAATTTTAGGGAAAAAAAGATTTCAATAAAGCTTTCAACCTGAACTATTTTTATTCCTAGCATTTTCTGGGACTAAGTAGAATATAAAAATAAATTATGCTTAAGAAGAAAACTAAGACAGCCTTTTCTCTGGGAGATTATAAATATCTTTATAAATGGGCAGAATATTCAATTAAGATGAAAAATATTCTGCTAAGTTTCATGATGATGTAGTCTGGAAGAGCACTGATAAAATTAGTGAGGTATATAAAAGCCTTCAGAACTTTCTTAAGGGATGGACAATTGTAGAAATATAGACATTTATTAAGAAGGCATGATATGAAAATATGCGGAATGTGGCATTTCAGCAGTAAAAACCGCAGATGGCATTAAAAAAAAGCAATAGCATATGCCTTATTCTAGAATGCAAAATCAATTTATAAATAATAGATGGTATTAGTACTAAGAGTTTTATAGATAGACAAATTAATTTAATATTTTTTCTAACTCTTTAAAGTTAATTTAAGGTGGCTTCCTGGTTATTCCCCTTCACCAAAGAGATCAGAAACTGTTAAACGCGTAGTTTACATGATCTGAGAGAATCCTTCGAGGACCTGTAATTAAATGTCAGAAACTATTGGAATACATTGCTTAAGTTTTTATTTAACCTTGGGCTTCATGCTGCAGATGCCGAGGACGGTGCCTGGCCCATCCCGTCACTCCTCTGCGCGTCTGCAGCTGCCTGTGATGCAGCAGGGTCTCCTGACTCCCACTGCCATTCCCAAAAAAGCTCAGAATGAGGGAGGACTTCGAGGATGAGCTGAGAAGTCAAGCAGCAGGAGCTCTCATCTCGGATAAAGCTAGAGAGACATTTTGAGCTACATTTCTGATGCCTTATTTTTAATTTTCTTATTCGTAATAAGAAGACCCAAGAAACCATGATGACTAGAATCTGCATCCACTTTGGACACAGAGTGAAAAATTATCCACTTCTTCCATACAGAAGCACATGGCCTTTTTTCTATTATGTTTCAGGGACCACAAAACAAGGGTCAAGCTCTTAACACTTGTTTGTCTCACCTCTTTTATAGCTCGGGTTTGGAGTGCTACCCGCTTGCAGAGAGGTTTTATAGCCAAAAATGCCAGCTGCTGCTACTGCACCAAGCCAATAATAATAATAATAATAATAAAGAAATCCCAAATGGCAGGAGATGTTTTCTTTCAGAGAAAAGTTTTGTATTGCAGCTCGTTGGCAGAATTCTACTGGGAAACTAATATAGAAGATTAAGGAACAAAAATAGTAAAACTCAGTGACACAGGAAATTGTTAATGGAGATAGACAGGACTTTAAGGGCAAGACTAGGTCTCAGGGATAACTGTGTTAAAAGAGTCCTGGCTCCTTTTTTTTCCGATCAGGCACTTTGATACTTACCCTTCCCTTTGGGGAGCCCTTCTAATCATTCTCACAGGCAAAGGAGAAGCCCTATTAGGAGAAGAGCAGGTTTCTCCCACTCTGAAGAGTTTGTGAAAGAGGAGACCATCTTCATGCGGAAACCTGGAAGGAAAAGAGCTGTCATAAGGAACTGCAGGACACAGGTCCTAAGGAAATGCTTGAGAGTTTGGCTACGATCAGAAACTAGAGGCATTTAAAGAATTGCTAGAACTACTGAATGCCCAAAAGTAAAGATGGAAAGACTGTTCCTAAATTTTAATGCAGGGGCTGTCGATGATGTTTAGTAGGCTGAAGATGCCCTCTCTCAGGGGGCAAAAGAGCTAGTTTTGGCTGAGGAGCTATCGAGACAGCTGACAGAAACGGCAAACTCTACAAGGCAGGAGGACGAAGAGTGAGGAGCAGCGGCACATGGTGGGGATTCTTCTGACACAACCACTTTTATAAGACCTCTGCAGGAGAGGTCTTTATTTTGGAGCTGAGCTCACCTGGTTTGTGGCTACAGCAGTGAGGAGAAAAGCTAGGAAGCCCGGGAACCAACACAGGTTTGACATGAAAGTCATCTTCCTGCTCTCTTCAAATGTAAAAGCAAGGTAATTTTGGGAGCCAGGATGAAGGGGAAATAGACCTTTACTCTTCATCCTTCTTTTGTGTTAGCGCTATACACATTACTATAGAGTGTCAAAAATTCTAGCTCTACATTTAAATTGCATGTTTCATCTGCTAGTCATTAACAGACAGGCAAGAAATGAAACTCTCTGAAGTAAGCATGGAAAAGGCTCAAGTGAGTGTTTTGATGTTGGACTAGTCTGACAGGTATTGGTGGCCTACATGCTATTTTTTTACTAGCTTTCAGATTATTATCATCTATCTCTCCTTTTTTTTTTTTCTGTTTGCAATATTAGGAGGAAAAAAATGGCTCTAGTTATGTTCTAGGAGCATCTCTGTAGTCACTGCACAGCCAGTCCTCAGGCAAATATTTAGTCTGTCTAAACACCATGAACGAAGAAGCTGTTGGAGTCTGAAGTAGAATTATAATCTCTGAGGTTTTACCTAAGGCATTAGGAAGCCCTAATAATAGCGGGTGTTTGCACAGGTGCTAAGATAAAGCAAAGCCAGACTGAGAGTTCAGGAAAAGCTTTGCTGGTCACCAGTCACTTGGTAATATTAAACAGAAGCTTGGAATGAATATCACACAGAGAATGGCATAATGAAGATGGCATAATTTATCTGTTTTTTTATAAATTGTAACATTCAGATTGCCAGAACACCTCGATCATCACCTGAGTAAACCCATCAGATATCTCCATGAGGCAAAGCGACTATTTAATATTTAAGCACATCAGCTAATATTTTGTTAAGACAAATTTTGCCATATGATGGAGAAGATGATGATGATGAAAAATCATGAAATGTCTTTTCATGTCAATTTTCTCGGTGGAATGCTTACTCCACAGCATGGCCTTGAATGAACTCTAGCGCTCTCCTGTATGCCTGAACTTGAACTTGTCCTTCCCCTGCCTCCAAAGTGAATATGCCCAAATGCCAAAACAAGTCCTTGTTGCTGGATCTTCTTCAAACGATGAAGGCTACAACAATGAGGGCTACAAACTGCCCTGAATGCGTTAGGAAAATCAATAGGCTTTTTTATTAAAAAGCTTTCTTTCCAGTCAGCATAGTGCCACAAAATCTTTTGCTTTATTTCTGCTCAGGACCTTCTCTCCAAAGTTCATATTTAGCAGATATTACCTGCTAATGACATTTATTTTGGTTCTTCCATTTAACATGACGGAATAGAGCACTCCCACGAGATTCAGGAAGGGCTACAACTGCCATAGGCTACCTGGTAACCGCTGCTTCTTTTTAGAATAAAACTGTTTTAGGAAAAAATAGCAGGAGTATTTGTGAATAAAAAGGGAATCTGGTATGAATAGTTTGGAAGTTTTATCACTGTCATCAAATTTCCAAACATTACTGTTTTTTTCCCAAAATTATACGCCTTACCTAATACAGTGAGAAGCAGATGGTTTATTGCTTTGAAATGGTTATGCTACCTACACAGGAAGTGTAGTGGAAATTCTGTTTTTATCAAATAAATAAATATTTTCTATTTATTTGCTAGCAGAAGAGGAAAGGCAAATACAAGATATGTTGTGTAGAAATGAATACATGTATTCTGACATAAAGCAAAACTTATCTTGGTAAAAATATTATAATGTCTTATTTTCTTAAAGAAAAGCTAAAGGTAGCCACTTCAACTGTAAAATTCATAAATTCAGAGATTTCAGAGCCAAAAGGAGGTGCTAGGATGATGTAGCCTCATCTGTATAACACGAATATAATGCAGGCTATTGATGCACATGTAATAATTTTGGCATCACACCATTAAGCTCTATCTTATGCTAAGCTGTAACATATTTTAGAGCATGAAAACTCAGCAATTCTCATATTGGTCCTGTGGTGTTTGATAGTCTAAGCCCTATCTTTAGGAAGACTTAATTAAAAGACAGGATCTATTATGACTACAGAATTCCGGAAAATAAAAGTGGGAAGAACCCTGAATCTTTCGTTTTTTCCTACTGTGAGGCAAGATAACTACATCTAACCTCATATTTGTCGAACACATAAACACCTGAAATTCCAGACAATCCCAAACCACCTTTTATGTTTCACTGCTCTGTAGAAGAGTTAACATAAGCCTGCCTTAGTGTAAAGTGCTCCTCTCTAAGCATAATTTCAAGGTAATTTGTTGGTCAAAATAAAAAATGTTGTTGTCTTACTTATTCTGAAGACCTAGCACTGATCTAGACATCTACTTTTCTGAAAAAAAGGAGAAGGGCACATCTGTCACCCAAGGTCCTGCTGCTCCTAGTCCACGTGCAGAGACAGAACTGCTTTCTCATCTCTCCCTTAGCCTGGATCACATTCCCCTCGCACTACAACCTCCGCAGAAACCAGGTCCTTCCAAGTACCAGTGGAAGGAGCTGTTGCCTGTACAGACAGTTGCTTTAGGATTTTTTTCCTATAAAACATTGGAGATCCAGCATGGTCTAAGTCAGCACAGGATCTCCACTGCGGGCTGCTCTGCGTATATCATACTTCAGACCCATGAGACTGGCAACAGAGCGGGGTTCAATCAGTCACAGCCTTTCAGAAAGTTAACAAACATCATCAAATCCATCTTCTACTTAGAAATGCTACATCTGACCCTTGCACTTCAGCAAAAGTCTCCGTTCACAAACATTGACTCTGTGCACGCAACAAAGACAGCTTTATAAACCACCGCAAACCTCTATTACACAGATTTCCTGCCGCTCTATCCCTTCCCTTCTTGATGGCCCGTGCGATGGGGAGTAGCGCAGTGACAGTTCCCTGACATGTATCCCGAGGTTGTACCACGTAATTACCATGTATGACAATCTAGGCATCAGATGTACTGGAGAGAGCTCATCTACCTGTCCTGCTGTTCTCTGCGTCACCTGCTCAGTGTCTGCCTGACACAACAGGATTCCCCACGAAGGGAACAAGCAGCGTGTGAGACAGCCTTGGCCCAGGATATTTTCTTGTTTCTCCTTAATTCAGTTACATGACCAAGTCAATTCTGAATTTAGCAGAACTTTACAGTTATTCCCTGAGGGATTTTCTGTGCAGAAAACTTATGCCATGTTTTTCCCTGTTTACCAAACTGATGATGGCAAACTTAAGAGAGAAATTATGCAGATATTGAGGTACCTTTATTACCAATCCTCTCTGCTATCCCGAAGAGAAAAATTAGGACTTAACCAAATACCTGTAACTTCATGAAGAGTACTTTTTTGCAGGGAAGAAAATGTGAACAGTTCCAATGGTGTAAGTCTCCCATTAAAGCATCCTTTTCTTTGGCTAGCTGGAAGCCTAAAAGAAAACAGGCACTTCTTCAAGGCATGTTCTTATCTCTACTTTGAAGATCGCCACGGTAATTCATAAGTTGGAGAGTTCCTCCTTATTCTGAGCTGTTTAAATGACTGTAAACATGTTGGTGACCTTAGTGAGCAGACTAAAATTAAAACAGATGATTCAATTTCTCTTAATATGAAGACATTTCAGTATAACCGCTCAGAAAACCACTCACAATCTTATTCAAATCAGCACTTAGTTCATCATCTATGGCCAAAATTTATCCCTGCTGTAACTTCATAAGGTTTCCATAGAAGTAAGTGGATTTTCATTAGAGAAGGATTATATTCTTTCTTTTTTTTTTTTTTTTTTGCATGGTATTGAATACATATAACATTAACACACTGGTACATCCAGAATTCTGGATATAGCTGCAGAAGTGATCATTTTTTCCCCAGAGATCCGTAATTCAGAGCATCCATCTTAAAAAAAAACACTACTGGTGTCAAGGCTTTATAACATTTCTAAAGGGGAATTTCTGAAAAAATAGATGACATTACTATGGTAGAAGTGATGGCAATCTGAGGAAATTTGCACTGCCTCTGTCCATACTGTACCTGTTTTGTGGCTAAATAGAAGACTTCAATCTCAAGAGCTGTCAGAACAGAGGCTTTCATGAACACTAAAATATGTTAAGAAAAAAGCTATGCAGAAAAAAATCTCAGAAACATCAAAGTATATTTTATTGGCAAGAGATTATGGGATAATTTCTCTATAGTGTTGAAAAATGGAATATTTATTGGATTTTTGTAACATTAGCTGTGATTTCCAAAACACGTTCGGGGTGTTTTAATACCAAATTATTGTAAGATATCATTTATTATTACTAACAAACATTCATAAAACAGTTATATCATCTAATGGAGCAATAAAAATATCATTTTTAATGAAGCTACATGTAAAATCTAGTGTTAATATAATACCTCTGATTACACTGAATAACAAAGGCTGCAATGGGTTCCCATAAAAAAACACGTAAAATGTCGTAACACTAAGCACCAGCAATAAAAAAATAGCTGCCTATTTCCCATACAATAAGAGAAAAAGGCTTCCTGTTTTCAAACTTCAACATTTGCACGAGTTTCACTTTGCTGCATGAACACATGTGAATTTTCACTGGAAAACTTTTACCCATTCTTAGAGCTTCATCAAGGGAGCTCAGTCTTGCAGGTGAAATAAACTGCTTAATGCACAAGCAACCCTGGCGCAGCCTCTTTTGCAGAGCCAGCGGCAGGGCTGCGCAGGGCTCCGCGCGAGCACGGCGCCGGCAGATGGCACTCCGGAATGCGCGACGCAGCGCGCGGCGCCGCGGGCCGAGGCGGACGCACCAACGTCCTCCACGGGCAGCCTCGGCCATCCTTGCACCAGCGTCCAGGTGGTTCCAACAAGTAGGAGGAGGCCTAATGCCTCCACCAAACAAAAATACCTGCGTATATTGGAGCAGATACAAAATTCTGCTCTTGCTTAGTGTATCCAGACTATTTTACAAGTCAATGCACTAGCAGTGGGAGCCTGGTTATCAAATAGGACTATCTTTTTGACAAATGTTGAGTTATCTTGCCGATTGCTTACAGTCCTTAGAAGTTCAGAGCATGGGAACACTTCCAACTCTTTTAAACTTATGTGAGGGCAGTCAAAATTCAGCCCTTCAGCTTTTAGTTTGCAGACTCAGGGTTAAACAAGGCAAAGGTCTAAACGGGAATGTCTGTTTAAACACAAGGTCACCTGCTTTCTTTTTTCATCCTAGCACAAGTTTTATTGCTGTCCTATATAAATTCACCAAAGACAGTTTTCTTGATTTCCATCTTTGAAATATAAGAGTCCTCAAGAGTTATGATGCAAGAAGGGAATGCATGAAAACAGAGTCAGAAAGAATATAGATTAGCATGGAACTGATCAAAACTAGTAACTTTATTATATTCTGTTTTTTTTATAATGTTCTTTTCTCCAGAAAACAGCTGTATAATACAGAACTTCACATGGTAACTTTAATGATAGCCAAGAGTTTCACAGTAATTTCCTTAGAGGATGTGTTTTATATTTCAATTAATAATATGAATTATAAATGTCCTAGTGTATAACATTCCATACCACTTTCTCAATAAAAAAGAAACAAAGAATTTATGACTTGCTTAACCTGAAATACTGCATGTTTATGTTCTCCTTAAAAGCTATTGTGTCAATGTTCAACATTTTTTGGACTAACTTGATAATAAAATATTTATTTCATCGAATATAGGTTATTTCTTCATGAAAGAATATGAGAATATTTGTTACCAAATAAAAAAAAATGACATTTATAAATGACTACGCTGTTATCTTAAATAACTACGCTACTGTGTTTGAGCATAATCCTTAATTGGAGCGTTATCACCTGACCTGAAATATGCCAGAACATTTAACTACCTCCCATGGTGACCATCAAAACCCAGAGAATGGTAGTTTAATTAGTAATCCCACAGATACCAGCCAAACTCAAAGCTACTACCAGCGTTATTGCCGTGAAGAAAGAAGGACTTGAAATGTTTCAGCCAGTCTACTGAGTCTTAGGCCTCCCCATACATTTTGCTGTCAAGGATGATTCTGGTGATTATGGTATTTTCAGACCATAATTCTTTTACATACAGATTCTTTTACATAGGCCTTTGACAGCAGTTCTGGGTCGTAAGATTGCAAGGTTTGTTTCCTGTCTCTGCTTCAAATCCCTTACTTTGCTCCTTCTCCTATTCAGACTTCAGTTAGAAATTATTTCTCATTTACATGACCTAGATAAAATAATAGCAAGAAAGACGTTCCTTGATCTTTTTGTTTTTGTTAGTTTGTTACATTCTGCTTGGACAAAAAACACAATCATGGGAATACATTGCTACTTCTAAGTCTGTATTAGGAAGTAATGCCAGGTAGGTTTGAGGATGGTTTTGGGCAGAAATCTTGCAATAAATGGATAGAAAGACACATGGAATAGCTTCAGGAATTACACAATTTTGCTTACTTCTTAAAGTTTCTTGTTTAGAGACTTTTAAAATTTGGCTTTCCCACAGAGTGATGTGTAGAGGACAACAAGAGTAAGCTGGCTGTGGTGGAGCCACTGCTGAACATGCTTTAGCTATAACATACATGGGAACCACGTCAGCAGTAAGTAGATAGCTCAGGGGAAGGCTGATTTCATGATTACTCATTTCAGACCCAACACCTCCGCTGCCAGACTGGCCAACCTTTATTAGAAAGTGCTGACTTTGCCTATGGTTCCTGAGTTAGCATGCGATGCATCGTGACTACGTTTCCCCTTAGTGGCACCCACTACAGAAATCTATGGTGAGCAACACACTCCTTTTCTGAGGTAGACAAAACCTGTTCATGATTCTGTGCCATTTTTATATGACGAGGCACGAGAAATAAAATTTTACTGAAAAAAATAACATAAGAAGCAGAGAAAATACCCAAGTGCAATCTTCCACAGGACTGTCAGAATGAATATATCCATGAGATAAGTTGAACGAGCATTTGTCTAGGTTTATAATGACTACTGACAAAATGCAGCTATGCTCACCAATCTATGCAATAGATAATGAAGCTGAATATATTAATAAATCATCTGCTGAGGAAGGAAAGCAACAACGTTACAATTTTAAACAACTTTAAATATTCCATTACAAGAAGTACAAAAAATAGACAGTTGTCCAAAAGGTTGCAGAAGTCTGAAGTACAGACAAACTATGAGTAGTAAAAATAAGTAAAAAGACAGGAGACAATACTGACTAATAAGACAAGATCTTTCAGAGAAATTGTAGTCCTGCTGAGCTAGCACCTCAGTGGTGCATAGCAAAATGAGTGAGTGGAAATGCAAACCATCTTTGAGGTGGGGAGCCTCAGTTTCAGGACATGAAAAAGTTTTCAATAGTACCCATTCTGAAAATGGAAGTTTTGATCCTAAAATAATAGTTTTTCACCTCCTTTTGTCAGTCAAAGGCAATTAAAATGAATGGAAGTGTGCCCGCTGACAAGGATGGGCTTTGAATTCAGGCTCTGTCTTCTTTCAAAAAAATGTCAAAATATACAAAAAGTGTCTGCCGAGGCAAGCATGTGTTGGAAATGTGAGACAAAAGAACATTGACAGACTGTCAAATTACAGGAATTAGGGAAATAGTCCAAGCTGTCACAAATTAAGATTATTTCCTGTAATTCTGTCCAGAAACCCAACACATACACAATAGAGTTTTTTTTCAAGTTCTTCAACATTTGTATTAAATTTGAAAGAATTCAAGAGAGGTGATTGTTTAGTAAAAATAATTTAAAGAAATAGAGACCTAACATAAACAGCTTCTACAGTTTTCAATAGCTTACAGAAATATTTAGTCTTGATATCTCAATTCTAGTCCCCTACTACGAAAAAAGAATTAAGTATTGTGTATTTGAAACCTTTGTCATTATGACATCCATTGTAAACAGCTATTTAGACAAAATTAAAGTGACTGCAAGTGGGCTCCCCCCAACGCACAGAGCGAGGTGACAGAGGAAGATCCTTCCTGAACTGAGAACTGATGTGAATCCTTTCAAAAGGGGAATCTGGACTCTGAGCACTCAAGGAACATGACAGAACACTACTTTCCAAACCAAAAGGAAAACAAAATAGGATAGAGTGCAGCACTGAACTGAGAACTCTTGGAGAACTGAAGTCCCTTTGGAGACATTTTGGGAAAACATCAGTCTGCCCACATTCTTATCCATATAGACTTAAAGGAGGTTTCTGAAACAGCATAGCATAAATATCCCATGTCTGGTTTATATTACCTCACATGAGAAAGAGAGAAGAGACTTCAGTCTGGGTAAATTTACACAATTCTAGCGGAGTAAAGGAGACAAGGTGACAATATCATTTTCCTATTCTAATACGCTCATGGAACTTGAAGCAGTGCAGCAGGAAAAGGCACAGATGAAAGACTACTGAAAGGAAAAGGGGAACTGCTTTATTCCCTTTCTCCTTTTTTCTTTTTTTTTCCCTGGAATTTGAGTTGTCTTCTCCAAGATAAAATAGCAGGGCTATGTGTCGTTGACAGTAGATCAAACAGAGAGCCCTCACCTGTTCAACCACATGACGTAGAACACATGCTGCACATGTGCAAAGAATCATAAATGGGCCAAAAAGCACTCTCTGACACCTCTCATAACGTGCATCACCTTCATCTTTTGAAAGGATAGTAAGCTTCAATATTAGGAACATTTAAAACATTTTTTTTCTCTCTCTCACAAAATGGAGGGGTTGACTAATGGTCCCACTGCTCTGAATCAAAATACTTGCTATACTTGTCTATATATATTAAAATACTGTAGCGGAAAAAATTGACTTCAACCTTTTATGCTGTCATTCTTTCACTATAAAAATGAGACACTCATAGAGGGAAAATGCATTGGTTCTGAATGAGCCCAGAAAAAAGGAGTTTTCTTCTGAGAGTTTTATCTTGGTAAGACTTTCTATACTGTGCTTGACATTCTGAATTACATGATTATACAGTATAAGACTCCAGCAACATTTTGTGTTGTAAAGATGGAGATGCTCAGCATTTTGCCAGATGCCAAGTGATATTCTGATATTTCTATCTTCTCTTTAAACTGAGTGGCAGTCAGCATATTCACAATGAAGCCAAGACAATCTGCTATCAAGTTACAGTAGTGCTATTTTCCCTGATGAAGATCCTAGCGCTTGCTGGAATAAAGCTCTTGAAAACTCTGTGTCTGGAATAGCTGGCTTGCTCTCTGTGTAATATAATTTCGCATTTGTGCCAGTCTAATAAGTAGATCACTGGGTACAGGCTTTTTGTAAGTAAGTCTATACGTACTGCACCATTTCCTGGCTCAGGGTGCTCCAGTGTGTTGCAGGCTGTGTGCAGTGGGGGAGGTGCCAGGGCTGATCAAGCAGTGTAATTTTATACATTACTGAATCAGTGCAGGAGAAACCTGGAGGGACAAAGCATCATCTTCTCTTTGGACTGCACTCCAAAATCCTACAGCTTTCCTAGCCCAGCCATGCTCTGAGACATTTTTCCTCTCCTTTTTTCTGATTTTGGTGTGAATGATAAAGTGATCTGATGATGGCTCTCGTTATGGAACCTATTAGCAAGTGGACGCCCAAGCAAGTAGTGGATTGGATGAAAGGTAGGATCATTTATTACTGTGTATTGTCTGTACTTTAGGGCCATGCAATTTACATTTTTGCTACTGTATTCTTTGCTTTGAGAAGAGTTAATTCAGTTTTTAAAATCCCCGTGCTGCCTGGCACAGTAGTTCTTAGAGACAGGGCTGAAGCGAGGCTGGCTGCGCCGTGCAGCATGCTGTCGGGATGCGCCGGAGAGACGAGTCGTGATCTAATGCATCCGCGGGTAAACACAGAGCTAAACTGTTCCTGTCTTGTGACTCCATTATGCGTTGCACGGTGTGGGGTTATTATGTTTGGTTGCTTTAAATTCGCCCCGGTTCGCTCTGTTTTGCTCACATCAGGTGATGTGATGCAGTGGCTGTGCAGCACTCGTGCACAGCGGAGGCTGCTCTGACGAGCAGGAGGTGCCGCTGGCTGGACCGAGGGACCCGAGGCGGCAGCGCCGCGTCCTGCTGCGCTCGGGCTCCCGGCTCGTCCCGCCGGCCCCGCTGCCCTGCGCGCCAGCACCGCGGACAGTGCGGGCTGGGCCGCGCAGGCGTGCGCAGCACCGAGCGCCGCTTCGCTGGGGAAACTCTTCCCTGGAACTTGGCAGCGATGGGATTTCCCTGCACGTTAGCACAGCCGTGAGCTGTGAGAGGTCTTGCTTTATAGTGCTGGGCTGAGCTACAAACAGGTTGGTTTGGATGGAAGAGTGAGGAATTGGTCATGGCGACAAGCGTTTAAATTTCTCCTGAGTGGGGGAAGAAATGTGTTTACACAGTAGAATGCATGGCTGCTGTTAAACGTTTCTGAGGAACTGTCTGTCTGAGGGAC
The DNA here is from genome assembly GCF_059628265.1 of Tinamus guttatus. Lineage (NCBI taxonomy): Eukaryota > Metazoa > Chordata > Aves > Tinamiformes > Tinamidae > Tinamus > Tinamus guttatus. The sequence continues at coordinate 13,053,673 of NW_028288821.1, read as the reverse complement.
AAATAATTTCTGCAACAAATAATCTCTATTACATAAGGAAAAAAGGTGCAAAATTTGTTTGTAAGTTCTTCATGGATAAAATTCCTGTAATGAGATTATCGAACTTACTGGGGGGATGAACTGGCTGCCCATTATAAGAGCCTTAAAGCTTGCAGCAGGTTATCAGTAATTAGGGAATGGCTTTGATTTCATCAGCTCAGCTACATCTCCATCCTTCACTGAAGCTGGGCTGCTTAGGTGCTCATCAGAAACCCTACATGCAAACTATTCCTTTACAAACATGAAGTATTACAAAGCAAATGGCATCTAAGGCACTGGATGTAGTTTGTTTCTGAGGTGTCAGCTAAGGTAAATTGAGAGGTCTGAAGCAGGTCGAGAGCATGGCCCCTGAAACCCTTAGATGTACGATTGGTATCCACATTCCAGTGTCATTACTTGAAATCAGCACCGAGTGTGCATGCAGAGAAGAGTTTTCTGATCCACATCTGTACTATCGATATGAAAATATTTTAAATATAGACAGATTATTACACTATTTAACTCGTAAGTTGAATTATAATGTAAATTAAATGACAAAGTGCATGTAGTACTTGTTGCTACATTTAAGGAAAATCCAAGCTATTTTACTTTTTTGATGTAAACTAATTAGATCTTTGGTAATATTAGTTGATAACATGTGTACATACTACAGAAAGCAAGAAGATCATAAAAACAAAAGTTTTTTCTAAATGTGGAATGCAAATATTATTTCCTCCATAGCTCAGTGCTGAGTTGCCCAAGTGCAACCTCTCCACACAGTGACTGCATCCATAGGGAAAACTGGAGTAGCCAGTGCTGCCAGTCTGTGCCCCGGGGCCCAGGCAGGAGTGCAGATATTGCAGGGAACACCAAGGGACTCACAAGACAGACATTTCCCTTGGGAGCAGGAGCGCTGCACACACACAGACAGTAAAGTTGCACAGACGTCTCTTTTTAACATACTATTATCCTAAGCTTACGTTTTATCACAGTGTTTACTTTGCATACTTTGGTTATAGCTAAAGAAAACCTAACAAACCTAAGAAATACAAATGGAAATACCTCCAAATCACTCTAAGACTACTTGGAAATCTCCAACTTTATGACAATTGTCCAGTCATGGCCATAGTTCACCTGTAATTTACTTATTTTCAGTGTATCGGCTCCATTAGCTATTGTAATTCTGCTCCATGGCGGTTAATGAATTAGTGAGTTTGAAGCTCCGCACAGCTAATAAGTGATAAGGTAGCCCTTAGATAAAGCAAAGTCATTTATACTAGAAGGTACACTTCTTTAACAGAAAAGTCATTGGAAAGGCATTTCAGCAAAACTGCCGTGTTATCAATGTGGAATATTATCTTTGCTATGGAAAGAAACATGCTAAAGAACAAGCATAATATACCTTATTTTTCCTTAAAAAATGTGTAGTTACAAAGTTACAAATAAAGATATTATTTGTAAAGGTTACAAAATTACAACACATTTTGTAGTTAAATGATAGTGGCATTTATCATAATAACTACTTTTACTACTGTTACATACTTATTAAAGCTGTCAATAAATTCCATTTTGAAACTAACTGGTACAGAAATCCTACAACATCAAATAATTTAGGAGAATATGGGAGAAAGCCACAAAAATTATGTTAAATAGTTTGAGACCCAGCTGCCCAAAACGCATCCTGACTACAGTGCGCTATTATCAGAAGCAGCTGTAGCCTGACCCTCAACCAAGAGGGGACATCCTTCTGTTCTCTTCCTTAAGGAAATGTTACTTGCCAAAAAAGTAAAAATTACCAGGATCTAAGAAATACTATTATGACAAGTTGGCATCTTGTATTTAGCCACGGTTCCTTCCTTGGGAACTCATTCAACTGGAATTTAACTTGGGAACTGGGTTGCACATTGTGGTCAACCAGAAAAGGCCACGCAAGTCTTCAGAAATTGATTCTGGAGGCTTACAGAAGTCTGGATTAAGACCCTGCATTTGATTAAAGAATTTGTCTTTACAGTATGTAGAAATATTCTGTAAAGTTTTGCAAATGCAGAGAAGTCATTGTAGTTAAAAAAAAAAAAAAGATGTTTCACAGGAATAGATGACATGATTTGTAGAGATATTTTCAACTATTCAGACACTATTCTTTTTTTTTTCCCATTTTTTTCCAACATTTTACATTTCTTCATATGTTTTCCTCTCCAGACAATGCGCCTGTTAATGTTTCCATATTTTACTTAATTTAAATGTTTTCTTGGGGATATACTAGAGACCTAGAAAGGAAGGGCTTTTCATTGGTTTGCTCAAATCACATTTTTGCACTGTTGGAAAACAAATACTGTCCATAAGGGATTTGTTTAAAAAAATGTTGTTCTCAAAATTGGTCTGTTTTTCTTCTGATTGAGTTCAGCATGTTAAAGAGAAAATGGAGAAACGTGAGAAAACACCCTTCGGTACCTGGATCTGTAATGCTTCTCCAGGGCGACTTTGGGTGTTTTTTGGCCTGTGAACCCTGTACTTACTGCCACGTTCCGTGACCCTGGGCAGCTGCAAGCACGTTACCCTGCTGAACCCAAGGCCAGCTATTTTTATACGTGTGCGTGCGTTAGGGAGGGCAATCCCGCCCAGGAATCTGGGGGTTTCAGGGGCAGAGAGCAGGCTTGCTATCTTGCCAATGCAATTAGTGAATTTGTGATAACTTGTGTTTTCATTCTGAGTAAAATCTAAAAGGTTCTCCATGTATTTTTAAAATATAATATTTTAAAATAACAGTATCAAAGATTTTGTTCTGCCTGAGCGAAGCAGTTTACAAGTCATGGGTCATTTAAAAGGTGATCTCATTTATGTTTATGTGACCCTTATGTACAAATAAATGTTAACCTTTCAAAATAATCCAGCAAAATGAAATGAAATACCATGCAATGAAATACAGCTGTGACTTTGAGAGACGGGAATATTATTGAACAGTTGAAATAAAAAAAGGAATAACTCCACATGGAGTCAGCTATTCGAAGTCTTGCTGACTGATAGTAAGGTCTGTCTGCCAGCAGAACCCGCAGCAGAGGTTTCTCTCACAACGAACACTCAGCTTTGGATAGTTATTGCACAACTGCAACCATTTTTTCCCCTTTAAATCCAGAATTTCTCCACTCTCAACAGGAGATGCAGACATGAAAAAATAAAAATTAATTCAGTTGGTAAACTGATTAACTGTGCTGCACTGATCCTGTGCAGAATAATTATATGTTTAGCTGAAGGGTTTTCCTTAGCATGTAATTCCCTGATTTCAAGCTGGCTCATAAAAGAGAAAGGAAGGGAGGAAGGGGGGAGCCGAGCACAGGGAAGCTGATGACGTGAGTGGACTTGTTAGCATTCACATCACACACGGCTCCGGCAAACCCCTTCTCAGGCTTTTTTTGCTTTTCATTAAATCACTACCTGTTCTGTAGCAATATGTCATAAACAGGGAGTCTCCTTTATTTACAGAATGTTATATATAAAATCTCTGAGTGTACTGGAGGCACAGCTAAATATTATGATCTAGTGCAAAAGCAGCAGCCTTATAGCTGCTGAGCTGGATGATACTTAGCTTCCCTGATCTCCCTTTCTGACCTTAGAATCCCATAATGCAAGAATTCTACTTCTCAAGATGCAATTTGAAACTTAAGTAGATAACCCAGGTCACATCTTATTTAGAAAAATGCAGGTTTTATAGCATCCTTTCAGTTCTTCCTATAGACAAATAGATTTGGAAAAGAACTGAGAGCCACAAATACAGTGTTTAGAATTAGCAGTGAATTTTCAAGCAGTTCTACAGCAAAGGTTTTATCATTTTCAATCTACTTTTTCACCAAAACCAAAAGAAACAAGCCATTTACCGATATGGCTCCCAAGCGGTCCCTGGATTACTGTGTTCTCCTAGCATGACATATCCGGTTGTTGCTGGAGAGAAATTGAATCAGAATTGTCTGCAATTCCTCTCTCACGCTTCTTAGAAGTTTCAAACAGTGATACATTTTTAGTAATAAATTCTGGCAACAGTTTCTTGGTTGCATGTTGGTTTTTAGCCGATCTAAATTATGATATCTTAAAAAAAATAAAGGAAGTATTTATTTACAGCAAAATTTACTGCTTCCAACTAGCAGACTCACAAAGTGAGCTCATGGATTCTCCACAAGCGAACAAACCCCAAGCTTTTCTTTAGCTAGAGAGTCAATCCTGTAACTGCTGCTGCTGCCCTCCTTCCAGCAGTAGCTGCTGTGGGAATTTCATCCCCTCCTCGAGCTCGGGAAGCAGCCATGACCTGGATTTCCAGCCCTTGGCGTGCCAGTGTCAGCAGCGGGTACCTACGGATCTCCAGTTTGCAGCAGTGTGCTGTCTAAGGCACGAGCTATTTCCCCTCCACTCAAGCTTACCTTGCTCATCTTTGTAGCCAAAATTTTGGGTGTCTAAGAACAATTATGCTTCTGAATCAACATAATTTATTCATAATTACTTCCTCCTTTTTAATAACTTACCCCCACACCATGAAATGTGGAAATATGGGCATATATGTATTTGGATGTTCAGCTAGTGTGAGAAGGAATTCTGTTTCCCAGTTTTGGATTGTGCATACTGCCAGAGGGTCCTAATACCACACAGCAGGAAATGCCCATTAGATCCTAATGGTATCCCTAGTTCTATTTTATCCTTCTGTGTATTTAATTTTTGTTATTGACCTGAGTTAATTAACTAAGGAAAATTGAGGGGAAGAGAAGTAGAGAACGACAAAGGACTTCAAAGAAACTGAGGTTAGTCTTCAAGTCTGTGAGAGACCCAAATCCACGATGACAACTATGCAGTCTACAAGTGCATGAAAAAACCTCTCTGTGCGTTTGTCAAAAAGGGCCTGCAGAGTAAACGTCTAAGTGGATTACTTTACAGCATAGGAGATTTGAGACTGGGTTTCAAGAAGTAGCTTTCTAATAGCAGGTACAATGAAATGTCAGAATATGCTGCCCAGGCAGGTTTGGGCATTTCCACTGTTGAAGCCATCTAAGAAGAGATTAGAGGGACGTCTGTCTGCAACTGTTTAGATACCCAGCCTGTTACAGCAGAACAGGCTAATCTCTTCCCAAGGCTGTTGCCAGTTCAAACAAGATCTTGTGCTGGTTTCTTGCATATGAATGACTCTGATACATACGGAGCAGGCTAGAATAGATTATACCTCTGACTTCCTTCTGGATATTTCATGATTTAATCTTTCCAAAATACCTGTGTGAGAAGAATATCCTAATGTGGAGATACACCTGCGTTTCAGGTGCCTGGGATACACCTGCATGTCAAATATTCTATGAATTAACACAGTTGGGAAGACTGGACTGGGGGGAGGCAGCTATGCTTTACTTAGTACAAAATGTGAAAAAAATCATACGTGCTGTTATCTCAGATCTCAGCTCGCTCTTTCTTAGAAAGGGAGTCTTGCCGAATTGAGCTGTTCTTTCACGACGAACAAATGTGAAGATATATCAGTGCTTTCTTTAACCTCTCTCTTTTTACTTTCCCTTTAAATACTTTCATTGATGTGAATTCTCTTTAACGTATCTTTAATTCTTATTTTCCTCTATAATGTTTGCATATCACTAATCATTAGTATTTCTAAAAGTTTCTGGCCATGTCATGGTTTTGTTATCACCTGCCGTATACATGGAAATTGGAAAGAGACACTGTCCGCATTGCTTATAAAGCACAACTACCAATATGTATAATGTGTACACGTAGCAGGAAAACAATACTGAACTCCAGTTGGAACTGAGCAAAACCAAGTCAGAGACAAAGAATTCAAAAGAAAAGTCAACACTGTACCAATACCTAAAGTTAAGAAGTCTTAATGTTTTACTAGAAGTCTATGATATTAAGATATCATATTAGAAGCTAAAGACACAGCCTCCTGAGAGCAGAATATGGGACTCATCAGAGTTCCACATCAGAAGCAAAAGATGCCCATTCCACACTGGAGCCGAAGTCCATTCCCTCCAGCCTAACATGTTAACATTTCATACACGGCTTAGAAGACTGACAGGATCATTGGGACTCAAGGCTTCAAATACCATCACTTTGAGTTCACTCTCTGTACCATGGGGTGCAAGGACAGAGGGTGGAAGAGCAACTTTGCTCCATTTTCTGCCTTTCCAATAAACATGCAGCCACATTTTGTGTCATGACAAGCTGATCGTTTGGGGCTGCGCGGGGTATCGTAAGGAGGCAGCCATGTCTCATCTCCAACTGCATGTTCCATGTTAATTAGTCAGTTGAGATATATCTGCATCCCCATCACTATTCCTCATTTTTACAAGTACTGCTAGGAGGACAGATTAGAAGCCAGTCAATATATTTTCCAAAAACAGACTGCAGATTTGCACTAGCTCCATGAAACATTTCAGCAACACTAGCAAGTCTATATTTAGTATCTGGAGATTCACTGATGCATTCTGAAATTTCCTCATAAAACATACACATCCAGACACTTTGAAATAAATGTAATACTGTTTGCAGAGAAAAGCCTGAGTTGCACGAATGTCTCTCAAGTCACATTTATCAAACATAACTAATCTTCAAGGATATTATGTGCAGAAATTTGTTTTATTGTCTTGAATCTGAATATAGGCAGCCAGACACAGTTGTCATACATTGCTATATCTTATGTTATATCGAGTCATATCATGCACAATTTCCACCTCTCTTTGAATTCTGATCACTACAAGGAGAACCCAGCAAAACTGCAAATTCAGAAGAGATCACCCTTCTCCATTTCTCCATTAATTCAGTATTTTACATCAAGAAACAAAGTTTGCAATGAATTGCATCTTGCAGTTGACACTTTCCCATCACATTAAATAAGGCTTTGTACTTCAAGTAATTAGAAAGATACTGTATGTTGCTGAGCAACAAAATTCATTCATTGTTTTATCCCAAGCATAATCCCAGCAACATTCTTTTTCTCTCTTGATTCCTAATATTTTGCCTTGCATCCGGGTTGAAGACTGTTCTGGCAAGACTGACACCAACACATGTACCATAATGTTGAGAATACTATGCGTAACACCTCAGGGTTATTCTTTACAAGTTTACAAAATATTTAATTCTTTAGGAAAAGAAAAGTAGAAAAATAAGGTAACACAGTGCTACAATACACCTGATTACTCAACCTGGAAAACAGTCTCAAAATATTTTGCTTTGCAAAAAGTTTGACGAGTTGCGTTTATACCTGTGTCTGTCAGAAAAAAAGAAATCACTGTCTTGGTGGTGTTCCCATTTCAGCATCTCAAAACCCACGGGAAGGCAGCTGGGTGCTTCCTGCGAGCGTCCTCAAGATCCTCTCCCACATACAGGTTATGGATCAGATGAAAGCCTCGTGTGTTTGAGCAAAGAAACATTCCTGCCTAGTGACATTTCCATATATCTGTTTCTGACAGACTTGATCAGTAGATTGCTATTTGTAGTAAAGAAAAAAACAGATGAGGCATACTAAGTATTACAGCACTTGCATATGCCAGGAAAGCAAGAAAAATGTTACGGTTTGTCCTGAGGTATATAGGACATACATTTTAACATCAGCAATAGGTTAAAAAGTTTAAAAAAAAGCAAAAAGGATAAGTACATTTAAACAACATTAATTCTTTCTGAGGACAAATGTCCTGAAGTGCTGACAGAAAGGGAGGTTGCAGCTCTGCCAGCGAAATTCATGACAGAGATGACATTAAATGAAGAATTGTACTTGAATAAACTATAGTGATGCTGAGCAATAAGATACATTCATTCTCTCCTCCCAGCATAACTTTGAAGGAAACTTCCAAATATCACTTTAGTGGTTTACTTTTTTCACTAAGCTAACCTTCCCCTGATCTGCTGATAACGAGGAGATTAACAGGACATGAAAACGGGGCCTTAGTGAGTTATCGTTATAGGATGCAGAAAGAGGAATAATTGGAAGGTTCTATTTGTGAAGAGCTCCAGTGATGAATCAAAATGAAATTATTCCTGATTAACCAATACTCAGATGGCTCCCAACAATTATCCTTATTGACCTTCTATAGTAATGCATTCAGGAAAGTTCAAGGCCAATGCAACATTTGTTTTTTCGTAGTCAAATTCTCCACCAAATGTTTTCCAGTAAAAATGAATTATAAAAGGCCCGTGGTGCATTTTATTTATAGTGTGGATGATTTATTTAAAATAAAACTGTAACAAACAATAATTTTACAAAATATATTAATGTCTCTTCCCTACTAACATCCATCGTTTTCACCCTAGATATCATCAACTACAAAAATTTTACAGATTTCAGGAGTTCCTGACATTATATGCTATGCTAGGAATTTTCTAGCTCAGAATATACTTTTTTTTTAATAACCCTCACTGTTGAATATTCTTTCATTCATAACCCCTGAATTTTAACTCTTAGCTTACTCCTCCAATAAAGATGTCACAGTCACTAATATGAATCCATTAATAATTGCCTGCCATATGGAACCATAACACGTTTCTTCATTATTGTGATGTGTGACTACACTTGTATTTCCTGTAATTTCAATATATCAAAATCAGATATAGGATGTCATAAAACCTCCAAAAGCACTGCAGTCTCCATTCTTCAAAATGACACAAGCTGTCTTGCAGAAAGAAAAAGTAGTAAAAGTCCTAAACTTGACTGTGTTCATGATCACCTCTAAGGATACATCAGGTATAACTTGCCCGTTTCTGAAGGATTCAGCTAATTTTGCTGTTTTAGCAGTCTTCTGTTTATACCACTGATGGGAGGAGCTGCATGCTAGCTGGAAACAGTAAGTAGCACTCAATCTTGCAGTGGTTTTGAAGTCAAGATTCCAGTCCATTTAATTGTTCAGTAGTTGCCTTTCAAAGTTACTTGTTCTTGAAAGGGCCAGCAAATTCTATCCACAGGTGCTGTCAATACTTTTCAAGTTACAGATGCAAGGACCACCTTACTTTTCCTTCCACTGTGATGAACAAAGTTTATTTTTTCTTTATTAGGGTAATCCACTTTTCCATATACGATTTTCCTCCTTCCAGGCTTGCCTTGATACAGCTGTGAGCTCTATTCCCTGTGTTAAAGATGTTAGAATAACTCCACTAATAGTCTTCCTTCTTAAAGAGAGATCCACTGATTGCTGTATTCTGTGTTCTATATTCTATTCTATATTCTATAACTTAGATTATTAAGGAATAAAAAGATTTATCTGTTAGTCATTCAATTGTTTAGCACTGACCAGGTTCTAGTAACCTTTTGGCAGACTATGAGCATGACTTAATCACCTTTACTAAAGAGCAGCAAAAGGCCAAATTGCTTCCAGCTAGTATCATGTTTCTGTATATTTTTGCATATTTCCATATAGGTCATCCTTAAAGTCATCCTCCTCAGAAAGCCTATGACGTCTTAGCTGTATAGAAATTAGTTATGCCTTTTAAATACCTTTTGAAAAATATACATTTGTGATTGATGATCACACTGAAGACTGAACACTGAAGATCTATGAAAATTACTTCTAAATGCCAAGAGACCAGATAAGCAGTCTTTGTGGTCTGCTCCACAGAGCCATAAGTTGCAATCTCAAGGAATAGTGTATGACCAATTCAGCTCCTATATTGTCAACAAACAAGCCACTAGATGTGTATATCCACTAGAACTGCTTCTGGGAACAAGCAAATTCTTTTTGAAGCAATATTAATGACAACTCTTCTCTTCTTGAAGAGATATTAATCACAACAGGGATTTTCTTCATCTTTTAAAAACTACAAGTTTAAATTAAACTTAGTTACTTGGTTTCCCTTTTTTCCTCTCTATTTTCAAAATGAGACAGAAATTCTGTCTTCTGTAACTGTACTGAAACTACTATAAATCTACTAGGGATTGATTTGACACACATGCTTTTTAGTTTATATGAAAAGCTACCTCTGTTTGAGTTAAGATGGACAGTAATGTCATTAGCCTGACAACTCAGAGACAGCAATTATCACTTGAATGAAGAGCATGTTATAGCTCTCATTTCACCAGCTTCTCTTCTCTTCTCTTCTCTTCTCTTCTCTTCTCTTCTCTTCTCTTCTCTTCTCTTCTCTTCTCTTCTCTTCTCTTCTCTTCTCTTCTCTTCTCTTCTCTTCTCTTCTCTTCTCTTCTCTTCTCTTCTCTTCTCTTCTCTTCTCTTCTCTTCTCCTCTCCTCTCCTCTCCTCTCCTCTCCTCTCCTCTCCTCTCCTCTCCTCTCCTCTCCTCTCCTCTCCTCTCCTCTCCTCCCTTCCCTTCCCTTCCCTTCCCTTCCCTTCCCTTCCCTTCCCTTCCCTTCCCTTCCCTTCCCTTCCCTTCCCTTCCCTTCCCTTCCCTTCCCTTCCCTTCCCTCCTTGCTTCGCCCTTGTTTACTCATTTAATTTCTAAAAAATGTTTCATAATCAGATGGAGAGTAAGCATCAGTTTGTAAAGGAATTTTTCCATTTAAAATTAAAAATTTCTGTGTCTGGCCTTAGGAAGCAGAGGGTTGCAGTGACTTGGAAGTGAGCTGCACTGAAAATCCAGAAGAAAGGAAGGAAGGAATATGAGCGTGAGAAGAGTAGGAGAAACAAAATGGGGAGGTTAAAACTCTTTTCTCCCCTCTCCTCAGTGTTCTCCAATCAGTGTCTGGTCTTGGGAGTGTTGACAGCTCTTTCGGTTCATGTTCACTGCAGTGGAGAATTCACTTGGTACACAAAATAACAGAAAGCTCAGCTGCCGTACTGCCCTGTCCGCCTTCTACATGCGAGGATTTTCACTGTCTCTAAACTTTGTTTTCAAAATAACAAAGCCATGTCCAGAGCAAGCATGAGCAGAGAACAAAAACCAAGTTTCAACAACTTTTGACCTCCGACTTGGCAAACAAGGCAAACCAGGCATGTTTCTGTATGTTGCAAGTGTTTGCAATTATATCACAGCACTCTTTTATAGGCAAAGGGCAACTAATTCCACACTCTCCAATTAACTGGAACAGGCTGAAAATGACCTGCCTAAAGAGCCCTAGCATAAAGCTCTGGTAGCTTCAAGATGCTGTTGGAAGAAGGCACATATTGGTGTTTCGCTGGCTGTACATTCAAATCCGCTGTGAAGACTATGGATGCTTTTAAGTTCTCTTTCAGATGATGAAATTTTTCTTCCTTTGAAGACCTGGGGGAGGCAGCTCAATGGTGGTATCTACTTATGAAACTCTTTACAGTGCTTCAGAATGTGTCTTGTAGGAGATGGGAACGTGCTGCAGTGGGCACATGCTTGAAAAAATGGAAAGAATTATGTAGACATGTTATTGATCACGCATCATGAACAAGGAGCTCGTGTTGAAGATGTCCAAATTTAGAAAATGCTAAAGAGAAACTTTAATTGTTCACTGTGAAGCCACACTGAGAAATTTTCTTAGTTATCCATAAAACTACCCGACCATTTAGAGAGAAAGAAGACATATGAACCACAGGAATAACACATTGAACTCTGCATTCTCTAGTTGGAGAGAACTAGTAGAGTAATCTAAGAAATTTAGATTTAACAGAGAAATTCAGAATATTAAAAGAAATGGACCCACTTAATGCAATAGTTAGTTTAGCTGCTTCCATTTTTTGCTTCTTTGATAATTCTCAGGACAAATTATCAATAGCTTTAGTAGAGACATGAGAAAATCATTATTTCCATATCAGCAAGTAAGAAATAGTTCAGCTAGAAAACAAATTGCTAAAATAATCATTCAATAAAAGTGTTTTAATTCAATCACATCAATATCACTTAGAACATGAAAAAAGCTTTGCTAACCCCTGTTTATTGTGAGCTACTTTCTGCAAATACTTGCAAGAACTGTCAAGTTCCTTTAATTTTAAGTATGTATGTATTTAAGTATTCTGTAGATAATTCTTTTAAAAGGCCTCCTCATGTTCTGTGGCATAAGAGCATGCTTTATTCTTAAAATATTGTGTGATTTTCCATTTTCCTTTAAGCATAACCTTGGCAATAAAAAGATGTTGACATATGAGGAATCGGGGCATTTGTTATAAATGAATTCCAGATAACACCTAGCATTTTTTAAAGGCATTGGTTTTCAAAAGTATTTAAATATCTTATGCATACTTTTGATAGATTTCCAGTTTTCATGCCATGTGCCCAGGCAGAAATATCATGCATAGTCCTTCTGTGTAATGTCAGACTCCTTGTGATTTACTAGGCATATAAAATATTCACCCTAGCGTTTTTGTTTTGGTTTGGTTTTGCTATTTAATGTCATATAGGTTTTGAATTTCTGGGATTCTCCTAAGATGTATTCTTTCAAATTTCATTAATATGCCCTCTTTTAGGGGAAAATGGTGGATAATAATTAAATTTTTGATTGAAAGCCAAGCTGTTGCATCCTTTTAAAGATGATGTCACCTGCAAAATTAAACCTTGCAGCACACATGCAATGCCTTCCTGTATTTGTTCTCACAATGAAGCAAATATTAATGGTGAAAGAGGAGAGTCAAACAAACTGCTCCATATCTGATCCTAGCTGAGATTCATGCCAGCTCGAGTTAACCCTCCTTGAGCAAGCCACACCATGCCTTGGATTACAATCTTAATGCTGCTAACAAAGCCTACTGAAAATCATTAACAGCACTTCATAATTATACATAAAATATATACAATTCCATAAAATAATAATATAATTACTGTAATTTTCTGGCAGGTGAAAAAAAAAAAAACAGCATGAATTACAATATATCTTTCAGACCATCACACTAATTATTATGGAATCAATCTCATTTTCTACTCCACAGCTGCCATCTCCAAAACATAGTACTGAAGTATCATGACTAAGCATTGCCCAAACAATAACAGAATTTGCATTCTGAATGGTGGTGCAGAAAAAGAATGAAGGTTTCTTGGACAGAAACAGCCATTTACTGGATGTGCTAAAATATTAGCCAACTTACTTCAAAAAGTGCATTTTAAAACAGGAACTATGATTCTTTAGAGAATGAAAAATAAACAAGGTTTCTAAATGACCTAAGTACAGAAAAGATTGAAGGTAAATCTATTTCAAGCCACTTCAGTCTGAAGGTGATCCTACCACCTTAGGAGGCAAGACTATTCAGTAAACTTGATTTACAGGTCTAGATGGCCAATTGTGTTCTGAGCTAAATTCACCTGACGACCCAAAGTTACTGGATGTTATGTATGTGTATTTGGAAAAAGCATGTGGACTTCCTTAAGATGAATTCCATGATCTGTTTATCCATTTCAATTTTAGGAACTGGGCATTATCTGAGATTTTGACTAAGAAAATAGAAATCCAATTGTATTTATTTAGACTGTGGATACACTGTCATTTATGTTACTTTCAACCTGAGTGACAGACAGTACCACTTGTCCAGTAAATCAGAGAGAGATTAGACTATTTTGTTAAGTTGTCCACAAGCCAATACCCTAAAACTAAGTGGAATTGAGTTCACGTTAGTGAATCTTGCATGCAGCTAGACTGGTCCACAAAAGCCATCTCAGGAACACTTTACATAATAGTCCAGTCACATGCTGGTATATTTTCTCTCATTCTGATTTCAAAGATCTAGTAATCTATCAAGAGTTCTCCCGACACAACCAAATAGCAACTAGCAAAGAAGGATTTTGCTTCAGTTTGTGTTTCCAGTTGATGTGTTTTAACTCATCAATTTGATTCTAAAAATCAATAAATGGACAAGGAAAATACTAACAAGAGATGAAAAAACTACCTAGAAACTGAATTGCAGAAGAAACAGGCAGGTTTGGGCCAATGCAGGCCTATCTTCCTGCAGTTACATGACTGCAAGTGTTCATGAAAGTGGAAAGTATGTTAGGTACAATCTCTTTGGCACTAGTTTGCATATATCTCATTTCAGATGAGAAATGCAGGCAGTACTCTAATAAGAGTAAATAAGGATACCAGAAAAGTTATGAGCTTTAATGCTGAAGAATATGGTATTTAGGATTCAGAGAATTATATTTTTTCTATGTAAATCCATCCTGAAGCAAGTCATCATGGTGGCTTTTGCATATTTATGCTGATGAAAGTACAAGCTTATATAACCTAAACTGAGATTCCAAGGCACTGAGGGCATGTGAAGTAGAATCAGTGCCTTTAAAAGCAGTGTTAAAACTTGTACCTTCATCCAGTCTCAATCTAAAGCTAAAAGGTAGTTTGCACTATCAGATCCAGCTCTCCTTCATGTGTGGACATTTAAGTCCACAAATGTACATTTCAATTAAGCATAAAATTGTCTTTATGCAGCTTTTAAAGCTTTTGAGATGGAAGACCCTGTATAAATGCAGAGTTAATATTAGCATCCGTTGCTTGTTAGGTCCTTTTCTTTTTCAGATACACGCAAGTATCACTGAACAAAGCAATATTTATTATCCAAAAGTAATGGTAACCTTAGAGATACAGAGCTCTGTTTGTGGACTACTAGATTTCTTCTAGCCTCTGGTGTCTCCCACACAGCAGCACTTCAACACAAAACCTCACTGTTATAAGGCTTAAAGCACCTTTGGATCAGTGAAGAAAGTGTCCCCAATGACAGGCAGAGTTGGTAGGGACTCAAAGAGATATGAGAAGGTCAAAGTAAGTATGATGAAGATATGGGTTCTCGGCTTTACAGGTAATAACCATTTCAAGAGGAATAATTCCTAGTAGTGACAAGGAAGCAGTGTGAAATGCTGAGAAATGGCAGTTATTACTGTTAGCATCTGTGCCACATGAATGTTATAAAATTTCATTGTTGGTGCCTGCACTTTAGAATCACAATAGTTGTTCCAGAAAACAGGGAAACTGCTTCAGGAAATAAGATCTGGCTAGCAAGAGCTTCATTGGGGAAATAATGTCTTCAAGACTGAAGTGGTTTTCTGCACACATACAGCCTATTAATCAAGAGGAAAAAAAATGAAGCATATTATTCATCATACTCGCTATGTTTAGACTTGAAGTGATGAGAATTAAAATAATGATCTTGACTATTATTATTAAGCAATATGAAATTGCTCCTCTGAAGGAAAAATATGATCAGGCTGGTGAAGGTTCAGGCATCTGGTACAAGCATATGGGTTGGGAATCATTAGCTAGTTGTTACAAAAATACAACAAAATTGTCTTTTCAATGATAGAAATAAGGCCTTCAGGAGGGCTCGCTCCATGTGCTCTCCTCTCACAGCAAAGCCCTTCGCTGTCCCTGTTCTGCCTCCCAAGCCTCTAACAGCATGTGAACAACCCAAGTGCAAGGCTTGTCACCTTACTGAGTCTACTTCTGACAAACATAGTAAAGTAGAAAGTAGCTTACAAACCTACTGTTTAGTTTGCACCGATTCTTGTGTTGTAGACTGACCTCTCTTCTACACCTGTGTATCTCTAGGGCTCAGTGTCACTCAGGTGTATACTTGGAAGACAGAAACGGGCCATAATGTAAGCTGAAGAATAAACAGCTCTGTTGCGTAAGGTCAAGCAAAAGGTCAAATGGTTTGAGAAAGAGGAGAGCTGGCTTCTACTTCTCGCATGATCATTAAGCCTCTTTGCAAACTCGAGAATCACCTCCTGCTGCTGTCATTTCCATTCCTTTTTCCAGCCCTTGCTAAAGGGAACTATCTCCTATAACAAATTTGAACAGCGTGAATATAATGAAACTTCAGTAATAAGCCTATCTGGTGATTTTTTTTGTCTAACGGTGCTATATTTTACTATCAGCAAATGTTCCAATTGAAAACCATTTTCTTGTTTCAGGCCAAACGATATCTTTGACAGGCCACGTACTAACCCATGTCTTAGCATTGGCCAGGAATCATGTACGAAAACAGAAACAGTGAGCATCAGGCAGTACTTTATGAATCACTGTCCCTAGCAAAATATATTAATTCTCTGCTCTTTTTTTTTTTTTTTTTTTTTGGGGGGGGGAGTATTTTGATTTAATCTTTCATTCTTTTAAGTTGAAACGTCTTCACAATTTATTCAAAAATATGACTTGCTGCAATCTTCTTTATGCTAGTAATTTAAGAAATAAAAAGCCTTGGGCTGCATAGCATTATTAGCATTGGGAATGCCTGCTGTTTCTTAGGTAGCTGTCAGTTTAGCATAAGGAAAAAGTTAATTATCTGAAGCAGGTCAGTCAAGAAGAAATCTGAAATAGCTATACAGGAATTGGAAATCAGTGTCCATTGACTTAAACCCAAAAAAGCACATGAGAATTATAGGAAACCTTTATAAATAGTTCGCATGGGGAAAAGAGTTTGGAAAACATAAAAGACAATCAACCAACAATATTGAAAAATTACCCTAAACCAGCATGATTAAGGTTCCTACCTCTAATGGAAATTTGTATAGGGTGTAGAAAGGTTAGTGTTATCTTCTGAATTGCACAGACTATTTTTAGACAATGTTTTTTGCTTTCTAAAAACAAATCTTGTTGTGATCATTATAATATCTCTACCATTTTTCTGTTTTTTTTTTTTGGACTTCTGTTAGAGATCATAATCTCTATCAGGCAGTGATATTGTTTACTTTATTCCGCTCGACACATCAGCCCTTTCCAAATACATTTACAATACCCTAATCTTTCTTCATGTTCCCCTGCTCTCCTTCCCCACCAGTCCTACTGCTCCAAGTGTGGCTTCTCCTAGGAAAAAAATGTGGTCTTCTTTTCCAGATGCATATATACACATCAGAGTTCATTCTTTAAGACTGCTCTGCCTCCTCTATCTGGATTTTCCCTGTGCATCTCTGTGAAACTCAAGTCAAGAATGTTTTTTAAAAACCACAAATGTCATTATAACAATCGTGAAGCTGTACAAGACCATCATTTGCCACAGCCATCGACTGCAGTTGCCTCAGACAGGGTCAGCTCAATTACAGTAAGGGTCCTTATGGGAAAGTGAGGCTGGCTAAGATACTTTGTGCAGTTGAATACTTACGTTTTATACACAGCAAATTCAGACGTCAGACATATGTTAAGCAAGAATAAGAAGCTTTTACTGATATATGCTTGACATTTATATTAAGTATGATTACAAAGTTTAATTGATACTAAGTGTTAACTTCCTTATTCAAATATAAACCCAGTTGATGGGCAGGAGGAGAACAAATGAGGCCATAAGTAACCACATGTGTAAAATACTATGAGATCCTCTTCATGTTCGCTTTATGAGGACTGCTTAATGTCCTTTCCTGAGATGCCAGGCAATAAAGTAATTATACTACAATATATTCTGTATTCTTATAAAATACTTATCCATTTAAAAGGCTTAGATTATACCTGGGAGTGGGTGTTTCTGACTACAACATGCATGGAGTGTCAAATCCTTTGGTATTCAAAAGCCTTTAAATGCAACAGTCAATTTATTTATGTTAAATAAGTATCACTAGACTAAAAATTCAGAAAGTTCTATACAATTATTTATTTCCTGTATAATGCAATGCCAACACAACTTTTAGAAATGTGGAAGCATTTTGCTATCCAGTATACCTTTTTCACAGTGTTTATTGTTTAGCTCTGCTATTTCATTTATTTTGAAGGATGGAATGGATTAGGCAATGTAAAAAATATTCTTAATGCTCAGATATAGCTATCCATTTGCATTACACTGCATTGTCCAAAAGACAAAAATCTGTTTATAGCAACCTTCTCCTATATTAGTAAATGGGGATCCACGATAGCACAAGATTAAAAGAAAGATTAACACAAGCTGGGGACTGACCTGCTGCCTGCAGAGAAGGACCTGGGAGCCCTGCGGGGTCCTGGCTACGAGCAGCAATGTGCCCTGTGGCCAGCAGCACCCAGGGCTGCGGCAGGAAGGGCCCTGCTGGCTGCGGGAGGGAGAAATCCTCCCTTCTCGGTCCTGGTGAGGTCCACTCATCGACACGATGTCTTGCCCAACAAGATGATGTTTAGGATATTAACTTGGCTCCGAGCAAATAACCTTAACAAGTAGGCAGTGCTTGATGGAACTGAAGCTCCTCAATGGCAGGAGCACTTTTGCATGTTCTTAGAAAATGGTTAAAGTAAAATCTGCATCTCTGTGGAGCCCAAAGACATGTTGGCTGCGTGGGCCTAGCGGGCTATACTGAAGCAAGGCTCTCGTGGACTCATTTGTCTGCTCCTGTGTTCCTTTGGACACCTACAGCCTAGCTTGGCTGTAATCCCATAGCTGATTCAAGCAGAAACTCCTTGACTCCATCAAATGCTGATTTGAGAGTGGCTTTCCTGTTCCACCAAAAACTTTTTTCAGTAGAGTTAGTTCTTATTTTCACTGAGGCAAGAGATGGATCAGACCCTCAGAGCTAAATTTCCATATTACCTATGGATTAGATGTATGCTCTTTTATAGATATAATTCCACCAGAACACTTCTGTTAGAAACTTCTATTAATTTAGGTGGTTTTTTTTTGAGTGTAAATAGGGAATATTACAAATGCTATTACACTTTACATATATTTTGTATTGCTGCAGTCTTAAAAGTGATGCAGATACAGCAAAAAAGAAAAGCTAATTCAGTTAATAAAAATGATTAAGTGTGCTGCATTGATTGTGGCTAGACTGATTACACACTTAGTTTAAGGTTTTTCCTTAGCATGCAGTTCCATGGACTCAAGCTGGCTTGGAAAAGGAGGGAGAAGAGAAAGCACAGCAGGGATGCGGATGACGTGAAAGAGCTTGTTAACATTCACATCACACAGGGCTCCGCAACCCCCTTTCAGTCTTGGTGCTTTTCATTAAATCACTACCTGCTTTGTAGCAGCTTTTCTCGAACAGAGATTCTCTACATTTACATAACATAAACGCAAGCAATGTGCTAAGTATCACTGTGGGATTGACATGCCTGCAAGCTTCTTTGATGTTATCCTTAACCAAAAAATCCCTACCGGTCTCGTATGCAGAGAGGAGGAGCAGGCTGAGGAAGACATCAAATAAGACAGACAGACAATTCTGGAACACTGTGTTTGAACAGCCAACTCTTTTGGAAAGGTACAGCGAGGTCTTGGCGATCTACTTCATTACCCTGTAGAAAGCACTGGCCTAGAATATTGATAATTTTCCAAAACAGGAAATGCAAAGCTGAAACAAATATCAAAACAAAACAAAATCTTCCGTTAGCCAGTATGTACATTAAGACAAATAAGATCAGGAACCACAAAAGGAAAACTTCAGCAAAAGGAAAAACTGGATGCCATAGGACACCCTGAGCTACACAAACGCTTTAACTTTCCTCGTCTTCAACAAAACTCTTTAGTCATCACTTTTTATATACTCTTTTGAAAAAATACGTTGTTTTTTTTCAGTTGGAAAATTATTTTAAGACAGACAGCTCCTTACCATCACTATCAGAATTCTTTCCTACATGACCTGGTGATGTGAGAACCGCCTGCACGCAGGGAGGTTTATGCAGCACCTCTCTGACGTGGCACAGTTGCTCTAGAGGAAGAGCCCAACAGTGCTCTGGTGACAAGGGTATCTGGTTATTTTCATTTGTTGCAGCGAACAATGTATTCGATCTCTATCAAAAAGCAGAAAATGATGTTTTGGCTGAACTTTGAATGGCTCCTTCTGAAAGTGGAGCTTTCATTCTGAAAGCTGTGGGTCAAATTCAAAAAGGTAACCATTTCAGATGTACATTCAGATTAATATTGGTAAGAAATATCCTATTTTTTTCATTCATGTATTTTCAGTTCATAAGACAGAAACAAAGAGCTATCATTCCATAACTGAAGTCTGAAACTCAAAAATATTTATTTTAGCAATTTAATAGAGTAAAAATCCTTTATCTTATTTTCTTCTAGTTCTGACTTCTAGTTCGTCTAGTTCACAGACCTTTAAGACAAAGAAAAAGCAAACTATGCCATTAGATATCAACTGAATATGTAAACTGATTTTGTCACTGAGTATGTAAAGTCTGCTCATATCTCTCTTGATACACTCTGAATTATATATATTAATTAGTTTGTGGGTCTAGTTGAGTCACTTTTTTCTTGCATTTCATTTCAAAGGGATTACAGAGCCCATCTCTTCCTTCACTCAAAGAAGCGTGTATAGTATTTTAGTATAGTATATAGTATTTTATACTTTCACTGTAATAAATATATTGGAGAAGACTGACATTTCACAAAGGCTACAGCTGTCCACCCCTGCCGTGTGATGATGTCTCTGAGTCATAAGAGAACTTCAGGCAATCCTCTGTGCTTCTCCATACACTTCATGATATCTCTAATCACAGAATTGATTTTATAGGAATTTCCATCACATCTCTCTGTCTTGATTCTGCTTTTCTGACTGATGTAACCTCATACACTTTCTTTGCTGTCGATTGTTAGTAGAGAAAAAGACAAGAAAGGCAGAGAAATTATTCTGTCGATTTTTGAAGGTTTTTGCCATTTGTCTCACTGCCCAATAATGTTTCTTATAAAATTAAAAGACACAGTTGGAATGTGGAACACTAACACACTGTATCTGATCTATACAATTTTCGCTTCAGTTTTGAATTTTGAACAAGCTGACTGATTTCAAGCATTCCATCAAGACAAAAAGAAAGTAAACAATTCAAGAAAAAAAGTCCAAGGAAGGCAGAAAAACTGATGCCATAAGACATTTTTGTTTATTTTACACAGAAACAGTTGTGAGGGCTCATTTCTCAGCACATTTTGTCTCATAAGACTGGGTGCTCAAACTTAGGAAACAGCTTCCCAGAATATTGCCTAAATGTAGACTGATGAATATTGTCTCTTCCTAAAATGCCTGATCTTGCTCATCCTATATTCTGTGGCTGAATTTAGTCTCCTATTGAGCTCAGCTGAAGCCAAATCAGCTCTTGTAATCATGAGTCCATAAAGCTCTTCAGATGTAGACACAAGAACAGAGTAAAATCTGATCAAAGTCACACAGTTTTTCCTTTTTCTTGGGCCAAAGCAAGAATGTCATCAACGGCAAGGTATGAATGAGAACTAAACCTAATAAACAGATGTGAATATCCTAAATAAATAAATTATAAATGCAACCTTTGCTTTACAAGGGATTGCTATTACAAGCATCATAAAAGTGCCACCACAAAGCTCTAGGGAACAGCTACAGCAGAAATCAATACACGTGGCAAGTGGAATTTTATGAACCAGGCTGCTAAAAGAAATGACATAGGATCACAAGGGGAAGCACAGATGAACAACTGCTGTACAAAGTAACTTTTCTGTACTGAGAATCAGAAAAACGGATTTCAAATGTCAGAGATCACCCCCTCTCAGAAATAGTACGGGATCTGGGAAACAAGAGTTTGCCTTCTCTGAGGGTCCTTTCAGACACTGGTAGACAGTTGTGGTTGTCTCTTCTGATAGATGAGAAATACACGGAAGGTCAATTCAAAAAAATACATATATATAGAATGCACTTTCCTATATTGTCCTTACATAGATGCGTCATCTTCTAAATCTTAAAGGCTCCCAAATGACTGTATCATTTATCAACTGCAGAAGAAAAACTACAGACTTAATGGTTACCTTCAGTAAAATTATAATCCACCCGTATGCTTGCTATGAAACACTGGCTGAGGATAAAGGCAGTGTGGTTGTTTACAGCAGACACATCTGGTGCACAGTAGTGGTCAGCAGCTCTGACTGAGTACCTACAATCTGTCCCACTGCGCTGTAGCTCCTGAATTAATCAGGCTTGATTTGGAACATTTACAGTCCAAAAAAGTATCACTCAGGTAGTGCATGGGAACTGTATTCGCACAGGAACATGGTAGCTAATTCCCCACAGTGTAACTAATGCCAGAAATATGTAAGTGTCAAACCTATATAGATAGGCTACCTAGCCCTATTTTTAAATATTTAAAAATCACGGTATTTTGAGCAGGTGTGGAAGCGATAGTAAACTCTAAGGCAGAACAGCTTTGGGTAGTCACATATAATTCTATCTTTCTTTCTATATATCTTATCGGGCACTCAGGTTCGAACTGATGAATCTTGGACTATATACAGTCTATATACTGATTGCATTAATACTGCTTTACCAAATAAGGATATTGGGCTTGTGTTCTACCTGGTTCTCATGACAAGAACTGCCCGATCCTTTTCACAGTAAGACATACGACGTGGAACAGCTTAGGAGAAGCTTCCAAATGTCATGCTACACTTCAGCATCTTCGCTCACAGGGTGACGAATATGGCTATTATTAATTAATGTATTTACTACTAAATATGTATGGGGAGATCCTTATAAAAGGTTAGGATTATTTGACAGAAATACTTCCCAGAAGCTCTTACAGTTGAAGTCTTACTGTAAACAACATCTTTAAAAGCATTCTAGTTTGATAGGTCAAAGTGATGTAATATATGTTGTCAAGAATATCAGAACTGAGAACTTTCACATTTTGTATATTAGGATCTAAATCAAATTGCCAAAACTAGGAGTAATCATCAAAACTTTTTCTCCCACCAGCTAAATTCCATCCGTCTAGATCATGCCAAAATTTTTTTATACTTAGCAAGTACCATTGGACCAGTCTTCAGAAAATAGACAGCAGATTACGCTTCTTACCAAGAGGACTTTTCTCCAAGGAAACACCTGTGACATAATATTCCCTTGTGGCATTTGGCTCATCTGCCTGGAAAATCAAATTTGGTTTCACTTACAACTTAGATTCCCAAAGTCATTACATTATCGATTTAGCAGTTCTGATCACTTCTACTGAATTCATTTCCATCTCAAAAAGAATCATTTTTTTTCCTCACTTTAAAAGATCATTCCTTAGAAAGATTTTTTGAACAAGGTTGTTGGCAAGAATACAGTAATGTTTCAGCCATTACTGGTTATTTTTTAAATAATTTTTTTCCTTTAGGAAAGATTTTGGAGGTACATCTCGCTGCTTAAATAGTATAAGCCCAAATGTTAAGTATGTCAGCAGAAAGATTTTTTTTTTTTTTTTTTAGTTTTACTCAGTTTACATTTTAAAACTTTCGATGGTTCTTGACCAGTTAATTTGTCTTGACAGCTCTTGGGGTCACATTCAGCTTATCCCCACGGGTGCCTTGTTCTGTAGGATAATAAATCATATTTGTCTCATCCACTTACCTCTTATTTTCATAGTTGTGTGAATAACTTAAAAATTGTTAAGAATCATAAGAAATAGTCTTAAATAAAATGTTTGTATTTCCCTAGTGTTGCTGAAAAGATCACAGGTGGTCAAGAAAACCACTGAGTATACAAAATGCAGACAACTGCTGACCTTACTGCCTTCTTCACAAATGAACTTATATTCCGCTACTTTATAATCAGTCTTGAATATTTTCAAAGAAATGCTTATGTTATGGCTATTGGAACATCTGTTTTGGGGTTACTTTTTGAATTTGCCTAGAAGCATGTTTCTCCTAGAAAGCGTAAGAGGACATCACATTTGTCAAGGAACGAAGTCAGAATTTACATGGACTGAGAGTAATGCAGTTTAAATTTGTGCAGACAGAAAAAAAAATCAAAATCCAAACTAAACTACATATGAGGTCAACGAAAATCTATGAAAGAAATGAAAGGTGTATAAAGTTTCATATTCCAATATCACAGCTATCTGTATAGTTAATGCAAATAATAGGTAGACACACACATATCCACATTTCTCACGAAGCTCGTGGCAACCAAGAAAGAGCGGCTGGAATGGATAGGTCCATCCTGGTAACCTTGTAAATATATCCATATATTGGTTAAAAACAGAACAAAACAAGGTAAAGCTACAGTCCAAAACTGCATGGGATTTTTCATACAGTGTATGGGGAGATATTCAGGCACTGCAGAGTGCAGGCTTTGCTACTGCAGTCAGCTACACTCTTCTATCTATAAAGAACCTTTCCCTATGACAGGAGCCTGCACATCAGCACAGGCTGTATAAATCACATCCACCTGGAAACCCTTCTCTGTGTACAGGAACATTCAGCAAATCATCTTTCTTAAGGACAAGCAGTTCTTACTAAGATCTCCACAGCAAGTAAACTGGCCAGACTGTATGCTTGTACGTGTTAATGGGAAAAGGAGAGACTACACATCAGATATATATATATATCTGTCAGCGCTCAGGAATGAAGAAGTTAATAAAAACACTAACATTTGCCAAAGCTGAGAACATTAGATAAGCACTGAGAGTATTAAAAGCAAAAGGGGCAAATGCAGAATGTCTGACAGTCAAAGCTCATAGGCTAAAACAGCAGAACATTATTCAATAAGTTACCAAAAAAAAAAAAAAAAAGTAACATAATATCGTAAGGGCAAGATCCCAGCACTTACTTAGAAGATTTTAACAGGGTAGTACTTGCAATTGGAGAATAACATGCATAAGGTTATGCAGTTAATGTCTACAATTATACTGCTGCAGTAAGTTACCAGCCTCTGAATTGAGAAAGCAATTATCTGCACGACACTGAAGGAGATCACAGAGACAACGAGATTTAATAAAGCAGTAATAACAGCTGACAATATCTGCCTGCACAGACTGGTCCTGTTTTATTGGGATGAAATGTAGCGAAAATGTATCTCAGCATTTTAGGCCACTGTTGCTTAGAATAAACTTATAACCTATACAGAGAAGTCATCCCAGCCCAGAGTCTGGATTCAAGAATGGGGAACTAAAGCTCACTTCCTCAGGGGTATCACATCAACATGCCAACTGAAGAGAAGTACAGTTTTCCACAAGTAATCTTCAGAATCTTCAGATCTTCAGAATCTGCTCCAAAATAAGTTCCAGCTTCGGGAGTTTTGAAAATTATCTGGATTAATTTAAAGACTCCTAGCTCCTTTTACATATAGGAGTATTTTGGCATAGTTTGGTTAGGGAAAAACTACATGCATGATTTAGTAATGTGAGGAGAAAGGATGACTAATCTCTGATAGAAACAGCACATGTAATTGTGGGCTAGGATCCTAATTCATTTAGATGGTTTTGGAATTTTACCTTCCTTTGCTTCTAGCCAGTCTTTAGGCTTGAAAAGTATTTATAAGCTTTCTCCTAACGGTACTTTAACTGGAGGCGCTGGATCTTGGTGAGTTTGAAATGTGACAAAGCATAGAAAATAATGTCTTTTTTGGTTCATTTATCTAGTACATTAGTGCAGACAGAGAATTATTGCAGTCACTGACTGAAAAGAGTTATTATAGACAGTCGTAATATTTACACAAAATATCAAAGAGAGATATGGAAACCCACAAAAAAGGAAGAGAGGAGGTGGAGCTGATGAAGTCTACACTCATTTTTTTTTTTTCTGTCAGCTTTCCAGGTGGAGTTAGTTAATGAATTCTGAACAATCTTGAGCTCAGCAGAGAAATGACTCATGGCACTCTCTTATGACTACAAAAAAAAAAAAAAAAGAAAAAAAAAGGCATGCAGGACAGCTTTTCAAGGATATTTTCATCATAGATGCTATGCACAAATTATATGATGACATATCTACCAAACTTCATTTGGATCCCTCACTTTTGATGAAGTTTACCTGTTTAGATCACTTTCATAGGTTATTTAAATTCAGGCTATATATGACAATTACTTGCAACAGGCCTATAAGATACTTTGCCTTGAAAAATATATTGTTGCCAAAACAATATAGTTTTCAAAAGATTTTTTTTTCTTTCCTTTTGTACCAATAAAATGATCCCCAAACTCCTATAAGAGCAGATACATGTTTACATGTTGTGCTAGTTTGGGGCCTAACTCGTCAATCTTGCAACTGAATAGTACACCTTGCAGGGCCTTAGTTACTACAGTTAAAAGAACAGCAATATGTTCTATATCCTAATAACAGTAGAGAACATTAGGAAGAAATTATAATTTAAGTGCACAACAAAGATAGAGGGCTCAAGGGAAAATGTAGGGCTAAGAAGAATAAAGTGAAATAATATATTGAATTAACCTGACCGCTAACTTCAATTTTTATGTAATACTTTTGTAAATTAGTGCTGGGATCTATGCAAAGATTTTCATATTTGATCTGATAAACAAAACAGCTGCTTCAGTGTTATAATAAGGCAAATTTCTTTTGGTCCATAATTGCTGAAATTTATGACTAAACAAGAGTAATTCCCTTAAACAATGCTGAAGCAAGTAACACCGTTTCTGTCTTAAATTAGCTTTATGGAATGGGACAGAGAGAATGCACAAAATTATTACTATCATTTTTATTCTGAGTCAAATAATTGCCTTTTGGAATATGGAAAAAATGTCTGGTGAAAACACAGTACTCTTGCTTTGATTTACATGTAAATAGCTGCCCAGCTCACACTGGCTAGCAATGCTAAAGATATGGAAGTAAAAATTCCTAAACATTCATGCTCAATTTAAACATTATAAAACAGCTGAGAGTTCTTTAACATGGTTTCCCTTTTCTGAATTTATTTTTATTTACAATTAACTATTTATTCTTATAGTATTCTGCTTCAGGTTTCTGTACATTGACACATCCAGAGTGTAGAAAAGGGGAGTCAAAGAACTAGAACATCATTTACGTAATGTATGTATATTTAAATCTACCCATTTCCTAGCTATCTTTTTCTAAAAAACAAACCTCTTCTAAAAAAATATAAAACGCCGCTGTGTGTATACATATTTCATTTACTTCCAGATGTATGTGTCTCTCTTTTCCACTTATTTTGTCCTAATCACCCTCTCTAAGCACCCTGTACTTCTGCAAGACTTCATAAGTCTCTTTTCATTAGGAAATATTATGTTTTCTACAGGAAATTTGCATTCAAATTTAAGTAGGAAAACACAAATTCCATGATAGTTATGCTGATAATTAAATAATTTCTATTATATTAAAAACAATGATCAAACTATCCATCTACATTTCATACTTACATAGTAAAGAGCTATGCCTCATACATTATTCTTTGAAATAAAAAAAAATCAGATATGAATCTCATTTATATGAATGAAAAAAATAGTCACTCCGTACTCTGTCACATTGCATATAGTCAACACAAGTATTGTATTGATACTGTCGTTTAAAATTACACTTCAAAAAAACCCGAAACTGATATTTTTCTTGAAATTAAAATTTACTCTTATATAATGGTGTAATTTAGAAGCGAACCCACAACACTCCGGCAAACAGGCAGAGATTTTTTCAGTGCTCCGTCAACATAAAATTTTTTCTCTGAGTGGCAACATTATCCTCTGCTAGAAAGACTCGTTCTTCTCTTTTTCCCACTCTCCAAAAATGCGACCTTCAAATTTTAGGCCTTCCTTTATAAAGCAGGAGTGTATGTGCAAGGCAGAAGACATATAGATAATATGGCAGTGACTATGTGAAACGTTCCATGCAAAAATAAATCAATAATTGTGAAATTGTTTGCTTTGCTGCTTTGAAGATGCTGTCATCCTGACCTGTTTCCTGCAGGCTCTTTTGCTATGGAAAAACTGTCAAACTTATTTAGTAGATGATATCTTTTTTCATAAAACTATTGCAGAAGTATTGCATATTGAAGATGTCTTTACTGTTGTTGATAATGTAAATTACTACTCCATCCTGTTACTCCTGACAGCATATAAATTTTTAATAGCACTCAAAAGTTAAGTTGTCTGGAAAGAAGGGCTAACATTTAATAAATACATAAGCATTAAACATCTCCTCTACTCAGAGTTTGGAAAAGTCTTCCTATAAACCTCATTCAGTCATCGAGAAGGCATGACTGCATTAACTTGCATGGTCATCTCCATATTTGTGACTGGAGTAATATCTGTACAGTTGGGATAACCAAGGGTATATTTCTTGTAGTGTTACAAAGATACATCTATATGTGTAGGTGTACATTTTTATATCTCAGTGATGTCATACATATGTGTGTTGACATGGATTATTACACATATTCTTGTTTTATGATAACATCAATTGTTTAATTGTCTTGCTTTTAAATTAGGTAAATGCAATTACAGACATGCTAACATAACCTGACCCATCTCAAAGACAAACATGTTTGGATTTGTCCAAGTTACTCGTCGTAATCTTTAGTGTGTCAGAATAATGACTATTTTCAGTTCTTACCCCTCTCTCTCTCTTGCACATAGGACAGATGGGATGTCTACTTTCTTCTATCTTTCCCCTCTTTGGTTCGTTCTTGATAAATTATTTTATTCTGAGCTTCCTTCTCCTAATACAATCAGAAAGCAAACGAAACAAAAATAGATGAAACCTACTGTAAGTTTCTATATTATCTGCAAAGCTCTATTTTCTGTACTTGTATATTTTTATGGTTTCAAATAGCATTTCGATAATCTAAGGAAAAGAAAATGTGTCAAGAGTCTGACAGCTTCTGTCTGAAGTGGATTGCTGAATGGTACCCACCTATCACCAATAAATTTCCATAAATTCATCCACAGTATCTACCGAGTATGTTGTAAAAGTTCGACAAATCACAATTATAACACCTTGCTTATTTATTCATTGATTACTGTCTTATCAGAAATAAATATTGTGTTGATTTGTCCAGGATTTTGAAGTCTATGTCCAAATAGTATGTTTTAAAATACACAAAAAATCATTTGGCTCCAGCAAACCTTTTTTTCATGGGTGTTTTTGCACAACAGGTTCTGAAGTAACACTGAGCTGCATCAGGAAATATGAGCAATCTGCTGTTGAGCCTTGAAGGTTTTTCCCTTCAAGACATATCCTGGGCATGTAGAAACATTTAGTTGCCAGAGCAGAAGGGATCCTGGCAATTATGAACCAGTTATTGTAGCACCCGAAAAGCCGCACTGAAAAAAGGGTCAAAACCCCTTTTTGATCTCCAAAAGAAGGGGCAATCTGTGAGAGGCAGTTGTGCAAAATTCTGTTTATTTCACTGCCATCACTAACCTTTTCCTGCCCCACAAAAGAAACAGTAGTCACCACTGATCAGCTTAATGACATAATCAGCTTACCCCGTGTGGATATAATAAGGCTATTCATGGAACAAACCCTGGTGTAAGTGAAGTGCTGCCCACATCAATAGAACAGTGTCACCTTACACTAGTGTTTTACAGTAGCTTTTTACAAATTCCTTTTAGCAGAAGATGTAGTTAGATATCAGGATAGATATGCTCTTTAATCAATCAATTTATATATGTTAAAACAACAACAAAAAAGCAGAAAAACAGCAAAATCATGAAAACAATCCATAAAAAGCTGTGTTGCATTCTTTTCCTTTTGTGCCTTTTGCACTTGTTTATAATAGACATAAAAATAGTAGAAGCTGCGCATAAAACCCATATAAAAGCATGGAAATTGTTGCAGCAGCACTTTTCCCTCATGTACTCTGGAAAAGGTTTTGTGTAACATCACTCTCTGGCTTGAATATCAAACCTTGAAACTGTTGTACAGTCCCCAGACTATTGATACAATTTGACCGTGTTGACAGCCGAGATTTCCAGAGGATGACTCCTAATCATAACCAGAATAATACGTGAGCTCAACAGAAATCTCCTGCTTATTCCACCTTATAGACATAATCACATTCAGTTTTAATAATTATCTAACAAAATGCTGATGCAGGCATCTCTGCTGAGTAACTGGGTCAAAATTTGTCTCTCCCTTTCAACAGCGACATGCCTGAGGGGGACAGGACAAAGAAATGATATAAAACACACATAGGCATTTAGTTAATGGTCTAGGTCTCCACCATAAACAAAATCTCTTCTGTAACACTCACTCCAGATGCTTTATATGAATATTAGGAATAACAGAGTGGGCTTTTTTGGTGTGTTTAAAGGACAGTTCTTATTAAATAACCTGCAATTTTACATAATTGTCGGTATCGCACACTAAATTTATACATAAAGCAGGAATATCATGATTAAATATGTGAATGCGATTTTTCCCTCTGGCCTCTGCATCCTTTTCCTAAAGATTTGCATTCTTGGATGACTTATTAATTCAGGCAACATGATACCACTCTTCTCTTTAAATAAAGGGAAATTAGAACAAAGGCAAATTAGAACATGTACTTTTTCTTTCATGTTACAGAATACTGCATAGTATATGGAGAATACACTATACTCCAAAAAAATTTGATAGGTCATTAAGCAATTCTTTCCTTCTACAGCTAGATTCCTCTATTTAAAGAAAAAGATCTAATGAAGAAATTCCCCCAAGCCAAACACATAGCTATCTAAGTATTTTACAAACCTGGCAATGTTCCTGTACCTTGTCCTAGTTAACAATTGGAAAAACTGAGGCAAGGAGTTTTACTAGTCCGAATGCAGACAGAGGCAGAAATGAGATTTGGAGCTCGCTACTTCCAAGCCTACCTGGAGGATGTGATACCTGTCTTCACGTACTGACACGTGCCACGCTGCTGAGGGGCAGAAACTGTGCAGGTGGCAGGAAACAAGCAACAAGAAGGAATAAAGTAGGAAACTGTAGCTGTTCATATTCATTCATTCACCATAGTGAATATGTTTTCATGGAGTTTTGCTTTTATTATAAAACCAAATGACCTGAAATGCTATTTCTCCTGCAAATACATTAAAAAGCAGTTAGAGAAACTCCTGGGGAAAAAAAAAAAAAAAAAGCCGAACTGCAGTGACAGTTTGAAACACTCCCTACTCACCGGTGGGTGTCTCTGGGCTCTCTACATGCACCTCTTCGGGGCCTTCCTGTTGCTCCAGCACCTCATGGCTTCAGCACTCACATGAGTGCCTGCTATTGCCCCTGTTAGTCCCCACTAGCCCCAAGCCGAGGCTGAAGCCTTCCTGGCCCTCATGGTGCTGCTGTCCAGGACCCGGGTGGAGGTGGCACAGGGGACACGGCCATTTTGTGGGAGCCGCGCAGTGGGGATGCCAGCGCCCACTGGAACATGGCTGCCGCCTCTGGGCTGCACAGAGGAGCCTTCCTTGGCCTCAGGGAGGGGAGGGCTGGCGCAGGCTCCACGGCTGCCATGGCGCTGGGTACAGCAGGGCCAGGGGGCCACCACGTAGCACCAGACCCTCTAGTAGGAGGGCGTCTCTCTGGAGGATCACTGGGGAATAAAACCGGGAAAATGGGTGCTAGGGGAAAGCAAGTGTAAAACTGGGTGTAGGGCTCCTCCGACCACTTCTGGCCGTTGTGACTGAGCTGTAGCGTGGGGAAGGAAGTTCAGATAGGAGTGTGAGGATGCCAATGTACATTTATCTGAGCAAAAAGACCCAGGAATTAAGTGTTAGGGCATGAATCTTGGACAAAATGAAGATGGGACCAGAGCTGGAGCAGATATGTGGAGCACATTGGAAATGAGCCTGGAGTGCAGAGAGGAGCCTGCACCTCGAGCAATTTGTATGTACATGCGGGTATGTTTGTTTACTGTGTTATGTAGATGTGTGATAGACCCTGCTTAGGATGAAGCAATTTCAATAACATGCCGTTTCCAGATTGTAACACCAGTCTGTGGAACGAAAGTGAGCTGAAACGAGTGGGCGTGAGGACAAACAGACGCAATGTGGTGAGACTACCACATGCCTGTTTGGGTAAATATGTGTAAAATGGAAATTGTTGTTGTTTTCCAAATACAGATGATGACCTATTACAATCCTAGTATTCAGTCACAGCTCTTTTTCTGGCTAGTTGCTTGTGCTGAATGAGGAAAATCGACTGGATATCAAAAATGCGCTGGACATCAAAAAGAAACCACACGAATGTCTAAAGCTTCCTGTGCACCTTGGTCTCTTACCATAAACTTCCAAGCAGTTTTATACTCCTTCTTCCAAAAGGAGCAGCTCTCTGAGGCTGAAGTAATTGTAATTTGTCCCTTGGATACTATTGACTAAAAAATACCTATATTTAGCTCTGGTATCTCCAGCATGTGTCTGTGTGCTCATACATAAAGAATGAATAACTCTGTAATTATCTAATATACTAAGGGAGTGTAATTCAGTAAAACTCCAAATCCCATTTTACATATTCTGTACTCATTGTAAATTAGTGCGTATATTTTTTCAAGAAAATGATGAGGTACGTCAAAGTTAAAATCACACTGTTTTTAGCTGCTAAGGAAAGCAGCAGCCCATTATTTTCCATCCCTCTCCCAGTTTCTTAAAATCTATATGCACTGCAGTTAGCCTTTTGTGATAAATAGCTCTGCGGAGAGTAAAAGCTTGCTCATTCTCTGTGGTTTCAGCTGCAATCAGCTCCCGGTTGCAGAGGCTGCAGGTGCGGAGCAGCGCAGAGCTGGGCCCCCCATGCGGTCCCACAACTGCGGGTGTGAAGCGGGGCTGCGGCGGCCGCCTCGGGCTCTCGGCCCGCCGTGGCTGCGGGCAGTGCGACGGTGGTGGCAGCTCGGCAGTCACACAGCCTGTGCCTCGTTGTGCAAGTGCCACCTTTTCTGTCCTGTTGGTGTCACGGATGTCTCCATTTACTTTGTTCTGGCAACATGGTGTGGTTTGGGGACATGTTTCTCAGTCACTTTTGACTGGAAAGCTAATGACAGCACTTGCAAGAACGGGAGCGGTTGCTCCCATAAAACAGGCTAGACATTCAGTTTCACCCCATGTTTTTGCTCAGTGTGTTGCTCAGATGTATTTGATCACCCTTAGGCAATGTATTTCACGATTCTTTTTTCAAGTATGAGTTCTTGCTCCCAAAATGGATTTTTGTTTCCTTGAAAAGAAATGAAATATACCCCAAACATCTAAATTTATGAAAGCATCATTTGTCAAAAATCACATATATTTGAAATAATTTGGGTGTTAATACACAGACCTGGATCTCGTTTTAACTGTAGCAAGTACTACAAATGTTCCAGGACTGACTCATACCGTGAGGGCTTGCCAAGAATGACGTGAGAGAACAGTTCCCAGCTCTTCTGCAGTGGACTATTGTTAGCTGCTGTCTCGTATGGTCAGTCAGGATTCCAGTCATACTTTTATTTAACATTTCTTTTTCAGCTTTCTTCAAACTGTCATCCAGATTTGTTTACAAACTCTTAACACTTGACACAGAATGAAATGGTGAATTTCAGGAAGAAGAAATGGTAATTATAGATTTAAGAACTCCATGATCTACTTAAAGTGTATGGGTTTTAACAGTTTTCTGTAGTCTCATGATATTGTCAGCCTATATATCTCCACAGTGGTGTGTTTTTGAAGTTCTGGATGGCATAATGGTTGAAAATGTTTACCTCGTATAACCTCCAGAAGGTAATTTGGGAGCACTTGTGCTGCTATTCTTAGATGTGTCCGGCTTCCAGGACCTAATGCTGCAGTCTAAGATGCTACTTGGTAGAGACTTTTGGGGCAAAATGAAATAAATTACATGTTTTAAGTTCTATTAAGCTTTTAGCATTAAGGGGAACACAACAGGGTTTCTAGACTAGGAAGACTAAGTTCCACTTTTAGCATTAGTACTATGTTGTAGCTAATGCAATGCTCTAGTCACTGTTTAGGTAAAATATTGCCCAAATATGACTGAAAAACACTTGATATAAACTGAAAGCAAGACCTTTATAATCCATGTTCAGGATTATAGTATATATCTTTATTGTGACTTGAAAAAAAGGCCTTATTTGGAGCAATCATCAAATGTAAAGAGCATTGCCAAAAGAAGGCTGGCATGTGAACATTGAATGTCTGAATATTAGGAATGGTTCTTTCAAAAGTCTGCTGTTTGCTGTTGTTTCATAGGAGCAAAAGATGGCAAATCCTACTGAACACTGCAAGCCATGATGTCAGGTTCTGACTCCCACAGTTACTACAGCAGGTTTTCAGATCTCCGGGCACCAGACAAGGAGCTCTTCTTTGAATCTCAAAAGAGAGAGCTTTACAGCAGCGATGTGCCTTGAAGCTGGAACATTTATTCATGGATCAATGGGTGGCATTGCTTGAGAGGAGCTAGCAGCCTTGCAGTCTTATTCCTGTCAGTATGTTTTGATGTTAGACTGGAGGAGATTTGTCTAACACTTGAAAGGAGTTTGGGATGGAAAGAAAAAAAGCGAAACAAGATCAAAAAAAAGGCTTGATTACATGTTGTTTAAATAGGAGCTTTCAGCACATCTATATTACTTTTTTTAAAATATTAAACTTAGCTTCATTACTTTTCTGTCTAAGTTAAAAATATACTTCTATAAGTATATGAGGTAGTAGTTGTCAAAATGAGCGAGGCCAAGGCCTGGTAGGCAAGCTGTGAATTTGATATTTATGCAGGAAAAAAAAGGGCTGTTACACCATATGCCCTGGGACTTCCAAGGGATGTATTATGTTGGCCCGGCAAACATCCTGATTAAAACCAGAAGTTATTCCTTTTAGTAGGTACAACATTACCTGGATAGATATAATTTTTGTCATATTAGTGTAGAAAGAGGAATATGGAACTCAGGGGTGAGCACTTTTATGACAAAATACCTTCTCAAGGGCTTGCACTAGCAGAAATGTTTTCAGTGTAAAATCATGCTCTGAACTGAAATTAGTAATTAGCACAAAATCATCGCCTGTATCAGGGCATGTGCCAAAAGTCCTGCCAAGAATTATTCTCAGACTATTTTTTAATTAGAGAAAGTGTCTGACATTTAACTGATGAGATTTTATCTGCAAATACTCATTGAGATGAAGTGTGAGCAAGAGTTTTAAAGAATTTAAGTATTGTTTGGAAAGTATTTCCAGATTTTGCTGTGGTGACATCTTCCAAATGTAGCATAAATATAATACTCGTACTGAATCTCTTACCATGCAGCTCAGATAGCTCTTACAAATCAATCCTAAATGGAATGCAAACTCTAAAGCTAAAAGAGACAAATTAACCCAAAATATCCACGTAGGTGTTGCTAACTACTTCTGATCATTTCAGCTTAAGCATCCTGTTTTTCTTGAAGCTAGAGATTGATTTCTTCTTTTTTATTTTATAAAATGTTCTGGTTTTGTTTTTTAGTGTATAGAAACAGATCAAAAAAGCTGTACAAAAAGCATTTTAATTATTCACTATGTTCTAGATGCTAAGAGACTTTGCCAAATCTATGTTTGGAAGCCTAAAACACCCTTTTTATTTTAAGAACCAAATGCACCAGGGATTAGTACTTTGAAAACTTCCTGGTTTTATCAAACAAGTAGTTATATGTCCATTTTATTCCTTCATAGTAAAAAAGGGTAACAGCATAGGCCCAAGAACTATATTCACAAAGCTTAGCGGAACTAATTCCCAAGCAGCTGATTTATCTATTTTGGGGGTTTTTTGGAGGGAGGGAATAAATGAAGGCTAGTTTAGCTGTATATAAACAATATACCTTGAGCTGCTGGATAGATAGGGCAGCAGTCCCAGATGACAAACCCGTTTTAAAACATTAGCTGAAGGAAGCTTTGTCAAGTCAGAGTCTGAATGACAGATGCTGACCTATATATATTCTACATGATCTCTGAAAGTTGCTTCCAGTTAGTGGATGGTAGGGCTGCTTTAATGGCTCTGTGATTCTAGGAGTTATTCATGCTCCAGTTTTTCCCTCTGTGTTCATGCCAGCAGTGTAGGGTTAGTATTCTCTGAAGGTGGGGGTTCAGCAACAAAATGTGTACAATTTTGTGTTTGAAGCAGAGCTCCAAAACAACAGCTTATATAGTAAAAATGGTGCAATCTTTATTTTGTTTTTAATTTTCTCAACAGAGTGATCTCTAAAATTTAACATCAACAGATCAGTTTTGAGTAATTATATGATTGTTCCTGTTGATGTATTTATAGACACAGTTACAGGGAAATTCTGTATTAAATGTAACTTTAATCTCTTTTGCATTTTTTTTTATTAAACCTTAAGTGCATTTAGAAATGTAAAATGTATTTTAAAAGGGAGTATTCTAGGCACTGCTTTAGGTTAAGTTGAAGTTCACATCACCTAAGGCTCAATTCAGCTGCTTTTCCAGTGTGTAGGATTTTAGAGACATGGTCTGACAGTTATATAGAAAGCAAATTTATTATGATAATATAATTTCCATCTTTTATTTTTTTCCACCTTTTATAACTATTGTTGACCTCTGTATGCTTATAAGCAAATGGAAGCTTAGAAGCTTAGGTGGGTGTCTACTTTAAAAAAGAAAAAAATTAAGAGATAAGGTGTTTTGGAAATATTTCTGTTATAATCAATAATATATATAAAAAAAAGTAATTTCTCAATTTCTTTGAGAATAATCAGGTAACAATCAATTTCTTTGATTTCAATAAGGTATATTGGTCCTTTCCATTTTACTTTTTTTTCCATTTTTACTTTTTACTTTCATTTTCTTATTTAAATAAACTTTAAGCTATGTTAAATTTAACATCCTGATACAGGACAACACAAAAATTTAAATTTTAAATATGTTACAAAACATTCAGTATGTGTTGGTTTGAATTGGGGAGGCTCGAAAGGAGAATGTGTGGATGTTTGCTGATAATACTTTCAACTGGAACTGTCATCAGTTTGCTGCCAATTGGGAAATTTACTCGTTAAAAACATGTTCGAAGATCACTTGACTGCCTGAGTTTTAGAAGTTTGGATGGAAACCTTCTAACTCTATAAATATACCTGGCTTGAGTTTCATATAGACTCATTTACTCTATTTCTTCGTTTTTTTAATACAATTTTAGGATATAAAATGCAGATTTTTATCATTGGGCTGATTAATTTACATTATTTAGTGCCCTGAGCAAATAGAAAAATTAATTGTTTTTATTTTGCTTGTGACTGACTTAGAAGTAGAAAAGGATAGTTGTGAAAGGTGACTTTTAATGAAAATTTCTGTGAAGTTTTTTATAACTAAGCAAGTGATGCTATGCTAGATTTTCACATAGTAAAAAAAAATTATAAATTACTTCATACCACTGTGTGGTGTGTATAATTCATACATTTCCGTGTTTGTGATCAAAATGTTGAAACTGAAAAGGTGACTTTTCTTGAAGAAAATGTCATTCCTAGTGTGCAAGAGGAAATGGCTGCATTTATATTTAATTCTATCTAAATACAGCAAATTATAATGATTAATAGAGTAATTGCCAGCTTTATGTCCCTAGTTGGACTCCTCCTGAGGTGAATTAGCAAAGGAAACGACTCAAGGGAATCTGTGAACAGGAAAGCACTTGGGCATCCTTTAGGAGCAGTTTTTTAAAGAAAAGCAAGCCTCTTGCCAACATATTTACATTTGCCGTACAGCATTCTACATCTGTATGGGAATCCTTTTAGAAGTCAGCATATACAGAAGGAATTGAAATCACTTGCTTAACATGAAGTCTGTGCAAACTGGGAATTTGTGGGATCTGCCAAAAGGATCAGATGAAGATGCAAGGGTGGAATTCTGGTCAGATATTACGAAAGAATTTAGGACAAAATAGCTTTTTACAAGGCTAGTGGGAAATTATGAGTGGAAACAACAAAATCGTACAGGGAACTTTGCCAGATTCTCAAAAGCAGAGAAACATGGGGGTCCTGTGTAATTGATTTTTCATGGCTGCATTAAATCCTGTTTTGGACCTAACGCCCTGCCCAGCTGCGTGGCCAGCCGACATCTGCAGGCAATTTTGGCAAATTCCTCTGCCATTTGTGTCCCAGATCTGTGGAATTCTGCTGGACATTACTTTTAATGCACAAGCTGCAAAGCATTATACTTTGGAGAATTGTATGATGATGTTTATGCAGCATTTCCCTCCAAAATGAGGAGCACTGTGTAATTTACCCAGGGTCTCATTATATGCTTTATTACTCTTTTCTGTGCTTATTCAGACATTGAACTGGACCGTGATTTGTTTTGAATGCAGTAAACTCTCATGTTTCCACTGAGTTACTGATTATTTATTTTTGAACAACAACCAAAAATCCCTGACATAGGAACTTTGCTATAAGGATGTGGCTAAAAGTAACTCAGGTGCAGACTGTAATAAGCTGTTTTTAGAACTTGCCGCTAAAAAGGAAATATACTCAGGAAGTGTCAATAATCAACTTGCTATTAATATAGCAGGAAGTTGCTTCTCAGGTTGATGTACCCATTTCTATTTAAAGTCTGAATATAATATTTGAAATCCTATGTAATTATGAAAGATAACATGCTAATGATAAAACCTGCCTCCCAGATCTGCAGAGGAAGTTTCAAAGGGAATGAAAATGAAGGCTTGGCCTTTCAGAGGTGTCGCAGTGGCTTCCGTCCCTGTTAAGTGGTTCCAGCTGAGCCCTCTCTTTGCCGGACCCTTTGGAAGGCCGGTTTAGCTGCTGCTCAGCCAGCTCTGGTGCCGCGTGCGGTGCGTTCCTCAGTAACACTGGGGCTGCTCACCTGTTACCCCTTCAACTACCAACTTCAGCCTTTGCTTAGATAGGCTGCGAGCAGAGTACCAACCCCGAAACATTCGTAATATGGAAACTCTTTATCTTTTAAGTTTGTTTAAGCACGAAGTAACTTTTGGTGCCATGAAGCTATTTCGTAAAGGAGTTCCAGACTCATTTTTATGTAATACTTTTCAAAATACATATTTCACTTTCATAATGTGAAACATAATGAGGAACACATATATGACTATAAAGAAAGTGCTGTTTAGTGTTAGAATAGTTAGGGAATGCATTTTACCTTCAGTGGTTGATCAGCAAGCCAGGAACTTACCTATAGGCCCATGTACGTGTACCCAGCTGCTCAGTTTTCCAGAGCATGGCTCTTCAGGCTCCCTTGGAATTTAATCTTGGTATTCTTTTTTGTATGAACAGGGGATCTATGATGTGTGTTCTTTCAGTATAGAGTTCTCATGATGTTTAAAAAAGGAAAATGCTAAGTCTTATATGAGATATGCACTAAAATTTTCCCTTTCAAATGTTTTGAGTTATCTTTGAGATTCTCAGTTGTCAAGTGGGGTAGAGTAATTCCAAACACTTTGGAAAAATTGAAAAATAATACCGTTTTATTTTCCACCAATGACAGCATCAGAGTTGAGTGTTTTATATAGTGAGTATGGATTTTGATAATTTTAGTGCATACAAATAGTAATGTATTTATCATTCCTCTTTAAAATTATTTTCTGTCTTCCTGCAGTGTTAACCAGCAACTTTAAAATGCAGTTTTCAATATAGTTAATTTCAAATACTTACACCACAATTTTGAAGCACAAATGCATAAATTATCTTGATCACTTATATTTAAGGATTCATATATGTTGTATCTTCATTATTCAGTAGTGTATTTAAATAAGAAACTAGTCTTAGTATATATGATATCATGTAGTACCTTTAAAACCTAGTGGGAGATAGTGTGGGAGATAGTCCCCCACATTAATTTTGAGTCATGGCTGCTAACTATAGGTGTGTAGAATCTGTTCTTTTGATCGTATATCATAACTCTTTCTTGTTATTGTAACATCAGTGCTTGTGGGGAAGATATTTGAAATAACAACTTGGGAATCTTTACAAGTGCCACTGGAAATGTCAGTTTACAAACCAGAGACACAGCTGATTTAATTAGAAATAGGGACTTCATTTTTCCCTGGGCTATATATCACTTGCATTGCTATGACCTTTTTAGCTCCATAACCTATTCTGCATCCTGCTGCTGGGGGGCTGGGCGACGGGAGGGCTGCTTGCTTTTTTTCCTCTCTTTTTTCCCCTCTTTTTTCTTTTTTTAAAGAACATGAGCGGTCCTAACTGTTAATCTGATGATTCCCTCCATGACTTTTGTGGTTCACTTAACAATTAGTAGTGACAAAAGGGTCAGCATATTACGGTTAAAATACAAAACACTTGACCACTGTACTTTTCAGAAATTTACTGTTGTAGTTTGGATTGCATTAAAAAAAGTCTTTTTGTATTATGATTTTTACTGACAATAATATCTCAGGAGGAGATTATGACTATTGATGCTTTAATTAAGGATCTTAGATTGTAAAAGATTTTCTCATATACCTATTAAATTATTTTTTTTTAGAAAAGACAAATGACTACATTTTTGAATTATTTAATTAAATGGAATAATTAGTTCCATAATTCAAAAACTGGGAAGTTAAAGTTTAGTTCTTTCACAAAAATCCAGCCAATAACAAAAGAATTGGTCACGCTCCATTTATGTCCTATTTAGTACTTACTGTAATGTATTGGTATTTTAGCATGTGTATTAATGTAGTATTTGCAGAGAGAGCAGAGATCATTATTTTACTGCTGACTGAACAGACAGAATATGGTTCCATATACATTTACATGAATCTAATTTAATATATGCCCCTCTCTCTGCTTGTGCCAATAGCAAGTTGATGTGGGGCTTTGCTGGGGAAGGAATCACTCAAATTAATGCAGCTAAAAATGCCTCCCTGCTTTTTTTTTCTTTCTATGCACTTGCTTTTAACCTAGATCATGCATTAATCCAGTTTGCAGCATGGCTCCATGCACACTTCTAGCAGCTCGATAGATGGGCGGTGAATGCTGCAAAGGGAGCAGAGGCCGGTTCCAGCGGTTCCAGCGGTTTTTCTGATGGCCAAAAAGCTACATACACTTCCTCACATTTGTGGTAACATTTTTTTCAGAGCATTTCTTATTTGTTGCTATTACAGTATTAGTTTTGGAGGTTTTTTTTTTTTTTCATTATTTGTTATTAGTTGTAGAACTACAGGTAGATGTGCACAACTCAGACTTGCCCAGATCCTTGTCAGGGCAAATGTTTAGTGTAACATAAAATTAGCAGTAAGGAAGGATAACTGACTCACATAATAAAATCCCCAAGAAGTTTTTTCTAGTACTAGGTCTGTGTGGATAGATTAGTGTAGTCTGGACTTCTCTAAGAAATATTTGAAGTACAGCAGAGTTTACTTTGATCTCCTATCACTGTAGCATTTGCTTCTTTTTGCCAGTGATGTGCCTTGCCTTGCACAGCTCTGCTTGTCAGCTGGCTTGGTGCAGAGTACCTGCAGCCTTAATTAGAGCAAAGTCAACACTTTATAAAAACTCTGAATTCTGTAAAATTCTGTGCTTCATCAGCAAATGAAAATTCAAGCTACAGCCTGTTTTTAAAAGGCGGCTACTGTCCTAACTTGATAGGAAATTCTTTCTGGAAATGTCATCAAGTTGCACTGCTCTATGCAAATTCATAGTGCTCTGTTCCTGATAAGAATTGTTTCTCCATTTTGCACTCCCGACACAATTACTTACCATTTCAGTGACAGGGAGACTTCAAATGGGGGAAAAATAAATCCAGATTATATTGGAAAAGCAATGAAGAGAGTATTGTTGTTATAACACTAAGGGAATTTTAACCCCCTGCTGCCTTTAAGACCATCCTGATGTATAGAAACCCATTCTCTTAGGGTTATTTTTCCTTTTTTCCCCTCTTCCATTTGTTTCTTCAAAAACAAATTACAGATTGAATATGCTGAGTAGAAGCTGCATTGTTCTGATTCTTCATCTATACAACTTTATAGATCTTGCTAAATTGTAGGAGATTTACATGGATGCTGAAAACCCATGATCTGGTTATATTTAAACAGGGCAAACTCATTGTTCAGAGTCCTAATATTTATTCTGGCATTTGAAAATTATCTGAACTGGTAGTGATAAAGATGGTAGAGTAATAAGGTCCCTCTAATGTCTCTTCCTTTAAACCAGAAAGCTGCTTTTTGACATTTAAGACTCCTGTGGGGTTTAGCTAAGTACCTTGGTGTGCTGTGTGTTTTGCACAGTTCAGAAGACTTGCTTTTATTTTTACATTGAAGAGCATTGCTGAAAGTGTAGATTAGAATCATGAAAAGCTTTTCAGGAGTGGGCTTCATCTTCTTGCATGTCTGCAGTGACAGCTGAAAATGATTACTACACATAGTATTTAAAAATAGTAAAAATGTATAAAATAATCATGATATAAGCAATAAATTATGAAAAGTATAGCTGATGGATAACATCTTCAGGAAGGTATTCTGGCATGACTGCTAATGCTTGTAGCTACATAAAATCTTGTACCCTCTTGCAAAGAATGGTGCCTAGGAACTTAGTTTAGTAAAACAGATTTTCCAGAAAGGTACATTTGAAAATGCTGGGAAATGGAGTAGCCATCATCTCCCTAAGATCCTTCTTATTCTGTTTAATAATAGTCACTGACAGATATTCTGTGTTTCTTGCTTGTTTGTTTTTAAAAGCACCTAATAATTTCTGTATTTTTATCTAAACTTTCTCTGCTAAACTGAAGTGTATTAGTTCCTGATATTTCCTTGCTTCATATAGAAATTTTTACCTTGTAGCTGTATCATTTAAGCCTTATTTTTTGGCAAGTCAAAGTGGGATGAAACTCTCATGGTGTTTCTTTCACTGCCTTACTATATGATGCCCCTTTTCTGCATGATCTTTGATTTTTACATCCTTTTAAAATTGTGGACATCATATTTAAGAACCTCTTCACCAGCAGTATATCTGGAAGTCAGATCACTTTCTTGTTTCTGTCAGTGCACTCTTATGTATTTATCCAAGGATCAAGCTATGTCTTCCACCATCGCATTGTATCCTGGGGCTCGTATTAAGTTACTGGACCATCTCAAGTCCTCTTAGGAGTGTCTGATCTCCCTGATGTGTGCCCCCCTTCTGCAAGTCTGCCCTGCAGCCTTTATTTCTGAATATGTAAAATGTATTTCGCCGTTTTTAAAATGTACTGCCTTTGCATGGGTCAAACTATGAAATGATCCAGAGCATGCTGTACAATTGCCATGACTTCATAATTACTTAGAGATTCACCAGTATTTCTGTAATCTGTCCAATTTATTTGCACTGATCTTATATTTAATATTAGTTGGGAAATTGTGGGCAGAAGTGCTGTCAGAAAAGAAGAACCTGCCAGTGGATGGGAATAATGAAGTGTTCTAAAAAGACAGTTCAAAGGAAAACGAAAAAAAGAATGCTGTGAAAATTACAGTGATACAGGAAATAAATTAAATGGAGTTCAAGAATGTCTTGCAATGTGAAAATTAGGATTTTTACTCTATTGCAGAAGGAGAAATGGTATAAATACAGAATGCTGGAGCTGGATAGAAAAAGGGAGAGGAGCTGATGCTATCCCTTACGTAGATAAAGAGAGCAAAAGCTTTAGTAAGCCAGCAGAGCTGGCTTTGGCCTGCTTCTCTTTTGCACGTATTAATTGAAATGTTACCTTCATGTATTATTTTATAAATTTCAAATATATTGAAAGTGCATTCTTTGGAGATCATAGGTTGGGAATTTTGTATTTGTTTCTCTAGGCTCACGTACTGTTTCCATCACCCTATGTTTTTTCTGTTAGTGAAGGAAGACTGTTGGTGACAGCAGCCTTGGCAAGGCTGAACTGCACGATCTGCAGTGTGGTGAAGTGGCTGGCTACTTATTTTGGTAACTGAATATTGGATAATATGGTCTATAGGTTCAAAGTATACAATATAAGGACCAGTTTTATCTATGGCATTTCTTCTCAATAAAAATAAATTCTCTTCAGGACTAAATCAGAATGCTTTCTGCATTTTTTAATTGCAATCATGATTAGACAAGGTCGGTTTCTAGAGGTGACATTTTGCATCGTGTCTCCAGAGCAGGACCGTTCCCAGGGCCGTCCCCTGGCTCTCCTTGCGGCTCCATTAGCCTCCGTGCAGGGAATGATCGGGCTGAACTGCAGGGCCCCGGGTTGAGTTGCTTCCCGGGTGGCTTTGACGTGCAAAACTTCTCCGTAAGAGACTGTGGTGGGAAACAAAATGTAGGCAGCTTCGGAACTTTCCTCCTAGAATGCGCAGGATTTTACAGGAAGAGGAAGATCATCTTCCTGTGAGTATTTGGCACAACATTCCCACAGAAGTCAAACTGGGATGTTTGAGCCTTTTGTAGACAAATATTTTTATTGTCTACAAACAAAATTAAAAAACAAATATTTTTATTTCCTGGAATTCTTGCTTTCCTTCGGAATTTATATTAAATTAGGGATTTTGTTCAGTTTTGTTCAGTTCAGACAGCTCTTTCTGTGCTTAGTTTTTTATTCTGTGATGAGCTCTTGGAAGTGTTAGGCATGATTTCTTCTGGATAGTTAACAAAACCCCAACAAAACTGGGTCAGCTGAGCAATCTGTTTGGTTTCACACATAAGATGAGGATGTTAACTACATTTCATAAGCCGCATGAAAATATATTACTATTATTAAGACTTGTCATTTGGAAGCCAAGTTAAACATAGTTTTGAGTAGTTTTAATTCTTACTGTTTTATTACAGTCCTTTCATTTTAATTAAAATGTGTTCTATTCTTGTACTTTTAAGCCAGTATGTATACATAATATATTAATGTACTCCACATGTTCCATTAAAAGAATCTTAAAATTATCGAGTCAAAGATTCCGATGTTAAGAAATGTTAGAATTAGATTGTGTGCATTCACATTTTACTTCTGTATCAATAGGACTATATTTTTGAAAGATATATGTA
This sequence comes from Tinamus guttatus, assembly GCF_059628265.1. Classification (NCBI taxonomy): domain Eukaryota; kingdom Metazoa; phylum Chordata; class Aves; order Tinamiformes; family Tinamidae; genus Tinamus; species Tinamus guttatus. The sequence goes on along the minus strand of NW_028288821.1, from coordinate 13,009,322 downwards.
ATTCTGAGGCTCAATAAATTATAAATATTTCTTACCTTTCCAGTTACTGAGGCTTACTCAGGCTGAGTTAGTATTGGAACATGCATGTTTTTTGATATTCTTAACTCCTTTTGCGTTAATTTACACATGATCCCTTCAATTCTTGTTTTATCTCTGTAAGAAGCAATACACCACAGTTACGAGATGAGCTTGTCTTTGAAATTTTTTATGTTAAGAATTCTGCTTTCTCTTTTGTTTTTGTTGATACGTTTATATATTAGAATTTGTGGCTGAAAATTAGAATACCCATGAATACCTCTTTGAAGGGATATACCAATATGCTTGAAGAATAATGTATGCAACAAACAAGCTATATAATTTTGGAGGGCAACTAAATTGTCTTTAATAAGTCTCTGCTGTAGAGGTTGTATCTGCATGTGTGGTTGAGGCTGGCTGCACATTTGCTTTTCCTGCGTTCTGAGGAAGGAAATCAGTTATAGTGCAGGAGTCATAGCAGCTGTGCTGCCTCTGCGTGTGCCTCATCTCAAAGCTCTGCTAGGCAGTGACTGCCAGCCTCTTCCATGCACAACTGCCCATTGTGTCTGGTAATAGAAATTTTCTATCAAATTGCCTTCCAAGAGTCTAATCCTGAAATTCACATTCCAGGAAAGCTGGTCAATTGAACTAATACCTGTATTCTAATCTGACAGGTTCTTCTCCTTTTCCTCTCTTATCCTCATAATCCAGTGAAAGATAAAGCAGAAGGTTTTGATTCAAATATACTGTCCAGGTGAAAATAGGTGATGAGCCTTACATTAGCATGTGGATGAAAACTGGCCATGCAGGACGTTGCTGCTTGCCCCTGTTACTGTAGTTGTCTGCAGCCGTGGCCCATGCAGGACTCTGCTCAGTTTGCTTCACCAGCCGCAGAGCAGGAACCCCCTAAGGCTTCACCAGGCAGAGTCAGCGGTGGGACAGCAGGAATCACATTTGTACTGCTTATTAAGTGCACACTGGAGTCTAAGCACATCCCACAGCCCTTTGAAGAGTTTAATTGTTTTCATTACCCTGTATTTGCTATTGGTTATCATCTTATAGCTTGTATCTCTTGGTAATTATATCTTATGTACAGTGAGCACTTAGTCAAGGTCCAGTCATTACTAACATTAGATTATCAAATCATAATTTGGGTGAGGTTGTAGATAGGGTAATTTATTTATTAGGTCACATAGTTTAGTCAACAGTCCGTGCTAGTGTAGTGAAAAAAACAAATCTGCCTGCAAATTTTGACCTTCAAATGTCCTTAGACCATCTTGGGTGCATCTTCAACTTGGCAACTGACCATGTTGCTTTCAGTGCTATATTTGGATGTTTTGCAGTCTGTACATTCTTATTATGATCCTTTTTCTGTGCTTGAGATTAAACAGGTCATTTGTATCTCACTCTAGTTAATATGTGATCAGGTATCCAAGCCAGCTGCTCCCTGTATTCCTGTTCTGACCTTTGCTCATTTATAAGCACAACCTGGATTCCCCTCTTTCCCAGATAACATTTGGCTTAGGTTTAGTAATTGGTTAAATCAACACTAAGTGAAAACTAAGAGATAACACTCCTAATTAATAGAAGTCATAGACAATACACCAGTAGCAGTGCCAGCCTTGGCCATTGCCTCATCGTGTCAATGCCTTAATGCTCTGAGGGCAGTAACTGGCCTCACCGGCCCTGAGGAGCCTCATGCGGAGCCTCTTTCCAGGCCCAGGAGCCCATTTCAGCTGGGCCCGTGGCCCTCAGTCCCGGCCTGAGCTGCGCTGCAGGTAGCTGTCCCGCTCCCTCGTCTCCTGGGTGAAGCCCTGCCATGTCTGCTGGATCTTGTCTCCGGCCTGTCTCCTTTTGTTTCTGCCTGGACGCCTGGGCCCTGTTTCATCCCTTGCCTGTGACTAGCAGTGGGCTGTGTAGCTGGTGCCCAGTCCCGCCTGTGTGTCAGGTGCCAGGGTCTGTCGGTGAGGCCACTGCCAGCACTGGGGTCACCCTTGGCGGCCTCGCCACCTTCCTGCAGGGAGCACTCGGCCTTCGCTGCCTCCTGGCACCGAGCATGGGGAAGGTGAAGGTAACATTAAAGTAGAGATCGGTGTCAACGGGAAGTTGTAGTGTGGCAGCACTTGTGTAGTTACAGTGTACGTGTTTGAGGACTGCAGAGTGATGGATAATTCAGATGAGCTGTTTAAAGTCATCTTAACATAGTGGAAAAGTAATGAACATAAATGACATATCTGTGTTTTCTTCACACCTCTTTGATTTCCATCAGTGTCAGTCAAGGAGTAAGATCATTTTAGGTGGTGTTTCCCTTCTAGAAAAGCTTTTTTTTTTAAAAACCAACATTTTAAAGATTAGTTCAGGCTTATCTTGGCGGCAGACTGTTCCCCTAAAGTTTCAGCTTAGCTGAACTAGTCCCTGCACTCTGTGATGTTGCCTCTGCTTGTTGTGTTTGCTGTAAGGAAGCAAGGATCTTAGTAGCTCTTTAGAGATTTCTTTCCCCCCCTCCTTCCATGCACAGCAAAATTACATTGTATGGTTGAATCCTGAAATTGCTTTAGAGACATAAAAGTAAATGCAGGTACAGAATAATTGGTGAGTATATGTTGCTCTGAATTAAGTGTTATGGCAGGTGATGACAGGTCACAGAAGAGCTGTTATTAGATTTTCCTACTGCAGTCACTTGATCCACTCATTTTTCTTCTGTTAAGAATAGAGTTCTATTTTCATAACAAGTTTAACTTGTCTGCTAATGATTCGTTTTGGTATTTGGATATCTACATCCATTTAGAAAGCTCTTGTCTGTTTACAGTACAGGGAGAAAAACTTTTAAAAAGATCATGATTGAGTTTAAGTGTAATATTTGTCACAACCTTTTCACAAATAATTGCCTAATATGAGTATTATATACTCCTCTTTTGAACTGTATCTACCTATTATCATTTGTCTGCTGAGTTGAAAATAAAATGTAAAATAAATAACCCATCATAATAGAGGAGATAAGGGAGCCACTCTTTACAGAGAATGTCTGGCATATCATCTGCAACAGAAGTGTTAACAGAGAAATTGTTTATAATAAATTTCTAGATGGGCAATAAGAAATTGCCAGTATACAACAATATTACACTAAATTCTTAAAAGGGGGTTTGAGGGTGTCCCCCAGCCAAGCCTGTGGATTTAGTGAAATAACTGGTGTGTAACCTTTTACGGATTCAGCCCTAGTACCACAGAGAAAGCAGATGACAAGTGGCGTGCAAGTCTTAAAAGGAGTTCTTGAATGGCTACGATGTGCTGGAGAAGGAAGTCCGATTGTTGGGCTGTTAAACCTGGGAAATGCTGCTGCTGAGAATTGTTACATGAATAAAAATGATGGAAGAATCAGTGTGGATTTTATCAATGGAGTCATAAATGCATCATAAATTGGAGTACTTTGTGGGAGGCAGTGAGCATGCAGATAAGGCAGGTTTGACGTAGGTGACTGTACTGCATCTACATTCTGAAAAGGCTTCCAGCACGACTTCTAAAGACAGCAAAATATCATGGAAAAGAGGATAAATCCTTTCATGAACCAGTTACTACCTAAAGATGAACGTTAGGAATAAATGATCAGGTTTCAGAATTGGAGATTATTCCCAGCACAGGTCCCGGAGGTTTATGCTGTGTTATGTACCATCTTTTTCTGGCCACTAGGAGAAGTAGACTACATCCATGAAGGATGTACGCTTGGTGTGACGGGTATTTCTGCCATTCTTAGCACAGTACCAACCTTTCTCTGGAGCCTAGATAATTGCAGCTGCATGCTTGGGGAATTTCATCGCACTCAGAAAAAGGGATAGATTTGGTTCCCAGCCTCAATCAGCAGAAATGCAGGAGTCTCTTTCCAAAAAGATGAATCTGAAACTTTTATTTCCTGTCTCTCACTGTTTTCACATGGCGGAATTGTAAACAATATTTATGTAAGCCTGATACTAAGACCTTACTCCTTGAGGTGTGTGTTTGAAGACTTGTGTGGCTGGTCATTGTGCTTTGTTGTGAAAAATGTGCTCTTTTATAGAAACTAAGTTCAGAACGTATGGGCAGACTTAGTAAATAATACCAGTGCTGCATTTGAAAATATTGACTCTGCAGTTTCTAGTTTTCCCAGTCTTCTAACTAGGATCTCCATGTGTATCCTGTGGCTGGATTATTGCACGCTACCTATGAATGACTTTACATATAAGAAAAAAAGGACCAGAAAAGTGGTGCCGATATTTGTTGTAAAAGAACACCTGGGAACTATTGACTATTCCAAATATGAAGCATGCATTTGCCATGAAATAATAAAATCCTGTTCATTCTTGGCTTCAAAATGGAACAGATTTTCATACAAGCCATTCTGTAGAAAAGATGTGAATATGTGCTTGCAGATGAAAACTAATATGCCTATAATATTTGGGTTATTTCCAGCAATTGCATACTGCCAAAGAGTCATAATTTATTCTCCTGTTTTCCACTTCATCATTTTTGAGATGACAAAAGGGAAAAATTATATAGAATGCCTCAGACAGCTTTTAATTAAATACATTTTCTCAGATTGTAGGCATCTGATCAGGTGGTTACACTGGACATTCTGGATTTCATTAGCAAGTAAAAATAGCTGGAACACACTAATGAAATAATATGTTATAATGAGATACAGCATGCTGCCTGCATAAATGTCTGAGGCATAAATCTGAGCACCTCCAGCTTGTTAATAAAGTTAAGAATCTTGTATGTTGTTCTATCATCAACTGCTCAATTACTATTATTAGGAGGAGAAAATGTCAGGAAAAAATTGAAGCACCTTAGAATAATCTCAAGCAGGGCCGGAGGTGGGAGTGGAAACAAAGCCGCAGGTCTGGCAGTCTGTGTCATTATCACACTGAGCTATAACTAGATGCATTCTTATTTAAGGAGAAATAAGATTGCAGTTGCCTAGGCTGAAAGACCCTTGGTTGGAGAATCTTGCATTTCACTTCACGTATAAGGACATACATTTTGCAAAGGATGATAAATGAAAGGGTGTTTCTTTAACTCTTTGGAGAATGCGGGAGCCCAGGCTACTTACCACAGCATAAGGGGGTTATTATACAATCTGTATTGCATTTAGAGTCGCAATGAATGGTATGGAAGATATGGGTGGAATACATACATGCACTTTTATAGTCACTTCAGTCTTTTTGAAACCTGCCCCACGTTGCTTCTTAAGGAAGCAAAGGTAATTGATCTTGCTATCTGTTATTTGTCTCTTCAGAAAGCATGTTCAAAAGTTGAGCCTACAAATGTCAAGCGAATTTGATAGATGACTAGAGTTCTTAAAATATTAAATTTCTACAGATCTTGAGTTACTCAGTGGGTTGGTTTCTGATGGAAATCCAATTCTGCATCTAAGAAAAGTCATAGAACTGAGTCCCTTCCCTGCCAAATAGGAAGTCAGTGAGGAGGAAAATGCTTGAGGTAGGTAAGAAAAAACACTGCAGTGACGGATTGCACAAGGGGTTTTGATCTAGGTGACCTAGTTTACAAATCCCCATGAAAACAGGCATCACATTTGTTTTTGGCTGTTACTCAAGGAATAATGTGCGTTCTACGGAATGGTTAGAACCACTCCAGGCTTCAAATTAATTGAATGATTATTGAATGTTCTGACGATTTAACCTCTTTATCCTATGTGTGTTCCTGATTTACTCTGTGCTCTTGAAAATGCTAATGGGAAGGTTCTGCTGAAAATTTTTAGAGTTAGAGCCTTCTTCTTGCTTTCCATTATAGGATAGGGAGAGATACATTTTTAGGAGCATAATGGTCTGGTCTCTGCAATTAGAGCCTCATCATCTTTTCATCTGGAATAGTCCACTGGTCTGCTTTTTCCAAAATTCCTACGGGCATTCTGTCTTAATACTGCAATTTTAGATGTCAACTACAAATTTAATTCTTCCTATAAAGGTGAAAAGAACCCAAGCACCAAAATTAAATAAGCTAATAGCCAGGTTTGCAAGTGTCTGTGTTTGTGGGCTCATTATTTCTTCATGTTTAAGACCTGAAGATACACAAGTTGTCTACTAAATTGTGAGCTCCCATTTGCATAGCTTCTGACATTTATTCTTATTAAAAATACATGTTTTTTTCTAATCATTCACATAAATACCTGGCTACTTCCTCCAATTTTTGTTCTTTACACTTTGAAACCTCAGGGCTTTTTATCTTTGCTTGTTTTCCTTTTTGCATGGCAAAATTGCACACTTGACCATACAGTTTTGTATTTTTATTGCTTCTGTCATTTGCAGTGTGTGTAGTTATAATCTGTGATGTGAGCGTGCACAAAGTTTCATTGGCCTGAAGAAAAGTACATTAGTGTTAAATGAAATATTGGGCAACAGGGGCTAATGTTCTGTTACAAACATTGCAACTTTGCTAGAAAAATGTGTTAACTTTGGTAATCTGATGAAATTGAGAAATGTGACAACACTCAGTTTTCATGTCACATTATAATAGAGTGTAAAAGTGCCCAGTCAACGCAGGCTTTGTGCTAGTAAGTTACCCTTGTAGTTACATATATGCTAAGTTCCACTGCAGAGAATTAAATATGTCCTAAGGCGTTTGAAACTTGATAAAGCAAAGGGCAATTCTTATGAACGTGTGTACAAGCAGATGTAGCCAGAAAGGATGACTGTCCCCGTGGGAAACCTTACCTGCTATATTTAGCTCCGCTTTATTATTTCTCTTGTGTGTAGGTCTGCCATAAAATAAACCTGCTGATCAGAAACACCTGAGATTCTGTCATCACATCCTCAGCGTTACTCCTTGCCTTTTTAAAAATAAGATTCTTAAAAGTAAAATCTGTAGTTTCCCATCAGCCTTGAATAGAGAACAGAATTGCAGGTGAGCTGAAAGGGGAGGGCCCTAAATATGATTATGAAAGTGGGTTTTTTAGATGAAGGGGAAGAAATGGGGTAAGAGGAGCGAAAATGCTGGAGTGTGCTTGACTGCATTAAAAGAAACCAAAAGTAGTGTATGTTATTTTGCTGAATGGTGCTGTGATCAGTTGCTCTACTAATTTGATTTTGAATGAGAGGATCTTATTTGTTAAATAATGAAATTTCACACCCTTTTAGCAAACTGAGGTAAGAGACATGAGCTTGCAGCTTGTGAGTGTTTCCTTCAGTGGATTTACACGTAAAAGGCCATAGTTTTTCCTGGGATTAACCATGCAGGTTACCAGAACAAACAAACTGTGATTGTAACTGGAAGCTTAGGAAATACAGAATAGTAATACATCTTGTAGGCTTTGGGTTTGAAGAGAATCCATTACGGCATTCTGGAGAAAATATAAAATGATGAGTAGAGACAATCTTTAAAGAGTATATAGCAAATGTCTTTTATAGTTTTGATAAACTACAAAAACCCATGCTGTTGCTCAACATTAATAAAGCTTTTCATCTGGAAACTCTGCCAGATTTATAAAAGAGAAGAAGAAATTCTGCAAAAAAAGACATTACTGCAATGTCTTTTTAAAATTTTGGTATTAGGCAACTGAAAATACTAAAGCTATACCTCCCAATTCCCTTGAGATTTACATTTGTCTTCCTCACAGCCCCATCTTAGTGCTGTCCTGAAGTCATCCTTGAGTCACTTGGAGTACTCAAATTTGAACCTTTTTGTCATTTTTTTAAATTATTTTTTCTAAGTGTTAAGCGTTTCCCCGTATTACCAGTAAGCTGTTAATAGTTCCCAGCTTGGTAGGACCTTCTGTATTATTGTATTTAATTCAGTTCCTGGGGATCTTGTTCTCAGAGTTTTACAGTTCTGTATTTGGGACGTTATTGGCACAGCCCTCTTAGTTGATCGTTAGTGAGTTTCATGATCAAACTCTGACCATTAGGGCCATGTAGAGGCAAGTGGGCAGTTCTGATGGAGACTGGGAGGAGGATGAGAAAGCCACTGCGCAATGGGCTGGCAAGGTAACGTCCTGGAGGAGCTATAAGGAGCTGAGGTGAATTCCCAGGAACATTCTTGATGTTTGCAAGAGAGAAGGAAGGCAAAGTGCTGACAATCAAAAAGGACAGAATAATTAAAGGATACAGAGGGTAAGAGTGAAAGAGAAACTCTTTGTGCGTGTATGAGAAGTCGACTCACAAAAGGGAACAGGAAATGGGAGAGAAGGATACGTTTCTTCTTATTTCTTGTGGGTTTGAAGGAGCTTTTAATCAGTTCCTGTCTTTTAGTTCCAGGTAGAACTGCAAAACCAGCAGCATACAAGAAAAATAGTTTTTAAAACTTCTAAGCCGACCTTGCTTTCATCTCTATCATCTAGTAACTGTGAGGTGAATAGGGTGAAGTCTTACAAATCTTCCTGGGAGATGAACATGGAATGAAGATCCTTTCAGCTAACATCAGATGCTCTAAACTGTATTATAGTGGCAACTCACATCAACAGTTAGGCTCTTGCTTGTGCTTCTGAACAGATTGAACTTATGCAGGAAGTGGTGTATTGATCTGAAGATAGGCTTTTGCTCATAAGGATTCACAATTAGAGAAGAATTACAGAAGAAAAAGCTTGTATCTGTTGTGCTCATTGCAGTGGGAGAGAACTCGAGGTTTCTCCTGTCGCAGGCCATGCTGGTCCTCCGCATGGACTGTGTGTTTTGGATTAGGGTTGTGCTCTCCCCTGAAATTTCTCAAAGTTTTTTTGCTGAAATTAGAAGTTGACTCTTCTCTTGACCCATCTACCCTGCTAATTTACTGGGGGGGAGACTGTAAGTTCTTCATTTGCTTTCTTAACCTGTTAGAGGTTCTGCAGGAATTGAATTTTGGTATATCAAAGCATGCCAGCTGGGAGAGAGGAGAATGGGATACACTGCAGTGTGGGACTGAAGTAGTGTAGAAGGGAGTAGAGTGCAGGAAGGGCTGAGCAGTAAATTGTAACGTGTCTGCATCGTTAGTGTGCTCTCAGCAGCCACTCAGCTGCTCATTAGTGAGAAAGATAGTAGAAACTGCAGGCCAGGAATTGGGAGTGGGAGCTGACGTGGCAGGGTGAGACCGCAATACGTAGAAGCAGGAAAGACTAAAAACAGAGGGACTGAGATTCAGAACTGGGAGCACAGAAGGTGAAAGCCAAAAAGACAAGGTTGTTAAGAGAGCTTTTGTAAAGTGAACAAGAGAAGTGTGGGGAAACAAGCGGCGTTAAAGAGCAAGTGACAGAATGTGTGAATACATAACAGTCATTTGAATCTTTTGGCATAAAGAATGTGATAAAGATGTGGCAGACCAAGTGGATATAATTTTCCATGTCTCTCTCACATTATATTTGGTTGAATTTATTCTGATTATGAACACTTGTGAAATAAGATGCATTGGAGCAAAATGTGGCTTGAAGAAACAGTCTTCATTGCAAATATTTTAAAATTGTTTTCAAAGAACAAAAGGAGAAGAACATCCTACATTTTTATCTGCTCTCAGACCCCAAGTGAAGACTTGGTGGCCAATTAGGTGATGTGTGTTCCCTTTCACTTCTGGTTAGAGAAGGTTCTAATTTTTTCTAGATAATTAAGCCTTTGAGAGAAAGCTATGAAGAGGCATGGGGGATGCTTCCAGTTCTCTCACTGTTTTTCAGCGTGATCTGAGGAAAATTGCTTTTCTTCTCTCTGGTTTGTTTTTCCTGCCTGTGGAACAGGGAATTATAACGAGCTCTGCTAACAAGGTGCTACAAGGGTAAAGCATTATTATTATTAATAAAAATGCATATTTTGGTTTATATATCTGTGCTCCCTGAGGATTTGTGTGCTAAGTGGCCAGAACTAACCTTAGAGCCTCCGGCGAAGCAGGTTGTGAATGGAGCAGCTTTGCGCGCGGCAGCCAGAGGGGCCGGATCGCGGCTGCCTTTACCTGGTTCCTCACTGTGCTGCCGTGGACAGCAGCGCTGGGGTCACACTGCTGCCAATATGCTGCCCTCCAAGGGGGCTAAAAAAATTGTTTTCCATCACATCAGCGAGCTGTTAAACTTGCTGCCCAGCTTGGCTGCTGTGATTGCTGGTGTAGGAGGAAGGCTTGGGGTGTGCGGCCAGGAGCGGGAGACCAGCACCACATTTCCTGCAGGAATGTGATCCTGACCGCAAAGTGCAGGTAGCAAATCTCACCCTGTGGATTTTTTTGGTGTTTTTTGCCCCTCTTTCTTCCCCCCTCACCCCACTTTTGTTTTTTACAAGCTTCAAAGAAAAGAGTTGTCACTTCTGCTAGGTTTAAAAACATTAATAAAAAAAGCTCCACGCAAATGCCTGTCGCTGACTTACCAGAAGAATTTGTCAGGATTATCTGGAATAAATTAGAAAGTTTTGGGAATATTTTGTTCAATACTAGACTGTGAACAGAAACTCTCTTCTAAGAATTGTGTGGAACTATGTGCTTAGTTTGTTAGGAGTTCACGTTGTGTGTACACATTCACTGCAGTCCTCAGGATGAGTGAGGTGCTTGGCAAGCTGTGAACTCTCTGGGATTTTTCTTTAATTTTAATTTAAAATTCTAAAATTCTTTCTAATATTTTTAAATTCTGCAAGGGACTTACCCTTCCATCTGCAAATGCTTCCCCAGATGGGCTGCCTGGATGTTCCCATGCAGTAACGGTTCTGTATCTGCAACAAGAAGCCCTGCAGTGCCACCCTAGAAGCCAATATTCAACCCCATTCACTTAAACAGCCAAAACCAGGAGAACCAGAGATATCACCTTCCTGACTGCACTTCTGTTTCTAGGCTTCTGCAATGAGATTACATTTCCTTATTTGACATAGCTGTACAGCACAACTTCACCCAGATTTTCTTTCTCTAACATGAAGACAAATTCATCGTAGCTAAGTGTAAGAGCAGTTCCATTGACTGACTTTTAAAGCAGAAAGTCAGGACTAAATTCAGCTCTTTGAGTTAAAAATGAATAGTGCAAGAACATGGCATATGGTCATTTGCCTAAGAAACTGGCTTGTGTTTACTGAAAGAAACTGTAATGTGCTGGCATTCGTTGTATTTCAGCTTAACTGGGAGGCTGCCAGGCTAAAATCAAAATGTGTTCACAGTATATCCAAAATATGGCACAAGTGCCAAGTTTGTAGTAGCAAGATGCGAAAACCTGTTTGAGAATAAAACAGGAAATTTCCTAGCATGTAGAATAAACTCGTTCCATGTAGTTCGATCTGTTTTAGCAGAGTTTTGTGCTGGAACTTCCCTCTGCAAGCTCCTACACTGATTCTTAGAGAGCTGTCTGGTAGCAGTAACCCATGGTACTCATAAAACACCTTCTAGCCTTACGAGGAGAGGTGGGCATAGCAGAGCACCTGCTTTCTGAGAGTCTAAATATGCTTGATGATAACACTCACGAAGAGAACATGCATTTAAGCACCATCACGCTGGTCTCCAGGACCTTGTGGAAGACGGCTCAGGCTGATCCTTTGTGCCCTTGCCTTGTGAGGGGCTGTAGCTCTTTGGTGCTGATCTGGGCTCGGTGCACAGATCACTGTGATCTGGAAGCTGGGTGGATCCATGGATGGAGAGAGACGCTTGCCTGGGGGAAATTCACATAGTCACTTCTTCCCTCTGTGCATCTTGCACCCAAGAGCCTAGGGAGAGCTCTGCGAATCAGCCAAAACAAACCACTTCTGCATCCCTTGGCTTCTCGCTGGACCTAGGTCCTCAGAAACATCCTAGTGCCTTCAGCCACCACGGGGAAATTTTTCTTGTCATACTGTCTCATAATTGCTGTGCTTTAGTGACTTAAAACTGTGTTCTCTTGTGCACCCTAAATTTTTCTTACACTCCTGGAAAGCCATGACTTACGCTATCTAAAAGGTTATATAATATTTTCTTACTTACTATTTGCCTACAATTTTAAAGGCCCTTTGTAATGAAATTCTCCAAGTATGATTAAAAAGTTGTGGTCAAGGAAGCATGTAAAACTGAATGAGAAGTTTTATGTAATGGCTATTTCTTTTTGGGGAACATACAACATACCGGTATGGAAAGGATGCACTCACTGCCCAAGCAGAGCTTGTTTACACCGTGTCACTGCACATCCTCACGTGGAAGGGTATGAAGCACTGGAAGATGTAGCTGTGCCAGCCAAAGCCATCTTTCCTGGGGAAATCTGTCTACCTACATCAGTAAGTCCACAACAAACTTGATTCCTGTACAGTTTTTTTCAAAATGGAGTAGGATTTAACTGAGGTGTAACATTTCCGTGCCGTGTCCTTCCACAAAGATGTGGATTTTGATCCACGAAATTGAATGGGACAGTCTCCAAACCTTGCCAGTCATGGGCTCAGCCATGCAACCTTCGGGGCACTCTGGCTCTGCTCCAGCAATGCACTTCAATTTAATTTGAATCTTGTGAATATTCCAGGGCAAATAAATTGAAGGATTAGCAGCATGCAGGGAAGTGAGGAAGACACTTAAGTTCTGTGCTGGATCAAAGCCATATTCACATGAATAATCACTGAAGTGCTTCCTATATTGAGTAATCACCGATATCAAGAAAAGTATGCTCCAAGATCAGGCCAGAGTTCATCAAGATTTATTTTTCAAACAGCTGTGCGTTCCTGGTGATTTGTGTGTGTGTGTGTGTGTTTGTTTTCGTACTTTCATACTTTAATTTCCACAGACGTAGTGGAAGCAAGTATTTGTCAAAGATCAACCTGAAGTTAGGTATAATTAGATTTCTGTTTTAAAAGAAAGTATGGTTAATTTGGTGAGTTATACAGTCTCACTGCTGTTTCAGCTGTGAAACTAAACACGAGATACATTTTAATAAGATTTACTGTATTCTCAAAGATTTAATTGATGTTTTTTAATGCAACATGCCAACATTAACCTTGTAACATCTTCAGTTTTATGGACCTAATCCTGCAGCTGGCATCCCTGGACTTCCCACTGTCTCTGTGTCTTGCTCTGTGCTGAAACCCCTGAATAAGAGAGAGGAGGTGGGAGCATCAGCAGGGGAGGGAGAGCAGGTTGTGGCTGTCTCCTTCAGCAGCGTGGTATTAAATTAGTTCAAGCCTATTATGGAACAGCACCTTTAGTGCTATTTTTTTAACCTGAAAGGGTAGGAAATGCATAATGTTTAAATATATAGTTGACACATCAGATATTTGGAAAGTAAGAGCTGCCCAGCGGTAATAAATAATGTAGTTGTTCAGTATTAAAGTAGAAATATAAAGCAGGAGTCTCGCAAGACAGCAGAGAGGAACAAAGAGGAAGAGGGTGCAAAGCTGCCTCTGATGATCAGGGAAATCTTTGTTAGCATGTGAATTCTTTGGTGAATTGGGAACTTGGTTATCAAGATGGTTACAATGTAGGTTAGAAAAATGAAAATAATAGTTTATTTAATATATGGTTATCATATATGTGTGGTACTGGAATGTGGATTATTAAATTACAAAATATTAGTTTGGAATACTCGTCAAAGTCAAGACTGGTTCTGCATTGGGAGGAACGTTCCAAGGCAAAATATAATCAAATTTGATTAATTCAGTATTTCTAGTAAAAATAATTGTGTAACCAATACTCATCTAACTTTTTGTTTTTTACATAGCTCTCTTGGTAAATGAGACATTAGTATTGTCTTTTCACTTACTAATCATGATTGCTTCAAACTCAGAAGAGCCATGAGCTTTTCTGACCCTTAGTAGTGGAGCCACTTACTGAAATATATCTTGCATGACTTGTGAAATAAGGTAGATCCTGAAGCCCTCTAGAGGAAATAATAATTTTTCATCCTGTCACTGAAAATGACTAAAATAAGTCAAGGACACTTAATTTTTATAAATCATTTTAGCACATTTACTGGTTTGTTTTTTACCTAGTTTGATCTTAAGATTTGCAACTTGATAGTAGTGAGCAAATAACAGCACTAGATGTACCTCGAAGAACATTAAAATTGAATTTTCCCTGTTCCATTGATAAATTTGTAAAGAAACCCTGTGCTTTGTAGTTCTGATTGATCTACACTACTAAGTTACTTAACAAGGTACATTGTCAAATGTAAAAAGCAGTTTTCCTGACAAAAGGGTAGTAAAGGAAAGATGCAAGTTCAGTCTTTTCACACAGGTATTGTATTTTTGCTTCTGAAACTGAAGGTGTGCGTCATGCTCAGTTCTCTCACTTGCATGCTCTAAGGGACTGTGAAATAGTGGATATGATGGTAGAGGTACCTTTAAAATTTTTTTTGAAAGTCATCTTTAAACCATTTAAAAACAAGAGTTATAATATGTTATATGTATAATACATAACATACTTTTTCAAGTTAATGTAAAGCTATTTTGTGCGTACTTCAACAGAAGAGACATATATTGCGTTTAACTTCTAAATGTGTTTAGGATTTAAATGTAAGATTAATCTCAGTCGCTTGCATTTTTCTTTTTTTAATCCATGTTGAGCCGACCCGGAAGGTTGTGCGTCATCTGGAAGAGCACACAATTACAGTGCAACTGTAACTAAAACTACTTATCAAATCTTCTTATCCTGTGAAAATGTGTGTATGCTTCTGGCTAAAGCGAAGATGCAAGTTGTCACCCTTACTCACACAATCCTCTTAACATAGATGTATTGGGCTTCCATTTCCAGGTAATTAAGAAGTAAATCGTAACTCACTTTTTGCTAAATCCTCTTAGTGAGGAAGCGGTCCGAAGTTTTGCTGTGGTCTGTAGAATTAGCAGCGAAGCTGCATTTGCTCTTTGCCTCAACGTGCCGTAGGTCTCGCGTGATGAGGCAGCCCCACACGTAGCGCTTTGCTGCATCTTACCACGGGCTGGGACCCTTTCTGGAAAACGGCAACATTTTCTTCAGGGATTTTAGTACTCGTGTGCCCTAAGTATTGTAACATGTAAAAGCTTTTGGTAGTTTCTTTTAGCTTTTATTAATATATAAAACTAGGGAAGAGAAATGTAAATTGGATCCAGGATGGATTCAACTTTTTCCGTGTTTGCTGAGACAGGTGGGAGCAGTAAGATTTCCCTATTAATTTATGGAGTGACATCACAGGAAAGGAATTGCAGAAACCGGTGACACAAGGCATTTGTACTGACAATCAGTAATCTCCTGAGAGACAAAGTTATCTTTGCTTCATGTTTAGAAACCCAAAACAACAACTCAAAAATAGCTAATCACGCACCAAGCTAGAGAATGAGCATTTAACAAACAGAAAAGTTGCATGTAGCTTGCTCTTCATGCCCTATTCTATTCTCCTGTTTTCACTTTACAGGTTTTTCCCTAGTCACTACTGTTTCCCCGACATACAGTAATCGTTTAATTTATTTTTCATGCTCAGTCTTCCCAGGAGCTTCCTGCTCTGTGTTATCTTTGTGTAACCCGGTCCTGCTGGACGGCTCGGCCAGCTCCGTCGGTGGCAGCGGAGCATCCTGCGCTGACCGGCGTGGGAGGAAGGTGCAGCGACTACAGGGAGCCATTTCCAAAGGGTGACTTGGGAGCCCATTAACATCATTCAAGCACCATTAATCTTCCAGTGCCCTTCCCTGACACGTGGAAAATGTAACAGGAATGAGGCAGAAAAGACTCGGTCCCTTCTCTACCTCTCCACAACATGAAAACACGAGGAATGTCAGAGGTGTTATTTCATACTGTGCTACATTTGCTGATATGACTGATTTCTCCAGCATAGCTGGTCCAGAGCATTTCTGCAGGTTGTTGGGTCTGTGTTCTCAGCCATTTCCCATCCTTACCGTGGGCCGGGACGTGGTTTTCCAGGATTCTTGGGCA
Organism: Tinamus guttatus; assembly: GCF_059628265.1. Taxonomy (NCBI): domain Eukaryota; kingdom Metazoa; phylum Chordata; class Aves; order Tinamiformes; family Tinamidae; genus Tinamus; species Tinamus guttatus. The sequence continues at coordinate 12,993,542 of NW_028288821.1, read as the reverse complement.
GCCTGAGCTGCTGGTACATGGCTGTTGGTAGTGTTCTTTTGCCTGCTGTCCCAGGAAAACAGTTTCCAAAATGTTCCTAGTTATTTTTCTGTTCTTCACAAGTAAATTATGCTCTATTTCACTCAGTTTATCCTTTGGCACAAGTAGACTCTGTAGCTGCAACAGTTTTTAGTTTTAGCTGGAAATTGTGTAGTACTTTCAGCCTGACACTTCAGTGTTAGCGATTTAAATTTCAGGAGCTAGGCTTCTCCTATCTTCATTTTTTTGCCTGCTGCCATGTGAAACGATTCTCCTAAGCATATGAAAAAGCAATATTTCAAGCTTTTTGGTGTGATGTGATATGGTTTTGAAAGGTAATCACTTGTGCTTTTTTTTTTTTACTTTTTTAACACTGAATTACTAATAGCTTTTCTGAACTGTAATCAAGTTTTATTCATGGCCTCTTGGATATAAAGTTCTTTCAGAGATGATAATTTTTTTGCCAGTTTTGTGTTACTTCATCAAGTCTTTAATCTTGGTTTGGCTATAGCCAGATCAAATAATAAAACACTTGTAACTCAGAATTAAAATAATAGAGGTTTAAGATATAGTACTGTTTTTCATCATGTAGTTGAATTTTCATCTGTGTTACTTGATATTGCACGAAAAGTGGTAGTCAATAAAAACTGCTAGCTCTTACTCTATGCAACAACCTTACTAACTTTTTCTAGAATTTTGAATAAGTAGAATAAAAATGGTTACACATAAAGAGAAAACTTTCTTCCTTCTTATATACTGTTTGATTTATTTTCCTTTTGGGATTTCTTCCTATTTCTCTGGGTTTGCTAGTTTCAAACAATTTTAATGAGCAAAAGTAATAATAATTTGAAGTTTGGGGATTTCCTGGCAATTAGAAAGAGTTAAAGAAGTCCTGGCTTTCAGCAGAGCTAATTGCTGATTGCTGAAGCTAATTCCTCCAAACTGCTTAGGAGCCTAATTTAAGATTATCCCTGTTCTGCAGCTCTTTTAATGATCTGTGCTGTCAACAGAACCGCATAACCACGGGCTGTGGTGCTGGGCCTCGCGGCCCGGCCTTCGTGGCGCGAGGCAGAACGAGCAGGGCCGCGCGTGGCAGCAGGTCAGCGCGGCGCAGCCCCGGCGCGGACGCGTCCCAGCCTTCCCCTCGCCTCTCTGGAGCGAGGAAACGGCTTCCCCGTGACTTTGGGCAGCTACCACAGGCTCGGGGGGCACTGCCAAGCCCATCTTCTGCTCCCAGGATTTGTCTTAGAGGTGTTTAAACAATTGCTTGCAAATTAGGTGCTGAAGAAATTACATTGAGCAGAAATGTAATCTGACGTATTCCACTAAAAGTGCATATCCTGGGTTTGACTGTTCTTCTGGTATCTATGACTTTTAGTAAATGGTGTTAGTGAAACAAAAACAGAGAATAATGTGCTGTGGCACCAAAATGTGCAGCACTCTTGATTCACTCGTGTCAGTGCTTGTATCACTACCCTTCGCACACGTTACGGTTGCTGACAGAGAATGTGATGTGGGGTTTCATGTCATCCTGTTACAAGTTTGCTTGGTTTTACTGAGAACTTGTTGCAGCCATATATATAATATTGTGAAACATATATAGAATACCTGAATTTTCATTTTCTTTATATGTGTTTTATGTGGGAGCTGTTAATCTAAAGCATCCATGCCACAATGTTTTTGAATATGAATATAAACTGAATAAACTGAATTTTATATAGAGTCTTACTGCAGGTTCATCATATAGATGTTAGGATAGGATTTCTCTGACCTAATATTCAATGTCTGCCTCAGAATTATATAAATCTGGTCCAACCAGTTCCCGCTTCTCTCTTTTAGCTCAGACAGACTTGTTATTTATCTCTGCTTGTGTTTTCCTTTGGGTTGTATGGACAGGTGGGATGAATTTCAGTCCTACTTAGACAAAAGCCTTTTTTGGCATGGCTGGGTTATTTCTGCTGTCAAACTATCAGTGCTTTCAAGGTCAGCCTGTGCTCATGGCTTTTTTTGTAGGAATGGAGGATGGATAAATCCCCTAAAGCTACAGAAAAGTCTTCCAAGAATTATTATTTTTTAATCAGTTATAATTTTTATTATAATACTCCTGCTTTTAAGATCAGTCCTTTTGCACAAGAACATTTAATGATATCCCTTTCTTACAAGACCAAGTTCCTACTGTTCTTGGCAGAAATTTGGGCAGACCCCGCTATCGACTTCTCTAAAGTGACCGACCTGGGTTGTAATGCAGGCCAAGGTCAACCCACGTTACCCATTTTAAATGGCACTGCCCGTCGCACGTGCAGAGTAGCTGTTCCTTGTTTTACTGTTCTTATAACTATCTGGAGATACTCAGACATCGCCAAACTGTTAGAGAACTGCAGTGTAACTGCATATAGCTATAATTGTGTAAAGAAAGTCCAGGACTTGTACTCGTTCTTCTTTTTTGAGTATAAATCAAAAAAGGTAGCTGAAGGGTCTTCTAAATATGGATCTGTTTCTGGTCTTGATCAGTTACGTGTGCGTTTCTGTTTTCACACAGCTTTCAGCAGAAGATTTCAACATGTTGGCTGAAGAGAATGGCTTGGTTGATGGTCATATGTTTGTCATCTGGGCAAGTAGGAGAGAAAATCAAGTGGTATCAGCTGTGGCTTTCACATGGTGTAGCTTGAAAAGCATTTGTTTGGCAGTAGTGCAAGCTTAAGCAGCTCTTCCTTCATCCACTGCTGTTTACCATCTCATTTGTGCCAGTTAAAAATAGCAAGTAATGAAAAGGGATCAAGTTAATTTAGGGCACTTTCTGACCTGGTTCACCGCGTAGCCACATACACAGTTGTACCAAGTACAGAGAGCAGGATTTGTAAGTGAACACCACTCTGTGCAGGGACTGGCACTGCTGCCAGAAGAGATTCTCATCAAACGGTGCCTCTAAAAGGTAAAGCCATGTATTGCATGAGTGCAATGCAGCAAATAGGCAGAAGTATTTGCCTTGCATTTGGACAAAGCTTTTTAAATATAACGAGACAGATATGGTGTCCAAGTATTCCAAGAGTCGTGCTGGAATGTGAACACATGTAATCAAATAAATAGGAGACAATCTTGTGGCTTTTAGAAATTCTCTAGCATTTCCGGGGTATTCTCCAGCCATCCTGCTTCAAAAATGTCTGGAGGCTGCTGTTTAATTATCAAGGAGAAAATTAATGAGACTAAGGAAAGATGTAACTTTTATTAGCACAGAGAGCTAACAAAGCCTCTGCTGTATTTTATCACATTTATGGGAAGTTCATCAGTAACAGCTCCAGTGACATAGCTCAAGGTTAAGACTGCCGGGAAATGTGGCAGCAAGGAGCGTGGTCTTCTGTTGGAAGATGTGATACATTCTGTGACTCTTCTTCCAGAAACATCTTTAAGGTCATTTCTAGTTCCAGCAAGCTTCTTGAAAATGCTGTTCATTACTACTGTGATTATGCCCAATGCCTGTCATTCTCGGGACAAAAAAATACAATGTCTTTGCACCCTATTGCTCTGTCACAGGTAATGAAGGCAAAACTCATTTTTAAGTCATATACACAAATGTTAATTTAAGGGCATATTGTTGCATCATATTTTGTAAGTGAAGCAATTTACATCATTTATTATTAATATTGTTTGATACATCTCCCTATAAAACTCTTTTCAAATGTTCTTAACACTTAAAATATTAATAATTTCAATACAGCTTTTGTCTTCATGCTACCGTTGTCCTGGAAAGATATAGCTGCCAAAAAGAGCTTGTTCATATAGGTACTGAGATGGGAAAGCCATGCTTTCCCAAAAAACAAAAGCAGCCATGCACAAAGGAACCCGGCACATTACAGTGCTGATATTTTATTCCCATTGCACATGGATAGAATTGCAATAGAATTTGGAGAGGTTCTTTTGTCTCAGATATATACTCTTGCTGGAAAGACCGTATCTTTTGCCCATATTCACATTTTAGGACCCTTGTGGAATAAAAATCAGTTTTTATATGCGGAGAAGCTTGCTACAATTTCTGAATTTCTTGAGGATATTGTCCCTCTTACAGAGGGTACCCGTGGCTGAACAGAGATGTCATTTGAAGTGAAGGTCTGACCTATTCTGCTGAGGACAGAAGCTCGTTGCATCTCCCACGCAGTCTGTGCTCTCAGTGCCAGCCCGGCAGTGGCGGTAGGGAGGAGAGGGAGCCGAGTCCCGCATGGAAAATTCCAGAATAAGGACTGTCAGGAAAGGATAAAACAGGGCCTGTATGGAGGAAAGGGAGGGACTGGTACGGGCAAAATGGAGTTTTGTGGTTATAGCTAAGGAGGATGCTTGTAACTGTGCCCTGCTACCTGATGGGGGGGTGCTGAGGATACACATGGTGCGGAGGCCAAGAGCAGAAGACAAGAACTTGCCTCGCTGGTGGGGCGGGCCCTGAGCGGTTCAGAGAGGGCCCTGCAGGCCAAGGGACGAGCCTGGTACGTGGGGAAGAGCGAGAGGAGTAGCCTTAGGAATGGCAGGGACAAGCCTGGTACGTGGGGAAGAGCGAGAGGAGTAGCCTTAGGAACGACACCTTGTTACCCCCCCAACCAGGACAGCCGGAGGAGTTTGTGTCCAGGAAAGGTCAGTCCCCTGTGAGGCCTGGAGTAGAAGTCAACATTTTCTGTGCCGCTTAGTCGCTGGGAAACATTCATTCAAAGTGCTCATCCCGCTCCAGTTGCTGTTCATGCAGATGATGGCTCTGTAAGTTAAAGTAGCAGAAGTCTGCCCAGATTTGCATCTAAATCATCCATCTGTATCTGTGTGAATGTTGCTATAATGAGGCAGAGGAAACTCATCTGGGAAGCAACATTTAAACACATTATACTTGCACAGTCAAGCTTTTAAAGGTTAGATAATGTCAGAATTAAAAGTTTTTTGCATAACAACCTTAATTCTTTCCTTTTTATGTTTATTTCAGTCTTATTTTTTATGAAGTTTTGCAATCTTGATACTATGTTATAGAGAACAGGCTTTTCAGAAAATAAAAAGAGCTTGAAGATGCAGAATACTGCAGGAGACTTTCTTCAAGAATGACTAATTTTTCAGTTAATCTTTTCTGAAGTTATGAGTCTCAGCCTGATATGTACCAAGCTTGATGTTGGATATTCTCTTGGCCTATTTCTGAATTGTGGAGATAAGATCCAAGCCTCTAACCATTTTTTTTTCTCCTCCTGAAAAAGCTTAAGAACAAACAGCTGAAATTTGATGGGAAGTGAGCTTAGTGTGAACACAGTCCTGAGGACTTTTCCGTTGTCCTGAATAACTTTAAAAGCTTTAGTGTTGTCAGCCCTCAAAAATGTATCTGATATTTTTCATTGTTAGAAGTCATACAAAGACTGGAAAAGATCAGCTGTGCCAAAGTCCAATGTAATAAATAATAGGCCTTGATCAAAAAATCCATGAATTAATGTGTGTATTCAGTGAAAGTACATTTAAAAAAGACATGCCTCTTCCATTTTTCTCTCTCTACTGGCTAACGTGACAGGTTTGAGAACTTCCTAGTTAGCTGCTTAAAATTGCTTTACATAATCAATACCTTCTGGTTTAAAACAAAAACACACTTTTTCACTTTCTATAACAGCGACCTGTTGAACTAAGCTGCTGGATTGTGTTAGGCATGGGATGTATTCAAGCAGATCTGTGTTTGCAAGCTGATGATAAGAGTAGGAGGGCTGAGATGCCTTCCCCAGGTGATTGTTTCCAGCACAGAAATCAGGTTTTTCCTTTTTTTTTTTTTTTTTTTTTTTGCCAGTAGAGATTAGCTGATGTCTGGGTTGGCACGTGGCTCAGGGAAGACAAGAAGCCGGTGATGGGTCGGGCGAGGTGTCTGTTTGCAAGGTCGTGAGCAAGGTGGCCTGGAACCGCAGCAGGACTCCAGCCTTCCTTCTGCGCCGCTGCCAAAGCCACGACAGCAGTTTATGCAGCAGCCTTTGTTCCTCTCTCAACGCAGATGCTCTTTCTGGTTTTCTTTGGCCTTTTCTGTTCTCCTCTTTACAGTGCTTCTGTCCTTTATTTATGGTTTTGCCCTTGCCACCCCTGGACAGTTCAGTACAATCGGTTCTCTTTTGAATTATTAGGTGGCCCTTGGTGGCGCTCACAAAGTGCATCCGGAGCTGGATGCGCCCGTCGCTGCAGAGCGCGGAGGCGGCCGCGCCGCCACAGGCTCCATTTATCCCGAATGGAGGACACGCGCACCAATGGGTTCCTTCCAACACCCCACACAGCAGGGTTAAAAATGGAGCTTCTGTCTGCCTCAATCACTTTTTCATTTTCTGATTTACTGACTTTTTGCAAGTCACCATCCAGTAATGACAGATATGATTGTGATATAGCTTGTATTAGTCTAATGAGCTACATAAATGGGAATATTGAACTGCTGCTTGTAAAAGCCAGACCGAACTACTAAAGGACCATTCCCTTAACAGCTTTTGTCCTTTAGACTCTGTTTCCACCAATGTTTGTGTCTATAATTCAGGTGCAATGGTGATTTTAGTAGGTTTTAGATCTTTGTTGTTGTTTTCTTGGCAAATTGACAGGGCTCTATGATCTGAATCAACACATGAAACATGGGTTTTCTTTCAAATCCTGATTTTCTTCAAGGAGTGAGAAAATGTATCCAGTTTATGTTTCTATCCAGCAGAGGCTGGGTTATTTTAAAGTGCAGGGACAGTAATTGCAGAGCTCCTACAAATTTGCTTGCGTAGTGCGTGGCGGCTGTCCAGTGGCAAAGCCGCACCACTTCGGTGTTTGTGCAGCTCAGCATTTCATTAAACCGCTGGCTATGGCTGTCGAGGCCGTGTTGCTCCCAGGGCCGCGGTGCCGGTCGTGCTCTTTGGACCTCCTGCTGCTGCAGGCCAAGAAGCTGCAATCGCCTCCAGTGCTTCCGCGCTGACTGCGGAAGTCGGGGGTGCTAAATGCCCTTCCACGGAGCCCTCAGAAGAGCAGCAAGGAGCAGCGCTGCGTTTCCAGGACGGAGCGCGTCGCTGTGCGGAGGCTCTGCCCTCAGCACGGCCGCCGGCAGGCAGAGCTGGCCAGGAGCGCCCCGGCCGCCTCACGCAGCCCCGGCGCTCGGCCCTCCAGCCAGCTGCCGCCTTCCCCTCCGGCCATCAGGACGTGCCACAAACAAAACTATGACTAGGGGATGACTAGGACAACTCTAAAAACAAAATAACTTACAACAAATAGTGAAAATACTCGATTAGTCTGTCTGCAAATGGAGGAAAGAAGGAATAGCGTTTTGGAGAGGTTTATGAACAAGAGCAAATGGCAGTTTCTCTTGTGATGTGGGAACCTCCCTGGCTCACTGATTCTACCCCCTCCGTAGAAAAGGCAACAATTGTGCTCTTCCTTCCTTCATTTTTATCATAGCATGGATCCTGTAATACAGACACTATATACGTGATTTTTATGGGAGTTAAATTTGGTGCTTGTTGAAATTCATGGAAAATTTTGTTTTAATCTCAGTGGGTTTTGGCCCAGGATATGCAGCATCCCTTTAGTATTGCTGTTTTGGATTTAATACTTAAACCTAGTTTTCCATGGCCTATAGGGAATTTCCCTGTCGTGATTTGTCTTGATTTGGTGTTTTAATGATGTGTAGTTCTGGAAATGAGCATTTTAAAGTGAACTGCCTTTTCTTTTCCCTGTCCTTTCTCACTCTTCCCCTCCTTTTTCCTTCCTCAGACCCAACTCTTGGGATCCAGAGATAAAGTTTTCCTAATCCAGGTGCATGGAGTAAGTTTTCTTGCCCTTAGAAAGGGAAAGAGACAACATAGCAGATATCTAATCGTGGGCATTAGTCTCAGGCTTGACATAAAGCATAGTCATTTAAAGCATTTTCCTTGGTATTTTATTGCACTATGAGGAATATTTTGGCTCGTTACAAACCGTATCCACAAATAAAAGAATATGCACAAATAAAACTGCAGAGCCTCAGCTTTTCTTGACTAGTATTGACACTGCTAAGTGTGTAAATTGGGGATAGCAGTTTAACTTTACCTACATACAAAATAGGGTTAATGCCTGTTGCTACTTTGGTGCTATGAGTCTTAACTAATGTAAGTCTGATCTGTAAACAGAAATTATATTGAGAAAACTTCATAAAGATTCTAATGAGGCCTAAGTGGCTTGAGGAGATAAATATTCCATTTGGCTCTGATGAGTCCAAATGTTCTCTTTGCAATTGCCTCTTCATTATTTTCATGCTTTGGAAAAAAAATATATAGCCGTGATAATGGAGAATGAAATTACTGCTCCTTAAATTCCTGGTTTTTAAGACTTCGTACTTACCAAACAGAAACCTTTAAACCACACCAAAAGGAAAAATGGGAATCAGTCCGTAGTTGCTGGATAGGCAGGAAGAGCAGCAATGGCCACGGTTCCACGTTGTCCGTATTTCCTAGGTGCTGGCGTGTTATGAGCCAGCCCGTCCTTTAACGATGCATTTCTGTATTCTGCTGTCAACTGCCGTGCTGTTTGCAGCGTTAAGTAAACGTCTCCTAAAGATGCCCTGGGGAGCTATTACAGAGCAGTACGAATAATACAAATTTCAGATTTTGCTCTTCTGTCATGGATTGTATCTGGCACAAAGGCACACTTAATACATCTGGCCCCTCGGCTTTTGGGGACTGTCACATTCATTTGGTTTCTAAATATCTCTGAATACTGCAACTGCTTATTCATTGCCGCTGATAACTTTTACAACAAATTTGCTTCAACCTTGTTCAAAATAATTTCATTTTTTGTGGCAGTTTCCTGACTTCTTTTCTGATTAGTTTCTTTATAGAAAGGAATATTTTACAGAAAATACTTGCAAATCTGATATGTGAGGGTTTTAGAATTCACTCAGAAATGTGTTTCTAAGAATTATTCTCAAACAATCAACCAGTGAACAGAAATATATAATGGCTCTGAATTTTAATTATCAAATAATGAAGGCAGAACTTGTGGTGACCAATTTTTAATCAATGAAAACTCAAATATACTTACATTAAAAACCTTAGTTAAAACATTTAAAACTATGAACAGCTGCTTAGAGATGTTTTCTGTTTGCAGAACATTGCTGAACAGAAAAAAAGAGCTTAGGTATTTGTTACAAATAGATTGATGATTTGAGTGTTAAACTGAGCAATAGCACCAACCGTTCTGCTGTCTTGTCAGTGAAGGGTTAATATTATACATTTCTTCCATGACCACTGAATGAAGGTCTAATTTTAATCCTAACAGTCTTTCGTTAAGGATGCGCAGCCAGTTTCGTCCCCAACTTTGGGCAGTAACTTTTGTTCCTTGCCACGCAGCAGGGAACTTGCAGTGGGAGCCTTGCAGGCAGGTTGGCATCTCTACCCCAGGTATCTGCTTTGAGACAGGTGTTTTCCTGTAACTTAAAATAGATTTTTCGGATATGAAAACTTAAGCTATTGATCTCAGCTCATTATTGGGTTAGGTCTTTTTAATGGTGTCTCAGGAGTGAAGGACAGGAGAAGGCAGCATCGGGAGAGACATCCAGGTTCTGCACAGCCACCCTGCGAAACACTGGGTGGATCATGGATCCACCTCTGCTCTTCCCTTTCATCGCTTCCTAATGTGCACAATGGCTTTTCCACAGTGATGCTAGGGAAATCATAAATGTTACATGAAGCACTATTATGTGTTTCAGCTTGGATTCTCATCTGAGAAGTGCTTTGAAAATTTCCATCAGTTGTCTCTGGAATAGCAGATGTAGTTCCGTGGCCTCTTGCCTTCTGGCCATTATTTACGCTCTTCCAAGAGGAGGCAAAAGGAAGTGGAGGTTCCGAGCCAGCCCTCGCCCTGTGATTCACTTTTCCTCTTGGTGGAGGTGCTGGACGTTCTCTTGCTTGCCATTGTACTGGCATTTTCTAATTTCTTAGCACAGTTTGAGACTATTTAGCATTCTCTGATTGTGTGGAGTGCTGCACAGAGAAGAGGTTACATAATTTCATCAAGAAACAGTTGGAGAAAAATATTGCAATCATTGCACTTCCCCCTAAAATGTCTGAATTAATGAACACGACTAACACAGATAATACTATAAACTGAAATACAGTTATAGAAATAATATATGCAAGTGTTTGTAGGAGTTAAGCAAAATTAATGTCATAATAATATTATAATAATTGCTAAGACTTCTAGAAAAGGAATCCTGAGAAGAATATGCTCCTTATCTGGAGCTAAACTTATGCTTAGGACTTAATGATATCGTAAGAAAAATGTTTGCTACACTGTCACTCTCTGTGCTTCTTCATGTCACTCTAGTAAGTACAGTGCACATCTTAAAGTAATATTAAAACATTTAAGAATATTGAAAATAGTGTTAGTGATGGGAAGTTTGTCCTTAAGGAGGCCAGTGCATAGCACTTTGTTGATGAAAACAACCTGTATTTGCTTTGCGCATTTTCCATAATAGATCCTAACAAGGTGCTATGCTTGTACTCCCAAGAAACCTCTGTAATTGTAAATTACAGAATTGTTATTTTTTGTGTTCTCTGAAAATGCCTTTCTTGTTTGTTTTTAATAGGCCTTGATGATTGCCTCCAGCAATATATAAAAAACTTCGAAAGGGAAAAGATCAATGGGGAGCAGCTGCTCCACATCACTCATCAGGAGCTTGAGGAACTGGGGGTCACGCGCATTGGCCACCAAGAACTGATCCTGGAAGCAGTTGATCTGCTGTGTGCGTTGGTAAGTGATTTCTTTGATCACTCAGATTAATAATGTAGCTTTATACGTTTTCAAACCAAAAGTAGAATGCAGGCCATATTATTTGACAGCTGCATGGTTGTATAAATGCTATTGCTTTGCTTGATTAAAGGATAGACAAGTAGAGGTCTCTGAAGAAACTGAGAATCTCCATTTCGTGATTATGTATGATGGTCTTTGCTGCTTTTCCTCTGACTTGCTTGGTCCTATGTTTTTGTGCAGTTGGCTATCTGTGCTGGCATCCATATGACTCTGTCATTATATACCCTCATTTCACTGATGTTCACCACACTCCGTGAAACTGAGTACGTCTAAGTGTTCAAATTCATTCAAAGAGATAATACTAAGGTACAAGGAGGTAATGTTAATTAGACTAGAAAAGTGTTTAAAGTTTCCTTTAAGACAGAATTGAATGGTAAAATCAGCTTTGTCTTAATTGTACACAGGCATCCACTCTTTTTAATAAACTAGAAAAAAGTAAAGTCTGGAAGAAAATTAGTCTTCCATTTAACACGTTTTTTTCCCTCTGAACGTTGATATAAGAAAGGATTGTTTTCTTTGTCTCAAATTTAACTCCTAATGCTAAAAAAAAAACATTTCTTTTCTTTAGAATTAAGTTAATATTTTTGCTTACGTAAGTAAACAGCTGAAAGGATATTAAAAATATAAAATATAGGACAGTAAATTTAAGTAGGTAAATTACACGTGACAGTCTGTCTTTCACTTCTTTCTTTCCTTACAAGGAGTTTTACTTTTGCACAAACTGGTTTATCGTGTGAGAATTTGGTATAAGAATTTGTCTCTGACAGAGAAACTGGTATTTAAACTGACAGTAGAACAGAAGTCAATCTGGAAATACACACTGGATAATTATACAAGAAACAGTATGAAGTATCTTCTAATATGCATTAATGCTTCTTGTAGGCATGTCTAATCACGAAATATACTTGATTTGGCTTGAGATACACTTCTGCAAATCAAATGCCTTCTGTCAAAGCAGAAGAATGCTTTTGGTCTTGATGCAAACATATTTGTAAACTGGTGCATACAGCATGACCTGAAATATTTTTCTGTGCATTTGAAAACATTAAAAATCATCTTTTTTGCTTGGTGTTTAAGTCATTGCATTCTACATAGAAGGAATCTAAATACCATAAAATGTAGTATTATCTAATGAACAATACAGTGTTATGCCCTTACACCAGGCAGATTTAACACTCTCAAGAAGTTTCCTCCGGAAAGAGAAAGCCCTTCAGTCACGTGTGTGCATTAGAAGGACCCATGCTGTTTTTTAAGAAAGCAACTGTACCTCTGAAATGCTGGCCCCGTTGCTGGGAAATAGTGCAGCTTTTCCCTTGCTGTGCCATCTCCTGACCTTGTTGTTTTCTCTTTTATAGCATGGATGGGGATTTTCCAGCTCCTGCTATCATTTGTTTAGCCTCCTGCCTCTAAGCTCTTATCCTTCCTTTCCCATTCTGTCTCTAAACTCCTGCATTCTTTTCCCCTGCTTCTAAATCTTTATCTTCCTTCCCATTCTGTGCTCTCTGCAGAGCGAGTCTCCGCTGCCTGCGGCTCTGCCCATGGGGGAATTCTCTGGCTTCTGACATTTCTCCCTTGCTGCCATGTACGATGTGTTCCTCAATCCTTGAAGCTTTTTACTGAGCAAGGATCATACTTAGTATTGTGAAAAAGTTCCTTTATATCTACTTTTCCACTTTAAATTCCTAAAAAATAATAATCTCTTAACCAAAAGAATCATTAAGAATCTCTCGTAATCTAAATAATGGCAACGATTAATGGTGGTACATCTGAACTAACATCTGAAATGCATTTCTATGATTTCTAACATGTTACAATTATCTTCTGATTTTTGTGAGTCTTGAAACACTAATGAATTACTGCGTGAAAATTAGTTAAGTGATGAAAGCTTTGCTAGGTGATCCATGAGAATTGTGAATTGGAGGTCATAGCTGTAATGGATCTTGGATCTAGCAGGTAGTCTGAAAAACAGAAAACCCCCAATGAAGAAAGGAGACCTGTGTCTTCATGTCAGTACAGTCAACTAACATTGAATCATTTCAACATATAAATCATGAAATGATTTAAGTCAGAATGTTTTAGGGACTGTTAAATTTCAGCCCTGAATTCCTGAGTTATTCTTTTAAGCAGAAACCTAGGTTTATATGTAGCTAGCATACAGGGTCAACTAGTAAGATGAAAATACAGTAATACACTGTATGTGTTTGTGGGTATGTATAGTGTATAAGCAGTACAAGGTGTATTTGTAGAGGCATATGTACCTATAATTCTAAAAAAAAAAAAAAAAAAAGTGTTTCTCAAAGCTGAAATCTTCATGTGAACAAAATGGAGGAGAAACATCAATTCAAGCAACCCGCTGCAAAGCTGCCCACGTGCAGAGGAGCAGCGGCGGCTGGTGCCCTCGCTGCCCGCGCGGCCCCTGCCAGCAGGTCGTGGCTGCAGCGCCCGCAGCTCCGCGCGCTCCCTTTGCTCCCAGCCGCGCGGCGAGCCGTCGTGGGCCGCCGACATCCAGAAATGTCAGGACATCTCCGTACTCCGCGCATCATCCGCTCGCTGGGACAGGTCGCTTCTCATTGATTTTTTTCCATACATGGAATTCTTAATTGATTTCTGCTTGAAAATTGGCAGTGTCCACGTTGCATGCCCTATTTCCTACAGGCAGGATTATCATAGTGCTCCGTTCTGTCTTAGCTAGGCATTTATAAAATATTTTAATTCTGAAATCTCTCAGATAACCTTAGTGATGCATCAGAAATTTGGCAAACTGTTACACATCATGTACATAACTAAATGCTTGTCAGTAATTAGGTTTTTAAGTGTAAAAGTAAAGCAACATATAAAGGAGGAATGTGTTTTTCCTTCCTTGCTCTGAACCTCAATCAGGCTGTCAAATACAGATATTTTTATTGAAAGCATGGAAGTTTTACCTGAATCATCTATTACACATTTCCCCATGAAATTGTTTTGTATCTGCACTCCTCACAAATAAAACATGAGAAAAATCTGAAGTAATATTATGTCTGGATTAGTTGATACAAACCATGTTACTGTTTCTGAATGAAATGAGAAGAGACATGACTTAGATGCACAGTCATGGAATATCATTGGCCTTTTGTAAGCTGAATTCAGTGTTCTTTTTAACTAGGTATTGCTTAAGAGAGTCCTACACATGAAGTATTCCATGTTTAAAGTAGGCAAATGCTAGCAAGCAAACGAGAAATTTAAGGAATTTTAGTAGGGAAAATAGAAGTGCCTATGCTCATGCATAACAGAAATGGCAGTAGACTAATCTAGTTTTGAAAAATAAGTAAAATTAAAGGTAAAAAGGTGAGAATGTTTTTCACTGGAGGAGAGCTGTGTGCCAGTTGGGGTTTGGACTGCAGTTTTGTCAAGGCTGAAGTACTAATCTGGGTATATGTATATACTGGAGGAAGAGTTCCTTAAAGGCATTGGCTTGTAAGGAGGATCCTCTGAAGAAGTAAAGCCTGGTGAAAATTAGTGATAGGCAGAAAAATATATTAGAAATAAGAAATGGAAGTACTTTTGGGGTCAGCATGGGTTGCTGTTCAGATCTATGCATGTAAATTTAATTAGCACAGTATTGGAGGTCACTTTGTTGTTGCGGATAGATTTACAGCCTGCAGTAATTTAACTGGATTCTTCCTACTTAAGGCTGCTAGTTATGTCAAAGAGTTTTTCAGGTGAGATAAAAATACAATCTGCTTGCAAAGTGAGTCTGCTGTGTTGATGCCTGTTTGCATTCCTTGAATTTACACGCATCAATAGCCTGTAACAGCAGGACAATTTTAACAAGTTTAAGAGCAGAAGTGGACTTCGGTTTTGTCCCGGGTGTTGAAAGAATCAAAGGATTTCTTCTTCTGCTACAGTTGCTCTTCATCACAGCATTATGCGCAAATGTTCTCTTCAAAATGTTAAATCTGTTACAGAGCTTGCAATTTTCTTCAGAAAATGTATCTGTTAAAGTACCAGCTAGAATGAAGATCCTAATCCCTTACAGACGAGGTTAGTTAGCCACTGCAGAACCTACTGCATTTCTGAAAAATGTTTAATACACTGTTTTTTTTTTTTTTTTTTTTTTTAGATTTATGCTGATCTATCACAATGCATTATTGTATTTTGTCTGTTGATATTTCTGATTAAACTCAGTTAATGGTGTTTTATATTCCTTTTCATAACATGAGTTGTTGTTATTCCCTAGCAAGAACAGCACACCACGCTAAATGGGGTGAAATTGTGTAGCTACTCATCAGGCAGATGCAATAGCAGAAATTTGTGCAAATGAATAGGTGAGCTGATGATACAGTGCTGAAAAGCACAGATCTCCATTAGAGGCTGTAGTCCAGGGCAGGAGGGAAAATACTGACTGAATCAGTCTAAATTGTATTGGTATACATTATAATTTGTGTATAATCTTTTGTATTTAGTTTGGGAGTGGTTGGTGCTAAATTATTTCTGGCATAATTTGGATTTCCTTTCAGGTTTGTATTTAATGTAAGTGGATTTGGAAGAGCATGTTTATAAATTCAGCCTTAGAGAATGTTCAGTTTCTTTGAGGTTGAAGATAATGATCATACTGCTAGGGATCAAGCAACAGAATTATTTTTTCCCCTTTTGGTAAAACAAGTGTCTGTATCAACCCTGTGCGCTTCCCTTCATGTTTATTTCTGATGAAATAAGCTGCCTTAACCTTCTGTCTTACAGCATTGAGCTCCGTTTATGGCTTCTCTGGCTCCAAGTTCTTTGTGTTTCAGAACACCTCCTTTACTGCACAGCAATCTAGTTTGCCAAAAAGAGTAGAGAGCAGAGCAGTGAAGGCCAGCTCCTGTTTCACCTCATTCCCCTGCCACCTTGATGCAATTTTCTGAGCCGATCTCTGTAAGCTCCCCTGTGTCCTGCAAACAGCCCAGATGTGGGTACCTGATTTGTCTGCAGCTGTGTGGAGGTGCATCCTTAGGTGCTCACCTAAGGATGCTTACCTAGCCCTCATGGACTAGTTAGAATTGACATATCCAGCTAATTTATATGAATTATTGTTTTAACTAGTATTTGAATGTGACCTGTAAGGGATAACCCCATGGTGACATTATGTATAAGTTGTGCAGAAAAGGACTTCTGTCCCAAGTCATTTCCTAGCTGATGATACAATATTTTTCTAAATTTCTGAAGGGCTTTTGATAACATTATAGTGGATTTGATTAAAGCTTTAAAAATTGAAATTGTGTAGAAGATTCTTGTGAATTGTATCACTAGCTTTAAACAGAGTTGATCACCTTGACATGGTGAAGTTGTAACCAAAACTGCAGTGTGAGATTTTGCACAAGTCGTGCTACCTTTTTTTTTTTAATCACTCTGTCTTTTGTGCCACCATTAGTTGTTACTATTAATTCTGTTATATTTACAGAACAGGTAAAACTGCCTTTATGTAGAAGTTCATGCATTACAGAATATAATTTCTCTAGTAAAGGTGCTTTTTTGCATATCAGATTTTATGCAGTGCTTAAAACTAAGCAACTATTTATTTTTTTAAAGGGGATCACTGACTTGGGATTTTTAGAGCTCTACAACCAAAACATCCTAATCTATATTCATGTAAATGTATATAGCAATGTGAGGTAAGCGAAACCTGTATGGACGGAATGTTAGGGAGAGAGCACTAATGCTGCACACTACAGAAATACTGGTCAAAATACATAGAGGTAAGCTTGGTTAGATGTCCTTGGCTGTGAACTGTGTTTAAAGTCCATTTACTTTTGGAAGGTGCAGAGAAGCTTGGCCTGATAAAACTTCCCTGCAGCTGAATGCAACACAGCTTTGGCAGCTTAGTCTGTATCCTTCCTGTTTCTGTTCAGGTTTTTTGTTTGTTTGTTTGTTTTTAATGTGCAAGAACTGGAAAAACAGCGGCAGTAAAAATGATAAAAGTGCTGATCCAATGCTGGTAACTTTTAACGTCCCATGTTCTGTTGCCTTATACCTTATATATACTCTTTGTGTCCTTTAAAGACACATGCTCTGCATTAATAGTGCTGACTGCTTATTGTTGACTTCAAATCATTCTGTTATTGAAAATGTGGCTGGAAATTATCGACCTGTTCTCATCATGAGATTTACAGGAGTGCTTCATTCAGTAAAGCATGTAAACACAGACTTTGAAGTACCTTTTCCTGCATGTTTTCTTGCAAAAGCTAGTAGAACACCATCCCTTTTTTGTATATCCTGTTGGACAAAAGAGTTAAGCTCAGGAATTTTAAGTAGAGAGAGCTCTATCTTCTACAGCACTCAGCATATCTTTTATTATGAACTTTGTTACAAACACAAGAATTATCACTTAATTATGATAAACTGAAGGCAAAATATTCCTTTCCAGAAATCATGAAGTCTGGAATAGGGGACTTCTATATTTTCAGTCAGGAACTAGCATATGATTTTTGTGTATTGCTAGATAACAATACTTAGTGATTTGGTACCTCATTAAACACTTGTGTACAGAATTCAAATGCATTATCCTGCTGAAATTGATGGAAGCTTTCCATTAACTTCAACTTAGCACGGCTCAGGATTTATTGAAGGCTTTATTGAAGCTGCTTCAATTCCCTTTACACATTCTGGGTGGGAGACATCTAAGTTGCTCAAACTTCATTCCCTGGAGGATTCTGTTGACAAAACAGGTCACAGAGCAGAGTGAGGGTGACATTTTTCTGACTGTGTTGCCCATGTCCGTGCCCACTCATCTCTGTGCCAGGTCATCAAGTCCCATAAGGAGTCTTGGGCCAATCTCTATCAAGTCTTGAAACTTCAGGCCAATCTCCATCAAACTTGGCAGATACGTAAGTCTAAAAGATTGGGGAAGTTCTGTGAGACTGAGGAGGAAGGCAGAGGGGCTTATCCTGAAACAGGCACTGCTTGGGGAAAACATTCTCACTTCAAGGCCTGCAGCAAAGCCCTGCAGACGAGAATGAGCAGGACACAACCCACTGGAAATCAGGCCTTCCCAGTGCCAGAACTTGCTGGTCCTGGCAGGTGTAAATCTCTGGGGATGCCTTCTAGTTCCTCAGTGTTCCAGGAACTTACGCTTGTGGTGTGCTGGGCATGAAGCTCGGCACTGGAATAGGCCAGCAGTGAAAGTCAAGTCATTGATTGCCTCCAGCAAATGGAGTATTGATTCAGCCTTGGGTAATTGCATTAAATAGAAGAGGAAAAGTATATTAGATTAAGGGGGTACATAATTCTATTTTTGGAATGAAAAGGAAGAGGGATACACACTGTGACAGGAAAAGATTAACTTTCATTGTTAGATTAGGAAAAAGATCCGTTCTACTGCTAACATAATATTTTAATTCCATTTATTTGAAAAAAATCTCCATGATATATAATTTTTATTTAATATTTGATACAAATTTTTAATTTTGTTAATGTGTTTAGGGTTTTAAACATTACAAAAACACTCTCTGTAATGTCTGTACAAAATATATTCTTAGACTCTTAATGAAAAAACAACTGCACTAATATCTGTATAGTGTTTTAAGCAGTTATAAACAATGTTATGATCATGTAAAACTTGCTTTGTTTTTTAAGACTTTTTTTTTTTTTTTTTGCTAGGAAAGATTCAGTTTCATTCAGTTTCTTGCTTGTATGGCTCGTTTTTAAAATCCTCTTTCCTGTGCAGATGTGATTTTTTGTTTGTTTGTTTCTGTTTTTTTCTCCTTAGGAACGTGATTTGAAAGCCCCCCTGGTTGATGCAATGAATGTTACATTACATTGGTAGCACTATGCCGATAGAGATTCTGTATGGGCATGAAATACAGGGAGTAAAGCAGTGTCAATTAGGAATGATGACTTTTTTCCTGATGACGGGAACAAAAATGAAAACTGAAAAACTCCTCATTTCTGAGGGGCAATTTGTTTCATAAATGTAATTCCACATTAAGTTATTTTTGGTGCTTGCTCAAAGAATTTGCTGCAATGTTGGTTGCTATAAAGCTGTCTTAACTCTTGGGTAATTATTTCTCATCTGCTATTGTTGTAGATAAGCTCATATGCATGCAGCTCATGGTTGTTGACTGTGAGTTGCTTGGGTCATCTTCAACATATCTATCATAGAAATAGAGAGATTAACTTCATTTGTGTTCAATTCAAAAGGATCTAGTTATGAGTTTTGTATTTTTGTATGCTTCTCTCTGGACTGTTATATGTGACATATATTATCCATTCTGCCAGAACCAAAGAGAAAATATTCCAAATGACAATTTAGTGTCAATATTGGTATTTCCAAAGCACAAAAGCATCATTTACTCTTTGAAATTTGAATGGTGCCCTGCTGCTTAAAATTCTAATTGTTTTGTCTGACATACCTTATTTCTTATCCTCTGAACGCTGCGCTTCGCTGTCCTATAATTCATTTTAAGATGTACTTAAGCAAATTGAAAAGATGAGATTTCCTATGATCGAAGAGGTTTTTTTCCCTTCCATAAAATGAGAATTATTGTGAAATAAGTAGCAAAGGTTAATTGGTCACAAGCTTTTAGTAAGAACTAATGAAGTTTTATCATTACAGTTCAGGTTGCTGCATTGGTGTGGTTTTACTGAGAAAGAAGGAAAGCGTAAGTTAACATAAGAAGTATTGGAAAGGTGTAGTATAGGCTGTCCACTAAATAGTCATGGATTGCCCTGAATCTGCAGTGGGAAAATAAAGGCAGAATTTGGGTGTGACTTAGATATTCCTAAATGAGACATAACTGCAGGTAATATGTTTTAATATTAATTAAAAACATGTTTTAAAATGTGTTTTTAAAAGTTAGTAAACCATGATCTACTATTTTTTGGGAGTAATCCCTACCAGGATATCCTTTGACCTTGTTTGTTTACCAATTTACCCCAATCAACATGTTCTGCGTAGCTTTTGCATAGGTTTTATACACATACTGAAGAAAACCAGGTATCACAGATGTCTGGTTTACATATGTTTTTACCTGAAACCCTTTGCACATCGGGCCTTATTTAATACTGACAAACTTGTCTTCTGCCTTTGTGGTGGCCATTACCAGCCAAGAGAAGAGCTTCCGAGTCCGGAGTGGGAGGCAGGGATAGACGGCGGCGGCTGCCAAGTGGCTTTGCAGCCTTGTCCTGCCCGCTGCTGCCGAGCGCAGTGCTGACTGCGCGCGGAGAAGCCCCCCTGCAGCAGGTAGACTGCAGGCCCAGGGGATGCAGGGAAAAAGCACTTGGGGATGAGCTGTGTGTTGGTGGGAGCTTGGAGAGGGGAAGGTTTAAAGGGACTTGCTCACATAGAGCTTTTTGTCTTGGAGGAGGAAGTGGCCAAGGATCGGGCGAAGCAGGGCCTCAACCTCCTCCTCTGGAGGCCTAGGGATCGCACAGAGAATAGCAGGTGGGGGAAAGCCAAGGCCTTTGAGTTCCCTGATGGGGGACTTGTGCTTTGCTCCATTTGCCAAGGGAAGAGCCTTGGAGACTAGCAGAGCTCTGCATCTCTGCTCATGTACGTCGCCTTTAGAAAGGGTGAAGGTGCCAGCCTGGGCACTGGGAGGCCCTGAAACTAGAGGCAGGCTGAACCTAAGCACTTTGTGACCTTTATAATACTGCTTTGCAGTTGTGCCTGCCCATGAGAGCAGACCGGGAAGATTGATCCATAAGAAGAGTGAGAGTTAGTTGGATTTAACCTGTTTATGAGTTCTTGCCTTCCTTTCCTTGGCCAATGGAGTGCAGGAGAAAAATTACATGGAACATGACGCAGCTGTGAAAATCACCATGCTGGTTATGATGAGGAGCATGGCGTGACCTAGAATGGCTTGCTCATCCTCCTCAAAACCGCTAGTGGAGATGACGGCAAAAAAAAGGGCAGACATCAGAGTTGATATTGTGCATGCTGTGGGAGGTCAGAGAGAGGAGGAGGAAGAGGAGGACTGAACTGTCAGGTGTATTTCCTCTATTTTTTGACTTATCACTTTGTCTCAATTTAACTATTTCAACCTTCCCGTCTAAATCGTATCCATCAAACATGCAAACACATTTAGAGACGAATACTTGACAGTGTAAGACAGTGTAAGACTATTTATTTCTATGAAAATTTCCTCTGTGCAAGGAGATGATTGATTCCATATATGAGTAGCTGATGATTCAAAAGTCTTTTGTTGAGATCCACCGTCTCCAGCGCTGGCTTCCAGGCTCATCAGCTCCGGTGCCCCCAGCCTCAGTGTGGGAGAGCCCCCGAGAGCTGCTGCTAGTAACCAGCGCTGGGCCCCGCGGACTCGGCCTCCTTTGGATCCTTATTGCCCGGGTGCCCCGAGCAGGTGGCCGTGCACGATGGTGGCGCCAGCCCGAGATGGAGGAGCTCAGCGTGGGCGGGCGGGCTGGAGGGACAGGGCCCTCCTGGTGTCGGTGCGAGCTCTTGCTCACAGGGGTCGCCCGGCTCTGGACGCAGGCAGATGTTATGGCCTAATTGGCGCTAGGCGCCTGGGGGGTTCCCCGGTCACGGGTCTGAAATGGGAGCAGAGGTTGTGGGCGCAGCCCCAAAGGAGCGGCAGAAGCTGCCGTGAGCTCCTCAAGAGGTGCCCGGAGCCGCACCATCCTGAGGGGGCAGCACAACCAGGCGAACGGGCAGCTGCCTTTGTGGGGGTGATCACCTGCCCAGAGAGCAGCATCCGCGGAGGCCGGGGAAGGAGGCAGGGACGAAAGGAAGAGGCCGCCGAAGGACTCGGCCTCCTGCTCCTCCCAGGTGCTGCCGAGCTCTAGGATGTCGGGGCTCGGCGAAGCGCACCTGGAGCACGGGTACTGATGGTCCGGGTGCTGGGAATAAAGCACCAGCAGGTGAGCTGTGTGCTGGGGGGAGTGTGAGCAGAGGAAGGTTTGAAGGGACATGTTTGGGTGGAGATTTGTGTCCCAGGGACAGAAGCAAACTCACCTCTCGGCAGTGGCCAAGGAGCTGCTGAAGCAGGGCCTCAACCTCCTCCTCAGGAGACCTAGGGATCACACAGAGAGGTTTTCCTTGTCCTTTTGAAAGGCAGGATGGTAGTTGTTGACTTTAAGGGGGCTGAAGCCAAGGTCTCTGTGCTTCCAGCTTGGGCTTTGCCTGGCCCTGAGAGTCGCCTGGCAGGAAAGGGCCCCAAGAAGGGTGGTAGTTAGTTGGGTTTAACCCGGTTATGAGTAATGCTGGGAGTCCTTCAGCTGCTGCATTTGCAGCCTGCTGAGTGCTGCTGTCGGCTCCCCTGCACGCGGTGGCTCTCGCCTCCCGCCCCTCTTTCTGCCGGGGCAGCTGTGGAGCAGGAGGGTGGCAGCACTGGGGGCAGCACTAGAAGGGAGTCGCTCTGGGGGGACCCTGACTGACCCTGTGAGAGGCCAAACTAGGGATGGCCGCACTGGGACCTCCTTTGCACCTTATCACTTTATAAGGGAGGTGAATTTTAAACGTTACTTTCGTTTCCTGCAGTTGTTCTTGCAACACAGCCACAAGGAGAACAAAATGAAGGGGACAGGAGTGCCGATGGTCACAATGTTCACCATTGTGAACCACCTGGCGTGAGTCCCCATGCCGGAGTCCACATCCTCAAGGGGACTGGGAAGTATGACTGCAAAATAAAGGGCAGACATCAGAGTTGGTATCAAACGTGCTGCTGGGGGAGGACAAGAGGAGGAGGAGGGCTGAAGTGTGAGGAGCCCAAGCAGCAGCACCCGCGTTGCAGCCGGGGGGCCGGGGCATCCCACCCCGTGCGGGATGCCGTGTGCTGGAGCGGTTTGGTGCTGTGGCCTGAGGAAACACCCCGTTGTTCTCTTGCACCCCGTTCCTTTCAGTGGAGCTGCTTCTGCTCTCATGCCCTCTCTCTTGGCACTGGGGAGAAGGGGAGCAGGAGCCTGTCAGGAGCAGGACCCAGCAGTGCTGGGACGAGGCTGGGCAGATGCTCTTGTGTGCCCAGTGTGGGCAGCCTCAGAGGGACCCTCGACAATCCAACCCTAGCAAACATCAGTGGGCAGAGGAGGTTTCCCGTTGCAGTACGCACCTTCACGCGATGGTGAAGCCTCTCTCTCATTAGGAACAGGCATCCCCTGTGCAAAAGCACATAGGAAAGCGCACACTAGCACAGAGAATACAGCCATGGCTGCTCCTTCTCTGCAAGGCGTGTGCGCCAATGAGCCCCGGCAACGGGGCCCTTGATTGTCCCCGCAGCACTGTGACATCACTGGTGATGCAGGGACCTTGCGAAGGTGTCCTGAGCGCCTCAGAAAGGGCCGCTGAGCTGCGCGTGGCCTCCTGGCTCCCCCCGAGGTGCCCTGGACCTGGGGGCTCCTGGTGCCACCCGCTGTTTGTCCCCTCTGTGCTCCTCCTGGTGCCCTTGGAGGGGAAGGTCCTTCACGGGCCGGGCTGTGCAGAGGAGCCTCTGTAGGGAACGGCAGGCCTGGAGGAGGCCAGAGCCAGGCCACAAGACGAGCTGGCTCCCTCCATTTCCCCACAGTGAAACAATAATCACAGTAGAAGAGCAGCCCTGTAAGGAAGGGTTTAAATGGGTACATCTCCTTTTCACCCCATGGCAGGAAAAGGCTTTCCCCGATGGAACGGAGGCTGCTGTGACCTTCCCTTTGCTTCTTCATCCACCGAGGCAGGAAAAGCCCTGCCTGAAATTCATTTTTAGGGTGCCACGCTCTCTGTTATCGCTATGATAATATAAACCTCATACTATAATGAAAAATGGCGTATGGTTGCGGCCCACAACGCTGCTACACTAGCCAAGCAAGTTGTTCCCAATGCTGGTAGGGAGGAGATGATCTAGGAAAGCACTAGCGAATCTCTGTAACTAGAGATGCAATAGAAAACAGAACCATCAATGTCTTAATACTTGTATATCACGCGGTATCTGGTATTGTCAGACTGCTTTGCAGAAGAGTGTGTGCCTCAAAGCGGCTGCTTTTACATCAGTCATTTTCAGCAAATGACTCCTGCTGTACACCAGAGAGCCAAGCTCACCAAAGCTCGGCACAGCTCTGGACAGGAGCCTCCGCTCACCTTCCCCGGTGGCTTTTTCCTTTTTTAAACCCTCAGTGAACAGAAGAAATAACTACAGAATCAAATATATGACAAATGCCAAGGCAGCCATCATGACCACCTAGAGAACGTTCATAATCTCACCTGGAATTTCGTGTCCTGGTGACTCCCCATTAGAATTTGGTGCCAGTGCAGTTACTGTGACAAAGCTTTAAAGAGATATGGATGGCAACAAGGCCCAAGGCTCTCATACTGTCCAACCGCCCAGGTGAACCACTAAGTCACATGGATGTGGATGTAACTTGCAACTTGACTAGCACAGGGGTCAACTTCCCCAAAGCCTTAAATTACAAAGCCATGAGCTATGCGCGTGGTGCTAGTGTGAAATGCAATATTTAGATATGCAGCAGCAGCAGAAGACAGACCCTGCTGGACTGTTGCACAGCTTGGCTCTTTTGAATAAGTTTTGACAATATGTGGTCCACTGTCATCTATTCCCCTGCTCTCCAGCTAGTCTTCTGATCTTCCTTAATGAAAGTGTGTTCTAATAAACTGTTCCAGGTAGCTCCAACTCTGCCTTCTTTATCATATGCTAACTTTCTAGAACTGATACAAGAAGAATTTTGAATGACAAAGCTTCATTCTCTTAAGGAACTGAAGCATGAAAGTTCTCTTTCTAATCATAGAATCATAGAATAGAATCATAGAATGCTTAAGGTTGGAAGGGACCTCTAGAGTCCCTGCATCCCCCTGCACACGCAGGGTCACCTAGAGCACGTGGCACAAGACTGTGTCCAAGCGGGTTTGGAAGATCTCCAGAGAAGGAGACTCCACAACCTCTCTGGGCAGCCTGTTCCAGGGCTCTGTCACCCTCACTGTTAAAAAATTTTTCCTTAAGTTCCTGTGGAACTTTTGGTGCTTCAGTTTGTGGCCATTACCGCTAGTTCTGTTGGCGGCCACCAGTGAAAAGAGGCCAGCACCATCCTCCTCACTGCCTCCCTTGAGGTACTTCTAGACACTGCTCAGGTCCCCTCTCAGCCTTCTCTTCTCCAGGCTGAACAGGCCCAGCTCCCTCAGCCTCTCCTCATAGGGCAGATGTTCCAGGCCCCTGATCATCCTTGCAGCCCTGCACTGGACTCTCTCCAGCAGCTCCACATCCCTCTTGTCCTGTGGAGCCCAGAACTGGACACAATACTCCACATGCGGCCTCACCAGGGCTGAGTAGAGGGGCAGGATCACCTCCCTCGACCTGCTGGAGATGCTCTTCTTAATGCACCCCAGGATCCCATTGGCCTTCTTGGCCACAAGGGCACACTGCTGCCTCATGGTCAATTTGTCATCCACCATGACACCCAGGTCCCTCTCTGCAGAGTTGCTCTCCAGAAGGTCAGTCCCCAGCCTGTACTGGTGTCTGGGGTTATTCCTCCCCAGGTGCAGGACCTTGCACTTGGCCTTGTTGAATTGCATGAGGTTTTTCACTGCCCAGTTGTCCAGTCTGTCCAGGTCCCTCTGGATGGCAGCGCAGCCCTTTGGGGTATCGGCTACTGCTCCTAGTTTCGTGTCATCAGCAAACTTGCTGAGGGAGCAGCACTCTGTGCCCTCATCCAGGTCATTGGTGAATAAGTTGAACAGGACTGGACCAAGGACTGACCCCTGGGGTCCCCGCTAGCTACAGGCCTCCAACTAGACTTGGCAGCGCTGATCACCACCCTTTGAGCTCTGCCATCCAGCCAGTTCCTAATCCACCTCATTGTGCACTCATCTATCCCACACTTCCAGAGCTTGCCCAGGAGGATGTTGTGAGGGACGGTGTCAAAAGCCTTGGTGAAGTCGAAATAGATGACATCCACCGCTCTCCCCTCATCTATCCAGCCAGTCATTCCATCATAGAAGGCTATCAGGTTAGTCAAGCAAGATTTCCCCTTGGTGAATCCATGCTGACTACTCTTGAGCACCTTCTTGTCCTCCATATACCCGCAGACAAGAGCCAGTATGAGCCGTTCCATCACTTTTTCGGGGACGGAGGTGAGGCTCACTGGCCTGTAGTTCCCTGGGTCCTCCTTCTTGCCTTTTTTGAAGACTGGTGTGACATTGGCTTTCTTCCAGTCCTCTGGCACTACCCCGTTCTCCAGGATCTTTCAAAGATGACAGAGAGTGGCTTAGCTATGACCTCTGCCAGCTCCTGCAGCACTCTGGGGTGCATCCCATCAGGGCCCATGGATTTGTGGGTGTTGAGTTTCCTTAGGTGCTCTCTGACCCAATCTTCCTCTACCCAGGGCGAGTCTTCCTCTCTCGAGGCTTCTTCTCTTGTCCCTAGGGCCTGAGACTCTAAAGGGCTACCCTTGGTAAACACCAAAGCAAAGAAGGAATTCAGCAACTCTGCTTTTTCTGCGTTATTGGTAACCAGGGTGCCCATCCCATTCACCAGTGGACCCACATTTTCCCTGATCTTCCTTTTGCTGTTAATATGTTTGAAGAACTTTTTCTTGTTAAAGTCCCTTGCCAGATTGTGTTCCATACGCGCCTTAGCTTTCCTTGTCACAGCTCTGCCTTCCCTGAGAAATATGTTCCTGTATTTCTCCCAGGGAGCCTGTCCTTTTTTCCACATTCTGTATACCACCTTCTTCTGCTTGAGCATTGCCACAAGCTCCTTGCTCATCCACGCAGGTCTCCTGCCCCCTCTGCCTGACTTCTTACACGCAGGGGTGCACTGTTGCTGGGAATGGAGGAAGTGCCACTTGAAAACTACCCAGCTCTCTTGGGCTCCCCTTCCTTCTAGAGCTCTAGCCCATGGGATTCTTCCGAGGAGGTCTCTGAAGAGGCTAAAGTTGGCCCTCCTGAAGTCCATCATTGCAAGGCTACTTACAGCCCTGCCTCCTCCTTGTTGGATCCTGAACTCCACCAACTCATGGTCACTGCAGCCAAGGCTACCCTCCACCTTCACATCTCCTACAAGTCCCTCTCTGTTTGATAGCACAAGGTCCAGTAGCCCACCTCTCTTCGTTGGCTCCTCCACAACCTGCATCAAAAACTTATCGTCAACACTCTGCAGGAACCTCCAGGACTGTTTGTGCCTGGCCGTGTTGTCCTTCCAGTTGATGTCGGGGTAGTTGATGTCCCCCATGAGAACCAGGGCCTGGGACCGTGGGGCAATATCCAGCTGACTACAGAAGGCCTCATCAACCCCCTCGTCCTGGTCAGGTGTCCTGTAGCAAACACCCACTGCAGTGTCTCCCACATTAGCCTGCCCTTTAACCCTTACCCACAAGCTCAATACATATGACATGTGAGGACATTTTTAAGGCAGTGTTATTTTCCAGTTCCATATTGCGAATGTGGTGTCTGTGCAGGTGACAGAGCAGCAACAAAGCTCGTCATAGTTCAGATTTTCTTCTCCCTCAAAATATCCAGGTTCAGAGCACCTGGAAATCTTTTACTCAATATCTGTTGTCGGGTATGTTTCCTCTATTTGTCCACTTATCAGTTTGTCTCAATTTAACGATTTCAACCTTCCCGTCTAAATCGTATCCATCAAACATGCAAGCACATTTAGAGACCAATTCTTGACAGTGTAAGACAGTGTAAGACTATTTATTTCTATGAAAATTTCCTCTGTGCAAGGAGATGATTGATTCCATGTATGAATAGCTGATGATTTGAAAGTTTTTTGTTGAGATCCACCGTTTCCAGCGCTGGCTTCCAGGCTCATCGGCTCCGGTGCCCCCAGCCTCAGTGTGGGAGAGCCCCCGAGAGCTGCTGCTAGTAACCAGCGCTGGGCCCCGCGGACTCGGCCTCCTTTGGATCCTTATTGCCCGGGTGCCCCGAGCAGGTGGCCGTGCACGATGGTGGCGCCAGCCCGAGATGGAGGAGCTCAGCGTGGGCGGGCGGGCTGGAGGGACAGGGCCCTCCTGGTGTCGGTGCGAGCTCTTGCTCACAGGGGTCGCCCGGCTCTGGACGCAGGCAGATGTTATGGCCTATTTGGCGGCAGGCGCCTGGGGGGTTCCCCGGTCACGGGTCTGAAATGGGAGCAGAGGTTGTGGGCGCAGCCCCAAAGGAGCGGCAGAAGCTGCCGTGAGCTCCTCAAGAGGCGCCCGGAGCCGCCCCGTCCTGAGGGGGCAGCACAACCAGGCGAACAGGCAGCTGCCTTTGCGGGGGTGATCACCTGCCCAGAGAGCAGCATCCGCGGAGCCTGGGGAAGGAGGCAGGGACGAAAGGAAGAGGCCGCCGAAGGACTCGGCCTCCTGCTCCTCCCAGGTGCTGCCGAGCTCCAGGATGTCCGCGCTCGGCGAAGCGCACCTGGAGCACGGGTATTGATGGTCCGGGTGCTGGGAATAAAGCACCAGCAGGTGAGCTGTGTGCTGGGGGGAGTGTGAGCAGAGGAAGGTTTGAAGGGACACGTTTGGGTGGAGATTTGCGTCCCAGGGACAGAAGCAAACTCACCTCTCGGCAGTGGCCAAGGAGCTGCTGAAGCAGGGCCTCAACCTCCTCCTCAGGAGACCTAGGGATCACACAGAGAGGTTTTCCTTGTCCTTTTGAAAGGCAGGATGGTAGTTGTTGACTTTAAGGGGGCTGAAGCCAAGGTCTCTGTGCTTCCAGCTTGGGCTTTGCCTGGCCCTGAGAGTCGCCTGGCAGGAAAGGGCCCTGAGAAGGGTGGTAGTTAGTTGGGTTTAACCCGGTTATGAGTAATGCTGGGAGTCCTTCAGCTGCTGCATTTGCAGCCTGCTGAGTGCTGCTGTCGGCTCCCCTGCACGCGGTGGCTCTCGCCTCCCGCCCCTCTTTCTGCCGGGGCAGCTGTGGAGCAGCAGGGTGGCAGCACTGGGGGCAGCACTAGAAGGGAGTCACTCTGGGGGGACCCTGACTGACCCTGTGAGAGGCCAAACTAGGGATGGCCGCACTGGGACCTCCTTTGCACCTTATCACTTTATAAGGGAGGTGAATTTTAAACGTTACTTTCGTTTCCTGCAGTTGTTCTTGCAACACAGCCACAAGGAGAACAAAATGAAGGGGACGAGAGTGCCGATGGTCACAATGTTCACCATTGTGAACCACCTGGCGTGAGTCCCCATGCCGGAGTCCACATCCTCAAGGTGACTGGGAAGTATGACTGCAAAATAAAGGGCAGACATCAGAGTTGGTATCAAACGTGCTGCTGGGGGAGGACAAGAGGAGGAGGAGGGCTGAAGTGTGAGGAGCCCAAGCAGCAGCACCCGCGTTGCAGCCGGCGGGCCGGGGCATCCCACCCCGTGCGGGATGCCGTGTGCTGGAGCGGTTTGGTGCTGTGCCCTGAGGAAACACCCCGTTGTTCTCTCGCACCCCGTTCCTTTCGGTGGAGCTGCTTCTGCTCTCATGCCCTCTCTCTTGGCACTGGGGAGAAGGGGAGCAGGAGCCTGTCAGGAGCAGGACCCAGCAGTGCTGGGACGAGGCTGGGCAGATGCTCTTGTGTGCCCAGTGTGGGCAGCCTCAGAGGGACCCTCGACAATCCAACCCTAGCAAACATCAGTGGGCAGAGGAGGTTTCCCGTTGCAGTACGCACCTTCACGCGATGGTGAAGCCTCTCTCTCATTAGGAACAGGCATCCCCTGTGCAAAAGCACATAGGAAAGCGCACACTAGCACAGAGAATACAGCCATGGCTGCTCCTTCTCTGCAAGGCGTGTGCGCCAATGAGCCCCGGCAACGGGGCCCTTGATTGTCCCCGCAGCACTGTGACATCACTGGTGATGCAGGGACCTTCTGAAGGCGTCCTGAGCGCCTCACAAAGGCCGCTGAGCTGCGCGTGGCCTCCTGGCTCCCCCCGAGGTGCCCTGGACCTGGGGGCTCCTGGTGCCACCCGCTGTTTGTCCCCTCTGTGCTCCTCCTGGTGCCCTTGGAGGGGAAGGTCCTTCACAGGCCGGGCTGTGCAGAGGAGCCTCTGTAGGGAATGGCAGGCCTGGAGGAGGCCAGAGCCAGGCCACAAGACGAGCTGGCTCCCTCCATTTCCCTACAGTGAAACAATAATCACAGTAGAAGAGCAGCCCTGTAAGGAAGGGTTTAAATGGGTACATCTCCTTTTCACCCCATGGCAGGAAAAGGCTTTCCCCGATGGAACGGAGGCTGCTGTGACCTTCCCTTTGCTTCTTCATCCACCGAGGCAGGAAAAGCCCTGCCTGAAATTCATTTTTAGGGTGCCACGCTCTCTGTTATCGCTGTGATCATATAAACCTCATACTATAATGAAAAATGGCGTATGGTTGCGGCCCACAATGCTGCTACACTAGCCAAGCAAGTTGTTCCCAGTGCTGGTAGGGAGGAGATGATCTAGGAAAGCACTAGCGAATCTCTGTAACTAGAGATGCAATAGAAAACAGAACCATCAATGTCTTAATACTTGTATATCACGCGGTATCTGGTATTGTCAGACTGCTTTGCAGAAGAGTGTGTGCCTCAAAGCGGCTGCTTTTACATCAGTCATTTTCAGCAAATGACTCCTGCTGTACACCAGAGAGCCAAGCTCACCAAAGCTCGGCACAGCTCTGGACAGGAGCCTCCGCTCACCTTCCCCGGTGGCTTTTTCCTTTTTTAAACCCTCAATGAACAGAAGAAATAACTACAGAATCAAATATATGACAAATGCCAAGGCAGCCATCATGACCACCTAGAGAACGTTCATAATCTCACCTGGAATTTCGTGTCCTGGTGACTCCCTATTAGAATTTGGTGCCAGTGCAGTTACTGTGACAAAGCTTTAAAGAGATATGGATGGCAACAAGGCCCAAGGCTCTCATACTGTCCAACCGCCCAGGTGAACCACTAAGTCACATGGATGTGGATGTAACTTGCAACTTGACTAGCACAGGGGTCAACTTCCCCAAAGCCTTAAATTACAAAGCCATGAGCTATGCGCGTGGTGCTAGTGTGAAATGCAATATTTAGATATACAGCAGCAGCAGAAGACAGACCCTGCTGGACTGTTGCACAGCTTGGCTCTTTTGAATAAGTTTTGGCAATATGTGGTCCACTGTCATCTATTCCCCTGCTCTCCAGCTAGTCTTCTGATCTTCCTTAATGAAAGTGTGTTCTAATAAACTGTTCCAGGTAGCTCCAACTCTGCCTTCTTTATCATATGCTAACTTTCTAGAACTGATACAAGAAGAATTTTGAATGACAAAGCTTCATTCTCTTAAGGAACTGAAGCATGAAAGTTCTCTTTCTAATCATAGAATCATAGAATAGAATCATAGAATGCTTAAGGTTGGAAGGGACCTCTAGAGTCCCTGCATCCCCCTGCACACGCAGGGTCACCTAGAGCACGTGGCACAAGACTGTGTCCAAGCGGGTTTGGAAGATCTCCAGAGAAGGAGACTCCACAACCTCTCTGGGCAGCCTGTTCCAGGGCTCTGTCACCCTCACTGTTAAAAAATTTTTCCTTAAGTTCCTGTGGAACTTTTGGTGCTTCAGTTTGTGGCCATTACCGCTAGTTCTGTTGGCGGCCACCAGTGAAAAGAGGCCAGCACCATCCTCCTCACTGCCTCCCTTGAGGTACTTCTAGACACTGCTCAGGTCCCCTCTCAGCCTTCTCTTCTCCAGGCTGAACAGGCCCAGCTCCCTCAGCCTCTCCTCATAGGGCAGATGTTCCAGGCCCCTGATCATCCTTGCAGCCCTGCACTGGACTCTCTCCAGCAGCTCCACATCCCTCTTGTCCTGTGGAGCCCAGAACTGGACACAATACTCCACATGCGGCCTCACCAGGGCTGAGTAGAGGGGCAGGATCACCTCCCTCGACCTGCTGGAGATGCTCTTCTTAATGCACCCCAGGATCCCATTGGCCTTCTTGGCCACAAGGGCACACTGCTGCCTCATGGTCAATTTGTCATCCACCATGACACCCAGGTCCCTCTCTGCAGAGTTGCTCTCCAGAAGGTCAGTCCCCAGCCTGTACTGGTGTCTGGGGTTATTCCTCCCCAGGTGCAGGACCTTGCACTTGGCCTTGTTGAATTGCATGAGGTTTTTCACTGCCCAGTTGTCCAGTCTGTCCAGGTCCCTCTGGATGGCAGCGTAGCCCTTTGGGGTATCGGCTACTGCTCCTAGTTTCGTGTCATCAGCAAACTTGCTGAGGGAGCACTCTGTGCCCTCATCCAGGTCATTGGTGAATAAGTTGAACAGGACTGGACCAAGGACTGACCCCTGGGGGACCCCGCTAGCTACAGGCCTCCAACTAGACTTGGCAGCGCTGATCACCACCCTTTGAGCTCTGCCATCCAGCCAGTTCCTAATCCACCTCACTGTGCACTCATCTATCCCACACTTCCAGAGCTTGCCCAGGAGGATGTTGTGAGGGACGGTGTCAAAAGCCTTGGTGAAGTCGAGATAGATGACATCCACCACTCTCATCTATCCAGCCAGTCATTCCATCATAGAAGGCTATCAGGTTAGTCAAGCAAGATTTCCCTTTGGTGAATCCATGCTGACTACTCTTGAGCACCTTCTTGTCCTCCATATACCCGCAGACAACAGCCAGTATGAGCCGTTCCATCACTTTTTCGGGGACGGAGGTGAGGCTCACTGGCCTGTAGTTGCCTGGGTCCTCCTTCTTGCCTTTTTTGAAGACTGGTGTGACATTGGCTTTCTTCCAGTCCTCTGGCACTACCCCGTTCTCCAGGATCTTTCAAAGATGACAGAGAGTGCCTTAGCTATGACCTCTGCCAGCTCCTGCAGCACTCTGGGGTGCATCCCATCAAGGCCCATGGATTTGTGGGTATTGAGTTTCCTTAGGTGCTCTCTGACCCAATCTTCCTCTACCCAGGGCGAGTCTTCCTCTCTCGAGGCTTCTTCTCTTGTCCCTAGGGCCTGAGACTCTAAAGGGCTACCCTTGGTAAACACCGAAGCAAAGAAGGAATTCAGCAACTCTGCTTTTTCTGCGTTATTGGTAACCAGGGTGCCCATCCCATTCACCAGCGGACCCACGTTTTCCCTGATCTTCCTTTTGCTGTTAATATGTTTGAAGAACTTTTTCTTGTTAAAGTCCCTTGCCAGATTGTGTTCCATACGCGCCTTAGCTTTCCTTGTCACAGCTCTGCCTTCCCTGAGAAATATGTTCCTGTATTTCTCCCAGGGGGCCTGTCCTTTTTTTCCACATTCTGTATACCACCTTCTTCTGCTTGAGCATTGCCACAAGCTCCTTGCTCATCCACGCAGGTCTCCTGCCCCCTCTGCCTGACTTCTTACACACAGGGGTGCACTGTTTCTGGAAATGGAGGAAGTGCCACTTGAAAACTACCCAGCTCTCTTGGGCTCCCCTTCCTTCTAGAGCTCTAGCCCATGGGATTCTTCCGAGGAGGTCTCTGAAGAGGCTAAAGTTGGCCCTCCTGAAGTCCATCATTGCAAGGCTACTTACAGCCCTGCCTCCTCCTCGTTGGATCCTGAACTCCACCAACTCATGGTCACTGCAGCCAAGGCTACCCTCCACCTTCACATCTCCTACAAGTCCCTCTCTGTTTGATAGCACAAGGTCCAGTAGCCCACCTCTCCTCGTTGGCTCCTCCACAACCTGCATCAAAAAGTTATCGTCAACGCTCTGCAGGAACCTCCAGGACTGTTTGTGCCTGGCCGTGTTGTCCTTCCAGTTGATGTCGGGGTAGTTGAAGTCCCCCATGAGAACCAGGGCCTGGGACCGTGGGGCAATATCCAGCTGACTACAGAAGGCCTCATCAACCCCCTCGTCCTGGTCAGGTGGCCTGTAGCAGACACCCACTGCAGTGTCTCCCACATTAGCCTGCCCTTTAACCCTTACCCACAAGCTCAATACATATGACATGTGAGGACATTTTTAAGGCAGTGTTATTTTCCAGTTCCATATTGCGAATGTGGTGTCTGTGCAGGTGACAGAGCAGCAACAAAGCTCGTCATAGTTCAGATTTTCTTCTCCCTCAAAATATCCAGGTTCAGAGCACCTGGAAATCTTTTACTCAATATCTGTTGTCGGGTATGTTTCCTCTATTTGTCCACTTATCACTTTGTCTCAATTTAACTATTTCAACCTTCCCGTCTAAACCGTATCCATCAAACATGCAAGCACATTTAGAGACCAATTCTTGACAGTGTAAGACAGTGTAAGACTATTTATTTCTATGAAAATTTCCTCTGTGCAAGGAGATGATTGATTCCATGTATGAATAGCTGATGATTTGAAAGTTTTTTGTTGAGATCCACCGTTTCCAGCGCCGGCTTCCAGGCTCATCGGCTCCGGTGCCCCCAGTCCCGGTGTGGGAGAGACCCCGAGAGCTGCTGCTAGTAACCAGCGCTGGGCCCCGCGGGCTGGGCCTCCTTTGGATCCTTATTGCCCGGGTGCCCCGAGCAGGTGGCCGTGCACGATGGTGGCGCCAGCCCGAGATGGAGGAGCTCAGCGTGGGCGGGCGGGCTGGAGGGACAGGGCCCTCCTGGTGTCGGCGCGAGCTCTTGCTTGCAGGGGTCGCCCGGCTCTGGACGCAGGCAGATGTTATGGCCTATTTGGCGGCAGGCGCCTGGGGGGTTCCCCGGTCACGGGTCTGAAATGGGAGCAGAGGTTGTGGGCGCAGCCCCAAAGGAGCGGCAGAAGCTGCCGTGAGCTCCTCAAGAGGCACCCGGAGCCGCACCATCCTGAGGGGGCAGCACAACCAGGCGAACAGGCAGCTGCCTTTGTGGGGGTGATCACCTGCCCAGAGAGCAGCATCCGCGGAGGCCGGGGAAGGAGGCAGGGACGAAAGGAAGAGGCCGCCGAAGGACTCGGCCTCCTGCTCCTCCCAGGTGCTGCTGAGCTCCAGGATGTCCGCGCTCGGCGAAGCGCACCTGGAGCACGGGTATTGATGGTCCGGGTGCTGGGAATAAAGCACCAGCAGGTGAGCTGTGTGCTGGGGGGGAGTGTGAGCAGAGGAAGGTTTGAAGGGACACGTTTGGGTGGAGATTTGCGTCCCAGGGACAGAAGCAAACTCACCTCTCGGCAGTGGCCAAGGAGCTGCTGAAGCAGGGCCTCAACCTCCTCCTCAGGAGACCTAGGGATCACACAGAGAGGTTTTCCTTGTCCTTTTGAAAGGCAGGATGGTAGTTGTTGACTTTAAGGGGGCTGAAGCCAAGGTCTCTGTGCTTCCAGCTTGGGCTTTGCCTGGCCCTGAGAGTCGCCTGGCAGGAAAGGGCCCCAAGAAGGGTGGTAGTTAGTTGGGTTTAACCCGGTTATGAGTAATGCTGGGAGTCCTTCAGCTGCTGCATTTGCAGCCTGCTGAGTGCTGCTGTCGGCTCCCCTGCACGCGGTGGCTCTCGCCTCCCGCCCCTCTTTCTGCCGGGGCAGCTGTGGAGCAGCAGGGTGGCAGCACTGGGGGCAGCACTAGAAGGGAGTCACTCTGGGGGGACCCTGACTGACCCTGTGAGAGGCCAAACTAGGGATGGCCGCACTGGGACCTCCTTTGCACCTTATCACTTTATAAGGGAGGTGAATTTTAAACGTTACTTTCGTTTCCTGCAGTTGTTCTTGCAACACAGCCACAAGGAGAACAAAATGAAGGGGACGAGAGTGCCGATGGTCACAATGTTCACCATTGTGAACCACCTGGCGTGAGTCCCCATGCCGGAGTCCACATCCTCAAGGTGACTGGGAAGTATGACTGCAAAATAAAGGGCAGACATCAGAGTTGGTATCAAACGTGCTGCTGGGGGAGGACAAGAGGAGGAGGAGGGCTGAAGTGTGAGGAGCCCAAGCAGCAGCACCCGCGTTGCAGCCGGCGGGCCGGGGCATCCCACCCCGTGCGGGATGCCGTGTGCTGGAGCGGTTTGGTGCTGTGCCCTGAGGAAACACCCCGTTGTTCTCTCGCACCCCGTTCCTTTCGGTGGAGCTGCTTCTGCTCTCATGCCCTCTCTCTTGGCACTGGGGAGAAGGGGAGCAGGAGCCTGTCAGGAGCAGGACCCAGCAGTGCTGGGACGAGGCTGGGCAGATGCTCTTGTGTGCCCAGTGTGGGCAGCCTCAGAGGGACCCTCGACAATCCAACCCTAGCAAACATCAGTGGGCAGAGGAGGTTTCCCGTTGCAGTACGCACCTTCACGCGATGGTGAAGCCTCTCTCTCATTAGGAACAGGCATCCCCTGTGCAAAAGCACATAGGAAAGCGCACACTAGCACAGAGAATACAGCCATGGCTGCTCCTTCTCTGCAAGGCGTGTGCGCCAATGAGCCCCGGCAACGGGGCCCTTGATTGTCCCCGCAGCACTGTGACATCACTGGTGATGCAGGGACCTTCTGAAGGCGTCCTGAGCGCCTCACAAAGGCCGCTGAGCTGCGCGTGGCCTCCTGGCTCCCCCCGAGGTGCCCTGGACCTGGGGGCTCCTGGTGCCACCCGCTGTTTGTCCCCTCTGTGCTCCTCCTGGTGCCCTTGGAGGGGAAGGTCCTTCACAGGCCGGGCTGTGCAGAGGAGCCTCTGTAGGGAATGGCAGGCCTGGAGGAGGCCAGAGCCAGGCCACAAGACGAGCTGGCTCCCTCCATTTCCCTACAGTGAAACAATAATCACAGTAGAAGAGCAGCCCTGTAAGGAAGGGTTTAAATGGGTACATCTCCTTTTCACCCCATGGCAGGAAAAGGCTTTCCCCGATGGAACGGAGGCTGCTGTGACCTTCCCTTTGCTTCTTCATCCACCGAGGCAGGAAAAGCCCTGCCTGAAATTCATTTTTAGGGTGCCACGCTCTCTGTTATCGCTGTGATCATATAAACCTCATACTATAATGAAAAATGGCGTATGGTTGCGGCCCACAATGCTGCTACACTAGCCAAGCAAGTTGTTCCCAGTGCTGGTAGGGAGGAGATGATCTAGGAAAGCACTAGTGAATCTCTGTAACTAGAGATGCAATAGAAAACAGAACCATCAATGTCTTAATACTTGTATATCACGCGGTATCTGGTATTGTCAGACTGCTTTGCAGAAGAGTGTGTGCCTCAAAGCGGCTGCTTTTACATCAGTCATTTTCAGCAAATGACTCCTGCTGTACACCAGAGAGCCAAGCTCACCAAAGCTCGGCACAGCTCTGGACAGGAGCCTCCGCTCACCTTCCCCGGTGGCTTTTTCCTTTTTTAAACCCTCAATGAACAGAAGAAATAACTACAGAATCAAATATATGACAAATGCCAAGGCAGCCATCATGACCACCTAGAGAACGTTCATAATCTCACCTGGAATTTCGTGTCCTGGTGACTCCCTATTAGAATTTGGTGCCAGTGCAGTTACTGTGACAAAGCTTTAAAGAGATATGGATGGCAACAAGGCCCAAGGCTCTCATACTGCCCAACCGCCCAGGTGAACCACTAAGTCACATGGATGTGGATGTAACTTGCAACTTGACTAGCACAGGGGTCAACTTCCCCAAAGCCTTAAATTACAAAGCCATGAGCTATGCGCGTGGTGCTAGTGTGAAATGCAATATTTAGATATACAGCAGCAGCAGAAGACAGACCCTGCTGGACTGTTGCACAGCTTGGCTCTTTTGAATAAGTTTTGGCAATATGTGGTCCACTGTCATCTATTCCCCTGCTCTCCAGCTAGTCTTCTGATCTTCCTTAATGAAAGTGTGTTCTAATAAACTGTTCCAGGTAGCTCCAACTCTGCCTTCTTTATCATATGCTAACTTTCTAGAACTGATACAAGAAGAATTTTGAATGACAAAGCTTCATTCTCTTAAGGAACTGAAGCATGAAAGTTCTCTTTCTAATCATAGAATCATAGAATAGAATCATAGAATGCTTAAGGTTGGAAGGGACCTCTAGAATCCCTGCATCCCCCTGCACACGCAGGGTCACCTAGAGCACGTGGCACAAGACTGTGTCCAAGCGGGTTTGGAAGATCTCCAGAGAAGGAGACTCCACAACCTCTCTGGGCAGCCTGTTCCAGGGCTCTGTCACCCTCACTGTTAAAAAATTTTTCCTTAAGTTCCTGTGGAACTTTTGGTGCTTCAGTTTGTGGCCATTACCGCTAGTTCTGTTGGCGGCCACCAGTGAAAAGAGGCCAGCACCATCCTCCTCACTGCCTCCCTTGAGGTACTTCTAGACACTGCTCAGGTCCCCTCTCAGCCTTCTCTTCTCCAGGCTGAACAGGCCCAGCTCCCTCAGCCTCTCCTCATAGGGCAGATGTTCCAGGCCCCTGATCATCCTTGCAGCCCTGCACTGGACTCTCTCCAGCAGCTCCACATCCCTCTTGTCCTGTGGAGCCCAGAACTGGACACAATACTCCACATGCGGCCTCACCAGGGCTGAGTAGAGGGGCAGGATCACCTCCCTCGACCTGCTGGAGATGCTCTTCTTAATGCACCCCAGGATCCCATTGGCCTTCTTGGCCACAAGGGCACACTGCTGCCTCATGGTCAATTTGTCATCCACCATGACACCCAGGTCCCTCTCTGCAGAGTTGCTCTCCAGAAGGTCAGTCCCCAGCCTGTACTGGTATCTGGGGTTATTCCTCCCGAGGTGCAGGACCTTGCACTTGGCCTTGTTGAATTGCATGAGGTTTTTCACTGCCCAGTTGTCCAGTCTGTCCAGGTCCCTCTGGATGGCAGCGTAGCCCTTTGGGGTATCGGCTACTGCTCCTAGTTTCGTGTCATCAGCAAACTTGCTGAGGGAGCACTCTGTGCCCTCATCCAGGTCATTGGTGAATAAGTTGAACAGGACTGGACCAAGGACTGACCCCTGGGGGACCCCGCTAGCTACAGGCCTCCAACTAGACTTGGCAGCGCTGATCACCACCCTTTGAGCTCTGCCATCCAGCCAGTTCCTAATCCACCTCACTGTGCACTCATCTATCCCACACTTCCAGAGCTTGCCCAGGAGGATGTTGTGAGGGACGGTGTCAAAAGCCTTGGTGAAGTTGAGATAGATGACATCCACCACTCTCATCTATCCAGCCAGTCATTCCATCATAGAAGGCTATCAGGTTAGTCAAGCAAGATTTCCCTTTGGTGAATCCATGCTGACTACTCTTGAGCACCTTCTTGTCCTCCATATACCCGCAGACAAGAGCCAGTATGAGCCGTTCCATCACTTTTTCGGGGACGGAGGTGAGG
The DNA here is from genome assembly GCF_059628265.1 of Tinamus guttatus. Taxonomy (NCBI): domain Eukaryota; kingdom Metazoa; phylum Chordata; class Aves; order Tinamiformes; family Tinamidae; genus Tinamus; species Tinamus guttatus. The sequence goes on along the minus strand of NW_028288821.1, from coordinate 12,954,684 downwards.
CTCACTGGCCTGTAGTTGCCTGGGTCCTCCTTCTTGCCTTTTTTGAAGACTGGTGTGACATTGGCTTTCTTCCAGTCCTCTGGCACTACCCCGTTCTCCAGGATCTTTCAAAGATGACAGAGAGTGCCTTAGCTATGACCTCTGCCAGCTCCTGCAGCACTCTGGGGTGCATCCCATCAAGGCCCATGGATTTGTGGGTATTGAGTTTCCTTAGGTGCTCTCTGACCCAATCTTCCTCTACCCAGGGCGAGTCTTCCTCTCTCGAGGCTTCTTCTCTTGTCCCTAGGGCCTGAGACTCTAAAGGGCTACCCTTGGTAAACACCGAAGCAAAGAAGGAATTCAGCAACTCTGCTTTTTCTGCGTTATTGGTAACCAGGGTGCCCATCCCATTCACCAGCGGACCCACGTTTTCCCTGATCTTCCTTTTGCTGTTAATATGTTTGAAGAACTTTTTCTTGTTAAAGTCCCTTGCCAGATTGTGTTCCAAACGCGCCTTAGCTTTCCTTGTCACAGCTCTGCCTTCCCTGAGAAATATGTTCCTGTATTTCTCCCAGGGAGCCTGTCCTTTTTTTCCACATTCTGTATACCACCTTCTTCTGCTTGAGCATTGCCACAAGCTCCTTGCTCATCCACGCAGGTCTCCTGCCCCCTCTGCCTGACTTCTTACACACAGGGGTGCACTGTTGCTGGGAATGGAGGAAGTGCCACTTGAAAACTACCCAGCTCTCTTGGGCTCCCCTTCCTTCTAGAGCTCTAGCCCATGGGATTCTTCCGAGGAGGTCTCTGAAGAGGCTAAAGTTGGCCCTCCTGAAGTCCATCATTGCAAGGCTACTTACAGCCCTGCCTCCTCCTCGTTGGATCCTGAACTCCACCAACTCATGGTCACTGCAGCCAAGGCTACCCTCCACCTTCACATCTCCTACAAGTCCCTCTCTGTTTGATAGCACAAGGTCCAGTAGCCCACCTCTCCTCGTTGGCTCCTCCACAACCTGCATCAAAAAGTTATCGTCAACGCTCTGCAGGAACCTCCAGGACTGTTTGTGCCTGGCCGTGTTGTCCTTCCAGTTGATGTCGGGGTAGTTGAAGTCCCCCATGAGAACCAGGGCCTGGGACCGTGGGGCAATATCCAGCTGACTACAGAAGGCCTCATCAACCCCCTCATCCTGGTCAGGTGGCCTGTAGCAGACACCCACTGCAGTGTCTCCCACATTAGCCTGCCCTTTAACCCTTACCCACAAGCTCAATACATATGACATGTGAGGACATTTTTAAGGCAGTGTTATTTTCCAGTTCCATATTGCGAATGTGGTGTCTGTGCAGGTGACAGAGCAGCAACAAAGCTCGTCATAGTTCAGATTTTCTTCTCCCTCAAAATATCCAGGTTCAGAGCACCTGGAAATCTTTTACTCAATATCTGTTGTCGGGTATGTTTCCTCTATTTGTCCACTTATCACTTTGTCTCAATTTAACTATTTCAACCTTCCCGTCTAAACCGTATCCATCAAACATGCAAGCACATTTAGAGACCAATTCTTGACAGTGTAAGACAGTGTAAGACTATTTATTTCTATGAAAATTTCCTCTGTGCAAGGAGATGATTGATTCCATGTATGAATAGCTGATGATTTGAAAGTTTTTTGTTGAGATCCACCGTTTCCAGCGCCGGCTTCCAGGCTCATCGGCTCCGGTGCCCCCAGTCCCGGTGTGGGAGAGACCCCGAGAGCTGCTGCTAGTAACCAGCGCTGGGCCCCGCGGGCTGGGCCTCCTTTGGATCCTTATTGCCCGGGTGCCCCGAGCAGGTGGCTGTGCACGATGGTGGCGCCAGCCCGAGATGGAGGAGCTCAGCGTGGGCGGGCGGGCTGGAGGGACAGGGCCCTCCTGGTGTCGGCGCGAGCTCTTGCTCACAGGGGTCGCCCGGCTCTGGACGCAGGCAGATGTTATGGCCTAATTGGCGCTAGGCGCCTGGGGGGTTCCCCGGTCACGGGTCTGAAATGGGAGCAGAGGTTGTGGGCGCAGCCCCAAAGGAGCGGCAGAAGCTGCCGTGAGCTCCTCAAGAGGCGCCCGGAGCCGCCCCGTCCTGAGGGGGCAGCACAGCCGGGCAAACGGGCAGCTGCCTTTGTGGGGGTGATCACCTGCCCAGAGAGCAGCATCCGCGGAGGCCGGGGAAGGAGGCAGGGATGAAAGGAAGAGGCCGCCGAAGGACTCGGCCTCCTGCTCCTCCCAGGTGCTGCCGAGCTCTAGGATGTTGGGGCTCGGCGAAGCGCACCTGGAGCACGGGTATTGATGGTCCGGGTGCTGGGAATAAAGCACCAGCAGGTGAGCTGTGTGCTGGGGGGAGTGTGAGCAGAGGAAGGTTTGAAGGGACATGTTTGGGTGGAGATTTGCGTCCCAGGGACAGAAGCAAACTCACCTCTCGGCAGTGGCCAAGGAGCTGCTGAAGCAGGGCCTCAACCTCCTCCTCAGGAGACCTAGGGATCACACAGAGAGGTTTTCCTTGTCCTTTTGAAAGGCAGGATGGTAGTTGTTGACTTTAAGGGGGCTGAAGCCAAGGTCTCTGTGCTTCCAGCTTGGGCTTTGCCTGGCCCTGAGAGTCGCCTGGCAGGAAAGGGCCCCAAGAAGGGTTGTTGTTAGTTGGGTTTAACCCGGTTATGAGTAATGCTGGGAGTCCTTCAGCTGCTGCATTTGCAGCCTGCTGAGTGCTGCTGTCGGCTCCCCTGCACGCGGTGGCTCTCGCTTCCCGCCCCTCTTTCTGCCGGGGCAGCTGTGGAGCAGGAGGGTGGCAGCGCTGGGGGCAGCACTAGAAGGGAGTCACTCTGGGGGGACCCTGACTGACCCTGTGAGAGGCCAAACTAGGGATGGCCGCACTGGGACCTCCTTTGCACCTTATCACTTTATAAGGGAGGTGAATTTTAAACGTTACTTTCGTTTCCTGCAGTTGTTCTTGCAACACAGCCACAAGGAGAACAAAATGAAGGGGACGAGAGTGCCGATGGTCACAATGTTCACCATTGTGAACCACCTGGCGTGAGTCCCCATGCCGGAGTCCACATCCTCAAGGTGACTGGGAAGTATGACTGCAAAATAAAGGGCAGACATCAGAGTTGGTATCAAACGTGCTGCTGGGGGAGGACAAGAGGAGGAGGAGGGCTGAAGTGTGAGGAGCCCAAGCAGCAGCACCCGCGTTGCAGCCGGGGGGCCGGGGCATCCCACCCCGTGCGGGATGCCGTGTGCTGGAGCGGTTTGGTGCTGTGCCCTGAGGAAACACCCCGTTGTTCTCTCGCACCCCGTTCCTTTCGGTGGAGCTGCTTCTGCTCTCATGCCCTCTCTCTTGGCACTGGGGAGAAGGGGAGCAGGAGCCTGTCAGGAGCAGGACCCAGCAGTGCTGGGACGAGGCTGGGCAGATGCTCTTGTGTGCCCAGTGTGGGCAGCCTCAGAGGGACCCTCGACAATCCAACCCTAGCAAACATCAGTGGGCAGAGGAGGTTTCCCGTTGCAGTACGCACCTTCACGCGATGGTGAAGCCTCTCTCTCATTAGGAACAGGCATCCCCTGTGCAAAAGCACATAGGAAAGCGCACACTAGCACAGAGAATACAGCCATGGCTGCTCCTTCTCTGCAAGGCGTGTGCGCCAATGAGCCCCGGCAACGGGGCCCTTGATTGTCCCCGCAGCACTGTGACATCACTGGTGATGCAGGGACCTTCTGAAGGTGTCCTGAGCACCTCACAAAGGGCCGCTGAGCTGCGCGTGGCCTCCTGGCTCCCCCCGAGGTGCCCTGGACCTGGGGGCTCCTGGTGCCACCCGCTGTTTGTCCCCTCTGTGCTCCTCCTGGTGCCCTTGGAGGGGAAGGTCCTTCACAGGCCGGGCTGTGCAGAGGAGCCTCTGTAGGGAACGGCAGGCCTGGAGGAGGCCAGAGCCAGGCCACAAGACAAGCTGGCTCCCTCCATTTCCCCACAGTGAAACAATAATCACAGTAGAAGAGCAGTCCTGTAAGGAAGGGTTTAAATGGGTACATCTCCTTTTCACCCCATGGCAGGAAAAGGCTTTCCCCAATGGAACGGAGGCTGCTGTGACCTTCCCTTTGCTTCTTCATCCACCGAGGCAGGAAAAGCCCTGCCTGAAATTCATTTTTAGGGTGTCATGCTCTCTGTTATCGCTATGATAATATAAACCTCATACTATAATGAAAAATGGCGTATGGTTGCGGCCCACAACGCTGCTACACTAGCCAAGCAAGTTGTTCCCAATGCTGGTAGGGAGGAGATGATCTAGGAAAGCACTAGCGAATCTCTGTAACTAGAGATGCAATAGAAAACAGAACCATCAATGTCTTAATACTTGTATATCACGCGGTATCTGGTATTGTCAGACTGCTTTGCAGAAGAGTGTGTGCCTCAAAGCGGCTGCTTTTACATCAGTCATTTTCAGCAAATGACTCCTGCTGTACACCAGAGAGCCAAGCTCACCAAAGCTCGGCACAGCTCTGGACAGGAGCCTCCGCTCACCTTCCCCGGTGGCTTTTTCCTTTTTTAAACCCTCAGTGAACAGAAGAAATAACTACAGAATCAAATATATGACAAATGCCAAGGCAGCCATCATGACCACCTAGAGAACGTTCATAATCTCACCTGGAATTTCGTGTCCTGGTGACTCCCCATTAGAATTTGGTGCCAGTGCAGTTACTGTGACAAAGCTTTAAAGAGATATGGATGGCAACAAGGCCCAAGGCTCTCATACTGTCCAACCGCCCAGGTGAACCACTAAGTCACATGGATGTGGATGTAACTTGCAACTTGACTAGCACAGGGGTCAACTTCCCCAAGCCTTAAATTACAAAGCCATGAGCTATGTGCGTGGTGCTAGTGTGAAATGCAATATTTAGATATGCAGCAGCAGCAGAAGACAGACCCTGCTGGACTGTTGCACAGCTTGGCTCTTTTGAATAAGTTTTGACAATATGTGGTCCACTGTCATCTATTCCCCTGCTCTCCAGCTAGTCTTCTGATCTTCCTTAATGAAAGTGTGTTCTAATAAACTGTTCCAGGTAGCTCCAACTCTGCCTTCTTTATCATATGCTAACTTTCTAGAACTGATACAAGAAGAATTTTGAATGACAAAGCTTCATTCTCTTAAGGAACTGAAGCATGAAAGTTCTCTTTCTAATCATAGAATCATAGAATAGAATCATAGAATGCTTAAGGTTGGAAGGGACCTCTAGAGTCCCTGCATCCCCCTGCACATGCAGGGTCACCTAGAGCACGTGGCACAGGACTGTGTCCAAGCGGGTTTGGAAGATCTCCAGAGAAGGAGACTCCACAACCTCTCTGGGCAGCCTGTTCCAGGGCTCTGTCACCCTCACTGTTAAAAAATTTTTCCTTAAGTTCCTGTGGAACTTTTGGTGCTTCAGTTTGTGGCCATTACCGCTAGTTCTGTTGGCGGCCACCAGTGAAAAGAGGCCAGCACCATCCTCCTCACTGCCTCCCTTGAGGTACTTCTAGACACTGCTCAGGTCCCCTCTCAGCCTTCTCTTCTCCAGGCTGAACAGGCCCAGCTCCCTCAGCCTCTCCTCATAGGGCAGATGTTCCAGGCCCCTGATCATCCTTGCGGCCCTGCACTGGACTCTCTCCAGCAGCTCCACATCCCTCTTGTCCTGTGGAGCCCAGAACTGGACACAATACTCCACATGCGGCCTCACCAGGGCTGAGTAGAGGGGCAGGATCACCTCCCTCGACCTGCTGGAGATGCTCTTCTTAATGCACCCCAGGATCCCATTGGCCTTCTTGGCCACAAGGGCACACTGCTGCCTCATGGTCAACTTGTTGTCCACCATGACACCCAGGTCCCAATCTGCAGAGTTGCTCTCCAGAAGGTCAGTCCCCAGCCTGTACTGGTGTCTGGGGTTATTCCTCCCCAGGTGCAGAACCTTGCACTTGGCCTTGTTGAATTGCATGAGGTTTTTCACTGCCCAGTTGTCCAGTCTGTCCAGGTCCCTCTGGATGGCAGCGCAGCCCTTTGGGGTATCGGCTACTGCTCCTAGTTTCGTGTCATCAGCAAACTTGCTGAGGGAGCAGCACTCTGTGCCCTCATCCAGGTCATTGGTGAATAAGTTGAACAGGACTGGACCAAGGACTGACCCCTGGGGGACCCCGCTAGCTACAGGCCTCCAACTAGACTTGGCAGCGCTGATCACCACCCTTTGAGCTCTGCCATCCAGCCAGTTCCTAATCCACCTCACTGTGCACTCACCTATCCCACACTTCCAGAGCTTGCCCAGGAGGATGTTGTGAGGGACGGTGTCAAAAGCCTTGGTGAAGTCGAAATAGATGACATCCACCGCTCTCCCCTCATCTATCCAGCCAGTCATTCCATCATAGAAGGCTATCAGGTTAGTCAAGCAAGATTTCCCCTTGGTGAATCCATGCTGACTACTCTTGAGCACCTTCTTGTCCTCCATATACCCGCAGACAACAGCCAGTATGAGCCGTTCCATCACTTTTTCGGGGACGGAGGTGAGGCTCACTGGCCTGTAGTTCCCTGGGTCCTCCTTCTTGCCTTTTTTGAAGACTGGTGTGACATTGGCTTTCTTCCAGTCCTCTGGCACTACCCTGTTCTCCAGGATCTTTCAAAGATGACAGAGAGTGGCTTAGCTATGACCTCTGCCAGCTCCTGCAGCACTCTGGGGTGCATCCCATCAGGGCCCATGGATTTGTGGGTATTGAGTTTCCTTAGGTGCTCTCTGACCCAATCTTCCTCTACCCAGGGCGAGTCTTCCTCTCTCGAGGCTTCTTCTCTTGTCCCTAGGGCCTGGGACTCTAAAGGGCTACCCTTGGTAAACACCAAAGCAAAGAAGGAATTCAGCAACTCTGCTTTTTCTGCGTTATTGGTAACCAGGGTGCCCATCCCATTCACCAGCGGACCCACGTTTTCCCTGATCTTCCTTTTGCTGTTAATATGTTTGAAGAACTTTTTCTTGTTAAAGTCCCTTGCCAGATTGTGTTCCATACACGCCTTAGCTTTCCTTGTCACAGCTCTGCCTTCCCTGAGAAATATGTTCCTGTATTTCTCCCAGGGAGCCTGTCCTTTTTTCCACATTCTGTATACCACCTTCTTCTGCTTGAGCATTGCCACAAGCTCCTTGCTCATCCACGCAGGTCTCCTGCCCCCTCTGCCTGACTTCTTACACGCAGGGGTGCACTGTTGCTGGGAATGGAGGAAGTGCCACTTGAAAACTACCCAGCTCTCTTGGGCTCCCCTTCCTTCTAGAGCTCTAGCCCATGGGATTCTTCCGAGGAGGTCTCTGAAGAGGCTAAAGTTGGCCCTCCTGAAGTCCATCATTGCAAGGCTACTTACAGCCCTGCCTCCTCCTCGTTGGATCCTGAACTCCACCAACTCATGGTCACTGCAGCCAAGGCTACCCTCCACCTTCACATCTCCTACAAGTCCCTCTCTGTTTGATAGCACAAGGTCCAGTAGCCCACCTCTCCTCGTTGGCTCCTCCACAACCTGCATCAAAAAGTTATCGTCAACGCTCTGCAGGAACCTCCAGGACTGTTTGTGCCTGGCCGTGTTGTCCTTCCAGTTGATGTCGGGGTAGTTGAAGTCCCCCATGAGAACCAGGGCCTGGGACCGTGGGGCAATATCCAGCTGACTACAGAAGGCCTCATCAACCCCCTCGTCCTGGTCAGGTGTCCTGTAGCAAACACCCACTGCAGTGTCTCCCACATTAGCCTGCCCTTTAACCCTTACCCACAAGCTCAATACATATGACATGTGAGGACATTTTTAAGGCAGTGTTATTTTCCAGTTCCATATTGCGAATGTGGTGTCTGTGCAGGTGACAGAGCAGCAACAAAGCTCGTCATAGTTCAGATTTTCTTCTCCCTCAAAATATCCAGGTTCAGAGCACCTGGAAATCTTTTACTCAATATCTGTTGTCGGGTATGTTTCCTCTATTTGTCCACTTATCACTTTGTCTCAATTTAACTATTTCAACCTTCCCGTCTAAACCGTATCCATCAAACATGCAAGCACATTTAGAGACCAATTCTTGACAGTGTAAGACAGTGTAAGACTATTTATTTCTATGAAAATTTCCTCTGTGCAAGGAGATGATTGATTCCATGTATGAATAGCTGATGATTTGAAAGTTTTTTGTTGAGATCCACCGTTTCCAGCGCCGGCTTCCAGGCTCATCGGCTCCGGTGCCCCCAGTCCCGGTGTGGGAGAGACCCCGAGAGCTGCTGCTAGTAACCAGCGCTGGGCCCCGCGGGCTGGGCCTCCTTTGGATCCTTATTGCCCGGGTGCCCCGAGCAGGTGGCCGTGCACGATGGTGGTGCCAGCCCGAGATGGAGGAGCTCAGCGTGGGCGGGCGGGCTGGAGGGACAGGGCCCTCCTGGTGTCGGCGCGAACTCTTGCTTGCAGGGGTCGCCCGGCTCTGGACGCAGGCAGATGTTATGGCCTATTTGGCGGCAGGCGCCTGGGGGGTTCCCCGGTCACGGGTCTGAAATGGGAGCAGAGGTTGTGGGCGCAGCCCCAAAGGAGCGGCAGAAGCTGCCGTGAGCTCCTCAAGAGGCGCCCGGAGCCGCCCCGTCCTGAGGGGGCAGCACAACCAGGCGAACGGGCAGCTGCCTTTGTGGGGGTGATCACCTGCCCAGAGAGCAGCATCCGCGGAGGCCGGGGAAGGAGGCAGGGACGAAAGGAAGAGGCCGCCGAAGGACTCGGCCTCCTGCTCCTCCCAGGTGCTGCCGAGCTCCAGGATGTCCGCGCTCGGCGAAGCGCACCTGGAGCACGGGTATTGATGGTCCGGGTGCTGGGAATAAAGCACCAGCAGGTGAGCTGTGTGCTGGGGGGGAGTGTGAGCAGAGGAAGGTTTGAAGGGACACGTTTGGGTGGAGATTTGCGTCCCAGGGACAGAAGCAAACTCACCTCTCGGCAGTGGCCAAGGAGCTGCTGAAGCAGGGCCTCAACCTCCTCCTCAGGAGACCTAGGGATCACACAGAGAGGTTTTCCTTGTCCTTTTGAAAGGCAGGATGGTAGTTGTTGACTTTAAGGGGGCTGAAGCCAAGGTCTCTGTGCTTCCAGCTTGGGCTTTGCCTGGCCCTGAGAGTCGCCTGGCAGGAAAGGGCCCCAAGAAGGGTGGTAGTTAGTTGGGTTTAACCCGGTTATGAGTAATGCTGGGAGTCCTTCAGCTGCTGCATTTGCAGCCTGCTGAGTGCTGCTGTCGGCTCCCCTGCAAGCGGTGGCTCTCGCCTCCCGCCCCTCTTTCTGCCGGGGCAGCTGTGGAGCAGCAGGGTGGCAGCACTGGGGGCAGCACTAGAAGGGAGTCGCTCTGGGGGGACCCTGACTGACCCTGTGAGAGGCCAAACTAGGGATGGCCGCACTGGGACCTCCTTTGCACCTTATCACTTTATAAGGGAGGTGAATTTTAAACGTTACTTTCGTTTCCTGCAGTTGTTCTTGCAACACAGCCACAAGGAGAACAAAATGAAGGGGACGAGAGTGCCGATGGTCACAATGTTCACCATTGTGAACCACCTGGCGTGAGTCCCCATGCCGGAGTCCACATCCTCAAGGGGACTGGGAAGTATGACTGCAAAATAAAGGGCAGACATCAGAGTTGGTATCAAACGTGCAGCTGGGGGAGGGCAAGAGGAGGAGGAGGGCTGAAGTGTGAGGAGCCCAAGCAGCAGCACCCGCGTTGCAGCCGGGGGGCCGGGGCATCCCACCCCGTGCGGGATGCCGTGTACTGGAGCGGTTTGGTGCTGTGCCCTGAGGAAACACCCCGTTGTTCTCTCGCACCCCGTTCCTTTCGGTGGAGCTGCTTCTGCTCTCATGCCCTCTCTCTTGGCACTGGGGAGAAGGGGAGCAGGAGCCTGTCAGGAGCAGGACCCAGCAGTGCTGGGACGAGGCTGGGCAGTGCCCAGTGTGGGCAGCCTCAGGGGGACCCTCGACAATCCAACCCTAGCAAACATCAGTGGGCAGAGGAGGTTTCCCGTTGCAGTACGCACCTTCACGCGATGGTGAAGCCTCTCTCTCATTAGGAACAGGCATCCCCTGTGCAAAAGCACATAGGAAAGCGCACACTAACGCAGAGAAGACAGCCATGGCTGCGCCTTCTCTGCAAGGCGTGTGCACCAATGAGCCCCGGCAACGGGGCCCTTGATTGTCCCCGCAGCACTGTGACATCACTGGTGATGCAGGGACCTTCCGAAGGCGTCCTGAGCGCCTCACAAAGGGCCACTGAGCTGCGCGTGGCCTCTTGGCTCCCCCCGAGGTGCCCTGGACCTGGGGGCTCCTGGTGCCACCCGCTGTTTGTCCCCTCTGTGCTCCTCCTGGTGCCCTTGGAGGGGAAGGTCCTTCACAGGCCGGGCTGTGCAGAGGAGCCTCTGTAGGGAACGGCAGGCCTGGAGGAGGCCAGAGCCAGGCCACAAGACGAGCTGGCTCCCTCCATTTCCCTACAGTGAAACAATAATCACAGTAGAAGAGCAGCCCTGTAAGGAAGGGTTTAAATGGGTACATCTCCTTTTCACCCCATGGCAGGAAAAGGCTTTCCCCGATGGAACGGAGGCTGCTGTGACCTTCCCTTTGCTTCTTCATCCACCGAGGCAGGAAAAGCCCTGCCTGAAATTCATTTTTAGGGTGCCACGCTCTCTGTTATCGCTGTGATCATATAAACCTCATACTATAATGAAAAATGGCGTATGGTTGCGGCCCACAACGCTGCTACACTAGCCAAGCAAGTTGTTCCCAGTGCTGGTAGGGAGGAGATGATCTAGGAAAGCACTAGTGAATCTCTGTAACTAGAGATGCAATAGAAAACAGAACCATCAATGTCTTAATACTTGTATATCACGCGGTATCTGGTATTGTCAGACTGCTTTGCAGAAGAGTGTGTGCCTCAAAGCGGCTGCTTTTACATCAGTCATTTTCAGCAAATGACTCCTGCTGTACACCAGAGAGCCAAGCTCACCAAAGCTCGGCACAGCTCTGGACAGGAGCCTCCGCTCACCTTCCCCGGTGGCTTTTTCCTTTTTTAAACCCTCAATGAACAGAAGAAATAACTACAGAATCAAATATATGACAAATGCCAAGGCAGCCATCATGACCACCTAGAGAACGTTCATAATCTCACCTGGAATTTCGTGTCCTGGTGACTCCCCATTAGAATTTGGTGCCAGTGCAGTTACTGTGACAAAGCTTTAAAGAGATATGGATGGCAACAAGGCCCAAGGCTCTCATACTGCCCAACCGCCCAGGTGAACCACTAAGTCACATGGATGTGGATGTAACTTGCAACTTGACTAGCACAGGGGTCAACTTCCCCAAAGCCTTAAATTACAAAGCCATGAGCTATGCGCGTGGTGCTAGTGTGAAATGCAATATTTAGATATGCAGCAGCAGCAGAAGACAGACCCTGCTGGACTGTTGCACAGCTTGGCTCTTTTGAATAAGTTTTGGCAATATGTGGTCCACTGTCATCTATTCCCCTGCTCTCCAGCTAGTCTTCTGATCTTCCTTAATGAAAGTGTGTTCTAATAAACTGTTCCAGGTAGCTCCAACTCTGCCTTCTTTATCATATGCTAACTTTCTAGAACTGATACAAGAAGAATTTTGAATGACAAAGCTTCATTCTCTTAAGGAACTGAAGCATGAAAGTTCTCTTTCTAATCATAGAATCATAGAATAGAATCATAGAATGCTTAAGGTTGGAAGGGACCTCTAGAGTCCCTGCATCCCCCTGCACACGCAGGGTCACCTAGAGCACGTGGCACAAGACTGTGTCCAAGCGGGTTTGGAAGATCTCCAGAGAAGGAGACTCCACAACCTCTCTGGGCAGCCTGTTCCAGGGCTCTGTCACCCTCACTGTTAAAAAATTTTTCCTTAAGTTCCTGTGGAACTTTTGGTGCTTCAGTTTGTGGCCATTACCGCTAGTTCTGTTGGCGGCCACCAGTGAAAAGAGGCCAGCACCATCCTCCTCACTGCCTCCCTTGAGGTACTTCTAGACACTGCTCAGGTCTCCTCTCAGCCTTCTCTTCTCCAGGCTGAACAGGCCCAGCTCCCTCAGCCTCTCCTCATAGGGCAGATGTTCCAGGCCCCTGATCATCCTTGCAGCCCTGCACTGGACTCTCTCCAGCAGCTCCACATCCCTCTTGTCCTGTGGAGCCCAGAACTGGACACAATACTCCACATGCGGCCTCACCAGGGCTGAGTAGAGGGGCAGGATCACCTCCCTCGACCTGCTGGAGACGCTCTTCTTAATGCACCCCAGGATCCCATTGGCCTTCTTGGCCACAAGGGCACACTGCTGCCTCATGGTCAATTTGTCATCCACCATGACACCCAGGTCCCTCTCTGCAGAGTTGCTCTCCAGAAGGTCAGTCCCCAGCCTGTACTGGTATCTGGGGTTATTCCTCCCGAGGTGCAGGACCTTGCACTTGGCCTTGTTGAATTGCATGAGGTTTTTCACTGCCCAGTTGTCCAGTCTGTCCAGGTCCCTTTGGATGGCAGCGTAGCCCTTTGGGGTATCGGCTACTGCTCCTAGTTTCGTGTCATCAGCAAACTTGCTGAGGGAGCACTCTGTGCCCTCATCCAGGTCATTGGTGAATAAGTTGAACAGGACTGGACCAAGGACTGACCCCTGGGGGACCCTGCTAGCTACAGGCCTCCAACTAGACTTGGCAGCGCTGATCACCACCCTTTGAGCTCTGCCATCCAGCCAGTTCCTAATCCACCTCACTGTGCACTCATCTATCCCACACTTCCAGAGCTTGCCCAGGAGGATGTTGTGAGGGACGGTGTCAAAAGCCTTGGTGAAGTTGAGATAGATGACATCCACCGCTCTCCCCTCATCTATCCAGCCAGTCATTCCATCATAGAAGGCTATCAGGTTAGTCAAGCAAGATTTCCCCTTGGTGAATCCATGCTGACTACTCTTGAGCACCTTCTTGTCCTCCATATACCCGCAGACAAGAGTCAGTATGAGCCGTTCCATCACTTTTTCGGGGACGGAGGTGAGGCTCACTGGCCTGTAGTTGCCTGGGTCCTCCTTCTTGCCTTTTTTGAAGACTGGTGTGACATTGGCTTTCTTCCAGTCCTCTGGCACTACCCCGTTCTCCAGGATCTTTCAAAGATGACAGAGAGTGGCTTAGCTATGACCTCTGCCAGCTCCTGCAGCACTCTGGGGTGCATCCCATCAAGGCCCATGGATTTGTGGGTATTGAGTTTCCTTAGGTGCTCTCTGACCCAATCTTCCTCTACCCAGGGCGAGTCTTCCTCTCTCGAGGCTTCTTCTCTTGTCCCTAGGGCCTGAGACTCTAAAGGGCTACCCTTGGTAAACACCGAAGCAAAGAAGGAATTCAGCAACTCTGCTTTTTCTGCGTTATTGGTAACCAGGGTGCCCATCCCATTCACCAGCGGACCCACGTTTTCCCTGATCTTCCTTTTGCTGTTAATATGTTTGAAGAACTTTTTCTTGTTAAAGTCCCTTGCCAGATTGTGTTCCATACACGCCTTAGCTTTCCTTGTCACAGCTCTGCCTTCCCTGAGAAATATGTTCCTGTATTTCTCCCAGGGGGCCTGTCCTTTTTTTCCACATTCTGTATACCACCTTCTTCTGCTTGAGCATTGCCACAAGCTCCTTGCTCATCCACGCAGGTCTCCTGCCCCCTCTGCCTGACTTCTTACACACAGGGGTGCACTGTTGCTGGGAATGGAGGAAGTGCCACTTGAAAACTACCCAGCTCTCTTGGGCTCCCCTTCCTTCTAGAGCTCTAGCCCATGGGATTCTTCCGAGGAGGTCTCTGAAGAGGCTAAAGTTGGCCCTCCTGAAGTCCATCATTGCAAGGCTACTTACAGCCCTGCCTCCTCCTCGTTGGATCCTGAACTCCACCAACTCATGGTCACTGCAGCCAAGGCTACCCTCCACCTTCACATCTCCTACAAGTCCCTCTCTGTTTGATAGCACAAGGTCCAGTAGCCCACCTCTCCTCGTTGGCTCCTCCACAACCTGCATCAAAAAGTTATCGTCAACACTCTGCAGGAACCTCCAGGACTGTTTGTGCCTGGCCGTGTTGTCCTTCCAGTTGATGTCGGGGTAGTTGAAGTCCCCCATGAGAACCAGGGCCTGGGACCGTGGGGCAATATCCAGCTGACTACAGAAGGCCTCATCAACCCCCTCGTCCTGGTCAGGTGGCCTGTAGCAGACACCCACTGCAGTGTCTCCCACATTAGCCTGCCCTTTAACCCTTACCCACAAGCTCAATACATATGACATGTGAGGACATTTTTAAGGCAGTGTTATTTTCCAGTTCCATATTGCGAATGTGGTGTCTGTGCAGGTGACAGAGCAGCAACAAAGCTCGTCATAGTTCAGATTTTCTTCTCCCTCAAAATATCCAGGTTCAGAGCACCTGGAAATCTTTTACTCAATATCTGTTGTCGGGTATGTTTCCTCTATTTGTCCACTTATCACTTTGTCTCAATTTAACTATTTCAACCTTCCCGTCTAAACCGTATCCATCAAACATGCAAGCACATTTAGAGACCAATTCTTGACAGTGTAAGACAGTGTAAGACTATTTATTTCTATGAAAATTTCCTCTGTGCAAGGAGATGATTGATTCCATGTATGAATAGCTGATAATTTGAAAGTTTTTTGTTGAGATCCACCGTTTCCAGCGCCGGCTTCCAGGCTCATCGGCTCCGGTGCCCCCAGTCCCGGTGTGGGAGAGACCCCGAGAGCTGCTGCTAGTAACCAGCGCTGGGCCAAGCGGGCTGGGCCTCCTTTGGATCCTTATTGCCCGGGTGCCCCGAGCAGGTGGCCGTGCACGATGGTGGCGCCAGCCCGAGATGGAGGAGCTCAGCGTGGGCGGGCGGGCTGGAGGGACAGGGCCCTCCTGGTGTCGGCGCGAGCTCTTGCTCACAGGGGTCGCCCGGCTCTGGACGCAGGCAGATGTTATGGCCTAATTGGCGCTAGGCGCCTGGGGGGTTCCCCGGTCACGGGTCTGAAATGGGAGCAGAGGTTGTGGGCGCAGCCCCAAAGGAGCGGCAGAAGCTGCCGTGAGCTCCTCAAGAGGTGCCCGGAGCCGCACCATCCTGAGGGGGCAGCACAACCAGGCAAACGGGCAGCTGCCTTTGTGGGGGTGATCACCTGCCCAGAGAGCAGCATCCGCGGAGGCCGGGGAAGGCGGCAGGGATGAAAGGAAGAGGCCGCCGAAGGACTCGGCCTCCTGCTCCTCCCAGGTGCTGCCGAGCTCTAGGATGTCGGGGCTCGGCGAAGCGCACCTGGAGCACGGGTACTGATGGTCCGGGTGCTGGGAATAAAGCACCAGCAGGTGAGCTGTGTGCTGGGGGGGAGTGTGAGCAGAGGAAGGTTTGAAGGGACACGTTTGGGTGGAGATTTGCGTCCCAGGGACAGAAGCAAACTCACCTCTCGGCAGTGGCCAAGGAGCTGCTGAAGCAGGGCCTCAACCTCCTCCTCAGGAGACCTAGGGATCACACAGAGAGGTTTTCCTTGTCCTTTTGAAAGGCAGAATGGTAGTTGTTGACTTTAAGGGGGCTGAAGCCAAGGTCTCTGTGCTTCCAGCTTGGGCTTTGCCTGGCCCTGAGAGTCGCCTGGCAGGAAAGGGCCCCGAGAAGGGTGGTAGTTAGTTGGGTTTAACCCGGTTATGAGTAATGCTGGGAGTCCTTCAGCTGCTGCATTTGCAGCCTGCTGAGTGCTGCTGTCGGCTCCCCTGCACGCAGTGGCTCTCCCTTCCCGCCCCTCTTTCTGCAGGGGCAGCCGTGGAGCAGGAGGGTGGCAGCGCTGGGGGCAGCACTAGAAGGGAGTCGCTCTGGGGGGACCCCGACTGATCCTGTGAGAGGCCAAACTAGGGATGGCCGCACTGGGACCTCCTTTGCACCTTATCACTTTATAAGGGAGGTGAATTTTAAACGTTACTTTCGTTTCCTGCAGTTGTTCTTGCAACACAGCCACAAGGAGAACAAAATGAAGGGGACAGGAGCGCCAATGGTCACAATGTTCAACACTGTGAACCACCTGGCGTGAGTCCCCATGCCGGAGTCCACATCCTCAAGGGGACTGGGAAGTATGACTGCAAAATAAAGGGCAGACATCAGAGTTGGTATCAAACGTGCTGCTGGGGGAGGACAAGAGGAGGAGGAGGGCTGAAGTGTGAGGAGCCCAAGCAGCAGCACCCGCGTTGCAGCCGGGGCCTGGGGCATCCCACCCCGTGCGGGATGCCGTGTGCTGGAGCGGTTTGGTGCTGTGCCCTGAGGAAACACCCCGTTGTTCTCCCGCACCCCGTTCCTTTCAGTGGAGCTGCTTCTGCTCTCATGCCCCCTCCCTCGGCACTGGGGAGAAGGGGAGCAGGAGCCTGTCAGGAGCAGGACCCAGCAGTGCTGGGACGAGGCTGGGCAGATGCTCTTGTGTGCCCAGTGTGGGCAGCCTCAGAGGGACCCTCGACAATCCAACCCTAGCAAACATCAGTGGGCAGAGGAGGTTTCCCGTTGCAGTACGCACCTTCACGCGATGGTGAAGCCTCTCTCTCATTAGGAACAGGCATCCCCTGTGCAAAAGCACATAGGAAAGCGCACACTAACGCAGAGAAGACAGCCATGGCTGCGCCTTCTCTGCAAGGCGTGTGCGCCAATGAGCCCCGGCAACGGGGCCCTTGGTTGTCCCCGCAGCACTGTGACATCACTGGTGATGCAGGGACCTTGCGAAGGTGTCCTGAGCGCCTCACAAAGGGCCGCTGAGCCGCGCGTGGCCTCTTGGCTCCCCCCGAGGTGCCCTGGACCTGGGGGCTCCTGGTGCCACCCGCTGTTTGTCCCCTCTGTGCTCCTCCTGGTGCCCTTGGAGGGGAAGGTCCTTCACGGGCCGGGCTGTGCAGAGGAGCCTCTGTAGGGCACGGCAGGCCGGGAGGAGGCCAGAGCCAGGCCACAAGACGAGCTGGCTCCCTCCGTTTCCCCACAATATAGCAATAAATTGAGAAAAATTTATGTTGTGATATGAAAAGAAGTCACAAAACAGATTAACTTTTTTCATCCTCTTGGGTCTCGCTTTTGTGCATATCATAAAAGAAATGCTGCCACAGCTTTATTTTCCTACTGGTATTTTTTAAGAGTTGACATTGAAACCATTAGATATGCACAGATGTCAGCTTGATAGAGGACAAATAATGTGCGGTTTGTGCAGAACATGCTCTGCTTTATGCTAGTCTGTTTATGGGATGGTTTAATTATTTTGTACTGCTGCAGTATTAAGATTTTGCTGGAAAAAAATCCCAAGAAAGTATTAATAATTGCTGTTTGAAACACAGAAATTCATTTTCTGATGAAATGAATATTCACTTCCAAGCTGTTTGTGAAGGCAGAGTAGAGCAGAAAATAGGAATTAGAAATTCAGTAGCTGAGCAGTTACGAAGTGCTTGGAGGGATTGCAGTTCAAGTTCAAAGGAGTAGCCGTGGAGGCTTTCTGTGTTTTGGACTGCAGCACTATGTGACCATAGATCAGCTGGTTCTGCAAGTTATGGCTCACTGCTTCCACAGGAATAACTCTGTTAATGGTCCTGAATTGTAAGTGACCACACTAAGCCTGTCATGGACGTTTTGATCTAGAAAAGAAAACGTTTCAAATAGTGTTAGTTTACAACAGTTCATGATGACCTTTAAATCTAAAAGAAAATTAAAAGACATTTAAATCATTGTTTTTCTGCATTGATAAATGAAAAATATCTATGGAAATGTTCATAAAAGAATCAGTTAGCTGTTTTGACAATATGAAACTTACTTTTTCTACAAGTAAATGAAAGAGTTTCATTGCCCATGGCTTAATAGAACCTTAAATCATCATTTTTCTACAGTCCCTAGTACAAGCCATCAGCGTAGGTAACAGTTTTAAATAGTTATTAAACATAAGTTTATATATGATAGATAGCAAAGTATAGACATTTAGACAACTCTGTATTTAAAAACAGAAAAATATCTCAAGTATTTGCTGATTGCTTCATTTAAAAGTGTGACTACGAATTAAAAAGAAACTTTAGAAGAAAAAAAAATCAAAAGAGTAGCAGAAATAAATGAAATAATAATAAAAAAAAAAAAAGGCATGGAAAAATAAAGCTGCAATACCCCTTGAACACAGCCAAGAAGCTCAGGAATGCGTGATCCTTAAGTATGTATTTGGGAGGTATTACAATATGAGCCCTCTGTAAATGGACAGACTTTTAAGACTGCTGACCCAAGTC
The DNA here is from genome assembly GCF_059628265.1 of Tinamus guttatus. Classification (NCBI taxonomy): domain Eukaryota; kingdom Metazoa; phylum Chordata; class Aves; order Tinamiformes; family Tinamidae; genus Tinamus; species Tinamus guttatus. The sequence continues at coordinate 12,936,440 of NW_028288821.1, read as the reverse complement.
ATCTGGCACCAAATATTATGATCTAGATGTTTTTACTGGTGTAAAAGTACAGTTTCTTCGTATTTGACATTATTATGTCAATAAGTATTTTCCATAACTGAATAGTGGATTTTTTTTAATTTTAACCAAAAATTACATGGAGAACTGTGTCAGCTAGATCATGCATTTTAGGTAACGTGCTTCTAAGTATCTGAAGACTACATAGGATGATGAGATACATAGGAAGATGATCAAGAGGTGGCAATATGCAGATCTGTTGCTCATGCATCTGAGATGAGTCACTAAATATGACGACTATTTTTCTGTCTAATTCCTACTTGAAATGGGAAATACATGGCTTCATTTCAACACAGTGGCTTTTTGAAGGCACCTTACTATGTTCAGCTAGGTTATATGTACTGATGACAATGGAAATACTAAGGTTTCTTTTGGAAGTAAAGAATATAATTAAAGATTTCACCTTAATTAGAAACTGAATATATTTAATTGTAGCACTATCTACTTAACTAATGTATCTATTTACAAGACAATAGAAAGGTGTATGAAGTGTCTAGAAGCACTGTGACAAGTTCCAAAATATAGTCTCGAGAGGCAAGAGAACTGTGACATAACTTGCTTCAGAAAGGTACAATGATTATTATTTGTATTATGATTCACATTTGTATTGCATTGTTTCTTTCTTATACACACACACACACATTTTTCCCCTAATGCAGAGGAAAATGAACTTTATTTAGCAAACTAGGTTCCTGTTGTAAGCTGGTAAAATGATCTTAATGTAATTTCAGAATAGGTAGTTTTTTTGTGTTGGTATACTCAGGTGCATGCTACAGCATTTCTTTGCCATACGGTAATGGGAACAGCTATTATAATAGTAATTCTACTAGACAGTTACTACAGAAAGATAACTTAAATTGTGCAGAAGTGGGTTTTGTGATAAGACATTCTGAGAATTAGGTCATTTTGGGTTCAGTTGGCTATTATTCAGATGTGTCATTCCTGAGCTCACAGTGAATGTGATTATGAGCATTACTCAATTAAGACACTACTGTGAAGTGACAAGCCTGACACTGCATGAACTACATCTAACATAGGGTTTCCTTAAAAAACACCTTTGCTGTTTCTTAGATATTTTTTATCTTTTCATTAGGCATGTCAAACCTGGCATTTCATTATAATCTTTGTGCCATTTTTACCATTGAGAACGTGTCAAGTTTTGTTTCCAGACTTCGCATAATGAGTCATATGATACTGGATGTATTTTTGCTAGCTGGTTGGCATCACACTCGAAGTTGACTTGCAGATTCTTTTAAGTTCTTTAGTACTTGCTGTGTTAAACACCTCAGCTCCAAGGTTACCGACACTGATCAGCAGGCATTTCGAAGGCCCATGCAGGACCAGATTTACAGTGTATTCAATACAGTGTTTATTACTTTATTTTTTTTATTTTTTTAATAAGTGATAGGCCAGTTAAGGAGGCAGGGAAGGCCCAGTATAGTACAGGTCTTCTTTACGCCCTATAGTATAGAAAGCACTAATGATACCAAAGGAGTAACTGTTATCAGACTAAGTTTTTTTTTCTATTTATATACAATTCCAGCAGAGCTTTATCAAATTCAAAATGCTAATTAAAAGCTGATAAGTTGTTCTTTCAGCCCAATTTACATCAGGTCTGTTCACACAGAATACCAGTTTAGATTTTCTAGCACTTTATATGCAATTTGTGATAAAATACTCAAAATGAGTCATTTTCTGTGGAACTAAGGCTTAATACCTAATTCTAGTATTTTAAAAGTAATAGTAAAAACCGTTGTTAATTTTTTTAAAGAAAAATGTTCTTCTCTGATTTACATGAAAAATTTATTTTTCCTCTTCAATTTACTACTTCAGCTTGTAAGATCTTCCTTTTAGAAGGAATACTAGACGGGATGGTTTTGCCTGGTTTAGCACTGCTTTTACCATTTTCCCTGAGTAGGCACTTAATGAAGGTCAGTGTTCAAAGCCTGAACTATCCGTCCGGCCTGAACAGCCGTTGCCAGGGCTGGAGCTTGCACAGCGCTGTAGCCGCTGGCCAGGGCAGCTGGGCCACATGCAGCCCTTGGGGTGTCCTCCCCGGCCTGCTGCCTTTCCTCCAAGCCCAGAGCTGTTTCCTGGGCATTTTCTTTCCCAGCACAGTGAGCTCGGAGCGTGGCGTTGCAGGGGTTGGGTTGCAAGGCTTTTGCTGGGTGTTTTAGGTCCGTGGGTGCTCGCCCAAGGGGACGGGAGGCCCAGCAGAGGCGAAGCCAGCAGCCCAGAAGGGCCTTCTGAGCAGAGAGGGACAGAGCTTTCCTAAGAGCCGCATCAGAGGGTGCAGGGCCCCACAGCAGCAACTTCAGGCCAGCTTGTGTTACCTGAGATTGGGCTGGTCAAAACACAGTCTGTAGTGGGAAAAATCTACCTGAAGATTTCTTTATCTCAACAAATCAAGTCCCTAATTAGGCTCACTATGTGTCAGCTCAGCATACCATCGGTATCTGTCTAGGCCAGCTCACAGATACAACAGCTTAAAGCAACTGGGAAACTGGAGAGTGCCCAGTCTGGATGAGCTGCTTTCCGGTGGTTTGGGAGGATCGTGGGAGAGCAGCATGGGCCTGGGCATGCGTGTGTGTCAGGGACAGGCCAAGGGCATAGTTACTGGGCAGGTTGTTGAGCAGTCCTGAGTTCCTGCTGTCCGAAACTGAGCTCTGGCAGCTGCAGCTACCCTCACTGGACCACGCTGATAAATTGTGGCGATTCTTTAAGCTGATGTATGAGGTAGTGGTGTTTTAAATGCCATTCCATGGTACACTTACAGATGCCTGGATTTCAGTCTGAGTTGTGCTCTTTCCTTTAACTTCATTAGTCAGATCTGCTCTGACCTCGCTAGTGAAAACTACTGTTTATTTCAAATTGTTCCAAAACCCTTTCCTGTCCCTAGTCTTCTGTTGTTCTAGCACTTTTGACAACAGCCACCTGTTTTTCTGTATTTCCCAAAAAACCCCATCAACTGCCACAGCCCTGGGGACAGCCTGTCCTTCCTCTTGCCTCTGTTCTATGCTGACCACTAGCTGACCACAGTGAGGTGAACATCTCAAACTGAAGAGGTGCAGGGAACTTAGGGGTACAGAGGAACCCTCTAATGGATTGGAAAGTAAGGGAATTTGCTTGAAGGATAAAATTGCTAACATTAAAAAAGACAATACACAGACTTATCTTTAAATCTAACGTAGTTTTGCAGCTCACTAACAAGTGTCACTTTAAGCACAGTTCCACCTTGGCCTTAATGCTAATTATATTTCACTATAAAAAGCCAGACTGGCTCTGATCTCACATTTGCATTTAATTTTCGCCTCCTGAAACCCTTTCTTCCAACTCCTATCATTGGATTTGCCATTAGGAATTGCTGAGCTCCAACCTAAAATATACTCCTGAATGACTCTGTCGTTGAACAAAGCAGATGAGATTTGTGAAACTTACTGTTTTTTAAAAAAGAAGGTTATAATACTGCCATATATTACATGAAGGAAACATAAAAATTATCTTGCTGTTTGAACACTGCTTTTGTGTGAAAAAGTTTAAGTAAACATTTAATAGATTTGCCAGCCACAGCGTTTCACGTTCAAGTTTAGTTTTTACTTTTGCTTTTCTTACAGCAGTTTCCCCTCCTACAGTGGCGACTCCTCTCTGTTCTCAGTGAGCAGTGTTCGTGATCCACATTTTGCTATAATGTGCCAAATTCCGTGGCAGTGTAGTTCTCCTTGCAAGACAGTGTTTGGGGTCACACTAATATTCTGTATTCATCACCTAAACCTGCTACACCCATTGCCACCAATATAGTATATTTAGGAAGAATGACTATTTAACAAGCTTAGGCATCATGAAATGAAAATGGAAAATGGAGCAAATGTCAGTGGTGTTTGTTTTTGTTTTCCTACTCCTGATATGAAAAATAATCGTGTATATTAATGCTACTCTCTTGACCCTTAATAGAGATTTGGGGACTATTTTTAAAGCAGGAATTATATCTAGGATTTATCCTTCAGAGAAGGAAATCACCTGGTAGAAAAGAGAATTTTACAGGTTCAGGCACATATTTTCCATGGGGTGCTTAACACTGAGAGCACAGCTGAATATAGCTGTAAAAACTGAGTTTGCTATGGTCACAATGATCATTAAATTTGGCAGGTTTGAGACTGATGCTCGGTAAGCATCATACACATGAGATGCCTACAGGAATTAGAAGAGATTTAAATATTTGCATATATATATAGTCTGCATATCATATGTACAGAATAAGGCTACCCACCTACTTATTACCACAAACCACAATTTTCTACCACCCTTGTCTTCATGCCCATTCAGCGTGCTTGAATAACGGAAGCAGTTCATACGTATGTGTGTAATTAATTGCCGGTCTGCTGTTTTCTCCTCTGGAGCGCTCTCTTCCTTCCCCATCACCCCCTCGGTTCAGCGCCTGGCTCGGGAGCACTGACAGGAGCGTCGCTCCCTCGGGCCGTGGCCTTGGCGGGCTCTGCGGGCAGCGCGAGGCGCAGCCGGGTGCGCGGAGCCTCACGGCGCATGAGCTCTAGTGCCGCGAACCGCGAGGAGCCACTCGGAGCTGGTGATCACTTCCCAGACTATTTTTAAACATCTCGTTTTTCCATTTTACACTTGTTTCTCCTTTTCATTTAAAAAATGACTATCTGAGCCTTGAGGCAAACCTTAAATTTAGGCCAATGCATTGAATAGTCTTCTACAGAGGTATTGATTCACTGTCACTTCTGTAATATTTTATCTTTTTCCCTTTGCTGTATCTTACAAAATCTTAGCTAAATCACTCACTTGCATCAGCACTCTTACTGTGCTGAATAACTTCATCTCCTGATTATCTTTATGGACATACTTTATGTTTGGCTATATTTTGAATTTTTATATTGACATTGATTAAGGTTACTGTTAGAATGTTAATTAAGAATGCTTAAGGAAAAAGAGTATGTTCAGTAGGTGGACTTTTTGTTCAATTTTATGTGTTTTCCGATGACTTAATATAAAATTTGCTCCTGTGGAACAGGCTACTAGTATCTAGCCCTCCCTCCTTGGCATTCAGGCCTTTACTCCCACGTAAAGGTATCTTCACGTTCAGTAACCACTCCTGTTAGTGCTGTCTACATTTCCTACTAGGGTTTTCTAGAAAGTAAATTGTCAGATTCCTAGAGCTTTTATCCAATAAAGAATTATTGGCAGAAGCAGTTTCTGCTTGTTGCCAAAGGAACAAGCAAGTCTGGACTTCGAAATAAAGGCAGGAGGTTCTGGTTTATCATCATTATACCGTGGGGTTGAGTGTACGAGCTCAGGCACCTGCGGAGGGGAATCAAAGCCTTGCCCGGCGCAGGCTGCCCGCTGGGGCAGACAGTGTGAAACGTCCACTTCTGCATCTGCCTGCCCCAAGCAGAGCTGAGGGGGAAAAGGGCGAGGGAGGGAATTCCTTAGAGGTTTAATAAAGGAAAGCTGTAGATTTTAAGCAGATGGCATACTAATATCAAGTACAATTTGCTGCCTAACTATAAGCTTTACAAAAACAGCCTTTTTTTATTGAAGCTGTTGTTTACTGTACAATACTTGTTTTGTAGAAAAGCTAAAGAGAACTATTCTCAGCTGCCGTTAGGCCAATTTATCTTTCATTTGCTCCACTCTTCAGTCTCAAGCTTGATGCTTCCAAGCTTCACTGACCAACTGTGATGCTTTAGATAAGGTATGCAAATAATAATGAAACAAATTAATTCTGTCCTTAGTATTTACAGTTATTTTAAAACCAAAGTCTCTCGTAGTAAGCTGACCAGCAACATTGGTGTTTCTCTTCCTAATAAGATGCACTCCAAGCTGGGGGGGGGATGGGTTTGATTTTATTTTTATTTTTTACTATTTTTATTTCAAAGGGTGAACTCTTCACAGCAGAAGTGCTTGCAGAGAGGGCCTGAACCTAAGCAACACACAAAACTGGTTCAAACTTAGAAAACAATTTTATTAAAATGTTTGTTTCTATTTTGTATGAGTTCATTCAACCAGTTTCATACACTTGTGATCATTCAGTACATTTTCCTTTTGGTGTTGGAAACAACTCTTCCGTGTAGGAATATCTCTATTAGCATTCATCAAGACTGCATATTGTTTAATGTTCTTTAGTCTCTATTATGAGAATTAATTTTGGGCAGAAAATTACCATGTGATACGGATGATCAGTCAACCTCTATAATACATATATACTGTATAGCATGTGCCTCGTTGAAATTAATAGAGATCAATCCATTCATAGCCTGAACGTTGATTTTGTTTAGGTGCTTTTGAACAGTAAACTGAATAGTTGGGATTTTATTCTAACTTAAATTCTTGCAAATACTGCATGCTGTTGTGGCAGCAAGACTTGGAATCAATTCAGTTTACTTGAGGCTTCCGATGTGAATCTGAGTGAATTATTTAGTGTATTTGCACTCAGATATCTTTGTGCTTGTTGCCGGTGTCGATGTGGGAAATTGGCTGGGTGATAAAAGGACACAGAGACATGGATGAAGAGACAATCATAATGGGGCAGAAGGGACTTCAGTGTGAAAACCTCTGTGTAGATTCAAAACAGCCCATCAGATTTAGCAGGATGGAGGAAATTCCATTAGGGACTGCTAAATATGAAGACACTGTCACTGGCTGAAGTTTGTGCATTGCTAATCGCTGTTATTACATGCCTGCTCTGTTATCGTTTTCTTCCGGAGGCAGGTCTCCGGTCTGACCTAATTTGACTTTTCTCATCGTATGTTTCACTGCAGAATAGCTGTTCACCACAGAAACAGGGTTCCAGAAGGGATTTTCCCATGAAGGCCTAGATGATTGTGGCTATATAAGCCATACCTTGTTCACAGCATAAAAAAGGGGCAAGTTCTGCTAAGAAGGTTAAGTCTTTACAGTCTAGAAGAGGAACTAACACAAGCCTTGGGGAGCAGATCCATGCAGTGGAACTGCTTAAAACCTAACCTCAGCGGTAACAGATGCCCCAAGTGGTTGGTTAAATTCGAACCACAGCAAGGAGTATAGGTGAACTGGACTGCCTCATCTTCGAAACGGGGGTGACCCTGACAGCCAGCATGTAAGGACTCCTTACACTTTTCCGTCAGTGACTTTGTTGGACATCAAGGGGTTTAGGGACTGTACATTTTTGACAAGCTAAAAAAAAGTAGCCTGCTGTTTAGTCTGACGCCATGCAGCCACATTAGTTTAGTCTTTGTCAAAGGCAAATCAAATTTACAATGTTTAACCCCAGGGTTGTTCACATAGCTGACAACGGAGTATTTCACTTAATTCTGTATATTCTTCTTTCTCCTCAGAATTATGGTTTGGAGACTGAAAATCTGAGAACACTCTCTCACAAGCTGAACGCTTCAGCCAAAAACCTTCAGAACTTCATAACGGGTAGAAGGAGGAGTGGCCATTACGATGGCAGGGCCTCCAGACGACTGCCAAATGACTTTCTTACCTCTGTAGTTGACCTGATTGGTGCTGCCAAGAACTTACTAGCCTGGCTGGACAGGTAATTTAGTATTTCTTATCCCTTTACACGTTCTTGCTATCTCCTGCATTTCCTCTTTCTTTTTTGCTTGCAGTGTTGTTTTTTTTTCCTCTCCTTTTTTTTTTTTTTCCCTCCTAATATTAAAATGTTAATATTGGTTTGGGAATGGTTAATATTGGTTTGGAATTCTAACTTCAAGTTCTGCATTGGAAATTTCTCAAATATTGGCAGTCAAACTGTGCTAGCTTTTCCTAGCAGTGGGATGTTAAATTTTTCTCGTGTTACTTGGTGAGATTCTTTTCAGATTGATATCATTTTGTGCAAAATGAATACTTCTGTGCAATTCCAAGCTGACAAATCACTGCCACAAGTGGTAGCATCGTTGGCCATATCAGAAAGGAAGGGAAGTAAGAAAGGGTTATGCAATTTGAACCGCCCTTCACCCAGAAAAAGATAAAAAAGGGAAGCTGGAATTGAACTATATCAGTTAAATAGCATTCAGGAGAAATGATAGCACTTGCTTACTCTGAAAAGGAAAGGTTTCTTATTAAAGTTTTTATCAACTGATTGGATACCTTAATTGCAGTTGTGCTTTTGGTGAATGATCCATGACCGCTATTGTTTTTGATTTATGAATTGAGAATTGGATTACAAATAATTCTCTGAATAAATGTAGTTAAAATTTTGACTGTAGAAAGAAACCAAAATACAGAATTTATGTTTTGGTTTCTGTCTCTTTGGTTATGGCAATGAATAGCTTTATCTGGAATCTGAACGGATACATAAATGGCACCTTAGAAATCACAGTTAGAGTAAATCACCCTCTTTCACAGCGTATGCATAATTCTGGTGACATCTTCCTAACCTAATGCCAGCAGTCATATTCTCTCGGGCTATGACCTTGTCAGTTCTTATAAATTCAAATGGGGTCAGAATTCAGTCAGAATTTGAAAAGCCTGAAGAAAACCCTTGTGTGTAGGAAGCTGTTCAGTGGCTAACTAAGCATTACTTTGCTCTCTGAATTAAGGTGCTACCTGAAGAATGGTGTCACACTGGAAATGCTGTCTTCTGAAAAAAAAAGTCATTAAAAAATCATGACAACTTGCAATTGTTAGCAGCATCCTATTTTACCTTCCACAAGAATGATAACTTCTTGTGCTACTGTAAAAATCCATTTTATATTCTTGCTACCTACTTTGAATCTCGTTTCAAAGGCATACTTCATGAAAGTCATGTAATTTTCTGCTGGGGATTGTCATGATTAGGTGATTGAAATTTCTGCAGTACAACTAATGTCTATACAGCAGATGCTTTCTGTAGTGTCCTTGAAGACTCCCAAGGGAAGGAAAAAAAGTACAGTTGTGTTCTTGGAAAGTAGATTATTTGGGGATTTTTTCCCTCGATTAAGCAATGAAATATTTAACTAACCCAATTACATTTGCCTTTATGAAAACAAATTTACTAGCCATGAGTCTGTTTAAATACCTCTTATACTGTAAACAGGAATTCTGTTTTGTTTACGCTGTACACATCTCCTCTACCTTTCTGACAGGTCTCCATTTGTCAGCGTGACAGAATATTCACTGCTGAAAAACAACATTGTTCAACTGTGCCTGGAACTAACAACCATTGTGCAACAGGTAGGAATGCTTAATCTGCTGCTCTTTTCAAGTCCTCTTCACATTGCTGCTGAAAAATCACAATAATAAAAGCATTGTTTTCACTTCCCAAGCAAAATTGTTCGAGTTACCTGTTACTATGTGTTCGCTTTCCCTGCGAGCGATGGGAAGATTTTTGGACTCCATTTGCCCTCATGTGCCTGCAGAGATTGAAGAGTACTGTATAGGTAAAAATAGTACTGTATAGGTAAAAATAGTCATCTTCTGAGTATAAGGCTTGATGTTAAAAGAAAAACCACAGTAGCAAATAGCTTAATTACTACCATCAATTTATTACAGATTATAATATGACTGAATGAAAATCTTCCAGGGACTAGTTCCAACAATACCCACAGATTCTTTCTTTGCCTGTACTATGGCTTTCTTACCTTAACGAGTCGCCAAGCCAGTTGGAAGTTGCATAAAAACTGTTTACTGACTAACAAGAAATATTCATAGCAGTAAATGAATCAAAACTGGAGGAAATGTGGGTATTACTACTACTGCCATTCCCTGCCCAGTGGTAATACAGTACACCACAGATACGTAAAATTAATTTCTCTGGTTCTCTAGTGCTATATAATATACACATAATGTCAGTATCTGACAGTGTCTAAAGACAAGAGGTGACAAATACAGAAAGACTACGTGGAAACTAGTTTAGTAAATATTTATGGTAAGCTTCTCTCCTTGTGGTTAGATGAAAATGCAGTAAGGTAAAATAGTGCTATTGGAACAAGCAGAGAGCTTAGAAGAGAGCAGGTATTGGAATAAAATGAAAGAGGAAGATAAAGGTAGTGCTGACGGAAATGAAGCAAGAAAAACGATCAGCTAACCATGTAGTTTTCTAAGCACATTGGACTGGTACTGCCTTCAAAATAAATGTTTCCATTGCCTGTTTCTACCCTGTGCCGGCCCAGTTCTTGCACCCTCACAGAGAACCAATCACGGAACTCACTCAAATCAAAAAGGCTTCCTGGAGCAGTATGTTTATCAGAGCTTTCAGGATTTTTTTTTTCTCAATTTATTTTTAGTTCTTGCAAAACGAGAAAAAAAAAGGGGGGGGGGAGGGGCAACCAGATGTGTTGGGCCTGGCCTTAGCTGCTTGTATTTTTGCCATTATCCTTACAATATTCAGCTTTCTTTTCTTTCAGAGATATTGGTGTGTGCCTTGTCCTTTATGTATTTTTGCAGTGCAAAACAAAGATCCTTCTTCTCTCTTCAGTTTTATAAGTTCCTTTGTAGGAATTTTATTTACATATCTTTATGATCACATTGTAAGAGAAAACTTAACATGAGACTATTTTTGATCTACAGACTAAGCAAAACGAACATGTCTACAGTGCTGTAAGTTTGCACTCGCATTCTGCCCTGCAGCGCTTTGTGAGAGCTCTGGTTTCCCCCTATGGTCTAGGTGAAAATCTTTTTAAGTTTGGATTGACTTTTCTTCTTCATTCATTCGACTGTTCTTGGCAGCGGAGATCCTGTTCTCCTCTGTCACTTATAGTTTGGTTCATTTTTTTCTCAGTTCTACAACTCTACTTCAAAATCTGTAGCATAAACTCCAAGATGTTTCAAAATGAAAAATATTTATTTAGTTTTTCAAGTGACTCACAAATGGAGTCAAGTTTGGGCTTTTAGCACCAAAAAGAGTAGAAAAAACAAAATCCTTCATAGGGAGACAGATTTGCTGTTACTAAATGTGAGGAAAATTGATCTTCATGTGTGAAAGCCAAGATGTCTCACCTAAACCAGAACTGCAGTCCTAGATGTGGCCAAAAATACAAACTGAAAGGAACAGCAACTAGAAACCTGAATCCTTTCAGATGCTGTTTATGGTTTGTTTTACAAATAATGTGAATTTTTACATGTCTACTTTAGAGCAAAAGTAACACTCATGGCCATGCATTTGGCAAATTCAGTGACAAACCTCTTCAATCTGAATATTTTGTGCAAAATGAACATGCTCTCTGTACATAACTTACAGCTGGCACTCAGGGTGAAATTATTTCTAAATGGGGACATCATTTCCATTTTTGATATAGGCAATGCTTAATATCCTTGTGGATTTTCTCACTAGGATGTACTGTTTGCATGTGCGTGGCATAATCTTAATATAATAGGCAGGTAAGTTTTCTAGTGTTTTGATTAGTTTCTCTGAGTATGAAAATGACATCATTTATTAAAAAAAATGAAATACATGAATTACAATGTTGTATATTATTATTTCCATAGCATATACATGCTATGATGTATAAGCAGTTGACTGTTGATCAGTGGGTTGTATCTTATGCCACGTATAAGAGCACTGATCTCTAGTTGAGATTTTTTTTGTTCTCTCTCCTTTGGAATCTATTTTATTTACTTAGTTCTTTTATCCCTCATCATCTCCCCTTCACTAAAAAAAGCAGGGAAACTACAGAATCATAGAATCATAGAATGCTTAGGGTTGGAAGGGACCTCTAGAGATCATCTAGTCCAACCCCCCTGCACACGCAGGGTCACCTAGAGCACGTGGCACAGGACTGCGTCCAAGCGGGTTTGAAGATCTCCAGAGAAGGAGGCTCCACAACCTCTCTGGACAGCCTGTTCCAGTGCTCTGTCACCCTCACTGGTAAGAATTTTTTCCTTAAGTTCCTGTGGAACTTTTGGTGCTTCAGTTTCCAGCCATTTCCTCTAGTCCTATCAGTGGCCACCACTGAAAAGAGACCAGCACCATCCACTGCACTTCCTCCCTTGAGGTACTTACATACACTGATTAGATCCCCTCTCAGCCTGTTGTTGTGTATAACATTGCAGAAGCATTGAGCCATCCTGATTTAAAGGTAAGCTCTTCCATCAGGATGTGCTGGTGGTGAGGCAAAAAAACTGTGATTTTAGATCAGGAACCGAGTTTTACAAATGTTCAGGTTTTCCATGTTCAAAGTATAATGGCTTTACCTTTGAGACAAACTATCTCTCATTTTTGATCAGCGAATGAGTCCATGAAAGGAACCTCACTGAATTCTAACTGGGTTAAGTTCTAGAGCAAGACCACATCCAGGGAATGTACCTGGTACATGTACATTCCAGGTGGAATATGACTTAAATTTAGTTCTTAAAACATATCCCCTCTTTAACTTCATTTTACAGTAAGAAAAGTTCAACAGTTGTAGAAGGGATTTTTTTTTCTGATATATTTAAGATATTCAAAGCCTGTCATAGAGACTTTGATCTGTACATTAAACTGCAAGGACAAACATCTGCTAAACAAAAGTTTTGTCTCTATCTTATCAAAGAACATCATCACATCTCAGGCTAATTTATTTCCAACAAAAGGCTAGCACTCCTGCTTCTTCTCTTCTTTATTCATGTTTGAATAGCCCTACTGAGATAAACTTAGAGAAGATATCATAGATTTTATCGTGTTTACTTTAAATAATTTGTTATTAGGGTAAAGTATATGTTTTAAAAGGCTGCCTATTTTAGATTCCAACTGATGCAGAATTTTGATGTCTCTTAATACTCTCCTGAACCTGGTCTTACTTTGAAATTAGCCCTGCCTTGAGCAGGTGGTCCGGCGAGATAACCCCAGAGGTCCCCTCCACCTCAACTACTCTGTGATTCAGCAGTTACCTCCCTTGTTAAAAACATGGGTGTTATTTTCAGTAGGAACTTTGCAGACTTCATCTGTCAGGCCCCTAATCTTGTTTTGTCTGTGTCTGCTAAATAACATTTTGCTATCCAACATCTGTTCACTATTTTCTAAATATAGATTGTGGTCAAGTCCTTTACTTAATTAAGCTTAGCAAAATGAGTTACTTCAGTGTATTTTCCAGTCTACATTGAGCTAATTTGAAGTAATCTCATTCTTTTTAATGAGTGAATTCCAAAAGTGTATTTAATGTTACATAAATAAGAAATATAATTTAATTTTCCTATATCCACAGTTATATAGAGAAATGGGCAAACACAAAGTTTAAATTTTATTCAGAGTTTCTTCTTTATAGGGTCTCTATTTCTTTATGAATTTTTAAAGTGTGGTTTTAACATATCACAATTGCCAAGGTGTGTAGGGCCCATGAAATGATGTTCCTGTAATGTATAAGCTGGCTTGAATGCAGGGCTGTTTTCTACTTTTTGTGCGTTACCATTTTACACTGGAGAAATTGACTGGAGCTGCTTCTTGTTTTTTCCAAGTTTTTAAACTGTAAGAAAAATTACTTTTTAACAAGTCATCTACCAACAGAAGACTGGGAAAGAATATCACTGTAGCTATTATTTATTTTCTACGAAAAATGGATCAAGATTCTATAAATGTTAATCCTTTTTTTAATGAGATCCCTAGTGCATTGCTATGTATCAGAAACAAATAAATCAGAAGAATATCGTGACCTATATATATATAAATATTTTTAGCACAATATTGCAAGTGTTTTTAACTTCTCATTTAAACTAGTCTGAGGTAATTTTAAAGAAGTCCAAATACTTTGGAAGGAATTCCAAAACCATTTTTAATGTTAATGTAAACTTGAATATACAACATACATAAAGCAAAAAATAATTCTGCTCTACAGAACAGTACAATTCAGTTTTCCTATATGTAAATCTTCTATCCTTTGACCTGAAATAATTAAGCTTCAAGATGAAGCTTCCACTGTATTTCTGACACACAAATTAAAGGCATAATTTAGAAAGCAGCGTTAGCTGTGAAGTCAAGCTATAAGCCCTGCTGCAGTCATTTTGTTCTCTTGGTACTTGGAGGGTTAAAAGGAGATGGTGGATATGCTGCTTGAAGTGTGTTAAACTGGTAGGGAAAACTGCCGTAGGCATTGCTATCCAAACTAATTGATTTTTTTGTGTATGTGCTGTAGAAAATGACAGTATGAATGCTGAAGAAATATCAAAGGCCTGCTTCACCATGAAATGCTAATATAAATTCTTCTCTCAATGCAATATTTTGATTTTAACTTGAATATTCTGTATTTTTTTAAAATGTATTCATTTAGAAATTAATTTCTATACCAAAATGCTGATCTTTTAAAAGAAATGTAACGCTTGGAGTTGTGGGTGAGTTTGTCATCTCTGCTTCCCTCCTTTGCACTGGGGCGAATGGCTCGGGAGCCATGGCCCAGTCCCCAGAAGAGCACCCCAGGGAGCGGTAAGGGGAGAAGGGCCTGGATGGGTGCACGGCAGTGGCCTAAGCCAAGCCTGGGGTGGGCAGAGCCAACCCGCTTCCAGAACGAACGCGGCAACAGCATCAAACTCCTCTACACAAATCTGAGACTGCATCTGGCACTGGCAGCGCCACCCAGTCAATATCCAAGAAAGAAGAAACCTGGAGAAACGTAGGGAATCTTGAGATGCTTTAGGGGAAGTTTCAGGTCTAACCGTCAGTTACATTTTACTCAAAGATAAAAAGCAGTGAATCTTTCCTTCTTATATCCTGATTCTGAAAATATCTAACCTTTCCCTGTAGAAAGCTTTTTTTTTTTCCCCAGCATATTTTCAATCCTATTTTGAGAAATGCTTTGCAATTTCCCAATTGTAATTTTATGCCTGTAAGTATCAGTCCACTTGTATGTAAGCTACCTGCGCAAGTAGGCCTTACTGAAAAAAAATCCAGGGGTAAATCCCAGGTATCCGGCGGGCCCTCATAGGAGCATCCACTCTGCCATGCCCTCCCTCGCAGGCCTCTGGGGGGTGTTCGGGGGACCCGCCCCGCGCGCAGACGTTTGTAGAGCTGCTCTGGATGCTCGAGGGGCAGCGGCCGCGCGACCCTGCCTCACTGCGGCTGTCACCCCGCCACCCCGGTGGGGTGGGCGCTGCGCATGCGCGCGCGGCAGCTGCCGCGAAGCTTCTGGAGCCGCGGGCGCGGCGGCGGGTGCGCATGCGCGGGGCGGGGGGAGGGGGGCTGCGCGCGTGCCCGAGGGGGCGGCGGGGTTTGAGGAGGGCTCGGAGATTTAGCGGAACCTCCGGGTTTGCTGCGGCCGAGGAAGTTGGTTTGAGAACAGGAGAGACACTAAAATCCTAGGTTGCTGCGGAAGGAGAGACACTTTCTTATCAAGTGCAAATTTTAAGCATTTTCCTTCTAAAGTATCTTATCCCCGAGATCTGTTTTGGGAACTAAGGGAGAGATTGACTTGGTGAAGGACAAGTTATATTCTAGCATCTATAATGCATTTACACCTTTAGCGCCCTTTTTGCTTTATGAGTCTTGGCTTAGGGAGTACGAGGGTTCGTTATGCTTAAAATGGTAAATGGCAAAAGGACTGCTCTAGAACTAGAACTGTATATGCTTGAAGAGGTTTTTAAGAGGCTGACCTTAAATTGGTTAATAACAAGATTTTAACATGGAAAGGTGGAATGGACTAGTGTTTAAACAGTTGAAGCTTGAGCAGCTCATTTTGCTGGACATGTTCCCATCACGAGCAAGCCCATGTGTTTTTTTCCATCCAGTTCTGCATGTGTCTTGAGAAGTGCAAGAGGAGTACGGGAATTCTCCCAAGCACGGGGCTGTATGTGATTCTTACTCATTGTGGTTGAAATAGGCCCTTGAAACAACAGGTGGAGTGAATGAGTTCACAATGTAGACACGGTGGCGGTGAATGTTTTTGTAGCAGTTGTGCTTGTTGTCTTCCTTCCCATGTTTTACAGGAAACAACACAAAGGGGTAACTTTTGATGGTGGGTGTGAAGCAGCTGCCTTCAGAACCCCACGCAAGTTGCCCAACTTCTGCCTGTTTCCAGGCTAACCTGTGTATCTCAAGCTCCGGAGTGTCACTGAATTCCTGGCTTGCCTGGCCAATGCTTGATAATATTTTTTTCCCACTGTCATAAATCTGTTCCTTTTCCTCCTTTACATTAGTATTGCTGCTAGCCTTTTTGTTCTGTTGAAGGGAAGGATACTTCCCAGAGATTAACTAGCCACAAGTTTCCCAAAAAATAAAAACAACATTTTTGTTGTTTGTTTTATTTTATTACAGGATTGTACGGTGTATGAAACAGAAAATAAAATTCTTCATGTGGTAAGTAAGATACAGATATTTTGCTTTGGTAGTTGCTTAGTTCTATCCAATCCAGTTAAGTGATTTAGAAACTTTTGTAAAAGCTACTGTAGGATGATAAAGTTTCTTACTACTTGCTACAACTAGCAATGAATGACATCTGTTGCTAAAAGCTACAGTGTTCGCAAATTAAATCAAATAGTTAATAGTAATTTCTCTGACACTTAGGGAAGGCGGTTTAATTTGCTGAAGGACTTGCTCTTGCAAAGCTTAGATTCTCTTTCCTGAATTGGAAGTAGTTCAAATTTAAGGCTTAAGAATCAGCTTTCTTCTGGCATTTCCCTAACCTGTGTTTGTTTTATATTAGCAGGCAAGACCTCACCACTACACAGTTCCCCGGAGTAATGCTCTGTTATATGTGCAGTTAATTACAAATACTTAGTTATTGTTTTGGAGTTATTTAGAAGCTTCCCAGTACTCTGAGATGGTACATTCTTACTAGTATTATATACTGCTGGCATGGAATCCCAGCAGTGAATCCATCCCCTGCACTGTGTGGCTTCCCTGGTTGTCAGCAAAGCCTCCTCTGAAAGCTGATTTCAATACCCAAAAAATAATAGTGACTCAAAAGGGATGGGAGAATCTCATGCAAAATTATTGATCAGATGTTGGTCTTTATGTGCAAGTCTGCAGGCTTCATATTTTCATAATACTGGCAGAGAAAAGTACTAACACTGAGCTGGAGTTTAAATCTTGTGTTTAAAGTGAGCTCTCAAAGGATCTGCAAGTTCCAATAAGCTTTTGACAAGCTCTAACCTAATGCTTGATTTTTTAAAAACCCTTTTACACATATTCTACTTCCAGCAGGGATTAAAATATGTACTAAATCATTGATGTGCTCTTACATTCAGAAAGTGTGCAGTGACTTTCATATTAAAAAAAAAGCTTACTGTGACAAACCAGCTCTTGAATAAAGACTTCTAAAAGCACCTGAAATCTCATGGGATTTGGCGAGTGTGCGCGTGCACGCAACACACACAAGTGTGCAAACACAAACCTCTTAATCCATGGCTTAGAATTTTGCCCTGTATGTCTTCCAGATAAACATCTGCAGCAGGAATGTTATTTTTAGCCTTTCTCACTGGATGGAAGGCTGAAGAGACAGAAGAGAGCAGAGAAAAGCGACATTCCGTTGAAGTATTCCATAGGCTTTGTCACACTTCCACTTCTGAGTGGTAGTCTAGGCTGTAGCCTGAGTGCAGTTGTGTGGAGCTATCTGATGCAGGGCATCTGAACTCTGAGAATGGTCTAACTGCAGGGAAGTGAGAAGGATCACCGTTATTTCTGCCTTGTTTAGCATCATCTGCCTCTTCTTCCATATTTCCCAGCAGATTTCGTTACATCCAGTCAAAAGTAACACTTCATGTGTTGCTTTTAAATAATCCAGGATCAGTTATTTCTCCATCAAATAAACTACCATTTTCTACTGTATGACTTGCTAGCCTCCTAGCAGATACCATCGCTTTGGCAACCTTTTGGTCTTTCGAATCACTAGTTAAGTGCTGGTTGCTATCCAGAATTGAGCATAGGAAAAGTCTTTGGGAGCAGTGTGTCAAAAATTGGCCCCTAGGACTGATGTCTTGAACTGTTTGAAGATGAGCACATTCCTTCCTGCCTTATCCTGACCTGTCAGATCACATCAGTAATAAATCTCTTGGGATTTACGTTCTTGAATTAAAACTGAACAGAATTCTGTCACTACTTACAGTCATATAAAATGGCTGGAGGCGTTTGCTAAATTTTGAGCGATTGAAAGCCATTTGAGGTTGAAAGACAAAAGAGAACTTGGGATAAGAAAATAGAACCAGTCCCTTTTGGTCAATAGGTGCATCATATCTTAGTGGTGTTATATTCAGAATTTTGTTGTGGACAAAAAGTGAACGGAATATGTGGATCCAGTATTTTCTTGCTAATCTGATAAAATGAAGGCAAGAGCCATTGCTAGTCACATACCAGTAACCCAAAATTTTTAATTAAAAAGGCAAGGAGGGAATTGCTAAGGTGATTAAAATACCTGCAGGCCTTACTACCTTCTAGTAATAGTCACTTTTAGCTGAGGCTCTTCTGGTCATCGGGACTCTGGAGGTCACTGGCCGATGTCTTGCGAGGTGAAAGGGCTGGGGATGCTCACAGCAAGGTGTCTCCTGAGTTTCCTTCAGAGATAGGGTACTGTTGATGGTGTTGGTTTCTTACCCTTGTTTCCTAGGATTTGGGGTTCTTTTAGGGTTGGTTCATACATGGCTTTTTGGTGTGCTGCTTTTCTATTAATCTGCAACTCATAATTATGCTACAGTGTTTGTTTGTTCATAGACACTTGCTGCACTTCTGCCATATCTGGTATGGCTAATAGTGAGATGAAACAAATTCCAGGGATTAGAGGTAGTGAATGAGGTCTGTGCTTGACAATAGGACCACCGGTGACCTTGGATCTTTCATAGGAGTAACACCACCTATGTACGGTGCTACAAGGCTGCAGTAGGAGATTTGAATTAGGAAGACAGATGAGTGAGTTTAAATTTTTAAATGTCATACGGAGTTTTATTTTATTTTTAAAATCAACACAAAAAGTCAGGAATGAGATATTTACAGGAGAAAGAATGACTTGTAAAATGATGTTGACTTTTCCCTTTAGTTACCTGAGAGACTTGGTGAGGGGCGTGTTCATTTGGAGGGCCACAGTAGGCAGTTGGTGCTCAGGTGACGTGATGGCAGGTGCAGAGATCTCTTCTCTCACTAGTCCTGTAGGTAGGTTGCGTCTAATGTACAGCCTGGATGTAACGAGAGAAGATAAATTATGAAGGAGAAACCTTCAGCATCACTGATCGGACACCACAGAGCACCCCTGAAAGTCAGGTTTCCTTGTGTGGGTGTCTGCTCAGCGGTATCACTTCTTTGTAGTAATACAGCACTTTTGCATTTGAAAATAATGTGGTGGTAGCTCCGTCTCTGTACTATCAATACAGATAATTGTTCACTTCTAGCCATAGTACAAACATAATAGTGTCTCTTGCATTCAAAATACTTCTTTATGTTCTTCTTTATACATCATAAAAAGTATACTTCTTTATATCTCTTACTACTTATTTATATACTTCTGACATATTACCTTGCATTAAGTGCTTGAGACTTAGTGTTCACAGAGATTCTCTTCTTGTTGTGGCCCATTGAGAAAAATACAGTAAAATAATGTAGGTCCTAGACAGGCTGTTAGAATCCTTGTGCAGCAGGTACTGAACTTCCTGAAGTACCCCTTTCTGTTCGGAGCTTCTCATCCCTTTTGTCTGAAGCGTGGGGATGCTGCGCCACCTGCAGAGCGCCTGCTTGGGTTCTCTCCTTTGAGAATTGGTGCCCAACAGTCTTTGCTTCTCTCTCAACTTGCTTTTTATGCAAAAATGTTTTAACATCTATTCATGTATCTTCCAGTATTGCTAGTGCTAGATCAAGCAGTGTTTCCTGTCTCTCTGTTATTTGTAAATTCTCAAATGTTCTCACCTATACAATCTTAGTCTTTGCATTATTTATAGCTTGTGTCAGGCCTGTCTTCTATCTGCTGAACTGCCTTTAGGCTGAAATTTTGAAGTATTTGGATGTATTGTTCTTGAATATTGTATTGATGCTAAAATCCAACATAGATTTTAATTGCATTTCTGAATCTTGGCAAGATCTTAAAAAAATTTGTAATTTTGCTTGAGAGAACACTTCTTTGCAGTTTATTCTGTTCCAAAGTGTACTTACTGCAAAAGTATTTACATGTCATGTACATGTTCAGAGAACATAGAAAGTGTTCTCTGAAATTCAGTATGTGCACATGATATTAAAATGTGAAGGGGTAGGAAAGTTTGAAATCATAACTGAATTTTGATACAACCATAATTGCAAAACTAGAAGAAAACATAGGCACAAAGCCATGAGTTTATATGTAAAATATCAGTAAAGTGCATTATCGAGCTGGTTTCCGTATGAGCAAAAATCCTTGAAATATTGTTTAAGGGTTTTGTTCCAAAATCAAAATTGCTAGTAAAACTTCTGTTATTTTGTTGACATCTAGATGCAACCATGCATGCCTGACTGTGATGCTTCGCATCTTGCAGCTGATACAAAAATACATAGGCAACATCCAGTACTTCACACTTGTACTTGAATTTCCGGATGAGTAAATAAACACTGAGTGAGAATATAATCTATAAATTCAGTCAGTTAATTTATTCATTGTGACAACTTTTATTTGTTTTAACTTGCATGGATAGTGTCAAATGAGATATTTGAAATCCTCATGCTTTTAAAAATGCTTGAAATAAAACTTCCCTTAAGGAATTTCACTACCATTTGCTGTAATTAGGGAGAATGACAGTGCAGTCCCTGAAGGAAAATAGATGCATACAGCACAACTTCAACCAGAAGACCATCCTGAGATTCATTTAAATGAATAGTTTCACATTAAAATCGTATATTTTTAGGCCTACTTTTGAAGGAGCAGTTTAAGGAACACATGCAAACTTAGGAATAAATCTTTCCACATGAAGATTCTCTAGGAGTCTGGAGCAGTTTCTTTCTGGTACATGGACATTTGATGAACCGGTTTAATCTGTCTGCATCATTGTTACCATCAATGAAATGGACTTCCTACTTCACAGGAGTTTTGTGGCATTACCATTCTAAGATCCTGACCTAAGAAACAGTATAACATAGAATATAATTATTACATAATTACAGTGGTTTAGAATATTCACTAAAGGAGGGATTTGAAGGTTGCATGGGAATTTTACTTAAACAGGAAATGGAATAGCTTAGGCACTTTTTTGGCAGTCTTATTTTAAGCAGAATTCACCCCATGTTATCAATGATATTATGGTTGCTGTCAATGTTTGATAGCCAAAAAAAAATTTTAATACAAGTTTCACTTGATTTCCATTCCATTTCATTCAATGATATATTATAAGGCAGTGAAATGCTTTGGAAAAATATTTGTAGATGCACGTACATTATTCTGACATAAGCACATTTTTTTAAACATCTTGTTCTTGACTGTTATATAAAGCACAGCTTAATTCTTGGCAATTTTTATTTTTTATGCTTCTAAGAACTCAAATAGGTGGCTCTCAAAATAAGCGCTTATTTGCGAATACTGTTAGTTAATATGGGAAATGACGTTGTCTTTTCCTTTGTAGTGTAAAACATTATCTGGGATTTGTGACCACATTATCTCGCTCTCATCTGATTCTCTGGTGTCACAGTCAGCACATCTTGAGGTAGTTCATCTCACCAGCATTATGCCCAGTGAGGGATTGGTAAGTAGCAGAGCTACTTTTAATTGTGGAATACTGAATACATGCCTCAGTACTTTAAGATGATTTCAGATTACAGTCTCTGTTCAAAGAATATATATATATTTAATATGATTTTAGATGTATTTATGTAGGGCTTCATATGTTATCGGTAGCCATATAAGCAGCAAAAGTAGAATTTGAAGTCCTTTGATAGCTGTGCTACAGATTTGGAATATAGCAAAGTAGTTTATTTTGTTTGTATATGTGCATATTTTGGGATCAAGTACAATTAGTATGCTTTGAAAATGAGTAGTTCATGGTCTGTTCCTTAGGCTTGCATTAAAGTTATTGCATGCCTCCCTTGCAATTCAGGTTAAATAAAGCTTTCAGAAGGATGATCTCAGAATCAAAGTAAATACCTTAAGTTTGTATGTACTTGTTCACTGAACAGAATGAGTAAAAATCATTTGCATGTCCCAGCTGCTCTGCACTAGTAATGGGTCAAAGCATTAGAATTATCTGCAGTGTTGACAATAAAATAGTTATTGGGTTACTGCTTTAAAATACTGATGTGCTGTTACACTTTTTGGACAAATGATTTATGCCTGTGGGATTTTAGGGGACAGTGGATGAAAGTTTCCATGTCCTCTAGGACTAGTTTACTAGTCCTCTAGGGTGCAGAGAATTAGTAGAATTGAGGAGATTTAGGGATTGTGCTTGAAAACTTAAGATACTCTTAAAATCTAGATTATAAAGTAACACTGCCAACGCTGGGGTGCGCATACTCTTGAAGAGACAGATGCCTTTTCCCAGTGATCTTGTGAGGCAGGAGTTTCCTTCTGCTTTCTCTAAAAGACTCGTCATTAAGTATAGGAGTAAATTTAAATCCTGAAGATCTGGGTGACCAAGACACTGACTCTTTTGTTCCTGCCTGTCCTGTGGTCTGTGGCTTCTTCCCAGTTGCCCAGTTTTCTCATAGAATATCAAACGGGAGGGACTGTGCTGTTTGTTTGATTGTGCAAGAAGAAGAACCATGATGTAGTTATGCTTTGCAAAAATACTGATAAATTTTATAGCCAGCACAACTGCAGTAAGTGGGCACTGCTGATGGAGGACAGACTGTGTTTGAAAGTGCTGGTTAAATTCCTTCTAGGTGAGATGAAACCACCATGAATAACTGAGTTCACTGTGTCTAGTTGCGAGAGCACTGTAACGTGGTAGCTTGGCAAACTCCTCATAATGGTCTGTTTTGCTGAGTCTATGTTCTGTTCAGAAAAACGTATGAAGAAGGACTAAAATGAGAAGATAAATCATTCAAAAAAGAAAACAATTGAGATCAAATATAAGACAGAGTAATGAATTACAAATGGCTTTCCCATGATTGCATAGCAGTTTTTTTCTACAGGATCTCTGTTCGTTACAAGAGAAAAATGAGTGCTATTCACTGGATAGCATGTATTTAGTTCCATTTTTATCCTTACAGTTCAGTGCAGGGATGAGGTCTTATTTACCACATTTCAGCTAAGCTCTGCATTCTTTTGGGTTATGGATTTCTTTGAGGCCTTCTCAAGTGTTTCATGGATGGTAATTATTTCATCCTTGCAAAGCGCTTCCGGAAATTATACTGAAATTTTAGCTTTATAGATAGAAATCTCATGCAGAGAGCAGTTTTTGTCAAAATTGTAAGTCTTTTTCAGGATCCAAAAGGAGATGCTTCGTGTATCATTTTTCAGATACTTAGTTTTGTAGTGAAAGTTTAATTGTAGCTAAGGTTTGCAAAGCCAGACACAATTTTAGCTCCAGCTTCCTCGACTGACAACTAGAAGATGAATACAACTCTTTGTCATTTACGAATCTGCAGCAAATTCCTTACTTGTGTTTATATAAGAATTAAGTTATCTAGAATGATACTCAGATGTTTAAATTTTGAGACTTTCTCTACTTGCAGAATTTGCAAAACAGCTTTTATTATATACCTTCTAGTTTCTTCAGCAAATGAACTGGAAATACTATAGACTTTGCATAAACTTGCACGTAAACTGAATTAATTTTTAGGCCAAGATGCATACATTGACTAGGCAGAGTCAAGACTTCGGCAGGGTTGAGTCTCTGTGTGTAATTGTTTAAATAAATTCTGCATTGTAGTGCATTTTCACAAAAGTGACTGTCATTTGAATGGGTACTTTCAGTTCTAACATTTTCTGACTTTATAGTCTTGCATTTACAAGCTTTTCTTTTCTTCTTCCTAAAGTATCTTTTTATCCAGTCTGCTTTAGTTAAAAAATAAAAAGGGGGATATTGTTTTATCATGTGTATCTCAGAAGATACTCACTCTGTGCTCTTTAATGGCTGTTTGCTAGACAGAAGAATTTATGTTGGGAGGAACGTGTTTTAGGTTCTTGTGGGATATGGAGAGAAATTGGAAAGAACAATTGGAGACAACGAAAGAATCACTTCCCACTGAGACAGTCGCCTCTCTGGAGCCTGGGATAGATTCCAGGATCTGGAGTTGCATCACTTGTGTGCTTTTGGTCTGAAGCCCATTGGCAAAACACGTGTTTTACTATTCTTAGCTTACTGATTATCTGGTTCTATTTGGTAGTTAATATTGCTGAGATCTGTGAGGTGGTTGGCATGCAGTTTTTGTAAAAGAAAAAATGGGAATAATTAGCTAAAAAGAGTATATGCTTGTTTCTGTCAAATTTTATAACAAAAGTTAGTGTGGTTGAAATAACAAGTGTATATGTTCTTTTGTAAAATGCTAATTAATGAAATAATTAAAGGTTAAGGCCTATGTGAAGATAGAATAAGCAGAAGAATTTATTTGTTTCGAATATGCTGAATTAATATGGCTTTTTTAAGCCAAAGATACAGTAGAAAATAATTGTAAACGATACCTCTTTCTAACAGTTCCAGTAGTGTCAAAATACAGTCTGCCCAGTTATTCATATCTGGGCTTGGGAAAAAGAGGCTTAGTGCTTTGGTTTTTCAGCTGTGGTATTGAATTAATATTGCCTGGAACTTGCATTATTTGGCAGAACGTTTTTTCGGCCTGAATTCCTATTCTTTTCAGGGCTTGTTAATCACAAAAAGTGCTTACTGTAGTGGAAACAGAATAAAGGAGTAATGAACAAAAAGATGGCCAATAGCCTGTTAAGTTGAAAACAAGGTCCAGCTGTTTCTGTCAGTTCAGGCTGTGAACACGTGCATGCTTTTACTTGGCTTATAGAATTAGCAACTCTCTAGTTTTGACCATTTCTTTTTCAGTTTCAAACATGCTTGTAATTCAGAGGTAGATAGTTTTCCTTTTTTTCCATTAAGTTTGATGGAGATGATTCCGCAAAGCTTTTTCTTATAGTGCCAACTTCATATATGTATTTGAGCAATTTAAACATTAGAGAGCTACTAGCATGTGACATCATCACTTAAAATAATCCTGGAGATTTAAGTCCTTAAAAAAGGAAAATGGGGAGGAGCGTCCCCAGTCCTAATATAACATTGACATAAAAGTCTCCTTCAGAAATAATGCATTTTCTAAGTGGCATTATCTGTCTGAAGGTGACATTTACGTTTGAAGACTATTACTGTTAATTGTTTCAAGTTGGTTACTCCCTTTACATCACTAATAAAGAGTTCAAGCGGTCTATATTTCAAAGATACTCAAAAACATCACATACATTTATGCTGATGGTAGTTCTTGAGTTCTACTCAAAACCCTTGGAGAGTGGGTGTGCGTTAGAAAAACACATAAAATAACTAATGTCTATACATTTCCTTTAATATATATAAACTATCTTTCAAATACAGGCTTTAACCTGTATTTGAAAATGGTGTTCAGTGAGAGTTCCTGCCAGTCTCTTGAAATGTCATTGTCCCTAAAGCAGAATGAGCATAATTTTTTATTACTGTGTAAACATTATTGCTTCGATAGTGGTAGATATTAATTACTCTTCTTTCTCTTTTTTTCAGGGAATGTACATCAAGTCAACATACGATGGGCTACATGTAATCACAGGAACAACTGAAAATGTAAGCTTCTTTAAAAGACTTTTTATCATAAATGTGAGTATTTTCTGGACATTTGCAGTATATTTTATAATGAAAAAGCTAGCTTTAAATTAAGACACTGTATTACAAATACAGTTTTTATAAATACAACTAATTATTTTTGTTAATATTATTTTTTCTTTGGACGGAGTTTTCTTGCCTCTTTCACTGTTTACTACCAGCAATCCTAAACGTCAAGTTACTTGTTTTCTATTTTTCTAAGTCTCCTGCTGACCAATGTAAGAAAATCCATGCTGGAGATGAGGTGATCCAGGTCAACCATCAAACTGTGGTAAGTATTTAGTAAATTCTGCATTGCAGGCTTATCCTGACATTAAAAAGATAATAATTATTTTCAGCGGCTAACTGTGTCAAATTATGTTACTATTTGTGCCTTCTAAAATAACCCTGATCAAGCTGATGCCCACTGAGGAAAGGCACGAGTTGAATGCTTAACAAGCCCAGAAAGGTTAAGTCAAACTTATTTTGAATAGTTGCTCTTCATTGTAATACTCTTTATATATGAAGATCCCAGAATGTTTCATCTGCAGTTCAGAGCAATTTTGTTGATTAAAACTCTTAGACTTTTCATTACAGTTTTGCTGGCTGGTTTCACATTTTCTCTTAAACAGGTTCTCTCTAATGTGCATTCTCTTTAATCTGGGATTTATCTTCAAAATGCAAAGTGCTGTAATAGCCATGTAGTTGGAGTAATGTTGGTTGGATAGGGAGGAAGCATGCAAGGAGAGATTAAAATGTTGATAGGAATCTGTAAAGTTTTGCTTTTGTGTGTTCTTGAATGCAGATTTATTTTTAAGAGATGAACAATTTTATAAAGTCAATGAAACCGTTAAACTGTTCGGAATCACATAAGTACGTGCATGCAGA
Organism: Tinamus guttatus; assembly: GCF_059628265.1. NCBI lineage: Eukaryota > Metazoa > Chordata > Aves > Tinamiformes > Tinamidae > Tinamus > Tinamus guttatus. Next base: position 12,909,962 of record NW_028288821.1, on the reverse strand, counting down.
AATGAATACGAGTTGAAAGCACCTGATTTGCATACTTCTAAATGTGCTGCTGTCAAATCTGCAGGGTGGTGTACTGTGTGAAACAGACTTCATTTTAGGACCTCATTAAGCAAAAAAGCAACAAACATATAAGCAAACAAGGCTTTAATCCATTTTCTGTAGAGTACCTAGTTACTTAATTTGCTAGTTTGCTGATGTAACTGGATAATTTGTTGATCTTGTGCATGTATGAACAAAATAGTTACCCAAACAATGGTGAGAGAGCTCATCCTTGCTCCTCCATCGTGGGGGGCATCCCCTGAGTTGTAGCAGCAAACCCGAGAGCTTCAGCAGTCCAGGTGCTGGTCAGTCTGCTTCGAAGACCATTTGAGGGAGCTGGAGTGTTTGTACGTTCCAGCTTCACGTTTTGGTCTATGCTGTCCCTATTAGTTGTTTCAGTTACCAGATTTACTTAATTTCCAAGTTAAGAAGAAGTTAACTAACTGCAAGGACAGCAGACCTCACTATGTTTCATCTTTGAGTATCTGATGTACAGGACAGTTCCAGTGTTGAAGATTATTTTGTTATTATAGACTATTATTAACTTTTGTCCCTGTAGTATCGTAAGTCATAGAGACTTTTTCTCCAAAACCAAAATGGAATGAGTAATTCTGGAGCTTACAGGTGCTGTGGAACACTCATATTTCCTGCAATTTAGCCACAAATGCTGTTAAAATGAAAACAATAATTTCTATGAAATTCTTATAATGTAGCCATTTAAATTCCTCCCCAAAACGAACATAGCATGAGCAAAACTGTGAAACCTTTTTCTATTTCTTTGTCATTTGAATAAGATAGAAATGTGAAAATACAACTATTAAATTCTTATGATTCTAGTGCAAATATTTGCTCTTAAAAGTAGTATAATTTATTTAGTTATGCTGAAAATATTAGTGCAGACTGTAGCTCTTAGCTTTATCAGAGAGGTTTTATGAGTTGTCATGGTTACAAGTTGAAATATGTATTAGACTGGTTTTCTCTGTCAAACTTATTCTTAGAGTGACAGATCTGATTTATCTTGAGTCCAGTAAGTGAAACCTCTTCATTCAGCTTCTCAAGAACTCGTGTTCTGGGCAGCAAGTCTTGTTTTCATGTGTGTTAGTACAGCGGGCCAAGGCTTTTAATACGTGTAATCACTTTCGCTTTAATGGCACAAAGTGCACAGCTGAGTCAAGTAACATAAAATACCTTCCTCATAAAAGCCCTCCACTAATTGTTAATTCTGGAGTTCATTACAGGCTGAAAAAAGAGATAAATGGCAAGCTGTTTCTCACGGAAACTTATTCTTCCTCTGCAATGGTTGGGAAAATCTCATTCTTTATTCACAATGACTTTGGAGAGGCAGCCAGTAACGCGGAGCATTTTGTTTCAGAGGTTTCCATCTACCGCTCCTGCCCCCATGGATTGAGAATTTTAAGGGCTTTAGTATCATGTTTGATCTTCAAGTCTGCCCTTTAAGTCACTCGTGGTGTGTCTTGCTGTGTGAACATGTCATACTACAAGCCACACTTTTATCTGTTCCTTCTTCAGCCATTACCATGAATTCTCATGATCAGTCATATCTCAATTATCATTATTCCATGGTAATACCCTTGTTCCATAGCTGAAAGCAGTGGAGCTTCCCTTATTTCTTAAATTGAGCACAGTGATTAATTAATTTTAGAAGAAGCAGTCGGCATTGTTATGTGAGATGAACGTTACCCATAGTATACAAAGAACTTCCTTACTTGTTACGGAACTTTCATGATTGTCAAAATATTACTTATTCATATCCTGTCATACCTATTGCCTCTATTTTTGTATTAGTTTTCCACAGGGGAATACATACATAAAGCATTAGAAGTGCAAGTGAAGAAAGTACAGGTGCTAATATTGCTTCTTTTGCCTGCTTTTGCCTGTTGATTTGTAAGGGAGGTTCCATATTTTCATAAAATGTATGTATGGGAGCAGAATTCAGGCAATGATGCAGAAATGTACTCTATGCAGATTTTGCTCTCCTTTGGATATTCTGCATACTATAAGAATTATTCTTATCCTAACGAAGACGTTTTCTCAAGATTGAATTTTCTTTAGTGTTTGAGTAGCCTTTCAAATATAAATTCTATTCAATATAATGTGTTTTGAAATCTTCTGTTTTGAAGATGATGATTAGATACAACCTTTTCATATTGCCACGAGTAAAAATACCTTCTTACACCCTTCTTACACTCCAGAGGGCTGTGCTGCCGTTCAGAGGGACCTAGACAGGTTGGAGAGCTGGGCAGAGAGGAACCTCATGAGGTTCAACAAGGACAAGTGCAGGGTCCTGCTCCTGGGGAGGAATAACCCCAGGCACCAGCACAGATTAGGGGTTGACCTGCTGGAAAGCAGCTCTGTGGAGAGGGATTTGGGAGTCCTGGTTGACACCATGAGGCAGCAGTGTGCCCTCGTGGCCAAGAAGGCCAGTGGGCTCCTGGCTGCATGAGGAGGAGCGTTGCCAGCGGGCGAGGGAGGGGATCCTCATCCTGCCCCTCTACTCAGCTCTGGGAAGGCTGCACCTGGAGTATTGGGTGCAGTTCTGGGCTCCCCAGGACAAGAGGGACGTGGAGCTTCTAGAGATGGTCCAGTGTGTGGGTCCGGTGTCAAGGAACAGGGGCTGAAAGCTCATGGCCAATAGCCTCTTGTATTTATAACGTTCCAGACCAGTAAGCAAAGCAGTACATGTGTGCTACATGTGCCCCGATAGCCAATCCAGACTCGTCCGAGGTTTGCATAATTTGAGATAATCCGGGCATAAAAAAGGTCAGCTTTCCGCTGCATCGTAACTTGCTCCTATGTCTGGTCAGCAACCTGCAGTCTAGTCAGCAACTAGTTTTTTGGGTTGTCTGTTTTTGCCACTTTTGCCTTTTGCCCTTTTGTCCTTTCCCCCACACGGGTGTAGGGTCACAAAGATGATTGAGGGACTGGAGCATCTATCGTATAAGGAAAGACTAAACGAGCTGGGCCTGTTTAGCCTGGAGAAGATTGAGAGGGGATCAATATGTATAAATACCTGAGGGAATAATGTAAAAAAGATGGGGCCAAACACTTCTCTGTGGTGGCCAGTGACAGGACTGGGGGTAAAGGGTACAAGTTGAAACACAGGAAATTCCATCTCCATGTGAGGAAGAACTTCTTTCCTGTGAGGGTGCCAGAGCCCTGGCACAGGCTGCCCTGAGAGGCTGTGGAGGCTCCTTCTCTGGAGATCTTCAAACCTGCCTGGATGCGACCGGGTGCCCCATGCTCTGGATGTCCCTGCTGGAGCAGGGGTTTGGACAAGATGATCTCTACAGGTCCCTTGCAACCTCAACCATTCTGTGATTCTTGATTAGAGAAAGTATTTTTTTTAATAGATTAAGATCCTGTAATGGACTACAGCCATAATCTCATCTGATTTTGATGAAACTAGGCCAATGTGTTTTGCAGATAAATTCATGTTTGCTTACTCACTAAAATCATTTGATTCTTACATTTTCAGTGATGTTCTCACAGCCATGTGATAAATTGTTCCAGTAGTTAATGATTCTTATTGCCAAAGAAAAAAGAATCCTGTCACATTTTGTTTGTAGTCTCCCTTTGTCTAGCATCAGCATTCAGTCCTTTGATGTTGATATATTTTTGTGTGTTTGATTGCCAAGCTTATTTCTTATTTAGATGCTTTCAGGATCTATCAAGTTATCTCCTCACCTTCTCCTTGATAAGCTAAGTAATTTGTATAGTTAGAGTTTTTCATCAGAAAGCATGTCCCTCTTTGACAACCTCTGCAAATTCCCAACTGAAATACTTTGCATTTTTAACACTGAGTTACAGGGCTGGGCAGGAAAAGCGTATTCATTCATGCATATGGCAGTACTTCTGTGCTGAAGTAGTCACCCGCTGAGAAATATAATCATTACTGCTGCCTGCTTGTTTATGAAAGCTTGTTTTCATTTTTCATTCAAATATAGGCAAGAACAGGGAGTCTCCACCCTTGGAGATACGGAAAACCTGATTGACTTTGGTCCTGGACTTTGGTCCAACCTGCTCTGTTGCCCCTGCTTGAGAAGGGGGTTTTGACCAGATGATCTCCAGAGCTCCCTTCCAAACCCAGCTGTTCAGGATTCTGTGGATTCTTTGTTTTAATTGACTTTTTCCTTTTAAAACAGAACCTGTGGTTTTCCATTTAAATTTGGCTTCCCTCCTCCCCAAAGTTCATGTGAAGAGTCATAACCTATTCTGAAACTATAAGAGGAGGAAGTTTGAAAATACCTTGGAGAAGATGCAGAGTTGGAAAGAATTGTACAGTCCCCGCCATTCATTGCAGGCACTATAGATAACAGCACTTCCAATTGCTAGGCATTTCCCTGGGTTATAAAGCTGTCAGGCATAATTATGTTGACTGTGACACCTGGGGAATTTCAAAAAGTGTGGCATTAAGCATTTTGGGATTGGCATGGTTAGAACACTTCAGCTGTATGCTTTCAAAATAATTGTTATTATTTATATAATTATTTTATATAAAACAATAACTGTACTAAGTAAAGAAGCTAGGAGGTGATTATATTCATGCTCTTTGTTTTCTAAACCCAGTATATAAACACTGCTAACAAAGTAAGACTGTGTTTTGCTTTTGAAATAACTTTTCAGTATAGCTGAGAGTTGTTATGTTCAAAAATACCAAAGTTTACAAAATATTTAATGCAACAGTTGAAAAAGAAATAAAATATGGGATATGGAATTTGGCCTAACCAAGGAACAGTAATACAATTATGAAGATCAAAGAAAAATGAACTTTAGGCAAGAAATTAATTAAACCAGACTACTACTACTCACCACGAACCGTTAAGATCATTTAATCATTATCCAATTTTCCAATTGGATATCCAATATTTGCTTTTTTCTTCCTTCTTGCTATTAGATTTTCATATAACAATGCAAGAAACTTGAAAAAGTAAGTTCTACGTTCTAAATTAACATCATACAAACTCTATTTTTTCCTAGCGGTAATAGCAGGCACTAATTCTGTTAATACCTTGTAAAGATGGACAGATCTCTTACAGAATTATGTAGAAGCACTAGTACCCCGCAGTATATTTACCTGTTTACTAATTTGTGTGAATGACATATTTTCTGCTGTTTACTTGAAAAAATAGGAAGAGTAAAATTCATTTTTTCTTAGTTGTTTTACACATGATTCTGCAGTTGGAGAGTTGACACTTTCGTACAGTGAAAATAAGGTAAAATGAAACTTAAGAGAAGTTTTCGTTAAGTAGTAGTAGTATAAAACATAGGAGAAGGAAAGAAACAAGCCGTAACAAACATATGTATTCAGGACATATTCAGGAGTGAAGCAAAAATGGATAACTTAGGGAAAAGGGAAAACCCTACTAGTCAGGAATAGGTAACACTTCGGAGGTAGTGCAGAGGGCAAAACATAATTAAAGAAATGGAAAAATGTAGTGTTAGCTAATGTAAAGTATAAACTTATCAGGAGTAGGTCATGGTAATGTCCTGCTTTTGATAAATCATTTTTCAAACAGTGGAAATGTTGCCAGGCCAACTATTGATCTGGCTGTCTGAATATCTGTAAAATAACGTGATGTAGTTTTGTGTGGAAAAGTGCTGGGTAAGAGAGAACTGAGTTAGGGGATTTGTTTGTTTTTGAAGATTAAAAATTTGGAGCTCATTTGTTAGAGCACAGAGCAATATAAGTGCTTTTAATAAAGCATGCTGTAAGCTATGTGTTACTCAAGAGCAGGTGGCAAAAATCCAGAAGTCAGAATGTACTAATTAGTCCCATGTTGACTCAGAGCCATGGAGATGATGTGACTCAAAATGGGAAAGGTGAACTTGAAATTAATCAGGAATATGTTTCCAGGAGAAAAGTGTATTAATGCCATTGTCTTGACATTGGTAAAACCTTGTTTGAAATACTGGGCAGAAAACAGGTCAGTTACAGTCCTAAAATGTAAACATTGAGCATTAAAAAAAATGTTTCTAAAAGATACTGCAAAATACTGCAGTATCTGTCTTGCATGAAGAGATTATATAAAGGTTTTTAGTTTGGTTAATCTAGCCAGCCAGGTATGAGAGGAGATAGAATTTTTTTTTCTTCATAGATAGAGGCTATAAACATTAGGAATAGAAAGAACTTCTTAAGGTAAAGGTAATCCGTGCTGTTCCAAGAAGGAGCATCCATACAGGCATCCATGAATTAATTTGTTATGAGATTCCAGAAAGTATTTCTAAAATTGAGAAAGGAGGAAGGAGCCTAAGTAGCCTGCCCTTTGGGATAGTGATGGAAGAATGGATCAAAACACTTCCTTTGTATTTGCCTGCAACTGTGTAGGTGAGTAAATGAATGTAGTGGCCCCAAAGTGCTCTCTCAGTTCAAACCCCTTTGCCGTGTTGTGTAGGCTGTTTGCTGTGTTATCTCTAAACAGCTCTTGGTTTTAAATGATGCAGTTGCATGTTAATGAGGTTGTTCTCTGGAATGAAGAATGCTCTGTGTACACGATCAGCAACCTAATGCCCTTTCATACTGCTCAGCGCATATTTAATTGTGTACTTGAAAATTAGGTAGGTGAGGAACCCACATTTTTCTCTAATAATCATTCCTGATTTCTATGTTAATCCAGTTTCGTTTGATTTGCCTCTCCCTACTCTGGGCAATATCGTGAAGCAAAGTGAATTAATAGCAGTACAGAAGGATGATACTCTTGTTTCCTAATGAAAAGCTCTGTTTACAAAATCCTAGTTTTAGTTTTTGTACAAGTATGAAGAAAGATGATACTCTTGAGATGCAAGTAAGTGTCCAGATGGGTTAGCTTATGTGTTACAAAAGCCTTGAGGGGAAGCATCTGTGCTGGTTAACGAAAGGTTTCAGTCCTACTGGAGTCTCAAAGCAAAAGTACTTGTTTGCAGGTGGTATGCAGCATATTTACATGTGTTTTAGGTATTTAGTAAATACTGTTTTGTACAATGGATTTCCAGATGAAATGCCTAAGAAGGAAATAACAACTTATTAAAATTTCCATTCAGTTAGTGCTCAGTGTCTCTCCTGGCTAGGTAGGATAAAGCTCTGCAAATGATACAGTGAGTGGGGCTTGCACAGCTCTCCCAAGGAAGTGAGGCTCTGACCTTCTCTTAACCCCGTCCTTCCTTCTGGGAGATGCACTCCGTGTTTCCATGCCCCTTAAATCACCCATGTTCCTAAGAGGCCCGACAGTTGCTAAGGGTTTGATAAGGCAGTGAAGGGCCCGTGAACCCACGCTTGTACTTTATCCCCAGAGTTTTCAGGAAAAGCAGAGCAAACAGTTGCGTTTCCTGTCGAGTCACTCCAAAGGACCTGGGCTGTGCTTTGTAAATGTATGTCCTGGTGCATAGGGATGCACTTTGAAAAATCCTATTTGGAGGTGGCTTTACCATGTCATGGGTATTGGACATAATTCCTGAAAACCTTTTTTTTTTTCTTTTTTTTTTAATTCAGGGAAAAAACGTACTTCATTAATCTAATTTTAGTGTTAACATTCATTACTGAGTGAAATATCTTCACCCATATTACAGAATCTAATTAACTGGATGTATATGCGAGAAGACTTAAAGGAGCAAAATACCCTTTCCTGAATATTTCTCACTATAGCTAGAAGCTACTAATCGCTGTTAAAGACTGATTGTTTGAGGATATATGTCAAAATCTGTCTCAAGGACTGGTTTTCAGCTAAGATTTTTAATCCATTTTAATGACTTCTTTCTATTTTTTGAAGATATTTTTAGTAATACAATTTATAATGACATGTCCAAATTCCTAAGAGCATTTTATTATAGCCTACTAGTAATGATTGCAGACTGTACTCTAATAGATCTCGGTGTTTAATGGTTCTGTCATTAAGGTTCTCGTTGGAATAATTTATCATTAAGTTAATTATATATCATTCTTTTCTAAAAGGAACTCATGAAATTAAAAAGGTTTCAGCATTCTGAAAATTACAGCAATCTGTAAAAATCAAAAAATGGTTACTTTTTAATTCTGTAACTGAGCAAAAATAAAAATAGCCCCTGCCATTTTATAAGCAAAGCAAAAACTGGAAGAGTTCGTATGGAATGGACGTTGACATACATAAATCACAAATACATTCCGTACCTAAAAGTCCAGAATATCCTTTGAATTAAAGCTATTTATTAAATGTAATTCACTTTTTTAGCATTTCTCCCTGCTCTTTTTTCATTTACTTGGTTTTGGTCTGCTTATAATTTGCTGCTGTTTTCTGAATTCCGGTGGTCAGAGAATTTTTAGATTTTCAGTAAAAACTTAAACTATTTAGATATTTTTGGAATTACTAAACATACTACAGTTCTTTTCAAAGCTTAGCATTCAAATCCACATGCAAACCTTTCATGAACTACATACTGTTCACATGTGCAATCCCAGTTTTGATCTGCTATAAGGGTAGATAAGAACCTTGCAATTTACATCTTAACTTCTCTTCAGGCTTTGTAAGGCAATCTGAATTGAAATCCCTTCAAGTTTACCTTTATTTTCTTCCCAACTTCATTTGAAATCAGATACTTCCCCTCTGTAAGAGGAAGTACTTATAAACCATTCCTCATTTATACACCTTCTCTTTCTGATTCTGCACACCTAAATATTTTTTTTCTTTCAGTAATAGTAAGAAAATGTGTATTAGATTTGTACACACATATGGTCAAAAAAGCAGTTTTAATACAAGTGTCCTAGGGGGCTCTGATAGGACAAACTTAGTTTTACTTGTCATATCTTAACTTTTTAAAAGATGTCAGTTCTACTTTCAAATTTGATTTAGAATGTGAATTCACAGATTATTAAAAGGGATACAGAGTTCACATATGCCTTGTTTCGCCAAGAAGTCTTGCTTAAAAAAAACAACAAAAGGAATTGAGCATCAACAGTATCAATTCATTCCAACAGAAGTAATGAGGCACAGTTCACAGAAACTGCTTACGTTAGCAAAGAGCAGGCAGCAGTAGACCTTTTCGGTTACTAAAAGGCCTCCCTCGCATTTACAGTTAAAAGCTTTCACAATCCAGCTCTGGGATTTTTCTTTAGGTTGGCTGGCAGCTAAAGAACCTCGTAAATGCATTGCGAGAAGACCCAAATGGAGTGATTTTAACATTGAAGAAACGTCCTCAGAATACCCTGGTTTCTGCTCCTGCCCTCCTGAAGAATGTGAGGTGGAAGCCCCTTGCACTTCAGGTAAGAAGGCTTTTGCAGCCCCCACATCCCAGTAAATCTGTATTCCATTAAAGATGCAGCACTAGAGACTGGGCTCCTTCCACTGGAAAGAGCAGTAAGAAGTCCAGTAGCGAGCATGAGCCACTGCTGGGTTGCTTGCTTTGACTAACAAGGGGAACGTCGCCTCTATTTTCCATTATTTTAGAGCCTGTCTAAACTGCTGGTGTGTATTTGTGTGGCGATGCTTTTGTATCCCAGTAAAAACCTGCTCGTTGCCCACATTTTTGATCAAGAGTTGTTTCTTTTGGTAACAGTGCTAATAGAACTTCTAATATTTTCTGCATACTTACTGTGTGAAGACCTGTTGTTTAGAAAAGAAAATCTATTGTAGACAATTGTATGGCTTGTCCTTCCTACATATTCACATATGTAGTAAAAACTTACCATAGAAAGACTAAACTCAAAACATCATTAGTAAAAGCACGTTTAGAGTAAGAGTTTCTGTACTGCCATAATCTTTCAGCTTCACGGTGTTGTTTTATTTGGATCATCAGAAACATGAATGTCCGTCTGAATAACTTTAAAACAAAACAATCCCTTCAATCCTGATAAAATTATTTCTTAGCTGTCACTTCCTGAATCTTTCGCGTCTCCAAGTGACTTCGTCCTACGCAACTGCTCTGCTTCAGCAGTTTGTTTAAGCCTAACAGCTTGGGGTTGCTGACGTTTTTCAAGTGCCATCCTTCCTTTCTTTGTGAGTACCTTTTTAGAAGAAAGGAAAGGGGACATTGTGTGACCTAGAGGATATTGACAACTTTCCAGAATTTTTATGAGGGCACAGGACTATCATTCTTCTCTCTAGTTACATGATTCTGTATCTGCTTTTGAACTTAGTATGGAGTTTCCAAGGACAGAAAAATAGAAACCGCATTTACAAGAGTGCTTCAGTAGAGGTTCTTTTTTCATATTAATACATTAAAAATTGTAATTCGAGAGAAGCATAAATTCAGGAAGTTTTGTCAGTGTGAAACCAGTATGTATGATGTATATATAGCCTAATATATTTTGGAAAACATGACATCCTGTGTCGTGGTAGGTAGATAATTGAAAGTGCATTGAACTATTTTTGGTCAAATATCAATAGTTTCTGTTTCGTGGTGCATCCTCTCCTGATGACGCAGAAGGTAAGAACCCCTGAGGATCAAAGGACGCTTTTAGAGTCATATTTACTAGGATATTTATTCTGTACTAGAGAATAGTATAGTGAGGGATTTCAGTAAAAGTCTAGATCTGCTCAGAAAATAAAAAGAGTAGTGGCAGTGTTGCTTTCCAATGATAGATATTGAAATGATAAGCTAAAAAAAAAAACCACCTTTCAATCTTTGGCATCTTTAGTCTTTCTTAAGATCTTTCTTTAGTCCTAAATCATCTTAGCATCTTCTTTAGTCTTCATGGTGTAGGAGTAAGCTCAAATACCCTAGATAAATTCTAGGATGCAGGTTTTGATTTTGCCCATTTTCTTCAGTTGTCTCACCTGGATCTGGTGGTATTTATTATTTTCATTGGTGACTTGGACTTAGCATATGATTAAATGTCAGGATGATACTATGGCTTGTGTTTCCTGGACAGCTGATCTAACAGATTGATGCTGCTGGAAGGCAGTGATCTCATTTCCCTCTCCTTATTCTTGGATGCAGAATGTCCTCTCCTTCGTTTGTCTCTGGCATTTGTTAGATTCTTTAGGTCAGCTTAATTTATTGAATTGGGGGGAAGGCTTTTGGTTTTATTTGTTTTTTTGAATTCAAGTGGCTTTTACTGAGCCCCAGAGGCTGTTGCAGTCTCAGAAATAAGCAGAGGACACTCAGCAGAGACAAATGGGAGGTTTTATGGTTAGACACAGGTAACCAGCTGCATGAATGCAGCTAAGCAGCATTCAGTAGAAAAAGATGTGTGTGGAAGTAGCATAGACAGAAAATGATTGAGCAGATGGCACTGTTCCAAAAATAAGGCAATATGTATGAATACATACATATATATCTGTGAATATATGTATATATGTGAATATATGTGAATATATGTATTCATATATGTGAATATATGTGAATATATATGTGAATATATATGTGAATATATGTATACACTGTGAATATATGTATATATGCATGGACATGCACTGTGAAGTATAATACACATGCAGAGTAAATTCTTTCATCCCAACTTAGTGCTGATAAAGTCTTTAACAGTAAATCTCTAATCACTTTTTGCCGGGAAATGCTTGCCTTACACAAAGTGGTCTGTTTTCTTTTTTCTCTTTTTTGTATTTTATTTGTGTTTTTATTTTTTAAAAAACATAAACAAATATTGTATATTGTGTCAAGAGAAAGTAAACGTGAATCCTCCATAAAAACAGAGCAAACCTTTGGCTCTCGCACTCTTTCCTCTTGCAGATGCTTGTAAGCACAGGAAATAGGATTTAGCAGCTTAAAATTCAGAGGCCTGAAGTGTTTATTAACTCAGCTTGGTATTCAGTAGGATTTTTTTAAAATCATGATTTCTGTTTTTGCTTGAGGCAAATTTATAAGTATTATTAGTTTTTTTAGTGATAATTTTGTTACAGATTATGCCAACTTGTTTAACTTGGAAGGTACTGATGATACAGAATCTGTGAGTCCTTCTTACAGAATGTGTTTCTTGGTGGTCTCATAGTATTCTGTGCTTATGTAAGGACAGAAGTCTGTTGTGTGGTGAAGCTCTATGCTCTGCTGCTAGCAGTCATGCCAGCTTCCCACTTTCTCTTGCATTCTCTTGTGGTGGGAGAGTGTTTTCGTTTTTGAACTCTGTGATTATCCACTCGGTAGAAAACGGATCTTTCACCTGCAGTGGCAAACAGTGCTCTCTTTTCAATAAAGATGAGAACACCTGCAACTTTACTCAATTCAAGTATGCTATATATTATATTTTTTTGTTTACAGGGCATTTTCTAATGGCAATAATCTTCCTTGTTAAAAGCACTTGATTCTGCACATTAATTTTTTTTAATCACTTTGTGTAAAATACAGGGATCAGTCGGTGATATGAGCAGTAAAGCTGATATCAACAGTGGCAGTTTGATAATAATAGGCATTTATTCTCAGAAACTTTATAAGTATCTGGGGAATAATTCTAGTTCATTGTCTTATTTGGATAGATTTTGCAAAACAGCTGAATTTGGAGAGAAGTTCTTTGTATAAATGATGAAGTCTGTAACCTGATGAGAACAGATGCTTGGTAGAGTGAGGGAGGGAAAATGAGATGTAGATCATATTTGTGTACCCCCTAAGTCAGTTCTCAATTCAGACATCAGATATGATAGCTTGATAAAACACTTACACTAACTTTGAAATTATGTGCTGCCCATTTCTTTAAATACTTCAGTGGGACCATCTCAGACAAGGAAAGACTTTTAACACCTCAGTCAAAGAAAATAGGGCAAGCAACGAAGGTGTGTTTTGTTCGCACAAATATCTTTATTGGAGAAAGCAATGAAACTCTCAATTCCTTTTTATCTTAATGCTACTCCTGAATTTATTGACTTCTATCATTATTCATAAATATTTCATTGTATGCTTTTACTCTCAAGACAGAAATTAATATCAGAACAGTTATATATTTCAAGCTACACAGATTTATACATGGACAAGATTGGAAAACACTGTAACTGTGCCTGCTGTTTTACAGCACCTGGTATGTGCCAGTTTACCAGTATGTGAGAAAGAGTCATTAAGAGCAGTTGTGTTTCCTGCAGTAGTGTTTGTGTTACTGAACATGTAACTTTTTTGAACAGACGCGTGTCTGAGAGCAATCAGCTATCTGTATCCCTGGCATGAGGAATGGCAGCAGTGACTGGCAGCGGGGGATGGCAGGGTGCAGTGCAGGTACAAAGCCCCATTTGCCCTCACTGCAGGTACACGGGTGACACCCGGGCGTTTTCCGTGTGTTCACCCACCAGGGAGGCTCTGGGCATTGAGTTTATTCCAGGGAGACCCAGTGCCCCGTCCCCAGTCTTCCTGCCCCCTCCAAAGGCAAGGGGTGTCCCTGCTCAGGCCTCCTCTTGTCCTGCTTGCCTTTTCCAGCTCCCTGCTTCTGGTCCTGCTGGTTTTTGCAGGACCCCCTGGGGCCCTGTGGTTGTTCTTTCAAAGAGCACTTTTTAAATAGGTGCAGAATGTAATTCCCCCCAGTAGTGGTGAAACTCGAGGAGATTCACAGCAGCGTGTTGTGTGGAACACTTGGAGGGTTTCCATTTGGTAGGCAATTGTTTGTTTATTTCTGGTGAGAGCTGAATTTACCATTTGTGTCTCATTTTTATTCTGGTATTTAAGGAGCATGGCTGCTGTTCCTTTGCTGATAATTAGCTATCTTCATTAAATATTATCAGTAACATACAGTGCATAACTAAAGTGTCACTGCTTAGCAATCCTTTAAGAACGAATTGGGGTTTGCATGAGATTTTTTTCTCCTATGCATGTATTTGCATGTATTTTATCAAGTATTCATTTGTGCACACACACTCGGCAGAATCTCCTGAAGTAATTTGATTTCAACAGAGATATAAGGCTTTAAGAATTGATATTGGGTGCTTATCAAAGCAGTTGATAGTCAGCCCTGATAGTGATGATATTTACTATTTCTTAAAATTCTTCGTTTGAATTTGGCATAACACTTAAATGCTACTAATATTTAAAAATACAAGATCCCTTGGCTGTTTACATACACTTAAAATGACTGAAGCTATGTGTCATACAGAGAAGGCAAAAAAGCAGCAGTAAGACACCGTTAAAATAATATTTTGTACAATATAATAAAATATGATTTCCAGTGTTTTAAGGAATTTATAATCCAAATAGCATAGAAAAAATGGATGTTAAAATTCAAGCTAAATTTAAAATGCTGCAAGTGAGACCCCTTAGCTAATGCAAATTGGTACAGATCTTCCTAAATATATAATATGTACAGCAAATAAACGTACAGTATTGTATGTAAAGGTAAAAAATTCAAGAGATTCATAAATCAGGCTACCCTGAACTTACATTTCATTTAAGCATATGCACAATTTAAAGCCTTGGGAATCCATCACATAGATGAAATTATGCAAATTTTGCATCTCTTGGTTATTCTTGGAAATAATAAAAATTATTAGAATTTTATGTAGTTATCTACCTGAAGCTGCAATGCCACGTGGTTAATAATTACACATTTCTGTAAACTTCAGATCCAGTTTTGGGCATGGTGTATCAGTTGGGGAAAAGCCAGAGCACAATAACATTAATTAGAAGTATTCATATTACCAAATATGAATTACCAAAAAAAGAGTCAAAAAAAAGGAAAAAGTATTTTCTAGCTTTTTTGATGGGTTGGCCAAGAAGTAATGTTATGCTATACTTCTGTATTTCGCCCTTTGCATTAGGAAGACTATATGGTTTTCTAGAATTGCTTCTCTATATTTACTTCTCACTTTGTTTTTTTCCCCCCACCCCCAGCATTAAATTGCTTTGATCAGTAAAGTGACTTTTTAACAGGGCCACGTTAATAATTTTCTGTCCTAGTTGTGTGTGCATGTCTGTATTTGTGTGTTTGTGAGTAAGTGTGGTAATACAGAAGTAGGTGAGCTATAGGCAGAGGCTTGTGAGCTGTAATACTCCTCCACGAAGTTCGTGTAGAAGGTACTTCTCTGGTTGTTCAGCGAGTCTCAAGACACCTGGAAACTCAGGCTCAGTGTCCACGTCCTTTCTGCTGCTGACAAGTTCCAGGCAGTACTTGTAGTTCTCTGCATCTCTTACCCATTGCAGTGAAAAGCCAGAGGAGGAACCATGGTCCGTGTGTAACCAGCACTCCCTGGGACTACAGGCAGAGTGAATTACTGTGCAGAGCGTCACAGTTAGCCTGTGTGTTGTGTTACTGATCTCTTGAACCATCACGTCTTCAGCACAGCTCCATAAAACATGCTTGTGCAAAAACTAGAGATTTGCATGGGTTCCGTTTCACACAGGTGCAGCATCAGTGCTAAGGTTTTAGCATATGGAACATTTTCACTTATGTTTCACTGCTGATCACTGTAAAACCTCCCACCTTGCGATCCAAATAAGACACACAACCACAATTTCACTGAAAAGACAACAGGTGAATATGAGTTTTGTTTTTGTAAAGAAATCTAGGTATTCTATCCTGGTTAACAATAAACCCTCCACTGAAAACAGTATTAATGGTTCTGAACTCTTCAGTGCAAGTATTGCAGAATTCTGTAATTGATTTTCGTATTAATAGTATTTCTTAGTGTATACCCTTCTTGCTGATACAATGACTTTCTTCAAAAATCATTGACTCAGAGTCTAAGAATTTCCCAAAAGACATCTTAAATTTTTGAATTCATTGCAGGAATAGTTTGTTTGTTTGTTTGTTTGTTTTTTATTGACCAGCTTTATCCATACCTAGTCTTGAACTCTTTGCTGAAATGATGCTTCAGGAAACATCTTTATGGAATAAACTACACTAATTCAAAAATGGCTAATCCGAAAAAGAAGAGGTCATGATTCGTATTAGGAAAACATGCATTTTTACTTATTTGCAACATTGTTAAGTTGCAGTGTGCAAATACTAGTTTATTCTTTATGTGCTTATTTCTTACAGCCTGTAATTCCAAGCAGTCCTACCAGCAGTTCTACTACCCCGACTGGTACAATGGGCCTGTCCTCAAAAATGGAGAACTCGGCACTCCAGGATGTTTTTATTCTGTCTCCTATGTCAGGACTTTATGGCCCCAGGTATTTATCTCCTAATGAAGCTGCGGTTTTGAAAAACAAATTTTTTCACTTTCAATAGACTAATAAATAGATTGCACATTTCACTCTGTGTGTGTATGTTTAAGTATTCTTTTTTTTTCTTAATGAGAATTAATTTTTCACACAGGGCAGTACAGAGTAGCTGTATGACAGATATTATTTCCAGTACAGCAATGAGGGTCCAGTGGTATTCAGGATTGTCACTAATATTTATGAGAATTAAGAACTAGAAATACGTTAGGCAGGATTGTTTTGATGGACTTTTAACTTACCATGAGCCAGATAGAAAATCTGCGTGCAGCTAGTTTAGCAAAATCTAGTTTGGCTCCTAAATGAGGAATGCTTAGAAAATATATATATTGTATCATTTTGTTCTGTTTACTCTTCTGTGATCACTTGTATCTTATTTTAAAGCATGTGCTTTTTCCAAGGCATCTCATATTATACCAATTCATTAGGCTTCCTTTTGCATACTGGAAAACTTAGAGATTGTTTGCTATAATTCAACATTTTAACCAAAATAACAGAATTAAGAATCAGAATTTGCATTTCACCAAATTTTTCAAATTGGAAATGCAGGCACTATGTTTTTTACAGTTTTTTACAGTTTACTATGTGTTTTACAGTTTTACAGTTTTTTACAGTTTTTTACAGTTTACTATGTGTTTTACAGTTGACTGTAGGTTGCAGAATATTTGCCCTACCTATTAGGGCCACCTTTGATTGGCTCTCGCTTTCTTCATGTGTCTATTTGCCTTTTTTTTTTTTCTTTCCTCAATAGTAGATTTAGAGCTAGCCACTCAATTCATTACCTTTATTTTTGTTTTAAGGAGAACAAAGTAAGACAAAATCCCTTTTCTCTTATAAAAAGAAAAGAAACTTGAAATAGCACTGTGTAGTATCTCTTGCATGCAGAATTAAAGATAGGTCAGAAGAATTATTAACATGTAGTATGAGGCTGAGGAGGTAATTCATATAGTTCATAGTGAATATCTTCTATATATTCCATATTTCTGTCGAACAGTACAGTGTCACATTGCTCTTCACTGCTGGGAGGCAGATCAGCAGACTTGTGTTTTGAAGAGTCAAAAATGTAAGGGAAATCATTTGAGCCTGGAAGATACTGGAGTATGTGTTTACTGTCAGAGCCAAGGCTAAATCAGATACATCTTCTGGGGAAAAAAAGTAGAAGTTTTGCCTTGAGTTCTTTTACACTTTCCGAAAACATAAACATGAAACGTTTTTTACGTCTGTAGTGTTTAGGAGAGAAAGATGGTACAGTTTAGCCTTATCATTGAGTGACTAATTTGCCCATAATCTTCTGTTTTTTCAGAGATGAAATTGGAATAATGTCTTGTGATGACATTAGCAAATTTGGAAAGTCTGGAATAAAAGGTTCTGAGTCTCCAAGCTATTTTCTGGATCATGAAAGTGGGAAATACTACACCTTAATTGAAGGTGAGGGTCATCCTGTGGGGTCTGAGTATGAGCGAAGCAGAGCTGCTGGAGTGCGGAGAAGAGAAAAAACACCTACTCATGGTAGGCTAGACTTCCTGACACTCCTAAATTCACTAGATTAGCAAATTGCTTTGTTAACACTGTGTTATTTCCCAAAACTCTGCTGTTCTTTCTTAGACTATGACGTGGTCCTTGTGCATATCAGGCAAAAATGTCTGTAAAGATATACGTAGTATAACAAAGAACCAGCATAAAAACGTTACTTGTAAACTTATTCTGCAGTGTCTATTCTGAATGGTTGTGTCATGTTCTAATTTCCAGTCTTACTTACTACACAGCCTTTTTAATTTTTAAAAATTACATTGGTTCATCTTGAATTGTTTCCAGGAGATTTAAGGCCTGTTTCTATGCCTACTGAGTACACCTGGACAGGGGAGTCAAAAGAACAAAATGTGTACAAGAGGGGAAGCAGAGGTGAGTATTTTTTCTCTCTGCTCTTTTCCAATCATTTTTTGTTGCTGCTGTTTTCTAGGAAACATGAAAACAAATCATCACATCACATGAAACAAATGTTTTGGTGAATGTCACAGATAATCAGAGACCACACAGACTCTTTTTTATTTATTGTATTTGTATTTCTGAAAATTAAAAAGCTGGAATTACTTGTGAGGGATTTAATTTAATTCTATTATGAAGGAACGGAAATAGAAATTATAACATCCAGGTATATGCTGTTAACAGCCAGTCCTCATCTTTTCACTTCTGTATGAAAAGTTATTATAGATGCAAATAATAACCATTGAGACATATTTTGAGGAAAATGAATGAATATTGGAAACCGAATCGATAATTGTGCTACATTCACCTTTGCAATCCTCATTATACCAGCTTCTGCTGATTTCAGTGGGAATTGTGAATTTTGGAAGAAGTCTGGTGATAGCAGAGTACCTGAAGGCTTAAAAGAGTGGTGTTTCAAAGCATGAGTATAATTTCAGTTCTATTTGAAAGATGCAGCTTACAGTTTTTCTTTAATTCTCCATATTGTTGATGCTAAATATAAAATGCAGTAGTGGTTTTTTAAGAGAGGATGCCAGTTATCTTTCAACTTTATACCAACTCAAAAATTTGAGCACATACTATGCTGTTAGGAAATAGTTCAGAAAAAAATAGGTTATGTTGCTTTCCTCGTTCACTAGCATTTCCTTTCAAATAATTATAAATATGTATCTCTTCAGTAGCTTTATACTCTAAAAATGTGTCGATTTGTTGGTAGGTAAAATAGACTTTAAATCAGATTTTGTAGACTTGTCTATCTAATGTATGCAATCTGAAAATATTTTTGCCCTTAAAAATGAAAGGATTCTAATCTAAGCTTAATTGTGTAAAAATTCTGCAGTAGCCTTGGTATCTATTATCCACCTATCTGAAGAGATCATCACCAGGTACCTCTGCATAGGCTACAGCAGAAGAGAATTTTTCAGCTTACAGAATGCAATGTAAAACAGCACTAGAAATAAAAGCGAGCTACGTCTGTGTTGTCTCAGGCTGGGTTGCAACTGGAGAAGGGCTTTCATTCTGCTGTCCTTTTGGAAGGGTAGGCCTTTGAGATACCATTTGAGATGGTTTGAAATTCTTGCCATATTGAAGACATGTGACTTGTGCTGCCTGTCCCCTTTCCCTGTGGCATGTTGCTGTGCTTGTTAGTGGGCCACCACGCATTTCAGAGGATTTGTTTTTCGTGGCAAGTACTTTGAACCAAACTGGAATCAGTTGTGCTGCGTTTCTCTTGTGTTTCTTAAGTACCTTTTAGATGTCATTCAATTAAAGCAAACTTTATGTTATGACTTGTATTTGAAACACGGCACAACAGTACAAAAAGTTACCTAAGATTATAATAAGCTTCTGATAGAAACAAGCAAGGCTTTATTTTTAGCCTGTAACACATATAAATATTTAAGAAACCCAAATTTTCTTTTTCTTTCGTCTTCTTTCTTTTTTTTTTCTCCAACAACTGACTCTGAGAATTCTCTCCTGCGGTACCTGAGTGATGACAAGATCTTGGTGATCCAAGAAGAACCTTTGATGCAGAAAGACAACAAAAGGGACACAGGCCGTAGGTCAAGAAAAAAGGGCAAAAGCACAGGCAGCCCAAACTACCCCATTAGTCCATCTGTGCTAGCATCCACTATTAATGTGAGGCTTGAACCTGGACAGCAAGATGTCTTGAATTTCTCGCTAGCTGAAAACAATACAGTTCCGCTTTATCACGTAAGTACATAACTAAAAATTTTACTTCATGAAGTGAATGGAAAGAAATATATTTTTTTTCTTTCGGAACTGATAAAGGTATAACATCATGTTTTACATTTTAATACTGTGCTTTACATTCTAATTACTGCATTTTACGGTCAGAAAACTTAGCTTATGTATTTTGATAGTATTCACATAAGAACATTCCAGGCAGAATGGAAAAACATCAAGTGTTTGATATTAGATGCTTGAAGGAAAAATAGTGTTAGTTCCTCAGTCTGTGCTTAGCTAAAATCGATCCTGTTAGTCTTTCTAAGGTTCACATGTATCTCATGTTCCTCTCATGATGGTGATTAATGATAAATGAGCTCTTGTATTACATGTCCAGTAATGAGAATTGGTTCATTCTGATAATAGAGGAAGTATTTTGGAGTAAAGACAGTGGAGAGGATATAATTCAATGGGCTTCCACTAACTTGGAGGCAGTAAATCCATAGTAATTATTTCTTACATATGTGACTCATGTGAATATCCAATTCTTACAACTGCCATTAAAAAAAAGCAGTAGATTCTCGTGACTGTCAGCTAATACAAAATCTGGCTATATTGGTTTGGAAGCTCTGAAGTAATGAAAAGCCTCTGAGAGATCGATCCTCTCTCTCCATGCTTTGTGTGCAGATACTGTCTTTCATGGAAACGTTCCCATTGGCCCTAACATTTGGGAAGAGACCGCTCTATTCTTTTTCCTGGTGGCACAGAGTAGTACTTGCCAGGTGTTTTGTGCCCAAATATTAATCTTTTCAGTAGAGTCATGCTGAAAAATGAGCCTCATTCCCTTTCCGCAATCAGTAATGGAAGCTTTTCAAGTTATTTTCATTTTTTTCTAATGAAGGTGAATTTCCTCCTAGAAAATGCAGAACATGTGGAAAGTTTCTTCCACCTGTCTTGCATTTAGGGTTTCTAAATGATGAGTCTGTCACTGAGCAAAGTCTTGAGAGATGATTATATTTACATCAAGTATGAGAGCTGGGTAGAGTTTATCTAAGAGGATGTGTTGAAAATGTGGAGCCAGGCGATTCATCTCTGTTTCCTGTGAGCTATCAGTATTTCACAATGCAAAGTTTAGATACATTTCTTCTGCCACAGTACAAAGTAAGTTTCTCTTTTATTTGCTCCTTGACATGAGCGTTTGTAGAAAAGCAGAAAGAGCTCTTCCCCACCTTCTGATAGGTCCAGCAGATTTTTAGGTCAAGATTTTGACTGTCCAGTGGCAGATGTTTTGTGTGATCAGGCCCACAAAATAAAAGGAAATGATTTTAAATCCAGAAAGAACTATACCTAGTATACTAGGATGAATGACAAAATTACGTATATTGGCCAAAAAAGCAAAACACAGTGAATTAAGTATAGAAACGATGTTTAGGAATCCTCCTTCAGCTGTTATAATGTGACTATGAGAAGATGCATGGAAGAGAGTTATTCATGGCCTGGCTCAGTGGTGTCGATTGTTGTAGCAGTGTAAATGTTCTCCAGAACCTTTTTCGAGACAGGCTTTCTCAGTCCTTCAGGAGGTAGCTGTAGCAATCAAATATCCCAGGCACCTAGTCAAGTGCCTTATATTAGGAACCGAGTTGATAAATCTGAAGAGTTACTGTGACAAGCTGTGTGGGGTATTGCCAGTAAAAATCATTGGTATTAACTCCATCTTTATGCCCTGAAAAGTAAAGCAAAAAATTGTTTGACGTATCTACCCTGAAAAATAGTTACCAGAATGAGTATTTTGCCTAAATGCATATTGGCATTTTGCTATTGAAAAGAATAGCAGAGAGTTGTGGTTCTATTTAAAAATTTAGTTTTGAGTAGGTCATTAAATTTCCTTAATATCCAGCCATATTAGCAGGATATTCTTAAGTATTTCAGTGCATTTATTTACTAAAATAATGAGATATCTTATTAAGAAGACATTGTGCAGCCAGTAAGTCTAAGATTAATCTGAAGGTCCTTCAAAGCTTTACCTAATCAAATTATCATAAATCAACTTTTGCTACTTACTCATAAAAAAGTAATTTATTTAAGATCAGGTTAAGTTTGCTAACTTTCCTCTCCTAGTATGTTTTGTTGTTGTTTAGATCAGAATTTCAAACGAGGTGAAGGGTTTGTTTTGTTTTGAAAACAGAGATGATAGTATTAAATGGAATCTGAAGCCTCTTCAGTTAGGGGAAGGTGATAGTGTCTTGTGAGGAAACAAGTGCAGCAGGATGGAATGAAAATCAGATATTCTGTATCGTTCTGCCTTTGTTCTTTTCTTAAAGCGTACATATGTAATATACATTTTGAAAAGGCAGTAGCTGCAATTACCAGATACAAACATAAGTTTTACAAAATTGGTAATTGCATAGATTCACTACTAGATTAATGCTTTGGAAGCCATATGGATTTAGAACCTGGAATTAAACAATTAGACTGATTTCGTAAGTTGCTGTGAGGATGCAGTTAAAATGGATATTTAGGTAATGCATTATTGGCAGTATGCCCAGGATTTAAATTGATGCACAGAGCCATGCTGCAGTAAAACACTACTGTCAAGAAACACTGCCCCTTTCAGTATATATTCACAAATCTAAGGTTTGTGTCCTGACTTCTTTTGGTGTGGATGATTGTTGTTATTCAGTTCATTGTGTCTTTTATTAATCTTTTTCTTTAGCTGCTTAAATACTGAGTACCTGTTACACCAGTGAAAGTAAAAATTCCCATTCTGATAGTATCAAATACTCTCTATTGATTTACCATCACTTGAGACTGAAAAATGCAGTATCTGTTGTCTAGGACAATGATACAATCTGTGACATCCTCAAAGTACTCTAATAGGCAAAGTAAAAAAATGCAGCAAGTCTTACTGATTTAAGACATTGTTAGGGTATCTTTTTATGAATTTGTACTGTGAAAGCTGATGTGAATTGTTTAAATATTTGCTTAGAATGAGTTTCATGTTGTTTTTGAATTTCATGGTTTTTTATTAATCTTACTGATGTGCATTTCTATGATATGTGTCAGAAAATCTGAAGAATGGTCAATTACAATTAAACAGGCCACTACAATTAATCAGTAGAGTATTTGTTAGAACATCATTTCCTGGGTTTGCTAATGCTTCCCTGCAGTAGTGGCACTTTTTCCTAGGTAAGTCTTAAGTCATGAGGCAGATGCAAGTGTCAGGAAACTAAATCTGTTACTGCTTTGCTGAAATGTGCTCTCATAGTGGACTTAGGATGTACAGTAATAGAGTTAAAAACAGAATATGTTTTTATTTTGTACTAGCAGAGGTTTTTTTTTCTGAACTAAAGAATTAGGCAAGTAGGACTTCTGCACAATAGACCAAACTAATAATTGAAAATTTTCATTTTTCCTAATAAAACAAAAGGAGAAATATCTTAAGTGGTAACGCTCTGCCTTCAACTGTTGTTCAGGATTTTTAAAAACTCTAGCAAATTGTAAACTCTCTGCTGCTCCCTCACATGTTTTACTATGGGAACAAGCTTCGGTCTGAAAGGAATACTGGAGTTCCCAATCTTTAAATGCTCCAGGTGCTGAACTTTGTGACTCTGCAGCCTCTGGTGAGAGCTAGTTTCTCAAGTTCTGGATTTAACCTGCTGATTGCTGCATTAAATTATCAGATAGGATGGTGGAAAGGTCATCTGCCAGTTTCTGGCAATAGAAGTCCAGAGTCTGTATTCCACCTTGTAGCTGGGTATGTTCTGCAATGTGATATATCAAGAAATTGCATTATAAACTATCAAATTCCCTTTTTAATTAATATTCAGCATGCAAAAGACATTTATAGCATTCTCTTTGTAGTAAACCAGAGACCATGTCTGCTTCAGATCAGTCATTGTGAACATTGTAGCAGTGCTTGCTTTTTAGCTTCAAGATTCGTTGAAGCTGTGCAGTAGTGAGGGTTACTCAGGGATCCACAGTCGTTGCTTCACTTGCTGCTTGCGTTCTGCTGATCCCACAGAGATGGAATTGCACAGTGAAATAAAAGATGTTCGGATGTTCTTGGAGCTGGAGAAACCACGTTGACAAGTGGCATTCCGTACAGTGGTGTGTGTTGAGAGCTGAAATGTGGGCAGCTAAGCCAAGGAGGGATGTGATGCGTGTGCTGGCGTGTGCCAGGGGTTCCCTGTGCCTTTTGGAGGGTGAAAGGCAGCCTGTCCACTGCTCTCATAAAGACGTAAATAAAGAAGGCAGCTGGGGAGTAGGCAGCTCCGTATAACTGAAGGAGGAATCTTTTGTTGCTGATTTAGTGGGAAAAGTGCTCAGAATTCACTTCTCACTTCCTATTTTTGCAGAAAGAAAAGTCAGCTGTCAAAAGTTAACTGTCAAACATGGGAATAAATTCATTCTGAGATTTATTTCCTTTCTGACTTAGAATAATTTTTAACTTTGCTTTGTTTATATATAAGCATCTCTAACATGGACAACCTTTCCCTACTTTGCAGGTATCTTGCAGAATCACTTTGAGGACAATTAGGAAGCTGGCAGATCAGAGAAGCTAATATGAGCTCTCTTAGTTTCTGTCACTTCAGACTGATTCTTTCCAGTTCAGGCGAGCTTTATTTGCACTGTTTGGTGTAGAAGTGTCTTGGGGTTTATCCAAGTAAACCCCAAATGATGGGGTACATCATTTTGGAATAGGTCCCAAAATCTTGTGTTGAAATTCTACCTATTTGGAGAGGTCATAGAGGTCTACGACTGATGTATTTGCAGCGGCCCGTGAGATCTTACTCAGTAATTTAGTCAAAACACAAGCTATTTAATTCTGTTTGCTTACAAATGTTCAGGCTACCTTGTTTCGTTGTGTTCCTTAAACTGTTTGTTATGTGTATATGTATAAATATATATGCATATAAACTGTTATTTTAGAATGATTTATAGCAAAGCAGAAACAATATATCTTTATCCAAACAGTAACCATGTTTTTCTAATTATTTTTACTGTATTAGAACGTAGTCAAACTAAGCTCTTCTCCAGCCTTCAAATTAACTAACTACCAACTAAAATTAGCAAATGAAGCATTCATTTACCTCCTGTGTCCTCATCTGTAAATTCCAATTTCTAAAACTTTCTGAAGCCCTTGAAGATAAAAGTGACAATAGATTTGTGATTTACTGCACTATGTTGTTCTAGGAGACTAAAAATTTAGTTTTATTATGTCTTACTTCTGGCTAGAAAAAAACAAAAATGCTGTTTTTTATACGTAGACTAAAGATAATAAGCAGCCATATTAACTGACCTGAATCAGCGTTACATAGTAAATGAATATATAAATATTTATATATTTAATAATAAACTAATAAAAACTATTAATAAACATATGGCATACACATAAAATATATTAATAGATAAAAAATAATAATGTGTATATTGACTAAATAAACTATAATGCTGTTATAACAGCAGTAGCGCCTGGGGATTCACGGTGCAGAAGAAGACACGATGTCCAGGTTTGCCGTCTCGTGTTCTCTGCAGCACCCGCGCGAGCCCGTGCGGTTGGTGGGGCCACGCGGGGTGTTCAGGAAGCGGCGCCAGGCGCGCTCCGCTCTGCTCTGCTCCGCTCTGCTCTGCTCTGCTCTGAGGTTTCCTTCTCGCTCGCCGCCTCAGGCTGAGGCCGGGCTCCCTCCCCTCGGCCTTCGCCGCCGCTCGTCGCCCTGCCCAGCAAAACAAGGAGCAGGACTCCATTGAGGAGGACACGAGGCCTGGTTGGAGTCTCCGGAAAGAGCTCCGTCCTGTTCCGGGCAAGGCCTTGGGTGAGCTGCAGCGTGAGCAGTCAGGGCCGTGAGAGGAAGGAAGGGAAAGAAGCCCATGGCTTTTCCCCTGCCCCGTGTAACTCCTCCAAGTTGCTTGCATCCATTTTCCCTTCCAGTGGCATCCTGCTCAGCAGGATCGTTCCTGAGTGTTTTCCTGCATGTTGGATGTTTCTAATTTTTCTCAGCATGGAAGAATAATTGTGCTTCTTGATGGTACAAAGTTACAATTAAAAAACACATGCTGTCTCTAACAGCATAGTGTCATGTAATTGGATTTCCAGGTTTATTAGGTATCTGCATCTGTGTTTTCAGGAAGAATTTCTCTAAATTTTCATATGAAATCTGTAAAACTGTGAAATCTTGTAGTTTCTAAGCATTTCATAAGCATTAAATTCTATCTTGTTTCTACAGTATTTCTCCAATAAATAAACCTCAGTTGTTAGATACAACTGAGTCATCCTTTAGCGATTTTTTCAGAACACTTTTTAACATCATGTATACCAGTGCTAATTTCTTTTTTTACATATAAACTATTTCCTACAAATGGAATTTCCATTCTGTTAAAATTTTTGCTGCTTTCTCTGTTACCTGCTGTGTGCTGACAACATAATACTCATCATGCATCTCATAATTAACAATTTTGAGTGGATATTTTTCTTCTGTCCTTCAATTTTTATAACCCTCCTGATTTTTCCTTTAGCATAGACACTGAGTGCCTCTTTGCACGGCAGGTGCGTGTAGCTTGCATGAAATTATTTCCTGTCTCTCCCCTCAGTGAGCGGAAGAAAAACCTCAGAGGTTTTGTGTTTTTAGCTGAGTTCAATAATTTTACAAGCGTTAGGCCTTCAGTCAGTTAAGCATCAGCATACTGAACTAGAGATAAGTAAAGTCGCTGGCAGCAAGGGTGCTGGTTCATGCTTGAAAAAGCATTAATGTCAAGAAACATTTAGGATAATGAAAGCAAGTGTTAAGGAGATTGTGGAAGAAATAACGTTTGTAGTGCATAAAATACCTGAGTGTAGAAGAAAAATATTTATAATAAAGGTACAAGAAAAGCAGGGATGGCATCTGAGTTATTTGACCAATGAGGATTTATTCAGATTAGCAATTTTTATTAACAAAATATTTTAGTCTCTTCTGTTTTTAACTAAGAAAATACTTTTTAAAAATTCTGTATTATTCTGCAGTTCAAATTTTTTTTTTTGTAATGTATATAATTTCTTCTTAGAAAAAACTGTATTTATAAAATACTGATTCAGTAAATTAATTTCAGGATTACTAGTTATTCATAGAAATTTCAGGGAAATAGGAATTTCCTCCAGATTTTGTTTGGGACAGGATTATCGTGTCTTAGACTATGCAGGCCTTAATATCCTCTCATTTCTTCTCATGTAAGTCAGATGTAGATCCACTGAAATCCCTGGCTACATAAATTTGAAGTTAATCCCAAATAAGGATGTCTGGAACACGGGATTGCTATTTTCATAGGGTCTTTGTAGAGCTTTCAGGAAGAAAACTAATTGCACCCTTTGGAATTTTACTGAACTCTCAAGCTACTGAAATTCCAGTATGTGAGACTTATTTGCTTGATCATGTGGGTACGTAGTAACAAATCCACAGCTTTATTTCCAGGAAAAAGAGAATGTGTTGGCTACTAGCTTGCTTTTGGGAAAGTCTTCCATCTTCTCTGCCATGCAGCACGTCTGGTTTCTGAGAATCTGTATGACTGAAACGTGGCAATAGCCCTGGGCTACAGTGAGATCCATGGTCTGCAGCAGAATAAAGTGAGAGAAAGTCAGGAGCAGAGTTGTGTCATTTAAAACATAAATATATTTTAAATAATCATACCAAATATTTGTTGCCTCTTTTTAATTAAAAAATATATTCTTCTTGATTTTCCTAAATTTCAATGAATTTAAAATTAAGTTGTAATTTTGAATATGCTGTGAGTAGTTGAGCAATGCATGGATAGTTTTTCTCCCACTGTCATAAAGCTACTGCAAAGCTTCTCTTAGTACAGGTGTTTTGTTTGGTGGTGGTTAGGTTAATTGTATCTTTGAAAATTAATGCTAGTGCAAAAAAATGGGTGTCAAAAAAAACTTCTAGAAAAAAGTTTTAACAGAAACACATTTAAGTGTTCAAATTTAATATCTGCAAGTTCACAATATCCAAATAGTTGATTGCAGTTGTACTAATGGAATACCTTTCGTCAGAAGAGATCTTGGAGCTGTTACCCATCCATAGGCATCCCTTGTACATTTTTTTGGGAGGAAACAAGTGAGTAATGGGCAGCTCTTTGATGCTAGCGCAAGTCGATAGTGCTGGTAGTGACAGGAAGGTGGCCAGGGTTGCATGGCAGGAGGGGGTGCATGGCAAGTGTGAGATGAGGCCTGTTGGGAGAGAAAGGGAGTAAACCCTGCTTTTACTTTGGCAACAGTTTTAAAAAAGGAAAGTCCTTTGCCAATTAAGAATTAGAATGGGAAATGGTTAAACTGACTAAATGACCTTTCCACTTTTCAGTCTCTAAAATCAAGGTACTAGAAGGAAGAAGCTTGTGAGAAGAAAATCTTTGATCCTTGCAACATGAATAAATTGCATCTTGATAACAGTAGCACGGGTAATGTTGCTGCCATTAAATTCATTTACTAGGTTGGCCAGGCCGTTTATTTCCCTGGATTGTCCCCCAGGCATAAACAACTACACAACCTCTCCCAACATCCTGTAGCAAGCTTAAGATCTGTGATAAAATAATTTTAAAAATCACAACTATAGGAAGAATATGAGTGCAGGGAATGCAATATTACCATTCCTAAGGTATAGGCTGTTATGCACTGTATAAAGAATGGCAAAGGGAGAAAATGTCTTCCTGATCCTGTGTTAGATGATTAGTGTAATCCTGCTGCATGCAAGCAAGTGACAAACAGAGCTCCTCAGAGGTTGTATTACTGTGGTGTCAGCATCCCTTCCCAAATTATTAGGTATTAACAGGGTAAGTTGATCTCTTAAGGTTTTCCCTTGCTACAAGTGGTAAGCAAGTCATCTACTATATATGGTAAAAAGCACAGCTAGAGAGAGTAATGATAGTGAAACACAAACGCTGTGTGTCATAAAAGAAGTCTGCTTCCTGTATGGTGCTTCAGAGAGGATTCTGAGTCAAAAGATTTTTTCAGTGCAGTTTGCACCATTTATAAAGAAGCCTTCATAGATTTTAAAATACACATTTTTGTGATTTCAAGATGACAGTTTACTGGTTTTTAGCTGTGGGAGAACAAAAAGTCCTCCAGAACTTTTTGTTGAATATGAGAGCCTGCAGATTCTTTCTTATTATAGATTGTTTCTAAGAGACACAGGTTCATTTATGAACCTTAAATGAGTAACTCAGTGGAGTAAAGCTGTGTGAGAAAGTTAAGCAGTAAGGAAAATTTTGCTGACAGGTTTGTTCTTGTTCTTGAAATCCTGTACGGTTTCTGTTTCTGAAATGCTGTTTTTTAGTATGTCTTTTACCGAGTCCTAGAGACTACGTGATTTTAGTGCCTTTTTTTACTTGAAAGAGCTTTAATAACAATTATATAGCGGCTGAAACTATTTTGTAAGTGCTGATGCAAATTACGTTAAACAGTATCTTCGTTGTAAAATAATACTTAATTGGAAATTAAAATAAATTTTCAGTTTCCTTTTCCATAGAGTTACGGAATGACTGGTGTGGTTTATTTCTGTGACTTCTGCTGCTGCATTTACCATGATGCTGAGTGCACCAAGGAAGTATCCTCTTTAAGCTGTGCTTAACACTATTTGTTGTTTTTCTACAGAGAGCAGGGGACACGGTCAGCGGAGATACTGAAAGGTAATATCTTTTGTCAATTCATATTTAAATACATACGTAACCTATATATATAAATTACATTGAATTGTGTATTTCTAGCAATAAAGTTGCAATGTTTGAAGAGTATTATGGTTTTAGTGAGAAAAGCATTAAAATGACTTAGTAAATGTCATAAGTCTTCCACTTGGTGATTATATCAAATATGAATATAGATTATTTATAAAATGAGGTTGATTTTTCTTTATGAAAAATACTTCATATGTATTCTTCAAAAAGCTTACTGAAAAAAAAAAGCTGGTTGAGACAGTACTAACATGTTGGTGTCCCCTGCCTTTTTTTTTAAGCTTTTGAAATTAACTCTTTCAGAATCACTCTAAGGATGAAAAGCCTCATGTAACTGTCTAGCACAATTCTGACAGGGAGATCATTTTTCAATTAATACTAATGTATGGATGCTACTTCAGGATGTATAAACGTTACTTTTTGTGATTGTCGCGCCAACTTATTAAATTCCCAGATTCTCAGAATGTAGATTTCATCTTGTCTCTTATCTTTCACTTCAATCAATTCTGAACATGGTAGTGATTTTGTCAATGTTGCCATTGTAGTGGCAACACTACACCAATGTACAAAGTAGAATATAAAATTTTCAAATAGCAGATATGGGGTATCATGGAATGTCATAATTAAGGCTAATTGGAAATTACTTATATGTATAAATACACTTTTTAAGGTGTTTTCATTCTCTAAATGATCTAAACCTGTTTTAAGAAGCTAAACCTTACACTGGATAGGAAATAATTAATTATAATTAATAATTAATCTTCCTCAAATTTAGAGTGCTTTCACCAATCTAACTGATTTAAAATCAATGACTGTTTTCTTCATGTGGTATAAACTTTACTGTAAGTGGTCTTCAGTGGTGTAAATTTCACTGCGTTACAGCTAGAATTTTGAGGTACAGCAATTATTATGGTCCCATGTCACCTTTAATGACAAGTCGCCTAATATCTAAGGTTTCAAGGTTGTCAATGTTTTATGTGTGTATACATGCTAAAAGAAAGAACGTAATTCTTTTCAAAGGCAGTTGCCAGTGCTAAGAACTTAACCAATGTTGGCTGAGTTTTTGTATGCTGTACTTGCTTAAAATAGCATTCAACTAACTTCAGGAGCCCTGTTACCACAGGGGAAAATAGGTTAGAAAGAATTTTTCTGGGATCAAATTCTACTTCCTCAAATAAGATCATCTTTTCATTTTTTTTAGTGAAGTAGAAGTCTAATCTGCTAAATACAGTTTCTTAATTTTGCAATAAATAACTGAAGTGCCACTCTGTATTTGGTCTGAATTCTTACCAAGAGTGGCATCCATCTTACATACAAAGGGTTATACGAGGAAATAAAAGGGCATATTTATCAGTCTCTGTAAATAACCAAGCCCTTTACTGGATGTTGTCTGTAAGTTTTGCCCTTGTTTTCTGTAAGTCTTACCTACTTAACTGTTTTTGTTTAGTCTCCTCTTCCAGGACTTTCATGCCAGATGATTCTGTCCTTTGTTTTTTCCCTCACATTTGCTACTTTTTCCTTTGTTGTCACCCCCTTCCCATCCTTCTTCCTTCCAAAATGTCTACTCCTTCTTTATGTTTTCTCTTAGTCATCTCCCTGCGACAGAAGGAAAACAGAGAGCCGAAATAAGGTCCCCTACTTCCCATCCCTCTCTGTTATCCTTCCCTATGCCCTGGTTTCTTGCATTCACAAGGGAGTTTTGTTCTTCCCCTAACAAGGCAGGCTTAACGACAGTCCAAGTGAAACATTTTTGGTGGATGTGACAAAAGTTGCTGCTGAACATCTTCTGAGAGATCCTTTGAAGCACATGGGTTGATGAAATTTTGGCAAATTTGGGGGATGAGCAAAAGTGTATTCTTCTATAGAATGACTCTGAAGTTTCTGAAGAGCTTAGAAACAAAAGAAAAATATTTGAGCTTAAAATTGACTGAAATATGCACAGTTAGGAAATTTTATCCCTAGCAGTTGCATTTTTGGCGCGCTGGAGACAAACTGTGTGGGTAGATTCACATATTTGAATGAAATTGCATTGACTTCATTAATTAATGAAGTTGTGAATACATAAAGCAATGAGTACAGTGGCCTGAGCAGTTTCCTTGATATGATTGCATCCATTGTTCAAAAAGAAATTAAAAAGCCAAAAACAAAAGCAATGCTGGTTGCATACAGAATAATAACCCACATGCTGCAGGGACTGTACAATGAAAACTCCAGCAGCTGTGTGAGAAATATATGATTACAGAGCATTGCTCTGTCTAGCCTTTTAAACACTTCGAATAGAATGTAAAACAAGTGTAATACCCTCTTTTAATCCCGTTTTTTATATACTTAAGCATAAGAAGAACTAGGTATTTCTGAATTAAACTTCCATTTTCTCTTCCATACGCTTCTGGCACATCTGCATTGCTTATTTGGCACAGCTCTATGATCAGGGTTAGGCTTTGAGCATGTGTGCTAACCACCCGTGCCATTCACTTTGAAGATCCTGTCTAGTCACAAATAAAGCTCTACCTGTACCTGATCAGTGGCAGTCATAGAGCTCATAATCTGAGCTCTATTATTAAGTCATATTGTGATATGTATGTATATATTTGTGCATGTATATGTGTGAATGCACACATGCACATGTATATATCGTTAGTATTGATAGAAAAATAGGGCAGCCATAAGGAAATGCAGACTTCGGATCTGAGCAGGTGACCTGATTAAAGAAATTACCCTTTGCCATTGGACGTACAAACACCAAGTGTGTGGTTGGTGGTAGGAAAGCAAGCTAAATTAAATGCTTCCTCAAAAAGCAGCTAATTTGTTTTCCTTTTCATTGGAAAAGTTAGAATTGTGACTGTTTCTCAGTTGAGAAAGTAGCAGTGTGCATCTGGCGCGTCCCCTGGACTGCTGCGGCTGTTCTGCAAGCAAACATCTGACAGTATGCACAGCATTGCTCCTTGTGCTCTTTGAACTTCACTTTAGGAGAAGAAAAATCCTAGTAATAGGAAGTCTTGACATCTGCGGGCTCTGGACGTGTGTGAATAACACAACCATGACGTTGGTGCACAGACCATGGGTCCTAAGATCTTACTGTGCTTCTCTCCATCAGAGAAGACATAAAAGAATTGCATCACTGCAGCATTTTATAGCTGCTTGTTGGGTAAACAATTTTATGTTTGTTACTTTATGATTATTTGCACAATTTCCATGTGAAAGTAAAGCTGGGGTATTTTTCATAACACGTCCTTGTAAGTGTTAGTAATTTAAGAAGGATTTCTCTATTTGTAGCTAATGCTGGAGAGGTAAGAGGAGACAAATAATTTAAAAATAATGTTTTACATTGGTATTGTTTCATCAGGTTTGCATGTACATACATGCTTATATTGTAGTTAATGCTGAAAAGTGCAGATATATCTGAGGTAGCTCAAATACTGGCTGATATGTGAGGTATCAAGTGATACAGCCCATAGTGTGGTTCTGAGCCAGTACTGGAGTCAGCGCGGAGTTGAGAAGGGATTTCAAGTGTCTCTAGGAAATCCTCAAGTAATGGATTTACCTTGAGCATTCACTTGCTGTGGTGGGAAGATGTTACATAATTTACAGAAGTTATAATAGGCACATTAAACATAAATCATGAATCCAAGCAAGTTGTTTGGGGAACAACACAGTTGTATCATTACTGCATTCCTCCAACCAGGTAAATATATCCTATATCCAGAATTCTGTTTATGGTACTGGTTTTGTTTTGTCTTTTTGAACCAGCAATAAGTCACTTGCACATAAGGTTCAATATTTGCTCCAGTTCTGCTGCAAGTACTTTAGGAAAGAAGCACAGTCAGCAATAGATATATAAGGCAGAAAGAGAACAGTTGGTTTCAGGTCTTCTAGGCAGCGTATAATTGCTCAATGTCAGGAGGTGGAAAACTAGGAACATGACTGAAGTGAGGGTTTAAATAGAAAAGCTATTTCTTCTAGATCCTGTCAAATCTCTGAAGAGTTTTGAACAGTGTAAGGCCATGCTTGTGGTTGATGAAAGAAACAAGTTCAATATAAAACAAACAAAATACTTATTTTCTTTTATACTGTATCAGTGCTATATCTGAACAAAGGAACAAAAAAATTAATGACTTGTTAATCTATGATGTCCTTGAACTTGAGCTGCAACCAGATTGCACTTAATGGAATTCAGAATGTGACACACAAAGGTTGAAGAGGGTTTTGCATGCCCCTTAGAGCTCGAGGTTTCCATCTCCCAAGTATGTGCTAAGCAGAAAAGAGCAGGGTGACAGGTGTGCCATTTTGCAGTTGTTTATAGTTGCTGTGGATCGATGGAGTTGTTAATCAAGCTCCGTGTGTTCTGGATCCCCAGCTGCTTCTAAATATCCAGGTGGCAGCAGGGACTAGCTCGACTTTCAAGTGCAGACTTCACTGTAGTCCATAATGTTTAACCAGCAGCTTCCAAATTACCTCTTGAATCGTCTGTGCCATGTACTTGAGATCCTGCATTTACAGAACGTTGGGAAGCAGGAGTCATCCTGTAGACAGGAGTGTCCCCAGACTCCGTGTACATGGACTGCAGCTAAACAGGGAGAGCCGGGAAAGGCCACGAGCCGGAATGGGCAGCGCGCCTTGTGCTGACAGAACAGAGCAAGGGGCAGCTGCCCAGCACTTCATACTGGGCATCTCTTCTGGAGTAAGGTCTAGCAAATATAAATAAAAAAATCAGAATACCGCGTGTTCCCCTGTTTGGCAAAATAATAAATACAAATCAGAGAAGTGATTAGCATCGAAAATAATTTGTCAATTAATGATAAAAATATTAGCAGCTAGGTATAAGAGGTATAATTTATTACTTATATTTTATAATTCTGTCCAAATGCTAGACAAGGCAGTAGCTAATCAGAGGCATTTAACAAAAAAGACTTTAACAAAGTAGATTTTAAGTATTACCCATATCAAAAAGTAGGTGAAAGATGAGTTATGTTCAAGGTAATTATTCTTGTTTCTGGACTGTATTCATGGCTATCATTTGGGATTTATTATCTCTGTCCTTTCACCTGCGGAGAAGCCAAAACGATAGCAATCCAGTAAGCTACTGAAAAGTACTCAGTTTGTTCTGATACAGTTAACTTTAATGATGGATTTAATGACCCTGAAGGTAGTAGAGAATTGAGATTTTGGAGCTGAGAGGACTGGTAATTTGTGAGAGACATTTTATCTGGCTTTTTTTTGAGTAGTGCTTATGAGATCAAGGTATGGTTAAATTGCTCTGCAGTTGGTTTAAAGTGTTGGAATTCCTTGCAGTAGATACTGTCTAAATTTTACAAGCTCAAAACTATTATATTGTAGTTTACGGGGTAATTAAAGATGTGTTATTATCTTTATGTGGTGGAAAATGAAAACATGTTCCTTGAAAGGAAGAGAGGAATGAGTGTAAAAGTGGCCATGATGTTCGCACTTGTTTAGCGATGCTTAATTTATGAAGAAATAATTAACACTATCACTGTTCATTAACAGTGGATTTTTTTTGCATGAATAGAAAATATAGGATATTCAGAATGCTAGTGATGATCTTAAATGGATGTAATGGCTCTGATACCAAGAATGGAGAGATGTATTCAGCTGCACTGTTAATTTGATATATTCAGTGCTGGCTGCGAGACAGTTCTCAGCATTCACTGGAAGTATTTTAGTAGGTGGATGTGATTTCCTGATTCTTGCTTTATCGAATACAGTGGACTGTAGTACTTTATACTGCTCTCCCTGATATTTCTGTGTTTTTTCTTTCTAATTTATTTTCCAGAGTTATTAGTATCTTCCTAATCATAAATTGTCTGTCTTCGCTTGAGATCCTGCTGACAGACCTCACCCGTAGACTCGTGCTGTTATTTGTGTGTCCTGTAAGGTGCAGGCTGGGAGCTCTCACACCAGCCGAGTCCCGCAGGTTCTTAGGGGTTACTGCCACCTGCGTCAAAGCCGCTTCCATCTTTGCTTAATTTTGTTCAGCTTTTTACTTTTGCTCCACGTTCTGCCTCATCATTGTAACTGAACACTAACAGTACATTTGTGTACTAACAGTACATAATGCTCCAGAAATGGAGCATTAATGCCAAAATCTGCCTTGCAACAGTTTTGGTCATCTGTCCAAAATGCCCTTAACCGAATGCTGCAGTTGGACTTGTTTGTTTTTTCAGCTTTTTTCTTCCAATCCTTGTAAGGTGCAAACAACTCAGAACTGCTAAGTCTTGCCTATTACTTTCATAATTTTAATGTTACAAATGTCATCTCTTCACTGCAGTCTGGAAATTTTTGTTGACCGAGCACCCTGCAACTGAAAATGCAGTAGTTTTTACTGGTAAATTTGATATATATGATATTTGATATGTTCTAATAACAGTGGAAATCATCAAATCATAAAATGCCCATTTTTTTCTATTAGTGAATTGTGACAACATATTCTTCATTACTGCTGTAATTATGGGCAGGAGAACTTGAAAATACATTAATATTCATAAGCCCTCACCCCTCCTCCTTATTTTTCTTTTTTAAAACTTCCTCGCTTCTTTTCCTAGTCTTATGCTCTCCTCCGTCCATATGACATATGGAAAGTACTCATGTTTTTAAGTTTTCCCTCCACACCTCTGCTTTTTCTTCCTTTTTTGAAAGAGGACACGACATGTATAAGAATTTCTGTGTCAGATCAGGCCAGAGTTCACCCTGGCTCAATGTCCTGTTTCCATCAATAGCCAATAGTAGCTGCAGTTATGTAAGAACAGGCTTGTGGTTAAAACAAACAAAAAAAAAAACCCAAAGCATCAGGGTTCTCTTTTGTTCTCTTGCCTGGAGAACTCCAGCAGAGTACTCGGATATGCCATATGTAGCGTTTTTGTGTTGTAACTTTAATTTAATCCATGTAAATTTTTGATAGCTGCATCCTGTAACACAGAGTTCAATAATGGCAACTCCATGCCAGTAAAAAATAGCAAGTTCAAAACAAACAAGAGAAGCTAACTGCAAATTTAATATAGGTTAGACAATTCCTTTATCCAAGGAAAGTATGAATGTGTTTTTTCCTTATTTACTCTTTTTGCACTAGTCCTGAGTTCATAAACTGCCTCAGTGTTGCCTTTGGTTGTCTTCAGAGAGACAGATGGCTGAGGAGAAGAAATCTGCTTAGTTTGTGCAAAAGTTGCTATGTAGGATCATAGAATGTGTAACAGTTAAAATAAAGTTAAAATAAGAAAAAGCTTTGCAATCGTAGTAAATGAATACGACTCCTGGAATCTACAAAGTAGTTATTTGGCATTCTTTTCAAAATGGTTGAAAGACTTCCATAAATATGAAAAACTGTTGAAACTGTAAAATACACTGATAATTGCATGATTTTAGCTCACTGAACAAAAATGATCAGACATATTTCCTGTTTGGGGTCACCAGATGGAATTTGGTGAACACCTTTTTATTAAAAGTAATTACAACTATTTTCTGTGAAAATTATCAGAAATAAATCATAGAATCAATGTACATTTTGATCATTCCGGTGATTCTTTTGTAATCTTCCTGGCTTTTTTCTATCCTCTGTGAGGTGAAGGAAAAGAACTGTGAGTGCTGAAAATTTCAGAGCACCGCTGGTTAGTCTGAGCCTTGGTGACAACCCTCGCTATTGCGGCATTTCAAAGGAAGTTAGAAAGAACACTGCTGCTAAGTTTGTTGAGCAAGGTGATTCTGTCCACAGGGTTTGTATGAGAAAGGTGTGCAGAAAATCTGCTCTTAATAACACCAGAATTCAGAAAGTGGCCTATTGAAGAGGCACTGGTTCAGTGGTTTCCTTTTCTGCCATACCATGTACAGACTATTGCAGTGTCGGAACACTGAGTGTTTGTGTTCAGAAAATCTCTGATAGTTTCTGAAGTGAAATTTTGCCTGGGCCTTCCCAAAGATACATAGTTCCCAACTGCATTCTGCTAAAAGCTTTCTTGCAATTAAGCAGAATTAAGCAGTATGGTAGTTTTGCTAATGCATTGATACTGACGTTAAAAAGCAAAATGACCATAGCAGCTGGGGCCGGCTCTGGACTTGCTTTGGGAAAGGTTAGTGGGTGTTCATTTTCTAGCTAGAGTCAACTTCTCCACACCATCATCTTTGTGAAATCTTGGCATATCAGTTCCGATAGGTATTTGCAAACTAATATATTTTAAAAGTATTAAATGTTCTTTGAAAATGGGTAAGTGTC
This sequence comes from Tinamus guttatus, assembly GCF_059628265.1. Taxonomy (NCBI): domain Eukaryota; kingdom Metazoa; phylum Chordata; class Aves; order Tinamiformes; family Tinamidae; genus Tinamus; species Tinamus guttatus. The sequence goes on along the minus strand of NW_028288821.1, from coordinate 12,872,281 downwards.
CAAAGCAGTAAGTTTTCAAGCAGCATATTTTACATGTTTCTGAAGCACAATTAAATTTGTAGGTGTATATATAGAAATACATAGAACTTATGTGCAAATGCATTAATTCAGATTTTTTTTCTCTATTTTTTCTTTCTTCCTCTGTTCTAGATGTGCTAGTTCTGCAATTGACCGTCACGGAAGCACATCCATGAGGAAGGTAATCAATTAGAACAGTACTTAAAACAGAAATCCCCAACAATTCTATTCATTGTCATATTTCCAAAGATACTTTAGGTATTGCAGACTTGGAAATTTGTCTATATTAAAAAAAAAAAAAAGAATAATTTACATATTCAGAAAAGCATCTAGTGCAGCCATAGCATGTCAGTGTGTATGTAGTGCATTTCAGTATGTTTGATGGGAGCTTAAGTATGTGTTTTGAGGTAAATTCCAGTTTAGGGAAGAGAACTGTAAAAAAGCCTAGATTGGAAAGGAACTGAGCGGGTAGTTTGCTTTGAAGGTAAAGAGATTTTAAAAATCCAAATATATGGGGATAGCATGCATGCTATAATGAGATAAGAGATTACGGTTTTTCAAGACTTTTACAGAACTAGTTTTGAAGATCTTTTTAAGATCTTAGATGTTACTATTTTTTATAATTTAGTATTTTGAAAAAATTTTATATGAGGAATAACAGAATGTTTTTTTTTAGAGAGTGCTTGTTTCTGCGTTACAGTTTAGCACTTGTTTCACGACGTAGGAGTGAAGAGTTTGTCTTTGAACTTTGTCTTGGTTTCTTCCTGTCTGAGAAGTCTGGTGCTCATTCTCGTTAGCTGCAGTACAGGGAGGGTTTTCATCTGTCTGTGTAAACCATGGAGTTGTGCCTTTTGCCATGTGTTAGATGTTGCTCTGCCCTTTAAGTTCTTGCTCAGTGAAACGAAAGACCAGTGATGAAAGATCTGTGATCACTGATGGGAGACCACTGGAGGAAGATGTGTGGTTAAATTTTCTGGTGTTTGTGAAAACTTGCAGTTGTGTTATTGATAATGTGACTCTAATCTCTACTTGTCTGCTGCCATCATTGAAAAAAACACTTGAAACTGTGGCTGTCCTTTGGGATTAAGGCACTGTAAATAATATTGTATTAGACATACACTGAGGAACCAAGTGCTGCGTGCCCTGTGTTGTGTGTACTTTGCAAATGAACGTGCTGATTGCTTTCTTTGAAACATTTTGATGTTTTTAAGTAAAACCTCATGAGGCTCAAAATAGCGAAGGTATGTGCAACCGGATTTGCATTAATAGGATTGCTTCCCTTCATCTTGGCAAGTAACTTAATTGCTAGTTTCCAGGGAATTCTTTAAATACAGCGTAACTCTTCATTTTGGCAATCCTGTGGCAAACAAACAAAACTCTTACTGCTTCACTGTAGTTATGCTGAGATACCCCTGCTTCAGCTTCGTGTAGCAGAGCTGCTGCTCTATCACATTTTTTTCCACGACATGTTGAGCTGTGGGAGAGATTGCATTTCGTTTAACATCATACTCTGTGTCGTGGTTTTGCGATGAGAACTTAAATACTGACAACCACAGTGTGTTATCACATCATCTGTTTGTTCTCCATAGCAACTTTCAGTCATTTTGAAGTTGCAAACTCTGATTGTTTTCTTACACTGCTTGCCAGTATTATTTTATCTACTAGAATATGAAGTTTGTAAGTTAGCATTGCTAATTAAGCTTTTGTTCCCAAGATAATGCAAAGCTTTTACTTTCTATGGTTTTCTTGCTTTTTAATGCATTTGTAAAGCATGCACAGAAAATATAGCAAGACCAATGAACTTGCATTTTTGAGAGTTGTTAATGTTTTCAGCTCCTCTTGGTCTTTTTTTTTGTGCCTGAATTTTCATTATTTTTAAAACTCGTACTGAATCATATACACCAGTTTGTTGTATCTTAGTGTGAACATCTCTAGTTCACTTAAAAAATGACTTCATCCAGCTTGTTTGTTTTTTTCTTGCAGTTCTTTAGGAAAGAATCACACTGTGATTGTTTTGGAACTGTGCTTTAATTGTAGGGAACTCATTCTTCATCGCAGTATTTATCAGCGTAAATTGTGGACAGGTTTGGTGATGTCTGGTACAGGAGTGGGTACCTGCATTTCTGTGCGCAAGGAGGCACGCGGAGCAGATCGTTTGAGTCACAGTCACTGTAGTGTTCCAGCTGGCACTGTATAGCCAACCAGTACTGCGGTGACACAGTGCGTTGATAAATGTGACAAAGTTGCTGTGTATCTTCAATACCTTCTCAAAGCTATCCCTTTCTTCCCATTTTTCTGCCTGCTTCCCACCATATTTCCTAGAGTGCAGCAGCAAGTATAATTGGTCTTTTCTCTGTCTTCTCTAATGCTCAAAAAAGATAAATTGGAAGCTGTTCATGTTCTCCATTTGCTGCCTTGCACCAATATAATGCACATACATATACAGAACTTGTCATGTGTCAAAGTTAGTGTATCTTGTGTGAAGCATTCATGAAGTGCTTTCCCAGGAGAATAGTGTAAGAAGCTCCGGGGAAGGAATGCTGAGCTCAGAGGGAGCTGTGGACGTGCAAGCTGGGCTGCTCCGCGCCAGCTCCCTCTGGCCACAGAGTTGGTCATTAACACAAGGCGTTAGAGGCTGTCCTTGCCGTTCAGTGTAGCACGTTGGATATCTTACAGAAGGGTTACAGATAGGACTCTGCATATGCAAAACATCTCCCTCTGTTTTTATTCAAAATAAAACTTAGCCTATGCTTCTCCAGTAATTGAAAGTCTATTTTCAGATGCTGCTTTTTATAGAACTTAAATGATAATCTTCCACTTCCTTAAATATTAATTGAAACAAGAATATACTTTAAAAATATTGTGCTATTTAGGCCCTTATTTAGTAATATATTCCACAATTGGTTTTAGAGCTTCTGGAGCGCATGGTGAGGGGCTGCTGTAGTGTGGGGCAGGAGCCAGCTGGTCTCTGGCAGGAGTTATTTGCTTGTATATAGCCAAGAGCAGCACGTTACCACAGAGGTAACCTAGGCCGTGCTGAAGGCCCCATCCTGCTGGACTCCCTGCGAGCTGCAGGCCTGATTGTGTGACACAGGGCAGCACAAGTGAGTGACAGAGATGGCCGTTTGGAGGCAAATGGGGCTGCTGTGAACACCTGCCTCTTCTCCATTGCCACGCAGGGTGCTACTCCATCAGGGTGACCTGTGTTCTTTCCTCTAGCGTTTTCCTGGTTTGGGATAAATCCTTATCATTATTTGAGTAGTATTGCTATTTTTAAAAGGTTTAAGTGATGAGAGAGGCCTTTTAGGATTTTTTTTAAGTATCGGTAATGTATTTGTATTGCAGACAAAAAAGAAGGGAATAACTCTCCTCAGAATTATTTTGTCAACATAGCAAAGCAATATGCTTGGAAACAGAGAACTTGATTTCAGCAGATCACCAAAAACTTGATTTTCATGTGTTAACTATGTAATATTTGTGGTAGCCATTTCATTTTGAATAAATAATTGTACAGCCATCTCACACTTAGCAAGTCCATATATCATTCACTCTATTATATATTTCTGTGAATTTACATGCTTGATTTTAAAGCTACGGCTCAAGCAGTCTTCCGGGGAAACCTTGATGGATTCTTCCAATGAATTGTGACTAGTAGGTGGAAAAAATGAGGTTTGGTTTGTAGGTTTAGGACTGTGTTTTTTTCTTTGTGATGTTTATAATGCTAAGAAGAGGAAAAAAAAGGCAAAAAAAAAAAAAAAAAAAAGTGACCCTGAGAATCCTTCATGGAGATAGGGGTGAATGTTGGCTGTTCTGTGTTACTGCTACTATATGCACTGTTTTTTCATAATTCTTTTGCTTTTCTTACAGTCATTCCATTACGCTTCCCTCAGGGTAAAAACAAGAAAATGGTCAAAAGGTAAAATCATTTGAGTTAATATTTGAAAGCAGAAAATGAAAGTTTTTCCCTGATAGTAAGTGGTTTGGATCAAGTCTGAAAATTTGCTTTAATTCAAATATTTATAAGTTTGGCAGTAAATAATTTCTTTTAAGGTATCCAGCTTGTAGTATATTTAGACTTTAAGATACAATTTCCTTTGACTTAGGTAGGAGAAAGGTGGTAGCTGTATATTTTGCTATTTCCTAAAAATATTGAATCATAATTCAAGAAGTGCATTTTTATGGCAGTAAATTATTATTTTATTGACTCTAAATATTGACTTTAAAAATTTAAAAATTACAGGATCTGACTGACTGTCAAAGTAGTAACAGGAAAAGTAATAACAAATTCTGTGAGTTTCAGATTGAAGGCAAAATCAGTATGTTTTTACTTTGGCATGATGTCCAGCTTAGAAATGAATGTGGCCCTCGAAAGAAGGAACCTATTAGAGATTAAAGAAGTGTAATAAAATAGGGCCCCTTTATTTTGTGTTCCAAACAATTAAAATTGCATGAAATTTGGAAATGATTTGCTGGATCTCTCCTCTCGCTGAAATTGGGGAGGACCTGGCTTGAAGAGTTTAGGGTTGATTCATCATTAGACACTAGCTATGTGTTTATCCTGAGAATAATTCCTTCAGAGAAATCGCTCACGTTATCGTCACATTATCAGGTGGCTCTCTAACAAGTGGAAGCAGAAGACGGATTTCCTGCAAAGATTTGGGACACGGAGATTGTGAAGGATGGCTGTGGAAGAAAAAAGATGCTAAAGGTTACTTTACACAGAAATGGAAAAAATACTGGTTTATTTTGAAGGATTCTTCCTTGTACTGGTACACAAATCAGAATGTAAGTATAATCTGTGTTTGAAGAAAGCCAAAATTAAATCTTAGGGTTTATCCTTCTTTTAAATAAATAAAGTCTGTTTTTAATAATGGTGAAGTATCTTGTTGGAGTCTCAATATAATTGCTGGATCTGGGTCACTTTAAATGGAAGTATTTCCATTGAAATACATTTTTTAAAGTCTTAAAAACCCATGTCCAAACTTAATGAAATAGCAAAGTTTGACAGTGTTCTTACAGAAAGCATAGATATGGTTTATTTGAACTAATAGAAAGTATTCACAATTCTTTTCTATAACTGTTAATGTCTTGAATGGTATTTTGGCTGCTGTTTTTAGTGTTCAGAAGTTTTGTGTAATCTTCAGCCAAAGGGCATTGGAATGATAGCAGGTTATTTAAGAAACCATCTATTTATTTAATTCGTTAAGATACTGACATCGCACTATTAAGCAATCTAAATACTTAAGTAAAAACAGTATGGGAAAGATGTGCTCATTATTTCAGTTGGGTGGGCAGTTATTTTTAGTGTTAGACCCAAAGAGCTACTGTTCATTGCACTATGCTTCAACTCTGCTCTTCTCACTGCTGCTTCCTCTTCTCTTTTGATAGGATGAAAAAGCAGAGGGATTCATCAGTTTACCCGAGTTCAGGATAGACAGAGCCATCGAATGCAGAAGGAAACAGTAAGTAATGTATCAGCTGTATTTATAAATGAAAGCTTCACTCTTGGACATGTGTATAGTAGTAAAAATTTGTAATCAGGCAACCTTGGATAAGGAATAGACCTATTTAAGCTTTTCTGTATCTCTTTTTTTTAAAAGATGTATCATGAGGTCAACATCATAAGCAATCTTAAAAGAATTTGATATCTCCTGGTTAGCTTTCCAGGTAGCCAAGTTTGAGTTTCAGTTAAATAAGTGGAACAAAAAAACATGAACAGATGAGGTAACAGAGCTGTCTTCAGTAGAGTCTTTAAGATGAGAATCCAGTGTACAGAAAAGAATTACTACAGAAAATATAATTAATATCGTAGCAACTGATCATGCGTATAATCTCCATTTCTGCTTTATGGAGAAAGCTTGTATACCTAGTATTGAGTTATTATCAGCTGTTAAAATATTTAGTTTCCACATGCAAAATGACTGTGTTTCAATCTTTCTGTGGCTCATGTGCCTATAGCTACTGCTGCACTGTGCTCCCAGAATAAACCATATGTTAAACTTTTCCACATCTAAGGAATATTTAGTAACTAACACTCATTGGCACCACTCTAACCTGAAAATTGTTTGTAATCCCAAGTGTTGGGAGTGGAATTCACATCTGTCAAGAACAGTAGGATCATCAGAACAACTGTAATGCTTTGAGACTAGCACTTCATCAGTATCTCCTGACTTACATCTGTTTTCTATATGCTGCATCTGTGATAGTTGAAACTTGCAAACTTCTGGAGCTATATAGAGCAGCATTAATGATATTCTCTGGTCAAAGATTTCCTAGTTAAAACTAGGCATTCTGAATTTTTTTCATGCTTTTCTAATGACTAAACATGATCTTGGTCTCAGGTATATATGTCCTACAGATATGAACATGTGTATGGGGAATTACTGAATACATAAATTGTACTAGAGTCTGTTGATCAGAAAATCAACCCTTTTCAACTGCTTGCTTTTGTCTGAAGCTTTGATGATAGTTACTTTTTGTCTGAGAAATAGAAGACACTGCAGCTTTACTCTCTTATTACTCCTTTCAACTGAGGAGTCAATCACTTAGAAAATAAACATGAACCATAATATTCCTGTGAGGTATGAGTAGATATTAATAATCATATTGAACAAATATCTAGAAATGTTAGAATGTTAACACTTAAGCAATTTCAATGTGTTAATAAAGATCAAACACAGGGTCATAGCGCAGAACTGGAAATAGCTTCCAGAGACTTGCTCTAAGCACTACAAAGCACACTTCTTAGGGAACAATCTCTGTAACACGTATGTACAAAGGAAAGAAGAAATATACCTAAAGCTTTGCAAGTGCTCAAAACCGAATACCTTCAGGCACTGAATCTTTTCAAGAAGAGGTAGGTCCAGTGCTAAAAATGTGAAGGTATTATAATTTCCTGTTCTACTAACAAAATTAGACTTTGATTGCTTCCTTCATGGTCTATCATTCATATCTTTCTCCAATCATAAAAACAACACTTTTAGCACTATTTTCCTGTTCTGGAACATGCAAACTGAAAACTACAGTGTACAGTTTTGTTTCAGAAAATCCAACTTGTGTGAATAGAGGGTCCTTCCCACCACCATAAGCACACAGCACATAGTGATCCTTTTCTGTGTAGCCTCCTTAATGAGGGTCTCTTCTGCCCCAGCATACTCCAGAAAAGTTCCAACACGTGCTTTGTAATTCCCTCTCGTAGTGCTAGGATAGTCTGTAGTCTTTAACCAGACTCTTCTTTCCTCTTTCTACTTTAGAATGTTTTTGTCCTTTTTAAACCATTCCATTTTAAACTATCCTGCTGAGAAAGTTAACGAAACAGTTGTCTTGATATTTAATATGATTAAGGTGAAGTAAACCTGTTTTTTATGCTCATATATTTTTAAGTAAATTAAAATTGTCTAAAGAGAGTGCTTAGTATTTTAGTGCATAACAAAGTCCAGCTAAAATCACAGCATCAGTTTTCTTTCAGCTCTTGGAACTGAGCTTGGTGGTCTTGAAATTGTTCATTTCAGAGCCGTTAATGGGAAATGTTAATTGAGCAAAGACTTGCTTAATTCAAATTAGAAATATAAAGTCTTTTTAAATAATGAATAAATTTTTCTTTTCTAGTGCTCTGTCAGGCTTGGAATGCTGTTTTATACAGCAACAGTTAGTCAAGTCCATAGGACACATTGCATGAAATAGCCTTAAGAAAGTTTTGATGAGAATGTATGATCATTGAATGTATTATTCTGAATGGTTTGATTTGCCTCACTAATGCATTTAATGAAGGTACTCTGATTATTATAGGAATCATGACATTATCTCAGACTGTTTTAGCTCTCCTCTGGAATCACAGTAATGATTTCAGGCTATATTTGGATGTAGAATGACCTTGTCCCTGCTAGAGGAGATTTCTTAGGTTGGCACTGAAAAACTTTTTGTTGCCTTTGGGCACCGCCTGCATCTTCATGATTAAAAATGATCATACTCTGTTATTTTTTTGTCATTTAAATTTTGGTGTGACTTAATGCGAATATCATATTGTTTTCAAGAATAGTGATAATTATAATGCCCTTTGATGAAGCTGATCCACAAGACTTAATGGGAATCAGTACATAAGTAAGCACTGTTAAGTAATGAATTCCCTTGCACTTTCAAAAAATGTGAACTTAGTAAAAATTTTCATTACATAATGAATGCAGATTTATGTCTTAAAATTAGGAGTGTGTATGCCATGCTGTTGGCCCCTCATATTGAAACTGAGCAATCAAAATTCTGTGTAAAATGTCACTGATTTGACTTAGGTAGAAATGTAGATCCATTTTGAAAGCTGCTCTGTGTTCAGGGTTTTTTTATTTTTTTGTGGAAAGGATGGTGCCTGAACCATCCTTGCATGCTGCCTTATGATGCCAGAACTAGCAGGGTACTAGCAGGGAACTAGATTTAAAAGACTACAGATGTCCCTCCCAGAACAACATTCCCAAATGGTGGAACACGCCACTGGTGCCACATTAGTGGCTTAGATGACAGCTGCACTGGGGAAGTAGTCAGTTCAATGGCAGGGCTGTCACAGAGGATGTGCACAGGCTGGAAGAATGGATTAACGGAGGTCTTAAAAGCAGCAAGACCTTGCAACATCCTGCACGTGTGAGTGAGGGGCCCGTTCCGGGGTCCTGGCAGGGAGGAGCTGTGCTGAGAAGGACCCAGCGGAGCTGAAGTCAAGTTCTGTTTATCACTGGAGCTCTGTTACGTCCTCGCTTATAAAAGGTTTGCTTTGAAAATCCAGTATTGTCATTTTAAATTCTTTCATGTATGAAAATTTCCTTTTGAGGAAAATAATCGTATTTGCAAGCAGCAACTCCATCATGTGAAATTTTAACAGGATTAATCAGGATTAAAAACTTCAGATCCACCACATGATTCTGTGCAATTTGAGCTGATACTTAAATCTCGGGGCTGGAAAACAGTTGGGGCAAATGGAAGAACAGGAAGCAGAGATGTGGCATCTGAAAACAGAGTTTCCTAAAAGGAAACCTGTGAGAAGAGTGTATTGTGCTGAAGTGGTATAACAATGCAGGAATATTTTGTTTAACAATGACTTTCTATTTTGAATATTAAAAGTACGTAAGGAAGATGTCCAGTGCCTAGTGTGTGTGTGCACATATGGATATATGCGTGTATATATATATTATATATATATATAAGATATGTCCTTGCTAGAGAAATTGGAGAATGCTCTTAGTCAACTGTCATGAAGGGAGTAAAAAGTAGTAAGAATTACAAAGCTAGAGAGTAACAATCATTAGAATATATCAGGCTGAAATCATATTAGCACAGTAAAGATCATGAGATTGATCAGAGTATATAAAAAATATATAGTGATCAAAATCTCTTGCATTAAAGTCTTGATATTCAGTACATATAACTAACAAGCGTATGCCATCTAGTGGATATCAGAGAAGTTTCCATCCTAATGGGCATTTTCCATGGATTTTTCTTTTGCAAAAGACTGTGCTGTTTGTTATTTGTAGTCTTTGTAGTAATATTTATAGTAATTGCTAGAATATCGTGCCTCTTTTGCTTGCTTATTCCTTTCCATCTGCTAATAACTTACATGGGTTGGATATTTTTGCCTTTTCACTTCATTAAATTGCCACAAATTCTTGTAATAAGAGTTTGCAACATACTTCTAATTATCACAAGTAGTTAGTGAAGTTGGGATCTGCAGGTGAAATGTCCAGATGCTGTATCAATACATAAGTAACTCTTAAGACTTGTTTTGTAGATTTAAGATGCTTTATGACGGCCCCCTGCCCAAATTTAACCTTACAGTTGTCTCTATAATATCTTAATCTAATCTTAATATATCTCTATTTTCATGAAAAATGAAACAGCACAGAAATAATTCTTTGGAGTTAATTTGTTTCCTTTGTGAAATTTGTTAGGAAATTCTATTAATGTGTGCATTTCTATTAATAATACTACATCATAAAACATTAATTTGCTTTTAAGCTATTAATAACATAAACCTGTGTCACAGGTATTTCATAATGCCATGTATAATGATTTTAACCTAGTTGTTGAGTTTAGTAATGCTGTATAGAGGTCAGTATTTTACCCTGATAGTTAAGAATGGTAGAAGGGTTTTTTTTTCTTTTTTTTTTGTTTCAACTAGTAAACAACATAGTCTTCAATTTTCTTGAATGTCTTGAAATTCAATATGCCTTGATAAAAACCCTTCTTTTAATTATATTCACACACACAAAAATCCTAAAAAGGTTATTGTTCTTAACTTTCAAATAACTGCTCAACTGAGGGAGATTTTAGGGATTATACCATTTTAAAAAGTATTCTGTATAGGAAGGTTTTAATGCACGCTACAACCATCGCATTTCACGACGTTACCTTCCAATCCATGGCGCTTCCCTGCTAGCCATGGTGTAAGATGTGGAGCCCGTTGTTCGCTCCTGCCTGGAGGCTGGTAGCAGCCCCATCCATCCCCAGCTGGAGCTGGGAGGCCAGGGCTGTCTCGGGACTGAGCTGCACCGGGCGAGTGAGCGCTGAAGGAAGCTCCTTCCTTTGGGGAAGGAATGGAGCGATGGCGCACAGCAACAGCCCTCTTACAGCTTCGCTTTTGTCAGGCTGTTATTCAGGAGCTCAAGTTAACCTGGTTGTTTCTGTAAGTGAAAAAGACGCAGAAAGGCTATAAGATTTGAGGCACAGTAAAATAAAAACAAGTGTGCTGATAATGAGCAAGGCAGGTGACCAAAAAGAAACAATCTTTCCATATTGTTTTTGTTAAGTTCAAAAAGAATAGAGATGATAGCTAAGGATTTAGAAAATATATCAAATTCAGGAAACATACGCATTTGTTTAAATGATTCTACTTGTGTTAACATCTATGATTTAAGTAAAGAGAATTGGGTAGCGGTGTGTTTCTAATGCCATCTACAGTTGCACAAAATTACCATCTGGTTTGTCATTTTTGTGTTCCCTCTCTTCCTCCTTCATTAATGTTAAGATGCCATTAAAGTCATTTAAAACAGCCATTTAAATACAAAAGAAAAGGCCATGGGATCAAACTCTTAACTCTCTTGGAATAGTTGACCTCCGGAATGCAACTAATATGTACTTAAATACACCCAACAACATTTACAAATTCATCCAAGTCATTTTTAGAGTCAGTACTTATTAGAAGGGATTTATATTTTCTATGTGGTTGGAGAGCTTTTGAAGTTTTTAGCTAGTACCAGTTAGCTCACAAATATATATGTAATCAGACTGGTAGAAATGTGTCTGTAAGTTTATACAGCGGGAGATTCAGGCTGAACTTTCAGAATAGCAGTGGAAACTAACATGCTGAAGAATCAGAGCAGGTCAGTGTTGTTTATCTGTATAGACAAAACATTTGAAAGAAAAGGCATTTTTTCTTTCTTTGTGCTTATTTTATAGTGCCTTCAAAGCCTGCCACCCCAAAATTAAGAGCTTCTACTTTGCAACAGACTGTCTTGAAGAAATGAATAGGTAAGTTTATATATTCTTCATCATAATACTCTAATAATTGAAAAAAAAAAGTCCCATCTCACCTAGAAATACACTTCTGGAGCATCATGTAATGCCAGCTGATAATGTTTTAAATATAATTTATATGTGTATATATATATAAGTCCGCTAATAACTTTAGCGGACTTATATATATTCTCTTGTATGGCTCATTTTACACCTATTGAGGATTTCTGTCATGCCACATGACACAACTGTATAAATATATGCTATTTATGTGTCACAGTAACATGACATGACCTAAAAGGCTAGAGAGAAGCAATTTGAGTACTTTTTAAGAGGAATGGAATAAGATGCACTTATTCATGTCAGCATAAATCATAAAAAGTCATTTTTTTCAGGATAATGAGAGTATTCTGTTACAACTAAAAACAGTGAAATCATTTGCAAGATTGGTGTTTGAATTTCAGAGATGGTCTTTGCTCTCGTGGGGCACTCAGATTGCCCCACCGTAGATATGGTGGATCCACTAACTCACTTTTCCAAGTGGGGACAAAGGCTAACAAAGCTCAGCTGGTGGCACTGCCACTGGTTGTTAATTTTGCCTGGGTGGGCTGGGGGTCATTCAGAACATGACTGAGCTACATCCTGAGCAACCTCATCCAGCACCAAAGTTAGCTGTCCTGTATGCAAGAGGGTATGAGAAGAGCTGACCTCCTGAACCTGAATTACTCTGTGCTTCTATTCTGTGAGTCAGCCGTTAAGGTAGAAGCAGGTAAGGGTGGGTGAGCACCTTTGATTCTCAAAGGTAGAGCCAAATATTCTCCTATTTGGTTGAGATTTGTTTTTTCCAAGTGAGGTAAAAAGCATAAATCATCATTAATCGTATCTTTCTGTTTACCATAAAATGTTCTGGCTCATCTAAAATCAGGTAGCTCTAACATACATTTGATAAACGGCCCTTGCCATGTTTATTTCCTTTCCTCTACTGGGGAGCCAGCCAGTGAAGCTGTTGTAACAACAGCCTCCATGAAGAGTAACAGTTGGAAAGGAGCCAGGTTCTAACCTGATGACATGTTAGTTTGGAATTTGGTCAAGTCTTTTTTTTCCAGCATTTGGGTCTGTTACACATTGAAGAAGACAAACAAATGTGAAGTTCCACTTGAAGTAATTTTTGTAGCATGTTTTTCCTCAGAAATGTGCTGTTCCCGTGGAGTAATTGTAGTTCCAGGGCCCAGGTTGGTATGCTGACTCTGTAGTACCCCTGCGCATCCCTGCCAGTCTCCATGTGCTTCATGGAATTCCTTCACCCAGATAAGTGGACTAACAATTGAAATAAGTAAGCAAGATTCATACATGATTTTGCAAATTAGTATTTGCAATTTTCTCTTTCTTCCAAACAAAGTGGTAGCCATATGTTCTGAGGATATAGGGTAAATACTCTGCACTTTATCTTGCACTTCAGCTTTTCACCACAAGATTTAATTGAATTTTCCATGGCAATAGCTGTGTAAGTCTCTTACACTGACAAGTAAAGTAGTTCTAATCTGAAAAAGAAAAGCATAGCATTTCTTTATTCATTGTGCAGGGAGCACATACTTTGTTTCCAACTGCATTTACCACCAGCTTTTCTTTCAACAGCTACTGTTACTCACTTTCTTGCTTCAGGTTCCCTGTTCTCTAAATTTGATTTTATACTGCCGAATATTTTAGTCTGCCTTTAATACTATGTTACTTTGAAAGAATTATGCACCAATTGATAGTAATGGATTTGTTTGAAGCAGACAGTTATTCTATTGCAGCTGAATTTTGCCTGCTGTATGTCATGTTGCAGGCAGACTTTGCTTTGCAAAATTAATGCTCATGCTGTTCCATCAGGTCTACACGAGCACAGCTGTATTCCTAGGTATGAATTAATAATGAAATTGATGAACTCATCTTTTACTTGGCGTGGTATTGTGGTACTCCGAGTTTGATCAAGAGCATCAACCCATTATCACACCGTGCACATCTTGTTTGTGTGCTTAATATTTCTGAGGAAATTAGCACTGAAGTTAGTACTCTAGTTGCACTGTTTATTTCCATACAAAGGAAGTAGGCAGCGCAGTGGATTGTCAAATCTAGTCAAATGTTAAATAAATCTTAAATAATGCTAAGTAAAAGCTACTGCTGCTATTTATAGTCTGAATAATTTGATAACATTTGATTTGAATAACTGGGCTAATTTTACAATATAAATAACTCCCATACTTTTTTTGTATTCATTCAAAAATACAATTGTCTCCTACTCACTGAAGCATAGAGTGATAGATATCAGAGTGGTCCCTCCAGATTTTTTCCAAGACCTGAATGTTTTGTACTGTAGTCTTTCTCTTAATGAGAATCTTTCAAAATTGAAGGACTCTGAAATCGATTTCTATTGATGATAAGCAAAATTCAGGGTACCTATTGTCTGTACTTCTATCTGTGGAATAGCACCAAGCAAGTTACTCAAGGTTTTCATTAAGTCATCCTTTTTATTTATTTCTTTATTTTTATTACTGAAATCTGTCTTTATATTTTGGCCATGCTAGCCTGCTTCTTGACAAATTTTTGACGGTTCATTCAGTGGGCCAGTGTTAGTAGATCGTTTATAGTTTAATTTACTTCCGTTTTCACTCAAAAATAAGTAAACACCTAAGAAAAGTTCTTTACAACTAAAAATTCAGGCATATGCCATTATCAAGAGTTCCTGGAGAAAGGAGCAGAAGAGTATTCATTTCAGAGCTGTCTGTCCTAATTTTAGCTGCTGTTTAAGAAATAGAGCAGAAAAAAAAGAGAGCTCTTTCTCTCCTGTCCCTTACCCAGCAAAATGCAAAGAGAAATATGAAGAAATGTTTTCAAATAGGAATCCTGTTCCTCTATATTGCCAGATCAGCCTCAAAAGTGGAAGAAAAATTAATTCTTTGTCTAAAAAGAAACATTAACATTATGTACAACTGCGTCATGTTAGTTCCCTCATTTTTTTGTTTGTTGTAAGACTGCTCCCATAGTCATTCCAGATCGTTTTCTGGCATAATCAAGTCTGTTTTCTGTGTTCATTTTTCCTTCCTCTTCCAGCCATACCTCTGTTTCTAGTCTCAGAAGAAATACATATTTAATTAAACATTTCTTTTGTTTTCCCCCCAGCCATTCTTAATACCAGTACTCATTTTAATGAGAGCATTTTGATGAATTAAATTAACTTAGTCTTGGCCTTTGTACATTTTCCACCATACTCCTCCAATTCTAAATATGTTCCATAACACCAGTATTTCTCTCATCTCTTTCCAATCTCTCTCTTTTTTTTTTTTTTTTTTTTTTAAAGCATGGTCCTATCTCAGTCTTTTGCCATGGCCATTATTTTTTCTTGACCTTTGTTACCAATGTCCTTAGATATAATGATGTAAATGTTTGGCATTCTGTTTTGCTTCTCCTCTTCTTTTTATATAAGCAGTATAGTTATCCTCAGGAGATGTGTCTCCGAATCAAGGAAATAAAAATTCTTCTAACACCATTAATAAAAACATATACTCCTGTCTAGGTTGCTTCTTTCTCTTGCTGGATGCTTGTGAATATGAAAGATTGCTAAGAAAAGTGTAGTTGCCTTCAATCCCCCAAATTTACCAAGATCTTATATTGGCTTATTATTACGCTCATCTCACGTAAATTTTGTTTGTCAGATTGGTCAAATACTTGCGGCACTTGTATAACAAGTAATGGCATTTTTTGTTTTTAATATAGTATATTAGGGCTGTAAAGCTGTATGGAAAATATTTCCTGTCTATTTGGCCCATTTTAGCATTTCTCCAGTGTTTTCATTAGATGATGAGTAAGAGAATGTGCTCCAGACTCCTGACCTGAGGAGACTATTCAGGGCATTTCAGCCATGACTCACTCTTTGCTATCAAGTTTTGATTATTATCAAAGCTACTTAGTTCATGACTGCCCTCAGTCTCTTTGTAAGCCTCCTTTTTCAGGCCTTGGGCTGGAATCAGGCTCTCAGAAGAGCCTTTGGGCTGTAGTTCCTGATACTAACCAGAATTTGTCTCAGTAAATTTAACCTAACGTCCTACCATGCAGCTCTGTTTTATCCCAGAGCAATGACAGTGGTGTCTGTTTGTAATCAACAGAATTAATTAAACCAGAGTCTGATTATTTAGAATTAAACCCACTGAGATAAAATACAGAATTTACCTGCATACTTAAATGCTTTTACTTGAGGCTTACCATTTCTTGCTAAATTAAGGCAATCAGAGTAATAAAAATGTGATTTTGATCACTTGCTGAGTGTTACATCTTTGCTCAGTAAAATAGATATTGTACGTTATGTGCATCCCAGCCAGTCTGCAGAGTGCAAACCCTTTGTGGCCAAGACTCAAACCCACTTAAGCCAGAGTAGTTACTAGTATGAAATGTCTGTGCTGTGTAAATAGTTATTGTAAGTTATTGCAAATTAAAATTTATCAAAGAAGAAAAAAAAAAGCTAGATTTTGTGGAGGAAGAGGAGTGGGGGAACCAGAATATATATGTAAGATTGATATACCTGTACCTGCCAGGATGTGTCATGTCTCCTTGTGATCACATGGAATTCCAAGTGCTATGAGAACAGCTGTATTAAACAACAGAGACAAGTTATCTCCTGTTTTTTCACTGTAGCTGCTTGGTAGAGGTAGCACATGGTCTTGCACTGCCTGATCTTTGATGAAACATGCAGCCATCTACGCCTTAAAAGATTCTAATTCTGACACACGTTCCCTTTGCCTTCCTGAACTTGACATTTGCCTACGAGGCTTGCCAGGCTTTCTAGGGAGATAGAGTGTCAGCGTGGTGAACTTCTGTGTAAGCTTGATTGTCCATTCTCTTAGTAAAAATGCGAGTAGCTTGCTTTATTAAAAAAAAATAGCATTGAAAGTAGCTTGTTCAGCAGCTACTGAAAAATAGTTAAAAACTGGGAATACAAATGCTTACTCATGAGTAGGGTACGCTGTCATTTCATTTACTGCAGTAAATAATATGTTTTTCAAGAGAAGCAAATGTCACTCAAGTGATCAGCATGCCCTTTGTTGAATGAAATTATGGTGGAGAGCACTGTAGAAAATAAGCTGTTCAGTCAGCCTGTTAATCCATTTGAAATTTGCTTCCTTCACTATAGTAAAATGAGTAATTACCATGTTGATATGAACAATGTTGCTGTCTAGAGGTAGTTTTAACCCTACAGTTGATACTTGTGAAAACTAATGATCATTTTTTATTTTACTTTATTACTTATTGTTAATGTTGAAGGGCAAAGCAATATTATTGTACAATTTTCAATATTTTTAGTTTTGCAAGTAAGCTAATTCTTGTATTAATTCTATATGAGAAGGAAGTACGTTATCCCACTTGGATATTTAAGAAAGTCATGGCATTAATAGGGTGATTTGCTGTACAATGAGTCAATGTTAGATCTGATATTAGAGCAGATCATTGCTCAGGCTCGTCAGTCTCACCTCTGTCCCTGGAAAGGTGATGGAGCAGCTCATCCTAGAGACCGTCTCTAGGTATGTCAAGGAAAAGAAGGTGATCAGGAGTAGTCAGCATGGATTCACCAAGGGGAAGTCATGTCTGACGAACCTGATAGCCTTCTACAACGGGGTGACTGGCTGGATGGCTGATGGGAGAGCCGTGGATGTTGTCTTGACCTTGATTTCAGCAAGGCTTTCGACACAGTCTCCCACAACATCCTCATAGGGAAGCTCTGGAAGTGTGGGCTGAACAAGTGGACAGTGAGGTGGATTGAGGACTGGCTGGATGGCAGCGCCCAGAGGGTGCTCATAAATGGGGCTGAGTCTAGATGGAGGCCTGTGGCCAGTGGTGTCCCACAGGGGTCAATACTGGGCCTGGTGCTGTTCAACTTGTTCATCAGTGACTTGGACGAGGGCATGGAGGGCACCCTCAGCAAGTTTGCAGATGACACCAAACCGGGAGGAGCAGCTGACACTCCCGACAGGATGGAGAGTTGGGCAGAGAGGAACTTCATGAGGTTCAACAAGGGCAAGTGCAGGGTCCTGCCCCTGGGGAGGAATAACCCCAGACACCAGCACAGATTAGGGGTTGACGTGCTGGAAAGCAGCTCCACAGAGAGGGATTTGGGAGTCCTGGTTGACACCAAGTTACCCACGAGGCAGCAACGTGCCCTTGTGGCCAAGAAGGCCAGTGGGCTCCTGGCTGCATCAGGAGGAGCATTGGCATCAGGGCAAGGGAGGGGATCCTGATCCTGCCCCTCTACTCAGCTCTGGGGAGGCCGCACCTGGAGTATTGGATGCAGTTCTGGACTCCCCAGGACAAGAGGGATGTGGAGCTTCTAGAGGGAGTCCAGCACAGAGCCATGAAGATGATGAAGGGACTGGAGCATTTGTCGCATGAGGAAGGACTAAGCGAGCTGGACCTGTTTAGTCTGGAGAAGAGAAGGCCAAGAGGGAATCTGATCAAGGTGTTCAAGTACCTGAGGGGTGATTGCAGGGAGGGTGGGGCCAAACTCTCCTCCATGGTGGCTGGTGACAGGACAAGGGGTAACAATTGCAAGTTGAAACACAGGAAATTCCATCTCCATGTGAGGAAGAATTCTTTAATGGGAGGCTGACAGAGCCCTGGCACAGGCTGCCCGGAGAGGCTGTGGAGGCTCCTTCTCTGGAGATCTTGAAGCCCGCCTGGATGCAACCGGGTGCCCCGTGCTCTGGGTGTCCCTGCTTGAGCAGGGGATTGGACTAGATGATCCCTAGAGGCCCCTTCCAACCTCAGCCATTCTGTGATTCTGTGAAATCCTATATCTTCAAACATGAAATTTTATACCGGTCTCATAAATCACAACTAACTAAATCAGAGGTCTAATGTTACAGACCATTCTAGCTTTCTGAGTACACAAATTTAATGCAATTTATATCCTAGAAGAGGTTTTCATACAACTTTGATCCTCACTATATTTCTTTTTTTAGTATTATACTAGTATGTTCAGGAGATGCCTTGAAATTAATAGAAATGGCAAGCAGAATAAATGCAATATCTTCCTTTGTGCCAAGCGTCTGGAAATTATTCCACACAAATGATTTCTAGATGCAGCTCAGAGAGACTTTGATACTATTTAAGGGGGAGACACAGTTGAGAATTCTGTTCTATGTAGCATATCTGCTAAAAGTCCCGTACAAAGTCAGTAATTAACACATGAGCTTGTATGTTTCGTGTTTGCTTTGTGACATGAGAAATGCTGTCACTGTGATTCTTCAGCTTTTTAGGCAGCAGAGTGAAATGCAGGAAGTCTGCTAGTCCACTCTTGCAGACATAATTCAGGAGATGTGGATGGGAGACCACATTTGAACTGTTTTTAAACTAGAATGTCCTTGACTTACTTGAAATTGTTAATTTTCCACCATTTTCTGCAGCCCAAACAGTGTTGTTTTTTTAGACTAATCACTTACAAGAATGTGTATGTTCTCACATTTATATTAGATGTTAATTTTAAGTATCCCTCTTCCTCATTTGTTCGTTGCTGTTAGATGGATGAATCGTCTGGGCCTCGCGGCAATTGGTTACACACCTGATGACAAGGACATTCATCCCGATGAAGGTAACACTTCTGGCGATATAATTAGGATAGGAAGCAAGACAGTACCCATCTACTCATTGCATCAACAAAGTTGGACGAATCATAACTGCCTTTACTAACATATGCGCCATGTCTTCTAAAACATCCATTTCATGAGAATTAATATTCTTTGAAACTATATTTAATAGTGCCTTCAGCAGAGAAAATAAAATATGGAATAATAACTTGAAAAAATATTTAACACAAGTGATAAACAGAGTGTTAGATTAAGACTGAGTTACAATTTCCCAAATCAGAGCACTAAAATTTGTGATGGATGTCACAGTGTTACAGAAAGCAGGTTAAGCACCTAATTCCCACTATACATAAAAATCTTTCAGCCCAGGTGACAGACTGTTTCTTCATCCTTGGTGGAATCTGTTACCTAACAACAATCGAACTAAATGTTTAGCCCAGCTCTACTTTAGCATTTGCTGGAAATTTTACCTTGAAAAGTCTTTGGCTGAAACATTTTTATGTATAGTGGGAATTAGGTGCTTAACCTGCTTTCTGTAACACTACCAAAAGGTATTTGAAAGCTCTTGACATTTTAGGTACTAGAGATTTCCAGAAGTCTGTTCCTTAGTGACTGCGAAGGCGCCTAGGTGCCTGTGAAATGTTTGCCTTTGCTTGCTAATGGTGTATTGAAAACAATGCATTGGTTTTCTGTGAGTAAACGCACGGGTGAAACCTGGATTTCTGTTAGCAGATTACTGGAGTGAAAGCGACCAGGATGATGTTGATGGCTCTTCAACGCTGAAGCAGGAAGGCTCTTCAACACTGTGCGACACCTACCATCGAACACCCTCAGTGAGTCTTAAATTTGATTCTAAGTCACCAAAAGATTTGTGTATGCCTTTATTTGCATTTTTCTTGTTTTGGAATATTTAATTGCCATAAAGGCAGAACAGAGACAGAGCTCACTTTAAGAATCAAGTACTGCTGCTTATCACAAAGTAATTGATTGTTTCTAAAATAAGCCATTACAAAGACAGGAGAGACAAAATGTCTCCTTACACAGCTACTTCACTAGCATGAACTATTGCAGTTTTTTGTAGGATATAGAAAACCAAACCCAACACAGAGAGAATTCAAATGTCTTTAGTGTAGAGCGTGAGAAGAAAGTGGTGAATGGAATAGTTTGTGTTAACTGAGACTAGTTTATATTAAAGTAAGATTAAATCACATTCACACAATAATCCTGTTTTAGTATGAAATACCTCCGTTTTAAGAACAGTTCTTCAGAGGTAAGTTGCTTGCAAAATGAAGCTTTGTATAAAATACCATTGTATTTACAGTATTCTCTGTATCAGTGTCATAGGATGTTAAGTAGCTGGTAAAAATACTCCTAGTATATTGTGTATGGACAGGCTTTGATAACTGGGAAAAAGATATTACCATCTTTTATATAAACAGGTTCCAGTAGCAGATAAGAACATTTCTAATATACAGAATGTAGACTGTAATAATTAATCTATGTTTCTAAGCACAGATAGGACTGTTCTCTATTTTTCTTTCAGATTTTTCTTCAGCGTGAATGACATGATCCTCACACAGCCAGAGCGAAAGAAAGAGTGACTGAGACAACAGCATCACATGGGTGAAGTTCAGACTGATTTTTTCACCCATGTGATGCTGTTTTATCAACTGGGATACAGGTTAAGACCCTCCCTTTCTGTTTTTTCACTTTTTTTGCCTTTCTCTTCATGTTTGAATTAAAATTATACACAGAGCCAGTACAATTCAATTAAATTATTTGATATGTTCAGCAACCCCCCAAAATTCAAATATCTTCCTGGATGTTGAAGTATTTCTTTCCTGTTTGGCTGAAATATTCGTCCCCTTAAAGTGAAAAGAAGTCCGTTTATGGTTTCTTTGGGGCCTTTCATGTATTCACAACGCATTGCTGGACTGTGTGCAAGCTGGGGAGGTCTTTAGAAAACATGTACCAGCATTCCCAGCACTGTTTCCAGCAGACGTTGCTCATGGGCAGAGAATGTGCAAAACAAGAATAGGGAGTGGTTGAAATATCACACTTGGATAGAGGATTGAATTGGTAGTTACATGTTTTTTCGAGAGAGATGTTTACATTACGGCATATCAAAACAAACACAAGTTCATTTTATTAGCACATCATATAGTGTTCTACACAAGCAGTGGTTTTCTTGAGTCTATTCAAAGTGATGTCTTATAGTTGGGTGCTTTTGTTTGTTTTCAGGTGAATTCTTCAAGTCCCTTTCCTGAACCCAAACACGGTCGGCACTTTTCAAGTGAATCAACCTACTCTCATTCTTCCGCGGAGGATTCCCGGCAGGACGCAGCAGGCAGCACACACTCGTCAGGGTGCAGGCCTCCTTACCGAGAAAGACGTTCTTGGCAGGATCTGATAGAGACCCCATTAACCAGTTCAGGGCTCCATTTTCTTCAGACTGTTCCTCCTGATACGGAATACATGAGTGGCCGGCCTGGAATGTCCCCAGAGAAACGAAGACAGGCAACGTTGCCAGTTCAGAGGCGTCACAATCATGAGCGGGATGGGCCTTTCCCCTTGGCGGAGTGCCAAAGAGGACACAGTTCCCATCGGCCACAGAAGCAACGTAGTCAGAGCCTTCCACGAAACAGAGATGTCCGTGTTAAGGGGCGTATGAAGTCCATGGAAGTAGCAGAAGAAAAGACAGAAGAGAACATACTTATTAGAAGGCATAATAGTTTCTGTACAGAAGGTAAGCTTTCTTGGAGTGACTGTGATCTCCCCAACCCCTACTGCCATAGGAAGAAAGATGAGTATTAATATTATAAAGTAATATTAGTATTCTCAGCAAGGCTTTTCTAGTTGAACGGCTCTATTTTGTCAGG
The DNA here is from genome assembly GCF_059628265.1 of Tinamus guttatus. Lineage (NCBI taxonomy): Eukaryota > Metazoa > Chordata > Aves > Tinamiformes > Tinamidae > Tinamus > Tinamus guttatus. Next base: position 12,850,281 of record NW_028288821.1, on the reverse strand, counting down.
TGCATCAGCCCCTATGCTGGAATTTGTATTTAAAATGCTTGGATGTAATGCAACTTTGCTGCTGATCACACTGCTCATTTTTTATCAAAATGAGTATTGGAAGACTGTGTTACTACATACTAATTTGCAGTATTCCCTGATATTTTAGAGACTTTCTTATTCCAGTTGAATTGTTGGATTTATTTTTGAGTTATTTCTTTATCATCTTTCAGAAACCAAAAATGAGACTGAAGAGAATACGGACGGTTTGCAAGAGCTGTATAAGTCTCTGGAACAAGCTAGCTTATCAGCTTTTGGAGAACAGCGTCCTTCCACCAAGCAGGAGTTCCGCAAGTCTTTCGTCAAGAGATGCAATGATCCAGTTATCAATGAAAAACTTCACCACATCAGAGTTCTCAAGAGCACTTTAAAAGTAAGATTTTATTATTAATTTTGTATATGAATGATGTGAATTTATCATTTCTGAACAGTTTCCAGAGCTGGGATCTTCTTTGTAGTTTTTTTGGAACCTAAGCTAATACTGTTCTGGCTGAAAACTATAATTCAATAGTATTTGTGTTTGGCGTGTCGCTGAAAGTGCAGAGGACTGAACTCTCAGACAGTTTAAGCTACTGTAATAGATGCCAGCAGGTAAAAGATTTAAGTGTAAGTAATAATAACCCTTAGAATTTTGTGTTAAAATGAAAAGGACATGAAATGCCTAATTACAAAATGTGGCACAAATTTGATTTTGATGTGTGCTGTGTCTTTCTGGAATTTGACAGGCGAAGGAAGGAGACCTCACAGTTATCAACAGCCTTCTGGATGATCCTGACTTAACATCAAAGAAGTTTAAAGATTGGAAAATAAAGAACTATGAGTTTTTCCTGGACATTTGTGAGTACAGTTCTGCTCCGAAATCACAGAATGGAGGCTCTGAACCTGCAACCTCAGCACCAATGCTGACACACACACATTCATTCATTGAAACTCACGTGTGACAGGACTAGTATCATGAGTAATTGCTGGGTGCCAAGAAAAATCCAATAAGACAAACACTGTAATAGTTATAAATAATGTACTCAGCAGTATTGTAAATAGGCGGGATAAGAGAATAGTGCCACAGGATGCCTACAACATTGCATGATAAGACAATAATATTCTTTCTGAATTTTTCATTTGGTATGATCAACTGATGTTCGTATCAAGCTCTGCATTAGAAAGAAGCAGTGCAGAAGTGTAACTGAAAATTAATTCCAGTATATTTAAAGTACTGTACTAAAGTTAAGCTTATAGTATGAGCTCTTACAATCATTTTATATATTTAGATATAGATATACAAACATATCTATGTATATAAAATGTAACATGGTTGTTGACATTTACTTCTAAAATGCCCTAAAACTCACATTTTCACGCATCTTTCTTGTGAAAATATACAATGAAAACATAAATGTATTGGCCACTCTTAGAGACGAACATTTATTTTTGCAACATTTCCAGATAGTGACCATCTTTGCAAATAAAGGACAGAGTTGTCAAAATGTAAACTCAATCCCTATAGTGTGCCTTAAAATGTACACTGTACATCTAGCAAATAGATCCCAATGTGGCCCTATGGGCATACTGTACATGACATTTAGATACTGTGTTTGTAGAATAATGTGCCTGCCTTTAACATGAATGACTATAAGCAAGTAGGTGTGGCACAGAAATTAAGATATGAGTAGAACAATGTTGGTCGTTCGCTAATGCTGCAACTTAAACTGATTTTAATATAATCTGAAGCATTTCGTGGAGGGGAAAAAAAAACACAAAACCATCTGCACTGCATATGGTAGCCACTGCAGGTTTTCATGGTTTCTTCACTGTGAATCCACGTGACACAAGCCTGTGAGTCACAAAATTCAGAAAAGTTCTCTTGCTTCAAAGCTGAGAATTCAGCTTGAAAAAAAAGAGAACTTATGAAATAAATTCTGTAACAGACTGACTAGAACTGAGTAAATTATTCTGAATTATGTAATGTATGGCAATAATTTTTAACTGTAGGTTTAACTGTAGGCCCATTAGTAAGTGGGTGGAAGTTATTCAATACAGCATTTGGAACTAGTTTGTATTGATTGGCTTTGAGAAGACACATGAGAAATACACAGTGTGTTTTGCCTGGATGAGAATAGTTTCTAAGACTTAGGTTTTGGAGTACATACTTGTCATTCTGAATATTACTGAACATAAATTTCAGACATGTATCTGCAATTTCCCCGGAGCACATATGCTGGCTAGAATATTTCTAGAAAGCAGAACAGAGGGAATGTGGATACAGTTGAAGTCATTTCACTTGCAAATTAACACAAATATTCACTGAAACATTTTTACAACATTAATCTTACTGTCTTTCATGTATCAAGAAGTGTAAAAGTTAACACAGTTCAATAAAATGTGGGGAAAAATGTGTCTCCAAGAGGTACTAGTTTCCAGGAAGAGATTTAATTATTCACAAAGCCAGAGTTGGGTGAATGTATCCTGTTTTCCATAGTACAGTGTGCACAGAACAGCTGAAGAAACACAACTCAGATTTGGTTTATAATCTCACTTGGACTGGCATTTATTCGAACCCCGGTGCATGCAGTGATTAAGCAACCAGTAATCTGAAATAATATCTGAAGATATGTTGTTAATAGGGAAGTATTACCAGCAGTCATTTTGACTCTTGCAAAGCATCCTGAGTCATACCATCATTGCAACAAATTCCTGATAGTATTTGCCTAGAACATGCAGGATGAAGACATACTTAGCCTGTTACAGCAGTATTGAAGTGAACAGCAAAATTCCAGTGACTTCAAAGGAGCAGGATCATGTTATACATGGTTTGCTTGAAGTTCAGCATACATAAGCCTCTGTATAAATACCCAAAGTGATAAAATACAGGAGATGATAGAGAACAATAGTTTGCAGGTTTCATCAAAATCAGAGTTTCAGTATTCATGCAAAAAGTAAAAACTCAATCTAAATGTATTTACTATCTCAACATTTTAGTGTGCAGCTGAACAGCAGAAGCACTGACAGAGAACTCACTCATTCCGAACTCTTGTTCACATCAGATCTCTGAAAATCATGTATATATTTCACTATTTTAATGCTTCACATAGCACGGGAAAAACAGTGCAGTGAAGTAAGAAAAAGGTTATTATATAAGGTGTTTAGGTGAGAAAAGACCTAAACAGTTTGCTGTTGAGTTTATCAAAAGAAACAGCACCAATACAATTCATTATTAGTGAAATAGATTATCTGCCTGAACTCTGAGATAAAAGATGGTTCTTAATATGTGCAGATATACAGAGAGCGTGTTCAGATGTTTTTATTTATTCAGATCTTGTGTCTTTTTTCAGAATTCCTCCTAGATAGATTTTTAACCACAGAAAATCAATCATTGAATCAGTTGACTTTTTGTTAATGGTTTCAATATAACAGATTTCGTGCTTCCTCTAAACTACTGATTCCTTTTTTAGTACTGTGTTCTTTGAATTCAGTTCTTTGATCCTTGAGAACTGTCTTAGTAACTGTCTTAGCACTTCCTGAGAGATCTTAATTTTTTTTCCTTTTCATGTATCTTAAGTGAAAATATTTCTGAATTGAGTCTAATTAATAGGAACAAGAAATAATCCAAGAGAGAAGAAGTTGTTACCGATTTGTATATCTAAATTCTATAACATAAATAAGGTAGTAAAATACTGGGTCCATACTCCCCAGCAGCACACGCAGGGTTACATTTGCCCTCACAGCAATCAGAGCGGGTTGTTTCACGTCACTGGCAGAAAAAAAAAAGCCACTGTTTTGTCAGCTTCTGACAGCCCTCGCTGAGTGTGAGTGCTTCTTCAACTGCATTATGCTTTAGCACCATAAGGAAAGATGAGAGTGATCATCTTCTATCAAAGTATCTTTGGAGGATGATATGTGATCTCTTTTCCAAGCAGGGAGTTCTGAATATGATCTGGATTGCTGTCTTTCAAGCTAGAAATATGGTGCAGATATGAAAGTGAGATTTCACAAATACCAAAGCATTGCATGGAATTGCTAGCTAGACATGGCAAATTAACTTTATTCTTACCGTCCTCAGCAATTACAGCTTTTCAGGCCAAAATAAAGGTTCTTTGATTCGAAGTTGTGTGAATGATGATATAGGTAACTCTGAAGGAGTTATTTTACAGAGGCTCTGGACGTTGTTCAGTCGCACTAAAATTTGTACAGTTTTACTGTTGACTTTTAGAAGATTTCACTTGGACTGTTAGTAGGCTGGACGCAAAACTTTTGATAGAGAAGTGAAGGCTTTGGTGGAAATTGCTTAACTTAATATGAAATTGAGGAGAATAAAGAAAATTCTTCTGTTCTCTCTCTGAAGTAATATAAATCAGACCTAAGCCCACACATGCATTATTGCTCATACTGTTTATCATACAGTCTCACCTGTCTTCCAAACTAATAAAAACATTCCTCCCCACTAAAACCTAGTGGTACTTGGACAAGGATCGTGTATGCGTGGGCTCTGCACATGCTGGTGAAACTTGCCTGCTGGCCCTTGGGGCTGGGCAGCTCTGCCAGGCTGAGTTGTTTTCTGATACTGCCGCGGTGGTTTGGGCAAACTGCAGAGCTGTACAAGCAGGTCATGTAAAACAGCCCTTGGCTTTGACAAGATTCTGCACCGAGGCAGGATGCAGCACAAAAACTTCACAGCAACAAAACTTAAACCCCTTATACCTGTTAGCTACCCCCCAAAGAAACAGAGTATGAATGATGTCTAACACACAGATTTAATTAGTCTAAAGAGCAATGTACTAGCATAAGCATGTATTGTGTCTCCAGAGAGGCTAGTGTTTGTGGACCTAGTCCTGGAAAAATCCTCAAGAAGGAGAGCATAGCTCCTCTTGTATAATTGGGTCTCTGTCCTGAAAATACTGCTAATAATATGCCCAAGTTCTAGTAGTGTAATGATAGAGAAATATATGGTAAGTTTATCTGATATGGGATAATTTATTTCAGTTTAATTTTCAAAACAGGGAAATTGGGCATTTATAAGGAGGAAAGAATGACACAGGTCATAGTAATGCTTCTGTGTTTTGAAGTGCAGGTTTGTAGCAAACTTTCCACTTTGCCTTAGACCACTGAGCTTATCATCTCCTTGGAGATAAGCTCTCTTCCATATTGTCAAATGATGTTTATTTACCCATAGTACAAGAAATGGGTAATAACAGGAAAGATTTAAGGAGCAATATTAGGTAATTAACTCATTCAAAAAAACATAGTTCATTTCTTTCTATAATATTTTCCTTATGAAAGCTAAGGTTTAAAGTACCATTTTCAGACAAGCTGGATTTCCCCTCTGCTTTTATCCCAGATAAATTGACACTGTGAAACAGAGGCTCTCAATGGGTGTTACCTTGATATGTACTAAAAAATCAAACATGAGCCATACTATCAGGTGTTTATCAAGATAAATGGTAAATTCATTGTTACTTAAAATCAAGTCTGATTTTGTTGGTTGATTTTTTAAAAAGCTATTTCCTTAACTCCCATAAAATATAAACATAGTACTGAAATTCTGATCAGTTCCATTCACTAACGTGCAGGCAACCAATTCTCTATTCTTTATATAACTAATAGATGAAGAAGTATTTTTTATTGAGGCTTACTTTCTACATATTATAGTTTGCACCATACTCCCCTATTTAGAAGAAGGTTTAAAATAAACATTAAGATTTTATCAGTGCTTAATATAGCTGAGAGACTACTGTGATCTAGATTTAATAAAAACATAAAAAAAAACTTTAAGAACTACTGTGTGTCATTGTCTTCAGGAGAAAAAAAATACTCATGTTTAATGCAGGCCAGTCCTGAGGAGACAAAGATAGCTTGTTTGCTTTTATTCAGATACATTCAAGCACTGTATGTGACAATTAGGGACTGTGCTGTATGCATTAATGCCACTGTATAAGCAGTACTTGAAAGAAAGCAATGTTATATAAATGATAAAACACATGGACAATTATATCGTTTGACCAGAAATGCCCACTAGCTTCTGTCCTCACATTTCTAGAATATTATTCATTCTCAGGCATTGGTGAGGGTATCAGTACAGATCTTTTACTAACTGTAAATGCATCTGTTTGAATGCTGCAGATTAAATAAGGTTACCACATTATACATACTAGGTCTATTGCATTTTTTTTCACTAGCAACCACAAAACAAGTATGTCTTAATCAACAAATCTTGTTCACTGGCCAAAATAACAGTGAGACCCTGTTACCAGTTAAGACTTCTGTTTTACTGAGAAACAAGGATTTCAACTTAAGAATCTAAAAAGCAGGTTAGGATACAAGAGAAGTGCACTAGTATTAATAAACTTTTTACATTTGACACATACTGTATTACAAAGAAAATATCCTTGTAAGACCATTAATTGCTGGGCCATAGGTGACTTCTATCTAGTTTACTAACGTAGCTAATAAAAGTTGTATAGAGAGCCTTTTCTAGATAATGCTTACATGTATGAAAATGTATGACACCCTTGTACTATGGCTTGCACTTTACTTGCATTAAACTGTGAAGTAGGCTGTAGTAATGTCTTTGTATATTCAGGGGTTGAAATACCAAAGCACTGGAGTGCCATACTACTGGTGTTCAACCTGTACTGTTAATTTAATCTGAACGTGCTCCCAATGTGTATTTTGAAAACCCCACTAACTTAAAATCTTCAGCAAATAATGCTATGGGGTCTCCATGGTCTTTGTTTCTTTGTAAATATAAACATTCTTACTGTTTCTGTAGCAATAGAAGGATATAAACCAAACTTTCACTAGGACTGTTTTCAATAAGAACAACAACAACAACAAAGAACTATAGCGCCTTGTATGAAAATCATGGAGACTCCATGACTCCTGGGCATTTTTTGTTTACAAGCAGTATGTATATATGTATTAGAGGCAGAACTGTTATTTATCACAAAGTTTTGTTGTGGTTGATTCTTTCTAAAATATGTTTTCTGTCACTAAGAAAAATAAGTATTTTAGTAAGAGCCATCTGAAAAGAAGTTTGAAGTCTCAAAACTTCAAATATTAGTGAATCTTCCATGTTTCAGCCTTGTTTTATCTAACCAGCTGTGAGATGACGTAAGAGGTAATAGTAAATTATCTGTCTATGCTGGGAAAGTGTTTGAGTTATATCATAGTTCATGAATATTCTGAAACTTTTAAATAACTGCCATCTTGCTTTAAGCCCTTTCATGAGCAGGTACTATACAGATTCTGTAGGAAAGTCCCTCAGCTCATTTGTGCTACAGAGATAGAAAATCAACTGCTGTAGACTAATACAGGTAAAAATAGGTTTCAACCCCTGGATAATACAGTATTTCTTCAGTTTCACAACAGTATTTTTAATTTTATACTTGTCTATGTTCAGAGATGATCCAATAGTTTATATAGGCAGTGAATGTTAGGTTTCTTTTTTCCTTTTTTTCAGATGAGTTCTGTGTGAATTACTGTAACTGGCTGCATTTTTTCTATCACAGATTAACTTGTTAACTTTTTGTGTGTCTACAATGAAAATTTATGAATGGAAAACTTCACTGTGTGTTGCTCACTGGGCATATACCTCATGGTACATTGCACAGACGTGTAAGTTGTAAGTTGCACTGCAACATTAAAAAAGGAACATATTGCTCTTTTTTCAAAGATAATAACTTATTTAAGAGATATAGTCTGTACATTATTAAAAAGAACATTTATTCTTCCTAAATTCAAACAAAGCTTTTGTTTTGGGTAAAAAGTTGTAAACTTCAGTTGTAAATTTGGACTTCAATAAACTGAATTATCTGCACTTACGTTTTGTGCTTCTGTCCTTTTTTGTCATTGTCTTCTCTAATATCTACTAAGTTGAATCAATTCAAGCTTCTGTCCTGGATGTGAAATAAACACTCATAAACCATCTCGTGCAAGTAATGTTCTGAATTGTACTGACCATTTTTCCTTTTCTCACCCGAAACTTTGGCTGGTTAACATGAGTAATACAGATAATTATTTCTGATAATTCTTCAGTCCATTTTCTTGGTCAAAGTAAATACGGTTTACATAAGTGTTTTTCTACTTTCACATTTCTGGCGCTGATGTTAGAAAACATCATCTACAAGTTGAAGAAAAATGTACGGTTGGGAGCGGTTTCAATTCATTATATCCAAGACTGTTTACAGGTGCCAGGATGAAGATCACAACCTTATTACTAAATGCAGAGGGATTAAAGCAGTCTTGGCTACTCATAAATCTCCAGGAAATGAGCAGGAGCTCTACAAGAGGCCCAAGACAGCAGGTTTGATGAGTATTCTTTTAAGAGATGGGATAGAAGGAAGTAATATTGCACTAGTTCTGTCAGATCCTCTGGAGGGGGTAAAGAAGCTAGTAAGTTATGTTCAAAACTAGGAAAAGAAAACAGTTCTCCCAGAGCCGAGCAGTGAAACATGGTGCCAAACCACTGTATGAATGCTAAAATAACTTGGAGGCCAAGGAAAACTGTAGAGGTTCAAGTATTAGCAGTTCACTGGGGATTCACGACTGAAGTCATATAGCTAAAGATGTCCATGATCTGTAAAAGATCTCCTGAATGCTGAGGTAAGGAGATGATTTGCTGCTTGAAGCAAGCTGAACAGACACAGAAGTCCAGGAAAAGGTTCCTAAGTGGCTCCTGAGAGATCCCATGTCACGATCTTCACTGTAAAGAACATGGGATTTGGCCAGGCTTCTTCTGGCTGACTCAGGCTGGTTACTTGCCCTGTAACTAACCCTTCTGTTTAGTGTGCACGGAAACGTTCTGCTTTGTTTTTCAGAGGTGAAGGGGGACCTGGAGTGTTTCCTTCGGGGCCAACAGTTGCAGGAGAGCTGGAAAAGGTAACGTTATGGAGCCCAGGGGCCCGGCGGCGGAGGGGAACGCGCCGTTCCCGGCCGCGGGGGCCGCCGCCTCGGCGCCGCTCCCGGGCCCTGGCGGGCAGGGCTCGGCCCGGCCCTTCCCGCGCGCCGTACGCGGCCGCGCGGGGGCGGCGCTGTCGCCAAGATGGCGGCCAAGGTGAGTGAGACGGCGCGCGGAGCTCTCGGCTTCGCCGCCCGCGGGCGCCGCGTGGCTGGGGGGCAGCTCGGGGGCCCCGCGGCAGCCGCGCGGCCCCTGCCTGCTCTGCTCCCCGGGCCGCGAGGTTTCGCTGCGGGGGCTGCTCGGCTCGGCGCGGCCCCACGCAGTGACTGTGCCCGCCCGGCCGCGGGGGCTGCAGCGAAGGCGGCTGGGGTCGCCCGGCGGGTCTGCGCCGCCACTCGGCTCCCGCGCGGCCGCGGTTAGCGGCCTGCGGTTGATTCGGGTGCCTGAAGCCGGCAAGGAGGACGGGTAGGAGGGCTCCCTAGGGCTCCTCTCCATGTAGGACTTGGGGCAGAAAGACCCGGCTCGGGCGCGGGTTAAATCGTAGAGCTGGGAGTAGAAGGTACCGCTCTTGTTCTGCACCTGCCTGCGGCCTTCTGAGGTGCTGTAAACACCAGGCTCGAGAGGGGGAACGTCCTCAAGGTACTCGTTTAGTAGCAGCAGCATCAAGCCTGGTAGTGCCACAAACACTAGTGCTGTTACAAGCTAGCGAAGTCGCAAATGTCGAAAATGAGTACGTGTAAGATTCTGTGTTTAACCAGGGTGAAACACAGCTGCAAAGATCTCAGGCTTTCTGTCAAGTATTCAAACAGCTTTGCCTCTGTTTCTGATGAATACAAAGCCGTTAAGATGTATGTTTACAAGTAAAGAGAAAGATCAAACAAGCAAGTGTAGCCATGGGATTGAAGGGAACCTCCCCCCCTCTTTGCCTGGGACACATAAGTGGGAGAAAAAGCAGCTGTATTTGACTGTATGTTTGGATGACCGTTAGTGTAGTTTAGTACTTAAATTTAAATGATTCAGTGTCATTGGTCAAGTGACATGATTTTCCATGTATTGTTTGTTATTTACTGTGAAAATTTTATATTTCTTTTATAATCTTGTTGGTTTTTCCCTCTGCGTGGGTTATGGTCTGGCAGGCAAATATTAAAAATAAATCCATAGACCATCAGTAAGCTGAGCTGCAATAGAACTGCAGCTGTTCCGCCTGTGTGTTTTATTTCTGTAGTTATCATTAGAGGTGTATAAATATAGATAAGTAAAAATCCACATTAAAGTGTTGGATTCAGAAGCCTCTAACGAGCCTCAAAATATTAATATTGCAGTTTAAGGTGCCAGTATCTTGAGTAAATTGCAAGTAGTAAACCTTTATTTACAGAGCGTAAGAGTGATAAGCAATGTAATACATATCTGGAATTGTAAGTGTATGTTACTGATGAATGCCTCCCTAAAATACTGCTGAGCAATGTCAGATTTAGTTATTTTCATTTGCATTCTGTAGAGAAATTATTTACGTTCTGTATTTATGTTATGTCATGTGAACATAGGTAACTGAATGAAGTTGGAGTTTCAGTTTATGAGCTAAGTCATTTCATATCCAGCCATAACCGCTTTGACCCAGAGTTGTCAGCTCTGTTTTTGTCCGTCCCGATGGTGTTTTTCTGAGGTATCGTTGTCTGCCAGATTGCTGCAGAGACAGATGACACTAGATAACGCTCTGAAGGGCCCATGGGCTGGTGGTCGGGTGCTGGTTTTTGGCAATGCTCATTCTGCAAATTGTTCAACGCTTGGCCAGCTGAAGCCCTGACCAAACTGATCTGATCTGCTGTGAGCGGGGGATTGTGCTAGAGGATCTCTGGAGGCTCCTTTCAGTCAAAATTGTTCTAAGTAATTCTGTGTTCTGAATGTTTCATTCATACTGATCAGAGTTTTATTAAAATTTTGTCACAAGTTCTCAGTATTAGTGACTTGATCTAACATTAAAAAACAATCTTTTTTAAAGTTAAAAGCTATATAACCAAATGCTGATGGTTAATATACAGGTAATTGCCAACTTTTAGATTAGTCATTGGAATTAAATCTAGTATTGCATTATTCCAGGCCTTGTGATAAAACTGTTGTTTTTAAGAAGTGTTAGGATGTTTAGATGTTAGTTGCATGAAACGTTTGCAGATGTTCTTTTGGCTGCAGTCATATGGGGGAGCAGTTTTCCTTCCAGCACATCCTAGATGGATTTTTAACTTTGTCCTCTTCAGCAAGACTTGGTTGCTTCTGCCTGGTGCCTGTCTACAGTTCAGTTAGTTTTTAATCCATAAACCTTCAAGTAATTAATTTGGGGTAATTTGTGACTGTAGCTGATAACAGTGTTTTTTAATATGCTTGTCCTTTTTGTCATTACAGAAACATTTGTAATCAGTTATATGTATTTGTCCTGTGATTGATCTCACCGGACTTTTCTTTCTTGATTGTAAATGCTACCAACTCATATTTTGGTGTGTTGTTTTTGTTAAAGTTTGTCCTGTTGAAATAGTTCTCTTTTTACTTTTAAGTCCTCTTAACACCCTACTCGTCAGTGATCTTGGACAATTGCCTTCTGCGTGTTCTTATGGCACTTCTGGGAAAATAACAGCAAAAGCTCAGAGGCAGCTTTCTCTTCTAAGACATATAAGTGGCAATAGAAAGCGAAAACTGTTTATTTCACTTTTTTTTTCAATAGCAGCTCTCCACTGAAAATAGAGCACACAGGAGCTGCTAAAATTGTAATAATATTTTCATCTTGCTAGTAGTTTCTGGTTTTCTGATAGATCAGGTTTTATATATAACTCTATGTAGGTATGTATGTATATAAAAATATGGATATAAATATAGTTATAGATTTATCAGACTTTTGTATATAGCATATCCCTTTGATTACTTACTTTTTTATTCATGAGGTTTGCTCCAGCCTTCAGGGCAGACTTTCTTATTTATGCACTAGTTTTTGAAGCAGGTAAACTGAATTTGCAAAGTTTCAGTAGGAAATAACATTTATGTAAATTACTGGGACATATATGTTTTTATTATGCTTTAGTTTATATTCTACATCTTTTGAATTAAAGATATTAAATTCTTTCTAGTCATGGAGCTTTAACTTTTTTTTTTTTTTTTAAGAGTCTGTATTTTTGATCTTTGAAAAATTTCTACCACTTCAAAGTGGATTGTTTGAAATGCAGAGACTTAAAGCCGGAATTATCCAGGTATGTGTGACAGCTTTATTACTATATTTTGATTACTATATTTTGACTAGCCTTACACCAGTTCTGTTTTTAAAAGATGTATCCATAAAGGTTTTCTCCCGGAGAGCATAATTGTGTGAGAAATTTCTTACTTCAGCAAATAATTGCTGTTCATAGTCTTTTGATCAAAAATAATGCCACATCTGTTAGGCTTCATCCTTTGAAAAAAAATTGATATGTTTTTTATGCCTCTGAGAAAGAACCTACTATTATTATGTGTTGGCAGTGGTAGGAGCATGAGAGTGGTTTTAGGGAAATCTTCTGAGTGTTACCACTGGCCTTATTTATTTCTGTTTTTTCTATTTTTTTCTTTCTTTTCTGCATCGAGTATAGTAATTTCCAGTATCTGTAATTCTGGTGAAGTTTAGATCTGTGAGTTTATATTGAATTCCTTACTGGAAGGTGATGTCTGGGCTCATGGTTTTTTAAAGGACCCTTTAGTAAAACACAGGTATTTAGTTCTGTTGCCATTAGGGATTGAGTCTTTTCCTCTGTTTTCATAGGGCTTAGCAAACCATTATTTTGGATAACAACAGAATTAAAATACAGAGTAGGTACTGAACTAAACTGCCTTAAAAAAAAGCTAAAATAAAATACTTCCTGAATTTTTGGAACAGATTTCTATTTTGAAGCAGTTACTGACCTTCTGAAATCAGGTAACCATGCAATTCTAGCTTTTGAAAGGCTTAAATCTGTTGTGGTCATTTTTGTTTTGTGCGCTTCTTTCTTAATGTGTGTTACCACCATAAAATCATGGTATTTCTTAGTTCTTCATAGCGTCTTAGAGAAGATCTAATAGCTAAATATTGTTTGATTTCTTTAGATACACAATGAGACTTCTAAGGTTCAATGTTTTTATTGACTTTTTTGTTTCCTAACTATGATTTTCCTTGTTTAATATATACTATTATTTGAATGTATTAGGGAGTGTCTTTTTTAATATAGATAGTCGTAAGGAGGAGGATAGACGACAATGCAGTGAGGTCACTTGGGTGTGCTACAGATGACATTTCTTTCTCTTAAGTTGTTTGAGATTTCAGTCAAACACAATGAAACCTTATTGGGAACAACTGGGGCCGCATAAGATTTAGATAGTAGAGCTGATTTTTAAACATTCATGCATCTGTCTACAGGCATCCAAAAGTAAAGCAATTAGTGTCAGTCAGGAACTGCTCTACTGTCATCATTTGCAGTATAGCTTTGTTTTTTATATTTAGCCTAGTAAACACTGTTTTGACTTTCTGAAACAAATTAATCAAATGTGCTAAGCAAAAAATGTGACTTCCTTATGTCTTCATGCCTTCTCACTTTTAAATTTTATTTTCCCTCTTGTAGCTACTGAAAATTGGTATGTGGTCTTCATAGCATCTTGCACTGAAATAGCATAATAGAATTATGATTTTTTAGATAGTTAATGTCTAATAATGTCATTTTACATACCATCTTATGTAGCCCAGATTGCAGATTTTTGCTTTAGACCATGTTGTCGTAAAGACAATTATTAATATGTTAATGGTATTATATTTTGATTATTTTTTTTTATTATTGCTGTGGAGGTCCTATTAGACCCTTGCACAAGGGAGAAATGGCAAGGCGCTCCTCAGGAGAGCAGCTCTAAACTCACTTGTGTTCGACCATCCGGGCTCTAATAAATCAAATTGGAACATTGTCCTTTTTGTCAACGTGTGACTAGCTGAATAGAATAAGAACTATTTCACAACCCTAGTGAACATAAAGGGTATCAGCAAGGCTGAATATTATACAGAGAGAATATATGTAATATAGGTATTTTATGTATATATTTATATACCTTATACATGCATTATTTGCACTATAGTAGTGTTTTCTTGTTATGAGTGTAGTTGTATGTGATTTTTCTGATGAACCTCAGCTAATTCACGGTTGTACTTTTGTGTTTCTTTATATTCATATATTAATTGTGTGAGGCTTACACTTGTTCTCATTATTGCCATTAAGAACTATGAAGCACATCCCACTCCTTTGAAAGTCTGTTTTCAATTGAAAGCTGAGAAAACAATGAGGATATAACACAACTTCATGCTAGGGAATTAAAATATTTACCCAGATCAAGTTTATTTCCCTCCTCTTCAATTTCTCTGGCATTTTGATACAGTCTTCTCTATGTAGAGAACTTTTCATACTTGTTTTCACATCTTTGAAGTTTCAGAAGTGCTTCTAGCAAAGAGCAGAAATGCCTTTACAGATACAGAGGAAATCATCACTCCTCCAAGTTACAGATGCTTTACCACGTGTGGACATTTTCTTTATGTGCTGTTACCCACCCAACACACTGAGTGTTGATGCTGATTGGAATCTTAAGACATACTGTATTTGAATTTAAACCTAGTCTAAAATATTGTGGGGTTTTTTGTTTTGTTTTGTTTTTTTTCCAAATTAACGTTGTCCATTGGCGAACTCACATGGCCAAGAGTGTATTTCTGCGTTGCTGCAATTGTAACTTAGGTCATTGAAAAGTTAAGCAGGTGACCTTACTATGTGATTTGATTTCCTACCAACATACAGTAATTCCAAACAGTAGTTGATGTGTTCTCTGAGTTGGAAAGGAGGTGACGTTCTGGTTGGTGGCATCTTGTGCATAAAATTGAGGTGTTTTTGCTGAACCCGAAAAGAAATTTGTTGACTTGGAAAACCTATATGTTGCACAGATAAGAACTCACTTAAAATGATGATGGAATCATCAACATGGTTTTGAATACAAAATTCTTCCTGGTTAACTGTTATCAGTGATCCTTATCTTTTCCTTTGTGTTGTTTTTTTTTTTTTTTTTTTGGCGGGGGGGAAATAACTTATATATGACAGACAGGAGAGGATTCTAAAAGTTATGCTATTTTAAATAACTTCAAGTGTCCACAACACAACAATAAAATCTGGATTTTTCTGCAATTGAATTGTTATTTCTGTGTTAAGACTCCTTATTTTCATCTCCCTGGCCCAGATGGCCAAGCTGGCAGCTCTGCCGTGTGTGTCTCTTACTGTATATGCAGCACCAGGAAAGGAATCGACAGCCCAGCCGATGAAACCAAGTCAGGTAAGATTCTCACTGCAGTATTGGAAATCTGGCACTGGAAAACAGTACAGCCTGTCTTTCCATTGAATTATATTACTCAGTAGATAAAAAATATACCCAAGTAGTAGCTGATAATACAAATTAGCTTCTAAATAATTGTCCACTGTAGCACAGATAGTCCAAGCATGAGGAGAGTTACTGTAGAAATATTTTATCTCATTAAACAATGGCAAACTTAAGCCATATAAGGTAAAAAAGTGTAATCCTTGCTATGATAATAGTATTCTTTCTATTGTATATTTTCTAGAAATATGTTATGTGCATCTTCCAATTGTTGTTGCTCATGCTTTTTCTGGTACAAAATACACTTTTATCATACTTAGGTAATGGCTGAGAAGTAGCATTACCATGTGTGCTTCCTATTTTCATTTCCAAAGAGTTAAACTGCAGTCATACTTTTGTAAAGAAAGTTTCTATATATAAAAGAGCATGTGGAGGTTTTACTTATCCTTGCAGGAAGACTAAGGATTCAGTGTCTTGAAGAACACTATCCAAAACCGTCTCCCTTCAGTAAACTCAGGCTTTTCTTTCCAGCTTTCAATTTACTGTTCACCACCTCTGGAATCTAAATACATTGAGGAACAACCTGGCCGTTTGCAGAAGGGATTCTGCTCAGTAAGACAGAGAACCAGCCGCTACCTCGGGTGGTGCAAGGTAAGAAAAACCTGCCTCTCGAGTTTCCTACTATTCCTGGTGGCATTAGACAAAACCATTGAAATACAGCATATTTCACCCCATTCTTCTTGCAGTGCTTCTACCAGCATAGACCTGGAAGTTAAGATGCAAAAAAATTCATTTTTCCTCATTTTTCCTCTGTTTAGAGGTGACAGAACCTATGTATTTTCCCTGCGTTCCAAATCAGAAACCAGAGAGATAAGAAATACATCACTTTTGGTCAAATTTATACTGGATCTAGGCTAGCCCAGCAGTATCAGCTTCAGAAATATGTTGGTTATCCTCTGACAGCCAGAGTTACTTTGGGAATTTATTACTCTCAGAATGTGACTGTCTGTGAAGTAGTGTGTATTTGAAATGCTTAAGCTTCCCAGCCTGGCCACCCTGGTGCGTGAAGAAAATTAATGCATACTAGGGACAGCTGACAAAATAGATGCTATAGATTATATATCCTGGCTAGGTCACTTACTCCGTATCTTATGCAATAAAACTAGTCAGCAAGCAGTGATATGCATTACGATTAAATACATTTAATTCCCTATTAGGCAAATTTGCATGAGAAGCAATTTTGTTTTCAGATTGGCTGATACAATTGGCAGAAGCAAAATCTTTTCTTCATATTTTTCTGTCTTTTTGTCAGATTTTGTCTCTGTGAAACTTTGTATTGCTTTGTATGTTTGTCTTGTGTCAGGTATAATAGAACCATTTTCTAACAGCTAATCTCTCAAATGAACACAAATGCCATTCAAGGTAGCATTCATACTTGATTTTTTATTTTTTGATTATTTGTTTTTGTTTGTTTTGTTTTTCAGATTTTGCATGTCCAACTCAGTTTTGTTGCCATCATTTTAACGTTTAATAATCAATAGCGGAAGGAGCTACAATGACAGTGTACTTGAAGTGCAAGATACGCACACACACATACGCACACACACATATGTTTTCAGTCCTTACTTTAGGATTATCTTTAGAAACAGAGGTTGCCCATACTTAGGAGGGTGACGTTCCAGGTACCATTAACAGAGAGATAACTGCCTCCAAAGGGCAGGTTAGAGTACCCGATTTGGATGCTTTAGGAAACGCAAGCCAAGAGCACCCCAGTGTAACTGATAAAGCAGCCTATTATTAATTAGTTGCCAAAAATACCCCACAGTTTTGTTATTAAATATTCTAGGCATGGAGAGTATGTGATACTTGTCATTGTGGTGTCTTAACTGCTCAAGGGTAACACCCATCCTTTAGCTTAAATCACTTGTCCAACAAGATCAAAGCAGTTCCTACCACTCCCTGCCATCTCTAACTTTTTGCTCATAGAACTCTTCCTGTTCTGGTGGCATTTGTGGGAGAAGTGAGAGCTTCCCATAGGACTGCCAGTGCCATCTCTTACATCTTCAGGAAGAACATCTGCTTCCTGTTTTTTGCATCTCCTAAGGAAGCTTTTTAGCTTGGTTTCTGTTAGTTCTGTAAAGTTAGTATGTTTGTGTTTTCCTTGTAGGAAAAAATGAACTTAATTATTTTGAAAACAGCAAAGGAAAAAAATATGTACCTGTATTTTCTGCAAATTTTGATTCCATTGGTCTGTGAAAACTTCATCAGTGACAACCATCATAGTTTATAATTAAAATAATCAGGTTATAAATGTGTTACTTCTCTGTAAGTCAAGGAGTAAATTGGTGTTTTAGAGATTGACGAGCAGTGACCCCTGGTGGTACAAATTTAGTGGTACTGGAAATAAATTCAATGAAATAACTCTAGATGAAATTGTCTATTATTATTATTATTATTTTATTATTGATCTCCTAAAGAATGAGTGCTTGTTTTGTTAAGTGGTCTGGACAATGATGCTCTTCATTGGCTGCTAGATTTTTGTTTTACATCAAAAAAAGTTTGTATCTAAATATTTTGACCCAATTTGAAAGGAGTAATGAAGTTGCTAAAGGAGTAATGAAGCCAGATGAAGTTACGTAATTGTCTCATTTGATAAACGACATGTGCAAACAGAGTATTTTTGTACTGAAAATGTCTACTTTTGAAAAATATTTGCATTCATTTAATGTCTTCTTTTTTATATAGAATGTTTTTGTCTTTGTTAAAAATGGAATAATGGATTCAGTTCAATTTGGAAAAGGTAGGAAAATTGCATATTTCTTAACTAACTGCTTTCTGTTTCTTGTCTATATGACTTAGCTGGTTGAAACCAGAAAATAACAAAATTGTACTCAGGTGAAAGGAGGCTAGAGGGCAACCAGACTCGAATAGTTCCTGCAAGTGTGGAAAAAAAAAAGATAAATTGTGTCGAGCTTCATTTCCTGTGGAATTTCAATTCTTTTGTCAAATGAGAGATACAACTAAGTAGCATTTCTTATTCCTTTGGCTATTTTGTGAGCTTTTAATACCTTTTTTTTTTTTTTTTGCTAAGATTTAGAGTATTGTATGTGCAGCTAAAGTGTTAGATTTTAGTGTGATGCTGATGAGAGAAGGTTTCTAAAGCTTCCATTGCCTTGCATTCTGCAGAATGTTTTTTAATCATAGGCGTTGGAAAGGATCTAAATGTAGAGATCATTTAGTCCAACCCCGCTGCTCAAAGCAGGGTCAACTTGAGAGGGTTGCTGGGGGCTCCATGCAGTCGGGTTTTGAACATCTCCAAGGCTGGAAACTTCACAACCTCTCTTAATTAAAAAAATAACTTTTTAATTCTAGTACAGATTACAAATAGTATTTGCATTCAAACTCATCAGCAATTACAGATAAAATTAACTTTCCCTGAAAATAGTAAATTTAGAGACTCTTGAGATTTATTATCTGTCTATAATTACTTACAATAAAATAAAAACATAAAATGTTTTCCTTGCCCATTATTAAGTCTTAATACTAACATTTTACAAAATGAGAAGTATCTAAAGAGGAAACGTAATAACGTTGTTTGCTGATATGATTTGAGGACTTTTGATTAGAAATCTATTCCCATCTAACACTTCAGAACGTGTACCTGGAATATAAAGCATCTTCAATTATTAACAGAAACCCCAATACTGAACTGTATTTTACTTTGAGTGTGTATCATTTTAATTACATCTTTATTTTTGAAGTGGCAAATAATAAGAAGAAAAGATTCATACTGAGTTGTTATGATACTTTCTTGTTATTATTGTTCTAAGATGCTTATGTTTACCTCAAGAATCCGCCACCAGAATTTCTTCCCAAAGCTGGAGTAATTACAATATCAGGCCTAGCTGGCATTGTGCTGTCAAGAAAAGGTAGGAGTTTTCCACTTATTTTCAAATATTACCATTGTTTAAGATGTAGGGTTTTTTCAGAAATGGAGGGAAAAGCCTGTGTAATTAGTGTTTTTTTTTTAAAAAAAAACTTCATGATAAAATTTGAAGAGACTCTTTCTTTCGTAACTCTATAAAAATTGTTAAAATGAATCAAACACCGTGTGTTATAGAATGTTATTTATATATTAAGGCAAATTCAATGCATTAAACCATTTATTCAGAAAGAAATAATTAGTTGGAATGTAGACCTGTATTGTGCTCTTGGATACCACCTCATTTTCTGTAGTAACTCGAAACGCTTGCACCAGTGTACCGTGCTAACTAAGATCCGAAGCACTTGGTAAGGAAGCATAAGTCACTATAGCTTTGAGGTTTAACACTGTTGTTAGCTCAAACGTGGCTAAAACTGAGTAGAGCAGGGCTACAAAGTTATTGATGATGGTTCATTCAACAGAATTGCAAGGAAGAAGATTTAATTTAAGTTCGTTCATTGTTGGTTTTCAAATACAGTGTGTTTATGGAGGAATTTCTGAATCAGGAAACCAGTCTTTGGGGTATCAACTTTTTCTGCATACATAACTATTGCAGTTTACTAGACTAAAATCATATTCTTCCTTTTCTCCTCCAGACAACCGAGGATGTTTAGTGTAAATAATTATATGAGTTAAAAAATTGCAAGTATACAATCAGTAGTTTCATATGTCATTAGCATATAATTATTTACAACATTTGCTTTTATACAGGTTCTAGATTTAAGAAAATTGCATATCCATTTGGACTTACTGCTTTAGGAATTTCAGTTTGTTACCCAGCTCAGTCAATAGTAGTTGCTAAGGTAAGTTTATTTGTACTTTAATATTGAATTACCACTGATTTTAATGCTAGGATTCCAGTTTCACATGACTTAACTGCCTGGGAACTGGTAGTGGGAATTCCAGTGGAATTTCCCTTATTGATACAGTGCGTCACAGATGTTAATTGTGGAAGTACCGGCAGTGAATAAAATGGCTGAATGTAGTGTGTGATTGCTGCTTTTTGGTTTTTAATAACAGTTTAAATATTAATTATAATTTAAGATTTGTTTGGTGTGGGAGAACGTTTCCCTACATCTTGAAATTCAAATGATGTAAATCTGTCCTGCTGAGCACAGGGTAGGCATATCCTAGTCCAAACAAAATGTGTTTCATTTGAATGCTCTATGAACCTTTGTGTTGTTAAACCGTTGTTAAAATTGCATGTTTAAAAAAATAGGTAACAGGGAAAAGGGTGTTTTCTGCAAGCCAGCGCTCCTACGAAGCAGCACGATCGCTGTGGGTGAAGGAGGAGGATGCCACAAAGGTAGGCTCGCGGGAGGAGCGGCTGCTGACTCGGAAGGGCTAAGGAAGTGAAAAAAAAAAAGTGAAGTACCATTTTGAGGATGCTGGTGAAGTTTGCTAATATGTGTTAAATGAGGCACAAAAAGCCTCTGGTACTTTTATAGCTACAATATTTATGCAAATGTTGGCTAGTGTTTAATCAATTTAATATTCATTATACCTTCCAGACTGATAGACTCTGGGATATACTCCCTCGGTACACACAAGATGAACAGGAGAAGGCTGAGTGTCTCTGATAGCTCATCTCTGAGATTGTTAAAAGATAACACATTCTGATTCGAACTCTAGTTCTAAGCTGACCACTGAATTTCAGATAAAGAAGATGTACAAAGATAAAGTAGATACATGACTACTTTTTTTATAAACATACAGCGAAGAAAGTTTCATAACCTTTTCAAGTAGCCTGTTCAGATAGTCTGGTTTTCTTACCCATTGATATAAATTGCCTCAGGTTAAACTGATGTGTTTTTTTCTTGTCTTGATCTTGATTTCGACATGATCCTCTTAAATAATCTCTTTCTCTTTTTTATATATAGGCTAGGCTTTCTAGCTCGTAAATAATTCTCGCCCTGCTCTGGGCTTTGTCTATGTTACCTTTTCCTCTTTTTTTTAAAATAAAGTGCTTAAAATTGGACATACTACAGGAGCCAAAGCCTTGCCCAGCACTAAGTGGACAAGAATATTTACCTTATGTGAATTGTATATTGAAGTGGAGTTAGCATCTCTGAATTCAACTTTTTTCCTGCATCCCAAAAGATCCCTTTGGAAGCAGGGCTTTCTAAGGGGAAAAAAAAAAACAGCTTCATGTACAGTGTATTTTCTGTTGCTTTTAAAGAAAATGAAGTTTTCTCAATCGTCTTAACGTTTAGAAGATGTTAGAACCTTTGATTTGTATTTAAGGTGTTTGTTTTTATGTAGTCCTCACTTTTCACTGAGGAGCACAAATGTAATTCTGAGTTTTGAAAATGCAATTCAGATAAAGGCCAAAACACTGGTAAGGAAACAAAAATTGATGTGGTAAAGACGGTTCTTGTTAACTTTTCTCTTTCCTGTATGAAGCCTGTTCCCAAAACAATATATTGTTTTTCATTCATCAGGAATAATTAGCCAGGGTGTTGATGTAAGATGAGAAGGTTAATCACGCTAACTTTGCTAAGGATAATATGGGTTCTGTAAAATCGCGTCGTAGATCTTCTGTAAGACTCCAGGCTCTTCATTTGTAAATTAATAATGACTGAGACTTCCTTGTGAAATGCTTACAGGGTCTCAGCTGAAAACAAAAAAATAGATTCATGTACTTTTAAATATGACCCACTTCCTTTTAAGTGAATTTGACGTTACTGTATCTATGCTGGGGGATTTTTGATTTTTTTATTTTTTCTCTGGCTGTGTCCATTGCATGCATCTGCCTTTAATGTTACTAGTTGAATGTCTTCTATGATGTCGTATTTGAAAATAATTTGGTAAAAGACAAGCTTTCAGATAACTTTACTTTGGAGTAATATATTAAGCATATACCCATGTGCATGTTTTTATGATTTGTCTGATTCACAGCTGCAGCAAGAATCAAGATCACTTAAACAAGAGGATAAGAAAAAGAAAGAAATTTCAAATACATCAGCTGAATCTGCTGTGCAGTCAAAATCATTTGACCTGCCAGAATCTTCTCCAGCAGAGTCTTCACATACTGTAGATCCAGTGTCTTCGTTAGGTGAATTAAAAGTTCCCAATTTAACTTCAGGTACAACATTCAGCTCCAAGGCATATTGTATTATTTGACTTCATTTTGGAGTTACCTTTGTTTCAAAACAGAGCAGACTGTCTTAACATATTTATCCTGAGAATATATTGTAGATTATGCAATTTAATATGTATATAAGGTCTTTAAGGAAATGATCATTTTCTTACTGTGAACCATGTCACAGTACCAAGTTTATTATATTATGTTTGGTGTTATAAATAATATTGTCTTTCATTCCCCGTGACTGTCTTCCATATTGGTAGAAGTTGCATGATGTTTCTAAGGGCTAACATCAATGCTTTATTTAAATTCCTACCTTATATTATCTTTTTCCTATCAGAAAACCGTAAGGACAGTTTTAAGGATTTCATCTCTTTTTTTTTTTGTTTGTGAAAGTGGCTCATTTGACTCGCTGCTTATTCCTCTGTCTTTGCATTGTGTAATATCTTCAGACACTGGTAAAATAAAGATGTCTGTCATTCGTAATGACACTTCACATGTGCAGGGCAGAGGAGCTGCACTTCCTCCTTCAGCTGGCAGCGTTCAGGAAGGGATAGAGACTGGGGGAGGTTGGCACTCCATCCACAGCTGCACTCTAACATTCATAATGTGCCTTCATCATCCTGTATCTCACGTGTGTGTGTGTGTGTGTATGTGTATATATAAAAATATTATTATGTTTAATGTCTCCAACAGGAACAGTGAAGACGGCAAAATTTAAACCTGACCCAGAACTTATGGACCATGGTCAATCCAACCCCGAAGACGTGGATATGTACAGTACTAGGAGCTAAGACACCTGCTTACAAATCATTGCAAAGAATTAAAGATAAGGGGGAGGGGCAAGGGAAGGAGTAATCCTTGTGATACATGCCCTGTGAGATATAATTTAATCAGGTATTTTCTTATATCTCAATTTGTACTATTGATTTATGTGACTGTTTAATGAGTACATTACTTTTCACTACTTAGAAGCATTTAGCAGAAATACATGTTGTGTATGAACTGTAATTGCCTACTGAGAATTAATGAGAGTTCACTTATTGTCTGTGTCATTAGTGAGACATTGGGAAAGGGAGATTTGTCAGTGTCCTCACAGTGACATTTGTGTGTGCCAAGATTGTTAATAAATGTCACTTCACAAAGGAAGTAAATGTAAATATATCCATACTTCTTAGATATTCACTGATAAAAAATAACAATCTAAGTGATGCGGGTAGTGGAGGCCTCTGGTTTCAGTTTGCTTTCAGTTCTGGAACAAAACAGAGTTGTGATATTTGGACAGAGGACAAATACCACAACTGAAGCATACCCTATAAAAGAAGTTTTATTTTTCAACTACTTCTAACGCTTTGAAGAAGAATTTGCAAATTATCTAATCCATGAAACTGATACTGTTTGAATTTACATGGAGTGCACTAGCCATGTTTAGAAAGCTGGAAGCCTTCTGTGGTTTGGATGTTAAAAATAGGAACTGTTTAATTAGTTAAAGGTGCAGGTAAATATTACAGTAATGCAAAAGTAGCGATAGGCAGTGAATGTTTCGTTCCCAGAAGTTTGTGTGGAATGTTGTGTGCAATCCTACCATTGATCTTGGTAGGATTTCTATGAAATTCTGCCTTTTTTTCCTCCAAGAAAAAGACTAGAAATTGGCCCAGTTTCCTATAATTAAATTTTCAAATATTGTTTCTCTGACTGTATATATCAATCTAGTTATGTTCATCCTTCATTTCTATTTAAAATAGCCTTACAAGGGTTCATGATAGATCTGGTGATCTTGCCTGAACAGAGCACAGCTAGTTATCACTATACAATAATTATCAGCAGACTGTGTAGAAGTAATCACATTTGTCTCAACTGCAGTATTTTTCTAATACATGAAGTGCAGAAGGGTGTTGCAGTGGTAGTTTGTCCTTCGATGAGTTGAGTTGTCTTATCTTTGAGTTAATGGAATATATGTACTGTGCAAATGGTGTTCGTGGTGGGGCTGGGGGACCAGCAGAAGTTGTTAGGTAGTGTTGCACAGTGGCACGTGCCCAAAGCATCAGTGATGACTGGCTGAGAAAAGCACAAGTGAGGCTTACGTATTAGTTCAGGAACAGGCTGTAAATATCCTGGAGCCCAAGTACTGGGTAAAGTGCTGCACCTACACAGAGTCCGACGGGAGGTGGAATAGGTAAATAACAAAGTTTAATGAAGAACTGTTCTTTGAGTTGACTTATGCTTGCTAGGGATGGCTGAACTAGAACTGAGTATGTTTTGTTTCTTTAATCAATTCTCAAGGCCTAGCAACTGTCACAATTCAGGCAGCAATTAGAGGATTTTAAATCAAAATGCCCAGAACTCCTGGGCAAGCCAGATTTTGTATGACATCAGAGAAAGAGGAGAGGAAAAATTAGATGGCCGAGCTTCATATGGCAGCTCCAGGGAAACAGAGGAAGACATAAGGGCACAGAGATGAAGATGGTGAAGAAAACATCATTTTCAAGTGCAAGACCAGAAGGCAGAAATTATATTATCCATTACCCTATCCCACCCTTTGGCCAAATAAAATAAATACAGAAAAAAAACTTCTGCTCTACTCCTAGATTCTGTTTAAATTCTCGCTGATGTCCTTTGATGTGATACCACAAGTCTACGGAAAAAGGTAAGATGACTCAGGTAATTTGTAGGAGTTGACTGTGGTGAGAGTCCTGCCTTGTGGCCTGAATAACACAGAGGAATCGCTCCTCTGTGCGCAGGAAAAGGCCAGGGAGCAGCCTTGGAAGCTGCTCTCTGCCTGCAATGCAAAAAGCCAGTCTGGTCTTTCTGTATTTTTATGGCATTTGTGCTCATATATCCTCTCATGGTAGAGGGAAAAAAAGAAGTTGTCTGGCCTGCAAAAGGTTCCCTGCTCTGCTGCTGGTTAAACTGGCTAGAACTGGGTGCTTCATACCTGCAGCTCCCGTCACAGGCAGTCTGGTTTCTCAGGGAGTTTGTGCTGCACGTGGACATGCTGCACAAGCTGTCCCTAAGCTGTGTTTCAAGCTCAAATTACTCCCCGCAGCAACACTGCAATAAAACTGTGCTTCGCGGGCACCATTTTCTAGGAAATAACTTAAAGCTATTGTTCATACCCAAGTAGGTACATGCTGAGTGTGAGGAATCCAGTTATGGAGCTCGTAAAGCAGTATTGGTGTGTGCAGTGTTATTTCTTAGTGGGGAAAGAAAGGAGTGAGGCACCACATGAGAACATGGAAGGTTGCTTCCAGTACTGGCCTCACCTTCAGTCACTCTTGAAGTGCAGGTTTTTTAGTTGGTTGTGATTCCTCTGTCCTTGCTGTTCTTTACAAGTGGTGGTGTCTTATTTTCTTTTTGTATCAGCAGATTAATGCACAATGGAAAATTCTTTCAAAATCCCCATTTTTTGACAGCTTGGGTCTAAAATTAATAACTTGGGTTTCAACTTTGAAACAAATACAGGAGACTGTTTTCCTGTGTGTAGCCTGCTTGGGATCCTGCTTGGGTATGTTCTGTGCTTTCAAGAAGACTGTTGCTAATCTCTAAATTGTTATTTCTGTATCCAAGAAAATGTGCATATAAATAGCTGTAAGGAACTTTTTAGTAAAGCCTGGACTATGACACAGTACAATAATACCTTAGTAGCATGAACTTCTGAAGTCAGCCTTTTTTATGTCCACCAATATGAGATCAATCATAGAAGAAACTTAAAATTTTAGAGGTACCTTCAAAAAAGATGCAGATAATTTTAGAGACATTTAGGTTGTATTTGCTAGAAGGGAAAGCAGGTTAAATGAGATGACTATTCTGATTTTGTACACGTGCTGGAATGGTGACTGTGGCTCTTGGTCACTCAGCTGCCATTCTGAGAAGTGCTTCTTTGTTGAATCTAAAAAGATGCCAGCCCTCTTCAGTTGAGAGATTCGAAGCTCCACATTTTATATAATACTCCACAGATGGCTTGTTACAGATGAGTACCAGGAACTGCATGCAGCTACAGTGGGTCTCCAGTGCTGTCTGTAGGACAGGAACGTAGTAAATATATTATTTTGCAAATATTAGTAATTACAAAGCTGCAAAGATTATCATTAGTAATAGCATAAAGTACTGGCCGCAGTATTCTACTGTGGTGGAACTTTGTGCTTCCTGGCAATGCTGCCATGATTGCTGTTCTGCCCTGTGGTCTAACCACCTTTCCTAGCTCTGCTGATTTACGCTTCCACTTTCCTTTTGTCCCTTATCAAGGGGGCAATGTCCACCCCTGGTTCTCGGAATAGAAGAGAGGGAAGTAGCTGATAAGGCCGTGCTGTGTTCTTTCAAAAAAAAAAAAAAAAAAAAAAAAATTCTGCTTCTGTTTAACTCTGTATACCCAGAGAGCAGCACTAACATTGGATGCTTGAGGAGCTAGTTAACTAAAAATGAGTGATACGTAATTATGCAGCGGTTTAATGATAGAAAAGGAGAAAGTAAGTAGAATTTCCAGAAAGAAAATCTTCAATGGAGTGTGAGGTGCCCATTGGGTTGTATAAAGCCTTCCTAAGGAGAAGGTAGAAACTTGTTAGAGGAGGAGGGGGTTAAGAACTAATTTGGTGTTGGGATTAAAAACAATTTTAAAATCTCTTGATGTGAACAGCCTTGCTTTGGCAGAAATAACACACCATGTTATTTGTAGCATAAATTTGCAGTAAAGGTAGTGGCTGTATCCATCTGTATTGATTACAATCTTGTGGGTTTTTTTGTCTTTTTTTGATTGGCCTTTTAGAAAGCAAAATCAAATGTGCATTATGGCATGCTCATGAATCCTTATTTTAGATATACGTGCCTGGCTTAATAGCTTTAAAATTTCGGATCCAATGCCCAGACCTGTTAAACAACAGAAAGATTAACATAAGTACATGTGAAAAACCACATTGCAAGACATGAATTGATTAATATATTGTGAATCACTTCTAATGACATATTTGAGAGGCATTTTTTAGTGACTTAACTGACATGAAAGCAGTTTTAGAATACAGTAATACACAACAGTATTAGAATACAGTAATACACAACAGTAATACAGCAACAACTGCTGCTATAATACATAACATAATAGTACTAAAGTATGAGAGTATGTGCTTTATTTTTTGAAGAATCCTCTGTCTTTTTAAAGAACTGGGTTGCATGACTGTTACACAAAAATATTTTTAATTCACTGCATTTTTTATGGAGATTATCTGGAGATTTATAATTGTTTATATTATTTATATAAAATTGATTGTGATACATTATTTTGCCATATCATTGTGAAGCATCTCAAAATAAAGAGTGATGAGATACTTAATTTTGGAATTTTTTACTTTTGTATATTGTCTCAATGACAGGACAAATTGTGAATTCCTTTTCTTTAAAGTACATATTAAAAATTCATTGATAAATGCGATTGAGTCACAGTTTTCCTGCTGCTGAGGAAAAAAAAAATCACCTGTTAAACTCTGAAATTTCTGTGGCATGCATTCCTGAAAAATCATCAAAATTATATGCAGGTGGTATACAATTGAATATAAATTATTAATATGCAGCTTGATTTTGAAAGTTTATTTTATTTGCTCTGTTTGGTAATTTCTTTTAAAGAATGGTATGGCTCAGAAGTGAGGGAAAAAAAGAGTTTTTTGCGTTTTGTGATTGAAATGTACTTATTACACAGGTAGTGTTAAAAGAATGAGACTGATAATACATTACATTTACAAATAATGCAAATACATTTACCTCGATACGGTTCCGTGATATAGAAGTCTTTCAGGTAAAGTAACTTGCCAATCCGAGGATCATAATTAAAGTTGTACATGGCATAACCTACAGTGCAACTCCCTGAAAGAAGAAAAATATTGTGAGGGAGTAAGTAATGTGGCTGTTTTACATGGCAGCTGTTATCATTATAATTCCCAAATAGCTACAAGATAGCTACACAGGAACAGCTATCTTATAGTGAAGGTTTTGTGTATAACTGAATAACATTAAAACGCAGAAACCTTATTTAAAGTGGAATACTGCAAAGTTGGTACCCCTTTTAAGAGGAAATATTAATATGCACCGGAAAACATTAATTATGTAGCTCTTATTTAAAATAATTTATAAATATAGTATCAATAAAAATGTATTTTGTGTAATATATTAATATTTTGTTTGTAACCACTCATTGCATATAATTAATTCAATGAAATGTGATAATTATATATAAAATTTTTGCTTTAACATTTAAAATATATTTTTTTAAATAAAATATATTTTTATTATGAATAATGCTTATCTTTATTTCAGGGGACATACTTTTAACATCTGAAAATTCTAAGAAGCAAAGCTCACGCCTGTGCCGATGCTGAGCTATCGCGAAGAGGACAGGCTGTGTGCAAAAGCAAGTTACTTTGTTGTTTGTTACCCCAGCATTGACGACAAGTGTGCAGACCAAACAGAATGGTAAGGAGAAGGAAATCTCAAAGTCAGAAAAAATCCTATTGATTTAGTCAACTTTTTTATTTGAAGAAACTTCAGCTTTTCAAGTCTTATGGGCCAGACCTATTCTGTATTGCAGAAATGAGTATGTGAGTGCCTTCTTAAAGGTTGTAGGACAAAAGAAAGAAAGGGGGAAATACAAGTTTCGTTACTAACTCAGGCCAAGGGGTGTGTGAGTTCGCAATTTCCTCAGGGGCAAAGTTCCTCAGTCACCATTTTTCTAGGCTGCAGTTCAGCTTCCGGCCATTCATTTATGGTTTGATAGAAATTGCTTTTACTGAAACAATTGAAATAAATTCCATGTGGTTTCCAATACTGTGATCAGATAATAGCTCTGAACTGAAGCTGCATCATGTTTTTTAACTGTTGATAACCTTTATGGTTTAGAAGTCTTGAGTTGTTTGTAGCTTACTTTCTGTCCGCTTGTTTTCAGCCTCTGCAACTAAACAGTAGTAGAAAGGATGTTTTCCAAAGCCATCTTGAAGCAAATCTGGAATTAAGATTAAAGCTAATAAGCAACTGAACAGCTGCAAGCATTTACTTTGTTTTGTAAATTCATTTTAGTCAAATATTTAAGGTGATAAAATTAGTCTAGGCATCATCTATACTTAGATTGTAATTTTAAGATACCTAACTCTATTTGGTGTATTGAATGTTCAGAAGCTAAGAAGATAAGAAATGGAGGCATGGGATTTAATGAAAAAAACAAAAAAGCTATTTAGGTTTATGAGGGATAATCTTAATCCACTGTTGTATTTGTTGTTACCTAGGCAGGCACTGAAAAGAGAAACCTGCTGATGCCTTCCACAGCCCTTCTGTGAGGCCTAGTCCAAACTCAATAAAATATCAGCATGCAGTAAGAAGTCAGTAGTATATGAATGATATTAAAGGGATTTCATGATCTATTTAATTGGAGCAAAAATATAAATTTACATTTACGCATCTTTCTTTTAATGAAATTTAAAAGCACTGGGTAAAGGTGTTGTGTGTAGCATGAAGTATCTGTGTGTAAAGGTTTGCGATCAGCAGCTGTGAACTTGAAAGGAAATTTGGTGTCCATTAGGAGAAGAAAGCGCGTGTTGCCAGCTGGTGCCTCATGCTGCTGCAGCACCTTCTGCTTTTTAGTTCTTTTTTAGTTAGGTGTATGGGATTTTCTCTGCTCTTAAATGAGGGAGCTAAGTGTGATTGAGATCTGCTGTGAAGGAGCATGAAAGCAGGGCCGAGAAGCAGTCGTAAATCTAAATAATCTCATAGAACTACTGGAAGTTTGGGCTCCAAGCAAAGAAGTGATCGTTAAAATCTATGCTATGCCAGACATCGATTTTTATGGATAATTATTTGTTGGAAAGCAAAGGTTAAAGTTTACCTTCCTCTGTTAATGTAACTGCATTTGGCGTGTGTTCGTAAGTGGCTTGTTCCTGTCAAATAGAGAAATCGGTGTTGAGATTTTTATTCAGTTGCAGAGAGATTTCCAGAGCACCATCCTAGAAACTAGTTCTCAGTGCAGAGTTAATCCTTCCCAAGCTTTATGTGTATCCCTGTGTACTCTTATATGGATCTCCGGAGTGACAAGTGACTGCCGACTCAGGGTCTTGTTTTGCATTTTAATCTTCAGCTGTTATTTAGAAGAGAGGTGCATGCAGCAGCTGAGGCCACATCCTCCTCCCCACGAATCCTCCTGAATTTTCAGTGCTGCTGTGTCCCTTACCACATTCCTCCTTGGCATAAAGGCTTCCCACTCACCATAATATAAAGACTGTTAAAACACTCAAGAAAGTGTTTGTTTTACAGTGTATCTTATCAAACCCTCGATCTGTGGCTTCCTCATAGCTTCCTAGAAATCATCCATTAACCAAGTAATAGAATTGTTATTATAAAAAAAAATAATAAAAGTGTCATAAATAATAGTGAGTTGGTGTTGGAGCACCTTTTTCCAATCTTTGTTTCCCTCTCCCCTTCTTCCTCAGTTTTGCAGCTTCTGAAGTCAGTGACAGGGAGGGATAGATTACAGAAGTAAAGATTATATAGGAACAGGAGTTTGCTTTTTATGGGAGTTACGTTAATGTTTGGAGAAGTACTGTTATGTCAGGGAATCACAGGTAAAGTTGTCCAGAAGTTTTTATACTGGAAAAACAATTTAGAGATGTGAGTCTGTAAAATGAAGTTCTGTGAGGTCTTGAGGAAAGTCAGCTCTGAAATGGAATAAACAAATTTTTTAGGGGGAATTAAGTGTAGTATTAAGGAGATTCACAGCTTCCAGCCCAGAAGAGATCAGCGCCACCAAAGAAAAGCTGTTCTCATGGTCCTGTTTTTTGTTTCCAAACTACAGCATTTGTATAACAGTTAATGTAAAGAAATTCGCTGCTGCTTTACCACTATGATAAATAAATACGGGTTACAGAGAAATTGGAAAAATAAAAATCACCGTAGTAGCCTTTTCTGAAGCCAAGTAGCTACTTTCCTGGGGAAGTTGAGTTTTGCGCTCTAGGTAGATGTATTTCATTTGCATCATGTGCAGTTAACTGTTCTCTTTCACTGTTGGTTATTTTTCACCCATCAGTAACAGAGACGTTTTTGTAAGAAATTGTTAAGGCCCATGAACATCAGGAGATAATTTAATCATCTGAATTCACTCCAGTATTTATACTCCAGTGACAGGAGTTTATGGGTTGAGATTTCATGCTGAAGAGTTTACAAAGGTACAGTATTCTATTGCAGGCGGGGGAAGGTGACACTGAGGACCCATCTGTGAGCTTATGGTGATGTTTAAATCATATCTTTATATCTTGGTAGTTCTTTGCAATTTCTTTGCTTATTTTTCCCTGATACAGTTACTTGCACTTGGATTTATGTTTACATACTTACAAGAGAAAGAAGGAAAAAATTGAAATAGATCATAGGAGAAGGACAACCTTGCAGGAAAGGTGGGAAACAAGTATGAGAGACGGGTGGATGTGAGGGACTGGTAACAACTTTTACTGGTGTAAGTGAAAAGGGGAAATAAATTGGAATACAAAAAAAAAACCTTCAGATTGCTGTGTAGGAGTTGTGAGCATGTCTTGCATTCCGAACTGGGACACTGTGGATCATTTGAACAGTGTAAATAACATACGTTAGCAGTAGCTGGAAAAAGTGCTCACCTTGATAATGGTGAACAGGAAAAAAAATAGTAAGACTTTGAAAAGTGAACTAGGAAAAGGTGCTACATCCCTGCCTACGGTTCCTTCACCCCTGTCTTACTTTGATGAGACGCAGGATCGTAGGACAGTCCTGAGGGGCTGCTGGGCGAACTCGGAAGCAGCTCATGGTGCCAGGGTGGGAAGAAACTTGCAGCAGCAGAGACTCAGATACTTGAAGAGCTTGAACCTCTGGGATGAAACCTGGGATATGGTCTTTCTCATGTACCATGTCAGAGGGGAAACTTTGAGTAGGTAGTAAGCAGAAGTGTTTTCTTCCTCCTCCTCTTTTTTTTTTTTTTATTTTCTCCTCAGCAAACTATTAATTTGGTCTCAGTCTTTGCCTCTGGTTTGATTTCATCTTATTTCTGCGTATCCCTAAGATCTATTTTCTTTGAAGCTGGCACCCCGTAAGGAGCTGGGAAGTCACAATGCAGGATAGCATCACAATCCTTATCGTTCCCCTGGCCTCCAGCTCCTGAGATGGCAGGCTGCTGGGAGTGCTAAAATCAAATCCTTAAAACTGAAAAAGCAGAAGGCCTGTAAAATGCTAGGGAAAAGCGTCAAGCAGAGCAGCTGCTTGGAAATGGGGCTCCGTGTGTTTGCTGTTCTGAGAGAGCTTGGGGGCTCTGTCCCCTGGCAGGGACCTGTCTCCCACAGTTTCTTTGGGTGGCCCTCAAATTCTTTCAAAAAGAAGAAATGAGTGAGGGAGCATAAGGAGTGTCGTGTCAATGAGTTGTGCAGGAACCTTGAATGCGTGGGGAGGTTCAGAGAGGCAGACCTGCATAGAAGCACTGCTGACTGGGATGCAGGGGGTTCAAGGAGCAGAGAGGACAAATCAGCCTCTCTTCTGAGCTGTAGCTTAATAAGGCAATCGGTCCATCCCTGTTTTCAAAATACATCTCTGCTTGTTTTCCTATTTGTCTCTTTACCAAGAATACATCTCCCTGTTTTATATGATCAGCTGTTTTACTTTCCTTTTTTACCTAGGGATGGGTAATATATCAAACCCTTAAAATTAAACATGGATAATTTTTTTCACTAGGAGAAATGTCCATTCTGGTTCAAATTCCCATCCTAAAGTATTTCTTGTAAAAGCAAAATTACCTGAAAAGAGAGCTAAAACTTTCAGATGTGCTCCCTTTCAGTATTGCCTATGAAACGAGGCTGTGTAAGGTTTTAGTGACCCAAATATGAGTTATCATAAAATTGTAAGTAGTAGTGTTGCTATAGGCAGCAGTGTGATTGAGTGTTGCTAGGTCAGCAGTGTAATTTAAATACATTTATATCACTTGTCAACTAATTTTCTGGCTGGTGCTAGCACACAGTAGATGTCCATGTCCATACAAGCCTCCATTTAAACTAAGACTCGTGCATTAACATTTCCGAAAGAATAGTGCTAAAAATACTTGGCAAAGTCAATCTATTTTTTGTGTTTAGCCATATTCCTGAAAGTATCTTCTTTAAAGCGAGTATTTTCTCCAGCTATGGGAGAAAAGCAATCATGGAATTGGAAATTGTAAAGTCATGCAGAATTCAAAAAGGCAGGAAACATCAAACTGGATGTGGGCGGAAGAGGTGTCAGTAACAAACTATTGGGCTCTGTCTGTGCCCTGCAACCAGAGCTGCAGTAATTATTGCAGCAAAACTGAAGTTTTTAGTAAGAACAAAAACATCTCAAAAACATGGTACTTACGGTGCTTAACTGTCTTTGACATTTTTCAAAACCAGAATGTATTCTAGAAACCTTTTAGTCAAATACAGTCATAGTTTGTCATCTTTAAAAGGTAACATAACTCTAAAATATGGACAGATAATTTTTTGTAATAGATACCTTAATAAGTTTTGCAAATCATGTGATTAAAAGGATGCTTTGCCTATGTTTGCAGGTATCGGGATGTTCCAGAGGTTAATGAAACATATTTTTTATGGAACTACTCAGCTGCTGTAAATGCGAATATGCTGAAGAAGTTACCAGGAAGTTATCTGATATAAGTTAATTAGTAATTCTTTATAGAGAAGGATGCTGTAAAACAAGCTCAAAATCCACAATCCTTGACTCGCTACGTGAAAAAGTGTCAGAAAGAGACGCGTGCTCTGCTCCTGGCAGACCCCAGGGGAAATCACCACGGTTCCACGGCCGGCTCAGGATGTCGCGCATTCAAGTCCTGCTTCTTGTGCTGCTGATGGCCAGTGGCTCGCAGTGTCAGGACACTTCCGAACGTAAGGAATGGTGCTGTTTTCCTTTAGAGATGGAAAAAAGGGCTGTTTTCAAGCTTTTGGCTCACCTATGGTATTGTGGTATCGCAATATCAGTGATACTGCTCCTGATGAAATTCTCCTTATGCTTTAGTTAGGGCTTATCAAATACAGAAGACCAACAAAGATGCTAAGGTTTTTGTGTGATAATTGATTTATATATGTTTGCTTCTATGTGTTTCATAGTTGTTATTTACTGCCAAGGTTCTGGTGATACTTTGAAGAGAAATAGGTATACAAGCCAAGAATGCTTTTACTTTCTCCTGTCATTCTGTACTTCTATGAAATAACGAGACCACAGCAATATGAATTACAACAAATATTACTAAGTTTTCTGGTGCTTTTAGGCCATTTTCAACCTGTCAATGTCAAATAGACTCATTTTATCACTAGGAAGAAATATCCAGTGTATGGAAAAAAATTGCACATTCTTATTGTAGAAATTATGTTTAGAAATAATAATCAGGGAGAAAGCTATCAGTAGTTAGGAATATGACAGAATGTACAGAAAAGAAAAGATTTTTTAAAATGAGCATAGTTGCACAGAAAAGTCTCTGCCTTAGTGTATATAGTATTGGTTGGATTTTTTTTAAATGGGAAGATTTTATAACAGCTTGATTATATTATTATTTTATTATTATTATTATTATTTTAAATCACCACTGTTCTTTAACTTGTAGCTACCCGTTTCTGATAATTAGATTATCTGTATTTTTTTGTAACAGTACTAAAAGAATTCTAGTTCTACCACTGGTCGTAGTTAACAAAAAAAAACCACTGTTTTTTTTATCTCCTTCCTAATATAATGCTAAATACCACTTTATATATATATCTTATGCTCTTTGTAGTCATAAGGTATGATCTGTATTTATATTGTCTTGGAAAATGCTCTGATTCTGATGTCTTCTTGAGAGAAAGGGTTATGATGTTTTAACTAAAGTCATATCTTGTTCTGAATGGCTTATACAAAATAATATACAGCTGTAGGGGTGTTTTGGGGGGGATGTTGTTTGTTTGAGTATCATAATAGTGTCTGCTCTTGCAGTGTACATTTTTCTAGTTTTTATTCTCTTCTTGAATTTACCCGGTAGTGTATTGCAACTGCTCACCTTCTGTGTCAAGATTTCAGGTGTATCTGCCTAAATTTTAGACTTTACTGGTTTAATACCAAAACCTGCATTCAGCTTGTAGCTTCCTGATAGGAGTGATGACTGCAGCACTCGATCAGAGCTGTACACAGAAAAGTGCAACACAGAATGCAGGGTTTGAGTGTCAGGCATGGTGAATTCTGATGTCTGATTAAGATTGCTGGTGAGGAAGTTATCTTTAGACTCCAAAGTGCTGTAAGCACTCAACTTGTAGAACATAATTTACAGCATATAATCTTGCACAGTAAAAGAGATGGGGCAGAACCCATGTTAATGCAAAACAAATCCTTTCGTACACTCGCTAAGGAATAATCTCAGTACAAAGCACACAAAAGGTATTTTTAGGAGGATTATATATTGAGGGAGTGACTCCCGATGGGCTGTGAGATTGCCTGATTTCTACGTTTTGCCGAGAATCCAGAGTTGATTTATAAGATGATTTAGGTTAAGCCACACGTGAATGTTAGGATCATATATGACTCTGTAAGAATTCTGTGTATCCGTAAGAAATAGATATATAGATACAATAGATAATAGATACATTATAGACATCATAATAATATGAGCTATACAATTTACTGGCTAATAAAGGACAAACTGCAAGAGGAGTGAAAGTTTCAAATAAGGTAATTTCAGCAGGTTAATCTTCGTTCCTCAAATCATTTCAAAGTTTCAAGAAGATACAAGTCGTTGGAGATTAAGATGCAGTATCTTTTACAAAGTACTTCTTATGAAGCCTAAATTTCTGATATAAATAGAAATGCAGCCCACTAACAATATATTACATATATTCCATTGTATTTAATAAATGTCTGTTTTATTTTCATTTATAGCCAACTGCACAGGAATTGGTGACTTTGAGGATTGTTCTGGTAATACAGATAACTTCTGTCCAGCTGGTGTTTCTTGTCAATGTAAAGATGAACAGCCTTTTTGCAGGTAAGGATTGTTTTAAATATAATATGCTGTGTAAGTGCAGTTCATGAAATATATTATTAATGATGACCTAAAATTAGATCCTGCAATGTGATCCATGGAAGTGGATGTAGATCTTCATTCACAGTCTATATAAGGTCATAAATCTGATACTAAACAGGAGATTAAGGATTTGAATGAGCATTTTCCTTTTTAGAATGTATCTAGGTTATCAATTTCATAGTTCAGATGTAATTACATGTGATAAATTCTCAGTTTTGGCATGCTTGTTATTGTCTTGACTATTTTATTTAAAAACTGAAATAAACTTTGTAATTTCAAGTTGTTTTTTTTTTTCCAATTTGACCAAAATTTCTTTAGCCTTTAAAAATAATTCACATACATGAACTCCCTGTTATTCACTGTGTATTTACTTATTTTCTTTCAATGATTTCTGGTCATTTGAGTGGAAAGTATCGCTCCCTTATCTAGTCTGTATGTATATATATTTTACATAGACTTAGACCCTTAGACTTTTTGTAGCAGGAAGTCAACAAGAAAATACCAGTGCAGAAGTTGATCTGATTACTGGAATGATTCAGGGAAATAATTTCTCTATGAGAATTTCTCAGATACAGCGTTCTGTTGCATATGCAATTGCTGCTGAGCTTGCCCAGATGAGGCAAATGAGGATGCCAGTATCCCACTCTCTATATATTAACTCTGTGCAGTTCGGGACTAGTAAAATGCTATGTTCCTGAAGTGATGCATGTGATGGAAAATAAATGTCCATGTCAATATAAGTACTTCACATAAAATGGAATAAGTATTTTGCTACTGGGGATACAGTTCCAACTTCCAGAAAAAGTTACCCAAATCCAAAGTGTTTGCATCAGTAAATGACGCAAAATCCTCTACAAAAGAGCCTTTCCATCAGAACAGTGGCTAGGGACATTCCACTCCAGTGATAGCCTTTCTATGAGCAATCCAAGAGGTGCTCTGAGGGAAAAAAAAAAAAAAAAAGATGATTCAGTTAAAGAAAAAGCAACATTCTCATCCCATTGCCATTTTAAAGGCGGCAGAAACATGCTGTGTGAATCCAGTGTAGGTTGTTTTAGTGCTTTTCCACTGGAAGTGCATCCATATCATAGTGATAGCTAACAGTTTGATATTTCAATTAAATCTACACAGACTATTCTGAAATTATGCAAGCTTTGTCATACTTAGAGCTGGCAAAAAAATCTTTGACCCGAATCATGTAGTAACTAGCACAATATACCCTGTTTTCAATAAACTTTATTATCTTGAACTCAGTGCCATGCTAACTCAGACACATAGTTCTTTGTTCACGGAAAGTGGCATGGCACAGAGCATATGCACGGCATTTAGAACAAGATGCCTGAATATTATCTCAGATAAATGGTATTTTCAGGTAGATGGTAAAAAATATTTAATTTATTTACCCCTCTAGTATTCAATAAATAATTTTAGAGCAAAATATTTTCAAAAAACTATTTTTTGTATTTTCGTATTATTTTAAAATTACAATTTTGTTAAATAAATAATGTTTTTATTCACAGATGCAATTACTACAGAGTGGGCTGGAAGGACTATTGGTACATGGGCCCCAAATGCGATCAACTTTGGAGCACAGTGGATTTGATTTTAGTCACTGTTCTTCCTGCGGTAGCACTGTCCTTTGTAGTTGGTGTAATATGTCAGTGCGTGTACTACTGTAAAGGTAGAAAAAACACGTAAGTAATTCTGGATACAGTTAAAAGCATTTTATATATATATATAATCAAAATGGAAGCAAAACAAAAGAAGTCTGTTACTCTGGTTAATTTTTAGTCTCGGGGCATTTAAATCAATAAGCTTCCCATACAGCATGCTCTGCCAAAGTATTATGTACACAGCTTAGAAGTAAATCAGAGCATCTTATCCAAGCATTTTACAGTTATTCAGCTCTTCAGCATTGCATACAGAACATTGCACAGAATATGTCATGGTTTCTCTTCTTTGAGACTAACCAGGCAAGCTTTAAAAATCAGTATGTCCTTTTATTGGCTACTGCTTTACCTGAAGGATACGAGATCTGCCTTGCTGATCTATTTGCTAACAAGCATTGATTATCTTTCTACGAGTTACAAAAATTTAAATAAGACAAATAAACACTGACCAAGAGTCCTGCACGTTAAATTATTTCTCCCATTCTGTCATGGTAGGCCCTAGCAGTTTGAGCTGCTGTTTACTTCCAACGATTTGTTTTTTGTTTTTCACTGCTACCTGTCCTGACTATGTAGAGAATGTGCAGGAGGGGCCTTCTTTCCTTGAGCCCTTCTAGTGTGTACTATTCCTCTCAAAGCTGCAGCACAAAAAAAGATACATGAAGCCCCTCAAAACTCTTGCTAAAGTTGTAAATTCATGCTGAGGTTTTTTCCCTCCACCAGGAAACAGGCAAATGCTCCACACCACAACTCACGGCATAATCCTGCATACACTGCAGAACCAACTGATCACTTGGGATATGTTTCTCAGCAGCAGCCAAGGGTAAGAGGTGTCATTAAACGGAGCCCAAGGCATGCTCCTAATTCCAGTGGAAGTCAGCCATGATTTTGTAACTCAACGAAATGGTGTAGAAATAGGACAGAATTGCCAGCTAGTAAACTAAAAATAATCTGAGTTTAAAATCTTTATTTACTGAGTATGTGGTTTCCAAGATATGTGAGAAGGTGAAATTCCTTGTCAAGGATGAAGGAAATCTAGTTTGTATAGGAGAAAACAAAGAACTAAGGATTGTTTAGTAAGATTCATAGAATCATAGAATGCTGAAGGTTGGAAGGGACCTCTAGAGATCATCTAGTCCAACCCCCCTGCACACGCAGGGTCACCTAGAGCACGTGGCACAGGACTGCATCCAAGCGGGTTTGGAAGATCTCCAGAGAAGGAGACTCCACAACCTCTCTGGGCAGCCAGTTCCAGTGCTCTGTCACCCTCACTGTCAAGAAATTTTTCCTTAAGTTCCTGTGGAACTTTTGGTGTTTTAGTTTGTGGCCATTACCTCTAGTTCTGTCGGTGAATTGTCCTAATAAATATTAGATTATCCTAATAAATATTGGATTGTCCTAATAAATATTACTAGACTAGTTACAAGATCAGCATTAAAAAAGAAAGGTTATTTGTATTTGAGATCAAGCCACACATTCCATCCTCTTCGCTCATCTCCTCACTGTGTCCTTCTAGCTGACTAGTGCTCCTTGGATCAGCTCCATGAACTAGGCCATGTTGTGGGAAGGCCAGTAGTAGTGCCAGGACACGGAAAAAGGCAGGGAATAGTCCAGGAGAAGAGATTGGGGCTGTCCAGACTTTACCAGTCCAAGGTAAGGTACCCTGAGGAGCCACACGCACTGTTTCATTTGACCATTAACTAATTATACCCCACCAGAAGAAACATTGACCATTTTACATCAGAGACAACAAATCAACCTCATTTTTGTAATGAAGATATATGGATGGGGTCATCAGCTGGTGTAGAGCAGCATTACTACACAAATGGACTAAGACAGAGCAGCTGTTATAGCTGAGGTTCTGACCCTCTATGAATAAACACCACCCAGTTCTGTGAGGCCAGAATCTAAGGTTAAAAGTTCATGTGAATTGGAAATATTTGTTTCAAATATATTTCAATTCATTTTCAACTGAGTAAAAATTTACCGGAGGGTTTAAATTGCAATAATGTGATTCCTTTTCATGTTGATTGATGCCCCCAAATAACATTTTTGGAGTTTGGGGAATCAGCTCAGATGATCAGAATGATGTTGCCAAATATACCAAATGTCATGCTTGCCTTTTCTCAGCTGCATTCTCTATAAATGATAGTGTGTAACTACGTAACATATAAACATTGTTGGCACAGTTCTGGCCGTACATACTTAAAATTCACTGCCTGCAAAGGGAAATAGATATTGAAGCAAGAATATTTAACTATTTCCTGGTTTATTGTTTTGATTTTTCATTTCAAAGGTAGAAGACCCTAAATCAAATCTGAAATGGCATTACCTGCCTCACCTTTGTAACAGAGTGTTTCCTGGGGACCTTTCAGGGTAGATCGAGTCATTTACAAGGTTAGAGAAGTAATCTGACAGAGCAGGGATTTGAACTTTGATTCCAGCAGTGCCAAACCACTGCTGCTTTTGCTAAGTTAATGATCTGCTAATTACTTATTTAGGGTGAGATGTTCTATGTAGTCATCACTTGTATCACAAATTAAAAATCACTGAATAAATTTGATAAACAGAACAGGAAATAGGAAATACAGAGAAAGATCATCAGGAGCAAGTGAGGCAGGACTTGACTTTCACCAGGAGATGGTGCTGTTTAATATATAAATAATCCTGTATGCTCTGTTCATGTAGAAAAATCTAAAGTATAAAGAATGACTTCAGGTAAGGGCTGCACTACTTCCTACTTTTCTCATGGCTCAGGTTGCAACTCGTAGCCCAAAGGCAGTCCGTGGAATATTTCTAGTAGATAAGCTAGACAAGGAAACACGAGCTTGTGAAGAACAGTTTGTTTATTGTCAAGCTTTTGCGCTCATGGTGACAAGACAGACAAATGCCTGCACTGCTGTGTGTCACCAAAGCTCTGTGAGGCCAGGGACGAAGCGGAAACCTTCGTCTCACTGCAGCCACACTTGCAGGTGAACTGTGCCCAACGCTGCTCCTCTCCTGAGGTTATCTTCATTTCAAAAGTTGTTATATTTTTATGTTATATTCTTACAAAGATATATTTAGAAGGCAAACATCATTTATTAGCTTTATGAACAATACAGAATGTTTCTTTTCATTCTTCATGATGTTTTCCTGCTTCCCCTCATAATACATTTGGAAAGACTAGAGCCAGTCTTTAGCAGAGTTAAATTGATCTTAGTTATCAATCACTGTCTTTAATTTTGGACTCCATTTTGAATAAATCAGGGGTAAACCCACTATAGAGCAGCATCATTTTGAAATGCTTAATTGGCAGAATCAACAAAACCTGCAGGCCTTGGTAAGAGTCTTAATACCCAGTTTATTTAAATGTGTAGACTAACCTTTGTTTCCCTATTATGTCTTAGTGTGTTTTGTTCGCATTAAACAGATATGTAAAGGCTTTTCATCCTCTCAACCTTTCAGATAAATTGCATTTATTCATATTAAAGAAGACAGAAATAACAAGTAGACCAAGACAGTATTTTGTAACTGGGAAACAACTGGCTTTATGCATTTTTATTTGTTTTATTTTTTGAATCAAAGACAGCCGTTAGCTTACTGTATCTGTTACTTCTTTAACTCTGTGAAACCATCTTATCCCCTTCATATAGGATGGCTGGGTTGGACAAAATGTGAGAATGCCCAAAGTTCAACAGACGAGACAAGATTTTAATCCATACCCAACCCCCAGTCAGTTAGAACGTAACAGGTATGCTGCTCTTCTGCCCTTTTTGCTCCTTGCATTTATACTTGGTCTTTGGTCTGGAGACTGGAACTACTGTGTATTTCTGGGTCATGACAACAGTGGCTAAGATTTTGACTTATATTTGACTTACTCATTTTGACTATATTCGTTTATTTTACTATATTCTGACTATATTTTTCATATAGATTGTTGTACAGTTTAAGTCCTCAAGATTGTTCTCTGATTTTTTTTCTTTCATTCAGTTCAAACAGTGTCACCGTAAGAATTCTAGGACTCTCTTGTGCATCAGTACTAATTGAACTAATAGACAAATGTAAATTTATCTGCTTGTTCCACAAGACTCCAGTATTTAGGTCTTAGATAATATTTCTGAAGTATCCTGATGTAAATTCTGCTTTCCCAATATATCACTAAAAATAAAAAGTGTTATGTTTCTCTTGTTTCTGAAGCTAAATCCTAAAATATTGATTTATTTATAGACTAGGAAACAAACATGTATGGCTTTCCTCTAAAAAATACAAATGTGTTACTTATGGCCATTTTGTAGGAAATGGTGGGAAAAAGGGGAATTGGAGTTTCATTAGTTGTCCTTATTCACTTGAATCCTCCTCACTAACTCCTACATACTGTTGCACTCCCTACCTGCAACTTTTGCAGAGAATGTTTAACGTGAAGGAGCTAAATGATAGGAGAACCTTTTCCTCATAAGCAGCAGATTCCTCTACAGAGAAAGATTAGAGCTTTCTGATACCTTGGTCTATTGAGAAGGTTTTATTTTTTTAATATATAAACACTGAAAATGTAAAAGCTATAACAGGAATTTAATATGGTATCAGAAAACTTGTACAATCCATTTTTTTTTCTTTTTTTTCTTTTTTTTTTGCTTTACATGTTTAAAGAGTTTTAGCCATTCAAAGATTATTGATGTGATTAGCTACAGTGCCACCTAGAGTTTCTGTTCATATCAGAAACTTTGTATTTCTGCTTATT
Organism: Tinamus guttatus; assembly: GCF_059628265.1. NCBI lineage: Eukaryota > Metazoa > Chordata > Aves > Tinamiformes > Tinamidae > Tinamus > Tinamus guttatus. The sequence goes on along the minus strand of NW_028288821.1, from coordinate 12,807,464 downwards.
GTGGAAGAGATGAGGTGCAGCTTTTATATTCTAGGAAAAGATATCCTCTACATCTTTTACAATCATTACTGATACTTTAATCCTAATTCATCTCCAAAGGTGTTGAACCTTTTTAATGAAGATTTTATCGTGAGAAATGTAAGGCTTGAGAAGCTGAAAAGCACAAATATTCATTCTCTCATAGCAAAGACCAGCAAGTAAGATACAATTTAGCAGTTTTAGCTGGCATTCATTGCAAATCGGCAGAAAACAAGGAAGAATTCCTAGCATTTTTTCCTAGTATTTCTGCATCTGTTGTAATGGATATTCTGTTAATATTTAATATTAAAAATATTTAACAAAATTCTACCTTTGTAGAAGTCTGTTTAGTATTGTTTTGGCATTTGAAAAGGAAAGTTTGGGAACATAAAATTAAATTGGGATTGGTGCAATGTCATGAAAGGATGTAGTAAAAACATGGAGCTAGATGTAATCCATATTGTAAAGAAATATACTCAAAAGAGATCATCTTGCATCTCTGAATTCACTTTTATCTTGTTTGCAGGATGAGGGTCTGAGGATAAAATGAACTGACATGAGACAGGACATTTAGATGTCTTAACGTGATTGTCATGCATGCAGCAACTCCATTAACATCTTTATATTTCATTTTAAACAAATAGTGAATCTAATTTGTAATGTGTTATTACACATACATCTTTTTTAATTTTTTTTTTCCTTTTTCACTTTTTCATAGTCCCATGTCACCAGTGAGGAAACCTGATCCACTTCCCCTGAGAGACTATTCTCCCACACGCCAACCTCAGCAACATGATAGATTTGACTATCCCAACAATAATTTGCCATATTCAGATTATGCAGAGGAGGGACGGTATCCGGTATGTATAAATAATATATGTATGAGCATACATTATATAATCTTGTGTCTTTATAGTGAGACAAGTTCTCATCATTCAAATCGGTAGTATGTATGTCACTAATTAAAGATGTGACCTGATAAAAGGCCTACAAATACCTTTTACTCTACAGATATTTTCCTCAACGATATATATTTACTAGTTCTGTGCTAGATTGGATAAATTTTGCAATGACTTAATCATTTTCTGAATCATTTACATGTAGGTGTGACTACTTATAAAAACATGTTTTCACTTAACTGAAGGATGGTTGCCCAAGTCAGCCTTTTTAGTGAGAATTGACACTAGAATCAATATAGAAATATTCTTGCAGCTGTAGCAGGGGAATTACTGGCATTCTTGTTCTAACTCACTGCACAGTGAAGGGAATTTGGTTAACACGAAAATTAGATATTTAAAAGCCCTGTTCCAATTTTTCCAATGCTCACCATTTTCGTGGCAGCATAATTTTTATGAATTTATTGGAATTATGCAGTAAATAAAGCCATTAGTTTCCAACCCTGTTGAAAACTTCTGTAATAAAACTTTTTTGCAAGAACTGTCCCGTTACATTTACTAACAATGTCAACTTGTTCAAAATTATAATAGTTTCCCAAATTCTGTACTGAATAATGATATAACTAAATGTGCACTGATATGTCAAAAACATGACAGTTAATAGTACTTAGCACTTTTGCTTTGGGGCTCTGAGGTTCCTCTTCCTCACAAAGTCAATAATTCAATAATTAAAGCCTCATAGAGAGTTGTATGTTTTATGTACAAATAGCATGATATATGGATCGACTAAATTATTAATTCTGTCTGTTATTTATGAAATGATTAATAATAATAAGTGTTCTGTGAGACTTCTCTTCCCCGCCCCTCAATAATTGAAAGATTGGTAGACATTTATATGCTGTTCTCTCTGTGCCTAAAAATCAGCCTCATATTAGCAGCCTTTCTGCATCCCAGCGTGGTATTTCAGTAGTTTGTGACTGTGATTGGCTTATGTAAATGAGCCTTTTGGATTATTTCTATAGGGAAGCTATTGGTTTTTGGTGTAAATTAGTAGTAAAAAAATAGTCATTTCTCTCTGTAATGGAGTTTAAAAAAAGACAAGATTATGAAGTGAAAGTTAACTGCAAAAGAAAATTTTTAACTTTTTACAAAAAGAACACTCAGTTCAGAAGGGCTTGTGTTTGAACTGAAAAATGTTTTTTTAAAAAAAAAAAAAAAAAAAGAAGAGGACTTTAGAGTAGGTGAAAAATATTTTTTAAAAAATCAAGCTGAGATCTTTTGACTGACCTCAAACTGAAAGTATTATCTGTACAAGTATAGATACTGTACATTTATTGCCAGGCATACATTATATCAGAGGCAGTAACCAAATTTACTCATCTTGGATGTCTGTAGTATTCCTTTTTTTTTCTACAACTGTAATTTAATAGCTAAAAATAATTTCATTAGCACAAAAATTTTGTAAGTGTTCCAAATTGTAAGTGTGTGTGTCTTTCAGAATCATGCACTCCTAATCGCTTGGTATTCACTCAGTGGAAAAATGATGAAAAAATACCAGATTTTCCTCCTAGCATAGCAGTTTTGCATGTGGAATCGTTAGATTTGTGGTTAGTGGATTACTTAAGGGTCAGAAGACCCTTTTCAAAAGAAATAGAAGTAGCAGTGTCTGGCGGCGTTTTTGTCCTTCACATTCGCCCAGTGATTCCTTCGACTCTACTGAAAGGCCACAGAAGCCTCTTTGGTTCTTAAAGACGTTATTTTAAGAACAAGAAAAATGTTCTGAAGCAGGTGTTTTCTAAAAGGCTGAAAAAGTTTGAAATTATATTGACCAGTTTCATTTTTTGCATGCAAAGTCTAATAGGTTCAGTTATTGGTGTGAAAATCATCTCCCAAATACATTGCTGAGTACCCATTCATTAGCACCTAAATTCCAAAAATAATACTCAAAAGAATTACATAAACAGAGTTGGATTAGGTGGATTGTTTTAATAGCATGCATATGAAGAAGTGTGTGTCAAATGCTGACAATTTAATTCTAATCTCTTTGCAGAGATATGGGGTAGGAGCGTTTCCTAGAGCTGAAGTGTCTCACAGTGCTGCACGACCAAGGGATGATCCAAATGATGAAAGATCAGTAAGACCTTATGGGCAAGGATACTCGGGAAATAGATATAACTACTAGAAATTCTTAGAAATTCTTGAAAAGGTATAGAAAATAATTAGAAAACAAATCATGATGTTTATGAAAATACCATCTGGTTTATTTACTCTGTAATTGATGACCATTTACCTTTTTTTGAATACTTGATTTATTCTTAGTTCATATGGCTGCTTCTAAATAGTGCTCAAATTCTTGCACATCAGAATCCCTGGGTTCTTTTGTGATAAACAGCGTTGTTTGCCTGAATGACAAGAAGTACCTATCACCAAAAGCTATTCCTCGGGAAAACTCATGAGAAGCAAAAAGGCCTTTTCAAAATTCAGTAGGAGGAATAACAGACAAGCATGGTTGTCAGCATTCTTTCTTTGTTGCTTCCCAACAAACGGAAGGTTTAAATCCTCGTTAATTGTAAAGCAGGGATGGGAGGTATTTTTCTTGTTTCACAAGAAGTCTTGTTCAAAGTCAGCTTCTGCCAGATAGTTTTTGCGTCTCGGTTTCTACTTGGCCCATCCTTCTATCTGTAATGTTTGCTCCACTCTGTGTCACGATCTCCCTCTCCATGCATCGTTCTGGTTCCGCACGTAATGCTTTTATTAGAACATGAATTTCACTGTCAAAAATTGCAAAGGTTCTTAGGACAGCATAGCATGCCAAGCCTGCTGCTTCCTGACTCTGACTTTTTTTTTTTCCTTCCTTTAAAGAGCCAATATTTAAGGAATGAAAACCACAAATCAAATACAATTTTGAACTGAGTAGTAGAATCTATATTCCTGTGGACCTAAAGAATTCGGTAGAAGGGATGGCAGAAGGGTAGAGGGGTGGAAGGTAGCAATGCCTCTGTTCTCAGGCATTGCTCCTTGGTTTCACTGACCCTGCTAGCGTTGTACAAATGTAGCCAAGGCACTTGGCTGCCAGTATTGCAAGAGAAATCAAATCCTGCTATATTGGCTGTAGCCTTCTGAGCTTGTGAGTTCAGGGACATGTCTCCTGTTTCTTTTTCACTTTGTGTTGTCCTTAAATAGTTGTCTTTTTGATCCTAATAGCTCAGATGTTTTGCCTTTTGAAATACAGTGGCTTTCATTGTAACGTGTTTTATAAATAATGAAAATAAACTGTGGAAAATCAGCTACCTTACAATTAGCTAATAAATAAATAAGAAACTTAAGTCCTGGATATTGTTCCAATTTTTCCAAAAAGTCTCAAGTATAGATAATACGTGAAGCTATTAAAAAATGAAAACAAAATGTTAAGGTTTTTAGAAAGCTGAAAATATTGGTGTTTCTTTTCTCTAAATGGCAACATTCTTCTTTCAACACCTCTATGCCTTGTCTGCATCCCGACACTGCCCACGCTCTGCACAACTTGCAGTTATTGCCTGGAGTGCTTGGCTGTGCAAGCGTTTCTGTGGAGAAGGCAGAAAGCTGCTCAGAGCCCTCAATTCATTCCCTGTTCCTTGCAAGAGCTGGCTCAATAGGTACAGCTTGCTGCTGGGGAAAAGGAAGGGGCTTCTGAAGTCGGTAGCTCTCTTGGCTCAGTAACTTATCTTCTGTCCTCACTGGTAGTCTCCAAATCTCCAGATGCAATTGCTTTTTTTTTTTTTTTTTTTTTTTTTTTTTTTTTTTTTCTTTCCTGGTGTCTCCTACTGCAACAACTATCCAAAATGGGTCAACTTCATTTTTTCTGTTTATTTTCCTGCAAGAGACTGGTGGACATTTAAATCTGGATCTAACACACATTGAGGGCAGATTTGCCAACACTTAAAATAAATTGTCTAATGGTATCTGAGGAATTTTTCATGGAGAACTGAAATCTCATGCACCAAAATTCTTTAAAAAGAATCCAAATGAATCCATTTTCTGAATGCAGACTGCTTGTGAACCTGTCATACAAATAATGCTTTCTGAGACTCCCAGGAGCCTGGAAAATGCCTTACATATCAGCATAAACAACTTTGTTGCTAATGGAAGCACAGAAAAAGACAGAATGTTCATCATATCTGCTTGGCCAGCTTAAAGAAACATCCCATTCTGGCATCGCAAAAAGATGAAGTGTGGAAGAAGACCACAGCTCACGGACTGTCCTTCCTGTGGACATGGTTACTGAAAACAACCTCCTATTACTCTTAAATTTATGTTAGAAATAAGAGAAGCGCTCCTACCTCTTCCACATCTTCAGAAACATACGGAAATGGTGGTGTTACTGCATCTGTTTAGATTCTAGGCTATCGCTTTAAACTGTTAGTGCCCCCCAAATGTCACATCCCAATGTATGAGACTTATCTCTGAATTGCTGCTTTTTCTCTCACTTCTTAGTTTCCAGTAATACCAGGATTTAACAAACTGTGGTTGCTGTTGGTATCTAGCTCTGTTTGCCAACCAGTAAGTGGTTGTAATCAGTTTGATAGCCCATTGTTCCTTTGAAAAGGAGATGAATAACAGGAGAAAAACATAAATCAATCCTGCCAAATACACAGCACGCTGGCAAGAGGAGCTATCTGGAAGCCACGCGTTCATGCTGCTTAAATTAAAGTAAGGTTTCCCTCAGAAGGAGGCTTTCCTCATCAGCCTTTTCTTATTTCCTGTTTAGTCTCAGGCACATCAAGCGTTGCGGGATCGGCTACACGGATGGGTGTGAATTGATACATTTAACCACTTACTGTCAGATCATGAGTGTTGGCATCAGACAGTCTGTGTGAGAGCGAGCTGCGAGGAGGGTGCTGGTGCTCTTGCTCCAATACCTGAGTATCTGTGTTCGGCAGAAGGAATAGCTCACAGAGCGTGTCTTCCTCCTTACGATGGCAAAAGTGTCATTCTTCAGAGAACATACTCTATTGGTCATCATTAGATTCCACTGGGGAAAAGAAGAAGATAGTTTGATGTATCTGTATCCAGCTGTGACGATACCATTTTGACTATCTAAACTTAGGAGGATTTGACTTCAAGCCTTCTGGCAGATATTCTGGGATGTTTCAGCTTTTGTGAATTCTTGGTGATTCAGCACTGTGATTTTTGATATTTGGATTCCTGTGATCTTACTGTATGTCTTTTTTTCGCCTTCAGATCAATGTTTTGGATTGATTTTCCTTGTAATCGCTGCCTCACTCTGCAGATTTGCATGTTGTGTCTGATGTTGGGTGTCATGTCACACTCTCGGCAATAGCCTTGTTGTTGCTTGTTTTATGCTCATTTTGTTTTTGAAATTTCCCTTGATATTACTCCAGAAGACAGAATCCAGCACAGATGGGATTTAGCTGGAGAAAGGGATCATCAATCTCACTGTAGTTCTGCCTTGCTGAATGTCTCACCTTGCAGGATCCTTGCTCACTTCTCCAGGTGTTCAGCTTTGTGAATAACTTCAGGTGCTTTTCCTCTTGTGCCTTATTTGCAGTGATCAGTCTGGGATCAGAGGGGTAACTTTCAAAATGTTGTGTTGTGCACTTGCAGAAACACACATGTACAAAATACAATCCTTAGATGTCACCTTTTGTACAATGCTTTTCTATGAAAAGTGAAAAGCAAGCACAAGCGGGGGAGTCATCGTGAATCTTTTAATCAAGATATCCCAGTATCAGAAGAAATAGGATACCTGCTACAAGCACAAAGAATATATTCTCATCATTAATAATTATACTACTTGTATATTTGTTTAGTATGTGCTTATGAGACTTGTTACACTGTGCAGTTACTATTTCTTTTTTGTAATGCTTATTAGTGACCAAAACAAGATATTTTGGTTATAGAAATAAGCAACTAGTGATTTTTTTTATTCTTGTTTTCCCTCAAAAACTGCAATGTTTGATATTTTATTTCACTTGTGTGGTCTCTCTTTGCTGCGGTACCTCAGTGCTTCACTTTATTTATCCTTATGTTTTTCCCTGAAGTAGGAAGGTTCTGTTAATGCTATTTTCCAGTGAGAAAATGATGCATGGTAGCTAATGGTTGTGTTTTTAGTACTTCGGAATGTTTAAAACGCAAAACGAAGTGATATTAACAAAGCACATCCGCACCTCGCACCTAATGCCACTGAGCTACTGCTGCAGGTGCTGCAAAAGCGGAAGGAAAATAATAATAATAATAATAATAATGATGCTGCTGCTGTGAGGGCCGGCGCGGTGGCGGGGGCGGCTCCACCCCGCGCGGAGCGGAGCGGGGCGGCCGCGGCGCGGCCCCCCGGGGCGCGCGGCCCTGGCGCTGCGGCGGCGGCGCGGGCAGCCCCGGGCAGCGGCGGCGGCTGCGCCTGCTCGCGCGGCGGCGGCGGGCGCGCGCGCTGACGTCTCGGCGCGGCGGGGGGAGGGGGAGCAGGCCGCGCGCTCGCGCCCCGCCGCCCGGCCCAGCCGGCGAGTGGAGCAGGCCCCGGCGGACCCGAATGCCAGGCCCCGGCGGCGGCGCGGTCCTGCGGCGCGGCCTCCCCCGCGCCCCGGCGCGCGGCGCGCGGACCCGCACAGGTGAGCGGCGGCGCCGGGAGCGGGGCGGGGGGCAGTGGCGGCGGGTAGGCCCCGCCGCAGGCCGCGGCCCGGGCCCGCGCGCTCCGCCGCCGCGGCCGCTGCCGCCCGGAGCCGCCGGCGGAGCCCGGGCCACCGCGGGCCGCGCCGCGGGCGGCGGAGCCTGCCGGGCGGCACCGGCGGGCCCCGCGGCGGAGGGGGCCTTTTCGGGCGCCCAGAAAATGGCGGAAAACAAAATGTCGGCCGCCGGGGCGGGGAAGCTGCGGCTCCGTGGGCCGTGGCGCTGCCGGGACAGGGGTTATCTCCGCCTCCCCCTCCCGCGGCCCCGCCGGGCCGCACGGTTCGCGGGGCAGGACAAGACCGGGCACGGCCGGCGGGCGGCGGCCTGAGGCGGAGGCACGGGGAGCGGCGGCCGCTTCCCCGGGGCGCCCGCCGGGCGGAGCCCCCCGGCCGCGCCGCAGCCCCGCGCCCCCCGCGGGCTCCTTTGTCTCCGCGCCGCGCGCTCCCGCCCTTCCCTCCCTGCCTCCTCCGCGCGCGGCGGCGGCGGCGCTGGCGCCCTGCCCGCCCCGGGGCGCTCCCTGCGCGGCCGCCGCGGGGGCGAGCGGGAGCCGCCTCCGCGCGTTCCCGCCGGGCGCGCCGCGCCGGCCCGGCCGCGGCGGCCGTTGGGGCGCGCGGAGCTGCCGTGCGCGGAGGCGGCGCTGCCGGGAGCCCCGCGCCGCTTCCGGCAGCGCGCCGGGATGGCGGGGGGGCCTGGGCGGGTTGTTTGGTCCTGTCCTGCATCTTTGAAATAAATTCGCACCTGTCACTGAGCTTTTGTAAGTGAACGAACTGTCCAAATGGAAATGTCATTTTTAATTTTTATTTTTTTCCTACGTCAACTTACCTACAGTTTCCAAATGGGATGCTTCTTGCAAGCTTTCTGCCGCAGCAGGTTGCTTCGCGCTGCATTTCCATTGGTTACTACATTAAAAATAAACTAAAAAAAAATATGGTGAGGGAGTGATGCCTTGGTACCTAATTGAGCTTGAGTAATAGCAGGTAACTGAATTTGAAACATCTGTTTTGGATTTCTCAGCTACAGATGATTTTGTTATGTTGTGTAAGAATCATCCCCAGTGTCTCTGGCCTCGACCCTTTTCATTGAGATGTCAAACTTAGCTTGAGAAAACATCTGCAGCTCCCCAGAAACGGTGCTGCTCCTGTTGTGGTTTATATTATATGTAAACAAGACGTGGGTGTTTCAGAAGAGGTTTGTCTTTTGAACAAATACTTCAGAGCTGACTGTGCAAAGATGCTTTGGTTGAAGATGTATGTAAAACTGTGAAAATAATGAGTATTTGCGAGGCCTATCATGGATATAATTTTTTATATTAGATACATACTCTTGATTTATGTAGCTTTATTAAATTATAATTTTTGGTTATAATGTTTAACCCAGTGGCTTTTTCTGGAAATATTCTGTACTTTATTAAATTTCTGGTATGGCCATAATGCCACAATGTTTGGAAGGCAGCCTGGGGGTGGGAGCTTCGCTGTACCCCTTTGGTACAGCTTCGCCTTTGGTTCCCTGGAAAGAGCTGGATAGTGGAGGGAAAGTTTTTCTTCTTCTTCTTTAATCTTTTTTTTTTTCCTTTGTCTTCCTTAAATTCTTTGCTGAAGATCTATTGATTTAGTATGTTTTGTGAAAGCTTTATCATTGAAAATGTTATTGCTAAATTTAGAGTATTATCTTTATGGGAAGAATAAGTTACTGATATATTATACTGATAAACACTGACTGATGTTTATAAGGGGCTGAGTCCTTACTAGCTTTTCAGCTGAGTGTGTAGCCATTAATTAATTATGTGTATTTTCTTAGGTAGCCCTGCCAAGCATAATCTTTAATTAAAAGAAAAATCATAGTGCTCCTGCTTGTAGGCAGAGAGATCATAAATCCCCTTCGTATTGTATTTTTGCTGGCCTGGTCTCAGCTGAGCCCTGTCTAAGGAAAAGCTTAGAAAGCTTTTAATCTTGATTTGACTACCTCTTCCAAAATTGCATGGGTATGTATTGCAGTAAATGGTAGAAAGAAACCATAAAGGACCGCAGTCACTAACCTACCACCTTCTCTGCTGCTTTAGAGTGAGAGTTGCAAAGATATGTAGAGCATGAGATGAAATCAGCGGCGCTACTGAAATTCATGAGCAGAAATGCCTTATTATGGCAGAGATGTGGGTCCTATTGGTTGTTAATTGTTCCCATATTAGCAGTTAGGGAATATCTTACTGTCATGGAATGCCTCTAAGACCAAAGTAGATGTAAGAAAATCTGCAGTTTAATAGTTGTAGCAAATCTGTCCTTTTCGCCCCCCACCCCCCGTATTTAGAGGTAAAGCTTGAGTGTGTATATGACCAATCCGTCATCCATGTGTCATCATCCGTCTTTGTTATTAGTGCAAATTTAAGATAATTGTGTGTTTGCAGAAAGTATTGTTCCACATCTTTTGTAGATTTTATAGCCCTATTAGCTACTCAGAAAATATTATTTTTGGTGACTCTTAGCTACTCTTGCAGGAATTTTGATTTCAGTTAAAATTTACAGTTTTGCTTTGTGCAGAATTTTCTACTTAGCATGATATGTAATATGTTTACATGTAGATTATATAATCTGAAAATAAAATTACATATTAATAAGGAAGAAAACTGTAGAACATTCTTCCTTTAATTTCAAGCTGATATGATTTAATATAACTTTAATTATTTACATTTAAAGAGGATTAATAAAAAGCTCTCGTCAAGTAATTGCTAAGTATTGCTTTAATCTAGAAGCTATTACTTTAACTAGCCATGCGTAGGCTAGCATTGTCTCTTATTTTGTAATAGCAAATACATACTTTTTCAGCTGCCCTGAGTTCCATGGACTGTGGAAGTAATTCAAGTGTGATTGGGGGTTGCACTAAGATTTTGGAGTTGCTTTGTGATTCTCAGAGTAATGAAATAATTTGATCTTGTCCCTGTAACTTTCAAAACTATTTTGAAATCATGTCTGGGATATTGGTTCTTACTGTTCAGTGAGAAGTAAGGTGGGGGTTTTTGTTTTGTTTGCTCGTTTTTGTTCTTTCTCTAAGAACTGGTATTCTGGCTTTAAGACAGTTTGAGAGAAGTAGGTTTGGACAAATAATAGCTGGAGAGAGTGTTGAAAGAATAATAGTGACACTAGGTGATATAAGTTCTTTGATTCTTCTATGTTCTCAGTTAAGTTGGAACCTCCTTGGGGTGAAACAGTGACCTTTATTTTGAGGTTGGCATCATTGCGGACTGCTTGCCGCTTCCTTCACTTGAGGATCTCAAGAGTTTAAAAGAAGGAATAATTGCTGATCAGTTCCTTCCTTGATAATGAAGGTGCAGTAAGCATGGTTGTGTTTTCCATCTTTTGTCTCTTTAAGATGATTTGTTATTCTGTTTTATGTTTCTCCATCAAAAAAATAGCAAAGACAAAGTGGTTCCCATCTGGCACACTTACCTTGGCCTGCACAGGGCAGAAATTCTGCATCACCCGCTGAAGTGAAGGCATCTAACACAGTCATGAGGCAAACCCTTGTAGCACCAACCCTGATTTTGGGCATGCTCTCATCTCAGTGCTTTTCTGCCTGGCTTAAGAGACATCTGGAGCTTCAGTTCTAAGAAGCAGCCGGAACTGCTGCCTGGGCCGGGCAACGTGGCGCTTCCCGTTGCTGTAGTGCCACCATCGCCTGTACATCTCTGACGATTTCATCTGGGGCCATGCAGCCAGGGCAGAAGTGTTACAGGAAACTGGCATTATGGTGTCTTGGTTTCTTAGGGTCTTTCAGTGTGGAATCTAGTACCGGTGTTAACAGGGTGCTCTTAAGAGGAATTAATGTTGTGTCTGCTGCAAAGTTTAAACTACTTCTTGCTTAGCGTGTTAGTCTAAGGTGCAGTAGGTCCCTAGCTCTTTCTGGGTCTCTTGACTCTAACTTAGAGGCTGTCTCAGATTTTGGCAGTGCTGGCAGCTGTTTATTCTTAGGCCCTTATTTTTCTACTTCCTTTGCTTCTTAACTCTGTTGCCATGTATTTCGCTGCAATAGGGTTGTTCAATATGTAGCATCATAAAGTGCTTGAGTTCTCTGTTACATTTCATATGTAATGGATATGAGATCCAGAAGAGCAAAGTCAAGGTTGATATTACAATGCTCAAGAATCATATTTTTGCTTAAATTTGCTTCAGTTGCTCTTAATTGCATTCATACTTCCTCCATTCATACTTCCTTCATTCCAGTGTCGGTAATTCTGATCCTTTTCCACCTTCACTTAGCACAACTCCTAAAACTCGTCCTTATTTGACCTGAGGGGGACAGTAAATACAAGGTTTTGTCTTGTGCAGTAGAGCCCTCTGAAGTCTGAGATTTGTTCATCTATGAAAGACGTTTGCACCTTTTCAGCAAGTGTAATGGCCATGTAGACCTTGAAAGAAATTGACCTCTCTTCTGCTCAGTGCTGCCTGTTACAGGGGGTGGCTCTGCCGTGTGCATGCAGATCTCAGCGAGCGCCGGTTGCAGTTTCTGCTGGGCTCTCTGTCAGGCATTTGGAACAATATAGGAGGGGTCATGCACAGCTGCTGAAAGAGAAAATCCGTTTCAGCATTTTGTCCCTATGCAACTTTTTCAAATCTTACCTACAATTTAAAAAAAAAAAAAAGGTAATGACACTAACCCATTGAAATTATTTTTGGAATAACTATTAAGTGTATACAAAATCATGAAAGAATCTGAAAAGTTGCTACTCTTGAGTGCCATTCTCTGCTCTCCTCAATGCACACTGTAGCTGCGCGCTACAGGATTGCTGATATTGATCTTTAGTTGAAACAGCATATTCAGAGGATAGGGATGGAGGAAATAACTTTTCCATGCATAGTGTGTACGCGACTGATCAGGTGTATTGGTGGTGATAGCCTGTGTGTGCTGCTCAGGTCACTTAGTATTTCCTGGTTCTGCAGGCAGTTACCTACATTTTGTCTGTGACAAAGCTGATCTGTTTCTTGAAAAGGTCTTTGCTTGCTGGTAACAAGCTCTGTGCCACTGGATTCAGTTGTTTACTAATCCAGGTTATATTGTTTGCTTCCTGTGTCGAGATGCTCTTGCCAGTATTGCTTTTGAGATTTTTGTTTTCCATTTGTGAGCTTGTTATTAATGGATATTATGGATAAAACTTCGCACAGTGTTTTAATGTTCGTTTGCAGTGAAGATAATTAATGTTTAGGCTTTTTCTGTGCTTACTGCTACTTGAAATAAAGTAACATGTATTTTTGCATGCTGAAGATAACCTGCACAATCTAACTAGCAAGTGCTTTAGAGTATAAACCAAACTTTTCTTCTAGACCTGGCAATACCCAAAGATATACCTAATAAATAAATAAGTCCTGTCCAAGAATTACTGAAATGTTTGATTTTAGTCACATGAATAGTTATTTCTTCTGCCTGGAAACATTTGGAGGATTTTAGATCAAAAAATATACATACAAAAACATAAAACAATAAGGCAAATTGAATTGGATGAAGTACCACATGCTTTTGTCTTGAACTAGTGGGCAAATATTTTTCTGTATTTGTCTGTGTGACACAAATCCAGTGAAGCTAATCAACACAGTACTTCCAAGTTTAACATAAAATCTGGTTTTACTTTTGCAGGTATTTGTAAAGGAACGTAGCTGAATATGGATCCAGGTGGTGGAAGTCTTGGATTGCAGACACAAGAATCTAAGATGCCTCACACTATGATTATGCAGGATTTTGGTAAACATTTTAACTATTAAACATTGCAGAATAAAATCTTTTTTTCTTTGCTCTGTGCACTTAAATGATATCAAGATTTAGACTTGATTCTGTGTATACTTGAAACTATAATAGTGGTGTTTTCACAGCATTTTGAAGAAAATTTAAGATGATGCATCTTAAAAGTCCTTGCATGTTTGGTTGCTAATCCTGAAATACTGACCTATTTTGAAAATTTAAGAAATTTGAACAAGAAAAAACGAGTTCACTCTGTGGCTCAGAGTGCTCTAGATCAACCAGAAGACGTTGTAATGTTAGATAGTTCAGGGAGGATTGTTTTGCTCTGTGTTGTTTTGTTTTTGTGTGCGTGTATCTGTTTTGAAGTACTCTGGGTACTGCTACCTCTCCAGTCTAACAGTATAAGTGTTTACATCCATGCTTTGGGTGCAAAAGTGTGATCAGTTACTAGCTCCCCTTTAGGGTGCTTCAGTAAATGAGGTGGGAAGTAATGACTTTGTCTGACAATAACTAACTGTTACGTATGTAGCAGCTTACGGATTTAACTAAATCTGTATGTTCTGTAAGTTCTGTCAAGAATATGAGTCCAGGTGCTGTACTGATGTAAGAGAACTTGTTGATCTTTGAGGTTGCTACTATTTCTTTAGATGGCCAAATAACTTGAGCAATTTTGAAGTTTTGGAGAAAATACAGCAAGAAGTCCACTCTCTCCTTTGTGGGTCTACATTTCTGCATTGTGGCAGGAGAAGACCTTAAATATTGGGACGGACCAGGTCTTTGTGCTAATGTGAATTAATATCCTTTGGAGTGTACCAAAATAATTGCACTTGCATTACAATGCTGAATAATTTTAACACTTCTGTTTTTCATTCTAAAAAGAACCGTGTTCTTGCATGTTTTATTCATTAGGATTAAAACTGATTTGTGTGCTAAATCATTGTGCAGCCTTTTTTACATATAGAAAAGTAGTTTGCAAATTGGACTGCTCAGTCAAGCCTGTTCATGAAAAACAGAGGTTTCTGCTTCCAGCCATTCCTTAAACCAGGCCACATTGTTGGAAATTGTATTATAGATATGGCATACACCTAAGAATTTAATTTTTATCGAAGTCCTTAAAATACAGAGCATGAGAGAATCCTTTCATCATAACAGCAATTAATGCATGCTTTACCAAACTTGGTGGCATGCAAGAATTTTGTGATTGTTCAAATTGCTACCATAACCAAAGATTTCTAATTGGACTTTAAAAAATAAAATATAAAAAAGGTTGGAATTGCAAACTGATCTTCAGTTCTTAAAATTTCAGCATTGTAAACCGTTAAACGTGGGGTGAATTCAGTTTGAAAGAAAAGGCATGTTTTGGTTTACTTAAAGAATACAGACCTGTTTTGGATTGTCTATATGATGAAATCTAAAAATTGTTGAAAAAAAAGATTGTTGAAAAGCAAGTGTTCATATATGTTTATCTTGTCTATACCATTATTCCATTTCTTAGATAATCTCCAATAATGTAATAATTTTAACGTTTTTCCCCTCATTCGTAATTGTTCCATAGTGGCTGGAATGGCTGGCACTGCTCATATTGATGGAGACCACATTGTTGTGTCAGTCCCTGAAGCTGTCCTGGTTTCTGATGTTGTTACTGACGACGGGATAACTCTTGATCACGGCTTAGCAGCTGAAGTTGTCCAAGGACCCGACATCATTGCTGAAACTGATGTTGTGACGGAAGGTGTAATTGTTCCCGATTCCGTTCTGGAAACTGATGTTGCTATTGAAGAAGCTTTAGATACCAGCGATCATGTTTTGACTTCCGATCTAATAACGGAAACTGTTAGAGTTCCTGATCAGGTCTTTGTGGCTGACCTTGTTACGGGTCCTGATGGACATTTAGAGCACGTGGTGCAAGACTCTGTGTCAGGAGCCAACTCACCTACGATGGTTTCAGAAGAAGTTCTAGTAACCAACTCGGATTCGGAAGCGGTGATTCAAGCAGCCGATACTGTTCCTGGCTCCACAGTGACTATAAAAACGGAAGATGATGATGATGGCAAGAGTACATCTGAAGACTACCTAATGATATCCTGTAAGTGAAATAAAGGTAGATACGAGCAGGAGATTATCAGAAGTCTGGTGGGGAGAAATTACTAAAACTGGACTCTTGCTGCACTCTGTAACAGAATTCTCAAATAATAGTCCGTTGCTCAGTTAATTCTTGTTGTCTGGAGTTGGGTTTTCTTCATGAAAAATCCATTGTCAGCAATGCAACAAGAGTGACATTCATACGGTCAAGTGAATGTGTGTGCCTGTGTTATTGAAACTGGGTAGTCCTGAAAATTGATACATTAACAGCAATTTTTGAAAGTTAAACATTCTACATATTTCGAGTGTGGTACATTTTTAAAATACTCGAGCATGTTACCAAATTATGCAGATATATGTGAAAAATAACATGCCTGGTTTCATCAATTAAATCCATCAAAGAAATATTTTTTTAAGATAATTTACTCAAAAATTGTCTTATTTTCAACAAAACATTGTTTGTTTTGCTGTATTAAAAATTATAGTAGCTATTGTATTGTACATTGCTCTGTTCTGGCCTCTGCTTACATTAAGGAGTTGTGCATTAATTGATTAGCTCTCTAAAAATGGGACGTGGCTGTTTATTTCAGTCTGCATACAACATGTGGGCCCCTGCGGCTCCCCGAGGAAGCTTTATGCTCTTGCACTATTTGTTGAGTTACAGCAACTAAGGGGGTTACTGAAAAGCTATCTTAGCTGTATTTCATTTCTTCCATGTTTAAACTGCATATATGCTAGCAGTTTTTACTGTTATGCAAAGTTGTTATAATATATGATAGTTCATTACAGACTTTCGACTTTCACATTAGTTACTGAAGTGTGGATAGGTGAACACAGCTTTTATTTAGTCAGAAACAATATAAAAAAGACAATGCCAGGTATGACAGTGTCAATCTTTTCACAGCAAACTGCATTTATTAGAAATGTAAAGATGGAGGACATTACTGATTAGTGATTGTAATGATTTCTTTTTTGGATCAAGAAACAAAAAAAAAATCAGTCTAAATGCAAATTAAACCTAAAACAGCAAAATTCCTGTGTATTTGTAAATAAAGGCACACCATTTTTACAATCATTTCATTGAAAAAATTCCTCCTTTCTGACAGAGTACTTACGATGAGTTGTATTCTGTAACTGCGGTATTTCCAACTACACCCTTGTACTTGTAAGTAAAGTCATCCTTGGACTTCCTTCTAAGATAGATAAGTATGATTTGATAATAATGGTCGCTGCACTTAGAGCAGGTTGTCTTCAGCTTCCAGGAACAGTTATCTAATGACCTCCGCCCTGCCTGATTACTTGAGATTATTCATCTCAGAGAGTGTGTTGAGGGGCTCTCAAGCCTGCTGAAGGTTTTGGCAATGTTTGCAAACCGGTTAGAGGCAGTTCGAGGCATTAAATGCATCTGTAGCCCTGATAGGTCTCAGTAATCACAGCTGGAAACTGAATGGTTAGCCGGGAATTCTGTTCTCATCATTTTAGGAATATTAAGATATTCTCTTGCCTCTGTTAAGCTTTGAGGCTGGGTTTGTGCCAGCTTTATGCCAGGTCTGCCACCTCAACCCTGCAAAGAGTCTGTTTCACTGGGGCTTATTTATTTATTTATTTATATTTATTTTGTTCCCAGGCAGATCAATCTCATGCAGTTGCAATTTTCTAGGATAGCCTTGAATTTATTATGTGTCTGAGGGTAGTCTGTTTTGTAGGATAGATAAACACATCCATTTAGCAAAGAGTTTAAAACACTTTTTAACTATTTTTATATTTTTTTAATTGTCACATATTCAGTAGGTGTTGTAGAAAGGTATTTTTATGGTTTTAACTTCTTGTGGTGTGTATATGTAGAGTTACTGAGCTTGCTTTTAATACGAATCACACCAAAGTGATAATTCTAAAAATCTCAAATACTTCTTAGCTGTCTTTAGTGAAATTTAACAGCAAAAAAATTGTGACTTTACATGAAGTGATTAATCATCTCTTCATGCAGTACCACCAATGGTTTGATGGAGCACAGTTTGGGAACTTCTAAAATACTACATTTTAGAGTATAAAGCTGAGCTACATATGGTTTTTTACCATTTTAAAAATACATTTCCATGTAGGCATTGGTAATTACATTTTTATATAAATACATTTGGAAAATAATCTTTATTTGGATAGTTTTGAAAATGAGATGTGTATAATTTTGTAACTGCAAATTTTCACAAGAAGGTTGTCATCACTCGGCCATCTCTGTGCAGATTAATTCAACTTGTTAAAATCAACTTTATGAGCGCAATGCTGAAAAATGGCTTCCTGATACCTCCATAAAACAAGCTGTAGGATATGCATGCATCTCCTTTTTTAAATTTCCCATATAAAAGGGAATTGCTTCAAAAGGAAGTTAGTTCAAAGTTAATGCATAGCGTCTGCTTACGCACCCACCCATCTCATAAGGCGGTGTGAAAATTCTGTACAGCACGTCCCCTTTTGCCCAGGAAGAGTTAGCACACTCGTAGCTGAAAACCTGCCCTTTTTTGTTTTTCAGGTTTGCGATATTCAGACGCACAGCGGCTTGCCAGCCCCCGCTCCCCGTGCTGGCCCTGCATGCACTATGCTCGCGACCTCACACCCACCCAAGAGCACCCCTGGAGCTGGCCTTTAGGGTAAGGTACTGTTCCACCACCACCTCCTTTCCAGTGTATTGCAGTACAGTGTTACGTCATTTGCTAAACATTTTAATATTCCTCTATTGTAACCGCTGGGATGTAAAATAAGTATAGCAGACCTAAGCAAAACACGGAAAATCGTAAAACCGTGGGACTTGCCCTCATGGTGTCCCCGGGGGCTCCTCTGGTGGGTGTGATATCACCAGCATAGCGCATGCTGAGGCAGCACGGGAATTGGGAGCTGGCAATCCACGGTGAATCTGGACATCACACACCTGAAAACAGCTGAGAAAGGTAAGTTGAACGCTACAAGTGTGCTGAGTTTTCCTTTGAGTTTTGTTATTTAGGAGAATTCAGCATATATTTGTAAAGATTCTCTGTTGTGTCCTTCAATTAAAGGAGAGTGTATTATGTAGTGCTTGTGGTGGATGAGTCGGATCTGGAAGACACTTTCATAGGCTTCCATTGACATAAACTAAGCATTCCTGATAGCTCACTCACAAAAAGTGCTTTAAAAAGCCATGATCTCTTGGAACTGCACGAAGTTTACCTGCCCAGCTGTGTACCTGCCCCACTGATTGTTTTCCACTTGTTTGAATGTGTTCAAAAATGGATTGGAACCATGAGATTTGCCCTGTATAAAATGGCAGTTTAAGCAATAGCCAGTCAACTGCTTTTGAAACAAAAGGCAACATCTTAAGAATAGCAGTGTACATTATTGTCATTTTATCAATACTTATCAATAGCTTGTATTTTTCAGATTTTATTATATTGCGCTTCTACTTTTTTAGAAAAGTGATTAAGAGCTGTACATGCAGAGACTTTATGATACATTCCCATAACTTTAGCTTGAATTGTAGAGACTGAAGATCTTTGAAAACACAGAGGATGATTAGTGGGGTCGGAGTTGCTCCTCTAAGACAGAGCTCCCTGTTTTTTTAAGGATATTAAAAGTTCTGGTACTTTACTTGAAAATACAAACTTACATATTACACAATATTCATGTATTTTACTTCAGATTTGGTTGAAAATAGTCATTTAAGAATTTTAAAATAGATTTTTTTTTCTCTTTTCTTCATGTAATCTTTGTTGTATTGCAGTTGATGTCCTGGTAAGGCAACTAATCTAAAATTGTATATATATATATATATATATATTCTTACATTATTTCATCAGCTAAACAGTGGCATTTAATGAATTTTATCTGATATTAGCTAAATAGTTTAGAATTGTTTCCATAAAGAAAACTTTCATTTCATACAACTGATTACCGTGCTGTTCAATGGGGGCTTTCAGTTAAGTAACTGAAATAGTAATTTTCTATGTGCAGCTGATACTGTGTTATGTTTATAATATTGGTGAGTTGAGAGTTGCTGTTGCTTGACTTTCAGATTAGGAAACAACTATGTCTTAAAAATGTCTACTGTCACCTGCCAATTCTAAGATTACAGCAACTGCATAGAATTAGTGATTTCTTCCCCCTTCAGCCTTTTGCTTTTCTTTTTGCATCTGACAGTGACTTTCCTGTGTTGTTAGTTCCTGTCTTGTACGATTAGTTAAGCTTCAGTCCTTCAGACACTCATAACGTGCAGCGAAACTAGCATTAAACGTGTATCTGTCATTTTAAAAAATTTGGATGACCAATTTCTATAAATGTTAAAAGCCAGGCAGAGAACTGTTTTTTAAAAATTTCCAAAATAATAAATATATGATACTAGTTTTTTTCCAAGATAAGTATCTTAGAGCTTATCCTTTTTCTTGCTAGTAGAGGATGCGTAATCCTCCCTTTTAATAAATACTTTCTGCCCGCATAAAATAACTTTAGTGAGCAGATGTATTAACTTACTCATATTCGATAGAATGATACGTTACTAACATGGTGCTGCTGAACTGGCTTGGAAGAGAGTTTGTGGATTTCTCTCTCGTGGCCTTTTTGTTTGTGGCATTCATATTCATCCTGCTTTCCTTGTCCTGCAAGATGACATGAGTGCCATGCACTGTCTGTCCAATTTTAACAGATAAAGGTATTGATACTGCTGGCAGTGTCACTAGTAAGAGATTTAAAATGTTTTCAATGAAAAATCACAAATTTCCCTGGGGAGTTTTTTAATTGTTTCCACTGGTTCAGGTTAGGTTGTGGGGCTTTTTTGGCAATACGATTAACCTGTTATTTACAAAAAAAAAAAAAAAAAAGAGATAGAACCAAAGCATGTCATATTGGTTTTTAAGGTTTTTCCCTTTATTTTAGTCAAAAGATACAATATAATTTCAATAATTCTTTAATTAGATCAAATGCTTTCTTGGTAATTAGCTGTTTTGTAGTTCTGTTCCTAGTTCTGACACAGCCTGAGACCTGTGAAATAAAAGTTTCACCAGTGTGGATAAAATCATTCAGTTTGGTTAGGAGTTTCTGTGAATCCCGTTCCTAGATCATTTGGGATTGCTGTAGTGGATTTCCATCCCTGGGGTGGGGAGGGCCTCTGCTCTTTCTCTAGCAGGTTCTGAACCACCTCCCATGGGTGCCTGGGGTGGTAAGAAAAGTTAAACTAACTGCAGTGCCCCTGAGTGCAGCAGGCTGTAGCCTGAAGCAGGAAGCAGCTCTTCAAGAGCAGTCAGCCCTGCACTGAGGGCAGGAAACTTAGAGGGGGCTTGGGAACCACTGCAGCCATCCCAAGGTAAGCCCTCCTTTACTCCCTATTCATCCCTCAGCTCTCTGCACTGAATAGAAACCTAGTCATTTTAAAACACTCTTATTCCCATGCTAAAACACTGAAAATATCTTTTTTAATCTTTTTTTTTAACCTAATGTATTTAAATAAATTGCTATTTCCCTGTAATGTATCTAATACAGATTTTGTTTTCCTTTTGAGGCATTATTCCCTTTTTACAGGGCTTCAGTGAGTGTTCAGTATAGCATAGGTTTGTCCTGGCCATCTGCACAGGAGCTAATTTTATCCATTGAGAGAAGTGTGTTAGAGTGTGTATGTCAGAAAGATGCTTCAGTGGCCCTTGCGACGGCTTCCATGCATTCATATGGCTGTCAGTGTGAACACATATGTCACCAAAACAGATGTAAAGATAAACGTAAAGATAAAATCAGCATTATACATATTGGAATAACCAAGTTGCAGGCATAAAGAATGAGAACTCAATTTAACGAAATACTGCTTGGATTAATTTTCATCTCATCTTTTAATCAACTATATGACATATTACACAGTAATTTTTTGCTAATTTGTAGGCTTTTAAAGCAATTAAAACCATAATTTTAGTGTGAAGGTGTAGCCATTTTTTTGACACTCTTCTTTCACTGGGAAGTTACTGAGAATCAGCACTCCTGATAGGGGGATCAACTACTACCTGTCAGTAGCAGTATTCCAGAATAGTGGAAGTTCCTGGAATTCCTATTAGACTGCAGCAGACAGTTCTGGGTCAGTTTTTGGAAATAATTTTAATTGTGCTTATTGGTGTCTTTTTCTTTTCTCCTCACTGTTCCGGGAACAGTTTCAGGCATGACCAATACTCACAAAGGGTTTTATTACGAGCTCTCTCTTGTGTCTTTCGTTCTGCAACTTGGGTTATGTTTCCAAAGTTGTGACAATTAAATCAAATGTTGATCTTCTGGAATCACTTTCCCTTTCAAATGTCTTAAGGCAAACTAATTTATAAAGGCCATTTATGAATGCAGTCTTTTATTAGACATGAGGATAAGAGTAAAAATATTGCTAGTTAGTAATCTGACTTTAAAAAATAAGTTTGATCCTCATTATTATTCTCTTATTTTTACAGTGGATGATGTTGGAGAAAAATTGGACCACATAGGAAGCACTCCCCTAAAAATCAGTACAGAGGTGTCAAATGATGATGTTGCTAAAGATGATGGGTTTGGTTCAGAAGTTATCAAAGTTTATATATTTAAAGCTGAAGCTGAAGATGATGTCGAAATAGGTACCTTTTAAATTTTATTTATTCCAGTAGCATGAAATATTTTGGGGTATTTTGTGTTAATTTAACATAGCCCACTGACTGACTGGATTTTTTTCTGGTATGTGGTATTTGTGGAGACCATCAATATGCACTTAATACAGGATGTGTGTTAATGCTGAATTCAGGGGTTTTTTGACTAGCAGTATTTATTTTTCACCTGCCAATCATACAGGGTCCCAAAGCTTGCATGTAGAAGTGGTTGGACATCTGCAGGTGCTTTTCTAACTTTGCAAGAGAGAATGCTATGAGTAGCAAAGTTTTCTCTCCAGGGGACTTCTATCGTTTCAGTGGTTTAACATTTTTCTTTTTTCCACTGACTTAAAAAGATACTAGTTTCTTGATCTTTTCCACCCCTTTGTGGTAGAGAAGGACTTAATTATAAGGAACTCAAATTAAATACCAAACTTTATAAGGCAGTCACTATCCTGTCTGTCCTAGCTTGAAGAGTGGTTTAAATGTAACAATTTGTAACCTGCTTGTGATTTAACTGCTGAGCCATTGCTATTTTCAGCCTGCTATGTTAACGTGAACTGTAATCAGTGCCAGTTTTCTGTACTGAAAACTACAGCAGTTGGAGAATTAGTGCATAAGCAGATCAGATATCCTTGAATTAGAGGCAGCATTTGCACAAGTGGAGCAGACAGCTGGGGTTTCAGAGGCTGGGTTTTAATTTGCAGGTAGAGTTTGTACAAAATCTTGTGCATATAACAGCTGTCTGCACCATAACTGGTAAGAGTGGATGTTCTTAGGGTCTCGGCTCTTTTCAAGATAACATGGTGCTGCTTTCTGAGAGGGGTTTCTAGAACACAGACCATGGATGTGCAGTGAGTTTGTTTATAATGTTAAAAAATCCATGACTTTTTCCTCAAGAAACTCTAGAAAATTGGCCTTTTGTATCAGTACAGCGAAGTCTCTAGAGTCCTGTCATGGCACAGTCTTTGGTGGCATTGGTGCAAGAGAGGGAAAAGATTACCTAGAGTTCAGGCATGCAGTCTTGGGCAAACCTAACCAAGAAACTCTTGCTCTGCGGGTTGTACCCCCTGAGCTCTTTCGGGAGCCTTGCAAGCAGCTTCTGTTCACTGCAGCTTGTGAGGGTAGGGCCCCCCGCTCGCAGAGCTGGCACCTCTTCACCTCTGCACTCAGGAGCTTGGACCTGCTCCTCCCTGCAGTGTGTCTGGCATGGGCTGTTCACAGAGCGAGTCCGTCTGCCCCTGCCCTCCTGCAGCAGGAGAGAGGAGAAATCATCTCCCACAGACCAGTCCTGCTGGCCTGGCTGCACTGCACGAACTTGAACTTCACTCACAGCTGCAGATTACACGAGCAAAGTCTTTCAAGTAGTAACAGTGCTGTTTTTCAAGCAACTTGAACTACTGCTTCAGGAAGTCTTCAGCTGTATAATGCTCAGCCTACTAGTGAAATCCTCTGTCAGGTTACCAAGTAATTTTGCAAATTTTGCTCTCCATTCCGTTTTGCCATGATCTGTCTGGTTGTCAGCCTTGAATTTCTCAGGGGGCAATGAGAGAATACAGCTCGTTTTTCCTCATCTGCAATGAACTATCAACTTGCATGTTTTTGTGAAAGAGGCTGCAGAATAATAAGAGATTTATGAAATCTCTTATTTATCTTATGAAATCTCTTGATTTATGAAATCTCTTTTGTTGGAAATAAGAAGAAAATACTTGAGTGTAATATTTATCTTCACAGTGGGTTTGTTCACATTCACTTATGTTTTTAACTTCTTTTCTTTTAAAGGCGGGACAGAAATTGTCACAGAGAGTGACTTTCACAATGGACATTCTGTAGCTGGAGTAATTGAACAAGGAGGAGTTGGTAGAATGCAGCGAGAAAAAATGGTTTACATGGCTGTTAAGGACTCTTCTCAGGAAGATGAAGATATTAGTAAGCATAATAAGAAACATTTTTGTTTCTCATGCTATTTGATACAACAATATAAACATCATTCTCAAGGACTTTTTTAATTTTTCTGAAGGATTCTTCAGCCTGAAGTAGTAGAAAACTAAACTGATCTTCCTAAAAATAAAGACAGGCTATAACTATTTTAAAGTGATGTGGATAATATGCACTTTGTGCATTCTGTATGCAATCATTTCATTATTTATATTAAATTTAACATATCCATGGATGAAGTTAATGAGGTTAGTCAAATTTCTCATTTTTCTGTTTTCCAACTGTGAATTTCCTTTGTTTAAACAGCTTTCTGGCAAAGTGGCCAATAAATGTCCTCAGTTACACATTTATAAGTTTGTATATTTGAATTTGTATTGGTGTGTTTGATGGTATTTGTATTTATTGATATTTGTTTTCTCTCTTTAAGGAATGTCTGAATAAACAATGATCCCCTAAGGGAAGGGGTGGCTCTAAATGCCAAAGGAAGGAAAGTAATTTGTAACGGGTATCAATCAGAATGAGAGCCAATTAAATGAAGGAAAAATTTAAGATGAGCAGAGTGAAATTAAAGGTTGTTGTTCTCCTTTAATCCAGGCTGTGCTGAAATAGCAGATGAAGTTTATATGGAAGTTATTGTAGGTGAAGAAGAAGCTACATCCCTTCCAGAGACACAGCTTGAAGACTCTGGCGTGAATAAAACTTTTGTGCCTGTTGCTTGGGCTGCTGCTTACGGTAGGAACCTTTCTGCTTATTTGTGAAAACCGCTTCCATTATTTGCTTCCTAATCTAACTTCCAGAATCTTTGTGCACGTGGCAGTGTCTCGCTTTCCCCCGTGAGGGAGCTGGTAGCAGCTCCTTGTGCTCTCTTACCAAGGGCAGTTAGGGAAGCTGATCCAGTGATGTGAAAATTTATTCTTGATGTTGTTCATAACCTTTTTACCTATAAGCTTCTTGTACAGTGTGTGTGTTTTATACATCTGTTGAAGATTTCACAACAATGAGAACAGCTTTAAGTATTTTGCATTAACTAGGAGGAAGGAGAAATAAGCTTAAACAGAGTAGTAGGATTGGCTGTGTAAATATATTCCTAATAATTTTGCTTTATATAGCAAGTTGTAAACCTGTTACTTTTTCAGATTTTTGTTTTTTATTCTGCAGTCATGCTTCAAGTAGTAGGAACATCTTAATAGGGTATATTAAAATTCTTAATATCCTCTTTATTTTGTATTTGTAGTGCTTTAGGATCTTAAATGTATATCAAGGGAGTATCAGTTAGCACTGGGTTATGTTATAGTTAAGAGAGCAAACTGAGCACGTAAATTCCGTTTGTGCAGCGTTCCTGAGCACGTTAGTTACAAAACGGTTTTGAACTGCAGAGCCATGGCCCATAACAGTAAACACTCTCAATACAAAATGAGGAATATTCTCTTAAATTACCACTTACCTCTTTCTTAGAAGTTTGTAGTGTCTCATATAGAGAGTACTCAGCAGGCGATTAGCACAAAGGCCTTATTATCTACTTAGTTCTGCTCTGGAAACACAAGGTATCTGGATTTCTGGATTAAGCTGTCAATTTCAGATATTCTAATTTCTAGACTGGTGTCTGGAGTGATATAAAAGTTTAAAAGTTTGCAGAAACAAAGTGTGTAGTCAGTGAGTGGTTTGGTGTTTTGGAGAGAGTTAGGACAGAGAGCATCATAGTCAATAACATTTATTTGCTGAGTGGATGACAGAGATGCCTCCTGTCATGCCGTATCTGTGAGAGCCTTTAGTTTAAAAAATATTTTTAGGCCACTTAATTTGCCATAAACTAAAGTACAAGAAGCATGGCAGAATTCCAAGAATAATTTCTTTTTTCTCTTCATCCCGTATGTGTCCTCTGTATTGCTCAACCCTTTAATATTCTTAATCCTTTATTATAAAAATATAAAAAAGCTAAACAGGATTTGCTCTGACCCTTAATTATCAGAAATAAAGCTAGTCAGAATGCTAAGCATGCAAGAATAAGTTTAATGGAATGTGTGAAGAATATATTTTTTTTTAGTGTCTGGGGCATATAAATACAAGGTTTTGAGCTGATGTGAACTACACATCTTAGTTTGAATAGAGTTAAACTGCTATTTATTAGTTGGCCCTTGTCTCATTCTCAGACTTTGAAAACCCTCATTGTTAGAAAGGATTTGAATTTATAACTAACTAATACCCTGTTTTCTGCAGGAGATGAAAGAAGACTACCCAGAAGATACGAAGATGGTCAAGCGGCAGGTGAGAACATGTGATTGTGTTTTGTAGCATTAAAAGTAACTTGCTTCCTTTGAAAATGTATGTGTTTATATATCGTAGTTTTCCTAATCAGTAAATGGCAAAAAAAAAATGTAGACTACATGTTGAAGGACTTTCTCTACTGTTTTCCAGTTAAAACAGTTCTAGGTGCTTTAGGCCTTCAGAGCTGGTGGGGAAGCTGGGCGGATCTGGCAGTGTTTTTAAATGGTTTTATAGTCACATAGAACAGAGACAGTGTAATCACTGAAAGAAAAAACAAAGTTAGATAATAAGAAATTAATGTCATGAGGGATAAAATAAACCAAGGATAAAATAAACCAATTAGTTATTTATAAAATTATATTATTGACTTTTGTCAATGTGTAAGACAGATACTGCTTTATATTGGCACTCTGTCTTCTTTTTATAGTTCAGTGTAAAGGAATGGGCATTTTTAAAAAAAAAAAAAAAAAAAGTGGATTATGCTCCTGTGCAATTCCAGTCACCAGTCTTGAAGAAGAAAGATGCTTAAGGTTTTTACGGTGTCTAATTTTTGTTTCTAGGAAATAACTTGGATACACGATTAGAAAACAAAAACGGTAATGCAACACAGTACCTGCAGATTTGTGATAGCATTAGCACTAATAGAGTGCTAAAACAAAAAACCAAGAAAAGGAGGAGAGGAGAGGCCAGGCAATGGCAAACAGGTAAACAATATATGGTTACACGTATCTGTCATGGAATGGCACTTACTCATTTACTTTTCTTTTTTTTAAAACTGGTGCAAGATTTTAAAAAATGCAATGATTTGCGTATTTCCTGTGTCCTTCCCTTCTCCAGTTCTATGCCTAGAGAATGCAGTATTTTTTACAGTCTGAAGTCAGTAGACTAAGGGCTGATGCAGTTCATTTGAATTTAGCAAACTATTAAAAAGCAATCGTGGATATATTCACTGCACGTGTAGTATTACTGATCTATCTGAGCAGCCCTATATAAATTGTTGGTGCTGTGGATGGGTTTTTTCTAAACTACTGAACCATTCTCTGCCTGCTGCAAGTGTAAGTGCATGAATCTGGACAGCAGTTGGCTAATTTAATTTCTTAGTAAATTAGTTTCCTTCATAACGTGTTTTTGTTTGTTTAAAAACAGCTGTTATAATAGGTCCTGATGGACAGCCCTTAACAGTTTACCCTTGTCACATATGTGGGAAAAAATTTAAATCCAGAGGATTCTTGAAAAGACATATGAAGAATCATCCAGATCATATGATTAAGAAGAAATACCAGTGTACAGACTGTGACTTTACAACTAACAAAAAAGTAAGTTTCCACAATCATCTGGAAAGCCATAAACTTATAAATAAAGTTGATAAAACCCATGAGTTTACAGAATACACGAGAAGATACAGAGAAGCAAGCCCCTTGAGTTCTAATAAGCTAATCCTAAGGGACAAGGAGCCTAAACTGCACAAGTGCAAATATTGTGACTATGAAACCGCAGAGCAGGGGCTACTCAATAGACATCTCCTCGCAGTGCACAGTAAGAACTTTCCTCATGTGTGTGTGGAGTGTGGGAAAGGATTCCGGCATCCTTCAGAGCTGAAAAAGCACATGAGGACCCACACGGGCGAAAAGCCATACCAGTGTCAGCACTGTGTCTTCAGGTGTGCTGATCAGTCCAATCTGAAAACCCACATCAAAGCCAAACACGGGACTGATCTGCCCTTTAAATGTGAGCACTGTCCCCAGGCTTTTGCAGATGAAAAGGAGCTGCAGGAGCACACAGAATTGTTTCAAGGGCATAAGACTCATCAGTGTCCACACTGTGACCATAAGAGCACCAATTCAAGTGACCTGAAGCGACACATCATTTCAGTTCACACAAAGGATTTTCCCCACAAATGTGAGGTATGTGAGAAAGGCTTCCATCGTCCATCTGAGCTCAAAAAGCATAGTGAAACCCATAAAGGTAAGAAGATACATCAGTGTAGACACTGTGACTTTAAAACATCAGATCCTTTTGTACTTAGTGGGCATATCCTCTCAGTTCACACTAAGGACCTGCCTTTTAAATGCAAAAGATGTAAAAGAGGATTTAGGCAGCAAATTGAACTTAAGAAGCACATGAAGACCCACAGTGGAAGAAAAGTTTATCAATGCCAGTATTGTGAATATAGCACTACGGATGCATCGGGCTTTAAACGGCACGTTATCTCAATCCACACAAAAGACTATCCCCACAGGTGTGAGTATTGCAAAAAGGGATTCCGTAGGCCCTCCGAAAAAAATCAGCATATAATGAGGCACCACAAAGAGGCCATACTGTGATATATGGTGTCAGGAAGGAAGCAATTAGAAACTGTGATATGCTAATTGGGGAAAAAAATCTCATGAACTGTTTCTCCTGGTTTCAAAGCTTGATATTAAATCATAACTTTACATTCTTTGTATTAAAAGTCTTAAAAGTATTAGGGTTGACAGGGGATCTCATAGCCCTATGATTGTTGCTTATCAGAACCTAAAAAAGAGCACTATAGAATGCAGAGAGATGGATGAATGTCTGAAATATTGCAGAAAGATTGCTGAATGTCTGCAGATTAATAGTATTACACATTGTTAAGCTGTGGAAGACAAAACGAAGATGACTGTGTTACCCATTTTGTCAGTAATAGCACTTGTCTCCGCTATGAACACAGTTTGGATAGCTGGTGGGGTTGCTTACAAGTTATTTGCTAAGGTAACCAAGTCCACCTTCTTGTGCAGTTTTGGAAGAGTAAGAACATTAGTCTGTCACTTGGTCATAACATTTTTAAATTGTGCCTGGAAATTATATTCCAGAACTGGTCCAGAAATTTGGGGGATTGTCCTTTTTTATTTTTTTCCGTTTCTTTTCCCTCTCTTTTTTTTAACATTTCATTGGGAAACTTTTTTGTTTCCTTTATTAGTTTAGGTTCGATGAGTAATTTTTTAAACGTTTTCAAAGCTGCTAACCTATTTTATTGCAGAATATGATGTTTAAAATATAGCATTATGTGATGAGCTCAAAGGTGGTGTTCTGGTGCTAGGGTTAAAGATGTCTATGTATATAATTTCCCTTTTTTATCTGAAACTACAGTTGAATGTTGTTCAGTATGGCACATATGACAAAATTAACTTTGAATCTGACTTTTTTTAGAAAAAAATGGATGCAGCTACTAGTGTTGTGACTCAACACTGTTTTTTTTTCTTGCTACTTTAAGACCTTCTCTAAAAGGAGTATTAGAAACAAAGTCAAAGAAAATAATAGTTTTTTGAATTAAAAGTCAAAATACATAGAAGTTTGTTAGGGCAGTGTTCATAACAGGTATGACTATTACTGTCCTACTTCCTAATACGAAATTTTCAGTATAGGTATAAAATTGCACCTTTTAATCAATTCTTTAAAAATCTATACCATACTATAAACATGCATTTTCAATCTGTAAGAGAGTATATATGCAGTATTTAACCAGAAAAATATGCTGCCACTAGAGTTTGGAGGTGGATCTTCAGTTTACAGTGTATACATTTAAAATATGCATCCCTTTAAACGAAGCTTTGTGTTAGCATGCTGCAAATCAAATGGCGCTTAATATAACGAGCTGGTCTAGGGCTATTTAATGAAAAACCTGTTCATAAATGTTATGCATATAATGTGTATTTTTTACTCTCTTTAGTTGCTTCATGTTTGCACACAGCTGTTCACATGATAAATTGTAACTTCATGCTATATTGTGGCTTTGTGTTTCAGATAATGTTCATATTTTGTTTTTGCACCAGATGAGAATCAGTTCCTCGAGAATAAATTTTTTTTATATTTCTAAACTTCAGAAAGTTAAATTTGGGAAATCTCTTAGAAAAATACGTGTTTTATGTGGCTGTAAAAAAATGATGTACACGCTGTAAAATAAGATTGTCACTGTTATGTGGGATTATTATTTCTAAATGTGTTACTCATCGTAACGGGCATACAATAAAACGCATCTCTTGCACTCCAAGTTTTTTGGAGTTTGCTTCTCATTTATGGTGATTTAGGAATGTCTTATTCTGTGTACATGTGCCTAATACTTTAATTAAATTATTGTTTATAAATTAATATGAAATGTAGTGATATTTATCTCGAGTAATAGAGTTACTTGAGATCCAGTTACTGCCGGGGGAGGTTGGTGTTTTATTTAAGTAACAGTTAAAAGTTACATTTCATGTCCTTAAGCATATGAAAAGCTATTACCAATGATAATACTGATGTTCTTTGAAATTCTTTTCTTTAAGAGAGCATAAAACTTGTGAGTATTTTGGGAGAAGAGAGGTAAGTAAGTGTCATTTTTTTCAACTATAAAAAGAATAGCTTGCAAAATGAAATGTAAAAAAATCTTGCTGTCTTAATGTCCTTCTCTTAAGAATATTTGACTGAATACATCAAATAAATAGATAAAAATCTTGAGATTTTGCCAGAAATCTTCAGCAAGGTTTGCTGACTAGCTTTTATTCAGCTAACCCTTGGGTTTGTGTATGAACCAGCAGAACTGATTTATACCTTATGACCTGTTCTTACTTCCCTTCCTGATGTCCAGCAGTCAAAGGAGGGGCAGTGCCAGTCAGAAAAATCTTAGCGGTGAAAATTGTATTATTTCATTGAAAATGTTAATGCTTTGTTCCTGAAGAGACTCTGCGTGCACAGACTGAAGGAGCTTCCTCGTGACAGACTGAAAATGATTATTCACCTGTGTGACTCTGTGGCCAAGCGCAGGTCAGTGCTGGGTTATTTTTCCACCTTAAGGAGGAATGGAATAAGGAGGTATGTTAATATTTTAAACAACCTTTTCTCAAAATTGTCTATAAAATATTACTGCAGCATTGTTTTAAGGGCATTTCAGAGTTCATGTGCTATAGAACAGTGTACTGAGGCTAGAAGAAATGTGTAGACACTGCATTAAGGGCATTGCAAAAGATGCTGAGATCATGGTTTGATATCTCATTATTGACACAGGTGCAATATTTTAGCCTTTTTTTGCAACATACTTTTTTTTTTTTTTTTGGCAATATATCAGTGCATGCAAAAAGTCATACACTTTTTTTTTTTTTTTTTTTTTTTTTTAAATTATTATCATCTACAGACTGGCCATTTGCTGCTTGTTAATAACGTGAGTTCCAAATCATTCACGGATTGACAGTTATGCAGTACCAGCTTGTGGGCTTGCCTGGATTCCTGTTGCAGAATGTAGGGCCATGTGCAAAGAAAGAGCTCAGTGATTAGTGAGCCTTGTGCGTGACTGATGAGCACTTTTATGTGAGTGGCTTACTAAATTATTTCAGTCATTTCTTCCTTTATATTAATTGTTCATTTGTTCTCCAGGGAACGTATGGACAGCAAAACCTAGCTGAGAAGAAAGCTGGTGGAAGCAGACTGGTGATTTACTCCATGCAGTTAAGGTTTGCTACCCCTGTGTTGTAAAAGTTCAGCACTTACTTAAAAAATAATCCTTTTGGGCTTGCAGCTTGAGTATTGGTTTAAATTTCTGTAGCTGCTGGTAGGGTGGGGGAGAGAAATAATGAAAAATATTTATAAAACCGCTTCAGCTGAGTTCAGCCTTTCTGCCCTCCTGCATGGTGACTGTCCAGCCCCTGGTTCTGCTGCTGCTTCCAGACCCGGCCTCATCCTGCACAGCTGCAGCTGTGGGAGCGTCTTGCCCGTGCCTGGGCACAGGAGGAGGGCCCTGTGCGGGGGGTGTGAGGTGCCCCCTGGCCCCAAGGCCCTGCCTAGGAGCTGCTGCTTCAGTCTTGTTAGTTCTGAACAAAACTCTGTTGCTCTGCCAGACAGCACATGGAGGTGTTAAACGGTGTCCCAAGCCTTAG
The DNA here is from genome assembly GCF_059628265.1 of Tinamus guttatus. Lineage (NCBI taxonomy): Eukaryota > Metazoa > Chordata > Aves > Tinamiformes > Tinamidae > Tinamus > Tinamus guttatus. The sequence goes on along the minus strand of NW_028288821.1, from coordinate 12,775,403 downwards.
AGCACTTGGCCTGGCTATCCAAACCGGTGTCGACCTTGGTGTCTTCCTGTTGGGCAAACCAGGCATTTTTAAGAGCACGTTCTGCATTTCCCAAAATGAGCCGGGGTGGGGGGGTGCTTTGTGTCGCCTTTGTGCCAGGTAACTGCACTCAGCTCAACAGCAGTTTAACTATAGCATTAAAAAATACTAAAAAAAAAAAAAAAGATTTTCAGACAGGTTTTCTTGTGTTTGGGGTACAAAAGTACAAAGGCCCTTAGCATAACTGACATTATTTATTGGGCTGGAATATACCTTGAAATCTACTTGTGCCAGCAGTAATGATATTTTTGTTTGCATATGATACTGATCTGTATTTCATAACTAATTTTTTTTTCCTTTCAATGGCACAAACTACTCTTCACTCAGCTGAAGCTGTTTTTATAAATATTTTTCGTTATTTCAGCTCTCCTGTGATCTGGCTAGATTAAACTGGTTGTATTTTAATTTTAAACTAGATTTTAATCTTTCTTCACACCTGCAAGTGCAGGCTGGCTGTGCTCACCCAGCCCTGGCAGCAGCAGGGTGGGTTTATGGTTGTCTCCTTATGCCAAGAGCGCTGACACCTCCTTTGTCCTCGCAGCGTCACTTGGCCTGGAGGAGTCAAGGCAGAGCTCACCTCCTCAACACTGTTTTTTCCACTGGTAAAGATTGAGGTAGAGGAACATGTTGTCAAAAATGCCCTCAGGGACAGCCCTAGGACAGCCCCTGGCAGCCCTCACCCAGGCATTAGCTGTTCCCCTCCAGTCACACACCCAGGAAAAAGTTGCACTGTTTATTTCATAGTGACGCGGCACCTACAGGGTTCTTCCACCGTTAAACATTATCTGTAAAGGTACATTCAGGAGGAGTAGAAATACATAAACCCGCAGAAATAAAGCAAAGCAAGAACCCTGTATGCACATTGATGCAGAGTGGCTTAATACCCCCCTAGGAATGTTTTCTTAGTATTGCCCCGTCTTCCCCAAATGCACTGCTGTTGTTAGTTATTATTTACTACTTAAATATTGATACCAAATCAGTTCAAACCACTTCTGTAGTCATGCCTGGAGTTAATGTTGTAATTGCAGGGTAGATCTGATGGAAACATTTAGTCCAAGAGCTATTTTCATACAAAAAGTTTCCCTTAGTTCTCAAAATCCCCAAGCACACAGCCCCTGAAAATAAATAGTTAGGGCTGCTTTGGGCATTTATAAGAGGTTCAGCTGAAAACCTGCCAACCCCAACACATTCATTTTATCTAACTGTACGTAGATTTGGTATTTGCTCATTGAATAAGTTTTTGCTGAAGAAGTTAGGATATGGAGCAAGTTAAGTAATTAGTGTTTTAGCTTTTTGTAGACAAATCTACAATAGTGTTTTCGGTAGGGTGCCCCTGAGTGTTAAAGCTCCCCCTTCGTCTTGAATAGGCAGTAGATAGTGACAGTCGTTGTGAATCTGTACTCAGTACGTGCAAACCTCCAACTTGTATCATTCTCACCTACTCTGCATGAGCAGACAGGACATAGCAGGACTCCTCCAAAAGAGGGATCGTGTCATTTTCTCTTTTCTCGCCTAGAATGCTGCAAGACTGACAGAAGTGGAGTTAGTCAAGTTTTAGTGACTGTCAGGAAAAACCAAAGTCTACAGAAGCAGTATAATGTTGTTAATATTGTTCTCTGCTGAGAGAAAAGTGCATGGAAAATACAGCACAGTTGATGTTATCAGCAGATTATGAAGAACACAGGGAACTTGGTTCTTTATGATGAGGGCAGGACAGCATTTTCCAGAGTCGTCTTTCCTGTTCCCATGTCCTTATTGCGTTCCTCACTTTCAGTATCAGACCAAATCTTTTACTGATGCAAAACAGCAGAAAGGAAAGCAGCAGTTTCAGTCATTGGTGTGAACTCCTTTAGGCAACTCTGGCTAAGGAACTTCTTTCAATCCTGAAAGAAAAAAAGCAGGCTGTCAAAAGATACGCATGTACTTACCATTTCTGTGTGTAAAATGAAACTTCTGGGTATATAAAGCATGCTTCTTTTGAGAATATATTTATCTAACTTAATCTGTTTTTTTTTTCTTTCTAAAGGGTCTTAAATGGCCAGTGAGCCTTTTCTCCATTACAGCTGCTGCCCATGTCAGTGCCAGAGTAACTAGTACTATCAAGGTCAAAGTCAAACCATTAAACTGTAAACACACAGTTCTGTTTAGCAAAGGGCATGTGCCAAAAACGGCCAGATTCACTATCTCCACGAAACAGAAAAACAGGCTTTTTATGAGAACCACCAAGAACAGGAAGTTATTATACACCTAAATAGCAAATATTATAAAAAAAAACTACCAGAGAAGTTAGAATTCTCTGATGTGAATATGAATCACCACAAATGAAACTTCAGATTTCAGCTGCACTGAAAGATCAAGACAATACACATAATTTCAATGCCCTAAGTGACTTCTTAGCATGGTAAATAATAACTAGTTGAACGATGGAATCTCATACATGTAAGTTAGGCTGCTCAGTCACCTATCAGCATCACTGTTCATTGATGAGTATCGATGGAGTTGGTTGACAGCCCAACACACCCAGGCTGAAATTCCGTGGGAGCCTTGGAGTAAAGGTGAAATTAGTGTGTCTGAAACTGTTACCAATCATCACCTTCATCTGGCAACAGAGCCGTTTCGTTTCAGTTGAAATTTGCAGTAGAAACCTTGAGAAACTTAACGTACAAGCAGTTCTCACTTAATGACCTTGCTCTATTTAAATGCTGGGTACACTCACTCATCCTTTTTCATCTTTATGATGAGAAGTATGAGTAACTTTTCAAATAAGGTAGGCAACAGAGGGGTTTTGCTTGTTCTTTGCAGTGAGGGTCATTACCTTAACTTTTCATTAGGCAGAGCAATTGCAGTCAGTTGCAGGGCAACCAGATGAGTTCTAGAGATCAGTCATAAAACTCTGCTGTTTACACAGTCTCTATTCTTTCAGTCCTGCCTACATTCTCCTTTAGAATCTGCTGGATATTTTACCTGTGGTCTGTTTTGTTTGTTCACAAAACTGGCTTTCCTTGGTTGTGTCTCCCCAAAACTACAGCTGTTCTGTTTCTTACATTCCTTTATTTCTCCTTCCCAAGATTTTGTCCACAGCTGAGTCTATCAGATTCCAGCATTTAGAGCACACACCTGCTCTAGGCTCTGCTTATCCTTCCCAAGCCTTTACCCTGCACTCAAATTGACCTTACTTTGTGCCCTGTAACATAAACAGCTTCTACTGTCCTGTTTTCTACTTGAAGACTTTTTATTAAGTTATTTAATTTCCCAGATCAGGCACTGCTCTGACTCAGTGAATTTCCATGGTGCTTAACCTGTTTTAGTAATAGTGCAGAATAATTAATATTTAGGATTCAGAGACATGCTGCCTGCTCATTATGTTGCATCTGTAAATTCTCCATCTGAGAGCAAAGCACACACAAAAAAACTCCTAATCTCTTTACCTAGTACAGACACCGATGCCCAGAAGGCTGCCGTGTGCACAGCAGCCCCCCTTTTTTGTTAAAGGTAATTACATGTCAAAATAAAATTGTGTGTGTGTGTGTGTGTGTATTTCACCTAACAACTGCTGACATTTTGCAACAGACAAATGCAGCCACTTGAGCTTCGTTAGTAACTTTGCTTTTTACAGCCCAGCTAAATTAACATTCTTGCTTTCTTTTGCAGGCCAACTTTGGCTAGTATTTGTTAACTGTAGTTTCTGAAATCTCTAAATACTTATTTTAAGTAAACTTACATGTTTCCATATTTCTCCAGTCCTCTCAATTACAATAGTTTGTGATTTATTGACCGGTGATGTAACCTTGTAGTCATCAGACAAGAGACCTAGAATTGGATACTGATTCCTGTACCTGTATTAAAAGAGTTGCAATCCTGTAAAATGTAACACTAAAATCTGCATACCTATATCCAAATCACCAACTTTACAGTTCCTCTACTTCAGTTGTTAATCACCAAATATTTGGGGAGATTTTAGAATCTAATACCCTCCTTTAAATATTAGTTTGACATACTGGTGACTCTCCAATTGCTGTTAAAATGCTGAGCAGGAGTATCTGTACTAAATTCACCCTAGATAGGAGAAAAAGTCAGACTAGGAAAACCTAAAAGCTGGGTAGATCATGTGTAAGAAACATGAAGGTTGTAAGGACTTCATTAATAGAAGTTACACAGTGGAAATCAAAAGAACATATTTTTAAGGAAAGTGAACAGCTACATTACTTCTTGGTGATGATGGCTGTTACACCTGGGGATTGACTGCATGATAATTTCTCTTGCTTCAGTCTGAAGAGCTCCTGAGAAAACCAAAAATAAATATTAAAATGAAGTAATATTTGCCAATTTGCCAAAGTCACAACAAAATACTTGCCAAAATTCATCTGGAAGAACAGTCTGAAATACTCTGTCCTTCTAAGAAACAAGCAGAGAAGCAGCAGCAGCAGCAAGCATTCACCTAAAAACATCCTAGTCCTGATGCAGGGTTGTGTAAGAGACTTCCCAGTGAATTGCCACCCTCGGGGTATGTTGATGCTTAAGTCTAACATTCTTGAAACAGAAACATGTTATTTTACCTCTTGTTGTTGCTTAATAAAAGTATCTTTCTCCTCCAGCATTGAGGTCAGTTCATGCAGCCTTATTTGCAAGTCACTGTTACTGCCTTCTCTCCTTGATATGTCTTGCTGGAATTGTGATAGCTGAGACTAAAGGAGAAATATGATAAAGAACAGTTAAGTGCTCTGTGTTCCTTGCAGATGATCTTTGAACATGTATCTATGACTCTGGATATACTTTTTGATTAGTATCATGAACATTAATGCTTGAAGTAGTAGAATTTACAAAACCCTGTGTCTCTACATGCATACACGTAATATATATGTAAATACACACAGACATGCAGAAAGACTCATCACTTTTAAGCAAAAAGGTTGACCTGCACAATAAATTGAGAATACTAGTTGGACTTAACTGTTAAAGCATCTGTGATAACTCAACAAAGAGATCAGTAACTTGAGAAATTTAATACAACACAGAACAAATTGTTTTTCAAAGTGATAAAATATTAATAAATTTATTTTCTAGAGATGTTTTTTAATCACAGTTTTATGTTCTGCCACAAGGGGTCTGGATTGATCATTAACATACAGCTTAATTGCAGAAATCTAAAGAGCACGTTTCAGAAATCTTACCTCTTAATTAAAAAATAAATTTACCTATGGTCATTAAAGGTGAGGAGTATACACAGATGAAGTTAACCAACATACCCTAAGACTGCGGATCTCACGATCTTTATCCTCTCGCAAGTTGTTGATCATCTCTACGTAACGGCTGGAGAGTTCATCTGTGGTGGTCTGAAGTGTTGGATTAGAACAGACCTATAGAAAATGAAATGGCTTTTATTGCGAAAAGAATTATACCAAGTTTAATTTTTTTCTTTTCTACGGTTGAATTTCTGTGTAACAGCTACTGTAAACAAAACTGAGCCGGTACCTGGAGTCTCAAGTTCTGGATCTCCTGCTCCAGGGCCCGCTTGCAGAACTCGAGTTCTTTCACCTGACACTCCTTCTCCCCCTCCGTGAGCCGCAGAGAGAGGAGCTGCTCCTCCAGGGAGCGGCACTTGGCCGTGCTGTCTCGGAGGCCTTGCTGGAATAGAGCACACGGGGGTCACGCGAGGGCCTCGCGGCCGGCGCGCGCCGCTCTGCGCCCACGGGAATTACCCTGGGCGGGTTTTCACATTCACCTGCTGCTGACGATTATTTTCTCTCAAGGAAGCCAACAGAGTTTCATACTCTTTAACTTGAGAATCTTTAAAAGACAAGTCCTTCTTAAGACAGACATTGTCAGTTTCTAATTTCTGCAAGACAAAAGTGTTTATTGTCAATCCTGCCATTTTTCAGGAAACCCTTCCCATGTTGAAAATACAAAGTAATGAGTAATTAATGAGTGACACAACTAATAAATTATTTTCTTGGAATTTGTTACTGTGTGGGCTTTTTTTTTTTTTTTTTTAAACTACTGACAGGTATCAACATGGGAACAAAAAAGTGCAACTTAACCGCCAAGTCGTCCTGTAAATGGCAAAGCTCTTCACGCAGATTTTTGAAAGTGGAAAGCACAAGCCTCAGTGATTTATCTGATGTCACTCTCATCTAGGAGGAAACAAAAAATATGTGTTCTTCTGATTTATTTGCTTTATTTACAATACGCTTAGCAATGTCCAGGAGAACCGCTATTCAGCTCCAAATAACTAACTTGAGCATTAGGTACATGGGGCAATTGTAAGAACTAGACACGCTAAAGGAAGACCCACTTTCACGCACTGTGTCCCACAAATGGCACAATTATCTTTTCTTACAGAACAGAATAGTTACAACAAGACACTTTTAAAATGGGAGGAGGAACATAAGAGAGGAGAACTGAGATTATGTTGTAATGAAGGGAAAAATAAACAGGTAAATATTTCATAACCAAGTTCAGGGCTCTGTGAATTATAATGATGAAAAAAAGAAGCCACACAGGAATGATTCATCATCATTGAGATCTGATAAACCAAGCTTTCAGCCCAGGGGCAAGAGCATTAAATGAAAAAAAAAAAAAAAAAAAAAAGCCCCACAAACTACCAACTTTTTCTTTTAAAGGGAAAAAGTTTCCAATGATCCAGCCACCTGGATGGAAAAAATAAATAAATAAAATCAGCTGTAACAGACAGTAAAATAACTGTGCTGCCTTTTTTTTTTTTCTTCTGTTAATACATTGTAAACAGCTGTGTATTAACTCACATTAGAACAGAAAGTTGCATTTCATGGCAAACTTATAATATTTAAGAAGGAAAACAATGCATCATAAATCCTCTATCTTCTGACTAGTCCAGAAAAGCTGAACACTCTGTAGAGGGCTTGTTTTTAATATTTGGATCAAAGTTAAACCCTTATGCTGCCCTTGCTCCAGCACTGGAACGTGGGGCAGTGCCGCCCTGCCAGCCCGGACGGGGGGATTCAGCGGAGCTGCTTGGGCAGCACAGGCCGTGTGGAGCATCCAGCACCCCTAGATCCAAGGGGCCCCCTGTTCCGGCACCAGCGCTGGCGCTCCTGCTACGTCCCCATTTTTCATGTATCAAAGGGGAGGACAATTGCAGTGGCTCCCAGGGTGCTTCACACAGGTGGTCAGTGTGATTCAGAGCGCAGAGGGTACTACAGTGCCGGGAGGCAGCAAAGGAGCAAACGCCATCAGAACGTTGCGTTCCAGCCCGGAGCCAACATTAAACACGGCCAGAACGTTGCGTTCTGGCCCGATGACCTTTCAGGCAAACCTACGTGGCTGCTGAACCAAAAAACATCAGGTCGAGATAGCTAGGTAGCTAAAAAGCAACATGAGGAGAAAAGCAAGAGCCATTTATAAATGGAATCACAACAGAAATGGCTGATTTGTTACTGGATGTCACAAGCTCGTGCCACAGACAAGAGCCACATGTTACATGTGTTGAACTGGAACACTTGTGGGAGACAAATTATAGACACTAGATGTAGCTGGCAGCTGATGTCCAGTGAAACTGCAAGAAAGCTCCAATAAAGCTGTTTGAACCATCTGCACCGTCTGCATGACGGTGTTCATGCCTCTTGAAGCCATTTCATGTCACATTAGAGCAATGGAATAAGCAGAATACAGAGTTAAGCTCTGTACAAATTCCCTGCTACGTGCAAGTCAACTGGCAACTTCTACTGTTTCTGCTTGTGGTTTGCGCTCACATACCTGGAGGAGGTAACGAATCTGCTGCTTTGTTGCCTCAGACAGTGCTTTGGGGATTAGATCTTCAACATCTTCAGACTAAGCAAAGAAGGAAGAAGGGATGGGGGGGTGGGTGCGGGGGGAATTATTTGTCTTTGACATCTATTAAGAATTTTGCCTGCTAGATCATAATGTGTTTTCATTAACTACACATCTTTACTATGAAAAACATACTTAGTACAAGGCAAAATACAATGAAAATACATCAAAAGATATCCAGAAGACTTCCAAAGACTTATATATGAGATGAAATGATATGTCAAGCATACTTTCATTTAATGAATATTTAAATTGTAAAGGTTAACTTTTATTTTAAAAGCATTATTCAAAACAATCCTCTCCCCAAAACAGCAGTTAACACTAAAACAGAACTCCAAAAAGCTGATATGATCGAATCTCATGTTTCTAAATAATCGACTCTGAATAAATAAATGGTGACCAGTGTGCTATAAGAGATACTGCCAGTGACTAAGTGGCCTTGCATCATGTAATTTAATCCTGAACAAATATTTCTGCCATATGCACACTAGATGTGCTGATCAGGATATGATATACATGATATGATGGTGGTGTGATTATATATTATTATCAGATTCTCAAAAGAAGAATCCAGCATTTTGTCAATGCAGAATGCCTGTTCCTCAACCTTGGTTCTTCTGTCTGTGAGGGGCAGTATCCTCCACACCTAATACGTGGCAGCCCATGCTGCCAAACAGCTTCTTTATTGCAAGAGTGGGAAAGATGCTTTACAACAAATGCATACTGGAAAAAAAAAAAAGTAAAAAAAAAAAAAGTAGCTGTGCAAGTCTGCTTTACAATGAAATTATTATTGGAACAACAGGAAAAAAAGCTTTCAAAATTTGACTTTCATAAGGCACTGAATAATGCAAATTATTAACATTCATTTCTTCTAGCGCTTGCAAATATGTGCCTGTCAGTAGGTTTCAAGCAAGCAGGAATCATCATCTAACACAGATGACTTCATTGCATTGATCAGACTGGACCACATCTTTCAGTCAAATTGGATGAGGTTTAATCTGGTTCAAAACTGCAGATCCACACAATTCTCACTAATACTAAATGTTACCTAACAGCTTAGAGGAACACAACTGCTGCTTACCTGGCTGGTAAATTCAATGTCGTGGTTCCTGTAAAACAAAATCCAAGGGACCAATTTAACAGAACGCCTCATGACTACATTCACAACCATAAAAAGATCATTTTTAGTGTACTAACAGATCTCTTTATACTCATTTTAAGGTGGTAGGCAAACAATTGTTGTTAAATGTTAGCCCATGAAGCTCAGCAGGCTGGAACGCCAACACACTAGAGTGTGGAACACAGTGCTTCCCCTACATGGTAGCTTCTTGGGCAGTTAATCCAATTATGTTAACTACCTAGTTATCCCAACAACCTGCACTAATTATCCTAACCCACAACCCAAGGCCTGGCTGGGTGGTGGCTTTACCCACGCTGCTACAATGCACTGATGCGCCTGAAGTATTTACGTATTTAGCAGTTCTTGATGTTGAATTCCAGGTTTTTTTACGTGCTATGCCAATGGCAATTTGGATGTTTGGATTGTTTCTTTCTTCAGGAGTAGTAATGGAATTGTGTCATTAAACATATGTAACAGCATGCTGTAGGTATATTTAAATTTGTTCTATCTACTCTTTCAACAGTCATTTGTATTGCATATTAGTCCACACAATTTGAAAGAGCACTGAATCCAATTAATCTGCTTGGCTTAGAGCCTTGCTTTATATCCACAGGTACTCAGCAAATCCCGTGACTGAAGTGCACTTTGAATTCTATTTGTCTGGAAAGTCAGCGCCGAGCTCTCAGCTGTGCCCCCCTGGATTTCCAGGGGAGCAAAGCCCTGGCGCGGGCGCCGTGGCACTACCTTGCTCCGATCTTCTCCACGTGGCGCAGCAGGCAGCTGTGCAGGTCGCTGGTCTTGCGGTGGAGCTCGGCCAGCAGCTCGCCGAAGTAGCGGCAGTCCAGCTGGTCCTGCGGGCCGCCCACCTGGCACGGGCAGGCAGCAGCGTTAGAGCGCGCTTCCCCTCCGCAGGGATGTGTGCGGTTATTAATTAACAATTTATTCACCCTATTTTTTATAGGTTTCGAGCCTTTTACCCATCTGTAGGCTTTTGTACTGTCCATAAAGCCCGCCCAACCAGCCGCCCAGCCGCACGCTGCGGACAGCGAGCCGAGGGCAGGTGGTTCTCACCGCTTCGCACGTCTGCGCCGTCGCCCTCCTCGCGGTGCCTCCCCTGCAGTCCTCGGCCCCAGACACCGGCAGGGGTTCGCAGGGGCTGCTCGTCTGGGTCTGCTGGCTCTGGAGAATGACCTGGCACTGGTCAGGCTGCTGGCAGGCCTGGATGACCTGGCACTGATCTGACTGCTGCGGAATTTGATACTGGTGGGAAAACTGATACTGCTTCTCCTATAAACACAAAAATAGTGATTATTTAAACCACAGAACACACCTTAATGGGCGCGTAGCATGATTACAAAAATGAAAAAAGTGGTTTTGCATAGGAAAATGAAACATGAGTTTGCCTCGCACTTTTCATAGCTTAAGGTCGTAATTCAGCAACTCTTCAAATTTTAGTAGCTGGAAATAAAAGGCACAGAATATACCCTATTTTTCTAATTTCATTTGTGAATTGTATTTCATTATATTGTTCCTCTTAACACACCAGGAAATGGGCAGTTTTTTGTGTTGTTGTTATTTCAGTTAGAACTATTTAGGACAGGAATAGCTCAAGATATGGCTCCATAAATACCTTCAGCAATTCCATTTTCAGAGTGGGCACAGCAGACCGGGCAGAGCCATGTACATGGGGGCTGTGAAAACTTCCCAGAAACTGCACTCATGAATTGATCTAAAGTGCTAATATAAATGTACCCTTGGGGACAAAAAAAAAAAAAAAAAAAAAAAAAAAATTTCCTTGTAGACTATCTGTGGAAAGAACTAAGAGTATTTGTTCATGATTACCTCAAATTTTCTGCCTTTCTACTTTTAAAAACATGTATCACACCTATTTTATCTATTGCTTTCAACAAGAAAAAGAAATATATAATATTCAGTTTAAAAGCAAAAAAAAAAAAAAAAAAAAAGGCTGAAATATCCTTCATTTCAAAAAGATTCCTGTGGAAAGTGATAGTATTTCAGAGTAATAAGAAAGGAGGAAGATGACAATTTTGCTATTGGCAAAATACCAAATCTGAGACAAAATTTCATTTTACAAAAAAAAAAAAAAAAATCAAATCAGAGTGAATGCTAGAGCTAAAATTAGTCTTTACAATCCCATTTTTCTAAGACATCATATAGATACCCTTTGCGGGGCTACTGAAGAGCTCTGTGACCAAAGCGCGCGTCAGAGATTCGGCAGCAGATTTGTCGTTAGCTGGAAATAAGAAAGTCTTAAGAAAAAATGGATCTGCTTCCAACCTGCTGCCATCATGGAAACAGTTTTGTTTACTTTGGGAATGTTTCCTAAACCTGCCCTCAAAACACAGGGACAAGACAGCCCTCAAAAGGAACAGGGTCTTTCCTGCTATTTTCTCAGTTTTCCTTTGCAATAAGCAGCATACAGAAACAACTTACTTGGTGGGGATTTAATAGCTCGTATTTTCTTATTGTCTTTTCATAGATGACATTATTTCCAGGATAGAAGCTCCCCCCTCTAAAAAATGGGGATAATTGCTCCTGAAAAACAGATTAATGAAAACCATTAATATATGTCACCAAACAGCCAATTCAGCTAGTAGCATTTTCACTAGAAATGATTGGAGCTTTCTCATAGTCTGAAGACACATGCACTTAAAATTCTCCAAGGTAAATATCTTCTCTTTTTACAGTCTTAAGCTCTTTGAGATACACTGTTCCTATATGAACACAGGAGGAGGTGCAGGGTTCACAGCCTCGAACTCAGGTTTTTCTGCAACATCCATGCAGCACACACACACCCACACACACACACACCCACACACACGCAGCATCTCAACGTCACACCATGGGGAAGACCAATAAATGACATTGTTTTTCTCACAGAATCAGGCCGGACGCTGAAGGAAGCGAGCAGGCCACACGACACAGGGCGCACAGTGTGCCGTGCTAAGCAGAGCCCAGCGCTGTGGGACTTTCTCCTCTGGGTCGCGTGTAGCCTCGAGGGGCTGGCGAAGCCACACGGCGGCCGCCGCTGGCCGCCGCTCCGGGGGGCCGTGGCTGAAGCGCCGGCCCCGGCTGAACCTGCCCGGGTCTCGGGAGCGCGAGGCCCTCGGGAGGCTGCTGGGGGGGCTGCGTCCTTGAGCTGCTCCCCAAGGTCAGGGTCCACATGTGCCCGGGGGGCCCTGGGCTCTCCTGACTGGGAGATTATCTCAGGCATTTTTACCCAGGACGCTCAGCCTCCCAGCACAGAAACCTCTAATTCCACCAAGGAGTCTCTCACAAAAGAATTAACCAAAAGGCAGAAAATTTTCTGAAAAGCTTTAAAAATATATATTTAAAAATCCCACCGTCACACTTTTTTTTTTTTTATATGAGTCTACTCCACTTGGAAACAAAGTGACTGTGCTGCCATCTAGACAAGAGTTGAAATAAGCAAGATAGAAAGAGCTAGAAATTCATCTCTCCATTGAAGTATCTTGATATATACCTACCTACGGAGAGGTGGGAAGCCTAATCCTGCAGTGATTAGGCAGTACTTTCAATTCCTAGTAACTTAATCTCAGAACCAGGTATGGCCCTGGGATTTAAAAATCCTTAGCAGCCCACAGGGAGGATAATGGAGCACTTCACAGAATCACAATAATCACATAAAAGACATTTGCACAAACAGAACAAAATAACTCCCCTACCTGTTCAGGGTTCTCTATAATAATTCTCCGAATAGTGCCCTGCAAAGAAGAAAATACAGAAATTTTCAGTGACTGCTGCAGTCTGAGCTCCAAAACCTCCAACGCTCCCAGCTCCAGGCCAGCCGAGAGCCCCGGCCCGTGCGACCTGGGAGCAGCTCCAGGCCGTGCACGGCCTTTCCTCTCGGGGTGACGCACACCCCGCGCAGCCGGGAATTCGCAGCCGGATTCGCAGCTTTGAGTGCTTTTCTCTCAGGAACTGTCCTTCACCTACAGCCTTCCAGGTTCCGCAGCACGGCCAGTGGTGTAAACTGCTGTGTTGTGAGGACACAGCTTGTTTCCACAGTGCCTTTTTTTTCTTTCTTTCTTTCTTTCTTTTTCTTAAGATGAAAAGACAAGAAAATCTGCACAATGAAAAGAAAGGCACATCAAAACTGCCAAAGAGACCACTATTCAGTGAACTAAGCAGCAGCAATTTATTCCAAAAATGATCAAGTATGCCAAACTGGACACCAATTAAAAAGATGCCCACAGAGGACATTTGCTAGTTCTTGAATGATAACAAATATATGCTTTTAAACTACAGAAATCCACAGGTGACATCAGTTTTATTCATTTTCAGAAATAAATGTTTCTTCCTTTTTTTTTTTTTCTTCTTTCTTTTTTTCTTTTTTTCCCTAGCAGACAGTGCTCTGCAAGCAAAAGGACCCTTTCTTCCATTTTGGGGACAAATGACAATTCATACACATTATTTGAAATCTCCATGCTTGGCTCTTCATCCAAGTAAGAAAAATTCCCATCACATCTAATCCAAGGATTGGGCAATTTGTTAACTACATAGCGGTTATTCTCCTTCCCATCTTCCTAAGAAACCACTTCTTCCCCTAGCCCATGGCAGTGCTTGGAAAATACATGCTGCTAGTGTTAAGCCCTGGACATGTTCTCAACAAGAAAAAACTGTGAAGCTGGGCAGATTCCCAGTTTGTATCTGTTGCATAAGTTTAGAAAGCCTGAAGCAGTTTTCCAAAGCTCCCGAAGTGTGAATCATAACAGCACCAGGAAAAGAAATCAGAGTAGGGAGAAAAAAAAAAAAAAAAAAAAAAGATTTTAGCATCTATGAGAGTAACTAAGAAACCTCAGTTTTACCTGCTGCAGCAAACAGCTGATTATTCCTCCTCCCACACTCCACTTACTGGAGTTGGATCCTTCAAGGCTCAGGCAAGAGAGCAGCACAGCTCAAGTCAACAGAACTCTCTGTATTAGGTCTGTTTTATTTAGGCCCAAATTCTAGATAATTCTGACACTAAAAAAAAAAAAATGAACTGAAAATGATAATATTTAAAAATTAATGCACACCGGTATCTTCTTCACACGAGCTACACAGCAGACACCTCAGAGTATTCCCTTAGATCCATGTGGGAGAGTTGGGCCTTTCTGGCCAGGTCTGGCACAACTGCAGCCTTTGGCCAGGGCCAATATAATACGAGAGGTTTTTGCCGAGATGGGAATTTGGTTGTACACACTATTCCAAGAAGCATTTTCAATTCACTGAAAGGTTGTGCCTGATCTGAACCTCACTGCCATGGGCCTTGGGATGGGTAACTCATTCTGTCAAGCCTGGGGAGAATAACTTGAAAAATAATTTTATTTAAGTGTCTATATGTTCTCCAAAGAGTGCATTCAGAATTGAGAAAACCACAGAATTTTAACTTGAAATACACTTTTTAATCTCAAGATATTCAAAATGGCCTAAATGCCATGCAGGACAACATGGAGAGACTAAGAATGCTTTTGCTTGGAGAGAAGTATATTTATTTTTAAGATAGACGAACACTTTCCCTTTCCAAGGACCTTTGATGCAGTATTTCCATTGCTCTGGGACAGACCCGGATTCGCTGCCACCCTTCCCGGACCAGCCAAACAGGCCGGACTCGGCCTGGCCCGGGAGCTCACGCAGAGGCCAGAAATTCTGCAGCGCTTGGCAAGCCCAGGCCACCACAGAAGTTGTAAAGCATAAAACAGTGTCTGGTTTATTATAACCAATCCAGTCATCTGATCAGAATTCATAAATTCTCTTTGGAAGCTGGAAAAAAAACAAGCAAACAAAACAGGACATATTTGGGGGCTTTCTGTTTCAAATAATAGAGGCAATTGTCACCACTTGGTTAATGTTTTGGTTATTGTTACACCAGATTCACAACAGCAGTTGAGAGCACAGAGCACTTCACAGAACCAGCATGAAGAAATCACAAAAATTCCCACATGCAACTCGCAAAGACTTTCAAGATTTTGCCTTCCACATGAAGACAGACATTTTTTGTATCACTCCATGTATTATTTTTTTCATGACCATAGTTTGAATAATAATGACTACAGGCCATACTGGAAGAGAATTTATTCTAAATAAGCAATAAAACAAACATTTAACATTTTTCCCCATTTAGTTCAAATGGAGGAGATTAGAATATGCCTCGAGTTTGCTATTTCATGAAGCCACTGGAATTATTCCAGACAATGCCTACCATGGCTGGGGGCAGCATTTATTTATTAATGTACCATTATTTGGTTAGACGGAGAAAACAAAGAAAAACAAATCCTGAACAAGCTGTGACCAGAAAAATACAATCACACATCCATATGTCTGTACATCCCATTTTCCATTTTTTCTTCCCTCTAGTGATATATATATATACATATATATATATATATATATATATATAGGTACAATGGAAAACGCCAGCACGACAGTGTATCAGCAGTAACGCAGGTACTGGTTAGCATTCGTGCTACTAAAGCTCTTCAGAAGACATCAAATATTGCTCACAGAAAGCCCTTTGGCCTATTAAAAGGAGAGCGCTTAAACCACAGCATGAGGCTACTATTAGCTACATGCTCCAGGATTAGCTCAAAATGCCCGTGTGGTGACCAGCTGCTGCTGGATTATTCAGTTTACACAGATCTAAACGATCTGCCGAAAGGGCAACAGGACCAAAACGCTCTGGAAAGCTTCGTCCTGGGCCGTCGAGCACCGCTCTCCCGCTGAACCCTGCGATCCCAGGGCCCTCTCCCACAAAACCCGGTCAGCACCAAGTCACAGTCACTTCTGCCACCTCCCGGCTGACCTCCCCCATTTGTAACCCTTTTTGTCCTGAATAACTGACTAATTAACCCTGATTAAGCCCCTTCCCTCTCCACCACAAAAATTACAACCCACACAGAGCCCGATTCGGACTACACCCTGTTTTGTCTTTAATCCAGCAAAACACTTCAGCAAGAAACTATTTTTCATCAGGACTTCACAGAGTCAATGACTAAACAGATGTTGAAAACTAAATATATTTAGTAGGGCAGAGACAGCATAAGAGAGTATAATCACATTGTTCATTAATGCGTGTGAGTAAAAGCGGCTCGGGAGGGCAGCATTTATTCTAATGAATATTTAATTAATTGATTGCAATTCAGAGCAGCATTAGCCCCAGCAAGCAGATCATTTATCTGGGAGGTGAGACCACTGTTTATGCTCCTGTTCCACACCCTGCAGAAGACGGACTGTTTAAAAACATACTAGATATAGAGGGGATGAGAGTCTGTCATACTAGAAATCTTATAAAGCTGTTAGGGAAACGTCTCGCTTCCCACAATTTACAAAAATCATCCCAGAAAAGGCAGACATAGTATAAAAATGTGGCTTTATAAGATTTTTTTTTGTCTTAAGCCCTGTTCTTTTTCATAGTTAAATATTTTTATACCACAAGAAAGCAAGCTAAATAAGAGCTGAAGATTCCCATATGAGCAGAACATTCCAACCCTGCTTCTATTTATGTTAAAAACAGTCTGAAAGCAAAAGAGAAAATGGGATGTACAAATTCCGTCCTATAGCAAAGCTCTTCTCAAGTCACTGATTTCCAGCTTTCTGTTCCTAAGACTTGCCTGAGATATTTCAAATTATTTCAAATATTTATGTCCCACACCATCGATACCTTCAAACCCTTCTCTGTAAACACGCAGCACAGCAAACCTGCCAAACCACATTGCAAACTCTGAGCGCGGTGCTGGGTGACCACTCGCTAGCACTCCTCTACCTGCCGCGTTACGCTGGCTGTTAGCGCTGCTCTTAGCGCAGGGAACTACAGAGCAGACCCACCTCCGAATTTGTTTAATGGCATCTTTATATTTAGCAACACCAAGTGTTTTTGTGTATGGCATATTAATGTTAGTGGGAGCGAAACAGGAACTGCAGGAGTGACACGTTTGGAATTGGATTAGAATTTCACAGGTGGAACGGGCAAAATGTTGCAAGGGAATGGGATATTTACAGGCTAAGTTAAAAAAAAAATGTAAATTGGAGTCGCCAAAAAAGAGACAAGGATCTACGCATTCAAAATCCAGTGGAACACAGGAATTTACATAGAAAATCACCTTTATGAGTTTGAGGTTAAGCCGGGTTATTGTGCTACAAAGGTTTTCATCAGGAATGGAGCGTTATCTCCATGGCGCCCCGCTCAAGGACGGGATCCTTCCTGCGTCCCGGCTGTAACCGCCGCACACAGCACGGCCGAGTCCAAGGATCGCCCCGGGACGGCACCCGGGCCCTCCCCGCCTCCCGCGGCGGCGGGGCCGCTCTGCGCTAACCGGGCGCCGCGCGGCCCCTCACGGCGGGCGGGAAGGGCCGTTGGGGCCGCCCCGCCCCGCGGCCGTTGGCGGGAGCGGGAACGTTCTCGGTGCCGCGGCCGCTCTCCGGAGCGGGTTCTCCCTTGGGCGGGAGACATGGCGGGGCTCTGCGGGGAGGCAGCGCTGCGCGGCGCGCGCCCCGGCGGGACCGAGGGGCGGGAGACGAGAGCGGCAGGAAGGGCGCGCGGGGGCGAGCGCCGAGCGCGGCGGCGCCGCTCCTACCTGTTGCGGGGAGTCGCAGCCGGAGAGGACCTGCTGGTGGCCGTAGGAGCCCTCGAGCGGCGAGGCGGCGCGGGACGAGCACGAGGTGCTCACGCGCCGGCAGCCGGGCCCGTAGGTCCGCACGCGGTCGTACGCCACGCCGCTGTCCTGGTGCTGCTGCGGCTCGAAGCAGGGCAGGGGCCGCGGCGGCTCCGCGCACGGCGGCGGCTCCCGGCACGGCGCGGGCCGGGGCAGCGGCTCCGGGCACGGCGGCTCCCGGCGCGGCAGCGGCTCCGGGCACGGCGGCGGCTCCCGGCACGGCGGCGGCCGCGGCTCCGGGCACGGCGCGGGCCGGGGCAGCGGCTCGGGGCAGGGCCGGCGGCCGGCGGGGAGCGTGTTGTAGTGGTGCTGGCGCCGGTGGTAGTAGTGGTGCTGCTGCTGCTGCAGGTGCGGGGGCAGCGCCACGGGCTGCAGCTGCTGCTGCCCCCCGAACATCGCGCCCGCCCCGCGCGGCGCTTGGGGCGCCGAGCCCGGGCTCGCGGGGCAGCGAGTGCGGAGAGGCGGCGGCGCAGGGCGGCGATTAGTACCTGCGCGGGGCCGCGCCTAGGGCGGGCCGCACCTGCGGGCGGCGGCCCCGCGGCCGCCTCCGCCTCGCCGGGCAGGGGGCCAGCGCGGAGCAGGGCCGCCCGCCGCCGCCTCCCGGCCGGGCCCCGCTGCCCGCCCCGGCCGGGCCCCGCTCCCCGCCGCCTCCCGGCCCGGGGCGGCGGCCCCTCGGCCCCCCGCGGCCTCCCCCGGGCCGCGGCGCCTCCTCGCACACTGGCCACAGAGGGACTTTCCCCCAGTCACGTACCTATAAAGAGCCAAGTCATCCACCCCAAGTCCCACCTGGGGAGATGAGGAGCAGCTCCAGCCGGGGAGCCAGGGTAGCACCTGGCGCTGGGGGCTCCCCTGGCCCGTGCCACAACAGCACCCACCCCACAACTGAGAACTGAGCGTGTCTTCTGAAGTTAATGGAGTAACAGCATAATTAAAAATCTTGTATAATAAACATCCTTGCATTTTTTATTTTCCCCTGTATGCTTATTGTTTTCAATTCACACAAAATGACTTGGGAAAATGATACAAATTAATGTTTAATGTGAATATGAAACACCTACTTAGACAGGAAACTGAGGATGTTGCAGCCAAGTTATTTGATATTTGCATTCCTTACACCATGAAATCCAACTATAAAGCATTTGATTCACGATGAAATTTTCTTAAACTCAGCTTATAGCCACTAGTAGAAGGCAAAAGTTTAAGTTATAAAATCATGTATTATTTTGGGCTTTAGATGTACGTAAAACTCTGGTCTCTATTTGATAGAAACCACTAAAAAATAATAATAAAAAAGCTTCATCAGGAAACCTCAGAAGCTGCAGTAATACTCCCCAGGGGGGAAAAAAAAACAATTGTAGTGTAAAACGTAGAAAACATTATTAGGTGTTAGCTAACTAAAGGGCTCTTGCCAGAGTGCAATATACTGCCCTGCTTAATGAGGAATGCTTTGAAATTTTCTTACATGGGTCAGCAGAAAGGAAGCCCTAAGCTGTCCTATTGTAATTGAAATACAAAATAACTTCCAGGAAACTTTGTAGATGTGGCAAGGGTTGTTGGAGTCATAAATAATAACAGTAAGTAACATATGCAGAAAGATCTGTACCAGCTAATGAAAACAACCTCAAACAAAGGACTTGAATTTTAACATGACCAGAGTTTTATGTACATCTAATCCCCAAAATAATACATGATGATTCTGTAACTTGGAGTGCTACTTGTTAAATATGAGCTCTTGCCATGATACTGTGGCTAGGAAAAGTAAAACTATTTTGATACAAAATAAGAGAGAAATACTTCCTTGAGCAAACCACTACAGAAATACATGTAGTATTTCAGCAGCTACACTAAAATTGTTGAAGTTACTGTGTATGTGTGCGAAAAGCTACCCAACCATAATATGGGTTTGGAAAACTGTCTAAAAAGGCTGAGGAAGAGAAGCCTGAATGGCTAAAACCCACAAGCAAGTGGATGATGCAGAGAGAAAAATCTGCATTCATCTGCAAAAAAACGTTTCAGAGACTGAAGGGGAAGTTAGAACTAGCTTGGCAGTAGAGGCTTTTCTGATCCTCCCTTTGAAGATGGAGTACTTGGTGTTTAGTGGAAGGTGCCTCTGCAGAGCCTGATCCAGGTAGCCCTTTGCGGCCACTTTGGTCCTATTAACTTCTTAACTCGACTGCCTGGATCTGACTGTAGCTGGTAGAAAGGTGAGGGAGATGGTGCTTCTCTCTCTCCTCATTCTAAATGTTTTTGACAAACTGGCTACAGAGCTGCCTTCAGGCTCACCTGGGATCAGACTTTTGCTTGTAAACACATGTGGACTGAGAAATGGCTGGGCTGCGGGGAGAAGGAAAAATTTAGATTCTTCTGAACACCAGTGAAGTTGCATCTGCTTTCTTTCTTTTCTCCCAAGCACAGGTAGTATCATGACATCCTAGAAAACATAAAGTTCCATCTTTGACCACAAACCTGCTACAGTCTGTAATAAAAGAGCACTTACCCACCTAAGAATATCTTTTGTCCTCCAATTCTTCTTCCTTTCACCAAACAGCTACATAGGCTCTGCATACAACCTGCAGAACACGAGGATCTCAAATCTCCAGCCTGAAGTACCTGAGGACAAACACATACTTTCTCATACATCATATGTATACATATATCATCACACACGAGGTGTGGGGGATTATATTGCTAAGAACTACTAGGAGTTGAGTGGGCCATGCGACATGTCAATCAGGTCTGAATGGGGAAACCTGTTGCTTGATAAACTTCCTTTTGAATCCAACTCCATCAACAGCCCCTCTTAAGCCAGCTTGGCTATTAATTCATTTTTTAGACTCTAAAACGGTCAAGGAACATGCGAATATATGCTCTTTACTTGGGCCAGCAGGCAACAAAAATAATCTTTGTATCACAGTACAACAACAGTACACAGAATGAAAGAATTATTTTGTTTTAAAAGGGCACTGTTTTTATAGCAGCTCTCAACATATTCAACAACTTTAAAAAAAAATAGTGAATTTCATTCTATGAAGTGAAAAAGTGTACTCAGTCTTTACCAGAAGCTGCTCTTTTGTTCTATTTTCCTGTTTAAATTACTATGGTTATTTGACAGTTGATCTGCCTTTTTCAGATAATCCTATGCATGAGTTTTGAGATGAAGCCAATAGCACGCTGAGCAGGTTCTATCACACAAACACTTTATTCAACGTGCCAAAAAGTGAATGCCTCTTTTTAATGAAATACTATCAGTCGCCATTTACCAAATGTGACTTCAAAATAACTTTGGAATGTAACATTGTGTACTACACACAGAATTTTATCACTCAGGTTTAGTGCAATGTAACTAGGAGAAGATGATGTTAAGATTTCCTCTCCTTGAGAAACTGCAAGAGTTATTGGAACACTAGCGATGTTTATACCAAGCCACCAGTTTTAATTTATAGTTCAGAGAAGCTTTAAGAAAACTGATAATGAAAAAAGGCCTGCAGTCATGTAGAATATAATGTGGTATAATGTGCTAACAGCTGATCTGTAGAGTTGGTTACTTTTAAGAGGTGTTTTATGCCAAAGAAAGATATTACATTCATTAGAACCAAAGAGCAGGAGATTCCAAAACAATTATTTGCATTTCCTGCTCCAGGGCAGACTGCCTAAAGAACAAGCTTCATTGTTGCAGGAGATAAGGGAGGTAGAATTGTCACATATTTCAAGATAAATATTGTTATCTTGGATTTTAGGAATGCGAGATAAGGATTTGGGGTTTTATTTACTTTTGTTTTTGTTCCTACATGTCTTAAATATGTGTATCACAGAAACAGCTTTAAAAAAAAACCCTGAGATTATTAAGCAAATAAAGATCAAAGAAAAGTGTTTAAAATTATCCTCAACATATAAAACCTGCATGAAGCTCTACTAAGCAAGACAATCATGTCTTAATATCTGTTGTGTGTTTAAATGAATAATTTCTCTCTTCAACAACTTATGAAGAGGAAAGAATGGTTACAGGTATACTTATTACAGATAGATTATTTCCTTCACATTATTCCACTATGTTTTTCTGTTTGCAAATAATACGGATTTTTTAAAGTAAAACAGAAATTCTGCAAAAATTCATTGAGCAAAATTAATTTCAGATTGACTGACTTCCTTCACTGTAAAATCTAGTAATTTCTCTCCCAACGACAAAGCAAAGGAAACCTAAATTTCTCATGTGTGCCGTATTTCTAACGTGAGCCTAAAAACAAGTAACAAACTGGAGAGTGTATTTTTCCTTCCCAAGACCTGCAGTTTCTTCTCTCCGATTTCACAGACAACAGAGCTCATGATGATCCTCCCACATTCTGTTTCATCAGTTGATTGAAATGTAGATCTTCTACAAGGCAACCCATCTTTGGCCGATGGGTGTTACACTAGCCAACTCCTTATTAACAGAACTACTTTATGCAAGCTCAGCACCTTGGCAGCATAAACAACATGAAACAGTTCTTTTAAATAGGACTTGATATTTTGTTTATGACATTTTGCATTTGATAGAAGGATTAATGCCTTTTATTACCCATTTAAGGTAAATTATATCATTTTCGTGTCTTTTAAAGCCTTTTTGCAGTAAAGAACACATGTGTCTGGCAAAATAAAAGCCTTTACTTTCTGAATTCTTTATGTAAGTGAGGGATGCTACTTTGTTTTCTGATTGTGTTGTATGATTTGTGCTGTGTACTGTGCCTGAAGAATCCTTTTTTTTTTTTTTTTTTTTTTTTTTTTACTTTTTCTTTCTTTTTTTCTTTTTTTTTCTCCCCCCCCCTCAAAGATACCTGCAGATTTTTAACTTATCCTTGCTCTTTAAAAAATGAGATTCTATTGTTGACAGGGACTGGGAATGCTCTTACACTCAGTTCTATAACTACTAGCTGTTTACATTTAAAATTGGGGAAAAAGAGTCAGAAATCAAAACATTTCAATTAAACATATTTTAAATTTAATTTCAAAATTAGAAAAGTTACATTATAGAGACCAAAGTTGTTTTTTTAAGGCATTTTTAGTTCAACTGAATTTCATTAACTTTCTGTTCTTAACCTTGTGCCAACTGGAAATGCAGTAACTGGGAAATCTGCTTTGGCCCTTGACACCAACATTCCTCTTGCAGCTTTTAACCTCAGTATCTCGCCCTCTTAAAACGCAGCACGAGTCTGTGAAAATGAAAGTTGAAGGAGGAATGCCCAAAGACGGATTCACTGCACGTGTGCATCAGGCAAGGGAACAGAGCATTCCTGTCAGAGAGCAGGGGGGTTGTCATGCTGTGATACCAACTAGCAGGCTTGTTTTCATTTTTTTTTCTCTTAGATGAGATTTAGCTTCAGAATTTGACACATCATGCTGAACAGTCTAAATTCTTTAGCTTTAATAACATTTCAGGACTCATGTAGGTATATGGCAGGTTAACTTACCATTTTGGCAGTATTCCAGCTCTGGCCCAGGAAGCATTTCTGAGGACTCACGATGCAATTACTCTTTTCTCAACTTCTGTGAATCTCATCCTGGGCCAGATTCAAACATGACATACAAAATAACCAATAATTTTTTAATTCCATATGTGCAACCTCCCCCACATACCTTCTCCTAAACACCCACATTCAATCTCATTGTAAATGATGTTCTAAAACAACCTATCAACATATAAAGGATTACTTCTTTATCATGAATAATGTTATACTTTGTTCCTTCCTCCAAAATGGTTCTTTTTATTATACATATGTTCTATATTTGGCTGCAGAATATGAGTAAAATTGACAGAGCAGTGGGATATTAAGCAGTCTTGGCTTTCACTAACTGCCCTTCTGTTCGTCAATTAAGGAAGCTTAACAAATTACTAATATCCTACCATCCATGGGAATTAGTTATTTTATGCAAGTAACAGTCTAAAGAGGTTCCCGTTGTGGGAGCATTGCTGGTTTGTCTAGGTATATGAATTACAATATGCCCAATACCAGAAATTTATGCCTTTACTTAAATACATATTAGCTGCTGCTTTTATGGCTGTATCAGATTAGGCACTTTCTGTCTAGACAATTTTCCCATATCAGAAAGAGACATTTAAATATTAGCTGGTTCTGTTTTCTACATTAATGTATTTGCAGTGTTTCAGCTTTCCTATTTTGCTTTCTGCTACCTGGCCCACACATAATTACTCTTTTACTCTTTATTTTTATTTATTTTAATTACTCTTTATTTTTATTTATGCATTAACCTGCCTGAATTGATAAAAAATAATCTTGGAATATTTATCAATACAATCACTTCCCAGCTTTCTATTGCTGCTACGCCAGTGAACAAGACAGCTAGAATGGTCAGATTTAAGCAGGTACAGGCTTTAAACCAGATTAAAAGAGGATTAAAAACAAAGGTGCTTTTATAAAATGCTAAGGGCTACATGAGAAATTTTGTATCATCAGTAATGAGATCTCCCCTTACCTAGGAGGCTGTTGAAGACTATCGACATTTCCTTTGCAAGAGTGATACTGGTCTTGCATGCTGACATCTGAAAAACAAGATTTATTATTTTAAGATAAGAATACTGGAAAGACTTTCTAAATTTACAATAGGAAAATCAATTCTTGCATGGTTGCATGTTTCAGAAACATTTTTTTTTTGTCTGTATGCAACAGTCAGGCCATCCCCGGCTCCATTCATTTATGTCTTCCTATTTTTACAGCTATTGAAGTTATGGGTACAATTCTGACCTCAGTGAGTCAGAACTGTCTTAACTGCATCAGAAAAGATGAAGATGTTTCCTGTCCATCCTCCCCTTTCCTCATCCCTCCCTTCCCAATTCCTAGCAGACTACTCTCACCCTATCTCTAAGGAACTTTACCCACAAAGTAGAAATAAAGCTTTTTACACAAAGACCACATGGGTAACAAACTCAGTGCAGGTGAAAGCAACTAGCAGAAAGCAACAGAGAAGAGAAAGAACAACTGGGCTCCTCCTCAAATGATCTCCAAATACTAATTCTGTGGTCAATGCAATTTAGACTATCACTTCCAGAACTAGTGATTTAATAATTGCTTTATAATTTTAATTGGAAGTCATCTGATAACCCTTCTGTCAGAAGGGCACGGAATATCCTTCTTCCACCTGTAGTCAAATGTACAAGATAATAGTCAAGATCCTTTCATAAACGGTCTATTAGTTATCAAGCGTTTTCAGAGACGTGGCTGGTCTCTGAGCACCTGGCTTGTAGTTTTATGAATTGAGATGAGTCCTAGAAAATCATCAGCTGTTAACAAGTTTTTCTAAGTACAGGAACAGAAGAAGTGTAATATCTTTTAAGCAGGAGTGACTAGTTAAAACCAGTTTTGCAGGAAGCTTTGTGCACCAAAGATCAAGAAGGAATGTTAATATGCAATCATTGAACAGAATAAGAGCCACAACTTGTTATAAGGCACGTAATGAATAATGCTCCAAAATCATCTTCTATACACCCACAATGTATCTAAATTTATAAAATGCACAACACTGGATGAAATCCAAATGCAATTCCCATCCCTGCAGTGTACTATACAATCTGCTATAACATAGGACCATATTGGGATTGAGTAGGCCATTCTGTTTGCTAGAAACTTAGCAGAACATGCTGGTATTTATATCTCATAAAAGCTGTTCAGTAAACACAGTACAAAGACCTCTGATTTCACCAAAGGCATAAACACGTGCAAAGAATTTAATTCTAGGGACTTTGGACGTGAGAATGCATCTCTGCCAAATGGACTTAGCTACTCCATCCCGTGAACTGAAACATTGTTTCTCCTGTCCTGGCTTCACAGATAAGAATTCCAGAGTATTAAGCAACAAACTTGGAATTTACTCTGGCATATCGCAAAGTAAAATATAGTACAACTTCCTAGAATCATTTTTTTCCCCAATTAAATAGAAATTTGAGAGACAGGATTTTGAGAAGGCAAAACTGATCTCTATTCCCATTACATATGTTAGAGTATTTTATATGCTCGAATTGTCACTTCCATCAATGATGAATTTAGTTAAAATTCCATTCATATTTTAGAGATCCTTTGTCATTCTTTGAAAAGAAGTGGAAGAGAAATGCAAAATACTGTAATCTTTGTTCTACACGATGGCAACAGCTGCTACTACAAGCTATACAAACTGACCAGGTGACAAGCAAAAAACCTACTGAATAAAAGCATTTCAGGATCTGCCTTAATGGAGAAAGGAAGAAAATCTAGGTCAGCCTCCACTAAGGCTAAGAGAGTCTTAAGGGACCTACCTTTCTTCTGTTTTGGATACATTAAAACTAGGTGTGGAAGGTACTTTGACAGCTCATTTCATACATTTTCTTGTGCCAAGGCAGGATCAGCTCTATCTACCTAAATGCTTAAAGTTTCTTACTGTCTTTCTAGTAACAGCATAACCTCTGCAGACAACCCATTCAGGTAGTTAATTGCCCTTATCATCAAAGCTCTTCTCCACAGGTTTAATTTAAATTCCCCTTGCTGTCACTTATGACCATCATTTCTGCAGTTGTCTGTGGCAGACATGGAGAAAAAACACAGACACCTTTCCCTTTTACAGCTTAATCAAGTAAAACGAAGCTAATCCTCTCAAAAGAAGTATTGACTTTGAAAAATAAATAAATAAATAAATAAATCTCCCTAGACATACCTGAAACAGGAAACCCAAAGAAGAAACCAACTGTGTTGGCAGCCTATCCCTCTCATTTTTTGCAATGCAGACACACTCTTTGAGGATTAGTGGAGGGTTGCAAAACCATTTAAAGGAATCAAGAAGTCACTATGCTTCACCTGGAAGCTGCCCAGGTTTGTTCAAGAGGGGCTGAACTGCAACTGTCACCATTTTATGTGGCCACAGATGACGTTGCCTTCTTCTGCTAGTGCCTCTTCCCTTGATGGATCCACAGTTTTCTACAACAGTCCAGGAAAATTTCCTGGGAGAGTATCAGATTTGAACAAAGTTTGAAAACAAATCTTGAATTTGAAATGGCTTTGTCACTACTGGTTTTTTTTTTTTTTGCTTCTAATGCCTGAGCAAAATAAGTTCAAAGGGAAAGTCATTCGGCTGAAAGAAAATCTTAAAAACTATATAGAAAACAGAATAATATAAAATAAATAATATAAAATTTACAAAATAAGGTAATCCAATACATAACTGAACCGGCTAATGTTAGTAAGATCTTTGAATGTAATTTAATTTCATAATTCAAATGTTTATAATCTGCTAATATTAGGAGAATAGCACACACTTTGCTGTCTATCTTACACTGCAGATTAGAGGAGAAATGTAAGTATTTTCAGAGCTATCTTAGCACAATTGGGAAATATAAGTGACTAGACAGTTTTACTGTGACTCAGATTTCAAACAGATCTCTAATCTCTGCGTTGTTTTTGAATGCATGGTAATACACACAAATCTTGTGCAAGCATTTAGGAGGGAAAATTACGGATATATATCAGGAAGAAGGTACTTTGTAGGGTGGAGTCAGCTTCAAAGAGAGTAGAATAAAGAACAGTCTTTATTACATCTAGCAGCTGTCCTTCTATTGTAATTAAACATAACATTTATTTCCAAGTGGTATGACGTTTTATCGGCTATATAGGAATAATAATAGTAATAAGCAGAATGATAAGGATCATCACCAAGGTTATTATGAGAGCAAGCCAAGATCACATGCCCTCTCCTTCTAAAAGCTGTTACCAGGAAGGTGTTCTAGCCAGTAAGCACTGTGCAAAGGATTCAATGGAAACATGCGCAGGTAGGTTCCTGTCTTTAAGGGAAAACTTTGCGAGTGAGTGAGTAGTTCCTACTTGTTAAATGAAATAACAATATTCTGCCAATAGATTGTATCTGTGTATCCATGCAAAGATGTGATTTTTTTTTCTTCCCTTTTTAGGAAAAAAGATCACCTCAGATCTTTTGATTAAAAGAAAACTGACTTTTGATTAAAAAAAAAAAGAAGTCATAAAAGGAATGTAATTAAATTCACATATTTATTCAGCTTTGATATAATCAATTTCAGGAAAAAGTCTTTTCAGGAAACAAAATTTTGAAATAATTTCCCAGACAGGAAAAGAGGGGACGAGCCCACGGAGCTCAGCAGTTCCTAGTGCAGGTTTCGTAGCTGCTTTTACATGGCCTGCGGGCAAATCAAGCCCTGACCTTGTGCTGGAGCCTTTCAAGTTCATCCGGACCTCCGTGGTTCACAGCCGATATCCGCTACAGCGGCACTAAAACTGCGTCCCCGAACGACAAATGCTGCTCCTGTTACAACAAAGGTGACAAGAAGATCACTTCTTGCTCCTGTTCTGATTCCCTACAGCATCATGTTATGGTTGTCTCTTGTGGTGAGGTTTAGTGTGTTTGTTTTTCAGTAAGGCACTTTTAACAAGCCCAAAAACCACTAGCAATATCCGCATTTCTGGTTAGGAAATTCTTCTAAGCATATTGAGGCGATTTCTTTTCTTTGGAAAGAAAAGTATCCATTATGCTCCAACTGGATTTTTAAGTGAATAAAAATAATAAACTGAGGGGAATCATTAGAAGTACTCATATATTTTATTCTTAAATATGGAAATACAACATCAGCTAATATCCAAGTTTCGAGAGCCACCTTGCAACAGAGAAAATAAATTCTTAGCATAAAACCTAAATGTAGTTATGAACAGCTGCAAATAGCTCTGAGTTTGGTCCATGTACCACACCAAAAATACTTCTATATGTTTTATACACATGGCCGTCACTCTTTGGGGTACTTGAAATGCCAGCTGGTGCACTAACTGCTTCCTAACAGTCTCTCTCCCTTGCTTTACTCAAGAGTGCTTTATTCAATAATTTTAAAGAACAGCTGATTAACCTGCCTCTCTATTCTATTCCTGCCAAGTAGTGACAGTAAAAATGTTGCGAGTGAAGCTGGTCTTATCTTCAGATTACAAATTTGGCAAAGCAGTTATCTCCAACCCCTTCCTAACAGTCTAATTAATTAATTTTTTTCTTGTATTATGTACGTAACAACTCCATGACACTGCTAGGAGCGTGAGTGTTTTTATGGATGTTATGCGCTGTTTCCCACACTTTGCAGTGCCTTTGTATTTGTTATTTAGAACAAACCCAGATTGTTCCTGGAACCCTGCCTATAGAAACTACTGCTGTAAGGTGTTTATATGATATATAATTACAGGCATGCTATAACCTGTCCATAGCCAGTGCAGAACAAGTTGCACTATCAAAAACACAAACCAATCCCTAAATTAACTATTCAATCTGATATGTTCCCTTTCTTCAGCAGCTAATGTCAAAGAGAAATTAAATGAACACAAGTTATATTTTTGAGCTTCAGCAGAAAAGACGGGAACTATGTAATAACCAAGCAGGTAATATGATATTCAGAACTCTTGAATAGTCCCTAATGCAATACTGATTTTCAGCCAGTGCTGAAGATTAGGCTGCTTGGTCAGACATTCACATTTAAAAATACTAAATAAATAAATAACTAAAATACTAAAGCACAGCAAAAAGCAATGCAGAGAGTCACATTATTTGAAGAGCTGAGTCTACACACACGCATTCAACAGTGGAACTGGGCTAGATTCCTCCTAGCAAACAACTGTTTGCTCTAAGTGTTAACCTAAGTATTTCATCAAGATAAATAACTATGACTGTTTGTAGTGTGCATTGCCTGAAGGGGGGTGAAGCTTTGTAGAAATAATATCTAGTTAACCAGAGTAGTGGATCATGTAAAAGTCTGAATTATTAGAGGATTACTTTGCCACACTTTACATACAGATGTTAATTCAAACCTAGCTTATGTGTTTATTGCAAACACCTAAACAACTACTTGCTTGATAAAAACTGTAATTGCAATCACTATAATGTTTTGTTTTATAAATATTTTTCCCCCCCTCATGCTTTTATTCAAGACAACAATTTATCAAAAAGAATTTTTAAATCTTGGTAAGAATTATAAATTCTTTTTACCCAATATGTTAAATATCTCTTGCTTAAGTGATATCTAAGACAAATTTATAAAATTTTCCCACAGTAATATTAAGTGAACATTTTCTTATATTTATATTTTATGGCAAAACTTGTTGCTATATACACCATAACAACACAGTTAAAAGTGGTTCTGATTATATGATGCACATTTAAAGATCAGCCAAAATAGACAACAAAAGTGCAAGTGCCTCTAAGTTCTGAGGGAGAGGGATTAGTAGAGAGGAACAAAAAGGGCAGGACCTGATGTCTCGGTTTGTCTTTTTATTTTTGCTTTACACATTTTATTTTGAACCAAGTCCAAACCTAAAAGAACTATATTTTGCAATTATGGAATGGATGAGGCCACAGTAACACAGGAACAGCTGGCCTTATTAAAATGGGTTACAAAGGGCACAAGTGTTGCAATAGCAATTTTATAAAATTTTGTAGGAAAAAACTTTTATGATCTCCCTAATCTATTCACTGCAAATGTATTCTTGCAGATGCAGGGAATACAACTTTTACTCTCACATCTGCCAAGTTCTCATCTCCAGTAATTTGTGCATGTGTGTGTGTGTGTGTGAATATGAATCGTTTTTTCCTGACTTAAACTTGCTCCACACTAATAATCAAGTGCAAGAAATAATTATATAGTATTTTCATAGGAGCTTCCATAGTGATTTCTGGGACATATATTACTACATCAGAATATTATTGCAGGTTATACAATAAGTTATTGCAAACCTGTAGCTTGTGCTGACTCTGATGAAGTGGAATAAGAAGGAGAGTAAAGAAATATGTTGAAGAACCTTACTGAGGAAGGCAGCCACCACTAGAGAGGCATTAGAACACGTGGTTGAAATTTATTCTATTATGGAGAATTGCAAAAGAATTGCACAGTAGTATCTCAAGTTATGTGCTCCAATTCCTCCTTCCAAATTCTATAGAAATTGCTGTATTCCTTAGATAGACATTTTAATTCAGTCGGGAAAACTCCATGTTAAAAATCATTTTTAAAATTTAAAACTGCATGGTATTGCCTGCAAGAATGGCTTTCCTGCATTTTAGTATTTATTGCGTTTAAACCAATATAGGAAGTACATGGTATATAATTTCACTAGAAAAAAACACACCTGTAATAATCAAAATACAATTACATTAATTTCTGCCTGTGAACATGGATAAGACTGCAAGCTTAATAAGCCTAGATTTATTCTAAACATTAATAACACCTCAAGTGTAAATTCTACTTGATCTGTTTGAGAATGCCAGCTAACGAGCATAACAGGATCACCAGTGAGATAGGAAGACAGTTCTTAGCCGATAGGCAAAGAGTGTGCACAACTTTTTGTAAAGTTCTGGTCCAAATTTTACTCTACTCCAGACAGACTACTGATCTCTACTGCCTGCACTTTATTACAAAGCACAGTTTTCTGTTTCAGGAAGTTCTAATAGTCAGCTATGGTTTCTCAAGTCACATGCTGTAGCTAAGGTTTGTCCTAACTTCTCACAGTGGCTGGAAATGAACGATTTTTAATGTCTCCTTTTCCTATAGTATGTAAACGTGTACAAATAGTTGTGTGTAAATATAAATATATGTATGGGTAAATAAAAATTTATGAAATAGATTAAGTAAATAACTTTCTGAAACTTTCCTTTCTCCCCACTAGTTTTCTACAGCGTGATCTTCTCACAACTCTTTTCTAAACGTTTTCAAATCCTAAGGGACAAATTCTGAACTCAGTTACATAATGGTAAATAACTGAGTAACTGCCTCGAAGTTAATGGATTTACTCCAGAGTCAGAATAAGTGGCAAATTCACCCCCACTCCATCACTGAGGCAACTGAATTCTATCAGTCAATGTATGATGCAGAACTCACTCTTTCTAATTAAATTTTACACTATGAATACAGCTGTAGCATTCTCCTGCTATATTTACCAGGAAAATACAGCTGTTCTGTGCGCTACAAGAACAAAGACAGACTTATAAAAGGCCACCTCCACGCATTTTTACATGCAACTAATTCAGCAGCACTGAAGCGAGCCTGACTCCGCAACCCTGCCCTTTGGACAAGTCCGCTGACATGCTCGGGGCATTCACATGAACAGGGATAGCAGGTACTGGCCCTTTATGCAAAGGCATATTTAGATAGAAGGTCATTCAAGATAATTTGGCTTATGAATAAGACCGTTCATTTGAGTCAACCAATTTTGTAATTACGTGCTACTCTAAGTGGATTTCTGGATGTTATTTTCTTTGATATCTTTTATGACTCATAGTTCAGTTGAGCAAAGCAAGCTACAATTTGCTAATGCAAGTGTGTACAAATTTGAAACTGGTTGGGCTGGGTGTGCCTAACTATAGAAACATACATTTTTTGCAGTTTTCAGTAAATGTTATTGGTCCCACATTATCTGGTTACATCTCAGTTGAATTAAAATATTTCATAGTTTGAATACCATTCTTTAAAAGGTTAGTTCAACTGGGTAATTGCTAAGCTTCAGAAAAGAAAGCTGCATTAATTTTAAACAAAACAATAACCAGGTAAGAAGCTGTCTATCTTGATCAGGGCATGTTGGTTATATAACCACGCAGCATCAACTGATAATATCCTTTGTACACGCAGGCCCGTCTCACACATCCTAGGGAAAGCAGGGGACAACTGGTTTTCATTTGAGAGAACGAAGAAATTATTCTTTCTGTTCTCCCTGCGGCTGTAGCTCACGGTTTAAAGAGCTTGGACTGAGTCTGCTCCCTCTCTCTGTTTTGCAAAGATGCAGGGAACGTTGCCTGCAGCTCATGGCTACTGCTCTGTGGGAGCTTTGCCAGCATAATTTGCAGGGATTTGTAGGCCATTTTCTATTGACATCAGAGTACAAGTTAAACAAACTCATCGGATACATCACAGTAGTAGCACGTAGGCACCTCCAGCTCTACTTGCACTTTCCGTGTCTGTGGGGTTCGGTGGCGGCGCTGGGACAGGGCGCTCCGGTTCCTCGCGCACCTGCAGTGCCAGAACGGGCATCTCTGGAGCACGGGCAGCCTACACAGCACAGCACAGCACAGCACAGCGCGCACACTGCTCCGGTCGTGCTGAAAGTCAGCCACTCCTCAGCTGTCCCCACAAACAGGCAAATACAAAGGCAGTTTGAACTAAGCTCTGCTGAACCTGAATCTCTCTCTTCCAGCTGAAAAGCTGCTCTTCAAAATCTTTCTGTCCTCCTCTGTAAGCTGCTGGTATTTACCAAGCCAGAACAGAAACATTACTGTAGTCATCACAGTATAAAACAAATGAATTTAAGATTTTTTGTTAGCCTAATCAATAGGCTTGATCTTTGGGAAAGATTGTGAACTATACACAATTTTAGTTTAAATGCAAGTAGCTACCCCTGCTGCATTTAATGGCACTATTTTAAGTCCTGGTTTATCAATCATACATTGCAGTATACTGTAGAAAAAAAATAAGGCTTGCATATCAACACTTCATCTTATTAATTCACTGCTTTGCAACAGAATTTCTGTATCATTTGAACATTTATAAATATGATGAAAACAATTATTTGCTTTCTCAAAATAAATATGTTTTTCATCTACCAATACAAATGTTTCAGATGAACCGAGTAATTGATATAATTTCTAAAACTGTGATAATTTTAATAAACACAAAGCAAGTTATTGGATTAAGTATGACTCCAACTGTGAGTGATTTATAGTGATAAAAATACACAGATGCCATCTGTACCAACAGAAGAACATTCATCACTAAATTTGTTTTTCGGTAACACTTCCCTTTCATTTATACTGGAATGAGCACAAATTTTTAAATGATACTGACAGTAAAATATGGCCACTTGTAAAATAAGTAACCTAGCAGTAGGAGAAATGCACCTAAAACTATGAATTAAAGCACTTGCCCAGGGCCTGCATGATGTAGCACTGCATGGTCACCGAACATTAAGCCAAGCTTGCCCAACGAGCAGCGCTCGCTTGAGCAGCAGCTCCTTCCATATGACAACTTTTGCTGGGTGTAACACTGTACCCCTCCCAAAGCAAATCAAAACAAAAAAATACCTCAGCCCAAACGGTGAAAGCTTTAAGTGCGGAACCCAGCCTAAGTCATTAGTCTGACTTCATCAGCTTGTCTGTGTTACGTTTGCCAGCATCTTTGCCAGTTCAGCATTAAGCAAGAGGGCCATGGGGTATGCACCAGGGAAAGTAGGGCAGGTAGCGAGAACGTGGCGATAAATATCAGTCAAGATCAAATACGAGCAGGAAGATCAAAAGAAAAGCAGAATTTAAATAAAATCTGCACATGGAGAACTCCATTAACAGCAGTGGCAGAAATAAAGATACGACACCCAAAGCATTATTCACTTAGGCACCAGGCGCTGGGAGCTCTGGGGGTGGCGAGGATCGCCCTCACGCGTGTGTGCTAACAAACCCACGGCAGGGGCAGCATCCAGCACCGGCTCGGGGTCTCCGCCGGGCACGTACTGCCACGGCTGCCTTCCCCTGCACCTGCCCGCAGCTCTGCACGTGCCGCCGTGCCTGAACACAGCGGCGTTGCAGCTTACATCTTCCCACATTTTTTAATCAGCAGTGGCCTTAATGCAACCCTGTTCAGCTTTGGGTTCTAAAATATGGCAAGAATTTAAGTAAATGTGCAAAATAAACCCTATTTATTTCTGCTCTGCTTTGCTCCACCCCCATTTCTCTCAGCTCCCCTTCCCTCCAAAATCTCCTTTGTATCAAAAAGCTGACAGATTTAGTTTTCTTGTTGGAATTTAGCAAAACAGAATGGCTGTCATTCAAAAACATCTTAGCAAGCAGCAAGCCTGCTCACCTTCATTCCCCCAAAATCAACACTTGGAAGACACGTTCTACTGATATGTCATGTAAAACACACTCAGATCTGACAGATATGTGTAACAAACGTGTCCCAGAGCCTGATGTTCACAGAGAATTCCTCCATATATGCTTGTGGAGTTTTATAAAAACCTTGTTTTTAAACAGTGCAGATATTTTCCTTGAGTTTGGAGACAATATAGGATGCAGGGTGCTGTCGAAATTTGAAGCCCATGTCTTTTTACTCCTCAGCCACACTGAGACATGCAGAAGCTTTCACTCACCAGCTGTCCAGGAAGCATCTGTTCACAAGCCACCTTTGAAATTACTGCCCTCTCCAAATCATCTAAGGCAAAATGCTCTAAATGCAACACAAAACGATTTATCAAGGAATAAGGAAAGACATAGGTAAAACTCAATGCTTGATAGCTTTTCCTGGGAGAAGCAAAATGCCATTGAGATTCCATAGAAGTATCACAGAAATGAAAAATGGGTTTACTGTATGCTTTACAAGACAAAAACAAGTCATTTAGTTTCCATCACTGAAGCCAGGCTACTCATTCTAGGTGGGTTTTAAATTCAGACTTCGAGGCTGCTACGTTTGTTATCAGATCTCCCACAATAACCAAATGCCACTTGCGTGCTAAGCGCGGCTGATCTGAAGTTATATTCCAGAATGACATTTTCTCTCTGGATGCAAATTAAAAAATGAGTATAAAGACATATCTGCATAATGCCATTACATGATTTGAATCAAGTGGACTTGATAAGTACAGTACTAAATTGGGTAGTTTTACATGCCGTTTCTGTGGAAATAGAGCCCTGGTTTTGTGAAAAATGATGCAAGATTCTCTCAGGTATCAACTCTCTTGATGCCACTGCCTGAATATCACTTTAAGAACAACACAAGGGAAATTATTCAGAAAAGTAACTGAAGACTGAAAGAAAAATGCTATTTTTGATGAATAAATTAACAAATACTTTGTATCTTAGGAAGAAGCAAAACCAAAACAGCAATGATTTTCCTGCAACTTTCCAAAGTTACATCTCTCAGAAATCCTCAAACTGGGTGCCCATTTTAAATCAGGTTGTACTGCTTTCTTACTTAACGGCTCCTATAGATTAATTCGCCTTCCTTATCTACAAATCCGCAACCATCGAACAATTCTGTTTAAAATCTGACAACTTTCTTTTAATTGAAAGAAAAATGCCCAATCAAAGCCACGGAACATAAGCAATTGCGACATATGGCTCCCCAGCTGGGGAAGTGTCTGACCAAAGTATCAGCAATTTGAAAGACAGAGATAAACAGCCCCATCAAATACCCTTTCACCAGGGGACAGGTGCACTGGGATGGAAGCCAAAAGACCATGCCTCAAAGACCCAATTATTGAGCGAAACCATATGAAGGCAGCAGGTATTGTCCCCCCATCCTACAAATGAGGTGACTAAGAGGTTGTACGAGAAGCCTTTTGGAAATAGCTGGGAATGGAATCCATATGTCTACTATGACAAAACCTATTTTCACACACTTAACTGAACTGACACTCAGGCAAAACTAGTCCAAATGGAGGTCTCTCATACGCACAGCATGCAGACTCCTACAATATTATCACCAGCTTCAGAGAATATACTTAACTTACCACAAACTATCGTAAGTTTGTGCACGAACGTTTGACTCGGAATGGCTCATCCTTCCTCGTATTTTCATGGGGACTGAGTCCATATACTGTGAACAATGTGCCTGCTATTTTCCTCAAAGTTCAGCCTGTTTTTAGGGAATGTGACAGGGACGTGTTAGAGGGAGGAACAAGAAGCTGGGTGTGAAAGCGGTTGGAAGAGACTGTATCAAGTTGAAGGTCCTTGTGTAGGGAATACAGCGCAGAGGACGGCAAATGGGCACAACAGCAGAGAAGGGAGGGACAGGACAAGAGAGAGCTGCCCGGGAGTCCTGAAATGAGCAGCAGCCCCTCAAAATCCACTAACGTGCAGCTGACTGCAAGAGGATTATGGAAGAAAATAGAGTGTGGGCAAGATGGGAAAAATATAAGGGGTGCTTTGAATTGGTTGGGAAAATGAAAGAAACATGAAGAAAAAAAGAAAAGGACAGTAAGGAGGAGAAAAATAGTTCAAATAGCTCAATACATCCTGGGATATGATGACAAAAAAACTGTCCTTAAGCAGCAGCCAAAACTTGCATATGCATTTTAAAACAAATCTGAACATGAAACATAAAATTAAGAATAATGACAGTGAATACACCTTCCCAAAGACTCAAAAATCCAGAAAGCAGGTCAAAATAAATTTCAGTAACATCTATTTCTTAAAGACAATCTTGCTCCCTCCAAGGGTATATAAAGCATTCTAAGTCTCTGAATGTGCATATTCACTTTTGGTCTCAGGGCATATGCCAATTATCTTGGACATTTTTTTTAGTCTTTCAATTTTTATTTTCAGACACAAAATGCTTAAAAGTCAATGTAATAGTTATTGCACTCAGATATACTTCAAATCACAGAGTAAAATTGATTTTCACTATGCATTTCACAAAGTTTGACAGTAAGAAAGTAAGAGAACACCTCCCTCTACTGTTTCTTTCTTGTATAAAAATACTCTGTTTAAACATTTTTCCTTCTCTTCAAAGTTACAAACAGAAGCACACTCAGGATTAGCACTGAAGAGTTTTCTTGTGACAACTTTTTTTTTTCTTTAAAAAAAGTAAAGTACAAGTCAGCAAATTAGAAGAACAGGAATTGTGAACAGGATTCAGAGGGAAGAATACAATGTGAAAAAGGAAGAAAGGCAAAGTGATGGGCATACTGACACATATATTTGGATAGAAGAGCTCCAGCAATGAAATATAATCTGCTCATGAGACTATCAAATGACATAGTCAATATTCAGTTTATTTGTTATTGTATTTGTACTTAGGGAGAGATGGTTTCAGTTATGTTAGTTACTTGAAAAAAAGAAAGAAAAGAACAGGAAAACGCACCCCATTTCTCTTCTGATGCATCCATCTTTAGATCTCAGGGGTCATCCAGCATCTGTATTCCAAATCCATGAAAAATGTGTTTCAGGCTCCAGGAATTAAGTTCAAAGAACCAGTGCGTTTACCGGATGGCCACATTGCACCTGAGTGTCCTGTCTCAACACGGCCTCACAGCAGCTCCTTAGGAAAGAGGACAAGAAAGAGGTTAGACTGAGTGCCTTCCTCAGACACTCTGACCCAGCTCCTGCCAACCAGCAGTTTGGGATCAAGATTTTAACTAGACCACTGTATTGAATAAATTCTGGCTTTATTATTTTTCAAATCGATTTTCATCCTACTTATTTTACCTTAATCACTCTGTGTTTAAAAAAATGTTTTATAGTTTAGAGAAAAGTATTTCCTTGTATTATTTTTAAGCTAGCTCTCTGCTAAAAAACTGCTTTTTGGGTTAGGAGAAACAATGAATAATCATTCTGGTTTTACCTTCAATTCAACAGTGTACAACAAATTCGCTAAATAAAGACACATCTGTGAGAGGTGAATAAATTCCCTTGATAAAAATTAAGGATTATTCTTTCCTGTGAGTATGGTGATTAACCTTATTATTTTTTTCTTATTTAAAATGTTACATCTTACAATCCAATAATGACAAATAACTATTTTACATCCACCAAAAACAAAGGCTCTATTTTTTACACCCTCAGTGTGGAAATACATGCAATATCTACTTCAACAAAGCGCTCCTTGGTATCAAAGTAAGTTATCTTTTTAGGACTTTTGATTAGGCTTTAAATGTTTAGAATGCTTACTTTACTTTAAAATCAAAGTACATTGTGCACGAGCTAAGACGAGGGCAAAGTTCCGCATATAATCATGTGCTATCTCATGGCCTGCCAAAAACAGTTTTTAAAATGTGCAGTTTTTGTAAAAAATGAGATTTTTATCCAATATGCCCAGGAGGAAAAGTCACACTTTCATCAGCTGCAGTATCTTCCATCACCCAGTTATGCTACTAACTAGCAGATTACAAAAGAACAGATTTTGGTCAAACGATGGTGTGGCATTAAAATGCTCCCAGTTCTACAAGTGCAAGCAGGCTGATTTTTGCTGTGCTAAGCATTTCCAAAATAATTTTAAAAACCAAGCAAAAAGAAATAGGATTTGCTTTGTACCTTCAGGGGTAGGAGATGACTCATTAAAGGAAACACAATCAGTAGTGATAGAGACAGCTCTCTTCATAATTTTCTGCTCCAAATAGTAAAACTTCAGTTTTGAAGGATTCAACACATTTTTCAAGAAATGAATGGGACTAGATCTTGAATTGACCAGTGTCCAGTTAAACAACATCTCACTCTGTTACCCCTAAATTACTTGATTTTAAGAAGTGCCTCAAGGATTTCTGTTTGCTGCTAAGCTTCTCCATGGAGATAGATGGAGCACACGCTCAATGAACTTACGATTTTTGGCTAACGGGCTCAAAATTTCCTTTTCTGAAATCCTCACATGAACTAATTTTGTTTTGTTAATTTTGTTCCACAAATCCATTTACATTTTAGTCATTTTAGTTGACGGAGTATGGAACTGATTTAATCATTAGATCATACGGCTATTTCTGCAAGAGTAAATGTATGCACTGAATATTTCTCAGCTATCTTTTATCTGTGAATATCAAAGAGAAACTTTAGTCTAATCTATACTCAAGTCTTTCAGCAAGTCATTTAAACCATTGCAAATTAATTGGAAACACTGTTACAGGAGAGAGAGAAAAAAAACCCAAAACACTCCCTTTTCTATAGCCAGCCAAGTAACACCCAAACCATTTCAGCTATAAACATCTAACTTATAGTAATATGTCTAACTCATTTAAAAGCTCCACAGACTCCAAATTAAAATGTTTTCCTCCTTTTTTATGCCTTAAAATAAAAGCAGCCAGTCACAAAATTCAGTGTCAAAGGAAGTTCTCCATACTCTACTGACTTTAAAAGTATAAATATAATGACTTGCAAGTCATAACAAATTATCAGCACTTCAATCCACAAAATTGAAACACAGCATACAATATTAAAAGATATACCGAGCTGCTTAACAACAATAAGTCTATAGCACGCTGATGTTTAATGTTAGTTATCAAGGAGTTAAACTTTCAGCTAGCATCTTTTTTATCTTACGTCACCATGATTTTCTTTGCTTCCTCTCACAATTCCTACAGGAAGCGGAGATGGATTTTTATTCATAGCTTATATTTGCACCACCACTCTTTGGATTTCAGCAGGTATCCCAGAAGCAGCGGCGATTCGAGGCACGTTGGGAAGCGGAGCAGCTCCTGGGCCCGCGCCCAGCAGGGCCAGCAGAAGGCAGCGCTGCCTCAGGGAGAGGCTGCTCGCGCCGCCACACGCGCTGCCACACGCGCTGCCACACGCGCCGCCACACGCGCCGCCGCTCTGTGCACACATGCGCAAGGAGAAGCACAATTCTGGGGAGGAAAATGCATACAAAGTTTAGCCACAGTGTAAATGAAACCTATTTGCCGACCAAGACTAATTAAGAACTAGAGATCATACAAAAACATGTATGATCATCCTCTATGAGGATATACTTAAAGCCAAGTTATCTCAAAACTCAACCACCCTCCCTACTCCACCAAGGAACTTTCCCTCCTTCTCCCCCTCTTTTTAATGGGTATGGGAGAAATTCCTAAGCATAAAACCAATACCATTTAGATTTTAGCTCTCTTAATGTAAAGATAAGAAAATTATTCAAAGAGCAAACACAAGCAGCGGACTCATATTGTACAAGCAACCTTAAATTGATTGTGCACACAGTATCTGTCCATGTTTAATTATGTGATCATCATATTTTCCTCCTCCTCTTATTTAGTGCAGCAGGGAAAGCATGCTCACTCAGGCAAATATTCAATATTTCTCTTGATCTTCATACCTCTGTGTATGCCTCTGCTTTATTTGTTCTATGCAACCGCTGAATCCAAATCACCCAATTCACCCATTTCACAATAATCAATCTACATGGCCCGATCTCTCTGAAGATACAAGCAGACTGAATACTATTCAACAAATCAACAGAGACAGGGAGGCAGCCCCAAAACACAAGGAACTGGGCCCAAACTGGAACTGGGAGCTGTGTCTCCGTTCATCACTTGCCTCCAAAGAGCTCTCATTCACAGTTCTCTTTTCAGGCCCCAAATCCAATACTGCACAACCCAAAGGGCCCCTAATTGGGCTGCTCTTCTTCTAGGTGACAACATGCCAAGATTTCACTTGCAACATTTGCTGGGTACCCTATGAAAATATCTGTTACAAGGAGGGGCCAAGAGTGACCTCTCTCCTCTTGCAGTCCTCTGGGGGCCTTGGTTGTTTTGCACGCTTTTGTCTCCAGGGTAATGCAGAACTGCTCGCTGACAGGCAACAAACTCGCAGCATAACCCCCAGGCACTCTCCAAAAACTGCACACAAAGGGCAAGGTTTGGAAAATTTATGTACAGCAAGTATGATTATAAAAAAAACCCCTCGCTTTTTAAAGAAGTCCTGATTCAGGCCAAAATTGGAAATATTACATCAGAAAATATTATCATTTTATTGATTTCTGCATTTTTTCTACATGGCTTTTATGCTTATATTAACTAAATATATTGCTTAATACATTGTTCTGGTAATATAAAACTGTGGCAGTATTTTGAATGTCCTTTGCAAGCAAGTAATCATAAAGAAATCATTTGTAATATTATATATGTCATACACAGAAGGAGAAAGATGCACCTTTGGGCACTTAATTCTAACAGAAGGATAGAATTGTTTATAGCACCTATTAAGGATATAATTATTTAAAACTCAAGGCAAGTTGAATTTTCAACTGTCATTCAATTTATGGAATGTAAGCTTACCTACAGGTAGCACACAGTGTGAATGCAGATTTCACAAAAGTGTTTTGTGAAAACTACTAAAAAGAGTTTGGGATTAATTCCAAATGTTAATCATTATGCAAAATTTGCATTTCTGCACATAAAAGTCATTGTTTTTATGTTATACTGCAATAAAAATCAAGACATACATTGTGAACAAGACTTTCAGACCAATTAGGCATACAATTACATGTGCAGAAGGCATGCACAATTGTGCAGCTAATTTGTGCATGAAATTACTTTGATTGCACAGACTAATTGGATAAATGTATGTGCAAATGCCAGTAGTCATTTGTGCTAGCAATTCATCCAGTGCACATATATAGTCATGGAAACTGCATGTATAGATTAGATGCACTCTTGCATCCCTAACTGACCTTGGTAAAACTTTTAATCAGAAGTTCTCACCAGAGTCAGGTCACTTACAATACTTTGGAAGTTTCTACTTACTTGTTATCCTTTGGAGTCAAAGCAATGAACATCACCATTAGGAAGCCATTCAATTTCTTACAAGAAAAGGAGAAAGGAAGAAAATTCCTTTTCTACAGATACAGTATCTTTCTGTCTTTGGTAAGAGGGAAACACTAAATCTTAAAGCGATATAAAGCAAATATTAAAGTAATATAAAATGACATTTTTGAGTCTATGTTCATGACACTTTTTTGGATAAGAATTATGAAAATAATTTATAAGCAATCATCCAAAGAAGAGTGTGAAAGAAATTCTGTATTCACAGAGGTTTTAACTAATTCTGTCAGACATGATTACATTGCTTGTGCACATGCAAAGTTACGAGCTCACTTCACAACCTTTAATATTCAATTAAAAAAGAAACCCCTGGACTCACCCTGCCTTTGTTCTCTATCCTTACGCACTTTTTGTGTGTGTTTGATTTACTTTATCTTTTCAGGTTATTCAGTTTGGTCTGATGTTAGCTTTTCTTGGGTATGACTCTCATTCCCAGTGTATCTTACTAGTAAGCTCTTCAAGGCAGTGTTGTACAGAGCTTTGTACTTGTGCAAAATCCAGCATAAGGGGACCTCATTCTTGACTGTCCCTTAATGAGTGTGTTCAAAGATAGATTAATAAAAAAGTCACGATCATATTGTAACGTAAGCTTGCTGTCAATAAAGAGGAGGATTACGAAGAAACATTCCCTATAGACAAGTTGTTCTCTAAGCACTTGCTGTAAAGTTTCCTACCCTTTTCTGAAATATCTGATGCCAGCTGTAACTGAGGACAAGGTAGTACAGTACATGAAAGATTCATATAATCATCTACGCCAATTATAATTTGCCAGCAGTTTGTCTTCTCAGTGTTCTTTCATTTTGATTTTCTTTTTCAAATAATGGCTGTGTCATTGCATATTCTCCTGGACTCCCTTCATTCGCTCCCAATTTTCTCTGATAATGTTTTGCCTAATACAAAATTATTTATTCTACCTTTAATGTAATCAGAAACCACAATCTCTTTTGGAGTTATCTTTAAGGTCAAGGAAGTTAGGGTAGGGTAGGCTAGTTTATAACCAGATACAACACATTTCCGTCAAGGCCTGTCAACAGTCCTTATGCCTGATGCATGGCAGTTTCAAGACACAGATTGCGGGTTGACATATTCCATCTTTTTATAAACCACAGCTTTCAGCATTCTTTCATCCATTTACATT
Organism: Tinamus guttatus; assembly: GCF_059628265.1. Classification (NCBI taxonomy): domain Eukaryota; kingdom Metazoa; phylum Chordata; class Aves; order Tinamiformes; family Tinamidae; genus Tinamus; species Tinamus guttatus. The sequence continues at coordinate 12,732,299 of NW_028288821.1, read as the reverse complement.
TACTTTAAAAAGGATGGAGAGCGGAACTGAAGCAAAATTTTAATCTTCTGTATAGATGTCACTAAAACTGAAGTTTCACTGAAAATCACGTGAATCTTATAGTGACTAAAGAGCTTAAGAATTCCAAGAACACGCAGTGAGCTTTAGCTTCTGCAGGAGGCCATATGCCACTCTTGAGGGAGAAAGGACTTTTTTTGCATTTGATTTCAGAACAAATCCTTTCATTGCCTAGTCTAATGCAATAATAGTGGCAGTCTGTTTGAATCCCCTGGAAAAGCACTAATCCTAATCGCTTTGCTTCATAATCGTATGGTGGTAATCAGTATATCCATAAGGAATTTATTATGTTAAGGTTCACCAGGAATGATTAATAGTTAGCAGATAATTATAATAATTAATTGATACAATAATTAAATATTCTTATGGTCTGAAGTTTTTTCTGAATAAGGACATCGTAGTTACAGTTGGAAGATGCAAGAAAGCACAGTGATTAGCTAGGTATCATTCCTAAATGATATATTTTCTATGTTCTAGGAATTCAGATCTATCTAGGAACCATGTTCTAGGAACTAGGAAAGATAGAAAGAATGAACTAGAAAAGGCTTCAATCTGGTTGTCTACTCACACCCTCATGAGCAGACCCTTGGAAAACTCCATTTCTCTGAGCAATGAATGAACATTAATTTTATGAAAAAAACCCAAACTCTCACATCACACTTAAAGATATTAACTACTTTTATGCCTGACAGCCCTACTGAAATTAATTATGTCTTGTGCTAGGGAAAAATCAACTAGAAATCGTTCTTCAACACTTCCTCCAAAACACTCATGGTGTTGCAGGCCTTTTGCTGCATCTCCCCACATACATTTGTTTTGTGAGCTGAAAGATTTTAGCCTATTCAGCCTTACCTTGCAAGGAAGCTGTTTCACGTTGCTGATTATTTTACAGTCTTTTGGGAACTTTTCTTGTTTTCTGAACAGCTCTTAGGAGTAAAGCTATTTTTGATCTAAGTATGAACTCCCAATCTAGAAATAGGACTATGAGACAAATGAAGAAAGTATTTTTTTTCTCTCTTTTTGATTTCCATTTCCATTTTTAACATTTTACTTTTCTTCTTATGACTGCTGCTAGGCACTGCAGAAACACTGAACTGACAAAGAAGTATCAAGGTTTCTGTATGGAGTGGTTATTACTGAGTACCATGGAAATATACTTAAGTTTCTTTTCTCTCCCACATGCAGTTGCACTTTAAATATTTTTTCTCCTTAAGTTATAAACTCTTGATTTTATAGGGTAAACACCAGTAAATCTATGGACTAAGCTAGCCTCAGGGACCTCAGATGTCTTGAATCACTCGTGATCTGGGGTAGTCGCAACCTCCTCCTCGAATTTTCTAACCTGTCAAATGGGGATAGTATCAGCCCTATTTATGAGGTTTGCAAGTGTGAATCATCTCACAGATGTGTACTAACAGTAGTATTACAAAAATACTACCAAACTAACAAACTGCACAATATATTAAGCTCCACACTATTGAAGGGAGGTGGAGAAGAGGTATTTGGATTTTGATAGCTTTTATATCATAATAAAGATGGAGGGATTGCAGTTCTGGAACTTGTTGATATGCATGGAACTCCAGAAGCTCCCATTCTTCCCCTGCATTACATCCATCACGGCTATTCTTTTCCAGGACATAGAAAAATGATTCAGCAGAAATTGAACTTCCTCATTTCTATGCTGCAAGAGCTCATATTCATTTCAGGGCTGTTCACAGCTGCAGAAAGTTAGTTATTGTTAGCATGGACCGTTCCTGAAACCCGAGATGTCCTGCTAAGGACACTCCATCAACAAAATCACAGTTGTCCTGCTCTTGCATAAGTGATGCCCTCCTGTCCTCACAGCCTATTAGGCTGCTCCAAGAAAATGTGTCCCATGCCACCTAAGGCTTCTGAACTCTGAATTCTTTGTTGTCTGCTGCCATCAGTTATAACACATTTTTGATTGTTTGTTTGTTTTTCCACACCTGGTAGTATTTGCTATGTCCAACAGAGAAACGAGGACTTTGACATAGTTTATTCCATCTCTGTTGTTAAAAAAAAAAAAAGGTTTTTAAAATATTGAAGATTCTTATCCCTTTACTTGAAACTAAATATTACATTACTACCCAGTTTTAGTAGAAGTAGGAAGAAAAAAAACCCCAATGCTTAAAGAGTGGTCGTAAGAAACTACTTTGCGTACAAATTTAATGTTAATAATCCTTCCATGGAATGTGTAATAATAGATGCAATTAAAGTAAATGTCATAGCTAGATTTTGTGATAATTTACAAGTAGACCTGCAATTTTCTAGAATTTTTAACTTTGAAGTGGTTGCACAAAAAAAAGACAAAGTGTCTTAAGTTCTAACATTATATCTTTTTTTTCAGACAAAACGACCAAAAGAGAATTTAAGAGAATTTGTGGAAGCAAATCAGAGTTAATGTGACACTGACCAAACTGCAATCTCCATTCTCCTGTTGTTTCTCAATCATGTCACATCAGATGCTAGTTTTTGTTTTTACATTTTCTTAGAACTTCACATTTTTCTTACAGTTTCATCTGAGATTTTTACATATCCAACTTCAAGTCTGAATACATTTCAGACTTTTGATATTTTTTCCCCTTTGGAAACATACTGTAAGTGGTATAAAGAACACAGTAGACTTCACAGAGCTGAAAGGAATCTCTAACACACAAGATTTTAAAATAATAAAATAATAAGTAATCTGAAGACATACTTCTCTTACAATCCAGTTTAAGCAGTGCTTGCTTCTTTAGGCAGTCTCAATGGAAAGAATAAAAGGGCAGAAAGGACAGGCTATGTTTCAGTTTAGTTTCACTTCAGTGGCTGATGTTTGTCATTTAACAGAAAAACTCTTTGAATTCTGTTCAGTTTCTTACATTCTTTTTATGTCCATCAGCTATTTCCCATTTAAGTAAAAAGTTTCTCACATTGTTGTAAAAAAGTTAAATCACCACAGCAAATAGTTTGGGCTTTTCCCCTTCAACTCAAGTTCTCCTGTGAGACGGCTGTTTTGAGGCACTGGTTTTCTTCTGACCATTTTTCAGTATATCTTCTCACTAAGTTAACCAATAAGTGGAAAACATCTCTGCTCTTGGGACAATAATACAGAAGATTTACCACGCAAAATTGTTACCTTAAGAGTACAAGTGAATATTAAATGAGCTATTCTGATTTTCTGCCTCACAGTCACAGTGTTTCTGCCATTAATTCCAGGAATTTGTTACATTCCTCGTATGAGCTCACATACTTCACAGTAGGGCATTCAGTCTTAGTGTGAAGACCTTCTGAGAATGAAAAGCCATCATTTTAGCTGCTTATTTCCCAAAGTCATTTCTAGATTGTTAGTCAGGATACATATATCCTATGTTCTATTTTACATGGCATTTGTTGGGAGATTCTGTTGAGTTAGTCGCACAGAATCACAGAATGGTTGAGGTTGGAAGGGAGCTCTAGAGATCATCTAGTCCAACCCCCCTGCTCCAACAGGGACACCCAGAGCATGGGGCATAGGGCAGGTTTTGAAGACCTCCAAGGAAGGAGCCTCTACAACCTCTCTGGGCAGCCTGTTCCAGGGCTCTGTCACTCTAAGAGTAAAGAAGTTCTTCTTCACGTGGAGATGAAACTTCCTATGTTTTAATTTATACCCACTACCCCTTGTCTTGTCACTGGCCACCATCAAGAAGAGTTTGGCCCCATCTTCTTTACATTCTCCCCTCAGGTATTTATACATATCGATCAGATCCACTCTCAATCTTCTCTTCTCCAGGCTGAACAGGCCCCGCTCGCACGGTCTTTCCTCATACGATAGATGCTCCAGTCCCTTAACCATCTTTGTGGCTCTGTGCTGGACCCTCTCTAGAAGCTCCACGTCCCTCTTGTCCTGGGAAGTCCAGAACTGCACCCAATACTCCAGGTGCGGCCTCACCGAAGCTTAGTAGAGGGGCAGGATCAGGATCCCTCCCTCGCCCTGGTGCCAACGCTCCTCCTGATGTGGCCAGGAGCCCACTGGCCTTCTTGGCCATGAGGGCACGTTACTGCCTCACGGTTAACTTCCTGTCAGCCAGGACTCCCAAATCCCTGTCCACAGAGCTGCTTTCCAGCAGGTCACTGTCCCATTCTGCAGTTCAAATACTATTTCACATTGCTAGGCCTTTCTTCAGTTCTCTTAGCTGACTTAAATCTCTCTTATATAGGTTCCATTCATTATACTCTGACAATCTGTTATGTTCTAGGAAAGTGAACAATTTACAACTAAAAGTTTAGATATATGACATTGGTGTAAATACTTTTACAAAAAATGATATAAAATTTACCTAATGACATTATCATTCATTAAACAGTGCTGACTGGCCGTCAGAATGTTTCTATTCTTTGATTCTCCATCACTGAAATTCCCTATAAATTTTTGCTTTTCCATCGGTTTGCCTGGGATTACTCAGGTTAATCAGCCTGTAACTAACTCCAAACTACTCACAAACTCTACCATCAAACATAACATAGAAATTGAGTTTGGCAGAAAAAGATCCAATATACACTTGAAAATTTATTCTAGCATCTATTTGCCAGAGATGGGATAAATAACAATTTGAAATATAGCAATTAATATTTATTTTTACTATGGATACATTTAAATTTAATGGTAAGAATATTTTATACAAAAGCCAAATTTTATGGTAAATTCATATCTGGATAGTACTTGGCAAGCTAAAAATACCCCCCTCACACACAGAAGAAATACTTTAGAGCAGATGGGTTCTGTGAAATTAGGCAGAAATATTTTTTTTCAGAAAATTAGTAGAATAAGTGTAAGATTTGAAAGCATTTTTACAAGCTTCTTGCTAAAGAATTTTCATGCATACTGTAAGAAAAGCTCACCAGATGCCACCTCACTACACTTCCTCTAAAAAGATGAACTTGATGCAGCAAAAGCGGCATTGTAGATGAAAAACTGTCAGTGAACTTGGAAAATTAGTTCAGATCATATTTATTAGCTATGGCAGCATTTGCCTATGTCATCCAAATAGATATTAGTGAAGTTAAATACAAATATAAAGAAATATTCATTGTATTTAAGATCTACCTTTCATTAGATGATGGGCTTTCTATTTTATATTAATCCTAACTAGACAACTGCCACTTAAAAATGGCTCTGGTGATGAAATTAACCTGGTAGGCAGACTGAAACATAATGTTTTCATATAGATTAAAATAGATTTAATTTTTTTTTAAAGGAATGCATTTAAGTCTGAGAATTTCATGGCATTTTTCTTAAACGTTTAAGTGCTTTTTTCATTATCAGGAATACTTACAAAATTGCTGCTGAAAAATAGAGTTAGCCACCTCCTACCCAGATGACTCTATGTATCCGTGTATTTTCTCATTCTCTTTGATGAACACCGAGCAGACAACGAAGCCATCTGGTCAGGGAGAAAGAAATTGTGTAAAAATGAGATATGCGTGTGTAAATAAAAGATTGATGAATGAAGCCCTGAAAGCTGAGATGAAAGTGAAGCAGAACAGACAGGTAAATCATTCTGATTCTTATGTTAGTGCTGAAATTATGTTCCTCTACTTTCTATTTTTTTTTCTGCTGACAGCAGTGCAGGTGACAAAAAATACTTTCAATTTTGCTGTTGACAAAAGTGCTGGGGGTTAGCAAACTGTCTTAGTTCTATTGCTGAAAAAGCATGCTTTAGTCAGGAAAAAAAAAAAAGAGAGAAAACATTTGATGTTTCATTTTTAATTATTTGAGGTGTACCCAGATACTAGTGTGCTGCTGGATATTGAGGTATGAAGCTCCAATTTCAGCACTACCAAAAGAGGACTCTAGGATGGTTTGTTAAAATTGGCTATATATACACACGTATATACACACACACACACACAAATTTTGAGCCCATTCAGTTTAACTGTGACCAAAAAAAGAAAAAGAAAAAAAAAAAACACACACACATTCTCTGATAAGGTTCTAAACTTCCTTAAAGTGGGTTTAAATAAAGTATCAGTTTTAGCCTAAATAGTACAAAATTTCAAGCAACTGTTATCAGGTAAGCTTTGCCTAAGATCCTAGAGTATAAATGCAATTAGGATCAGTTTTCTATTGTGACAATCAAGTTCAGTTCAGAAACTGAAAAAACAAACCAACAACAAAACACTTGAGGCAATTTGAATTGATTCTAGCAGGAAATAAACTGGAATCTATACATTGTCTCTATTTGTCACTATATGCCTCAATATTTCCACATCTTCCTTTATGCAAGAAATGACTCTGAACCATTTTTCAAATGAACAATAATCTTGTCTGATGTTAAAGAAGGATTACCAAGAACACCTATAAGGAGACATGAATGTTAAGGATTTGTCCAGCATCCAAGATACTCAGTGCTTATTTGTTCATGCTTTGGGCATCATGTGAATTTAAAGGCTATAGCTGTCTCAGCTCAGGGATCCCTTACGTAACATTTATGAAACAGACTCATTTTACAGTTGAGCAAAATCAGTCTTCTTTCTCAGTTACCAAATGTCTGCATTAATTGGTTAATGTTTAAGTGTAAATATACAACCATTCAAGACAGCATGTTTAAAATATTAATATTCTTAATTGACATTTCATACTCCATGGATATTTGTTCCCTTACAATTCAATTTATTCAATATTTAATTCAATATTTTAAACAAAAAACCTACACCAACTCTGTTATAGAAGTGTTATTCTGAAAGTGAAGGTACTCAGTTTGAGAGCTGTAATGGGGCAGAAATCAGTCCGTCTGGCTCAAAAATTCTGGCGTCACCATTAGATATAAAGACTTTTCCTTAACAACCATCAGCTGTTAGCAAATCTTCTGCAGCTGAGATGCCCTGAGCCAATCCGAAAAAGCCATGTAGAGTAGGCGCTGTGGCTGTCTTATAGACAATATTGTTACTACTTGATATGGCTATTACGATCATAACAAATAATAAAACCTATTACTGACTAATGTTGCTTAAGAGGTTTGACAAGATAACCAAATACAACAAAGGGAAGCTCATGTGTTACCAAGTAACATCAACAACAATTTCTGAAGAGTTTTTTTTTTTTTTTTTAATTTTACAACAGTGGTAGAATCATGAAGAATCAGAATGCATGCAGTCACTACAAAAATATACTATTATGGCAATGACAGCAATGATTTGTAGTGAGATTTCAGTAAGTAGCATACGATTTTGCCATGGTTTTTGGACAGAAAATAAAAATATTAATTTTGCTAAAGAAAATATCCCTATTATTTACCATCAGTAAAAATGGTAAACCTCAGAATACAAACACAGAATTCTATGCACATCGGTATCTATCAACCATGGTGAATGTACTGTGTATAGAATTAAATATTACATATTTACAACAAAGAATTGAAAATAATAGACTAATATTGGTAGATAATGTGCAGAACAGCAGGGCTCGCAGTGCTGACAACTGCATAATGTCAGTGCTAAGAATGCACCATGTGCTCATGGAAACTTCAAATATTAGTGCAGCATCACACAAAGCATGGAAAGGAGTTGCTGTATTAGCAATATTAACTCATTCAGTTCATAGAGCTGCTTCCTCATGAACTTGGCACTGGGAAGAATTCACTATCAATTTTAATCACTTTTTTATTTAACAGTTAGGAAAGAGACAATATAGATAAAACATGCAGAAGCTTATTACTGAATTAAATGATGCTATGGAATAGTGAAGAAGAGCTGTCATACTGTATCATTCACTGCCACATACAACAGATAGCTGTGGATAACATTTAGCAATGCATGAAATGCAGGAACCACAAAAGGAAAGCTACTTTAGCAGATGCCAATCAGTTGCTGCCTGTGCAGTTTAGCAACTGCAATCAGTTGCTCAACCTTTCCTTTGGAGAGCTTTTAATTCACATGTTTATCTTACATTAAATACCAAATATTGTCTTGCTCTTTGGGTGCAAGGTTTGCTCCCTCCATTTCTGGTGTCAATCAGAAATATAAATTCCTCCAAGCAGACAGAAGAAGAAAAGGAAAAAAAATAGACCACTCCTAGAGTAACAGATTAAGCTTTTAAGTACTAGAGTTCCTATGCCTTAGAATTCATCCATACCCAGGACAGAGAAAGAAACACCTGAGCACATGCCTGCTCCTTGCTCATGGTAGCCACTAGGCCAGCTCTACTTTGATGTCAGCAGTCCACAATCTTACCGTGTTTTTCGTGGGACAGGCGGATCCTCATGGCCCTACAGGCCCACGTTCACACACTCAGCATATTGCTTAGAAAAGGGGGTATCTTTCTCATGGCATGCCAGCTTTTCCAGAGTGAAAATATGGGATAATATTTCCCTCCTGAAGATTTAATTATTTTTGAAACAAAATCAATAAATACTACAGTGGGTTACAGTAAAAAAAACACATCTTTTTTTAACTTGGAAACAGACATGTAGCTTCATGCTTGCCTCATCATTAACATCAGTGGTAATGGAAAGCTCGTGAATAAAGCATATACTAAAGGCTTCTCAAGAGAGAACTCTTGGGTCAAACAATAGGAGATCACCACACTAATTACTGCATGAGGTAGAAGGCATATAGGGCAGCTTATCTCTAACCTTCGCTAGAAGGAAGAAGTGGGAGCAATGCTTTAATCTGGACTCTGCTACACACTCCTTCTGAGCCTTAGGGAAATCAGTTAACTTCTTCAGCTTGTTTCTGCCGGTTAGAAAACAGAGATACTAAAAATCACTCATTATATCAAGACAAAATCAGAAGAGTGATAAAGGTGGATTATAAATAGCATAATTATCAACATTAATCTGATAGAAGGAAGAGGGAATTAATTCCCATGGACTTCCTGAAACAAAAAGGATTATTTCCTTTGAGAAACGAAGTAAAAAACATGCAACGATGAGTAACAAGTGATAATTTGTTCAAGTCGCCCAACTCATTTTTAATATAGTACTACAGAGTTCATCACACATTACTGAAAAAGTCACTATGTTACCATAACAAGAAATAAAACAAAGCAGATGTAGCAAGGGCAACTGGAGTAAGACAGTTAAATTAATCTAGGGCAACTAGGATGAAGCATGCTCTGTTAAACAAAGCAAAGGAAGTAACGTTTAGTTAATTTCTTGGATTCAGAGGAATAACTTTACTAAAAAAATAGTTTCAAAAAGCTGTTCAAAATTCAGTATAACACACAAAGGAAAAAATGGACAAAGAAACTGGACAAACTGGTATTATTAAAAAGAACAAAAACAAACAAAACCCCCAAATCCTCAACAGCATAAATGAGTGAAGATGGAAGGAAGCTGTACGATGCTTAAAGATTTAGGTAACCAACAATGCTAGGAAATGGAAAACAAGGCAAGATTCTCCAGTCATTGTCAAAATTTTGCAGTCAAAATATACTACCACCTGCATGAGAAGAGGACTGAAGGACAGAGAGAACTGGACTTTGACAACGAAGGACATGCGTGGAAAAGGAACTTTTAATATAAGGAGTCTTGCTTTGATTGCATTAAATCTCAGCTCCAAGGCACCAATTTTCTAATTCCATTTCTTGTATCCCTGGATCTCCCAGTTCAGACCTCTAGATGGTCTAAGGATCATCCAGTTACCCTGGGACTGGAAGGGGAAACTGCAAGGAAGCATCTGGGAATAGAGCAAGGAAAGACAATAGGTAAAATGTGTGAGGAAGGAGGAATAAGTGTACGCGACTAAACGCTGCTGGAAGATTGTAGCTAGTCAACGCCTGAGCAAGGAGAGGGGCTAATGGGATTTATTGAGCCAGTCTGCTGCCTCCTCCATGGGGCTCTGGGAGAGCAATGCTGGAACACTGGAAGAGATTGCAGGAGGGATCAGCAGCTGCTAGGAGCTTCTTCTGCTCTTGCACCTAGTAAATAACTACAGAAACCAAGGTTTCTTCTTCTGATACTGGGCTTTCAGGCAGCAGCCTGCCCCCCAAAATCACATGCACTAAAAACACGGCAGCAAAAAATCTACGGAAATCCGGTAATTTGTCAATCTTTTCACTGTTCTTTTTCACAGAAATACCTCTCTTAAAGCTCTCCTCTCCTCAGAGAAAGAAGAAAATAAAACAAGGCATTTTTAGTCAGCTGGTTTGTCCAAAGTACAATGGAAGGTGCGAAGTGGTCAAGAAGTTTCCAAAACGCAAGGTAGAAGACTGAAAAGCAGAAAACAATCTAAACTCTTTAGTCTGATACTACACATCAGTGTCAGACAAATGTGTTTTGATGATTTTGAGAAATTGTTCTCAAAACAGAATTTATTGAGAAGGATGATGTATACACATAGTTTATATTGAAAGGCTTTTTGAATTTATATAATGTGTAGAAACTGAGAAATTTGGCTTCTGTTTGCTTTCTTTTCATTCCTCAGTTATTATTGCCTCATTATACAGTCATTTGTACAATGTTTTGGCAGACATTTACTATTGCATAAATTAAAGTCACTGAATCTAGTTTTGCCTACAGGTCTTTATGAAAATACCAGCAACATTTTCATTTGAATGTCAAAGTTTGTCAACCATTAAACTGATTGATTTTTCATTATGCAATTCAATAGAAGAAGCAATCTCCAGTCTGTATGCAACATTACTCTGAGAAAAATATGCATCTTTGAAAAATCCTTGCTTCTTATGCTTAAAAAAAGTCTCTTCACAAAGGAGCTACACTTTCAGACTGACTTCATATATTTTATTAATATACTAGCAACAGATAGGATGTTGCAATTCAGTGAAAAAGAATGAATTCATCTGTGGTAACCCAAAAATTCTAATAATCCTTTAAAACCCTTTTCAAGTGGCTTTGTGAGAAAGATATCTATTGATTAACAAAAATAAGATTAAGTCCTACATTCTGAACCTACCATAGCATCTATAAAACCAACGAGACTCAGCAAGCTAAAGGAAGCTCCTTCACAGACAGGGCAGCACAAGCTTTCCTGAAGGAACCACCTCTCACATCCCTGGTTTGTGGAAACTACAGTCAAGTTCAGAGACTAATTTTCTTAATTTTGTTTTTAGTCTCCTTTACGAAATTTTCAAGGACACAGCCACAACACTGCATAGAGGGAACTCAAAACTTACCTCGCATTCCTCTAAGAATCCACAAAATGCCAAAATCTACATGCAGGATTACATTTGGCTACCACTGGGCAAGGGGAGCAGGTCAACACTACCTCAGAACAGCAGCTCACTAAAAGTTAAAGCTGCCAAAACAAACTGCAAGCTGAGGTGACACAACAGCCCTTCCTCTCAGCAGCCACTAGCCTTGGTGAGAAAAAACATCATTTATCAGGTGCCGTTTCAAGAGATTCAGAAGACCCACATAAAGCTGAAGCCTTTCCTTGTGCCAGCCTTGTTCCATTGCACCACGGATTTGTGTTACTTTTTTATGTTAACTTCTCCAGAAGGAAAGGACAAGGTAACCACCGAGGAAGACAGGGAGATTTTTTCTTCCTTGGGAGTAACTGAGTATGTTTGGGAGAGAAAAACATCTCAAACACAAGGTAAAGGAGAGGACAGCCGAGCCCTTTTAGCATGGTGACTGCGAGAGAATGGAGAAAACACACCACCATGCCTCCACTGCAAGGGAAAACAGCCTTTCTCAGTAACTGAGAGAAGACTGAAAGAAATTTTACACCCATCTTTTGAGAACTATGCTCAAAGAAAAGGCTTGCCTACAACAATAGTGGGAAATTTGTGTAGAGACTCGTTTTATTGCTCTTTGGCCTTCTCAGGGACCTAGCTCATTCCCTGCTTAAAAGTAACTTCCTGGTCTTGTTTCTGTTCAAGTAAAAGCTGGCTTTGGAAATTAAAACAGTTATCATGGTATTCTCATGCTTTTTGCTCTCATAGAAAGAGCTAAGTGTATTCACATGGAAGTGTGGGATGAGAAAAGCCTGATAAAATCCCCCTAGGCCCTGCCGCTCCCTGCTGCAGGCAGCGGTTCCTCCGCGTGGTGCAGCCGGCCGTGCTGGGAGGCCAGGCCGCCATGTCGTGGCGTTACCCGAGCCCTGCGCCCCCAAACGTCCTCGTCCTCCTGCTCTCCCCCAGCACCAGCACCCACCTCACAGAGGAGACACGCGCTGTGTTTTCCTCAGCGCTGCCCGCAGGCGAGAAATACCTGGCAAGAGATGACATGGAGGACCCAATCCCACCATTACTTTGTGCTTTGTAACCGCAGATAAAATAAAAGCAGGTGGTAAGAGTAAGGTAACAGGTGGTATTTGTGGAATGAGATTGAAAGGTGAACTGTTTAATTATTTGATTTATAAGCGCCACTACAGAACAAAAATTTGGATAAGGTTTTGATTTTAATTTTTGATTTAACTCATTGTTAAAACTCTTAAAAGACTTCAAGCAGGACAGTATTTCACACTAGGGATCCCAGTTTTCTAAGATGCCTGTTTAATTCAGTCCATTTCTTTCCTCCTCAGACAAAAGGAGAAAATAGGCTCTAGGAAAAAAATCTTTATAAAAATAGGTACTTAGCACATGTGACAGTATTTTTCAGATTTGCTGGATAACTGACAGCTGAAACTACAAGTGTCATTTTATGTTATTTTTAAATGTTTTTGATTAAGTAGTAAACAAAGATTTTATGCAGGCTGGTGAAAGCTTACTTGTGAAACAAAAAAACATGTCAGTGATGGAAAATAGGACTTGGCTAAGCAAACATCTGCTATCCCTTCATTTTTTTAACAGTTACGCTTGATTTTACTCACAAAAAAATTGTTTGCATCTCTTCTCAGTGTTCCTGCTATCCATTTTTACAGTTATCCTTAATGTTCCTTTTCAAAGTTGTATGACTTTTATATTTCACTGATCTCTCAAAAAGCTTCAGAAAATATCTGACACTATTTTGCATCTTGTAACTGTGACATTAACAGGAAAGGACTCAACCACATTCATTCAAAAAAACAGTACCAGAGACAAAAAATAAACCCATTTCTCTTGAACCCAAACCTAGTACATTATCCACTGCTTGTTCACTGGAGTACTGTTTCATCCCCCGTTATTACATTTTTAACAGGACACATCAACGTATTTTCGGACATTGCTTCAGAGATGACACTGGAATAGGACAGCTGAAGTAATCTAGCAAATTTTTATACGTATACTCTGTGCACTTTGCATTTCAAGTAGTATCTTAGCAGAGCTAAATATGTATTTAAAATGTAACTGTGAGACCACTTTACAATAATGATAAATAGAATTTTTATTGTTTCTCTTAAAAGCATTATTTTTGTCTTTAAAATGTATGAAGTAATTTTTAAATTAAGTTTGGTCTATTATTTCAGCAATAGAGATTTCTATTATTTAAGAAGCTCCTCACAGTAAGACTCACATAGTGGATTATCTGGGAATAATCTACAGGCCAAAATTATTCACTATAGGTACCTAGCTACAACTTACAAAAATTCTTGAGTGTAAAAAATTTTAGAGTGCTGAATTCATTGGATAATTTATTCACAAAAAAGGACTCAACCATGACTAGCAGTGACTTTCACGCTCCTGAAAAATTCCCAGAGCAGAAAAATGTTTTGTAACATTGGTCTGACAGCTGGTCTCTCATCGTGATTAAATGGCTTTTCCTTGGGTGAGCTCCAGAAATATGCTGGGGTTTGAAACTCAATAGTTTCAAAATTCCACAGTGGCCATTACAAAGTTTCTGAGGTACAGAGAGATTTTTCTTTTCTTTTTTCTTTTCTTTTCTTTTCTTTTCTTTTCTTTTCTTTTCTTTTCTTTTCTTTTCTTTTTTCTTTTCTTTTTTCTTTTCTTTTTTCTTTTCTTTTTTCTTTTCTTTTTTTTCTTTTTTCTTTTCTTTTTTCTTTTCTTTTTTCTTTTCTTTTTTCTTTTCTTTTTTCTTTTCGTTTTTCTTTCCAGAGAAGAATCTTGTGAGTTATCCCTTTCCAGATCTCAAGTTTCCAGTTACCCAGGAGCAAAACGCATGTTCACCTGCCTAGATGTTCAGCTGAGGTACAGGATACCACCTTGCCAACTGCAAACACCTGCTTTGTGAACTAGTCTGGAAGCATCAAAGAACTTCAATCAAAGCTTCAATTATTCAGCTGTTTTATTACTGTGCTAGTCTTATGAACCTAACACCTTCAGGATCAAGAATGCCAGCACTTACAACAGAGAACAATTTCTTAGGCCAGCTCTGTGTTTACAGCAAAAGAAAAAAGAGTTAAAAATACTGGCATTCAACCAGAGAAAGTTTCTTGAAAGTGAAGCAGCTAAGGGCACATCTGTTAGCCACAAACGGTGACTATGCAGTAACACCTCAGAGGAGAAGCCTCCTCTGTTTGAGGAGGAGACAGGTGACATGTCAATAGCCCTTGAAATGAAGTTATTAAGTGGGACATACCAACCATAGGGAATGGAGGAACAGCACTCAAGCCTTTTGCAGAAACCCAGAGATATTATGCATTATGGCACAGTACTTCAAGAGGAAGTACATGGTCCTCGAAAACTCTATCTAAAAATGTGCATGTTTTGATATTTTCTACCAATCAGCACTGTCTAAGCTGGCACCACTTCTTGGCACCATACCTCTTGTGGTAGCAGAACACTGCCACAATGTATTTTGGTTCTACTTGATGCTTAATACTTTAGATTACAGCAACTGACAATTAATAGGAAAATCAAAATCAGGTGAAGACCTAATTCAGCATACTAAGCACTTAAAAACCTCACACCACTCTCAAAGCAGCTTTTCCACAAGATTTACAAGATACATGCATAAAACTGCCACTGGAGCAGCATTATATTCACTGGGAGTCTGCTATTGTCTTTGAAGATGTTCACTCAAATACATCTGGGGCTTGATATACATTCAAGTTGATACCTTCCATCTTTTTTTTGTCAATGTATGCAAGTAGCGTAAAATATATTGTCTGCTAGAATTATGACAGGAGAAACATTTTCTATTAAAGTCTCCTCTGATCAGAACTCCCATGCAGTCAACAACTGCATCTTCTTGATACTTCACTGTCAACTTTCTAAATCTCAAATGCCACTGAGATTTACAGCACTCCTGCCTGCCTCCCCATCCAGATTTTGAGAAACCAGTCACTGCTATTAGTGGGAACTGGCAGACTGTAAATAAATATAATGGTAGAATTGCTAATATGCTCTATTTCCACCAAAAGTATTTTTTTTTTCTACATTTGAAAGTGATGTCATGAATTCCACACGGTGGGCAATTTTCTGCTAGTTATCCCTACAGCTGAAAGTATCTATCTATCTATATGTATATAGTAACTTCTTACTGCATTAAAGCATTGTTCTTGAAAGTACACCTAACTTGTTTAAGCTCTTTTAACTATTATTGAACCAATTTTGCTTCTACATTGGGTTAAACAAATATTTAATATTGGTCTCTCAAACTTCTACTGTCCCCCCACCTACTTGCACATCCTATCAAAGGTACTTAATAATCAGTACTTACCCACAGGGTGCAAGCAATTCCCTCTCTACCAGAACTCTTCCACACATTTGACAATTTTGATAATAGGAAGTGATTTCAACTTTTGGGTGTTCTACACTGGTTGAATTCTGCAAAGGTTTAAATGTAAACTTTTATGAATTATTTTGACACTAATTAGCATTAGTTGCTTAAGTGCACACACATGTGTTTATGTACACACACACACTCATAAAAATTAATTTTTATGATGTGTCATCAGTAATTTGCTTTCTTACTTGGAAAACTATTTGTTCTGTCTAAACACATATTAGTGACAACAGGGCTGACGCTGGTACCATTAGTCTGACCACAGTAATTCCTGCATTCACTGCAGTCATGGAGACATATATGTAATTTTGAACTAATTTAACCAACAACAAAGAGGTACAAATCTTCATGATATCAACTGAGATTTATTTTAAACTACTTGTTTAGAATTCTACTGAGGACTATTAAGACTATTTAGTTCATGCTTTCTACTTACATGGCAACTAGTGTATTTTTCTAACACTTTTTATTTAATAAATTTATAACTCCATTTCTGTTTCCACGCTCAGCTTCTTATTTCATCATCAGTGATACTGAAATCAAATTTCCAAAATATTCTACCTTGGACAGGAATAATCTTAACTTGCAGACTGATTAATAAATGCTCTGTAAACATCAAACTGGAATTAAACCCAATGATTGTGAATAGCACATACAAAAATCATGACATGCAAGGTGGAAGATTGAGCTCACTTAAGAGTTTTGATGTTTTGGAGCTGAGAGCATTTCCATACAGAACTCAGGGATCCACTTCTCAAAAGCAGGCAAAAGCAAGAGAAAGCTAAATCGGCTCAAGAAGGCACCCTACAGCCAGGGCAACATCTGTGGGCTCTCCAACACACTTGTATCTGAAGGGCATTTGCTCTCCTACTCTTGTTTCTACTTGATGTGCACCTTTTGTTCATTCATTGCTACGCTCCTCTCTCTCAGACTTTTCTGATTTCTGTAAAACTCCTGCTCATCTCCTCCATTTTCTGCCTTTTTCAAAACACTTTGTCTTGCCCTTCCACTGAACAGATTTCATTGATCCCATCCAGTACCTAAAAAAAAAAAAAAAAACCCACAAAATCATGGGAATAATGGAATTTCTTTTTTGCAGAAGTTTACTGGAATGCTTTACAACTCTTCACTGCTCTTCTGCTTTCTTACTTTATGGTACAAGCTCCCCAGTGTAGGTGTTGCGTAGTACTCTATTTATGCGGTATCCCTTTTTGGTTAATTGCTGTGGTCTCATTCCTCAAAGCACATTTTTGTTTTTCTCCTTCGAGTCATAAACAGTTTGAAATTGTGCAGCAGTCTCACAGAGTGGAAGGAGACACGCAAGTGCAAGCACACCTAATCTTGCAGCATGAAGGTTACGACAACCAGCCCCCGTTTCATCCTCCTCTCCCCACAACAGCAATCTTGCTTCAGCTATTCCCATCTGCTTCTTTCTCTCTTCTTTCCATCATTGGTAGGAAAGCAGGTAGTTCATGTCTTCCCACTCCCAGTCTAGAAAAGTGCTGGAGAAAGATTTTATCCTTTCAACTGCTGAGATTATAGACCATTGCTGAACTAGTCTCTTACTGTGTGGAAACAGTATTTTAATGCTTGCTATCTGCTATTAATCAATAGATTACCAGCAAATTGTTCCCAAAATTAGGCCGCTACAACACGCTTTGCTGATGTGTAGAGATTTGGAGGAGGGTGAGAAGACTAAGTACCATGAAGGCTGAAACAAAAAGCAACCATGCAACCTCCTGGATGCAAACACTAAAAGCAACACCGGCTAGGTAAGAATGCAGAGCTGCAAGGAGAACACTGACTGGATGTGGAAGGGTTCCAAAAATGGGCACGGTTTAGCACAGAGCACCGTATCGACACCTCTCAAAATTCCCCATGACCTGTGGGGAGCACCTCCCGCGGTGGCAGAGCCCAGCACGTGCTGCGCCGCTCACAGCGGCACGCGCAGCGCCGGGCACTGTGTGGGCCTTTCTGAATCAGCAAGTTTCACAGCGGATTTTCTTTTCTTCCCAGGGTCAATGTTCACATTGATGCAAGGAGGATTTACACATGCAAGTCCCATTAACGTTAACAGGAGTTACCCATATAAATCCCCCTGCTATGATAGGAGAAAAGACCCCACAGTCTGCAGGCATCTCAGTTCTAACGATTACCTGTCAAATGGCCCTCGGCATCATCACCACGAGAAAAAGCAGACGTAGCAGCTTCAGGGCTGCAAACACCTTCCAAAGGAAGGGTAACTAATTGCAGTCCTACAGATAAGGCAATGCAACACCAGAACAGAAAATGGCATGAAATAGACTGTGTGAATATTAAGGGTTAATCCAATTAACTAAAGTTAAAACCAAAGTACTCATTAAAAAAGGAATTCAAACATATCAAAGCACTCCTTAGAAGAAAAAAAAAAAAAAGAAAAAGGTGTGAATATTGTATGAGCTCCAAGGTGCTTGAAGGATAATACAGCTACTTGTTTAAAAATTCAATTAACCTTATCTTTCTTTAACTTGATTTATTAATAATCCTACAGATAAATTGCCAGTTTTTAAAAAGTCATGTTATCTTTTGAATACATCCTGTGTGACAAGCCTTAAAAATACTTCAAATAAGCCTAACTCTCATTTTGTATGCTTAAATCATTTAATTCAAGAACAAAATACAGTTCAATGCACGATTTCCATAAAATAAAAAGATCAACAGTCTTATCTGTTGCTACTGCAAGTGAGCGATTGGGTAGTCAAGTACCACAGGAAAAACATTTTGTATTTCCATTCACCATGTGAACGAAGCACAAAAACAATTTTTAAGCAACCAACTTAGTGTAAAGCACACAGCTTCTGCATTATTCTGCTTCATCTAAAATCAAATTTGCAGAATTACCACCCTTTTGCCTCACATGCACACAGAGCACTGGGCGGCTACCTTACATAAACTTGCTAAGATACATAAACAGCCTGTCACGCAGGTAAACTTCAATCTTACTACACAAGCCAATACTAGGAAAGCAGGCAGCTGAGCTTTTCGGGTGTTTCTCTTAACGAATGACCTGCTTTCCCTGCATAATTGAAAGAAAACACAGAAAGAAGTGCACTTGCAAGCAAACCTTTAATTTTTATCAAACATTTTTTTGTAAACACTGAAGATGGAAAGTCCAACTATGATCCCTATTACTGAAAAACAAACATGAACCAGGTCCTCCACTTAGTTCTTTTACAGATTTGGAGATGTTACATACAATTACCATATACTCATGCTTTCCAGTACACATAAAAATTACAGCTAAACAAAGAAGCAGTCTGTTTATCACTACATATAAATAACTGCTTAATCACAATGTGAAGATAAATGTAGCTCAATTTTGGAAACATTTCAGCCACATATTTTTCTGAGGACTTGAATTACATACAGCGATGCCTATCCGCTAAACACACAATGTAAACACAAACATACTGACTTCTGAAATGCAGGCTGGACAGTGGGTCATGATGCAAGACAAAAAGTGAAGTTAACGGTGTCAGTTATGCCGTAAAAAAATAAATAAATTGACCTTTATGGCACGAAGCCATTTTAAGGGCAGGCACGTGCACTGGAAAACTGTACAAACACCCAGCTCTACGCCTTTCAGGCAGTGCTGAATATTGTTTTATTCATGGCCTTTTCATTCACATATGTTCCTTAAATACTACTCTGGAATTCACTGAAATAGGCAGATACACAGCTGATCTACTGGGTATATATTTAAAGATAAATTTTACAGTAAAAGCTAAATATTTTTCATTATCAGAATATGCAATTTCAGGCATTGCTCAGAAGAGACACAAGTCTATCACGGTCATTTACAACAACTTGCTCATTTTGTAATTCTTCATACAAACTAGGTTTATAAATACTTAAATAAATTTTATTGTATAAATATGCTTTGTGATTTACCATTACAAAATGCAAAATTCACAACTATAACACTAATCTTAATCCTACTACCCGGGATCAGTACAAACCTTTGGAGTTATAATCAGTTGAATGACCTCCTTCTTCCCCTCCCACAGCAATTAATCATCATCTAAATTTCTCAGACACAAAATTTGCAAAAATTAATTACTATCAGGGGCCCAAACAAATGCAGCTATGCTTCACTTATAAACCTTAATTTTGTGGAGAGGACTAGCATTAAGTTGAAATAGTGCTATTTTCCTGACATTAAGGAAATTGAGTCATTAATAAATTAAGTATGATCATGCAACAGTTAGATCTTATTAAGTAATATTTTGCATGTAAAATGCAAGGAATATCTGTTGATTATATTTCCTTCTAATGTATAACATCGGTCATCAGTTTCAAAACTGCACAGGATTTTTTTTCATGATACAAATCAAATATGATATCAAGTTTTCTAAAAATCCCCCCTGAGCTGTTAGCGCAGCCTTCACCTTCCACTCGCAAGGATTTACGTCCTGGCAGGGCAGTTTATGAAGGCCACATTCAGCTGCTGCATCAGAACAGACCCAAGGGCTTTGAAGAACGGGGATAACTTATACTGGAGCATCATCCTCAGATCTGTAAGCACACTTGCAGATTTTTTTCTTTTCATTAGTTCTAATTTTATGCCTATTTAAAAGATGGAAGAGTCCTTCCAAAACATAAAACAAACCCAAATTCTCTCTCTCAAAAAAATTGTATTTTGCTATTTTCAATATTAACAATTTATATTACAAATTTTGTTTAGCTACTAAGATCCTTGATCTGGTTGATTATGCCTTTATTTAGAATCCAGTGAAACTATCTGAAGAAAGAGCATATTCAAAATAAGAACGATAACGCTAACAAATAATAGAGCTTTTTCTCTTTTAAAACCGTTTTGGTGTTTTGTTTTGTTTTTTTCCTCCTTACCCTTCCTTGCCTATTCTTTAGTCTGGGTCAACCTCTTCTTCTACCAAGAAGACCGCGCTACCTCATCCCTCACTGTGTTCTGGCTCAAGGGCAGCACCCCCCTCACTGCTGCCTTCCTCAGGTGAGGGTTCAGGTTTTGCCTCTGCTGCATGATTTAACCCCGAATCTTCGGACACAAGCTCCTCTTCCTCATACACAGTATCTTCTGGATTTGGTGGTGGTGGGCAAAATTCCTCTGTAGGAAACATTTCTTGGAAAATAGCCTCAGCCTATTCAGGAAAAAAAAATACATATATATGAACATTACCATCAAATGCAACAATATTTTACTGATATTTAAGATTAAACTCTCTTCTTTCAAATCACCATTTTAATACTTCAACAATAGCATTAACACAAGATACCCATTCCTCACACAGGCAATCTATCTTTTTAAGTTGCTCTACTATGAAAATGAGTATAGATTTTTTTTAAATAGTAGTCATTCTACGTTGAAAATGAAGCAGTAACTTTTTTTGCAAGCTCTGTTAGCTACTCTTAAACTGTTTAATAGGTTATTTGCATAAGACAGCCTATCTGCAGACTTATTTTCTTTAAACAAGGGGTGGGGACGCTTAGAAATTTATTTTCCGAATCAACTTGCACCTCAAGATATCATAAAGGCAAGTTTTCTCTTTCAAGTCCTTAACTTTCTATGGCAAATGGAGGCACAAGTCAGAGATTCTAATGCTGTTTTGGCTTTCTACAAAGTGAAAAGGAACTGCCTCTTGATTTTGTCCTTTTAGTAAATTATGCCCTAATGAGGACCTCTAACGAGAGCTCCAATCTAGGCAAAAAATACATTTAATCTCTGTGTCCACACTAATACCAGCCACTGCACTGAAAGGGGTGGCAGCAGGGTCAGGTAA
This sequence comes from Tinamus guttatus, assembly GCF_059628265.1. Taxonomy (NCBI): domain Eukaryota; kingdom Metazoa; phylum Chordata; class Aves; order Tinamiformes; family Tinamidae; genus Tinamus; species Tinamus guttatus. The sequence goes on along the minus strand of NW_028288821.1, from coordinate 12,710,899 downwards.
TGACAACTGCAAAGCTTGATGATGTGATGTGAATTTCTGGACAGGAGGGAATAGTTTTCAGGTTAATACATCATGGAGCATGTACCAAACAGCTTCCTGAGATGAACTTCACTGCCCACCAGCACCGCATTTCTATCACCAGTGCACAGACGCAGGGCTCCATTTTTAACTGCTTAAATGACCCTGTCCAGCCTCAGCTCCATTTTATTTTTCATTCTGCTTCCTAAAATTCACTCTTCCATACTCATTTAAAAACATTTAAAACCAGGATTTTAATCCTGTAGATTAGAATATGCAGAAACAAGCCCAAAATGTTACGCTGTACTTCTGTACACCCGTTGTAACTATAAACCCTGCTGGATAGACTTGGGAAAGGACAGTGGGTACGTGCAAAAATGATACTTCCTACATAAAGTTAGGCTTCTGACGACAAGAAAACACTTTTAGTTAATATTAAGTCTGCATTTGTCCCTGTAACTCCAAAAATATATATTTAAATATATTTACTAGAGTATTAGTGAAGTAGCCTACTTTGCACTAAACAAACCAGAGCAGACAAACATTTAAAACATAGTTCTGAACAAATTATTCTGCCTCCAATTAGTCAAGGAATACCCAGTCCAAAAATGGTCAAGAATTATGAGTTGAATATGCATAGAAATCCTCAGTATACGATGTAGGACATCATGACATTGATTATAATTGAACAATTTAATGGTATATAGTGCTTTCAGGTCTACCAATTTTTTAAGTTAACCTTATGCAATTGAAGTCATGCAGAATAACCAATAATAATTTAACAGCCCCTTCATTCTAACACTCTGATACTTACCGTAAGTAATTAATTTAGTAAATAGTTTCTCCAATATTTTATTGTTAAGGCTACCAGTTGTCAAATGTGCAAGTTTGAGGTAAGCATCAAGACACAAGCATGCAGAATACCTGCACGGATATTCTTGTTTAATAACTGTTAAAGTGCTCACATAAAGCTACCATGTCTTGTACACATTTTACTCTACCATGAGCATCTTGCTGGCACACATACAAGCTGTATGGGCTTTCACAGTAACTTTATTTATGGAGAATACAACCAAACTAACAATTGCACAAGACTCAATCTTGTAACTGTGTAATCTTTCTGGATTACAAACATGGGAAGGGACAAGGACTGGCACAGCATTTTAGTACTTCATTTTATGCACTCAAGAATGCCTTAGAAATTTCAAATATTTCAGGTAACATTTCATATTATTTTAGCATAAGATAAATCACGTCATGTTGTATCAGTGGAAAAATGAAGACACTGGAAACCAGATTCTTTACTTGATCCATACATAGAAGACTTGAGGAAATCATAATTAGCACTTTGCATTTCATTTAGCCTGTCCTCGGGGCAAGTAAATACAGATGTCAAAATTAAAATCAGTATTATACTAGAAATTTAACACGAAATTAAAGTAAGAAGTCACTTGCACACTGAGTTGTGGATGAATAATCTGCAAAAAACATGGTCTGTCACTTCTAAATAATTTATCAATACAGTCAGAGATCATGACATACAGAAATCAGCAACACTAATGGTCATGTATATTTAAATCATGAAAGCACCCCTAAAACTGTAACTGCTTGGAGAACTGAATCTAATTTGTATAATTAATTCTATTTCTAACATTAGAATAATGCATATTCACTGCATTTCTTAAAATGTTGTGAGGCGAAAGTTTGCAAGAATCTGATGTGGAGATTTTGATCTCATGGCTTGGATGATGAGAGTGGTTTGCAAAGGGGCACGGGGGATGCCTCCCTCCTCCACTCGTCTGGAAGGACAGGCTCTGCACTCAGTATTTTTCACCCAAATTAGTACTTGTTGCAAAGTTTTAAATGGATCCAAGAAATGCAACTTTTCCTCTTTCTGAAAGCCAGTCTGCCAGGCTCTTGATCCCTTCTTCTGATATCTGTTCAATTCACATCTACCTTGCTGACAGTCAGAGTCCACACAAGGGCAAACTACAATACCTGGAATATTTAAACACAGCTTGGTACCATTACTTGTAGAGATAAGAAGAAGGCTGTTAAGTGAAAATAAAGCTGAATGCTAGAAAAGATGGCTGACTATAGAATTAGAAAGAGGATGATTTAAGTAAGATGTACTATGACTACTGTGCGAACTATATTGATCTCTAAATTTGTTTTTACATGCATTTAAATAGCTATTAACTTGCAGTTTAAATGGTAACAGTTAAAGAAAAAAAGAAAAAATAACAATTTAATGAAATTCATTTACAACTTAAAACTGCTACCACAGTAATTGTCCAGCATTACTTTTATCTTTATAATCCTTTATCCTCCTGGGAGGCAAGTTATTGCCTTGTAAAGCAAAATGAAGGGTACTATTAACCCTTAATTATACTGTTCTGACCCTATAGTTCAGGCTATGTCAGCCTTCCATTTTAAAATCTTATGGTAAGAGGTTTATGACGTAGCCATAAAACCCTCCCTGGCCCACAACTGGTTAGAAGGCGGCAGGCACCTTTTCTGAAGAGTGTCGTTAAAAATAATAAAATAAAAGATTTAAGAATTACTAGAGGCAGTTAATCCTATAAAGCCGTAGCAGTGTCCTCACGTGTCAGCTCTCAGAGCCCCCTGGGACGAGTGTCCAGCACTCTGTGAGAAGCTCACGTGAAGCCGTGACCTTCTGAGCGCCCTGCACAACCTGGGGTTCCTCAGCACCTGCCTCTTGACAACAGAGGAGAAGGTTATTTCACCCTCTAGTTTTGCCTAGGAGGGTTTTCACTCTTCACCTCTGATTTCAAAGCACTTGTTGCTGGGTTTAAATAAGCACTGGCAGGTAATTTTTAAGTGCTAATTGTCCTTTTCTGAAGTTTCTTCCATTCACAGTCCCACTGTCATTCGCCTTCCTTACTATGTAATGATTCCGTACGTCCAGCCACAAAGTAGATTTTTTTTTTTTTTAATATTAAACTACCTAGCATAAAACAGGATTATGCAAAACAAAAGAAAGACTAAAGGGACCTCCTTAGGCCTCTGGAATGAAAAGCTCTACAAGCAGAACAGTTACGTTGCCAACCTGTCTGACAGCACAGTCGTTTCCTAAGGCAGAGTCAGGTCCAGAACAGACATGGACGTTTGCAGGCAACCCGTCGTATGAACTTCTGTCGATGCCTGAAGAGTCTCTCATGTTGAAGTACACAGCCCAGAGCACTCTGGGTTTGTCCACCTCTTCATTTTCAGTCTCTGAAAAGGAAAAGACGTTTCCAATAATCAGTGCTCATGTGTAATAAAAAAAAATACAGAATTTAGCACATTAAAAGTCATTTTGTTGGCATGAAATTACTGTAATAAGAGAATAAATACGTATTTTCAAAAGGCCTGCTATACTAGCTATACTTCTAATACAATTATTTTTATAAGATTTCTAGAAAGGATTTTTGTAATTAACCACTTGACAGGGTACATCTTGCTTGATTATTACAAATTTTGACTTATATAAACCAAAAAAAGTCCTTGAATGCATGCTTTTTTATTATTTCACTTAAAACTAGGCAGAATTGGTAAATTAATGAAATTATCAATATTTACCTTGTACTCTTTTTTTTTTTTTTTTTTGAGGGGCTTTCAATCATGTTTGCTTTCTGCCAGTATGTCAGTTCTATTTATTCTGTACAAAGGATGCTAAGGAAGAACCAGTATCACCAAGACAAGCACCAAGACGCTTGGTCTAAGTAGAACTCCCAGTACTCACTATGCAGATGAGGTGACCATAACCTACGCTGGCTTCTCCATCACCTGCACCTTCCTGCAGCTCCTTGTACTTTACATGGAGTTCCTCTGCACGCAGTCAGGGAAACCTCTGAGCAGAGGAAGGTCACATCTGGACGGCGCAGAAGGCGCCACAGGAATACACCACATTTGTCCCAACCTTAGTAGATACTATTTATTTGGAAAATTTGCTGTCCCTTTTTTGGTATTTTAGCTTCCCTAAAATAAATGATGCTTGTAAAAGACCTTGCAAGATTTACTTCTGTCCAAGGAAGAAACTTCTAGATAACAATGACATTCAGAGTAGTATTTTAAAACAGATGAATTAAAGGCGGGGTGGGGAGGGAAAGATAAATCTATGCTATTCTTTCAGTATCTTCTTATAACTGTCAAATACTTTTAAAAAAATAGGTGCTAACCATATTGAACAATTTGAAATATAAATTAAATTCATCAGCCTGTGAAAGTCTGAGCCTTACTACAGGGCAAGATGCTCTTTAATATATTTAAAAGTTCACATTGCTCATAAAAGTTACTTCTTCCTCATTTAGGCAGGAAAATGAATGGAGTCCTCTTCTCCAGGTGACTTTGCCTCTTTGACCTGCCATGGCCCAGTGCTCACTTTATCTGGTGATTCATTTTCAATAACTCCAACAGTATTTGTTCTGACATTTTAATTAAAATACGACCACTACCTCATCCTGATGATAAAAAGGCCTATGTGTCAGTGAAAACTAGCTTTTCAGTGCCTCAGTGCACCTGAGGACCCCTCTGATCACAGAGTTTCTACAGAAGAATTTCAGTCAGGTTCTACACAATATATCATCTCAAAACTGGATCACTTTAAACATTAAGATTAATGCTACCCTCCCCCCATGACTAGAAGACACTAAACCACAGGCTAATCTTTTCTTCACCATTTGTACAAACACAAAGCATTATCATCAAAATGTGAGCTATATATTAAATATTAAAAATTGGAAACTAGTGGGCTTTAACAGATATTAAAATGAGAAATGACTGCAGATATTCAACCTATTGGATTTTTTTTTTAATATTTACAAGCCCTTCTTATGTTCTAAATATTTGTTTTGTATGAGCATTCTATATTTAAAAAGGCTTCATCAGGGTGAGAATGCAGCAACAGCTTCTAGGGCCACATTATCTTAGAAACAAACTCATTATACGGGCTTCTACTAAAAATATGATTAAATTCAACATCTTGCAATTAAATTTCAAAGATTTCTGTTGAACTAACTGGAATTATCTCAGGGAGAGATATTTTCTTAACAAAAATTACTTTGTCAATAACTATTTTCCTCTTGGACTATGAAATTGTGCATCTCAAGGTCAAACCTCATGAAAGCAGGTGGCAAAGTTTCCTTGAAAATAGGGCCAAAAATTCATTCCTGGAGATGAGATTGACTAGAAATCTCTCTGCCTTCCCAGAAACACCCTAGTGTGCACCTGCTTTACACTTCAATTTCTTTAAACAAAATCCAAAGAACTTCAACTAAAAACACTAAACAGAAAAGCACCTGAAAGAGAAAGACTAAAAGACTGAGTAAAAGTGGGAATAGAAAAAACACAAAAGAAAATTAAGCTTATAACCTTGAGCACATTTTGCAGCTGGGGAGAAAAGCATATCATGAGCTTTTAGGATTTTAAGATCTTTTGCTGGAAATGCATACGAGTGGCAAAAATCATGAAAAACTGGACAGTGTAAGAAATGTAACAGGTGCACAGATTTTTGTTTTTACTGCATCTTTCAAAGACACAGATGCCAAGAAGCACTAAAAAACACGAAACTAAATTAAACTAAAAAGCCCAAAGTCCTAGACACCTATTCCCATGGTCCTGGCATACTGAAGTTAAACCCGAGCTGCAGAACACCAGATCGTGAAACAGAGAAAACTGACACCATCTACTCACCTGCCCCCTCCCAAACCCATTCCTGTGAAACACTGAGCTCTAAGGAGCAGTTCACAACCTGTGTTGATTCTGATGACAGATTCATATGTTCAGCAGTAGCTACTTTAGTTAAAAGGCTAAATTATTTTACGCAAGATAACCTCTTAATATTTAACTTATTTATTTTTACCTTTTTCCATTTCAGCATTTAGATTGAATAACTTCTGCACGACAGGCTCTAAATCTTCTCTAGCAGTTTTAGTTGATGGACAGGTTAAATGAACTAGATCTGTTAAAAGCGAACAGAAATTAATTACAATCACCACTACAGAGATATATAAATATCATTTACAATTTTTGAAAGACGCAGCAGACTTTTAGAAATCACTGTTCTTCATATAAATCACTCCCCTTAGACCAGAGAAGTAATGTTATTAGGGAAATCCTGTGCGTCTGTGTTTGTGCATCATATCTTGTTCTATACAGATACGTATATACAACCCCCACAGTGATGCGTACGTACATTTTTAGTTATGAAAATATTCTTAATATCATTATGAGTCTGCACTGACCTCAGCAGGCACAGAAGCTGCAGACTGAAGTGCTCTAAAACAGGCAGTAAGTAGCTCTCAGCTCATGTTTGTGCACTTAAAATGTTAAGCGCAACTGCAAAATAATAACTTAATACAAAATTACTTTTAAAAACATGAACCCCTATGGGATCAACTACCATGCAATGCATGAAGGATACTCATTCTAGAAGAAGCCATTCATTCCTTTTCTGAGAAGTTCAGTGGTCAACACATGAACTGAACAATTATCCTCCATAGAAATTGGTAAAAATGGAACTAAAATTTAACATCAATAGTGCAGAGAATATTTTTCTAGGAATAGGTGTCTCCAGATCACAGGAAAAAGACCATGTTAAGAAAAAGCATCAGCAGAAAACCAGATGAACACCTCCCACCAAGAACCTTGTTCATCACCGCCTCGACAGCCAAACAGAGCACTAAGGCAGTGAGCGCAGAGACCCTCACTCCATCACTTGCACTCTGCGCTCAGTGTAAGTCTGGATGGTCAGGAGGAAGGGGGAAGGCATCTTTCTCCGCTGAAGAAAGAAGTCTAAGCAAGACTTTTACTGTGCTAAAGAATAAATGGGAGATGAAATGAATAAATGCAGGTTTCAAGTTACAGCTCAAGTGGGTTCATTCATTCACCTTCCTATAGGAAGAAAAAACAGGGTGAAATTAGGTTGCATTGGCTAGGAAATACTTATGATGTTTGGAAAACTGATTTCAAGGACCTGATTTTGAGGAGTGCTCTGTACACATCAGAAACCAGAGACTACAGCAATCTCACACAGAAAAAAGATGATGCTGAAAGATTTTGGATTGTAAGAACATTTATGCATCCATATAAAAAACCAGCCTTACAGCATGGGCAAACCATTACTAACTACATCCATTTTTGTATTTGTGACAAAGTTCATAATTTTTCTCAAATAATACCGGTTTCACACTTTAATTTCTCATTCACATACTCGTTTTCATGAAAACAAAGTGACAGCATGTTTCATGGGGAATCTTTTTAGCAACTTTATTTGTTGCATTTTTCAAATAAATAATCATTTGCTATAACTCTTTTCTGTCCCATTGGTCTCTTCAGATAGAAGGCAGCTACTCTGCTGCATTACCCCATCTGATTTTACATCTATTCAGACACTTAAAAGCCTCATGTTAAAGCTGGTAATAATGAAAGTCTCCCTGTAACCTTAACTAAATGTTTACTACTTCAAACACAGTATGCTTTTTCATAAAGAAAAAAAAAGCTATAAATCACTAAAATTCACATCATTTACTTTCTATAAAATCTTTTTTATTATCTTTAAGGTTATGGCTATGAGTCACAGTCATCAGTATATATTTTGATTATATTTGATTTACTCAGGTATAACTGCATTAGTTACAGTGGTTGCCAACATTTGTCTTCAAGTAATTCTTCCAGCAGGAAGAGCGATGAGTTTAGTTCATGATTTCATCATTACAGTCTCAATTTTTAGGGCAAGTGAAGGAGTTTGGTTCCACTCAGCTGGCAGTACAGATTATCTGCCTGTCATTTATGCAGTGTGATCAAAGAGTAGATGTATTTGTATACTTATCTTAAATAATTGTTTGAAGGAGAAATAAGTCAGGTTAAAATCCACTTACAGATAATGATGTAAAAGTAAAAAAAAAAGGGGGGCGGGGAGAGACTGAATTTAACTATACCTATAACAACTGCCATAAAAAAAAGTTTTTCAGTATCACAGAAATTCTCATGAAATTAATCATTTATAGTTGCTGGAACTTTAATGTTTTCTTAGTTTTAATTTTTGCTTCATATTTTTGGTGGCAGATCTGAGAAGCTAAACCTAGTGATTAACAAAATACTTTTTTTCCCCATTTACAATTATTAAACAAACAGATTTCTAAATTACTTTTTATTATTTAAAGTCAGAAGTACCACTTTAAAGGTCTTGATCATATAATTCATGATTCTTCCACAAGAAAAAACCTGAGCTCAAGTCTAGGTAATAATAAGATAAATTGCTTTTATATATATTATAATATATATATTATATATAAAGAAGTGTTAGGTCAGATAACATCTAATTCTATTATCTCAATGGAAAGACCTCACAACTGCTATGGAATGAAGACTTCTGGTAGCAGTAAGCTAGTGTAGGTTGTTTTCTCAGACACTAATATGATAATTGTGCAACAAAGGATCGCCAAAGACACATTTTAAATTTTTCTTCCAGAGCTGATATAACCCAAGAAAAAAATACAGTTAAGATACTTACAGGTATCCTTCATGCACGTCATGGTTGAGGAACACAACTCAATGACGCAAACGGCTGGCTGCCCTCTATGCACTGGAGGCATTCTCAAAATGGAAACCTACCAAGCAGGAAGAGAAAAGAAAATTCTGAATATCAATCCAACTTAAAAAGTAGTTTAATTTATACTGTATTATCTTGTCCTGAAGTACTGCGAACTGCAACTCCATTAATACACTATTAGCAGTTCAAGTGGAATTGGTTTGGTAACCCCTTCAAAAGGTAAAATTCAATATTAAAACACCACAGGTAACTATTAGATCAACAGCCACGTAACAGACTTATGCTGTCCAGGTATACGTATACATGAACACCACATTGACTTGTGAGGTTACTTAAAGACAATCTTGTTACCAAAAACAAAGTTTTCAGATTTCTATACCTTTGCAAAAATAAAAAATTAGGCGAATCTCACAAATAATTGCAAGAATTTCATACCTAGATGTGTTTATCACCACAAACATAACTGTATTTGCTCAGTAGTCTGCAAAGTTCAACTACCCCATAAATACGTATTTACACAAGAGATAAACAATGCTACACAGTAGTTTTTGTGAACTCAGCTACATACAACCCATGACAGATGCTTCTTTTATGAAATGTGTGTGAGGAAAAAAAAATAAGCCTATGTCAAAACAGAGTAACATGAAGGCTAACGGAATTCTCAGGAGAAATGAAATATAACTGAAGTCCTATTGGTACAATCTTATTTTCTGGTTTATTGGTAAGAGAATCTCTGGGATCAACCCTGCAGAGCTGCAGATACAAAAGATCTCAGTAAGCACGGCCACCTTCATTAGAAAGGCTGGCAGCATCGAAACGGCCAGAGAACATCACCTTGCAGCCCTCTTGAAATGATGGTGCTCAGCTTTTTATCTGGTAACTGCTTTTCATCCTCAGCCATGGAGCGTTTGGGAAGTGCTGGTGGCAAGTGACTGCTAAAGGGTTTTGAGCCCTGGGTAAGAGCCCAGCTAGGTGAGAACGGAAGGGCACTCCCAAGGGGGATGGCTGGTAACAAGACACAGGAAGAACAGACTTCCCTGCCACCTATATTCTCATTGTGTAGGCCCTAATGTAACACATGATATGACAAATTGAACAGAAGAAACACTTTTGACTCTGATCACAGAACTTGATTTTAAAGGGCATTTAAGACTGACAAACAGAAGTATTTAAAGGACTTGAATGTGCACGCGTGGAATTTTAAGCTGTAAATGTGAATGCTAAAACAAGTTTTGAACAAAGCATAGACAACATAACTGATTAACAGTTAACAGCCAGAGTATTAATGGCAATAAATTTAAAAGACAAATAAAATAGCAGCTTGACAATTGTGTTAATTAGTATAGCCAATGAACAAACAAGAAACCTAAGCCACTTAACTAGAAGATATGGTTTTATAGAGACTAATGACTGACAACTGTCTCCGGAGCAAGCTGACCAAAAAGCTGGATTCAAGCAGGAACAGAAGTATGAATTAACTCCAACAATTAGCTATTAATACATGCAATTCATAAGAGGTAAGTGATATAAAATACATATATACCTGCTGCTCTGAATCTGTTTTTAGTATGGACTGATCTGTAATGAGCACTGCTCTGGAGATCTGCCTACAATTAAATAAAACAATTGTGACATTTCACAAAAAAACAGAAAAAATAGCAATTCGGATTCAGTGTCTTGGCAATACACATCTAAACATAATAATGTGTCAGTGTAAAATATACAATCTTTATTAATATGACTATGCACACATTGCATTGAGCATACACTGTAAATGTGGTAATTTGTCTTTTGCTGTATTAGGTCTATGTCTGGAACATTAATGTAGTATTTTCAAAGATCAAAAAAGATGACCAATAAAAAAAGTTGGTGCTACTTTGTAAATCGGCTTGAACACCCTTCTGATTTAAAAGATTGTTTTATTTATTTTATGAAGATTAGTAGTAGCTTGTTAGAAGACTTTAGGACACTTTGGACTTAACAAAAATAAACTACAGTGAAATTCATGAATTAAAGTGTCAAATCCTTTGTTTACTACGATTATTTCTTGGCTGCATTTGACACTACTGTTTTGTCCTTACCTCACCTACAATATTTTGAAGACAAGGCAGTATATGCTCAGGCTCTACTGAAACGCTTTGGACCAGATGCCAGAAGGGGTAGGGGTGGAGAGCAGGTGTGTGAGAAAGCAGCGACTGTTAACATGTTTCTGTTAAACACCTGAACACCTAAACACCTTTTTTCTGTTAAAAAAACCTGAACAAATTTAAAGAGAGAACAGTGCAACAGGCACCTCCATGCCCCAAGGACATTTCAGCATATATGAAATCCCCAATGTTGGGTATTCTCATAAGGAAAAGGGGAACATAATTTAAAGGAAGCCTAAAAATAGCAGACACAGTATGTTCTCAAGTATATACAAGAAAGATTATGCACAGAAATAAGTTGGTTGCACTATAAAGATAAAGCAGAGGGAAATAATCTTTACACTCTAGTATTAAGACATATTTAGTATGTTATTACATACCTGTAACACACATTTTTACATGTGCTCTCTGAAAGGAAACTATCTTCCACAACAAAATAGTTGGCACTTATTCTTTGTCCAAAATGATCTAGGACAGCTTTGCATCTGTTAAAAAAAACATTCAAATCAAATTAAAAAAGGAAATCATCCATAAACGTATTCATAATTTCATTAAGTTTTTGAAATTAAATGACAGAGAAAAACATTTAAATCTGTCACATAAGTTGTTATAAATATTTAACATGCAAGCCCTAAAATAATTCAACTGGAATTCAAACAGAAATCTTAGACAAACAAATCTACATAATGTATACAGTTCTTTGTTCTGAATTACCCGCAACAATGCTAGAAAGTTAAATTGCTCATTTTATTATTAAAGCAAAATATAGGCTTATAACACTGACACTTCTCTGTACAAGAAAATGGCATGTTTCCTGCCTCATGATATGGGGATGACAGTGCCGGAACACTTGAGGCTCCAGTAATATTTTATACTTTGGTACATTATAGAGTGCAACATAACAGACTAGCTCCTACAAATAGGACAGAAATGCAAACCACAGAAAGGTAAGAATCAAAAAGCAAACTGTGAACAGGATGCAAATTTTAAATTTTACTGAGAAAAAAATGCATGAGAGAAAAAAGGTGAAACTAGTTTGAAATATATGAAAAAAATTGATATAAATGAAACACAAGTTGCACATCTGTATTCAAAAAACCCATATTGCTAACTGCTATATGCTGTGTTTCTATTTAATTCTACGTATCTTCTCAAACTGAAAAATTGCACATACTATTTAAAAATTCTCATAGTTTCAGAGGGCACCTATTTAACTATTATAAACTTAACTTTTACTGTTTTAAGTGCAAATAAATAAGTAGACTACAATTTCTTTCTTTATCACTTGTCTATATCATAAGAATATTTAGGACTTAATATTGAGTTGTAAAAAATATCTTTAGGTTTTCTACAATATCAGAACATTTATTGTAAAAATAAGTAACAGTTGGAAAAGTAAAACAAATTAGCTTTGCCTTTTGCCTGATGCTTTAATATACAAGACTCAAATTGTAAATCCTAAACATACTTGAACATATTTTACCACTGCATCACACTATTCTTGTATAGTTAATAGCTGACAGGCAAATTATACCTCAAGAATAAATATTTCTGTAAATTTAAGTTATTCATCAGCATCTGCAAACAGATTTTGAACTAGAGATGATTAAAATCAAAATTAAATAAACAAACATAATCAACTGACACTTGCTTTTGCAGGTCTAGAATGTCTCCCTCCTTTCAATGTGTGATATGGAACTGAAAAAAGGTAGATATAAGGCTTCTACTTCACACTTATCACCTTTAACTTGTTATAATACTAACTACTCATAGTGTGTCCACAGCCATGTGCATTATACATCCACGACCACATTCAAATTCAAGAGAATTTGCACATCAGTGGAAAGGCCTGACGGTGGGGACAGCTTAACTCTGCACATGCAGAACCCTTCACACAGAGTCAAGCTCTCTTCAACATGTGCTTTACCCGCTACTTTCGGAAGTTTTATTTCCTTATTGCTAGCCTAACTGATGCTACTCTCAAGTGCTTATTTAAATACTGCAAATAAACAAGGAAGTCAAGCTGGTTCAGTTCATCATTAATTATAACCTTTTTACTGTTTATGAAACAGTTTCCTTGCTCTTCCCCCACTGACACTCGGGGTGGGTGGGGGAAAAGGTTCATTAAACGTCGTCTTGCATCCCTTAAAGTCAGCAAACACAACTACACACCTTTATTTTCCTGCTAAGTGTTGTTTCCTCTCCTCTGTTCAAGGATAGCTTGATAAGTTTGATAAGATTTGAGGCAGAAAACAAAAGGGGTTGCGCGTTTAAAATCGGTCTCTACTTCAAAGGATGATGCTGAGAAAATTTCTTTCAAGTACTGCTTCCAAATATGGAAAACACTTATGCACTGACATTATCAGGTCTCTGTCATCTGATATGTGTTGGGACAATGAATCATACAGAACCCTCCATTGACCTTCTTTCAATGTGTCTAGATAAAAGGATGAAAATTAGAATCCATCTCCTTGCAGTGCCACGAGTTATAAATGTACTTTATAGGGCTCATTATCCAAACTAATGGACTAAGGGCGACATCCTTGAAATGGACTTACCAGCACTGACAAAGCCAGTATGCAATATTTCAAGAAAGATATGTAAATTACTATGTGTTTGCTATATCTTTTTATTACAGATATATAAATTTACATTTATCACATCTTTTCCATTTTTGAGGTAGAAATATGTGATTGGAAACATATTTAAACTGTGATCAACACAAAATGCCCGCTGTTCTTTTCAATGCAATCCGTGTAAATTAGATTATCTTACATTTCATCAGATAAGACAAAATAAGTGACTACCCACTACTAAAAGTAAAAAATCATGAATACATTGTATTTTCTTTTTCCTTAAGCAAAGCAACATGATGTATTATTTATTGTTTTTCTAACTGGGCATCAGAGTTCTATCAGGAGTGCAGGAGGTTTGGACAGACCTAATGTGATGTTGTCAGGAGAAAAAAAAAAAGGATTATTAAAAACCTCAAAAGAAGTTATATTTAAAAATTCCCATGCTTTCATACCATCATCCCCAAAATACATATGCCATAAAAAGGACTGCAGTAACATAATAAATACAACCGTATATTTGGGAGAAATTCTACTGCCCCTTCTTTTCTCAACTTCTACTGCTCAGAGATTAAAATGTTTGTAATCAACACCGTAAGCCGCCCCTGAAACTACAGGTGGTCTGTGACAGACACATGGATTTGTCTATTATCAATTACTATTAATGGCCTGTTGACTCTAAAGCTCCGTTACTCATAAATACCCTCATTAACGATTTGATAGCTGATCTTTAGCAGGCAAAACAGCAAAGCTCAGAGTCAAGCGGGAATCAGAGCTAGCACAGGGGGGAAATGCACAGTAAGTAACACAAAAGAGGTAACACAAAAACACAGGGAGGGAAAGAAATTAGGGATGATCTTATCAACAAGCAAGTTAGCTTGCCAGGTTACACTGTGGTGAAAGACTTTCAGGAGGAAGCAAAAAGCTGTATCACATTCCAGAGAGAGGAAACGAACAGAAAACGAAGCTAAAACATGAGGTAAGGAATATACTGCTCTCTACATGTTTGTGCCTGCACTGAAATGTCACAGGAAGGTAAGTGGTTCACAGCTAGAGGCAGGTGACCAGACAGGAGAACCCCCCATGGCTTATGCTGCCTCATATTCAACAGCAGATAATGGCATTATTAGGAAGATAATGTTTTCTAGAATAATGAGAGAGTCTGGTAAAGTCTTCCACAGTTTTGAGGGAAAAGAGCACAAGGGAGCCATTAAATCAGCCTTGTAGGTTAAACAGAGTCTTGAAACCTACTGGGGTCTCTGACAAACTTGTTACACACAAAGCAGAAAAAAAGCTCACTTCTAGTATCCTGAAAACAAGCAAAATAAACCGAAAACAAAGGGAACCAGCATCACCTGGAGCAAGAACTCCACAAAGTGATGTCTGGGAGTTGACTCAACCTGCAACTCAGCTTTCTCCCTCTGAAATAAGCATTCAAATAACACTGGAAAATAAAGCTCCCTAGCATGATTTCAAATATTATTATTAAAAACAGAGTTTATGGAAGAGACATATGCATATGAACATGCACTTGCGAACACATAAGATGAAATATAATCACACTTGCATCTCCAGGGCTAAAACTGAGCTATAAACTTTTCAACTTCAAATAACTAATGGAAAAATAAACTGTTCTTTAGAGAATTAAGAAAAACAGATGCTACTTGACCGTGTCATGATAAATTTAGCTCTAAATACCATGCTAAAAGTATCAACTGTGGTGTGCAGCTGGAAAGCAAAAATATTATACTGATAATTTAATTACTAATTGTTCTAATAAAATATTATCATACAGCCTTACTATGTGTTTCACAGCTTAATTTTCAAAATTTTCAACACAATATTTTGAAATTTTCAATCACCAAAACTAAGCTGCAAAGCCTCTTAAAAGAGCAGAAAGAATTAGCACAGGTATTAGACTAGTAACTGTTAGAATCCATGTAACAGCAACATGATGATCTTCAGGGGTGTGAAAAATGCCAGTATGGGCAAAACTTTGCGTTGATTTTTCTTTGCTCAAATTTAAACCTGCCTACAGGCCTGATATTGTTGTAGAAGAATTTATCCTATGATAAGAGGCCAGCATAGTTTATGACAACAATCTACCCCAAAACTCATTAAAGTCTTTTCTCTTGGAGTGACATGCATTATCAGCAAAGATTAATCTGATGAGTCTTTAGGTGAGCTCCATTTTTAAAAATGCAATAACAGAGGGCTTTGTTGTCATCTGATGAAAATCAATTAGAGTAGGTAAGGCCACAAGGAAAACTAACATCACTCATCACCAGCCCCCCGGCAGCTGAAATGATTTGTCTTCCAAGCTTGGGTGATCAGGAGCTGTAGTAATATCACGGGGAAATTAATTTAGTTTCTATATTCTAGACCCACTTTCCTTGTTCTGGAAGACCTAAACACAAATTACTTTTAATCAAGGTTGATGTGTTATTAATACCAAGGAGGATCTTTGAAGAATCATTTTTTTTAAACTGACTT
Source organism: Tinamus guttatus (assembly GCF_059628265.1). Lineage (NCBI taxonomy): Eukaryota > Metazoa > Chordata > Aves > Tinamiformes > Tinamidae > Tinamus > Tinamus guttatus. The sequence continues at coordinate 12,695,114 of NW_028288821.1, read as the reverse complement.
AATGCATTTTTCATCTGTATTTTGTATATAGGCAGAAGGTTACTTATATTTCCCTTACCGTCCAGATTCTTTGTCCACTACAAGGCACTGCACAGAATGGCGAAGACAATAGATACCCCCAAACACAGCACACATCCTGGAACACAGCAGGAAAAACAAAAGTTACTCCTGTCCTAACTGACTGTAGGCAATCTGAGTATTGGCAATAAGCAAGGCAAAGTACTCTGCACGTTGCTGCACATTTTTAATGATGTCTTCATCTCTGCAACAGACAATGAAAATAAACCACATCAAATGGTTTTGTAAAGGATCTTTTATTAACATTTTTTGTATTAGCATTTATCATAGCCCCTAAATAGCTGGGTATTCATTTCTCTGGGATGTCACTCCCAAGCCATTCAGTCCAGAACAGCACCAGTTTACTGAAGGCTCACAGAATATCTGCCAACCAAACTGCATTTTACATAGCAAAGAATAAGGATTAAAATAGAACAAACAAACAAAACCAAAATTCCTAATACGTAATTTCTGAATTTCTTTCTCTACTCTTACATAGCACAGTAATTTTCCTGGCTATTAGCATCTTATACTTTGGGAGCACTGGCTCCAAGGCTGCACTGAACGCAGACTTCTTGCGGTCTGAAAGGTGCCTTCTTCCAAGTGTGAACACCTCCACCTTCTGCTCACGATCAGACACAGCTGCCCAAGATAATCTGTTGTGGGATAATGATAAAAACATCTCCTGAACAGAAAAGTGAACCAGCTTCACAGGTCAACTGTATGAAAACTAGATAATTTTATGCTATTCGATATTAAGTTCTCCACTCACACAGAAATCCTAGCATGTAAGACAGGCAAAGAAAATTAAATGATCCAAAAGTTATGCAAATATCTCAACTCTTCTGCTCTTAAACTACAGGGAGACTCAGAATTCAAAGAAATTACATTAGGACATTTAAACACGAGGAAGTTATTTTTGCATATGTGTTTATACCAGCTTTTACAAATACTTTTTAATAAAGATTCTGTCGTATCTTTTTAGCAAGAAATGCTGTAACAATGTGGTTAGAGTTCTCTGCTTTCCGTTTGCTGCAGTGCAGTGGATAAGGCGGGAGCCCCCGTGCCACGGCAGGGTCAGCATGGCAGGCTCAGCACGGAGCAGCGCGCGGCACGGCGCTGTGCGCAGAGCGCGTTTCGCCACGCGCTGCGGGACGGGGCCGGTGCAGCAGCATCCCCTCCCTGCCCCGTAACACGGGCTCCTGCCCACAGACACATACTCCTTACTGGGGACTCCTGACAACTAAACGTTCCAAGAACTTACCAGCAAAACTACAGAAATCCTTCACTATATCACACTCTAGTACAGCGTACAGGGTTTTGAATGACAGCGTTTCAAAACGGACTTAGAGACCTACTGAAGCTTTCATCATTTGGAAAGACTCTGTTGTCACGGCAAGCCACACGACTTTCCTAACTATTCACATGATTAGCCCTTTACCTTTAATTTTCAATCATCTGAGAAAATGCACTCATCTTAGGGTGATCATACAACACCTGGCACATCAAGATTTGCCCAAGTCCTTACAATAACATTTCAGGATTGGATCGTTTTGAGTCATCAGTGTTGGGAATCTTTAATTTTCCTTAAGACTCTCCAGTGGTTCATTCATATCAATTAGCTATCACTGACCTCTTCTTATGCATTTGGAAGAGCACAAATAAACTGTGTATTTGTACAAACTGCATGTCCTTTATCCTGAGAGAACTGCCCCATCAGAGACAACTGTCAAATGCTATCCCATAATATCTGACTGTTCTTTCCTTGCCCTATGAATTATCTATGAACTATGCCACCTCTGCTCTTTTCTGTCATCCTTACTATTCAAAAGTATTGTTCAAAAGGTACAGGCAGTATTTGACCATGATTATGGGTTATTATCTCACACCATTTGAAAGACTGGCCGTATAAACAGGGGAAGGGGAAAAATGGTAAAACACATAGACAACCCATCAATGGACTCAAACCTACTTGTGTGTGACTCAAACCTACAGTGTGACCTCAAAAAATTTTGCATTAAGAATTACTGCAGAGACCGAAACAAAACATTGTAACATGAAAATTGCTAACAATGAACTTTGCTTCACAAGAACCACAAACTCAACATCCATGCGATCATATTCACAACACCATGCTTGTTATAATTGCTCATTCTTATGCTAGGATGTAAGTTTGGATAAAGGAGGATCACTCTGTCCCAAACTAGAAAATTCCAGTTTATCACTTAACCTTCAAGTCTCACAGGTTCACAGTTCTAGACACAGTTCTAGACTGCAAAGAGGTCCTTCCCTCCTCATGCTCTCAACAGACGTCACCCTTCCTCGGAAGGAACATCCGAAGGCTGTCCTGAGGTGCATCCACACCTTCTATTAGCTGATGAGGACACAAAAGCACCTTTTGAGTCAAAGCTCAACTTGTTCATTTCCCCCCACATACAGGAATAGGAAAATTCTGGTATTCAACAGCGAAGTCCATTTCTGGGTCAAGCTACTCTTTCATACTGGGGTCCTTCTGATGTTTATATTGGGCACCATGTATTAGAGAGGGTTTTGGAAATTTTCTGTCTTCCTCTACTGCGGTATCTCTTCTTTATCCTCTCTAAACTGAGCACAGGTGGTAAAGGCTAGAAAGGAGTTTCAAGCAGTGTTCTATAATCCTTTCTCCCCCTCCCCACTCCCACAAAAAACTTTAATAAATAAAACTTTAATAAATATCACTCGACCGAGCAGAAGAAGGACCTGCTTCTTCTTAGAGGAAAAGTACATAACCTTGTGCTGCTCATCAGGCAGATTACCAGGTGGTCCATAATATTAAAGCACAAATTAATAAATATGTTTTGATGCAAGGAAAAGAACAGTTTGTCAGTTTTGAAAAGCTTTAGCTGTTGCCAGGATATGTGATATATTTCCATCTTGCCACTACAGACAAGCAAAATGAACCGAGGAACATTCACATCTTCTTCACTCCTTATGCCTCATACAAGAATACCAGGCAATAATGTCACATTTACAGTATTCAAAGATGATGAAAAAACCTTTAATTCTGCAAACTTACTTCCTATAATGGAATCCATACTGGAATGCACAAATTGAGTTCAAAGACACTAACATCACAGGACCTTTTAAAGCTTGTGAACGATGCGGCATGGCAAGGAGCTAAACGTGCTACCAGCTGACATCTCCCCTCAGTTCTGCACCAGACCTGGCCTTCTACGGACAGACCAACAGTATCACCTACTGGGTAAAGGAGAAGATCCAGGCCCCATAAACACAGCTTCTACCCAGGCAAAAATAAGCGGAAGATACACAGTGCTGTATCCCACCTTTGGTAGGCCAGAGGTTGGTTGCAGAAGATGATCCAAAGGTTAAACATCCACTCAGGAATATTCTAGAGCCTTGGAACTTACCATCTGTAAGGCTGCAATTGGTGGCTTCTAACCTGATAAAGCAAGTGTTAAGATCTTCCAGACCAACTCAAGTTACACATCTCATGTTACTGAACATAAAAAATTAGGACTATTTACCTAACTATAAGCAACATTCCTTTGTGAAAAAAAAAATGTATAAATTATATCTTTCCTTTAACTTCAACCACATTCAAGGGCGTTTTGATAAATGCACTTTATTTATCCAGCATGCTTTGAAAGAACTTTGCTGCTTGGCTGCGCAAAAATGTGAATGACTAATTTTCAAGAGTGGTCTGCTACCCAGTGGAGGAGGGCATGACCTGTTTTCATATTAGGCCAGCAAAAACCTTTTCCTTCTAAATGAAAATAGAAAGGAATTTTGATTGTATTATGTTAAACAATTACAAAGAGCTGAAACACCTATTAAAACAGCCAAACATGAAAAAGACTTGATTTAGAAGAACTTGCCAAAATTATTTAAATATAGAAATTGAAATATTAAACTAAATAGCATCCCAATATTTTATGGTAAATTAAAATCATTGTGTTAACATTACTTTCATACAGTAGCTTATTCAAGAAGATTTGACTGTACTGGAAGTACAAGGGAACTCTTTGATACTATTAACCCTAAATGACAGACATTTAAACTGATATTACTCTAACTGGCTTCTGCCTTCACCAGTAATTCAGCTTTTGTTGAAAGATAGCAACAACACTGTACTCCGCTTCAACTTTGCCCTGCTGACATCAAATCATATTACAGCTAAATTAACAGTTGTGAAAATTTTTGGCCTGGTAGCCCTCCATCATACACAGCCTTTAAATGCCATTTCAGTTCCTATCGAGGCAGGAATCAGCAGTTGTAATTTTTAATACAGCTGCGAAACAATAGGACATATTAAGAGCTGGATTTTTGACAGCATATTCATGATGATTTATGAGTTTGTATATAATTTGATTATTCTATTAATTTTACTGATTACTGTTTCAGCTAATACAGTGAAGGTCACTTACAAAATAAATCTTCATTACATTTCACAGAAAGTAACTGCCTCCAACTAGTTGTTTTCTTTAATTAAACACTAATGTAACAAGAGAGAAAATAGGCTTCAGGGTTGCTGCATCTGTTGCTACAAGAGGAGTTTACTGCTTTGATGTAATGCTCTCCGATATTAATTGAACAAAAATAGAATGTCTCTCTGTCTGACATCTTGATTTTCAACACAGAGATACCATAAACACTCACAGCTTACAGACTACACTTAGTTCATTCTGAAACTACACGAAAGGACTGGAAAACCATATCACAAAGCATAGTTCTCCACCAGAAAAAGTTGCTTTTATTTCTGGCATGACTTTTTTTTTCCCTAAAACGCACAGAGTGATTAAAGAAATTGAATAGTCTTTTCCCTAATTGTATAGTCATCTACAGCAAAAAATATTTTCTTCCTTAAAGACAAACACTGCATGCATGGCACAGGAGGCTTTGGAGAAAGATCAAAGGAAAACATGCCGCGGGCCTGAACTAATAAATTGCCCTCTTAGAATTTATTTTTGCCCATAGTACAAGCTGCGTCTCGGTTCTTATGTTACATTCTCTTCTTCCTGACAGTCCCCAAAACTGCATTTCCTGCAGTATACTGTTATATGTTCTAAAAATCATCAAAAAGGAGAACATGGACAAATCACAACTCAAAGGGCTGCAGTTCGGGAAGGAGCTAATGAGTCCTCCTAGCACAGAACACTCCATTTAAAGTCTCATCTTAGTCTGTGCACCGACCCGCTGGGCGAGGGCGAGAAGAGCCAGCGAGCACTGAAGGAACACATCTCTCCAAAGGTAACGTCCACTGCCATCCGGAACTGCCCTCGCACCTAGGGAATTACTGGGAAGGATAATGTACGACAGCAAACGCTGAGGCAAGCTAAAGAAGAAGGAATCAAAGTATTTTTATAGTAAAAAATGAATGCGGTACCCAGAACAAAATCAACTTTTTCAAAAGGTCCTGAAAAATTCTCCAATCAGCCAATTTATTAACCTAATTAGCACAGTAACTGTTTAAAAGTCATGAGGAATTTCCTGCACAGTTATCACCCGGAAGTCAGTTAACTTCCGAACACTGGAACCACACAAGCTAACTTCCTTCCCTCGTTCTTCACCTCTGCACTGGCACCAGGAAACACAAGGGAATCCCACAGTTGTGAGCAGGCAGTGCTATAGGAAGAGTTACTGGCACAGCCTCCAACCCGAACTGAAAAAATACTAATAAAAAAGCACGTGAACACCTGCCAATTGGAGTTTCAGACAACTTCTTCCACAGAGACACAAAGCAGACATGAATGGAGACAGCTCAGAGCCCTCAAGCTGAGAGAGGGGTGGGGAAAAAAAAGTAATCTAAACGTAAATTTATTGCAAGTTCCTGAGTTTCAAATCCTTAAAATCAAAGTTGCAGTAATATGGCTCTGCCCTCAACAGGAGCTTGCGAGACACAAAAAGCAGTGGGAGAAGCCAGTCACTAAGTACTTGGTCATCTACAAAATCCATTTTTGTGCTCTCTGCCTCCAGTTGAAATATAAAATCTCAAGTTATCTTAACTTTTGGTAAAATACACGGACTATTTCATTAATTAAACAATATTTTGGAAGCCTTTCTCAGTCTTCCATTTGAATGGAAATAGACTCTGCTAAACTACATTTGCATTCACATCTCCATCTGCGCCTATATAAATGCATGTAGTTATCACGGATCTTCCAGTAATACTATAACGAACACATACTTCTGAGTCCCTATTTTTAATATATGAGCCAGAATCTGCATATCACCACACAAGCAAAGTAATGTCATATCTATTCAAACTCTTTCTACTGTGAAAACTGTGAGACTGTGAAAAAATAATACCAAATACTAAATTATTCACATTATCTTAATTATTGAAGAGAATAATTATGAAAATAGGATCTCCATTTCAGCATTTATATTCTATACATTTATGTTTCAGACATTTTTGTAAAATGAAGCAAGATTGATTTGAGAGTAAAATAATGCAGCTGATTTCAGGGTTTTTTTTTTTTTTAAAAAAAATGTAATATTAAATTGAATAAACCATTGAATACATTCCAATCCCTTGTAATACCAAGAACTTTTTAACTGATTTTTTTTTTTCTGTTCTTGTTACAATTCTGGAACCTACATACTTTGACATCATTCTTGTGATTTAGAGGTGAATTTCATATGGTACATGCTAGCTTAAAGGTCTTCATGAGGTATAGACATTGGAAGCATACTATATTTCCAGACATTGAAATAATGAGGACTTCAAAACATTCCTTACTTGTAGACATGTTTTAAAACAAAAAAGGGACAAACGCCTTTTTCTGAGAAGAGCGATAAGACCTAAAGCGGGAAGATACTTCTCAGAGCTGCATACACGTAGAGTGTATTTCACTACAAAGGTTATTTCCAAATTAAAAGTCTTTTCCTGTCAAATCCTGAGAAATAATGTGGGCAGGGACACAAAAGCATTCCATAGCTTTATTAACGACAATGCTCACTGATCTGTGAATAACCTGAAAAAAAATGAAGATTATTGAGTTACTTTACCAATCTATCCATCCATCACTAGAGAACAGGTCTCAGAATGATGGATTATCTCACTTCCCTGATGTTTATCCCAAGAAAGAGTTTCTCCGTAGGGGAAAAAACAAACAACTGATCCTACAAACAATCATGCTAACTACACTTGCCCGTTCTGCATTCATCTGCCAGCAAAGTATGAGATATATACCAAGTTTGTCTGTAAAAACTCCAGCTATGTCAAAAGTTTTACTACTTGATTAAATTCAAGTTTTTTAAAAAAATTAAGAGCAGTATGACAACTACTCTTCCCACTCAGCATTCGAAAAGGGACTTGGTAACACTGACAAGCTATACTGTCAGTAATTTCAAAATATGTTCTCATGTCCAAAGAAATGAATTTTTAAACAATGTGATCTATATAAATACACAAATGATGCATTTTTAAATTTAGAACTCAACTCATATTTCAGAGAGAACTGTGATTCTTCCACACTTACATAAAACTACAGACCTCCTAAAACTTAAAACTAGCTGCTGACATATCTGAGACCACAAGTAATTAACAGTGTTATTTGAATTTCCCAGTAATACATTAGATCTTGTGCTCAATTCCTTATTGATTCCCAACGCATTCAGGTTTCCTAAAGTCTGATCTTGATTTTGGAACATTGCAAACTTCTAGGGCAGCAACGTTACATGGCTAAGACAATCCTTAAAACTTCACCATTCGTAACATACAATAGTCCAAATATAAGGTAAAAACTGCTGATATATTTCTAAAATATATACAGGAATCTTCCAAGTCAGTCAGACAATCTAGCATAGTGCAGCCTGGATTCTTAATCTTCTTAGGAACGTAGGGATGAAAAGGGATGATTCTTAATCAGAACTTCCCTCCATACAAAGCTATACTGTCACTGTCACAAAGTAAGTAATTTCACTTAGAATCTGCAACAACGGCAAAGAGGAATGTTGCCCACTAATGTATGTAAGTGTAAAAGTCCAAAGCCTACTTGACAGGGCATACAAAACGTTAGTCATGGACTGACTGGATGTGGTGGATGTCTAACTCCTGTGGTGAGGCAGCAGACGACACTCCTCTACCTCAGCACCAGTTACCACAACTGCAGAGCCCACAGAACAGCCTCTACCTCCCTCTAACACGGCGACGAGGAAAAAACCCACCACTTTGCTGAGCACAGCGTGTCCACGCCTCGAGGGTCAGAAGGCAACCACGTAAGAATCCCGAAAAAAAGAATCTGAAGACAAGTTGAAGCGAAAGCAGGCAGAGTCCTTCAAAATAACTCATAAAAGTTAAAAGTAAAGGCGGCCACGACTGACTTCTCGCCTATTCTTCACCCTACTCATTGAACAACACTACTCTTCGGAGAAGAGGATCAAAATTGAGTTTTTGGAAAGACTTCCGCTTGGCGAAAAACTGAAAATAAGATGGATATTCTACTGGGATTAAGAGGAGAAGTGAAAGAATTTATAAAACAGCTCTTCCAAATACATCAAAAAAAAAAAATCATGAAACAAAATCTTTTTTTTTTTCTGAAAAAAAAAAAAACAAGGAAAAGGAGATACAAGCTACAGAAGAAGTATTTGTTTAGAATGTATGAAAAGGTGTAGGAAAAAAATATTAGACTCCCTTTATTTACTTTAAATGACACTGTATAATTTATGAGTTAATAATCAACTGTTAGATCAAGACCCGTTTTAGATTTTTATGTAAAACTTCCAACAACAAAGCAAAAATAGAAAGTTGACAGCCTTTTCTTTCTCCTAAAACCAGAAAAATCAAAGATACACTGCACATTGTGAACGCTGCATTGCTGCTTTACAGTCTAACAAAGATTAACTGCAATTTCTCTTTAGTGACATTTTTTCAAGAAATTGTAAGCTCCACTTGATCTGCAAAAAGGATGTTGGCTGTAAACTGCAAAATGGCGTTCACTTCCCTTGCCTCCCTGCATATATTTCAGCAAACTTTTGGTATCTGCTTTTACAATACCCTTCATGGGATTTTTCTTAGGAATGAGATATATTTATTTGTTTACTTATTACCAAGCATAATGCCGCTACTTCATTAGAAAGAGAAACAAGTTTCATATGAACAAGTTTGAAACAAGAGGCTACGAGACAGGTCAGTAAAAGTTTTGCTGCTTGTCAGCTTGGAAGAGCATGAGGTTTCCAGTGACCTTCGTTGTATCACACATTCGATTTATGGGGATAGAAATCTCACACCTGCACCTCGACATATTGGGAGGTACATTAGAGCGATATAAAAGTTTAATTTTCTCTCCTAAACCATACCTGTTTAAACCAATAAAGTACTAACACCGCTTTTACTCACTCAAGTGTCTTCTGTAGTTATAAAATGTTGTATGTTTATGCAGAATTCATTTAGAATGCAAGGATGTGACTTACAAATGTCTTTGAATCATTCACATAAATATGCATGCACACCATTTATAACAGTAGCCTTGATGAGAACACACAGTGTAACTGGCTGCAAGAAACGCTTAAGAGGTTTACATTAAAACAGAATATAGAGGGGTGGTTAGAAATCACAGAACAGGTGACACCTTGCTCTGATAACCTGGTGATAAAAACTGCAGGGTATGATGTATAGGTTGTGGCATCACCACTTTGCCACACAGTCTGAACTCTATTCTTAGGATACCACTGAGTTTTAGTGAGACCCAAAATAGATCTTGTATAATAATTGTAATTAATCTCTCTTTCAAAAAAAAAAAAAAAGAAAAAAAAAAGTGATTGCTTACTAAATGGTTCACTTGAAAACAATGACATTTCAGATTTAATTTTTAGTATAAGGCTTTGTAATATAAACCTTTTAAAAGCATAATTACTTCTTGGTTTGAGAGAATAATTTGTTCAACTATTAAAGCACTCTCCCTATCCTACTTGTAAGATTTACAATTTAACAACAACAAAACCCCTTAAGTGCTGCAGGCAACAGGCATAATCAGAAACTTTAGACAATCTGAAGAGTTCTTGTTATCACAGAGATATTTTCTGATAAGCATGTTTAAGTGACTTCTAGACACTGTTATTGCTAACTCTTTAAACATGGTGCTTTAATAGATCAGGAAGTTGCCTGTGCTTGCTATTAAACAAAGTAAAGTGAAAATGCTTTCAACAACATAAGAAAAAATATATATGAAGAAGAATCTACATGAGAGAAAGTAAAATTAATATTCTATTTTTAATCATTAAAGTTAAAATATTCATATATTTGAAACCCAAGAAAGTCTGATGAGAAACATCACAAAACTAGTAATTCTATAATGGTTTTGATAAATTTATGATTTCTTAATCTATTGGTCATGTGCAGATCTAGTCCCACATGCAAACCTATAAAAATAGAAAGACCTGCATAAAATCCATGAACATAGATCCTGTTGCACAACTGTGTCTCAAGAATTTACCTAAAAGACAACTCTTCTTCACAAACTGGCTAGTTGCAGCACAGTACACAATCCCACAGTTAAAAAAAATCACCATATAATTTCAGGTATAGACAAAAGGCTATTGTCAGAAAATCAAGTTACCAGATAACATTCCTATTCAATATACTACAAAATAATGCCTGGCTGTCTAATGAAATAAGGTAAGCATGTATACAAACGCTGAAATATTACCTAGGACAATTCCATGTGTTTTTACCAAACGTTAAGGCCAAATCAAGCCTTTTCTGAGACCAGCCACCAGTGCCAACCAGCTGCTTTTCAGACATCCTCCATGACCTATGACAATTATTCCAGAATGGTTTTATCGACGTATATTTGCATCCATCCTATATACTGCCAAACAAGCCCAGGCTGCTAAGGCCATTTTTCTGGCAATAGTCTTAAGTGTCCTTATAGAGCAGAAATACAGAGCCATTACACAGACACGGCAGGAAAAGAATGTCCAAGGGCACACTACAAACCAGGACGTCGTAACAGCAGCACACATGTTTAAAAAAATAGAGAGTCCACTGGAAAAGAACACAGCCCTGATACTTACAGGAACTGTATTTGAATATATCGTTTAGATGCAACAAAATAGTGCTACAGTCATCCCTGTTGACAGGCATGACTCCTCATTGATCAGTCTTAAGAAAGGAAAGCTATTCACGACTGAAATCATCTCTCATCTTTTCCCAATTATTAGTAGGATAGGCAGCCATCAGAACAACAGTCATTAAAAGTTGTACTTGTAACATAGAGAAAATTGCTTCCAAGTATTAAACTAGCAAAATGCAAAATATTTCTGCTGCTCTGGATGAAATATTATTCAAAATTCTTCAAATCAGTTTCCTGAATTCAAGAGCTGAATGTACCACAGTAAAAATGTTTCTTTCTGTCGTAGGAAAAAGCAAAACTGGAGGCGGTTCACAGCCGAAGAAAACACGAAACAAAAACTACCAGGCAATTGCCAGCAGGAATTGCTCTACTAGCATTAGGCTACTAAGAATTTCCTTTTTTGAAGGTACATACACGGGAAGTTGAGCTTACCTGCAGAAACACTGTGGAATCTCTCCTTGGCCATAGAGAGGAAACAAGAACGGCGTGTTGCCGTAGCGGCCGAGGCACTGGAGGAACTTCCTGGTTGCCTGGAGCCCATCCAGGGTGCTGCAATCAGCCTCCGACACCATCGCGATGGAGTGAAGAATGAAGTGCTGCAAGCTGGGTGTCAGCTTCTGCGTTCCCAAGAACTGAGCAAAGGGCCTACTCTCGTAATCTGAAAAAAAATAAATCCAGGCAGATGAAATAGCTCGACACTTGTACTTGCTCTGGTGGTTCAACTTGAAGAAATACTTTTATATTTAAAAAAAGATCAAAAGTGATCATAAAAGAAAATACGCAGATCTTTAACATCTGTATGACTGAAAATAGATAGTTCTATCGTGTAAAAGCTAAAACATTTACTCTCAAAGTGCTTTTTCTAGAAGACAGAAATATCACCACATTATATCACCACTAAAATACTTTGGAATAAGACAAATCTGCTACATATGAACTCCTTATGAGACTGGAATAGGATTACCTAGTTTCACAGATTATCTGAGCACCACCTAAATATGGCTTCTTCAAGTAAGTTACATTTCACCTATACCCATTTCTCAATCATGTAACTATTTTTGCTCAAGATTTAACTTCCTAGGAAAATGTGTGGAATATCAGCCACATGGCAGACAAAAATCCATAGGTTTTACCATGAATTGGGATAGTACAGCTGATTCCTGTAAATTACATAAATATTTACCCATTTAACATAACATCTGGGCAAAAATTGTACTATTGAATCCATATCTATGTGGTTAGAGCATATAGTTATGTGTGGATGAGCCATTCATGCAGTGTTTGAAACCAAAGATGAGAAAGGAAATACATATTCCAGGTATGTCAGATTGCTGACTTCCCAGTAAACAAGGATAGATGAGATGAGACAAAGCTGAGATGATGACAAGGACAAAGCAGCGTATGTCCTCGTCAAATCAATACTACACTTGGACATGTACAGAAAAACAGAATTCTTTCAGGCAACAGTGAAGGCAAACGTGGCCTCAAATGTTACTGTTATATCTCTGAAATACTACAGTAAGTTTAATTATCTTAATATACCTTGAATTTTCTTTTGCAGAAAAACATTGTTTCAAGCAATAATGTATTTCATACCATTCAGAGATCTATTCTTAAGCTTATTTCAGCCACACGAAGACTCAAGAGTAATGCAGGAGTACTGCCCTCCAACGCTGTGACCAGCATTATCAGGCCATTTACTCTGTCTGAGATTCAACCACTGTTTTATTACAAATGTACTTCACTACCCGTTGTACAGCCATTCAGCAAGTCATAAAATACATTACATTTTCTTTTATTTTATTCTCTTTCTGTAAAAAGTCTTAAGTTTTTCTAATTCTAGACTTCTTAATGTAACTGAAATTTTTATAGAACAGCTTTAAAGAAAATTCTTCACTATCATTAACTCTCCATGTTAAAAGTCTGTCTTCCCTAATGAAGGTAATAATTTCACCAGACACAATTCTAAATTCTGAAGTCTTTAAATTAGACTAACCTCACTAAAAATATTCCCAGTTACTTCCCTGAATACTTTAAAATGTAGGAACAAAATCTGTTTAACTATCTCTAGACATAAAATAAATCTAATGTCATTTAGGTAGATGAATCAATGAATTCACTTGAAATTGATGTGGTGTCTCCTTTTTTTGATTAATAAATTTTCTAAATACCACCTATATTCTTTCTCTAGGTGCCTCAATTTCTTCCCTCAGTAGTAAACCTCAAATTTCCTGTAATCTATAAACCAGCTCACTTTAATGGGTTTTCCCCTTCAGGATTTCCTAGAGTTCATCATAGACTCTTTTCTCACTCTCTATATTGACCAATTCTATCTTGCACATGTTTGAAATCATTTTCTCTGTCATTTCTACATCATCTAAGGTCCTATAAAACCACAGCAGCTCTAAGCTCAAGCGACCAGGCCAATATCAGTAACTAACAACTGCTTCTTCTGAAAGCATCTCCTATCACCCACAAAAGCACCGAAATGCTTCCCTCTAAAACCTATAGTAACGGGTTTAAATATCATATCCCTTTATCTTCGTTACTTCCTTTTGATAGATTTTACATTTTTTGCCTTGGTTTACTGTTAGACTGCAAGCACTCAGAACATCCCTCCATTCTTCATACCCTTTGTTCACAAAACCAAAGCAGAGAGCACTTCCCTTCCCCTGGCCAATTTTCCTCTTAGACCCAATGCCCACTATTCTTTGCATAACGTGGCTCCAACCAATTCACATGTTCACTCCTTTAAGTAACTCAATAATTTATTCCCCCTTCAATGAAATTGCATTTTCAACTTCACAATTCACATTTACTTTCAAAGTTAAAAATTCCATGTTTAACATTTCTAATTTTGTGGCAAGATATTGTCACAGGATTTACAGAATTTACATATCATCTCCAAAAAGGTGATCAGGTGCATCACACCATATTACAAAAGCCCTGAAGGAAAATAAATAAAAACACTTTGCTACTCTGTTATATGAGTTCTTGCTGTTAAAGAAAAATGAAAATAATTAATGATATTATGAGAACTAGAAGTGCAAGAGCTTAACTAAAATTTCATATTTATGTGAAAGGTGAGAAAAAGGTCAAAGTATCCTTTGAAAATTAATATTATAAAAATTGAATGAAAACATGAGAGCTATCAAAATTGTGCAAAATGGAATAACCCAAAGCAAGAATGTTAAGTAATACTCAAAGAAATGCTACCTTGGTATTCCTCAGGGTGTTGCTCATACTCCAGACAAAATGTCAAAAATTTCATCAGCAATCTCTTTTCCACCATAGTGAGCTGTCTGCTATTGAAGACATCTGCTCTAGAACAAGGTACCTAGAAAATATATATTTAAAAAAAAATTAGGTGTTTTATATAGCTTGTGTGGGAAAGGCATGAAATAAGACCTTAGCTGATTATCTAACAAACATTTAAGGTTCCTATTTTTCATTAGAACTGTTGTTTTGCTCCTCCAGATTTATTTCTACTGTTTTCTAATAGAGCTAAAATTATACTCATTTTTTCATAATAAAAATACTCTAAAATATTTTCCCCGCTTTCCTTGTTTTTATTATTTCCCTTCAGTTTCAATTGCATCTCTAATATCTCCTATTACCATTATCAGACTAATGACTTCTCTCCTACACGGACAAAAAAAGACAAATCAAGTCTACCCAAGGAATTTTAAAACCTAAAACCTGTGCATCCTTAATATTCAACTGCTGACTGACATACCAAAAATGAAAGTAAAACAAACATTTATGAAATTAAAACAAAAATTTCAATTAAATATACCAGCTTACTGCTACAAAAGTCTCCTGAAAAAAAAATTTCAAAATTTGACTTGGAAAAGCTCAGGTTAAGCACACATAATAGATTCTTCTTCAATACCTGTTCCACTTTTCCTTCTTGAAAGGCAAGAACTCGTGTGGCATTTTTAAACTCCGCATATCTGCTAACATTTGACTTAATGAGAAGGTCAATTAACAGACCTCGGGAATAAAGCAGCTGCACAATAAACAAAAATAACACAGTGAGTAAAGAGAAAGAAGCACTTCCATCCACAGAAAATAGTAATTTCAGGAGTAAGAGTAAACATTTGTAAATTATTTTCTATACTATTTAGTTACACACAATGAACTAAAAAGCATATTCAAAACAAAATTAACTGGAGAAACCACAGAGACATAGAAAGATCATCACAGGAGATAAGGTTTCAGCCTGCTGTTCATCTTATTTTATTAGTTTGGGAGTTATTCCACTTCTATTAAAGTTAATCAGGGTTCTCAAAGATATAAGAGAACAATGGGACGGAGTTCTAGGTAATTTTTTCCTTTCTATTCCCTTCAATGTTTATCACTGGACAGTGTTAATCATATTTAAAGATTGTGCATAGCAATCTACATGGATATATTTGACATTGTCTGACATTTTGTAAAAAAAAAAAAAAAAGTTAAGTACTGAATTTTGGGAAAAGAAGTATATAGCGTTAAGCACAGGAAAAAAAATCCATTTAATTTGAATTTGCAAGGACATGCACATACACTACAGAGTAGCAGAAAGACAGGTTTTTGATCTTAAATTGTATGATAAATATGTCAAATTGTAGTATCTTCTGACTAAAATCAAACAAGCAATTGAAGGGAATAGCAAAAATAGTTGCTACATTCAACTTTGATGTTATGGACTAGGTGTAGTTTTTTTTTAAAAAAAATACAATTTATTGCAAATCAGTTTTTCATTCAGCTGAGAACTAAAAATGGTACATTATATTTTAACAGACTGACAGTGAGAAGAACACAGGAAAATCTATCTAAAAGAGGTGAACATACCTAATAGAAAAATTACTTTTCATCTTAATAATATCAAATATCTACATTTAAATTAGCTATAGGTAGCATTTCAGCCCACCATACACTAAGATTATAAACGTCTCAGCATTTAAAACGAAGTAAGCGTACTTGTACGAAAAGTCATGAAGTTCCTACCTTGGAAACTAAATCAATATTAAACCTTCTGCCTTCTCTAACAATTTGTGAATAGGTAATTTTCTTTGGTTCTTGGGCAGAATTTTCTGAGGGTGCAGCTTCTGTTTTCCCCACACGCGAATCGGACTCGCCTGAAGCTGCGTTAGGAGAACTTCCACCCTCTGAGGTTATTTCTGTTTCACCGCCTTCTGTTGCACTTGCTGGGTCACTGCTTGCAGCCTTTTCTGGCAAGGTGTTTTCCATAGGAATGGTCTCCTTTTCCAACTCCTGAGCAGCCCCCTCGGCACCAGAAGTTGCAAAGAGAGGCAGCTTTGACAAAGCTCCAGCTTCTTCAACATCTTCTGCTGAATCCTGACTGATTGAAAACATACGGGGAAGGAGAAGGGTGGGGAGGAAAAAGAAAAAAAGAAGGACTTTAAAATTATCTTAAAAACTTGTTTAAACTTTTGAGTTAGCACCAGCAATGGAAACATCGGCCTTTTGGTGAAAATACTTTACCCTGGTCAAAAGGGGTGTCACCAGCTAGACAGTTCTGGATTTCTGATTGTAAAGCTAGCGCTGAAGGCGAGTACTGGAGGGAGGGTGTGGGCAGGAATGAAAAAACTTGTGTGTTCTTTTTTTACATAGAATCCATAAATTCGGCTTAATACGAAAAAACAAAATTCTACACATTACGCAGCTATATAAACAAAGAAATCTAGTTTAAATGTGCAGTTTGATTGTCTTTCTTGCAGATAAAAATCTTTAAAATTAAACTACAAAAAGACATTCGAGTTACAAGCCAAGACTTTTTGAAACCAAGTTCACTGAAGGAAACAGAATTGCCAGGTATGACTGAGACTACTTTGCATAGTAAAATAGTCTAAATAGTCTAATATAGCAAGTCTTCTAGAGAAACACAGAATTTTGAACTGAAGCTCAGATTCATATTAGATTAAAAAGTTTATTTTTCAGACTCTGATCTTACATTCTGAGCAGCAACCATAAAGAACAGCAGTAAAGAATGGTGTATTTGCATAGCTTTTTAATAAGGTACTAGAGTTCATAAGTTTAACCACGCACCAACCAATTATCAGCAGAATACATGTATTACATTATTTTCACTTTTACTAACTTTTTGCAATCTTAGATTTATTGCACACGTGGTGAATCTGCGCATAGTTCTGATTAATTCCTAATGTGCTTATGGTGAAGGCAGGCAGTCAAAGGGAGGGATATTACCACACCCAAGTATTCCATACAGTCCATTTCCTTTTCATAATGATACCATTCTTTAATATTCCTCTTAAAAAGCAGACCTCCACTTTTAATCTCATCTACCCTTTTTATCTGAACTTCAATGACATCTACCTTAGAAACTCGTACTTTTGAACTTCCAATTTTAGTTTATACTACCAGCTGAGATGAATCAAATCAGTGTCATTGTAAGTGAAAGGAGTCCAGCAATAATTTCACACTGTCTTTTAATCTTCATACCACAAGCCATTAATGCACTGTATAAACAATTTAATCTCAGCAGAAAACTAATGAACTATGATTTTTAAGGTGACCTGCAAATGTACAGTATTGAATTTCAGTAACTATCTAGATGGTTAAAATTCACAGAGCAGCAAGGAATTATGTGGCACTCTTATAAAAATGTTCCTTCACTCATTGGCAGCTGTAGAGATGGAAGTGGGGGGAGAAATTTTGGTTCAAGTCATAAAAAGAAAGAAAAATTCTGCCTCCTTTAAAGGGTTTATCTCCTTATGATCTCAGGGGCTACTGAAAGCAAGAGTTTGGTGCGAGCCTGGTGCACAACCCTCAGAAAGCACTTACGAATGGGACATGATACAGCCCTGGGAAGTACAAGAACTGCTGGAAGGAAACGGTAATAAGCACAGTCAGGTTCTGCAGATTCATTATTTATGTTTCTTTATACTGCGTACATTAAATACATGTAGAGTAGCAAAGAAAAAAATAAATACTGTGTCAAATGTTTCTAAAAAAAAATTAACACAACTGCCTCTCTTCCATTTCAGGGAGCAAGAGGGAGTCGGTTTGGTTTAGCAATGCAGAATGCTGTGTAAACAGACCAAAACAACCTATTGTCATTAGCATAATCACTAAAAATTAAGCTTTTATTTCGGCTTCTCTGAAGCTTTATAGGACACAATGCAAAGTCAGGACAAGCTTTTTCCTCCTACCTTTACACAATCTGACTGCACAGAACAAGCTCATTTTAAACATACATATATATATTTTCTTAATCATCGAAGTAAAACTTGGATTTGCAATGCATTTTTGTCTTTTTTTCTGTATCAATCTGAAACACAGTACAACAGAAATGTTACATTTGCAGATTTTAAAATTAATCTTACATTTTTAAACCAAAGTCAATTCCTACTTAATGAATACGTAAATCTGTATGATTTGCAGCTCTACCCACTTTATAATGGAAACCTAAGAAACATACATAATCTAAATTCATGACACCTTTCCTATAGGAACAAATATCCTTGAATAATGGAACAAGTGTCTATAAAATCACTGAAATTGAACTTTTGTGCAGACAATTCTTCTCCTAATTCAGAAAAAAAATAATACATCTGCAGACAAATTGTTGTGTAAATTTAGAATATTATCTTCTACCATTCATCAATTAATGGTACTAACAAAGGAATATCTTAAAATGAATGTGTCTTATTAATGCCTTGTAACAGCAACCCCTTCAGATAGGTCAAATGAAAAATTGCCAACCAGCTGGTTAATTTATTCAGCACAGGTGTTCACTATTTATTTTTCAGCCATTTGCCTTTTTTCAATACAGCTTGTTGTAGACACAGTATTCTTTTCCTTTGATGGATGCACTTTGTTCTAAGGCCATTCATTTCAGATTTGCACCGTGTATATTATACTGCTACCCAGCTGTTTATTCTTTCAAAATAAATGTTTAATGGTTACTTCATAGGAGTTATAAAAGTTAAGCAAAAACAACAGAATCTAGCCAGAATGTGTAAATTGTCAGAAACACAATAATTGACTCTCTCAAAAAGTTTTAAGTTAATTTGGCAAACTTTTTTTTTTTGATAGTTTTATTAGTCTTACAGTTCTTTGTTGTATTTTTTTTTCTCCCATGATAAATGGAAGACAGTATTACACTGCCAGATTAAATTAAAAGCACTGTTAAAACATGAAGATCCAACTAGAATGCTCACTTCCAAAAAACTGCAACTCATTCCTGCTGGGGGACTCTCCTCTGAGCCAGCCATGAGTCTGTATCACCTCTTCAGTGACAGTCTTCTTAGGGATGCAAAGCTAAGAGACTATGAATCTTTTAGCCTTATTTAATATTGGTTCTGAATAACATTCATTAACACAATAATACTAAAGTATTATATTGACATTGCTTTAAATCAAACATAACATTTTACCCACAGTATGGTCAAGCAGCCATTACTATGCAACGCAGCTGTATTCTGTAACCTTCAGATGGTGTTACTCTAATTCTTACATTATATTATTTCTACTAATTGCGAAAGAAATAAATATTTCTATACGAATATCTGCCAGTGTTTCACTCAACTACCTATGGTATCATCTAAGAAACTCAAGGTTAAACTTTAAACTACTATTTGAATAAACCTTTCAGGAAATCATAATAATTCAATAATTCAGTGCAAAACCTGTAAGATACAAAAATAATAAACAGAGAGAAATATTTCAGTTTTCAATTGAGGCCCACGCAATTTCCATTCATTATTACTATGCTTAAGTACTATTTGAGACTATTGCTTAACCAAGATACTTTTAGATACCTTTAGATACTTTTAGATAACAAGGCTGCTGAAGGAATATTCAAATGCTGCAACCTGACAAGGTAGCATAGGAAGAATCTTCCTATGGAATTACCTTCAATGAAGTTTGGTAATTTCAACAGAAGAGCAAGGACTCCTACTGAAATTTTGCAATTCTTAGTTTTCTTTTAAAGGAAGCATGTCAGGCTGCTGGCAATGAAAAGCTTAAAGCCAAGTAAATGTAATCATCTATCTGTGACATGGAAAATTATTTATGTATTTCCATATTGGTACTTACTTGCTAAAACAGAAATCTTCTACATGTTCAATAGTTTTATCTGAGTTGTTTAGCAAAATAACTTCTTCATTCTCAAGGATCAGTTTTCTCCAGTCTTCACACTCATCATTAACTTCAGTTTTCTGCTTAAAAGAAAAATTATGAAATTGCAAATTTATCCTGCACTATTTTTAGACTATAAATCTCTATCTTTCCATGAGATTCAAAATGATTTTTCTTTTAACAATTCTATATTTTTTCTTTAAAGACTATATAAAAATAATTAGGGCTGGTCACTTCACTGTAGTATGTCAATATTTTCACTACATTATTAGCTCAATTAATTTGAAAATGCAGCATTAAATGAAATTCAAGTTTTAGTAGAAACTAAAATACGGCCCAGTAAAATATAGGTTTGTCACAGCCAGGTTAGTTCCAAAATCTGAGCTAAGTTTCTTTGAATAGCGTGAAATAAAACGATCTGAGTATTACACAAGTCTCAAATATAGGATACTTGGTGTCATTTAGTCATCAAATACTAGTTTTCAATACTGTAAAATATAACAGATATACAGCAGTTCTACTCTAGTGTCAATAGTTATCCAACAGATGGGAATACTAAGCATATATCCAACATATGCCTTATATATGACATCCAATATATAGGGATATTAAGCAGTCTCATTTTTCAACCTACCTTCTCACGTTGAAGAATGTTAATAGCAGTAATTTGGGAATATATATATATATATATTTACCTGTTTTTCTTTAATCCAGGACAATAATCCTGAAAAGCTAAAGCTGGCCCAGTTTCCACCATAGTAATTTTTCCTGCAAAGAAAAAAACAACAATGCAACATAAAACTTCAGAAAACTTGAAACAGAGCTTTTTCAATTGTTTTTCAGATTTTTTAAAAAACTTAAATTCAAACATTTTCAGCGATAAATTTTACGTGTGCCGAACATGCAAGTTGGAATAATGCTTTTCAAAAATTTCAGTCAGATACAGAATGTAAGATGTAGAATTTCCATTTTCATCCACAGCACGGCGATGAGATTTGGCCCATTTCTGGGGCAGTAAACTGCAGCCTGTCCGGTAGATGTGCAGCGCAGTTATCCCCAGAGAAAGCGCCCTGGGTTCTGCGAGGAGCAGAGGAAGGTGCCCACGGAGCAGGCCCCGGCCCAGCCTGCCCTGCACGCCCGCGCGAACACCCTGCCCGGGGTGTTTCCTGCAGGCAGCACCTGCGCAGCCCCGGGCCCCCCAGCACCCAGCAGCTTGCTTAGGGGCTAACCAGCACCAACAGGGCCCTGCGGCTTCTGCCTGGTGCTGATACAAAAATGGAAATAATTACACCGCATGGCACTTCCTCTCTAAAGTGGATAAGGTTGGGGAATCTCAACATCATTCCCATGAAGTAAGGATGCTTATGCAAACTGAGCTTGGGTCCAGACAGTAGAATCTGCACTTCTCTTCTCTGTTATGTCAAAGATAAATGAACTTCTATTCCTGACAGAACAATTATTATACTTATTAAGAACTGTTTACATTTCCTGGCACGAGCATCTCTAAACCACATGTACTGTAGGTGGAGCCAAAGGAACTGATTTGTACAAAATAATCATATCGTCGTGCATAATTTTCAGTGTATATTTACTACCTTCTGCCTTGAAAATGTTACTTGTTTAAAATTACAGAAAATTAGCAATCATATTGTTCATCAATAAATGGTCTCTGCTTTTCTTTTTTTCATTTTTTTTTCTATCAAGAATTCCCTAGCCATATGATGAACAAATTAGCAAGTTATCATGAATTTCAGATCTTAAATATTTAGTAACTGTAACAGGAAATATAATAGACCAATTACATTTTTCAAAAAATACTAGTGCTTGCAAAAAAAAAAAAAAAAGATACTTTCAGATTTAACTAGATTTAACTTAAATCTCCATTCTCTAAATTATGGATTTTTTTCCATAAAAGTGAAGGATACCAAAAATTAAATGCATATTTAACCTTACACAGTAAAAAAATGTTGAGGGAGCAAGGAGAGCTTTGTGTTTTATAGAATACTGCAGATTGATAAATTCAACAAACTTGAAGATTTCATCGTAACACACTCCTCCATTTCTGAATTGTGGAGCTAAGTGCCATCAAAAATAAATTAAATTCAGGTTGGATTCTACAGTTGAGGCTAGGCTGGTTTTGACAAGGGCTACATGCACTGACAAAGGCTTCATTAAGAGTGTCAGCCCCCTCACAGTACCAGGGGGTGATGCTCTAGCCCATGTTGCTTACTTAGCATATGAAAGACAGATGTCTGCCAAACAATCCTTAATTGTTCCTGACTAGAACCTGACCTGAAAAAGTCTTTCAGCTACTGCAAGGCAACCGTAAGGAACATAAATAGGACATCTTTTGCAGAGACGACAAAATCTGGCATTCACTGAATAAAGGTGGCTTCAAGAACACAATATAGTGCTTAAAGCCATGATCTGGGAGGACTGGACCTATACTTTAAACAAAAAGCATGGCTTTTCCATGCAGTTTAGTTTATGCAGCAATTTATTCATTCTGAGCAGAAGAGATCCATCTGTAGACGTGTTACCAACCAGAAGCTCAGATCTTCTATGAAAAGGAGTTAATATTTATCTCATTATGTGAGTGATAAAGAAGCTTAAAACATGTACATTTGGTATCACATGAAATACGATGCAGTGAGAATTAACTATATTACTGAACCCCTGATTCTTCCAGATTTCAGTCTGCGAAACAGCACCAACAAAAATCTTAAGGTCTATTTAATTATAAATAAGCTATAAACATATAATTAAAGCTTTAACATTCAAAGGTGCACATTAGTTTCTTGTTCCTTCCTGAAATTCCACTGAAAAGACCAACATCCATAAATGATCTGCCACTCCTGGGAATTCTGCCAAATGCAGCCATGAATATTTGCTCTAAGAGAACCTGCAGCTTTAGTTGCCAACCGCCTGGACTATGGAATATAATGTGCTGGCCAGAGCAAGCAAGGCCGCTGATCACACAAACTGAAGAAAACACCTGCATGAAACTGGGGTTCTCTTGCGCCTATACTAATATCGATTTATGCATATTTGGAATATTTCAATTTAATAAACTTTGAGTAAGAGAAATTGCTATACTAACACAGAACTAAAATTATGAAACTTTCTGTGAAATCATTAGACATCCGTAACGCAAACACCCTGTTCAAGTGGATTTTTCTTTGCAGCTGCTTTTGCTTTTGAGCCCCACCGAGGTGGGCCGGCCTTTGCGCCCAGCCCTCCACAGCCCATCGTGGTGCTCCCTCCCTCTGCCCCACCTGGAAAACGAATCACTGCCGTCCTGCCTCTCCCACGGCAGCCGAGCTCCCTTCCAAAGTGATGCTAACAACCTCTCGTATTATCTTCTCCATATACATCAATTTCAAGATTTTTGATCAGCTATGATTTATGATTAGTTATTTACGCTGTGTTACATGATGGATTTTTTTAGAGTTACAATTCAGCTATGCCCGAGAAAGAATGAAAATTCAAAATACGTTGTTATTTCAGCATCCATTTTGAAGCTCTTACAGCATAGTTAAAAATCACTTTTCTACCAGGTTACATTGAACACAGTGTTTCTTCTTTTTCTAAAATATATAGTTACCTAGATGCTATTCACTCAAAGTTTCTCTTGTATCACTTGGATTTTTCTATGAATTTAAGTCACGCTGTTTTTAGTTCAGAATTTTTTTGAATCATGGACTTGTAGTTCAAAAGCAACAGGAAAATTACCTAGGAGAGTTTTGCAAAGTTTTGGAAATGCAGCCCCAGATAGAGTTTTATCTTGGGAAGAAGCTTAAATTTCTCTTCTCCTACATTACCTTATGTATTTTTTCTCAGCTGCTAACACTGTCTTTTTCTATAAACACTTTGAAAAAAAATAACAAATCCTATTCCAGAACATTCCGAAATTGCAAACTCATGCCAGAGTCCAAGCCAGGAGAACCAGGAGAATACTTAGTATTTCCCAGGGAAGACAGACAGTGATTTGAGAAACGGAGCACTTAAGGAAGCATGAGACACACGAGTAAGACTGAACCAAGAGCAGAAAGAGCCTTTCATGCGCCGTGTCTTAAGCCTGCCCTTTAGTACCAGCCACGGAGAAGAGCCAAAGCTGGCCATGTCTGAAGAGAAGCTGCTGATGCTCCACGATTGCTCCCGAGACCTGCCTCAATGTGTCTGTCCTGCACTGGATCTTTCCGAAAGAAGTCTCCTACCATCAGAGTATCTGTCTTTTGCAAAGGGAGTTACTGCCACATTGATTTTAAGGAGCTGAAGACAAAACGACTTTTGTTTCAAAGCCATAAAATTTCATGCACTATCTATTAAGTACACGCTCACATTTATCAGGAATTCCTATTCTTTGTAAGTGTGTGCTAGAGAATAAGTAGCAGCCTAGGAGTTTCCTTGGTGTCCAAAAGAGGCAGTTTAATGCAGGGTTCAGCTCTTGGTATCCTTCAGCTCAACCAAAGGGGCAGCAGTGGCAGTCACTTACATTACGTCACATCCTGGGATATGGACGAGATGAAGGGCAATTATCTCACCCAGCTGAGACTGAAAGTTTGACTCTGCAATAGCTGGGATACAAGTTCATATCCTAGAACAACATTAAAATGGGTTTTTCAAACAAGGTCCAAAAATGCCCAAATTAGGACTTGTTGCCTAAGTTTCCTTTGGAAGCTGAACAATTTCTCTATTTTTCACAGAAGGATCTAAGTTGCCTAATGAGCATCTCATTCCTTGTCTGGTAACTCTCCTTACACAGCAATCTCACCTTACAGAATTGTAGAATAAAAGAGGAGGCTACACAAACCCGTATTATATTTTACGAGCTATATCATATTTTACAAGTTCTGGAAAGACATACACATAGCAAGATGTGGGATGCACTAACAAAGCAAGGATCAAGTGTGTGTGGGTGCCCTGCAAGCTTTTGGATGTTCAGATAAAACATAAATAGAATCCTGGACATGAGGGACACTGACTACTCGCATCATGCAGGGTCAAAAAGCAAGACAGATCAGAGGTGACAAGGAGTGAAGGGACGAGAGGAATAGGCAGAACAAATTTGGCACAAAAGAGCAGTTAAAAACATCCACATCGGGGTTTAAACTTTACATGAACAAAGAAATAAGTCAGTGAGGAAAGATGTATGCAATTTAACTATACAAATGCTGTACTCTAGATTCAGAAAATCAAATTGAAAATGTAGCTAAGTGCAGCTCCCTCTAATCCTCTGTATATTCATTCATCAAACTCGAATATACCTAATTACAAGAAAATAACAGGCAAAAAACTGCAAATAGGGACCATACCAAACCAGGAGGAGGAAGCCCCATGCCTATGAACCATTACTACGGGAGGTACATTCACTTACAGGAATCAACTTCTAGTCTTGATCTACCCTCCTTTAGCAACTTCCACTTTAAACTAAGTGCTGATCTCCACATTTTAAATTGCAAATTACTTTTCTAAATCACTTAACATCTATCCTTGAAATTTCACATGTCAACAGCTCATTAATATCTACAGTAAATGCAGCTCTCTGAAAAGAACCACAGATTTTACATTTATTGAGACAGATCGCTGGCCCAGAGAAACAGAGCTCCTTCAATTACTATTTGGCAGAAGCTAACTCCAGTTCAAAATGCGTCTGAAGGAATTTATGGCAACACTGCACTGAAGTGACTATTTGGAATAAGATAAGCTACTGTGGATGGTGATGCTTGGACAGTGTTTATAAATCAAACCTAGAACGTTGTAGTTTGTAATAGGCCACTTCAAAACTATCTGCCATAATCACCTATGTGGTATATTATGATGAATGCAAACATGTGTGGAGATGGGAAGTAATACAATGAGATCGTTGTGATCATGAGGGCAAGAAAACCACAAAAATTCTTTATCTATATACATTTTCCGTAGCTTATATCTAATTAACCCAGATATTTGCAAAGCACAAATGACAGAAAGTCATCAAAATAGTACAGCTAGCACAAAGAAGTATTTCAGCAACCTCAAATGTGTCTTTTGCAATTTGTGTTCCTTCAGAAAGGGATCACAAACAGTTTAAAAAGTATTAATCTGAATAGCAGCAGGGTTTTTTTGTATCAATTTTCAATTATTCTATTAGTTTGATAAATTTGAAAATTCATCTAAAAATGAATACATTGTAATAAATAAAACTAAAACATTTTAATTCAGTCAAATTGTTAGGAGGCTTGCCAGAGATCCAATATTTCATTTAAAATTCAAATGACATCAATGCTGTCAAATTTCCCCCATTTTGTTTTTTATTTTTTTATTTTTTTTTGCAAGGGTATTAACTTACTTAAAAAAAAAAAAAAAAAAAAAGCAGATGGCAACTGAAATGTTTGTCTATTTATGGAAGGTTTTGTACAGTATAAACATTTTCATTTTTTGCCAAGATCTGGCTTGTAGACTGCGAATCAGTGAGCACATACACCAATTAAAACAGCACCCATTAATGTAAATGAACAAAACCTCTATTGAGAGCACCTTTCCATGACCTAGTAAGCTTAATGCTTTCACAAGAGGTGGAAAATAACTCCACAGGAGAAAGGAATCAAATGTGGAAACTTTCATTTCCCTCACAGAAATAAACCATGTGTGAATGTAAATGAGCATATTTAAGTGAAAACAGTAATAAACAAAATCTGTATGCCACAGTTTTAATTGCCTGCTGATCTGAAGAGCACTTCATCATAGCTAAATAGAGGCATGGAAAGCTCCAGTGGCTAACTGTTACTACGGATTTTGCTAGACAATGGATATGAAAAAAAAGTAATAACAGAATTAGTGGTTCATTCAGTAAAGGCAAAGCAGCTTATTAGTAATATATGCACTTTGGTTAAAAATCTAAACTTAATATTTTATTAATTTTAGATCTACTCAGTCTAAAATCAAGTTTTTAGCATTTTGGAGAGTGATTTAAGAGCTAATTCAACAATTACTGTTCCAAAGTTTTCTTGAAATTAATGTAGCTTTATAGCTGTGCATGAAGGTCTTACATTAACTTCAGTAAGATCTGCTGGACTTGGTCATCCAAGCATTTTTGTTACTGTAGCAGGGTACCTATTAAATGTTGTAAAATTCCACTACTATGTAGACAAGATCTTGAAAGCAGTCTTTGTTTCAACTGAGTCATTGCTTATGCTGAATACAGAGCATCAGGTAATGCCTTGTTTTGTGCCATCTCCTTGAGATGTGAAATACCAGAAGTAGCCCATCTAAGGACTCTTTTTTTTGTAGCTTCAAGAGTTTAGTCTCACGGAGACTGAAGACTTATTAAGATAAATTCCTAATCCAAACTCTGTCTTCCTGACAAAAAATATTTGTTCTGGAGTGCCCCACCTGTTCTCACTTCAGTCCAGGACACGCAGCCAGAGGTTCATATGGAAAGTCAAGAGCCAACTGAGCAACTGCAAATCGTATTTTAGGCAAACTAATTGAGCTAGTCTTGTAAGGTTTGAACTTGCGAAGTATTTCCATTCAGAAATAAACATATATTAAAATGATGGGACCTTTTAAGGGCAGGGCACAAAACAGATTGCAGAGGCTTAATCTTGAAATAATGCAGTTCAGAGAAACTCAGCAAATTTCAGCATAAAACACTGGCAAAACTGAAAACACATATACTGGCTGCAGCAGAAGTCTCTAAACCCAGGTGCTGCATACACATGTGCATGTCACAGGAACCTGCACAGAAAGGCAAGAACTCAAAAATAGAACAATAAGCTACACTGGTAATTTCTGGCAATCCAGCTAACAAGCAGAACATTTGAGCTCACAGCATTCTTGTTACTACCACTTCAAACCACATGTTTTTACCTAAAAAACCACATGTTTTTACCATTTTTCAAACCACACTATTTACCTAAAATCTGCAAGTATAAACTAGACAAGAGCAAACAGGCTTCCTGAAACCAGCCTCCACATGGACTGTTACTGGTTGTTAACAAAGTTATAATTTTACAGTTAAATATTAGTCAATATATCAATAGTCAATATTAGTCAATATCAGTCAATATACTTATTTACTTCATATTGCATTTGTTATCTTCTAGACAAACACAGAGAGTAAAAAAATCTCCCTAGTAGCGATCAAGATTGTCTCAAAGAGCTGAAGGAAACCCTCAGTGGTAGATGGGAATTTTAACAATTTACTTTGGTCAGCTGACGCTCCAGAATTGGATCTCAAGAATACCTCAAAAGCTGAAGTTCTAGGTGCAGTCATGAGTACATGTACAGTGCTGAGCAGGTGTACAAAGAAGCTGAGGTTCAACCACCAAATAGCCTGTTTTGTTTCTAAACAACAGTATGCATCATGCTGTACCATTAAAAAGTTTATCTACAAAAACTGTTCTAATAGCTTTGGTAGGTTGCTGAAGAAAAGTGAGATACTAGACTCTTAAAAGGGTGCCACAAATCAGCTGATTTCAGTGGTATTCTGCAAAATGATTTTGCTTGGGATAGGCAGAATGTCATCTCCGGTTCATGCCCTGCATGCCCTGATTAATCAGGAAAATATTTAATGATAATCCATTTAAATGCAAAAAAAAAAAAAAAAAAAACACCTAATTAAAACACTTTTATTAACCTCTCTATCCATTGAGAACTGATAAAAATTGGATGCTGGTGAAACATTTAACCATTAGAAGATTACATCTCAGTTAAATTCTCAGACCAACAGAATGGGATAATTACTGTCAGAAACCATAACAAGGGGAACCTGTAATCATCTGTATGAAGGAAAGACAAATCAGCGTCATCCTTGAGCACAGTTATGTCCCAAATTAGTAGCTAACACTCAAAAATTGCCTTCTTTACAGAGGAGAACAATACAAAAATAAATAAAATTTAAATATTAAAAATTTATTAAATATGAAAAAAATAAATTGTTTAGGGGAAGCCTAAAAATAAGGCATATTAAGCATACATAAGCTTAAGTATGCTTAATGCCACATGAACGTAGAACACAGACATGTGTATACAGCCACATTCCCAACCATATGAAATATTATATGTTATAGGAATAACTTACGAATCAACATGAAGAACTCTCTGGCCACTTCTGGAACATGCAGCTGCAATGATAGACTCAGGCAAACCTGAAAGGACATACGTCAAGTTTTAAAATTTAGTACACTAAGATGCATTAACAAATGAAACAAAATCAGAGATGAGTCAGTAAAAAGCAAATAAAACAACGAAAAAAAAAGAATACATAATGCAATATGTTAAAGCTTACTGGACGATTATTTACTACTAATAAAGAATAGAAGCTCTTACATTGTACTTGATATCCCATTAAAATTTAAGACTCTTACTGACAAGGGAAAAAAAATTAAATGGTTTAGCTAGCTTTATTACTCCTGGAACCTGAAAAGCAGTCTGGAAAGCATCTAGCAAGGCTTAAATATATGCAAACACAGTGTCATGATCTCTTTAAGCCCAAGACGACAATGCTACCATCAGCATAAAAAGGTTAACATCTCTGTCTTTGACCATTCCTGCCCTTCTTTCATGAGATGCCAATGGTTGGCTTGCAGTTGGTCCATGATGTGAATTCTGTTTCTAAGAGTTACTATTTTGACGGATTAAAAAGAGGGGAAAAAAAAAAAAAAAGCTTTCTTAACCAGCAAAACAGAAGACATTGCAATAGTCTACTGCTTCGACATGGATATCTGTAGCACAGAAGTAACATCAGAACAGTTTTATTGGTTCCAAGGACACCCACTCCACAACCCAGACAGGTCTATTGGTAGCAGTCATTTCAAAGGGGGTGGGATGTGATAGTTTTTGTAGGAAACAGGACATCAGACGTTTTCTACTCTTTAAGATGCCACAAAGTGTTCTGATCACCCTGTTTCAGAGGTTGCGCTTGTGCTGTACATTACACGGTTACTTACAGCAGGTAGGGAAGCCGGAAGTTCTAACACGACACCAAGACTTCCAAATCAGGACAATCAATTCAGTAATTGGCAGGATGCATATGGTTTATATGTTGATATGCTCATGTAATTTTTGACAGGCAAAACAGTGATATGTTAAATATGACTCATATGAACACCTCAACTAACTTCAGAATGAAGACCATCTAAAATGAATATATTTTATGGTAAAGGACTATGCCTTGTATTTTATTTTAAATGGCTCTGATAAAATCTTATTTAAAGTTCTTTGAAGTAAGAACACAAAAGACTGTTTCTTTGTTATTAATAACCTATCATACTTCTGACAAAGATAAGATACCTAGCAGGACCACACGCTTAGGGCTGTCATGAGATCCTGGCTACACACAGCCTTCTTTACGTGAAAGCAGCTCTGCCTTCAGCTGGCCTCCCGAGCGTTGGCATGAATGTTTCATTTCTCTGCATCAATCAACTATTTGGTTTAACTGAATCTACGATTAACATTTTATTTGTAGCTCCTCAAAGAGAAAAATATTTTCTTTTCCTTTTTTGGACACAGAGAATATTATTCTAGAAATGCAATCGAGAAGCTTGTTTCTCCTTCCACACTGATAAAAGCCACTGAGAACACATAACATCCCAGTGCTGCCTGGCTGAGCGGGCTTGGAGTTATAGCTACCAGGGCATAACAGATTGCTCTAAACTCGATCCAATTGATACTATGTTGGAGGTTTGTTCTTCCATTAACCTTGGATGAAATTGTTCCCTGAATTAGCTTCCTCACTCTTGAAAGCTGGCATCAATTTTCTTCTGCAACCCTTTGCTTCTGAGGTACTGTGGTCCCTGGAATACCCACAGGCAGCAGAGTGAGAAAGTGTAAGAAAGGTGATGGCCATGATCTGAGCTGCTGGAGAGGCTCTTAGAACCACCTGATGGAGCAAAGCACCACTTATTCTTATGTGACGCAGTCTCGGGAAACAAAATAAGACTGTGCCATTGCCACCTATGAATCCTGTTCTCCATCTGAAATAAAATCACAGAGGAAAAAAGGCAGCTTCACCAAATGCAAAATACTCCAAAATGTGATCTGGACTGCGTGCTTGCATGAACTTTGGCATTCCACTGACAGTGGTCTGAAAACTTTAAACTGAAATATATTTAATCTTTGAAATGCTTTTAAGGCCTCAAAAGAGGGCTGAGCAGGTTCCAAAACTTCTGGTTCCTAGTTGGGTTGAGGATAATGATTTATTGCTGCTTTTATCCAACTGCAGGATAAAGGCTATGTCCATAAAATTGGTTCTGAAGTTACATTTACGTCTAATGATCAAGTAGAATTGGACATCTCTCTCTCACGAAAGATGACTCTAAAATCTCTTGCCATTCATTCCTTTTTGCGGGCCAGCTTGCGGTTTTGCTAGCCTAAGGGATGAAGGACTTGGTGTTATAACATATGCCACTCATGATGCTTATTCTTTTTGAACAGATAGTTGAATATCCCTCCAACAATTTAGAACAAAGAACAGCAAGACCTAAATGAGATGTAGATAAATATAGGTATATTTCCTTCTATCTGTATGAAGCGCTGAAAACCACTGCACCAGATTCCAGGGCTACACCAAAAACAGCTGCTGCACCAGAAGCAAGTGATCCAGCAAGTGGACAGTATAAACATTAGGTTTATCACAGGCTTTCATGAAGAGCAGAGCCCACTCTGACTGCATTACTGTTTGCTGCCACTTCTCCAAGCACAATCTTCTTAAACTCTGTAACAGGCAGATTAATCTCAACAGCTACTGCACATGCAGCCACCGCAAACTGACCTTACAGACCTCTGTCTGGTTGTTACTAAGCAAAATTCTGATCAAACTTCTCATCAAACTCTGATCGGGGTAAGCTCTATTTACATGCATTTTTGTTTCTCCTCTATGAAGCAAAATGCAATTTCAAAATCATGAATGATAATGCATTTTAGAAGTAAGTACAAGAAACAAGTATTAGCTCTGCATTATATAGTTATCAAAATATCGGGTGAAATTTTAGTTTTAATTCCCCAAAATGAAAGTTGAAGATAACTGCTAAACCAGACAGAAGAGAACTGCTAAGTCCTTTTCTTGAGCTTTACAAAGCTTTGAAAAGAAGTGGCATTTTAAATAAAACAGTTATAACTGACTTCTGTGAAATCCAAAATTAATTTTCAGACTTACATATTGTATCTCTTACAGTTAGCAGCCATCCACAACACTTTAATAATGCACTGCCTCTTGGAGCGACCTCAAATGGATACATTAAATGCCCCAAACAGTTTATACACTGAACAGCTGTGTATGCACAGAAGCATCTCAGTTCCTGATTTCTCCCTGAAAACTATTTTCCAGTCATCTAGTTGATATGCTTTTACTGAACGACATGAGCTTCTTGTTGAAAAAGGTTTAAATGTTTAATTTGCTTTGCTCTATCTAATAAATAAATCACAAGTGGCTTTTCCATAATACAAAATGTTGAGGGGAAATATATTGAGAACGTAGGATAGAGACAATTTCCAAACAGCAATCTCGTTGAGTCAGACCAACTGTAATAAATTTTGTTTGTATCTGAACTTTTAAGCAGGGAACAGCAGCTGGT
Organism: Tinamus guttatus; assembly: GCF_059628265.1. Lineage (NCBI taxonomy): Eukaryota > Metazoa > Chordata > Aves > Tinamiformes > Tinamidae > Tinamus > Tinamus guttatus. The sequence goes on along the minus strand of NW_028288821.1, from coordinate 12,662,320 downwards.
TCGGGGAGGCTCACTAGATACTGCAGAATACCTGTGCACAATGCAAAACATGGAAGCTCGCGGTTGGTGCAAGTAGAGGGTACTTAGAAAAGAGACCAGGCAGACACGTCTTGTCCAGATAAAAATTCGAGTACCTAATTTGTGATTAAAATCATGCTCAAACAAAAGTGTTGTCTGAGGGGCATAGAGAGGAAGAAAAAAAACAACTAATCAATACCAGAATATGTATTCTGAATTTGACTACACACACACAAAAAACCCAGAAAATTAAAAATTATCAAAGATATGAGAAAAGCAAGTATACCTGAGATGTCAATAACAACATGAATAGGATACAATCCTAGCAATATTAGAAATTCACATAAAAAATACATATCACTGCATGAATCTGCAGTGTATTACCTATATATTTTTGCTTGAATCAAGGTAATAGATTAAAACTACTACCTGTTTTGGGCAGGCCACTTTGTCAACTATAGGTAAAAGCATATTTATTTAAGGTAAGAAATTCTTTTTACTTGAAAGGCACAGCAGGTTTATTTTCTCAACCAGAGGAATACTCTTCAGTATAAAAGATAATTTTCAAACAAGTAATTTGAAACTTATCTATTAAAGTCAAAAACAAGTGAAATCCAGAAGACTTCATAGTGTCTTCAAGAAAAAAATGTAATTGTGTTAAAAAATGGGTGCTCGGGAGCAGATTTCTCTAGCACATGCTAGACCTGTGAGAGTCTGATCTTTGCCTTACATGACAATCCATTACTAATATCCGTTACTAAGTTTTATTTTAACCCAAATCCTTTAGTGTCTTCATCTTTCACTTCCTTTTCTGTCTCATTACAGAGACAGAAACTCTGCCTTCCTCCTTCCCTACACATTGTTTAAGTATTTCATAAAAGAGTTTTTAAGAGGATTTAAAGGGTTTAAAGAGTTGGTGCTGCCAACTTTATTACTAGTGCTTTGACTGGCTCTAGAGCAACCCCAGGGCACCAGTGACTTAAGAAGAGACAAGTCCTTGTAGCAGGATGGAATTAACATCCTCGTACCAGTGCAATGATGTTGATGTTTTCTCCTGCAAACAGACAAATACCTATTTTAGACATGGATTCAGACTGAAATTCAAAGTACTCTGCTGAGATTTTTCTAAAGTAGTTTTTCAGGCTCCACATGCAGACAACCTACTGTATACATTTAATAGCAACGCCACCGGAGCCCAGGCGAAGAAACAAAAAACAGTGGACTGAGAAAGAGAGCAAAAAAGGTTACTGTACAGTGAGTCTCCCTACCAGGAGGGCAAGGAACATTTCACAGTATTTGAGCCAGAATCCCATCTGAGATACCAGCAAGAGTCCAAATCCCCAAGGCTGTCACAGCAATTCTGCTATACAAGAAAACTCAAGAGCAGGCAGGCCCAAAAACAAGCACGCAATTTGAGTCAGGTTAAGAAAATCTGGTGAGAAGGTAAAGGTACATTTATACTTGGAGGATATTTAAAAAAAAAAAAAAAGTGAGAGAGAAGGCAGAATGGAAAAAAAAAGATGTGTGTCTGATGCTTCCATACATAGATAATAAGTTATTTGTAAATAGAAATTTTAATGCGAGTCTCCTGCCTACTTAGTAATGCTACTATTCAGTGTTAAAAAAAAAAAATTCTTTATCAGGCTTTCCAGCTACCTTTTCTTCTATACTTCTAGACAGCTGCTGATGTTAAATGGAGACTTACATAAGGTAGTGTAACCAAAATTTCAACACAGAAGATGCATTAGAAAATATTTTAGGCAGATTCTAAAAATATCTTGCAGTCACAAAAACATTAGGAATTGTTCGTTTTTCAAAATTATGTTTTAAATCAGAATCTCTAACTTTCAGCAGCATAATTCACATACTTAATATTTAGATAAGTTTTTCATCATTATATTTTTTAAATTATATTAGTATTTGGAAATGAATTTTCCTAGTACTATGCTTATATAAGATAAACAGAAAGTACTTACACCACAGAACAATAAATAATAGATTCCCCTGACAGGACTTTGATGACCTAGCAAAGCCCGAGTGCTTTCAGCCAAAATCATATGAAACCATAAATCACTCTTTATTTTATAGAATATTTCAAAATGGATTCCTGCTTTCTACCTTGAAAGTCATTTCATGTGTTATTTATAACCAGTGAAGACCAGAATGGAAGGAAAATTGCATAGAACTAGAAAATTTACTGTGACTGCTTTTATAAAGAATAACTCCTTTTAGAAAAAAAATAAGAGTTACTGGCAGGCAAACTTGTGAATACAGCCACCTTTTAAAGAGTAACACCCTTTATTTTACAGCTTCACCGTAAGCTAGTAGAGGCTTCCTGTAATATCAGAGACAAGTTGAAAACTGAATTAAAATGGAATATAATCGAAGCAACTGCAGAAACACAAAGTTAAGGGTAACTCTGCATGCTTATCCACACAACTAAGGTAAGTACGTACAGACATATGATAAATCTTCGCGCTTACAGTGATTTCTGCCATAAATTAAACGCTGCTGAATATTTTGCCTTTGAATTTTCCTGCATGGTAATTGTCTAAAGACAAAAAACATACATTTAGTTTTTAAGAACCTAGACCTAAGTATCATTCTCCTTGCAAAATAGATGTATTTTTTCTTGAGATAGTTACCAAAGAACTCATAATGTTCTCTTCCTAAACATGTACTAGCATTTCAATACCTACACTTACTGAAAAAAATAACCTTATAAAATCTTATCAATAACAAACCGACACAACTATTGCCCACTTAAACAAGCGTTTGGGACATCGGCCTTCCCAAACTAGGTACCACTGACTGTTAGATAAATAGACTTCATTGACTATTGCTTTCCAAAGACTAGACTTTCTGAAATATCCAAACTACTTTGTAGATTAAAGATACCTGTGAACAAGCTACTTTGTGAGAGAAATATCCAATAAAGCCATTTATGTTTGGGTAGAGAGTAACTTGACCATAGCACCATATTAAAAAGCAGGGATTTGACAGTCTTCAAGGGGGGTTACTGGGAGGATTGGGAGGAGAAAGACAGAAGATAAAGATGACTTAAATGCTTTAACATAAAAGAACAGGATCAAAAACAATGCTAAAATTTATTTTTAATTCTCACATTTTATTTTCACTGGAAATTTAAGATACGAATGGTTGTATATCATACGCTTGTTTAGTTTTCTTTAAAACCTTGAATGCAGCTTCCACGATTTTAATTAAAATCTTGTTACTGGATCATAAAGCCATTAAATAGGACTAGTATTTTTGTGCAATACACAATACACAAAAATACTTGTGCACTATCTTGCTACAAAAGTGTTTTCATAAGACAATGTTTAATCTGGGATAAGTAAAAAAGTACTTTCTTCAGTAAGTGAATTTACTTTTATCGGGGAAATATCAAGGTACTAATTTAACATAAGCATTATGTTAAGTGGAGCACTGATGAGTAAAATTTCACATGAGGTTTCATTTTCATTAAGCTCACTACAGGGAAACAGTTAAACGAGCCTGAAATAAGGAAAAAAAAGATCAAATATAATGTTACCATTCAACCTAATCACTAAAATTAACCGATACACAAATTATAAAACTGGAAAAAGGCCACACGTGCAGAAAAGAAAGCCATTACTTCTAAACATTTATAAAGATCATTAGCACAATAACAACCCAGTTATTTCTGCGTTCATTACAATTAAATATCCATATGTAGCATGACTATAACATCTGAAAACAGATACTTAAAGACATGGCTAAAATACTTCCTCAGAGTCACTTCTAAAAAGAGGCGATGAATAAAAGCTCTGCTTCACGGCAAGATTTCATACTTAATAATTTTACATAGAAAAGAAATATTCAATCAGCTGTATCAGTCACCATTTACGCATGTACTTTGAAAAAGCAGACGCACAGGAACAACATAATTTTTGTATTTTAGTAATCATTATAAAAAACCTTAGAATTCCTACTAAGAGAACATTGTAGTGAACCAACAGCTCTAAAAAACAAATCCACATCACCACTACCAAGGAGCCGTGTTTCAGGGAGAGAATTTAGCTCAAGGAAATTCTCCCTCCCCGCCATGTATCAGACCTCTAATATTCGAAGCTCACTCCCAATCAGGGAAAGTCACAAGCCCACCTCACGGACAGTAGGACCAAAAGTGCCTCTGATGTTGAGCTTATGGTGTCAGGTGAATACCTAGGAGTGCACAAACTCTTCTGCTTGGGGCATCCTAGCACCAGTCACTCCTTTTTCTCGGGGAGCAGCCAGGCACTTAACACAGGTGTCACACTGCACAGGCGCCACGCGGGAGGGACAAGAAGGATGGCAGGAGGAGCAGGCTGCCGCCGCCGGAATGGCTCGGCTGCCCTGCGCCTCATCCTGCGGCGTCCCGGGGCAAAGGGACGCTGCGTCCTGCCTTCGACAGCAACTACAGAACCTCCCCAGGGGCGTTCTGCCAGGACAGATGGGTTCTACCCCTGCACAAGCACCCAAAAACATAAGCTATGTGTTAGTTACATGATAATAGTCAGCTCTATTCAGGACACGCCACCTTCACTAGCTTCCTTAGCAGCTAGAACAGCTGCTCCAACCACTACTAGCTACTGTTTTCACCTTCTGGTTGCCTTAGGAGGTAAAACAACTAAATAGGTTGACATTGATACTGACAGATTCATAATATCAGTATCACTGGATATGTAAATATGATTTTTTTCCTCACAGTACAAACTGAATTACTCACATGAATCACAATAAGATGCATATATGTTTTAACATTTTGCCCTGTTGGTTTGATACGCCTTTCATTGTGTCTCACTCTTCTTGTGTACCCAAAATCCACAGCTCTGAACACACATGAAAACAAGAGGTTCACTACAGGGCTTTCGTAGTCAATACGCCCAAGAAAAAAAAAACATTTTTGATTAATTCAAATTCAACAGTTGTGAAAATATAATTTTATAATTTCTCACAAATCAGAACTAAATCAGAAGCCCTTTGAGGCTTCTATACCAACTATACCAACACCGAAGGAGACTGCTTTTGACTGGTAAACATTTAACATAGCAAGAAACTTACTTATTCCATTCTAAATGATGTAAAAATAATAAATGAAAGAGGCTTGAATCTGAAGGGCACACCTTAATTTGACAAAGTAATGAATTCAACAAATGGAGTTCCTGATTTCACATGGAAAACAGAAACATTTAAAAGAGTCTTTCTTGCTTTTGTGCTCAGAATACTGCCCTGAGCAGACCTGGGGAGATCTCCATAGAGGCCACCAAGACTTCCTTGTAAATTTGGGGCTACGAACAGTAACGTGTTTTTATTATGTTAGAAAGTAGAGCTCAATGCCAAATTCAAGGCCTTTGGGGTGGGAGGCGGAGGAGGGGGAATCGGGGCTCATCAAGAGCAATTTGGACGAGGCCACTATTGTCCCAGCTCTGTAAAACAGGGATATATTTCAATATACATCTCAGGTGTTTCAATATGTTTCATAATTATGATATACAAGCAGTAAATACGTTACATCTGAAGGAACACTTTAAAGTTTGTCTTGTAGGGACAGTGTCATGGTGTGTGTTCCAGCAAGAGGTTTCAGACCTCATCAATACTTGCTCAATGGGAAACAGGATGAACTTGCACATGACATATAAAGCATGGGCTGTTACAAGATATCCAATACCTCGCAGTTATGTTTTCTCAAATACTCAGTTAACGGTACTTTAAAGAGAGGCCTCAACGATGCAATCATAGAGTTAGGGGAAAAAAAAAAAAAAGAAAGAAAAAAAACTTTGAGAGCTTCATTCTTATACCACGAGAAAGAATAAAAAAAAACCCGCATATATACTGCATACATTAACATCACACTGACTTTAAATCTTCAGAGCCAGTGCAGAAAAGCGACCTTTCAGCTCGACAAGCCAGGAGGCACCACACACCCCAGCAGCAGCAGGCCCAGGCTTCAGTCAGCACCAGGGAGCGGCGGAGCCGCGGGCTGCAGGGGGCTGCAGGGGGCTGCAGGGGGCCGCGGGGGGCTGCAGGGGGCCGCGGGGGGCCGCGGGGGCTGCAGGGACCCAGGGAGCGCCGAGGCGGCTGCCGTGCCCGCCCCAGGCCCGCGGATCTCCACGCGACGCGGCGCAGGACCCGCGCCCACCGCGACCGCCGCCCGCGCGGGGCCGACTCCCCGCGGCACCTCCGCCCCCGGCGCGGCCCGGCCCGGCCCGGCGCCCCCGCCGCGTACCGGTCCCCACGACCACCACGTCAAACTCCGTGGGCAGGTTGTCCGCCATCTTGGGAGGGGCACCGTGACGCGGCTCCCGCCGGCGGAACCGGGCGCGCGGCGGGCGGGGCTTCCCGGGCGGCGCGCGGGGTCTGCTGGGAGCTGTAGTCCCGGCGGCGGGATGCGGCCGGCAGCCAGCGCGACGGAAACCGGCGCAAAACGCGAAAAACACCCGCTTTGCGTGAAAAAACGGCACCTGTGTCGTGGTGACACCCCCACAGCCTCCGCAGGGCAGGATTCACGTTCCTGCGGCGCAGCTGCAAAGTGGCGTTTGTTACTTTAATTAAGATTTTTAGTTTTTGAAGTAATCCTCTGCGGGCGCGGGGAGCTCTCCGGCAGCTCGGCTGCGCCTGCGGCTCCGTCGCAAGCGGCCCCTCTCCTCAGGGCTCAGGAGCCTGATGCAAAACCAGCCCTGCCCTCGGGTTATCCCCGAGTTCCCACCAGCAACTTTCGCTTTATTCCCTGCCACTCACCTTTTCGGGATTTCTATTTACTGCCATTTGCATCTTCAGACCTCTTTGGCCAATCCAATATTAAGTGGAAATGCTCACACCAAAAAATGACTTTGTTCGATGGAGAATGTAAGATTTCGTGGATTTCTTCCTTGGATGGGACCTGGTTTCCTTAGGAAGCTGTACTGTTTACAGCTTTTTCTGCCTATTGGCTGACCTGCTGTTAAGTTTAAAGTCAAATCAGGACAGCTCTGTTTGGCACGAGTTAAACTTTGCAGTATTAGGGGGAAAACAAGGAAGTATTTCCCGTATTATTTTATTGGTGGCACCATTTTAATCAAGCCTTCTTACTCCCCATGTTGAAGACTGATTTTAAAAGTATATTAGTTCATTGATTTTAGTCATTAATTTCATGTCCTTCGTTTTTTATTACCATATGAATTAGATGCTGGACTGAACATTGTTCTGGGCTGCATTTAAGACCTTTCTGTTTTCCTGAACTCTTTAATTAACACGAACTCTCCATTTACAAGCTCCTCGAGCCCTCGCTCGCGCTCCGGTCCTGTTTTACCTTTCGCTGCAGGGTGCGGAGCAGCGAAGGGGGGATCAGGGTGAACCCGGCTGACACAAGGAGCCGCGGGCGGACCCAGCACTGCAAAATAACCAGCACAGGGAAGCTGCGTCGGCATCAAGGACACCATGGAAATCTTGCTTTTTATCTTGCATTTAATGGCTTGAATGGGTTTGATCTCTTGTTATTATTCGTTGTGTATGATTATATTAAAGTCTTAACACCTTAAATCAACAGTAACAGTAAACCAGCCAGCAGCCTGTTAACACCTTGTTACAAGCTCCCTGTTCACATGGTGAAGGAATGGTGAAAATAGCATAAATCAGCTAATGGAAACCAGAGACCCCCTTGCCCCTTCGGTGCTGCCAGGCTTGCCAGAACAGCACAGAAAACAAAATCCTCGCAGGAAACGCCACGCAATGTAATAATACAAAATATGTATCTGTAGACATAAATATCTGGTTAACAGGCTAAAAAAATTATAACAGAAAACCAGTAGTCGTGGATTTAGATATAAAAGTCGTAGGATCTGCTTTGGTGTTCCTTTCACACTTTTAGCTGTTCTACAGGAATTTTGAAGTCACTTCCACTCCGTACCCGCGTCCTGCTCCCCACACTGAAGTTTCCATGTTTTAAACCTCTAACAACAACTACCGATTGCTCCAGATCGCCCGCGATGCAGCAGCACCCCGGCCTACGTGCGCTGGGGAACAAAGTACCCTCCATTGCTTAGGTCTTTTTGTCTTGGAACAGACAAATTCTCCTCTCTCAACCTCCTCTTGCTGAGAGAGGAAATCCTCATGAAAATCTATTTCATTGTGAAAACCTCCTTTATTGTTTAGCATAATTCTAGGGCACTAGAATAAAGCTATTTCATTGTCAATGTCTTACTGTTTCTCAAGTGCTTAAGTATTTATCTCACCACAAACTGCTGTTGTTTGGTTCTGTGAGTTCCTGTTAGCTTCATTCATAAGATGCAATCAGTGCAGTCCCATTTCATGATGACAGCCATTATCCACTGGACCAGAAATTCTTCTTAGCACTATTTATGTGAGAAAAATGATTATTCAGGATCTTTAACTGCTAGGTTTGTCAGCCCCATCCAATGCAGAAATGTTTCCCTCCACTTTGCAGTTTTGATATCAGCAAATGCTAAAGTAAAATATTCAAGTATGAATTATTTTTATGAGAATTTCACGGGCCCTGAGAAAACGTCTTACCATGTTTTTCTCTTTAGCTATTTAATTGCAATGTCATAGTAACAGAGAGCAGCATACCCAATTCTGCATGGATGAATAAGCACATTCAATAAAGAAGATTTAACAGAGTAAATCAAACACTGGATTAAACATTTTCTGCATAACAGACCACAAAATGGGCATTCATTTTACCAATAGATCCTCTACATTAGAAACAAATAGAAACGCACACCAACATAATTAAACTGCATATTCTGTGGCCTGATTGCAGAATTTCCCTGTATTTATTAAACTAGGTCTCATCAATTAGAATTGCCAAAATGCATTCAGGAATGCACACTGACAAGACTAAATGCACTTTTTTACCCTTTATATTAAATATTTGCTTTTCTTTTTTTTAATTAAATAATTCATCAACTTAATTCACAATCGTTTGCATTTCAGCAAAGGTTTCATACAGCATTTATTCTTAATAGTTCAGAAAAACACACGAAAATACCAGGATTCCATATTGGTAGTCTTCAAAACAGTCTTCTTTCTGTGAGCAATTTTTCTTGTGTTTATTTCAAGCAAAACATGTATCTTACAAAAAGCTGATTTTTTGCTTCATAACTTTTATTGTGATTTTCACTTATTCACAGAACTAACAATTTTTTTTTCTTTAAAATCTGTATAGTTAATATCCAACTTTATCAGGATACTTGCAGAAATCTCAGCAAAACTCCAAGAAGTATGCAAGTTTCTTTTTAAATTATTATTATTTCCACAGGTAGCAACGCTGAAGCTCAGGGCCATAGAGAAAGTCAGGATGAATCAGCATTATAATTATGGAGTTCCTAACTCTCCCACAGATCTAGTTTGTGATCATTTCATCAAGCATTTCTTCCTACAAAATCAAAAAGCAGTATTTATTTCATGTTCAGCTTGGTCTTTTTTGGAATGATGATGAATTATACTTTGTTTTTTTTTTAAGTTATATGGTATCTTTATCCTGCAGAGACTCCACATGTGAAATCTCATTGTTTATTTTCTTCCCTCAATGGATACACAATTTAACTCTACTTGTGTACCCGCTGGAATCAGGTTCAGCAGCACAATCTGGCCTGTTAGCTGCTTGAAACATCTCCTGAATAACCTGATTTATCCCAGCTAAATGGCTCATTAGTTCAGGCAGTAGGAAAATGTTTGTGTGTTGCTGAAGTTATGCATGGTTGTCATATAGAGTTTGCTGTTACGCAACTGTCAGTCACTCAAGCATGCACAAACTAGATTGTTCATTAACTGCAGAAACAGCCACTCTATGTTCAAGCATGTTGGGCACAAAATATTTCTCTCAATATTTAAACTCTTTATTCTAAATTTATTCTAATTTCTTTTTTGTTACTGCTGTTTGAAATTTTCCTTTTCCTTGTCTCTGTTTCCAGTAATTACTCTCCATTCCCAACACACCCAATACTTTTGCTTGAGCTTTATTCCTTAAAACCCACGGTGAGGCGTTCAGTTCTGCATTTGTGTTTCACATTATAGCTTTCAGGTTTTCCACATTCTTTAAATGAACATTTGCCTACCAAATCCATGAAAGGGCAGATCACTTGCCCTTGGAACTGGAGACCTACTGAACTACTAGATTCAGAAAAAAATCTTCATTTGGATTGACATAAACCATGATATTTTTGCATTACATGCAATATATGGTGTTAGCTGAGTTTTGAAATTGACTAGATTCCTTCTTTGGTTCTCCTAACAGTGGCTAAAATCACTGCTATAACATGTGCATTTGCACAGCTGTGTGCAGGGTAATTTTTGAATGACTTCGGTGTGTTTGTATAAAAAGATTCTCTCGCCTTCCTGATTTTCATTCTGTGCCATTTTTTTTTCTTGAAAAAAGTGTCTTTTTAGTAAGGCTATTAGATACAGAGATAGAACTGGGTAAACTGTTCTGGAAGTTGAAATGTCAGTGTCTTTCAGAAAAAAAACAAATCCAAAAACCCCAAACTGCTTTGTTCAACTCAGAACAAACTCATCAGGAATTTCTGACAACGCCTTGGGTTTGTACACTGTAATTTTTTAAAGCAATGTGGTCCTCTTCAATAGCTTCCCTCACTTCCCACATGTACTCCAATATGTTCTCTACTCCATCTAAGAGGTCCTTGGGAAGACACAGTATTTCTGGCAGAGGTTTCTGCATGATGTTATAACTCTTTCATTTCAGATTCTTGTTCAAGTGAGTAAAAGAAGATTCAATATATTAGCACTGTGTTATCATTCTGCAAATGAAATTTAAATGGTGCTTGAGAGTATTAGAACTCCCAAGATTGGGAGTTCAAGATTGGTTAGTGAGAGGTCAAAATCGGCTATCTGAGAGAACATTTTCTTTGACGGATACACAAGTTACCCTGGAGCGTGGCACAGCCGCACTGCGTATGTACGAACAAGCCACGGCAGCTCCTGCTCCCCGTTTATCAAAAGGCTGAGGTCAACGCCTCCGGAGTATTGTGTCCAGTTCTGGGCTCCACAGTATGAGAGGGATGTGGAGCTGCTGGAGAGAGTCCAGCGCAGGGCTACGAGGATGATCAGGGGCCTGGAACATCTGCCCTATGAGGAGAGGCTGAGGGAGCTGGGCCTGTTCAGCCTGGAGAAGAGAAGGCTGAGAGGGGACCTGAGCAGTGTCCAGAAGTACCTCAAGGGAGGCAGTGAGGAGGATGGTGCTGGTCTCTTTTCAGTGGTGGCCACCGGCAGAACTAGAGGAAATGACTGGAAAGTGAAGCACCAAAAGTTCCACAGGAACTTTTAGCAGTGAGGGTGCCAGAGCACTGGAACAGGCTGCCCAGAGAGGTTGTGGAGTCTCCTTCTCTGGAGATCTTCAAACCCGCTTGGACGCAGTCCTGTGCCACGTGCTCTAGGTGACCCTGCGTGTGCAGGGGGGTTGGACTAGATGATCTCTAGAGGTCCCTTCCTTCTGAAAATAGATTTTTTAGATTAGCATTAGACATCATGGCAGTTAAACCACAGAAAATGTAAGGAAATTGTCTGACCACAGCACATGAAATATATTAATTTACCTAGTTGGAATTCTGCTTTCCACATTTAAAGCTTTCTCACTTGCTAAATGTGAAATAACTAAAACCTACTATACTCTTCATCAGATGGGTTGGTTTTAAGATGGAGAAATAGTTAACTCCAAAATGACCGCAGTAGAGCTAGTAAAAAATTGTTATATTCATAGGAATAATTTCCCAATAAACTCAGAATCTCAGGTTTTCTGGCAAAGTATTTTGATTTGCACAAATAAAGCAGATTACTACAACATGTATGTGCTTGAAATGGTAGTAGTAGACAAAGTAGTACTGAAATTAGAGCTATTAGACATTTCTTCCTCCAGCAGTTGCATGATGTTTTGACTAATGCAGGATAATTTATAAGAGAAATCAGACAACAGAACTTAAATGTATTTGGACATTCACAGTTGAACCTTATCTGTGCTAGCAAGGGATTTCAGACATACCCTTGAATGACAAACTCTTGTGGAATATATGCACTCTGCGTATGTAACGAAGTATTTGGGCTGTATGCCTTAATTACGTGTTCAAAGAGATAACTTGACATTTTTAAAATGTTCTTCTAATAACCAATGACTTCTGTTTCTTCTTGTCTTCTCAAAATGACATTGTCAGAACAAATTTGATCTCAATAGCATTAGTATAAATTGGGAAGAATAATTGAAATTATGCCCATATGAAAGAGGATGTTGAAAAGCAGAGTTTGATCCTTTGAGTCCTACCAATTCCATTATTCACATTTTTGAGCATCTAGAAGCATAGGTTAGTTGTGTCATTTCAGAAATTGCCAGTAAACAGGTAAAAAAAAAAATCTTTAGGACATTTCATGTAGGACATGCTCCTGCTTCATTACAATCAATAGAAATTTTGCCACAAAAAGTCTGGCCTCTTAAATCATGGTCTCTTCTAATTGATTAAGACAAAATAATTTCAGTTAAGGTTGAGACATCGATTGATTTAAACAGAAGATAGGAATAGTTATCTCATCTCAGGTGTTTCAACCTGAACTGTACCCATGGAAAAACTGAAAATGGAACAGCAGTTGGAATAGGAGATGGATAATATGGCATAGCAAGCAAACTGGATTAGAAGACTGTTATTTCTTTCTTGAAGAGAATGAATACGTAAAAGATTATTAAGTATTTTATTTTAAATAGCCATCTTCTCCATTTTGAAAATCATAAATGACATATGGCTGAAAAGAAAGGATAACATGAAAATTTAAGTTCTGAAATGAATAAGGTTCCCTTAGGAAACTCACCATAAATATTATCATATAATTAAAAGGGTTTAAGGCAGTCTATAAAGCTAAGTGAATTGATGTGTCTCATATGCAGTATTTTTACCTGGACTTCATGAGAGAAACCATAAACAAAAGACTATAAAGGCCACAGATGAAATGAGTTCTTGCAAGCTTAGATTCCTGCAAAGATGCACTGACGAGTAAGGACTCAAACATGAAACTCTATGCAAGACACCTGCAAGGTAGGAGTGAAGAGCAGGGAGTAATTTACAGGTTAGCAAGCTGTCAGCTGTGTGAGTGAGGAAAAAATGAAAAGTCTAACGTCTGTGTTGGGAATAACAGTGATAGATGAAGAAATGATGAAACAAAAATAATTCTCATTTTGTTGCCTTTCAGAAATTCTGAAATTTCTGGAATTAGGAAATTATGTGGTATCTGCCTCAGTTTAAATGTGATTGGTCTGTCAGGGCACTGGTTAGATGTCTGCAGTAACAGCAAAGATTATGCTCAGGCTTTACAGATGCACTCTTGAAAACGTATTAAATTATCTGAGGGTACGTATGGCTGATGAAGGAGCTGCCAGACCCTCCTCCTATATTTGCCTCTGAAAGGACATATGTTACAAATGTGTTGTTTGTAGAAAGGGCATTTGGGCAGCATTTTTTAAGTATTAAAAAGTCTATGACTGAAAAGAAAGCTATCAGCTTCTGCAGCCATCTGCCTTCTTTGTGAGAAATATGTGTAACCTCCTTTTAGTAAATTCCTATACTGAAGCCATTTAAAGGAAGTGCTTCTTTAATAAACATATCCCTTGCAACACCACAGTTAAATAGGGCTTTGTATCCAAAACCCTGCGTAGGATTTTATAGACAGAGAGCAGCAATAGTGATCCACTGAAACTTTTAATAAATTTGAAATCAGCTTGACCCATGAAAATGAGAACAAGTCTTGCTTTTCTTTCAAAAACTGAACTAATGCCAGACTTTATGTAACGATGCTTCTGAGAATTCAGAAAAGAATCACACCTATTTTTCATTATTCCAAACGTGAGTATACTCCACTTATACAAGTAGCTTTTCTAGTGCAGAAAATGAGAGATCCACACTGTACTGACTGAACTTTAATTAACTGTACGTGTCTAGCGAAAGAATGTCCATACTGTACCCCTTATATGGGTCAGCTGCACCAAAGTACCCAATGCATGCTTGTATTTGAGTTGCTTCTCAGGGAGAGATGCAATTGAGCTTTCTAGCATATCTGAAACATGAATATAAGTAATATTGCTTAATAACAGGGTGTTCTCTGGTTTTAGCATTCATGAGCAGAAACAAGAGCAGGTCAAATCTGGTCTGAGCTTCAGTTTGAGTTAGAATTTTGGGTTTATAATAAACCGTAATATGTAGGACACATCCGATTCCTTTTTGTTGTTGTCTTAAAATCATCTTGTATTATATTTTTATTTATAATTACATTATTAGAGTAAAAACTCCAGCTTGGGGGTTGTCTATCATCAGCAGACAATTCCATTATAAATCCATTCATTATAGTAACAGTTCCGTGGAAAGGTAATTTCTGCACTGGCAGGACCGTTAATTGTTCCCCAACTTCCCGGCATCCCTAGAACTAGAACCTCCTCTCTCAAGGCCGTGCTGGGGAGGAGAGGGAGGTTTGGGGCCGTTACACTTCAGTTCTGCTGTGCGGCTAAAACGGCTCAGAACCTCCAGAGCAGAGAAGAACCTGAGGAGAACACGATGGTTCCAAAACCCCCTGGTTTTGCATCCACTTAGCAGCTTTTGAGAGGCACTGCCTCCTCTGTTCGGTTGAGAAAATAAAAGAACAGACTCTACCTCTTCACACAGTGAGGGCATTATATGAATACTCACTCTCTATAGCTTATATATTGACCCTTCCGTTTAAGCCAGAAGAGCGAGAAATTTTTCCCCTCTTCAGAGGAACACTATGCAGTTGTAAATGTTGAGGCAGATTATTAGGAGGATTTGCAAGAATAACTACTTAAAATGGTCACATTCATTTTAAAGAAAAGAAATATAATTGGTATTTGCATAGAAGAAAATGGATGAATTTAAATTTTAGTTGATTATAATTATTGTCATCATAATCATCATCATTATCTTTGTATGTCTAAATGACTGATTCAAAGAAGAATTTTAACACATTTCACATGTCAGTGCAATTCTTTTCTGTTTTGTGCTCTTGTGCTTGGGTTTTTTTCATTTGCTTTCTTCAGTCTGAACTTTTCATGGAAGCTATTGTAGTCATTTTAAAAGGTGGAAAAAGGTTTCAAAAGAAGTCAAATTTACAAGTATTGCATATGTACATTTTATTTTTTTCAATAAAATATAATACAATTTTACAGGAAAAAATAGACATTGTATGGTGGCATTGATGAATGTTCTTAGGAACGAGATTCTCAGTAATAAGGTTCTGTCTGAGCCCAGATTTTTTAAGCATTTTTTGTCAGTCTCCTATTAAATAATGGGTTGCGTGGCCAGGAGGACTAGTCATCCGAGTGTTAAAATCCTGTTTTATGATAAGGGTTATTGTGACTCATGACTGCAACTGCTCCCTGCAGTCCTCCAGTTTTAGGATAGGCCTTTTTCAGCTGGCTCCCTGGCTGACAAGTGCTCTATACAGGGAGAGGAAACATAAGCTGTAGCTGTAGCTTCATTTCTCTGTTTTTCCAAATTAAATTATGATGTCTTCTTTTATGTTTCCTGGTATGAAGAGAAGTTTGGTCATGGCATTATACAGAAATGCACCAACAAGAGCTAAAAAGCAACTTGATCTGTAAACAATCACAGAGTAGCTACCACTGTCCAAGGTGGTAGAGAGTAAGAGAGTAATTTTCCTGAAATTGACTGTTAATACAGAGACTCACACACTGCTAAGTTGCAGCAGATTCTTTTTTGCTTATCTGAGTAAGTAATAAAAGAAAAGGGAGAGAGACAGGAGGAAGGCAGAGGGTCAGGCACAACTGTCACTGGAAATGGAACAGACCTGGAATCCCTTTGGCCAAAGGGTTGGCAATGGCAGACCTGGCAGCTACCTACGAATTTGAATTTTGAACATTTATGTTATACATGAAAAGGATTGCACCTAGATGACAGGGATTCAAGTAAGTTTCTCTTAATGGAAAACTAGCAAACCCAGAATTCCTGGCTAATGGACTGAAGTGAAAACAGCATGTTCAGGCAATATTAATTATTAAAATAGAAAAGAATATTGAAGCTCATGCTTGTTATATTTCCTCTAAGCAAAAAAAAAAAAAAAGTGTTTTTTTGATTCTCAAATGTTTCTTTCGTTCTTTTGCTTTAAATAATATCTAGTCTTTGAGAACTTTCTTTTAGGAATATTTTGTATTTAAAACTGTACTTCTTTCTACATTTTATGAAAAATCCCAGAATCTATATTAAACTATGCTTTATGCTATATTCATAGGCTTTTGAGAAAACATTCTGGAACATCTTGACAGAGTACATTTAAGACCATGCTGGATATAATTAAATCAAATGGAAGCATCTTTCTCTCTAAAAAAAGTCTCTTATTTATAGTCTGCCTCAGTGCCAAATATCCTAAAACCCATGACATCATAACCCTAATGAAAGGTATCAGCAGTGGTACAGAAAGCACTGTAGAGAGGGTAAGGATCATTTTTTAAAAAACTTAAACTATAGAAAGGACATGCTTTAAATGATAGTGGTCAAAAATGATCAGTCTGTGTGTTTGATCACTCTTAGGTCTCCGAAGACAAGGGTAATTTCATCAGAAGTCAGGGATGTTAACGTATAGAAGTCAATTTTATATAACATCACATATTTCTATGTAGGTTAAGAATATATGTCACATCAACCTTGATGTGGAAGTTAGGAAGAACAAAACAGTAGAGAATGTCAGTAATGACTCCCAAAGAAGAGGAACGAGAGATGATATTCTTTTTCATGCATCTGTTTTCCACTTCATTTAAAAACCCTGAAAAATATTGAGAATAATTTTGACATATAAAATATTCAGATTCAGGTTAATAATAAAATGCACTCTTAAATATTTGATTTTGATCCCACTGTGTATTCCCTTGTCTTTATTTGCTACAGGGGATATAGTGTCTCTGGGTTTCACTTCTGTAACAGTGTTGAAATACGAGAATGAGCCCCTCAGGAGGCCTTTCCCCCTACTTCCTACTAAAAACTACAGCATAGACTGTAGTTAGTTCCATGAAATATTTAATTTTATTAAAAAAGAGAAAAGGAGAAGAAAAATGTATTAAGTTGACTCTATTTTCTTTCAACCTCCTTCAGGGTTGTCCAAAAGCAAGACCAAGAGCTGTCAGACAACAGCACTAAGGCTTCTGGACCAACCTCCCTCCTCTGGGAGTTCATGGGAATTCAGAGGCAGGGGCCTCTGCTAAGTCCTTGTGGAATTAGGAGTTGGTAACGCTACAGATCACTGGCCTTTATTTCACCATTTGCTGTGCACATAGTCCACATTTGCTGGACTGTTTTCTAAAGGGGGCTTTAAATTTCTTTGTTCTTCTAGAGTAACCGGAGGTAGAAAATTCTGGACTTTATCAACTACAAATGGTGCTCTACCTGAAAGCATTTCCAATTTCATTGATGTGCATTCTGAATTAAACGCCTCTAACCTCCAGCTTGTGCTTTAGAAATCAAAGGATCAAAATGGCATGTACAACCCCAACCACTTTGGACCAGTTCCATTGATTTTTATTCAAAGCTGTATATTGATTTCAGTAAGAAATGGCAGCACAGCTTTATGCAACTGTAGAGCTCTCAGAAGAAATGCAGTATATTTTAAAGGATAATATCCTAAAATTGATCTAAAATGCAGAATATCTATTGATGCCAATTTCCATCAATAAGATTTCTATAATTGAAGGATAACAATACCTTGAAATGTCTACTAGTATCTGTGACAAAAATGCCATTAAATCCCCTGGAACCAGAAGTGAGCCCAAATTTTGAACACTAAAGTATTATCCTTTTAAAGTATTTAAATGTTTATTATTTCATTACCATTTTAGACATAAAAATACTGAAATATCCATAGGATTTTAAAATGGTATTTTCTTAAGATTTGTGCTTATAAAAGACAGTGTTCTCTTGAATGATGTAAATCAATTATCCCTGTATGTGTGAACTGCTGTAACAAGATTAATGAGACCTGAACACAAGGAGGCATCTTAGGATAACAGCTGCAGATGCACGTATTCCCTGAGAAAAAATAACAAACAAATGAATACACACTGCTCACTCGTATGTTTCTCCCTTCCTCTTGCTCTTGTCCTTTCCAGTTGTTAAGCATGGAAAAAGTAAAATAAAAAAATAAAATAAATAAGCTCAAAGAGCAGTCCAGCACAGGCAAAATACAAAAAGGGATATCCTTTAGAGCCACGATGAAATGAATGCTTTGTATCCAGTTTTGAAATGTGTTCTAATGGAGCTTAATGGTCAGAGTATACCTAAAACCAAACTCTGTATATTTAATGACTGCATACAAAAACAGAACTGCCTGTCCTTAACGATCTAAAGGTGCATATCGGTTTTAAAGATGAAGATAATTACTCTCACCATATTAATAATTCTGCCAATTGGATTTCCAGAAAGTAAATTCAATAAAATCCTATTTTTTTTTTCAATAAATCAGTTACACTTCTGATTGAGTCTGGATAGCTATAAATTATTTTCTCGTTAATAAGATTCTATTTATGAAAGCCTATTTTCATGGAAATAGCTCTTAGATTTTTATTGGAAAATACTTTCCAGTTAAACAGAAGATATGAGAAATAATGAAAGGTCCTTGTGAACCCGTACATTTGAACAAACAAAAAGATTACCTTTTTTACTTTTGCTTGAAGTAGAATTTCATGTCGGTGTTTCAAAAAGCCAAAAAAAATCTAAGGAAAAGTTAAATACCTTCTTATCCCACTAGATGGTGGTGCCTTCAGATTAGGGCTGAGGTGCTCTAAGTCAGTGCAAGAAAACGTGAGCTTTCTCTAGCTGACCTGCAAATAAAGAGAGTGAGAGTTGAGGTTAATCTCATTCCCCTGGGAATATAACCATCATTCATGTATAGTAACTTAGTGAAAGTAACAGAGTAGATATTACTGTGTTCTTAGTATTGGCTGTTGTAAAGTGTGTTTTAACTTCAGTATACATCCAGGAGTATTAACTCCTCTCCTCGAAGAAGCAAAGGTGAACAGGCAATATCGAACCTTAATGAGGATTACAGGATATAGGTTTACTAATGACTATGTTAAGGTCCTAGCTTTGCAATTTCACTAAGTTAGTTAGTATTTTCCTTTCCTTCTATGGTACTTTTTCAGCTCCAACATTTGCAACTTCTCCTCAACCTCCTATTCCCTGTTGGGAGCAAGGTAGGTCAGTAGGAACATTACAGAAGTGCTGGGGAGCACCAAACGAACACGTCCTTAACACCCCAGCCACTTCCATTCAAGAATGCAACCGACAGGAAAGGCTTAACCCAAGATTCTTCAATGAGCACCTGAAGTAAGAGAATTTCTTTGTATATAAACAGAACCCAGACAGAGAAATTGATATAGAAACAGATGTAAATGTTCGGTCCTTCTACAAGGGAGAAGAGGCCCATTCTTAATAAAGAGGTGTGTAAAATTTTATCAAGACCTGAAGAAGCAAAATCCAATCCAGCCACTACCACTAGGGGTTGAAATGCAGCCTTTGCCAAGGGTACAAGTTCCTTTATTTGCTCTCCTTTGACTGTACCAGTAAACTGTCAATCACTGAAAATACCTCTAATAATTCCTCCTTTTACTTAATAACGAATAGCACATCTTTAAAACATTAGAAACAGATGTCACTGCATTACTTCACTACTGATGTATGTAATAGAAATGACACACTAATTAATTTAATGCAGTATAAATGTACTGATTATTTATCATGGCTGACAATAAAATTATGAAAACATTCAATTACAATCAGTGGTAATTCATTATTTATTGATTCTACATTATGCACACATTAATACAATACATTTAATTACATAAGAGAAGAGATCATTTTTTCTATTGTTACTTGCACATTTAGATTCATCGGTTTTATTTAAAATTCTTGATGTTTAGGTGGGAAGTTTTAATCCACACTTCCAAAAAAAACTTTACTGAAATGTCAGAAATAAATTGAAGATAAGTGTCAAGTACTGGTGCATCCACAAAAATGTGGGCAATAAAAATGACATTCTAATTTCAGTCTCTCCTTTTTCTCACATTGGTCTTACATTTATTAATATAATCATACTGACTCTTCCTATATAAACCAAGGAATTAAACACCAATCTAGCAAGAAAATGCATGCTGCTTTTTCTTATTTGGTATGCCCATTATACAAACTAAAAGATTATGGAAGTTAAGCGATTTGGATGAATTGTTTTTCACAAGGACCACAGGGAGAGCCTCACTCTCACTAGCACTCCAGGCAAGTTGGCATTCAGAAGAAAAAGGCGTTTCACTTCAATACAGTTAGAGTGCATTGGAAATATATCTTCCAGGTCTTTTCTCATCCTTCGTTTTGGGCCCACAGTTATGTCTGCCCCTCATAAATCTCGATTTACTCTCACCCCTCGGAAACCTACATGTGGAAGGGAAAGCTCCATGTTCTTTGCTAAAAAACTTTTTTTCCTGTACTCTGCTCACATTGGAGTACCCATAACCTGTTGAAAATGTTTTTTTTTTTTGTGCTAAAAAACACAGAAACTGGCATATTTGCATCACAATTTCCCTTGGATTCCTTTTATTTGTAGTCCTGCCTCATGTTTGGCTGCAGCAAACTGAGATACAGCACATTCAGCACGACTGAGCTTTCCAGTCTTCTAGAAACAATATTATTATTATTTTTAATTAATTCCCCACTGCTTTACCTAAAAGGCTGCCATTATTTTTGATACTTGTCTCCTCCTAGTCAACTGCATCACCCATCATTTTCTCTATAGGATCCCTGTGAGCCAGGAGCCGCATTTGTGCCAGCTGGCAATAAGTAATTTACAGAAAGCTGTCGCTCAGCCCTAGCGAAGCGACTGGGGCTTCCCTCTCTTCGCTAGGGTCAGGAAGAGCTTTCCCACATTTCGCTCCAATGGGGCATATGCAGACATGATAAAAACAAAAACAAACAAATAGAACAGAACCTTTGCTTGACATTTTGCCATACAAACACAGCCAATTTTTTATATAGAAGTAATATGCAACGCACCCATACTTCCGTAGCTGTCAGTGCTACGAAAATGGAATATTTTGCTTACAAGTCTGAAATGAACAAAAATATTGAAACTTGTTTTTTAAGTAAATATCCTAAAATACTTATTTCTGCTATAGGGAGACGTAATAGTTTGTACACATTCAAATTCCATACTTTTGGACTCCATTCAAATAAACCATCTGGATACTTTATAACTGACAAGACATGACCGTATGATTGTTAGGCTTTAGTAACTTTGCTTGGTCTTCAGTAAAATTACTGGAAAATAATAATATTCATCGATACAGTTGATTTGTATATGCTTAGTTGAACTGGACAGCTGCCTGGCATTAGTTCTCAAACCTTGAGCATTTGCTTAGTTTAAGAGCAGTTCTTTTCTCCATGGATAGTCACCTCTCAAGGGTACTGTTTTTACTACAGCCTTTATGATTTTATATTGCTTCATGCCACTCCAACTTGCGGGGTGTTGATACGCAAGGCTTCCTCTGGCCTTGCAAAAACTCAGTCTTATTTAGAAATATGTTCAACTTATGGAAGACATTAAAGTCAAAAAGGAAAAAGAATTATCAGAGTGAAATTTGATTGTCACATTAATCTCAAAGTAAAAAAAAAAAATCTTTAAAGAGGGAAAGCCAATGAGAAACATTTAAATCTGATTTATTAAATCCCCTAAAAGCACTTACGTCCAGTAAATTAACACAGGAAGTTTCTATTTGAGAGAAGCAACTTGTTATTTCTATCATTGCCAGTATGTAAAAATCTCAGGTGAGCTCAGGGCTCTGTTGTAAGCAACGTTTTGCAGACACAAATAATCATCCCTGCCCCATGGAGCTTCCCAGCTATGGCTCCGATCCCTGGAAGGTGCAGGAGCAAGTTTAGGAAGCACGAGTGGTCTCACCAAAATTGGAAAACTTATTTCCAATTATAGGAAAACTCTGCCCTTGTGTAAGGCAGCGCAGCTAGGGGCCTAAAATGGGAGGCTGCTTTTAGATTATACATGTAATGAATGGGAGGAAAATAAAGTTCCTTATAACCAAAGGTGAGAAAGTGAGGTTCTTTCAGAGAGTAATATTTAGAGCATTTAAGCTTAATATAGCAGTGCAGTTAGCACACGCTGTCATCTCCCATCTAAAACGGGACTACTCAAAATGCATAAAAATTAAACTTTGCGGAGAGGGCTCCGAAATAATCAAGTTTGACAAAAGGCAGGAGGAGACGGCAGGAACGAGCAGCGCGAGCGCAGCAGCGTTTGCGGCGCTCCCCGCGGCTCGCGGCGCTGCCGGCCTGGGCAGGGCTGCGGCGGGGACGCGGCTCCGCGGCGGCGGGGCCTTCCCGCGGGCCGCCGAGACACGGGCGGCGGCGGGGGCCGAGCCGGCTCCGGGCGCTTTGGGCACTTCTGCGCCACGGCGGCTGCGGGAGCGACACCAACTCCGTCCCGCTCCTCCCCGGCTCGCCGCAGCCTGGCGCTGCCGGCGACGCGCAGCGCGGAGGGGAGAGCCGCCCCCCGGCCGGGGCGCAGGTGCCTCCGGCCACGGCGGCCTCGACTCGGCTCGGCTCGGTTCGGTCCGGCCCGGTACGCGGAGCCGCCCCCGCCGCGCAGCGCTCCCAGCCCGCGGCGCGGGGCACCCGCGGGCACCGGGCGATCCTCCTCCCCCCGGCCTCACGCCCCGCGGCCCAGGTGCCGCGGCCGGCGCTGCCCCGCCCCGCCCCGCCGCGGGCAGCCAATCAGCGCGGCCGCGCGCTCGGCGGCCGGGGCGCATTGGCTGGGGGGCGCTGTCCCTCTCGGCCCGGCGGCGGGGCGGGGCGGGGCGGGGCGCGCGGGCGGCGCGCGCCGCGCTGGTTAGTAGCGGCGCAAGGAGCGCGGCGCGCGCCGGGCAGCGCAGCGGCGCGCAGGCCGACCCGAGCCGCGCAGCGCAGCCGCGCCGGCCATGGCCGTCTCCGCGCCGCCCGTCATCGCCGCGACGTCCAGCGGTGGCGGCGCGGGGGGCTCGGCGGGCTTGTTCCGCGCGGACCCGCTCTACTCGAGCCCCGCCGAGTCCCCGCGCCTCACCAACAGCCTCGTCAACACTTTCCTGGCCGCCGGCAGCGGCGGGGCCGGCGCGGGCGGCGGCGGCAACGAGTGTAAGATGGTCGACCTGCACGGGGTGAAGGTGGCCTCGTTCCTCGTGGAGGGGCAGGAGCTGATCTGCCTGCCGCAGGTCTTCGACCTCTTCCTCAAGCACCTGGTGGGGGGGCTGCACACGGTCTACACGAAGCTGAAGCGGCTGGATATATCGCCCGTGGTGTGCACGGTGGAGCAGGTCCGCATCCTGCGCGGGCTGGGCGCCATCCAGCCCGGCGTCAACCGCTGCAAGCTCATCACCAGGAAGGACTTCGAAACTTTGTACAACGACTGCACCAACGCGAGGTGAGTGCCCAAACTTCGCTCGTCCTCGGCCGCCGGCGGCGCGGAGGGGGCGGCGGGAGCCCCGCCATGGGGGGCGGCCCGGGGGGCCGGAGCCGCCCGCAGCTTTGCAGGCCCCCCCGCGCCGGCGCCCGCCGCGCGGTTCAGCACCGCGCGCTCCTGCAAACTTCCCCTGCAGCGCAGCCCCTCGCTTATTTCCAGGCGGTGTTTCCTATATATTCCCCGACTTAACCAAGAGAGAAATCGCGCGCTATTTGCGCTGCGCTGGGGCTGCCGCGAGCCGCTGCGCGGAGCGCCGGGCGCTACCCGGCCGGGGCCCGGCCCTGCCCGCGCCGCCCGCCGGCACGCGGGGGGCTCCGGCCGTGGCCTCTCCCCTCGTACCCCGGCGGGGGAGGCCGCGGGGACGGCGCTGCGCGGCGGCCGGGCCGTTCGCGCCCCCTCCCACCCGGCTGCAGGAAACTTTCCGCGCACGGGCTGCCCCGGAGCGCTCTGCCGCGCGGGCACTCGCGTGGCTTCGCTGTGGGAACACGCGCCCCGCATTCAGCCCCCTGGGGGCCGCATTACATTTTATTTATTTGCTTTTAAGTAGCATCCATGCAAACGACACGAAAAGCGTGCGCTGATGGGGGCCCATCCTGTGCGCGGGCATGAGGGTACCCGGGTTGGGGTGCACGGTCCCCCTTCTGCTCCTCGCCAGGGTCCCCACGCTGCTCCCGGGACCTGTCCCACGTCACCTGCGCGCTGGTGTCGCCGCTCCTGCCTGGCGCAAGAGGCAGGAGAGCCCGCAATGAGTGAATAAAATTAATAAAAGTTTCCCTAAGGGACGTGCTTGCCAGGTAAATGTCACGCTGAAGTATTTCTGAAATTTTGCTGGCATAAAAGTTGACCTTAAAAGATTATTTATTATTGCCGTTGGTTAATTTTTGTAAGCGTGGCAAAGTTTCCCTCTGGGAAATGCGTGGTCTGGTCTTATGATACATACTTCAGGTACAACTTCAAATCTCTGTTCTCTTACAACTCTCTTCCAACCTGCAGAAATGCAGAAGTGTTAAGTGTTTAAAATGCTTATTTCACTATTTCTTTTGCCCTTGCTGAACCCCTACGGCGTGGGAGGACAGAGGGAGTAGGTAACTCGGAGAAGAGCATGGAAGTCAGGCCAGGGAGCGGGAGCCGAGCGGTGCCGCACGAGGGTGGCAATGCTCAGACAGAGCCAAGACCTGCCCGGGGTTGAAGATGTGACAGGAGGGAGAGGTGTCTGGGGAGGGAGCATCTGATGGGGGCAAAACAATGCCCTGACCCTGGTCAGACACAACTCAACTCGTGGTATGTTGCGTGAGCACCAACTCTTCTTGCCTGGTTGTGAAAATATTCCTCTCACCTATTCAGGCTTCTGGCCCCATTGCACTTCGTTAGTGTTTCTCCCTCATCAAAACATTGCTTAACCTGTGTTTATGTCTTTTGTAAATGCCACTATTTGGAGTAACCTACTGATTCCGATATATTTTGCGTTCGTGCCTTCAGGTGAACAGCATGACGTTATCAAAGTCCCTATGGAACTTTTTGAGTATTGTAACCTAATAATGTCAGTTGTATTCCATCACATGAATTGTCTGCTCAACCTGTCATCTTATTTACGGGAGTTTTTCCCAGAACAGCCCATATTTCATGGTAGAGAGTGTTGGACAAAAATAGCTGAATACATGAACGGGCTGTTTGCTTGTTTGTGAACTGCTCTGGGAGCCTCTGCAGTGCTTGCTGCCACCAAGTCAAATACGTTGGAACTGTTAGCAGCTCTACAGAGGTTAGGGTCTGTACCTGGGAAGTGAAGTTGTGCAGAAATCCGTCCCTTAGAGTGAAACCCTGGACATGCATTGTTCATGGCACGATTGAAGTGCTGCCTCGAACTCGGAAGAGTGTGCCTCACCTTTCTATATGTGAAGAGAAGAAATCCCTCCCCGTTAAAAACATGCACGCACGTGTGTGTGTGTGTGTGTGTGTATATATATATTTGCATATATATACATATATATATATATATATAGAGAGAGAGAGTTTCAACCCTGTAGAAATACTGGCATTATTAAACTGCCTGGAAAAGCCACACACAATGCTGCTATCATAGTTTTCTATGTTAATGGCTTGAAAATCAGCGTCTTTTATTACAAATTATATATTAGTCTACACTTTTAATTGTAATGCCAACCATCAATTAATATGTAATTGAAGAATGAAAATTTTCATTTCTCACTCTTGCGTATTCTTTTGCATTATATATTTTTAGTTGTTGCTTGTCTATAGAGCTCGTAAGAACAGCAGAGAAGTATACCTGTGAGAAAGCCTTTTTTGTGCTTCTGTAGCACTAATTGCATGCATCAGCATCTGTGACTTTTTTTTTTTTTTTTTTTTTTTACTCTTTACAGGTATAGTTTTCATACAGATGTAAACAAAATCTTCTTAACTTTTTTCTTTTATTATCATTAGCCATTGTTATATAATTGATTTCTAAGGGAGGACTGTAGAATGAAACTAATTCATTTCACTACAAGTAGCATCTTAAAGAACAATGAATACAGCATATTTACAAAATTTCTTTGCTAATTTGCAATATGTTAAAAGATTACGTAAATTAAGAACATGTGCTAAATTTTAGTAGTAAATCATGAGGTTTATTTAAAACGGAAAGCTGAATTAGGATTTTATTTCAGAATTAAATTTAAAACTCCAAAGAGAACATTCTTGTGATTTTAGATGTACAATCCTTAAATATCTGAATTAAGAGTATGATAACAGCAAAAATCCAGAAGAGTTTTTTTTTTTTTTTTAACTGGATTTTGCTGTTGGTGGCCATTTTTTTTGTGAATAAGAAGTATAATATTGCATGGGAGAGAGAATACTTTCTAGAAAGGCATGTTTCAGTTCATGACGTGTTTTTTGTTACGATTAAAAGTGTTCAGTTAAGGTAATATTTGTTGTAACTTGAGCTATTTGCAGACAATAAAAGGTTTTAGAAATGAATTTAAGCAGTAAATGCAGACATTTTATTTTATGAGGTAATGAGGGTCTAGTCATGTTGTCTATTAAAAGCTACCCTATAGTCAGCAATGCTTTGTCTTTTATTAGGAGAATGATGTCAAGATTATAATTAAACCAATCCAGTCATGTACCACTGCACAGAGCTTCTGTGTATATTGATTTAAAATGTGGGCTTCTGATTACATAGGCTGCTGTGGCTGAGTACGGTTCACATGTGTTCAGACTTGGCCCAACTTGCGAATTCAGGAGGTAGTGGCACATTAAAATAAAAATGATCAATTTTTCAGTTTTCTGCCCTTCCTTAGGGGAGCGACTTACTTAAAACATCCTCTTGAGAGACACGGCAAGCGCAGTGCGTTCTGTCAGGGATGCAGAAAGGAGGGTTTTACTTTCTGAGCAAATTAATTTTACTTTTGAAAAAATCTCCCTTTCTATTTGGGCATCTTGAAAGTCTGTGCTTGTTTAAAGGAATACTGACGGGCTCTAGCGTTTTTGTCAGAAGCTCATCTCATCTGTAGAAACCTTGATTAGAATTCTGTGCTCTTTTCATAGCAATAGAGCTTTCCATTTGAAGTGTAACATGCTTTTCCTCCAAAATGGAGAATTTGTGTGTTTCCTGCATGTGTATATGCATAATACAGAGATAATTTTCTACTGCAACTTCTACAACAGAAAGTGCTGTGTTTTTGTAGCAAAGACAAAAAAGCTAAACAATTAGGTATTAATGATATTCTCGTTGCATATTCAAAAGGTCTTTGCAAGCGTTTCTTCTCCTTTTTTCTTTTCACCATTTCAACCTGCAGAACTCTTCACTGTCACTTCAAATCACACAATTCTACAAAGATAAAACAACATTTAAACTCATTTGCTTTGGGAGGGAAATTGAGCATTTGCACCCAATAAGCCTGATTGTGGAACTGCATGCAAATTGTGTTTTGATTTATCTCTTTTGCACTTTTTTCCATTTGAATTGATCTTGCATTAATTTTGCCAAGCGGCTCTGTGAGGCTGCAGATGTTGCCCTGTGTTTAATAAATCAATGAGACAGATCTGAATGAATCACTTCAGATGGATTCTCTGCTCGGTTTGATGTCTAGATGTTATTCTTAGCTTGTTATCATGACAGATGCATTAATGTTCCCATACACTGCCAGCAATGTCAGAGAGATTGAAGCTTTTAAAGTGGCCGTGTCCCCTTTTCCCCCTTCTCTTGGACTAACTAAATTGCCTTTAGCAGTAGGTCAAAATACAAACTTAATCATGGAATTATTGGGGGGAAGATACCAAACTTCTGATCGCATTGTGAGGCCAAGTCACACGTGCACAATTTCATATGGAATGATTAATTATTTCAAAACAGGGGCGATCAATATTAAAATCTAAACATAGGCTCGTTCCTTGATAGAGTAGCCACTTTCTCAACATTAATATTTCATTGTAATAGGAATGATCCAAATAAATAATATAAGACTAGGATATGTTAAAAGTGTTACCAGAAATAGAATATCATTATGTGCAAATTGATTAAAGGCTGAGTAAGGCTTCTGGATTTTTTTTTTTGTTTGTTTGTTTGTTGGTTTGTTTTTTCCTGATTTATTTATTTTTAATCCTTACTCTCTCTTTTTTTTTTTCTTTTTTTTTTTCCCTTTTGGATTTAAATGCCTCCGGATTTAACATCTGTTAGATGCAAAATAGGAAAATTTGTTACGTTTTGATTCCTATTACCATTAATGTCGGATCCGTTAGAAAAGTTGTTGATCACTGTTAACTTCTGGTCTGTGTGGTCTGGGATTGGTTTTCATGGAGTAAAACCTGTGTAACACAAATTCTGGAAAAAAATGCACAAAGTGTCAAGTGCTCTGCGGTGAGTAGTGAATTTTGCAAATAAGTGTAGTTGTTACTGCCTTTTCATTTGTTGGTGTTTGTTAAAATACTTGTGGCTTTCCTTGTTTTACTTTAGAAGATAGGACCTTCTAATTTGCGTCAATCATTTTGTTAAAGCCGTTCTCCTTCTGCTAGGCTTTATTTTAAGTACATTAAAAATTATCAGGAATATCTGTTTTATACCCGCCCCTTTAAAAAAAAAAAAAAAAAAAAAAAAAAAAAGACTTTTTGTCATTGAGGCTGCTGAGAATAAAATGGAGAAACTGGCTGTAACAGATCTAGATTTATGTTGGCATTCTTGGTATTCTTGCTCCAGTAGTTTCAATTTGATAAAGGAAACAATATATGTAATAGAAATTCGCAGTTTATTCAAATGAGCTCCGGCTTTAGCATTGTGGCGTTTGCCTTTCTGTGGCCAATATATCAACGCGTGGCAATGCCATAATGCTCCGAGCGGCCGGCCGCGGCCGGCCCGGGGGCCGTGGGTTTGTTCCCACACGGGCCGCTCGCGGGCACGGTCTGTGTGTGGTAAAGGCAGGTGGAAACCAACTTCTGTGGAACCCGGGGGCAAAGCTGAAGTCGCAGAATTAGGAAATCATGGTTTGTTGTAGGCAGTGGCCTTACAGTGAGACAATATTGTTTACCTACTCTAGAACATTTAGCAGTGGTCCCTTTGGTAATTTTGTAGAACATCCCTAGAGAGCTCCAGTTTGGCTGTTTCACTGTTTGCTGCTTGGGTTTTATGTTCCATGGAGCCGTTGGTCAGTGCCAAAGCAAGAGGTGTTGCAGTCAGGGCGCACAGTCCCCGTTCGAGTTTGCGAGGATCTGAGCCCCTCTCCGCAGAGGTAGGACGTCTTTGCCAAAGCCTGCTTTTGACTTCCTCTCTCCTTTATTGAATCTGTTAAGTATCAGTGAAGGAGCTGCACGTGTTGTGCCTTTTTGAAAATGCTACAAAAAATGTTTGGGCCTAACCTTGTTCTCGCTGAATGCAGAATCGTTCATCTTTTCTCTGCGTCGTAGAAATGATATACTTTACTGAAGTTATGAAGAAATTTGTATGAATCTTTAGCTTAAATACCTACGAAAGAAGCTAGATGGGACTAGTTCTTCATGTGGCTGTCAGTGTGACAAAACCCTCTGTGTGTGGAAATACAGCATTTCAGTGGCTCTTCACGTAAGCAGTGCTAATGGCAGCAACCACAATAACGATACTCCAGAGTTTCTGCAGGCTGTGACTTGTTCTTTTGATGTAAGCTAAGGGCAGATTTTATATATTATGATTAAACATTCATTACCAAGCACAAGCACATTAGTTAGTAATGATTCACAGTGATTTAGATTTATCCTGCTTGATATTAGAGCTGTCCCTTGGGGCTTTGCCCTTCTGATCTTTGTTCCGTCTTGGTACAGAGTGGTTATCCAAAGTGACTTAGTAATAGGAACATCCCCCCAACCTGTTAGAAACACTGATACCGATTAGCTTGGTGCTTTGCTGTCTGCTCCGGAAGGTTCTCGCATCCAAATCTTGTGAAACTTAAATTTGCCTCTTTTCCTGCCTTTTCTGTGGCACAGCTGCGTTCCTGTTGTGTGTATGTGTGTGCATATATAAAGTTTACCGTCACTAGCAAGCGTGGGGGGATTATATTTCCTTGTCAGTACATCCTGACCTGCTAAGCCCATTTGCTCATTAAAATATATTGTCAGAGCCTTTCTTGAGTCAGTTATAAACACTACCTTCCCCAAAATAAGAACCAAACCAAATGAACAGCGTGAGCTTTATTACTGTGCGGTGACTTAGCGTGACGTTTTGCAGTGTTTGCTGCTGCGTGTGTGTTAAGGTATAAAATGTTCGAGTGTGTCCGATGATCTTATCAAGTTTCTGGAAATTGATATCTGGTAGCAGCATTTAACCTACATCTAGTCTATCTGCTATTTATGTGATGGGTTAAAAAGAAAAAGTAGTATTGATCTGTTGCTGGATTAAAGTTTGAAATCGGCAGCAGCATGAGCACAAAAGGCTTTTTTATGATTTCTCAGCTTGCCATTGATCTACCAGTTTTATTGCATTCATTATTTATTAAAAGAATTTGCAAGCTAAACATAACGTTAAGCTAGTTTGCACACAGGGACTGCACTTAGGAAATTGAATGGAAATTGCATTAGAGATGAACATCTGTGCTATTTTTCCACTCGTGTGTTTATGGGTTTGTATAAAAGGTGTATTGGATTAACAGTTATAACCATTATAGCTTGCAGCAATATGTTAGAACCCTGAGCATTTAGTACTTATTTAAAAGGGAGACTCTTTGATAATCCTAGAAAGTATGATATACTATCAAAAACCAGTTCTCTTGTTGGATTTCGTAGATGGGCTTTTTGCTAGTAATGTGTGAAACTTGGGGTATCTAGCTGTATCGTGCATGTGATCTGTTATCTATGCTACATAAAACTCCATTAATGTTGTCATTAATTGAAGGTTTCTAACAGTATTAATTAAGGATTGCAATATGAGTTCTTGGCACATAGAGACTGAAGTGTTGAAATAAAATATTATTTTATAAATATACAACAAGGGTACAAGCATTAAAAAGATTCTTAATACATTCTTTAATAGTTCTGGTATTTTTTTTTTATCCTTCTTAATCTAGATGCTTTCTGTGACTTAACTGTAGGAGTGAATCAGATGACAGCCTTAAAAGTATTTCGAAGGCTTTTTCCACTTTAGTTCAGCTAGTGTTGAGGGCAGCCGAACTTGTGAAGTTGTCTGTGACAAGCACAGAGTCGCCTCCCAGAATTTTGAGGTCACAGGCTGCAATAACACTGGATTTCTTGTTTGTGCCCTTTCTAGAAAATAGGATATTTTGCTTGAATGCCTGATGGTTAAATAGAGAAAACAGAGGAATGAATACTTTGAAGGCTTTAAGTGAAAAGTATATTTTTAGAATCAAGATGTTACCTATTTTATTTGGTCTAAAAGTATGTGCAGTCTGGTCTGTTTATGACTAAAATGTACAGAAATATGTCATGTTTTGCATCATCAGTGCACTTTCAGTTATTTTATTCAAAACTCAACCTGATGTATCTCACCAGCTTGTTAAGGGTTTCCTGTGCTAATAAGAGACATGTTCTTTATGCCGTAAGATTGTGCTGCCTTTTCCTGAATGCTTTTGGTTGCAAACACGCTGCGTTGCTCGTCTTGGACAGGATGGACCCCTTCAATCCCAATGCCCTTTTGAACAGGTAGCTCTAACTTTCAGTTAAAGAATCCCAGTGTTTGGGCATTTTTTCCTTGATGCTTTGCACTCATTGTCATTCTTCCTACTGTTGTTCCCAGCCTTAGGCCTCCTTGATCATAGTTTTAATAACATATCAGAGAACAGGTTTCATCTGAAGGTCACTTTCTGTAGTTTGGGGAAGTGCTTCAGACCAGTGCAAAAATTTAGTTCAAATTGTGTTTGCTTTGGATGCTTAATGAATTTCCTAAATGCATCTCCATCTTACCCGTTACATGCAATATGCTTGTGTCTTTACTAACAGTCTTTATTTTTAATAGTAGCCAGGTAAGTGCATAAATTCTTAGCCCCTAAGTTTGCTTGTGACTTTGTCCTGTACGTGGCAGATAGGGTGTTAGCTTGTGATGTCCTGCGGGTGGTGACATTAAAATGGAGAACTTACTAAAAAGTGCATCACAGTTATTTTATAGTGTATGTAATCTCATCTATTCACAGAGTAGAAATAAATGCCTTATGGAAGAAAGATTTTTACTGGCATTCATTGGAGTACCTGGGTTACACGGGTGTTGAAGCTGTGAACATGTCTCCTCTGGCCCCTGGAAGGAGCAGGAGGCGAGTTGTAGCCCTCTGTGAATCAGTCCTGGATTGTTTGAGTCTTATTTCTATTCATTATGTTTAAAATATTGTGCTGGGCTCTTTTTTTTTTTTTTTTTTTCCTCCTTCTTCATACTTTTGAATTTTGCCTTATGCTGAAGAAAGGCAATTTTCCCCAAATGTTCTGAGACAATACTGAAAAAAAACAGAACTAGTGAAAAAATGTCAAGTTGTTCCAATGGTATTAAAAATATATGAAAACAAAAAATAGCTTCAATCAAAATTCTGGCAGAGTGTGGCAGTTAAAACATAGCAGAATATGAATAATATCCTGAAACAAGATCTAAGGTACTGAACCTTTTATTTATTTATTTATGGAATTGTTTTTTCTGTTGGATGGGCTTGTTATTAACAAATGTATTTGGTTACCTGTTTTTGTAGATTTGTAAGACTTAGGTGACTTTTTTTTTTGTGAACATGGCATTTTCTGTGTGTGACAGGTGGCTCTCGGAGGCGTCAGCAGCTGAGCATCTCATACCCGCTAAGGGATGGGCTCTACCTGCCGCCAGGCTGGGGGCCTTCTTGGCAGAGAGGCACTAACGCGCACAAGGCAGCGGTGCGTGAGGGCAGCTCTCGCTGTGCTCGAGCCCTGCTCCGCCTGCCCTCCGCTCTGCTCCGCTCCGCACGCGCTCGGAGCTGGCCCTGCCTGCCTGGGAGGACGATGCGCTGGCTGCCCGCGCAGCCGGGTCAAGCCTTTGCGAAGGCTCTTCCCACACTTGGGAAGGCTTTGGCCAGGGTGGTGTTGGTGCTGCAGCAGTCACCTCTCCTCCCATGGCTGTACGAACATGTGTGTCCATCCTCGGCTGTCTCATCTGCTCCGTTTTGTGTAAACTGTCTCCGTTGTTTCACAATTGATCTTTTGGTTCAGACAAATCTGTTCCTTCCTCCTGGAATTCGAGAAAGTTATTGTTTTGTAATTTCATGGAAGACTGTTCTCCAGCATGTTACACCAGAGCGTGTTTTGATCTTCCAGTTGTCTTGCCTTTAAGGTTTCTTCAAAAGTCAGCTGCCTCCAATTCCTGCCCTCTAATGAACTTGGTTAGTTCTGCCTTCTTTCCTCTGTGTGTGCATGTTGGAGTTTTTTTGTTGTTGTTTTCTTTTTTTTATTTTTTAATTGTACTGCCTGGAAAAAATAGTCTCTCAGAGTATCCTGAGAATTTATATTCGTGTTAGTGGTAGCGTGGAAACAAAACAAAACCAAGAAAGATTTCACAATATATTTATTGCAGGCATCTGTACTGAGTAATAGTGACCACTACGGAGCTGTTTGGAGTACAGCACTAGACTGTTGAATAAATTTTGAGAACTTAACTACTCTGAACAAAAGCGAAGATTAGGCAGAAGACCCTTTTTTTTTTCTCCTAGTATATTCTGATTGCAGATATTACAAACCCTTTGTAAACAAACAAACAAACAAAACCCCTTTTTAAAGGGCCATATGTGAAGTTTTTGATGGCATGAGCTCTCTATTTTAGTTGTTTGTGTTTTCCAAACTTGGATTTTAATAAATAGTTAAAGGTCTGACAGAGCTGAGCATTTGTGCTCCTAAGGCTAGTATGTGTATCAGTCAGTCAGTCTCTAGCTTTGTCTGTGTATTTGATCTAAATACTGTGTTGTATTTTGTGTCTGAATAATTTTTTGTTAGTGCGTTACATCTGTCAGCTCTGTTCCCTGTGGTACCGGCTTCTCCTACCCTACAGCAAGTTGGAGCAGTGTAGCCACTTCTCAAGCTTTAGTCAGCCTGACAAAAACACCAACCTCGCTTGTACTGCTGGTCCTCTCTATGTGCCTTGCAGAAGTTGAGTGCAGCCATCCTGATGCCCTCAAGATCAGTGCAAAGACTCAGTTCTTTCCATTCTGAGATGGATTTTAGAAGGTGCAGTTATTTGTAAGCCACTCCTGTGGCAGCATTGCATGGGACTGCTCCTTCAATCTGCTCCTGAGGAGAAGGAAACAAAGGCAGAAGGAGATAACTCGCCAGGTCTGATGAGCGTCCCCTTCAGGTTGATGGAAAGGTGGTTTCTCCCAGAGCGTAGACGCTTGATAGGAAGCAGTTACTGCTTTACTGGGAGAAGGAATAGGAAGGCCAAACTGGCAGCCTGCAGTGTGTTTGTCTGGGATTTCTGCACCCTGGGGGGCTGCGCTGCTGCAGGGAGATCTCCTGAAAAATGCCCTCGTGGAGCACCGGCACCGTCAGGCCGGGGCGCGGGGGGCTGCTGGCGGCCATGAGGTGAGGTGAGGCAGTAGGGCGATGTCACAGAGCGGCTGGAGTTGCTGCAGAAGATCCGGTGCTCTGGGTGCTCTGTGTAGTGTGTTGCATTTAAGACCTATTTTCTTGCTGTGCATAGTCTGTATCAGGCTTTTTATTTTATATTTCTCCTGTGGCATCTTCTCCTAGGCAAGGTGGTCACGGCCGTGTAACTATACAGGCCTTGTCCTTCCCCCAGCATCTAGATTGAGACAAATCTGTCCTTGAGAGTAATAACAAAATAACATTTGCATATATAAATAGCATCCCATTGTAGAGAATAACTGAATATTGGTTTCAGTTCTCCTATTGCAGTCTTTCGTTTGTATTTCAGGGGTTTTTAGAAGTTTCTCAGGATATTCTTGACCACATTTTCATACAAGAATCTAGTAGGTTTTGTCTCCAAACACCTATTTTGAGTGCTTTTTAATCTTTTTTTTTAACTAAAAAAAAAGATTTAATTTTATTTTTTTTCAGGGGAGTGGGGACATTTGATAACTGAAGTTTTTTCTGCTTTCTGATGGTAAAATCTTTTTCAA
This sequence comes from Tinamus guttatus, assembly GCF_059628265.1. Classification (NCBI taxonomy): domain Eukaryota; kingdom Metazoa; phylum Chordata; class Aves; order Tinamiformes; family Tinamidae; genus Tinamus; species Tinamus guttatus. Next base: position 12,627,230 of record NW_028288821.1, on the reverse strand, counting down.
CACAAAAAGTGTTGAAAAAAGTATGCACAAAAAGTGTGACTAATGATGTCATATTTTTTCCACTATAACTCCCTTTTGACACCTACTGCTATAAGAATTTGAGTGATGGTAGACAAAACAGACAAAATAGGTGGACAGAGAACATTTTCATCTAAATGCTTAGGATGACTGCTTAGCTTTGTTATGGGACTCTTGGCAAAACTGAAAGCTTTCTGCTGCTGGTTTTCATAATACACCACACTGAAATACTGGTTTCAACCTGCCCTTCTTCAGAGCAGTGAGAGTTTTTGTTCAGTTCTGGTGTGAATATACCCAGTGGTAGGTCAGCAGCTGATCCACCCGAGTTTTGAGGTACAAATAATAAAATCTGGGAGAGCTGACTAATAGCTCAACGCTTAAGTGTTAATAACAATTAGAGTTAAATACTTCAAGTGTTAATAAACATAATAATATTTGGCTGTAAGCTTTCTATTCAGTGCTGCAGAAGAGGCTGAATGAGCACTAAGGTGTTTGGATTCCTGTGTGAATGGGGAGATTCCTGTGCTCACTTTTATCTCACTACAAATGAAGTTCTGCAGTGGAGCCTTTCCAGAACCACCTCCTTGATATGAAGCTGCTCCGTTTACTGGCTGACGTGGACCTTGGAGATTTTCTTCGGAGTGCCGGTTTGAAGATGGAGAAGATAGGCAGGGATGTGACGACTCGTAGCTTGAGAATCTGTTGTGTGGGTGCTTAGCACTTCTTCCTTTAAAAACACTATAAAAATTTAGTCAGGTGTCTTTTAATTTACCTTAGTTTTTAAATAATAATTTGTGATTGATGTTAATTGATTAGTTATGTGAAAAACTTTTTTTTTTTAAACTGCAGCAGGAAGAGTGCTATTAGTAACTAAAAGCAGTTTTAAAGAGCAACCCGGTGCTGAGTCCAGAGCCCTGACATCCAACTGAAGTGCCAAATGAAGCTTTTAACTGGATCAAGACCTACTATGAACTGTATTCCTAAATGTGTAGCTACTCAACTATGGCTCCGATTCAGAGCTTTCTCGTTCCCCCAAGAGTTTTGGATCGGGAGCGTGGAAAGCAATTAAAAGTAAATGCATATCCATGAACCTGCTTTAGTTTTACATGGTAGGTGAACTACATTGTGGTTCTGTTGAGAGTTATATTTAACACTTCTGTACATGAATTGCAAATATTGTGGGATTTATAAAAACTGTCAAACTAGTTTGGCCTTTCCTTTTTGTAGTTGTGTGAAAAGGTTTTTTTCTTCCCCATTTCCTATAGAGGTTTTTGCTGTACACTGCGCATGTGCTGAAATCCTTAGGTTGAAGTAACAAAATACTACTCTGATTACTCTTGGTTGAATTAATATCAAATTCCCTGCCAATATAATATTTAATATAAAGTGTCAGGGAGTGCTTGTAAGACTAGTGACAAAATGTGAAACTTAACTAATCACAAACACTGGCAATTACATGTATTTCAGAAGCATACACTCACAAATGCATTTCATACAGTGTGCGTAACTATAGGCAACATCCTGGCTATTTATTAAACTGTAGATTTATTCTTGCAGGTGCAATTTAGAAGACTTTTTGGCAGCTATTAGTTCAAGTTCTTGGACATCTTAAGGTCAGCTAGTTCTTGTATAATTTTTTCACTGGAAATTATTTCAGGAGAGAATTGAAAAACTAGTATCTAGGAACTTAATGTTCTCTCAGGGCCTACCAGCTCTGCATTTCAAAGCAGTAACAATCTCACAAAAAGACAAGAGGTTGTTCATTGTAAGTAGTGACTAATGTAGGTGCAAAAACCTTAAGTGGAGACTTAAAAACAAGCCAGTAGCTCTATTTCCGAACACTGCACAAGTTTAACCTGTGGTCAGCAACTAGCACACTTCACATGCACCTGATTTTTCCAGAGAATCCTATGCACTTTCTGAACAGAAATGGCAGCGGGTGCACCATTTATTACTCACTCTGTTTTTGGTTGAAAATTTGGCCTTGTGTGTCACTTAGACTTTGTGACACATGTAGCCTCCCAGGGCCTAATGACTTGTCTGCAGATGGGCTGTTATTTATTACAGTCATGTAGAATAAAATTGATTGTCTTCTAAAATTAATTTTTCATTTGCCTCCAGCTCTGCTTTAATAGAGGACACACAGTTGCCTGTTTGCAGAAATACTGTTTAATCACATTAATATCTCAGCCCCCCAGGCCGGTGAAGATAATTGTACAAACGAACAGCAAAATCTGTATCTTTAACTTCTTTTTATGATTAAATTATGCAAATGACTTATCTCCTGCCCTTCCAAGCACTAATCATCTAATTAGGAATGATGTGTTAAAGGGATGGTTTTGAATCAGGAGAGGGGGAGAGTGGAGGAAGCAGAAAATGGGACCTGACAATGAAACTGCTGAAGGTACTGTAGTTGTACAAGATAAATCTGTGTATTGGCTTAAAAGGCAATAATAACGGCTTGTTGTGCTACCTCTAGTCTTGGTCTTGTGATGTTTTTCATTAGAGGATAATTCTTATCTCTCTCTCTCTCTCTCTCTCTCATTTTTTTTTTTCCTCTCCATAATTTTCCCTATGAACTTTTAAAATGTAATTGTCAAGGTTCAGGAAACCAGTCACTTGTTTGAGAACTGGAATAGAAAGTGATAATATGGTGAAAGTGACTTTACTTGGCTTCACTACTAGTTTATTTTGAAAGTCAACACGTCAGTGTAAAAGTGCTTGTCATCTCAGTACCAGAAGTCTTAAGGCTGTCAGGTGTTTCTATCCACAGATTTCCATCAGTCTTTTTAACATTTAACTGGGGTTGGGGGAAGAAACTTCCCCTATAATGTGAAAGTGCAGGTGCTGTCCTAAGCAGAAGGCCACATCTTTGGTCATGTCCCGTGCTTTTCTTTTAGAGTTTCCTCTTGAGTTAGGAGTGAGGCTGTAGTTAAATTCAGATGTTAATGATAATTAAATCTTGTGGTATGTGTACAAAAGATTCATGTCTTGACCTCTGCAAGAGCTTACAGCCCTGTTTTCTGTGGTTTTTGTTTCATAAACAGATCCTGTTTTTTTTTTTTTTTTTTTTCCCCAGTCATGTCTCTATAGGGAGATTCTCTCTTCTTAAAAAACCTTAGTTTGTGCACAGTGACATCAAACTATCAGAGTTCTATTAATGTTGCTGCATATGCAAACAGACCCTTGCATCAAGTGATCACATCCAGTTTGGAAGCATCACTGTTATTTTACCAATATATACATTTTCTTACTGTAATTAACACACAATATACCAATAAAAAATTATTATGATTAATCAAAATTTCAGGGCTTCATAGAGAGTCACAGAGCTGCGTGAGAATGTAGGAGTTCATAGGATAGCACATAGGCAACCTGTAAGTTCAGACTCCTTAAAAACAGGGTACAGCTCAGTCGTTCAGGGGAGGAGAGTCCAACTGGGTTTTCTGCAGATTTGTTAAGTGCTTTTGCTCATCTCCTCTTGCCTTTTAGAAGTCAATATGTGAAATAATGTGAAAGGGTGGCGATTTATGACGTGACTGATTCTGAAGGATGTACAGACATTGCTTATAAAATCTGCTTTATTTATTTAGGAACCCCAACCTCTACCTGCATGTATGTAGGTGGATTAGTATATGTGTATACACATATGTGTGTGTACGTATATATATATTTCTGTGTAGATTATATATATATATCTATAGGCTTGAAGTGAAGGCTGTTGAAGAACTTTCCTGAACAGGACTGTTGACTTTTATAAAAGCTGTGGGAGATAATATCTTTTTACAATATTTGAATCGAGAGGGCTATGTACATCTAATCAGAGGAAAGCTTTCCCAGGTGACTTCAGCAGGAAGCTGAGCAGCGCTGTCTTGTGCCGGTGAACACTGCACACGAATGCGGAGAAGCCGAAGGTGATTATGTCAAAATAATCTTATTGTTAGTGATTAGGTGCGTGTCATCGGGGCTTAAAAAGGGGCAAAAACTCACGCAAATTAAAGTAGAAAGCGTTTAAAATGCTGACTGTGGTAAATAACCTGGCTTTTTTGTGTGGCTTTTGGATGGTTCAACATCACGAATGCAAGTTCTGACACTACTTTCATTTGTCTGATGCAGACATAAATTACTGGTGGAATGTTTTCATAAACACATTGTGGATGGGGAGGCTGCTTTTCTTTTCATAGCTTCTAGCAAAATGATTGAATTTTTAAATCTGCTCGCATCTATCTTTACATGTGGATTCATCATTACGATCCTAAAATAAGAGGAAAGATGAGAAAACCTTGTGGAACTTGTGCAGAATATGAACAATATTTGTATAAGTAATTGGAGTGCTTGCTGCATCGAATAGCAAAATTACAGGAGATTAAATGAAAATCTGTGCCTCTTTCTTGGGCTGGAGGGCTCCGAGGTTCACTGAGGGCTTAAATCACTCCCTTGGAAAGCTCTGTCCTTTGAGCGCAATGATTCCTCCTCTTGGTAGGAGGCCCTGTGATACTTGAGGATCAAATAATCATAGACTTTTTCTTTTAGATTTGCTGTATCTAGATATTCACCACCAAAGAGATAAAAAAAAAGAGGCCTTGATTCTGTGGGAGAAGTCGATGGAGAGAGTGGTGGGCAAGCATCCAGCTACCATTCTTTACACAGTTGCATTTCCAAGCCCTGCTGCCTTTTTAGCAGGTTATTTTAGTATGACGGAACTGTGATACTGAGGCCAGGGCAACAGAGATGGGTATTTGCTTGGTATTTTTCCCCCTCCCCCAACCTATATCCAGCTGATTATTCTTATTTCTTACTTCTGCACTAGATTGTTTTGGTTGAATAGTGGCAAGGGCTGGTAGATTTCAAAGCATTTTATGAATTAAGTTGTTGCTCTTGCAAGATGTTGGCTGGGGGAAAATTAACTCTTGTAAGACTCTGCAAATGAAGGATATAATATTAGAGGTATCTCATCACTTTCCTCTGTGTGTTTATATAAAACTGTTTAAATACAGTCTTTTGAGTCCTCCTTCTGGTGGATTATTTTTATGGTTTACATTATTTAAGTATGCTGAGATAAACTAGTGACTGGTATCTTCAGTAACACAGTGCTGCCAGTAGCACTTTACTGGACTGTGAAGTTCCTTAAATGTGATGGAGATTTTGGCCAATTTGGCCCAGCTGCCTGTTCTCAGAACTGCTTTCTGTCCGTGCATGGTATATTTAGAAAAATCGTGATGAATTTGTTTCAACTATTCAAATTATTATTTGGTCGTATAACTTACAAGCTAAAGGACTGTTCAAATAAAAATGAGGGAAGAAAATAATGTAGAGTTTCATCCTTTCCTCATCTATAGAATACAAACTCCTTCATGTCTTTGGAGAAGCTTGTAGCGGATGCTGAGTAGAATGACAGGTTAAGCATATTGGTATGGTTATATTAAGATATTTCCATAGTTTCACTGTTTTTAGAAAATAGTGAACTTTGAACTTCACGTTTTTTGCAGATATTGTTAAACTTCTTTCAGTGATTTGCATGCTTCAAAGATACCTACTTTATTGACAGTGGACTTGTAAATAGCTATTAATTACTTGGGCAAGTTGGAGAACACTTAAATTTTTTTTAAATGCAACCATATGAAGTTGTGGGAAAGTGGAGGAAAAGGAAAATGAGAATGTTAGAGGGATGTGCATCTGCTTTAAACTGCACAGGTTGTAGATAGGTCATCTTTTGAAGGTATGTTCTACCAAATTAATCCCTCTTAGTCATATTCTGCATGTTTTAAGAACCTGGAGAAATAAACAGTCATTAAAGTAATTACTGAAGCATCATCAGATGAAGTTGGAATTTCAAGGCTGCGCAGACATGCAGGCTGGTATCTTTCTAGGAATCTTTCTAGTTACTGTAATGCAATAAAATAGACTTTGTCATTGACAAGCTCCTCTTCGTGTTCTCAGTGGCTCTGCAGAACGATGTGTTTCTGAAGCCCCTTTCCTGCCCTACTCTTGGGCTCTGTTCTCCTCACTTTGTGTCTCTCTAGTGTGTATTTTTGTGTGTGTTTAGCCAGGCTAAGCTAGTGTCTTGCTATCCAGCCTTCCACGTAATTTTACTTTCCAACCTGTCCTCCCTCTTGAATATCAAGTGCTTAATTCCTAGCCCTGATTAATGCAGAGCTCACTGCTTTCCATTTTTCCCCTTTGTGACTTCTTCCATGTTGTCCATCATGTTTTTGGACTGCTCACAAAGCTTCCTATGTTCTCCATCATATCTGTTGCAATGAGGTCTAAAAGCTGTGACTTCAAAAGTCAGCAACTACCAAGCTGCACAATGTTAATGTATCTCCCTGTTTGTCTGCATATTGTTCTTGCTTTCCTGTCCCTTGTCAGACATGTGGGCTGTAAGACCTTTATGGAAGGGAACGAGGCATGCCTTTTTTTTTTTCTTCCTGTTACGCTGTGCATGATACAGCTGCAATACTGTACGTGATTAGTGATTAGGTCTTTAAAATCTTAAAGTAATACTTAGGTGGAAGAAATTGCACTATCAAATTCAGTGCCATTAAGTTGGTCTTAAAGTTCAAGAAGTAATTGAATACTGCATCAAGGGAAATGCCATGTTGCGTTCCACAAATATTGCATTCAAACAACTCACCAATACCTAAGAACGGGCCAGGCAAGCTTAGCAATAGATAATGAAGTGATAGGAAGTGGGAAAATTCCTTCTTCATATGGAGGATTCTGCAAGAATTAGGGCAATGTTAGTATTACTGTCACAGGCAGGTCCTTGGGTATGACATGAGACCCCCCTGACACGTGTGCGTGTGTTGTGTGTAATGTAAAGAGGGCACTGGGAAAGTGCTAATCTTGTATTTTTGAAGTGGGGTCGTAAGCCATTTAATAAGCTAGTTCACACTACTGGTTCTGTGTGTGCAGGAAACCTTTGGTATTGCTATTAATACCACAGGAAATTAATAGCTAATTGTGGCAGTGAGCAGTGTTAGTGATAGCAGAGCAGAGCGATTGCGCGGGCGCTCTGCAAGGCCCCTGGCACGGAGGGCTGCACCCCTTCCCGCGGCCTCCCAACGGAGGCAGGAAAACTCAGATGATAAAGGCAGTGAGGAACAGCACGTGTGTGCGATAAATTGCTCTTGATAGCACCATCTAGCAATCTGCTAACTACCTTTAAAGGATGTGAATGGTATCCTTTATTTTGAAAAGTCTGACTGTTGCAGTGTTTTGCTGGTTGGAGGCCTAAATCATCTGAAGGTCTTTGCAAAACCACTCTGGCTTTGCAGAAGTGAAGATGTCATAGTCACTTATTTGATTTGCCTGATGATAAGCATTACACTTATGATGTATTAATTCTTTTTGTCCAGTCTTCTGTTTCTAAATTTTAAAAAGTTACAAGGCACTGTGGATAAACCAGATGGCTGCATTTCATGTTGCCAAGTAAGTATAGGTTGGGTGTGTAAGTTTCCCCAAATATGCAATAAATGTTTTTGCTCCGTAGTCGAGGTTGGAATAATAAACTTTAGTAACAAAGCCTCATTTCATATAATGGGGCGCTTGGCTGCCCGCGTTAGCACAGCTCAGAGTGTTACCTGAGGAAGACCACGGCAGCCTCAGAGTGGAATGGGCCAGAGCAAGGGACGAGCCGGCCGGACTTCACTGCTTCCCAGCCTGCAGCCGAGTGCCCTCTGCTGAGGGCGGCTGCAGATTCCCGTTCGGCGCTTTCTCTCCGTTGCTCTTTCCTTCTTCTTCCCACCCTTGTGACCCTAACATTGTGATTTTTTTTTCCTTTTTTTTTCCTCCATGGGAAAATATGAAGCTTTGCTTTTAGAAACAAAGTTTGTTCCAAAGTTAAGCCATATTTCTAACTAATGAAATAAGTCTATAAGGACTATTAATCTTAGTAAAACAAGGAAATGGGGGTCCTCATTGCCCTTTTATGGCAATTCTGTAAGAGTAGGCTAAATTCACTATATTTACATAGAAGTTTCCTACATACAGCTGTGTATGTGTATATATATATTTTTAAGATAGAATTTGTGGTAATAATTCAGTCGCATACAATGAGGAGAAGACTGGACTGTAGGAAAAAGCATTTGATCTGCTGTCTCGAATCTCAGGGGTCCAATTTAGGTTACTTTTTCCTGGTATGTACTCTGTGCTGACTGTTTCCTAATTCATCTCAAGTTAGAATTGTGTGACTTTTCTTTACAAATATTGTATTGAGAATTGTATTACATGTCCAACAAAATTCTTTAGCTTCTTAATCTAATAAATAGTTTAAATTCTAATCCTGCTCTCCATAACTGCTGGAAATAATGAATCTATCCTAAGTTCAGTGTTCCACAGTGCCTAGAGTAACTTTCCTTCATGCAGAAAACTGTTTTAGGACTCTGCATAGGCAATAGTTTTTTTATGGCTTATGGCATTTGTGTGCATTTAGATAGACAGTATTTTTTGCCGTCAAAGGGTATGTTATTCTACATGGAGGAAATAGCTACTGAGTCGGCTGCGTTCCGCATCTTCATGATTGTTACAGTCCTGATGAGGACGCGGGGCCAGCGGCGTCTCGCCCGGCGAAGGTGCCGTCCCTGCGCCTGGCTTGTGCTTGTGGCAGGTAGGTTTGTGCCTCACTGGTGGTTCTGATCTGCCCTCCGTAGCAGTGTGATGGCTTTTCCTGCTGTCAGGAACCTTGGAATTAATGACTAGGAATGGGTTTCTAAATAAGAAGCTGATAACTGCACCAGTTCTGGACATTCTGAATTTCTGGATTGCTGGTAGCAGTATAACCCAACTGGCATTGGACTCCATTGTGGGGATTGCTGTTAACTTGTGAGACCTTTTGGCAGGGCTCGCAGGGCGTCTTGGTGTCTGATCCTGTTTGAGACAGGACAAGAAGCTGAGGGAACACAGGATAGTGGGAAGTAGATTGGGAGGAAGCAGCTAAACACGAGCACTTGGGCCTGCAGTGGGAGAAACGGGACTCACTGCAGGGCAGGATGAGGTAGAGACGGCAGAGAGGCAGTAGCGAAGATGACTGGTCCAAAGAACATTTTTACTTACAAAAAAAGATTTCCAGTCTGTTTTGCCATCTGGCAAACAAAAAGAACCAGCAATCTGATTACTAGTAAAGGCTTAAAAAGGATAAATTAAATCACTTCATAAATTAAGTCTGTAGTGAAAGGAAGTAAAGAATTAAAGTACAAACAGGCATGAGTGCATGACTTTGTAATGAAAGTGACAGTTTAAAATTTGGCCTGGTTTTAGAAATACTTCAAATTTGTCAGCACGCACAACTGTAGGCAAAAAAGGAATCTTTGTATTTTAGAAATGTATCAAACATTTCTTGCAGATGATCCTTATTAGCAAAGGGTTGTCATCATAATGGTAACTAATGAAGCAGTATATTTTCAAGGTTGGAGCAGGAAAAAGAACCTAATTTTCTCTTATATTGGCTAAATGTTTGATCTTGGACAAACTGGTGAGGTGCAGCTCCACAAAGGGGTGTACGACGCAGCTCTTAGTGTGCAACATTCAGGTGCTTCTACCATCCTGCCGAGAGCTTAGGGTGTACATCTGGGGAATCTTGTGCTCCACATCTTTTCTTTTCTAAGGGCTGTTTCTGTCTTTCGGTAGTGACTTTTTTTTTGGTGTAAAATATATTCTTGGTGGAGCAAGGAATACGTTCCAAGACTGCCCTGGCAGGTGAGGAGTGGTCCTGGCTGTGTCGCGGAGCCAGCTCTGCTCCTGGCCTTGCTCACGTTCTCCTGGTAGTGGTTCAAGAGGAAGAGCAGACGCTGTGCTGTAGAGCAGCCCTGTGTTTCGGTGGACAAGCACCTTCACGCTTAGTTTCTTGATTCTGCTAGTTGAGAAGACTAGTGGGGATATTGCAAAGGCACATTTACAAAGACTGAACAACTTCATGTCCTTATGCTTGGTTGTCAGCTTAGTTGCACAATGTATCTCAGCTAGAAATCTTGTAAGACTTCACTCTTACAATTTATTACAATAGTACCCTCAAATTTTACTGCAAATAAAATAGTCCTTTTTGCTCATTACTGTCCTTCTAGGGCTCCTAACAAGCTATGTGTGGAGGTTTACTGTTTTCACCTAAGTGTGATGTATAGCAGGACCATCCATTTTCCTGAATTAGTTACTGTTTTAAAAATATTTTGCCCCTTTGTTCTGTGGAAATTCAAATTAAAATAAGTTAAATTGGAATTAAAAAAAAAAAAAAAACAAGTTGAGCTTGCCAAGTATATGATTAGGTAGATGTGGGATTTTACTTTATAATGTTAAGGTAGTAAATTACTGTTGTATTTATATGGTAGTAGATTATCCTTTTGAGTATATTCTGATTTTATTATTTGGAATTCAGTGAATATTCCTATGTAGTTTCTACTCTTATGTAAGCTTCTGAGGATTTTCAACTTGGAATTGGTGGTGCTTTTTGTGGTGAGGAGTAGAGAAGTAGGGAACAGCCCTCTCATTTATGTATCATGACCCAGCCTCTCAGAGCCTTGGGCTGTTATTTCAAAATCCAATATATTCAAACTTTGGCCTCAGAGAGCAGTAGGATCAGTACACAAGAACAATAGAGTGATAAATATAGATTTTTCATTAAGGAAAAGACTATATCCTGTCATTTTTGAATCAGTGTTCAAAGGATCTGAGAATTCATAGCCTCTTACAGGCTTTAACTTTATTTTTGCTTCGAAATAGGACTTAACAGCCTTTCCCTGTTACTGTGAGGCGTTGCTGACACACAGAAGCACAGTTTTAGTACGTACTAAAGGGGAGATCCACTAACGCTGCCAGTAACGTGATGCAGGTCAGTCGGAGCCGTGTGTAGTTGCGGGCGTGATGGGGCAACGCTGCTCCCGAGGGCGGCGTGAGGCGACGCGAGGGAGACCGGGCCGCGAGGCCGCTGCCCGCGCCGCGCTCTGCGCACAGCCTTTCTGCATACGCTTCTCTGCTGCCCTAGAAATCCATTTGGCAAGTGAAATTCTGCATAGTGTTTTTTTTTTTTTTTTTTTTTCTTTTGTAGCGTAGAAACTGTGGCTCTCCATGGGATACAAGTTGGGTAACTGGATGGAGAACGCAGACTTCTGGGCATAGGCTGTTTAAATATACACGCAAGTGTGCCGTCCTTACATAAGAAAGGGTAGATCAGCTTAACTTACAGAAATTGTTAAACTTCTTGGAGCCCTTAATACAGAGATTGTATTCAGGAGACTTTTTCAGATTTTAGCTTTTTAGAAATTACTTTTGCTCAATTTTGAGAGGTATGGAAGTGTAAAAGCAACAAAAACTAATATTGGGAAGTGTTTTTTGTGCTGTTTGTTTCATTGTTTCTCACATAAGGGTGCAATTTATAAGCTGTTGGGTTCGGCATCAGAACATGACTTGTGCGTTTTCCAGTAACCACAGCAGAAAGATTTGGGTTCTGCAGTAAATATTAAAACAAAAAAAATCAAGTTCAGCTATTACAAAAGGCAATTAATATATGCTTTATATGTATGTGATGATTAGATATATTTCTGTTGTACTTTCTTGGGAGTTTGCTAGAAGAGAGCTGTTTACGGAGTGGGGAGGAAGAAGGAGGATGATTAACTATAGGTATTTTTTGCAAGCCCTGACAGGGAGATGCTTTATTCTTTATTGATACTGATGCAGAAGTAGAATAACAAAAATATTATTTCAGAAGTTTTCTGCTTGCTTTTGGTTAGCAGGGCTCTAAGTGGATATAGCTCTTTCCACCTGCAATCAAATGCAATAAACCTTCTTCACTGCAGAAGTCAAATTCCAGGGGAAAAAAAAAAAAGTTGGAAGCTCACACTTACACCATAAAACCTTGTTTATTGCGACCATCAGTCTTGGAAGATGTGCCCCACAATGGGATTTGGTAAAGCCATTACAAGGTGCCGTATGAGTTCCATTTGCCTACAGTAAATAGAATGTCAGAAGTGTCAGGGGGAAATAAATATCGGGCTGGTTAAAAGGGAGCAGAGATGGCTCAAAGCATCATTGAGAGGATTGATTTATCTGGCGTGCTGTAATGACTGCAGATGTGGATCTGTTATTCTAGATGAGCAATGAATTTGATGAGCTGATAACACAGGGCCAGGGAGGCCTGGTTTTAATTACTGATGAGGAATTTATTTGTGAAGCACTGTGATTTACTGGGGGTTCGTTCCGTTATTGACAGGTGACCTTGGGGCTTTTCTCTTTTGATGAATAAAAAAAGGACGCTTTTTAAAAGAAATCTCTTTTATCATTGCTACAAATACAGTGAGGTCATTTCAGATATAGCATTATCTTTCAAGCTATCTTAATATATAATTATTTTTTATGTAGTAGTTGTTAATTGCCTGTCTCTGAGAGTGTGATGTATGCTACACTTGAAAGAGACAAATTCTGGTGCAGACGTTTGTTAGCAAGAACTTGTTGGGTGGATCTTTTATGGTCAAGATCTTGCGGCCAATAAAAGATAAATTCAAATTGTCCAAGTCTATCTTATTGGGTTGCTCAGTTCTCCAGCTATGTATTTATCTGCTGTGTATTACTGTGGCATAGTGGCCTTATGGGTCAGGGAGGGAGGGAGAGCTGAAAAAAACCCGGGGCTTAAAGGTTTCTTTGTTTGTTTTTCTTTCTAAGTGTGTTGGCTTGACTGTTTTAAACACCAGTGGCTCAGATTAAATTTTTGTCATATTGCGCTCTTTTCTTGGATGGAATATTATTGACGTATCTATTTTTATGCAATTTTTCTTTGAATGTGGTACTTATTTTTCCCATAAAATAGACTTTTTGACTTGTTCTGTACATGCAGTTGGTAATTTTGATGTTGTGTTTTGTGCTTATACTCTTCATTCTGTACTTCAGTCTTCAAGTTGAAGCATAGAAACATCAGGAATAACCAAAGTAATTTCTGTCTAAGATATGGCTTAATTATTATGTAGGTGCCATGGATGTTTTGCTGTTTTGTAGGCAACAGTTGCTGCTAAATAGATTTTTTTTTTTAATGCTAATTGGGAATCTATATGGATACAAAAATTTGCAGATGTATGTCTCAGTGAATGTGTAGCATGGCATTTAAGTAAGCCCGGAAGAGGTAGACACTGAGTCAGGAAGGTAGAAGACCACTAATTTTCTTCTGCAAGCCTTATAATAAGTGGTACTACCAAGAAACACTTTTCAAAATTATTCATTTAGTACTCATTTTCAGTGTAGCTTTTGGATATGGCAAGATTTCTCTCTCCTCTCTCTCCTTGTCTAAGCAAGCACCGTTATTCCTTGGAATTCCGATTGAGACCAAAGTTTGTTCAAACACTTTGTTATTTTCTGTTATTTTCCCTCGGTGAGGCAAGGGCTCCCTGGCCAATGGAAGAGGTGGCGGCAGACGGGAGACGTGTTCGTTTGGACCCAAGGGTGAGGAAACCCTTCAGTGACACTGCCAATTCATGCCCTTACCAATTTGTTCAATACCAAGTCATGCTGTTTCAGGTAGCCCTCCCCTGCAGTGCTGGAAGGGATTGGCAGTTTGTTACCCACTGATCTGAATTTCAGCAAGTCCTCTGTAACACAGGATCATGAGCCTGCAATATTTTTGGTCCCATTTCAGTTTCCTAATGTATTTTACTGATCCTTATATTTTAATGTCATTACAGAATAAAGCTGGCTTGCGTTTTTCCTTTCCCTGTAACAGGTGTCTGCCAGTGTTTACATCTGGAGAAGGGTTTCAGTGCGTGCTCAGAGACTCCACCCTCCCCTTTCCTCCCCAGTTAAGCTGCCTGTGTTTGTAGGAAGGGACCACTAGGCCGGGTCTAACAGCCGGGAGGAATCTGTTGCTGAAGTTTCAATTCTAAATTGGTTAGAGGAGTCTCTGTAGGCTACTAGGCAGCAACTTTGTCTGATCTTTGAAAGCACTATGCTTCCATTTTTGTAGACCTTGGCATATAAGCCTTGCATTTTCCCTGAACGACAGAAACGTGTCATGATTTCAGTTGCAGGAAGTGCTAATACAGTTTGTAATACTGATAGTTGAGGCTGGTTTCAGAGCAGCGGACTCGGTTCAGGTATCAATTGTGCTAATGTAAATCAAAGAAATTGAAAGTGTGGGAAGGGAGTGCTGGGTGTATGTGTTCAGGAAGTCCTGTTTGTGCCCATTTGAGATCATTGAAAACTTACCAGGGGAGAGGTGGTGGGGAGAGGAGGAAGAAAATAGCAAACGGACCCTTTAAGTTTTTTATTTTCCTCAAAATCCATGCAAGACATTCAGAATCTCTTTACAAGTAGAAAACTGTTGGTTTCTAGACGAAACTTAAAGTCAGGAATTGAGCATTAGCATTAACTTAGAAACAGTTCAGTGTGATATGAAGAACCTTTTGAATGCTTAATATTGTTCTGTTACAAAGAGCAAAATTAAATAAAAAAACTTCTAAAAAAATGGGCTGGCATAGGAATGCACCAGTGTATTCTGATTTCAACTTTTTCTTCATCCTATCAGTACTGTTTCTGACTTTTTCCTATCATCATCTACAAAGATATTCAAGTACATACAATATAATACTGCAATAAAACAGAGCTAATCCTAGTTACTAACACATTTTTTCCATGTGCTTGTGTAAAATTGAATATTATTAAATTAGTGGTAATAGAATGCTAGAACATCACATAACAGAAAAATGGAGATGAAGTCAAGCTGCTCACCCTCGTGGGTGACTAATTCTTATTTTAGGGTCACAGTCTGCTTCCGTCTTTCTCCTCGCCTTCACGGGGAAAAAATCTGTGATACTCGTGTGCCCGGCAATAGTTTCCCTTCAGCGCATGGTGAAATTACCCGAGACTTCCCCTGCTCTTCCAAATTCCTTTCTACAGGAGCGCCCTCGCTGTCGGTGTCAGCAGCTGTGACTCGGGCCCCTGGTGCAAGGAGAGGGGCCCTTCGTGCCGCCCTCATCCTCGGGCGGCCGCTGCGTCGCGCGCTCGGCTGGACGTTCCAGTCCTGGAGCAGGGAACGCCGGATTCCTGAGCCGCCGGCTGCGCGGCGAGGAGCTCTCTGCGCGGAGGAGTGACCTGCAGTGTCCTCTGGAGTTTAGTGAGGACTTAGCATTTAAGAGATGCAATTTTGACATGGTCTCATGTTACTTGCCACTAAAATTCATGGAAACTGATAGTGTTATTCATTGCTCCAGAATTTTTAAATTTTTTTCCACATTTTTTTTCCACAAAAGGCACAATTGTATAATTTACACAAAAGTTATAGGAAACTTTGTGACTTGACCCTTTTAGGTGTAGATATAAAAACAGCGAGTCGCCTATTTGCTAGGCTATGGAGAGGTGTTTGTGTGGAACGTACGTGTTTGCACTCACCATCTTCTTAGTGTACAGTAAGATGCAAGATACAGCAGTAGATGACCCTTGAGGTAGATAATCAAAAGGAATAATACTTGGAATATTAGTGTTTCACTTGCAATATCTTACTTGAAAAGAGCATGCAAACAGGTTCTGTTATTATAGTAACCATATTAAAAATGGTTCCATGCAATCATATATCCTTAATGCAATCTAGAGAAGGAGACTGCACTTTTGTGAATGTTTTTTGCTCACAGATGATGAGGGTTTACATAGCTGGAGAGAAATTAGGAACCTGTCTCTGCCCCAGCCAATTCCATACAACTGCTCGAATGAGTTACTCTGCTTGTATAATTAATTTCTGTGCTGAGGCTTCCACATTAAGACATATGAAGTGTATTGAGGCTAGGGATATTCAAACATCATATTTAATTGTTAATATCAGACAGGACACACGTTGCTTTCTCAGTGTAAACAGCCAGTCTGTTTCAGGGCACAGTTATTCGTAGCAATTTCTTCAACCGTGGGATAAAGGGGTATCTTAGTTTAACAATTCTCCATAATTACATGAAAAGAGTAAAGCTGGAAGCAAATAATATTTGAAAGTTGAAAGAGTGATGAGAATTTAGGTACTGATCCTGCTTAATTGTGTTATCTAATGAAATCTCAGAACAAAGTGGGTGGCTGCGGGACATAATGCATGTAAACAGTGAAGAACTAATGTTTAAATACCAGATGGAGAACTAGCACTTTGTTTAAAAATACATACAGCCATACCATCTTTAAGAAGAAATCAGGAGTGTTTTTCTTTGTTGTTACCTGTTTGATCATATTGCATTATAAGGCACAAATGTTTCCATTCAGTGTGGTGATGTCTAAAGGATGCTGTGGCTCTATGTGCTCACACTCAAAACTAGTCCTGGTGTGACTGAAGTCACTGGGGTTATACCAAATTGTGCAAAAGAGAGCAGGTTTGGCTAGTGGTGTCTGTGGAGTTTTAGTAACACAGTAAAACTGCTGCCGTGAAATGGTATAATAGAAATGATACAAGGATAGAGGACACCACTGGCACCTGGTATCTCATTTCTGTTTTGATGCCCTGTGTGTAGATGTATTGTAGAAATTCCAAAATACTTTTTGTTCAGAGTTAAAAAAGGATATATTCTGCATATGTACATTCATATATGAGTCTACATGATATTGAATGCAGAAAAATGTTATTGCAGTTTCTTCATCATCCAAAGGGAGTAGTGACCTTGCCAAGCGCAGAAAGAGGTTTTAGGTTGTGGCACTGCAAGATTTTTGACACTTAGAAGCACAACATGGTTCTGTTTGCAGAGGCTGAATTAACTGTAATATAACAAGTGATTATGATCTTATATAGTTAGGAATATAGCCAATATATAAAAGCACAAAAACTTATACTGTATCTGCCCTTGGGTTTGAGGCCCTGTCTTGCTCCTGTGGAAGGTATTTTCTTGACTTCATAGTCACATTTTGGTTCTTTCTCTGTCATTTTACCCCTGCTGGCCCTGTGGGTAGTCTGTTTTTAAATGTTTTGGGAGGTGGTTCCCCAAATACATCTTCTGTAAATTCAGAGAGCTGCAGTTAGTTTGTGTGCGTGTCTTTTTTTTTTTTTTTTTTTTTCTTTCATGATGCTATATTGATTTTTATGTAGAAGGTATAAAAGATCACTGATACCTTAAAGGTCTCCATGTTTTTTATTTTGTTTTGTTTTTAAAGAAAAGCCTTAACAGCGTGAACTTAATGTGGAGTCAGCAGTCCAGAAGATTGTGGATGTCTTTATGCTTGCCACTATAATCTTCCTTTTTCTGTGTGAAGCTTGCATTTACTCATCTGTATAACTGATTTAATTTAAACTTCATTGATTCAGCATGTGTGGCTATTTTTATAAAATAGATTGTACCACTGTCAAGCATCAACTGTACCCTTGTAGTGCAAGTTGCAGTCTAGTGAAGTATCTTAGGTATTTATATCTAAGGAAATCCAGGTGTTCAAGTTTGAGATTAGTAAGGTTCAAAATCTTAAAAGAAAAAAAAAAGATATGGCAAGAAGCACTGTAGCTGTGAATGCATATGTATAGCACAATTGCATTCCTTTAATTCTGTTTACAGTAGCTGAAAAATATGTTTATTTCAAGACAAGTAGGATGAATGTTTATTTAGTTTTTCTGCTGACAAGTTTCTATCATTTTATGTCTTACGAAGATAGATTTTAATTGTGCCAGGATTTATTTATCAGACTGTCATACCAATCATACCTCTAAAATTACAGCTTCATGTGGTGTTCATTTACATAATTTAGAAGTGAATAGTAAAATATGCAGTTTTGCAGAGAAGATTTTTTAAAATACTCTTATTATTGGCATCAGCAATAACAGCTCATATGGGATAAAGCAGCTCTGTTTATAGACACTCTCACACTCAACATAATCTTACGTTCCAAATTTTTTGTCACTAAATGAAAAGTCATCTTTGGCTTGGATCATTGCTTTGGATTTCTTTTAAGTCATTTCTTTTCTTGTGGTATGATTAAACAGATATTGTTTGAGTAGTTAAACTTTGGTTTTGGTAGAGGGAAAAATCCCCAAGCTTCAGGATCAATGTTGGACATCTCTGAAGGAATTAAAAAAAATATATACATAGAGATTCATTTGTCTGATTATGGTCATGTTAATGTTTTGAGCAGATATTGGATGTTTGTGGAGTTATCTGGAGGTCCTGAAGGTTTCACAACTTTCAGCACGAAACCGTGTTACTATGGCAAAGCGGTGTTTACTCTTTTGACAAGTGTGACACTTAACCAAGGAGTAAAAATAATACAAACCCCATAATATACAAACCGGGGGGAGTTGTCTGTGCAGACAGTTTGTTGACACTTTGTTGGAAAAGATTTCTCTAATCTGCTCGGTGGGTAAGATCAAATAAAAATACATTTAAAGACGACAGGGTTGTGAACATTTTGTTAGTGATGTGGCTGCAGCGTACACACTCTCTAAATCAAGACGGAGCAGTTGCAGGACCAGGGCCTAAATGTCAAAAAGAGCGTCCAGGCCTAATGAAGGGCAACGAGCATGTTAGAGAAGGCAGAAGCCAGTGTTGAAATGCCTCGTCAGAGCATTCCAGAAATGTACAAAACTACAGGTGGGCAGTTCTTTTCAGATTAAAGTGTTTTTAAAGATTGATTTGAAAGCGTGTATGTAGTAAAGACCAAGTTGCTTTTTTTTTTTTTTTCTTTCCCCCCCTCCTTGCAGTGTGGGCTGCCGGAAATGTCACCCAGAAGTTTTTACTTTTTCATTTGTGGAGCTCCTTAATAAGGTAGAGTGCACTGAACATTTGGTGTTCGCTTTTTTCTTTTTTAATTTCTCGTTTTCCCCCTCCCTCGCTGAAGCCGCGAGGGCGCCCGGGCCCGCGCGTGAGGCGGCGGCGGCTGCTCGCGGCGCTGCCCGTCCTGGCTGCCGCCTCCCGCCCGCCATCGGGGCCGCTCCGAGGCAGGAGGCTGCTCGGGAGGCTTCTGAATGCCCATGTGAAGCAGTTTGTCTGTCCTGTGCTTCACAAGAATTCTCTCTCTCAAAACAAAGCTGTAGCTATGAAGTAGCGCATTTGTCCTAAAACTTATGAAAAGAAGGGGGAGGGAGCGCCGGGACCCATCTTTATAACAACAATCAGCCTTTGTACGGCTTCATTCCAGGCTAATGGCTGGTGAAATTGTTCTGGGTAGTTAAAATGAAATGAAATGAATTAAAGAACATGAAGGAGAGCAAGCAGAATGGTTTATTGCTTTTCTTTGAAGGCACAATAGCTATACTCTGTCTCTTTTTGTTACTCATATCTGTGTGGCGGATATTTAAAGTCAGGGTTTTGAATAGCATGATGGCTAAATGAGGGCTATAAATCGAGGGCTATGGTGCAAAATTCTAGTGCTAGCAAGTACTAAAGCACAGTACCAAAGAGACGGGGTCTAAAATTGTTTTAAACTGATGAATATGCAGACATAAAAACAAGAAAATAAATCCATTCCCTACCCCTGCCCTCCAAACCCTCTGGAATACTTCCAGAATCATTTTTTGATTATTTGTTTTTAGGCAAACATTTTAAAAGCATGAATGCTTTGGATTTGTGCTGGAATGTTACTTTGTTTCTCTAAAAGCCTGACTTTTAATTAAAAAGTGTGGAAAACATGAAGTAGTCAATTATTTTTATTTTGAGGAAAATGTGAAAATGCCAAGAAATTAATATATCTGCTTTTATTTATAAACCTAAGAATTTTTCCTAACTAAGGAAAAAAAAAAGGTGGTTTAAAAAAATATGTTAGGTTGCTGATGCAAACACACAAGTTTCCCAAACTGGGATAATACAGCTTAGAGAGCACCTGGTTTGAGATTGTTGTTACCCAGCTGAAAAAATAAAGTGTCATATCAGGTTGGGGTCACATTTGTCTAAGGAAAACTAACAGGAGGATTTCTATTGTCAACACAGGAGATGAGCAGTGCGATAAGGGCAAATTATACTCTCTGATCCACCCTCTGTTATAGAAGTGACTAGAGATTAAAGCCTCAGCCTGGAATTTCATTACTTTTATACATTTTTCACAAAGGCAGCATTTGCAGTGATACTGGTAAAGAAGGGTCAGAGATTTTCCTGAAAGCGTGAGGTTGTCTTTGTGTATGTATTCACATATATGTCTATATGCTATTGTAAGTATACTTAAAACAAAAAATGTACAATGAAGCTACTAAAGCTGGGGCCTGTATTTAGGCCTTGGGCTGCACAATGTGAAAGAGGCGATTGTTAGTGTTTAGTTCATGTAATGCAAAATATTGTTTTTTCTGGATTGTTTTATAAGCTAAAATGTTAGCATAGAAATAGAAATTTTAAGATAATATTGTAATTTAATGAAGTGAAAGACTTCTAGGAGATGATAGAGAATAGGAGTTTTATTGCCAATCGATTAGCAAAGCCCAGGGTCTGGGAACCTCATTTCTGAGATTTTTATAAAAATAGTAGTTGTCAAGCTTTTCTGTAGTTGAATCTCCAGGAATAATCAGCCGCATTGAGCCTAGTGCCTGCCTGAGCTGTCCTTGAGAAGCCGGGACCTCCGGGACCTCTCTGTATCTGTTGGTCTCGGGACATGCGCTGTGGTTTTTGCTCCGAAGACACTTTTTTGCTTCCAGCTTGGGTGCTTTTTTGATGGAGGTCAACAGGCCTGCATGCTATGGCAGTGAGAAATCATCCTTACGTGGGTCGATGAGCTAGTTTCTTTTAGTATTTGTGATATCTAATAACAGTTACGTCTTAGTGAAATTGAGATGTATCCAGGCCGCTTTTAAGGCAGCGTCTTGGGCATGCTGGTGTTGGTTGGAGAGCCAGGCAGCAGAGTTCCAAGAAGCAGAACTGCTCAGCTGCTTGCAGCCACTCACTCCTGGGCACTACTGCAGCAGGGCGACTATATAACTTCGGTACCAGCAAGTATGACAAGTCTTACAGCTTCATTAAAAGACTAATCAGATTGCAGGAGGAGGAGTCTTTGTGGTAAGCTGAGCATTCTTGTAGTCGTGAAGCTGCTTTGTACAACTTTTGGAAAAAAGCGTCTGTGGTGGGAAGAAATATCTTTTTTTTTAAATCTATATCTTAAAGAAATTCATCATTCAGATTTAGGAAATAGGTTAACTTTGACCTCAGGGCTTTGCTGTGAAATTGCTCTTTGGTATTGCCCATCTCTTATTGGAGAGTAGTTACTTCATTGGCTCTGCACCTCTTTGTTTCTTTGTTTCTTTGTAGCTGTTTCTTTTCTTAATAAGTTAATATGCATTTTTTTCCCACTGCTTAACAATCAGTAAGAAGTAACAGAATGTGACACCAAAATGAGTGAGTGACTGAGCTCAGTTAGTAAGAGCCCCAGAAGCACTTCTGCTGCCACTGCTGAGTTACTGTTCTTGTGTCCGGCTCGGGAAGCTTTCTGAATATCACCAAACCGGGTCGGGGACTGACACTGCTTCAGGAGGAGAGCAATACCTCTTGTGGCAGTAGGCAGACACTAGGAAAAGCTTTTCGTAGTCAAACATTTAAGATATTGAAAGTGTGTCTATGAAAGTATTTATTACATTCCATCTAAAAACTAGTCCATTTATTAAAGAGCCACTGCTTATTTCTTTAATGAGTATGTTTCATTTGGGTTGTGTTTACTTTAATAAAATGTTTCAGTGCTTCACCCTGATTGTATTTGGATAAGAACAGTTCTCAGGGCCTAATGAGTGGCTTTATGCATAATTTAAGAAGATCAAATTAATCAAAACATAAAATGCTTTCTGCTTTTTAAGAATTTAGTTGACTTGGCTGCAAAATAGATTCTTGTATTGAAATATAATACTATTTTTTATCCCTCTTTAAAAAAAATGGTTGGTGAGTGCATTTTTTTCTATCTCTTTTTTTTCTCTCTCCTGGGAGCCTCTGTGAACCCCAGTAAGATTAGCTGCGGCAGAAGGCGGTGCTGGAGTGTGTGTTCACTGTGACTTTGTGACAGCGTGGCAAGTGCCAAGCGGTAGCAGGGCTAGTACGCCGTGGTGGTGCAGCAGTCCCTGGAGAGCTGGTTGAGCTGCCACCCCAGACCGTCGTCCTCCAGTGTTCATGGCAAGTGAAGAGCATTGCTGGTGCACCAAACACAGTTGTGTGGGATCAGAATCATTTCTTAGTTGCGTGCTTTTAAGAAGGAGCAATATGAGTAAAAACTTCCTACAGACTATCCAACAAGTTTAAAGCCCCCCTTAATCCTTTTCTTCTTCGCTCACGTTCCGTGGATGCTCCTCCGTGCAGTGGAGGAGCGAAGGCGACAGGGACGTTGCTGGTGCCACCGCAGGGGCTGCCTTGTGAGCGTAGCTGTGCGGATGCGGACCCCAGCCGCGCAGAGGTGAGGCATCTCCCCTGTCAGCGTTTCCCTCTGTGAGGCAGGCTCTTCGGCTGTTTTGTTGATGGATTTTGTGCAAATAAACAGTGTTAACAGAATATTTTTACAGCATGTTCTTATGGTTCATCCATACGTTTTGTATGAATTTGAGAGTGGTTAAGTACAGAAAACTGATGTACTGTTCTGTGTTAACATTTTCAGGTTATGGTTGACGTCACTCATGAATTTCTGTAACACATGAATGCAGTGAAATCACAGTATTTTCACATGGAATACAGAACTAAAATATTGCTCTTTCTGGGTTATGATGTTTGATTTTGAAAGGTAAATGAAGCATTAACATTGAGACTGCAGTTTTGATCGTAAACGCTTTTGCTGCGATAGCGTTACTTCGGAGGTAATCCCAAGAGCAGCCTACCTTTAAATCAGGTGATTAACTTGCTTATCGGAACTGAGCCTGGAAGAGCCTTTCCCTAAAGGGCACAGGTGCAGTTTGGCTTTGGCCACGCAGCGGCGGGTTGCCGGGGATGGTGATGCTAGTTTTCTAATTGCGTGGCCTTTTCTCAAAGGGGCTTCCAGTGGTGCAAAATACACTGGTCTTAAGTTCTCTGTTAAAAAACAGTTTCAGAAAATACATTTCAAATGGGTAGAAATACAGAGATTTCCAGATTCTATTTTTAGAAATATTTGTTGTGTTATTTATGTGGAGAACTGGAAACTTGGATCCATGCCACATTGCTGCTGATCCCGTTTGATAAGACAAAGTGAAGATGATACTGGGCATTCAATTTAGCACTCTTCAGGCAGATGTGTTAAACAGGAACCTTTTGAAAGTGAGGCCTGTTTTCAGTGCTGAAAAGTTGGTATAAAAAGTCACTATTTGAATGTGGGAACTTTTTTCTTTTTTTTTTTGTTCTTAATTAGATGACAATTTTTGTTTTGATAGTATGAATAATCTGGCATCCCTCCTTAGTGACTTTCATAGTTTTGTCTCTTAATTTCAGCAAAAAAAGAAGGGTTTATATCAGCCTGAATTAGTTTTTTTAATGATTGCCGGTA
This sequence comes from Tinamus guttatus, assembly GCF_059628265.1. Lineage (NCBI taxonomy): Eukaryota > Metazoa > Chordata > Aves > Tinamiformes > Tinamidae > Tinamus > Tinamus guttatus. The sequence goes on along the minus strand of NW_028288821.1, from coordinate 12,603,887 downwards.
AAATACAACAATTTCTGAAGCCTTTCCTAATAGGCTGAGATTCAAATTGAAAATCTTAGAAGTTCTATGAAACGTTTTTATAGCAATTCTGCTAGAAGAGGTAAATGGATTTGTCTGGTGTCTGTGCAGGAATGCAGAGCGCTGGGCATTAGCATGGGGTTTGAAGGCAGCTCCCACTCACTTCTGCCATGTTTTGTGCTGTATTTGCTTTTTTCTTTCCTCTGTCTTTCTCTCCTCCTCCTTTAATTTGTTAAGTAAATATATAGTGAGTTTAGGGAGTGCTGGCAGGGCAGGAAGTGAAAGGAGTTGGCATTTAACAGTGGTAATATGTACTTGGTATATAAACTCTATCATTAAGATCGAGGGGAAAAAAAAGAAACTAGATAAATGGAATAACTTAATCTGATAGAGGATTTGGAAAGGGCCAGTGAGCAAGTAGTGTGGAAACCTTTCTGTTGTTCATGGTGAGGAGGAGCGGGAAGAGTTTATTTTTAATTTGCTTTCTTGAAGGTACCTAACAGCTTTTAAACTTGGGTGTTGCTTTAGAAACTAATAATGTAATGAAGTCATAAGGTTGCCTGGTTTTAATTTTATTTGTATTTTTTTTTTTTGCTTTTAAGCAGTTTAGCAGAAAGCAATTAAGAGAGCTCATTCTAGTGGCTAATCAAAATCATAAACCAAAACACAAAATAGCAGCAAAGTATAAATTAGTGCTACTGAAAAGCTGCTCCCAAGCCAGCTGTGCTTACATACAGCAAGTTTGCATTATTAACTACACCATTTCTCCCACCAATATGTTGTCAGTACAGAGGAGCGAAGCCTTCATTCTTACCCATTATTCCCTTTCATGAAAACTAAAATAACTTCATCATAAAATAAGATGGAAAATAAGTCGCACAGGATGCAGTGTTGAGGACGTGTGGCTCCATTCAAACGTGCTCCGTTAAATGGTGAAACCACCTTTGCCGAGGGCGAGGGGCAGCGCCGCGTGTGGGAGCGGGCGCCGCGGCGGCCCGGCCTGAGGCGGCTCCGCGCTGAGGCGGCGGCGGCCGCCGTAATGGAGAGATGTCGGCGGGAAAGATTGCTCCATCACAGCGGCCGGCTCCTCGCCGCTATAAATCTGCGGCCCTTCTTCGCTGCCACCCACACGAGCAGCTCTTTCTCCTGCCTCGAATGAAATGTTGGCTGCAGAAAGGAGCAGAAATGAAAGGGCAAAGTGAGGAAAGTTATCTTTTTAACATAAATCTCTGGTGGAAACAGTATCAGACCCATTAGTGATTTGAAGGACAGCAGTGCCCGTCTCCTGCCTGTGCGGGAGGGGACGAGCTGCTTGATGGCGTGTCCCGCTCCTGCCCCTAGTGCTATCAATCTAGGTAGCGTGGGGAAGGATGGCTCCCCGTTTCTGTGGGGAAAGAGAGATGCTACGTGGTGACAGCTTGGGGAGCCATCATCCATGTGGCACTGGGAGAGGAGATTCTGTGCCCTGCTAAAACCTGCTGCAAGGATTTAGCCCAGTCCGATTTTGCCAGCCCTTGCTGACTGCAGAGGGAAGCTGTTTAGAAGTGGGGTCTGAAGCAGACCTGAGGGTGTGAAAAGTGGAAAGTTTGGTAAAATGCCTTGTAGGATGGCATGAGTAAATTATGCCGAGCTGACTTGATAACTCTTTGCCAAGATTACTGACTTCCTAGACCTAGGGAATGCTGTCCCTGCTCTTTGGACTTCCGTAGAGCACGTGGTCTGGGAGGTTACTGGTGAGATTGGGAGAGATGAGTTCACGCAGGAAGGCTAAGGTGAGTTTAGTGGCTGTGGGGATGTAAAATATGATTGGAAATTACCAAGACTCCTCAAGGGTTGCTTTGTGACAGATCTCATTCAGTGTTTTTAATACCTTGGCACGGAGTGGGAGTGTCATGATGTGATTTGCTGATGACAGACATAAGAAGATACTGTCACTATATAGGGATACTATAGAGAGAGAACTTGGTGACTTGGAGGATTGAGATAATAGAAATGGGAAGAAAATCCATAGATGTAAGGTTAATAATTCACTAAGAGGATCCTAAATCTGAAACAGTAGGCCAGGCAAATTAACACAGTTGATTAAAGGGAAAAGACTAAAAGAGCTGGAGAGAAGAGATGATGTCAGAGACAAGTGACAGAATATGAAAATATTTAGAAAGGGAAGAAAAAACAGTAGCTAAACATAGCTTGCTTTCATCACCCAGTGAGCTTTTCTACAGTGCGTGCATCCCATTTGCTGTTTCTTTGCAGCCCGCTTGCTACTCTGAGATGCAGAAAGGAAGCACCCAGCACTTGGGATGCTGCAAAAGCAGGTAGGGTTTGAGTTGCTGCAAAGGGCAAGCCCAGAGCTGCCCTGCAGCCCTGGTACCAAGGGGCATGGGGCCCTTGGTGGCTGTACGGGACTGTCTGGACCCCTGTGCTTTGTGCCTGGGAACCGCATCCTATTCTCTAACCTTTATTCAGGGCCTACTTTGGGTCTGTTGGCAATCACAGAGGTCTCATTTCCCACATGCACTGACTGCCAACAATGTTGGACACTCTCTCAGCCTTGATTTTGCTCAGTGTGCCGAACTGTTTCGGGAGAGTGGCCTCATACAGACTTTCCATTTTCTTCATCATCTTAGCACCTAGTTTTAGCCTGTTCCTGTTTAAACTGGAGTGATTAAAACTCTTGCAGGTAGGGTGTCACCAGTGTCCTGAACAGGAGCATTAATAGTTCTATCCTTATAGGAAGTTCCACTCTTTTTTATCTGTATAATTGCTATTATCTAGAGTTAACATTGACTTTCTGTGCTTCGCTCGCAATGGTGCTGTGCTGCCAGCCTGCGGTCTCCAGCAGGTGAGCAGCTCCACAGCGACAGCAGTGCAAAGGCTCTGATTACTTTAAGGCAATCTTAACTCCTGTTACTCATCTTGTTCAGTAAATGCCTTTGGGTAACATTTCCTTACTTTTTTTTCTTCATCTTGGCTACTTATTTCTACCTACAGAGGAGAGGAAGAAACATTGAACTTTAGTGAAGTAGAGGGACAACTTCATTCCAAGAGAGCGGCACCCATGGGGAGAGGACAGGGTAGCCCCTGGATTCACAGGCTGTTGATTCTGTGGCTGAGCTCACGTAGTGCGGGATAGAGGCCTGTTCGTGTAGGGAACCAAGCACCGGCAGCTCGTACGGAGAACGGACAGAAAAAGATCCCCCAAAACGGAAAGGAAAATGGGGCTGTGTAGGGTATGGAGATCAATTGCTTTTGTTCTAAATTTCCCACATTCTTAGAATGGGGAGTGGGGCTTAATATTAGCTTAAAAGAGGCCTTCTGGTCCAGGTTCTTAATGGGAGAAGAGTGGTAAAATGCTTCTTGTTCCTATGAGTATTTTTTTTTGTTTGTTTGCTTGCTTGCTTGTTTTCCCTCTCTCCGTGCTTGCAAGGAGAAATTGCTCTGACATATTGCTCCTGCATTCTCCAGTGAACCTTTGCAAGGCTTCCTGCAGTTTCTGTGGTATTGCAGCCCTATTTTTCACGAAGTTCCCCTCTCCACTGTCTTAAAAACAAATATGTAAAAAGAACTTCTGGTTTGGTTGTGAATGGCCTTGTGTGCCTGTGTTGTTCCTTTGCAGCTTGGTTGTGGCTTGTCTTCTAAATTGTGTGCAGTGAAATTATCCACTCTGGAAAATACGTGCTGAGCAAACTTCCAGTTCCTGGGCTGCTTGCATACTCTTCGCTCTGGTCACCTTGCCTTCTTTTGTTTGTAATGCGTAGGTCACAAGCTGTTATTTATGATCACTGCATGCCTGTAACTTAAAACTGGAGATAACGCATGAGTAAATGAGAAAGAAATAATGAATAGTATATAGCTGTTTTAATGTTTAGTTTTTTCAGACAGTTGTTCTACAAGTGTTAATGTAACTTCTGAGACTTGCAACAGTGCTTGCTTGTTCACATACTTGGAAATAGAGCAGAATGTTCTCATGGAAAAGTAGAGCTGAACTGCTTTATTCCTGGTCTCTTTGCCCACCTCTGTTTCACAGGGTACATTCAGCCTTCCTTCTGTGCTGCTCTTTGCTCTGAAGCTTTGGGAGGTTTTCCTGTTCTTCCCCCCAAGTTTTCAGGTTTGTAATAAAGTGCAGTCCTCCCATAAAAATGTCATAATCCTCATGTGATTTAAAGTGCTTCTGGATCTGGGATTGATGACACAAGCAGTAGTTTGCTGTAATATAGTTAAAGGCATCATGGTCTAGTTGCCAGAACTAGGAGTCAAGGAACTTAAGTCTCTCTGCTGGCCCTAGAATGATTCGTGTTGTGACCTTGGACAAATCACCTAATCTCTTTGTGCCTCTGATTTGCTGGTTGTGAAGTGGCTGTACTAATGCTCATGTAGCTTCATCAAACACAGTGTGAAACGTGCTGTGTTCAAAATAAATTCGCTTTGTGGGGACAGCTTAAGTCTATAAATTCCATATGAAGTAAAATTTATTTGCTTAGCTGGGTGTGTCTTTACAGGGAGCCTGGAGTCAGTAGAACATACAATTCTGCCTGAGCTTTCTCATCACTCCGGACTCTCTCAGGATCTTGCCCTTTCTCTGCCCCTAGAATTGGACACTTGCTTCTCTTGCACCATATTCCATTTTAATCTACCAAAATCTACTCGGTGTATCTTTCAAATTTATAGTGCCTGTTAAGAAAGCAGATTTGCCCAGTAGGCCAGTTGCTCTGTTTTAAAGCACGTATTTATTACATAATCAATTTTACTTTGTTCTTCTAATATTCAGCAACGGTTCGTTTTTCCAGGGTTATGAGCCTGTCTTGTGCTCACATGCGGCATGGGAGTTGTACACAGAGATCACCCACGTTTACCTGTGCAAGGTAAAAAGCACAGATGGTAGAAAAGAAATATGACCAGTCGGATTTCACGGGCAAATTCAGCTTTCTTCATTTTTGTCAATTGTTATGGTATTTCACAGTTTCAACAGCTGAGGACTTTCCAGAAAAAAAAAAAGAAAAAAAAAAAAAAAAAGGATTAATATTGTGAATTTCATGAGAATGTGCGAGTTTGACAGCAACAGGTACGGCTAATGGGCACTGCTTCCTCCGTGCCCTAGAATTAATTTACGTGTTAGCTGCCTAAAGGTAAAATATCTCCCTTGAATTTTGCTCTTTGCTAGTGCTGTCCTGGCTGTGGTCTATTTGAAGCTATAAACACATATTCGCGCATATGTCTTTCTATAACATGTGTTTTGGCTCCCTTTGAAATACATAAAATTACTATATAATTTCAATTTTAGAGCAAAAAAATCAGAAAAGATCTGTGCTGCTGCTAGCAACTAGAATATTTTAATGACCCTCCAATTAGACCTGCTTTTTTGTTTATAGGTAAGGGCTGGAAAGGCATAGGAATGAGACTGCATATGGTGTTTGAAGAATCATCTTAAATTCCTCTTGTGGCAAAGGACTTAATCACAGAATTTAACCTAACATTAACATAATTTTCCTACTCTATTTGAACGTTTTCTTTGTTTTGTCTAGACTGTAGGAGGATTTTTATTACCGTTTAACCTTACCTTTTGAGTCCTCTTTTGCCACTTTTTCTTTTTTAGAAGATATATTAAAAGGAGCCTATCAGACTGAGAATGGACATGACATTCAGGTTTAAAAACGGAGTGTTTAATGGAATCATGAATAAATGGAAACAGATTTGTCTGTCAAAAATTAAATAGGAGTATTCTTTGATTAATATCAAAATCTAATCTAAAATAGTTTTAGCCATTTCATTCAGGTGACATCTGTGCTTAAACATAATTTCCTCTCCCTGTTCTGGCATGACTGTTAATTACTTACTCAATGTAGTTCAACATTTAGTTAATAAATATGTCAAGCTTTTACCATGGTGTTCTTTTTGCAGAGTTGTGAATTTGCAATTAGTTTTAGATTTACTACATGGTGACAGACAGTGCTGTATAAATAGAGGTTAAACACACAATTTACATATTAATTTCATGATTCATTTATTCAATGATTTATGTGGATATAGATTGTATTTAATCTCTGTGCCGTAGTTGTTTCAGGCATGACGAGCGGAATCACTCCACTGGCGGAGAAGTAATGATGTCTGTGCCGAGCTAGGGACAGCGAAGACGAAAAGAAGAGATTTGGAAACCAGTGATTCATTAACCTCAGTACTTTTTAAGAGGCCAGTGAAAAGCAATAATGGCTTTCTAAAGCAGCAATATATGCATATATATGCACTCGTTCACGTAAGCTCAGGTGTTTAACACTCCATCCTATCCCTGTAATAATGCCTGTTATCATCAGGTAACAGTTTTGTGCGCAATCCTGTTAACCTGGGAAGGCAGCAGATTAGGTGCCCTCTTGTTCCAGGGATCCTCCTGCGTGTATCCTGGGGCTGTCCAATTCTCAATTCTCTTGCAATGAAATGGGTGCTTATTATTGGCTTTATCAAGTCAACATACCTGCTTCCTTGCTCAAAATACTTGTTTAAAAGATATATCTCTCAGTTAGTTAGAAAGCAGCTCGAATATTTTGGTTGATTTAAAAGAGGAAGTGTTCTTCATAAGGTGCTATTTGCACCACTTCCTCTGCTTAAAAAAATTCCTTCTCGGAGAACTCTGTATTTTTATCCATCGTTATTTTTTAATCTTTTGTGCTTTGTTGAAGTGAATACCAAAGTATTTATAGGAGAGGTCAGAACTGCAGAAAATTCCCTGCAGGCTCCCATTTTCTGTTTGCCTATTATGTATGTGCAAGTATATACATTGGCAGAGGAAGTACTTTGTAAATGTAACTCAGTTTATAATTACTTACCCTCACGCTTGTGTATTTGATTTGAAAGTAGTGGGTTAAATAGAGCATGTTTTTGGTTTAGTATCATTTTCCTTGCTGCCAGTTGAGTGAGAGCAGGAAGCTCTGCAGTGCAAGCAGAACCTCTGCCCTAATTTAGCAGATTATGGCCTTTAAATAGACTGCCTACACCTCTAGCAGGGTTCAATTAAAATATAGTTCATTTATTTAGCACCTACACGGACCCTACAGGGGTTCTTTGGCTGCAGTCAGATTTGAAGAGCTCTTAACCTGTTGCCCATGAGTGCAGGCTGGGCAAGGGAGGGAGGAAGAGGAGCCCCCAGGCGCGGCCTCCCGGCTGCTGGGAGCCTCCGCGCTCCCTCCCGGCCTCGCTCCGGCTCTGCTCCTGCCCCGCGCACGGACCCGCCGCCGCCGCGGGTCCCGTCTCCCAGGCCTGCCTGGGGTACAGGAGGGCAGGTCCCACCTGCAGCGTGTTCTCAAATCCCTGCAGGCGTTTGCTTAGTACAAATGATAAAAAAAAAAAAAGTCAAAAACTAATAGACCAGTGTGGCTGAGAACAGGTTAAGAACCTGAAGCAAAGGGCAAAATTGCTCCTTTAATTCATTAAGATAAATAGCATGTTATTAATTGCTTTCTTTTCCAAAAGGCAGACAGAGACTTTTTTCACAGTAAAGCCTTATTTACATCCCCAGCCTCATTCTGGCTATGCTCTGACATCGTTTTTAAACTTTCAGCTAAATTCTAGAGCGTGCCTTTGCAATAAATGGTTTTTGCAAGAATATTTTGGAAGGACTGAAAAGAGCTACCAATTGAGTGAAAATAATACGTGAATGATCCTTTTGTTTTGAGATAACCAGGTGAAGGGGTAATAACTCCTGTCAGTCTGAAACCCTTTAGCTTCAAAATTTAGAGCAGGAGGAAGGATCCTGTTTTGTTCCAGGGAGTTGGTGCGAGTTGTCTTTGGTCGCAGAGCAGTGCCATCTAGAGCATGCCCACGGAGGGAGGGCCGGGACGGAAAGCTCCGTGCATCCCCTTCCTCAGAACGCTGGAGAAAAGGGCATGGAGGAGATCGGAAATGAAATTTTTGATTGAATTTCAGAGAAGCTCCCTGAGGGCAACTTAAACTTTAGGCTTTCTCCAAAGACCATGTATTTTCTCACACGTTTGTTGCATGTACTCTTAAATGTGCTTAAATGTGCAGGTGTGTTGAAGCAGGCACATGTTTTATTTCTCTTTGCTTACCACAAAAGGGTTGGAAGCTAGTGCTTACTGAAATAGGCATTTCCACTTTTAAATCTAAATTCCTGAAATATATTAGCAGAGGGGGAGAGCTGGAAGCTCCCTTCTAAACCCCTTGAAAGTGTGATGTGCTGAGTAGCTGACTGCAGGGAGCAGGTGTCAAACAATATTTAAATGGCATTCTCAACAAAATAAATATTGAGCTGCCCTGTCACTTTGGTAGGAGAATAATCTGCTCAAAAAAAATCCCATTCATTGTAAACTGCCTCTGACATTTGTTCTTCAGGAATTATTTGCAGTTTATCTTCTGAGCTGGAGCCTTTTATCAGCACAGCAGTTGAACTGCAGCGCAAAAAAAATGGTAATTGAGTATTTTATCAAACGCTTCCAACAAAACGGACTTTGCAAGTCGTAAATGAAGATTAAAACCATTGTTGGCAGGGATGAACAAATTGGAATGATTTATTATCTGAAACATCAATATGTCACTGCTCAGAAATAAAATAAAAAGAAACAAACAACTGGCCCCCTCCCCTCAAAATGTGCCTGGAGTCTCCGCCAAGCAATGGAAGGTAAATACATGTTTTAATTATTTGTGTTAGAGAGGCTGTTTAAAAAAGAAAACGGAGAGAAAGCATCATCATAATGGCACAGCTGCTGTGGGACATTATGTGAGGAGAAGAGACAGTAATAAAGGAACTGTGTCAAAGGAAAGCAACTCTGAATGTGTGCTTCAGTTCTCCCGATTACAGCAGGAAGATTAAATATTATAAATGGGGCAATTTGGCAAAGTGGATTTACTACTTGGGTTTAACACCTAAAGAGCCAGCATTTTTAAAACGAGCCTTATCCTACTTACGTGAAAGGACTTTTAAAAATAATATGGGAGGAAAATATATCGCAAAAATTTCTTGCTTAGCCATTCAATTATTTATATAGTTGAAGAATAAAAAAAGGGAATGTGTGTTACGAGCAGTATCAGTTTTCATGCTCAAGCAGGGAGGCCATCGGCAGAGCCGGCCAGGAGAGCGGGTCTGGGAGTCGGGTTCCCCCGCGCTCTTGCACTGCGGGCGCTGCAGCGGGTCGCTGCCCGCGTCCCCCTGCGCCCTTGGTGCCGCCGTGACGGAGCGCCCGGCGTCGGCGTCACCGAGCGCGAGGCCGGCCCTGTCCTTTGCGGAAACGGGGCTAGCTGTGGAAGCAGCAGCATTCTCTCGAAACCAAGAGTTGGGGGTTCTGAAATTGTAGGTATATTTTAGTGGTTCCTAACCACGTGCAAGTGATGACTTGGGGCTTCCCGAAGATTTGTAATTTGACCAAATGTAGGTACAAAATTGCTTGCAGAGTCCACCAAGGTTCCCCACTATTTCCTGCTGCATTAGTCCTTTCTACATAGGATAATCTCTGTTTCAGAGTTTCAACAGTGAAGAATATTCTCTTACAGAATATCAGCCTTTCTTTCTCCTAAATTCTCCTTTAGACATGAAAAGAATCCAAACTGTAATACTCCCAATTGGACAGAGTTATATAACCAGTCCTTTATATGATTGATCGTATTATGGCACTTCTAATTGTGGAGAAAGCCATTAATGGATTTGTCTATTGGAAAGAAAAAATAATGTTGTAAAATTGCTTTCAAGATCGGTGTTGTTTTCTGTGGATTTTACATGCTGTAAAACTAGAGGAGATGGTATGAGTAGAATCTTAGAAATATTAGCTTAAAACTGTTCTCTCTGTATTTCAGTCAAGCAAGATGAAAGGGCTCTGCCTCAATCCTTCGCTTATGAAAAGATGAGAATTTTAGTATGAAATTATAACCTGGTGGTTTATCAGTTACTGTTGCCATGTTTGAATCGAAGGAATAATAGAAGTCTCTAAAGTAATGGATGTGGATGTGGAGCCAAACTCAACTTCCTTCACAGCCCTTTTTTTTTTTTTCTGGTCAATATTATCTCCTACTCTTCCTTGTTCATGACTTTTTTTTTTTTTTAAATTGAATAGTATGCTTTTAAGGAAGAAAAAAAAAAAAAAAAAAAACCAAAGGTGGAGAGCAGCCAGAGGCCCTCCTCTTGGAGCAGGTTTCCTTGTCGCTTGTGTATTGTGTAGGTGAAGGACGAGGCTTGTGCTGGTTCTGCTGCCTCCTTTGGGAGGTCGTTAGGGAGGCAGAAAGGAATGTTAGGTGATGTCACCTACCTTGTATGTGAGGAGGAAAGTTGCAGTAAAGTGGCTCTAGGGAGACCCAGTTCCCCTTGTTAAGCGAGTTATCGTTGCAAACTTTGGGAGTCGAGGCAGCCTCCAGGTTTCCCCTCAAAGCGGGCAGCACTTGCTGAGAATTCCAAGATTCCCAAGAACATCTTTGTAAATGCGAACTTCTTTTGCACATCCGACCACTGGACTGTGTGGGGCTCAGCAGCGTATGTTTTTGTACCACTTCAATGAAATACCGACCTACTTCTGGCCAAGAGCTGCTTATGCTGTTCTTTCTCATAGGCGAAGTGACACATATTGCATATTCAGTAAGGTGATGAAAGCAACAGTAAAGCTGCAAAATGTTCCTGATCTTCCCAGGTCTCCTCTTGACAGAAGCATCGGGAATCAGACTGGTTGAGTGTTTCTCTGTTTTTATTTATTTATTTATTAGTAAATATTTAGGATTTAAATGCATGAATGTGCTTCTTAGGACAAGCTCTTACTTCTTGTGGAGAGTAAATTTGCCCTGAAGAACAAAATGCTGAATAACTTCTTTGAAGCGCTGCAGCCTTGCTGCTGAATCATGTTCTTCTCTCCGCAGAGCTGAGTTTTTTCAACTAAATACCTGTGTCCTCAAGCCTGGCCCCACAACAGGCCCGTGGAAGCCGCTCTGCTTAGGAGAAATCACGGCTCAGGTTCCTGTCCTGCGGCCAGGGCTGGCTGCGGTTCCCACGAGACACGGACCGGCCATTTCCAGAAAAAATATTTTCTTCTCCCTGCCCACCCCCCGCAGTGTTTTTCTGTAAGGCAGCCGAGAATGAAATACTGTAATCTTAAGTGCTGTGACGTGCGTAAACTAAAAATCTATAGCTCAGTTGTGGATGCGAGGTCTGTAAGTTCTTGGATACTATTTTCTGTTCAAAATGTTGCTTTTTATGTTGAAAATGTTTCACTTAAAGCATTGCTTTTATGTTGCATTCTGTTTCTGTCTAGAGACTTTTCTTTGTAGTGAGAGGCATATTGTTTATGCCAAAGAAATCTGCTCTTTAGTTTATGAAAGAGCCAATTAATAACTTTTCCCAATGAGAACAGCCTTCTGCCGTGCTGTGTCAGTATAACCTTGACTTTTGAACTCTCTGGAGCCTTTAGATGATGATTTGCTCCATTCTGCTCCTTCAAAGGAGAAAAATCTGCTCTATTTCCTGCTTTGCCCCTTTTGAAAGCTCCTGAGGAAACAGAGCCTGTGTGTGGGGCCAAACGTCCCTGCCCTGCAGCACTGCACCCGCCATGGGTCCCCTGGCCGCTTGGGAAGTGTTGAGGGTAGGTGCTGTGTGGTTCATTTCCTTCTGTTCCTGTATGTTGTTGAGGTCATGATAAGAAAATCATTTTATTTCTTTGAAAGAAAAATCAGTCTTTTTGTTTTTGCGTGGCTGCTCGTATCTCCGAGTTACTCGGAGTGGGCGCTGTGGTTACGGCTCCGTTGCCCGTGCGCGTGCAGGAGCCGTTCGGCAGCCTTGCCGTGGAGGTGCGCGTGCTCTGCTGCGCCGCCTCACGCGGCGAGCGCGGCGGCACGGAGGAGAGGAGCGGGCGCCACTGCGCGAGGTGGCGGCGGCGAGGGCAGCAGTCCCGGCCGTGGCACCCCGAGGGGAAGGGGCAGAGGAAGCCACAGCGGTGAGGGTGGGTGGGAAGTGCCGCTGAGGTGCCCTCCATGTGTTTCTTCATACAATACTGGAGAACCCCTCATATGAAAGGAGGAATTTAGTGGCTCCCAAGAGGAAAGAGCAGGATGGGAAGCGTCGGGGTATTTGGGGGATGCCAGCAGTGAAGAACTGCAGTGACATCTTCCAGCTGAGTGTGCACACTTAATATCATAGAATCATAGGAAGGGACCTCTAGCGATCATCTAGTCCAACCCCCTGCACACGCAGGGTCACCTAGAGCACGTGGCACAGGACTGCGTCCAAGCAGGTTTGGAAGATCTCCAGAGAAGGAGACTCCACAACCTCTCTGGGCAGCCTGTTCCAGTGCTCTGTCACCCTCACTGTTAAGAATTTTTTCCTTAAGTTCCCGTGGAACTATTGGTGCTTCAGTTTGTGGCCTTTACCTCTAGTTCTGTCGGTGGCCACCACTGAAAAGAGGCCAGCACCATCCTCCTCACTGCCTCCCTTGAGGTACTTCTAGACACTGCTCAGGTCCCCTCTCAGCCTTCTCTTCTCCAGGCTGAACAGGCCCAGCTCCCTCAGCCTCTCCTCATAGGGCAGATGTTCCAGGCCCCTGATCACCCTTGTAGCCCTGCGCTGGACTCTCTCCAGCAGCTCCACATCCCTCTTGTACTGGGAACACAGCTCTTCAGATACGGCCTCACCAGGGCTGAGTAGAGGGGCAGGATCACCTCCCTCGACCTGCTGGAGATGCTCTTCTTAAACTAGGCAAGTCTCTGGTGTAAGCTGGGCCTGGGAGGACTGCCTGTCAAAAATGGATTTTTCACGTTAGCTTGAGGTGATAGGAGTGATATTTTAGCAGCAACAAACTCCTTTTTAGTAAATACTGGTCACAAACTTAATTCATTGGTGGGCCGTGTGCAGTGCTAACCTGCAGCCTGATAAGAGCCTCTGAGGGGCTGCTGCTTCCTCTGCACAAACCCCTGGCATGAGGTAGTCCCTCCCGGGCTACCCCGCGCGCAGCTGCCCGCTTGGTTGGCCGTCCCTTTCCTGGGCGTGAACAGACAAATAATGTCACACACCCCTATAAAACACCCTTCCAGTTGTCTCTTCCCAGAAGATCCTGTGTTCTCAGAGACAACTCTCTCCAACCGCCAGGGCAAGGCATGCCATTATGTATTTCATTCACTCATCCCATGCTCTTTTGCTTTGCAAGGCTCTTATTTGTAAACCTTGGTGCTAATAATCACCCATTCCCCAATAAAAAGAGAAAAAAACGTTTGCATTGATTCAGAGCTTTGTTTTTGGAAGGTATTTTTATGAATGGATTTGGAAACCTGTTTGTTTAGAGTATTTTTAGAAATAGAATTTTGATTTCAGTTGAAAATATTCAGCCAATTCTAATGGCTCTTGCCATCTAATAATGGAGTGAAGGTGATGCACATCGCCTAGGTGACCGACAGGTTTTACTGTTATTCAATTGCAACCGTTGAATATTCAGAAACTTTTGAATGGTCTGTAAAATACCAATTATGGGAAATACTTGTCAAATTTCAGGTAAGTATTTTGGGGAAAGAATAAGGCTTAAATCAGTAGGTGAATTATGTTCATAATTACAAATTTTAAGTGGTGTTCTCCATCCCTGGTTGGGCCTAGAGCTCATAAGAAATAACGTATCTTTTAGCACTGCTAGTACTCCATTAGTCCATTACTCCATTAGTCTCTAAACACTAGGAAGGACTTGACAATTAAGGAACTCAGTTTTTGCCAAATCCCTTCTTTAATTTTATATCTTGTAACAGTTCTACACAATAAATAGGTCATAGCACAGCCTTAGTGCTGTTGGACAGGTTTGCCTGCAATGATTAATCCTCTTCCTTGTCACCTTTTTTTCTATTCATAAATCAGTTTAACATAGTTCATATGTTGGTACAGGATTAATTATTATCCTAGAAAAGTTAAAAAGGACAACATGCAACTTCTCATGCCACTGATAAGTTAAAATATTTAGGAAGAAAATCCTTGAAGTCCGAGGCATCCTGTGAATGGTATTAAAATGGTTCTGGTTGAAGATAAGACAGTCTTTGATATGTTTAGTCATAGAGTCAACATCTTGCATTGAACTGTAATATAACTAATATTACTAATCTAACTAGTGTATCTAATAAAAAATACTTTATGTACTTGTTTCTTTAATCAGCAGTTTTTTCCTCAGCCCCTGATGTACCAGTGACCTTGAATTTTGAGTAACTAAATAAGAGCCCATAAAATTTTATTATCTCCTCTGCTACCCAAGCTAAAACAAAGAACAAGACAAAAGAAATATTCTGCAGATGCTGTGGCTACATAGAGTAAGATTGTTACTTATGATTTTTTTAAGTAAGTTTGGTTATTGCCTACTGTCCAACTTAAATCATAAAATGTGCAATAATCATAACACATATGACCTGGTTTAACCAGCATTGGTTTTCCTTTGAGCATTCTAAATTATTCTGGTAAATAAGTTTGGTTTCAAAGGTGACATCAAGAAACGTTTTTTGGCTATTCATGGAAGAAGAATGTTCAAGAATTCCACAGTTACAGGGATTTTCCCCCCTGGCAGAAAAAGCCTAATTCCTCTTTGACCATAGGATGTGGGGGGGAGGGCTGAGGCTGCCTGCAAAAGTACTAGGTTAGCACTGGTTCTGTTTGTGTGAATTTTGTGGCAGGTGGACAGAATCTGTCAAATTTGGTCCCCTTGTGCATCTCAGTCTGCTGATCTCCATGGCAGACTGCTAAGTCAGTCTAATACTAATTATTTGTCAGAAAAAGGCAATTTTGAAGAAGGTCTCCCCAGGCTATCTTGGACGATATCCTTCTGTAAAGCCATGTCCATGTTTATTTTTTTCTGGATTTCAGAGTTGTCTGATCTGCTGGAGGCAAAATTTATGATTATGTTGTTGGGCAGAAGGTGTCCAAAGCTCTTTACCTTCATCTGCCAACCGGCCTTCAGACATGAGTGACCAGTTCACTAAGCAGACCTGATACCGAGCTAGCTAGTGCAAGCTGAAGAAGTTCTTGTACCCCCCAATGAAGTCTCTTCTTTTCTGAGATCATGATTTTTTTTTAACCAACCTATTTCCAGTTGCAGCCCTAATGTAGTGGACGTGGTGAAAAAGAGTTAATACTGTTGTGATGCTTCATTTTAGTAACCAGTAAGTAGGGAAGAAAGCCTGCTGTGTGCCCCCTTGCAGCTCCTTGTGCGGATGCAGTTGCGTTGTTCAGCAAGGGCTGGAGGAGTTGAGATGTGTGCTCAGAAGAGGTGCTTGATAATGTTGTGTTTATTTAGAAACTTAAAACATAAGATTAGCTTGGACAGTATCAGCTATGCAGACTGTTAAATAAGACTAGACAGATTAGCTGCAATCTCTGTAATATGTATTTTTTTTAAAATGACTTAAGAGGAAAGATGAGTTGCTAAAATTTCTGCTGCGTTCTGTACTTCTGCCTTATACTCAAAAATATGCAAAAATGTGCAAAATGAAGAGCTAACGGCACATGCTCCCATAAATCAGGCAATCATCAGATCTTATCTGCTGTGTTAGTGCTGAACAGTTAACTCTTGAGTTAAAGGAGAGCTAACTGCTTATGTTGGAAGCTTCATTCAACCAGAAAGCCAGAAATATTCTGCTCACAGCTTGCCTGGAACCCAGGACGTTCCCACTGCTGGGCGGAAATCCTCTTATTTCTCCCTCTCCGATGCGTCAGGCAGCTTGGTGGTCTAGCAGGGTGTGGGAAGTAAGAGGGGGGTTAAAGAAAGGCCTAAATTAAACATCTAGGTTTGCAGCAGGCGGTTTGATATGAACTGCACTTCTGTTTTCAAACATCCAGACTCTCAGGTTTTTTTTTCTTGCTTCTTTTTAAGAGTGCAATATTTTTATTACATACGAAAACAACTCATTTATTTTCTCTGGTAATAATAATAGAGTATATCATCCGATAGCACTGAAATCTCCAAAACAAATGAAGAAGACTGAGCAAGTCAGTGATTTCTCCCTCTTGAGACTGAGAAAAAATGAAGGCCTTGCTCCTGATCTCGCATGGAGCCCAAGTATTCTCAGCTTGGGTTGGCGTCTGACTCTGGATAAAACTCAACCTGCGAGGAAGAATGTGGGTGCAAGCCCTAAGGTTGGAATTCCTCGGATAGGTGGGATTTTGTTCTCTGCTTTTCTCCCCATGAGAGTCTGTATCTGTCTCAGCAGTGCATTCCAGTACAAATAACATTTCTCTGTGTGTTTTCTGCCCAGTAGAGGGGAAGACCTAAGCAGTGAAAGCTGAGGTATGTTCTGCTCGATGCAGAAAGGAGCTTTCACGTACTGGAGCGGGAGCGCTCGGTGCGCGCTGGCGGGAGCGCGGTGCGGAGCTCGCGCTGGAGCACATCCATGTTCGGATGGGCAGCTCGTCCCACTCCCAAGGAATCCTTGTAGCACCAAGTGGTGGGATTAAAAAGAAAAATTCCACCTCAAACCTCACATGTCTGAATCGGGTAGAGCAGGAGTTTGCATGTGACTTTTCTTGTCCCTTTTGAATGACAAGACCTTCATCAGGTCGCTTAGGAGTAGTCATGCTAATTCCGCTGCTTGAGGCTTCGTGAATTCTGCACTCTCTAGGTTTAAGCACTCTTGTATTTCGGTTTTCCCCTGTAGGCAGCGTCTGTGTGTGTATGTTTTACTTTAAACATTCTTTTTTTTTCTTCTCATAACCTTTGATGTCTGAGGTAAAAGAAAGGATCTAGTACTGCAGTATCTCCATAGGCATCAAAGGAGTCTTTTGTACTTCGCTATTTTTATTCAGTAATGGGAAAAATCTTCCGTGCATATTTTTATTTTTCCCATTTTCATATAGAAGGCCAGCTTCCAAATTTGTACTGTGATTCATGCAAGGCTGCTTTAGTTTCATTAAACATATGGAAATTTTCAGAATTTGCTTCAGAATATTTCAGTAATGCAGGAAAGAAAGTTAGACAGAACATCCTTTTGCAAGTCATATAGGAGATAGAAGAAGAAAATTCCAGACGGCATTATGAAGGCTGGAAATCACTTGCAAGATGTGAGCATGTTTGTTTATTTTTACTTTATGCATTTAGTGACTGGTTCAAGATATATTTCTGCTAGAGCCTAACCTACTGTGTCTTACCAAGCATATAGTAGAGTTTGTTTGTTTTCTTCTTGGGATGGTTGCCTGTCCTACTGCAGAGAGGCTGAATCCGACGGGAGCGTTCCGAGGAGGAAGCGGGCAGGCCGGCCCCGGAGCGTGTTTGGGTGCTCGGTGGCATTAACCTCTGCTGCCGCCGGCAGTGGTGTGGTCGCTCTGGGCCCCTGCGCAGAGAGGAGTGTGAGCGCTGGGAACGCTGTGTGGAAAAATCTGACAAACTATCCCGGTTTGATCCGTGGACGTAGGGGAGCTGTTTTAGGTGTCTGAAGTGCCTGTGAAGGCCGGGTTTCACCGGTGGGCATAGGCTCACTAAGCCGCCCGGGCAGTGGAGGGGTTTGCGGCCTCGCTTGGGCCCTTCCCAGGGAGCCTCGTTCGGGTCCATGCCCCGAGCTCCCGCTTGGCTTGGAAAGGTCTCGGCCGCTGTTCCGGCTGGCGAGGAGGGCCCGGCCCGGCCCGCTGCGGCCCGCGAAGCCTCCGCCGGGGCTGGCAGCTCCGCGGGAGGCACAGCAGGGCATGCGTTCCTGCCGCCACCTCGGGCACCCCGACCTTCCTGGCGATGGACCTGGACCTGCCTGGCTGAAAGAGGCACCCCCAGTGCCGGGGGCGCTAGCGGGGGGGTTGCCTGAACCTGGCCATTTAGTCCTTACATTGTCCTCTCTGCAGCCAGGTCGAACGAGGCACGTGGGACCCAGCGAAGGCGCCTGCGGTCTGGCACTTGTGCGGAGGAGCTTCCAGGCGTAGATGATTTCAATTTACAAGGCTGCCAGTCAGACATTAAATTAATTACAAATAGGCAAAGATTTCACAATGAAACAACAAGGACTTTGACATAAATTATATCTTATCATTAAAATATTTAGAAATGTGTAATTATGGTGTTTAGCAATGTTATTCAAATTATAATTAATAGGAACCTCAATAATATTACCTCTTTTTTTTTTTTTTTTTTGTAAGTGACTTCAGAAAGCATTCTGAAATGCTTTCTCTTATCTTTATGTGCATTTTGGATTTAGATATCCTATTTAGGTATTTTTATACTCTTCCTTCAGGGATCATTATTCTAGTGCATCGTGTGCAGAAGTTTCAAGGTCAGCATTACTTGAACAGTTGTAATAGTCCCAACAGAAAGATAAATATATATTGACTAAGACTGGAGCTTCAATTCTTTCAGTTGCTGAAGGTCAACAGCCCCTCTGAGGTGCTCTCCAACCTTCAAATGTCTATAGGTTAAATCACTGATGAATTACTGCACTTTCCTAAATGAAGGAAACATATTCTAGACAGAGGCAGCTCATACTATCGTGCCCGTTGACTGATACAATCTTGAATAACTGAGAAGAAACAGTAGGAATAAGTGCAAAAGGGAACATGGGGATTTGTTACATGGCACCTGCAAGGGGGAGCAGAACTGGGTTTCTGCAGGAGGGTCCCCAGCGCAGGAGAAACACGAAGGTGCCCTGTGGTGGAGGCCCGCGGCCCTCTTGGCCAGGAGTGTCCTGTGGGCCCGTAGCCCTCTGGCAGGATGTGCAGGCCAGCGCTGCGGGGTACGCTGCGGGATACGGGGGGACTAAATGATACCGATACGGCGGCTGCCAGGATCCTAGCAGCGTGCTTGGGAGCAGCGGAGAGGCAGAACCAAGAATCTTGTATGAGAGCTATGCATGTATTTGTTTGTTTGGTGTTTGTTTGTTTTTTTGCAGTATAACAAATCAGAATTTAGACTTCCCTGCAGTTCAGGGGATTTTGTAATGTATTTTGATTCAATAGACTTAAGAGTTTCTTCTACTGTCAGTTCAAAATCAAATACTCTTAAAATTTATTTTGCCGTGCACATCAAGGAAGATTATGCCGTATTGCTCTAGTATTTTAAATTTCAGCTGGATATGTAGGATCTGAGCAGAGTGCAACACACTTATATAAGCATTTAAATCAGATGTTTCCTTGCTGAAGACTCTCTTTGAAAATGCCTTCTGAAAACCTGTCTGAAGCAGCTTGGACTTCTGCCACAGTTGAGTAGCGCCTGTCGAGAGATCAGGGGAGGCTCAGATGGTCCAGAATCAGGTCTTGATACTGTATTTACACTGGGGCAGTGTAATTGTTCAGTTCAACAAATCATTATTTTTATTACTATCAGCAAGCTTGACTTTTGAATACAAGTGAAAATGAAATTTTATTTATCAACATTGTAAATGTATTATCAAGAACAGGTTGACTGAAATAAGTCTGGTGGCCAAAATTTTGAAAATCTAGTGTTTTTCTTTAATATTGCTTATTGGTGACTGATTTTTGTAAGGAACAGTAATTTGATTGCTAATGAATTTTGAGATTTGTCATGCTTGACACAGCAATAAAATTAAAAAATTGTGGTGACACCACCCCGAGCTCCAGCTGGCAACAGTGTCTCATACCTGGGAAGTCAGGTGTCATCTATGAATTACAGCACACGCGCTGTTTCTGGCTCTGCAGTGCACTTCTTGTAGGAATCTGTGCCAGGTACTTCAGCTTTGTATGCTTCATTTTGTCCTCTTTTTCATGGTGGTGTATTTTGGTTTAATTAGTTTGAAATATAAGGTTTGTAATAGTTAGATATATAGTTAGATATAAAGCTGTTTTTTCATTAAAATATGTAAACCCTCAAATTAATAAAACCTAATATTGGTATATTTGATTTATATATGTAATTAATATGAATTATATATCATACTATAGTGTATCGATATTATGTGTTATTAAATTGAGCTCTATGCTGCTGTTTTCCCTGTGAGAACAATTTTTTAAAATATGAAACGATGTCATGATACTCTTCTGATTCCTGTGTTCCAATGTATTTTTAGTTATCACCTAATATTTAGTTAGCAGCTGATTTGGATGAACCTCCATACGATTCCGACTTTCCATCATATTCACGTAAGTGAAGGTAGCTTTGAGGTGCTTGGTTTCCATTTCCTAAGACTTCAGTGAAATAAAGAGAACTGGAAGCTTCCTGTTCATGAGATCCATTGTGTCTGCTTCGCCGGCTGGGGGGAGAACGTTCGATGTTCTAACTGCTTCAGTCTGTTTGGAGTTATGTTACTTTTCTTTCCTGTGTCATTTCGGAAGTGAAGAATTTGGAAAGTTCCTCTCTTACTTGCAAACATCTCTTGTTTTGTCAAAGCTTTTCAATTCTTCCACCGAGCTCTTAACTGCCGTGTTACTAGTCAGTTAATAGTGGCATGACTGCAACTCCCCCAGTTGATAATGAATGGTTTTCCTGGTGGAAGTGTAGATGTTTCCCATCATTTTAGGAATATAGGTACTTTTAATGTTACAACATTTTAAGTATTCGTATTGAGAATCAGAACCACTGGATTTCTTGAAACGTGCTCCATAGTGGCAAGGGTGTGTTTCCAGCAGGAAAGCTTGCATCTGCCTGCAACATAAAGGTTTGCAAGTCCGTATAAGTGATTGTGCAGAATTTGGGGCATTTTATTGTTCTGTTTATTAGATGTTGTTAGTCTTCATTGTCTGAATCTCTAGGATGCAGTCCCAACATGGGAAGGTTCCCAACATGCTGACGTGAGGGCATGAGAAAGAAAGGGAGACGGTAACGCTAAGGCTCCAAGAAGATGTGGGTTGCAACAGCAGAGCGCAGGGGGAAATTGGGAAATGTTGAAATCGAAGAGTATGTGAGCAGATAAGTGCAATCTTCTGCTCGTGCTTGTGACCGTGTGTTATTGTCTCAACTTGTGACTCACGGAGTTCTTCCTGAAAGGTTGAGCCACAGACTTTCCACCTTAGATGACAATTACATGTGACTACTAAAAATTTCTCCAGTGTTGCCCAGTTCCAATGAATTATTCAGTATTTATTTGGACAAAAGCAGATAAGAAATAATGTGGCTACAAGCTGTGTCTGAGATGTTTCAGATAGGCTGCATGTGGAAAGCCCTTCTTTATTTCCTTGTTGCTGCACAGCCCAGTATATCTCACCATGGTATAACTGTTGGCATTCCCAAGGAAACTTGGGGTTTTTTGAAATCTGGTGTGTGACGAATGTATCACTCGACATAGTTGTTTTTTTGTGAAGGGTGCTTTTCATCCTTTGTTGTTGCTGGTCTTTTACAGTTAGAGTTCTTGGGAAGAGTATCCCATTCCAAGGGAGGTGAAGGTGTTTGGCCCCCTGTGATCCTGCCTTTGCTTCCTTTGCTGGAGCAGAGAAGGATGTGGCCAGGTGGGTCTGTCTTGTCCCAGGGCATCAGGGGCAGCGCGCGGCGGGCGACTGCAGCTCCCAAGGGCCTCCTCTCCGCGGGGCTGGTCTGTGAGGGCTGCTTCACGTCTGTCTTCAGATGAGGCTTCGTCTTGGGGAAGGCACCGGGCTTCCTGCTTTGTCTCATCTTGCTTCTCTGTGTGTTACCTTTTGGAGATGGAAAAGCCCGTCCAGCTTGGTTTTGCCGTCACTCCGGATCTATCCGTGCCAACAAACCCTATTTAAAGGCGTGTATGATCAGATAGTGGCATAGTTATTAATAATGTTGCTTAGTCTTTCCAACCTGACCTAAATGGAGTTCCTGTTGAGGTCTTTGAGTGTTCTGCTGGACAGGTCAAACTGTCAGACATGGACCCTTACGAATATCTAACTGATCTATTTAAACCTCCTACCCTTTGGGATCTGGTTGTAGTTAGCAGTATTGATTCTCAGCATTTTTATTGTCTTACAAATAAAGAATGAACGCAGAAGGGGAAAAATGTAAAACCAAAACAATTTATTTCTTTAAAGACCTAAATGCTAATAAAGAACAGCATGAACTCCTTTAATCAATCAGACTTGTCACTTAAATGCAATAGTTTGGGCAGGGGATAATGCAATTTGGCAGAATTTTTGCTGTCTTATGAGTACCATATATAGATTAATACATAGTTCAAAACACTTTAATTTTTAAACTCTCGTCTTTCTTCTTCGCTGCTGAAAAATTATTTTTGAAAAATAAAGAAACTGCCCTGTGGTCAAAGATAGTCTTAACTACCTGTCAATCAAAAGGAGAAGTTTGTTGAGACATTTAATTACAAGATAATGTAGTCATCAAAATCTCGTTGTGGTAACTGACAGCTCATTTTGGACTGAAAGCGTACAGCTACCTCCCCTGAGGTCAGAGATGTACCGGGGTTAACGTAGTAATGACAAGTCCTTTATTATCACATTATGACATTGAAAAAAATTGCAATTATACTAATAAATTAATAACAGTAATAAAATGACAGTCATAATTGCATAATATACATGTTGTCAACGGCATTTTTGTTACATGGTTGGAATTCATATTTTATCTGCATATCTTAGACTATATTAAATTTTCCCAATATAGTACAGACAGGCAACGGCTTCTGAAATTTCTGAAAGCCTGAGCAGTTAGAATAGCTACTGCAAAGGAGACTTTAAGGCAAAATTTGTTTTTTAAAATTTATTTTTAAACAATAATCTAAATAGTAAGGGAAAATGTAGAAATTTTCAATTGTTTTGAATGAATGTTTTAGATTTGTTACGATTTGTTTAGCACGGCCTCCAAAGGCTCCTTCAGTCAGGTAAAATACGGGATGGAAATATGGAGTTCGGCATGAACTCCTAGTTGTTGCGGCTCAGTTCCTGGAAGGGAACGTGCAGCGCGTGGCGCGCGGGTCCTTGCAGCGTGCTCAGGCGCGTGCCGCAGGCAGCGGCGCGAGGGGCAGCCCCGCGGAGGGCGAGAAGGGACTTCAACCAGCCGTGTCGCTGCCCTGCGGCGAAGTCGGAACCTTTGCTGGTCCAAGTGGCGCACCACGGTGATACCCTCTGAACCGGAGTGACTCCGGCTTCCAACAGACAACGGCTGCTGTGGATTTCACAAATTTGCCTTATTCAGATCTTCTTTAAAGCTTCAGAGCCTTAGGGTGAGGAATCTTTCCTCTGGCCATGACTGAAGAAAGAGAAGGAGGACAAGGTATTGCCATTTTTGTTCCAGTGTTGGTAGCTGTTACGCTGCTACAGGTTAAATATGTTCCAGTTTGATATTTGCCCGTACATTTAGTTTGCATGCATCTTATACGTACACCCGTCAAGCTAGCGCCGAGCGCCTCTGCCTGCCCGCAGGGTGTTGCTGGGTGCGGGCGCTCTCCCTGCCCCGCGGCGCGGTGCTGGGTCGGTGAGCGCCGCCGCACACCGGTGCCCTCGCGCTCCTGAGAGCCGCCGCGGCGCTCTTGGCCGCCTCGCTGTTCTGTCCACGTCTCCTAGCTGTTCTGCGGCCGTGCTGAGGGCTTTTGGGGGCTGGAGGCTTCAAGTCCTTTCATCTCTTCCCAAGCACCGGGGAAAAGCACCTTTCTGGCATTTAATATTTGTTTCAAAGTATTTTAAGCTGCAGTTTCTGTTTATTTGTGGATTGAACTCTAACTTTTACTCTCCGTTCTCTTTCCTTGTTTTATTTGCTTTATCTAGTATAGTGAAAACACTATCAGTTTTCAGGACCTACAGTTGTTATTTGGTAAAGTTGAATTGCTTTGTCAGGAGTTAATTCCTGCTTCATGAGTGCCGTGAGGGAACTAGAAGTGTCTCTTGTGTCCAAGTGATCGACTTCCTTTATGTTTCTTTCCCCTGCCAGCTGGATCTGTTTGCTGGCAGTTTTAATTTCGTGGGCCCATGGATGCTTTGCGAGGAAGATCCTCCCTACAGGTAGTTGCAGAGGGGATCCGAGAGCGCTGACCTGGCGCAGTGACCCACTCCGTCCCTGCTGGTGACCAGAGCGGGGCAGGTCCCGTGTCCCTGTCCGGCGCCGTCGGAGCCGCGGCTGCTTCCTCGCCCAGCGGTGGCTTCTCCTGCCGTCCCTGCGCCCTGCCAGGAGGAGCGAGGGGCTGCTTGGTGGAGGATTGTGATATATTTTTTTTTCCCTTCTGTGCAATGAAAATATTTTTGTACTAGGTGATTATTCATAGAAAGATAAAAAGAAGACTCTTTTAATGGAGTGGGAGCATGTGTCTGAGTGTAGCCCTTAGATACTGATGGGCAAACTGGAACATGCACTTGAATGTCCATTGCTAGTTGTTGTTTGCTGGCTTTGTCACTTCTCCTGAGCAGTGTATGGCTCTTTAAATTATTTTATCAGTCTGTTGTGTTAATCTAGTTAAATACTGTTATCTTACGTTTTACCTGGATTTGCTTTAACTACATTCTTTGATTCCTTATTGCAGTTTGTGGAGTGCAGGTGCTACAGTTACTCTGCCCTTTAAAATATTTCATGTTTCAGCAAACATCAATCTTCTTCCTACACAAAAAGTAAGGAAAAGTTTGGGTGGGTGCAGAGTAATGCTCTGTAACCCTAGTGGCAGATTCTGCAAGTTTTCCTGTGGATTTGAGCTCCCTTACGAACCAGGATGCAGAGGCAGCGGCAGGGCCGGGGAGCGGTGCCGACGTCTCCCTCTTTGCTGCTGAAATGTACCTCGTTCTCCAGCTCTTCCTGCAAAGAGGACTACTTCAGGGTGCAGGGTTGCTTTTTATCATTATTTTTAATTAATGCCATGTAACATGGGAAATAAAAGCTGAATTTCATCATATCAAGGATGTGGGTAATTTAGGTACCGTGTCCTCGGCATACGCAGTACGAGGTTTACCCAAAAGCGACTGTTGTTTGGTCAGGCTTAGGTGAACCTGCGGAGGGGGACAGTGATATTTTCATGACCCAGATCAGTTTCCTGAAAGGGTTCAACTGCTACTCCAAAATATGTAGATGCTGGAGCTTTCCAGTAAAAGATCTGCATTTTTTCAGACAGGAAAAATAATCTGTTTTCCTCTACTTCATTCACAAACATGAGACAGAAGCAAACACCAGATGTGGAAAATTTCCATTTAAATCATTAATATCTTGCAGGGAAGCAAAATATTAGCGGCAATATGCTAATATTGTTGTCTTGATAAAGGCACTTGACAACAGGATCTTTATAAAATAGGCCTTATCTCAAGTGCAAGTGCAACGCTGCCGTTCCCGTTCAGCCCTGCACGCAGCGCAGGAGCTGCGCAAGCCCCGGGAGCCGCGCGGGAGGAAGCCGTGCTCCGAGCCCAGCGCCATGCGGATCTCTAACCCCGCGTGCAGGACAGGCTCTTTTGGGGTGGCCTCTGTCCCGGGCTGTTCCCTGGTGCCTCGAGGGCCGGGTCAGCTCCGGGGCCGCCCCGGAGAGGTGCCCGCGTGCCTGCGGGGACGAGGGCCGGCTTCGCGGCACGCGGCGGGGCGGCAGCCGCACAACAAGGAAGTGCCTAGCTCCGCTTTTAGTTGGAAGCGCTCTGCAAATCATACAAAATAGCATAATGTTTCCTTTCAAATATTTTCTTTTTGAAAAACTTTTTTGCAATTTTATTTCTTTTGAAAGGGTAATATATACATGAAGAACATATATATCTATACTTAAACATATAAAATATACTTTCTCTCTATAAAATATATTTTCTCTTTCCTGGCAGAGACACAAACAAAAAGGACAGCTTTTGCTGAAATAAAAATGTCTTGTGTTTGGACGCTTGCTCTGCCTTTCTGCTGTATTCCAGTACTAGGCTGGAAATGAGCTACTGATGGTCATGTAAAAGAATAGAGATATTTGTGTGTGGTTTATTTTAATTTTATTTTATTTCATTCTCTGATTAAAAAGGCAAAAGCCCTAAAAGCAACCTAAAAATTGGTTTTTAACCAAACCAAACCTTAAGCTGTCAGTACTCGTTATAATTAGCATGGGAATATTACAGAATTTGATACATTTAATCTTGTTTCTTCTCCCTCTAGTGGAATGCTTTCCCAGGAATAGTGTTTCAGGGTAAAAGGTGCACATTAAAGGATTTCCCCGCCCCCCCTTTCAATATTAGCAAAAGCAGCTTTTGAATTACTGCTATTTAAAAATGGCAAAATTCAATTCAGAATAGTTACATGAGTCATATGTACTATGTTAGTTGATGAATCCCACCATATGCAGCTGCACAAATTATAAAATAGAGGAAAAATAAAGATATGGGAAAATTAAATGCAAAACTATTGTTTGATTAGTTTACTAATTTAGTTGCATAAACTTCATATATTTCAAAATTAAGATACACCTAATGCAATGTGACTCTAGCGCTATGTGATATGAACTTGACTGTTCATATGCGTACCAACAGTTACTCTCTGGAGATTTTGAAGAATTTCAAGAATAATGGCTAGTGATTCAGTTGACAGTGTTTCTCTCCAGCAATGGATTATTTCTTGGGAGCTTATAAAGAAATCTTTCTAAAGCATCCATTACTTTTTTTTTTCCTTTTAACTAGGAACGATTCATTGTTGGCAAAGTTTAAATGTGGAAGGGCCTCCTTTTTGAAGATTGTCTGTGTTCAGAAGAGATTTAAACAGTAAATAATATGGAAATGGTCAATATTAATCCATAGACTTTTCTTTATGTGTCGAGTATCTAGGTTACAATATTCAGATGGTATGAGCTATCAGTAAGCAGTGTGCTTGGAAAGCAGGAGCCTGACGTGCGGCGCTCCGGACCGCCTCGCTGCGCTTCTCGGCGCCCTGGGGGCTGCCGTTTCCCTTGGGGTGTTAGTGTTTGCGTGGGAATAGGCCCCCTTTTATCTCCTTCTTGGTTGCCCGCTGCCAGGGTGATTGCTGCAGAGATGGAGACTCTTTAAAAGCCGTGAATGGCAGCTAGAAGGCACCTGGGAAGCAGCGGGACCAGGGGATGCCGATGCAGACACGAGCCAGGCAGCTGCTCGGGGGGAAGCGGCGCCCAGGGCTCCCGCTGCCCAGGGAAGCGCTGCGGGTCTTCAGGCTTCGCGCCCACGGCCGAGCCGGAGCGGCATAACGGTTCTGGGAGAAACGGCTAACAGTTCTGTAGCTACTGCATAATAACAGTGCAACAGGAGGTTATAAAAAGTCTTCAATGCAGTGTTAGGAAATAGATTTTCTTTTTTGTTTTTCTTGACAGTGTATGCATTTTACTACTATAAATAAGCATTTTACATGTTACAAATATAAGGATTATATATGTCCAATCAGCAGAAGGTTGGACAGCTTAGCTGAAAGAAGACATCCACCTGCAGCAAGTGAGGCACATCCTCAGCCCAATTTGCATTGCCTGCAATCACTTAAGGCCATAAAATTTCAATTGAAATTATACCCACAGTGGGCTTTTTGCATCGGGACTGTATAAGGAAGGTGGCAGGTTGAAAGGCTCTTGCTCTTGAGCTCTGCCTGGAGCCGGCCAGCTGCCTGCGCCACGACCCGCGCCTTCCCCCTGCTCCCTCTCCGTGTCCGTCGGTAGAATCTGCTCCATGTTTGAAGTGTGATTCAAGTTTCTTTCTTACTTTTCTAGTTTTTCGAAAAAATGACAGCAGATAATGTTTTGCTGGTTTTGCGCAGCCCTATTATTGCAATTCTTATATTTCACAAGAAACCAGTTTGCAGTTTAAAGTGAGATTGCAGGAAAGATTGAGATAACTACAGTACTCAGAATGTTTTGCAAGAGAGAGCGTGGCAAAGACAGATAAACAGAAAGCCCAAGTTGCAGTAAGCGTTTCTGTAGGCTCTGGAGACATCAGAGGTCACGTGTGTATTGGCATTCAGTGGTATTGCTCCCTCTCGGTAGCTTTTTCTGTAAAATGTAGTTTTGAAGCCTTAGAGTGTGGTTTGATTTAATTGTGGAATTTGCCTCTAGAAAACACATTTTAACCTCGTTTTAAACATTCTAATTGATATCAGAAGAAATCAAGCTTGCTCAAAGCCATTCATATGGAAATGTATAGAGTATATGAAGCTATATATTTCTAAATCTTCTGCAAGAATTCTGGTGCAGGGGAGAAACCGGGTGCTTCTGTCAAGTTTTGTCAGGCTTCTGAAGGCAACGAGACCTATTTGTACTTGTAGTGTATTCACAGCTTTGGCAAATAACAAAACTATCCTATAAGCTGTGAAATAGCCCTTCTTTAAATTCAAGTTACTTTTAAAAACATTGATACCATAAGATCTTGTCGATATTTTTGGCTTTGCAACTGAGTATATACCTTTTCTCTTTTCTATATTTGCCTTTAAAAAAAAAAAATCAAGCCCGCAAGTCAGAATTGGAATTGAGTCTTCGAAGGTTTGAACCTTGCTTAAGTGCCTTGATTCGATGCCCTGTTTGGAATACTTCATTACTTTAATGCTCCCATCTCTACAAAGGGAGTGCAAAGTACTCATTATACATGTGTACATTACTGCTCATTACATATATACATTTATACGTTTCTGCTCCGGTTTGCTGCGGTTTTAGGCTAGTGCTGTGCCCATATAAATGGTCCTATAAAGAGCTAAAAGGATGCTGAATTAGGACCTCTTGTTCAGATTTTTAGATTTATTAAAGATATTTGGCTTTATGATGGCCCAAAAAAGAAAAAAGCCCAGCTTTCCTGTGCTTATTTAAGCAGACATTTATGTATTTCAAATGGAGAAATCAGAAATAGTTTGATTGCTGTTGTTCTCCTTATATATCAGCTTGTTTTTGTACCTCCAGCTGGCTCCTCTTCCTGCTGATTGAAGCTGAGGTGTTCCTGGCTTTGCCTGTGCTGTGTTCACAGGAGTCGGTTTCAGATGAGGTGAGGTTTTTCCTAAAACATTTGGAAAAATAAGTAACCACACAAGCTCTGACAGATGAAAATTCAATTAAAGAAACTGCTTCTCTCTTAGTAAAGAACTGTAAATACTCTCTTCTTTAATCTCTCTCCATCTGATCTTCATGTTCTTGAGTCTGCTCTTCCAATACTGCTGAAACCGCATGCAAGCCAGAGGAGACAAACCAGAAAATGTTAATTCCTGTGCATGAGGCTTCACACTTCGTGTCCTGTTGTCAGCTTTAATTTTTAGAAACACTGAGAGACCATGGTAAGAATCTGAGCCGATAGAATCATCCGCCTTACGGAGAAGCAAAACTGCGCCAAATAATCTGAGTATCTTTATTCGTGGAAGGAAGGAAGCATAAAAAGGGAAAGAAGAGTTAGAAAATCAAGGTGTTATGTGCTGTTGCGTAGCTTTCAAGTCATTCACCTCTAATTTCTGAACTGCAATTAGATATGAACTTTTTTCTTGCCCCTACTTTTCCTTTTGCTTTCTAGGATGGCAATTAGGAAGAATTGGGTGAATAGGTTACCATTTTATCCGACTCTATTACTCTGACTGATGGAGCTATTAGATAAAGGCAAACTGTAACTCTTTATTACCTGCCTGCCTCATTTCTGCACTTTGCCCTGGAGAAGAGCTGCATAAAAGATCAGAGTTTTATTGAAAACTCCTGAGCAAATATTGAGCAACTTGCTTGGGTCACTCGGGTAATGACAGAATTTCATGGGAAGGTGATAGACACCTTAGTGATGCGATGGCCCCTTATTTGGATAAACGACACAGTAAGAAACTTATGTGAGAGTTGAAATAAGCTGGTTTTAGGAAAGAAAAGCTGCAAACACTTTGTATATGATAAATACGCTTATAATTAGCGGGATCATTAGCATGGACACCATGTACTTCAGTATTCACAAAGAAGTCTTTAAGCTAAGCAGTTAGCTTCACAACGGAGGAGAGAAACAAAATGAATTATATCCAGCTGAATAAGCTTTTCTCCATCTCCAAGGAGGTGACTTGTCTGCTGATGGCCGGTGGGGGTCGAAGAGTGAAATAATTACTTAACAGCGTGTAAACAATGTGAGATGTGAAGTGTGCATTTTTTTCCTTTTCTTTTTCTTTTCCTTTTTTTTTTTTTCATTGAGAGAGTTTCTTGTTGCGATGGCTCCGCAGGGACAAGCAGCAGAGAAATTTGATTAAATGGATGCCTGGGGTCGCGACCCTGTCTAAACATGCTGCAGCTCTCAGCATTAATCAAAGAATGTTTTTAAAAAAAAAAAAATCTGACCTTGCTGCATGGGAGTGTTGGTGAGCGCTGAATGGGGCTGCGGGAGCGGGACGAGGGGCCGCCTTCAAGGACGGGGTTCAGCTGCTGTCACGGCGCTTCCAGGACACGGCAGTCCCGCTGGAACCCGGGGGATGAGGCCCTCCCTGAGGCGCCGCTGCCGCCTGCCCGGGAGCTGCTCTGAACCCCCGATGTGGCTGAACGGCGGCGGCTCCCACGGGTTTGTGCCCGGCCCCTCAGATTGAGGCACTGGCAGCGCGGAGAGCGGGTCGGGATCGCGCTTCTTAGTCAAGTGGGTCCGCGAAGAGCCCTGGTAGTAGCAGGGGGAAGGGCTTGATTTTTACTGAGAAAATTACACGGTAGTAGAGGTTAGAATAAATCAGAAGACAAGCTGTGATGGTTAGTCCACAGTGTTTATTATCTATTTTTGATTTTTACAACATACTGGGTTCATATCTGAAAACTCTTGATCTATGTCATTAGTTTTCAGTACCTGTGGTTCACACTAGATATGAGGAATTTTAGGTAAATATTGTCTGAAAACTAGGCCTAAAGAGTTACCATGCGAGTCAAGCCTAGTTAATGTCCAATTTTGAGAACAGTCCAAGGTGGGGATAGAGCTTTCATTTATCCTTAAGTGATTCACCTAGGAATCGGAAGCAGAATAAACCCAGTGGCCTAGAACTCCTGATCCACTGATGTCCTAAGCGTTATCTTGCTGTGGACTGGGCTGCTGCTTCTCTAAAACAGGTTTTGCAATATTTCCCTGTGGTTTTTGTTTCTGTTGAGTGATATGAAAAATACTGTATAAAGAGCAATTGTGAAAAAGTCCATGCTTTAAACTTCCAGCTTGTTCTCCTTAGGACTAGCCTCTGGAAAGTAAAGTCTGAGAGCCTAGCACAGGAAACCAGGTAATGAGATGATGGAGATGACAGCTAGAAACTTAACCACGTTGAAAGGTAAAGGTGAACAATTGTTCTGTTTTCACAAGGCATATTATCTACAACACGATTTCCAATGTCCTCCAGATTGCATTCTGTACAAGGTCTTGGCTGGATGCTTTTTTTTTTGACTGCTTTTAATGGGAGACAGCGAGGCAAAAAACAAAACTTGTAGAGAAAGTGTCAGAAACTCCATTTCTATAAATTAATTCTTAAAAAAGCAGGGTTTTTTTTGGTAGTAGGAATTAATGTATAGCCGAGAGAAATTAGAAAAGAAATTAGAAATTTGTACATAATTAGGAAATAATGTACAAATAATTACCTTTTAATCTGAGTAGAATTTAAGAGAAAATATTGCAGTTGCATTTTCAGGAAGATGGCCTTTGACTGCTTTGTCCTCTCCCCACACTGGAGGTTGTAGCCCCACTGTTCTCCTTTATGGGGTAGTTATTGTCAATGAATCTTCAGCTCCTTAGGGGAAGTAGCTCCAGTACTTTTATATTGTTGGGTTCTAGAAAGGAAAGAATATTTGAAATGAGCAAATTGGGAATTACTAAACTGTGAACAAATATGAAAAGCTCTATGTCCAGAACCCCAATGTGTGAAGAGGATGTCCCAAAGTCTGGTGAAACCTGAAATTGCTGAATGAGCAAGAGAGGGAGCAGAGGGCACATTCGGCATGGCCAACAAGGGCAGTAGGTCATTACTGCAAATTTCAGAAACTTCCAGCTGAATTAAGTTTATTTTCCAAGAATTCTGATCCTTCATGGAAGTCATCATGAAACTCTGATCTGTATTCAAAGTGAACCAGGTTTCCTGTCATAACTTAGCGTGAGAGGCCGGTTGGCATGTTACTGTGATACAAGAATCACAAAATGTAAGAAAAGCCCTTGAATTTCAGCACCATAAAATAATAATATGTGAACATTACTTTAAAAGATCATATATGTCATCTCTTCTGAAGAGATGAGCAAGTCATCTCTTCTCTCATCAAGAGATGAGCAAGTCATGTCTTCTGAAACTTGGCAAGAGCCTCCAGCTCTAGAATAGGGAATGTTTTAAATTAATAGTGTAAATTACTCTTGAAAAAACAAAACCTGTCTAATTGTTGCTGACTTTTGTAGGGCTCTTTCAAATCGAGATTGCTGATGTAGGGAAGATTGCTGCCGCTATTTTTAGAATACTTTTCTTGGGCTTTCTCGTTTTAGCTCCTACCTTCCTTGAAATTCCGTGTTAAGGAGCACAATAACACACTCGCAGTTCCAGACCTCTTGCCAGGCAGCATACTGCTTGGAAATTCACTGAAGAAAAGGAACTCAATCTCTGGGAAATACTCTGCAAGGCTAGTGCACTTTTCTCTCCTCATAATTTTGTAGTCAGTCCCTCACCGTGAGCCCATGCCCCAAGACACACTTGGGCGTCTTGGCCCTTCAGCTCAAGAAGGGGAGGAAACTCTCTGTTTCCATCTTCTCCCCATGTAAAATCCAGCCAGTCTTTACTTCTGCAGTTCAGAAGTGCTGCTCGATGGCAGCTCCAGCAACAGGATTGGGTTGAATTCCTTCAGGCTTAGCACACTCCAAGCAATGGCCATGTTGCTTGGTCTCGACTTGTCGATGCCACGTGGTCATCGGGAGTCTAAAGTGGTAACAGGTAGATTGGATGTTTTCAAAGACAATTAATCGGCTTGCTCTGAAACCAGAGAGAGTTTTTATGTGAAGTTGTTGAGTCTTGACTCCTGTTAAGAAAAGAGTTAATCCAGCAGCAGGTGTTTCTTCAGAACGGCCCCGCAGTTGCCCACCTCCTAAGCCTTTAAGCCCTTTTGAGCTAATTGAAGAAATCCGAACAAGTGAAGATAAGAAACGTAAGCTTTCGGCACGCAGTGTGCCATGGTGTGCTCTAGTTCTTGTTCTGGGGGAAAAAATACTTTAATTTTAAAAGGTTTCCTTTAGACTGGAACTATAAGATTCTCTGTATCTTATAAATGTATGGTTGTTCCATACGATCCCCTGAGAATTGCTATATCTGATGCCCTTCTGGTGGGAGGCAGCGTGAAGGTTATTTAGGCACTATAACGATATACTTTTAGTGTACTTTAAGCGTAATTCAACTCAAATTCTTAGAATGAGTGGTTTTAGGGTGACTGTATTTATAACTTCTAAAAAGTTTTGAAAGTTATTGGTAAACACTTCAGATTTCAGCTTTATCTTATGCTGTTTTTGTCTGCCATGCGAACTATTTCTCACTATGTATTTCTGTATTTGCCCAAATTTGTCTTTAATAAATTACACAGCAGGTGGATCCTAGTGAACTTGAGGTGACAGAGGTCACTGCCTTCATGCCAAGCTGTTCATATTTTTGTAATTGCAGAGGACAAGATTTGCCTTGGTTATCACAGAGCAGATAATTTACAGATAGGAAACTTAGACAGGAAACTTCTTTCTGTGAATATTTCTGAGAAAGAATAAAAAAAGTCATCACACATCAATGTCCTTTCACCATTACTTCTGTCGTAACACATTTTTCTATAACAGTTGCAGGTTTCCTCATAATGTTAGAGTTTTGTAGTTTTGTTCTAATAAGGATGCTTCTTTAATGAAGAAAAAAAATATTCACTATGGAGGCAGTATTGTAACTGTAGAACAGCCAAAATGGACCATGATTTCTAAATACCTGAATCTTGAGATTTCTATATATTTTTCAGCATTGGCTATACCGAAGGTAACTTGTCATTAAAGTTGAAAATGCTTTATTGGACACAAAAAAATGGCCACATATGCCTGCTTTATGGAATATAATAGAAGGAGACAATCTGACCAGTAATTAAGTAGCGCACATGAACTTATGTCCTATTGAGTGTGTTTTTTAGGAAAGTAGAGGTTAACTGGTTTAAAAACAGTACATTTATAAAAAGATGCTGCTTGCTAGAGTTTAAGAGAAAACTGACAGTGAAGTTCAGCGGCAGCTTCCTGATCTTAAAGCTTTTCCAAGGCTTGTGGGTCGTTAGCTGCCTCCCTTGGAAGGTTCACGCTAGGGTACTGCCAGAAGAGCCAAGTTTCCAAAGCTGGTGGGGAGCTTGTTGTTCTTGTTGTAGAAGTGAATTGAAACATGGTGAAAGCAGCACTGGTAACTCCGCCAACCCCAACCCCAGTTTTGTCTGCAGAACGTAGGTAGGTGCCCCGAGCGGTGACGTACCCTGCAGGTGAGTGAGTGCTGTGCGTGCGAGCGCTTCTGCTTGGGCAGACCTCTACGTCTGGGGGCTTCCTGCGTTTGCTCTGGGCTGCATAGACATCACTGATGCCTTTCTTATTCATCATCAAACATTTGTCAGATGTTTTATTTTATTATTGTTTAGGTTGCCACGGACTCATACCTAAAACTGAAACTGAAGTGGTCTCTGCCTGGCTCTGTCTCTGTTCTCTCCGTGCATTCTTTTTATTCCTCAAAATTTGCTTCCATTTGCTGCTTTTCTTTTTATGTAATCCTTCAGGAAATTCAACAAACAAGCCATACAGCTTATTTTTCTCCTGGCAACATTGTTTTCCACTTTTTTCATGTAACATTTCATGCTATTTTCCCAGATCCTCCAGTCAAGTAAATGGGCATTGAATGGCTAACAAATAAAGAAAATACAGCCCAAATAGAGCACCTCTGAGCTTTGCATGAGTTAACCAGCACTGGTGCACATGGTTGGGACCACTGGGGGTCTCTGCAAATTACACAGAGGTAACCAGTATAAAAACATTATGCGACTCCGATGTTACAAGGGGATGGGTAGTTTAATATTGAAAATATGGATTAAAATGAAATGATTCCTGTGAATTTCATGGAGTAGAAATAAGACCTGTTCCTGTGTGTCCATGATGTGTGCATATTTAAATGGAGCCACGTTTCAATTGCCTGACATACCATGTGTTTATTAAACAGAACTTCATGAAAAACATACTTTTTAGCAAAATATTTTTTGAAAAAGAGTTAAATTTATCAGTCATTCTTGCTAAAACAATTCTACAGTAAATATTTTAATTAAGTTTCTTAGGGAACACAATAGGCTATCTAGACACAAGTCACATTGACAGCACTAAAAGGCATTGCTCGATTTATGAGAGCACTCTGTTTACCCAAGAATGTAGAAATTTCCCTTTCTAAATGGGACAGCCTTATCTTTATTATTCCAGTGCCTTTTAGTTTACAGTTCTGCTGTAAGCAATGTTTCAGGAGCTTATTTCAGGATTCCTAAATAAATGAACGGACAAAATTAATGCTCAGTGCTAGCAATCTACATTTTATATATTATGTGATCGAAAGTAACTCTTGCTGAATAGCAGAAATGAAAAATGATGATTTTACTTTATACAGAATGTATGTGATAACAGAAGTTAAATGGAGCTTCTGAAAATAAGCCTTGTTTACAAACCTCTTTTTTTATTATTATTATTTTTAACACAAGCCAAACTGATGACTATGAAAAAAACAGTTCCAGGAACATCAAAAAAGCCATCCCTCTTCTTTTTAATCAAATATGTATCAGAACGGATGCGATAGTACATCATATTTACTTGGTCCATTCAGGACCACTACCAACCTGTCCATATCCTAGCTGGATGTAAAGCTCGTAGGTCACATGAACGGGGATAAAGCCAATGTTTTATTTGCCAAAAGAAGCATTCCATTGTATAAACAGAGTAGTATAATACTAATTAAATTGCCCATATCCTGATGTCCGCAGGAAGTATTACTTCCAAGCATTAATACAGACTCAGGGTCTTTGTGTGCACAAAATACCTTTTCAATATGTCATGTCGATGGTAACTAGAAAACCAGCTGATGTGAATTCAAGCACAGTGTTATTCCCTGCTAAGATAAAATTCTACAAAATAAAGCAGCTGATGCGAGTTGGAGCAGTGTGTACTGTTTCCATCTTAAGATAAAAATCTGATAAGGAAAACAGCTGATGTAAGTTAAAACAGTGTATTATTTATACGCTAAAAATACCATTTGGAATGTTTTTGTGTTGAGTTATCTATAGCTGTCTTGAGTAGCAATTAATAATTTATTTTACCTTTCTTAATCTCTTTTTCTCTCTTTTTATCAGTGGACCTTCACTGGAAAAAATACTGGAACAAGTCAGTAAGACTGTGATTTGATATGTTTAAGTCTCTAATTGATATTATATATATGTATAACGCACGCAGCTACTGCAATCCCTGGATGAGCTGCAGCTGCAATATTACATAAAGAAGTTATTTTGTCAGTCCTTGTTTTGTTTTCTTTTTTGCATGTGATTGATTCCCTCTTCCACCTCTGCATTAAGTAACTGGTCAGTCTCTTGGGCAAACCTTTAAAATAAATAAATGAAAAGACCAAACCCTATTTTCACTTAAAACCAAACAGTTTCTGCTGATTTAGCAAGAACTTTGGGAAAGAAGTTGGTCATGTAACGTGGTGGTTCTGACAAATATTGAGCTAGTAAACTTTGATTATTGTTTTATGTGTAAGGTAGCCTCCTACTTAAGCTAGTGGTAGAAGTCTTCACGTTTTAAATACGACAAGCATCTTCACCTTACGCAATGTCTGCCCAAGGTCTCGCCATCTTATCGTAAGTACTTAATGTTATTTTAAAATTGATGAGAGGGCTAAGCTGTAAAAAATTAGTAGGTTTGAGGGAACAAAACCAGTAACAATCTCATCTCTGAGATGGAGATTCAACACTGTTTTTTGCCCTTAGCCAATTGTTAATCTTTTGTAATTAAGTATTATAAAAATATGGATATATACAGAGGAACTTTCACTAAACTTGTTAGTTTCCTCTCAAGCTCTGATCCTGGCTGCGGAGGATCCCTAAGGCCTGTCGAGTGTTTCCCGGGCTTTGCTCCGCAGGCCTCGCTCGCGCGGGCCTCAGCTGGGGCGCTCGGAGGCGGCGCGAGGGCTCCGCGCGCTCCGCAGGCCCGGGCGCTGCCACCTCCGGCCTCGGCCTCATTGGGGACCCTCCGCGCTCGTCCCCGCCGCCTCCCGCCGCACAATGGAGACAAAGATACAGTAGGAGCCGTTTTCTCATTATTGATTTCACGCACCAGCTGGCAGCTGTTTTAGCTTGTTCATTTTTATAACCCTCTGGGCAACTTTTTAAAAGTACTTTTCTTTGACCATCTGCTAAATGCAATTGGTTTAATAATTAAAGACTTGCCATCCCTCCTCAGATAAATACAAGTGCTGTAACTGCAGCTGAGAGCCGGGCTGCACGGGCGGCAGGGTGTTTCTCTCCAGCCCTGAGTGTGAGGCAGGCCTGCAACTGAAGGGTGATCATGTTGCTGATGTGAATGTGAAAAAGGGCCCTTTCTGTTTGGGTTGTGGTGTAATACAGACATAGCTGGGGCTGTGTGTGTTTGTGCAGAGCCTTAAAGTTGTGTCCAGGCGCTGCTGAGACTGTCCAGTCCTTGCGTTGGGGGGAATTTGGTTATAAGCTCCCTGCGTAAGCAACACTTTTCCATGGGAATAGCGAGCAGTGTGCAGCTCAGGAGGAGAGGCATTTCCAGGTGTTGGAGAGGCATTTCCAGGTGTTGGAGAGGCATTTCCAGGTGTTTTGCCCAGGTGATGTGGATTTCTGGGCAGTTGGGGCAGGCAATGGTAGGACCCAGCTCCTCACCACTCTTGGGAGCCCTTGGAGGCTGCAGGAGCTTATGAAGTTGGTGGTACAGGGGGTGTCTCCTCTTCCTTTGGTGGGTGATTGGGGAGTGAAACAGCAGCGTGGCCCTCGGCCTAATTTGTGACAAGGTTTCAGGCAGTATGTTAGGGAAATTGTTCCTAAAAACAATACATGGTGAAAGTAAAGGCAAAGACACCAAGAGGAGCGGGACCCATGGGGCTTCTGGCTTTTCCATGCTGTGTGCTTTATGGGCAGGATGTGTAAAAAGATCCAACATTGGGTTGAACTCATCTTTATGCCACGATTAGATCTAAGGTTTCCCATGATTCCTTCAAAAAGGGCTGCTGAAAAATCTGTGTGTTTACCAAACAGTTTACCGTTTATTTCAGACGTACCTCAGAGCTGACCTGTAGGATTACTCTCTGGAGAGGTGAAAAAGGGTAATTCATTTTTTATGTTCCTTTAGTCTTGGAATTCTTTCAAGAAGTTGCTATGCATCAGGGGTCGGTGCATTTTATTTGCTACAGGATCACCACTTTAGCACACATGCTTTGCTGCCCAATTTATGCTTACAAAATTGTTTTGAAATTTGTGTGGAAGAAAAAAGGCCTGTCTGAATTTGAGATGTGTGGGTACCTTTTGTTTTTCATACAGTTGAATGAGACTTTTCTACAGAATGAAAAAGGAAATAGTCATATGTTTTCTTAATAAGATGAAAGATATCTGTGTTTGCTTTGAGATTTTTATGTTTGTTTGTTTTAAAAGTATTCCCATCTTTAATATTTTTGTACTTTACAAACATAATCTTGTTCCAGACAGCTGTGAACTCTGGTCTCCTCTAATTCCTAAAGTAGACAAGAGCAAGTCAAATTTTCCAGAGTATCTGGCTAAATATCCCCTGAAATATAATTGAACTGAAAGTGAATGCTTACAGTAAAAGTTCAGATTAGAGTGAAAAGTTTGCATGAGAAATTCCTTTCTTGAACTTAATCCTGTGGTGGTTTTCAGATGAAGCATTCTCATCATAGATTTCATGGTTGTAGTATTTTTTTAGATCGCAACAAGTATGCGCTAAGCTGTATAAACCATGCCGTGCTCAGGATAGGTATTTTTGTTTCAAACCAACCTCACCGTTCCCTTCTTGCTGGTGAACCCTGCGGGCTGATTGTTCACAGTACTATTGGTCACAAGTTTTTTGGATTATATAAATGTGAAATAAACAGAGGAGAAAAAAATAGTTTCTTGTAATTGTTGAAATATCCCTGTTGACAAAATTGGTGACAGCTGGACAAAGCATTAATAGGTCAAAACGATGCTTCCATTTAGTAGGGTAGAATTATTCTTCCTTAAGTTCCTCCCTAACCCTCTTGAAGTGTTTCGCAATAGTCTGCGTGGCGTCTTTGAAGTGCCCTTTTCCTGTGCTAAGTTTAGTTACAAATGAGCTGCAGCCGGCGGGCGCCGCGGGCCGAGGCGGGAGCGGGTCCCGGCTCCGCGTGGGCTGCAGCGCGGGCTCCGCGAGGGAGCTGCTCCGTGAAGCTCCCGCGAAGCGGCTCCGCGCTGATGTGACTGTGTAGCCGCCGAGCGCTTCCTTCTGTCTGAAATCTTCACGAAAAGGCCAGGAAGGGAAACTGCTACCATGGAGCTCCCAGCTCCACCGGCCTGTCCTTTCCTGACCTTCCTATCCCAGCAAGGGGAGGGCAAAAACCGCAAAAGGGGTCAGCAGTCCAGTGCATCTTAGTTTCAAACCTCGTGTGTAGTAACAGATGGATTTATTTCTGTTTTGTATCATTTTATACCCAACTGTTTTCACTGTGCAGAGGAAGATTCTTCAAGAAGCATCGTGCAGCCCAGAAATAAGTTCAGGGGCTGTAACAAGCAGACACTGTAAATGTGTTTGTGTGTCTGCGGTCCCCGTGGATAAATATTTTCATTTGTGATAAGCAGTGACACGAAATCAGCACAAATTCTGAAAGGAAGGGATGGTATTTCATAATAGACTTGCTCTTTTTTTTTTTTTTTTTGATTCTTTCCGTATTTCTTATGACAGAAGTTCTCCAGTTCTGTACTGTTGTTTTAGCAGCGTTTTTGGTTGCTGGGATATAGCGGAGTGTTTGTGACAGGCAGGTTTCTTTGGGATGTGACTACAGACAGCTGTCTCCTTT
This sequence comes from Tinamus guttatus, assembly GCF_059628265.1. Classification (NCBI taxonomy): domain Eukaryota; kingdom Metazoa; phylum Chordata; class Aves; order Tinamiformes; family Tinamidae; genus Tinamus; species Tinamus guttatus. Next base: position 12,564,132 of record NW_028288821.1, on the reverse strand, counting down.
GGAAAATGGCCTTCTTGTTTTGAGGTGCACTTTGAAATGAAAGGCGACATGTGTAAATTAATCCAGTTTGTCACATACATTGGAGTGTGGCAGTGAGGGTTGTTTTTTCTTTTTTCTTTTTTTCTTTTCCTGCCCCATCCCATTCCTCTTTGAAGCCTGTCCTCTTATAATAGAAATAGAGAGATTTTCTTATGCTACAGTCGTAGTCATTATGTAATTACCAAATGGCTCCCCTATGGGAAATGCCTCATGTCGCTGCTGTAGAACCCAGCATCGTGGTTCAAAATAGAAATGTGAAAGGATTCATTCTCCACTAAAATGTATATTTTCTGTACCGTGCCATTGATTGCTTTCAGATGTTGAACCGGAAATGATTTATGTCCTACTGCCCTTCTCTGTAAAGACTGTCAGTAAAAATGAGGTCTGCCTGCAAAACGTGAGGGAAGTCTCGAATAATTCTTGTGCTTCTAAAACTCGAATGCAAACTTAAACCATTCAAGGCTCTGGGGTTACGAGTTTTATCTCTAACTTAATCAATTTAGTGTTAATACTTACAAATAGGATGTTTTATCTCGTCTGCGGCATTGAATGTATTTAGTTTGCTAAGTGATTGTGTGGCACAGGTCTAATTTACCTGTTTTCCCGTCTCCATAATATTGAACTGTTATGTATATTGAGTGATATGTATATAATTGAAATATTTTTATGATCTATATATTAGAATATATAAAAATATTTTTTTTCCTCCAGCAATAAGGAGCTGGATTTTTTACAAAACCAGTATCTTCTGTAGCTTCTGACTGTTATGCGAGTGATTTATGCTAATGTGAGATTTAATTGTACAAATAATTCCCACAGCTTAGAAGAGGAAAGTGAACACGTTAGACTTTGAAGAGCAGGAGAAAAAATAGATGGTCAGTGCTCCCATGTTATAATGTCTAAGTTGTGTGGTGGGGGATTTTCTAGGGAAAGTTTAAACACTTTCATCTTTATGTGTGTTAGTAACATGCAGTTCATATGTGTTAACTGCAGTTAAGAGCACATATTGAAAGAATCTAACCCAAGCTAAGCACGTAATACACGGAGCAGCTTCAGATACAGGCACTCAGACACCAAGAAAACAAAGCTGCTTGTGTAAATATATGTTTTTTTCCTGTTTATTAAAAAAATAGTGTATTATTTCAGACCATATTATCAGTGAAAATATCTAGAATTCTACAGACCCTTTGACAAAGTCATGACCTCAGGCATTCTGAGAAAAAAATATAGATGAAACCCACAATGATCTTTTGGCACAGAAAAAACAGCTTATTTTTTCTTTCTTTTCTTTTGGGGGGAAGGATGTTAATCTGCAAAATTTTGAGGGAAGGAAAAAAAAATGGAAAGTAACGAAATCTGTACCTGTCGACCTGTCTAGATTTATTTTTTAAGAAAAAAAAAAGTGCTGTGGATTTTGTGTGGTCTTTGTTAGTAGTCCTTTTAATTTTGGTTAATGTCTGGTAAATGTTAATTTTTTGGTTCATGTTTGTGATAGATGTTTAATACTTTTCCTTTTTTTCTTTTCCCTTATATTTTAAGCCTGACTAACAACAAAAAGAGGAAAAGAGTGTAAATTTTCTTGGTATTGTTTAGGTTTCCAAGTAACTGAAATACATAATAAATACATAATAATAAAGAAATCTTAGTCAATATTATTATATTTTACATATTTTTGTAACTGAACAAAATGGTTTCATAATGATTTTCTCTATTTGTTTTTGAGTTATCAAATACAGTAAGATTTATAGATGTCATTAAAAATCCATATTGATTTCCTACAGTCAGCTGGGAGTTTACTTGAAAAGTCAATCATTGGTTGAATGAGTGTCCGAAGCATGTTCCTTCCTATGTTATTAGTTTCACTTCGTAAGTAAAAATGAATTACTGAAGACAGAAGCGTGCCAGATTCTGAGCTCTAGTATGCAAGGGTTTATATATATATATATATTTTAATTCAGTGCTGTTGATCTGGTGACCTGCTCCATGGTTGGTCATGCTGGGGCTGTACAGACGAGAGGAGAGGGGGATCACAGCCAAACGAACGAGCTGATGGCTGCTCCTTGCAAAGCCTTTTGTCCCTTCCTATGATATCCGAGGTTAGGACTTTATCTAGGAGCTTTGGTGAGTAAATAGGAGACACCAAGGAGAAGCATGTGGGAGGGGAAAACACTATAAGAGTTATGAGAGAATAGATGACTGTTGGGTGGCTTTTCCACAAATAAGCGATTTGGAGGGAAGAGCCGGTTGATGGCTGTGGAAGCGCGAGGGTGAGCGTGGGCACAGCGACATGTTGGCCCCGTCCTGCTCAGCCCGATTTGGAGGGAAGAGCCGGTTGATGGCTGTGGAAGCGCGAGGGTGGGAGTGGCTGCAGCGCCATGGTGGCCCCGTCCTGCTCAGCCCGATTTGGAGGGAAGAGCCGGTTGATGGCTGTGGAAGCGCGAGGGTGAGCGTGGGCACAGCGACATGTTGGCCCCGTCCTGCTCAGCCCGATTTGGAGGGAAGAGCCGGTTGATGGCTGTGGAAGCGCGAGGGTGGGAGTGGCTGCAGCGCCATGGTGGCCTCGTCCCGCTCAGCCCGGTTTGGAGGGAAGAGCTGGTTGATGGCTGTGGAATTGTGAGGGTGGCTGCAGCGCCATGGTCATCCTGTCCCGCTCAGCCTTCTTGGCCGCCTGCCGCTACAGGCGGAGCTTCCCCAGTGCCTGCCCCTCGCTGCTGGAGGCCACGTGCAGGAGGAGACACAAGGAGAACGGGGCTGTCATTCGCAGCCAGGTCTGTGACTCCAGCCATGGGTTTCCACTCTCCCTTCTGGGCTGTTTCCGGGTTTGGTAGCCTGCGTTTGGAGTCAGGGGCTCAAGGGAGCTGCAGGACCTGCCCTCCCTGTGGCCTGGTCTTGCGTGGCCGCTGCCACCTGGGCCACCCAACCCCAGATCCCCAGACGGACCCTGAGCACTTGGGCTTTTCTTACCGGTTCTGTTGACAATCTCTTTTTCTTTCATTTTTTAGGAGAAGTTTTCAGGCAGGAGGTAGCACTGTCTGCAAAGGCCGAGTAGCAATATTTTAATTAATTGATTATACGTTCTCCTTGCGCTTACTTTTATGGACAAGCTTATGGGGTGTCTACACTAATGGATTGATCCAGTTTAATGTCTATTAGTAATTAAAGAAAATACATTTTTAGGAGGCAAGGATATATTTAATTTTAATAACTACTTTTCCCTGAATCAAAAAGTCTTTGCACAGAGCTATAATGGGTAACATTAGTCAAATGTGTGATAGATCAAATTGTTAAGTATGAATGGTGTTGTTAATGTAACGCTAAAGAGAAATCTTGTGGGGTAACTCTGAATAACGCACAGAAAGGTTGCATTCATCATGGTGTGCTGCCAAAACATCTGAGTAATGATGGCCATTAAATCTTTTGTCATGGCTAGAAATATGAAAAAAGAAAACAAGTTAAAGTGTGAGCCAGTCAGGAAAATTGCCATTTGACATGTAAACCTTTCTGCCAATGCGTATTCATTTTTATATTATGGTAGGAATTTGCATTTTAGAATGATATTTGATTTGTCTGGCAATTCTGTCAAAATAGGTGGATTTTGAACCTACTTTATCAAACATCTAAACAGTCTAGAAGGAACTTTATATATATGCATACAGATATGTGTATACATATATATACCTGTGTGTGTGTCTATAGTTCCAAAAGAGTTGTGAGAAGACACAATAGATGTGGGATACCGGGGTTGGAGTGGGGGGCTGAATGCTTTCCCCCAACCCTAGCTGGGTTCAAACTGCTTCTTCCTTCTCATGAGTCAAACCCACAGAACGAACAGGGTAATTCGGGGAGTTGCTCAGTGCTGCCTTGGCTTCCTGCAATGGAATGTGTGAAGAAGCCTGCTTGGTTTTATGGTGTTGGGCTGTAATTATTGAACTGCTTCTCAAAAACGAAATCTTTACTTACCTATGAGAATTAATAGCTGGTTTAGCATCAAAATAGCATCTGAGAAGGGAAAGCTGCGATCCAGGTACTAAACCTTTTGTGGCTAATGGCAAACTGTGACCGCGGCCATCTTGGAAGAGCTGAGCGGCATGGAATTGCACAAATATGCACAAAGAAAAATGAGGGGAATATTCAGCTTGGCTTTCTGGCGGTCTGTTTTTGCTGCTAGATGATCTGTTTGGGATAGCTACCCAGATAGTGACATGAATACTTTTGTGATGACACTTGTAAATAAAGAATATACTGCAGAACTCAAGCGTAGTTATGTTAAGAAAATATTTTTGAGTCATTATAGCAAAATTAAGAGACACTGAAGAGTTCTAGTAAGTAAAGTAAAAATTTTGGGAAGTAGCCAAGTACTTCAGTATGGTGACTGAAAGGTTCTTAAAATGAATAAAATCTAAAATACGTACTTACCAATTTCAAGACATTGATGGAACTGGCCTTTTGTGGCAACTGATTCCAGTATCACACTTATTATGTCATTTTGACTAGATATATGAGGAGAATTTGCTGATGTTGAGAAAAAAGAAAACAAAACACTATGTGGTGAGGCAATTTGAAGTTGATAAAATGGTCTGTCAGGTCACCAGAGTGTGTCCACGCAAGCAACGTTCTGCTGTTATATTAGGAGGAAATGAGGCAAATTGCGGTAAAAAATACATTTAACCAGAGAAGAATTTCTAACAGAAGAGTCCAGATGGTTTATCTTAACCCTGACAGCAAAATACGTTAATCAGATTAGAAATGCAGACATCAGTAATACGGGAGGAACCATTCGGAGCGATGCTGTGTAACTCGGGCAGCCCTGGTGGGAGAAGGGCTTTCCGAAACGCCTGCTGAGCGGGTGACTCTTGAATTAGCTGCTACCAGCCCCAGCTCTTTGCGTTAGCACTGGGGTTGCTGCTGCAGTCGAGCACCGAGGGAAAGGAGCTGTGTGGGTCAGTGCCGCCCTGTTCCCTGGTGGGCCCGGCTCAAGGCGCTTGTGTTGCACAAGGAGCAAAGGGCTAAAGGTGACCAAGCCAGGCAGCCCCGCGGGGATTGCTCATCTTTCTGCTTTAAAGGAAAAGCTCTTCCAAACGACTTTGAATGGCTCAAAGTCATATGCAGATCCCTTTGGTTTTGCCTTTTTGCTCTGCTATTTATTAAAGTTCTTGTAGCTTCTGAAAACCTGACTGTAAATTTCTGAATCCTTCTGCCCAAGACTGTGCAGTGTTGTCCGCCTGGTGCCAAGTGCCATGTGGCCCCGTAGAATATGGACTGCTTAGGCTAGGAATTAATATCATTATGTTTTATAGACAAATTCGAACACCTGCTAGTTGAGCTCTAACTGAACTGAAATCATAGGAAAGACAGTAACCTGCTCCTATGGGTATCCTGTTTCAGAAGCTTCTTTTTTTTTCTACTTAAAATAGATGTTCCTTTTGATTGGCTGTTTGATTGGCCTACTTTGATTGAATGATCATTTTTACTGCTACAACTTGTTTTATTGTTTTGTATTTTAGCTGTACATTTTTGTACTTTAATGTGCTTGGTTCTTGAAAATCTGATTTAGGCATATAGATTTTGGAAACTTAGGCGTGTAGAATTTGAGAACCATTGTAAGAGTGTCATTGATGCAAGCTTACTGTGTTTGTGTTTTATCACAGTTCCCTCCGAAAGCAAATTTGAGGTAACTAAAGCGTCAAGCAACGTGATCATTTTCATTGGGAATATGGGAAAGAGAGATAGCCCTATAAATTCTCCTCTGGAAGTAGAGAATGAGCCATAGAAAGAACTGAAGCAAGTTGGATCTATTTATAAACTTATGTTTTATATAATTATATATAAACTTTTATATAATCATAAACTATTACAGAGACATTAATAAAGTAGCTGAAAACACAGATAAGGCTATGATAATCAGTAATGAAATAAGAATATAAGGAATATATGCAAAGGTTATGAAATCTTCTGACCTCACTTATGATATTGGTTTTGTTCTGGTTACCATATTCTTTAACGATGTAACATTTGAAAAGGGGAATTTGATTGACCTTATGACTAAAGATAGGAACCCAGAAGAGAGGCTCGAATCATGAATTTCTATAACCTTTAAAGAGCAAAGGTTGAGAGGCATTTAATTGAAAAATATAAAATCTCCTGAATTATATATCAATATATAACTCTATTTCTCGTAGAACAGAAATTGCTGTAAAAACAAGACTATATGTCAGTTGAGGAGCCAGTCCTGCACGCCTGCTCCTTTTGCCTTTGTACCTCATGCTCAAGGCCCAAAGGGCGCGAAGAAAGCACGAAGCTGCCCTTGCACTTTAATCGCCCCAAAAGGGAGTCTGTTTGGAAAAGGAGGCCGGAATTTCTTTGGGGTTCTCGGCCTGCCTGGCTGCCTCAGCCGCTGCGGTCCTCGGCGTGTCAACGCGCTTTGCGGCTCCTCGGGCTCCCCTTGTGCACCATGGCTCTCAAGACTCTCATTTCCATGAGAACTACGTCTGGAGGAAACCCTTCAAATCAGAAGATTTAACAGATACTTAATCTTTTGTATCAACGATTTCTGTGCTGTCTCTGCTAGGGGGCTGTTAGTCATTAGGAGTGCCTGCATCTATGGAAATTAAATGACCAATCTGTAATAGTTCTCACTGTATAACCAGAGTATTTCAGTCTGTGAAACATCCATAATACACATCCATGGTATTAGAAAGTAGGTTACAAGACCACAATTTTTTGGTTCAGGTTTTGAGTCCTACCTTTGGCTGACGTTCATGATCAATAAAAGAAACAGTAAGTGTACCCCTAATCCTTCCATTTGCTGTTTCTGCTACGCCAGTGACACCCAAAAGCCCTGAAACTGCTTAACTTTGTCATCAACTTGTAGAAATGAAATCACTTTTCTGTGAAATGAAGAACTTGTAACTAGATGTGATAGACACCTGCCTTTCTCTTTGCTAAACACCATAGCTTGTATTGGCCACTAGAGCTTTGCCATTGCCATCACTGTTGAAACATCATAATTTAAAGATGTTCTGTGTGTTTAAGTTGTGCAGCTCTTGAAATGTGGCTCTGGTGCAATGTAGCATTGTGCAGTAGCTTTCTCACATGCATCTTTTTGTATGCCACCACATTACTGAAAATGTTCGTGCTTAGAACATTAGAATTTTATGTTTCTGCTTTGAGTTTTTAAATAGCTTCCCTTTTGAGAATGATGTCTGGTCACTTCAGCTACTGTATTGATTGAGTTTTTTTGTTGAATGGGATCCATGAGAATGTTGAGGATCCCATCAGAAAATACATAGCTTGATTTATACGTGATGAGAGCTACATTGATCACATTCACATACTGAAACAATTATTGATGGAATCTGTGATGAACAAGTCGTTCTCCTAGTGATGCACATTGGCTTCTAGCAGCTGTTTGACACTGAACCATGAGGTTCTTGTTGTTGCAGCACATCTGAGAAAATCATTAAGCTTTTTGAAGCTTGTAGAGGCTGGATCTAAGTGTATTATTTGCATTAAGACTCATCAGAGTCCTCTGATATCATTTTTTTCCTCTATTGCAGGAGTGCATTAGCAACTTCCCATTATCATTAGCTGTGGCATGTATATACAAATACAGGTATGAGTGTAGCTACCTAATTAGCAGCATGTAAATATTTTTCCTTCACAGACAGTAACGAAGTATCCTTAAGAAAAAGCAAGATGTACTTAAGCTGTGTAGCTTATATCATCATGAGGGCTAACTTCAGCGTTTCTGAGTGCAGGAATTCCTGAGTATTATGCGTATTTCTGAGAGAACATAGCGCAAGTCACAGGCGCTAGCTGAGAATTCAAGAATTGAAACAGACTTTGTAATCTGAATGAAAGTTGCTTGTTAAAAGGGGCAGGGGAGTGTGCGGCCCCGTTGCAGCCCGTGCAGAGCACTGCCCGGCTCGTGCGCGGTGTTCGGGTCCGCGGCGCGGAGCTGCCGGCCGCGCACGCAGCAGGCTGGGCTCATCAGCGAGTCCGTGACTCCTGTCCCTAGCCCAGAGTATTATCAGGGTACCTGGCGCTGTGCAGTTTTCTTCCTGTTCCTCTTGGAAGCAGTTGTGACCACCCATAAACTATGTAAAGTCAAAGTCAGTGAGTTGAGCCCTGGAAGAGCCAGCGAGCAGCCCGGCAGGAGCGGAGGCTCCGTCTGCCTAAGGAGCTGAACTGATTTGTGCAACTGCCTGAATAACGAACCTGGATTTTTATTTAGGCCTTCCAAGTGCCTGGTGCTATTTAATTCCCTGTAAACTCATTCTGTTTTACTCCTGCTCATAATCTTTAAGCTAAATCTGCTAGGTATAAGTTTGGATTCGGTGAGAGTGTAAATGACATCTTCAGAATCTAGCATTATTTTTAGTTCTCTTCTGTGAAAGACTCTGCCAATTGCTATAATGTTACGGGGTGGCGAGTACCTTGCAGATTCAGCGCCAGCCTCCTGTGAGGTCTCAGGGAGCCCTGGGCAGGGTGCCGTGGGCTGCAGACTCGGTGTCGATCTGCCTGACCGCTGCAGCACTTCCCATTTTCTTCCTTGTTATTGGTTTATTTATTACTTTTTTATAAAGTGCTCCTACACGTAATGAAGGAGATGGATGTGAGTTAATCACAAGGCACTTGCTCTGTGTTTTGCTCCTTTCAGTGCATTTGGGCCTCCCTCCAGTATCCTTCAGAAGCAGAAAGTGGAAAGGCAGGGAGAGAGCGTCGCGGCCCTGATGCGAGTGAGCGTTGCATTGGCATACGTGAGAAATGCATGGGGGAAAACGTTGGAAGGAATTATAGAAGCCCCCAGTCCTCCCCGTTGAAGCCGACTATTCGGCAGTGATTTTCTTCTCGGGATCATTTTCCCTAGGTAGCCCCCTGGGATGTGGCACACGCGGACAAATCGGATGGATGGAAGCGGCTCACGGGTGTGCTTGCACAGACGCGTTTGCAGGAGGAAGTCCCTGAATAATTTAGATAGAGATCATGTAGGAGAGATGCTGAGAGAGCTGAAAAAGAGTTACCGTTTTATAAATTACTATTTGAAATTCAGATCCCTCCAACATTAAATACTTTTCCTGTCTTTTTCTGTTCTTCTGTCCTCTTAGTTGAATAAATTTATATCTTCAAGTATCTTTAAGTTGGATAAATTTATAAAGTTGAATAATATATACTTATACTATAAGCTATAGAATTAAATATATTGAAATGTAAAAGCTGGAGTAAAGAAAATCCATTTTTTCTCCAAGTAGTTATGAAACCTGCTCCCAAATTTTGCTTAAATAAGTCATGCAAAAAAAGTTTTTTTTCTTTTTGAAAAATGCATTATTTCAACTAAAAAAACCTAAAAAACTAAAACTAAAAAACTAAAAAAAACTAAACTAAAAAAAAAGGTTGTGAAAACAGTTTCTTGCCTCTGTTCTTAGAGTATTTGAGATTATGTGGTTTGCATGGAAATAGATATACGCAGTGAATCAGAGAAATTCAGGGATCATGTGCTTTGAAATTCGTTAACTAATGATGTTTGCATGCCAGGACGGGTAATGCATTCACTCTGTCAACAGCTGTTGTACTGGGCTCGTATTAGGTTTTATCTTGGTTTATTTTAAGTTTCTGCTGCTCGATGTTTCTCCCTCCCTCCTTCCCACCCCAAATGTTTGGAATCACTGCTGGGAAAACCCCTAGGGAAGCTGCTTTGGTGGAGTGTGGTGTCAGTACCGAATCCATTGCTGTCTGTCCAGAGTGACTGTTCAAAGGCATGATAAAAGCAAAATGGAAATGCCAGAGGTTTCTTAGGAGGGGAATCTCTTCGTACATGGTCACATAACAATAAAGTGAGCCAAGATGCTAAAACGCTCTAGCCAGAGGAAAGATACGTTCCTTTTAAAAGTATTTTTTAATATAGTGAGCTATTCGTATAAGCATATTCTGGGTAAGATCGTACCAGATCGTGCTAGAGACTCCTATACCAAGAGGCACAACTTAGCATTGGGTGATGTTTTGCAAATCCAAAGTCAGTTTGAATTTACTTAAATTTCCTCTGTTTGAGCATATGTGAAAATGATGTAGATTTAGTGATGTTGCAGCCCTGAGCGTCATAAGATCAATAAATAATTATTAGAAAATCAAAGAGTAACATTGGTGATTAACCACTTCACCATATTGTTCAAGCAGGAGTAAATAGAAAAAGAAAAAAAAAATAAAATCCTCCAGGAAAGAGTGAATTACTGGACGATGTTGTCAGGGTAACACTAAAGGGTGAGATGGAGTGTCATTAGATTCAAAGGGTCTTGGACAACTTTGAAGCTTTTCAAAAAGCAGAAGCTACCTGAATTCCTTGCTAGCCCAGCAAACATTCTTGCCATGAAGGAAGGAATTTGGAGTAATTTTAGTGGCAAGAGGACATGTCCTCTTTTATTGCTTTCACATTGCAAAGCATGAGCACCTGCATATCTTAAACGATTGGAAATGGAGATATTAAGTGCCACGTACAGAGGTTCTTATTGTCTTATATATGACTGGGAAGAGAAGGTAGAGGAGGACCCTTCCTTCATAGGAAGTTGCTTCGAAGTTATATCTGTTCATTGAAGTAGCATTAATCATCCAATTTTTAGGATTTTAATATACCTCAGCTACATCTTTTTCCTGTAATGCAGAGAAAGAAGAATGTTCCAGCTCCCACCAGAGTTGCATGTTAAACACTCTCCCCTTTAACTTTTGACAACTGTGAAAAGAAATAGTATGTCTGAAGCAAACATTTTGAGCATATAAATACTGCAGAGCTGGCGGCGTTGCTCTCTGTGTGTGTGCAGGGCAGGAAGCACGCAGCACGGGAAGGCCCTGCCGCCTCGCGGGGCCGGATGCAGCACTTGGGCTTTGCCCTGGGGGTGCTCTGCAAAAGGTGCTGGAGGCCCCTTGCACTGGGGTGCCCGGGCGCTGCCCCGGGCGCTCGGAGCAGTCGGCTTGGGGCCGGTGGCTCCGCGTGGCTCCGCTCCCCGTGCCAGCCCCGTCCGCTCGCTGTCTGCTCTGCTTCGTCGTCTCCGCGGGGTGTCCGGCCCGAGGGAGGTCAGGAGCCTTTCGCCCTCGGGCCAGGGGTGGCTTTTGTTTAAAGACTCTGTTATCTGTTGTGTAGAGCAGATAATCTGCCATGGAGTGAGTGCTGGTCAGGTTTACCAAAGTGAATCATTTTGATAGGGCAATATTTTGGTGTGAGAAATTTTGCTTTGGCATTTTTCAAGGGTATCTTCAGCTGCTCCCCCTTCATGTATTCCTGTTTGGGTAACGTGCATGAGGATGTTGGTGATACTGGGGAGGTTTGGTGCACGAAACGCAGGTTTTCATGCATTTTTCTTTTTCGACTCTATTCAGTAACAGTTTTAGCACTTCTGTTGGAGAGAGCTTTTTTAATGGGTACAGAAGAAGTGGTTTAGTGATGCTTCCTGATTCTAAAAAAAGATTTCAAATGTTTTGCTTTCTAAATAGCATGAGGACTACTTAGGAAGCTAAAGTATGTCCAGTAGTGAACTTGCAACCACATAAACTATGTCCCATTTTTTTCCCATCCTAAATGGGAAGACGATGGATCATTTCTTCCAGATGCAGGACCTGATTACCTAAAGATTTAATTTTTTCCTCTTTTGGCTTCCCCATGCTCACAGATGGGAGTTACGATATCAGGCACATTTGTTAATAAGAAAGAAACTGAAGTAGTTGACATAACAGAAGTTATTTGACCTGCTGATACGCATTTCTGCAGAATAAACAAGGCCCCTTATTGAGATTTTATTTACAGGGATCTGTTGGAGTGATCTGCGATGCGCCGTGTTTGCCTGTCCTGCCCTAGGCCCTGGCGCACGAGCTCGCTGCACTACTGCCCTTTCGACACCCGACTGCCCTTTCCGTCAGCACCCATCCAAAAGCGTATTTGTCTAAAAAGGAAACAATTAAATCCCAATCTCCTACAAAAAATGTTACTTTTTAAAGAAAACATACTAAAGAAGTCACAAAGTTGAACATAATAGGGAACTCGGGCTAAATCAGAACCATAAGTCATTAGGCCAAATTCAGTTCCTGCCAAAGTAGACACTAAGTCGCTGCTCTAGATGAAATTTGGCTTGTTTGCATTGGTAATACTATATGCACCTTAAAAAACAAAAACAAAAACAAAAAAAACGCAAACCCTATATTAAGACTAAAATGCTATCTGTAGTAAGTAACATTTAAGTGCAATATAAATAGTAAAAAACGTGTTTGTTCGTTTAATACTGAAAGTTTTTAAACATGACACAATTTTCTAGTTAGGATCAACTGGGACGACAGGCTAGAATGACTAAATGAAGTTTTTTGAAACTGTTTAAGCAGTTACTCTCATCAGATACTCACGCCTCTGTCCTGATAATGTAGCTGTTCTACGCAAAATACATTTGATGTTTCTTCTATCAGTCTGTAATGCAAGAGAGAAAAGTTTTCTAAATGAAAGTTGAGGCCACTGTTAAAATTCTGATGTTCACAGTTGCTTTCTTCAACATATTATAAAAAATTCAAAAATACCTGCAGTTTCATTTTCTAGATTCAGAATTTTTTTCATCTAATCAACTTTATAGCGGGGTTGAATTCACTTTTATAATACTGATGCAGCCAGTTATCTGTAGTTAGGTGTGAAATTGTTTAGCTGCCTTTCACCTAGTGGTTTTAAACGTATTCTACATATATAGTGTAATACTTTTTTTGGCTGTTTGCAAAGTTATTAACAAGATGTTGTGTCTCTTGGTTTGTCAGAGATGCCCAAGGCTTTTAGTTTCTGTGTTGCTTCTCAGTAATGGAGTGACTTTGCAGCAGATGGGCTCTGCCGGGGGGGCCCAGGTGACACGCAGCTCTCGGTGGCTCCGACAGTGAAGAGCAGCACATCCCAGCGCAGGGTCCCAGCCTCCTTCCCTCGCCGTCCACTCCAAAGGCAGGACCTGTTTGCGTGTCCTTTCTGGTGTGTCCATCTTCAAGCAGTCCCATCTGTGAGACACTCTTTATTTGCTTCAAATGCCTTGTTGGACCTTGGTTTTGCCCTTAGGTGCATGATGCAGATTTTTGGATTTAAGTTCTATCAAAATCCCATTATATTTTCTGTATTTGTGGACACAAACAACTTCTAAAAGCTACAGATAATTCATGGTCTGCAGTAGAGTTGAGTTATGGTCTGTAATGTCGTAGTGCTGGTGATCCATGTTCTTAGCAGCAGTAAGTTGCAAGTTGGTATGGGCAAATTTGACCCTTGTAACTTTTTGGCCAATGCCTGTTATTGCCAGTGAACTTTTCCTGCCTGAAAGAACCTGAAACAGTATAGTTTTGCCATTAATTGCATTTCCCACAGCTACTGTTTAAGGTAGAAATGACTGAAATGACATTTCAGAATATCTGCTGTGTCGGTGACATTTCCCTGGGTGCCGCTTCTCTGCGGGTGGAATTCCCAGAAATTATTAAGCCCCGTTATTGATACGGCTGGCGAAATCACAGTTCTGCTGCGTCTCCAGCTCAGTCGGCTTGAATGCTTGAGCATTTGCAGTGTTTGAACAGCTTATTCAATTTCCAGTTGCTAACAAGCCTTTCTCTGTTCCGTCAGCTCTGTGTTACTGAAAAGAACTCATCTGTCGCCTTGCAAAATCTGCAAAGCTGTGAGGCTGCTGGCTGCCAGTTGTAGGATTGACCATTTTCACCTGTGTAATATTTTTGCCCAGTTTTGGACCAAAAATTGCCCCAACTCTTTGGTGGCTGAGAAATAAGTGAACCTCACGGGGACAGTGCTGCGTGACTGGTCGCTCCACGCAAGCCCTCGGCCCAGGCCGGGGTCCTGGCTGCCCTTTCGCCCGTGAGCGGCGCGTCCGTCCTGGTAACACGCGGGGCAGAAACGCGTGTGCGGGGCGTCCCGCGGCGCTGCCGCACGGGAAGAGCCTTGGCCGCGCTTCGGTCCGACAGCGACAATCACGGGGAAAACAAGAGCCTGGAAAAGCTGCTCTGCTTGGTACTCAAATGCAAAAATGCTAAAACAAATTGAACTAGGTGAATTAAACAAACATCTTAAGGATAAGGTTAATATTTTTTTCCAGCTGTCTGACTGACAGTTAAGTAGAGATTTTATTATGTTATGTCAAGGATGTCGAAATAGGTATTTCTTTATTTGCATCTGTCATGGATTTAATTAACATTCTGTTAGGTTCATGTACTTTTTTGAACACAGTTCACTCTTTTACTCCTTGATTCCTGCTTCTGCTGAGTTTTAATTAAAAAAAGAAAGTTTGCAATGTTCTAACCATCAAAATGCCCCTAAACTTAAAACTGCGTTTTGCTACTGATGCTTTCAACAAAACAGTACTAAAATATTGGTGTAGTACATAAGCCTTTTACCACCCTTGAAAATCCAGCTTGAACCTTGAGCTAGTCATTTACATGATGTTTCCTTGGGATTACCTACATTCTTGTCCACTTTGACCTTGTAATTTTGCTCACAGTTGGAAATGTAATGCAGAGTGACTAAGATAATGTTGTTTACACAGACTTTAAGTGGAGTGACATTATAGTCAAGCAAGTGTCACATCACCCAAAGTGAAGGAAGACTTAATTACCATAATCCTGTGAATACTAAAATTCCTTAGCCATGTGTAGCATAATAATGTAATGTTCTGCACGTTACACTTAATAATGTTAAGGTACTGTATTAAATCTCGGGCATCTTTTCGCTATTTTATACTCAAAGTGAGCAGTTCTGGAGTGCGTTGGTGGCATTCGGTGGCAGGGCTTGGTGCCTTGCATGGCTAACCCTGTGCCATCTTCTTTTACAGCTGTAGTTTGGTTTGCCTGTCAGACTAACAGGACTGCACTCACATCTCCATTGCTCTAACAGGTATTTTGAGCCAAGTGTTTCTGCTAGTGATGAAGGTTAAAGTTCTTGAAACGACAGGAATGATGAGAATGAGATGGTAGTGAAAACATGAAGTGTAATGGCAAATATACCACTAAGAGGGGAGAACTGTTAAATTTTGCAAGCCTGAACTATCCTTTCCTTAAATATTCACATAATCCTACCTTTTCACTGATACTCGGTGCCTTATATACAACACCTGAATAAGAACCAATATCTTGAATGAATATAAAATGATAAAAGGCAAATCATGAGCCAGACTTCACAAAGAACTGAACAGTTTGTCATATTCTCTTCGGAGCACTGGGTAATCGTTTGATAAAAATGGAGTGATTATTCTTAAATATATGTTGTTTTTATTTCAGTAACACTAAGCAGTGCTGTACATGCCACATGCCCTGCACACATTTGACTACTTCACAGTTGGAAGAACTCGGTTCAGACAAAACCAGAGTTCAGTCTAAATATTTTTTTTCTTTTTGTATTTTGGTGGTTCGTGTTTGAAAAATAGATTTGGAATTGCCACCTTAAGGAGACTAGCAGGTAGAATAGTTAATTCTGCGGGATTAGGTACTGTAATTCAGGAGCTGGTGTGGTGGATAATTATTGGGAGCTAGATCAAGTCCCTTCATTGCTAGGGGAGCACGGCGCTTTCAGAGTCTGGGGGGATACAGGACCAAACGCTGTTGCGACCCGGCCCCGGAGCAGGAACGTGCTGGGACATGGTCGCCCTTGGGCCGGTGGCGCCTCGTGCTTCCTCTTTGCTGATATCCGGCGAATATGTCCGTGGTCAGCAAACCTGCTGTGCTTTCGGCATAGGCTTCCAGGAAAAATACACTAAAACTTTGCAGAATGAAATGGGTGCAACCACTGGCTGGGACAGAGCGTCTCAGCGCTGCCGGGGTGGCAGGACCACGCGTTATGTGTGACCTCTCCCGGAGACGGGCTAATACAGAATCATTTCCAGAGTCCCCCCTTTTCCATGTATTTGCCAACTTCTCTGAGCAGGGAAGATAATGCAGATTCGCTGTTTCTCAGATGAATGTTGTAAAACTAATTAGCCGTTAACAGTACTGATGCCAAGGATCTCTCCTTGCCCTGAGGTGGCTAGGTTTGAAATAATAGAAGTAGGAACAGGTCACTGGCAGTGGAGATACTACATGAGAAGTTACTGTTTTGTTTGTTGTTTTTAACCAAATTTCCTCCAATGGCAGCAGTTGTCTCTGCACTACGTGTGTGTTTGTGCCCGTGTGGGCTCTTTCAAGGCCGGTGTTTGTTGCGAGGTCCCTGGAGACTCGCTGAGGCGTTGAGCCCTCCTTGGCAGGATGGTCTTGGTTGATGAGCAGGGGCTGCGGGCAGGAGCCCTGTTGGTGCTGCCAGGGGCAGGGACTGTCGGACGCACACATGTGTGCAAGTGCCTGTGCACAGGAACATGTATGTGTGAGCGTGCATGGGTGTACAGGTGTGTGGAAGCTTCAGCTCGCTCTTGCAGTACTTGCTAACGTTTTCCAATAGGAAATTCAGAAGTGCACTGTTTAGTGCCATTAAGGTGTGCCCATTTACATCCATTTTATAGCAGAAATGAACAGTATTTTTGTTTCAACCCTAGATGTGCAATATAAACCTCTGTCCTGTAAAAATAACTCCAATCTTCCCTCATTTCCTTTCTATTCCTACTAAAAAAACCAAAATCCCAGTCGCTTGGAAGGTGCCATTTTTGCGAACGGGGGATGCGCGTCCGTCCATGAGGCGCTGATGGCTGCTGTGCTCGGAACCGGGGTGCCTGCCGGCCGCCTGTCTACGTCCCCCACCACAGGCCTCGTGAGCGAAATCGCGCTGAAAGCGCCGCAGACGGGTGAAGCTCGTACCACAGTGCCGACGCGGGAGGGAGGAGACGTTGGGTGATGAGCGAGGCGCGCGCCGCTCCGATGGGCCGCCCAGCACGTCGGCACCGGGGCCCTCGCGGCGGAGCGGCGGGATCGATGCCCGCGTCGCCGTGGTGACGCGGCGCCCTCCATGCAGCCGCCGCCCGTGTGGCCGCGCGCCGCTTCGAGATGTGTTTGTGAACTGTGCGGGTAACCTGCTCCGTAATGCAGAGAGGCTCGGGCGCCGGGATGCCAAGCGGGCGCGCTCCGCGCGAGCGCCCGACTGCCCGATAACGAGCCTGCCCGCTGCCGTTGTCATGGCGTTTCTCTCGCAAGGCAAATGATGTCTGCAGAAAAAATCTTAAAATTAGCCGAAAATGCAAATCTCTTTATGAGGCTGTCACCTCCGTAATAGCAGACAATAATTGATGATTTATGAGATGCCGCCATAGCAACCCGCTCGCTCGGCACCCCGGCTTCCCTCGCACAATAGGCCTCGGTGCCTGAGGAAAAGTTTCCAGCGGGAAGCTCGGGCTGTATTCCCACCGCTTGGGCGGTATTCCCACCGCTTGGGCGGTATTCCTGCCGCTTGCTCCCTTACGTGAGCCGCCAGCGCTGCCAGACCTGCACAGATTGAGAGGCTGAAGTCTCTTCCGTAAAAAACACATAAATTGTAACAGAAATAGGTTGGTTTTGACCAAGACAACACAAAATTTTAATTCCCTGCCCAAGTTCGAATGGAAGCTCTGACACTGTAAATTTGTGCTGCATTGTTGTCTTTTCAGAATATTTTGCGTGACTCTTGTATTTAAAAACATTTGTTACATAAATTACCTAGTTTCTTACATATTGGTGACTAAGACAAAATGGGTTTCATAGAATAAATGGTGTTTTATTTGAATGATACTTTCAGCAACTGCGCAAAAAAGGCTTGTTTGCAAACAGCTGTCTTTAGATGTCTTATGGTTCAGTTCATCTGCTGTGTTCTTTGTGACAAATTAGGCTTTTAAAAAAAATTTATCTTTCAGATTGATAACTTTTCTAACTGATATAACTCCAGTTATAAAATTATGTTCAGGACAGTTGGGATCTGTAATTTTGATTAAAGTCCATATAGCATTAGGGGAATCGGGTTGAGTAATACTGGCTTTTTTTCTTGTCCAAAGACCATAGCATGTGCATTTCTGTGTGGGACTGCAGGTCATGGCAAACCTCATACCATCATCCTGCATAACTTCATAAACTCCAAGTCCCTAAATAGGGGACTTGAAAGGCCCAGTTTAATGGTGAGAGAGAAAAATAGGCATTAGTAGCTTCTGTATCATAATTTTTTTTTTGCATAATTCTCCCCTATGTCCTTCCAGTAATTAAATGATTCTGAATGTGCCCTTTTTATCTCCATTCTTATTTCTTAAATATATTGTGGTAGAGGAAAAAAAAAAACCTCCAATGATTAAAGAAAAGCTTGAGTAGCATGTTCATTTTGAGACAATATCCTAAGATTCTTCTTTAGAAGCTTGTTTAATTCATGATCTTTCACATTCTTTTTTTATTTTCTTTTTTTTTTTTTGCTCCAGTTGACCAGGAAGAAGTTCCAGAAGTTGACAGTTCCTGAAGTTTTTTATTTTCTTTTTTTACTCTCTTTTTACTCTCCTTGCTGGTATATAGAGAAAAAAGAGCAAAGAGATGGAAACTCTCTATGCTGTATAGATAGATATGTTATATAGATATGTTGCATACCTAGACATTTACTTTTTTGGTCACACCTAGGCATTTACTTTTCTGCTTACGTTTTAATGCATTTCTCCAGTTTTTCGTGTAACTCTTTTCATGTTAGGTAGCTTCTTAGGAAATACAATTCTCATAGGATTATTCTAATAATATATTTAAATAGATGAGAAAAAGATGGAGATGTCATTACTTACTAAGCTGGATATCAAATAAGTACATGTTTTTACAGCAGCGTCTTTGCATCCTGATCTCTAGCTTCTCCTCTGCCTCCCCTGGCTCCCGAAGGCCCCCTGCGAAACCTGCTCCTTGTGAGCTACTCGCTCTGAAGGCTGCCCAGCAAGGACAGCGAGCGCCAGCTCTCTGTACTCTCTAGGAGTAAGCAGTAGTATTTGTTTGTAATAAATAGCAGACAGTAGTACTTATGGGCAGGACCAAATAGACGTGATATGTGTTGCTGGCGGATTTAACAGACCTTGCGGTTCGGTTGGTGCTGGCAGTTTTGGAAGCGCCGCTGCTGCTTTCCGCGTTCAGCTGAAGCGGTCTCACTGTGCAGGGCTCTTCCCACCCGTGTGTTACAGGCCAATGTGTGGGTGCTGCCTACGGAGAAACTGCAGGAAGGGTTTGGGCCCTCTACCTTCCCAAAGCCCGTTTGAAGTTGATAAATACCAGCTGTTCAAACAGAAAATTAAACAAAAGCAACTCAAAACTCACTCCGAAGTAAACAGGTGAACAGTATGTAAGACAAAGCAGTTCCCAAAGGCATTTTTAGTACATGGTCATTATTTAACTCCTGACTGCAAATAAACAACACTGACAGAGTGCGTGTTGGGGGGCCGTGATATATGAACAGTGTCAGTACTGTAGGCTGATAACCTATAGCTTGACATCCTTATCTATAAACTTTGACAGATACATCAGTTTGTTATTGTCACTTTATTAACTTGCTGCTATGATGGCAAAAGATAATCTTTCCAGAGTCTAAAACGGCTAACACTTTACTAGGTAAAGCGTTTGGAAAAGTGTCAACAAATTTTGTTTTTTCCCCCAAAGGAATATCCTTTACAGTTCATTACAAATTGAGACAATATTTCACAATATGGAATGGAGTTGTTTGCATATCAGCAGCAGACAATAAACTGTTTTGTCACATTAAATTATTTATGCCAAAGACATCATGACAGCCTCTCGTTTAATAAGGAAAAAAAAAAAAAGAATATATTGCTAGGAAATGTGGCTGCTCAAACTGAATACTTGCTTAATAAATTAATATTTTGGTCTTGTGATTTTTAATTGGAAAATAACAGCTGTTGCTAGTTGGAACTGTCTACTTTGTCTTCTAGTGGTTTATAGCAGAGCTGTAATAAAAATTTCACGTGCCTTCTCATCCCACTCTGCTAGCCTACTGATGCCACCGGGGTGAACAAGAGGGCACAACTTCAGCCAAAATAGCATTGCAGAATGTGCAAAAACAATTCCGACTTTTTTTATTGCTTGTCTGGATTTTGCTTCAGAATGTTAATAGAAATTATCCTACCAAATTAGCACTTTTTTCTTCTTTAAAACTGAATTATTTAAGATTTATTTGGCTCTAAAACTTCCTCTAGCACATGTTGCATCACTTCTTGCCAGACTTCTTTCTTTTAACTCTTTGCCCCTTCTATTTTAGCTATAATGGCACATTATATTCTGTTTATCTGTGCGTGTTTTACAGTGAAGGATTTAGGAAGTGATCAAAAACTCGTACATTTGCTTGTTTTTATGCGAGTGAGTAACTTCCCTGTTGAGATCCTGGCTACCCACAGCACACGATCCCTCTCACCCACCCTGCAGAAGCGGGGTTGCATTTTTTTTTCAGTGTAAATGTAAAATTAAGAGTCTGCATGGCAGTAGAATTAAGATTGTACAAGCAGTCTTAATTACGGAATTCCATAGTATTGGGGTGCTTCCTGTTAACATGAACAGTGTATGTGCAATTCCTGGAGCTTTCCAGACACAAACAAAACCTCCTCCAGAACTTCTGTCATCTGCAGCCGTCGTGTCACCCACAGAGGTCGGAGAGTTCCTGGAAAGCGCAGAGCTGCCATACGGGCTGCTGCCGCGCGTGGGGAACAACGGTAGCCACAATATGCTGCGGCCTTCCCGGCGCTCCAGGGCTAGGAGGAGATGGAAGCCTTTGGCAGTGCTTTCTGCTGATACTTGCTGCAGCAGAAATGCAGAGCTGCACTTGTCTTTATAGAGCGTTTCAGATTTTTGCTTTCTCATTCCTGTTCTCTTATTCTTCACGACACAAACCTGTGGGCTCTTCTTCCCTCCTTTACTCCTGTGCGAGCTCTTCACTTCTTTCACATTCCCTCAGTTTTTCTTGCTCACGCTTGCTCTCCTAGCCCTGGTTTTCTTGTCCTTGCAGGTCTTGTTGCAGTCCTCTGTACTCTGTTATCCCCAAATTAAACTCCATCCCCATTCTTTATATATATATATATATTTTTTTTTTTCTCCTTCTTTCTGGTCATTTCAGGCTCCTGTCTCCCTCCCAGGGCTCGTTTCTCTGGCCCTCGTCTCTGTGCATCCTTCTTGTTCCGCTTGCTGCCCTCCTCCACAGGATCCCACTGTTGCTTTCTAGCCCCACGCTTCTCCCTTGGACTTCGTAGCTGAAACACAGCTTGAGCTCCTTCACACCTTCAGCAGGTTGCAGGGGTAGGAGAATATTGCTCAGTGGCTTTAAATGTGCCATTTTGTGTTGGGGAGAACTACTGTGATGTTCTCTTGTCAAGCAAAGCGCTTGTTTTCTCCATTTTTCATCTGTGGGCAGCTGGGAACATGTTCCACTGCTTGGGAGCAGGTGCTGTTCCTGCAGTTCCCCGGGACGGCCTCATCTCTGCTCCTGCTCTTCCCTGTTTGGTTGAATAGGAGGGAGAAAATGGCACATACCTGTTCCCAGCTGTGCCAGGGCAGGAGAACCTCTGGAGATCAGAGCGGAGGATGTTAATGCTGCAAAATGGGGCTAGGTTTGGAGAAAAGGGGGTGACCATGTTAGGATGACAGTGAGATACGGGGTTATTGCAGGTCTAGGCAGGGATTTAGACGTGGAGGAGACTGAGGCAGGAATTCAGACCAGTTTGAGGTGCAGTCCCCATTCACTGCACTGCACAAAGTCGTGCTAATTATCACATGGATAATAATGGGGATGGGGAAAGGATGTTCATTTATGAAGTCCTAATCAAGTATGAGAAAATCTGGATGTTTTAAACTTTACAGCTCTTCCAGAATCCGGTGCCATGTGGATGCCCCAGATTTGAGTTTATTCCTACTGTATATGGCAGTGTTAGGAAACATGAGAGTGTTAAAAGATGTATGTCAATGAAAAGCTATGATTATTATGGTAGCTTCCCTGTGGCATTTTTCTGGAACTTACTGATATCAGTTTTATTTTGCTGTAATAGTATTATTACATAGAGTGTAGCATTATTATTTCATAAGTAATTTGTGTTTCAAGGACAGAGTTTCATAGAACAGAAATATTAGTTATTATAATATCTCTCTACAAACTTGTAGACATATACTAAGCTTTTCGGAAAATAAAATGTAGAAAATGCTCATTTTTTAACATATATGTATATATGGCATCAGAGAATACCATATAGTTTGGTGCCTAACGTGTCCTCTTTTGTTCATTATTTAGGTAAAAGTGATTTTCTTAATTTAACTGTTTATGTGTTCAGCATGTCCTGAAGAAGTAAATCATTAGAGAAGAGTAGCCTCCTGCCTAAATGGCTGTAACGAACTTTAGGAAAATAAGTTCTTAATTTCTCTTGAGACCGAATTTTGGTATCTCAAGAAGACGGTCACAAGCAGAGTAAGGAAGATGAGGGTAAGGACTCGTGGTCGCTGATCTGCAGCCCTGCAGTGCGTTGCAATCAGTACCGCGCTGCCTGTGTTTGCCCCACAGCCTGCGGCTGCGTACGCATCCCGTGCTGCATCGGCTCCCCTCTGCTGCCACACCGCAGCCTTGCTGCCGCACCGCAGCCTTGCTGCCACGCAGTTCTTGCTGTGCCCTGGGTGACTTTTCCTGCTGGATCACGGTGTCAGCCGCGCGACAGCAGCAGTGCTCTTGGATCGATATTATATTATGTCACTTTGGGCCATGAGCGAGAGCTGCACAGAACTTGGCGATTTCTTTCCTTGGAAATGTACAACTCAGCTAAACTTGAAAAACAGCAAAGCAATGAAGAGCTGCACGCCGAAGAGCAGCCTGACAGCAACCTGCAGCAGCTCTGAGCCTAGAAGCAATGTGTGAAAATGAAAACGGGTGGGAGAGGGAGGGAGGGAGAGCAAGGGGATTCAGGCTTTAAGGTGCAAGATAAGAAAAGGTAACAGTCTTAACTACCACGTCATACCATAGTATTTGAAGGTTTTAACACACTGTAGATAATGTTATCGTACCTTTAAATCTGCTAGGTTATTTGCTATATTTCTCCAGCAGACTAAGTCAGCCTGATACCAGTTGCTGCTTCAATAAACAGTGTTATTGTAGCTACCCGCTTCAATCTGCATCAGGATCTGTTTTGGTGGTGGGATTTAGGAAAATCTTCTGCTATTCTTCCTCTTCTAACTGTGTCAGAACAAGTGATAGTGCTGGTACCAGCAATAAATGAATCTGTGCCCTGAAAATTCACCTCAAGGCAAAGGTGATGTGCATATTTGCATGCTAGCTTGCTGATCTAGTGACAAAGATTTTAGATGGTAGGAGAAACGTGGAGGTCAAGCATCAAGAAAACTAGATGCATGAAGATGCATATATATTTAAAGCAGGTACAAGAAATGGGATGGTGAGTTGAGTCCAGAACACCTTAAAGGGCTGTTTTTTATTGCAAGAAGCACAAGGAAATAAACAGGAAAATGACAAGTCATGATTTACAGTTGTTATAAAAGAGGGCTTATCAGATATTTCACCTAGCTGGAGTATTACTGCAGAGGACATGGATTGTTCAGGAAACAAAGACAACTAAATCATGAAGAGATGTTGCCTTATAGAACCAGACACATGCACTTGCTTTGGCACCCAGGCTATAGAGGAAGGTGATAGGGGAAAAGAGAACTGGATCTGATGGTGGGTAGATGCCAGCAAGGTAGATGGAACACGTGCTGGGGGCTTTCTGCTCTCAAACAGAATCGCCCAGAACACGGCACTTTGCGGCAGTGGGGGAGCTTTCATGCGTGGACATGTCACAGCACACTCTGGAGTTCAGTGCTGGATTTGGAATTTATTGATTGAATTGATGTTATCGTCATGCGGCAGATAGAGCAACTTGAAAGAAGTTTTTTAAACTCAGATCTCTTCCAGAAAGGAAGAACTAGTTGAGAATGTCAAATTGAAATATAAATTGACTGAGGGTGACTATGAAATGATAGAGTATATGAGCCATATGTCAAACAGAAGAAATAATGTATTAGAAAAACAATGCCTCAAAAGAGGGCAGACTCAGAGATTCAGAATGGGAGGTAAGAAGTCCAGGATAGCAGAAGGATACATTTTTAAAGAAGATACTTTAAAAATAAAGGTACAAAGTGTGCAAAAGCATCACTGATTCCATTGCAGAGGACAAATAGCAAGTGTAGAAAGAGGTCAAGATTATTATTACTTTTTTTTTTTAGTTGGGAGTCTTTGATGGTT
This sequence comes from Tinamus guttatus, assembly GCF_059628265.1. Classification (NCBI taxonomy): domain Eukaryota; kingdom Metazoa; phylum Chordata; class Aves; order Tinamiformes; family Tinamidae; genus Tinamus; species Tinamus guttatus. The sequence goes on along the minus strand of NW_028288821.1, from coordinate 12,539,918 downwards.
GTAAGAAACAGTCTGCAGGAGCGGGAGATCAGGGAAGGCGCTGAGTTCAGGTAGAGCAGAGCAGTGTCAGCCTGCAGGGATGGGATTAGCAGAAGGGCCGAGGCAGAAGGTGAGATGCAGCCAGCAGTTGCCTTCAGGAGTAACGAGAAGTCCTTCTGCAGGTCCATCCTGGGAAGAGGAGAGAAGGGGCTGAAGGGCTGCAGTGCTGAGAGGGAGCGATCAACAGATGGCGCCGAGAAGATGGAAGAGTTTCCTGCCTTCAGGTCAACTGCAATTAGATGTCTCACTCAATTAACAGCGGTGACAAAAGTGCGAGAGCTAAATTTGAGCGGATAAGGAAGTGTGCCAGAGAGCTTATTGAAGCTAGATGTTTTCAAATCAGCTAGGGCTGAGGACCTTTGCTTTAATGTAGTTAAAGAATTCGCTGATGAGCTGTCGGAGTGATTAATGGTGAATTTTGAAAAGTCTTGAATGATGAGTGAGGTATGAGAAGACTGGAAAGAAGAAATGAGCAGGAGATGTTTGGAAACTGTAGAACAGTCAACTTAAGATCAACTGCAAAAATACTGGCATTAATAAATAAAGTGAGTTTGTGAGTGAGTTTGCCCAGAAGATAACAACATAGACTCATCAAGAACAAATTATGTCAGGCTAATCAGATTTCTTTTCATAACAAACTAGCAATCGTTCATAGTTTACAACAGTGAAACACTAGATATCATGTGTCTTCAATTTTGTGTGGATTTTTAATACTGTCTCACATGACAGTAAGGAAACCAGTAAGGAAAATATAATGTAGATAAAGCTATAAAAAGGCTGAGGGCAAAAGCTGTTTTGCAAATTGTAGTTGGTGAGTATCTATCAGTACTTCTCTGTTAAAATGAAAGACTGAGCAAGAACTGGGAACCCAGCAGTTGTGTAGGTTGTAGATGGGTCACAAACTGAGTACGAGTCAGCAAATCTGTATTGTTGTGAAAATGGGAAAACTGGGCAGATGTATGAAAAGAAGTATTGTGGTATGAAGCAAGGTGGGTTTGGTTGGAATCTTGCGTGCGTTTTTTGGAAAGTCAAGAAATTAAGTTCAAGAAAGATGCAGACCAAAGTGAGGAAATACTGCAAATTGGTAATAAGTTGAAATTACAGCACTATTGCTAGTATCTCCTTTCCCTACTACTGCTTTACTCCTGGTAGCCGTGAGGATATTGCATCCTGTCATCACAGTGCAGATCCTTATGCCTGTTGTAACTCGGATTGTCAGAACAGGGATTTATTTTTCTACCCCTCAGGACATGGTATTTATGATCTCTCAAAACTGCTCTGCTTGTAGAAGTCCTTAATTTGTTTTTTTCAACAAGAGAAGAGAAACAAAAACAGAAACAAAAAGACTCCTCTTGCCTCTTTCTTCCTGACACCTTTCAGGCTTCACAGCCACCATGAGACGTATTGATGCTTATTGTGTTAAAGAGAATCCCAGGAAAAACTGGTGCATTTGTTCTTTCTGGGAATTTCCTTGAAATATACAGCCCAATCAAAGTGCTAAAGCAATACATCTTTTCTGCAATACGTAACTCTTGTTACGTACTCAACTCTTTGTGCTGCTGAACACTCAAGAGGAGCCATTCCATTTAATAGATTTTTAATAACATGAAAAGACAATTTATTTTTGCCTTAATCTGACAGGATTTTCTCCTTAAGGGGTGACTGGGTATAGATATATACACTAGTTATATCCTTTGTTTAAAATATTCTTCACAGAAGCTTTAAAAAGAGGAGATATTATTTATTTTTTCCACCTTTTAGGTACTGCCAGTGATTCCAAGATTGACTGCAGAAGAATTAGGCCTATTACCAAAAAAAAAAAAAAAAAAACACACACACACAACAAAACAAAAAGGTCTAATTTTAAGGGCAGCTAATCAGTCCCTAGAATGGTATCTGTGTCATTGTCAGTGGAAGGAAAGTGTATTTAGAATAACTAAAATCCCACATGTTCATAATTGACATAATTAGAAGCTATATGCACAATTTCCCTGCGGAGGAGAAAGATAATGATTTTGAAAGCTTGTTTGTTAGTTTTTTTTTAATGTACTTCTGTTAAAAAGGAAAAGGAAATCTGGCATTTGTAGCAGTCTATACTCTTAGTCATGTGGGAACTTCAGATAAAATAGTGGCTTCCTTTACACGATTCGTACATATACTCAGCTTCATTATAACTATTTCAAGCTGCATTCTGTTTCAAAAAATGGTTATTGGAAATAATCACTTTTTGTCAGGATGTGTTTGGATAGGTGCTTGCTTTATTTCCCCAAAATGAAATTGATGTGTGCTGGAAAGTTGCACACATTTTACTTTTGCCAAAAATACATATTCCAGACATGATTTTCTATTCAGTTACGAACTTTTGCCAAAACTTTCTAATCTAACCTAAGAGAATATGACTTCCAGAATAATTAGAATGGGAAAAACAGTGTTCTTAAAAGGTGACCCTTGATAATGACTATATTTTTATGGTGCCCAAAGAGATATACCTCAACTCCTGTTGCTCATTCCTAGGAGAACTTTAATTTTCTAGACTTCCAAATTTTGCCCCTGAAAGAAACCTTAATAAAATCTTGCAATCCTGTTACCGAAATATTGGTTACTGACTGTATTGTAAAACTGACCGTTCTCTAATCAATATTCTCCATTGAGACGATAATAGATCACTTGCAGGCAGTGAAATAATGTATTTCTCATTTTCAAAATGTTTCTGCAGCAGTCAACTTTAGGAGAAGTTGATTTAGTAGGAACTGCAAACATTTCAATTTGCTGTCTCCAAATGGTAAAGTTTGTAATAAAAACTGAATTTTAATGACCAAGGAAAACTCATTTGAAACAAAGCAAGCCGTCTGCTAGGTTTATTTTGATTGACAAGCGTGCCAGGGATAAACTGTTGGCTGACACCAGAACATGCCTCATCAGAGCAGTCCACAATGTCCCCAAAGTCAGCTGAAACGTTCAATAACATAGAGCATCAGGATCTTGGAACAGTGTGAGCGACAGGAAACAAACTGGTTTTTGTTTTTCGTTTGGTTTGTTTGTAGGTACAAAAAGGAATCTGGTGAGTGTTTACATCTTCCCATGACATTTTGCACTGATACTGTTGCAAACAGATTACAGAGTGGAATATTAAATAAATACCACAAAAGAAACTCCTGGTTTTCAGTTTCCCCTAGTGCTGAGTGACAGTAATCCTCACTGACAAAAGAGGGTTATTGCCATTAGTTAATCCTGTTATGTAGTTCCCTCAACAGCCTGTAACCCGCGTTGATAAAGACTGGGAAAATCAAAAATACCAGAGAGGCCACTCTGCTCCTCCTGACCGTAAAAGCTATTAGAAGTGCACTGATAACCACAGCTAGATACTTGCATTGGGAGGGTATTTAACTTCTAGTCTAAGCAGAAAAGCTGTGTTTGGGCAGGAAGATGCACATTGCCACTAGAATTTCCTATTGTTTGTTGGTGCAATTTGTCCTTCCAAAGCAGGGTTTCAGTCACCTTCCTTGCATACAGCTTGAATGTACACAACACACTATCTGTGGTAGTAGGTAGTAGAAGGTAACAGGCATGAGTTAAATCTGCTCCCATCATTTTTCATGTGCTCAGGTTTTGCAGAGTACGTGAAGATGAAATCTGCAATGTGCAGAAATTTTAGCCAAACTTTTGCTGTTAAAAATGAAGACTTTCTGTAAGCAAGTTCACTTCTGTTTTTCAGAATGGCTAGCAATTTATTTCTAGTTATAGCAATTGAAATACAATATTTATTTGTTGCCACTCCGTAATACATTGACAGAGTTGTTGCATAACTGAACTGATTGCTGCCTTTAAATTCCAAATCATTTTTTTTTGATTTCACAGTATCCAGAAATACCATTGGTAATACAGTACTTACAAATATCTACAAATTAATACTGTTGCGATGCAGCTTGTAGTTCTTATTATTGCTGCAAATCAGATTTTTTTTTTAATAACTGATTCAGATTCAAACTGAATAAGCTATTCCTGGAACTGAAGTCAGTTCAGCAAATGAGGCAGAAGTCAGATCCGTAACATATCCGTTCACAGGGAGCAGCTGTCATGGGACTGATTTCTTCAGAGCTTTTGGTTATGATTGATGTGAGTAGAAATCTCGCAGCTAGAGCTCTCTGTAGTGCTTTGAACAGTTATGATGTGTCTCTTGTTTCTTCTCTTAAAAATTTATTTAACTGACTTGTATTTAGCAGAGGTGCTGCTCTTCTAGAAAGACTCCAAAGATGAACTCAGGGCCTTCATATCGCACCACAGAGACCCTGTTGGTAACGGGCGAAGGTAACGGGCACCTGGAGATGAGGTGACCTCGGGGCTGGAGGTCCTTTTATCTCTGTGCTGTGAGACACAAGTTAAAGATACCTAGATGAAAAGGTACCACGTGGGGACCACAGACAGTAAGATCATAAGGCAAATTGAGAGTGCTCTTCAGTGTCCAGTTCCAAGTAGCTGTGTTGTATTTATGGGAATTGTTCTCACGCTCTGTTGGGTGCGTGAATTGACTGGTCTTTATACATTACACCAGTGCACCTACAGCTGCTTCTGATTGTAGATATTATGTAGAAAATCCATAACAATCTTCTATTTCTTGTGTGAAATCTTTCATTGATGAAATAATGCCTGATTTGCGTAAAATATTTGGATTTATCCACTGTTTTTTAACCTGCTGTATGAAGCTTTTGAGATGAGATAACTATAAGCAGGTATCAGAAGTTCTTGTGGAAGAAATGTGCAAAATTTGACATATGGTTGTGGCATATCTGGACATTCGACCACTGAGTCCATAAGAGCAGTTTTTTTCTGAGTATGGACAGGGTTACATTAAGAATATTTTGTTAAGCATTAAGTTAAGAATATTTTGTGCTGCAAAAAATAGTGATCTTTATTTATTTTTGAGAGCGTACATGTATCACTGGTTATGAACTTTCAGTTTCTCAAGACAGGTCAAAATGTAGAAAAACTTTTCAGTGTTTTCATTCTTGGTGGTTCATGGCAATGTTGAAGAGTAGCTTCACTTTAGTGGTTACTTTAAAAAATGTATCAAACCTCTAATTTTGCAACTAGATCAGGCAGCAGTGAAAAAATGATACTGAGTTTTTTGATTTATGCAAATGTTGATTTTTCTTAGAGCACTAAGTTTAAGGTCCTTCCTGATAGAGAGGCCATTCTTAGCAGCTCTCAAATATGACACCTATATCAGCCATTAGAGTCTGAAAATGTACATACCTGTTAGTGACCATGCCGTAGGCCGCGTTTAGCTGGTGGAGGCCAGCTCATTATCTGAAGAAGGGCTTTTAATGCAAGCGTGTTACCTGATTGCAGCTGTGGTCTGCAAACAAAGCCTTTTCTTGCTGATAGATGTAGTAGTGCTAAGCAGGTCATCAAAGTACCAGCTGATAATGTGGCACGTGGGGCAGAAGTCAGCCTGTGCCTGTATGCGGACACAGGCACTGGGCAGGGAGCTGAAGTCCATCTCCATTTTCAGTGGCAATGACAGCTTGTTTGAGAGCCACAAAGGATCTTCCAGTTTAGGTTCTGCTGCCGGAACGATGACCGTTAACTGTGGTTGGTAGCTGATAAAACTTCTTGGCAGTTTGTTTTCAAGGCCTAGGCTTCTTGCTGGGCTGTCCCAGTGACTCATGGCCACATCCTGAGCTGGTCACAGCGCAGCTCCTCGTGCTGCTCCTGCCAAAACTCCTCATCAGTTAGGTCTTTAAAAGCAGGTCCCTCAAAAAAACAAAGAGAACTTGTGGCATGAATAGTTTCCTTTTCGGTGGGCTAGGTGAGGTTATGTGCAGTATGAAAATGAGCTTGATGGACTGCTGTCATGAGGCATGTGAAATACAATCTTTGGAGTTATGAAGGTCATTTTTGTCCAACAGAGGAGTTCAGAACATCATGTTTCCTGCCAGTGTAAGTAGGGACGAGCACAGCACAAAATACAGGACTGAGTCTCCCTTTTCCTCCAGGAGGGCTGCAGATGATCTGTTCTCACAGTATGTTGCAGAAGCACAGGAGATGCAAATCAGTGAGTGCTGATGAAAGAGTACATTTTATTTTCTCACTTCATCTCCTGCCAGAAAAGCTTAATGGTATTTTAGAGCTGATATTACACCTCAGAAAAGGGGTAATGCATCTTTAAAAGCTAAACTACATCTTCTTTACTTTTATCAAATTCTCTATAAATCTTTCATGACAGTTTATTTAACAAAGTGTCATTGAAACTGTATAGATGATTGATGTGACCCATGTAAGATCAACATGAAATGTTTGTAAATGTCAGCAAAATGTGACCATCTAGAAGCAAGTAAGGATGGTGTTGCTGTGAAAGTGAAAAACAAACAGAAAAAATGTTTATCTTATTCTTTGCTTTCTGAGATGAAATTACAAATTCATGGAAGAAGTATTATAAGATTTTTCTTGGAGATCATACCATGAGTTCATGCCATGAAATGAGGAGAAAGAGGAAAATTTGTCCTAGCTTAGGCTTTTACTCTTGGCTTCTTTCACAGTGAATAATAGTTTCTCCTTCACCTATAAAAATAAAAAAATTTTCCAGTTTCACATCTCAGACTAGTATTATTAATTTGGATAAACTGTCATAGAAAAGGTTTGCATAAACTAGCTTCGTTCAAACAGCTCTGGTCATGAGAAAATCTGGAAGCAAGTTGAGGTTCACTCCACCTCCCAGCTCCCTGAGGAGCGCTAACCATGCGAAAACAAGACTCAGAATGTCACCACTGTCTCTCACTGTCACCAGAAGTTTATTTAAGATACTAATGTATTAACTATTATATATATTCTTTTTAAATTTTGATATCTATAGAAAGAAGCTACTGGAGACATTCTGAGAACCTCATTTTGGTCATCATCTCATCATAGCTTTTGCCATGATCCAAGTGCTCGAAAAAATCAGTGACTTCTAAATTTCCCATTAGTCCTCTGAATGTCCTGAATCCTTGTAAGGTTGGTGATGAGGCTCATCTTTCCTCCTGCATACAGCTATAACCCTGCAGCATCACATTCCCTGCAATTTATAATTATCTGTGGTTTTGGTTGGTGTTCAGACATTACTAATATGCTTGTTGCAGACTTGCTATGGGCCCAGAAATTTCCTTCTTATTATTTCAATTCTAATAAGAAACATTAGGAGTCTTTGTTTTGGTCTGACCATTCATTTGTCATATTAGACTTGTATTGTTTAAATTCTAGATAATTTTTCTGTTTTTTTATGGAGGAAAAAAAAATCAAAGTTTAAACTTGCAGATTCCAGGACAGCATTATTAGCATAGGGTTGCAAAGGCCATCAATATTTTGAGTAGGCTCCTTCTCCATGTATTTTAAGGTTTCCACATGAAACTTGAAGGTATAAGAAACTTCATTACCTATAATGATATACGAGATACTATGGTGATCCTAGTACTCTTGGAATACACTAACTCTCAGAAAGAAAAGAAATAAAAAGAAAATCGAGTAGAGGCACTTGGAGAAAGGAGCAGAGAACAAGGATCACGTAGGCAGATTACATTATTCCCATTACACAGGCTCAAAGAAAGTCTACAGTAGTTTAAGTAATTGCTTGAGAAATAGAGCCTCTTGGCAAATGGAAGATAAAAGGTAAATTGGCCTTGTGTGAGCTAATGTTGTCGTGTCTTTTTGAGAGAAGAAATGTTCCATTCTTAGTAATGTTTGATATTGAATGTTTGATATTTCTTTGCAAGAACTTCTGGCTTGATTTAAAGATCATCCAAATACTGTGTTGACATTGGCATCTTTTGATAAGAAAACAGTTGGGAAAAATGATGTAGGAATCCAAAATCATGTTATAGTATCTGTCACTGTTCTTAGACCTCATAGCTAGTGATTATTTTCTGAGAGATGCTGCTGTCTTTCAGGCAAAAGTATAAATTTCTACATGAGTGGATGAGCGTGAGCTCTTGAACTGTTTTATTCTTCTGGCATAGTATGTAACTATAGATAGTGCTAACTATAAGATGGTGCTGGACCATTTAGTGGGATGTTTAAAGCAGTTCCCCAGTCACTTAAGTCATTTCTGATTGTACAGCATATAGAGTGTGCAAAGATGAACAGTTTATCTTAATCCATGAAACAGAGATTGTGAAAAAGGCAGTCACTTGTCTTGAATTTAGATTCATCTAAAGCAGTTCTGGAGTTCTGCCATCAGATTTGCTGCAAAGATCCAGTTTTATATGGCCTTAATATGGCCTTTACAGCAGGTCGGGTCAGTGAGAGTTTGAAGAAAACAAATGTATCTTAATTACAATTAATTACAAGTGTTCCTGTGTGTGTACGTGTGCGTACCTGCGGTTCCCAGTTCGCTTCTCATCCCAGTTCAGTGCCAACCCTCTAATGTCTTAGGACCGAGATAGAGTCTCCCTCTTCATTCATAACCAACCAAAGCAGCTCTTGAGCAATGCGGCCCGATGTGACCCAAAGGAAGTTCAGGAGAGCTGGAGATAAAACAGCTTTGGTCAACAGCCAAAGTCTGAGGCGAAGCCTGATGGTTTTCGTAGTATTGTGAAACTTGCCTGTTTGCCAAGGCCTGCCTTCAGTAACCAAAGACAAGGTACAATAGCTCACAAACATCTTGGTGAAGAAAGAAATTAAAATAAGAACCTGAAGGTGGAAATAGAACCCGTTCTGGTATCCACTTGGACAAAAGCCTTTGAATATTAATATAAGGAGATGCTAAGATGCTGTGGTGATAAGAACTTTGTAAATGAGATATACTTGACTTGCAAAGTAAAGCTAAGAAGACATCAAAGGTAGATGATAGAGGAATTTAATACCTAAAATGGGAGACAGTATATGAAATTAAAGAAGAGAGAAGAGAAATCATATGCTGTATCTTACTGCATTTTCAGATGCTATGGGAGGATGTACCCATAGTACAGATGCTGTAGTCACATTAGACAGCATTTGCTGTGATCCGATTCAGCCATTCCTGATCTTTTCTTCATTCTCTATTAGGCACTTAACATTTTTGGAATAAATATGTCCATACAAATACTACATCTTATGTGATACACGTATTTAAAATTAATATAATGGACATTTAATATTAGCTATTACTATAGCATTGCATCATTATGTATTTTTATAAGGAAAAGGAGAATCTTCCACATTTGCAAGATAATAACAAGATTTTGTGCTATTTTTAAAAAGAATCAGAAGCTCCAGTATGAAGTAGCCTTTTTAAGGTAACAGGAAGCAGTCAGGTTATATTGATATGAAAGTAAAAAAAAAACTGAGGCTATGTGGATTGATTGAAAATATTTCATATTAGTATTTAGACATGGCTTTCTAGAATAACGTGTACATTATTCTAATAATTAAAAATAAGGATATGTTTTAAGAGTACATGGAATATTCATTTCACTATTACTTGACTAACTTGGGGAAAAGTTAAAACCATATTATATACTGCTATAGTGACATTTTTTGCTACATTTGATTATATATATTTTTAGTGCTTACAGGTAGGTAAATTCTGGGCATTGATTTTTAGCATGGATGTGTTAGCAGTCCTGAAAGCTTAACCTTCCTTTTTTTAAAAAAAGAGGGGAACTTGAGCTCTAAAATCCCACCGGAGCAGTGGCTTCCTGTTGCACTTAGTTTCTGTTAATTATATTTGGAGTAGGTAGTCAGCAATTCTTTGAAGATAATGAAGATCAATTCCTTCAGCTTTCATAGCTAAAAGAATAAATAGGTAAAATGCATGGATTGTAGTTATTCTGTTTCTTCTGATTACTCTGTACCTAATATCCTTTGCAGGCAGTTGCTTTTTTCAGCATAAAAAAGTAGAAATTGCTCTAAAGATTTCTTTATAGTGTTTTTCTTTGGCAGAAAGGAATACTGATGGCTTGGACTGGCAGCCAGCCAACTCAAATTCTCAGTGGAAATCTATAGCTTGATTTTACTTGAGTCTTTAATTGAAAAATGAAAATTAAAACGTAAAATGTAGTTTGTTTGAATGTAGGGAAAATTGAAATACATATAAATGTACCTTTCTTGTCAGGATTATACAGGTAAAATTACACATTACTTTCTGCAAATAATTATTGTTGATGTAAAAGACACATAATTTATTGACAAGTAATTTGGCATCTTATTTTGGAGACTTACTTTGAAGGGTACCCAAGGGGTTGACCATTAATTGTGTTCTTTTTCTTTTTCCTTTCTTTCTTCTTTCTTTTTTTCTGAGAGAGAAATATTGAAGGTGAAAAAGAGCAAAGATTTTCTTGACAGAAACTCCAAGTTGATAAACTTTAGGAAGCAGAGGAGCTGTCTTCTGTTTTGAAGTATGTCTTGAACCATCTGTCCATTTGAACTATCAAAGGGAAATTGTAGATGTGGTTTAATGTTATTTAAATTGTAAAACTTCAGTTTAATGTTTGTATAGTAAAAATCCAAGATACATTAAACTGTGGAAAGCTATTAATTTAAAGCAGTTTTCATTTTCTGTTTTGAAGCCAGATGTTTGTTGGTGTCACCTTCCAATCTAATGAGTGCTTAAATGGCTTTCTCCCCGCTCTTTTAACACTTTATAACTTCATGTGAAGAAAAATGAATTCCCAAAGTGCCCATGACACTTGGGCATTCTTGGTGAATGAGAAACAGTCAGTGACATTGTTTGTAGTAAAGCGTCATATAATGACTTAAGACATGCAGGTATCTTCTTCAAGCTGATCAGTGATAGTTTTTTTTTTTTTTTAAATTCACAAGTTAGATGAAAATGCTTTTTTTGTGATTGAGTGTAACCAAAAGCATGGTAAGCCTTCTCTGCAATTCCTGCCGTTGACATTGTTTAAGAGAGAGGTTTTTTTTCTAATAAATTCTATGCAGAATTTGTAGGTTTTTTGTTACTTTCTGCAAGATGAATTAAATTCTCTGCTAACTTCCTGTGCACATGCACATGCACATAAAAGCCAGTTGATGCCAGCTTCGTAAACTATGCCAAGATTTAATTAAAGTAAACTAGTAATTTAGTAGCTATTGTGGGACAGATGTTCATTAGATTTTTCTTAATAAACTATACCACCATATCAAGATAGAAGAGGCTTTCAGGATTGGCAATATTATTAATTCAATTAATGGATGAAGTCATGTAGCTTTAAATGTTGTCTTTTTTCGTTCAGTGTATTTGTAGACCTTGTTTATTGATTGTTTTACAGATTAACTTTAAAATATATTTTATCTTCTTATATATGGTGTATTTAATGGCAATAGAAAAATACCTATTTGTTAGAAAAACATACTGTTCCAAATTCCTTAGTTTTCATGGTAAGTACAACTATTACAAAAGCCGAGGAGACGTATATGAGTATCACGTGTAAAATGGAGCTATCTTGAGGGATAGGGGAAGGTGTCGTTGCATTCAGTGTGAGTGACTGTACCGCTCATGTGTTGTGACAAGGCATCACGTAACAAGCACAGATAAATGCCCCGCCCAGAGTGAAATGCCATTATTAGATATTCTGTTTATAAAACACTCTTATAGAAAAAGTGTCAGTCAATCACGAGAGTGGTGACATCCCTTGCTGGAGTGAATGGCTTGGTGGAGACGCAGCGTGGGGTTCTCGGCGCTTCCGCAAAGTCCGTGGGAGGAAGCCACGCGACTGAAGGTGCTCACGAACGCCCGGGCACAGCCAGAGACAGGTATTTTGTGTCTGTAAATTTAAGCTACATTCTTTAAAGGCATTTATTCTAGTGCTTATAATACATCTTCCATAGAGGTGTTTTTCCCAGACTTTTTTTTTCATGTATTCTACCATAGAAACATGTATTTTTTTTTCTTATTTTGCAGCTTTATATTCTTGAAGTGATGACTGATATAGAAACAATTACTTTTCCTTCCCTTCCCACCCTACATGTTCTCTAAAATGAGTGAAATGAGATTTAACAAAAGATAGAAAATTAAAGCAAGACTGTTGAAAAGTGTGAACTTGAAAGTCTCTTTCCCTCTCAATTGTGTCAATTGTAATTTTAACAATCTACTAGTTTTTCATGTGTCAAAAGTTTTCCCAGAGAGGCAGGGACTGGCTTTTAGCGTGGAAAATAAGCACATTTATTCTTTGCTCCGTTAACTAATTTTGCACGAGCTGTCAAAAAAATTATCAGATATTCACAGATCATTGTTATGCACTTGTATTTTCTACAACTGCTTTAATAGCAGCTAGCAGCTATGGGTTTGTTTAGATGGAAACAAACGGTTTAGAGCAACTTTATAAAACATTTGGTGGAAGAACATAAATAATTGCCTAGTTTTGGGAATATAATAACAACAATAATTAGAACAAAACCTCAGTGACTGCAGTGTAGGAAGAGTGCCGTGGTAAGGAGACAGGGTAACAAGGCGTTACCGCATTAGCCTCTCACCTTCGGATATTTGAATTTTAGACCAGGCTGAGGCTCCCGCTAATGAAGTTGAGTGGCTTCCACGTTTTACCTGCTGCAGTTAACGGGTGTTTTCTCCGAACGGTCTCCGGCCAGGCTGGCTTGTCTGCCAGCGCTCTGCCAGGACCTTACAAAATGGCTTCTCTTGTCAGTTCAGCCCTCGGTACCTTTGTAATCGCTGTGCTAATTCAGACAAAAAAAAGTTAAAATACGCCTCTAGGAAAGCACACGTAGCTGAAGGAGGGACACCGCATTTTGTCGTTGCTTTTGTCAGAAACTGCTGCCTGTATGGAGGATATAGAGTAAATAATTAATGAGCGATGGACAAGGAAGCTTGTTATGATATAAAAATACCACAATAATACAAAACTGTGGGTGCCCCCCCAAAAAAAACCCAAAAAGACAAAACAAAACCAAAAACACAACCATTGTGGCAGACCATTTAAGAAGGTACCTACCTGCAGAAATATATCTGGCCAGGTGTTTATGAACGCTTGTAGGAAAGGCAAAAGTTTGTCTCAGCCGTTACTTTCTAAGACATCGTCTACCTTCTGCTGCCTAGCTTAGGTGCACAGTGATCATGGATTAAGCCTTAAAAAGGGTCAAACTGATTTAGAAGTTGTCAAATAAATCAGTAACAGAGTTTATATTTTTACTTGTAATTTCTGGGATTTTCATTTGCAAATAGGTCCTTCTTCTCGGGGTTCCTCAGAGGAATCCCTTACTAGAGCCATGAGCCTGCTGCCGTCTGCAGCTCAGTGAGGGAGGAGAGCGGCACTGGCTGTGCTGAACAGAGCCTCACAGGAAGGCCAGGGTGAAGTTTTCCCTCCTAGACCCAGCTGTGGAAGATCCTTTGCTGGGCTCGGTGCGAGGGCAGCGTGTGCTGCCGGGAGGGAGCGCGTGCGAGCCGGGCCTGGCGTGTGCCTGCTCCACCTCACACGCCTCCATGCGTGAATACGGGCAGCAAAGTATAAAGCAGTAAAAACATATTCTTAGAGAACAAGTAGCAATAAAGATGCTGCTAAGACGGTGTGTTCCACATGTATAAATGAGCCGAGTTTAGCTAGGAATATTAGCTAAGAGGCGTTTTGAGGAAACCCAGGACAGCGGCGAGGCACCTCACTGCCTCGCCTGGCACAACCATGGCACATGCTGGGCGTTTTATGCAACTTTCCTCTGTGATATGAGGAATATTGACGCTCTGTTGTGGCTGCTTGAAGACTTGAATGTTCGTTGTAGCTGACAGATTGAGCTGAAAAGAATCCGTCGTGGCGCAGTCAGGTGCTGCTGCGCGTGCTCCGGGCAGACATATGGAAGGGGCTTCCTCTGAGGTACCGGCGGGCACCGCGTGCGTCTCCGCGCGCCTCTTGGCGCTGTTGGCAGCTCGGCTCCCAGAAAGGCATTGCTTTCAAACATGAGTAATTGATGAATTGTATGTAATATGCAAATGGGAACGCATAAATCTCCTGAATGACAGCTTAATTTATGTGAGCCTTTAAGAATGTGGGATTAGATTTTAATTAAATATCTTCAAAGGCACCCTGACTTATTCAGTTTTTTGACTGCTGTCTTTGTGAGAGTTTAGGAAGGGGACAAAATCCTAGTTTTAAACATATTTACTGTTTTTCTAGTGAATTGGTGTTGACCAAAAGCTGTATGCTTTGATGTGTATATTAAGACGTCTTCTAGATAAATACAACGGTAATGATTACAAAATTAAAGTGACATGAAACCTGTTCAGGTTGAAATACCTACCACAACAAAGTGCTATCTTTGCATTTTAACAGTTACCTTTTCTTTAAGTTGTTGCCCTCGTTCTGATGAATTGATCTTGTCTTTGAGGGCTGCCAGACCTAAGCCCCCATCTTGGCTGCCTCAGCCAGTTTCTAGCAGCTGCAAGAGATTACCCACATATGTTGAGCACTTTGAGGTACTAGAGTATGAATAGCGGGTGCCTAATGGGCTTAATCCTCAAAGGGGGAGTTGGGCTGCCCTGCACCCAGCAAATGACTTCAGCAGTCGCTGGAGTTGAGGCAAGCGAGAGCAGTTCAGCTGAAGTCAGCAGAACTACCCATGTGCCTTAGTTAGGTTGTTGTTTCTGTGTTTCGCTGGGTCAGGATTGTCAGTCTTGGCGAAGCAAAACCAATGTGATGGGAAGAGGATGAAAGAGGAGAGCAAGAGATTTTTTGCATGTAATACATGTAAAGTCATACTGAGTCCTGAATGTGCTCTTGTTAAGACAGAATTTCTGCCTTAAAAAAAAAAGATAAGCAAAATAAACATTTCCTCCAGCTTGATCAGCTGTCTAAAATGATACAGCAACAAATGATATGTTACCCCTTCATAAAGAGCTTTCATTTAAACAAGGAAAGCCCTTGTAAATAACAAATGTCAGTGTGAATTTGCGAAATCGTGTCCTGAAACACTGCACAAAACATACAAGAAGGTAGGTACTTCTGTTTGATGTTTTGCTAAACAGTTTTAAGAATGTTGTCTTTTTATGGTACTGTGATATGTTTCTGAATTAAACATGTTCATTAAAAATGCCATTAACCACATTGTACTAGTAAGCCCCAGTAGTATCCCAGAAGGCAGGGTATCATAGGAAAGCAGAACATTTGATACTGCAGTTTAGTGGGGAATTTTTCTGTAATTTGTTATGGATGGTCAGTGGGTTTTTTTTGCATGTAAGACTTGAAATTAGGGTCGATCTGAGCAGAGAGAAGTTTCTTGTGCTGCTTTCAGCTTTTCAAATTCATATAGAACTTGTCTACCTCTTGCCTGTAAGCCACCGAGAAGAAAAGGAGGGGAAAAGAATTGTAAAGAGAAGCAGAGGAGGGAGCAGGAGCTTTATTTTCCCAGTGGTTTGGGTCAATCTACTCTTTCCTTCTCTGCCTCCTTGATCCAGTCCTGTTGGTCCAGGGTGAGCGGGGGGCTGAAGAGCTGCCCGGAGCCGGCGCTGGGGCTCGTGGCACGGGGCAGGTGCGGAGGCCGGGGGGCTCCAGCAGCAACGCGCTGCACAGCGCTCGTCTGAGGTTTGCGATGGAAGTAACTTTGCTTTTACCTCTCTTGATTTTACATTCAGTCCCAAGGTGATAGGGTTGCCAAATAGATCACTCGTGCAAACAGTGCACAAACGTAGCTCGCTCTTGCAAACAGGCACGCTGCGTTTTTGAGTTTTTACTGCAAGGGCTTAACGGCAGCCTCTGCGCAGGGCTGTGTTTGGGCCAGGCGGCTGGGAGGAGGTTCAGCTATCACTGTTAGAGCCGGCTATCTGAAGGTAATGGCTGTTGCATAAACCTTGATAACAAATGGACGGGGAAGTCACAGTTGCTCTAATTAAAGTCTTTTTAATACTAGAAAGGAAACAAAAACAAAAACTATGTATTTTGATATGCTGGCGTTTTATCATTGAGAATTAAGGACCAAGAATTTTTTGAAATGGGATTGTAGTGACTGCATAAAACAGGCTTCTAAGGTTCAGTGAGGAAATAATTGAAATAATTATTGCATCAAAGAGAAATATGCTACTATTGCCTTCTTTTGGAAATAATACTGAGAGAAAAGTCACCCAGTAGGGCACTGGGAAGAAGTCAGTGAGTGAGAAATGGAATTCCGTAATCTTGTGAAGTGGGACAACCCTAAACTTAAACTGCTTTATAAATGTTTGGCTGATTTTAGTAGGTGGAGCACTGTCGTTTCAGCCTTTTGGCAGCCTCTCTGCACACCCTTTGAGTCCTTTTAGATTGGAAACTGTTTAGGTAAGGGACTCCTTCTTTGTGGGACTGTCCGTAAAAATGAATCCTGATCCTTATTAAAAATTCTAGGATCTTGTATAAAATTAAAGGTCAGAATTTCTTAATTAAAAATTATGCAGATTTAAAAAATGCATGGCAAAGTGTTCTAAACTTGAATTTTGTACATTAGTCATTGATAGTTTTTGTCTGTACAATCAAAATTAATATCCAGATTCCTTTTGGTTTGTTTCTGCCATTCCCAGCTGCTCTTTTCCATCCTTTTCTGACATCAATATAGCATGTTGATAAAGCTTATAATAAAATGAGTGCAGGCACAAGTATGTTAAGCTGATTCAACCACAGCATCGATTTATGAGGGAGTATGCATGTATTGTAATCAGGTCTATTTGAATGATTTATGATGGCCCAAAGTTTGATGCCATTTAAGAAATGCACCCAAGGATAATCCTAGAGTTCATTTTTGGTGCACAGACCTGCAAAGAGAATTTCTGCGTCTTATTCCCATGAGTTTTGAGGGTTACAGCATTTTATAGGGTCAATCTTGTTCAAGTAAATAATAAAATTTCCGTCAAAATATAGAGAGCTGTGCTTTAGTGAAGTTTAATAGAGATAGCAGCCTTTGATCTGCAAAGGAAGGGGCATGTTTTCTGAATGTTTATCTATGAACTGCTTGAAAATGTATCATTTTAAGTTTAAAATTCACTCATCTGAAATCACTGCTTACTATATAGTAAATTACTCTTAGCACAATTACAACTTTGAAAATGAGAATACTCTGCAGAAATAACACAATCTTAAAAATGGATTCATGTTTGCTTATTTAGAAAACCATGTGCTAAGAACTGAAAACAGAAATTTTCACACAGCTTCATAAATGTTTTTCTTCATTGTATTTCCTAGATTCCTATATTTCCTTTCACCACAGACAGTGAGATTTTATTTGATTTGAAAATAAATACCTTCTGATTTTTGGAAAGAGAATCCAGTTATGTACTTTACACTTGTTTTAATGTCAGTTAGTCATGGCAAAATGAGGCTTTGGAATAAACATGCTATTTTAAGTATCACTGGAGAATAACCTTTTCAGTTAACCAAGGAATTTATTCTGTCATTAATATTTACTTAAGGAAAAGCTATACAATTAAAGCTAGGAAGCAACAGTGGGCTATGCTGAAAGAGGAATCTAAAGGATTCTAGTAATACTGCTCTTAAAAATAAAAGGGTATGAGAAGGTAAAAAAAAGTTTGCTATATATTTTTGCAAAATTAAGAGTTTTATGTGTCCTGTGCACACCTGCTTTATATGTTTTAAATCTAAAATTTACCCTCAGGTGTTGTAAAACAGTAGCTGGTAGGTTCTGAGGTAGGTTCAGATTTGTCCTTTCAGTTTGAAACTTCTTTCCTCCTCTCCTGTTTATCGCATGGCTGGCATACAGCAATGCAGATCTTCATCTTTCATTTTAAATCAGCTCTTTCTTATGACTTAATCGTTTTGATTGCTGTGTTTTCAGTTCCCCTGGCTTGGGAATATCCTTCCTGTAATTAGGTTCCTAGGCGTGCGCGTGCAGTTGCAGGTATAGCCAAGCAGCAGCAGATGAGCGAGGGCAGTTTCTGCCTTTCCTGACATGATGCTTCCAGGCAGGCAGCCCAGCACAAAGTTGGATATTTTCCTTGCTGGATCACATCGGCCTAATTTACAGTCCCTTATAGCACCTAATGCTCGACATATTAGCATTACAGATGTTGCCTCTCTTTTGGAGAGCTACGTATTGCATTATTTCTCACACTTCATTAATTTTTGTTCATTTTAATGAAGCATTTTGAAGTTTTCATTCATTCTGATCTCGCCGAAAGCTTTTGTAACATTTCCCCTCTGCTGCCAATGCCGCCTCTTCTGTGTGGTCTTGTGTAGACTTGCTGCTTTCCTTCTAGGTTGTTTATGAAGATATTAGTTCAAGTTAGAGAAAAATCACTTTATTGCTGAGTCTTCTGGGCTGCTCCTCTCCATACCATCATTCACTGTTTGAGTCCTCATGAGCACTCACATCCATACTAATCTTTTATTAGAGCAGGACACTGCATTAGTTGTTTTTTTATTTTTAAATTACAGTCTGAATGTTCTGCATCTCCTTTCCTTTTCCCCACACATCTATTAATTCTGCCAGCCTTTCTTTCTGGAGGGATTGGGTTCTGCTTAGTGGTACTGCAGCCACGTGCAGTCTGATCAGTCTCATCAGTCTGAGCGTGATCACACCGTTCTCTTTACATTTGTTTCCCAGTTTATCAGAAGCAGAAGTTACTTCTGCAGGCCAGGAGTGACCCGGACCTACTGCCCGCCTGTTCCTGGAGCTCCGGGAAGTCCCACCGGAGGAAGGAGAAAAACCTGCCAGGTTTAGGAGCTCGCCAGCAGAGCCGGTGCCCCATAGCCTGCGACCATCTCTCTTCTTTAGGAGTGTTGGTTCCTCATGGCTTCCTCTTTGATTCTCTCCTTCATGGGAATACACTTTACCGGATGCAGTTAACTGGATGCAGTTAATTCTTTGAAATCAAGCTATTTCTCACTCAAATTTTCATTTTTCTTCTGGAATTTGTGGGAATAGTTTCAGAACCTTGGTAGTTCTTGTCCAGTCATTTTACTATCAATCACATTTTGGAGGCCTTTGACATATTTCCTGGTCAGTTTTTCCTGATTTCTGTTTTGCACAGTTACCTTTGATCCTGTTACCTTTTACTGGGATCTTATTCTTTCCATGCTGAGGCATGTGGCCAGGAAATAGCCACAAAATAAACAGTTACAAACTTAGGGAAAACACACATAAAGAAAATGATATATAGAAATAGCAAGCTATCATTCTCTGGGCACTAATGTAGAACAGATTTTCTTGCTACCTTATCTGGATGTATTTTTTTTTCTTTAAAAATCACTTCTAAAATTCACAGAAAATATCTCAGTGGCCTGGAAATTAATTACATCACTTTAATTCAAATGTTAATTAAAAAAAATTGAAAAGGGAGAATTAGCAGTGAGGAGTATAATTCAGAAATAGTTTCTTTTGCAGTTGTAAATTTTGCACTCAGGTAATGGGAAAGCTCGATAACGTGCTACAGTTAGTAGGGACCCTTGTGGTCTTAATTGCAATGCAGGGTGAATTTTTAGGTTTGCATTTCTAAGCCTCTACAATACAGGCTTTAAAACGCAGTCTAAATATTTCTTGAATAGAAAGAGTACTCTCCGACTTCATCAATACAGGTTATTATGTAAGAAATGGAAGAAAATGTTAACCGAAGGGCGCCGGTTGTGGGTGGCGGTGAGGAGCGGGGGCGCCGCGCGCTGCGGGCGCTGCAGCGGCTCTGCGGGCGCTGCAGCCCCTGGCCCCGCCGCTGCCCGGCGCGGGGCCCTGCCTGAGAGCGTCCTCACACCGGGAGGGGGTCGAACCTGCTGCTGAGGCACCGGCGCTGCCCTCAGCACCCGTGTGTTGTCATGATGTCGTGTCATGTGCTGAAAAGGCTTTCCACAGCTGTAGGAGGAGAGGGTGAGCTGGGGGTCCCTGGCAAACCACGTGAATTAAAGATCAGGACTTTTTTTTCTTAGCATCTCCTTTCTTTTTTTTTTTTATTTTTTAATTTTCTCTCTGATTAATGAAATAAGGGTACGAATTAAAAGACAAACACACCTGTTCATTTTGAAGGCTGCTAGTTTATGTGCTACTTGGAGTGGCACAGCTGACTGTGCTGACAGCGCTGCTGATCCACGCTGTGCCCACAGTGCCCGAGATGCTGCAGGACCCGCGCTGACAGCTGGTCAAAAACAGTACAGGTATTTGCTCATCTTTATCGGTATTTACCTGTCTCTTAAAATAATGTTGGTAGGATTTGATTGGGAATAGTTGCTGTATTTCTTATTTTCTTCCTCTTAGGAATGCTGAGGAAAAATAGGTATTGCTTATCTTCTAAAGTTTATTTGAAAATCACCTAAAAGTCCTTAATTTCAAGGAAAGAAATTTAGATCTAAAATGACAGAAGTTGATAATACTGAGAAACATTATTTAAATTATTTGAACCATAGTAGTACAGATGACCCTCTCTATAGAATTAAGCAATTGAGTTTATTGTCAAATAAGATGGCTTATTGTGTGATATATTTGATAATTCTTTCAAGTTGCTTCGTTCCAATCTGATATTCTTTAGCACTGTGGCCTGGCTGTAATTTTGGAAAGTAAATGCATTCTGTAGAGAAATAATACAGCTGGGTCATTTTGAAATGGCAGGGACAGACTTCTCATGGCTATATATTTTTTACAGCTTTTAAAAATGGCTTTATCTGGAATAAAACTAGTGGGGAAATTCTGTCAGCCGTTTAGTCCAAGGTGATTACACCAATTTAAGAATGTCAACAATTACCCAGTACTCATGTTCAATTAGCAAAAGGGAAGCACCTGTATTTTTAGAGGAAGAGACTCCAAGATTAGACTATACAAATCTAAGTTGTAACAAAAGACAAAAATGAGCATATTATTTATCCTTGGGGAAAATCAGTCATTGGATGGGCTCAGTTCATGGAAAAAATGCAACAAATAGTTCTTTTTGCACATGGTCTCTCCATGCCTTTGTACTGATCTCTATCAGCAATGATGTTTACAACTCCTTTGTCTTCCCAACTGCAAAACAAAAAAACTAGCAGCACTTCTGATGGTTGCACAAACCTGCAACACCCTCAGTTTAATAGCTCAGATTTTACACTTGACATATCCTTCCAGACTGAAAATGTGACTTTTTATTTTCTTCAAATCACTTTCTTTAAATCACCATCTGGTTGAGGCATTAAAATAGGCAATATTACTCTAACAGCTTTCTTCAGACCTTTTCTTTGCTGTTAATTGCACATTTATAATTATATTCTTACAAAAAGATAAAAAGATTTTTGAAAGATTATTCTTGGCAACAGACCTAAGGTGAAAACCTGCTGTTTTAATGTGTAAATTATAATGTGTGCAGTTGTGAAGAGTGGTTTTGTGAAATGCTCAGGTAAGCGCAAGAATCTAAAAGAAGCTGTCAAAGAGTTTGCACTCTTAAGGGCCTAATGTTCATTGAAAAACAGTTCATAATATGCTGTGCCTGAAGGCTAAATGAGTAGTTTAACTTAAACACAATCACTAACTCTGTAGAAGACAGATAAAGGAAACAATTGTGCCCCAACCGGAGTTAGAGAAATGCTAAAACCAAACTGCTTCAGCCTTACTTTGATGCCTGTTTAAAGTCATTAATTTTCCTGTAAGCTAATGTAAATCAAGGATTAAACAGAAACTGTTACCATCTGACCCTTATAAACTAAACTTCTGTGTGGCTCCTCTACTTGAAGTCAAATCTATCCATACATCTAAACAGGAAACTGAATGAAAACATTTTTCTTTTCATTTCCTATATCCTGCAAACTTTTTCAGAAGCTCTTTCCTTTTAGAATTCAGGCTGCATACTTGCGCCGCATTTTTTCCTCTGCAGACTTTTGTAAACGTAACCCCTGTTATTACAGAAGTTGCTGAACGCGGGTCCTTCCCGCGCAGAGCCGCTTGCCAGGCTGTAAATGAGTGTGGAAGTTCCCGCCCCTGCCCAGCGACCTGGCAGGGCACAGGGCTCCGGGCTGGTTGGATCGCCTGGCGCATGCACAGGAATCGTCACGGTGCTCCGGTGCGTTTCCGAGTTAGGATCCTGTTCGGAGTGTTGTTACTGCTCTGCAAGTGGCAGGCAGTGGGCATTCCCCAGGGCAATTTCTGCCTGCAGTTCCCGGTGATCTATTTCTCTGCCAATAATAATACTGGTCTCTTAAAGAAAACCCTTTGAACAGATGAAATTGTATATAACAGATTATTATTATTAATTTTCTTAGGGGATAAATAATAATCACAGCTCTGTTGCTGACTGCTTAGGCATGAATAGTGTTGGTAATTTAAAATGTAGTAAGTGGTAAGTATCTAACAAATACTGCTGTCTTCTGTTACACTCGGGAAATCCCTCATGTGTAGTTCAGAGGAAACACTATGTTTGGGGAGTGTGTATCTATCTCCTGATGTATGTCTTGATCAGGAAAATTCCCAACTTAAAGAATGGACTTGCTATATGGAACTTCATTATGAAGTGTTTCCATCTCAAAAGATCAACATCTGAGCAGATCGGGTGTAAATACCAAGTCAGTCCAGATATATCTCATGCAGCATTGTGAGCAGTTTGTGAACACAGATTCTTATTCTGCAAATAATCTGGATGTAGAATCCAAGACCAGAGGCTGACGAGGGGCAGTTCCCAGCGCCTTGGCGGTACGGAGTTGTTGTTGTGGCTCTTTGGGTTATCTCCAGTTTTCCTACCCACGATGTAGGCTTGTTCCCCAGTATCAGTTACTTTAAGCAGTGTTGTCTCTTTTTGATGAGTTATTCCTAGATAACAGATATGCAACAACTTTTGGTGTCTTAGTATTGTATATTGAATTTCCAGAAAGTCAGTACATATGTGAGTACATATCCTCATCGTTCTTAAGGGTAGCAGGATTGCTAATCGGTTTATATTCCAGATAGGAATGGATCCGAGGTATGCAGTGCTAAGAGGCTGTTTAAAGCATCAGTATATTGCTTTAGATGGTCATTTTGTTTGCTTAACATGGTTCCTGTTGCCAGACTGCATGGATGTAGTCATAAAAAGAAGAAGAAATTCATTTATCCCATCAAAATAACTTCAAGATGTATGCCTATGCAATCCAAATGGGAAGGGTGCATCCACATCTCCGAGTGTCTTGGTACAAGTGTTTTTTTGTGCCAATTTGCCTGTGTATGATGTATTTCCACATCTGTGTCCACCTGATGTAACTGCATGTCCAAAGAACCCCGCATCTGCTATTTGGCAATGCGGTTACCCCCATGTGGCTCCTGGTTGAAAAATGCTCTTTCCTTTCTGGAACAATATTTTCGATATGGGAAGAGTATCATAAATTTTGTCCAGTAATGGATTATAGAAAGCCTTTTGGACAGAATTCTCACAGGTGAACACTAATGCACGAAGTTTTCCTTGAATGTGTGGCAGTCATGAAGATGATGCTGAAACAGCAACTTCCTCCCGTTTACAAAGGAAGGTCTGCTACAGAAACTGGAGGAAGAAGATACAGAGGGTCGGTACTCTCCATCGTCTGCTTCTAGCAGGAAATCTGACAATAACTCTGTCTTCATACAGCGTCTACAAACTTCCTCCTTTTTTTTTTTCAGTAATTCA
This sequence comes from Tinamus guttatus, assembly GCF_059628265.1. Lineage (NCBI taxonomy): Eukaryota > Metazoa > Chordata > Aves > Tinamiformes > Tinamidae > Tinamus > Tinamus guttatus. The sequence goes on along the minus strand of NW_028288821.1, from coordinate 12,516,424 downwards.
CTTGACTTCAGTTAGTTAATAGCAAGTTGGAGGACAATGAGAAAACAAGCCTCAGAGCCCTGGAGCTGGCTCTTGTCAAACATGCAGCATAGAAACAGCATTTCGTACGTCAGAACTCTCTCCTTCTCCAAAAATGTCTATTTTCATCTTACTTTTGCACATGATTAAATAGCAGTTTATTCATCTGCATCTCCCTAGACATACAAAATCTGTGCATCTCTGGGAAGGGGGCTATGCAAAAGGATAGCAAAGTTATTCTATTTAGCAGAATAAGTGATTACAGTATTAAAAAAGCATGATCCCACTTGCATTGAAAGAAAAAAAGGGATTTTTTTAATGATTTCAAGTGTAGTAATATAGGGCTTAAATGAACTTGGATCTGGGCCAGATACTCTTCTTTTGTTGATGTTAAAACACTGGCCACATCAGTGATTACAACATAGAAATACAAAAGAGCCTTTATTTATACATTACTTTTTCTTTCATGTTTCCAATCATAAAAATAAATATATCTTACTAGAAAAGCAAAATTTTATTTGGTTTGCTCTGCATGCTGGAGACATTAAGTATTTCCTTCTTTTAAGGGGAAATGTGTCACTTGCGTTTAGCTCAGATAAAAATAAAGGAAGATAAAACTAATTTAATTTTAGAATATAACTTTTCTTTTATTTGTTGAACAACTCTTGTTTTAAAATGGATAGCCTGCTGAGAAAGAAACAAAGCCACTTCAGCAAAGCAGGAAATCAATAACGGCAAGAAAGCCTAAAGAAAATTAATGCATACAGTGTGAGCAAGTGACATAGAAATTATTTTCTAGTGTAAGAATGGTAATAATAGAAGGCATATGGAGTAGATGAAAAGCATGATAGAAATATACACAGCAAAGATGTTCTCCCTATTTCTATTTATAAATAATGACCTCTGTGTTACAGTATTTAAACTTTGAAGGCTCTCGGTGGTGGCTTTCTTCCTGATTTCCCCAGCCCCTAGTCCTAGGTAAATATTTACGCTTGCAAAATTTAGTAGGCAGGCAGCCATGGAAACGTATGTCTTTCATTTATCTCCAGGAAATCTGATCACAAACACTCTTTTACTTGAATTCTTTTAACCTTTTTCAGCAACTTTGAGGACACATTTTTACTGAGAAACAGTGAATAGGGCATATGATGTCTTATTTTGATTCTGTCGAAGTTAGCCGAAGAGTTAAATTTGCCTCTAGTAGGAGTGGGACCATGTTTCTAAATGTCTTGCTGTACGAGCCAGCACACACCTTACGTTTTCGCTCCCTTTTTGAAGCCAAGTTAAATGTGGTTCATTCAAACCCGGGAGAGGGAAGTGGATGCCAGCGAGTTACCACATGGTGTCCGCTTGCCTCGAGGGCCCGGCCTTGCGGCCTGAGGGGAGGCCTCGCACAGTCACAGAAAGGTTGAGGTTGGAAGGGACCTCTAGAGATCACCCAGTTCAACTCCCTGCTCAAGCAGGGACACCCAGAGCACATGGCACAGGGTGGCACCCAGGCAGGTTTGGAGATCTCCAGAGAAGGATCCTCCACAGCCTCTCAGGGGCAGCTTGTTCCAGGGCTCTGTCACCCTCACAGCAAAGAAGTTCTTCCTCACATGGAGGTGGCAGCCGCAGATAGGATTTAACTCATTGTACCTAACCTAGGAAATACTCTCAGGAAATCCCTAGGCTTGTGAATAGCTTGTGCTGCTTTTGAGAGCCCTGAACTTGTTTTGGCTGTTCCTATAGTTCCCTTCTCCGTGTACGAGAGAGGCTCGAGGATTTCAACAAGTCCCTTTATGGACAAGTTCCTCTTTCTCTGTCGGTGGCAGGAAAGGTTCGTGTCTGGGGCTGTAGCTCTGGGAAGCCACAACGCCAAAGGCAGAAGCTGTGCAGTGCTTAACTGTACCATCTATTTAATTTGATACTATTCCAGGGTCACCAATTAACTGAAGGTTGTTCTCATTTTGTAAAGTTTTGTCCTCAGGTATTTGCTTTTGGATACAGTCACCTTATCACAGAGGTTCATTTTAATTACTGTGAACAATTCTTACTTTTAACATGGATATAGGTAAAAGAGGGGCAAACACGGCTTTTTTGTGTTCTTTCTGTTTCTGGCCTGTGAAAGATAATTTCCTATTTCTAAACTTTAAAAAGTCTGCAACATTCTGAGACATATCATAAGTGTTTGTCATAGATGAAGATTCCCTTCTTTGAAAATGTCCATGCAGGTATTTGCACATTGCAAGTAGGCATGTGGAAACTGTGGAATAGTGCTTGAAAAAATCGGTGCTAAGTTAACTGAGCTGAAAACCTCTTTACAGCTCCTCCGTGTAATGGCAGATTTTGGCAATAAGTTGGACAGTGCGCTGCAATGTATATGGTGTTGAGCTGCCTTTATGAGCAGAAGTTTCTTCCTGCCCCTTCTCAGTCCGTTTTCACATTTTCTATTCAATATATTTTGTAATCCTGCAGATTTTTACAGGTATTTTCAAGCGTTCTTCTGGTTGGTGAAATTGGGTGTGGGGCAGTTGGGTCTGTTCATTGCCACGCTATAGTCCCCAAATCCCTTATCTCAAGAGTATTCAGTCACTGAATTTGCCACAGTTTGCCACTAATTGAATGTAGTCCTATTAAATTAGCGTGTGTATACCTACATGTGCCGTAGTCATGCTTTCAACTTCAATATTGACATACCCTTAAATTGAGAGAGTGCAGTATGTGATAGAGACAGGCCTTTTGCCCTGCCTCCATCTGTGAATCACCACAATTCTGAAATTTGGTGATTTATTGCCTTTTTCCAGTGACAACTGTTTGACGGGAAAAAATAAACAGCAGGACTGTTGAGGCACTTTTATATCTTCAGAGAGTTAGATTTAGAAAGAGTTATTTACAAGGTTAAACTTTTTTCTTAGGTAAGAACCAAGCACCCATTTGCCCTTTTAGTTGAAATATAATAATATTTGAATACAGGTAATTTTTCTGACTGCAAACCCAAATGTAAGTTCTGAATAAATAGCATAATCAGTTAGGAACCTAAATTCTAAATAAGTAATCAAAATTCCCTGTAAACCTCAGTGAGTGTGTAAGATGTGACCGTGTGAATAGAGTAGTTTCACAAGGAATAATACCTCCTACTGATTTCTTTGAACACCTTAGGATTTTAAGGACTCTAGCAGGATTTTTTAATATATCAGAATATATTTGAATTCTGTGTAATGTTTTCAGTTAGGGGCAAGAAGTCTGGAATTGGTGATTTTTTTTTGAAGTTAGGGAATACATAATAGACTGCGTTGAGATACACTAAGAGCCAGTGAGGTGATTTAAGAAACGGGAAGATTTACGAAATTAAAAGCCAAATTAAAAAAGATGTAAAATGGAACTTTAAAAACATTAGCATTTTATTCATTCTTATGATTCTCAGGGTCATAATCTGTGAACATTTGGGGTTAGAAGTACCGTAACTAGGTCAAGTAAACGAAGTATAAAATAGCTTCACAGTTATACTTTCTGTCAGGTGAGTAGTCAACCCTTAAATTGTCTGTTCCATCAACTTTCTCTCTTTGACAAAGAAAAAATTTAATGAATCTTTATCAAGAAAATGTCAACACTGGTATTAATAATAGGAGATGTATTCGGACTCAGTTGTGGAAGATGTGGATACTAAAAATTTGCTTTGGGCTAAAAAAGGGCATTCCACCACCATAAAGCACAGGGCATTCCACCTCGTCTCTAGGCAGAGCGCTTTGACTGACCTGCCCCGGGATTGCTCGCTGGTGCTCCCGGCAGGTATAAGGTGTCTAGAAAATAAATACAAAAAGAGATTGTGCAAAGAGACAGAACAGAAGATTTCTCTGCTCTGCAGAAGGCCTCCTGTTGCCCACTTGAGGGTAGAGGGAAGAGGATGAAGGGCCTTGGCTTGGCTGACTCCCTCGCTTATTATCCAGCTGCTTTTTGATGCCTCAGTTGGGTGCCATAGATTTATTTGCCAAGTGTAATATGACCTACAAGGCTGTCATCAAGTCAAGTGCTATTTGTAGAACATTATACACATAGAAATTAGGGAAAGAGAGCTGTCCCTTGTGCCTCCCTTGCTCTACCTTACCTTGTATTCCTAGCCTAGAGTGGAGGAATTGCACTGAGCTGTCAGTCAAAGCCTTCGGATGCCCTTCCCAGCTTCTCAGCACTTCTTTTTGCTTAATACCTCCTAAGAATCAAGAAAATGGCTTTAACTTTTTGGATGCAGCTATCATTCCTTGGTTATGCTCATAAAGTGACTGAAATTTTAGAGAAGGCACATGTTGACCATGCTGAAGGACTCAAAACACTTGTTAGAGACTGAGTTCTTCCCTATTTTCTCTTTTAAAATGACATTGAATATATTGCATTTTTCTCTCACTTGTGCAGTGTAATTCAGAGCAATTGTCTACATCTTAATAAGTAATGTTAATAGTTTTGTTAACCGTGCGTCCACAGCATGGGAAGTAATATGTTTTCCGTGTCTGCTGAGTAGATGACAAGAAGTACCTTGCTTGAATGAAATAAAGGAGAATTAGGTTAGACGTCAGCCCTCCTTTCCCACACAAACCCTTCCTGATTGTAAGGATAGCTCCAGCACCGGTGTAGATTGCCTAGGGATGTTGTGAAATCTCCAACACTGAACGTGTTCAGAAGTAGGCTAGACCAACATTTGTCAGGAATGATTTAAGTGTACGAGATCCTGCCTTGGGGCAGAGGTAGAGAGGGCAGGTGACCTTTTGAGGCCTCTTTCGGTTTTATCATCCTGTGACTGAATCCAGCAATACTGACACCGCAAACATTAGTGCCGCTGCTCTTGAATTTTCATGCTGATATATATTCTGAAGAGTCTAATGGCTTCTGTCAGAAGAACATACATTAATATAAAACATTGGAATAACTGTTGACCTGATTTATTCAGCCAAAAATTACATCCAGCCAAATGTGTGGTGAATTGCTTTATTTTTACCGTGTTTTATTCTCAGGCTTCTGTGTGAGTGGCAAGATTTGGGCTATTGTTAAATGGCAATAATTCCAGCTTCAGCCTTCTGCAGAATTTTCCCCCCGTTGATGCAGTGACGAATGTCCTGTAATCAGTTGCCTGCCCATCTTGCCTGGCTCCTGGAGGAGAAGTGGCGAAGTGAGGGTTGCTCAGAGAACATCTTTAATCATCCTATCAGCCATGCCGCACTGTTCCCATGGGAAAGGGTCGTGAAGGAGAGAGGGCAGAGAGTGTGTGATAGGGTAGCTGTGTTCTGCAGTCCTCTCGGTTCCCATGCCCAGGCATTGCCTCTTCTCCTTATTGAGTATCAAAGTAATGCCAGAAGTTTGTATGGGAGCAGTGGGAAATAGTGTTCCTGAAATAGTGTAAGGATTAGACTAGGTCCAGAAAGTACTTGGGGACCGGGAAAGACGAAGGCCAGAGAGGAAGGGAGTTAAAGCAGGTGGGGGCTGAAAGACATGGATTGGTTAATGCCCGGAGAGAAGAAATATTCAGAAGGGTGGACAGTGGTCAAACATGGGGAAGAGGGACGGAGGGCACTGGTGTGGGATGGGGACAGGATGGATACAGAGAGGGAGCACTAAGGTTGCTGTGTAGCTGTAGTCCTTCATCCCCATGAAGACTCCCAAGTGCGCTCGCTGCATCACCTTCGAGGGAGCGCGTGGACCTTGGTGGCACGTTTGCTGAATCACCCTTTATCTCCTCTTGTTGTATGGGTAGGTGCAGAATCACCCTGCGATCACAAATACTAAAGTGCTTCTTGGCCTAAAAGAGGTTCCTCCAGATCAGGAGCACCAGGGGAGGCACCACAGTTCTGCCCTGAAGCAGCCCGTTTTCCCAAGCTGGAATTTGGAATAGGATGCAGTTTAGGTGTCTCTGTGTGGGAAACTGTCTGAGCCATGCGAGCTGGGATGTGTGAAGACTGTGTATTGAAGGAGAGCATTAAAAGGGAGGGGAGGATGTGGTTGCATTACTCTCGTTGTTGTATATATGGCTTGTGTCAGCGTGAGATGCTCCGGAGCTAACTGACCTAGTCCTTAATAAAGGAATTGTACATGATATTCTTCAGATCTGTGTTAGACTTTCATTAATCGGTGAGTTTTAGGAAAGACGATGGTAATGTGCTACTTCCATCCTTAGTGGTGAAGTTGAAGAAGCTGCAGTCTTCTGTTTCAGACCCATCTCTGAACAATTCAGTGCTAGTTCATTTTTTCTAACAGTTCATGCTGATGGAGGAAGAGTTTGGTTTTGTGGTGCTCTAGGAATGTATTTCCAACAGTTCTTCACTGTGCCTTAATGGTGAGGACTCTCCTCCCTGCAGAGAGGAGAGCAGAGCGGGAGGGTTTTGTTTCGGAGCGCAGGAGCTTTACTCCATGAGCTGCTGCGCCCGGTGGAGTCGGAGCGGAGCGGCCCGGCCTCTGCGGCGTTACCTGCGGTGCCAGCCTGGCCTCCCTTTCAGAGAGTTGCCATAGGGACCAGGTTTAGTTATGGCCACAGCTTCATGTATGATTAATGCTAATTGCCCGTTTTGCATGGGTAGCTTTGTCCTGCTGCCGCACTGGCTTTTGTTGCCTTTGATCTGGCTGGTGACACGGCATCCTGCGACGGCCAGAGGAGCCATCGCTTCGCCCGCGCGCAGGGGAGACGGAGTCAGGTTGCTGCGAGGTCAGAGTTTGTTTCTCCTCTTAAACACTGAAAGGTCAAGCAGAGTTTAACTACCCCGGGCATCCTTGAAATGCTGTAGTAAATGCCAAAGCGAGGAGAATGCTTTTAATTCATGTGACAATTAAAAATCTTGCAGTAATAGAAGTAAATAATTTTAACTCAATTTATGAAGGATGTTATGCTTATTGGTAGAAGCAATACCTCCAGACAATGCCTTTCACAGTCATGAGTGTGTATTTCATGTAAGAGATGCATCCTGATCTTCGAGGAGCACCAAATTTTAATATGTGGGTCCTGTTCCAATTTCAGCAAAGTGACTAAAGCTTCTTTTTACTTGTAAGTGCTTGCAGCAGTTACTGCCGCTATTATCAGAGCAATTTACACCGTGTGTCATATGGTACTTCTGTATTTCTCCTTTAAGCCTAATAAAATATATTGCTGTTGAAGAAATCTGTGATACATATGACAGCTTCCTAAATCACAAGTCTTAGCATATTTTTATACCAAATAGCTCAAGGTTCGTGGAATCAATAATTAATTTATTAACTGGATATCTTTTGAAAAAACAAAATCAGCAGTCCTTGCTCTGCTGTCTGCTGCCAATTCATAAATAGTTGATGACAAAAATGAAAAGTGTAACAGTAAAGTTCAAAATCTTCGTGATCAAAGTATTGGGTACCTCATCTATCACAACTTGGAATAAATATATCACAGAATGTGTCATATCTCATTGACACTGCAAGACATAATGCTTTCCCTTGTTATCTAGCTAACTGCCAAGTGCACGAAGTTTATAGGCTGCTAAGATAATGTGCTTGTGGTAATCCACTTCACTTGCAGAAATATGAAGTACTGCTGAAATATATTTCTAGTTGGTTTATTCTTTGCTCTCAAGAGGGTAGGATACTATTTCAGTTCCTCCTAAAGAAGCCCTGAGAATGAAAAGCAAAACATCAGGATAAATTATGCTAAATGGTGGACTAGACCCCAGAGGAAATCATGCTTCTGTGGTACAGTATTCCTCCATTTATCTTACAAATGTTACATCTAATGTTAATTTTCTGAAGCAAAAGCATTCAAAGATGCATCTGATCCATTTAATAATAGTTCTGGTGGTACAGTGCAGTGTTATTTGTCAAACCCACACCGTCATAACTTACTTTTCTCCTTTTGACAGACCATTCATACAGAAAATATTTAGGGCTACTAATATCTAACATTCTATTTCACAAAACACAAATAACCTAGTAATTAAACTCCAAAACTTAGCAAATAATTGCCAGCAAGCAATTACCATTCAATTAAAGAGTAATTACATGGTTATTTGTGCCCTGTAAAATAAAGCATTACTGAAATCAGTAATGCAATCAATATTTTAGCAGAAACAGGATGCTGCAGTGATGGACCTTTCAACCTGTGCTGATTAAATTGTCATCCAAATAACAGTTTCGTACTGAAATCACCACATGTTTATTTGTCTTGATTAATATGCAAATTCACTTCTGATTCTAGTAAATTTCTTATACTTAAAAGCACAAAAGTACAACACTATCATACATCAGCTGTGGTGTGCTCTAAGTTTCCGCTGATTAATTGTATTTTACAAAGTGAATTTGTATGTTCTATAAAGTATTTCATAAAATCTGTTTATAATGAGCATAAAATAGAGCTGGAGAAGATGGAGCTGGTCAGTAATTTTAACAATCACGAAACCAGTTTTATAGTTTTGATTTAAATTAAAAATCCTCGTGAAGTCAAGGGAATATATAAACTTTTGAGAGGAAAAGTAATAAGGTTAGCTCTCGTCAGGAATGGAAAATGAAGATATAGACACCACTGAACAATTTCTCAGCATTTTACTGTATAAATTTTAACTGTCAAAATACTGTTAAAAATGTAACTTAATCTCTGACAAAGCAAACAAAATAAATAAACGATCAACATTCAGATCAAATTGCCCTAGTTGCTCATTTTCCTCTTTCAGAAGAGGAGAGAACGAAACTCCATTGCCTTCCTCCTCCTCTGAAAACTCACGTCATAAATAAAATGCCTCTCCATAAAATCTTTTGAAACTGCTTCATTTAAGAGTACATTTGTTAACCTAATGTTAATGTATTGTTTTATGTCAAAGAGCTTCAGTGTTTGAGATTAAGAAGCAAATGTTTCATGTTTTTTTTTGTTTGAGCACTGCTGCTGGATAGACCTGCTAATTTTAGCTGTTTTACTTTCCTAATTTTTGCCTAAGTAAGTAAACAAGTGCCAAGTAAGCAGTAATAACTGTGTTTGCACAGATTTTTGTAAGCCACAATAATAACAAGCTATTTTTATTGGAAAACTGCATACCATAGCCTAATGCTATCGGGTGGGCAACATTCATGTGAGATAAACTGAACGGTTTTTGTAAACAGCTTATTAGGAGGTAATTTTAGCAGGGAATGCATGTGTGCATTTAACTTCCGGTGAAACTTGGATGCTCTTATTTTATTTATTTTTTTATTATCACCTAACAAGTCTAGGCTTTTGTAGTAGACTTTACTATATAGCCATCATACTACTGTAAACTTAAGACATAAAAAAGAAAAATGGAAAAAATGCCCAATAAAATGAAAAACAAAATGGACAAATCCAAAGCTAAGAAGAGGAGGGAATGATTTTAAAGACATAGAATAATAAACCAAAGAAAAATATTTTGTGCTATTTTGAAAGTTACTTACTCGATGTACAGTAAAACAAAATAATACTAGTGCACTGCGTGAAAAATGAGCAGGTTAATGGTACCTCTGTGCAGTGTTGCTGGAAGTTGTCTTCATTTAAACGCAGAGTTTGCCTCACGTTGATGGAGGGTTTTGCCACTCTAAGGTGATAGAGTGAGATTTAACTTAAATTTCTTTGTGAACTTGAAGTCGTTTTTGGAAATACTCTCTATTTAAACCTCATTTATTGTTGCAGCTTGGTTATTTAATACAGTGTTTCACTGCATTTTGTCAAAAGCTCTATTATTCAGCAGAGTAAAATGCACTTTTCCAGACATTGGGAAGCTGTATTTTATTAGCTGGCTTGGGGGAGAGTTGATCTGAATTTCTTGTTGTTTTTGTTGTTCTGTAAATCTCTCTATTAGGGTGACAGATACATGGGAAGATCTGATATACACAGAATGTAGTAAGAGATAAATGTGATAGTTGAAACAACAGATAAATGTAACAGATGAATATAGAGACCTTGTAACAGTTTGAATTAAAATTCGCGATCATAATTCATAAGCTGGTCAAGGGCTAGCAAGATTTTGATAGATGAGGCTAACATTCTAGATTTAACCTATCTGTAGCAGTTAAAAACATTAGTCAATATGTAAAGACAAGTAGTCAGTTTTGGAAAAGCTTGAGTGTTAAATTACTGCTGCATCTTCCTGCATCTTCAGGAGCGGGCTGTTTTCTGCCATGGCTCAGATGGGGCGATTAATATCAATCAGGGAGATGTGCGGCATTCAGAATGTCCCGTTTCTCCTGTTCAGACGGTGCAACCTGCACCCCGCAGTGACCCAGCACAGGAGCGGAGCGGTCGCTGCCGCGGCCGTGTCCCGCTGCGGTTCCGGAGCTCGACGGGCGGCAGAGCTGCCGTAACACACGGCCCGAGCGAGCGGGTCCGTACGGGGCCTCCCGCTGCCCAGCCCCGCACGAGGAGCCCCCGGGGCCGCAGCCGCTCCGCAGCGGTGCCGCTCCCGTCCCGAATGGGCTCCGAGGGGCCTGGTGTGCACAGCGCCGGCGTTCCTGCAGGCATTGCAGCATTGATCCTCAATCCCTACAAAGCAGAGGCTGTGAGCTCCCTAAGGCATGCAGGTGCAGTTTTCAGTGCTTGTGGACCTCCTCATCTCCGTTTTACAGTCAGAAATACTAAGAAACAGCAATTAATTAGCAAAACAGTAGTACAATAAAGGCTAGAAATACGTATTTCTCCTTTTCTTGGTGTAGCAGTGCAGTTAAAAGGCAATTTTTTTCTGTCACTTATGTGACTTCAAGCTCATCATGATGTGCTACTTCATAGTTCGTTGCTAGATCTTTTGAGACCGCCTATGCAATTCTTACAGGTTTACTCAACTACATGTTTTTCATTTCTCCTAGGCAAGAATTATTAATACAGTTTTGTGTATCATTGATGGTTCAAATATATTATATAAATCAATACCGTATGTAGTAAGTAAGTGTTTCAGAAAGAAAATGCATTTTCATTTATCTTCTTATTTCCTCAGCTCACGACCGGGAAGACCCCCTAAGCGTTCCCTAGGAGTTGCGATCCAGGAAAACGCACGTCTTCTGCCCCATGGAGTTCCAGGCCTCTTATCACCAGGACTGATCTCTCCGACAGGTAATAAAATCCATCAGATGATCAGCCTCATCTCTTCATACTGCACAGCAGTTAAAATAAACTAATATTGATCTAACTGCCTTGTCCTTCAGGGCTTCTTCAAGCTTTACTAGAGGTTACATTATTGGATTTTTTGAGTGTTCATGAAAACTCTGTTTTGTTGCTGCAGTGGCTAAAATCTAATGGATTTGTAATTTGGTTCTTTATTAATTGTAATTTCCTTACAGGAAATTCCATTAAATGTGTTATTTTAGTATAAGAAAAAAAAAAAAAAAACGAAAGAATGAACTATTGTCTGAGAGAGCCCTGCAGCATGCATTTCTTCCTTTCAAATGCATGTGTGTTTTGGTTCTCGTGGGACATGAGCAGCGTGGCTAATACGTATTGTATTGTAACATCATTAATGTGTGCTGGGAAGGCAGAAAACTGGTTGCACGAATTAGAGAAGAAACATTCAAAAAGCATATAAGCTTGTGTTGTCACAGTGGATTCTGTCTTAATAATTGCATTCAATATCATAGTATTAAAAATAGCATGAAAACAGCTGAATTTTTAGACAAACCAGAAACGTAATGTGTAATACTCTGTTTCCATTCATTAATTTATTAATAGAATTTAAATTAAATCTTGTGCTATCTTAATGAGCATTTAATTTTTTTATTAGCTGATGTGGGCTAACAACACATAAGTTTATTTTGATAATGAAATCAAAAGGTTACAACTATATTATCAGACCATATTTTCATAAAAACTAGTTTGTTAAATGTCCAAAAGACTTTACAGTTTTAGAGTTCCTATTAAAATCCGATTTAAATATATCGTATCGCCACAATAAGCAAATTTAGTAAAGTGTTGAGCAGAATATAAAGTAATAGAGCACATTGTAGAAAAAGCAGAATTATAAAAGGTGACTGACTGGAGTGTAGTGATTTAGGTCTTGGTCTTGCAGGTCATTCTGCTTGTAGAACCTGTTGCAGTGTGGCGGTGCTTCACTGGGTCTCAGTGTTCAGAAATGTAAGAAATATGAGGTGTTTAAGTTTTCCTGCTACAACTCCAAGTGCCGCTAAGTGTCAGAGGGATTTCACAATGAAACAAGAACCTTTATCAGCACAGAAGTGGGAATGAACATTCGTGCACAATAGTAGCACTAACCTCACCTGAAAATTTGAAGGCATTTTGCAAGACCCAGACTCCTCAGTTAGTCTAACTTCATATAATATTCATATATGTAGCAAGGATTTATAACTTGTGTCTTTAATCTTATGAACAGTCTATAAATGAGAGCCTTTTTAAAGTAGTTTCATGATGCTCTTGGCCCAGAATTTCATGTATTTCATGTATTTTGTTTTGTTTGTATTGTTGTCAACAGATAGGAAAGAACAAGAGTCCTCTTTTGTTGATAATTTTTTGCCAAAAGTTTAGAATTTTCCATACCACTTTTTAACTCCATGTTTGCAAACAAGATCCAAAGTTAAACAAAATGCCATGTTGGCTGAAATAGAGAAATTATTTTACATGTCTGTGTGCTGGGCAAGCATTGTAAAATAGATTCATAGTATTTATCAAAGATACCAGCCAAAATTAAGTAAAAATTGGAGATTTTTTTTAAGCTGAATTTTTTGACTTGTAACTTTAGAGTCTGAAATGATGACTGGGATACCATACTTGATTTATCCAGCGGAGAACAGTGTAAGGAGACGGGTTGCGGGGGTTTTCTCTTTCAGCTGAGACACAAGGCTGCGAACCTTCCTGACCTTGTGGCTGTCCATGAAAACCTGTGTGTGACCAAGTGTCAAGAGGTACACACAGTGTGCCCCGAGCCCCTGGAAGGAGTTTTGGAAGTAGCTGGTAGGCAGAAGAAAAAGTTGTTTTCCAGAGCAATCCCTGCACGGGTGTAAGCTGATGTCCTGCTGCTGGTCCTGGGGTGCATGTGCTACCCTTGAAAGGCCTGTATATCTGGGTCTTGCAAGAATCGGAATTACTGAATTTTTTGAGTTGTTTTGTCTTGTTCATAAAGAACAAGCAAGGTAAAAAAAAGAATGGGGGAATCACTGAGTAAGGAGAGGTGCCAAAAGAGCCACTTGTAAACTCAGTGGGGATTTGAGCTGTAGCAAACTTGATGGAACACCTGGGATTTGAAGCCTCCATTAGCTTTATTTATGTCTATTTACACTTAATTACTGTCTGCTTTATTCAGGTTGCCTTCAACACTTTTTCAATTGGATTTTTTCTTTTTGGCTGAACTTGGAACAAAACACATTTTAACACTTCTCACAGAATAGAGATTTTCCTACCAGACTTGTGTGTATAGGATAATAGGGTGGAATAAAAGTTACAGTTAACCTATTGCCTTCTGGCTAGGTTTTAATTTGGTTATTTGGGATCTCAAACTTGCAAATAATTTGCTGTGGTTCAGACGGTTCTTCCCACAGAACTGGTATCTTAAGGAGTTGGTTTCCTGCCATGGCTTCCTCCTCCTCAGCGCACTGCCCGTCTCGGGGCTTGCTTTCTGCTTGGAGCGCTCTGTGCTCTCAAACGGGACCTCGGACGCTGCGCGAGGGGAGCAGGACGAGGCCTCTGAGGGAGGCTGGGGCAACCTTGCGACATAGCAGAGGTGGGACCCAGGGATACATCCACCTTTTCCAGTAGAACTGGTGGGGAGGTGGAGGCAAGAAGGAGTCTTTGCATCTTGGTGGCTTCTTCAGTTATACTGTGCTATAATTTGCCATAGTCTTTTCCTCCTTGGGATGTTTTCTGATCTGCACCTTGAAAATGCGTGTTTCTCAGAATCATTGTGTCCCTTTTTGCGAGCACAGCTGCTGATGGTTGTGTTAATCTGACAGCATCCTTCATCTTCACAATTCCAGATTCATGTGTGACTTCAACGTTTTCTAATGTGTCTGACTTAAAACCCCGGTTGTTTCCTTCTTCAGATGAACTCCCTCTGGCAGCAGACTCCACATGGGCAGCTACAGCATGATTTGTCATCCTCTGCGTTGTTCGGTTTTACTTTCTACTTGGTGATGATCTGTGAGGTAAAAGTGAAGGAGTTCACCCTCAAGCTCATTGCTGGATAGACGGGGAGGTCCAGGGAGTTGCTGCTGCATCCGCAGAGTGCGCAGCTCCCGCTGCAGAGGGTATAACCAAGTGATGATTAGTAACTTCCTACAGAGTTGAGTGAGCCAGCTGTGCTTCCACTCCTTGGAGTGTGCTGTTATTTTCATCACCCATTTGGTTTGTGTCGGCTCAGTTTACATGGCCATTTTCACATAATAAACAGGTAGTTAAATTAGGCATACTGCATTTCCCATGGCAGAGCGTAAGTTTTTTACTTCCTGACAAACTGGACTACAGCTACTCTTTATATATAATCTGTGAAGGAGCTGTAAGTGAAATGTCTGCCTTTGAAAATACTTGCAAGTACCTTCTACCTTTGGGGAATGGGAATGTTTGCGTTATGCTGGGCCTGGAGCAGCAGGGTAGATAAAATTGCTGTGTCTGTGAAGGATGACGCTGGGTGCCTGGGATGCCCACGCTGGGAAGCGTTTCTGCAGGCAGCTTGGTGACGGTGCCAGAACTGCTTCCTTCAAGATCTCACGTTTAACTACTGTCCGTTTTGCATTAAGGGAGGAGACTGCTTTTCTTCTAGCATTCATGCAGGAAATGTGGAAAGCAGGGATGTGCCCTCGCCTGCTGTGAGGGCAAAGGAGAAATCCAGCTTGTCAGGGAGGGATGGTCATCAAAGGCCCCCATGCTTCAAACAATGCGATGGGATGAAGTGACATTAACCCAAATAAAAGGGGTTTATCTCCAATTAGCCTGTAGGACTTTGTCATCAGTGTATCTTAACAAGACAGACGGGGTTTATTTATGGAATAGATTTTTAGGTGGTTTTAAGCTCTGAAACAATAGTTTTCTTTGTGGAGAGAAACTGGAGTCCATTCTGTGGTATAAACTAATAACTCAGAGAGCTATTGATATGGAGATGAAGCTGAAAGAGTAGCTGGATCTTTTGATGATTATCCGTGCTAACTTCAGCCCTCCTACCTTTAATTTTCCTTGCCCCTTAAAAGGTTAGAAAACCACAATAGGAGGTTCAATATTAGAGTATTCATAGTTGCCAAGCTAATACTAATAAGATGTAGACAGTGTCACATAGTCGTCCTATTTGGCACAATGTGTGCCTGTTGTTGACAACCAAATTTGCTGTGATGACAAAAGCAGGAAAGGGGAGTTTCTGTGAGATGAGCCCTTTCTGATCCCTGGGGAAGGGCAGGGGCTGAGGAGCAGCGCGTGGGAAGGGAAGAGCCCCCGGGGGCTGGTGCAGCAATGAGGCAGTTACAGGAGTCTGCGGAGGAGGTTCGTTGTGTGTTGGAAGGGGGAAACTGCGACATGGTGAAATTGATGCTCCACTTGGTGGTGTCTGTTGGGCAGGAAGAGGAGAGGGGCCCGAATTTCAGATTTGAGACAGAGGGGGAGGTCACCCGAGTCAATAATCCTGTGGCAGGAACACTTCAGCTGTGGGCTGCAGCCACAGGCTATGTCTGTGCTGACAGATGGGGAGGTGGGATGGCCATGTCCCTCCCCAGGGCTAATAAATCCCGATTAAGCCTGCTGCTTAAACCCGTCACCAGGTCGCCTTTTGTTTACTTGCACTGGGCAGCCCAGGTGACATAAGCAACCCACCTGCTTTTCCAAATGCGTAAAATACGCTGCTGTTTTCACTAGCAGGTAGATTAGTTTGGCCTTCCTTGACGTGGTCATTTTTAACTTATAAACAGGCATTTAAGATAGACACAGTCTATTTCTCTCATTAGTCATTTGTCTAAGGTTTTTAAGAATGTAATAATTAAAACATTGGCAGATTTGTACATATATGAATAATTTTTCAGTATTTGTAGCTTTGGCTTATTAGAAGGTAAGACAAGCTGCTGTGAGCTGAATAGTTTCTAGTAATTAATATTTTAGTGTAATAAATATTTCAGTAGACACAAGTCACATCATTGTGGGACTTAAAAAATAGAGTAGCATCAGGGGTACAGGAACTTGGTGTGTTAATACCGTTCAGCAGTGATATTAAAGAGTTACTTAAGTCTTTCTAGAGAACAGAACAGGTAAAACAGCATTTGTAGCAATCTTTAAGCAACTTAGTTTTGTATATCCTTGTTAGAAGAATGAACGAGATTAGAGGCTTTCCAAGTGTTCAGTATCCCGTTGCCTTTTATTGATGGGTGCGTGAAGTCCGTGCGGCGCAGCGGGTGCCCGAGCTGCCGCAGTGACGCCTCGCTGTCGTTGACTCAACGGGATTTCCTCCCGTTCCCAGCTGAAGCTGATGCTGTTGCAGAGCCCCTCTCCAGGGACAGCCTGGCCTCTCCAGGCTGGGGAGCGGTGAGGTCCGACGAGCTGAGGGTTCAGGGAAGCAGGCGCGGAGCTGGCGGGAGGTGCAGGGCGGCTGGAAGGCCGCCTGGCGAGGGAAGGAACCCCCTAGGTCCCCAGTGTCCCAACCGCAGATTTCAAGGTTTGCCTTTTCATATGTTAAACCCAGCATGTTCAGATTCCGAGGGAGAAAAAAAGGGTTTTTTTGAAGAAAAAGCATATGCTCAAGGTCAATATATAGAACATCTATTGACTGACTTCATCTCTTAGGGTGTTTGATTTAGGGCTACTGTGCCTGACAGCTGCTGTCAAGAGTCACAGAGCCTCAGAGCATAAGGAACAGATGATTATAGGGATAAAGAAATACTTCCTTTCTCCACGTACTTAGCTGAGCATTTTCATATGTTTACATCCTATATTTGTGGCTCATTTCCCTGTTTACGATTATCCTTTTTTTTCAGTTGTCATAGATGTCGTTTTAAAGTTTCCTTTTTAATGAGAAACATATGTACAACTTTGTCATTATTGGCATTACCTGACTTGGTAGAAACTATTATTTTTAATGAAAGGCAAACATACTGATTAAGGATGCTGCAGCACTTCTCTGCCTATGGGGACTGTTAAGAGTTTATAAATTGTTCTTGGTGACAATTCAGTAGTGAATTACTTTGATATATATGGCTAATAAATTAATATGATTAAGTTAATGAGAAGTACAAGTGTTGCCAAACTCCACTAGTCGGGTTTTTAATGCTGCTTCACATTTGCAGTTCTAGCTTCCCCCTGTGGTGAGAGGATCAGTGCTACCTACGCACTGTCACTGTGATAAATGGCATATCCCACAGTGCCCTGCATTCCATCTGGTGTGTCCCCAAAATGAGAAATATTTTATACAAATCACACACTCAGAAGCTCAAAGGACTGCAGAAAGATCTATTTTTTCAAACAATAATAAAAATGCATACGTCTCTTTAGCAACTCTTCATTTTTACTGTCATAATGAATGCATACAGCTTTGGGAAATGAAAACTCATGTGAGTAACGTAGGAAAGTTATCCACTGCACAGTAAAGCTGACAAATAAGTTGCATGCTCACTCTTTTATGAGATGATGAAATGTTCTTAGATAAAATATTATGTTAGAACATCTCTTTAGCTGGATTTTAAAATTAAAGACCATGTGTGCTGCATGATTGAGTATCACCACATCTCATGCTTGCAAATTTCCATGCTGATGGGAACATGAATCGGGGAAATGAAGGATCATATCACTACTTTTTAAAAAATACAGACATTCTCTATTATGGCACGGTTCTGATAACCTTAAAAACTATAGCTAATGAATGTTGGTTCCTCTCTGTCCATCTCTTTGTCTTTTTATACTAACGTTTCTTCAGAGATTGGTTTTTAGGGTCTGCTTTCTCTTTGTGGGACACGACACTTTTGACAAATGCATACTTAGAGCTGTTGAGAATCTGAGAGCTTATCGAACAGTTAACCTTGCTGTAAGTTTAATTTACACATAGCCCCAGCTACTAATTACTGTCCGAGAAGTGTGAAGCTCAGTTACTTCACTGTATTTTAAAAGCATATGCGCATTTTTTTCAGTTGATCCTGCTAAGTTCCTGCATCTTTTGAGATGACAAAGTTCAGCCAAAGTAGTCACACTGAGAGTTTTAAGACTATATTTTCTTGATACTTAGGCCATATCTGCGCTCAGTTTGGCCTGATGAGCAAACAGAAGTGAGCCATTTGAAAACGCTGGCCTAAGCATTGCAGAGGCAGGAAAATCAGAAGGGTTTCATCTGTGCTTTCTAGGATGTGTGACATATTTTTCGTGACATACAGATGAGGATGAATGGCACTGGAGGATGCTGGGGACATACAAAGACCTGAAAGGCAGTGATGGATGTCAGAGGTTGGCAAGGTTATTGGCTGAGGAGATGGGAAGAGAAGGTTCTGTGAGGGGTGGTGGGGGATGTTTGGAGCCATTCCCAGCGTTGCTTTGGGGTGCAGCTGGACTCACCTGAGCCCCCTCACGCTCATCAGGTGGAGCGAGTTGTGGAGCGGGGTTTGTTCAGCCTGGAGAGGAGCCGCTTTTGGGGTGGAGGGACCTCACTGTGGCCCCAGTCTATGGGGAGGCCATGCAGGGGCACAGCTGGGCTCTTGCTGGGGAGCAGTGGAAGTACAAGCCACACTCTTAACGGAACTCAAAAGTCCAGTTTTTCACTTGCTGTGGTTTGCAGATTCTCACTCTGGAAATAAACCTGTGTGCTTAAATGGCTCTGCTGCTTTCTGTTTAGCAAATACAGAATTTTTTCTTTTGGTTCTTTTTGGAAACATACTTCCCATTTTCTGAAACCAGAATGGCTTGGAATTTTTTTTTTAAAGTCATAATTAAGGAATGTCTTAAAGATGTAAATGATATGGAGAGGTATCTTTCTGTTGCCTGGAGAATTCTTTTGGCCATAATATAACGCTGTTGTAGTCAAATAGGTCTTTTGGAGGTTTTGAGAGGTAGCTGTCTGTAAGACAGTGGAAAGTAAAATGAATTTGTATAATCCATTTAAGTAAGCACAATTGCAACTGGGTAGATAATACATCTGAGGTTGTAGAAACGTGTTGACCCATCCTCTGTTTACAGTGCTAAGGCCCAATATATTTACATGGATAATACTCTCCTAAAATACAGCATTCATGTCTAAATTAGACATGTTCCTGTAAGAAAACTTCTTGTGGCTGTGTTTTGGCAAAACTGCTGGTGCTGCACTGCTGTTGCAAAATGTAAATCTTATTGGATTAAAAACTAAGCATGTGCTGTATCTAAATCCAGTTATTTCCATAGGCACAGTTCTGGTCAGGGTTTTAAGTCATTTCAATGCACTGTAATAGTTGTTACACTTCAGACCTCTGTATAGACCTCTGGAGTCTTAAACAAGCCAAATGCTTAAGTATGTTTTTGAGATTAAGCATGTGAGTAATCTGATTGAACTGGACTGCATGACCTGTATGCTTAGAGGAATGCATAAGTGTTTTGCTTCTGCCTGGCTCTGATGCTTTGGAGAACATGTTGTGTTGGGAATCTCTAGGGAATAGGAGGTACCTGCGTCAAGGCAATGCTCCCTTGGGGCTGGCGTAGCCCTTCTACTGTCTTGCATGCGCAGGACTTGTACAAGGGAGCAGCACGGTGTTTAAAAATCAGCAGTAGAATTGAACTTGAATCTCTTGAAAAGGTTTGTGAGGGAGTAAAGAGGTAATAAAACAGATCCAGGAAGGGGTTGGTTACACATGCGGTTGCTGATCACCTGAAGTCACCTGGGAGATGGTGGTAATTGGTGCTTTTTCGGATGTGTTGAGTGATGGTGACGGAGCAGCCCTGCATGTGCGGGGCAGCGCGTTGCTGCCGGCCGGGCCCCGCTCAGCGTCTCCCTGCATGGGGCAGCGCGTTGCTGCCAGCCGGGCCCCGCTCAGCGTCTCCCTGCATGGGGCAGCGCGTTGCTGCCAGCCGGGCCCCGCTCAGCGTCTCCCTGCGTGGGGCAGCGCGTTGCTGCCGGCCGGGCCCCGCTCAGCGTCTCCCTGCGTGGGGCAGCGCGTTGCTGCCAGCCGGGCCCCGCTCAGCGTCTCCCTGCGTGGGGCAGCGCGTTGCTGCCGGCCGGGCCCCGCTCAGCGTCTCCCTGCACGGGGCAGCGCGTTGCTGCCAGCCGGGCCCCGCTCGGCCTCTCCCTGCATGGGGCAGCGCGTTGCTGCCGGCCGGGTCCCGCTCGGCCTCTCCCCGCATGCGTTGCTGCTGGCCCTCTCCTGATGCCCGGAGGCAGGAGAATTCACTGACTTGCTGAGGGTCATCTCAGAGCCCTAAACCCTGAAAGGGGGCATGTGGGAGTTTGTAATATTCCAGAAACTTCAAAAACCAAAACCAAACACACAAAAAAGCAGGGATCCAAAGGAGACAGGCATAATCCTGTCAGTGTGCGGGAAGTGGAGAGAAGCCCGTGTGGGAGGTGGGGGCTGTGTTGTGGCCCCAGCCTGGCTGCACGAGAAGGAGCTCCTCTCTCAGGAGGAAAATCCCTGCCCTACTCCCTGCTGCCAAGCACTGGGCACGGGTTAGGACTGATGATGGAAACCCAACATCTCTTACTGAGCATTTGGGGCACGTTTTTATTTCAAGGTGAACATAATAAAATAGATGTCAATGTGTGGTCAGTCTTACTGACTTACGACCTGAGACCATACTAAGGTTTCACTGGAAATTGTAGCATTGTAGAAAAATAGTATCTTACCATGGTCAACGTTACGGATAACAAGTTGATTTAATGAGTATTAAACTAAAACACGATTAAAACACTGTCCTCCTCCTGAAGTGAGAGACTTCGTCAGAGAGGGGCATACTAATAGCAACTTCTACTACTAACATCATATTCCACCTATTTCAGCTTAAATGTAAAGCCAGAGTTTTAGAGGCTTCAGACTAGATACTGAATAAAAATATTTTGCAAAGAAAAATAATTCTTAGAGCTGAAAACCTACTGTAACTCAAATATGGAAAGCTTTACTTCAGAAAGAGAAGTTCTGTATAATACAAACTCGAATGTAAATGACAGACATTTTATTAGGAAAGGAAAACCTTTATTACAAAATAATGATCTACATTGTTTTTATGTAATCTAATGAATTACAATAAAAGCCTGAGAAATGAGCTGGAAATGGTAGAGTACTCTCCCATGAAAGCAAGCTGTGATAACCTTTTTGTAACTCTTTAACATGTTGAAAGAGTATTTCTACACAGACTTATTAAATTAAGCAAGGTCACCTTTTCATTTTATTAACAGATTAGGTTTGCCAGATCATGGACTTTGATTCTGAAAAATGTGGATGAATCATGCAGTAACATATGTCAAGTAGAAAATAGGTTGTAAAAATGCTAAATTGTTTTGATACACCTTGTATCTTTGTTTTTGGTGTTGGGCAATTGAAAAAAAATGGTTAAGTGCTTAATTAGTTTGCAACATTTGCATATTGATTGGATGTCCTTTAATAATAATAATATTTCTAACTGGATTATCTCTCTTGACTGCTGCAGTCTCAATCTAATATTTGCATAAGGGGAGGAAAATAGTCTTTCCAATGGTATGACATGAAATTCTGTTCTTTTGACACATGGTACACAACCATTACTTTGAAAGGTTAGCTATAAATAATAACTAGTGAAACTGGTCATATGCTTAATGATGAGCACATATATTGCATTTGTCAATCTGACCCCAGTTCAGCAGAGCAAGGATCAAGCTGCCACCCTATCATGCATTCCATTCATGTGCCTTTCCTATTCTCTGCCTGTGTATTAACAGCTATTTATGCAATTTATGTGAGGAAGAAAATGCATTTAAAAGGTGTTGCCTAAATTTAAAGCATACTCTTGCTTTGATTGTTTATAAGGAATTTCATACAGTCGTTTCTAATTAAAGCATAAAATGTCATTTAGATTTCCAGTCTCTTGGTATTACTTTTTTTTTGTCTTTGCATCTGTCACTTATTTACCTAAGCAAAAGTAATGCTTGCTATTCACAAATATATGCAACAGAATAAGAGAACATCCTGTCAGCAGACCCAAACGTTGAGAAAATAAGGGAGTTAAATGAATAGATTGTTTTTGCATTACATATATGATTTCAAATTAAAATACTCTAATGTACAGATGTGGCTAAATCCCACTCTCATTAACAGCTCAATAGTTCTGCACACATCTGCAGAAAACACTATTCTTGTTACTCACTGCACACGCTGGGTGCTCAGCAGAGTGCGATTCACTTGGCCCTGGCAGTCGCAGAGCAGGTGACTTGATTACACTGAAATCAGGCAGAAAATGTCCTCTTCTGGCCACTCGAGTGAATCAGGCAAATTATCGAGTGGCAAAACTAATTCTGTGCCTTGGGCCATCAGAGCTGCCACTTCCTATAAGTCAAGCCTTCACTTAGTGTGAAATTGTTTTTTATTTTATTCTCTTTCATTTATTATGCTTATTTCAGCTAATCCATGTAGTGAATGTGAATCAGCCAGCATACTAAAGCTGTTGCTGATATGCAGCCTTTTGAAACTTCATTGGTGAAATGTGAGGACCAGATCTGTTCTTCTAAAGAAATGCCACCTCTGTTATGAGCTATTAACATGAGTAGTTAAAAATAATACTTTGTTTTTTTTTCAGATGGGAATAGAATGAAGAAAAAAAGTTAAATATGATTTAAAATCGACTAAAAGCATGCTGCACTTTCTTTTAAAAGCAGATATAGACCCCATAGACCCCATTTTTAAGGATTAGAAATATATCTGCTGTGCATTGCGGGCCTTGAAGTACCAGTTAATTTGAAAGAATTTGACAAAATAAGAGTTGGAAGGCTTTGAATATTGTTTGGCTTAGATTCTTGTGGAAATATAGCTATGATGTGCATGAAGTATTCGTACAAGTGATACAGCCTAGGCCTTAGTTGGGTTAGTAACTTTGTCTGACTGGCAGTCTCTTGTTTGACTGCTCCCTCTAGTACACAGCATTAACATTTCCCAGAGCAAGAGAGCAAAACAGATGGAGTCTTTTATTTCAAGCAAAGGAGTATCAAAAAGAAAAATGAGAAGAAAAAGTAAAACGCCTTTGTTAATGGGCAAAGGAAGTTACAGGGAGTGCTCCTACAGCAGAGTACGTCAAAATGATGTTTTAAAAAATAATAAAAAAAGGCTCATCTCCTGTAGTATATAAATGTAAGTTTCCTGTATGTATAAATTCTAAGACATATAGATGTGTATGTAACATACACTAAAGTAACCAAAGAGGCACAATTCAGGGGAAAACAGGTATATTGTTTTAACTAATATTCATCCACTGTTTTGAGCTGACTTTCATCTTGGGCAGATGAGAGATCCTGAAAGATGGAAAGAAGTAAACAGAGCCTCAGAAAGAAAAGTTGAAAGGATCATACTATGATCAAGATGGATGCATTGCTGACAACGTCAGACTAACAGCTGCTTAATCTAGGGGGCACTTGAAAGAGTCTCTCTATTTTGTTATATATGGAAGTCAATAGGTTATTTGGGCTAAGAACACCCTATTATTCAAATTCGGTTGACCCAGAAAGCCATGCCATCCTTCAATGGCAATTTGGAGGGCTTTGCCATTTAGATAGTGGTTTTGGTATTTCCTAGTACACAATTGTTCTATGTAGCTTTTTATGACATATAGATATATTGATTTCATTTTTTTTTCCCTGAAATGATTCAGTTTATTCTAGATAAGGCTTTGGGAGATTGCTGAAAGCTTGTCCCCAGAATCTGCTTGCCCAAAGCTATTAAAAATTATGGAAATTCAACAGAGGTTGTGTTGGCCTTCCTGTTTTGGAACAAACTGCGCAGCAAGGTTACCACTTCTGATTACGGTTAATATGTCTTTGTAGTAGCATATCAGCCCTATCTGTTAGCTAAGTGTGAATCCTAGGCCTTTTGAGACATTGTACTGATAGATGGAAAGTTTTCATGATACATTCTGCATAGGAAAATATCTCGAGAACAATTTCTTTACCCATTGATATGGCCATGTCCTTTTTGCTCTGATACGTTGTCGTTCATCTCCATTTTTCATTGCATCATATTACTCTGTCTTTCCTCTTTATTTTTTTGCCCTTGACTTTTATGTCTACGCTACAATTTGTGTTGACCTTGAGGTTGCCCTCAATTAGCTTGAGCCATTTGAGTATCGTGGCCCACACCAAAATCCTCCACAACATGCTTCTTATTTGAAAAGTAGAGCCATTTTAGAAACTGGTGTGTGCCCATTTTTCTTTTCCTTTCAAGTTAGTGTTTATTTCCAGGCAATAAAGAGAAGGAGTGGTACAAAAGAGATAGAAATCAGAAGCAATAAATCATAGGATTGCTTCTGGTAGATTTCCTGTGCTCCTGCCTGCAGTGTCTATACCACCTGCAAAAAAGAAGAGGATTAGGAAAGGTTTGGATGAAAGAGATAAATCTTATCCCTGAAAGTTCAACAAGCCTCTCAGGATCCAAAGGATGGCTGCCAGGGATCAAGCTTAGGAGTTTGACAAATAATAGGCAGATAGCAGGTTAGCCTGACCTCATGTATGACCCTAAATATCAGAGTAGTTATAGTCTTATTGTAGCACGTTCCAAGTTCTTTGGTCTGCCAGTGATGACAGAAACCCTGAAACCCGGGCTGCATGTGGTATACTACAGCTAAACCTTATTTCCTAGCACTCCTCGTATATGAGAAGCTCTTGCTGGTTGCCCTTCCTTGGCTCTCTTCTTTCTTCTCTTACTATTTTCCTCTTGTTTCCTTTGAAAATTCCTCTTCGGGCAAACTTCTGTCCTGATAATTAAAAACCTTGATATCTAAATATCTAATGGCTTGACAAGGGATCATTTTGGCTTGTGACTAGGCAGAGATGGGAAGGTCTGTGCTGTCATTATAAAAGATATGATCCTATCAACCTATTGCCTTTGATCTCTTTCTACTTTCTGCCTTTTTTTTTTCCCCCTCATTTTTTTTTTCTTACCATTCATCAGCTATTTCTGTGTTTTTCAGATTCTAATCTGCGGAGCAATATGGTTTCAAATGCAGTTTTTTATAACAGCTCTCTAGACCTTCTGTGCTACATGGTAAAGTTCAGAATAATAAGATCAAAATGGCTTATTATCTGTAAATCCTTATTACCTGTATATTTTTAAATGCTGAAATGATTAGCCACAGTGTTAACTGAGCTATTTCTTGGTTTTGGTGATGACTTAGTTTTGTCTGTTTTCTTGTTTACTAGTCCAAGATTATATTGGTCTTTTAAAGAATCAGTGAACTGTGACATCTAATGTTACCACTCACTTGATTTTTGCTAGATGGCAGTCAGTAATGTAGTTCCCGTGCTTGTATTATATGTTTAATAAACATCATCAATCTCTGCTTTGTATATCTGTGAAATAACATTCAATTGCAACCAGAAGGACAAGGAAGGAAACATTTTGCTGAAATGATTTTTAGCAAGCACCAGCTGAGGTGCTATCTCTTTCAAAATATGCTCAGGAAAAGAAGAAGTTGCTTCAGGCCCATCTTATTTCTGCCTGGTCATAGTGGTTGTATAAATGAGTCAGCAGAGGCTGATTTGCTCGCTCTTCTCGCATATAACACGGTGCTAGAAGGCAGTGACCTGGCTATAGCAGCTGTTCTAATCGACATCTTTCGTAGGTATAGCCCGTATCCTGTAGTGGGTTCTGCTGGTTACGTTATTCCCAGGAGCAGCTGTGATCTGCCATGAACAGTATCCACGAGCAAAGGGGCCTGGAACTGTCTTGCCTGGGTTACTTTGAACTTTTCTTGGTGGATGAAGGGAGGGGAAAGGCAACATCTTCCCAGGGTTTTTATCATTAGAACATGTCCCTAGCACAGGGATTTGAGAGCTTTTTTGTGTAAACTGTGTTTAGAATTAAGAAATCTGTAAGGACCTGCCTGGATGGGAGATGCATGTCCACTGGCATGAGAAGGAATGGTCTGGAGACCAGTTCAGGCTCTTTGTGCACCCAGCCCCGGTTGCGCCATTGCGCCATGTGTTGGTGTTGAGACTTTGGGGTGCCTCATTTTCAGCTTTCCCTGCTCTAAAATATCGCCTACATTCGCAGGGTGCGGAGAGCGAGGTGGCTGCTTGCTCAGGGTGTGAAGCGTTTGGTTAGGGGAGCGCGGCCCAGCGAGGCCTCTCGGGAGTCCTGTGCTGCCTTTCGCAGCCTCAGCATGAGGATAACGAGACCAGACTTCTGTGGTGAAGTTGCAGGGAAATATCATTGATTAATTAAAATTACAGTCCCTCAGTGTTTGTGTTTTGTTTGGGATAAGTCAGTTCCAGTAAGCTTTTAAAAAATGAAGTACTGCAAATGGAAAAGTTTCAGCAAATATTTAATGTAACAATGAAGACTTTTGTTCCTCATTAAACCATTTCTTGATGTTTCCCAATAGATTTTCATCTAAACACTTGCTAATCCCAGGGCTGTGACAGGCAAGGCCTGCTGAATTAGGCCAACCACTGCTACAAATAGCTACTGCACATGAAACAGTAATCATTGCTTTCCAGTCTATTATTAGATTAACTTCATAGGGATTGCTTTTTTCTCCTGTGAGTTGATGCATAAATGACATGCTTTACCCTCCAATAAATCTAACAGCAGAGTGGCTATGACATGATGTTCATACCCCTTAGTCCCATGACAGATTATTTTTGATTGCTGCAGAAGTTTACAGCAGCTTGAAACCATTAGAATTTAAAGGCCTCATTGAAATTTTACAGCGTACCTGGCTCGCACACAACACTGCTAGTCCCGAGCTAAGTTTGTGGCGTGTTGGCCTCACGTCGTGATCATCTGTCGCAGCACGCGTGTCCCACTGCCCAGAGTGGCCCAGGGGAGGCCGCGACACCGCGGCGCAGCCCTGTGTCCCTCACACCACGGCGCTGCCCTGCGCTCCCTCACACCACGGCGCTGCCCTGCGCTCCCTTGTGCCATGGCGCTGCCCTGCGCTCTCTCACGCCACGGCGCTGCCCTGCGCTCCCTCACGCCATGGCGCTGCCCTGCGTTCCCTCACGCCACGGCGCTGCCCTGCGCTCCCTTGTGCCATGGCGCTGCCCTGCGCTCCCTCACTCCATGGTGCTGCCCTGTGCTCCCTTGTGCCATGGCGCTGCCCTGCGCTCCCTTGTGCCATGGCGCTGCCCTGTGCTCCCTCACACCATGGCGCTGCCCTGCACTCCCTCACGCCATGGCGCTGCCCTGCACTCTCTCACGCCATGGCGCTGCCCTGCGCTCCCTCACGCCATGGCGCTTCCCTGCGCTCCCTCACTCCATGGTGCTGCCCTGCGCTCCCTCGTGCCATGGCGCTGCCCTGCGCTCCCTTGTGCCATGGCGCTGCCCTGCGCTCCCTCACTCCATGGCGCTGCCCTGCGCTCCCTCACGCCATGGCGCTGCCCTGCGCTCCCTCACTCCATGGCGCTGCCCTGCGCTCCCTCACGCCATGGCGCTGCCCTGCGTTCCCTCATGGCGCGGCGCTGCCCTGCGTCCCTCACGCCGCGACGCTGCCCTGCGCTCCCTCACACCATGGCGCTGCCCTGCGCTCTCTCACGCCATGGCGCTGCCCTGCACTCCCTCGTGCCATGGTGCTGCCCTGCGCTCTCTCACACCATGGCGCTGCCCTGCGCTCCCTCGTGCCATGGCGCTGCCCTGCGCTCCCTCACGCCACGGCGCTGCCTTGCGCTCTCTCACGCCACGGCGCTGCCCTGCGCTCTCTCACACCATGGCGCTGCCCTGCGCTCTCTCATGCCATGGCGCTGCCCTGCGCTCCCTCGTGCCATGGCGCTGCCCTGCGCTCTCTCACACCATGGCGCTGCCCTGCGCTCTCTCACGCCATGGCGCTGCCCTGCGCTCCCTCGTGCCATGGCGCTGCCCTGCGCTCTCTCACACCATGGCGCTGCCCTGCGCTCCCTCGTGCCATGGCGCTGCCCTGCGCTCTCTCACGCCACGGCGCTGCCCTGCGCTCCGTCACGCCATGGCGCTGCCCTTCGCTCCCTCGTGCCACATTCAACCTCCTCGTGCAAGCAGCGCCTTGCCCGCTGCCCAGGGAACCTGCAGGAGCGCACTGGATCCTCTGCTGCTTCCTCACTTTTAATGGGATATTTAAATTGATGGTGGTGTCACTCATCCCGCTTGGCAACAAGTAGAAATTGCCTTGTAGTTAGATGGATTTCCAGTCTAATAACTTATATATGCTTTTAGTAGTGTGACTTTCTTGCAGATTTGAGAACTTGCTTTTTCCTGATGAAACCCAGATAAAGTTTGCAAAGCTCAAGACTTTTCAAAGCCAAGGTATTTACTGCTATTTATATCTTGTATGAATCAATTACTGTCTTTAGCTCTTCTTTTCAGCTGTGTTTACCCATTGTCTCATACAGCTGAAAAACTTGCTGCTTTTAAACATAAGAAGCACAATTTAAAAACTGCTGTCTCTATTACTAGGAGTGTATACATTGATTTCCAGTGATATGTATGTCTGTTTTTACATATCTAAATAGTATCAAATTGAGCTCTTCGGATTTTATAGGTCTCTAATAGATCTCTATTCTGCGTGGTTTCAAATACATTTTAAATTTTCCTGCCAGCAGCTTCCTTTTTCTATCCAGGACAATATTGCTGAGCCTGCTGGTGTTTTTAACTTGCGTTCTGTGACAGGTTTGTGTAGCAGGCTCAGGGCAGTGAAATAGCAGGTAGAGAGCTAAGCTTTACACGATCTGCTGGTGCCTGCTGGCCGTTTAGATTTGATGGCTCTGCCTTTTAAGGCATGGTGTAGTAAAAATATGAGGATAATATGAATGATGCATGTTGTTGGTAGATTACCGTGATACTCTCCAGAGAAATCATTAAGTTATTCTCTGTAATTAGGCCGTCGTTTTTATTTTAAAAACTTTGAAAGTTATAATTGTTATCATGGACGGAGTCCTTTACTAAGCTGTCTATGGGAATGAGTGAGCTCTCAGCTTTGCATATACTGTGGTCACTTGGCTTTTTTTTTTTTTTTTTGTGGGATGCTCAAGTCCCATACTTTTATGTAATGGTGTACTTCTAATATAGTCTTTCTGGAAGTATGAGTCATGTTGTTAGACTAAAAATTTCTTGTTTAAGATGTGAACAGCAAAAAAAAGTGGAAAAGGAATTTAGATTTTTTAAATGCAAACATTCACTGCAGAACCTTGAGCGTTAAAGGCTGGTTTAGTCAGGGAGGAGAATCAACACTCTCTGTACCTAAAAATGCAAAAAAACCACCCCAGGTCTTACTAAAACATCTTGACATTTGGTTTCACATATTCACAACATTTGTTCTTGAACAGACTCCGCGCTTGAGCTCGGCCTAAATCCAGTTGTGGTGGGTCTATGCAATGTTCTTAGAGCAGAATAGGTGAGGCTGAGTGACTTCCATGGTACCGTGCACGCCTGCAGAATGTCTGCAGCTGTGAGGCTTTTTTCCCCTCTCAGTATAGGTATTCCTATCTGTTCTATGATTTTAATTTTCTAAATGATATTGAAGTTATAATCCATTAGGGTTTGACTCACAAAACCTTCTGTAGATGAAATAAAAGGTGTTGACAACACAGGAACCATACAATTTCAGAATGAGACCATTCTTCTTCTGACTTGTGAGAGCCAAAACGGAAAGGAATTGAGGATTAATCCATTGTTTGTAGCCATGTGTAACCTTGCAGCATGTGGATTAAATCTTCTCTGCACCTGTAGTGTAACACTTTCCTCATGCTTCAACCTCATACCTTAACTAAAAGCACAGCAGCTTTCTAATGACTTCAAAGAACCAGAAACCAGATTCAGGTTGAAAGCATTTTATTGTTTGTAATTTTTTAGCTTAGTGCATATTAGATGTAATAACTGATGAGTTTAGTAGAATAATCTCTATTACCGTATGCAAGAAACATGCTTCATAAGTTATATCCATCTTTAAGAACTGTTAACTTTTATAGAATTTGCTGCAACAAATCATTGTGGAAATGCCTAGCGCTTGTGTTTTCAATTGAGGTTGCAGCACTTGGTTGAAGTGTTCTCTGTACTTCTATCATCTCATAATTTCCTCCAGAGGAAAAAAGAGAACAAGCTGCATACTGGGTGGGAGGATGAGGCAATGCTAATTGAAGCCATGTAATAAAAAGGTAATTTAGCAAAACTATTAGTTTTGGGGTTTTTACTATTTTAAACCTATTATTTTTAAAATTACTTCTGTATTAAAAAGGCTGTAAAACTACACTGGATGTCAGCACATTGCATCTTAATTCTCATTTTCCCTTGCATGAATAGTAAAATCTTTATAAATTGGGAACTAAAATTAATTGAATAAACTTCAATTGAACATTTTTATGTTTCTGTTTGAATTAAGAAGAGCATATTGTAAACTTTGTCAAGAACTTGTAATGGTTTCTAACATTGACCACACCTCGCTGAGATAAGACTGTACAGGAAAAAAAAGTGCTGATGGAGAAAAACGAAAGCCAAGAACAAATGTTAATTAGCATTATATGATTTCCTGTGTTTACAGCTGT
The DNA here is from genome assembly GCF_059628265.1 of Tinamus guttatus. Taxonomy (NCBI): domain Eukaryota; kingdom Metazoa; phylum Chordata; class Aves; order Tinamiformes; family Tinamidae; genus Tinamus; species Tinamus guttatus. The sequence continues at coordinate 12,485,885 of NW_028288821.1, read as the reverse complement.
AATAGAGTTGCTAAGGCCAGTATTTATTGCTGGATTTTTTTTTTTTATGCAGTAAAGAACCTTTATCAGCAAATTTTCCAGCCTTTCTGCTCTGTAGGAGTTACCTCATGTAGCATTGCCACTCCCTCCACAAACAGTTTTTAAAAAACCCTGGTGTGTAGCCAGTGGCTCAAATGGTAAGAGTAGAGCGCCAGTAAGTTACGCACTTAGTAATGAGCTGATTTTTTAGAGATACTCCCCCTTTCCTTAGAGTTGGTCTAACGCGTGCCCAGGGTGCAGACTCCTGAACCAGGGACTTGCACGTGTTCAGCTGCGTGTAGAGCTACCTGGATAAGTGCACTGGGGACTTGAGCCAGGTAAAACGCTTCTTGCCAGGTCACTTTTAAGTCGAATTGGTTGCTCGGCCTTGCCCCATACAGCCTTCCCAAAACGGAGCATTAGATGGCTTGAATAATACAGGAGGCTCAGCCAAGAGGGGAGGCAGAGGCAAGGCTGGAACGGGCATCAGGCTTAGCAGAGCAGAGGTCCTGTTGTTGTTGATGTGGGTACTCTGAGCTTGAGGCAAATAATCCTTGAATTTTCAGCTTTTGAGTGAATTAAGTCTTGTCTGTAAGTTGTGATTGATTTGATATTTCCATTAATAATTTGGATGATAGACTAGGGCGTGCTCACCATGATTGTGGGTTGAGGCTAACCAAAACATTTAGGAGCGAGGTTCAGAATTCAAAATGATCCTCATAAGGTGGAGAGTGCTTTGAGACTCACAGGCTGAACTTCAGTAATGAAACTGCAGAAGAGGACAGCTGGGTGGGGGAAAGGTGCACAAATGCAGACTGCAATATATTTGTCCTAGAAACTAAATGGGAAAAGAAAAATAGAATCTGTAGGTGATATATTGTGAATGGGATGTGTTGGTCATGTAACGCTTTCGCATGAAGCCACATCTTACTCTGGGCTGTATTGTGATGCATAACTGTGCTGGTGTGCCCCTTGCCACCAGTTAGGGTAATGCAAATCACAAAATAACCCAAAGATGTTAATTGGAGGACAGGCGAGGTAATGTGCTTGATATTGAAAGTCATGGTTCATAACAGTTTGAAAATGCCGTGGTGGGATATTGATCACCCTCTGTTAGTCTTTTATTTCCAAAAGTTTCATGGTTTTCGAGAATCCGAGCATCAAGTTAAAAGTATAAATGACTAGAGCAACAAATGTGCATGGTAACAAATATTAAATCTAGGATGCTGTTATATAAACAATGTGTTTTCATATTAATGTAGTGATATAAATAGAAAACTGTTTATAGCAAAAATTAATTATTAATGACAGTGAATTCAAAAGAATTAAAATTCATTAAAACTGGTTCCTGGCATTCCTGACTTTAAGATAAGCTATAAGGTGGATTAGTGCCAGTTTCTCAAAGCATTAAAAAGATTTCTAAATCCATAGGTAAATGTTTTACATTAGCAAATCTAGTTTTAAATGAAATTGCAGGATAAAAGATTGGGAAGTTTGAAGGCAGTTAAAATGACCTAAACATTTTATTTCCTGATGTTTCTAAAGGATGTCTGTATGATTCTGAAAATCTATACATGTATATTTATATATAAACTAACTTAGTTTAATATTTATACTTATTTTGATACTTCTTTGATATTTATTTTGTATCAGTGTGATGCTTTGTACAGCTTTTGCGTGCAATTATGTTTTCAAGTGATGCTGAGGCTTTTAAAATGTTTTAAGTAGTTTAGTGCCTATTTCTGCCTGTGAACATCCGATGTCAAGGTAGAAGGGTGCACACCCTGTAAGCTGCTGACCTTGTGAGGACAAGGAGGTTTTGCAGCTGTCTCCTTGGTGTTTCAGTTCACCCTCTTTAGAGACTCCTGGAAATGAGTAACAGTTGAGGTCATGGCACAAAGTAAATAATATTTTGGTGTGGTGGCCTGTGTTTACAGGCAGTGATGAAACGTGGAGTCTAATCCTATTATATATTATCAAGTGGCTGTTACATTTGATTTAAGGCAGATTTGAAGTCATCTAGGATCTTGTGCAACTTTGTGTTGGTGAGCCAGTGTTAAGCCTGTGTTAAAGAAGATTTTTCTGAATTTAAATGCTTGAGTGTGTGTTCCCTAAAATCAGAAGTTCCAGTGTTATTCTTACATGTTTTGTAACTTGTACAAGAAACATATACATTTTTAAGTGTTTAAGATATACATTAGGCACCTAAGTCATCTCTTGGAATTTTTGCCCAAACTGAAATGTAGAATTCTGCATTTCATTGCGCAAATGTTGCTCTATTATAGCAAGCCCGGAAGCAAGAGCAGCGCTGTCATGTGCAGGATGGTGGAGCGGGGCCCCAGGGGTTGGCTGCAGCCTCTCCTAGGTGCGTCCTCAGGTGTTAGTGCTCCCAGCTGCTGCACGCGCTCTGCCCGCTCCTCTGCACAGGGTAGCTGCCCTCGCAAGGCTGTCCCTTTCCTAACCCCTTCAGTCAGGTAAGTTGGACAGTTTGAGCTACTATGTTTGTTTAATCCTGTTTCTGTGCTTCTGATACCAGTGTCTCCTGAGGTCGGGGACTGCAGCCCACGTTGCCCTTGCTGCAGAAGTGTGTGGTGGGGGGTTTCCTCGCAGGAACCTGCTTGTGGTGCCTGGAGCATCTGCACTGACGGGCAGGTAGGGCACAAGAGCTCCCCTTTCGGAGCCGCAGCTCACGCCGAGTGGGCTGTGCTGTGGTGTATCTGACTGCTGGAATTCTCTTCATCTTCTGAATGAAAATAGTTTGTTTCTATTGCTACCCAAATCAGAGTAGAATTATCTTGTAGGAAACCCATCCAGGATTCTGGAAACATCTGCAAGCAGCAAGCTACAGCAAATGAGCAGCCATAAATTCAACCACTAAGTAACGAGGTCTATAGCAATTTATTATACTGGCTGAACTGTTTTCTTTTTTTTTTTTCCTTATAATGACTTAAAGACATTTTGTTGTTTTACCGTGAACCCAGCAATGCACTTAAAGGACTAGAAAATACTTTCCAGCAAGATTTGCCTTGTTAAAAGATTGGAATTTTTTTACATTTTAAATCTGAAGAGTCAGACACAAAGTTATGCACAAACACGTGTGTCCACATGCACAAACTAACACCCAGAGTGCGGGGATCCCTGTACCTTCGCACAGCAGCATCAAGGCGATGACATGTGTCCTCTTTCCTGAACACACTGTCCTTTCCTCAACGTGCATGTGTGTGTGTGCATGGGCACGTGTGCACTGCGCACACCCAGCTCACGGCGGTGTTGACACAGCTTTTCTGCTTGCTATCAGTTCTAAATGCTGGGATTACCTGGGCAATTGTTTTCTCAGAATGCCATAATGTAATCTCAGACCTAATACTCCAACAACCATGCACTAATTAAAACTGCAATTATATTTTTGCTCAAACAAAACGACTTAATAAACATTATCACAAACTGTTTACCCTTCCCAAAAACAATTTATGCTCACTAATACAATTTCCCATTAAAACTGCTGCCAGGTAAATTAAAAACTCTTGAAATAGTAAGTAAGTGGGAAATTAATTCAACAGTTTAATCTAGAGCTAATAACAGTTGCAAGCTCAGAAAAAGATTGCTACAGCGGGGAGTTAATTAACAGCTTATTCCCCATTTGATAAAAGTAATCCACTCTAATTCCAGTGTAATTTACCTCAATGTAATATAAAACCACAAGCTGTTTCTGGTGCTAGTAATTATTAGCCTTGTCCTGTGGCCGCATTGACAATAAAAGTCAGCAGTATCTTAATAATAAGAGGCAGCCTGCTAAATGCCCACAATTAAAGATGTAACCTGAACTGCGGCCGCCGCGCGTGCCGCCGCGGAGCGGAGCGGGCGCCTGGCCGCGGGGCTGCGCGCTGGCCCCGGCGGCTCCGCTCCGCCCAGGGGGGATGCAGGTTACCAACGGGTCTGGCTGGTGCCTCCGCTTCTGAGGGCACTAGCGTGCCTGGGATGCAGTTTTATTACTTTCTCTATTATACAAATAAAATACAAAGTTTGGAACTCGACCTGAGACACTGCTCTGTGATCGTAAAATCAGTGTGGCTCTTCTGGCCTTAGCTATATTGAAATTCTTTTTTCTTTCTTTTCTATTTTCTTGTTCTTAACACAAATAATCAAAATTTTTACATTCATACATATTTCATACATAGATACACTCATCCACAAATACATATAGTTATATGCATGCATACATTCCTCTATATCTACGCATATATACGATATGTTTTATTGTATCTTTGCCTATTTGATCCCAGGATAATATCCTCTGATAATTATTTTGATTTGCTCTTGGACAATCAGTCAGTCTCTCACTAGGGAACTCAAGCTGTATTTAAGTACCTCCAATTTTTGAGTTTTGTTTCTGAATATCTATTAGAGTCTCTTTGCTCAGCTTGTAATATGTGTTCTCAGCATTTGATTTAGCGATATGGTAGTGAGGAGAAGTGGGTGCCCTATAATCATAGTTTAACCTAAGTACATGAAAAAAAAAACATCTGTTTTATCATATAAATACTAATACTTGAAATAAGGAATGTATGGTATTGGTTATTAAGAAGGGGTAAGTAGTGTTGACTTTCCGCTATCTCATCAAACATTCGTCTGCATCTATGTGCTTGAACAAGTCCCTTTTGGGCTGTCAGCGAATTTCACAGAAATAAAATGCCTGCTGGACAGTGAGCAACTGCCAGCAAATACAACTCGGGTTATGACTGTAGTTTTTGTATTATTCTGTGTGGAGCAAGGCTGAGCTTCAAGGGGCTAAATAAGAAAACAGAAGCAAAAGTTTATAGTGTGTGCTTGCGCCATTAGGAAGGTGGTAAAGTTGGTGCCAGGGATGAAGACCGTGACTCTAATTCAGTTGCAGACACTTCATTCTTTCCCAAATATTCTTCCAAAGGGTTAGTGAGGAGACAGCTTGATTTTTAGAACAAAAATATGCTTTTGTCATGCCCGAAATACGGTAAGGTACTCTGCATGGTGCCATTTTTCGGTAGTTGATTTGGTAGTTTGGTTAGCAAAGCCCAGACTTTCTTCGTTTCCTGCATAAATACCCTCCTTCCTTATTTAAAATGTTTTCCCAAGTTCTTCAGGTGGAAGCCTTGCCTGTTTTCAGTCTGTCTCGTTAAGCTCTTGGCGTGGGTTATTTCCAGGAGCTGAGCGTAGGCTTGGGCTTAGGGAACTGCTGCTCCCTGCGGGAGAGCCCCGCGCTGCACGCCCGCCACTGCACACTTCTCCTCTTCACGTACCTTCCCCCCTGCCATTCAGGTTCTTCCAGGTGCTTTAAAAAATCTTCACTAAAATAAATAATTTGCCTGTAAAGGATTATCTTGGCTGCTGATATAGAGGTGGTCCCTAATCTGCATTTTTGTCTCTATATAAAATCTTTTCCTTAAGTGGTTCTTAGAATTCTGTAGGGCGAGGATGGCAGGCCAGCCATCGCTGATGCTCGCAGCGGGCAGACGTGGGGACGCATTAGCCCCGCTCCTCAGCTGCCCGTCCTTGCTGGTTCCCTGCTCGGCGCTCCTGGCGCGGTCGGTGGGACCAGGCAGTGAGAGCAGCACCAGGGCAGGCTCCGAGCAGATCTGCTAGAGCAACCGCAGCGGCGTTAACTCCAGCCCTAGATGCTGAGGTTGGGGAACTGCTCTGAAATGCAGCTTGGGCTGAGGTGTTATTACCCGAACAAAGCAGTGCTACTACCCGAAGAAAGGCTTAGATTTAAATATGATCTAGCAAGTGAATATAATTTGTATTTTTTATTTAATTATATTGGACATTTCAGGGGGGAAAACATTCAAGAGATGCTTGGAAAACACGCGTGTTGGTATTCCCATTGCCTATTCTCCAAACATAGAACCACAAGGTTGTCTTCATGAAAGGTTGTGCATTAATTAATTAAATGCTTTGTGCATTTAATGCACATGTGCTCTGGCCATTTTCTTCAACTTTCAGCATTTCACATTACAGTTGAACCACATGCGGGGCCTACATGTGCAGGGCTACGTCTTGCTGGGGAGATGCAGAGCGTTTGTGTGCGTGCGTTGAGAGGGAGAGTTGCGTGAGGAGGCTCTGCCAAGCCCTGTGTCCCTCTGCGATGTGGAGCTGGCTGAACTCTTCCCACATGCTACAGTTTGCAGTCTGGTGGGTTGAAATCAACTGACACCCACGAGGCTGCTGGGGTTGGTCGTCCTTTGGTTCTCCTTTTTAGTAACTTCTCAGCCAAGTGGCTCAGCGCTGGGCTCTAAGACTCAGGTGTCTTCAGGAGGGGGTACAAGCCGTGGAAGAGGCGCCTGGCACTTGTCATGAGGAGGATTTAAAGCCTGTGCTTTTGGGAGAGATATAGGTGCTGCAGCTCATGATTGATACACACTTTAAGCTTGTGTTTACAGTCACGTAACTTGTTTTGAGTTTGGCACTTAGCACATTTTTAGAAGTCATTTATTTTCTTCTACCCAGTTTGTCTGGCCTTTCAGACAACTTGCATTATGCTAATGTAATTAATACACATTCTAAAAAGCAGAATTGCAGCAGTTTATTTCAAGGCTGTCTACTTGGCTTTTTTTTTCTTTCTCTTCGCCATGCTGCTTCTCAGCATTTCACAACTACTGCTAAAAGAGTCGTCTTTTCTGCAGTTCTTTCTGGCATGGAAGGTCCTTCCTATATTTCTCTGCCTCATTGACTCTCCATCTCATTTAAAAATCTTTGCTGAAAATACATCTTTTTCCCCTTGCATGACCCTCATAATTTTTATCTCTCTCTGATGTTATTTTAGTATGTAATTTTACTTTTAAACTAGCTGATGGTCCTTCATTTGAGAAAGGGCAATCAATAAATTATGTGCTGATTGTGGTTATTCTTCATCATATTTTTGTATTTCGTTGTCCCAGCTGTAACAGTTGATATATGTTTTTGTTGCACTTTTTCACATTCTTTAGGGTATCATTACTCTTGCCTTTTAAAATTTGATAGAAAATTCTTTTTTCCATCATGAAAGAGTGATAATGAAAGAATGCATCTCCTCCTGCTAAATATCATCTGTATCACTTAATGGCCTTGCTGAAGAAACAAGTTTGAGCAAAGTTAGACATGACTTGAGCATCTTCAGTGGTTCCAATCCAGCAATTTCTGAAAAAAAGGGCAGTATCACCTTATTGACTAGGGCATGTCATTAGGCAGTCAAAAACAAATACAAAGACTACCTTGCAGTCTGAAAATGTGCATTATGTGAAGCCGACAGCATAAATATGTTTTATTATTATTATTATTATTTCATAATTTTGGTAAATGGTTTAATTAATGAATATCTCACTGACTAATGCTGTGCCTGCAGGATTTCCAATTAATGTGTTACTGGCAGACTGTTGGAGATCCTAAAACTTTCAAACTAACTGTGAATTTTGTAAATGTAATACAGCAAGGGCTTGATATGATAAAATTTCAAAGTCCTTAGCCAACTAAAAGGGCAGCTCTTACAGCTATAAAGATTATTTATGAACTTTTAAATGTACTCACCAGTACAATGTATTGTGAAACATGCCAGTATATCCAAAGTAGCTCTAATCATGCCAGATAATTTAGTAACAAATAATCAATGCCAGTCTGCTTTGGCAAGAAACCTCGTATGCAACAGACTCTTGCTTCAAAGATTTATTTTCTGGATAAATAAGAATTGTCATGTTATAATTTGCTGCATGCAAAGCTCTTTCTTAGTGTTGGTCCCCGTAGTAGCATTCTCCCCCAAATTGCTAAGAACTCTCTCTGGAGTGAGTGATTTACTTGTGGTGGTGAAGTTTTGCACAATTCCTGGGCTTTGTGCTGTCAAAATTCCTCTCCTGAAGTCTCTCCAAGCTGGTGTTAATATTGTTTGCAGCCTCTTAAAAGTGGGTAGCCAAAGTATTTATTTGAATGCTTATTTTTATTAAACTAGACAGCATTATTACTGCCACAGATTAAAGACCTGTAATGTGTCTTTAATATTGTTATTAGATGTTAATGTCTTAGGATAGCGCTCTGACAATGAAATAGTTCCCATTTACTTTTCACCATAATGAATCCTAATGTGTCGAGGGACAATAGGCATCTTTGCCTCCTGTTCACCTTGGCCAAATAGGAAAGACAAGAACGGAAGACAACAATTAGTCATCTGTAAGTGAATGAAACTGGAAGCTATGAGCAAAGGCACCTGAATTTGAGTCAGACAGATCTCCCTCATTTTTCTGTTTTTCCTAAATAAAATAAGAACAGACAGTAAGTTGTCCAGTTTCCAAGATTTCTAGTGGGAGTTATTCATAATAGATCTGTTATTTCTACTGTGGTTTACAGTATCATTTCATCTCATTATTGGGGATGTTTTGCTCATTGTATTATAAGCTCTTTCAGGAAGGGAAAAAAAATCATTTCCTGGACAGAGTTTGTTTTCTGCGCTTAGCACTAGAAACTAGATAGGTTTGTTCAAGAAAAAAACATTTACCACTCTGGACAAAATTAAAACGATGCCATCTTGAGTAAATCTGAGTACCTATTGCAGGTGTGATAGAACAAAATCTCCTCTTCTTAGTGTGCATATAGAAATGCATTTGCATTTATCCATGGTATACACTCTTTTTGAACCCCCTTTGGAGTGCCTTAAATATAGTTCATAGAATCATAGAGTGCTTAAGGTTGGAAGGGACCTCTAGAGATCATCCAGTCCAGCCCCCTGCACATGCAGGGTCACCTAGAGCACGTGGCACAGGACTGCGTCCAAGCAGGTTTGGAAGATCTCCAGAGAAGGAGACTCCACAACCTCTCTGGGCAGCCTGTTCCAGTGCTCTGGCACCTTTGCTGTCAAGAAATTTTTCCTTAAGTTTCTGTGGAACTTTTGGTGTTTCAGTTTCTGGCCATTTCCTCTAGTTCTGTCGGTGGCCACCACTGAAAAGAGGCCAGCACCATCCTCCTCACTGCCTCCCTTGAGGTACTTCTAGACACTGCTCAGGTCCCCTCTCAGCCTTCTCCTCTCCATGCTGAACAGGCCCAGCTCCCTCAGCCTCTCCTCATAGGGCAGATGTTCCAGGCCCCTGATCATCCTTGTAGCCCTGTGCTGGACTCTCTCCAGCAGCTCCACATGCCTCTTGTACTGTGGAGCCCAGAACTGGACACAATACTCCAGATGCGGCCTCACCAGGGCTGAGTAGAGGGGCAGGATCACCTCCCTCGACCTGCTGGAGACGCTCTTCTTAACTCACCCCACGATCCCATTGGCCTTCTTGTATCTCATTAGTGCAGTTTTGAGTGCTGCTGAGTCTGAAATATTCCACAGATCTGATGCAGTCTCTATCTAGACAGGCATGTAACAACTGCGAGTGTTTCTGTCTTCAGTGTCACAATTTCTTCCAATGATAAATAAGCAGAATATAGCACCATATGTTTTACTAGTTTATACATTTTTAACAGAGAACAGTTCTAAGGGATATTTTAATCACAGAGATAGTTACCCAATTTTATTTTAATTAAGTACTTTTGTCTGTTATGCTACCCAGTGCAAATGCAACAGGAGCACAGTACATCTCTGTCTACCCTGGTCTCCTGCTGCAATGAGATTCCCATTGGAATGGTAACAGCGATGACTTTTTAATTTTAGAAGCAGGTATCTTGAAACTTTGGGGCTTGTCAGCAGAACAATTACAAGACTGATCAGATAACTTCGTTTATTACACGTCCAAAACATTTCTAGAATATTATACTAATTATTTTAGTACTGGTATTTTTATGTCATTCATTACAAAAATTACATATATGTCATGTATAGAAACAGTCTTTTTTGAATCCCAGGTTCTTTCTTCAGAAGCTTCAGCATGGATTCACCAAGGGGAAATCTTGCTTGATTAACCTGATAGCCTTCTATGATGAAATGACCGGCTGGATAGACGAGGGGAGAGCGGTGGATGTCGTCTATGTCGACTTCACCAAGGCTTTTGACACCGTCCCTCACAACATCCTCCTGGGCAAGCTCCGGAAGTGTGGGATAGATGAGTGGACAGTGAGATGGATTAGGAACTGGCTGGATGGCAGGGCCCAGAGAGTGGTGATCAGCGGTGCAGAGTCTAGTTGGAGGCCTGTGGCTAGTGGGGTCCCCCAGGGGTCAGGCCTTGGTCCAGTCCTGTTCAATTTATTCATCAATGACCTGGATGAAGGCACAGAGTGCTCCCTCAGCAAGTTTGCTGATGATACCAAACTGGGAGGAGTAGCCGATACCCCAGAGGGCTGCGCTGCCATCCAGAGGGACCTGGACAGACTGGACAACTGGGCGGTGAAAAACCTCATGCAATTCAACAAGGCCAAGTGCAAGGTCCTGCACCTGGGGAGGAATAACCCCAGACACCAGCACAGGCTGGGGACTGACCTTCTGGAGAGCAGCTCTGCAGAGAAAGACCTGGGTGTCATGGTGGACGACAAGTTGACCATGAGGCAGCAGTGTGCCCTTGTGGCCAAGAAGGCCAATGGGATCCTGGGGTGCGTTAAGAAGAGCGTCTCCAGCAGGTCGAGGGAGGTGATCCTGCCCCTCTACTCAGCCCTGGTGAGGCCGCATCTGGAGTATTGTGTCCAGTTCTGGGCTCCACAGTACAAGAGGGATGTGGAGCTGCTGGAGAGAGTCCAGTGCAGGGCTGCAAGGATGATCAGGGGCCTGGAACATCTGCCCTATGAGGAGAGGCTGAGGGAGCTGGGCCTGTTCAGCCTGGAGAAGAGAAGGCTGAGAGGGGACCTGAGCAGTGTCTAGAAGTACCTCAAGGGAGGCAGTGAGGAGGATGGTGCTGGCCTCTTTTCAGTGGTGGCCACCGACAGAACTAGAGGAAATGGCCAGAAACTGAAACACCAAAAGTTCCACAGAAACTTAAGGAAAAATTTCTTGACAGCAAAGGTGCCAGAGCACTGGAACAGGCTGCCCAGAGAGGTTGTGGAGTCTCCTTCTCTGGAGATCTTCCAAACCCGCTTGGACGCAGTCCTGTGCCACGTGCTCTAGGTGACCCTGCGTGTGCAGGGGGCTGGACTGGATGATCTCTAGAGGTCCCTTCCAACCTTAAGCATTCTATGATTCTATGATTCTATGAACAACAAATTTCAAAGTTCAATCTGCAGCTCAACCTATGACTTCTTCTGGAAATGCAGAGATGAAGAAGTAGGTTTTTATCTCTCTGCACTTAGAGTTGCTGCAAGACTTGTGGTGCTGACGGCTCGAGGTGTTTAGCGCTGTGTTTGCATCCCCGAGCAAAAGATGACCAGAGCAGCCAGTGTCCTGCTCTGGAAACACAGAGTTACCAGCGGGGGTGCCGGGGCTCTGGGGATGGGGCAGGGGAGTAAAAGCGCCCCTGGATTGGCGCGTTGTGCTCGTCCTTATGCTCCTGCACGTGTGGCCCCGCAGCCGCAGTGCCCTCCTCCCCGCTTCTGCTCTGCTGCTCTTCTGCTGCCCGCGTCCTCGCCAAGAGGGAGCTCAACCTGCCTCCCCCAGCATGAGGGGTCTGTGAGCGGGGGTTCTCCTTACAGCCAGGGCCTGGTTTGCTTCCACGGGTTCCATCCTCAGCCTGTTTTCAACATTTTCTGTCTTTGAAAATGACATATTTTAATACTTGGCTGAAAAGCTGCAGTAGGGTGGCATGTGAGTGAGGAGGTTCCAGGATGGCAGGAGTTGCAAGCCTTTCTGTGGCTGTAAACAGAAAGCAGTGAGGTGCTGAGAAACAAGAAAAGCCTTGGTTGTGATCGATGGCAGGACCTTGCAGCTGTGTTTGGTGCATAAAAGGGGGTATAAACTTGTAGTATTTGAGAACTACGTGGTTAAAATATTGCCGAGTGCAGGTGTGGGAATCAGATCCAAGTTTATTGGGTTTTCTAGTCTCTAGTCTCCAGGTGGGTTCAGCAAATCATGTGTATTGCTTCAGTAGCAGAAATGTGGTAGGTAAAGAAATAAATAATATGTAAAGGAATGATAAACCATGTTATCTTTTTAAAGGAAGAAATGCCTCTGCTGTTTTCGTTTTTTGAGAGATGAACAGTGTAAAGACCGAATGGATGAATGAATGAATTACTGCTCCGTGTGGTTGGATTTGTGGCTACATGTTGGAGAGCAAATTGCTTAGGCTTCTTGTGCCTTTGTGTTTTTCAGTTTTAAGTGGCCCTTGAGAAAGGCATTGTGCTGAGTAGAGAAGTATATGGGAAAACTCTTCCTTCCCTAGGTTACTTTTAGGGTTTGTGGTCACATACCTCTCTTTTGATGATGATAAATACCCAACTTTACGTCTTGGGAATTTCTCAGCTCTTGATCAGTGGTTTATTAATATAATAATTTCAAACTGTTATCAGGCAGTTCTTTCTTTGTTTATATACTGTTCCTAAGGCCCAATGTTTGTGTAACACAGAAACAGTAGTGTATTGCAGTATAAAATGTATGTGTGTTTTTAGCTGTGTGATACACCTGCCAGTCCTAGGCAGAGGAGAAGTGAGGGTCTCTCAACTAACTCAACTCTGTACTCAACTCTGTTGTTGAGTAACTCGGCTGTTACTAGTTGTCCCATTGGCGAGGACTGTTGCAGGGTCGGGGAGCGTGTGGTTCTGCAGAGGTGCTCACAGTCCTCGCTATTACGGGGACGTCCGGACAGAGAATGTTCTCAGTGACTCCTAAGGGTTTATTTAAGTGAATTAATGCAACTAAAGGCTTGTCTGCAGGACCAGGCAGAGGAGGCCTGCTGCAGGAGGCAGCTGACAGTTGTATTGTTATTAATTATTAATAGTGAATAGTTGAAAAAAACCTGTTTTTTCTTCTTCTTCTTTTTTTTTTTTTTTACATTTCAACCCACTCTTTCTTCCACTCAGGGCCTACACTTTCTTATCAGGGCTCTTTACTTTGTAAACTGTTGTGAAAATTTTTTGCACTGTATGTATTACATGTTTTTTCCATATTAAGAACTCCAGGATAAGCGAATTTCGACAGTGCTCTGTGAACACAGAGCTCTCAGTTTACTGTTATGATAGTATCTAAGAAAATGAAGAGCCTATCAATGACTTGAAGGATAAATCATTGCACTCTTTGTAGTTCTGGGACCTTCATGAGGGATTCTCTGCTTAGAAGATGAGAACTATCCGTTGTTACGATCAAGAAGATACATGTTTACCTTGACATTGAATACTTATGATTACATTAGTATGTATATTGGTGCATGCAGCACTACCTGAGTATTTAAATTGAATTGAAGCATTTCAAGTGGCCTAGGTATCTGGAAAGAATCGTGATATATCTTAAGTAGTTTACTTTTAATGCAGTGATTATGGTGTTTTCTTTGTGAGTTGCTACCTCTAAATTAATAGTTACCAAACAGGTAAGCTGCAGCCGGGCAGGGAAGGACTGGCTGTCGCTGCTGTTTAACAGGGATTGATGAAGCTCTTTTAAACTTTTGACTGTGTAGCCTAGGAAGTTTTTTTTACAGTTTTAACAGTGTTTTTATTGTGTAAATAAAATTAGTATTTTCTAACATTTTCTAGCAATAATTTAAGCATATTGCTTTAATTTCTGTTATCTCTTTGCTTAATTAACTGAATTTTCTTGTCAGAGATCACCATTATTACTGAAGAGTTTGAGAAAAATAATTTTCCCATTGTAATCCATGTCTACCTTATTACAGTTTAGTTACCAAATTTTGAGGTTCACAGTATTTTAGAAGGATTAAGATGAAACACCTATGGGCTCAGTGCTTTGTTGTATCTGAATAATCCAGTGGCTTTTCTCAGTCCTCATTTTTCTCAATAACCTGCATTTTCCACTAAAAATTCCTACTAGCAATATCAGTGGTCCTGATGTAACATCACTAGTGGATACCTAATCTTAAATTTGTTTATGATGAGGAAAATCTAAGCATAAATCTTTTCTGGCACTGGCAGTAATAGGCAACTTCAACCAGTCTTCATTCTGTTGAGAAAAATCTAGCCAAATACTTCAGAAAGGAGAAGTTTTTCCAAACTTCAGCACATGTTGGAGTATTACTGAACTATTGAAACCCCAGGACTTGCCCCGATTCATTTTAGTCATGATATCACCCAAAGTTGAAGTATTTTATAAAGCTAAACAATGCCAAATGCATTTGGCTGAGATCAAAAGCCAAATCTATTTGTTCCCTTTCATCTTCAGTGTTCCATTTCCTCGGAGTATGACCTTAGTCAAACATCTATTAAAGTTCGCTTTTGATCTCACTCCCTTTTTTAGAAAAAAAGAAAAAAAAGTCAATCTTGAAAATTTTCTTCCAGAGACAATCACACTATTGTGTTTTAATGTTCCCGTAGTGTGTGAGTAAATAGGATTCTCTGATGTATGTGATAGGACGCGGGTTAAATGGGACAATCATTTTTGTGTCGGAGACAAGAATCAAAAGGCAGCATTCTTCAGGAGCTCTTAACTGGAAAAATCCCCCCGGGTCAGGGGAAACATGTTAACTGGTCAGCGTGCTACTTTTTGTGGTCCTTTGATGAAAATGCCTTGTAATTTGATAACAGGTAGCTGTTCATTTGTAATACGATTTTCTCTTCACCAGTCAAAGCTGCCTAGTGATTAATCAACAGAAAGGTTAATTTTCTTCTCAAGTATGAGAAGTTTAGGAGCTTTTTGAAAGAAACGGGGACAGATGGGATTGTGGATATTATGTCTTTTATTTCCTGCATACAATTATACAGCTATTCCTTGGTCATCTGTAAATTCCTACCGATCAGGGCAGCCGAAATGTCTCAGTTTCACTGCTCATACAGGGGAAGTGAATGAGTAGTTGTATCAAAATACCTAACGGGTCATATATAGAGAAATAAAATTACTGAAAGATTTGTATTTACATAGTATATTGATTTGAGGAATGGTCAGTTGTTAACTGATTCTTAATAACTTTCCTATTAAACCCCTAGTGCAGTGTGACTGCATTGGAAGCCTCAATTAAAGGATTGAGCCATTGATTGCCAAAAACGTTATTTATAAAAGCAGTGCCAATAGGAGAAGCAAAATGTATCTTTTTAATTGTTGAATTAAAAGAGTAATAGCATATTATTTAACTAGAATCTACCCTGAACTAAGTTAGAATCTGATCTTAATGGAAACAGTTTGAATATTACCCAGATGTGCTTATAATAATATACAATACTCATATATCAATGTGATAGTTAAAGTAGGCTTAAATTTCTCAGCTCTGAAAAGATAAGCACCATCACTAGCAATCAATGATTTGATCTTTCCAAATGAATTTAAGGCGCTTACAGCTCTTTTGGTGGTGTATTTTCAGACATAGTTCGTAATGAAATTATTCCACCTGGATTTGCTAAATGTTGAGAGTATTCCATTTTAGTCCAACAGAATCCAACAGAATATGTTTTTGTGGATTATACCTTCAGTGTATTGTGTCCTTCATGATTTTGAAGGAAGCATTTTTAGTGCTCTGCTTTTGAAGTAGGATGGGGTATGTTGTTAACACCAAGGTGGTGTTCTCGGGGTTACTCCGCTGGCTCTTTAAATTCCCTTCTCAAATGCAGAGGCTGATCTTTGTGGCCTTTTGAACAACACCTTTGTGGTTCTTGGCTGAACTTACAGTCCGGTCTCAGGTGTGGCCACAGGTCCAGAGATGTGCAGCAGTGAACTAATACTTATTGGAAATAATACTTATTTTACAATTGAGGATGCTAATCTCCAAGATGGCACGAGAAAATTAAAATGGTCTGTCTATAAATTCGGTGCTGCATCATCTTTAGCTCTTCTTCACAGTGAAGTAAAATTGTGCTGCCGCTGTTACAGTCTGCAATGGTGAGAAAGGAAATTTACGTCTCTTCACTTGCGAAGTGAGTGCTCAGAAATTCTACACTGCTTTCCTGAAAAAGGTGGCAAATCATATTAAAGATTACAATCTTAATGCTAAGGAGAGACTGAGGAGTAAGTACAATGATATTAAAGGGAATGAGTGACTTATTACATAATGAAGAGTGTGGAAATATTTAGTGACATAGTATTATAAGAAGATGGACCTGCTGTGCTGATGCAGACTCATGAGTAAAGATCACTAGCGTTTAAGGATCTGCAAGGGCAAAGGGAGTATTTGCATAATTTTAGATTATCGAGTGTTTCAGCTCGCTGACTAGATTATGCCTGTCCTTCTAGAGGCTGCATTTGGCTTGGAGGCTGCAAGTTAATTCAGCTTGACCAATAAGTAGAGACATGTCTTTTAAGATTTAAACAAAATGATGCATTTCATCTTCTATGTGCAATTTTTATTCACAAGCTCGAACAAGGAAACAAGCTCCCTATCAGTTTGTCAACTTTAAAAATGTTCTTTATGTTCCATAGCATAGAGTGAAAATAGCTATTTTGGCATAACTCTGTAAACAAAGAAGGTATTAGCCAATTGGGACTAAATTATTTGTCTTCTGTGTTATTTTATAGGTAATTGTGCATGAATAAGTTTCAGCAAATCTATATTACAGTAGTAATGGGAAAATCAGAACAATCAGAAGCAGAAAATGCTAGATTTAAGGTACACATTCATCTGTAAGTCTGTTCCAAGCATCGTTTGCTTGTGAGATCAGTAGCCATTAATTTATGGCCCCGAGGAGAATCCTGTTCTTGGCCTTTCTTCATGTCTTTCCTCTTCTCTTCCTGTGCTGCCTGCTCGTTTCCAGGAACCTGCTCCTTGTGCTTGGCTCCTCCAAGGAACAGACGCGGGTTGTGTCCCAGGCTGCTTGCAGGAGACCACGCGAGGCTGCTTCCTTGTGAACTGAAGACTTTTCATTTCCTTCTTCCCTCTGTTAAAAAATCAGAACCATGATCAAAATAGACATTATTTTTGTAGGAATTCTTTTTTTCACTAGACATTGGCAAGAGAAAAAGTTAAAAAAACTCTAAATATATTATGGTGGTATAAACATAACTATGTTAAATATAGTTATATCCACACTGTGTGCTTCTTCCTCTTTTTCCTCTGCAGTCTTAGCAATTCACATATCCATCACTACTTGATGGAAGGTGCCAAAGCAGCAGTGAATCTTTTCACCGTAGGACGTGTTTGAGCAGCTGTCGGTGCTTGACCTGCTCATTCGTGTCCCAGAGGCTGCCTAGAAAGCCAGTCCGTTTGCAAATTGAGTTAGATTGCTGAGTGTGCTGTGCTGAAACCAAAGTAAACAAATGTAAAATATTTCATTTTCTTTTTAGTTAGTGTTACTAGTAAAGGGGTACGTGGCGTGACACACCACTAGTGAAAAGTCATAACGAAAGTGTAGTTAAAATCATCCTTTATTGCTTTACCAGCTCAACAAATACCATCCCCAAATATATTTCCTGTGAATTGACTGTAGTATTCTAATGATCTGAAAGCTCTTATGTTTCATTCCCCCTCAACAGCCAGAATTGGAATGTCCTTGTAGGTCTCAGAAGAATATTCCATGAATTTATGTTCCTAAGCGATGCTGCTTTGGAACTTCCTTCTTTGGAGCCTGGATTGGCTGAATGCCGTCTGGGGAAGCGTGCATGGGCTCCCTCTCTGCTTAGGTTGTTGTGCTTCAAATAGACATAAGGTTGTTGAGCACTTTAGGAAGTGCCAGTGGATTTCTCCGCCTTGTCTAAGCGTAGCATTAGCTACTGTTTGTTACCACAGCATCAAGTTTCTATTTTTGGTGGAGGTCTTAGAAAAGTTGCTTATGTGGAAGAAATGCTGTGTTAGGAGAAGGTTCTACCAAGCTGCACAAGTGAAACTGTCTGGCTTAAATTTTCCCACTTGGGCTGGCACTGGCTGCCATCTCAACTGACAGGCTCTTTCCAGTGATTTTGGCAGGAAGAAACTAGTCCCTGTGAACATTCACACTCTGATTATAGATTGATTTCAGGGGTATTGCCCTAAGATTGCAGAATTGCAAAGGCTATCAGGAAGGCAGAATTTTGTCCTTGGCTGAATACTTTGTCTAGCAACTTAAACCAGTTGCAATACTTGGTGCAGTTCCTTAAATGCAAATCGTTTTCCCTCCTTCTCAACAGTGCTCACCGTAGTAGCAATGTGATGAGCTCACCACTAAACATGGGCCAAAGGACCACTGTTTCCTTCAAGTTCCTCTCATAACTGGTCGTTGTAGGTCCAGCCTCATATCTATGGGGAAACAGTTCATTATCATAGTGCTTTTGCTTTTGATTTGAAAAGAAAATAACACAAGAGGTGGCTACCTCGCTGCTGCTGTTCATAGCTGGGGAGTAATCACATGAAATTAATATTAATACTTGCTTGGTTTCGGTGGAACAAACAGTTCAGCAAAGCTGAGGAAAGATCAGAGTAACGTTTCTTCCTTGTAACACTTCAGCTTCTGGGAGGATTTGTGAAGAGATCGGTAAAATAGGATTCTCAGGAGGACTTTGTCACATTGATCCAGCTGAAGTGAACAGAGCACTTTAAAACCCAGTCGCTGGCAGCTGTGCTGAGAACCAGGGACCTTGGCAGGATATTAAGGTTTGATCTGAAATACTGTAGTACAGTGAATTCATGGAACTCGGTATTCACTTAAAATATCGAGTGTTTCAAGGATTTTAAATTGTGATTGGAGATAAGTGGGACATAGCTGAGCTGTGCCATCAGATACAAAGAGATACTTGTATGGTATTTTCCAATCACAAGGAAGAAGTAGCTTAAAATCACTCACAAAGATATCGATATTCTCGGGAGGCCTTCCAGCCCAATTAATTTTACAAACACCAGAGATTTGTGCCAACTCCAGATAAGCTTTCAGACTTTCTGGTACTTAACGAAAAGGATCTTCAAAAACTTTAGCAATTTCCCCATCATTACAGCTTATGGAGAAGGGCTTTAAAACTGCAGAAATCAATTTAATAGAAAAGGAATAAACATGAAGAAAAAAAATAGTAATAATTCATTCTAATTTTGGATGAGAGTACTAGCACCATGACAGAGATGCACAATGATACTGAAGCGACAGATCATTAAAGATGAGTATGAGGACTATTAGGAGGTAATGTATGAATTACATAATCATAGGTCCTCAGGAATCCTGAAGTGTTCTAGGATGGGTAACTAGGTCCTGAAATCAAAGGCAAACACAGTGACTTATGAAGCCCCTGAGAAGATCTGACTGGGGCCATTAAAGCCAGTTGGTGCAGGCAGGGCCCGGGTGTCTGAGTCGTTTTAAATGTGTTTTGGGTAAGTCTGAACCTGCACATCTGGGACACCTCCCCAGGCGACCGCGTTGCCACCATCGTCATGTCCTTTGGTGCGGGGCAGGTGGCCGATGTTCCCCATGTTCCCCACGCAGGTTGAGGCCGAAGGCAGCCCTTCCTTCCCGGGCAGGTGACAGCACCTTCGTACCCTCTCCTGTGGCTCCTGAATGTTCAGTGCTTTGAGGTTAACTGTTTCACCTATAAGTAGGATTTATTTTTGTATATTGCTGTGGAGGAAGTAATTTAACACATTCCTAGTTTAGTTTTTAGTTTTTAAAATCCTCATCTCAAAGAATTGCAATCTTTAGTCCATTGCAACACCACTGTAAGCTGATAGTTTGAGAATGTGGATGGTTATGAGCATTAGTGTGACTCATCTCTGCCTGCCCTAGTGAAAACTGAGTCCTAATTAATAAATTTATCATTCTGTTTATGTATGAAGACACACTTTTAAGTGTGTCAAATGGAGTTAGTCTAAGGAATTTTATGTTGAAAATTTTAAATAGCATCATTAAAATTGCATTGAACAGGCCTACAAGAGCATCCAGTGTATCTATATGAAGTATGATGTTTTCAACAATAATTCAGTGGCTAAGTCTGTCTTCCTTATGCTTCCATCTTCTGTAACCTGTAGATCAAAAGTGGGATGGTCAGTCAATCAAATATACAGAAGGTAAAGGTCACTACAGTGCAGAATACTAAAAGTATTAAGCATTACAGTCTTGACAAATCATTCTCAGGGCATAGATTGTAAAAAAGAGCAGAAAATGTCACGAAATTAATCAATTCTCATGAGACACAGTGTAAGTATGAAGGAAAAAATAGTGTAACCCTCTCAGAGCTCTCTGTAGTCCTGATTTTTCTGTTTTCCTTCTGTTTCCCTGCAGTTTTAATTGTCATAAGATAAAGGCTATATTTTCTTCTGTATGAAGCTATCTGTAAATATTTATAGATTGCTGGTCTTGCTGGTATCTGTTTGAACATGTGGTCATTTTAACATGTAGGCATTAAAATTTATGACCATCACTACACACACGAGCACAAAACAAAGAAGTTGAAGAACAAGTGATCTGGAATGAAAATTCTTACAAAATGATGCAAGATCGGGACAGAGAGGGGACGAAGGCAGAAAAGATCCCAACTGGAAAGTAAATTTTCCACATATTTTACGGTGAACCCCCAAATTTGTTGGTGTCAAGACTTTTGCTACTGCCTAAATATCTGTAAATCTAGAGAATGGCAGCCTGTTACTGCCTTATTCCACTTAGTGGTAGGGGCCTTGGCATGTAAAACCTTCAATCTTGTGATCTGTGCAAAGTGGTATTTTAAAATTAAAACAGGTTGAGCAAGCACACTGTATGAAGAGAGAATTCCTAGGATTTTGAAATCACCTCCTCCGAGAATGAGAAACATTTGTGCAACCATAATTCTGATTCGCCTGGACATTTGGTAAAGTCTTTAAATTCCAATATCCCCCGCTCCTTTTTCCCCAGCACTACTGTCTGCTTGATGATAGAGAATCGATTGACCTGTGGTTGGATCAGGGCTGTGTGATGAAGAGGCCCATGTAGGCCTGGGCCTATCCAGCTGCGGCAGAGGCCGGGGAGGGAAGATGCAGGGGCTGCACAAAGGCCACGAGCAAGGTCTCCCATGCAGAGGCTGCATGGCAATTCATTGCAGAAGAAAGGTAGTTTAGCTTGTCCGGGAAGGATTAATTCCCAGCAATTCCTGACAAATATGCCTAGTATTTATATTTCATTTATATCCCTTAGCGATGTTCTTCTTTTGACATAATATAGTTTACGATAGTTTCTGAGATGTTTTGCCTACAGCAATCTTCAGTAGTCTCTGAAATCTCATTAAGAGAAAGGGTTTAGCAAATTAGTCTTTATTTTTGATTTCATTTTGTGCATTTAATGGGATATTCTGTATATCTACTTTCAATTTTTTTTACTGTAAAAGTAAATTTTCTCTGTTGTCTGGGGGGTTTCCTGCTGCAAAATGAGAGATAAAACATGCATGTATTGAAAATGTGGTTGTAATACCAGGACAGCTACTCTGCTGGTATCAGAACTCATGAAATAAGCTCAGCTTTTGTAGTACATTTCTTGGTTATCGACTACATTTCAGCCTGGCAATGTCAAATGGGTTAACATGGATTTCAAAATCCGTGTTAGGCTCCAAAGTGTCCTCCCAGGACTTTGGGTGGGTACTCAAGCAATTTAGCCCTTGACAAAGCTTCGTGCTGCTGCGGTTGCTCTCACATCCCATCCTGGGCCTGCAGTGGCCAATTACTCATCACGTTCAGTTCTCACCGTTGCTCCACTGTTTCCTGGTGATGGATTTTTCCGACCTGTCTGTAATGGTTGCAGGATGCCCATGCGCAGCCATTGCAAGCAGAACTGGCAAAGAGTCAAAACTTCCTAGAGCTTCTAACTGAGTCAGTTTGAACAAGTGGAAGAAGGGTGCAATAATCAGGCCTGCATGTTTTGATGTGTCACAAAAAGTTCTTAACGCTTGGACTCTGTTAAAGTTCTTCATCAGGATTTCGGTTTAACTGTCATTCACGTTAGTAGATAGATTTTACCTCTGATAATCACTAAATAAGGACGATTCACTTCAGCTACAGAGAAGTTTTCGCGTTCTAATAATAAATTCTGAAAATAATTCTTGCAGGCATTCTGAAACCTTGAAGCGCATTGCGTGTTTATTATTCTACGTATTTTTATTGAAGAAAATAGGGAAGAAAGCACATCCTTTCAGTATTCAAAGGCCTAATTTATTGGATGTTTAGAAATTGTTTTCACTGTTTGCAATATGGTATCTCACATTAACATTTCATACTACCAGATGTTTCATTATTCCTGTTTTAGCACATCATACTTGACCCATAGCAGCTTTGAATGCAAATAACAAACAAGCTGATGCACAATGCTTGACTGTTAAACTAAAATAATATGGCAAGGCTAAACTGGTTTTCATTTTTTGCTTTTGAATATTATTAATTGCAATGTGTTGACTGTTAATTTAATTAAATGCTTTGTTTTAATATAAGCCCATACTTCAGTTCACTGACTCACCGTTTCATTTAATTAATTGCAAACCTCAAGATTTGATTACTCGTAGTTCTCCCTTTGTTAATTTACTCGTTCACGGTTTTGACAGAAAAGCTTTCAAACTAATATGGAGGAGGGGCACAGTCTTGACTAATTAGGAAACCGAAAAAATAGCTGTAGTTTGGGTTCAAGATTAGCTTGATACCAAGAGTCACCTTAAAATACTAAAATAGACTCGGAGGACTGACTTGGTGCTTGTATTTACGGATCGCGCTGGATTTTGTGCGCTCTCTGGTGTCCCCCGCCCCGGGCGCTGCAGCCGCTCGGTGTCCGCGGGGCGGACGGTGTCGGCGGGGGCCGCTCCTCGTGAGGGAGACGCTGCAGCCCTCGTGTCTCCCACGGCCCTGGCGGCTTCCCGGGGCGCTGCGGCCTGCCGCGCTGCGTGGAACGGAGGAAACGGGCCTAGGTTACGGCTTGAATTTAAGACCCACACAGTTTCAGAAACTCCCTTGGTTTCAGCTTAAGTGTCAGTGTGCTGGTGTCTGCCTCCTGCCAGGTTTATTTCTGGGCTAAATTACTGTGTTGTCTCGTAGAGTTGTGCAGAAAGGGAGAGTACCCAGTCCCTGGCAGAACCTAAATTACAGAATGAAGAGACAATGCTCTTCTTTTTGCTTTGTTTTTTGAAAGGTTGTAAAGGCTGGGTGTGTTTGACAGTAAGTGTAATGTAGTTTATTTCCTGGGTGTTTAGTGATTGATAACAGCTGGAGAAAGGTAGTTGAAGGAAGAGAATTTAAAGTGTAAATGGAGAGAAAAAGCTGAATGCTTTGCAGTATGTAATCCTTGTGCTTTTCTTTTCATAGGTGAAAGTAGAGGGATAGAAGTACACTTAGCAGCATTTCCCTAGTGCATTTTCAAAGCAAGGTACTCTAAGTAAGACTTTTTTTTGCTGATAATGATGAAAATGATTCCGTTCTTTGTAGGTGTTTAGGTAAGTCAGTTGAAGAGCAGCCCCCTTGCCACAGCTAGCCAGAGCTGAGTCAGTTATAGAAAAGAGTTTTATTATAGGTTGATGGCCTCTGCAATATCCTTAATTGAAGATTAGGACAATGTGTGACTTGCTCTACATTTTCTTCAATCATTTCAGTCTGCTGCTCTCCCTTACTGCTGACACCATTTATTTTAACCTCAATTTTAGTAGCTTTCAGATATTTTGAGGCATTAATACAGTATATTTCAGTTGGCTCCTACAGTCAGATTTTGGGGCTCATGGTATTATCCCAGCTCAAACAACAAATAATATAGACTGGAGGATACCTGCAGGGGAGTGTAAAGGTAGCACTGGAGGTAGCATTATTTGCTTCACCTTTATGCCTGTCCACTCGGGATGCCCAGGCTGTAGTGCTTCCTACATCAGGTAAAGCACCCTTTGCTTTATCTGCTTTATGCTTTTAATGCTGCAGTGGAGTTCCTTTGGTGTGGCAGATGGCACGACATCGACTTCTGATACATCAGTGTTTGGCTGTTGTCCTTACGGCAGCTGTGTCTGGTTAGGGAGCTCCAAAATGCCTGACAATAATTGCATTTAATTTCAGCAGGCTGCGTTGTGGTGACTTTGGAGCTCTGTTTATTCCATTCTGTTTCTTCCTCCATACATTTTCTGCCTGGTTCAACAACTGTGTAGTGGAAGCTGCTTTTCTTTGCGGCCCTACATAATGCTGAGCCTTCACTTTGCACTTAAAACAGATGTCTGAAATTGCTTTCCATTCTCTGCTTAAGTCTTTATGAATAAGTTCTCTGCTGTTTTGTCACTTAGAATATCAAGAGCAGGTATAAATATTGAGCCAGATGCAAATTATTGAGAGACTGGCTCATCCTTACATATTTGGGTACCTAAATACTGTGATAAAAAACTCCATATTCAAACTCTTTATCTTTTGTAACCTTTAATATAAAAGTAAATTTTTTTAAATGTGTTGGAAATTAAAATAGGATAGGCTGTGAGCGAGTACAAGTTCTGAAAAAAAAGATTTAGTGAAGCATGTATCTCAAAACTTGAAATTGTTTGGAGTAGGAGCAAAATTTAGAAGTTCAGGTAGTCCAGCAAATCACATAGAAAAATCTTACTAATAGTAAATTCTTTAGAAGACTTGTATTGATGCTTCTTTTTTGAAGTTGTGGAAAATAATGTGACATTAACTTAATCTTGCTTCCTTTCTCTGGAAAAAAAGGTGGTGAGTTTATAAAACATTTCATCTGTTCCTGGAAGTTTAGTTCTTAGTTCTTGGGACAATGTGAACATTTAAGGTCTTATCCTGCGATGGATTAGGTGTTAGTGGCATCAGCCAAAGATGCTGAAAGTAGAAGCGAGAACATCAGGATTTGATATTTACTTGATTAATGAAAAACCTGTAGCATTTGCAAAAGAACTTTAAAGGATATTGGAGTAATTTTATTTTTAAATCAGAAATGAGTACTGTTATGGTATAGTGCTCATCTGCATGGTGTGTAAACACTACATGAAAGTTGGTGATGATGTTTTCTGAACTTATTATTGATATGTGTTTAATTTATCTTTAAATAAACAATATAGTCAGTATAGTTTTTCACATGAGTGACAGAACTGTAAAACAAGAGTCTACTTGGAAGAAGAGGTTATTTGTGGTCTGGCCCCAGTGCTTTTGGATTACAGGAGCATGTAGCTCTGGTTTCTATACCTACATATGAGAAAACATGTCACGTCCTTCCCCCTGCCACACAGATGCAGTGAGAGTCCATTGCTTCCTTCCTCAAGTCATGTTAAGTCATATTTTTGAAGCTGGTTATAGAAGCAGCTCGACAAATGTAAATATCAAGTTCATAGCTGCTTTTAAAATAAAACATTTTAATTTAGAATGTGTGACATCATAAGATGTGAAAATTATTATTAGTTCACTTCAATCAGTATCTAATCTCTCAGTAAGCAATACTTTCCAGAAACAGAAGATTATTCAATTCAGTTTTGCTTTATGAAATCTTTGTGTTTATACAACATGCATCACCAACAAGAAATTCTGTCCTTCTGCCAGTGATTTGGTGGAACAGGACATGACATGCCTGACGATGCATTTAGTAAATGGAATATAGTACTGGAATA
This sequence comes from Tinamus guttatus, assembly GCF_059628265.1. NCBI lineage: Eukaryota > Metazoa > Chordata > Aves > Tinamiformes > Tinamidae > Tinamus > Tinamus guttatus. Next base: position 12,460,450 of record NW_028288821.1, on the reverse strand, counting down.
ACCCAAATGACTTTAAAATAAGGAGAATAGAATATAATTGGAATAACAGTATATAATTGAAAAAAAAAATGTGTATTGAATTTATATGACAGTTATTCGCACTGAAAAGAAGTTGCCTAATTTTCATGTTTTTCTGTGTTGTGATATTACATTTTAATTTGCTTGTATTTCTGTCTAGGTCTGACAGCTGCTGCCATGGCAGAGGCTATGAAGTTACAGAAGATGAAACTCATGGCAATGAATAGCCTTCATGGAAGTGGCAGTCAAAATGGAACAGAATCCGAAAATGAAGAACTCAATTCTAATGCAGGTAAGTAATGCTGTGTGTGCAAGCTGAAGGACAGCCTCAACATCTGGTTTTGTGCATGGGAAACAAAATCTAAATCCTGTATACAATTCTTGTGCTCTTTTATTTTTGCAAGCTTTGCTTGTCAGTCATTGATTCGAAATCACTTCACTTAGTGCTTGATTTACCCTCCTAACAGGCATCTACCTTTGTTTTGTTGAGGATTATTTTCATTATGTAAAAACAGAGACATTCTAAACAGCTCTCTAAATACATTCTTAGTCAAAAAAGACTTCTATCTTAAGCGATAAAACTTTTGAGTCTGGAGTTTTCCTGTAAGTTATGGAAAGTTTCCGAAACATCAGGTTGTTGGAACTCATCATGAGCCACCATAGTTCACTGGAGAAAGATAAAGTAGGGAATGCTAAATTACTCTAAGATTTCCAGTATTTTGTTCTTTCCTTGAGTGGATGCTTGCTAACCAGAACTATGGAATAGGGTCGTGATGAGTATTTGTTACAACCGGCCTAGAAGCAAAACCTTGGGACAAAGGCACTGACACTGAACCCATGTTCAGCCTGGTCTGCCATAAACACAGGCAGAGACCTGAACCAAGTCCCCTGAGTCACAGCTGCACGAGAGCAGGGTCCAGAGTTTAAAGCAGAAATGGATCCTTGAAGGGAATATAGGTTTGTTTGTTTGCTTTGTTTTTTTGTTGTTGTTCTCTCTTTTAATCTAAAGACCTTTCCAGGCATATGGAAAAAGTCTTACTGGAATGTTGTGGAGAATCTAGAAAAAGGCAGATGCTTTTTTGCCTCAGAAAGCTGACAGTTATTAGTAACAATTAGGGCAGATCTTTTTAGAATTACCTTCTTTTTTGACATCAACTCTCCTCTTTCAGTAGACTTTTTCTATTTTAGAAGCTCAGGCATCCTTTGTTTCCGTTGCCAGTTGAGAAGCAGAGGGGCTGCCTGGTCCCGCTGGCGTTTGGCGCTCCCGCTGCACGCGCGTGTGTCTGCAAGTCACACACGCGTCTCCAAGGACAAAGCTGCTCCAGCAGTTTGGTTGCTTGCATGGTGTGTAGTGTACATGCATTGTACCATCAAAATGGTAATTTATTAGACCAATAAAGCAGCAGCTGGGAGGTCTTAGACTCATTTTCTAAAGGAATAACTTTGAATTCATGACAAATTATGCACAAAGCAGTCTTTCCAAAAGTGGTATTGCCTATCGCTAATTTTGTGTACTCATCTGTATTGAAGAAATCTGCATCAAACCCTTCCCCAGCTTTCTATTATGTAGAATATGTCTTTCTTTTTCACCTCTCAGACCCTAATCAATTAGTGCATATTGAATTCAGAGAAGAAGAGCACTGAAAAGCTTATTTAATTTGTGTAATTCTCTTAGTCTGTATATAGTTTAAACTGAAACTATGAAACCAGGAGGTTTCACTGGAGTTAAAACCTTTGACTAAAGATTGAGTTGCTATTTAAAAGCAAGGGGCTTTAGATAGAAAAAAATATGGGGCTAATATTAGCATTTTTAAAAACTGTTTTCGAAAGCTTGCTAAGTTTTCTGTTTATGGTTAGGTATGTTACCTGCTTTTGCAAAATTTTTATACTTCTTATGGAGGGGATCTACAATGCAGTAATAATATTATCTATCTTAGTTACCTAGTTGACAAGTTTCATGGGGGGCTATCATACAAGCCTTTCTCAACTATGTCAAGGGTGTGCATATTAAATGAAAGTTCTCTCTATCTTAGCACTTCAGTGAGCTAGAAAACTGATTAAGTGCCAATTTAAATATTTGGAGAAATTCTCACTAAATTTAACTGAAATTACAGTGGAGTCCAAAGATAAGGATATGGTGTCTGTTGTGTAAATATCTTTTTCCGGTTTTTCCCCTTTTTCAGTTCAGTAAAATAGTGAATCTGCCGGCATGAATGCCAGCATTGCTTGCAGGCAGAGAAGTAAGGCCTTAACGAAAAGGACTACCACTAATGAAGATCACCCATAACACAGTGCCAGCATGAAGATCATTTTTGTAATGCATGGTTTCTCTTTCTCTTTGGAGAATCATTTTTAAAAGGTTTACATTAAGCAGGGTAGCAGGATATGTCAAAAAAAAAAGAAAACAAAATGCATAGAAATTTAAAAATTTAACTAGGAACAGCCCATTTTACAGAATAACTGAGGAATTGTCAAATATTCACTTTAGAAAACTCTTAGGAGACTGGGGTAGACGTGGAGAGCACTGCATTTTGTTTAGATGTTGATACACACTTTGGGACTTTGATTCACTGTAAAGAGAATGCCGTGATAATCCTGGGTACTTGAGAGCTTTGCCAAATGTTGGTTTTGCTCTAGACTGTTACAGTTTAAATGACTATTAAAAACAAAATGGCGATGTGAAATGAGAAAGAAAATTGAATTTTGAATTTTTTTTTTACCAAGAAGAGAGGAGAAAGAAACACAGCAAAGGAATCAGAAGCCTCATAAGTGAGAAAAACATTTCATTTTAGGAGAGAGACCTACAGTTTCTTTGATTTGAGGTTGTGTTTAATAGCTTCTGTAATGGCTGCAACATGACTCTGCATCTAGATTTCAGCATGAATAACAACCTGCTCGTGTTTCATTTAGCTCCAAATGAGAAATTCTGTCTTTTATTGTTTTAGGAAATTAGTCTGTGTACTATTGCTCCTGGAACTTGATAATTAATCACTAAAGGTTATGGCTGTGGAGAGTTTGTGGGAAATAGATGTCTGAATGATTATAATTGTAACTGTCAAATCAAAAATATAGTTACACAGAACAGAGAGCTTTTTGTCTGCTTTGATTTTTTTTTTTTTACTGTATCAAGGAATTGGAGGATTGCAGGTTTACTTAAAAAGAACAAATAAAAATGTTGTTTTTTTAACTGCAGTGTAACACAGTGACATTCTTTGAAGAGCCCAAGATGCAACACCACTAAATATTTCACTTTGGGATGTTACCTTTTTGCGTTACCAGTTATAAATGTAATTGACCAGAATTAAGTCCTGAAACTTTATTGCCTGATCTTTCAGAAATGTGTCATTGTTTACAGGTTAATAACATAATAAAAGAGTGGTGAGAACTGCCTGTCATATTCATTTCAATCCTCATCTGTATCTATTGTAGTCAGTATGAAATCATCTTGCATTTGTTTCTTTAATAGTGCCTAAAGCGTCACTTCTGCAGCATCTTTCTGTGTCTGTGAGCCCGTAATATATAGTAGATGTTTTTCAAGATATTTTTCAAGATACTCTATATCTGAAACCAAAAATTGGTGGGTTTAAAATCTGACCTCTGTTTTGGGATCACCACTACCACTGATAGGTGTCTGAACGTGGCTTCCTCAGATGGCTTCTACCTCAAATATGTGAATAACAGAGTGCCAGTACTGGGGAGTACGGGTACCACTTCTTTCCTTACTTCTGGTACCGCCTCCTAAAACAGCTGCTGTGCTTTTGCCATTCGATCCCGTCTCCTTTTCCGATACTGCAAAAATATCCGTGTAGATGGAGATTAGTGCTGGAATAATTTATGTAAGTGATAAAAACAAATAAGAAAACAAACAAAAAGAAAATACTGGCACTGAGAGGGGGGAAAAAAAGGTCTAGTTCTATAAAATTATGTACTTTGCATGTTTTTTAAATAGAATGCATTAGTTCATAGGGCTGTGAAGTATGTTGTTACACATTTGAACATTAGTATCTTCCTTCCCCTCTCTCCTTTTGCAGAAGTGAATGAGGTTTTTTTTTTTTTTTTTTTTTGCACCTTCCTACTCATCATATGAAGTGTCGAAACCAGCTTCCCAGGCCGTTGAGAATCTCATATTTCATCCCGTGCTATCCGTTCGCTGGCCTCGTATTCCGGCTGATCAGTGTTCGCTGCTCCCTGGGGACTGGTGTCTCTGTCCAGCTTCTTGCAGGATCTGAGAAAGAAGGTTCAAGTTAGAGGAAAACATAGTTGGGAAAACAGGTCTCTGAAAGTAGAAGATTGCCAGCAGGAACTGCATCACCCTGAAATCTCCACTTCCCACTGGCTGTAATTCTTTCATAATTCCATTTTAGATTCTTTTAAACTCTTTATAAGTCCTTGGAGAGGAGGCAGTTTGCTGATGACACTCCATACACACATCTGGGATTATTTTAACTCCAGAGATTATCATTAGCTAAGGTAGTAGTGCTGAAAAGAATGATGCATAAAACATGCCAGGAGCCACATGGCCTTTTATATTCTGTGTCAAAAGAGGAAAAGAAAAAGAAAAAGAAAAAGAAAAAGAAAAAGAAAAAGAAAAAGAAAAAGAAAAAGAAAAAGATGGAGCGTTTGAAGCTGGCAGTTGAAGCCAGGTATGGTGGGTGCATGTGCAGATTTCTCAAAGGCCAAACACATAACCAGTTTTGTTGTTCCATAAAAACAGGATAAACAAAACAAAGCCGCTCTGGTTGCCCAGAAATGGTTAGAAAGATCATCTGTTTCATCATCATGCAATACTAATATTAGGTGAAGTGAAGTCTGGAAATTAGCATATAATTGCCTAGGGAAATTTGAAACTTATTTGATATCAGAGGTTTTTTGTTTTTTTTTAAGTAGCATGGCAGCAGGACATTTGTACAAACATTCTGTTTCTGTGTTTCTGTGATAGGACAGGAATATGAAAGATTGCAAAACACAGTATTGATGATATTTGAAAATCTTTTCAAGGATGCTGTGTTATGTGGTTGCATAAGCAAAGAAGGATCAGTGCACAGCAGTCCGTGACAGTACCTGTTTGTACAAAACCTCAGTGCAAAGAATAAAGCAGTTATTTCCTTCTGTTAGCTTTTGGAGTTAACATGCATGATTTAATAAATGTGTTTTGCTTTCCCAAGAGAGATATCAAACAGTACTAAGTGTTTCAGTGGTATTTCCTTAGGAAGTCAAAATGTTATTCTGTATGTAGAGTCGTGTTGCTTAATTTCCAGACAAGGAGCTAAGTTAGGCAGAAAAGAAAGGAAAAATATCCTAGTTTTTGACATTTGAGGATCAGGGGAAAAAAAAAAGTCTTCATAGGGAAATAAAAAAAAAAAGTGTTATCTTTTTATCCTTTTTTCCCTTCAATACCTGCCATGCAGTTTTCTCATAAATGCAAACATCCTTCACAATCTGTTTAAAAAACCACAAATACATCACTCAGAGGAATATTTAAGGAACCATCAGGAGGGAAAAAACTCATTGGTTTAATGGAATGCTGTCAAGGAAAATCAGCATCACAAACGACACAGGGGCAGAATTGATACTTTTGCACTGACATGTTAAAAGAAAATCCCATGCATTATTTAGAAAACCCAGAAATCTGTCAGCTGTATGATTGCCGAGTTAGCAGAAGCAGGAGGATGCTGCTCAAGTTGAAAAGAAACGCGTAGGCACAGATCCATATTGTAACCTTTCATGTTCTCCACCCACCATGAATACCCAGCTATTACACGGTCAGCATTTCTTAGTTTTTCTCTTTTAAAATTTTCAAGTGCTTGAAAAGTCAAAAGAGGTAGGTCTTTTATTCTAAAAAGCAGGATGCCGAGGCTGTTATTTTATTGTAAGAATAAAAACGACAAGACCAGAGAACAGATTTTTTGAACCTTAGGAATGCCGTGCAGACTTCATGAAGTCATTTTTCCTGTTGTTAAAGCAAGTACTTTTTACATGTTATATGAGCAGACAGTTGTTGTTTCAAAGGTGATTATTTTATCTAAGCAACTCAAAACATTCATGGTATTTCAAAAATAGGACCAGCCAAAACTGCTACTGGTATTTTTAGAATCAGTTGAAAAGCAAGTGAAGCGTGCGTTTCATTTTCTTTATTTGTCCGTTTGCCAGGAGGAATATATAGAGTCTTGAAATAAGACAGCATTTAATGTATTTTGGTTTTCTGAAACAACTTACCCAAAAGCTAAGCTTGTTTGAGTCCAAGCATAGCAGATATGTGAAAACATTTCATCCAAATTGAGACATCTGTGCTATTTCTTTCAATGTGTGCCTGCTTTGGACTTGCAAAATGTGGAGATATTTGTGTTGTGAATTGGGCATAGCATGTAGGGAAGTGTGAGGTACAACCAGTCACCGAGTAGGGAACGGAACGGCCAGCCCATAGCCAAGCAGATGGATCACTGGGAAGAGGACAGTGTTTGGATGTGCTGTTGTCCTCCTGTGTACGGTGACACTGAGCTGCAGGCGTGCCTCAGTCTGAGGGGGTAGCACGCAGCGCGTGGGACAAGCTCTCGGAACTGGCAGGGAGACTCGTAGCGACGGCGCGCTGCTGAAACCATCTTCGAGCATCTCCTCGAGATCAGAGATGAGAGGAGCGTGTCCCCCATGTCGAGACTCGTTCCCTTGGGGGTGCTGGCGGGGGCTGGCGTAGGGCTGGGCTTGTTCCAGCAGCGTCTGCACGTGCGGAGGGGAAGAGGCACCTCGTGCCGGGCTCCTGTGGCGGCAGTGAGGGCGTAGCCCGCAGCAGGCCGAGCTGTGCGGGGTGCGAGAGTTGTGGGCGCCTGCCGGCTGCCTTGGCCAAGAGGACGAGCTCCATGTCACCGTGTTTCTCCTATGGCCATAATGTTTTAATAAGAATCACACATTAATGAAACTCTCTGGCTTTCAGGGTGCGTGCTCATGCATAGAAATGAAATTGTGGTTTCTTGGGCATTTCTTGAACCATTTGCAAGTCACTTCCTAGAAGTTTTTTCTTTTTTTCAGAGAAAAAAGAATGAAGGAGATCAAGTTCCATGTAATTCTGAGGGTTTAAAAAGCTTCACTTGTTTGCCATTAGTTGTAATATTTCTGTTGTCACTGAATGATACAGAGCAGTGTGTTCCGTGCAGTACCTGGAGGGATCCTTCCTAGAACCAGGGATGGACAATTCTGGAGGAAAAAATAGATGTGATGTTTTCTTTTTGAGGAGCAAGCTTCTGAAGAATTAACTGGGAAGCGATTAGTTGTTTGTTTGTTTGAGTTGTAGCTTGCTTATATACTCTGCTGGAGAGCCTGAGAATTGTAGTATGCTCTAGAGAACCACCATCTTTGTGCAGTACAGAAGTGTTTTTTTTTTTTTTATCTGTAAGCAATTCTAAATAAAGTCCCATTTCAGCTAGATTCTTAAGGAATTACGTATTTAATGGATGTAAGTGCTTTAATTGACTTTTTACATGTATTCTTGTTAAATACTTTATAGTTAAATATCCTTCATTCACAAAGAAATGCTGATTCATCAGATGATATTTATATATTTGGCTAGACTGAGAACCAACTTGAAGAAATGTGAAATCATTCTGGTTGGAGTTTTAAGATGAATAAATGAAATACAACTTTGAATAACTTCTAAAAACTAAAATTGTCTGTGCTTTTCTCTCTAACACTGTGGCATCTTTTTCTTGGAGAGGAATTTCTCCATTTCTGATTTTTGGCCCTCATCCTATGATAAATTTAATACAGGTTTCTATAAACTCTTACCTACATTAGTCAATGTAATGTATCTTAAAGATCAAACAAATGTAGGTATTATTTCATATAGACTTCTTCTTAGAAAAGTTTTTATTAAATGCCTGAGATCTGGTTTGTGATTTTTTTGGCTTTTGAGGTGGGTAAGTGTATATTTTTGGATGGATGCATTACAAATAGATGTTGCTAAATGATTCTGAGTGGAGAATATATATGCTTCTAAGTTTATATTTCAAGAGTTAAAGATATCGCACAATCTGTTTCCTTAGTGTATTTTGGCTGTTACCTTATTTGAAGCCTAAGAATTGATGTTCCTTTTTTCAAGAGCACAAAGCACTTTTTTTTTTTATTCATAAAGACAGAATTCATTATGAGGAATTTTAAGTTTTGCTGGAACATATTTAGCATAGAAAATCAAGATTCATATCTGTACAAAAAAATCCCTCTTCTCTCAACCCCCCTCAAATACCTCCAGGTACACGCTGTGTAATCATAAACAACCTCTCTAGATTCTTCCCATATCTACTATCAGAATTAAGTGCAGCAAAAGATAAACTAATGACAAAATGCAAATGGTATGGCTAAACTGCTTAGAATGGAGAGCTTTCACATTTTCACATGTCTGTCACCTTTCAGATCCTTTACAAATTTATAGTCTCAGAGTGCAGAGGTCTAAATCTTCAAAGCTTGAAAAACAGAGGTGCAGCATGAACTAATCTTCATTTTTTCCCCTATCTTCTTACAGCAGCACTAATGGAAATGTATTTTGTTTAATGACTCTGAAATCCTGTTTGTAATTAGATGTGGGAATTGGTCTTACTTTGTAACAGATGATACTGGAATAATAATATGAGAGATGCTACGCTGAGACCACTATCCTCCTAAATCTATATCATTTTTCATTTTATTGACAGGAAATGTGTTCCTGGAACAAAGAGATTGATTTTAAAGAGTAGAAAAGTAATGCCTAGTAAAAACTCAAATGAAAATATTTTAGCATTACTTTAAGTATATCACAGGAGTACATTAATTAACCTTTTCACTTTATTTTTAATTTTAGTAAACAATCTTCTTATAATTGTTGCTTTGTCAGTGATACCATCTTTGAATTAATGCACCAAAAGGTAGGGAACTTTAATTAATGACAGGGTGCATACAATTAAAATGCATATCATATTTCAGAAGGATTATTCAAAATAATTAATTTTGTCTGTTAAAACAGTTTTACAGTCGCAAATGAAGTAATTAGGAGTGGGCACCAAACACGCGAGTGCAGGCTGAGCTCGGGCAGCTAGTCCCTTCAGAGCATTGGTCGTCTTTGCTCGGTTTTGCTGTCATAAATCATTTTGGCCCCTGTTGAGCCAAGGCTACATTTATTCCTGGGTGATAATTTCCACACTTGTTAGTAGCAGCAGGTACGAGTCAATATCGAGGTGCTGGAGGAGATCCCCCATTACCATGAGTCTCGTGTTGCCCTGCAAGGGGACACTACCTCCCATGCCACCATGGGAAGAAAGCTCCTCAGAAACGTGCCAGGTTTGGGATTTTCAGTATAAATTTGTATTAAGTCAAATACCGATTAGATGCACTGCACTTCCAAAGGAAAAGCCACTCCAGGATAGACATTTGGGGAGATCCCGACAACCCGCGCGGGCCGGTCCCGCTCCCAGGCAGGGGAGCTGCTCTCTCTGCAGGCAGGCAGGGGAAGGGCAAGAGAGCTGGCAATTCCCCCTCGGCTCTATCCTGCTGATGGGGTGGAACGGAAAGCAGAAAAGGGAAGAAAACGAGTGGTTCCAGGTCTACCTCTCTGAAATTACTTTGCATTTCGTGTTATACCATAGTTGGATAAATGCAAAACTGGTACTGAGACCTTGAACCATCACTATATGACGGCTGAACTCTGGTAATTAGGGATGCAAAAAATGCTGAGAAATATGCCCATTTCTCCCCAGAGATTCACAAATTTTCTGTAGTGCTACCAAAGAGCAAGAAAAGTACCATACGTCCAATAAATGTCCTTGTATGTATCAAGTTTCTACAAAATCTTGTTCACCTATAATTTAACACAATACAACATTTGTTTGAGTACTGTGATGTATTATCATGCTTAACATGTATGATATGCATGTATTATCATGCATTTTTAATTTCCAGTATCAGCAAGTAAAGAAAAAGGAAAAACTATTTATATTTTTTATAATTGTTTAATTTGTATAATTGTTTAATTATATAAACAGGGAAAAGCAAGTGCTGGTGATAGTTACCTTTATTAATAGAGTCAACTTCAGTCTCACATTAATGATATTTTGACAATTCAAAGGCACTTTAATACTTTAATTACATTTTAAAGTTGAGAATGTTCCTGTTAAGGCCTATCTAAGGTACGATGAAAACTGACACGTTCCCTTGGATGCAGGCTGCATGCTGAGAGTGCCCCGAAGGACGTCAGTGATAGTGATACAGCTGCCAGCAGCAGGAGTCTCATGAATTGCAATATTAATCAGATTGAAAAAAAAATCCACTAACATACAGTTAGTTTATGTTTGTGGTATTGTAAGATATGTTTGTAATATGGTTACTTGGAAGGAGTACCAAAAGAATATTTTAAAAGTGCGGTTTTGTTAAGAATTCATTACTAGTTTTTTGCAGAGTGCCCTAAACTGACATTTTTGCCACTGAAATTCAGTAGCAGTTTTTCTTGCAACAGTTGGTGCTGTTTAAATGTCTAGCTGATTTGTGAATTTGATAAGACAGAAGTGATAGTGGTCTCAGCTAATTCTGCCTTACTTGCACCCACAAAGTAAGAGATATTTCTTAGTTCTGGAGTACGAACTGTATGAGTAAACAGGACATAAAAAGATCTGAAGCCTTATTAATTTTTATAGGATACTTTGGCTGTCTTGAATAATTATATTTGAGTTGTTTTCTTTTTTTAGGGCCTTAATCCATAAGAGAATCAGTTTACGCATTTATTTCTGTGATTTTAAAAGTAAGCATATGACAGTTTTGCATCATAGGTTATGCTTTCTGCTCTATATTCCGTTTAAAAAAACTGGAATCAAAATTGTGAGTGACATTTTGGTAGAATTTTAACAAGTACACTCATTACCAAATTAAAAATAGATACAGGTGGGTAGTCTATGTTTTTAGCTCCTTTTTGAAAAAATATCCTAGCCGTACACAAGCAGCAGCAATTTATTAGATCAGTTCTAGTTACAGTTAGAAAGGAAAAGCAACGTTGTCTTTGACGAAGAGTGAATGTATCTTTATGAGCAAAGGGAAAGAGTTTTAGATATCTTTAATTTCTGATTCTGCAACACCTTTTTCTCAAATTAAATTCTTATTCTTAATTTCTTAAAAGCTAAATTTATACTAATAAGATCATCAGAAAATATTAAAACTTTGTCCAAATAGTGAAGCTATTGAAAAGAAAATTTTATTGCTATCACAAAATTGAAACTACTGTTTGTTCATACTCTATTAGGAAAAAGTCAGGGATTTTTATGATGTTGTGACTGTAGTCTTAAGAAGGGATCTATTTTCTTGAAAATGTATTTGATACTGTTTTGTCTAGTGCTTCTAGTAATTGCTGTCTATGTTAAGGTGGCCGTTTTGTGTATTTGTTTTCCAGATAGGGGTTTCAGCTTGGGAAGCACAGGAAGGAGGCACCTAAGGGTGTTTCCGAAGAGGCATGTTTTCTTAAACTAATGTTTCTGAAGCGAGGAACAGCTAAGGGCTTTTGCTGAACCAGGCTTGCAGTTTAAGACCGTGATGTAGGATAAAGATCTGGGAGAATCCTAGGTTGTGTCGTGTGATGTAGATTATTATGCTGGAATGTGAGATCTTATTCAGGTAGTAAGATCTCCTTCAGTTCAGTTGTGGCAATGTGGAACAGAACTGGCCAGTTTACCTGCAGTTTGACACTGCCTCTGGCTCTGCTCTCTGTACTGCAGTTTGTAGTGTCTGAAGCCACAGAGGAACAAGACTGTATCCTTTGTTCCTATGTCCCTGCTCCGTGTGAAGCACAAGTCCTGCCAACATCCTTTCTGACAGATGATTGTCCAGCTCAATTTTGGAAACTTCATAGGCTTATGAATAATTTTACTAATGTTTAACCTAATTTTTCTGTGCTGTAGTCTCATCCTGTGAATGCCCCTTGTTCAGTCCATTGTGGGTATGGAGACCAATTTGTTAACGCTTTCTTTACTGAACTCATCTTTCATCTAGTGAAGACTAATACTGAGTCTCCTATCTGTCCTCCCTTTTCCACATTAAATAAGCCTGCTGTTTTAGACTTTCCTTATACTCTAGATTTTCTAGGTCTCTGGAGAGTTCTCACTGTTCTCTGCCTTTCTCTACGTGATTCAGGTATCCTGAAGCTGGGCACCAGGCTTCCACCAAGGCCATCCCTGTGCCATGCAGAGGCAGGAAGAACAGGATAGGGCAAAGGGTTTCTCCAAGGGTCATCCTCTACATACGTTTCCTGAAAGCATCAGACTGCTGTCCTATGTACCATAGCCTCCAGATCTCTATTTGTTTTTCCCACAAGAGCTACATAAGCTGTCAACCCTCAAGCCAATCTGTGAGGTTATTTCTGTTATTTCATCTAACTGAATTTTCATGTTATATCTGAATCATTTTCACATTATATCACTTTTTAATGTCCACAAAGGTTTAGATAATTTTTGATGAAGATGTGGAGTTTGGGATGAATAGATGAATTTTGCAATGTATTTTTATTGTGTCAAGCCGAACATGCTACCTCTGCCATTCAGTGTGAAGCATTTCATTCCAAAGAGTTTGGCTACTTTCTTACTGTATTTACAGACCAACTGAAAGTTAATTAAAGTAGATAGTTGATACTGTGAAAATGAGCATTTCCTGTTCAAAGCTTTTGCATTTTTTTAACTGTAGAGAACTATCTACTATTAATTTTTTGGTTGTATGTCTTCTGTATTTACAGTAAATTTGACAAAAAAAGCATTTTTTGACATTTAATCAGTAGCAGTTGTTCTGCCCTCATATATTCATGAACTTTTATCACCAAGACAAGTCATAAATGTTGAGCCTGCCTTTAAGATCAGTCATGCAGTGATATTTAAAACCTAGAAGATCGAAGGCCTTGTTGTGACTGTTCTGCATTTGCATAATACAAAAATGCAAATAGATTCTTCTTTTTGAGGAGATAATTACAACTACTATAAGGATGGAGACAAAATTCTTCTTTGGGACTTATGAAACTTTCAGAATACTTCTATGATATCTGTAAATTCAATTATTGGTATTATGGAACACAGCAGATTACATATTTTCCTTTCTCTAGAAGACAGGCAATATTACTTAAGTTGTAATTATGCAATTTCAAGCATTTCAAATAGATATTGGAAAAGTAGTAGGAGAAAGTGTCTAACAGTGTACACTGCTCTTATGGACCTATTTTCTGAGTGATTGTCTCCAAGAATTTGTTATTGGGAGTTTTTTTTTTGGCATTTCATGCCTGAGAAATACCTTCTGGCATTTGCAGCAGCTCTTGTATTCAGTTTTAAAGAATAAGATTTTTTAGTTTATTTTATAAATACCAAGTTTATCTGGATATAGACTGTATTTTAAGTAACACTCCTATATTAATGAAAGATTGAGCTTTAGTAGGGAAGTATTCTCTAAACAGAGGAACATTTGGGCAAATCATGTAGGCATCTGATATTTAGGAGATTAATCTCTATTGAGCCTCCCTGAATTTAAATTCTATGATTTTGTGGAGAATTATTTTCCTTATCCCATTGCTAGCAACTGATACTCATTTTTTTGTAACAACTTTTCATTCTTTGAAACTGCCTTGAATAATTATAGCCTAAATCCTGCCTCTCTACTACATAAATGGCAAGACAGGTAGCCCTGAATCTTCAGTTTGGATTAAAAAAGAATTTTATGTCTTGGATGCAGTTGTGACACTGAAATAAATGGTTGGTGCAGTTATACAACATCTCGCCTTCAAAATTTAATCATCTACAAATGCCATTTATTTTTCATAAGCTCCCTCCCTTTTCACATGATTCATTAACTACGTTTTTTCAGCTGTTTATTCATCTGTTTTAGGTTTGGATACAAGGGAATGTATTTATCTTGTCTTAATGTTTTGTGTGTTCTGTGTAAAAAAATATTTTAACTAATGTATTCTCCTATTCTTATTATTTAAATAATTTCCAATTTAGAGGTTCAGTTTAAAATTGAAGATCCATTGTGTCTTAACCTACTTTTTACAATTTCTTCCTAAAATTTGCCTTGCAGCTGGTCCCTTTACTTTGTGAAAGATTCTTATCTTCAGCACCCTCCCCTTCAGCACAAATAAAACTTGGAAAACAGGTTGCAGCTCCACGAGCCTGCAGCACAAGCATTCACAACTGGTAGAGCGCCAAATGTTCTCACTCGCCAGCAGCAGAATTGTACTGGTGAGGGAAGATCCCATGGCAGAGAGCGCGTGTTGCTTGGCTCTTCTGCAGCCGGTCTTGAGCTATCAAATGGCGCACAGCAGTGCAGGAATTAAGGTCATTTCATTTCTTTGTGCTGCTGAGGATATTTTTTGCATAATCATCATAAGCTAGAGCTCTGTTGTTTAAACTTTTTGCTTATGTGAAGCAGTAAAGAGGGAATTTATGGGGCTTGAGTTTAAGGAGGGTTTCGTAAGTGTTGCTGATACTCTGTAGAAATTCTAAAGTAAAGATCCCAACTTTGTCACTAGTCACAATCTTTGCAGATCCTAACATTTTCTCTCCCCATATGTTTTGCAGGAGATTGTGTTCTGAATTCAGTGATTGAATTTGAAATATATATGTGGCAGCATGTGAGAGGTGTGATAGCAGTGTGGACTAGATAAATCTGGAAATTGATACAATTACCCTACAACACCTCCATTTTTATCTTAGTTTCCATTTTTACTTGACTTAATTGTATACATGGAATAACTTCCTATGCAGTTAAGATTTGCTATCTTCCACATTAGCTTGTCTGTAAAAAACATTCAGTGTACTTTAAAAAAGTAATTAGTTCGGTAATATCAATTTAACAAGTTTTAGCTCATTAATCCTGACACTAGCAGTGCTAGAGAGAGGAACCTTTTGATAGTGTTGTTCCCAACATATCATACGTTGGAGCTCCTAAGATCTGTTGAAATCCATGGCTTTTATCCTAGGCTATCGTTTGTAGCTATCTGTTAGCTTTCTTACTGTAAATGCCAGAATAAGACACATCACATCTCCTCAGGTCACTGGCATAGATTGGGAAAGCATTTATTGAGGAAAAAAAAAATCCATCAGGAATTTTCTGTGTTTTTTAGACTGTCCTTCAGCAGCATTACCAGCTATTTCCCATGTTTCATCTTTCAGACATACTATTCCAACACCATTTTCAAAAGGCTGATCTGAAGTGCAGCAACTGAATATTTGAGATAGCCTGTGGAAGCCAAGTAAAATACTAGTTGCAGAAATACTTTTTTAGTTATTTGTTTTTGTTTTAAAGGTTGACATTTGAGAATTTGTAGTTATCTTTATCATAGTTTGTATTTTTTAGCTTACTGCAGTAATACTGAGTGCCATTATGATACAGAAAGAAAGAGCAGTCAGGTAAAAGTAAAATACAAATAAGTAGAAAAATCTCTATCACTAAAAATAATTTGTAGTTTATTTTATAGTTACTCTTATACTTAAATAGGACATATCTTCATTTCAGATATAAGAGGAGGAGAATTCATGTTTAGCCCCATACTGTAGCTGCTATCACTCAGGCATTTGAAAAGTATTGATGGATTCTACACAAACAAAAAGATCTGTTATGATGATGAATAAGGGCCTCACCTAATCCCTTGAAGACACCACAGGTCTTCCATATTTTCTGATTTTGAGACAGGATTTTGACTTTAAGAGAATAAGCACCTATCTTGAGGGAAGGGGATGTGAAATGAAGGAAAATTAATTATTAAAATATTGTAACATAGAGATGAGAGAAGAAATAGAAAGATAGAAGAAAAACAGTGTTTCATTTCCAGTTCTCTCTATCTTAATCAACACAGTGTGAGATTTTCAACTGTTTATTTCTGTTTTACCCCCTGCTTTTCCTTTGCTTCCCATCTGGCTCAGTCAGGAGCTGTGTTTTACTCTCCATTAGCTTGTGGTAGTGTAATCAGAATTGTCATCCTTCCCATGACACTAGGGAACAGTTTTGTTTTTTCGATTTTCACTTATGCTCAAGCAGGTCACTCCTTAGATTTGTGTCTGACCGCGCTGTGCATGGAGTCTCCAGCCGTGAGCTGCTCCTCGGAGTGCGACCAACGCAGTAGCTGTGGTGCAGGATGAGGGGCCTGCCCAGGTGTGAAGAGATTAGGCAAGTCGCGCACCGATTGCCTCAGGTGTGAAGCAGAATAAAAGACGCCAGCGCTGGCCTGGGCCTTGTTGACTCCGGGGGTGTTGACACACTCCAGGAGCGCCCATGGAGATCGGTATTCGTGCTTTGTTTGAGAGCACTCAACCCTCGGCGATCCCAGGAGATGGCGGCTGCCACCAAGTGCGCGCAGCTGCCGCACAGGTGTGGGCGCCGGGCAGGGCCACAAGAGCTCCCGGCCTCCTCCAACCTGCATTGTTCCCTTCTGTTCCCAGCGGAAAGCCAGAGCGTTACTCAGTGTGACTTTTTTAATGTGTGCACTGTACGTGAACAATCCCAAGATTAAAGATTAACTTCGAATACTGTGATAAAGGCTCAAGTCAGAAGATGAGCAGCAACTGCTTTTGCTCCTTCACAGTGTTCATCAGGGGAGGGTTTCGGCAGAAGACCAAAAGTAGAAAACAGGCAATTTGAATGTTACAGGCTAATACAAAGACTGTTCTGAGCTGTATTGTTCTGTGTATAAAGGAGCAATCACTTCAGTCAGATTTTCAGCTTCGTAATAATAATAAAAAAGGTTTATTTGAACTGAAGTATAGACTACTGAACTATAAACTACTAGACTGAAAGAAGTATATTCTTCTTTTCTCCTGGCAAATATCCCTCATAAA
Organism: Tinamus guttatus; assembly: GCF_059628265.1. NCBI lineage: Eukaryota > Metazoa > Chordata > Aves > Tinamiformes > Tinamidae > Tinamus > Tinamus guttatus. The sequence continues at coordinate 12,443,624 of NW_028288821.1, read as the reverse complement.
ATGCCAACTATTTTTAGTCTTCTGTAGAAATCTAATCCAAAATGAAAAAGTACATTAGATTTAGCTGAACTGAAATGTTAGTTGACCTCTACATCATGGGCAAAAGTGCAGTATTGAGATTGAGGATGTTTTGCTGACACGAACAAGTGGAGAGAGACGCTGTTCACAGAGCAGATGCACTGTTTAGTTAGGAATATACTGAAGAACTGTTTTTTATACTACAAAATAGTTACAATGAATAGTTTATGTTAAGAAATGTTTATTTTTGTGAAATAACTCTATTGCATTGCTGTTCTTTTAGAATTCTTACCTTCTTTTTCTTTCAAAATTCATCAAAATCCCTTCAGTGCATGGGAGCTTAACTGTGCTTTTAACAATATCATTTCTTCAAGTAATCAGTGAATTTATTTTTAAAAACAATTGGAAAGAATACCAACTCAGTAAAATGTGTAATTTATGTGAAGAATCTCCTATTTAAGAACTAATTCAGATGGAACGACTTATATACGAAATCAGAATATTTATCAGAATCTATCTGGTCTATAATTAAGGAAACGTGTCAGTAAATGAAAGTTGCCTCTGTAAATGCTACTTTTATTTTTTAAAAAACACTTGCATTATTTTATTTGTGATTTATGAAAAGCTGTGTTAGAATCTTGTGACACAGACATTTGCATTTCTTGTGATAAATGCCTTTTGTGCATTTGTTTTTAACCATATGAATATGTTTTTAGAGATATATACACACATATGTAAAAATACATAATTATATCAGTAAATTTAAAAGAATGACAACCTAAGCTATAAATTGAGAGCCTTCTATTTTTCAGGTTTGTATTTGAATCATATTCACTTTGGATTTAACTGCCTTTCAAAGTATACAAGTTTGATTACTTGATCTTACCTGAAGAAGATAACATATAAATGAGGCATATCGGAGTAAGATAGTTACCTTCTTGTAGTATTGCTGACTAGAAGTATTTTGCTTCTAAAATCTTCTGAAGTATAAAATGCTTATTTTAGAGATGTTGTGTTAAACATTTTGATCAGTATTTTTGAAGATTGGCATATATATAAAAAAATGAAGGTCCAGCTGCAGAATTTGGGGCTAAACTTTAAAGACTCTGCATTTCAAAGTGACCAGCTCTGGTGTTGTAGTTTGGCCAGTTACATGAAGAGAGGATTTTTACAGAGTGAGAAGCAAATTTTAGTATCAAGGTCTCAGACAGACCTTTCTGCTGTATCAAGCTTAGCAGAACCCTTCGTTCTTCCAGTCCAAACCACTGCAACATCAACAGGGCTATCCCAGTGCCCAGATGAAGAACAGTGGTTTGAAATAATAGATACTCTATTCCATAGGTGTTCTGCTAAAACGTGCATTGCTCTTTAAAATTCTCCGCAATGACTATGACTTTCTTCATTGAAAACTGCCTCGAATCTCACAAATTAGAATCATATCTTCAAGCTTCCTAAACTAAAGAGCTTTGGGAAGAGTGTATTTGTCATTATGTTTAATTTGCACATACCTCACCAAAGAAAAGGCCAGGGGAGCTAGGCCGAGAACACAGCTGTACAGGCAGCTCAACTAATTGCCTCTCCATCCTCAACCTCATTTATCTTCATTTCTTCCCAATTATACCAAATTATCAATAGTCTCTGTTGCATCAGAGTCTTAATCCCCTTTATTCAGGCAGCATTAGATAGTGGCAGATGAATTCTTGGAGGGAGTCAGGGTAAACAGCCATGAAATGCCACCTCTGGCAGATGGCATTGCTCACAAGAAATGCGACAAAACATTTGGAATTTGTTACTAGGCATTGGTATGAGAAGGCAAGCTGTCAATATTTTTTTAAATGATAATCAAGGTGGTGCATACTTATACCACAAGCGAAAATAAATCCAAAACCTGAGGCTTCATTAAGTTTGTCTTGTGTATAATAGCAACGCTGTGCTTTATACGTTGTTGTTAAAGCCTCTCAGTTTGTCTTCCTCAGAATATTTTCACTTTATTTAGTATTAGGATAACCATTTTAATGTTTGTGCTCATTATAGTTATTATCTACACTTTTGTATATTATCTTTGAAACTGTTGGTCATTTATAGGGGTTTAATCCTTCTCCTTAGAGGACTTAATGAAAAGCACCCACTGATTTCACTGAGGACAGCTGCATTAGAGTTTAAATGAGAGCACCTAATGGCGAGGTTTGATAAATGAGAAAAATACTCTGAAATCAAAGATTCATTGTACATATAAGATGTTCAAATGCTGTGTTAGGTATTCAGCAATTCCCATGAGCAAAAGTAAAAGCATGTTGTAAAGGAAGTATGAAGTTGGCTGTTAACAAGCTCTGTTTTTGGTTTGTTTGTTTTTAATGTTATTTTTAACATTAAGTGACATTAAGTGGAACACTGTGGATTTCACTGCAGATCTTTTGTGTGAATTAAGTTTAGTCGCAAGCTCTTATGGTTTTGACAGAGCGCTATAGTTTTTGGAATAATGTAGTGCAAGGAATCGAATGCCAGATATATATAAAAAAAGCTCTTTCTTTAGTGTGCATATAGCTGTATATAATATATACATTGCCTATGTTCCATATAGTGACACAATTGTTGGGGTAAGAGTGCCTACACTTAGTGATCTTTCATGGAGACTGGGGCTTATGACAATAAATCTCATTGGGCAGCTCCTAATTTCATTCATCTTCTGTATAAAATGTTAACGGTTAGACTGCATTTTTGCAGCCTCTCATTCTCTAATAAACTCTCCAATGTCGTTGAGTTGTGTGTAGATGTTTCAAGTTAACAGGGATTGGAAGACTGTCCAATGTGTATGTATGAAGTGCCACCTACTACATTAAATTCTTTTAAGGCATACTATGTATTATATACAGTTCTTCAGTATTTGGAATTTTTGAAAAGACAGTAAATACATAATTCATTTATGTCACTACAGATTTATTCAGAAGATTACAAACTGTAACTGGTGCTGTTCATGAGAATTATTTCAAAGAATTAGTAAATGGTAAGTTACTGAAATTTGACTGATCTGATTTCCTATCTTAGCATTACCTATCTGCCGTGTATGTCAGATGTTCTCAGAACCTCTGAAAATCAAGCTCAACTGTCTGGCTAGTTATAGTCACATTAAAAATATACAGGATGTCGTCTCAGCGGTTGTTTTAGTTGTGAAAAACAGAGGTGCTTGATTTGTGATCACTGAAGGTGTCAGCAATTGTCATCACAAGAAACTCAATTCTAGTTCCAGCTTACTGCTTGCTGCTGTTGGGTTTAGCAGGAGGGCTGGATTTTATGCTTTTAGGCAGCCAGCCTGCAAACTGTGTTCAAGATCTGAAGGACACGCTGTTGAACTTCTCGCTTGTGTATCATCAGCTTCAATCTAAACATGATAAACCAAATTTGTACTTTATTTCTACCTGTTTCTGAGGAAAGATTTTGCTCCCACAGTAGGAAGCAGTTGAGTGCTTTACTGATGGTCCTAATCCAAAAGAGATACCATGTGCTCAGCCATGTCAGTTTTCTATAGAAAAGTAGATAGTAATAGATTCACACATTTATTACTGAAAAATGTTCTCAATAATAATCCTGGGTGCACAAGGAGGTGGATCTGTAGTGCAGGAATGAACCATAATCCTGTGTTACATTTCAAAATATTGTTGTACGTTGAAACTCTATTCTCTCTTCAGAGTTTGACAACATTGTGTCAGTTGAAATAAGGGTGCACACAGATTTGTGGAGGCCCTCTTTTGTCAAAGCCACTTTCTGTGAGGTGTCAGGAGTCTCCCTGACCCAGTTTTCCAGTAGAGAAGGTATGTTATCTGTCCATTAGCTCAAATTTGCTGAGGTTCATAGAACGGGACCTTGAGCAATACAGAATAGAGGTCATTTAATACTTTGCAGGAAAGGTTTGCTTATCCTCCTGACACTGATGAAGGTCCAACACAATGTGTAGTTTCTAACTGCAAATTCCCTAATTCAAAGAATTCAATATTCAAACAAAAAAAACCTATGCTTTATTTAGTAGAAACAGAATAGAGATTTATTTTTCATTAATTTCATCCACTGTCAGAGCTCTAGAGGACGTCGAAGGAAGGCAGCAAATGTCAGGTTAACCAGCACCCCAAATACTGAGGTACCTCTGCACGCAATGTGGAACTCTGCTGCGGGATATGGTAGATGTGAAAAATTTACGCCAGTTAAATGGAAGAAAATGCTTTAGATGGAAGAAAATTACATAGTAACATATCAAATTAAAAAGAAACAAATAGTTCATATATTCTCTGTGCTTTTTTTTCTGCCTTGTCACATTTCTTCCTAGATAGGAAGCAACTTGTTTTAATGAATGTTTATGTGTGACCAAATCAACGAAAGAAAGGAAGCAGCTAATTTGTAGCTAGTTTTCACAGTTGTTTTTGAATGTTAGCATATCTTTATGAATTATTTTAATTGTTTGTATCAAACTTTCTATAAATATAACGTTTCACCTTGCTTAGGTATACTTTCGTAGGCTGCTTTAGTGTTATAACTTCAATTAGTTAACATGATCTCTCTCCTAATACGGACATATAAAACCCACCGAGGAGTGTTTTTATTTTGTGTATATGTGAAGATACTGCCAGTATGAACCCCAGACAAGTGAAGATTTAACCAGTGTCTTTTTTTTTTGTTTTAATCTGTCTTCTTCCTTCCCATTTCCTTTTCCCTGAATCTCTTTAAGTTTTCCACATTTTTCCCATTTTTATTATTAATTATTTGAGGAAAAAGACCATTTTCTGTCTGTTGTCTACATAAGGCTCTTTTGCTAAAAGAAGTTTAATTGCTGCAGCCAATCACAATTGCTTTATATGTAATTAGAAGGCATGAATGACCTAGTGATTCAAAACAAAACCAAAACTGTGTTTTAGACTGTCCTCCTGCCTTTAACACTGAGTACCTGATGCTGTTAATGTGAGATTTGTTTTGGCTGAAGACTCCTACTGTAGATGCAGTCTTACATTGCGATGTATCTAATAAAGGGTATCGGTATGATACCATAATAAAGGGTATTTTGTATGGTTCTTTAACTCTATAATCAGGATCATAGTTTAGGAACTTTAAAATTTAGAAACTTTAAAAAAATGTTATACTTACTGCTTTCCTATTTCTTTTCTTCCAGTCTTTTTTAAAGGAAAAAAAAAATTGTTTGTTACCTTTTTTAAAAGTAACTTTCTGGCAATAATTGGAATATTCTCCTTAATTCAATGAGTATTAAATACTCTGACATATTCGCAGGTATCTTCAGTATCCTATTGTTTTGAAATATAGTTTGATTTTACTGACATTAAGACTTTTCAAAAAGTTTCGAAATTATATTCAGATTTCAGATGACTTCTTATTGCATAATTATCAACAGATTACTTCACCTAAGTTGTGACAGACATATTTTTTAAGTATGACTGACTGATGGACAGATTGGGAATTGCTGAATTAATGGGCACATTTCAAAGCTTTGGCAGGGCTAAGCAGTAATTACATCTGCTGAACCACTTGATAAGTTTTTGGAAGTAGCCCAGTAAAACCATCACTGGATATCTTCAGTTTTAATATCTTATGCTACACATTTTTATGGCTTTCTTGTAGGGCGCAGTCCAGAAGTTGATACAGCCAAGCAAACACAGCTAAACAAATCAATGCATTAAAGCTTAAAGTATATTGCAGATCTTTAATTCAGATTTTGAAGTGCATGTGATCTTTTGGGGACTGATTTATCCGACATTTAATCATGATCTAAATGAACAAATCCGATTCCTGTTTTTAAATAAGAAAGTTTAAGCAATTAAGGAGTAATAAGGAACCACAGAAAGCAGTCAGCATGATCTGTGTAAATGGCATCTTCTACTGCCCTTGTTGAGGACCGAATATTGGACTGAATGGATCATAAATGTGACCCAGACCCAGGTTCTTCTGACAGGAAAGTGATGGTTTACCAGGAATCGCATTAATTTGATTAAGTCAGTTTGTGTTTCAGCGTTGGAAAAAGTAGTATCTGCAGAGAAGGAAATGCTATTTTTGCTCAAGTTTCAATCAGTAGTGACATTTTCAGAAGATTTAGGTAGATGAAGGTCTGTGGAGCATCTCTTGGTTCAGACTAACCAAGTGTTTATTGTTCTGTGGATGTAGCCTGTGGACTGCTATGTAAGCTTCTGGCTTTGGTTGTGAATATGGAAAAGCTTCTTTTGAAGCAGGGATGCATAATATATTGGTCTCGCTGAATTTTCTATTATTGTCAGGTTGGGCTTCAAACTGGATATAGACTAAAAATGATTCTTACCACACTGGTTTTCCATTGCTGAATGGAAATCGTATGTGTGTAATGAGACTGTTCAAGTTATCAACTGCATTTGATATGGCAATTATTACATTGTGTTGAGATGTATATGGGCTTTACTGGGCTCCTCCTTGGCGTTGAGGTCTGATTTTCCATCAGATACTGTTGAAAACTGTTTTTCTGCCTGATCTTCTCTTCCTGGGACATTCAGATTCTGATAATATGAAGAGAGTTGATGAGTTGTTGTTGATTGAGGTGTTTTTGACATACAGAGGATATTCTGTGAGACCCAAAACTGTGACTGTTTCTTTCCCAGCATCAGGATGAGAATAGGATATTGGTAGGAGCAAATTGTCTGCGACACCTGAAAACGCTGGGCCTCTGAACACTGTCGGATAGGCCAGAAGTGTTAACATCAGGTATGCACTGCACTTGCTGTGACTAAATTGTGATCATATGCCCAGAATTTGTGATGGATTTGTCAGATTAATTGGTGTCTTGCCCAAAGTAACACAGATGTGGTATGTTTGCATAGAGGCAGATAGAAAATGGTTGGGAAGAAGGTTTGGCCACCTTAATAATCAGCGTGTAAATTTGGTGTCTGTTTAGATGTCCAGTTGTTCTAAGGTGACCAGATAACACTGATGAGCAATATTACTTTTCTGGCAGGGTTTCCACGGGAGACCTTAAATCCTTCCAACAGAATGTAATCTTTCTTCCCTGACCAATTCCTTGTTCATTTCTTATGCTTAATTGTTGCAAAATGTATGGAAAACCCTTTTTTTTTCAATCTGTTACATCACAAGTAAAGGGTACCACTGCTTTGAGCACTGTATATATACCCGTATATATATTTATGTAGGGTCAATAACTGCTGAAATCCGGTAAGGCACTTCATGTGATAAAGCCTAACACAGTATTTCATTAAAATGTGAGCCTTGCTTCATGAGGCTAAATGGGAATATAGATAAGTGATTGCAATATTGCAGTAATTTTGTCTTATTGAAATTGTGTATTCAGGAGACCAGATTTAGAATTTTAGCACATTTGGAAAAGGACAAAAATTGTATGCAAGAATCACAACCTGCTGCTATATTGGGTACTGTTCACCGGTTCACCATACAAAACAGTTTTTTGGGAAGGGTGGAGATCAAGATACCCCCCAAATTTCATAGGAAGTGTGTAAGGGACACTGATAAAAGAATTTAGTGGTGATTAATACTTCAGAATTATCAGTGCTGAAATAGCAATGTGCTGAATACTTTCTTTCTTTACAGCTGATGCTTAATATGCTCGATAACATGAAAAATGTGCTTTAAAATAGTTTTAGAATAAAATTGGACAGTAAAGATGGTATTGCTTTTAACAATTTGAGTTTAATTTTTCAGAAATGCATCACTACAAAAAATAAAATGACAGACATAGATTGAAGCAGTGTGGTTGTTCAATTGAAAGGTACCTCTGCCAGAGTGGATTTCATTTAGGTAACCCATTCAGTTTTAGAACTGATAAAATGAATTTGAAACCAAATGAAAAGAAACTGTCACCAAATTGAACTTTGATTACTTTGTAGAGATCTTTCAATACATGAAACTAAAACGCTAATTTAATCTTCACAAATATATCTTCACCAAAAAAAAAGTTTTTTGGGTTTGTCTTAAAGAACAGGAGTGCCCAGAGTTTGACCACTAGAAAACATTTAACTGTAAAATGATATTAGGGGAATTCTTGCTTCTCATGGCAATGTAATTTAGAAGTGGATAGACTGGGGTCTGTTGCGTTAGTTTTACTTAGTTGAACATAAATGTAGAGATCAGCTACCTCAGGTAACCTGTTCAGACTGCTTATATTGTAAATATAAGGCTTATATATTGTAAGTAACTCTTTTTTTTGTTGTTTGTTTTGTTTTTTTTTTGTTTTACCAAATGCATTTAGCGTCACTCTTCCTTCTGGAGCAGGGGGGTTGGACTGGATGATGTCTAGAGGTCCCTTCCAACCTCAGCCATTCTGTGGCTCTGTGGTCCCTCTGTGTCACATTTCTGTGTACACGGGCATGGCCAGTGCAAGCCAGCCGAAGGCCATTTTTCTTCCAAAAAAGCAAATCCGAACGGGATAACGAGGATTGTGCATCACCTTTTCTGTGTGGGGAGGTAGTTGAAGCAGGTCCAACTTTTAATCTGCTTTTACAGGGTAGCCAACACGTTCTTTAAGGCGGCTGCCCCGCTGAAATCTGCTGTTTCTGGCTTTGGAGTTGCTGTGCGTGAGGAAACACGGTGCCGGGTTCTCTCCTGCGTGTGGAGACCGGGGGGGCCTTTGGCAGCCCTCGAGGACGGAGTTCTGGTCTGTCTTGCCCTTTTTAGTGCTGAGTACGATCTGTTCTAGGACAAGATCGACTAGAATGCAAACAAGATAAGGAAAAATGACTTTTTTGTTCTTTAGTTTTATCTGTTGGGGAGAAGGTCATATGGGCAGCAGGTGATAGCACTTAATGTAAAGCTTTTCGTGATGTAGCTAAGTGATGTATTGGCATTTTGACATATCAACATACTTCCGAGGACTTTAAAAATATTCTGAGGACACAAATGAACTTTCTAGCATTTTTAAATTTTTAAGTCACATCATTGCTGTTTTCTGTTGTCTGATCTTTCCTTTCAGGGTCATGTGTTGGCTTTTTCATATATTTTTTCCTCTCTTCCCACTTGCTTCATACATACCCTAAGAGACATGGCTTGAAGTTCGTCTATCCCTATAGAGTAATATGGATCATTGTTTAATTTTAGACTTCTTATCTGCTGTCTTATAAGCAGAACTTTCATTAGCTTAATAGGGACAAAGAAATTACTTTTTCCTAGTGTAAGTTTTTTCAAATACCAAACTTTTGAGAGAATGAGAGAAAAAAAATGAAATTTCCTGGCTTGTATAGCTTTATTTCCCTATCACATTTCATGTTTCATGTCATGAAGTTTGTTACTTTCTCCTGTAAGCTCATGGTACCACAGATAGGATGTAGAATCAAGGTTGCTTGTTGTTTGTGATTTTTCAGTGATTTTCCCAGTATATACATGCACGACAAAGTCTGCAGTATACCTCATAGATACCACGGTATATGCAGTACAAGTTATGCAAAATATTTAATTTAATATGCACTTCTGTTATATGTGGATAGTCTCAAAAGTATTTTTTCTTTTCTTTCCCTAAGGAGAAGTGATAGGGAGCAGGAATGGCCTGCTGGAGATAAGTGTATTGCAGTTTATTCTTGTGTTGCTGACACTGAATACAAGACCAGATTTACTAGTGGAATTTGCAGAAGAAAAGGTTCTTACTGTCCGCATTTGTAAGGAAAACTAGTCCAGTGATTTGGACTATAAAACAGAAGTTAAATCCAGTTTTCTGTCCCATTGCAGATTTCCTGGCCTTAGGCAAGACAGTTTTCTTCACAGTGCAATTCCTGATCTGTAAAAGAGGAATATTAGTACTTTATCTATCACATACAACAGTGTTTAAACTTGACTTGGAAATCTAGTAGTGCATTCTGATATTACAACTTAGGGGCTGCACAAATTTGATAGATAAGTCAGTGAGGTTTTTGGAAAGCCAAGGGAAGCATCTAGCAATAAGTCTATGCATAGCTTGTAATGAGTAAATGAGGGCTTCCACCTGCATGTGCCTGGGATGGGAAGATTACTGGAGGAATTCTTCTGGTGAGGAGTGCAGTTTTGTTTCCTCCTTCCAAGATTCTGTGACAAACCTTGTTCGGTTTTCATGGCTGCTGCTCAAATATGTGAGGTCACCTCACATAGAAAATCTGCTTCTAAGCAAAATATTTATGCCATAGCATATGTAATGCATATTTTCTAGAAGAGAATGGCTTAAAATGTAAATGTCAAATTCACTAAAAAAGCATCTGAAGATAAATGAAAGTCATTTGGAAAGACCAGATACCAAACATTTCCTTAGCAAAATGTTGCTTTATTATAGGTTTAACTTAAGAAATATTTTACCAAGTAATGCCTATGTTTCACAATATTCATAGTGAATAACCTGAATATTAAGTATCAATCAAATGTTGAAAGAGCAGAATACAGTATATAAATTTATATTAAAAGTGTTGGCACAAACTTCACCATAATAGCGCTTCTAATTTCCCCACTATGCCATGTTATATCATATAGTATAATTCAGTGTATCTTTCTTTGTCAATGTATTACTCATAATTTTACAAATTACAAATCTTTTATAGGAAGGTAATTCATACTTGGACATAGTGTTAAAATGATGGAGTGATTTCCTTTTTTCTCAGTCATTGATCTTTCAAACTTTTGCATTTAGCAGTATTAATCACATTTATTAGCTAAGTGTTGTCATAAAGAACGTTGAATGTTCCTGCTACTTTCATCTTCAATTAAAACATTTTTTTGCTTGCTGCCTCTATCTGCTGCATCACAGTAATCTATTACTAATTCTAATTGAAATTCTTGTTTGTAAATTCTAACTGGTGTCAATATTGCAGTTACACATTTTCATAACAATCTGCGATCTAATTTAAGATGTGTGACATACCTGCAAAAAGGAGTATATCTGGAATACCTGTTTGCTCCAGATGTATTTTAAAGGCTGGTTGGTTGGTGGCCGTTAGGAGCGCTCCACACTTTGGAGGAGGGAATGCTAGAGCAGCCTTCCAGCAGCTCTAAGAGAGGGGAGAGATGTGAGTAGCTCTAAGAGGGAAGCTGAGCCGCGCATGGAAGGGGCTGTGGCAGCAGCAGGCTGCGACGTGACACTCAGGGGTTCCCTTTCAGCCCGCATTAATTGTGAAATGATTAATTGTGAAATGATGTTTATTTGGACGATTTTGTCCTTAAACATTAAAATTTTTACTGTTTGCAGACACTATTTTTATGAAGGTAGGCGATACTAAAAGTTTCAAATTGTACTTTTTGCCTGATTTTTAACTTTTTTTTTTTTTTTTTAGGTGTAGGTCTCAGGTGCTTTTTTGTGTGAGGTTCTAAGTTTTGTTAAAGAGTATTAGTTGCTAACCAAGCAAAATGCCTCTAAGAAAGGAATATGCCATTTACGGTCCTTTTTTGCAGGTGGGAGTGAATCTTCCTGGGATAAAGAGAAACTTCAGTCTCCCATTACCACAGGATCGCAGCACGGCATCGGCCATCCCACACTGTCGGGGCAGTCAAGCCTTGGAAGTGCCCATCCGCTGAGCCCTCTGCAGCAGAACCACCTGCTCACCAACAGTACGTACCGGGTGGAAGGACCCACCACACGGAGATGGGCACGTCGGCCTTTTGGTTAGGGAGGATAAAAAGAGTTTTAGTTGCTGGCTGAGAAATGAGGCCTTCCACTGTAAGGTGCTGGAACAAGGTAGAACCCCAGGCCTTAGAAAAAGCCCTAAAGTTGTGGATATAGCAATGTCCATTAGAGTATGGTTTCAAGCAGGGGTGGCTTGCAGTGGAAGTGCCCCAGTCACCAATCGATACTCCAAAAGGGCCTGGACAGAAGGAAAAACATACAATTCCTTAAAACTTTAACTTGATGAGGAAATTCCCTTCCAGATGAAAGTGCTGACTACCAAAAAACAGAGGAGAATAAGGAATAAGAGCAATATGTCTTGTTAAAAGCAAACAGAAAAAATCCTGGTGCCCAGCAAGTGGTATAGAAATGACGTGCTTAAAGTTTGGACATTCCTTCAAATGCATCTTCCCTTGCTTTGGACAGTGAGGAGAAGTGGAATCAGGAGTTCCCTTTTCTCCATTATACCCAAAGGGAAAGTTACTCCAAATAAGATGTCCAGGATACTACAAAAATGAATTAATATTTAAAAACTAGTGAGGAGAAAAAATAATTCAAAAAAAGATGATGGTAGGTGAAGAATAAAAAAAAGTCACTATATTTTTGAATCCATGTTGTTTGTTTAAGCCATTTACCCTTAAATTTTGGAAGTTGTTTTTGGTGTTAGGTTTTGCAGATAATGACTCTTCTGTCTCCTTTATAAAGTTTTAGGGGCAGATACTTTCTTGCTACCTGATTTGAAAAGGTAGCAGCAGATTTGAAAAAAATCAGGGCTATTGGAATGACTCTTACAATATGTGTTGACATGTTCATGGGTAGATAGGAACTGAGCACTCGTGGCATCTGTTTAAGAGCCAGTGATTAACAATCATCTGCTTCTAAAATTTATATTCCCTGTAATTTTTTCTTTGGTTTTACGTTCTTACCTATTTGGTTGTCTGTACATGTCTTACATAGAGGGATATTGTGTTCTCTGCTACTCAAGAAAACTTTCAGGATGTTTTCAGTAGATTTTTTACGAGGCAAATGTCTATAGACTATTAAAGGGTTTCTTGAATGTCAGACATCATGTCCGATGATTTGCAAGTGTAAGATATATTTTCTTCATAGTCCTCTGAAATGTTTGACGGATTGTGTCTTCAAACTGGTGATGTGCTGTTGAATTCTGTTTGTAGTTTGCATTTAGTTTGCATGTCAATTGGACTTTAAGTAGACATACAACTCGGTGTGGACAGATGGTGTCTGGGAGTTTGGGAACTCTATGGACGACGAGGAGTGATGACTGGGCTGTGAAGGGAGACACACAGGGGAACAAAGACTCGCGCTCGCGAGCGCCGACGAGGACTGCTAGTGAGCTTTAAAGTGAGGGGAGATGTACGTGGGCTTCGTTTGTCACCCGTCATAGTCTATATTGACGTGGATCATCCTGTAAGCAAAACAGAGTGAATCAAGACATCCCAGGAATTGACTGTAATATACTCGAGGAGAGCAGAAGTAGTGTGGAAGCCTAAAGTATATTCAATTATGCCTTTTGGGGTGGGCACAGTGGTGCTTTCTGTATCTGTTTCATCAACAGATTATTTTGGAATAACCTAAGCTCTGTCAGTCAATTATATTTTTGTAGGTTCCATCACAGGAAAAAGAAAATGGAATGAAAAATCAGAGTGACTCTGATTTATAATGATTAAAGTAGAGCCAAAAGTTTTTTAAATATAGAAATAATTAATTTGCATCGCACATAGTTATGACTGGCTATATAATCATGCTAGTTACCACTTGCACCTCAAGTTTGTGGTGAGAATTTCTAATTTAAAATTCATTTAGAAGAATTATAAGGCATTTTCATAGGCAGAATGAGTTGTTTTTGCTGAAAACAAATTTTTGGATACTCAAAGGAAGATATCTTCAAGTAGACTCTCTAAAGGATTCTTAAATGCAAACACACCTGAAGCAGTTTCTATATGAACTGGTTTATTTGTCTTGCTCTGTATTGTAGTCATTAGTAAAAATGACAAGTTATACACCTGCTGAATTAGGTATTAACAAAATGCAAGCTCTGGAATCTGATTCCTGCCAACAGGAAAAGCAGCATTCTGGAAATGTCAGGATCTGCCTGGGGGAGCAAACACAGGTTTTTTTAAATTGATTTATGTAGATAGTAGATGACAATTAGAGATGATGTTTTTAGAACTGAAAATCTATTCTGAAATTGTGATTTCTTTTTGAAAATATTTGAAAATATTTTTCACAAATATCTGCATGGCTTGTGATTTTGGTTTTAAAGAGATTCCAGAACTTGTGCACTGTTGTATATTTGTTTTGTTAATATTGTTTGTTGCTTTACAACAGCATGCTTTTTGACTAGTATGAGCTACATGCCCTTTCCTGGAATGCAAAGGCCGATAACTTTTAAATTACTAATGCATACTAATGATGAGTTTGAAAGCCAGTGTAGTCCCTGAAAAGTTAGGAGCCGGATTTTAAAACACGGGATTGAGGTGTTTAATGGGGCCTGTGCTGTGTTGTAGGGATAGACCTGCCGTTCATGATGATGCCGCACCCCCTGCTTCCCGTCAGCCTACCTCCCGCCTCGGTCGCGATGGCCATGAACCAGATGAACCACCTCAACACGATAGCCAACATGGCTGCGGCCGCCCAGATGCACAGTCCTCTGTCCAGGGCAGGGGCCTCTGTCATAAAGGTAAGAGGCATCCACAGAACTTAGGAAAAAGATGTTTTTGTGGCCAAGGAAATCACAGAATCACAGAATGGTTAAGGTTGGAAGGGACCTCCAGAGATCACCTAGTCCAACCCCTGCTCCAGCAGGGACACCCAGAGCACAGGGCACAGGGCGGCATCCAGGCGGGTTTGGAGATCTCCAGAGATGGAGTCTCCACAGCCTCTCGGGGCAGCCTGTGCCAGGGCTCCGGCACCCTCGCGGGAAAGAAGTTCATCCTCACATGGAGATGGAACTTCCTGTGTTTCAACTTGCACCCATTACCCCTGGTCCTGTCACTGGCCACTACAGAGAAGAGTTTGGCCCGATTCTACCTGCATTTTCCCCTCAGGTACTTGTACATATTGATCAGATCACCTCTCTGTCTTCTTTAGGCTAAACAGGCCCAGCTCGCTCAGTCTTTCCTCAGAAAACCTTCACGGTGACCTTTTGGGGAAGATACAAATCTATGGCCTTATATTCCCCTGGGCACACCTAGTCTGGAGGTTCTGTTTAGGCAGATAAGAATATGCACGAACAGTCAAGTTAAAGGAGTAAGATGCTCTCCTATATCTACAAGTGTGTAATGCAATTAAAAACAGATATTAACACTTGCTAGATACAAGGGAATAAGCAGCTCTAAATCTGTTAAAGATCAAAAGCTATGTTAAAATGCTGTTAAAGTGAAACTTTCATGTTATACTTTAAGTGCTGTAGGAGATACCAGACATTCTAGTGCAGTACCCTTCTAGAATAGGATAATAACTGAGAAAATCATTAAAAGTACCTTATATTGATTATAGTATGCAGAAGCCATGCCTCCATTGCTTTCTGGATGGATAAAATGTGTCTAGACATTCAAAAGGATATTCCCTTGCTAATGGTTTGTTAAGAAAATTTCCTACCTGTGTTGAGAGCTGAAGTCCTGTCAGATCTAAAAATATGCTGAGACAAATTTTTGAAGTGGAAAGAGATAGGGATACTGTATGTGAAGGATGGTTACTGTGGGATTCTCTAAAGCACTGTGTGCCCAATCAATCTATCTTATGCATGTATATCCATACCACCTGTGTGTTTCTTTTTGGAAAACCAAATTTTGTCAGCGTTGTAAGACAATTACTTTAGTCCATTTTCCTGTATGTTTTTAAGTATAGGAGTTCTATGTAAACAGAACTATCTGGAAGAGTAAGTATCTCTATTTTGATTTTGCTCATACATACTAATTCAACCCCATCATGCAAAAGTTGTTTTATTCCCATGACTTTCATTGATTTGCTGAACTGAATCTCTTCTGTTTTAATTGCGAAATGTCTAATGGGGAAGTGTCTTTATTTTATCATAATGATGCACAGTTTAATGCTATGGAGATATTGTAAGAATAGATTAATAGGATTGCATTGTACTTTTTATTGTTGCAACTTGCTGCAGCAGAAAACTTTGTTTCTATACTTAGCAGGGAAAGAGCACGTGTGATTTTGAAGGAAGCAAGCAAATCTGTTTCATCCCATACAGTAGCACCAAATAAAATCTCTTTTTTGATGAGGTTCTGGAGGTCTTGTGAGCGTTTTCCTGACACTGAGCATCTCCAAACTTGTCTCTTGTTGATTTTCTTTTCTTCTACTGTCAGCTTCCAAATTAGGGCAAATGTTGATCTAAATACTATGATTTTGTTTAATGTTATTGTTGTTTGATTCTGAGAGGCTGGTAAAAGCAGTTTGGGTTTTTTTTTTCCCTATTAGTGACTACTTAGCGTCTAAGTATTTCACAACTCCTCCTCAGTGTGTCGGCGCAGGTGTAGAATAGGTGGTGGAAACCTCTGCTATTTCAGTTAATAAACATAGAACTGTTAGAAATTAATAGAGGTTCCATTAGTTTCACTTAGGAACCTTTTCTTTAGCTGCTCCAGAGACCTCTTGAGAAACCCATAACTTAAGCACAAGATTAGAGTATGTGTAGCAGCAAATAACTTTATAAGATTTGATTATAACTTAAGTGCTATCACTATGTCTAAACGAAGATTAAATATATCCCTGTAAATCATGCCAGTTGTTTGTAATAAATCCTACAGTTTTTGCAAGCAGTTACATTTCAAGCCTGCTCTTTGGCAGGCCCTGGTGTTCCTTAAGCTTCCCCAGCACCTGCAGTAGAGCATAGGCAGGGTCTCCACAGCAGCAGTAGGTTTTTCCAGCTTCCAAGTGGGAATTACTCCTGCATATTCTAGAGGAAAGTAATACAGCAGTAACTAATGTGACAGAGGTGCACCCAGTGCTCTCTTGCTCTCACCTGGCAAGTGATGCTGTATCTTTCTGTTATTTGTACTGAGTGCTGAAGCTATATATGAATTTTATTATGGTGTGAGGCTTCTTTTTTTCCTTCCTTTCCCATAATTACAGTCGTCTGGTTCTCAGTGACTATCAATGAAAATGAAATCCTTGTACAAAAAGAAACATATAAAACTTGCTGCTGCTGTTATCCATCAACAATATGAAATATTTTTTATTATATGAAAACAGTATTTAGCTTCATGTAATAAGTACAACAGACTGCTTTACATGTAGTGCAATGGTGACATTATGAGGTTACTTAAAATGAGAAAAATGAATTAAATATAGTGAGTGTTTATCTATTTCCATACTCTGACTTAAATACCACTTGGCCTGTTTTCTATAGGTGTGAGAGTCAGATGCTTTGTAAAGGTTTTCAGTTAAGTCATTATGCTTTTTATATCACGTTTGCCATTTGGAAGTTAGCTGTTCTACCAAAATATGCATGATCAGCAAAGTTAACATTTAGTGCTCCAGAAAGAAATGTCATAACTATGAAATTTGATTCCTCCTTGACAAGAGCCCTATAAATTAGGCAGTCGCATTGGGCAGGCTCACAAAACCTTCTTAACCATCCATAATATAATCTAATATGATCATCGCAGCACCCAGTAGCAGTTCTACAGCCAGGGCCATGGCAGTGTCCCTGTTATAATCCATCTTTACAGGGATTTACTGCTCACCTTAAAAACCTCCATGTGAAACTTGGCTGAAACAGTTCTGAAGAATCCGCGTAACTGAGGATATATGACCAATAAAGAAATGACATCAGTGATGACTTAAGCACCTTCTCTCCTCTGCCTCATCTAATTTCCCCTTCTTTTTTTTCCAGGCCAGTTCTTCTGCTGGATGAATTCCGTCCTCCAGTCAGTGGCCTAGGTGTATAAATGCTTTACCAGACTAGCGTTGAGGACTATTCTAGGGTGGAAATTAGCTGAAGTAGCACTTGAGTTGAAAAGTAGTGAATAAATGTAATAGTTTGCTGTCATTCAGTGTTGCTTAATGCTCTTAACTCAGAAGACTCTCTTAAATGGCATTATTTTCAATTTTAGAAGTGAAGACTTGGATAGGCCCTTTATACAGAAGATAAAGCACTTTTCACTGAAGTTTATAGAATAACTCAAATCTAGAGAGTTGTTATTACCTTGTGTTAAGATTTGTATTTTACCTATAATAAACAAATGCATGTGATTTTTAATATGCATTGACAGCTTATGGTTTATAATAAAGAAGCTGTTATGATTTATGCTGAGAAAACAAACTGAAAAGAAGGTTGAAAACAAGCCTAAATCTTAACAGATCGTTTAAATTAAATTAGTTCCAAAGGAGCTGAGACTTCACAGTATATATACATGCACGGCAAGCGTAAGTGTCACAGCAAAAATGAGAACAGCTCTTCTGCTCACTGACAGCACTTTTCAACCTTGTAATGGGATCATGGCTTATATAACAATTCACTAGCCCTCAAACTATATATGATAAAGACATCAGGAGTATTAAGGTAGTTTCATCAAAAGGTAAGCCTAAAATCTCAGTTTATACAGATTAAGCCAGAAGGGGCTTATATGGCTAAAGAACTTACAAGTTTACAGAATTTCAGCCATAAGAAAAAAGAAAGAAAGATGCTAAGCCAAGATGTGTTCATCAAAACAGATGGGGAAAGGAGGCTAACCAGGAGGGCCTTCAAAATTACCTGTTTTACAGCTTTCATATTCTCTGCTCTTAGCGTTACAGCCCTTAGGTAACATGTGGCAAAGAAGGGAGAAGCCTTGGGAAGGAGAAGTGCAGGAGGTTTTGGTCTTCCTGGGGTGGTGCAGTGGGGGTTGTGTAAGTTTGAGGAGGGCTGGTGAGAGCCAAGTGTCTGTACGTAGGAGGGAGCGCGACGCACTTCCAGGCCCAAGCAGCTTGGAGTAGCTATGGGGAGAGTGAGGGCAGGAGACCAGCCCAGGAGAGCCCCAAGGGCTCAAATGGAAACCCACGGTGGGTTTGGCCTCTCTCTGAATATAGTCATTCATGGCTTGGAGACATACTGGCATGTTCTTGCCTCTTCCTGCTAGGCCTGAGGCTGATCTAGGTCTCGTAAAGAGGAAATCCATAAAGGAGAAGTCCAAAGTGCCTTCCCACAGTGATGTCAGATAGGGTTGTGAAAATGTCCTGAACACTGGCAAAAGTCATTTCTCTGGAGGTGTTCCTAGGGGAACTGCAACATGAGTTCAGATATTCTCGTGAGCTGTTGCGAGCAAGTGGATGAAGGAAGCTGGTTTAGGGAGAAGCATGGAGGTTGAAGAGCCTGGGAGTCTTGAGAGGGCTGAAATGGAAGCCAAGGCCTCGTACGGCTCATCTCCAAAGAGACACTCACTGCTGGAGGACCTGCTGGCCTGCACTTGACTTCTGCTGTGTCTTGCTGGGCTCAGGTTCAGGTTCAAGCCTTTCAGGGTTTTCAAAGAAGAAATGTGGGAGCGTTCCAGTATTTGGAGTCCAGAGGGGTTTGTGACAGTACGGTGAGGGCTGGCAAGCGGCACGTTACTTCTGGTGTCTGTGTGGGTCTTCCCATGTTCACTGAGAGGCCAAGTCCTGCAGTGCCCTTTGGAATAGGTTGATGGGACAGACTATGGTTAGGATGGGCTTGAATTTATACCTGAGACCTTAATCTGCGTCTGTCTGGGTTAGATAACAGAAGGAATCTGAGCCTAGAGTAAGAGATAAAATTCTGTCCTAAACTCTAAATTTCACTCAAGCCTCAAAAGTGGAAACTTTATATGAAATGAAATTTTTTGGAAGGGAAATTGAAATTTCTTATTTTTCCTCAACTCCAAATAATTTTCCAGTGAAATTTGGTCTACTAATAAAAGAACAAAACATTATATCTATTGTAGGATCTAGACATGCAGCAGGTTTTTTGAGTCTCTCTTTCTTTTTGTTCCGTTCTTCTGGTTTTGTGGAATTGTTAAGGCATTTTTAAAGGATGTATATGACATGATTTTAAATTCTCTAAGGAGAATACAGATGGGCTGTGTAATTATTGCTGAGAGGTGCTATTTTCAGCATGCTGTACAACTCAGATTCATAATATTTACCTGACGGCCAGAAAAATGTAGCCATCTCAGAATACTCTGAAACAATTATTCTCAGTATGAAAACATTGATAGTTACAGAATTTATAATTTCTTTAATTTTATATCACTATATCCATTCACTTCATTTTGGATTGTTTTCAGAACATTGTAAGATTTGTAAGAATGATGGCATTTTTCTCACAAAGTAGGTTTAGGTTTCTTCTAATATGTATTCATTGTTGACAGCCTGTTGGTGAGATCCATACTAGAACGTGTTGGAGGGATGATATTTGAGATAAAGTAGTTTAAGTTTGCTTCTTAGAAGGCTAATTTTTGTGGCTGTGTCTGTAGCAAAGAAGGAGTAATTGTGCAGTTCTGTATCATTTAATTCAGTGATACAGGCGAGCCAATATTTTTGGAGATACTCGAATCTTGTTATCACTGAGAACTCCTAGTTGCTAATCTAAAGAAAAAACAGTGAATACATAGTTTAAATTTGAAAGTGGAGAAGATAGCGAAATAAATAAGTACATCTCTTTCCCTACACTCCCGAGTCCATCAAGGGGATATTGTTAGGCCAAACACAGACTAGCTTTTAGGTCTGTCTCAGTTATTTTTAGTATTGGCATAGCCATTTGTATTTGTGCTTAAGAATTAGTCTGGCTATAACATAAATTTGATCCAGCATTATCATCATTATCATGGGAGTGCATTCAGGAGCAGCACTGGATGAAACAATTTATAGGATGGATACAGGTATACAGTTACAGTTTAAGGGACTGTCTAATTTTATTCCACATTCGAAATAAAATGTAAAGGTAAAATCTTAATTTAAGGTGCCGATGAAGGTTCATATGGTTTTCCCAGTGACTGATAATTTAAGAAGTGGTGAAGAAGGAGGCTCTTGTTTGGCTGTTTCCCAATGCCATCTGATTAGCTGCGGTTTTCTGTTTGGCTGAGCAGCTGGCAATTAATGAATTGATAGGAAGTAGTCACAAGGTAATGGAATTAGCAAGTGAACATCTGGTATTAAAAATTAGTAAACATAGAAGAGTTTTTATGATTTCTTAAATTTGGTGGGGAAATAAATGCCAGTTCACTACAGCTGAATTGACTGTATGAGCAGAGTGAAAAAAAATGCATTTCAAATGGAAAAATATATATTTTAAGTGAACGAATCCCCAGTACATTGCAAAAGATGAATGGGATCCAGCTGGCTTTTAGACATACAGATTCTATCTTGGTTTTTACACCAGCTGTTTCTCTTGTTTATCTCCAGTTCGTACCACAATCGGAGATATTATAGCTGGCTTAGAAGACCAGCAAATCTTCCATCCTGTTTGCATGTGCCCATTTCCAGACTGACATAACTCAAGGTATAAACCACTGCTCACATACTTAGAAATAGCAACCAATGCTCTACCATGATATTTCTTGTGGTACACTGTCCAGCGTCACCACAGATTTAGCACACTTCTGTTCACTATCTTAGGATTGTTCTTTTTCTTTAAGAAGCCTAAGTGCAAACTTTTTATTGTATTAAGCAATAATGGAGTAGTAAAGGACTGTAAACTTATAATACTGTTAAAAGGATATTTGTTTTTAGAATTAAAATAATAGTAGTATTAGCTAAAATGAATCAAAAAGAAGTATGTGATGAGTCCTGCAGCAGGTCTACAAGCTGACTCTGCTCCTGGCTGCACGGTGTAGCCCCTCCTAAGAAAGGAAGCAGCTTCTTTCTCTGTGGTTTCCACACTTTTTAGGGGTCCTAGGTGCTCAGATTGCCAGTGCAGTCCATCTTGGAAAGTTAAATGGTGATTTGGCAAACACTGGGAAATGGAAGTGTGGTGAGTTGCTTGTTTCAGTGGGGAAGTAGTGTGCAGATTTGTATTCTGATATCTGATCTAGGAGAGTCTGAGCTCCATGCTTTTCCGATAAGGTCCTCAGGTTTGATTTTGTTTATCTATTTTTCAATAGTTAAACACTCTGATCTGGACCTAAAGAAAAAAGAATCCCTGTTTTTCCTTCCTCACAGTTTCATTAGCAAGGTCTGCTCAGTTACAAGCTTTTTTGCCACTGTAGAATCCCATAGAGTACAGAAGCAGCACCTCAATTAAGTATGAAATATCAAGATAAATGTCTGAATAAAATATCCAGGACTCAGACAAACTTTCAAAACCTCTTTGTCAGCAGTGAAATGCCATTAAATCCTCTAGGAACTCATTAATAGATTAACATTTGGGAGAGTAATTACAGCTACATTAAAACTATGAATAAAAGCAAATAAAGGAAAATCCAGCTACATGACTTCTCTATACTGTTGACACAAAATGAAGATCAATACTGTAGAAAAAAAAATCAGAGAAAAGGAATTAAGATAATTATGTCAAAAATAGATAAGCTGTTCATATGTATTTCTAATAAAGCTATTGTAGATGCAAGTGTTGCATACTGTTTCATACTGTTTCTGTGG
The DNA here is from genome assembly GCF_059628265.1 of Tinamus guttatus. Taxonomy (NCBI): domain Eukaryota; kingdom Metazoa; phylum Chordata; class Aves; order Tinamiformes; family Tinamidae; genus Tinamus; species Tinamus guttatus. Next base: position 12,421,432 of record NW_028288821.1, on the reverse strand, counting down.
AATACTTCCTCAGAGGGGATAGAATAGAAAAGGGATACGGAGGTGAAATCAAGGATGTATCTAGAAATTGGATGAGTTGATGAGTCAGTGCTGTTTACCTAAATCAAAACTAAAATTAACCATGTCATGTTTTGTAGCTGCATTTTCTGAGCCAAAGCAAAACACTATTCTTCAGTAAGACAGAAATATATTGCCCTTCAAAAGGATTAAGTACTACAAAAGTCTTTTGGGAAAATTTATGGTACAGCTCTGTAAAGGGAAGAGAAAAGATAAGATAAAGTAGGTACTGTAGTTAGATAAATAGGTGAGATCTTGAGAAATGTTTTCATTTTTCATAAAATTCCCACAATCTGTAAATTTTATATATTGCATTGCATTATAACCTGGATTATGCATCTTGCAAATTTATGAAAAATGAGGAAATTCAGATTGAGAAAATACAACTTTATTTAGAAATATATCTCCAATAATGTAAGTGTTCCTGCTGTAGAACCAGCCTGAACTGCAATATGCCAGTGGAAGTTAAGCTATTTTCAAAAGAAAAAAAATACATATACGAAAAGTAACAAGGTTGTAAAATTCATAAATGACAAATAAAATGAAGTCATCAATGTGTAAAAGAAGGTTTAACATTTGCAATTTTCCTATTTAAATGCCCTCATTGATTTGCTACAAATACTGTTAACCCTGTGTTTGGAAAACGGTGAGGACATTATCACTTGTGTTCTCATTTGTAATAAAATAGATTAACTTGCTGTGAAATTTTAACTAGGCTGAGACACAACAGTAGCTACCTAATGAACCAGAGTACATTGCTGTTAAGTAGCTAAATAGATGCATACTGATTACAGGACTGAAAAATGGATCTGTTTACTTGCAAAAAAAAGGGACTGCTCGTGGTATTATCTATTATACTAGAGGAAATTCAGCATTATATTTCCATACAAGCAGTTAGAAATAAACACTTTCTCAATCAATGTGCAGTCTCACATGATGATAGTCATTTGTATCACATAAAATGCAGAAAAATTCAGCACTCTTCTTGCATATGGGGAAAGCTGTGTTCCCTGTATATGTAAATTTTTATAACCGGTAAGACATTAGATGACATAATCAACTATTTCTCTTAGAAAATGATTCACAGTGTAATTAAGAATGACATTATTATTTGACATATTTATTTCTGCCTGAGCATTACAAAGTAAGACCCTGAGTTTGAAGGGAAATTGCTTGAATCAGGGATTACTTTATAATGAGAGACATGAGAAAATGCAGTTACCAGAAGGAGCTGGAATACTTTGCTTTTCCAATCCATCAGCTTTCGAATTACTCAAATAACTCGCATTTAAGATGACATATATGTCTATTTGTGTGACATCTAAGTGTTAATTCGGAGTCATTTTTGTTCATAGATTTTTTTTTTTTGTAAACAGTTGGCATGTCCTCTCCTTGGCTATTGATTTCCATACTTGCAATAAACAATGAAATATCCTTAAACTATATACCCTACTGCAAACTTAACCAATTTAAAATTAATATTTAATTTGAAATAATGTAGTCCTCTTGGTAAAAAGGAGAGGAAGTAGCACCAAGGAGGACTTAAATCCAGGCAGATACAATTATAGTCAAAGTTGTAGTCTGTTAGTTGTAACCTTTCTGGAAACTTATTTAAAGAAAGGTAAAGACATAATATTGATAAGCTCATGGTTCCAATGTTGGATTCATCATATGTTTAGGAAAATACATCTGGGAGTGACTTTTTAAATGTGACTTGTTAAACAGAGCTTCCATAGAGTAAGTGCTGACTCTTGGTTACCTTCCACTCCTCGGCGCTCTGTAAAACCAGCCTTCTGAGACCCACAATAAAACAACAGAGACTTTAAGATCAGTGATTTTGACCTTTTTTTTCCCACAGAATTTGAAATAATGAGAAATACTATGTTGAAACAGTTCGGTTATCAAAACCTTAAAATTGTATGACTCAACATAATAAATTCATATCTGTTAAAACTTAATAAACATTTTTCATTAATATTCAAAAATACTGCAATTAAAAGTCTCTCTTTAAGATTTATTAGTTATTGTATGTTTATTAAATAACAGATAGTTAGTGAAAACAGATCCATTGAGGATTAATAGCTGTGTAACAGATACGCATCTGTTACATGATTTTGAGGCTCGGTTGTTATTTAATGTACAATAACTATCCCATTAAAAGCACACTCAATGCTGCATTTTCAGCTGATGTGATTGGAATAGACAACTGCTGCCCCTTATTATTAGAAGGGTCTATTCTCACATTCCCTTTGCATCATTCTCAGATGTATCTGTAAATATGAAGATTAGTGTGTTTCTGAAAAACCTTTTTAATGGGTAACAGAATACCCTGGAAAATGTTGATCTTATTGCTAGTGCTATTAATGAGTTGCCTCAGTAGATTATGGACAGAAACAATTAGGGTAGCTATATGCAATGGAAAAAATAATAGAAACTATTATTGAATTGCTAAAGCTGTATTATTGATTTAGTATATTTCCTAAGAAAAACTCAGTAAAAATTTCGGATGATACTCAGTTTATTTTTAAAAGCATGTGGTGAGTTGCCACCAAGTAACCAGATTGCAAACTCTTAATGCAAAATCCTTGAGAATTGGTTAGAAAGACAGAAAAATTGCAAAGTTCCTTTGAGACAAGCTCCCTAGATTACACTGTAATTGGGATTTTTAATGATATGGGGGCAAGAGGATCTCCCTTCTTAAAACAACAAAAACAGGTAGTATTTCAGTTCTCAGTTTCCACAGAGAACAGTTGGTTACTAGGGACAAGGGCAACTCCAGAGATTAATTTTCTGAAATTTTGTCAATCCCAGCTATTAGTTAATGTCAAACTTTTGTGTGCAAATGTGCACATAACGATTTGCAAGCTCATTTTCGTTAGTAGCCTGCTTTTCATGCAGAAGTGCAGTTGCTTTACCCTGCCACAGGCCTTATCAAAACTCTTAGGATTGGAAGGCACATAGTCCAAGCATGTTTTACCCTTTCTTTTGAAAGAGCTTCCATTTGCAGACTGTCTTAGAGGGCACATTGAGAATTAAGAGCACAAAATTTTAAGGGGCTGTTGCTTAACCATGTGGGACCACATTTACACCAGGAAAAGTCAACTCCAGTTGCTCTTGCAGCCTATCAGGTTTCGTAGTGATCTAATTCTTGTGAGGTGTATTGCCAGACGTTAAGTAATGCCAGTACACATAAATCCTTCTGTAAGCTCATTTCACGTGAGGTAGTTCCTGCAACAGTAGTGTGTTTTGCACCTGTGCATTCAGGTGCAGACATGATTTCATGTGACTTTCCAATGCTCAGTTTTAATACCTGTAGTTTAAAACAAGTCTACTGGAGATGAATGAGCATTATCTATATACTATGTGTGAAAAAGTTAAGGGGTGAGACAACACAAGGTTAAAAAAACAGGTGGTAAGTAGTAGGTTGTCACTACTGTGGATGAAAAACCGTGCCTAGATGCATTGTATGATCATACCAACTATTTTAATGTGAATTCTATTAATTATTTATCTTGCAAACAATATTTGTTACTTCTCTTTCAGTCCCCTTTCAGTCCCTGCTATTTTTCTCTGTTGTGAAGTTCATTAATCAAACTGCACAGACCTTGTTTTGTTTCCGTTTTAAGGAAAGGATTCAAGACAGCCCCTCTCCAGCTCCCTCTCTGGAGGACGGTCAGAGACCCGGCAGCCACGCGTCTTCGCACCAGAGCAGCAGCGTGTCCAGCTCTCCCTCCCAGCTGGACAACACACCAGACAGAATTGGTTAGTGCTTTGGCCTTACTTCACAGCCTCGTACGCCTTGAAAAACATTGACTTGGCCTTTTTAAAAAAACTACCCAGAGCCCAGAACCTTTGTTGTTCATTCTGTCATTGCACCTGATTTTTGCAGGTGTTAAGTAAAGAATTCCAGTAGTACAGAGGATCATTTTTTAGCTGTCATCCATCAACTTTCAAGTGCTCCATGTGAGCACTTTGTAAGAAATCACATTCATCCCAGTAGTAATTTTGGTTCTTTATTTAATCAACTTGAGCAAATTTACTTTTGCTGCATGTCTGTCTTAGCTTTGTGCTGCACTGGAATCCTTACGGACAGTCAATTGCTTTAGAAATATATACTAAAAATAAGTGTCAGGACAGCAAAACATTGGCAAAAAAGAAATAGAATTTAATACTTTCATTAATATAATTTGTACTAGTATTTAATATTGTCCTTTTTTACTAACAGTCTTATGTAGCTGTACTCTCTGATTTTCTTTTTTAGCTCTGCTGACCAACAGCAGAGAAGGAGAACTCATTGATCAAGAAACTGGGACCAGCCTAAAAAAAATACAAAAAGAGAAAGGTAAAATTGCAGATCGTTTTTCATATCAGACATTTCATTACATTTATGATCAGTTTTATTTCTTCTAGTATACTGCTTATCCACTAGAATAGTATAAATAAGTTAAATGCCTAATTGCAATGAATAATATATCCAGTGAATTTAAACTGCATTCTTCTTAGGAAGTGTAAACAAGCAGATCTTTGCTTCCCTGTATTTATATAATATTGGACTAATAATTTGCCAGTCTACTGAATCAGTTATTTATGAGGTTGCTAGCAAATATTTGTAGTTCCACAGTTATATAAAATTATTTAGGTAGGTTATTGAAAAAGACCACCAACTTTTTTGCATCACCAGCTCTGATCCAGGGATTATTATTCTAAGGATTATTATTCCAAGGATTATTATTCCTTTGTGCATAATCACTTTGGACCCTGTTTTGCGCTACTGATTGGTATAAAAAACACAAGCAGCATGTGTGTGTTCAAGCAATAGCCCATCTTTTATGTTGCTCTATAATCTGCACTTTAAAATTCATATATTGGAGGACAGTGTGAAACACAGTAATGTGGGTTTACAATAGGTCACACTTCAAAAGAACATTTTTCATATTCTGAGAGTCACTGAAGTGTAGTATGTACTGGGTTGCTCAGCAAAAAATATATGTGCAATTTGCATATGGAACAAGCTTTGTTTTCAAAACCTGCCATTACTTTTACTAAGGCAAAATATATTTACCATGGAAAAGATTTTCAAAGTTATTAAGAATGAATGTAGTTAAAATAAAAGTATCAACATTTATTAAGTATGACAAGTTAGCGATTTATACGGCCGTGGCAAACATATGTTTTCACATCTGTTTTGAGTAATATCGTCATGATTTTAAAAATGATTTATAGCTCTGCAGGCCATAAAATGCCAGCTTTGCTGTAAGTTGGAAGTTTTCAAACAACAAAGAAATTATTGAAGGCATATATAGACTTATGTTTTTTGTATTCTACGCCTTGATACATCTGTACAAATCTGAGCGCTCTGTAACAATTAGGGTAGCAACAAATGAAAATAAAGTGACTGAAATTCAGCAGTGCTACTACTCATGTGAAAGCTTAACATGAAAAGCAATAGAACTTCTATTATTTTAAGCAAATATTTCAGTATCCCTCAGGAGATGCAGTTTTGGTCTTTGCACATGCTATTTAAAGTGATCTCAGCCCCAGACAAAAAAACTGTCACTTTGTTCTCATCAACATAATTTCAAAATAATCAGAGTTGAACAGAAATTAACTTAACATTTTCTTTGTTAAGAAGATGGTTAATACTAGGTTGTTCTAATTAAGTCGAGCTGCTTATATGAATTTGTGGGACATAATTTCTAGAATTAATGGCTATCTAAGCACAGAGGGATTGTTTCCCTTATAGACCCCATGTATAAATGTATCAATATTTACATGTTATAGATATAATGAGAAATAAGCAGTTTTGCTGGTGAATGCCCTGGTGAATGTCCTCTTGAGATACATAAAAAATTCTGAAAAAAAAAATCCAAAATCAAAAATGAACTCATGTTCTTCTTGATTTCTAAGTGTGCATATCAGAGACCCAGGAGTCATTCCATAAGCAGTGAATGCAATAATATGGGTTTGAAGGCTGTAAGAGTTTCATTTTCCAAAATATCTCAAGTGACACGCGGAGTGCAAATGTTCACTAGAAAATTCAGGCATATTTCTGTATTTTCCATCCCCTGAGAGTACTGAAGAAACACGATGCTCTGTTCTGGGTGAAGGCCGTTTCCCACAAGTTTCTGTTGTTGTTAAATTTAACCTGTGAGTGAACTGACAACTGTTAAAATGGTGGCCTAGCAGTAGATGTGATCTTTCTTCAGTCAATCAATCAAAAAGAAAACAAAATATGAAACTCAATCAAACTCTTATTAACGCTTAGATTCATAATACATGTAAATCAAAAATCATGGCAGAGTTTTGTATTTTTAAGAGCCAAGTCTTACATCATTATGGTTAAGTATTTAACCACTGCTAAAATATTTATAAATGCAGGGGCAGTTATACAAGAGACATTTTCTAGGGCCACATCTTTTAAATGAAGTTTAACTGATGTGGGGTCTTGTCAGTAAATAATTTATTTTCAAAATTGTTTTAAGAATGCAGTCTTTCTGAAGACTTAAATGGATGCTTCGTAATTACCTTGGCAGATGGGCCAAGACAGTTCTGTACATTCATATATATTTTATTGATATGTTTTATGAATTAGATTTTAATGACTAATTTTAACATATTACTGCCTAAACTTTACAAGTAGTGAGTGTATATAGACATGCTGAAATACTGAAATTCTGTTCACACAAAAAGCTTTGGGCCAAATACTTTATTTTTATAAGATATTTGTTTAAGTCCACAGAATAAAATGGGCAAATAAGAAGGAAATAAGATGGAAATTCGATATTTTGAAAGAGAGCTGCTGTCCAAGTCGGCGTCTCTTTTAGCGTTTACCCTTTCCACTTTTCCTCCACTACTGTGAATTGAGTTTTTAATATGTACATTGAGCTGTAGCAGATTTGAAAGGCATAAAAAAGGAAAGAAATTGCTGGTTGCCACCTATTGACCTAAGAAAGGCTTTTGGATTAGACCCCGTAATCTTTTACTTAGTGTTAGCACTTGTATTAAAACTGACCCTTCGAATTCTCCGGTTTGTCTTGGAATCCTAATACCTATGATGCCAAGTCATTAACCTGAAAACTGCCAGTGGTGACACTCCTAATGTCGATGAGTTATTTAATGAGTTTGCCTTCAGTCCTCATTAAGAGTCGGGAGATTTGATAAATTTGCATCCTGAAAGATCGCTGCAAGGTTTCCTCACGCCAGAGAAATCCTCGAGCTCTCTGGGAATGCGCTGGGAATACACGGGCACGGGTCGAGCCTCCCCTTCGGGCGCGCACAGCTTCCTACCCCTGCTCATTCCCCTGCTGATGGGGAATTAGATTTAGACTGTCACCGCTTGTGCTTTTGGCTTGCCCAGGCAGTGCACTTCGCTGAAAAATGTGGTGTTTCAACAAGGAGAGCAAAGGCTGCCATCAGACACCCTTCTTCACTGGGAAACTGCTTGGAAGCCGCTAATTTCTGCTTTCAATGCAGGTGTTTGTTGCAACGGGTTTTTCTGGCATGTTTCATACGTTCAGCTTGAGCCAAAGTAGGTCAGCAGATACAAATTTAAATCAATAACAAAAAAAGATAATACTGTTGGTTGGACTGGCAATATTTGTGTCTGAGGAATGCCTTCAAGAAATTCATAGAAGGTCCACTATTTTAAATTCAGATTTCTTTCTCAAGGATAACATATAGTGAGCTAAATTTTAAAGTTTGCCATGGTGCCCATAGATGGTATTTGACTCAATGAAATACTCAGTGAAATAATTTCAAAGCACTGATATTTTTTTCCTCATTTGATCTTTTGAATAACTTAAGATTTCTCTGTGGAATCTGCTTATATAGAAGTAGTCACAGCCGGACTGCAAGCAAGAGGTCTCTTCGCTTCCCCATGAAGAAAGACTTGATACTCAGAGTCTTCTAGTGCCTAGTAGGCAGAGAACCAAAGTGAACTTTTAATGTTTGTATCCAAAATATTTCTGTACGTGCTACATTAGAACCTGCCCTGTAAGTAATATTTTGTGAACGTACTTCAGGTTGCAAGGAGAAAATGATTATTCTCTTGAAACTGATGGGTACTCAGGAGTCTGGAGTGTGTTCTTTATATTTCAACATTGCATTGAATTACATCAAGTAAGATATGTGCTACCTTATTAGCAGGGCTGATATGACCTGAATCCAGAAACCATTGGGACAGCAGAACATGGGGCAGTCGGGACCACAGCCAGCTCAGGCTGCAATTCCAAGGAAATCAGATTTCACGCTGTGTAGGTGGAGTAGAGGGCATTTGTATTCTTTTGGGTAAGTGGGCTGCAGTGATGAAGCTTCTGTGATCGCTAAAGTGCAGCTCACTGTGATAGGAATTGGTTTATTGTAATGACACTTCTTTCCAGGGATGACAGTTTTATAGTAGCTTTTTGTATTATCATCTATAAGTATATTTGGAAATTATACATTGTATCTGGAAGAGCAGGATCATTCATTGGAAGGTATAGTAGTGAGCGATTGATGTACTTTCAACTATTTTAAAATAGGCACCTCCTATTTTTTGGGGAAAAAAATGTCCTGTTTCGAGTCCTCCCTGCACTTTTTTTAAAAAAATCAATATTACAGAAATTTTTTAATATTGTGATGAGCTTTTCATAATTTTTATTCATGTAGTATTAAGTAGATATGTGGGTGAGATAAAATTCAGGAAGTAAATGAAATTTATATTATGTGCTACAAAAAAAACAGATTGTTCTTCGCACAGAAAACCACACGCATACATAGAAAGAAATATTTGCCTGGGAAGATTTTTTTAATCTTTTGTGTCCTTGCTGATATTCATATTTTTTCAGATTCATGTTATTATTCTGTATACTATTCTGTAAAGCCAATCTCTCCCATTATGTATTTACTAGGGGAGAAAAATGCAAAATAATCCAGGAGGTGTCATTTTCCTAAAGGGAGTCCCAACTCCAAATTCTTTTTCCTTTTCCTTGCAACTTTCCTCAATCATAGGAGCAATTTATTTGCCAAAAAGCTGAACAACCCTTAAATAATTGATAGCGAGGTTCTTGTTACACAATCATCATACTACCAGTAAGACAGGAGGTAACAGAAGAGACTAAGGAGGACGTATATCACTGCACAAAGGTAGCATTTCCAGAGTTTCCAGGTTGGGAAGCTTGCCGGCACAGTGGGAAGTGCCTGCAACCGGGACGTTTTGGGTCCCTCCTGGAGATTGGTTCCTGCTGTCAGATGAGAGGGAAAGGCCTGTATTTTCTTAGGTTTTCCAGCTATGAGAATCTGTGTAGTGAATACAAGTGAGTACAAAAAAGTCCTTTTCCTGCTAGAAGGTTGGAAGGAGAGACGTGTGCGCCTTGCTATATCACCTCACTAGGGTGCTTGGTGGGATGCAAACTTTCCTCAGAATTCCCTCTCACTTTGGAGCAGGAAATGATTTCATTTCCTGCTCCAGGTGAATCTGCTTCCAGGCTGCTGTCCCTGCATTGTGTCGATGTTGTTTTCTCCTGCTGAAGCTCTTCCATTTTATCTGAGTGATGAAATATTCATAGAGCAGGCTCCTTCACCAGGTTCCTCGCCCTGTTGCATTAACAGCTATCTCATTGAGCTGCTTAGTGTCTTTTTTACCTGCTAGAAACTCCTTTACTAAATAGTCCCAAGCCAATAGTGTGTTGGTTGGAAAATGGGGCTTCGGTCTCTCATGTGGCTACTCCAGTCAGGGATGATGAGAGTAGGCAAGTGGCGAGTCCTTTCACCCTGGGCTGTAGTCACGTCCTCTGCACTGTTCCAGGTCCTACAGATACGACCCGGGAGTTATCGTCAGGTTAGGCTCCATAGGGAAGCAGTGTGTGCTCCCGAGTGGACCTTGGGCATGAATTTCGAGGGCTGAGCTCTAGGGTTGATGCTTTCAAGTACCTCATCAAAGCCTCATTGACTCACCTGTGCCCAGCATGTAGCAAACCAAGAGCATTTGTGGCTTTACCTTGAAGGATCAGATTTTAAAGAGATTTTGACACATCACTTCTATTTATTTCCTAACTGTGATTTGCTTGAATATCTGTAAAAATCTGCCACTCAGTATTTGACTTACTTTTGAAAGTAGGTGTTTGACTCCTAAGTCATTCTGAAAATTGTTCATTTGTGACATATTTGTAACGTCCTCATATGAATGACTGTTGTTAAAAATGAATGTTTCCTCAAAAGTTTGACCGTACATACATAGTCATACTGTAATCTTCTTAGTCATTAGACATCTGAAATTCAAGGTAAATGGGTGCAAAGTGGGAAAGAGGGTTCTTATTCCAGTACCTGACTCCCCAGGCATGCTCCTTTGGTCATACCTGGTACTTGCATGTTGCTCTGGAAATATAAACTAATATGTATCCCTCTTTTATTTGGTAGCCAGTTTGACAGTAGTTTCCAAAGGTTTTTCCTCTAGTTGGTAGAATATGATAGGTTTTAACAACCAGATTAATACGATTCTGCTTCCAGGTGTATTTTGAGATGTTCTCATCTATAAAACGTTGTATAGTTTTAAATCTATCTATTTAGCTATCACCTAGGCTGCAGCACAATATTTTGATAGTTGCACTTAGCTTGTTGTGGATTAACTGACATATCCCATGGCATATTTGCCTGATGTTGTCAGTGCAGGGTATAGAGCTGTAGAGCTCTTAATGACAGTTCACTGGAATGGCTCTTCTTCAGGTACAGCAGGAATCTGTTGGAGAATGGAGCATCCCTGGTGGATGGCTGAGCTGGAGCAGAAAATGGGATGTGTGTGTATATGTGTCTATCTGCAGATGTCAGCAATATGAGATGTTCAGAAAATAACATGTTAACTGTAGATCCAACTGTAGCCTTTGGAGATATTTTAGATGCTGTCAATTAGTAGACTGGCCTGTATTTAATTACTGTTGTGTTGTTTTTTGTTAATTTGAAAGCTAGAAAGTGATTGTAATGAAGGTGCCCTCCAGGCAAAAGTGTGGAGAAATTCACATATTACAGGATGAGCTGCCAGAGTTGCTGTTTGACTTTTGACATTATTGTCATACTGCCTAAGGCATTACAGGCAGAAAGGGATTTAGATGGAAGGGAGAGCTGTGGAATTGCTCTATAAAAGGAGTTTCTCCAAACATTTCTTTAAACTGTGCTTTAAAGAGAGCATAATATTGTTGTTAAATTAAAATATATTAATAAATTCCTGATTTTACATAAATAGCTCATATATCATCAGTCACACACACACCCAAAAATCCTCCACTATCTGAAAAATGACTGTGGTACTGAGTTGTAACTAACTTGACAACATGTTTTTGTAGCTTTTCTTCAGCAATGAGTGCTACCCTACATAAATATGTGAGTGAATAAATTTTACTTGAAGATAGCTGAAGTCTCAAAGATTTGAAATTCGGAGTTCGTTGAGATTTCTTCGTGTCAGTGTAGCACTGTTTTAAGGGCAGTGTGTAGTGTGTTATGTGCCTTTGGAAGCAGCCTAATAGCTGGGTTGGGACCTGCCTTTCCCTCCTGCAATTGGTAGGTAATTTCATTGATTTCAGTGACATCGTGTTCAGATTTTCACACCAGTTAAGTGGAAGTTATTCAGGAACTGACTTCTTTCCTTCTTCCATGACTGCCTTTCATGACTGCTCTCATTCCCTCTTAAAAGTTAGGAGGGAAGTTACAAGGTCACATCCTCAAGGATTGTCATTTATTCCCATGTCTTTCTTATCTTCTCTTGTGAAATGGCAAATCTCATCTCTCCTTAGACCAAACGGTCTTTCAGTCAAAATCCTTCCTTAATATACAGGGCCCCCCAAAGAAAGAGAACCCAGAAAATTAATACAGTGAATTTGAAATATAAAATACATGATCTGCTTTCTCAAAATAAATGAGGAGATCTTGAGTTCACGCTAGCTCAATCTTACTGCATAGCACCATGTTGTGTAATACGCACTTATCCTGACAGATAGCTATAATACAAATTTAGAACATTCAGTAAAATTAGGCTGTTTATGTAAAAAGAAAGATCAAAACAGAAGAAATCAGAAGGCAAAATAGTAAATAATAAACCTTGTTTTCCAGGCTGTTGAGTCAATTTATAGTATTATATAAGTGGGCAGGAAGGTAACAGCATCTGGTAGCAATAAATGTTTCCTTTCCTAAGTAACCAAATTAGCTATGGGAAGGTGATTAGAAATAAAATATAATGATTTCTGATAGAAATAGGTAACACTGCATGGGCTTTGAGATAAGAACTTGACAAATGTGTAAAATAAAGGCAAAACTGCTTTTGAAGGGGCGGGGGAGATTACCATTTTCTATATTGTGTGCCAAGATTTGTGCATTTCACATGTTAGCAGTTGGCTTCCTTTCAAAAGTGATAAATAATGATGTTTGTTGCGGAAACAATTATCCTAAAAATAATTTAAAAGGATTGTATCCCCTTTTTGTTTGCCTATAAAGACCACATTCAATTTATATACAGACAGAGAGAGCTCTACTTGCATCTATAAAACAGTTCTTAAATCATTCTAAATTATTGATGTGCACAAAGAACTCTTTCCGCTTTTGTTTGAAGTTTTATTTCTGCGGCGTTGTGCTTTCTAATTGTACTTTCAACTGCTATGACATCTGCTATAGTTGTTTCAAAAACTTTTCAATACTTTTTTTTAATGATAGACAGTCTTTTTCAAAGACAGACTGTCTTCATTTTGAGCAAGAAAAATAATTAGTTGAAAAAAACATCACTGATTTGGCCAGGGAACTCGTCATTTTACTTTTCTTCTTCTTGCTAGTAGCTGTTTTATATGATTCCAGCACCTACTCCACAGAATGCTGTCCAAGAAGAATTCATCTCTGCAGCAGCTCAGAAGCTGTGGAGCATCAGCATATGTCCTGTGCTTCCCTTGGGGAAATGCGGGGCTTTATTCTCCCAAAAGGAGGACTGAGAAAGTACTTCACAAACCGATAGGGCCTGTATGTCTCTCAGATGGAGAAGTAAGTGCCTATGCCAAGCTGCTCCGTCCAACAATATATGAGAGAAGCTCAGCAACTGGAGATGATACTGATCTTTAAAGGTCTGGTTAGAAATGCTCTTTAGTATAAGAAATGAAAATATAAGACATATAAAAAAATATAAAAAATATAAGACATGTGCAGTGCAGTAGTAAACTTAGTTCTAATGGTTTATTATATAACCGAAATCCTGTTTCTGGCATAAAAATATAGGAAAGTTTATCCTGCATTAGGAAAGATCAGCATAAAGACTTTTTTTTTTTCAAAAGGAAAAATTTTCTGCCTTTAAGTAGAATGGGCTTTCAGTTTTGAAAAATATGTATCCAGGATTCTCTTCCAGTTACAGTACACCATAACTAACCATTAAAATTGGAAGTTACTCAGAAATCGTCTAATAATTAATACAACGCTAGAGGATTTAATTGACCATAAGATTAAACTGATAAAGAAAAAAAATCGTCCTAATTGAGAAGCGGACCCCAACCCTTTATTCACTGAGTGTCTGCTCTGCCACTCGAGTTGTGAATTGGGGGTTAATTGACTGTCTACAGTCTCCCAAGGAGCAATTATTTCATATAATGGTGCTAACACATCCTGTCGTAAGGCAATTTTTAATGGCATCTTTCTTCCCCCAGATTTAGATAGAATTCAGAGAGACAGGAAGAAATGATGCTGTGTGTGGGAGAAAGAAGAAGGATACAAACAGAAACTCTGGGTTTCCTTCCAAATACCAGTTGATAAAGAGCGGAAAGCAGAAGAGGTGTTGACAGGGCTCCACAGGCAGTGAGGCCTAACCAGCCCTGCTCATGGTCCCGCTCCTGCGGGCCACGCTGCGGTCCCGCAGCCTCGGGCACGTTCCCGTGCCCGTGCAGTGGCCCCGCTCCGCAGCCCGCTGGTCCTGCAGCCCGCTGACCGCGCCTGAGGCGTCGCCCCGCGCCGAGCGTGTGGCTCCTCGAGGCGACACCGGGGTGTGTGCGCAGGGCCACCCTCTCGTGGTGACCGTGTCGCGCTCCAGGGGACGGGAGCCAGTGAAAAGAGCTCAGGGTCCTCCCGGGGGAATAAAGTCAGCCGTTGCGCTCCCTATTTTAATCTGGAAAGGAGGTTAATTCTGAACCTGTGCGTAAGGACTGAATGAGGATGTATCGTAACCGTGAAATACTCCACCTCATCTGGTGCGTGGCCATAACGGATGGGATGAATTCTCTTGGCCTTTCTGGTGTTACATTTTTCTCTCTCTGTGTCTGTCTAATTATATCTGCTTGTTATTCTCCTTTTCCTTTATTTTTATTTTTTTCAGTATGCATTCAGTATTTTTTTCAGTGTTTGCAGAATATAAACTCATTGATAAATGTTCAAGTTTGTGACAAAATTACATTTCCCAGTTGAAGTTGATATAAGGAATTAGGAATAATGTATAAATAATTTTAAATAAGCTATAGTCAAAATCATTAAAAGGAGGAATAAGGTGTACTTAGTTTTTTAAAATTCTCTATATATTTGCTTACTAGGTAATTAATAAAACTCCTAAGAGGTTTTTCTGCTTCATTAGTGAAAATTTGCAGAACTTTTCTGATTATTACTCTCCTTTGAAGAATAAATAATAGAGATAATATCAAAGCATTAAAATCAAATGAAGAGTTAGTTATGGATACAGTGGGGCTTATTATTTTAATAATTATATTATTATAGCTTTTTCACATGTATTGATTCAGTGCTCTCTTTATAAATACATTAAGATGACTGTCAGGACAAGAGATGAGTTTAGGAGGAGCAATTTTTGTGTGTGGAATTATCAAAGCTGAAAGAAAGTGCAGAAGAAGTGCCTTGTGCTTGTGTTTACAGTCTAATGAAATCTGGAGCACCAGCCCTGTATGACCCCATTCTTCTAGGTTGGTAAAATAGATATATGCAAAATAAAGAGGGTTTAACATTGTAGTTCAGTAGTTTTTTGTTTGTTTGTTTGTTTGTTTTTTTGTAGTCTCATTTTCTGTTGGTTAGTAAAATCCCGCGTAAAGACATGGAAAGGAAGATCTGATATTTCTGATGTGAAAAATAAGCATAGTGTTTTCTGCAGCATGGGGTGTCGCAGGTCCTGTGATAACAGACTGGGCTACAAATAGCTGCCACCGCCGTAGGGGTAAGATGCTGTGGTGAAGAAACAGGGTAAGAAAGAGCAGCCTTTCCTATTGTGTCTGCCTTCAGAAGGGAAAACCGGGATATGTTCATGGTCTGTACTAAGTGACAAAGGCAGTATTTTACACTCGAGGTGAGATTCCTTTACGGCTTTCACCTAGTTCTTACTTCTCCCCTTTAAATATAATTCAGTCTCCACCTGCTGTTCTCTCAAATTTGCACGTGTCCCTAGTGCACATATGCCATGGTTCTCTGTTACACTTTCTGTCCATGTTGTACTCTGCCAATCCAACCCCTTCCCTTCCCTTCCCTTCCCTTCCCTTCCCTTCCCTTCCCTTCCCTTCCCTTCCCTTCCCTTCCCTTCCCTTCCCTTCCCTTCCTTTTTGGCCTTCTTCACAGATTACAAATAAACAAAAACAGCAAAAGTATTGCATATCATAGCTGTATCAGAAATAGAAACTGAGCTCCCTTTGCCTGGTACTTTTTGAGTCATCCTTGACTTTGCAAGCCCTGGAATGGGTGTTCATACAGGCTATGCCGTAAGTCTTCTCTGGGGAAGGAACGCTGAAGCAGTCCTGATAAAAGACATTCTTTTCTTCTCAGTTGAGCCTCCCTTAGTACCTGCAGCCCACCTGGGAGTGCTAGGCTCTCACGGGTAGCAGAATAAACTGCTGCTCTTTGAGGTGATGTTATTAGGATGTTCTTGGTGCAGTGGAGAGTTCTTCCTGTGGTGCTTCCAACCTTGCGTCCTGCAGGGCCATGTGGAGTCCATGTCTTGGGGAAACCTTCAACCTCACAGGCTCCAACCTCAGATACATCTTCCAGATTTCCCTCTCTTGCCTGCTGCTCTCACCAGGGCTCACCTTTCCCGGTGAGTTCCTAGAGCTGCAGCACAACCATTTCTTTCTGCATCTCCCTGTCTCTCGGCTGTTGCGGATGCTGCGTGTGTGAGGACAGGCACGTGCCGAAGCCAGTAACCAGAGGTGATGTGTCATCGCCTTGGTGTTGCCTGGCCTGACGAGTAGCAGTTGGTCCTGGCCAGCTGCCCCTACAGTCCGAGCAAGGAACAACCAGGCTGCCCTCACTTTGCCAAGCACCATGTTTGTTCCTGCAGTGGAAAATTGCCTCTTGCACCAAGTCCCCATCACATCCCAGCGAGCTCCACGAGCCGCTGCCGCTCTGAAGGCTTCCCATGGCTTTGACCCTGCTGCGAGTTTCCTATGTCGTGCTAGAAACTGTGGAACAAATTTTCTTCTCCTATAAATTTGAAGTAGCTGCTTGAAGTGAGTGAAAGCCCTCCATGTATTTCCCAGAGAGAGCAGAAGTTATATGTTGAAGGTATTGAGAATTGCTCGAGGATTACTTTAAATTATGTCATAATTACATGGATTCCTTTCCCTTTGGAAGCTTGCCTCTGGACGCGCGTGCTCTGGCAAGCTTCTCCATCAGCTAACAAGCAGACCGAGCACATCAAAAGCAAGGAGCCCCGTCCCCCATCCTGCCAGAGTTGAGGTCTAGTTTGGGAGTTGGGTGTGGAGCTGTGGAAAACAGTGGGTTTGCTTCCAGCGTGCCCTTGCGTGCAGTGTTGGCCTTCACCTTTCTTTCACTGCTACTGCGGGAAGCAACTGATAGTGATCAGCATCATTTCCTGGGCATAGAACATTCAGATTTTTATTATGATATTAACAGGACATATGTTTGTGGAAAGAAGATATATATATACGTATGCCTAGCTTCAGAATATAAACCCTGTAGAAATGGTATATTACCTGCATGAAACTGAAAATATGGGAGACGCACTGTGCAGGAATTGGGCCCAGCTTTGCTTACAAATCAGCTTGATGATGAGGCTGCAAAAGTTATATTTTCATTGCTTTCACATACTGAATTTATTAGCTTCTTGAAATTGATTTTGGATGCCTTTCATTTGCCATTGGGCTGAAGTCAAAAGCAAAAGGATGATATACCACATTTTGCTCACTCATCTTTTTATTGCCCAACTATTGGTATTGAATAAAAGACATTCAGTGTGTTTCCCAAAGGAGGCAAAAGGCACATTTCATTTTCTTTTTAATTGACGGAATTTTAACTGAATGCAAGTCCTACACTCCCCAACTTTAATATCCAGGTAGCAGCTATGACGGGATGGAGGGGATGGGGCCTGGGATTCAGCTTGCAGCAGGGCCCAAAGCAAAGCCAGAAGGCTGTCAAACTTTGTACTGCTTTATTTGCTGGGAGGAAGTGGTGGTGCAAAGTTAATATCGATGCAGCAGTATGAAAGTGTTCAAGCAGTTATCTCTGGGAAGGTAATGTGAACTCAGCAGTATCATTGCTTTGATCTTTGGTTAAAGTCTTACAAAACTAGATTGCGCTTTGATTGACAACCTTGTCAGAGAGTGAATGAAGACTGACACTCTAATATTGAAAATGCAGCGTTTACAAAACTTAAAGCCGGAGTTTTCTCATGACACTGCTTCTTTTGTGGAAGACTGAATTTCACATTTATTTTTAAATAAGTGCGTATCTTGCTGTTTGCAGCTAAAACTTAGGATTTTAGACTGGTGGTTTTCAAATACTCTAATATTTGATGAAGATATTTTTATAACAACACTTATGTCAAAAGGTATTTGTGAAAGCAGGAGTTGTCATTTGGAGTCTTAAGCATGCTGGTGGTTATCACGAGTCAATACCAAATAATGATTGATCTGACACGCAGGTGATCGAAGGCTGACACTGAGCTGGCAGGCTGCAGCTTGATTTAGGTAGCGTGTACGGGAATTTCTGCGTGGGTCCAGCAAAAGGATTATTGCCGTACCTTGACAAAGGCCTTCTTCAGCTGTTGCTTGTTCCTTGAATTGTCCCCTTAAATACCACAAAGTGGTCAGAGGCTGCTAAAGGGAGAACTGATTTCCAGAGGAGATTTCTTCTTTCATGTCAGAATTTCGCCTTGCCGCCAGCCCTCTTCCTAGTCATGCCTTATTTCTTGCTGCCCTGTCCTGGATGTGCTGAGTTTCTGAGTAACAGGTAAGAGTGAAGCAGATGGTGACCATGTCCACATCAGAATACCTTACGCTAGCAAAAGTTTCCCCAAACAAATCATCTTACATCATCTAGAACTGTTCATGAAGAGACCGTGGTTTAAAAACAGACTTCCAAAAGATGTGCACAGAGGGGCCTATGACCTGTGCTGTGCATGGGGACTATTTAAATTGCTTTGCTGCTGAAATCAGTGTTTTGTGACACAACCCCACCAGTGTTTCCTGACCATCTGAGTCTCAGTTTACTTCAATATTGCTAAAGCCAAATATGGTCCTTTCCTACATCTATTTAGATTATGTTTGATATATGAATGCCTGTGAGTGCATATATGTATAGATATGGCATTAAATATCCATGTAAGTATGCATAAACTCTTGCAACATGATATGTAGGTAATACAATATCGTATCTTTAGTAAAGTATCTTTTGTGCTTATTTATTATTAAAAACTATTAATTAAAAAGACTCTCATCAGTGTGAAAACACTGACAAAAAATATGTTTTTTTTTTTTGAAATGCGCATTTCATTTTACCACCTTTCTGTTGCTGAGTATAGCACATTAACATGTATCTGAAGTTTTGCTGAATAAACTTTACATTTGGCCATATTTTTGAAGTGAACTTGTATAAGCCACTTATGAGAATAATTACCATTTCGTGATTTGAAATCTGCAAATGACTAATGTCAGAATGAAAAGCATATGTAGCTATGCTGATTATGCAGAATAAATTATTTTCAAAAGCCACATTCACATCAGTACATTTTTTATTATGTAGAAAATGCATGTGCTCAAAGTAATAATGATCACCTAAAGTTTGCTGTAAGCATTTAAAAAATATGTATCTGAAATTCCTTTTGTAAATGTCTACAATCTGCTTCCGTAGTATGGCACATATGGTACGAAAATGTTGCTTGCAAGCTAGTAACTGTTTTTAAACAGTTTTTAAAATTGCACTCTATAGTAGTTCATGTACAAAAATCATTTTTTTATGTTTTATTACATGCCTTAAATGCCTTAATATTTTCTAAGCTGTGACAAATTTATTCCTAGATAATTTTTAATGTAATATAATAGGTTTCCATTAACTCTTCCTAGTATTTTATGTACATAGGCATCGTTGGTGTATTTAGAATACTTTTGAATCATTCTGTTTGTCTTACTCCCTTCTTTAATTCTTTGAGGAATCTACAAATATCCAGGTAGTAACTCTTGAAGGGTTTTTTCATTTGTTTTTGGGGGGTTTTGTTTGCTTGTTTTGCTTTGTTTTTTTCCTTTGTGTTTTTTTCTTTTCCTTTCACTTCCTCAATGTCATGGCACAAAACTTAGATATTTAGCAACCATTTGGTTGTTAGGATTTTGATAGAGTTTTGGAAGTTAATGTTTTTTATTAAGATTTACAGCTTTCCTTTTGCCTAAAATCTCATTTTTAAAGGCCAAAGGAGAAAAAAAATTATCACGAAACATAAACACATTAACTAAAATATCCCTAGTGCCTTCAGTTAATGGTACTTCCTTAAAGCAGATAAGTTTCTGAGTGCCCTTTTAAAACAGGAGTGTTAATTTACTGTTTCCTTTCATCTGTTGAAACAATTACTTTTCTTTTTTGCCTTCAATAGTTTGTTCTGGTCGTTAACATTTCTGTAAAATTAAGTTTGAAAGGTGCTTTTAATGTTCAGATAGACTGCAGTGCACATTTGGCTGTTAAAATCACCCTACTTAAGGCAGAACTAATGTTTAACACTCACAGCTATTTGAAGTAGTTCACTGCCCAGTTTAATGGTGCTGCCAAGGGCAATGGTCGCATTTCTTGCTATTATATTTTTGGGGGTTTGTTATGCCAGCAATAAAGACAATCCATGATATTTCTGAAAACATTGGCTTAGGTCTTAAAGACATCATTTTTCCACTAACAAGCTATAAACTGTGATTTCTTGGGGAATAGCAGGCAAGAAGCAGCCTTGTTCTTGGCCACGCACTCCATTTAGGAGCGGTAGCGGCCTGCTACAGCCTTCGTGCTGAATGCAGCTCTTTATGCAGGCCTCGTTGAACGGATCTTGTCACACTGGTAACACTTCGGTGAAGGGCACCTGTCCAGGAGGAAGTGGCCCTGCGCAAGGAAAACTGGATTTTGTATTTTATTATATACTGAGGCAGTTTTAAGGGATTTGCACTGGTAAGTGAAGAGCAAGTCCAAATTGTTCAGCCTGGCCTAGTGGTAGATGGCGCCGGGGTCGCTCCAGGGGCTCATGGGTTGCTGCATTGTGACCCATGTCGGGCCCAACTGCAGGAACTTCTGTTTCTCTGCGTTTTTCTTTTTGTGGATTTTACTGGTTCCATGTCTACAAAGCTGGATGTGTCTCCTATGTGGTTGTTGTGTAAACGTGCTCCTCAAGTCTTGCATTGCTCATAGGCTTTCCTGGTGCCTGAGTTCTCTCTGAGCTCTCTGCTACTAACACTCTATCTATTTATGTCTTTTATAATGTAGGTAAAATGTATGTAAATAGATTACTTATGTGCACCTTGGAACAAATCCTACGCTAGAAAATCTAACTAGCCCTTTGGGTAGTGGAGTCAACAGCTGCTCTTCTCTTCAGTAAGGCCAGTGGGAAATGAGCCTGTATTAGGACGGTATAACTGCACCCCAAATAACAAATAACTGAATGAGTGAATGGGGCATATACATGATTTTTGTTCCTATATGAGTTCTTGTTAGCAAAATGGCTGCCTTTTCTTGTTTGTTGAGCAAGATCAGACAGAGAATTTAAAAATGAACCCATACATCTTCTCAGCCAGAAAAAGAGTTACATGTATTTACTAAATAGTGGATAAAATTTTCCCCTCGGCTAGTGTAGTGCAATTTTACAAGCTTCAACAATGCTGAATGGAAGTTATTGAGAGGTAAATTTGGCTCATTCTTTTTATGCTTTTAATAAATACCCAAGGGAAAAATAGTTGTTCAAGCAAAATGAAATACAAATAAACAGGATTTATTCTTAATAGTCATTTTAAGGAATTTGGAGCTTGATTTTTATTCAGTATTTTTTTGGCACTTGCAAACAAACCTAAAATATTCATGTAAGCTGTCAGTTCTCTAAAGTGAGTTCATCCTTTCTAAAAAATAAAGCTAAATATAGATTCAGTGGATAGAACAGAAACAATGTGAGACATAACAAATGACATTTCTGCTCCAAAGTACATCATTGTAATGGACCATATGATGCTGGACTGTGGATATAAATGATTTTTTTTTCACAGTATCCTGTAACAATTCTTGAGACACAGTCATGCACAGAACATCATTTGTAATTATAGCAGTTTGCCATTTTCATCTGCTCCATGCTTATTTCTGCTATTATTGATTGATAATCTACGTACTTCAAGCTAATGAAGGTTCTTTATATAGCCACTTAATAGAACTTACCAGTTTTTAGCTGCCTACATTTCAGGTCAACCTTGACATTTTTGTTTGAAGGAAGAAGAAAGGTTTAGTTGCATGACGAGGCCTTTTTTCACTTAGACATTCTCAGAATGTCACTCACGTCCCACAGAGAAAATGTGGAATGCTCTGATTTGAATAAAGAAGAGTTTTGTGCAAGGAACTGTTTTCGGATTAATCATTGCGCAAACTTTGAAATAACCCTTACAAATATGTGCTTCCCAACTACGGTTCTGTGAGGAATTTAAAGACACCTCTTTTAGATCAACAATTATTTTCACTACCAGTTGTTTAGTTCTTAAAACTTCTTTTCTGCCAATCTGAGAAAGTTTTAGTTTCACAAAAGGTCTAATATTTGTCCGTTTAAAAAAAACATATTGATAAGTTTGTTTTTCTTTTTTTTTAATATAGTTCTAGACTACATATCCAATACACTTGAACTTAAACACTTTTTCTCAGAGGTAATTCAGCTTGATTTCAAGTCAGTATTTATTATCGGAAAGGATAAATCCAGATGTCTTACATTATAAATGCAAGAATGTATTTTGTTCTCTGGGAACAACTGAACTACAAAGGTTCAATGTTGCTTCACTAATCTGAACAGAGATTGGGTCTTGAAAAATACATATTTAATTTCATGTGAAACCACCTTTCCAGGTAAGGTTCATGCTTTGTTCATATTTTGATCTCCTGTTTTGGTGGATTTTTTTTGATCAGCTACAGGCTTGCTTGTTTGCATGAACCACAGAGAAAATAGCTTCATCCTTCTGGGCTGCAGCAACCTTTGTGAAAACTTTGAAGCTCCACTGGCAGTACATACAGCATCAGTACCTTTCAGTATTTTACAAAATGAGCTGATTAAAGCTCATTTTAAATACTGCTTTCAGTTTCGAACCCTGGCTTTTTAATAATCAATTAAAACATTGTTTCATTGTGTTTATTCAGCATGTAGAAAGCACTGCTTGACATGTATTAGACCTCACATAGCAGTACACAGCTGTAGCCCATCCAGCATTTTCCAAATGAGTTTGCACAAGGAATAAAAGATTGCCATCTGAGCAACACTGGAGGGAGACAAGAGCAGACAAAAGGCGGTTAAGTGCTACAAAAAAAGAAAAGGCCCTGTTGAGATAGAAATTTCTGAGCAAATGCCTCAATTTACAAGGAGATACTCTAGCAGGCAACATACATTGATTTTAGCACATAACGTACGTTGCATTTGTGATTCATTAAGCTTAATTTTCTGCACTGTCGTGAATGGGTATGTCAGCTACTCTCTCAAGTAATGCACAGTTGCAGAGTGAGGAGGTAGGATAAACTAAAGTCAGTTTTAAAAGGAAAATGCTTTGGTCACTAAAAGCCATCAGTCGAAGTAGCATTGATCAAAACCTAAACAATTCAGAAGCAGTTTGTGCATACAGAATGTCTGATACTATTTACAAACATCGGTAAGTTCACACTGCTAGCTGCCCTGCTAGAAGTCCCACTGGTCCAGTAGATGCACTAGTGCTGTACAGAGCTTTTATTTTTGTCTTCTGGAAGAAAAAATGTAGACTACTGTCTGATACTTTTATTTGTGTTTTTATTACTGAAGATAGGCAAGATATTTTTGCTTTTGGTCTTGGTGGCTTCTGCATTTGTAGAGGGAGATCGCTTAGGATGGCTCTATTTTCTCCTTGCTGTTTTCTCTTGGAAGCTGCTGCAGAGCTCCCCGTGGAGGCCTCCGTGGTGGCTCCAGCCTTTTGGCAGGCCAAAGGAAAGTGGCAGGTTCACGGGCTTGGATTTCTTGGTGATTTCACGAAATCCAAGGGTGGTTTGAAGCCTGTTTGGCTGTGAATTAGAGTTCTGGAGCACTGCCTTTCCGCATAGTTTGTTTTGGGTTATATTGTGTTTAGTTTGTACTTTGTTTTCAGTTGAGACGCATACAAGTCCAAGGGATTTATCACAAATCTATTTAGTACTTTTTGTTTAGTAAGGATGACTCCAGTGGCATTTTTTGTTTGTCTTAAATTCCACTACAAATTATAGTGACTTGATATAAAAGTTTCCTGAAATGTGAAAAGCTTTCTCAAAACTTGCATTTCCACAATTTCCATTTTCTCAAGCTTTTGTGCTTTGGCTTCAGCTCTTATTAATGGAATTAGCCTAAGAAAACGTGCTTTTCTCCAGATTTTCTACATGCCAAATTACCTAGCAGAGCATTAACTTATGCATTTTACTGTTGGTTGATGTAGGATGATAGTACAGATGAATGAAGTCTTGGGCAGAGTTTTAGAGGCAGACCCATGACTCCAGATTTGCACTTCTTAATTTATCACTTATTTTGCAAGCAGTGTTTTGTCACACGTGTACAAGGAAGTAGTCACTTCTAATGAGGTAGTCAATGGAGGTGGTGTCTGTTCCTAGATCAGTATTTAAAATGAAACCTGAAGTGCATGGCAACATAGCCTCCTCAGGGGCCAAACACAGCTTGTAAGAAAGAATAGAGTAAAGAGATGTCAGAGAATGGCTTCTTTTTGCGAATTTTTTTCCTCCTCTTTTTCGTCTCCCCGGTGTTTGATCTTTTAGAAGAATTCAGGGTAAGTGACAGCAGTAGACGTAACAGACATTACATTGGAAAGTGGTGCATGTGGATTGCTCGGCGGTTAACTTACATTTATACTCTGATTGCAGCTGCCATTTGGGTCAGAAAGAGTTTTCCCATTTGACAGATGGGCTGTGAGCTAGGAAAGCTTGTCTTTCCCCAGAGCATCCCGTAATTATTTGGTGGCAGAGAGTTCTGCTGCGTTGCTATGGACATGCAGCACTGCGCACCGAGCGCGGCCGTCGTACGGGTGTGTGTGAGTCTAATCATTCTGTCACCAAGATATAGTGTCCTTAGAGCAGGACCATGTTTTATCAGAGGGCTTATTACTTGTCCTCTTGCCCTTTGATGGGAGGAGGACTGGGATAAGCCAAATTCTCACCATTTGTTAGCCCAAGAGAGGCTGGGTTGCGTTGGGTTTTGGGTCTGTAACCTTTTGGAGTTGTAAGAGATGCTGGCAATGTCTAAACTCAGAGCACCCAGGTCTGGCTAAGCCCTGCAGTGGGACATAGGGCTGCACTGTTTTTCCCCGAGGACCCCGGTCTCTGTGGCCTTTCAGAAGGAAAGTTTCGAGGTGAGACTCTCTGTTTAGATGCACTCTTTCCTATCAAGGCAATCATATTTCTCCCAGTGATCAAGTTTGAAAGTTGTCTTATTTCTGCCCGTGCAAAAGTCACGCTGGTGAACATCTCCCAATTGCACTCAAAATTATTCCTGATTAAAAGTGCCCTGGCCTGACAGCACAAGGGAAATTAATAGGTGAAGCTTTCTACAAGTTTTAGACGATGAGCAAAGACATAGTCCCTCTTAAAATTATTTAAGCAGGTGCTGTGGGAAGCCATTGCTTTTATAAGGCTCTTCAGATGTTTACAGCAAAACATTTTTTCCCAGTGATTGAATTTTTCCAAGTACTAAAATACCATGGAGAAATATGTTTCCCACCAGCTTTATGGCTCCCTGGATGCATTCTATACAAACCTTGTATCTGCTTGGACACAAACACTCTATTGCAAAAAGATATCTTGCCATTTTAACAGGCTATAGTGCTTTGAAAGGGTACACTGCATCACCAATGGGAACGTCAGTATCTTAAGAGTAATACTTCTTTAAGGGTACTATTTTATTAAAGCAGACCTCAGTAATTTGTTCCTGACTGTTATACACTCTTATTTTATTAAAGGTATTTTACATCTGTGGAGGAGATTACTACCACTCCTATTTTCTCCACTCTTTGGCTTTAATGGATAGTGTGGAATATAATATTTATTAAGCCTAAGCAGGGGAGGACATAATAGCAGAATTGTCCTTTATAACCTATTTTATACAGTTGTAAAATAAACCTTAATAAAGCAGGAATAATTATCCAGGAATAGGAAATGGAATACTCTGCCTGCTTCAAATATTTGAAGTATCCTGAAGATTTAACTGCTAGTTATACATATACTTCCAGAAATTGAACTTAACAGTAATAATATTGATATTAGTGTGGTATTATTTTTAAATGTATTAAGACAGATGAAGCATCTTGCGGGTCATAATTACTGTGCTAACATAAACAATGTGAGGTATAACTACTTATCACTGCTATATAGAATGAAAGGGCTATAACCCTACAGAAGAGGAACATCTTAGAGAAAATATTTGTACTTTTTAACTTGGAGGTTTAGAGTTCACTTTTCTGCATCCTGGTAGCCCCCGGAGTCGCCCTTCCTGCTCCCGGCGAGTTCTGCTGCCGCTGGCTGAGTTGGGAGCAGCATCGCCGCTCGCTGCTCAGTTCTGCTGCTGGTGAGGAGACCATTCCCAGTGGGGGCGGTGGGAACGCGCCGTGCCCGCGCGGCACACACAGGTGACATGTGAATCGTCCCTGCGCACGGCAGCCAGGCTGGCAGGCACTGCCCTCGGGAGAGCGCAGGGAGAGCACGAGCGTCTCTGCCTTGCCCGGGAAAACTTGTCCCGCCGACGACAGTATCTGGAAGCATTTACCTGCCTGTATGGGTTTTGTGAATAGGAAAAAATGAAATCCTTCTAATGAGATCTGTTTCAAATTATTGGTTGTTCCTACTTAATACTGCAGTAAAGGGAATAGATGACAAAGATAATTTAGAAACGCGGTGTGTGTTTTTATTAGACTGAGCAGACAAGAAAGGGAGAGCGCAGCCGCCCAGGCACACCGGCCTTTCCTTGGAGGGGCCCCGTCCGTGTGGCGCTGCCCGTTCCTCCCGCAGGGCTCCGGCTGAGACCTGTGCTCCCCGCGCCGACTCGTGACACGAGTGCCTCGCTCTGCGCCCCTCCTGCGGGCGCCCCTGCAGTGCCCGGGGTGCCCTCCACATCCCTCCCGCTCCCGGCCGGATTCCTGGTCAGCTACTGCGGGACTCACAGAGCAATTCCTCTCTTTCCCCCTTTTTTTTTTTTTTTTTTTTCCATGGTTTCTTCCTTCTGTTGTCCTATTTTTTTTTTTTCATAAATGAATATTGTGGATATGATTGGGACTAAAGTTATTACATTAATTATCCAAACTGACATTTTTGCAGTGTGTGAAAGGACAGGGTGGTATGTAAAATAGATGCACTAAGAACACCTACAGTATGACAACAAGTCGCAGGGTAATTGCTGAAAATGAAGTCTTTTCTGCTATCCCTTCCCTTCAACATCTGTTGTTCCATATGGAGTCATAAATATTTGCAACAAAATAGTCGAAGAAATAATCTCAACATTAATAGAGAAAAGCTGAAACCGCCAAGAAAATTAAAGAATCCTTTTTTTCTTGGCAAGTTTCAGCCACCCATCCTCATCTGACAGTTTAAAATTTCAGTAGAAAAAGAGTAGTCTGACTAGAGTGATACCTAATAATCATGGCAAGAAATCCCTTGTGAATGTTAATAGGATGGTTAGCTGAGAAGAATGCTGTAACCTCTTGATTATGGCCACGACTAGGATTTTGTTTATTTGGTTTCATTTTCTTGTGTTTTTCCACAAGCCTGGGATGGTTCATGTTTCTGCTTTTCTCTATGGTCAGTAGAAATAATCTTCATCATAAACTGCTTCATAAGCTTCATGTCAGCGAGGAATGACAGCTTACGATTACTAGCCGAGGGTAACTAGTTACTTAAACTTGCCATATGGAAAATACAGGCTGATAGCACTTAACCTTCTGTGTGGATTTAAAAACTGCTCAGCAAAGGTCACATAAAGCACCGTAAAAGGTTGGGAATCCAGATTACCAAAAACTGCCTGAGGAGCAGCTCATAGGAGAAAGCTGCTGCTGGAAAAATAACACAGACTGGAAACTGGAAATAATTGCAGGGCATAGAAGACAGCATTTTGGAAGGATTTTTGTAGATTTATAAGCAGCATTAGTTGTACTTACAACTTTTCTTAACAGAATTTTACTCAAGTGCTATCAATTGTATCTGGTTTTATTAATCATACTGAACATACTGAACTTCAGAATGAGGCTGCTCTATTTGCAGTGAAACCCTTTATGCTAGTTCCAGTGTTTGGCCAGTGAATTTCTGTACTTTTCAGGGATTTTTTAAAATAATTGAAGCTAAATACTTCATCTAACTTGAGTCTTTTGCTTCCAAAGGTTTTAATTAATATTTTTTCAGCTATTTTTACTGCCAGTGCCATGTGAACATCAGAGTATATTGTAAATATGTTGAAGTTATAAATAGGTATAATTTTCTGTGTCATTAATGAGAATACATTGATGAAAATGTCAAAGCTATGTAATTATCTATGCATCCCTTGCTAAAGAGTGCACAGATAAAGACTATTTGTAAACTGTAATTTCAGCCTTTTCTAGTGAAATTTTCATTTCAGGTTTTCTCTGCTTTTGCCTCCTTTTCCTGTGCAAACACCAAGTGCCTGCTTTATGATGTCCTTCAAGAAAAGGCACCCTCATAATTCGTGAGAACAGGTCTATAGAAAGGGCAGTATATGTACTGCTTGCACAATTTTCCTTTCTTTTTGCTTTCACTGTACCAAATACTCATTTTTCCCCAAGCAAGCACATTGCTCTAAACGATAAAGAAATGATCTACATTTTCCCCCTGTGTTGAAAACAATGAAAATGATTTGTTAAATGGATTTCGGAGTGAAAGGTGAGAATAAGATGGGAGCTGGATATCCCAGTGTGGATGATAGTTGATGTTACTAATGTTTTGTGGTGGTTCCTAGAGCTTCTAATGCAGCTTGGAAATGTACATATATATATAATGATTTGACACTATTTTTATAGTATATGCTTTTTATGCTTTCTCACCAGAGAAAAATGCTTGTGTGCTATCAAATTGTATCAATCATTTGAAAATGAAATAAAGTCTGAATTAAGGCTTGCCCGCTGGATTAATCAGCTGCTCCCGAACAGCATTCATTGACCCTGTTCATTCAGGGCCTGTAATTAAGAAAAACAGCAGTGACTTTAGATTTGGCACCTGAATCACAAGGTTAAAGCAGTAAATTTCTAGGTCTGCTTTGTGCCAGGCTAAGAGCAGGTATCTCTCTTCTCACTGATGAGCAGAAGTGCTCAACTACTAGCAAAGAAGCAAAGAGTGAGGGAGAGAAAAGAGGCAGGGGGTTATGGAGGATTTGCAGAGGTTTTTAGATGTTAAGGAAAGATAACTGTATCCTTGCAGACTAACAGATATAAATTAAATTATTTGAATTTAACAATACTTCAGATGATTACTATTTTTTAATACCTGGCTTACTGTAGAAGATATAAGTTCTGCTAGTTTCTAGTTAAGGACCATAGAAGTTGGAAAGGTTTGAAATTAAAATAGGAAGAAGTCTCGCTTTGGGGGGAAAACAGTGCTTCTTGCAGTCAAAAATTAGGACTTAGGCCCTAATTCTGCCCCAAAGCCTGTATTTGGCAGTGTTGCCTATTGCTGTCCTTCTGAAGCAGATGCACAATTCGAAGTCGAGGGGACCTCTCAACGCTGTAAAAATATATCTAGATGGATGATAATGCATGATTCTGTAACAATTTTGGGCCAATAATGCTAATTCAAATAAAAATGTAGCATCTTATTTTCAGCACTTACAATTCAGCTATTACTGCAGATACTGTTTTATTTTATTAAAGGTCATAATGGACCCATTAGAGCATCTAGGCTGTTCTTCAGTAACTATGGACCATTAAGCCCATAACTAAATATGAAGGTCAAAGAATTATAATTACAATAAACCATTTTATTCTTTAGGTTTTCCAAATTGTGTGCTGCAGATACTGAATAGGAATAACTCAGGTGGCCTCTATGTCTAAAAATGTATTATTAATGCCTGCTGAAGGCTTTCTGAGATCAAATGTCTTGAATAGGAACTAACAGATCAATAAACCTAAACTTCATATGAATTTTGTTAGTCTTTTCTCCATATGCCACACAGTTATTTCATAAGTGAGTTATCTCATGTTCTGTGAGTATTTGAGGAGAGGTTTACATATATTGGTTGTACAGCTCCCTATCAGTTTTGAAGTGTATGTGAAGAGCTAACTTGGTGGTCTTAGAAATGTTTAGCAATAAGCATGTAAATTGCAGCTTTAGTATTTGTAGCTTGTTTTCAAAGCAATGCGACGTGTCAAGTGTATCAGATATACGACTGCTGCATTCAGAGTGTGCCTTTGGAAAGAACAGGAACCTGCCTGCTAATAAAATTGGTTTGGGCTTTGCACTGTCACGCAGGGAGCAATTCATGCTGCTCCTCTTCCTCGTGCTGCATTTAGCCCATAGGCTGGGGCTTCGTTTTCCAATCCCCATTTCTGCAATGGGGGCTGGATATTGGATTATAACGAGAAACTTTCTGTCAGCTTTGCATGTGCTTTCCTGGGATAATTGTCCATCCACTGTGTGCTTCTTTTCTCTGCAATATAATTCTTGCTTTTGTCTATTCATCTGGATGCCAGCTAGAAATTAAAATAAAAAGACTGCACTCCAAATGGATTCCTGAATGCTGTTATAAAGTGTGGCAGGTGTAACAAACAAGCTCAATAAAAGTAGTTCCCACTTTGCTTCAATAAATGGAAAGGTTTTTTGTGTCCTTGGTTAAGACAGTAGTTGCCCTAGCTTTATTTCTTGTTTATTCTACTGTACTCTACATGTGAGTGCAGCTTTAACATATATATCTTCAGTGTTCTTTAAAATTAAAATGCTTGAGTCAACATTTTTTATATTAAGGTAAAGAGATGCATTTTGTCAAAACCCACCAAATGTGCTTCCAAAATGTGCCATTTTTAATTGCTCAACCAATTAGGATTTCTCAAACCTAGCTAATAAATTTGTGCCTAACTGTGCACTTAGGCAGCATATGAGCAAAATGTAGGCACCATTCAGATGTGAAGACCTATTACAAGATGGAAATAGATTTCTAATGCATTTATCATTCATCTTTGCAGAGTGTGATTTCAATCAGAAAAAAAAAATGATGAATGGTTTGACAGTTTCCACCCCTATACGCTAAAACATAATATGCTTCTGCTAGTTTTCAGCTATTACAGACTTTAACATGCAATGTGACCTTGGTCTGCAAAGCATGTTTGGTTAGCACAAAAACTTAATCATAAGAAGTCATAAGTAGAATCCTTCTTCTTTACTGCCCTTTTTCTGGGACTTGGAAATTTATTGCTTGTGGGACAGGTAGGATATGAACAATGGGCCAAATAGAGTCCAGGGTTATCTCATCTGTGTGAAAACTGCTGCTGAAAATCGATGTGACCTCTGCTACACTGTCATCCCAGTTCCCACCCTCTGTGTCCTATTTGTCTTTTGGTGGAAGCTTAGATCTGTGTGCTGTCTCTATGTGTCTCTCTTGGGCCAGATTATCAAAATGAATCATTGCCTGCATACCTCTTATATTTCTATTTATTTTCCTGGTGTTGACTAGGTCTGATGAAATATGATTCTTTTTGCATTTGATCCTCACTACAGCAAGCAGCACCTAATTTAGCTGTGTCTATCTCTTTAAAGAAGAGTAATACTATTTTGAAACTTCAATCTACTGTACAGTAACATTACAAACCATAGACCATGCAGCCTGTCTCCACAGTCAATAGTAATTTTCCTTTCAGCCAATTTAATGTTATTACTTTCATCTCCAAATAGTAGAGATTTCTAGAAATTTCAAAGCAGCTATAGTTTTCTGTTATGCATACTTTAAGTAGTACTTTCTTTTTCAATGCCACTTCTTGGTTAGTCTTTTGTGACTAACCGCATAGATATTAGATACTGTTTTTGTGTAGCATCATATGCAAAAACTAAATAGGTTTAAACTGTGACACTGGTGTAAAATATTTAAATATGAGGAACAAAAAAAATCTGAATCTGCAAGAATTCTATTTTCTGAGCATGTTACCAGCATTTTTTAAAATGAGATCATTTAAATTACATAAACACAACTCTAAAATGGCAGATATATGGATGTGAAAAGATTTATTTTGTTATTTTGCTGTTATTAATGCTGAAGAGACATTTTGAAGACGTTCCATTTAATGTGCTCACTCACGGTGACAAAAAAATACTTCTTAAACACAGATTTCAATGGATCCTTGAAAACTGCTATTGCTGCTGAGTTTGTTGTCAAGCAGGACGTTTTAGAAACAGCAAAAAGAGCTCGCTGCTCAATAGATGCTGGATTTGTTAAACTCGGTGATATTGCTGCTGGAAGTCACCATGGTTTCCTCTGCCGTTTGCAGATTCTGTCTGTATTTTGTGACATGCTGGGAGAAGGTGGCTTTCCGAGCACCTAATTGCAAATCCTGGGATCAGAGTGACCAGGGCGCTTGACAGATGAAACTCTCAGGACTGGGTGTGCAATTGCCCTTGAAAGCCCATGCCACAAACTACAGGCAAGCTCTACTGCAAAACAATTGCTATGAAGATAATTGTCGTGATTTCTGCAAGTGACAAAAAATTAGATGTATTTTATATAAACTCTTTTCCGTGGAATGTTAAATTTTTTTAGCATTTCAAAGTAAGAATAAGGTAGAGCCTTTCGCTTTCAAAACAAAGAGATTTTAATGCTGTGGTTTTCGGCAGCCCTGTGAGGTTTGCAGTGAGGAGCTGGAGGAAACAAAGGGATTGGAGAGGAGGGGAGATGTGCGTAGCCCCCGCGCGGGGCGGCCGCCGGGTGCCGATGCTGCGGCCGGGGCGCGACGCGGCGGGAGCAGCGCCCGTCCCGGGATCTCCCCATCCCGGGATCTCCCCATCCCGGGGTCTCCCCGTCCCGGGGTCTCCCCGTCCCGGGATCTCCCCGCGGGCCCGTCCGGCTCCGCGCTGCGGCGGGGAGGGCTGGCAGCAGCGCGGTGCTCGTTACGGACGCCCCGCGCCGCCGCTCGTGCGAGCGCCTCGCGTCAGCGCCAGCTGAGCAGGAGGGAATCACTCCGTGGAGTTATTTATTGCTGAGTGTGGGAAGGAAAACATTAAAGGAATGAAAAGATGTGCTGCATTTTTTGATTAGAATTTTTTTCAAGGTTATAACAGAAAAAAAAATGTTCATTACAGAATAAGAACCAGGATAGAATGACAGAAGGACATTTGGCTTTACTGAATTGCATGATATTGTTAGGAATCTGTAGTATAATTCCATAGAAATTGAGATCTAATCATGTATACTCGAGCATACTTATGTCTTTTAATTATTATTGTTCCATACTGTTCTGCAAACCTGTCTTAGCTACAACCATGGCTGCCCAAAGACTGCACCAATGTCAATTTTACTATCAAAACTGTATTTTGACTTCCAGCTAAACAGAATACTACTTCCTAGAAATTACACTTGCCTGTGTTTCCAGTGCTTTCTGATGTTGCATTTAAACCTGTCTTTACAGAAGAGGTCCAAATTGCCATTCCGATAATGAAGCCAACCTTAGATAAAGTCCAACTGGCTGGACAGGCCTTGCCCCCTGGATTTCCAGCACCGTTTCTTTTTGCCGATGGTCTCTCATCAGTAGAAACGCTATTAACCAACATTCAGGTAAATTATTCTTCATAAAACCAGACTATGTCATGGCCGATAAAATTATTTCTTATTCATCTCTCTAAAAAGTTCCAGAAACTATTTTGTACCTGCAATTTTATTATTTATTTAAAGTAATGCTTTGACTACCTGGCGTTATCGATATTAGAAGGATTTTACGCAGTGCCTATTTGACTTAATAGTTGGCATTAATGGTCATATTAAAATTCACCAGTCTCATTATTCCTCCTCTGCTTCTCCCTGCAGTTGACCGAGGTCAGAAATAATTTGGCACTCCATTTGTAATAAACTGCATCAGTAGGATGAGTTTGCAAAAGATATTTTAAGTGATTCCACGCAACAAAATTGCTCATAAATTTTAAGATACAACATTCAGCTACATCAGATGCTCATTTGTGCATTATGTCTAGAGACTTCTGCTTTTAATTCTTCTGTTTTCTTAGAGGAAGTAAAAGAAACAAATGGATGAGTTTTCTCACTGCTAAACAAAATGTTATTTTCAGGTCTTATGTTTGCATGTGTTTTAGGGCCTGCTGAAGGTGGCTGTGGACAATGCCAGAGTCCAAGAAAAACAGATACAGCAAGAAAAGAAAGAGTTAAAGATGGAGCTTTGTCGAGAGAGAGAACTAAGAGAGAGCTTGGAAAGGCAACTTACAGCTGAGCTGCAAAGCAGAGGTGAGTGAATGAAAAATGGAGTTTAGATATCTATTAAATGTATAACCCCATGGCATTTCCAGCTGGAGCTTTTGAGGACTCAGAGTTAGCTGATATTCCTACTTTACTGTAAGGCAGCAGTGGGCTAGCACTGGTAATGAAAGATTTAAATTTAATAAAAGCAGAATGAAGCACTCTTTTCTGTAAGCAGACGGAGCAGTGCCTGAAGGATTATTTCCTGGAGGGCAACTGGCCACAGAATTTTGGCCGATTCTTTGGAGGAAAGCTGATTCAGTTGCCTGGCTTTCACACATATTATTGCCATTCTGCCTGTGTATTCCCAGCCTGATTTCTTCGTTTGACACCTTTAATTTCTTTTGTTTCCTGCTATTATCCTCCAAGCACTGAGGATCTATCTTATTTGGAATAAGATAATACATCTGCAATTTGTGTGTTTAGAGGAATTCCCCTCCCATCACCTTACCACTTACCTAGCCCACATTTTCTGTGTAATTGTGATTTTTGTAGTTTAGATGCTGGTCAGCTAGTGTTTCATTAGATAAAATCATTAAAACAAAACAAATCAACTACTAGAAGTCGCCTATGCAGGATCCAATGAAAATAACTCTAGATAATTTGTTTTTGTTCATGAGAGCAAGTTACAAAAACACTCCTAATATGGGGCCCCCTAAGACAACACCATGACTCTTGAGATGCTTTTGATAATAATAGACAATTAAATGCATAAATCTAATTTTTTTGCTGTGATAGAGAAGGTAGCATTCTTTTTAAAATTCAAATCACTATCTAAAGAAGAATAAAAGTTTATGTGCTAAAAGCTACTTCTAGATTTCATCCATGAAATCAGAAAGATAAAACTAGATAAGACCAAAAATATAAGTGCCAAGTACTATCTGCCTACGCATTTTGAATGAGATTAGGGTGTGAGCAACAGACCAGTCTACAGCTCCAGGGCTCAGAAAAGAGGCTGAAAAAGGAGGACACTTCTAAGCCAAGACATCAGTAAATACTATTGAAGTTGTTAAATTGCAGTGCATGTTCAGAACTGTTGCATCACCTCAGTTGAGGTACGTATGAGTCTTCTATCCTTCTGTAGAGCAAAACTTACTTCTTTGTGGGCAGACAGTACAATCCCGATTCACATTTACGTCAACAGCAACTTTAATTCATTCTGAGACTTTGCTGGCTTCTGCCTCAAAGGACAATTTCACCCATAATCAATAGCTTTAGACTTGTTTGTCTTTCGGTTCATTGCGCATCATGTTTATTCTTATAGGGAGCCGGAGGATCTTGGAGTAACCCTTATCACAAGGGTTGCTCGGTTGCTCAACTTTCCAAAGTTACATTCTCCAGATTCCATTGTGGCATTCATAATCTGTCCAGTTTCCTTGAGACTTGGCCTTGACCCAGCTGCCCTTCCTCATGGATATTGGACATGAACTGGCCTGCAGCAGATTTCCTGGCATGAGAGCAGAGCCCCGGGGCTGACCGTTTCCCAGGTGCTGAGCACGCTCCCCAGAAAGGTGTTGATGGCACGGTAGAGATCCCCAAACAGTTTCATCCAGCTGTAGGTCCTACAAACAAGAGACAAGAGAGATTATATTTGAAGAGTCTATTAAAGATAGTTTATTAGGGATAATCAGGATGGTCTATTAGGCCAGCAGGAGCTCAGGAGTGTTCCAGGTGCCCACAGATCTACCCATGCTACCAGTGCATTTGGGTGTCCTTCTAAATAAAACTATTGGTGTGTGGAATGTAATTTTCAGCATTAGGGGAGAAGGTTAGAAAGAAGAACATGAGTTTTGTTTTGGTTTCTGAGGACTTACACTGGTATTCTTGCTAAAACAGACTTTAAGACAGTGATCCACTCTTGAAACTCTGGAAGATGGTGAACTGAAGCTAGCCCAAATCCGGGAAGTCTGTGTAATGCAAACCAGTGGCTGGATTCTGATACCAGTTCTTTCAGATTGCAATCAATAGAATTAAATCAATGCGCCTGTTCCAGGTTCTGAACATGATTTAAGAACTTCAAAGTTACAAGATCTAAAGCCCTTTCAGATTGTTCACTGTTTCACAAGAGGATATGGGTTGACTGTTTTTATATTAAGCCCATGTCGGAGCTTTTTTCGTCTTGAGCTAGAACTGGGCTTTTAAACATTGCACATAAACTCATTTACCATCTCCATTATGTATTAACTGTGCTTTAACAGTCATTCTTACAATACATTTACATTTCAGCAACAATTCAGAAACGCTTGAAGAAAGAAAAAAAGGCGAAGAGAAAATTGCAGGAAGCTTTGGAATTTGAATCAAAGAGAAGAGAACAAGTGGAGCAGGCGCTTAAACAGGCCACATCAGGTGACGGTCTCAGGATGTTAAATGGTAATGTTTTAGTTAGCCTTTCACAGTTAACTTCAAACGATGTTTAATTAAGTGAAAAATATAAGATGATGCACAAAGCAAATTCCATTGTAAGAGACACAGTCCTTTCCTGAAATAATTAAAAATCTATTTCAGGACATGTGCTCTGGGCCCTGAATTAAACAAAAAATAAATAAACCTCCAAGTAGAGAAGCAGCAGTTTACGTAGGCGTCATGAGAAATACTGAATATGTTACCAGAGAAACCTGGTACCGTGCTAGCTAAGACAATGTGACATTTGGTTCTTAAAAGGTTCTCTGAACTCTTCTCTCCCAGCAGATTCATGCTTAGAGCAGCTGGGCTTCCTTTTAAAAACTCTTTGTCTAAAAGCCGTTTGTTTGCTCAGGCTCAGGATCTGTCAAGTTTGTTAAATATGTTTTTGCTTTCAGAGCTGAGTAGATTTTAAATACTTCCCCAAAATCCTTGTGAGATAAAACCAAATCAGTTAATTTCAGAAATAGGGTGATTATGTTTTGGGTAGTGAGAGGATTCATCACTCCTGCTTAACTTGCTTCTGACCAAAGTTGAGAACTGCGATGTGAATCTTCAGCAATGAACACAGTTAAGTTTGAAGCGGTTTCAAGTTTTCCAGCGAAGGTTTATTCTGCGTGTGTCCACCCTGAAGTCTCTGCAGCCTTAGGCAGCAGAGGCTTGTGAATCAGGCTGACGTTGCAGTCTCTGCTGCATTTCTAGGCCATGAAGTCTTTAAGTTACTTCTTCCTCCCCAGTTTGGGCACTGCTAGCAACTGAGCCTTAACATAAGCTGTCTGCAAAAACTCTTTGAACTGCTGAGTAAAAATAATCAGTTTGATGTGTCCCAAGTTCTTAGCTGTGAGGGCTATCCAGACTGTGTTTTAAAGTTCGGACAAGCCTCTGACATGAACTGCCGTTGCAACACTTTGCAATGGACTTTCTGAGTCATGATTTATCAGGAGTACCTAAGAGATATAAACTCTGTAGCTGCTAGAGCAACATCTTACAGAGGCATTCTCATCTGCTGGGTTTTATAGTGCAGCATATCACTGTAACCAGGAACTGGCTGGCTCGTGTTGCTGTGCTGACAGGGAACTGGAGTGGTTCAGGAATGAATATACAGCTTTCAGCTGTGCCGAGGTAAGGGACAGTGACTCAACAGCCAGGGGGAGGGCAGAGCCAGCAGTGACCTTTTGGGCACTTACACTGGGTTGGGAAAATGTCCAAATTAGACCCTGCAGGCATAGGCACCATCCAGAGATCTATTGTTAGAAAAAAATAAGATTCAAATTTCTATGAGATCGTTCACCCAAGTTCTGCAATTGATGGCAAACACTTGCACCTCACCCCAGCGAGGAGTACTCAGCAGTTCTGGAAGCCACAAATCAAAGGGTACCAGCATGCCAGCAGTGTGATTAAGAGATCTTTACAGCTGCTGTTGTGGGCCTGGCTGCTCATATCTTGATTTGCAAGCACACTCAGGTAGTCATATATATGTTAGTGCCTGCAAGAAGCTGATATTTACATGCTAATCTGATTGCACATGCAAATCAGGTAGCTCATTAGCATCTTAATCCACAATTTAATTGCAGGTACAATTTTATGACAACAAAATGTGAAGGGCTATTCTGAATATTTTTAATTTAACTCTGACGGTCTGTCTCATTTAACAGATGCTGTTATTAGTTACAGATGACTCTGTCATTTTACCTGTATACAACACGTGCTTTAAAAGGTTTGAAAAGAAATAACATTTTTACAGAAACAGTTCATTGCCCTGAAGTTTTCTTCCAAACAGAAATCCAAAAATGGCAAACCTTGTATTAGCAGTCGCCTGTAATTTTACAGGAAAAAATTACATCTACCAAGATACTATTTATTTGCTCGTATATCTTTATAGGTCTCTCTTTATATATATTTCAAATATATTTCATACATGCGTATGAAATACGTATGAAGTACTAAGATAGTACTAATTTATTCTATGCATGGGATGCATTTTAATCTGTTGCCCTGACTTTGCATAGAGTTTGTTGGACATTGTAGGGTGGTCAGCATATAGGTACTGACTCCTTCAGATGGAGTGATGAAAGCAAGTAGCACTACAATTATCTCCTGCTGAAAATGTCCAGAACTGACCTCAACAGAATAACTTTTAAACTCTGCACACAGCTCCCTCCTAGCTTTTTTTTCCTCCCACTTTAATTTCCAAGTGCTGTGTTATAAGGGAAGCAGATGTTTCTGCAGGATTCTAGGTGCCATGGATTCAAATCACATACCCTTCATGCTAATCCTTGCTGGCACAGGGTAGATCGTGGCATCTGTTATAACACCCTGGGGTGTGTGAGGCTCCCCTCCCACAAGGACTGGGCATACAAAGGTATTATCAATATGAAATTAAATAGTTCAAAAGTGCATATCATTAGGAGACTCTTTTTCAATGTGAAGAAAAAGCACAGTCCATTTTCAAAAACTCTTGAAATCTGGGAATATTTCACGTGCTATCACATACGTAATTTTGTGTTGGGTGCTGTAGCACTCACGATTACAACATCATGAGCTCAATCTTTTAAATGAAATATCATACAGTCCCTATTTATTTCATGTTTATTTGTACACACAATGCACAAACATGTAAAATATTTAAGAATTTGGAAGAAAAAGAGCCAGAGGCTTTTGTGGCCATATGATATGCATTGTTTTTTTAAGAAAATAATATAAATAACATAAGAAACTGACAATAATATCATAGCTTTAATTCATATCATGAGCATATATCAACAGGCATCGGTTGTATTTTTTACTTTTTTTACTTTGAAGATATATGACTAGGAGAATCCCTTTAGTTTAATATTATCACAATTTAATTTTCGCTTTTGTTTATCATATGTCAAATCCCCTCATTCTGCAAAACTGAATTATATTGACATACTGTTGATGATTTTCTGATCATCAGATGAATTTAAAAGATGTTAAAAATAACTCACTGTAAGAGTGAGTTTCCAATGTTACCAGTGTTTTCAAAATGATTTATTGCTGAAATCTCTATGAAGCCCAAATGTTTTATGCAAGACCACATAACTTGGAGATCACCCCACTTTGCTGTAAACATTTTTCTAAAGATGCATCGAAGAAGGACAAAGGGAAATGCATTAATCTTCGGTGTCACATTTTTCAGATGCTGGAATCCCAGATATGGAAATAGAACACAACGGGACCCAACATGACAGTGCAGCAATGCAAGGTGCAGTATATACCACATCCCAGCACTTGTTTGTCAAAAGTCATATTAAAAGTTAAATGAAATTCAGAATGTCTTTTTCTCTGTGTTCTCCTACTTAAAGACAAACAAATTAGAGAACATTCTATTAATTTTGTTTTTCTCTTCAGCATAGAAGTCATTGGTAAGATCAGTATTTAACAAGATCAGGAGTGAAATTGGTTAAATAGAGGGATGAGGCTTGTCTGTTTTCAAAAAATACATAATTCATGGAAGTTGGAAATCATAACTAGGAAGGTAAATACAGCAACACCAAAGTTCTAGAATGCTTAAGAGAAATATCAATTGCACATTTAAATACATATGCATGTACTAAAAAGAATTAAAAGAATCCTGCTGTGTGTATTCTTCTGTGATTACATGCCTTTGTATTCCGAAGGCAGCCCACTCCGCAAACTGTGAGTGCAAAGCAGTGATAATGCTGAGTGCAAACAGTGATAATGTTCCTGTGACGAGCAATTACGTAATGCTCCATTTTCCTCATTGTCACTGTAAATACAGAACATTCATATTTTGCCTGAGTGCTGCCAAATAATCACCAACGCCGTCTACCTGTAGGCCTGTGAAGTAAGGAAGATATGTGAACATTTTAGAGGGCCACCTGTGGTAAGAGAGGTCTCAACATCAGATTGGAAATTGGAAATTGAAAGCCTATTGGAGATACCTAGAGGTGGATTCTTCTGTGGACAGTAGGGTTTTCCCCAGTTTCTGAGCTAGTTCTTTGGACTGAATCATGTAATTGTTATGGGCAAAAAATAATGTGTGTTTAGGTAACTACAGACGATGCTCTTCTGAGTAGGCAGAAAAGGACTGCAGTAAGGTAATACATCAAAAAATACAAGGATAACACCAAACTATTAGCATTGGCTCCAGTCTGTCTACTTTTCCATCAAACTGATTATAAATAACTGTGGGGACAGCAATGCCCAGTGGCTTCCAAGCACCACTGACTTACTAGAAAGAATTGGAGAACTTTCCTGCACTTGCTGTAATCTACTGATATGCTCTGATATGATTGCTTCAGTGGCAAATCGTCTTCAGCACAGTAATGAATATGTGCACAAACCTCTCTGACAATTTAAATATCCTAATCCTGCTCATATCTGAGAGTGTGATGAGCTTAGCCTGTTCTTCCACAAAGCGCTCTCGGCTGATAAGCATTCTGAAAAACTCTGTTAAGCTTGTTCAGATTTCAAAGCATTTCTGTCCTGTAGCACCATCTACTTCATTTTTTTTTTCTTTGTGCTAATACTATAATATCTTTGTATTCTATTTTCCTTTGATTACGGTTTTTCAAACTTGACAGCTACTGTTGCCCTTTAGTCTTCAGCAATTTGAACACGCTGCCTTCATTGCCCACTTCATTTGCTGGCTTTGTTTTTTGGGCACTGGGAGGAGTGAGGGTCAAAACATGCAACCCGAACACAAAGCTGTTTTCAAGCTTTCAAAATATCTCTCTAGTGCACAGAAAAAAGCTTTAGCATCAATGCAGACCTTTCTTTTTCTGTTGTCAATAGCTCTGCTGGACAGAAATCTATCATTCACACACTGCCTTTGCTTTGAAATTCAATTAGTTCCACTGCCAGTGTCTCCTTAAGATGGTTTAAAGGAAAATTACAGAAATACTGCACAACCACCTTTTACAGTGATTAAGTCATATCATATTTTATGCTCATTTCTTAAAATGATTTTATTAACGCAAGCTGTTCATATACCATGATTCTGATATGCATTGTAAATCATTTCCGTTAAGCTGATTCATTTTCTCTATGCTTTGTATATTAATTGAATTGAAATTTTCTGCATACAGTACCAACACTCCCTCTAACTTTGCAGTCCAGTACTTTCCATATGCCTAGTCTTCTCATCCAGCATACCTTAATCCGAGAGAAGCTTTCTAGCTGACAAAATGAAAACGTGATAGTAGTGCCCCGCGGTGCCCCCCGCGTCGCTGGGCGCTCGGGCAGGGCGGTGTGTGCACACAGAGACCCGTCTGTTCACGTCTCCATCGCTCACTTGTGGGCCAGCAAGCCAATGCATCAACCATTCTATCAACTCATCTCCGGTTCACATAAAACAAACATACTGGGTGTCATTAAGTGCACCTTCAGATCAATGATTTTTGCAAATGACATTCAAGTACCATTCGAGTAGTGCATTTGTGCTGATAACAGCAAATTAAATTAGCACAACTACAAGTGTGCTGATAAAAACTAAAACCGAACAGCAGCACCATTAGCTAACAAAGTAATATTTTCTCTTTACTGCTTTCTGCCATTTAGTTATTATCCTATTGGAAATCTAATTATAATCCTTTTACTCCCTAGTCAAACTTCACAGTTTTTGCAAGCTTAGCACTGACAAGTGATTTCATTACATTTGATTGCCCGCGCCCAGATTGACTTAACTTCACTCTGAGACCTAAAAGCCCTCTCAGTTTCTCAGATTCCCTGTTTGCACATTACAGCAACAGCTCCTTTAATTAATTAGCATGAACAGCAGTAACATGAACTGCTGAACAGAAAATAACATCATTTTATGATCGCACGGAGACTTCTCCTTTTGCATGTTTATACCTTAGTTAACTTTTGTATTACTATATTTCATTGTTAGGGGATATTGGAACAATCAGCTAAGCAATGTTATCTTAAAATTTCAAAAAATACAAGTTACCATAATACTCCATGATAACAACTTATAAAAAAATAAAAGGACTTCAAAGCTCAGGAAAGAGGCATCAGCCCAGTAGGATAGACTGTTTTCGGAGGTGAAAACACAGTTCAAAGGAAGCGTTCCTTGTATGTGCACGGGGAGGATGCAGGTTTATGAAATAACCTGGCAGATTGTGGGAAACCCTGGCAGAGATTTAGCACAAGTAGCTACGAATAACTTATTTTTCTTTATCCGTTTGCCAAAAGTAGAGGACTGCTTAAGTTTGGAACATGCCTTGTTTTCTCTTATGCAGTTTTAACGTTTTTAGAATCATGCCCCTCCTGCCATGTTTTATCGCTGTTGCGTGTGCTCCTGTGGTTGATATGAACTATTCGAGCTCCAGGAGTTGGTTACCGTGTGCTGTGTCGCTTTGCAGCGTGTCGAGAAGCGCTCCTCAGAGCCCCTTTGCCTCCTGCAGTAATTCCTGGGCAATTACCAGGCTGTGGTGCTTGTCCGCGCGCTGGCGACGCGCTAGCGAGCGCCGTCTCGTTAGCTGCAGCCAGAAGACTCTTGTGTAGTCACCAGC
Source organism: Tinamus guttatus (assembly GCF_059628265.1). Classification (NCBI taxonomy): domain Eukaryota; kingdom Metazoa; phylum Chordata; class Aves; order Tinamiformes; family Tinamidae; genus Tinamus; species Tinamus guttatus. The sequence goes on along the minus strand of NW_028288821.1, from coordinate 12,378,610 downwards.
CATGAGAGCACCGTGCTAACACTGCATAGCTCTCCTGCCTGGGACCCCCATGCAGTGCTTGGAAAGTAATGGTGTCACTGATCTTAGTCTGCTTGTGCTTTTTATGCAGAACATCTTTAGACTTTACATAGAGAGACACACACAGACATACATATGGGGGAAGAAGCTGAGATTTGGTGATTGGCTGGTAACAAATGAGGGGGAAAGGCTTTCCCAGGAGACGACTGAGTGTGAAGGTCCATAACTTTCTATTCTCACAAAAGCACAAACATTCACTCAATAATTCAGTGTCCGTAGGCTTGGATATTTCTTCAGCAGGAACCACTATGTTATCTCCCTGTGTGTTCAAACTGACAATTGCAATCCAGCATCTGCATAGTTGGTATTCAGTGAACACAGTATTGTCCTTGACTGTTGTTTCTCATTATAAATCCTGTTTTAAGTACAAGTTACCAGGTTGGATTCCATAAGGATGTGGAAATACTTGACAGCGTGGACTCGATAGTCCTAAGCAAAAAATAAGTGGGGGGAAAAAGAAGCAAGTGACACATATACAGGAGGATCGAACGTTGAAGTGGAAGGTACCACAGGTCCTGCCCATTTTGTAGAAAAAAAAGGCAACTGCAAAGAGAAGAGGTCTGATAATGTTGCCTCTGAGGAACAGGTTAATAAATTCATGCAGTTTTAGCCATCAGAGACTGCACATCTGCAGGGTGTAAAAGAGGCAATATGAATGAGCACAAGAGATGGAAAGAAAGAAAACTAAACTTCATTAGTACCACAACTCTCAGAAGCTCTTGTTTACATTTTTGTTAGTCCAGAGGAAAACATGCATTACTCACAGTGTATTTTTTTCCTCTTTCACTATTCAGTTTGGAAATATTTGGAAAATAGCCTGAAAAATAAAGAAAAAAATGAGAGAGAAAAAAAAAAAACATAGCAATTGTTTCTGGATTTGTCTTTTTATGTAGACCTTAAACCCTTCAAAAGAAAATGATGAACGATGGTATGGTTAAAAGAGAGCGCCAGAGATACATGTTCTGAACTAACAAGTCAGGGAAGAAAATATTATCCCAAGGGAAAATTACAATTATTAACATAGGCTTTGGCTCACAGAGAAATTGTGAGATCTTTACTCATGTTATACATTGTGAAGGGGAAAAATCTTTTCTAAATGTCTTGCTTATTAAGCCAGTCATGCATCTCACTGCAGGTTGTAAAGCAGTATAACATGCACAGGGGGCTCATAAGCATATTTTAGTGTTAGGGAATATCATTTATACAGTTTTTATATTGTCAATATTACCCCTAGAGAATGAGATTAGGCTTTAAGCTACTGTAAATCTACACTTTTGCTCACCTTTGTATAATTTCATTTTTTAATAGAATGAAGCCCACATAAATGAATATTTGATTAAGGGATAAACCTAATAAAAGAATACATTTATTGCGCACAGATTTATTCAAATCTTTGCTATAATACAGTAAAATGCTATAAAGTAGTATATAGTTTGCAGGTAGCTACACTGAGAAGATAGTGAATATTCTTCAAAAAGATGAATTTGACAACATCATATTGTATTTTGTGTCCAAATGGTATCAAAGGTGCCTTTAACACTTTAGTTCCTCATAGGTGGCTGGCATATGACATGGCTGATGCTAAATTAAGTTTATGGCACAGCAATAAAAATGCATTTTGATTTCTGGAGGTTATTTAAGAGCTTTCTTAGCTTTCTTAAAAAAAAAAAAAAAGAAATATTTAAAGATGCCCTTTCTGTATGTTGATCCATAGTATCTCCTGGGTGGCTACACTGTTCTAGGACTCTTACAAGTATTTGAGATACCTTCCTTCAGCATTCCTTGAGAAATAAAGGGAATATAAACAAAACACTGAAACCTGCTCCAAAGCTTCAACAGCCAGTTGACTTCAGTTTGAACGATACTCCTAAGACTAACATAGAGTATAATTCAAAATATCAATAATTACAAACTTAGGAAACATTTAACTTGGGCTTAAGCTAATCGCTAAGGATCATAAAGGTGTGGTACCATATATTTGGTATCATAGCCGAGGTCTTCCCATAGCAGCTCTTCCCATTTTTGTGTTGCTTCTAACAATCTTTTAGAAGGATTGGGCCTGACTGACTGGTCTAACACCTTCTAGAGGGCTTTTAACCTGGAAACAGCCTCAGTAGTGAATTATCAAAAGATTTAAAACAAAGTGTTTGTAGGGAGGGATAAGGAGCTATTCCATCATATCTTGTTTTACTAACCCCAGAGTAACTTACTACAAATAACTCTTATTTTGAATGCACATGTGAATTTCTAATTTGTGGGTCCCTAATCTCTTATTTGCACATAGTATCTAGGTCACCCCATTTGGTATCTTATATGTGCAGGCCTGCGTGGTCTCTGTCTTCCTCTGTCTATACAAATATCAATTATCAAACATGGTATCAGAAGATGCAGAGGATGCTTCATGGCCTTTAAAAACAGTTTCCCACATCACTTCTGCTGACATTCATTACTAATCCATAGGCTAATGCACTGAGCAATTTTGAAAATGACACACGGTATAGGTGGTTAACCAGAAAGATACCTTTGTAAAGCTGGTTCCTGAACCAGCTCCTCAGAGAGAGCAGCAGACCCTGGGGTAGCAGGTCCTTGTGACCATGGGGGCTCTGGCTGGGAAGGCATCTACTACTTTGCAGAATACAGAACCCAAATGAAAGTCACTGAGGTAGCAGTCAAGGCTGTAGAATTGCCTGTAAGTTTATGCTATATTTTCAGTTTCTTCTTCTGAAGGCAGTGAGTCTGACCTGTAGCTTCTCTCAGGAGCTGCTTCTTTTTTTTAGAAGTACAACATTAACATAAGCTAGATGATATACGGCCTCTTTGTAAAAATCTCGTGAAACTTCCTAATAATTAGAGAGAAAAGAAAAAAAAAAAGAAAAAAGTGCCATGTTCAAGATTTGCAGGGCTACTTACCCCCTCCCTTGAGTTTAATATTTACGCCAGTAAATCTTAAGACAATAATTTTAATCAGCCAAAGGCTTGAAACTAATTTTAGCCGCTTCTTTCGAGGTTCCCATGCTCCCAAACATTCCTTTGGAGATGTTATGTCCCTGGCTCTTCCTGATCTTTATTCTTGTTTACATCCAAAATACATATCAAATCATCTCTGTTTGGAGAGTATGAGCCTCCTTAAAACCATGAAACATTCAATTACTAATTAGCTGTTTCCTGTTCCTAATGAAGTGAACATGTCAGATTTGGATTAAAATTCAGCTGCTGCTCTCCTCTGTTTATGGTTCCAGATGTTTTTGTTTTATCTAGGAGGTTACTTTGACAGCTACTGCTAAATGATAAATCACTCATATTATAGCTGAAATGCATTTTGAAATTGAAATGTGGCAAACTTTGAGATTGCTCTGAGGATCAGTGTCAGTTAGCAGGTCAATACTTGTTCTTTCCTTATGAGCGTTCAGTATTGGCATATGTAAAACAGTAATGGGATAGATGTCAACATTATACAAAATGCTTCTCAATATTATCATTTTTGCTATCATCTTCAAGATCAGTACTTCAGGGTTTAGCTTGGTGAATTCATGATTCATTGTGTAATGAACAATATGGATTCTTGTTAGCTTTCATTTCTGTGGGCATTTTAATATTTATTTTTTTCTCTGGGCTTAAAGTTGCGTAATGTGAAAAAATCACAGTTGATAGGTACTATAACTAAAAAAAATTTTATGAAGGAAATAAGTGGCTTTCTACTTGTTTCCCTAAATAAAGAAAAATAAATTGCAAAGAAATGTAGAGGTTTCTGAATGAAAGCACTCTTTTCCAAACAACAGATATTGATTTATTTCTATTACATTTTTAATGCAATGTGATTTTATTTTAACACACTGTTCTCTAGAAGGTTTTGTGCATGTGGTACTAGTGTATTGCAAAGCTACAGTGCAGCTAATCCATGTTACTGTGTCTATGTGCAAGACATCACAGACTGTCTTACAGGAAAAAAAAAGAAAAAAATGAGTGTTCGATTAAAGAAAAACTGAAAAACATGTCATAAAGGGAGGAATCTGCAGAAGATCCCCATCACAGTGTTCATAGCCGCTGTGAAGCAGCTGCTGGCCCGGGCAGAGCCCGGGGGCGGTGGCGGCAGTGGGACCCTGCAGCCAGGGAGGTGGCAGATCCGGCGCAGGGACAACAGCTCTTGTAGAACCACACTGAGAGGGAATGGGTGTGTGAGAACCCCAACAAACGACCCTTGAAACGTTTATTAACACTGCAAGAAGCTACTGTAAATTTAGCCCAGACTGAAAATCCAGGTTTCTACACCCAGGCCATCAAGTTAGCAGGTAGTCAGTGCTCTGTTAAGTGGCCCATTTATCTGTGTAACACAGACCAGATTCCGCTCTCTAGGGCTCTGCAGGGCTTGTGTCATCAGGTGCTGCTTTTTTTTTTCAGATGCAAAACATATTCACATGATGGGTCATTTATATCACTTATAGCTATAATGATCTAGCTTGAGAAGAAGTCCAGAAACAAAGGGGGAATCCTACCTGAATTTTCAAGAAGTAATTGTAACATGTTTAAAATGTCATTGACCTTTATTCTTCTCTTTTTTTCTTCCTCCAGAAAACAGAACATACATCAAACCTACTATTATGTACTGAAGGAAACACCTATTGTTGAAAAATGTATAATGATCACTATTTGAAGACTATATAGTTCATGAAAAACGTCCCTTCAAACCTTTGATGCCTTCAGTACTGCGTGAAGAACAGGATTTGTAGCATGAAACTTGAAGGACAATTTCAAGCAATTTACTGTTGCTGCATCGAAAACTGCCGTATTGTCATTAAGAAATATTGAGACTTTTTACAAGCTTACCATACCAAACCAAGCCTGTTGCAACAGATCATTTTTAGGTCCCAGAAGATAGAAAGGAGTTTTAGTATTTTTAAGCACATACAGGAATTATTCCCCTTCCCTCCTCCCCCTCAAAGAACTTTTTTTTTTTTTTTTTTTCTAAGGAGGTAGCTATTACTGTATAGCAATGGCACAATGATTTTAAGCCACAGAGGTCCTCACTGGCTGTACATCATACAAGTCCAGTTTATCACTGAAACTGTTCAACATGGAGCTGTTTCGATTGTGTTTATAAATTAAGCTTTGTTTACTGAAGCAGATACTCGATATATATTACGTTTTGAAAAGAAATGTGTGTACATTTTTTAAAAGAATGATGTAAAAATTGTCCTTTCATTAGATGACCAATTCAAAAGTGTGAGCTAAACCCTAATAGCTGACGTAATATGAGGATTATAATTGATGCTTTTTTATGCTCAGTTCAGCTTGGCTTTTGGTCTTTTAAGATGAAAAAAAAATGAATATGCAGTAGAGTGTTAGATAATGGAAACTTTTAAGTATGGTTTCTCTGTTGTACCATATTAAGTTAAAGTACACATTCTTTGTTAAAAATGTTCTTGCTAAAAATACAGTATTAAAATTTTTTTGTTTGACTTTGGAAATCTTTTAAATTTTTTTTTGACTGTGATTTCCCATGGTTATTGTACTAATACGAAACAGTATTTTGCACTATTAAAAATACTTGAAGAAATTACTTCTTAATAAAGAGGGTGGGTTGGTGTTAAACATTTTTCTAATTCCTGCATGTGAGAAATTATGAACCTACTTTAAAAATAACCAAAACATTCCTGTTAAAAATAGGTGGCTCAAGTATGGTTTGAATCAAGCAGAAATAGTAGTCATATATTCACTCTCTAATGCATGGGTCAAAGCACAAAACTTGCTTGCCTATAAATTCGTGTTTACATGTGCACGTTTATATTTATACACACATACACACCCTGAATTAAATCAATACTATATATATGTGTGTGTGTATTTATGTGTGTATATATATATTTGTACATACAAATATATTTGTATATATGCTATATATAGCATTATATATATATATAAATACATACACTTTTGTGTGTATGGCCTTCAGGATTTCATTTATATTATTAACTAGATTTTTATTTTCAATGGGAGGTCATGGTTAAGTGACTTTTTAGCTGACTTTGAAGAGTAGTTTCAAACTGTACTGTATCTGATACAGTGGAACATTTTATCTCAACCAAGAATAGATTCAAGAAAATATGATGGCCTCTGCTTTAGAGGTGATCAGATTAATTATCAGCAGACTCCATCTGGCCTTTCAATGTAAGAATGTGTTTTATTCCAGATTATTGCAGTCATTCTGGATAAAATTGCAGCAATCACATTGCCTTGTGACTAAGCAATCAAAAATATTAAATGATACAGAAAACAGATGCACTTTGAGTTGCAAGTGCCACTGCACTCTTCCTCAAAACCTCAAGTATGATTAAAACACTGCAGCATCTGAACTTCAGTTCTATATTGGATTATTTATTAATTTTGGATTTGATTCAATCTGTATTCTCTGAGATGAGTAAATCTTAGTTCTAATTTTTTTAAAGATCTTGCGACATTCCTTAGAATACTACAGTATTTCTGAGTAAATGATTGATTAATCCAACTCTACTATTATTCCTAAGAGCAGATTTTGAAAAAAGCTCTTTGATGAATTATAATACATTTTAGAAAAGAAATAGTGTAACTAAATATGTTAGTCTTTGAAATGTTAAATATTGTTTAGGGTTTTTTTTTTTTTTCATTAAAGGCTGAGATACGTTTCTTAACTCTTCACTGATACTGGGTTGATGAGCGCATCATTGATTTCTCATTTGCCCAACCCAGAATAGTTTTAAATGTCAAAGTACTAGGAAATGAGGTTTGGGGAGCTAATGATAAATTTCAGAGACTGAATCTGTTGTTAAGTCCTTATTAGGTAGCTCCTGATAAATATTGGCAAACCAAGACACTGAGCTTTTTATGTGTCAGCTCAACCTATTGAGCACACATCTAACACACACTTTCGTTTGGAAAAACCTATTACAGTGTAGAACAACTATTAAGTTTGGCCAGTTGCAATGGATTAGGTCATATTAAAGTGCGGATTTCATTTATTTCTTTGTACTTCCTATCATCCCCTTACTAATATTACAAATGACGTGCTTCTACATAGAGATATTTGTAGGTCTGTCTACTTATGGAACTAGATAGGCTGTCATTTTCATTGACACAAAAGCATACCTAGTTGTTTTTGACTGATAGAGCTGTGAAATAACGGAATTGTGAACAGCAGCACTGCTTGAGAAGACACAACTGAGTAGTGACGTTTCATACCAGTTAAGCTAAATTATAGAAAACTTCAGTACACTGCGAATTAGCGTTGTTTATCCATAAAACAGGACAGACATTGTGTGAGAGGAAAGAATATATATACGTATGATTTCACTACTTTTCACAACAGCACCTGATGCTGTGAAGTTTAAGCTACAAGCCCACAAAAGGAGCACATGGTGGTGTTGGGTGTATCTACAGGGCTCCAGTGAGCAGTGTACTTCCTTATGAACCTTCCTGTAGGAAAACTAGGTTATCCTCTGAGCAGGACAAAGTGATTCCTCCTAGATGAGACTGAGTCAGTTGTATCGTGTTGGCTGAGGAAATAACTATAGAAAGGCTGAGAAGCATCAGGGAGTGTGAGAAAGAGATGGATTGGTGGAGCTGCACCTGTGATCATCCCAGGAATTGTACCCAGGGAATCCCCTACCTTCTTGCCATAGGGCGAAGGGGGCAGGATTGAGAGAGGCACAAGAATGGAAACAGGTCCCTGTTTGGGGTGGTAGGAGAATCTCCTCCTGGCCCACCTCACCCTACCTTCACCCCCTCCTGGCAGCCATATGCAATAGGTATGAGGCTCCTGAACAGGCAAATGAAGCCACAGATCAGGATGCATCTAGGGGGTTGTCTAGGGCAAGGCAGTGGCGACCATGCCTTAAGACTGCCTCTACTAAGAGGAAAAGAAGGGTAATTGTTGTGGATGACTCCCTTCTGAGCGCCCAGTATGCCAACCTCACCCTTCCCACAGGGAGGTCTGTTGCCTCCCTGGGGTCAGGGTAAGGGACACCACTAAAAAGGCTCCCAAGTCTTGCGTGGTCCTCTGACTACTACCCACTATTGCTGTTCCAGGTTGGCAGCAATAACATTGCCAAGAGAAGCCTAAAGTCCATCAAAAGGGACTTCAGGGCATTGGGGAGATCAGCTGAGGGAGCAGGAGAGCAGGTGGTGGTCTCCACTATCCCCTCAGTGTCAGTGAAGGACACTGGGAGGAACAGGAAAAACCATCTGTGACTAAGAAGCTGGTGTCCTCAGTTGAATTTAGGGTTTTTCGACCTTGGGGCAATCTATACAGCATCAGGGCTCCTGGTGACAAATGACAGTCACCTGTCTTCCAGGGGAAAAAGAATACTTGCCCAGGAGTTGGTGGAGCTCATTGAGAGATCTTTCTTTAACCTGTGTATGAAGGGGGAGCAGGATAAAACTGGGATCACTAGGGATGCCCAGGGGCAGCATGCCCAGGTCGGGCAGAGCTCAGCAGCCAGCTGAAGCGCGTCTACTCCAATGCATGCCGCATGGGCAACAAACAGGAGGCGCTAGAGGCCACGGTGCATCAGGAAAACTGTGATGTCACCATCACTGAAACGTGCAGGGACCACTGTTGTGCTAGGAATGCTACAATGGGCCACTACAGGCTCTTCTTTAGAAGCCTTAGGAAGAAGGAAAGGAGGTGGGGAAGCGCTGTCTGTTATGGAGTGAGTGCTTTGATTGCATGGGACTCCAAGTGGGTGATGGACAAGCCAAGTGTTTCTGGGGCAGGATCGGGGGAAGGCCAAGGCCTTGCTTCTCCTTGTTCTAGACCACCCAACCAAGATGAAGAGACAGACTGAGGCATTCTACAAGCAGCCGGCAGAAGTCTCGCGATCAGCAGTCCTTGTTCTCATGGGGGACTTCAACCTACCAGAGGTTTTGGGAATACAATACAGTGGAGAGGAAATAATCTAGGAGGTTTGTGGAGTGCACGGGAGATAACTTCCTGTCACAGCTGGTAAGTGAGCCTACCGGGGAGGAGGCCCACTGGACCTGTTCTTTGCTGACAGAGAAGGACTGGTGGCAGATGTGGTGGTTGGAGGCTATCTTGGGCATAGTGACCACAAAATGATATGCTTTTCAATTCTCAGTGAAGTCAGGCGGTGTGTCAGCAAAATTGGTGCACTGAACATTGGGAGGGCAGACTTTGGACTGTTCAGGACATTGGTTGGGAGAGTCCCTTGGGAGACAGTCCTGAAGAGCAAAGGGGTCCAGGAAGGCTGGTCTTTTCTCAAGAGGGATCGTTAAGGTACAGGAGCAGGCTGTTCCCCTATGCCAAAAGACAAGCCAGAGGGACAAAGCCTGGGTTGGCTGAATAGGGATATATTGCTCAGACGCCGCAGAGAAAAAAGAGAATTTACCACCTTCTCAAGAAGGAGCAGACAACTCAGGAAAAATAAAAATCACTAGGGAGGAAATTAGAAAGGCGAAAGGAAACTCAATCTGGCCACCACTGTAAAAGCCAGCAAAAAATGTTCCTACAAATACATTAACAAGAAGAGGAGGGCCAAGATGAATCTCCACCCTTCATTGGATGCGATGGGGAATATTGTCACCAAGGATGAGACTGAGTACTTAATGCCTTCTTTACCTCAGTTCTTAACACTCAGTTCTGTTATCCTCAAGGTACTTGGCTCCCAGAGCTAGAAGACACCTATGAAGAGAGGAATTAAACCCCCTATAATCCAGGAGGAAAGAGTCAGTGACCTGTTATGCCACTTGTACACCCACAAGTCTATGGGGCTGGATGGGATCCACCCGAGGCTTGTGAAGGAGCTGCCAGAAGTGCTTGCCATCATCTCTCAGTGGGCCTGGTCAACAGGGAAGGTCCCAGACGACTGGAGACTTGCCAGTGTGATGTCCATCTACAAGAAGGGTCAGATGGAGAATTCAGGGAATTACAGACCTGACCTCAGTATCAGGGAAAGTTATGGAGCAGATCATCTTGAGGGTTGTCATAAGGCATGTGTGTGACAACCAGGGGATCATGAACCCAGTATGGGTTCATGAAAGGCAGGTCCTGACTCACCAACCTGAGCTCCTTCTATGACCAAGGTGACTTGCCTAGTGGATGAGGGAAACGCTGTGGACATGGTCAATTTCTTAGACTTCAATAACGCCTTTGATAACGCCTTTGACACAGTCTCTCACTGTCTCTCCTGGAGAAGCTGGCAGCTCAGGGCTTAGACAGATGTACTCTTCACTGGGTGAAAAACCAGCTGGATGGCCAGGCCGAGAGAGTGGTGGTGAATGCAGCTGGTGACCAGTCACAAGTGGTGTTCCCCAGGGCTCAGTGTGGGGGCGGGGGCAGCCTTCTTTTTAATATTTTTATTAATGAGCTGCATGAGGGGATTGAGTGCACCCTCAGCAAATTTGCAGACAACACCAAGCTGAGAGGAAGAGTTGATCTGCTTGAGGGTAGGAAGGCTCTGCAGAGGGATCTGGACAGGCTGGATCACTGGGCAGACACCAGCTGCATGAAATTCAACAAGGCCAGGGGCTGGGTCCTGCACTGAGTTCACAAAAGCCTCAAGCAGTGCTGCAGGCTGGGGGCAGACTGGCTGGAGAGCTGCGTGGCAGAAAAAGACCTGGGGGTGTTGGTTGAAAGCTGGCTGAACATGAGCCAGCAGTGAGTCCAGGTGGCTGAGAAGGCCAATGGCCTCCTGGCTTGTAGCAGGAAGAGTGTAGTCAGCAGGACCAGAGAAATGATCACCCCTCTCTACTTGGTGCTGGTGAGGCCACGTCTCGAATTCTGAGTTCAGTTTTGGGCCCCTCACTACAAGAAGAACATGGAGGTGCTGGAGCATGTCCAAAGGAGGGCAGCGAAGCTGGTGAAGGGGCTGGAGCACAGACCCTACGAGGAGCAGCTGAGGGAGCTGGGGTTGTTTAATCTGGAGAAAAAGAGGCTCAGGGGAGACCTTATCGCTCTCTACAACTACCTGAAAGGAGTTTGTAGTGAGGCAGAGGGTCAGTCACTTCATCAGAATAACTATTGAAAATATGACGCGAGGAAATGGCCTCAAGTTGCACAAGGGGAGGTTCAGGTTAGACATTATGAAGAATTTCTACACGGAAAGAGTAGTCAAGCTTTGGAAAGGATGCCCACGAAGTGGTGGAGCCATCATCTCTGCCAGTGTTCAAAAAAGTCGTAGATGAGGCGCTTAGGCACATGGTGTTGAAGGGTTTACGGTTAGACTCGATATTCTTAAAGTTCTTTTCCAACCATAATGATTCTATGTTATTGAGACAAAAGAGAGGGCTCCCCCTTTCCTGGAGTCGTAGGCATATGACTGATGTATGTGGTTCTTTTCCTCCCTGCAGTATGGAAAGCCTCAGGTTAGAATTTGCCTAGTTCTAGTTTGAACGGGGTAGGTGCTTTGGTGATGGAGGATACAGGGAAGGCAGAGTTACTAAATGCCTTCTTTGCTTCAGTCTTTACTGCTAAGGCTGGTCCCCATGAGCTACAGAGCCTTGACACAAGAGAGAAGACCTGAAGAGCGGAAGACTTTCTGCTGGTCAAGGTGGATTGGGTTAGGGATTATTTAGACAGACTGGACACCCATAAATCCATGAGCCCAGATGGGACGCACCCAGGAGTGCTGAGTGTTGAGGGAACTGGCAGGGGGTCATTGCTCAGCCGCTCTCCATCATCTTCGAGCAGTCATGGAGGGCGGGGTTGGTGCCTAAGGACTGGAAGAAACTAAAGTCACTCCAGTCGTCAAAAAGGGCAAGATGGAGGAGCCGGGAAACTACAGGCTGGTCAGCCTCACCTCTGTCCCTGGAAAGGTGATGGAGCAGCTCATTCTAGCGACCAGCTCTAGGCATGTGAAGGAAAAGAAGGTGATCAAGAGTAGTCAGCATGGATTCAGCAAGGGGAAGTTGTGTCTGACCAACCAGATATAGCCTTCTATGATAGGATGACAGGCTTTATGCATGAATGGAGAGAAGTGGATGTTATCTACCTTGACTTCAGCAAGACTTTCGACACAGTCTCCCATAACATCCTCATAGGGAAGCTCCGGAAGTGTGGACTGGACAGTGAAGTGGACTGAGGACTGGCTGGATGGCAGTGCCTAGAGGGTGGTGATAAATGGGGCTGAGTCTAGATGGAGGCCTGTGGCCAGTGGTGTCCCACAGGGGGTCAATACTGGCCCTGGTGTTCTTCAACTTGTTCATCAAGGCACGGACAAGGGCACGGAGGGCACCCTCAGCAAGTTTGCAGATGACACCAAACTGGGAGGAGTGGCCTACTCTCCTGAGGGCTGTGCTGCCATTCAGAGAGACCTAGACAGAATGGAGAGTAGGGCAGAGAGGAACCTCATGAGGTTCAACAAGGGCAAGTGCAGGGTCCTGCTCCTGGGGAGGAATAACCCCAGGCACTAGTACAGATTAAGGGTTGACCTACTGGAAAGCAGATCTGCGGAGAGGGATTTGGGAGTTCTGGTTGACAAGTTAACCATGAGGCAGCAGTGTGCCCTCGTGGCCAAGAGGCCAATGGGCTCCTGGCTGCATCAGGAGGAGCGTTGCCAGTGGGCGAGGGAGGGGATCCTGCCCCTCTGCTCAGCTCTGGTGAGGCCGCACCTGGAGTATTGGGTGCAGTTCTGGACTTCCCAGGACAAGAGGGACGTGGAGCTTCTAGAGGGGGTCCAGCACAGAGCCATGAAGATGATTAAGGGACTCGAACATCTATCTTACGAGGAAAGACTAATCAACCTGGACCTGTTTAGCCTGGAGAAGACTGAGAGCAGATCTAATCAATACATGTAAATACTTGAGAGGAGAATGTAAAGAAGATGGAGCCAAACTCTTCTCAGAGGTGGCCAGCAACAAAACAAGAGGTAATGGGTACAAGTTGAAACACAGAACGCTCTATCTCCATGTGAGGAGGAACTTCTTTACTGTGAGGGTGACAGAGCACTGGAACGGGCTGCTCAGAGAGGTTGTGGGGTCTCCGTCTCTGGAGATCTTCAAAACCCACCTGAATGCCACCCTGTGCCACGTGCTCTGGGTGACCCTGCTTGAGCAGGGGGTTGGACTAGGTGATCTCTAGAGGTCCCTTCCAACCTTAACCATTCTGTGATTTACACAGTGGGACAATTTCAAAAGGCAAGTATGGGACAAAGCATGTCCTGTGGCCTAATGCCTAATGGGTAGATTTCACATAGTGCAGTCCCATAGATCAGTTAGAAATGCTCCTTCAGGATTTGGCTTTTTATTTATGTATTTATTTTCCCAATGAAAGTAACAGTGGGGAGCAGGGCTTTGCCTGTCCCCATATTCTCAGGATTTCCTCCTGGTCAGGGCAGGTGGGCATCCAGAGTGCTGCTGCGCTTGGGTGGCAGTGAGGCCTTCCCACCTCCCTTGAAACTGTCTTGGAAACAATTGCAAGACATTGGGGTGGTGGTGTCTGGACACAAGGTGATCTTGGCTAAATGCAGGCAGGTTAATGCACTACGTATTTCAGCAGTTTTTATGAATCTTGTCTAATGTGGAGTTCTATCATAATAAACTATAACAGAATCAATAGTGACCAATCTCAATTTAAAATCTAGATCTATAGTAATACACAGCAAGAACACTCTTCTATAGAAATGCATGTCTGTGCATTAAAAGCCAAACACTGGTTTAAGTAATTGCGATCTGCAAGTAAGTGGCCCATTAATATATTTATTTACAGAATATTTTTGGTAACATGACCAAAGGAAAAAAAATAAAAGTAGGCTGAAGTGAATTATTATGAATTTCCTTCATGGCCCCAGCTGATCACCACAACGGCTCCCATGTGCATGTGTCAAACATGCGCAACAAGCCGTCCGAAAAATCCATGTGCTCCATGAGAACTCAACGTTATCTCCGGCCGGGACCCGGCGGTACGTCAGCTTTGGCAGTAGTCCTGATACCAAGACTTCCTCCGTCTCCATGCCTGTTCCTGCCGTGGTACCGCTGCATCCTGCCCGGCCTCGCTGGGGGAAGTAGTGGGGAAAGGCTGTGCAGGGGGGGTTGGTTTTGCTTTCAAAGCCAGGTCATGTGCTATAACCATTTGCTATATGTGCTGCAAATGTTTAGGCACTTGTAAAATACCCATTAATAAAGATGTTGGCTCTAATTCCGCCTGCAAGCAGGGTCGTCTTTGAAGCTGGGCTGGAAGGAGAGAGGAAAAAAAGATTTTATATGATGAATTTGTAGATGAATTATGACTTACTGTTATTTCATATGTGTATCTTGAAGAAATCAATCGAAATTAACCTATTCAGTGCCAGCACAGGGGAACTGCTGCTGGCTGCTCCTGTTACACTAGACCCCAATGCATTCCTCCCTTCACTGGGAAGCTAACCAGGCATCTTAATAGATCATCATTTGTGGGAAAGGTAGGGAGCAGCATAGCTCAGGTAGGGGAAAATTCTTATTGGAGCTCATTTTTTAAAATAAAAAAAGACTCCTACTCTTTTGAGGCTCAATTAGAAAGATAGTAAGATTTTACTACATCTTCATTATGTGATACTGTTGACATAATCCAAAATTATAAAAGGTAATGCTGCACCATATATTAAAATGCTTTCATGATAACTGATAAGAAGTTATACTTGGCAAATCACATCTTTTGTAATGTTTAAACATTTGGTCCTATGTCTCTGAAAATACATACGCTGCTTGTGTGAGAATGACATTGGCATTTATATACACTAATAAATCCCTTTTCCTAGACCCCAACCCACATGGGTTTAATGATGGGAAAAGGTAACTGCTAAGCTCCATGGCAGGGCCATGGCAGGCAGCGCGCTGGGCCCCGGAGCTGCTCACCTGCTCTGCTCTGCCGGCACAGCCTGACCTCCGAACGGGTTTAGTGAGAAAAGAGAAGAAAGCAGAAGAATAAACTTTAATTGGCTTCAGTGCCAGTAGGATTTGGCATAACTTTAATCACATGTTTCATTGTGTATCAGGAGGAAAGTATCTGTTTCGGGTTTCCCCTCTTGTTTCCTGCCATTAGCTGGAAGCCAGTTTATTCCCAGAGCTGTGCTGCCATCAGTTGATGATGCTGGGGCACTTACAGAGACGTTCTGGCAGGAAAACGCTTCACCATTCATTGCATTAACAGCCTTTTTCTTAGTAGACCAGTCCAAAATGATGTCAGATAAATAGTTGCCTTTTCTCTCTTAGTGTCAAATCAGGAAGGAGACACCACCCAAAATAAGAAAACAGAAAAAAAAAAAAAAAAAAAAAAAAAAAACCTGCTCTAATAACTTAAAAACATCAAGAAAGAAATTCTCCATTGAACGTTGCTTAATAGTTCCATAAAACTGGCAAAGACAGGAATAGAGCTCAGAGATTTTTGGTGTCAGATCAGTGCTTTGCATTTTATGTGATCATTTACATCTTGTGCAAAGTAAGTATTTGATAGCATTTGACAGCTGATTTATTAGCATTTGACACCAATATTACACATGTTGAAATGACTCTACACTGTGCAAAGCAGTGGAAAAATCACTGATTCCTTTCATGGCTTTTTTCCCAGTAGTTTAAAACTACAAATTAATTTCCAAGGGAAAAAAAAATGAATTCCTCATACCCTAGTTGTAATTCTTTATTTCTTCTAGTATTTATTATGTTCAGCTCATACTAACTTGCAAAAAAAAAAAAAAGAAAAAAAAAAGTGTGGGGGAGGAGATTAAAAGAGAGAAGCAGTTGCATTTAAATCACAGATGCTAGCTCTGAAAAGAAATTAAGACCAGCTCTGAAAAGAAATTAAGACCAGGCCATGCTGATAATATTAGAAGGAGTCATAGAAAAATGAGAAGTCTGTTATTGAGCTGAAAAACACTGTGGGACTAAGACTGTTGATTTATAACAAAGCTGGTAAGTAAACTGCATATTTTTGGGAGTTAATAGTTTTTCAAATAAGCAGAAATTTTCACCAAATGCAAGTTTTTTTTTCACTAAAATTATTTTTGGTTTCTTCAAAGAAAACCTTCAAGAAACTCCCAAGCCAAGGTGTTTTGTTTCTGTTGTTTTGAAGACAGGCTGTTACAGACCCTACCAGGCATCAGATAAGAAAGAAGAAGAGATGCATCTGTTTAAAGCCCTCTGGAATTTGGTGAACTCCTCAGTTACAGCATTAGTAAAATAATTGCAACTAGAGAAAAAAAAACATGTCAGCAATATTGCATATCATCTGTGTAAAAACTTACTGGAGATCTGAACTTAAAAAAGAATAGAGAGATTTTCTCCACCCCAGGAAATTAAGCCAATAAAGAAGGCACTGTTGCACTACGAATATATTTTTAAAAGATCTAATTTGTACTGTGAAATCTGTCAAGTGCATGATTATTGGAAATGCAATGGGCAATATTATGTGTTGACAGACTGTGCTATCTTAATGAAAATAATAATACTGTTTGCTCATGTGGTACCAGCCCAATTTGAAAAAGAGAAGTCTCTTTGATTTCACACGTTGTAGTGGCTTTTCCAGCTAGGATAATGTGGTAGCTAGTGTAGCATGAATAAGTTAAGTATCTGTGAAGTTCATGGGCTGGTGAAGAGGGAGGACCAATTTGCCAGCCTCTGAAATAGTGACAGCCGGAATGACCCATGTCTAGTCTTGTCACGTTACTTTACATTACACATTGTAACACCATCCAGTGGAACATAACCTGAAAAAAAAATTACTCCGGCACGAGATTGCAAGACTTTCAAGGTTACAAGTGTCTGATTGTCACCGTGCCCACATTTTCTAGATCAATTATAGTGGCCTTTTGCTGGCATCTATCGATATGGCTATGAAGCCAGGCATTAGCTCTACCGTCGGCCAGAATTAAACTCTCCCGTATTTAGCAGTGTAAGTGCAGCTCTCTGGCTACACAACTTGAAGAAAATTCAAGGCTGCTAATCCCTTTCATAAGCGCCTTTTCTATGTTCACTACGCTGTGTTTATCTTCAGTGCCTTGCTTTGTGCAGCATACCTAGCCAATTTTCATAAACGGAAAGAGCAAATCTTAAATGTATTTAAGTCAAAACACAAGAGAGTTATTTATTAAGAAAAAGAGAAAGAAAAGCAGGCAATTTTCCCTTCATGAGCCTGACAGCTCTGTCTGAAGGGTAGAAAAGAAACAAATCCAAACATCTACATTATTTTTCTTGAACCCCATAAAGGTAGCAAAGGGAAATCGTTAAAGATATCATTCACTTAGCCTCAGAGAGCAAACTGGCTTCCAAGGTCAGTGGTTCCAGTACAATGCATCCCCATACACTGGATTTTGCTTATTTTATAGTTATGATTTAGAAAGAAGTTTGACCAGCAGTAGCAACTAATGCTTAGGCATTTTGAAAATTAAAGATTAAAAGATAATGAAGATATCATGTGCTGCAAATGGGCTCTGGTTCCTTTTGGCTTTAGTTTCATTAGAAATGTGAACACGACTTCCTTTCCTGATGATCACATGCATATCCCATTAATGTCGATGAGAGTTATGCTTATATGCCAGAGAAAGTGAGGGGTTTTTTTAGATATGTATGTCCAAAGACAGAGTCTTAGCCTCAAGTCTTATGGCTTATTGAAATACTGAAAAGCTAGAATGGATTTACGCTGCCTGCTACATTCCTACAAATATCATTCTAAAAACAGCATAATGGATTTATATTCCCTTGTTTATGTCTTACAGTTTTATAAAATAGAAAGATAGAAAAATGTATTTCCTCATTCTACATGCACGCAGTTTATTCTGTCTAGAACTGGAGCCATTGCGTTTCCTGTTACATGCTATAAAGAAAGGAAATGAATTGTTAAACTTAAGTATGTGATAAGAATAAAGAAAGTTAGTGCTTACTCCTGTCCCCATTTTACTACAATGTCTCCACTGTCAGCAAGGGTAGGGGAGTGGGGCCGGTGTGTATACAGTGTGTATATATATATTATATATATATATATATAAAACATGTAAAAAAGCGTACGTAAAAAAAAAGATTACTTCAAGCTCATTACTGTCCACTGACAGGGTCCTGCTGTAAAAACTTTTGATGAAGAGTCAGCATCTGATTCCTGAGTTAAAAAAAAAAAAAAAAAAAAGTTACTCGCAATCATTATTCCAAATGGAAAAATTAATTGTAAATAACTGGAAGTCAATTAAGGCTGGGTTCTGCCGGGTAATGCAAATCTTTTATAGTTTTGTTTCAGTTAACTGCCTCATTAATGATTTATAGATGTGTATACAGCTGTGGGAACCATAGCATTATCTAATGCACTCAGAGAATAATTACATATGAAAAGAACGACGCAGCTCAAGGGAAAAAATCAGAAATTACTGCCTTAACTTCAACAATATTAAGATGCAGACTATCTAGAAACAGACTGTGATGTTTTATCATTTTTTAAGTTATAATGTACTTTTTAAAAAAGGAAAAATATTGTTCCTATAAGAAAATATTGATATACTTCAATATTGCACAGTAGGTAAAATATCAACCCTTCTCATGCTGAGAATGTAAGCCATTTATAGCATTTAAATGCCCAAGTTATAAAATACTCCCATTTCCCTTTGTGCATCTGTTATATAGGAGAAAAAACATTACTGCCTGGGCATAAACATACATGTCCCTGATTTAGACAGAGCCAGAGTTAATTTTGGGAAACCTCCAGAAGTCTGTTTCCAGATATGTGAATATTTGCTCTTTGATGACACCACTGGTTTTTGTAAAAAAAAAAAAAAAAAAAAAAAAAAAAGAAAAGAAAAGAAAAGAAAAGAAAAGAAAAGAAAAGAAAAGAAAAAAAGAAGTCAGTTCTCCTTGTTACAAATTGTACGTTTTCAGGCAAGTACCTTATTTTTGCCTTATAGTTAGTAATATTAAAATACTGGACTAGTTATCTACTTAGGCTGTACATGGCCAGAGAGGTGAATACACTCACCTCTTATTTTGTCTTAAGCTTTTACATAAAACCTGCAGTTAACCCGTGTCATTTACTTGTTTCACAAATCATCTCAGCACATTTTCCTGCAGGGAAAAAAGAGAAATCAGCCTGACATATTTTCAGAGGATGCAATAGAGCACACAGAAATATTACATGGCTTCACAGATGCACGAAAACACAAAGCTGCTTATCCACCATGCTACTACTGAGTATTTGGGCTGTAGAATTAAACGCAGACACTTGCAGCACCTTGCTTGCTTGGAAAGGAGTGTATCACATAGAGAGTGATACACAGATGAAAACTCCCAACTGTTGCAGAGTTTCTACAGAATTTGTAGAAATTCTGTGTAACCTTTTGCGTGCCTGTCAAGGAACAGTTTTACATGTTTATATACTTCTGCTGTGATTGAAGGGAATCATTTAATAGAGATTGCATAGATTCATAGAATAATTCAGGTTGATGGGACCTCAGGAGGTCATTTGGCCTACTCAAAATCTTTGAGCACTTTGTGAATTGCAAATGTGGTCATCCCTTCAAGTCATGTTTAGGGTGTTGCTTAAATTGACTATGAGCAGTGTGCAAGACGCACTTTTCATCATACTTCCATGGAGAGCCATTTCATAAGCTCAGCATAAAACAGGGAAAATGCTGTGACTTCATTTAAAAAACTTCTGAAGAAAGCACTGTTATTATTTAGCCTTACCAAACACAACTTTAAATTTTTTCAGGTTAATTTTGAAAAAAATGTATATAATTTCATGTTATTATACATGTTGGAGAAAGGCATTCTTTGCCCTGCTCTCAATACACACAATAGTAGAGGCGAGACCACATTAACAATATGTACTTTAAAAATAATCATTACATAGCCCTTACTTCTGCTATAAAGGTGATATGTACAGGTTTTATAGTGGTCCTGATATAAAAATACTGGTATAGTCTAAAATTTTAAGTGCATCTATCTATAAAGCTATAAGAGAAAATACCTGGATAAAAAAGATAGCTGAGCAATATGGGCAAACTTTGATGCCATTAATTGTAAAAATATAATACAACCAATTTTATTGACAATTCTTTTCATATGGGCTCTCAAAAAGCTTGAAATATCACAATATAAAACTTGCACATGGAGGAATCTGAAAAAAAATGGTAAAAGTTTGGTGTATTAATAGTGACCCTGGAATTGTTCCATCTACAGAATGGGCACACACATCTGGAACGAGTTCTGTGTCCCTTGCTGATGACCTTACCCATTCTACAGCATTAGACAGACGTATACATCCATGTACAAACAGTGCGTGTGTGTGTAAAACATCATTTTCATTTACAAATTTGGAAAAGATGATAAGTGACTTGTTTACTGTTATGTACCAATCAATGGAGGAAAGACCATTTCATCAACTCAGCATACAATATACCTCTTCCTTCACATTCTTCTTCATTAATTCCAAACTAAGATAACATGGAATTCACTCTTTTTTAGGTCTCCATGGACTTAATACAAGCATAACCATTGCTCTCAAGCTGAGTAACCAAGTAACTAAGTTTTCTTTTCTTTTTTTAATCTAGAATGGGTCTACTGATTCAATTTCAGTAACTATTTTATTTAGTATTAACTGAACTTGGGGTTGAACTCTATCCTTAGCAGATCCTGTTAGCTAGTCCAAACAATTTTGATGTTTCTGCTGTGACTGCTAGACATATGCACTGGAATTTTTTCATGTCTAATGTATGATTTTAAACTTCAGTCTGAAAGCTAGACTCTTCACTGCTTGGCATGACAGTGCTAATATTCTATTCCTAAGGGCTGAGCTAGTTTGACTATCTTAGGGAACTAATTTTATATCCACTGAGTACTTTAACAACAGCCATCTTAGTGTTTCATTAGTTAAGGCATTTTTGTCTTACAAGTATTATAAGTAGATACACACACACATGCATTTAGGGAGAGGCAAATGCTGAGATTCTGTGTGATCTGATGGATTCTGCCGAGGAAAAAAATCATAGTGTCTCAAGCACTAGGGCACAAATGTATCGACAGTCAAGCATCCAAATGAGAAATGCTACCCAATTGTATCTGTCAGCCTTTTAGGGCCAAGAGCCTAGAAGAAGAAAAGAAAAAAAAAAAAGGAAAAATGGATAAAGATATTTTTAAAAAAATTCTCCTGGGACCATCTCCCGTATTTAATAAGGAAAAGCACCTTCTGTGCAGCCAATAAAAGCTAAGGCTCTCATGAAGATTTATACCATATTACACACTGAAATTCAATGTACAATGATACCCTTGTGTATGCTGTTGTCAGAATAATAATCTTTGTCTGTCTGATCAACTTATATTTTATGCCAACAACACAGCATTTAATATTACACACTTTCAGAGGAAGAAAATATATTTATTCATGCAACCACTTGCCCAGTAGCTTAAGCAGGAAAAGTGAAAAAAAAATAGCTTTGAGATTTTACTGTAACATGATCTACAGCAGAGATTTCTATACAATTTGGGGTATTTTATGCCACAATATAAACTGTGATTCTTAATCTACTTTGTGAAACTGTGTTAATATTTTATAATGTCATGAGGAGTAACACAGTTGTATGCAACTACTGAAGTTTTGTTTTGGCATTCTCCTGAAACGCGACTAAAAATACAGATAGAAATGCATTCTTTGCTAAATTCTGCTTTATCATATTCTTTGCTGTATTCTTTATCAATTGCTTCTCAAAATGCCAGCAAGATGTATTTGCACTCCCCCACAATCCAAGTGTTTCCTGCTGGAGGTAGAGAAGGTCTACCCATGACACAGGGCCTGTTTCAAATTGTGGCTTGTTCCAGTGTTCTGCCAGATGAGAAAGCTTAAGCACTATATAAAATTTCTGTAGCATGTACATCTATTAATTTTCATCTTTTGGAAGCCTATGCAGAAAAATGACAGAGTTTGAATGATTTATTGTTAGCATTTTAAAGGCATCTACTTCTTGCCTTACATTAATTCTTCTTTATATAACAATACCTGACAAAAAAGAAACCCGGGGGAAAAAAAGCTCATGAGAAGATTATATGCTCAACTGGGAACAGGAATAAAAGAGTGTGATGAGGAAAATATTCAAAACACTCTCTTCTATACCTCATGGGGCATACAAAGGAACACATAAAGGAAAACTATTTTATACTTGTTTAACAATAATATTTAAACTCTGCTTGAAGTTAAGCTCACTTGCATAGGAAAAGGTAAATTCCTGTGAGAACGCAATAAAATGAGCAGACTTCCTCATAGGTGGTGGACATCTCCAGACCTTCTGGAGAGGATGTTCAGGCATTTAGTGCAGTGTCTGATAATCACTAGTGATTATTATCAAAACTTTTCCAAAATTATGTATTTGTTGCACAAAAAAACAAACCAAGTTTCCCCTAAACAGGAAGCGATATAATGGCTAAAGAAACTCACCCATTCCCATGAAAGAACATGTAGATCTTCATGTTACTCAAAGGAAGGAGTTTCTGGAATCCGTTGGCAAAGAATTAGCTGTAGCTCCAACAGCTGGCAAACCAAGGGATCTCTTTTGAAACTGAAAACAAGAAACAACAACTTCCTGCCATATTAATTATTGTAGCCTTAGTAAACATTTTTTTTGGAGACTAGTTTACATATATGAATTATAAATCAGGCCCATTCATATGAAATAGAACACACATGTGTAAACATGGAAAGAGATACCATATGATAGAAACATAGGAGAGAGACAAGGATACACTACTGAAATGGAAAAAAAGAGCTAAAGAGGAACACAAATTAAGTTTTGCTTTGTGATTTATAGGAATTTGTTTGTAGAGAACACATTTAGATGGCTTTGATCAGATTAACTAAGGCAATCCAGTGCTTAGATCCTAGATTATATTGTCCCATTAGAAAAAAAAAAAAAAGTCAGTAACGAATGACTTGGCCTCAGAAATAACTCAGACTTCAGGGACTGATAGTCTGAAACTATTCCAAAGCAGTGAGAAACAGGAAAGGAAAATCACAGCATCAGAAAACACAAAAGCAAAAGCATAAGAGCTCTTGAATCAGGTCTGATGATTAACAAATCTCAGAGAAACTATGCTGATTTACACCAGGTCAGGAGCTGGCCAGCATATTTATATTGCTGAAGCTGAGACTTTAGAAATATATTCAAAGAATCATAGTCACTGTCTGAGAATTAATAACATAAATTGTGTTCAGAAACCAAAAATAGATGTGATCTATTTTTGCTGGCAACAGAAGAAAATACTTCCCTCTTCCCTTCACCAGCAATTCCCAAATTAGAACCACATGATATGAATGAAACAGTTTTAATCTGGAGAGTTTTTAGTTGTAACTCTATGAAATGTACTTTAAAAAAACCCTATGTTGAACAACACACTAAATTAATTCCTATTACTACAGGATTTTGACTGACAACATTGTATGCATAGAATATTTGAAGTTGGAAATAAAAAATATAATTTTAATAAAAAGGTTTGAAGTTAGAATAAAAATATAATTTTATTTAAAAATGGACTATTGAAGAACAGATATCATTATTCAATAACTATCATTACAAGATATTTAAACATAACACATTTCTTCTCTTTTAAAAACTATTCCTACACTTTTTAATGATCCGTTTAGAAAGATTTCACACACTCCTACAGGCTTGCAAATATTTAGTGTAAAAATATATTGTAACACAAATGTTGTCTACATGCTGAAAATGCATTGCACGTGAAAATTTGTGGTTGTCTAACCAGGCACATTAAATTGAGCTACACAGATATGTGTCATGTATTCCCCTTGGATGGCTCAAGTATGCTACAGTTACAGTAAAATATCATCTGCCACTAGTTCTCCCTGATCCCAGTCCCATTCTTATAGAAGTGGAATGGAATGGAGTTCTTTATATTTAATAAGTATAATTAGAGCTTCCTATTATATGGGGAAGAGTTGAAAGCTGAGGATAGTTTGTATTTAAATCTAGACTTCTACGCTCACGTTGATTATATTTACCACTCTGTGTTTAATATATTTGCCATACAGTTAAAGATGAGTCAAATCAGTCAAATTTTGCAGCTAGCAGAAAAATCCCTTATGCATTGCATACCTCTGCAAGAATAAGATTCCATGAAAAAGGTTCTCCTGAGAGGTTCCTTTATCTGCTGGGAAAAGTTGGAAGACAGCCAAGCACACATGAAAATTTAATAAAAAATAATTTATTCCAATATAATGTTGACAATATTTACTTATATTTATTTAGTCTCCTTTTTTGCTTTAATGAATCTGGCCTAATTTTCTTTTCTGTAAAGTGGGTTTTTTTGTTGTTTATTTTGTTTTGTTTTGTTTTTGCTATAAGGCAGAACAGGTATCCCAGGGTATCCCTGTTTCATATTAATCTTTCTTGATGTAATCTGTTCAGGGTGGCCAGCAAACTGTTAAGATCATTCCCTCAGATTTCAAAATTACTCAATCTGGAAATAGTTCTCATTTATCTCATGCAGTGCTGTGAAAACAACCTCAAATTGTTGGTTCTACTGATGAAATTTCCTTAACAACACAAGGGCTTCAGAATTATTTTTCAAACCTTGTCAATGTTTCCTGTGAGGTTTCCGTCACTGTCAACATCCAGCATTTCTCACTGCAAAAAAAACCCTCCAGAATGCTGTGATAAATTAACAGACACTAAGGAGAATTAATAGAAGCAGTGATAAATCTAATAGGGAAATTCCAGAACAACAGTCCATTTTAGATTTACCATGTCTTTTATCATTTGAATAAAAATCCATAGGGAAGGGTTTCCCAGCAGCATGGGAAAAAGCAGGAAAGCAGAACATTTGCACGTGTGCCTTTCCAACAGGCTCTACATGGAGATGGCATGCAGGAGATACCTACAGAGGAACCGCAGCTTCTTTATCCTCCCAAAACCTTGGTGACAGACTGGACACGCGGGTAACAGAGACTCTTCTCCAGAACAGGTACGCCAGGACCAGCAGAGGAGTCTGCTCTGCTAGGAGGAAAAAGCTGAACCCCAGGACCTGCTCTCACAGTCCCCCCATGATTTTTCAGCCGCATGATGTCCTGTTATATTCAGGCCAGGGTTAAACCTTTACTATAGTTGCATTTATATTGATGAAGATTCCAAAATAGATTTCAAATTTTGCTGCTGCACCAGAGTCAATAAAGCTCCAGCAGTGAAGGGCAAGCTTGGATGTGCCTTTAACATCGTTAGAATAGACTAGTTTAAAGAGGGTTTATTTCAGGTACCTCGGCTCTCAGGTTGTTGGAGAGTGCTTTCTGCTGCGAATATTTTCTCCTTCTCTGACACAAGCATTTACCCTAGTTCTCAAATTCTCCAGTACTCATCTGACACTTCACAAGTTGTCAAAGGACTACTCAAGCACTAAAAAAATCCATTTCTCTGGAGTTCTACGCTAAGTGTTAGTGGAGAGTTGAAAATTAGCAGTACCATGTCTATCTACAGCTGAGCAAAACCACCGAAAGTTAACACTTTGCTGATTGCTAGGAAGTACGTGACTTATCCTTCCGATCCTGCTCTAACTGCTGCTGTCGGAGCGGACGGTGCCTCCCTACAGCACATCCCGTCAGGCCAGCGGAGCCCAGCCGCCACCCAGGGCCTAGCTGGCAAATGTCACTTACTTTGCGATAGCACATCGGCTGATTAGCAATATTATTATTATTATATTATTATAAAATTATACTATAAAAGAAATTCGTATTTTCTTTTTTCTTTGAGCTGTAGATGTGCTCATATAGACGCCCTATAGATGTGAGTTGTAGGCGCCAGATGCCTGAAGAAGCCACCTCAGCGAGTCCGAGGCGCCGGCTCCCGCCCCTGGCGCGGCAGCGCAGCAGTGAGCACCAACACGCGTGTTGCGCTGGTGTGCTGAGGCGACACCCACCTGAGCCCCACGCAGGGCAGCGGGGAGCGCTCCTCCTGCCCTCACACCTCACAGAACACCCGGGGCAAAGCGAGGTATCCGCTGCGAGGCTGAGCCCCTGTCAGTGCAGTTCAGACTGCACGACAGCGAGCGGAGCAAAAACGCAAGCCAGGCATCCAGGTTACAAAGATCCTGCTGACGACACCACTTCTCCGCTGCGTGAGACTGCGACCTTGAGCAGGAGGCAGAGCTGGGACTGCTCTGCTCAGGCAGGGAATGCCCTGGCTTACTTCATTTTTTCATTCCCCAGCATTTTTTAAAAGTCACACTAGTTCTTTCCCTATTTCACAGAAGGCATCTCCCTCACAGCTGTCTGGCCCAAACTATGGGGAACCCGGGCTGTAAGTGTGAACAAGTGCTTGGAAGGAAAGGCATGCATCAGCACTGCCAAAACTTCACAGGACCAAGCACGGTCTCTGGTGAAGGGTGGCAACCAATAGTTGTGGGTTTAAGATCGAAGGTGAATAATTTAAGACTACCTTCTTAAACTCCATCTGGATTATCTGAGTGCTCCTCTTTTGATTCATTCTGCAGTGACAGCAGACAGACTACTTAAAGCCACAGGAGATTGCATCAATAAAAGACAAGAGAAGCAGATAAGATTTCAAATGTTTAATGCTGAAACACCTTTCTGCACAAGAACATTGCTTTGATGTAAGTCTGGAACACATGGTACTCCATGACGTTAAATAACACTAAATAAATAACACAAAATAACATGAAAGAGTTTTGGTCCAAGATCTTTCTCTAACAAACAGGAAAACACTAATGACCTCTTTTGTAACAAAAATATTATATAGTTAAGATGTATTTTACTTAATATGTATACCATGGAGTACAGCAAATTCATTTTGTTTCCTCAGGACCATGTTGCCTGAGCTCCTCCTCTGAGGATTAGTGTGGAAGTTTCTACTGCAACAAAATTTGGCCATAGGGAATCTGAGCCTCTAGAAACTGGGGGGCACTGCAGACTCCACCATACTTTCTTCCAAGTTTAAGATATATTTCTTGTCCTTCCTTTGGTAACACAGACACATACAACATTATAAATAATAATTAGACAAGGTCCTACTTGTTCCTGCACCGCTAGCTCAAGTCAGCACAAAATCCTGTTGCTGAAAGGTAAAGTTCAACCGCACAGCATAAAATGGTTTGTCTGTTAAATGTTTCTGTATGTTAAGAGCTTTGATGTTGTTTGCAAAGAGAGTTTGGTTTCATGCCACCTTCTAGTCACTTTATGTCATGACGAATGTAGCTTATTTGCTCCGCAGTATATACCATAATTTACTCGCTATAATATATATATATATATATATATATATATATTAGGCTTAATATATATTCTGGAACATGGTAAGGCAAAGGACTCCAGAGGTGCCAGTAGCCTTACAGAGTACAGGCCTATATTTAAAAAGCTAAGCCAAGGACCTCATCTGCTGCAGGCTGAAGGATGGAGAAGAAAATCCCAACCAAGGTATATCACCATGTGCTCTTGTAGTCCATCAGCAGTCACCACAAATGTCATGTGTGCAAATATCATCCAACCATGTGTTGTTGTATACTAAAAACAAGAAAGCAATAAAAATGTTTGTGTCATGAAACAGAGAGATACAGAACATATCCAGAAAGACAGAAACTTACTTGGAGTGAGACATAGGTGATTTAATCCTCTTGGAGTAAAGAGAACATTAGAAAAAAGAGGAAGAGTGAGAGCAAGAGTGTGTGAGCCTCTTAATCCACCATTACCTTACTAAGTGCTCAGGAAAAGCTATTTATTTTTTTGAGTAGCCATGAACCATGGGACTCCTACTGGAGAGACAGTTATTTCCTCCCCATACATTATCTAACCAGTGAAATATGGGAAAAAAATTTGACAAAGGCACAATTTAATATAATTGAAATCTGGAATCCTGGAAATTATCCTAAAGTCAAGAACCATTCTTTAAATTTAAGATCATCACAAATACTTTACGCATGAAATAAAGGCTTTAGTGACAAGTAACTAGTAGTTCCTGACATTAAACAGGTTGGGTGAAAAACTAAATGCAAAGAAGAGAAAGATATTCAAAAGTATTTCTCAGATAGGATATTGTGTATTACAGATATCTGTTTTTATATATTTTGATTTATTTTGAATTATATAAATATTAATCAAATTCTACCATTCTCTGCTGTAAGTACATTCCATAGAATTCACATAAATGTTTTACATTGTTCCCTCCTTCTTTTCTACTTTAAAAAATGAGCACTTATGATTTATGCTTTTGAGGATGGCATAATAGAATTTGACATTTTCCAGCTGAGGTGTGGCCTAGTTCCAGCTCCATGCTTCATTACATTGTACTCCCTTTGAGAGGATGAGAAGAGTAAAAATAGCCAGGTTGTTAAAAATGTAAAGAGGCATAAATGAATTCTCACCAGATGTCCTCTTCAATTGTCATTTTCATAAAATTATGGTTGTTAAACTTTTGCTTACCATAAAACTCTAGAAATCAATATAATCTACGAACTGCATATCTGAAAGGATTGTTCCTACTTCACTAACATGCAGGTTCCTTTGGATTTCCCCATAGTTTAAATCAAAGAGGGGCTGTTCTTGTTTAAAATGGTATCAAAACAAGGTATGAATACTTGTCAGAAAACTGACAAATACAAATATATGCTAGGGAGTAAAAGTCTGAACACTGATGCATGTGTGCTTTTAAAGGCCACAGGAAAAAGATTATTTAAACCCTCTGGCTATTTTCTTCACTTGCAAAACAGAGCAAAGTGGAAAAACGCAGGTACAAAAATTAAAATTCCAGATCCCACTCCGTTTGATAACACACGCTTAAGGCACTAGAAGTTTTGACTGCCCTTCTTCAGCAGGGCTGCCTGTGATACGCTCGTAACCCAGGTAGCTCTTCCTGAGCAGCCAGCCCTATCCACGCGTGGTGGAGGAGACGGGTGAGCGAGAGGAGCATATTGTAGCCCTCAGGGTGAGAGTCAAGGGAATCTGCCAGCTGCTGGCAGCACTCCCAGCCCATGACCACCCGCTGCATTCATACACCTTCCCCTAGAGTGTATTTATGCACCTTCCCCACTCAGTGCTGCCCATACCTGCAGATGTGGAGGCCCGTGGTTGCCAGGCCTGGCAGGCTCTGCACACCCAGGAGAAAGCAGCTTCCCAGCCCGAGCAAGGCTTCCACCCGCCATTTCCAGCACTGCCCATCCCCAGGTCACGCACTTCGGTGCCTTTCTCTCATCTTGGTACCCAGATCCACTTGACATATCACCATAGCTTGCTTTTAACCCGAAAAAGGTTACAAAGGCTGGAAACAGAAAATACAATCTATAACTTAAAAAAATTATCTGAGCAACTTCCAACATATAGTCATTTCTGTAAGAAGCAACTGAGAGTGTAAGCAACAAATAAAATAAGCTTTCCTGATCCTGCTGGGCATATTCAGAATGTTTTTATTTTAACATCAAAGCAGCTGGTTTTGGCACTGCACTGCTCTACTTTTCAACCATACTGATCTGTAACAAAAGTAACAGAAATGTCTCACAATGCACTGAAATCTCTTTGTGGAACGTAGTGCCAAATTCTAACGTTTGAGTATCAAACTTCTTTTATGAGTGCTCTCCGAGACTCAAATAAAATAATAATTTGAAGAGAAAAAGACAAATGTTGTCATGGCCTGCTGTGAGGGCCATGTTTGCTGAATGTCATAGGAAGTTTGGCATGACGCTGTGGTCTGGAGAAAGTCTTGTCAAGATACCTTCTGAAGGCAAAAGGCCGAGTAGATTGCTCCAGGTTTGTGAAATTGAGGTGACTGAGCATCACTATTTAAGAAATAAGTAACAAAGCTCTAAAGTTTTGGAAATGACAGAAAAGATGCCAGAGAGTAGGGAGGAGAGTGTGCCTCAACCGAAGAAGAGGAATTATCTAAGCCTCAAGTCATCAGCATGCCTAAAATGACGATTTTAAATAATATGTCATAAAGAGTGATTTCAGGAGACAAAATCTCTATGACTTAAGAATTATTTGTTAGTTTGAAAGCTCAAAATAATTGATTGTTTAGTTTTATCCAAATAAACATTAATTCCCTGATGTTTTTTTTTCCAATGAAAAAGCAGAGCCTGCCTACCCACATTTAACCTATGGGAGCTTTCACTACAGGAGAACAAAGGAAAATATAGATGCAAAACAAAATACACTGCACAAATCTTGCTTGGAAAGCATTACCGAAAAATCATACTTTGAAAAGGGAATTAAAGATTTCCTGGGAGTGGCAGGGACCTCAGTAAAGATATTATAATGTGGCATTTGATGTTCTAGAGGGATTTCAACAAGTTTTGCATGGTCAAATTCCATTAATAAGTTGGCTTTCTTCCAAGGCTGTGTGTGTCCCTCTCATCTGCCATAGTGCCCTAACTGGAAGGAAAACTCACCTCACCTGCTCAGTCACATCTTAGCAATTTTAATTGCTTTTTCTTGCTTGTTACAGCACAAAACAGGCTTAAAAAATCCTAGCATCTTACAGTACAGACTATGTGGGTTATGAGTAGTACAATAACAATTTTGGTGTTGGTGTAAGAGGATCAAAGAGCATAACAGTGGGGAAATGACACATAGATGAATAGTAATGATGACTGAGGGGAGAATAAGACAGAATCAGTGGAATCAGGTTTTGCAAGTAACCATTCGGGAAGAATGACTCGTACTAGAATGCAAGCACTGTCACAGTGCTCTGTAACGTTCAATGTCCTCCAATGGATGGGTTTTTTTCCTCAGGTTATGCTAACATTTGAATTATAAATGCGTATTTACTGTACCTTTTCGTTTTGCAAAGCTTGAGTTTGGGCAGATTTAGATTACAGCACATTCAGAGCAAGTCTGATTCACAGTTTTTAGCAGATGACCTTTAATTAGTGGGAAGATATTTTATCCATATCATATTCGTTCACTTGTCTTACTGGGCATTAGATGGCTGCTGTGAAGCATAAAGGATTTTTTTTTTTGTCCTAATCCCTGTGATGTGACATGATTAATGAGATGAAATTCCCATTTGGAGTTTCCTACCAATCAATAGGCAGATGGGCAGTAGTGGATGTCGAACAAGAAGACAGCAGGAGTTTCTTAAGCTCTTTCCACTTTCACAGAAAAAAAAATGAGAGAGACAATTTAAAGGAACAGAAAGTATCAATTTTCCACATTTTTCTCCGCCTTCAGTAATTGTTTCTTTGGTTTTATTGCATACAGAAAGGAAAAATAGTGTCTTGAGGATACATACTGTATTAAGTTAAAATAAGTAGCTTTAAAAATCTTAAGGACATCACTTATGCCAAGTAGGTTTCCTGAGTCTGCATTGAAAATTGAAAAACAATTTGCAAAGCAGTGAGCCTGATTTTCTTCACGCCTACACAGATGTAAATAAGCAGATATATCAGAATCACAAAACAGAATCAATGTAAAAATGGAATCAAATGAATGATCCTTTTCCTATCTTATTTTTTCTTTTTTTCCACTTCTTCATACTTGGTAAATGACATAAAATGAAATCTTGTAGAGGTGAGTCTCAGCAGTAAAACCTTGAGTTACAATTGTAAGTCTTTGAAAAAAACATACGTATTTTTAAATCTTACCGTTGTACTCAAAATGAGTGTTTTCACTTTCAGCATGTTCATTTTAAAGAAATTAAAGCTCAACAAACTTGTTATTTCACAAAAAGAATCTTGTAGCATGGGAATTTCAGTGATTCAGATATTGTGGCTTTTTTGTTTGTTTTTTTTTTGCTTTTTCCTGATAGCAGAATTTAGAGGCATGGATAGCATGCTAGAATAAGCTCTATTATATATTTTACAGCTTTTTATATGTCAAGATCCCAAAATGAGCCAAATACATGAAATTTAATGATAAAGCCAAAGGCAAAATATGGCAGGAAATGTATTTCTGCCAACAAAATTAGATTGGAAGAAACATTGCAAATGACCAAAGAGAGGTAGCAACAGGTTTCAGGAAACCTTGTTTTACTAGCCTCGTTGATGCTTATTTTCTTTTCCGCAACAGTCCTTTGCTTCTGTAAAATAGAAGTATTGATGTTTAGCTATTTTGAAAGTGTAAATGATTTATCTTATATTTCCTTCTCATTGCCTCTCTCTCCCTCCCTCCCTGTCTCAGACATAGATGCACACAGAGTAAAATTCATAACACACTCCTCTTAATGAACAAACTCCCACCGAGCACCAAAGTGCTTAATGATGCTCAGCAGGCAGAGTTCTGCAGCTCCCCTATGTGAGCCAATATATAATCACACCGCTGTTAAAATAATATTTAAGTTGCAAGCAGAAGCACTGGAATTGTAGGACATGCTAGATTTATTTTTTTCTAAGCTTTAATTCTGCTACTTTGAGTGTTCATCCAATGCTATGAAAAAAAAAAAAAAAAAGAAGCCACAAGGGAAAAGGCACACGTGATTATGAAATTAAAATCTGTTTGTAAGACAGCAAAGTTTGGGCAAACTATAGTAAGTAAGTCAGCCTTCAATACTTCTTTTCAAACAGTTTGATATATGCAGTATTCACCGATGGTCACATCTATCTGGTCTGCATTTTCAAAATGATGTTTATAGACCGGTTTCTGCAATTAATCAGTTGTCTAGGTATAATCCCACCCACAGCGTAGTTTACAATTAACAATATATATATATATATATGTATGCAAAGGGGGTCTTTTACTATATAAATTAGAACTGGCAATAAGAAATCATGATCCATTTGAAAGAACATTTGTGAATGTCTGAAGCTGTAGGGTTAGGGTACAAAAGGGATGTACAACCCAATGACACCTTGTTCCCTTTCCTCTCCGCCGTGGGTTGCAGCTGAGGCACCATGTGGGTCACTCGGGACATGGAGCTGCTTCGTAGACAGTTATCAGAGCTGCTGTCTAGCAGTGCAAGCAGTTTAGATATGGTGGTACTCAATAACTGGTTAAATTTGTATGAAAATGACAAAGGCCAGGGCAGAAGAAGCAGGAGTCCTGTGACGGTTTGGCAAAAATCACATCACCTGAGATCAATCTCTGTTAATGCCGTGGTCCCAGCCAGTGACTACTGTTATTACAATCTTTATGGATAAGCAAGGGCACAAGTAGCTAGTTATTTAAAGAAAAACATGCAGGATTCTCACATGGCTCCATACTAACAGGCAGGCCTGCAGCAACACTATTCCTTTTGGGCTGTATCAATAAGACATAATTACGATGTACAAGAAGAGCTACAGGGAACATCCCATTATCAATGGGGAAACAGAAAGTACATGTTTAGAGCTACATATATATACACCTATCAAAGGAACTGAGACTTTGTTAGATGGTTCAAGAGACTATTGGTTTAGATGGCGGACGAGAAATAACATTTTTAAAGAGTAACAGTTGTATAATGAATTACTCCTAGCTATGAAGTCCATTGAAGTCAGACTCTCAGTAGAAATATTTTCCTTTTTTCTTTGAAGTCTTGCTTCATTCTCAGGGTTTTCTCCATGAAGAGACAACAGTCATTAAGGTCCCAGCGCAGATAAACAATTAAGCATACTAAAATAACATACTTAAGTGTTTTATTTATTTATGGCTAGACTCACATGCATGACCTCTCATTCAGATTTGTTGTTGTTGCTGGACTTTGGTGCAACACAAGGTTGCAAATAATCTAACGCATCTCATCTCTGTATTCTTGACCACATGTAAGTATGTAGCAAGCACTGATGAACGAGTTCAGAACATGAGTATCTGACCACATTCACAGTGTTGGCTAATTTCTTTTCAGTCTAAAAACTGACTACACGCTGCATTTTTTTTTCTTTTCACATTGATTTAAAACACTGCATGAACAAAACAACTGAAGAGCTGCATATAGTTAATTGTAGGCCAGGACGCTTATTTGTTTCCCCAAGGAAAGAAATATTCAATTAATAGATAGGAGTTTGATTTCCTAAAAGGCTAAAATCAGGAAATACTGGGATTTCAGTCTTGTGTGTAGCTGCCCACAATGTGAAGTTGGATGGGTTCCCAGAGCCAAAAAATGTTTCTACTACATTGACCAGCCTCTTAAAATGCTCCATTAAAGGCCAATGCTTATTACATCTCTCATTCCTTGCGTAGGTCCATCTTCATTGTGGTAAAGCACACGAGCATCTCTCTTTTGCCCATTTGAGATGGGAACTCAGAGTTCATCCTTTTATTCTGTTTCATGATCACTGTAACACTTCACAGAATATAAGTCTCAGATTCCAAACCACTACTTACCTAACACGTAATAGTCTGATATAATTCCTATCATAATCTAATTGTCATTACATGTAAAGATACTACATTTCTGCTACATTTGAGAAATTCTATATGTGTTTCCGTGGGGTTACTAAACAGATTATTTCAGTTAAGTGAGGAGGAAGAGTTTTATGTGTGCTCTAAAACAGTGCATTTTGGCCATAATGACTGAGAAAACAAGTGCCTTGGAAAGTGAAGTTTCTAATTAACTTGTTGATAATTTTATATATATATATGTATATGTATACAAAATTGTTTTAGCATGATACATGGATGTACTAGCAATGAAAGTCCATTCTTATTTTAAAGAAGTGCTCTGGAAGTACGTGGTGCTAAAAAAAACAAGGTCAAATATTAATGATGATGCCTCGGATTAAGACGAATATTTATTGCAAGCTTCTTCTGAGAAAAGGGAATGGCCTAAGCCATGGCTTCTAGATTTTCTTCACACAAAGTAGCATGAAAGTACTGAATATTTTAAATTATTTCTAGAGATAATACAAGAAGATCGCAGAGAGCAAACAGTATGAATATATGGCTACCAGGGACACAACTTCGATTTGGAAAATGACACTTTTTTAATGTTCTAGTCAAAATATTTTCAGTATTTTTAGTCACGTATTATATGCATTTTTCAAACTACCTCTATGACTATTCTGCCAGAATACATAATGATAAACAATAATTAAAAGGAAGGGAGAAGTTAAACTGCTATGAGAGGAGCTATTTCAATTCTTATGTTCCTGATATTTAAGCACATTTCAATAAGTGGGAAAGAAAGCCTGCCTAAATCCAAGTAGTTTTGATAACCCATACTCACCCTCACCAAATTTTGGGGCCCAGGCAAATACAAGAATCTTAAAGAGAGGTACTTATAGACACTGATCAGGTCCCCACTCAACCTTCTCCATTTTTGCTATACAGGCATTTGCAGACAGATAAAGATTCTAGTTTTCTGAGAGAAATGAATTTAGTTGCTCAAAATAAATATATAAACTTGAAAAAAAAGGACATTACTTAGTTCCCAATAAAATAAAACACAAGTTAGGGGTGACACATGCTTTTAAAAATCAGTCATCCTTACAGGTTTTGCATATGCTAACAAAGTAGTCGATGTGGAAATTCCTTTAAATGCAAAAACTTGTGTCCCAATTCTGTTAAAGAAAAAGTAAGGTTTGTCTGCATTACTCTCTTTTTACTCAAATATAGAATGAAGTACTCTGGATTCCTAGTACTTCTCCTCCAAGTCTCAGTGGTTCTGTCTTCCCATTACCTCTTTTTAACTTAACTATTAAAGATTTGAAGTATCAGTAAGTCTCTCAGATAGAAAATAGCAATCATTCATCCAAAACACAATACACTGGGCTTAATATTCCTCAAAAAAATAAAAACAACAAACAAAAAACAAACAAACAAAAACAAACTTTTGAAGAACTAGAGAACTCTACTGCCCATGACTTAGAAAGCAGGAAAATCTATAGTGCATCAAAACCAGGCAACAACAAAAGTCGAAACTGTGCAAATACAGCCAATTCCCCGCCAGGTTTGCACACACAGAGTTGTTAAAGCTTATTACAATGTAGCATAAATGGAGACCTAATTAATGTAAGAAACTGATCCAAAAGAAAATCCCATCAACATACGTGAAAAAGAACCCAATGTTTTTGAAATTCAGCCAACTACAAATTAATTCAACATAGATTACATATACAGAGAGAAAAAGACTCCAGCAGAGTAACTGGCGTTGTATTGGTATATATGCCAGAAAGATGCTCTTATCTGTATCCTCTCCCACTCACTCAGAGAAGTAATATTTGTGCACCATATGTTCCACCAAAAAAAGAAGCAGTGGTCAACCTCCTATTCTTAATTGCTGCAACTTCTCTGCAAGTCAGTCTGTATTTTGTCTCTATCCCCTTTCTATGCTGCTGATTATTTGAAATACAGCTATATTATGGTCTCACGGGAGACCGAAGGATCTTAATCCTGAACTCTGGAATTGTCTATCATTCACAGTTGCTCTTGGCATCCAGTCTGCTGCCACAGCAATGCGTGTGGCACTATGGGAATAGTCTGTGGGAATAAAGAGGTGCCTGAACTCTATCTAAAACAAGAATAAACTGAGAAAAGCAACATGGTAGTGTGGATCCAAACTAGTTTTTTTGTGAGCCTATCTTTGTGCTATGGAGTTAAGAGTAGAATTGGAGAGAGAAGAATCACTCACAAATGGCTCTATAAGTTCTTGCCCACGCAGGTGAAGGATGCCACACGTCAGCTGCATGAAGGATGTTCCTATGCCACCCTAATGAAAGCCAGGTTGTCTTCTACTCCCAATTAGGGTACAATATTAGCTCCTAGGGTTGGCTGTCATAACATCATTTTATCTGCTAAGTGCAAGCAGGTGCAGTATACTCAGTCATATCAGGTAACAGACTGTAGGACAAATACCCAAATCATATCATCTGAACAAAGCAACTTTAGAAGTCATAGTCCTACTTGGTCTGTCACTAAGTGACAGAGCAGCAGATATCTATGTCATGCTGGAGGTTTCTTTTTTCTCTCCTTTCTTTGATGCTATTGTCTCTAGATCTCGATTATCTGAAATATTGTGTTAGTTAAGTTCATACTGCTCTGCCCTTCAGGTCATAGCTGATGCCAGTGCCAGAATACCCTCTAAAATGCTGGCAGATGTTTGCTTGAGTGGACTTTTATAGGTCTGAAGCCTCATTAGCTGTTTTCATGACCTGAATACTAATTTAGCAGGGTGATTCTTAGGTTCTGGATCTTAATACTCAGGAAATGTTGATGATTTTCACTCCAAGGGTGCTATTTAGTAATCATTATTTAGAATAATACAGAATAATTTAATAAATACCTAATATGCCAATAAACATTTTGCTCGAGTACAGCAAATGATTAATGAATCCCTATAATAAATCTAAGCATTTTATGTCAAGATGACCCAATAAAAAATAAATTGTTGGGTCAAGTGGCAAATGAAGGATATTCAGGATTGGTAACACCTCATTAAAAACCATTTCAGCTGCCCTAAGGCAAGATGTTAATACACAGTAATTGTCTACCCAGAGTGACTCTTTTCCAGTTACATGAATAATGCAAAGTAACTATTTAAATATTCTTGTTTGTGTCTTTAACAGATTCACCACTGCTTCAAAATGAAATTAAGACTTTAATGTTTCATGCTATCATGAGTTCACAAAAAGAAGGAGGATAAAAAGAAGAGAATTATACCCCTTTCTAACTGAAATTTCCCTTTCAGAAAAAGTCAGAAAAATATTTAAATATGATAGCTGTAAATCCTAAGGAATTAGTACTAATGCAACTTGTCTTTATGCTCCAACAAAACTGTAAACAAATAATAGTAGATTAGTAATAGAACAGGGCAAGTGATCTCTGTCGTTCTACCACAGAAAACAGAAAATGATTTCCTGCTGACATTTTGTGCATGTTGCATTTTAACAAGGAATACCACTAAGCAGCGAAACAAAAGTGGTTTATAATGTAGAATAGCTCAAATTCCAATAAATCTTAAGCACCCTCACAATCTGAACAGGATCTCTCTCTTTAAAAAAAGAATTCATGTAGCATTATCCTTAATAATAAATGAATAAATAAAATAAATGTTAAAGTTGTTTTCATTATTCTGCCACACTATATGAACAGTCTTCTATTAAATATTGACTAGCTCAGTCATACAGGCATTCTATTTAGTGTGTTAATTCTGATCCCTGGAAGTAAAAACACTCCAGAGGCTGACTGGAAACCAAAAGTTTCCTGAGGGCTCTTGATTTCATGACACAGTTCAGTTTTCTAAAA
The DNA here is from genome assembly GCF_059628265.1 of Tinamus guttatus. Lineage (NCBI taxonomy): Eukaryota > Metazoa > Chordata > Aves > Tinamiformes > Tinamidae > Tinamus > Tinamus guttatus. Next base: position 12,340,503 of record NW_028288821.1, on the reverse strand, counting down.
TTAATTTTTTACAAAATGCTTAATAAAAGTACTGTATGGAAATAATCTTGAAATAAATGGTTTACAACTTGGGCTAGAAAATTTTAACTTGTAGCTCTGATACCTGATTGAATTTTACATAAATATTTTGGCTGCAGCTGCTTGATCAATAGGATACAATTTCTATCCTGAAATGCTGACCATCAGTTTAAAACAAGAGTAAAGTTTTCTAGCATAGTACTGCTATACATGAAGAATTAATTTCAATTATTTCTGCCTGTACATATTGCTGCCTGAGTAGTTGTCATCAGTATTACTGTTTCTTATGAGTTCCCTCCATGGTAAATAAAGATAGGAGCTCTGCTTTGCAATCTAGATTGAATATTATTCTATTTCAGTCAAAGATGAATGTGACATCGAATGTCATACTCAAAAGGTTACCACTGAAATGTGTATTCCAGCTAGTAAGAGAAATAGTGGGTGACAAGCATTGCTTCAAAGGTTTGCCATTCCCTAAAGCAGCCTTGGAATTAGGCAAAAATCCTTCAAAATCAGGCTCATTTGTGTTAGCCTATCCTGAAAGGTTCACATTAATTAGCATTCAAATATCACTTAAGTAGCTTTAAGTTGTAAAGGACCTTCTACATTTGGGAAAGGCAATTTCTTTTAGCACCTGCAAGTCCCATTGACTTGTGTGTGTCCTGTCGCAGGACATGAATCCATAAAGTCTGGCATGGGGGGAGTTCAAACCTCTGGCTTAGGCTTCTTCTTAGGCTTCTTAAGCATATATTTCACTCCCTATATTCTGATCTGATCAAATTAGGACAGGAAAAGCTGTAGAGGAACCCACAAGGTTGGAAGTACCAAGACGGATTAGCATCCACAAGGAAGGTTGCAACAGGCACTGCAGGGACAGAAGTTGGGACAAGGAAGGAGAAAGAGAGAGCCCAAAAGGCCACCTACTTCACCGGTGACATTTTTCTCCATGCTTTAAACTTAAGTTAGATGTGTCAGGATGCTAGTTCACATAGTTTTTGATCTGCAGTCCTCTACAGCTCTAACAGAGAAGCGAACCCCTTATACTCGCACAGCATTAAGTAGACAGTCTATTTATGTTACATTACTAAAGCTGGTTAGAACCTTTTCTGTTAAAAAGAAATCAGTGTAAATCAGTGTCTCATAAAACCACTTACTCAATAATTATTTATGTTTGATTAACCTTTTTGCAAAATGTAATAAACTAAGATATTTTGCACTATAATGTGCAAAAGTTAAATTTGTTCCAGCTTATACCAATACTTAACTTTTATATTATTGTTATTTTTCTAGCCCTTTTGCAACAAGTAATAGCAATGAAAAAAAAAAAAAAAGACTAAAGTTGTATTCTGGAAACTTCCAGACTACCCAGCCTTACTGATAATAAGGCAAACCACTGCAGCCAGCACAGATTTTCAAAATGTAAGTTCATAATTTTCAAAATGCTAGAAAAAAAGGTATCAGACAGGAACTCTGCCGTCTGAAGCTCTCTGAAGAAATTAGGAGCAGTTGTGCACTCTTCTCTACTGATGTGTTTCAGCCTTGATCTGAAATGTTGCTTTTAGACAAGCAAGGATAGTTCGTGCCTACAGTACCCTTGGCCTTCTCCACTGAGATTCCCAACAAGAATGTCTCATCTCTGTGTGATATTTAATCTAGACTGTAAACCCCTTAGGGGCAGAGATCACATCTACTTGTCTGTAAAACCTAATGTGCACATATGGCAAAAGAACAAATAGTAAAAAAAGGATCACAGGCAATATGTGATGCTAAGTTTTGTTTACCTTTCCAGCATGAGAATATATTTATACTAGAGTTACTTTCCAGAATACTTAAGCTTGAGAAACACTCTATAGCTCTTAATAGCCAAAATGTGCACAAGGGTGATGTGCCATCATTCAGGGTACTAAAACAAAGTTAGTGCTGAAGCAAAAATGGTCTGTAATAGTGTTTGATGTTAAAGGGCTAGTTAAGAGGACTGAATCCTTTGTTTTAATCTCATGTATATGTGAGGTGACAGCTGCTACCTGATCTGAGGAGAACTAAAGAAGCTCAAAAATTGGAAACCACAGAATTTAAAGTAACAAATAAATTGTTCAAAAATATTTTTCTCTCTCTCTTTTTTTTTTCCTCACTCAAAACACAGCATATAGTAGCTGCACACTGTCAGTGACACACTAGTGAGAATTGTTAATCTGTGACTAGGGATCTGGAGAGAATGATGTTACTCAGCAGTGTGCTAATCACCTGACCACGGCCGCTAAAAATGTCCTCGCCACAACAAAAATGTTCACTGCAAGCAGGCTATCACGGCGGGGGCTTGACTGTTTCCAACTAGAGGATTTGTGCCAGAAAAAGCTAGCATTGCATCTTGAAAGTAATTAAAGCAAGGAGCCCGTTTTGGTCAACATAATCTGAAATAATGCAGGTGAAAAGCTAAAAATGGTCTTTCATATGTGAACATTCTCTGTTAGAATCATAAAGCATGCACATGGTGCTTGGGTTAGAGGAGGGAGCCAGCTTTCTGGCAGAGCTGGCATAGTAATACAACGTTATTTGGATTCAAAAACTATGTTAGATAAGACAACAACATTGTCTTTACAACTCATTTTTGTCAGACTGGATTCAAAACTTATACCAACAAATTTGACATTTCATACTGCTCTGCAGAAAGCAAGTAAAACGAGTCCATGTTTTAAAACAGCAGGGAAGCTTCCAGTGCTACAATTAACTGGTAACATATGCCACTGCTGCCAAGAGGATTTTTAATCTCTTTAAACATTAATGTAGCATTTTTGCTTCTGTCGCAATAAGGCAGCCATCTGTGTTTGAACCTGCTGGGAAACTAGGGATATGTTTACAGAGAGAGAAATAGAGAGGGAGAGAGGGAGGTAGACAACCATGTTTCTGGATCCAGCATCTAAAATAACAAATCAGACCTTTTAAAAAGTATTATGAACAAGTCATACAGCTGTAGGAAGATTTTTCAGATGCTCAAACTGCTCGATTTAAAAGTGTACAGAACAGTACACTTTAACAGAACATTAAATGTGTACAGAACAGCCCCAACCAGCATATATTCTGCACATCTCATACGCTTATTTTTCTGTGTAACTTTGCAGTTACTAAAGGATTTCGTTACAGACTTATTTCCAGGAAAAACTCAGTTCTATACCTTTGAAATAAACTTATTATAAAATATCAAACCGCATTAAAAAGGCAGATGTCTGCAAAATCTTTCAGCATGAATAGTAATTTTGAAGCTCCAGGTCTGCATTTTGCAAGGAATTAATTGATTTAACTCTTATGAAATATGGAACACTAAAAATTCTGTATCCAAGAAACACTCCCAATGCTCATCTGTGCAGTTTGAGGCTATTCTGATAGAAGTCACATTATCTGTGAGTCTTTTTTTTCTATCTTAAGGTTTCTTTCCATCTTTCTTGCGCTAATAACAAAGGTACCAACCACTGCTTTTCTGTGGTGCTAATCTGTCATTTCCCTTCCTTCAGACTCTGATAAGGTTGAGTTCACTGGCCAATTTTAACCAAGTATGAGCCATTTGAGAGCAAACTTTACCGCTAGAATTGTCATGAAGTGAGCAGAGAGAAGACAAGCCAAATTCCTCCAGAGCAGGAGAGCCTAGGCATGAGGGCGCCGGGTATCTGCTACGTTTGACCCCTGCTCTTCACCCGGGAACCACCAGGCTGTCGGTGTCCGTCGGAGCTCAGAAACAAGCTGAGGTGCTGAGCGCGGCTCAGTGGTTTAGAGAACGGTGGGAGTGGGTAGGAACTATGGACCATTAAAGCTGAGGAAGGAGAGAAGCTCGAGTGCCATGGGACGTGCAGCGCGAGAGACAGCATCAGCCTACGCACAGCAGCAAGGCTTTTTGGCCTTGTCATCAGCACTAATAACCTAGTTTTTAATAAGGACTAATGCCTTCTGAGATACAAAACAAGTTTGTGGCTATTGTCTACAGACCTGTGGAGAGGCTGTGGACACTGGTTCACCCATCTTGGAAAATATCGGCCCTGCTTTTCCTTTAAGCTTCACCTGTCTTGGAAGACCAGTTTTAAAATGGGGCTTGGGAGGAAAACACCTGCAAGGGCTTTGGCCAGAGCGGCACCCGCACCTCTCGGCACCAGCGTGGCGAGCCAGAGCCCCCGGCGGCTGCGGCTCCGGGAGGGATCAGGGCGCCCTGCAGCTGCTCGGGTGCTGGCCCGGGCAGGGGCCGCAGTGGCCCAGGCCAAAGGCGGCTGCCCCCGGAGCCCAGCTGCGCCAAGGGGGACACAGGGAGGGACCTCGGTGAGCTCCAGCCCCGCTTCAGCCATCCACACGGTTAATGTTTTTAATTCGGGGGGCTAAACTGCTATGTGCTGACTTCCAACGTCTTTTAATGAAGCTGCAGGTGCTCAGCAGTTTTAAAAATGTAGCCGCATATATTTAGGCCCATTTGTTTTTCCTGGCTACAGCAATTCATGTGGGAGATTTTAAAGTTCTTAAGTATGCTTTTTGCTGCTGGGTTATTGCTGGTTGCTGTGGATATATTGACTAATGGATAGAAAGGGGATACAGGAGTGGTCTATTGTGTTATTAAGAACTGTCAAGCAAGAGATAAACCCCCTTTTAAATGGATATGTGCATAAGTTAAAATATATCAGCATGGATTTAGACACAACTATATAAACCCTGGAGTGATATTTTTGGCTACAGCTCCTAATTTAGTTTAAATGTAAAATGGCAATAAATAATAGTTATTTCTCACACAGACAATTAAGTCCCTAATATTTTTAAATGCCACATAACATATACACCTATCAAATCTGGGAAAATCCTCGCGTTGAATATTTTATTGTGATTTATTACATCCTATACATTTCCTGTTACACACTATATATTTCCCAATGAAAGAAAACCCATATGAAAAGAACAGCTTCCTTTCTCATGAATAAAATACATGTTTCGTTTTTTTTCTTTTTATTTTTAGTTAAAGCTAGCCTATTGTGAAATTCTCCTTAGGCTACTTGAACTTGGAACTGGCACGTTCTAGCTCGCATCTTAATTATCTGTGGAACTCAACCTTTAAAAGATAAGTGTAAGGCTACAACAAACTAGTTCACCTGCAGACAATTAACTTCTGTCCAAAACTGTGTCCTGCCTAAGTTTGAATCTCTCTATATTTATGTAACTATGTAAAAGTTCCCTACATTTTTTGCCATTATACTATAAAGAGTATTTTATAGCAAACCAATTCTTTGAGGACAAACTCCTAAGAAAAAGATAATGGTAGAGGAACTTGTGAAAGGAAAAGAGGGACAGTAAACGTTTCTGATAAAGGCAGTATTTATAAACTATTTGCATCAACAGAGTGTAATTTGGCCAGATGACTTGTCACTCAATTTTAAAAATTGTTTTGTCTACTTTTTAATACTTGGGGATCTAGCCTGATTTTTATTTTGAAATGACATGCCAGGATTGCATGGGAGGTGTTTTTTCTTTTTTCTTTTAAATATTTGAGGCACGTAACTTTCATTCCAAAAAGAATCTTTATTATTTTTATTTTATAAATAGTTGTACAGTTTAACATTTCATGTGCTCCTTACATAATCTTTCAGCATTTCTACTCAGTAGTAAAGAAAGGATTCTGATTCTGCTCATGCTTGTGCGTATATTTACTTATTAAACACATGAAGTTTGATGGAGCAATCGATGTATCCAAAGTTAAATATATATGTATACTTTTCAGCATATAAACTGAAGAGAACTCTATTAGTTAACTAACTTTTTTTAAAAAACTTACTAAATATTTAGCTCAATGAATACCTATAGGTGGCAAGTAATAGCAAAAGTATATTAAAATTTTGCAATGGATTAATTAAGAATGACAAATAATTACTTTGGGAAGAGGAGAATATTGATAATAAAAATCTCAGCATGATTTCCATTGAAATTAGTTATTAGAATCTGCTGTCGGTAGTATTTGAGAGATACTGATATTCACTCGGGAAAAAGATACAGAAAATTCAAGTTAAATGCAAATACTGTGGACAGTCACTGAAGCGAAACAAGAGATGGATTCCCAAGTAGGTAAGGCCAATGCATGGGTAACTGGAAAGAACAACTTTGAGAAACTGGTACAACTAGCTTTATATTCAAAAGCTCTGGGTAGTGTTTCAGAGTTTAGAATGATTTCTGTTTATGGAATTTAAAACTAAGCACCCAGAGGCATAAATCTCCTAACAGACAATATATAACAGACACTAGCTTTTTATTGCCAAGGTATCTGTCTGTGATTAACACACATAACTGACATGGAAGGCCATGGAACATGCTTTACACACAGGTAATGCTTTGAGCCATTACTAATAAGGGTAGCACAAGGGTTAAAAAAAAAAAAAAAAAAAAAAACTAAGACCCTCTGATCCTTTTCCTCAAAGCTGCTCTCATAGCCTGTGCTCTTGCATTGTCTTATTCCATCTCAGGTCTCTGCCTTCAACATGACTAAAATAGTGGTGGTTTTAACTGTTAATTCACGTAGGAAAGCTGTTGATAGCACAGCAGTGACAGATAGAACTGATAGAACAGCAAAATCTTGTTGGACTTTGAGTATCTTGGGGCTCCCAAACTCACTTGTGTGCAACAGTGATTTACCATTTACCAGCTTTTGCAGAGCAAGTCTTACTATACTCAAAACAGACCAATGAAATAAATGATGAATATCTAAACATTCTATAACTGAAATAATAAAAAGAGACAAATTCTCCAAGCATTATTTAGAAAATCAGAGATGAACAGAAGAGACCAGGCATACGTGTCTTGACAGCCAAACTATACACCTGAATACCATAATCCTAGACAAGGTGTCAGAAGGTATATATGTGAATTGAGATTACAACAACACATCTAGGAATCTTTTTCGGTGCTTTCCAAAACCATCATTGTTGCTTCAAATACAAATTACCAATCTTCTGATTGGAAATTTGCCATATCATAAAATAGCTTATATAAATTTGTGCAGAAAACTTGTCAACTGCTACAAATATCACTTCTGAAATCACGTCATGACCAAATTCCAAGACCATTTTTTCTGTCATCAGTTCTTTACCATCTCGGGGCTTCTTTTACACACAAATCAAACTGATTTTCCCTCTCCCTCTGGATCAATTTCCTTCCACAGTAAAAATCGATTCTCAGTCACTTTGTCCTCCACAGTCAAAGTCAATTCTCCTCATGCTGACATACATATTCAAATATCTCCCTCTGTAACTCAACACTACTTAGTGCATGCACCATCAGCATCAATTCAACCCACAATCAAGTCTTCATAAATTGATTTGGTTTACCTGCAGCCAAACAAAATTAATCCCCACTCACACTTGCTGGATCAATTGCCTCAACCCAGTCAAAGTCTGTTTTCCCCCCTTGACCATCCTGTTCCTGCCTAAATTACACTGAAACGCATTTCTACCCTGACTTCTGCCCTTCAGAAGTACTTCCCTCCTCCTACTGGCTGTCCCCTTCCAAGTTTTTATTTTAGCTTTCTCCTTTCTTATTTCTTGATCCCAAGTGGAAGAAGTCCTGGCTAGAACTTCTCTTTTCTTGTTCTCCTTTTCTTCTCGCACTTCTAGAAAGAAGGGTCTCTTGTGCTTTAGTCCTCCCAGATTCAGTCTGCCACATTTTTGGACTTCACTTTAATGAGAGACTTTTTGGTCCCTCATTAAAAACCCACTACTCCTACTTTTTCTAATACTTGGAACATCTAGTCTTATTTCACAGGGCATATTCCTTACAGGTTGCTTCCAGTAAGTGTCTCAGGCTTGGACTGAGTTCTAGCAGGCACTTGGGTCCTTTCCTGAAGAGCAATCAGTTCCCATAAGGATGTCATCAGCCCGTCCTAATAACAGTATCACCCCTCTAATCAAGACATTCTTGCCCTGGCAGGTGGAGTAAGAGTAGCTATGTTTCATTTACATGGAATCAATGAAAACTAGTAATAATCTATAGTAAATCGGATTATAATTTGGGAGGATATTCTTAGTTTTAGAACTGTTTCCACTCCCTGACCCTGAGTATATCTTAGAAACTCTTAAGCACCTTTCTAGTAGCATTGGAATACAATGAGATCAGTAGGAAAGTTATCAAATTTACACATTATGCCTCTATAAATGGGCCTCCTCAGGTCTTTCTCAGAGTTTGCAAATAACCCCTCTGTAAAGAGAGTTACAATCACTTTATTTAGCCAAAGGTACTAATACTTTCTTAAATACTGATCTTTTGAGATTTCAATACATAGCTCTGAAGCATATCCCAGTTGGTATAAATTTTCACAATTCCATTAACTGCCTTCTCTAAACGTTTCAGATCCAATCCTTCCCTCTAAGAAATATTTGTAGGATGTCATTTTAAAAAAGTTTTACAGATGGTCTATGAAGAAAACCCACCCACTCATCATATGTCTCTCATGGTGTTTTTATACCTTTTTGCGAATTTCTGTTCCAGTCTTTCCAGAGTATGCTTTGAGAATAATTATTTTATAGATCAATAAGAAAGAGGGAAAAAAATAGCAAATACTCTAAGAAATACCTAAATCAGATTTAAACGTCATTAAATTTTTGAGTAAGACTGGATGTCTTACTGGATGTCTCGAGTAAGATGGAGTTTATAGATATGATAGAAAGCTACACACAGAAAACATATGAGATGATTTCTCATATTCGAGTTTAGGTGCAGATATAGAGGGTATATCTAGAATATTTAAAATAAATGTTCCAGGCTGATGACATTCACCTTGAACTTCATTTCGATGCATAAAAGAGGAAGACCTGGAACTACAGTGGCTAGACTGTTATATATGATACTTAAATAATGGTACCTAGCACAGAATTATGGCATGAACAACACCCATCACAGAATTATGCTTACAGCACATCTCAATTACTTCCATAATATTAGTCTACTTGATACATAACTTAGAAGACTTTGATCTTTCTAGCAGAATAAACAGTGAGCTGTGTTCCACCTTCATTATTTTTCTCCCAAATAAAATTCTCTCTCATTTAGGAGAAAGTGATTTTATTCATTTACAACAGTCTCATTGTCTTTATGAGCATTTTAAAAGCATAATACTATCTACAAGTTCTGCTTGTAATTAAACTCAGTGCAAATGAAGGGTAAAGCTTTAACAATCATTCTAAGTAAAAACAACAAAACAAAACAGTTATTTTGTTGGCTCAGAGCAAGTCATGGCTGACTGCTTTCCTGGAAACCTAGCACATGAGGGTTCCAGTTTCATCCTCTTTAGAAATGTATTAGTAGCTATTGTTTTACCACCAGGTGCACATGTTTTTCTGCAAATTATTTTCCTTCTAAAGGCCAAAGAACAAAAGCCAAAAAAAACCCTAAATTGGAAAATAACCTCATCCAAGCTCTTATACAGGAAATCCAACAGTCTCAGCTGTATCATTCCAACAGATACAGGCAACGCAAAGAAACTGCTCATGTGCATTTTATATTAGAAAAAGTACAATATTTACTCAAGGAAATTCATAACAGTCTCATGGAAAGATTAGGGGAAAAAGGGTTACAGCAACCCAGTGTAAGTCTTCCGAACAAGCCTGACAGAAGCGTTAAGGGAGCTGGGGGAGAGGCTGCTGCTTTCTGACAGCAGGTCTCCCCGGGAGCCCTCCTGCAGCGCGAGCTCGGGCTGCAGGGCCGAGCTGCCCCGCTTCAACTGTTGGACCTCTCCGTGGGTCTAACACTGCCCTCCAGCGCTCAGCCCTGGCCCAAAGGACAGGATCCACCTCCGCCAGAGTGCTCCCTATGATGGGTCTTCTGAGCCAGGGATGAAGCACCGTGCTCCATACCATCCGCCTACGGAGGCGTATGTTCTAGCCCGCTATTCTTCATTCACAAATAACGGATAGTAGGAAAACTTCTATTTTGCACTGTAATTTCCAAATGCATTGCTTATTTGAAATATAGCTAATCAACACAGTAATGAGAGAGGAGAAAAAAATAAAAAAGAAAAAGAACAGAGCATTTATTTTATCACTCGTTCTACTCCATGTCTTACTGTGCAGCCAGGACAGTGAACTTGCATGACTGAAATCATACTCACAATGCAAATTTTCATAAAGTTTTGCTTTTGCCATTTTCTGTTTTTTTCCTAAGGACTCTTGTTGAGGAATAGCACAGCTGAGGTGCTGTAACTACATAGAGAAAAATCAGATTTCTATGAAGAAGAAACAGCAGAATAGGTTTAAAATTTTGTATTTTAAATTCTCTATAATTTTGAAGAGATTTAGGATCACAAACACATCATCAGCTGCTCTAGAACAGGACAGCAGGGTGTTACAGTTTTCCACTGTGGTGTTTTCCAGCAGCCCAGCTCAGTGACTGCATTAAACACTTCCTCAAAACCCTGCTGTGAAGAAGCGTGTGCCAACGGATTTAACGTTCGGAGCTACGGCTGCAGCACTGAGCAGGGTGCCACCGGCCCCAGGAGTGACACAGCTCGGAGCTGCTCAAGACACCCAGAGCATCTCTGATTCTTCAAGCCTTGCAGACAACATTCCCTTCTGAGGTAGGAATGAGGAGCAGGGGAATCCTCTGTCCTGGGGTGGTGGAAACTGAGACAGGAGTAGAGGGGGGACAAAACCACAGTTCTCAACCTGCTGTGCCAGATATGTCCAGGATGGGGTTTGTTCTCCCCCAAAAACCTAAGTGGAAATAATAGCAGGGGGAAGGGAGAACCTAAGAAATAAGGTTACAATTCCACAGTTTGATGCAGTGCGGAAGCAGTTCCCTCTTCCCCAGCCCCTTCACCCTCACATGACGGGAAGGCAGGATGATCATGCTAGTTGTGGGAGGAAGAGGAAGGGTAGCAGCTGCCTGTCATGTGGAAGCAATTAAGGCAGGAATCATAACCAGCATTGTACAAGTTTTCAGATGAGTTAAGTTAATAAAGCTGCTGATTAAACCACGTCACCTGCACCTCACCATGTCTGCCTGGAAGAATGCTGCTGCCTTTACTGCCAGGTAAGTGCACTAATGTGGCTCAAGAGTCACTTCTACTGCTCCCACAGAATAGCGATGATAGAGAAGATGTGCGTAAAAGCAATTCCTAACCCTTCTTTAGATGCCACATCAGTCTAGCTTAGGAATTGATTTCTCAGGTAGTCATCCTCTCTATAAAAATATCAAATGAAATAAAACAGTTCTTACAGAATAATGTTCAGGAAAATAACTTATTACCTTCTCAAGGTATTTATATTCCTCTACTGTAGTCTGTCTTTTGAACATTTAACTTACTTAGACTTACTAGTGAAACAAAATTTTTTTTTCCTAGTTGGGGGCCATAACCAGGCCAATTTTCAACTCTTCTCAGTGTCATATTTTCCTCTTTTAATATCTGTTTTTGGATATCATTGTTGGCTCGATTTCCACAGCTCAAAGATGTGTGGAAATTTCATATTCCATTCTGCAGTTTCTCATGAGATATGAAAAGTGTATTCATAGAAAGCAGTTGTACTTGGGTTTAACATTGTTAGCATTTCCTCTCATGAGGGATATTAAATAATTTCATGCACAACTGCTCAAAATATTTTTTAAACTTCTGTAAACATAAGATTGCCAAAATCTAACATATGTTATGTGGTATTTAATCCCCAAGAGGAAGTGAAGGAACAAAACACTTCTGCTAAAGTAATTAATAAGCACCAATACAGATACCTAGAAGCTGTTCCATCAAAATGAATCATATCCTCCTCTAAGTCACACCCAATATTTAGCAGTCTAAAAAAGAAAATTCAATTCACAGGAATAGGGGCTAAAACGACTGCTGAAATCTTAGGCATTGAGATGAAATCACCAAAGATGTGCTGCCTTCTGGTGCCTCTGAATTAAGAAAAGTAAATTAAAAAAAAGTTATTTGTAGAAAATTAATTTTGCCTATGAGAAATCTGTTTTGGCACAGCTTAAGAATTCTGTGGGGACTAGTCATTAAGGTTAAAGTATATGGTAATGAATTATTGAAAATAAATTAAAAACCAGGAGAGTTCCCTAACTCCATTATATTTGTAAAGATATTTTTACTTGTCACTTACAGGGCTGACAGATAAGTCTCAATCTTTGCTTTATTGCAAACTATGGTAAACTAAATTGTCTGCTAAGTGAGGAAGCACACTCCGCTAAAGCCAAAAGACTTACATACTTCCTTACTATTTTTTTCTTTTTTTTCTCAAAACAGTCTTGCCCTTCTCCCCAAGGCCAAGATTTTTTGGATCTATCGGTCAACTCCAATTTGATAAGAAATAAGAGTTGTCCGGGTTTTATGTAAACCGGCAGCTTGACAGTGCAAAAGCGTTGATACTAGTGTCGCTAAACACGGAAAGCTTTGGAATTCAACACTGTGCTTCTGTTTGTCCACGCGACATGTGCTGGTTTTCTCGTCAGCACCTCTCGGCTGCTCCCCCAGCACAGCTCCGGGAGCTTTTTCCACCCAAGACTTGAAGCACATGAGAACCTGTGGTAGGAGTATGAAGATGGCACGATAGGAAACTCTGGAGCTAGGTCTTGTGTTTTGCAAATGTAAGGGGGATGTAGGATACGTATCTGCAGAAAATCAGGCTTCCTTATTTCACTCGGTTCTACTTTTTTTCATCACTATAGTAATACTTCATCTGAAACAAAACCAAAGCTTAAAGAGTCAAAAATAAGTTTCTGGAAGAAACTGAACTAAGAGTTTCATGGTTTTCACAACTCAGCAGCTATTGTCATGGAAAAGTTCCGTTAACACAATCCCTATATTTGTGCTGAAAATAGCATCTTGCTGTGGACAGATACCAAACATTTTTCCATCAAAATTCACAATGACAAAATATCACCTGCCAACATATAGTTGCAAAACCAGAACAAAATCTCATTTTACTAGGTATTTAAACCCAGTAACTGTCCAAATGAAAGGGCATTTGCACTCCCTCCTTTAAGAAACCAAAATTTATAGCAGTATGGTAGGAGTTCTCAAGGTCAAAGGGTATGCAGTCTGCTTGCTGCAGTATAATCTGACATGATAAATCATGTACAAGCAGCCAGCAGTGCTCCTATCATGAATTTGTAGAATGAGAACAGAAAATGATTTTTACAAAATATTCATTAAACTATATAGCAATTTTCATTTTTATGTGTTCTATTTTACTGCTTTGTTTTTCTTTCACAATAAACAACCTTAAAAAAAAATCCTGCTCCTTATCTCCCCTCCAACAAACATTATGTCACAAAAATAATTGTCGATAGAATACTTTTAAGGGAGAGTAGGACAAGGTTTTCATTGGGACTAGGCCAGTACCATATAAAAGGGGATTTTTCAAGAAGAAAGAAAAAAAAAAGTTACATACTCAGCCTTTGTTTGCTAAAAAAAAATACAAGTTCGTAACATTTGTGGGAATGAGGAGAAAGGACCAGAACTTTCAGAGACACCTAAAGCTGCTGCTTGCACTACACACATTTCACCTATGGAGAAAATAGTTAAGAAATTGAGGAAAAAAATACTCAACTTGTTATGTGTTAAATCCTGCAAACATGCTAGGATAGTTGAAAGTTATAAAGAACTACGATCTCCACAGAACCAATAATAGAATATGGGATCACCTCAAAGATACATTTTACCAAATAGAAAAGAATACCCTGAAGCAACAGATGCCTTGATCAAAACATTTCACTTGTGAAAATCAGCACTGCCTGACAAAAACGCCTTTCCCATACAGACCAGGAGGAGCGTGTTTTACAGATGCATTGGCTGCCTAATTGACTTAAGCACTCCATTTGTCTTATCTTTTAGGAATCTCTTATTTATAGCCTGAATCTTTCATTTGCTTGCCAGGGAAAGGTAAACTCCATTACATTGTCTTCATTTTATGATATTTTTTTCATTTCTTTCATGATCTCCAGATTTGACACTCTCCTACACTATTTCCAGTGTTAGCTGGTGCCTGCAACGGGCAGTACTGAAGATCAGTAAATGTTTCTTCACTCAGGACAACTAAAGACATTCATGCTGGCCATTTACTTAGAAAGAAAAAAAAAAGTCCTATTCAAAGAATTCAAGAATTGGTAATCTAAATAACAATATAAAAATAAGAAATTGCCAATTTTTTTTCTAATATTCATTTCAGAAATAGTCTGTTTATTGCACAAAAATCACTAGTTTGCTTACAATACAATAATACAATTACAATTTTGCTTGCAATTACAATAATACATACTGGCTCCCCATCTAAGAATGCAATATCATTCATACTTGAACTATCAGTGCATTAGAAATGAAACAAAGACTTGACAAAAAAAAAAAAAACACCTTTTCCCTTATTTCAGAAATGTCAGTAGTCGAGTCTTTATTAGACAACTGTGTATTTTTTTACACCTTATTGCACCTATATGCTAACTCAGAACACCTGGAGCACACGACCACTGGCCTTTCAAGTTGCAACATCAAATGCAGGGCTGCTCCCCCAGCAATGCAGACTCTGGCAGGACACCAGCTTATGAATGGTAAAATGTCTTTCTAATTTTTATACAACAAACTCGATACTGGTACTTATTAACTGAGCAACTAATTTTACTCCTTTTATATGGTGAAGCTTGAAAACATTATCCCAGTGAGGGATATATAAATGAAAATTAGACAAAATTAGTTTTTTTGCCTTAAAAGAAGCAACTATCTGCACCACCAAATTTTTGCTTTCATTTTTCTTTTATTTTCTATATAAAAAGGCCAGCTGGCATTACTTCCTTTTATTTTCTCAAGATTAAGAGTTAGCCAAACCCACAAATACCAAACAGTTAGATGGCACAGTCAGCTTGTAAAGCTACCTGCATTGATGACTAGCCTTTAACTTTTGATAAGAAATACAGCACTTTAATTATAATTTAAAATTTATCATGTGAAAATTAAATGTACACCTCAAACCTGCTCCTATTCTGCATTCCACTTTTTCTCTAGATGGGATCATCATTGAAATTATGGACTGCCAGTTCACCTGACCTACTCAATAGGTGCTCTTACTAAAAACAGTGTTCAAAAAAGCACATTATTTTGAGTTACTAGAAACGGAAATCAGCAGTAAATGCAGGCTGATTTATTTTAGACCAGATTTATTATTTATCTAAATAGGCATAACCCTGTTTTCAAAGCCTTAATAATTTTCAGGGAAATTAATCCTTGGGTAGAATTTACAAATCTGGGAGAAGATACTCTCTTTTCCATTCTGACTGATCCTCCCAGGTCTAAAGATCCACATGCCGTGTGAAAACTCAATAGGGATCCTTAGAGCTTCCAACCACAAGACAGCTTAAAGACCTTCCAAAAATCCACGGGGAGGTGGTAGGGGGTGCTAGTTTCCAGGCTTGTAACTGCAGTATTGCCGTTCTCAAGGACAGTATCTATAGCAGTGGTGCTTATAAACCTTGCAAAAGCCAGAACTGGGTTCTTTATTGTTCCCAAACACCTCATATTCAGTGGTAACAGCAAAAATGTAAGCGCTTCTGAAACGAAGTCACTGCTTCACACCACTGTGAAATTCTGCAGAACTGCTGCTGAAAGTTTCACGTGCTTGCATGCTTTGACCCTCACAGTTAACAAGTAATTATAGCTGATTAACGCAACTTCAAAAAACAGCCTTTTAAAAAATACAATTACTAACTTTTACCAATCAAAATACAGCATAAAAACAGACATGGTTGTAGTGCCAAGCTCCTCTCCTCTAGGTTGAAGGAAGAAATTTTAAAAACTAAAGGTGATTTGGTTACTGGTTAGTGGTTTGGTATTTAAAGCATCAAGATGATAGTCTGAGCTATGCGACAGACCTCTTAGAAGGACCTGAATGAGTTTCCTATTCCCAATTCTGAAAATGTAACCAATGATACTATCCTAACTCAGAAAGTTAATATATTTCAAAACAGTTAACATTTTCAAGCCAAGATGACCATAAATGAATTTTTGAAATTTATGATGGGAATATCCTAATAGCAACAACAACAATAATAAAGAATTTATACCGAGTATCTGGTAGTAGTATACCTAGTATCTACACCTGGTGTCTCCTTATTCTTGGAGTGGGAAGAAACTATTTTTTATAAGAATATACTAGAAAAGCATACTTTTAATGATAACAGCAGAGAAGAACCAGCACGAAGCATGTACTGATCCATAAGCACCATTTCTGCAAGGGTATCTTTGCTGCAAGCCTACAGAGTGACCAAAACCTCTGTCCCTCCAGCGTGCTGCTCTGGTGGTGTTCACCTACCCTGCACGTGAATTGTAGCTAATGTACAACTCCTCCTGTTTGCTATAAAATAAAACATGTAAAAAGAAACCCCATGAGGCATCTCTATTCTAAATTCCAAAGAAAATTATTTGTTAATACAGAGGTTTCCAAGTAAGAGCTCAGCAAACAGAAACAGAAAGGGAGTTGAAACTTGCACATGGCCAGTGTTCAAAGGATCTGGGCTTGCATCCCTACACTTGAAGGAATCAAGGGGAAGATCTGGAAACAGGTTTCTTAATAGAAAAATACATTCCTGCAAGTTTTCAGTTTTTAGATGTTTTTGGTTAATTGTTAACCAAATTGGTCTGCAGCCACCAATTTTCAAACGTAACCATCTGGTCTATAGAGTGACCATAATGTTTGGAAATCATAACCCTGAGTTATAAGTATCAAGAGTCATCGTTCAAAACAATACAATTCCTAATGAAAAAAACTTTCATGGTCATTACTGTGAAATCTTATAATTGAAAAATGCGCCTGCTCACCTGGGAAGAGTTTTAATATAGCCGCATTTTAAACATTAACACCTCCATAATAGACTACAGAATGTGCCTAATAAAGGCTGATTTACCACTGTATTTGATTAAACTGTATCTCTATCTGCAGAAGGTAAATGGATTCTTAAATTACTAGGGATAATTATAGCCCACAAACCTTGTGGAGCCCTTGTATCAGTCCCTGTGCATGAATAAGGGGGCAGCTCCACCCCGTCTTGCTGTCTGCGCAGTCTGAGTGCTGTAATGAATGTGGCAACGTTATCGCCAAGTAGGAAATCACACGCTATGAATCACTTCAATATCGCACTGTATCCCTCCTCCAAGGTGTTAGAAGGAGCTTAGTAAGTGTCCTACGCTGCTGCTGACCCTCTGCACTAAGCAAACACTTCTCCCTACTGATACTGTACTTGTCTTCCCAAAACAACCCCCAAAACACACTGCTGGAGAGAGCCCTCTAATCTGAACCAAAGATCATGCCTTGACACCTACCACGATACAAGAAACAAAAATAGTATTACAGCAATACTTCAGTCTTCTAAACTTGCTGCATTCCAGTATCTCCATGAGCTACTGAGTCCCACACTTCATAAAAAAAGTTATCAATCCTCCTTATCTCCTTTAATTATTCAAACGAAAAAAAAGCATGCCTTGTTCTTTTCATTTCTATTATGTTTTTTTTGCTTACACACAGTCTAAGTGTTAATAACAGAGCTACGTTACCATGCTGAACACTGCTCATTTATAACTCTCTCTCATAAGCTGTGTGGAAGTTCTTGTCTTAGAAATGATCCAACAGAAATTAGAAATTATTAATCGACGAACTCAAAACTAGTATTTTTTTTTCAAAGAGTCATTAAATGGATGATCAGCCCAAATGTTTCAGTAAAATGCAGCTGAGCTGAATTTTATGCAGGCAATTTTTTTGAAGTAAAACAGTCAAATAAGATTATTTAAAGTTATTTCATCCAGAAACCAAGGCCAGAGTGGCAGAGAGAAACACAATGAACTATTAGATAATTTTTGAAATTACAGTTTCATTCAGACCTGATCTGCCATACCAAAGTTAGTGGTTTTTTTTTTTTTTCCATTAATGATGTGCAGGCACTGATTTTCAGATAAGATAAGCTTAGTTGATCAGATGGTATTTTGATATTACATTTTCCAAACAAGTTAAAAGAGAGAAAGAAGAAAGTAATTTGAGCACTTGTGAATCCCACTCTGTATGCTGTAGTCAGTCTTCTAAAAGGACAAAGTGAGAATAAAAGCAACTATAAAATGTTTTCTGCTTTGATAATGGGTGAAAATTGTCCAGTTTCCAGTTCTGATGTTGACTTTGCTGATAAGAAATCTGCTGCTAATGAAACCTTTGATGATAATTACTTTAGTAGCAAAAAAAAAAGCAATTGTCTTTTAATTTAATGCCAAAATTTACCCTTGTGCTGGTATTTTATTTAAAAAACTGTTTCCCTTGAAAAGTCCCTTGGAAGTTTTGAAGTCTACAGAAAAAAATTGAGAGAAAGGAAAAAAAAAGATTTTCATGACTCTAATACTCTAATATAAAAATGTTTATGCAAAGAAATCTTGAAAATAAATATCAGATTTTTTTAGCACAGCTGTGTTAATGTACTATGAGAAAATTCTGTGTTGCATGATTATCTTCAAAGAACTACAGCTAAACCTACTATGTGAGGCATTTTTATTTTTCTACAGTTTGATTTCATATTTCATTTCTTAATCCTACCTGAAATATGTATATGTTATTCATTCATTATAACAGTTGGCTTTTGCTGTCCACTCTTTTCTTACTCAGTTACAAATGTTGATATAATTTGGTTTCAAATAACTTCTGAAACATACCTAGTATTACTCCCATTCCCAAAATATAAAAATTAAAACCCAAAGGACTGGCTTTAAGAGCCTAAATGAAGCATCTATGCTAGACATTCCTGTGCTTTTGAGGATGTTTGTGGTTATTCATATATCGTGGAGGAGACCCACTGCAGTGAAGCACTCAAGTTAGGCACCACACACGCTTCAGCACGTAAAGTTAATCCAGTCAGAGCAGCTTAAGGCTTATGCACAACTAGATCAGTGAGAAATAGATCAGTTAAAACACAAATAATTCTGTGTCCAGCTCTAATTTATCCTCCATGTCTATATTTTCCCTTACAACAAAACAGCTCTCACAGAATTATTTCAGGCACATCTGATGCCTGCCCACTGCCCCAAGGTAGCTCCCTGCAGCAGGGGATTTGGCTTTAGTCAGAGAACACCTAAGGCTGCTTGAGGATCCTCCTGAAACTATGCATAATTTCCACAATTATTTCATTAATTTGGAAAAAGATGCTGTTACATAATAGTATTCATGTAATACATTTTATTTAGTTAAAAAAAAAAGTTACTATGACAACTACCTCATAATATGATTGTTTAGCTAACGCTCAGGCACATTAAAGGAGAAACACTCCTCATAAGCCACATATGCTGTATTGTAAAGTTTCACTTTTGCTCTAACAGATAGGATGGCTGAATTACAATAGAATCACTTATGTGAGAGAAATGCAATCTCTTCTTCAGTCCATGTTTTATTTCTCATAGTAATTGATGGTTCCTTTGACAACAAACCACTTTTTAGTCTACAGCATTTCCTCATGCTGTATTAGTAATATTACTACTCCCAGAGCAATGCCATATTCTTTCTATGCCCATAGGCAGAACACGCAGTAGAAAACACAACACGTTGTTAAATGAAGGACCAATGTGTGTTGACCATGCAATGCAGGAGGACATGCATTTCACTCGACTCTGAGTGACCTAACAAATTTCACTGTCCTTAGGCCATGCTTGGCGAGTGACTCTGCCCAAACTGCCTACCTGAAGCTTTCTTACTCCCATCTCTTTATATTTGCTCGGAAACTGGATGAGGAAGTCCAAACATAGCACGTCACTCTGCCATCTTTTTTGGAATGGATAAAATCAGTCATCTCTTGCAAGAAAACTAAGCACCTGAATATGAAATGATTTTGAATCCTAGGTTTCCTGTATTATTCACAACATCTACAAGTTGATATCAGAACATCAGCTTTAGCTAATACTGAAACATTTGTATGCTATGAGAGTTGCATCCACACTTAACATTTTTTTTCCATGAAAATAAAGGTGTGAAAGATGTTTAAAGAACTCCAAATATAATTACTGTGATATATAAAAATATAATTTTATCATTTTACTATTTTCTGTAGGTCTTTCCACAGTAAGTTCCCTCCCCTCCCTAAAAATGCAATGGATATTTTAACTTTGCCCTAAACTTACAACTATAAACTTCTGCTAGTGATGGCCTGATACTTTTCTTTCAAGCATCAAATTCCTGAGTTAAAAACAGAAAATAATAATAAAATAATAATAATAATAATAAGCTGTTATCAAGAAGAGGAGCTAGAGGAAGAAGTTTGAAATAGAAAATAAGAGCCATATACCTGTTAACTGCTGTTATGCTTCTTGAACCGATATGGTTGCTTCTGGTTAAAATATAGTTTCCAGCATTTATTCAAGCCAGTAAAGGATATAGGGTTGTACTAATTCGAGTACAGAGTAGTAACAGGAAAAAAAATGCATATACTGAAAGAGGCCCAAAGATGCAATGGATTTCCAAATGATGCTAAGAACGTGGTGGTGGTTAAACTTGTATTAAATGTTCTGTTGGGCAGTCTTGGGAGGCCGCCTTGCTGTTCTGTGTGCAATCAGAAAAAAATACTTCTAATGCAACAGACTATCTGTGAGTTTCTTAATCTGAAAGTTAAACTAACAGACTTGCTGGATTGTAGTAAATCACTGTCAAACATTGAGAGACACTTTGATGGTTATAACTCTTTTTGCTGTTGACACATCAATCTGTCTGTCATCTAATTCAGAAAAGAATCCATTACATTAATATGTTTCTACAAGCAAATTGAGAAATTCTGATTTTAATCTAATCAAGATGGTTATTTTTTAAATATCAGCTTTATCTTGTTTAAATTTCTTTCATAAGAAATTAAATTTTAGTTTAAAAAATGGCACACTTAGAATTGTAAAGAACTAAATATTAGTGAAGCTAAATTAGATTTTTTTTAGTAATATTGCTCTGAAGAAGGTAATATTATATAAATTAAAAGCGAAGCTGTCACAAATATTCTTCCTCAAAACTAGAATTTTCTCATTCCTGAAAACCAAATGTATCAAATATTTCAGGCATATTAAAAATTCATCAGTCTTTCCTTACTCATTCATTAAAAAGAATTACCTGATATATGTTTTTTCAGTCAAATAAATAGCAATTATAAAAGGCATAATTCTATAGAATCAATGGAGCAGCCCCACTAGGTCTAGATGGAAATAAAAGTTGTGGAAGACTGAGACAAGCTCCTTGAACAATTTTTTAACTCAAATAACTGTATGTTTTGCTCAGAAGCGTTTCTTTTTTTCAGGTTTGCATGTGTATTCTCAGATTAATTTGATTCAAACAACCATTAGAATATGTGATGAATTTGAACTAAATCTGTGAGACAGCTGATTCTCCTATGTTTTCAAGGAGAGCGAATTCCAAATTTCTTTACTATCATTCAATTTACATCCACTTGCATTTACATGTTTAATGAAATTGTTTACATGACATTAGGTAAATGATGTTTTATTAATTTTTTCCTTAAAAATAATGTCTGTTGTTTTGCCAGCATTGCTCCTCTTTTCTTCACTAGCCTTCAACTCAAGAATCAACTAAAAGTACCATGACCATTTTCAAGTACTTGAGCAACAGAGGTTCTCCTTGCCTAGGGTAGTGAGAGTTACTTTTCAGGTGTCTTTATTCCTCAATTTCAGTAATATCTGACTACTACTGAATACTTCTGAACTGTCTGGAGCTCCAAGTAAAAAAAGCTCAGTCAAATCACACCATCGTGCTGCCTGGTTGTGAGCAAAACTTGCTCCCTGTAACTCCAGAATGCTGTCATCTGGAGCTGGAGGCTATTTGACTTATATATGCTTAAAGTCAAGTTTTCTTATAAGAGGTCCAAGGATGAACATCTTAGCTGCACTTCTTTTGCCACGGGGAATTTAAAAAAAAAAAAAAAAAAGGTGAAGATTCCTCAAGGCTCTCTCATCCTTAGATATCTTGCAGAATTTGGGCTTTTGCATCTTAAGACTAACAAGTTTTATGGTATTTCTCATTTGAAGCACCAGATTCCTCTGGTATAAAAAGGGGTTTTGCAAAGCAAAATCAAATACAAAAACATATGAAATGAGGTTCTCTGAAATTCTCCCATTTTGAAATGGTCTCTATGTTTTTCAGCCCCAAACTATTCTCTGCAGACCATTTTAGTACTCAGTGAGGTACAACTCTTTTCCTTTCTGGTAGAGAAATACAAATTACTCTTCCTTAATTCAGTCCATATGGCTAAAACTTAAGAGTTGTCTTAATGAGACTAATATAATTGTTTTCAGCCCTTTGAATACTTTCATTAATGACACAAGAAAAAATGTGGATATTTACAAACTACAAAGTGTACCCTGGGCTAGAGGAACAATATTGTAATGATTGTTTTCAATAAATTGGATTGCACTGCTACATCCTTACCATTACTATGTACATACTTTAAGTGTCTCAAGGAAAGATAGCATTAAATGAAGTCATAAAGCCAGATATGTAAAACTGAGTATTTCATTTCATTCATGTTATTATTCCCTAGGCAGTTTCTCTGAAACATTAGAAAGGTTATCTATTTTAAAAAATGGATATAGTGTTCCTCAGTCCATATTCAGGCCATTACGAAAAAGAATGCATAAAGGTATCAACTTTCATTGTTGTTGGTATTTTTTTAAGAAAATCAATATTGCGTTTGTCCCTATATTAGCATTTTATTTGCTTGTGGGTGACAGTGAAAGTATAAATACGTTCCATGGATGCATTACTAATGGACAGCACTTACTGCTAGGCTTGCCTACATATATATCATAATAGTCAAGGAAAATATGATAGTTACATACGAATATTGACAAATGGAATTGGGTTAACTTTGGAAATGCAAGCAGAACAATGAATTTACATTTGTTTATAGCCCAAGGTATAGTTTTAACTCGTTTTAGCTCAAAACAGGCTTCAGCTTTACATAATCTCACATTTCACACTGGCATTCATTTTTGGGGGGCTATGTGTGTTGTCAAGTGTATTTTGGTTACTTCTCAGTACAGAATGCCTAACTTGAATATCTGGGACTTCATCGTAGACAGTCAAGAGAAACAAGGTTTGTTTTATCCTCTTTAAACCTAAAGGTGAACTGCCACTGGAATGCAGATTCCTCTTCCATCATCATTACTCCAGAAAAAGCTGGACAACACTATATCATGCAAAATTAAAAAAAAAAAAAAAGAGAGAGACACACTCATAGATCCGAAAGTTCATTACTAGATAACTTACATAAAACTGAATAACTGAAACCTAACTGTTTAGTATGAAAAAGCATTGCTGCCTCAACCAGAATAGTTCAGCTCGCATTTTGCTGTTACTGTTTGTTTTTTAAATTCAGATTGTTCTTCATGAAATCAAAGGTCCTGTCCTCTTATTGCTCAGAGGTAGGCACAAATGTAACAAACAGGGAGAAAGAAGCTTAGACCGTGTTTTCACTGGGACACTTTGCAGATGAGTGAAGCAATCCTCGAACAAACGCTGGGACAACTGACATGGACACGCGGAGAAGCAGAGCGCCACGTAGAGATGCTACCTCAGCTCTCCAAAGGATTTGGCTTGTGCACATTGCAACTAAAAGCAATTTTCAAGCCTGCAGTTTGTCTGTAATCACTCATTTTGGATGCAAAATTTATACACAACGAAGTCTTGGAAACTGAATGATTCCAAGTGTAACTACATAGAAATACACCGAGGGATGGAAACGCAAGAAACACCAAGGCAATATTAACTAGCATGACAGACAACATAGCACAGCAGCAGCAGTTTTGCCAAGAAACTCTGAGCATTTAATTCTGCTGTGTTTCCTGAGCCACACACATGCAGGGGGATGCCCGACCTCCCAGTCTGCCTTAGCAGTGCAGAACGTCGGAGGAAAATGAGGAGGACTGTTCTTTTGAAGAAAACTACTATTTTAATCACATTATTTTTTCAATATGATTTTTAATGAATTCTATTGATTTTAATGAAATGGTTGGGTCAGTATTTGCTCTCAAATCCAAATGCACAGAGGACTGGGCAGGCCACAGGAGGCAGCTTGAACTTTAGATAAAGATAGCATTAAGGAAGGGCAATCATTTTATGATCTCCTTTCATCAGTCTACTTCTTTTATCAAAAAAAGATGTGATTGGAAAAATACTGCCGCTCTAATCACCGGCCTCCACTGAGACTAGTGAATGTGTAAGGTTAAACAAGCCCTTCTCTGCTAAAATTTTGGATGGCAAGATCGCATCCCCGCATCATGCTTGTGACACCAAAGGCACGCCTGAATGTCACTTACGTGACGCTGCCAGGGAATGGGCTGAGGTACCTGCCTGTTGTTACAACCAGAGTGTATTGTTTTTATCATCTAATGTTGTTGGTTAGGTGACAGGACCCACGTGTTCCGCATTCTCCACTTGGTTTATATATTAAAATAGGCACTGAGTGAATCTATTTATCTACTGCTACTACAAAAGTTGTTCCAGTTTGTGAATAATGCCTTGATCTTCTAGCTCTTCATCATCTGAGTCTCATTAAGTACAGAATTAGATCACATGTTTAAAAAAACTGCTAAATCCATTAAGAAATCTCGATTCTCTCCAACATATTCTGCAGCACTTTATATTCTTCACTTGGAGAAACCTCACAGCTGGGGGATTTCCAACCAATTTTTGCATAATTGAGAAGGGTGGATATTCTTTTGATAAACGTCCTGTCTCATGTGTAACCTAGCCCAAGTGAACCTGAAAATACACTGGAAGTCACTAATCATTTGCTTTGCTCTTCTATCATCAATTAAAAAGCAAATCCCTTAATATGTCGGACATCATTTAGCCATAGCAATTACTTTGGTAGATGGTAGGTTAAAAAGAAATGCATAAAGCCCTGGTTTGGACTCTGTAAATAAGTTGCAAGCTGTAGTATAAGGAAAAATTATTTCATTTAATTTTCTTAAAATTTCATTATGTCAGTTTCAAATTTTGAGCATTTTTTGACCATTTTTAAAAAATTTTTGTAGTTCTCATAAAGATGTGAAAAACAATCACACATCTGTTTTGCTTGGATAAACTGTATGAAAACAGTGGAGGGAGCTCATCTCCCACATAGTTCCAGAAATTTATAGGCAAGCTAGCAAAACTAAAACAGTTAACAGTTTTTGAGGAAGAAGATATATAAGACTCCATACACACTAATGAGAATTTCTACAGCTCTAAACCTGAAGAACTTATCTCCTAACAATTATTTAGGAATTTATAATTCTCTATAGGCTTAATGAGGTCTGAAAAGAAGTACAGAATCATCAAATTAGTTATCAGATTATGCGATGACCTTAACTCACATTAAATCAAAGGCAGATAATATAGCTTTGGAATATCTGACGTAAGCTTTTTTCATTCAAAATGTATCAGTAACAAATATTTTTATGAATAGAAATCTCTTTATGGAGATTCCTGTTAAGTAAAAATCAGGTGATAGTTTAATATGAATATCACTGGAAAAAATAATCACAAGCACACATGCACTTTATCAGTTTTTTTTGTAAAAGAAATACTATATATTTCCTACATATACTATATATTTCCTGCGACAGGCAACACATGGAAATATCTCTTCAATTCCTAGTAATTTTTCAACTCATAGAAGAAAACACCAGTCCACACATAAATTATTGTTACGTACTGATTGTTGATCTCAGGTTTCAATTTAAATAAAAAATTCCTTCCTATATAGCGAAACAAACAAAAATTTTAGTGTTTCAGTATTGCGGCTATAATTTAGCATTCAAAAAAGCACCTTTACAAACCAACTCATTCTGCTGCATTTTTTAACTTTTGTAAACAGATTGCAGAGAAGGAGCCAATGCAGATCTGGACATCTTGTATGTCATCAGGCACAGCTTTTGAGTTTTTTATTGCATAAGGGATGGATTTCTGACAACACATTTTTAAAATTGCTCCTTATCCAAAAAACGACAGGCAAGAAAATTACTCATGAAGAATAATATTTGTTGGGTAAGTGTAGTCCCCCCACGTTCTTCACAACGGCTAAGTTGGCTGTGCACGTGGAGCACCATACGGATTGCCGGGGACGAGATCTCTCCAAAACTCGAAGCTGCCGTTTGCGGCCTCCGCTCCAGCCCTGGGCGCGCGACGGAGCAGAGACACTAGCGACTCTGGAGCTTCTGAATCTGTTCATGCAAGAATAAGGCAGCTCTTTGAGATGCCTGTCACTGGACAGTAATCTCTTATAAGGAAAACTAAAAAATTTCACTGCTTTTTAATAGTTTCAATAACTACACAGCTTATAATAGTAGAATAGACTTTCACAAGAGTTCTTAATTCCTTCAACATTAACAATATTATATAGAATAATTATGAAATGAGAGGGAGTTTTTTAAAATATCGGCACTAGCTAAGGGGCTTGGGAACATATTAGGTAAAACTAGTCAACATCCATCAAGGCAAAGAAGGAACAGAGAAGTACTTCAAGGCTTGCCTTTATGGCATATGGAATACATTATACTTATAAATGACCTGAAGGGACGAGTGAGGTACTAACACTTGTATCACAAAACTATTTAAGCTAATATATCACGCAAAAAAAAGGAGATCCCACTCCGACTCTACAGAATTCTAAATTAATGCCATCAGCTCTATCAAGGGACTCAAACTTCCCATTAAGCAAATCCAAACCAGTACTGATCATGCACAGGTGTAATCTAGAAATAAAGATGATTACAGGATGATGTGGGAGTAAGATGAAATTATAATGTCGAAAAATTTATTACTCTATTTCAAAAAAGTTCTGTCTTTATCTGCAGTAATGGTCTCAAACGATCATGTCAAAACTACAAGATATTTGGAGAAAGCAGATGGAAAGATGAGGTGTATTTTAAAAATCTTATTTGATGAGAATTCCGAAAGACTAGAAAGTTTACTTCATAGAGGTATGAACAAGAACACATAATAGAGAACTCATACTTGTTGATGGTAAATGAAGAATATGCAGAGTTCCTTCTAGCATATTCAGAAGCAGAACTGAAGAATACCCACATATCAGGTCGTTCTTCTCCATTAAACTTGTCGTCCTACATCATCTGCACTAAGTGCAAAAGTATGCATTGTAGCTCTGTTTAACTTTCTCTTAATAGATCTATTTTCTTCATCCAGATCAATTCCTAAATGTAAATCCTTTCTCAACTCTCTTATCCTTAGTAGCATGCTACTCAAGCCCTTCAGCACTTTAAATTCTCTTTAAAAAAAGACAATTTTTGAAACATTAACTAGCCACAGTCCAGAGAGAGCACCCATTTCTTCACATATTCTCCTCTCCTACTTGTTGGTCGTGGACTCTTCCGAGAACACATCACTAACTTCTAATATGTCAGTCCGCAACCATCTGCTTCCTTCATGATCTCAAATTTCCTCTGACATTTTCCTTCCTTCTGAAAACAATACTTCTGTATTCTTGTACAAGAAGGTAACTCCTTCCTTTAAACACTGCTAGTCCTCCTGTAATTAGCACTACAAATTACCACCTCTCAACTATTATCTCCATTCATAAACTTGCTACCATTCTCCAGTGTGTTTGAATATGCTCTAGACAACAGGGCTCTCATTTCATCTTATCCATTTGTCTTTCAGCCTTTAAAATCTCTTTAATCTAACAAATTAATCTATAGCCAATAGCCAGTGACCTAATCCTGACCAAACAAAAGGTCCTTTCTGTTTTGATCTTTTGTAAAATTTCTGTTTTTCTCTCTTTATCTCTTCCTTTCATATTCACTTGCACTGTGTTTACATATTGTTTAATTATTTGACGTAGTTTCATTTTGACTAGAAATACTGAGTCAAGCCTTCTATCTTAGTAACTGTATTATTTTTTATCTGTAATTTTTGACAAATTATATTCATTTTTAACTGGCGAGCATCTAAATGGAAGTTGAGGGTGTTATTTTTTTCACTGTATAAGTCAATTCATGCAATGTATCTATTACATCTAAGCTAAACATAAGAATGAGCTGAACATAATACCAACTTCTCACTTTCCAGTAAATACTACTTAGCTATAGTTCACAATACTAGCTGAGAAGATCAAGCTTACGAAATCTCAAATTTTCCAGTCCAGAGGGAACAGTGGAAAATAGTACACAACGAAATAATAAAGTGAGCCTGGTTTTGCTTAAAACAAACCTAACACTGTGTCAACGTCCTCTTCTGATGATTGATGGAGTAATATGGAAGTACAGCAGAATAACAGTTCTGCTGTCATTTCAAAAGGCAAACATATTGAATTCAACCAAAGAAACAATTGTACAGATAACAAAAAATATACTGACAAGGCAAGAACACAATATAGTTCAGAGAAGTATGGAGACGTACAGAGATAACAACAGCATTTTGTTAGCTGCCCAACTAATCAGGCACAAAGTGCTGACAGCCCCCAGGAACACACTGAAGTAATGCAGAAGCCAAACCTGAAAATCCCATAGGTCTTGTTTAGGTCCCTCCCTTTAATTATAACTATCTTCATGATAAAAATGCCCAAGCTCCCACAAAGGAGGGACACCTCTGAGGTCGCGGCTTTTAACAGTTTTTAACAGAGAAGTCTTTAGGAGCAGCTTAGAAAAGCAATGTGGATGTGACCACAAGGAACCAATATGAAAAATAGTAGTTTCCAACACTTCTAAAGAAATAGAAATAACTTCTAAATCTGACAACACAAATCTATTACACAAAATCTCACTGAATTTTTGATTTCTATTGAATCAACATTTTTTTTTTGTATCTTACAAGAATCATAATTTTAATTCAGAAAAGGCTCCATGACAGATGCATGACTTTCTCAGAGCTGCTATTAGGGACATCTGTGTTAGCTGCGGCCTGGTCAAGCATGAGCAAACCCAGACAATGGTCATGGCTAGAGATGGCAATGGCTGATTTTGTGCTCTTGTGGACTCTCCTGTTCTTGGAAACCATCCATATAATTTAATACAGCTTTCCATAATTTTGTACGTTGTCACATTGTTACTTTACTCCTGTTAGGTCAGGAGAGTGTTTCAGCTCCCTGCTGATTAACGTGATGGTAAACGATTGTCCAAGTTCCCGAATGGTTGTGCAACACTGCAGGACCAGGAATCTTCCAAGAGTCTGGCAACATTGCTATTTTGTGACTGGGAGGAAGGCCTTTTTTAGCCTAGAGGGAACTCAGAGAAGTCTCTAGAAGAGAAGGGGATCAGTCTACTAATTCTATTTCATTTGAATGATAGTGTGAGTCAGGAGAGAGTTATGAAGCAAGGCAGGTAAATGGGAAAAGATTCTATTGCGAACAGAGGCAAAGAAGATATCAACTGCGAGAGGCTGGCAGTGTAAGGAATCTTATACTGAGGACCTAGGTTGTTAGACTCCCAAGTTAGCTTAAAGGTCACCTCTGAAAGATAGCATTTCAAAGGGCAAATATTATAAGGTTGCCCTCTTTGCTCTTACAGCTGAATTAAGCCTCCAAGAGCTTGACTTTGAAGGATAGCACTCTAGAGTTTTGCCTGAACTGGCCTCTCATCTTGCATCATTTTTTTTATTATTAGGAGATAATGCTTCATATATTCGCTTTGAGATCAGCAATGTAAAGAGCAAGATTATATACGATGATAAAGAACATGAGGATTTATCACGACGGCTATCTATTATAGAATATTGGATAGAGAAAATGAGTTGATGAGGGTTTTTGGGAATACACTATCATCACCAAAAAATGGGCATTTGCCACAAAAAGGGAGATTTTAGATACTCAGATGTGTGGTAAAAGAAGACACAAACTGCTGCGCAAAATCACCATCAATGCACCATTAACAGTTTTCTGCCACTGTAGAAGACATCTTCGAAGACATCTATGTTTTCATAGTTTGTACAGAGAAACTTACTGGGAAAAATCTCAGGCAAGTTGGATGAGACAAGCACATTTGCCTCCTTAAAAAAGAAAAGAGGGGGGAAAAAAGTGGATTTTAAGGAGGCAGATTAAGTGTAAATTGACTAAAATATGAGTTCCTCATTGACCTCACATACAAGAGAGAAACACAGAAAGCAGAAATGAAGTCAAATGGCAAAGGGAGGGCATTAACGTTAGGAAGACGCATTTAAACCGAGTGGCAACTAGCAAGAAACAGTAAAGTCATTAAAGAAAAAAACCAAGAAGTTATTCTGTACGCATATTAGCAGTAAGAGAAAAACATGGTTTAATAGCTCACTATTCAATGGCACTATCAACACAATGAGATGGCTGAGGGTTTCAAAACACGTGTGTATCAGTCTTGACACTAACATCAGTTATGTAGGTCTTGGGACAATTAACAGTACATTAGAGGCCTGAAAAGGACAGGTAAAGTACTGAAAACCTGATAGTTAACATATATTTTTATTGGTAATAAAGTGGAAAAATGGAGCTGGGAATTATAATCAGGTTAATTCTGTAGCAGAAGATTAAGACATTATCTGAAGAGGAGGGAAAAAATTAAGCAAATAGTCAACCAAAATGACTTTGTCAAAAACAAAGAATGGCAAACCCAGCTTTTATGAAGCATTTTCTTTACTGTGTGCTTACTGCGTATGTGTTAAAAGTGAGAAAAAGTAAAATCCTTGGAAGGTTCTTTAACTTTAATAAACGTGCAATCAATTCTAGATTTTTTTAAAAAAGGATCCTCAAAAGATTAAATGGAATGTTAGGAAATGGAAGTGCTTTAGCTAAAAGGCAGGAGTGCGTCTACACAGCAACAGACAGAGGGGCAGGAATCTCCAGTCAAGCCAATCCTCATGGCAAGGTAATAGCACTATGCAGAGATGTTTAATTTGGGTCCTGAAGTCACAGCGTCTTACTTTTTAAACATCTGTTATACCACAGCATAAATAAAACGCCTCCTTTAGCATTCAGGACCATGTATTTCTAAGTGCTCATTCTTAGAGGACAAAGCTAAGAATTTCTAGGGTTCTAAGAATTTTCAGGGTTTATTTCAGGCTTCACTCTGAAAATTGAGGGAAAAAAAGAGAAAAAAGAAAAAAAGGCATCGCCTCATAGGGACATTGTTGTCCTATTCCAAATTGCAAAGTATCCCTTCCACATTGACAATAATTTCAGGATATTTCTAATTTGATTTTTTCCTACAGTTGTAAAAATAAATAAATAAATAAAACAAAGGCAAGGGAACAATATTGATCTGACACTGTTTCTGGTAAGTAAATACATACAGTGAGCAGCTTTACTAAGAAATCAGGAGACCCTGACCCAACTCAAATCCCACTTGAGATGCCATGCAAATCTCCTGATCACTGGTATTTGTGTTTCTATCACTCTCAACAGGAATTCATTCTGCACCTTTGAAGCTTCTTCTTTTTCCTAGTGAAAAATGATTTTTGTTAAACAGTTCGTGTCTTGCACTAATCATCTGGTTTCATGCTCATCATCTTCCTATGATACCTAGAAAACTGCTTAGGCTGCAAAGGCAGAGTAGGAGACTTCTAATTCTCTTTTGAAATACCCAGCACTCAGCAGTATAAGCTGAAAGAAACTAAATTTCCTCCAGTATCATTTGGCTTTGATACAATATGTACCCTACAATAACGCTTAATTGAAAACCAGTGTTTCATCCAAGACCAATTCTTAAAAAATGATGAACAAAACACAACATGTCTATCCCCTTCTGTATTTTATCACAAGTTTAGTCCTTGCTAAATTGGAAGAAAAAAAATAAAAAAGAACACTACTGATACCTGTATTTTTGCCCCTGTATCTTCAGATATAAATAGCTTTGCTATTAACCCTCAGAGTTTCTGACCTTGCCACTTTTGTGAAATAAGAGCATGAGCTAGTAGAATTTTCTTTCAAATGAAATGTTTACTCTATAAACCTGTAACTGCTATATTGCATTATATTTTTATGTTTATTGTTGTGAAATGATGTTATTTGTAAGTATAATTTTGTAATAAAAGGAAAACAAAGATTGATGCTGAAAGAGAATGAAATTTCAGAACGTACTATAAAATTAATCTAATACTGGAAAAATCATAAAAAAGCGCAATTACTCTATTTACAGGTAGAAAAGGAAAAACGATTGCATACATAAAAATAAGAATAAAAGCTTTATTGTTATAATAGGAAGCTGATGAATATCAAAATGATCAAAAGGGTTGATCTTAATTTATTAGTTTTGACTACAACACAGACTTGATTTTAATGTTATTAAAAAAAAAAAAACTTTCTTTACTAGTAAGTGCTTTTGCATATGAATATTGTAACTATTGCACAAGTGGTCTGAGTCTTTTCACCTGCACCACGAGGCAGGCGCCCTCATCTCCTCTTGGTTTCACAGACGTGGAGCTCAAGCAGAGCATGTTCTCTGACGCCGCTTCAGAAGTACCAGTTGGCAGCACAGACCCAAGCACTGATAACAAAGCAGGTTATCTAGTAAAAAAAAAAAATCCTAAAGTAAATACAAATGCATTTTTCCTAAATGTTGTATATATGTTTTCTAGAAAGAGATATCTGTATATACTGATAAATATCTGTATATAATATGCAGGAATATTTTCTATATTATGTTAATACATAGAATAAAAGAGATTTGATAAGAAACTGATGAATCATCTATTTTCAGAGCAAGCAAGGTGGAAAGCAAAGAAAGTGAAGCCTGCCCAAAGCTGACCTCTGAGCCATCCCCCCGTTCTACTGGACAGTACTCCTAGGGCATAAAATCAAGATAAAAAATAAAATAGAGGTAGGTCCTGAAGGTCACCAATGATGCCTACACATCATGTAAGAGGGAAAAAAGCTCTTTGCAGGACTTCTCAAGGCTATGTGCCCACATCTGCAATTCCCACCACCCATGAACGAGGTCCGAACATGAACACCCATGAACAACAACCGAACAGCTGACCTTATAGCCAAGGAATTTACTTGTAAGGGAAGACCACAGGTCATCCACCAAGGTCAGAGGCTTTTGGAATGTAACACGCAAAAAGATTGGAAGGAACCTTATTAAGGCAATGCAAAATGGAAAATGCTGTAGAAAGACCTACTTCTTGTACTACTGCAATTA
Organism: Tinamus guttatus; assembly: GCF_059628265.1. Classification (NCBI taxonomy): domain Eukaryota; kingdom Metazoa; phylum Chordata; class Aves; order Tinamiformes; family Tinamidae; genus Tinamus; species Tinamus guttatus. The sequence goes on along the minus strand of NW_028288821.1, from coordinate 12,307,382 downwards.
AAAGCCTTGACATATCTGTGAAAGAAGGGAACGGATACTCTTTATTATACTGTAAGCAAGGCAAATGGCAGATTGATATCCCTTGGCACAGAAATATGCTACTAAATATTTGAAGACAAGCTGTGACTTCAAATATCACATCCAACTGCAACTTTAATTTTTTTTTTCAGGAAAAGCAACTCATGCTGAGGAAGATATGGCTTATTTGAAACTTATTTACTGTCATAACAGATGGTGAAGACTAGAGAGAATATAAATGAAAAATATGGGGGCCCAATAAATGTCAAGACTCCCAACTTGGTTTGTAAAATTAAAAGAAAAAAGAAAAAGAAGCTAAAGCTATGCAAGATACAGAAACTTAACAGAATAGATTAGCTTTTTAATGTCTTGGAAATAACCATTTTTCTGCCCAAGCAACGCGAGATTAAAAATTGCCCTGATATTGTCCTGACCATTCTGAGAAGCTATGCAGTATTACCTAAATAGGCTTTACATTACGCAAAGCTTTTTTAATTTTTTATTTATTATTATTTACATCCGGAATGGTAGAGACGGGTTCTTGCGAGCCCGTGGGCAGGGTGGGAAGGGTTGCTGGAGGATGCAGAGCCCAGAGGCAGCCAGCTCGAGATGCAAACACAGCTAAAAACGCAGGGCCTGCTCTTGACGAGGAAAAGTTCTGGGTTTTCATTCCAAACAAAATTTTAAAACAGCACATTATTATGCAAAATAGAATTATTCTTCCTTATGCTAAGCCCCCATTCTAAAACTCCACAAATTCAGAGAACTGAGGATTCTTAAGACCCTGCAAAAGGCATCAGCATCTTACAAAACTGGATCCAAATCCTTTGCACAGAGCAAGGTGCATCTTTCCTGGTTACGCAGGTAAAACAGGAGCACCACCAAAGAGCAAATCACATCTGGTAAGTTCTAAGGGGAGCATCGTCCCTGCGGCCGCTGCGACGCGGCCCCGCTGCTGACGCAAGGCAGAACCAAAACCAGGCGAGCACGGCACCCGCAGAAACCCAAGTCCATGATCAATTTAAACTTCCACAATAACGCTGAGGCGGAACAGTTTGCACTGCTTGAGAGTGCAGCTTTCACAATTATACGCTACAAAGTGTTAACGCTGGAATTCACATAAGAGTACAAAGCCAAGAGCAAAATGCCTAGACCTTCGTCTATTTTTAACATCTCTGTTGCTGTTTTGTATCACTTAGATGACTGGAAAATGCACCATTTTAATGAAGTATCTATCTTATTCACTAAAATCTTTCACAGTAAATTTTGTTTTAAATTTAGTAATGGATTTCAGAACATGGTAATAAATGGATTATTAGATGCCCGACAACAACACAAACAAGTAAAAGCGTGAGTATGCTTCATTTTAATATAGTTTTTCTTAATGAAAAACAAGGAAACATACACAAAGTATTTTAGTTTTTCATGCTGCTGCCTTTTATGTTTTCTGTGCATTGTATCTGAATGCTGTCCTCTTGATTATATTCTCTAAAACACGTGTTTGAAGTAAGATACTTTATTTTAATAAGTGGAACAAAGCTTTGAATAGCTTGGTTCAAAAAACAGTTTTAAATGAAAGGAGCTGTTGCTAAGCACAGGGATCTCTGCCAAATACTTTTTAAATGGTTTATTGTGCCCTAGCAATCCCGAGATTAAAAACATCTCTTGAATTACAATGACACATCAAAAAATAAAATTAATGTGGGGGTTTTCATTACAAGAATTGAGCCTCTGTGTGTTATTCTTTCCATTAGATAAGAAAGAAACATACTGTGGTACATTGTTTTTGCTGTCAGAGCTTTCAGGCAAATATACAATATCACACTATATCCCTCACAGATTCAATCATGCACTGTACAAGTTCTTCTATTAATTTACCCTAATACTGTGGATTTAAGGGATAGACCGTATATTTTCACATATTCCTCTGTACTGGATATGAGTTATTTTTAGACCTTCTGTAACTCTTCATCAAAATCAGAAGATCATATGACTACAATATGAATAACTGTGTTCCCTCACTCTGTAATAAACAGATTAATTTGCCAGTTCTTGCAATAGTTACAAAATTGTTTGGCCAAGCTCCTATAACGCAGCTTTGCAGATCATATAGATCTCACAGCGTCAGTGAGAACCCGAACACGGAGGGCCAGACACTTTGGAGTAAAACAAAATCAATAGCATTTCTTAGATAATAAAGTTGCCTAAACCAGTACTCAATGTTGGCCTCAACACAAATTATTATTTAGAATAAAGAAAAAGGAAGTACTAAAGACAACAGAGAAAATAGCTACTAACTGATTTTAATCCATACTTCAGCTCCACATCCTGAATTCTATTTCAGCTTGTATCTGCCGGGCCTCCAAATACACAGCAAACCAACTACAGTGCTCCAAAAATCCTCAAGCTGCATATGATAGCAGAAGCATACAGATTAATAGGCCTTTTTTTTCCTTTTAAATATTAACTTCAGCATTTTGCCCATCATTCCAGAAGATGCCTGTGAAAGACACCACACGTAGCACGCCTGATAACACCTGTACATTGGTGCTTCGTGATTCTTGCTCACAGGATTTTATCTGTCTAAACATATTTTCCTGCTATTACTTCATAAAGACAAATCACATCATTCATTTGAAAAATACAGATTATTACAAATGAAAGAAAAACAATTGTATGCATTTAAATTCAGCAAAATCAAAATTAGATAAATAGGCAGATGATTAGAACCAGCAACCCAAATCACATTTGTCATGTAACACACATACATAACACCTTGAACTACTTAATATATGCCAAGAAATCTAATTCCAAAGCATCATGGTGAATGCCTGCCACTTTCATACGTTATATACTAAAAACTACCTATTAAGATTTTTATTAACCTCCAAAATATCTCTCAAAGAATTTCTATATTTCAGTAATTGTCTCCCAACATGACTCTGCTTTTAACACAACTTGAACATACAAGTAACAGCTTTTTCCCAATTCTAGAAAGGAAATACATGAGAAAAAAGAAGAAATAAACCAAAAGGAAAACCAAGGCCACTTTCCTATTGGCTCCAGTACATTTGCATCACCAAGGAAGCAAAAATACTTGGAGTTTCACCTGGGACCTAGAACATCCAGAAAGGAGTTCCCCTGTTGTAAGGGGATTTTCTGCTGGCACAACAGTGACATGGCTGGAAAAATCAGTTTTGAGGGAGCAGGACAGGACTGCGGGGACACAGAATCAGATGACAGATGAGATCTATTACACCATCCTTCACCGCTGTAATGCACAGTGGCTTTCAGCTGCTAAGCCTTTTGAAGACAGAGCAAAGTGCCTTTGGAGCAAGAAGTCCACAAACAACAGTTTGATCCACTTCCCAAGCACTCCGCAGCGCTCAGCACAGATGGGCTCTGTCCTTCCAGTAAAACGAGGCATGAGAACAGTGGGGAAAGGGGACTGGAGAAAACACGAGGCCTGGGATGTAACCAGCAAAACGGGCATGTAGCACAGCCACAGAACCAACAGAGGTGGGGCAAAAAGGCGAATGGGAGTCTATTGGTGCGCATAATTAAACCTAAAAGTTTGCAGTTGGAGATCATGACTTAAAACAAGAAGAGGATCACTTTGCTGTGTATGCTGTTTTTCCTTTAGAGTATCTGCTCTGCGTGTTGTAAAGAATTCGGAATCACTTTCTGTAACTTAGCCTGTACGTAGTCTGGCACAACATCCCAAGTTCTCTCTAGGAACCTTTCAAAAGGTTTTCGCTTTGAAAAACAGCAATTTCATACTCACGCTGCCTCACCTAGCATTGCACAAACCTACACAGCGACTGTCGGACATTTGCCTTTCTTTGTGGCTGGAACCTGTAAAAGGTTGTTTCTCATTCTCAAGGCACAGACATGAACTCAAAATGCAAGTCTTTCTAGAAGCAGGTATTAAGATATTCTATATTTGTCAGGTTGAGAAATAACTATTTTAAGATGCGATGTATTTCAGTGGGAGAAACTAGCTTAAGTTTCTTCCTTTAGGAGATGCTTCCTAAATCCATTTTTATCCTAATCAGGAATAACATTCTCCCTGACTCCTTTAATTCATCAAACCTTCAGGAGAAGTCTTGAGAGTGGCAATGAATGCCACTAGGAAGAATATTCCTAATCTGGCCACATTTGATTCCCTGCTCAGATAGTAAATAAGAAATAAAACACTTCTAAAGTGAATCAGATCCCTTCAACCTCTGCTGAAAGAAGGCATAGGAGGTGATAGCTCTGAAAAAGCAAAGAAATACAAAGACGAAAAAATTACAAGCCATCACACCTCGTGGAAACACTTTTTTTTCCCCCCTCTCTGATAATGCTACGTAACTCCTGTTTTCTACAACGCAAGGACAGTAAGCAGCCTCACATGAAACATTCATCTACTAGGAAAGGCATTTATTGGTCTCAGAAGCCAAATTTCAGCAAACCCAAAGTGCACCATTATGTGGACAAGCATGAAAGGAATCGGTATGACGGTCCAAGCCGCAGGAGGCTGCGGGACTCTCCCCGCAGCAGCCCACGACGCTCGGCCAGACTCGGCCGTGGGAGCTCTCGAACGCAGACTCGGCCAGCTTAGTCTCGTTTTATCTTCCCAAGCAGTATCATAGGTCCTTATTACTTTACTTGGCTTACAGTGTCTTTTTAAAATTAAATTTCAGCAATAATAAATTACTGTATGGATTGAAGCAAAATATTTTAACAGCAGCTTGCAGATGATGTTATTTCAGTGAAGATGTGTCGTAAGCTTAAGGTTTAGTGTTTCTCTAATGATAGCTCTGTTAGGTAACTGAAGCAAGTACTGCAGGGATATTTTTCCTCTTTTGGCAATTGCTGCTTTTGCTAACATTCAAGCAAAAAATAAACATACTTGAGGGAGTGAACTCTCCCTAAGCCCTTCTGTAAACTGAATACTGAAATTTCAGAATTAATACTAAATTGAATTAATTTTCAAAGCATATTTTATCTTTTATTTAATAAAATGTTTGAACTGAGCAAGTAGAGCACATGCAGAAAAGTCCAAAGAGGCTGGTGCACGTGGGCTCCTCGTTCTCATAGGTTCTCCACGTGGAAGACGAGGGTGAAGCCCACGTGCTGCCCTTGACCTCGGTGGTTACTTTGACCCAGGAAAGAAGCCGCATTGACAGTTTACACGTGAACCCGCGTCTTGTGCTTGCAAAGGCTCCGGCCGCAGCTCCACGCCCGCGCCCGGAGCTGCCGCAGCCCTGGGGCCGCCACAGCGGGAACTCCCGGCCGCGAGGCCCCGCGGGCGGCCCGGCCCGGCCCGGCCCGGCCCGGCGCGGGGAGGGCCGCGGGCCCCGCGCTGAGGCCACGGCGCCACCTGGCGGCGCGGGGCGGTGGCGCCGCCGCCGGGGCCAGGCCGGGCCGGGCCGGGCCTCGCGGTGCCGCCCGCCCGGGTCGGGGCCTGGCGCCGAGGAGGCCCCGCGGGAGGCCCGGCCGCGCCTGCCCTTGGATGGCTGCGCCGCTCTGCGGGCCCGTGGGCGGCCGCGGACACTGCTGTGTCGGCAGACACGACCCACGCACAGAAGGGCTGAGGCTGGCAGGGGTCTCCAGAGATCACCTAGTCCCACCCCCCTGCTCCGGCAGGGACACCGGGAGCAGGTGGCACAGGGTGGCATCCAGGCGGGTTTGGAATGATCTCCAAATGAGGAGACTCCACCACCACTCCGGGCAGGCTGTTCCAATGCTCTGTCACCCTCACAGTAATGAAGCTAATGCTCACTCGTCTGGAGGTCACGAGGGGCTAATTTAGACTAGTTCAATGATCATCTTGTCAGGGCAGCGAAGACAATATTCAGACCGTAATGATTTTAAATTCATAATAGACTTCACTTATATCTGTTTTTATTCTCCCATCTATTCTCAACAACAACAACTATCCCAGTTGCAGGGCTCCGTGCACTGACATTTCCCATTGCTCATAGCCCTTATAGCCGCTGATGTTTCCTTCTCATCTTGTAACTCAATCTAACCCCCAGGATTTTGCGTTAACTGTAGTTGATGCAACCACCAAGTACCTCCCTTCTAATTACTTCTACGATGCCACATGCAAAGCGTTTGGTCTTTTGTTTACAGGGTATGGTGTTAACCTAGCTCCAGAGCCTCGAAACGCAACTCCTCAGGGATTCCATGGATGAAACATGGTGCATTTTCTTTGACAACTACAATTCTGTGATGCAATTTCCTTAGACAGTTATTAATCCTATAAGCATACAAGTGTTACCTGTGTAGGCATGTACAAATTACATATAGGATATATCGTTCAACAGTATAGGAATGGAGGTAAACAGGAACTCCTGGTTCCTTCCAAGCTAACAGCCCTAATTTAAAGAGAACTGGTTTTAGTGTGGACTATTCTTACTAAGGAACGTGGTTTTGCATTATATACCTTTCCCCTATAATAAAATATTCATTATGAAAACAATTTGTGAAGTAAATTCCAGTTTGCAAACATTTGGTGAGTACTCCTTGGGAGTAAGATTACAAGGACCAATTGAAGTATCCCTCTGACTTTTGGAATGAACAATACAGTTGTCTACGCTATTATTTTTTTTTCCTGCAAACACTAGCACTTTCTTAACTTATCTCTACATACACAAACATTTACAAAATAATGTGATGCTCTTGCCCCCCTTTACTGTGTGCTCTGTACAAGAAATTCAGCTCCTAGCTCCTAACTTATCACAGTTAAGTAGACTTGGGCAAGGAAATGTAGTCTTGTCTGCATTGTTACAAGACAAGACTGGTCAACAAATACAGAATATCTAATTGCTGAAAAGAGCTAAACAGAACAGAACTGGAGCTATTGTATTAGTTCTGGCTGGTGGCTCCAAGCATATCACAGTCACTTGAGCCGTCCTGCCCTGATTTGTTTACAGACTCTTTGTTCATTTTCCCAGGCTCAGTCTGTGGAAATTAGTTTGCAAGTTAAAGGCACTGCATTTTAGGAAAACAGCAACAGTGAAAATATTTCAAGCTATTTTTTTGTTGGGCTTTTTAATTCCAAAAGTGTAGCTCATGGAATTTTATACACCTGACCTCTTCTCTTAAAATAAGACACATATTAAAATTCCTCAAATAATTTTAAATATTTGTCTTGACATACCACCTATGCAACATTTTTGTTTGTTTTGCCACACTATCTATACACTTCTGAGTAAATGATACTTGCTTATCTGTCCATAAGTCTTGTATAAATCTCTCTGAATTTGATTGCATTGCCTCCTGTTTTTCATGACCCGCCACTCCCCTGCAACACAGAAACAGAGAGTGCACTATCACTTGACTATTGCATGGTCTTTTCTTTTTTTCCAGACCATTGGTTTATAAAATGAACAAAATTGGTCCTAATACTGATCTCCTGTAGCACTCCACTAATCACTTTCCTCTTTCCCAAGCCACTACCCACTCACAAATACCCTCTTTGATGTCTCAGAAGATGATTTATCTATTCACATACCTCAGCTACTATAAAGTAGCAAAATTACAGACCTTGCAGATTATTCTTTTGTGTTTTGCTCTATCAACAGATTTCCTAAATGCTAGGAAAATTACGTCTATGGACCCAATTTACCTCATTACTGCATAGCGATGATTTGTTAAACATAATCAAATTTTTGTGGATTTCTTAACTGTAATATTTCAGGTACTTCCAGTGCAGTCTGTATAAAAATTAATAGAGTAGGGAGAGAAAAAAAATAAAGATTACTCTCTGAACTAATTTACCACCAGAAGTCGGACAATATCATGTCTCAACATTTCTCCTACAAGGAAAACTTTTTAAAGAAAGCAGTCAACAAAATGCCACCCATCTAGAAACACTCAGGCACACAAATTATTCTTAATCCTCCTTTACGTTACATTATCTAAATCTGTGTATAATCCTCCAAACATTTAGGAAATCCCTATTGTGGCTCAAAATATAGTAACAGTCTTTATGACTCTGGAAAGGTTTCTCTTCTACTGACAATACACTTACAGCCTAGCTTCTGCTATTCTGTTTTTCTGTATTCTACTGATAACTCTGGCAATTTTTTAATACTAAGTACCCAGCTGTTGTGCCCACACAAACTGTTACTCTCTGAATTACCCAACTGATTTCCATGATACAGTTCCCCAAGGGGTCAGAAATTGGCCCATTTATGGATTGACCTGGGCGAGTGGAGCTGAAAAGCTGTAATGGATCTTGGCTTCCCAACACTACTCAGGCTGATCCTGCAGGGCCTTAACTCATTGTTTAAAGTATTGTGTGTGTCTGCCTTACATGACTTTCTTCACAAAATAGGTGGTAATTTTGACTATTTTCATCGAGTTATAAGGATGTGCTGCTTACTGGTGTGTGTAAAGCAGCCCTCTGCTTGCGATCGGATTTTCAGTAGGCTGTGTCCAAAATACATCTTTCTCCACAGAGGGCTTAAACTTCACTGACAAAAAGCAGGGCCTGTGTTTGTCACTTCATCTCAGCAGCTAAGTGTGTTTGTCCATCATTCTCCGAGTCTTACACTCAGCTATCAGGCAGCCTCCAGGCTTCTTTGCTCTGTGTTCAACTCCATGTGGGAAAAAGGAGGAGCAAACAAAAGTACTCCAGCTGTTCCTGCATCTTTGTCCCTTTCCTGCAGTGCCAGTTTCTCTAGGAGAGGAGAAATCCATGTGTGCTCTCTGCGGCAGCGCTGGCTTTGCTGCTACAAAAGATGGGGGAAGTGACAGTGCAGTCAAAAAGGATTCCCCAGCCAGCGCTGTGCACTACAAAAGCACATCGGGGACCAAAACACACACATGTTCTGCACCACCTACCCTGCATTTTTGCAATTTTATTTCCCAAGTCTGTGACCATCTGTGGCACAGCATAATGGCAGTAATCAGAAAAGATAACATATATTAAATGGAGATATTGTGCAAAATAAGATGCGTAAGTACTCACTATCATAACTAACTTGTGTATTTTGCATCGAGGGAAATCCTAAGAAGGTACTCTTGTGCCTATAGCTTGCCCCTTAACACTTGCTTAAGTCATCATGCTTTGTGAGAGTGTACCCACCACCTAAGGGGGCAGCAGCTCTGAAATCACACATAAATGTAAAGATTTCATATGAGGGATGAATATTAACGAGAAGGTGTTCTCTTCTGAGCTGCTGATATCCTTTATATCTAAACAAAATAAAGTTTGGAGAAAAATAAAAATTCTCTTTTATATTTACTCTGTGCTCACAGAATTCCTGCTTTCTTTCCTTGAGTAGTCAGAGACATAAAAATTCTATTACAACAAAAGCATTTGTTCTAGACCCTATCAAATGTCAGCAGTGTTCTGATAGCTAAGTGCCAACACGAGATAAAGATTAATAATAGGGGCAACAACCTCCCTTCCCAACACTTCCATAAAGGAAAGGCACGGAGAATACCAATGCAGTCACATACATGCTTCTTAGCTGCTACCTTTTACTTATTGTTGACTCCAAACATAAAACTTGTCATGAATCCCTTGAATGATCCTCAAAATTCCTGTGCTTTTTTTTTTTTTTTTTGTATTTCAGACCAGGAACATGTCTTCCTACAAACATGGTCACTGTACTAAGAATCTTCTCTCATGCATAAAAAGATCCTTACAAAGCCCTCTTTAACTTACACAGCCCTTGAGCAGGTATTCCTGCTTATGCCTGACAGTAAAAATATGATGTACACGTTTACAATACATTATTTTATATTGAAACAGATTGTTTCATACAGTTGAAATAAGTGATAACAGAAGGCACAACAATGCTAATTTACATTGATCAGGATCCGTGCACATTTTCATGTTGTTAAAGAAAGGAAACCCTAACCAAGTCTGTTATGTCTTAAACTATCACATAAATCCCAACCAGACAAAGCTGAAAAACAGCTGTGCAAGAGAAAAAATGGAGTAAACAATACTTAAATTCTTGTCAACTTCAATTGAAACAGTTACACTAATTTCTACATTGAGACTGAGAAACACCCCTACATTTAAATCATGAATAAGAACTAATGGACAGATTAAAGCGCAATGGAAGAACTGATTTCAAGTAAGCCATAAATTCTTGGGCAAAGTATAAATTGAGGATAGCAAAGTACAAATATTTTTCTAATCAATTATATAATTAATGACAATTTTTACTTTTTGTAAGACCTTCACAAGTTTTTTTCTCAATTTCTATCCCCTGCTTTGCTAATGAAATAATTAACACTGCTCGTAGGGGGGGTGATAGACTTGCAGTGCCAAGGTGCACACCTGAGCGCTGCTTACGCTACGATGCTGCTACCAGCATTAATTCCAAGCTCCATGAGAAACAAGGCAACAAATCAGTATTTATCAAACGGAAAGGAATCAAGAGAGAAAGAAGATTTCAGGTGGTTATTTGGTAACGCTGACAAGCGTAGGAAATGCCATTTCAAACAGTGGCGACTGTTGTATTATCAGTGGTGCGGGGCCTGCTCTATTTTTGACCTCCTGTGACTGCACTTGTGTGGAATAACTAGGAGTTAATCCTTGCCAAGCAACAAAAGAGGCAGCTTGAGTAGGCACCTAACTTAGTCCTCCCCTCGAACAATTAGGGCCGTAGATAACAGCCCAACAAAACCAGCTCTTATCTCTTCAGCAGTGAATTACCACAGGACACTAATGGGCAATTTGGCAGCCGCAGCTTTCTGCTGTGGACATGGACATTTGGGGCTAGACTTCTAAAAGGTTGCTTATATTTTAGTGCAAAACACATTAAAGGGTATATGCAGATGTCTACACAAAACAAGCACCATGGAAGCTTGTGTTTGGCTAGAATGGAGATCTTCTCATCACTAGCCAGCTTCTGCTTCCCGATGTAAAATCCTGATAGAGAACACACCTTTATTTACTCAGTTTTATTGTCCGGTATCAAATAGACTTTTCAAGTAGCAGGAACAACTTCTCTTTCTAAAGTGCACGGCTAATGCACTCTCTACTTATATGTTATTAAAAACTAAAAATTGCTGAAGATTCTTCCTCCCAAAGAAAAAGATACCTGTTAGAACCTGTTTAGTAAACCTGACACCAAAAGTAATAGTCATTTTAACTTTAAAAGGTGTAATAACACTAATACAAAGAAAACCTTAAGTGCCTTCCAGTTTTCAAAAATACTAGAAAGCATCTTATATGACTGTGTCAAAAACAAATGAAAAACCACCACCCAAACCCTTCAAACTTCTGCCTTCATCTATGAAGGAAACAATTTTCTTTTCCTTAAAGCATTTAATGGAGGCCATCAAAAGATTTTATTACATGCATATATTAAATTATAGTTTGAACTTTAATAATGAATTTAGGGATGCAGAATCTGGTACTATTAAAGCATAACCATCCTCTAGAGATCTAAAATAATGTTCCAACAGTGTCTTCGGCAGAATGCAGACAGGCAGAAGATGGGGTTGTGTTGGGTGTATTACGCTGGTGGGTATCTGTTTTCACAATAAATGAAATAGCTGTTTTATTTTCCTTGGTGCCACCATTCTCTATGCCCTCCCCTGTCCAGAACTGACTTATATAAAGGAACTGAAAGTGGGGAAAAAAAAATCAAAAAAATTGGTATTTTCTATGCCACACAAGACTTGAGAAATCCTTGACAGACTCGGTATTTACAGAAGACTGAATTGTTAACTTTTAGAATTACAAATAGAGCACCATGCCATATGGTGCTACTTTTCAAATAACTTTGCTGTAAATCAGAAATAACAAATATCGATACATCAGCAATACTGCTAATCATGTGCAGGATACTGCACAGAACCAAAAAAATTAACAGGCCCTAGCAGGTAACTATTATGCACTGTGATTAAATCATTTCTACTATGTGTCCAGTGTTTTTTTGTAACCACTTATCTCCCTCTGGCTCTTTACCAGGTTAAAAAAAAGAACCAGTAAGATTGACTGAAATGTGCAGCATTTGCCTCTGAATTTTGCAAAAACGAATGAGACCATGATGCGCAACAGCTGTCCTGCTGCAAGGCTGCTGTTTTAAGCTAGGTTTTTTAACAGTCAAGTGTAGAAGGTAGCCCTGCTTAAACTAAGCATCTTGCATCCATCACAGCATCCTGAATCCTTTGCCTTTGGAGGCAAATTTGACTTCATCTTATTGGCCACCTCAAAAGCAAGAGAGCACTTGATTAGATTACAGCCTACGATGTTATAGCTTTCCAAATAAAAAGCTCATTTCTTGTTGGAAAAAAATATAAGGGCTTGGAAACCCATTTCCACAGCCACTGCATTCATCTACGTTGGATTATTCTCCAGACGCCAGTTTGTGGCGAGCTGGCAGGTTGCAACAACCTCCGCGAAGCCTCTCAGCCCGAGGAGAGGAGACGGTCTGGGTCCCTGCGCTCGGGGCCGCCGTGCCCCATGGGCTCCACGCTGCGAGCGCGGGCGCTGCCGGGCGCCACGGCACTTGGGGCCGCCGTGCCCCATGGGCTCCACGCTGCGAGCGCAGGTGCTGCCGGGCGCCATGGCGCTCGGGGCCGCCGTGCCCCATGGGCTCCACGCTGTGAGCGCGGGCGCTGCTGGGCACCATGGCGCTCGGGGCCGCCGTGCCCCATGGGCTCCACACTGCGAGTGCAGGCGCTGCCGGGCACCATGGCGCTTGGGGCCGCCGTGCCCCATGGGCTCCACACTGCGAGCGCGGGCGCTGCCGGGCACCATGGCGCTTGGGGCCGCCGTGCCTCATGGGCTCCACGCTGCGAGCGCGGGCGCTGCCGGGCGCCATGGCGCTCGGGGCCGCTCAGCGCGGTCTGTGGCTCCCACAGAGGCGCCTTCCTGTGCCCCTACGCAAGCGGCCCGGCCTGCGCACCAGGCAAAGCTCCCGCTTGCTGCCCGGCCCTGCCTCAGGGAAGGGCACCATGAGGGGCTGCTCAGACATGGGGAATGGCCAACAACAAATAAAACAGACAGTGTCTGTCATAAAGCCTCAGGGAGCTTCATTTTATGACTTCAGAATTCCCCTTCTCTCCGCCCCACCCAAAGAACTGCTGCTTTTCTGGGGCATCCAGACTATAATTTTCTCCCATAAATTCATTTTACACCTTCAAACAATCTGTACAGCCCTTCCCATTGCTTCCTGTTTTGAATATGGCTCTGTGTAAAGCTTTATACCTACTGACTTCCAGCAGATGCAGCACAGAAATCAATTTTTCAGCAGCACCAGTTACAACCTCACATTTAATGCAGAGTGACCTAGTAACTTATTTCCAGGATACACACACTAATAGAGATAATTTTGCTTTCTTTGGCTTCTCAGGCTTTACTTTTCCAGCACGTGGATGTGAAGTAGATATTTCTGTTACTGAGATATACTTCATTTGTGATTTTTAGTTCTGAAAAATAAAACAACTTTTCTATAAGTGACAGATAAGTATGATTTTTTTTTCAATAATGCCAATTATGAATTAGCTAACAGTTACAGCACAGTAGAATATGGGCTTTGAACACCAGTATATCACGCTATCATGTACAGAACTGTAGCATCCGCATAACGCACTTGTACAGTTACTTCATTGCCATCTGAAGCACGTATGGAGAGACAGGGCCCGCTCTAATTACAATATTGTAGTTTTGACTGACAGACAATATGTCTACAATCAACTCATTTGAGAGCCATGTGTTGCGACAGTTCGTTGTCCAATTCCAAAGTGTGTAGAATTAAGATAAATCAGTGCCTTGTTACTCTACATTTACCCCCCCCCAAAAAAAAGAGTCCTAGGAAACACGTATATACAAAGAACTGCAGTGGGTGCCAATAGATACCTCATTTTTCTCATATTTTTTCTTAATTGTTAATCCACACAATTTTAAGCATAGCCAGAATATTGAAAAAAAAACAAAAAACACCAAAAAAAACCCAAAACACATACAGGAACAAAACTATTGTTACCAAACCTCCTGAGCTTCACTTCTGTTATTCCAAAGCAAAATAAAACTGAATACCACTATTTTTAAGATCACAAGAAAAAAAAAAAAGGCGTACATTTTCCTAAGGTATACAAGCATATAGTGAATACTGAAACAACGTATTTATTCTGACCTCACGCAGGCCTGCATAAGTATAATTATTATGCAGCATAATATGACAGAGATATCTGTCATTAGTAGAATTTCTGGAATTTTGAACATACATTTCAATAGCCTAAGTGGACCTAGCTTGGCAATTTAGCTGACCCTGGAAAAGAGTGCCTTATGTTCATCTTGTGCAATCTGTCCAGTAACAGATGTACACCATTAAGATGTAAAGTGAGGTAGAGGAGGAGGGGAACAGCAGGAGAAGAGTCAGGCCATTTAGCAAAAGAGCCATGAGTTTCAGTAGGCCAGCATAAAGGAGAATAATAAGCACAACAAGGTTTAAATCACTCAAAACAGGTCCCAAGCAAACCTATGATAAACAAATTAATATTTGCATATTGTATTTACATATTGCAGTATTGCATTCACTTGATGTTAAACAATATGTAAAGAAATATCTATGTGTTTTTATGGCGATAGCGAGAGGCAGAAGAGAACGCGATGAGATAAGCCAAAAAGGGAGCACCGTTACCAATGAAGGAACATAAGAAATTCAGTCAGCTGCAGTCAGATGCACTGGTGTCATACGGAAAGTCTTTCCTGCAGCATCATGGAACTGGGTCACTTGCAAGCACGAAGCCTACAGGTGGCCATGTTCTCCAGATGAACAGTTTGTGTTGATGACGTGTTCAGATGTTTGCCTTCCTTGGCCATAGCAACAGACACAACCTGTCCTATTATTAACTCATCCCTCCTGTTACTGGAATTCATAAACTGGAGAGTATCACTGAGCAGATCCTAGCTGCCTATTGGTTTCTGTGACGTTCTCACCTGTACTTTTCCAGATACTACCTGAAACATACAAAAGAAGCACTTACAATTAATTATGTTCTAATATGTTCAAGATGCCACTTACCAGAAATATGCCAGCTTAAAAATATTCATCATGTCTGCCCATACCAAATGCTGATATAAATTATTAATTTAAGGCAAATGTGACAATTAAGCAGATTTATTAGCCATAATACATCATACAATTATCAAATTACTTCTTTTTAAAACTTGCCTTCCCTTTATTTCTGCAATCAACACTTATTTCAGATACTGTGTTTTATTTAGTGATACGTATCATTATTTCAAGGAGCAGCTCTCCCCATTAAAGGGCATCTCATATAATTAGTGCACAAACAAAACACACACATATACATCACAAGAGCACTCTCAAGGGAGTAGAAAAAAGTCTCTTTCAGACTGAGTAAACAACAGGCAAAAAAACAAACCAAACCAAAACAACAACAACAGCCCAACTGTCACTACCACCCACCTTTATTTGCAGTCTCACTACATAGGAGCTCTAATTCACTGGTAAGAGATTGGACTGCTTAAAAGTAGTTGTTTTGCAAGAAGACCAATACTTACAGGTGGAGAATAAAGGCAAGTCTGTATTTCCATGACCTACGGCATGGCTTCCACTGTGCGAATAGTGGAACCGGAGCTTTCAGTATTGGAACGATATGGTTTTCAAGTTTTCAGAGGTATAACCCAATCTACCTATCAATACGTTAGATATATAATATAGCTAGAAATAAAAAAAATCCACTTTATTATAACAGACATAGAATATGACTCTTTTGACAACCTCAGTGTTTACCAGAAACCCTGCTTATTCACTGCATATTCCTCTGGGTGCCCTTTATAGTAAAAATTATTTAAAAAAAGAAAAGGCATTTTTTCCCCTCCCGTTACATGTTGCTTTGGGAGCTTTGAAATTGTTTTCAGCTGAGCAAAAGGAAATGTCAGGGATAATTTTGATAAATGTGAGCTATCTCATATTTTCTGTTAACAAGTGCTTTGTGTGTCTAATAACATGCACCTGCGATGCTGATTTTTCTTCCTCTTGTGACCTCAAAGAACTAAAAAGAGATTGCACATTAAAAAGAGTCTATACCTACTGCTAGGTCAATAACATTGATGAAAAGACTTAGTCACACACAGCTAAAATAAGGCCTTCTAAATTCCCCAACTTGTGGTCCCTTAATTTGGCTGCACGCTACAGCAAGCAACGTGCCTGTTTGCTTCTCCTGCAGGTGAGCACCAAGCTGGATCTGCAGACCTTGTGTTCCAAGGTACATGCCAAGATTCAGCACTCTCAGTTGAGCACATCTCAATAACAACTTCTTGTGGCAAGCACAAAACCTTCACATTGATGCAAGACATTTGCTACCATTTTTCAAACAGTAAATAAATTACTGTGATAACCAGTACATCTGTGTCCCTAAAACAGTCTTACTGAGATGTGACAAATACCACAGCATATAATATGCATTTACAATAACTTGCTCAGTGTTTTGTCTTCTGTACTGCTTTACCAGGTCTTTAGTTTGTGTAGTTAAATGCCTTTGCTCATGGAAAACAAGGAGTATCAAACTGTAAATTCAGAAATATTCACTGTGGTTCCAAACTGTTTTACTTTTCTGACATACTTACTATCAACATAGAGCAAAGGTGCTTCTCATTAGTCATCCTATAATATAGTTTCCCTCAAGGATGAAGTATGTGCTGAGGCAAAATTTTGTTTATGAAATTTGCTCTATACATAACGCACAAATGGACCATCTACTGCTGTAACAGTACTAATGTTAGGCACATTCTCCCATCTGCTCCCTCTTTGGATTTAAGTAAAATGGCACTGAACTAAATTATAGATTAGCTGGTTTAATGAAATGATTAAAGGAAGCCAGAAGAGGGGAATGAACAGAAATCTGTCTCTCT
This sequence comes from Tinamus guttatus, assembly GCF_059628265.1. NCBI lineage: Eukaryota > Metazoa > Chordata > Aves > Tinamiformes > Tinamidae > Tinamus > Tinamus guttatus. The sequence continues at coordinate 12,290,515 of NW_028288821.1, read as the reverse complement.
CTCAATGAAATTGGCTCTCTTAGAAAACTTCAGTGAAGACTTGTCCACATGTGGGTTTAAACGTTGTCTTCCTGGGCTACTTTTTCTTATGAAGGAAATGTCAGTGCCATCTGCATCACTCACTCGCCATCTCCCCCATGCAGGTGACGCATAGTTTATAGCCTGCACTTACAGATGCATTTGATTTAGGTGCTGTACTAAAGTGGAAGTGTCAAGGTGATTCATCTGTCTGCCACTGCTGACAGCTGTGTTACAGAGAGTGCCCTCGGTAGAGGCATTGATTGCACTAAAGAGGGAGGTATTCCAGTATCAAAGGGAAAGGCTTGCTTTGTCATGAGAAATACAACACAGGCCTGGGACACTGTTCACAATGACCTGTATATATAAATATATATATATATATATACACACACAGAGATTGTGTAGCATATTTAGAATATGTTTCCAGGATTCATCCCTTATGCCAAGGACCAACCAACAGCCTATGACCTTGTAAACATGTTTGAAAGAAATGGTGCTGCCATGACTTGGTGCATAAAGGGAAGAAATTACAAATGTACTGGTTGTATTACAAAATACTCTTGACTCTTGAATCTGTCCTTTCTTGCTTTAAAACATGTCCCATTAGCCAAAAATGTTGATTGTTTAATTTTCCTTAAATTTCCTGCAAAATATCTGTTTTCATTTTAGTGTATTCCGTAAGTTTCCCAATGTATTTCCATCTAATTATAGCCAAGTATCTATTCTATCTGTGTATTTCTGTCTTTAGTATTACTATGCAGATTTACATGGATCTTGTACTAGTAAAATATTTCCTAGCTATTGCTGTTTTGTAATCTAATTCCTGTCTTTTCATCCATACATGAAAAATGAACCTCGCTGACCAAATTGAATGATAGGCATGTATACACATATGTGGCCTAAGGTGTCATTTGTAAAAGAATGAATTATTAGAAGAGTTAATGGGAGCAACCTATGATGATACAGTGGCAACTAAAGCTATTTATCCATCATAATCCCTGCCTTTATAAATTAAAAATAGTTGTATATTCAAAAGTAATCTGAAATTCAATGTATCAGTTGTTGATGTGCTAGTAATTTATCTGAAATAGTCCGTATATTATCATAATATCACCAAAATATTGCAGGCTCATTTAATAGTGTGCTGTACTTCAGAAAAATACGAGTTTTCATTTTAGAAAGAAAAAGGCATTCAAATTTCACTTGGTGCCCTTTGTATTTTTGGCGAAAAAAAAACCTTTGAAATTTTAATGCATTGTTCTCAAACTCCTTAACAATCCATATATTTTGCTATATTAACAGGAAAAATAAAGGCAATAAAAATATACTCTTTTCCATATGTAATTAAGTTGGAAAACCTTACTTACTGTCAGTAGCTTAGACTGCAGTACAGGAAACAACAAGAAGATTTTAAAGGGTATATTTGATCAGCTTTGAAAGGACAAAGAGACCCTTTCAATGATTAAAAAAAAACGGCTTTTCAAAACAGTTTGAGTACCCTTCCATGGCTTATAAAATATAACTGAATATACTCTCATGAATGGCCCTGCATTTTTCCAGTTCCACCAGCAAGTCGGGAGGCCAGACCTTCTAGTCAGGTTCCCGCACATTTGATTCCATTCTCTATTTCAGTTTATCGGAAATGCGACGCTTCCCTTTCACTTAAGTGAACTTTATAAACAAAGGGGTATCAGTCTCAAGCTGCGTAAGTAAAACCTGGGACGTTCTGCGAACCAGGAATTCCTGCTTACTGAGCTGCTGGCCAGAGACAAAAGGCTGCCCGACAGCTACCCATCCTGACACAGTCTGATCAGTGCCATCTTCTAGAAGCCATTAAATGGCTTTGGAATGCCCTGAAATGGGAGTTAGCAACCTTAAAATACTATTAAAAATTCTTTTTCTTGCCTAGATAAAGTTCTAAAAGCGTTTGAAGGAAGATAGGAAATGAGTGGGTTGGAGAAAGGACAGGCTTGAGGGATGTAAGCAGGAAAACACACAGCGCAGGAACATTCAAACATTTGCACAACTTCTGGAGCTCATTTAGAGCTTTTGCTCTGCATACCAGATGACCTGGCAGGACAGCAGATTAGTAGGCACCTTATATAGGCCTGCTGATGCAAAAGCACCTAAGGTATCTTGTTAAATCTCCAATATATCTGAGAATAATTAGTAGCAAGTAAAAACAATCCATAATTCCAGTCCAAAATGCCCCATAAGCAAATAACGTAAGCAGTGGATGGAAAGACATGTTTCCTGGTTAGAATGTTACAAGATTAGAATGTTCTTGTGGTAGCAGTTTGAAACCTAAATTTTCTAGGATGTTCACGGTGTTTTAGTTCTTTCAGTGAACATTAAATTCAACTTAAACAATTAGAATCTGTATAACATTAAAGAGAATTTGCACCTTAAGGCAATCCCAAGGCATCCATAATACGATGAAAATTATATTGCTATGCCTCCAATAGAAGGCTGGCACTGCATATTCCAAATTACATGCAGCTCAGGAATCTGAGCACATGCCATGCTGCGTAAATATGATCTTGGTGTAACCTGGCATTTGACACAGTCGACCTCTGACATGGCTACAGGTTCACCAGGGAGCAGTTATAGTGATTCTACTTGGCAGGGAAGCCACGAGGGATATTACAGTCACAGGGGGGTTGCACAGGCCAGCAAGATGGGCAATATTCAAAACAATTTGTTGATCAGGACAAATAAATTTATGAAAGCAATAGCTTGAAGGCTAGCTAAAAGTCACCTCAAATCTGTTGTAAGTTTAAACAAACAAAAAACCCCACCACTCTTAAAAGTTAACCTTAGTATAAAATCTTCTGGATATCTAGGAGAGTTATTTAGTGTTTTTGCTTTTTTTTTTTTTAATGGTTTTGCTTTTTTTGTGTGGTTTTGGGTTTTTATATTTGCTCTGCTATTGATGCACACATTTTTCAGGTTTGCATAATATATAAAAACCTACATTGCACTAATATATGCTAAAATATCCAATTACAGGAAAAAAAATAAGAGTTTAATGAGACTACTGAGGATCCAGGACAAGTTACTGGAAGCAAAATCTAAAGTTTATCAAAAAAAAAAAAAAACTCCTTATCTAAATATGTCTTTTGTTTACAAATAACAAAACCTGTCCTAAGAAAATCATGAGGAGAGAAGTTTGAAATTATGGCAATAAACGATAATAATAATGACCATGTCCGTTTAAAGTAAGAAAATAAATCTTACCATCTGAACCTTAATTTTGGAAGCAGATAAATGGTATTTCACTGCTACTTTCACTACCCAGTGAGAATTAGTTACTTTCTGAATCTACCACTCTCTGTACATTAGGGGTGCCCTTTTCCTCCCCTGCCCAGAGTTTAAAAAAAAACAAAAACAAAGAACAGAAATCTGTACTTAGACCTTCAAAAAAATTGTTCATATTGTCTTATACAAGACATTTTTCTTATGTTTAGCCCCAACATTTCAGAAAAATCAAAAGAATCAAGTACAACATCTGGTGTACAGAAATAACACGCACTCGTATCTTTCATATCATTTTCAATAGAGAAAACTATTATTCTGACAACCATCCATCACATACTACAGCTGTTAAGCTAACTAAAAATCAATAATGTAGTGAAAATACTTACCATTCTTTACAAAGACAGTAACTGATTTGGGGATTTTCGACTGATTCAGTCTTCAGTTTTAGACTGAAAATAATGACAGCATATCTAAAACAAACTTTTCTTTACCCTTTATTTCCAAATGCTCAGATACTTGTCTTACCATCACTCTCTTTGCATTAACCTGCACACACAGCAACTTGAAATAAGCTCTCTCGTTTGGGGTTACGTTTTTGTTTGCTAAGTTGGCATTGCTGAATGAGAAATCCACCCCCTCCCTACTGCCCAGAGAGCGCCAAGGGGTTCCTCATTCCATCCTGTCTGCTCTTTTATTCCAGTGATCATCAGTATCAAAGTGAGACAGGGAGGAAATGCTTATTCAGACAACAGAAACATGAAACAGATGTAAAAAAATTTTTCTCCTATTTTCCACCTTAAAATAGATTAATCTGTTCCAAATTTAAAGCAAGTATTAGCTAGTATATGTGGTAAGCTCTCCCAGATACAAGGCAGGTTGCTGTTACAGGCAATAACTGCAGACTACTGAGAACTTTTTTTTGTTTTGGTAAGTCAAGCACTTAGGAGCCTAGATCCTTGAGGCGCTTCTGAAAATGTTATATAACATCATGCTAATGCCAAGCCAAACCATGTCAAACCTACATTGCATACTCTGTTTACACAGAGACGTCCTTTGGAGGACACAGATATGGCTTCTTGGATGTTGGCTCTTTGCTAGGTAAATTCCTGACGCTCAGCAGGCAAAAAAACTGCTTGCTTTACATTCAACCTAGTATAAAAGGGATAATTTCTGTGTTGAAACCCAAAAAACCCACAAACACCTTTCATTAATCACACAAGTGAAACTTTTTAAGGGTATTTTAGTTGTATACAGACTCAGTTGTAGTAAATACACTATATGAATACAAAATAAGAGACATTCAGTGAATTAATACTCATTGGAAGATGTAATAATAGTTCTGAATTTTCAGTGTAAAAAGCTGAATTACTGTTGGGCAAAACTGCCCAAGAGTATGAAACAAATACTTGTTTTCATAAATTTAAATTGTGTTATTACAGAGATATAAAAGTAGTTAGGATGAAATACACTCTTCACACGCAGTATGTACATGTCTTCCAGAAGACAGCAGCTTCAACAGAAATCAAATGTGGATATAACCTCCTGGCTCCTGATGTCCCTAAACTGCAGACTGCTAGAAGTGTCTTGTGCGGAGCCGGGGGAAAAGGCTGGAGCCTCTCTGTGCTTGTCTTGCTCTTGCATTGTTTTTAGACATCCAGCATGGACCAACTGGTCGGATACTGGGTAACTGTGGCTATCCCCACCAGCCAATTCAGCTCTAACCAAGGCGCACGGGGGTGTTTTTGTGCTGTTTTGTTCTGGAGCGAGAAAGGGGACTGTGAACAGCACTGGGCTTCAATAAAGGGCCACAGATGTTTGTGCTTATTGCACCACCTGAGCTAATTAAAATTCTTACCTTTCTTAAGGAAAAAAGTCCCTGTGGGAATGAAAAGTGGCTTTAAAAATACAGATGGGATAACAAAAGATTATTTTCCAAATAATAATTTGTTTAGAATTTTTTCTTTTAAATTAATCTTATGGCCCTGTTGTCTAAATAGCAACCTTTCCATCTTTGCATTGGCATGTCATATACAGGTTTCCTATTTCTCTTATTAGACAAGCTTATGAACTTTGTCTATTAAGTTACACACTAGGTTTACAGAATCTTACATTGATTAAGTACTTTCATAGCAATTAAGGGAGAAAAACTAGGAATAACTGAAAAAAAAGAAACTCGTCTTGAACATTTACAGATGATAATCTTTTCTCAATAAACAGTACTGCGGTTTTATATACAGTTATATGTATAATAAAAAAAAATCAAAATCTTGTCACATATTTCCCAGGTGCTACTGGGCTTTGCATCATCAGGAAAGATTTCCAAGCAAGATTTTCTGCAAGATGATACTGGTTTCCTTAAAGCGATCCATAGTTACACAGATTCATATTTCAGTTGGTTATGGTTCTGCTTTTTTCTTTTCTCTCCCCACAGACTATATTGTTTTTGTACCAAAGTAATTAATGTACATAAACTGACACCTCCCCCTCAAAACCCCTTATTTCAGTGAACAGCTCTTGAAGGAAAAAAAAAAGTCAGATAAAAGCCAAAAAGCTTTAATCTGAATTAGTTTTAGACTCAGATACCTTCGCAGAGATAAAAGATACTTGTTCACAAATAGGTTTCTATGTTTGCCTAACAACTAAACAAATGTTTTCTAAAGGTCTGAGAATTTTCTGTGCCATCTTGATACAATTGAAGAGAAGACCCATTTAGCCTAATGAGCATTAAGATTAAATCATTTACTCACAGATCAAAGGAGATTTTAATTATGTAAAGTAGTTGTTCAGAAACACAAAATGTTCCATTAAGCTTCACAATTAATACATACAATATTTATGAGTTCAGACTTTTTCCTTGTTAAAAATTGATTGTTACATCAAAACAAGTTTCCCTAGATGCACTGATTGAAGGAAAAATATTTTAAGCCATAAAAGTAGCAGGCATACAAAGGTTTTACTGCCTTTTGCTTTTCCTTCTCCTCTTCTTTCTCCCCTTTCTTTTTTGTTGTTTTTGCACTGAGCGTCTTGTCACCAGATGTTCATTATGTGTATGAAAATATTGAGTCCATAGAAGTACTCGGAGCATGATCATAGCACACTGAATGCAGGTCACTCAGGTCTCTAAATGGAAATAACACAAAGTAAAGCACCAAGTTCTTCTAAAAACAGGTATACAAACCCTTCCATTTAAAGTTGTTACCTTCTGCTTATTAAACTATAAAACAATAGTAGCAAATAGCATGGTGCAAACTAGAAACGGGGCTTAGGCGCTCTGTGTGTATCATAATATTTTTTCAGACTTCTTTTTTTTTTTAAAAAGGAAACAACCTTGGATAAAATGAGATATGTTCAAAACGAGCTTTGTTCACTCACCCATGATTCAACCATTCCAAACAAGGGTGCAATCCTGCTCCCGTGTTCAAACAGACATTCCCATGCAGTGGTTAAAAAAAGTAAGACTGACCATTAAATTGCTGCATTATTTTTAAACAGACAGGCTTAAAGTGAATGCAAAGAAAACAAATGATGAAAAGAATGCTGATAAAATATGCAAGCTGTACTAGCTTTAATAGAACTACTACTAGAAATACATTGCTCTAAGGAAAGCAAATCATGAGAGTGGAAGTCTGCTGACACTAAATAATCTGGAAAAACAGAGAACAGTAGTAGGGAAACTGATTACTACCCAAGAGTGATGAAAAATCCATTCAAATTCTCAAGGACAGTGGTGTGTGTTATCAAAACTTTCTATAAAACCATTTACTACACTTCAAAAAACCAGAAACTACCTAAAAAGGATTATGCAGAAATACTTTTGCTAGAAGTGCTGGGCAAAATTCTAGCTTTAGAATACAATCTAACAGGCTTTGTTCAATTACTGTGGTTTAGGAAGATGTATCTGAGAACACAGACTGATTTTACTGCTCTTCAGAGTTATCAGCCCAATTATTAGCACTACTTAAAGGCACTGACAAATGTGTAAATTTGTGCAAAAAAATAAAGTTCTGATGATTACATGTTGGATTTGCAAGGAAGAAAACATATTATATTTTATAAAATCTGTGTCTCTGTGTCAGTGTAAAATTCCAACGCCTTCAGAATTGTGTCTTAACAGAGCAGCTGAAGTAGTATTTTTTTCCATATATTAGAAACTCAGCATACTTTAGTTCTTTCACTCAATATCATGATCTTATGATTGATCTTGCTTATTTTTGGTTTATGTGCAACTTGATGCCAGAGATCTAATTATAACACAATCAACTGAATGAAACACACACAAAAACCTTAAGCCTTCCAACTCCCTAAATAATTTTAAAGGATTCAATAGTTTATATTCAGTGCAATGCTAAGACAACAAAAAACTCCACCAGTGACAACTGGTCACTTTCCAGGTATTTTGTGTAGAATTATATGTATTGAATTATAACTATCACAAAACAGAGTTATTTGCCATGCTCCTAATGCTCTTGCTTTCAGATACAGATGGCTAGTGATAAAAAGTTGAATTCACTATCTATCTATTCACTGTCTATCAAAACAAGTGTGAATGTCAATTATGCCAATCACTTTCATGCATGGCACATGAAAACTGATAAATCTGAGTATTTTTCCTTTTGGTGGAAGAAAGGAAAAAATGATAATACTTTTTAGAATTCCTCCTTTCTTATTTTTCTATCCACAACACTTCTTTCTACAGAATTCCCCCTTACAGCCTAATACGGGGTAAATAAACTGTTACAACACATGAAGCAGTAACTGTGCAGCACATACACATCACACACAAACTCTAGGCTGGAGGAAGCCAAACGAGGAAGCGTGCTCTGCAGAAGGTTTAATCACAGAGCAGACATCTATGAGGTTAACACCTGTAGATTCACATATGATTCATACAGCTCTTCAGGAAAAAAAAAAAAGTACACAGTTATGAAGACTGGATCTAGAAGGACCTGTGCTACTAAGGGATGAAATGCTCAGGTGATCCTAGATAAGTCTCTATGCAGCTGACAATTTCCCAGGGGACTCCAGCTGGTCGCCTCCACGTTTTTCCCTTTCCGAATGATTCCTTTTCTCCACACCTTGAAGAACTGGCTGCACATTCACTATTTCCCTAGTTTCAGTTTGGTAGGCAGCGCATCACTCGGAGACAAAATAAGTACAGGCATGCATGCACTCTTGCCATGTACCAGCAATGGTGAGTCTAGTTAATTCAGAGTAGTTAAGCAAAAGCTAGAAGAAAAAGAGCATAAAAGGAGAAGGCATTGAATTTCTTTGGAAACATTTAAGAAATCTGAAGTTCTTGGATATATGACAGACACAAAGAAGCAGAAATAAGGTTAGGTGGGCTAGACTCTAACAGGCCTTTCAATTGCCTTAGGGCTGGCTGCTTAATGTACCAGAGACACAGGACAAATATGCTATCAGTGCTGCCTCATGGACTAGACACATCACCTTTGAAGTGGTGATGTTCAAAACATGCCATCCACAATTTATTTTTCCAGTCTACAAAGGACCAACTTCCAAAAAAAGTCTTCATTTAAAAAAAGAAAAACAAAACTAACTTTCTATTTTTTGTGGGAAGGTACTTACATTTTAGGGGTATATTTTAGCAATCAAGTACTATCTATTGCACATGTAAATGCACAAGCAAATACTGGTTTTATAGTCATGCTATTGTTATTTCTATAAAATGATGGTTTCCTCAACTGAAAAAGCCTCCTAAAGACTGAGAGTAAGCCTGTGTTTCAAAGCATACCACTAATAACGACATTATTCAGAAATACGAGGAAACTCAAAAGCACAATCACCACATAGGGAAAGAACATATAGTGGGTTTTTTAAGTCACATGTCACCTTATTCTGCTGTTTCTCCAGACTGCTGCCCTACAGTGTTTCGGGTGCCACTGTCCCTGTCGCTGCCACTCGTGACACAGTGTCCTGCACTCCACACACCGGGACTGCTCCAAGTGTCCTGTCAAGTATTCCACAACCTGCTAAGAGCACCAAACCGAAAAGACCAACTCAAATCAAAATAAACTCACACATAATTTTCTTACAAGCCAGAAATTAATTTCCCATTTTTTAGTATGTCTCATTTATATATTCCAGTTAAGTGACAGAAGACAGAAGGATCAGGCCAAGAAATACTGTGATTTTGCCTCTCTCTTACTATCACTGCAAGACTTGCTGCAGTATATATAGGACTTTTCTCTGTCCAGTCTTAACTGGCTACAAAAAAAGAGCATCCATCACTTTTATGGGAACATGACTCCATAGTTTAAGAGCTGCCAGCCACAAAGAGTAAAGGTTTATTTTATCCTAAGTTTGAGCGTGATAGTCCAGAAGAAACTCAGAAACTTTCTGCCCTCCCAGATACTTGTGGTTTTTCTTCAGGTACATACTCTCCATATGTTATCCGCACACATTTAGGCTTTTACCAAACCAGAACTCCAAAGTCTGATATATTAGTTTTCAACACACTCTCTAATGAATCTTCATATTCTTCTTGATGGTGCAGACATGATTAGGGAGATAAGACACTTATCTTTCACTTTGTTTGTAATTCCATATTCACAATCACTGGATATGTTCTTTAAGTCAAAATGCTTTTACAGTGAAGATTCTTTTTTACTATATTTTTAGTTTTCAGACAGTAAGCACACCAAGTCTCCAGCTGAGAGAAATTAAAGGATCTAGCATCATTAACCATGCTAGCTTGAAGATGAAAAAACCCACCCTCATTTGTCCACTTAAAGCAACCATATATGATGGGGAATTAAAGACAACATAGAAAAAAAAAAAAACAAAAAGAAATAAGACTACTGCAAGGTTTTCAGAAAATCACAACTGTTTCAACACACAGAAATTGAGGGGGAACTCGCTTGAAACCTGCCTCTTCACTGAATAAAAGAAATTTTCATCCAACCTCAATGTTGTAACTTTCAGTTGGATTGCAGACACAGGTAGTATTATGTTTTTATGTCATCTGCTGCTCCCTAGTGGAGATAAAACATAATTTCAAATGTAAAAATTTCCAAAGGGCAATTATCCATAAACGTGGTTGGGCTGTCACTGTCAGCAAGAACAAAACAAAGGAAACAAACAAACAAACATACGGATTTATTAAGAGGAAAAGTTTCCTAGTGTTATCTAGTCCTCATTTGTGAGGAAGTGAAGTAGAGCTTAAAAAAATATGAACACGTATTGACACGTATCAATATATGTAAATTTGAATGATCAAGAACTTGTAAGTTAGGCATAAAATCATGACTTCTCTTGGAAGACCACCATCATAATTATGGCACACAACTTTTCCTTACCAATTTGTAGGTAGCACTATTTGCCTTCAGAAAAGACCAGTGCTTCATCAACTGATGCAATGTAATAGTTATTAAAAGCCCAGTTATTGCTACTGTGCAAGAATTGAAACTATCTGTAAATATAATCTTGGCACACATTTTGGTACTAGCAACAAAAAAACTCCTGAAACTGTTTTCCTCATATTTAATTTTGCTTTCTTGTCTGCTGATTCCACCACGGCTGTTGGTGCTTGAGGCTTGGGAATATATGTTATCTTGCATAATGGCACAGCCTTATTTAATTTGGCCTACTCAGGAATCACGCCGGTGTGGCTGCTTCAACCACCAGGCAGTGGTATAGAACAGGAGGCACCTCAAGAGCTTTTTAGCTCTGTATTTGAGTGACTCCGTGCATTAAGATTATCTTGAAACCTTTAGAATGTCAATGGATAGTCTGCCTTATACATTAGAGCCCTGCAGGGTGAAACGTTTCTTTTGGATCTATACGAAAAGTTCATAGTGGAATCAGCAAGAGTGATGCTTGCATCTTAAAAAACAGAGTTTGGCTGCTGCTCTACTGCTTTGGTTGATGACATACATTTTAAAACCTAGACATTTAATAACTCTAAAAGCCTGTGGTGCAAAATGAAAAATCACACCACAAAAAAACAAGAAACTTTTTTTGCTTAACCTGCACAACTTTGTAGATGTGACTATTTCTGTATTAGGGTAGAGGCTTTCTGTAGGTGTGTTATTGTTCCTTCCATGAAATTGATTCCCTAATTTCCTTGAGTGCAGAGATGGACTTGTTTGTTTCCTCTAATCACAGGCAATAAATTATAGACAACCCGAACTGCTTACACATTTACAATCACTTTGTGCAATTGGAACAGCATGCTTGCATTTTTAGTTAACTCTATTAAAATCACGTCAGTGTTGGCAAAGCATCCTACTCTCAAATCACATCATTTCTACAGTTTTTGCTTTTAGAGTGGCAACCAAAATGTCTCAGACGCGCCTTGTGGAATGACAATTCTCTAAACATCAGCTGAACTACAACAGACCTGCGAGGCTGTCACCAGCTACAGACAAATCTATTATTGAGTGACACTTAAAGAAGCTCTCCAACATAAATTCCACCATTTAAAATGGTATCTGCACCACCAGATTTTCAGATAACTTTTGAATTAGGCACAAGAAAAATCTGCCTTGCACATTTTGGAAGAGATACCATCCAAGTCTGCTCAAAACATTTGTTTTAGGAATCAGACACTGAAACTGGTGTTTGGCAGCTGAACTACTAAGAAAGTGAGAACCCTAGTCCTTTGCTACTCCTACTGAGTTACTTCAAACATATTCCCTATTTCCATGCTTTAAGCCTGTTTTTAAAGCTCTACATACTAATCGAAAAATTATTAAGCATATCTGAGAGGCAATGCTGAATGTATGAACTATGTATTTTAGTCCAGAATTCCTCTGCTTATGCTTTCACTGAGGGGAAAAAAAATGCTGACCAAACAGCTTTCAAAACCATCAATAAAAAAGTCCTGCTTTGCTTACAGGTCTCATGTTAGTGTGTCCTCCAACTGGGGAAATGCAGTGCTTGCAAGAGAGACCAAGGCTCTGGAAAGCCCGGGAGCATTCAATCCCCACCGGTGAGCAAACGGACAAGGATCAGCCTATTTTGTACTCTCAGATATTCTGCTCTTGTATTACTCTTAACAAAAAAATAAAACAACAACAACAAAATAGAAGGTATGATAAATTAATCAGCTGGCTGCAAGCTTAAAGCACTATTTCCTTTCACATCATACAAAGTAACTGTGACTGTTTCTCTGTAGATCTCTCTGGGCATAACACCTTCAGCTACAAACATCTATTGAGAGTCTTGAGTTGTTTTCCTACAGAATTTAATATATGTTACATACATTTTATGTTCCTGTGTTTTTCCCTCCCCTTTCACTGGAATTCTTAATAATTACTATGCCGTTTTATTGTAAAAAAAAAAAAAAACACATGAGTGATTAATTAAGCTTACTGTGAGCACAGATAAACAAAACTCAATCAAGAATTCACTTAATCAGATTTAGGAAGAAATAAAATCAGCTCTAAAGTGTATTAAAGAGGACTGACCTGTGCAACTAGAATAGACCTATGTGAAACTCTTATTGAAAAAAGGAAGAAAGGCCAAGAAGGATTAAGTGTACTAAAAATTCCTAAGTGATATCCACATATACAGTTTTAATTTGAAAGAGCAACAATTAGCTGATAAAACGCCACTGCCAGATCCCCATTTCTTTTCTTATAAACCACTAAATACATGACTTTGACAACCTCTGCAGAAGCCAGAGCCATTGTCGCCATTCTGCCTCCCAGAGCCAAGCACATCTGTACTGAAATTCCACTGGTAATGAAAATATTAATATTACAAGTTAACATTAAAGATAATATTAATATCTGATTCAACATTTTGATTTCTATTACATAGATTCAGTACTTTTAAATGATTTTTCGATATATAAGTGCTTCTTTAAAAGAAGTCAGCAATAATGGTTTTATACTTTACTGTCAAACTTGTTTTACTTGCAGTGCCATCCCTTCCTTCCGTTTCCCCCAAATGATTACTGTTCCTACAAATAAGAAAAAAAGAGTTTTATGACCACCAATAAAACACTAGTATTAAGCACAGAATGCTATGGAGAAACAGCAATACTTCCTTATTTTATCAACCATACAATGTCATTCTGCTGTATTTGCTTTAACAGCATTACCTGCAAGGCCAAGGTAAAACTGTGTGTTCATTTTCTGCTCCCATCTAGACTGCAAAAGAGGTGACTTCTGCATAATTTTTATCTATTTCATGTAGAATTGCATGTTTCAAATATGTCAAAGGCCCCATTCAGACAGCCACAGTATGCTGAATTGATTGAAGAGTTAAACAGATCTGATTATGAATTTTAGCCATATTTCTGGTGCAAATCTTACTGGATGGCAAATCAAATCCCTTAGGGAGCTTTGGGAAAGGAAAGCAGAACTGGATACTCATAATGAGACCGGACAGAAGGCAAATGAATGAACTGTAGATGAGAAAAAGGAGATAGAGCTGCAAGAACCTTGAGGATCAACATTTTTAATTGATTATTTTTATTTCTACCATTCTAATAGTTGCTCTTGGGTGTGTATATTTTAATATGTACATTCATAGAATGGTATGAGTGACTAGAATATGGTTAAATTGTTACTTTTAGCAGTGGTTTATTGCCTTTGTAGTCATCAAGGGAAAAATAATCAAAATTAACACTGTACAGTAGAAAGCTCCTCTCAGTTAAATCTCAGTGGCATAATAACAATTCCCATCAGCAAATATCACTGAGGAGTAGCTGTATGTATAGAATATATCTTAAAAGAAATAATAGGCAACTTGAGAATTCACAAGATTGCTCTAATGCAGTGATAATGACTATTGGGGATAATACCCAACCATATTATAAGCAACTGAACTAATTGATCAATTAAACCTCCAAGGAACTTTGTGGACTTTTCATCACAGTGTGTGTCCAAAGAGACATATTCTACAGGGAACTGTCTTCCACAGGCAGATGAACCAGATTTTCAGAAAATCTGAACTTTGCAATTGAAAGAGAGAACAGAGCAAAAAAAGTACTCAACAAATTCAATAAGTTTAAGAGCACTTTGTATGAAATTTAAAGTTCTTTCTAAACCTAGTGGAACTCAAGTTCATTCTTACAGATGTTTTTTTCTAGCAAGCATTAAATATTCTCACAAAGCCCGAGATATATTTGGACCAAAGGGAGTATTTAAATCTTCAGTACCTTCTCTAAAGAAGTCTGCACCTACATGTCAGCACTTGCTGTTAAGTAGCTGAACCAAACAGATCTACTAGTGTTTTATTTATTTTGTGTATTGCAAGCATACAGGCTGCAGTTTATCACAGTGACGGCTGAATCTATCATCTTCTACCTGGAGCTATAATAGGAGTGCTCTCAAATCAACAAGTCTTTCCTTCAGAGTAACTGAACTGTAAATTGTCCTTGACCAGTCAGACAAACAAAAACAACCTTCCCTGTTAATCTGCTCAAGACAAACAGTTCACTGTCTTTCATCCTCAGAAGAAGGATGTCGGTGGCAATGGTGTTTTATATGTCACATCCTTCACACAATGCTGTTCTGTTTTCTGCTTCAAAAACTTAGTGAGATATTAAGAAATAGATGAAATGTGACCTCTAGAAAAGTAAATAATCATTTGGTTTCTAGGAATATGGATTCTTTTTTAATAAAATGAAGTTTCACAGATCATTAGTGTATGTAACAGAAATACTATTTTTTTCTCCCAACCAGGTGGGCAGAACCTACAGTAACAAGGGCATGATAACCCTGTCAAACACAGGGAAAATTTTATTCCTCTGCATGATGAGGAAATTAACTTTATAAAATACAGTTAGAACTCTTTAGGATGATGCATATATTTTGTTACTATAACCCCACAGATCATATATACTTCCCATTAAATTACTGGAAATCATTTTTATTTAGGTTATTTCACATGTTCCTTGCAGAAACTGGGTGCAGATATCTTATATCTCCTCATCACTTTCTGTAACTGATTTTTTAAGGTATCTTACCAAAAAGCATTCCTGAAAGGCTCCATTAAAGAAATGCTGACACATTATGTTACAGTATGTTACAGTATCTTGGGTTCTATCAGTCACATTTCATTACTTTTACATAACATGGCTCTATTGATGCAACCTGATGTGACATGTCACACTGCAGTGTCAGCTACAAACTTTGACTAAAAAGTTTTCTTTATCCTCAAAATTGCTACCTCTAGCTTGATATTGTAACACATAAGAAATTACTAGCAATATTCCCTTATTTCCACAAGTAAATAATTTAAATTAAGACTTTACCACCATGTGTGTATATTAACACTGATTAATTCCCCAGAGTATTTGTGTAAACTACCTGCAGTCAAAAGAGGTAGTTGCTAGAGTATTGTACAACTGGCACATCTTTATTCAGAACATCCAGAGGTTCCTGGGTCAACAGCTTCCTATTTATTCAAATTTATATTGACTAGCTTCAGAAGGCAAAGCTGACAAAATGATTAATTAGACTTTATAACTCATTGGCAGCCTGCAGTTTAATAAAATTAGTAGAGCTTAAGTTCATCTTTAAATACCATGACGGTTTTAATTTAAAAAATGTCAAATTACATTTTTCAGTCCATGCAAAATACGAGATGACTTATTCCAAATTTACATCAAAACAAAGAAAAACTAAGCAGGATACCATATTTAATATAGGATTTTATGATGATTGAAATGTTAAGAGAACTGCTCCACTTCTATATTCATCTACAAAAGCAGTACCTCTTGTACAGACACTATATTCACTCTGAGCACAGAGATGCTTGCAATTACAGAGCTGGCACACGATTTTTTGTGATCCATTATTATTTTCATTTTATTTGTGGAAAGGTTTGTATGACACAACAGGGTAGATAATTACATGAGAGTACGACACACAGAGGCTTGTTTCATGTGTCAGGTCTTTCTTATAAACTGATTAAAAATTAAATGCAGATTCTGACAAGCCTTAATGCTTAAATCATGAAAAATTAGCTAAAACTTGGACTGAATGAAGAGAGCATAATTGTTTTTCCTCTTTTGACATCTTGATCTCCATTTGCTACTACTATTTACATGGCCTGAATAATGGGAAGACAGTCACAATTACCATTCAAAAGGGTTTTTAATGCACAAGTCCCCATAAGGCTTATAATGTCTAGCTGTACATTGCAGCAAGAATAAGTCCTGAAAGAGAATAGGAGAAAATCCAGAACTAAATTATAGTTTGTCCCCAGCCACGGAAAACAAGTAATTTTAATTATACATGGCCTTTTAAGAAATACCCTCATCCAATTGAAAAAGCCTTAACAATGATGCCATTTTGTTTAGGTATCCGAGTAGCAATTCAGTCCTTTCAAAGTTAGCCTACACGTACAGATTTCCGAATAGGAGCTATTGTCTGCTGAGTTCCTCAGAAACCCTTCAAGTTTTACTACCAAAAGTTCAATAAAACTAAACTTTATGTGATTTGAGGAGCAAAGTTCGATTCCTTCAGTACTAAGTGCACATCTGCAGTCGCAGTAGTTCTTCCCATTTACTGTCAGATAAGCATGCAACTCATTTTTATCATCTAAATTGGTGCAAACTGTTCAGTATAGCTGAAAGTAGCTAAACATTCAGCTGGGAACACACATGCTTGTTCTTTGTGTGCTCCTAACGTCGCGTCGACCTTTATGCCTCTTTAGGGAAACATATCTGTTTTACATCCTGACCTTTACATATTCCTTCAAGAGGGAACATTTAAAGGTATAATGATCCAGAAGTAATGCAAAACATTAAAAATTGCAATAGCTACTGTGATCCTTATGTTCGGGCATTTCCTCAAGTCCTACAAAGGAATTACAGAAATACAGCTGTGTCTCAGAAGTGACCTACAGACCTGTATGTAACTTCATTGATACAAATACAAGCAATCATTCAACCTTCATGCTCTTTTTACACAAGTTGAATATTAACCATAACTTGGCACTAATTCTGAGCTTATGCCAAAGTGCTTTTCATCAGAGACACTACAGTTTAGCAAAATGTAACGTAGTCAATGTAAGATGATTTAAAAAAATAGACATAGTAGATTTAAACTAAACGCTAAACTGCACTTCAATACCTCATGAAAAAGGGCCTAAATGTTATTTTTTGCATATCCATCCTACAACAAAATTTTCTAGAACATGTGAATAGTAACATTTGCATTTTTATTGTTGTTTTCTTAAAGCTAGGAAAATACTGTTGATAGAAGATTGAACATTTCTCATTAATATTTGCCTTCTATTGAAAAAGGTTAATGAGAAGAAGTCACTTTCACTCGATAGAGAGGACACGTGAGTATGTTTAGGGGGTGAGACTGAATGATACAAACAGCCACAACTTTCCTCCAGTCCAAAATTGTTAGTGCTTTCAACCCATGGAAGTTAAAATCAGTTGGGCCTTTTAGCATATCGGCTGCCAACAGGAACATAGGTAGAGGTAATGAAATAGCAGTGATGTAGCCTTCTTCTCAAGTGGGAATACTCGAATATCGTTTTATGCGAATGTTAAGGAAACCTTACTCTCCTGTGATATTTGCTATGATAAACAAGGAGAAGAGAAAAATTGGGAACTTCAGGTTGGTTCAGTGACAAGAACTAGAAGAGAAGGAGTTGCATGCAGATAAACAAGTGTTTCAGTGGCATCTGAGCCACAAATAATACTTGTCAATACGTGTTAGAGAAAGGATTGCTTTAGAATAATGCTTTTCTCCGTTCAGAAAAAAAACTGAATAAATATGTAATATGTTTCAGGAGAAACAATAAGCCTACTAGCCTTTAATTCCCTCTATTATCTGATTTTTAATAAGTCTTTCTAGGACTGTGTTTTGAATATAATTGGAGTTAGATGTCCCCAGAAAAAAAAAAAATCATAACTCCCTAAGCAGTACTTGAAAACCCCCTAACTCCGGGTTGGGTTGCAGTACATCCCTGGTGAAGAACACAATGTACAACTAAACTACTCTAATTCCACAACTAAAGTTAGCAGCTGTATATGTTCACAACCTGAGACATACATATATGTGAAACAGTAGGAGAACTATTGCCAAGATAAAATTACGTTGACCTAAAAATTAGCACATTTGGACTTCTGCACAATTTATATTCTTTTCTGATCTAGGAGAATTGGAAATCTCTCTAAATGTTTTGAACTCTGTTTCGAGATACTGACAAAAAAAGACACACTAAAAAGACATACACTGTTGCAGGGTTCAGTTTCAGGTACATGACTTTTTCCATAAAGCTGACAAAATTTTCTTCCCTCTTCAGGAAATGGAAAGCATATTCTACAGAGACAAAATGAAAGAAGTAGAGTGATTGCAAAGCAGAGTGTTTCTGATGGCTCACTTAAGGGCTAGTAGGAAATGGCCGGCGTATGTAGGCAGCCCTTTGTCTATCTGGGGCTTCTCCAAAAACAATATTGACAATATTGAAGCTGGAACCCTATGAGACTAAATTAAATCAAGCAGAAATTTGCAAGTTTTGTTTTGATCACAGAATACAGTAGGTCAAAAGAAGGAGTGAGGGGGGTGGAAAAGGGAGCATGGGCAGACTTGACCTGTTAGCAGTGAAATATTTGTGTGTGTGTGTGTGTGTGTGTGTGTGTGTATATATATATATATTTTTTTTTTTTTCCCCTCTATAAAACGCCAGTAGACAGGTCTGATGGTTCTTCAGGAAGAGGTAATTTTCCACTTAAATGCATATGCATATTAACTTGTGTAGTACTGTGCAAATGAAGAAGGCAATCTATAAGGCATTTGATGTAAGCATACTGAATGAGATTCAAAAGAGCCAATTCAGCATATACGGTATACATGACTGATCATAGAACGATAATGAATAACAATATCCCTTTGATGTTAATTAGTTGCACTTGATAAGACAATGCTAAGTGGCTTTACAACATTCAAGCAAGAAAAATCAAAACCTCAATGAGACTTTCAGACTGCTAAAACCAGTGGGGATTAAAAACAAAACAATCCCACAAAGTAATAACCCTACAGCATTACCAAGAAATCTGCGATTTGTAGATTATTCTGTCAAGATTCCCTCTCGGATCTCCTTCTAGCTAAGGACATCTCTCACATTACAGGCCATTGCCTGTAAACTCAACTTTGCTCTTGGTACCTAGCAGACTGCCTTGGCCAATTTCCTGTTTGGATGAATTTCTATCTTCCAGTTCTCTCCTCCATTTTTACTCCAGATCTTGAAGAAAGTTAAAAAACTACAGAGAGAAAGCTGTAGTGATGTAGTATAAACTCGTACTTAGTAGCACTGACAAATCCTCGAATGCGCCAACAGCTTCTTGTAGAAAGGTCATACAGCAGAGCATCCTGAAGCAGCTTGATCTTCAGGTCTGCTGGAGGGCTTCCATTCTTCTGCTAAAACGAGCAGACCATTACATCTACGAGAAAGTAGTAGGAAATTTTAATTTACTTAATAAACTAGGAAAAAAGAATAACTGTAAACCACTCTTAGTATGCTTTTGAAAGATGAACATGGCTATACTGTGAATAACAGTATTTGCAATCCCCCAAGTCCTCATGGAACACAAACAGATTTACCTAGGGGATGCTCATGATATAGTGACAGCACACGGCTCTTGAATCTTCTCTTACTGTTTCCTTACGGACTGCCATGGCCAACCAGATATCAACATTTTCAAAATAGATTTCACATACAAATTTTAAAAATCCTGAATGTTTCCGAAACTCGTGATTCCACTCACACTTGAACAACTGAGACTTCCTCCTGAGTACAGGGAGGACAGTCTGCTGAGCTACCCCTAATATTTGACGATCTTGGATAACTCACTGCTGCTACACCTTTCCTGCCTCGGCCGGTCAGTGGCATATCACAACTAAATTTTATTCATACAGAAATGGAAGAAAAAAAAAAGATTTGAAAATTTAAAAGCAACATAAGCACAAAGTAAATAAAAACCTTTCATAAATATCTTGACTACAGGATCACACTGCAAGAGCTCTAAAATACCTACGCAAAACCACAGTTTCAACCTTAGTATTATAATAAAAAAAAACACAACAAAAAAAGAGTCCTTAATTGGGTTAATTTGATAAGTATACATATTAAATAGTAACAAAATTGTAATTATCTTCAATATAAGATGAAAAGAAATCCAAAATGAAAATTAGAAAAGGCTTTGTACCATCTATGTTTAAATTATTTCCATACAAGTCATCATTTCTATAGGGATTATGTTTGCAGCATTGAGAGGTTCAAAATATACAAAAGTGATCTTATACTTTTCCTGTTCTAAAAAAAAAAAGGGATCATGCTTTGATTTAGGTTCTTATCATCTGATAGCCTTAACTTCATTGCTGTGTAAGAAGATGGAGGAAATGATTTATTGTTGGCTGTCATTCTTTCTGGAGATGAATAATCTTCTTCCTCAGTATTAAAGTGGCTTTCAGGCAAATCAATCAACCATAGATCATGTCATAAGACTGTCTTTTGATGTTAATAAAGCATTCTGTAATAAGGACTTTTTATGTGTTGTATTTATAGACACAGAAAAACTATAATATCTTGTTTAAAAAGGTACAATATTACCTATGATATTGTTTTAAAACAGTTTAACACACATGCCAAAATTACTATAAGTTTCCTACTTCTACAGTATATC
The DNA here is from genome assembly GCF_059628265.1 of Tinamus guttatus. Classification (NCBI taxonomy): domain Eukaryota; kingdom Metazoa; phylum Chordata; class Aves; order Tinamiformes; family Tinamidae; genus Tinamus; species Tinamus guttatus. The sequence goes on along the minus strand of NW_028288821.1, from coordinate 12,269,616 downwards.
CTTTGTCAAAGAGAGCAAAAGTTTGCTAAAATATGCCTTCTCTAAGAATAAAATGATCACACTTGGATGACAGCAGTTAAGCGAATGTGCAGGCTTGATGAGTAATGAAGCATCATATAAATGAAGAAATTTCCCTCTGAAAATTAACATTCCTACAAATCGTAATGCTCCCACATCTCCTAATGATCGTCTTTTAAATTATAAGGGAGGGATTAATATGGAACATGATATACAGTTAAGTATTGCTTTAAACTGCTGCTTATTTCAATGTATATATCATAGTGTGACAACATAATGAAATGTCAGAACTGAAGAACACACAACACAGACATTTTTCCTACATTGCCTGGTCCAACTTTGGCATAAGTACAGGGTAATTTTCAGGTCAGGTATTCACAGAAGTGGGCAATTTAAATTATCTATGAATTCTTTCAAGTCACTGATAATTCATTACCTCGCTATCTCTAATAATAAGGAAAAAATGACATTTACTACAGAATTTAAATATTTAGAGGAATGACTGAATAATGACTTATCTTATGGTCATCAAATTCCGTTTTGTAATTGAACAGTGAGAGAGTAAAGAATTAGGAGTACATTAAGAGGTTTCTAACTTGCTGTGACCTACAATTCTAGCTTGTATGTATATGTCAAATACTTAGTCCTGCAAAATGATCTTTATAATATTTGTCTTGATGCTGCGGATCATGACACTCTATTATTCCTTGAATAGTGGTTGGCTACTAAAGAATAGCTGCGAATGATTCATCAAAAAATTCCTAAGCAGGTGTAATGAAGACCTGCTTTGCAGTAGTATGGGTATTGGGTAGGGGGTTTATAGATCATGTCATAAAAGCGTTAAGACATTTTCCTTGTTGGAATATAGAATTCTTCTGCATAGAACAGATGAGGAACCTGGAGCTAGCAAGACACTCCGCAAGGAAAGATGGATAAAAGAGTCTAGTACATAAGAAGCAACCATAACGAGAAGATTCTTGTAGTATAAACAAGGACCCTCATACAGTGTAAGATCAGATACTTAACGGATTGAAAAAATAACTAAATAAAAAATTGCAGGGTCAGTGAAGACAGCAGCTGTGTTTTTTAAATTCAGGAGGATGCGATTTCCTTGTCAGTAGTTCAGAGATTAACAGACTGGTGTGAACAAAATGGGAAAAGATGACAGACTGATTTGGTTTGATTTAGAATGACTGTGGAAAAAACAGCCACACTACTTGCATTTAACTTGGTATGCTGTGATTAATAAAGAGGAGAGGAAAAAAAAAGGTTAAAGACTATTCAAATTTGCTTGTCTAAGCTAAGTAATTGCTTGAATCCTTACCAATTACTACATAAGACCACAGAATATGAAATGGTCAATAAAGTATGATGAATCACTTCTAACTGCACCTAAAGCTTTAATTTCTGATTAATGTAAAGTAGCTGTTCCTACGGTACTTTTAACCTAACTGAAATAAATGGACATTGTAAAAATACTATGCAGCCCAACCTCTAAGAGCTCTTCTGAGAGCTGGTGATATAAGGACATTATGTTAGCACAATTAAGCATCCAAACCTTTGAGTTTAATGCCTTTTTATTTATTTATTAAGTAAGTGTTCCATCTTTCCTTTGCAAAACCCTTAACAGGCTAAAAAATTCATTGCAATCATTTATGTGTGATTAGTCCCTGTGTCTTTTGCTTCTCCATTTTCTTTCTAGAGATGGTAGTGGGACCAGATTCAGCAATATAGCATGTGTGAATCTGAGTTGATGAAGTCAGCTAGATTAGTTATTTGGTTATAGTGCTGAGTTATTTGCTATCTTGATGGCGCTGAATTAGATTGCTAAAGTACAACCTTTACAATCTGTCACTTTTCCAGATCTTTTAAGTGCCATTGATATCATCCTAGAAATTTCAATCACTAGAGTAGGAATAGCTTTGGAAATTATTGATGTCTATAATAAGGTAATATGTCACAGCAACAATGTCATTTTTGTATGGATTCCAGAGTCTGTAGATATTAAAGGAAATGAAATGGGAGATAAAGCAGTCAAAAAAGCTTTGCAAAATAATTCAGAAGTCATTGATTTAAAAGAGAATTTGGTCAGTCAACAAACAAAAAGGCAAAGTCAAACAACTATTTCTGAGTGCTAGAGGTTAAAGAAGGGTAACTTAATTTACAATAAAAGCATTCCTTACTTCTGACCCTAGTTAGCAAAACTGCTGATAGGGCGATATTACACCCAAGAAACAGGAAGGATTTCTACCCATGTGCAGAAAGGCATGCCAAGTGTGGTATATGCTAGAATGCTTTTTCCTAGGCATGAGGTCTTTTTCATGATTACAATTCTCATCCAAGACTGCTTTAAAGTAAACTTATTATAGCATCCAAAATACATCGTACACTGAACAGCACTACACAGAATTTAAGAAATTAAGTATTTGTAGAGCTAGACACATGCTCTCCTACTGGAAAAACTGGTATTAAATGTAGACACAGGAGATCCAAAAAGAAAAAAAAAATCAAGTACTAAATAGTACTTTGCAACTTGTAATTATTGAAATTAAAACCACCTATTATGTTATATTTCTGTATTTTTTGCAACCGGTGCATAAGCAAAACGCTAGTACCACACAGTCTGTAACATATCCCTTATTTAATTACATTATTATTGAATTTTACTTTAAGTTACTGAAAGAGATAAATAGAAGGCTGACCAAAATATTAACATTCAATGATTAGGGGAAACAACATTGTCACTAAAATATCTTTAAATACTTAGAAAAGTAAACCATATCAATATACCTTGAATATTATCTATACATAAATTCATGTACTATAAAGTTTGCAGTAATTTAAAAATACTAGCCTATTATATGTAGAGCCACATTTTTTTCCACAGGACATATTCATCTCAATAAAAGTTCATATCCATTACATATTAATTTAATAATAGGTATAGAATCAAGAAACAATAGAAGCTACATTGACATTCATGCACTTATTCCCCACCTTCATCTTACAGTATTATTAGCGTTTATTTTTATAAAGCTCTTTATGAGCAGTATTCCTGTGTGTACAACAGCTAAGAGTGGGACATTAATCCCAGGCATCAGGATAATTGTTCAATATTTTTGGCTATTATTGCAAATTGATATGTAAACATAAACACCCCAGTCAATCCTCTGGCACTTAATGAAAATCAATATGAAGATATATAGAAATCTAAAGCTGGTGCAATCTAGATTTTTAGAAGTTCCTGTTGATGTCAATTTAAATGTCTCCCGCTCTGAGATATATTAATTGGGCTTAGTACATGCAACCAGTACACTGAAACATGGAGCACCCAGCACAACGCTACTGTCCACTCTGGCTTTGCTGATGCACAAATGCAACATATTTGAAAGGGACCCCCTTGTGGGTGGCTGTGGGTGTAGTATATACACTGCAGAAGAGAAGGGAGTGGGAAAGAGAGTATATAGGGTATATATGGTCTTTGGCAGATCAAGTCATGACCAGCATACCGCTCTCCCTACTCTATAAAGGGTCAAGAATTTAAGGAATAAAGACTGGCACCTTGAGTTATGTTTAATACCATCAATAGAAATTGGGATGTGAAAAGCTGAGATTGCAGGAGATAGTAGACAGTTTCACCAAGACAAATACACAGACTGCAGTGGAAACAACAAAATTACACTCGGTTCCAGTCTATAGTAAGGATCAAACAATAAAAAAAACTGTCTGACCCAGTATTTCCACTTCAAAAAAGAGAGATAGGTGAACATTCTAGCTGAACACCAGTTTTTAGGCTGAGACAGGATTTTTTACTTCTATGGCAAAACAAGCCATTTGAATGACCTCATCTGTTACATCCCAGAAAAATGGTTAAGAGTTTTTTCTTTTCAATCAAATCGCATAAAATCAAGCACTGTCTTTGCCCTTGACACATCCAAAGATGATCTATTTCAATAAATTACTCCAAACCATTACAGGTATGTATTATAATTACTGTCCATCCTTGTCTCTTGAAATGATGTTATCCACCCCTATGTCCCTGTCCTGTGAGGCTGAAAAAATTATTCTCCCCAAATACAGAAAGGGATGTATTAGTCAAAAGCCAATTTCACATCCTTCATTAGTGGCAGGTTCACTGAGGTCTAATAAAAATGGAGAGTGCCAGCACACCAAGAGATGGGATGTTGACAGCAGGGTGGTGACAGGTTAGTGACAGCAGCGGGAAGGTGAAGGGTTCAGCACACCCACAGCAAAGAAGGACAGATTCTCTTTCTGGATGAGACCCAATTTCACAGCAAACCACAAACCACCTCTGACCACAAACAAACCACCCCTGAGCAACTGCTCCCTTTGGACAGGGAGGAGCGAGGAGGTGATGTGATGCTGTGGGAATCTCTGACATCCTGCAGGTTTCCCGTAGGAATAAGCCAGTATGAGCTGCAATCCTGGGTGCATTTATATTTAACCCTGAACCACGGCCCCACAGCTTTGGCAAGGAAAGCACAAGTTTGTGCAACTCAAACAGTCATGGAAATACAGAAATAGCCTTAGGCACTCACAGGAACAAGACCCAATTCAGATCTTTCAAAATACCAGATCTACACAAAATTTACACAGTTTCCTATACACAAAAGCAGGAAAAAAAAAAAAAAAAAAAAAAAGGAAAATCCAAGCAGAGTACTGTACAAATCAGAATATTGTACAATCACCTTTTTTAAAAAAGTAAAAAAAAAACCCGCAAGGGCCACAAGGGAAAATTTGAAAATATTTTAGCACCCTCTAGTGGTTTCACGTAAGATGGACAAGAATAGAAAGAGTTTAAAAGATTTGCAAGTGTATTTCATCAACAACTGAGGAGTAATTCTTAGAAAACCTGCATTTTTTTTTACCGTGCTGAATGGTATCAAGAGGCATATGGAAATATGAAGAGAAAGGCACACTAAATTGATTCTCCTAGAGGACATATCAGTCCATTTGAACTGGTTCAGTTATTCCACATCAGTGTATCTGACATCAAGGCATTTCTATCCGTACCAATACTGCAGCCTCATGCCAATTCTCAGCCATAAGGCTCCACAGAAACATCTTTCTAATTCGATAACAACTGAAACACCGGCTGACCTTGCCAAATGCTTTCCATAAACTTACCACACTATTTATTTAGCGAACCTTTTAGAGTTTTGAATGTGTCCCCCCCAGAAACCAGAGGAATCAAACCCCAAGCACACCAGTACCTCCCAGCTCTACTTTTCAGATATATCAAACGCAACACAAAAGTAAAATAAAAACTTCCATCGCCCCCAAATTCACTGTTATTAATGGCTTATAAAATTGTGATCCAAAGTATCCATACCACCTTCAACCCAGGCTGTGAAACGGACAAACAACAAGTCCATACTGCTCCGAGAAAGTCCAGGCTGGTTTTCTTGCTCAAATGCCCCTGCTTTGGGAGCTATTCCACTATAATTCCCCTTCTGCTGAGACTGACTACAAACCTGCTCCTCCCTCCCACTGATAAACGTTTCCTCTCAATCACAGTAAACCCTGTCTGTCGGCTGCTCACTTCCTCACAGGAGATCATGGTGTATTTTGTAATGAACTGTACTTTTGCATAAAGTTTTCTTACATTTTTAAAATTAAAAAGAAAGAGTAAACACACACACACAAGGAAAAACATAAACAAAAAAAGTCTCTGAGATAATGCATCTGTATTGAGGAGCACATCAGGTATCAGGACATACCTGATACCTAAATTCCCATTACTTTTAGGTAATGTTCAGTCAAGGTTTACCCTGTAAGGGCAGTGCTACCCAGTATAACCAAACAGTGCTGAGGAATCTCCCTGCATCACCTGAACTGCAAAACATCTGAAAGACACATTTTAACGAGCATAAAGCAGTTTTCATGATCCAGCTCTGCATGTGAACTTCTAGGAGATTTAACAGAACAGCCATTCTGTTTCTGCTATACAATTTATTGCAGCTTCTTTCCAATACATTCCTACCATTCTGGCAAATATGGGAACAGACAACTTGATGCTGACATTTACATAAGCCTCAAACGGCAGGAACTGAATACTTGAAACAGAGATCTGCGCTTTCCTGGTGGAAGCTCTGAGGCAAAGTAGTAAGTTTGTTTCCTAAATATTTTTTCCCCCTCAATCAAGAAGAAAATTATAGTCTATCAGTAGCAATTAGTGTTTACCCTAAATGCCTACTATATTTTTTTGATGGTTAGGTTTAAAACCAACTTCAGAAGCACCTCTCCTCATTGAAATCATAGGCCAGTGAAGAGCTGAGAAGTGCTATGTTTTCGTTCCTTTTACATATTTATGATATGAAATTTAATCAGAAATATAATCAGAAAATAGCTCTTATGAAAAATATTTATATTTACAACAGGTCTCATATATATGCTTTCACAAAAGAAAAGGCAGAAAAATCCATTACTTAAAAAACACCATCGTTTTCTCATTTTCTTCAGACATTGTAGACATTAGACATCATATATCATTAATCATGAAAATATAATTAGAAAAAGCAAAAGCATCTTTTTCTTTGTAAACTAATTTCTAAAATACTGGGAAGACAGCTGCATAAACTATGTAATGAATATTTATTTGCATCATTATGGAAAGATGCTATATTGCTAATAGTGCATTTATATTTGACAAGAAACCTAACTCCCCAAATCCCTGTGCAATGAGTTATCAAATAATCCAGCAGGGGGACCCCCTAAGTTAAAAATTAAAACCTTGAATCCCTCCCCAGCCCTTGCTCAAGTGGTCGCATAATTCCAAGTTAAGCAAGTAGCCTCAGAGTCTTTAGTAAGAACACATAAAGAATATGGGTATTTATGAAGTAAGAAACAGAGCATGTTTCCTATGTGCATAAAGCATCATGAATTTTCTGTGTTAATGTATCTCAAAAAAATCTGTAGTTGTTTCACTGTCTAATATTTAACGCTTAAGAATCCCATTCGACTACGTGTTACTTGGGCAGCCTGTCCCCCCATGTTGCAAAATAAATGTGTCTGTAATTTGAGGAGAAATCTTATTAAGGAATATATCTTTTCTGAGAGTTGCTAAGGCTGCTCACCAATCAAGTGTATAAGCAATTAATTTGACACTGCATGGGAAGTCATTATTTTACGACTGTCTGTTTCTGTTTTTATTGATAGTTTCTGTGAATGCCCAGAATACCATTTCTATCTATTCATAAACTCAAAAAACTTCAAAACCAGTGCTAAGCCTATGCTTCAGGGAACATTTACTCTAAAAAAAAAAAAAAAAAAAAAAAAAAAAAAAAAAAAGTTTGTCCACTGTGAAATTCTAATTCAGACTTGGGAAAGATAGCTTATTGTAGATATTCTCAGTGACAATGCTCAAAATTGGTTATTACATGTAAAAAGTACTTACAATGCAAGCCACAATCACATTACTGTACTGCATCGGGACTGCAAATTAAATCAACTTCCATCCACTACAAATTTAACCATATTCTCTTTCTTTGATATGTACTAATGACACTCAGTGATGAGCTCGATAGAAGAAAATGGCTTTGGGGAAAAGCATTTTGTTTGGTAATTGCTATCAGTGTTTCATGAATTAGGTTATTTACATATAAAAGGTAGCCGGCAATCAGCAAAATCCTTACCTTTAAGGATATGCCTTTCTAATTAATAGACATAATCCACAGTCTAGCAACTTTTTTGTGTGTGTGTGATTAGACAGGAAATAGCAGATTTATCTTGGATTCTGTTTGTTAATGAGGATATATAAAGACCTGTTTTCCTGAGTCTAACAACATTAATAATACCAATAAAAGAAAAAAGCCACTTGCACACAACCCTAACACTTTCACTGAGCATTTTGTCTACAAAAACCTAACCTCCTTCCCCTTCAGCCCTGAAGCTTCTTATCTTTCACTGTCAGCTCTTACTCATTCCCTTAACTACTTGAATTCTCTTTTTTTCATACAAAGTCCCTTTAAAGTCTTCATGCCCAGAGTATTCTTACACAAGCACAGCCTTGCTATGCATCGTCAACATAAAGCAATTATTTTATTTGCATTACTTGGTCAATTTTGCTGAATATGTAAAAATTTACCTAGAGTTAATAAATCAATTGGGGAAATATTTTAATTAAGTACGACAAGATGATGGATGAGTTTATAAATGTATTAGAATAGCTTCATGGGAAATAACAAAACAGTTTGTAGATAGTTATTTTAAGACAGGACAGTATTAGATCTTTTTTCATGACATAATTTTCATCTAGTGTTTCAACAAGGGATTCCATTCAAAGACTAAAAACATTTGTTTGCTTTTCTCTATTCACCAGCTATTTTTATTTTTGATTTTCAGATTCCTCATACTTTTCTGGGTGCTCCTTTTCCAGGCAGAAAGAAATGTAATCCAGTTTTACCTACAAATACACACACAAGTTTTTTTATTTTTCGGGTAAATAATGTAGTGTTTATTTTCTGGGTAAGTGTGTTTTTCGGGTTGGTGTTTATTTTTCGGGTGTGTGATAAATATCACACTGAAAAGAGACACATGACAATGTGATTCCATTCTACTAACTTGAAACAGGGTGAGTTTTTAATCACTGTGTACTGAAAGAGAAGAGCAAAACAACTTGTATTTAAGTTTAAAAGTCTCAATAGATGACCTGAATTTTCTATGCCAAAAGCATATAGTCAGCAAAACTAGTAGAGAAACAACAGAAAAGTGTGTCTGACCACACTTGATTGCTCAACATTTGATCTTTGCAGTGATGTCCTGCCCTACGCCAAGGAAAATAAACGACAGATCTCATTTACTAACAAGATAGCTTTCAAATGATTGGGAATTTCTTCCTCCAAGTTGTCTGTACTATAAAGCTTTTTCTGCTATAAAGCATTTACACAATACATATATGCACAGGAGGAATGTTATTTTCTCTCTCTCATCAGCAGGTGGCTTCCTTTCTCATGCTAAAAGTTCAAGAGCTCAGTCCTACCACGTACCACATATTTACACACAGGGCACGCCTATATATACATGCCTAATATAGTATTTCCAGCAAATATAAAATTTAAAAAAAAGTATAATCTCATAACATAAAACATCTATTTAAAATTCAATTCCAACTCCTTTTATATAGATTGTGTAATACATAGTAAACCTATTGTTGCAAGATGGATAAACAGAGTTTTCAAACTTGAGGACAGAATCAAGAAACAAAGTAATTTTTCCAGTCTACTCAGTAAAGCTCTTGCTGGTATGGCTAGGGATACTGCATTCCACAGGCAATACAGAGTAAGTGGAGAGACAATGGCAGACAACAGTGACACTGATGAGGGCCTAAAATATATGAAGGAATTGCATGCAATAATTTTTTTTTTAAAGTTAATGTATGTTTCACGCTCAAAACACTTTAGAGAGAAAAAAAATGATAGTATTCAAATTGAAGTTATTTTCAATGGTATTTCTTGAAAAAAAAGCACATAATTTAAACAGCAGTAAGTTTTCCTCAATTTCAACTAGTGGCTTACATGCCATTCACTTAATTTAAGATCAATAAAACAATGGGTATATAGCCTTGATATTCAAAAATGACATTTCTCATTTGTTTTTGAAGCATATAAAACAAACAAAAATCAATATCTTTCAAGACTTGAATAGAAAATACAGTAAGTACATGCATGCTTACATGCAGTAAGTACAGCATGCTTATATGGGTATATAGAATTGATTACAGAATCTTTCAAGGTAATTTGGTAAGATTTAAAAATAATACTTGGTATTCGAAAAGTGCAACTGGTATCCAGCAGGTAATACAGCAGGGGTCCTGGGGCTCAGGTGTGGCCTCCCCAGACCTCCGTGTGTTGGGGAGGTCCTAGGGGTTTTCAAGCCCTTTTCAATCCCAGGGCCTCTGTGCGCATGGGACAGGGGGCCCTATGGGATTTTGTGCAACCTCTCTGGGCCTCTGTGTGCAGTGGGCAGGGGGTCCCTACAGCCTTTCGTGTGGCCTCAAAGGGCCTCCACCTGCACTGGGACAGGGAAGCCCTATGGGCTTTTACGCGTCCTCCCAGGGCCTCTGGGCGCGCTGGAACTGGGGGGGCCCTATTGGCTTTCGTGCAGCTTCCCGGGGCCTCCGGGCGCGCTGGGCTGGGGGACCCATACGGGATTTTGTGTGGCCTTTCAGGGCATCAGCGTGCACATGGCTGGGAGGGCCCGAGGGCTTTTGCGCAGCTTCCAAGGGCCTCTGTGCACACAGGGCCGGGGGGTCCTATGGGTTTCGTGCAGCCTCTTCGGGCCTCCATGGCAAATGGTCTAGGGCTGACAACAGGCTTTCACACAGCCTCGCGGGACTGCCGTGCGCCCTGGGCTGGGGAGGCCCCACGGGCTTTTGTGCAGCTCTCGGGGCCTCTGTACGCACTGGGACCGGGCGTCCTACGGGCCGTCGTGCGGCCTCCTGGGGTCTCCGTGCGCTCTGGGACCAGGCGGCCCTGTCGGCTCTCGTGCAGCCTCCCTGCACGCTGCTCACTGTGCAAGCAGTTACCACAAGAGTTGTGGAGAATGTGTGTCAGTATAATACCCAAAATACCTTCTATAGGATGTAATTCTACTATTGTAATTTAAGTACAAAACATAACCCTAGACTGGGTTTAAAGGGATGTACTTGGCATTTTCTCTGTAGGCAAGAATGATGAAATTTTCAAAAAGATTTACTACTATATCCAACATATCTAAGAGCAAGATGAGCACTCATCTGGAGCCAAACTGTCAGAAGAGTTGTCAGCAGGACAGAAAATCAGGAAAAGAAAAGGTGTTAGTCTGAAGGTATAACATATATATATTATATATAGTATGTATATATATATAAACCTTTTCAAGGTAGGACTTTGCAGTGAATTTTATGCATATTCAAGATCTACCTTAATGTTATTCATAAAGTATGTTTTCAAGACAAATTTAAAGTAATTTTTGTGTATCATCTTAGAAAGCAACATTTGCTACACTGTTTTGTACCAATTACTTTAACATATATTTTACTTCAAAGTTCATTCTAATATGAATATTGCTCACTTGCAAATTTTATTTTTAAACTAGAACTCTAATGAATTGTTAGCTGCCATGGAAATGTACACATGGAATAAATTTTAAATGTTGTAGGAATAAAAACAGTATGAAGCACAGAGAACAATGAGCCTAAAGAAAAAATGATACAGCAGACTGCAAGTGGTAGCATGTCATTGAATATGTTATTTTATAAAATAAATGAAAGTTGTTCAACTTGACTAGAAGCCACCTTAATGTTTTCTCTGTTCTGCTGCGATAATAATTGCCTATCAATGCCCCAACCTAAAATACTTATTATACTGTATGCTTAATCTTCCTCCTCAAAGGGTATTTTTAGCTTACAAGCCTTAAATAAGCTTGGATAAATTACTGTATAATGTGATGATGGCAAAATCTGGCCTACACTTTTCATCTTAATTACTATGAATTCTGAGATCAGGTACGTTTTATCGCTAATTTATCTCAGGCTATTTCTGCCAGCTGTTTTGGGGCACACTTTCACCTGATTCAGATGCAGTGAGAGTAATGACCACTGACCCCAGGACCAGTACTAGGAGCCACCAGGGCTGATGTTCTCACAAACCAAGCCCACAGCAGGGACACACTCAGGAAGCCAGAGCCCCTCCATACATGGCCAGACCACACACTTATCTACAGGAAGCCAATGGAGCCCAACACAGTAGTTCCGTAACGCTGTAGTACTCTGGTCACTTTATACTGACCCCTCCTCACAACTGTCACATACTAATCCCGACAGATCTTTTCCCCTCCTTATTTTATTTATATATACACACACACGCACAATATTTACATTTTTTAAAATTCTTCGTGATCACTGTTGGCTCCCCTCTTAATATATATTATATATATATATATATATATATATATTCTTTACATTTAAAAAAAGAAAGATGAAGGATGTGTTTAATAAGACAGACAACGTAGCCAGCCGTGTTGATTTCTAGCAGTTTCTCGGGCTGCGCATTAGTTTTAAAAGACAAAAAGGAAAGAAAGACGACTGATCTCTCTAGGCTTTTGGATGCGATTTTAGGAAAAACAAAAGTTCAAATAAGCTTTTTTAGTCCACCTGTTTGTCTAATAATGATAATTCAAACTCAGCTATCTGGTGCCCCAAGTTTTATTGTTTTATTTTGGTTAGGTACATTTTTTTTTTAAACAAAAAGCAGGAACGAAATCCAAAGCTCTGCTACATTTCTCTGTCTCTGAAAAGTAAATTTTTATTTACCTGGCACACCACTAGTTCAGCCTTTAAGTCAATAGTTATGAAAAGTATCATCATATTCTGAGAGAGTAAATTCCTCATGATGCTAGTGCTAAAAGTTACACAAATTAAGTAGAACTTACAAAGTCAAAACTAGTTCAGTAAATTTTACCATATTTTCTTGGAATATGTTGTCAACCAAACTGAAAACACTCAACAAAAATAAGTAGAATTTTGCTTCTGATGGCATCCCATTTTAACATTTTCCAATTTAAGCTCTTCTGTTGTTAGAGCCAAAATTGCCACTGATTTTTAGTTTAGTATTATAAAATTAGTTAAATGGTGAATATTTCCTGCACAAAAAACTCCCCCAGGAACTGAATGCAGGACATGTTCACAACCTGTGCTACAAGATCTCTTTTACTTCATGCTTGCAGCCTGCCAGTACTACTTCATCTAAGGAGGTCCTGAAACTTCAAAGCCTTCCACAGAAGTTTACCTCATTCTCTAAGGACCTTTATTTATTACAGCTCTTATTTCTGAAATAGGTTTTTTTTTTTTTTTTCTTTTTCTTTTTCTTTTTTTTTTAAGCTACAATACCTCCCCCTTTCACCTTATCTGTCTCTGAATAGGTAGGTAACAATTTTTAGGACAATTCTTGAAATAATCATATTCTATATTGAAAATTTCCTGCAACTCTGCATGACAAAAGCAGTGGCAGCCACAGGCATGACAGAATCTTGAGGCTACATGTTGATGGTAGAAAGCAAAGACCTCAGGAAATGATCCTTGGCAAAGGCGTTGTTTAATGTAGGTGCTGAAGGAAGTTCAACGGAAAACATTTCTCAGAAATTTCCGTCCAGATAGGAAGATAATGCTGCTTTAGGGAAAAATGCAAATACTACGCAGCAGACCAAGGGCAAAGGAAATAGGAAATGGGCTAGAGAGTTCTCTGAAATAACCTGTCACTGAGATGTGAGAAAACATGCTTGTGTGTTAGCAATTCTTTTATTTTAAAGCCTCCCACAACTCAGGACCTTTTTCCAGCATCGTGCCATTATCTGTAAGTTGGCTACTTCCAGTTCAAACTTCTTAAAGGTAGGCTACAAAGCTTAATTCTGATTTATCATTTGCATGTTTATTGATTGAGCCTTTGGGCTCAAACTCATAGGAAAATTTATCAAGGAAACAAAACGTCTTAGAAATGCTGCAACAGTTGACGTGCTGCTTTGTTGCAGAGCGCAGAGAAACACCAGGGATTCGGTCAGAACCTTGTAGGAGCCTCTCAGGAGGCGAGAGGAGCCCTCTGCAACGGGTGTCACTTGTGAGCCTGCTGCAGGTAGGACAAGGGGTGGAGCAGTCCTTTTGGTGGCAGGTATACACAGGAGGAAACATGCACTCCTCACAGAGAGCACTATATCTGCATGTGGGTAGAGGAAAAGATTCTGCTTGGAACATTTTTAACCTTGAAATACTTGATTATACTGGCATTAAATATGATGCCTTAGTTACAATTTCGTATTTTAAAATACCTCGCTTATGGTCAAGTTCCAAAGAAATTCATCATCATTAACAACTTAAATTACAGGTAATAAGATAGAATAGGTGCCCAGATGAGCAAATAGAAACTTTTAAAGTATAGTTATGAACCTTTATCTATTGATAGCTTAATTACAACACTGTTAGTTGAATGAATAAAAAAATCTGTCTGCCAGATGTTTTTTGGTTCTCTGCTTTGATTCAAAAATGTTTTCTCAGAAGTGAAAATGATTATTAGAAATCATAGTGTCTGCAATTAGATTTACACACTCTCTCAGACTCCAGTATCTTTGACTTCTTATTCAACAAAATAAGACTAGAATTTCATTAATGCTTTCAGTTTGACAGATGTTTCTCTGGCTTATCACTGTGGGGGAAAAAAAGAGAGGGGTTCATTACATGGAATATTCACATTGCCTAGCTCCAGATACCAATAACAGGAACATAACTCTACATAGAAAAATGAGGCTCCTCCACAGGGTGATTTAGACCAATTATATTAGGCTCAGAACTCCGAATTGCACTCAAGTGGCTCCTAAAGCTAAGCAAAGTGAATATATCCTACAATGTCTGCTATCAAAAATACAAAAAAAAAAAAAAAACAAAAGAAACAAAGAAAAAAAGCAACAGAGGAAGAAGCAATACAAGATAACCAGTGGGATTGCAATCTTGCACTCTGCTGGGAGCTTGTCGTTCTATACCTGCTCTCCCTTCTTTATTATTCCCTGTTAATATCTTTTCTCTCACACTACTTTGTAGCTTAAACTACAGTAAAATTACAGTATTGAGTCTTCCTCACCATTTCCTTAATTTGTAACATAAATAAATGACTTCATCAAGAAAGATTGTACTAGAGGGCAAACGCCCATGCCTAAATGCTTAAAACATTGGCGGAACAGGCCCTCATTTATTGTACATAAACAGAGGAAGTGGGTCTTCATAAAAGTGTCTCCCCAAAAAGCAAATTAAAAGTATCCCATTTGTAAATGTTGATAAATCCAAAATGCTAAAATGTCTGTGGCTGCCGCAGAAAAATGTGACTAAGACAGTGACAAAGCCACAGAACCAAGGAGTAGCACACGTAAGAGCAAAAGCAATTTAAACCAGGCATTGTCAAAAGAAAAAATGTCAAAGAAATGATGGAAAATAGTTGGGAGATGCAATTACATCAGAAGTAAGATGATCTCAGTGGCTATTTTATTTCTTTATTTGCTTTATTTGGCAATGTTGGGAGAACTGTGAAGGGCCTCTCCATATCAAGCAGCCTCCTAAACGCGTTCCTGCCATCGCTTTCCTGTCTTTCACTAAGAGGGCTATCTAATCCTTCAGGATCTTTCCTGCTCCTGCTGAGAGTTCCTTACTGGCATTCACAGTGGGCAGGTACATGCTCCATGTGGAACCTGCAGCAGTCCTAGGCAGTCTCAACAAAGCCTGCATTAGTTCAGTTTTTCTTACAAATGTTGTGTCATTATCCATAGCAGTTCAGTATCAGCAGCAGTTCAGTTCACTATAAACTGAGTATTAACCGTATGAATATCTGATCATACAACATGCTGATCTGGTTCCTCTCTGGATATCTCAAACAGATATCAAGCGGGGTCCCTGAAGACCTCCTCTCACTTGACGTTATCTTTTATGATGAAGAGCCATTATTTTCAAACACTGAAGGCAGTCAACTTGTAATATTGATCCATGAAAGAAAATGTCAAGACAAGAAGAAAAAAAAAAAAAAGATTTTTTTAGCCTCTGATACTAAACATTATCAAGATTCACCTCTATCCTATAGGTAGCAGTGCAAACATTAGGGGAAGGTTTAGAATTTAGACATCCTCCTCATAATTGGGCATCTTTTCTTTGGAAAGGAGCCTGCGCCAGAAGAACTTTTTGATTTTTTTTCTCTTATTTACAAATGATAGCTTGTAGAAGCAATTTTACTTGGAAGGAAGGAAAACAACATAAAACAAGCATTCCCTGAGTCATAAGAGCCATTTTCTCCGCATGCATCAGGAAGCAAATGTACAGGAAGCAAACACTCCATGCGGAGCTCTGGGCAAGTCCTGGGTCCCGGATGCATGTCCTGGCTGGAGCTCACAAGTGGGTAAAAGGGGGCACTGTTAAAAGCCCTGCCATGCTGAACCTGCCCCTTGAGCACACTGGAGGAACCTCTGGAGTACGGGGGTTCTGGCTTACTTCCCATCCGTTCTTTGGAAGGAAACCGGAACGCAGAGCACAGCACGGTTTGCTGCCGCGTAGAGCAGGATGAGTCAAGACGTGCTTGGAGAGCAGCGCAAGGAGTACTTCAGAAAGCGCTCTAGAGTGTGGAATTACGTGATGCCAGATCAGTAGATTAAAACAATGCTGAAATAGTCTATACACTGAACTTTTCTTTTAATAGATAACTCAAAAGACTTAGGGGGAGTGGGATTAAAAGTGGTAAAAGGGAAGGGAAGACAAGAGAGAGACAGAAGGAGAAGATACATGAGCAGAATAACCCATTACCTTCAAGATGACATTCGTATATGTGTGTTTGGATAATTCTGTCTTTTTTTAATCCACTGGGTATCTTAACATTATGTAGGCAGCGATGACGGCTAACTATTCAAATGCCTGTGTAAAGTGAGATCCTGGATTCAGATAAGTTTCTCAAGTAGAGTTGTTCACATAAAAATAACCACCGCCTTGCTGCCAGTGTCAATATAACACACTGTTCTTGCCTGAAGCTCTTATGCAATAGAGCTTTGGATCAGCTTTGGGGAATAAGTTTGGTAGCACCAGGGAATGAAGTCTGTAATCCTCCACCTCTTCCTTATCACACAGATAAAATCGACTCCAAACCTTAGTTAAGAACTACCAGTCTGGTACTTTATTTTTAAAGTGTTTGTTAGCCCTACTGTCAATTACTGCTAGATATACGAACTCCTGAAAAAGGGTATTTTTTGCTATCAGGTTGAAAATTTAGCAAGAGTTCTATTCATTTTGTCTAAATCTGTACAATTTCAGACTGTGACAAGAACATGTCACCTTTATCCACACCTAGAGCTTTACTGAGAAAAAGTAACATACAATAATAAAATTAACAACACCCCGCACAAAACAAGGCGATATAGTATCTCCAGTACCACTTGCTGCAAACACTTACCACATCTAATAACACTTATGCATTTGTATAAGCATACTCTGAGGTATGAGGAAAGAAAAAAAGAACCGAGTAACTCATGTATAACTCTTGGGAAATCAATCATTTCCCACATGCACACTGCCTGCTGACACTAGGTTCCTTAACACTGTTCTGAAAGGTGATGAGACATATGTTATTTGATTTACACCAATATGGAGTTAAATATACTCTCCACAAATATAAAAGGTCAAAATACACATTGATGACAGGATGCGAAATGGAATTGAATACACAGATGTCCATTTTATAGAACAAGAAACAAAGTTACTAGGGAAGTAACTATAGAGAAGCTACTATAGGGAAGACTAAAATAATCTGCATATAAAATATACAAATGTGATATACATATATTATGAAATTCCCAATTAATTTCCTTCTACGATATGTTGCTATCCTATATTAGTGCTAAATAAAACTAACTCATTAAATATACTTCATAGTTGCCCCATAATCATATATCTAAAATATTATAAAACTACTAGTTGGTGCTATATTGTCCTGCTATCACACAACTTTTAAATGTTGGATCAAACTGTGAAATACCTGCTTTGCACAGTTTGGCAGTACCTACTTTGCCATTAAATATTCAACTCTGTATTACCCTGGAGCAACTATGAGCTAAGCAGATATATTCAAAAATTATTTAGACCAAGTAAGTCTTCATAAAAAGATGAAATAGAGTTTAATTTTTTTCTTCAGTACAAGTATAATTAAAGTCTTCAGTACAATTTAAAAATCCAGAGTTCAAAGTACACAAGACATTTCAATATTTGGCTCAGAAAAAAAATTCTCTTAACAAAATGGGAAATCTTTACATAAAAACCTGCTTACTATGTGATAGATAATTATCTTGTCACATAATAAAAACAGTGTCAGTTTTGTTCCATAAACTGAAGATAAACTGAAATAAGAACATCCCTTGGAGGAGGCTCTCCCTCCCTCACCGCATACCTGGATTTTCAGACAGAACAGACCCCCAGTTTACCCCACAGCCTGAATTGTAAATAGCCAGAAGGGCAAATCAGCTCCATCAATGTCTGTATGTCAGATTATATCTAAAACCAGACCCAAGTGCATGGTGATTTGTATAACATAATCTAGATCAGGGTCACTGAACAAGGTCAATGAGATGGAAAAACCTGCATCCTTCTCACTTCCCCTTACCACATAATACCGGTACCGCTGTTAGAGGAATAGATATTCCACCAACACTTCCTCGCTTTCATCCTGTGTGCAATTGCTGAGGCAACATGGCCCCTTCTCTCAAACATGATGAAGTTCACCGCAAATAACCTTGTGCTATAAATCATTTTTAAAAATATGCACCAAAACAAAAAGGGGAAAAGTTCGGTACCTTAAAGCAAGCAGATCACTTAGTGTGTTGTGTACTTAGGAATTCCTTCAGTTTCGTCAAAACTATCTGAACTGAGACAAGCTTTACTTAGGAATTCTGCAGCTTCATTTGAAAACATCCAGTTCCTGACGCAGTAAAATGAACATTATTCTGCTGGTGAGTGAAGTGCTAAAAGAATCTGCAATAATTAGTCTGCAAAAGGAATCAAACAAAGGTCTACTTTGAAATAACACTTTGAAATAACTCAGTCATTTAAGAATTCTATAAACTTTTCTCGCCCCTTAAACACATCTCAGTGAGGCTTCCTTTAAATATATTTCGTTCGAAGCAGCATTTCCCAGAGAAGAAATAATTATATTTCTTTCATCTGTTTTGTTTATCTGAGGGACCAGTAGGGTTGTTATTGCATTGTAATGGCAAAGGATCCAGCTTAGAGCTCTTACTACTTGAAAACAAGGTATTTTAGCATCTTTGTGAAAGGAGATGCAGACAGAGGAAATGGGAGCATTCTTGGAAACGTTTACAACGCGGGCCTGCGGTTCTCCTCATCTCGTTCGCAACCCCAGAACCGCCCGGCGCTGACGGGCCCTGTTCTGCAGCACCCTCCTCACGACGCACCACAAAACGCCCCGGGCAGCCTGGCACGGACCTGAGCTGAGGAGCGCAGCCCTTCCGCTGCTCCAGTGGCTACACTGCTGCCCAGAGAGGTTGTGGAGTCTCCTTCTCTGGAGATCTTCCAAACCCGCTTGGACGCAGTCCTGTGCCCCGTGCTCTAGGTGACCCTGTGTGTGCAGGGGGTTGGACTAGATGATCTCTAGAGGTTCCTGCCAACTTTCAGCATTCTGTGATTCTATGATACACATACTTTTAAAACCTCATCCTAGGAGATCATCTCTTTCCTTAAATGTGCTCCTCCATTTCTGTAAGTTGTCGGTGTTTCTGTGCCTCTGCCAGCCCTGGCCTATTTCTGAAAGCCAAGCACACTTCAGTAGACCTTTGTGGGTTTCCTTTCTTTTTTCTTTTCTTTTTTAAGTGATTGTTACACAAGCTTAGTCTCTCTCCAGAAGGTTGTACAACAGTTTCCTGACAGCTTGTTTTGAACAATTTTATACTTCCTCCATTTTTTTCCTCTCAGTACCTAGCTAGAACCTTTTCATAAGTGATTAAATTTACGGGCAATTCAAAGAAACAAAGACAGACCAGGAAGACTTACTTTGCCATTTAACAAATATCATTTTTGTTGTCACATAGTTGTAGTTTTCAAAATGTATGTGCTAAAATAAAATACATAGCTGGCAACAACTTATCTACAACTCATCACCCATATGTAGCTTTACACTCATTTGTACTTAGAATGGTTAACTTAAAAAGTGTTAGAAGCGATTGCTATTTCTTTCTTGTCAGAGATGTATAATTTCCGTAATGTAACTGATAATGTAGAAAAAAAAAATCTTGAATTTGTTTTCCTAAAAGCATCAATCTTTATTTTACTTATAAAACTAATGATTTTGCAAGCTTAAGACGATCTTTTGTATTTACTTTGAAAGTACGTGTATTATTTTAAGTAAGCATTAACATCTAGCAGGCGATTTTTTATGTTTTGAAGAACTTAAATTGTGCTTATACACAAGGATAAAGTCATTTACATGCATCTAAAAAATATTTTGTTGAAATTATTGCACCTAAAATACTATATCTGTCACTGTAATAAAAAAATAGTAACATTTTCCTCGTAGTATTATTGCAAATACAAACAAATAGATACAGAGATGTATTTCTCCCCCACCCCCATCCTTGTTTTATATATTTGAAATCTGAATATCCATCTCTGGTCATTTTCTTTGAAACACATTGGGCTAGTGGCATACTTCTTCCTGTAAGATCCCCCTGTCACCACTACTGTCACATACTATGACAAACATTGCTAAACGACCTTTAGGAGAACCAGCTCATAGCCCAGGACTATTCAGTTACTACATTTCCTAGAGGTAATTTGTCTACAACAGCACAGTAATCTCTAACATCAGAAAACACCCAACTTCCATGTTACGGCCAGGAAAGTGCTCCATATGGAACTCTAGATGCCTAAAGTTCCAGTTCAAGACATCCCTAAAAAAACCCTGTCTTCCTTGGGAGATGAGCAACAAGCAAAACAACGATGGCTATTAACTGTAGTTAATTTTCTACCAGCTGATGCATTAATTGTGCTTACATTATTAATCTGTGGAATCAGCTGCAAATCTTAAAAATAATAATAGAAAAATTGCATTAGTACTTGAAATTATTTGTATATTTCATTTGGTTTTGTTGCTTAGAGCTGTCAATATAACTAGAAAATGATTTTTAAAGAGCATTTGTGAACTGGAAGACCATAAGATTTGAAAAAGAAATAACCTCTTAATACTTCCTTTGCTTTTTTTTTTTTCCTCCTAATTTAAATATGACACATTCTTTGCTTTAGTATGTATTATCCAGCTTGCGCTTAGATCTTTATGACTGACCCAATTACTTTTTTTTTTTTTCACTGAGTATGCATTTATACAGTGTATGTGGCTTACAGGGATCTGGGAAGAACTGAAAGTTCCTTTTTCTGTACAAGAATTCAGCAGATGTTTTGTTTTTTAAACCAACAGCTCTGCACAGTAAAATTTGCCTCGAGTTTTTCTTTTCACTCCATAAATTTCAATCTGAAATTAGACAGAATTGTGAGAAATTCTCTTCTAGTGCCATTCTTATACTATTTTCATCTTGTTTTTGGCTAGAATGCTTTTCACTTCATATTCTATTCAAGCCTATTCCATCTGTCACATTATTAGAACATTAGGAGAGTCACACAGGATCAGGCCAAAGTTATCAGCTCTCAGTGAGGGAAAGAAGATACTAGGATGAAGTGTAAAAGCAGAACAAGCACAAAGCTGAGTTTGCCTTGCATTTCCTCAGAGCTACACATGATTCCTTGTGTTTTAGTAATCCTCAATGATGCTCTCCTTCCAGGAACTTGTCCAATCTCTCTTTAACCCATGTTTAACTTCTGGCATCCCTAACATCCTTTGGCAAGAGTCCTACAGGCTAACTCCATCTCACGCAAAAAACCACTTCTTTTAATTACAACTGTAGCCACCATCACTGTTCTAATTGATGCTGATTTGGATGCTTTTTGCTAGTATTCAATTACATTTTTTTTTCCTGCAATCACAGCAAGTATTAATACAGAAATATATCTAAAAATCATCTCACATTATCTTTGCCCAGCAAGCTATGCTTAAAGAAGAAATCAGGACAACCTGATGCACAGTCTCTGTCTTGATTTTAATCAAAACAGGACTAGGCTATAGTAGCTTAATTTATAAGGAGAAAAAAAAAGAGTCAGAGCTGCTAACTTTTTAAAGATACTACTACTGAATTATAAGACCTGTTTCTTCCAAGTACAGCCAGCATTTTTTTTTGATTTTAATTTAATTTCAATTTTAAGTATTTTAATTTTTCAGCAAGTTCTCACTCTATTAGTGTATATGGAAGACATACAGATTACCATTTAATTGAGTTAACATGAAATTCTGATCAAGAAGTTACCTTTAGTCAGTGTTCAGAGGACAGCTCTTCATAGAAATGCAAAAATAGTAGGTCAAGTACTTGCTCTGAAGTGCATGAGGTTCTAACTCAAAGTGTTATTTTCTCTACCTAAAACTCAGGATTCTCTATCACAAAGAAGGGTATCTGAAAATTTCTCTATTTAAATCCTTCTATAACACTAGGAACCCCATTTATAATCTTCTCATTTTAATTTTAAACATGGACCTGAAGAAAAAGCTCGCTTTTATCATGACAGTTTTGTTAAGACTGTGATGTTTCTTTCTCCATATATTATTGAAATTGAATTGCCTACAGAGGCATCATAATGAAGAGTAACGATATTCAATCTATCTCCGGGCTGTCCAGCAAGGTGACACTGAAAGACTTTAATTTTAAATTGTATAAAATTGTCTTTCTTACTAAGCTCTAAGGTAAGAAACTGCACCTTTTGACAGCTTATTTAACAGACTTTACCAACTTCACAAGCAATTTTGTATGTGGCCATGAAGCCACATACATTGAAGTCAACCAGTCCCAGAAGAAAGCAAATAGTAAAAATGATATAAGAAATAGTAAAAATACATACATTATCAAAAGAAAGAGGAAAAGGCAATTTCTTAAAATAAGTGAAACCATTTCATGTTTATTCTTCCCTTTTTCTTCAACAGCAGCTCTAGTATTCAATGCAATT
Source organism: Tinamus guttatus (assembly GCF_059628265.1). NCBI lineage: Eukaryota > Metazoa > Chordata > Aves > Tinamiformes > Tinamidae > Tinamus > Tinamus guttatus. Next base: position 12,246,974 of record NW_028288821.1, on the reverse strand, counting down.
CCCTGATTTATCTTGTTATTCAAAGGCGAATATGTGACCATGACAATGTCACAATTTTCCTAACTAATTAAATAGAAACAGCTTTCTCAGTCATACCCAAAGAGGTAATGCAGTCTTGCTAACATGTTTTCATATGCACACATTTAGATTTGGAAATGTTTTCACCCTAAAACACCTTGTTATCCATTCTCACATAGTTACGCATTTCACATCTCTATTTTTTTGGAAAGTTTTCCTTCAGCCCTTCAATATTTCACATAGTTTGAAGATCAAGTTAGAACTTCTCATGATAATGTTCTATATTCTGTTCGTGACTAATTAAGATTTTGTAGGAGCGAAAAAAAAAGAACTCACTCAGCAAAACTATTCTATAGCTCAGTTTGTTACAAATGTTTTAATACTACCTTTTGCACAATGAAATAAATTGTTTTGTTAAACACAGAGCATAAACATGCAGTTATGTTAGCTAGATAAACAGTATGTGAAAAAATATGTAGTTAAGTAGAATATTAAATCACAAAATATTAAGCCTTTAAATGTTCAGCTCATAAGTAAAAATTGTTGCTCAAACTCTGTCAAAATACAACTATTCTGTTATCAGTCTGTGTGTTGGCCTGATCTCCAGGAAGACTTCAGAACTTCTAAGAACCTCTCCTGCTTCATTTGAAAACACAATAGCCTGCATTTAAAAATAGTCATATGTGCATGCTCTTGAAGATGTGATGCTGCCACTGTATACATGGCACAGGCCTTACTGAAAAGATTTCTGGAAAGAAACATATGCTTTCCTTATTAAAATAAATGAAGAAAAACAACTGTTTTCACTAGTGGAGAATGCCCCTTCCTTGCAGAGATGTGAAACATGAGACGAATCTTTTAGTCCTTGCTTCACAACAGCCACTTCAGTTTCTCAGGCCTCCTGGGGAGTCTAAACATCTCCCTTGAACTTCAGGCAATCCATAAAATTTACACGGATGTTCAAGATGCCTAAGACCCTTTCGTATTACTCAAAAGGGCAAAAAACTCAAAGATGTTGAGAAGTATTTCACTGAAGCTGGTGACTAATAAAATGGTAATAAATAAATACATGCGAAAGCAGTCTAACATTTTACACGATGTCTTCATTGCAGGGGAAGAGCTCATCTGGTAAAACGCTGTTAGGCAGTGCTCCATCTATACAAAAGATGCCATCTGCAATCCCAGTACTGTTCAACAGGAAGAGAATTCATCTGAAATCAGGCTAACTCCTTCCAAAGAACCGCCCACTTCGCAGAAAGCATAGATAGAACAAAAAGTAATGTTCACTAAATGGACTCTAAAATAAAATTGGAATTGCAGTTAGATGTTTGCTTTTTCACTCAGCATGCTGTTTCCACAGTGCACAGCTTCAGAAATCTTAAAAAAATAAAGCCATAGTTATTACTTTAAACACCATAGTTAAACATAACAAAGATTAAATACTCTATCAATTTGTGAAATAAATGAGTATATCTCCACGAACGGAGAGTGTACCCAAAAGAATAAGAACCAGTAGTTCTATGTAAAAAGTTCATGGAGGAAAAGATTCAGCTGTTTGCCTTCTATTTGTTTGTCCAATTCTGTTTTAGTACGGAATAAGACTTTTTAAAAATACATTTACACAATCACTTCTATCAAGTCATACGCAAGGAAAAACCTGCATCCCAATGTGCAGACATGTGTTTTTCAGTTTCTTCTTGTCTCGTCTTGGATTATGAAGAAAATTTCTGAAAGGCAGCTCAAACAGTCACTTGCTTTTCAACTGCTTAGTTTTCGATCGGGACTGTTTTGACAAGCAGTGCTGGCATGTGATGAGCACCCACACAGCTTGACCTTCTCAACTGATCAACTTCATTTCCAAAATAAAATTAGAATTTTTAAAACTAGACAGCAGCCCTGAATCAATGTTATAACAACACTGATTGCTGGTGCAAATGTAGAAAATAATCAGATTCCAAAGCTAACTTTAATTTGCATCTTTTGAGCAAATTTTTTCTTTAAATTACTCAGTTCGAACAGAGTTAGATCTATTAATTAAGTACCTTCAGGTATGAGAAGCCTGGGAAATAATTTAGATTTATGAAAAAACTACAAAGAAATAATATGGAACATTTCATATAGCTGAACACCAATGTTCAAATCCCTCCACAGCTGTTGTTATACATTATGCAAATGTTATAATGAACTCACACACAAATGCACTCACATTTAAAATATATATATTCTGCATGTTTTAAGAAGAGGAGCACATTTAGCAAGCCCTGACAAACACCCCAGTAAACTATATGTCTTTTTCCTAGCACATGGCATGTCTTATTTTTCTATTCAAACCCAGTTATGGAAAGATTTTTGGTTCAGTCCAAACCTGGAACGTCCTGTTCATGCACTGACGACTAAATTTCAGACATAATTATAATTGTTATATACAATTATATGGGCAACATATATGTCTAAAAACATATTTAGAGAGTTCCGAAGTATCCAGCCCTAGGAAATATATGTAGTGGTATCTCAATTAGCTTAACCATTAAAAAAGCAAATTTATAGGAGACGTATCCTACATGGCTAACAAGATCAGTTACTAAGCTTAGCAACTTCACTGTTACCGTGGAAAAAGACAGATAACTAGGCAATATGCTGGATATACCAAAAACAGCTTCATGCAAACTCAGCTGGGGAATTATTTCTATTTACCAAATTTAAATACATTCTTCCCACTCAGATTTTCAAACTATGTAAGCATGACATGACCAATGCCTTGGCAACACTCTACACGTATCGTCAGCCTCCAGATTTTTGTATAACCAGTTTGTTTTAAGATCTGGGCTTTGGTATCATCTAATTTTCTGCACTATGTAAGAGGAAGACATTCCAGATATGAGTGTTAAATTCATTTAGCTAACTTTAGTTGAGATCGCAGTCAGGTGCCTACCAGATCCAAACCATAGTAAGTTAGTGCAAACAGTTTCCTTACTGTGGAAATACACATTATGCAACAGACAATTAGCACTTTCAACCATGTCATTTAGTGAAATCTAAATTAACAGAGCAATGGATCTGTCATGAACAGATTAACAGGTATTAATAATACCCCTACCTGCCCGTGAGGATAAATGTAGTTCCTGAAAATGGATGTTACTCATTTTACATGGCTTGCAAAAACAAAACTGAAATAGTTTTTTTGGATGCTAAAGGCTATCTTTTTTTTTTTTTTTTAATCTAGTTGATAGGACTTGGAAAGTATTTCATGGTTAACAGGCAAGGAATACTGAGTGACGTGTTGAAATAAAATATATTTCTTAAATGTATATATTTAAAATTTTAATTCCATTCTGGAGGATGTGAGAAGGCAAAATTCCCTGCTGAATTAAATACAGAGCACTTGCTCTTTGGAGCAGTGCACCCATGTGAATTTACTAGAAAAACATGGAAGAAATATTTATTACACAAGTCGCTAAATATACTCATGATTTGGTCGTAGCCACCAAACTATCTACATGCCAAGATAGGAGTTAGAGCAGTCCTGGTTTTCCAGAGCTCTCACACTCTGTCCAGAGCACACAGTAACTCAACCCTCCTTTCATGGCTACATGAAAACAGGAGCCCCTGCGTGGAGGACACAGCAGCATCGGAGAGCTGTGCACATCCCCAGCACAGACAGAGCTCTGCTCTTCGTCCATGCTTGTCCTTTCCTTTCACACTGAAAAATCTCAGACAAAACACCACAAGTTGTGTGCTGGGCTTAGGTTGGGAGATGTCGAAACAGCTATAGACTCTTAAATAGGAATTCTTGAAAGATAAAATAGTGGAATATAATAGGGATCACACAAGCTATTTGTGCATTCAATTTATTATGACAGCTGCTGAATTTGGCAGACTTGTACATGGAGACAGTAAGTCCAGCTTTCTTCCATGTATTATTCTACATAATCACTCCCACTAATACAAAAGACCTCTCTGTTTAGAGGAACAAGCTTAGCAAGGGTTCACACTCTCCCTTAGGTCCCCACCTGCTCTGTGGGAGAAGTATAGATCCATGCATCTGGATTCCAAATAAATCCTGAGAAGATTCAAGATCTGACAGTAACATGTTACCGTAATATTATCATAGATAAAGTAGTATATGTCATAGATATAGTAGTATATATTATATATTATAGTGGTGTATATATATATAGTATATATTACCATAGATACAGTATTATAATAGCTAATACTCCCAGTTTTGGTATGAGCACATACCTAAGATTTTTAGCTTCTAAACAACAGAAGTACATTGAAAATCAAATTCAGGGAAACTGATTTATTTGACTAAAAACGTGAAGTGAAACTTCCTATATGTCCTACTACTGCAGTACCTTCATATCAAAAGTCATGATATGGTTTTGATTTCTTGAAAACAGCATTAGTCAGCACACCAAAAACCTAGCTGTAATCCACAGATTTGCTGTCTCTTCCACTTTACTTAAACTTATAAAAGAGCTTTATCCCAGCAATAAACCATAATCTTTTACTAGCCTCCAAAGATAAAAGCTACCCCTCCATACACAGCTCACCCACACAGCTAATTTAATGCATGGAAAAAAAATCACCAATACTTAGGCTCCTTTAATGTAGAACAATAAAGTCATACCCTAAAAACATTCCCCCTGCCCCCCCCCCGAAAAAAAAACTCATTTACTGTTACTGTGTTACTCATTTACTGTTACTGTGTTACTGGAATCTTGTGGCAAATCATATCAGTCATCTATAGTTTGAATGAAATTGTCAGCTTTGAGTTCTGACATGCATTTCTAGCTAGGCTTTCTTTTATGTGTATGTTTTACCAAGTGTATCAGAATATAAGTATTTTGAATCAAATAAACGGTTTAGGAGGTAGTCATACACAGATAAGAAATACATAGTGGGGTATTTAGGCTAACAACTGCTTCATGCACAAGGCTATAGTCAAGCAGGATTCCAAAATATCTACAAATATTTCTAAAGCAATAGCAAACATATTAAAAAAAAAAAGTCATTGAAATTCAAAATCCTGAGAATAAGAAAAGTCACACAATTCACTAATATTTTAAATCTTTTGATGAACAGCTTTCTGCTTGCTTATAAGACGACACATAGAATTATATATATATATATATATATATATTCAGATTTTACAAACTGAACTCAGCAGCAGTAGTAAAGGGTGGCCAACTTGCAACTCCTAAACCACATACATGTCACGATGCTTGAAGGGCAACTTCTGTGCTGGCAGGGCACCACAGGAGAGAGAAGGGGACTGTGCTGAGGCTGATCTGCTGCAACCTGCCTCTCCTGCCGGGAAAACAGCTGGCTAACAGGATGGTTATCCCAAAATCTGGACTAGTGTCATAATACTGTGGAATTGCTTCTACTGTTAATTCTCAATGCTGAACAAATGGAATTTGCCATTTATTCAAATTTGGGAAATAAGGTGTTGGTATTAAATCAAAGAGAGGCTTGGAAACGCAGGCTGTACGTTAGCCTGCATGCTCTGGAGCCTCCCTTGAACGTGAACGGACGCTCTGCAGCAACTGCTATGAGGTCAGTGATGTCACAGCAGGGATTCCAATCTTGACTGGATTAAGGCCAGCATCTACACAAGCTCATTCAGAACACCACTTTCAATGCAAGAGAAAGATGGCAACATAATATGAAGGATATTCTAAAGCAGACAGCATCATCACCATTCTAACTCAAAATGTCTGCGAGTCACCTCTTCTCCCTGCAAAACACATTTAACTGAGACGACAAAAATTCACCACTGAGATACAGCACATTGACTGACCTCTGCAAGGGGAAAACTTTTTTTTCCCCTTCCAGAAAAGCTCTTCGTATTCACAAGTCACAGTCTATACGTGGAAAGGTCTGCTCAACTGTTCCGGGACAGAACATGCAATAACGTCTAAGGCTGCCTTCAGCATTCAACTGTGAGGAACTGGCAGGAGGTTCAGTAACACGGTGTTAGGTAATGGGGTTTCCATGACAACATTGCTGCCACATTTGGAGCTCAAGTTTAAAAGCTGATCTCAAACCAAGGTCTCTTCAAAAAACCAAAAAACCCTCAAAAACTTACCGAAAAAAGCAAACATGCAACATAGAACCATTTTCCCCTCAGAGGAAGTCTATTAGATAAATGCAGTCCTTTCTCTGCTGCTTAATTTCAGTGCCATTGCTCTATTACTCCAGCTGTTTGACCACAGCTACTGGTTTCCACCAATTGTTTGGCATAAATCATGCTCATCTATGAAATTCTTGGAAGTGTATGCCATTTACCTAAGGTGTGCATATTCTATAAGAACTGTATTGACCAAGTTCTAACATTAAATTCTGAAATAATTAAAATGCAAATATACATGTGACCATTTTTTTTTCCTGTACTATATGTATATTTTATTTATATTTAAATGCTACATTTAGTAACGCTTAGTAACATAAGCAGTCCTCAACTCGTACACACACAACCTCAGGCTTTTTCTTGCTGCGTATGAAGTGCCAACCTAGGCGCTTTGCCCTAGTTGCAGCACAGAGCAGTGCTGTGTCCTAGTTGTGGTAAGAAAAAGAGGAAGTTTTTGTTCTCCAAAAAGAAGAGACAATCAAAAATGAAATCAAAATGAATGTGGTAACAAGAAACATGCACTCCTTCATTCAGAGCAGCTCCCCATACTGTCCAAATATACAGATCCCAACACTTCGATTGCTACCAATTCACTCTTTGAAACCTGACGGGTCTGTATCACTAGATTGCTTCTCCATGTTATGTAATGGGCCACAAATATCTTCAATTTAGTCACTTTATCAACTGTGAAATCTTAGGAAGTATGAGGAAGTTGCTTTTCCCAATTTCACATAGCAGCATATACAGCTACCTTTCTCCTAGAGTTTCAGATCATTGATATCTAACTGCTGCAAAAGCAATGTAACAGGGACAGAAGTCATGAAGCACAACAGACATTGCTGATTCAGGCAGAAAAATCAGATTTCCTCACAAAATATTTTTAAAGTAGTAAAGCAGAAATGCATACTATTTCATATACCTTTCTAAAGCAGACAGTCTCCTTTATTTAAGTCTTTTAAATACTTAAATAACAAACTTCCCTGGTTCTCTGTTGTGCTAGTCTTTACACAAGGGTCTTCTTCATACTTCCTATAATTCTAAGTCTGCACATCTGCAAATGTGTTTTATCATTAACAACTACTTCATGACAATAAATTTGAACCCTTAGAGGGAAGTTCAAGGATAAAGTTCACTTAAAAATTAATAGATGAATAGAAGTGCTGGCAGTTTTATTCACAGCCCTTCAAAAGTGAAGCAAAATCCGTTGGACCCCACAACAGAAGTGAAATTGAGCATTTCTCTCATGACCGATATAGTCAGCTGTCAATATAACACTTATATTGTATATGAATTCTTTTTAGCACCTAGTCAGTGGATATATATTTTTTTTCTAACTATATATATTAAATACCGTACTTTGAAAAAAGGTCCTTTTTTTTTGGTCATAAATGAGGATGTGGTTCTGCAGTTTAGACCTCACTCTTGCCAACCCACGTGCATGCTGAGCCTGAGCAAGTTAGGCACATGCTGATAACACGCGCAGACGCCGGGCACACAGGGATCATTCCGCAGGAGGGGACGAGGCTCTCGCCTCGGGTGAGGACCGGGAGGTTTGATGGGGCTGCCACAAGGCACCCACCCCTGGGAGATGCCAGCAGCTTCCTCGGCTGTCTGGGAGTCCCATGAGGTGCGAGCGCCATGTCAGGTACCTGGGCTGACCTAAGGTCTCCAACAGCATCACTTCTGTTTCCTTCTCCGTGCTGCCCACTGGGAGAACAAGAAGTGCCAATGGCTTCCAGTGCCTGGTGCTGGTGGGGGTGAAATCCGCCTGGGACCAGGCCTCGCCAAACAAGGACAGCTCGGACACAGCAGGCTGGAAATGCTCCCTTCCTCCCGTCTGGCTTTGTGCTCCAACAGCTGTGCTTTCTTTGTCCATGGGAAAACAAAAAACAAACCAAAACAGCAGCAGCTCCTGGCCAGGCTCCTCTTCTCGCTGAAACCCGGGAGCTCCACAACCTTTTGTGCCAGCCCCCCCAGGTCTCCATGGGCCCTCAGGGTCTCTACAATGGACAAAAAAGCATCAAGGGAGACAGTAGATATGTCCACCAGCCATGGGTCCTTTCCAATCCTTTTTCCCAGTGCCTTCCCACTGCAGAGGCCTGGCAGTCTCCACGGCAGCCCCTCAGGCCAGTGGCCAGTTTCCATGGGGAAACAATGCAGGTCTCTAGATCCGACACCCTGCTCAGGTCTGCGCAGCACATGGTGGTGGCCCCAGAGAGGTCTCCTTTTGCCTGAAGGACGAGCCTGTCCGCGCGGGACCCTGGGGGAGCGGGCTGCCCCATTCCCAGCTCCGCTTCCTCTGGTTTCTTGTCACCAGGCTTAATCTCCTGATCGAAATTCCAGCCTTCACACTGCCAAAATGTGAAGAGTAAAACTGGGGCAGCCGCACTGCTCTATGGATCCGGTTTCCAGGAACTTCATACAGTATCGAGTAAACTACCACCAACGCTTCCCCTCACACAATGAAATATCGCTCCATTCACATAGATGTGAAAAAAAATTCTAGAAGACAATCTTTTAATCTATCTCTTTATTAAATCCCCAATCTGCTTTTCCTTCAATGGATTAATTTTGCTATTCTAGCCAAAATAAGAAAGGAAGAATTAAAACTGTTTTCTTGGACATTTAATACTTCATACTAATGTGTTAAGAACATATCAAAAAAACTAGAAAGTCACAACTGGAAATATCAACAATTATATAAAATAACATCTGTACACTACTAATCAAAACATTGACAAAAATAGGATACTTATACCAGAAAACTCTGTGCTTTAAAGGTAGACGAAAAGGCAAGTCTAGTTCTCCAGGTCATTGCAGACAGTAATTCTTGCACTGATACCAAGCACCAGGCATAGTAATATTTGCCTTTTTATTAAAGCTTCTTAGACTCTTTCATGTTAGCAAAAAGTGTGATTTAAACACTCTCCTATATAAATAATGATTTGAATCACAAGAAAGATTTTTAGGATTTCTACATTGTTTCCTTTAGAAAGTAAAATATTTTTTATTTACAAGAAGGTTGTATATCTTATTAATGCTTTTTCTGCCACATGCACTTGTTACTACAGAAGTTAGAGGTCTGCAAGCCTGACTGTGTCAGTGTGAGAGATGTGCCCCAGCTCAACCTGACTCCTCACACATAGCCCTGTTCAGGTGTTAATTACCTCGTTATCTGATCCTGGTAGTTGTCTCCCTGATTTCTTCCCCCACTTGGACTGCATCAAGCGGGGGAAGAACTATTGCAGAAGTCCTGAAAGAATTTAGGTCATCATAACCTACCTTAAAACAAGATGTACTACTTCAATTTTATACCTCTCCTACTCTGTAACTGCATTTTTCAATCAACTTATATGCTAAAAAGTCAGATTTAATGTATTGTCAGGTATGTTCTGGTTCTCTTTCAGCTGTTTATATTGATCTCCTTTTGGAATCTTCTGTTCATAAATTTTGCCCATATGTTCTACTCAAGAATCTCTGCTTTCTGGGAGTTTCATGTTGCTCTTTCCCTGGTGATTTTGCAGTGTGTTCCCTCACAAATTTGACAAATAGGTTGTTTAGATAATTGTTTGATTATTAATATAGGTGAAGATAAAAAATTCTATATTTTAATGTAATTTCTCATATACGACATAGCTGTTTTCCCCAGAAAGCATGAATATATTTACTAAAGCTTTTCACTACACCCTAGATATAGTTGCTGAGCTTGTCCCTTCTAAAAATTACAGAAGTGACAGAATCTTTTTTCTTTTGTATGAGGAAGTTAGCATTTAGGTGGGTTAAAGCCATGTTTATATGTTTTTATATTCTGGGCTAGCATCAGCAAGTAAAAGAGCAGCCTCAGGGCTGCTGGGCAGCTGACAACAGCTAGAGCCAAGCTGAATGGCAATACGATTATGATGTGATTCTGCATGGCTTTTTGTCAAGGTAAAAATTGAGCTCGTCTGCGTTTTTACAGGTGACATGGCCAAAGGGATGTCTGCTCATAGGATGCTGTTGTATAGTTTTCTGACAATTATGCTGGCTTAAAGCACCCTTTCAGATGAGCTGTGACAGTGATGCTTGGAACTGTATGATTTTTAAAACGTATTATGTGCCTTGCACATGCTCCTAGGGCCTCGCAAAGGATAGATCAATGGGCTATGGAAAATCATAGGAAAATTGATGACAACTGGGAGGAAAACTGAAGGTAGTAAGAAAGGTCGATGAATCATTATACTGTAAAAACCAACACTAACAGCCTCAAACTTATTTCCCTTACCAGTAAAAAAAAATGCATACTTCAGTATAATTCTAAAGGTGAGCCAGATGGCTTACATGCTGGCCTGTTTCCACACTTGACACCGTATGCTGGCTTGTGTGAACCTGAGTGTATCTGTGATCTAATCAATACGTGAACTGGAAGTTAGATAAGACCTTAAGAAGCAAGACTCCAAATGATTGTCTCAAACCGCTCAAACGCCTGCCTTAGGGCAGGTGGTTTGTCCATGATTAGGGTGTAAGAGCCTCTGTTGTCAATGCATAGGAGGAGATGCACAGCCACACTTTCTAAACCATTTGGTTAGTAATATACGCAGCACCTTTCCTAAGCCTCAGAAGTTCTTTGTGACTTTAAAATTAATACATCTAGGAATCATTCCATTGTGTACTGCATTGCAACACAACTGCCCGAAGGGCCTCCTTCTCTTGAAATGAAAGACAGCATTTATTACTTTTTAAGAGATCCTGAACAAAATTCACATTCGAAAATTACCAGAGAAGCCTGACCTTGGGCATAAGTCCTTATTCTGTCAAGACTTTGAGATGGCATGTGATAAAGACCAATACTGACAAGTGTCAAATCTAAATACTGCGTTTTTCTGCGAGTATGCCAGATTCTTTCCATACTCCATATCCAGTGATGGTAATAGTTGGATAAATACATGTTGCTATGTTCACATGTTCCAGTGAAGAGGAAAATTCAAGTATTTTCTATATGAAGATATATTCATGAAAGTTGCAATAACTGCTTGCATTACTTCCTTAGTATTTAGCTACATCTAACAGGTCTAATTACCGTTAGCATGTTAGATAATGCAACTCAGTAAAGAAATTGTAAAACACTGTTCCTGGCAAATCCTAAAAAACAAACAAAAAAATCCAACACTTTTGTACTCAACTTCAAATTACCATTAAAATGTGTTATCCTTTTTTGTCACTTTCCCTCTTCTGCCACAGCTATCCTTTGTGAATTAGTCCCTCTAAAATATATTAACCACCCAGTACCCTGTCACTCTGAAGAATGTGCTGCGTGATAGTCCAGCCAATTTAATACCTAATTCAATCAAAAGGCAGAATACTATTGGAGGTCAAATTACAATTATTTTGAGGAAGTGGATCGCAAGAGAGAAATGAAGATTTATGTTGTACTTATTTAAAATTAAATAGAATGTAAATATGCTGAATCTGCACAGATTCCTCTGAAACACTTCAATTTCCACCACGGTTAATGAAGACAAACTGTATTTTGATTACAGCTGCCTAACCAGTGCTCAAGGTTACTGCAATATGGGATTACCATAAATTCATTCACACATGCATGCATTTCCTACTGACCTGTTTAAGGCTGTTTTCTTATAGCAGAAAGTCTTGTCTCATTTCAAACTTTATGGAAAGTAGTCTTAGAGAAGCTAGTGAGGGAGGAATGCAAAATATTTGTTCTGGAGTACTTAAATTCTTAGAACACTTCAAAAAGCAAACTAACCTCAAATCAAAAAAGACAAAAAACCCAAACATGCACAAAACCCACCAAAATACAAAAAATAAGAACAAAAAACACAGTGCCTTTCCATCTCGACAGTTGATATGTTATAATTCATCTTTCCACTTATTTACAGTAGGTGTGTGGAACTCAGAGTTAATAGGGGAAAAGCGATATTTCCTGTGTTTCTAAAACATTTTTTTCCAAGTACTTTGTCTAGTTTCCAGAAAACAAGGTATAAAACAAGCAAGTTGCATTGAAAACAAAAGCCACCTGTTCTCTCATTACAAAGATACAAAGAAATGGCACATTACAGTGAAATTTGTTTGAATTATGTCCTTATATTTGACTTGATGGGCTCTTATTAATGACTAAGAGGTAGAGAGGGCGATTTTTTTGTTTGTTAGTTTGTTTCACAAAAGTCCTCAGAGGCAATGGCATCTTATTCAAGCTACCTTAAGAGCTTAGACAAGCTTAGGAGCAGGAGATTCAAATGAATAAAGCTCTTGCTTGACACTTTTTGTGAAGGAAGGGATTTATAGTAGTGATATGGTAACGATGTGATTTTTTATTTTATTTTTTGCACACATAAAACAGATTGTGTTTAAATAATGTAAAATAGCTTTACTGGACCTTCTGACCAAAAAGAACAGGGAGCATATCACTTTAGAATGGGTTAATATTGTGAATATTAGCTTTAATCTATATTATTTACATTGGCTATCTATAAAGTGACAGACTGATTAATATCTTGTTGATCTTAAAGCCTTAAATGATACATATTATCTTTATATCCAAGTTTCCCATTGATTAGCAGCAGTGCATTCTAATGGCTGATGTCGGTTGTGTTACGAGTTGGTAAATGACTATGTATATTGGCAGCAGGAAACTGTCTATAAAATAACATTCTCCCCTGAAGACTCCTCTTGAAAAACTATTTTTGAAAGCCATTTTAAGACTTTTCTATTACAAACATAATAATTCTGGCTATTAACTCTGTATTCAATCATTTTAATTTTGCATAGAAAATATTTCTTTATTTTTTGATTAGTTTTTTCCTTTATAAGTCACATATAGGTCTAGTTTATTTTTGCCTTCAACAGATATAAGTAAAATAATTTATTTAAATATATGGTTGATTTAAAAGGAAAAAAATACACTAAACATACAGACTTAAAAAAATGAAAATACAAGATGTCATCATTATCCAAAGGGACGAGGATGCTTATTCAATGCAATACGACTTAATTGTATTTTGGAAAATGCTTTGCATCTGTGATTCTCTGATGTGTCAAATTAGGCAAATAGAATAAGTAGTAACTTTGGAAACCCTGACCCTAACCCTTTGTCAACCTTTTCTATTATTCAGAATATGGGCAGCTATGTCCTCGCTCTCATCTGGTAAAACGCTCCATGAGAACGAACAGCAGACCCTGTGATAGACTGAGAAAGATGGGGCAACAGATTGAACAGTTACACATGCCAGAACCACTAACATAACAAAAGGCTGAATTCAACATTCTCATTGCTTAAATTGTTCTGGGTAAGCCACTGCACTATGTAACAACATGCTGGATTTAGTCACGTTTCATATTTTCCCCACACACTTTCAGATTCGGTGCAAGCTTTTATTATGCAGTACTGTTGGTGATAATGGTGTTCTTGTTCCTGTTTAGAAAGATCTTCCTTAGACTTATGCCAGGTTCATTTAATTGCATTCTTTTTCCTTGCGTCTTGTGGAAATATGTGATTTCTCCTAATTTTGGTATAAAGCTTAGTAGGTGGGTTGCAGTCTGTAGAATAGTTTCCAGGTATTTAAGGAAACAATTATATTTAAATGTGTGAGCACTTTTGCATATGTGGTTCATCTCTACTGCCTCCTTTAACAGCAAGTATCAAAAGCATCCTGCAGGTTTTAAATATATCTATTTTTCCCTCACGTTCCTTTGCACTACACAAAGTCAGCAAGGATAACTTTGACTCCTGTTAATGCTGTTACTGCACTATGCAGATGTTTCCTGGAGTATCTTGTGCACACATGATAGATTACAGGTGTTCTCTTGAAGTATTGTTTTCAAAACAGTATAATGAAAATATTCAGCCTGTTCTCTTTATCTGGTCTCACATGCAATATAAATACACAGGCTGAATAGACACCGAAAACCCCGTAGGTTATGCTGTTTGGGTAGATAACTTACAGCTCTTTCATACCCAACCATTTACATATTGAAGATCTGTACTTATGCAGATGTCAGAGTGATGTTTTTCCCTATTGCAAACACTGCAGAGTGTTGGTATCACCCTATTGATAACAACTCGTAGGTAACTTGAATTTTTAAAAGGCGTAATGCCATCAAGCATATCGAAAAACATATTCTTAACTTCGTGTTTTGCTTGCTTCTTTCATCTTAGTGTTGTTAGCCTTTTTAAAATCAAGTTTAATGATTAGAAGACCTTTCTGCACACCTAGATTTGGAGTACAAAGGACATGCATTCCCCACGAAACAGATGGTAAAAGCACATGCTTGTTATTCTTATCCCCTGCCATATCAGAATTTATTTGTACCTTGAATCAGTTTTGTCTTTTTCAGGTATTCAGACTTATTAAGGTAGCTGTGTGTTATTTATGACCCTTTCCCTTGTCCTGCATTTTAACTTAAAAGGATATTAAATCACTGTTACAAAGTTGCTACCCATGCAGATATTTTTCTGTTGCATAGAATGCAGTATGCTTTTGTTTGCTTTTAAACATTATTTAAAATGTTTTTGGTGCTTTGGTCACTGGCAATTTCTTTAGTTACACATGAATCTGTGAATGTCTAGATTAGAAATACCTACATTTTTAAATATCCATTTAAAAATATATTTGATACCGGGGCAGTTGTTGGTATTGGATACATGTCTAGAGGAAAAAAAATAGCGAGAAAAAGTTAATATATATTGCACTATGCCACACTCAAATCCTTTCAGTTTGTCCTCTGAATATCTTATAGTTCTTTTGTTATTCAATGGCTTTTTACAATATTAAATTTTCATCACTCAGTAATTTCTCTCATTTCAAATGTCATCCTATTACGATTCTATCAGAAGTCAAAGCATATCTATGCATCATTCGATTACTCTCAGTGCTCATTTTTCCATTGAAAACAAAACGTCTCATTCAGCATATGCAGATTTCCCCTATTTGCCTTAGTGAAATTAACACTGAAGGCCTCTGCTCCAAAAATATCACTGATTTTTTGCCTTTGAATTAAAAAAAAAAAAAAAAAATTCCTAGCCTGCCTCATCTTCAACAAAGAACGACTTCATTAGCTTTTGGTAGTTATCTAGTCCTTGCAGTACTCTTGGTTTTAGAGTCTGCAGGTGGTTTCTTTCTTGACTTATTCTGCAAGAAAGTTAGACTATTCCTTTTTATTATTCTTTGCCAGGCTTGTGGGAACAGAGATCAATTTTTCTAACAGGCTTTTCATACAGGCACTGCACTGTCGCCTCAAGGCCAACAGAGAAAGAATAAGAAATCATTTGCTATGTCTCTTTTTAGAGGAGGATAAACCTTATACAACTGCATGAATACACTGCATTTGCTCAAATTCTCCAAACAATTACTACTGCATTAATTAGAGAACACTGCCATTTCAAAGTCCATTAGCAAACAGTCCTTTCTTTAAGGTAGCCATCTTCATGGCAGATAGGCATGAGAGGCAGCCATACTTCAACACAGAAATTGGTGTTTCCCAAAGTAGCATTGGAAAATTGCTTAAAACATGTTTTGTGAAAAAAGAAAATTCTCAATTTCCTCTTTGCTAATTCAAGTGCCCTATTATGTATTTAAAGTTTTAATCTTAAAAGTATTACTAGCACCTATTTACATGCTTATTAATAGTAGGTATCTGTCAATTTACCTGAAAGTGTAGCTTTTTTATAGAAACCTTTTCAAAAGATTCCTAGCTTCCTAGTCTACCATCATATTTAGTACGTTTTCCTAGTCTGAGCAAAAGCCTTCCTCAAAATCTTACCCTCTGCTGAAATAAATGCAGGTTTTCCACAGAATATGTATTTTCTCCCAAGCTACCACCAAGCTGCCTATGGGAGGAATAGAAATATCAAACAGCCAGAAATCCGTCACGACCGCAGGCAGTTATACTGTGCTTCTCCTTCCCACTTGAAGGGCTTGGGTGGGTTACCTCATACCTGACCACAGCCTTAGTTTTACATGGCCCCTCTGCAGTCCCTAAATAAACATTTACAGCTCCCTTCACATCACAGAACCACAGAGTAGCCGAGGTTGGAAGGGGCCTCTGCTCAAAGCAAAGTCCAGCCTCTCTTGGCAATCTCTTCTCACTTGTTTGACCAACTTCACTGTAAAAAGTGTTTTCTTATATCTATCTACCTGGAATTTCCCCTACTCAACATGCTCCTGTTGCCTCTTGTGCTAGTCCTAGGGATGTCCGAGTAGAGTCTGGCTCTGCTCAGTGCGCGCTGCAGTTAGATACCCCAATGTACCTGAATGCAGCAATTACATTCCCCCCAAGCCTTTTCTTCTCAAATTGTACCCAACTTTAAAGGAAATAAATTTTCTCAATTTTTGTGTAAAAAAGAAAGTATTTTTTATAATCAATTCATCTGCTAAAATGTAAGATTCCTGTTCCATTCACACTGATAATGACCAGCAGATAGATATAAATGATTGGAAGTAGCTGCGTTGTAAACTTGTGCCATGTTTATAGCCGCTTTTAGTAATTTCAGACATGAAGTTTTAAATCATGAACCTTATCAGACTTGCTCTTAGTAAATCATTTAGAAATTTTAGCCACAATGGCAACATGGTGTTCGAACATCATACTTACTCCGACTTGAGACATATTCCATACCTCAAGTTGAATTTTTAAACAGACAGTCTGCTCAGAAAATGTCCATTCTTGCTACTTGAATTTTAGCTAGATAGCACGCGTGTGGGCAAATGTAAAGTATTAAGTGCTAAGGAAACCGAGTAATTCACACACAGAAGGACTTTCTCTATGCTGTCACGTTAAATTCAAGGAGAATACTTTTAATGATAACTTGAAGTATAAATAAACCTACTGCAGAAGGGATTTAAGGAAAGGAAACACTAGCAGAAGCTTTGTGAAATAGTGAAAAACTCTGGGTTAAATATATCAGAGCTCCTGCTAAGCGGAACTGACAGAGCTGCTGGGATCGTGCAGTGACCTGATTAAGATTTAAGAGAGTAGTGAGAAACCATGCTCTCTGACCACCTCTATAGGATTTTATCATAAATTATTATATTAACTTGGTGTATATATATATAGACATCTTGCTCTTAAAATAGGTCTTGGATTGCCATGAGCTGAGGACTAAATATAGATACCACTAAGTCCCATTACTTTTATGAAAGCAAATAGAGGAACATCCTCTTCAAAAGCAAAGAAACATTAAATAGCCGCAGTGCAAGAAAAATACACTTTTGTGTATGTATTATGTCCAGAAGCATTTTTGTTTCTGGAAATTTTCACATGCATCCAAAAATTCATCATTAAAGTGAGAAAAGATCTTAGACTAAGTTCTGGAGAGATATAATTGTCTCTTATCCAATAATCAGCATTTTCATTTCTCCGTTTTCTCTCCATAAATTTGGTAAAATCTTTTTTAATATACACATCCTTGGAAGTTGAACACATTTTCTGATTTCTGTCCTTTCTTATAACAGTGAAAATTGAGTATTTTAAGAATATATTAACAGCACTAATAGTCTCATACACAGAAATCCTTCTTTCATTTCAATCTCCAGTAAATAACATGCATAGGATTGTAAGAAAAGTGAAGACTATAATAAAGAGATCCTGAGATACCTATATATATGTTTCAAATATATTCATACATAATAATACACAGTTTGTCCTAGTGGATTACTAAGAAATGGAGTGCTGTGCCACTTACTGGGACAACGATACCAAAGTGCTGCAGCGAGGCTTGCCAGGGCTCACATTTTAGCTCCCACAATCAGTTTATCCTCTCACGTAGGGAAGCAGGCTCCTACAGCCAGAAGTCTTATTTGCAACTAAATTTCCACTTCTCCTAGATGTCCTGGGCAGCTGCCGTGCCACCAAAATCCCATGCTCATGTACATTTTATTGTACTAACTCAGCATCAATATTCAATGTAGCAATGAAGATGTGTTGGTTATAGCTTTCAAATAATCCTCAAGACAATGTCAAGACATTGTGTACATTATTTTGAAACACACAGTGAACAGTTCACAGCTCTGTATATTAATGAATAGATGAGAACAAATCTTTACATTCGCTGAAAACATGTTGCACTGCACACTAGCAAAAAAGTGTATTATTATTTGAAATCACGCTCTTTTCATGGATCGTGAGAATTTAAGAGCAGGATGGCAAAGGGTGTTTACACAGGCACTTAGCCAGGAAACACTGTGTTTTCCACAGATACAGTCATTCAGGGAGCACATCTCCTCTGTTTTTTGCAAGCTCTCTCCCCCTGTTCTCATAGCCCTGTGATTGTATCAAAAATTCTATCTGTAGGTGGGAAAACACACACTTGTTCTGCACAGCATATTCAAATGCTGCCTCTTTCCTTTAGGTAAGTACTACCACACTGAGGCCATTTGTAGGAATTTTACAGAGCAAGATAAACAAATGCAAAGCTCTTAAGGAAACACGCGAACGGCAGGATGGCTTCCTGGTGAATCGTTACCAAAAATCTGCATGAGAACAGCACAGAAGAACGCACTTCAATCTCGTGTTGAACGAAGAACTGCTTATTAGCAGGCTGCACGGAAAACCTCCCAAGATAGCAAGCCTATCACTTTATTGCTGGGTGCCTTCCTGCATTTTAAGCTGCAGCTCAAGATCCCTCCGGATCATGTGAGGCAAGGTTATATATGAGCGCGGTGCTATAGTGCTGCGTGCGTGTAAGCCCAGCAGCTGGGTAATGTTATGGTTGCTGCTTTCCTGTGCTAAGCTGATTTACTTGTTTAAGGTCTGACCTCATCATCCTGTCAGTATGGATTCCCACCTATGCAGCTAGCAGCAGCTTAGCATCGGCTTGAAGAGCTTGCAGTGTATTAATCAGGAGAGAGCAACGAGCTACCGGTATTTGTTCTTTTGTTGTCTTTTCTTAAGAAGAGGAGTTGAAACACAAGAGATAACAAAGAATCCATTTCCTTCCTGAAAGGATAGGCTTTTGTCTCCGGCTTTCTTTTCCTTTTTTTTTTTTTTTTCTTCTCTCTCCTCTTTTCTCTGAAAAAAATGTCAGTATCTGGAAAGAAAGAGTTTGACGTGAAGCAGATCCTGAGGCTCCGCTGGAGGTGGTTCAGCCACCCCTCGCAAGGCTCCGCCGGCACCGGAGGCTGCCATCAGCAGGAAGGATATGAGCACAGAGGGACACCCGTTCAGAACAGGTTGAAGAACCACTCTCGGGACAGGAATGGGCTGAAGAAAAACAGCAGCCCCGTCCACCACAACATACTGGCCCCTGTGCCAGGTCCTACCCCAGTGCACCACCGAGCTCTCCAGTCCTGGCATCACCAAAACCTCATAGAGCAGCTTCGAGCAAATGAGGATATTCCCAAAACTGGCACAGAGGAAAACTGTGTTAAAGAAGATTCAAAAACCACACAGGAGTTGCAGATGATCACAGAGGAAAATTCAGATGAATCTACAGAGAGGTAGGAGCTTTAAAGTTTGCACTTGGAAAACGATACTTCTATTCAAGTTATCCCCTAAACTCACCTCTGTTTTTACCTAGAATTCCTTCCTGCATTAAACTCACTTTATATATGTGCACATCCACACTGACGTGAATCAAAATATGTTTACAGTAAAAATGAAAAATAAAAGGAACATGTCATGACCTTTTGATACCTTTGCTTGACATAGATCATTTTGGAGCTATTCTCTAAAAGTCAAATCCGTTGGTCAAATTCTGTTACAGTCTACAGCACGTTAATTTGTTGACTTGATTTATTACGCATAACAACAGTGACAAAGTGAGTCCTCTGAAACAGTGTCCTCATTCTGATGTTATCAATGGGAACAACTTGGACAAATGGGAACTGCTGGAGTTGCTGAGTCTGGGTGGTTGCCAGCAGGCTGCCAGATTTCCCACTGCCTTTTCTTACTGTCTTCTTGACAAACATAATTAACTTTGAGATAGGTAAAAAGGGAGCACCCTTGCTTGATTTTTCTAAGGGTTATTTGAAATCATATTAATTTTTATAGTCTGCTTAACCTACTAGGAGACAAATATTCTATTATCTGACCTTGCAAAAAGTATTACAGCTGTGAGATCTCAAAGGTATAACCACAAAATATGAGCTATTTTTTAAAATCTTAACACAGAGAGCAAAAATATCAGTACAAGGCATTTGATTAAATATGCCTTATAATTGTTTTGTTTTTTCTTTTCAAAATTGATGTCAATACTACTAGTTTATATGATAACTATTTTACTTCACATTTATCCCACCTTGGACTCAAATTATGCATTTGTAATGCGATTATTTGCACCATATGATGGGATTATTATCTGTCTGGGAATAACTCAAGATATTTACATCGTACTTAAATACAGATTTATCTTACTTGAAGTTAGTTTCTCTCTGTAAAACAAAGCTGACAGTTTGTGTATTTTTAGCAGTTGTTATTCTTCAAGTTGTGCATCTGGTATAGGGAACATCTGCGGTCTGAAGAGCAGAAAAGGCATTCCAAAAATATCATTCCGCAAAGTTCCAGTAGTCAATGTATACTACATAAACTCATTACAAAATAAAATTATGAAGTAAGAATTTGATGGTTTGGTATGTTTGCTACTGTTCTAGTTTATAATGAGTAACATAAACACACTCTAGTATATCTTATTTTAAATGACAATACAGATCACCCAAAAATATAAATTGGTAGCTGTATGTGCACGTCAGGAAGAAAGCCAATTGAATGTGAGGAAGATTAACAAACACTAAATCAACAAAATATCACTGTATCTATATTATGTAAAAATAAAAATAAAAGAAGAAAAGAGCATAATGCATTCGCTTTACAAGGTATTAAGGTGTTGCCTTCCAAAAAAAGATCTGATAGTCCATAGATGGAGAAAACTATCAGATCTTATTTTAGATGGAGAGAACTTTCTACTAATATCTCATGAACTTGTTTGCTTTTTTATTCATTCAAATTAAACACTTCAGAAGAAGAACTTTAAGGTTGCAGCTTTTTAGAAAAGTTCTGCAATTATATACCTCAGAAAGTTACTACATACAAGTAAATGCATTTTTGTAAAGTTATCAGAAGTTTGTTAAGCATATTCTATGTTAAAGCCTATCATAACACATCATAAAAGGTTAAATTTGTAAGGAATTCACTAAAAAGAGGGAATCACTATGAGGTACACTACAAAAAAAGATCTTATATCAAGCAAATAAAATAGACCATTAAAGAAAATCCTAGCTGAACTCCAAGATCTCAAATACATATAATACTTAAGTTCTAAGCAAATCATAATTCTCCCCGCTGCTACAGCATCCAATGCAGGCCACACAATAATTAACATGTTTGGATAGGAACACAATATTGGTCATGCTTTAGTCATGGCAAACAAAGAGAGAAATACCTTACTTAATCAATAAAGGTTGCTGGCTCAGGAAGACACCTCCTCTTGCACATTTGAACTGTCTTTCTAAATCAGCCTGGCTCTGGGCCTTCTTTGAAAGTTCCAGGGAGTCACAACTGGTTTCAGTCAATGGAGTCAGCAAGTGATTAGCACCTCTGAAAAACCTGGCATTTGCAGCATGGCCTAACACCATCTTTCTACACTATTAAAGCCAAGGCTTTACAGTTAATGAAAAGCAATTTCTTTTAGCAGCCTAGTGCTTCCTACCAGAAAGCTTTGGAAACAAGACACCAGTTTTCATACTTTCTTCAGATGCCTTTTTTTTATTATTATTATTTTTTTAAAAGTAAGCTGGAAGTTAGGCTTTCAGGAATGCAAACAGAGCACACTGAGTTTTGATGAAATAAAGGTTATTTATTAAGGAGGAAATTTCAAAAAAGTGTTTCATTATGGCTATGCTATTATGAATAAATTCAATTGATTCTGCTTTTTTAAATCTTATTGCTACTAGAATAAGTGAAATAACTCCAATATCTGAAATAATAAAGGCAAGACTTAAAGCAATCCTTTCGATTAGTAAAAAGGATATATAAATGGACTCTCATCTGCATATAAGCTATCAACTCAGGTCTGCATATAAGCATATTTCAGGCATTTCTTGTTTTAATTCTGACAAACAGGCTTATTCCTGGATATCCCATGACACCTGACAAAGTAAATGAAAGCTTAAGTGCTCAAAAGTCATTAATTTTACTAGTAGTAGCCAATTAACATGAGACCAAGCAATACCTGCAGGGTGCATAAAGAAAGATTGCTTATTGGCACAAGATTAAGTAAAACTGTGTCAGTATGAAAAGCACGGCAATCATATGACATGTAAAAGTATGCAGTGGAGGTCCTTGGATTTCTGTGGATCTTATTTAACAGAAATCTACAGTGCAAAATGGGCTATGCAAAAGAAAAGAAAAGAAAAAAGCCTCAATTCCTAAGAACAGAATTCATCAATCTCTGAAATTTCCTTAAGGATTTCTAAATTCTCCAAAAATCGTATATATTGAAAGGTCTCCCAAAATGTTTGGGGATCTTCTTATCAATAGTTCCTAGGGGAACATACTCAAGAAATATCAGTTGGTATCGGCCTACTGTCTGAATGATGATTAGGACCTGATCTCTGGTGAAAAATAGAGAAACAGCAAAATACAGAATAGGTGCTAAGGTCTTTTATTTATTTGCCCGCTATTTCCCACTGTAGAACATTATTGTGTTACTGGGCTAATCATACAGCTAAACCCTGCAGAAAATGCCCATGCAAATAAAAAGCAAAAATGTGCAAAGATTTTAGGTTTGATTAAGGTAATAGGAGCTTAAGTGATCTCTGAAAGAATACACAGTAAATAAACTGTGACTTTTGGTAGCCTGTTGGTGATCATCTCCTATCCTGTCTGCCTTATCTGGAATGTGTTCAGGTTTAATCTCCTCCATCAGGGGGACCAAAATGCCTGAAAGTCAGCCTCACTTCTTTCAAAGAAAGTAATCTGGCAGGGTTTCAGAGACATCAAAGGAAATTCTGAGGATGTGATTGCTCAATTTGGTCTACTGGTCTAAAAAACTTTCTTCTTGTGCATAATACACAAATCCACCCTTGTGCACACACTAACTGAGAAAGCACTGATACCTCCTAAAAATAGTTATCCCTGAAATCTTGATATTATCTTTATTACTTCTGTTGATAAATTCTGGACTCAAAAGCACATCTGTATAAAGCTCTTTTTTTTTTTTTTTTTTTGCTTTTTTTGTGAGTCTGTTTTCTGTTTCAATTTAAAACTTCAGTTTCAGAAGTTAAAAGGGACAATTTCACTGGTGGAAACAAAACAAATTACTTCAATAGAAATTATTCTAACAAAAATTGGTCAGACCGATTTTATCATAGAACTAGATTTCTGTGTATCCAAACCAAGCACTACAACTGATTCACGAGAATGACTGAAAACGAATGACAATGCATCAGTTTTCCAATTTTACCTGGTATATGAATGGACTGTGATGTATCCTCTGCAGAGCAGATATTAAAGGACTGCATTTTGAGTAGTACATCATGACTGTGCATCCCCTTCTTGAACAGGAGATCAGATTTTGATCCATTCTGATGCCTAAGGCAAAAGTTTAGAAATGAATATTCCATTGTTCTATATATATATATATTTGTTTTTTCAGGAATATTATGTTCCAGAACTGCTGTATTTCCATTTCTTGTAACCTGACACTCCTGACACATTCCAGGATGTCTGTCTCCTTATAGTGCTGCGGCCAGAACTATATACATTCTGGTTAAACCATGACAGTTCTAGACTAGAGGGCTGGGTTATTGACATATCATTTGGACTAAAATCCCATGTGAATATTCTGTTTGGTGTTTATTCTCACCAACAAGATGCCATTGCTTCTAGCTGGCTTGTGATTCATTATAACTTTCCTATCCTTTACTGAAGCCCTGTTCCCTAAGACATCTGCACATTTTTGCACTTAGTTATTTCTAAATATATTTTCCTAAATATGGAAAAATCTACATCCTCATGCACACCATATAAAAAATGCAAATCAAATAATATAAAAACACCAGGGATCTCACTGAATTGCATGCATATATGGACTTTTATACATGTGACATTAGCTGTAACTACATAACCGTAGACCTAACAATGACTTCCAATAAACATATTTTCAGATAGGATCTGATCACCTTGAAGAACATGATTTGCAGATGAGAGTCTGAAAAGTTGATATGCAAATTCTACCATTTAAAGGAAAGCCAACAATCTGTTTTCCTTAGCTTCCGTTTCTCATGCACATGCTGACCAGAGATTGTGCTATAGTAAGTTAGTGTTTAGGTTTCATTATACCCCTGTACTACATAAAAGGTATTTCTTGCTTTAAATGGTGTATAATGATACAGTCCTACACCTAATCCATAGTATGCGTATAACATTATATGAAAGCAAAACTTTCTCTTGCATTGGATCCAAAATTACTATATTTTCTCAGTATTTCTAGATGAGATAGAACCAACTAGAGGATATTATGAATGCATCTATATGAGATGATATAAACAGTAACATTTTTATATTTTTCTACCTCTTGCAATCTCACAATCATATTATGCATGAAAACAGATCAAAAGAGCAAAGATCCATTTCAAAATTGGTTTGTCTACATATTAATAGACATTTTAGACTTTCTCTTCACAAGAGCAGCCTGTCTATATACTATGAACCAGAACTTTCTTAGATCTTTTCTTTAAAATTTCTAACAATTCAATTCATATTCAGCAATATATTTTAAAAAGATGATTCTATGTCAGTCTACTTTGCATTGCTGATGTATTTCATTACTACTTCAGGGACAAGCAAAACCCAAATGTCTACTAAAAATGGCCTTTAACTAAAGGTCAAAAAATGAGTTTAAAACTAGAGACATTTAAAATGGGTCATTTAAGATATTGTAGCTGATGGCTTCTCTGAAGTGAGGGTTTGTACAGTTCATGTGGCATTTCAGTATCTTAAAGGAGTGGAAGAGAAGTTGGCAGCTGGGGAGCAGGGATGACACTCTGGGCTACAAAGGTTGACAAACACCCCATGCTATCAGGGAGATGTGATTTTACTTATGAACTGAACAATGCACACAGAGCATGTGGCCTAAGTAGTGAAATTAAGCTGACTTTTAATAGCATTTTACTTTAATTCATTCTCAACTGCTGGAAAAAAATACAGGTGACAGTAGTCAGGAAAGTTTTCCTTTGATATCCAATGTTTATTAGTGTGGAAACATTGGGAAGTTACAGTAAGTGGCATCTGCTGCAGAATTAAAATTTGAGAGAATATTTACCTTTTTTTCATAGAAGTTGATAATATGCAAGGAGGTAAAGGGCTTTTTTGGTGAAGGGGGAATGTAATGAACAATGTTGAAAATACCTACTCAGACAAAATGAGTGCTGTAGTCTTGTACAAAAGTGCCGAGTACAATAATTAGAATCCATGTGTCTCAAATGCATCCTCAGCAGATTTTATGACCACTTTGTCTTCTCCTGTGATATCTTGTGATGAACTTGAGAGGGTAAAGACTAAAGAAATTAAAGTGTGAAATTAAAGTCTTTTATGACTTAAATAAATAATGACTTGTAAAAGCACAGAATATTTTACAGACTTATATTTAACATGCAAAACTTTCATAAATGAATTATCACAAGCAAGGAAGAAAATCTACCATTTTATACTAATTTAAGAAACTATGAGCATTCTACCCATTTCTTAACATTTTCTTTATAATTCAATTATCTTCTCATTTCCATGTGGCTTGCTTTCCTCACAGACAGATGTTAAATTGCTTTTTAAAGACCTATTACAGTTTTTAAAACAATTTCTTAATATCTTCCCCCACCAAAAAAAAAAGGATATGATTAAACACGTGCTCTGCAGAGCAGTAAGACTGTTTTTACAGACACACTGAGCACATGCAATTGTGAAATCAACAGGAAATTGTATGATTGTTCAAGCATTCTTTTTTTAAAAAAGGGAAGAGACATGGGCTTAATTTGAAAGCTCCTGCTAGAAAGCATTTTCAAAGGAAAAGACAGTTTGTTTTCACAATTGCTTTGGGACTCCATTGTTTGTACTTGAACTAAATAAAATACTGTGGCCAGTGAGGAGTATTACTAAAGTCTTTCATATTTAAAGAAATACAAGGATATGTTTGTTATAGTCAACCAGCTGGAATAAGCCTAATACATAGCAATTTCATCTAGTTCCCTTCATCCTTCTAGGAGAAAAAAAAAAAAGAAAAAAAGACACTATATTTAGAGAATGAGCATTTCAGGTGATTTGATGAAGAATATGGCTTGTTTAAAATATCTGTAGGCATGTGGGCCAAAGGAATGCAAATATCATGGCAAGGTACTATCCAGAGTCACAAAATGAACTTACGGGAGTAAACATAAGACATGATCTAGAAAGCAAAACTCTAACAAACCTTCATCCTGGAGGACTCCAGCTCCCACCTGAGCTCTGCTGGAAGGAGAACGTTGTTGCTCAGCTCTGACAATAAATCTTCTTCCAGCAAGTGCCCTCCTCCCCTTTGCCAGGGAATGCTCTATTAGTGAAAACACAGTTCAAAGCTAAATAAAACAGACCGAACAGGATCTTACCACCTGCCTCTTCCTAACACTAGTGCTTGTACAATAATACTTTGCATAAAACATCTTTCATTTAGTTCTCTCTATGAGTCAGGATATTTCATTAAATGTGTATATACTGCTCACAGTCTAAGCTATAGATATTTAGAGCAATATCCTACATTGTACTCATTACTTTATTTGAGGTTTCAATACATGATAGAGTATTTAAATGACTAGAGTTCTAAAAAGTTGCCAAGAAATAGGATACTGTATTCTCATGTTATGTTCTACCATTGCATGAGATGGCCTTATTTAGCAATGAAACGTTTTAGATCATTTTCTCAACTACCTTGCATTTAGACTAATAAAACACCTTAACTGCGAAAGAGAGCAATGAATGACATGTGATTCTTTTTCTCAGTTTTCCTAGGTATACTTGGAAAAAGTTTGTACAAGAACCTAGAGTTCTTACCAGTATACTAACATTTGGTTTAATCAAATTCAAGCTGTCAGCCATGTTTTTATTTTTTAATTATAGGACTTTATGACTAGTTTTGTTAGGAGATAAAATTCACCATCCATGGGTTCTATTTCAGATTTGTTCCTTATATGAATTCAGAGGAATCAGACTCTCAGTATCATAGTTTACGCATGTCTCAGAATCACAGAATAATTGGGGTTGGAAGGGATGGCTAGAGATGATCTGCTCCACCCTTCCTACTCAAGCAGGGTTACCCAGAACAACTCGCCTAGGACTATGTCCGCCCAGATTTTGAATATCTTTCAATATTCAAAAATCTTTCTGAAGATTTTTCAATTCACATTCAAATATCTTTCAATATTCAAAAAGACTCCACAGCCTTTCGGGGGACCTGGTCCAGTGGTGAGTGGACACTCACCCTCACAGTAAAGATGCATTCATGGAATTTCCCATGTTTCTGTTTGTGCCTTTTGCCTCTCCTCCTGCAAGAGTATTAATGATAGGCCACATTAGAGATAGGGCAGGAATCTACTTCCTAGGGACAGAATAAGAATGGATCAACTATAATTTTCTGCAAAGTGCTGCTAAAATGCAAAAAAAAGCACCTTTATGTTATGACTGATGGAGTATACTTATAGTTTCATGGCTTGTTTTCTTATGACAATAATTATTCCCAAAATCAAAGTTTACCACTTTTACTAAGTTTTCTGCTACAACAAGCAGAAGCAAACACCAGTATAGTTGCTATAAAATGTTTTGAACAGCCAGCATAGATGGGATACATTAGAGAAAATGGACAGGCACTGTCATGATTTGCTATGCTTTGATTTATCTGATAAATCAGAAGTCAAAAGGGGGGCATTCTTGCAAGCCTGTTCATTTTCACAGAGTTGGAGAAAATGAAGAATCTTTTGGAGCTGGACAAATATAGCTTGATTTAAATGGAAATCATGTGCAAATCACTAAGAAATCCTAGGAGTTGTAGAAAAGTTATTTTAAGCTATTACATATGATTGTGTTGCTAGGGAAACCTCTTTTACAGTTTCCAGCTAGCACAGATGCGCGGGAGGGCTCTGGGTCTCCATGTCACATCGCTTTAGAATGCTCTGCCCTGTGAAGAAACAGAGACACACATGTACACGTATGTAGAAAGGACAAAAAAACTGCTGCAACTTTACCCTAGTCAGGTTCCATGTCTTCACTGGAAGCTTTGTGTTTCTGCCATGGGCACTGTGGTAAAGCAAAAGCTTTGCAATTAAAAGTTTCTGTTTCCAAAGCTCAAATATTTCTGTTTGCTCAAATATTACAGAGTTTTGAGCGCTGGAGTTCTTGGAGAGCTTGAAAGATTCACTTACAATTTAAGAACGGTTTTAGTTTAAACACTCCTCAATAAAATAAAATAGAGAATAAAAGCTACCAGAAAATTGAGCTCACCTAACAATGTCCTCACACTGTTATATGCTATTAAATGTACCTAGCTATTATTTATTCCTTTTAGAGAATATAGAGCAAGGCAAAATGACACTTGCTGTTAATGATCATGAAGATACTCACTGAAATAAAAACGTAGTGTTATACTGTTTGGAATTACATTTATAATCTATATCTATTGAACTAACCCAACATTAATAAGCACAGAACCCAAACATGTCACTGCTGCGTATTGGTGAAGCATAATGCTGTTAAAGTATTGCTGGACAACAGAAGAGTAAGGTAGATACACCAAGGTAGACATCTGTAGGTCTTTGAACTACCAAAATAAGTTTAGGCTAAGCTGGGAATAGGAAGGAATTGATTCTTACTATGAACTAACCTAATTGGAGTAATGAAACCCATCATTTAATTTAATCATCATACTACAGTTTTCTGAAAAAAATTCTCCCATCTGTCTAATACACTGGAGAACTTTGTGCTCGTTTTCTGGCTCATCGACTGTAATTCAAAAGATGGGCGAAAAGTGAACCGTGATTGTTTTAAATCAAACATATATAAGCATTTAAAAGCACAGTACTTTGTTAAGTGCATTAAGGATGGAAATGTTTGTTCTGAGCAATGATTTTTAGTCTGACATAAGGCACTCATAGAAGACTGAGTCCAGCTGTTCATTCATCTTAGAGGAAACCACTTGCAAAGCTAGAAATTCCCTTCTATGCCATGACTTTCAAAAAAGTCACACTTCTTCCATGTGGTAGTTCAGTGGCCTAGAATGGACTTTTGAACTTTCTGTCTGAGCTGCTTGACCTGGTGAAATGCCCCAGCAGCAGGGCCAATGTGGTCTCTTGGTATATCTTGTCACGGGAGATTTACCAGCTGTCTAGGCCAGTTTTCCTTGCCGCTATGCGGGAGCCCCACTGTTCACCCAGAACACAATGAAGGCAATGAGAGAAGGACACAAAGAAATAGGGTTCTTCTGACTAATTTTTTTGCCTTTGTCTGTTTTCTTCATTCATTTTTACAGGAAATTTAGAGCTATAATTGCTCAGCCTCAGGCTCGCATGAGATGCCTCTAAAACAGCAGAGCTCAAAACTCACTTCCTGCTTTCTCTTCAGAGAAATTCAATATGTAGCCCATTAGTAGCTGTTTAAATTAAAGCTTCATTATACTGTTTCACTTAGGATACAGTGAATTTAAACCCAAATTAACAAAAGAACAAAGCCAGGACCAGAACTGAAGCTTTCTTAGGCAGTATATTACCCTCAGAAGGTCTCCAGCCCAGCTCCAGCTCCAAACGGGGTCATCTGTGACCTGGTTCTGCAGAGTTATCCAGTCGGGTCCTGGAAACCCTGGAGGATGGAGACTGACAGCCTCTCTGTGGGCATTTTGTAAAGCTGACAGAAAGGAAGCAGCGCTGTGGCTGGTGAAGGGTCTAAAGGCATAGATTAATCTTGTGAGTACATTTCCACTGAAACAGTGTAAAGCCATCTAGATCAATTCAATTTTCAGCAGGCAGAAAGCAAATCGAAACAAAGATTTGTCTTTTCTATAAGATTAGCATATTATCATATGCTTCATTCAGTTGTTATGCTGCAACATCAGCAAGAGAGGTGATACATATTTTATTGAATGAATGATAAAATTGCTCTGCTTTTGAAGGGTTGTATTATGATGTGATCTTGCTTCCCTCCACCCTCAAAGAGCGAACAGCACAGTCACACCAAGGAAAGTGGTTCAAAAAAGAAAATGTAAGAACTGAACAAAACTGAACAGAACAGTCTCTATTTTTCTCCGAATTGGGCAATACTACCCTTCAATTAATGTAGGGAATAACTGTGCAGACGATTCTGCTCTCAGCAGCCCTTCCATAAGCTCCTTTCTGAAACACAACACTGGTGCTTTGACCTTCTTCTAAAGTGGAGCCCTACTGAAATCTGTCAGCTGGAAGTCTGTTCCACGGATTTCCAACAAATGGGGTTTAAAATTTGCACATACAGCACAAGGGTTACTTTTAATTTCTGATCACCTACCTCTTCTAAGGCAGCATTTGTCTGTCATTACTCCCATTTTAAAGTTCTAGCAGCTGACTAATATGAAGTACTAATATGAAGCCTTAACATTCTTCAATAAACACCAGTAAAAATAATCTAATTCAGTTATTGCCATCATATTTTTACACTCCAAATCACTTAGATCATACATCTAATTTCCTTTAAAATGTGCACATACATTCAAAACAGAACAATTAAATTTTTAGGCTTTGATGACAGTATTGACCAAAATTGCAGAGTTTAGATTTCATTTGTTATTATATATTTTGTAAAAGGGGAAAAATGACATGACTAAAATAAACTCTCATTCTTCTTCACATATCACTGTAAATATAAGCTGGATCTATTTCAGGATGGGAATGCAATTATCATATATTTTATGCTAATAGGTATAAAAGACCTTTCCAGTGACTCCCTGTAAGGAGGTTTTTGTGGTCTTATTTACATACCCATACAGCTACAGTATGCAATTGATTTGAATGGACCAATTCCTTTCAAATTATAGTATAAGCCTTGACAGCAATTAAGAAGGTGCTTTCCTTTCCTAAAATACCCTTTAGTGGCTGTTACAATTCATAATTAAGAATACTTTTTTTGTTTGTTTTAATGGTTTCTCAAATGATTTTAATACCTACAGTATTTTCAGCTACAGGACTTAAAAATTATGCTTTCAATGTGAAAGTGTTCATTAGTTCTTGAATCTTCCACGTCTTTGCATCAAGAATAAAAAAAGGATAATGCAACAAGATTGCGGCTTATTCCCCAACAGCATTGCTACTATGACAACAATGTATAATTACTGCAGGACATAACAACCTTCCATATAAAACACCATCTCTCTCAGCAGAGGGAAGGTGTGAGCGCATCTCCTGCTTCTTCCTGATTAACTAAATCTGTTCCAGAATGCTACTTTTCTGATTCCCACATGAACCACTTCTGTACC
Organism: Tinamus guttatus; assembly: GCF_059628265.1. Classification (NCBI taxonomy): domain Eukaryota; kingdom Metazoa; phylum Chordata; class Aves; order Tinamiformes; family Tinamidae; genus Tinamus; species Tinamus guttatus. Next base: position 12,215,373 of record NW_028288821.1, on the reverse strand, counting down.
TTTATGCTCGTATTTCATTAAAGACTTTAACAAAAAAATTCTCAGACATAACGATACTACAGATTTTTTTTTTATAGTTCATATCAATTTATTTTGTGCTTTTCAATTTCTTTGCATTTTTACTTTGATTTGAAATACTACTTTTTATTTAGATTTTGTAAACTTCTTACTCCGTTTCTGTCTAAGTGAGCTGAGGTAGAAGCAGACAAATGTTCATTACAGGAGCTATCTCTGTGTGCCAAGATGCACCACCAGCAGCAGCAGATTTTTGCAAAAATGCTGTCAGAAATACAGTGTTAAATACATGTGATAGATGCTCTTTAGGCCTCCTTTTTGACCATCTGTAATGATTACAAAGGTAATTCTCTTTCATGTTATGAAGAAGCTATGAACTCACGCATGGTAGAGGTATCTTCAGTAAAGAATTACAAGTAGCCATCTTTAAAAAGCCGCTTTTGAGAGAAGAGCACTAAACGTTCAGGGAGCACTCATTTCTCATGTTAGCAAAAATCTGTTAAGTGTCTCCATGTTCACATTTTCTTGTGCTTTCAACCATACCCAGATACACAACCCCTTCAACACTTCCTCTTCCCTGCAACCTCTAAAATATGGAACCTTTTGAAGGGTACTCAATGAGACTAGCCATATGCGCTTAATATTTTTTTTTTAAAGTTGCAATTTGCTGGTGTTTGTTTTTTAAAGCATTGTCTAAATATACGAGTCACAAGGTCATGGTCAGCATTTAGTCATTACTAAATTTTGTACATTTTTGGCATTTTGTACATTTTTGGCAACTTGAATTAGTTTTAGATAGTTCTCATCACTCCATTTTTTGCTCTTTAGAAAGATGCTATTTAATTAACTAACAATATTATCATTAGCTGCCAGAAAGTTGAGCAACAAGTAAACAGCCTCACTGAATTCCTCCTTCAATGACTTTCAATTTCCCCTCAACATAATCACATAATACAAAAATTGGATCATGCATTGTAGAAATGACTCAGAATTCTTCTTGTGCTTTTGGAGTCTGTCTTAATCAAGATTAGGAAATTGTCCTCATACTACATTATATGATATGTCTTACATGGTGAATTTGAATGTATAATTACTTGCTATGCTTTTTTCTTAGCTTGTCTTATGAAAAAAATGGATATAAATTAAAAGTATAAATTTGTTCTAAAAGGAACTATACAATTATATGCCAGATATACAATATGAACTATACAGGAAAAAACTTTCTTGTTCTGCAGGAAATGGTTCAATCAGAGTGTTAGTGATTAAAATAGTTGAATTACAGAAATGATAGGCTTTTGGCTGTTACAGTAAATAATTACTACAGGCCATGTTCATCACCATTAAAAATAACATCATGTCTAATGTCTTGAAACTCTATGAAGTTGCTGCTGTCTTCTACTTCAGTAGTCAACCTGGTATTTTCTAATCGAGCTCTTAAATTAGTTCAAAAGCATTTATTGATAAGACTATAAGTGTAAGACTAATCGTATTTTTTAATTAATGAATAGCAGTTACAGACGAATATTCAATTTCTGAATTGTAATTCCCTGTCCATATGTAGTAGCTGACTAACCTTGTGTGGTTATAGAGATAGTGACAAAGAAATGATTTCGCATCTGATTAATTCTGAGATAATTTTCAGCAGCTGCTTGTAATTTCTTCTTAAATACCTACTTTGAAACCTTCTCTGTGAACTGTAAGGTGATAGCTTTTGTATACACTCACATAAAGCATAGAAAACAAACTCAAGTAACATTTATGATTATAAAAGCACATAAATTTTGGAGATAAGTAGCTCCCAATACACTTGGAGTGGCCAAAAGAAGGATTAATCCTAAGATGGTAATGTATATTCTCTCATCTTTTATATGTGCAACATTTCACTTACTCATTATTCTTCATTACATAATGTAAATGAATACTATGTCAATTAGACTGGAGGACAATGTTCTTGAATGATGACTTGAGATAGCATTAATTTAAATCATTTGTCTGAGACACTCACTGCATCATTTGAATATAGATACATATCTAGTATAATAAAACACTAACTAATGTTCAGCTGGTCTGTAGGCTGGTTCGATATTGCTAGAGCTTTTAGGAAGCATTTCATGCTACAGAAAAAAGTAAGTCCTTTAAGAATAGAATCATGCCATTATAGTATTTATAGTAAAGTTTCATATTTATGTTCATCTAAATCAGAAAGAGAGACATTATTTAAAAGGAAAATTCCTACTGTATTACAAAGTTTAAAGCTGCCAGGCATCGCTTACTGTGTAATCCCACAGTCACTAGACATGGGGAGAAAGATTTGCTGATTTTAACTCTTGCACTTGGTGCCGACTGGCTCAGAACCTCTCAGCTCAGTCTACAAATATCACACTGCAGGTGTTAACTCAGAAATGGGACTTAGCTCCCGAGGGCTGTGCTGCAGCCCGAAACCTTCGGGCACTCTTGGGGACTTGTGCCGCGGCTTTCCCACCACAACCTTTTCGCTTCAGGGGATCAGAGGCCTCTTGCCTCCTCATTTAAGTTCTCTTGAAGCTTCTGAAAAGGTCTAGCACAAAATGTAATTTTCAAAACTGATCCCCAAAATCCAGGAACAAAATCCTAACATTGAATACTGACTCCTGAATAAGCATCCAGCAGGTCGAGGGAGGGGATCCTGCCCCTCTACTCAGCCCTGGTGAGGCCGCATTTGGAGTACTGTGTCCAGTTCTGGGCTCCACAGGACAAGAGGGATGTGGAGCTGCTGGAGAGAGTCCAGCGCAGGGCCACAAGGATGATCAGGGGCCTGGAACATCTGCCCTATGAGGAGAGGCTGAGGGAGTTGGGCCTGTTCAGCTGGAGAAGAGAAGGCTGAGAGGGGACCTGAGCAGTGTCTAGAAGTACCTCAAGGGAGGCAGTGAGGAGGATGGGGCTGGCCTCTTTTCAGTGGTGGCCACCGACAGAACTAGAGGAAATGGCTGGAAAGTGAAACACCAAAAGTTCCACAGGAACTTAAGGAAATTTTTTTTAATAGTGAGGGTGCCAGAGCACTGGAACAGGCTGCCCAGAGAGGTTGTGCAGTCTCCTTCTCTGGAGATCTTCCAAACCCGCTTGGACGCAGTCCTGTGCCACGTGCTCTAGGTGACCCTGCATGTGCAGGGGGGTTGGACTAGATGATCTCTAGAGGTCCCTTCCAACCTTCAGCATTCTATGATTCTATGATCTCTCTAACAGTGATATTTTGTCTTGAGCAGTTAAACCAAAACAATTTGCATAATACTATAGTGCAACCAAAGAACATGCAAACCATGCTTTCTGCTTTTCCTCAGAAGGAAACTACAAAAACTGTTTAAAATTTATATAAGAATATCCCATTTCCTAATTATCTGCATACATCAAACTGAGCTGTATAAAACTCTATTGCAGACTCGAGATTTTAATAAAGGAATGCATGAACCTCTCAACAAACTGTGTTCTTAGTGGCAAGAGCTTAACTGTGGGAGTATGCATGCTAATAAGAACAATCTGCACTGCAATGAGCCTGAAATAAAATTAATTTTATAATTAATCTTATCTGGTAGAAAAATAAATACACAATCTCCAAAAGAAAACAGCTTATGTAAGGAGAGTGTTTGCATCCATCTAGATAGTGATTGAAATTCAATACTGTATGTTTGCAGATCACCTTAAAAATCAGAAATCATAGTTTGCATCTAGTCCCCTCTGTAACATGAAGTCACCATGCAGCCACAACTAACACTGGACTGAAGGGCTGTCTGGTGCTCACGGGCTCTGCAGGTTAACTGCAATCGTGCTTTACCAGTGGAATTGGCCCGCCAAAGGAACACCTTTCATTTACAGGAGCATTAATAAAAAACTAACCAGTATTTGTCCTGATTCTAATCATGAGGGCAAGCATTTGTACATCTCCATGTCTGGGGGGAAATACAAAACTCAAAGCACCTACAGCATTTTGGCTACCATGTGCAAAATTTCTTGTGCATAATGATATGCACATTTGTACTTATGATTCCCAAATGGGAAAAGTTATTTTAACTAATTCCAACTGAGAAAAGTGGCAGGCTTATGTTAATGCTAGCAATAAAAAATTATCAAAACTGGGCAGCTGATTCTAAAGGAATTGTCACTTAAAACTTTCCATTTAGGCTAAAAGTTAGTAGTCTCTTCATTAACTTGTGTCATTATACATATAATGCTCTGTCAGGTATGATTCAAATCAGTAGCAATTATATGAGGGAAACCTGGGAGCATAGGTATATAGGTATATATATACCATAGACACTCTAAAGCATTCTAAAAGAGGCTTCAAAATAAGGACGGAGAATATTTAAGTTTTTTATTTTATTCTCTGAATATTTGTCTCATCAAATGCATTTTTGCATTTAAGAGTCATCATCTACGAGATAATGATTATACTGTTCAAGAGCTGTCTCTTTGCTGACTTTTTAAAGCTCTTTTCTTCCCCACTCTGGCAGTGGTGATGGCACGTGTCATCCCACACAGACCTTTCCCAACCTTCCAGAAGAAACATAATTACATTTTCCTTAATTCATTGTAAAAAATCAAGCATACAGTGGTTTCAATATTTCTGCCCATTGGTTATTCCATTCAGTCATGTTTTCATCATTTTGTTTTATTCCACTGCATGTTAATTTTGCTACTCCAGGAGTTATAAATGTACAGTACAATTTTCCTTAGTGTTTTGGATTTGCTGATAAAATTCTTTCACCAATACCCCCAAAATTGAAAATAATTATTACCTGTTTTACTCACAAACAATAAGTAATAAAGAAGGCTATTGAAGCAGAAATTATAAGGCAGTGGCTGGGACAATTAATCAAGTGGCACAATAACATCAGCAGGCAATTAGTACAGGTGTATCTGCTTCATCCGTACTTTATGCTGTGTTCAGTGTACAGTCAATGCTTCCTAACTGAAACATATATCTTCTTTATTTCTCAGCCAGTTTATGCAGGGTACCCTTAACTGATGCTTTAGTCCTAAGATTTGGCATAGGAAAACAGCATCTGTCCTACCCTATAACTTATGCTCAACAGAAAGAGGGTCAGAGCTCAAGCAGCTGGATAAGAGAAATTCTGCCTGTGTGGGAGCTCACGGCAGTTTTCTTGAATAAGCAGAAAGAAATGAGAGAAAAAAAAATTGATGACTTGCATTGTAAATATTGCTGCATAAACAATCTGAACTGATGAACTTGCAGCCTTGCCTCATGCCTTGTCACTTCTAAAGCACATCCAGGACAGCACGTAGCATAAGGCACACTTGATTTTCAGCTATGGTGAAGTCTTTAACATTTCTAAATGTTATCTAGTTTGCTGCTAGTGGATGGTACAGTCTCCAATTCAGTGGCAAGGTACTCCGAAATCTGCACTTGACGATAGCTGAATTGTTCCTTCACTGTATTTCACAAGTATTAAAGCAGGTTAGACAGGTATATTGAACACTTATCCAACAGAAAAGTAGACACCATAAAAATATAAGTAACAGCCTTATCAAGTACAACAAAATCAAATTGTATTCTTGCAATATTATACTTCTAAGCTTCCTTATGATCAAGCTTGATTTTTCTTTTTTGGCCACAGGCACACTTAATGAAGTACTTATAATTTGATTTTGATTTTTAAAAAATAATATAATAAAAAATGGCATTTGCATTATATCACATTTTAGTTATTTAAAAGTGAATTTATCCTTTATAAACTGATTACTGAAGATTTCTGTTTTGATTAATGAAGGGTACTTAAGGAAGGAAAAAAGAAAATGATCTTTATTTGACTCAGAATTTCTAAGAATTGAAGAAAAACAGGCCTAGAATGAACTGCAAAACTGAACATGTCCATTCCCCCACCAAAAAATATAAAAACTCTTTTACTTCCTAACACCATTTTTTCCTTGTAATCTAGTAACATCTAGCTGTTACCTAGACCATCATTTCTTATCCTGAATTTATTCATTTTATTACTCAACAGAGGTCAGTAGCTCCTTGAAAAGGAAAAATATGAATGAAATTCAGTAAAAACAAGCACAAAGAAGGCGTTTGGAATTTAAATTCTGTTCCCCCAACCTTGCAAGCTGTTATTACATATTAATATAAAAATTATACCCAATTTCTATCTTTTTCTGTAATAGAAAAATTGAGCAGCATCAGAGGTAGAATTCATTTCCACAGAACGGTTTGAAAACAGGTTCTGCCTTTGATAGCAATTCCCTGATAAATTTTTGAGTTTGACTGCATGGGCTGCTCATTTCTCTCATATCAATTTCAGTTAAAACACACTATTCTGGCTTGATTTTGAAAGCATCATGTGAAATAGTGTCAGAAGTCATCTGAAAGCCAAGATGACTTCTGACACCTGATTTTTCTCTCTCAGTAAGATATGTTATCTTGTCATAAAAGAAAAAATGGTATGACATGATTTGTACGGAACAGCCATACTGGCCGGTATTTTTCTGCTTGTTATCATCAAGATGCTTAACATTTTTTGATTATTTGTTCAAATATTTTTTCAGTTTGTTTGCTTCATATTTTGCTGTTCTTTTTACTTTTAAAAATTGGGTGCTATATTTTCACCATCTTTCCTATATTTTTGTGGGATAACTCTGAAATTCTTTTCAGTTCTCCACCTAGGATGAAGGTCACCTATTTTAGCCACCTTGAAATCACTGAAGTAGAGATTTCTCTCTCTTCTCTCTAGCCTAATCTGGTCCTCAAGCCAGGGGTATCAGTATTAGTAGACCATACCAACATTCACTCAACACCCTAGTGAATGAACCCTAATATAAAGGTGACACTGAGCAGCTTGGGGATCTGATTTTCCCTTGTCACTGAGTAGAAAACGATGTCTTGGCTCTTCACAGGACCAATGTACTTCAGAAACTCTTATTATTCAATATTCTTCAGATTTTGTTTGATTAATGAAAGAAATAATTCTCCATCTTGTATCCTTGTTTCTTTTCGAGTACAACTCAGTGAACTAATGTGAGTTCAGAACACGTTAAATCATATCCCATAGAAAAATATATAAGGATGGACATATTCAAGTCGTACCTTTGCAACTCCTTACCTATCTTTGTACTACAGCCCACAAGATCCTCTATTATATTTCAGCCATTCAGCACCAAACTCATCATTATTTTTACTAGCTCCTTTTTGCAATATAATTTAACCTCTGTCATCTATAGTTCACTTATTTTTTCCTGCTATTTGAAGAATAATTATTTATTTCAAGAAATTGTTTCTCTGCCTTTGCAAAGGGATGACTGAGTTACATCTTGGTTGGTTTCTACCAGGATCAAGTGCAATGTAAAAATGTACATACTATTTAATGATACCTAAAACTTGATGCAACAGATCTGGCACAAGATGTTTTTGAAAAAATAATCCACAATATTCTATGGTTTCTATTAATGTAACAGAAAAGTGAGGAAAAACAATGGTGGGAGGATAAAGTGGAAGTAGACAGATTTGGAGTTTTATATGATTAAACATTATCTGGGATACAGAAAGATAAACTATAGAAGTAGGTATGCAAGACAGATTGTTCTATATATTCCCAAGTTTTAAAGTTTTTAAAATTCATTTTCTGAAAATGTGAAAGAAAGTCTAAGAGGGAAATTACAAAATATGAATGTTACGGACTATGAATTTCGTATCAAGTAGCTGATGCAAAACTAATGAGCATATAATCCAATTTTGCAGTTTCCATATTCAATGGAGACCATTGAAGGAAAACAAACAAAAAATATAGTCATTAAATTCACTGAGACAAATTAATTTTTGCAAGCTGTAAATTGCAAAGACTACTTTGCTACTAGGTGCACTTTCTTTGCCCCTTCATTTCTTTAAAAAAGAAAACGTCTTTAAAATTGAATAAAGAGGTTCAAAGAAAGCTAGAGATTTTATTGCACTGATTTTGGAATATCTTAACCTATTTTTAGATAATAGCTGTTTGAAATAATCCGACAGAAACACCTGTGCACATGCTGTACACGCACAGTGAGCGTGAGGGTCCGGGACGCTGCAGGCAGCTGGACTCGTGTTCCTCAGGTGACGAGGACACGCACCTCCCTGCGGGGCTGACGATCCTCAGTGCTAGCAGAACTGAGGTCTGTGCGGGCCATAAATCATCCTACACATCCTGGGAGTCTGGCAGAGCCAGCCCCACAGGAGTGCTCTGTACTCTGCTTCTGAAGGAAATCCAGCACAAAAACCCAAAGACCTTCATTGGGATCAGAAGATTTTCAGGGAAAAAAAAAAGAAAAGATGTCTGGAAAATCTCAGATGTACAAAAGTCACATCAACCCTGATATTGTTCTGTACTATTTAGAAAAGCACTGTTGTACAATAATGTGCTTGCAATGGGGAGGGATACCTTACTAAATATCAATATAAATAAATATCAGTTTGTCTTTATTATTCACATTTAGTTTGTGAAGGCAATATAATAGACTGATTTCATCAGCTTTTTGGTTTGGTAATCCGTCTGAAGGACATGGCCCTCGCTAGACTGTCTTCTAATTCATTCCTACTTAGTAATGCAGTTCAATGTACAAAGTAATGCACAGTCCAAAACTATGAAGAAAAATAGAAATATAAATAAGACCGACAGACATGTTGCATCCAAAATTTTATACAAGATGCTTCCGATTAAAAAAAAACACTGATAGGAAGTAGAAACCTCAGTAAAGCCAGCTCTGTATAACATTTTTTGTTTGTTTCTTTACTGACATTAGAACTTGCATGCCACCTGGTGAAGGAAAACATGCAGATAAAACAGAAACTAACTGAAAAAGGCTTAGTAAGGCCAGGATTATAAAAGCTAGATATTTTTAAAGATTTCTGTTATTTCACTTGAACAAAAATTATATAACAAGCATAATCAGAATTTATAATACTGCAGTAATTACGCAGCCTCTTCGCCTCGCAGGTTATCAACCACGAGCAGTTCACTGCTTGGAATGAACACCAATGGCTCGGATGAATATTTCCAATCTACAAACCACGCGGAGCAAACGTTCCGCAAGATGGAGAGTTATCTGCAGCAGAAACAGCTGTGTGATGTTCTCCTCATCGCCGGAGACCAAAAGATTCCCGCTCACAGGTACATTTCCCATTCCTGTTTACAAGCTTCAAAGGCTGAAATTTCCAAATGCTGTGATAATTTATGCTTGTCCTGTCTGGTTATGAATGAATGGTTACTGTAATTAGCACATCAATTAACAGACTAAAATAATGTGATCAGAGTTTCATGTTCCCTATTTCAGGTAGAAAGAAACTGAAATATGAGCCAAAGGTATTGCCCATCCTCTTGCTGTCAAACTGTAGACAGCAGTGGACCAAAACTGCACAAACAAGCACAGCAAAGATGAGAATACTGATTACTCTGTTAACTTTATTAGTCACTACTGTAAGATTCAAGTCCTATACTGAAGGTGTTTCTATTACACACACAATTTATTATATAATGATACTGAATTTCATGCTTGCTATTGTGATTATGAAGTAATTTAGATTCCTCCTAAAATGCTTCTATTTCAAGGCTGGTTCTCAGTGCAGTGTCTGATTATTTTGCTGCAATGTTTACTAACGACGTGCGGGAAGCAAAACAAGAGGAGATCAAAATGGAGGGTGTAGACCCGGATGCGCTGAAGGCTTTGGTGCGCTATGCATACACAGGTAATTCCTCCTCCCTCACCTACAGCACTTCTGTAAAAGAAGAGAAAACCTATTTTCTATTATTAGAAATGTTTCTATTATTTCTAATAAACTATTATTTTCACTTCTTTCATTTCATACATTTCATAAATATCAGCATAGATCACGCATATTTAATGTATACCTTTCTCTAAAAAAGATGCATAAATACAAATACTATTGTTCTGATAAAATAATCATTATTTTGAAGAGATAATAATAGATAGCTGATGCTCCAATATCTTATTGTAGAAGATATACAGAAACATGTAAATCCATTATTAGGCCATCTTCTTTCTCTAGCTAGATAAAAGTTATTTTAGCAATTTTAATGAGAGAAGAAGATATTTTGCTGGTTGTTCACCTTGTGTAATCAAAGAGAGAAGGGTATGAGCCTTCCTGTCAAGAACAGCCATAGTAATGGTTTGGCTGTGTGGCAGGAATGTTATCACACCTATGAATAGAACAACTTCTATGATTAGAAAGTGCCACTACATTTTAGAAGTATTTACTTACTTCTCTTTAAAAATACTTCCCCAAATTTTTCCACTGATTTCATCCATTTTCAAAATACGCCCCTGTGCTTACTAGATGGCTTAACGCTTGAACCAATAGACAAAAAGACCAAATAAGAGAACTCCAAAATGCCTTTGAGCTGCCCTATTATGAGAAGACACAAATGCTGCAGGACATAGCTGTTACGTTAGCATATATTGCAATTAAAAATACCCAGATCATTCAAACCTATGCAGATTCTGAAAGCCTACAGATTCTGGTATCTGGCAAGTCATTCGATACAGATGGCAGCTACTCCAGCCAGGAAAGTGAAAGAGAAACTCCCTTCCCCTCCACTAAACTATGTAGTTCTGCAATAAAAATGCCCACATCTCAAAGGCAGAGAATTACTCATCCAGAATGTAACAACTCCTAACCAACCAGAACAACAACTTTCTGAATTTATGAAAGTTTGCCAGGTAAACTGATCCACCTGCTCAGTTAATGTCTAACACCAATAACATTCCCTAGTTCCTTGACCATTTGATGTCCCATGGAGGGCATTGCTTGCTTGCTTGCTTGCTTTTGAATGAAATAACTTTTCACAAAATCCATAAGGAGGCAGAGAGTTGGAAGAAGTATCTTAAGTATCTATGTATGTCCTATAGTGATTTAAAAAAAAACAAAATGTCAAAGAAAGTCAGAGACTCAATATATTTACGATATTGGTATTAGCAAAAACATCAAACATAGAAGATTTCCTTCACTTTCTAAGACATTTAAAAAATCTAGCTTTCTGCATAGAGATAAATCTACAGAAAGACATGCAATCTGAAAATCAGATTTGAAACAGAAGTCCCACACACAAAATAGACTCCTTTTATGTTTTTGGGTACAAACAAGAGCATAATCACAAGGAATGAGGGGATGCTGCATAACATCCATAAAACGGTGATATTATGGCACTGAATTTGCATATTTTACCCGAGGAAATGGATTATAGAAGCACAAAGAAGCTGGGTCATGGTGGGCTACTCATTATTTGCACGTAAGTCAAAAGCAGCCTGCTTGAAGAAATTTCTACTCTTTCAGGGTGCTTATATAAGGTATGAAGAAAATGAAATCATTCTGAGTTAAGACTGCTGAACTCCAAAAATATGAATTTTCCCACCATCTCCATCATTGGTTTTTGTGTGATGGTAACTAAGCCCCTTAAGTGGGTGCTACTGTTTTCTGTGTAATGAAATATAAATGTGACTTCCTGAAGAGCTATAAGAGCTATAACTTTGAGAATTGTTTATATATTCCAAGGAAACAAGGCAAGAGTGAACGTTGGACAAGAAACCTCTTAGAGTGCTACTCTGGTGATAATTTTGACTGTAATCTCTCAATATCACAATTGTCCATTTGTTAGTTGGGTTTGGCATATATCATCTGTTCACAGAGGCAGCTGGAAACCAACTGAGTGCTTCTGAGGCAACTGGATTCCTACCCAGGGAACTTCTGAAATGTGTTCATTACAAAAAAAATATATATATTTTTTCAAAACAACATTTTAATGCTGTGTATCAACTGGAGAATTAAGCTATACGCAAGATGACTAAGATAGAAGATCTCATTAAATGAGCACTTTGTAGTCTACTCGAAGGACATTATGAAGTTCTCACATCTTGTAATCATTTAATTAAAAACTTAGATGTACAAGAAGAGAGGGTGGAAGAAAACAGGTTTCTTGGTATTCACTTGCAGCTGGCATTTCCTTGATTTTGTTACTGAAGTTTCTATATAATTGTGAAATTGATATATGATTTTTGTGAAGGTTTTCACCTAATCATATCTTGCTCCTTATTTCACTTTTCTAAGTAAAATCAGATCTATTGGTATTTGAGTTCCAATAAAAATGTTCCAATTGTTATATTCAAAATCTAACAAACATGTAAGCCTGTTTTAAAAAAAATCCATTTAAAGAATCCTTCATGAAAAAAGTGAAATGAATTTCTTAAGCACAGGAACATTATTTTCTTTTTTTTTTTTCAGTATTTTGAGTAAATAAGATAACGACTGAAAACTTCTCCCTATTTTTTTCCCTGTACAAACTATATAGGTATTCTTGAGTTAAAGGAAGACACTATAGAAAGTTTGTTAGCTGCAGCTTGTCTTCTCCAGCTATCTCAGGTCATTGAGGTATGTTGTAACTTCCTGATGAAGCAGCTCCATCCTTCCAACTGCCTCGGGATTCGCTCTTTTGGAGATGCTCAGGGCTGCACAGAGCTCCTGAAGGTGGCACATACATATACGATGGTAAGATAAATAATCAAACTGCTTTGAAATTATAATGTTTGGTGGAGCCGAGTCAGCAGAGCTGGGCTGCGCTCCCCACGCTGATACCTTGGCTGTGGTTGCCGCATGCCTGGGATCTGCACAATCCCTGTCCCTGGGCCATATGTGCCCAGTTCATAATCCAAGGGGAAACTGAAGAACTGTGACTGAAACTAACATGCTGGAAGCGGAGAAAAGCACACTAGAAAACCAAATATTCAGTTCTAGTTTTTGCTCTTTTGAAATTTTGTCTTGTAGAAGGGGATAAGTATGCGACTTAGATATGCAGTATGATCTGTACACATTTCTTTCAATAAATGTAATAAGGCCTTTAACTGGCTAAAGTAATAAAAAAACCATCAAGGACTCACTCTTGCTCTGATTCAACACAAAGAAAAATCTAAATTTCATTTTAAGGCAGGGTGCACAAAAGAAACAGCCAAAATAAGGAACATGTAGAAAAGATTTGAAATACAGAGAAGCAGCACATCTCTGACTTGAGCGTAATCCTGCTTTGGCTGAAAGCAAGCATTGAACATTCAGAGTGTGGGAAACAGAGAAGCAAGATAGCCTGCTGCAAAACCAGCACAGGGGATAAATATTCAGGGCAACAAGATATGCTATAACAACCTCAAACACAAAGAGAATAGCAATTGCTGCAGCTAAATAGATACAAAAAACGCCTCTTGTGAGGAGACACACGGCAGCTTTAGGCTGGAGATCCAGGTGCAGGATGTCAGACGCAGTTCAAAGGCTTCGTAATGCCGCGAGCAGTGCAGCACAGCCCGGGCACTGCCACACGCTGAGGCCTACGTGAGCGGCGCGTGCAAGGCGAGGCCGCTGGCCGTGCTCCCCCCTCTCTTACGAACACAGGGATGTTTAGCAGCAGCCTAGGTGCCTTTTAGATTTGAGAGGCTGCCAAGAGGCCTTTACGACAGAGGTTCGCTCAGGCTCTGCGTAGCATCACAGCCTTGCTGCTCCGTACACCGCACACTCTGAGCCGGGAACAGGAGCTCTCCCTCACAGGGTCTCTTTCCTCCCAGTGGCTTCAGTCCAAACACTCAGACATCAGCTTTAACCGTGCTCTAAAATTCCCAGTTCAGACTTCCACAAAACAGATAAAATAATGGGATTATGGACATTAAACAATGGAGGGACTTCTCCGCCTAGATTTCTTAGCCATTTGAATTCTCCACCCTTCTTCCCCAAGAGCTGGATTTTGACTGTTTTTTAAATGAAAGCCATATCTATGTGTCCAATATAGGTGCCGATTGGACCTTTAAAACCAAACTAGCCTTTCTGAACACAAGTAGGAGCACTTTCAGCACTGGAACCAACTCCTGTATCTCACATGCAATGCAGTGATTATGATGCAATGAAAGAGCAGGAGCTTGCATGGCATAAAACTGTCCACCAAATTTTCAACTACTGACAACTTAGACACAGAAAAGGAAATCCATACCTCTTTGAAATATCTTTAAAGCAAATTCTTTTAAATTCCTGAACTGATTTTTCAAAAGACGTTAGAGAATAAGAGATGATAACAATGCAATGCATACACACACGTGTGCTGTGGAAGAGGATAAATAAAACACTCTGCTTTGTTTCATGTCAACCTCAACCCCTTGAAAATGTGCACCTTAGGGGAACAACTACAAAGTCATATTGTAAATACAGAGACCATACAAATGAACTAGTCATTTAAACATTTTTAGAAGATAATCAACTACAAACAACACATCTATTCAATAAAAACAAACACTCTGGGACCTTCCCATTCAATTACTTTAGTCATTGATGCAATCTATCAACAGTTTCCTGCCTAGTGTCTTTTCATGCAGATAAAGCCTGTTCTGATAAACATCTTGAACTGTGTTTGTAACTAAATGTGGATTGGCTTTCCTGTTCCTATTCTTTGGATGTCAGAAAATATTAAAGCAGGATGTACATTACAGAGCAAATTTAACATCTCCTTCAATCACTTCCATATTTACTCTTGAAAAGAGTCACAGAAAGTTAAGAGACAGCTGAAAACAAGCAATACAAATATCAGTTACTAGAATGTTTTCATCTGCCCTGTTTCAATCTGGTTTTCACGTAAAATATATCACTTTCAGGGATGTACATGGAAATTAATACTTCAGACATCCCTGAAAACATCTTTGCAAATATATCAGGAAAACAGCTTTGTTAATGATTTGTCTTTCCTTTTGAATTTTTACCGCAAGGAAGCATACCTTAATATAGCCAAAAAATAATGTTAGCGATACTGTTAGAAAAGTGAAATTAATTTCCCTTGCTATATTTTCTGCTACTCATCGTGGAGACGTGTAGTCAATAGCTGGCATAATTACTGCAAAAGAATTCCTGGGTTTGCATCTAATTTATTTCAGACTGTGGAATCTGATCACAACACAATTTATGCAGCTCATTTGAATGTCCACTTAGGACATTCTTAGGATATACTTTACATCTGCAAATTGCATTTGTCTTATGCTGGAGTCTTAAGATCATGCTGATGGATAAAATTGCTAGTGGGAAATCCCTGAGACACAGTATATCTGCAAGTAAATCTACTTGAGATGATGATCGTTGTGTGCAATGGAGATTTTTATTTTATAAGTTTTATGGGCAGACTGTAAATCAGTCATATGAAATGTTCAATCCTTAATTAATAAGCGAAAGCCGCTATTATTAACAACAAATACACTAACTTGAATGAATTAGGCAAGGACAAATAGTTCATTTTCTGCATTCAGTAGTCACAAAAACAGGAAATAATTGTAGCTAATTGTCCTAAGCTGCAAGCATTTACTAAGCAGGCAGTGTACAATAACCTTTTAAAAGCTCTGATGGTGAACAATAAATTCACCATTACTGCTTTACTTGTAGCCTCTCTTACTAATCAGCATGATTTTAATCCACCTTATTAGTAATTTTATTTACAGATTGGGAAAGTACAAAAATCCGTTGTAATTTTACTTTGAAACAAAAATGTCCCGAAACATTTCTTGGAAAACACAAACACATACCATTTTCATTCCTGAATCCTGCCTGCAGATACTAGACTTATCAGAAGGTCTTAGATTTCTGCAAATCAAGGGATGCTTTTTTTTCTTCTTCCTTTCTCTCTTTTCCCTCTGAAACTTTCCATATCTGTTCTT
Source organism: Tinamus guttatus (assembly GCF_059628265.1). NCBI lineage: Eukaryota > Metazoa > Chordata > Aves > Tinamiformes > Tinamidae > Tinamus > Tinamus guttatus. The sequence goes on along the minus strand of NW_028288821.1, from coordinate 12,199,659 downwards.
GAATGCACTACCCTGAAAATATTGACTACACAAATGACTATGTTATTTCCTGTGCTCCGTGGTTATGCATCAAGGCTGAATCACTGCAACACTTTTCCTTAGTACTGGCAGAGAAAAATGACTCCCATGAGGTTTTAGGATAATCCAAATGTTCATGTTTGTCACTTAAAAGATGTTTGACAGAGCAGTTTAAATATTTGTAATTTTCTTAAAAGCTCTCCTCCCTTAAAATAGGAAAGAACTCCCACATGTGATCCCTTAGTGGGCTCCTGTGGTATTCACACTCACAGAAAAGTGAGAGCTTGGGAAGGAGCTGAGGAGCTGTCACTTGGAAGGAGAGTCTAGGGGTAAAGCCACTCTGCTGCTGCTTCAGATATCAAAATCTGGCACTAAGCAGAAGCCCGACGTTCCGTATGTTCAGCCAGGCAAACAGCTCCTACCCGTTTCCCAGGAAACACGTATGGGCCCACTCTGCACTGCAGACATTCTCTGATGATGCAAATCCTTGGCATCAATGAGTAAGAGTTTAAATAAAAGGAATTCTTCCATTAAAAAACATGGACTGTTTTTGAAGAAGAGTGAACTACTTCTGGTGCCTAACTCTACACTGTCTCTGTACGCCAGATAAGAAAGGTTGATGGACAATCTCAGAAATGCTCTGCATGATATGCCATGTGAAACTCATTTGTATTTTCCACTAATATGTTTTTTCTCCTTTAATAGTTTTTCTTTACAAACTAAGCCTTTCAGGTTTATGCTTGAACAAATGAAAGAAGGCAGTTGGATTATATACAGTAATCGTTAGAATAGGTATGACTGTTCTCTGTCCTCTTGAATGGAACAGAACTGCAGAAAGGCCCATGTTGTCTAAGAAAATGATATTTCAAGGTGTGAAAATCATAAGTGTATTGAAACCTTTTTCTTTCTAGGAACACTTCACAGAAGTAATAAAAAACCAGGAATTTCTTTTACTTCCTGCTAATGAAATCGCAAAGCTCCTGTCTAGTGACGACATCAACGTTCCTGATGAAGAAGCCATTTTCCAGGCGCTGATGATGTGGGTGAGGCACGACCTGCAAAACAGGCAGCGAGACCTGGGCATGCTACTCTCTTACATTCGACTGCCTCTGCTTCCACCCCAGGTATGAAGGGGAAGGGCTAACAGGGAACTGCTGCACTGCCTCAAGCACCCTATACATACAGAATTCTATATACAGAGAACTCTATTCTCTATAAATAGAGAATATATCTCTTTACAAATGTTCTGGTTGGGAGCTTTTAAAAAATCGTATTGTAAACTAATAAATATGCTTATTATACATGAAATTCAGGATGTATGAGGCACAATGTAAGTAGACAAGAACAACATTACCTAGATTATTCCTGTTTTGACTATTGGCATCACATATCCTTTAATACATCATCAGATACAGATCTTTCCAGAGACAGTTATACGATTTTACAGTAGTTTTATAGTGTCATATCCGTGTCATACAAGGTCTGTGTATCTCATCTGAAAAGCTTATGCTAAGAGCAACATTGTACTAGGGTACTATGAATGAAGCATCACATTTATAACTATGGGTTAAGTATAAAAATGTTGGACACATTTCATTTTAAACACGTGCTTTATATTCTGGTATTAGTAGAGATGTCCAGTATCAGGTATTATTTCTTTTTATGTCAAAGGGAGATTTGCATTCAATTTCAAAAAGAGCAATACTATCTCTTTTCAGAAAAAGAGATAAAGTGAAGAGATAATTTTTAAAGACTTTTTTTCTTACCTTTATGTTGTTTCACTTGCACTAAAATAAAACCTAGAGAAAAACTAAGGAAGTGAACTGAAAATAAATGTTTGGAGCTACAAATGCCTTATTTACTAGAGTGCATTTAAAAAATTTTAAAGATGTAAAAATCAATAAGATATTTCTCATTTCTTAGTTACTAGCTGACCTGGAAAACAGTCCAATGTTTGCAGATGACCTAGAATGTCAGAAGCTTCTTATGGAGGCTATGAAGTACCACCTCCTACCAGAGAGACGCTCCATGATGCAGAGCCCTCGAACTAAGCCCAGAAAATCAACAGTGGGGGCACTTTATGCTGTAGGAGGTATGGATGCCACTAAAGGTGAGTCTGGAAAGTTGATTGTGTTACAGAAACCTGTTCAGTTCAACTGTACAAATCAGAAGGAAAAAAAAAAAAAACACTTGAAATATCTAAAGACACTTTCACTTCTACAATCACACGATTCCAGAATCCCGTGCCCCATTTTTGCAAGCGCTAAAAGGCAGAAACATTTTTGAAGAAGGAAATAAAACCAAAAAAAAGCATTAATAAACTTTAAAAAGTCTTAGCTAAAGCTTCTCAATCCTTCACATAATGTTTAATTGGAAAGATCTTACATGACATGTAGTTGAAAGTTATAAAAGCATAGTAATTTTTATGATTTGATTTTCACAACATGCAGACCAACAAAATAAGTGAAATGCCCCAAAGCACTTTTCAATATTTTGGATTCTGTAGTAATTTACTATGAACATATTTTTGATAGCATTTTTACAATTTATAAGCCTATAAAAAGAGAAACAGACACCCAAACAACAACTTTACTAATTACACTACTCTATTCAGCAAGCAAGATGTTAGCCTATTTTCTATGTTAAGCTCAATTCCACAGCCTAGTGCAATACAAATAACTAAATATTTTAAAGTCTGGTGACTTGTCGAACTGTACTACACCTTAGCTCTATGAGTTCACTCTTCATAAAATCACCAAGAAGTTAATCCATTTCATGTTTTGCAAAATGTTGCTGATGTTTGCAATAGGAGAAACTGCTACCTTTCTTTGCCTAAGTAATCAAATCAAATGCAAAACAGACATTCACCACCACAACAATATAAAGGGAAAACACAGTCTCATCCCCAGGGCAGTTCCACAAATTCAACTGTAGCAATTACTGTAGTTTCATTAGCAAAATTAATTTTTCATAAATTATATAAAATGGCCAAGAACAAATAGTTTACTATAAGTATTATAAAAATAATAATAAAATTTCCAGTTTATTTTCTTAGTAAAGGTTATACAGAGAAAGGCCTCTTTCAGTGAGCATCTGGGCTTCCTCTTGGTGCCTCTTTTACTTATTACTTTGGAAAAAAGCCAATTGTTTGAACTTTTGCCTTTTGATGGTTAAGAAGAACAGCACTTCCTCTGCTTCCTGCTGTCCCGCTGCATCTCTGACTCATCCTGCTACATCTCTGACTCAACCTTGGGCCTGTGCTGGGCTGGAAGATAAGGCCTAAGAAACCATGAGGCTGTGAAGAACAGACTTGTGAAGGGAGTAACTACCACCGCTGGCAATCCTGTGCTTTACAGGGCTCACCTGATAAAGAAAACTCAAGTTCTCAGGCTGGGTTTTGGGCTTATCTCAGGTGGTACATGAAGTCAAATCTCCAGTTAGAATGATCAAACGAAGATCAAAGAATCACTTCTGCTGTAGTGTTTTGAAAAATGTGCATGTCCCTAAAGCACATTAACTTTAAAAACCTACTTCCAAGCCCCTGTAAAATTAGAGCCTACAGGGTATGAGCACACTATATGGCTTAACGTATTTTTCCTATTCTTCAGTTAGTGCATGAGATAATTCTTTTGAAGCTGAGAATTTTGAAAAACTCATACGCTAGCATAAAATAAATGAGAGGAATCAAAGCAAAGAATAACAAACAGATTAACCACGTAGAAAGAACAGCAAAAGAAACCCAGCTGCTCAGAATAAAAGATGACAAGAAAGGGAAGAAAAAGTAGAATTTCTTCCTTGTTCTGTTGGTGAATCAAGTATTCTTGTTCCCAGTCAATGCGTTTAGAAAGGCATGTGGATCAGAAACCAAAAATAAGGAATCATAAGTCCTTATTTCACTAAGAGTATGAAGTATAGCAATTTATCTATTTCTTGGGAAAATGTCTCCAGAGCAAACGCTACCTTTCTTTTCTGTTTCATTCCATGCGTGTTTTGCTGCTGTGGACGATTCTTTACTCACTAACTGCCTTTTGCATCACTCAAAAAGCTACTTCTCTATTCTTGAATCCCAGTTCAGGAGCAGGCAGGGAACGAGCTCTGTTGTTCTCCCCTGGGTGCCTTCACGCGAGCGGAAGTCGCGCTACAGGGTGCACTGGACGCGTCGGGGCCGTTGTCTCCTGCCTCGGGGTTGCCACCAGCCACCTCCCCGCGGGGCTCAGGCACCTCTCGCAGGAGCAATTGCTGCTGCTGAGCGACTGACAGGAGCCCATGCCTAGAAAAACACTGGTTTTGAATGGCAGGGAGTTACGGCAGGAACCATATGGATAGTTATACAAAAACACTACTAAAAGCTCAGAGACATGAAAAAAATTGAAAGTACAGCTTATATACTTATATACTGCAGTAGGAAAAGAGCTATTGCAAGGGCTCTGCATAGATAAACCTCAGGGAGGCTGCCTGTGGGAAGCAAGCCTACACATGCATCCAACTCAGCCTTCTCCCTGTCTCCAGCGTATAAAGGAAAACATCCAAAGCATCCATGATTATGCAGCCCAGGTCCTAAGATAGGCAGATATATTGCTACCTGTTTAATTTTTTATAGTGCTAATGGTTTAAGCACAAGCATGGCTAAATACATAACTGTGATGAACTGTATTCATAAAGAAAGAGAGAAAGAGAGAAAGAAAAGATTTAATTTAAAAAATGTGTAGCCATCTAAATATGCATATTCTTGCCCTCAGCTTATTCTCATGTGTTTGGCAATCATATATACATGAAATTACTGCAGCTTTCTCATTAGAGTCACTTCATAACTCAACTTCTCAACAAGCAGCAATAAAAGCCTATATACAGAATTTCCTTGCAGAGTTTAGTAATGCCTATTTAGTAATGGGCAAACTGACTGACTGCTAAACATGGCTCAGTTCACAGCTACCTCATTTTGTTTAAGCTTTGATAATAATTGTATTTTAACAGGCACCACTACTATTGAGAAATACGACCTTAGGACTAATAGTTGGGTACAAATTGGCACGATGAACGGTAGACGACTACAGTTTGGAGTTGCAGTAATTGACAACAAACTCTATATTGTGGGAGGCAGAGATGGTCTGAAAACTTCTAATATTGTTGAATGTTTCAACCCTATCACCAAAGTTTGGACTATAATGCCGCCTATGTCAACGCACAGACACGGCCTAGGTAAGAGGTACTTCCACCTTTGAAAATACTTTGTATCATGTACAGGTTCATTTTGATGGACACAAACCCTGACATTAATTTCTTAAAGCATAAGATAAATGCTGACATTACATTCTTAAAGCATTTAAAACCATACAACAGTACCTGTAGAAATATTTTCCAAGAGAAAGTTAGCATTTATTAATAAACACATAACTAGTACAGCTTTCCAGAGCTTATTTTGCTGTTAGAGAGGTGCAAAATACAAGCAACAGAGAAAATAATCCACTCTAAATCATATTTGCTGGTAAAGAGATATGTTTGGAAGACAAGAACAGCTTGGTCAACAGCTTGATTTTTGAAAAAGATTTTTTTTGATACATATCTGACAATCAGTTCATAAAATAACTGACACTGAAGATTGCTATAAGGGAATAAATACATCTTCACTAGATTTAATGATGTAATTACAAGTAGTTTTACAGAGTTCTGCTATAACTTCTTGTCTATGGCTCTATAATCTGCCCTATAAGCAATATTATTCATGGTGGATGAATAATATGCAATTGAGAGTTTCTAATTGGAAGTATAAAAAAGGAGGAAAGGTTTAAATTTGGGAACCATGTAAGGGGTATTAAAACAATATCTGAATGATTTATACAGTATAATTGTTATGAAAAATGCTGACTTCTTTTATGCTTATAGAAATAGCTATTAAATGAAATCATTTTCAAGCTCAAAGGACATGGAACCTTAGTTTGTGGCCTATTACCTTTTGCACTACTTTGTCTTATTTAAAAAGAACAGTGTAGAGTTTTTACCTTATAGTCTGTCAAATTCCCAAAAACAATGCAGAAGCAGTAAAAGAAAAGAATTAAAAAATATATAATTCGTATCTAAGTCTGTAAGACTACCGGTTGCAAAGTTAGAATTCTACCCAAAAAGCACCTCATAATTTGAAGGCCCCAGACTGGCTTCTGTGCATCAACCTGATTTGCACAACTGCCTTACACCTACAGTTCCTACTAGGTTCACTGTGAGTTTGAAGGGGAATTAGCACTTCTGGAAAAATCTGGCTATTTACACCTGAGAGGCTGGATTTAGAAAACTTTTAAGCAGCCAGATTCAAACATTTTGCTTTATGGACAAAGCGAGTAGGCACCAGGGCTCACAAAACAGGAGGCACAGGAACAGATACAAGTCAGCTCTTACCCTAGTGTGCTCTGCTTACAGGTATTAAAATGTTATGGCTCTTTTACAAATGAGGACAGCAACCCACTCATCTTAAGCTTCATGCTGGAGTGGCTACAGAGATTCAGCTAGATCAGAGCACAGGATTAGGAAATTACTTTGGACAAATATTTTCATCGCCTTCCTCAAACTTTGCCTTTTTTTTTAAAAAGAATTGCATTGATTCACACGTATGGGCTTAAATTTGATTCAGAACAGTCAGTAGAAGCGAGATAGATAAAAACCCCAAATGAGAACATCAGGAATAAAGCAGCTTTCCTCTATCTTTTGGCAAAAGATAATTCTTAGTCAGAAAAATATTGTTTATGAAGTATTTTGTGTATGCCTGTTTATTCTGCTCAATGACAAGGCAGCTATTAGATACTTTAATACCAGCTGAAATTGCTTATCTGTGCAGAGGGAATTAAAACATGAAGTTAATACTTTATCAGTCATGGAAATTATTAGATGCTGTAATTTGTAATTCTGTCTTTTAAGGAGTAGCAATGCTTGAAGGACCAATGTACGCGGTTGGTGGTCATGACGGATGGAGTTATCTTAATACAGTAGAAAGATGGGATCCCCAAGCACGGCAGTGGAATTACGTTGCTAGCATGTCAACTCCAAGAAGCACTGTAGGGGTTGCAGCATTAAATAGCAAGTATGTGGAAAGATAAAAACTCTCTTGCTTTTCATTTGCTTCCTTGTGTTCTTGTGTTTGCTTAGGTAGCAATACACTTCTTAAAATATTCTTTTCAATCATAGAGTTACTAACCATCTCAAGAAAACAAACAGAAGTTGCCATATGCAAAAAGAAGAAAAAGAAAGCTTTTACTGCAGGAGTGCAGTAAATTGTTTCAAATTTGCCACCATATTTTAAACATATTTCATCTCTCCAAAGTTTTAGCAAGTCAGAAATATTCTAACATGCATATCAGAATTTTACAAGAAATATAGCTCATGGGGATTTTCATCAACTTCTTTTTAACCAGTGCTCTAAATTTACTTCGCATACTTATATGCCTGAGGAAACACAATTTGAAATAACTTCTACAAAAATAAAGTGATTCTTCTGTCATTTTATACTCTCTGCATGCATCTACAACCTTGACAAGTTCACAGTCAAAAATATTTTTTTAAAGTCAGAAGATATATATTGTATGTTCAATCAAAGGAAGGGAAATTTAGTAACCAGGCATGGAATAAACAGGCTTCTCCAAGTTTTATTCTACCCCTCATCTACCTCTTGAATAAACTGAGATCATGTGGTCATTGTATACTGTGAGTTGTTCTCTAGACGAGATTTTAAAAATTTACTGAAGCCACCCAACGCCATTTCATGGGAACAGAAAGATGTACAAGTCTAATGCGCAATCTGTGTCGTACCTGTAAAATGAGGTGCGTTACACCTTATTTCATGTTCCCATTTCAGCACGAAGAAAAGAAAGTCATAAATTAATGCTTAATGAAATTCTGTTCCCCTTGTTCAGCAAGAACTTCTAGTCCAGAGAATACAAGAGCCTGGTAAAATGACACAGGTTATTAGCAGGAGTCACGGCCTGAGCCAAGCTGTCTCCTTATCTAACTCTGCAGAAGCCTCTTGGCAGTGACAATTTGTAGGAGCTGAGAAGGATACAGATGGCTGTAGGCAGAGGGCTGCATCTGGCCTGAAACCGTATCACAGGCTTCCCCGTGCACTTCTTAAATGCCAGGGAGTTACAAAAGAGGAGGATATGGTGCAGTAATGAAAACATCAACAAACAGATACTTGCAGATTCAGAAATTCCTCATGGAGGAATGAGAATACTGCAGTCAAGCATCACATGATCCTGATCAGTAAGTTTGAAGTTAGGGGAAAGGAGAGCTGTGTGTTCAACTCTGCTCTGTATCTCAGAGGAAATGTTCTCAGCACAACCTTCACGGGAGCGTCCTGCTGGTGCCTTCCAGTTAGATGCAGAAAATGGCTTGGTCAAAGAGGAAATCCAGCCTGATCCTCGCTCTGTTCTCAGCCTGATCCAGGGTGTCTCCAACCTGACTGAAGTCACTTCTGTTAGTTATGTGATGCAAGCCCTAGTGCAATGAGGGAAGATGAGAACTAATGTCCTTCATGTAGTATTATGGCTCTGGGTACCCTAGGTGAATGCTTCAACTTTTCCCATTTCCTTAAGTCACACCATGTTTTTTATAGTAGCACTGTTGAAATTAAAATTGCTAGTTATTCCACACCACCGGAAAATACTTTGAATTTTAATAAAAGCAAAACTCTTTGAACAATTAAATGTCTCATGAAAACATCTGTCAATATGGCTGTATTTGTTCTTTTCTTTGGAGGATGGAAAAAGATTTTTTTTTTAGATGACTGTCATGTTTCTAGATACGTTGTGGAAAAGAAAAAACACCAACTGATCTCTTCACATATTCAGCTATTTCCTCTCTCCCTGAAAGCTGTGTAAACAAGTAGACTGTAGCTAAGAGCATGGTGAGAAAAGAAAACAAAACAAATCCTCATGCTCTGCATGGGCTAAGCAACAAACTGCAGAGTTCAAGTCTATCTCCAATCCACAACCATTAAAAGACAGGGCTAGAAATCTTGCATTACTCTCTTACTGGTATAGAATTTTCTTGTCAAATTATATATCAGAGGGATCAGAAAACTCTAAGAAAATCAGGCATCTCCCAAGACCATTCTTTCTGCTCTGTTTTCCATTTCTTACTCTGCAAAAGATGAGTTGTTCCCAAGCTATGTAATTAGTTGCACCAGGTAAATTCAATTTCTTAGCAGTAAGTAACAGCGAGGATCTGAAAGGCATATGAAAAATTGACACACTGAATGTCTATGATAGTTCTGCTATTGCATGCTGTATTACATATCACTCTAGTGACATCGAGATAGCTTGGAATACAACATGAATTCAGGTTTTGTAAAATTCATGGAAAAAAAAAGCTCCATGGTTCATAAGGGGAATTAATTATTAATGGCAATTTTAAAAGAAAATATCAGATTAAAATATAATTAAAAACAGAGTCTAAAGACTGAAATTCTGTTTGCTTTCCCATGGGCAACTATTCCAGGCTGTATGCAGTTGGTGGACGAGACGGGAGCTCCTGCTTAAAATCCATGGAGTGCTTCGACCCGCACACAAACAAGTGGAGCATTTGTGCTTCAATGTCCAAGAGAAGAGGGGGTGTTGGCGTTGCAACCTACAACGGGTTTTTATACGCTGTGGGAGGTCACGACGCGCCTGCCTCCAACCACTGTTCTCGACTTTCCGACTGTGTCGAAAGGTAAGGGGTATGGGGGGTGTCTTGTTTGTTTGTTTGTTTTACATTCCAAGAAATATAGGATAATTTATTTACAGAGTTTAAATTGAGTTCTGCAAAAGAAGTGAAAACTACAAGTTTGGAACATACTCCATTTCTAGAAAGGCACACTAAATGCACTTTTCATGTTGCCATCAACACTTGAGCTGGCAGGTTACTGGACATCTTTCAGACCTTTACAGGACAGCCTCAGGATCTGACCATTTTAAAATGTCATTTTAACACTTTGCACCATTTTAAAACTAAATCCTGAATTAAAGAGTACTTGAGTATTTTCTTACCAATGGATATTGGTACAAGGGCTACTCTTACACACTTTGGGGCACAGGAAAGGAAAACTGGGTGAGCGTTCAAATCCTGCTTGGGAATAACACAGTGGCTAAGTTGCTCTTGCAGCTAGATGCTGTAAAGATAGGACTGCAGTGGAATTCATTGGAATTTATATCGGAAATTGGCTGATCACACGGTAGGGGAGTAAAATCAACACACATTTTGCCACACATTTTGTCTTAAAACTTTTATCAACTATATGAGATACTTTAGGTTATTTTGCAGTGAAATTTACTTAAAACCTTGGTTCTGACCAGAAGAGAAATTAAAGTCTCTTTATGGAAAAAAAGGAGTAAACTGGAATTTACTTTAACTTTGCAGATTCAAGTGCTATCACACTATCATTCCCTCAGTCTTGATTTATGTTCAAAAATGTACCAATCGCACAATCTGATAGAAAGAACTCAAAGACTATAAACATAAAGCAAAATGTGGACATTTTAAATGTGCTTGAAGATCCCTCTAGTGGCTACATAAAATATTTAATCTGTACTAGTTCATGGCATAAGCAGAACTACAATACAGCAGAAAAGAAGAAATATAAGTTACTTAATTTTGAAATGTTAGAATGTGTTTCTACTTTCCACATAATTTTTTTACATTTTGATCATAAAACATTAGATAATGTTTTATCTATTTATTAGATACGACCCCAAAACAGACGCCTGGACAACAGTGGCACCCTTAAGTGTACCTCGTGATGCAGTGGGCATTTGCCCTCTGGGGGACCGCCTATACGCGGTCGGAGGGTATGATGGCCACACGTACCTGGATACCGTGGAGTCCTATGATGCTCAAAATAATGAGTGGACAGAGGTAATTACATAAAAGAAGAAATCTAGCTGAACAGTGGGCAGAGCAATTACAATTATGTTGCAAAAGTATTTGTGTGTGCGTGCGTGCGTGTGTGTGTGTGTAAAAAACCAAAAGAACCAAAACAAACACGTTATATTGGAATGTGGTAACACCATAGTTCCCAATTTATAAAAATTGCCTGTCCTACTTAATAACTGTAAGAAGGTTTTCAGACTAAAGATGGGAGACTATGTAGGGGTAAGTATATCAAATTGCACACATCAGTTTGTAACGGAGGAGTCACATTTTGAGGCTTCTGCAGGCAGCTCTGATGTGCAAATGAGGGGCCAGAGGAGGCTTCGTGCAGTGACAGGAGGGAAGGGCTGAGTGAGGGACCCCAGAGCTCGGGGCTGCAAAGTGCCCGTGTCTCCTCCAAGCCCAACATCCAGCTCTTCAGAAACCGCGGCAGGCTTCGAGGAAACCGAGCAACGAAGGCATAAAACGGGCAGCTGGTGCAGTCCATCACCTGTAACACTGCACAATAACTTAAATAGGTTTTTTAAATTAGTTTGAATGAAAAAAACCCATCATTTTTCTCTATTCTGTCATGAAATGATGTTCACACATTTAGTAATGCCATCTGCTGGAAGCGCTTGGTTTGGAGCCGAGGCCATCACCACTAAGATCAAAAGAAAACTCAAGATCCTTTTGTAGCTGCACAGTCCCTGTTTCTGGAATACAAGATATGAAATTCTTTTATAACACCGCTAAGAGCAACAGCACTAGCCTACGTTCCTGTAATTCTCAATAGCTGCAAAAGTCTTTTTTCCAGAAAACAAAAATTCTATTTGCAGAGGTCTGGTTCAGTGTGTATTTGCACTACCAGGCTTGGATCAACACATTGCTTTCCTTTTCATCTGCAAGTAATTTCTTCTAGTCTTATCCATGCAAGTCTACTAAAAACGTTTCCTTCCTTTTTTTTCCTAGGAAGTTCCTGTTAATATCGGCAGGGCTGGTGCCTGTGTTGTGGTAGTAAAGTTGCCATAATGACTATATGCAAGGTCAAACTAACGCTTGATTACGGCTCCTCGAAGGCTGAGTTGGAGATAAAAACCATCCACAGAAGGCAGTGTGAACCACACACATCTGAGCAGCTCGCTGGTAGAGAGAATACTCATCTCTACTTATCTCTGAGCCTCTTGCTATCAGAGCACAAAACTGGAGTCTTCCTGCATTGTGAAAATCAGAGAATGTTGCATAAGCGAATTATTATTTTAATATGTCTAAAATATAGATATTCAATAACGTTTGAATGGTTCAAGTTTGTTACAAAAATTCTTCTGTTATTTATAAAATGTAGTAGGAAAATGATATGTGTGTAAGATTTCATATGCTCTTTTCTATGTCAAAAGTAACACTAATGTTTGTAAAAAGAGATTTTATATTTGAAGTAAATGAAAATGGGCAAGAGAGAAGCACCTCCAACAGAGATCTGCACAGAAGAAAAATCTTGGTCAATAAATATTGACAACAGCATATTTGCTGCAGAAGTAACTTCACTTCCATATTCAGAAATGGGAACACCCAGTTGACTTTCAAATTATTGTGCAATAAATTAAATCTGAGAAGCACAGAATTTGGTTGCTCTTCAACTTCCAACATTGTTAGTGCTATGACAGAATATCCATTTTTAGCAATATACTCAACTGAATTCTACAAGTTAAAAAATAGTAGGGTTAAGGTATGTTTATGTTAGTAAGTGTGTGCCAACTGAAAGAAATCTCCTTCTTTCAGAAGACAATGCTAATATTATTTGCAGTCATTTTCACAGTGCATTGAAATGTGATATTTTAATGCTGATCACAGTGTCAGGTTATTCGTGGATTCATCTTTGCCCACTAACCATCTGTCAGTACATGTTCAACCAGCTTGTCTGTTCTTAGAATCATCACTGCACATTAAAATTTTAGGACATTCATATAATTACATTCCTTGAGTATAACTTAACAAAATGAAAATTTTATATCATATTGATATGACAGTCTTGGACCTCAGCTGAAGATTACCAGCTTTCCCTCATGTACAGTAGAAAATATGGTAAGCAAAGAACACGTGCACTGTGTAGCAGTGTATGCCAATACTACACGCATGTCTATAGTTTATTTGAAATTATGAGAATGCTACAAATGAATAAGCAAGAAAAGAATCACTAGTAAATCCTTAAATAATATTCTACATGCATGATCTTTCTTTCTGTGTGCCAATTTTTATGAAGGTTTTAACATGTTTTGCTTTAATTTCATTTTTAATAATTTCAAATGCTGAAACTGTATTTTAGGAAAAGAATGTATGTAAGATATTCTGTATGCTGTAAAGCACACTATTTTATCATTGTCTACTTTAGCCTTCGGTATGTCATTGTTATGTCAGTAAAAGAAAATTCAGGACAGACACATGAAAATTCCTTGAAAGTTTCATGAATATTCCTGATAGAATATTGTATTTTCTGAATTCAGCAATATGCTATTTTTAATTATATATATATATACTGTCAATTGTATCAAACACCTTCAGAGGAAATCTCATGAGTGTATTTATAAAAAGAAAAAAATCATTTTTAAATTTAAAAAGCAACTAGAATTATGTTTATATATGGCATGTCACATTCAAATAAACTTTACTTTCTCTGCTAAGAAAATCTAGATTGTTTTAACAACTCTGTGAATTTTATTTTATAACTTTTCACAGAGGCACAGAAGTATCTCATGCTAAGATCACCCAAGATCCTGTCTTAGTCTTCTCATTGCTTCCAGTCCACATAAACTAAACATTACCTTTCCATACTGAAATCGTTAGGCAAGCTCATCTCTCCTCTTTCTCCAAGACAAAAAATAACTAGCAACACTGTCATGTTGGGATCCCCTTTCCACGAAATATGCTCCTGTATCCCAGCTCCCCAGCAACCGGGCTGTCTGCCTGCAGAGGCCTGTAAGTACAATAACTTTCTTCTTTGAAATAGTTTCTTTTCAGGTTATAATCTTAAACCTAAGAAAAACAGTAGTTTAGCAGCCTAGAATTACGCTCATTAAAATTCGAGTTTCAGGACCAATGCACAGATTTCTTACTATCTCAGTGTGCCTCATGCAACACCCCGGGTCTTCTTTTGTATGAATAAATACAGGGGGCCACTCCTTATCCTTCAGCCTCTAAACTGTGCTTTTCTGGAGTTCTTCTATAAGAACACATCACTCTTCCAGTAACCAGGGTGACCTCATTTATTATATGGAGAGCACCGATAGTGTACTAATATCCATTTATAAAGCCCCACGACAAAAATTAAGCAAAAATGCACAGACAACATCGAAAGATGGGCAAGAGGGACAGGGACAATACGAATGTGTCTTTCCCATGGAGCCTTTGCACTGAATTAGATGTTTTTGTGGGGGCAAAAGAACAGAAAATCTCAAGTGAGAGAGAGCAACAAGTGTCCTTACCTAGGAGAGTGTGATTTACAGAACAGAAAGGTGTATCTGGCACTTAATGCACAGTTACGAGTGAAAATAAAGACCTGGGTGTAGAGAAGAGTGGATGTGAAGAACACAGCCTGTGGATGAGTATCTTAATGTAAATAGGCAGGACCTGCCTTTAAGAGCTGTATGACTTGCAAAGGTTAGGACTGCAGAGATGACAGAATTCCCCTGCCTTGTATCCTGTCCTCCCGTTTGCATTACAAAATACCCACTTTTAATGGCAAGTGCGCTTTGTATTTATAATACCTCATTTAAAAAATCTATAAAACTTAATTTAAAACATAATTTCATTAAAAGTTTTATCAGTAAACTAGGAATGAGAGTTTTCTATCATTTGCATAATTTAATAAAGTCTTAAAAACATTAAATTTCATTATAAGAAAATTACACTTCCGATACATCTTCCACACACTTTCTATATGTATCTACAGATGCTCTGTCATGAGGTTTGCTTATGTCAAAATAAAATAAAAAGCCAAAACTGTATTTACCAAAGGCACAAACAAAATAAATGACTTCCCTGATGCCATATAAAAAATATCTTATAGAAATGATTTCGGCGCAAACCCTTCCACTCCCAGATTCGTCCCTAGGTTGTTCCTCCTTTTGGCCAGCAAGCAGTAGGTGTGATCAAAGCTCCATAGAAATCCACAGCCCACCAGAGCTACCCAGGCATCTAGGCTCATTCTGCCACCTGCCCTTGTTCCTTCCTTCTTGGCTAAGGAAGGAACAAAACCAGCCTTTCTACAGCACTGCGTTGGTTGGATTAATAACTCCTTTAACACAAACATCATAGCATGATTTTTTTTCTTTCCACCTGACCCCAGGTTCATTCCGTGGATGATGCTAAAAGAGGGAAACATTTATTTCACTAGTTATTCCTAAAGAGATTAAACTCAGCTTTTACACCAGTCACTGCTTCCTTGGAGGACTTCTAAGAGCTTACACGCTTGGAGCACCTACAGTTGATACTTGAGCTTCACCTTTTGTTTTCTATCTCCTCTTACACAGAAAGAGGGAATTCTATCATATATACTTTCAATTCCATTTCTTCTCACAAAGATTAAGGTCCACATTTTTCCACAGGAAAACTATATTCGCTTTATCCTGAAGATCTCTGCTGGCCTCATCCCTTGCCAAAGGGAGATGACAGGGAAATGCTGCATAAAAACAGTCCCTATTTTTAAGACACTCTGCTGTGTCACTCACACACAGGCTCCTTAACAGTGCTGCACCTTCTAGTCCCCATACCCACCTTTCTGAGACTTACTCTCTTTCCTTTTTTTTTTTTTTTTTTTTTTTTTTTTTTAATCCATGGCAATTCTACAAAGGCAAATAGAGCTAACATCACTGTTTTCTCACACACACGTAACCATGTTTACAGAGTGCACAAAGGAGATAGCACTTGAGTTCACGTTACCTAGATTTTCACAAGCCAGCCATGCAAGACTAAAAAGAAAAAATATCCTCTGGTTATTACTTGAACAAGACAAATAAGAAAAGCTGCCCTGGAATGATCTGATACATTGGGCAGCTAAATATAGGCCAAGAAATTGTGATTGTTTCTTAGCAATAGAAAAGCTCTATGTGAGCTCTGTGTGCCAAAGCAGGAAGTCTGATGCAAGACCCTTCCAAGTTCCTTCCTCCTTTTTGTCACGAAAATAAATATGTTTTAATCAAATTTACTTTCAGAGAACTCTCCAATAATCACAGAATCATAGAATAGAATCACAGAATGCTTAAGGTTGGAAGGGACCTCTAGAGATCATCCAGTCCAACCCCCTGCACACGCAGGGTCACCTAGAGCACGTGGCACAGGACTGCGTCCAAGCGGGTTTGAAGATCTCCAGAGAAGGAGACTCCACAACCTCTCTGGGCAGCCTGTTCCAGTGCTCTGGCACCCTCACTATTAAAAAAAATTTCCTTAAGTTCCTGTGGAACTTTTGGTGTTTCACTTTCCAGCCGTTTCCTCTAGTTCTGCCGGTGGCCACCACTGAAAAGAGACCAGCACCATCCTCCTCACTGCCTCCCTTGAGGTACTTCTAGACACTGCTCAGGTCCCCTCTCAGCCTTCTCTTCTCCAGGCTGAACAGGCCCAGCTCCCTCAGTCTCTCCTCATAGGGCAGATGTTCCAGGCCCCTGATCATCCTTGTAGCCCTGCGCTGGACTCTCTCCAGCAGCTCCATGTCCCACAATAGAAAGATTGTGTTGAAAATACAGTAAGTTATAGCCCAAATTCTCAGTACATTTTGACAGTCACAAATTCTTGGACTGAACTTGAATTATTATAATGTTTTACTACCAGATTATTGCTCTATCTTCTGTTCCATAAACTTAGCAATCTTCTGGAAGCAGGACACTCTCTCTTTCCTTGAATAATTTCAGTTAATTACCAAAACTAGTAAAAGTCACAAATATCCACAGAACTCCAAATTTGCCTGTCATCCTTTAAAACTGAAAAATTCTCTTTTCAGAAGATCTATGAGACTAAAGTATATAACTGATAGCATTATCAGAATAACATTAGGATAACACTGCACATTACTATATATAATGCATGTACCTGGGTTATTAGAATAATGCATCAGTAAAATTTTGGTCTTGAAAATCAACGATGTCTTTTCTCTTCTGCAAATATACCTGTCTTCTGAACTTTATAATTTCCTGTGCATATTGTTTCCAGATGTATTATGTGTTTGCAGCCGCATGAGGTATTTACTTGCATATTGATCTTGCTGTCAAGAGCAAGACCATAAACCTCATTTCCTACATAAGATTTTGCCACTGTACATTTACTTAGATTATGCACTTTAAATGAATTTTTCAGTCAGAGAAGACATGAACCCATTCTATATAGACCCTTTCCCAACCATCCGGGTCCTTTGCTTCATGAAAAAGTCTGACAGAGGTTTGCTCTTATTCCAGGACTGAAAAAGCCACATATTAAATATTAACTTTTTATGATGTCAGTGTGAAAGTTAGACCATTAATTAAAGCTCAGGAATCCAAATTATACTTACAGTTGCCAGTATATGCTTTGCTCAGGAGATGGTGCTATGTGATAACTTTTGGAGGAGCTTGGCTCTTACTGAGTAAATACAAAGCTACATTATAGCAATATTTATCCCTTAAATATGAACAAATTCAAGCGCATTTTATAATCTCAAGAGCCCACTGCATTTATTAGTCTTCCATTTCCACATTTGCACCACACGCACACACACCCCGCTGACCTCTTAAGAGTAATTTTGGAATGCAAGTTACAAAGTTAGAGCAAAGCATTTTCCTTTTATAAATATCCCCAGGGCGATGGTGGGTATTGCTCACTCTGTGCACGCCCTGCGAGTCTGGCACGTGGAAACTGCTGCTTGGCTTTACTTTTGCTGAGCACAAATTCCAAAGGTCATTTATTGAGTTGCAAAGACTCCTCAGAAAAGCAGAGGATATAGGCAGACTGATGACGAAAAGACACTATTTTCTAATTGTCTTGATAATTTCCAAACAGCCCATTACTGTATAGCAATTAGCCAATTAGCCTGGGTTAAGGCTGATTTAACCCAGACACAACCCAGTCCCTCACATGGAGTACAGGCTACATTCCTCTCTTTTCCAAGAGAAGTTTTCCAAACCAAGAAACTGGCAGAATGACAGATCTCAGACAGTGGATGCAACTTTCCAGGGTTTCAAAACAGCCTCATCTCACCTCTCTATAAAACTAATCAGCTGACACTTGCTTTCAATGTACAGATTATTTCTCCCTATTACCTTGAACTACTGAGGAACTCCATGATGTTACTCCTGGAAACGGTACTAAGAGTACAACACTAAAAATAGAGGGCTTTTGAGTTATTGTTTTCAAAAAACAGATATCAGTTTACAATCAGCTTTATATTGATGTACTTTAGATAGCTGTAAATACATCTAAAATGTTCAATGATGATAAGAATAATATACTGTTTTTAAGATGAGGATACACCTTAATACAATATCACTTACAAATAATATCATTTAATCTGTCTGACGTACATTAAGTCTTAAATCAAGTCTATTATTGTTGTCCTCCTTTTCCTGACAACTCAGGATAGTTCCAAGCTCAGAGATCCCTGACTGTGCTCCATCTAGGCATGGCAGCACACCATAAACACAGAAATACTGTTCTAGGGATCACCACTATTACACAGCCACATTCACTACTGTATTTTAGGGAAAACCCTCCAAGACACAACCTCAATCACAATCACTGTTGAGCTAAAGAAGTCCCAAAGGATCTTGATTTCTGGCATGCAAACAGGAGAGACAGGAGGGCATAGGAGGAAATCTGAGTGACGGTAGCAAAATATTTACTGCTTAGCTCAAAAGTCTCAAAGGACTCAGTGCTGCAGTTTCCCAATCTGCTAACTCCTCAGCTGCTCCTTTTTAAAAGGCAGAACTAATATTTATACAATCTGCTTACATTAAAAACATGGCAAGATAAATGGCATATATTTATGTAAATTAAGAAACAAAAATATAAAACTTGGGTGTCTAGGTGCTAGAAAATATGATGCTGATATAGCTTTCAGTATAATAGCTACAGTAGAACAGGTGTATTTAAAGAAAACAGCCTATTTGAAAACACAAACATACATAAGCTTGATGTAAAGTCCTTATGTTTCATCTTTTCTCCCTCTCGCACTAGAAGTCTCCTGCTGAACAACTGCAAAGCAGTATTTTCTCCAGTTTCTTCCAAATTTGGAACCATCATTTCCTGAAAGAGAAGCTGGTCTATTCTACCCCCTCTCCTGTTCCCAGAGGCTTTTAAAAAACAAATATCCTGCTCCCAGATTGCCCAAAGCTCTGCATGCCAATCGCTTGCCTTTCCTACCTTTGAGTTTCTCCTTTTAAAATTCTAGCTTGATATTTCTGTGACGGTACTTACGTGTAAAAATGTTCAAGATAAAATGCCAGTTGTCATGTAAGCAGTCCAAGCAGGAATAGCTTAAGTTTCAGGCATTCAAATGTAAGTTCATCTTTCTTAAAATAAAGATAAAATCAGTACTTCTGGATGAAAAAGCATATGTATACAGCTACTGAACAACAGATGATAATTGGAAAACCACATTCTGCCCAAGACATTTCTGATAAGAATTGGTTACCAAAGACCTCATTAGTTTCTTTTACTCTGTGCTGTTCATATTTAACAATAGTAAATAAAAAAGTTATAAAGACACAATCATTAGACGAGTTAAGTATTACACTGATACTCAGAAAAAACAAGTGCTTGTCAGATTCACAGTTGGGAAAAACGGTTTCACATATAAAGAAAAATTCATTTAAATCATAGTCAGTAATCAGATTCTTTTGTGAAAAAGGGGGCCTGCAGCTGCTAGATGGAATCAAACACACTTTAAAAATAAAGAAAAATCACTGTGACATGTTTTTCCCAAGCTAAATTGTACACACTTCATTAACAACATTCTATAAAAATGAGAAAGATGGAGGAGAATAGGTCAGAAGCCAAAACAGACTCTAAACAATAGAAAAAAAAAAAAAACACAAAAAATCCACCAAAAATCCAAAAGGACAAAAAGGAAAACAGGGAATAGATTAGAAGGACTTTGCAGGGCCTCTCAAACTCTGTTTCATCTTTTAAATAAAATAAAATACAATATTATTTGATGATTTGTTCCACTAAAGTAAAAGGACTGCGAGGCAAAGCAGAAGCGACAAAGATACGACAGAATTCAAAGCATTCATTATAGATTTTTTTCCTGTGTTCTTCCTGCCAAGTAAATGATTCTTTCACCCCAGAAAACAAAAAAAAAAAAAAAAAAGGAAGTTGCTTCTCATTGTATTTTATATCTTAAACATGAAAATTACGTGTTTGTCCATATTTCAATCACCTGGTTACAGACACAGAAGTAGAATTAAAGTTCATAGTCATAAAACACTGACAGGTTTGTAATTCATTCAGCAACAGAGGATTTTCAAGGGCCTTTACAATCCTCAGTCAAAAAAAAAAGACAAAAAAAGAGGTAGATTTTTCTTTTATTTTATACATCCATCTCAGCCTCTCTGACATCCAGCTTTCCATACACTTTTCCTGTTAGCTGCCTTGTATCTGCTGTGTTTTGTGCTGTGTTTCTTCACTGGGCTGTCACCACCGAGCTCTTGCGGTTCTCCAGGGACGGCCCCGTCGGAGCCGCCCTCACCAGGATGCTGCAACGCCTGTTCCACTGGCGTTGACCTATGGGGGCTACAGACTAAAGTAAGTAAGTTTGGCTACAGTTACTTCAGGATTACTGTTTGGAAACTGAGTCGATAATTGTCACCATCTTGAAGGATTTATAGTCCTGTAATTGGCTTATTTAGCCTTGAAGAAGAACTCTTCCCAAGGCAAAAACCTTTAAATGTCTTTAGGGATTATGTAGCTTCATCCTTTCCTTTTTCTCCCTCCTGGTGCAGTCTATTTTTTTTGCCACCTACTGCATGTACTCATCATCTCAGAATAGCAAACAAAATATGGCACTCAAGTAATAGATAGACAAGCAAGAATCTCTATGAACTCAACAGTATTGCACATCTCACCTTGACCACTGAAGGAGGTTTTAAAGAAAGATAAAAAGTTGACCAAGAATCACGATACTGCGTATTTATTTGCAAACATATGGTACAAAGCACAACATTTCACTTCGGCAGATTTACAAGGGCTGTTAGAAAAGTCTCAATACAAACCCTTGGCTGAGGAAAAACATCTCAGAGGATATAAATGCAGAATTTTGTACAATTGTGTCCAGAAATCTGTTGATAATTACAAATAACAAACTTAGTCACTCTTGCTTTTAAAATGGTAGAGGTAAAAGTTTTCAGGAATCTGTCGGGTAAGCCAGAACTTAAAAATCCATTTTAAATCTTCCTCTATTATTTCCCAGGTGCATGTTCAGGGGATCAATATCAGTTAAATCAGACACTGCATTTGAACACAATGAATTAGCTACAGCGTGATGTGTTGGATGTATAATCTCCTAAGGGTAATAGAAAATAACTTTTTAAAAACAACAGATACAAGTAATTTTTTTATGTCTTACATATCACTAGAATCCTATTTAGGGGGTCACTGTAAGGATCTAAAAAACTATCTATCTAAACTATTTTAAAAAACTTGCAAATTAATATATGTTGCATGCCCTGCATTGAAACGGTTTCTCTTTTTCATTATTAACAACTCGTTTGCATTTCTATTAATTTCAGACCCAGAAAAATTCATATTGTATTTAACTTGATGTCTTCTAAACTCCTTGCAATTTAAGCTCCTTGCATTCCCTCTCTGTCTAGTGGCAGGCACAACACTCCTGGTATTCAGTACAGACAAATTTGTTTTTAGCTTCCTGCAGGTCATATCTCAGCAAGTCCCACAGACTAGTCAGTGCATCTGTAATGGTGCTCAGAGTTATTTTTACAGAGAAAATCCATTTTAAAATCTGGTATTGAATTACAATATGAGTAATTTAATTTGAACTCAAAAAGGAAAAAAAGAAAACCCCGCAAACAACAGACTGCTTGGCTGGGCTGATGGCAGAAAGGAAGAAAAAAGCTGCAGCATTTGACTACAAGGAAAACTGAGGTTTAGATTATATAAAAAATAATGACCGCTTCAAAATAAGTTCAAAGCAGCATTCTAAATGAGGGAAACAAAGACATGCCATATCCCTGATGCATATCCATTACTAGATGCTTTCTAAAAGTTTAAAAGCTTGTAATGTGTCTCAGTAGTAACAGATTAAACAGCAGGAAACAATATTAATGCTAAAAAAATTGATGATGAGGCAAATGGAAAAGGAATTTTTCCTTTCACAAAAGGAAAGATATTGTCTGTGTATGGTGGCTTTACAGTGAACTTTTAATTTAGTGTAAAACACTAAGGAAGAAATAGATTTAGTTAATATAGGTAACAAATATTAAAAGCTTGATAAGCTAAGATATGTAAAAACACCGAAGAAAATACATGAGAAAAATTAAGGTGAATTTTGCAGTTGTGATTAGGGAGTTTCTCAGCACCGTTGCTTGGTCAAGCTCGAGGAAGCCGAGGCCTCGCGGGCCTCTCTGCAGGCCGCAGAGGCCGCGCTGTGTGCCGGCCTGGCCGCGCACCTCTCCGAAGAATCAAACGTGCTCCTACACGGCAACGCAGAATGCACTAGAGAGCAGCTTGGCTTTTAAACAGTGTGAGCAAAAAAACTACAGCTTATCTTTCAGCATATGAAGTTCTCATGGACTTCCAAATTTGCCTTTATCTGAAATCACATGAAACAGAGTGTTCGTACATGTGGCTCTAAAGGCCCTGAAGCGTTGCGCTATTTGTATACTGCGCTCATTTTTTCTTACTCTGTAATATTACACAGAAATATAATTACAGAGCTTTTATGAATAATTTGTATAATGTATAATTTTTAGTGTAGATGATGTCACTTTTAAAAAAGGTAAATTAAACATTTTAAAGAGTAAATATTGTAAGCAAATGGAAGCATAATTCAAAGCTGGAGAAGATTTATGGTACTCAGAGGAAACTGAAAAGTACAAATTTGCATTTTTGTAAACAGTAATAGGGGTTATGAGGTGTCAATTAGGTTCCACGTGTGACCTTTTTAGTTTCTAGGTAATGTACCTCAATTAATTGTCTGTGGCATCATAAAGAACCCTTTTCACTGCACCGTGACTATGGAAAGCAATAAAATTCTTCCTTTGCAGCTCAAGTATGAAATGCACAACTGACCTTAGCACTTAGCAGTAGCTCACTCATGCTAATGCAGACCTTCCATTGGCATAAATTACAATGCAGTCAAAATTTGACTGCTTATCTAATGCTTTCCTAGTTCACGGTAGATTTTTGTAAAGTCATAGAAATGACTATGCTCCAAAATTTCTATTTCAGTCCATCTGTTGAACAGCACATTGAAAATTCTGCTTTTAATGAAACTGAATAAGCAGCTTCTCTAAATTCTATAGGAAAGGTAAAACTATGATTCAGCTATGCTGTTCCTTTCCTAAAAATGTAAATCAGCTGCAGAATTCCAACTGACATTACAAATGCAGAATGAACAAAATTGGAAGGGTGTTATCTTGTAATATTTTCTCTTTTTAAGATTAACACATTTGTGTGAAGAGATCTTCATATGAAAAATGTCCTTGTTTTTCAAAAAGAAAAACACAGCCACCATGAATTAACCTTATGAAGCAAGAAAAATAACAAGCATACAAGCCTGCACTCATTTGCAAAATCCTACAAAGGAGGAAAAGGATGGGAAAAAAAAGCACTAACAAACAAACAGGGGCTGGGCAAGGCATTAAGGAAGGCTGAGTGGTGAAATATGTTGGTGGCTGAGCTGCCAGAAGCTTCATTAGGAGGTCTATGTCAATAGCTGGTGGATTGGTTCTAGAGGGAAGATCTGGACAGACAGAAGACCCAAACTCTATTCTCTCACCAAGTCTAAAAGTTCTTCTATGATCCAAGTATAGAAGTGACTTAAAAACTAGAATATGATATATTATCACACATGAATACTGCCATTGGATTACTCCCGCAATGAAAATCTGAAGGTAATCGATAAATCAATACTTTTTTTTCTAAAATATTCCTCAGGAAGTCTAAAAATGTGGCTGCAGAATTTTGCTAATGTAAGAAATTCTGTAGGGCTTCAGGCCAATGTCTCTTGACACTAGCAAATATTCTATCACTTGAGAGATATCTCTAACTTCATACATATCTCGGAGATTTTCCTTGCATGGAGTTATGTGCGTCAACAAATAATGACAACTAAACAGAACTACTTGACACACGGGCTTTGAAAACAAATATGGCAGAAGAGCTATCCGCAGGTCAGAATCACAAGGCTGTTCAACAGTCTCATAAAAATATATATTGGCATGCTTAAAAAAATTGGCATGGCTACAGTGTTCAACCAAATACAATTATACCTTAAATGAGCTGAGGTTCAAACACAATTTCATGAAATTTCAAGCAATTCTGTGATAACTAAAATGTTCGAACCCATAATCACACATGTGGTGCGGCATTTGTGACATTAAACAAATATATTCACCGGCAGAGTTCCAAGATACTTCCATTTTTCCCTGAAATTGTGAATCAACCCACTGAGCAATTTTGATTTTTCTGAAATAAACACAGCTGACAAAGTAAGAAGATTCCAATATTATCCTTGTAAAAATGTCTATTAGCAGCAATGAAATGCATGCAGATGCCATAGAACACAGGGTCTTTGAGTCCTTCGTTGGTATAACAGCTCAGCTACCCAGCCTGGAGAAAAGGCTTTATCGTCTGCACACACACCCATGAAACAGGCAGACCTATGAAAGCCAGACTTCTGTCTTTCCTTCCCATCTAATAGTATTAAATCAGCTAAACTATAAATCTGGAGTTATATTTAGGAAAACGCCTTAAGTATTCTCAGAACTAGCAGATAAATCAAAACCTGCACGACAGTTTAGTATATGATAAATAATTATTTTGCCTTGCTCATTCACTCATTCACAATGTAAGCTGTGCTTGTCATGAGCTCTCTTCTAAAATAAATCTTTTTTTATGTAACAGAAATCAAAGCCTGTTTATTAAGTTCCTTTATGAAACAGTAACAAATCCTCATACAGGTGAAACTAAATAATAACAATTCTCACAAAGAAAAAAAAATATATTGAAAAAGATACCCTACGGATTTAAATATTGACCCAGTATTGATCAAGTTGCTTTCTTTGAACAGCTCCAGTAACTTATAAGAACATGTGACTTTGGAAGATGTCCATTTTAAAAGGGAATCAGTGCAAGTACAGTAAATGATGTGTAAAATTGGGTAGAATGATCTTTACTTTTTCTCCGTATTTATTGTTGTCAGCTATTGTCAGAACGGTAAAGGGTTGACAGAGCATTCAGAAGTTTCCATCCATCTGCAGCTGGTTTTCATTAGACAGTATAATTTTATGTCAAAGGAATTTTTATTCTATTCTGACATGTATTACGCTCTATATCTTAGATGTAATAAGATGGTTTCTGATCAGAGTTTGTTAGAGACTCATTCTTTCTGCTTACCTCCCTCCAAGAATGTCCGTCGTTTCCTTCATAATCATGGTTAAAGCTTCTCTTTAGGCAGGCAGTTCTTCTAGTAGTATGACAACCATGAAACTTGACCTCTAAGGGATTAAACAAAAAAGTTTATATAGATACTGAAACCTAAATACTCCATACTTCTAAATGTAACAGCACTGATACCTCAGGCAGTAATGCGCACAACTAAATCATGGAGGAGTCTTTTCATATGACTTTCAGATTTCGGGATATCCAAATTTTTCAAAAATTTTGAAGAAACAAGTGTAATGTGTTTTCCTGAGGAAAGGATTGAAGTAAAATACAGGTAATGTCTGCGTAGTACTTAATTGTTTTAAAAGAAAGGCGTTAAAATGCATAAGTTGAATTCTGGTGATAAAGCAGGGCTAGATTTTGAATTAAGCCAGCATGCTGTGCAAATATGAAAGAAATAAGAAAGAAGTAAGGAAGTGGCTGGCTAGTTCTTCAGCCAAGTGTATGTCATCAAGAGGACATGGGAATTCTTTCAGATATCTTGTGCTGTAAGTACAAGTTCTTTTTAAAAAATTACAGTTATTTAAAGTAGAGTATTATCGACCTACAAGAATTTCGACTATTTTGCTTCATCTTTCCAAGGTAGTTCAGTGTACAAAGTGTATGCAGTACCTCTGAGTCATTTGCATTTACTCAATACTCTCTGTATTTTTAGAGTCTCATAATACTACTGTGGGCTCATCAAGTACATACAGACATATGTTGAGTGATTCTTTTTTAGTCCTCCTTTGCACTTAAAATGATTGGTTACTCTAGTCCCAGATAGATCACAGTACAGCACTTTCTTTAATGTTTATTGGCCAATTGTTTAAGCCATCAAAGGTGGCAGAGAAGGATACTTCTGGCATTTAGAAGCTTTCCATTTCTCTTTCACAAAAATATTTAAGGCTTCCCCGAGCAAATAATGAATAAAATTGCGGAATTTCAAAAAGGATGTGTTAGTTCCCCTTCTTGTAAACAGAATATGAGATAATCCTTAAGTTAACCTTGATATAGCTTAAAAGAAAACAAGTTTCTTAACCAATATGACCAATGTTCTTATTTTGTGAGAGGCTGGTACATCCAAGGTCAAGGTGGTTTAAAAGAAGAATCATAACATTTGCTCCAGACTCCTCTTGGCTCTTCCCAGGAAGAAGGAAGCACCAAATACTTTAAATATTAGAAAGATGAGAGAAAATCCAAGTTTAATCTAAAGGAAGCAGACTGCCAACCAAATGAGATGTGAAAGTAAACAGTACTAAGTATACTATATTAATGACTTTTATATCTTTTGTAGGGTTGTTTCATTATTGCAGACCTCTATTTTAAACAAATCTATATTTTTATCCTGCAACCTTGGCAAGTGATAAAGATGAGCATGAGTTATTCTAAAACACAACAAGGCATTGCAACAAGGTGGTTCTTACAGTGGGGGAATTTCACAAAGCCTGGGTAGAAGGGGTGCCTTGTAGGTTTCTAAGGTTACAACTTTTTTAAAGTATGTACCGAGCAAAACAAAACACTTCCAGGAGATTTTCAAAGGCCAGTTGGACAACAGGTATCAAAGGGACGCAGAGGAACACGCATCTTAAGTAATGCCACCCTGTCACTTTTCGACACGTTGCAAGGGAGCTGGGGAGCAAGCTTGAACTGTGAGGGTCCCAACAGAGGGAAGGCACATGAAAATAACTGAACAAATGCTAGTTATACTCCAATAAACAATCTGCTTCTACATCTGTGTGCCTCTCTGAAGACTTCTTCTGTCTATAGTTTCCTCAGGAGGGGAAAAAAGGAAGCAAAATAAAAGCCAAGAAAAAAAAATCTTAATGGAACACTCTTCTATGTTTCTAGCACTGTATTGACCACACTCTATGTATTTAGAAATTCATTATGTGGCACTCCAGAGCTCATGGAGTAACTAGTCTGAAAAAAAAAAATAATATTAGTAAAGGCCAATAAAGCATAACAAAACAGCGAGCTTTCAACACCACAATATTAGTGTTTACTAACTCCATCTCCAAGAATCACTTTAAGCTTTAATCACTTTGTACAAAATATCGGTCTACATGTAAGATTGTCTTCTGATCTGTACCATTTTTAATTCATAGCCTGTAAAATGATCTGAAAAGAGAGAAGGAGGGACTTCTATCGCAAACATTTTAACTCTCAGCCTATGTGAATTCCAAGGCCTGTGAGAAGCAGCAAGGCCATGGATTTTGGCTTGATTGACTCTCCCATTTAGATCCCAGATGCTCATAAAGGATGATCAGCTGAAGCTCCTGCTCAGGATATAAATAATGGCTATTTTTAGGCACATGCAATTTTCATGCAGGATGCCATAACTGTGTTACCTGAGGGCAGAGGTTTTAGGAAAGCCTGATATAATTACCTGAGGCTCCACTGGGATTAGGACAAAATGACAGCAAACCAAGATATTACATAAGCAAATGCAGGATGACTCTTCACCAGGCAGTATGTGTACCAGTACATGTTTGCAGAATTGCCGTCACCTTTGCAAACTCTCATTTTGAGATGCTTTCATTTTTTTGCAATGTAAAAAGCAAATTTTTGTTGTTTCTTATAATTTTGCAAGATTGAGCCAACAGAGTTGCCCTCCCCGATGATCCAACTATCTTTTGATGAAAGACTTAATTCTTCTAATTTGATCCCTCTAAACCAAAGGATCCTTCACAGGCTGATCCTACTTAATCAATTTCATACTTAAAACTTTTAGTACTATTGATTTTTGCTGATCTAATTCCAAATTTGCTAGTAAACTGTTATCTTATTACTAACTGTCAATCATATGCAGATCACCCACCCATCTAGATCAACTTTTAATTGCATTTTTTTGTCAAGGTTCATTAGCACTCTATCAAAACATTCTATAACATTCCTAATTCTGCTGCAACTATAATGAATGCTTAAGTTTATAGTAATGAAGCCTTTTTTTTTCAGTATACCTTAAGGACTTTTTCAGAAAATATGCTTAGACTCAACCTAGTGATTCCTCCCCTCCTCAAACAAAAGCAAACAAAGTCTGTTTCATTTTCTCAGAGAGAACATTAAAAAAAAAAAGGACATTATTTTCACTCCTTGAATCAGCAGCTATTCTTACAAGAAGTACCATACATGGCTGGCAGCTTTGTGCCTGTGAAAATGCCGTATCATAATCCACACCACTAGATCAATGAACTGTTGGACAGAACCCCTCAAAATCACCTCCCTGCCATTATCCTGCTTTCTGGTCTTCCGAGCACAAATTAGCCATCAGCCTCCTCGACCCAGTTGCAGAAGCGTGACCATAAAGAGCACCTGTCAGAGTGATGCATGCGCAAGCCCCATGCCGTGACAAATGCGAAGCAACAGCGGTTAGCGCAAGGAATAACAATTCAGCTACAAATCTGCTTCAGCATCAGACCGGTTTGATTTCACACTGCAAAATCTCAAAATCGCTATGGGATTGGACATTACCATGCCAAATCTTCACAATTCGCCACAGGACAAATTGCTAGTGAGGTGTGTGACCGCAGGAGTACCCTCCAGCCCTTCACACACCTGGCACCACATTACTTTCTTCCTCACTAAAGCTTGCAAAAGACAGCATGGAAGAAATTTTAAAAAATATATATCTCATCAGATCAACTCCTGCAGCAGAAATCCTGATATCCTAAGGGCACTGAACTACTGCAGCCCTTAGCCTTTCCTGTCTACTAAAAAACAATGCTTAATTAAAAGCATATGTGCTTCCAAATTATAATTAGTCACATGTGAAATCTCCAGAGATTTAACGTTTGGCTTTGATTTTATGCTTATCAACTGTTTCTAGGCTAGAGGGACAAAACAGGAGATTTTCCTACTTGACATTTAGTTTTGGCATTAGTAAAGTTATGCAAGGAGAAAGGATAGACAGCGAATTAATTGGCTGTGTCCATAATGATGGAGACCTGAAGTTATCACTACAGACACAGTTCTGGGGAGCCTGCTGCAGTGATGATAACTGGCTAGGGCTTGGCCCTCGCTGTATAAATCGACATGGCAGAGGGCAAAGGAGGGAACTGAGAGCGGGATGAGCTACTCAGGCAAGCTGGCAAATGGACTCCCATACACGTTTTTGGTTTTAGCAATATGAAAACTAAAGACTATCCATTTCCTTTAATAAATTATTGATTTAAGTTCAAGGTGGGCAGGGGGGGGTGCCTCTGAAGACAGAGCAGCTACATCTCTGGTGACAACGTAACCTACTCTTGAACTTAAAAGAAGTGCTGCAGAGTGGGTTGCCTCCTTCCAGGCAAAAGGAAACTTGTTTCAAACTCAAGCTGAACGCTTTGAGCCTTCGTAACTACCAGGGCCTAACAAATACCTCGCGCAGTGACAATCAGTCCCCAGGCCTGGCAGCCGGAGAAAGAACATCCTCTACTCGTGCCGGATCAATGTAAAAAAGGCTTCCCGGCCTACCCTTGTTTATTTATTTTCTCCAGCAGTTCCTATTCTACCCCAGCCAACATTTTAAAGCGACACACTGGCGTGCTGGTGGAGATTCTCCAGAAGGCTGGGTAGAGCTTTCACTCTACTTCACCTTCTAGTGATGAAGGCCCGTCTCTGTGTGGGGGGAATCTGCAACTGGAGAAGCATCTTGAGGGAAAGGGACAAGGTGTCAAGTGACACCACAAGCACTTCTAAGGGGGAGGGCATGCGTGTGTGCCAGGGCTTCAGAATTCTCAGGAAACACAACTGAGCAGCAAGTGAATTGCCTAATTCACTGTCCACTCTTGCAGAACTCAGCACTGCATCATTCAATTTATCCTAGGCAGTGAGGGAAAACGCTTGCCAAAACTGCCATTTCATAGTAAGTGCCTATAAATTCCACAGAAATTTGTCTAAAGACTTGACATTGAAATTTTTTTCACAGATATTGGCACTCTCCCACTTCAATTTGTTGAAAAAAAAATGGAAGGTGGGATAAAACAGCCCATTGGCACCACGACACCCACCTTGAGATGGGGACAGGCAATGCTGATCCCGTGCCAAGGTACCCAGTTTTAGGAACCAGTACCAGTTTTACAGAGTTAGCAGGTGCCTCAGCAAAACAGTAGCATAAAATCAGGACAATAATTAAAACCTTTAACATCTCCACCAAAGTTTCTACTGATAGCTGGATTCCAAAGAGCCCACTGAAATAGCATCTGCTTGATTTGGAAATAAATTTTACTCATCCAATTCTCCAAATTTTCACTTTTAAGCCTGTGGAAAATGATAGTTTATAAATATTTTGCAAAAGCAGAGGTAGACATCTAAAGTAGACTCAACTATGCAAAACAATGCAGGTAGTGCAGCATTTCTAAAAAAAAATCTGAAGTTCTAGAATCAATTTGTGGAACACTGAACTGAGACTAACCCTATCACCCAGTGCCCACTAGATGGTGGCAGAAGCTAATGCACTAAGCTATTTGGTAAAATACACAACACCGCCTTTTATCACAACAGTAATAAAATAACTCTTTTTTTTTTTTTCTTTTTACTTACCTGGTACTGAGTATGAGATTCTTTCTACATTTTCCCCCTTATTCCATATATCTCCATTTGGTATACTAAGATTGGAGAGATATGCTTTATTGTGTTCCATTAAAACTTAATTTTCATATTCTTTGATATCACAATTTGCTTTGTAATTCTATTGAATCAAAAGGTCTTCACTTTTACCATCATTGATCATCCTATTTGTTACTTATTTGAAGAATGTAGTGCAGGTCAAGAGACTGATAGGTCTATCTACTAAGATCGACATACAAAGAAATGGTGAGAAAACAAAAATAATTCTTTTTTGCAGACTGTCAGTGGACAGGAAGTAGGTGACAGGAAACAAGAACAGCAGCCATTGTTTTTCATGGAAAGAGCAAGTTTTTCTTAATATTAAGCCCAAAACTGGCTCTTGATTTAAATAGCTGCTGCCTAGGTGAATAAATGTAAACAAACATGTCTGCATTGATATTCTCATTAACAATCAAGAAAATTTCCTCTCAAATCCCTCAAAGAATTGCCACTCTGTCACTTTTCTTTAACCATAGATATGATTATTTATCTGATGTGTTTAACAACTAAGTTCCACATCGAGAAAATAAAACCACTGGGAAGAACTGCAAGAAATGTTGTGGGGCAGGGGGAAAGATCATCACAAAAGAAAATACTCACCTGATTTAAACTGCTAAGTTAGCAATGAGTAAAGAGTGAAATAAAAACAGTGGAAGTATTTTGAAGTCTTTTCAAGCAGGGAAATGTTTATAGCCTGCAGATTTGTATTCAGTGATGTTAGATGAAAAGGATATGTTAAACTTTCTAAGCTGTGGAGTTTTTCCTCAAAAGTCCATGAGGAAAATTATCCCTTGAGTAATTTAAAGCTAGAGCAAGCAAAACTCTAAACTTCTTGATGAAATATCTGAGTGTTGACAGGGAATTAGATGGGGCTATTGGCAGTAAACATATCCCTGAAGTTTGACCACATACTTTTTGATTCTAATAAAACTGCAGGCTTTAGCTCTATATAACTTTAGGGAATGAGAAATGTACCTTTTCAAAACAAAAGTCTCTGTAATGAGAAGATCAATGCAAGGATTTTTCCAATAGCATCATCAATGCATTACAGAAATGCTAAATATATACATATATATATAAATATACAGATCGTTGCAAGGGGGTGTATGTGCCTCTGGATTTCATTTTCTTGCGTTTCACAAATGAGACAGGCAACTAAGGCAACTTAGAATAGCAACTAAGAGATCTGGTCACTCTGAGCAGAATAAATATTCATTACATTTTCTTTTTCTTCATTACATTTCCTTTTCTTAATCAGAGTAAAATTCATCAATAGTATTTTTATTTTCTGTTTTTTAACAATGATGACTTAGTTAAAATGCTACTCAACCTTTTGTGTTTTCCTTTCAATCTTGAGTGTCTTTCATTATTCATTAAATACTTTATTTAGGGCATAATTATACTTTTTCCTGTATCCTTGACACCAAAGCCTGCAGAGTAGGTAAGAATTATCTTCAATTAAGACCGAGGAGGTAACTGGTGGATGTTATCAGAAAGGAAAAGAAGGTTTCAACCTTTGTGGCTTTTTGACTCATCAGAGCAAACTGGGAGGGTGCAGAGATGACTAATCCTTGGGACTAGACAGACAATTCTTGGTATAGAAGGGGACCATAATCATCTGACATAGAATCAAACAACAGCATTTAGGGCAAAATAATTCACCCAATCTAGTTAGGCTAAATACCTCCCTGATGCAAGACAGAGATGTCATTTACTGCATCCGCAGTCTGGATCATCACCAAAACTACATCTGTTTCTGCTTGTATTACAATAGTCTTGATCAGAATCAGGATGGTATAAAAAACCAGAATAATTAAACCCTGTTTCCTGAATAGCACAATTTTTCTGTAAGCATTTTGTTTCTGGGCCTCGTGCTGGCAGTTGCATGCCCTCATGAAGCCTCGTGTTAGAACAGAAATGAGGCTGGGGCTGGAAGTGACAGTGAGGAAGCCTGGAAGAGCCTAGCAAGAGTTTTGGTGCATTTTTGACCCCTCTGGCCAGAGTGCCAGAGAACCGTTTGCATCTGCTTAAACAACCCCATGGAGCAAGATGGAAACTCGTACCAGTGTGCAATGCCACCCACATTTTATTTCATATTAAGGTGTTTTAGTGCTAATTTCTTGCATCTGAATTAAACAATATTTACTGTATGTTTTCATGGAGGTCTACACAAGCTGCCCACAAAGTTGCATTTTCACAGATAACGTATAACGCATGAAAAGCTTCACAAGGAATGACCTAAAATTTTATACAGTCCATTTTTATACATAAATTACTGCAAAGCAACCTTTTACAAATGAAAATTATTGGGAAGCCCATTTTATGTGCCCTACATATCTACCACTAACTCTCACAGACTAAAGGAAAATAACTTGTTCTTTCTCATTAAAATATAATTGAAAGCATACGGCATTCTTTCACAGTTAATTTACATAGAGCAACTAATGAAAGTACTGCAGTGAGACTGGGCATCAGTCGGAAGTAATATCAAAAAAGTAATGTCATCGCAGCATGGGTCTAATTACTCAATTTTTAAACTAATTCTAGGGGCTTTTTAGTAAATGCTTGACTTAATAGTTTTAACATGGCTTGGTTAATATATTATTGAGATGAAAAAGAGCAATTGTTTTCAAACAATGCAACAAAATTCTCCTCCAGAAACGTGTTCATCCAGAGCTGATGATGAAAAAGATGCTTTTCAGACGCAGTTTTATCTTTTTTAAAGGATCTGTGTGCAAGTCTGCTGTGGCATTATTTGCAGGATGTTTGGAAAAGAGGCTAAACAAGTATCAAGATCTAGACGATTTTCTGTGAATGTAAGGCTAAAAGACTCCTCAGATTCTCCTGAGCCCTGCATTTCTATGGTTATATGACACATACATTTCCACTTATTGTTGAAAAAAGGACATGCCATAAACTGGATTTAATCCAGTAGACCTACAATATTAGATGCTAAGTAAGGTTGCCGCTTAATTACCCTGAATGTGTGACTTGTTAGGAGATGACTGTTTTAAAATACATTAAAATAGTTACACAGAGAAATGCCATTTTGCTGTCTTGTCATGTTTGTTAGAAACGACACTCAGGTTTTATGTGAGTGAGAGAGCTACTCAGCGGCGGTGTTTCCTCTGGGGTTACTGCTCACCCTGACTCCAGGGAGGACTTCCAGTGCTTGGGCTTACACAGGAACTTCATTCCGTTAGTTAATATCCCCTACACCATAGCTCTCACTCACTTGGAAAGAATAGGCACATTATTTCGTGGTCAGTACATCCTTGCTTTCTGGGCAGACTCACACGTTGTTTCAAGCGACAATTAAACACTAGAATAAAGCTTCATTCGTGTTTCATAATTTCCCTGACCTACTCATTTAACATATAGATAGAGCTCCACAATTCTGCATCTTTTTCTGACAAAAAAACTTTTTTTTTTTTTTTTTAGCAATGCCAGCAATATGAACAGCTATTATGTTAAATATTAAAAATAGTCTCTTAAAATATCACCCCTCTACTTTCCCCAATCTTGATTGCCATCTGATGCTTAGTTAGATTTTTCCCTGGGACAGAGTTTAGACATTTAGAGAAAATTCTTTAAATTTGCAAATGTGCATTTTATTAGCAAGTGATGGGCAGAGAATGGCTTACTCCAGAAAATTTCTACTCAAATACTGTGCGGCAGGAATTCCCAGCTACCTAAATGGCAGGAAATTTATATAAACCTTTTCAATAGTTTTGAATAGTCACAATCTCAAAAGCCTACTCAGGCTCTGAGTACCGGTACTCAGAGTTACTGGTCTGGTTCATTTCTCTGATTTTAAGCAGTCACCTCCTTTCAGTTTCTTCTCGTCTATCCCTCTCCCTCCATTTCACTTTATTATAGCTATCCATCTTGCAGCGTTTTGTAGAGGACAGGATGAAAACCTGCTTTCTCTTGTAGTATTCCAGGGCAGAAAGTCCAGGTCAAAATTCTTCAAGGTATCCTAAGATGACCCATTTCACACAAACGTGTAGCCGTTGCTGTAGCATTAGTGCTATTCATTGCATGGCAGGCATGAAAGCTCTGTGTGGTTTCACTACAAAGCCACTGGACTAGAAAGAGAGTTGAGTGAACCAAGGGGTGATAAACGTCTCAGACAGCGGAGAACCAGGCCATTCAAATCTACTCCCAATGAACTAGGGTCAGTTCCTCAGTGAATATGGATTGTTGTAGTTGCACTGAAGAAAGGATCAAACCCTAGAATATTCTTTGTGTACAGAATTTGTCTCAGACAAACTGTTAGCATGCAAGCGTTTTCATGAGAATGGTCTTTGGTTCTTTACTGAGCACAGAGTTTGAGGTTCTTTCAGTTAAATTTTACAAACAACTAATTTAAATAAAATGACAGAGAGCTAATAAGAGTCATAATCATGGTGATTTTAGTGAACTGAAATGCTTAACATCAGCCCATTTCACATTCAGTAGGCAACTCAGAAGATAATTTCTAATTTTGTTAAGTCTGAAACTAGTTATCTTTGGGAAGTACAATGAAAAAATCATTATAGTGCTTTCAGAGCAGCTACAGTTTCTTTCTGAACAGTCAGGGATTCTCTGTATAGGCAGTGAAAACTGAAGACAATTTGAAATGGTTGAATTTTTAAAGGACGTCCACTATTAGCATAAAAAATCTGCATAGAAATAGAAAAAAAAAGGCATAAAAAATCTAAAAGGATAGTCAGATTAAAATCAATAGGTAAAATTCTTCACAAAGAATTCTGTCCATTATTCCTGTTCAGTTCTAACACGCTGAAGCAGTCCCCCCGTTTCTTTTCCAGCACTGAAATACACAACCATAACTCCTCCTCAGATGATTTCCTTGTGTATTCTTTTCTTCTCTTTACTCAGCACTAGTGATAAATCCTTGAAGCAAAGCTCAGGGACTATGCACCATCAGCCACTTGCATACTATGTATTTCACCAAACATTTTTGCTGTCAAAATAACAAGGAAAGGCTGAACTTGAGTAGAATTGGAAGAAATTGGAGGAAGAAAAATTTGTTTTTTTTTCAGATTTCAGATTTCTATGAACTGCAGATCTCTTAAATTAAAAATTTTAAATAAATTAACTGATATCCCTAGAATATAAAAGGTTTCATTTTAACTTAAATCATCTACCCTTTGGCCTTTGACTGGATTTTGCTTTAAAAAAGGAACCTTATTCCATGGATGTGATAAAGAGTAAGATGAATCGTTAGCAGTCAAAATTTGTCAAAACAATTCAAGAAATAATGCCACAAAAACGTTACGAAAAATCAAAATATACTCTATCTCTTTTATTATCTTCTGAAATCAGAGGGAAACGGTGAGTCCTTGCCTACAGCTGCTTACAAATTAAATGTCATGCCCAACAAGAGCGTCGGTCTGTTGGTGACAGTGCAAAAAACGCAATTCTGAAGTTATGAGTGTAAATAGTACCGCATACTGAAGTGTCATGTCAAATAAAAATACAGATCATATTTTCCATTCAGTAAACAAAGAACACCTATAAAGGGTAGCATTAACACTGAGCGAGAAGAATGTCTTGCCTTAATGGTGCTGTCAGAGGCAGGGAGAAGGGACTGATTAGGATCTGAAAGCTGGGAACCCGGCCATTCCCAGGACAGGCAACGATTTGTAACAACTAGCAGGAAAAATTATGGAAGGAGAAAGTCAGTCAGCCCTGCCAGGCACAGTCAGCGTGTTCGTGATTCAGCCATGGTTCATTGTTAGTCCAAAGGTCAAATATGCAAGAGAAGATATTGGAATGTTTGATATTCTAGCAAAATGTTGCATACACATTCACGAAACCACTAAACCTAATAATAAAATATTAATAATAAAAATCCCCAGATAACAAAATGCTACCACAGGCACCTTGCACGTTGTTGCCTGCCTGTGCTGCTGCAAAAGGCACGAAGCTTTTCCCCTGCCAGCTAAACTAGGTAATGCAAATCACACTGAATCCTTGTGCCCATGCCTTCTCCATCTTGACTTCTGCATGAACTTACCAGATCTTTCCCTCCTTCCCCTTGCTCCCCTTGCCCCCATGAATAACTTAATTTTCTTTTTATTATTTTCTCTCCTCTATAATTTTGAAATTATATTTGAATTATGAAAGGTTACGGGTTTTGTCCTCAGGTTGAAATTTGCAGAAGCATTTACCTTGAGATAAGAACCAAGTAATTAATACATCTTTTCATTGAGGCTCATGCAATCATGCCATTAACCATACAGGCAAACCATATCCTGGCATATGACTCCACTAATTTATTAGAACATGTATTTTCTGTTATTTTACTGTAAACCCAACTCTACCGATGGTGAGTGGAAGGATTTTGACCCAATTCCAGCTGTCTGGTAGAGGACGCTGCGGCCACCACAAGCAGGGGATAGTGTTTAGTCCTGTACTGAACACGTTCATAGTGTTCAGAAAGGAGTTAAAACACACAACAGCCTATATCAACATTTGGTGGTTGTGAGTATAGGAAATGGCAAGTTGCAAAAGCAATGGTCAAACATTTATTTATTTAAAAGTAAGAATGGATTATGATAAAAAAACAAACTCAATTGAACCACTTAAAGCAGTAGTTTTAAGGAGACAAACATTTGACAGTTGAATAACATGAATTAACTATGAATAATTTTAATGTGGGTAGAGGATAGGACATATAGATATATACACACAAAATCAAATCTCTAGTGCCTGGGCAGTGTGGAACGTAACAGTGACAAATAACCTTGCGTTTAAGCTAATATTGCTTTATGTCTTTTTAAAAAACACACCACTTTGTCACAATGATAAATATTTTGCCTAAAAATGCCTGCTTTTTATTATTGAGAGCACAGATTCACTTTCCCATGGATGTTAGCACCTGTTTGCTAATTTAATGGGAATTGTTTTGTTTTTATTTAACAGGACGGAATAAATTAGATAGATTGGAAGGGGTCACGCATTCCACCTACTCACTCTAAGCAGGTGAAATTTTAAAGTTAGATCCAAATTCAAAGACTAATACCCAGCTGAGTTTAGAATATCTCAGAGGACTCCCCCACGTCTTCAGCAAGGGAGCTTTCTGACGTTGCTTAACCTATTACATTTTATTTTATGACAACACAGGACTAGGCACAATGCAATGCAATGAATGTAGCAGAATCATTTTATCTTACGCCAAACTAGTGATATTTGTAAACTTCAAATAATATTGCTTGACAGCTACATGAAGAGCATGGCTATAGGCAGTCCCATTGGTTATTTATGAAGCCATGCAGGGATCAAACTACTGCATTTACAGTCTTCAAACTACATAAAGACTTTTAATCTTTTGCTATGATCATAACTAATCATGCCATTGACTTCACTTTCATGTTTTATCAGGTGACATCCAGGCAGAAAATGATCAAAATGGAATTAATGGTAATTTAATTGGGAGACAAACACAAAGATATCCTCGAAACAGTAAAACACCCCATATTTTAAAACACTTAACTGATATTTGGTTGCAAACACATAGTTGTAGGCTATAGTCTTAAAGATAATTATTTATACTGGAATCCTAATAAAAATTAAGTATAGATCTCTTCTCTTTAGACTTTTTTAAAATATAACATACAGTGTGGATGAATTAGTCCAATTAAGCTCATGTAGCAAAAGTTACGCATTTGTTTTCTAGAATCTAATCTAATCTGGAGAATCTAATTTCTTTCTTATGGACCAGAAACAGAGTCCAGATTTGAAGTAATAAGGACAGCCAGTTTCTCAACTTCTATTTACAACCAAATTGTAATATACTTGCTTCTATTTTAGAATTATGAACAGTCAGGGCACTTCTGTCATTTGTTATAATAAAATTTTAATCAAAACTTCAGTTATTTCTATCACTTTCAATATCCATCCTTGTTAAAAGGAATTGAAGCTATGAATTCAGTACTTATTCGCCCACAAAACTGTTGCTTTAAAGGAAAGTTGGCTTACCTAGAAAAAATAGCTAAATTCCTCTATGCTGCAAAGCAGTTAATGATTCCTATTCAAGTATTTATTTACTTAGCACATATTCACTTTTAGTACACATTCAGCACAGAATAGTTATTTCATGGCCTTATTCCTAGATCTTTGACTGGAAACAACTCTCTGTTCAGCTCACATAACCACATATGCGCAAGTTATCTTATGTAAGTCATAGTACTTTTCACTGTTTGCATTAAAACATGTTAATAATGATTCTACTTTAAAATAGGCACGGAGGGAACCTTTTCTAAAAGTGACTGCATTGGCTAAGAGGTGCAAGGAGCACTTATCACTTCATTCTAGTTCAAGGGCAGAGCACTAGGACATTAGGCCCCTGCAAAGAGACGAGAGGCGAAGTGTTCCATCAAAGCGGCTCATCCTTTCAGACGTAAAACACAAGAACTATTTCACAGTTTTCCTTTTGCAGGCAGGTAAGGCTGTTGGACAGCATTTTTTGGGGGGTCAGGTAAACAGCCACTCTTAGGACTTTTTGCATAGCCCAAAGAGAGGGGAGGAGCAGCTGCTGCTTCAACCAAGGGCACCAACCAAGACTATACTTCTACTTACTTTGGGCCACAAATAAATTATTATTCAGTTATTCATCACTGAAAATAGCTCTTCTAATGGAAATGGTGACACTTTTTTAACTCTGTCATCACAAATAGCAACACTGTAATTACATGCAAGAATTCACTGAAGTAAACATCTATTTTCTGAAGTGTCAGACAACAGGCAGCACCATGCAGGCTACAGCTCAACGTTTTAGTGGTAATCAATTCGACTAACAATAGAGCTGATTGACAGGAAGCTCTGTGCTATTAAAAGCCAAGTATAACACAAAACAGATTTGCTCTGAGCACTGAAAAATGTCCACGCTCCCTCCTCATATTGTTTTCCTGCAGGAAAAAATAGTAATGCAGCTGA
Source organism: Tinamus guttatus (assembly GCF_059628265.1). NCBI lineage: Eukaryota > Metazoa > Chordata > Aves > Tinamiformes > Tinamidae > Tinamus > Tinamus guttatus. The sequence continues at coordinate 12,159,618 of NW_028288821.1, read as the reverse complement.
AAAGCTCAAGCAGGCTCATTGCATCATCTTAATTAACCTCCCAGTTTGAACTGTTGCACAAATAAGACTTACTACTATCCCCTGTCTGCTTTTAAAGGATTTATTTTATTTTGAGTTGAAGCTTACTGAAGAAATCTTTAAGGATCAGCAGCAGAAATGTCTGATCCTCTCTTAAGCACCTTACATTGGGATCATATTTTAAGGTGCCCAAGGTGGTATGAATAATAACCAGGATGCATGTAGACCATTGGAATTTTACTGGTTCCTTTTTTTTTTTTTTAAAATATCTCTATTATATAAAAGTAAAGAAAACTTATTTTTATAAGCTAACACTCCTGAGCCCAGTAAAAGCTGCAGATGAACCTCCAAATGGTAGACTTCTTACTCATTTAATACCAGCAAGTATGTACTATTAGTTTGATTAAAGAAGCTAACTGTAATCATCACCTCGGTTGTACAGCTGTGTTAATTGTGGCAGAAACAGGTACTGTTTGTTACCACAATCACATGGGCTCCTTCTTCAAAAATACCTGTGTTGTGTTGTGTTTTTGATACACAAAGATCAGGAAACAGCAAGCAGACAAGCTGCAATGAAAATGCAGCTAAGTTAAACTGCAAACTCCCTTTCACACCGACTTGTGAAATGTGTTTCTCCATATTCACTACTGATTCACACACTGGGAAGAAAACCAAGCAGAATCTGTTACGGCAGCATGAGCATCGACTATGGCAAAGCAATTGTAATAACCTGCAACTGTTGTCTTGTCCTCCTGACCTTAAAGGTTCACTGCCATTTTTCCGCGCAGCAAGAATAACCTGAGACTTTCCATCTTTCTATGACATGATGAATGAGCTTCGATTAAAAGTAGCTAAAAGAAGAAAAGCTTCTAATGTGCTTTATACAGTCACTGATCAGTTCCTGACATGTAATATTTCATTTGCTTTAGAACATTAAGAGATGTTGTCTACCTAAAAACAACAGCTTGTGCAATAGTACATCTATCATTACATGCATCATAAAAACAAGAAGGACATGAATTTGTTTCTGCCTGTTAAAGTCTAATTACCTGTAAAATCATTACTTGGCACTTTAACAAATTGACACAATCAACTTAATGATCCTTAACATATTAAAATTTGCAATGTGTTTCTGCTTGCTGCCTGCCCAAACCACTGTAAATGTTTGCTGGTTCAGATGACATCATAGCAAGGGTCAGGTCTTAAATTTTTCTGCTAAGTACAAGTAATTGCAATTTTATCACTTCATTACAGTACCTGTATGATCTCATCAGCCCTATAGCTTGGGATGCTGATGTGGAAAGAACTTTGTAGCATTGCTCTCTCTTTATAAATATACTAAACAATACTGCCCCACGTATTGTGTTTTTCAATAAAACACATTAAAATTCATGGAGCATCATGCAACAATTAGGTCAAGAACGTGGCCATCACGAAACATTACATGCAGTGGCATCAGTCTTAATATCTTACTATCACATTTTTTTCACACCAAAGTAAAGATATTCATGTCATGAAGACGCAGATTTTGTTTATTCAGAGAGCTGCAGGACTAATCATTCCAACTGTCTTCAGTGTGCTCTGTACACTGATTTATGATCTTCAAAGCACCTTCTAACAGTCCAAGAAACATGGCTACACATATAGTTTATTTCTTTCCACTGAAATCACAGTTTTAATCTCTGTGAAAATTACAGTCATCAGAGGCATGGAAGAAAACCAAACCTTAGAAGAAACAAGAACAAACACAAAAGATGAAGATTTTGAGAGTGAGCAAAGGGATTATATTATTGTACCTAAGAGATATTAACTTTCTGCAACTGTTGATTCTAATTGCTAGAGGTCCTAAGTATTAGAGCCCATGTTGGGATATTTTCTGGCAGAGAAGAAGCTTGCTTGAAGTCATAAAGTGACTTGAGAAAAGCTTTCTATTTTAAAGTCAACCATAAATAAACTCATTAGTTATTAAAGGTAATGCAGGTGCTTTGTTGCTCTTTCAAAAACTATGCAGATCCTTAGGCAGCTTCTTAAAACTTCTGGTATTACCTGGCACAGGAAGGAAAAAAAAAAAGGGGAAAGGAAAAAAAATTCAAATCAAAATATATTTTATGTATCCTGTAAAGTGACAGATGCTTATTCTGTAGTGTCAACATCAAGAAGAAATTAGGTACAAATTGGCACATCCTAGCAATCATTGTCTCTTATTTTTATATTAACTCTGTTTGAATAAGAGTTGCCTCCTAACAAGAAAAAAATGAACAAGGATATGGAGGTTCATTGCACACACACGTACACTCTTACCTACAGATTTCACTGACTACGTTTGTGTTAACTCTGGTACTATAACATATATAATATGATACTGTATGTGAAAAGTGTATGTTAAAATATGATCTGAAAGAAATATAAAAGAACACAAACACTATAAAAACTATGAAGCCATTGTTAAAAGTTGTACATTATAATTATCACCTTTCCATGGTAACATGCACATTTTTCTTGCCAGGTCTGAATTTAAAAGATACCCAATGCACTTTTCTCATTCCTGTTCAGAATGAAAACTGTAATTTTATAAGTCTGTGAACAATCTCATAATAATCGTTACCTTTCTTAGGAAAAGAACAGGGATTTCTTAATATTGTATAAGCTCAAAGAAAGGTTTTGCTTGTGCATTCCCTTCCAGAAAGGACATGTCTTGTGACAGAACTGCCTTACTAGATTCTGCCTTTCATTCCCTGAAATGCGTCTATTTCTCCTAATATCTATTTATTATCAAAAGACATAATTAAAAATATAAGTAAAAAGATGACATGGAAGATCAAATCCTTGCTTAAAGGAAGCGCCATAGAGATAGCACCTTTCCATTTAAAAAATGAAAGAGAGAAAAATTATACTATATTATACAAAAAATTATACTAAAAATACTATATTAGCCTAAATAATTCATTTTCCAGTTATTTTGAATCCTCAAATTAGAACAAGAAAAGTTGAAAGTTTGAAAGACTGCATTTAAGATAAGAATTCTGTTATTAAATCAATTCTTACTGACATATTGTCTTACTAACTTATCTTCTAATTAAAACATGGCAATATCTTGATCAACAATTAATCACAGACAGAAACATCAATTTAAGAGGGTCATTATGTGACTGGATTTGTAACTTCATGATTTTTCATTTCTTCTTCATATTCCCTTCAATAAAAGTGATTCTAATAGATTTGTCTAAAATACTTCAATATGTTTATTTTTTTGATTGTAACCATATTCTTTCCAGGTTTGTGATACTGGCAATATGTATGAAAGTCTACAGGTAAGAGAATTACTGATTAACCAGAATCATCCCTCAAAGAACTTCCTAGTCACAAAACTGGACGCACTTGCACGTGTCCGACATCACAAATCTTCTCGGAGGAACCTGAACTGGGAGCTGCACTTCTACCACTAACTACAGTATTCAGCCAACAAGCGCAAGTGAGACACAGACCAAAGACCCCCAGAACACTTCTAAGGACATTAGCAGCAACCGTGTTTCTCCACAGATCTGCTCCTGTTAGGCTGTGCTGTTGCTCATGTAGACAAACAACCCAATCTTTGTGAAAGATGCTGCACAACCCCTTTCATGAAGCTCTACTATAGCATAAACTGGCTTTCTAGGCCTCTATTTCAACTAAAAGACCATTGTAAAAGTGGATTAAGATCGATTAAATTTATAAACAGTCATTTTTTCAGACAATGTTCTTGATCTGACATTATTCTTCTACTTACATCTCCCTTTTTCCCATTTCTACTAATGAGCTTTGTTGCAGTACGATATATGTTGGGAGCGAATTCTTTGCCAAAATGCTTCTTCTGCTTTTGTTTTTTGTTCCATATGTCTAACACTTTGTACTGTGTCCTAGGAATACTATTTTTTCACCATGCCTACTCCTAGACACAGCAGAGCTGTTGTTTCTACTGCTGTACTCATTCATCTTAGAATTAGGACACAATGATTTCAATTCAGTAAAGAGGCTGACATTTTTCTGGTAACATTCTGCTTTAACCCTATTTGTACTTTCATAAGAAGCCAGTTGCTGCTGAACAACAGTGGGTGAAGATGGGATAGTCTCCTCAAAGGGGCTCTTTTTGTAACCACTAATAAAAAGCTCATTGCATGGGAAAGGCAGAAGATCCTATTGAATCAAAACGCTTGAGATGAGAAAGTCACAAATCCTTGTGTGAATCTTAATGAATAAAGATTTCGAAGTTCACAAAGATTGTAGATAGGGAAGTAATTTGTCCTGGTGCCTTTCTGAACCGTGGACACCCTGCAGGAGAGGTGGATCACGGCAGTAGTGGCAGCTAGTGCAGGATTTCTTAGCGTGCTGGGTAAAAGGAAGAGGGATCTGGAGCTCAGGCAGACTCAGATAGCAGATGCAAAAGGAGCTTTTTGGATTGGAAATTCTCTGAGCACTTGGAGGAGCTCTTGCCTCTGCTATTCATAGGCAATTCTTGATAAAAGTTCCAAACAGAAACTCAGCAAATTTAAATTAATTACTTGCTTATTACAAAGAGTTTGGTCATTAGTGATTAACTTAAATGTCTTTACCTATGTTTAAAACCAGGAAGTACATTGATATGTTAAGGAAGGATCATGAAATTATTGAGAGGTCTTTTCTCTAGATAATTGCATGGGCCTCATTAACTTTTAGCGGTATTAGCTTTGCATAGCTGAGGAAGAATAAACAGAGCCCATATGCAGTGATACATATATAAATAGTCCAGAGAAAGAGAACAGAAGCTTGTTGCCTCATTTAGGGTCAGTGACAGCTGTAAGGAATGGAAGAGGTAATTTACTTCCCAAAAATGTTCAGAGCTGGGAAAACCGCTCTCCAAATACATGGGTAACAGGTCCTTAGCATTTCATTTATATTTTGCTGTAATGATGAGTTCACGCTTCTAGGTTTAAGATAGAGAAACTGAAGTTTGGAAGTCGCATCACATGCTGGTGGGGGGTCTGACAAACAAGGCAACAGTGAGGAAGAAAAATCAGAAGCTTTGAGAAAAAGCCATGCTAATGATGTGCTAAAGCTGGAGGCAGACTCTTTGTGAGTCAGAAAGGTCCCACTGCTATCATTTCTGTGATTATCCGTGTTTTTCTCTAGCAATTTAGAGCTCATAGGATAGGTTGATGACTGAGTATTTTTCTTTCATTTCATTAGGTTCCCCTTCTGTCCATGGTGTTTGATCTCTCTACTTCCCTTGTTGCTCACTGCTTTTTCCAATCTTAATGATTATTCTCTACAGAACATTTCACTAGGCATTAATCCGGTTATTTCCTCTCAAATGCATATCCACAATCCCCTTAAAAACGGAGGAGCATGCACGCTGCACTGAAAAAATCATCATAGGCAATGGCATTAGGTCAGAAAGGTAATGCTTAGCTCAGAAGCTCTGTATTTGAACACGCTTTTAGCTGGCTAGAATTTAAGAGTAAAGGGTCAAGAGAAGCTTATCCAAGCAACAGAGGTTGTTGCTCCTGCGCGTGGAAACAAAAGCTTCAGGCTGGTTCCGGAAAAAAAGTATAAGAATGAATGTGCTGGGAAAATATTTATCTTCAGTGACTGATTTTCCTAACATATTAAATCTTGCTACACAACTGACTCCAGGACAGCTACCAATGATGAAAAAGAATGCAAAGCAACAACTCTGACCTGTGGTATATCTCAAACACATTTTGTACTCCAATATGTTTCTGTTCTCACTTTTTTCCAACAGAAAAAAGTAGAAATCGTATGTAAACAAAAAGCTCAAGAGTCCTGTCACTGCAACAACCAATTCAAATAGCTTGGAGAACAATGTGAATACCAGGAACTATCACAGAAGGGAGGAAAACGGAGACTGAGAGTAGACTGCGCTTTTACCAATAGCTTCAAAATGCTTCAAAAATTTTCAAGTACTTAAAAAATTAAGTACATTTCAATAAAAGAGTTGTTGGAAATATGTGTCTTAAAATGGCAGCAAGAGCACACATGCTACTACAGAAGGAGTACAGCCCCTCCTCAATAGAAATACTTCAGCTCACAGTAAATTGCAAAGTCAAATACAGTTGTTTTTTCCTAATGTATATGCCCATGCACAACATTTAAAAATAATTCTACTCTAACTGAACCGTTGCTGCTGTTCCATATACCAAAGTAAGAGAAACTAGAGAACTTGTAGGACTATATGATCTTTTTTCAGAATTTTGCACTGTTCCACAATTCTTTAAAAAGCAATCTTATAGAGACCAAGGAGGAAACCTGATATGTGCCTGATATGTACATGTTCAGAACTACGGACTTCAAAAAGAAGGGTTACTTTCTCCTTTACAAATGGGGTTGTCATCTGTACATATTCTGAATATGGATGCTCCAGTCCTGCTTTTCTTACTGTTTTTAGCTGTGAGAAACTGAGGTAAAATTGCTTTCCTTCTGATCTTTCCACCTCTGCCAGGGTTTAGGAAGTCACAGACGACGTGTGCAGCACTAGTAGAATAGGTAGTTCAAAAAGTAAAAATAAAAGTCATGCCTCCAGCCAGTCAGTTATACAGCAGTTTTCATATTCACTAAAACATTCAAGAATACAGTCCTCAGATTTTGAAATCTAGGTGATGGCTTTTAAAACAGAAATACTTCTTGAGAAAAACTCCTTTAAAATACAGGTATGTGTATGCTAAGCAAGTTATATATAATCAACTTTCTTTAATTAAATGTTCTTTTGAAGGAACATACGTAGGTGCATAAATCAGTTCAAACTATCAGACACAGTATTTAAAATCATTTTATCAAGAAAAGCTGGACCTGCAAGACTACCACAAGCAAGATTCCCAGATTATACCACTGAAATTACACCAGACATCTTTCTGAATTTGATTAAGTGAAGAGATAAATCATAATTAGTGCATGTTATCGCTGCAGTCTATTTTTATTAACAAAAACCTTTCCAACATCAGCAGTAAGCCAGAAATCTAAATTTAAATTCAGTTATTTTTAATCTAATGAAAATACTGCCTTTTAAAGCACCATGACTCAACACAGCCATCTATCCATCTCTCCTTGTTTTAGAATATAGTCATTATTTCCCAGAGACAGATTCCAGTAATAATCTTTTACTCTGCAGAATATTTCAAATAATGATAATGATCTGTACAAAATTTATTATTGCTTTGACCACATAAATACAAGGTATTGGATTTCAAATCCAGACATTTAGTGTTACTCCTAAGCCACAAAAAGCATATTGTGCATATTAAAAACATAATAAAGACAAAGCAATAAAGTTAAATGCAGTGATTCTATTGCCATGTTACATGATGTCATGTTACTGGAAACAGAATAGCTAAACAATATCTGCTTTAGACCAAATTATATCACTGAAGTCTTAAAATGAATCAGATTTCAAACACTCAAATTTCACTGTAAGTCTATCCTTGCAGTAACGAGAAATATCAAAATTCAGAAAAAAAAAAGGAAGAATTACCAAACTAGTGCAGGTTTAATTAAGCATGTACTCCTGACACAATATTTTAATGTTCTACATTGTCCTACCCAGGGTAGAGTGCCTTAGTTTTAATAAATTGACAGAGATTTCTCTTGTCATGAGTTCTGCTAGTCCTTAATTGGAAACCATTTATTACAGTTACCACTAGTTGCAGTTATAAAGGGGAGAACTACTAAGCATCTCACTAATCATGATAATTAAGTAAACACTGGAGCATTTTTTTTAAGTGCAATTTTAACCCTGCTTGCTTCCTTTAAAACTAAAAGTTCTGTAATTGGTTTTAATTGATTTAAAATAATCAGTGATAAATCAAAGAATTGTGACATATTATCTGTGCTATTCCTCTTTCCGTCTCCACATCCGATTTCACACACAAAAAAGGAGAAAACAGAATGTTTTAGGGAAGCCAGAAAAAAGGAATTGCAGATTTTCATTTATCTTAAAATAGATCATCCTAAAACAATAGAGCTGAATACAGTTGATATTCATAAGCTAAATGGCTGATTTTTTCAGACATTGCAACATTCCTTGTGTTTCCTTTCTGCTTCTCTTTTTCTGTCATGTTTTTGTGTGGGAACATAATAGAAAAGGATCAACTTAGAAATGAAAATGAGAAAATTATCTGAGATCCCCTGTGAAGTTTTCTAACATATCTGCCTTATGTGCACTGAACGTAACTACTCCTGATTTATTTGGATTTTATTGAGAAGGAATGTGGCTCAAAGTCTACAAACTTCGCAGACAGAATTCACATGTGGACACTAAAATACTGCACTGTGTAGGGAATATTAAACACAGCTTTAGTGCCATGGATTTAGTTACCTTTGCCATTCACATAATTTGAACACAGGTCCCTGCTGTTTGTAGCTTAGACACTGGGACGGATACAGTTCCCACAGACTTAGTGGCCTGCAGAAGTTTTTTCTTTCATCATCTTGTCCAGTTAACCCTTGAGTCCACCCAGATTAATGGCAATCATGCCATCCTGGAGCGCTGATTCCTATCCATTTAACAGAAGACTGGAACTAAGAACTGATATCCTCTTGCTTTGGACTCCCTACATGGAGCTCCTTCAGGAACGAAGAGGGAGTGAAGGAGATGCCTCCCTCCGAGCCGTCTCTCCCACCCTCTCTCCCCAGGGCCCTTGGCCTGCGTGATGCTCATGGCCTTTCCAGCCCTGGCCCAGCTCCTCCAGGATCCAGAGGCTCCTCTGCACCTTGGAGTATTTCCACTCTGCCATCTGATGCTTTCATAAACTGAAGACTGCTGTTTAAATAAGAGGTTAGGCCCTATCTTCCCACACACTTTTTTTTTTTTTTTTTTTTTTTGCATTAATGTATGGAATATTCAGCCCCTGCTTTGCTCATTCCCTAGGAGCCTTGTGAAGTGTTTCTGCAGTTCTTCACCTCTAGCCCTTGGCTACAGAGCCCTGAAGCAGAGCAAGAAGCACAGGGTTACACCTGCTTGGCACAACCGCGTCTGCCCGCGGAGACTCTTGGAGAGTTAAATCTGAATTAGATGCTCTTTGCCTCTGGGAAAGCATTCCTTCTCTCCCCTTGTAGGCCAGGCTGTCCAGCGTTTGCTTCAGGCAGACAGAGCTTAGAAAATACTGTAGATATTTTGGATGTTGGCTCTAATTACATAATCTGTTTAGCCCAGAGTTTATGAGATTTAGAGATTTTATTACTTAGTTACATTAAGACCATATACTTTTGCTAACTGAATAAAATGAACTAGGAGAAATATGAAAGAATTGATCTAGAATCTTAGAATCTTTATCCAGTTAAAAAAAATATAATAAAAAAGGAAGGATTCTTGGGAGGTAGTGGATACCCTCCATAAATAAGACAACTGAAACAAAGGAAAGAACACAAATTATATAGCATTCATTTCTACATGAAATATCAGTGACATTAGCTGTGACAACTGGCACTTCCCTTATTAAATAGCTATCTTCAAACACAATGTCTTTTCCATAAAATCAAACAAGCTCTTTGAAAAAAAAAACTTTATGAAAAAATAATTCCAAAATTTTAGATTTTAAGATATCTGCATATTGGTAAAAGTTATGAAAAAATCATTAGTGGACAAAATGTCATAACTATTAAGGCACCTGTACAAGCAAAGAAAGTACAAGGAAGAAAGGGGGTTGGCATAAGTCAAGCAGATCAAGCATATGGTATTTACGGCAACACTATAGATTGTTTCAGGAAATCTACTGCTGAGCAACTTTGATCTGTCCTGCTACAAATTTACTCCTGCTTATTTAACTCTTTCCATATTGATCATTCTGTTAACAGATGGTTGCTCCTAAAGAGTATTTTCTTTGTGTTAAAACTAAATAAATGGTTCAGGGTCTAGAAATACATGGAGCCCTGTATCACCTCTTACTAGAATTAAGAATCTACTTTGATTTTAACTGCTAATCAGGTATGCAACTTCAATAAATAACCTAAGTTTGCTGGCAGTGAAGAGGCTTAATTTACATTTTAGCTGTTAGTGAAGCAGTATGCATTTCAGTGTTTTATTAAAAATGAAAAAGATTAATTCATGGTCTAATTAGAAGTGAAAGAAGAAATGGACAAAATAACAGTAGAATTGATAATTAATGTTGCATACACTTTGAATATTCAAATTCCACAGCTTGGTAGGCGGGAACCAGAAATGATGCAGACACAGATCTTGAGAACACACTATAAACAGGCCCAGAAGATGTAAGGGAAGTGAATAGTAGTATGTGCCTGGTGGCTCCTGCTATGGTTCACCCCATACTTCAGCGATAAACACAAAAGGAAAAAAAGAGTTACATTTTCAACTATGTAACAAAACTTCACAAAGCAGGAAGGATGAAGAAAGGAGAGAAGCAGCTCTTCAGGGTTTTGCTTGTAATAAATAATAAATATCTCTAGGATATTGTCCATGTACTGTCTAGCACAAAGAGGTCTTAAAACAAAATGCTCTTGCCATATAACCTCATTTGCTTAAACACCAGATGTGAAGATACTTTGTGTAGAAATGTGAAAAAATAAAAGGACAGATTCAGCTTTAAAATATGTAATGGAAATGCACTGGGCTGCTGAGAAGGTATTCTACAAAGTTCCCACAGATTTTGTGCTTTGGTTTTGCCTGGTGAACAGCAAAATTATTGGAGCAGAGGACTTGAAGCCCATGCTGGGAGCAGTTTGGGGGGTTTTGCTCTGCAATATGTCTATTCTTGCCCTGTGAACTACATACTAAAATGCATTAAAGTAAGCCCTGGGACCACGGCTGCTAGTTCAGTTTCATCCCAAGGAAACCCGTTGCATGCACTCGGGGCTGAACTGAGAGATGTCCTGCCACTGCACCCTGCACAGCCAGAGCCAAGCGCCAGCGTAGATGTTTCTCCATTCCTGGTGACTGTTTCTCCATTAGCAAGCAGCACAGTGCAGAAGAGCTGAATGTGCAGAAAGAAATAACCCCAAGTACCCATGGATTTGACTCTAAACCTTCTTTATATGATACCTTTCTCAATCCCTCACAAAGATTCAAGAAAGTTTTTCTGGTCCTGCAGAAATCGTACGTATTGTATGCTGTTCTGGATACGTACAGAAATACCATTTGGTTTTCACTTTGAAACTTTAGTTTTCTTGCTTAACCATGCATGCTTTTTTTTCCACAGCAACACTAATAGCATGCCTATAGTTTCCTAATTTCTATTCCAGCCTATTTTGCAAGTCAGTGGAATTTGACTTTGCTCAATACCCTAGCACAGCACACTAGCTTTATTTTCACACAGAAAATTTTACTGAAGAGAAAGCAAAGATAACATCATTACTCTCACTACCAGCCTGGCCAGTGGAACAACTCTCAGTAACATAGTCAAAGTAGTTTTGATTACTATTTATAAATTCAAACAGAAGCACATTCCTCTAGCATGCATCCACATTTCCCCCAGTTTAACCTAGAATATGTGAACTCTGTAGGGTCCTGCCCACCCTCAAGTGATATACAGCATGTTCCCATGCAACTTCATGTGAAGAAATTAGCCAACATACGGAAAAATAACATCCAAACCTCTTAGCTTTCAGAGAGAGAAATGATCAGTTTGAAACACACTACAAAATGTACTTAGCCTCGCCCTGAAATATATCTGAAGTTCTGCTAGTGTATCAAATAAGAAATAATTTTCATCACATTTCATATTAGATCTGTTCCCTACAATACTGATCATTACCCCAACCCTTAAGTTATTGGAAATCTGAGAATAGAATTCTAATTGGAAAGACACACAGCTAACATAATTCTTGAATATGATAGCCACAATATTGATTTATCATGCATTGATTATCTTCTGTACCGATTATAAAAGATTCAGTAAATTTTCATTCACCAATATTCTATTTAATGCATTTGCACCACGTGTTTCTCTTATTTATGAATATAAACACATAGAACGCAGAGTCTTGGCAATGATTTCAAATGAACCTCCAAAAATGCATTAACTGTCTAGCTTTTATGCTTTATGTTGTCTTTTGAATAATTGCTGTGTCTAAATTAATAGATGATTTTTTTCCCTTGTTAGTCCTAGAATTATTGCAATGTTTTTCATTTTGTTGCAGTCTTCCCACCCACCCCAAATCAGCAAAGATGGCTGGATCATACCTTCATTCGTTGTGCATATGTCGTTATATTATTTCTTTGGCCATTTTTTAATGTGAAGTTGAAATGCATTCTACTTTTTCCCCCTCTTGCTAAATTGTCACTGAGGTCATAGCACAAGACAAGTATTTCATCATGAAGTACTTGTTTTCCACATCAAGTCTGGATGCAGCCTTATGTTACAATATAAACATACTATTTTGCTTGTAAGAATCTTTGTCTTGGAGCTCTCTCTGTAAAAATTGAAAGTGTAGAATGACACAAACTTCAGCTACAGAGACCTAAAGAAACAGGTCAAGTTCATAACAGCTTTTCAAATGAGGAATGGATAAATTCAGCAGAAGCAGCACACAAAGAGAAATATTCTCTCTTCATGAAAATAAAAAAGGAAGTTGGCAATTTGGTTTATTTGCATGTATATGTGGGAGATTTAAGAACTTAATCTTTGCTTTAAGGGAAGAAATTCAACAAGCGACTACCTGTGGAGCTGCTGGGAGCCCTTTGTAGATTGGGTCAACCTAACCTTGAAATCTTGATTAGATGAAATTAATAATGTATTTGCTCCCATAATCCTAGTTTTTCATATTTTAATGTAGGAAAGGCCATCTTCAGTGTTTTTGTAGACCCACCAAGAACACGTATTAGCACAGCAGTATGTCTGGTTGCAGCAGAAATACAATTATGTAAATTAGATATGTGTTCCCTGAAGACTCCTAATAGAATGATTGACCTATATACCGTTTAATTTGTTCTCATGCTTTCTTTTTATTGTCTTCCAGCTGCACCAGAAATTAAAACTTGTTAAACTGCATTGCTCCCCAATTATATATCAAAGGTGCTTGTGCCACTTTGTGTCAAAAGCAATTAATAGTTTGTGTATTACTTATCTCCAGCAATGCATCAAGGTTCTTAAAACAGAAAAGCACCTCTATAGACCCTGTGCATTAAGCAACTTGGAGAATCTCAGTTTAAAAGTTAGCAGTGCTACTGTTAATAAGAACCCTAATAAACATTTTTTTTTTAGAAATATGATGAGAAACAGATAAGGTTTTTTTTTTTTTAAAAAAAATAGGAACAAGTTCTTGACTTTTTCATGAGCTGAGCTGGGATGCCACCAGACAGAGAAAGCCATGCAGAGGCACTGCAACCTTTCTGCTAACTCTATTTGCCATTAAATAATTAATCCTACATGGAAAAGACAAAACTTGACTGTGTAGAGCATACGTTTGAGAGTGCGTAGTAGCAACATCTGGAACCCCCTATCCCTCAAGAGTTCTCTGACCATGTTTGCCTTTTCCAAAGGTTTTTAAAAGTTTCGCGGGTCATGCATCTTCTGAGGTCAAGAAAGGAAAGAAGATGCAAAATTCTCTTGTGGTCTAGTAATCTACCTAAGTACCTAATAGGTACCTAATTAGTTTTCCAAAGGTGTTTGTACTTTGACACGTTAAATCTGCTGTCACAGTAAGCATTGCTTAAGATTGATTGCCAGATTCTGGGCCACATTTTCTGGGATTATTTGCTGAAGGTTATTCTTTAAACCAGCCTTATTTATGTGTGTTTGTTTATAGTCAATTTGCTTTCCTTAAGCTGTAAATATTTGATGGGAAACATGGCAAAAAGGACATGTAAATGCTTACACTAAGCTGTAACATTCAGCACATATCAGAAGGTGAAGAAACATGGTGCTGGTGTCTGACAGCCATGCAAATTGGTACAATGACAACATTCACATCGGATAATTACCAGGTTTTTCAAGGACATTTGTGATTTTTTTTCCTTGAACTGAATTTTTAAATGCAACTCTGAAAGCCTTTTTTCTGCATCATGCAATACAACAAACACAGCAGAGCCTACAGGGAAACTCAATGTGCATGTAATAAGGAATTGAAGTGTTTCACCTTGATGGAGATGTGTTTTGCCATAGATAGTATTTAATTGAGTATAACGAGTTTCCCCCCAATTGCAAGTGCTTTGATTCACGCTTCAAAGCTGTTGTGTCGGGTGAGTTTTGTTATCTCCAACTGAAGTTTACTGAGACTTTACTGAGTTCACTGAAGTTTACCTCTTTGCTAAGGTCTTTTATTTATTCGATCACAATATTCTCTTACCTAAAAACAATTATGTTTAGAAGCACAGAGAGTAAAGAAGGCTTCTGCTGTTAGGACAGGGCTGGTGCAGAAGGGATAATGCATTTCCTGGTCTCAGAACAGGAAAAAGTCAGATGCAGGCCCTGAAAAAGGGCTCTATTTTTTTCAGGTGCAGGGATTAAAATTCAATTTGGAATTTTATATTTTGATTCAGAAATTTCAAATTTTGATTAAAATCTTGGAAAGCACACAGAGAATCTAATCTGAAAGAGCATTTTCACCAGTTTAAACTTCTCAGGCCTTCATCCTATTTGTTTGTATTTTTAACCTAGAGATCACTAAAATTCAGCAATGAACAGCCGACCACTAAAACTCAGTAATGAACAGCAGCTATATAATTGATTCGGATGCATGTTCCTGCTTATGCCGAAACATTTAATGAAATGTAGCATGTCTGCAAAAGCGTAGGAGGATGCAGAACGTGTCCAGGAAACAGCTCATGAGGCCCAAAACAAGTAGCAGACCGGAGTCTCCTAACCCTGCTGAGCTGTAAGTGCAGAGGTGGCTGCTCCAGGTCACAGTTCAGAGCGTCCATGTTTAAATCCTACTGTAAGCACGAGGGACCTACTACTTTCTCACATTTGACTCCCCCTTCCACCTCCTTCCATGTTCATGTCTTTATCTCCTTCTTCCCCTTGAACACTACACTTGAGATAAGCTCCTAGCTTAAGACTGAAAAGCATTTGTATTGGGGGGTGGGGGAAACAAAAACAAAAGCAAACAAACAAAAAAACAAAAAAAACCCCACCTATGTCAGACACAGAAATCACAAATGGGGAAAAACAGAGGAAAGAGTCACTCAGACATCTGAAAGAAAAATCATTTGACAAGATAGATTCGTTAATGCTTCATTCCTCTTCAATAAAATGATTTTCTGTCCTATTTTTCAGCATTCACACCGCTCCACGACTACTAAAGATATATATATATTTTAATATATTGGCAAATATTGAGCTAAAAAAAAAACAACAACAAAAAACAACCCACAAGAAGCCAAAATAAAACCAAAAACACAAGCAGAAATACAGCTGTAACGTGTAAGACAAAATTATCCAAAAGAAGACACCTGGCTAATATATGTTGATATGAACATGTACTGAAGAGGTCAACACCACCATACGAACACGCTAATAGAGACAAATACTACAGACGTTTCAGAGCTTGTTGATCTACAGCTGTAGTTGTAACCAGTACCAGGGTTGCTACAAATGAATAAAAAGCGGAATCAAACACTGTACCAATAACAAAGGACTTGGTTTCTATGAGCCTTCTACAAGGCCGCTCAACAGGAAACTACAGACGTGTCACAGAGCCACATCCCAGCAAGGGACAAGGCCACCGGGGCAGCCGCCTGCCCGAGATTCATGAAGCCGAATAAGAGGCAAAGGCTGATGACCCCAACAGGCTATAAAAGAGGACAGGATCAACTTGCTTAAGGATTTTGCGTAATAAGATCACCTTCCTCTTCTATACATCTTGCATTTAATTTCTTATAGTAATTTTCCTGCAGAAAATTTGAAAATATCTTTATTTCAGCTGTGCTTTAATTTTTACCTACATGCACCATAGAAATTGAGAGTTATTAGTGGGAGCACTTGTATAAAGTGACATTTAAGCCAAATAGTTACATTTATTAAACACATTCATATGGTGTAGCTACACGGTGACATGAATTGCGCCATTTAGGCCATACTCTGTTTTTCACCACATTGTGAAAATTCCAATTAAGAAAATGAATCAATCCCACATGATTTATGGAACTCATACTTCTCATTTTGAATATTCATAGCAATCCCCATAATCTTTAGGCAAAATAAACTCACAGTAATTCACAAATCATTTAATTAATACATGGGAGGTTTCTCATTCTGTGATCAATAATTGAACAGTTATCGGGGTAAAATCTGTCAAATGAATTATTCATGACAAGTTTCTTGCCCAGTGCTAGCACAAACTTCAAAGGAGACGGTCATGTTCTATTCCTTCACAAAAGGAACACTGGATTAACAGCACGCGTGGTTCAGACCCCAGCACAAGCAACTCTTATTTACCACACGATAGGAAACACCGAGGAGCTGAACATGGCTCAATGCAAACCACATGAGCTAGGGTTAAACAGACAACAGGACTTAATCAATAAACCTGATTTTAATTACTTCAGTGTTAATATTCAACATTTCTGTTAATATCGTCAAGTCACAGCCAAATCAACTATTCCTGCTTCACAGTAGCTATGTGTAAATGATACACAAGCACTCACACAACACAAAACCACCCTGCAACACAAAGGTTGTACTTTCTGCTTCTGCTGTGACTATCAAGTGTTATGGCTTCCAACAACAAAACTATTTGCAGGGACAGACAACTTCTCTCATGCAAAAGATCTTTTTGTTGCAGAAATGCAGCAGAGCTTTTGGGTCATTACCTTTTCCTCTGTGAACAGTTTCATTGTCATTTTTCACAAGGGTTATTCAGTATTATCAGCTACTGATCAGGTAAGGAGTACAGAAATTTGAAGTCCTATGCTGGGGGATGCAGGTTTTCTTAAACTGGTCTTCATAACACTTGCACATTTCACCATTTGTCAACCAAGAACTGCAGTTCAAATAATACTATTAAACAGAAAAAAAAATAACTTAGCAATGAAGATTGATCATGTCCCATTAGGAGACATGGATTTTCTAGCTGTATTAAATCAGTCTCCCAGAAACAAACTGTGTTAGAAGATCATCTCACAAATACTTCTGTGCATGTGTTGAATTTTTTTTATTAGCTCAATATATTAAGGCTCCTGTAACATGCAAGAATCACCATTCTGATTTCTTATCACAAGTGGTATAGTGTACTCAGTCACTGCTCTTTAATGAGTGCTTTGCTCAGAAATATCTTATTTGTGCTTTGGAGAAGAGGAAAAAAATATTAAGATTCCTCCATTGTTAAATTCATTTAGAAATGAAGCAAGACCAAACAGAAAGCAGAGTGGAATTATATAACACGAGTATAGTATAGCATATGCTGCAAATGAATAAAGCTCTCTGAAAGCAGAGAAGCTTCCCCTCATGCAAGCTCCATGTAGTCAGTCTGCTAAGCAAGAGAGTGAAGAAAATGATGGATCTTCTCTCATCTTTACTATTCTTATTTCATAGTGCAGAAGTAAAGGTTGAAAATCTCACACGATGAGATTTTCACGTCATGAAATATGGAACACAGTTACGAGAAGAATCCAGACCTTCTGGATGTCTGAAAACTGGCAAGTACAGCCCTGTTTTCCAAAGCATCCCATACTTTAAGATCTTAAAATAGTTGTATGTAATTTACACCTATATTTCTGTTTTGGCAGAAATAGGAGTTACTCTTAGTTTGACAGACTCACCTACACAGAAAAAGGAGTCATTAGGAAGGGAAGCTTTAAAGGAGTATTGGGAATAACTGCTTATAACAATAAAAGCTAAAATAAAAACACCAGGAGGTGCTGAAATCCAGACTATTTTCTCAGGGCTTAACCAATACTTAAGAGCTGGCATCTGTGACAAATTGGTTCTGGATTATTAGTCAGACTTTAGGCTATTGCTGAGGCATCAATCTCTCATTCCATGGCATCTGCTCATTCGCTAACCTGTGTAGCTTCATGTCAGATAGTCAATTTTTGTCTAAGAATTTGATAGATGTTAATGTTATTGTTTCAGCTGCCGCCCTTTTGTTCTAGTGGTGGGGATTCAAGCTCTACTTACTGAATCGTGAAAGACTGAGGCTTGACTAGATAATAAAACAGAAGTTTTTAATTTATCTTCCCCTGCAATTTGCAGAATAAAAGGATTTCCCGCTTAGGATATACTAAGGTTTGGGGATTTTATTTTTTTATTCTTTTTTTTTTTTCTTCCTGCATTTTAACTCTTCCCTGTATTAAGCCTGAACAGGCCAGTGCTGACAAAAGATGTTCCAAATCCCAAGAAAGAAGAGCATCCAATTCAGCAACAATACAGTGTCTGTATCAGGGGCAGAAGCAGGCCATTACTGACCTCAAAAATTAGTCATAAAAGATTGCTTTTTTCATAGAGCTTCTAAACTCCCAATCTTTTTAATTTGATAAATTGATAACTTGATAAATTTGTGGTTCTGTGAAATAGAGGCATCCTGGATAGTCAGTCCATGCAACCTTCCCTTTGGTCAAGGCTCAAAGCAACATTCAAAGCTAGTCGCACCCTTCATCTGCTTCGCTAGAGCCGTGCATACATATATTCCTCTACAACATCCCCTAAAAGCTTTGCTCACTAATGAAGGGGTGGAAGTCCAGCTACACATCTTCTGTACTACGAATTCCAGCAAATTTTCCAAGCTAATACTCCTTGGAGTCAATGCTAATCTCATTCTAAAAGCTGACAGCATCCAAGGACATAAAAGGTGAATGGTATTACACCTTGGACTAGTTTTCAGCCCCGATTGCTAGCTTCTGTTTCCTATATACAGCCATGATATAATCCCAGTCATACAGTGGAAAAATGGAACATAAAAAACCTTAAGAAATTTAGCTGTTTGTTTACTGGTATGTGTATTACATTCTTCATGTCAAAAAACCTCCTACAGGAGCCATTTCTGCTAGAGATTAGAGCCAGCACTACTTAAAGCTCCAATGGGTTGTGTTTCTGGAAATCCCTAAAAAGTAGAAAATCTTTGATGTGTTTCTATCCACCTTTGTCCTTTAAGAGAGAGACCAATAAAATCAGAAGATAAGGTGTAAGTAAAAGTATTTGCAACCAGAAATGCCCAAGTAAATTATGTAACTTCAGGTAGAAGATGTAATTCAGTTTCTCCTCTCAGAGTTAGGGAGGATAAATACTGTGTTATGGGTTGAACAGCCAAGTTTTCCTTCTGCTAACAGAAGCACAAGTGGTTTGAGGTCCTGAACATCGCTCCCACACCACTTGCTTCTCCCTGAGCCAGGAGAGAGAAGCTTTAAGCTATCTCGCCCAGTCAAGCCCCTAGAGCCAGCGCCCAGCTCAGCACAGAAACGCAGCGAGATGGGGAGAGCATCCCCCAGGCACAGCCCTTCCCAAGAGGAGCAGCTCCAACCAGACTCTTAATGTCCTGGGGATAAGAATGAGGGGAGCTGCAAGCAGTAAAAGGATGGATTTATCACCACTCACTGAGTCAGTTAGCAGCACCTTCCTTCATCTGGGCCACTGGTGAGCCAAGTGAAGACAACGCCAGACAACACTGAGGAGTCACGTTAATATTTCTCACCATGATGCTACAGGGATTAGCAGGAAGGTGAACTAGTCTGTAATTTGCCTTGACTTTTGCCTCAAAAAGAAAGCAGCAATTTACAAGTTACCTGCATGAAAATGACCGAATCTGAGATGGATCCAGGTGAAAAGGAGAGGGAAAAGTGGGGGGAAGAGGGAAAATGGGGACAGGAAGGAAAGGAAAGGCCACCCTTACGCCGGCCCATGCTATGGATGAGCACAATCCTGTGTCACAAGAGCAAGGGGAACACGAGGGGCAGCTGCCAGCCCAGCCAGCTGCTCCCCAGGGGGTTCCACGAGCACCAAAGAGAAGCTCAGCTCATTCACAGGGACACGGCATCGTCCCAGCGACTAACAGGCATGAGAAGTGATGGAGCACAGGGATCACACATCCCTCACTAACGCCTAGTCCTAAAACCGTCTCTGACACAGGAACTCTGTCACTGCCACTATCCTGGACTTACTTTTCCTTAATATTGAGTTATCCAACTTGGACATCCATCTTTAGTTGGAGGGATAAAATTGCATCAGCCATGGCATATTTAAAATGAGAAGCATCTCTGTGTATTTTCTCTGGGGTTACACTAACCAAAACAGTTCTTTAAATAAGGTTCCTGTGTTATCTCTTCTTTTGCATTATCACACAGCAAAGCAATTGATCTTAACTACAAATATCAGTTGCCTGCTTTTTGACTGAATGACTAACCAAATATTAATTTCAACAACTTAACATATTGGATAATTTATATATTGATAAGTGTTTGTTTAATTATACCTCCAGGTTGTTTAATTATGCACGGTCCCCTTTTAAAAATACCATCTCTAAAACAATCATTTTGAAAACAAATATTGTAAACAATAATTAATTTTAATGACCATGTTCAGCATGGTCAAATCAAAAGTAAAAATACGTGTTGGACAATAAGCCTCTGCCCTATGACAAAAGTCTGCATGCCCAATACAAGTCTTTCCTAAAATCTATGAGTTGAGCTTAGAATTTATTTTTAAAGTAAGGAGACATATTTCACATAATGAGATGATGGCTATGGAACTGTACCAGTTGATTTCTTTTTACTTTTCAAAATACCTCAAATGGAGTTACACCAGTCTTGTGGAAGTGTGTGCTGGAAAATTGTACTTCCATAGCAAAATGAGTATCTGTTTGGTAATATGGTTTCTCTAATTAGTATTACTGCTATTACATATCTGTCAAACATAGGATGGACCAACAAAACCTAATTAGCTGTTTAAACTCATTTGTGTGCCACATTTAATCTTGTGCTTGTCACATTTAAATTTGTTTAAACCTTAATAATATTCAAGATCATGTACTCCTATTAAAGGCAACATGTGTTTCAGCCATAATGAATTGCTGATATTAAAATATTCATTACAGCTCAAACAAGTTTTTGTTTATCTAGGTGAGTCATTTATCTTTCCTATAAGATTTATGAGGCAGTTTTACTCAGATCAGTAGAAAACTAAAAGCTGATAATTTATTTTGCATGTCATATGTTGTTAATTTAGTAATATTTCTGATCACTATGCTTCCTATTTTTATATAAACATGAATATATCTGAAAAAATACATACATGTACTCATGTACATATACAAGTAGTTAAATTTTCTTTCACGTATAAACATATATTCACATATATTTCTGTTATATTTGAAGATTTTTAAATATCTGAGAAAGAGGTCTAAGGGCTTTTGAGGATTTGTACCTTAACGCTAGATTGACGAATGAAGGATTGAGCACTACTGACAAAGACCAGACCTTCACTTCAATATTCCCAACTAAAGGAGTATAAAAAGAAGAAAATCACTTTACAAAGAGAATTTATACAGCTTAGATGAACAAAACCGACTAAACAGTCCAGATTCAAAATATTGCCAGTATCTTTTCCTTTGTACCCTCTTGTTTTTCCTTTCTATACATTAATATGAAAGAATTAATGCATCTTTATCATGGAAAGGCCTAACACCTTTAAAGTCATGTACTTCCACCTGTGCACTTTAATATAATAGAGCAATAAATCTAAAGAACAGCAAAGAATGCTAATATACCACACAAAGGCTATCTCCTAATTTTCTAGATGGTTTTGAAACAAATGCAAGTCTGCAAAAACTTCAGGTTTCAAACAATAAACACCATTAACATCTTGTGGGGAACTGTGCAAAATGAAATAAAATCTATGTAAATACATTTCTGTATCAGCCTAACATATATTCCGTCATCAGTCACATAAAACTATTAAAAGACATGTATAAGTTGCTGTCTATAAGTTGCTGCTGGGGATCTTTTTCTTCTCTTTTGTTTAGGTGGCATTATTGCACATCATTCTGCAGGAGGATGCCTGCAGGAAGGAAGTCGATGAATATTTATTTCACACAGAGGAGCACGTATATAAATATTTGATTATGTACATTGACAATGGATGGTGAGAAAGTAGTAATAATTGAAATCAATTGGTAGAGATTTTTCCTTTAATGAAATTTCTTTGTGTATCCTGCTTTGAGATCTTCAAGAAAAGAAAAACAATAAGAAAATCAAAGTTAGGCAAGAAATACCTACTCATAGGAAATGAGACATGCGTGACATTAGATTTCTTCTGATAAACTAAGAACACATATCCAGAGAGAAAGATTAAAAAAAAAAAAGGAAAAAAGATGGCAAGATATTATTAATGATTTGTAGTTCTTTTATTTGTAGCAAGGCCAGTAGTTTCCAACTTTAATATTTTTAAAAAGAAAAAAAAAATCTGATAAATCAAGTGAAATAAGTTTGTGAGCTAAGTTTTGTGCAAGCCTTAATTTTTAACAAGAACAGAGCAAGACACAAGAATTCTCTCTGATCTTTCTGCAAAAACATAAATTATTTCTCATCTTCAGAACAACACTTATATCATACACATGCATGAAAGCAGGTCTTGCTGCTTTTAAACCTCTTATTGTCCTCCTTTGAAAAATTTGATTCGCACTCTCTCCCACCTGACCATGAATTTGCCATGCAAAGTGTCACCAAGAGTCACCTAAAACCTTAGAGTTGGTTTCCCTGACTCATCTGATACTGTGAATCTCAACGACAAATTCACCTCTTCATTGATTATAAGGAAAAACTAAGACAAATAGTTTTCTTGGGTTTGTGCCCCATTTAATTGCTCAAACACAGATGAGGTCTTTACACATGGTTTTAAATATGGCCTATACTAAATTTGTCTAGACATATTTCTGCTGTTTGTTTGTAAGATTGCCCTATGGACTGTTCAAAAGTCTGATTAAAATATGATTTTTTTCCTAATATCCTTATTGTGCAAATGCTATAGTTGAACTGAAAAAAAAAAAGTGTTAAAAGACATAAATATTATACTTGGGAAAAAAAAAGAAAGTTTTAAAATAACCTGCTTTTCCTTCAAACACAGCACTCTCATACCCACTGATGCCAAGCTGAATGTTCTGCTGGTTTAATCAGCAGAACTGTAATGTAGAAAGCAGCTATGAGGGTGCCACATAACTTTTGTTTATAGTTGCTGTAGCTACTCCAAGGAGAAGGCATTTTTTCCAAATAATACATGGTGCAATGACTAACAGGCCAGAGAAGGGTTCCAGAAGAATAACATATGGGAAAAATAAGCAGAATCATGAAACAGAGAGCAGCTGGTCACAAATATAAGGAAAAGAAGCAAACAAAGCCATATAATTTCTTTGGACACAGACTTACCATGACACTCCACAAGTCCCCTATCTTAAACCAGACAAAAATGACTTTTAGTGCACTCCCTCTATAAAACAGCGTCCTGCATTTTTATAGATTATATATTCTTCCTCATATATTACTTATAAATCAGTTAGTGGAAGCCTAATCTGAAGAGCTGTCAGGATCACATGTCATTATGTCATCTATTCCTTCACAAATGGAAGTACTGGAAATGCTAATCCAGCTCCTAAAACATGCTACGGCACTAATGCAGTTTTGAATGTCATATGATACTGCATCTTACATTTATCTTATCTGCACAGACTGGTGGCAGGATGATGCACTGCATAAGGAACAAAGAAACAGCACAGTAAATCTGCATAGCGTTGCTCTATTCCCACATTTGTGCTTCTAAAATTGTCACAAAATAAAATAGCATGAGCATTAGAATACACCCACGCTTCTTAGACAATTTCATCATAATTTGTCATTCATTCTGAGATATTCATTTGTCTAAAAGCAATTAAAGCTTAATTGCTGCATAACCTGAATAATTTAGAAATGCAAATTAGTATAGCAGGCAGGCAAGTATGTGTTCATTAATTTCTTTGTTATCACCATCTGTTTAATTAAAAAAATGAGTTTTACTGAATGACAGCTTGCTAACTATATAAACGTTTTCCTTAATTGAAAATGTCTTTTGCAATTGAGGTCAGCATCTGACAAAAATTGTTTGAGCTTGTGCAAAAAACATTTTATCTAAACAAAGTGTAGTATTTTTAAATTCACATTAAAAGGCCTTGTCAACATATGCAATGTAATTCAAGAAATAACATCTTAACTTCTTAATGCAAACTCATAATTTTAGAAAAAAAATTACTTGGGAAAAATTATGGTTATTACAGTTGTGTGTACACAGTTGTCTTTTCTCATCAAAAGTATATGCAATGTATCATCATTATGGCAGATTATTTTGAAAACTTCCATAAAATTCTGACTCAAAATGTGAACACTTCTGGGTGAAAAAGTTGTCTTAAGAAAGCAAGCATTCTTCTAAATATGGATATATGCCATGATCTTTGTAATTACGAACCGGGGTTTCCAGAGTAGGACCTTCTTTACCAAAAAAGCTTTTTTTTTGCAGAATGACAACATTCTTCATAAATGATGTATATCAATCAGGCTCCCTTTCATTTAGATAATAACATTTTACTGCACTAATGCAGTCATGAGTATCATATGAATGTTGTGTCTTACTTTTAACTTGCCTGTGAAGACTGGCTCAAACTCTAACCTCAAACTCAGCGCTGCTTACTTGAAAAATAGAGATGTAGAAATAAATCATGTGCCTGCAAGTCCACTGTGCTGCAGTTGGGACTTAAGGTAGGAGGTACCACAGCTTCTGAGAGATGAGCAAACTGCTTTTTAGGGTGGTAACCCTGAAGAGTGAAGGGCAATGTTGTACTACATACACACCAAAAACATGCTAATTATTCACCTTGTGCTGTATATGTCATTAATTATATTACTTCACTAGAATTTAGGTTATACTTAGCTTCTATTGTCTCTTCCTACTTAAGAGGAGTTTTAGATTATAGACACTATATCAGCACAAAACTTATTTACGGAGTGCAGCAAATGGCCTCTCGCATTTGAGGGAAGGGGCAGTGATCCCTGCTATAGGTGGCAGTGACGAGGACGGAGCCTCAGCGCCTGTCACTGAACAAAACCCTGCAGGTGTTTTCTCTCATACTACCACTCACCGTATTCCTTTACACAGCAAATTATTGGGGTAACCGTGTGCTGCCTTTTTAATGATGTGAGGGCTGTACCCTCCAGAAAATGGGTTAACCTTGAGCGACCTTCCTGAGTAACGATACAGGGATACAAAACTCGGGCTAGGCCGCAAGGCTCAGGCACGCGGCCTGGCAACGCCTCGGTGTGTCGTCTCTCTGTACTCAATTAAACGATCTTTACATTTTCTAAGTGTTGTATAAACATCATCTGACATTTGCAGATTCTCTCCCGCATATGGAAACAAACATCGGATTCTTAATGAACATATGGGGTAACAGAAAAAAGATGAAAGAACTTTTGCATAGCAGAGGTATCGAGAGGGAAGGCAAACTATGAACCCCAAACCTACACATGGACATTGTATGTATGGGAGACAAACTTGTAAGGTAACTCAGTGGCCAAAAAAAGTTACTAAAAGTTACTAGAAAGTTACTAAACTGTTCCCTAGGAGTCAGATAGATTGCTAATTTTTCTTATTGCAAGAGAATTCCTCAGCGATCAAAAATTTCCTTATAATGAACCATGACTCAAAAGTTTTATTTCCTTATAGTTCTGTTCTTAAGTGTGAGTATGGAAACCTTCCTGAATACGTTTTCATTGGATTATGGTATAAAACTACATGCAAGATTTACCAGGAAAAAATTCAAATGGGAAATATGGAAAAGAATATGCAAGAAAAATCAGGACAAATAAGCATAAATAATCCTACTGGAGAGGATCTGGGGGAGGATGGTACTTCTTCCTGATTCTAGAATCTGTGTAAGAGTGTCTCTTCATGAACATTTACCTGGAAAATTAAGACAACTCCCATAATTCACAATTGTATACTGAAGACAAGACTTGTAAGGATGGTGGAACATCAAGATGTTCAAATTATATTACACGAATAATCTTCCCTAAAATAAATAATGAAATACAGAAAGTAACTTAAAGTTATAACCCAGAGGTTTGATTCAAAACCATTCCAGCTTGCAATGGCTAATTCAAATGCAATGGATGTTAGGAATTTATTATACCATTGTATATGACAATTTTAAAGCTGCATTATATATTTGTAAATAGCCACTGGGAACAAAACATGCCTTGCAGAGGAATGTATTTTAAATCATTAAAATTTGTTTGACCAGCACACCAGGATCCTACAGAAGGAGAGTTCGAGTTTTTCATTCCTGCTGTGACAGTCAGTAACAGGAGTCCAATCCTGCGACACACGGCTGTGACACAAAACCATCAAATTTTTTAATCCTCAAAAGCTATGTAAAAATAATATCTGCCTTAAATAATTTATAATTGTTTCCTTCACCTCTCCCCCCAGGCTTAATCCCTTTAAAGATCTGTGCCAAGTATGTATGACAAATACCTTCAAATGACAAAATTTTATCCCTATTTGTTTATCACATGGTTTGGACTATTTACCTGCAAGTACCCTGTTTATGTTTTTATGCATCAAAGCACCAAATTGATTAGCCTGATATTTTTTCATGCTTTCACTAGATGGCAATATTGCATTACCTTTCACTATATATATCTATATGTGTGTACACATATAGATCTACACACAGTCATATATGCACGATGTTTAAATGAGGCAAAGAGAAAGTGAAGTAAATTATATCAGTGCATTGAAAAAAAATTAGCATGGAATACTTAATTTCAATATTTTCTATTTCCATGGATTCTCTCACTCATTTATCAGTGTTCTTGAAGATTTTCTGCTTCATTTTTCTCCTCAATAGAAAATGCCTCAATTGACTATACAGTGAAGCCCTGTATTTATATAAAACAAACAAACTCAAAATGATGATCAGTGTTACCTTTACTAATTGCCACTGAGCAAGATGTTTTTTTCTTGTTTTGTAAACAGAATAACTAAAGGAAATTTGAAATCTATTCAGAAAAAAACACGCAGCACTAATATTCAAAATCACTAAGGCAATTTCTTCATGACTGATCCTTACATGGTGACAGTTGGGTTCCTGGCCATGAGCAATTCCAATCCATATAGCTTGCTGATTTTTTTCCCAGCCCACAACTGTGTATCATGTGGAATTAATCCTCTTAAATCTTAGTTTAGAATCGTGTTCATTTTGCCTACTTTTCTTGTATCTTTACACTTCAAAAAATGAAGCAGAAATTATTAGAAGAGACAGAAGAATGATTTGTTTAAAAGGAAGGAAGATGCATTTAGAGGAGATGAACAAGATGATGACAGTGAC
Organism: Tinamus guttatus; assembly: GCF_059628265.1. Taxonomy (NCBI): domain Eukaryota; kingdom Metazoa; phylum Chordata; class Aves; order Tinamiformes; family Tinamidae; genus Tinamus; species Tinamus guttatus. Next base: position 12,132,339 of record NW_028288821.1, on the reverse strand, counting down.
AGGACCAGCTTCTTGCATGTATTCTGAACATAAACTGCACCAGGAAACAGAATCTAAGACAAGCCAGGATGCCCAGGTCATCAGGCAAAACATTTTTATCTTTTCAGATTCACTAGCTATGTAAGCTCAACAGGAAGGATTGCAAGAGCCTCCTTTCAGATGACTGAAGGCCCATCTGCTTCAGGCACATTTCTGGTTGGTAGGAAATAAAGTACCTAGGACCCAGTTCTCCAGAGTTGAAGTGAACTAGTGCTAGTGCACACAACATGCAGGGCCTCAAGCAATCATGTTAATCATGAAGGATAATCAAGAATTGCAGTCCTGATGACAGTGGCATTATTTTCCTTACACAATGCTGGTCATCTGCACTGAGGTATCCAAAATTTGACAAATAAAAGGTGGCTGAACAACAGTTCTCTACCTATTGGGCCACTGGCTACCAGAAGGACTGGGTAGTTCTTTCTTCAGTTTTTAAAATAAGTCATCTTGTGTGATGCAGAGTAAGATTTACTGCTGAGACTCCCCAACTGTAACATTTACGGTAATAAAATACCTAACTTCCTGCAGGGATGGGACTATTTCTCACCACTAGGCACTACATCCTGTGGTACATGCATCTCCCTAGGCATATCTGAGGAAGAATCAAGCAGCTAACTCCAACAGTCATCTGAGAACATACAGTTCAGCATCAATATACTAAAAACCTGAATTTAACAGCTGTAAATTGAAATAATAAGCCTTGTATTATAGCTTATTAGCTATTTAGTATCTATAGCTTACATACTATTATTAGCTATTTAGTATATATAGCTTATAGCTATTCATTTCCTGACTGAATTAGAAAATCGGGATGCTATAATAGAGATGATAATTTTAGATGTGAATCTTTTAGGGTTATAAGTCGTTCCCTCTACTTTTATATCATTGAAAGCAATCTCTCATCATAATAGGCACCTGTAATATCATTTCATACCCTTTTATTGAACTTTCCTCCTGTTTGAAGATTCACCTACATTATCACTACCTCCCAGATATACTCTAAAATTATGATCTTCAAGCTAAATTTTTCTCATGGTTTCCTTCTGACTTTATGTTCTGAGCAACACAGATGAAATAGTCCCTCCGTTTTTTCAAGACATTCAAAACTCAGCTCAATAGTCTTGGGCAACCTGCTTGAACAGGAAAATTGGACCAGATGATCCCCAAAGGGGCCTTCCAGCCTCATCTCTCTAGATCTTTAATCTGTCTTTGTTTTTATCTCTCTCCCCCCACCCTCTCCTTCCCACTTCCTTATTCCTCTTTTTTTTTTTTTGGCAGGGGCTGGGGGAGCAGCACATACAGGGTTCGGATGTCAACCTTAATTGTTTAAAAAGAACTGTTGGCACTTCTTTTGACATAGGCATCAGTCCCTTGCTGTCTGGACTTTATCGCATGCTTAGGAATGATTTCTATATGGAAGAAAGGAAGAAATATGAAGAATTATTAACTAATTTTATCATGATGCCTATCATGTATGCAAGATATATACAGATTCGAAATCCAGGAGAGCTTTTTGTGCTGCAGATGTAATTTATGCTTTCATTTTGTGGGCTTTCTCCCCTCCTTTTATATTAGTTGCTGTAATAAAAGACATTAACCCTGCCTAAAGAGCTCATCCTGTCACAGTCCTTTTGTTACGGCAAAATATCACTGATGTTTTTCCCTGGAAAGTGATGCATTAGCAGGAACATGATCCATTTCATGAAGGAGTATACAAAGGTAGCTGGATTTTTGCTCTCATTAACACCAGGGAAAGGCTGTTTTAGGACCTATTTCTAGTCAGCTAGGAGGGTCTTTTGGCCTCTAGTGAAATTTTCCTTGGGGACAATTCATATGCATTTCTCTCACTTCATCAGTAAAATTTATTCTAAGCTTATGCTGTGCTCAGGAAAAGTAGTCATATTTTGCTAGGCTAAAAAAAAAAAACAAAACATAAGTTTCTAGATTCTCTGTAGAAGATGGCTCCATTGCCCTCTATAGATGTGCCAACTTGTATTTATGTGTGTTCAGCATCGATGACACCTCCTAAAATATGTTCAAGATTCTCCCCACACTTCCTGTGCAATGGAATTGGTGCTTCCATATTTCTGGTAGGAATACTTGAACTAAGACAGCTTCATATTCCAGCACCAGATCTTTAGGAAATACTTGATTGGCACATTGACCTCAGGGCATTACCTACAACTGGAGAGCAGGTTTATTGCAGGCGCTGAGAAAAGATGTAGCAAATAGTTGTACCATCCCGAAACAGCTCAAAGACTGTACTCGAGCTCAGGGCTGGAGTGTCTGTGTTCTCATCAGCTCCAGTCATGGCGGGTTATTTCATTTCAACACATTTATTCCTCTCATTCCTCTCACCGTTCCCCGTTTTCATGTGGGAGCGGGAGAAAGAGAGGAGAAAGAAAAAGACTTGGATTGAAAGGCTAAGAATATGTTCTGCTCTTCTGGAGAGGTTAGAAGAAGGTGAGCTAAAGGAATAAGCGTTATGTATCATTTTTAGTATTCTATTTAAATAAAATTTAAATTAGATAAGATGTATACCAGAGTAGCCTTGAAGCGCAAGATGCAGGATACTATTGAACTTCCTACTTTGCTTACTAAATAGGTAATAGAAAAACAAAGGACAAATGCAGCCTCATTTAAAACCATATTTAGTATGCAAACCGCTAATAAGGAGGGCTTGCAAAAGCTCTGATGCAAATTGCATATCATCTTAAAGGGTAAAGTAGTCAGAGGAAAAATAGCTTTGGGTTTTAAGTACTTTAAAGCCTTTTACTAAACCTACACATGCTATTTATTATAGCTATATAACATTATCTTTACACCTACAAGTGCTTTTAGTGCATATTGCAAATGTTTTCTGCATATCAAATGTCTGCACATCAAATACATATGGTGAAGGGGCATTCCAGTTGTAACGTTCATCAGAAAGGCTCTGCAAAACTCCGAGGGCAGCCTCATTATTGCAGAATTCTGACTAGCTGCTCCAAAGACCAAAGGAACTGGGAATGCAGCCGCCGACCGCGGCTGTTACGGATGAATATTGGGTTGCAGTGAGTTTCAGTAACTCAAAGCTGGCTCCAAGCAGAGTCCTCAAATACATCTCGTTAGCTGTAAATAAGTAGAAAGTAATAGACCCCAAAACATGCATCTTGCTCATGTTAACGCAGTAAGAGGAGTGCGGTAGCGTCCTCCGGAGGGCCTGCAGCCACCAGTTGGCTGAGATGCAATCTGAGAGCAATCCTTACTCCTCTGCTAGCACAGACAACTATCCTCACACTCCTGCCAGTACCGCCCGTAACGACACTGCCAGGCAGAGTTTGACACACACGCTCTTAGAGTGCCTAAACACGACATCCGACACCTTCCCATTTCAAAGCTCAGTGAAATCACTACCTGCAGACTCACGTTTATCAATCAGTTTTCAGCAAATAGCTAAGGTAGACTTTTTTTTTTATTATTATTATATGTTGGAGTCATGGTGAATTTTTGAGAAGTCTCAGTAACCAAGAAAAAAAAAAAAAAGTGGTTGTCAGCTGATTTCATGACATTACTTTCAAGGTCCAAACTTCATTATATCATCCTAATAAAATCTGAAACCAGACACTAGTTTTGATCTGTCTATAACCAAAAATCCATGTTGGAATATAAAATGAAATCAGATGCAAAAAGCTGTACCTGCTACAAATGCCAGAAAACATGGATGACCAAGGAAGCAAATACCATGCCCGATTTCAAAGATAGGCAGATAAGATTCCTTAGATTCTGAAGCAAGGCCAATTTATTTTAGGTTTTTTTTTTTTTTTTTGCAATCACGCTTCAGTTTCTCTGCTGCAATAAGTTTGTTAGTCACAAACTATGCAGTTATTTGCAGGAACTGAACCTTGAGGAAGTTTTCCAAAAAGAAAACATTATAATTACTTCTTGCACCGCCCTGTACTCATATTCAACTTCAGCTGATGCAGGCAAGAGCTTTTTAAATTAACACCTCCTACCTTCCTTCCCCAGACTAGATGACCTTGCAAAGCCCTGATCTAGCAGATAGCTCTGTCCAAGCCCTGTGAGCAACTCAAACTCATAGTCAGAGATCTCTGGCCTCCCACTGCGCTCAGTGTTAATTATAGTCAGATTAAATAGAGATTACAAATCACTTGATATTTTGCTAGGTTCGTCTCTGATTTGTAATCACTTGCACTCATTTTCTAAACCACTTCTTGAACCTAGCCAAACCACATGATGCTGGAGCCCCCAGGTGAACCTTGAAGGAAAATTTGCAGTTCCAATGGACTTCTGATGCATTTTCCTATCCCAGGATCACGCGGCATGGGAAGAGGAGTGCCAAAGTCAGACCACCTGTCTGTGTGAAGCTGTTGCACAGACTTGTCAGAAATGCCTATCAGAATTCCATAGAAATGCTAAAATTCATCTTGTGCGTGGAAAAAGAGGAAGTTTGGGGAAAAATAGGCTCTTATCTCCATGCCTAATAATGCTAGTATCTCATGTTTTGTCATAAACACATATATATATCTCTCCAGGCACATCTATTTTTTTCTTTTTTGAGAAGCAGTACACTCCCATCTGATTGCACTTAAACTTGTGTAACTTAAACTAAGTGACTTACTTTAGTACAGCAGCCAGCCCCAAGAATGTACTTTGCTGGTCATTTAAAAATTAAGATACAGAACCACTAATCATATTCTTTTAATAGGGACTATTCTCATTTCTGCTGAATAGAGCAGGAAAAAACATACAGAAAATATAGTTAATAGTGTTCTTATATCAGAAAAATACTATGGGCTGAAACCTTTTCTTACCTAGGGATTAATTAGTGAGCTACTCAATTTTGAGTTGAGAGTCTTTTCCAATTTCAAGGGAGAGAGGCCCTGGCATATATGAGAATGAGATACTTAGAGAATTGTGACAAATCATTTAAGAACCTATATTCTAGGGATTTTTTTCCTTTGTGATGCCCACTGAACTATATTATCTCTTACAATGTGGAAAACCTTCAGGAAAAGAAGATGAAACGGATAAAGGGAGAACAGCTGCAGTGGCAAAAAAATATCAGAGCCTTAGACTGATAAACTTTGCACTGCAGGTTGTAGAAGCAAAATTATACATAGCGAGTCAATGTATCTTCATAATGATGAAAGGATGTTTGTCTGAAAAACAAAAATAACTGAGAAAATGAGAAGCTTCTTATTTTAAATTTCAGCAGTTTCCTGATCTTCGATCGTGCGCTACAGCCTATCAAACAGCCCTTAAAAGGGAGGTGCTTTTCAGAACTGAGAATACCAAAAAGTCACACTTTGATGAGATTCTCAATGGCTTACTTTTATGACTCCCTAAAGAGGGTATACTTTCATCTCTTGGTAATAATAACTTGAAATTTTAATTTCAGGTTAGCATCATATTTCATATGAGAACTCAACTGCTCTGCTGAAGTTTCTATATAAAACTAGTTTCACAGAACAATAATCTTTTTTCTTTTAAATGCTTGTTTGACATTTTATAAGTAAAAATGTTAAATGCAGCAGTGAGCAGCAGAAGTTTATGCCCAGAGCGCTAAAATTGGTTGCATCTTCTTATAAAATTCAAGTTTAACAATTGATGACTATTAAACACTATGAAAATCCAATATTTAATTTACTTAAAGGAATAAATCACTAAAGCTGATACATTCTCAAATGGCATGCATCTATTGTACTCACAGACAAAGCAACATTTTTGTATGGAAATATGACCATTTATTCATCAAAATAGTGAATGAAATCTTCAGACTATCCGATAGTTTATTTCTCAAAGATTTCATTACTGCTCAGTTCTAGGTACTATCTTGCAATCATACTGAATATACTGTTTATTTTGCTACGTCTCATATAAGTTCAGATCCATACAGTCATATACATAAATTGTATATGTTGTTCAGCATATATTCATAATTCTCTAGACCTATTATTTTATTGCTTTAGATTTTACTGTAGTATTAGTTAATAACTAAATATTGCTGATTATTTTAAATTAATGTAGCGTTACTCTTCAATGGGGATGTGCACCCTTAGATGGGAATAGAGGATGGAACTTACTTCTCCTTGAAGAAAGGCTAAATTTAAGACACGCTAGTGCTGGCAGAGCAGACAACCCAGCCTGACCTGGAAAGTGTCCTCTAGTGAGGCAGGAGTAACAGCCTTCCACTTTGCAGTAACTCAGGACTTTCATGAGGCTCAGATTTAGCACAGTACACTGACATTGTGGCATCAACAGTACTTCTGCCAGCATTTTTCCCCCTTTCTTTCTGTTACAACAGTATATTTTACAAGTAGGTTTCAATAAGTGTGCAGATATTGTTATTAGCACTACTTGAAATCCCCCAGGGCATATTATTTCAGTAGCATAGAGCTGTGAAAGGAAATTCATACTGAAATGTTTGACTAGAGAATCTGCTCAAAGAGTACACTCAAAGAGAGGTTTTGGCTTAAAAATCTTGAAATATGATCCTGAAGATACTCCCTTTATCAAGAGTGCTCAACAACATAAAAATATTGAGCAGCTCAAACATTAAAAATTCAATGTTCTCCCCTAAGTGAGGTAGGTCTCAAATATTGTAAACTGCTAAAATTATATGTACATATATTATACATTTTAGCTGCTCTAAGCTAACTATTTAAAGCTTCGTCCAACAGTAATCCCATCCTATCTGATCTGGTGAATAACAAAATTAGGAGCTTCCGGCAGAGCGACCATTCTATATCTCAGTGTACCCAAAGACAACATCTGAATTAACTATTCAACCAAACTATTAGGTCAAGTGTTTTTGACAGTCACACACATCCTCTCCAATAAAGATAAATATAAAACTTAAATATTGCAGTTTCATATACGAGAGCATTTTCTGCCTCTGTTTTCATCTTAGCTCTAACTTCACAACAGCTGAGTTGAATTTATCCAAAATAAAAAGGAAACAGACCCCAAAACCTTGTAAAAGAGATTGTGTAGATTTTAAGTGTGAAAAGGTAAAAAATGATTTAATTTATAACATATCATTTTTTTTTTACCTTTAAGGAACAAAGTATTAATACGGTATAGTACAATGTTGATGACATTTTATCAGTAAATCATCAGTAAATAACTTGGGTTTACTTCTGAAGCACTAACATATCATGATTTCAGCACAACTCAATTCTTTTAGATTTGTATTTTTATATTTCATTTATTCTAGTAGTTAAAGGGCAAGTCCTTTACCAGACTGAATGTTATTTCACATTTTTCATGTAATCTAATACCAAATGGGTGCTATGTTCCCATGCGTTTTTCACTGGAGATGGAAATATGTTCTTATCTCCAGCTGCAGGAATTGACTCTAGTTCATGCAGTACTTTTAACTTCTCATGTGTCTAGTTCAAACCCTGATATGTCGCTAAAGATATTGGGTGTTAAACTAAGGCAAAATAAAACACTTTAGGCACAACACTATAGCAAAGAAGGAAAAGAGGAAGAAGAGTTAATGATTAAAGAGAGCCTGCCTAATTTTAAACTGTTAATAGGTTGGTTCAATCTTAGAATGATCTTTTGCATGACTGAAGAACCTGATAAGCTTGATATTACATATCAATGCTAAATTATAGAAAGCAATTTCTCCGCAGGTACAATACAGGTGTACATCACGTTGAAACACCTTCGAGGTGAACGTACAGAATCACTGCCAGAGCTATGACTTGTTCCTTCAACAAAATTCCTAGCAGAGAGGTATTCTCCTGGTAGAGAAACAGGAATACCTGGTGTCATCCCAATTAACCATAAACGACAAACATTTAGCAGTGTTATGGAAAACAAGTTTTGACTGCTTTGCTCATTGTTAGATTGGCAGAAATATTCAAATGCCAGATGCACAAGTTAGTTATTTTCGGCATTAATACATCTATTTTGCATCTGAAAATAAAATAAATCGTGCGCAGCAATATTTTGAAGCCAGATGAACCCAACCACACCATCTTGGGAACACAGTTTCTGGATAGTTAAGATAATTCTCACCACAAAAAATTTAATATCTCGCTGGACTTCTTTTCTGCACCGAAAAAAAGTCAGCAAGGAGCTGCTGTAGCTACGCAGGGGATACATGTGTAATAATAAGAGTACTATAGCATCTCTTTAAATGTCAGTATTGATATTCAGCATGATTTCCTATGTATGATGGCTCGAGTCAATTATAATGACAGATAGCATCCTACTGGCTTATCTGATTACCTCTGACCTTTTAACAGCTGCAGAAAGCCAAAACAGCCTGAAAGAAGAACTCATGCATATATGACACAAAGCTGGAATTTCATATCTGAGCCACAGTCAGGAACACATTGAATGTCAGCAGATTTCTGACAAAGCCTATAGCAAATAATTTCTTGGATGGTTTGGCACCACAACAGCCTGTCATTTATTACAGCCGAACACTGACAAGAGACATAAACTTGATTAATTTTATATCAATACATGATATAAAAGTCATTATAATACATAGTTCATTTTAGAAAACTTGGAAGCCACTATTCTAAGTAACCATTCATTTTGATTATTATTATTTCTTTTATCAGAAATGCACTCAGATGATTTAAAACCGCATGGACTTAAAAGGGGAAACAAAATCAATATTAGGTGTAATTGTCTATATTCAAAAATAGAGTGCACATTTTTGGAACAACAGATTGATAACCAACTACTTGGAGAAATCTGTCACTGTGCAGGTGTCCCTCTGTATTCCCCAAAGGTAGGTGATAATGTTTCAAAAGTTTATCCTAATCTTGCTAAAAGCAAGCAAACAAAAAACACCCGTTGCCTGAAAGAATTAACAAACTGGGTCTCAAGTATTTTCTCTAACTAATGACAATAAAAATGCAAAAGTAGAGTGAAAAAAGACCCTGTTTTGTATTTCTAATGTGATACCATGTTCAGTATTTCAATAATTTGAAGCAGCAGTGTGTTCATTATTTATGTTCTGTATTTATAACAGACTTTATCTTCATACTGAAGCATTATGATACAAAACCTTGGCAAGTGTTGATTTCTTAATGCAGGAAAGCTTTACATCCCCATCCCCAACATCACCAATACTCCTGTCACGATGCTGCAAAAGCCATTTAAAAGTCTCATCTGCTCCTGATCATAGGTTGGTACTCAAAAAGGCTCTTAGCTCACTTACAGATAGATATAGAAAAGCCCATCCAGAACTCCACAGTCAGGATGGAATCTCAGCACTGTTTGAGCAAATGCCACATTTGCAATTATCTTTATCTGGATCACAGTGTCACCCTTAAGAGTTCAGTGGCAGTCTAACTTTTACTTAGGAGTAAAGCACCAAAGTGAACCGTGTAATATGACTTAACTGTAACACTTACTGACAAATTAGGTTTATAGAAGAGCAAGGGAAAACGATACAAGGAATTTCCCAAAATAACACACAGCTACCTTTGTAATAACTAGCTGAAAAACAATAATGAGAAAAGAAAAGAATGAAGGAGAATGATATGTTTTCTTTTTTTCCTACATAGCAATTAGTACAAAAGCAGCATAGTGCAGTCAATTGCAAAAATCATACTAAGAAGGCAGAGACGCTTTAGGGGGCTGACATGACTCTTACAGATCCTAAAAGAGAGAGGGGTCCGTGATGCTTGGGCAGGGTAAGGAAGAGGAGCGTGTCGAACGCGAGAGGGAAGGGCAGGGTGAGGAAGAGGAGCGTGTGGAACGTGCGAGGGGAAGGGCAGGGTAAGGAAGAGGAGTGTGTGGAACGCGTGAGGGAAGGGCAGGGTGAGGAAGAGGAGCGTGTCGAACGCGTGAGGGGAAGGGCAGGGTGAGGAAGAGGAGCGTGTGGAATGCGTGAGGGAAGGGCAGGGTAAGGAAGAGGAGCGTGTCGAACACGAGAGGGAAGGGCAGGGTGAGGAAGAGGAGCGTGTGGAACGTGCGACGGGAAGGGCAGGGTGAGGAAGAGGAGCACGTCGAACGCGCGAGGGGAAGGGCAGGGTGAGGAAGAGGAGCGTGTCGAACGAGTGAGGGGAAGGGCAGACTCTGCGCATCCTCCTCGGGGCGGGGGCGGCACGTGCTCCACGCGCTGCCTCCGGGAGAGGAGACATGCGGCAAGGGGACCAGGGCTGCCCACAGCCTGAGGGGAAGGACCGCTGGAAGAGGGAGGCTTAAGAAAGTGAGAGAAAAAAGGCCAGTGCCTCGGTCTCGGAGGAGACAGCACAGCACTTCGGACAAACCACAAAGCCTTTGAGTAACTGAACTCGAGCCAAAGGAAAGGGCCCTCGCAAGGACTGGCATAGATAAGGATACAAAGTCTTTCTACTTGTATTTTGTCCTACCTGCTGACTTTTGCTTGCCCCTAAAAAATAATTATGCTAGTTCAAATGCCTAAAATAAAACCCGCTGTTTCTTTGCCAGTCAGTTACTTTAAGTTTAAAAGAGCTTTCCGGTCTCTTTGAAGAGCTCACTTTAAAAATGGGTTTCTCCACACTCTCTTCAAAGTCCCGCCTGATTCAGTGTCCTCTCCCACCCCACTCTTACCCTCAGCAGCCCCCGCCACAGGCTCCTAGGGTGCAGGCAGCCCAAATGCACCGTCATTCCCTGCCACTGAGTTCTCTGCCCTGCTCTGCAGCGATCCCAGGGTGGAGATAACGAACCCTCCTAAGCGGAATGGGGACCTTCTCTTCAATGGTTTTCAGAAAAGTAAATATTAAGAGATGAAAGAATGCAATTAGGATAGTAATACATATCAAACAATGTTAATAACCTTTATAAGCAAAGAGAATACTCAGTTTATCTAGCTATCATAAAACAAATATTAAACATACCCTGGAAAAAAAAAATGTTATTTCTGTTCAGAAGAGTAATTAAAAAGTGAAAAGAATGGCCTTGCAGCTGCACAATAATCCCTTCTAATACAACCTAAACAGGTGTAAAGTGCTCCTCCCAACAACGTTCACACAGCATCACCAGATAAAGAACATTACTGCATACATTTGATGCAACACACTATAATATGAAGGAATTTTAATAAATGGGGAACAAACAAACAGTGAAATGTTTTTCACCAGAAAGAAATAAAAAAAAGTTTCAGGTAAAAATCTTAAGTATTAGGTGCAGTATCCGTAAACGGGAACAGAGGAATGTGCTACAGCATATTTCAATTCAGCAACAATTCAACCTATTTCCTTCAACAAGCAACAGAAGAACTGTATTCCTTTCTTTGCCTTTTTTTTTTCTTTTTTTTAATGCTAATGCTTACCTTATAGCTTACATTTCAAAACCTCAACCTTTCAAAAAATACCCTTTTTCTCTCCATTCTGGCTATCTTCAAGCAAGTGCCTGCATACCTGGGGAGGTGACCACTGTGCAGCTTTCTGGCCTCCATTCCCCAGGTAGAGCAAGGCCAGCCAACGCAAGCTGATAATCTGCCCGACAAAGGAAATCCTTATGTTTGCCAAAGCATAGCATGGCTTTACATCCGCCAAAACCAACGTGCTTCCAATCAAGTTCAGAAAAATTTGTAATTTTTTTCATATTTATGAATAAAATAGGATTCAGTATTTTTTGATGTTAGGTGAAAACAAGTAGTTGAGTTTATAGGTTCTGAACTGAAATACTAAGGCCTGCCACTGTCATTTTCACATCAAATACTGAGGTGTTCAAAATTATACTGAAGAAGAAAAACAGAAAATGTGTCCCAAAGTGCCTACACTAATATCACCTTTTGCAATAAATTTGTCTTAGCTGCCAATAAACTCTCCAAGCTTCCACAGATGATATCTCCGCTCATGCTTTTAAATCAGAACTACAAGCCAATTAATGTTTTGTGAAAAAAGAATATTGTTAAGGCTGTTTTTCAAACTCAGTTGGTGATACTTTACAGTAAGTGGACTTTATTTAATGCTCAATTAAATTTTAATTGCTCAGTGACACTATTCATAACCATCAAAGCAGCTAATGTTTATTAACAGCTATTTCTGATAGAGCGTAGCACCTAAGATATATGAATTTGAGAAGAAAAAATAAAGTTTAATACAATCATAAACAGAACATTTATGTTAAACGTATTATTTGCCTTGAATCTCAGTGGCTTTAAAATATTTGATATTTCTAATAAAACGAATTGGGTACAAGATGCTACATAGATAAGGGAAAGAACAGCTCATGAAACTTAGTATCACAGACCATCAGCATTAGTGCAGCTGTGACCAGCTTCAATTTTAGATACCCCTACTTTAAGACAAAAGTATAAATCACCAGGTAGACAAGATTTCTGAATTCTTGTAACAGAATATAGTTCAGTGATCAGATACCCCACAATTTCTTTTTCAACCAGAAAAAGATGAAAAGATCTTTTTAGAGATGAAAAGCAGGCAAGAGCATGATCTTTACAGAGGGTTAGTTATTTCATAGTAGTTTTTCCCATTCTTATTCCTATCTCTATATATAACCAGTAAAAAAAAAATAAAATAGGGATTATAAAACTCCTAAAAGAGAAAAATACTGGAAGTCACTTCAGTGCCAGAGCTATAAATTGAATCAATCACTACCACAGAGAAAGTTCTTGATATTATCAGGCCATTCCAATACACCTCTTTGAAGTCAACCAAGCCATATCCTCACAGACAGATAGTTTAATATTTACCTCACTTTTGGTACTCTTCCCTCATATTGCTCCTCTGTAGCAAACCAAAAACCTCCTGAACAACCTCTCCCCTTGCTGCCTTCTACACTGCAAACTTTTACTGTTTGTAATTGGCAGTTTGATGATAACGGGGTGGAAGTAATTAAGCCTTTCATTATTCCTTCTTGACCTGCTGCCTTGTAGGTCATGCATTGCTCATTATGAAGAGCTGGCATTACTAGAAAAACAGGGGATACTGCATAAAGATTTGAAACATGGATTTAGTAGGTGAACACAACCAACATGGAAAATTCGAGCTACTGCCATACTGACAACAAGATTTTTAACTCTAGGCAATAAAAAGTGAAGGGTTTTGTTTTTTGTGGGTATTTCCTGATGGACTCTTTTTCTGTGTCCTTGTATGAGACCTTCTCCCTCCCTTGCTTCCAATAATTAAAATAATCCCTCTCTTATGTTCTACTATGAGTAGGCTTTCTTCCACCTTAATTATTGAATTTAAATCACTTCCTAAAGGCAAAATTAAATTTTATACAGTATTTTATGTAATAAATCAAATATTTGATCATACGTAACTCCCTTAAATCATCCTCAAACTTTTCCAGATTCGAATTGGTAAAGTTTACTTCTGAAAGTATATCCTCATCTCACCTTGACATCCATACAGTGAATACTTAATTTTACACATTCAAGTGGTTTCACTTATATCAAGTATACGTGACATGAGTTATGAATACCACCACCACATAGATAGGTCTTTGCAGAATAAGGGTCTCAACATGAAATTCACATTTAACCTTTTATGTGTTAAATCCATAAAACTTGCCTCTTTAACCATGAAAAAAAAAACTTATCATTTTCTTATTCTTAACAATACATTTAGATTTAAAGAGACCATTACTGCTTCCTTGAACACAGTATTACAATCAGAAGACCAAAAACTTGGCCTTCCTTTAAGGAAGGTTATGAACTTAAATGTGAGACACACTTTCCGACTTCTGGTCTGTGTATTTCACATTAGGGCAGGAATCAGGGGTGTACCCAGATCAGAGCTCTGGGTGGTGGAAGGGGAAAGGACTGAATCATTCTCCAGGAAGTCTACCTGCTCTCCTGGCTAGAGCTAGTGTAAGCAGCAGCTGCATTAGCTTGATTAAAACATACAAGTTGCAAAGGGAATGGAAAGGAGTGCTCATTTACAGCTGACTTGACTGGGAGCTACCTTCAAGTCCCTCGAGTGCAGTAATACCTTAGATACCTAAGGTATTATGACAAGGGCTCAACAGCACGTAACATAGTTCCTATATATATTTAATTAGTAAAACAAGTATATCATTTTTTTCCACTCTCTTAGTACATTATGACTGAATACTTATGAACCTGTAACACATTTCCAGCGATCAAAGGTTAATATCATAACAGACCACAAGTTATAAGGTAGCCTTCTAAAGAGCTGCTTGTTATCGCTTGAGTATAGAAAGTCTACTAGCTTCTTTTTGGTACTTCTTTCAATAAGTTTGTTTTTAAACATACTCAGGAAAATCATATAGCACATTTCACATACCACATGAAGTAATTACATCTGCAAATCCTTTGCTTTCATGTAATTACAAAATAAAATTAACAAATACTAAATTTTGAATGCTCTCCTTGATCATGGGACTTAATGAACTAAGTATTTGTAACCTCAAATTGGCATCTTTTTGCCAATAGGAAGTGTCATTGACTATTAAAATATATATTCTATACATAATTTATGAAAAAGTGACTTTTAAAATACCACATTATTTTCAAAACATCCTCCAAAACAGCATTAATTTTTCAACATTTTCAAATGAAATAATAGCTTATTTGTTCTACTAAGAAGTAAATCTGTAGGTGGCACTGTTTCTCTTTATGAGAAAAAAAAACAATCACAAACTAAATGAAATCAAGAATGTCAAACACACCCTGGTGAAATTGCTGAATTTATGTAAAGGACACATCTCTTAAGGAATGTAATTAAACTAAACATATGTATGATATATGCTCTAAACCTACTAAAAGAATCTATATACATATTGTATAGTATATGCCATATAGCTTCTGTTTGGAAGAGTGTTTTGGACTGCAAGAGATTTCAGATTTGAACATAAAGAAAACCCTTATGCTCTTCCACAATTTACAGAGATAATAAATTAATGAATTTAACCGCATAAATTGACAAGCATTGATTTCAAATATACGAGCAAGGGCAGAATTCAGCAAACAATATTTATTAAATCCCGCAAAGTAGCTCATACAGGTATCTTGATTTAGAATATGCCATTCAAGCCTGCATATTTCAATGGTTTTGGCACTTCATTCCAGTACACACCCATTCTTACCTCAGACCAGCTTTAGACTAGCTGAGTTTAATAGAATTTTTGGACTCACATAACATAGGTCCTGTAGAGGTGACAAAATATTTCATGAAGGAATTCTGATCACCAAAGTTACAGTGGTACTGGCAAGTGCATATCACAAACATATGGTATAGATTTTGTTTACAGAACAACCCAAAGCAAAGGTCAAGTAAACCAGTGTGTATTTGAATCACTGAAACTTTACAGTATCCATATGAGTAATCAATCCACTACATTTTGTAATTTTTAAAACATATAGAGCAATTTCTCTACCATCGGACATACGACAAGTCAAAGACCTAGGAGATTTCGCCTTTATTCCTGTTCTGTGGCAACAAGACCCCCAGAATATAAATGAGCACTTATGTGTAAAAACATGAATATTTGTATTTTAAGTTTTCTTCTCCTTCTTTTTCTCTTTCCTTTCTCAAGGTATTTCCATGTGGTTTACATGAAAGAAAGCAGGTTACTGCATATCAAAATACAGACTGATTATAGATTTGTATAATTTAAATAGTTGAAAGTTCAGGGGAAAACTTAGAAGTGTATTTTTAAAGTATCCAAAAGGAAACTGTTCCTGTGATGCCACAAAAGCATCACTCAGCAAATGCAAAATTAGACAAATAGAAACAGCAGCAGCAGAAGAAAAGGAGTGTTAGCCTCAAGGGAAATTAAAGGAGATGTGCTATTCTCTAGCTGCACAGATCCTCATTAAAGACACTGAAAAATGCATTTAAGGACATGTCTCAGTCTACTACTTTTTCAATATCTGCCTCTTGCCTGCTGTTGTTGTTTTTCTAGAGGCCCAAGTGAAAAGTATCCCACAGTTTAATGCTTTGGAGCCATTTCCTCTTTGGTTCTTTCTCTGAGTGAAAACTGCTTTCAATCAGATCCTGCTTTACTTATTTCATTTCCCTGGCTTTGTAAATATCTACCAAAGAAATAGAGGGGAGAGAAACAAAGGTCGGATGGTGGAACCTTCCCATAGCTGCTCTTGCTTGTCTGCAGGAGCACAAGGGCGGTCGGAGGCAGAAGGTCCCAGCCTTTCTGCCAGCAACCTGCTGCAATGTTTATGTGCTAAAATAGTCTTTGCAAGTGGAAACTCCCTGAATCTCCCCAAATCCCACGTGCTACCCTGGGGTAGTTCCACCCTGGGGTAGTTCCACCCTACACACACTGTGGAGCTCATCAGACCCCAGACCAGCTCACCAGCCCTCTGGTGGCCAGACTCTCTCTCTTGTGCTGCCTTGGTTGGCTCCATAAGGGGTAGATGTGCCCTCGTGTGCTTAGTGGGCAATATGCTAACTCCAAATGTCTGGGGAAAATTAAAAAAAATAAAGTTATTTCACTGTGCCTCCTCCACTGTGCCACTGTGTACCTCCACAAGAGGAACATATCTTGCCTAGGCTGAATCAAAGGTTTATTAAGAGAAGAATCATCGTCAAATAAAAAAGGCAATAACATTTTAATACTACAGTGCTTCCATCAAGTAGGAAAAGCCTCAAACTTTCTTAACAGCTGTTTCAGTTGTGTTTCCTGATGCAGCTTATTGAGCGAATATGTTCTGAGAGCTCTAAATTGAGATTTATTTGTCCTTTTGCTAATCATGAATCAACCTTCTTTTAGATCAATTAACTAAATCACTTTGGAGGCAGCTCAAAGCATTCTTTATGGATGAAAACCTTTGTTCTTTATTGCCCATAATATCTCTCCACCCCAATAAATACAATTAATAACCTACTTGTTCACTAGTGTTTGTAACTTCCAATGTTTCACTGCAATTCATTTCTTGTGACTTGCTAACAAAAATAGATTTGAGTAAAACATCAATATTAATATATGCTTACACTCTTCCTTCTGTTCTTTCGAAAGTACTTAGTTTTCACAAAGAACTTTATAATGATATTACTCATGTCACTACAAAACCTTGATGATTTTTTAAAAAAACTTTTTACAAGTAAGAATAGGCTGCTACTGCAATATGTATTAGTGCTCCTTTCTGCAGGTAGCATACATAAAAATACAATAATTTTTAAATTCGCAGTGTGAAATTCCCAATAGAAAAGCTTTTCATTTATAGTATTTGTTTCTACAGGAAAGAAGCTGGCTCTACTTTGCTCCTCAGCTTCAACACGTCAGGGTGTGTGTTTCCTTTTGCTGTTTAGAGGCATCTACAGCCTTCCTCTGGTCAAAATTCAACCCAAGATGGTAATTTCTCTAGCTGAGGGCTAAGGACTCGCCGGCTGCTGACACAAATGGGGACCCAGACCGCTCAGCTTGGCGCACGTCCGAGTGCGCTGGCTCCTGGCGAGCAGTGCAGGCGCCACATGGCCATGTCAGCCCCGGGACCTTGAGCTCCTTGCTGCACCTACCAATCAAGGAGGGCGCCCGCACAGCAGCACAGGAGCTGCAGCCCAGGTCTGTGCACTTTCCAAGGCTCCTCGCCTGTTCTGGACATCTTGCTTCAGCACGTGCTGGTTGTGAAGATGCTGAGGTAGAGACACAGGGGCGTTTCTGAGGTGACAGGGACTCCTGAGAGCCTCAGCTCCTCCTCAACACCTTCAGCAGTGCTCCAGACCAAAGGAGCATTGTCTGACTAAAAATTCACAGGCACGAGAGCCCAAGAGAATACAAGGAGCATACAACACCAAAGCAGCTCCACTGTGATGCCAGCTGCTATGGCTGCCAGGAGGCGGAGCAGCCATTTTGTGGTGCTGCTGCCATTTCACGGTGCAGCTGCCATGTTGGGGCACAGCTGGCTGCTCCCATAGCTCACCATGAACTTCCAGTAGCCGAAAGAAAGAGGGAATCATCCTGTAAATCATGTCACGGAGAGATGGGCTGACCATGGGGAAATACGCGACAGCTCGCCAGTCTGATTTCACTCCTGCCAATACATCGTTCTGGGTTGCCTTGGCCTCACAGCTGCAACAGGCTGAGAAACACGCAAGAAAAACAAAGTGGAGCCAGTGACATATGAAATAAAACCAGCAACATTTCACCTGTTAAATATATCTAAGATCACAATCCAGGCTCATATCCTCCACACTATCATAGTTTCTCACTTGTTCACTGCAAATTTCTCTCTTCATTTAAGGTACATGCCTTTCTTTCCCCTTTATTAAGGTTTCAAAAACTGTAGTGAATGTGAATGGTCATTTTATTGTTTTTTATGTATAAAACTAATATTTCCATTTTAAAATGACTATGGAATGATCATACTCTGAAGGCGGAACAATACTTTTAGTTAAAATCTTCCAGGTTAGAAAAAGTTATGATTGTAATTTTCCATTTTACTAAGTGGAATGAGATTAGAAGCTTATGGGTTTTGTTTCATGCATTTTATGGGACATTTCAGATTCCCGTGGCATTTGAAATCAAAAGTGTTCGGCAAAATAATGTAGGAGAACACATTTTATTTCCTATAACAAAATTGTCTGCTAAAAATATCAATGCACTTAAACAGCAGTACTCAAAGAGATTGGTAGGTTTCAACATAAAATTGCCTACATATTCCTGGGAAGAACAGGCTACAAAAATGCTCCCATGAATAATCTAGCTGTACATTAAACCTGTTGTGAACTAACAGCTGAATGCAAAAGTAATTGAGAGGTTTTTCCTATGGAATAAATAATAACAATTATAATATAGAGTTAGAAAACCAGCCCAAGCAGGGGGCTCTCTGACTGGCTCCTCTGAGAGCCAAAGCATCAAAAAATGGTTGCAGGTTTTTCAGAGAGTCTTTGTCATCTCCTTTTCCCAAAGCTGTAGGACACTAGAGATTACTAAATTTTCTAGTTAATTAACCTAATTCATCTTCCAATTTTAATGTCAAATGTTACACTATTCTTAACTTCCACTTCAAAGACTCATACAGGAATATATTCGCTGTCTCTTGTTTCACTTGTCTATTTTAATGTTTTACTGTTTTTTAGTATCCTTATGATTATTTTTTCATGGAGCTAAAATATTCACTATGTCTAAGAAAGATAAGAGAAGGCTTTCTGTAGGAAAAAAGACATTTGTATTTAGACATAAATTGCTCAGTGCTCAAGATTTAGAATGGAATGTTAGAATTTGGCCTGTACTCTCTTACCAGATATCTTCCCAAGAACAGTGAAATGTTTTCTTCAGAAATATTATTTTAATCAACAATCAAAATATCAATCCACCTAATGTAAACAGCCTACTGTAAAGTCATTCCTTAGTGAAACACCATAATAAAAGAAACAGAGTAGGATGATTACATTTTTAATATTTCAATTTGGTATTCACCTATCAACTTCAGTAGCTTTACTTGATAGTAGAGCCTATCCCTTTATTTAAATAATGTAAAAGGTCTTTTCTGCCTTACATAGATTTCAGTACTTTTATTATCCTTAAGGGTGCTATCTCCAGATAACTGCTCTGTGCACTGCTTTGCTGAACAATGCTGAAAAGAAATACTGGAAAACAAAACACGCATCTCTTGCTTCATTGCTCGGTATGAACACTAGAGAAAAATATCAAAGGTAACGTAAGATGGATTTCAAAGTGATTGTGCAATCTGAAAGTCCAGCAGTATTCTGTAAACTTTTAAGATGGCTCTGGGGCACCACTGCAGAACTCAGATAAAAGAACAGAGATGATTATCTAGCATCCTAAGGGAATGTTTTACCTGTAAGATGTCAGAAGGTTTTTGACCAGGATCAGTATTTTGCAGTTTAGATGTCTATCAATATTGGATAAGATGTTTTTGTTTTAAATGAAATGTCTAGTTTTTCTTGCAAAATTACTTAACCCTTTCGCTACTTAACACCTTTGATAAAATTCGGACAGTGTTTGCATAGAGTAGGCATTAATTTGTTTTAGTAAAAAACTCCTTTTTTGACCTTTTTTCTTTTTAGATCATTTTCCTAAGAAACAAACTGGGGAAACTCTAGGCATATATTTCACTGAGCAGACTGCATAGTAGTTGAAGGCATGAATAATTTCTCTATGAGCGACAGCGAGATGGCGGCCGGTCTGGCAATATGGTGATATTGAATACTGTTTCTGCATGGGACATCCGTGCACCGTCTGAAAGAGCTTTCCAGATTGCAAGCATGATAAAAAGACTATGTTCTCACGCCCTAGGAGAAATTGTTGTCTTTGAAGACTTACCTCTAGTTAGGCAGTCATGGGATAACTATCTGCTGGAAAATTTGCCTTTTCCCCTGCTTCTAACTGACTGCTCCACACCAAAGAGGAGCAGCAGGGAGCTCCTCGAGGCTGTGGGGACAGGCAGGCCTGGCTGGCAGGTGATGGAGGCTAGTGGACAGCTTGCACCTCTCCATGGGCACCCTTCCCAAGAAACGTACCTCCTGAGAAGATAATTCCATGTGCTGGCAAATAGCTCTGGAGACAGACTTCAATCATCCTTTAATCGGTGAATCTCGTAATCGTTTACTCTAAGTTTCTTCTGTCAGTGACAAACCCCAGGAGTATGGCACTGTCACTTAAAATTGTATTGGAAGCTGTGCACAGGGCTCTTTGTGGGGCTTTTTTTTATTCAGATCATTATGACCTAATGATCAAGCCATTACAGCAAAATGCTAAAAGCAGAGACATACCAACGATAGATAAAGCAGGCAGCCATGCCAAATTCAGTTATGTCCTGCACTCTATATTATTGCTACAGAGAGCAATAAGGAGAATCATCTGATTAGAGCCACTAACAAAATTCTCAATATCAAAACTGATGAAGTCAGAGAAAGTTGTGCCAGGATTTTGCTTACTGTATTCAACACATTTTATTTGCCTTTTTATACAATGCAGGATGCACTACATGCTTTTTTAATGCCTTTTTTTTTTTTAAAGATTTTAAAAAGATGGATCAAGATTCAACAAAATGAGTTTACAGGAGCTTCAGATTGACTCTGTTTTCTGACTTGGGAGATATTTGCTGTTCTCATTTCATAACGCTATACAAAAGGTCTGAAAAAAAAAAGTTTTGTATGAGCTAGTGGAGGGGTTCAATGTGTTTATAGCTTCCATTAGGGAACCAAGCACAGAAACATAAGAGCTTTTTATTTTTATTTTTTCTAGTTTACAAGTAAATGACTTGTTCAACCACATCAACAATTACAAAACATCAGATTTCAGCAGTTTTATTGTCAGTCACCCACTGTTTTCCTGCTTGTGGAGGTCTCTTGGTTCTGACACTGAAAAACACCACAGAATAAACTCTTTCTATATTTAAAGCTATAAGCACTACATGGCTAGCAATAACTGTTACAAGTATTGATTTTATCTTTCTTTGTTCAAGATACTAATTCCATTTTCTGATTGCAACTTTGCTCAAACATTAAATTAGAAGAGGTAGATATGCAACTCATTGCTGAAGATTAATTTGGTTTTATTATTTTTTATTTGAGAACTATTAGAAATATAAAATCATCATGGTTAGTGCTTAAAAAATCAGCAGCCACACCGAAAAGCAAATGACAACAAAAGCAGGAATGTTAAACTACCCTCATGTCTGCTGTCTAATCAGGTTGCAATCAGATGATATCCAGCAAAATTTTAAAAGAAAAACAAAATAATAGGGGCTGAATGTATTGCATAGTCCTTGTGCCAGTGTGAGTGAAACCCAGCCTGCAACTTCCAGTAATAATCCAGTTTCCAGATCCCATTTCGTTAGTGACTTATCTGCTCCAGCCTTAAAATAGCAACTGCATCAGATTTGGATATCAAAGGTAGTCCTTTAAAACAAGTAGAAATGGAAAAAATTCTCTGTGTTCTGGGTAACCAAAGGGTAATCCAAACGGGGTTGCTATTTCTGTTGCTATAAAGAGAACCAAACATGATCAGTGATCACACTCAGAAGGAAGCAGCAGCATTTTAAGCACAGCGCTCAGAGAAGCAAATAAATTTTGCTCTTAGTTATTTTTGGGTCAATTTTCCTGATGAAACTGCAGGAACAAATAACACATCTGTCTTACAGCACTGGAATTAGTAAGAATTTTAAGATTCTTTATAAACACATTAGAACAAGCAAATGAGACCAGTAGCCACATGAAATACAAATCTGCTAAGAAAAAGATGATGCTCCATCTATTCCTTTCTCATGAAATGAAGTGCTTATGACATTACCCATTAAGAGTAAAAATAAAGAAATGCCTCATTTAAAATTCCCACTTCCTGTATTTTAATTTCCTGTTCAGGAAGAAAGAGACCCAAATATCCACTCAATCAAAATACACATAAGCAAATCTTCTATGGGTTTAGTAAGACTGAGAGGAAAAAAAAAAAAAAGTGCATTTATCTTCTGTTTAGTTTTCATGAATCCACTCTATGTTTGCCAACACCGTATATTCTGGAAACAAAAAGGCTCTAAGGTAGCTGACAGCATTCACGGAACTCTATACTGGCTTTTATATTCACTATAGAATACAATTTTGACATCTCTTTTCAGATTACAAGAGAATGAAATGAAAGAAGCAAATAAATAATATTTATGAGGAGTAAAAAGGTGAAGGTGCTTTTTTCATACTCGGAAGGATGAAAGAGATATAGTCTGTTTGATATAGTATGTTTTAAAGACTCTGATGGAAAACAAAAATGAAAGACTTAATTAGGAAAGGATGTATTTTTATTAGTATGTGATACATTCTTGGTGTTTCCCATGGAGTTTGACAGTGCAGTACCAGATTGTAAGGTTGCAGCATAAATGTTTCCATTACTCTGTGCTAGGAATCCTAAAAATGGTTGCTATAAGACATGCATTTTCCTCACCCTTAAGAACATAATTTCATATGCTGAATTTGCAGAAATAGTTTCCAGATATCTCCAGGAGTATTTGAGAGAAAAGTCTGTACACCACAGCTCTTCTCTTGCTTGCAGACTTGGTCCTTGCCATGGGACTGTGCAGGTGTTACTGAATATTTGTCAAGACATCAACACGTTCTGAAATGATTAGAGTGGTATCTGGAAGCTATTCCTTCCTCACTTCATTTTTGTTGACTTTATGCCAAAATAAAATCTATCATTCCCTTAAGAGACCACTGGCAAACAGAGAAACTTGCTGAATAGCTTATAGTGGAAAATATCTTCCAATGACTAGTGTCAAATGTAGAATCTAGGGTTTCTTCCTCTTTATGTAGATCACATGATTTGAATCTTTTACCATATAGCAGAATGCACATAGATCTGTACATACATAGGCCTTTCTTTAAGTACATGGACCTCAAGTTTTGCAGTAATAGTTTAGCAGTTTTTCTTCCCTGGATTTACTGGTTAATTCAACAGAATTCTTTCACAATTCGTATAAAATTGACAGGAAGAAATATAGAAAGTATTTGAAAGACTCAGCTGGGGTTTGAACCTAAAGCTGTTAATCTATAGGCAATACTTTCCGTGTTTCAGATATAGAGGTCCAGATTTATTTTCTGGTAAAAGCCAGGTGATTACCATCATAAATGCTTGGGAAAAAAAGAACTGTTTGACAACACTTGGCACTTATGCTATGATGTTATAAAATGCTATGAAAAGTTACTTATTTTTCCAGGTTATATGAAGGTTTTTTTTCCAGGTTCCAGCTCTTAAAAACGGGTAAACGGGTCATTTAAAAATACATAGTTAATGCAAATATATTCATTAGTATGAAGAGTTCATTTGCTGGTCCTGATAGATAAGTACCTATTCCATAAAAAAATGCAGTTAATTTTCTTTGAAGTTAATTT
This sequence comes from Tinamus guttatus, assembly GCF_059628265.1. Taxonomy (NCBI): domain Eukaryota; kingdom Metazoa; phylum Chordata; class Aves; order Tinamiformes; family Tinamidae; genus Tinamus; species Tinamus guttatus. Next base: position 12,108,562 of record NW_028288821.1, on the reverse strand, counting down.
TCTTTCTTCTGCAAATCATTTACAGGCATAACACACAAGCAGACAAAATATCTATATTGAACCAAAGCAGAAAACCCTAAGAAAGGAAACGTGGGGCTGATGGCTGCTCAGCCCCGTGTTTGTGCGTGTTCTTGGGCCCAGTCAAAGCAGCCATGAGCATTTTTCAGTTTTATGCAGTAGAAGAGCTAGAGAAATGAGTTATACTGCAGCACTAAGAAGTTAAGAACGTGAATGGAAGTTTGCCTGGTTGACGCTTGTGAAATGTTTTTATGGAAAATACTGCTTTGTTGTTATAGTTCCCATTGGGTCTACCCCTTCCTTCCCCACGCTTTTAATGAAAATACTTCAGATCCATGGCAGAGATACTCCGTTGAGGATGTCACAGTCAAAATCAGCCTGACATACAAATTTTATGACATTACCTAATGAAACAAGCTGAAAAATACAGACATATAATAGTTAACCTGTACGTCAGATAACTCAAACTCCACAACGTTGTTTCTGATGAAGCAGTAGAGTTGAGAAGAGGGTAAATAAGGACACTTTGGCTTTATCTTTGCTGCTGGTGGGATGTACACTTGTTTTTTCCTGACAGTGATTTAACAAACACCTAACAGCATGTCACTGTCAGAGCCATCCTACTGCCTCTGTACAGAGGCAAAGTCAACATGGCCCTCGTTTTGAGTTACCTTTTGGCAACTTAAGTAATTCACTGCTGTAAGCTGTAATAAAAGAACAGCTTGCTGTAAGCAATCACAACAAAGACCACCAAAATAATACCAGAAGATGAGGTAGAAACTCATTTTACTCAGATCCTGAACATGAAAAGATTTGAACATGGTCAATTTTCTCTCGCTGTTGATATTCTCAATTTGCCTGAGAAGAGTTACATAAAAAAGTGCCAAAGGTTCTTTAAGTACTCAGGCTTAAAATTTGATTTTTCAATTAGCATGACAATAGTGTCAGTGTTAATAATCACTAACCAGAATTAAAGAGGACATCCTGAGGCTTTGGGAAAACAAAATGTCTTGATGCATAAGAGTTTTAAGCATAGCACGTTCACATCTAAAAACATAAAAAATACACAAAAGCCAAAAAATGCCTGAAATGTACCGGCTTCTGCAAACCCTTTTGTTCAGTCTGAATTGTGCGTTGCAAATCCAGTTCTCTTATTTCTAAATTGTCTTCCCCACCCATCTGATTCTTCTTTTTGGTGCTCCAACCTCCTCCTCTGTTCATTCACTGTCTTTAATAATTGGTGTCCGTTCTTTCTCTCTCGCTCTCTATTTATTAAGAGCCACCCAACCTACGATTGCCTCTCTGTCCTCTCCAGATATTTAATCTTCCTTAGTAATTGTTTTAATCCCGCATCCTACTTCAAGTAACAAGCCACAGGTAAAAACTGAAACTGTATTGTAACTACTTGAAAATAGGTAAATCTATATTTCTTTCCTCCTACATAGACTGTAGCTACCAGAAGTTTTGGCTGCCGTATTTCCACTAACAACTATAATCTTATCCCAGGAGAAATTCAAAACATTTCATAAGACTGTTCCTAGTCTTCCAGTCCTATTTATAATAATAATAATAATAATAATAATAATAATAATAAGTGTTACAGCACAACATGACGTCTAATAATACAACAGCAGAAATCTTTGCAACAATTTTTTATTTTGGCTAGTAGCAGACTGCAGCTTGTGAACTATGGAAGGCTACTTTCCTAAACGCATCTGGGCATCTGTTTCATACCTGCTCTTGAATATATTTTTCCCCTTATGGTTCCCCACACACCTACACTCATGGGGTAATTTTGAGTGCCATGACTATCAGTAGTGATATGTTTCACATACCTAACCCCAAATTACTTTATGCACTACTGGGTCCACATTAGTTGCAAGTTTACCCTGAGCATCAGAATTAAGAAATATATTTATTTTTTAACAAAGATTTTAATCAAGAAAAATAAGTTTGATAAATAGCAGGACCAGTGAAACATGCAACTCTTTTGGAACACAGACCAAACTGGAGGGAAAGAAGTGCCAGTGCTATGGTATTTCTGTTCAAATTCTGCTATGCAACTTTGTGATATCGCCTAGCTAAAATGCTTTGCCTGAGAGCTGACATTTTGCTTGTACCAGCTAGGAAATCTTGCTAAAAAGAAATGTCATAAATCATTGTGAAAGCAATACGGAAAGGCCTGGTATGGAAGAGATACTGCACAACTGAAATCTAGGTAGGGGACAAAGTGTCTTTGGGGGGGGAAAAAGAAAAAGAAAAAAAAGATTTGATGGGCAAAAGACTGGTCTTGTATGATCAAGTATGGTCTTTATTAAAATATATTTTTATATATAGGATATAAAGCATTTACAGCCTACATTTGTCCGCCTTAGAAAGATCGTAAGCATCCATAATCAAGCCATTTCAGTAATTACCTTTTTCCAGAATGTGTACAAAGAAGCTTAAACAGTGGTCTCTTCAATTTTATACATTTTTATATATCATAAAAGAGACAGTACCCTTGAGACCTGTGAGAAGCGCACCTGCTCAGTGATTTTTCCTTTCAAAATTCAGACCTGTCAGTTGTCCCCTCTTCAATCCATTCAGAATGTGTCATGTTAGTTCTATATCACTCTAGTGTCTTGAAATCTCATGTGGTACCAAAGCCAATACATCCTTTACAGAATATCTAACTTTATAGTTATAGTCATTATCAATAGAATCTTTAATCTTATCTGAAAAAAAAACAGTTATGAAAGTGGAAAAGCTACGGTGTGTGGGGTTTAGTCACTTTGATTTAAGACTTGTAAATACTCATATATTAAATGGAACATGACAGCTCATAGGCACAGAGGAAAACATATCAAACACAAACTGCAACTTCTGGAGGTGATACTGCAGGTGGAATTCTGAAAGGACTAAATTCAGATTTGCCCATTTTCCCCATTTTCCAGAGCAGCAATATCTTCCAGAACTGCCTTGTTCAAAATCAGTGACTGCAAACTATAACCAAACAGAGGTTATATCCTTTCCAACTGGAAAGGATTTCTGAGCTATCTGACAGCATGAAGAAACATCCTAATTCTGTATTAATCAAGTTGCTCTTAAATCATTTCCAGCTTAGCTGGTGAGACACTGAACTGCACCTCTCTGCAACCCTGCTCCAGAGAGAAAATTAATGTTATCTCACATTTCACCCCTGGCCAGGTCAGATGTGGTCGTTGCAAAACTTTGTTACCAGAGTCCTTACTCCTCGCATTATTTATTCTTGTCTTCACAGGCATTTCTTTCATTTTAGGGCTGGTATTGAACGAAGGTTCATAGTCTTACTGACTTGCATAGCAATATTTTGTATGTAAGACTATCTGATAAACTTTCAATTTTTGCTATTAACAAAAAAAGACTATTTGTGTGGTCTAGTTATTCTTAAAGATCTTTAGAGGAAGTTTTTATAAAAAAATATCTAAACCCAACTGTCATTATTCATGAAGAATAAGAGGGACGGGACATATTTGACTTGAATCATTCTTCATATTGGCTTTCCAGTTTATCTTAAAATATTTGGTGTCGAGGGTCACTCTTGCGCCAAGTGCCAGGGCCCTCCCCACAAGCCAGAGCAAACAACACCTCCACACAAAGCGAGGTCAACTCCCCCCTGCTGTTGTCTGTAGCAGGGCTTTATACCCATGCAGGTGGGCATGCGCTGAGGAGCAGCACTCATTGGCTACAGGCTCCCAGCTGATTGGTTCTCCTCCAGGTGCTTGGTTGCCAGGCGTCAGTCCAGTTCCCCACAAACTCCATTTTCCTATATATTCTTACTAAGGCCCCAACATCTCCCCCTCTTTTTTCCAAAAAACAAAAATTAGCAATAAACATTGCAACATTTACAAAAAACCAATTAACATAGCTGTAAACCTCAGCATTTTCCCCTCTTTTTACAAAAACAAAAATTGGCAATATCATGCATCAAATATTACAAATAAAAACAAAGTAACATAGTTGCAAACACAAGCATGATCATTCTGGTCACACTTTTATGATAATGTTTCATTTTTAAATTCCCAAGACAATAGAAAATGGTCCCAAAGGAATACACAATTTCATTTTGCTTACAACCACAGAAATTCTTCTTGGAAAGGTAATTGTGCTCTTCATTTCAGCAACAGGAGAAGGAAAAAATCTTGCCCTTTGGAGCTGGGGAGGATGGGGGTCCAAGTTAGTATGGTCAGACTGGATATGCTATCATTTTTAGTTTTCAACCGCTGGAAAGTTCTTCCAGTCACGGAGTCTGCCGCTCTTTTCAGTTCCAGACCTTGAGGAAGCTGTCCCACGATCCTGTTGCCACTGCCATTCCATCATCAGTCACACCTAAGCAACTGACACGGTTATCATGATCCCAGACATTGCAGTTGAAGTCGTCATAACCAGCTAGGAAGAGATGTAGCTGTCCCAGATAAGCTTGCCATCCTGGGAGGCACTGACTAGAAGCCTGGAATCAGTCCCCCAGTGCATTGCTTAAATTTTTGCCAAGTGTCCCCGGAGTGTTCTTCTAGTACGCATTTGAATTCTCACCACGGGGTCAATGTTGGCTGTGATCTGAGCCAAGGTGGCGTCAGCACATGCTTTCCTAGCATCCCTGATTTGGTTTTTCAGTTGCTCGGCCTCCTGGCGTACCTGGTCAAGCTCACTCATTTTCCCATGCTAAAGTTGCACTTCACTGCCACCTCTGAGAGGACCACAAATCTGCTCTTCCATCTGCTGCTCATTACTCTGTCCGGTTCGTCCGCCCGCCCTGGCCTGCTCCCGGTGACACTGCAGCTTGGGGGGCGGGAGAAGGAAAAGAGGGCGGCGGTTGGGGGGGGTGGGGGTGGGTTGCTGGCTCTCAGCTCCTCCCCAGGGGACCAGTGCACATCAATTCTAATATGTGCATGTCAGTCTCTAATCACTGTGGATTTTGCCACAGAGAGGTTGACTCCTGTGCTTCCTCGGGTTGCGGCGGAGAGTTCGTGGAGGCAGCCATCGTCTGGGGATACTTGTTCGCCGTGTCCCTCACAATGCGGCGGCTCCCGTTTCCCTGTATTGGCATGCCGTTCTTGCGGAACCATGATCGGCACTCCGCTGCCTTATGCCCGAACCTTTGACATCTCGTACAGGTCCCATTAAATCCTCTCGGGGCCATACCTTCCATCCTGAATCTGTTAGGACACTTCCTCCTCATGTGTCCTAATCGACCACATAGGAAACATGTCCCATGAAATCTCTTGTCTTCCTTTCTAGACATTCTTTCTCCTTTAATTGCTGCGGCCAAAGCCGCACCATGTATTTTTGCCTTTTGTTCTTCCTCCATCATTGGCGCTCGGGCACAGGTCTCTATCATTTGGACAATTGAAGCTCCTTGGCTCCGTGGCAAAGTAGCTAACAGTTGCTTGCAAGTTTGGTTTGCGTTCTGAACTGCTAGATCTTTTGCCAATATTGCTTTCATTTCCGCAGGCACATTAGGTGCCATATCCAGGGCTTCCTTCAGTCGATCAACAAAGTTGAAAAAAGACTCATTCGGCTTTTGCGTTATTTTGGTGTATGGCAACTGTGGCGTTCCTATTTGTGGTAGTGCAAGAAAAGTGGCTAGCGCTGCATTTTTTGATTGCTGTAGTATCCTGGGGTGGAGCGCTGCCTGGGCCTCGGTTGCCCGGTAACGCCTATTCCCCATTAGTTGATCAAGGGTGGCAACCCTTAATGGATCGTCCATACTGCGATTTAGATTCTCCAACTGTTTTTCCTCTAATCTTTCCTGCCATTTTGCTAACCAAAGCATATAAGCGGTAGAGGAAAGCAGGAGCTCCATTATCGCTCTGCTATCCGCAGGTACCATATGGGAATATTTAAACAGGGCAGAGACCTGATTTCTCACCAACTTATTGTCGTGCCCATACTGCATTTCTGTTTTTTGTATGCCTTGAACAAATTTCCAATCAAGAGGTTCCCACCTGGGGCCCTGGGCTCCCGTTACTACAGGAGCTGCTAGTGGTGTTAATACAAATTCTCCTTGTAACTGAGCATTCTCTGAGCCCTTTATACCGTGCTCCCGCATTAAATGTTGGATTAACAGGTGGCATTTCCTCATCATTACTTCCACCTGCAGTGGAAGTGGCTGGGAGCTCCGGCAACAATCCTTCTTCAGCTGGGTCACTTCCTCCAGCTGCTTTCTTTTGAATCTTAGGAGCATCTTTTCGTGCCTCCCACTGCTCTAATTGTTTGTCTACATTTTCCAACCCTTCGACTATAGCCCTATGGGCAGCCTTATAGGCTGCCTTCACATCTCTGGCCTTGGACCCACCGTCTAATCGCCGCATTTGTTCTAATAATTCTGTCATTTTCTCTGCCTGTCCCCGAAGTTCTTGTCGCATGTTTTGAACCACGGCATTATCATCGTCCGATCCATCTGGGATCGGTACTTTAACTGGGTCCACTTCCATTTCGGGCGCTGTGGGGGTTGGTCGCTTTTCCCCCTCCCATTCGGGCGCTGTGGGAGGTGGTCGCTTTTCCCATTCAGGTGCTGTGGGGGGTGGTCGCTCCTCCCCCTCCCACGGGGGGAGATACTCATCCACTCCCCCCCATACTTCTTGTTCGGCCAAAGTTACCGGACATGCCTGTTTAGGTGAGGTTACCTTTTTCTTATTATCTATTTTCTTACACTGAATTGGCTCAGTATTGTTGGTACATTCAGAACTTTCAGACCCGTTTTCCTTTTCTTCTCCATGGAGCGCTTCCCAAAAGGCGATAGCGACTAACCGCTCAAACATAGGCCATATGAGACGATATATCTTTGTGAGGCGCCACGCTTCCTCCGAGCCTAATTGTACACCGTCCCATAGTTCTTTTCCTACTCGCTCCCATGATTCAAATTTACATGCCTGGGAGGCTTCTTCTATGATTTTTCTCTTCTTACAAAATAGCAACAAATCGGTTAACTCGGTTTTCGAGACCTCAATCTTAGTTTTTTGAGCAAGCCTTACGAAGCATTCAACAGTATCATGTTCCATTGCTGTTGCAGCAACTTCCACTCTAGATGCGCCAATTCCCATTCTGACTCACCAGGTCGTGGTCACAATCCGCTTTTCTCCAGCAAGATCCCTCGCGTTCTCGCACGATCACGTCGGGGTCACCAGATGTCGAGGGTCACTCTTGCGCCAAGTGCTAGGGCCCTCCCCACAAGCCAGAGCAAACAACACCTCCACACAAAGCAAGGTCAACTCCACCCTGCTGTTGTCTGTAGCAGGGCTTTATACCGGTGCAGGTGGGCATGTGCTAAGGAGCAGCACTCATTGGCTACAGGCTCCCAGCTGATTGGTTCTCCTCCAGGTGCTTGGTTGCTAGGCGTCGGTCCAGTTCCCCACAAACTCCATTTTCCTATATATTCTTACTAAGGCCCCAACAATTTGGACACTACATAAAATTTAATTTGAAGATTAATAGCTTTAGTTCAGGCAGAAATGTCATTATCTTACACATACAGGAGTTCACTTCTGTAAACATGGAAGTACCACACTGATGCTGGCAATCTGTTTTTTCTTTAAAAGATTTTACTTTTTTTTTTTCCATCAGCTGTGCTAATGAGATTAGTTAGCACTGTTAATTTTTTTACTAAGCATTGTGGGTATTAATTACACTTTATAAAGAGAGAGCCAAAATCAGCTTATTAGAATGCTCCGTTTTTGCATCATAATTGTTAACAAAACTCTTACCAGGATGGAAAACTTTATGGTGGTGCTTGTATATTTTCTTTGTTGTCAGTGAAGAATCAGTAAGACAGTAGTAATAAGGAAGTAACCAATGAAAGTCTTGTTATAAAGGAAGAAAATGTGCCCTAAACTATCAACCTTACCTTTTAAGTAAATCCAATGATTGCGGAATATATAGGTTAGGTGCAATTCTTTAGTTGAAATATTCTTGAAACTGTAGTTGGGATTAGGTCCCCAAATTTGCATCAGGATACGAGATCTTCCTCATTTCTTGGGCTGTAGAGAGAGAAAAAAAGACAAAACCCAAAACCCCCCACACAAATTTGGCTTCAAATTTAAGACTCCATGACAAACTTCTGATATTTATCACACTGCTCACCTATACTAATACAAATTTTAAAAAATCTAGTTTTACATTGTTAAAATATTGAATTTAGCTACTTTTAGCTCTTTTTGCAGGTCCCTAAAACTAGCAGAGTGACACAGGCAACTGAAAAAAAGGATATTTTAGGATAGACAAATATTTTAATACCTTTACTGAAAAGTTAAGAATTGCTGCACTATCTGTTCATTCAGAATGTGGTAGCACTGCAAGATGCAAAAATATCACAGCCCATTTCCTCATCTGTCCAACAGATATATGCCCTAAACTCCCTCTTTCACTTACTGCCCCTAGTACATGATAAAAACAGATAGCATTACCCTGGCTATATTTCCATATAAATGGATCTAGAACCATTATTTTTAACATACATGTACATCGTGTCTCCCTTGCCCTTCACGGAGCGTGCAGGGAAGCCTTCCCTGGCGTACGCGCTGTCTGCACTTGCACGTGTTTTCATTTTAGTCTTTGCTATGTGGTCAAACCCTTAATATGCAGTTCTGAAACTTCCTATAAAGTTAAAAGTTCTTAACAATCCTGTCAAGGAGACAGTAAGCAGGTAATGAGACATGAGGAGCTGCACTAAGAGAGAGAGATTTTAACCAAGTGGAATTTTCTGAGAAAGCTCTGTTCCAGGGCAGGGTTTGGAGAAGATGAATTCTGCAGACCCAATCCTGTACTTTAGGCCTGAACATCCAGCATTCAGATCCAAGCATTCAACTTATTCCTTTGAAAGACGAATTTGATTCAAATTTCTTCATAGAGTAAAAAGCATTCAAGTGTTTAACAATCTTCAAATCTGGATAAATATTTGACAGTTAAAGAGAATTAAATAAGCATCAAAGGCCATCCTTTGTACATAACATTTTATCCATACTCATTCTTTTTGTTCTCAGAGTACCACATAAGCTAGTGAGGCATGAAAGATTATCAGTCTTGGGATATAATTTCAGGGCAGACATGGATATTTTTCCCCACAAACTACTGCTTCAGGAAGAGGTTGAATTATGTATCTACCAGCATTCACTGTTTCCTGATAGTTATACCATATAGCTCCAAAAATAAACTGTGAGGACTATTAGTCCTATTAGCTAAAGGCAATTTGTATTTTTCTAGACACTTCAAGAACTTTATTTCAGTAGGTACATAATTCTATTTTTACCTATAACTCAGACATACATAAGAAAATGCCAATGCCTATGCATTAGTGTCCTGTGCTATTTTAGTCTCAGGAAGGAAACTGAATTGAATACAGCACCATATTAAGCACGAGGTGTTTTAACTGATGCATGACAATGTCTACACAATTAGAGAAGAATATGCAGGGCAATAGGAACTGAACAAAAGCAGAGCTGGGAAAACATAGTAAAACAAATAGTTTTTATGTTCTTCATAACTGGGGAAAAAAAAAAGCTTGCTTTGTTACACAGCATCAGTGCTAAGATGAAGCAGATTAGTGCTCACAATTCTAACATAGATAATTTTGTCAAGGTCATTAGATGTTCAATAGTGTTTAGTAAAGCTGTAAAAGAATTGCACCTGAATGCCTCTGTAATGGTTTGTATACCAGGAAATGGGAAATGTCGTGCAGATTGGTTACAGATTATTTTAGGAGATTAGTTACAGTGCTTGCAGATGCATTTGCTAGGGGTAACACTAGGCAGACAACAGGTTCAGAATGATCTGTTATAAATTCTAATTTTTCACCAAGCACAGGCCTATCAATTTGTGTCTAATTATATTTTTCCATGTGAGATATAAAATACCTCAGGGTTTCTATAATAAAGGCTCATTAATGTGGATGAGAAATAATTCTGAAACTCTTTCTGCCAGGGCTAATGTTAATACAGATTCTAATTGCTCTTACAGGATATTAAAACAGATTTAAAAAAAAAATCAGTTTTAATCTAATCATTTAGTGGAGCCATTTTGTAACCCTGTATTTCAAGTACTGCATTTTATGCTGCTATGTAGTTTCATCTTTACCAGCCATGTTAAACCACAAAATAAGAGATGAATGCATGAAGGCAATATTATCAAAAAGGCAATATTGTTGAAGATACATGGGAATCATCTCCCTTCTGCACCTTTAAACTATCTCCTTTCCATTTGCATATTCCAAAATGTGCTTATTAAAAAAAAAGTATTGTAAATAAAAGTAATTAGTACATTACAATTTTAGAAATTTTCTCCAAGCAAGACACAAACAAACAAACAGCAACAACAACAAAATACACACACAAAGCCCCAATATCCCTCTGAACATATTTACCCTAAGAAATAAAATTGCTATCCTACAGGACACAGCTCTTCTGGAACTAGTCTGCTCGGGTCACTACCATTCCATTCATATTACTTGACTTTCAGGGCAGGTAACTTACCATTTCTGTACCTCAGTTCTCCATGTTTTATGGATGAAGTTAAAGAAGATACGCATATTTTTACCCACAGCAAAAAGTGAATTCTTTGTTGTTAAACTAAAAATACTCCTGTATTTCAATAGCCTTTTGAAAATAGCACTCAAGTAAATATCCTGTACTGAAAAAGAAAAACATCCATGGACTTTGTGGTGATGGAAAAGACACTTTTATGCACAGCTTGTCAAACTGCGAAGTATCACTCGCCTCAGGGCTGCTATGATTTCGATAGATGACAGGTGCATTTGTCACAGGATGCATACTATATAGCCATCTAGATAAATAAAATATATGATGGGCAAAAGGGCCTTCATGTTTTAGGTTTTGTCAGGAGAAGAAGTGGGGGCAAGACAAAAATGAGAGGTTCTCACTTGGTATTCTAAAACACTAGCAGATTGAAAATATAAAGCTGATTTGAAGAAGCATTTCTTGTGATAGAACTGACAGTTTCTTTATAAAAGGGAGCTGAGCTAACAATAAACTGATAAATAGATTCATAAAACCAGTATGTGTCAGTAAAGTGAGAAAAGGTCTTACAAATAGACTGAAGTTTTGATACAAAGGCTAAGAAGTAGAATCAGGGAAATACAAGAGTCTTTGTATCATGAGCACAAATATCCCAAGAAGCAGTTCAACCTAAAATGTTGTGATCACAAAATCTTCCTCGAAATTCCTTCCTCTCTTGATACCGAAATGCAAATATTTCTAAAATATTTCTAAAAGTTCTTGGTAATTTGTCACAGAGTCTAACAAATTATAATAGAAGCACACAAATCCAACTACGAATGTGAGGAGTGTGTGTTCAGCATTGACTAGATAGCTTAGGATAAACAAAAGTTTGGAAGAACAAAACTTGCTGATTATTTCACAAACCAGAATTAACAAATCAATAGCCTAGCAATCAATGCCTATATAGGGAAATAAAGTTCAAGAGATGACCTTTGGGAGATGACTCTTTCAATGATATCAAACTGGTTCCACTTAAGAATCCCCAAATTTGATTTATCCCATTACGTGAAGTAGCAAGACAGTATTAGGGAGTTTTTCCTCTTCAAGGCATTTGTCTCAATACTCCTAGACAACTAGTTGCTACTGATGAACGTCAGTGCCTTAATTACCAGCTAAATTCACTTTGTCATTCTAATGCCATTTAGTTGTACCCACCACTAGTTTTTCAGGTTTCAGTTTAGAAACAAATAGTAACCAAAAACTGGGTGACCAGACAAATAGAGATGACCCCAATGGGGAGGTTACAGGCCAAGTGTAAGACCTAGAAGACTTCTGAGGCAAAATATTCCTGGTAACGTGAGCACTCCGAGTTGAAACTTTCCTACCCCTAGGTACCAAGTGCCTTCCTTACTGGCCAAGTTGCTTCACTGTTAAAGATTCATCATGTTTATATCTTTACCATAGATTTCTAATTAATAATCTTTGAGACCTCAAGCATGATAAAGAAGGATTTATATCAACATTCACTTGAAAGCAATGCATTCTTTAAAATTATTTAAATAATTTACGTTTGGTTTTCATTATGAGGAATAAGTATCTATTTGTGGATGCAGCATTTCTTCCCTCATCTGTTCAGTGTAAATATTTTATAAACTTTATGTTAAGATTATTTACATAAATTCAAAGCCTCGTGTGACTACACTTCCGTTCCTTTCGCTAAGCGTGCAGCGGTACATTTTGCAGCCAGAAGGGCACACGCAGGCTTCTTCCAGCACTTCATGTTCTCACTTGGTTTTGCCTTTTCTCTCCTCCATTTTACATCTCTGCTCCCAGAAGCCTCATCCTCAGACACTGCCCCACAGTGCTCTATTGCCTGGGAAGCTTTTGCTTTCTTTTTTCCCTAGTGTTTCCCAAGGACGCTTGGCGTGTTCAGCAGATTGTCCTTCTAATTCTTTCAGCCACCACATCACCATGCCAGACCGCTAAAGGCCCATCTATGCAGAATTCAGAGGCCAAATCGCAACTACTTTAGCCAAGGCTGAGGCTTTCCAGGGGCTAATAGTTAGACCTGAGTTTCAGTTCATTTTCTTTGCATTAGAGAGAAAACAAACAAAACCAGACAGGAGTCTGTTAGTTTGATTTCTCTTTTCTTTTCCAGATTTCAACTTCCTTCTCAGCCTTTCCCTTCGCATCTTCCTTGGAAATAAGGAAATGTTTTATCACATTCTTCCACAGAAGTACTTCCAGCTGAAGTGGTCCTATTTTAATACCTAAAGTTTAAAGAGAGTTAGACAATCAACACCAGTGTATAGCCGAGAATATTGGACAACCTTACCTCAAGTCAGTGCTACAAACATCAAGCACAGAAAATTCCACGGTTGGTGCAGGAACAAGCAGCATGGATCTTAATAAAATCTATTCTTCCTCACAGCCTATTTTAATTTCAATATGCTTACATGTATTTTAATATAATTAACAGATGTAAAAATAAGAACAGCAATTGGTGCACGATTTAAAGCATTTGTTGTAGAACTCCTGACAAGTTCTTTTGTGTAGTGAAACCTCTCACTTATTTCATATAAACCAGAAAGCATGGCTTAGTCAAGCTACAATGATAATTTTGTGTACCTAGGAATATATAAAAGTCGATATAAACAGTAGTTAGCAAAAATAGAAAGAATGAGGCAAATACAAAATGTTACGTTTCTACAGAATAACCTCTGCATTTTCCTAAAAAGTGTTGTTTTGCTACTTGTTCTCAAGTGACAATGCTTATTAATTCTTCTGACCTAAATATACGCAGGATTCTGAAAAGCAAATTATTAATGATTTTTTTCTGACAAGCTAACAAACATGTTAAAAGTGGAAACGTTGTCATTCAGTTGTCCTCTGTCAGTTCCAAATACAAGTTTTGTCTCAATGTGGAGAATAGATCCATGCACTGTATCAATCAACAAACATCCCTGAAGCAGCTATAAAACTGTTAAACATCTCTAATATCCGAGTCCTACACAGAGATACAACCCTGATATTTATATTTAGCTAGCAGCTCTCTGGCTACATAAAGACAGGGCATGTTTAATATCTGCATCCAGACATCTATTTATAGTATCTAAGAGCCGGCTTCATTTCTACACCAGAGGCATCCTGCAATTAAAACCGAGATTATTGTAAAGCAGCAAATTAAGATTTCGAAGTTACTGTTAAAGCTTCCCTCAGCTGAAGACTTTCATGCTGTGTTTCTTTTCCCCTCCTCACAAGAGGGCTGCTCCTACCATCAGGTATTGACCGCAGCCAGGTGGTTTCCTCCAAAGGGCAATCACGTCTCACCCACCAACACACGTGGGTCTCCTCGGCAGCACAGCAGGTACTAGCAGTGCCTGCACTTGTGATCTTCTTCCTGAACACACACAGCTACCAGGGCACTCGCTCAGTTCCTCTGCAAAACTTTCAGACTTATTTTGACTGCTCATCATCTTCCTGTCATTTGTTAAGTCCTACATTTTGCTCTGATTCACACTGAATCTAGATTTATTCTAAATAATGTGAACTGCTCCATGCATAAAGATGAGAGGATGGTTAAGGCCTGCAACTGTGGTCAGCTTGGAAATACTTTTCATTCTCTTATGATCACAAAATATGCCGAAATAGATCTTTACTTGAAGTAAGCAAATAGAAAAAAAAATCTGAAAATTCTGCTTGTTCAGGAATGCATTCTGATCCTGCAGTTTCCACAGACAAATATCTAAATAAGCTACATAACCCAGATGAACATTTAGAAATCAGGGTACACTTGGTTTATTTTGTTGAAACAAAAGACTTCAGAAAAGGAATGAAAATTATTATAGGACATATGGTAGGTACATATCATTTCTGCTTCCCTAAAACTTGGAGTCATAAGGACATGCCTGTTAATAATATGAATTTTGGTTAGCAATTAAATTGAAAACTTGAAGGACACAGTAAATCACTTATATTTTCTTAATTCTCTGTGATGGATTCAGGTCATGTTTTCTGTTATATCACATCTGATTGCCAAATTGTCAGCTCTAATGCAAATCGCAGTTTTAATCTTCCCCGAAGCTCAATTACAAAATTACTTTTTCTTCAAGTTCCTAGATTTTAGAATTATCTTTTCATTGTAAATTGGAAGCTGACATTCAAAACTTGCTTTCTCTTTTGTACAACTAGTTGTGCACTAACAGTCCTGCCCGTGTCCATAGTCTACAAGTGCAAGACTACATAGAAAGTTAAAGTGAATGTTAGAAAAACTCTAGTAATCCTTCGGAAACTGATCTCACTGAAGCATTCAATCTACAGCTAAAAGACCAGTGTTACACATTTGTTTGCAGATACGGTCTTAATTATTTGCCATAATAATCAAGCATCTCCATTCTCTAACCAGACCCAAGCAGAACTTAGGGAGTTTCCTCCAGGTTAAACACCTTTGCCTGCTATAGTTTTCCTGTACAGTTTGTTGACTAAGCAAGTCTGTTAAATCTAAACTCAGAAATATTGTATTACAATACACATAATAAAATAGAAATTAACATTTCTATGATGTACTGTAGATACTGAAGAAGAAGGCAATGGCCAGCTGTTGATGACCAATTCAAAAGGCTGTGAATTACTGTACTTTTAAGTAACGGCATCCCTGCTGGAGCAGGGGGGTTGGACTAGATGATCTCTTACAGGTCCCTTCCAACCTCAACCATTCTGTGATGCTGTGATTTCCATTTATACCTGGGACCATTCCCAAGTTGTCCAGAGCTTGAGTTGAAAGTGACAACCTTTTTCCTGAAGAATGAACCCATCAAAAGCACAAAATGGGCTTCTAAATACTCAAACCAGTCTAATCCAAAGCACAAATAGAACAAATGGGCTTCATGGATAGACACTTATTCTCTCTGGAAAGACAAACATCAGACCCTCCAGCCACTCTCCCTTTTGCCCTCTCATCCTTTTAGATGGTAAACAGTAGGATTGCCATGAAACTCAAAGCTCCGAGCGGCTCCTTTGACCGTGTTTATTTTCTGTGTCCCCATGGAAGCAGGTTGTGCCAGGGGACAGCCCAGGCCCACGCATCAGCTTGCCCATGGCTGCTCTCCCTGCAGACGGGACCCCGGGAGATGGTCTTTGCCCCTCAGGGTGGTCATCACCACCTGCTCCTGGACAACACAGTGTCTGCACAGGGGTAAAGCAGAGCCACAGACATGCACAGACTGAATGAAAAACACCCCAGCCCAAATTTCTCGTGCTTCAAATGTGCATGAATAATTCACACCACTTTCCACTCCTCCGGCAAGCCAGCCCATCACAGAGCTTGACAAGGGTGCAAAGGAGTCACAAAA
This sequence comes from Tinamus guttatus, assembly GCF_059628265.1. NCBI lineage: Eukaryota > Metazoa > Chordata > Aves > Tinamiformes > Tinamidae > Tinamus > Tinamus guttatus. The sequence goes on along the minus strand of NW_028288821.1, from coordinate 12,092,724 downwards.
ACCTAAATGGAAATTCCTCTCTAGTGCTACTTCAGATACAGTTAGTAGGTGGTCTTCTTCACATAGCCAACATATTAAAAAAAAAAGCCAGCCAAGAAACATTTCATATATATATGCCACTGTCAAGCCAATACGGTGGAATAGGTTTCACTGTGTTTTGCAAACCCTGTACTTTCTTACAGATCCTCACTGGATTTGCACACTCTGATGTACCACGTAGTGGGAATTCTGTTTCTACACTATCGATGACCACATCAAAAATGCTAGTAACATGAAGCATTCATAGCATTATGAAACAGTAAACTAATTCATATCGAGACTGACAGGCTATTTTAAAGTTATATTGCTATTGAATACTTTGGGTTTTTTTGGCTTTACATCTATACCAGAGAAGAGTTATCTGTTAAAGAAATTGATGTATGTTTCCAAAATCTTCCAAAATAGCAGAAAGGAATTAATCACATTTTTGCCTCTCAGTTGTTATAACAAGGATGAATGATACACTACTTGAGAAATGTTGCTGAATCATCCAATAAATTGTTTGCTCTACAGCAGGCCTGATCTGCAGATATGCTGACCTTCAGGGTGTTCCTGACAGGCTCAGTTATCAAGCTGGAGTTTTCTGGCGCAAATTCTACTCTTCCAAACCTTACTCATTTGTAAGAGGAGTTGCCAGTTATTGTGCCTGCTGTTAAGCATTCTGCCATTTTTTTTTTCTTTATTTAACTATCAGAAGGTTAGAGGGACTCAATGCATCTAGAGCAAGTAACCCATTCTCAATATCAACACATTAATAACTTCATTTAAAATAAGAACAAACTGTGTTCAGCATTCTGAATTATTATGCAGGAGATGGAGTAGAACAACTCTCCATCTTCTACATAACTGACTAAAGAAGTAACTAAAAATAGAAGTTTTTTTAAAGCATTTCACATCCAACATGCAATTTTTCCTCTGGAGACATTTAACTGCATCTTGTCACTGTCAGGAATATAACTTCAGAAAGGATGACTGTCACCCCAGGCCAGGGGTCCACAGAAAGGCTCAAACAAGTGACCATGCAACTACTCTATTCAGCTTGGTTCTGCAGTTACTGAGGAGGCTGGCACTTGCTGTGCTGAGAGCTGAAACATTCATTTAATTCTTAAGCACATCAACAACTCTATTACATTCAGCGAAATCACTCATGTTCTTGGCTTTAGATGCACACTCCACAACTATAGTCCCTGGTTCCTCATGGAGAAGCGTTGATGGTAAACAGCAGTGGGGTGCATTACAGCCTGAAGGCTGAGCAATCTCAAACTCATCCGGTCCCATTTATTAGGCAAGCCAGGCATGGCTATTCCAGTATTATTTCTCTCAAGGGAACGGATAAAGAGCTGAATATGTAATAACATCCTACAGCTTGAAAGAACTTAGACATTTTAATTTTATCTGCAGTAGTGTTTCTGACATATCTGTAATTACCGTAAGCTGGTCTTTAGTTTTAATTTCTACTGGTGCGGGATTCAGACACTGTAATGCAAGACAGACATTGCTTCCAGGAAAGCCCCAACCCGACGTACGATGTTTTAATTCCGTACATCTCCCAGTGGAAGAGTTCTTCCTGCTTTGGTGAGGAAGCCAGGATCTGTGGGGAAATTATTTCATGCACAAGAGCTCTGAGCAAGCCAAAAGGGATGAACAGCAAAGTGCAGCAGAGCAAAGGTGCCAGCTAGAAAGTTTGCTGCCTTCGCTGTGTAAGCACAAGCAGCAGCACACGAGAAGATGAACTTGGGATTCAGAGGTTTGACTATGCAGAAAAGCCAGGAAAATACTGAAATAACATTAAGTAATCACAGATTTTCTTCACTGCAGGAAATTTCTTATGAACATACTACCTTAACTTAGAAAATGGTATTAACTGAATGTTTATAAGAGATACCATATGTGAATAGACAATTATGTGTGCAAGTTTAAGAAGCATGTTTTACTAATCATACCTTACTAAATTTATACAAACTCTTAAAAGCCTGACACTCTGCCTATCAAGCTTACAGCTTAGCATTACTTAGCATTAATGCTGGTGTGTGTGTGTGTGCATATAAAAGAATGGATGGGTATTTATCTCTTGACATCAGAGAACCAAGAGTCCTTAGTTTGCAAAGCAATCTTCTCCATCATTGTAATCAATATCTTTTACTACATAAATATTAAAATCCAGTTAAATTAGAAGAGCAAAAGCATATACAAACACACAAAAATTTAAGGATTCATTTAGGTGAAATGGTCAGTTGAGCTTTTTTTTGCATGCAAGAGTGTCATCTTTATGCAAAGAATAAAGTTCTTATTATTAGATGTGATAAATCTCACTACAATTTAGAAGATATACTAATCGCCATCAATTACAAACTCCAGAATTTTTCCTGAAGAAATTATGGAATGCAATATTCTTCACTTCATTTGGAAAAACAGATATCAGTTTCTGAAATTTACTCATATGAATATGCCTAAATAATTTTAGTACAATGTGGAATACTGCTGCTGACCGTCTCATGTACACAGCTTTTTGAACTTCACTCTTGCTACTATTATTTTGGAGTAGAAAGAACTCTGTTTTCATTTCCAGTCCAGAACTATACAGCTTCTCAATATGCTATTTTATCTATAAACAAATCTTTATGATGAGAACAGCAATCATTCTGCCTAGGACAAAATTAATACCCACAGCTTGAAATCACTTCAAGATTTCAGGTGATTTTTTTTTACATGCAATGCTAGTTTTTTTAAACAAAGAAATCAATCTTTTTTATTTTCAATAGGTCCCAGATATGATTTTTAAGATAGAATTTTTTGTTGTTGTTCAGGACAAATTCTTTTCTATGTTAACAATGCTAATATATTAATAATAAATACTGTGGGGCATGAGTTATTTTCAAAAAACAGCAGGATATAGTTCCTTTTTCTGCTTTCTTGAACAGTTAAATTGATGAAACAGAAAACTACTCTAATGGGAGACATTGCTGCTTCAAGAGAACAGGCAATCCTTTTGCTTTGCCTCAAAAATAGTTGAAGGTAACTACACAGAGCCTTTTCAAAGGAGCTATTCTCTTCTGAGAATTTCTCCCTTAACCTGGGAAAAACCCCAAGACACTTTTTAAGTGTAGCTGCTTTAACATTGACTGAACATATATATACCTGGCTTCAGACCTCATCTCACTGCCTTTAATACAATGCAATCTGAATTATTTTAGTAAGATTGTATCAATCAAAAATATAAATTGTCAGTGGAAACTGAAGATCATATAAATGAGATGTTTTTTAAAAAAACCTAAAAACAAATAAAAAACCACTTAAATGCAGCTGTCATATTGATGCGTAGGGGATTATTGTCTTGTTGGACTGGAGATTGCATTTGTTCTCTGCCGTGACCATTTTACCTCTATTATGTTGCTGAATAAATTCACCTAACAGTTCAAACCCTATTTTAGGCAAACACTCTCCTCAAAGTAAATTATATCCTCTCATTTCTGGTACGTACGTTAATATACTTTATTTAAAAGTTTCTGTTTTGAAGGGGAATAATTTTATGCATTTTGTTCTAACTAAAATTCACTTTACTAAATTTCCATAATGGTCTGAAAAACAATCAATATAACATTTCCTCAAGGAAAACAAACTTTTCAATCTTGATGTTCTAGGGAAACAGAAACTTGTACACTCACTTATAGACATTTATTTTCTTTAGTAAAGACCACGAAAATATCATTAAGCTGCTCAGAAAAGGAAGTGGTATGATATAAGGACTTAATTTTGTTCAAATATGTTGCTATATTGACATGTAATTCGCTATTACTGAAATACTTCTGCAAGTGATGTTAACTTTAAAGATGAAATGTGGAAAATTACTTACAATTAGGTTCATTTTTGTCTGTGCAGTCCCAGAGGGTTTGTCTACAAACGATAATACATCTAGCTGAAATACTTTGCACAATGACAAGCATAGGTAAGATCATTTTACTGACAATTATTTGTTTTTCAACACATGGTCGATTGCAATGATATCCTAGGCCTATTACTGTTTTATTCAGGTAATTGTTAGCTCAAGATGCAAATAAACTTTTGTAATGGGAAACAACAGATTCTCAATAAATGTGAAGATAATCTGCTACGAGAGAAAAATTTGTGATAAAACTGTAGCAACAAACATAGTATTTTTAGAAGGCTACCTCAGCTGAGCATATGCACACTTGCAGTTATACACATTTCTATAGCGGATGACAAATAGCCCATATTCTTTATTTAAAAGGTCATATTGATTTTTGAAACAGTTATAGCTAAGTAGCTACATTAAGAAAGCATGCATCTTAATTACGACTGACTCAAATGTGCAATACTTTTTAATGATGGTAAATAAATCAATCAGCATAAATTAGCAATGACAGAGGCTCAGAACCCAAGATGTTGTACTTGATACTTTCAGTCTGTAAGTGGATAATAGAAAATTGTTAGAATGTAATGTCTGTTAACTGGAAGTTACCTTCCATACGGTTATAATATCTCAATAACATAATCATACTTATTGCTAGGAGGAAATTGCCCCTCTCTTGCTGGGCTTCAGTGAGATTTAGCTTGATGTACTTTTTCTTAATTCAATTCAAGTTAGGATTGATACTTGTCTCTCTGTTTTATTATATGAATAGGACAGAGAATTATTAATTTAAAAAAACAAATTAGGAAAGTATGACTGAAATAGTTACTCTCATGCTAGTAATGACAAAAAAACTAGAAGAATTATCTGAATCAAAGGCAGGAAAAAAGGTATGATCAGATGATATGAAATTGAAGAGAAAAGCTATGATTGGAAGAAAGGTTACGTTAAAACCAGGTTTCAATGAGGTTACCAAGCTTTTGTGAAAATGATTCAGATTTATATAATTAACATTCATACCAGTCATTTATATTGGTAAAACAACTTCTTAGGCAGGTACAGTACCATAAATCAAAAGCCTAGTGAGAGAAAAATTGTTCAGGACTTTCTATATTTGACCAAATACTAGAATCTTTTCCAACTTATCCATTTCATTACTAAAATACAAACTTGATGAGATAAAACTCATGAAGAAGGGCTTTTTTTCCTACAGCAACATCTATCTAGACTGCATGGCAGATGCACAGAGCTGGTTCCGTCTGTGCTTACACAACACAGAACAACTTCCAGTACTTCAGATTATTTCCATAACCAGTTCCCAAACTTTGCAGCATCAGAAGATCTTAAACCAAATTTTCTGAGACAAATACGGTATACTGGGAACCCATGCAGATCTACACCCCTCTAACCTGCTGATTGCCTGCACCATTTAACCTACTCAAGAAAACAGAATTACAGCATAGAAAAAAATGTACAGCTCCTCAAACATTTGTTATTTTTGTCAGGCTCTGCTCTAAGCCAATCAGAATAAACCAATTCAAAAGCTTTGAATAAACAAATATCGAAAGAAAAAGGCAACATTAAGAAAAATTCAGGTGAAATGAACCGAGAGCAGTAGTTTCCTGTATCCTTCACAAGCGCAGCCTCTTTGGCATAGCAGGTTTCTCTGTCAGGAGAGCTACAGCCACCTGCACCTTCATGCTTCCTACACACAGTTTATGCTTCCTACGCACGGCTTTGCAGGCTCTGGCAGCGCGTGCCAGGAGTGCTCGGCACCCGTGCGCCTCTTCAGCTGGGGCACGGCGAGGGCCGTGGCGAACGGCAGCACCGTGGCGGGGCCCTGCCCAGGGAGGAGATCATAGCTGAGCGCAGCCTGAAGCAGCCGGTTTGTGGGCTGGTCTCAGGGGCCAGAAACTGCCCTGACACCTCACAGCCCGCAGCCTCCTAGGCCAGGATGGACGATCCCAGGCTGCCTGAAATGGTGTCAGGGGAACTCCCGGGTGGGGCGGCTTGGGGCCATTACAGCCCCACAGCACCCCCCAGACCCTGGTGTTTGCTACACTAACAACTTATAGACAGCTAACGCAGTCCTCACTTGTCCTTGCAAGTATATTGTCAGGCCAGGCGAGCAAGCTAGCTCGCTCACGAGCAAGGCCTGGCTGTTACCCAGCCCTGGCTGCGCTGCCGGGATGTGCCCTTGCCCTGCACACCCTCCACTCCCAGCTGGCTCTTCTGGCTTGGCAGGCAGCGACAGCCTCCTGCTCCCCACAGCTGGGCCACCCCATGCAGCCAGGAGAAGGGAGGATCCCAGCACCATCCTCAGGGAGCCCAGGCAACGGGGCCTTGTGGCCAGGAGTCTCCCTGACCAGGACTTGGGGGCAGTTCAGGACACACCAACGAGGACATCAAACATTCCATGGGAGCCATGAGCTTCCCAAGTGGCAGCAGGGAGACAGGATTTGGGAGCTTCCCACCATCCTGGCGGTGTGGGCAGCTAAGCCAAGCCTGGAGGGCTGCCTACCTGTCATAAAGAAATAAATGTTTGTTAATACACCTGTAAGATTTACCATAAGGAAATTCTGATTTCAACATATTCACATTGCATGCCATCTATTTTTTTTTCAGAAATAGCTTATATTTGGAAAAAAAATGTATAGGAGAATTTTTTCTTCATCACAAAATTTCTTAGATGGATGGCAGAAGTCAACTGCAAACTGGCAAGACAGTAAATACGTGGCAAGTTGGCCTTAATTATCGATAACTCTGATCTTGGATCCTTTCAGACTTCCTTAAAGGAGCAGGATCAAAGCAAGAAAGAGGTATACAAATTAGAAAGTGGCTACAAATCTGCTTCCATTTCTTCCCATATTTTCAACACTTTGAATTGCCCTTTCCAATGATAAACTCTTCCTGAGCTATATGTGGATAATTCTTTTGAAGCATTTAATGATAATTCTGATTCAAGAAAATAGTCTAGAAAGTGATAATAGGTTCATGACTGTGAAGCAATAGCAGGAACAAATAAAATCAGAAGTCAACACTAAGGCTATGGGGTAAAGAAAAAAATTATGCATGAACTTCCAGTGCTTGGAGTGAACTGCTGCACACCTCACAGTAGTATGAAGCACTAATCCATAAAATAATGATATTATATAACTGGCTGAATATATTAGCAATTGGGAGATTCCTGCAATTATTTTCTAGCCAAGACAAAAATCTCAATGAGGATTTTGTAAGAACAAATGATCTTCCTTAATTTCAATGAAACATAGTGTTATGCTTCAGAACTGTAACATACATGATTTCCTTATGTGAATATTATGAAATGAGTTTGTTGGCAATGTAGATAGAGTAAAAGGGATAACATTTTTCAACCTTGGAATATGTAAAGAGTATTTATCCAGCTGTTTAAATTAAAGGGCCACTCAAACAGAAAATAGAAAGTACTAGAAGTGGTAGAAGAAAGCATCAACTAAACAAGAAAGCTATGAATAGATAAGCTGTACCTTTGTCATCTTATTCGGTTATTTTCTTGTTTGTCTGCATATGAGTGTGATCATGTAGTTTGCTGAACACGATGGGAATTGATTTCCATTACCTTTCTTGCTAAAGAGAAAAAAAAAGAAAAAAAGAAAAGTAAGTTTAATTCTCAAGACTCAGAAATACTAGTACTTGGTCAAGTGATAAAAATTCAAATAATTTTGCTTTCCAAAAATACATGCTTTGTGCTGTAGGCCAGCTAGCCTCTTGTTGGTATGAGCAAAAGCAAGTGACCTAAGACTGAACTCACCTTCAACTCACCTTCAACAAGGCAGAAGGTGTAAAGGAAAGAAATGTGAGTGCAGGAAGGGAGGGGAGAGGTAGAAGAAGATCAATTGCTGAAGCTAGCTGGCTGCAAAGACATAACTGGAAAAAAATGTTGCATGGGATCAGAGGGGAGAGCTGTGGAGCGAAGGCACCTCTGCCCCACAGCTGCTGAGCAGCCCTCTACTGCTTTGCTTGGAACAAATTCAGGTCTTGCAATAGGGCTTTAAACATACCATTTGATCAAAAGCTCCCAAACTCCAAGTCACAGTGCCCTGCAGAATGAAAAGCAAGTGGCAGGTTTTGGTCTTTGCTAGACCCGCACATCCATGTGCTGCCTATTGGCCATGTAACCGGCTGGCGCAAGGAGCTTCTTGCAACAGGACAGGCAGATGGGCACTGCTCTTTCAGCCGTCATGACCACTGCATGTTTTGAAAATTTCATGTGAGGTTTCCTCTACCACTCAATCGTGTACTTATATACTGCAAGATTATAAACAAAATAAGCAGGATTTACCTCGTTTTCTTCTCTTTTCTATCTTTCTTTTTTCTTTTTCTTTTTTTTTTTAAATCTGAGATGAATTGGATGAGGAACGGAAAGCATTTATGATTAGAATCTGAATATCATTTCGTAGCTGAGATGGTGTGATTTCTTCTACTGCTTCCTTCCAGAAACTTCATTCAGATTATGAAGAAATTTGAGTTCATTCTTATTCCTTAAAGTGCCCACGATCAACCAATTTTTGCACAGATTAAAGGTGTTCTTTAATTTTAAAGGTCTTTTCCTGCACCATCTAACATGAGCAATACTAATGATTAAGTACTTTTAAAGGGCTTTAGAAGAAGTAGAATTTGTCTGATCGCTCTCACAACCACAACGGACAATGTCAACCCTGTCTGTTGTTTTAAGATAACCTAACATTCTCCATCTTTAAGACTGTCTTTACAAATTTAAGCAGAGACAAGCAAGTTGTTTACGGTTCCCATCTTCCTGACTCTTTCATTTTTATCAAGACTAATCCTGTCAGACATAAATGTGATTTTGGACTATGATTTACCAAACAATAAAGCATGCAGGAATAGCCTCAGAAAAGAGATAATATGGAAGAGTGTGTTTAACTATGTATTTTGAGTTTTATCTTGTTTGTTACCTTTATGCAATATTCTGTAGATTCCATTAAAAAATCATACAAGCCTGAAAAAACAAGCAGAACCTTTGCATAAATATATACATATAGGCCATTAACAGTATATGTGAAGTGCAAAGTATTTTAAAATATCTAGGCTAGACTTCCAGCCAATAGAAGGGTTAACAAATTACTTTTTATTCCTAAGAAAATTCAAAGAATGCTCACTGCATATTTCAATAATATTATTACTTCATAAGTTAAACAAGAAACTATTGTTCCCCTAACTTTTTTTCCTTATTGATTTCAGAGAAATGAAAGAAGTCATTTTCAAGTGTCTGATATTTGAATACCTTCTTGGTGAGGAATGAATGTGTCCATGCATAGTGATACAAGGCTGCCTTAGCTACAAAATACATTCTCTTATTTCTTTTTAAAAATTACTAGAATCCTGAATACATTCTATTGCATCATAAATATGCATAGACTCACATTTTCTTGCAATTTAGGAATTCTAACCAGTATCTTATTTTCTATAATTAATTTAATACATAACTATATTTTAGATATATAGTCTATTGTGAAACTGTACAAGACTTGAATCCAAGTGGAACAGAGAAGAGAATAAAATACTGAGTTTTAACATAGTTTAAGTAATTATCTAAATCTCTCTCAAGTTATTGGTCCTAGCAAGTCTTGTAGCTGACCACTTGTTAAGTCTGGCAAAGGCAGTAAAAATACATCAACCTGGGAGGACTCAGGCCTTTCAGGATGAACACTAAACTCTAATACCACCTAGAAGCCATTTTGTGGGGGAAAAGGAATGTTCTTCTCAAATATTCCTATTTACAGTTGACCAACACATTAGTGCCTTCTGCATCAGCACCTGGGCCAGGGGAGCAACCTGCCTTGATACTGATTTGTCAAGATATGAAGCCAAGTATCTGTTCACCAGCCATAACATAGCTTCTACTGTTTAGCATCTCTCAAGAACACAGGATTTTTCTTAAACTGCCCATACATTTAATTGACTTACTACTCTGCTGTCCACAACCAAAACAGCAAGAGCGAATAAACACCCTGCAAAGCACCTTGGTGTACATTAGAGCTACACTGCACCTACCGGCACTGACGTGGGGCAGGGAAGAACTGCACGCTATAGATGGCAGTGCTAGCAAACAAAAGAAACCCTGTGCCACATCCTCTGCACCCACCTAGAAACATCTCTGATTGTCAATAAATTAACAACAACAAAAAAAAAAAGCCACAAGATGGAGGGGAAAAAAAAAAAAAAAAAAAGAAGACACAAAAGACACTGAGATACTGGTCCGATTGCCTCAGCCAGCAGCACTTTTCAGATGCATTTCAGTCAATTTAATTGTTATCAGGAGTGTTTCAAAGGTTCCTGTAAAGTACTGCTGCCGAGTACTACTGCTCCTTCTACAAGGAGGATTCACTGGTTTTCATCAATCTAACACGTCTGTCTACTAATTATTAGAAAACATCGAGACACATTTCTGAGTTGATCTAGAGAGATTTTAAATGCACTGTCCTTTAAAGATGAGTTCCTGTTAGAATACTTCTTAATATTTCAGTGCCTTAGCTAAAAGATTATGTATCTGAGCAGCTGAGGAGAAAAAAAATAGCATAATTTGATGGATTTACCTTTTAGTCAGCTGAATATCATATTTTAATAGAAAAATCTCTTTAATGTTGCTGGCATTCAATGTATTCCGCATATTTGAAAGACTCCCCTGTGGACAGACAAGTAAGAATGAATGTATCTGGTATGAGAAGCCATGTTGGATAAGGTTGAATTTTTTGAGGGGTCATATCATTTGAATAAGGTTTTAAGCATCTCCAAACATATATTTTTTAGAGTCATACAGTAATCTTTAATACCATTTAAAGTGACTTAATGAAGATTATAGTAGGCAAAAGTATCTGACACTTGGGGATATGGTGCTAGTAAGGTTTAGGAGGTATTTTTACGCATATTTCCTAAGCCCCCTAAGTAAGTTTTGGACTTCAAGCATTGTTTTTGGACATGAAAGAGTTTGAAAATCCTATTAAGCTTTTTGTGGAAATGGTCTAGAAGGACTGCTGCTAGAGTATAACGTATTTTGCATTAGCACTTATCACAGTAAAATCCTAACTTGTGAAGCCAAGGGAGTTCCTGAAAACACTTCTGCAAAATTATTCTTCTTTGCTTAGAGTGTTTTCAGTTGAATGTATTACCTTATTGTCAAAATATAATAGAGTGCATGACATCTGTCTATCTCCTTTTCTTAACACAATCCTGTGCAGATATGACAACAACACATTTACTTTTCTCAGGGTTGTTCTACAATCACTCTGAATCATATAGTTTTTTTTTCTCTGTCTTTTTACTTCTCCTTTTTAGACTAAATTTGGCCTTTGAGAAAATTAAAGTTGTTGTTCTCAATTTCTGAAAGAGACATTACTATAAGAAGTGACAGATTTAGAGACTATTTTCAACAGCTCTCTTAACTAACCTGTGATTTCATTCCACAATACCCATTTAACAAAGCCAGTCTGAAGTCCATGCCTATTTAGCAATGCAGAGAAGATGGCTTTTTTTTTTTTTTTTAAATGATTTCCAGGTTTCAGTCCCACTAGCAATGGAAGACCTAGATCTGTTTATAAATTGTCCCATAAGAGATGCTCAACCACATTTAATTCAAAACTCAGACATCACTGAACCCCAAATTTGGAATTTTAAGGCATCCCAAGCACTTCACGTTGGTCCCAAAAACCCATGGAGACAGTCAAGGGTCCAGCACTGCAGCCTCCTGCAGGCTTCTCATGCAACACAAGGTTGGGTGCTGGGAGAGCAGGGGTCCTGCATGGGGCCAGCTGGAAAACAGAGATGTGGCATCACCATTCCTGGGTGCCGCTTCAGTTTTAAGTGAATTAGATTACTTCAGTTTGGACAGAAGGAAAAAAGACATAAAAGGCCACTGGAAAAAATGAGTAATGTTTAGAAAGATTAACTGTACCTGTCTGCAGAAGAATGATACAAAGAAGCTCTATTTATCCTTTCTGAAAAGTTAGCTACAAATGAAAACTGTCACATGATTTCATCTTAATTTCATGCTTCTATTTTTTCCTCCAGACAAGCAATGAAGTTTTATCAGTGCCAGCAATAACTTATTTCAAATTCATACATTGTAGAAGAAGTATCTTGAAATGTAAATGTTAAAAGCAGATTAGAATGAAAAAGATTTAATATCAAATTTGGAGAGCAAAACGCATCTGGAAAGTAAGATCTTGGGAAAAAAAAACAACCTTACAAACTTATGTAGGATAAGCAAAGTGTAATTAAGATTCTGGCATACTAGTGCAGCGCTCTGAATTTAGCTAACACATACTTGGTGGTTTTTGGTGTCTCAAAGAGTTTAGAAGACATCTCCTAAGTATAAGCAATCATGAAGGTAGGCTGGAGAGGCTGTGGAGACCATATGCATGCTATAGAATCTAGTGATTTCCATCACTACTGACTTGGAATAACTGCATTTAAATATCATTAGATTTCCGTTATTAATCTGTTAACACCTGCTGCTTGTAATGCTTGCCCTGGAAAGCAAGCATTTCCCCAAAATGGCACATCTCTAAAGATCTTGAAAAATATTACATTTACTTATATGAAAGAAATCAGAGTAAGAGTCTTAAATAAAGCATTGTCCTTTATCACAATCAAGCTGCATGGTTGAAAATCATGTCCTAGGCTGTATTTCTAAAAATTCCTTTCAAATTACTGAAATCAGAGGAAACACTATTTCTAAGCAGCAAATCTTCTGTTTGAAGCAAACAAAGCATATAATAATAAAACCTAAGATTAGATAAAAGATTAAAGAACTTAATTGGTATTTTCACATAAATAGATATGATTAAATTAGACTTTATTGTATAGGCTGATTTCTGTGAATGCAGGAAAAGACTGAAGCTGACGGGAAGATGAACGTACTCATCTTGCTGTCTTGAGATTGGTCATTTGACTCCGCACGTGGATATAAAGGTATATACAGACGTCCAGCATGAAAACCAGGCATTGGAAAAAGCCTTTCACAGCCTCCTCCCCTTCTCAGTGTGACCTACAGCTGCTGCGCAGCCGTGGGGTGGATTTTAATTTCTCAGCAGTTGATTTTAGTATCTTTGGGTCAAACACAGTTTGGACGTAGCACTGGCAGGGCCTTTGCTTCCTTACCCTCAGCAAGGCCCATGCGGGCTGTCTACCTTTCCTCCTCTCCCCGACACGAGCACCGTTAAGACGCCCCTCTCCTCAGCCCCCCTCTGTGGACACAGTCACCACCTGAGCTGCCCCTGTCCTCGGTGTGCATCGAGGTGACTAGTGCTGTTCCTCACCATAACGGAGAGGCCCCAGACCCAACACAGGCCTAGCGCTGCTCCGCTTCCTTGCTGCTCGGGTGTCGGAATGTGCTGCCATGTGGGACATCATTCACTTGGCTACACAATGTACGGAAGGATCCATCCGTGGCTTTTTCTGGCAAAATACTCTGAAGTGTTACTTAGCTTTAAAGAAAAGGCCTGCAACCCTAGACATTTACATCGGTGAAAACCAAACCAAAGCCCCATGACTTACATATTCTGTGATGAATTACTGCAGAAAGAAATAATTAATGGAACATCTGCCTGCCAGGAAGATGGAGTGCAAGTAACTGCTGTGTTACAGTCACTGGGCCAGGTTCTCCCATTATTTTTGGCAACAAACAGAGACCAGAAGGTAGCTAGGTCAACCCAGCCAGTAATTTCTTTGTTACGGTGTAGCTGTCACCTGGCAAACCTCACTCAAGTAATAAACTCTCTCTGCCTACACCTGGCCTCCAGCACACTCAATGCTCTGGAGAATCCTTCTAAATTACTAAATTATTTAAACACCCAGGTCTCTTGTGTTACTAGGGGTTTAGAAAGACTAAGCCATCAGTGAAAATGGTGCTGTTTACTCTCAACTGATAATTCTGATGTCAAGCGTGAATGACTACTTTTATACATATGATATAGTAGCTTTAGGAGAACTCTTTGCAAAAGTAAAGTGAACATTAGGCCTGAAAATAATTAGCTTCAAATTACATTTTTTTTTAATTGAGTATTTTGATTTCTTTTATTCTAGTTGAGTATGTCCTTGTTTTTATTCTACTTCATCTTTGCATTTGCTTTGAGATGAATGTCAAGTGTCATTTTTACTTTGGCAAGAAGTCTTTTGAATATCAAGATAAAAGAAAATGTTTGTTCTGAATAAATTGTTATTTTTTATTTTACAAATGAAGCGAGTGGAAAACTTCTACTAATGATATGCTTCTCGTTAGCAAATGGATCCCTTTACTGTGGAAATCAAATAATCCTTTTCTTCAAGTTAGTCTTCACCCATTTTTATAATTAGCATCAGTGTCTCCATTTTTTTCCCTCCTCCTCTGAAGTACAACTTGAAATATATGACTTAGTGAGAGCGTTCCGATAGTTTTCATGTAAGAAAACTGATGCAGAGCACTCTTAGTAGGGCAACTAAGTTTCTTCCAACCACATTTCTGCAGTCCCCAACCAGACGCAAGATCACAGCAGGCTTTTTCCCCAACTTCTCAATTTATCAGTAGTTAAAAAGTGATACTGCAGAATGAGAAACAATATCCTGCAAATGCTGCTTTGGTACAGGATGCGCGATCAACTCCACCGCCACAGGGGAAAAATCATTTAAAGCAGTGATTGAGGGTGGTCAGCATTAGCCGCTGATTTGCATCCTGTGTTATTTTAAAGTAATTCAGTGTCGATTTGGTATAAACATTGCTCAGTCCTTAGAAACAAGCTCTCCCTGGCACCCTTGAGGACTCTGCCTGAAGGTGACAGAGGTGGAAGCGTGTGCAAGTTCGTAGTTTGGCCAATTTTGTTTAAACCAACAAGAAAGAGTTTCTCTGTGAGAACCTGCAGTGACAGAGAAATGTTTTGCAAATATGAACTAAAAAAACTGTGCCTATAAAAACTGAAATGGACCTGGAAATCAATAGGCACCTATGAACATGGAATCTCTCAGTGCCATTTCCTTGGGATTGTGCGGAATAACCAGTGGGGAATGACACCCTCCGTTCTGCTGCGGAGCCCCTTTAACCAGTCTCATGGACCTACATTGGAGGAACTGGGATTTTAAAACACTGTATTTTTAAACATAAGAGGCTCAGTATCTCCACTGATATCTCAGGCCAAATCCCCTCTTAGAATCAATTGGAACAAACTTGTACTGTAAGATGAAAGAAATAAGGGCATTAAAATTAACTACACATAAAACACTTTAAACTCAAAAGAGTACACATTTTTCCTTATTTGTTCTTCTAACCAGTTTACACAGTCCATAGTTTCTTTATAAGACGTGGCATACCATTTACACTCACCTTAAAAGCAGTTTTTGAGCCGAGAAGGCTGCCCTGCCTCCCTCAGATGCCTGTCTCTGAAACCTTGAAGCTCTCAGACTAGCAATCAGCAACTCACGTTAAATCAAGCGCATCTGGCTTCACAAAACACCTTGAATGTAATTATTGTCTTTTTGTGTAGCTGAGGTGAATCTTTTTGAGTGGAGATAGCTTTCTGCTGTAAGCTTCCACACCAGACAATAAATATTCTGCATATAGGTTAATTGTTCACTCATTTAAAACATTCTCCTTTATCACTAAAGCATTATTTCTAAGGTGAAGGTAGTATATTTAGTTGATACTAAGCTTAAGAAAGACTGGGTTTATGGCAGCTGAAATCCATGAAATATTCTGTTTTGACACTTGCAATGAAATGGAGAAACCAGGTTATGACTAAGGCCAGTGCTCATTCCACTGACTTTGATTTGACGTGGGACTGAAGCATACCTGGCTGCAAATTTCTTCACACTCGGGGGGAGTGAATTTATTTTGCTTGCTGTTCAGTTATTATTATAAATCCTAAAGTTGATGACTTTTTTTTGCTTCTGAATCTTTCACAATGGGAATGGGATGAAACCCGGGAGAATTTAGACCTTAATTCTGTAAAGATACACCAATTCTTAGTTCAATTATATATCAAAATAATTATGTGCATTTAAGCCATTAGTTTGAAAAGGAGAAAGATATCAGAGAGACATTATGGTAGGCTGCTTTCTCCAAAACAAGTAATACTAATGAGACATTTCCTATGTTGATAAAGCAATGACCTTTTACTGATTTGTATTTAGCAGAAAAGTTAAAATTAGTGATGTTTTAAAGTCCATTTTATTCCTGAATTAGGAGGATTTTTCTGACCATTTGTTTCTATCTTTTTTAATTCTCAGTGTTCAAGACTAGCTATGCAATAAACAAAGATATTTTCCATTACATTTTTTTTAAAGGCCCAGTTTTGACAGTTAATAGACCCACTTAAAGCATTATAAAATTGTAAACAATTATTTAAATAACTAAGTACATCTCAGTGTTTTTAACTGCTTGAAGTCCAAGTTGATCCACTGCTTTGAAAATACTGTTTTATCTTGTTTATCTCAGTCCCCATTTCTGCTATTATTTCATCCTGGATTTTGTATTATATGATTTTTCTGTCTTGTAAGATAGAGATATTTCAGGAGCTTGGGAGCTCAAGCAATTTACTGACCTTAAAAATCGACCAGGATATATGTATCATTTTTTATAAATGCAAATATAGTACAAATCAGAGCATTAAAAGATAGCTTTTTATATCAACATAATTCAGAGCTAAGAGCATGCTTCTCTATGCCATGTAAGAATCTATATGAAATCTCTTTTCAAAAGGATTATGATGGGAATTTTATTATTTTTCTGAAATACGAAAATAGCTCCTCAGAGTCTTGCAGCCCTTCTTAACTTTTAACAAGTGGTCCAGTACTTTCTCCTGCTTCATCAGAAAACAAAACAAAACAATAAAGACAAGAGAAACAAAACAGAAAAAAGCCCACTTGACCATACTGGATTAAAAATCTGAAATTCAATAAAACCTTCCCGTTTCACTTTTTCCACGCACAGACATTAACAGAATGTCACCAAACTTTCCATAATATAGATAGTATTTCCTGTAATTCAAAACACCTACTTTACAAGAATGTATTAATTAGGAATATCCATTCCTATTTCAAACCTGAAGTATTGCCTATAAAAGCATTGCAAATGCAATTGAAGGAATTGACTGGGCACTGTAAAGTCCAAAAGGTATTAAAGTTCAAAAGTCAGTCACTTTATTCCACGTCAGACAAAATTCACTCATTTATTTATTAGTAAATAAAAGGAAATGTGTCTTTCTTTAGCACCTAACTCCCAACTGAGTAGGGCAAATAAGACAAATATGGGGAGAAGGATCCAGCTGTACTGTCCACTCAAATGCAACATATCCACTCAGAAAACTCACTTACAGACTCCAACAACATCCCAAGCTAAGACTATTTCAAGCTTCAGGACCGTATCACTAGCAGAAACACTAGTTTTGGTGAGCTGGATCAAAAGAGAGCAAAAAGAAGTTACCACAATTTGTTTTTAATAATAAAATATTAGTCAAACTAGATAAATTATGGGTTAAACAAACTGGTAGTGCCTACATTTATTTTTTTTCTTCCATACTGTTCCTGATTTACCAAATAAAATAATCGGCAAAGAAAAAATTAAGTCTCCAGTGATTAATATATCATTTTGTTCTCTCGAAAAAGACAATTTCAGCATTTAAGAGAGGTCCTGACCCTACCAGTAAGGGGCCTGTCAGAATCCATCCAGTCTGAGCAAGCGCCAAATAAGTCAGTAGACAAGTTCAGAATAGGGTATGAAGAGGAACTGGGTATTGTGCAGTATAAAGAACTCTTTTTTTATATACTCAGTAATTTATTACCACTTTGTTTCTTTGTTTTTTTCCAAGAATCATTTTCAAATCTGTGAATAGAATCTTTCTGAGCACTTCATACAATAAAGAACACATTGTTTTTATCTTCCAAATGCACTGGATGAGTTTTTGACCTAAAAAGCATTTTTTAATAAGCATTTAGAATTGCTAATAGTGTCCTCAAGGAGGACCATAAATCATCAAGGATGGCTGCAGTGGCAGCAGAGAGGGGCTCTCCTTGTATCATTATCTCAGTGTTTTCTGAAATCAGTTTTTCTAGTAGATTCACCTTACTTACTTCCTGTGACAGGCCTCATTCACTTTGAGGGAAGTTTCATGCTTCCTTTTTAAATAACATATTAAACACATAAGCCAAACTTTATTAGTTGAAGCAGATCCCTCAGAATGTGTGTCAATTGTTGCCCACTTTTCAAAATAAGTTTTTGCTCTACCGTGAAGGAACAGTAGCAGAATATCTGAAAATGTCAAATGCTTTTTAGTTCAACCTTGCAAAACCCAAAGATGTTTCAGAATTCCCCTTTGGCTTGTTTACAGCTTTGATGGAATAGAAGATTATGTTTTGTCCTCTCTGTTTCTGTTACGGGAACCCTTAAAACTTCTAGTCCAGAAGTCAGACTGGATTGTGCTCATTGACCTTTTGCTACGGCATGTCATTTCAGTCTCTTGTGCAGAGAATTTCTGATTTTTCTATGAAGTCTGGGGACAAAGTTTTCCTTTGAATCAGAGTAGTGACTTCTGATTCCATAAAAGTCGGAGTAAGTTCATAGAAAAGGTCATAGCAATTTTGCTTTCACTTCCCCCGAAATACAGGCCCTCCAGAGCCAAATATGAAGGAAATTCCCAGGTGAAGATCTCTGAGACCTAACCACGAACCAGGGATTTCTGTCATTTCCCTTACTTCCAGATGGCTGTTCTGGCATACCAGAAGGTACACGTAGGGTTATCCATGGGAGAAATCCATATTATCTCCTTAACTGCCTCCTCAAAGGCCTTTGAGGAGTTTGAATTCCACAGAGACATTCACATAAATGGAAGAACGGTTAAGGAAATCATTATATTCATGTACCGAGGAGGAAATACTTCTTTAAGCAGTGATTAAATATCTGCTATTGTCACATAAATGAGTTATTCCTGTACGGGATTGTACTGCACTGATCAAACCATTTTAGATAATGATAAATATTTAAAGAAGAAGGAGCAAATCATTCCATTGATTCTTTCTTTGCACCCTAAAACTCTCATCGTTGATGCTGCAAGTTAATTTTGGTTTGCTCATGCTAGCAGTTGCCATAAAAAAATAAAAATAGCATAATGTTCTAGCAGAAATTTATGTCTCAAAAGGCATCACACAAGCCAGTATGGATTAGCAGCACTTATCAAACCCTCTTTAGCACACTGAACAATCCTGAACTTCCATATATAAATAGCTTATTAACTAAAATAATAGGCAGCACAAGCAGGGGGGGAGATTTCAAAAGTCTAAAGATAAGAAATGCTCCAAATCCCTTAAACTACTTCACTCTTGTAACTTAGAGCTACATCTTTTATTTCTCTTTATACTAATATGGCAATGGTTGCTTCTCAATTGCTGCACTGTGCACATCAGATCTTTGTCTTATGAGTTACTCAAAATTCACTTCTGAGGTTCAATTTTGACCACTTGACTAATTGGTTTAAATCATCTGCTTGCGTAAGATAGTCAGACATAAAAACCCAGCTCAGTTAATTTTTCATGCTCTCTTTAAAATACAGCTATTGACAAATAGCACAGATCAGGAAACTGGAACTGTTGATAATAGAGTGAGAAAAGCAACGTAGGCTACTTTCCTCCACTAAAATGTACATTAATCTGTCTGGTTAGATAAAGCAGTTGTCCTGACTGAGGCTTGTAATTAATACTCAGCTGCTGCAGTGAATAGGAAGATGTGAAAATGAGTAAAGTTCAAATATTAATAGGGTGCAACAGATGAGCCTAGAAAATAAATGTAGGGAAGGCAGACAGAGTGCTCACCCAATATCAGTTCAAGTTCTGTGGGAGTCAGAATTCAATACCCCTCACGTCCACACAAAACTTTTCTAAACTATTCTGAAAGGGAATCCAAATTCCTTGTCAATACATTGAAACCATTAGAAATCTACTCAGAACAGTAGCGTGTGCCAATTTTTTAGGATTCTTCAGATAAACCTATTCATAAACCTATTATCCGGTTCTACAAACATAATCACTCGAGAAATGCGATAATAAAAACAAATTTAGAATATGTTAGCTTGTGCACAGACATAGACACCTCACACCTTATCAGTGTGGTTATTAAAACAGTCTTGTTATTAAAGCGTAAGCCTTAAATCAGTAGCTACAAATTAGGCTCCTTGCTCTGCCACTCAGTTTCTAGGACATGTTACAAACTGCATTACATCTTCATGGCTTGCTTTACTCACAAGTACATCAAGATAATGATAATTTCCAACTCACTGACATGAACAACTTTAAGTATTTTACAGGCATTAGGGACTTGGAGAATCTAGAGAGAAGTGTTATGGAGATGCAAATTACTATTACACTGTGCACATATTCTCTTCTCATTTTTTACAGTATTATCTGAATGCATAGCATGTTCCGAGGTTCATTCCACATTCTAGAGTATGTTTGAATACCACATCTTCCCTTACACAGGCAAAGCTAAAAAACTTATTTGAAACGAAAAAAAAAATTAACACACACACAAAGAAGTTTTTGTTCTTTTCTAGCCATCTCATTTATATTTATGAGAAATGATACGCTGCAGTGTAGGGATGTCCATTTTCTCCCTACCTGAAGGATGTCCTCATTCATGGTACCCATAACGTATTCTTACAGCTCGAGCCAAAGCCCACTGAAGCCACAGAATGAGAACAAGATCTTCAGGTTCCTCAAAAGGAGTATAACCAATTATAGAAAAGAGTCAATGTCTGATACATCATTTTAAAAATCACAAGATACTGATAATTGCATGCAGATGCTCCAGAAACTCTTAAATAAAAAGATTTTGTGTTTAGCAATGTCACTTTGCCTCCTTTCTTTATATTCTGTTGTTGCTGACAGTTACCGATGTTAAGTCAAACTATACAAAAAATGCTGAAAAGAAGATGCTGGAAAGATTGACTTTATTAAGCGGCATCTACGTTCAAAGCAGACTACTGCTTTCACTTGAAAGCAACCTACAAAGATATCTTTCTATACTGCAGGTATTTCACTGACATTTGAAGAGACTTCTAAGGTATACTAAATTGGCAGCTATTGTAGTAGAAAAGTTTTGTTTTTCTAAGTCAAAGCAAATAAACCAAAAAAAAAAAAAAAGTGTTGGCCAGCTTCCTTCTTTCTGCAACTTTCATTTTAAAAATACTTAACTCTTTTAGGAAATATTATTTTCAACAGCTTGACCAGGTGTAAGTATGAAACAGTGATTGAGTGTTGGCCTTGGTCAGACACATGCTCCAGCCAGGATACTTTTTCTCTGACAGACAGCAATGTTTCCTCAACTAATAGTACAGACAGACATCCTGCACCCCTCAATCTTGCCACATCTTCTCTAACCGCACAAGAGGCCCCAAAGTGTCGACCATTCTCATGGCTAAAACAATTCAATGCACAAAGGGCCAAAACTGCCCCAAAGGATCTCTCAGCCTTGTACCTCTTGGTTCATTTTCTCCTCCAAACTCCCTTCAGTACCACAAACAGATAGTTCTAGATGCAGGACACATAGACAAGGGAAAAGATTGCTGTATCCTGTACACATAACAGGTCACAGAAAATAAAAGAATCAGTCCACGCAGTGTCAAGGGCAAAACTTTTGAGTGACCTGAAAAATATCAAGTCCACTGATCTTTCTGACAAGACTGTTCTATGAAAATAGAAAATATTTTTCTTTTTTTTTTTTTCTCTCTTCAAAGTGTCAACTTCAGATGATGACAGATAATGCACACAGAGCAAGAACAAGCTCTTTTTTGTTTGAATCCAAAGCATACCTCAAAACGAACTTTAAGTATGTTTCAAAATTCTGTTGTTTTATAAAACTAATTCCTGTAAAGCTTTGTAGAAATTCAAGAGTCAGAAACACTTTCCCATCACATTTTTTTTTTCTAATCAGATTATTTTAGGTTTTTAATCGGACAGTTTTGATTGCGTGTAGACCCCATTCACAGGCCTCCTGAATGGGCTGAAGGTACTTGCTCCTTTTCCTTTGAGCCTAGAAAACTTCTTTTCTCTGTGCAGTATTTCCATGTCACAAATGTCTTTTGAAAGCACTTGGGCTTTCAAAGAACGTTTGAGTCATCATTGCAGTTCCTATTTGTCTTTATGGTGTGGAAGATTGGGAAGATGATGGCAGCACATTATTCACAAATGCCTTTGGCATATACCTTTCATTCTGATAGAGTATTTTTTGGTTTTGTTTTTAAATCAGCACATGGACTCAAAGACTGTTGGTGGGAGAGAAATAATTAGTACTTCTGTTTTGTTTTTCTGCTCAAAATTACACAGAAAACCCAAACCCCCAAATATCCAACTGCAGCTATTGGTTTTGCTGTTTGATATTTTGATGTGTATCTAAGTTATCTTTCCAAAAAATGTAAGATTGTTGTGTTTAAATACATTTTTTAAAAGAGGACACGTTAATGGGCTATCATAGTTTTCTTCCTAACATCAGGGATCCTCCATGGGTATGAAGAAAACATAATCACACATATGGTGGAACTAAATTGTACTATTTTTCTTGAATGAAATTCCCTTGTTATCTCAGCATGCACTGCATGAAACCACACATCATTTTTCAACCATCTGCACATCTCACAGCATTATGGACACCAAATTCCTATTATTCAAACACTAACATTTTACGTTGGGTGACTTTTAATTATGGATTCACTCTAACATCTTTCATCAACAGTGGTTCATTTGGCATCTGTGCAGATACTACTTGTATTTCTATAGACTTCTATTTATAAAATCAGGAAACAAATTCCTGTTAAGTACAAGTATCTTAGATGAACATGCATCACGAAGGAGTTAAATTTCACAAGGCCTGTATATGAAGTATAAACAAACATCAACTTCAACTTGATGGATAAAAGCTTTAAAAATAAAACCCTACATCATCTTCCAAGGAAGAGCTCCAGGGCAAACTTTATGCCACTAGATGTTACATTTTCCTCTTGTTCACCTGTTGCTCAATCTGTTTACAATATATATAGCATTTGATGATGAGTCTTTTCTGCAGTGTTTATAATGGTACAGTTAAGTGCACTACTTAGTTTCCCAGAAAGGCAACTGCACTGTGAATAGCAGGACATGACTGGATATCACTGCCATTCCTCCCTTTCTTTCACGTGTGTAGAAAGTATACAATGTGATATGTGTAAGGGCTATTGACCAGGACACAGCTATGATTTGTGCATATGCTTTGCTCTCCTTCCATAGCATGCATGAGTTAAGCTTTGTGGAGTTCGAGTTTTATATCATTAGTAACAAAACCTAGTTTTTGTTTTGTTCCTAGCATGTATTAGTTATGCCATACCATACATATTCCAGGTAATTTGGAGACATACAGCCTTTTATGTATAGCATAAGTCAGGAAAATGTATTGCTTAAATTTCAAAATTAAAAGACCAATTTGAGAAGCGCTGAGACTCCTTGACTGGGATCAATTGCTTAATCAAAAGAAAAAAAAAAAAAAAGAAAAAAAAAAATCAAAACCACTCCACAGCAGTATCTCTACCATCATAAAAGATCAGAAACTAACATTTTAATGAGATAATTTTGATGAAATGAAATCACTGTGCTTAATGTTCACAGACTTTCAATTATTTCATAAATCACTTATTAAAATATAGTGCTTCCTGAAATACCAAGTTTAAGAACTTTATTAGGAATATTAGATCATGCCTCCCTTTACATATCACTGACTACCAAGAGGAAACAAGGCTCAATTTTACTGCTCAATTTATGATGCTCTCTATTTTCAAAAAAGAACCCTTAAAGCAGACATTTTTCAGGAGACACTGACATGGTGTTCTTTTTTTCTGAAGGAAGTTGTGGAGATTAAATTCATTATAATTTCCTGCTTCACTACAGTTACTTGAGATATAACACATCAACTTTGACTATCACCAAACTAACTAAGAATATGATGAGTTTTACGTGAGATTTTTTTTTAACCTTTTCCTTAGCATTCATTATTTTAACCCATTTCTTAGTCACCCTTTAAAAAACACACTATGAAAATTCTTTGTTAGAAAGGAATATGCACGTCTAACTGTAGCCAGCTGAATAAATCAAAATCATGAATGAAGAAAAACAGATTTTTTTTTCTTGTGATTTTAAGCTTCTGGACTTTGCAAACAGCCCTGGGAAGTCCCCTTCATACCTTATTGTCCAGGCATACACACCATTTGTGTCAACAAAAACAACAGCGGAGTTCAAGCAGGTAAACAATATCACCACACAAAAGAAGAAAACAGCCCTGAATTTATTTAATCTCAGAGAATTTAGATAAATCTGACCATTTGTGCAAGCATATGGACTATCTGAATAAGGGGGGATACAGATGGATGCTTCACCTCTATAACTCTAGTCTATTTAGTTTCGTATATAACAGATCAGACTTTATAAAAAGCTAGTTTATATTGACTTTCTACTGAGAAATAGTATGAGTACAGATATATAGGTATATATAAGCTACCACAAACTTCAGGAAACTGGGTAATAATTGTTACTACTTCATTAACACTTCTATTACTTCACAATATCTAAAAATCCAGTATGCTCCTTGTTTGATTACACCAGCAGGAGAAAAATGGCATCTCTTCGTAAATGTTACCTTGAACGTGTCCTGTTTTTGCTTGATAAAGCTTCAGATATCAAATGCCTTGAAGCATCTTTAAAATAAAAATGAACAAAGTTCAAATCATTTTAATTATAGAGTTTCTTTGACCACCAACATAGCCAGTGCAGGAGGGAGCTAAATCCAACCTAGGGGCTTTGTGTTAACTGCTAGTTAAATGGCTTCTGAAAAACAGAACATTACTTTCCGCAGTTTACATATTTAACTAAACTCATTTGGGAATGAAATTATGCAGCTGAAAGGAGGAAAAAGTTGAAACCAAATATGCCTTTGAACTACACTAAAATCTGAACTTCTATTTATAACACACTCTACTGGTAATGTTATTGCATTTCTATAAATTTTTCTGTTATTGCCTTGATGTATAAACATGCAGGTACCTGCAGAATGTGCTTTAAATTCATGTTTATACTAATCTGCCTACTGTCTGGTGTTTAATAATGCAGCAACTCTTGCTTAGCATTAGTAAAATAATTTAAGTAAGTGTTTTGCAATGTTCCATGAAGTGCATTAAAGCAATAATACTCCCTAAGTACTTAAGAAAAAGCAAAGCAATAACGCAGTGATACAGCTAAAAGCTCCATTAAATGAATATAGAAGTAGAAGACATCATGGATGGCTTGCTGTAACA
The DNA here is from genome assembly GCF_059628265.1 of Tinamus guttatus. Lineage (NCBI taxonomy): Eukaryota > Metazoa > Chordata > Aves > Tinamiformes > Tinamidae > Tinamus > Tinamus guttatus. The sequence continues at coordinate 12,067,485 of NW_028288821.1, read as the reverse complement.
TTTTTAAATTAATGTTCCAGCAGCTGATAGATTTCAAACCTCTTTCTTTTCTGAAAACCAAATGATCATGACCAAAACCAATATAAATATAAAACTGTAAATCATTCTGCACAATAATTCAGTGATTCTTTTTTCTTGTATAGCTGGAATGACAGAGCAGTTACACACATACTAGTAACAAATAACGAGTGCATTTGTCCTTCATAATGCTGTCCATCAAGATGAAATTATTCTGCCATCTAAAACATTAAAGCTCAATTCATCATCACTGCTACCGGACTCCTGAAAAAACATGTATTTGCATTATAAATTGAAATCATGCTTTCTCAATGGATAGTGCTAAGGTGTTGTGAAAGTGGTCTGAACTTTTACCTTTAGGAGAATGGACTGCTATGTCTCAGATCAGGCTACGTAATGGCACAGTCCAGATTTGAGCCCTATAGCCTTGTTTTTCAAAGAGCATGCAGGCAATTAGCTTCATCTGATTGCAGATTTATCTAACATTGGAAGACAAGGATTGCTGTAGAGAGAGAGAAATGTTTCATTCCACACAATCTATTTCCAATAGTTTGGAAGATCAAATCAGTCCCTGGGCATATAACATCAGCATGATTGAATTCAAGGAAAACTTGTATCAACATTGGCAGCTTTTGATGCATTTGTATATACTAAATATTCACTATTAAACAAGTCCAGTAGTTCAGCTAGAGAGTGGATTTATCACTCCTTCCAATTACACAGTTGTAATCACAATTAGTAAATAGTGACCATTTTTTTGTGTCTATTCTGTATCCAATATAGACATATATTTTCCACTGGAAATGTAAATAAAATAAATATTTGATTTATACTGGTCTTTTGGAATTGCCTCATTTTATTTAACAAATATTTACATGATATAGGTACATGTGGTTTATAGGATCAAGTAATAATTATTTAAGACTTCTAATACAAAATACACTTTATAACACTTCTTGCATTATAGTACTGTTTGTGCAACACTATTTAACACTGTTGTGTTAAATAAATTACATATACAATCATGCAGAGAAGCCTAAAAGAATCAGCTGAATAATAAAGACTTTAATAGGAGGATAGCATACCTGGGCAGCAAGTGAGACACTTCTGCAAAAGTAAATTAAAAATTAATTAAAATTGAAATTAAAATTGAAAATTAAAAAAAATAATGGGAAAAGGTATGTAGAGAAGTATACATCATTTAAGAATTTCGAAGGTCCTTTCAGAAATTAGGTTAAGCCAAAGTGTAGATTTGATTTAACACTAGGGTGTCATAAGTACCTACGAATGCAGAACCCTACACAGCCACAGACCCATACAGTTGCTGAGATAGACCTAGGAATATTTTCCTCTTCTTTTCATAAGGTTAATTTGACTTTCTATCATCCTACACAATCAATGTGAGCTAATTTAGTCCAACCCTATCCTCACAGCAGGAGACACATATGTATTTTAGCATGCTGAGCAATCTGACTTCACTGTGAATCGCTTGTACCAACAGCCTTAGCACACCTGTAATACTGGAAGCTGCATACCAGCCTGCCTTTATTTTGCTTCTTCATATTGCCTCAAAATATGAAAGTAAAATGAAAAAAAAAAATAGAAAAAAATAAACCTTTTATCAGATACAAGCAGATTTAAATTGTTTTGCTGTTGGATAAGTGGTTAAAAACACATAACACTTGAAATTCCCTGAAACATTTTAGCACATAAAAAAGCCTTCTGCAAATTGATTAAATCATTCACTAATGGAACAGCTAAACCATAACAGTCATTCATATGTAGGAATGGTACACAGGAAAAACTTGTGAGCATCCAAATTAAGCATTCTGATAAACAGTTAACTATGTTGTCAAACATGCTGAACAAAATCACATGGAAGATCTTGTTCTATCTTGCTAAAAGAATGGCGTCATGGAGGAATAATATTTCTTCCAAGTTATCTCACCACAACTTTATTTTCCTTTTGGAAAAAAGTGGTGAAATGATGTGTGCTTTTTAGAAACATACATTATGTAAAGAGAGAAAATCTTGGGACCATTATCATGGAAATTAGTTCTTTATATACATTTTTATACACTATTAGCATAATTGCAAATGCAAAACCAAAAATGTGCAAAAATGAAAAGACAGTGAAAGGTGATGTTATTCTAGGATCTGGATTCCAAATTCGAAATTTGGTCATATTGGCATAAGCATTATGAAATATCTTGCCCTAAGTATTTGAATGAGGAATTATGTGGAAGGACTGGATGCTACTATTTTTCTTTGAGATTTGTGTGTTCAAAAAAGTATTCATTGCACCACTGTAAGTCTTGTCAATTCTCTCTTAAAATTCTAGTTGAAAAGCAAATTATATGTTTTTATGAAGTAGGTTCCTGTGGTACTTAAAAGTATGCTGTTCCACATCTCATCTTCTGCTTATACAAGAATTGTATCATAAATATACAAAAATGTGACATTTTTCTGATGGGCAACCAAGAAATAATAATTTAAGCATTTTTTTAAATTACTGCTGTCAGAATTTTGACAAGACCATTCCTATGAAACAGCTGCTGTTATATGACTATGAAGTATGCTATTTATCTAGAAAAATAGTGAATAAGCTATCACTTTAAATAGTCTTTAGTGTTAGCTGAGCTTCAAGCATTTTTACATGAATCGTATTTTAATGTTAGATTGACTACAGACAACTCATATTTCTTGTTTCTTGTTTCTCCCTAATTATAATAGTGTCTTATATTTAATTACAGCAAGATGCTAATGGCATCATCTTGCATTATCTTAGATACAAGGCAGAATTTATTGTCTTTCACAGTGATATCTAACTAACCAGCTGAGAGCTGGTTAGACTCCACATTGCAACCACACTAGCCTCCCCAAATCCTTTTCATAGGTTCTTTGAGCAAACCACAGAGTTACTGTTTCCTATCGATGTTTTCTATTTTACCTCCTCAATAGTAACGCTTATTTTACCAAAAAGCCAATGAAACATAAAATATTAATGCAATGAATGTCAGGTTGAAGACCCCTCCATAGCATCCACTTCACACTTCCCCCTCCAAATATGTATAACGACCAAAGACCTGTTCAGAATACAATTATCAGAATAATTGAAACAGTTGAAAGAAAACTTTCTCAAAACCCTCAAACCATGACAGAAATGGTCTCACTGGTAACCATTTAACAGCATTATTTGGTACAATTTAACTCAAAACTGCCTCAATAACAAACAAAGATACTTCAGTGCCAGAGGCAAATGTGACACCAGTTCCCCCAAAAGACTGTGTCAGAAATACGGGAAATTACAGCCAGTAAGCCTGGTTTCCTTATCGCAGAAGCTTGCAGAATTTGTAATAAAAAGACTGTACTAGAAGACACTGAATAAATAAGATATTTTTGAAGAGTCAACACAGCTTTTGTTAAAAAAAAGTCATGCTTCCTTTGAAAAAGCCAGCATGCATGCAGATAAAAGAGATTGACTGATATCACACGCACTGAAAGACCTTGTCCAGAAATGTCTCTAATACTTGTAACTATCAACAACTGTCAGCATTTAGTGAAAAGTAGGCCTTCTGGGAAAGTAGGTCTTCTGGGTAGAAGAACAAAATAAACATTTTATGAAACATATAATTTTAAGCCAAAGAAGACAATGTGTCAATACATGAAACCCATACTCAAGAGGTAGTTGCATTCTTAACATATCTCTTTAATTTACTAACTTTCTAAAGTGCAGTGTCCTGAGATATTCAAGAACAGCAAGATATTAAATTGAAAAAGCATAGGAGGCTGATTACTTCCCTGAGCATGGAATAATGGTACATTGCAGGTTTGATAGCTGTTCCCATGAGCTCTGCAGAACAGGAGCATACATGTCCAATATATATCTGCATTTTTTTTTGTCTGTTTGCTTAAAATCGCAGGTACAAGTTCAAAGAACGGAAAGTGAATTCAAACCTGCATTTATTTTATGTATGCACAAGAACACAGATATTAATTTCCACCTAGTTTCAGTTACATTTAACGAATCCTGCCCCTAGCCGAGTCTCATTACGCTCATACCACGGACCATCCTCACGGCCCCCCACTGTTGCCAGTCCCCTTCTGACGAGCTTCCAGTCACTCCACTGGAACTCTTATGCAGTAACTGTGCTTACTGACAAATAGAGCTTTATTTGCCAAGACCTCACCCGTTCTGCTAAACCCTGAGCAGGGCAGAGCACAACCAACGTGAACCTTCTCTGCGGATCAAGCTGCGAGCAGAGGGTCTGTCCGACTCCACATGTGCAGATCCAAGATGCAGATACTTGCCTAATCTTTTCAAACCAACCTCACCTGCCCAGGGAAATGGCAGGCCAGGAGGGGCCACCCCACAGCTGTTCACCAACCTGTTGAGTAGATTCAGCAGGGAAAGGCAAAAATCCTGCACCCACTTGCTGGGGAGGCCCTGCCTCGTCCCAAGGAGGGCAGCAAGCGCTCGCTCCCGTGCTGTGCCCTATGCCAGCAGTGCAGGTTGCAGAGGGCTTAATTGGCCTCGTTGAAACCAATCTTGCAACATGGAATGATAGATCATTTTCAGCATTTCCTAACAGCAAAGAGAACTGAATATTTCATTAACATTATTTTCTTCCTAATTACAAAGCTTTGCAACATTTTTATGCTTGTATTTAAATCTCTTTCATATAAAAATATGGTTATATATGAAAATGAATTTAAATACATTTAATGATAAAATTAAGTTCCATTAATGTACCATTCTTTATTTTCTACCATAACAATTCACAGAGGTTGTTATCCCTTTCATCTTAATTAGGTAATGTATTTTCCTCAGTATAACCGCTCAGGGAAAAAAATGTTACATTTCTTTTACTCAATTTGCAGACATTATTAATCTATGCAGCAGTTATGATGTATAATTTTCCTTCCCACAGTATTCTCCTGTTGTGCCACATTACCTTCATTTTACACAGGGCATATTCCCCAGCTGTGACCTGCAAATACTATGGTGATGTCCTGGGCCTCAATGCTGGTTGATCCCACTAGCTCACAAACACCTGGACATCTAGAAAACTAAAGGGAAGCCGGAGGAGCCCAGCTCAGCAGGAGAGCTTCCCTGACCTCCTTCATCCCCCTAAGCTGGGGCAGGGGTGAGGGGGAGGCCCCGGAATGTGACACTGCCGGGCCTAGGACATGGTATTGACGGGGCCAGCGGTGCTCAGAACTGCTCCAGGAGGTGGTGGCTCCCACACGCTGTCAGCCCAAAGCTAGAGAACCACGTGCGGCCTGGCTGCCCGCTCCGCTATCCCTCCTAGGCAGGAAGGACTTGGACGCTACTAGCCACAGCTGGAGGTTTCTCACCTCACAGCAAACGTTAACTTGGCGCCTTTCTTTTCCAAATAGCAACACGATGCCACCTGTGTCATGTGTTGAACCTCCACTTCTGCTGCATCAAGAAGGGAAGAAGGGTTGGTTCTTTGGGAGGGTTTGTGCTATGGGGGAATTAGGCCTTGGGTTTCAGGAAATCACCCCAAACAGGAAGTCCAAGACAAGCTGTGTGAAAGCACACACAGAAGAGTCCTATTCCTCAACACACCACATACACACACAAATGTCTTCAGTGTATCTCCATGGAGTAAAGGATCTCTACCATTGCAGCAGCAAACAAAAATTTCATTTATCTACTTAAGAACAAGATTTTGATAAAAAATTGCCCCTTGGGATAATTAGAATTAAGACCAAATTTAAATCAAAGGCATATGAAATGCTCTGTATAAATGACAAATGACTGGAGTAAAAATTAGATCGGAGCAGATGATTAATAGTGTTTTGCTTCAGTGACCTAGGTTCAAAGCCAGCCAAGGCTAAAATGAAAAGTAGGTTTTTCAGTCCAAATAATATAAATGTTACGTGAAAAGATTTACATTCGGAATGCTATCTAAGCAATTAATCCAGAGGGAATTTTTTATAATTGCTAATTAATCAGAGAACTACAAATGATAGACAATGGAATTATGTATCAGCTCTCTTATAAAAATCTAGAGGGCTAATATAATTGTGGCATTAGTATAAATCCCTTTACAATGAAAATTTAAATAAGTGGAACAAAACTTCATTTCAGTTATTTCCAATATTTCTATAAAGTATGCTTGAAAACCAAATCCAGAAATAGGAAGCTGCTGTCTGCTTAAGGGACTGACAAATCTTACAGACCATTACAAAGTTCTTTTAAAAACTGTGTATTTAACTATTTTATTTCTTTTCCTTACAAAAGTGGAAGCAAAGTTCTACTTTTTCAATTTTCCCCCAGTCCACTGTAATGCTAGGTAAAAATCATAGAATGCTTAAGGTTGGAATGGACCTCTAGAGATCATCTAGTCCAACCCCCTGCACACGCAGGGTCACCTAGAGCACGTGGCACAGGACTGCGTCCAAGCGGGTTTTGAAGATCTCCAGAGAAGGAGACTCCACAACCTCTCTGGGCATCCTGTTCCAGTGCTCTGGCACCCTCACTGTTAAGAAATTTTTCCTTAAGTTCCTGTGGAACTTTTGATGCTTCAGTTTGTGGCCATTACCTCTAGTTCTGTCACTGGCCACCACTGAAAAGAGGCCAGCACCATCCTCCTCACTGCCTCCCTTGAGGTACTTCTAGACACTGCTCAGGTCCCCTCTCAGCCTTCTCTTCTCCAGGCTGAACAGGCCCAGCTCCCTCAGCCTCTCCTCATAGGGCAGATGTTCCAGGCCCCTGATCATCCTTGTGGCCCTGCGCTGGACTCTCTCCAGCAGCTCCACATCCCTCTTGTCCTGTGGAGCCCAGAACTGGACACAATACTCCACATGCGGCCTCACCAGGGCTGAGTAGAGGGGCAGGATCACCTCCCTCGACCTACTGGAGACGCTCTTCTTAATGCACCCCAGGATCCCATTGGCCTTCTTGGCCACGAGCGCACACTGCTGCCTCATGGTCAACTTGTCGTCCACCATGATACACAGGTCCCTCTCTGCAGAGCTGCTCTCCACAAGGTCGGTCCCCAGCCTGTACTGGTGCCTGGGGTTACTCCTCCCCAGGTGCAGAACCTTGCACTTGGCCTTGTTGAATTGCATGAGGTTTTTCACCACCCAGTTGTCCAGTCTGTCCAGGTCCCTCTGGATGGCAGCGCAGCCCTCTGGGGTATCGGCTACTCCTCCCAGTTTCGTGTCATCAGCAAACTTGCTGAGGGAGCACTCTGTGCCTTCATCCAGGTCACTGATGAATAAATTGAACAGGACTGGACCAAGGACTGACCCCTGAGGGACACCGCTAGCTACAGGCCTCCAACTAGACTCGGCACCGCTGATCACCACCCTCTGAGCTCTGCCATCCAGCCAATAACACTCATTTGTCCACATCTGCCTGCTCCTCATAGGAAAAAAGTAGTGATAAAAGGCTGGAAGATACAGAATGACCATTATCAAGATTTTTTGGAAATTAATACAGAGTTTTGGAGGGGAATTTGAACTCACTGCCATTAAATTATATCCAGGGAAAACTCTTTTCCATAAATACAAAAAAGTACGTATGTTGTAGTGCAAGACGCAGAGCAAGGGCTACATGCTCATGCATGTTCATTTTCTAAAAGACCCTCTGCTGCCACGCTGGCCAACATGAGATCTTCTCCAGCCACAGGAAAGGGAGGTAATAAATAAATAAGGTCTCCCTTGTCCCCTCTGCAGAGCCTGTCTAGCATAGGTGCTCCAAGGCAGCTTAGGGATATTGCAGTCAGAGGAAGCTCTGCTAGTTCTGAGCTTTCCAAAGCCAGGTGTTAGAGCTCATAAGTAATGATTATATTTGCTGGGAATGAGTGCAGAAAGCTTCCTCTAAGACAGTCTGCTCTGTAAACACTATAGAGCTTAATTCCTTTCTTAGTAATCTAGGTTCTCTTAATGATTTGATGATGAGGTAAGGAAAGGCTATGCAAACCAAGGACCCTAGTATTTTAATTATTATTATTTTTTTTAAAAAAAAGCATAGAGAATTTGTTCCCATCTATTTCTTTCGAGCCCCTACCACCTTGAAAAACAGGTATATGCCATGAATTCTCATGCAAGGTGTAATGCTGTTCTTAAAATATAAATAAAAAAACATGACACCAAACTGTATAATTTCCTTCAGGGAAACTGCCTGAAAAGCTCACAGGAAGGTTAGAAACAACTGTTGCACAAATGAGGCTAAAGTATTAATATATTAATTAGCAGTTTAATATGCACAGTAATCCTGAGCTTGAGAAAACTAAAGGTATCAAGTAGAAAGCCCAATAACCACTATTAGTAGCTTATTGACTTTTTTTGCCAATTAATTTAAAACCTGACAAATTACTGTCTGCCATGTGAGAGATGTTGGAAAAATTAGCAATACAGAGTGAAGGTAAATATTTACATAGATTGGATAACAATAAAGCATGCTGTAGAAGTAGATGGTTTTATATTTGTTTATTTCTAGCTTCAACAAAATTAAATTTAACAAGGTCAAAGGACCTCTATGTATTGATACAAATTTACTGTACACTCAGGAAGGTATTGAAAAAACCTATATCAATCTGAAGCTGTGATTCTGTGTTAGATATTCAGTTAATTTTAGTTTCTAGCAGTTTTACAGGTACTCAAATCTTCACACAAATACTATTACCACCACTAGAATTCTTTCACAATTATGGAGCAGAAAGCATTGACCACAAATTCATCTCAGTTACACCAGTGTTATGCTGAATTATTTCCACTAATCTCTCCAGATTTTCTAAGATGGAAGTTGGAAACAAATATAGCTTGGCAATATAATTACTAAAATAAATTAGCTTTTTATTCAGTGCAAATACTCCCCCAAATCATAATTACACAGTGTTATATGTAACTACAAGATTAATAGGAGGCAACAAACCAGTCCCCAAACCAAAACAAATCAGTCCCCATCAGTCCACTGCAATGGGGCAAAAGGCAATGCCATGTGGCATAGTTTTGATTGTAATGCATTTTCCAGTGAAATTTTTGGACACCTTACATGACACCCAAATGCCAGAAGTGACTTGCATATACTCATCATATTTAGATGTTTATACACACAGGATCAACATATTTTACAGTAGTGAAAGAGAGAGCAGTCACCAAGACAAGCCTGTTGCACTTAAGGCATGGAAATATGTCAGCAAAACTAAGTGGGAAGATGTGCTCCTGCTGAAGCAAATTAAACTGATGATGAGATTCATTAAGCAGGTAAGCACATCACATGACACCTAGTCAAATAAAGACACTTGCATATTTAAGGTAAGTGAAACAATACCTGCTTTAACCTAAAGGAGAAGCCTACCTAATTAAGACATACAGGGGGTGAATTAAACCTGCCTGAAGTCCCCAGAAGTGGAGAATGGCTGCAGGAACTTGGTCCCTGACACAGCATTAACAGCCTCAAATGAGGAGGCCTGATTCCTTTGGGGTGTTGGGAAGTTCCAAGCTGAAGTTTCAAGATGGACAAGGTGACTGGAAAGGGAGGCTCCAGCTAGACTGGAATCCAAGGAGATGTCTGCTCCATAGACACACTTGTACACATTTTCCATTTTTCCGAGTCTTTGGAGAAAGAACCAATTCAAAACCTAACATTTCATGTGCATATCCTCAGTAGAAATCTGGCCATCCCATGGTATCTTTCCCATATATCTGACCAAGGCATAAACATCTCTCCTCCAAAGTCACAGATGACTGTAACATTTTTCTAGTGTGGAAAGTTCTGGATGCCAAAGCTTTGCAAACTGAGCAAACAGTAAGCTTTCAAAAAATCAAAAACCCTTGAGATGCCTGCTTGAGCCTCCAAAGAGAATCATGAAGCAATGCATAGAAAAGCCTAACTTAGTAACTAGAACTGTAAAAGTTACAATAGGGGATAAATGCAAGTGCTGGATAAATCAATATTAAATCCAAGCTTATACAGGGAGTCATGCTTGATAGAAGCACGGCTTTCTGTTTTTTATTGCCTAGGATTGCTCAGGATGCATTTCACAATTAAAAACATATGGTTGCTATATATAAAAAAAAAAAATCTGCCAAAGCCATTAACCAATAACACAGATCCACTCCTAGCACCTTCCACTGTAGTAATACACAGTCAACAAGCTTCACATTTTCAGATACTTAAAGTTATTAAGCCTTTGTGACTTGCCAGTCAAACCACTTATTCACAAAAAGACTAAAAATATATATTTTCTTGTTACGTGATATAACTTATAGCCTATGTTCCTCCTCAGCTTCCTATTTGCACTGAAAATAAACAGGAGATAATGAGGCAGGTGACAAGTGTAGCTATCCCCTCCCCTCAAAAAAGAGAGAAAAAAAAAGGGGGGAAAATAACAGCTCCACTTGGAGTGTTGTAAAAGTTGTTTGCTCTGATTATCAGGACATCGGATAGCCTTTTCTGAAGCGAAACTGCAAATAAAAAGTTTCACTCAGAACTGAGCAGGTAGTTCCAAAATGTACCACCTCTGCTTCGTTTGGGAGACCACCTGCACCCACAGAAACACTTTTCAAAGCACATTGAAGGCAAAAAGAGCGCTTTTCCTGCACTTCATGTACTCACGGCGCAATACAGCACATGTAGCACAGCAATTTTCAGTACTCCGTTTCATTTACACTCACATCCTTTCCTCAATATATCTGCCAATTTTGAGGAATGCGGCATGTTTTGGATGTCAATGAAGTGAGAAAAAACTTGGGGACTCTTCAGCAGTTCAGTTAATATGGAGAACAGCTTCTTTGCAGTCTTCCACATCTAACGAAGTTATTTGGAGTAAAATGTGAAATCACCCACTTAGGATTTTTTTTTCTTGGCCTAGAAGGCCTCTTATGGAGCACTGCATTTTGAATAGATCTCATTTTTCCTTATAAGAGGTTGTTAGTCATGAATGCAAGCCACTATAATATTGATAATCTTCATAAAATGAGACAAATATACTTCAGAGGAATTTATATGAGTTTAAATCTAATCTAAAAGAAGTTATATGTTATGACAGTTAAATATGTTATGACAGCAAATATGAGAGCACTGAAATAGCTTAAAAATATAGGCAGCATTATATTCTTTCGGGATTTATGATATCTCTTGTTGAAGTGGAAGAGGTGACACAGATTTCAGGTGCTTTTTCAGGTTTCAGAAATCAATCTGCTCACGGCAATGCCTCCCAGGGTCAAGATATTACAGAAAAGTTGTGTGATATGAAATTATATATAATTGCAACAAAATAAAAAGACTGGAAGATGACTTTTTTGTATACACATGAAGTCAGTTTGCATACAGTTTACCAAGAGAAAATCCTATGTTAAACCAACACTGTCATAATTAGCTGTTTCTGTATACACGTAAGCAATGGTCTAATGGTCTGAGCAGTCACTTGGTAACTCTGACATGTCACTTGATCATCCAATTTATTACTCCATTTGGCTTTTTTTCTCCCCGCCAAGGACGAGGGTTGCTGCGAGAAGCAGGCAAAGAGAACCAAGGGGAAAGAGGAAGCAGCTTCCAGCACAGGGACACAGGCACAAGGATCCAGGTCGGGCACCTGGGCAGCAGCCCGAGCGCATGGACCACTCTCTAGGGCCGTCCAAGGAGTTCACCCAGCAAGTTCAGCTGTGCTCGGTGCTTGCAGACTCTCACCACAATGGTCCAAATAGAAACTGAATGTTTAAACTACCACAGCTGATATATTGCATAGTCTTCCCATCTCTCTCTAACTTTATTACCAAAGTGCGCTATCAGTCTAAGTTTGAAAAACACATGTTCTATAGGAGCATTTTGCATGCAGTTATTATCATTGTATAATATAATTGATCTATAGACAGTGGCCAGCCATATCCTAAATTAAGAATGTGCATAACAAAAAGTGACACAGATCACATATATTCAGGGAGAAAAATAAACCTTTTAGAAATGTTGAACTTTCAAAGTATGGGTGCATTCAGGCACTTGAAGTCTAGAACCTTTGAACTAACCTTCCTCATTCCCCAGTGATTTACTCCCAGGATTATAAACTGAGCTGCTGAGCTCAGGGCCAGGCTACCATACAGCTGACAGCCCTCCCACCTCTTAATTGCTTAATTACATACATAATTAACCCTTCCCTAGGTGTAACAACTGAAGCAGGCTGCAGAGGAACCCTAAGCTCTCCCACCATATGGCTGTTGAAAGACCAAAAAACTTCTAGGTCATTTGAAAATTATCAGTAGCACCAAATTGCACCAATATTCTGGGATTTGTTTGTTTGTTGGTTTGTTTGGTTTTGATTGTTTGTTTTTTGAGGGTGCTCAAGATTGTCCAGTTTTACAAGCTTCAAGCTTTCCTCTCTCTCCCCACTCCTTTTCATATTTGCTTCATCTCTGAGAATTCCTGTAAATTTTGAAATACTAGCTATGCTCATAAATACTAGCAATCTTTTTGTTTCCTTCCCAGGGGAAATTACTTTCCTTCTGATTCTGTACCAAGCGGAGAAATGGAGGGTGAGGAGGGGAGGGAGTGTTTTATCTGGGATGCAATTTTAGTGGGATAAAAATCTACTGAAATGCCAAAACACTGTGCCACTATCACCAGCCTATTTCTCCTGGAAGTGACCCCAAGCCTCTTCTGGAGGACAGGCAGCACCAACATCTCTGCAGCTCCTTTGAGGGGGGGAATAAATTGTATTTTGAGTTGTGGAGTACATAGGGTCCAGGTAAAAGTTGTCCCTTTGTTTTAGAAGGACAAAGTTAGAATTTATTTTTCTCATAATTAGATGTGAAAAGCCACATTCTGCACCATTATGCACAAATGGCTTATATTACCATTGACTTTCATGGGGAAAGGTTAGGTCATTAGGCCCAGCTCCAGGAATGTACTTAAACATATGTTTAACTTTAAATGCCTTATAATTATGCATACACTAAGAGTTAGCTATACATTGAAACTCCATAATGAATATTGGTAGAATTAAATAACTGTTTGTGATCAGCATGATTCCTCTATAATGTTATGCTGTGCTGGATATTCCCAAATTCATTTGTAACTCAAGAATACCAAGAGCAAAAGAGAACCAGTAAACAGCACATCTGTTGACATGGAATATTTTTATAACAGGTCTAGCCTTGCCTGTTTTGTGACTCTAACTCAGGGCATTCCAGCGCAGCTCCAAGGAAGCAGCTTTAAAAGTGCACTGAGCAACACTACCCTTAAGCCTGACCTCTTATAATAGTCTTTACTATTTTACATAGCAATAAAATAACATCACCAATCTTGTAAAATAACGGAGTAAGTAGCTAATCCTGAGTAAAGACTGCATGCTGTCCATATCCCGTGTAGTTTTTCATCAGACAAACAAGATGACTGGAAATGCCAGAGGTGAAAAGTAAGAAATGGGCCATGTTCTCTTGGTGAGCAGCCGTCACGGAGCCAGCTTAGTCACATACACAAAAAAGATAAGTAGCTTTAACTGAGATGATCTCTACCACGTAAATAAGGTTTGAATAACATCACATTGTTTCAGATAATTTTATATTAATGAGAAAATAACAAAGTATTCTGCTCTGAGACAAGAGCTGTTCCTCCAGGACTCATCATGAGATGCTATGAAGCCTTTCTGTTATTTACAGACTTACTGGATTACATGTTTAAAGTTGTCTTTGCCATAAGTTAAGATAAAAAAGGAATTTACATAAATGAAACTACTAGTTAAAGAAGATGAGGAGGGAGTGTTGCCATTTAGTTGTAATTTGCAGAATGCCTAAGAGGCAGAATGATAGACCCTAATATGATATGGGTATTTTACAAATCAGATGATAAACAAAATGTTATAAGCTCGCCCGCTGCAGAGTGCATATCATTTCTGCTTGTTTTCATTTCAGGATCATTTGTATCATGGCTACTTTTCAACCTGAAATATCAGCATTCACCCTATATATTCTTTTATGTCTACTCTTTTAGCCTGTATGGTCTTTCCTACTAATGTATTCCAAAAAAATAAAAAGAAGTCTTTGTACTCTAACATACTCAAATTTGCCTGATATATTTTCCAATTATTGTAATTTGGCTATTCAGAAGCGGTACACTTTTATCCTAATGTTTATCTGAAATATATACCCATGTAATAGTTTAAAGGACGAATGTAATTATACAAAATACAATTAGAACGTGTTTATTTTAAAGATAAAAGTGGATGATAAACCAATCTCTTCTAAATTGTACATTCAAGTATAATTACACACATTTAAATCACATTTATTGGATCGCACATGTACATAAATTTACAAAACACTGATTTTTCTACAAAATATCCCTGTGTTTTTGAAAGAGAGAAATTGATATAAGCATATTAAAATCACTGAAATTGTGATATTGAAACTGTTGCTCAATTACACCAAGTCTTCTTTCTTTCTTCCTTGCTTTCATCTTTAGTTTAGTTTTTGACAGCTTACATTAGAACAATCATGCCTTAAATTAGTAATCAACCTCTAAAATGTGGAGATATCTCAAACTGGATACAGTTATTCTCTGCTATCTATTTCAGGGGATATACAAGGGTAAATTTTTCTTAAAATAAACCGTATAACAAGTTATTCCTATCCTGAATAAAATATCCTCGAGTTAATGATTTGTATACTTCATGAGCATAGTGTGAGAACAAAAGAAATGTAAAAAACATTATAGATTCATAAGTATTTTATTACAAAGAATGAACTGCTTACTCTCCAGTCTCACTGTCCAATCATAATGATTTGTTTCTATTAGGAGGATAATTTTGTTTCTCTAAAAAAAGAAGCCATTAAGTTTAGTGTTCTCATTTACTCATGCTTATATTTTCTAAGGAGTTTGAATCCAACAATTAATTTGTTATTCTCTTCTCTATTCCATCTTGTTCCAGAATATATTTTATACACATACATATATATATCTGATCTGATGAAATTATCTTTAGAGCAATTAAATAGTTTCCAGAAGGCAGGACAAGGGCAAATAAATCTTTATAGAAAAAGAAAGGTACCTGCGTGCTTGACTTCAGCTTCTGGAATACTTGCAGAATTTTTCTGTAAGACATCTAGAAGATAGCAATGAAACCAAAAAGTCAACTTTTTTTTTTTTTTTTTTTTTTCCAGGAATGAATCATTTCAATTCCACCAAACTTTTGTTGTTGTTTTCAGTATAGTGACAGGTCTTGGGAATAAGAGAAAATCAGACTATGTAATTCATCATGACCTTAGTGAAATTTCACAGTCTCACATGACATTCTCATGAGAGAAAAAGAAATAGATGCTGTAGGTGAAGTTTACTCTGCTTGGGATGGAAAGCTGGCTGGAAATCCTTACTTAAAAGAAAAGTTATTAATCACTGTCAAAGTAAGAGGATGTATAAAATGCAGTTCAGATGGGTCTTTCTGAGGAATGACACAATTCAATATGTCTAGTATTGTCATGGGTGAGGGATGAAGAGTATTCTTATTAAATTGGCAGATAATACAGATATGAAAAGAAGTACAAATGCATGGCAAGAAAAAAATGAATTTATTGTGATCTTGACAAACTATAATAAATGAGTGTGGGATCTTTTTTTCTGAACACAAGTGCTCAAGGTTGTGGGGAGCTTTTCAAATTTTAAAATTAGTATTCTCATTTTTTCCATTTTCACCATTCTTTTTTTTCCTTTGGGATATATCCACAAGCATGAGGAGGGCACTACTTTTCCCTTGTCTTTGCAAGTACTCTGTAATCCTTGCCTTATTCAGAGATAAATATGGCTCATCAAATCTATAAATGATCCTTCAGCTCTGATCAGATCTTTCCATTTGCATCAGCCAATTACTTCAAAATGTGCAATCCTGTGGCTTTGGATGTTTCTCAAGAAATATGAAGTAAAAAGTGAAATATTATTGCTTTAATTTGTATGTGGCATAAACTGACAGCACTAGGAATATTGTGTCCAATTTCATTATGCATGTTTTTAAAAGGAAATGCATTACTCATCCATATGATGAGAATCTGCAAATTAGTCCCCAGACACATGCAAAGGGGACTGGAGGAGACAGTCAGTCTTGAAATTTAATCAAAACTGAGTTTTATCACTTAGTTGAGAATTAGCAGGTACCGACATCTGGCGAATCAATGTACAAGAGGATATCACATCCCAAAGCAGCACATCCCAAACTTAAGCTGACTCTTCTTTAAGAGACTCAAATTTCTGCAAAACAACAACCCAGTTGCTTTTTATTTGCTGCCTACCGTTATCCTGGGTATTGTTTGTACTTCAAAAGTAGCATGAAACCTTTTGTGTGTGTTTTTCTGCCTCTGACTCATTGGAGTATTCTCAGCACACGTGGATCAGAAGGCTCTCTCTAGTCTTTCCTGAAGCTTAGTGTGCAAAGCATGGTCAGCAGGACCTTGTTCTTTTGGGTGCAAATAGATCACCTCAGGTGGCCATGGACCAGATGGTAGGTTCATTTTCCAAAGCGTTCGCTGTGTCCTTAAGCCCATTAGAACTCGCCCTATATCTCTGTTCTGCGAATCACTCAGTGTAAATGCTGCTCTCCTTATCATCAGCAGAATTGCTGCCTTTTTACAGGAAGGACATGCTGCAGACCTGTCCCCAGTGCTATTCTGTCCGTTCTTCTCTCCTGCTCAACAGACGTCTAACATCAGAATCACTCACACACTATGTAAGGCTAACGTTTATCTGTTAGATGTTCATCCATATCCATCCACCTAGAAGCTATATCCTTAGTTCCTGAAGGAGTGAGGATGCACTTGCATCTGTTCAGTTAATTTGACACATACTTGCAAGAAGAAAATATCTTACAAGTTGTTTACCTCTATATGAGGTGAAAACACTTTTTTTTTTTCACTTTTTTTTTTGTGCCACCAACTTATTCAGGGATTTGCAGTAACTGATATTAACACATTACAGAAGAAAAGAAAAAGAGAGAGAAAGAATGTAAAACACGTTTGCTGACATACGAGTAATCTAGTTTGGGGATTACAGAGATAAACCTCATGTCTATCAGTGTAAAAGAAACACTATTTCTTTTAAATTGTTGTCCTACAGTTCGCATGGTTTACACAGGCACAGCTGTCAACCAGTTTATGACTAGTCTTAGCCCCAGTGCCTCCAGCTCTGTGGAGCTGGATACGCAGAGGAAACTCCTGCTGCATCTGCTGAGGACCAAAATTGCACAGGCTGAGGAGTGAATTTGACCTCTCTACTCATTATGAGGTACGAACGAGGGTTCAGATATGAATTACTGAATAAAACGGTATGTTGAAAAGATGGTTTTTACACATCTGATATACAGGGCCACAAGCATTGGCCTTGATAGCAATGAGGAGTCTCCAGCTCTTCAGGCTAGTCCCTCACTCCTGCCCCAGCACCCCATATCATGAAATATTCATGCAGTGGCGGCATAAACTGCATCCTTGACACCATCTAGATTAACATATAAACATAAACAAAATTGTTGCTTTTCACCTGGTTCTTACTCTGGATGTGGTTTAGAGCCTGGCAGTGAACGGCACGTTGTGGAGGACAGCAAGCACCTGACTGGAGCGGGGCAGCACATGCCTCCAGTCAGATTTACCACCGAATCCATGACACCAGAGACTAATTTTTGCCTTTCTATTATTTATGGCACTGCAGTGAATCACAACCTGCTCCCCCCATGCACAGGTGAGACACAAAACTGCTTTTATTTAATTACTCAGGAGGAATATTGACATTTTCAATTCATCTTCATTTTCTTTCCTGTCGATACCTTTCCTTTCTTTACTACTGCTTTTTGGTTCATTCTCAAATTTCCCTCTCAGGTACAAGAAAATCACTGCAGAGACTCTTATTCTTCTCCCAACACCTTTTATTCTCTTCCCCTTTCTTACTGCTCTTGAACACAAGTATTAGCCTGCTTCTTAAAAAACTCTATCTTGACGATAACTGTGAAAAGTAATTGCTGTGTAAAGGCCTTTCCTTGGTCCCTCGCGCTCTGAGCCGCTGCTCTGCCCGACCGAACGCAGCAGTTGTCGTCTCCACAGAGCTATCTCTATGAGAGGGTTTCCCCTCCACACTCTACCTACTCCCGTACCAAAATTCAGAGGAATCAGCTGGGCGGCCTCACCAGCTCTCCAGATTTTCTTTTTAATTGCCTTGTGTGGACTTCAGTTCCCTCTGTTCTCATTCACCATTACCCCTTCTTGGTGCTTGCTTGTTTACTGAGGCAAAACTAAATCTTGCAAGGCCACTTTCTTTTTTCACACGTAGAAACTTTTACAAGCCCTACATGTACCATATGGCGTAGCTCTACCTTCCCTTCCTTTCTTACATTTCTTTGTCAAGTGCAGCACAGTTTCTGCCCTTCTCTAAATGCTGTTTTTGATGAAACGTTCATTTGTGACTTCACTGCCTCCACTTGTCTTAAAAGCACCTATAAAACCTTGCTAATGCCCAGGCCTCCCGCTGCAGCAGGCACCATATAGTAGCATCATGGCGTCTGCCTCAGCAGCCGCTTCACTCTTACCTAGCAAGGCAGCTATAACTACCTTACTGCCAGGTTATAGTTGTTATAGGTATAAAGTTATAGTTGTTATAGGTATGATTTTCCTTTTTGATTTATTTTCTTTGCATGTTCAAATGAAATTGCCAGGTAACCATGACGAGTTGCCTCCAGGACTTATCAAGGTGGCCAGGCAAGTCCTCCATGCCACATCAACATAAGGAATAACATTACTGTGTTTTTGGGACCAGAGAGTATCCCTCCAATTTTCTCAATAAACACCTGGCTGTACATATAAAATTGATTGTACCAATAAAAGGTTTATAGCATTGGGTAAACGTGATCATTTTAAAGCAGGCAAATTGGCATGCCCTAGTATATTGTCTGTGTAAAGTCTCCTGCTGGAAAAGAAAATAAAAGAGGACTTTGCACTCTAATTACAGTGCCTTGTTGAAATTCGCTATAAATTAAAAGAAAACTTTGTCACAGTTAAAAGTTCAAACTTAAAATACATTTCACTGACGTAATGTTTGTACTAGGAGAAGAAAGGGAATGATTGCATGATGATATCATTCCCTGCAGGGTTCTCTGACCAACTGAAAAGCATTAAATTTTTTTTTTCATTTTTCTTTGCTTATGTTAAATATTTACTTTTTATTTAAGCATTCAGCTGTGTGACACTATGTTAATTAGGCATCACAGTATGTATTTGTGTTCACTATATTGCAATCATGATTACTTGAATGGATAATACCCTAACGAGAGCACATACCTATTTTGCACATATTCAAGCTAAATGTTTCCTGGATATAAATGCAGAAATATGATCATAAGCACATATATTAAAATGCTACTAACCAGAGACCTGACCTTATCCATGGATCCAATTTCTTCTTAGTCAAGAGTGTTAAAAAAGGATATGACATCAGATCAGCAAAGAAAATAATTTTAATTGACATTGCTGTCTGAAAATACTAATAAAAAATGCCAGTTTGAAAATGAAAACCAGGCCATTCTTCAAAATTTTTCTAGCAGCTGCCAAGGTAGTTACAGCTTTCATTTTTGATTTATTTTCTTTGCATGTTCAAATGAAATAGCCAGCAGCTTTAGTAAATAATATTGAACATGTCAGCATGAAACAAAAATAGTGATCCACTGTCTCCTCTACTTCTCACTCACTCCTGGGATTTGATTTTATTTTATATTAGGAAAACTAAGCCAGGATAGTTAAAAGCGGTCTAACTATAGCTGAGATTGCTGAAAACTAATGCCAGGTTGACATAAACACTTTCAGTTTTTAGAATATGCTACAATATTCTTATTTGAGTGTGCACTGGCAATAAAAAGAGAATTTGAGTTTAAATGCGTCCACACAGCTGGTAAAAGATATTATAATCCATAGAAGAATACGCATTTTTAGAGCAGACAACAGCAAAGCAAAAGCAAGTAAATTTCTTTTTGGGCCCTTCTTCATCTAATCAGGAATTAGCAATAATCACCTTTCATTTTTACATAATATTCCAAAAACAATGACTAACTGCAAATGAGAAAACATTAAATAAAACATAACCCCATAATGAACACACCGGTGTCTGCGTGCAAATGCCCTGCTGGCTTCAGCCTCGGTTCTACAATGGCTTTTGCTGTTAAGCAACCAAAAACCCTTTTAGCCTTTCCCTTCACACACTGGACTCTGTAATGCCACATTCAATACCAAAAGGCAAATATTTCCTATGTTCTTCACTATACCCAGGAAAAGATAATATATACTTTAATACATTTCTTACTTACTCAAATAAAAGAATGACTTTAAAGTATTTGCATCTTATAAACACTTCTAAACTTTTACAGCAGATTTACTGTTATTATATATCTGCAATTCCCTTGCTTAAAGCCCTTCCAATGTGTGCTACAAGACAAAACTTTTTTTTTTTTTTTAGAAAAATTACCATGCATAAATCAGCATATAAGTATTCATTTTTTATTATTAAAAAGATAATTCGGGTGTTACTCGTTATATTCAACTTAACACATGCAGCTTTAGAAAAAAGTTAGGGCAAGTTTAACTCATTAAAAAGTTATAAAATGAAAACACTGAAATGAAGCTGAGTGAACAGTGATTAATATAATATGTATTCGCACATTTTAAAATCCATTTACTCTTAAGAATCCTGAGTCATACATCTGTTGTTCCCTCACAGACAGATTTGCAGTTAATGATATTGGACAGTACTTTTTTCAGTATCACATAGAGTGATTTTTAGTGCATTTTTTGACCTGCATTGTATCTGCAGGTCTCTGCGTTGACTTTAGTTTTCAACAGAAACAATTTCACTGCTTCTGACAGTGTGTCTTAAGATGTAAAATACAGCATTTAGAAAGACTTTTCTCAAAATCCAATGGTTCTGAAGTCTTTAAAGTGAGCATGCCAATAGCCATTCTCTGAGATGAGAAGGATGACATTTAGATTCATGTTAGACATACGGAACAATTACTAGGAAGAAAATTCACCTAGAGTAAATCTTTCAAATCAAGAATTAACTTTAATAAGAGTTGCCAAGTTTGTAATAATATTTGTGTTACTAAGGAATAGAACGATTTATTGCAAGACTTGTATTATGTTTTAAGTGTCCATGAAAGTTATTTTCCTTGCAAATGTAGTACGTCCTAGTGTCACAAAATAATTGTACCAACCATTTGATGGATTGGCTATGGTGCAATTAATTCATAAATATTTTGAAGGCAACACCTATCAGGACAAACAAAATTTTTCATTTTTGTGGTGCTGTGTATTTTATTTCCCCTCCTCTAATTGTCTAACTCACACACCTCTTAAAGTCACGAGCACTTGCAAATCACACTGCTGTCTTAGCACTCTGTAGTGAGCGTAAATTGCAGAGTTTACTGCATTCAGCCATAAGCATCCAGGCAGGTCATGCGTGATTGCCCAATTAATTTACTTACCATATATGCCTGTGTTATTTTCAAAACTCTTTTTTCAAGTTATAGGTGTAACTTGAAACTATAACTATAGGCGTAAGAAACTTTAAAATATGTTAAATGAAAAGGGACAAAAAGAATACAATTTTTAATAAGAAAAAGCATACATTTAAAATGTCAGTTGACAAGTTTTACAACATACAAATAAAATGGCATTAATAGGCACCTTCTAATTATTTAGGATGTCAGTTACAGTTTAAACTTTTGCATTAATATTTCTATGAAATAAAACAGCTATGTATAGGAGACACATGCAACCAGCTGTAAATACAGCAGAGATCAATTGGGCAGTGCTGTTCTAGTAATGTGGCTTTATCTTCCATCTGTACTTTTAAAACAGAATAAAGAGGATATATTTGTCAATAACACAGATTTCTTACACTTTTAAAATTAACACTGAAGTATATTGGAAACAAAATTTATCTCTTCGACTATTTGCCTTTCTACCAGAGTTAAAATGCCTCTTTTTATAAAAAGAGCACAATTCATGGCTGCAGTTTACGCTTAGCATACAATTATTTTAATGGAAAAAAAAGTCTGTGAAGTTGCTCTTTGCTGATTAAGAGTGTATTTTTGGATTTTTCCTTTCATCTTATTAATATCTATACACATGTCAATGATTTTAATTAGAAGAGTAATAATTGTACATAGTCTCTCTTAAATGTCCTGCTCTTATATCCTCCTGAGATTATTTTATTAGAACTTTTGAGAAAATGAGCAAGAATCAGTATGACTGTAATATGTAGGTCAAAACTAAAACATTTATGCCACTAAAAAAAAAAAAAAACCTCTTCAGAATTCACTGCAGAGACTTCAATCTCTTCTTAGAATATATGTAGACTAATGTAGCCAAAGATCAAATTAAAAATCCATTATTCCTGTTTTAATTCTGATCCCAATCCAAAATATATGTGTAAGACCCAAATCCTGGGAATCTGATTAATTCAAGCCCATTCTGAACTCTGACCTCGTAGGAAGTTCACGGAGGCATCTACTTTATCCAGCGGTAAGGTGCAGGCACGGACAGAGCCCATTTACACCACTTCACAGCTTAGCTTTTCAGCGCATTATCAGCCTCGACATATCGCAGGTTGTTAAGACTGTCTACTATCAAAGTAGAAATACTCAGAAAAGCTCTGTTGCCAAGCTTCAATCCTGTGAAAGTGAGATTTGGAGGATGCTAATACCGTTGACAATTGAGTGCATACATTTTAAAGCGGTCTGTTTAACACAGACCACAGAGACAGGAATGACATTCGCTGAGTTTTACTTTAATCAACCTCATGACAGTAAGACACATATCTGTTTAAGAACAAGGACCATAACCAAACACTTCAAAGCATTTGCTTTTTTTTCCTCTCTCCGTGAAAACTAATCCAACTTAAAATATAGCTCACAAACACGGACCTGTTTTGTAACCTATCCAGATTAAAGGAGATCCTTTGTTCTTCTCTCAGAATCTCACTTTCCCCTGAGCATAATTACTACAGGTACTACCGTACAATCAGCCACATAAAAAAATGCCCAATCTATAATCAAAAAAATCCTAGAGAAATGCAAACTGTGAATTCATGGAGTTTGAAGCAGTGAGCTGGGGTGTATTTCAGTTGTTTTATTGATGTTAATATAACTTAGTAACCAAAAACATTTCTGTGCTACCATTTCCCAGTGAACAAAGCAATCTTAGAGAGTATATGCATAAAGCAAGTATAGAATGTATATATATAAAGCAAGTATATATAAAAATAATTAATAAGTATGCAATGGGATAAACATTCTATTAGAAAACCAAAGATTCAAGACAGTGGTTAGTTCAATGTTGATCGGTTTTCACAAGATGGCAAATCCAATGAGATAAAAGCTACGCTTGTGTCTGCTTCATCCATTCATGTGGGTAGGGTGTAATATGAACTATAGGCTGTGGTACGACCAAACTGTAAATAGCACAAAGGAAATCCTTCTTCACATGTAAATGATAATTCTATCACTTATTATATAATTCTATCTTATAATTCTATCACTCTATTAAAGGTTATGCCAAGTGATGGCCCAAAATCTTGTTAGAATAAGCTAACAGTAAAACTGCCAGATAAAAGCCACTTCTGTGTGTTTCTTATTCATCACTGTTGTGTATTTTCAGCTTTGTTAAGGATAAAAGACTTCATTTTCTGCCATGTAACGTACCATGCATGGTGCTGTAAGTCTTGAAACCTAGTGGAAAGCTGCTGCTCTTTGTCTAGAGAATTCAAGACAGCTGAGCTGAAACACAGGAACTCTATGTAAATTCACTTATTTAGGAAACATCTGTTAAATGAGAAATTTCAGTAAGTGCAGAAAAAATAATAGGGGCCTTGGTGCAGCCTCCAGGGCCCTCTGTGCACACGGGGCAGGGGGGCCTTATGGGGCTCGGTGCTGCCCCTCGGGGCTTCTGTGCGCACAGGGCCAGGGCAGGGGTCCCTACGGGCCTCGGCGCTGCTCCCCGGAGCCGCTGCGCGGGGGCCTCGCTACAAGACTCCATGCACACAGGTTCTGGGGGCCCTGAGGGCCTCAGTGCAGCCCCCGGTGCCTCTGTGTGTACGGGCCCGGAGGGGCGCTATGGGCCTCTGTGTGGCCTCCCCCAGGGCATCCGTGCGCATGGGGCCAGGGGACCCCACAGGCCTTGGTGCTGCCCCCCAGGGCCTCTGTGCACATAAGTAGGGACAGCCCTACAGGCCTTTGTGCGGCTGCCTGGGGCCTCTGCACCCAGGGCTGGGGGGACCCCATGGCCCTCCATGCAACTCCCGGGGGCCTCCATGCGCATGGGGCCAGGGGAGCCCTACCGGCCTCAGTGCTGCCCCCAGGGCCTCTGTGTGCATAAATCCGAGTGGCACCATGGGCCTCCGAGCAGCCTACGGGGCCTCTGTGCGCACTGGGCCGAGGGGGCCCTACGGGACTCCATGTGTCCCCCTGGGACCTCTGTACAAACGGGGCCGGAGGGGCCCTGCTGAGCCGTACACATGGGGTCGTGGGGGCTGTAGGGGCCTCTGTGTGCACGAGATCGGGGGAGGCCCTAAGGGCCTCCTTCTTCATACTCCTTGGGGCCTCCATGCATAAGGGCCTGGGGGGGGCCCTAGGGGCCTCCGTGGGCTCTAAGTGTTTGAAAATGTATGCAAGTCTGAAATAATTGTTTTTCATTATGAGCCCACACTGCGTGCTCGCACCGAGACTGGCTGTTTGGCCATGCCCAAACCCGAGCCTCCAAAATGAGAGACGAAGGCAGGGAGGGAAGTTTCCTGCCTGTTGTTGTAGAATCTGTTTCCTCTGCATTCAGAAGAGAAAGGAAGAGGTTTGCGAATCCCCTGCAAGCAAGAGGACGGAGACAGGCATTAATATAGTATGAGCACAGAACAAAAATCTTTAGCAAAAAAGCGTAGGAAAGCTCCAGGGGCTTCTCAGTAGCTAGAATGGTGAGAAAAGCAAGGAGCCAAGGGACTAGCGGGAGAGAAGCTCAAACCACAAACTTAGGAGTAACTTGAGTCAAGTGTTTTTACCCTACAGGATAGACAACAGACCAACATTTGCCAATACCAACATCAGTCAAGGGTTAATCCAGAGAACATTCTGTCCAGAATTCTGGACAGAATGGCTGGTTTATCAATGTAAAGAATTATACATTAGGTGTTGCTGAATTTATATAATTGTTTTTTTCCTCTCAATAAAATACTGCTAGTTAAAACCACTGATTCATGTATGCAACTGGGGAAAATCATGTCTGAGTACCAGAGAGTTTAGATGAAGTAATCCGGCCCTAGGTTTCTGGATAGCGATTTAGATGTTTTATAAGTGATTTGCAATTTGAACCAAAAGTTGTTCCTGACATTCAGGCCCTGGCAGAAGGGTTACGTATCTTTTGTACCATCTTTTTCAAAACACAATATTCTATTCGAATTGGTTCTAACAGAATGGTTTGCTAAATAATAAAGAAGCTGAAAATATCTTTTCCTACTCGTATAAGCATAAAAATAGAAGTGCCTCTTGGATCAAATACAATGTTCTTTCCTGCATGGTTATACAAGATAGAGAAGAAAAGATCTTGGACACGAATGACAGAATCTGTACACATTTTAAACTGAGGTCACAGATTCACGTACAACTAAACCAGTTGTACTTTTTACTTTTTTCTAACTCCAGTCATTACACTGTTTTCATCTAACATAACTTGGAGTTACCCACATTTGCATATAAATTCATATTTGGAAAAGGGTTTTTTTTTTTTTTTTAATCATTCTTTGAATGTTTTCAATATGGAGATTCCCCATAGTATGCTGCATTGTGGCAGACCAGGTATGTCACCCATCCGCTGCCAAACCCAGCTGATCTGGATGGGGCAGCTCTGCTGTTAGTCAACAATTTTAGTAGAGAAATAAACAGTGTCCAGTATCAGAAGTTTGAGGAGTGCTGTTCCCTTTTAAGGTTAAATGACAGGGTAAGAAGGGACCATACTAACAGTGGTTACTTACATTGCTTACTATACATACAAACTATATTGCTGTCAACCTCTCTGACCCATCAGCTTGTGTTCATATCTAAACTTTAAATGGCAAAAAGACAATTATACATCACTACTTTATAAGGCAGAAGGAGCTATTCACTATGAAGTTATAACCAAGGGTAAAGATTATCCTGGCTTACAAGATGCCTCTAACTGTCCAAGCAAAATGCAATCCCTAGCAAGTACAGAATCTATTCAGAGATGAAAAAAAAACATTGATTTGTCAAACACATGAAATCTCAAGGGTCACAACTGTCATTCACTTAGAGAAAAAGGTAACAGCTTAGTATGAACACATACATGCAACACGGGAACTACCACCTGTCTGAAAAATCACAGGCTCTGTATCTCACAAAACTGAAAAACTGAAGAGAAGCCAACAGAAGAACTTGAGGAAAAGACCATTCAGCGCTGTCCTCCAGAGGAGCTTAATTCATTCAGGAAGCCTGACTAGGGTTTGTAAAAGCCCCAAACTGTCTCACCTGCCTGTTAGCCTCAGTCAGCATCCTTCACCCCGAGCTGGATCAACTTATGATTTATTTAAAGATGTGGAGTGTACTGTAATCACTTCTGCCCCAGAATCAGTTTCCTGTCTCAATTACGAGAATTGCTCTTTTAAATCCGTGTCACTATATATACACCTTTGATTTCAGAGAGTTGTTAGCTGATTTAAACAACTCTAAAAGTGCATGCAGTATATGTCAAATTAAGCTATGTGTGTCACTAATTACAGTCACTGCAACTTGAGTGGGCCTTAAGGGCAAAAATCTGTTCTCTTTAAAAGAAACATAAATACTTTGGGAACACTTAAGTATAATTATTACAGCCTTCAAGAAGATTCTGGCCTAAAAACACTGGAGAATGGCTGCATTCCTTATAGCAATGTTTATTAGCACTGTTTATTTTTGTTTTCATGAAGTTATTATACAAATGCCTGGAAGTGATGCTACAATTGAAGATCTGGTAACATTTCCCATATTAAGCCCTAGGATTATTTTTGTTCATTTTATTTATTTCAAGTCAGTTTTAATGACTGAAAAAACTGACAGCCTAGAAAATTAATATTCTCTGGCCACAGAGCAGATGATGCTGTGCACTGCAGTACGTTGTTCTTACGCAGGAAGGAATTGACCCCAAGTATGATGTGTATGCAAAGATCCACTGCATGTCATGAGATTGTGAAAGAGGAATGGAAAACGCTTTTCACCTTATCCCCATCATAGTACTCCTGCAAATTTGTTTGCCCTTTCTTGTTACAAGATTGGCAGGAATCCAAACCCAAGCCTGCAAAAAATAACCCCACAAACACAGGGGAAATTTTTGTAACACATGAGATCACATGTTTAAATTAGAGAAGGACACAATCAGCACAGTTCCTGTATTGGATACTCTGTGTAAAACAGACCTAATCTGACAGTAATGAAAAATTATCAGGGCAAGTAACAAGAATGTATTGATTGCTTGCTTGTAGTAGCAAACAATATTTGTTCATGCTGGTGTAAAGTAATTTAGATAAAATACCAATGATATCCATGTGACTAATAGATACTAACGGAAGTAGTTACTAAGTATTTTATGTATATAAAGGTAAATGTTTCTTTTAAGTCACTATTATTGTGAACTATCTCCTTGGGAATGTATGTGTGACTACTGTTGCACTAAAGTATTATGTTATTGGGAAGTCAGTTCTTGAAGGTTGTTAAAGAAAAGCAGGAGATTTTGCAGAGGTCTCCAAAAGTTCAAGCACAAGATGATAGCAGAGGACTTCAAAGTACAAGCACAGGACAATATAAGAAGCCCCCAGCACATGAACACAAATCACAAACAATAACTATATAAAGACCTTTTAAGAGCTTTTTTTTTTCTCCAAATTAGACTTTTCCTCATAAGATTTATTCTCTCCCATATGACATAAATGTATGTAGTCAATATTATGTTAATTAATATTTAATCTTATTTTCATGCAACTTATTTACTAACTTATGCCACAATGGAGCCATCTTAAGAGGCATCTTAATTATCTTAGTTCTCTGAAGAACTAATCTGAATACAGCTTTTGTAAGATTTCAACTACTTTAAGTGGAAGAGATGAAGCATCCATTTTATTTCATGTCCCTTCCTTCACATTAAGCCCTCAAATCATGAGTTCTTGCTCCTACATCTCTAAATACTTTCCAAATTTGGGTTTTTACCTAAAAACAAATGTTGCTCATAAACTCAAAGCAGAATAAAGCATAGACCACTGTTTGCATAAGGGAGGGACTTGATGGACTTAGTATTTCTCAAATCCAACAGCAAAAGTAAACTTACTTCTTTCATCGGCTTCACAGACACCAAAAAATGTCGAAAAAAAACCCCGATGTCTTCTCTCAGTTAAATCAGCATATACTAAGTGGTCCTCCTCTTGATTTGACCTGACCAGCTGCTAGCTACAATTAGGGAAAATATAAGCCAGATATACAGACACTGACCTTTAAATGAATGTTAAAGCTGGTTGAAAAGTATAGGAGTTCTGCACCTAAATGAAAAATGAGGCAAATATAATCTTTCTTTTTCCCTTGTCAGGAAACCATAGATCTCAATTTTGTTAATGATATCTTACAAATCATTTAAGTTTTTCTGGGTGTTTTTTCTTTTTCACCATTTCTGTATTATGCATTTGATCTGTGCATGCTTCAGGATATTTATCTACAGGGTAAGGGAACACAAAGATTGAATCCAAAAGGATCTTTTAAATTCTACTGTAAAATAACAAAACACCTCAAAAATCAATAACAAAATAAGCGACAACCAGTCAAAAGCTGGCTGCAAAGAGGATTGGATTGAGGGCTGCATGAACGTCCCATATGAGTGGAGAATATGGTTGGCAACAGGCATTGTGGTTGGGATATTAATGACTTGGAATACTAGCAAAGGTTAGGTCCATATGCCAACTAAATTGGGCTCTATTTGGACTATGGAAGCAAGGGTTACTGTGGTAAGTATCTACATGCAAAAGGTGCACACTGCTATGGCCTCATGAGGTTGCTGTTCTCCTGCGGGAGGAAGGCTCTCCCCATCCCTGCGCTCCCAAGCACCACACGCTACCCAACACACAACACCCCGTTCGCTTGTGCCCTGACGGGTTACCAGCCTGGCATCTGCCACCCTTCTGCTCATCTTGACTAATTACGTTTTCCCCACAAACCTTTTAAAAAAAGCCTTCTTATTTTACTTTAGCAGTATAAATTAGACGCCTGATGTGAAATTTTCTGTAATGAACATTTGCTCGCTTTGGACATCTGCCTGTTTACATATGATGTTTAAATCCACGGAGTATCATTACTGCAGACTCCCTTGTTTCACAGTCATCTCATATTTAATCTGTATGTTCTTTAAATGCAAAGCATGTTATATTTAGTGTTCAAACTGTGGCATTAGTAAACTGAGCCCTCATTTGTGTGTGCATGGGGGTGAATTGGGTGTCTCACAAAGGATTCAAACAGATGCTTTAGCTTTAATGATATTTCTAATCATCTCACTTATGCCCCAAGGATATTTTCTTATGCTTTATTCTCCTGTCATGATTTCTACTCATTACAGCAAAGTGTTATTTTAAAGCTCCTTTTTATATTTGAACTTATTTCAGCATCAACCCTAACCAGCTTCATTTTTTTAGAAAAAAATACACACTTTCCTTCCATTGTCTACTCAGAAGCAATGTCTTCAAAGACAGAGCCAGTGTAGATAGAAATCATCACCGCTTTTAGAGGTGACTTTCCCCTTGTGTACAAGGGCCAACAGCACCATACGTCTTCCTAACAGTTAAGGCTAGGAAACTTAACTCCAAATTTCCTTCCACATTTTTTAAAGAAACCTAGTAATATTCTGACACTCAAGTAAACATACAAACATGCACACAGAGAACTACATACCGTATGTATTACATACTATTTTTTTTTTTTTTTTTTTTGCAACTTGAGGCCTTCTAGTCCCAGCAATTAAGCAGTTGCTTATTTTCTGATAACAACAGTGAGGTTTTTATAAACCCTAACTAAAAATATTAGTAACTGTGTTAGGAAGTATGCTTGCAATTGCTTGACTTTTAATTTCATATAAATAAGGTGCTCCACAAATCATTTTCTCTCATATCCATGCATATGTGTAAACATATAATACATACAGTCATGTCTATACCAGGGAGACACTATTTCTGGTTTGAAAGGAAGCAAGCAAAGAGCCTAAGATACTCACATCCATGGTGGAAAGTTTGATATCATAAAAACGGTAGGGAATACCAGGATTCCTTCCCTGTGAATGCTCATTAAAAAAAAAAAAAAAAAGGCTCACAAGCTCACAATATTTGAGAGGAACAGGATGAAGAAAAAGCAGGGAAGGGAGATATCTGTAAGTAGAACAAGAAACCATGTACAAGGTAAAGCATCTGCCTTGGTTACATATTAATTCACAGAACAGGGAAAATATAGCTAGCTCTTAGGAAAAAGGAAAACTAATGCCAAAGCAGAAATTTGCTTCTTTTACAGAAATGTAAAATATACTAAAAGGATTTTCCAAACTACTAGGAGTTACGTGGGTAACTCATATCACACCTAATATCGCACCTTTAGCAATTTCACTTCTAAATTATTTTCAAAATTACAATGCAAATTGCTGGCCTAATTATTGGCCAAATGCTTTAATAAGTCAATATATAATTAAAATCAGAAAATCAGTGAGAGTTTTGACTGAGTAAACACAATTTGTTCTATTTTTTTTCTTTTGCATGAACATAAGCAAAAAGCCAAGGAAACTTTAAATGATAATAAACCCCCTAAAATTTCCAGCCGATATACAGCACAAATGACTGCCAAAATGAATTAGAGAAGCAGAAATTCACAGTTTCATTATTTAAAATAATTACTAGTAGATATTGATTATCTAGAGATAATCACACACAAAAAAGCAAAAAAACTAACATGTCTACTGATTTGCAATCTAAAATTAATCATCCATAATCATATGTGTTTGCTTTCTATGAACACGAGACAGATTAAGCTTGTTACATATAATGTATAGAGAGTGTGATTTCTAAATCATGTTTGTAGGCATTGTATTTCAAAGTCATCTTTTTGTTTCCCATCAATAAACATAACAATGGCAAGGGACAAAATTATAACTTCTTAATTCATCTGAAATAAAAAAAAAAGCTTTGATTATCTATAGCAACTATTCTCAATATATTCATATACTTTTTTAAAACAGCAGAATGACCAACACAAATACTACTTATAAATATTCTGTAAATCCAGAATCCTTCAAAAATACTTATTTACTCAAAAGGTTTTCCATCCACATAGTAGTTTAAGCAGCTGTAAAATTTTCATTTGGCAATCGGTGTGCTAGTGCTTGCAGATGGCTTTCACATTGCCTTTTCAGCTTTTGCTAGAAGCTGATCAAGAAACACTTTGCAATTAGAAAGGGTAGATTTGTTTTCCCTCTTTTCCCTCATCTTTTCCCATTCCTTACTTTTCCAAAGTTTTTGGCTCATTTTACCAATAACACATTTCAATTACCTTATGTCTTTTATTAGGTCCTAACAATACATTTATATAAGCAATATTTTTGGTTTGGCTTAAAAACATCAACATATTGGTTTTATATTTCCTACTTTTACAGATGTATTGTGCCAAGACATGATTATGTTCATGCAGATTTATGTTAAATAAAAGCAAACATTTTAGTTGGCAACAACAGATTACGTTCCAACCAAATACACTTAATATTGCATCTACAGAGAATTTAATTTTATTTAGTAAAGATTAGATTGCAATCTGTCTAAATCTTGGTCTTGGATCTAGCACAAATACCTTGTATCAGAAACTTGGCAAATCCAGTGTTCTGATTCCCTTTTTTGGGGATTGAAAAAAAAACTATAGCAACTACTAACCATATTTGCCTTTGGAAAAGGCTTTGGAAATGACTTATGTTTTACGAATCTAGCTATTTGGTTAAGAAAAGCACACCCACACATCAGCACTAAATACTACTATTCCTCTAAATACTAATCTTACTCTGAAAGCCTCATACAGCTATTTTAACTTCCAGTTGCATACTGGCTATAAAAATCTTCATTTTATGAAGTAAAATTATTTTAGTTAGGAACATAAGTGATGCATCCCCGGCACGGTTGCTCGAAGGCCAAGTGTTTCATGAGGCGTGTTTAAGCTTGGTGATGTGCCCTAAGTGACTTCAGAGGGGCTTTGAACTCGGGAACGTGGCCAGGAGTAGCAGAGATGCCAGCACATGGTGGGCCAGCTCATTTTAGGCTATTGCTGAAGCAGCCAGTGTGGGAGGATGCGGGGTGTCCCCTTGCCACCAGCACCTCTGCCACAAGGCCTACCAGGGAAGGTCATGGAATCACAAAATGGTTAGGTTGGAAGGGACCTCTAGAGATCATCTAGTACAACCTGCTCAAGCAGGGACACCTCGAGCACATGGCACAGGGTGGCATCCAGCGGGATTTGAAGATCTCCAGAGAAGAAGACTCCACAACCTCTCTGGGCAGCCTGTTCCAGGGCTCTGTCACCCTGTTCCAGGGTGCTCTCACCCTCCCAGAAAAGAAGTTCTTCCTCACATGGAGATGGAAATTCCTGTGTTTCAACTTGCACCCTTTACCCCTTGTCCTATCACTGGCCACCACCGAGAAGAGTTTGGCCCCATCCTCCCTACATTCACCCCTCAGGTACTTGTACATGTTGATCAGATCTGCTCTCAGTTTTCTCATGTCTAGGCTAAACAGGCCCAGCTCGCTTAGTCTTTCCTCATACGATAGATGCTCCAGTCCCTTAAACGTCTTTGAATGTCACCTTGGAACAACGAAGAGAGCGTGCAAGTCCACAAGGCAGATCCAAGGCAAACTCACAGAAAGGCTGGTTATAATGAAGCCATGCAAATCATCCTGTTTTTTCTTCACCGTGGCTGTTTGATGTTTCCAGCTATCATCATCTCAGCAAGATGCCTGTGGAGTCTGGGGGTTGTTTTCAAAAACCACCGACTATAAAGATAAATGGAAATGTCTCACACATGTATGCAAAAAGATTAATATAATTTTTACTTTCACTAGTAACAAGAACTCGTTTTACTATTTTGCTTCCTACTTAAGTGACAGATTTATGAATGCATGTTTTTATTACTGTTTGGGGATTTAAAACCGTACTGAATCAAGTACTTCTCTCATATTGAACCTCTCTGATATAGACAGGCTACTGACTTCATAATTAAAGTTGGACTAATTACTTGGGGAAGAAAAAGGATAATCTTGTATTTTTTCTATACTAAAGTCTATGAAGACTAGCAAAAAGCATTCATATTTACCAGGGATGTCATGACATATACTGATAAGCATTTTTCCCCTCACAGCTCTATACATCTTGCCTATGCCACCTATGTAATTTTTCAACATTCTTTAAAAAGTTATTCGTTTGGCTGCTTGTTTCCTCATTCATTTGTTTGATGTCCTAGGAAAAACAGACAAAGCTGCTTTCCTCAGATGGATCCCTTGGCTGAAGAACAATTATTTATGCCGTATATTTCACTACTTGGCATTACCATTATATCAGTTTGAGGCAGTAGATCATGGTAGTGTAACTACATAATTCAAAAGAGTCAAAGTGCTATATCTAGTAAAGGTACAAATGCATTCGGTATCTTGGGGTGGCCGTGTACTCAATCTGTCACTTCTGTGCTCATATCAGCTTTGGAAATACTTCAGAAGCAAGTGTTATAGGTCTTCTGGTCTCCCACATATCACCAAGTATTTAGATCTTTCCTTTTATGTTTGTTTTAAAAGTCTACGTGAGTCTTTTGCAATCAGAACTCCTGAAAGAAACAAAACAAAGTGTATGACATCTTTAAAAAAAGGGGGGAAAAAAGCAATATCCTGAAATCTGTTTATGCTATTTACTTGATCAATCGAAGATTTAGGTAAGAGCACAGCATTTTAGATGCAATTGCAGCTTATATAAGCTAATATTCAATCACATGAAACAATATGCAACATGGGGATTTATTTTAAGATTCCATATTAACCTTAAGAAGTGCAAATCCAAATAAGCAAATCTAGTTCTTAAAATCACGGAGACTTTGTTTTTACCTATTCTTTATGAAAAATAAGCTCGAACTTTCTCTATTTTTATTTGTATAAACTTCTAAAGTATACACAGTATTTCAGTCAGTAACAAAACTCTAACTAAATTAAAAATAGAAAAAAAAAGTTGGGTTTTTATTTTTTGATCCTACAGACCAGAAAGTACCAGTAATTCACTGTGAAGAGCTATTCACATAAGGTTTTCCAGAAGGTAGTCTGAATGGACTAGCACCTTGATTTCAGATTTTATCTGAAAATGAGTCCAAGTACTTTGAACCTTACTCAGCTACATTAATCATTCCACATAATGAATATATTTTCATTATTCAGCACCAAAAACCCTAAAGAACAATGCCCTTTAATGCTTTGTACATTGAAAGTCTCCAGTCTTCCTAAACTAGACCTAACTATACTCATGCAAAATTGTTAACTTTGAACACGCACACAATATTGGAAATTACTGGGTGATTGTGAGGAAAAGCATTACCTGCATGTGTCACTTCCAATTGCACTTATATTTTTGGAGGTCTTGGCCTACATCTAGTAAGGACAAATCAAAATATTAATAAATAAATTGTGCAAAAACTTGCTACTCCAAAAGATTTTGTGATTAAGGTTCTCTACTTCTAATATCTCAAAGTTCTAATTAGCTACTTGGGTAATTGAATTCTAAAGAATAAAATTTGCCATCTGCTAGAAATAGAAGCTGAATTAGAAAAGCTAAAAAATGTGCATTCTCTAATAATGCTGTGCCATGAAAATTCTACCGGGCATATCTTTTATCTTCCTTTATACTCAGTTTTCCCAGTGTGGTAGCCCATTATGCACATGAGCAAGTATCACAGCATTTGTTAAAAAATCATTAAAATTTATACTATTTATCCCATTCTAAGGGGGTAACAATATCCCTGTGGAGCACTATGAGTTGTTTATTATAATAGTGCTGAATATTTGCAAATACTAAGCAATGAAAATTGTTAAGAGGAGAGAGATTAGAGAAGTATCATAACATTTTAGAGGTTACTCCTAGAGCTATAGTTCTGCACCATGTTTAGATCAGATTCCTCTGAACTGGGGAGACCTTCTACAGACAATGTCCCATGCTTTGGAAAAGAAAGAAGAGCTCTCAAAAAAAAGCATGAGGAAGAATGGACACCAACATCTCAGAAAACTCTGTTTTAAAAGTTGAGTTTATATGGATTAAGAAAGATCAGTCTATCTGGACTAAACTCAGAATCAGCTCCTTTTTTTTTTTTTTTTTTTTTCTCAAAACCCTTTAAGCATTTTTCCTGTAAAGTACAATTCTAATAAGCTAGCTCACATAACAGGCAGACTAGAAGAAAAATGTAACATTCCCTAGCCTTATCGCAGCAAACCTCTCCTCTTTTACACAGGCATATAATGCTAAAATTAAACCTATTTCATAATTCTAGACAATTGGGCTGTAATCTCATTACAGCGCTTGTTTTTAGAGAGGAGGAGTATTAGTTATGGCATTTAGCTGACATTCAGGGTGACCCAAATGCTGACTACATACACAGAGCAGACCAGCTGTCTCCGTTCTTTTTATCTTGTTAACATATACAAAATATCTTATGTATAAATCACATCAGTCATGATAATGAAATAAAGATAATCCTTAATCCAGGAATGATCTCATCCTAAATGTTTCTTCTTTTCCATAATGATCAGGATTTTTTTTTTTTTTGCCAAACTCAGTTTAAAGCTATTTACTTGTGATACTCTTGTCATCTATATGCCCTAGCCAACAGTTAAGCTTGGTGCTATGAGATCTTTTTGCACTTTAGTACTTACCAAGTAAGTCTTCACACTAATTAGTGCATGTTTATTAGATTCACATTTCTTTAAAAATATGAGTTGAAAATTCCATTTTCCATACTAAGTATGTAAATTCACAGCAAGAATATGGTAAATTAATCATCTTGAGATCTCACATTAAATATACTGTAAAAATACAAAATATTATTACTCAGCAGAAAAGAAGAAAAGTGATCAAAAGCAAATGCTGAAAATATTCTGTTGTCCTGTGACAATGCTGAAGAGAAAAAAACAAAGTTATCTATTATCAAGTACTTTGGAGCAATGCTCAGAAGTTTGAAATACGGAAAATTGATTAATTCTATTTGAAAGATAGGATAGTTTATTATATTTCCTCATAAATACCTTTTTCAGAAAGAAAGCATCATCAAATTTTGGTGAACTTTAATTTTGATTTTTCTAAAACACGTAATGCCAAACTTGTACAGATGATTTTACTGTGATTATAAACCAGGATATTGGGAGAGCACTATTAGAAACTCTGTTTTGTTGTACCACAAAAATTCATATTAAGTGCCTATGGCTAATGGATATGTGCACAAACTGCAACTTGCTCATCTAATGTACTTAATTTCTAGCTTATTAATTATGAAAGTCTCAGATTGATGATTCTGCCTTTGTCTACAGTGCCTTTTTAATTTCTGATATATCCTTTCACATTCTATATGAGATTAGCAGCAAAGATTATTGATTACATTGGTGCTTGGATATGGGGAAAATAGGTTAAAAACTAGAGTTCAGACCAAAATATTAATCTCATCTCAAAATGAGATGTGACCTGAACCATGATCCATAGGTCAAAATCTCTAATCCTTGTATATTGCACAGTTTCAGTTAGTTTTGCTCTTAAATATACCTCAATACTTTCCAAATTCTGTAAGAACTGCATGACACAATGTCTTAAGGCTAAAGTAACTGATGTAAGACTGCAGAATATTATCACTGTAATGTGACAAACTCCCTATGGTTTATTTTACATAGAAGCAGGACCATCTGCAGTCACTTCCAGTATAGCTATTGTTATAATCTGCATCTGCTGTCTGCAAAAGATAAATAGGAAGTCTTAAATAAGCATTTAACCAGCCAACTGATATAATTGTTAGATAATTAAGACCAATTCGTTGACAATAATTAACTTATTATATTTTAATACGGTGAAGAGCAAAAACTAACGTTAATATTATTCCTATTAAAGGAATAACATGGATTTTCAAAGCAAAAAAAAAAAATCTAGAAATGTCTCCTTCTTTACAGGAAACCCCAAAGTTTCTTATTTTTTAAGCTAAATCCCCAAATTGTCTACTACAAAGCACCAATTCTAATCTTTCTGAAAAATAACATTGTTCAAAATCCCTTATACTTTCAAAATTCTTACAAGTAGCAGAATTATTGGAAGAAGGAGTTAGAGACTGCTGTAGTGCCCACTTTAGGACTTTCCAGTGTGGAGCATGACTTGGGGATGAATCATGAAGACACATTCGAGGTACCCTTCATGCTGACCTACCTCCAGCTCGCTGTGTTTTACAGGATGGCATGATACATTCCTGCCAACTATTAAGAACAAAATAAGTGTAACAAAGAAAAATAATGAATTCATTCAGTTACTCCTATTGCAGATTTTCCTTTGCTGTTACAGCTCTCAGGATCTTAGCTTGCATGAAGCTCTCACGCCTGCTCTCTGACCTGCTTAAGCTTAAGACTTGCATGTTGACAGGAAGATTATCCTGCAACCCTCACTGTCCTTTGGGCCTCTGAAAGGCCAATAGGATGAAACGACTGGACACGTGGAAGAAGTTGCAGCAGTCGAGGTGCGAAAATGGAGAAAGCTGTCAGGTACAGGGCAACCTGCGTTCCCAAACAGAGACTGGCCAGCAGCTCGACAGCGTGAGCCTAGTGCAGAGCTGCCTCCTGAAACCCAGGAGGAAACAGGAGGGTTTTGATGGTAAGTAATACACGGAGCAGTAGAGCTCCAATGGATAGCTCTCCAGTTCCAGAGAAATTCGGGTGGCAATAGGTCTGCTGTGGGACTTCAGAGAAAGACTCACTGAATGATTCACATAGAAAGGAACTACAATAACAGTGTAAAGAAATGGGTTTTTCACTACTGCACGTTGTTTGAAGCTCTCTCTAAGCTATATGATAGACACAGCTAAATCTGTTCAGAATTTGATGATGAGATCTCTAGACACATATATCTGACAAAGCCCAGGTGAAAAGCCAATACCCACCTGTATTTTAAGAAGATACAGCTAGAAGGAGCTGTATCTGAAGCTCAGTGGGAACAGTCCCTAATAATGTCATAGAAACTCCTAAAAATCTTACCATTGCTTTTTTCACGCTGGGTGTTTTTCCTGCCCCTAGTACTCCCATTAGAAAGAGAAATAATTTGGTTATGTTTTCATTCTGTTTATCACAAAGGGAAGGAGCTGCAATAATTGCACAAAGGGAAGGAGCTGCAATAATTGCAAGGGACATCCAAACAGACGTTAGGCCTTGTCTTCTAAGGCAAAGAAAAAAGTGAGTCTCAGAGGAGCTCAAAAGAGTCAACACAAAGTGGAAGCTGATGTACAGAGGAAACGCACAAACCTGCAAGAGCAGAAAAAATAAGAAGGCTAATAAGAAAAAGAATGTCCTAAAAGCAGTGTCTTGGCAGTCGTAAGGACAAGATAAATCCCATGCATTTCTTTATGGTGATTCTAGAAATGCTGCTAGAAGCATCGATGCACCCTCTGCTACGTCCACAGCGCTGTGGGGCTGCTCGGGCCCCGCGGGGCCAGTTCCTGCGACGTCTGCAGAGCTCTGGCCCACGGCCCCACGAGCAGCTCCGGGCGAGGAGGGCTGCGAGCGCAGCCCACGCGCCGGCGCCAGCGCCACGGGCGGCATCATGTATAAAACAACACACCTGAAACGGCATCTTTTCTTCTCAGCATGCGGCCCGGAGCGGCTGCGCGCAAAAAAGCGAAGTGGAAATTGTCTGTAAAACAGAAGGTAAAAACAAAGGTTTTGACAGAGAAACATTTAACATCTTTAATCATTCATTTTTATTTTGTAAGACAAACCAGATGTAATTTGAAATGGTTCAGTGAGCTGTAAAAAATTGACAGCAGATACATGTGAGAAGACTTTGAAAACGCAATTATCTGAAACTAATTTGAGAGTTTATCAAGCAGAAATTGGATTTTTATGGGTAAAGTTGTAAGAGTTTTGCATTAAAACAATACAGTAAAATATATAACATTTCAAGGGTGACATAAACTTCCTGGAAAATAACTGTACATTCTATCTGATTCTATGTCTGTACATCTAAAACATTCTCAATAACATTCATTCATTCTAAAATAATAAGTAACAAAGATACCATAACACATATCAAGAGGAAAAATCTCTCTTTGGCTTTCAGGAGATTTTGTATCTGACATCTCCAACATTATGGATGCCAAAATACCATCAGTTTCTGCAGCGACTGGACAGAGCCCACATCTGATATGCTGCACCTATAAGATAACAAATTTTGGAAAAGCTGTGTGAGGATGAATGTGGTATACCTTTCATCAATCTGTAAGAAAATTTTGATAAGTAACTTGGAGTGTTTTTGGGGAAAAAAAAGTGAATGGAAA
This sequence comes from Tinamus guttatus, assembly GCF_059628265.1. Lineage (NCBI taxonomy): Eukaryota > Metazoa > Chordata > Aves > Tinamiformes > Tinamidae > Tinamus > Tinamus guttatus. The sequence goes on along the minus strand of NW_028288821.1, from coordinate 12,027,846 downwards.
AATTTGGAGAAAAGTTTTGGAAAAAGTGAGTGGAGGCTATAGGAGGCTAAAATCTAATTATACTGTGCAATTATGTCTTAGCTTAAATTCTGGCATGCTAAAACCAATAACGAAGTTGTATTTTATAGCTCAAACATTTAAGACCTGTCCTGTTGATCTCAGAAGGAACCACTACTACAAATGACCCATACAGAAAGCACTGTTTAGTGAGAATACTGCTGTTTAAATAGTTAAATTATTCTCATGAAACAAGTTAAGTGTGCAGAATACATTCATATCTAGCATGAAATAATATCACTTTCAGGTCGAATAAGCCCGAATAGGATATAATAAAATTCAGGTTAATGATTGAGTCTATGGATTTATATCTATGTATATATACATATAAAGAAATATAAAAATATATAGGATAATTGCTTTTATCACTGTGTATAGCATTAAAATAGATGTATAACACTCATAAAGTCTGTATGGAATACATTTATGCTAATTCGAGCATTTCCCAGTTCTCTGTCATTGGCCTTTTAGTCTTTTTTAACTTTATTTACATAATGACTTCTATAATATTTTACCTAAAATAATTTAGAGTATTTCAGTAACTGGTTTCTATTTCATGAGGTAAGAAACAGAATATTTGTGTGGGATCACCAAGGAATCTTTTATATTACTATATCTTTGCTTTTATTCAATGACCAATCTCCTCCTCCAAATGCAAACAAAACAACACTGAGTTTACAACAGCATTGTCCTGTTTTGTGCCCCGCCAGAAGCAAAACTCACACCACTGAAAACGAGAAAATACAGACTTGAATCTGACAGTAGCCAAGAGGAATTAGCTACAAGAAGTCTAGCTCCAGTCAATGTGCTATTGCTGATCCCACCCTTTGGCAGAGTGATGAACTAAATAACTCAAAGCACCTTTTACGGCTCACTGTAACACAGATGTCCTGAGTGGTGAAAGGATCAGTGATGCATCAGAGATTTTTAGCATGAGGTGCTCTGAATTAGCAAGAGCCATAGAAATCAGGATGAACCTGCCGTGTGAACTCCAGAAAGAGAGCCTCCAAACTTGGAAAACACTCTACGCCTCTTTTCAGCACTATATTATATAGGTACAGTTATATATTGCATAGATTTATCAGCAGAGAAGCACAGATCTCTGCTGGCCATTAGTATGATCTGTAGGTCAAATGATGGATAAGTGAGAGTATAATGCAATACTGAACTACGTAATAAAAGCGAAGAGGTTGTAAAAGTTCACATTTATCATTCCTGCTATGGATTAGAGTGTTTGTCTGAAATGATGGCATGGGTATTATGAGGATGTACTCCTTAAGTCAGCTAAGTTAATGGACTGGGGGAAGGGGAGAAGGTGATAGAGGGATGATTCTTGTAAAAATTAATATTTGTGTGTATAAACATTTTAATAACCTAGCTGTTGTGATCATACAAATGATGTCAAGTGATTCTTAAGTATTCTTCCTTCTTCAGGCAATTATCTTAAATGAGAATGGGGACTGCCTTCCATCAATGAAATTCTTGGGTCCATTGCCGAAAACAGGCTATGGGAGTCTTTCCAAAATCTGTCCTTGAACATTCCCCAATTTCTCTCTAAAGGGCAGTTCCCATTCTTTTTTTAGCCAGACCTTTTTGTTGTTGTTTTTAAATTAAAATGATAACGGTCCATCCATATTCCTTTGAGAGGAAGGACAAGCCTTCACATTTCCATTCTGTGATATCTTACATGTCATTACACGATACTGCTTTTGCAATTACGCAATAACTATGGTATAGCAAACATGAAAGGTAAGAGTAGCTCCTTCTCAACCTTTCCTTCTGCAGTACTCTATCATTAGACATGGAACCTTTCTCCTTCCTTTGCATGCACATCATGACCAGCTCTTTCCCACCCTTACAGATTTCCTTAATCTGTTAGTTTTAATATAGATAATGCTCCTTGCTATCTGTACATCTAGGCTATTGCATTGTAGCCAGGACCTTCTGGAAAATCATTAGCTTCTTACACAGGAAACTCAGCTTTATTTTCAATGCAACTCCAAAATCCAACAAAATTCACCATTGGTTGTGACTACAAATAAAAATATGCATTTTAGGATACGACTAAGTGATGAAACCACACATTTCAGATTCAATAACTATGAGCACTGAACTCCCATAGTCTCTTTTTTTCTATTATTGCTGAATTTCTATATTAAAGAAAATGTATTACTTTTTTTTTTGTTAATTTAGGTTTTACAATACATTTTAATGAGGCTTGCTAAATCTGACACATGGTATCCAGATATCATAGCGATAGATACATTAGAAATACCAAAATAGATATATCAGACAGACAGAATTAGCACTATACTTGCTAAGGCTGATTGATTACTTGATGAGTACTATATTCCCCTTACTGTTCTCTAAACCCCAGCTTTATTAACTCTAACCAATTTTCTCCAACTCCTCAATTTGTAGAACTAATTGTGGCTCATTTCAGCTTCCTCCATTTAGCTGATGAAGGACTTAAGTGACAGAAGACTTCTACAAAGACATAGAAGTTAACCTTACTTATTTTTAAAACCTGAAATCTGTTTAAACTTGCATATATAAGCTAATTAAAATGTTTATTTGCAGGCAAAAGGATGCATTTGAACTTTTGCTTTAATTCTTGGTATTATTTTATTTTCTGCCAGGAAAATCTCAATCTTGATTGAGTTCCAGTTATGCTATAAAACTTTAACAATTTTTCTTCATTAACAAAAATGGCAAAGTGATATTTGTTTTGTTTTCATTGCTTCTGTATTAAATTTATAGCACTAACATCTATTCTTTTGATTTATAGCAGACCATGGCTTTTCTCCTACTCAGAGCATTGATTTTCTATAGCAATTTAAAGGAGACACCACATCTACAGAACAGGTAATGAATAACATCTTCATAGTCTGAGAGGCGATCTAAATAAACATTTGCAAGAATTGATCTTGCCTTTATTTGTCCTCTATCTTGGGAAAAGTTTTGTTTACTTTGTTATTAGTATTAATCAAATTTTCATGGCAACAACTTTCTTTTCTATCTGGATGAAGTTGTAAACATTCATATTAAAATATAACATTGGTAATAGACATATGTTTACAATCATGCATAAATTCATTTTCTAACCTGCTACTGTCCACTTAACACTGCAATCAAAAGCTCTGTTTTGAAACATTGGATGCATAATTAGTTTGGAGCAGTAGCTGGCCCTTCAGAAACAAATCATGTTATCAGAGTAGCATAAATCTGTTAACAGGCACTGTAGCATCGTGCTAGTAAAAGCAGCTTTCACAATTTAAAAATTCATTTGCTGTGGGAATTTAGAGACAATTGTTATTTACTGGAGTGTTTTAGTCACAAGAAGACAGAGTTAAGTTAGGCTGATTGTAAATCCAGCTTCTACTGTGTGTTTCTGGTTTAACCTTAGATGATAATTGATGTTGCTTTGTTTCTTTCCTTTCATTTTCTAGCAAAAAAAATACACTGTCATAATTTCATTCTATTCTGTCATTGTAACTGAGCTTCCACTGAAAATGCTTTACTGTTAAACAATCCTCTCAAGCAGCAATGGCAATATAATTAGGTCTCTGTAGACTTATTCTGAAACCATTTAGTGCAAAGACATAATCTCCTATCATGACATAATAATGTGGTCTCCATGGACTAGCGTAGAGATGGCTTTGACACAGTAATGGCAGCGTAATAACTTCATACTAGACTCCACACCGATTGCTGCTAACGCAACTTGGCCCTGTTAATAGCTGCACTGTAATGCCCACTTACTGCATTATTCGGACTCGCTGTATCCTCATTATGAGGCTCATATCTATAAGCACTCTCATACAAAATCAGAGGTCAATAAGCCCAGAACTCGGTGACAAGCACCGGCAGGAGAGGTGAGCGGAAATGCCAGAAGCAGGACACGTACAAGCAGCCTCAGTACCCTCCAAACTCTCCCAACTACAAAGCACTAACCCTGCAAAGACAGGCGTAAACAACGTAATGTGTTATTATTTCATGAAGAATTACAGAACTGCTAGCATGGTATCCCAGGACATCAGCAGGTCAGGTATCTTTGTCCATCACCATCCTGTTCTGCAAGGAGGTACCTCTCTTGCCCTCTTCTTCCATTCTTCCTCCCTCTCAGCAATAATAAAAATGAAGCCTGGAAAAGTTTCATCTAACACTGGTGTTGCTGAGAACTCTCATTCATACCAGGAATTTACCTTTTCTCTCCTTGCTATTTAAACATTTTAATGTTAACTTATTCGAGATTCTTAGCAAACTCAAGAGAATGATCCTGAAAGGTCATACCTGGTCCCAGCAGAACCCAGATCTCCACTCCAGAATCCAGAATTAGCAAACTCCAGGATCTGATCCTAGTTCATCAAAAATTCTTGAGCACAGAGTTCACCAAAAGAACATTTCAGACCCATCTTTCTGAGAAACAAGAATAAATTGTAACAACTCTCTAGCCCCTCGGTTGCACTCTCTCCCCGAAACAAAAACGAAACCAAAAGAATTAGAAAGAACAGTAACTGTGATAGCAGAGGGGAACGTGGTATGTGAACTAGTTTTGAACTACTCCCCCAGCTACTCGAATGTACATGGTGGAGGTCTATTAGAAAATCCCAAGCGTCACAGATAAATACTAATCACCCCAAAGTGACGAGGTAGAAGGCCACCATCACCAACTCTACACACAGAAGTTCGTCATAGATATTTTTCACTTTATGGGATACATATAAGGTAAATAAGGAAATGAAAGAGGATTATGCTTTATATACTCTTGCCTTGAATACAGCAAACCATTTACCAAAGTTTATAAAAAACAATGGATATACCTAGGAAATTCTAAATAAATTTAAATAAAAATTTTGTGGGTGAAAATATGGCTCCTCAGTAACAGTATCCCACACTGAATTTATAGCAGGAGAAAGCCTGAATGCTCTGGCTTTCATACATATTAAAAGAGTTCTTGAATTTCAAGAAAATTTAGATGTGCAATAGAATATCACCAGAAAGGCATGTTTCTCTTTGACCTCAATGTATCCACATGTGAATATTATGTATATAATTCACAATCTGTTTATGGAAGTAAAAAAAAAAATAAAACACACCCTATGGTATTATCATAAATGTCAAACATCTTGGAGAGACAAGACTTATTTTAGCTTCAGCAACAAATACAACTAAGTACCTAGTTTAAACACTTCTTTTTTTTTTTTTTTTTTGGATACACAGCAATTACTCTTTCCTACTTAGCCAGAAGCATTGCTTATGCAGGACCATACATCTTTATAAAGTCAAAGGTGACTTTTATGCTGCGTACCTTTCTAATCTACAAAAATCCCTCTTTTACATTGTAATAATTTTGGTTGCCTTTTTTCGCAAGAAACCTGTTACATGCTGTTAAAATATTTATTGTCACATCTTTGTGCCATTGTATTAACTTCTAAATGAACAAATATTCAAGTTCCTAAACTCTAGGAAAATCTAGGAAAATATTATAAATTATTTTTGTTGGCTTTTTTTTCTGTAGAAGCCTTTTCTGCATGTCACGAAATATCCTTGTTTTCAGAAATATATATTGCCACAAAAATAAAATGTCAAACATTACCTGTATGTAGGAAACTTATATAAAATGTGTAAAACAGGGAGATAAGAATAAAGAGTTATTTCTTCTAAATAATTGCTAGCTAAGGACTTAATATTACCTGTCTGTATTTTGTATCTTATTAAAAGTGGTAATTTATGAATTACCACTGGAATTCTTTATATCCAGAATGCCTGTTTGTCAAAGCTGAGCTGCTTAGTTGAAAATGCATAATACTTATGCAAAATTACAGTGAGCACCCTGCATTTCCAAATACAGAGGCCAGATCCAACAAAAATAGAAGCAGCAACGCTTTGAATTTCTACGTGTCCCATTCACGTTGGTATCCTCTAAGGAAGGCGCTATCTGTACCTTCCTGGAGAAGGCTAAGGGTAGATCTTTGAAAGACACAGAAGAAGGAAGAGAAGGTTTTAAACTGTGAGAAAAAAGGCAGCCAAAGGTGCTAGATGATAAAAATTCTAACTAAGACAGACCAGACATCACGAGCTTTGTTTTTCACAGAACTGCTTGTTTCTACACAGGGTATTTCTGTAAAATTCCCTCTGGTCTCAAATATCATGATAGTAGGACTAAGCCCCAAAGTCTATAAATTCATAATATTTTAATGCAAATATTAAAAATGAAATCATTCATTTCAAATTTTGTTCTGTAAGTATTTAAGGCAGATTCATTTATTTTTGAACTAAAACGTTTGTTAAAAATAATACCAGCTATAATAGTCAATAAACTAGTTCTTACCCCAGCCATACTGGTAGCAGCCTTTGGTTTATATCCCATATTTAATTTTTCAAGACTTCAGAAAGTATTTAGTGTAAATGGTTTAATTGCTTACCACAGATGCAGGAAGCAGGATTGCTTCAAGTCAGCAAAATGAAATGCTGAAGAATCTTGTTGAAAATTGAAAGAAATTAATTTTACAACAGTAAACTGAGGAAAAAAAAAAAAAACCTTCTGCAACATAAACACCCTGCTGAATGAGAACTTTATTATCCAAAACATGTAACAGCTCATTTGGATTTACCTTAAACTTTTATTAATTGAAATGCAGTTAAAAACATAAAAACTATGCAAATACTCAACTTTCATTAAAATGGCATCAGGAAGGAAGGAGAGGAAATATTGGATTAAAAATTCTAAACTATTTCCTGTGATGCAATAATAAAAAATATCTTATGAGATAAGATGGTAAGTCATTACCATAAAGAGGAAGAAAAAAAATATAGATTTCAAGATTTTTTTCCTGTAAGATGTAGAAAAACATTAAGCATTAACTGAAACTCTATTTTCTGATTACTTGAAATGACAATAAAAAGAATTGAAGGAGATGATATTCATAACAGGGATATATGTTCTGAGCCTTAGTAGTTTGACAAGACTAACTCAAGGAGAAAAATGGAAATCACCAGCTTCCATTAATGATACTGGAATCATGGAAATGGATGGGCACTTAGCAGCAACCTCCTGGGCAAATGTCGATCCTCCAGAGATCACCTTTTGCAGTCAAACTCTTGGAATATCCAGGTGAAAAGACCCTGAAAAAATCTGTTTAAATTTCACTCAATTCAGCACTGCCTCTCTGCTATTAGGAAACCATTAGATGACATATAATTGACTTATTCTAATTCCCACCTTGAAACAAAGTCATATAGAGCTAGCAATACTGCTAGGCAGGCATTTGCTCTTTTCCAACTTTAAAATTGTGTTCAAAACATATAAGATATAATAATATCCCAGTAAAGTTGTATGTTAATTAGTGGATGAAATGCAAAATACAGAAGGACTGTCAGTGTTTTAAGATGCAAATATGTCCTACTGTCATGCTATACAGAATAAATACACTGGTTCTTCGATATCAAGTCCTATGGTATCACTATACAACAGTTCTCTTAAGGTATCCTGCAGACATTTCTCCCATATTCCGCTGCCTCAATTTTTTTTTGGTTTATTTTCGTCTTCAAGGTCACTTCTCCATTCTGCCACTCACTATTGCCATATTCTGGCTACTGCCCTTTCTCATACGGCTATCTCTGTCTCTGACCATTAGCAGTCATCTAGCCCACAAGCTTTTAGACCAAAACCATCTTTTTGGTGTGCTCTTGCTCAGTTTTCATTAGAGCATTGACTTAGTGCCTTAGGTATGTCTCTATGAGGCCATGTCTGAAGTACTGTGCCCAGTTTTCAGCTCCCCAGGAGCAGGAAGACACGGACATGCTGGAGGAAGCCCAGCAGAGGCCACCGAGATGATGAGAGGGCTGAAGCTTATGGCCACACAACTACATCTGAGGACAGATGAAGAAGCCTGGGAGCTGACAAGAAACTTTACTGCTGTTCACAGCCACCTCCTGGAAAAGCAAAGAGAAGATGGAGATGGAGAAGCACAGTGACATGACAAAGGCAATGGACACACGCTGGAGTACGGGGAATTCTCACTGGGTGTTAGAACTTTTCTTGTCCTACCATGACCATGAGCGTGGTCAAATGCTGTCACATGGTCCACAGATCCTGCAAAAATTCAAAATTTAAATTAAAAGGTCTGGAGTTATCTAACTTCGTTTGCCCTGCTTTAAGGTATGTGTGGAGAAGGTCAGGCTGGACTAGATGAGCTCCAAACCTTAATTAAAATCATGTTCTGCTGCTACTAAAATCGAAATCAAAGTGATATGTACCTTAAATGCATAACTTAGAAACAGTTTATAAACAAAGAGAAAATCAGAAAATGCCTCATTTTTTTTTTTTTTTTTTTTTTGATATCAGGTTTATTTTCACAGATGTACTGCTTATTTACATGTTATAACTAAAGGTCTGCTGAGGCACAGTTTACTTTTTAAAATAATTTTTCTTTTGGATCATCAAATTCCTTGCGCACAAAATGCAAGCAAATGCTTTTACAGGTTTACAGTAAATGAATTATTCCATATATATTAGAATACATAACTATTATGTCACTTTTTCTTTAAATCACTTTAATGTAAAGAAATGGTATTTACTATAATGTAAACCAAGAACATATTTCTGATGCATAGTTGGAACAGTAGCCAAAAGTTGTCCATTTTTATGTGCCTTTAAAAGTTTTTTATATCAGCACTTTTTTTTTCTTTCTGACCATCTCTGACAGGTTTCAATTTATAATGTTCATTTTTATATTCTCAACACAGCAATCAAATCTTTAGACCTTGAGGAGAAAGAGGAAATTAAGGCCATTAATGTGTTAGAGAATTGTTTGATTTACTCATTATAAATTATTCTGAATCTGAGCAGCTCATAAGACATGCCCAAAGGGAAGACAAATTTTGACTGGCAGTGTCAAAAGAGTCAAGGACATACAGAGGTTTTCTTAATAATTGTTAGGTGATATTAAGAAATGCAGTTTGCTAGTTGGCCAGAATGACGGTGAAATTCAGATCCCAAACTTTCCAGCATGGTAAGATTTTTGATTAAATTATAGTTTAAATATAGATTAAGAATATATTTCTAGCTGTAAACATTCTTTCAATAACTATTCAAGCTAGAACACAAGGCAAAACAAGTTGAGCCAAAAAATAAGTCTAAATGCAATACACATTAGTCACAAAAAGAGCCAAGTTCAAACATGGAGTCCTCTTCATAAAAGATATCATATATGTCTCATCTTCTTACTACTTTTCATTCTTAAATCACAAACAAAAAGAGCACCTTTAGAATAGAGCACTTACAGAAAAGTACATCTTTGTTATTTTTATTTTTTAGCTAGGAAGCTTGTGCTTGAGTCTGCTGGACAACTAACTCAAACATCATTGCATGATACCAAACAGCCTCTCAAGACTTGACAAATACCCAAACTCCACCCTCATTGTACAAAGAACTGTGCTTAATCCGTATTGAAGTTAATATAAATTAGTAATATTTATCATTGTGATAAATCAAGGTTTTATTAAAAACTACTATCAAAAGACAGCAGACCCATTCCAACAGCACAACCCTGGCTCTTTGCAGCTGAGGTCAACTCATCAGCTGATTTACTGGAGGCACCTTGACACAGAGGTGAGACTGGACAGCTCTTAAGTGTATAGCCACATAAATACTACCCAGAGGAAATAACTGCGTTTATCTTCTTTAGTCCAATTCCTGTGGCCTGGATATAGATTTCCACTCAAGCAAAATCACTATAATTAGTATGGAGGAGAGAAATATAATCCATGCAGATATTGCCCAATGTCCTAAGACCACCATTTTGCCTCCTCAGAGTTGTCAGCTCCCCACCTGCACTCAGTTTAGTGCAGGGAATGGATTCTGCCATTGAAAAACCTGGGTCTATTATCACAGATTAAAGGTGAGAAATACTGCAAGGCACTAAATACAGCTTTGCACCAATTAACAAAAAAGCTCGTGACAAACACTAGTCCAAGAGCAGCCAATTTGACCTGATCATCAGAGTTGCACCTTTACCCTGTACCTCTTTGCAATTAGCTGATTAACAGCATAGAGCCATCATAAGGATGCAGTGTCAAGGATGGCAGGATCACAGTCCGGGTGCCAATTAAACGGCGGAGCTTCCACAAAACGCATGCTGAGGCACGTGAATCCCACCGAATTGAGTCGGGAGGAAAGGGGAAGCCACAACACACCAGATCGGGAGGAGAGCACAGTCCCACCATCCTGCAACTCTCCACCACGTGTGCACGCACATGAATGTGCCTATTTTTCTAGCAGTTTTAGTAGAGCTTTTAAAGCTCTACTAGCATAGTCAGATAAAGGTCAGGCATGCCCCTCTTAGGGATTTTTAAAGTACTGCCTCCACACTCTCCCTTCCTTTCCCTGTCCATCTCTAGTTAATCCCTGCTTATTTTCTGAAGTCTTTGTGAACTCTGCCTGTGATTTCTAAAGAAACAAGGTAGTCCAATCTTGGGTATGGTCCTTGGGTATGGCATATTTTCTCCTCCCCATTCTGTGCACAGTTTAGGGCTAACACATGTTTCTTTGCTAGCTTTGTGAAACAGTAGTTTAATGCTCAGTGTTCAGGATTGAATGAACATTTTTAGGGCATTTACTATGCACAGAATTTTTAAACACAACAGTAAGCTGAAAATTTTCATTTGACAGCAATGATTTTTTTCATTTATATTAAAAATGCGGCATTGTTTTCTCCAGCTGTAGTTTTACTATTGAACATCACTAAAATTACAAAGCAGCTGCACCCACTGCATCAACATTTTTTGTTTCATTTTTACAAGATCACAGATAATTAACATTTTATTTTGAGAGCATTTTTTCTTTAAAAAACAATCCAGTAATCATCCATTTTTAATGCTTCAAGACAAGAATTTGTCTTTGATATCATTATTATAGTCATCACACATCTGTAAATTTGAAACAATAGGACAGGAAATACCTTCAGAAGAACTGCCATTGCCTTTGAAGTCAGTATATATATATGGTGTAACACAAAGGTAATTTCATAGCAAACTGCCTTTTATTGTTCGCTGCTGTTTTGTCCTGTCACTCTGTCTCCTGTAAACAATGAAAAATTTCTGAAATTAGATATAACTAAATAAGTATTCTAATACTTTCCTTTACACCCTTTTGAAAGTATGCTAAGTGCAGACAGGCAATTTGGGTAATGAACACATTCACCTGTTCACAGACCTGCATGACTTCCAGTGGCCAATTCGCACCCAGAATTGCCAGGTCTACAACTGATGACCAGATCCAAAACCTACATAAAGAATCAGATTTCCAGCTATTTTTAAGGCTCTAGTGCAGTGCAGCAAATTATCTTGTCAGTCAAAACCTGATTTACCATCAGTAAAAACATCTATAATGTTGGTTCGGAGTTTTTTGAGGAGTTGCTTTTGTTTGCAAAATATCTGTAATAATTTACCAATTAATATGGCAACAAAGACATTACAGTGTTAAGCACTTAAAACCAAGTTTAACTACATTTTATAAGACTAAGAGAGGCATACCTGCCTCCAGACTGCTTTAAACCTGGGAATCAAAAAGAGGAGCCCACTGTCACAAAACAGAGAAGACTCTGCTAGCAAAAAATTTGCAAAGATTATTCTTCCCCGAGGCTACAGTGAGTCTTCTGCCAGCAAATAAAACATATACAGTATCATGCAACTGACCTAGGATTGCTAGCTCATTTAAAATACTAAAAGCACTGAATATTTATGATAAGATGCTCACTATATTGCAAAAGTATAAGGAATATAGCCAATTTCAATCAGGTAACTGTTAATGTCTACATCATTTATATAGCAGCCATGCTTATAAAACTAGTATCTAGGAGAACACTGCCAACGTCTGACATTTCAGGAAAGAAAAATAGAAATAGCATGAACATGCCCTTGAAGGAGCTCTGAATTTGAACGAAAAATAGGCCTACAGCTGTGATGATTACCCCTGGAAGTGCAAGGAAGCAAAGCTGGTTGTAGGAGGAGGAGAAGATAAGAGTATTAAATGGAAGATGTGTCAGACTAAAGAAGCGCTCGGTCTGCACAGAGGGTGCAACAGGACTTTCTTTCCACCCTGGGCTCAGAAATCCAGGAAAGGGCCCATTTTTTTTTCCAGAAAAAACACATCATACAGGGATGTTTCTCAAACCCAGCAAACTTTATGGCTCCCACCAGTACACCCCGAGGGCATGCAATTTCTGAAAGGGAACAAGCAGCAAGATATTCTCCGTGCCCCACCACAGAAGCGCAGTTCAAGTGGCAGAAAGGAGAGAAGTTGCCTTCCCGGGCTGCCCAGACTGGCCTCGACAGGGAGCTCAGAGATGAACCCCTTTCTAGGCCGGCCGCGCACCTCCACCACGAGAGCTGCTCCCGAACGCACGCGGCAGAGCGCGGCAGCGCTGAACGCCCCAACGGCCACCAAACACCCCAACCGCCACGAAACGCCCCAACCGCCATGAAACGCTGACCAAGGGCCCCGCGGACGCTCTGCCCCCTGCAAGTTCTGTGCTGCTGCAGCAGCTTTGACTTCAGGACAGGGCTGCCTGATTTATCCTGCGCCAAAGACATAGCAACGGGGGCCAGCATTTGATGCGAGCGATGAATCATGACAAGTGTAAAAAATTATATGAGAGAAAACAGTTCCTTTGATTGGGTAACTGCGATCAGCTTGACATCACGTTCATGGTCTAAATTTCTGGCAAACTTGAGGATAGTAAATGTTGATAAGTCAGGAAGATTTCCAAGGCTTTGAAAAAGTAATAGTTCCATTCCAACACATTTCACTGATAAAATAACCAGTAACAAGACACTGCTTCTAAAACTATTTCCCACTTACATGTGTCACAGCTTATCTTATCCCATAAATCTTCTGGTTATCAAATAAGACCAAGACATAGATTTTTCACTATAAAAGATCAATAAAAAATGTATTTTATATTTTTGTAATGTGTTTTGCTAAAATATTTTCACAGCAGATGCAAACACAAAGATGCATTTTTCTAGCCCAAAGCAAATCGTAAAATCACAATGCAGGGAATACTGCAGAACCACTCTGCTAAATGGCACTGGAACTTAAAAATATTCTTCTGTTATCTATTACATATGTTGTAATTATATAAATTACCTAATATTAAATCAAATTTTGTGAATTTTTTTCTTGAAAATTATGCAAATATCCTTTTGGTCTTTACTCTGCATTAGTAAACAGCCTGTATGTTCAATTCTTAAGATTCATTGTTAAATATGTTATGCAGATTGAGGACAAAGTAGATAATATGGATAAAGGCAGGAGTGCCACTTTTTAGAGATATCTAAATGCACAGTAACTGCTTTATGTTTATGAAGAAACTTTGTGGGGGGAAAGGAAGAAGACCAAAGTCTAAACGGTAAAAAATATGCCTCTAGCTAGTATTACTATGCCTCGGAAGACCATGGAAATTCATTTGTCTCATCGTCCTCCACCTCAGAAACAGGAGACTGATCAACATTTACTTTTGGATCCATGAGTAGAGTACAGGAACTATTCACATAGATTTTTATAATAATTGTAAACGACTCATGAACAAAGCAAAAGCCTTCCCCGGTCAAGTTGATATAAGGTCCAAAGACTTACAATGAGTACCCGTTATGAAATACAGTACTGCAACACATGGTACGGGGCACCTCTTCCTCATTCCTGATGGGAATTTCACTAAAGAATGAATTCTCATTAAAAACGAATTCTGTAACAAGGCAGAGAGTAGTATATCAATAGACCACTGTTATTACTAACTTGAATGGAAATTATGAATGAAATAATCATCCTGGTGATTGGTGCTTTTAAACTTGAACATGACTGAACTATAATAACCATTTGATAATACATGGAGTTATCACATAGAGACAGTGCTATCATGGTATACACCTCAAATTTTCTCCTTTACACATCTAGGCTCATGGAATGATGTTCTTTGTGGGGAACAGGACCCAATATATACAGCTAATAATTTAAGACATTTCAGCTATATCTTTTTTGCAGGACAGCTAAAATATAGGTACAGTGCAATGAAGTACATCAGCATGAAGCAGTTTTAATATAAAGTCACGTAACCACGGTAACAATGAATTAAAGCATTTCAACACCAATATGTTGACATTCTCTTTTATGTGAATATTGCACTTATTACTCTAACTTCAAGAGCAAAATTTTACAAGGATATTTCAGTCAACAAGGATTATAAAAGATTTTTTTCCTCTTATGCCATTAATAATTTATATTTAGGAGATTTTGTTAAAAGTATAGATAGGTATTTAACCTACTTTTAGGTATCTCTTTTCAAGCATTCTTGTTAAAGATAATACAAATCAGGACAATAATATTAGGCTCTTCTCCAATTACAAACAACCTTAGTTAGCCAGACATTCTAAGAAGCAGGTCACTTTTTATATTATTATGTGAGATAAATTTCAGAAGAGTAAGATAGAGATAATTGTAAGACAGAGAATTACCAGCTCATTATCTTACTTGGTTATGTATATTTAATTGTATTTTTTAAAACAGAAGTCAGTAATCAAACATCTGATAAAGGTTGATTACAAAGGTCTGGTAAAATCTATTCCTGAATATTTTTTGAGAATATTCTGTTTTTTAAACCCATGTTGAGTAAAAGTTATGAACAGAAGTAGGAGGAAGAAGCTATAAAAAGCATAGTTGGAGACTTTTACTACTTTGAATGAAATGCTACAACAAAGGATCTGCCATAGGTTTAAGCTGGCACTGCCTTTGACCAGTGATGATCAATAACTATTAGAAACTTCCTCTGTCAAAATACAGGGTTCCTCCTGCAGTTTTTCCTGCAAATTAAGCCATTCCACTAACACTAACTAATGATGTAAACACGTAACATCGTTCGGGTATTTGTATATTCAAGCTTTCAGTAGAAGTTCTTCTGCAGAGCCTGGATTTCATAGAGGTTGATAATCAAAGTATCCAACTCATGTCTTGTACCTCAGCTCCACTGATCCAAGAAATTTCTTAGCAGAGTTATATTTCTATGTGAACACTATTTTCCTTTAATTTAGGTAAACAGTCATAGGCTTAAAACACAAGATTGAATTTTTAAATCTTAAAAGACTTATCTGAAAGCAGGGAACTGTTTGCAGTCTTCAATATCAGCCATAAACCTGTTTTCAGATGTAAAATTTGTATATACTTTTGAACGTATACTTGTAAATGATGTAGCTTCTTTCAGTATGTGTCAGAGCTCTGTAATTTTAAACATAGGTTTCAATATAATGAATTATATACTCTATCTATAATTTATATAACAAACAGATGAAAAATGTTCAAATGTTCTTTGAAAATTATCATGGTAAAGTATGGAAATAATACCAAAGAAATGAATTCATACGGTTTACTTCAATATTGAACCCTCTAAAAATACATTGTACTAAAACACAGAAAGCCAGAGATTTTATGTGCAAATAGTAGAGTAGCACATGATATATAGTGAAATCTTTCATCAATATCGTAAGTTACAGTAAAGATTCTTCCTAAAACACATTTGATGTTGATTTTCTTTCAATAATAATCACATTTTGATCCATCAAATTATGCATACTGCTTCCATATAGACAAAATTAAAAAGAAAAAAAGGGAAAAAAAAGAAAGACAGGACTTCTGCACATCTGAAAACTCCTTTTAATAATAAGCAACCAATCTATTAGTAAGATAGAGCAGGGCAGGAGACTATACAGAAATAAGCAAATACAACATAAGGTTGCAATGTTATTGAGTTACAGAGATAACACTCGGGTAGCACAACTTACCATTTTGCATAAAAATCTGGTGGTAATTTTAAAGTGCAGTATCACAGCAGTAAGCATAAGAGCTATGTACCCAAAATGGAATCAAGATTTAGTCCATATTACATGCACAGTCTAAAGACTGTTCCTTTCCCTTCAAGATAATCAAAACCTGAGTCAAAAACATTCATTTTTACAATTAGAAAATGACGCAGCCCTAAGATTATCCACAAATATCAACAACTTATTACTTCTGAAAAAGTGTCCTGTCAGTTAACATTATGATAAGGTACCACACTGAACCAAAAATATTTCTCAATTTTTAATGAATGTTAAATATTGTGGACATTCATTTTTATGTGGATGTTTTCCAACTTATTGAACAACCCAACCATACAATATAAATAAACGTTACACATATTAGAAGAACCATTAAAACAAGTGAAAAAAGGACGAGGAATGTGTTTAAATCACTACCAGTCCTCATAATTCTTCAAGAAAAAAGAAGCCAAACCTTTCATAGACAATTCCATGACAAGAGCAGTGCATCTGTAGCGTATATGCAAGACACCTGATGTTCTAAAACCACAGAATAAGCTGGTGGCAGAACGGTGGACAAGGTCACGCTTGCTCTGTAGCTTACGTATAGTTTAGGAAGCTGCATGAACCAACAGGCAAGGATGAGGAGAGCAGAAGAGCCAAGGATCCAGGGACAAAACTGTGGACTTAGTTTCAGACCAAATACCCACCAGCAGAGTGTGCATTAGGCCTGCTCCTCGAGTGCACTGTCCTGGCTGGAAAAATAAAAACAAGAAGCACCAAAACACACAGCTCACACACTCTGTCAAAACGCAACAGCTGAATCCCAAGACAGTTTTGGTTTAGCAACTTTGAAGTTGTGTGTTCTGTTTGTTTTTCTAATACTAAGTGCAGTATTGTCTAATTCACACTTTTTTCTTTAAAGTGTCTATATACTATCTCTAGAGGCTAAATGCATAAGAGGTTACTATACATTTCAAAGTATGTGGACACTTTGGAAGAACAAATTATTTCTGATGACAGTGTTGCAAAAACAGACATTTAGAATGAGATGGGCTCTATTTCCAAACACGTAATGGATTTACTGCATCATAAAACATCTCCACACCTTGGACGAAAGGTGTTGAGCTTGCATGTTGATTTCTTCCAAAGAAAGAATGATTACAGTGCAAAAAATCTTAATCACCACAATATCATTTTCATTTTTATTAACCAAAACCTAGATCAATTGTATGCAACTTGAGACTGTTGAGGATATGAAAAGTTTTTTTTTTTTTTGAATATTTTGTTGCTGCTTTAAGTTACATTGTAGTGTTTAATGGGCAACTACTGTCTTACATTTTCTAACCTCATATACTTCTCTTTGCAAACTTTATGCTGACCTTCGAAAGTAAAGATGGATCAATACCATTTTATAAAAGACTATAAGACTATACGAAACACTAAGTCAATACTGCATTTTTATCATGCTTGTAATGTAATGCAATTCTGTACATCAAATAAGCCTGAAAAGGTTTCTGAAGGCTTCGTTTAGAAATTTGTTTAGGACCATTAATTCAGCCAAGCGCTGGCCAACACCAAAGTCACCAAATGCCAAAGTCTTCATCAGCCCAAAGCCAACTTACTGCCCCTATAATAACCAAACCTCCAGAACTCAGACCACCAAGAATTAAGTTAATGCAAAAGTAAATTGTCCAAACAAGGAAACAGAAGTTTAGGAGCAGTGGATCTTAAAGGTGCTGTGGGAGTTCAGCTTCACAATTAATGAGAGAAGATAAGATGGCGCAACAAAGTTCTTCAGAAATTGTCATTATCATTAAGTGAGACACTTTGAGGCACTAATATCCTTTTGTACAAGGCAAAGCCCGTGTCAGGGAACACTTTCGGAAGTCTGGATACTGGCTATCTAAGCAAGTTGCCTTTGAAACATCTTCAGTTCATACACATCAGATAGCATGGAAGAAATAAACACAGGAATATTACAAATTACCAACATGAGGACCTTTTACACACGTGTTTTAAAGTGCAACTGATTACTAATTGCTGTTCCTAAGATGCAACCATCTAAAATCAAGAATCAAAAATCAAGAATGAGTAACCATAGCCAGTTAAGTGGCATCTTGAGTGTTTGCTTTAGGGCTTGTGATTATTCTTTATCTGGTTGAATTTTTGTATGAGAAGCAAATACATTGAGTATTAACACAATAAATTTCCTGTAGCTACTGTTTCTCTACTGTTGTGTCGCAGACAGGTTCCAGTTCTCGCAATCCCACTGTATATCACGTTACATGCACATAAGACATAAATGAACTTAACAAAGCCCACATGACTCAAGAGAATATAATAGTGAAACAGAGAAAATTTGCTTCTTTCTTTACAGAGCAAGGAGAAAAAATGTGTGCAATATATCCCAAATGCTGTCATGAGCATTCTTCCTGAAAACAAAACAAAACAAAAAAAACAGAACAGAAACACATTTCTGGTGCAAACACAAACTAGACAGACCTTAGGATACAAGCATCAAGCTGGCTGAAATATTGTGCATTTAGGTCAACCCGTTCAACCTGCCAAATAAAAGGTCTCTCCATCTTTGTAATAGAATGAGTTTAGCTTGGACCTAGAATCCAGGCCTTGTAGTTCTGAATCTCTTTCCAGCATTGGCTTTATAACAGGCAATATGATACAGAAACAGGGTAGCTTAGTTGGTGTATCTTTACTCAGAACAATTTTCCTCTGGTATTCCAGGCATTCATCTCGCCAATTGTGAGCTGCTCACCATCCTTTTTGTAATTAACACATTTATAAGCTCTGCAGCTTGGAGGCACAATACTCTGCTTCAAGGGCAAAACTACGTTATTGCCCTCAGCATGCGAAATCTATATACATGAAATGTGGCCCCTGTAAGTGAAATTTCCACACACCTTATCTCTAAAGAGAAAAGTATTTCTTCTGTTCAAATAAAGCTGCAAAGGCAATCTCCAAACAAGCATTCACTTGGATCAATAGCTAGAAATTGAATAGAACAATGTCTCTTGCTGCTTTATAGAATTTTCAAAAGATTTGAACCACACAAACACAATTTTTCAAGTTCTACCACTGGGATTTATAGTCTTGTTTTCTCTCTCTAGGAAAAAAAAAGAATTAAAAAAGGAAAAAAAAGAGAAAAAAACCCAAAGATCATATTCACAGACTAAAAATAATTTTTAAAAATACTGTAGATTCAAATAATATCAAAACTTAAACTCAGAAAAGCAGTGGCATTCAAAGTTAGGCCAGTCAAAGTTCAGTTTTTAGATATATTATCTGGATCTTCAGAGATGAAGAGACTTTATATATCTATCTGCTTTAATGCCCAACTGCAACAGATACATTCTACACTTATTAAGAGTTGACAACATATCTTTTAAAAAGAAAATTAAGAAGGAGATATATGTGAAAACAGTATTTCCTTGAATTTTTAGAGGAATATTGATAACGCATTTGATTTTTTTTTCGTTTTCCCTTAACTATGGGACAAGCCATTACGATCTTGTGTGGGATCAATTACTTAATTTTATAAAGCACAAAGAACCAATCACGCCACATACTGATCTAAATTATGTAATGCACAGCGAACCATTGCACTCACTCATTCCTCTGCTTCCCTGCCTGTGGGAAGGATGACATGTGCATTTCATACTGAAACAGTTTCCATATCACCCATGCATCCAGAATTTTTGGTAGTACTACCAAGTCATTAATTTGGTAAGAGTATCATCTTGAATAGATATTATGAAATACAAAGCACCATTCTGCACTGAGTCCAGGAAACAGTTATTGTGAGTATTAAGACTTCAAGATGCATCCCACTGACTTTGTCATTTACGGACAAAAGTAAAATTTCCCCATTATATGGAAATGGGCACCAGACGAAAAAAAAAAAAGAGAGAGAGAGAGAGAGAAAGTGATTTTGTTGTTAGATAAATTTGGATCAGTTGAATAAACCTATGGCAAGTATGTTGAAACTTAAGTTTTTTTTTTTTTTTTTTTCTGGGTGTGATTTGTTTTGGTGAGGAGTGCAAGAGTCATGTGACTAGGGAGAGTTTTTCAATTTCTAAGACAAGATGACAACAGAAGTTGAAAGAGCAATTTCACACATACCCAGGAGCCCACAGTTCCTCCCAGGTCTGATTCCTTTTTGGTGTAATCTGTCTGGTTATGCAAAATATCATGCTGTTTTCCATAGCAAACCCAGATGTTCTGGAGAGTACGTAATTCCCACAACATATCATTTGTGCTGAAAACAGATATTCCAAAGAATAGGTAAGATTATGTGACTAAGAGATTCAGATCCAACAACATATAGGATTGCACACCTGTCCAGCATTCTGCTTTATATTTATCTTCTAAACTACTTTAAAGTCATCCAGTCCTGCTGCCAAAAAACTCCAAGTCCACATGTTACTTCATCCAAAAAATGTAAAAAAATACAGCAACGTTCTTAAAGAAAGTGCTATTTCTCTATCAGAAGCATATGCTGGCATCACATGCAAGCCCAGGGAACAGGAAAACATTCAACAGGAAAGAGACAGTTGAAACATTTAAAAATAAAGTACTGACTTAAAGAAATCAGTAGGACAGAATGTAGTGTTATGAAAAATAAAGAGAAGAATTTGACAAGTGATAGGTTACGATATTTAATAACTTTAAATTAGAATGCAGTTTCCTGCTATCTTTCACATATGAACTTTACAATTTTATGCACTACTTGAACCTAAATTCAAAAGTAAATCACTGTTACCAGTAATAATACAGGTCTATGTTCTAGGTTACCTCTTAGTTTAAGTTATATCGTATCTGTAGCAATTGCAGAGGGGCTCAGAAACACAAACTCATTAGCTTCTTGGCATCTTCTTTGTCTTGCATGTCCTAGAGGAAATTTTACATTTTATAGACGGTTTGAACAAACAAGCCAAACTGGAGAGTTCCAGGCTCCAACAATACAAACTAGTACAACCTGCTCTTCCATTTAGTTCTTACCACTTCCCATATTTCATTTTACCCACAAGGATGCACAGATGAGAAAGCAGTAATGCAAAATAAAAAAAGAAAGCAAATAAAGTGTCTTAGCATAAACAAAATCCTAGGAGCAATGAATACCATTATGACAATGTAATGTACTTGAAAGCACTTGTTTCCAGCTTATGTATTTATTTATTTACCTGTTTCACCTGGATCTGTTAGTGCAGACATTTCCGGCACGCTGGAGGCCACAACGGGTCTGTGAGCGCCCATGGGAAGGGTGGCTCCTCCTGGCACCAGCCTGTGGGGCCAGCGGAGTTGGACCTGGCTGGCCACAGAGCGCCAGGCAGGAGGCCCCATGGCTGCAGATCCCTTTGGGAGCCGCCTCTCTCCTGCTGCGATCCCTGAGGGATCCCGCTGACTGAATCCGGGGTGCGCAGCTGCCTCGGCTGCATGAAGCTGCCGATGCCGGGGCCAGCCCAGGCCTTGGTCACGCAGGAGCTGTGAGCAGATCTGTATTTAAGAGGCAGCAGATGGAAGACCCGGGAGCCAAGATGTGCCATACCGGAGTGTTAAAAATTATTATTACATAAAAATTACTCTTGTCCGACCATCTATCTCCTCTCTCTCTCCTTGCCCAGTGTCTGCCACACTGGAATTGGGAAGCATCCCTCATACCTTGCTCTCTTTCTAGTCCTTATTTGAGGAAATAACTCTCGGTTTCTTGATAGATGGACTACACGTTATTTTCATAAGAGATGTTGTAGCTCTGCTTTCCTGAAGATAAGTAGCAACAATCTTCTCTGCAGGAAGCCTTGCTTTACATTGTAAAGAAGGTGCTATATGAAAGCAATAACCCAAAGTTCTTGCAGAACTTTCAGTGAGCGATTTCAGCTGAAACTCAAGAGTAAAGACTGGCACATTGGAGAGTTAATCACAAATCAGTAAGATGGAATTTTTATGAGATCTAATAATTATTAGGGAATGATATAATTTAACTAACAGGAAGCTGATAGAAAAAAAAGGCTGTTAGACAAAAATATCCTTAACCCACAGTCAGAATTCATTATTATTATTATTTTCAGCTTCATTCAAGCATAAATATCAACTATTCTTACACATATATGTCCATTTTAGTAAATACTTTTCTAATAGAGTTTTGCAAGTTGTGCCTCAAAAAAATTACAGTTATTTAAACAGTCATTTAAATTTTCTTCCTAATGCCCATTTAAAATTAAACACAATCTACTAGCTAACTTTTGACTTAGTTACTGTACACCAGAAAGATTTGTGAATTGAATGAGAGACGACTAGAACTGAATTGACTTCTATAACCAGAATTCTCTTCCCTTGGTATATATACATATACATGAAAATGGAATGTTCTTAGGAATGTCAAACTCTGCTTTCTACCATAAGTACAATACTTTTCTTCTGGAAGTAAAATCAATACCATAAATCAATACCTATGCAAAGGACATTGTTGTAACAGTAAGACATTACTTTCTTCAAATTGTAATGAAATGATTTGAAAAACTTTCAATTCTGGACTAAAGATACTAGTTTTTTGATGCTATAATTTTTAATATTTTATTATTTCCAGTATATTGAAACTTAGAGATACGCTAGTTTTGGAGAACGATCACTGAAACGATAGCCACAACACATTTTCCAATTCCACTTTCCTCCAAGAAACTTTTTTACCAATTAGTCTGGAAAATGGAGGAACGTCTATGATATGACTGATAGCACCCCTAAAATTGGCATTGCACAGCACCACTGCTGCACATGAACTGATCTATACGACAGTTCATACATGCTCTCTTAACTCATGGCAAGTGCAAGGTAGTTTTATAGATCCTGTTTCTTTTGGTTTTGATTTCATTCATTCATTTTGTGCATTTCAGTACAGAACTGACAGCAATTTTGATAGTACAAACAAGACAGCACTGGGTTAGAAAATAGGACAAGTATAATATTTCTATTTTCTTAGTAACACTACAAGGCATATGAAGCTGATAGACCTGTCTACTGTTCAAATGAGGTATAAATTACCTCTGTCCAAATATTTGACAGAAATATACCTTTGAAATGTTTCTGCAGCATCTTTTCAACAATCTCAGATGCAATTACAGTTGAATGAAATTCTCTCATTGTTTTAAGAAATTGGTCAGTAAATGGCTTCTGAGGACTCACAACCAATGTCTGCTGTTACGATACATGAGATTACACTCGCATTTATTTCCCCTAGAATTTATATTTTCTGTTTTCTTGAACAAAATCATCCTTCTCTGTGACAGGAACCAATGCAGGGGATTAAAAGCACTTTTCAAGGTTACTGCAGAAATTACAGCTTGTCAGAAGATGGTGCTGTAAGGCCACTTATATTTGAGAAAATTACTTTTAATTACAAAAATAACTTTAAACTCTGAAAATCCCCAAATGTTGATGAGTTTTAAATACACTAATTTTTAATAAATAAATTCTTCTGTATTGCATTAAAGCAGAACATTGACCTTGAAGTACTTATATAAGTGGTACTGAAGTACTTTCCAAAGTCTAGTCTCATCAACTTGTGATTGTCTTTCTGACAAACTAAGTAAAGAAGTGTACTGCCAAAACCTGCAGAAGTGTTCTGCCAAAAAACAGGATAATGTACATACCTTACTACATTAACAATTTATTTCCCAAGGATTTTAGATACTTACAGATGCACCCTTACAGATATTTGCAAGCTAGCAATGAACTGAATGCATGGGCTGCAAGGCCATCATGAAGTTAAAGTAAACGCATAAAGAGCTAAGCATCATAGATTGTATATAGATTGAAATATTTCTATTAACATATATACCTAAGCACTAAAAATCATCTTCATGTAAGAAATTTAAATTTGACCTTATGCTGAAATTATAGCTTTAATGTATCCCCAGCTATTCTCACCTGTATATGCTTATGAAAAGATACATAATTTAATCTTCAACCATTTGTGGTTTGCTGTCACTATTTTTCATAGCAAATTTCAATAGCAAACAAGGAAATGATCAAGAAGCCAGGACTGTAGGAAGAATGCCTACACATCTGCATATCTACAAGTTTTCCCTTTCAGCCAAGCACTCAAAACATTTTCAGTTTCCTTACTGGTCTAAGACAATATCTTTAAGCTCAACCTCAGCTACCTACAGCTCAAATAAACAAAGCTTTTTCAGTAACTGTCTGATATAGTCTGATCAAGAGTCAATGTCAGCAAAGCTGAATTTAAGAACAAATCGGGGAAGATCTATTAACACAGTCGTCTTGCCTTTGAGCATAGGAAGTGGGAAGGAAATGTAAGACCCGAGTCCAACTCTTTCCATGGCTCCCTGCAGTCTGCAGTTTACGGGATAACCTGAACACTTGGCTTGCTTGTCCTCTTGGCTCAGCAGCTTGGAAAGTTTTTTAGCATTGGAAAAGAAATAAAATGACAAAGAAGATGACTCATAGAACTAAGCATTGTCTTCTTTCCTTCCTATTAGAACAAGAGTCTCTGAAAATTAAATTTAAGACATTATAGAATACTGGTAGGCAGCAAGGTGGAATCACACTATCACAAGATGGTTTTTCTTTTTTAAAATTGTATTCTGTTCTGTATCATTTTGCAATAATCTCTGGGAAATCTGATCTTATAAAAAAGGTAACTGAGTACGCAATGAAATATGGACCCTGCTATGAGTGGTCAGCACCTACCTCTGTGAACCTTTTGTTCCTTGTCATATTCTCAACACATTACCAGCAATACCTTTATTTCTGGGAAAGAAGGGGAAAAAAAAAAGTAAAAGGAGGAGAGTGAATGTGAATCTGAAGCCAAAAGACAGATAAGGCAAGAAAAGTATGAGGGACCAGTGCCCACGGTATCCACATTTCCATAAGGAAGGACTGTGAGAGGGCCAGGGAGGCACAGTCGGAGCTTTGCCCCCGGCACTTTGCCCAGAGGCTTTGCTCTCAGCATCACTCTACAGCTGCCTCTTGAGAGATGCTCTTCTCTCTCTCTGTCCTTCCCTTAATAAAATGGCATTTGCCGCAGTCATTTGTTTTGCTTGTTCATTTAGACTCTAAACTATTTAAACTGAGGAAGTTCCTGGTCACTAATCTGTAGAGTGCCCAGGAAAGTGGCACTGACCTTGGCTGCTCCTTAAGAAATGCTGCAAAGAGTACAATTAATAATACCTCCTCCAGGGGTTTTCTTCGCTTGGAAATCACACCAGGCTAAACCACAACCTTGAGAAGTCTGTTAGGGGGTATTTCCTAATTGAATGTAATTGTCAAGTGAAACCAAATCCTACGAGAGATTTCAACATTAACAGAGCACCTTGGACTGCTTAGTCACTCTGACAAAGTGTTGATCTTCTTTCCCATGGACTTACGAATCCACAAAATATAACAGTATAACAGCAGGATATTATTTCTGTTTCTGTCATTTATTTATCACTTATTATTGAGAAAAACAATATGTGTTTTCCTAAGCTTTCTCACTTGTTTTAAGGAAAATAATAACGGTGACCTACCACATGGGAACTCAAGGACATAATTCAGGTTTTAAAGAATACTGAGATAGGAGTTGCTAAAGAGGTATTTACTACAAGAATTTGCAGCAAATGCTGAGTTAGCATGTGGTTAGTAAAAAGCTATAAATGATATTTTTTATAAATTTAGTGTATATACACCCAACGCTATCCCTATGCTTTTGTTTTTTTTGATTTTTTTTTTTTTATTGTAATACTAGCCTAATATTCGGGGCTTAGAGATTTTCTGCGGTGTCAGCTGTATGCCAGAGAATAATGTTAGAGGCTTCTCCTTTCTGTATTAACAGATATCAGTGGCAATATCAAAAAGAATGTCAAAAAAATCACCTTTTGCAGCCTTTCCAGTCTGTCTGCAGTGCAAGCCATGTTTTTGACCTACTGAAATCTGATGACAGAGTGACAGAGTTAGGACTTAATACTCCAGCAATCATGCAGGTGATCTGTAAGACTGAAAGGATGAACACTCATATTAAAAAAAAAAGGGGGGGGGGGGAGGGAAATGAAAAAGCTGATAACACTCACAGCTCGTTATATTAACTTTGGCCAAATACAAAAACGAAAGCAAACTAAGACGAAAACCAGTGGCCCGGAGCACAGGGAATTTAAGTAACTCAAAAGAAGTTAAGGTTCTTTGCACTTAATGAAAAAGCCACTGACCTTGAAGACTGATCCAAGGGACCTAATTTTGAACCACTGGAAAAACAGAAAGGTTATGAGGCAAGAACCGATTCCTTCCATAACAGGAATTCTGAATGATACCCTGGCTGAATGTGGCAATTCATAACATGAAAAAGAACAAAAAGATAAAAGAGGCATGGACTTTAAACGAAGAAAAAACTGAAACAACTCTGCTTTCTGTGATTTACATCAAGTCCAAATCTACCAGCAGTTCCTCTTATTTTACTGTAAGATTATCTTGTGCTGCGTAACTACAAATTTAAAGAGAGCTAAAATTGTGGCTGGAACAGATGCATTTGAATTGTTTTTATCCTCTGTGGATAAGAAATACTCACCCTGAATGAGCAGAATATTTGGTCTATGAAATGCATTCCTCCAAGTGATGAGATCTCTTCTGGCTGATCTCTCACTTTATTGTTATTCTGTTTGATATACCAAAGTCTGTCAGGTACTTATACTCAGCAGAAAGATCAACAGAGATTGCCAGCACCACATTTAATATATAAGCGAAAATTATATACATCTCCTCATAAGTTTTATTAGTTCCTTCTAACTTATTTTAAATCTTGAAAACTGGCATAAAATATATTTTTGGTGAGCAAGAATGGTTTCCTTTTACTTGTTGAAACCAGTGGATTCATTCATTTAGCTTAAAGCTCTCTGTGTTTGAGCCCACATGTGATATAGCATAGGTTGGCTTTGTGTCAAGGAATTTCAGTAGCAGTAATTCAGCTCAATGATTATGTTTTTAAGATGCTCCATCTGGCATTAATGAAGAGAAGAAAAATTATGCTTATATATATGTGTGTGTATATAAACATATATATACACAAGTAATCTTTCTCTTACTCTTTTCTATTTCTTTTCCTCTGAGCATTTGGAAATACTAGGACTATACAGAATTAAGCTATGACACAGTTGTAATGATGGAGAAAATACGCAGAAGACAAGTATTACGTATTTCTTTCATTCTGCTAATGAACATTGACAGCAATGTCGAAGGCAGGCTGGATCCCTTGCCTTGCTGATTGTTTTCCATCATTATTTCTGATAATTATTGAGACTAATGAAGCACATCGTCCTGGCTGATAGCTCTGAAATGGAAAGACGATTGCATACTATCTATACCTTGTTTTTAAACCCAGTAACCATGACTATCTGCTCTGGTAAAAGAGGAAGAAAGTTTCGTGTCCTGTATGAGAGCAGAGACGCTCTGGGAAGAGCTGCTCCTGGACAGAGAGCATTGCTGGGACATGAATCCCAACGTTCCCCCAGGCCCCAGCCAGGAGCAGCGATGACTGAATCAAGGCTGAGAAATAGAAGGGCACTTAACCAAGTGCCTCAACACAAAACACTACGCTTTAATGCTGCAAGCCGACATCTCTGCGGAGCGCCAGCAGCAGGAAAAAGAGGGACTCGAATGGAACTTGCTGTTTATTTGTTATCATAAGTCAATTGACAGCTGAAAAAATACAGGGATATATGTTAGTGAACGCATGCTAGCCTTTCACTTGAATATCTCATCATTGTTCTTGTGCTTCATCTCAGCTGCAGCTTAGTGTTTTTCAAGAGGCTTTTTTTTGTGCTGAAATTACATTCTGGGTCAGATAATTTACTGCAGAAACCTGGATACTGCAAAGTACCTTGTATTTGTCTCAGTCATAAGAAAAGCGATTTCACTGATAGCACTGAAACTCTTTTTCAAAACTAGACCTGTTACTTAGAAGTTGCTTCACCGTTTCCCCCTTCACCAAACCTCTCCTGTTCAAAAATCTCTTGGGGAAGCTCACACTAAAGCTTTTGTTTTGGGAGAATGAAAAGCAATATTTCAATATGACAGGCCTAAAAAGTCCACGCATTAAAACACATATATGCAGTGGCACTCTGTAATGACATCTTTTATCAGTTAAGCTATTTCACTAAGTTTCTCCTTAGCTTGTTCATAAGAAGGACCCATGCCTTTAAAAGGTAGAGATCATAGTAGATCATCAGGCCATGACACCAGCAAAAGAACATAAGTCACCTCCAGTCCGGACATGAGAAAGAATATGGTCCTTATTCTGAATGTAAGAGTCAAACTCTATAACCCTGCTAATGTTTTACATAGTTTTGTCTAAAAATAACACGGGAACAATAACGTGTTGTATTACAAATACCATATCCTCAGCCTGAACTGTTCTTGTCTACTGATTAAAACAGTCTGGGCTGAGACTGTGTTTAGATAGGGGTTACCTCAAGACTTAGTACAGTCCCTGGATGGAGTAACTCCACTCTGTAAACATGAATAGACATTGCCTGAAACGCCACTGCTTTCAGTCTTGAACTTTATGACTCTTTGAATTTTCATTGTTATGAGTCAAAATAAGGTGCAAAAAAAGCAAGTGGGAGATTTGATACAGTACTGCACTACCATAGTGAATAGGCAGTGAAATGCCCATGCATTTGCAGTCAAAATTTTGAAGACATTCATTGATTTCAATTGATCAGAAATGGCAATGAACTTAATATAATCCTTGTCTGAAGTTGCATAGTAATATTCCTGCAGCAGAATTAGCTGCAGGAGCATGAAGTACAACCAAGCCTTTGACCTGACACGGTAGTTGAACAGCAAATAGGTTGAAAGATCAACCTGACCCTGGTTAGAGGAAAATAGACAACTCTTTCCTCCAAGAAAGGCATCTGCCTTTCTGCAGGAATTAAGTGGTAGTGTACAATGCAAAATTTGGCTTTGCTTTCCTATAATATTTATTTTCATTACAGGAAAGCAACTTGTTTTATTACATTTTTTCCTGATAGTATACAGTATATTGAGTGCCAACACATTCCGTGCTTTCTGAGCAAAAATACCCAACAAATCTGATACACAGTTTTCTAACAGACTGCCAGGAAAATAATCTGCCAGAAAAAAATAGCGTACAAAGAAAACTGAGTATTATCATGTTCCTGCGTTTTGTGTCCTCGTTTTGAGCTGCGGCTGACACCCATGCTAAGTACAAAATAATCAGGTACAGCATAGGGAAAACAATCATTTTACCTTAGATAGGAATTTCTGTGTGTTATGAACCCCCATTTACATCCCAATTTGGTGAATTCATTACAAAATATATGGACAGCCATCTTCCAACAGTATTTGGGACACTGGGGGGAATATGACAATTCTGAAGAAAATTAATTGAAGTTGAAGCTATTAACACACACATTTGGATTGACTTTTCTTATCTCAGACCACAGCTACTTGAGCACATTAATTACATAGTTGATCTTTTTGAGTACAGGAGGGAAAACTGAGTTGCTCATTCTATACTATATACTTGTACACCGTCCACTCAGGAATGTATCTTTGAATGTTAATTATAACTAAAGAAAAAGCCAACACTGACTGCTTAAGAGAGGTCATGCTTTCAAATGCAATACATGTTCAGCTTTAGTCAAGCATGAGAAATTATTTCAGAAATATGAAGGCAACCAAATGCAAGACTGACAAAGATTAGCAAACATAACAACAATTAATAATTGCATTACACTGCAACTACAATAAATCTGGCTATAAAATATAGAACCAATTACAAGACACACAAATCATTAGTAGGCTACCATAGATTTATGAGGAAAATTGCATCTTAATAACAAAAAGCAAGCAACCTGCAAATCAACCTGTAATGCAGACTCCCAAACACTGTTCCTTGAGAGATCTTAGGAACACTGACTTAGAAAAAAACAATCACAAATCTTGGAACTCACAGTGGATGTCATCTCTTTCAATAGCAGTTGTTTATATGCAACCAACTTGAACAATGTTTCATGTTTCTGGCTATAAACTAGAGTTATATACAAGCTTGAAGGTCACCTTGAGAAAAAGACAAAGTCAGGTGTTGTAGAACACGGTAACAGTATAGAATATCAGTGTAGAAATAGAACTGTAGAAATAGAACAATACTGATAACAGTGTGAAAATGTTTGATCATCATATGCCTTTTTTTTTTTTCTTTTTTCAAGAATATCATGAATAGTCTGCTACCTGTTAACCTTGGTTTGCAAGGGTAACTGTGTGTTTGTAAGAGTGAATTTGATATATGTTGGCATATATGAACATTGTTCTCTGTGTGATTCACCAAGAAGATCTGCAAAGAATCACCACTGCTACAGAAAAAGGGAAAACATCATTTAGCATTTATAAAATCTTACAGATTGTATTTTTTGTGGCTGAGCTTTTAATTTAAGGAGAAATCTTATAACCTCTAGCTAAAAACAGTTTGGCCTCTCAACTACTATTTGTGAATTAGAGAGATCATAATAGTTCTAGGTAGATGGAAAACAACCCTAAGCTGAAGCATTAAAATGATATTTTTCCAAAGAATAATTGAAAGATTAACTTTAAAAGTAACAAATATTATAAGTGAAGAGTGCAGGCAGTTATTCTGTAGAAAACCTGTAGAAAAATCTAACAATTCTGTAGAAAGTTTAACAACGGGCTCTACTACTACTACCTGAAGTAAGCATCTCCCATATGGGTGATTAAGCATCTCCCATACTTCTCAACAAGTAACATGACACTTCTAGGGCAAGGAGACAAAATTCCTGTCTATAAAGAAAACATAAGTTTAAGTTAGAACTACTGGCTAAAGTGAAACTTGAATAGTTGCAGCAATATTTTCTACAGTGCTTTCTATTTATTTGTGAAGGCAATATTTTCAGCTTTAAATAGAAAAATAACTCAGTTTCCATATTTCTAAGGACATTAGTCTTCAATTTCAACCTTTTTTTTTTTTTTAAAGACAATCATGGGGACAAAAAAAGCTATGTGGAATAGTACATAAAATATCTGACTCCACAGTAGTTTTAAATGTACTAAACCTAATGTTGACATAAATTACTTATGTAATATATCAACAGTTTCTGGATAACTGTTATTTCTGGATTAAACTTCATTTCAAATGGGTGGTCCCCAAGTGCCTTTGCTCAGTTGTGCTGTAGATACCCTTATACACCTACAGCTACCTCTCTCACCTGCACCACAAGAACCATCTTTATCAATACTTTTATTCACACATTCCATAAGCAGTACTGTAGACAGATAAGCCCTAAAATAAATGTACTGTGCCCTTCTGATCATAGAATTAGGCTGGAAGAAACTTCTTGCAGTTCGTTCTTTGTTCCACATGGAATGAATATTTAACTAATATAGAATCATTTACAAAATTTCACTCATCTTTTATCTTTATTCTAACTTGATTATGACCTACTTTTTTCTGTATAGTTTTAGTGAAATATTTTGTTTACTGAAATTTTATTTTATTAATGTTTTAATTTCCCACAGTATAGTAGGAAAGATTTATGGAAAGAATCTATCACAAGAGTGGCTCTCTCCAGCTGAAGAGGATCTTTTTTAAAAAAATTCTGAGGGGGGAAAAAAAAGGTTGAAACCTTTTTTTCATCAAAAACACCTGGATTGGGTGCAGAATAGTATACATAGTCTTTACAGACACATGGAACACAGTATAATAGCCAAGCTATTTATCCTTTTTTTTGCCTCTAAAACATCCAACATTTAATGGAAAATGTTACATTTAGCAACTCTCCACTCCTTGTTATTCTTGAGTTTACTTTGATGAAAATCAAATATAGGGAACATCTTTTAAGATATAAGGCAGATCGGCTGCAAGAGGTTTTACATGAGTCTGAATTTAGTTGCACAAATAGTTCACAGAACTGAAGAGAAGCATCTTCCCTAGAAGCATTTGTTGGTTACATTCCATGAAAGTCAAACAAACTAGAGATTTTGAATGAGGTTCAAAACCTAGTTAATACATATAAACGACTGAATGAAGCCTGTCATATGCCACCAAAGATGACATTTTTTTCCTCCCTTTCATTTCCAGCAGAATAAATTCTTTCTTTGTGTGTGTGATATTGCAGGAAGGAAATCTGGGCCATACATTGAGGCCCATTCACCAACTTTTTTTTTTCCTCCAAAGGTGTTAAAAAAAAAAAAAAAGTTTTATATGCTGCAAAAGGCGAATTACAGTAAACCTCCAATGCACACAAGCCAACTGATTATTTAACACAGAGAACAAAAGCACAGCATTCAGTGGTAGCAGCAGTAGCTTTCCACTATATAAAAGGCATATTTGATGAGAAATACTGAACAGAAACACTGGGAGCTGTAAGAATGAGGAGAAAATTCTTTTCAAATCAATCGCAGCTGTTAAATAAATTGGTAAAACTACAAATATGGACATGACAAGAGTCTATTCAGCAACCAAACGATTACCAACATTCTGCAGATCTAGAAGGAAAGAGGCATGCCACAGTCTGAGTGACTACTTCATATCTTCAGTCTGCTGTTCTATAGCAGAATAACTTGAGCCATATGCATAAATAATGTATTAGCTACCAATCTCAAAGTACCTACTTGTGACTAGATTGTTCTTGAAGCACTACCATGATGACTATTCACACAGGTGCATACAAGAAAAATGAACGGAATATGTAGGAACAAATAGATATTTGTCAGTTTAGAATATTGTTCTCTTATGTTTTGAAAGCCAGAGTGCAAATTATAACAAAATCAAATGTAATAGCATCACTCTCTTGGGAAAGGCCAGAGAAGAGGTAGGAGGAATTCACTGGCTGAAAGAACTAATTACTGAACATTCAAATGACTTTGGCTGCAAAGGGTTTAGCAAAGAGAAAAACAATTACTGTAGCAAGGAAACAGGAAACTTGAAAATAGATAGTTGGCTTGACGATCACGATTTAGATAGCTGAAGTCCATAAAATAATACACACGCACGGCATGTCTTCCCAGGAGTCAGGAGTGTGAAATGTTACTGTTGGAGTCTTCACAGTGTGGGCCAAGGTTTATGAGCAGGTACATCTGAAGGGGCAGAGTCCTGAGCTAATCTATGTACGACAGCACCTTAGCAGAAAAGGGCAGGAATACACCCACATATATTGGTACTGTGCAAAATGAAGTTAATGACCAACAGAAAATAAGAAGAAAAGGCAGAAAAGCCCAGTGAAAAATCGGTAGGAATATTTTTGTTCTGATATTGCACTGAACATCAGTTCAGTGAAAATCAGTTTGCCATTGAGATTCAAAAAGAATAAAAATGGCTGAACTTTCATTTTTGTAAAAAGGCCTAGATTGCATTGTGAATTTACTATGTATATGTTAACAGTAAACAGACAATTGTACTTAATTTCATTTGGTCTGCATTTGCTTGGTACACTTACAGCAGCTCAGCAGCTCTAGCACTTGAAAACTACTCTATTCTTAATTCAAGTCTGATTTCTTATTATGTAAGTGCTGTTAGAATGCAATATTCAAATACTTATTCAATTTAATAAATAAAATGTCTAGAATAGAAATCAGAGTGCTTTGACCATTTGAATGCATAAAAGACATGACCTGAGAATTTGAAGTAAAATTCAAATAAACATGGAACTCAAGCCAGACAAAGACAATTCCAAGTTGAGACAGTGATGGTCAAAAGCAAGAGAATAAGGTTTTAAATAGGGATTAAAGATTATAACAATTATTAGTATTTAAATATGCCCTTTATCAGCTCCTACCTTCCCAAAAGGTGCCATTTCTTTTAATTCATTTCTGTATCATTGTGTACTCCCAGATATATTTTTCCTGCCTTAAGAAAAATATCTCACAATAATGAGACCTTTTCACAGCTCCTGCAAAGTTAATTGAAGCAAGGCAAGTACTAAAGTTAATTGAAGCAAAGAAAGCTCAGTACCCAGGTGAAGTCATCTTCACTTAGGGTTCATATTTAGTGGGCAGTCAACCTAGCAGTACAACTAAAGGGAATAAAATTTGGTGTGTCAGATTTAATGATACAGAAAGTAGAGAGATAGTATTAAAATGCAGCACAGGTACAGAGTACGAAAGAGTTTATGAGCCTGTGGTTTTATTACTCACATTCCCCTGTATGATTGGATGCTGTACAATATAATGCAATATTCAGATGTTCACAGCAAGGTTGTGATACTGCTGTATAAACCTTGTAATGCAAAAGGATTTAGTCTCCACAAGGCAAGTCTTAATACACATCATTTTATGCTTTTAAAGATTATTTGAAACATAACCTTTTGTACTGTATGAAATCTAAAAAAACAAGTTCATGACTGGCTTTACAAATTGATTTGCCTTTATTCTTTACCTTTGCCTGAAAATGTAAATCAGACCATCAATCCATCATCAACACATGACCAATCCAATCATATGTTCTTCTCTACTTCCAGTTTGGCATATTTGGTCCCTTCTCCTCTCCGTATTACAAATTAAGATTTATAAATAGATTTGATTTCTATAGATCCCTACATCTTTTTTTTTCAAACCAAGTTCTCTGCACTTCCTTTGGCTTAACATACTACATTTAATTAAGGAATAATTAATGTGGACCATCTTGAAATTGCTGCCTTTTCAGAATCTATTAAAAGCCCTTAATTTATTCTAGTTTTAATATCTTTAGATGCTTGATTAAATAGTAAAGAAAGAAATGACTCTTCTCATATAGATAGACTGCAGATTAGCAAAAGCAAAGAATGCCAAATTTCATCTTCCTTATATTACAGTATTTAGAACTGTGGATTTTCCTTTAGTAATTAATTGATCCATGTGCCTCCATAATTTTTGTTATTTTGCACTACAGGAAACATCATATAGGACAGACTGAGCCTCTCAATGTCAGAAATGACCAAATAAATGTATTATAGTATGTAAACTAGATCTATAATAGAGTAATGAGCAAATGTACACCCATTTTTCCTGCTTTGCTTTGCAGAATTATCATTTTTTCCTCCACTTGAAAAACTTTCAAGAAACACCAAATAAAGATCCCAAACCATTATCATCTTATGATATTAAAGCTTGAAAAGTAGTTAGAGAGTTGGAGAGCAGGGCAATGGGAGCTGAGCCAACGTGGAGGAACTCTACTGAGACAGACACCAGCAGCCACTACATTCCCCGGTAATTACAGGCACAGAGACTGCTCTTCAAGCTAACAGTGTCTGAGTGGAAGCATAAGAGCCCTCACACTCACCGAGAACAACTTTTACATTGGGGATTTTTTTATATGCTTGTTTGAATATGAGAAATCATTCTTTCTTTTCAGTCTTTTTCAATTAAACACCCACTGCAACACAATATCTGAAACCTGTGAGTTTACATAATATCAATTGGTAAATTTTCAAAAATGATATTCAAAATTGCACACTGGCTTTTAATTGAGAGAAAGAAAAGGATTAAAAAAAATTAAAATCCCTACAATATGTTCAATACACATTCCCAGGTTTGCATTTAACCTTTGAAAGAATTAATCATTTAGATATACTACATACTGTACTAAAACAAAACCCCCCTATAAAATTATTAAAAGGTGTGTCTGTCATGTAACCATTACTTACTATAAATTAGGTTACCTGAAATTTCAGCATCGTTCCTGATCAACATGGTTTCAGAATTTTTATTAGTAATTCAGGAGAATCTGTATGAGACTGAAATGTCCTGAAACATAAGGCAAAACAGGACTGCAAAAAGTATGCAACAATTAATTAATAATTATTCACTAATTACTAAAACATTAGCTTTAACTGCAGCAAAGAAACAGTATCTACTTACAAAAATTCAAAATATGCAAGTGTGAGGTAGTCTAATCTTTCTTCCTTTCCATATATGCCCTACTTTTATGAAGATGCTGTAAACTTAAATATATTCAAAATACCCTCACTTCCCTTTCTATTTTCTTGTTCTGTCATCCATATATAAATCTCAGAGGGAAAATCAGTTGATGATCTGTATCTCCAAGCTTGCGTTCAATTACTCGCTTCCCTCTAGACCACTTGTCAAGAGCCGCACACTGGTAGCAGCACTCCTGCAGTGCATATCTGAAACAGTGCTTCAAACACTGATCAAAACACACAGTTTACAGGCAGCTTTTCACATTCCCACTAGTGATCCAAAGCCAGGATGTGGCTTCACCCATGTTTTCCATTCCTTATAATTACAGCTTTTTTTCTTGCCTTCTTACTATGACTACTCAACTACAAAACCTTTGGAGATAAGAGTGGCCAAATATATTACCTTGCATTCAACTCTGCCTAAGACTGACCTTACAAAAAATATTGAAGACCCTAAGGCTGCTGAAAGGAAATAAAAGTAAGTTGCTCTAAAATAATAGAAAAAGCATATGTACGCCATTTCTGGCATTTCTGTTTAGGAACCACCCTTCACTTGCCTAGCGGGGATAGGGCCTTTGAGACAACAACAACAGAGCTGGGGAGAGAGAAAACAACCTGGACTAAACTGGGCAAAACTAGCTGGAATGAGCAAAGGTAGTGAGCGTGAAAAGAGGAGATGACTGAGGGGGCTAGTGCTTATCCAGATACCTGGAACACAGTGTGACGCGGGTACTAGGGAGGCTTATCTGCCTTGGGTCTCTTGTGGCTGGTGTGTCCTCAGCTCACCCGACTTGCGCTGACGTGGTGGATGGGTGAAACCAAAGCAACCTGTGCACGCCACTGTGTCTGCAGAGCTAAGCACAAATAAACTCAGTTCGGACTCCAGGATGAGAGTGACAAAGATGATTAAGGGACTGCAGCATCTATCGTATGAGGAAAGACTAAGCAAGCGGAGTCTGTTTAGCCTGGAGAAGACTGAGAGGAGATCTGATAAGTGCCTGAGGGGTGAATGTAGGGAAGATGGGGCTAAACTCTTCTCAGTAGAGGCCAGTGATAGGACAAGGGGTAATGGGTACAAGTTGAAACACAGGAAGTTCCATCTCCATGTGAGGAAGAACTTGTTCACTGTGAGGGTGACAGGGCCCTGGAACAGGCTGCCCAAAGAGACAGTGGAGTCTCCTTCTCTGGAGATCTTCAAATCCTGCTGGATGCCACCCTGTGCCACGTGCCCTGGGTGTCCCTGCTGGAGAAGGGGGTTGGACTAGATGATCTCTAGAGGTCCCTTCCAAACTCAACCCTTCTGTGATTCTGTGATCAGCAATGCCTTCCTTTGTGACAGGTCTGAACACAGGCCCCACGCAAGTCTAGCAGTGCACACGAGCACCGCCAGGAACCCCAGCCCCTACTCCAGCATCCATGGCAGCAGGCCTGCTACGAAGAACTGCATAGCACTGAAGAGAAGTTTGCTTTTTTCAGGCTTTTCTTTTTTTCTTCTGCTAACACAAAGGAAGGACATTTTCTATTCTGTCAAACCTGTACTTCTGCTAGCAGCAGAAGGCTGTATTTTTTTTTCTTTGAGTAGTTGCATTTCTGGTATTCACCAAAAGAAAAAGTAAACTGAAAAAACAAATCAGCAGCAAGATGACAGAATTACTGGTAAGAAGAATAATTTCTGTAACACAACCTACCACGCTCCCACCATCTATGAATTCGTAGAGCTAAATACAAGGTAATTGCCAGCCCTCTAAGCTGTTTGCTCCTGTATTCCAGTAGGAGCAGGGCTTTGTCTGGAAACTGATGGGAGACTGTTCTAAGCTGCCTGGAGCCTAGCTAAAATCGTTTTCTTAAATCACTGCTGTTCTTTGGACACCCACTGCTTTAATGAAAGTCACGGTTCTGACAGAAACACAAGGAGAGCATTGAGTTTTTAAGCAGGTATAGCAGGTATAGACTTCAGAAATCAGGAAAGTATTAAAATATTCAAATTATTCACATTAGAATGAAAATATTCTGTCTTTCACATCCTATCCCATGTTTTTCTTCTCAGCTATAGTAAACCTAACAGAAGGGAGGATGAAGGAGGACAGAACTGGGCATGTTTCACTATGAACTGTGTGTCACCGGAGCCACCAGCAAGCTCACCTGTGAGGACCAGGTTCTAGAACTGGCCTTTTTTCCTTAGTAATCACTGTGACACGGCACACCTCTAAATTAGTGTGACTGGTAGGAACAAAGAGTAAGACAGGTTACCTGAGAGCACCAGCGCAGTTTGGGGTTGCCTCCACTTCACCAGATGCAGAGATGTCCTTCCCTGTAACAAGCCTTCCTGGGGAGCATCTGCCACAAGAGGAAAACAAGGGGGCTATTCGCCAAGATTTACAGTTATAAGATATTTAATACCCAATAGGACATAATTACTTATGCAGCACAACAGCTGAGCAGGGGATTTTAAGAGGGGCTGCATAATTGACCAACAGCAATATTTGAAATAACACTGCTTAGGAGAAGATTAATTTAGCAAGAGAGCAAAATTCAGCCCTACAGGCCCGTTATCTTGCACCCAGCACTGCGATCGGACTCAGGGGTATTATGGAATATTTCCAGTTTTGCTCTGAAGCATGCAGTATTAGCCACCACCAGCAGCAGAATATCAAACATTTATCTGCACCTACTTCCTTCGTAATGAGGGTCTAATTCAATTGTATGACAATAGGGCAGGCTGGAAATGCGTGGGAGATAAAGTTGAGGAGCACACACGTATTTGATGCTTGTGCTTGTTGTGCAAAAGCAGCAGCAGCAGCCAGGCCTGGCGGCTCCCTTAGCGGTGGATTAGAACTCTGACTTTTGCCAATGCCCTGTCAGATTTTGAATGATATCTTATATATTTATTTAAACATAAATTTCAAATGCAAGGCTCCCTTTAAGAGGGCTAAGAAAGTACACTGACTTGGTGATATGGCAGCGGATGAAGGTTTTTTTGCCATTTCCCTAATACCCTTATGCTTTGAAACCATATTCTGCTGCCTCTTTTCTATTCAAATCTCAACATATGACTAGTTTAGATAAGCAAAGTATACTGCCTTCTATCGGAACGATAACAGTGTAACACAACCCTGAAACTTAAGCTATAAAACACCTGGACTAGCAAGGGACCAAAGCAAGATTTCATTCCTTGAAAACGATTAAACTTACAGTTGCTGAAATAAATTAAGCTTCATCCAGTGAATTAAAAAAAAGTTGTATTCAACATATTTCCTACTTGAAAATGAATATAAATATATAAAGACTAAAAAACATGAACCATTACTCAAAAAGAAGGTCCTCGAACTTGTACACTAACTTTGCAAACTATTTCATGCCTTTCATCATCTAACTATCACCTCAAGGCCATGACCTAACATTATGTTCATTACAAGCAATAAATATAAAAGACTATAGTTGCAATGAAGCTGAACATGAAAGTGGAAGAAAGAAATTACAATTTACTTTACGGATGTCTTTTTAATATTTTATAAGCATTTAGGTAATATTAAATGATATGAGGATTGCAATTTTGTATTCTTGCATTTTAATTTTATATCAAATCATTTAAAATTTCATTTGTTACACTTTATAACAAAAACAATAACTGCACTTATGAGTGTAATGAAAACTATTAATCCACTTCAGATTTTGTCAAAGCAGGCAGCTGTGCAGTTCAGTATATATTATTTTAATAACAGTATTATTATTAAAGCATAAGACCTCTTGACCAGTAAATGTGAACTTTTAGAAGAGTGAATTCTGAAGAACTAGTGTAATGTGCTTCAGAACCACGTACTCCAAAAAACACATCAAATTCTACTTTCAATTCATTTGTCCATCTTGAAAATCGAAGAAAAAAAAACAAATCAAAAGAGGCCTCACAAGTTGCTTTGCTTTAAAGAAGAGGAGAAAGCATTTTGCTGGTTTATTTTTCTGTGAATGATCTCCACTGATCTTCAATTTCTTTGATGTTTTCTTAGAAGTCCATGCCCATTTATGCACTGTGCTATACAGTGCTATAGAGTATAACACTGTACAGACTTCCCTTGGTGTTTTTATATACGTATAGTCCAATATATGTTTCAAAAAGACATTCAAAACATGTTTCTCTTCTTACAGTGTGTTGCACACGCAGCCTCTTTTTTTCATAAACCTCAGTACTATTTTACATGAATGCATTTAAATAAGTAAAGGTCAGAGAA
Source organism: Tinamus guttatus (assembly GCF_059628265.1). Classification (NCBI taxonomy): domain Eukaryota; kingdom Metazoa; phylum Chordata; class Aves; order Tinamiformes; family Tinamidae; genus Tinamus; species Tinamus guttatus. Next base: position 11,987,780 of record NW_028288821.1, on the reverse strand, counting down.
ACCTTTGAAAATGGGAAAAAATATCATTAATGAATCAAAAAGAAAACACAACCATCTTGTTTAAGTATTCTTATTGCAAATGACTCGCTGTCTGCATAGCCAGGGCCCTGCAGCGAGGGCAGCTGAGGCCGGTAACCACGGCTGGCCGCTCGACTTCTGCTGGTCCTCTCCATCTCTCTAGAGGTGCAAGCAGAGCGTTCAACAATGTTCTTGAATATATTTTTAAAGTGCAAATTGTATACCAGTTGCAGGCTCCTACAAGCACAGCAAGCCTTATGATATTTCATCTATCGACAAGAAGTTCCTCCACATTTACAGAAAGGATTTCAATATACGTGTGTGCCACAACAGGTTAGCACAATCTCAATACTGCTGCTCAGTCAGGAACTTGGAAAACTCACCCTGTCTTTCTAAGGCTTCTGAAAATGCCCAGGAGCTCTTGTTAATCTTCAAAATGAAAAGAAAAAAAAGCACTAAGAAACTTGGTTAACATTCCCCCCTCTCTTGTATTATTACATAAACATGCAGTACACATACCTTTGAAGAAAACATTTTTTTCCTCCTCTTTTGGGAATGGTATCTTGTTATATCAGCTTATTTTATATAAGTGAAATTTGAGAGTTTGTCCTGTAAATTCTGTGAATCCTAAGATTACAGAAGAATATATTACAAATGTCCAATTTTTTTCTTCTGTTTGTTATTCTCAGTTTGTTGGAGATCTTGAGCCAATAATTTCTGGAAACGAAGATAAGAAATGTATTAAAGATTACATTTTTCATATTCCTCTTATTTGCTGTAACATAGGGAATCATGACCCAAAAGAAAAACGTTTTATTAAGAAAATAAAGAGAATTCTGAAGAAGATACTCTGTACTTTCTTGTTGCTGTTAATTAAAGAGAAAGACCCAAGATGACATTAATTGCTTGGACTGTTAATTAATAATGAGACTGCTTGTTCTGTTATTGTTGTGTAAAGAAAAATGTAAATACATCTATTTATTTTTAGGGACTATGGAGAGATTTTTTTAAAACTATGCAGTGTACTTCTGCCAAGAGTAATTTTTTCTTCATCAGTAGTCTCACTCTACCAAATAACCTCTTGAGGAATATAATTTTTTCATAACAGGCTTTCAGTAATCCAGCTCTGAAATAATGGCGTCTGTTGAATCATAGAATCACAGAATCGTAGAATCATAGAATGCTTAAGGTTGGAAGGGACCTCTAGAGATCATCTAGTTCAACCCCCCGGCACAAGCAGGGTCACCTAGAGCACGTGGCACAGGACTGCGTTCAAGCGGGTTTGGAAGATCTCCAGAGAAGGAGACTCCACACCCTCTCTGGGCAGCCTATTCCAGGGCTCCGTCACCCTCACCGTTAAAAAATTTTTCCTTAAGTTCCTGTGGAACTTTTGGTGTTTCAGTTTCCGGCCGTTTCCTCTAGTTCTGCCGGTGGCCACCACTGAAAAGAGGCCCGCACCATCCTCCTCACTGCCTCCCTTGAGGTACTTCTAGACACTGCTCAGGTCCCCTCTCAGCCTTCTCTTCTCCAGGCTGAACAGGCCCAGCTCCCTCAGCCTCTCCTCATAGGGCAGATGTTCCAGGCTCCTGATCACACCCTTGTAGCCCTGCGCTGGACTCTCTCCAGCAGCTCCACATCCCTCTTGTACTGTGGAGTCCAGAACTGGACACAATACTCCAGATGTGGCCTCACCAGGGCTGAGTAGAGGGGCAGGATCCCCTCCCTCGACCTGCTGGAGACGCTCTTCTTAATGGCTGTTGAGCCATTTTGAAAGATACCATATACATATGTTCAAATAGGTGCATACACACAATTTTTCAGGGTATTAAGTTGCTTCTTCGAGAATGAACTAGCATTCACTGAAAATCTTTTTTCAGCATAGAAACTGATGGATTTTTAAAAATTGAGACATGAAAAATTTCTTGCCATTTTGTTTTTTGTATATATTTCTTACTTTGAAGATGTTTATTTTTAAGCATCAGTTTGAAAAAGAGAATCGAAATCTAGAAATGTCCAGGTGAGGACCTTTCAGCCATAGTAGCTGAATAGCAGCACTATTTTTGTTACTGGATATATGTTTTTGATCATCTTTGCACATTAATGGCTATTCTAAAAGTTATCTGGATTAAGTATCATCAAAGTTAACAGCCTCTTTTTTTTTATTATTTTAAGATGCTATTAGAATAATAAAATTGATGCCTGGTGGGCTAACAGCAGACTGCCATTTAACATATTTAACGACCATCTGGAGATTTTATTCAAAGTTTTATTTTCTATTTTCTTCTAAGCATTTCTTACTTTTTTAAGAAGAAAGAATCTCACTTTGCCTTTCCAAATCTGGAAGCATTATGAGCTGCAAACGTTAAAGCCTAGACTCTATCTCCTTATCTCTTTTTTCCTTTGTGTTGTGATATAAACTTGGTTATTATCAATCTGCTGTAACTACCCTAATCAAGTATGCTGAAGTATGTTGTCTGATCTATTTAAAACTTTTCTCTGAAGACATCTAACCTAAATTTCCAGGAGAACTTAACCAACATTTAGTATATTTTGTTGTGAATATTTCATCTTGCTAAACATACTTTTTCTCTTACACATATAGATTGTCTAAGCACAATACAGTAACTTGTTAAATATTTGCACTCGCACTGCAGTAAGTGTTATGTTAGACCGCGTCATGAACAGAGAAGGACTGAAGAATGTTTGTGTGTTCAGAATATGTATGTTGGACTCTTAGTTATTTGGCAACTCAGTTTTATAGTAAATGCTGCTGTTGATGCCATTTTAAATAGTTTCTAATCATCAAAATAACTTTACTGGGGCTTGATTCTTTGGTTTTTATGTTTTTCAGATTTTTCCCGAATATCAAATATAAAGTTTTCACATATCGATCTTTGTTAACAGCTTGTCCTCACTACGAAACTTATTTGTTAAGAACATGATCAGTTCTGTTTTGAAGACAAACACAGAGAAAGGGAAAGACGAATTTGGTCATTATTAGGCTCCTGACATTTTCTTCAGAAAACATTTTGCTCTCCCAGTCATTGCCAGTTTTAATTTATACTCATTAATAAAAGACAATAGACATTGTCACATACATTACTTTGAAATCTATGGATAATAATCTTAATTAAATAGAGCTAATTTATTAATATTCTTGCATAATTGAGTGCTGTGCAATTGTGAACCTTTTACTGACTATCCCACAAAAATTTCAAACTAGAAAAACAACATAATCATAGACGGTTCAACAATGATTCTGTATATATACATATACAGAATATGTATATGTATTATACAATATGTATTATACATATATGTATCTAAAAAAAAATGAATAAGACTACCATGAATGTTTTCATTTATATAGTTTCTGAAATAACATTTCTTACATTCTGTATTGTGTAATTTTGTATGCCTGGCATACGATATATGATACTTATGATACTTATTGCTCTCACACAAATACTTATACAAAATCTAAAGCAGAGTAATTCACAAATTCAAAGGAAAGAATCCAAAAATAATTTCCTCTTATAGCAGTTGTAGCTTTTGTCTTTCCCCCTCACACTGAGCTGTGCTTTCTGGGCTGTAAACCTCCAAATCCTCTTCCTTTGCTGTGATGGCAGCAGCTGGAGGCAGCATCTGGCCATTTTTGACTTCACACAGGGTCCTTGAGAGGGATATCCCTGGAAAGCCATTCCCTTGCAAACACAACTGTGGCTCTTGGTTAAAGTGCTATTCCCTCTAGAGTCCACCACAAGACCTAAAACTCCTGAGAGTCAGAAAAGGTCATTATGGAAAGTGGAGAGAATCACCTAGACGACCAAGAACATCTACCAAAAGCTTTCACCATCTAGTCATCGTCTATCCCCCGTCTAGGGATCAGCTTTGTGAGTGTAGGAACCACTGCAACATCTGCCAGGAACATCTGCAACATCCAAACAGGAAGACAGAGCTCATTAATCCAGAGATGATGTTAGATTATGGGAAGGCTTCTCAGTGGACCTATAAAACGAACATCATATCCTCATAAATAAGGACACCCTTCAACCCAAATTACAATGAAAAAAAAAAAAACCCAGAAAATCATAAATTAAGAAGTACAGCAGAAGATGAAAATTGGGTTGGGAAAGAGAGGTGCGAGACATATTAGGTCTCTATAAAGTGACCGGTAAACCCCTTATATGAAGTTTTATAACAGCTCGTTCATTAAAAAGTCTTAGATCACAGCAGATCACAGCAGGAGCTTGAATACAGGTTCAGGAGAGATTCTGAACATGGCCCCAGCATTGCACAACTGAGTTGATCGAACCAGCTCAATATGAAGCCCACCCATTGAAACACCTCACAACTAAAGAACAGTTCTATTTATAATGATCAGATCATGCACATTTGTTCATGGATGCCTGAAAGACCCGTTTTGGTTACCTTTGATAATGCATTTTACTCTGATTTATATACTTAAAAGTAGTTTGCCATAGCTTTTTGTTAATATGTCTAAAATATAGCCAAATTTCAAACATAAGGAGAATCAATAGAAAAGTTTTCCCTCCCTCAGGCAACCTTTGTTTTATGTATGCAGTTTTATTCTACACTTCCCTTTTATTAGCTATTTCCACGAGAGCATATTGAAACTATGAGTGACATTACAAGAAAACAACAGGTGATAACTTAGTACATGCAATTTCAAATCAATTTAGAGCATATACATATTCAGAAGAAGTCAGAAACACTGAAAAGCCCAGGAAAAAATATGTCTAGATATATTATCCTGTCTACAGGATAAAAGTGCAAAAGTGCTGTAATTCCTTATCATGACAAAACAGAGATAACATACAGATACAGAAATGCAGAAAAAGCTTAGACAACCGAACTACATTTGTCTTAATTTGCTTCACTGAGTTATGCATAAGATTTGACATATAGTCATAAATTTAATTTCTGTGGTTCGCCTATGACTTCATTACCCATGTTCTTCGTTAGTGAGAGAGATTACGTATTTGAATTTGTAGAATTAACTTTATTTCAGCTGATCCTTTTAATTCGATTGAAGAATAACTGAAACAGAACGATATACACAACTTTTTTCTTCTAAAAATTGTATATATGTATCTTCTTTCATTGTATCCTGCACTGGAAAATAAATGACTAAAAAACTCTATAAATGGTAGTTGTTGAATACCTACTTAAAGATAAACAACTATCCCAATCTGAACACATAGAGCATATATGCTAAACTAAGGCCAAATTTCAGGGTAAAAATGGAATTTAAGTTTAGTCATTGGATAAAAAGTTGGAAACAAACTGAAACATAACCTGGCATCCTTCTGTGTCACAAAGCACATGGATTGATAGGTGGTAGGCTGTGCTGATGCCAGTTAAGTAAAACGCACCCAATTTCAAGCATATTAAGATCTTCTGCACAGTTTGGACTGCCTTGGAGAAATGCAAACCAAGGCTGCCATTCTGCAAGCCTGGGAAAACTCAGCTACAGCCAGGAAACACTCAGCTACAACTGATCCAAGCTGTGTGTGCTCAGAAGGAAGCCCTTGGATTCTCAAGTACCTCACTGTGGTTTGGAGACTAAAGGCTGCCTCCGGAAGGAAAAATAATTAGTGTAATTTATTTCACATTTACATTTTTCTCAGTCTTCAGCTTTCATCTCCATCTCACTTACTTCTTAAAAATCATGTCACCTCTAAAGATAAATGTAAGCTCTATTTTAAATATTATGTGGTACTGAGCATAATTTCTCTCTCTCAGGATTTCTGCTATTCCAAACTTTTATTCTTTGTTTGCTGAACTCACAGAAACACCAAAAGTTTTCTTTGCTCCTCTTAAGAATTCCATGAGTCTCCCTTCACGATTCAGGCTTTTACTCCTCCCATCTCCCTCCGTCTGCCACACGCTCTACTTCGGAAGCCCCTTCCAGCCAAGAACCCTCCCATACCCTCCAGGACAAGGTCCTCTCTCACCACCATCCGTCTTTTCACTTCTCCTGCCACCACCATTTTATGAACAAATTAAGTCTATTGTCTTAATTGTAGAATTGTAGAAAAATATCTGTAGAAATGTAGGGAATTATTTCTACAGAAAAGAGATGATGTCTTGTTATTCTTTAAAACCCCCATGAAAACAACATATGAGGCTGAAATTGTTCTGAGGCGTATGCTGCAGCTTCAGTGGGCACATTCAGAGTATCAGAAAAACCTGTAATATTAGAAATTACAGAGCTGTTTCAGTTCAAAACAGATATTCAGTGCTTCAGTCTGCCCCAAATAATGACAATAAGAACAAATTTAAAAATGAAAACTATAATGACTGCCTTTGCAGTTTAAGTTGTATGCTGGAGAGGGAGAAGATGCTCGATAGCAAGGTCAAAGCAAAGACAAAACTGACAAGACAACCCGCAATCCAAACCTGGCACTCCATAAAACAGCCTTGTTGCGATCACAAGAGATGACTGTCAAACATTTACCAGGGTCATAACCACTAATCATTTTATTTAGCTGATAAGCAGGCAGCTTGCTGACTTAATTATATATAACAGCACCCTTAAAATTCTTGTAGTTGCATAAATGTTGACAACACTACAGATTTGTATTTGGGCATTCTTGTTACTCAAGTGACTTCAGAGTCTAACCGTTAATTACACTTACATAATTATTGTGCTGACAATTAATCTGAAATTCTGTGCTGAGCACGGAATGTTTACTTTTTTATCCAAATTGACATATTTGGTTTACTCCCTCAGTCACAGATGTACAGCCACCCCTTCGTCAATCTGGACTAACTAAATTATGTTAATTAGGAAGGAAAGTTTAATATTTTTCCCCTGTGTACCCAAAGGAATCAAGGGGACATGGTTGCTAAGACACATTCCCGTAAAAGAGAAGAGTTTCTACACATTCAGACACAGCGACTGCTGATTATGCACTGAAAACACACTTCTGTTAACTGAAAACAGTGAAACAAATTTTAATGATTAAAGATTGTTGGGTAAAAATGCAAGAACTTTAATAACTCAGAATTTAATTTGTGATTACAAGCAGTGCGCTTGGCCATTAAGCTTGGCAGCTAAGGTTGAATTGTGAGTTGCCAAAAAAGGAGTTACAGACAAATACTCAACATCGGTTATTATTTTCCTAATTATTTTTTCCACCTCCTGCTATTCTTTACACTTAATAAAAACTTGTAAATTGTAAAGACCTTAATTGTCCTATTCCTATTCATAAAGTACACATGAGAATTTCCATAAGTAAATATTTTCTTCTCATTTTCTGTAAATACTTTGAATTTTGAAAAAACATGTATGTTTAGCTCCCCTTTTTAATTTCCTTAGCAAATAACATATGAAACTGTCTTCAAAAAATAGCTGCAAATTGAAAATATTCCCCAAAGCACACCTCTGCAAATCCCCACAGCTACTACTTTATCAGCCTGGTGATATAATTGGAATTTTTGCTACAAAATCTTACACAGCTCAAAGAAAGCTTGAGATTAAGTTCACATAGGTTACTGAAGATGCAAATTATGAGCCATGTGTGCATATTACTTATGGAGACTTAGATGAAAACTTGTCCCTAAAATAAAGCACTCTCAAAAACAACCACCAATGTCTCAATATAGAAAAAGGGTATTTCCGATTTCTCTGTTTTCCATTTGCAGCTGTGCTTTGGAAATGAACTGGAACTATTAACCTCACATTAATCCATGTTTTGATAATTTAGAAAGTTTGCCTAAGGCATGTTCTAACAACAGAACATTTTGCACTTTCTGCTCCTTTGTAGGGCTAGCTGCCGAGGTGTGAAATATCACAAGAAAGGTCAACCCCAGAACATTTTAAAGACAAGAAATGTTGGGGCTGTGATTACAGAGTACGCTTTTTACAGGCTTCATCTCAGGATCGACCCCTGGGTGATGCCACTACCTGCAGGCCTTCAACTACACTTTGCATCAGTCACCTCTCAATCCACCTCGTCTGCTCCTCTAGCCCACCCTGCCTAAGCTCGTCTAGGAGGATGCTATGAGAGACAGTATCAAAATCCCAGATGGGTACCTGCACAGCTCACTTTCCGTTGTTGCTCATGTGCGTTGGCCAGCGTTTTCTGTTTCTACGTTACGTACCTGACTCTTGCAGAGTCTCTTTGCAACAGCATAAAGAAGCATGACCCTAAGTTGCACGGGTGACAACATCGTGTTGGGCAGTGCCCCAGCTGCTGCGGGCAACTACCCAACCTGCTGTGGTAAGGCTGCGGTCTTGGAGGCACCATCTAGGCTCCAAAAGCATATAAACAATTGAGTGTTACACTAAGTATATCAATAACTTACAGAATATATGACACCCAGCAAAAATTAACAACAAAGAAACCCAATGTTCAGTCTAATCAGATTCTCTGAATTGTATCTGATATTTCTAAATTAGAGCTTTAATCATTCACCTTGGATCATGCTCACCTGTCTTGACATTTTTTTCTTTTATAAAGTTTGAAAGCAATTAAATTTTAATGGGATATAGCTTCCCAACCTCCTATGGCTTTTCTGAGGATCTAAGCTTAAAAGCATTTTGAATAAATTCATTTTCTTTCCACATGCTGGATACTAACAGAAGGAGAACTATGATTATAACAGCAATTCTCTGTAAAATATTTTAAAGGCTCTTATTTTTTTTTCTTTTCACTCCTCATCGCCTTTGTCCAGAAAAAAACCCAGTTAGTCTCTCCAGGCATTAAAGTAAAATAGTCCAGGGTACTTTGTACAGGAATAGTAGAACTAACTTCCAGAAATTCTACATAACTCTTTCAGTTTTAATTCACAAAAGCCTATATTATCCCTTCATGTTATATCAATGCACATTAGTGCTATATTGGTTAAAAGGGATACCACTTCACAATTTATGCCTTGTCAACTTCAAATACACCCACACTGTTTGACAAGACTAAACTGTACATTTACTTGTCATTTCAATACTGTTGTTTTTTGAAAATATTATGGCTCTAAGCAGCAAACACAAATCACATTCTTTTGTTACTAAATCCTATTCATGCATCAATCTAAAGAACGCAAGGCTTAAGCAGTACAGATATACTGTCAAAAGACTAAAATTGTTCTTTTTATTTAAATGATTGTTCACATATTAGTGAGCAAAATAAAATAAAAAAGGGATAGAAACAGCTGCTGTCTTCAACAAAATCTGTATAGTCCTAAGTAGTATAATGCAGTCTGTTCACTTTGTTTGCATTAAAAGATATTTATTTTTCTAAATAAAAGTAATTGTGTTTTAGGAAAGTTATTTCCTAGAAAAGAAGGTAAGCAATACATATTTCTGAAGAAAGGTTAGAAGGTTCTTTACATCTTCAATTATGCTCTTTGCTAGAACATAATAATGGATAAATGGATGGATATTAATACAGACCTATTCATTCAGAGAAAAAAAAAAAAAAAACAGCAAAAATGTATTATAGCATCACGTCAAAGTCATTGAAGGGCAGCCCCCTTCAGGCTGAAATGCAGTAGCCTTTTTTGCAGCAATAAGCTTAGTAAAAGTGAAGAAATGGCTCAGACCAGTCAGAATGCCCTGTGCTTCAAATACTTTGGAAAAAGTATTTTGGAAAAAGGAAAATCCTCTTAGCAAACTTGAACACAAAATCCTCATTTACTTCCATCAATATTATTGCTACCTTATTCCCTGATAGATGTCTGCAAGATCTACAAGCACTGTTTTTGAATGCTGCCATAACTATGGAGGGCAAAGAGGTGTCAGACTGAAATACCTGAGAAGAGTTCAACGGCAGGCTGTGCAAGCACTGACTCCGTGTTCCAGGCACGTACCTGCTGAAAGGCATCCTGAGCACCACGAACAGGAGAGGAAAGCTTGCAGTTGCCATCATGTAAAGCCACAGAGTATCTTGGTACCGGTATGCCACAGTCAAATTGAATTTCAGTCGGGAAGGCTTAAGGAACTCTGTGATCACGAAATTTTCTGCAAGTTACCCTCAAGTCAGTGAAGAATAGCAGTGAAGCCTGCTATAAAAGGATGACCTTTTATAAAAAGATGTGGCTATTACTCCTTCATGTCATTAGAGCTTGTGCAAGAGTATTTTTGTTAACCACTTACACTTTCCATTAGAGACTAATGTGCATTGGTGTTAAAATACTTCCAAAAAAACTGCACATTTTTTAAGAATTACATCCATTGCATTTGTACTGCAAATTAACTTTAAATATGCTTAAAAATAAGCAATGCCTTGAAATTCAGTTGCTTTCTATTTCATTACTGACCTGAAATTGTCATTTCAATCTCAGCAGATTCAATTCCTTTCCCCCAACTGCATTAAATTTACAAAAAGGGCAAATGCAGATTCAGTTTTCTTTGCCATCACTGCTTCTTGCACTTTGGGACAACTTCATAAATCTACTAGTTACTAACTGATTATGCTACCAGATTTATTATTTTAAGTTAGCAAATGTGATCATGTCAAACACTTTGATATAATTATTATGACACTTGCAGTTTCTCTGTGGCAAATATGTGGCTTGGTTTTAAAAAAAAGTTACCTGAGGTTGAGCTTCATTGAACTGCAGTCCTTCTAAAGGCAAAGCAACTGTGCTAAACAGTGCAGCTAGTCCTACTTAAAACTACAAGCTTAAGCCACTATGTGTTTATTTTTGATTTCTCTCTATTTTCTCTATCTAGGGATTACAAGAAAAGAGCTTCAGTTAATGACCTGACTCTGAATTTTAAAATAGAGCAAAGATTGCCTGAGAAATTACTGAGAAATTTGGAATTACTTTCAAAGTAAGTTTTAACGTAGGATCTCCAGACTGACTATTTTAAAGAATAAAAAAATCTGACTCTCTCTAGAACTAAACAAGCATTACTGACAAAACAGCAAAACACGAGGAGCACAGGATTGCAGTAGCAATGACAATAAATTGCACAAATTGGTGAGCTAAAAGCTCTTTAAAAAGTTTAAATCAGAGTTTGCAATTGTTTCAAGACAATCAGAACAGTCCAACAGGGTTGCTTAATTTTAATATCAACAGGGAAGATTTACTAGTACAAATGTTATAAGAAACCTTTTTTTCTAGAGAAAACTAAAAAGTATTACACCTTCTAATGTACCTGTTTCTTTATTTTAACAAATGTTTTTTGCAATAAGTCATGAAAATCCTGACTGAAACCATCACCGAGTTGGCAGAATTATTAACAGTGTCTGCTGATAATTCTGAAGCCAACTGCAGACAGTAAAGGGCCACTCTGACCGTTCCAGATCTTTTTATAACACATTCTGCTCCAACAGCCTCTCTTTCAACCCTTGCAGAGAGCCTGCCACTGCAGGCACAGCCCCAGAACGTGTTGGTGGTGACACAGACAACACTGACAGCCTGACACTCCAGATTAACTTACAATTAAAGCTTTCCTGATATCCCATCAAGCAAGACCAGCTGCAGCATGCTGCTCCGTAAGGCACAGAGAAGGACCTGGAGCCACTTCCTCACCAAGGGCAAGGATTAGCTCTGCTCTGGAGACCGAACTATCAGAAAGCCACCAAAAGAATAACATTGGCAGATCCTCTTTCTTTCAAATTCAGTTGGTTATCGCCTTTTATAGCTCTTTTCTTTTTTTTTCTGTGTTTTTCTGTGTATGATGTACAACCATTCTATATGAAAAGCGGAAGCTGGGGCTGCTTTGAAAATTTCCACAAATATGAGCAAACGTAATTTTTTACCTTATTCAGGAAGGCTACAATTCATAAGCTTTTGCGAATGGGCAGAAGAATGGGACCAAAGGATAGAAAAACTATTCTGGTTTGAAAGGCATAGCTATACACATATTGAAAAAAAACATACGGATTTATTGGAGCTTGACAAAAATCCATTAAATCCACAGCTGTTTTGTAGGATTTAAATAGAATTAATTGCACAGTTCAAATAGTGGTTCTATTAGGATGCTCTCTCTGAGTTACCACATCGTGCTACAGTAGCCTGGGATACCTACTATGGGTTTTATAAAAGTCTGATTTAATGGTAGCAATCCAGTTTTTGAGTCTAAAATCTCACCTTGAGCATGGAGGCAAATATAGCTGTTGCTTAGCCAAATGCTGTATTTATTTTATGCTTGTTCCCTGTTCTGTTTCTCATTACTCAGTTTATCCCTGTTTTGATGTCATCTGCATATATGCATTTGCATGTTTTCAGTGAATTGGAAAGAGAAGGTGAAAATGTCACAGGACACCCTGTGAGATACAAAGCAGACACAAGTCGGCCTAACTCCGACAGCGGGAGACAAAGGGGGAGAATTACAAGCTAAAGCTGGAGATTTTAGCACTCCCAGTTACTAGAGCCAAGCAAGTATAAATTTAGTTATGAAATAAGTAAATTGTCAAAATAAAAAACTTAATTTGTTGGCACGTATTGCAAGTCACTAATGCCCTTGGGCTAATGGAATTTATAGGAACTCTATTGATTTTCCTCCCTCGCCCTGACGCAGTGCGTATTTTAGGTGCGGTATTTTTGGTGGCTAAGGCTCTCTTTGAGTGTTGTTCATCTTCCAGGATAAACACTGAGAAGCATTTCACTTTTGCATATGAAAAGAAAAGGCGCCAGTGCTCTGAATTTCAGAGTTAATTAACAGTGAGTAAATCTGTGAAAGTTATAATGAGCTTCATGATGACAACCTCCATGGAAAGCAGCAATATCCAGGCATGGGTCATATACCCCACACGCGACGGGCTGAATATTAACTTCTGAATAATACAAAAGTGAGTGTGCTGATGTTCAGTGAAAACAAAATATAGAAAGTGAGATAACACTGAAAACAAAACAAGTATCTCACAACTGGTATTTAAAAGCCCATAGATCGTATTTTTAACTCCCACAATGCAGTGGCAAAATACACAGCCTCTAGTAAACCAAACTGAATGAATATAAAATGACAACATTTTCTTCTTTCTCAAAATAGGAAAAGGAAATATTACCTTCAGAAGCTACTATATTGATTGTCCAGAAGACTATCCAAACTCTTTTCTGAGGCCATTGCTTTTTAAGCAACACTTCCTTTTACAATTTTTTTTTCTTTTTCTTTTTTGGTCAGATTAGTGGAAACTGGCAATATTTTTAAAAAAAAGAGCAAAAAAATCCTTATCTTTTTGGGCAAATAATGAAGATTCTGCCCTTTTGAGATTGTCTAGAAACTAAACAAAAACTTCCCCAAGCCAAAAATAATTATGAACACAGATCTGTGCTTAATATAAAAGAAACCAAAATGTGTGTAATTTTAAGTAAGTTAGTCTGAAAACAAGTGGTCTTTTACAAAAATATTAGGCAAGGAAATATTTCCAGTTTTTACTTCGTCTACTTTATATTAAATGAAGAAAACCTAAAAACTGAAACTTCTCTTATCTCCAGTTTTTGCTGTATCATGATTAAATTACAGCACTTTTCTATCTTCAATTTTTAGGTATTTATAGGCCTCCTACAGTGTGATTTCACCAACTCTATTGCAAAATGATGAAGTGTTTCCAAAATAGAGACATAGGCTTAATTTCAAAGGTGAATTTCAAAACAGTTTCAACTTTCAATGGTTTTCAAGTATACTGTTGTCTGTATTTGCAATCACTTGAAATGACAAGTTAAACCTGGAAAAATTAAAAGGAATCACTATAGAAAGCTGTACTACTGCTCTTGACTGTATTTTTTAAGCAAGCTGTATTTACACATTAAAAAAGTGGGAAAATGTATCTGCTTTCATTCAAAAACAAGTTTACAAAGTAAATAGAATTCTTATTTAATTCTTCCAGGCTTGATAGGAGTATATAACAGTGAAAAAAATCATAAAATCTTTTAGACTGAGATGAACTGGATTTGAAGAAAATCATTTTATACAGAACCAGAGAGATAAACCATATGAAATTTCTTTTGAAGTAATGAAAATTCAAAGGTAAATTAATTTGTTCCAAATACACAATCAGATTTAAAGAAGTTATCTCTTTGCAGGCAGAGATAATATGATCAGGAAAATATACTTCTTTGCTTGACAACCATTCTAGTCATGATTTATTAACTTTTCATTATTACCTGCAGTTCTCTCTGTGTTTGTTATACAACTTTCCAACTTGCTGGAACGCATCCTTAGCAAGATACTGGTGAGGCGGGTTTAAATATATTAATCATTTTTCCCTAGGATTTCACATTTCAGTATTCTTTAAGTTTGAAACTAACTACTACTAAATCCCCTTGAGAGTCAAGGAAAAGCACTAATTTTAATAAAGCTATTAGAGATTGCTAGAGCAATTCTGAACAGAGCAGAAGACACTTGATTAATGATCTGATGATCTGTCCTTTGACTGAGAAAGCAGCATTTTTTTTTCTATAAAAGCCTAACAGTACTTTCTTTTTTCCCCCTCCCGAGTCTTTGCTAAGACAATAAATCTGTTTCCCTTTTTTTTTTTTTTTCAGTAAGGAAAGGTCTAGAATCCTATGATAACTATGTTGCTTCTTTCACTCCTAACTGTGTTCAGTTAGAGTTTTAATTTTTTCTTCATAAGCCGAACCATCGTGGTGAAACTAATCATACCTACATGACTTGTCTACCATGGCCACGGAAGCAGCGTTGGTGACTACAAGCAACTTGATGTAGTGTTGGCCAGGTTTGTCCTTTTCCTTTCAGACTGAGTATTTTTGTACTAATGTTGATGGCAGCAAAGATCTGCAATGCATTCATTTTTCTCTTGAGCACAGGAAACAGGGTTGAAGTTCTCCCATTTACCCTGCAATCTGCACTCCTTTGAAATAACATCCGAATTAAACATCATCCCCTCATCCTCATGTCTTGACAGTTATTGGTTTGTTTACTTAAGTGAATGCACACGGATGGGATGAAATGTGACAGGGAGAAGGTTTTGTAATTATTACTCATAAAGGGTCATCCTGAACTTGCAGAGGGGAAATTCTTCTTAAGGCTATATACAATTTCATTCAATATCATTACAGTGAAGCTGTGGTTTAAAAACAGTTGTCTTGGACAAAAGCTCCTTGTGGCACAAAGTAATTTTAAGAGCCAGCTATTACTAGCATCTTTCAACTGCAGTTCTAAGTAACTATAAAACACCATATAAATTGCTTCTCACGTGCATAAAATTATAAGAAGGAGTTACATTTCATAAAATAAACTTTCATAAAATAAGCCTGGGAAAGATGTTTTCCAAAGTTCTGCTCTGAGATTTACTTAACTGCTATCTTGATTCTGTTGCAATACAATGTTCAAATTTATTTTATTTTTGCATATTAAGGGCATGGAGAACAGAAGTCTCATTGCGCCTAAGTACTACAAGCTTTAGGTCAAGGCTGTCGTATCTACAGAATGTCTTTTTCCATACTGTTTCTTAATAGATATGAAAGAATTTGTCACTCCTCAGCCTGAAGGAAGGATCAGTTGCACACTATACACTTACTTGCTGGCAAGAATTTAACAGGAGGCCAACTTCGACTATCAGTGGAAATACTATTCTTCTACCTGAAGGTAAATTTTTCCTCACAAACACTGAGCTGAGATTCTGAACTTGATGACAAAGATAGGTGGTATTTGACTATAGCACCAGGATTTATACAATCTCAGAGCGAAACACACACTGTAACAGGCAAGATGTTATTCTGTGGAAATTTATGACACCCTGAAAATTCTGTCTTACTATTACATCTATACATGACTAGTAGAATCTCTATTTTCAACGGAAGAAAAAATTAGGTCAAAAATAAATGGATAAAAAGAAACCAGCAAAAAAAAAAAAGTAGAGGCATTCCTTCCTTAGGCAGAGGATAAGAAGCGATTAGAGTTTGTTTTCATGAGAAAATATGCATTCTAAAAAATATGTTCATGTAAGGAGGGAAGGAAAAAAAAATACACCAGGAAATGTCTTGTATGCACACTGCCTATACACGTAAAACGTACTTGAGACCTTTAAACCAGTTGCAGTTCAAATTTTGTCTAGTTGCTGCACATAATTATTTTTATAAACTAAAGACCTTTCGAAACATCTTTAAATTCTAGTGGCCTGCATTCAAACCCCGTCGTCGCTGCAGGGTACTGGAGCAGTGGGGGGGTCAGCGCGTCCGTTCAGCCAGGGTCTGACTGTGGTGGCTGCAGAACTACCCCGGGTCCCAGGTAAGAAGTCATTGAGCTAGAACCACCCTACGTACAGGAAAGGAAAATGCAAAAGAAAGTGCAAACAAAGATATTTGCACTTTTCATAGAAGACCAAGAGCTTATAAATAGAGTATTTCCTTCCTACATTTCCATTGCAGAGAGAATAGAAGGCACTATGCACTCATGAGCCGTTTTCTCCCTTTCTTACCTTTAGGATCAATTCGGAAAACAGGCGAACAAAGAACTGAAAAGCTAGGGACATATCATTTTTTTGGCACAGTAATACTTTTTTTTTATACAGTCCTACTGAAATATATTTTTTTTATTTGTTTTTTTTTAAATAATTTATTATCTTGGCTCCTAATTCAGTGAAATCTCAGGCATATGTCATTCAAACACCTGAAACACATGTCACTTCTTGGAGGAGCTCAAGATAAACTTTGCTTGCTACCTGGTATAATAAAAATTACATTCTTATGATTAACTTTTTGGCAGCTGAGCTTGATTACAATGCTATTTAAATTCATTCAGAAGTGAAGTCCAGGCGTAGGGTGCAAGTGCAGAGGAGACCCTTCCACAGAAATTGCTCCAAATCTAACCTACCTAAACTCTTCTGAGATGCAAGTACCAGGCATTTTGAGCACAGTGTATCACTCGCACCTCTAACTAATCCTATTTACTCATGTTTATATCTGGCAGCAAATACCATCGGAACTATTGTCCAAAAACAAATAGCACCAGGACATTTTAATAATCCCCCTATAAACATTGCTAGAACGGTGCCAAAAGGTATCAAACTTCTAGTGCACTTCTCTGGTATGGAAGGGAGTAGTTGTTTATTTAATGATGCGACACAATTCCAGAAAAAAAACTTCCACTAACTTGTTTACCCCCTGATATACTACACATTTAAAAAGTTAATTTCTATTCTGTATTTTTAAAATTCTTTTCATAGCTAATGTTCTAATGGATGACAGTTCTGTTCATTACAAAATAAAGCTCTGTAATTCTTCACATTCAGTAGGTCAGACTGAACAGAGCTGAGCCCAAAGGAGGCCTATTAGACGATTAAACTCGCAGACCATAAGAAACTGTAAAGCAGGGAAGGACTTGACGAAGCCCGTTCAGCACAAAAAATAAAATGTAATTTAAGAGAAAAAGCCTACCATTTCTTCTATAAGAGAAGCAAATGTCATATAATTCTGAAAGCACAGTAATTTCACTCAAAAATGATAATTTGAATTAATGGGATTCCCTAGCAGCTACATGATACAAATTTTCTCACATCACTCTAAATTTAAGACAGCTCCCAGGATATCGTTTTTTTACAGGCATTTCAACATGAATCTGTCTCTTAAGTGACAGTCCCATATGTATGCAGGAAAAGGCAGTTCCCTATGCAGATAGGCTTGTAAGCTACTTCATGCTAAACTAAAAACAGCTACAATATGTCTTGAATGTGCAAGGTAGTGAACACTGAGTCATGCTTGAAAAAGATATTCAGCAGTCACAGGATACTGACCTGCCACTTTACATGGTGCCTTTAGGCAGCTTAATTATCTCTGATTACCTAAACCTTTAACATGAGGAATCGTTTTCAGCCTTTTAGTAAAGAAAGGCTAGAATCCAGCGAAAGACAGAAAGGATGTTCCACCAACTTTAACTGTTTTGCACAAAGCCTTGTAACTTGGCCTTTTGTAATTATTTGCCAAGACTAAGTATCAGACTACCAAGATATTTACATTAATCACATAAATAATGTTTGAAAATGAACTATTTGTGAACGATATGTTTAATCTCAACTAAAATATGTACAGTTCAACTGGTAGCACCTATAAACTAGGTTTATAAATACAAGTGAAATTCTAGCTTCAAATGCACTATTAATATTTCTAACTCCTATTTCCTTTATACTTCCACACATTATGTAAGGGAGTATTATTCAATATCAACTAGTATTTTTATTGAGAAGTCATTTTTCAGTGAAAGTGTACCGTAATTCATTTTTGAGAAAGTCTTAATTAATATTTGACATTAGATAAATGTTGTTCAACATCACATTTCAAACAGCTTTAAAAGGTCACTACTATTGCTAGATATACCTCTGAAAGACACACACGCCCCAGTCTGTTTTCACATCAGAACATATAAACTTCTAAAACACAAGCATGAGTAATCTTTATGTAATCACAACTGCCTGTGCAAAGTATTTTGTATTTGTTTTACATTGCACATAGCCTCACACTAACCTGGGGAGTGGAGTGCGTATCATCCTTCCTAGCATTAATTGACATCAGAACAGGGATTATGAACTAAGTAGTTCCATTATCATTCTCAAACTATAGTGACCGTGCATATTACAGAGAAGAAAAAAAAATGCATTGAGGAGAAAGGCAAACAGATCATTACGATTTGATGATAATTTTCATTTTCACCAAAAATTCTTCCAAAATCACAAATCTGTGTTTATTTAGCTGAATATCATTCCTATTGATAAACCTCAATTTGTCTTTATCAAAACACCTGCCCTGCACCCCTGAAAAAAAAAATTAGTCCCCAACACCTTAGTAAATGCAAGAGAAGCATAAAGAAGACATGCTGTATTGTATCTCAACTCATTAGCAGCTAATGAAGCAGGGAATAACAAGAGCCCAGAAGGAAACAGTATATGATTCAGTTGAAAAGGGCCAGAAAATGAAGACAGATAATGGGTGTAATGAGCCAACAGAGGAATTTTCAGGTTGCACATTTGGATTCATAGATAATTCCAGATGCTTTTTCCCATTTCTTCTGTCATAAAAGAGACAGAGAAAAATCACCATTTTTTATGGCTGTTTTTATTGCAGAGCAACAACAGGCTGGATTATGTCTAATTACAATTATGCTTTGTCATAATAAATTTTTGAAATTCCTCTGGACAAAAATGAAGATCACTATCTCTTAACATAATAATTTCTCCAGAGAGTGAATTTCTCCACAGATTGATGCCAGCTTCTCTGGAAGTTAACAGGAAGCATGTGTGAGGATAGTATTTGGGCAACAAACTATACAAAATAACTGGGAAAAAAAAAACCACTTTTATTTATATGAACTTTAAATAAGAGTTGCAAGATGAAATTCTTTCGGCTCGAATCCTTTATTAAATGCTCTCAAAATATACCTCCTTGACTACACAGAAAGATACAAGTGAGATCTAAAAGTGACAGAAGAACTAATATCTACGCATGTGCTAAATATCAATTTGGTTTAAAAAATGATAAAGTTGAGGACTACTTCGAATAAATTCTTCAGTCCTTGCCCACTGATACTCAGAAGAAAAATTCATCAGTCATTCTCAAGAGCATTCTTATGCCTAACATTAAAACAAAACAAAAACCAAAACAAACAGAAAACAAAATGGTTGTAAAATGATTTAATTGCTACTTTGCTGTCTCAGATATCATAAAGCTTTAGTGTTGCCACTGGCCCTTTCAGTTATTGAAAATGACATTTACATCAAAATAATGTTAAGGCTATTCATGTTAATTTAAAAGATAGTGTGCCTTCAAGCGACCCTTCTTTCCAAGATTTGTGGAAGCAATGGAAATAAGTATAAAAGAGGAGAAAGCAGACTCCTGGTCACTGTATTCAAGCTGTTGCAAAAACTTAGCCTTTCAGATCCACCACCATTTCTTTCCCCAACATATGACAGTTATATACAGCAAACAAGGCTTCTTCCTGCCAAACCCATTTCTACATAAAATGAGAATCCTGTGCTTAGACAAACATAGTCACACGTTTTGCAAATTATTCTACTATTGGATATATTGGTCTCGGATGTTGCTCATAATATTATTTAAATATCTAAGCTCTCCAAAGTTTTTGTTGCTAAACACTAATTTAAGAATTATGATTTGCAATTACTCAAGAAAAACTTTTGACCTTAAACCTGATTTTTACAGAAGCAGGTTTTGAAGAATTAGGGAAGCAGGGAAAGCGGTACAGCCCTACAGATTTCTGTAGGGTTTTTCTCCTTCTCACTTACGGCAGAAGGATCCAACATTTATCTCCAAATTTTTTATGACATTAATTTTACGAGAATTCTTGGCGTCTCTTTCTTGCATAAATTCTTTATGTTATTTTAAAGAGTAGTATTGCAAAAAGCGTGAAAATTCTAAGTATCTTTAGCTCTATAACAGCCTCAGAAACCCTGTTGCAGACAAAGCAGAGACAGGTAATCACTCACCTACAGACAACACTCCTACTCTCCTACTGTGTTTGTGGTAGCAGAAGAAAGGAGATGCCAGCTATCAAACTTGCCACCTGCCCAGCTTTCTAGCCTTAGTTTTCTGTTGATCATCTTTTCTTGGCTTTTACAAAGGCCATCTCTCCAGCTACAAAAACTGGAGAGAGAACAGAAATTGTGACAGTCCAAGGAATAATAAAGTTTGTTTTGTTAAAGCTTCTCCAGTTTATCTGTCTTCTCGGCTTATATATTAGTAATTGCTACATCTCACTTGAATCATTTTATAGAAATTGACTGTGCCACATAAAACTACTTTGGGTATTTACCACGGAGCACTAAGTTTAATGGATCATGAAAAATTACTCCCAAAGGGCGTATGGGATGGAAGGGGGAATCTAAAGTCCATGGTGATATATATATATATTATGATGAAACTGAGACAATTATTATTTTGCCCACAAGAAGTCTACAGTAATAAACATGTAACCAAACACTAGCTGATAGCATTCCAAGACTGTTCCCTTGCCAGTTTCCTTGACTCTCTAAGCTGTTTTTTGCAAAATTAGAAACACATCTTCCCCACAGGTGGAGGAATCCAGTAGTGCAATAATGCAAACCTGTCTTTGGCAAGGTTCGTTTCACACTGGATGGCCATTAAGGCTAAAAGATTTTGTATTTTCTTATTAGCTAGTTGAACATTGCAATAGGGAAATATGACCCTGATCCCTTCACAGTGGCAAAGTTGTTAAGATTTTAAAATCCTTTAAGAAAGTCTAAATATTCCAGAAATGACAAACTATATAGACAAAAAGAAATATCAGTGCTGTTTAAAAAGATGATTAACAGTAGCATAAAAACAAAAAGTAAACTGGTGATGTTACAGAAATAGATATTACCTACTACCTGTAAGCAGACACTTACATAGTCAGGGGGCTACCTCCTGCCATTCCTGACTATGCCAGTAGTTCTTCATGCTTCATAGTTTTTTATGTTCTGTATCAACAGGTTGAAAAGCACTTAGGGAAAATACAGCTAAATTTCAATAAACATTGCAAGAGTACACATGAGAATGGAATTGATGAAATACATACTTGTAGTTCACAGTGTGTTATTAGTCAGGTCATGTCTTAAATGGAGGAAGGTTTGGTTACGATTTTATCCTTTGTCACACTCCTCCCACCTCCCTTGCACACTGAGTCTCACATATTATTTTCTCAGGAAAACAAATTCTTTTTTCTTAACAAAGCAAAGAATGGATAAAAACAAACATTCCTCATAGCAGCTAACTTTTTGGAATTTTTCTGTATTTGATCCAGACGAATTACTACAATTGACAAGTGGTAGGACTTTCAGATTAAAAAACTGTCCATCTGTTCACTACTTTAAGCATACCTCTTAGATAAAATTAATTATATACTCCTATCTCTTTATATCATAGCTTTCCTCTAATGTATCTAGGTAGTAGCCTCAAGACCATTCTCTATGTAAAAATCCCAAATTGTGCGCTCAATTGTAAGTGCAACATAAACCTTAA
The DNA here is from genome assembly GCF_059628265.1 of Tinamus guttatus. NCBI lineage: Eukaryota > Metazoa > Chordata > Aves > Tinamiformes > Tinamidae > Tinamus > Tinamus guttatus. Next base: position 11,965,853 of record NW_028288821.1, on the reverse strand, counting down.
AGGCAGCAATATAATTATTGCCATAAGCTCATCTTTATGTCAGCTTAGCATTTGCTAGGGAACAACTTAAGAGTTATTTTTAGGAATTTAAATAGGGGCACATCTGGCATGGGGTGTTCATTAATGAAGTGTGTTAAAACTGGTAAGACATTGCTGATATCGACAGAGGAAAACACTGAGATTCTGGAACATTTGGCCTAGTATTTTTATGTGCTGCTTTGAATTCTAAGTGTTAATAATGATGAATCAAAATCTGGCAAAACATTCTCTTTGTAGTACCAGCTACAACATTACAATCTTTCAAGGTGTCAACATAAATTTCTAGTTTCAAATTAAGTAAGTTCAAGCATTTGGACATACTTCTAGAATGATCTCATGCATAAACTGCATTTGCTATGAGCATTCTCAGAAGTAGCCTGGAAATAATTCATTGCTGAACATTCTAGTTTTAATACTACTGGCTGATTGCATTGGTTATATGATTTTCATAATAATAATTGGCTAAAATAAACAGCATTTTGTACACAAAACACAGTTTCAGCAAGTGCTTTATCTTAAGTTATAGAAAAAAAATCATACGTACATAGAAATTTTGACTATTCTAACCTGGGAAAGGTCTTTTTTACCCATAGAGAAGGTCTCTAAATACTACTTTCTAACAAGGTCTGATAGCTTCTGTGTCATTCAGAACCTGAATATATGTTGTACCTTATATCCACTTCAACAAAATCTCACACATTTTTATTACTTCAGAAAAATCTGATTCACTATGACTTTGGAAAAGTCATAATGCACATCATTAAAACCACATGCATAATCCAGCAGAATGCGCCCCAGCCTGAGCTTTGTCTGTTAATTTGTTTTTCTGGTATGCCCTTTGTTTCTTATTGTAGTACTAGCAAGTATTTTCTGTCTGAGAACCGAGATGAAAAATAAAACTAAAAAGAAAGACAATAAATAATTTAAGCAATAATTCTGTTGCATAAGGAAGGATAATGAGTATCCGGGAGCACAAATGTAGAGAGAACAATTAAATATTAGGTAAGCAAAAGAGGCCCTCAAAATCACTGTATAATTAAGCCTCTACAATAAACTTAGATCCTTTTATACAGTGTATGATTAGAATTAGTCATATTTTTAGATACATCAATCCACTCTCAAAAATCTATTTCTAAAAGGAATATAATGCACATTTTTGGGGTAAATAATTTTTGTTAGAATATTTTGTATGAATATGCTTTATATATATTCAGCTTTATTCAGTTGCATCTTATCTCCAGCTGGTGATGGTGGAAAATTTCTCCAGTAGACTGCAACTATTATTTTTATTTTTTGAACTAATGGTATTATTCTTAAGCATTTGCACCTTTCGAAAATACAATATTCTAAAAAGAAATGCTTCGTCCCTGTGTTTCCTTTCAGTTACATGAAAGGATACAGCAGTTTCACAGAATGTGGTATTTCTCTTCCCAACCAGGAATTAGCATTGATCCACACCCAATCCTGTGACGGAGACTCCTGAAACTGGTATTTCCCTACTGTGATGCACAAACAGAAAGTGTTGTCTGCCAAGCCCAGACTTACTGATATACAAACATAATGAAACAGACCACTCCTTAAAACATATTTTACCTCCAGATCTTTTGAGATCCCTACATTTTTCAGTCATAAGCAAAAACACAGTGTCAAATTCTCTGACAGAAAGGGGATCGAATTAAACAGTGAGTATGTTTTAGATCTTGTAGAAATGGTTACAACATTACTTAAACATCTATGCACTCAGCATCATTCATGCTGTAGAGCCACCCGAGTTTTGCACAACAGATGGAAGAAAAACCTAGAAAAGAGAACATAAAGGTCATGCAGTCTAGCATCCTGAAAAAACTGAGATGGAAAATATCTACATCATTCCAGACAGATGGAAGGGTTATGGACTTTCCATCAATGAAGACAGTAAAGAACAGGTCGGATTATCTATTTACTATTAATAGTTTGGACTAAAATAGGCAGGAACCTATAAACCATCAAGACCTATTTTCAGCTATGCTACATATATTTTACCTGTGCATGAGCTGAAGATATAAGGGGAGCCTTATTTTATGGTTGTGCTGAGTCTGAAAAGAAAAGAAGGTAAATAAAAATGAGCACTGTAGCAGCTAGAGCCATGACTAGAAATTTACTATGGATGTGTATTTATTCCAAGAATAATGTTGGAAACAATTTACACACAACCTTACTTTCTCACACAAAGAAACCACTCAAAAATGAAGGTCTTCAAATAACATATTCACAGCAAACATTAGCAGTTATGCTTCAAAGAAAGAAATAGTTCAACAGTTAGCAACACTGCAAGCACAGATACCTAAGCCTCCAGTAACACAGCTTCACACAGCAGCAAACTCTCTACTTTTTCAAGTGCAATATCAGGCTGTAAGTACACAACAAGCATGTTGGTCAGGGAAGTTCATTCATTCTCTGTAAGAAACTGAATTGTCAATCGCATTTCCTTTTTTCCTCCACATATAACACAAACTAGCCTAATCCACCAGAGGGCATTCCCTGAGTTTAATTAATAGTAGTGAAATTATTCACTTTTTAAGTTGAAATTGTGCCAAGCATGTGTATACTAGGAAGAGTGAAGGTAGATACTGGACACATGTTCAGAGGAAGAAGTTCTGAGATACTATAATAGCGGAAATGATGTTTTTAACTGACTAAGGTCCACTGCAGGATGTTGCTTGAAATTTCTCAGAAACTGGGACTACGTTATTTCAGGACTCGGGAGGAAATTGCTTAATTCATTTACATGACATTTAGCGTTATGTATTCCTGCTGAGGAATACACATTTAGTTGGAAGGGTATAATTCATTAAAATGAAGGGTACATTATAAACCTCTACTTCTAGAGTTTTGATATAGAGAGAAGCCCAAATCCTTATGTTGCCCAGGCAAATTATGTAGTGAGAATTCTCTCTTGGATGACAGTGAAGGTATTGGCTCTGTCAGATACTACTGCATCCAGCCTTGAAGTTTCCCAACTGTAACTGTTACTGACTTTTGCTTGGCTGTAGTGAAGATAACATGCTTTCAAGAAGCTCTAGAAAAGAACAGAAAGACTTTTTGCCAATAGCAGGAGAGGATCGTGTTCATGAAGAATGAGTCTCCACAGGAAAAATCCAGATTGCTAATAGTAAAACCTGTAGAATCAATTTACTCAGATGGTCAACAGTGTTCTAGGTACACAATCCAGAACAGGCCAATGACAGAGGTATATGTGGACATTAGCAACCATGGGACCAAGACATTTGAAGCAAGGGGCGATTTGTAGCATGTGCCAGAGTATCTAGTTTAAAGCTATGTATGCAGCGATAACGTGGCAGATATCATGACCATCTAGATTTCATTGCTGCATAAGCACAAGAACCAAATTGTTAATACTGAAGTTGGCAATTCTTTCATTATACAACTGAGGAAGTACTGGATGCAAATGCAGGAATGTACTTCTCCTCCTGAAAGTCATTCGGTCTCAAGGGACCACCAACAAACTTTTTTTCCTTCAGAATTAATCAGTTGGCCTCCAAGAATTCAACAACCTGAAAACCACAGATTTCTCAATTCTACATTAAAAAAGTAACTCAAACCTTGAAATATACATTCATAAGTGAATAAGTTTCTTGTTGCATATCTAACACGGGGAAAAAACAAACAAAAGAAAGAAAAAAACCCCAAAACATTATGTTATAACATTATTTCCAGAGTCTCAGTTTTGATCTATAGTACATATAGTCTGAGATGGTTAACATCTGATCGCATGACTCCACAACAGTGAGTGCCACTACAGTTTCCAACATTATACATCCAATATCTTAAATATGCAACCAATATTGTTAACACCTGAGAGTCTCTGCTTAGACAGATAGAATAAAGACACCTTGTATTTCTAGGCTTCTTAATGGTTAATTGAAGTTACACAAACCAGGTTTGCTAAACTGGATTTCCAGGAAAATAAGCTAAAATAGAAATTTCCTGCAGCTGGTCAAATAAATTGACATTGTTATGAGTTCAGATGCTGCTAATAGGAACTTTAACAGATTTCTTCAATAGAGGATGACCAAATCTATCTTTTGAAAAAAGGATACTCTCAGAAAAAGACTCCAGAAAAATGACATGAGGGCCTTCTGGCTGCATAACAAAAAGATTTTTAGCTATTTCAATTTTTGCCAGTAGACACAAAGCAGATGTGAGAAACAACTAGCCTATAATCCAAAACCATAAACCAAGACTCTTTTTCTAGAATTTCTTTTTCTCAAAAAATCAAAAACAAGTTTGTCTCCTACTCTGCATCTGAGATAAACATTTCTCAGAATGACATTTTTTTTCCCCTATGGGAAAGATTTTTCTTTTTCAAATAAGCTTGGACCACTACCACTGTCTCCAAAACCTTAGATTTTCTTTCAAGACTTTCTATCCACAAGCTCTAGCTAGAACTGCTTTTGTGTGTAGAATCCTACAAAACCAATGACAGTAACAGTGCATAAAATTCAAACAATTAAGCTATTGCAAGCAGGGAGTATAATGTCTCTGTGTGTTAAATCATATTTGCTGTTGTGGTACTGTCCTGTATAACATACTTGAATGGTTCAATGTTTTGTCTGCCATAAATAGCAGCTTTTACTTTCTTTGCAGTTCTACTATATCAGCCATGCACTAGGATAAACAACACACCATAAAAGAGCAGAAGGCACAGTTAAGATAGAATCATTATGCAAATAGGTTATGGCATGCTTTATATGAGAACAGCTTCCCTAAAGAGACCTAATGGGATGACTGACCTATAAAGCATTTAATTTGTTGTTAGCATTCCATTTAATTGTCTTTCAGTTCCTCTAGGAATAAAACTTTTAATTGTAAAAACTTCTAAATGACATAATGGTTGATTTCTCTTTCTGTAACTAACAGGTTCCTCTCATAGTAAAAATAGCTTGTTGTAATTTCTAACTGTAGTTTTAAAATTCTGTTATAATTTGGGGGGGAAGTTAGGACTTCAGACTGTTTAGCTGACAAAACTCTATTAAAGGAATGTTGTTTTAGAAATGTTAATGAGAACATGCTGAAGAAAGACCATATATCTTGATATACAGGTATACAACAGATGATCAATTTTTCTCACTTTTGACCTTTGAGTCGTAGACTCAGGATCCATAGTCCTACTAGGATTGATTATTGTTTGAAGGTTACACACAATAGGGTGCAAATAGCTTATATAAATAAATCTTCATTTTCTGTGATCCAAATTGCAATCAGATTTAAACCACTTTAAATAATTATCAAGTCTAAGTAAAGGGCCCATGTAAAGGATTATGAACTATACTGGCTATCCCAGTAAAGCTTTCCAATGGATTTACAAAGGTGCATAGATTTTCCTCTTTACAGAGGAGCAAATTTTCTGAGTCTTTGCCAAAGGTGGGGCTAGAAACTCCTCTTGGACTATGAAGAAGGAAGATACCACTACCACTGGGATTTCTGCTCCTACGTTTTGAGGAATTTGGTATTAATAATGGTATATAAAATAACCCACTGTTTTTATACAGGAGAGAAAAAGACCTTAAGGAACTGGAACAAACTTGATGGGATCAACAAGAATTGCATGAGGTTTAACAAAGATAAGCATAAAGTCCTGAACCTGCGATAGAATAATCCCAGCAGTACAGTCATTGGAACAGCTTTGCTGGAGAGGACCCTGGGATTCCTGCTGAGCATAACCCAGCAGTGTGGCCAGAGAAGTCAACATCATCTTTGGCTACATCAGCTAAAGAACAGCCAACAAAACAAAGCTTGTGACTATTCCACCTACTTGTTCAAGACATACCAGAATGCCTATTTTTGATCCCACCAGTTAGGAGAGAGAATAAAAAAAAGGAGAAAGTCCATCAGAGACCTCACAAGAATGCATGGTGACACAACAAGAGGCAATGGGCACAGGCTGCTGGAAGGGAAATATTGGCCTGGAAATAAGAAAACAATTTTTTACTGTGAAAATGCTTAAACACTGAAATAACTTTCCAAGAAAAGTGGAGGAATCTCCCTCTTTGGAAATATTCAAGATTCAGCTTGACAGAGCCCTGGGTAACCTTTCAACAGAAGGTTGGACCAGATGGTCTCCAGAGATCCTTCCTACCTAGATTTATCTATGATTCCAAAAAAATCTGGTACACTGCTATGACATTTCTTCCTACCCAGATTTTTTTTAAGGCTTAATATCTTGCCTGAAATATGTTTCATTTCACAACCATTTATTTTGTTAACACTTTTCTTACGAGAAGTGACCTCCTCTCTACCAAACTGAAGAAATGAGAACATTTCAATCATTACTTAAATATATCTATAGGCTAGGTCTACTGATAGGAATTAATAGCATATTGCAAACAATGAAGGCAAGAATTGGCATCTGGGTCTGGAGATAGGAAGACTGAATTCTAGTTCTTGTTTCAGAGAATATCAATAAAGTACATAATGCAACATATTTGAAAAGGTCAGAGTAAAAGACTCTGAAACTAATCTCAAGTAAAAGGGAATTAGGATTTTTTATCATTGTAAGGGCTCTACCTAATTCTTAGGTTATGAGTAAAATTGAAAGACATATATTTAGAGGGGATGGAGAATACATGTTCCTTCCAGAAAGAGACTTTTTAGTATTCTATTTGCATTCTTTTCCATGGCTGCAGAACTTATGCATTTTCATTTAAGCTCCTCCATCTTAACCTTTCTTCATGTCATTGCACCCTTAAGCAAAAGTGTATAATATATCTTATTTCATCCATTCATCTCCTATTTCTACTGTTACTAGACCTCAGAATGATTCACTGTGGATAGTTTTGAAATATTTTGTCCAGCATATCTCACTTAAAAAGCAGTACAAAGCAAGCAAATAAAAATGGAAAACCTAAAACTCAGAGATATCAACTACTTAGTCATTGTTACTTAATCTAGAAACTAGTACTAGTTTCTAAATTAAATCTAGATACTCTTCCCACCATGTTTTAAAATAAATACAATATTTCACTAATTGAAAATTTATTCATTTGATAGAATTAATTTACATAGCTAACAGCAAGACAAAAATATATACTTGTTATTTACAATCAAGTTATAAACTCAAAATATACCTGACGGATTCTAGGCGAAGTAATTCATCAGAGAAGGGATCAGAGTAAAGCAAAACAAAATGTCTAAGGATTGACAGGAAGCAAACTTAAATGCATTTTTTCTTTTTCACATTACTCAAAATGTAACACTTCAGATCATTAATGAAGATAGCTTGCTACCTAAACCTTACGCATGTCATTTATGCAAGTGAAACCTTATGCAAGTCAGAGTGGAATGAGTGGACATCATACTTGTTTAAACATTCTAATGCAGAAATTTTTCTTTGGAAAGTATGAAATTCAACTTTGCACAGATTAGTGCTCCCTACCTGATTTATATTCTAGGCCCTTACTAAAGTAAGTGCTAAATTTCTGAATATCATGTGTGTGTTATGCGGACAGCCTTAGGGTTTTTGACTAAAATAAATCTGAAGTTGATTTTCCAGAACTATTGCTACTAAGACAGCTTTCTACTTCACAACAGCTTCATATTAGATTTACATCCTTTAAAATGCATTTGCTGTCCACTAATCAAGGATATTGGATCTCTCTCTCTGATCACTTTCCATATGATCATCATCTGTACTACCCCCTTAGATAACACTGCCTATTCCAACTGTCTCAGGTAGCTGTAATATGTTGCAGAAAAAATGTCCTGAAAAAAACTGGGACTATCCTAATTTCATTTTGTCAGTAAGAGGATTTAAATAAGTGATAGTTTTCAAGTTACCTGCACTCTTCCATGAGAAAAGGAGAGCACTCTGTACTACAATTAGGACCGAGAAGTGAACTTCTCTTTTTCTCTTGATATTTTATTCTATACATTATTTGAAAACAATTAACTAAAAAGAATATTTTAAAATAGAAGTGGACCTGGCACTGTGTATATCAACAGGCAGTGCTTACATTACATTTTTCTTCACTTATAAAAGAATAGATCTCGTATAGCAACTGTAAAATTCTCTGCACAGGGTGTCTCTCTTAGGGACTCATTCAAGACCCTGGAATGAATCCCTGAAGAACTATACATCACCTCAAATCAAGTCTGACCTGCAAATGGAAGGTGCATTTTGTGATTTGTATTTTAAGATCAACACATGAAAACATTCTCATAAATCGTAACACACAGGAAAGAATAAAACACCTTCCTCCTTTTGGTGAAAATAACAACATACACTGAAAATTGCGACACATTTTTTTCTAATGGATAACTGACTACTAAATATTAAGTGTGAAACAAGGACAAAAATATAATTTATCATGCTTGAATTTCCAAGATCAAAATTCAGAGTTTCTTATGAACATTTGCCAAATATTCACTCACTGCTGAATTTATTGCTGATTGCTTCAAGCGACTTCCATAATAGTAAACTATAATATGTGTAAATGGACTAACACTACAATCAAACTACAGACAAGACCTCTTCCTGAAAACTCACAGAAATTCTTTTGATCTCTTCAACCAGCATCACTACATACTGATTTCCTCCTAGATTTTCATATTATATTATATGAAATAATTTGGTGATACTATATATCACCAAATAGTCTCTTAAAGACTCATACATTAACTGGATGTAATCAGCAATCCATTGGATCATTTTTGCATCTTCCTCCAAGTCTTCCTTCTCCTGAGCGACTTGGAAACCTGCCATACCTCCAGAGTTACTACAGGAGCACAGTTTTAGTCATGATCTAAAGATATATGCAGAGTAAGAATTTACAAATGGAAACACATGCAGCATCAGCCCTGCAGCTCTTACCCTAATCTGCAAGTTTGAGCAGATGTTTAGGCTGAGACCTTACTGGGATACATGGTTAGTCTCTTATGAAAGAATCATTTTGTGATCAAGCAAATACTTCTCAAGACAAGAATACGAAAAGAGCCATCACTATCACAGCTAAATCTACAAAACACTTATCATGAAGTGCTGTCATTATTACAATAAATTCTTCAGTCTTTGTTGTTATCATTTCTGATTATTCCATTGTGAAGTGAAAGGACAGACATCCTTCACAGTCTGAGTATTCCACTTACAGAGGATGCAGACACCTTGTAAAAACGTGTCTGTGTCTTATTTAAATCATGTAGGCAACGGATAAAGACTTCATTAATGGCAAATAAAAAGTTTAGACTACATTTCATGGTCAGAACAACACAATCAGCAAAGGGAAAATGTCAAGAGGCTTGGCAGGATGTTATGTAGAATTTTACTGGCAAGGCATCATATGAAATTCAGATTTAGAAAGCTCAGGCCTTAAAATGAATATTATTATCATGTGCTGTTAATGGGCTAAATTCTAAGGTTGACTCTCTATGATTCTAAAGAAAATTCAGCTTTGACTCCGAGCTGAAGCCAATATACGCAGTGCTATTAACTGTCCACAGAATGAATCACAAAATTTATTTGCTTTATTAAAAGAATGTTAAAGGAAATGTTAACTTTCCACTTTTTTCATATTAACTCATTGTTTGGAAGAATAATCAAAAAGCATACAAGAACTGGAACTTCTTTTCCATATTTTGTTCTTAGGAAAGGAGAAATAGGGAAAACACTACAATAGTTTGAAGATGGAAGATTTAATAGACTTCTCTGTTTTTGTACAAGTGGTTTATCATTGAAAGGAGCCTGACAAATCTATCATGATTCGGGCTGGAATTCTGCATCCTATCAAAGCAGTTAATGGCATAAATTAGCTGAAATACATGCTAACATTTGAAAATGTCATGTTTTCTGAATTACAAAGACCAATTGTTGGTTTACATTTCTAAATATTCCCACTTTTCAACAAATGAAAGAGCACATGTTTCTTATAATGTTTTTCAAAGGCTGTATTTCTAAATAGGGTACTTTTGGGGCAGGATAGTCTATATACAGAGCAAAGTTAAACCCTTCCTTCAACACGTCTCAGCATTTATTTGATGGTATTACAACACATCAGGTTCACATCCTCCTTCACTTGTATATATATAAAAAAAATATTTGAACAGTACTTACCAGATGGATTAATCCTATTTTACCACTGTAGCATAGTAACAATTTCTATTATAGCAAAATTTTGACATCTTCATATTTGGCAAGAGGAAGCAACAAAACCTATAGAGACAATTGGTTCTCCTCCCCCCTTATTCAATCTGAATGCAGAGGAAAACTTTTTAAACTCGCTGCCACTGATTCCTACGCTAAAGCAGACGGCCTGTGATTACAGTTATGTACTTGATCAGAGGTAACAAACCGATCGCAGCAACCCGCAGGGATACCACTATGAACAATGTTCAATTCTTGCACAAAGGACTGCACTCTATCTCCAACCATCCTGTTCTCATATATCTTTTTTATTAACATATAAACACAGAGTTTAATATGCTAAAGCTACCCTGAACATAAATTTACTTGATAGATATAGAGAAAACACGGACAGAAGTTAGAAGTTAAAGCAGGCTTCCAACCATGACCTCTTCACCCCTTTCTGTGGGACTGGACACTCTAATCACTTACATGCTGCTACCTAAAAATGTAAAAGCTATATTAGGATGTGGCAAGAACAGTGAAAGATTAGTGAGAAAATGACAATGTTCTTTGTTGGTGATTTATTCTGGTTTCAGTTAATGTGTTTTCTTAAGCCTTTGGATAGTGTCATCTTCATTCTAAATTGTTAAGTTTCAGACATGCAGCTATATTATTAAAAATTCCTTTTGATAGAATTAGACTATCATTACCAGGTAATGAGAAGAACATTACTGACTTGGGTGAGGAATTATGTCTTCCAGGATTTTAATCTAAATTAAACTTTGGTCTGACTTAAAAGAATAAATTGTCTCTGAAGTCTACCGTTTCCTTGGTGATATTTTTTTATTCTTGTGTGATAATGCAAGTAGAAGAAACATGGATAACATTTGAAACTTTTGTGAGATTACTTTCTAGTGGTGCAATATATTAAGATCGCACAAAAATTGAATGATGCCAAGTGAATGCAGTAAAAAGCATGCAATTATTACTAGAGTGGGATTAAATAAGTAAAGGTTAAGTGCAATGATGACATGATAGAGCACAGGAGAAAAAAGAAGAAAGGAAAAAAAATCATGGTGCTTCTTTTCATAACTCATATATACAAGTTCTATAAATGCTATATATTTTATAGAGAACATATAGAGAGAGCATATATGCAATATAGAGTGATACAGGGTTGTACAAAGACTTAAAAAACACATTTTAAATAACAGAAATTACTGTAAACACATACAGAAGAAAGATGGAAATATTTTTAAAAGCTAGATGAAAAAGTATTTGTGCTTCACAAGAAAACAATTCCGTTTCCTTGGGAATCCATATATCTCTCAGAGAACTATAGTCTGTCTCTCTCCATCTCCATACTATCCATATGTGCATATAGATATGAACACACTTGGCAAGTAGAAATGGAAATAGCCTTAAGAAATATCAAGGGAGTCTGAAAGTATGTATTTTTTCTTTAAAGACAGCTACTTTCCTTATCTAGGATTTGTAATGAAAGTTAGAAAGTTAATGAAAATGTTAGAGGCACAACCTTGCAGAACAGCCATACATATACCAATGGACTACATGAAGGAGAAATCCAATTGCTTCACATTAACAAAGCCAACTCAAGGAACTTGGTCATCTAACTTGTGCCTGCTCAAAGTGGATAAAAATTGGATAAAAAGTGGATAAAAAATTTGAGTGGATAAAAATTAAGTTAAATCTCAGAACTTCCAGACATAAATAAGAGAAAGAAAGAACTTAAACATTTTAACCAGAGTATATTTTGTTATAAAAAGACTTGCATGAGTGTAGCAGTGGGGAGCTTTCAAAACGGTAGGATCCAAAACCTACCAATATCTTCAAAATCCTTGTTTTCACACTCACACTGAACAAATGCCAGCGTCAGCAGCATTTCTCTGAAGAGAAGCTGCTGGGTTTACCTTGTCACTGCACTGCTTGTGGTCTTTGGAGCCTGAGAAATTCCCAAAAGCAGGGCTCCCAAAAGCAGGACTCCCAAAGCAGCGTATCGGTGTATTTTGAGACAGTTTGTCTCATGCTAGCATCCTCCCTTTTAAACTGAAGAATTATTATTATTAAAGTAACCAGCTAACTCTTTAAGGCTCTGTGCACAGAATCTCTCTTCAAGGGGCAGGTGATTCTCTTTCACATTGTTTTGCGCTGATGTGCTACAATTTCAATCAAAAAAGGTCAGAGCTGGCACTAAAAGAACGGTGGTCTATTATTCACAGGAAGATTGCTTTGCGACCCATAAAGCATTCAGTACTACCACTGAGACAAAAATAAAATAAGAGTAGTAATACTACAGTCCAATGGTATTAAAGTGTTGCCCCAGCAGGAAGTTTAAAAAACCTCATGTACTTAGAAGTTGAAAAAAATACCATTCTGCCATGTCTACTAATACAAGGCATAAAATAACTTGATTAATAGTGATCAAAGTTCAATCTTGATTTTTTTTACTCTAGCTCACAACTCTTTTTAATGTTAATTAAGGATAGGTTTTGGTATAACTGGACACAGAAATGTAAAATTAGTTTAATATATAATTATTATATTGCAAATGTGGTCAGATAAGGCCTATTTTTTAATATGGGCATTTTAAGAAATCCAGGAAGTCAGAAAAGCCTTGATAAACGAATCTTCCCCAGAAGATTGAAAGCCCAATCAAAATTTTAAGAATCTCGAATTATATGTACTTAATTAGGAGTCCAGTATTGCACCAAATTCTGTGAAAGTGTACGGAAGCCAACGCTAGTGGGAGAGCCAAAACCCAAGGATGGCGACAGTGCCTAGAACAGCAGTTGCAGTTGTTATACCTCATCACTCCCTGTTACCAAAGAGAGAACATTTGGAGAGAGGGGCTGTTGGCTTGTGTAAGGACTCAAGGTTGTTACCTGGACAGATCATTAATCTTTCTGGCAGAATTCTTGCACTATGAAGAAAAATGAAAAGTCTTAATTATTAGGATGTATGCCTAATTTGTCCATGGCTGAAGATTTACTTGGATATTGTATTCACAGGAAAAAAACCTTCCTAACATTACATCAGCTGGACCAAAGTATATATATGTGGCCATGCATGATTCTACAAAATATCCATGCTATATATAAGCTTGAAGAATAGCAGGACAAGGAAATGCAGTAAAGCAATGTTCATATAGATGGAAGTTCTTAGGCTCTCTTCATTTCATCCCACCTAACCTGCCAAAACTTTCGTTCACTAATTTTCAGTTTATTCTGAAAAAGTAAACAATACTTCATTTAAATGATATTGATTTTGTTAAACAGTTCTAACTAGTAGTTTCATGATCAAAAAGAGTACATCAGAACAACATTTTATTCCTGTATATAAATTCTTTAAAAAAATTACAGTAAAAATGGAATTTTCCCTTTAATCTCTTTGAAAGTCTTCAATTACAAGTATCATTAGATGCATAAAATATTATCTTTTCATTCTTACCATCATCACAAATTTGCACATCTGTCTTCAGTAACAGAATTATTGTAGCTAGCTAGTAAAAAGACCTATAAAAAAATCTAATTCAGAAAATCAAGTTATGAAAACATAGCAAGTAGGTTATGAATTCACCTCTTATGTTACCATAACATATTGATGGATAAAATCCCTTATTCCTAGCATGGTAACTTCAGAAATCTATCAAGCTTTATAAATATGCCCAAAGCAGAGAGATCACAGGGAAAAAATAACAGTATATTTAAGCAAAAACAATAAGTTTCTAAAAGCAAGATTTGTTCAACTATATGTTTTCATGTGCAAATATGTTTATAACATTACAGTGGTAAAGACAAACCACTCATCTAATTATCAGAATATATGAAGCACATCACAAGAAAAAAAAAAAAAAAAACACTTTCCAACAGCTGTTCTTTACTGCAAAAGTAATCTGTAAAAATGTCTGGAATCGCTTTAACTTCCAAAGAGTTTATTTTTGTGACTACTTTAGCTACAAGTTTGTGGAGGAGTAGAAACAGACACACAAAATTTAATAGGCCAAAAGAGTCTAGACAGACCTCCTGCTTCGCTATCCTGCTATTAGCCTCCTGTCCTTGGACAACCTCATTATTCTCACTGAAATTAGGCTCCAAACATAAATTTGACTTTGGCAATGTTTTGGAATATTTTACTTCTGACTTCAGATCCCTGCTTCATTACACTAAAGACTCATTTATTTCCTTGTGCTTTTTATCTTTAAGACTAATATCCACTAACCTTTAAAACGTTTCCTTTGTGAGGCACAACTTGGCTTGACTTGGGATAATTTTCATGTATCCCTATAAGATTCTAACTTCAAGAAAGAGCTCCTTTTTGAAAATTAATTCCATCTTACCTTTATGATGTCTTCTACCTTGTAGACAATCTGTTTTTAAACAAATACTGAAGCAACATTGCCATTTGCTGTCATTCGCTGCTTCTTTGTTGCTATTCCTGTTCACGAAGGCTTGGAGGGCTTGACTTCAGGGATGTCAAAGCTCCTTTGCATTAAGTCTCTTGGCACTTCAATCTTGTTGACTTCACTAATTAGTTTCCTTAATTTCTCTTTTGAAATTAGAAACCTTAGTAACCATCCTGTTTTTGTTTATCCTTCTACTTAATTGAAAATGGGTGAAGCCGTGCTCATTTATTCCAAGGTTATTCTCTTTGACCAGCTAATTGCATACCCTCCTGTTGGTTCAGTGACTACCCAGTGATGAAATTTTATGACTATTGCTTCCGAGAGCAACAATTCTCTATCATTATCGGCAGCATTTGCTCCAGCTGACATGTGCAAATGTAATGTCTACTGTAATAAAATGGGCCTTAGAAGAACTCCTCTCTCCATAGTATTAGCAATCTCTGCACCTATTTAAATCTGTCCATGGAACTTAGAGCAGAATGAAACACTGACTTAGAAAGCCCTTTTTCACAATCTTTTGCAAAGTGATCATTTGATTTTCGTTACTGTTCCTCTTTTTTTCTTCTAAAACATGCTACACTGGTATTCCACTGCCTCTCTCGTTTTTTAGAGCCCACCTTCTTGCAAAGCACATACTCCTCCGCAAATTCTAGGTCCCTTCATCCACTTGTAATCTGAAAAACTATAATTGAAATACAATTATCTCTACTTTGTTGATTTGGTTGGTTGGCTACATTTTTTAAGTCTGATTTTAACAGGAATATAAATTGTTTATGTTTTAACAATCATTCTTCTAATTTGCCTATTTACTTTTTTGAATGCTTCTGCATTAAACAGTGAAAAACAACTTTTTTCAATCCGTTTTTATATTCTCCTTCAATATATATGAGAATATGACTTATTTCCCAAATTGTTTCCTTTAAAGTTATATTCACCATGCTCTTGCACTATCTTTTAATTTTTTATTTGAACAAATAGCTGACTAATTTGCTACATGGATGGATTATAAGAAAGTTGTTTTGATGTTACCATAATCTACATTATATTTTCTGTTGGAATTTTGAATCTAGATAGCAACTGACAATACACTGAAACAACATTCTCCCCAGAATTATTTCTCATCTCTTGGACATCAAAGCTGGCTCAAGGCGAGGTTACTGCATATCAGAGATAAATTGTTGCCATCAAGACATTTTAGCCTATACAACACAGTTCATAATGGATTACATTTAAGACTTTATGCAATGCTTATCTATAAATATCTTAAAATGAAAATGTCACTTCCAACTGGAACCAGTTAAAGCCTTTTCTTAAAAATAAACTAAAATAATAATAAAAAATCTCTTTAGTCTTAAATAGTTCCCATACTATTTTGTGTATTTTAAAAAAAAAAAAAAAAAAAAACTTTATCAACTCTTTTGCAAACCAGTGATTTGGTAGCAGAACCTGGAAGTGAAACTGCTCGCACTGCTTCTGGCACTCAGCTACACCGATGCTCCAGCAGAGGAAAGCAGAGTGTGGAGAACATCAACAGGGCATTTGGAAGAAGCTGAAGCAAATCATAAAGATAAAAGCATCGAGTCTTCCGAGTAATCATTAGGATTAGAGGAGTTGATGTTGAGAAGAATTATAACCAATAATGAAGTAAGACTTACTATTTTAGCCTTAGCAGAAGAGAGAGTTGGAAATTGTAGAAATTATTGTTGTAATGATGTTTTGTCAAAATGGAGCTGAGCTTGAAATGGATTGCCTGGTTTCTTTTCAACTTGCAGTGAAATACTTACTGAGATCCAACCCTCCTCCAATAGCAAGCATGTCCTTGATAATTAATTATTTTAACAGCTGCTGGGAAAATAAAATTAAAAAAAAATCACTTGCTCAAAATCACAGACAGCCTTTTTTAAGTAGTGCTCTAGAAAACCAGCTGGTTTTTAATTTACTGTATCACAAGAACTATGTAACCCTTTGCAAAAATGGAAGTATATCTTCCATTATCAAAGACATTTCATTTTCAGCCCACAACTTCAAGAACAACACAGCTATGTGATATTAACTGAGATTTTCATGGATGGTTCCAAGCACTTAATTGTGGATTTTACTTAATTAAATTCTACAGCAAATAAGTAAATTGATATTTAAAATGTGCAAGTAGAAACAAGCAGCAGAAATAAGTAGGGGAAACAGAATTTAAAAACTTATACTGCAGCTATCTTCAGGTATGCTAATTTTCCATGCTTTGTAATAGACAAAATCTGTTTCAAAGTTCAGTGAATCATATGTTTGAACTTATTACACAAATCTCTCACAATAAACATAGAAAAGTCACCTTTCCTGGGTAAATTCATGACAATGTATGACCATAATTTGCTCTATATTATGCTGAAAACACACCTTTGTGCACCCAAAATGAAAATTTTCATGTATTTGGAAGTCAACTTTTTGTCATTATGACTGAACGATGTTCAAATCCTGAAGAGATAAGTTCTTTACAGAGAATTCTTTATAGAATTTTTTTAAGCATGAGAAATGGCATTGAATGGATGAGAAATGGGGATATTCAAATCTCACTCCCCACTGCAAACTGCTTGATTTTCAGATGGGCAAAATAACCACCCTTAGCTACCTTCAACCTGAATGATATCTACAGGAGTATGGATGATGACCTCTAAAGCTGATTAAAAAAACACCTTCCAAAGCAGAATGCTATTTAATACGTGCAGCAGCGTGTTCTCTACTACTGCAACACAAAGGTAATGCTTTTATGCAAACATTTCAGTATTCCAACACCTTAACACCAGAGGACTGCTGCCTGCAGATTGCTTCGTCTCTAAATCTGGCCACCAGAAAAGGGGCATAACCTGTCTCTGCCATCATTAGCACAGATAATAATGAAACTTGTTTCACACACTCTGATAAACCACCCGCATGCTGTGACTACACAGCCGATTCTCCATCATATTCTCCAGGTTTGGTGCTAGCCTGGTATTTATGTCTTCTATATTCCCCCCTTTTAATTTAAGGGCAATTTTGGTTGCCTTTCAATTCAGTCATTCCCAGTTTAACATTATAGAAAATAATTAAATCTATATGCAACAGGCAAAACAGGGACAAGAATTCCTGAGAATCTGAGAAAACTTCATTGGTGATGCATTTGATTTTACAAGCTCAAAAATCCCTAGCATTCTGTAATGTACTTGTGCATAGCCTTTATGAAAAGGACAAAATGAAAATGGTACAAATACTTTCACAGAACATTCATAACAGAAACCAAGTCTAAAAACACCGAGCCTTTGCTAGAAGCAAAAAAGCTGATGAGGATTACCTTTGACTTTTGTTCCACTTCATTGGCAAGACATGACAAAATGCAATTTTGACAGGCAAATAAAAGGAATTAGCAAAACGGTAACTGAGGATATGTTCCAACTTTAGATCCCAATTATAGCTCACATTGCTTAAAGCTAAGAGATGTGCAAACATCTAACACAAATGAAGAAGAGAAATCTAATGGAAAAGACAACATGACATAAGAAAACTGGGAAAGCACAAGAAACTAATTAAAACCCATACCTCTACAGTCATAATGCAGAGGAGTTAAGGGAATGGGAAGTTAGTGATTAAGCTTGTGTCTCTCTCACGCTGAAAAAAAGACCTAAAATTAAATGATCTTTAAAACATATTCAAAGGTATGTATTGTTGGGGTGGAGGGGTTGAGTATCTTTTTTTTTTTTTTTTTTAACCAGCTATATTGTACTAATGCATCTACATAGCAAACATAGGACTTACTCATTCATCTCTTCCTTGCAGGGTTTTAATAGCAAGCTGGGTAGCACACATTATGACATTTCATACATACATACACTGACCATGTAAGAAACTGTTTATCTCTGTTTTTTCTTTGCAAGATAAAACTTCATCAGCCACAACTATTGATAACAAACGGCAGACAAGACCAAGTCTTAAAGAAATCTTTGGACTCAAGAGATTCCAAGATCAAGTGTTGGAAATCTCATTTTGTGGTGATGGGATGAAGTGGTGAAGAAAATGAAAAAGACAAATTGTACTAGGTTGAGTGGGAAGGAGAAGGTTTAATATTCATAGCCTTGATAAAAAGCGTCACTAAGACAGTACAGAAAAAAATCATTATGTATCCAGAGATACTCGTTGAGGGTAGCAAACTGAGAGACTAACCAGCTCCCCCCAGACATTCTAGGAATCCCAAACAGCCCTGTGTCCTATCTCTAAATTACTCTTTCTAGTACATAAAAACTTGCCTTTTTTTCTCCATAATTCTGTAAATCTAGATGGATGTGGGGGTTTTTATCGTGATTTATTCTTTTCCTACTACACTTCCTACTAACTTCTTACTTCCTACTAACTACTTACAAATTTGCTGTAGTCTAGAAGGAAAGCAATAAAGAGTTGAAAAAATACTATACTTTTCTAAGTGTGGAGAGACTGTTTATCTCTTGGAAGGAAATTTTTCACTTAGAAGATTTTCTGCAAATTATCAGAATTTTAAAAATAGTCTAGAATATCCTCTCTTTTTCATTTTTCTACTACTGTTACTTAAGCTGAAAATGTAATTATTGAAAGGCTTATACAAACCTCACTGAAATCTGACTTTTCTTATGAAAACAGCTTTATGTATTCAAGACAACCAACAAACCCATATATTCTAAGCTTTTGTATTTACTCTGTACTTGCTTTCCAATCACTGTAAAGAAATCAGCAGAAATCTCATACGAAAACCTGTTTTTTTTTGTCGTTGTTGGAGTGAAAATCCATACATGATTTTCAGACTTTACCTACTAAGCACATATGACCTTCTGCCTTTCTTCTTTCTAGAATAAATATTTCTCTGTTTGCTGATACACAAGACTGAGCAGTTTTTCACTGCAGCTCATGGAATTTTAAAAACTATCATGGTTTAGAACCCCACCAGAATACAACTATTCTAGAACTGTTCTTATGCACAATGCAGATAGGTCTCCTAAGACATCATCAAATCTTCTGTAAATCTTTTCTTCAAGCACAAATTTTCTCCAGGAGAGATTTAGAGTTTGCATTAAAAAAAAAAGAAGAGAGAGAGAAAAAAAGAGCTATGAGAAATCTCAGAATAACTTAAAACTGTCTTTTTGTAATTCTGTAAAACAACCAGCTACAGCAGATAAGTATTTTAAAAAGAAAATTTAGAAAGATTCTGTACCACAGTGTAGTTAAAATATATTAAATCTTCCAGAGCTATTTTTTTGCAGGCCATTTGAACACATCATTGGCTTCTTTAGGTTGGAAGAACAGAACATTTGTTAATATCAGGCCCTGTAACTTGTGAATCATCTATCTTGTACCGTTATTACCTTTCTGAAATACAGTAAATCCCAGGTCTCATTTCTCTGCATGAAATATAAGAACTCCCTCTATAAAAAAAAATCCATTTTAACAGCGCAGCAAGCACAATAACCTGTGTTTGCCCACGTTATTAATATTTCATATAAAGAACAAAATGAAATTTTATAATTTAAAAAAACAGACATTTTAACATCTCAAAGAACAATTGAAACTAAAGGTAATTTTTCTTATGATTTATCAATTTCTAACCAGTAAACATATACACTGCCATAACAAGAAAAAAAAGCAGATTTTGAACTAATAATTCATAATTTTCAGTTGTTGTTTAGCAGATATAAATTTCATGACTTAAATTTCTTACTGTTTACTACAAACTCTTCAGTGGGATTTTTGACAGCATTTTATTCAATGCCTTGTTCTTATTTTAGTTTTAATAGGGAAAGCTTTATTAAGGAAAAACAATGAACTTTTTGCCCTGTTACCAATGAGTTTCTGACAACTAAACTGAATAAGCAGTTGTTCCTAATCTCAATCATGCTGTTGGCTATTTTGGTAAGACAGATCCTTCGGCCATTTCCCAGTGATGACTTTTGCTAACCTAAATCGCTTAGTTCTTTGCTACTGACAATGAGTACTACAAAATTTGTCATTATTCTTCCATTTAAGTCTCTGAACAGCTTGAAATAGGCTTTACAGCAATCTCTACGTTCCTGAAATATAGCCATACACAAGAGATTATTTCAAGTTCCTACCTCTTCTTTAAAATAAATTATATATATTTATATATAAAACATAAATAATAAAATAAAGATCTAGTCTGAAAGAATGTATAATATATGGATCTGCCATAGTTTTCAACTGTGTATGTTAGGATTTTTTTTAATAGTGTAGCAAAGATCTTCTTAAAACAGAAAAGTATTGCAGCTATTAGCTAAATTCTGTCAATACTATTTCTCCAAAAATTAAATATAACCTTTTTTTCCCCTGCTCTTTATTCTTATCTGAACAACATCCTTTATATGGGTTATGTAAGGCAAAAATGTAAATAAAATATAAAATAATTGAAATGGAAGAAAGCAACAATAGTCTTAATTATTGGTATTTTAAAATGTTTAACCTGAAATCACAGCCCAAAGGAAGCAATAATGTTCAGAAGCTTAAATTAAAATGAGATGGGGAGAATTACTCCTAACAATAAAAAAAGAATAAAGATAACTCATTACCAGAGAGCGGCAAGACCTGTAATGTCATTAATGCAACCTTTTTTTTCTGATGCAAGAATGTCATTTATTTAGACAACGCGTATATTATTGTTTCTGGCACACAAAATACCTTCCTATTAGCTGAGATTTCCTGTCAAGTCCAATTCATCATAAATGTCTAACTTCTGACAATATTTGTTATATTATTAACATAATGAACATGTATTTTTTTCCACCACCTTTGCCATACAAGTTTTTTTGTTGTTGTTAATTTTTGTTACATTTTAAGAAAGTAAGGTTGCAGCCAAAAATGAATGGTGAAATATTAGGCTAGAACGTATCACTCACAGCAAAAACATGGCTCTCATGTCTTCCTGGCCCATATGAAATTCCCAGACTGTAACCATTAGCACTGGGAAAAGAAAAGGTGAAAAAGAAAAGGAAGATTTTCAACCACAAGCTCTTCCTGCTTGCCATTTAGACACCACTTAAAAACATCTGACAGTTAGATAAAACTGTCTTGGTAAGTTTGAAAAATGATTCCCTGTGAGGATTGGCTCAGAAAATGGTTACTAGACTCTCAAGTAGGCTACATCAAAATGTATGAAAACTCCTTTTCATTCAGGTGGTTGATAATGAATTTAATCGTCTATACACCTGAAAGTTGGAGGTGACTTCACCTTTCAAAACAACTTAGAAGAAATGAGTATCTCGAGATAGGATGTATGACAGAAACGATGCTGAGACACTTACAGACATATATGATACTTCCAGCAACTTCTGTAGTTAGATTTTGCCATTTTGGACAAACAGCCTCAGACCTTTGCCATATGAGATGGGTAAGGAAATGCCAGTAAGCATTCAGATAAGAGGAACAATATAACTGACAACAAAAATAACCCGAATCAAGCACAGGACCGATAGGCGCAACTTGAACAGAGAGGGCAGGGCATAGAACGTGATGGCAGCTTTATGTTTTACTTTTAACAATCACTTTTAACAGCCTATTCCTTTGCCTGTCTGGTTCAGTTTGGTGGCATTCGTAAATGAGAAAAATCATAGAGCTGGAAGGGACCTGGAAAGGTCATGTCATCCCTTCCCTTTAGGTACATCACAGAGGCTTGTCTAGCCTTTTTCCCTGAGCTGCCAGAAATGGTCAACAAACTATTTAGGTCTTTCAGCATCTTTACCAAGTTTTTCTTCATACACTATCTGAATGTCTCATACTTCAGTTAAATCCCATTATTATTTATCAGCATGAATATAGGAAGTAGATTATTTCTTTTCTATATAGAAGAAAAAAAAATCCAAGCTTTTCTACATCTGAAGAGTGCTTTCACACTCCTACTTTATCTTATATCTGATAGCACTTAGCTTGCAAGCCACAGCCATCCTGATTCTCCTGTCCCAGCTAGGGTTACCTAGCCAGGTGTGCTCCATTTCATATTTACGCAGCTGATTATCCTTTCATACTTATTAACCTCATCCCTGTCCCCGTTGAAGAGCTGCCTTTTTTTTTAACAGATTACAAGATTAGTTTGAACTAGAACCTTGATTTACTGCAGTTTCTCCCAGCATTATACCATGCACAAAATAAGTAAATATACTCTCTATTCTATACCGAGTAAGTAGGCTCAAGGTGACAACACTCAAACTCAGTTTCTACTTCCATTTTGACAGTTAATTATTGTAAACTTCTCTCTAAAAGGAGTTCTCTCAAGTTTTGCATTACTCAGATCTTTTACTTCATTATTTGCAAGTCTTTGATTAATCCTGCAGAGTGACTACTTCTCAGCTAGTCCGGGAAGCATGAAAAGTGTCAATTTGCATTACAGAGCAGAAAATATCAATACCTTTAAATGATACTATTGTAACAGGAGCCGGATCCAGTTCTGGACTCCCCAGAACAAGAGAGTCCTGGGCAAAGAGGAGCAAGCCCAGTAAAGGGCCACAAAGCTGATTTAAGAGCTGAAGTATCTACCATACAAAGAGAAGCTGAAGAGAGCTGGGACTGTTTAGGCTGGAGCAGAGAAAGCTTGGTGGGAGGTTGCCAATCCACATAAAAACCTGACAAGAAGATTAAAGACGACAGAGCCAGACTCTTCGCAGTACCAGTGACAGGAGAAGAGGTAATGGACACAAACTGAAATACTGGAAATTCTATTTAAACACATGAAAAACTTTTTTACTATAAGGATGATCAAACACTGGAGCAGGTTTCCCACGGAGATCATAGATTCCATCCTTGGAGATACTCAATGCCTGACTGAACATCAACCTGCTGCAGACAAGCTTTTCTTGAGCAGAAGACTTGAGGACTAGATGATCTGAGATGTCCTTTCCAACCTCAGCTATTCATCTGTTCTGTATTATTTTTTTCCAGTTTTTAAGCTGGCTGACCAATTTTATTAGCCTCTGAAATTGTGGCCTTCATTTCAAGGAAGAATGCATCATGAGTAATTTTATTAATAATAAAATTTTTATCAGGAGCAATTTTGTTTAAGATGAGTATAGTTATAGTTAGATATTCCAATTAAAGGAAACTGTGAAATTCTCACTTTTTTGATGATCAGTGTATTTATGATTAATGTTCTGCTTAGATACTACGTATGACCCAGACACATGGGGAAAAGACTGACATATTTAACTTTCATTATTATTAAGAAGCTTTTGGTTAATTCGTCTGACAAAAAAAAAAAAAAAAAAAGAAAAAAGCTTTATGTTGCTTTACATTCATTTAAGCTTATTGCCGATTGGAATCACTGCAATTTATGCTGTAATAAAATACTTTTGGTTATCTTTTTAATGTGTTTGAATAAAGAGTGACGAAAAACTTTTGGTACCTGTCACATAAACAGTAAACTCTTGCCATGTCCACATTTCACCGAAGCTGTAGCAGCATCCTTCAAAATATTGACAGGCACAATCACAGCCTGGCCAGCTGGACAGGACAGCAGTCATTCCCCTCAGCCCCTGGCACACAAGATGGTGCCAAACTGGAACAAGTCCAGCAGGTTTAAGAAGCAGCTGGAGTCCAGGATGAGAGAGAGCTAATGGGCTTGTCCATCGTGGAAATAGAGGGTGAAATGGGGGGAATTTACCAGAAATCATCTGCGTAAGGGGGAGCCCCAGAGCAGGTGGAAGGGGAGAGGCCCAGCAGAAAGCAAGAGGTGACCGTCACAGGTCTCTGCAACGGGCCTTGTGTGTAAGGAGAAAAGGGAACGTGGTAGCAGGCAGCCCCAAGGACCTGTGTGACCGCCACTCATGGAGCTTTCTGGAACGTCCCTAGAGAAGCTCCTGGGCAAACTGACTTTTCTTTAAAATGCATTTAAAGTAAACTTAGCATTAGGCTCTGGTTTGAGAAAGAGGCTGAAATGTGTGAGCTCTACAGGTCATTCTGACCTTATTTTTTCTATGATTTCAGCTATGCAATGCTATGTAATCAGATATTTCTGCAATATTGTGAAAATCTGTGCTGTATTTGAGATTTCTTTTTGAATCTCAATTTATGATTAACTTCCTATTTTGAAGAATTTGCACGGATGTTAATTATCTTATATTCTTCGTAAAATAGAGTATTCCAAATTACATTGCACTGGGGCCGTTATATTAAAATGTATTACATCCTTATTTTTGTTTCAAAACTTTATTTATGTATATTTCTTGAAGATTTCTCCTCTCCTATTCATTTACTTTTGATAAAATGAGCAAGAATCATAATTTCAGGTCTTTTTATTTTACTTTTCAAGGTATAATGCATCATTTAAAAAGGAAGTATTGCTCCAAAAGTCGCTGTTAAGGGCCATAAAGCAGAGAAATAATATGTAGTTCCTCTGCAAGGTTTTATCTTAACAGCATTACTAACTGTGACATTTATCCTGCTTAACCTCACCAAATGTACCCTAGGGAAATGTCAACAGAGTCTTACGGTTTTAATACAAATGAATTATCAAAGAGTTTGAATAATGTAATCATCTTAATGTATTCAGTTTTTGTAATGAACATCTGTTATGAGGATACAGAAGAAAAGTGACTGGTTAATACAACAATTAAATAAACAATTAAATGTAGAAATTAATAAAACTGACTTTACAATTTTAACTATTTAGAGTAGTAACCTGAAGTAACTGCTCATGAAATATTTTTCATTTCCACTATTTCTAGTGGATTCAATTTTTCTTTGATGGAATTCATGTGTGCTTTCTAGATGCTTGTTACGGGTATAATCCTGTTTACAAAGACAGCTTGTTCCCTGGATAGAAATCTTCTCCCTTGGGTGATGCATATTTGTGTTGTTAAAGTTCCTGCCAAATCTCTTATTTTACATGCTTTTGCCAATAATCCTTTTGCAGTGTATTTTCTGTCAACTCTATTTATTAAGAGGGTTGTTTTCAAACATCCTGCTAGCATATATTACAGTAATTCTTCTCTCAAGAGAATACATTCTCTAATTATCAAGATAGTCTAACAAATGCCTCTGATATTTACTTCTATTATATCTTATTCTGGCATTATACTTTATGACCTGAATATAAATTTAGAAAATTTACATGAATGATAAATAATTTTGCATTATGTACTATTGCAAGGAATATTTCACGGGCAATTCCAAGAAAGTCTGAATTGTTTCTTCTTTCAAAAGCCATCATACTATCATTTAAGATTCAGAATTTATAAATAGCCTCATTCTTATCTGAGTTCCTGAATGACATTTTCCTCAATCTCCATGCTCTGAACCTTGTTCATATACTGTAACCAGCTTGTTCTTTTGCTCCTGATATGCAGAAATTTGAATATACGTTAGAGGCGCAGTTGTCAACTTGTCACCACACATTCGTACAGATATTTTAGATACTGGTTAATGCTAATCTGGTAGATCAAGATTATACTCTCAGACATCCCTTGCCAGGTTGATTCAAGCCTTGATTTGTCCAATAGACACTTTTGTCTGATGACATTTGCTTGACAGCTACCATTTGCTACTCAATTTGTTAAGATAGTGGTAATACAAACTACCTTCAGAACAGTATTACAATGAAAGTGAAAGTGAACAATGATTACAGGCCCTTAATCACTTGTAGATTAATGTCAGAAGGACAATGAAGGAGAAAAATCAAAGAAGGTTTCAAAAGCTTCTACATGACTTTGCCCAGTTGCACAACTGGACTTGAGTTTAACTGCTCTCCTAACACTTAGCTTTTAGAGTTCTTACTAAAATCTACATGCTCAAAATAAATGGCTATTCTCTGCATATCATATCTAGGAGAGTTTCATAACCAGTATGGCAACGCTCGGCACACTGACTAGGAAAAAAACATTTATATCTGAATTTTGATGTACAATGAGCATACTCTCCTCCTGAGGTTTACGCTGCATGCAGGTCTTTATAGAGCTCTCTGCTTAATTGCCCCTTCTTTTTCCAGAATGTAGATATGATGAAATTGTGCTGGAACTTTCTATATAGAAGTGTGGTAGTCAAAACAATTCAGACATAATAGACAGGTCAAATTTGATTTAAATTTACACCTTCAGCTTTTCTAGACAGTATCTAAACCCAGCCTAAAATCTTTTCTACTCAGCATATGACACCCTAAAGCGAAATTTTCAGAAATCATGGTTAGGCAAAGTAATTATTTCTGCAAATAAGTGGTTTTGGCACTGGGAAGTGAGGAATCCTGGCTTTCCCCCTTGCTCGTACTTCACTGGCCAAGAGAAGAACTGTCTCTCACATATGACAACTCGGAAACCCAGGCACATAGCAAGTTTTCTCACAGGGAAAATCAGTCACTTCAGTCAAGTGCTAATGCAAAAGTTGCTGCTGTCAAAATCACAAGAACATATGCATAATTTTATTCCCGCTTTCACATTCATCATTACCAAGAAGCCTGTGACTCCGAACATGATTTATTCAGTTTATTCCCCGATATGTTTGCTCACTTCATTGAGGGTGTCCTTACCTGTCTAGCTAGTCATGGTTTCCTTTCACTCATGCCTGGCAGCCACAGTCAACCCTGAATTTTCCTGTAGTCCCCACTTCTTCACTTAGCTCTTTATTAGGTCTCAATCCTCTTCAGACAACTCAGTCATCTAAACCCTTAGAGACTGAAGAGTGGTTTTCCTATGAGAAAGCGGTAACATGTTTTACTCAGGATCTCCTGAACAATTTTCCACATATAATCCTTTCTTCGATATGTAGAATATGTTCAGTTCCTCAGGGAACTCTGATGCTATCATCAACCACAGACCTGTTGCCCTTTCATTTGATGCAGGAGAAAATAGATTCTGAGTATCAGATCTTTTCTGGACATACCTGGCTGTTCTTCTCACATAAGAAGGACTTGGAGCTGAAGATCCTACCTTGGGCAAGATTTGAAATAGAGGTCGAATTGCGACTTAGTTGTGGCAAACTTGTTTATAAAAAGAAATCAGAAATAGGTAAATTTTCCTGGAGTACAAAAAAGCACCTGCAAGAGATTGTATTCTCTTCACATTCAGGCAGAAGTTTTGAGGATTACACTTGACATAAAATGCCTATATTCTGCCCCAGTTATACTTTAAATGCCTTTTGTGAACTAAGCCGTATTCTTTTAAAATTAATTATCTTTAATTACCAGGATCACTCTTCTGTCCTCTGAAAATTGTCACTTCATTTGCTTTGTTCTAATATTTGCTTACCTTCCCAGTTAAACATGGCTTTTCATAAAGAAATTCTCAGATGTATGGCAGGGTATTTCGAGCTAATTTTCTTAATACCCAATGGAGACATATAATCTGGACTGTTTGAGAAATGAGTATTAATTTTTTTATGCATATTCCCTCCTTTGATCTTAGTTATACTTTTACAAGGTCATTTCTAAGCATAACTTAATAAATTTTCAGATACTTCTGCTAATTTCACTTTCTATGTACTTCAGCGCTGGCAGCCGGAAGTCAATGCTCATCCAACATTTTTTTTAGACATTATCTTACATTTCACAAAGATTTCTCTGCCAGGCTTCCTTAAGTTTCATTTTGCATGCCAGAAAGCACTATTCCTTTGACATAAAGCTACCTCTCCAAATCCTGCCTTTGCACCGCTCCCTGAGTTACTCATTTGCACTAATATTCTACCTATGAGAACAGGCACATTAGAGTTCAGCATTTCCCAGAAAATCTCAATTGGTGTCATCCACTTCGCTTGTACCTTCTACTGTTCATTTCTTCTGTTTCTATCCATCTGTTTCCATATATTAAACTCTCAATTTTTGTGCCTAATCAGACTCCTGTCTCAGTTGTTACTTCTCTGAGCAAAGTGAATTTGCTCTGCAGCTTATAACACATGTGCCCCTTGCACTCTGCTCCCCTTGGCCATCGCCTCTCCTCTAAAAAAATATCATGAGGGCACTGAAGTCCCTGCAGACTAGGAAACAGACGGCTACTCCAAAGGACTTCTTGCTGAAAATGAAAACAATTTGTCCTGATAAGTTCTGCGTGCCTTTGTGCTTGCTTTTGAGCGAGTATTCTAAAGAGAGGAGAGGATCTCCAAGAATGTAACAATGACAAGCACATCCATAAAAGATAAATTAAATTATTTTAACACTTGAAAATTAAAAAAAAATCCAATATTTTAAGTAATACTTTTAATAATAACTTGGTGATGATATTCAGTATAATGGATTCTAAGATATATATTGAATAATAGCCTAAAAATCTAAGAAGCCTATCGGTGATAATGAGTTTAACTTTAATTGACATTCAGATCTTGTTTAAACATTGGCCTATTGAACTGTAAGAGTCTTTATATAATTGAGTTTAATGCTAAAATAGAAAAGATATTCTAATTTTAAATAGCTAAAAAAAATAAATTAAAGTGATAAGATCTGAAATCTCAGGGAATTTAGAACAAAGTAGGTTTTCTTAACTGTCTAAAAATGTTTTTGGAAGGCCTAGTCATCTTCTTCAGGGGCCTCATTACTTGTATTTGATTTTCACTATCATACTTTTTTTTTTTTTTTTTTTTTTTTACAGGAGTACTAGCTTTATTTTTTATCTCCTTTTCTGAAAGTAAGAATTTACCAGTAAGTAAGAATCATGTACCAGATTCATATGATTTCTCATTTATGTTACAGAGCAAGTAATGTGCTTCAGTGCTGCTAGGCACACGGAAAGTTTGAAGCACAACTTCCCACCCTTCTTTCCCCTAAGAGATGATAAACATGTAAAATCTTTTTTGCCCTAGGAAAGCTTGCCTTACAAACCCACATTTTTACTTAAAAATCACTCTAAGTTCATCGCTTAAAATTTTTTCAATTTTTTTTTTCATACAAACCCATTCACTGACCCACAAATATTTCAACCTAAAAAAACCACACTTATACTGCTAGATCCTATATATGATCTCTGCAAAGGTGTTTCACTTTTATACTATAAGATTAATCAAGAACAAAATGTTGTACAGACACTTGATTTATTTTGATCAGTATTACTTCTAAGAAGTTATTCATATTAATTTGAGTTGGGTTTAATTTCAAATCCATCTCATCCTTTGCTTTTTGTGTGTTCTATGGTGCAAAGTACAGAAAGTTCTTACAGCTGAAATTGCTCTGCCCTCTTTTATTCCACTCTTCCCCTCAGTATTAGAACACCTCAAAGTCCCATAAGTTATAGCAGTATTTTAAATGTAGAAGAAATGCACAACTGAACCTGGTCTTGCAATCCTCTTTTTTTTCTTTTTTTTCCCCCTCCACACACCTTTGTTTTTAACAACTGGGCAGCACATTTGTTCCCGTGTGGATAACACAGTTATTCTATTTAACAAAACCATTGCACACCAATTCATATCTTGATTCACACATTTCTCTTAAAACTGGAAAGGTTAAAGCAGAGATTAGCCTTTAGGTTTAATTTTTTTTCTTTTAAAATGGAAACCTTTCAGAAAAAGAAATGATATAACTCTCAGATCTGGCACGTTAGAGATTTATCACTGACTTGTACAAAATTAACTCCGTCACTTAGCTCTTCCACAACTCCCTTTTACCGGGAAAAGTTAATAAAAAAATGAGGTACAAAGCACTCAAAAACTCTCAAATAAAACAGGAAAATATTGTAAAGCATTATTGTAATTTCATACATGCAACACTCATCATTCAACAAGAAAACCCTCTTGACTTCACCAGTGCTGTGGGCTAGCTGTATTTGAAGGCATTCATTAAAAAAAACAAGAAAAATCCTTTTCCCTATCACAGACCAGCTTAATTTAAAGAATTAGAGCAGAGCCTTCAATCCTGAAATTTATTTGCCACAAACACACAGTCCTCTCTTCTAGACACCTCAGAGCCTAGGTTTTAAGAAGAAGATTTAGCACTGCCAACAACAAAGTTGCAAAACAAAATATTTTTAGCATAATTAAAGTAAGACATAATAAAATTTGCATATTTAATGTTAGGGACAAACATACGATTAACATGTTCATTTTCCAAACCAAGCATTCTTTTCTTCCTCAAGCCTAAAATCTGTGGCTAAAGAGAAAAATAAAAACATTCCTTTAAATAGCTGATAAACAGATAATTAGGAGCAAACTAGGCTTGAAATTAGATTATATACTTTTACAAAAGGCTGTATAGCTAAAGAACGATGAACTAATTGCAGGGGGAAAAAGGTAGGCTTTAATTTGCTGAAGCACAGGATGAGGCAAACTTTCAGAGGCTAAGCTTGAAATGAGAGCCTTTTGTAGTACAAAAACATGATGAGACAGCCTTTCACAGTATTTCAAGCTTTTCTATAACGTATTGTCATCGGAGCCAAAGAACCCATCATATATGGTAATTTTAACACAGTTTTCAATAAGAACCTCAAATAGATCAAAACAAACTTTTAAGTTGCCTTGTGCTTTGTAAACATATTTAAAAATTACTTTGTAGCATAAATAATAGCACTCTAAGCACATCAACAAGAAAGCCTTTTTACCTAACAACAGCAATGCTATTCACAGCGAGTAGTTTACAAGAGTTATGCTGGATAGAAACATTTATGTAAACAGCAAAATATTGGAATGATTTTGTACAGCACACTTGTACAAAAATATTGATTAAAGTTACAGCTGAATTTCTACCTCTTTGTCTTTAGTTCTCTCAATGCACTGAAAAAAAAAATGATTGAATTGTCTCAGCCTGGAGTACATGTGACTTGATAAACCTTATAAAATGCAAGCATTACACTGTGCAAATCTAATAATTACCTCCAATAAATAAACTAGGAGAAAATTCCCACAAACCTTCCTGATACTGTTATTCATTATCCTCACAGTAGACTACATTTAAAACCTGCACATCGCAGTTAAACCTATAGGGACATGTTGGCAGTGAAAAGCACCATTGAAAAGCTGGGCACTGAAAACAGATGAAGAACTCACTGCAGCAACCACATCTTCATGAAGGCCAAGCCGAGGATGACACCATGACACCAAGGGAGGCAGTGCCAAATAAGAAGTCATGTGCTCTACCCGACTAGAAAAGAATAATTCCCTTTCCATAGAACATTTCATTTTCATGCTGTCTAGTTCTTGTTAGGAAGCCTGTTCTCGCCGCTTTGACTTAGTCAACAGGATTAGTCTTCCAGAGATTAACCCCAAACTTCTCAGTAATTGCTATAGTATTTCAGAAGCTAGGCTGAAAGAAGTCAGCTTATTAAATATCAAAATTTGGAAGATGAAAATGGGAACTAATTTTTCCACTGGAAGATTTCAACTTAGGGGAAGAAAGCGAAGAAAGGACATCTGGTAGTCAGACTGAGAGCAACATGCACTGTAATTCATTCGAGGTGTGTTCAGAAGGGCGGAGTCCCTTGCTTTAATAAAGATTTTATGAAAGCTGGTATTTTTCTTCCATTAAGACCTTTTTAATTGCCATACACAAATCCCAATTTCATTACATCTAGTAAGTTGGCAGAATTTGCACCTTCAGATTTTCCAAAATGATGGATGTTGAAAGATACTGTGGTAACGATATGCAATATAATTTTTATCGTAGTTATATAGGGAAATTTTATCCATTTTATACCATATATGTCCCAAAACAATAATCCAAAAAGCATGCTAAACGGAGTTCCCTTAGAAGTATGATGCTAAGATTATTTTCTCTAAATCCCTAAGGCCATTAGCACAAACCCAACAAATGAGAGAGTACTGAACTGCAAAGATGCTAATGCTATGCCATGAATTCATTTTATAGATTTTTTTTTCTAATATTTTAAGTTTTAATAATGCCAAGATTAACTAAGTCATACTTCATTATATTACTTTGTTTATAGTATCTGACCTCTTTTCACTTTATGAAAGTACTCATCTCTTCCATAAACACTATTAGCATTGTTATTTTATAATTCCTTTTTTTTTGGTTTCTACATTTCAACAATGTGTGCATAATCTATCCAGACAATTTCCAGTTTTAATTTTGTTACTTTTGATGCTGGCAGCTAATGCTGGAAATTCCAAATGACATTTACAAATCAGTATCTACATTAACAGTAGAGGCAACCATACATGAAAGAAAAATCACACATCTTCCACATCACCCTTGCAGCGCTGTCACACAGACAGTAAATATTCCAAACTAACAAAAAAAAGTATTAAGTGAACACCATTTTCAAATTATAATGCACGCAAAAAAAATAACCCCCAGTAGCTGCTCAAAACTCCCCCATTATTGTGCTTTCCCAGCATAATTCTATTTTCAACATTCAGTTGGCACAAACGCTCCCCTTTGTAGGCTGCACTCCTAGTTGGGGGGATACCAACGGCCTAGCAGGATGCCTGCTGCACTCAGGGGCATTTTTTCAGCCTTTTCTAAGGTGGCCTGCGAGAAGGTTTTTCTCTCATCTCATCTCCCACCTCAG
This sequence comes from Tinamus guttatus, assembly GCF_059628265.1. NCBI lineage: Eukaryota > Metazoa > Chordata > Aves > Tinamiformes > Tinamidae > Tinamus > Tinamus guttatus. The sequence continues at coordinate 11,932,852 of NW_028288821.1, read as the reverse complement.
CCCCAAACGCCCTTTGCAGACGCTTGCACGGGCAGAGTGGTGCTGGGGCTGGCACCGCTCGCACGGAGAAGCCTATGAGCAACAGCAGAAAATGGCCACAATCTCCAGTGCAGGGCACTAAGTCCCCCTGAGGTTAAAAATCACACTACCATTCCCTACTAAACATTGTTTTTTCTATTCAACTTCTTTAGCCTGGGCTCATGCTATTAATTTCTGATTTCACCTTTGAAACAGTTAACTGCTCTTTTCTATATAAATAGCTCTCTATTAGCAAAATATAGATTTTTTTTGCTATCTCATCTATCCAGTAGATTTATTTTTGCTATTGTTTTCTCTATTTTAAGGTTATTCTAACCAGAAAAGCAAACATAAACATATCCTATCTTAAACAAACAACTGCATGTTTTTGTACATACCTTTACCCAAGAACCTGGTCGAATATGGATTTATCAGATAGGTACATTTTCTACCATAGCCCTAGTAATTAAAAATTGGACAGCCTTTAATTAGCTCGTTGAGGCTAAGTCAGTAAATACAAGCTCTCATACTGATTTTTTTCCTAGAAACACTGTATTAAGATTTTATTATCTGCCTCTTCACAGACTGAACCTTCCTGCTAAAAACAAATGATTTTATTCCTCCTGGAAATGTGAATCATGTCCTAAATCCCATACCATATAAATAATACCTCCTGGACATCGGGAGATCAAATATAAAAGGTCTAAGCCTTAATCCTCATCCCCACAGAATGTGAGCAACTTTAGAAAGCACACATACCATATATTTGAAAAAAAAATAATGTTTCTGTTGCAAAGAGGGCAATACGTAGCCATCATTGAATGCTATTGTTTCCACCTTACTTTTTTTAATTCCATTTTAAAAAAGGTTGTTTGTGGTAGCTGATAATGTTGTATTTTTAGCTGTGCAAATTATTCATAAGGATAAATTACTTTTAAGCTACCGAACAGACAGAATGAACTTTTACATAGCTCTTTACCTGTTACTTTGGCATATATCTGCGCACACAAAATCTTCATATTCCTTTTGAAATAAAATGTGCTTCATGTGTCTGGAGCAGCAGAGCGCTGAACTTTCAGGTAATTTTAGCAGCTTAAAAGCTTTATTAAAACCCCATTAAGAAAACTAACAACAATTCCTGACTAACACCATACTGCAAATGAGGAACATTACTGTTTAGAGATGGATTAATCATATGCAGGGTCTTTAGAAATGCTTAATGCAGGTTTTTTTTTTTTTTTTTTCGGCTTGAGAGTCATTTTGGCATGCTGCTGCTCTATCCCGTATCTCATTCTATAGCAAGGCAATGAATAATCCTTACCTAAAGAGCAATTACAGATCCCTCATTTCAGCTCCTTCATTTCACTTAATTAGAGAAAGTATGACGGGCAGAAAATATAGACAAACCCCAACTTTCATTAACAGTAAGGGAGAATTGTGTAACAAACTTATTTTCAACACTATATTCATTCGCAGCATTGTATATATATACTTGTAGATAATTAGTTTATGTATTTTTATAGATGCCACATACATATACATTTCTCCATAGGTGAAATGTATATGTATGTGGCATCTATAAAAACGCCACAACGCCAATTGAATGAACAAACATCAGTGCTGGAATTCAGGTGCTTCTGCCTTCCTAAAAGGAGGAACTGATGCAAACACCAGGGTTGCAGAGCTGTGGTCAGTGTGTGGGGCCTCCTGCTGACACACCCAGGGTTCCTCCTCCCAAACACAGACACTGGGAATGCTCCCGGACAAACTCCTAAAAATACTGGTGCTCTCCCAGGCTCTCCATTCAGCTGCACCCACCCTAAACCCTAATTCACATTCCCTTCTACCTTGCGAGTAAATCTGATTTTGCTTATCAAGTTTTGCTTGGCTAACATTACACTAGATACTTTTTCAGAGTATATACTGTGACATTTCAACTTAACAAATCGGATAAGGGCAGATGTTTAGCAAACCATTCCACAAATGTCTGAACCTTGCAACTTTTGCTGCTATAATTTAGCCAGTGCATTTTGTTACAATGCCTTTGAACACATGAATTCTAAACTGTGAAGTTATTTTTTTAAAAAATATTTCCTTGTTAAAGATCATTAACAGCATGTGATCCTATGTAGCAATTTAACATGACTGAGCATTTCCTTCGAAAATGGTTTGTTGAATAGACTAAAGAAAATCTAGTTATTAGCCAAGAAAAATCTTTTTCTTTTCCCAGATCTTTCAAAGAGCTTTAAAAATTTCAGACAAAATCTGCAGTGCTACTCTTGCATTTTAACTTCTCGTACCATAGAACTTCAAAGTGTGAGAAGATAAATTTTCAAAAGGTGTTTCTTTGGGTAATCTCTTACAGTACACTCTAGGTGGTAATTCAGAGTGTCTAGACCAAAAATTAAAAATTATCTCTAAGACTCCAGCAAAAACTATCTGTATAGGCTTGCTTGTACTTCAAAAATATTTTTAAAGGTAGAAATTCATGTGTGTTAATATCGTGTCATCTTTAACTCTTCTACATCTTTAACAGTTGAAGAACTGCCGTCTACTCCCCACCACCTTCTTCTCCTTTTAAGAAAATCACAAAAAGGGCTCTATATTGACAAATCAAATTCTGTTGATGGCCAAAAGACTGATAAAATATGAAATCATTAATCATGCTTACAACTCAAAGAAGCTCTCAGATGACCTCAAGATAAATTCTTGTAATGGAGTAAATTAAGAATCTTTTATTTGTTTCTGCTTCTCTTCATTATCACTACATTTTAATATGTAAAAGTGAAATGATCTCTGCATGCTCTGTAGACATCCTTTTCCAGCTGAATTTGTTGTCTGTTTAAAATGTGTATGTCACTGCCAACTTTTACACATATATTTCTCTTATATCTTAATTTCCCATTTCTCTTTTTAACCTCTGATTTGACTTTTCTTTACTAGCCATTAGATTTCTAATTTTTTTTCTCCATAATTTAAATGTTTTAAATGCAAGTATCTGATACAATTACAATATTATTTAATGAATTAAGGAACTTAATTAAGCAATTCAGTTAATAGTCCATTTTTTACAGAGTTGGCAAACACATAGATCAGTATATATTTTTCTTTACCTTCTTTTCCCACTTTGGGTCCTTTCTTGTTCCACTCTCTTCAGTCAAACTAAGAATTTGCCAGGACAGGAATTTCTCAAATTCTAAGTAGACAGGAAAGTGTAAAGGGAATCTGGTCAAATCATCAGTAAATGAAACTGAGACACAGACTTTTGCCATAAACTTTCATCTTAGCTCAGCAAAAAAACAAGACTCAAGGATCCACATTTGTTTTTACCATTACAATGAAATGAAAATGCTGCTTGACGAATGAGTTGATGGGTAAATAGGAAGCTTCTTGACACAGACAATTCAGTATAAACAATTCAAGACACCAAAGCTAACAAGAATAAGACCCAGCAAAAATAATTTCCAATTTTGATGAAAATTGTTTTGTTAAAAATATTCTGTTAAGAAAATTCCTCACCCTAATTCAGTAGCAGATAATTATGAATTACCATTATTCGTATTTAAATATTAATATATTAATTGTAGAACACCATTTATCTTAAAATGTGAATACAGAAAATAACACATCATGAAATCTTTTTTCTATTTTCTTAGAAAAAAACATCAGATTCTTTGAAACACTATCTTAACACCTGCATGTAAATCATACCATATTTCACTCTAATTAAGACAAACAAACCACTGTTCTTCCCTATCTCTAGACAAGTATCTCAGAAGGAAAGTTTTATCCACAATAGTTTGGTTGGTGGATGGTGCAGATAAACTCTATACCTGATCTTTTCTTTCAAAAATAATTTCATAGGCTTACATCTAAAATATGAATTCTTAAATAGCAGCAAGATGAAGGATCTTCAGCTACAAGGGTATATTATTTCCCTTGGACCATAAGATAGACTTTTATTGGCTACATCTTTATTATAATGTAGCCAATAGTCTAAATTTCTTTCACCTGGTGCCATTAAAATTGATTCCTTGGCCATTATCTTAAACCATAGATACAGTTAACCAATGGATCAAATCCAAACACTTGACATCAAAGTTAGACATCAAAGCAAGTCAGCACCAGAAAACAAGAAACATCAAAGTAGATTAAATATCAGAACAGGTGATTATCATCTTAGACGAAACCCAGCTGTGGGCTAATAGAAAACAGGGCTATGCATGGAGAATTCCAATGGGACAACTGAAGCAGATAAAACCTACAGATTATCAGCAATTACTTTCAAAGGATATATTCAAAACACGGCTTGAAGACACATATTACAAGTCAAGGTGGTAAGTGAAAAATGTCGGCCAATCATCAGTTATAAAATCTTCTTATTTTTATAAAATTTAATAAAAGAAAAAAAAACTGTAGGAGAGCCTTGCAGTTTATTGCAACCTATTTTATTGGTTTTAATATCCCAGATCTCTACCAATATTACAAATCAATCAACTGCGCTGCAGGGAAAAAAAAAACAAGTAATGATAACATATTTGCTAACTATAAGAGCTGATTTTGGTGGAAATTCTGAATACTGATCTCATCTGAGAACATAACTACTGTTAAGCAGTTTGAACTGCAAACACGAAACAAACTTAGCAGTACATCTTCTGATTGGTGGTCCTGATTTTATTGCATTTTATAAAAATTAAATTTGAAATTTCTATTAAAATAGCAAAGATTTGTCAAACTCAGAGATAATTACTTCAGCTCAACTTGTTTGTTTTTCATCCTCTTTTTATGCAGAAAAATATGAATGCCTCTGACTTTTTACAAGCACATCACTAAATATGTATGGTAATATTTTAAAAAATCAGCATTTTTTAATACTGCCTGGTAGATGAGATATTGTTTTCCATTTCCTAAGATCTTGTTTAGTCTTATGATGAGCAAGTAAACAGCTGGCATGTTTCAAACAAAGTCATGGTTGATGAAGTTTCTATGTAATGTCACAATATAAAATTATGCATCAAGTTCACAGCAACAGCGACAATCTTCTCAGAAACGTAAGAGCTATGTGAGAGATGTAGCCCATAATGTTTTGTTTTCCCATGATGCGCTACCACATTTGGATTTCAGATCAGTGCTAAATAGTTGCCACTTCTCTTAATCTGCCTATCCAGAACATACTGAATACATCCTATCCCATACAGTAAGGATTTCCTCCTCAGAGCAATACCAGACAACTGGAAGAGATAAAGTTTTTTAAAAAAAGTTTAAGTAGTAATTGAAAGGACCAGCTCAACTAGATATAGAAGAAAGCAACAATGTGTATTGCACATTTTTTGTAACAGATATAAAAACATATTTACGCTTAATATTACATTTACAATCTAAAACAAAACTACATCATGGCTTTAGTGATGGTTTTGTGCATTCTTAGCTAAGGGAGATCCTCTCCACTTGCCTTGTTAAGCAGCAATAAAACTAAGCCCTGATTTTGCTGCCAAGTTCAAAGTCAATAAGCCCTTCTCTTCATATACTATTACACAAAAAAATTAAGGCAGCGGCTTTTACAGGCAGCTCAGTAAAACACACGACTCCACTGCTTTCTAGATCTTACTTGCTCTCCCAGGAACAGCACAATTTGCAATGCAGACTTCTAAAATCTCTACTTGGGATCTCAATTTCAAGAGCTGTCTATTTACTTCAATCTTATTCTAGCCAGTTACTTACGCATGCCAGGATTCTCCCCTATATTCCATTATTTTCCAGTTTACTTAAAGCCTTTTCATAAGATTTTGTCAAAATCATTTTGGAAATAGTGGTAAATTATAGGAAACAGACCATCACCTTTACCCTCATGCTTGCTGACATCTTCCAAGCAGAAATTCCCTTCATAACAGCCACGTTGACTCTTCACAATTAAATTGTACTCATGCAGGTTTTCACTAATTCCATCCTCTATAATATTCTCTGAAGATCTGCTCACACACTGGTAGCTGTCTAGACTCTTCCTCTGCTTCTTTGCAATGCTTCTGTAAGGGTTGATTTCAAACATTTAATAGATTAATGTCCAAGCAAATGTTCGGACCCTAATATGTAGGTTTTAGGCTTTTATCACTTATCTTCTTTCATTCACCAATGCATAGAATTTATTTTGCATAGCAGCAACATTTACTATCTCATAGGCTAATATATCAAAAGAAGAAGCATTACTTAAGTCCCAAGGTAAATTTCTGAGACTAAATTGATAGATGCACAGTTAGACATATTCTCAAAATATTGTGCTAAGCCACATGAATTTAAGAAACTATTGTATTAAGTTACAATTTGTCTCCATTGCTGCTCATAAGCTGACAAAACCTGAAAAACAAAACTATGTGAACTATGCAGTAAGAAATGCCTATGATTTTGATCTTATACCATACAGACAGTTTTGAGGGGTTTTCAGAAAGACTTCTAATAGAGAAATTTTGACTAGATTTTTTTTTCTCCTCCCAATTCACAATTTATAGCACTTCAGTTTCTAATCACATAGAGAATACTTCATTGTACTTTGAAAAGGTATGAATATCAACTTTTGTTTCCAAAAAATCAAGTGCAGTACTCTTCCTCTACCTACGTATTTGATTCTTCCTCTGTCTCCATCACAAAAGCATTACTGAAGGGAGACTCTTCACTACTATTCATATTTGGCTGTCTAATTATCTCATTAAAGGGTTACTTACTTTTACATAGCACAGAATAAATTTTCAAGTCCACTTCAGTCAAAAAATGAACAGGTTCTACAGGAAAATACATCAGAGTTTCTGCTCTTTAGCTCTCCAGCCCTAAGAGGTAGTGAATTTTGAAGCTTCATCTCTCCAGAAGGAAAATTATATAGTAGGGTGGCATTGGTAGGCTTGGCCTACAGTTCATCATATAATAGTTTTTTTTTGTTTGTTTGTTTGTCTTTTTTTTGAGTACAATATTCCCATAAAGTACAGGAGTCACAGGAGTCTAACGATCTGCTTTGGTTTTGCACTGCAATTTTTTATAACTGAAAAAACATTTAATTTCAAGTTAACTACCTAACACTAGTGCAACCTTTACACAATGTTTCATTTACACAATGTGATCATTACCTAGTGAACAATGTTCACTAGACCTATCTTTAAAAATAAATGAAAAAAGCTTCATAATTGCACCAACATGATATAAAAATAACATATATTTCATGTGTATATGATACCATTACCGTATAGCATAAATATAAGCAAATCCTCCACATTAAATTAACTCAACTGAAAAAGAAAACAACTAAAACTGAAGTTAAAAATATCTCATGATTATTGGCTTAAAAAATGTCAGCAAAGCAGGTTCTGACCCAGAAGGCTGGCAGCATGCATATGTATAAACTATGGTCAGTACTTCATGTAGTCATGTTGCAGAATGGGAGCTGATGGCTCACACGCACCTTGTCTTCCATGTAATGTGCTATTTATAAATTAATTCAAACCTTCAATAAAATTAACTTATCATAAAGGAGAAGTAAGTTTTAGTTTCTATATTTTGGACATTCAACCATGAATTTCATTTGGGGAAATGAAATTTTTCCATCATCATCATATATTTGATTGTAATACTGTTTTTATCCAAGAACTTGGAAAAAAAAAGTGAGACAACACCTCTACATTCGCAGCTTTTACAGGTATGCAATAAATCTTCAAATGCCTTTCAACTACTGTAATAAATAGGAATAGAATACTTTTTTTTTTCTCCAAACCAACTAAAGTTATGATTATTTACATAATCAAGTAAAGTTACCAAGAATCCTTCAATAATTAATTGCCAGGAAATATGTTGAAAGGGGTTAATAATTATGAAATATTTATTTTCTTGATTCTAAGGCACCACTTGGAGTTATTTGTTCTTAAAATAGAAAAGTCTGCTAAGCAGAACTAGGGCACTGAAGGAAGATGACCTGTGCTATATTCTTGGAATGCGAGGGACTATTTAACAGCAAGTTGTTTCAGAAGCAAACCAGCCAGAAAAAACTCTGAGTGGAAAGATTGAACAGTTAAAATACCCAGTAAAAATAAAGCTTTCCAGAATGTGAGCAAGAGTAAAGAAATTTTAAAACCTCCTGCTCTACAAACTACCAGTACCAGCAAAAAGATAAGTTTTGACATTATTTAGTTCTAAGGCGTATGAAGTTTCAATGGTTATATATGTGGAATGAACATAGCAAACAAATCGTGATTAACGACCATAAAACTGAAGATGCTAATTAAAAAATCCCAAGGCTTGAATGAATTACCAAGTAAAGTCAATAGGGTCATTTACAAGGAGACTGTAAATAGTTCATGTTACTCATGTAGCCAGACACTTGCAAGACATTTGTTAGCAATTAATCCAAGAAGTCAACTATGACTTCTTCAAACCGCTTCAAAAGAGAGCGGCAACAGACATCAGTGTGAGATTAGTTGCTACCTATGCTGGTTTTGAATGATTTCTGGTTCATTTTCAGCATGGGTCACGTTATGTTGCCACCTCTACCTGACCCTCCTGACGTCCTACTAACTCTCCCAAGTCCAAGTCTGCTTTCACGGAGAGCAGCTTAAGAGCAAGTGCTGCTGACACCTCAGTGAGGATGAACCTGCCAGACTTCAGAGCAAGGTGTTTTAAAAGACTCCAGAAGGCAGGTCAGTGAAGCTCTGTCTACAAGGATCAGTTCTTCAGAGGGCCACATTATACAAGGCTGAAATTATTGCAAAATCACATGCTGAACTGAAATAGATCTTTTAACAGATCTCCCCATACATTTTTTCCCCTCAAAATAAGTGCATTATAAAAGCTTCTGCAACTTTTCCCAAGTTAAAATCAAACTAAGACCACAGATTAAGATCAGAAACCTGCTGTCATCCCTCCTCCAAGCCACAGCTGTTGTAAGTGTAATAGTGCACTTACCAGGCAGCCTAGGGAGCAAAGAGGTACATTGCTCAATGAAAAGGTGTCATTCTTGTGTGGAGAGACCCAAGTAGCAAAATAATGCCCATTTTAATAAGTGGTATAAGAAATAAAATACACTGCTACCACACTGGAAAAGTAGTTACAAGGCATGGTGATAATTTAGTATATTCAAATGTGTATTTCCATGCTGTGTTTCCTTCTCCTTTTTGAATTTTACTTTTTGCTTGTCTAGCTATCTTGATATAATTGCTCTTGCTTTTCTCACCTTTTACTTACTTAACCTTTACCTTCCTGAACGTGAACCTTAATAAACATGAAATCAATGCAAAGTAAACCCAGCAGCAATTAAGTTAAGAAATCTGTTATCTGTTACTTCTCTTAGTGTTGCTCAATTCAGCCACTTAGTCCTCCGTTGTAGTTTCCCTGCTTTTAGAAGTCCTTAAAATCACAAATAAAGGCTCAGAAAAGAAATATACAAGATACAAAACAGAAATCTGACTACCTCAGGGAATATACTTTTTCTTTTCTTTTGAAAAATATCATTTATCCTATACAGAACCATTTAAATAGATTTTTCTCAGTAGAATTTTTTCTTTGCCTTTCTTGAGAATGAAAGCCATGCACTCTATTTGCAAAGCTGTCATGTAAAGTTTCGATAAAGGCAAAGGAAACTCTGGTGTTTAAGAAGCTGTTTCAGAAAGGAAGTATAGGGCACAGACTGGGAATTACTAAATGTCTCCTGTTTGGGTGACAAGCTTTTCATGACAACCTTCCCGGGAGGACTACTTAGGGATTCAAAGAGAATTTGCAGAGTCTCTCCAACAAAATGCTGCTGAGTAGAAGAATATAAAATAAACAAACAAACAAGTGCTTCCGCTCAAGGTATATAATAATCCTCAGGATTTTTATATGAATGGGTGAAGCTTCTAATACAGTGGTTTGATTTTACTAGTTTGGCCACATTAGCATTTTAAAGTATAGCACATATTAATAGAGCACTACATTTGGTTTTACATTTTGGCTTAATCTAATGGAATTGGGAACCACCAAGATAACGTGTTCTTGGTGGAATCTAGGAGGGATCCTTCCTTCTAGAAGTTCCTCCCATAATGATGTATTTTGGGATTATCTATGGAGCTGCGGGTTCTGGCACTGGGACAGAAGATGAAATTGCATTTTAGCATCAATGATTGACCATGAAATAGCAGTGACTAGTTAAGCCTGGGGGTAAGCCTGACCAGATGGTGGGTACGGCCTCTGAAGCATTCAGGACAAAGTCATCAAATAATAATTAAAAAAAAGCCCATTTTTTATGAAGAGAGAGGCAGAGAGGAGAAGCACCCTCCTCTCTGTCAGGGAAGGAGTATTCGCTGAATCTTTTGGGCTTATTTGCATCTTATGATGTAAAATATTCAGAATCATTTTAAATAAAGAATTCAGAAATTAAAATTCAGAATATAAAAATCTTTCTTCAGCAGAAGTAAACGGTGGGTGACTATTTAAATTTGGCAAATAAAGCTGAGTGCCTAACCATCAACTCCTTTCAAAAGTATGTGCTTTTGCATTAAAATAGTCAACCAGGGATCAGTTTGCATGCCTTGAAGAAATGCCTTAAATCACTAGTCTGAGATGCGAATAAATCATTTTTCTGTCAACTTTTAGACCTCCAACACATCCAAAACAGAGGCAGTGTGGGGTTTGGAAGGCTTCCCAGAAGGTTTCTGAAATTAACTGTCAAAGCACTTAAATGCAGGGAAATTTGAACTAAGAAGAACCGGGATTGTGAGGAACCCACAGGAGAGGCCGCTTGAACTCTGCGTATTTACACAGGATCAAATTGCTGGACTGTACTATAAGATAAGAATGTAAGATCTACATTTAGTAGGAAAGGAGTTAAAATCTTATAAATAGAAAAGAAATATATACACACCTACCCTGTAGGTAGGCACAGACACGCCATGAAGAAAACTGATCTTCATTGTCCCGTGAGTTTATTCCACATGTGTTAGCATACAGGACGTGAAAGACTGGAAGGGATGATTATGGTATTTCCAAGATTTTATATTAGAACTGTTAAAAAATGGTGTGCCTTGAAGAAAAAAGTGAGAAACTGTTTATCAGCAAGTACCGTTATTTACACGATCACACTGTCTGAAGTGAAGCCAAGCCACTGTCTTCAAGAAATATCACTTTATCACTCAGTTCACTTCATCACTCAGTTCACTTCATCACTCAGTAACTAATTAAACTTTTCTAACCTTTTTGGTGCTTCTAGTCCTGCTTGTTAAGAAACATAATGCTAGACGTACGTTAAGACGTTTTATACATATTTTTAATATATTTTCATATATTTTTGTCTCAACTAAACAGCATGGATAAGGTTTACTGTATGTTTACTGCAGCTTGAAATTAATTTTAATATACACTGCATTGAATTTTGAAAATCATAGTTTGCTCACAGAACACTTACAAAGCTGTGGGTTTTTTTTTAAAAAAATCTGTATCTAAAGCTTTTTGGTTTTATTTTTAATTTTTCATGAATTGATTCCTTTAAACTATTACATTTTCTTATAAATAGAAGCTACTAAGAATTGTAACATGTGTAATCAAGCTTGTAACAAAAAAAGACTTTGTTAATATTAACACAGTAATTCCTGTTTTTCTGAGGTTTTGGCATCTCATAATGAACAACATGGATTGAGATGATCACAGTGCATACAAGACCATAAAATGGAACAGATTATTGGGTCTCTGATTCCTAATATTTGTTCTCAGTTCTTGTTTTCCTCTGGTAGCCTTCCTTATGAAAATACACCATTCCTAATATCAGAGTTAATCAATGTCTGCTCACCATTTTTATTTTTTTGTATCTGCCATCTTTATGTTAAGCTTGAGGATAGAGAAAACTGAAATATCACAGATATTTTTGTATAAAGATCTGCCGAGTCCTTAATATAATAGTGTCCATCTTCCTTGCTTTAATTTTCTGTGAAATTCTGATTAGCCTACTAAAAATCTTCAGGAAATAGTAGAATGCAATTTTCAAGGTTTACTGGGCCCCTGCGAGACAAAGATATTTGTGAAAGAATTAAGAAGAATCATCTACACAGTTTTCACTCAAAACAAACAAACCTTTCCCCAACTTCTAAACTCCAGCCAAAAAAAAAAAGGTATTTAGTAAAACCACAGCCATCACAGAAGACAAGCTGGAAGCTGTGGAAGCTGGAAACTGGTTAGAATGTAATGACTTTTGATGTCAAAGTAACTGTCAAAGCAACCTGTGAGCTGATGTTGTACGATATACATTTATTGATATACATTTATCTTTGACAGATGCAATCTCTAGGTCTTACTACCATCTTAGAGTTCCTTAAAGTTCTTAGAAAAAAAAACATCAGAAAGGAAAGCTTTTATGAAGGGTCTAAATCCATTTGGGGAGTTTCTTGACTCTCAATCTGCTAGGATCAAAGTTTCTTTCATTCATTTTCGATTTGCAGTCAGCTACAATGCTCAGACGAAAAGATGACACACCATTGAATCAATATGACCTTTCATGAACATAACTAAAATCCTGTCATTTAAGTATATTAAATCAGGAGATAACTTAAGATTATCAGATTTGAAAATAAAAGAAAACTATTCTAGAACATCTAAAACCTACAGGCCACAAGGGGGTTAATTTCATCTTATTTGTAACTCAATCAGTACTGTATTTATCTACATTCTTTTCAGGTTTTCTTTTTTTGTCCTCCCCACACCACCCCAAAACATCTGTAGCCCTGGCAGGACTGCAGAAAACTCGAATACCCAGGACTGTGTGGAGACCTGCTGGTGTGCAAATCACTCAGAAGTGAAAATAACCATCTCCAGCTTTCCAACTCCCAAACCGAGACAGAGCTTTGTTAATGATCCATCTTCTCTTTATCCATTTTGACATGGCATTACGTTCTTATGACCCTCATTCAAAATAGCTTTATTACATAGTATGCTCTTTAGTTCATCTGAAGACAACAGTTATTTAAAAACATGAATTAAGAGCTACAAATATGAAATGAAGTATTATTGCCATTTTTTCTATTATTAAGATTAAATGAAGTTAAATCGGATGACAAGTTTTATACGATATGACATAAATTAAAGGAAACCTTTACTGGGAAATGGAAATGAAGCCCTAATGCTTCCTGATGCAAATAACTACATTCATTATTTTTTATTGGAAATATTAGCAAATGGGAAGCTATGTGTTTGAAAGCCTCTATAAAGATTTAGTCATTAAACTTATCTTTATGCTGTATTCTGTATGTTTCTGCATGATCCAATATGCACATCTGCACATCATCTTTTTACTAGAGCCTCTATATAACTATAATCATATTACAAGAATATAAGGAATAATAGCAGTATCTTTGCAGCACGAAGGCTTATTTGTAAAGCCTGCACTGCACAGAGGCAACAACACAAGATATTTGATCCATGCTAGATGTATCTGCTTGCTTGCATAAAAGTAGGAAAATTAAAATGATGATAAGTACTAGAAGGAACCAAAACAACCAACAGCCACCAGGTGACACTCAGCTGGCAGACCCAAAATAGATCGACACACGGAACTTTAGCACCTGTCAAGACCTCTCTAAAAAGAGGCAGTGTAATCCTATGGTCCAGATTGGTCTTGATCCACAGAAAAGTGTATATAAACACCAGGGATATGCAGTGAAGCTTGGGGAAGAGAACACTCCTTTAGCTGTGGCTTCCCAAGCTGAAGGGTTCTTGAGAGCTCAGAGACTAAGAATGACCCAACTGGAGGCAACAGAGCCAATGCTGAAGCATCACAGGAGTGGGATTATACATCTAAAGCTTGACTAGCATATTTGATCAGTGCTTGATTCTTAACTGTTAACAGATAGATTGCCTAGAAGTTGACCACAAATAAATATGAAGCTCTGAGATTTGCCTGGTGTCTCAGGCTCTCAGAATGTGTCCATCACAGTGGTTCACAATTCTTAAAGGAAGATACGACAATCTCCAATGGTTTCTTCTGTAAGAGGTTCTGCTGATCAAGTTTAATAGTATTTATAGATATCTAATGTATACCACTTTGGCACATGTAAATTCTCTTAACTGTAAGAAGCTCTACCTTGTTCATGAATACTGTAAGGTTTTAGAGATACACAACTGCAGGATATGAACCTACCATTCAGACCACTAAAGAAAAAAGGTCCATTTGAAGTTTGATAATATTAAAGATTTAAACTCTCGAAGTAGGTATTTAACATTTATTCTACTGTTGCATCCACAGTAGCTACAATATACTCTACAGAGCAACAACTCCTTCCAAACGATTACTTCCATTTGTAATCTAATGCAGCGACTGCAGCCTAGCCCAGGTAAAGATTATGACATTAGATGACATGCAGATGCACAGTCTATATATGCCGTATTTTGAAAAAAAAAACTAAAGAAGATAATTTGCCTTCAATATATTCTAAAACAATATTTCTATCATACCTATTAAAAAAAAACCCATGCAACTTTCTAAATACCTCTGAGAACATTACAACTTTTAACTAGACTCTACAACAACTGTCCACGTCTTAAGACAGTTTTTCTCTTACCACTAATTATTAAAATTTAATCAAATAAGCTGAAGACGGAGAGCAAGCATCCCTTCAAACCATTCTCCTCGTCAAGTGCAGGTAAATGTTAGAGCAGCTTAGGCACTGTTGGCATGTTCATGCCTCTCCCGAGGCCCACAGTAAAGCAATGTTCCTGCAATTGTTTCACTGACGAGAATACATTTCTCTCTCTATCTTTGCCATCTGCTACATTACTCCTAAGCAAAATAAGCAATAGAAGAGATCTGTCAAAAGTTAGATACCTCAATTTTTGAATGAGTTTGAATTTACATGTGTAAAAGGACATCAGTAATTTTCTCACATTTACCTAATCTTCCCTGATGGATTCAGGCCATGCTTTTCATTTACTCCAGATGCGATAACCAAACTGTCAGCTATGTTTCAGCTTTTCCTTTAATCTTTCCCTGGAGCCAATAATAAAAGATTAGTAATTGACAGTGGTTGCTAGGCTAAGGGTAATGCTTATTTTAAACTTGGGAAGCAAGAGCTGTATTCTTTGAAGGGATAATTTGTGGGAGGCCAGAAAATTGGATTACTTTGTTATCTGTTGTGTAAATGACAAAGATATTCAGTGTCCTTAAAATGTCAAGGCAACTTTAATTAAAAATTTACTACCTAATTTGGAGGTAGAGGAACAGAAGGAAAGGAAGGGAATGAAGTAATGTTTACAGATAATTTAGAAATTTCACAAGAAAATAATGTCAATAAAAGTTATAAAAAGATAAAGAGGATACCACTGTTCTGATGCATATATAGTCCAAGACTGTATCTGAAGAGGATATAAGTATTAATTCTAATGAGAAACTAAGTCTGTGCAATTCATGAATATTGAATCATCAACTATACATTAATGACCTTACTACCTAAACTGCAAGGGCCCAGAATTGAGAAATAAGATAAGAAAGGGCTCAAGAAAACAAATCTCATTTACAAAAAAGAGATTTCATAGAAAGAAATTCACCAGACACATTTACACTTCAGTAAAACTGTCGGCAAAGAGATGAATCTCACCTGAACTGTGAAGTCACTTAACTACACACCATATTCCCACACCAAGGAACAGAACTCTCCCTAGATTTATATATGCAGAACACTTTTTTGTTTTCCTTATATACTGAGGCAAATTGCATGAAGAACATTAATATTTTGGGGCAGATTATGTTCTCAGCAGCACAGCTGTACTTGATTCAGCTACTGCACGTAGACATGCATTAACTATTAAAAATTAGATATAGTCACCAGTTCACCATTTGAATTGATGTACTGGTGCAAAACGTCACTGGTGCTACTGTTAGAAAAACTGTGGCTCAAGACATTGTAAACAAAAAAAGCAATGGGGATTTGCCTTCAGTAAAATACAGAGATTAACTACAGTCTCCAAATATTTGGAAGTATAAAATAGATGACAATTCTAAGTGAATTATTTATTGTTATATATTTAATTTTTTTTTCCTGTTTGTTAATTTGGTTTCTTTCAGTTATGCAGATCTTCCTTATAATTTAGCACAAGCTACCCACATGGATGATGGTTACCCCTATTGACAGCAGGGACAGAAGTAAGGATTTAATCTTCATTTATACCACAGATGGATGCAGCATCAGTCCATGTAGAATAGAGACAAGACCGTGTCTTGGCATCTGGGAACATACCAGTAACCTAAGCACTTTCCCTTATCACCATATTTGAGTGAATATGGATCTGTATATAATTCATCTCCTTCTAACAGCAGTGTCTACTGACTTACCTTGGCAATACACAGGTGTAATACAACTAAGGCAATAAATAGCAGAAAATATTTAAAGAAAATAGAATACAATCCTATTTTGCGGGGGAATGTAATAATATAGATGACAAGAGGCATGGTAAGATCAAAATGAACAAGAAAACTTGAAAACTAAAAAGATAAATAAAGTCTCAGTTCCACTTCCACTTAACTCACAAATATAGAAGCTTTCATGTAAATGTCTTGCAGTGGTATTGAATTTATTCAGGATCAAGGAACTGCATCTAAATCATCTCAGCTTTGCGTAAGTCTTTTTGTTGATGTAAGGAGACTTAGAGAGTTTACAATCTAGTACCAAACACATTTTTCTTAAGAAAAATTACACTGCCATTGACTTAGCGTATATGCTATACTATTGACTAAAAGCCAAGTACAATAGGGAGAATATTGAGAATGTTACAGGAGGGGGGAAAAAAAAAACAACATTTTAGTTAATTTTTGTCAAGTTTCACAGTCTGTTTTGATTTCATTTTCTCAAGAACTGTAAACTCAGCTCAAGCACTTACATCACTGAACAACAAGAAGTGGTACCATTTGAAATGAAATGATCGGTCTCAATTTGGAATAAGTGGAAACATGTATTTGAAGCAGATGGACGAGTGCATTCTATAGTCATTTTTCTCAATACCTATTAATAGACATAGCTGTGGTTTCATTAAAATGAGAAATGGAGTCTAATAATTTAGGAGGAAGAAAAGATGGAAATATATCCATCCATTTGGCATATATCTTTATTCACAGATTCATTTTCGAAAACATATTTGGCATGTGCAATTTTAAAAGCTGCCTTAATTGTTTATTTATTTATTTATTTGGAATAGCAGTATCTGCTCAGAAAAAAATGGATACAAAACTGAATGGTATTTTCCTAAAAATATTTCACTTATGTGATTAGGCTCAGATTTTTTGGAAAACCTATATCCCCAGATCTCTAACAGTATCACGTTCAATCAGCATTAAGACAAGAATTCAAGACCACACACAGACCAATAAACTAGATTCTGCTAAAAGCCTGAATTAAATAACTATCTGCTTTATTATTTGTGGAGAATCTAAAGATTATATTATTCAATATTGATGTAAATTTTCCCAAGATAGGTAAATGAAGCAATAAAATGTCTTTGATGGTTATACTTTAGCAGCTAATTTGATTATTTGACCCCTGAAAGACTGAATGAAGTAGCTTGGCAGGATGATTTATACGATAGGTTTTTAAGGAGAGAGAACAAAATACAGAAACACTTTCACAGTGACCAAACTCTGTAGATTGACAGATCATATCTGTAATCAGTATGACACAACATAAGAATATAGAGCTAAAATACATGTAACCCAATATATTAATCTTTAGGTTGAAAGGAAAAAAAAAGTTGCTGTGATTTTTCAAATATAGTTTTGATTTTAGTTTTTTGGTACTATAGAAATGAAGAAATGTCAAAAAGGAAAAAAAAAAAAAAACAAAAACAACAAACAAACAAACAAAAACTTTAGCAGTGTAATTCATACTTACTTAATTACACTTCCAAAATTGTTTGGATTTCTTTCCCGAGTTCCTCTTTATCTAGAAAACATGCTATCAGTTGAAGACTATCCAATCGATGAATCCAATTGATCTTCCTCAAAAACATCTTATATTTTGTCATCATGAAAAAGGTTAACAGAGCTTGGTTTGCAATGAGATATGAAAGAATATGATATGAAAAAAGATATGAAATTGGCGTATTAATATAAGAAACTTAACAGGAAGTAATTTTGACAGAAATTTGAGTGATTCAGGTTTTGCATAATAGTAACAATCCTGCAAAACTAGATTTTATTGGCCCTCCATTGAATCATTCTCAAGATATTTTATATAACTTAAACAACCAATTTGGTTCTGTAAAATATGTTTCTACATGTGCTAACATATCTGTAAACATAGGTATAAGGGAAAAGTAGAAGCATAGAGAGTTGTGTGGTTTTCAGCTGCTACAAACAAGGAAGATGAGCACATCTGTGTGCATCTGTATCACACCTCATGTTACAGCTAAGCAGTACTGGTTGTCATGAAGTTAGAATGAGAGTGGCATTAAGCACTGCCCCGGCTGATGAAATTTATCTGACTGAAATACAGTTAAAATATTCCTTCAGTAGAACGGGATTGTGTCCAAACAACCATAGCACTGTGTAGTATTATAACTATGCTACTATAATGTACTATTATGGGGTATAATTGGGGTATAATTTTTAAACAAAGAAAGATGAGTTTGAAAAATGTCAGTAGCTTTATACGAAACACTCAGTATTGAAAATGGCATTCTTGTCCTGCTCCTCTTCCCTGCCAAGGCTCAATATCGCGAAAGCTTGAAGAGCTGTTTTGACTTCCTTGCTAGCTCAAGGTTAGGTCTTCAGGCTTCTAAGCAATGAATAAAACGCTAAATTATAAGGAATGGTTGGTTTGAATCGGTTGCAAATATCAAACAAAGAACATTATTTTTAAGGACTGAGATCAGAGACATTCACTCATTTAAGAGACTGTGTATAACATACCACATTAGGACAGAAAGCACAGATTTTCATACCATATCAGAAATGTTTTTTGCTGTATGCCAAAACGTGTTACTGCAAAGTAATTTATTCAGTTCCTTGCACATACAAATTCCCTGCTATAGTAAGGCACAAGATGAGTACATTTAATTTGTATTTCAACAGCTTCCAGCAGTATTTACACATACCGAACTAGTATTCAAAACAGATTAAGTTTGGTATTCATCCTAATTCACACACTTGGACTAAGTTACTGTAGCATCCCACCTTTAGAATTGCTTTTGTAAAAATCTATGCAGAATCTCATTCTTGCAAACATCAACTCAAAGCCATAATGACTACTTTAAATTGGTGTTTTTTGTTACAAATTCCTTTTGTTTACAAAAATGATTCACTGGGCATGTAGCAAGGACAGGTAAGGCTTATTATTAAAATAAGTGGAATACATTGTAGAACTTTCCACTTGAAACATTTATATGGTGATATTGATCCTCACAATTTCTATCCACTATTGCATACAGACTTACTGAATTTGGAGATGGAGAGAGATGTTTTAGAAGGATTTTTCATTTAGAAGGATTACATCATAAAACAACCTAATAATTCAAGGCATAGGAACATGAAATGAATTTAAGACAAATTATCAATTTAGACAATAACCATAATTCAACTTCTTTTCATGGGATTTGACAAAGTGCTTGTGCTTTGTATTTCAAGATGTGCAGATTAAAGTATCTGCAGTCCCATTTATATTACAAACACACAGAAATACGTTGCTTTCGTTTTATAGATATTCTGTGAGAGTTGCACAAATTTTACGTTATGACCATAATTAAGATAAAAATAGGAAAGGGGTCTTCTGAGAGGGTGAGAAAAAAGTCGAGAGGATAATGACAATAAATGCTAGCATCTTGCAGTTTGGTAGAAGGCTTTTTGTTGTTGTTGTTGTTCAAAGACAATTTCTTGATAAACATGGTAATAAAACACCAGTAAATAAAAGCTGCAGATATAATCAAGAATGAGCAAGCTTCTCAAGAAACCAGCTATAGGGGAGTTAAAAAAAAAAAAAAAAAATGATTGTGACTGTATTTATATCATTGACCTTAAAATAGCGATTTTGGTACCTGTTACTGTATTTGTTTTGTCCTTCAGCTTTCCTTTTGCCCAAGTAAACTTGAACCAATTATTTGTTTTCACTGCTGTCTTATCAAGTTTCTACATAAACTTTAAACATGAATATGCATGTGTGTTATTTATCTACATCAAATATTTTAACGTGCTTTCATCAGAAATTCTTGCAAGTTTTTCAAAGTTCTTTGTTTCAAGGTTGTCAGAATGGTAACTCTTTTTATATAGCAAACTCTTTGCAAAGTTAATGTCTTCAGAGTAATGAAGTTTTGAGGATGAAAGATTAAATCCCTGCAGGTTTACAATCCTGAAAGTATTCTTCACAGAAACAGCCCTCTTTTCTTCATTGCATTTATTAGGACTACACACTGGTTAAGAAATCTCTCTGCTAAACCTTCTAACCAGACATAATACCCATCTGGTTTTATAATATATTCCTATTCTACCGTTACTTAAGAAGCAATTTTGGTGTCTTCCAAAGACAAAAAGGAAATCACTTCATGTTGAGCCCAGTGCAGTTTAACCTTGAATGAATTATCACTTGGCATAAAATTCTCTTAGGACATACAAAACTGATATCTAGAAGAAACAAATTAGAATGATATATTTCTACTTAGACCATTGTAATTTAACTCAGTTCATTAAGCTGTATCTGAGTAAACTGCATATTTTTAAAAACAATTTATCTGCAGAAGCTTTAGCAAATATCTTCCTGTGCGGGGTGATGAGGAGACAGGGGAACGCCTTAAAATGCAGCACAGATAGCACCAAAACTCACAACAGTGCTGAGATTTGACTTTAATTACAAACTAATAGCAGGATAACATGCATTCATCTTTCTCCAAACATGCAGAAATATAAGTGAGACCGTAGGGACCAACTGGAGATCCTACTTAGCTCTGAATCTAGCCCAGCTTTAATGCAGGATGACTCCATTTTTCATTTTTAGTTTTGGTATTATAAAGCAATATTAGCTTCAGTTATTTCCACTGTAACAAGTTCGTAGTCTTTTCCAGTGGTAACTCCCCTACTACACCCATGGAAATGTACTGGACTTCACAAAATACAATTCTAAGAATGACCCCACTGAGATTGAAAAGTGCTAAATCCTTTTCAACAAGACACCAATGAACTCATGACAGGCACTAATCATCAGTGAAAGTTTTTGTTAATCACAGCAGATGGTCATATAAACCATGTACATTTTCTTAGGGGAACTTTTAAAGAAAATGCACCTCCTCTAAATAATGGTGGACAAGTGTGTGAGAGAAGGCTCACTTCTTTTTCAGCTCAGCTTCTTTAAACAATCAAAATAATTAGCTCACATACAAACTGGCTTATTTGCAAATAGGAAAGAACCAACAGTTCCAAGCAGTAAGGATTTAAATCATTTTAACAGGTTCATATAATGTAAGTAGCAAAGGCAAAAGCAACAACCAGAAACTTTAAAATGACCTCAAAGTATGAATGAGTTCCCATGATCTGGTTGCCTTCAGTGGGCTCTATGACCCAGCAAGTCCCATTACACCCTTTGCCCTTCATTAACTTGTATTTATTCTGATATGCCCTTGTTAAAAAAAAAAAAAGCTGAGCATCAACAAACTTCAAGTGGAGCAGTACAAATGACCCAAACACAGGTTTTTAAAGAAAAAAAAAAAAAGTAATGAAAAATCTATGTAGTCTATGAGTGTCTAGGGAAATCTCAGCTCTAGTTCCCCATAAGTTAAAATATAACAATTTCATTTAAAATAGCTTTTGCACAATTCCAGGCAGCTTCAGGTGGTAGAAAAAGTGAATTTTGCCGCTTTCAATGATTCAGACTCATAAATTATGCCTTCCAGTACAATATGGATAGGATAATTATATTGAACATACATGTATGAAAGATAATTCTGAGGTCTTTAATAAGCAGCTAACCCTGCCAGAGGAATGAGCGAGCTAAATCTGTACAGATTCCTTAATGAAATAGCTACAAGGAAGCTGAAAGAGCTTTACCTACACATGTAGTAGATTCAGTGCATGTGCTGTTTTTCTATGTAGATAAAATGCATTCCATAGCAAGTCAGCTGTTTGCATATATTTCTGACATGTTTGAATCCAATCAGCTGCTCTCCTAGATCCCAAATGCCTCAAGTGCTGTTGCAGGGACGTGGTCTGCAGGATCTCTCATGGTCTGCACACAACTGCTATCCTTCCTCTCGCCAGAACTTTGTTAAAGTCTACCTAAAGTCAGTTTAATGTTTTGGCTCAGCAAATATACCACCACAGATGTGAAGAAAAACACATGAACAGATTAACAAGAACAGAAACACTCTTTATGGAACATATCATTACCCTGAGCTTGAACAGGCCCTCAAAAACAAAAAGAAAAAAAACAACACCCACAACTAAGCACAAAGTCTCCCCTTCATCCCCTGAGATGCTCCACCGGGGTCACCTATGCCGTGAGCCACACTTGATTTAGAAATCCTTGAGATTGTTTGAGTAATAAATAGTTTCACTACTGGGAGAAGCAAAAGTGCCTAGCAATGAATTATAATGCATTGATCATCATTGTCACAGGATTGTCCTGCTCTAAAATGCTGTATTTTAGTTTATTTAGGTTGGTGTTACTGAATTCCTACTGCACTATATTTTCACTAAATTTTACTGTAAATTTTTAAATTAACATCTAACAGTTATTCTCCCTGTAAGAGTCTTTTTTTTCTTCTTGAGATACTTATTTGCTTGATTAACGCAAAAATATTTGTTTTATTTCATAACACATTTGAAATTGAAGTTACACAGCCCTACAATATCCAAAGTCCAGAGACCACAGAAACTTGCGCTAAATTAATTACAAATGGAAATATATGTGTGTGTGTGTGTGTGTGTGTGTAAGATAAAACCTCTGAACTCAAGCACAGGTATGCAGGAGTAAATCACGTGCACCAAGCGTAGTTAGGTTGATGTCACAAACTTACAGTCACTCCCTCGATGATACCACCTGGTTTAATACAGGCACTTATAGCATGCTGTTATATAGGCACTTGTGAGGTATTTACCTTGCGGCTGTCTAGATGAACACAGCTCACCATCACTGGGCAGAATATCTTCAATATGGGAATATTTGCCCTCGCTTCAGAGCCACCATGAAATCTATAGAAATTAACGCCTCTCAAGCATTTCCTCAGGTGGATTTTCCATCTTTGATCTTTCTGGCAACTGTGATTTTCTCTCCACTCCTTCTAGTGAAACTGAGCACCTGTGAATAAGCACATCTGCTATACATGATAATCCATTTTTCTAGAAAGAAACTCAAAAATTCCCAGATTTTTGAAAAGGCCCCAAAGGCTATTTGGCAGCTTCTGAAGTGGTGCACAGGGGTAAGGTTTTAAGTCAGGAAGAATTCACCTTTAGATCTATGGCACAGAGGCACAAAAAGCTACTTCTCTTCTAAAGGAAGGCTGGAAAGTGGCATCCTGGCTCTCTTCATGGCTCAGCTCCCACAGCTTAAAGAGACCATTAGCTCCAGAGTACATTCCTATTCCAGCAAAGGCCTCTGCTGAAATATTACCATGTGGTCTTGCCATCACGGAACCTAAGGCATTTTGATTCTGAGCTCAGAGAGATCCTCAATACTAATCAAAACTAATCAAAATACTAATCAAAACACAAGAGTTCTTGCTTCTAAGGAGTGGAATATTATTTTCATGCATTTTCATCATGTGTTTTGCATGTTAAGCAAAAAGCTTAAAGACACTGTACACAAATGAGTACTGAACTACGATTATTTTGTTTTATGTGAATCCTTTTGACTGTCCAATCAAGAGAAATAGTAGTAGGACAGGTGCTGGCAAGCATTTGTATTAAGGACTATGTTGAAACACATTTTACAGGAAATATAATTACAGTTTCTCTGTGGCGGCCAACAAGGTCAAAGACCTCTCCTGAGATAATTTGGTGGTAAGTAATTGGGACATAATTTACTAATTTAAGCTAATAGTAATGTAGACAATACAGATAATAGTCCTCTCAAAAATCCTAAGGGAGTGGAGATAGGAACTGACAGGCGTGACATAAAAGATAGAACTGTTGTCTGTGTCAACCCAAGAGATGTTACCTTCAGCCCCACGCATTGCTCTTCCATCCCTACAGACACCAATACCTGCTGCAAAGTCATCTCTCTCTTTAACATCATCTCTTTTTAAGACCATCCCAAAGACACCAAGCTTTCAAGGTTGTGAGTAATGCAACCCAAGTGACACCCAAGCATCATATTTCATTATCATCAAGAAACAAGAATAAGATTTTGACCATCTGACAGCAAAAATAGGTGTGCTGGCTAGAAAGAGGTGGTGACAACTCCAGCTGTTCATATCTTGTGTGACACTTATTTCTTAAATGGTTGTCAATTTACAATGAAAAAATGCCAAAAAAGTCATTCTACAGCTACACCATTAACTAGAAATTATGACTTCAGTATTTTACATTACTGAATTTATCCTAATTGAGAAAGTGAAGAATTAATTATTTCATCTTTTGGTTAATGCTTTTATTTTTCACCATAATTTTACTCCCCCTCCTCCTATCTAATTTTCCTGTCCTGAAGATTAAAAGTTGAAGATAGTGAATAACGTAATAACAATTAAATAACCTTTTCTGCACAAAGAAATAATTTAAATAATAAAAAGTACAATCTCATTTTTAAAGCATCTTCAGCAGGTGATTAAAATTCTTAAGGCTCTGGGTTTTTAAGAAATCTGTTAAACTTTTTAGGAGGATATACGCATTGTAAGCTATCAGTTCTGTTTAGACCCTAAAAGGACAGTCCAAAAATTCACTGAAGTGATTTTTCTAAAAATCATTAATAAAGTCTATTAGTGGTCTTAAATATATATATATATATATATATATATGATGCAATCAGCCTCCTATATTTTGCAAGCCATAGAGCATTATGTTAGACTGTCTCACAAATTAACTCAAAGTTAGCCCACTTATGGTACTTGACCATCTTAATGCAAGGTATAGTAACATTTCCTTCACTGAACTCAAACATTTAATATTTTGTGACTGCCACCATGTGAGCTTAGTGAGAGAGTGAGAAAGAATTTATATGCTTATAGACTTCCATGAACTAGCAAGCTAACTAGTCTTGAGTGCTTCTAGTTTTATAGATCCTTTGCCTTTTCAAAGTAGGATTTGGAGTCCTGCCCAAATGGTCCAAAATTTTTCTGCTATAAATCTCTCACGTTGTGTGTTTTTGATTGGATTACACATAAATAAATTAAATCAGGAAAGTGGTACTTTTTACTTCATATTCATTCTTAATTTTATGCTGAGCATCTGATGAGATATAGATCTATGTTCAGAATTTCTACAATATGACCTTTCATGAATTTGATTTACTAAAGCTTCAGACGTGATAGTTCCCATTTTCACACTTTGTTTTATATGGATGACATTTTCTCTCTGAACATTAATCTGCCATTTTATTGTCTCTCAGCTACCTCCAATATGTTTCATAGATAGAGTAATTCTGCGTCGTCACAAAATCAAAACTAGCTCACAAAAATTCAGCTTTGGTAAAAAATACTCCCTTTTGGGTTTTTTTGCTCTTTGGGGGCAGAAATTTGCATTAAGCTTTTTTTTTTTCCTCTCTCGTTAGAATGTATAATATTTTTATAGGTTGATTATCTCCTACACCATGAATTTCGTACAAAGCTAAAGTACCTTTCATAGGGTACTGCATGCCATTTCTAGCCAGTAAGCTATTGCTTATAGGAAAAAAATTCCTTAAAAAAATCACATTGGAATTATTTTATGTAATGCTACTGCTAAAAGCCATGGGGCAGCTGATAGCGTCAGCTCTCTGAAATCATTATGTTTTCCTTCGGTTACCCAATTTGGTTATCATGATATACTTGGAACATCTATCTGATCTGCAGCCTGACCTCCACAGAAAGAGGTGATTTACCAAGGAAAGGAAAAAAAAAGAAAAAAAAAAAAAGTATGAAACAATTCCACCTCCCCGCAATATTTTCATGTTCCTTCGCATGGCGTAAAGCATTTATATACCCAGAACTATAATTCTAAAAGCATGACAGTAAAAGAAGGATGAGAAAAAGTTCTAAAGTTTTAAAGTTCTCCTAAAATATTTCCAGAATACTACTTATGAGAGAGAGGACAAAAAAAGAGATTTTCCTTCTAAGACACAGCAAAAGATTATCCCTCAGCATGTGCTCATCTCACATTGGTGCAGTGCCCAGAGGAGCTGCAAACTGTCCTGAAACCTTCCAGTGTGTCCCTGAAGTTCTTGTTTCTGATCCCCTGGCAGCCCAGTTCTCAGAGAACCACTGCTGCTGTGACTGACCTGTTAATTAAAAAGACTAATAGCAGTGAGCTATGTCATCTTAAACTCTGTAATCCAAAATTTTACTTTTTAATGACATTGAAGCAATTGACATTCCACATAATAATGAGGCACATGAAGAAATATTCTCAGGCATTGCAAAAGCAGGGCTCCACTACAATAAATAAACAATCATTTTAAAATCAGTTTTCAAGTCCTGCAAGAGCAATATAGCAAAATAAGATGAGGAAATCTTACTCATACGCATGCATGGAGAAAATGTTTTGGCACAGGAACTGCACCCCAGCCTCCTGAGACTCTATTTTTCATCTACCACAGAGAATCAAACAAGCAGAGGACATAAATGAGGCGTTTGGGGTTGGATGCATCGCCGAAACCACATCAGAGAATTGCGTACTTTCTCAAATGCTTGTCCTTTCATGTGGCTGACAATCAAAATAATTATCTCCTTCCCTGCTGAAAATGTATCTTGGTGTCCTTGTATTTTGAGGATCAGTTTTCAAAAGCAACTGCTGAATTTTCATGCCTGCAAAATACTCAGTTGTTGCAGAAGAAAAATTGCTTATCAAATCTACAGAGAAACAGATTCCCAGCTCAAAATCAGAAAGATAGGAACGGTGACTAATAAAGAAACAAAAGGGCTATAAATAAAAAAATCGCAAAGGGGATGAACTCCCTCCACTCTCCTCCACCCTTTCCTGTCCAAAATAATAAAATGCCAGTGCTGGTAGCAGCTTAACGGAAAAAATATTTATGCTACACCATTCTGTCTAAACATTCATCACGCTACCAGTCACAACAACAGGGAGGCAGTGCTAGGCCTAGCAAGTACTCCTTGCCACCATCTGCCAGCAAACTAGATTTATACGTATAGTGATTTATATATAAAGAAGCAAGAACCTCTTTGACAGCCACATGTCCAGTTAGGCCAGGGGTCCCCATGGAGGAGACCCTTCAACACCACGTGCAGCAGGGGACAGTCACGGCCTGCTCGGGCCTGCAGCTCCTCCATGGCACCGCTTGCCCCTGGAACATCGCTGGGTGCCATGACCGCCACCAGTGGCAGCATTGGTCATCCTCCCAAATGTTTCGGGGGGTGCAAAAACTTCCTTTTCTATGCTAATTCCCTCAGACATATCCTTTCTGGTCTTCAGGAATAAGAAAGGCATATGAGACTCGCTACAATTAGGACTGTTTTTGAACCAGAAGGTGTACGTATTTTTCCACTTCTCTTCTGTGTGACAAATTTTGCACCATTGCCTTTGATCAGGGTGACCATTTGCTGCAGGCGCATTTGCTGTTTCTTGGCTCTTTCTTTATTTCCCAGGTGGTGTATTTTTGCTCACATAGCTTTGCAAAATCACACCATACAGGTTTTTGCTCCCCCAGAGCTTCAGAAACAGCCTTGTAAAGGGCAAAGTAGTTCAGAAAACTCGGATTTTATGAGCTGGCTTTTCTCTACTTAATAAACTCCTTTCACTCACCCAAAACTATGCGCAAATGTCTGCAGCCCCCCCTTTTGCCCATGTCCCATATCTTGCGGTCCTCGGGACCGGCACCCATATCATTGCTGCCCTCTGTGCTGATGAAATATTTTCTGCCCGTCTGTCCCTGTCTTGTGTTGAAGGATGACAGAAGAATTGCCAGTTGTTCAAAAGGTTATGCTAGTAATGTGAGACATTTGGAAGATTTCATATTGGGGGAAAGGACTCCTAAAACTGCATCATCAGCGTTACTTTAATTTCCCTACAAAAGCTGATGCAGCTGAATTAGTGAAATGATCCTTATTCAAAGATCATTCTAGCAACTTACAAGTGATTAAACTACAGCACGCTCATTTATTATTTCTGTATTCTCATTTTATTTTTTAGTGAAATCCTAAAAAATTGACTGCCGGAAATATAGCTGGTTTATTTCTCATAATAACCTAGATTGATTTTAACCACCATAATACTTAAATGCATTTTCTTTCCTAAGACATTAAATGCAGTTTACAGTTACACTACAATGCAGTGACTAGCATCAAAATGTTAGGTATTTATCTAAGACAAAAGGATTGCCTTTTCATTGCACAATTATTTATTTCCCCTTTGGCTCTCTTTCTAATTGAGCTTATACATTCGGTTCATGGGATATGCAATGATAACTGAAAGATGACAATTTTATTAATCCATTAACCTTTATGCATTTATATCTAGAATACAGTAAGTATGTAATAATACTGATCTACTTCCATAGAGACTTGCATTTAGTATAGGCCAGTTCATTAAAACTTCCCTGGAGAGGAAGTCACATCAGCCAATTCAGTTATTTGTGTTTTCTACAGACTGCATAGACATACAAGAGCGCTACGGACACTTAGGAAAATAGTTTTGGCAAAAATGGCTATGTATATTATTATGACAAAATCCTTTGAAACAGGCAAAAAGACTTTGTAAAGGTTAAAATGATCCGTTGGGAAAACAGCTGGGAAATTCAGCATAAAGTCCTGTCAACACCTCAAAGCCCTTCTAGACCTGGATCGTGCTAAGGAAACAGCCGTGACAGATGATATACATGCAGACCTGAATGTTGGCTTACACAAATAGACAACATGGTTTTGTTCAAGGATTCCTTGCCATGTAAAGAAAGCTAAAAAGAGACATTCCTTGCTAATTCCTAATAACTAGACTTTAGTTAGTTTCATTAGATTCCTCGCAGACAAGTCACTCAGATGAAATCTATTGCTTTGGGGTTTCATTTCTACAGCACCACAAACATGCCCTGTAACAATTATGCGGAAGGGGAGCTTCCAGAGATTTTAACATACACTTGTGATCTGAAGTACCTCCTACAGATACCACAATTCCTTAAAACAAAGTCAACAGGAGTACGGCCATTTTGTTTAGGAAAAAAAATATACTGGATTTTATTAAGAATGGCCTAGGTAATTATTTCACATAAAACATTTAATACGGTCACTTAGACTTAAAAAGCTTTTTTCTTCTCTCTTATTAAAGAAAAAAAATGTATTTTTGTTTGTTTATTTTTAGAAGCTTTGAGTTGTCTGACAAATTTTTCAGTATATTGACATCTAACAACTGAAGACCAGGCATTTAAATCTAATCCTATAAATCTACATAACATAAGTGTTAATTAGGAAGCTCAAGAAGTTAGAAAATGCATTATGTTATTTACCTCACAGATCAAAGTTACTCTTACATTTTTTCACAGGACATGAATAACCTTTTTATCACTCATGTAAACTTTGATTCTTGAAAAAACACAAGTCATTTATATATACAAACTGGTCTGTAGAAAACTTTAGAACAAATGAATAAACATCAGCAATCTGAAAACACAAACCACTGAATGATTAATTTCATATTATTTTTACAAGCACCAGAGATGGACGTTTTTCTTTAAATGACCTATTTAAAAGGTAGGTTTGTAAAGCTAAGTCACTTATTTGATATACTTAATTGATACAGCTGAATTCAACTTACAGGCATCTTTGAAGCTGGCTGCTTTTATTCAAGGTCTGAAAAAAGACTTCACACAAGAGCTCGTTCTATTTTTTTTTTTTTTTTTTTTTTTTTATCTGAAAGCCCTTGTTCTCCCCTCCACCCTCAAAACAAGTAATTTGCTGCATTCATTGATAAGGAAAGACTACCCAAAGAGTAAAAAGAGTACCTTCTACCCCCCTCACCTCCCAAAAAAAAACCCCAACCAAAAAACAAAAAAAAAACCCCAACTTACCTTGGAATACAAGAACACCTATTAATGTGATATACACTTTCAAATATACTTGCAATATAATATAGTCTAATATAAAACCGCAGGAATAGCCTTCCTGAAACAAAGCAAGGGTTTTACCTAGCCCCTCATTTTCTCTCTAACAGGCAACCATAAACAGACATTTATGGAAGAGTAAGAATGGACGGTACATTATGCATGTGTGGACCAAACACATGTAACACTCACTTAGCCTGAAGGCTTTGTCTATTTAGCATCTCCCAGGAGATTTTTTTTAAAACAGCTTGTCTAGTAGCTGCCATCTTGCTTATTATTTGACCAAATTCAACACCCCTGGTCCCCCCACAAAAGCAACAAACAAGCAACTGTCATTACAAAAGGAGCAAGAGGTATATGTATTATTCATAAGCTGTCAGAATAAAGAGCAGAAGAAAACTGAGGTAGAAAGAGCTTTGCAAGAAGTAATAACTTCATTCCTGCAGGTCAAACTGAGGCCAGGTTTAATGACAACTCTTTATATAGTGTTGAGCCTTGAGTTTCTGTATGGTGATCAGAATTTCACTTCTAAAGGCTTAGCTATAAAGTATTAACTATTTACATCAGGAGTAAAGTCATAGGAAATGAAAGATGGAGCAAGTATATTAATGGAGAGTCTGCATTTCAAAACCTAGGCAGTATACAAGTGACCTTAAATACATCCTCATTTTTCTCTGCCTATTTTTTCTTCTTCATCTCTCCTTATTTTGGAGAGGGTGGTGGGGAAGATATTTATTGGTTTCAGCTACCAAAACCATTAAGCTCCAGTTTTTCCAAATCCCTGTACTGATCTATTTGCTTACCTGTGAGTATTCAGGCAGAATGGGCAGTTGTGTAAGACAGATCCAGGACTGATAATCACTTGAAAAACAGATATAAACTTAAATTAGCTCAGTGGAGAGAGCATACAATAGGATAAGAACTACTTGCCTTTTGAGAGTAATTTCTAGGCTAGCATTATTTAAATCTCTAGAAAAGAGAGATTTTGCTGTATCCAGTGCCTCAACAAATTGGAAATGTGTTCCTAAGAAACCAATCCCCAGATGTTCCACACCAGCCAAACTCTCCCTTCCACCTATTTTATTCCAAGCACCCTGGCAAAGGCTCCGTTACAGAATTACCAGCCAGGAGAAATGCAGACTTACCAGACTCAGCTTTCCTTCTCAGCTGCTCGACAGGCTACCACAATGCCAACCAGCTGGGATCTTCCTACAGAGCAGGGAAGTAGAGGGAAAAAACAATAAGCAATTCCTACACAGGGATAGGCACTACATTTCTTGACATTTCCTTTGGCCTTTTGGTGTTTTTAGGTTGAAATTATATTTCTAAATAGATCTGATTGTTATTTGGGTACAGAAAATGCATATTCACATTTACATTCCCTTAAATAACCACATGACTTTTCACTGACTTCTAAGTAACTTGAAAGGTTGGCACCTAGACAGAAAAGGACCCCATTACCATACATGTGCTCCGTACATATCATTCAGTTCATCAGAATGACCTAGCTGGATATTCTCTGCTGTTACTTCCATATGACTGGACTGATGGATGATGCAAAAACTGTTCAAAAATGTGCTGTATTCCTGAACAGCATTCACAAAACATTACAGTAATAGTAATTCCTACTATAAGGAATTATAATTGATAGATTCAATCAAAGAACTGAACCTTCTTATCAGTGCGAACTTAAAAAAAACTTCTCTGGAAAAGAGTCAGGGAACTTTGTCTGCCTGAGGGGTACCTAATGTTCTTTTATTTTTTCTTGGTTCTCAGAATAATTGTTTTATTTCAGTTTTTGTCCTCTGAAATTTGATATAAACAATAGTGACAAGTGTTCTACTGAACAGTAGTTAAATCATAACTCATTTACAGAGTTCAATATATTTTTATCCAAGTTATAAATACATTTTTGCCTGGAATCCATCCATCTCACTTAACTCATTTTGGTCACTATACCACCTTATAACTTCCACATAACTTTAAAACTAACAAAGATTAAACTTATTTGCATATCAAAGCCAATGCAGGTGGTATTTCACAGATTACCTGAACAACATTGCACAGACAGCGAAAGGAGCAAAAAAATCAGGGAGAAGAGAAAAATTTGCATTATTCATCTTTTGACAGTTTAAGCACAACTTTTAGTGAGACTTTAAATATCTGCTTTTGCTATTTAATATTCTGAACATCGGCAAAGGTTCGCTTTAAATTACGCAGAAGACATATGAGAGCATTAGCTTAGTGGGGGTTTCAGGGTGGAGGAGGGTGTCGCTCCCACCTCACAAGCAAGGAAGCTGATAGCCTTCTGCCACAGGCTCCATGTCAGGGCCTGCAACACCTGATCCCAGATCCCTGTAGCAAAATACATTTTGAACAGAAGAGGGAAGGGAAAAATAAGTCAAAGCATCAACAGCCTCAGCTGTTTGACTTTCCTCATGACTGCCCAAAGACAAACTACTACAGTAAGAGACCTCTGAGAAGGAAGAAAAGCACCACTTTCTTGTACCAGCTATGTTCATAGTCCAAAATTTCTACAATCTCCTTGAAGGACACAGACACCTCTTCAACAGCAAAGCAAATGAACAAAGTCAGCTCAACTCAGAGGTCTTGACATAATCTTTGACATAATCTTGACATCCCCTTGACATAATCCTTTACAGATCGAATGGTACTGCTCAGCAAGTGTCCTGTAAGATGTTCTCTGTATATAAAATATGTCTAATCCTTTCCAGATTGGCTAGGAAGTGCTGGAATATGACCTCAAGCAACTGTGCCACTGGGATTTGTCATCACTTGACTAAGACCTAACAAAATTTCAGTCTAAGGCAAATTTTCATTAATTTTATGGCTCCTACAAGGCTAACTAATATAATACATAATTCCAACTTTTAAGTTTATACCCATTCTTGCTAAGCTAAACCTTTAAATCTGGCCCAAATAAGGCAAGCACTTAAAACAGATGCTTTATTTTTGAGCACTTAATCCTACTGACTTTGATGGGCTACACAGGTGCTTAAATCCTGCAAAACCCTGAAGCAGATACCTGATGTTATGTTGAGAGTACTAAGTGAAGTACTGAAGATCCAGTCTCTTCTAATTTTTTATTTTCATTTTTTTAAAGAATAATAAATTAAAATTAAGCTGCCTTAAATGTAGGGCCACATGAAAAGTATGAACAGCTTTCCCACCTTTCTAAAATTGTAATTGGTGCTGTGAAGTTGATAGGTACTTTCTCTTTGTAATGTCCATGTGAAGCAACCTAGACCTTTATTTGTGGAGTAATCAGCTTTTACTTAAACCAACAAATTTTTCATATTACCCTAGTGTATGCAGTAATTATTATGATTCTATTATTTTCTTTGTTAGACATCTTTGTACTTTTAAATGACAGGAAACCAAGCTAGTAATTTGTAAAGATGTGTGAATAAGGAAATTGCTCTATTCATATGTTCATAATGAACGGAGAGATAACATAATATTGTTTTGCATTCTTTCCCCCTCCAACAAGGGGGAAGAGAAGCAAAGGAGGTAGCCTGGATAATTTCCTGCAGCCCTTGCTTTGTTCTTAAGTCTTTTTTTGTGGTATTTTTTGAGGAATGTAAAGGAACAAAAAAGTCATCCAAACTGGGCTTTGAACACGGTACTCCAGTGACACGTCTTCCAAGAAGAAAAGACCCATTCATTAGCACATATTGCTGGAGAAGAGCCAGTGCACAACTGCACGCATTACTGCAGTCAGTCTGCACTGCATCACATCACTACTCCATCTAATACACTGTAGCCAAAATATGTGCAAAACTAAGTTGTTCTAGCCTTAAATTACACTGTATGTCAATCTCTTTAACAATGTCAACAATGCAAAGAATAAAACATTTAAGGAAATGGTGCTGTTACAGAAATGCTCTGTCTGGCTAAACAGCTAGAACTACATTTTCAGCTTTATTTTTCCTACATCTCTAAAACTTCACTAACTGTAGAAAAGGATGAATAGTCATTTTTCAGTTTGTCAACTCAAGATTATTTATTTTTAATGAGGTTTTATACCTGTATGTTGCTATCTAATCCAGATGCCTTCATTTCTTTCTGCTAATGAATAAACCCTGATGCTCCAACATTGCTACTGATAACGTGTAAAATTCTGAACAGCAAAAACACAAACTCATATCCATTCTAAGCTGGTCCCTTTAAGTATTGTTCATCTTCCAAATTCTGCCAAAATTTCTAATGGAACCTGAAACATGTTTGAGAAATAATTAAAGGATAAGATCAAAGGCCAGGACAAAAACAAAACATCAAGGAAGCATGGGAAGTGAGACTGATTTCTTCATCCAGACTTCTCAGAAATGATTATGTCCCAGCGGTCTATTCTTTATAACTTTGTTGTCACCCCAGGTATCTTTCCCATCTCCCCTTATTCCAAATTATTTAACTATGTTCTCTTCTGTAAATGAGGAATTTTGTCAGGAACGTTTTGAAATTTCTCCCTATATCACATTATATCAGAATTTCTATATGCCCAACATAGCTTTTTTGCTGGTATTTCTTTTTGATTATAGCATCTGAATTTTGGAATTGTCATGTGCTTTCAATTCCCACTCAACATGAAATGTGTATTTTACATTTAGGGTTATTCTGTAATTACATGCTTTATTACAACTTGATTACAATGGATTAAATCCTAAAATGAAATTGTCACCAGGATTTTCTGGAATAGAAAACGCTTGCAACATGATTACAATGAGCTTTACCCAGTTTACCAGCTAGGGGAGGGCAACAGAAACCATTATACGGGGAATTTTGAAATGTTTTCTTTGACATTTCTTTCTCCTTAACTGACTTCAAAACACTTTTTCAAATTAGAAACAAAATTCACTACATCACCTGCAAAAGTGGAAAATGCATTTATGTTGAAAATATTTATTATATCATTTCAATAATGTGTTTCAGCATAATATGTGAATTGGCCTGGCATATCTCGGTGAGGGATATCAAAAAAACCCTTCCGAAGAGACAGCTTGAAATTTGGAATAAATTTGCCTCTAAAATGGTTTAAATATAATTTTGTGTGTGTGTGAAAAATATTACAAAACTCTGGATGATTAAGACTTGAATTCAACTTAGGTGAAAACAACAAGGCAACCTTACAAATTTGTTTCAGTAGCACTTTCTCTTGCCCGAGAACTAAACTTGCATCCAAACATTCCAAACATTCCAATGGAAAGACATAAGGTAAATTTGCTTGCATTGACCCATCTTAAATAAATTCGATGACAATTGAAATTACTACTGTCAAAAAAGCATTTAACTGGATTCCTAAATGAGCAATGTAAATGTGCAAAATAAGTATCTGTCAACTATGATTCAACTGAGTGGCTAATTTTTACTTCTTGTAAATTCCCACACAGAAGTTTAATCAACTCTTTCTGTTAAGAGCGCGTATTTACAGCTCCATACCGATTCTGCTGCTCCAGACATGGGCTACAGGATACGCAGCGGATAGAGAGGACACTCCACACTATCTGCAGCCATGCTCGATTTTTGCTTCCATCGTCCTTTGTGCTCTGAAAACATAAAATTTCTTTTTGGATATTAGGATTTCTTTGATTTTTAATTAATATTTTCCCCTCAGTATAAAGTGGGCACTCGTGCAAACACATAGTAGATCTTAAAATTAAGACCTGGCAGATTGTTAATCCTTACTGTAGAGAAGTCCTCCTGGTAAAGATCTGCAGCAGTGCAGATCTGTGACAACCACACCTTGAAATCCATTTTTTTTTCTTTTCTCTCTTTCTTCCTTCAAATAAGATCAAGAGTTTTACTCACTGTTGCAGAGGCCGAACCTGAGCCTCCCCGTTTGCCTAACACGCCTGCATACGACAGCCCCATCAGTAGGCACCAATCCTCTGAAAAGGAGGTCACCTTAACTGAGGCTGTGCCCATGGGCAGGTTTCCTTTTATTTGTTTCCAAAGTGATGCTGGCTGATTTCACTTAATGTCCCTATCTTTTCCCCACCTGTTTCTAAACACCTGTAGTTTTAGAAACCCAGTTTTACACTCACACTCCTCTCTTGTCAGATGAAAAGTCATTATCTAGGTGCTCCTCAGACAAACAAGCCAACAAACTCAAGCTGGATTTAACCACGATTCTAGCTCGCAGCATGATGCCAAAGGCATGCTTTTTATTTTGTTTTCCTCTCCTGCTTTTTTTTTCCTATATTTTTCCTTTTCTCCAATATAACCATTTCTCTGTTCTACAGTAAAGAATTTAAGGAACTACACTGCTGTTATTGGGGTAGCTAAATCTTGGTATTTACCTAGAACAAAATAAACAGTATTTTCTTATATGAAAATATTTTAACTTCTCTTAAGTTTTTCCTCGTCTAATTTTTTTTTGCCTTGCACAGAAAATTCTGGTAATGTATCTGACCTTAACAAAAACAAGCAAAAACAATGATAACACAAAATACACTATGTTATGAAGTTTCAGAAATGTTAACTTGTAAGGTGATTACTAAAATCATTGTAATTTTCATTCAGCAGAAAATTAGCTTTCTCTTACTCTCATGAGTATATCTGGAGTATATTTTCTGGCAGATTATTAGCACTTCCTTGGCAAATGCTGTATGTTTGATGTGGTTAAGTCTGCAGCAGTAAAATCCATACCCAGCTCTGCTCTGAAACATCCCTGGAGTGCTCACAGTATGATGCAGCCACAGGCATAAACTGTGCTGATACATTTTATTTACTTTCCTGAGAGGTCTCCAAAAAGACAATGATGTCCCAACGGACACTTGAAGACAGCACAATCATTCAAGCTGTTGGTGACTTGCTTTGATTGAACATTTCTTCCTTAAATCAATTCCAAAACCCAAGAAGGCACAACTAAGTCTCACTGAAAAGTAAACAACCGGTCGGGACACTCTGCCAGTCACCACTTTTAGTGGTGATTTCCAGTTAGTGCAACACAGTTGCGCTAGTTTAAGTTCACTAGTTCAAGCAGTTTAATTCTTTTTTTCTTCTTTTCCCCCAATACATCTGCATCTGAAATGCCTTCCTGCAGCTGTTTTCCCTTTTACAGATGTATTCCACCCCGATGGTGATTCCCTCCAGGTTTCTGGAGCAGCTGCAGGCGCTCCGGATGGCGGCAGGCACAGCGCCTGCCCGGGCAGCACCTTTCCCCAGTCTGCAGGACAAGCAATCTTTCCATCATAGCAGCATCACATTTTTAATGAGCTTATTTAAGTGAAGCAAAATATGATTTTGTTGTTTAAATCACATCTTTGCATGAAGACATTTGTGTGCTGCCACGTTTCTCTGTCTTCAAAAGCACTGTAGTTAAAGGATGGACAGTGAGCCAGAAGATTCATATTTGCTAAAATAGTTATCTTCTGAGGAGTAAGAACTCGCAAATCACTTACACAGATGCTTAATCTAAAATATTTGAATAACTTCTGGGACTAACATGGGGATTACGTTTATGCTTGCTGCCACATGACATGCTTTGCTGAATTTGGGCTATTGCCTTCACAAAATTTATGTTCTGTTTAGGGATTTCCATAAGTGACCTGAGTGTCTCCATATAGTTTAATATTTCCCTTTAGCAACCCTATTGACTATGGAAGCAGACGGATGTTAAGACAATCTACACTGTGCATTATTCACAACCCATGTTACCAGACCTAACCCCTCAGCATTGGGCAGAACCCTGTAGAAGTCCTGAGCTCACTTTCAAACCGTCTTTTGCTTTTTAAATGAGTTGTCCTGAACAGTATCCTGGGAAAGGCTCATTCCACGTTAGGGACTTGCCTGCTGCTGCTTCCCGAGCAGAAGTTGGGCAGACAGCTGAGCTGCTCTCCAGACTGCACACACCAGGACACTGTGCTCACAAAACTGGGCCAAACTACATGTGTAATCAGCTTAGATGCATTTCAAGTTACCTAAGGAAACACACTCTAAATCTATAGCACATCCACCCAATATTGTCGCATGAATCACAGGCTAGCACTCGTCTTTAAAACCTAGCTGTGTCACTAAACGTTGCTCACCAGAAGCACCAGGATAGTTTTACAGCAGCGAGAAACCGTTGGACCCCAGGCTGTCCCCTGCGGACGGAGGGCAGAGCCTCAGTCACACACGGAGCAGAAGAGCAGCGAGGCCTCCACAGCCTGCATGCGCAGGAGGAGGGAGCTTCTGTTTCTCTCTGGCCATTGCTGTGCTGAAAAATAAACTAAGAGAGTTAGGTAACAGTATGAAAGTTTGATACAAGCGGAGTTTGTTAGGAGCTAAACACTGCTCTCTGGTAGTGGGTATTCAAGACCTGTTCCTAGAGGAAATAAGATCGGAGATTTTTGTCATTATATATCAAGGGTGAAAGTGAATTTTCTAGATTGAGTTTGGTACTCTCTGTGCTCCCTTTCGGGTGGGGAGAAGGGGAATAGAATTAAAAGATATTCACGCCTAGCAGCAAGCTAAGCAACATCTACCTATTTATTACTTCTACAGGAGAAGCCCTCTTACCTGCTCTGGATATAATTACATTCTCGGTATCCTAGAGACATTGCTATTAATACCGTGTGCTATTGTTGAGGTAGTTGACTTGTGATCCACGCTGAAGTCTGCATCTGTAGGCTGCATCCCATTCATCTTCATGTTCCAGGTCAGTAATTTCACATGGAGCAAACCTTAACTACATACTTAAAGCTAGAAGCTGTCTACTAAAACTAGTTATTCTACTCCTTTTATATCAATCCATCTCTCAAATTATTAACATACAGCTTTAAAAAAAGTGAGAGTTCGATTTCCAGGTTAATAAACAAGGAGTGCTCTGTTAATCATGTTACATTCCTTTGTAGCAGCCCTTTTTGGCAACTATGCATGCAAAAATTGATCACAACCATTTACTCTATTAATACTTGCCAATTATGGTATTTTCTGCTTCATTATAAATGGTAAAGGGATTTGTTCTCATCTGTATCCATTCAGTCAAACCTTTAACTGCTATGGAGCACTTCCTATTGAATGGAAACTTTGGGAAAGCTGTATGGAATAGAATCATTTCTCAGAACAATATATTCCTAATATGTAGTTGAGAAGTTGAGAACACAGGTTCTGCATTTTTTTTTAATTGACAAGATGTTTTCCCTATCTGTGAAATTCTGGTGTACAATAAAACTCTAAGTAGCAATTCTACAAACTTGGGTCTTGAGACTGCAAGTAGCAGGCCATAGCTGGCCCACCAAAAACGTGAAAGTCCACAACTTGCTTGTTCCGTTCTGTAAAACAGGTGATTTTCAAGCAACTTCAGGGCTTTGTTGGTCCAGAGCTAAAAGCGGGCATCTAAACTTTAGACATGGAGTTTACGAAACATTGGAAACTTCAAAAAGCATTTTATCAGCAAACACAGTAGGGCCAAACACTGTATGGCATTGTATATTTTCAAATTATTATTTTTTTTCTTCTAGTTACTGTTCCTATTTTAGCTACAATCAAAGCAGCACTCTTTTAGCGATACACAAGTCTTCCTATTTCTCAGCTTCTTAATAGCTGAATTCTTTTTACATCCAGGTCTCACTCCAGCAAGGTACTTAAATAGTTCTCACAACTGTCAGTTGAACTTGCAGGCCAGAGAAGCATCCTCTGCTGTGCACATTCTTCCATAAACGTGACTTCAGGTTCTAACTTTGCAAAGGCAGTGAATTTCAAAACTATGCCAAAACGACCTAGAGATTCATCTTAAAATGCACAAGAAGCAATCCCATATGATCTCTTACTCTTCAAACTGAACACTCCTGCATACAAAAAATATCTGAAGGTTTCAGTTTACCAATCAATTCATGGCTTTGAATCACACGCAGCATCTGAATCCACCCAACTACCAAACAATTTCCTTTCATTAGGACTGTGTGTTTTCGTGCAAGGCAGTGGATAACCATACCTCTTCAGAACCTCCAGGAATCTTAGTAAGCATTTAAAATTCTAACTATATCTAATCTAAAGCAAATACATTTACTTTGCAGATTGCAATATACTTTGATTGAGCATCTATTGCCTTGTTTGTACAATTTTATATATTATTTGACCAAAATATTTTCATAAATTTGAAATACTATTTAAAAAACAGGAAACTTTTCTTTTAGAAAATCGGTTTATAGCTGTTATAGCATAACAAATTCTTGCTCTAATCCGCAACAAACTGGATAAAAACTCAACTGATATAAAGCTATGCCAGAGTTTTAAAAGGGAGAGTAAATTAAGATGACAAAAACACAGGGTCTGGTTTGCAGACACTTGACCAGCTTTCAGCAAGCACAGTCCAACTCATGCAGCGGAATAAACCACAGCACAAGTACCTGGCAGCCTGCGCCAACGATGGTGTCACAGGATCCGCTTTTAGTGATTTCCAAATTCACCCATTCCACGGAGCAGATCTGTGCCAAGCTGAGCACATCAAGGAGGTCAAGCCAAAGCTGCGACTCCCTCCTCCACTTCTCCCACCTGGTATGCATGAACGAGCTTTCCAAGTTTTCCTTAATTTAATAACTCCGATAAATTTGTGCCAAAAACACACTCCAGCAGCGGGTCTTACTGGAAATGGCAAAGAACAAAAAATGCTGGTGTCATCTATGGATATGAAGTCATATTTTTGCAAAATAGAAGTAAAAAGGTGAAATATATTTGCTGTAATAATATTTGCTATAAGAAATATTGTTGGATAAAAAGTTACATTAAGACTTATGCTTAAGCAGCATGAGGAGAAAGGGGGCTAAATCATATAAAAGGTTCTTAATTACATTTTGCAATGCAATGATATTTTGGATATCCTCTTCCAAAATCTGCAAAAGACAACTGCCTCAAAAGATAAATAATATATAAAATCATTAAGCATATCAAATACACAGATATATGTTTAAGATGTGTCTATATATATATATCCAAGAGAAAACAAACATCACCAACAAATGCCATCATCATTGTACATACTACATTCATACTATCCATCTTGCATCACAGGAATCCAAAACCACCAAAGGAATAATTGCATCTCCTGATAGCTGCCTAATATCCCAAGAGATCTTCTTATTTCAACCCATCATTACAAGAGCACAGAGTATATTTCTTACATTACCGATAGAAATACTGTCAAGTTCCTCTGAAACATGTTTTATTTAACATTATGCGGTCGAGAAATAAAGTCCTGAGACCACAGCTAAAAGGGAAGAATAATGAACTGCCTGATTAACACGGAAAACAGTGTAGGAGGTGACATTTCAGTAAGGAACTTTTCTTTGGCTATGGTAGAAAAAAAAAAAAAGAAAAAAGATTAT
This sequence comes from Tinamus guttatus, assembly GCF_059628265.1. Taxonomy (NCBI): domain Eukaryota; kingdom Metazoa; phylum Chordata; class Aves; order Tinamiformes; family Tinamidae; genus Tinamus; species Tinamus guttatus. Next base: position 11,891,370 of record NW_028288821.1, on the reverse strand, counting down.
TGAAATTTCTCCAGCAGACTTCACAGCTTGAACACTGCTTCTAACCTTATCTGTGATTTCCAACATCTGTAGATTTTAGCAACCACATTTTTACTTTGTATTTCTATAGCAAATATATAGAAAGAACATCAGTCATTGTGGTGTGAGAATGCTCTATGGGCGATCAAATGCGTCTCCACCAGTCACTATCCTGCAAATAATCCATGAGAGGGAAGAGAAGTGCTGCAGTACTCAAAGCATCTGTTTCCCCTCTTTCAAGCTGTTTAAGCTCCCTATGGAATTGCTTCAAACCACTATCATAGCATTAACAGCTGACCAGTACAGCAAAAAGGCATTTTTTCATGTGATTTGTACTTTTGTTTTGATATTACTTCAGCCTTAATACTTTTTTTAATGTAATAAATTATAATGCATTAATATACAATACAGTAAAGTTAGGTTAAAAAAAAAAGACCAGAAGTCCTAACTAAAAAGCGATACAGTACTATGAATGAAGACTTCTATTATGGAATTTTTATTTCACTATTCATACTGATTGTATTAGACAACAGCATCTGGAGAACTGTACAAAGCAGCAAATTATAAATAGTACCAAATTACTGTGCAAAACAATAGGCAGGCACTGAAATACTCTGAAAAGACCCTGTTTTGTCCCCCCCATGACCTTTTTTTTTTTTTTTTAATTCACATTCCCACTTAAGTAGAGAGTGGAGAATTTTTTATACCATTTCTTCCTACATATTTCTAATTCAGTATTTTATCTCGTCCTCACGAGCACAATACATACCAGTACCGTAACTCTTGACTTGACATACATACAATATATAACCAGAGTGAAATTAGCCACTGCTCGTTTAACTTATACAGAGAAACATTTCTAAAAATCCTCTCACTTTTAAATATATATAACTGTGAAAATCTGCTACAATGTAGGCAACTGAGGCAAAACTAGCAAAGACTAGAAAGCAAAACTCTTATCTGCTAAGAGCAGTACTTTTTCTTTCAACCTATCGCCAGCTCTATCAATCTCTCTCTTTGTATATGACTGCTGAGACTATAACCACAGCAACAATCTCCATTTTTCATTAGTGGCATGAATGATAATTTCACTAGTCAACATTATGTTTATTAACAAAGTCTGCCTAATCTGGTTTTCAGATGACCATTTTAAATACATTGATTTGAACAGCAAGATGCGCCATGCTAAAATAAAAAAAAAGTAAATAAAAAAAAATAAAAAAGTCAAAGTAATTTCTTAGTAAAAAAGATAGTAAAAGAAAAAGATAGGATAGTTCAAATTTCAGTATTGAACAAAAAGTTTGTGAAGAATTTTCATCTTTCACAAATGAAGAACTTCACCATTAGAAGCACCTATTTTCTTTTTCACCACCCCTTTTACATTCCCTTGTAACATCAGCACAAGAGCTGGAGCAAGTCAAAGCCTCAAATGGCTTTTGTTAATCTGGAAAAGGGGCACTTGATTTGAACTGATTTTGCATCAGCTTTTAAGCAGGCTACGCTAAAATAGATATACTCAGCACAGCAGCAGTTAGGAACACACTGTTATTTCAGTGCTAGTCAGAGAACAAATGTTTTTACAATTAAATTTCAACCAAGCCATAAGCATGACACTTCTTATGGATTTCAGCAGGGTTAATGAACCAACATCCTGGAAATGCCGTGTGTTAATATGTACCTGTCGCCAGATATACTGAATCACAGTCATCCTTAACCAGCTCCATTTTACGGCAATCCCAACGGTAACCTATTCCTTTAGTGACTTCTTTCAGTGTTAGCCTGTGACAATGTACATTTTTCATGCCTGATGATTCATTACAGAAATGTCACAGAATATGTGAAAAGACTATGTTTACAAAGAGCCACACTGACTGCATCATGAATCATGATCACTGCATTGTTGGAAGCAATTCAGAGGAAAACACAGCCTTAGATTTAAGGATGGATTAAAACAAGCTGTTTCATTTTCTGCAGTAACCACTTTCTCATAAGATTAGTGGAATATACTCCTAACACAAAAACACTGTAACCTCGTAGTCAACAGCAAAAATAAAAATATAAATAGATTCTCTATCCCCCGGGAAAGCATTGCAATCTTTGAATGATAAGTTGAACATCTCTTAAGATAAGCAATTCTTTGCCAAAGTCAGAATTTTATTTTGAAATTTATTCTGAAAAGTTCTTCTTTAACAAGAAAGTGTTTCTAACAACTGAAATGCATCTATAAGGCACTGTTATGTTCCACTTGATTTCCATCACCTCACAGGTAATATATATCATTATCAGAAGTATGTCTGAATTCCAGAGCTCCTACAAAATTTAAATCCCCAAATCTGTACTGCAAAGACAAAGTAATAAACAAATTTATTTCATCACCTCTCTTGCCTTTATTCCCACAGTTCTCAATATCTGACATACTGTCTACAGAAGAGTCAAACCACAGGCACAAGCAATTTTCCATTAAGGATATCTTCTAGCTAAAGGGCAGTTAGAAACTGTAAAGATATTAGTACTCCTACAAGGACAACAGCAGCTCTCACTAAATAAAAAAGTAATAATAAACAAAAAGCACTTTTCAACCAGACCTTTAAAACTCCTTGCTCCGAATGAAAGCAGGATCTCTACCCCCAAAGAAGCTACCATAAAGAACAGCGCACAGGCCCTCGGCAGTGTTTGGATGGGCTGGACTCTTCCATACCACACAGGTTAGTCAGGAGGATACGGTGGCAAACAGGCAAATTCAGCATCAGGAGAAGAGATCGGGCTTTACACAGGTTCAAGTCCACCTCGCCCCTTAATTCCTTCACATGACCTTTCCAGGAGAGTCACGAAGCAGCATCTTTACTGTATTTACCCTCATGAAGAAAGTACATCAAATATATCGGATTCTTCTGCTAAAATAAGGAATTTTCTTACATAAAAGATGAGCATTAAAAATGAGCTTACTTCTGCAAGCTCATTTCAGAAGATTTTTTTGTATAGAGACATCATATAGTGTCTAACAAAATGATAAACCCCAAACAGCTTCTACCATACAGAAAGATGAAAAATAAAAAATGCTTGGAGGCATCATGAACAGTGCAGAGAAAACCTGAGTTTGGAAGAGCAGAAGAGGGCAGCATTTCACTACATTTTACTGTCTAAAGGAGCTTGGCTCCCTAAAATCAAGACATTGGAGCAGGCATATTTTGTTGAATGCTAATTTTGTTCAAAGATGACCTACATTCGTAAAAAAAATCCCTTTTGTTAGTGCACAATATATTACCTCGCTAGTTAGGCGTTTAAAAAAAAACCTCTGTAAGTTAATTGCTAATAACAGCTGATAACATTTGCAAAAGCAAAGGAACTTACCTTTGTGCATCCAGCCACAGCTTCCATTTTACTTTGGTAAAAGTGGAATTTCTAAATGAAAGAGTGCTAGTAGTTTCTGAGCTCATAGGAAAACATCCCAAAGCACGAGGTCACAATGCCCTGAATTTAACACACAGCTCAGCCTAATCTTGCAGCTTTAAATCAGAACCACAGACCATACTAAGACCTTAGGTGCCAAATATAATACTGGAATACTCTTTTTGTGCAATGCAATCTATATGCCACTTTCATGCTCCTAATAAACATACAGCTATAATATATTCATTAATATCATATAAAGAGTGCACTGAATGTTTATATTTGACATACGGTTAAAAAAAAAAAGGGAGAAATTTTTATTTAAAAACTTTCACAGCCACTGAGAGCAGTAAATAAAATGATTTTTTGGTCAATTAGTAACAGAATATCAGATGATAGCTTAGAGAATAGTAACATCTTATGATTTTATCAAGTTTCTAACTTGATATTTCAAGTTTTTACATGTATGTCTGTTACTACACCACTACTTTACAGGAAGAATATTAGGTATTTTTATCCCTACTCCCTTGTTTATGACAAACTACTACAAACTATTTGTAGGGAGAAAGTCAAATACATCTATAAGGGGGAAAAATATTCTATATCCTTACCATTCAAATTTGTGATTTAGTCTTGAGTAAAAAAAAATAGAGAGATCACTTTATCAAACAGTTTCACATGAAATTAATGATCAGAGCACAAGATGAGAACAGTTTGTCCACAACAGACTTTCTACCTCATGCTAATGTTTATGTACTCTCCACATCTGTGCCGTTGGTTTTTCTCTGCTTCCTCATTCCATTCTTCTTCAAGCTCATGTTAAAAATGCCTAATAGATTTTTCTTTGCTCTGCAGAAATTAACTCTTCTATACAATAACAAGAGCAATGTAAGTACATAGCTTTAGTTTTTCTGGGTCATTCATAAAAATATGAGTGTCAGCTATCTGTCATAGTAGTAGATGTTCCATTCCTTATTGGCAGCAGGTAGGCAGAGCTATACATCAACCCCTGATATATGGCGCGTGCCATCTGCACAGCTCTACGCGGCACACGCAGCGTGCCCTAATGAGCATCTTCCCGAGCTGATCACAGGTAGGGGAGCTTGGAGACGCTCAGGGTAGTCTCAGAGATCAGGCAGGTCCTGAAGCAGTAGAAGAGCACCAATAAGTAACTGAGGTAATGATCCTAATCCGAAGGGTCCCTGCAGATGTGTCCCAGGCCCTTTTTCAAGAGGCAGCTCAAGCAGAACTTTCCCAGTCTCTCTGTCCCTGCAAGGCAAATAAACTGAAAATTAAAGATGCTTTGGGTCCACACCTCATCACAAGAGTCAAGGACTCACATCATCTGCTTTCATTTTTTCTCTTTTCCCCCTTTCTAGCCAAGAAAAGCAAGTGATTTTCCCTCCACTTGTATGGGATCTTCTCAACTTCTTTTTATGTCTTTTCCAAACATAAAAACTATCTTTGGAAAAGAAGTATGGCTAGACTCTCTTCTGTCCCTCCATACCTAAGCCGTTCCAGCTTCTATTCATTGTTGTCTTGCCCAAAGTACTGGGAGTCTGGAAACATTTTGCAGCACCGGCTGAGAAAAATTCAAGATAGCTGAACTAGGCAGAGACCTTCTGGAAGCGGGCGAGTCACCTCAAGCAAAATCAACCCAGGGAAGAGCCAGCAAAGCTGCGGAAGCTCCGTTCTGCACTTTCTGTGGAAAATGGGACGGTCTGTTGATGACCACCTGGTAATAGCTTGCCTTGGGCTCTTTTTACAGAATTCATATTTATGCTATTTTAAGGCAACTGAAATGCATTATTTATTATGCTTGAGACTCTTTTTTTTGATCTACTTAGTCAAGCCATCCACTTTTCCTTCTTCCAACATCCAACTCTGTAAAGTACTTCTCCCCTAACCAAACAATCAGGAAGCACTGAAATCTTTTAAGGTACAAAACACAATACAGTACAGCGACCTAAGTTCTTTGAATAACAAATTAAGAGAGACATTCAATTTAAATATGAGACAATACTTATAGAAAGTAAATTATAAACTGTTCTGTCTTTGCACAAAAATATTGAAGACTAAGTTCTTGATGGAACTAGCCTGTTACATATAGAACTGCTTCTTGGCATTTAAGCCATGCATTTATACTCACTAAGAGATAACTGATCCAGTAATCACTTCAAGAAGGAAACAGTTAAATATAAGGAAAACATGTGACATTCTTTTTACTATTTTTTTGAAGGTCTATGGAAATGTGATTCTTTCTGAGGAACAATGAACCGTTCTTTCAACAAAATACAATAATTGCAACTACTTCACAACTGAAAAACACTGATTTCTACAGACAGGTGCTCTTTGGAGATATGAATTTATCTTAAAATTCCATATTGGGGATCACACAAAGCAGAAACAGGTGGTTTTGATAATGAACTACTTTATTATCTATTATTCATTTATTGTATGCCAAAATGCTTAGATCTACCTTTCACTTTGTTTGTGGCATCCCTGAACACAGTAGGTTTCTGCTAACTGTTGTTCAACATATGCTAAAAGGCTGTTCTTGGTATAAATTGAAACATCTGGGGGATTGGCTTAATTTTTCATTTTGATTTTCTTTTTTGTTTTAGTTTAGGTACAAGTTGACTACACAATGTTCAGAAAGGAAGTATTTCTTTTGTGTCTGAAGTGCCTGGTAACTAGTATGGTTAGAATTACAAAAATGAAATACTAGCAGAGTGTGATGATAAATAGTGGCTTAATTATAACAAAAGGAAAGAAAAAAGTATCTTAAGATGATTACAAATTCCAACAGGTTTATAAATTATGGCATAACTGGTAATTCCATCTGCCATAAGCTCTTGGTTAGAGTTACAAGTCTAGTGAACAAGGCCCTCTGGCTCTGCTTGGGAAAACTGGATGCAGTTCATGCAGCTGCCCCAGGGAGGAACAGGAAGTCTAAAAGCACCTAATTTACAGGCTTTTCTTTCTATCTTTCTTTCTAAATCACTTGTTTTGTCCAAAGAATGAAGTAAGCCTGGAACAGAAAAATTATCACACGACTCAGAGCAAAAAGTAACAGATTTAAACAGATGAAATGTATTGCCTCAGATTTTGCCTGGCAGAAGAATATTCTAAAAAGCACAAGAGGCTGAGGAAATAATGCAACATTAACCTGACAGAGAAAACAAGACAGCTCACACAGTCTCTTCTAGTACCTTCAAATATTATTCATCAGGCATGTTGCCCTTGTTCCCTCTTTATAAAGACATAATATTCATCAGGGCTTGAATGGTTACATTTTCAAGTAATTTGCCAGAAAACACCAGCTTGGCTTTGTGGGATATGCAAAAATTATGTAAAGTATCTTTGCTGAAAAATGCATTGTCTTTGGCTGAGTTTTTGCTTTTGGAAAGTTAATAAGAAATCCTGAGATCACTGTGGCAAAAAACATTCTTTTGTCATTCATTTTGCATGATAGGAAATTATAGTCAAGTATCCTTTTACTGTAGCATCAGTTTAAAAATTTAAATTAAATCACACTTACAAGCATGCTGTAAAAGTGGGAAATGTTTTCTATGCCATTTGAGTAACTGAAGTACTAAAAACTAAATGACTTGGAGAGAAGCTGGTGAAGAAAGAGGCTTTAGTTGCAATTCTTACGCCCTAGTCTTGTGGCTCATTCACCATACTTTCTCTGGGAAATGTGATTAAATAAAAATCAATAAAGATTTAGGTTTGCCAGATAAAACACAAAAGCTTGAAAGTCCACTGACAAGAATTCAGGGCATAAGGCCAAGTTTTTCTTGACTATTTGGAGTGGATCACTTAATAGCATGAAATCAAAACACAATACAGAGAAAATTAGACTTCTAGTTCAGGTGCAACAGTGAGGTATGTCCTTAAGGACATACATAAGGATTCCACTTCTACTTCTCCCAGTGCTAAATACACAAAAATGCATTAACATGAGTGGCAAAGAGAGGCAAATTCAAACACTACAAACGAGCAACACAGAAGCCCATAATGTAACTTTCAAAAAACAGGGAGAGGCAGAAGTTTTTTAACGGAATAGTTAATTCACTAAATGGGCAGTTTTGGAGGAGTCTTTGCAAAATTTTCTCATAAACAAGGGAGATGATCCTTTAGCCTTTACAAAATTAACTTGATCTTGGTCACTTTAATAAAAATCCCTCTCTCTCTACATGCATATATATATATATATATATATGTATACACACACCTATATAAATACATGTATACACACAAATTTATAAGAGTCTTCACAAATACAATTTTCATTTCAAATCACACTGATTTAAGAGCTTAAAAGAAGCAAAGGACCTGAAAATTAAACACAATGTTTTTGTTCCAAATAAATATTTCATGCTAGTGCTAAATATTTTTGCTGGGTTTTGTTGCATTGTTTATGTTGCTCAGCTCATCAAGCCAAGAAGATCAATTATCTGACTAGCTTTATTCAAAAAGATCAAACAACAGTTAACATACAGAGTTTGTGAATATGGAAAGTCATCAGCAGCAGTCGTGATCAGTAGCTTCTCCCATGTCTTTATATTATATAGGAAATAAGGTCAACAAACTTCACAACCCAGCTGAAAAAAAATAGGCGCTTTCTCACTAAGGAAATACAACATGTCAGACCTACTGCTGTCTTGAGGAAAAGCAACTCAGAATATTATTTTTAAATAAGAGTGAAAGAAAATGTAGTCTAGTTAATTTAACTCTCTTTTCTCTATATATGTAAATAACATGGATTAAGGGATTACCTCACTGTTTATGAGAAAATGTTCAGGCCTTCAACACTATTTCCTGACATTATTTATTTGGACAAAAAATCCTGTAATTACAGTCCTACTGACAAATATATTTTGTTCCTTTCTAACTCTTGCAATGTTCTTTCGTTCTCTTTTTGATAGAAACATCTGAAGTTTTCTAGGTCAGCCTGCTAACATAATAACATTTCAGAACTAGTAACTACAGACTGTAAAGAACTCTGTCTAAAGGCATAGTACAAGATTTGTACCTGTATTTTACAGATCAGTGGTAAGAACTTCATAAATCCACATTGTTATTCTGTGCCTAAACAGGTTGGGGACATTTTTTTTTCTTTTCTTTTCTTTTTGTTTTCTTTTTTTCCCCTCTCTCCACACAATAAAATATTATAATTCTGCAAAAATAACATTCATTTTAGATTAATTTAATATTTATTCAGAGATACGTGTCTCCCATCCTGTAAGGATGGACCAATTTGCAAGAATAACTAAAATATTTTTAAACATACCCTATGTGCACGCATACGTCCATTTTTCATGTAATTATATAGTAGCAGAAACTCAGTTGGAGACTTCTGCATTAGCAAGACAACAACAATTACCCAGTGAATGGAATCCACTCTAGTATAACAGCAGCATTACAAGTGGCTTAGTGCAAGAGCCATGTAATGCTTTATGACAATATCTGAAAAATCATCCGGATTTGCGTTCCTCTAACCCTCTCTAGTAATTTCTATACCCATGTAATATTACTGGTGTTTAGCAGAGAACAAACAGGGACCAAATGCTCATCAGCTCTTCTGGCAGAAAAGCAAGGTGTCATCAAAACATGTTAGAAGATGAAAGAACAAACAAAATTCATATGATGAATAGTTCAGCTGTGGACTGCCTGACCGTAAAGCATAATGGAGACATCTCTGTCCAGCCTCTAGCTTGGAGCCAACGAACAGAAGGGAAGTCCACTACACTTTATTATGTCAAGCAAAACAACCTCTGGCTCAGGAAGTCTTTGCTCTTCCATGTTCTTGGCATCCTGTTTTTGCCACTGCAAAACAGTGAAACAGAAGAACCTTTAAACTGAACTGATAAAGTTTTGTTTGGTTATTTTTTTTGCCTTTACTATTGGGACCCTGCCAAAGGGCCCCTTCTCCTAAAATTTTCCAGCTTTACTTCAGTAAAACAATGATTTTCAGAAAAAGGGAAAGAATGAAAAATCTTTATATGATCAAAAGAAGTTACCTGAGCAGCTGTTTGTGTTTCAGACAAGCAGGTAATAATGACGTATGTAAAACAGTATACAGCGTAGATGAAAATGAGCATAGCCCATCTTTTTTTCTGGAATGAAAATTCACAGTAGGAAAGCTACTAAAAAGAGAGCGAGAGAGCAAAAAATTCAAGGCTTCTAGCAATATGTGCAACTATTAAAAGCATAGAAATGTAAAATTTCCTCAGTTAGATATATCATCTATTACTTAGTATAATCACTGTTTAATCCCAAAAGGGATCCTAATCCTAAATAACGAATCCTAAGCACAAAATTTTGTAGCTAGATGGGCGGGCAAGCTTGGTTATTCCAGGTATAGAACAGCAGCACGTCTCGACTCGTACCACCCTGGTGCTATGGCTTACTGTAGAAAACCCACTGTATCAGCCCAGGCACATTCTAACCTTTTGTGCCAATCAACTATTTTTAGGCCTAGCCAAACAATTATTTACAGCTTGTGGCCTTGGTTTTAGCCCAAGGACAGGTTCATTCAAACCACTGTGCAATCAACCAACTAAAATAACGTTTTACACTGGTTTTCATTTGTTTTGATTTATAGACTCCCCTAAGAGTTTTTCAGTGGTGTAGACTCCTACAAAGTGCACAGAATGCTAAATTACATTTATTACTTTATTTTTTTATTAAACGCCATTTGAGGACTTCTATAAGTATCTAGAAGTATAGACAGCAGAGCTTAAAAACCACACTAGGAGCATGTGTGAAACTGGGATATGACCCACGTATTTTTTCAAAATCTGATTTCACTGAGGAAAAGTTACTAGGGGAAAATAATGAGGAATCTAGATGTACGTATGATTAATTATGCAGTTTTATGCTATTTTTAGCTAAGTTGTCTATTACTTGCAACCTCATTCCAAAATACTTCTAATGCCATTAAAACGAGGAGTATTTCAACCTAAAGAAGAAAAAAAAACAACCTATGATGACAAACCTAGCCGTAGTCTATAAACACTTATTTTAATAAGTATGAGTTATATTGCCACATTTTCCTGTATGCAGTGGCACTCTTGTCCTTGTTTTACTCACCCCAAGGTGATACTTCTTGTGAGAGAAGTCAACTACCGTTGGAGCAAATGTGCAGATATGCCATATCGTTATGCCAGAAATCACTTATTAGCAAATGTGTTCACATAACACTGCCCTATAACTATTTATTTAATACTCGAAGTAGGTATCCCATGGTAGATAATCCAGTGCTCATCTCTGTGCATGGTATTTTTTTTGTCATGTAATGAGGGGTCACTACAGGAAAGCAGACTTGAAGAAGTCAGTGAACATAATCTCACAATTCCTCTCAAGCAGTATGTGACTGTTAGTCCTGACATTTTTTTAATTGCCTCCAATTAACAGGGAATGCTTCATCCTACTTACTGCGATCACAATGAAAAGCGGAACTAACTTAGTCAAAACAGTTACCCATGGACATTATGTGAACCTGAATCAAAAGGAACTCAGACATGGACAAACTAAATATGGCTTTGCAACCTTATCAGTAACTTAACAAAACTACGCTGTGCTCTTGATTATTGTGGAATGTCTGTGTTCTTTTTTAATGATGTACAGTCTCAAAACTTTGGAGAACATTGAACACCTGGACCACAGCTGGTGGCCAAACACTGTGGTGCTAAAGGCCAGGCAAACTCCTCATCCCAGCTTGGGCCCTTGTCTCACAGAATGGCAGGGGTTGGAAGGGACCTCTAGAGATCATCTAGTCCAACCCCCCTGCTCCAGCAGGACACCCAGAGCACGTGGCACAGGGCAGCATCCAGGGGAGTTTGAAGATCTCCAGAGAAGGAGAGTCCACAACTTCTCTGGCCATCTGTTCCAGGGCTCTGGCACCCTCACAGTTAACAAGTTCTTCCTCGCATGGAGATGGAACTGCCTGTGTTTCAACTTGTACCCATTACCCCTTGTCCTATCACTGGCCTCTACTGAGAAGAGTTTGGCCCCATCCTCCCTACATTCAGCCCTCAGGTACTTGTACATGTTGATCAGATCTCCTCTCTTCTCCAGGCTAAACAGGCCCATCTCGCTTAGTCTTTCCTCATACGATAGATGCTGCAGTCCCTTAAACGTCTTCATGGCCCTACGCTGGACCCTCTCTAGAAGCTGCATGTCCCTCTAGTCCTGGGGAGCCCAGAACTGCACACAAAGCCCAGAACTGCACACTGTCTCCCTTGTACAAGGACTAACTGGGCACTTCCTGGGCCACCCAAGCAACTATGGACTTAAACAACCTGGCTGTATGTAGCTGAACAGCCCTGACACGCACCCGTACACAATGATAACTATGGGACTAACCCAAATTTCATCATTAGACCACATTTAAAGCAAATTCTACAGCTCTCGCTACAGTCGAAAGAAAAACAGAATATCTGCTCGCCACAAAGCAATGATGTGCAAGCATACATTCAGTTTTGAAGAAAAAAAACAATATGACATTTGGTCAAACTTGATGGGAAGCACAAGCTGATGAGTAACTACTCTGTATGCTACATTGCATACAGGTGCTCTACAGAAAAATAACATAGGACAAACACAATCATCAACCTGCTGACTTAGAAGTCATTTTTAAGCTGTTTATTAAAAAACAGTAAGCTTTTTATTTCCCATTCATCATGAAGTCCTCAGAGAATTTTAATTAAAAAGCTAAATGACCTTCATAATACCTTGATTTAGAATTAACCTTGAAGACAAAAAAAAAAGAGTACACTCTTTATAAAAACTGCCTTGTCATTTTCTGACCAAAGCAATTCTGTGTTCTAGTTAAATAAAATGAACTTCAACATCATAGATGTGTGTGATCAGCATGACTTCTTAAATAATGAATAAAAGGAAGATTTATGAATGGCCAGGTTTTGTTGACAATCCACTTTTCTTTATTGATTTTGCTTTCAAGTAAAATGGCCCAAAGAACAGCGTTCTTGTTATTTTTAACACATTATTTTTATGCAGTTATACTGAAAATTCTGTGTCTAGCCCATAAAATAGATTTAGATGTGACTGAAGTTTAACTTATTTTTAAAAGTCGACAAATTACATACCCTATTGCAGAGGGTTTCGATTTCTACAGACACAATACTTCTAAAGTTTTGCACTTCCTTTATTCAAAACTCCACTGTTTCCAAGGAATTTCCAATAGCATATTTCTCTATGAACTGCTAGCTTGGAAAATAGATTTAATATTTCAGCAGAATTTAAATTATAACCTTCTATAGCAGTTTTTCTTTATGCAGGAAAAATTTCCTTTTCAAACCTGGTCAAATCAGATTCAAATCAGTGACTTTATATAATGAAAAACTTTTTATCACCAAGCACACAAATCCCACTAAAGAATAGACTACGAAATTCTCTGTCATACTTTGTGCTTTCAGCTAGAATAAGACCACTATTCAAGAAAGTTATTTACAAAGTCCACCTTTGTATTTCTGCTCATTTGTTTTACTTCAGATTAAGATCTCCTTGATCTTTTGAAAGAAAAAAAAAATAACAAAAATGAGTAAGGGGTAAAGGGTCTTTTAAATATCTGAAATATCTAACATATTGTTGACATTCAGATGTACTGAGCACTCATGAAATCAACAATTAAAAAATACTACCTCTGATTCCACTCTAAATATACTGAAAATTTCAAGATGCAATAACATTTCCTATTTCAAACATGTTCTGCAAGTGAAACAAAACCTTATTATAAAAATAGGAACCCAATAACTGGGATGCATTGTTTTCCTGTGTCTAACAAAACTCTAAAAGTTAAAACAATACCCTATTTTGCTTTTCCTAACCATGTTTGCACATGGCTTTCCAATGTTTTAGTAAAGCACAGCTTCAAAGCTAAGAAAAGTGGAAATGTTAGAGAAATGCAATCTTTTTACGCTGCAGTTCGTAAAGATTTCACATAAAATTTTAAATGCCAATTTCTCATAGATGTTTACTGATTGTCCATAAGTTTAAGGATCATGATTTAATGTCTTTGCAACAGTGTTGTAAATGTAAATTTATCACATTTATTTTATTGCCTATCTCAGTTAAGTTTAACAGCTTATTTTATGAGCTTTTGGAGGAAGGTGGAAAAATTAAATATTAGAATGCACAGCATACAGTATCATTATACAAACTGTTATTTTGGTATTTCTTGAACATCATATGCCATAATTTATGGTTATATTATAAACAATATCTCCAGAAATTGAGTTTCAAATTGTTATGGTAGGAAAGGGCTACCAAACAGAAACATTATACAACCCCTATGGTCTCTAAAATGTCTTTGCAGAATGTACATATTTTAATTATGTTTTATGCGTTCCTGGGTCAATTAAGTATTTTTGAATATGTTTAAATTTCACTGACTGAAGAAGTAATAGGTATTACTCAGGAACCTAGATAGCAATATATGCAATAAAGCATTCCGTATTCGCCTGTTTGGAAGGTCATTTTGGTTTAACTAAACAGATGACAAGACAGTCATTAAGAGTTTAAGGGCTGCTTAAATATACATTTTAAAGCATGAAATATATACCTTACTTAGAAACTGACAGATACCTTCATTCAAAACTTTTACCTTACATGGGCTAACAAGTCAAATTCTGGAAAAGGTCAAATAAGCGTTTTCACCGTATTTTTAGTTTGTATGTTTCTATGGTAAATCTTCTGGAACAAGTTATGAATATGAACTCAAGCTACCAGTTCAGTTTTCCTTGAGTTTTCTATTTTGTTTATTATGCATTAAGTAGTTTTCAGAATTGGTTTTCTTCCCACTCTTTGTTCATAATTACTTACTCATTTTATTCCTGAGGAACTCACCTATCTAATGGATATCTTACCTTGTTGATCAATGAGGTCACACAATACTGTTTCTAAATCATTCAAAAATGTAGAAAGACTGAAAAATAAACAGCTTGCTAAACCCTACCTTTTGTGGAAAAATGGCAATAGAGATCCAAATGGCACTGAGATGTATGTTTCTGATTACTGCAATATTGTAACCATAACACGATTCCACACATATAAGCAAATTTGATCTGTCACAGTTATTGTTAAGACTATTTTTAGTTTTAAACTGGAACTTCCACATGTTCCTTAAGTCTTGCGGAGTCCAAACCAGGCCAAGGTTAAGTAGATGACAAAGAAAGAAAAAGCCCAATTCTAGTAAGTTGGCTTGACTGGAGGAATAAAAAAACCATTCCTCCTTGCCCTCCATGCACCTACAGATATAAACACCAATCATTTTGCATGCTATCTCATGCTCTAGTAACAATATAAGCTAAAAAATATGTTATCAGCAGACATTCCGGTTCAATGTGCAACCTATCTTTTGAATTTAACATGCAATTCTAGTCACTGACATACAGGTTAACACATTAATGCAAAACCATTATGCAATAATTAGTAACAATTAATGTAAAGTATAAATTTAATTTACAAAGCATGTCATTCAGTATACAAGCCAGCAGGTGCCAAAACAGCATTGTGTGAATTCAACAGCTCTTATTTTCTAGGTGTTATTAACTGTCATTGGGTATTTTGACTATGACAGGGTAAAGACCGCTTAAAATATTATGCTTTTCAGCGCAGGCAGATGCAACTGAAGTTCTTCAGTTACAGATGTAATTTTTACCTTTTCTAGATCACCAGAAGCTCTGTACAGAAGACTTAAACCGTTGCTAAGTCAGTCCCCTAGACGCTGCTACTGCCTGCGAGGTCACTGGAGGGGACATCACTCCTGATATATTTGCTGGCATTCCACCTTTATTTATGAGTTTCTTGCATACATGAACACTGTTTAAACCCTCTCTGGAATGACTGCCAGTGGACAAAGTCATAGGGAAGAAAGAACTAAAATTTCTTTTCATTCCTCACTGGAGGAAATATAGTTGATCACTTCAAGGGTGAATATAAATGTCTAGGACTGCCTTCTGTATGCTGGGAATAACTGCTGGGCAATTCCCTGACTGACTTAGATCTACAATGCAAAAGTGCTCCCTATCTTAAATTTACACTAGGTGTTTGTTACATTGTCCCCAAGAACACAACGACTATTCACATGAATAACATAGCATTATATACCATAACATCACAGTCTATATTACAAGGCTTGAGAATTAAAAATGCATCTATTAAAAAAGTACAAAAAAAATCGAAACGCTAAGATTTTTTTTTTTTTAAGAAGAGGCAGATCCCAGTTTCTTGAGACTCTTATTTTTTTACTTTTCATCTATGCTTGATACTGCTGCTATATAAAAATAATAAAAATATAGCATATGGAATCAAGATCACTAGTCCCATGGAAGTTCTAGAATAGGATGAAATAAAATACAATGTGAAACACCAGATGCATGCCATATGAAAAGGGTTTTTCTTCATTAACAAAGGGACAAGGCAAACTGATTATTTCTTTTCCTTGAGAAAATTCCTTTTTGCATAGTTGACTCTGATTTGATATATACTTCTTTCTTGCTTGCCATTTTCAAGTCTGCACTCGAGAAGAAACCCTTCTCACTTCTGTACACTGTAAAACACTTGCTGCTTTATTGTCGTTCTAAGGCGACTCTTCTTCACCATGAGCTAGAACACACTAATCCTTCCTTACACTTTCTGATTTTGATTGAATTCAGGGTTTCACTCAACACTGGATGCCCTTGAGGCTTGAAAGTATCAGCATCACAGAGGCATTTTCAAGTAGTTGAAACCAGTACAAGTGTTTGGAAATGGACCTCTGTATTTCATAAAATAACTTCAAAGTATAGTTTGTCCAAAAAGGGAGACAGAAAAGAGTTAATTTTCAAAGCCTGTATGAATTGGACAAGAGAGAGGAGTGGATAAAGCACTGTGAGATGCTGGCTGCTTGCAAGTGAATACAAGCTATTTTATTTTCCTAAATGGAGTTGCCTTTGTTAGGATGTGAAAGCTAAGCTTGCTATGGTGCAGTGCTGTGTGGCCCTGAGCAATTGCTCCGTCTGCTGTATTGGTCGCAGAGCCCTTGTAATTATGTACCTGCATGTTATCACTAACACACCACGCTGCCACATTTAGAAACAAGTTTACTCAGTAAAAACCAAAAGAAAGCTCATTCCTACCAAGGGGAAAAAAATAAATGCTCAGAGAACATATTCCTGAAGGCAAATCCTTATCAGCCCCAAACTGCTATCTTTCTCCAAATGACCCTGAGAAAGTCATAAGGAAGAGGAATTAAATGATCACAGCCTGCCCTATTCAACAACACACAATCACTTGTCTGCAATCTGCTCAGCAGCCTCAGCCCTAATAGAAAGAGAAGACTGAGAATATAAGGACTATAAAAGAAGGTCTATTTGTTGCTATTAGACTTATAGCATATAAAATATTAAGATATATTTTTCTTTTTTTTTTCTTTTTTTTTTTAAGAGCAATAATAATAAAAAAGCAATTGGTTTGTTCATTTGTACCCATGCAGGTGTAAGCATTTGAAATGCACACAAACTCATAAAGGAAATGCTAAAATGGAAGCCATAAAATGCTGATAGTATCTTAGAAAGACATCACTGTTACAGATAATACTTTTTTTTATTTGATTGTGCATAATTTAGTGGATGAATGCTGCAAACTTTGTTAAAAAGAAGGTGTCTAGCTTGTATATGAGAAAGTTGTTAGCCTGTCCTAACAGCTGCACCAATTCAGGAACATTTTGCCTTAAAAGCAAAAGTATGCCATTATTCTGGAAAGCTTCAGCTTTCCAATAAAGAACTACAAGAAAAGAGAAGGCATGTGAGTGGGCACAGAGCTCACAGACCATATGGTTATTAGCTGATATATACATATAGGGCCGGACTACAGATTGGCATGAGGGAGAAAAGGACATTATTGAATGTCAGAGATAGTGGAATGAGGCTTTCCTTGAAATTTGTTTCAATTCAGGGAGCCAACAAAAATCACTGAATCGTAAAGCAAAACAGGAATCAAAGACCTATTCTTCAATGACTCAGTGATGAGTAATTAAACTTGTCTACAAATCACTTTTTAATTACCATTCCCACATTTAATACTGTATCTTGTTGATACAAGGACCTTCAAAAAACAAAACAAAACCAAAACACACCCTACGATTCAATACAGCTTTAGACAAAAATTGTGCTTGGAGCTTCCTACCCCAAACCACAGTATTTGACAGATTCTGTGGTTAAAGGCTGAAATCAGTTTCCTGGAGTTACAAATCTCTGTATGTAATCTCATAACTCCTTGCTTTAAGCAGGAAAAAAGAATTTGCCCATTGACTTCAAAAATGAGAGTCTGTTTACTCCTACAAGTTTGAGCCTGCAGCAAAAAGCAGCAATAAAAAGTGTAACAGTTAAATATTGTCTCTTAAAATTTCTTTGCTCTTCAAGCCTCCACTGTATTCATAAGAATTAATTTTTTTTCTTCTTTTTTTTTTTACACTTAAAAAGACTCTAACTGATCCCATTTTCCCATAGAGCTTCCAGTATTTTAAGATCACATTAAAGCTTACTCAGAAATTCAGGTTTTGCCTTGTAGCCACTCATGCATTCAGTGCAGCACCTTTATGCAAACCAAAATATGCATTTATCTCTTACAAGGCAAATTCCTTCACTAATGTTTCCCAACTAAGAGGCCTATTTACACTCCAACCTTATGAGAAATACAAACTGTTCTATTGTCCATTCTTCCCCTGGCAAATCCAGCCCATGGCAGGGATGAGGGGAATAACACAGCGCCCTACAGAAAGCAGAGTATTTTCTACCGAGATCCAAGTGTGCCTCTGAAATGGGCATGTTCACTGCTTTATACGTGTTCCAGGAAACATGCAATTCTCAAGTGAATGAAGTTTAAATCATCAAATATCATAAACTCTTTCCTGCAATGATGGCCAGTAGAAAGGAAAGACCACAAGACACAAGGCATAAAACATAACAGATCGATGTGTGGTTGATACCCCACAAAGTTGGGGGTGGGAGGTTTATAAGTAAAAAATTCATACCAAGTTAACAGAAAATTTTGCAATTTTACCAATAAGAATGGTAAAGACTAAAGAAGTGCATAGAACAAAGGGGGTGCACAACACAACTTGCATTCTGAAATTGGTTTCAGATTAAATCATATTGGTTTCAGACTACAAATTATAAAACTCTTATGAAAAGAGATGTTGGTCTGGAAAAGAGTCCAAAGGTTACGCTATCTAATCTGTTCTTAAAAACATACCAATAGCAAACCCACAACTTCTATCCTCTCTGAGGTATAAGGACTTTTGTAATTACCATTCTAAATCTCTATTATTGTAAATTAAGCTGATTACTTCTCATCCTACCCTTGAGGGTCGTGAAGAATACTTGATTCTCCCTCTTTATTAAAACACTTCAACACACTAGAAGACTTATCAGTCTACTTGAGTTGTGTCCTCTAAACTCAACTAAATAAACCCAATTATTCACATCACTACTTATGGGGCTCTGGACTAATGCAGCTCATACAAATACAGGTGAACACAATAGTAATTCTTGACACGCACTCAGGGCACTCAGCTTACGACCAACTCCTACTTTCATCCCCATGCTTAGTTTTGCCTACTCAGTATTTCCTCATTCTCTATTTGTGCTTTTGGTTTCTCCTTCCCAAATGTGGTACTTTCACTTCTATTTACTGAATCTTATCTGTTTGATTCCTATCATTTCTCCAAGTTACAAAGGTTAATTTAAATTGTAACCTTGTCATCCAAATTGTCTGCAAGCCCTTCCGGCTCACTGTCATCCACAGATTTGGTAAGTTTACTTTTTCTTCCATCATCCAAGGTTAAAAGTATGAAAGAACTGAATCCAGAGCAACTCCCTCAGGGCTCTACATAGAAGCAAATGTGGAAATTGTGAGAAAAGTCATTCCATATGAATGATTTTGTTTTATTTTATAACATGCAAGAATATACTGTTAAAAATAGCCAGTAAAATAGCAAAATGCTTCATTCCAGCAATATTTCAACAATGCTGACATTTCAATTTATCTCTACAAATTAAGTTTCAGGAAAAAGAAATCAAAATAATCTTAGCTAGCTTTTTAACCAAAAAAGCTAAGCTTCCTGATTAAAAAGGGGACAGTACTAACTTTACAGTACTATATTTATTATACAGCTAATTCATTAACGGTCTTAAAATAAGTTACAAGAAAACATGCACATTAGGATGCACTTGAAACACTGCCTTTCTGTATTTTCCACTCAGTCCAGCACCGGAACCTTCATGGCTTTTTGCTTTTCTTTTGCAAGCAGAAAGTAGAAACATCTATTTAGTTACAGTATATTGATTCTTTGAAATCAAATTGTAGAGGGTAAACAGAATAGGCATGAAAGGGCCTCAAACTGGTAATATAGCACTCAATAAATATTCAAGAGAAGTGACTATAAAGCAAATCAAGGAAAATGGCAGACATACACAGTATTCATGTGACCGTTCAGGAAAGAGATGTTCTTATTGAAAACTATAAAGTTAAATGAGAAACTGCTGAGCACTGATGTTATTGGGCAAACTTCCCAGAACTCTTTATTCCGCTCCCCTCGAGCCTTTCTTTAACATAGTTCATGGACTTTCTCGCGACAGTAATGCAGAAGATTTTAGATCATTAGCAAAGAAGAACAAACAAAAATTAAATCTAATTGTTTGGACACATGTCCCTTTTCAGTAGGAAACAGTGAAGGAAACAAATTTAATCAATGAATGAATTGCTAGATTGCTCAACTGATGAATAATTTGTACTGATTTTTTTCAACATGTCTATTAGTTAAGGGGCGAAATACGGTAGAGAATCGAAACAACGACCCAACCCTTACAGCCCCTTCAAGAACTTCAACATATCATTTTAGCTTCTAAAGGAAGTGTTTATTCTAACTACTAATTAAGCAAGATTCAACATGCTACGGCCCAGACACTGAAGTGCCTGAGAAGTTGTAAAATGAAACATTTCCACTTAAGAAAATATTTTTTTTCAAAAAATTATTTTAAAAAGTCTTTCACAGAATGTATTGTTTGCCTTCTTGCAGTTACCTTCTATCATCCTGAATGTCATGAAATGCTGTTCACCCTCACACGAGACTTTATGCAGAATGGGCCTTCCTTCGGGGTAGAGGGGAGCAAGAGCTGAACTGTTTGACAGATTAACCATGAGGAGGAAGGGATATTTGAGGTGTTTCTCTGAATAAACAGGAAAAAAAAAAGAAAAAAAAAAAAGGCAGTTAAAGTTTGTAGCAGACTCCATAGCAATCCAAGCTAAGCGGGGAGCCACGCGTGTCCCCCGGCCGGCACCGCGGCACGCGCTGGGGAGACGCCGCAAGGGTCCTTGCGGGTTCAGACACACCAAGCGGGCACTGGAGCACCCAGGCACACTGAAGGGTCCCTGAATTAAGCCATGGACTTAGTTTTGGAATGGAAAAAAGGTTAACCTTGCACTGAAGCTACCTTGAAGTTTTCCATTGCACTCTCTGTACTGTAATGTATCCAAAATATTCCCTCCTGCTTTTTGGAAACTTACTTTCCCTCTTTTTGTAGCTGTCTTGGCTGTATATAAAAACATTGGTGTCATAAAAAAGTATTCTGGAAAGCCTTGCCTGCTGCTATTAACACATTCACGTTTTCAAATGTTCATTCACTGCAGGGTTCAGTAACAATGATAAGTTTTGAGTTATATTAGTACATCGGTAATAACTCTAGCTGTATCTGAAAAAAATCATCCCAGCATTAATATCAATTATTCATATCTTATAATACAAAACATTCAAAATATTTACTCAAACATATGTGCCATTGATTTGAATAAAATACAAGATAAAAACAACACTTGTTAAATATATCTCACATATAATACAACTGTCTGAGCAACTGGTATTGTCCAGTCCCCAGTTACTACAGCATGGCAAACAATATGTGCATCTATTTCTAATGCACCAACTGAACATATGTCTGTCAGAGAAAGATGGAAGTACAATGAGGCTAGGATAATTTAAACAAACAGCTGTCACTTTATGCAAGACTGCCTTTGGTGAGCTTTGATTTGTGTGCGTACAAACAGGGAAAAGCAGAATTATGGAAGGAAACAGAATTACAAAACTAAAACTTCGCAAAGTGGGAAGGTCAACGCACTTGCCTTCTATTTTTCTGCAAGCCACAAACAACTCCTAGCCAAAATTAAAGAGAACTTGCTCATCTGTGTTATTTGCTCCTTCATTATACTATTGCCTGTCAAAGATTTCAGCATAGTGCCCTGAGCCTCTTAGGATTCATACCGACTGCATCTGTGAACAGCATGTGCGGTTTCAAGAGAAGAAAGGCTTAAAATCTTCTTTTCTAACTTGCAAGTGAAATTTACTTTTAGGATGAGTTTTGTTTTGCCTACCCAGATCTTCCAGGGGTGGTGGGGTGAAACAGTTGCATTTTGTATTTCCCCCAGTGCATACATATATTTGTATAACACATGAGTTACAGTCATTTTCATTTAATTCATCTTTTTGAATGATTCCACTTATTAAGAGTAAGTCTCAAAACATATTAAGATAAATTTCCACCCCTATAATATGTACTGTTTGAAGCTTGCTTTTCCAAAATGAATAAGCAAGGCTAAAAATCTTTTCAAAACATTTAAGGCCTCAAATTGCAGAAGAGATTCATCCTTTTTAACTGTATATTTCAGCTCTGACATGAATATAAACATCAGATTCTGAAAAATGAGTATCAATAATGCAAATGAAAGCAAGAGCCGTCCCCACTAGGAACTACCACGTAGGGATTTTCTTCGCTTTGCAATGGAGATGAGAAAGTGTGTGGGTTTCCAACCTATCACAATTTGAGTGTTCTCCTGGATCTAAACTGTAAGAGCAACATCTTTCTTTGGAGCTGTGCATATTTGAGGCAGAAACTGGCCTTTAGAAGACTCTGATGTGATTTTTTTTTTCCATTTATTCTATCATTTGCACTGGAGAATGGAAAGTGTCATAACATTTCTGTAAATCTTCACACCAGGTCCCTTTAAGCAAAATAGAAAGAATACTGGCACAGGAACACACATCTCCGAAACAGTCTGACCAGAAACGAGGCCATGGAAAAGTGTCAGGAATAGTATTCATCAACAAGAAAAGCTGACCTAAAGAGGGAAGAAAAGGGAGGTAGCATCTTATCAGTGATGATGTTTTAAGGACAAGTTGACTTGCAAATACCCATATAAATTTCAGGAAAGAATTATTTGCAATGTCCAAAAGTGGTCCAGACATGTCAAAAAAATTCTTCCCACTCCTACTTTCACAATGCTTTCTCACTATTTTCATTATTTTTTTTCTGTACGTTGTTTATATGCCTACAGGGCACACATTGGATGGTTCTAGGCTCATCTACACCGTTGTTGAAGAAGGATCTTGATGCTGTATCTGTGCATATTGTCTCCTGGAAGTTCTTTTAACTAGCAACCACTTCAGAGGAATGTTTTGACCAACATCCAAACAGCAAGTAATGCTGGGCTGCTCCTCTTGCCTCAGGGTTAACAGGAGATGAGACCTCCATGAGACTGTTTGGCACTACTTAATTTCACGCAGAGAGATGTTCTAGTAGATTTTATCTGAGAAACTAAAGCAGATGCCGGTCAACATGTGAGTATCATTTGCCTTAGTAAGCAGAACCAGTAACCAGGATACAGTAGCACTAAAGTAATATGAGAGAGAGAATAGACAAGTGCTTTTCATTTCCATTTCAATGAGTTTGAGTATGGAAAGGAATTACAGAAGTCATTCACCTTCACATTTTCCTAGGATTTCTTCCAGAATGAAAGTGTTTTTAAATTTTGTTATGAATAATGAATTTTAAACCTGGATAAAGTTGAAATCAAGAAGGATTACAGCATTGCTGCTGTCAGACTACTGAAACACAACTTTCTACTATGGGGACAGAAAATGACTTCAGAAAGACAAGCCTTAACTACAGATCCTTTGAAAATAGTTATAGTGGAAAAATATCTAAAGTCTATTGGTTTGGAATAGAAACGGAGAATGAGTGATAAAAGGTGGATTTCTGCAGGCACTATGGTGTAATTTTAGGGTTATAAGCAGTATGAGATTTTATCCTCCTCTGCCTGAGACCTTCAGCCTCTTGGTGTCCCATATTCTGCTGGCAATCAACAGAAGAATGCTCTAGATATCACAGACTGCATTGAGAATTGAACATGAAATACTTGCATTGAATAAAACTAGAATAGTATTGTGAGTTAATACATCACATCAGACATTTATTAGCAAACTAGCAATTTCAGTCTTTTTGCATTAAATCTTATGTCTATAATAGACCTTAAACGGTGACTCAACAAAGTGACATTTTCCGTGAGAATCGGCACAACACAGACATGTTGTATCCTACACCAGTTCCTTGCATAGAAACCTTAAGCAGCCTACACTGATAACCTACCTCAGTTCATGAAGCTTTCCTGGATTCAAACATAAAAACAGCTCTTACAAAGCAGGACACTATTTTTGCACAGCTTGTGTTTACAGAACAGACTTTACATAAGTACCAGTCTTAATGACCCGGAAGCCTAATATTCAGAGGGTTTTTTAAAATTAAATTTATTTTCATTTATTTTGTGCTCATTTCTAGACCAGATAACAGCAAAATAAATTTGTCTGGTAACTTGCACAAAATTCTGTGGTTGTTTCCTGCACGATCACTTGCATACACTTCAACCTTTGTGATTACCCTAGTATTATGTGAGTTATGTTGAGAAGAACTTGGACTAATTGCATCAAATAGAAAATTAGGACAGAGCTCTATTTGACCCAAGGCAACAGAAACATCCTCACAGAATTCTTAGTCAATGCAACGAATTGATACTTAGATACTTATATCCTTCCAAAAAACAACAGATTATAGATGTAGAATTGGGTCATAAATTCCAAGTTTGTATTTTGGCAGAATAGCACAGGTTAAAAAGGTAAGTAAAAGCTGAGTTGCACTTTGCTACGTAAATCAAAGGGTTCCTATCAAAATTAAAGAAATATTAGAATTAAAATTTCAATCACTTAAGTTTCTGGTTTGATTACAGATGAAGTTGAAAATACTGATGGAGAAATAAGAATTGCTATAAAGAACTTCTATAAAAAATCTATAAAAATAGAATTGTTGTGTACTCTGAGCACATGATTAGCGTTTTAATCAATTACCAGGGTGCTTTAGATTGTATTTAGCTTGATTAACAGATGCACAGACAGAGAGTAAGATTCTATATTAATCTTATATAATTTGTTTTTTAGATTTTAATCAAAGTGATTTATATGAAAGATTAACTGTTAGCTACAAAACAAAAAAGTTTGTCAATAAGCTCATTAAAATTTCTACATTTCAATTAAGACTTGGTTTTAAAAGAAGTAGGGAAATACAACTGAACATCTACAATTAACATGAAAACTCTACCTTTTACTTTGTTAGCCATCTGCCATTAATATCTATCTCCAAGGTAATTCTTTGAATCCGAGAATTAATTTTTCATCACACAAATCTGACTAAAAAAAAATGGCGCCATATGATCTACAGCAGTAGGGAATAAGCTTTATTTATGAAAATTATCTGATTCCATAGTATCCAATAGACAGGGCTCAAATAAATATGAGCATCCTCCAATATCTTGCCCAGAAATACAGACACAGAATCCCTGCAGTTTAACATCTGGATGCACACAAGAGGACTCTGACATTTAGGCCTGTAGGAAAGCTTGGACTGAAAGGGTCAGTTTGCAAAGAAAACTAGACTGCACGTTTGGAACAAAGCCTACTTCTGTGGGCGTCCTTCAGGTGGGAAGGACACGAACAGAATAGATTGGCACTGCTCCACATTAAAAGCAAGAGAAAGATACTCATTAAGATACGTTTGAGTCTGTATGCTGAGGCAAGTCGAATGCAGCCCTGCCTCGTTGGCTATGTTTAAATCCAGAAGCCAAAAGGGCATCCCAGTAAGGCCCTCACCTCAGCCATGCTCTGTGAACAGATGGATGCGCTATGGATGCACTGAATTTCCTACCACCTCCCCAGGTTTCAGAAGAAGCTTGCTATGCTGTATGAGGCTAAGTACGAGCTGGACAGCCAACCTGATCATTATAGATGCAAAACAGGTAACAAACATATAGACACCAGACCCACCTGTGTTTTTCACAAAACTTTCCTTTACTCAGTAGACTATGGAAAGCCCTTGCAAACTCCAAAATACTTTTTCCTCACAATCAACATTCCCAATGTACTACAGAAAACTGGAATGATGTAGAACTTGATATTCCCAGTAAAGGAACAGGATCTGATCCAGTCTGGCATTAGGTAACTTCACATGATGTTCATACACAGCTGCTCCAAAAGATATCTCTATTCAACAACTACATGATCCACACAAAATATTCTGCACAGATGTAAACATCAGAAGGTGGCAGAAAGGAGTGTAAAAGGACTCTCTGCAACCTTCTGCAGATTTGAGATTTCTCCTCCCTATTTTGCAGTTAAACTTGTTAATTTTAGAAGTAAGATTTTATTTACGGATGGAAGAAACCATTAGCAAAATAGTTCTCAAAATTAAATTAACTCATCCTAGCATTTTTAACTCTATTTACTCTAAGTGCAGGACTCATAGCCACCGTAGGTGAGGCTGAGGATTTTAATAATGTCTCTATAATAGGCAGTAAGGATGTTTCTTTAATATCCTTTCTTAAAGGATACCCATTTCCTAATACGCCTAAACAGCTTGCTTACTACTTCTAATCCATTGGCAAGCAGCGAGGCAGAAAATAGCCGTGTTCTTATAGATTACTAACAAACTCCAGACAACTTGAGAGCGTGTGTCTTAACCAAGTGCTTTCCTCTTCATGCAAGAAGAGCTGCATTCCGACAAGGTCATGTGGACATCACCGATAACTCGTTTTTTTCCTACCAACTCTTACTAGTGAATGCATAGTGGAAGTTTTAAAGAACTTCCACACGAAACATTTATTTAAAAAATACTTAAAATTTGCACAGGATTTAATAGAATGGCTTTAAAGGTATACATGATATTTATATACAAATCTTTAGAAATTATCAATTTATGAATAGTCAATTACACTGTAAATTACTCTTTAATTGCTACCCTTTTTCCCATTTCCTTACATGACTAGTGTGTACAGTCTGACAGCCTTGTTCATGCTCAAGTTCTTCTTTAAGACTATACCATATTTCTGTCTAAAAATACTGGACAGTTTATTGTCAGTGACAGTCGGTTCTTCCTCCTCCTGCTGCCTACGGCAGGTTACGTGCACAGCCATTCTCAGAACAGTTTTATTTTACCTACTGTAGCAATCTTTCACCGTAGGTAGGGACGTGACCTTGAACAGACGGCTTCAGGTTGAACGATCCTGCTTTACAGAGGCCAGGGCTCTGGCAAAGACAACCGTCCAGGAGGGAGGCGCAGACTTCACTCACCAATCTTTCAAAAGGGTATCATCCATTAGAGCATAAAACATTACATGGCTTTCCTTAAACTTAAGGATGTCGTTGTTGCAAAACAGAGCAGTACCTTGTACTGAAGGTTAACTTCTGAAAATATAAGAATTAAACAAAAGTTGTCTGCCACCAGACTTCAAAGTCTCAGTGAAGAATACTGAATAAGGCTGTTGAGTGCAGTATATTTGTATGAAAAGATTCACACCCCAAGGAGCTGCAGGGTATTTTATCTTGATATGCAACAAATTGATTCACTGGAGCAGGCTCCTCTCCACACTGCACTCCACGTAGCACACTACAAAGAAGGTATACGATACTAGCATTCTGCCTTCTCTTTTTGATAAAAGAAGTTTAGCTTTATAACGGGACAAAGCAGTAGTTCTCACCTCCATAGTTTTGTCATTTCCTGTTAATTCCTCCTGCCCAGAACGGGCTGTGCTGATCCCCACGGTGTCGCACAAGCAGACCCAGTGTGAAACACGCGGCTGCTGCCGCCGGGTCAGCGGCCCCGTCCCCCCGCGCCGCTCGGGTCCCTCGGGGCCACTCACCCGAGCGCTCCCCGCCATGGGGAATACTCTGCGTGGACACGGGGCGCACAGAAACAAGCCTTGGGGCCAGGGTTTTAAATCCTACCATTGCAACCTATCTAGCAACAGACCTGTCATCTGGGATTTTTATAAACTGAGACAATTCTCTAATTCACAAATTATCTATTCAAGCACTTACATGAGTATTTTCTATAGGATACAAAAGCAGTGACTTATTGTACTCATGGGAAAAATACTTGAAAAGGATATTTATTATTTTGTTGTTCCCTCTCCCACCTCATTTTCATTACTTTATCTACTTTATCACCAGTTTTGCTGGAGCAGATATAAAAACATACAAACATAAGGAAAAGAAAGAAATCCACGTAAATTCCTGTCTGCCCCTAATTATCAAAAATTTAATCAGTTTTCCTACATAAATTTCATTACTGATGCAAAAAGAAAACAGAACACTTCCTCAGCAGCCACAGCTAAATAAATACTGCATTTCCAGCAAAGAAAACCTAAATAGTCTTCTGGTACAAAGCCCTGGCACTTTTCAAGCACTGCCATGTTTGAAAACCGTACGGAAGTTTTGCCAAGGTAATACATTATATTTTTCTTAAGATATGAGAGAATAACATTTCTACTTTAATAAAAGAAAGTGAATCTACGCATTAAAGTTTTAGACTGCCAATAATATGACCTCTACAGATTCTCATTTTAATAGGCTTTATACCTTTCTGCAAGAGAATTCAGGCTTCCTGTACAGGTGAATTTAGTTTCTGAACTGTTAAAATTTAATAGCTTGGTACCTTCAGAGAAACAAAAGGTGCTGTGTTATTGTTTCTGATAATAAATTTACTATGCACTGAAAGCAAAACGTAAAAGCATTTAAACTCAGTTTTCAAATTAAACTGGGAAAAAAATTCAAGAACTTCATGAAAGAACAATGCAGTTTGCCTTTAAACATACATAGGAGCACAACAGCTGAGGTAGAATATTAATTTAAGACAAGCTAATACACAGAATTGCTATTAAAAATACAGTTTAAAATTGCTATTTCTTTTTAATATAAGCTGCACTCAATTGTAAAAGATTTATCATAATATGTAGTACAAAGAAAAGACAAGGCTTTTGTGTCAGGCATCTTTCAATTTTCCATTTTGATTTCAAAGAGTTCTTCTTTAAGCAAGCAGATCTGCATACGCAAGCAGTCAAGTAGTTCATGAAAAATGTTAGAAACGTAATGCAATTAAAAACATGGAGCAGATGAACCTCAGCCATTTGCATATACGAATATAGAACATGTCTGCAAACAGACATCCTTGTCCAGAACATAGAGCAAGCTATAGGTATAAAATCACGACATTTGCAACCATGCCTATAACGGGTCTACGTCGGAGCTGTGTGGAGGTACACAGATGTACAGGCGAGTTATAATTCCCAGATGTATCTTGTCTTTTCTCCTTCCTCATGCTCCTATGGAACAAAGCTACTGAGACTGCTCCTTTAGCTCTTTAATGGAAGCTTCTTCCTCAATACAAAAATTATTAGCTTCACTTGTCATGAAATGAGTAAACTGAACATGCCTTTTTTTCCAAATAACCGGCCTTGTTATTTGATATGAAAAATCAAATTTGATAGAAAGAGACTATTATTTGCCAGTATTTGAGAGCGGTATTTGTAAAATCTTTCCTCTTTTCCTAAGGAATGAAGACAGACAGAAAATATAATTACTGCTATTTTTAGACTGCCGGACAGCTAATCCTTGACACTGCAGCCCTGGAAGCAGGCAGATGGTCACTTACTAGAAAGGCAGCTCTGCATGCTCAGCTTGGACAGATAAATGAATGCATTTCAGTGTTGTATTTCATACGTGATTAAATAATCCTCATTGTACTAGCAGTCCTCCCACCTTAGGTTTAGGCTGAAATTTGTAATTTGACTTGGTTAGGATGCCACTGTTGTAATTTTAAACTCATCTTGAATTGAGTCTATAACTATCTATCAATCAAATACAAAATAAAAGGGGATTGCCCAAGAGTAGGTGCTATGACAGCCCAGATGTATAATTACTAATGTATTTAGTAACACTCGGCAAATCTGTAATAAAGATCAATGGTTTACAGAATAATTTGGCATGTAAAGCAGAAAACTATGATTGTATTGTGTTTGTAAACATGTTTTAAGCTGTTGATAAGATAAGGTCTGTCGAGCAGAGGAAATTGAAGTCACTGTGGCAAAGATCCCCGAGATCGTTAGCATCAGAAGAGAAAATGATACGCCAGCTTCTCAGAGCACTGCTGCCACTCGTGACACGCTGCCGTGCCAAGGCGGCTCACGGGAGATCCCTCAACTAGTCAGGGCAGACAGTGCCATTCAAAATAAAAATCCCAAAGGTGAAGCTGTTGGTAGCAGCAGAATAATTCTGGATGTTATAAAAATACATATTACTGAAAGGAAAAGTTATGATCTTGTCATGACGCCACTGCAGCAGTAAATTAGACATTTAGTACACAGTAATGACCACAATGCAATTATTTCAATTTAGTAGCACTAGTTTGATCACTACCCGATACTGAAGATCTACAGAAATCCCCATGTGAGCCACATTTGAGATTACTTATTAGTGTGAATTTCTCTGCTGCTGTCACCTCTTGATGGCAAATTATCAACACTGGAATATTTGGAAAGCTTTCAGTTAAATGGATCATTTTTGTTTGGGCCTTAAGTTGGAGGTATAGAAAGCACAGTGACCGATAAATCCTATGTAACAGCTACAAGAAGTTGGCATCATTTGCAGACATAGCTTCCCATGGAAGATAATTTCCTACAAAACACAAGAGATGCTGGGTATTTTTGAATTATAAAGATGAAGATAAAATGAACCATTAACATTGGAGAACACCACGTCCATTTCAACAGGTACAAATTCTACCTATTTTGTGTTTCATTTTTAAAATACAAAATAGAAATAGATATTTTGCTGATACTGCCATTGCAATTGCCAGAGTAAACTTACAAATGGATTTCTAAATAAATAAAAAGATTACAGAATGATATCATACCAATGGGAAAGCAGGGTAAAGGGGGGTTGAAAAGAGAAGGAATTCCTTCTTAGAAGGAAGCTTAATGATCAGTAAAGCAATTTTTTCCACCAGAGGTTTATGAAGTGAGTTGAAGTTACTGTGTGTCTCTTGCAAATCTATCTGTTTGGATAAAAATGGGACTGTGATTCTATTCATTCTCTCTAAGAAGATCCTCATTTCAGTTGCGTATGCTGCAGGTTTGCAAAACAGAACTTTACTATTTATCTCAACTCTCCCCCATTCAGCAACCTGTTGCCAAAAGAACACAACACTTCCATGACAACAGTTTCCACCTAGCCAAATCACACAGAAGTAGAGAATAAACCATATTTTTGTATAACAACATATTTATGCACATTGCTTTCTGTATAGGCAACTCAAGTAAATGAACAAATCAGTGGAGCCTGGAAGAGATACATCCCCATGTGCAGAGGTCAGCCTGACTGCCTTCAAAATTTTAGTATCAACAGTAATGGATTTGACTAGGGTGTCACAGTTGGTCAGGAATGGCACATGCACGTGGTGTTCTCTATAACACAGAAAAAACAACATAATAAGTACGGGAGAAAGTTTACTTGGCACAACACAGATCTTCCGCAGTTCAGTCTTTGACAAAAGCCGGATCTTATTCTGAAGAAAGTGTTCGTTATACAGATCTTCTGGGAAGGAGACCCCGATTTAGCAAGAACATTCTACAAGCATTTAACCAGTTACATCCTCTCTTCACCCAGCCACAGGACAGGAAATAAAAATCAGTAAGGACAGGACATACAGTCAGACGTGACATGATCTCCTACTCTGTGGGAGAGTGGAGAGTCCTGCAGATCATTTTGCTTCTACAAGTAATTCCCTGACAAAATTGGAGCTTCCTACCAGCGCGGGCCTGTCAGCAGCATGAGCTAACCCCAGGCTCCCGTTCAGCCGTCACCACCCAAGGCGCCAGCCTGCCACAGCAGCCTGCGTGAGGTGACTCCCCCCGCAGCCATCACAAGCAGGTGAACGTCAGCTCGTACTGAAGGCAGCGAGCACGCGGGCTGGCGCTAGGCCTGGGGGAAACCATGATGAATTCAATGCAACAGCCCTTGCGCTAGTTCACCTGGCCTAGACACAGTGTAGCCATGAGGCGAGACAGGGTCTTTGCTGCAAGGACTGGGTAGGTTAGCTAGAAGCCAAATCCATTTATTAATGTGTTTCTGTAGCCTGCGTCGCTGAACTGCTTGAACACCTATGAGGTCTGCCAGTGGTGGAAGATGCCTCTGGTAGAGCTGTCAGAATCGGAAAAGAAGGCCAAGGGAATGGGCTTTTAAAACTGATGTGATAAGAAAGGTACCTGAAGGTTTACTGCTTTGCATCAATTCCCCCACTTCTTAAGAAATGCATATTCTTCAGCATAATTCTCATTTTGTTTGGCAGTGACTGTCCCTGCAGCTCTTCAGGCTTTTGAAATCATCAATCCTTCAGCTTCCTTGGCTTCTCAGTGGTCCCTAATTCTATCTCACAGTTCAGTTCCTTTACTGTCCTAAACTCTCTCCACTTAAAAGATTCCAGAGAGGCCAGAAACTATCAGGATCTGTAAGAGGTTGCCTCATTCTTTGCCTATTAAAATTCTTCTGATGGCAAGAGAGGAGACTGCACTTTAAGAATTCATTACGTTATTTTTCTAAAATACTTGTTAATGATTTTTCAGTGTGGATACATCCGGGCCTGGATTCTATGGCTGCGAACAAGAAATTATCTGCAACCAATAATCCCAGTCTAGAACCAATTGACAAATTATTTGATCCAGAACAATTCAAGGACAACACCGTTAACTCATTAGAAAAGCCCTTTCAAGGAACCTGGTGTCTTCAATTTTATGATGCTCCCACCACTTGTCTCCCCTGAGGACAAAGCTAAACATCGGAGTTGTGAGATTAATTTTTATATAGAAATGTTCTTGTATTAATAAATATTTTCATCTGCGCTACCAAAGGTTAGGTTTCCTTTTTATTTTTTCCCTACTATATTCAACTAAACGCAAGTTTTTTACATAGAGAATAAAAACATTCATCAAAATAAAATTCACTTTGTCTCACTGGGGAGTAATTTATGTGCTTCTGTTGAGCCATTATAGCATTCTGCAGCTCTTCTTTTCCAGTTATGAGTCAAGAAATAGATATTTCTGATAACGCAAAACTTCTTTACTGTCTATGCTATAAGCTTTACCTCTCCCTTCGGTAACATGGAAAACTCTACTTTCCTTTCCCTAAGCTCTTTATATTTGATTGTTTCTTGTGTTTGAAATTCCCTGGCTGATCTTAATTGACACTACAGGTTGTGGTAGTGGGAGAACTGAGAAGCTATAATTACATTAAGAAGGCAAAAAGTATATTATCGAAGGGAGTTTTTTAAATAAATAAATAAATATACTATTTCTTGTTTATCCTGGCCCAATGGAAGTATCTTTGGAAAGGTAAATACCACTGCAATACATAATTCCACCTACAATGATGTTACTTTTAACAAATCAAGTAATCAAAGTGTGCGACCTGGGATTCAAATTAACACATCTATGCAAGACATTTGTTCATCTGACTAGTCTAGCTGAGCATTTGAGCAGTTTTGCCTTTTTTTTTTCCTCAGTGTGTGGAAAATGAAATATTAAAAATATTGAAAAATATATGTAGACTTTATACCAGATGTGATCCTAACTGGGAGCTGCTTAGTCAATCACCAGTCACCATTTTAGAGTGTTTCAGGAAAATGCAGTTAATTACCTAATTTCCCAGAAATCAATCATTTCCCCTACGACACCTTTCCTTACACTGGCAATAAATTCCTTTTGTTGTTACTACCAGTGTTACATGTTATAAATCACATTAAAAACCTATAGTTTTATATTAGAAATCATCATCTCCAAAAGAAGCCTAAAAGAATAAATCACCTTGGAGAAAATGCTAACATCATTACATATTTTAATTCAATATGAGCACAAAACACTTCAGTATTCTCATCTCACAGGGCAAATTCCAAGATACTTAGCCCAATGCAGTAAGAGATGTGGAGAACAAAACGGCCTTGAGGACACGCTGCAGATGTCTACACATATCGGGGCAAGGAGGTGCAGAAAACTAGCCTCAGTTAACATCCCACTCCAAGTACGAACATCTGTTTTACACGAAATGATTTTCTGCTGATTTTCTGAATGAACATGCTTTTCATTTAAGCACAAATCTGCACGCTGCAAAAGCTATTTTAATTTTCAACGTGCTACAGACTTCTCTCTTTGCACCTCCGTTTCCCCTACATGACCAGGGTGATGATAGAAAAGATTACTTCGGTCAAGAGTGCTCAGATGGAGTAAGGCATGATTATTATTGTAAACACTAAATTCTTATTTTGAATTTGTATACGTGTAAAACAGAAAAGAATAGAAATAAAAGGCAGAGGAGTAGCTACTGGCATGCTAAAGTAAAGCTTCACAGGCAAACTCCTGTCTCTCCAAGAGGAACTGTCAGATACGTGTAGAATAAACCACAATTGCCTTCAAAGCTAATGCTAATATGCCTCAGTGGGAGACTAGTTTTAAATGTCATATTTTCAAGTCCTTCTCCAAACTATCTCTCCTAGAGAATACTTCAAGAGAACTGGCATTATAATGAATTCCTTTGGCCTGATTTTCGGAGGTATTAAGCGCACCTATGATCACAGGTGCAATAGGAGATACAGACAGATATCCAGGCTTATCCCATCTAGATAGACAGCTTGTATAAATACTCAGTTTAAGGTTTTCCCACCCAAATGGAACAGACGACAAATCACCTTCAATTTAGGACAAAGGCAGCAGGATGCCAACACAACCTATCTACCTGAAACAAGCTAGTATCAAGTTATATTAAAAAAAAAAAGGCTTATTCTGACAAGAGGTCCTTTTGCACCCAGATGCTATAGAAACATTCTCAATATAACAAATAAAATGACAGATTTTAATGATAATGAAAAGATAAAATAATTGTATGGTTAGAAAATTCACATTATGCCAATGTGATTATGCCTATATAGACACGCACACTTTCAAAATGTTCTGATTTTTGCTGCAAGATACATTTACTCAGTCTTAATGCAAGTCAAAATATCTACATACTACTGTCAGCAAAGACAAACAGACTTTTCATTCAGAGATACTAAAAGGAAAGTGAGCTGATATCCAGTGAAGTTGGAAAAAAAAAATCCCAAAATGTTCATCTTTACTTTCCTGGAACAAATCAGTAACTAAGTTAGGTAGAAAAATTTGTTCATTTGATAGGCCCATTCTGATATTGTTAAGACAACAGGCATACAAATATAAAATGCTACTGTTACAAGACAGCCTCATTTGCCCCTCTGACAATATTATGCTGTGCTCTCTTGCCAGTTAATCCTGCTTCCTCTTCTGCTGGCCATTCAGTAGCTGTAATCGAGCAGAGACTCACACCAAGCAAAAGATGGGGCACTTTGCATTGGGTAAAACCACGTCTCTGCCTGAGACTGAAAAACAGGAGTTTCACAGCAAAGGAGCAGCAAGGGAGACCCCGGCCACCCGTGCTCCGATTTTCCTCTAAGTGGAGGTTGATGAAACAGGAATCCTGCTCAGAGCTGTTCCTCACAGCTGGAGCAAACAAGTGAACAGGAGCCTCCGAGATGTTCAGGCAACAGGGAGCTGTCTGCCCGCACGTGCTTTAGCTGAAAATGATCTCAGAGACCTAAATATATACCTGTTCAGGATGTGGGACAGGCGGACAGTCTGACATTGAACTGATGAAAACCGACTCCACAAAAGCTTATGATTTCAAGGAAGACATCTAAAGGCACAAAAAAGCAATTAACACATTTGAAGGCCTAATGTTTTTGAAATATAAAAGGTACAGTGTACCCCTCAATTTTTTCCTGAAGAGAAACAGGGAGAACAAAAGAGTAGAGTTTCTAAACAATAGGCAGACAGTGACAATTAGCTTCTTAATTAAGGGAAAGAATAAACAAAAGAATAGGCTGCAAAGCATGTTATTTTGCATAGCATATTCCCAAATGTTCATCCGTCTAAAAAAAACTGTTTTCTCCTCAAATGTCACAGCATATTAAGTGCCATGAGAGAGTTATTTCAGTACATGATGAATGCAACAAGGCTACCCCAAGGAACTAGGTCACTGTGAGATGATGCCCTTCATGAAGGGAGCTGCAGTTCAAGTTGTAGATAACTCACACTGAAGATTCCCACAGCGTGAATACTGCAGAGCCAAAGACGTGCCATTTAACATCTTTCCCATTTATCTTCATACACTTGAGCCATTTGTGAATGTAGCTTACAACACGCTTCTCAAGTATCCCAAGAAAACAAGGAAATTTAGGCATCTGCACATCTTTTCAGTGTGTGTTTGCAGTATGGAGTTCTGCCTCAAAGCACAGCCACAATCCACAGCCAGGAATACCCAGAGAGGGAAGTCAACACCACTGCAACTACCCATTTTTGGGTTTCTCTTTTTCAGTCACTATCATAAACCAAAAACTATCCCTATTTCTTATTCTGACAGTAGTGCAACTAATTATCTACTATAGTTGCAAGACGCAGTGTCCATACCAGCAAAAGTCAGACCTCTACAGACAAAACTTGCCAAGAGGAACGCGTACCAAGATTTCATAGCCTTAACTGCATGCAATTTTGCAAGGAGGGATGGCACCAGAACCCATTCCTGATCAGTCTGAAAATAAACTTTAGCATTCAAATGTCCCATCTTCAGATATCAGTTACACCAAACCATATGAAAGGCATTAGATTTAACATTTAACCAATAAGGCACAAAAAGAAATTCAAATTGCTTTTCAGAATATGGGTAAGGAAAACCAGAAATTACAAAGATAGGAAAAAAACCCACAAGGCCATAAAACGCCTAAATTTCTAAATATAATGCCTTCAGTATACCTATTGCTTACGATTTACAATTCACTTATATGCCATGTCTGCCTTCTTTGTTTATTGGGGGATTTCTTTTGTTTTTGAAAACAGACAATCATGGCAGGCTACTCCTAAGAAAAAACACATCTGAACGGAACCATATTCTCTGCCTTATAGCCTGCTCAATCTACATGATTAATTATGAGACAGCCAAGTCCTCAAATAGTCCAAAAACCAATAAAGTATACTTGTGATGAGAAATTATGAGTCCTCTTTGTCATATACTGAAATGGACCACACACAGAGTTATTTCTCTCTGTAATCATTAATTCAGGCCAAATTTAAGTATGAATACTAATTAAAAACCTGTTGCTTTTCACTGCTTTATGACAAGGAAAATGGAGCCAATGCTCACACTGAACTAATTTTACTGACAAATGCTTGGCACCCCAGCATGCTCAAACTTCAGATTTAGTGAAAACCTAACAGTATTTTGATCAATTCTGAAATAAGCCCAAACACTTAATTTTGTAAAGCATCTGTTACACACTGACACTTAGAATGCTAAACATTTCAGTCCATGTTCCTCACTTGACAAAGTACAATTTATAGTAGACAAAATCTTGTGTAAGATGACATGCTGGCAAATACAGAAGAAATGCAAAATTCATTCTGCCTGATTATCTTTACCTAAGCTTTTCTCTAGAGGACGAAAACTTTTTTTTTTTTTTTTTTTTTTTTTTTAATATACAGCTTTACTTAACTATGGTAAGAAAGTGGGTATCAGTCTATCCCATAAGTTTGAATTATTTACATACAAACAGTAAGTTAGGAAGCAGAGTATATAAATGTTACACATTCTTTTTGTAGGTTCAGATTTCCACCGTTAACCCTCAAGTAGCTTTTATTTTTTTAAAGAACATCTAGGTTGGTATTTGCACAGAAAAAACAGTGCATTTTTATTTGCAGTCTGCATAAACCAGAAAGGGCTGTAGGTCCTAAGTGGCCAGGACAGTTTCTAGTGGAAGTGGACCTAACACATACTTCAAGTATGTTATTAGAAAATAAGTTTGCACAGCAACTACAGCAAATTTCATCATTACACAGACCAATTTTTAACAGATGACTATGCTTTTACATTTCAAGCTACACTATAACAACTTCTGGAGTTACAAGGATAGCACCAATTGCTGCTTTTCATATCACTTTAAACAAGCTGTTAGACATAACAGAAGAAAATCTCCTGAGACTATGTAGTCTCATGTGTGATTATTATTCAGGAGCATATACTTGCTCAGATCCTACAGTGCCCTGTACTATAAATCAGTATTAGTATTCTGCTATCTGACACCTCCTGAAAACTGTGACTGAATCTTAGGGGACAGTCTTTGCTGTAAATGAATTATTCCAAGTTACACTGCTTGACTTGCTGTTCTGGGAAAGGCCTAGAATGACTAGACCCTTGTGGAATACTGCTTGATTAGATTTATATATTTTTTAATCTCTTGGTTTTATACATATTATCTTTATCGACAGTCAAAAAATATTAAAAAAGAACTTCTGTGTCTACTTAAAAATATGTTAAACTTATTTTCCTTTGCATATAAAAATACCATGTAACATGATCTTTTCAGATGTCGAAATTTCAGCTAACAAGAATATGTATCAGGCATCTTAAGAGGATCAAAGAGATTTAAATAAGTTTCTTTTTCTATTCTTGATTATATTGACTATATCCCATTCTTCTGCCATCTGTGATAAATTAAAAAAAGCTGAGTTTACTCAATTTGTAATTTATGTATAGTTTATAAACAACTACATGATTCTTCTGGACTGACCCTTATAAAAACAATCTCTTGGGAGTTCTTTTCCTCAAGTTTGAGAGAGACAGATAACCTTCTAGAGGAAAAAAGAGTTAAAAGCAGAAGCAAGATTACTGCAGAACCTGGGCCTCTTGCTTTCACCGTCACCTTCATTCCATTCTCAGCTCAATATTCGATCCTGACCTGCCAACAGTCACCCCACCTACATGGGGGCTTAGGATCCACAATGAAAAGCAGGGACAACTTGGCAAAGCCAGGCAAAGTTCAACCCCCAGGTAGCTTGTTTCTCCTGAGGAAAGGGTGGAGGAGGGCTCTGTCAGGTGAGGGAAATGGGGCTCGGGCTCCATGGAGTAACTCTCTGCAGCTGGGTCCCAGAGTGAGGAACACTGGCAGGTCTGTAGGCCTCTCAGATGAAACCCAAGCCAGTTTTGGGCCTCCTTTGCCTTGCAGGACACAGCCACAGAGCTTGCTCCCCCACCAGCATTGCCCCCTATGACTGCCTTAACTTATTTAAGCATCAGGAGTGGAAGCTCTAAAAGCAGCATTGAGGTACTCAGGACATCTGGTAGCGTAAAAGCCCAGCCCTCCCAAAGAAAAATCTGCCTTTATGTCAAGCATTTTGAAAAGGCAGCACACCAACCCAGGAATATATTTCATATTAGTAAAACAAATTCATTTTTACAGTCAAATGCAGCCTTGCGTACTGTTGAGATGGCCTTTCCAGAGACAATAATAAATCAAATACCCTTAATAGGATAATACTACCATGAATGTGAAAAGAAGTAAGCATCTGTAAACCACAGATTAAAAGAGGCAGCACATTTAATAAGAAACAATGTAATATAATGCCAACATGAGACAAGAAGATTACAGATTTCTTCAATTAGTCATACAGCGAAACCATGAATACAAATATTCAGTATCAGCACTCTGATATAGAAAGCAAATCAGAAAATAGGTCAAAATAAAGTCTATCAGGACTGCTCAAACAAGTGACAGTAATGTGGAGATAATGCTCTTTTTCATTTTGTGTATATTATCAAAATGATAATTTCCAACAGTATTTGTCATATAATATCACTATTTATTACACTCTTTTTAAAAAAATTATGATGCCTTTAAGACAGCAACTCCTCCTCATCTTTTAGAAGACTATCCCCCCACTACTCTCTCTGGTTGGCCGAGGAGGGGGGAATATTTCCTCTCATTTGCCAGCTAAAATTTCAGGACAGAAAAGACCTTCAGGAAATGAATATTTTCTTTTAAGCCATAGTTGGCCCATACTAGAAACTCTTAGCACAGTTTTTGAGCATTTCTTATAGAAAGAAACACTCATTGCACATTAGCATCATCCATTTCTCCAGGTTGAGTTTCCCCGGCAAGGAAATGCCACTAACATCCCCCTAGCATGCGAGGGTGCAACAGCGAGGTGTAGGGAGAGCCAGGGGTAAACAGCTTAATGTGCTAAATGTGATGGTTATGACCTGCTTTTTCACAAAATTGTTGTGTCACTGGATTGACAATTAGTGATGTGTCAGGGCTCTACATCTTACTGGCGTGGACCACAAATCCCCTACAATTTCATATGCCCAAATACAATTTTGTGATTGAGAAATTGTCAAACAATGCGGCTATAAAAAAGTTTGCTTAGATATACTAAGAGAGAAATCAAAGCCTGGAGCATCACACCATGAAAACAAATTTAGTGAGTTGCTGTGAGTTACTGCATGGGATCCATTCTGATGATCTTCCAGTGTGTCCTCCACATGCATTAAGGAGCCCAGAGCTAATCTTCTAAGTAGAAAAGTATAGGCAAGCAAGTGATTTTAATTATAAAAAACGCCACTTGAAAAGGAACTTCAGCCGGTGTCATCTCCTCTATTCTCTAATAATTCAAGAAAAATATTCTGGCAGCAACAACTGGAACTGCAGCTGGTATTCAGACTGACAACTGATTAAGACTTTGCTGTTCAAGCCCACTGGCCTGAAGGTCCTCCTGAACCGACAGCGCCAGCACCTGCCTGCTGACTCAGAACACTGCTGGCAGGCCCAAGAAATCCAAAGGAATAGAAACTTCAATATTCAAGCTGTGCAAAATCATTCAAATTCATCTGTAAACAATGCAATTTAATAAAAAGAGAAATAAAATTAATAGCTTAAAACTCATGACGCTCTAAAAGATTCAGCTGTGGTCTTACTATACAGGATACGGGTACAGAACCAGGGAACTTCACATTTAACAGTTAAACTTTATCCGAACACTTGCTACAAATATTCTGACGTCTCTTTGCACTTTTGTGTCAGAGCATTATCTTGTCAGCAAAGTCATTTCACACATCTGCATTTGAACCACCCAAAGTAACCATAAAACTACTACATAGGCCAGATCTTAAAGAGAGTAGATTACAAGACTGGTAAACTTCTTGCAGTCTAATACAGTGCATTTTAATGCAAGCCATTCTGTCTGCCATATAGCAAGTCCGAAATTACATAACCTACTCCTTCAGCTTTACTGATCATTTCCCACCCAAAACTCCAAGAGATGCTTTTCTGAAGATACAGATAGATTATATCTGTTGCATTCCATATCCTTAGGAAACTGATTTTCTTATCAAAGAAAAATAACACCAACTTGTCATACTAATTTTTGGTAAACGCTCCAATTTTATCCTGTTATCTTTCTACATGTTTTCATTATGTAATTCCATTCCTGAGTACTTTTCTTGCACAATTTGCTACAAAGCATCAACAAACTGCCAGTGTCAGACTAACTTAAATATATGTCATTCAGTTGTTTCTATTCGAATCTGACATAGGACTGATGATTTCTTACGGAAAATTCCAAGAATTTCAACAGAGAAACTATCCAAATCCCTCTGACTTTGGAAGATGAACTCACAGGCTTCCACCTAACAGGTATCAGGTTGTATTTCTGTGTCTCATAGCATCTACCTATCTTGTCTCTGTTTTAGTATTCATCAGCAGCATGCTTACTGAAAATTGAAATTTGCTCTATTACTTTTTTACACACAGCATTGTTTTCTTCCAATATCTTTAAGACAGCCTGATAATTAGCACACATCAAGTGCATTGCTTGCTATTTCCAAAAATAGGGCTCTTTTCAACACTCTGGAAGTCACAATTACTGACACAAATTAAATAGCTGTTTAAATCTTTGTGATATCTTCCATATTTCAAGAGTTACAGCATGGCGAAGGATTTTTGCTGTCTTTTTTCCAATCTTTTTTTCCCCCCTTAATTTCTAGGTGTTCCTAATTATAGGAGATGTTTATATGCAGGCCTGACCAAAAGCTTTTGAAAGAAATGCTCTTCATTTTGTCTATTTTTCCAACCAGTTTGAAATACCATAACACACATCTTAACAATATCTAGGAAGAAAAACTATTTATAGATGCTATTCCTAATAACACCATAAAGTGCTACCCTTTTGCTTTTTAGAAAAAAAAATACTGTAGTTCTCCTAGATGTCGAACAAACTCCTTTATTTCTTCCTGAAATTACAGAGTCTCACAGCTACATGTAAAAATTGAAGAGCATATTCATACCCTGCTCCGCAATTCTATAGTTAAGATTGACACGTAGCTTGATTAAATGTATACGTCCCAGGAAGGAAAATGGAAGTAACTTGTAGTAGAGCAGAAATACTGATTCACTGAAGCACTTTCTCTACTCGCTCCTTCAGGAAGGGTGAATTTTAGGAAAGATTCAAACCAGCTTTCAGGACCAAGAGCAAATTTGCTTTTAAACAACTGCTCCCCCAGCTAAGAAGAAACAAAAATTAATGCTTCCTACTCCGAGTTACTTCACAGCACTGATCATTGACTTTTGACAGCTTTTTATAAATAGCTCAACTTTGATTCTGCAGACCAAGTTGCAAGGCAAAAATCTCCTTCACCAATATTGATGCCAAAATACGTTTTTTGGTTAGAGGAAAAACGATGGAGCACAGTAACAATATTAATAGTTCGTTATAAATTATGTCTAGATTTATTTGCATCTTTCGATGTCTCCCTAAGTGATGACGTCCGTGTTGACAAGCAGCAGTACGTGCAATGTTGCCACCGGAAATAGTTTGTTCCCATCCATAATTCCGAGTTCCCTTCAGGAAAGACAGGGCCAACTGTTCACATACGCTGGAGCTGTTACTGCCCGCAGCACCTGAGGCAGCGGGAATTGCACCTGGAAAGCCCTTTCCCAGGAACTGTTTTCCTGAACCTCTCCCAGGACAGACACATGCAAAGAATGACCGGTGAAAACCGCGAGTTGAGAAGGAAGCAGCCTGAGGAACCCCCTATTTCAGCCCGGCAGATTTTGCTTTTAGATGCCCCATCCTGCCCTCTCCGCAGCGGGAACCGTGACCTGCACTAGACACCAGCACTGCAGCTCCCGCGTCTCCACTGAGTTGATTTTAAATAGCCTGGGGCGATTATTTCATTGCATTTGGCTTTGCTTCCTCCTGACCAGAAAGAGGGATCTTTCAAGAAGCAGGAACGTGGAGAACAGATGCTGAGGAGACCCTGCTAGCATCAGTGAGCACAGAAAAACCCGATCCCATGGCAGCCCCAGCCATAACTACCAAATATAAATGAAGTTAGATAATCCTAAAGGGTTTTTTTGAATCTCATCTAAACAACACTATTACTCTCAAAGCTTTTTATTGCAATTAAAGGCTCCTGTATGCTCTCAGGCAATTTTGGAAGGATTCTAGTGATTTTTCTTTATATCTACGTATTTATTTATGTATCAAGTTCTACATTTATTTCCCTCCCCACATACAGGAAACATTTCACTGTCAATTGTTTAAGGAGTGTTGAATTCTCCAGTTCAGTTTGCAGAGCACAAAAACGGCCAAAGATCTAGACCAATGGAAAGATTAATTAGTTTTAATGTGACAAAATTCAATCCTTTTCCCCTGTTTCCTATTACATCACTAAATACTATTTGCAAAATTCATATACAGAGTTTAAAACTGAAAAAATCAATTATGAAAAAAATGTATTTTGGGCAGCTTCTATTTTGCCTTCTACGTTGGAGATGACATTTCTTAAGCATGTTCCTCCTCTTCCTCACCCCCTGCCCACGTCTCCTACACCCACTCTTTGCTCTCCCTAGGCTTCCTCTTCACTGAAACCCTAATGACTAATTTCATGCTTGAAGTGAAAAGCAAACTCCCTGGGTGAGTGGCAGCAAGAACATCAGCTTTGAAAAGCTTCTGTTACTCACTTTAAACCCAGGAAAATGACTGTTTTGGTTGAAGCAATCAGCTATATGTTATTGCCAAAACAAAGCCATGCCAGGTTAAGTTCACTGGCATTTCAGGAGAAATAGAATTTTAATA
The DNA here is from genome assembly GCF_059628265.1 of Tinamus guttatus. Taxonomy (NCBI): domain Eukaryota; kingdom Metazoa; phylum Chordata; class Aves; order Tinamiformes; family Tinamidae; genus Tinamus; species Tinamus guttatus. The sequence goes on along the minus strand of NW_028288821.1, from coordinate 11,847,717 downwards.
AATCATATGGAAAATGTTCTGATTTAGTCTTGATTGTTACAGAATTCAAGATAGCAGCATCACCGACAATTAAAAACGCTTCTATTTTCACAGCCGAATGCACCATGACATCTGTTTATGTTCCGAGCACATAAAAGAAACAGCAGTGAAGTTTAAATTCTTAAAAATATTCCAAATCCACCAAAAAAACTGAATACATAAGATCATGATTATGAAATACAAAAAGGTCTAAAAACAGAGATAAAATAAGCAGAGCAATAAAGGTTAAAGGCCTCATCAAGCTCCCCCTCCAAAACCATTACCAGCTTGGTGATCCGGTGCTGCTCGAGCCCTGCCACGGCCATAAACTGAGTTTTTATGTAGCGCGTGTATTCAGGGTTATAACAAATACATTCAACACCTTGTTTTAGTTCTTAAAAAAAAAACTATTTGAAGTCATTATGTTTAACTTAAAGACATGCAGTAGAAGAAAAACAGTGGCACACATTTTTGACCGTTATACCTGTCGCAGAAAGTAAGTTGCAAATGCTGTTGGTACTGAGCAGACTAGAGGCAGGTTAGTTAGTGCTGAGGGTTTTAATGCTGTTGCTGCTCACCCTTCCAGGTCATGGCCACAAAAAGCTTACAGGATATTCACACGAGGGATGAAGTTACCCACGGCTGTGTGCAAAAATGCTGTGCATGGCCTTGGAGTCAAAACGGTTACAGCACGCAAAGATGTTTTGATACAAGCCACAAACGGAAACCTACAACTACAGTGTGTAGGACAGAGACCTGCGTAGGCACTGCTCAACACCCGCAACAAGAACTGCATTTACTGCCCTCCACACAGCAAAAGGAAAACCTGAACCAACTGGAAGGAGATCCGTGGGCTAGCCAATCTCTTGGGCAAACCCTACACAGCAGCTCAAATAAGGAATAAGGAAATCTTGTAGAAGATGGTCACTTGGGTGGGCTCGGCCACCTCTCTAGCACCGAGGCCTCCCTCACCACCTGAGGTAGCTGAATAGGCAGCACTACCACGAAACAATTTTAAATGACGTCTGAGCACTTAATCCATGCAAAAGGGACTTAACTTTTTTCCCTGAATACTGCTGGGAAGAGAGAACATTATCAATAATTGAGTCTCAATATCCTCATGACAAAGGTATCATTAGGCCTTTTCTGAATTAGCCATCCTTTTGGCAGGTGTTTCTGAAAAGTAAATCTCTTTCTTTCCTCCCTACCACCACTTCACTTAACCTATTAAGGGCTTATTCAGAGTAGACTATTTCAGAAAAATAAAGTAGCTTTAATGAACAGCATAATTTTATTCACTGATTTTTAAGTAAATGCCCCTAAGCTGTCAAAGCTAAAGCATAAAAATTTGATTGTTTTCACAAGTAGGTACTTGAAGTTAAAAGTTATTTTCTATAGAGAAATTAATTTGAAAGGGTGAAATTAAATATATAGGTAGCCTGCTCTAGAGATTCAAAATATTTTCTCGTAAATACTTTCATTTCAACTGCTGAGGCTGTTGTGATGGTTTCCCAAGGAAGGTTCAAGGTTCAACCACATAAACAGAAGCTGCTGATTTTGAATTCCTACTTTTTTCTTGACTGGGCAGCACAGACCTAGATCTGCAGCACGCGGAGGCATTTCTGTGTTAACACTGACTAGCACCGTGAATGAGGCTCTGCAGACAGGAGGCCTTTTCTAGCCACTTTCCAGGAATACTCAAGTACAAATTAATACGACAAATTAGGGAAATTCTAGCACTGTTCTAAGTTCTTTGCCATTCAAAGCATTCTTCTGGTAGATATAGGACAAGAGTTCAGGGCAAAATTAAACATAGTCTTCTGAAACCAGGACTATACCCACCCCAGTGCACTCGTAGTGAACACGCCGCACATTATATATAGCAAGCATGGCAGAACTTGAAGTGAAGCCATCAGTAGCTCATCACTCATTACAGAACAAAACAAACAAAATAAAACAACTTCAGTGAATTCACATAACCTATTTTTCTTTTCTGTAGACTGGGCAGTTTAAAGAGAAGGTTCAAAACTGTGTTGCCTCCTTGCAGCTACATCTCCTCCTCTACCTTCATCCTCCTCCATTTCATCTCCGCTCACCTACCCCAAAGTTACTTCTAGCATAGGAGTATTCACAGCACAAACTATTCCTACTGCTGGCCTAAGAGTAGCCTTCCCATAACAAGCAAGGATAAGTTCAGGTCTTGTGAGCAGACCATATCGAAGGCTTACTCTAGCTCCTTCACTCACAGGTTTAAGAGAAATGAGTTACACTTCTGAATAAACAGGTCATTGTAGTGATTACGAAAGTTTATTACTATCCCACTTACAAACTTTCTCAACGTTCATCATGTCACTAGGCTTAGAAATCTAATACTAATATTTTACTTATAAGCAGCTCATTTTTAGAAGACGTGGTCTCAGGCAGTGAAATCAAATCCATGTAAAACGGATCCCACCTCATGGAAGTTTCTTCTCTCATAAAAAATAAGCTTGCAGCAAGCGCACAAGCTTGCACTTACACTACACTATTCCCTGGCACTAAGGCATCGGTGACACACTCATAATGCAACAACTCTTACAGTAAATCCAAGGTAAGGATCTTGTGCAAGGTAACAAGATTGGGTAAAATCTGAAGAGGGAAGGGGGCTGACAGCTTCAGGATATTCTCAAACGGTCATTTAATCCATTTAGTTCCTGCCATCGCAGTGATGCCAAGAAAACTTCTTGGTGCCAACAATCTGGTTTATGACTACATACCAGATGCAAAGAATAAATCAGGAACACAGAAAACATCTGTATAAAATAGATTTCCAGAAACAAGCCAAGACATAATAAAGTTTATCCTGTTAAAATTCTGGGCTTGTATTTTCCAGATCAATACTTGCTCATAAATATAAACAAAACCTTCTTGCCATCTACATATTATTGTGAATGCGTTTCCTGCTTATTTCCATAAAACTGCTCATTATTTTTGATTAACAAATAGAACTGAAGACAAAACATTTCAAGTAGAGAGTTTACTTGTCTTATAAAAAGATGGCAAAATAAAATGAAATAACCACACTCTGCACCTTAATCATTTGGCTCAGAGCATTATGCCGCATGTTAGAAAAATATGTTTAATATGGTGATGCTTTACATACTGCAATTCAATCTCATCAATACACACAGAATGAAGAAAACACATTAAATAGTCAATTTAACATTTTTAAAAATCTTTTCCTATTTTTTTTAAATACCGTTAGAACTGGATTCCAGACTGAAAGAATCCTAACTTGGGGTGAAAAAATAAAAATCAACACAATTCTGTAGCTAGACTCAGACACACCAGAGAATAAGGGGGATTGTATCAAAATAGCAAGGCATATTCATTTGCCTTTTCTAACACTGGATTTTCTAATGTGCAAACTTCATCCAACTGCCTGCTGTGAAACTCCCCAGCCATCTTCTGTATTACACTGTAACGCAGCTTGTGCATAACATCTGGAATACCAAAAGGGCAAACAGCACGTACCAAGGACTAAAAAATAAAGAATGAAAGTGTATCTACTTCCCATTGTCCCATGAAGCATGGAAAACATCAAAACAGCAAACACACATTTTAGGATTACAGAACATACTTGAAAGCACTTGCCTGAGTAGTAGTGTTGACATGAATATACGGAACATTTATTAAATACAGTTTTGCCTCAACTGATGAAGGCCCAATGCTAAGTCCAAAGATGTTTTTTGGCTACCTGCAGAAGTGCACTAATACTTGCACTACTCCTAACACCAATAGCTGGTCTTGTTACTGGTCCCTCTCCTCTGGTTTGACTCATCTCAAACCCAAGTTTGGCTGCCGCACTGTGGGATTCACTAACTAGTCTATAAACCTGGCAATTCATTGAAGCCACAGTTGAAAAGTCCTTATGACATTTTTATAACATATTACTAATCACCTAAATTGTTATTTTTAACTTTTCTGCAAGGTTATTTTTGAATTGATTTTTTTTCAGTGGCCAGATTCCAGCCCAGAAAGTTCTCAGTGACATTGAGAACTCATTGTGAAAGCTCTGGGAGGGAAACATGAATCCAAGGACCATTTAAACTAGCTCTCAATTCAAAAATAGAAAGAAATAGCATTTTAGCACTGAGCAATGACTTAAAGGATAGGGAGCTATTTTATTTTTGGAAATGGTGGCTTTTTCTCCCCTATTATATCGAGTATAGCACAGAAGTCCTGAACACTCAAGTCATCAGTGACTTTTCAAACACATATTATTAAATCTGAAACTGAGAGCAAATCTTCCTGTCATCAGTTACATTCCCTCCACTCTCTCACTCCTGTAGTTTCAATTAGCCATTATTGTTCCTTCAGCTCCATTTCAAAATAGTTATTTTGCAGATGTGTTGGCTATAACGCAAGCAGCTATATTAGACTACAGAACGAAGCAAGCATTTGGAAAGTATGCAAGTTTATCAAACCAAGAAAATATACTAACATCTTATGGGATGAAGACATCTAATCAAATACAGGAGTAGCGCGCACAGAAACGAAGCACTTCCCTGCAGACCTCTACCTGAACCTCTCCTATATCCATGCACCACAAGTAACGTCCCCATGCAGACAAGGAACATCTGTGCGGATGTTCACATCCCTTTCAGATCCCTGTTTCAGCCATAGGTTACTTTTTTTTTCCATGGTAGCACCATGTTTCTACTGCTTCTAAAAGTCTACAGTCTTTATAATGGATTGCATGGATCATATTCAGACGAATGTCATCACCCTTAAAAGCAAAAACAATGAGTTACTTCCCTTACATAAGTCCCCATTCTGTCTCAGCTGACACTCATCGTGGGCTGTCAAACTCAATTTACCAACAACTCCTTGTCAGATTTTGCTTGATGTTGGATATCAAACAGCGTCCGTAGAAATTCAGAGCGCCCCGCGCTTCCGTAAGACACGACTCCCTCCGCTAGCTGCAGGATGCTGGGCAGAGTGTGGTTTTGCATCCAACACAGCAAATTAATCCACCAACTCATTTGTAAACAGTTTGTTTGAAAAGCAATCCCAAATGATTAAATACTAAATAAATAAATTGGCAAATAGCAGACTTTCAAGGACAGAAAGATTAGCATTAACTTTCCACATGTGGGGTCAGCAGCAGCAGTTTTTCTCTTCTTGTATGTTATAAAATGTGATCATGTTGGATATAAAAAAAAAGCCCTTACAGATTTTCTAACTTCAAAGACAATTCTCTAAATATAATTATCTACAATTCAAAGATAAAAAGAAATGATATATTCAATAAAGGTGATGAAAACATTTGCCATCAGGGCTGATGACAAAAAAGCCTTTTAGAATAGCTCTGACATAATTTTCTATTTCACGGGAAATCCTATGCCACTTTTGAGAAAAAATCTCCCTCACAATGCAAGCAATTCCACCTTACTAGAACCTGTTAAGTAATGACCAGACTACTACTTTTAGCACCACTAAAATAATCCCCATTACACTGCCTTAAATTAAAGATAGCCCCAGACTGATAGTAACATTAAAATCAAACATATATATATGTGTGTGTATACACATATATATATACATGCCAATAACACACACAGTCCTGTAACACATTTGTGATACCTGCCACATGGGCAGCCTTATAGGCCAGGCCCTCATCACTGTTAACAGGACACACACACTACGTGTATGTCTCACCAAAGGGCACGTCCGTTGCTTCAGAAATCCACAAGTTCTGCCTATCTGCAAATCCAGATTTCCTTTCGTTTCAGTTTCCAGGATGGAATGCACAGCGCTTATCGCTGCCTTTTCTACAGCTTTGCCCAGCAATGAGAAGCTTCATCACTGCAGCCCACTTAGGCAAAAGAATACAAACACTTCAGGTGTGACCACTGCAACACAGCTTCATTTTCACACAGTTTTACTGCATATTTTATCTTTCCTGACATTTCCCCCACTCCTGTATCCAAAGGAAATCTTAGCTAAATACATTTCTAGGAAAACCTCCCCAAGGGCACAGGTGGGAGGCCTCAATACAAGCAGGAATGTGCGTGTCCATGTGTATGCACTCACCAGTCGGCCTCCAGTGGAGAAGCTGATTTCTTCTGTTTTACTCCCAATATTTTTAATAAATAAAACTGGCTCTGCAGTGATGCCATAAACTAGATCACTAATACTATCTGGTTAGAGATATCTCTCTGAAAGTACTGGATACACAGTTTTCTACTGATGGCCCTACTGACATTTCAAAACTAATGTTATGTCTCATAATATTCTACTAAAACATGAAACGTCACATGAATCTTTGCAGGTATGCAATCAAAACACCTGGCAAGCAAAAAGTCCATTTGACTTTTCACTTCGAGTGAATTTGTCAATTCACTCTGTATCATATCAATCAAACTTCAGAGCTAATCTGTTATCTTGCAAAATGGTTGAGAAATAACCACACTTGAAATCATACTAGCGTAATTTAAAACCATTCGGAGAGGACATCTGCACAAAGACGAGGCAGAGGAGAATTAGCATTGATAACAGCACGGAAGGGCAGAGCTCCGAGTCGGAGCACTCGTTATTCCCAGCGATGGCGGCCTGTGCGCGGTTGTGCAGCCTGTCGGGACAACCTCCAACGCCGGGATTCGGAGCTGCCCCCCGGCAAGAACAGAAAAAGGCCTCAGATCGGCAAGTGCTGAAGCTCGTCCTTTCATTTGGGTTCTAAACTTTAGATAACTACAGTGCTCTCTCAGGTGAAAGTTAATAGTTAACATAAATATTGATACCATTGGATACAACTCTTCCAAATGAATGGGAAAAAACTTAGGGAAATTTTTCCCTAAAGTATGATTTAAGCAATATCATCACAGTTGTTCTCTTAGGAATGCTTATTCGTATCTCACTCCAAATCTGTCTAGCTGAAGTATTCATATGGTTTTCTCTATCATCGAATCTGACTATATTCTTTTGAATAGAAGTATTTTTATGATCAAAAACAAACGGATAAGAACCTAAGAAATAAAGATACTTTATATAAAAGATATCACCAAAACAGACTATTTTGTCACTCTCCCATTGCCGCTCTTCAATAAGATGAGCTAGAATTTATGTAAGAACTTCTCTAAGTCCACTTAGTGATTTTTCTGGTCAAAAAAGTGAACAATTTCTACTATCACTAATCTCCAGACCAAAAAAAAAAAAAAAAAAAGAACACTAGGAAAGATATATAATAATTACACAAGATTCTCAAGAGAATATTTCTATCATCAAGCTGTTCAACACCATCCACGCTGAAGAGGCGAGTACATAGTCTCCTCCTTCACAAATTAGAGAATGATGTTACATATGGATTAAAATCGTAACGAAGGACCAGCCTTCTCCGGTTTTATAACGATACAGATAAATGGTTAACAAATGATCATTGAAAAGTCACCAATGCTTTACTCATTAATCTGGAGAGAGAGAAATTACTCAAATTTGCCATCTGGTTTCTGAAAACATTCAGCATGCCACAGTGTTAGGCTCCTCTCCGGGCTTTCGCGAGACAAAAGCCTTGCTATTTAAATTCCCAAACTCAGTTTCATCTCTAAGTCTCACAGAAATTCACTAGTTTTCCACACGCGGCAGCTGCCAGTCATGTAAGGCACATCTCCTGTGTTACATGCTGGTTGGTCTTATGTTCCGAGCCTTGGGCTGCTGGATGGTCATCTTCATTTCCAAGAAACTGATATAACTGTCAATGAGGATGATTTTGACATGTATCCCAAAAGATACATCTTTATTGGTACATCACTGCTGGCATTTGATAAGAATACAAAAGAGAAACAAGCTCTTATATAAGATTATTTTCTAAAACATATGGGATAGGGTTATGATACAAGAGGATGAAGACAAAAACAAAACCAAGACAATCGCCTCCTGCTCCGGATAACAGGGCAACACCAGAGTCAACATTTTTGAGCCTCTCTGTTGTGCTGCCAGGATCACGATCATACTTGGTCATCCTGCTTGCCCGAGACAACAGGCATCCCAAATACATTCTGACACCAAAGAGGAAAATAGAACAACGCAGGGAAATCCAATTAGACATTAACAGCAATGTAATTCTCCTGAAACTCATCTACGGATAGACAAAAATATTAAAAGAAAGGTTAACGCCACTTTCCCTATTGACTGGAGTCCTATCAAGTTAATAATTAAAGAGTCTTTGGTTCTCGTGTGTTGCATTGTGTTAGTAAGAACTCGCTCTGTGTACTAACTGCGATGAGAGCCGCATGCTGACAAGAGGTAAAAACTTCACAAGCACCAGTTATGTTTCCCAGTTGTAATATTTTATCTGAAAGAGCTTAGATATGCAAGAAACCAAAATAGCCTTGCAACCTGAAGATCTGTGGGTGGGTATGCAAAGACTTCCTTCCCACTGACTGTGATTAAACAGAAGTCAAATACATTAACACATGCAGCTTCAATACTGCAGATTTTTTTGATTCTGAATTATCTGTAATAAAATCTAAGCAACTTTCGCGCTTTTATTCATCTTATTTCTAGACGGTGCCTCCGAGCTTTTTCAGCATGGCTTTTGCTGGACTGTTTTGAGGTCTGAAAAGTAGTCCCAGGTAGTCCTAATGTGACTTCTAAAGCAAGCAACCAGCTGACTGGTTCTAAGAGGTGACCTAATTTAAGATCCCCTGTGAGTCATTAATTAATTCATCATGTTGATTTATTCCATCCATTGCCTGCTTTGTCTATTCCCACTACTTCCTAAGAAAATTAAAAATTCTATTAATTATTAAAGACCAAGTAGACCTGTGAAGTCTTAAATTTATTAAGCTATTTTTCATGACTTAAAAATACATCATACACAAGTGACTTCCCCATATCCGTTCCAACAGTAAGACAGCTCATACCTCCAATGGGGATATGGAAATATATTAGATATTCCACCGGTATAATCCACTCAAAGACAGACTGAAAATATTCCATACATTAATTCTCACCACTATTCCTGAGAAGCTAGATGGAGTCCGTCGCTCTGAGCACAACTGAGGAAAACAGGCTGCTTTAACAGACCTACAGTGCTTTAAAAGAGGGTCAGCACATTCTGGAACAAACATTATTTCCCACTGTCCACTAACCACAATAAGTGTATTCACACTAACACCTCAAGAAAGCAATTTTATAAGCATGCTATGTGCTTCAACAAAGCTGGTATCTGTTGTTTATGTTTCACAATTCAGCATGTCCAAACTCTGTTCATTTGGACAAATGCAGTAAAATCAAAGGAGTCTCTCAATGACGGTGTGAGTGGGTCTAAGATTTCTCCAAGCCACGAGAGAAAAAGCTCCTGTAAAGTGAAGAATTTAATTCCTCAGTTTTGGCAGCAGTTTGTCTAAAGTCACAGAAAAGTAGAAAGCCCAGGGATGAAACTGTTCTTTTCCTATAGCCACCAGTCTGTAATACAGGTATCATTACATCTATATGACAGATACTACAGATACCAATAAATTTATATTGGCACTAAAAAGGCATTTTAATTATGTGAGTTAAAAGCACGGGTCCCGCCCATCTCATGGATTTCTGCTAGCATTATGCAAGGAATATTAAGTAGAAAAGTCACTAGAGAGGCAAACCCATAACAGAATCAAGTTTCTGGACTACTGAGTGACAAATGGGCTGGCTTCAGGGCAAATCTATTAATTCACATATACTAAATAAGTGTTTCATCATTATCATGTACTGACATCAGCGGTACTAACCTCAAAATAATATCTATGTTTCTTAGGGGAAAGGAATAATGCTCACTAGACTTATAGAGTCTTTTTTTTTTTTAAAAATCAGAGCTGAAGTAAATGTTTGTAGCATATAAAGTATCTGTGTTTTTATTTGAACATGCATATTAAAAATCAAAATATCATGTTCTGTTCCAAGATTTTATCTGCAACACAATCCGTCAGCATTTGGTGGCAGCTGATAGATGAACAGACACAGACTGAAAATTCCCCCACATATACTTCCACAGGATAAATAAAAATAGAGAAGAGTCATTTGGTCTTTGTTTTGCACAACACTGTGGGGTATGACATTATCCGATTAACCAGAAAAAGCTCTATCTGTAAATGTGAAAAACAGAAGAGGCTATAAATACAAAGCTATGCTGTATATATTCAAGCTCTTAAAAGCTGCAGAGATCTTGCACAGAATTTGTGTTCAGTCTTGTAGGGTTAGGCTTAACCAAAGGCTGAAACAAAGTTTAGCACAAACTATTGTTTAAGATCTGATAAAAGAGACTTTTCTTCTTGCCACATCATAAAAAACCCTAAATATACTATATTCTTACAAGACATTTAAAAATAAATGCTCTTTTCTTCTAAGAGTGTTTTTTTTTCCAAAAAAAAGTTTTTACTTTGCATACAACTATAAACATAGTTCTTCAGCTCCTAACCTTTACAACACATCTGGTAAGATACTAGAGCTCTATTATTCTATATATAACTTAAGGAGTGTACTAACACCTAAAATACACTGATACCAACTGCAGCCTCAAAGCCATTTTTGCTTTCCTATCAATCAGCTTTAAAAATCCTACCTGATTTTATGATAAAAGAGAACTGGAAAAGGACAAAGTAGTAGATAACAGTAGTCAAATACAAAAGCTTTATCCATTTTACTTTATCAAATATTTGTTATTTACTTTATCCTACTCAAAATTAAACATTAATTCATCTGAGCTTGAATTCAGAGTGGCATCCTAAAAATGGAGCAAACGTGCTCATTTCAAACCATTCCCATTAATATCTTATCTAGGTGAGGACAACTTAATTTAGGGGTGGGAGGATTCCTCTTATTTTACAATTGTATCCAGCACTGCTGGACTCAGAGACTGTCTTCCACAGCTAACAATACTTCTTAATTCTGTTAGATAGATAGAAACAAATTCCTCAAGAAGCAGTAAGAATAGCCATTTTGTTATTCTCTCTTTTCAGTTCTCACTTATGAGGGGATGAGGGGGAAGGCCACACTCAGAAAACGAAGACGACGGTATCTCATCCCAAACTTACCAACTACCTTTGTTGTATTCATTAAAAAGTGGTATGTAGCTAACAAACTTTCCTAGGGATAGTTTCGAATATTGTGGTAGCACTAAGTATCTACTGTCTCAATCTGAAGCTAAACAGGCTTGTAACACAGTACATACCAATTTCCACATATTGATTTTTGTTGAGGTTCTGCATTTTTACTTTTTTTTTTTACCGTTTTATTATTTACATTTCTAACTTCAAGAGCTTAGACTAGTGGATTGTCAGAAAACATGACTTTTTGAAAACTTTCTTGAAATCTAGATACCTCAGAAATTCATTGCAGGTGGAAACTGTGTTAAGATGAGAGTGCATATTTTGTTCCTGCCTTTTATTTTCTTTGAATCTTGAAAAAATCAAAGCATTGTTGTCATTGCGGTCATTCTACTGGCAGTTTCGAAGCATTTGGAAAAAACCTTCACATTCTTACCAAAGGGCTACATAGGCTGCGTACATTCAATTGCTAATCTCAGTGTTCTAGTAGTTGAGGTGAAAAGTCAATAGTTCTGCAGAAATTGCATTTAAATCTTTATTTCAAATGCCTACTCATGCCATTTACTTACTCCAATTAAAAAAACAACAGAAAAGAACCCCACATGACTTCAAGACCAATAATAGAACGAAAGTCTTAGTATTTTACAGAATTCAGGAACAAGAGACCACATCTTTGCAATTCAGTCTTACTAGGATTGTGTTTGCTCAAAATAACCCACATCACCATTTACATTACCGCTAAAAAAGCAAGATTTACGGGCTCAGAACTGAGCTTTTCACCAACTGTGAAAAGTACTGTCTTTTATTTGTTGTATACCAACCTCCTACCAGCTTCAAAGAATGCTCCCTAGTTGCAGCCTTCAGTTCCATGCTCGTTTTCTATAAATTTTTGAAGAGTCCTGGCTTTTTTAGTAACTCCCTGCAAGGCAGCAGCTGAATCCCCTGAATCATTTTCTGCTGCTTTCCTCCATACCTTTTCCTAATTTCACTGTGCATTCTTGAGATGCACCAAACGGAACTGCAAACAAAACTCCACTGTGGAGTGCCAGAATTTTTACATAGCAGCAAAGCAACACATTCTGAGACCTAAAGAGTCCTATAGCGTGGTATGGGAACACACAGTGCACCAATGCAAGACAGGGTGAATAAAGAGTTATAATCTTTGAAACTATCTCACTATAACTGCACTTGCTTTCCTGGATAAAACTTGCTAAGTCTGCCATGAATTTTTCCACATCTTCTACAAATACAGCACATCTTATATGAGTATTTTCTCTAGGTAGCACCTACAAAAACTTGGGCCTAGCTACTTGAAACCCTTTGATCCCATGCAACTTCAAAGTCAAGGTTAAGCTTCCTTTGCATTCAACAGGGAGCAAATCTCCTGAAAGCAAACGACAAAAAAAAAAAAAATAAAAAAGGGTAGCAGCAAAATAGGTAACTGACTTATAAAATATGGAAGTAGCAAAAAAGGTCTTGAACGGTATCACTGTTGTGTTCCCTCTTATTCAGTTCTTCTACAGCAAATCAAAATCATAAAGCCAGAATGCAACAAGTCCTGAAGGCAGGTTTTTGCTTCATACCTCTGGAAAATTACAGCTTATAAAATCATTCTCAAAATCATGCTGCATTACAAGATAGTTAAGATTACCCAGAAAAACATTCTTATTTGGGTTTCACTCTCACACACTCAAGCCTCAACACAACTGAGCCCAAGGACTTTAGCCAAGTTCACTCCTGAGCAAGCAGGAAGGCAGCACAAGCAGCATCAGCCTGTAAACCCAGGCACTGTGGTGCAGCACTCCTATCTTCTGCTGTGCCCCGGGACCTCTCCTGAGGCACAACAAGCACTGCCTCCACATGCTGCTGCTGCTCCTCATCACCCCAAGGAACTGCCAGTAGCACAAGCACAGGCGCAGGACAGCAACACCATGGTGAAAAAGGACTTATGAAGACCTCCTATCAGCCAAGGGGTCCCGCAACAGAGCTCTCACATGCCCATTAGCGATCTGCCCTTGCTGCATAGGAGGCCACATGGAGAAACGGCCTTCTGACCCCAGCATAAGGGACTGGGGTCACACGTGTGCCCTGCTAGGTACAATTCACTGTGGAGACGCTCCCCCTCTCATCCCTGGCAGAGACTCGGCTCTGAGGGCGCAGCTGCTCTCACAGCCAAGTCAACAGGGCACATGAAGCTCCTCCCCACTTGGGCCACTGGTAGGGCAGGAACAGGGCAAGGTGCCTTTTAAGGACAAACTCCTTCACAAAGCACAGTCCCTCTTACAGCAGCAACCCCTGGTTCAGCTCCCCCCACATCGTAACTCCCAGGATCCTAAATCCTACAGGCCCATCCTGCAAGCTCCCTCACAACCTAGGAAGCTCCAGTCAGGCTTCCTTTGCTTCCGCTGGGCCTGCCTGAGATGGGGGCTTTTGCTGCCTTGGCAGGACTTTGCATCAGCTGGAGAAACAAGAGGAGGGTCACAGCATCTCTGTTTCTCTGGGGAAAGGAAAGCTTTTCCCTGCCATGAGTTAAAAAACAGACTAGCCATTTGAACACTCCCTTATACAACTTCTGTTTTACTGTGATTATTGTTTTATTGTGGGGAAATGTGGGGAACCCGATCGTCTTCTGGCCTGGCTCTGCGCCCCTTCCTCAGCTGGCCATGCCCTGCAGAGTCTCCTTTGCACAGTCTGCCTGCCCGGTAAAGGACCTTCCCCCCAAGAGCTCCAGGAGGAGCACAGAGGACAAAAACAGCGAGTGGCACCAAGAGCCCTGAGGTCCAGCGCAACTCGGAGAGAGCCAGGAGGCCACGCACAGCCCAGCAGCCCTTTATGAGGAGCTCAGGACACCTTCAGGTCACTGCAGCCCTCAGTGATGTCACAGCGCTGCGGGGACAACCAAGGGCCCTGTAGCCGGGTCTCATTTGTGCACACGGCTTGGAGAGAAGCAGCAGCAATCATGGCTGGCTCCTCTGTTTTGGTGTGCATTTTCCTGTGTGCTTTCGCGCATGGGTTCCCCCTTCCTGAGAAGAGGGAGGCTTCGGCGCTGTCTGAAAGTAAGTACTCCAGTGCGACACCTCCTCTCCCCCACTAACATTTGTGAGGAGTAAATTTTCAAGGGGAAGTCTGCATTTCTGCCAAGTGCCTAGCAGCCACAGGGAGCACAGGGAGAAGAGGGGTCTCTTCCAAAGCCCAGGACACTTTAGAAGTAGCTCCTCAGTAGACAACTGCTTTCCAAAGCCATCTGGCCACCCGCCTATGCTGCCCACACTGGACACACAAAAGGGGCCTCATTGCAGCACTTCTGGGTCCTGCTCCTGATAGCAGGCTTCCATTCCTGCTTCCATTCTTGCCAGGACTGTAAGGAGGAGGCATGAGAGCAGGAGCAATCCACCAAAAGGAACAGGTTGGAGAAGAGGCAGTGTACCACACAGCATCCTCCACTTGCTGGGATGCCAAGTACCCATGGCTGTAATATGTGTGCAACTGTGCCTGAGTTTATTTCAGCCCTCCACTTCCTGCTGCCTTTGACCTACAGCGTGCATGTTTAATATCAACTCTGATGTCTGTCCATTATTTTGCAGGAACCTTCGCCAAACATTTGAAAGAAGATGCCGAAGATGCTCTAGGTCGCGCCGCATACCTTATCATCCTAAGCTTGACGGTTTTTGCGATTGCTCTGGGCATCTTCATGATTGGTGTATATCTTTTCTTACGCCTCCTGGAAAGAGAAAAGTAAGTTTTAAAATTCACATCCCATATAAAGTGATAAGTTGTAAAGCACCTCTCAGTGTGGACCAGTCCCTAGCTTAAGCTTCTCACAGTCCACCCCGAGCAACTCCCTTCTTGTGCTGACCCACAGCACTACAACCCTCCTGCTCCACAGCAGAAAGATGGCCAGAAGGTGACAGCCAAGTGCTGACTCAAGTCAAAGTCTCAGCCACCGCTTGGAGGGAAGTGGTCAGCAGTACTCAGCAGGCTGCAAAGGCAGAAGCTGAAGCGTTTCCAGGCATTACTCATAAATGGGTTAAGTCTGACTACTACCCTTCTCGGGACACCCTCACCTGCTAGTCTGCTCTCATGGTGAGGCACAAGGAACAAAAGAAATGCCAGGCACTATTACAAAGTTGAAAAAAAGTGCTTACATTCAGCCTCACAGCACCCAGGTTGGCATCTTAAGGCTGGCATGCTTGACCGGAGACGCAGAGCCCTCTCCAAGGGGCTTCCCTTGTCAAGTGGAGCAAAGCTCAACTTCCCTACTAGGAAGTGCACTTTCTTGCAAAAGGATGAGTAAATCCTCTCTGTATAATTCCTAGGTCTCCAGAGAACATTGCTGAGGCTGGTGAGACTCTTTGCCACTCTGGAAAAGTGAGTTCTGTCCTGGCTTCAGGAGAAAAGCTCCATCCGTGGAAATCCCTTCAAATTCTCCTTTATTTTTATTTTTTATTTTTTAAACTCGCCGCAAGCACATGCTTGATGCTTTATTTGCAGCACCCCATGAACCTGCAGTGTACCTCCTCGAGGTGCGCTGCCCCGAGTGTAAAGAACATCGAGCTCGGCATCAGCTGCCCTGGCAAAGATGAGAGCCCACGTGGCAGCCGCTCTCCTTTATCGACCACTTCTTCGCCAGGTGAAGATGAGTACTGCACATGCCCTTCTCTTGACAGGTAATCACCATCACAAAAGCAGAAGACACTTTGTTAGGCTATACTGTGCCCCTTTAAAGGGCAGCATGGCTTTGAGGGCCTCTTGGGGCACTCAAGGCATATTTTCCCACTCCTTTTCCTTTGAGACTGGCCAGTATGCCCTTCAGAAAGCTACTGCACACCTATTGCTTTCGTTTCAGTGGCACGGCAGAGGAGAAAACCAGCACAAATACAGGCGGGCCTGGTGGAAACGGACCTGAGACCAACCAGCAATGAGGCCTGAGTGGGCGGCATGCTGGGCTGGGCACCCCAGTGCGAGTGACATTGGGGCTGTGCTATGGGAGATGAGCACTGGGGGCACTAAGGCCTTGTGAGTGACATCAATGCTCAAAAACACGGCAGCCCCAGATCAGCGACGCATCAGCCCGTTTGCCCACACATGCGTTACTTGTGTGCCCAGCATGCAGAGTGTCTGCTGTCGCTGCCTAGCGCCCGCCCACCATCAAGAGCCTGCCCCACCACCAGGGCACAGCACCATCCTGCCATCCAGCCCGCCTGCGCTGCGCTCCTCCATCTCAGGCTGGCGCCATCGTCATGCGCAGCTGCCTACACCATGAGGCACCTGGGCAATAAAGATCCAGAGAAGGCAGAGCTCGTAGTGCTGAGTGGTGTTTACTTACAGCGGTTCTCTCTACACCCACTTCCCATATCCCTGGGGTCCCCACAGCCACAAGTCCATGCCATACCATGTTCATATTCAGTTATACCCTGCTTCGAAGATGAGGCTCGACCCTCAGCCCTCCCCTGAACACACCGTGGTGGCAGCAGCAGCCTGTGGACGCAGGTAGCGTGGTGTAGCTGCTCCTCTCTCTCCTGCCATCCTGCAGACCCTTCTCTCGAGGCACAACAGGGCTACTGGTTGATGCTCCTCACAGGCCCATGCAACTGCCAAAGAGCCCGACTGCCACAGGCACAGAGCTCTAAAGTGCAACTGCTCTCAAGGCCGAGTCAACAAGGCACACACAGCGCCTTTACAAGTACAACTGAGGTCTAATGGTACCTGCTTACAACACAAAACTGCCCAGGCTTCACTGCACCAAGTTTACACAGCTAATGCTTACTTTCAAATGGAAATAAGCAAGTAAATTACACTTTCAGACAACACTGGTTTCTCAACGCAAGCACATGTTTTTGCTAAGAAAGAGCTTATACGTCCAAAAATCCACAACCCTTTCTGGGAATCTGCAGAGTGGAGAAAAGCAGGGCTACATCACTTTTATTGGAAAGCAGGATCAGAAGAGAGCAGCTTGTATGGCTGGAGGTTTTTGTAAGTTTCCTTCTCCCCGTGGGTCCTTCTGCAGCTAATTGCTGTGGACACTACTTGACATGTCCATGTAGTGCTACAAGTCAGAGAGTAGACTGAACTCTTACTAAACTCGGGGAGAGTTGATAGAACTACATCTTCAAAGATTTAGCCTGCTATCTCATTAAGCAAAAATGTTGCTGGCTCTTTCAAGAGGTAACTGCATCCTAACATGTACTTTTTTCAGTAATGTAACACTAGTACAGTATCATGATGAAAAATCTTTATCTGTCATGCCGTTCCAAACAACTCTAAGATCTAGAGTAACATTGTTTTGTCTGGATGTCATTGATGTCAAAGCCAAAACTCCTTCTACTTCACTGTGCTCAGAGTGAAATAAAATACGGAATAGAGCTCCATATTCCCTGATATTTTCTTTGTTTTTATTAACAAGATAAAAAATGCTTAAGAAGATACTTCATAAACATCTAAAGAAAGCTTATATATGCTCCATTAGTTTTAGTTGAGCAGCTTTTATTTCTGTAAGCAAGATGAGTGCTGAAAAAAGGTTGAATTGTTTCATGCACCTTGTGCTAAAATATTCCTGCAAACAGAAATATTTCTCCCTCTCCCCATTTAGGCTTATGAAATTGTAAATAATCATAGGTTTTTGGAGAGGAGAAAAGGAAACAGGGTTTTGGTTTTTTTCCAGGCTGGTGGTAGGGTGGTAGCTAGGGTGGTAACAAGTCTAAAAATTAAAGGGGCAGAGTCTTCGTCTTGACGTCTTTTGCTTAAATACTACGCACAAGTGTATGCAAAAGACTTCTCATGTACATAAACGTAACACCAACTTGTCCTTGTCAACATGAATTGCCATCTGCACTAGCGAAGTACTTTGCACTTCATTTCTATACAAGCTAAAGTATTAGTGGCTCCAAAAACATGTACAATCAAAAATTTTCCCTTGCAAAAGTCATTAGATCTATACCTTTTTTTCAAGAGTAATCACCTATAGCTTTATTTCAATGTTCAGTCTACCTTGACTGTGTATTATAAAAGACACAATCTGGTACTAGCTTGCAGAATTACTTTAAATAAGCTGCATTCTTCTGCTAAGCAAATAGCATGAAATTTAAAGACTCGGTTTATGGTCAACTGAATAGGGGTGGCAAATTCCACCCGTCCAGCTACTCTGCAATGACAGAGACAATAAAATGTAAAATATTTGTTCATCACAGAAATTTTACATTTCATTATTATTATTTTTCCAGTGCGGCAATCCATTTTGCTGAGTAAAAAAATTCTCATTGGTCTGGTAAAAGTTAAATAAAATACAGGATTAAATATTTAAAAAATGAGTTCCTAAGACCTTAATTTGTATTAATGCCCCCTTTTTAAAGTTTCTGACAGAATTCCATTCATAATGAAATGTTCAGAGGTAATTATTTCTCTTTCTTCCCTGTGAATTATGAGAATTATTTATACACTCAATCTTAATATCATAGCTTCATTGCCTAATAGGAAAAATCCACAGGATATGAATCATTCTGAGAAAGAATTAAAATCTTTTCTTCTGTTTTAAAATAAAAAAAAGACAAAAAGATTTCTAATGACATAGAATCCACACTGCTGCAGGCTCTGCTTCCAAATCAAAGTTCTTGCTACGCATCTCACAGCTACTGGTTAATATTTCCAGTCTCCTTGCCTGTAAAGCTATAAACTGCAATGCTATAATGATTAGCTAATGAAATAGTGAAGTGATAATGAGGCTATAAGAAATGTAAGTTAAATTATTAATTAAAAAAGGTAAAGAAAGAGTAATGGAAGTAGCAAGTTACACAGCCCTTTTTGTCAGTGTGGTCAAAAGATATAAACCTAGCAGCAGTTTAGCACCTAGCCTTCAGCCTGCGGTCATGTTGTAATGAAACTCCTGACATTACATACATACATTCATTTGACAGTTGTTCTCACTCATAAAATAATGGGCCATGCACAAAGCTTATTACAAATTGCAGATAAGCTGTAAAAGCCATAAAAATTTCTACTGACATTTATTGCCAACGAGTAGCTAGAGGATGTTGATACATATTGATAACAGTCTGCTTTGTGACATTTCAAAAGTTTACTCCTAATTCACTTGCAGAATATACAAAAAATTCTACCATATTTTCAAGTCATTAAGTTATTGCAGTACACATCTCTACTGTTAATAGATTTTGACCTATTTCACATGTATTCTTCTACATATATATATAAATGTCATACTTTGTATAAATTTATCCTTAAAAGACACATTTCTTCAGACCAGAAAAAAAACTAAAATTCTCATGAACATAGAGGTTAATTATAACTGCAAGAAGAATTTGTTTACAAGTAGCTTATGCCACCAGCAATAAATATTAGCAATGCTATATTTAAAACCCTCTGACAGATGAGAGAATACTACATCTACCACTGTGTGCACATATGTGCATCTGGGAGCATATACGTACCTACAAACACACATGAACATATTTTTATATTTAAACACATAGCAGGCAACGTAGAATGGAAGCAGGACTAGCTGCACTGGTCATACTTTAATTTATTGTAATGGAGTCATCTGTATTTTTGCTACTGCCTCCTTTGGCATAGGAGAAATCAGTGGTAAACCCCTAGCACACGGTACGTGCTCAGTCTTTGACTGTGCTCAGGATACAGGCTATAAGCTGGTAACGTGTTTTAACATTTAAAAACCTTCAGTGTTTTAACATTTTTAACATTTACTTCATCTGAGACTTGGCAGTACTCTATCTTGCCTCTTTCCACTTCTCAAGATAGTCTCACTTGAGAGATTTATTCTTCTAAATGTGGGCAGAACACTTAAAATCTCTGTGGACACTGCATGCCTGTTCTTCTCTGGATACTTTAAATTTTGGAGTGCCAATCTTGTTTTAATACAATGGTAGAATATCTGGAAAGAAATCAGTGCTATGGAAGCTGAAAATTTTTAATTACTGTTTTTGTTATATGATCAGCACATTGGTATTTTTTGTCGGTGATATTTAATAATTATCATGACAGTTTCTGAACACTTTATAATATATTAATACTAAAAATGTGTTTCATCACTTTGGAACTTTCAAACAAATGGAAAAGCAAAAATGTGTATTTGTCTTAAATAAGATGAAAAGTATGGAGAGAAAAAAATTTATCCATCACAGATGAAAATACTACATTTACAACGGGTATTATTGTACAAATGCGGTCGTTGGGTTATTGTCTCCAGTTCCTTTAGGAAATGTCACAAATCCACAGGATGTCCTTCAGCATTATATTTTGCATTGGAATCTTTGATATAGCAAATAAAAGACAAAACTACACTAAACCCAGAGAGTTCCCAAGGGGCTTTACATCTATAAAAGCCTCAAAATAAGTTTAAGTTATTCTGGACAGTGTACTGTATAAATTACGATCACTAATTTCAATTTTTTTCCCTGATCTCCAAATAGCCACTGGGATTCCACAGTTCTTTTGAAAACCTATACCACGTGCATGGAATATTTGTCACCTGTTTTCTTTTTAACCTGATATTGATACATAATTTTAAAATATAATGCCAAAAATATGTAACTTTTGAACAGCAACTGCCATTGTAAAGACACTGACCAACAAAGCAAAAATATTATTTTAAAACAAATGGTAGGGAGATACTGGCAAAGCATGATGATTGCTTTCAAGTGAGAGATGGTAAGAATGAAAGTGTGTAAAAGTATTTTCTATCACAGTGTTTTGTGCAGCAGCCATTTACTGAACAGTGGGTTAGGTGCTGTCTGGTGTTTCCATGCAATGTAGAGCTCACAGCAAGAAGTGGGAGAGATTAAATTGATCCCATGAACATGAAGAGGCAGAACAGCTACTTGTCATCTGCTTCCTAGTCTTCCAGAAAATAAGTTGTGTACCACAGATGACTTGAAGAAATGTATTTCTATATATAACTATATATATGTAGTATAAGCTGACTTCTTGTAAAAAATGCCTTTACCATCCTATCAAAAGTTTTGCTTGGGATGAGGGACAGCTAAAAGCTGAACACAGACTCTTGTTTTCAATCTTAATCATGGAAATCTTGATCCTGAATATTGCCCAGCAAACACTTTCCTTTAGGATAAAGACAGTCTGGAGTTTGGGTCAAGCTGGTTGAACACAAGAAAACAACAATAATTTGTAGGTTATTCCAATGGAAAAAGTGAAAAAATAGAGAATAAGAAATACAAATCACCATGACAGAGCTACACACTTGCAGTAACTTGCCAGGGCATCAAAGCTGCAATTTCCAGGCTACGGAAGGACACTGGCATGTTCTTTTAGACATTAGTTTTGGAGAAATAGGCCTTTCTTCCAGAGCAGAAGAATACTTTGTTTGCAAGGAACAGGGTCATCCATAGTCCTCTAGCACAACCTAAAACACTGTTCCAGATAGCTTGCTCAATATTAATGTAATTCTTCACTCCTAGATAGAACTACCCTTGTTCCTTAACTAGCTGCTTTCTTTTGCTGCACAGAGAAAATGGAATTAAGAACAAAATCAGAAATACCAAACAGAATTTAACATCCTGGCCAAAGAACTACTGTGCGTCTGAGGGTACTCTGACAGGATATGCACAATTCTGCAATGCTCCTTGATCTTTCTGTTGAAGGGATCGAGCATTCAGAAAGAGATGAGGTGGACTCCAAGAGGAGCTGTTGCTTCTACAAAAGGGGTCTCTCCCCATGCTCCCACTGCTCAAAGTTAATTCTTGCTGAACAAGAGCCTCCCCCACATGAGGCTAAGGGTACAAGCCTAACACCACCAATTACTTCCCCAGCTGATTAAGCATAGGCAGGAATTCACTGCAGAAACACCCGTGCCTCTTTAACAATTTGCAGTCTTGCAGTTCTCAGTTACTCTCCTGCTGACAGAAGTTATAACCATGGAGAAGTCAGAGAATTAAATATACTTTAAAAGAAACTTTATTCTTGTGTTACACTTGAACCTGCTCCTTTCCCTATTCATTAAATGGGCTGTGGATACCAAAATGATCCATTCTGTCAGTTTTTCCCTGTACAGCATAACAGTTGGTCAGAAGAACAAGGTGCGATAGAGTAAATTTTTATAACCTTTGAAAACAACCTTCAAAAGAAGGCTACACAATGAAACGTGAAGATGACCTTTCCTGCTAGGCCTAATAATAATTGCCTCTACCAACCCCAACTATAGTTGGGATTCAATAGGCTCTGCCCTCTCCCAAAAGCCAAAGGAACAAGAACAAAGAAAGCCACCATCTCTCTGGATCTACCAAGGTCTCCTTTGACTTGAGCAGACAAGTTGGTGATCACTATCCCCATCAACTGGATGCAGATTGTAGAAATGTTACCAGTTCAACATTACAAAAAAAATGAGTGAAGCAGATGGCAAACTAATATCAAGAGCTTCATGGCAAGCCACTCTATTAAAAGAACAATAGCTTATAGTCAATACAGCCATAGATAGTAAGCAATTTAACATTAAGATACCTTTAAAAATCATTTTTAGAAGTTTTCACAATAGCTGCTACTCTATTTTATTAATGCACAAGAATTTTGCTGTTTTGCTTGGAGATTCACTCACTCCCCCTCCAGCACATAAACAGAGCTTCCATAACTTCACCTTCCGTAACTCATAAGGTCCACGCCCTGACAGCTCTGCAGCAGCCTGCATTTTGTGGTAGATCTTCAGATATTTTTTGTGGAAGAGATAAATCTAAAAACCATTTGAAGCACAGTTCTCAAAATTGCATTGCTATACCATCACCAATTTTATCTCACAAAATATAGTATTTCCAGAAGCATTTTTACCTCAGAGAATTTTCAAGGTCGTTTTCCTGCATTCTTCCTGGCAATTTTACCCCATGGACGTGAGCAGCAGATACCATTGCAAGAGAACTACTTCCATTGCCACCAGCTGCAGCTTATCAGCTGGCTGAATTCCAGAGATAAAACATGTTTATCAAATTCATAAATATTTTAAAGTAGCAAATTTAATAAAAACACTAATTTAAACAGCATTTTTTTCACAGCTCTCAGAAAAGCAAACATCATCATTTCTTAATTTCAAAGATGCATTTTTGAAGATCTACAGATTAGACTTCCATATTGTGCAATTCCTGATATCTCGAAATTATTACTGTGTCTCCAATAACTACCAGATCACTTTTTCTTCTTTTGTGGGAGGTGGATTTAGGAAGGCTACCACTGTAACAAGAAATTGAAATCTTCTTTCCACAGACCAAATAGGAACCTATGCAACATTGCATATTGCAGAATAGGCTGCCAGTTGTTTCAATTTGAGGTTGGAAGGATAAGAGATGGTTCATTCTTTGCTCTCGTATGCTCTTGGGATGCTTCTACTCAGCGTGCCAAAGCCATGTAAATTTTATAAAGTTTCCACAAAAAAATTTATCACTGCCACTAGAGATTAACATGAAGCACCTAAGTCACTTTATTTGAGTACAGAAGCAATTGAAAATGAGGCGCTAGTGGTAATCCCTTGATCACCAAGTTGCCCGTTTCAAAAAGATACTTGCCTAGGGTCATTTGAAAAATGCATACCACAGATAACGAAAAAGAAAATAGGAGATAAAAGGATTGGGACAACACTGCCAATATTTGCAAACAGCCACAGACAGTGCTGGCAGTCATACTGCGCTGCTGTCAGGGCTCATAAATTAGGCAATGCTGTGTGTGGCAAGTACTTGGATGGCCGTTCTCTGAGGAACAGAGATTTTATAGGCAGTAGTAATGGAGATTAAGTAGCTCTTCTCTTTCCACTGACTCACTACTGAATCAATGCCCAACCACTGGTAACAAGGTAACTGGGGGACACTATACTGATCACTGAGAGCTAAGATAGAAGTTCCAAGGTCTAAGTTAATTAGGGGCACTCTTGGTTTCTTTTTGTATAGACATAAGTATAAAAACCTAGAATTAAAAAGTGCTGTGCAAATGCTGGTAGCTACTTGACCACTCGAATCCTTGCAGTACTGCCATGGCCAGCTGCTCCCTACCCGCTGTCCCAGCCGACTGCATGATCTGTGGTACCCTGTATTGCTTCCTCCTAGGAGCATTTTATTGTGCATAGAGAGACTCTGCAAGCAGTGCAGCTTGAGAGTAAAAAGCAATTATTTATTGGCTCATACACTCAATGTATAGTTGGGAGTAACAAGCCTGTAGGCTAAACATGAACACACGCACACCACACCTGATAAGACACCTGATGAGTCTGAGGCAGGCTGCTGTAAATCAAGTAAGAGAAAGTCAATCTCCAATGCTCCTGACAGGGGAATAGATCTCAATATTGCTGACTTGCTTTCCTCTCTCTCCTATTTTTTTTTTCTTGCAACCTTAAGCTCCATGCTATCATGGTCTCAACAGTTACACTTGTCCCCATTTTCACTTTTCTTAGCTAGCATAGCTTTAGTTTAACAACTTTAAAATCTTAGTTTCCTCAGTAAAACTGAGCTCAGGTCACATAACTGACCTGCACTGAAATAGGCCTCGGACCACAGACAGCCCAATCCGTGGGTTGAGGACTGCAACCCCATTGAAATCGCTGCAGGTCCTTCCTGGTGGCAATGCCATTTCAGCAAATGGAACAAACTGAGTTGGAAAGTCTTGCCTACACACTTGTCTTAATTGACAAATACTAGATTGCTTATTTTCCTAGTTTTAACTTCGATCAATGTGAAATGTATGACATAACAGAGCATTCTGTACTATAAACATATTTATAATTTGATTCTGGAAAGTGCATTGATTGCACTATACAATTAATCTGACATTTATATCTTATAGAATCAGTTGGAAAAGACAGAGGCAGTTTGAAAATCAGACAAGCTTAGTGAACAACTCTGCTGTGGAAGTGAATTTCACATGCAGCACAGCAGTCCTCCTCCTTTGGTGGACTTGCTCAAATGTATCAATGGAAAAGATGTACGGCCTCAGTGGGTCTAGCTCTATGAAACTTTGAGGTACACAAGCATTTTTTTTATATGATGCCTAGTCTCTTACTATCACTTGTAAGAGTTACACATTTATCTTTTCTCCTTTTAGAGTCATGCTGTATTCTGCTTTAATATTTTAAACTCTGATACTGGACCAGATCTTAAGCCCCTTCCTCACATTTATACCTCTACATTGGTCACAAAACAACAAAGCAATTATTATTCAATGAGACTGGGGTATGCATTTTTCCCTTAGCAATACACTGCTGCATTGTAGAGACTAACCTTTCAAGTAGGATCGGTGTATTTTAGGTTCTGATCTGGGTACCAAATATGAGTTTAGAAACAAATCCATTCAAAAAACAAAAAACTTCCTAACACACCAGTGAAAAGATTTGCTAGATATCTTATGGTTTACCAAAATTTTAAAAATAGTAGCAGGAGATGTATGTTCTAACTGGCCTGATGCAATATATTAGGTTTTCAGGTTTTTTTTTTTCTTTTTTTTTTCTTTTTTTTCTTTTTTTCAGCTGAAAGCTAAAGAGATGAAAACAACATTGCTAGGGCAAGTACCAGTTCACTACAGAGGTTTTTATAATATCCACAAGTTGCTGCAGCTTTGTACAACATAAGCTATTTTAAATCAAACTTTCTGTACCAAATTAAGTCACAGCTGGATTTAAAAAAAAATACATAGAGTAGTCCAAGGTCAGTATAAGTATTAAAATAGGGCTGCTTCTTGTGGGGAGGTAAGGTGGTAACAGCACTCCATTTGTGCAAGTTTTGTCTTTATTTTCTTTCTGTGCAGAATACAAAAGGTCAAAATAAATTGCCTGGAGGCATATCACTAGCACAAATTGTATGCCTCCTGTTGCCTAGACATCAGTGGTTTCTAAATTAGTCTACTTAAGCAGTGAACACCATGTCTGCCTTTATAACAAACCACACAATGGGATTATTGTCCCGTCAGTCAAGAAAAGATGAGACCGAATTACAACTTTAGCCTCCACATTATACTGTTCCGTAATGGTGGTCATGAGGTCTTACAAACTCTCCAAAGATGCAGCCCAATTCAATACAAAAAGTTCGAAGACATTTTTGCTAGTTGGTTAGTGTTCTATACAACGTGAGTGTTAAGACACTTAGGTTTCAGAATTACTATGTCTAATACTATTACTTTGACAGAACAGAGACTATTTTTAAAGCACTATTGCATTCACTATTTGGAATTAAGTTTATCTAGAGATAACATTGACCAGAGGAAATAAGAATGTTTGGTTATCAAACCACTATGCAACAATTTTAATCTCATCCTCACTGAAGGTAAGAAGTAGTCATGTTAAAGTAACGTATGACATTAATAACAATGCATATTTGTAAAACAAATGATGCAGTAGAAGAGATATCCATTCATTCCTCTTTATAGTATCTTGAGTTTCAAAGGTATTTATTTCAATGATAAATCTAGAAACACTTAAGCTATTTCCTAGAATTACATCCTATTGATGAAATGCTGCTAAACTGTTCTATTGCAGTCTAACGGGAAATGGAACATGCTGAATAATAAGAAATCATATGAAAACAAACATCTTAATTAGCTAGATTCTGTTATAATTCTAGCACAGATTTTGAAGCACTATTGCCAACCATTTCATTTAACAATGGAGTTAGAAATATAGTCACCCAGTAAGAATTCATTGCAATATTTCATGATGCAGAAGCCTAATGCTGTTCCCATTAAATTCCCACTGACTATAGAAAGAAGCCTTACCCAGCAGGCAAAGACATAGAATATAATAATTCCAAAATTTTCTTCGAGGAAGGGATGAGTATCTGGAAATATGCTGTAACCAAAGCACAACCACTGCTCACCTCACTTCCGTTTCTTTTGCCTCACCTCTCCATAACAACCATCAATACAAGAATTTGGAAGATGGGCACATTTTAGCATCAATCAGATTTCTAGGAATGCTTCTTACAGAACCTGCTTGAGCAATCAGTATTTCAGCACGTCATTCAGCATTTCTGTTAACTTTTTCGTTTTGCAAAAATTTCATAGTATCCAAAAACGCCTATGATACTTAACAGCTTTGGAAAAACAAATAGTCCATAATATACAAGAGAAATATTAAGTGCACTAGAAGTTTCCTTCCTTCCTATATGATAATAATTACTGCTGCACTTCATTCTATTTCTAATTTATTTTCAGTTATGGGCAAGCAACTCAGCTTGATATGAAAATGGTGAAAACAAAATATCTTTTGTATTGAAACTTCACGATATTTTTTTGCCCTTCATCCTTCTTAAAGAGTGTAATCGTTATCTTCCTCCCTCTTATTTTATTCCAACACTCCAAGTTCTAGCAATTTTAGCATACTTCTGTCTAAACACAGGCTTGAGCTTGAGCAAATCCAGAAGACAGAGACAGAAGGGAAGCCCATCAGTCTCCCTGTTTTGAAAGTGTCCTCTACAGTGAAATTTTCCAAATCTCTCTGTTATCTGCCTTTCTAGAAGGCTTAACACATATAGAGAACATTAACAAAAATTGGTGGTTTAAGAATCTGTTAGCTAGCTGCAGAGACCATGGAGTTACCATCACTACCAGTACAAGCCTGTAATGCAGCAGCACAATATTATGTTTTGCAACACACTTGTGAACATTTCTGAGATCAGTCAAGAGCCTTAAAAGAAAACAGTAATAAAAATGTATTTATATCACACTGTAGAAGAAACTAGACTTCAGCTCAGCTCTTCCAAATTGGCTTACTGGCTTATTTACCTCCTCTACCAAAAATTATTGCAAGTATTACCTCAATTACACATGCTGCACCAAAAGAATAAGATGCAATCTTATCTGCTATTGCATTACTTGCAGAATTTTGCTCCGTAATCAATGCTACATTTACCACTGTGTTACAAAGATAAATGCAAATTTTCACACATTGCAACACAGTATTATATTAAATGGATATTACTATACCAAGTGTGAATAAAAAAACATATATAACTAGCTCATAATTAAGTTCAGGAGAGTGTCACTCAATCAGTAACTATGTCAGTTAATTGCCATAACTGCTCAAGCAGTAATCACTATTGTTAAAATAATTACTAATTTAATCAAATATTCCAAAAGCAGAATGTCATAGAAAACAACAGAAAGGCATTCTTTGACTTAAACTGAAAAACATCCACTGCGGAAAGATGCAAAATAAAGCTGAAGAGATGTATGTATGTTCTACAGTGCTACCTAAATGTGTCCTGTCATAAGCAAAATAGATTATCATGCTTAAGTGTTTTGAAGTGAAGGAGAGGTAGTGTAAAACATATATTGTAAAGTTACATCATTCCTTTATGATACTTTTACTGATCCTGATCCAAAACCTACCAAAGTCAAGTTAATAGCAATTACTCATAAGATTTAGGGAGAATTACAGACAAAACCACTAGACAAACATATTTAACTGAATTATTCTAAGCTCATAAAAAGACTAAGGAATGTAAATGAGCTTTAGGCCCTAAAAGCATAACTGTGGAGTTCAAACTGCTCACAAATGCTTTGAAATTCTGGAAAACCTTAATTTTGAATAGATGCCAAAATAATGATAATTCCTCAGATGCCTAAAATTCTGCTGCAAAGCATTCTCAGAAGCAACTTAGATTTATAAAAAATAAGCTGTTTTTGAACAACTCTAAACGTAAATACACTTTCTGACAAACTGAATCCCCCGTCCTTCTACCTAAAGCGTCAAATCATCCCAATCAAGCCATAGGGCCTATATGCTATGTCTAAAGGGAACTACATTTTCCTCATCTTTGGAGACTGTCCAAACTATGACACAGGTGGAAATACCTTTTCTTTCCTCTACTTTTTCCTTATATGTAACTGATCTTTTAAGATATTTCCTCAAACCTGGTGCAACTAGAACATACCATTAAGCCGAATGGTGTTAAAGCAAGTCAGTCTGTATTTGGGTCTGTGCAGGGTCTACTTTTTCCTTGAATCTACTGACCTACCTGCTTTAGCAGTAAGTCATAGAGGTACATTGTCCAACTCAATCTTTCATTAATAACTAACAAGGAACTCCAGGCATGACTACAAGTTAAACTCCTTCCTCCTTGCAAGGCATGTTTACCTACCTTGTAGTAATTATCATTAGCACTATGTTCCTTTCTCCTGTAATAGCTAATGCTCTTTTTGATTCTGCTACAGGCCAAACATAGAACAATTGGGTACCAATTACAAGGTCTTTGGTTTTGGTCCAAAGTAGTCATTAAACATTCATTTTAACGTTTTGTTTTTCCTTTTTGTTTTCTCCTGTATAGTTTCATTTAAGTTGGATTCTTTTCAAGCCTTTTTTAGAACTTCTCCATTTATGCCCCCATTTTCTTCCTTTACTAAATGGTCCTAACAGGAAAATTTGGAACAAACCAACTGGCAGAAAGAGTACCTAAGATTCATCACTTCCTTGTCCCCTTCTGATATTATTCAAGCATCAAAAAGGATAATCTCAACATAAAACTTTATTTTACAAACAATCCAGATACACCTTTATTATAACCAGACTGACCTGCTAAAGAAAGGAAAACACACAATAAAGCTATTGCTACAAAGTTTGGCAATTTAGGTTGGAAAACCAGATGTTATTTCAATTAAAATATTTACAGATATCTATGAATATGAATCATAATTTTTGAATTTCTGCTAAGGCTAATGTAGAGAAAGAGATCGCTACTTTTGAATCTGGTGCTGCCATCTGTGACCCCTAAGGGGACCAGTGACTGTTTCTAAATCTGAGGAAAAAAAGAATTTGTTTATGTGTGTCTGCATGTACGCATATCTCATCACAAAGATTTGATGCTTTTAAACAGTTTTGTTAAAATGCTAATTTTATCTTGAAAAGTAATACACTTTATCGTTTAAAGCTACATCTGTCACAATAAAATTAATGAAGAAAAAAATCATTTATTTTTATACAGAAGCATTTCAAAGTGTTTCAACACCTATACATCCAGATTTTATGGGTCTGACTCCCCAGAGACTTTCACCTCACGTAGTCACCATTTCCATGTGTGCAGGCTGCAAACAAAACACTACCAAATTCCACTGTGGTACCCAGAGCCCTCAGGCTTGTGAATGTTAGTGTTACTACATTTCCCTCAGGCATCTAGAACTTGGTCTCTAACTTAAGAAGAAATAAGGCCTAAGCTATATTATTATTTATCCTTTATTCTAAAGTTACTGCTATACTAAATGTGGCAATAATCCTCTTATCTGTCAATTATCAGTCTCTTTTCTACTTCACTAGTGATGCATCTGGCAGTAATATAGTGGTGACTGCCTCTTTGAATAGCCTCAATTTAGAGAGAATTTAATTTCAGGACAATAAAATGATTATCTGTAGATCATTACCTACTTCCAAGCAGATAATACATTATGGGTATGTGTGCACATGTGTATGTTCACATGCACATAGGGGGAAAAAAAAAAGTCCTTTCATTTCTGCCTCCTCCTGCCATCCATTGATACAAGTTGCATTTCAGGGAAAGATCTGTTCTCTGAAGCATCCTCCCCAGGAATCCTTCATTACTCAGTAGAAAGTTACAAAGGGGATAAATTTTAAATATTGAGCTCAATTAATTAGGGAAATGCATTTTACCAATAGTTTTGGTAACAGTGGAGGAGGCACATAAGTGTATTCTTTGTCATCCTTTCTTTTGCAGATTAACAGTCTCAATGAATGTCTTTGTTCTTTGTTGGACCTGAACAGACACGAAATATGTAAAGACTATCTTATTTGAGGTTACCTTTTAGGTAAGGACAATTTGAAGGGTCATTTATCTATAAGGGAAATTGAAAGTTAATAAAGGGTTAATGAAGACTTCTCTTTGGAAGAAAACAAAAATAGCTACACATGTAAACACTGAAGCTCAAAATGGCACAAGAAAAAGAATTTCATATATATTTTTATGAAAAAAATACATAATGTGATAGGTAAAAGATCCCTTCTTCCAATGGCATTCTGACTCATGTTCTGTAGGAAAACAACATGAAACTTTTAGCCAGAGAGCATTTGGTGCATCTGAGGCTATACCTCTTGATTCTCCAAGTAGCATCTGACTGGTGGAGTTGCTGTTCAACTGTGTACCTAATTTTTAGTTCAATCAAGCTGAACTATAGTGCTTTAATCAAGAGAAACTCTGTATCAAAAGACAGTGATAGCTGGTTAATTACTTTCCACAATATATGAAAAACAGAACTACAACTAAAGGAAATTTTGTTGGAAGAGTTGAAGGACTTATATTACTATCCTATCAGGGATGCTAAGTCCTTTACTGTGGTTCAGTAACTGCTAGAACAGACAACAACCCAGGTTGACCAAACTCTATGACTAGCCTTTCTCACTGTACCCACAGACATATCAAGGTAGCGGCGGTTGTTTCCCTCTCTTCATTTGGTCACTTCCGTTTATTTGAATTTTAAACCACAAGGGGAAAAAAAACTATTACTTAAACTATTCTGATCTCACAGAACTGCATCTCACAGACCCAATCAGCAGCAAGTTTGGCTATAGTTAAATGCATACTAAAGCAACAACAATAAAAAAAAAAAAAAAAGCGAGTCTTCTCAACAAATGCTTGCACTTTCGAGCAAACCTGACATGCACAGCCACAGCAGGCAATCTGGCAGGAATACAAGGGAATTCTGCTTGAGGAAAGATGCATGGAGAGCAGAAATCCTTTCGAGACTGTCTCACATCACCTCTCATGAAGTGCTCGGAAGCCACAACACCAGCAAATGAAATAAAGTTGTAAAACTCTATGGTATTTGTGTTCTAATCTCCACACTGAAGCTGTAATCTTTAACAAAGTAAACTTCAAAATACGTTAATTCTCCTTGAATACATCACATGTATGCAAACATCTTTCCAGTTGTATTTTGGAGCCATGTG
Source organism: Tinamus guttatus (assembly GCF_059628265.1). Lineage (NCBI taxonomy): Eukaryota > Metazoa > Chordata > Aves > Tinamiformes > Tinamidae > Tinamus > Tinamus guttatus. The sequence goes on along the minus strand of NW_028288821.1, from coordinate 11,815,734 downwards.
GAAAGGCTACATGAGCATGGAAATTGTACATCATTTACACAGTCAGATTTCAGTTGTATGATTTTGGCTAGTATTTGTGAGCTAAGGATTGCTGACCACAGTGAAAAGCTTCTCCTTTTCTAACACAGGGAAGAAGACTAACAAAAATACAGCTCAGACTGACTGATTCACTTACAGATTCAGACTGCATCAGTTGTATGAATATTTAATAGGCTCAGCACCCAGGGATTTGATAAAGAATTCTATTACTCTTGTATTGAGAAATAATGACCCTTATTGCTATTTGCTTAAAAAATCCCTTATGTAACTAGTAGTTACGCATGGTTCAATGATACATCAAAGTTGAATTTTATACTGCTTTACTATGTACTATACTACTTCGCTTTCTGCTACTGGTCAGTCTATAAACCATGTTCACAGCTTTGAGTGGAGAACTCTCAGTAAATTCTGTGATCTTTCAGTGACCTCTAGCAGGAAAGAAATAAGAAGTTAAAGCCAAGCTACAAGCACAGTGCAGTCAAGCTTCAGCAGAATGAAGTCAGCCTTGATCTCTTAAAACTACAGGTCTGTCATCAAATTTGCAACTGCAAAGACATCAGAGTCAACATGTACTTTGACAGAAACATGCAAGTTTGGGATGTCTGAAGGAATACATTTATATAAAGACTTCTATAGCTGCTGCAGTGTGTGAATGGCAATGCGGGCTAGAAAAGCACAATCAAGTGAAGTGCAACACACATTAGGAATGAGATGCAGAAGATGGAGTGGTAGGAACTAGAAGGACAGTATCCTTTGCCTTCCTTACGAGGCAAGAGACTTCCAACTCCTAAATCATAAGAAATGGAAAACAATATGAGGCTGAACAAAACTAAAGAGAGTATTCACATACGGAAGGAGTAAAGACTAGATGACTCATGAAAGCCAAGCCAAGAGAAAACACATTGAATGATCTGTAGAAACATGAGGTGGTGACAGACAATGGAAACCTCATTTCTTATATTCTATGATAATATTGAAAAAACATAAATATATTTATCCAATTACAGTTTTGTGAACTGAAAACTTCCCATGCCCATACACACAGTAACACCAATACACCAAAGGGGAAATGCGTTCAAACACTTCAACTGCATCTCATTTTAGCCGTCTTAACTGCATAAACTAAAGAAAGAGGTCTCGAGCAAATTCCTTGGGGGGGGAAAAAAAAAAAAAGGCACTGGGTCTTAAAGATAGACTGACTGGAAGGAGTCAGCGTTAGTGACATTTACTGCCTTAGAAAGTACCAATCAAAATATATAAACTACAGTAACTTTTGAATCAGTACTGTAATATTGGTGACTGCTGCAAATTATTAACATTTCTTAGAAATTCTATTGCACGTTTTAACTTTTCAGGGAGTTTAAATGTCTAAATTAGATTAGATGAATAATGCAAGATTCCTAAATTGTCCTCTTCTCTACACTGACTAGACAGGAAATTTAAATGAATTACGCATCAGTGAGTTATCTAAAGTCAGTGGTCTGAATATCTACCCATCTCCAGCTATCCGGTTAAGTTCTACTTTGTCTCATAATGATATGAGAATGTCTGTCCGAGTTTATTAGGCCACTTAGGACTACATCCTAAGAAAAATCTGTCAGTTCAGCCTTTAATTTTCACAAAAGCTGATTAGTAAGACCTCAGTAAATGCCTGTATGCATAATGCTGACCTCATTAGACTGCTCTAATTCTCAAATATTTACTGACATAAAATAATATCTACATACAGGGGTTAGTAGAGCACCTAAAGAAAATAGCTGCACACAAATTCGACATATGGGTTATCAGATATTTTGTGTTTACTAAAGGGACAGTGATCCAGAAGTACTTGGAATCAATACACGGAGGGTGACAGAAGCCAAGCAGTGCCATCGGCGCGCTTGCTATGCAGCTGGCACGTGACTCTGCTGTTCATCATGGAGGTGGTTGTAATGTCCAACAGCATGTTATCTCAGAGAAGCCTCAGAGAAGTGCCAAAGAAACCACCAGAGCAGACAGCGACAGATCTCTGCAGCACAGGCCTGTAGTTCAAGATACCAAGCAGATGCACTTGTGATGTGTCATCAGATTCTCTTTTGCATTTACTTATTGTAGATCAAAGCATTGACACAGAGGATGAAAAATTGCTGGCTCTGTTCTATCAGCAGGATTCTTTGATCATAGGCTACAACTTAAAAAGAAAAAAAAAATCCATTTCTTTATTATGCCTCAGTGCACTTATTGAATTCCCAAACCTGCAGATGCAATGCCTTGTAACGATGGGGAGCTCATAGTCACACCTCGCCTGGATCTTCTGTGGACACTGCTGTGCATTCACTGGTGCTGAAAATAATTGTCTTATTGCCTAAAATAAAGGATGTGAGGTCCAACTTTGCAAAAGTTGCAAGTCTGGTGCCTCTAATTTTAGAATATCTTATCATGAAAGATAAGAATTTCGCAATAGGCCAGAGTACACTTGTGCAAATTCAAGACCTAACATTCTTCCTACCTCCTACCCTACAACAGCCAAAGCTAGAATTTTAGCAAAATACATTAAGCAAGGCAATTTTTCCAAATTTTTCCAAATTTGGAAACAGAGCTGATGCCAAAAAAAAAAAAAAAAACCACACACACACTAGAAATAATGACCTATAATGTCAAAGAGAACATTTCATTCCTTACTATGATAAAAAAAAAAAAAAACACAGATTTAACATTCCCTGGAGTGCTATGTGGTGTTCTAAAAATTTCAAGTTGTTCAGCAATTCTGTTATGTCTTCACATGTGGCCCAAAGTGGCCAAGAGAAGTGAATGTGCTGAAGTGCTCCCTGCCCTCCAAAAGACAGCAATCCTGCCGTGCCCCTTTCCCAAAAGATGCACTGCTACTGGTAAAATAGTCAGAATGAATTTAGAGAATGCTGGGCAACTGTCCAGACTTCTGTAACTTTTTAAATTCGGACTCAATTTTAATCACTAATGGCATTTTTCACACATCCCCCATAGCCATAGCATTACAAGGTAGTGAGAGATACATAATATTGCTCGAATCAAACTGCCCAGACAAAGTACAATGTGTGATTCTTGATACTGCCCTTGCACTTTGTTACTGAAAGTAAAACATGTCACCTGCCATGCTAAATATAAGAGCTGCATGGTATTATACTATCCAGTTTCCTTACTATAGACAACTAAGCAAAGCTATTGAAAAAAACCTCTCATCAACAGCATGCAAGAATTTCAAATATACCACAACTTTCCCCACACCCCGTAACTGCTTGCGAACGCAATACTGGTTATGAAACACAGCACATATGCTGGGGCACTGAGTGGCAATCATGCCCCGTAGACAATCCTGGGGCTGAAAGACCACAATCAATAGCACATAGGGCTGACAAAGAGCAAAATTCTAACACTTATCTGTTGCAAAAGAAAACATTTACTTTGCAACCCAAGAAAATCATGACTCAAGCAGATACTGCAGTATAGGTCAGACAAGTAACTTCTAGCTAGCTACATTCACACAACTTGAAAGCCTTTTGCACCTCAATAGGCTGCTGGCATATGGGCACAAACAGAAGAGTTAAGCTTCACTTTAAGTGTGAAGCATATGGAACAAGCTGTGTAAAGAAATTTTAGCACTCCTTCCCATAGAGAAAGTCAAAGGATCCATTCAGTTGAGCTCCGACATAGCACCACTCTCAAGTTATTTTAAAATCAGAGATATGTACTTAGGAGCAAGGAAAGAGTTCAGCCAATGAATATTTCTAATATACGTGTTTCTTTTTTAATCATTGGACTAACATAATCCACAAAGTAAGGCAGAGAAGCAAGTTAACAGTTTATTTAAAAAATAACCCCGTTGAGTTTTTCTCTCCCTTCTCAAATCCACTGATTCAGGGGCTTTCAGTATCCATGTAATCTCATTTGTAGTGTTCACAACCAGTTCCATCCATAGCCTGGGTACCTCACACTTTTAATCCTTCTTTCCAGATTCCTGACTCAGGAGAGTCATTTCATTAAGCAGTGCTTAGATGCAGGTGGCTTAGTGCTTAAGGAGTAAAGAAATTCCTAACAAAAGTGTGATCTGTATGACTGATCAATAAAAGGACAAGCAAATCTTTATTAATAAACTCTGGTGCATCTCTGTGAAAGTACTTGAAAATAGGATCAAACTGTATTATACTGATAATGCCAGCAATATCCTACGCTGAAACATTTAACTGGATTCAAATGTGAAGCGACTTCAAGGTCCCCAGTTTCATCAAGATTACAGAAATGACATCCTGCATTAGGCTGCTTTTAAATTTAAGATTGCATTACAATATCCTAGGAATGTTATTAATACTCTAACATTTTTACATATATTGAACTCTTTTGTTAGTAACTGTCCAGTATAACATAAAATGTTCACTAGTTGACACTTAGAGCATTGTCACATCTCTTCCCACCCCAATAACAATTTCATCACTGTTACTGTACTTTTATGTCATTATAATCAAGTATGAAGCTGTTTAGTCTACAAGCACATAAAACTATTCACTCAAATAACACATTCCATCAATTTTCTTCCCTTTGGCTTCTTCTATTCCTACTGCCCTCTACCTCTGCTTTACAACCTTTATTCTGGTGGCATCACCTAAGAGGCAGGAAAGGCAAGATTCCCACTATACTCAACTCTGTAGCACATAGAAATAATCCCTGACACAGGCAATACAGAGCATGCCACACAGGCAGAGAGAGCAACTTACTATGGCAAAAAGCATCATTGACAAAGCATTTTACTTATCCTTCAAACATGCTTCCCAACCTCATCAAAAATAAAAATCAGGAACTTACTCATCAAGGTCGTGTTTCTGTTGACACTGTCTGCACTTCTGCCTCTAGAATTACTAGAAAGTACAGGAAAGATAGCACAGGGAAGATGCAAAGAACAGGGGGATTCCTAAATATCAGCTGTGAACTGCTAAAAAGAATTTCAAGAATTTATTTTGTCATGCTACTTCTCAAATTTGAGAAGATAGCTTCAATCTTAAAGGCAGCTTTTTTCTCTCATGGATAACACTTATCTTTAAGCTCATCTTGTAAGCTTTCCCCATTCCCAGTTGGTCAACAGGCAAATTTCTTTTCCTGATTTACTAGACCAAACAATAAGCCAAATCCTTTGAGTCCCCCAAACCACAGAGAGCTAATAGAAGCTTCACAGCACTTTCCATCTCATGGGAATATTGAATTTAAGGGATATTTTTATGTTACAGATGAAATCAAAGCATACTTTAAAAAGTGAATAATGAAAACTGGTATCTTCTTCTGACAACTGCCCCCTTTCTCCACTATAGACCTCAATCAAAGTTTCAAAATGACATATTTTAAAAAGGAAAAGATAGTTTTTCTGATTACTAAATGTTTTATAAATCAGCACAGACAAACACACCACTTATGACAGGCAAATGAAGTTAATATGATCATATAAAATTAAAAATTTAATGTTTACCACAAATGATAGCATTAATAGGTCATGCAATATGATATTTGGAAGAAAATGCATAAGGATTTGAGGCAATATTGCAATATTTAAATTTTATTTTAATGCAGATTGCAAGCAACACAAAAAATGATAAAAATAAATCTAAACTGATGCTAAGGGTACAGGCACCCTTAGATGAGTGCCAGCTGTTCAGCTTTTGCAGTTTTATGCTTCTCTGAAGCACTCATGGGCCTCCTAACACATGGACCACATGCTTTTTATTACTTACTGGATGTAGCAAAATTCTATGGAGATGTTTAATGGGCCATAATTTAAAAAATACAGCCATGAATACATCGAAGACACATGCATTCCAAGTTCAGGGCAGCAAAGTGACAGCACAGGGCATGTCACCCTTGTACTAAAGCCTTGCACCTATTCCATTTACTGTCCCTCTTGCCCAGCCTGTTAGGGAATACAGAGGTGCTCGACCCTGTCCCTGCTCCAGGCCGTTTGGGAGCCATCACCATCTGGGAAGGCTCTCAGTAAAACCGGTGCTCGTGCTGCCTTGCACTGCCCATGTCTGGAGGTGCTGCAGCTCTCGGAAACCTGCGCTGATGGAAGGAACAAGGGCCAACAGCCGGGCCTTCCCGGCCGCTCTCCCTGCGCATCCCTTTCGCCAGCCTTTCCCATGGAAGGTGCGGAGGAGCCGGGGTGCCCACGCGCTCCACGGCTCTCCCTGCCACGCTTGCCAAGTGCCTTCATCTGCTGCCTTTTCACTTTGCATTAGTGACTATTGCTGTTACCCCTTCTTGCAATTTATAAAGGATTTAAAATTCTTTCTCCCTAGACAGTTCGTTCTGTGAACTGTATTCATGAGTCTAAATAGAAAGTTAAAAATTAAAGGTAGCATCATGCACATCTGCAGCCAGCAATGCCTTGGACAGCCCATCTTTCCCTGTCTCTTTTGTTAGGGGACTGGTAGGCATCCCTGTCAGACAACAGATTTCTCAGTTTTGCAATTATTCACTCTCTCCTGCTCTTCAGCTGCATCTTTGTAAAAGTCCCTTTCCATCTGAGGTCAGTAGGCACACATAGTTCTTTGAATATCACAGACATTTTTCTGGCAACAGCACCTCACTTCTTTGTTCTTTTTAATTAAAGAGACAGCAGAAAGCACTGCCTTCCCTTTCATGGCTTTCATGTCTCATTTAAATAACCCTACGTTAGTTAAGAAGTCATTTCCACTTCCTTTTTTTTTAAATATATATATATTTTGCATTTTAATGCAAATTAATAATTTTCATGCTATTGAAGATATGAGATGCTGATTGCAGATACCTCACCCCCATCTCCCTGCAGATACATAGGAAAAACAAGACAAACTAAGATTTTAAGTAGAAGCCTCCACTCCTACCCACACCTTTCTCAGCTGGCAGTACTTTATTAGGAGTTGTAGCAGATAAATGTATACTAGTTTTAGATTCATGTATAAAATATTCCAACAAGAACAGAAGTTATAGATAGATGATCACAGAACAGAAAAGGAGGAGGACAATAAACAAACTGATCAAAGCTAAATTAAAAAAAAATCCACAAAATATCACTTCAAAAGGCTCCAAGCTGACCAAATTTTCACATAACCAATAAGTATCTAGAAGTGAATTGGGGGGGGGGGGGGGGAGGCAGGTAGGGGGGTGGTTCAGGACCCAAAACGCTTTCCAGTAATCGGCACTATCTCAGTTCGGAAATTAAGCAGCTGGATCAAGAGATGCTATCTCCAAATGAGAGCATAGCCAGAACATTGCATAGGAAAGTCATAATGAAATGAAAATAGTTTGAAAAGAAGTGGTTTGGGATTGAATGTCAAAAAAATAAAATAAAATAAAATAAAATAAAATAAAATAAAATAAAAAGCAGCAGCAGATGTCTTTCACTGTATCGCTCGCTTTGAAAGACATGTGTGTCAGTCAGATATCTACAAACACAAAAAAGCCAGGAAAACTGGGGAGAAAGTCTGTTTGTAGACAACAGGCACACACAACTTGGAATTAACCCTCCATCAAGAGAGTCTAGATATATGGTTAAATTGCTGCCTGTGCCAAAAGCTATCAGTTGTGTTCACAAGATTCCAACTACTGTAGCAATGTGTCAGAAAGGAGTTATTTGTAGCTTAGCTTTTGGAGCTTACTTTTTAGTCTAAATCACTGGATTATTATTAGACATGCCCACATAGGAATACAAGGAGGGGGGAAAAAAGTTTATCTATACCTGATACTTTCCAAAGACAAGATGCTGAGAGATTCAGAATTTTATGTAAAAGTGTTTTGAATACTGGTATATCAAATTATCACAGTTCTCCTTCAACTACCTTTACCTTGATAGATCTTTTCCTCAATTCTACTGTCAGTTCCATCAACCAGGAATGAATCCTCTACAGCAAATAGATCATATGATTAAAACTAACAAAGTCAAAATTGCCCCCACTTTTTTAAACACACAAATCTGCAAATATTAGTGATGTTGTAATAAGGTGGAAAGGTTGCAAAGATAAAAAAACACAAAAAAAAATAATAAAAATCTGATAGAAGAAGGTAAGCTGTTCTACTTGCAACACCTTCTCATCCACACAGTATATACACAAGTAAATACTTACTTTGTTTTTTCAATTCTGAATTCTATCGACATATAGCAACAGAAAAGAATACATAGAAACACCTCTCCATAATCTCTTAAGGACAGAGTATGATGAAGATGCAAGCCTGTGTATATTAAACCAATTGGTTTGTAAGACAATTTTACTTTTGGAAAGGCTACTTATGTGCTATACTGAAAAGCAGAAAAGCGCAGGCAGATTTCAGCTGTTATTTCCCTGCAGTGTACCATTTTTTGGTGTGGAAAGAAATAAAACATTCTATTCCAGTTCTTCAAACACTTATATACGTATAGTCCTGTTTCTTATTTTTTTTCCCCTGTGGATCAATGCATTTCTCTGTTGCAAGCTAGGAAATTTATTTGCATTAGAAAGAACCACTAATGGGCATGTATTTGCAAAATCCTTGCTAACAAGAGAAGTTGACAAAGACTGCTGTGATAACAAGGTTATAGCAAACACTGAGTCAAATTCTATTCCTGTATAACTTCATTGAGTTCCTGGCAACTTCACTGGGAATTGTATATGCATGCAGAATTTACACGTTTGCTTCCAGTTTCCCTATGTTTGGAAACTTGCATGAACAGAAGCCACAACTTCCCTTCAGAACTCAGCTTCTTGAGCTTGGCCCCGTTTAAATGCTTACTTCTGAGACACTGGGGAAATAGTTACACAGCTTTGGTGTGACATCTTATACAGATCCAGGCTGCGAGTTCTGCATTTATCATTTAGACTCTGAAAGCTTCTGCAGTCCCCTTTAATTTCAAAATGTTTCTTAGCTGTGGTTCTGCACAGACTGGCCATACCTGTCATAACTCAATGAGTTATAGTACAGCACAGTATGTCTTCTGCATAGAAACCTCAGGTTATGAACATCTCCTGCGCACGAGTTGGCTTGCAAACTCTTTCTAGACATAAAATTTAAAGTTAAATATTATTTGTAATATAATGTTATTTATTTGCTGACCTACTGTGTTTAATTTTCTTAAACGCACCTATGAATTGGATTTTTTTCCTCCAATGTAAAGTTTTAAACTCCTCTCTCCAGGAGAGATGTTTGTACTGGCCACTGCTTTAATGATATATAATAGTAACCTGTCTGGAGAGAGAAGGGTCTCTGACGATATATAGTGATACAATAGGTTCTCACAGCACACTGATGAGATGTTGCACCTATACATCATCAGAGCAGCAGTCAGCAAGATCAGGAGTTCAGGGGATACACAAGCCTAGAGTACAACCATAAAGAAAAAAGTGAAATACAACCTGAAAACCAGCTCTGGTAATTCTGTCAATCTGTGACTAAGGTAGCCCTGGAGCCAGAGGTTTAAACATCACGTGAATTCAGGTACAGGCCCAGAGTCAAAGGCCTCTGGTGAAAAGAACAGACCAGCAATCAGAATATTTTATTCTAAATAGCAACTACAATTCATTTTTGCTCTGTTCTTATTATGAATACACCTTCCATTCACTAGACCACGCTCATATTTTCCAGAGCAAAAGACTGGTGACCATAAAGTATTCAAGTTGCATGCAAGAAGGTAAATAGAGAGCTATTACTCCTTTTTACTTAAGAGGTAAGAGCAGGAGCAAACAATGAAATTAACATGTTACAGATATAAAATGGAGAAAAATGGATATCTTTGATACTGCATACGATAAGCCACAGAGCACTGCACAGATTCAGGGTATACATTGGTTGCAAATGGCAGTAGATTAAACAGAGTATGAAACTTCCTCTTACTGAACTTACTCATGGTTTTGAATTTTAATATTGGCACCTGTCATGTTATAGACGGCAAGTGATGAACACTTAATGAAGAGATAAATATGAAAGATGTACAATTTATATATAAATGTGCATTTATATACACATGCACAATTGATGCATATGTTTTATGTATATATAGTCAATCACAGAAGGATTCATAAATACACGAAGGCTATTTGTTCCATCTGTAATGGACTAGTCATGTTATAAACCAGGACTTAGTTATAGTTTGTGTTTTAATCACTACAAAGTACTTCCATTAACATTATTATAGCTTTAACCATTAGAACTTTCTTCTATATTTCAAAATATAGACACGAATACCTCAGTTTTTATTACTTGCAACCCAGAGGTCAAAAGCTGATTATTTTACCAAATGAAAATTGTGTGACTTGGATACACCTGAGGAGAGAATTCACTTTGCTTTCTAATTCAGGACTGTTGGGTTTTATGAGTTATTCAACTCAGCATAGCAAAAGACTTGATTCCTTTTTCTAAGGGCAGACATCTAATGATTTACCAACTGAAGCCTTCTGCCTACATAATACAATTCTAACAGACTTCACTTTTTCCAATGACTTACTAGCAAGTCACATGTAAATGCTTTGTGGATGATCACACATTATTTCATTACAGTATCTGATGTGCTAATTAATTTTGGGGGTGTTTTGTAGATATCAACAATTTCTCCCTCACTACAATTCCTTGAAATTGTCCTGTGTATTATAAAAAATACAAAAAGAGTTTTTCAGCACAAGTCAATTTTTTAGATATATGATTTCCTTACAAAAATAATTGTAAACATTTATTCAACTTTTAAATTTGTTTCTACATTCAGATCTAACTACTGAAAGTACAGATTGTTAGAAATAAATTAAGGAACGTCACTAATGCGAGTTTCCTGAAGCCTGTCTGTGGAGGAACATATTGACTTCCAGCCATTTCACTCATCTGATGTTGCAAAATCTTATCAAAATTCAGCAAGTCTATCAGATGCACCCAAGTATTGACTTTTGCAGTTGATAAAGTTGACAAGCTCGCAGAATCCAGCTAACCAAACAGCTTTTTGACTATATGCGACGAGCGTATTCCTCATACACATTTTTTCCATAAATGAGCATATGCTCCTGAGAGGAGCTCCTGACACTTCTTGCAGGTTTCAAAGGAGTCGCTGCATGGCGGTTACTAAGGGCTACATCTTCATACATTCAAATGAGAATGTTTCTTTCCCTAAGGTTATTGCTGCCAGACATTTTAAATACGCCTCTTTTCTCCCAGCTGTACTGGCAAAACGCTGACAGAAGGAGCAAGTCATTCTGATCTAACAACTTTTTTTCTTCCTGTTCTTTATCTAAGTAACATGAGCAAATGGTTTTCATTCTTTGACCTAAGCTAGAGGTGACTGAAAACTATTTGAAATCTAACTTATTGATGCATTAATTTGTAACATTATTTCACAACAGGGATCCCCTCAGACCGTTAGCTCTATTCACAATCTAGGTTTGAATATCATCAGTCTTTGAGGGAAACCTGTGGTTATCCAAAAGCAGACCTCTCAGAAGATGTATGGATGTGGTGTTAGAAACAACTTCCACCGAAAGAGCTTTTTTAATCTCTATTTCAGTGAAGTGAATGTTCCCATTGCTGCTAATGATTTAATAAAATCTGTTTAAAATTACCTACTTGCATGTCAGTACCATCACTGTTTATTTTTTCTCCTCCCCAGAGGACACTTTATTCCTTTAAGGCCATAATTTCTAGTTTCTCGGACAGTACTTAGAAATACAAGTTTACAGGTGCAAAAGCCTAGGAAATGATGAAGCATTTCTAAGCTTTTAATTGGGAAATTCTTTTACCTCCCACAAAGTTGTCCATCTTAGAAACCTTGTCCAAATATTTTATTTTACTGCATTTTGATGAAGTAAGCTCAAAATACAACGACTCCAAATTAAATCAAAATACATACGTAAGTCTTTCAATCCAGCAAGTATTCTTTTTCACCGATTTCTTCTCCCCCCACATAACCCCTTCATACTTGATATGTCTTATTTAATGCACTTAGATACAGCATCAGCCTTCATGGGCAGGACACTGAACAGGTCATCGCCCAAAGACACGCGGCGCTTGCACTCCTAACGATGGGAAAAGCAAAGCCTGGCTTTGGAGCACGGTCACAGAGAAGTTATGTGCATACAATCAAAATCAAACAACCCCATCCCTCACAGGCTGAGCTTGAGGGGCAAATAAATGCATTCTTCAGACAATACCAAGCACTAAAACTAGTGGTTCTTCTCTGTAATTCTTCCTTGCAAGTGGAATCTTTTTTAAGCATTACATCTAATAACTTGCTACATGTTTCGTAACATAAATTTCAGATCCATTAGAATGTTTCTTTTTGTTACAGAAAATGAAGAAACGTAATCTCCAAAAAGGCACAAAAATGGAACAGAAGAATCTTTTAAATGCTGTACCTTTAGTACAGATTTGCCAGAACCCAAAAGATGCTCAACTCTATGTGCATCATACTTCATTTGTACCCTGTTGATACTACTCCTTAAGGAGTCCAATTTCAAAGGCAATTCAAGCACTTTGTATCCGAAAATAGGCAAGCAGAGATAGATGAATGCAGACACATCTACCGTACCTGTGCCAGGAGGCGGGATACAGCGGCTCCGGCTCCTGGACGCAGTAATTGCACCACAGGCCTTTGAACAAGGACCAGCTGGCCGGGGGCTCAGGAGATGGCGTGCACCAGCACAGACAAACCTGAAGGGAGAGCAGCAGCAGGAAAAAAAAACAGGCTCTTAAGTCTATCCAGCTCTTTGCTGTGAAATGAAATAATTTCAGAGTTTCATGGATTCCGTCGTTTCTCGAAAATGATGTAAGTCCAGAATTTCAGATAGCCAGAATTTTTATTAATTCAATAGTGAAGTACGCTTAGAGGCCCAGGGAGAACGCAATTCTGCTGAAAGCAAAAACATGTCCCACAATGTGTTCCATAAGACAATTCAATTGAAACTTTACAGAAAGTAGCTAACCAGAATTGAACTCCACGGGAGGATTTGAATGAACAGGGAAATCAGTTCACATAAAGGAAGTAGAGGCGTCAAAAGAGCCTTAAAGCCAACACTGATCAAAGGAAGAGAGAAAACGGTAAGCAGTAGCAAAGCTGAAAAGGTAAAAGCAAAATCTTAAGAGTGGGTACAAATAATTTGAGTTTCACATAAAAGTAAGCCTTTTAATTCAAGGGAAAGCTTGAAGGAATCAGAGTGTAAATAGATTAATAATTCCTCTTTGAAGGAGTTGCACCTTACACCAGTACTTGAGAAGTTGCCAAAATTATACAAATACTGTTATACGACCATTTCTTATAATATGTCTTCGCTTGTCTACCTTTTCCTAAAAGAAATATTCAGAGATTTTCTTGTGGATAGTTTTTCATTAAGATTAAAAGAGTGAACTAGTGATCATTTTAACAGACATTATAAACTAATGGAAAGAGAGAGAGAAAATTCAGGAAAAATATTAAAAAAAAGCTTCTTTAATCCACTACTGCCTATCAGTGAAAGAACCTAGAATTTCAGCAGATCAAACTGAATATAAGGCTTTCTATAGTGCTTTGAAAACAAACTCTGCCTCGTGCATCACACTCGAAAAGAGGAACTTAGTTAACTAACTTTCTCCTATGCATTTTGAAGTGCAGATATTTTTCTCCAGATGGTCTCCAGAGGAAGACTGCCCTAGCAGAGTTTACAGAAACTTTATTAAATTTAACCCATTTTCAGCAGTGAGGTTATGGCCAGCAGCACATTCCCTGGATTTCACCCCTATTACTTTGTGGGCAACTCACTATTATCACACGCACAACAAAGAAAACTTGCGCAGACAGAGACGCTGCTTTAATCCCGGGCTCCCAACGCTGGAGGCCCCCGTGCCCCTTCCCAAGTTCCTTCTCCAGAAGACCCTGTGCGGCGCCTCCTCCGTCACTGCCTCCCCTTTGAGCAGCTGTGGATCATGTCTCATGAGTCACCTTGTAGGCCAGAAAATTCATTTGAATTTTAAACTCTTTTAAAGCCCTTGAAGACTCTTTCAAAAATACTCAGTAGAAGCTATTCATACGATCTTTCGGATTTGTGAAAAGCGAAGAAATTATAGCTCTGCCGCTACAATTTCTCCCACTCCCTTCTTTTCAGGTCTGTGCCAGCTTCAGAAAGCTGGATTTCTTGAAACGTTCAGCTGGGAAGGACATGGCTTACTGCCCATTCCAGAGTCAATTGCCACTGGTGAATTGGATTTTTCTAATTAACACCTTGATTTTTTCTGATTAGTGTCTACTTTATGACTGCTGTAAAATTGTCATCGATAATGTGGAAAAATAATAAAACAATAATAAAGCACTCCTGTTCCAAGACACCTAACAATGACACCCCTCTATGGAGCGACTTCTTTGCACCTATATCACGTTTTAGATGTTTTTTTTCCTGTCATTTTACATTGGATTTAATAATGTAGAAGTTTCTATTGTTCTGAAACAATTAAGTGCCTTTTTTAAGTTTCTACATAGAACAGCTTGGCTGAAGTAGAGTTACACAATACAAAATCAGTGGTTAGAATGTTTGATAAGCTTCTGGAATTGAGGAAAAAGAGGAGTTTTTGCATTATACATACTGCAAAATATCACAACTGCAGTTATTACTGGGTAAGGAGAGCTATTGCATAGCACTTCCTCTGCATTAAGTTACAAACCCTAACTATAATAAGAAGCTGTTCTCCAGCAGCCAAGTTTTATTTTTCTATCGATGAATAGATTCTGCCACATTGTAAATACAAGAGCAAAACACATTTGATGAAATCTGTGATATGCAAAATGTATCATCTTATACACAACCATTTCACACACACACACAAAAATCCTGTAAACAGTTTTTTGTATAACTGGTCTTAAGATAAAGACACATTATTAGAAGATTTTTTTTTTCCAAAAATTGTACAAAAATGCTTAAGCATTTAAATTGATAGTCCAGATGAACCAAACACATTTGAGAACAGCTGCCACCCTGCGTGGTACAGCTCAAAAAAAGTTAAAAATAAACAAACTTGCTGATTTTCTGACTGCGGACCTGGTTTTCGCAGAGGCCCTGGGAACAGTTTGCTGCAGACTGCGGTGAGCCGAGCTCGCGCCGCGAGGAGCCTCGGGCGACCAGGCCGCTGCTTCGCGCAGCGCTATCGCTCCGAGCGGCGCGATCGCTCCCGCTGCGGCGCACACCCCGCCGGGTCGCAGCGGGGAGCTGGCCCCAGTCCTGCCTGCCTCCTTTGGGTTCGCTCCTCCGAAAATAACAGAGCAAGGGGACTGCTCTAACCTGAGCTTCCCGATTCATGCCCCATGTTGGCTAGCCACCAAACGCTGAGAGTGTAAAACTGAGGCAGAAACAGAACAACAACCTGGAAACTTACACTCGCAAGGCCCTGTTTTCCATACAGGCTAATATGGTTAAAACACAAGAAACAAGGGTATTTCGTAAGCAGAGATAGAGGCATTTGTTATATATTCTCCTTCCTCTTGAGAAAGTTGTCCCAAAGGACAATTGATCTGACTATTAACAGCACACCAAGATTAAATTTAACATACCCTCTGCGGGTACGAAAAGGAGATCCCTGCTCTATCAGGTTACCTTTGGCTCACACAGTTATGACCCGGCCCTAGCAAATCACGCCCACCTACAAGCAACATCCAGCATATTTTCCCCCTGGGAACAACATTCTGGAATAAAACACTCCACCTCTAGGAGTTGTCAGATATTATTTACACTGCTTTCCTGCAAAAAAAAAAAACCCACCATAACTCTCATAGCTCTCTTTTTCTACTTTTTACATAAAGAAAATTTAAATAAGTTAATGCCCTTGGAAGAACAGGTACCTGCCTCAGTGCTCCCTCCAGCCAGACTGCTGCAAGTTACAGCTACTGCCCACACAGGTGCTGCCCATCTCAGCAAGGGACTGGGCACCATGGCCACAAACCTGTCCCCAGCCGAAGGGAACCAGCAACACAGAATCAGAGCAAAGCTGGCGCTTATTTATATTTAGCCAAAAGCACTAGCTAATTGCAAAAGTACATGAGGATAGCACGCATAGGTAAAGGCACTAGCTTGATACTTAAATGTTTTAAAATAAACATCTTTATTCTGTGTGCTTTTTCTTTTTTTAAAACTGAAAAAAATGGTAATGGTCAAAATGAGAATCTTGGGTTGTTTCAATTTCTGTTGAATTTCAAACATGTTAAACACTGGGGCAATCTTTCTGCTTACCTGAAATGGTATCCTGCTAATAGGCCCAGAGGTGTGCTGAGTTTAGCTGTTTTTCTCATGCTCAGTGTAAGAGAAGCCCTTGCTTTTAAATTGAAACTATTCCCAAGCTGTATCTCTTCCGAAAATAGATTTGCAGGCTTCACACCTAAACATCCCACTGCTAGACAACAGTTGAGACCATACCTAAAAGAACCAGACTTCTCTCCTCCAGCTTTGCTAAACGGATTGAAGGAAAAAAGAAAAAAAGACAAAAATTAGACCAAACTGAATAAAAATGAGGGAATTTTCCATTTAGATGGATTCAAAATTCAAAGCTTTGAATATTTCACAGAGAAATATTTCATAGTTTAAGTATGGCTCATTCAAATTTCATGCAAATGTTCCCTTTGCTTCTGATTTCAGGTCACATCCCTGCTTTAGTCTAGAATTCAGGCTGAATATTTCACATGGAAATCTGGTCCTGAAGCACACTAAGATTACAGGGCTAGTGGTACTGCCACATTTTTACTTCCTGTACTTCACAGATGGGGATGCAACAATTTAAAGGACAGAAAAAGGCCAGAGGGATGTTTTGAAAGCTGAGAATGGCTTTGGTTTAGACTCAGATTTTGACAGAAGGTTCAAGGTACATTTTACTTCGTTTGAATAGTTTCTTTGATAAGATAATCCCTCATAGTCATAGGCAAAGACCAAGGCATAGGAGAAAATAATTTTTCTCATCCTCCCTAGCTTATCTTTTCATCTTCTTCTTCATGCTCCTTCAGCATATGGAAAGGGTATGTTTGCTTTATGCCTGGGGTACTTAATGAACTGTAATGACATCAAATTCCTATAACAGCAAGTGTCTGCTGGAAAAGTTATAATTATAAGCTGTTTAAGTCTGTTATTTTAACTTACACACATTCTTAATAGCTGAGCTAATGTCTTCTGTGTGATTGTAGCAAAGTTATTGAGCCAGTTGAGTCTGTCAGTTGGTTCCTAATCTTTCCTGACACTACGCTTAGAAATTTAATGAGACAATACCCAATTTAACAAATGACAGCTCTGTTGCTTGCTCTCTGTTGTTACAAAGAGAGCTGTCTTTTTCTGAATCCCTTTTGCTCAAAGTGTCATATGTTCAAGCTGCTGTGACCAGCCACCTTCCCTCCACTAAGCGCTGGGTCTCCGCGTGACGCAGGGGCGAGGGGATGGGCTCCGTGCTCTGAGCTCTGTGATGGAACCTATTAGCTAAATGAGGGGAAAGGTGTGAAGGAAACAAAAGTATATTTCACTAGGGTGGAAAAGGGGAGTTTTGCCATCAAAAGCACTTTAATAACTCTGGCTGAGGGGGATGTGGGTGTAGAGAACCCTGCTGCTTATCTCTCAGCTCTCCCCTGGCCCCACCATTGTGTTGAGATCCTCAGTAACCATCTCTATCTACTCTCATCTTACAGCCTTTCATCCAGCTACATAAAGTGGCCACTTACTGCCAAACTGACAACTTTCCTGGTGTCTGTGTGGAGTTTGTTAACCCTCAGGAGGCTGTTTTCATACAGATAATTCATATTTGACCCTGTGCACACGTCCACTGGCACCTCCACTTACCTAGTCAAGTGCCCAGTCTTGCAGTTTCTGTTGGCTCCTGTTTAACCTGGCTAGGCCTGTGCACTTGTGTCCTCCCACCACGTTATGTTCTCCAGGGGATACTCACAGCATCCATCAGGCCAGCTGGGAGAAGACCATCCGTCCCTCCCAGGGCTGTGCCGCTTCTCCGCTCCACTCCATCCGATAAGGAAAGCTCTAATGGAAACCAGAGAGGGCCCTCAAAAACAAAACTTACAAAGCTCGTCCCTAAGAGCATGTATCTCTCCTGTGACTAACTGGTCTGTGACGCAGCAGGGGTCAATTATGGGAGCATATTATTCATAAAAAATACTATTTTCTGTTATCCACATAACAGTGATAATTGTATCAGTAGACTGAGAAATAAGTATTTTCATACATGCAGGTCTTTACAGTTTGAGTGAAATACTCTTATGAAGAATGTTAAGAAAGTTTAAAAATTGATGTAGATAAATTAATCTAATAAAAATGAGAAGTAAGCATTCATATGATTTCTAGCTCCTTGAAAATATCTCATGGATGCATACAGATATAGTAAAAAGTTTTATGAAGTTTTACTATGTTAGAATATATTGTCCTTAAAATTTCAATCTATGCTGTATACTTTTAATTAGGAATTATATCAACTACCATTAATATTTTTCAGCTTTTTCAGATTTTATTATCTAAAACTAAATCTTTACATCCAATTACAAAGACAAAGAAGAATCTGCAAGTCTAATATAAGCTAAAGCTATGCCTACAACTATGCTGAAAGGCTAAACGCAAATGCATATTGCACACAGTGACTGTTGAACTTATTGGGGCTTTAGTGTGCAAAGCCTTTAAGCATATATGCAATCACAAATGTACTTGTTTTCTAGTTTAAGCAGTTTCACTGAAATCAGTGGATATACCTCCAGTGACATCTGTGGCATAGCACAGAGATATCAGAACTAACTATAAATTAATTTCTTTGGTAACTGTAAACAAACCAGCAACGGCAACGCAGCGCTCAACACATTAATTTTCTTTTCTGGGAAATGCAGGCGGTTAAAGATAGCTCGAATCTCTCTGTGCAGTCATGCGGTCTGCGGAGAGGTGAACCAGCTGTCTGCGAGTCCCCAGGAAGCAGAACTCAAGTGAACATACACCCAGGCTGCAGTGTTAGAAACACACACAAATGACTGCATGCACAAAGCTGAATGCTAAATTTTCAACATAGGTGTCAGAGCTCCTGAACATCCAGCATTTACAGAACAATATTATATTTCTGATGCATTGCGGTAACCATTTGCAGCTTGGAGGAGCGGTGCTTTCTCGTTAACTACACTGGGAAACACAGTGGATAGCTGACACAATACAAAAGTGATAGAACTATTTTTACCAGTTCCGCAGTAACTTACAGCGTGGTATGAAGCGCACTCCTCCCCACGTGGACGCCTGCGGGCTGCGTGGGAGGGCTCGGGGCTGTCCCCACACCTCAGGCTGGGCCGCCTCGCGCGAGGGCCCCAGGGCACCGCTGCACCCGCGCGCCACGGGCTCCCTGGGCAGAGCTGCGCTTTCTGCGGCATATCCTCGCTCTAACGCTAATAAAATAAAGCAAGCCTCGACTTGGAGTGGTTTGAATTTCATTCCAGAAGATAAGGACTGGATGGGTATTTCACTCAGCTTTGTAAGCACTCTGGAGTGACGGCAGCAATCAAGCTCCTCGCTCTGTCCACTGAAATAGACTCTGCAATTTTTAATTTATTCCCTGGGTCCTGCAGAAGCATTAGAAACTGCTCACCTTCTGGAAGATAGCAGCTTTCTTGTTGATCTCTGAGGAAACCGCTGACAAATGTCACATTTCCAGGACCTGAGCCCAGCCCCAGGGGCTGGCCCAGGACACAGGGGGACGTGACATCAGCACGGGGGTCCCTCTGGCCAGGACCACAGGTTGGCCCAAACACAGCTGTGTCCCCACAGCAATGGGGAGACCCCCACTCAAGGCCTTTGAAAACAGACATTTTAATCCCAAGTGTCGTTTAATCCTAAATCTCTAAGGGTTCTGTCAATAGCGAGTCAGCTGTGGTCTCTGCACTGTAGATGACAATTTTCTGTGAGTAGCTTCTTTTTGCTAAATACAAGCACTTATCTTTGTTAATTATTATTTTTGCACAGATAACTTCATTTGTGACTTGACTGGTAAGGCTCTAAGGAGCTGGACCATCTGGAGACTGAAGTTAAAATTGGATTGCAGAGTTAAAATGCTCCGGGAGTTTGTTCCAGATGGGTTGCATAAAATCACACTGCTGTAGGAAACACGGTAAGATAAGCAGGTAACCCGACACACACAATCTCGGCAAGAAATGCTGCTATAAATTATCATTTTCAATATTGCATTTTAATTGCATAAAGAGCTCCGATATGAAGCAGAACAACAGGCTTGGTCCTCAGTTATCAGAAAACCATAAGAGAGAGAAAAGATTTAAGAAGCAGGCCAGCTTGGGTTATTTGTGTATTTTATTATCTTTTTTGAGATGTAGACAAGTGAAGTTAATTTTGACTTATACGTATAGCTTAAAATATATGTGAGTTTATTTTTACAGAAGCAAGTCTGCACAAGTTCAAGGAAATATTCAGAGTTGAAGCAAATATTCTTTTTGTTTCCCCTGTTTTATACCTAATGTTAATGCTCTGTTCTTAAGCTATGCCCCATAAAAGTCAGACGATGGACTGTTTCATAGGCTTATCTCAGTGTCATCTTCTTTAAGGGATGTCCTTTTGTGAAACTGAGAACTCTGAAAATGAGCACCTCTGAGTGCATAGAGGCAGTGCAAAGCATGCCAGGCTGAAGGCCACAGTGTTTCCTAGAATGTGAAGTTTTTTTCATCATTTAGCCCCTTGGGAAATGACCTAATAGACAAAAGTGATGCTGAACATCTGCAGCTTCTGAGAGAGACAGTGCCAGTTCACTACGACAAGGCTGGTGAAAGATGAAGTCAGGAAGTGGCCCAGGGGCTATCTCAAAAGAGTCATAATTTAATACGCATCAGATCAGGAATTTCTGAAACAGAAGTTGACAAAGTCATGAAAAGGAGCTGTTTGTTATTTTGGTATTTGGTTATTGTGGTGCACATTTTAGTAGCTTATCAAGGTTCACATAGTTGTAAACAATTTAAAAAAAAAGAAAAAAAAGATGTATTCCCTTTCTTTAGTCATTGTATCTGATGGTACAGAAGTAGGCAATTGATCTTTTTAAGTTGCCAGGTAACTTATTATTAATTTCTAGCTGAAATGACAATTAAAGACATCAAATGCTACATAGGCACATCAAGGAAATACATAAAGAAAAAAAAGTGTCGTAATTAGGAGCTTGGATTTTTGATGTTAACATATAAAATATGTACAATGAAAGCCACTCAGTCACCAGTAGCCTTATTAAGGGAGTGAGATACGCAGCATACCATTCCTGAGGAGGACGGGTTTATGGGATTGTAATAGCAAAATCAGTTCGTGCAGCTAGAGCTTGGGATGGAGCTTCAACTATTTAACTGATAAAAAACAAAACCGGGCAAACCATTCTGAATATTAATGAAAAATTTGAAATGCAGATATAGACAAATTGAGCATGCTATTGCTTTCAGCCACAAAAGCTGACTACCTTCCACATTTCTGATTATTTCCAGAATTATAAACTTTGGATGATAGTATTGCACTTATAAATGTCTGGAGGAACAAACCAAACCTTTTCTATCTACCTTCAGTACCTCCAAATATTTTCTAAAGTAAGGCAAAAAAAATTACATGCTATGGTGAAAATATTTAGAGAACGTGTTAGTTGAGGGGTAGTTCAATCCGAGCTGAACTCAGAAGAGGTGCATTTGCAAGCTCATCGCCTGCAGTGTGACTGCATGAAAAGTCGCAGTTCCTCAACAGTCTTCTTTTGTTAAACTTCCTAATTGTCAAAATAAAGTAAAAGTGGAGGTAAAATGATAATTATGCACTCACTATAATGTAACCATACAGTTGACAATGTCTTCCTCAGAGATAGGTTGCTACACTGACAGCATCTGCTCCCAACAAGAAATTGTGCCATATGTCAAGGGGAGATAATGACTTACAGAACAGCTCGGTATAGCTCTTCCTTCCTGTCTTCTACAGTCCACGCAAAGAGTTAGAGAAAGAAGACTCATCTGCAAGGCTTCATTATAAATAACTCTCTCCTGACGTGCCTTGCAGAAGCACACAAACCCCCAGGCTTCCATGAACAGCTCCCTGAATGGGTGAGCAGTATAAGACTTTGAGAGGCAATTTTTGTGATTGCTACTCTGCAACATTATCCTGCACTAAAACCACTGGGGCCTGAAACGATTTCCCATTTATTACCTCTGAATTCCAGTGATCCTATAGCTGATGAGGATGAGAATACGCTTAATATTTTCATGTCCCACAAAATATTTAGTTTCAAATAACCAAGGCACAGCTAAAAGGCTGGTTTCCAAATACCACCTAAGAAGGTAAATAATTCCTAGATCTTTCACTGAACTATCGCCCTTTTCTGTCTTACTTTTTCAGGCAAAGTTTTTTTTCTATTCACCACTGGAAAAAAAAAACATGCTTCCTACTTTTACTAGAATGTACTTAGGCTCTTAATAGGCTTTATTTTCATAGAAAAGTTTGTCTTATAACTCATCGCATATGAGGATATTTTGGTTTAACTCTGCTGTTCCTTCCCTTAAAATTGATATACTCACTTTAAAAGTCTTTGGCCTACAGCCAAGGATAGATAGTATGAAATAGAGAATTAGTAAAAACAAAATAATAAAAATAGCAGAAACAAATAAAGCCCAAGTATACCACTGATGGCCCTTGATAATTTTTGGACCAGTACTTGTCATGGTCATGAACCAAAATTACTAAATCAGTGTATTTTGCTTTAGTATTTTGTTTCTCTTTACAGCCTCTGAGTTCCATCACACTACCAAGTTTTCCAGAGGGGTCTCACAAAATTCCTCTGCAATATTTTAGCAGTAGAAGTTGTCTCTTAAAGGGATGACAAAAAACAAACCCATCCCAAACAGTCTGATAGCTGCTATGCTAGAAATGTTAGTAAATCATGTAAAATAACAACTTACTATTCTCTCAACTCCAGAATTTCTCCTGCTTCCCTTGCCTCCTCCCATACAAAATTAAAGGCTGTGTAAAATTTAATGTTCTTACATATTAATTTTCTCTGTTTGCTCCCCTTCAGCAACTTCTCAGTGTTCTACTTTTCTATTTCATGATTTCACACCTTCAGTATTAATTTTTGATGCAATACACTGATAAATACGAAAAAATAGCCCAACAACTTTATGTACAATTTTAAATGTCTTGTCTATGGTAATAGAGCCTTCAAAGAATTCAGTGTACTTAAAGCATGATCTCCATATTTGAAAGTGCACGCTGTTGATCAAGCTGTGCTTTGCCAAGGATTCTTCAACTGATGTCTTAAATGGCTCCTATAATTTCTTCTTTGACTGATGGCAAACTGATTGAACTTAAACTATATCAGCATGCATTTGCTCTGTATGAAAGAACATACTGCCATTCTGTTGCAAAAATAACTTAGAGCAAGAAAGCCTTCTGTATGCTTTCCATCAGAAGCCTCATTCACATGATTAATTATCTTCAGAAATAGTGCTAAAAACTGAGACCAAAATGATCCCACTGATTTTAAAGTTTAATGGTATTTTTTCTGAATAGAAAAATGGTGATAATGCTTTGGAGAAAAAAATAGTGTACTGGATACGACACCTTTTGCTTAGAGAAAATTGCAATTGTAAATACCAAGACGGCTACAAGCCTGCTCCTCTGTAGTGCCCCAGCTGACCAAGAAAGAACAATTCCCACATCATCGTTTTCCATAGGACACTAAAATGGACTTAGTTCTTCTATTCTCCTCATCCTGACCAAGTCTTGCTAGTTTATTTCAGTGAAACTCACAGAAATGTTATCATCTCAGCCTTCTACCTCTCCATCAAATTTGGTTAAATGGGTCAATAGCTTAGTGAAGCAGGCTATGTTGAGGGAAGGCAGAGGAATATAACAGAAAACACCCTGAACACCCAAGGATTGGTTCCAGTCCAAAGAGAATATATTCATATTGTAGGGGTAGAAGACAACAGCATAAACCTAAAATCATGAGAACTCCGGGATTGCTTTAGAGTGTGAAGCAAGATAAGTGTGAACTCAGCCCCGTCATTTTATAGACCAGTGTAGGCTAACAAAAGCATTTAATTTTTCTTTCTTTTATGTTTTTCTGAATATATTAGATGCAGAATATGTGCATATTTGATGACTTTTGTTCTCCAGCTGCATAACAGCACAAGCACTGTATGTGTGCATTTAAATATCTCACTTTAGTAGCAGGGTCCAAATATCTATGGCTTGGACCCCTGCTGCTGAAAGCTTTTTGCACTCAGTTCAAATTGTGACCCCAAGAAATGGAAGTATTTATGTTGAAAAAAGAAATGAATGAAATATTTATAAGCCTATTGTTACAAACTAGCAAAATTATGATATAAATATGATTACACTTGCATAAATCAGATAAAATCTACACAATCTGTGTTCTTTTAAAAGAGGCCCAAAACGATTTTGTTTCTGAAGTACACATAAAAGAATTTCAATAACATTTTATTTCCTGACTTTATTGTTAAGAGATACAAGGAAAGCTTTTCCCTGGTTGTAATATATTCTTTATAAAAGCATTACTTCAGAGAAAGTAAGCTTTGCTCATTTAAAGTCCCCACAAGGGACAGATACATTTTGAATGATATTCTGAATGTTTTTGATTACCTGGAGGAATGATATCCCAGTTTATGAAATCCCAGTGTGGCTTTATTTTTTGGACAACTCAGTTATTTTCTCATCCTCTGACCTTATTATGATATTGTTTCCCTTCACTATATGGTTCAATGAGAAAGCTCTATATAAATTTGATACAAATCCAGTTCACATCCAGTATCTGCAACTTACTCAACTTCACAAGACATAAAAATAACAATTTCTTTTTCCTTATAGCAATCTTGTGGTTATTTTTGTGTGCTATTATTAACCTATACCCATGCGCTAGGAATTCCCCTTAAGTGAGCTAAAAAATAAAGTTTGAAATATTCACATCAACTATGGGGCAAAATTTTGGTTTCCATGATGTCTTCATGTTTTATCTTATAACATATCAATTTAAATGCAGATAGCCAAGGAGAGAGACTATTTCTTCTCCTGCACCATGCACATAAATAGAGCTGGTGAGATGATTAAGGCTTTGCCATGCATGCCTCCCTTTTGGTTAGGAAGTTTTGAATGGCTTCAGACAGCGCACGTGTTCCCTTCCATAGCTCCACATTAAAATGAAGAGAAATGAGGATTTTGAAGGTCTAACAGCATTACAGACAGGTAGTAAGGCCACTAGTAGATAGTTACTAAATTAAACATATACATGACATGAGTTGTTTAAATTTAAATTTTCTATTGTATTTGATTTCAATTTGTATTAGGGAGAATAAAATGGAGTCTAATGCATAGCCTGGTTTTAGAGTACAAGGCAATCTAATGGTTATAATTTCATCTCCTTGTTTGATAACCAGAATATTTGGGCAAAACATAATGATTTAATCCAATAATAAATAGCCTTGTTCATGGACATGAAGGGTATTAAAAACACGTTGTGGCTCGGATGTCTCAGAGCTACTGTGCAGAAGTTGTTTTGGATTGTTTCAATTCATATTTGTTCTCATCTCATCTCATATCTCTCCCTATAGTCATTTTTTTAAGCCTACATTTTTCTGTGGCAAACACACCATGTATTTTAGAGGTCAGTTTTACATTCTGAACTTGAGGTTACTCATAACTCTGTCTACAGATAATTGCAGCCACTGTGGAGGTAACTCTATATTCATTATGCTTCATTTCAGATTTTCACAAAACATATCAAATTACTTAAAGGTGGGGGGAGGTTGTTTTTCTGTTTTAATTTTCACATTTCATGACTTTGCACCATATGTGTGTGTGTAGGCATATATAAAGAATATATGCATATTAAAAAAAGAATGCATTCCGTAGGCTATCAGAAGGTGCATCTTTAGCATCTTCCCTGTTTCTTTTTTATAGTTAATATGTAGAAGTCTACTGTAAGTGGCATACTGATTGCAGATAAATTTCTATATCAGTGTTTTAATAGCTAACCTATCTTGTCTGGGATAAAAAAAAAAAAAAGAAAAAAGAAAGAAATCCATGATCAACTCTCACTTGGCAACTGAGAAAGTGAGACGCTTTATTTGCTGTTCTTGTTTAATCTCTATTTTCTGCTGCAAAACCATCAGACAAGTATCTCTTGAAGTCCTGAAAGAGCAGAGAGATGTATTCTATTCTTTTTCCTTCCCCCCCCGCCCCCTTTCAGAAGGCCGTGTGGGGACTTTAGGGGGATACTATCTAGTGAAATGTAGCTAACTGATTTCAGAGAGGACACAACTTGTCCGTTCCACCCCTCCCTACCCCCATGTTGGTAACCAGACTTTGATTATGAGTACACTTTTTCAAGAATGAAATGATAGAAATTCTATTCCTCTTTTCAGTTGCACTGAGAAACCAGTGAAATCCTTAGCTGAGAATAGTCAGCCCACAGTTTATCTGCTGCATTAGTATTCTCTTCAATGCTGGGAGACCATAATTATACTTTAAACTTTTTCTGAGACTAAACATTACGTTAGTGAGTAACAGATACCTTCCTGTTTATAAGTACCCCCATTTGTTGTAACCGTACGGTTTACAATGCAGTTATCTCTTATTATATAGGTATCATAAATGGTTTCCTTAAGTATAGTTCTGCTTGCAGAAAAACATAATTCTAGAAAACAGTACCTTATATATGATTAATATCTTTTCCATACTTAGGATGTAATTGTGCTATGGCTGTTCAACTTGTATAGCATATTTCTCTGCTAGTAGATTAATTTTATTTGTTCAGTTTCTTGTTTTTTGGCAGTATGCAGTGCAACCCCCAAAATGATCTCAACAGAACTCCTGAAATCTGCAGCTCCTTTTCACTTGGTCTAGCAAACTGATCAGTGGTATGGAGAGCAGACTGAGAAAACAAGAGATGTACAGAGATTTCTTAAGTGATTGCAGCTGCAAGCAAACTTAGGCACAGTATATTCTTCTGTGCTGAGAAGGTCGACACTTGAAGAACTTAAAGGCAATCTCCAAAAAGCAGCCATCTTTATAATCCCATCTTCGCAGTTTTTACCATGAGAGGAAGGATCTTACCATGACAAAGACCCAACAAGATGCGGCAGAGCTGAATAAAAGGTCCGGATTGGATCTATTGTGAATACATTAGTATTTTCAGCAGGTCTTCCATGTGTCAGAAGGAAGATGACAGCTACCCCAAGGCACTAACAGTCTAAATTGGACAGTGAGTACAACTGAAAAAAATTCATGTCTTAGGTAAACCAAGAGAGGTCAAAACACAACATGGCAAGCATAAGTTATCTTACTAGGCTGAAGGACTTCATGGAAGAAATAAGTTTATGTATGGGCTGCTTCCTCTAATTCTGCATTCTCAGAGCTTATGAATAACTATTTATCTACTAACAGCCCACAGGGATTTAGTAAAATGGCTACAGCATAAAACTGAAAAATAATTGAAATAAATAAAGTTCTATCTGGCACTATCCTTGTTTATTCAATGCATCTGATATTAACACTGTGATGTTTTGTACTCATAATACATAATAGGAAATGAAAATGTCATAAAATCAATACCTTTAACAGCAGAGGGAAATGTCACAAATTATCTCATTCTCATTATACTTTTCAGACAGTAATTTCACAAGCCTCCAAGGGATTAGGAAAGCTCAGTATATTTTTGCTCTGCTCTCAGATGTCAGTTTTATTGTATATGATCTAGGCAGTGAGGGTTTCCTGCTCAGGAAGTCAGAAATCAATGGTTTTGCCTATAAGATTCTTTTCTGAGGCCGCTAGCTGCCTTTCCAAGTGAGAAACTACCAAATTCCATGACCCTACTTAAATTACTCTGAAATACAGAATTACACTCTAGCCCCCTCGTTACGTGATACAGAAGTGTTCTGTAGACTCATGTAGAATGTTGAAGGGTGCTGCTAATGAATAAAAGCTGCACATCCTTAACAAAAAATATAAATTACATGCAGTAGACCTCATAACTCTTTGATATCTTTCTACAAGCACTATGGTTTTTTGTTTTGTTTTGTTTTTTAATTGAGGATGAAGTTCTGGTTAACCTTCCCCAGATAAGGGGGACTCCCTTTTGGGACTCCCTTTTGACACTCCTCCCATGAGTCTCAAAGAGCTTGACTAGAAGTCTGACATCTTGCACCACTGCTGTCATAATGGATACTGCAAATAGATTAAAGAGTAGTCAGGAACTGTACTGCATATATTTTCAATGTGGACTGATTCCCTTATGGTTTTACTCGTAAACGTGTGATCAACCACTGCTGCATGCGCGGTATCTAGGCTCCACTTCAGAGAGAGCTGAGATCAGCTTTTTGTGAATTGCACTGTCTACATTACAGACAACATGGAGGTATAACCCCATGTGCATCACGGACAACAAGGACTTACTTCTTGTACTACATAACAGAGTGATACAACAGAAAGCTCAAATTTCTCACACTTGTTGGTGTGAAAAAACAGTCCATGTCAATAGCCTATGATGCTTCCCTTGAGCAACACAGGCCCCAGAGCAAAGGGGTGACTGCCTGCAGAGAACCAGTGGATTTGGGGCTTATCAACAGGGTTTGATACCATAGAATCATAGAAACGTTAAGGTTGGAAGGGACCTCTAGAGGTCATCTAGTCCAACCCCCTGCACACGCTAGGAAACCTAGAGCACATGGCACAGGGCTGCATCCAAGTGGGTTTGGAAGACCTCCAGAGAAGGAGACTCCACAACCTCTCTGGGCAGCCTGTTCCAGTGCTCTGTCACCCTCCCTGTCAAGAAATTTTTCCCTAAGTTCCTGTGGAACTTTTGGTGCTTCAGTTTGTGGCCATTACCTCTAGTTCTGTCGGTGGCCGCCAGCACCATCCTCCTCACTGCCTCCCTTGAGGTGCTTCTAGACACTGATTAGATCCCCTCTCAGCCTTCTCTTCTTCAGCTGAACAGGCCCAGCTCCCTCAGTTTCTCCTCATAGGGCAGATGTTCCAGGCCCCTGATCATCCTTGTAGCCCTGCGCTGGACTCTCTCCAGCAGCTCCACATCCCTCTTGTCCTGTGGGGCCCAGAACTGGACACAATTCTCCAGATGTGGCCTCACCAGGGCTGAGTAGAGGGGCAGGATCACCTCCCTCGACCTGCTGGAGACGCTCTTCTTAACGCACCCCAGGATCCCATTGGCCTTCTTGGCCACAAGAGCACACTGCTGCCTCATGGTCAACTTGTCGTCCACCAGAACACCCAGCTCCCTCTCTGCAGAGCTGCTCTCCAGAAGGTCAGTCCCCAGCCTGTACTGGTGTATGGGGTTATTTCCTCCTCAGGTGCCGGACCTTGCACTTGCCCTTGCTGAATTTCATCCAGTTTCTCACTGCCCAGTTATCTAGTCTGTCCAGGTCCCCCTCTGGAAAAAACTAGCAGAGGATGGTTTCGATCCATCGGCCTCTGGGTTATGGGCCCAGCACGCTTCCGCTGCGCCACTCTGCTCTGTGAATGGATGTGCTGATGGTTGCAGAGCTGGACAGGCATCCCTGGCGCTCGCTCCTGAGAGCAAGCGCTCACTCCTGATGCCCTTTGACAGCTTCCCGGAGCAAGAGGGGCCCTGATCCCCAGAGCAAGCCAGAGCTATGGCATGCCCTACGCTCGGAGAGGGATCAGGGCCTAGTCAAGCAGCCGATACTCTAGACAGTCTGTTGGTGTGAAAAACTGTCGGTGTGGATAGAAAGCCCAACTGTAGAAAGCACAGCAAGGGAAAACTAATATGATAACATCCTGCTGCGTTTAACTTGCTGTTTTACTAGCACAAAGCATTGAAGACCCAAATTCTAATCTCTGAAGATGATGAATACAGTCCACAGCCCGAATCATGGATATTGTTTATAGGTATAAAGATTTAACTTTCTCAGTGGGCTGAAAGAGGTGGAGAAAAAAAAAATACATTCACAGAAATAAGGATTTTTTCACTGACAAATCTGATAAATGTAACCATCAGTCAGTTCTGCCATTATACATGTACAATCTATGAATGAGGAACATATTAATTAGGCAGAGCTGGGAGTAGGGATAGCTCACAATGTAAATAACAGATGAAAATGACAGCTTTATCATTTAGCTCTGTATTTCTGTTTTTCTGGATAAAGCTGACTTGAATACAAACACATCTCACTAATCAGCTGAGGACAAAAGAACCTTGCTTTTCTTAAATCCAGATTTATCAGATTGCAAGAAAGCTGTTTTCCTTTAAAGTTTACATTTTTTCTTTCTGGTTCCAGATTACTCTCCCTTGTTTTTATTTCCATGAGAATTCTCTTTAGTCAAGTGTGCATGCAAGGACTTCAGCACTGCTAAATATAAAAACAAGGTCAGAAGATACTGTCAAACGGAGGGGAGTGAAAGGGACAGCCTCCCCCTCCCCAACCCCAGTGATGATTCTATATGCTATTAAAATCAGTCTATGAGGGCACCCCACCTCCAGGTCTGGCATAGAGATTTTAATGGAGATCTCCTATTTATTTCATTCACTTCCTCTTTCTCCTTATTTGTATCTCCTAGAGGAATACGGGTGACTTAGCCCTAGGCCATAACACAACTCTGCCATTGGCTGTAATTTCACAGGACCAAGCACCCACTGCTGGAGAAGCTGGTCTTCCTGATGTGATTAGAAGGATATGGCACATGAGAGGCGGCCTACATTAAAAGGACATTTATAAAATACACAGTCTGAGTTCCGAGTGCAGCAGAGCTACCTCAGGGCAGCTTTCTTATATCATCCATCCTCCAGGCAGGCTGGCTTTTTTTTTTTTTTTTTTTTTTTTTTAAATCTCTCAAGTTTTGAGGTTTTGAGATTTTTTTTCTCCTTTGTCCCTCCCTGCCAACCTCTTCCACTTAGGCACTTAGCAGAACATTAACTCCAGAAAATTGTGCCATTTGAGTGACCTTTAGATTCTAAACTGAGTAAAGTTGGATTTCCTGGTTTCCTCATTTCTCTGTATTAGTTTCTTTCCCTTTCTGTGATTATATTAGAGCTGTTAGTGTTTTCCTTTCAGACTATAACCTAGGCAACATTTATTCAATGAAATGTTCCAGGGAGGTTTGGGGATTTTTTTTTTTTTTTTTTAATATTCTGATAGTATTCTGGGTGCATACCAGTTATTAATCCTCAGCAATTATTTAAATCATGACCGTGTCAAGGAGTTTAAAAAAATGGTACAGTACAGCAATAAGAATAAGGAAAAGGTGATTTCCTCCAAGTGGAAAGATTTCATAGCTCAATTATATCCCAAAAGTGACTTTAAATATACTTATGTTTTTGTTTTCTTTAAGCTTGCTTCTGAATATGACTTCAGCTGTGTATGAAAAATCATAATTACTGTGTTTATTTTCAACATGACCAACACCTGTAGAACATGGACTGATTGGCTGTGCAATTACGTCAACGCTGTGCATTGACCTTGAATTGTAAGAGGGCCAGCTGCTAGGAAAAGATCTTTAATTTCATTGACTCATTAAATTAAACTCATTTTAACAAAAATAATCATGGGTGAATCACCATATGTTCTTGAATTTTAGGAGACTGAGGAGATTTGTGGATAATCAGAGTTTGAAGCTGTTCTTTTGAACTAGAATTTCTTCAGCATGTTTAAGCTACATTTACTGTCAAGTTAAACATGAAGTTTTGAAACAGTAGGCCAGAAGAGGCAAAGATATAAATGATGCTGGAGTTGCACACTGTCCATCAATGGATATAAGTAGTAATTTTAGTCACTTCATTTTGCAGTAATTTAACAGTTAGTGGATGAAGCATATATTAAAATGACTAAGGTAAACACGAAAGAAGGATTTATGTGGTTTCAGAAATAATTGCGATTTTTTTTTTTTTATCTACTACACTGACAAGTTTCCATATTGTGTACTGAATTAAATGTAATGCAAGCGCTTACAGTAGTCGAATGTGATTCAGTGATTCAAGATGGAAAGGAGATGAGCAAGGAAATCTGCTGTGAGAAACAAACAAAATCTTGGTATGAAGAAAATCCAAATGAATAGGGGCACCATCTGTTCTCTTACAGTTGTTCTTACATTCATCACTAAACAATTTATGGCTACTAAGTACAGATGCAACCAATCACATCTTGCAGAGCATGGAGAAATCGGTTGCTTTTGACCCAAAACAGAATGTCTGCCTGAAACCAACATCTCCTTTCTTCCTCTCTTCCCATCCTCCTACAAAATCTTCTCAAAAGATATAAATAGACATAACATATTTAAGAAAGCATTATCATTTCTTATGAATTTCTATCAAACAACATGAACTCAAGATATTGGGTAAAACTCAACCTGTATATATATATATATATATATATATATATATATATATATATATATATATATATATATATATATATATATATATATATATATATATATATATATTTAAACATTTGCTGAACCTTGGCTGACAAGAAACTGAAAAACCTCCCTCCAATTAGACCATTGAGATAAAGCTTCATATAAACAGACATCATTTCAGACACACCTAGTTTTTTTTTGCTTGTGCTATCTCCCTAAAATATTATTTCTCACAGATTGACACCATAAGCAGCTCTATCATAACAGCTCCCGGGATCACTTCCATCATGAGGCATTCAAGCCTTTTAGGATGGCTCTAGGTCTCTATTACCAGGGCTGTCTTTGAATCTCCATTTTTTCCTTCCAAAAGGACTCCTCTGGCAATCTACTATCAGTGACTCTGCCTGCCAGCCAGCCACTGGGCACTTTTAAATGAATACCAAACCAGACAGCCACTTCGTGGCTGTTAAATTATGTATTGCTCTTTATTTCTTAAAGAAAACCTGAAACCAAATCCTACACAGACCCTTAATCAAAATGATCACAATCTGCCTCCAAACTCTGGGACTCTCTTCGCTCTTAGTCTGAGACATTTCATTGTCCTTCTCAAGAGAAATAACAGCCAGAGCTGTATGTCACTTCCCAAAGAAAAACTCCTGAAGACCTTTTCACAAGGCAATGCCTCACTAGCACAGACATCTGTGCTAATCAGCACTGAACTTTAGAGGAACTGATTTGTTCTGTTTAATACAAGCCCCTGTGGTTTGGGAAGGCTCAGTTTTTACAGACTTAGCTTGCACACGCTTTGTTTCTTTGAAGTAATCTGTAAGACTGCCCATTGATCTCTTGCTTTCTGTTATGATCACTGTGAAAGTTTTGCAGAGTGCATTGCATGTCATTTTGCTGACTGAATTCTGCATAAAACAAAACTGTGGCGAGCTTGACTGTGAAACTTAAAAAAGAGAATAGGTGATAAAGGGAATATTATGTTGCAGTAGCTGGTAAAATGTGTCAACTTCAAAGATTAAATCAAGATCATTATGCGAGATTCTTTTGTTAAATAAATGATGTTTAGAAGAACAGAAACAGGAAGAAGAATTCAAAAGTAGATGGAATAAAAACAGTAATTTGTTAAGAAAATATATTATGTAAATAATATACATTATTTCTCATAACTGAGTAAATGGGGCATTTTAGAAAAATAAATTACACCTATTACACAAGGGTGCTATGTGCAAGTTAACAGTTTTAGCCACAGCTCCTTGGCACTTCCTTTCTTCTTAGTCAGTAGCACCTTTATTGTTTTATTACTTGTCAGATATGAACTTCAGCTAAAGCTACAAGCTAAACAGCTATATGAAAATTATTTAAAAGCTGTGGATTTTTTTTTCTTATGCAGATGTTTGCAAAATAACTACAATTTTAAATTGATTTATTAACTGCCTTTCATTCATTGGGTTAGAAAGATTCTGGCAGAGCAACTGATGTCTGCAAAAAGAAAGTTATTTATTTAGCTGTGGACCTGGAAGGCCCAGGTGACAGCTACCATAGCAAAAGACTGATGAGCACTAGACATTAGAGACAGAATGTTTGAAGCACACCACAAACAAGTATTTCTGTAAATCAATTTGAATTATTGTATGAAGATGATGGAGTTGGAAACAATGGTATTTTGGACTTGAAGTACCTTCTAGAATATAAGAGCCATGTCCACAATTCTGCTCCCTATGAGGGCTTTTCATGACAACATAGCTATGTATTATGTTAAAGCTTAATATAAATACGCTATAAGCAAAAGGGATCAGCACAGCCTTTGGTACACAAGTTCAGCTAGGTAAGTACTGCCTGCACTCATTAAAACAGCATCACTGCACTATTACTTCTGTGCACAACCACCTCACAAGGTCTTCTGCTAATCACACAGTGCGGGTGCAGGACATGCTGCAAGAGCCTTCGAACAAGCCTGACCTCATATGACGGGCACATGAGCCTTAACAACATTCCTGTCATTCCTTGGGCTCTGACAAAGATGCAATCAAACCTGAATACTCAAGGGGCAGTGTTGGGGCCTTAGTAAGAATATATAGGAAAGTGGAGTTTGTGGGGAACTGGACCGACGCCTAGCAACCGAACACCTGGAGGAGAACCAATCAGCTGGGAGCCTGTAGCCAATGAGTGCTGCTCCTCAGCACATGCCCACCTGCACCGGTATAAAGCCCTGCTACAGACAACAGCAGAGGGAGTTGACCTCACTTTGTGTGGAGGTGTTGTTTGCTGTGGCTTGTGGGGAGGGCCCTAGCACTTGGTGCGAGAGTGACCCTCGACATCTGGTGACCCCGACGTGATCGTGCGAGAACGCGAGGGATCTTACTGGAAGCGGATTGTGACCACGACCTGGTGAGTCAGAATGGGAATTGGCGCATCTAGAGTGAAAGTTGCTGCAACAGCAATGGAACATGATACTGTTGAACGCTTCGTAAGGCTTGCTCAAAAAACTAAGATTGAGGTCTCGAAAACCGAGTTAACTGATTTATTACTATTTTGTAAGAAAAGAAAAATCATAGAAGAAGCTTCCCAAGCATATAAATTTGAATCGTGGGAGCGAGTAGGAAGAGAACTATGGGATGGTGTACAATTAGGCTCGGAGGAAGCATGGCGCCTCACAAAGACATTTCGTCTAATATGGCCTATGTTTGAGCGGTTAGTTGCTATTGCGTTTTGGGAAGCGCTCCAGGGAGAAGAAAAGGAAAACGGGTCTGAAAGTTCTGAATGTACCAACAATACTGAGCCAGTTCAGTGTAAGAAAATAGATAATAAGAGAAAGGTAACCTCACCTAAACAGGCATGTCCGGTAACTTTGGCTGAACAAGAAGTATGGGGGGGAGTGGATGAGTATCTCCCCCCGTGGGAGGGGGAGGAGCGACCACCCCCCACAGCACCTGAATGGGAAAAGCAACCACCTCCCACAGCGCCCGAATGGGAGGGGGAAAAGCGACCAACCCCCACAGCGCCCGAAATGGAAGTGGACCCAGTTAAAGTACCGATCCCAGATGGATCGGACGATGATAATGCCGTGGTTCAAAAAATGCGACAAGAACTTCGGGGACAGGCAGAGAGAATGACAGAATTATTAGAACAAATGCGGCGATTAGACTGCGGGTCCAAGGCCAGAGATGTGAAGGCAGCATATAAGGCTGCCCATAGGGCTATAGTGGAAGGGTTGGAAAATGTAGACAAACAATTGGAGCAGTGGGAGGCACGAAAAGATGTTCCTAAGATTCAAAAGAAAGCAGCTGGAGCAAGTGACCCAGCTAAAGAAGGATTGTTGCCGGAGCTCCCAGCCACTTCCACTGCAGGTGGAAGTAATGATGAGGAAATGCCACCTGTTAATCCAACATTTAATGCGGGAGCACGGTATAAAGGGCTCATAGAGAATGCTCAGTTACAAGGAGAATTTGTACTAACACCACTAGCAGCTCCTGTAGTAACAGGAGCCCAGGGCCCCAGGTGGGAACCTCTCAATTGGAAATTTGTTCAAGGCATACAAAAAACAGTAATGCAGTATGGGCACGACAATAAGTTGGTGAGAAATCAGGTCTCTGCCCTGTTTAAATATTCCCATATGGTACCTGCGGATAGCAGAGCGATAATGGAGCTCCTGCTTTCCTCTACCGCTTACATGCTTTGGTTAGCAAAATGGCAGGAAAGATTAGAGGAAAAACAGTTGGAGAATCTAAACCGCAGTATGGACGATCCATTAAGGGTTGCCACCCTTGATCAACTGATGGGCACTGGGTGTTACCGGGCAACCGAGGCCCAGGCAGCGCTCCACCCCAGGATACTACAGCAATCGAAAAATGCAGCGCTAGCCACTTTCCTTGCCCTACCACAAATAGGAACGCCACAGTTGCCATACACCAAAATAACACAAAAACCGAATGAGTCTTTTTTCAACTTTGTTGATCGACTGAAGGAAGCCTTGGATATGGCACCTAATGTGCCTGCGGAAATGAAAGCAATATTGGCAAAAGATCTAGCAGTTCAGAATGCAAACCAAACTTGCAAGCAACTGTTAGCTACTTTGCCACCAGGAGCTTCAATTGTCCAAATGATAGAGACCTGTGCCCGAGCGCCATTGATGGAGGAAGAACAAAAGGCAAAAATACATAGTGCGACTTTGGCCGCAGCAATTAAAGGAGAAAGGCTGTCTAGAAAGGAAGACAAGAGATTCCATGGGATATGTTTCCTATGTGGTCGATTAGGACACATGAGGAGGAGGTGTCCCAACAGATTCAGGATGGAGGATATGGCCCCGAGAGGATTTAATGGGACCTGTACGAGATGTCAAAGGTTCGGGCATAAGGCAGCGGAGTGCCGATCACGGTTCCGCAAAAACGGCACGCCAATACAGGGAAACGGGAGCCGCCGCGTTGTGAGGGACGCGGCGAACAAGTATCCCCAGACAATGGCTGCCTCTGCGAACTCTCCGCCGCAACCCGAGAAAGTGCAGGAGTCAACCTCTCTGTGGCAAAATCCACAGTGATTAGAGACTGACGTGCGCATATTAGAATTAATGTGCACTGGTCCCCTGGGGAGGAGCTGAGAGCCAGGGATCCCCCCCCAACTGCCACCCTCTTCTCCTTCTCCTGCCCCCCCAAGCTGCAGTGTCGCTGGGAGCAGGCCAGGGCGGGCGGACGAACCGGACAGAGTAATGAGCAGCGGACGGAAGAGCAGATTTGTGGTCCTCTCA
Source organism: Tinamus guttatus (assembly GCF_059628265.1). Taxonomy (NCBI): domain Eukaryota; kingdom Metazoa; phylum Chordata; class Aves; order Tinamiformes; family Tinamidae; genus Tinamus; species Tinamus guttatus. The sequence continues at coordinate 11,778,624 of NW_028288821.1, read as the reverse complement.
GAGGTGGCAGTGAAGTGCAACTTTAGCACGGGAAAATGAGTGAGCTTGACCAGTTATGCCAGGAGGCCGAGCAACTGAAAAACCAAATTAGGGATGCTAGGAAAGCATGTGCTAACGCCACCTTGGCTCAGATCACAGCCAACATTGACCCCGTGGTGAGAATTCAAATGTGTACTAGAAGAACACTCCGGGGACACTTGGCAAAAATTTAAGCAATGCACTGGGGGACTGATTCCAGGCTTCTAGTCAGTGCCTCCCAGGATGGCAAGCTTATCTGGGACAGCTACATCTCTTCCTAGCTGGTTATGACGACTTCAACTGCAATGTCTGGGATCATGATAACCGTGTCAGTTGCTTAGGTGTGACTGATGATGGAATGGCAGTGGCAACAGGATCGTGGGACAGCTTCCTCAAGGTCTGGAACTGAAAAGAGCGGCAGACTCCGTGACTGGAAGAACTTTCCAGCGGTTGAAAACTAAAAATGATAGCATATCCAGTCTGCCCATACTAACTTGGACCCCCATCCTCCCCAGCTCCAAAGGGCAAGATTTTTTCCTTCTCCTGTTGCTGAAATGAAGAGCACAATTACCTTTCCAAGAAGAATTTCTGTGGTTGTAAGCAAAATGAAATTGTGTATTCCTTTGGGACCATTTTCTTTTGTCTTGGGAATTTAAAAATGAAACATTATCATAAAAGTGTGACCAGAATGATCATAGTTGTGTTTGCAACTATGTTAATTTGTTTTTGTTCATAATATTTTGATGCATGATATTGCCAATTTTTGTTTTTTGTAAAAAGAGGGGAAAATGCTGAGGTTTACAGCTATGTTAATTTGTTTTTTGTAAATGTTGCAATGTTTATTGCTAATTTTTGTTTTTTGGAAAAAAGAGGGGGAGATGTTGGGGCCTTAGTAAGAATATATAGGAAAGTGGAGTTTGTGGGGAACTGGACCGATGCCTAGCAACCGAACACCTGGAGGAGAACCAATCAGCTGGGAGCCTGTAGCCAATGAGTGCTGCTCCTCAGCACATGCCCACCTGCACTGGTATAAAGCCCTGCTACAGACAACAGCAGAGGGAGTTGACCTCACTTTGTGTGGAGGTGTTGTTTGCTGTGGCTTGTGGGGAGGGCCCTAGCACTTGGTGCGAGAGTGACCCTCGACAGGGCAGCATTAGACTGCATGTCTCCACAGCATTTATGCAGAATTTTTAGGTATAAATCACATCTAGGAGATGGATACAAAACTCCAAAGAGAGAACCCAAAGCCAAAAGAAATTACACATTAAAGAATAATACTGGATCTCCAGAAATGCAGACAAGCAAAGGTGATCCAATCTGTTTTCCCAAGATAATGAGTTCAATTGTATTTTCTCTTTCAATTTGATCCAGTTCTACTCTGATGAAAATGGCAATGAGGTCCTCATGCCCTTTCAGCTTACCCATAGTCCAAGCAGTTGGCATTTGGCCATTCTTTTGCCTGGGAGAAGCCCAAGTCTGAGGTATCCATAGCACTGCTAAACTCTGCTTTCTAGACTGTCTAGTGGTCTAAGTGTTAGGAAACACTTGAATGTGATTACCATTTTATGTCTTAAACCAAAATGCTACTTACAACCAAGAAATATGGTAGCTTATTGAGCAACCACTTCACTGTTACAGAAAATGCTGTTACCACATATTAGGAGTCATCCTTGCTAGGACAGAATAAACCAAAATGAACAGCCCATAATATCTAAGGTAAATGACCTCATCACCTACAGTTCACTGCAAAGGCTCTTATGTTTTATGTTCTTAAACAAATTAGGACAACCTCATGACATCTGCATGCCTGAAACTGATGTGATAACAGAAGATCATGGCATACACACTAACAAAAAGTCTTGAAGGGAACACACACATTGACCATTCTAAACACTGCTGTAAAGATCATACCTTTTTTATGTCAGCTTCTGTTCAAATGAATCACAGAATCAGAGGGGAATCACAAGCATTTTGGGTTTTTTTTTTTTTTTTTTTTTGGGGGGTCTGAAACAGCAGACAGCAATGCAGAATCCCTGTCCATGAAGACAAGCTCTGATGGTGCTGATATGACTTCTCATCACGTCAGAGCGCTGCTTCGCCCACATTAATTAGTCTGGACACAGACTGACGAGGTTTTAGCTCTAGCATAAGACTGCAGACAGCAGCAGCTTTGGGATCCTTGCACTTCATTCAACTGCATATAGAGCAATATGCAACAGCTTTGACCTCTTTGGAGGCACTGATTTTTCTAAACAGGAACAAAGCGGCTACCACAAAGGTTGAAAGGGGTTTAAAATCAAAATGATGAAAAATTCTGATTATAAAAGGAAAATCCTAAATGCCACTCAAAAAGATGTGGGCAGGGGAGGAATGGAGTTTGTTCTGAATAAGATGTACTCGTTGCTGACACAGTTTGTTAATTACAGAGGCAAGCTGATAGTTCTACCTATGGGAATTATTATAAGTGCTACCTGTGGGAATTATTATAATTCCTTAGGCCTGACAACAAGAAAGGCAAACAGAAGATAGCAGGAATATATATATTGGAACACATATGGAATGCCTGGCTTTAAGCAAATCCTATTTTTCATATGTATTTGTGATACTCCATGAATTCAGATGAATTATATTGACAAAAAGCACAAAAATATGCTGCATAAGTCAGATTCAAGCCAAACACTGAGGATGTAGAAGGTCAGTATACCTACACAGCTTTTAACAAAGCTTATTATCTACTGGCAAATCTGACTAAACAGATATTAACATATGTGTATATATCATATGCATTGCTCTACATACAGCCATAAAGATTAAAAGATAGCAAAATTAAATAATAGATGAAAACACCATCTGGCCACTGATATTGTGGGCCTTCATTTAGGTTGACAGAGATCTGTTTAGGATAATGCAAGAAAGAAACTATTTGTATTTCTAAAGAAAACTATGAAATTGGCGATTACAGTACTAACACCTAGCAGCCACGACCCTGGGATACTAAGGACAGACCTCTGAAAACTGCAATAAGGGGCAGGCAGCAATGTAATTCATTTAACCATTTCAACAACAACTGCAGAATTTGCTGGCAGAGCCTTGCATGGACTGTAAGGGTGAGACTCTCCCTGGTTCATCTTAATCCTCCTCCTCCTTTTGCCCCACAGGAGGTGAGAGGCTCCCTCCAGCTAAGCCTCTGCTGCCTGGTCTGCATCAGAACATGCAGCAACCACCAGTACTGCTGAGAGCCTTGAATAACTTGGGCCAATCAATGTAAAACATGACCAGGATTAATTATAATGCATTTATCCTGCCTGCAATGTGCTAAGCTATGGGAAAAAGATTGTATTTACTCGTATTATTGATGGGCGTTTTACAGTGCTCAAAGGCTAATGCAGTGATTTTAAAAAACAGATACATGTCTCGCACACAATACCACATCATTTTAAACACCCCAGCTTTATCTTTTTGGCAAATGGATTCACCTAAAGTATAGGCCTAAAAATGTGCCCTCAATCACTTGAAAATTATTTTAAAAAGCATCTTTAAGAGTAGGTTATAACTTACCAGATTTCATATTAGAGCAAAACAATACAGAATCCCCAAAGTACAAAAATCAAACTGTGAACGCACAAGGCTGTAGACAGATGAGGTTCAGCAGAGCAAAGTTTAATCTAAAGAAGTATATGTTTACACTGGCAGTCGCTCTCTTCCCTTGCTGTTTTTTCTTCTCTTCTATTTTTTATTATTTTAGAAACTCCAGCACCTTCCCTAGTGTTGTCAGAAAAATCATTCAAATATCAAAGCTATATTTCTATGCCAGAATACTGTTGTCTAGCTGTATTTTAAACCCATCTGTATAACAGCAGTATTACTTATCTGTGTTTCATCACTAGCAAAAAAGGTAATAAAGCTAGTAGGCATTTTTTTTAATTACGACCATGAATTGTATCTAAAATTAGGTATAACATTTCAGAATATTTGATCCTCAAATCTCTCAACTTTAGCACCATAGCACACAGGGGGTGGCAAATAGAAAAAGGGGATCACCTCTTCTCACCTTAGTCGTAATTAGCTTGTGTTTAGTGCCATTTAATCTCAGGGAGTTTTTTCAGGTGTTTTGTATGTCATTTGGAGACATGCACAGGTAATTAGCAGTATAAATATAGCCTGATTTCTTTTATGTTTGTTAATAATTACAGAGAAAACACATATACAAAAGAAATATAGCTTAAAAATGCAATTTCTGTTAAGTAATAATATTCTAAGTAACAGTCTCAAATTATTGAGAACTGCATTTTTGCTTTACACAGTAAAGGACACAGACTGAACACAAACCAGTGACCAAGTGCAACAGCCTGTCCCGAGGAAGGATGTCCTCCCTGAGAGGAGATGTGTAAGGGCAAGTTGTGTGAATTTTTCTCGGGCTGAGCAGGACAGAGGATGAAGCAGCTGGAACAACCCTGTATGCTGCATACGCCTACGACCACCCGCTGCATCAAGTCACAGCGCTCCAGATTGCCAGCTTGTACAGCATATATTACACAACTGCAATTATGCAAGATCCACAATATGTAACAAACCCAGCAAAATTAAGCACACACAGACCCCTGCCTTGCATGAAAGTTGAAAAATACTTTTGCTTCCAAAAAAAAGGAAGCAAATTACTGTTGCCATAAGTCTATTTTATCTGCACATCCGAGGAATTAAATGTAGTTGAAGCATGCTGATAGATTGTAAAGAGTCTTCCTCTTTGGGAGAGATACATAGGTACCTCAACATTTTAAATAAACTCATCCTTCCACACAATTATTTAATGATTTTGGTCAAATTCTGTTTTGTGGACATAACTCTGATAAAGCTACTTATTAAAGAACAAATCTGAACTACTTGTTCTTCCCCAAACACTCCATGAAACATTGAGCAAAGACATCAAGGAGCTTTGAGCATTTAACACACTCAGAGAATGATCAGAGTCAGAAAGGACCCTTGGAGATCATCTAATCTACCCCCTGCTCAAGCAGGGTCCCCTGGAACTCATTGCACAGGATCACATGAGGCACATGGGGAACATCTCCAGAGAAGACAGTTCTACAACCTCTCTGCGCAACCCGTTCCGCTGCTCTGTCACACTCAGGAAATTTTCCCTCAAATTCAGGCAGAACTTCTGGTGCTTCACTTTGCAGCCCTCACCTCTTGTCCTGTTGCTGGCCACCATTGAAAAGAGTCTGGCCCCGTGCTCTTGACACCCTCTCAGGCACCTTAAAGCATGTCTGAAGTTGCACTTTAGGTGTTCGTAGGTTGTAGCTGTAATCCTAAAGCCACACCAGCTGAACTTGAACTCTTTGGCCATCTTAAGTTCCTAAGTCATTTCCCTAGGAAACTACAGTCATGCTTCCGCAGAGTCCTCCGAGAATTACTCCATTGGGTAAGCAGCTGGCTTCTTGCTTTACATCAAACTGTTTCAAGGTTTGTTCAGCATGGCACCCTCATCCCTATTCAAGGGAAAGGGACAAATGCTACAGTTGCATTTTTGGGTCAAACTTTGCTGAAAATGGTGATCGTCTTCCAAGTGGAGTTGAACCGAATCTCAATTCTCACCTCTTCCTAGGTGAGGTCAAATTGGCATCTTTAAACAATGAATGATAATGTGGAGGTATCACTTGTTATACCTATCCTCACACACACATCCTCCCTTTGTGAGAGCCAAAAAGTAGTTCTGCATACAAAATAAGTACGCACAACACAGTTGCATAAATATTGCCAATAGCATTTGAAGAGGTAACAGTTATCCAATGAGTGTTCTCATCTCAGACTGAAGGGGAGAAGCAGAAAGGAAAGAGACTGTGCTTAGACCTCTCTTCCACAATAACAAAGTCTGCTGAAAGCCAAATAATAGTTTAGTCATGCTTGACAACATGCTGTTTTATTATTCTTTGCTTCTTGACTCCAATAGTGAATCTCTGCTGGGAAATTTCAGTATTGTGCAGAATTGTTTTCTAGACAGTCTTCGAAATGATTTGTACGTACTAAACCTACTGATTATAAAAGAGCTTTAACTCATAAACAAGGAAAAATCTTGGATTTTCCTGAAATAGCATACAATAGTATATATTTGGATATGTTTCTTATTCATATTTTAGTTGAACTAAAGAAAATCATGAACTCTAATGTGTTTGAACATATATTAGCTACCAAAGGCACAAGAAAATGCAGTTTGTAAAGCAAAACAAATTAGACAGATAAACATCAATAATTTAGCACCATTATCTTTCAATGCTGCACTTGCTTTTCCTTGTACTCCTATAAATGTAAAATACAGTCTTTATAGAAAGGAATATAATCCTTTAATCTTGGGAATAGGCTTGAGGCTTGGAGAATGGTGTTCAGATATCACTGTCCAGTTGAGAGACTGCAGGTAACTGAGCGCATCCCATATCCATTTCATACTGTGATGAAAAACTACTAGATCTAATTAAATGTCTATTTCTTCCCCCCTCCCCATAGCTCTGTAAAAGGTGTTTTGAACAAACAAAAAGGTTATTTATAATGGATGATATCAAGTTATGATCAATACTCATGTAAAATTTAGCATCCGATTTAAAACAGTTTGATACAATGCAAAAAAGGTAAATAATACATGAAGCTCTTCCTCCATGAGTGCTACTTCACACCGGTTAAGCTGCAAAGGGTGTTCATTTAAAACATAACCTGCAACTCTCGCAAACGTCAAGCTAGCAGCTAGCTGCTCTGGAAGCAGAGCTAAATGGAATAATTAAAATCTCACACCACAGAGCCGTCCGGAACAAAAAATGTTTACACTCTAATGATAAACCTTTGACAGGAATGGTTTTAAATATACAGCATGTGGGCAGGCAGTACTGAGCACAGTATGGGTGGGATCCTGCAGGTTCTGAAATTATTAATGAGCTGCAGGAATCAGTCTTTTATTGAATTAATGACAATTAATCAAATTTTCCTGGCTCCAGTGAAAGTCAACCAGTAGCTGGCCAGACACAGCTATTTATCACTTTGAGGTGCTGATTATTCAATTTGCCAGACCTTTAGGACAGGATTAATCTCCCCAACTTTAGTCAACCAACCATCAGGTGTCTATTCTTAGCTCCTTGTAGAGCAGTCAGTGAGGAGACACAAACATCTCTAGAGGTGCCTTTTCTCCCTGGACGAGATTCCTCCCGTGCGCCCTGCGGGATGCCCTGCGTGCCAGGCGCTCGGCACGTGCCGGCAATCCGCATGGAGAGGCAGCGTCGGCATCTGCCCCTGAGCACAGCTTCCAGGGTTCATGCTAAAGGAGATGTGCAAGTCCTGGAGAGCGCTGGAGATTTGAAACCTGCCGAGGAACAAACGGGATTCACGGAATACTTTAAGCACCAGCTTTCAGAACACCTGGGGGTTAAGAATAAACTGCATTCCATATAAAGGCTACCATATTAACACAATGCTAATAACATAATTCCAGGAAATGACTTCCCCCCCGCCTGCAGCTTGGTATAAATGTCGATCATTTGAACTGTATGGAAATAAAAGACAAATGAAATAATTAAAAAAAAAGACCTTACACTAAGTTAGGTGCTACTTTTGAGATATCTACTCAATCTGTCACAGAGACTATGTCAGAAAATATATCCTGTAAGTGGTTCTCAGGTTAGACGGAGCAAGTCCATTTTATCCTTTCAATATAATGCTATTTCTTCCCCAATAATGATAGCTGTGGCAATTTCTCTCTTCCATTCTGTTATTGAAGGAGGATTAAGATATTTCTAATGTCATAGAAGTACTCTTTGGGAGTGATGGTTATTAAAAAAAAGTGCTCTAAAATTAGATGATTCAGAGATGTCAGGATTCATGCCTAACAGACAAGTTTAGCAGGTAATGGCTGGGATACACACGCTTTCTACTGGTCTAGACACCTCTGCAGATAGATAGAAGCAATTTTCTTTGAGGACAAAGGAGGAAAAAAAAAAAAAAAAGCATGGAACAAAAATACTGGAGAATATTGACCTTAGCTCTCTGGCAGGTCTGGATAACTGGATGAATATAGTCTAAGCTAGACTTAGAAATATTTGATAATCCTTTATTACCATAGGAAAGACAATGATGGAGGGAGTTGAGCTCACAATTTTAACAAATATTGCAGTTATATGAAAATACAGTTGTTTAATTGTTTATTTCACAAGGACACGAGCTATATTGGAGGGCTGTTGATTTGCAGAGATAACACTGCCATATTGCAGAAAGTTACACAGGTTTGAAGCATGATCAGATAGGAAGAATGTACCTCCCAGTGCTGCTGTGCCAGTGTCCTGACTTGTAGCTAAAACACCCCTCAATCTGTAATGTCACTTCTGAACTTTTTCTTTTTTTTTTTTTTTAATCCATCGATTTAGAAACATTTATCAAGTAGCCTTGGGAAAGAGTAGCACCAGTTTCCCAAATCTGCTTTCACAATTTCAAGCTACTCGTGAGCCGAGAATAAAGTATAAGAGCCAACTACTGAATTTTTTGTCCCGATTAACTAAAATGTACTAGCCAAAGCATTCCTACCCTGAGTCGTCCCCCCTGTAGCCAATATGAAGCTAATGAGGCTGCATCACATTAGAGCAGAGAGGACTTCCCTCATTTAGGCACTGCAGAAGACATGTCCTTCTATTTCTACAAGCAGCTGCACTGAAGCCCATCCCAGCAGGTAGGTGCACATTTGTATGGGACATGAAGCAGTTTGCTTGGCAAATTTTAGTGTTCTCAAAACCTTGCAGGGTTTTCCTCCAGGCCAGAGATAGCATAGAATAACTCAGACATGATAGTTGCAATTCTCCCCAGAGAGCTCATTTTATTTTACACATTAACCTCCGTCCTGAGCAAGGCCAGCCCACAAAAGGGTCAGCAAATTGCTCCCTTCCCTCTGTGTTCTGCTTTCCAGCCCGTGCACCTCAGACACCACCTGTCCCTTTTCACAAATCCACTAGTGCTTTTGATCTGCCTCCCCATAAGCCTTGAAGGCCAAAAGCCCACGCTCATGCTAAGGGCGCAGGTTGGTGGGATTCCTACATCCCAGCACATTTCCTCTTACTTCCATCTCACCACTTCGAGGCTGTTAAAGCCTCTGCCCCCTTGCTCCTCAGACACAGTTTTCCTCCTCTTTACCTAAGGCAGAAGAGAGGAAAGGAAAAAAAAAAAAAAAAAAAAAGAACCACCAGAAAAAACACACACTTTGATTTGACCACTTGAGGATGACACAGATACATGTGGTTCTTCCTCCTGCCCTCCATTGGCCACTCAAAGAGATTAGCACTCGTGGAGTGCATATCCAGCGGGCACTTCTCTTGTGTGAACACCATGTTTTTCAGCTTGAAGCTAGTACTATTTTAGGAATTTAAGTACTTAATTAGGGAGGAGGCTGAGACCCTTTCCTGCAGTCATTTTCTTTTTTATAATGGGTACCAATTCATGAATTGCTTTGAAACACCACCTTTTCTTCTATTTCTGAGTTACACTTTTAGAACATAGGGCATGAGGGCACTTCCATTTAGATTCTGCTGCACCCTGTACACGCACGCACATATAGCCCAAAAAGTACTTCCTATTTAATGTCTGCATTTTGTTTCTCACACACTTTTTGTGTTGAAGTGGAGATTGTTCAGTCCTCCTGAAATTGGATATGATTACTATGATCACAAAACTAAGTTGTTCCGTTACTCCATGTACTGAATGAACAGTATTTGTAGGCTGCAGTGAATGCCGAGGTAGGTCCGACTGAGCTGCCATTCAGATTTCTAGCAATATAAATAATTGCCTGAAAAACTGCTGAGAAATTTAATTGTCTTCCAGAGCCCGGGAGCTGGGAGTTGTAGAGGTGAGAATGACAAGGTTGTTGTCAACATGGAGTTGAAAACACATTTTGAAGAAAGTACTTCAGCTAAGTGCAGGATGTAAAGCTATTGCCTTTTCCAAGGTTCGACAGCTGAATATGAAAGGGGAAGGAAACATTCTTGTCATGTCGCCTTCCTAAGCTGAAAGTAAATAGTAGACAGACATTGTGTGCGAACAGCTTAGTTGGGTGCGTTAAATAAAGAATCCTGTGGCCATTATCAGATGCTAGTCTGCTTTTCAGAAACTCAATTTGATTGCATGAGCAGAAGAAGGGAAAGTTCCATGGTGTCTCAAGGACAGTGTTTGTGACATTTTTAAATACTTGTTGTTGAGCCTTGAATTTCCTAGTGAGGGAAGACTCTCACGGGTCTCAGTGTCTTGAGCAAGGACCCAGAATAGGGCTCTTCACTAGTGCTGCTGATATCTGGAATCCTTTCTATCCTGCTTGAAGAATACCTGTGATTAAAACTACAAGTAGTGTCATGGAGTGCTGTATTAATAACTTATATTGCTGGTGTATTAATAACTTATATTGCCAGTTACTCTTTTTTAAAGGAAAAAAATCTTGTTAATTGTTAACTAACACCAAGATGTTAATTATACAGCTACCAAATGCTAAAAGGAATTTCTATTTCACAAATACTGAATAATAGAATATCAGTAGCCAGAGTATAAAACTGCATAAAGAATTTTCCTCTACTGAAATGCTATATTCATCAACTCCCCACAAGTTTTTTTGATGATATGCTATCAGACTAATGCAGTTTTCTAGCAATATTGCAGTACATTTACATGCATAATTGTGCGTACACATATTAAAGAAGGAAAAACTCTTTGCTATTTTTAAACATAGCTTTCTTATACAATCTCTCAGAGCAGCAAGCACACCAGAGCTCAGTGGTCTAAGCAAACGGGCATTTGATGGGCGAATGCCGACCGTACTCATCCAAGCTACAGCAGCACATGGGACATAATCCAAAGTCCACACCTATTGCCAATATGAATTAAGGAAGAGAAGTTTACCAAAGTGCTAGCCCAAACACTGCCCAGACCTCTTGGAAGAGGCAAGTGACCCAAACACATGATCCAGTGACACAGTGGGTTGCAAGGGGGCTGCAATTCCTGTCTGGGGTCATACACTAAAATGTTAAGACCAGCACAGATCCCATCCTTACTGTACCAAAACACAGCCCTGTGAACACTGTCTAGTAGCCATGCAACCAATACAAAGTCTGAATTATAACCACAACATGACTGTATAAACATACCTAGGGGAAGAGGTGCTCAAAATCCCTTCACACATCAGTAATTTTTAAGTAGTATGAGACAAAAGTTTAGATAAATAGAACATGATGTGCAGAAGTAGCCAACCAGTTCTCTGTTTTGCCAACCTAGAAAGCCACCCCACTCCTTGACCCAAATTTCTTCCCATGCACAGAAGAACAAAAAGCAATAATAATAAAAAAGATAGCATTGAGACAGGTTCTCTAAGTGGTGCTTACCCTTTCTTCCCTTTTCCTTTCTGTTCTCCACTTAACTTCCTCCCATGCTTTGCTTGCCACATGTTGGCATTCCCTCTGCTTCCTTTTGCCCTTCCAGCTAGACTTCGTTAAGCCAAAAGGCCTCCTCCTTTTCACCCAGTTCCTTCTGTTTTCTCAGACTAAACCCCAGAAGATGTTTAACCCTGAGTTTGTTGTCTGGCATTAAACATAATTTGACAGCTTGGTTTTCCTCTTGCATTGAAGTACATCTAGTCCAGCCCTAAAGAACTCGTCAGTGTTTCGCACAATAATCTTTTCTTGCAAATCATTCCTCTTTCCAGCCAAACTGACATTTAATGCTTGTTTCCTACTCTTCAAATAGCTGTTCAAAATGTGAAATTTGCTAATAAGTAGTATGTGAAGCTATGGTAAATAGGGGGAAAGAACTGAAGAAAACAGCTATTCATACAAGTTATTTGAAGAGTTTCATTTGAACTATTTTCTTACACTGCAGTAATGAGAATTTCTGCAAATCAAGCATTTTGCTTTATAAGAGAGTTGTAAAAGTGGGCTTGATGATTTTGTCACATTTTCATGTATAATGCATGATGAACTGTACTCCCTACACTCAATACAGATTATATGATTATATATAACATTATTATATTAACATATTATATATTATATTATTATATATAACAGAAGTTCCAGTGTTTACTGCATCCTAGCTTCTGATTCATCCCAATAAAATCAGTAGTAAATCCTCTTCCACTAAGCCATAATAGTCAATCAGTGTGAGGGTACATAGCAGCATCATATATTAAATATTGATGATTGCCACTTTAATCAGTTATTTTTCAGGGGCTCCAGATCTTTTTGCAGACATTAATGGCTGTTAATCACTTTTTTTTTTTTTTTTAATAGAAAAAGCTATACAGAGTATTTTTCAAAACAAATACGGTAAAAAAGTGGATATAGTAAGAGGCAAGAACTTAATAATTCAGTCATGACGTGTACTGTATAATCTGATTTCTAAGCAAAAGGAAGTGGGAAATAAAATCTAAAAGAAGATGTGAAAGAAAGCTTCCAAAAAAGCATATTTTTTTAAAGTGAAGCTCACGGATTTAACCAGACAAATAGTATCGCAGACTACATTTAATTACAAAAGTGTAGTCATTTACTTACAAACTGGTGAGCTGGGAACACAAGAAGTAAATTTCCCAGAAAATATTTATAAAACTCTTTATCCCCAAAACTGGATTTTTTGCTAAACTGCTTCTCATATAAAAGGCTGCCAAATGATGGAAGTTTCTGTGCAATATAAGGAATCTAAATAGAATAGAGGCATCAACATACACAAAGTCTCAGAAACACCAAGTCCAAGAGCTAACTCTTAAGAAGAGCTCTGCTAAGTTGGTTGCTTATGCAAAAAAGCCTGCTATTAGTAACACCCTATTTCCATAGCAGCAAAGCTAGTCACACTCACGAGATGCAGATCATGCTGCGCTCAGAGAAGAAGCTACTGTTTACAAAGGCCTGATTTGGATGTCTCACAAACAAAAAAAAAAAAACAAGCAGAAATGCCTGTCAACTCATCAGGCAGCTCAACACAACATGACTCCCCTGAGGAAGAGTGGCCCAGAGGGCCCAAGCCACGACACTGCCCTCGCAGCCGGCCAGGGCAGACCCCCACGGGCAGATCTCCAGCCCCGCAGAGGCCTTTTGGGGACCGTATGTGCCATGAGACCACTTACAACTTTTCCTTTCCATGTTCTCCTCTTCAGGGGACAGCACTGGGTCTGGTGGATGAGCAGAACAAAAGCAGGAGGCTGCAAAGGGCTCAAACCACCCCCAAGTGCTGCTTTTCCTCTCCCTGTCATCCTGCCCTGCCCCACAAGAACAGATGTTCCCAATTTCATCAGCTTCTTCCTACCCCGGCAGGATGCTTTATCCCCTCGTTAAGCACCAACAAGGCTCACTTGTTGAATCTCATAGGAATAGCATGGTTCTCAAGAGGCTCTGAGATAGATACATATATCTAAGTCCCAAACCGAATTTATATCTACAGCAAAACGTAAATTACATTTTTATTCACTTAATAAATGCCAAAGACAACTTAATAAGAATGGGAAGTTAGATATTACATTCCAGTATTCTTTAAAGGTATCTAACTTTAGTGGATAACATATATACACAAAATTCTCATACAGTTTCATAATATTCTTAGCAAAAAAAAAATCAAACATCTTAAATTGCTTTTTGGGGATTTTTCTGAAATGCTAAATATAAGTTCAAACTGTAGATCCCCTTTTTTCTTATTATTTCTATTTTTTTTCATCTGCTTCTTTATCTCTCTTGATCCCAATTAGTGAAATTTTCTAGGCCTTGTTAATCCACAAAAAGACAGAAAATGAAACACATATGCAAACTTAATAAGGGCAGCTAACTGGAAATATTCTGGTTTACAAAGGAAAGTAAAACCCAAAAGTAACCTTCTATTTTCCTCTAGGGCTTAGTCTATCCTGTGCAGTGATAAGCGTGTATAAACACAGAGCAGCCCAGGGCTTGCTGAGCCCTGACACAAGGCAACAGTCAAGAGGGTTTAAAAGAACAGTTCCAGTTGTGAAATCACAGTTTTGTACGGTGTAGAAATAGTCATCTTCCTATAAATCAGACTTTCTAGAGCAAGATTTGCTTTTGAGGTCTCCTATGGACAACTAAAAGCATCACAGTAGGTTTAATAAAATGCACATATACAGAATATTATGTGATATATACTAACACACAAAAGTCATTTAAGAATGACTTTGGAGATCATTTTAGCTATAAAGTATATGATAGCTAAAAAGAAATTTGGAAAAAAATCCAGTTTCAAATCCCTAGAAAAAAGGGAAAAGCCATTTCCCATCTTTACAAGCAATGGTAGCATAATCAAAGTCAGGAATAAAAAGTGGGGAGATAGAGCAATCCATCTTGAAAGTAAAAGAGATTTCTCCAAAAGCTTTGCCAAGCCATCCATCCATCCAGACTAACTGAATAGACAGAGCAGCTCTGGAGAAAGGTTAGAAGCCCAGGCTAAATTTTAACTGAAATTGTTTGCTTAAAATCATAGACAAATAAATAAAATAAATCTGAACTTGTCTAGCTTTGAGAATGAATTCAGATGGTAAAATGCACTTTTAACTTCTCTCACGAAATATCCAAGCAAGACAGATGAATATCTCCCCCACTGCCTCTCCAAAAATCCACAGATGGCTGTAAGCAGGTATCTCGGAAGCTGCAATGAGTTTTCTACCCTAAACTGAAAGATCTATGTTTGAGGGTTGGTATTGTCAAGTATCAGATAATGGGGTAAAATCCTTAGAAGAAAAATAATCTGGATCCCTTCTGACAAGGAATGAGGAGTATAGAGACAGATCATGGCTTGAAATATCCCAAAGGGATCACAGTCATTTTCTAAATGTTTCTTTGTTTATCAAAAATTGCAAAAAAAAAAAAAAAAAAAAAGAAAAAGAAAAAGCCAAACAAAGAAAAAGAAATACAGTAAGTCATTCTAAATATCGGGGAAAAAAATACAATTTTATCTATATTTACCACTTTTTGTATACCAGAGCAAAGCAACAGAGTATGTTCTGTGGAATAAAACAACAGTGTGAATAAAACATCCTGAATGCGAGAAAAGGCCATTCAGCCAAAGGAGGATTGGCTTTCATAATACATGTGTTCCCCTAGGATGGTACCTAATTGCTTCCTGAACGACTGCAACGCTTGTTCCAACATCTTTACCCGCCAGGCCATTCCAGCCATACATTACAGCACGAGTGAGAAGCAGCCTTTATACCTCCTCAGATTGTTTTCTTTAACTTCAATTTATGCCCTCAGCCCTACACTTTTCATTGTGGTTATAGTGGTAACTGGCATTGATTTTACAGACACTATTTAGGGTTTAATAAGTTTCAATTATCTTTTTAGCATCTTTTTATTTTCTAGCCAGCTCTACTGAAACTTTGTACTGTAATTCCTTCCTCCCCAATTTTACCCAGCCGTATGAATAATAAAACAAACTGCTACTTCCCTCAATCACACTGTGCCTTGAGTCGAGTGTCTTCAACTCTCCACTATCTCCTGGTGATATGGGAACAATAACACAGAATAATCCCAGTGTCTGTGTAAAAGGAATGTGAACATGCCTTATATGCAGTCTTTAAATGTTCACATAATTCCCTGGTCTTGTTTTCCTACCTTTGCAGTAAAATGATTTTAATCCAAACAATTTTCCCCATCTTCAAATTCTCCCTAAACATCCCACTCACCTACATTCTTGCTTTCTTTTAAAACTGAAACGGAGTAACATTTTGAACTAAACAAGTATTGAATTTTAATCTAAACAGGTGCTTTTTTAAATTACAAAACTCTAAAAGAAAACTTAGCAAAGTAATTAAATCCAAATTATCCAATTTCATACCTATTAATACTATGAAGTTGAATTGTTTCTTAATTTACTTTGAAGGGCTGTTTTGATATTCAAATTACTACTACAGAAAAAATATGGGTGTTTTGCAAGATATCAAGTGGGCCTCTGCTGAGCCATCAGAATCCACAGCCATCTAGTTATTGTGAATCTACAGCCTCTTCTAGAGCCTGTAAGGGAATCTTATAATTCTCAACGTTTTGTGAAGAACTTGGAGTTCTGAAACTGTTTCTCAGTTAATGATACCAGATTTTTACAAGAATCATAAAGAAATATTTAGAACATTCATACTTTGAATACACCCACAGAAAGAATTTTGAAAAAAAATCTTTAAAGGCAAGATTTTACAATAAAAAATAGTACTATCTATATAGCTATTTCAGAATCAGATTCATAATAGTAATAGTGATTGCAACAACCTAAAAAAAGGCAGTAGGTAAATATTCTGTCTGCAGAAGTCTTAAATCCATCTTTGGACACATTTTTAAACATATAAACATACCTACATGTCTTGAAAGAGAAGTAATTGGATATAATTCACTACTAGTGCTCTTCAAAAGGTCAGAATGGAGACCTTATGACCTTTGGCCTTAATCCAATACTAATATTAAACATAATGCAATCACAAACTCCACCTGTGCAGCCACAAGTATTCAAGGTGCTAAAGGACTGTCTAAAGTAAACAGGAACTCTGACCTCTTATTTTTTTTAAGCTCACTTATCTCTATTAAAACGTTCAGTTTTAAAGTATGCATAAAGCATTTGGGATTATATCTTTATGGTAGGATGCTATTTCTGATTCCAGTGACAAGTTTGCATAGGTGCCTCGGCATAAGTACAGATTTTCTCCGTGCAGGAAATGCTAGATGTCCAACAAAACCCTAGCATATCAATTTTAATTGTTGAAAGGTGTATTTTTCAAAAGGGGAACCCATTTATCGGTGGTAAAAATGTCAACTACAAATTAAGATGCTGCAAGAGTGAGATCCATCATCTTGGTAAACAAAATGTTGCGCATGACAGAGATTAACTCCTGAGTGCATTGAACAAGATTCGCAGCGTCAGATGAGAGAGGTATCCCTTATCAGAAGGTAATATCTAAACACTTTTTTATTAAAAAATACAGCCAAATCAGCAGATCCTGAAAGGTAAGCCAAAATCTACATTCTCAACTGGGCTATGTATTAGGAAAGCAAATATCCTGGTCTGAGTTTGTGTTCTTCATTTTCAAGCCTGGAAGGTTATTCAAATTCTATTTATCCTAAGAATTTTCATACAGAGAAGTAAAATATAAATGTTTAATTTCTTGTCTTGGCATTTCATAATTGTACAAGAAGCTGTTAGTTCAGAAAAACTGCAAACATGGAGCAAGAGAGCAGCTGGGAGCCGAAAGCTGCTGTGCAGAAACTGAAGTTGGAGTAACAAAATCCAGCTACAAATCCAATTGCACAGTGAGTTTTCAAATTACTTGGAGAGCGATACAGTCACCTCTTCCGTATTCCCTTCCCAGCCTCCCATGTCACATTTGTCTGTGTTTAACAGAGAACACGCACGGGTGATTCCCTCTGGACCATTCTGCTCGTGTGCTGGACACCGCGAGCTGTGCACCCGGGAGCAGCCCTGCAGCCGAGACAGGCTTCTGCTTCCTCCCAGTTCTGGGAAAAGCCTGGTTAATTATTATTAATTGATAATTACATACATTAAATATTATTTAATAATTAATTTAACCTTATTAATCTATGGTGAGGAGATTAGGGTACATGATCCATCTGCTTCTTTTGATTTATGCCTACATGCCAGTTTACTTGTGACTTACACTGATGCTAAAACTAACCATAAGCCCTGCTCTTTGAAACTGGCTCGCTTTGCTTGATAGCCAGAAAAGCTACCTGGAAGTACTGTCCTGGGGACTGGGATCAAATAAAGGAATGGCAGAGGGCTGGACCGCGCTGTCCCCTTATACGTCCATCTTAGTCTCTGTACTGGCGAGGAAAGTCACCGTCTTTGAGATTATTTATAGCATTTGGACTCTGCTACGAGTTAAGGAGGCAGCCAAGCACCCGTTTAAATAAAAGGAGATTCATGTTTACCGCTATATTCCCATCCTGATTTCCAGCTGCAGCGGAGGATGTATACAGCTCTGGCTTCATAATGCTCAGTAGGTTTTGGAAATCGCTCTGGTACCATTGAATTAAACTCACACATTCTCGCAGGGACACTTAGGAACCTCTATAAAATATGTTTTGAATGGAAGGGAGATACCCCAATGCCTTGTAGAGCTGCGGTCTGGGCACCCTCCGTATTTGCAGACTCCCAGCTACAGTTTTAACCATCTGTTAAAATTTCCTGCTTTGTGACCGACACTCACACCTCAGACTGAAAATACTATTTCAGGCTTTACTTACCCATGAAGCGCCCTGGGGAGGAAGGGAGTTTCACATGACCTCGACTCAACGTGGCGCGTGCTTCGTGCGCTCGCCCAGCCCGCGAAGCGCCCGTGGAGTCAACATGCATCTCAGGGCAAAAGAAGTTTGTGAGGAATAAACAAGTGAAGATCTAGGGCACTTTGTCTCGCACAGGATAAATTTCATAAAGCTTAACAGAATTACAGCTCTGCAGAGGCCGAGGGAATATATTCAAATGTACTGCAGGTTATGTTATAAACGCCGGATTTAAAATATGATGAAACTGCTCCTACTTAGTGAATAACAGCTGCTCTAAATTAATCTATATTGATTAAATTTCATCTTGCCTCACAAAAAAATAGCTTTTAATTTAGAACATCACCATAACATCTCAATTGAAAAAATTGCAAGATGAAAGCAACCACATGATGTCAGCAAATATTATCACCTTCCTAAATCACACTGAAATGCGTGTTCTAGAAACCAAAAGGAGATCTTTCCATCACTTCCCCTGGTGGCTTTTGATACTCTCTGATCTATGTTTCCAAAGCAAAGTCTATTTTCAGTTTTGTCATCCTAATGACACACAATCCACCTACCCCACTTTTTACTGCTTTTTACCACTTCACTACTTCTCTTTGCCTTTTTTAAGGTTCAAATCAATGCAGAAGGTGATTTGTCCCAAATATAAGCAATGCCAGGTGTTATTCAGGGTGCAGTTGGGGAGTATACCACAGGTCAACTGTGGGTGTTGCTGACCAGAAACTCTGGCAATAAATGCAACAGGATGCACAATCCAAGCCAGGAGTTAGAGCAAATACAGCCTGCAGGGCCACATCCCTCTCAGGATCCAGGCTTTGGTAATACTTTTCCCTGTAGCTTCCCTCTTCCCAGCTAGAGATTCTGCCCTGGGCTTAGCCATGACTCCATCTCATGCAGTCTTGACTCCACTCAAAACTGTTGGACAAAGCACTTCAATAAACTACATTAAAGTAGATTCTTTTTAAGTTCTTTTTTTTTTTATCAAGAACTCTCAAAAAGTGCACCAGAAGCAGTGCATTTGATGAAAAGCTCATGGCTTCTTGCTTATATATTCAAATATTTATAGCCCCAATAGCATCAATAAAATACTTTGTGCATATTATACTTATTTAAAGTTTATTATTTCTGATTTAAATAGGTTTACTCATCTGAATAAAATAAACAAGCTTTGGCTACCTGTTTCTTAGGCCCTCAGTCTAGTTTTGCAGCAAGATGAGTCTCCACTGTAAAAAGGTGAGATTTTTTTTTTGATGGAGTGTATTATCCTATTTTTATGGTCTCATTCATATGCTTTTGTTCACACATAATATACCACTTCAAGATTAAAAATGTTGATTATGTTGTTTTTGCATTGAAATGTTCCTAATATTTTATTTTGCAGGCAGTATCTTGAGTGCATTGATGTATATATTCTAAGGGTTCTTTCTATTATACGTAAAATGAAGTAAATAAATGTTAGAATCATAGAAATTTCTTTTTATTGGTTTTTTGGTTGCTATTTTGTTGGGTATAATTCCGTATATCTGACATCATACTACACTCTATGGCTCTTTGAAGCTTTATTAATTGTCAAGTTTTTTTTTCTCCTCTTTTTCTATACTTTTTAAGAGTTCTTTTTCCTAAAGCAATAATTCCACTTGCTGAATTTAATATTGTTTTTCAGAAACATAAAATCATGTCCCAGTTACCCTTTTTCAACAATATACAGTATTATTTTCCTATCATCTGCAATAAAACAGTGAGAGATAACACATAAATAACTGGATTAACACTAAACATATTCATTAAGTGCCTCATTTTGAAAATGTGCTACAGCTGGCCACTTATATTTGGCTGGAAGTCAAATAATACAGGACAAGCAGAAAATAAATAGCTGTCTCCTGATAAGCTACTCAGAAAAAAATATAATTCCAGGCTAATTTATGGACTGCTTACATGAAGAAGACGAATAGGACCAAATCCTTGCTTGCTGAACCGAGTACCAAGAGAGAACATTCCACTCCTGGAGCGAAAGTTGGGTATGGAGTATAGGCTATGAAAAATGTTACGGTAAATTCTTTGACAGGTATATGCAGATGTAGATGTTCAAAATACATGACAGAAGCACTGCGACAGAAGGCAGGTCTGTATTACATAATGCCAGATATCACTTTTCTTCTAGCTGAAGTTTCAGCCTAAAGGCAAGTGCTAGCCCAGACTTATAGACTCTTAGAATTATGGAATCGTTAAGGTTGGCAGGGACCTCTAAAGGTCATCTAGTCCAACCCCCCTGCACACGCAGGGTCACCTAGAGCACGTGGCACAGGACTGCGTCCAAGCGGGTTTGGAAGATCTCCAGAGAAGGAGACTCCACAACCTCTCTGGGCAGCCTGTTCCAGGGCTCTGGCACCCTCACTGTTAAGAAATTTTTCCTTAAGTTCCTGTGGGACTTTTGGTGCTTCAGTTTGTGGCCATTACCTCTAGTTCTGTCGGTGGCCACCACTGAAAAGAGGCCAGCACCATCCTCCTCACTGCCTCCCTTGAGGTACTTCTAGACACTGCTCAGGTCCCCTCTCAGTCTTCTCTTCTCCAGCTGAACAGGTCCAGCTCCCTCAGCCTCTCCTCATAGGGCAGATGTTCCAGGCTCTTGATCATCCTTGTGGCCCTGCGCTGGACTCTCTCCAGCAGCTCCACATCCCTCGTACAGTTTTTTTCTGTATACTGCCTTTTTCTGTTTGAGTTCTGCCAGCAGCTCCTTGCTCATCCACGCAGGCTTCCTGCCCTCGCTGCCTGACTTCCTACTTATAGGGATGCACTGCTCCTGAGTGTGCACTGCAAGCAAGTGCTGCTTGAATACTGAACAGCTCTCTTGGGCCCCCCTTCCTTCTAGAGCCCTAGCCCATAGGATTCTTCCAAGTAGGTCTCTGAAGAGGTCAAAGTTGGCCCTCGTGAAGTCCATAGTTACAAGATTACTTATGGCCTTGCTTCACAGAATCACAGAATTTCAGAAAGGTTGCGGTTGGAAGGGACCTCTAGAGGCCATCTAGTCCAACCCCCTGCTCCAGCAGGGAAACCTAGAGCACAGGGCACAGGGTTATATCCAGGTGGGATCTCCAGAGAAGGACACTCCACCATCTCTCTGGGTGATCTGTTCCAGGGCTCTGCGACCCTCACAGTAAAGAAGTTCTTCCCCGCATGGAGATGGAACTTCCTGTGTTTCAACTTGTACCCATTACTCCTTGTCCTATCACTGGCCATCACTGAGAAGAGCCCCCTCCTCGTTGGATCCTAAACTCAACCAACTGCAGTTGAGACCACCTGCCGCCAACTTAACATCTCCAGCAAGTCCCTCTCTATTTGTTAGCATGAGGTCGACTAGCCCACCTATCCTCGTTGGCTTCTCCACAATCTGTGTCAAAAAGTTATCAATGTACTGCAGAAACCTACAGAACTGTTTGTGCCTGGCTGTATTGTCTATGGCTCATCATAGTTTTGTTTTTTTTTTTCACCAGTGCATCCAGTGTCAGAGCACCTGCAAATCTGTTAGTATCTTGTTTCAGATACATTTCCTTTATTTGTGCACTAATCAGTTTGTCTCAATTTAACTTTTTCAACCTCTCTGTTTAAATCGTATCCATCAAACATTCAAGTACATTTAGAGACCAATACCTGACAGTGTAAGACTATTTATTTCTATGAAAAATTCCTGTATGCAAGGAAATGCATAGAGTAGCTGATGATTCAAAAGTCTTCTGTTGAAAATCGCTATTTCCAGTGCTGGCTTCCAGGCTCATCAACTTTATTAGCAATAAGGGGCTCTGTTCCTGGGGGGGCCCTGTGTGGAAGAGACCCCTAAGATCTGCTGCTAGTAACCAGCGCTGGGTCCCGCAGGCTCGGCCTCCTCTGGATTGTTATTGCCCAGGCGCCCAAGCAGGTGGCCGTGCGCGATGGTGGCGCCAGCCCGAGATGGAGGAGCTCAGCACGGGCGGGCGGGCTGGAGGGACAGGGCCCTCCTGGTGTCGGCGCGAGCTCTTGCTTGCAGGGGCCGCTGGCTCTGGACGCAGGCAGATGTTATGGCCTATTTGGCGGCAGGCGCCTGGGGGGTTCCCCGGTCACGGGTCTGAAATGGGAACAGAGGTTGTGGGGGCAGCCCCAAAGGAGCGGCAGAAGCTGCCGTGAGCTCCTCAAGAGGCGCCCGGAGTCGCCCCGTCCTGAGGGGGCAGCACAACCAGGCGAACGGGCAGCTGCCTTTGTGGGGGTGATCACCTGCCCAGAGAGCAGCATCCGCGGAGCCCGGGGAAGGCGGCAGGGATGACAGGAAGAGGCCGCCGAAGGAGTCGGCCTCCTGCTCCTCCCAGGTGCTGCCGAGCTCTAGGATGTCCGGGCTCGGCAGGGCGCAGCCGGAGCATGTGCACTGCCGGCCCGGGTGCTGGGAATAAAGCACCAGCGGGTGAGCTGGGTGCTGGGGGGAGTGTGAGGAGAGGAAGGTTTGAAGGGACACGTTTGGGTGGAGATTTGTGTCCCAGGGACAGAAGCAAACTCACCTCTCGGCTGTGGCCAAGGAGCTGCTGCAGCAGGGCCTCAACCTGCTCTTCAGGAGACCTAGGGATCGCACAGAGAGATTTTCCTTGTCCTTTTGAAAGGCAGGATAGTAGTTGTTGACTTTAAGGGGACTGAAGCTAAGGTCTCTGTGCTTCCAGCTTGGGCTTTGCCTGGCCCTGAGAGTCGCCTGGCAGGAAAGGGCCCTGAGAAGGGTGGTAGTTAGTTGGGTTTAACCCGGTTATGAGTAATGCTGGGAGTCCTCTAGCTGCTGCATTTGCAGCCTGCTGAGTGCTGCTGTCGGCTCCCCTGCACGCGGTGGCTCTCGCTTCCCGCCCCTCTTTCTGCCGGGGCAGCTGTGGAGCAGCAGGGTGGCAGCACTGGGGGCAGCACTAGAAGGGAGTCGCTCTGGGGGGACTCCGACCAACCCTGTGAGAGGCCAAACTAGGGATGGCTGCACTGGCAGCAGCTTTCCACCTTATCACCTTATAAGGAAGGTGAAGTTTAAACGTTACTTTTGTTTCCTGCAGTTGGTCTTGCAACAAACCCAGAAGGACAACCCAATGAAGGCGACGGGTGTGCCGATGGCCACAATGTTCAACACCGTGAACCATGTGGTATGAGTCCGGATGCCAGAGACGTCATCCTCAAAGCCACGGGGAAAGATGACTGCAAAATAAAGGGCAGACATCAGAGTTGATATCAAACGTGCTGCTGGGGGAGGACAAAGGGAGGAGGAGGAGGAGGAGGAGGAGGAGAGCTGAAGTGTGAGGAACCCAAGCAGCAGCACCCCCGTTACAGCTGTGGTGCCGGGGCATCCCACCCCGTGCGGGATGCCGTGTGCTGGAGCGGTTTGGTGCTGTGCCCTGAGGAAACGCCCCGTTGTTCTCTCGCACCCCGTTCCTTTCAGTGGAGCTGCTCCTTTTCTCATGCCCCCTCCCTCAGCACTGGGGAGAAGGGGAGCAGGAGCCCGTCAGGAGCAGGACCCAGCAGTGCTGGGACGAGGCTGGGCAGATGCTCTTGTGTGCCCAGTGTGGGCAGCCTCAGAGGGACCCTCGACAATCCATCCCTAGCAAATGCCAGCGGGCAGAGGAGGTTTCCGTTGCAGTACGCACCTTCACGAGATGGTGAAGCCTCTCTCTCATTAGGAATTGGGATCCCCTGTGCAAAAGCACATAGGAAAGCGCACACTAACGCAGAGAAGACAGCCATGGCTGCGCCTTCTCTGCAAGGCGTGTGCGCCAATGAGCCCTGGCAACGGGGCCCTTGGTTGTCCCCGCAGCACTGTGACATCACTGGTGATGCAGGGACCTTCCGAAGGTGTCCCGAGCACCTCACAAAGGGCCGCTGAGCTGTGCGTGGCCTCCTGGCTCCCCTCCCTGGACCAGGGGGCTCCCGGTGCCACCTGCTGTTTGTCCCCTCTGTGCTCCTCCTGGTGCCCTTGGAGGGGAAGGTCCTTCGCGGGCCGGGCTGTGCAGAGGAGCCTCTGTAGGGCACGGCAGGCCTGGAGGAGGCCAGAGCCAGGCCACAAGATGAGCTGGCTCCCTCCGTTTCCTCGCAGTAAAACAATAAACATAGTAGAAGAGTAGCCCCGTAAGGGTTTAAATGGGTACCTTGAATAAATGGGTAAATGGAAAAGGCTTTCCCTGAATGAACGTAGGCTGCTGTGACCTTCCCTTTGCTTCTTCATCCACTGAGGCAGCAAAAGCCCTGACTAAAATTCATTTTTAGGGTGCCATGCTCTCTGTTATGGCTATGATAATATAAACCTCAAACAATATTGGAAAATGGCGTATGGTTGCGGCCCCATGACGCTGCTACACAAGCCAAACAAGTTGTTGCCAATGCTGATTGATAGGGAGCAGATGATCTAGGAAAGCACTAGTGAATCTCTGTAAGCACTGAAGCAGTAGAAAACAGAACCATTAATGTCTTCATACTGTCATGAGGTACATAGTATTGTCAAATTGCTTTGCAGAATTGTTTTGCAGTTATTTGCTAGCTTCTCACAGAAGAGTGTGTGCCTCAAAGTGGCTGCCTTTACATTAGCCATTTTCAACAAATGACTCCTGCCATACACCGGAGAGCTAATCTCACCAAAGCTCCACACAGCTCTGGACAGGAGCATCCGCTCACCTTCCCCAGTGGCTTTTTTCTTTTTTAAACCCTCAACGAACAGAAGAAGTAAATACAGAATAAAATATATGTCAAATACTAAGGAAGCCATCATGATCATCTACAGAACTTTCAGAATCTCACCTGGAATTTCATGTCCTGATGACCCCTCATTAGAATTTGGTGTCACTGCAGTTACTGTGACAAAGCTTTAAAGAAATATGGATGGCAACAAGGCCCAAGGTTCTCATACTGTTCAACCGAACCACTAAGTCGCATGGATGTGGATGCAACCTGCAAACCTGGCTAGCACAGGGTCTATTAGGGAAACATTAAAGCCTCGCAAAGCCTGAAATTACAAAGCCATTAGCTATGCGCATGGTGCTAGTGTGAAATGCAATATTTGGATATGTAGCAGCAGCAGAAGACAGACCCTGCTGGACTGTTGAACAGCTTGGCTCTTTTGAATGAGTTTTGACAATATGTGGTCCAGTGTCATCTATTCCCCTGCTCTCCAGCTAGTCTTCTGATCTTCCTTAATAAAAGCGTGTTCTAATAAACTGTTCCAGGTAGCTCCAACTCTGCCTTCTTTGCATTGTATTCTGACTTTCTAGAAGGGATATAAGTGGAATTTTGAATAACAAAGCCTCATTCTCTTAAAGGATTGAAGCAGGACATATCTCTTTCTAATACATAAGAAGTATGAAGATATTTTTAAGGCAGTGTATTTTCCAATTCCATATCATAGAATCCTTAAGGTTGGAAGAGACCTCTAGAGATCATCTAGTCCAATCCCCCTGCACACACAGAGTCACCTAGAGCACGTGGCACAGGACTGCGTCCAAGCGGGTTTGGAAGATCTCCAGAGAAGGAGACTCCACAACCTCTCTGGGCAGCCTGTTCCAGGGCTCTGGCACCCTCACTGTTAAGAAATTTTTCCTTAAGTTCCTGTGGGACTTTTGGTGCTTCAGTTTGTGGCCATTACCTCTAGTTCTGTCGGTGGCCACCAGTGAAAAGAGGCCAGCACCATCCTCCTCACTCCCTCCCTTGAGGTACTTCTAGACACTGCTCAGGTCCCCTCTCAGCCTTCTCTTCTCCAGCTGAACAGGTCCAGCTCCTTCAGCTTCTCCTCATAGGGCAGATGTTCCAGGCTCCTGGACTCTCTCCAGCAGCTCCACATCCCTCTTGTACTGTGAAGCCCAGAACTGGACACAATTCTCCAGATGTGGCCTCACCAGGGCTGAGTAGAGGGGCAGGATCACCTCCCTCAACCTGCTGGAGACGCTCTTCTTAATGCACCCCAGGATCCCGTTGGCCTTCTTGGCCACGAGGGCACACTGCTGCCTCATGGTCAACTTGTCATCCACCATAACGCCCAGGTCCTTCTCTGCAGAGCTCCAGAAGGTCAGTCCCCAGCCTGTACTCGTGTCTGGGGTTATCCTTCCTCACTCTTTTAGTCCTCCGTTATCACTTCAGCTGCCAGAGCAGCAGTAAAAATAGCTGGACACTCTATATGGTGCTATTTTTTAACTTTTTTACCTAAGACTTCACAACTTTGTATATTACTTTTGTTTTAAAATTAAGACTTTTACCTAATGATCCACCAGTTTGTGATACTGCAGTAGAATGTTTGAAAATGAGAATAAATTGGAATTTTAAATGGAGACTATCTAAGGATATTTTGTCAGTGGTAATATTTAGTTTGCTCATCTCTGACTTTCTTTGCAGATAGAGTATAGTCAGTACTAGCAGTACAGTTCCTTTATCACTTATTTCTGCCACTTCCTTTTCTAAATATAGTCTCTGTTTCTTTCTAATCATTCACTAAAATAAGGTTCTATGCAGTTCCTCTCTATAATTTTTGTTTTGTTCTGTTTGTTTAGAGTGTTCCTTCTTGTCCTAGTTAATAGTCAATTTAAATTAGTAATTAAGAAAGAAGAAAGTAGTATGGATAGGACTGATAAGACTAGAGCTCTAACTCTGAACCAGAAGTATTTAGATCCAGGATCAGCCTTCCAGTTGGGCATTTATACCTTAAAATGCTTTCACAGAGTTTATGTTTCTTAATTTATTTACTGCTTTTATGTGTTAAATAATCAGCAAGTAGGGACCTCATTTTTATTCATCATTCTCTAATTTCAATGTGATTTACTCTACTGGCATCAATGGTGTTGCTTCTTCCATATCAATATTAGGCACTATATTATTAATTTATACATAAACCTTGGCAGGATTATTTAATGCATTCAACAGTTACTTCAGATTTGCTCTTTTCATTTGCATGGGAGAAGAATCATTCCCAAACTGCTTTCAACATTTCCATTTGCTTTTACTGCTTTAAAGTGAAAAGATTTTGTGGTGCTTGCAAGTTTTTTATTTCATCAACATGATTGGTTTTATTAAAAAATGGAACTAAACAAAACCGTATTCCTTGATGAGATAAGTTCACATCAACATAAACAATTTGCTTCATTAGGAATATCTGCTATTAGATCACTGGAGATAGCAAAGAATCCAAATCAACTTCTTAAGTGCCGCCATATCACATCTTCCTTCAAATGTTAGCGCTCTACTAAGTCAACAACCTGAAAGCACAAGGAAAGAGGTAAATTCAAAAAACATTACAGACAACGCTGTAGTGTATTGAACTACCAATTTGTGTCTCCAGGGCTATGGCAATTTGTTCGCTGATTTGATTTTCTTACTGTATCTTTTTAGTTATATAATCAGATACCCATGGGTTAGATCTGCTGGTGAGAGGAGATAGAGTGTTACCAATGCTTTTGTATAGATATGCTATCCTAAAAACACCAGCCTGGGAATAGATTTATAATCTGTAATGTTTGTACACACTTTCCTTTCTTTCATGTTCTTAATCGCAATTACCTTATATTTGGCAAATAGACTAATCAGTTTTACACCAGCTGACATCACTGACTTACTCAGAGTTAAGTGAGGAAATCAGGATCTTTATTATTTGACACCACTACTACTACTACTCATAATTTAGAAACTTTCAGGTATTGCTTTGAGCTAGACAGCTGTGGAACAAGCTCTCTGTTTTAGAGCATCTTTGCAGTTCTCTTCACTGTTCAACAATAATTAACATAATTAATGAGCTTTCAGTGTGTTCAAGAAAAGGTCCTCTCTGCGCTGTCCATTATCCAGTGTGACAACGCACTGCCTGGCATTGAAGCCAAGCAGGATGGGCTGTTCTTACCACACAACATTCCTCCAGCTCTGTGTGACCACCTGCAATCCGCTTTCTGGGCATGACCCCAGGTCTGTGCTCATCCCCCAAACTGTACCCAGAAATTGCTCTGGAAAGAACCAGGTGGTACAGGCCCGAGAGAGTGTGCTAATAGTTCAGTTGGAAATTTTCCTCACTTTCTTCCTCCTCACTCCAATGACTGTCCATATACACGTGGCTGCGCTGCCCACATCCTTTGGGCTGAATAACCTTGTATTAACTCACACTCTATCAAAAATACTCACAGATTTTAAGGGGGAGCCTCATGCATTAAGTCCCACAGAGGATACCTGCAAGTTCCTTGGTTTGCAGAAGTCCAGCCTCTTTTCCTATTAATCATGGGCTACGTAGACAGATTTCAAGGTCTACGTTGTGGCCTCTTTGGCTGTGGAGAGGGGCAAGGGTGGACAAGGAGGTCACTCAGCTCTCCTTCTCAGTTCTGCATTTATACCTGCCAAATCTCATTCTAGGATTAAGCCTTCAACTCTGCATTTTGTTTGGACTCTTTTTTGACACTGTCTTTTCTTATCTGCAAGATCTTTTTTTTTTTTTTTTTTTTTTGAGAGAGAGAGAGGTGCTTCCTGTCATGCAGGTTGTTTTTTCTCACCTTAGGAGGAAAGCTGAATGGCCAGAGATGATCCAAAAGCTGTTAATTCTTAAAGGCCCATCACCCTTTGGCAATCACATCATTTATTTTTCCTTATTTCTCTCTGCTCTCTTTTTTGTGCTACTCTCTCTCTTGCCTTTGTATCTCCCTTTCTGTTCTTTGAGATTTTTTTTAAACTATTCATACAAAAATTCTATGGCTTATATAAAACAAAAGCTACATTTTATGCAGAATAAAATAACAGAAATTACATTATGCAACAGGACCCTTTGCTTACCTACAAGAAATTGAATTCTGTAGCTGTGCTATCATTAGAAATTATGCTGATCTCTCTGGTTTGAACTACACTAAGGAACTTAGCAGTTTAAAGCTTTATGCAGCGTTAAACTTGATTCCTCAGCCTTCCTTCCTAAGACAATACTGCATACCTGACCAGACCCAGCTTGGCCACTTTTCCCATGTGCAGGGAAGTCTGTCGTTGCTGGGTCATGTCTCTGGTTAGCAGCAGGTCTTCTGCTAGGCTAAGCCAGTAGGAAATAGCTAGGCTAAGCCAGTAGGAAATAGCTGGGCTTTTCCTCTCTTCCTTGCCCTTTCCCTGACATTGATGGCATTAACTTGGGATCACCTCCCTCCTTCCATTTTTTTTTTCTCCTAGAGAACAGCCCTGAACTTGCAATTCAGAGGAATGGGGGAAGCCTCCTTCCCAAACATCCTGCTTCCTGCCTTGCACATTAAAGATTAGGGAATCAAGAGCTTGTATTTTTCTACAGTTCTACCCCACAAAGAGTAGAAGTGATGGAGGCAATAGGCAGACTATAGCTTGTGGTTCTTCGGTATCAGATTTATCAGTATTTCGCAGAGCTTTGGCCAAGAGAGGTACCTCCACTGGAAGACAAGCAGTAGCTCATCCTTAGATTAAGTAGTTAAAACACATTTGATCTTTTTAGAAAGATCATTTTCAGTCTACATTTAGCTTCATATGTGTTGACATATTTGGTGCGTCAACACAAACCCATGCACGTCTGGGTCTTGCCACAGATGGATGCCCAGACTCCCCAGCTCCCCAAGTTTTGCATCCCAGGGCTCTGCTACGACCCAGCTGCACGCCCAGCTGTAGGATTTGGTTTTGCTCCTGGCTGAGACTGCCTCCCCTTGCCTCATTCTTGTACTGAGCAAATATTACCTACTGCTGGTGGTAAATAAGTTTGAGATGTAAAAAAAAAAGTATTTTCCTTGACTAGCTTTTAAGTTACTAAGTTACAAGTTTGAGAATTCGTATTTCCTAATAACTGTAGTATTAACTTCATCCTACATTTTCATAATAATATGTTCATGTCATATCAGCTATCTGATAGACAATGTACATATGAATCTATCATAACTGGAAAATATCTCATTTGTTCATATGCCAAGTGAACAAGAAGAGTTATAAACCCACTATCTAATTGTTCTTGCTTAATCTATTAAAACTATTATATCTAGGTAATTCTTTTTTTTTTCCCCCTGAACAATAAAGTACATTGAAATATTGATACCTAGGTTACTTATCACTGTATCGGTTTTCAGTAAAACACTTAGCATTTCTTCTGCTATTAAAGAGTAAATTCTGAAACAAGAGGGACTATTAATTATGCATTCATTTTATATCAGAATATGCATTTAGCACTAATTTTTTTTTGTGGAAAAGCAAAAACTGACAGACAAATAACTCATAAATGACACTAATGAGCACTGGGAGATGGAGTGGAAAGGCTTTAAACGTGTCCCATTATTTAGCAGGATAATTAAGAGCACAGCTCTACCATGGCATTTTATTACAGAAATAGATAAGACATCATCTTATTGCAAGCAGGTGTTGTAATGAAGCAAATCGAGATCATTTTTATGAGGTTCTTCTGGCCCAGAGAAGATTGCAAATTTATTTTATGTTACCTTAATTTAAAAAGCAAGCATATAGATCTTGGCAACAAAGAGGTCAGCAAAATATGATATGTAGATTCACTTCCAACACTGTTGATTCACATTATTCCCAGGAAACAAGAAAAGGAGGGCATGTTTCATGCTCCCTCTCCCACCTTATCAATACTGTTTGGCTTCTCACAAGCAGTATTTAAGATTTTTTTTTTGTCAAAACAAACTTACAATACAGAAATGGCACCACAGTTTAATACAAATGAAATTTCATGCCAAATTATTTACAGTAAAAATACAGTTTCTGCTATTTTGATTCATTAATAATCTTTCACCTTCCATAAATATTACTACTAAACTTTTGTGGTATAGCTGTGGTTTTATGCATGTCATTAGCATTTAATATTAAGTACTGGAAAATACAGATAACCCCCCCCCCCACTGTAATTTGCAGAAGATCCAGCATTAAACTGAATAATACAATATTTCCAATGGTATAACTGAAAGAAGGACTGGGCTAATGTTTGCTAATTATAGACTTCAAGAAGATACACTGTACTCACAGGAAAGACAGCTATAATATTTGATCATGTAGGACTCAAGTTGTGATTCTTCATAACACTATGGAAGAGAAACTGAGAGGCTGCATTTTTGTATGGCAAGTCTTTCCCTACTAGTTTAGTTCCTTTTCCCTTAAAAATTGACAAATTTTAAAGTGCGGAAAAAAAAAAAAAAAAGATGCTTAAGGGTAAAACATCTGAATAAAGATATGAAAAATCCTAACTTTTATCTTCCAAATACAATACCTAGGAGAAAGTTACCCATGAAAATGTATATAAATATATATATATATATATGTTGGCAACATTCCATCTGTATGATGTATAGGTTTACTAATTAGTGCTTTTATAGGATAACCCTAGGAAGGCAGCATGGTTATAAGGCTGCCCACTGTCTCTGCTGGGTTGAGACTCCCATAGAGCTGTTAAAAAGCACAGTGAGCAAGGCTGATGCCTATATCAGGAAAACTGCTCTGTGCCAGGAAACCTGGCTAACTTAGAGGGTAGTCCTTAGAAAGGTAAATCTTTTGCATGTCTGTAAACTCTAGAGCTATATATTGCAGAAGTCTTACAGCTCAAGGCCTTTCCATAGGATGGCTTTGACTACATTACTAACATGTTTTATTGGAGGGAAAACAAATGACGAGTTCCAAAATAAATCTCATCAAAAGAGGAAGTGTTATGCATCTAAAAAGATATAAATGAAAAGGCACAGGAGCCATATTCACTAAGAAGTCGATTGCAGAGACTCACCAGAGCGCTTGGCTGCTGGTGGCCCTTGGCCCCACATCTGGGGTGTCCCTTCCCTTTGCAGCATGGGCAGGTCTCGGCGCAAGGACTCCGGGCCATTCATTGCTCCCAACACTGGGCTTTCTCTGGAATCACGGTATTGATGGGAAGCTGCATTTCAGTTCTGACCTAAAAGAAGAGCCCTGGAACTTTCTGGGCAAATTGCATTTTTTTTCTTGGCATGGACTATTTAGCTCTGAAATTTGGGTTTGCTAGGACCACCCCAGGCGTCTCTCCTCAGTTATCACCCATGTGTAGTTGCACCTGCAGGCACAACTTGAAAGCACTTTCTTAAAAGACGCAAACATTAAAAGAGCGTTGTACAAATACTTTGAGGAAGACAGAAGCTTTTGAAAGCAATAGAGTTATTTTATTCTAATTGTGAATAAATATTTATGCAGTTGTATTACAGAGCTGCCCATTTGTGTCCTTAAAATAAGCTTAATTTCAGGCATAAAACATGAAAAAAAAATTCAGAAAAACAGTCCAAACAATTTAAGTCTTTGCAAATATGAAAACAAGAATATGTGAATCACACTGTTTCCACTGCAATCAGAGGATAAGTCTGCAGATACTGGTCCACTCTACAGTGATGCAACTTTTCACCCAAGTCTGGAAAACTCTCCACATTTTTAAAGAAGAATTCATATTTTCACACTCACGTTGGCAGATGGCCATTATGGCAGACAACACCTGCCTTAAAGGTGCTAGACCTCATCTTTCCTCGGCAGCTGCTGAAAACCCTGTGCATACACTGAAAGTTTGAGGTCATTTTTGGCTGACTCACAAGTAGGCATGTGTTGTTGGGCAGCCACAAATCAATGCTCTTAAGACCAATGTTTTTGGCTAGAATTAGACAGAAATGCAAATTGCACCATCTAATTGAAGTTCTGTGCACCATTTACTCAGTACCTTGATGGCTTCAACAGTTCTACAATTTATTTTGGGGAAGAAGAAGCTGTATTCATTATCATTTTATAGCTTTCACTTTCATCACTTTATTCTCTAATGTAAATAACTATTGATGCCCACAGTGAGAAATACAGTATATAGGAGCAATATCAGCTAATAGCTATAAAAATGTCTGGATATCATCAAACCCCAGAAAACTTACTGAACCTGAGAAGCACAAATTCATAGGCTCATGACAGTTTTTCTTTTTCCATTTTCCTTTATTCATTGGAGTTCGAGATTCGTCACACTAAAAATCTAAGGAAGTTAGGTGGTGACATGAAAAAAGGAGTGAGATACAGAACGAAAGAAGTGTGAAAATTGGAATTTAAAGCATAGCTAATGTCATTTGGCTGATTTTGCTGCAAACCTACTGGGGAAGAAAAAAGAGTAAAGTTCTGAAGTATGTAAGAAACAGCTTCTTGAGATGGTCTTTATTCTCTACCACTCTGCATGGTGAATGCTAGAAGTTTGAAGAAGCTTGAAATTAATTGTCTCTGTTTGGAGATTAAGGAAAAAGTGATGAAGTATGATAACCTGAAGCTTCTTTGACTTACTATGATAATTAGGGGAATCTGTAACTCTACTACAAAGGAGAGAGAGTAGGGGGAAAAACTCCAGTGGGTTTTCCAATATAGGACATGTGCGCTTTCATCTCACACTTTAAATAAACATTATCACCTACTATTTGCTCATTTCTTTCTCTTCTGATCCTCATTAATTTTTGTCTCTAATGGTCAGTGTTGCTTAGTTTTCACTAAACTTTAAAAGGAAAACTTTTCAGTCACTTGAATATTCCAGCCCTAAGATGTGCAAAGCCCTGAATTGGAATGAAAACTCAAAAATTTCACTGGTAAGTAAGAACAAATGTCTCAAAAATATGGAAATTGTTTTATTTTCACTTTATGACTTGTTACAGATTTAACTTCTAGAAGTAATTTCATCATAACAACAGGTATTGATACAAGAAACACTGGAAATAGTGTAACATAAGATTTTTAAGCTTCATTTTTTTCCACAAACCTTTCCTTTCTTTCTCCAAGCTGCTGTGACAAACTGTATCATCTTGATAAATTGATCTTTTTAAACAACAACCTTATTTTTCAATCAATTGTTCCCTGTAAACTCTAGTTTTCAGCCAGTTAGCTCCTGTGAGCGCTAGGGACAACCCAGACCCAACAGTTCTAATTCTGAATTGTTAGTCATTAAATAAAAAGAAATAGCTTCTATTTAAAGAACACGCACAAAAAGTATTAGTATTTTTTATATTCGCATTCCTTCTGCTTAACAAACATGTGCTGAGAGACTATTGGTTTCAACACCACTCTCGGGGTGAACGGTAGAGAAGCTTTAGCTGTTAAGATATTCTAAAGATAGGATGCTGTGCCTCTTAAAAGCCTGAAACACTATAGTAACGGAGGAGAAATTCCACTATTTATTTGCAGCTAATGTTTTGCTTCACACTTCATCGCACATTGTCTTTTCCCTGTACCCATTAAACCTGTTGCAAGCCATAGAGAAATACCGGTTTTCATCTGTAGGGAATAACATAGCCTAAAATTTTATATTTATCACGTTACTCCATATCCTGGCTGGTCAATCCTAAAGTAACAGCTAGCAATAATAACTTTATACTAATACACATCTAATGACAGAATTAGCCACGTATCCAAATTATCCAGCTTTAGTAGTGCAGTAGATTTGCTGGAATGCATAAACCATTTAAATCTTCAAAACATGAAACAGAACTGATGAGCAGTTTCTGCAATTGTTTTTAATGCACGCTCACTGCAGTATTACAAATGTATTGAATTTTCTAGCCTTTATATAGGGAACACAGAACACTAAGGTCTGAATTAGTAAAGTTTTTGCAAATGAGAATGATTTGCTACATAAGGTGCACATAATTTGGTTAATTACTGAACCTCATTTTCTTACTGATATTTTACCTTCTTGAAATTCTTCTACAGTAATGATACTAAAGTAGAAAATGAAGCCAGGGTGGGTATAATTCAGAATACTGAAACTTTAAAAAGATAGCATGAATATAAATATGCAAACACATTATATGCAAGGACAGAAACAATCATGATTCACTTATACCACAGTATATATTGCTTAACTGTTTTTAATAAAAAATACCCAGCACAGAGCCTCCAGGAAATCAAACAGCCAAAACTAACTCCCACCAGCTGCTCACAGTTACTTAATATTAAGGCCTCATCCATTAGCAGGTTTCTCTCAGCTGTGGCTCATTTCAAACCTCTCTTTCTCCACATCCTCCTTCCATATCAATGACATTATTCTAGCTGATTTATGCACTAAGGAGACACACTTCATCAGGTTAGATTAATTCACTAACTCTTGGGTATTATTAAAGGCAGATTCTGGCTCTGTGCATATGAGCTAGCCAGCTAAGGTTAGCATCTGACATGACAAAGATTAAACTTCTGTACTTTAGCACACATTTTATCTGATGGCCAGAAGTAGAGTGAGAGCATGCAGACTCAGTCATAAAAACGCACACCATAGAAACCCATAATCAAGTCAGAACCTTTTAAGTTTAATGAGAATTAAAAGTTCTAGCCTTTATGAGTAGGGAGGAAAGAAATAAAAAGAGGAAAAATAATTTCTAACACTGTCTCTGAAATCCGCAACTGCAGAGAAGTGATATAGCAGACTGCACACGCTATATCTAAGGCCTCAGCTTCTTACAGTTTTGCTCAGTCTCCAATTTCAGATTAGAATGAGACTGTTCTCACCGGGCATATCCTTGGGTATACATCTGTTAGCATGTAACACTCAAATAAATTAATTAAACCTCTCAAGGGACAGTAGGTTCATAAGGATGCTGCTGCGTTAACCAGCTGTAGCAAATCAATAACCTGCTATGATACTACAGTAGAATAAGCCTTTTGTTCACAACTATCAATAGCCCTTTTGCAGATTCTACTATTCTCCAATGACTTTTTTTTTAAGGAATCCTGATTTCAATACTGAGTCCTCAATAAGGTAATAAAAAAAAATCTAATAGAGACTTCTAAAGGCATTAATGTTACTGTAAAATACCATAATTCCTGCAAGATTTACTTGTAAATTACTTCTGTCATTAAGGTCTTTAAGATCCCTTTTGAGTTCCCTAATGAAAACAATACTATAAAAACAATTTACACTAATACTACTAATAACCAAGCTAGTAAGTCTGCAGATTGCTTTAGCACAATCTTAACACGCTTTGACCAATATCTAAAAGCATTTCAGAAATCTTCCCCAACTACTGTAGTGGGAACAATACTACTGACAGGATGTTTTATATCTCATGGTTAACAACAGAATCTTTTTATCCAATATTGTCTTCTCTGTCCACTCTCAATTGAGTTACATAGTAAATCATCAAATGTCGAACAAATATTTTTGTGGTTTCTTTATATGCTTCCTTCAGCTGTGAACACTGGCCTATAAAGGAAATTGTTCTTTCTAATAGCTTTAACTAACCAGTGATTATCCTGCCAAACTTGTGGTTATCCTGCCAAATCTGTTCCTGTTACTTGCTTATAGTGTCCTTACATATGTCTTTCCAGGCGTGTATTATGCAAACTTTTTAACTCAGCATTGGTTTTATACCACATGATGCACAAGTATTTTTACATAAAGTATAGAGTTGAACAAAGCAGAGTCCATTTTGCAGATGCCTCTGTAGCAGAGTTGGGCTAAATACAGAATCTCTCAAATCTTTTCTCCCTGACAGTGAAAAAATGAAATTTTGGGAAAAGCAAAAATTCCCATTCTTGAATTATGGATCCCTACCAGTTATTGCTCTTAAGGGAATGTACTATAA
Source organism: Tinamus guttatus (assembly GCF_059628265.1). Taxonomy (NCBI): domain Eukaryota; kingdom Metazoa; phylum Chordata; class Aves; order Tinamiformes; family Tinamidae; genus Tinamus; species Tinamus guttatus. Next base: position 11,741,786 of record NW_028288821.1, on the reverse strand, counting down.
CATCAAGCTATGTTCTGTATTACTACAGTTCCTACTTTTCTTTGTAGCATAGGTAGGAAAATGAGCATTACTAGCAGGTTAAAAGAGCTTTGTAGTGATAGAATCACCAAGAATGTGCTTTAACTCACCAAATTTCGTGCGTTGTCTTCCGCGTTTGTATTTTATTACAACACTAACAGAATTTGCTGACATTGTCCACTATTTTTAACAGCTCTGAACTACGTTCTTATCTTTAGATTTCAGTATTTTTTTTTATTTCAGGCTCATGTGTTCCCAAAATAAAATGCTAAAATTGAAATTGTCTAATTCCGCCTAAGGTTGTTAAATCCCCATGGAATTCCTCTGTCATTTCCCATGTTCCAGAGCAGTACAGCCCTATAGCACAATGACACACGCCACACCTCTGAGAGGTCACAGTCCCTGCTGTTACCTGCTGCTGTGTTTAACAGTCTCAAAGCACCCTCCTTCACACTTGTAGAGTTTTTATGCTCAAGACACTGCAGAATTTGCACTTTAACACAGAATCCCTTACTGAAAGACTCCCATTTTTTCTGAACGCGTCTTGTACAAAGGTAACAGCAAACATCTGTGGATCCATGTTGGCTTTATTGTGCTTCGAAGAATACACCATCTTCACAATAGTGTATTCTCAGAAGTACAAGTTCTCGTGCCAAGGCTGAAGATGAGTTACCTGCATATGTGTACACATGCAAAAACTTGTTTTGCTTTGTCTTTCTAGAGCTTAGCATTGAGAAAATGCATATTGATAGTAAAGCATGGCAACAGAGTAAATTTTCCTTCCATTAAAGATTTTCCAAGACAATAACAACTCCTCCATTTGTAGACTTGCAGTCTATATTTTGGCATAGAAAATGCATTTTCTTGCATTCTTTATATTTTTAGCATTATGCTTATACTTACTATAAATTACTTTTTTTTTTCTTGTTTTATTCAATTTCCACAGAACATGGATGTTATTTTTTCTGTACAAAATTCCCTTGGGAATAGTTGTAAGTTAACAGTCTCCTGACTGCACCAATTCTCCTGCCTTCTGTTTCATTCTGTACTAGTCTCACATACATATATTTTCACAATTACCTATTTCCCTTCCTTCTAATGAGCCTCATTTTAATTATTTCATAGGGAGTTCCTTTCTTTTACCATCTTCAGGAAATTTCTTACATATATACCTAAAGTTTTTATGATTGCCTTAAGTGCAAAGCAATTTCCATCTCATTTTCCAGTTTGTCCATGTTTCTTTACTATGTATTACTGCTTGAATCTTTTCCAGCATATTCAGCATTTCTCCATATTGCCAGGAATGGTAAGGGATTTGCTCACACTTGCTATTTTTGTCTGAATGATTTTAAAACACTCCATGCCTTCTACCTCTTCATTAGCAAGGAAAATTTCAGTATTATCACTTTCACTTAAGTATTAAAAACTGAGCATGAGCAAAGTAACAACCTTTGCAATACTTACTAGTCAGACCATAATGTTTTACTTTTCTCTCCCTTAATGCTTTTTTCTTGGCCATCACACAGCACCTCGGGGTATGTATTTCATTAGAAATTTTACTATATTTCACAGAAACTAGGGCTCAGAAAAAAAGCTAACAGGCATAGGATCATTATAGACAATAAGGAACAGAGAAAGAGCTACTATGTCTCACATAAATTTAGCCATAACTAAAAGCAACTGAAGCATGCTTATGAAGAACGTATGGCTAAAATTTTTAAACACTCTGCATTTTTCTGAAACCGAGTGTTTGAAAGACAGAATTTATGATGATCTCCTATTGGGGACAGTCTCCTGCAAAGCTGCCTGGTGGTTTGTGAAGTATATAAATAGGGTGACAAGTTACAGCTAAATTTAAAAGAGAAAGCTTAATGCTTTAAATCTTGTTACTTACGCGATTCTTATGTGATGCATCTACAGCTGAGATCAATGGAAATTGAAACCTCCCTCATTATAGAAGAGAAATTGCTGTTGGTATATCATTTTTCATTAAAATCTCTGTAGACTAGAGCGCGTGTCCTTCCCAACTGTTTTGCCAGAAAATTTATGACACTCCAGCTGAGCTAGAAACATTATTATTTTTGCATAGAAGGAGTTGTGTTGAGAATTGTGTGTAAAATGGTGAAATTAATATTCTCCTGTGATTATTTTTCCATAACTCTATTCAGTATTTAATAGTAAGTTACAACCATAAAATATGTAAGACAATTTGAGGATATTCCTAAAATTGCAGATTATCAACCTTGCATGAAGGCTATGTGCAGATTACGGAAATCTAATTATACAAGGAAATTAAGTGGATTCATACTGCATAGAGAGGACAAGCTACAAAAGCAGAATTTCTGCAGGATCTCAAGTCTGAAGTCCCGATCAGTTCTCCTGTTTCTAACAGAATGGTAGATATTGGAGCTAGGTCAGCATATACATTTTTTTGTTCATGCTGCAGAACCGGATGATAAGGGTGCCTAGAGTCCTGCATACACACATTTTTTTAAATAAAAAAGTTGGTAAGTATAAAGTGTTTACCAGTTTTCATTCCTTGATACCACAAGATTCTTTGGGGGATTTGCTAAATGAATTTTCTCACTTTCTCTGTTCCTAAAATAAACTGCACTTTACACCTTCTACACACTTTTCACTTTACTTAAATAGTTTCCACACACTGACTAAGCCTGCTTTCTTCTCTACTACTGCATAAGTCAAGCCCCTCTCTTATGGTATTCAGGCACTGTGATGACTGCTGCATCATCTGATAAAGCCCCATTGCAAGCACTTCTCCAAGTAAGATACCCCACTAGTCTCTGTACTTGATATTCCCCTCTTAACAGACTCATTTCCAATAGCTCTTGCCACTAGGACCCTGAATCTACCTAAATTCTATGGTTATATTATCATAGATGCGAAACAGCATTTTGTGGACTAAATTATTTTCCATCCAGAAAATAATGAAATTTAAAAATGAGTCGTTATTTTAAAAAAAATACTTATAATAACAATGTTGAATTATTTCATGAAAATGGAATGATGAAAGGGAAATAGAAAGTAAAAAAAAAATTCATGTGCACATGTGTGTGTGCACACACAAACACTTCCTATAGACAAGCTGTCAAAGCATTGACAACCCAATGCAATCCACATCCAAATAGTGTAATCTCTAGACTGCTGATCATCTGCATCTCAAATTCTTTCAGACTTCAGAAACCTCCTAACGGTTCCTCCTCCTTGGTTTTGATTATGTTTTTTGTTTGTTTTTTTTTTCACAAAATCTAAGTTATCTATGCAGATTTAAAGTCAATATACTAAATCTTAAAACTTAAATCTTAATATAAACAATTAAAAATATTTCAAAAATGAATAGAAATTATCTTACAACTATTACAAATTAATACAAATTAATTAATTAATACAAATGCGACATTATCTGAATGTGGGATTAGGGAATCAAATGTAGTAGACTGGAGAAGGCAATTCTGTTAAATGTATAGATGATTCCCACTTTACATTCTCCATGCTATTTAAAAATCCTACCAAAATCTTTAGTGTGTCTGGCAAATACAAGGCATCTGGGAGAAAACAAAGAAGAAACAGGAACTTGCACCCAGAAGTGAGAGATGGACTTCCTCTTTGCCATCCTTACATTTCAAATGCTTTTCTTTTAAAACCAATGTAGGCAGAAATTATTTCAAAAATTTTCACAATGCAAAATGAATTTCATATAATAAAAGAATAAATAAACAACATTTTTTCACATTCTCTCTGAAATATTATTTTAATCTTAGTCATTTTAAAATGAAAATTACAAAACCACTGCAGGTTAAAATATTAGCTTGAATTTCAAAGGGGAAGAGTCTACTCAAACTAACATAAGGTGTTGAAGACAAACTGAATTTTTCAGACTGCTTCTGAGTTCCAAAACTCACCTTAATAGATCTCGCTTTAAGAATTCAATTTCAATAAATCTATTTTTTTTTCTAATTAAAAGCAGTAGCTTAAATGGAAACTCATTTTAATTTCTAAAAATAACTGTTTCCATGAAATGACTATCAATCAATTAATCCCTTTGAGATAAGAGCCCTACTTTGTCCTGACAGAATTCCTGTTTTTTTGGTATATTTTGATGACCAAGCTTTTTTCTGAAGAAATGAATTTTCTTAAAAGATCTGTGGACCTATTGTGGAGAAACCTTTTAAAACCAGAATATTCAAAATATTTGCATGTTCAACATATACAGTGTTCAAATGGTGCTTGTTAACTGCACTCCATCTTATTTATATGCCAACTTGCACAAAGGCACAAAAATCTCTGCAAGAATTGCCTGTCCCCAATGTGTTAATGTTACATATGAAAAGAACCACACGCGTCTCCTTCCAGCTGCCTGCCATTTGCTTTTTATATGTTTTTAAAAAATCACCAATAGATTAATTTCTAGGAAAACTTAAAATGGAACCTTAACTAGACTTTAACTTAGCTAAAGGTTGACTATAACATTCACATGAAAACGGCACTCTGCACCTACAGTAATAGATTATTTAATTTGCCTTTATTGTTACACATTCCTGTTGAAGAAGGTTGACTTCATTTTAATTAGATAGCAATTATTAAGTTTCACAAAAGTACCCACAGGTCACAGCTGACCAGTTTGATGATGACAGCACTGCAAGCCTTAGCTGAGCAGTCCTCAGAGAGTAACCAAGCACAAAAATCTTTCAGGAAGTGCTGCATGTGTTAGAGAGGCACCTCATTGTCCAGAGAACTGAAATGGGCCTTTGCCAGAGTGTTAGTCATGCAGTTATTATCACAGGCCTGCTGTTTTGGAGAGCCACTGCTCTAGATGGAATATATCTTCCAGGTATTTTATATCTGAAAATTTCATGGAAACTCAAGAAAAACACCTTCATTTCAACATCTTTTGGAACAGGATATCACTTACCTGCCAGAAGCAAGGGCTATTCACATTGCCATCTTCATTTGACTGCTTTAGTAGATAAGACAGAATTTAATTCTGTTTTGGACAAAAGGTTTTGACTTCATACCTATAGGACTCCTACGGTAAAGTTCATGCACGTCCAAGAGCCCTGAGATGACAAAAAAAAATAGATAGCATTCCTTTACTTGCCTTCCCTCCATCATCCACACCTGCAGGATCTTGTCTAGATTTGGCAAAACAGGGCAAAAATCTAGCAAAGAAGGGCAAACTTTAGGAAGGTCACAAGTTCTATGCGGAGAATGGGTTTTAAAAGTACATTGCCATCAGCTAGGAGAGGGATGGCAGGGTCGCTCCTGCAGGAGAACTCAGTTTCATAACGGAGATATGCACAGGTAACAGTTATGTCCTATAGTTTTCCAAAAATGTTGTTGCTAAAAAGCTTCTCACATAAGGAGGATCTGCACTCCCATTTTACGATTCTCCCACTAAAAGATATTAGATGTTATTTTCATATCTATCAAATACACGTCTATATGAAAGGCAAATCTGCAACTCCCTGGTGAAAATCAAATAGATCTGACATTCTGCCATCTGTACAGAGCAGCTGAGAGAGGGTAGTTTTGCTTTGAAACTTTTGCATTCTCAAATTCAATGTCAGGACATAGATTGTGATGAATCTAAATGAATTTTCATTGAGTTTCTCAGAAATTAAAAATGTTCACATAATCACAATGGAGAATAATCAGACTCACACATAGAAAATGGATGCATTAAATTAGTATTTCAGTATCCACTATTATAAATGTTCCTTCATACTTGAGTCAGATCACTTGACTCTTTCATGAGCATATAGAAACTCCAAGTTATTACAGACAGGACTATTATGTTTCAAATGCACAATATGTATTCTGATCAACATCAGTATCCACACATTATTAAAGCATTTAAGTGAATTAATTTGCTGAAAGCATCTTTTCCAAACAAAATATGGTTAAAATGAATATTTGGCTTCGGGCTTTGCAGTTGGAAGACTGCCAGAGACACTAAAAAGGATTGCAGAATTTTCCATTTCATTTCCTTACCTCTAAACAGTATTTAAGGCCAGCTTCAAAATAAGACATAAGAATTTGCAGGAAAGTAATTTACTTTTATTTTTTAATTATGTTAAATCAAGGGCAAAGCTAGTATTTAGGACTTTCAGACAGTCTTTAGGGTCATTAAATAGCTTAATTACAAGAAAGATTTGCTGAAGGCAAATGGCTGAGGACAGACATGTTTGGTGCGAGAAAAAGGTTGCAACTTTATGACACAGTGAAGTTAAAAGAACAGAACAGCTAAGCCCACATGCTACCAACTCTTGGAGTCTGACTAGCAACCAGATACCATAAAAGTTCAAAACCTTAGGCACTGTCTTTAAGATATCACCCTAAATATCCTGAAATCTGAAAAGACTGACCACATCAGGCTTCTAATATATAGTGCAAAATTTTTATGCAGAATGACTATTTCTGCTCGTTGAGAAATTTTCGCCTGATTTAGATCAAATTGTCTCTTGTTATTCAGAGGTCAAATGCCTCATTATATCCCTGATCTTCTCCCTTGATCCTGAAAAAACTTAGACTGAGCCTCTTCCCACACACTGATGTGCAGCATCTCTTCCATTTTCTGCATATAGATTGAACTAGATGCTCAAGAGATATCATTCCAGAACAATTCACAAAATCTACACGATTAAAAGCCAAATGAAGGCCATAAATAATGCATGTAACATTAAGTGCTATCTATCCTCTTCTTGGGTATGTGTATCTTGCAAAAATCTGTTTCTGCATTTTGCATACAAATGTACATTAGCCAGTTTTACAGGATAAATGGGGATGTTTTCTTGATGCCATCTCTAAGAGCAGTACTGAATCCAAAGATACTACAGAGAGATTTAATTTGAGCATAAGGAAAAAACTAAAATTAAAATCTACTTCTTTGTAGTTATTTCGTTTATTATCACTTCTATTCCTAATCTGATTACTAAACACTTTATGCGGTCATTTTAGGATATTAGCAATATTTTATTTTAATATTTACTTACATTAGATAACACTTAATATTTATTCTATAATAATCATATAATATAAGATGTTAAGTGTTAAAGTTGGATAATATTAAATATAATAGCAATATGAGTTAATACTGCCATGTACAGAACAAATTTGGGCTCATTCTAACCCTCTGCTACCAGGAAAAAAGGTGTCATCCTTTTATTTTAAAGATTGCAGATATTATTTCATACGTCATACTGCAGTCAACATTGGTGAAAGGACAGAGAATGAAAAAAAATTATTTTTAAAGCAAGCTCAATGTGGAGAACAAGAAAATGACTTCTTGGTGGTAGCTGCCTTCATTCTTATCTGTCAGGAGAACTATCTTCCTGCTTTCTCTCACTGTCTTTTCTTAAAGACACATACAATGAAAAATGGCAGAAGTGAAGGGAAATTTGTCTTCATTTTATGTGCCCTGTATACCAGTGGCTTGGTGATACCATGCAAGATATTGTACAGCAGCAGCAAACTTTCCACAGCTTCCACAGGGTTTTACTGACTACCTTCTATTTGTTCAATTCTCATGTATATGTAAAATGCCCAGTCTACAGGGTAGCTCTACCAGGTGTTTTTGCCCAGATGAAGACAATAAGGGAAAGGAAATATATTGTTGCTGACCAGACAATAAATTGGCTATGAGATACACAGTCAGAAAAAGAAATCATCCTTGCTAAAGGTAGTTTAAATGCTACTTGATGGGCTTCTGTTGGTGGAAGCCAAGGACAGGTCGATCTTAGTTTAGTTTGTATAGGATTAATAATAGTCAGCAGTATTCAATTATGATTTTAAAGTGGAGCAGGAAAATGACAGACTGCCTATTTTAAGGAAAACAAAGTCACTAAAGGAAGACAGGAGACTGAGTTTCATAACTCATCTTCTTGGAATTTTTATCCCCATATTTGTGGAATTTGTTTTCTGCAGGTATGCAGCACCACTGGGTAGGTAGTAGTATGCAGTAGATGTACAGATCCAAATAATAATATTAAAAATGAGAATGGAAAATCTCTTCTGCTTAGCAGAATGCTATAAAGGATGATTTCTTCCTCTGTAATAATATATCATTCATCTGCAGGGAAAAAATAATAATTTATTGAAAACAGTTGACTGAAGAGCTCTAGTAAATATGCGTTTATCATAGGCAACATCTCAGATAATTTTTCCCTGTCCTCTTGTTGGTAATAGTAAGAGCTCTATGTACTTCAACAAACCTAGAATTAGACTATTTCAAGGACATAATTAGCTGCCCTGTATTATTTTTGAGAGATCATTAGAAACCTTTAATTTCCTCAGGAATAAAAATGCGATAGATTCTCCCTAAGGATATCAAACCGTTCCCAAAGACAGTCTGTAGTTATAGAATATCTAATTCAACCTTTTATAGCAATTACAAGGTGGGTGTACAAAATATGGAACTTGGCAACTGCAAATTCTAGACATTTTCATGATCCAACAGATATCTGTACTATTAACTAGTCTTAGATACCTATAGATTCCAGTTTATTTACCTGCTAAAGATTTTTTTTTTAAGTGAGATACAACCAAATACCAGAGCATGAATTGAACTTATTTTATAAAACATAAAACTTAAGAAGGCCCCTTGGAGATGTAGCTCTTTTCAGGGAACAACAGAAAATATATAGAGCTGCCGACTAATATTTATTGGTTTCAGAGAATCTCTTACTATAAGGTAAAAGGGCATGTAAGAAATAGAGATAGCTAGAAGATTTAGTGATTCACTGGAATCACATCTTTCAGAGTTCAAAATCTCTCAGTTAAAAAATACCATTCTTCTTGGTTGCAGGAGGGAAAAAACCCAACAACTTATTTTCCCTCTTTTTAAATAAGGTGAGGAGTGGGATGAGGAATGAGGGAGGGAGCAAAGGAAATTAAATTTAGAAATGTTGCCTGCTGTAAAAGGCAGAAGGAATCAATGCAATAACCCAAGAGACTGTCAAAGAAGAGAAAGCTAAAGAGGATGTTTTCCTTTTGGATTCCAGTCATACTGGTTAGGAGTGGTGTTATACAGAAGAGGACAATGTTGTTCCATTTTTTATACATGATACACACATAATGGTATAAGATTGTTTCCATTTTCACTTGTTTCTGAAATAGGTTGTTCCATTTACATGAGAGATCAGCAGAGTATGTCAGGCTAGTAAATTTAGTATGCAAGAGTATAAATGACTCTAAAGAAAAATTCTGTTGATTCTAAATGACTTTTTTTTTTCCCCAGTTTTCATTGATTGCATAAGTGGAATCAAGAGATTTGATTACATAGGAAAATGTTCATTTAGCACTCAACTATCACTACTTGTCCATGCAGAAAATGAAACTGGAAGTTAGATTGCCTCTTTGGATGAAGTAGTCCAGCAAATCCAAAAACAGAATAAGCATAGCAAATTGAAGTGGAGAAAGGTGACATTATAATAAGCAATATTAAAGAGAAATAAAGTTTGTGATGTTTCTAACCTTTAAAGAATGATCAAGCAAGCTTAAAAGAGAATTTGAGGGAGGCAGAGGCAATGAGAAGGGAAAAGGGAAAGAGAAATTCACCTGTCCAGTAACTAGTTCGGATAGTCTATTAGTTTTCATTTATCTTCTAGAGAGGGTCCAACATAGGGCCACAAAGATGTCTAAGAGACTGGAGCATCTATCGTATGAGGAAAGACTAAGCGAGATGGGCCTGTTTAGTCTGGAGAAGAGACGACTGAGAGGAGATTTGATCAACATGTACAAGTACCTGAGGGCTGAATGTAGCAAGGATGGGGCCAAACTCTTCTCGGTAGAGGCCAGTGATAGGGCAAGGGGTAACGGATACAAGTTGAAACACAAGAAGTTCCATCTCCATGTGAGGAAGAACTACTTTCCTGGAAGGGTGACAGAGCCCTCCCAGAGGAACAGGCTGCCCAAAGAGGCTGTGGAGGCTCCTTCTCTGGAGATCTTCAAACCTGCCTGGATGCCACCCTGTGCCCCGTGCTCTGCGTGTCCCTGCTGGAGCAGGGGGTTGGACTAGATGACCTCTAGAGGTCCCTTCCAACCCCAGCCATTTGTGATTCTGTGATCTTTTTAAAGACTATTCCTTAAATGCCTAACACAAAGTCAGGACACTTGAAAGAAAAATAAATGGCAGAGAAAAATATAGGAGAATCACATCTTCAGTCTGATGCTATGATTTGTTTCCTTCCATTTCAGCAGCGCAGGCAGAAAGAGAGAATTGAAACAATGGTATCTGAAGCGAATCCGGAAGAATCCAAAATAAACCTGAGCTCTAGTGGCAGTCATTCTGCCTCAGCAGACACTAAAAAATGACAAATACCTTAGAAACGTGGTTTTAGAAAAAAATAAAAGAAAACATATTTAGAAGAAATCCAAAGTAGAGGCATTGTGCTGGTAAGAGGCATACAATGTTAAAGAAAGAAAGATGCAAATATAAACATAAAATAGTCATGGCTTTTTACCCATCTCCTCCTCTTCAACTTCATTTTTTCATGTTGGGGACAATTAGGTACTTGTTCACCTGTAGGTTTCTCCCTGGAATTGCTGAGCCACAGGAATCAATGCACCAAAAATTTGCAAGGCATAAGTAGGTAAGACCTACTTAAGAAAGAAATATTTAAGGAAGAAAAAGCTTCTTTACAAGTGCCTAGAGGAAAAAGTCAGCGACCTTCTACTCAAGTGTCTTCTACTGGAGAAAAATAGTGTTCTCTACTTATAATTCTCCACCATAACAGCCTTATTTCTAAAAGTTAAAAATTCCATGTGAAACATCAATAAAGGACAACATGGTAATGATCAGCAGAGATCAAAATAGATTTTCTGTCATCTATTGTGTTCTTTCTTTTGCAACTCCCCTGAATCCTCCAATATTTGTTTCAAGATTAAAAATGTTCAGGATTTTAGGGAAAAGAAGTTAGACAATCCTACTGACATTAAATTTACTCATATTACCACCTACATGAATTTAGAAAATGCATGATCATATGTCGATATTACCAAAAAAAAAAAAAAAAAAACCCTACCAGACATTCTGCTAAAATAAAATGTATATGTGCTAGTTTTATCTTCCCTCATCTTTAAATCTTCAGGCTGGCCAGTTTGCATTAGCAAATATCTATAGATTACATTTATAATGTCCATTATTCTCCATTATGCAAGAGCAGCAGAAAACTACCATACTTTTTCATTAGCACTGGAATCGCCCAGATTCCGCCCAGAATCTTTTTTTCTGATTAAAATTATTTTTTAAGGTGTTCGATTAAGAGCTTTTCCAAGAATGGTCTTTCCTCACCCTCATCATCACAAGTAACTCATAGCACCTGCTTCAGTCCTTACAAAAAAATTCTGTAAGGCAAGACTTTTATACAGCATCAAAAGCTGATCTCTAAATGATTATGGCTTTTTGTCATCTGCCTCTAAGCTAGGGGAAAAAAAAAAGAAAAAAGAAATAAACCTCTTAGTCCTTTCTCTTCCAATAAGACATTCTTAGATTACATGCCTGGAAGTCTCTCTCAAGCCCTCTCTTCAACCCTTCATTGATTTCTATGGTTGATCCTACACAATGGCTCAAAGAAGCCATTACCTTGTTTATTCCGGGACAGCCTCTAAAACTCTGGAACACTTTTTCCTGATCCTCTTTCTGAACCTCAATTACTAATAATGAATCAAGCACAACTAAGGAAAGCAGCTCTGTTTTAGCGGCCAATACGGGCCATGGTACATAGATCCTACTATTTAATAGCTTCATTAGAAAGATTAATTGAAGTCAATGAGCTTTCCCCCAACTTTCTGGAAATGCGAAGCTGAATATGGTTCTTGCCACCACACTGACAATACACAAATGCAGTGATGCCATAAGAAATATGAGAAAATTAGATTTGGAAACACAATTCTGGTATGAATTACAAAGAAAAAAAAAATCAAAGTAAGTATAAGTTAAAGTTTGATAATATTTTTAGGGGCTGATCTTACACAGTTGCCGACAATACCAAGAGACTGAATTGTAAAATTGCTAGAGGCATTTCTAGTGCTGAATTAATGCAGAATCAATACGGGATGTAAGTCAATTTTTCTTAACTGAGCTGACTCTAACAGGAAAGGGGAAAAATATCAAGTGATCAGCTGTGGAACTGAACACAAAAAAGGGCAAACTAAGAGTCTGACATTTTTATATTGACATACTACCAATGACTGCTTTTGGAAAGAAGAGTTTGCCTTCAAAATTAAAAAAAAAAAAAAAAAAAAAAAAAAAAGTGTCCTTGACTATCATTTAAAAAAGTAATTATTCTTTTACTTCCCACTAAATTATTTGTCTGACATCCACTGAAAGATGAGACTCTCATTTCTTTGTGAAGTACGTTATCACATACGCAACCCTAGAACTGAGGCTTTCACAATATGTATAGTTAAACCTCTTTTATTTTTAACAATTATTTGAAAGGTCTTTTTACCAACTTGTTATTTATAATGGTCTTTTTTTCTGGTGTCACTACTACAGTACCGTTTTAACCACATCTATGAAGTTGAAGAGTTTGTAGAATATCTTTTTTTTTTTTCTTTTGGAGCACATGCAAATTCTAAGCCTTTTTTTTTTCTCTCCATTTCATAATCTTTGCAAGCAGCATATAACTTCTAAGACTGAAGATATTCCTGATCGCTAGAGATGGCTCTTGATATCATATTCATAAGAACTGGAAATACTAATAGCTCAACAGTTTTGCTCTTCTGACTGACTCACTTTTTGGAATCACCTGATTTTTTTGACATCTGTCAACAAGAAAGCTCCAAGCACCTAAGGATCCATCACGCAAAACAGAATAGATGCATTTAGATGACAGCAAGGCCTATGGCCTTGCCTAGAGCTGGCTATTTGAGGGTCATGACAGCATTAAAAACATACGGGTATCATCTTACTGCCACTACCAGAAGACTCCTGCTGATCTCTGTTTATATACCCAAAGCCAGGACTTTACACCAGGACTGCCTACTTGTTATTTATCTGTCCATAAGTCTGACGCAAATCCCATGGAGTGAAGGACAGCCTTTCCAGAACTTACTCGCATTGGAGAATTGAGTGAGAATCCCAAGGTCACTTCCCAGCTCTCCCAAGTGTGATAGCACAGAGCACTCCCAGCAGAGCAAATGAACCCGCTCACCCTTTAGTTTTAAAGAACCCTTCCTTAAGCTAGCAATATATTTCAACTGTTTAAAACCTAATAAAAATACAGTACAAGTCATTTATTATCTGTCACTTCCATGTAAGTAATTCTCATAAAAAGTAAAATTTAAGATACTCCAAAAAAGGTTTCTTTCAGACTTAGCAGTCTTATTATTTTAAAGTTTAAATGACGTATTCTGAGAAATTCAATGCTGAATACTTTAGATCAAAGGCAATAGTGCAATGGAAGTCAAATTCAGTGATTAAAAAACCCCCAACTGAAAATCAAGTCCATCTGTCAATACTTTTCAATCAAGATTTACATCAAGCCACTTTAAACTCCTCTCATAATTCTTCAAGCACCCTGGTATAAATCAGATCAAAAAGTATTCCTAGGCAAGTCTCCTTTTTCTTATAACATTTGATGTGTATCTGCTGGATGAATTTCAAAACTTACAGAAAGTACTACACAACTCAGAGACTGCAAAGTCAAAGGACAATGAAGGAAACACTACAACTCCCCTCCGCCTAGTACCCAAATGGGTCCTCTCCTTAGCCAGGAATTTATTCTCTTCACAGGGCAAAGAGACACTCTAACATTCAGGTTTGGGGTGGAAGTACTATTAGGCAAAAATGCACTTAGTCGGTTGGCAGATCATCTTTCAGGAACTTAACCAGGCTATAAATTGGTTTATAAGCACAAACTGCTTTAAGGTTCCACCTCTGTAAAAAAAAAAAATATATATATATATATATGTATATATATAAAACATAAAAAAATGCACACATTTGGATTCTGTGGCCATCAGAAAGAACAAGCAGTGAACAGGCACCCAAGCAAAACATATAACATTCCGTAATGTTTTACTTTTTCCTCAATCCAGCTATTTGGAAAGGTTTTTAGGGAAACAAGGCCTTGATCTGAAGAAGCAGATGACACCCAGACCTCCAAGTGTCGAAATCACTCACAATGTTGTACAGCAGCTGCCATTTCTGTTGGAAAGGCCAGGACCCTAGCAGGAAAGACTCCACACTGATGCCCCTGCAGCCCAAGGACAGCCCAAGGTGTTGCGGTGGCCTTTGGAGCACATGGCAGGAGCTTCTCCTCTTGCCTAAAGACTTAATCTTTGTTTGGCCTTTCAGTGCTGCAGAACACAAGACAGGTTTTGGATTGAGCATAGGCTCCAGTTCAGCACACCTTACTTTGAAAATACACTTCCAGCAGCTATGCTAAGACACAGATTCTGCTCACTGAGGAACTCCCAGTATGTTGCCCACCCTTCTTTCAGACACAGAATTTACAAACGTCATGTGGCCCCCTGCCACCTGAAAATAAATTTCCTTTAAAATAAAGATTGCAGAGATGTCCTGCTAAACTGAATCAAAGGGAGACATGTACAAAGTTTGATAACATCCTTACATTACAGGATAAATTAAGAAAAAATACATAGGATTCATTCTTCAGGTTACATCCAGATGACCATGGCAAAGTTCCCAATGCCAGTCCAGACAACAGTGTGTTTAGTTTTTTTTGTTTGTTTTTCCAAATATTGATTTTGAGAGAAGACTCTGAGGAAAGATCTTGAGGATTAAAAGATTTGTTTCAGTTTTTAACCTAATAGTTCAATCAACAAAAGATTTCCTGGAATAGACTGGATTTGTCTCTTTATTTTAAAATACAACCAATGAGCACCTGCAGTGAAAAGAAACAACAAAGAATACTGTTCAGTTATGGAGCAGGAAGTGTAGATTTTCAAAATACAGCCCAAACCAAACCAATCAAACCAGCTCTCTACAACCCACATAGACCAGTTTGACTGACCTTTACATGAAAGAAAGAGTTTGGGTTGGGAAAACGATGCTGGTCAGTCTGTAGCAGAACTCCAGACCTGAGGTGCGCATCCATAGCAGATTTGCCTCTGCAGCACACCAAAGAAACAGCAAACAAGGATTCTGTATATCTCTATAGTGCCATAAAGGTACAGCTTGGGAAGAAACATATTTTTAGATAATGAGGAGGCTAGTTTATTTCTCTGTAAAGAGCAGCCTCTCATTCTATCCCAATTCAGTCAGTAAAACTAACCTAAAAATATTCCTAGCATCTCTGTAGGTTTCTTTAAATAAGAGGATTTTTTAACAGGAGGCAATATATCCTGTGGAAATCAAGGCAGTCTTAGATATTAGACAGTGGGGTCTGATGGGACAAGTTTCATCATTTTAGAGTACAAGTTATTTCTCCTGAAAAATGATGCCACCAGGTACTGCACCTGCTCCTTGTATTTTGATAAACTGTTTAGCATTGCATGTGTAGGCAGAAATATCACTATTTGTGTTGGTGGGAAAATAGGAGGAGGGAAACAAGATGTTCAACTAACAGGTTTTCAGTGAAACCTTAGTATCTTTAAAATGCATTGTATTTGTTGTATCAAAAGCACATCTTTAAACAGATTATTTTTCTGGGCTTTGGGTCCAAAAGCTTCCTCAAATAAATCAGTAGGTACTTCTATATCTCTTTTGTCTTAAATTATATTAGCCATGTTATCCCTACTGAAGCCTAGAAGTTCATTTTCATTTCTGTTTTTGCAAAAGACTTCTTCTAGAGGGAGATCTAGTTTGGTAACTGGAGATACCTTATTCTGCACACACATCTGTGCAGAGAGCCAAGCAATTCATTGGTTCAAGGAGATAAATTGCCAGCTTTCATATATGACAGATCATTTAATGCATAGTAAAACAACTACTGTGACTATTCATTCTCTTGCTAAATGTGACACCAAAAATTCTCTATGATAGAAACCTGCTACTGTGTGGACAGATGTCCACAGTGCATTAAAAACAAATCTCTTTGTCCTCTTAGATTTAAGCAAGCAACTGTACTGATGATTTACTGTAATTTATGTAATCGTTAGCATGTTCTATCTTAATAATGCTCCTATAATGTAGTTGCATATTTATTCCTTCTCATGCTTTAAGAGTCCATTTAACTTTTGAATGAAGGAAAGAGCACTTAGAGGAGCAGCCATTGATGACAGACTATTGTTAAAAAGCCATCATATATTCAAATCCATCTGGTGCTATCCTGGGAGCAATGTGTTACAAACTAATAAAATTACTGCCGGGATAGGAAAACCAGCAAAGAGAATTTAAAAAAAAAAATCTCCATTTATTTTATAGATAGGAGAATTGCATAGTTTTATGTCATGAAAAACACTTTCTAAAACATCATTTTTGCAGAGTTATCATCATCTGAAAATGCTTAACAGTCATATTCAGATTCATATTAGCATTTTTTGGTTATCCATAAATAATGACTCCATTAAAAAAAAAAAAAAAGAAATCTTTGTTCCAGCATGCCCAAACACTTCTGAAATGTGGGGATAAGGCTAAAATGTTTTTGCATTTCTTAAATGCAAGTCAGTTATTAAAAATGACAAATATATGGCATTAGTCATATTACTAGGACAGAATAGAGGAAAAATCTTCTGAGCAACCTGTTTTTAACCATTCATCCTATCACAGATTAAGTACTACAGAATTTCTGAATATTTAGAACCTTCAACTGCAAGCATTATCTTTAAAAAATAATAATCACAGTAGATATTCATCTATTTTCCTTTGGTGACTTTTCTATGCTATTGACAGGCAAGGCATGAATTCCAACAGTTCCTGTTAAGCCACTTAGGAAACGTTATTCTAGTCCCAGATTTTCCTAATCATAAATGTTTATTCTTCTTGGTAAAGGAGATTAACAATTACGCAGAAAGCATACAGCAAAATCTGAAACTAGACACGTAATGCTTTGTTTCCATTGCGTTTGTTCGTACAGTTTGTATTTAATTGCTGAATCTCTGTGCTGTGTCTGAATGCCTTTCGGTTCCCCGGCGTCTCAATCAGTGCAGTACAGACACACAAACTGCAGGAGGGCTTCCTCACACTGCTGCGCTGATGCATCTTCCCTCTTCATCCTAAATGACCACCTGAGCTCAATGGGATAGACATTTTATCTGGAAATATATGCAGTCTTTGGCCTTTTCTGAGGCATGCTGTCAGTTTTCTCTCTATTTGCCACATAGACTTCATAAAGAGAAGTATAATTTATACTTATTTGGATTTTTTTTTTTGTGCACTGAATAAGGACAGGTTTGTACCTGACCTCAAAATGCATTATCACATTTTGCATGCAATTTCATTCTTTTTAAAAATAGTCTTATACCAGAAAGCACAATATCTTTTCATTTTTTTCCGAGCAATGATCAGTGGTAAAGGAGATTCATTAATAGACTCATTAGCATTAATGGACATAGAATGTAATCATTAGTGTCATGGCTCAGGTGCTTTGTGAATGCAACTGTAGGATCAAATCATATCACACTAATATAGATAATAATGAAGCTCTCTATCAGATTTTCCTATTCCTTGTGTGTTAAACCTGTTTTGTCACATTGAGAATAGTAAACTAACCTTCATTATTTTCCTCTTCCTTCCTCCCCCCTGCCCAGATCAATAATCAAGCTGTCATAGTCTGCACGTTTTCTGCAGGTTACTCTTTCCACTTCTGGTAGAATGGATAGATATCTCACACTTCACAGCTGCAAAAAAAAGTAATTTGGCATAAGTGTTAACTTCTTATTCAAAGAGTCAAAAAATAAAACAAATGAAAAGGTTACAGCCCTATTAGTCTACAACTTAAATAACATTTGGCAAACAAACATATAAAAATGATGTTCCTAACTTTTATTTTTCATTGTGAAATGCCATGTTCTTTTCTTTAGAAAGTTATGAAGCATTTCAGGTTAAACCCCAATAAAAACAGACATCACTTTGGAGTCTGATATACTGTAATCCAATGAAAACTCAATGTGGAACCATGAATCTTCTAGGTTGAAGTCAAGATTTTCCTGTAAAGCAGCTTTTTTCTCCAGTATGGTTCCCAAAGATGCCAATTCTTTTGACGCTTGATCTGGGTTCAGCTCCAGGACACCAGTAACAGGAGGTTCCTCTGCAGCCCCTTAGGCCTCCCACCCCTTTGGTGCATTGGATCTAGCAACTCAGCAGTTTCATGATGAGCTAGATCAGTCCTTTAGTGAATAACCAGGCTAAACCAGCTTGCCTTGCAGTCTTGAGTTTGTTAGATCCAAAACAGAAACTGGAATCTTTCCTGATGGATAAGGTTTGTTCTGTGATGATTTCCACCCCCCACCTTCTAGTCTGATTTTTCATTCTCAGTCCAAAACTCCAGATGCACTTGGTAGTTCCAACCAAAATGGGAAGCAAACTTGCTTTCCATGTTTAAAAATGATCTTAGTTAAATTTCTCTTGGTAGAGTGTGAAAACTCATATTAAAGTGCCTGAGCACCCTTGAAGTTTAAACGATCTCATTTACACATCTTGTTCTGACAGAATTATATATTATCTTTCCGTGCCATGGGGAGTAAATGGATCACAATTTTGTCACTTGCATATATAAAATTAACATACCAAACATTCACTTACAATACAAAAGTCATCTTCTGCACTTTTAGACCCTTCTTTGGATTGCAAAGCATCTTAAGTATTCACCTGTACCCAAACATTTAAGTGAAAATTATTCTCTAAATTAAAATGCTTGAGAGAGAATACTATTCGCTGGGTTCAGTGAATTCATTGGATTTTCATCTTAGGTATTAGTATACCATGGACTTGTGGTAGCCACAGCCTTCTCAAGTATGGAAGATTGATTGCTTTTCTCTCCCATAAAAGTTAAAGTTCCTCAAATAATATTAGGCTTGGCCAGTGAGTATTTCTCTGGTGATCCTACTTATACACATTGCACAAAGAAAAGTCAACAGAACTAAAAATTTTAAATTCCCTTTGTGTGGGAGGAAAAACAAATGAATAAAAATAAAATCACAAGTAGAAGTCAGGATAGGGAGCTGCCGAAACTCAAGAGTAGTCATTTCCATGAGCACTATTCAGAGAACTGAACTGGAAGAAATTTGCACTGACTTGAGTGAAAATCTAATGTAGGTCATAAAGGTTTAAAGCAACTTTTTTTTTTTTTTTTTTTCCAGAATTATTTGGCAGGAAATACCGACAAGATGGAATGCCATGGCTGTGTCACTGCCATCAGCAGCAACAAGAACATTAGACCGTCCTTTCCAAGAAAACCAGAAGACATTTTTCCCACATAAGACTTGTTGAGATCTACCTAATGTCAACAGCAGAGAGTTAGAGTGCAGAAATCAACAGGCATATATGACTCTCCTCCCATGTACTACTTGCAAACCATATTTGATTCTAGGACTTCCTGCAGTTGCAGTGCTTCCTACATACTTAGTCATATTCAGATTTTGGTTGTTGTTTTTGTTTTCTTCTGGTTTGTACTTATCCAGGCTCTCCTTGAATCCATGCAACTTCTAAGTATCCACAACATCATGTGGTAACATTTGATTGGGATTTGAGAGCTACTGAGTAGAGATCTTCATGTCTTGCTTCAATGCCGCTTCCACTCACATACCAGCCTTCTATGTATGAAGGAAGGACTGTTTCCTTTCAGTTCTCTTCGGCACCTATTATCTTACATCAGTTTAAATATAAGTTCTTTTGCCATTACATTACCCAATTACTCAACCATCTAAAGTTATTCTGCAATATGTCACAGGTCACCTTCAGCTCTCCTACCCTGAACAACCTCTTGTCATCAGCAAACACTGCCATCTCACTATTCATGCCTTATCAGAGGGTTTTTCTTTCTCCCCACTTTTTTTAAAGGAATACATTAAGTAACAGCAGTCTTGATACTCATCCCTGTGGGACTCCACAGGTTAACTCCATCTATTAATCAATTATGTATTAATGCAAGGACCTCTCCAGCTGCTTAGTTTCCATAAAAGCCTTTCATGAGAACTTCTCTCTCCAGTCACTTAGTTTCTATAAAGCCTTTCATAAGAGCTTCTTCAAAACCCTTTTGGGAACCCAAGCATACCGTCAAATAGTGTTTCCTTATTCATTTTGGTTTTGTTTTGTTCCCTCTGCACACACACACCTTTTAGAGGACACTAAGAGGCTCACAAGGCACAGCTTGCCTTTCCAGAAGCTTTGTTTCCTGCTCCCTCTGTATCTGTAATGTCTATACATTTATTACATGTCTATTGCCTTTTCCTGATATATTCTAGTTTCTGCTAGATTGGCCAGTACATAGATTGGATGTTCTGATCTATAACTCCTCAGAGTTTCCCTGGAAATCTTGATAAAACTGACAAGTTTACCACCCTGAAGCTCTCAAATATTAAGGCACTTTTTATATGAGATTATGTAGAGACTAAATGAATGATGCCAGCTATAAGAACACTAATTTTAGGTTTTAAACATATTAAGATTTACTCTTTTACAGTATGTGTATGAAAAAATACAAAATTATTGAAAAATTCTCTTGTTATTAATGGAAGTAGAAACCACATGTTTATGGTTTTTAAATTTCATATTTTATTTTTTAATATGGGCAACAGATTATGTAGCTGTTTGCCTCTAAAACATGCGTAGAAAATTTGAGTTACTATTTAGGCACCAAGCCATGATTTGATATGATATGACACTTTATCAACACTGATTCAGGTATGGTACAGTAGATCCTCTTCTTCCATCTCCTGTTTTTTTTTTGTTTTGTTTTTCCTTATTTCCTGAATAAATCAAAGGATGCACACTACTGTCTTTGGACAGCTCTGTAAGTTCTTAATAAAGTCTAGTGGCTTATCATGTTGCCAAAACAAAGACTAAAAGCTGTATTTCCAATCAGTCAATCTTACATATTAAGTAAATGAACTAGAATGATCCTAGTGTTTAACTGCTTTTTCACTAGCTGGACAAAGAAAGTATCTTCAGGATATAAAAAAAAAAAAATACTGCTGAGTTTTTGATAAGGTTCTTTGCTTTAAAAATTTGTTAGCCTGCCTTCTTAGGAAAAAGCAGTCAGTGTGTCTGCATTATCTGTTCTTCTGTCTTGTCAACATTCCCTAACAATTTCTGAATATATTGACATATTCTAAGCAGGTGTGTCAAACAGAGAAGTCTTAGAGAGACTAAAGCTCTAAAAGTTACCTGAAAAATTGGAGGCTGCTCAGAGAAAGCAGATAGAAGATATCTGAAGATATCAGATACTCAGAGCACTTAACATCCATTATCTTTAACTGTAACGCTTATGTGTCAGCAAAGTGCCTTAATTCTTACTCAGCGACAGGCGGTGACGGATTCTCTTGCAAGCAGTATAAGGATCTTATCATGCTTGATATTTTGAAATATTTGCAGGAAGAATGTCCCACTAACTTTAATTTTTTCATGAACTGCAACTTTGCATATTCTTGGCTTGACACCTCAACAAAATGAAGCGCCAGCTTCACTTCAGAGGGAATGTCAATGTTTCGAGTGACATTTAATTATTAAGTCAAATAAAATTCAGAAGAAACACTTGAGGCATTTCATTTAAAGTTGTGCAGCCCCCTGCTTGCCCCGTTTTTTTTTTTTTTTTTTTTTTTTTTTTTTTTTTTGAATTTAATTCTGCACTCTAGAATAGCTGGAATAACAAAGGACAGAATGTTATCCATGCTTTTTCCTGATTTTATTGAACTTTTAAGGAATATGCATTTCATTAAACTCCTTGAGGAATTATCATTTTCCTTACTTACCATATGTGAGTGAACTTATGAATATAACTCCATCTCTTTCTCCCCTGATTATTCTTCCAGAGGCACACTGGAGTCGTATAAAGATGTACATACTGAGTTCAAAGCTGTGACTGTCTGGCTAGTCTTACTACCTACAAAATAAAAGGATAAGTTCCTATGAACATTAATAAAAATTAATAAGAAAAAAGTCAACTACAATTTAGTTTCCATGAAAGCATTCTTCACAATTTAGAGCTTTGGCATTTCATCAGTAGATGACTCTCTTGTATGTGCAATGAAACCAAAATCTTTAAAAGTGCATGAACTGAATTAACATAATCTACCAAAGGGACATTCTATTTCCACAGCAGCATGGGAAAAGAAGTTTGCCTCAAGAAATCCAGAGACCAACCTACCTACCTGGCTGTTAGTCTAGCTACCAAAGCCAATTTTAATTTTGTTTAATTCTGAGTTACAGAACAAATTTATTTATCCAAACCTGATGCTGAGAAATTAGCAACAAATGAATATATATACACGAAAAAAGAAGCCACAAAATAATATAACTGAACTTTGCAATGTCAAGATAAATCCAGTCACATCAGTTCTAAAACCACCATTTTTTGCAGATGTGGCATTCTGCATCTTTCCCTCTAGTTATGTGCCCTAGCTTTGCCCACATGTTTTCTGGTTTAAGAGCTCCCCTGTAATACCCATTTAGTAATTGCATAACAATGACAAAGCTCAGAAAGAGCCACCAGTGAAAAAATAAATAGCAAGGAACACTTTCCTTTGCCTTTAAGCAGAAAAGTTTGTTTTGTAGTAAATATGTATCCAAATCTGAAAAGTAAGTTTTAAGCAGAACCCAAATTTTAGAAGGGCTTCTTTAATATGCACATGATACTGTTATAATAATATTTGGAATATAAGAAGAGGAGCAATAACACAGTGTATGCTGGAATTTAAAGTAAGGTTTTAAAATACATATATACACACACATTCAAGGGCACTATGGTCTTCCAAGGAAATAAGGTTTCTGCAACTGTCTTCCTGCCTGTACATCATGCTCATCACCATGGTGTCCGAGCCACAAGTCAGCAGGCCAGCTACTGCAGATTCGCTGATACTGCCAAATAGCTCATTTAACTGTGCTGTATTCTGGCGACACCTGTGGAAAACTGTATCACTTTTAGCTTTGTTTGAAAGATTATTTGACAGCTTAATGCAACTTGGCAGCTGGGGTTTGAGATTTAGATCTTTCCAGTTGTGACACGCGAATGAAGACCAAGCTGCACCACTCTAGGACCTTCCCAAGAAGCCATTTAAAAAGCACAAAGAGCTGAATTAGCTTCTTCACACAAAACAGGACAGCAGTAACAATACAACAGTAGCTTCTCTGATCTTATTTGCTTCCTCTGCATCATCCTGAGCTTATTTCCTTCCTCCACATCATCCCATTCCTGATGCACCCCCAATAAAGTGGCACCTCCATCTATGAACTGTAGTAATTTCCCCCTAGATTTCTCAACTCCACTTTCCCAAACAAGAGCAATATCATAAAGGAGTAAACTCTACCTGAAAACCTCTGCAGTTAGATTTAATGGACTTACTACTTCAGTGAACTTCTTAAAAATATTCAGGAAAATGTCTGCACTTAAAATTAATAGACTTAGGCATTACATAACAAGGGAAGTATTGCAACAGATTCAAAACATCTGATTTTTCCCCAGATAGACATACATGCCTTTAATATCTAACAAATACCAAAAAAAAAAAAAAAAAAAAAAAGCCAATACAGCAACAAAAGAAGTGAATGACAGGTTTTTGGTGATTTATAACAAGCAGCACAGTATTACTGCCCACAGTACATAAATTGTTGTTCATTTGGATTGCCCTTTCACCAATCTGGGAATGTCCCCAAGGAAGAGGTAACAGAAATCATACGGAGGAATGGAACATTGACATCAGCTCTAGCTTCTCCCATGTGCATAACCTTTTTTTTTTTTTTTTTCCTCCCCTCTCCAAACACATATACAATAATGAACTTCAGTGGTAACCTCAAAAAGGGTTATCTTTCTGCAAATATGCCAAGACCTTCTATCCCCTTACATAGGTCAAAAATAAACAGCTGCTTTATATTTAGCACAAGCAATAGAAATGCACAGTGTGCTGTTAGCATCCCGTACTATAGACCATATTGAAAAACTTCAAAACTAATCATTCTCCAGGAAAAAGGCTCTGGCGCTGATTATCATTTAATAAACAGCTCTACTGCTTAACGGGGTCAGAATAGCCTAGTGATCCATATAATAAGGGGAAAAATGTAGTTGTTTTAAAGATTTTTTTTTAAGGTTAAACAATCAACTGGTAACTACCAAAGCAAGTAACTAATTAGCAGATATTTGCACAGTAAGTATGCAAAAAACAAAATGGAAGCACAGCTACTAAGGACCGGTCAAACGTAGAGCTTTTGCCCATCCTGGCAAAAAACAAACAAGCATTTCAAATTTTATTAATATGAGACTTCAAGAGCATTAATGTAACATGCTGTTTTACAGCCTTACAGAGGGATGTTCCTATTAAAAAAAAAAAATAGTGTTTTGCTTAATGTCTTTGGGGAAAGTGAGACACAATTTAAGACCAAGGACAACACAGTAAGTTACTACCTTTACCCTCAGGATAATTTATTATATATAGCCAAGAAACAGGAAAAAATGAGTCCCGCGTCTTCCCAGGCTAATGGGCAAGTCAAACAAACACCACCACCACCACAACTAAAAAAAAACCCAACTTTTTACTCCGTGATTAAAGTGGTGCCCTCTTGTGCTGTTTAGTAGCATACTAAATTGGTTCTAGTAAAGGAAAAAGTTGTGGAAGTTTGCCAAATTGCTGAGCAAGTTTGTTAGTAAAGATCAAGGTAAGGCTAAGCAGTACTTAATTATTTTAATCTCTTCGTTGAAAATGAAAATTGAGGGATAATTTTTACTCTCAATAAAATGCTTAGTAGACATCCCTAAATAATTAAATCCAAGAATTCAGATTTACAAGCTGTGAGAGATGGATTTAAAAAAAATAGAAAGGACAGACTTATTTCGGGTCATTCTAATTTAAAAGAAATATATACACACAGACATATATAGGTGGTCCTATCAGCAGACCCAGTAGCATATTAGTTATTGAAATCCCAGTTATTGAAATTCATTTCAGTTGACTTCCAACACCTTCACATACAACGTACCTTCACTGTAAGGATTCATTTGGTGAAAGGCTGGTTCAGTGTTATCCTCTTAGCCCTGATGCCCCTCAGATTTGGGCCCCAGTTCCCACAATGAGATTTTTCTGTGCCATGAGGTGGCTGCTGCTGCCAACACAACCCCGCAGCAGCCCACAAAGAGGCAAAGGGGCATCAACGCATCCAAAATTACTTAAATAACTGACAATAGTAGATCGAAAGTCATTTAGGCAACTAAAAAGTAGTAATTCCCTTCTCTACCGAAGGCTTTTCAGGGTTCGCTTTTTAAAATAATAAAGAAAAAACTTCTAAGGAAAATAAGCCATACGAAACTGCCTCAAATTTTAAATACGATTTTAAAATAGCCTCTGCAGTTGTTACCTCTTATTCTTAAGAAGAATAAGATGGCATCATAAGATGCCAAATATATCGCAAAGCATTTGGATAAGTGTTCCTGCAACTACTACTGCTTTCCTTACTCATACTGCTCTCATTGCTCACAAAAATACAAGTCAGAGTTGGCTGAGTTTAAACTGACTCTTAAGTTGGGTACAACGGACACACAACGTAGTTTTGACTTTTCTTAAAGTGATTAAAAATAACCAAAGATCACCATCAGAAAGCCAAAATATTTTAATTTCCACCCCTGTAGCTTAAATATAATTATCCAGCCTTTCCTGTTACCGGTTTAAGATGCAGACTGGAAACTTTTGCTTTGGAGCTGCGGAAACTGCCGCAGAATTACAAGCAGTTACAGTAGACATTCTGAGCCAGTCTTGTCAGTAGTGGCAGAGAAATTACTGCAGTACTAGATTTCTGGAGCAATCAATGGGAAAGCACTGGCAGAATCTACCCTAAGGTAGTTGTCTTGCCTACCATAATAATTAAAGCAGTATTTCTAAAGCACCTACACAGGACAGTGTTTTCTGGGACTAGAAAATGGCCACAACCAGCACACCTAATTAACCCTCTCCCATTTCCCCACAGAGATTTTCACATTGTTATTTTTGTTCTATCCTTTGTTTTCGTTAACTGTTGTCCTGACCTTTCAGTCTGTAAAAATCAGCAAAGCACTCTTCCTTTTTTATTAAAAGATTGATTGCAGATGGCCTGCAATCATAAGGAAAAGGAGAAAATAATCTATGCTCCAAGCTCATCAACCCTGTTTGCCAGCCAGTGCCATTTTGACCAAAAATCACACATGTGGCTTTCAGATGCAATGGAGCAAAATAAGCCAAGCAGCTCAAACAAGTAAATAGGTGATACTGTAAATCAGACACACTGCAATACATGCTGCATGAGAGAGCATCTTCAGGAACACTGTTTAGACATGAATACACAGCTTAAAGAAGCTACCAAGATAAAGATTATCAGTAACTACTGTATTCCTGCTTGAGAAGGCAGAGAAAACTGTTTTGATATATGGAAGCATGCAGCATGGATAACAATAAATCTGAAGCTGAATATAATTTCAAAGCAAGGGCATCTTGTTTCTAGAGGCAACACACTCTTTGCAAGGGTATATGGAAGCCTCATTTGATGGGAAAAGACCGGATAAAAGACCCATTCCAAAACATTCGCCTGTTTAAAGTTCCCTAAGTAATATAAATAAACTATCATAATAATGAGAATACGGACTTTACACATCAACAATTTACTCAGCTGGTACAAACTCAAACCATTTTGATCTTTTTAAATACTTGATTATACATGGACTTACCCATAAGTGATCTATGGGAACCCTAGTTTGGCTTTGGCTCTAACTTATGATTTACTCATCTCATTACTTCACCTACACACTATATATAAAGCCTATCTGAAAACCTTCAAACCAACTTTCAGTTATTATAAAAATTATGACCATCTACTGTTGAGGGTCAGAGCATTTGAACAGCATACTCTCAGGCCAAGACTCCATTTTATATTGTTATACTTTTACTTCTGAAGGTCTCCAAGATACCATATTCTTGACACTCATCATAAATAAAACAAGAAGAAAGGAAATGGTCCATAATGTAACTATCCCCAGTTTAATTCTTCTCATTAATCTACCTTATTGGTTGTGGCATGCACTTGTTCTACCCAGTGAAGGTTTAATAGCCCTGTTTCTTTTACCGTCATCCATACGCAAGTCTGTCGATCAATGACAATTATTACTTAATGAACACGTAATGATGGGTAAGCCCAGGGAGAAGGAAACAAATAAATCACTCATTACGGCCCTGACTGCAAGCTCACACTGTCTCTTCCCAAAGCAATATGTTATGCATGTTTGTTTAGCCAACACCTTCAGCAGTAACCAGCACTATCAGGCGCTTCAAAGTCCTGGAAATGTTCAATGACCTAAAGAGTAACCTACTTCAAAAGGAGATACAGTGGGGTTTCACTTAATTGAAAACTCTCTTCCAGATTCTTTAAATATATATATATATATATATGTATATATCCTATAGTGCTGTTTGTTTCTTCCCAGTTCTGCTAAGCTTGCCTTTTTTTTTTTTTCCCCTCTCTTTTTAATATAAAGGTTATATTCTTGTTTCTGTCTAAATAATACGAAGCATTTCTAGAAGCTCTTATGTGCAACCCACAATGACTAAAAACTATTTGTAATAAAAAGTATCTGATATTCATGAAAAATTGTACAACCCAGGGAACTGAAGTTCTATATTGATAAACCCGAAACAGCAGGAATGGGGACACAGAACTGTGATTTAGATCTGTGCAGCAAGTTACTGAAGTATATTCTATAGACTTTCATTCTGTGGAATGAAAAATCATTCTACAAAACAGCTTGTGTATAATTCTGTACTGATTTCCTGGCGTTAATGATCAGTGCTGTGCAACATGGCCCTTCTAAATGGGAATCTCTTTTATATATATACACAAACAGTTTTTATAATAGATAATTTGTAGAAGTTAAGGCCTATGCCAACCCCTTCATAAGGGGTCTAACAAAGAGGCAGAAGGCATGAGTTCTCAAGTAAAGCTCACATCTGTTATATATTCATTTATTTACTTTCAATCTTGAAAGCTTAAGAGAACATTTTGACCATCCAAAGTTCCCTTGTAATGCACTGCATCACTTGCCAAACAAAGAACTGTTAGACATTCAACATTCAAACAACAGGTTATCTGTAAAGCACTATAAATAAATAAATAAAAAGCTACCTTGTATTTTCAAAAATGTTTTCAAACATATCATTAAAGGAACTGCTTCTCTGGGGGAGGAAAGACAGACAGAAAAAAAGAAGAATCTCCCACAGATTTCTAAAGGTTTTCTGCATTTAAAAATAAGAGAGGGAAAAACAAAACAAACAAAAACTCTTTCAATTCAAAGCAGGTAACTGTTCTAGGGCAAACCCATGCTGAAAAAGAATTTAAATAATTATAATTCATATCAACAGGAAAATTCATAATCATTCTTATCTCTTAAAATAGCTTGTCAAACATGAAAAAGGTTTATTGGTCAAACAGACTGTATCTAGATAAGAATCACAAGCAGAAATATATTTTAATTAACTTTGTTTTCCAAAAATCTGCATCTAAAGTAGTTCTTCTCAAAGTTAATTTTATGTTGAATTTTATGCTGAGCAAATAAAATAAAATAAAATTCCTATAAAATACAGTGATTCCAGTGGTACAGTGGAAACACTGTATTTTGTAGGAATTTGGGTTTGTTGTCATTTGTTTGTTGTTTTGGGTGAAGCAGGTAAAAATGGACATACTAACCACTCAGCCTGTCTGAGATTTCCTTTTTTTAAAAAAATGGGAAAGAACAATTCCTTTTAATCTTGCTGCTTTACACAGTGAGAAAGTTTGAATGAAGGAATCAACATTTTATAATCATGTTTATGCACTAATGTAGCTGTCTTCAAAAATCATAAGTATCAATGAAAAGTCATGGACTTCCTCAAAGTCCTTCTGCTGTTACAGGATTCACTGTATCATCTTTGAGAAACTACAAAATAACAAATCCCAAACAAGTACACATATCTCTTACAATCTTAATTACGCTACCACAGAGAGCCAAGTAAAGCCTTCCAGCTTTCCACCTTCACCTTAGTCACTGATGCTATTAATATATTCTTGTATTGGTGCCAGCTATAAACATATTTATCACTTAGGAACCCAGATGCCAGATTCCTCCTGTATTTCAAGCAAATTATTAGAGAATAAACTAACTTCCTTTTGTTTTCTGAATAAAAACAAACCAAAGCCTTTACAACCAATCAGCACAGAAAAGGTCACTAAATGCTCATCATCTAACATGGAAGCACGCAAGAAGGATAATGCAAAATCATCACCTCCAACAGAAAAAACACAGTTTAGGCAACTGGGGAAAGGAAATCCTTAAAACGTAATAACAAAAATCCATAAGCTCTCAGATCTCACAGCTGGTTCAACCTTTGGTAGCCTGCCTTCATCTAACTACACAGGACTCCAGCTGACACTAATATCATGTACATCTTTCTGAGGGACAACAAGGACTTATTACTGAGTCATGTGGCCTAAGACGGAGCACAACACTAAAAGTCTACGCCATTCTGTTGCTTTTTCCTATTTTTGATTAAAAGGATCATACACTGCATTAGACACAGATGACAGTACCTTTGCATTTCATCTTTCTCTAAGCTATGTACATGGCAAATTAAAGCACAATTAGATATTCTGAAAAACAGAAACAGTCCTGGTTTGCTTACCTTGGTCTGTAGGAAGAACCTATTCACAATACATGACTGCAGCATCATTATGTGCTCAAATTGCCTTATCCTCCCCAAATCATAGAATCATAGAATGCTTAAGGTTGGAAGGGACCTCTAGAGATCATCTAGTCCAAGCCCCCTGCACATGCAGGGTCACCTAGAGCACGTGGCACAGGACTGCGTCCAAGTGGGTTTTGAAGATCTCCAGAAAAGGAGACTCCACAACCTCTCTGGGCAACCTGTTCCAGGGCTCTGTCACCCTCACTGTTAAAAAACATTTCCTTAAGTTCCTGTGGAACTTTTGATGCTTCAGTTTCCAGCTGTTTCCTCTAGTTCTGTCAGTGGCCACCAGGGAAAAGAGGCCAGCACCATCCTCCTCACTGCCTCCCTTGAGGTGCTTATAGACACTGCTCAGGTCCCCTCTCAGCCTTCTCTTCTCCAGGCTGAACAGGCCCAGCTCCCTCAGCCTCTCCTCATAGGGCAGATGTTCCAGGCCCCTGATCATCCTTGTGGCCCTGCGCTGGACTCTCTCCAGCAGCTCCATATCCCTCTTGTACTGTGGAGCCCAGAACTGGACACAATACTGCAGATGTGGCCTCACCAGGGCTGAGTAGAGGGGCAGGATCCCCTCCCTCGACCTGCTGGAGATGCTCTTCATCACCCAGCCCTCTTTACAAGTTGATGCAAGAGTAGAACAGATCTTGTGTCAGACATTGCATAAAGTTATTAGATGCCCCAAGCAACATTCCTCTGACCTAAAATTAGCTGCCCAAGCAGGGGGCAGCAACTTTAAGCAAACCTTTTTAGCACCTCTGTTAATCACTGGTGACAGGTGGGATGAAGCATGTGCTGGAGATGCTGATTCTGGACACCTGCAGCAGCTGAAGGGTGCTGGGGGAGGCCAAATGAGGGGAGTGCTTGAAGCACCCTCTGCTTGGGTGTTGCTTCCTTCTGCGGCTTTCTTAGACTCAGCACACAGAGGCTATTGTGAAAAATCCACGAGTTTGAGTCAACCAAAAACTAGATGGTTCCTTCCCACATAAAAGATTTTTATTCAAATATTTATTTCATTTATAGATAATGAATTAATAGATTATGAACTGACAAAAAAAAGACATGTAGGGATAATTCGAGTTTATATTTTATGTGCATGCATTTATTTTTTTTATTATGTGAAGAGTTATCCTTTGCAGTTTGTTTGTTTTCTATAATCACAAACTCTTTCTACACTTAGAATACATTTTGTGTTTTATGAGGATATGCACATTTTTATGATTTTAGTTTTGTTTGCCCAATGAATCTTCTCCCTCAGATTATTTTATACATAGAAGGTAGTACTGAAACTGAACCAACATCCTAAAAGCCAAAAAATGCATTTCCTTTACATAAACATAGGTATAATGAAAGTTTGTGCATTAGAATGAATGTTTAGTATGGCACTTTCCGCCCCTGAGTAAGGAAGTTAACAGTATTATGACTGTGATATCTGTAAGATGTGCAAATGCACTGAGGCAATACAGTTGCTTTCAAACCAGTTTTATGTTTTGAAATCTGATTCTAACTGCTTCTTAGAGAAGAGGTGGCACGTTTGAAGCTCATCAGTGGTGGTGTGGAAGGCCAAAGGGGCAAGGTGGTTCCTCCAAATTCAACTTGCTTTTGTCAGTCAGCTTTTGATACTCTTCACTCCTCATGAGTAGTTCCTTTTTTTCTGCAAATAGCCCAGCTGATTTTAATGGAATTATTAGCCAAGTCTTTTACAGCTTCACATTAGTAGGGTGATCAGAAAGGCTGCACTTAGTAGAACCGGATTCTTTTTCATTTTCAAAAATCGTCTAAGACTCAAGATTCCTCTTCATTTTCTATGACTTTTTTTTTTCAGATCTGGTGTTATTATGCTGGGATGAAAAACAATTTGACAGAAAGTATTACAAAAAGTAAATTAGCACAATGTAATGTCTTTGAAAGGTAGCCTCAAAGGAACACAAAAAAAAGAAACTGCAAATGGAGTAGAATGTCTTGCATTAATAATATAGATCATTCATAGCTTTTAATGAAAGAAGTATTGGGTTATTCCTAAAATATCATTTATTGTGTTTGCCTCTAGTTATAGTGTCCACTGTTTTTAATTATTCAGTCTTTCCTGAGCTAAGTATGTTCTGTGAGACTGTGAAAGGATCTAGTCTCATCTGTTATAAATAAATCTTTTGAGGCTTTCCTGGCTCAAAATCAAGCAAGCAAACAAACGAACAAAAATCTCAAAAATAGTCAAGGACAAAGAAGACAGGCTGCATATTACCAAAGCTGTCTCAAATCAAGGCAGGGCACTAAAAATGCCAGCCAGTTACATACGCCACATGGCTCTCTACTATATAAATCCTTACCAGTGCGGTGTTCCTCTCCTCTCGGAGGTAGATGTATTAGATGTAATTTGTCACTGTGGTGTGCCAAGGAAGGAAGGCTTGCTCTTAAAACGCCACTTGGAGAGTAAACTGCAGCCTGCAAAACAGGATTTGTTTATATCACTTTTGGTACGATGAATAACACACTTATAAAGATATACTGAATGTGAAACATGGAAGTGTAAAAGTTCTGACTTGTGTTAAATATTCACTGCCATTCCTGCCAGGACTAATATATGAAGCCCAACTACTTCAGGCAAAGCCACCGCAGGTCACTAATACATATATATATATATATATTCCAACTAAAACCTCCTGCACATAGCTTGTCATGTTCTCGTTTCCTTCACTTCCTATTCATATAATAATTCTGTCCACTATTTAATAGTCACCACATCTCATCTGAGAGCTGGCTGCATTTCAATGATAAGAGAAATAACTCCTGCTACATGCATATGTATTTGAACACATGCATGTATACAGACACA
Source organism: Tinamus guttatus (assembly GCF_059628265.1). Lineage (NCBI taxonomy): Eukaryota > Metazoa > Chordata > Aves > Tinamiformes > Tinamidae > Tinamus > Tinamus guttatus. Next base: position 11,709,133 of record NW_028288821.1, on the reverse strand, counting down.
CTACAAGGTCTGAGACAGTACAGGCTCTTGAACAAGAAATTCTCCTTAGATTATGAGATACAGTAACACAAACTGCTTTCCACCCATGTAAAACACAAAAGTCCTGACGTGCTGGCAATGGGACGGACTGTCTGCAGCTACCATGAGGATGCAAATACTCAGAAGATAAGGAGTATTTTCTGTCTTAAGCTGGATGATCGCTCTCTTTCTATCTGGTGCATTGCATGGGTACCCAGGGATGTAGCTGCACACATCTTTGGAGGCACTAGAGTGGAAGGAGTTCCTCTAATGATGCAGTAAAACTACAGCTGTACCACATAACCATCATTAATTACAGGCATTTAATTTTACAGGGGAAGTTGCTGTAGGTTTGTGCATATATGAGGAACAGTGTCTCGATGCGTGGTAACGTAACAGCTTCCCTGACCTTCACACACTCCTCCCTCGCCTTCACAGACCACTGCTGGCCCGCGGGGCCGTGAGCGGAGCCATGCACGACCTGCTCACATCCCTGCCCTGCATTCACCTGCCCTGCTCAAACCCCGAGGCAGAAGCTGCAAAGTGGTCCTGTTTGCTGAAGCTCACTTTGAACTTCAAGTTCAAAGCGTTTCCTGCTTAGACCAGAGCTGTGTGATTGTCCACAGATACAAGTATGCCAGCATGCAAAATCCTAGCAAGGCTTTTTTTTCCCCAAACGCTCTCAGTTCAGTTGTTCACATTTACCTAAAGGTTCAAGCTCTCAGCTCAAGGGCAGTAATTTATACATTACACTGACTAAGGCATGCAAAGCTGATGGCAGAAAGACAAGGGAAGAAGAACGAAGGATACAGTACAGTAACAGGGTAAAGCATTTTGAACATAATAACACGTTGCATAAGGTGTTGTTGCTTATAAAGCAAGAGCTATGACTTCTCTTTGATTGCTGCCTCTATTGATGCACTCTCAGTAGTTGCCTTTTTGTTCTGTTCCCTTCTGCAGTGCAGAGACTTCCTCTTCCAAGCTGACAGACTGCTCAGTGCTTTCAAACTTATCTGTTCTACTAAAGTAAATACAGAGGTTGAAATATTATTATTATTCCTAGGAAAATACTAAATAATACTATAGCTAAGAGTTATTACCATATCTAATGCAAACAATTTTTAAAGCTTCCTGGTACCTGATAAACAGATGCAGATTGTGTTTCAAATTTAGTCATGTGACAACCTGCAAGAATTATTCTTAGCAAATCACTTGCCAGGCTAATTGAGCTAATTTATATTAAACAAGAACAGTAAACAAATACAATCTAGCTGCGATGTGTTGCTGTGTATACGTAGCCTAAAACATCTTAGAAATTGATAATTCATTAAGAAGCTCTAAATCTACCAATTTTAGTGCCGTTGGTATAACATCAATGGAAACTACGGCATCCAAATTGGGGGATAGCCGGTTTGGTGGTAGTATTCTGCTGGCACATGTTTTATGTTAGTGTAACTTCACCAAGTTCGGTGATTTTTCTTTTCTTTACAATATAGAAATAGTAGACATGTTCAGCACTTTGAGAGACCTATAAGAATGCATGCTGTTATCCCACTACTTAAAAAACAAATGAAAGATTGATTGGATGCCCTAGCACTTCCAAACAACACACATAAACCTAGCCCTAAATCCCTCAGAAAGAGCTTTAATACTGACAGGGTCTGTCAAATGTAAATGTAGTTCACAGGTTAAATTCTAAGGTCTGTGTTTACTGCTGCTGTTCCCAGCCAAGTTTATTATTTTATTGTACTTTCCATTGATTGTCATCATCACCCCATTGACTGGCTGTGTACAGTGCATAATATGGTTCAGAAGAATCAATAACACTGTGGGTAAACTGTGGGGATCTTAGTGGGGAACAGGATGAATTGCTTAATGATGCTGAAAGAAATACTTTGTTTTGCTTTCCAGATAGAAATAAAGAAATAAAGAGCAGGAAGTGAAAAAAAAAAAAAAAAAAAAAAAAAAAACAAACAGATCTAGCTACCTGCTGAAAGCTTACTTATTCTGCATGAGAAAGATATATGTCACAATTCTTCATTTCTGAGGACAGATGAGTTAAGGTATTGTCTCCCTTTGGCCACGCAGAGCTGCAGTTGGAGCTTCGGAAGCAGAAGAGGCCACGGGTCAGGACGGGAGCTGCTTCCGCAGGGCCCCTTCTCTTGGAGACCCTCTTGCAGGTGCTTGCTCTCCTGCAAGCTGCCCTAAACTCAGTGAAACCAGACCATAAACACGTCCTTGCCCAATGTCCCGGACCCACCGCCAATTTCACGTGACTGATGAAATACGTGGTGTCAAAAATAGCAGATGAACTGGCCAGAGTCCCAATTAATTTATTCTATATCGGTTTAGTCAGAAATTTTACCTTCTGTAGTTTGCACTGTCTTGCTATATTATGGCCTTATCTGAAACGGAGCTTTAAGGTTCCACCACAAAAAAAGTTAAACCAAAAATTGTCCACAAATCAATATAGCGCTTGTGTGTGTAGAATTATGCAGCAATCCTAAGTGTACTGCTAGATATATCAAAACAAAAACCATCTATAACTGATTTTTTTTGAAGATTGTCTCCTAAAAAAAAAAAAAGAAAATTTAGTCTCCTAAAATAGGGAAAAAAATTAACCGATGCATTTTTTTTTTCCTGAAATAAGGTCTTTCGTAAGAACGTGTAGTGTGAACAAGAATATATGCCACATTAATATTCCATGATGCTGTAACTCAATTCTTGTTAGAAACGATTTAATGTGAACAGAAAAGGATTGTAATTAAATCATTGTTATAACAGTGCTTTAATTATGATTTTTTTTTACCAGAGGACTTAATGTCTAAGCTTTGAGACTTTCTTTCTAAATAGAAACTGTAGAAATGATCTAATCTTTATACACTCAAAAAAAAAATTCATTGAACTTCACCAGAATAAAACAAAAGCACCTCTGACTGCAGTCATTATATATGATACCAACACAACAATCAATTTTATAGTCTTAGGATTTAGCCTACTTAATGCAATTGACCTAAAGGTTCCTGTGTCAAATATTTAGATTTTTTTCTTGCTTTTCCTGTTACGGTGCAATATGCATATTTGAGCAAACCCTGGATAAGTCTCTTGTAGCTGCATTCACTCTAAATGGAGGTGTCCCACACTGTGGCACCGACTAAGCCACATGCTGAACGTGTGTCCAGAAGAGCTCAGGCTGGAAACCACTTCCATGCAGGTCTTGATCTCCTTCCACAGGAGCAGATCTGAGCCTGCAGGATGCACCCAGCCCCAGCTGGAAACGGTGATATTGCAGCTTGACTGCGGGGCTCGAATCCACTATGGCAGGAGACCATGTAATGCTGTTTTATAGCCTCATATTTGTCCAAATGAAAGATTTAATGTTCTCCATGTCTTGATACACTTATCAACTTTTGTTCCGTTCACTAGTTTGCCTAGGTCAAACTAGTGACCTCCTGATTTAATATAATACACCCAGCAAGGGCGACCATGGTCACACAAAGAGACTACAGTGTCAGCCAGTGTGACTCACTGATCATCAGAACAGAGCTCTCGGATGGCTTCTCCATGCTATTAAAACCTAACCAAAAAATGAGAAGTTTTTATCGTCATTCAACATACAGTACTAACTTAAAATAGATACTAATTCTGGCTGGTATAAATTAATGTAACATTAGAAGTTCTATTAGCACCATTGAATAATATATGCCTTATTTTTTAAAATATACCACACAGGTCAGTTTTTGATTAAGATTAACTCTTCTCAATGAGAGAGCACTTCATTATGCCCTCTGATTAATATAGCAGTCTATTTTTCATATGTTTAAATAAATAAGTATGAGAGTGTATCAAAGAGGCAAGTTGTAATGAGGGTAGTTATGAAAATCTATAGCTCACGGAAGTCCATCTTAAACTGCAATTCCAGCAATGCTGGTGCTGCATTGCTGTGGCAATATAAAACTAACAGTGCCACAGATTCCCTTCTATGAACATTTTGCTCAGCACAAACAAAATGTTAACACCTCTGCTCACATTTTTAACACTACAGCTACATTTTCTGCTTAGAAGAAAATTAGTACCATAAAGCTCCCCATTTCATGGAGTTCTTCACATTTTTGATTCAGCATTTATGAGCTTGCACGAAGCAAGCAGTGTATTATTATTCGGTTATAGGAAGACAACAAATTAGTAATTACTATGTATCTGAAAGTCTTGATGGATGACATTTTTAACTGGACTTTTTTTCTTTTTTTTAAACAGATTAGAAATCTGTTGAAAACATTCAAGGTCAGATAACTGGTTCCCATTTAGATGTCATACAGATGTAAGTGCAATGTATTTCCATTAATATTTCATTGTGTAAGCATTCCATGCTTTGACACTGCCATCTTGTAGTTATTGGTCCTATATCGAAAGAACATCTTGTAACCAGGCTGGTATCTTGGACTTCATTATCTGACACCACATTCTTAGCACAGCGAATATGATTGTTATAATTGCTTGTATTTTATCCCTTATGGATAGATGAAGAACATATTTAATATATAGATTCATTAAAGAACACAAAAAAGCTTGACAATAAGCATAAAACTGTCAAACACATCAAGGTTCCAAATTGAAAAACTTTATTTCTACCTAATGCAACATGTTTAACCAAGAAGTGAAGGCAAACTAAATTTTAAGTGTAACAGAATATTCTGTGAATAATTTGATGTTCTATGTCGAAGTAATATTTCTTTTTCAAGAGGCTGTAATAGGAGATGCTCATAAATTAACTCAATAGCTTTTCCCCACTATTCCCCCCAACGCATAATGTGAACTGTTCCAGGTGCAAACTGCACTTACATCACGTCCCTCTCTTGCCTTCCTGTAGCAGCTCGGATTGCTTCCTTGGTGGAAGGCAGAAGCAGATGCCCTGATATTGTTACGTTCACTTCTTGCCATTCGGAATTTTTTGTTCTGACATACAAATCCTAAACTGCTTCTTTATGGTGTCCTTAAGTCTTCATAGAGGTATCTAGCCATTAAATTCATTCACTTCCACTTTTCCCTGTGCTATAGATTTGTGCATTAGCAATAACTAACAGCCCTGTGGACATTTTTGAGGGAACAGCTGCAGGATTCGAATCCTGTGTGGGCATGAATCGGTGCTTCTGGCACAAGCGAAGGAATAAAAAGTGTTCAAGACTTTGGAGAACTTTTTGCTAAAAGAACAACATTAATTTTGGTGATCTGCAGGTTTCAGTCTCTAACCTCTAGAAGAGCAGTTCCCTCCTCTGAAGTCTGCTCCACGCTGGCTGCAGACCCGGCTGCTCCCTCCGCGCAGCTCCAGGTGCCCGGCTCTGATGTCTTTCCATACAGATTACTGTTGAGATAAGGGAGGGGGCTGCAAGGCCCTTCTTATAATACGGTTCTGCTTAGCCAGACGTGTACAGGAAACAGCATGTCAGTTATCCTCCTTTCATTTATTACTATTATCGGAGCAGGTTTATATACACTCCAGTGAAATAAGTCACCCTTATACACAGCCGTTCATGTGATAAATGCCCCAAAGAATTTGCAGCATAAAAAATGACAAGCGGAAAGACAAAAACAGCTGTGATATGATGGGAAAGCAAGTAGCGAGTGTAATAGAAAAGAAACAGACTGTACTTCATAGAGAGTAAATGGTGTTCAACTTTAATAATCATGAAGGGTGGTTTTATCTTTACGAGTGTAAATCGCAGTCTGCGTAAACAAATTAAAAATCATATCCACACAGTCTGAAACTGAGGCTTGACTGTGTGCAGAAGTATATCGTCTTAATTTTATTACTAGACATTGAAAGATTAAAGAAGCATCAGTATTCAGAGTATCTAGTATTTCTTCCTATTACTAATAACCAATATATGCAAATACAGCCCAAATTGTGCCTACAGTCACAGATCTCTTTCATGTTTATGGAAAATCAAGTCAATGGCATTCTCTGAGTATATAAATATTATTTTCTTGTAATGATCATGAATGTTATTTTATTTTTTTCTTCTATTTTGGGAGTCATGTGCTTCACTGTGTTTTCTTTAATTTTGAAATCACATCATGAAAAAGTTTGGATGCCTGTTCAGTAGTGAAAAACCTGCATTAAAGAAATTTCTTAGGTAGTTCTCAGGGCTAAAGTAGGATGACCTATCAGCTTAAAATTAGATAGATGGCTGATATTATTTCAGATGAGAGATTTTTTTCTTGAATCAGGGACTAGCTCTACCGGTTGGGATATTTCATCCTTTGCATTCTCTTAAAGAAATATAATACAATCTGATATAAATAAAACTCAGACTTGTATAAAATCATTTTGAAATCAGAAAACAAAAGAGTATGGGTATTTCAAAGCACACTGCCTTTATGATACCTCAGTTGCACATTTTTAGGCATTTAGGCTTTTATTTCAATGAGAATGTGCATCAAAAGGGACGAAAGGTTTTTCAGTGATATGGCAGTTTCTTTTAGGTTTTATTTCAATGAGAATGTGCATCAAAAGGGATGAAAGGTTTTTCAGTTTTTTTCTCAGGTCATTTTCTGCATTCAGCAGAAATGCCCCTCAAAGCTTTCTCAGGAGGTGCAAGGCATTTGAACTGCTGATTGTGCAGCAGGTGATGAACTTGATGTTATGCTGCTTCTCATGGGTACCACGCACACCGTTGTTGAGCCCAGGACAGAAGAGCAGCAGGCCCATGCAAGCTCCTGCTTTTAGCAGTTTCTGCTGTCGGTCTGCAGTAGTCTGTGCATTGCTTTTCCTCCTTGGAGAGGGACATAACCAGTCAATGATTCGGTTGGAGCAGAGCCATATCATAATCATAAGAAAGAACATCTCCAAACAATTGGCTTTCAGTGTAGCAAAATCCCCGTTCTACCATTCTGGAAGGTTGCGTCAAAAATTGAATAAAATACTGTTGGAATCTGTTTATTAAATATGTCCCACACATACTCTAGCCTTTAAAAGCACAGTAAAGATCATGTGGCAAAGCACTCCCAGGAGCGATTTTTATTTTGGCTCTGACCTCTCTTTCTGACCTTGGGAGAAATGTTTTATGTATACATAAGTAGGGAAAACATATTTCTCTCATTCTTGGAAACAGAAGAAACAATTATTTTTGAATATTCATACAGCTCTGGAAATATATATGCAGAACAGACTATTGCACGAGATTTCTATAATTCTTGATCATTTAACATATAGGTCAGTATCTATAATTTACATCCCATTTCCAACTCTGCAAGCCCAGAGAACACAACTTCTGGTCATGGCTTCTTTTAAAAGAGGCAGAATACAAGATGCTACTGTTCATTTACAGTGCAGCAATTAGGCATGGAACTATTTCACTGGGAAACATTTATAACTTCCTTCTTTCTTTATATTTAAATGTATTGATTTCATCAAGTATTATAAATGCAGCTGACAGACCTCTGTGGTTAGACTTACTAGGGTTACTAGTGCAGACTATTTTGAATTCCTTCTAACAGGTGAAATTTAATTATTGGATTTGGAAGTATCTTTCACAGCTCTCTCCCATGTTTATGGGAAATCCAGGCCGAACCGTTTTCATCAGTGGCGACAGGAATTAATAATAGTGTGCTGATTATATTACTTCTTTCAGTACACCTGCAAGGTTTTTGCTTGGCCTTTGCTTTGAAGCAGAATTGGCAACTTGACAGGGCAGGATGTAGCGCAATGAAAGATTCCTGATTTTGTTCTTCTGAGAAGATATTCAATTGTGACATAGTTATAAGCCTCTGAAAAATCACTATTTATACCCACTTGCTAGTCCTTTCTTTGGAGTTTCCCTGATAACATTTTCAAGCAGTCTGTTTACATTGAGCGTGACCCGAGCCAGATTTCAATTGCACTCACAGGCCCATGAAATATGCACAGCAGAGGATAAGCAGATACACACAGACAGCAAGGTAATCACAGGTACAAATCTTACTCTTCTTCAAATCATTTTAGAGAACGGAGTATGTTAAATAATTTCAACCACAAGAAGAAGGCCTAAGAAGAATAACAAAGAACAAGATTGGAGGCCCCATCCTTTTTAGTTGCAGCAGTCCAGTTTAGGCTTTAACTACACAATTCAGACCCTGTTTTTCTTACTTTGGAAGTCTCATTAATAAGGAAGCTAATGACACTAATGACCCCTGACGTGCAGAGGTGACATGAAGGTTCTCCAGGGGCAAGAGCGCTCCCAGGACAGCGAGGGGTGTTTATCCACCTCGCTGCTCCAGGCTCCGCAGCCCTTTGGGCCCTGTTCAGCCAGCGGGGCCCACGACACAAGTGAAGTTCTGCAGACTCTGTGCCAAACTTTGATCTTTCGCATTCCTTTACATGTTTGCCACATTTTACTGCTCAGGAAGCTAATTTCCTATTTTGATTAATTCTTCCACGTACATATGGAGGTCCTTTTGAGTTTACATATTCGAAAAAAAACCACTTTCATATTCTCAGACTTGTAAGAACATTATTTTTATACAATCTTTATATAATGCTGCAGGACTCTGTCTGTTATGGGATATTCAATACTGAGGAGGAACCTCTTAATGTCACTCTAAGGTAAATGCAACAAATAAGTTGTTGAATATTAAGCATTTTCAGCTGATGCCCTGATAAATGAAATACAGTCTTTAATCAAAATTCTTGTATGACTTTGTTGTTCTGAAAGGAAGTTAGACGAAGTATAGATTTTGATATTTAAGGCAACTCTCTTGGCAGATCAGTATTATCCAAAAAGATAGCCCAGATCTTACTCTTATTTTCTACTGAAACTATGTTCAGTTTCTAGCTGTTTCTTTTCTTGTTTTAGTTCCAGAAATGAAGGCTGCTAATTTTAGATAATGTGTAATGGGGAATTAACACAATAAGCAAGTTTCATTTTCTTCCTTTTCAGACGTTCACATCTGCACATAGCACAGGTATCTCTGATTTTCACAGCTAGACAGTGCTAGACACATTTGTTGTGCCAATTTTACCTGTATTACGTATAAGGTTCTGGGAATTCAGAGGTTCATTGGGGCAGTATTACAAATGTTTAAAGAGAGCAAAATTTCTGAAGGCGTGTTTTTTATAGCATTTTCACAGCAGACATTGAAAGGAGGTATGGGAATGAATCAATACAGTATTTACACAGAAATGTTTCCATTGCTCATCATGATGGAAAGCTCTCACGTCCTGCCTCTGATAAGGTGTGCATGTGCAGAGTACAAACACAGGGAAAGAACTGGAAAGGAGCCAGACCAGGGTGAAGATCAGTAAAATTCAGCTATTCTTATCGAGTCTACTGCTTTACCACTAGAATTTATGGAGGACTCTCAGTCACACCATCCGTCACAGGCAAACGCTGAACAGACAGAAGACAGAACTGTGCTGTTCTGGAAAAAGCAAACAGTGCAACACATTACATGAAATCTTTTCCATACACAGCTATTTTTGCCTTGCCTTCCTCCATCAGAGTGATAATAATCCAGATCTTCCCACACCCACTCTCTTCAAGGTCTGATCCTCAAGGTGTCCTTAATGTGGCCTTCTGTTTTACACATACATATACAAACCCACTCTTTCTTCGCTACACATAACCCTGATCCAGTCAAAAGACTAATCATATGCATCATAAAAGCCCACAAATAAGTCTATTAAAATCTGTGAGTTCTCCCATACACCTCGATATACAACTATGCCGTTAGGCTTTGCAGGGTCATTGATGGCTAGACCAGACATTGGTTAGCACTTTCAGCACCACAAGGGACGGAATTTGCTTTTCCTAAGAAAATCTGTCATACTTATAACCACACTGACTTCAGACAGAACCAAGCACATGCATCTGATTACTGAATTGCTGGTGATAAGCAATCACCAGGGTCATTTGTTTGATGGATAAATCCAAATACATTAGGAAAATGCACACTGTGAGCATGTTCCATCTGACTGTTCCAGCAGGCCCACCTCCTTTTAATTAGAGGATTCCTAACAGACAAAGCAAGCTTTGTGGGGACAGATACAATACAAAATACTACATCAATTTATTTTAGTGAAAAGCAAGCTTTAAAACATTTGAGCCTCTTTCTGTCCCTGAAATCAACTTGTTAAAAATGGGAGCTACTACTGCCACAGAAATTAGGATGTTATTTTGGAGGGAGGAAAGGTGGCGGGGAAGGGGAAGGAGAAGAGAATAAGGAAAATATTTGGTTTTTTATTTGTATTAATACTGTTCATCTACTGATTTCTTACCCTTTCCATAATGGTGTTCTTCCAGATTCTGAACGTAAGAGAATCAAAGACCAACCACCCCATGAATGCATCCACAGACATCCTCATTCTGCAAACTTATGCCTTCATATGGCATAGATTATTTTACCAGAGGAATATAAACAATTTTGGACTTTGAACACTATGCTACAAATAGTGTTTCAATCAAGATATCACGTCAAACGATGCACATTTTTCTAAGACTTCTACTGTCTAGGCCGACAGATTTGCACTTTACTTTCGATTATTACTTTTTTTATTAAGGAAACTCAAATCCTGTTGCGAAGAACTTATTTAGGTTGAGCTGTCACCTTCAGCTTCAGAACATTAAGTCTTGACAAATGCTTCTTTTGAAGTCAGACACCTGTTTCTTTGGCATTTCCCACTTTCAGGAACTCACTAGACTATAATAACGCTCAGCACAGCAGAAGTAAAGAGAATGAATTAAAAAAGAAATCCTTTCAGACGTGAAAGAGCAGCACAAAAGACCATCCCTTTGCTCAGGCTTTCTCTGTAGTTTAGATAGCAATTTGGTAGAGCTCATCTGAGTTATACCTTTTTTGGTATAATGGGAATCTAATGCCCATGAAGCAAGCCAGATTAACAGCCCTAGAGACCAGAGAATTCTATCTTAAAACAGATCAGCAGGAGAAACCAAGTTCTTTGCGGATGCTTTGAGATGTACAAGGACACATGGCTATTATTAGGCCTTAGGTATCTTCTCTTCCTGTAAACTAAATGTTTGAGGGGAACATTTCGCAGATGCTCTGAGAAGTCCTTGCTTGGATTTGCTTTTATATTAGGCATGAAGGTTTTGATGGCAAGTTTCTGTTCATTTTACCAGAAAGAGAACAATCACCCATTTAAATCAATGAAAGGACTCTCATGAACTCTTTAAAGGGCCAAATTTACTGTTTCCTTCGCTTTACTATGTATTTAGGCATCTAAGTATCTGTAGTTTTCCACTTTATTCCACAGTTTCAAGTAGAAATTTGTAACAGAGACTAAGGAGCACCCTCAATAGAAACTGAATACTTGATTCCTTTGAAAAATCCACCTCCTTCAGATATATCAAAGCACCCTTTTGTTTTTACCAAACAGATTTCATACAGGAAATATATTTTCCTTCAGCTCACAATCAATTTGGTTTATTGTTGTGAAACATACACCATGATGGAATTATTCTGAAAGCTGATAAAATTATAAATACATATATATATATATATATATATAGGATTTATTAGCTCTGTTATATCTTAGATTTATTTTAAGAAAGGATGTCAAAAACATTTTTAAAACAGATTACAAGCATCACTATAATTATTCTTGAATTCTATATAAAACATATACTAAACTGTATAAACAATCTTTTCAAATATCATAATGTAGAGGCAATCTTTCTCAGCTACCTGACCATTCTTCAGTACCCGACATTGCAGCACATTTGGACAAGGTTTACACCTACCTCAGGATTTTATACACAGGGATGACAGTACTATCTTTTTTAAGAGTACATGGTACATCCTTCTTTTTTCCCATATTTGCTAATCTTTAACTAACCTGTCTGAAACACTGTACACAGTCTTTGCCTTGGAGTGACATTTTGGAAACGATTTAGCTGCAACATTTCAGGCAATTCTGAAAATATGACTAAAAAGATTTTTTTTTAAGTATGGATACAAGTATTTCCATTAAAAGCAAGGCTCCGAACTGCGTAAGAGGCAAGTCAGAGAAAATGTGTTAACTGCTCAGCAGCAAGAGCACGAGAGGCGCAGGGGCAGCAGTGGTGGCTCTTGCCCAGCACTGTCCATGGGGCTGCTCTCCATCCAAACGCCAGTCTTTGCTTCCCAGCTCCTTTAGTTACACCTTGCTGAGCAGCCAGGCTGCACAGCTCCTGCGCACCTGTAAATCTTGGCTTGCAAAGGCCCGCGCAGCAGAAGAAGAAAGCCTAATCCCCGTGCACCCAGACAGCCACGGTGACTTCCCAAAATGGACAGTCACCCCGTTCCCTATCCATATAGTGGTGACCAACGACAACAGCTGGGTGTCCTTGTCACCCCCCCGCAGGACACGAAGCAGCACGAACCACAGGGACACAACTCAGCTGAGCATCCCCTGCTGCGGTGCGGCCGAGCCTCTTGGTGGGGCACGGGATAGGCCCCGGCATGTTGCCTACCACAGATTTCCATCTCATAACTCCCACTCCACCACCTTTGGATACTGACTTTTCAATCTTCAGTTTTTCTGCATATGTATTTATATACTTAGAAATGTCATTATTCTTATTTACGTGGGTAGATGTGAAAAGCATATTTTTGCAGTTGGCAGATGCATATATCATAAAAATTGAACACAGCAAAATAAGCTAGTGATTAGAAATTACACATATACACACAAAATATACATTTACAAAATAAATTAAACTTAAAATGTCCTAAACTAAAAAGGTATCTGAAAACTTTACATTAATATTTTATTTCATTTCATGCAAATTTAGGATATGCTGAAAAAAAAAGCAAACAAAAACCCAATCTTTTATAAAGCAATTTAGTGTTTCCTAAACTCTATATTTCTCCATACTGAACAGACTAAGTGTTGCATGTTAAATGCGGAACTATGTAAGAGAATAATTATGTGGGACATGATTGCTGTCTTGCTGTAGCAACTCTACAGTCTTGATCAATAACTATGTAAATGATATAACTCCTATATCATTAGCATGCCTGTGCAGCATCACTGCTGATGCCACTCAAAGCAGTAACAACTCAAAAATGACCCTTTTACTACTTCATAGTAGTTATAGTCAGAAACAAGTCCTGAGGCTGTGCAGACTGGTGTGGTAAATACATGCTTTTCAGATATCTTTTTGGACCTACATTGTTAAGAATTACATTCCTCACTTTAAAACAGGTGTATAAACCTCCATTATGTAGGTTTGCAGCTGCATTCATCACAGATAAGCACTGTTGCAATTGTGGTGTTGCAGGTAGCGCTATAAAGCAGATTTCATTATACAGATATCTAATTGAACTTTCACATAACAATACATAATCAATTCTTTACCTTTTAGCCTTAGACTTGTCTTGCTGGATAGATGGTTTAAACAGAAGTTCATCCCATACCAGGTGAATGATCTAAAATGTATTTCCTGCCTGAAAAAGAAATATAATTGAAGCATCTGAAATCATGTTAACCATACAGAAAATAATCAAACCATTAGATCAGCTCTTCATGAGGACTGGTCACTTCTCTAATCCTAGAATGACAAAGGAAACCACCAATGCTGTTCAACATTGACACCAGCTTTTGGGTATTTACAGCCCAAATTACTCCTCTGTTTTGAGTTATATAGTTTGATAGAAGAAATATCCAGATTTATACTCGAAGCAACCAGCAATTACACTCCAATCTCTATCAGAAGACTTTGGAGTACCGTATTTATAATCAGACATTAGCCGTCTCTTAAACCAAAATAAACAACAACAACAAAACATGAATAACCATATCCAGAAGGAAGTGAATAAATTAATCTTGAACTTAGGTCTTTCTGTCAAGGATAACATAATGAAATGTGAATTGAAGAGCTGCTATCTCTCTGCCACAGACAGGCCGTGTAAAACGTCCTGTGTTTACCAGAAGGCTTTGGTACCTGCACACCTGTCTTTATGTCTTCTGATATCTATGAAGCTGTATATATATGTGTCAACACACCGTCTCCAACAGTGCTGTTTTGAATGACTAGAAGGCACGATAAGCCATGGAGGTAAAAAGGATCCAGTAAGATTTGGAAATGACGACAGCATGGAGCCATGACCATAAAACACTTGGAGGGGGACGTGGAGGGCTTGGCTCTGAGCAGACAAAAGTGGATCCTGCGTGTCATGGAAAGGAACTGATGACTCCCCACGCACGCAAGAAGGCTTCGTTCTGGGGTCAGTGTTAGATAGTGGCTCCCAGAGCTTCTAAAGGCAGTGCCTGTCACCCAAACTGCACCTCCAACTCCAACCAGCCAGCGCTGCAGCGCAGCCGCGCCGGGCTCCGATGGGATTCTGCACAGACCTCCCTCTCCACGCGCCCACACACGGGACGTCCCGCACGGCAGGGGGACGAGCGGAGCATGAGCCGCGGCTTCGTGGCAGGAAGCTGGTCACTGGAGCCCTGCTTGTGTGGGGAGCGGCGGCTTCCGCGGACCTCCTGCAGGACGTTCGAACGCAGCTATGTGCCTAGCGACTTGGCAAGGCTCGAACCGTTCTGCCTAAAAGGGAAGAGGCTCCTGAATCTCAACCTTATTGACCTTTGGAAATATCGGAGGAGGATAGTAAGATAATAGAGAAGATAAGGTCAAAAGCAGAAAAAATAAAAAGGATGTTTGCAGGATAATAACCATGAGTAACCATTTCTGGAAGTAGGAGAGTTGGAGTGTATTGTAAAATAATATTGTTGGAGCTGAAACTCACTGAAATGGCTAATGAATAAGGCAGAAGGGTTTCAAAATGGATATGTCTTTAATCCAATAAGATGTAAAGAAGACTGTAAGAATAGGAAAAAGGATGAAATTAAAGGAAGGTACCTTACAAGAGCTCTGATACTGTGATAACTCTGATGACTGTGATAAAAAAAATCTTCAAAGGAATTTGGCATAGGAAATAAAAATACAGTTAAGCATGTCATTTCTGAAAATGTTTTTGTACCTGCATATTATTTGGGGGAAATTTAACTCTACATAACTTCTAAATATGCTATTGTTCAAATTTATTAGCCATGTTTACCATTATGCATATTATTATTTCATGTATATAATTTGCACAACTAACATGAACATTGTAGAGAAAACTTTGAACTGACAGAAAGGCTAGTTACTCCCAAACGCAAGCAAAAGCAGTAAATCCACTTTGTATAATAGAAGGCTTAAAATATTAGACTGCCAGTTGAAACTTTGTTTTTGTATTAGTAAGCACGGATTATCACAGTATATCCAAAAAGAAACAGAAAACTTCAAAAATAAATTGCGTAAAACTCTTTATGAAAACTAAATCAATGTCATACATACAAAGCCATGGAAGTTACAAATAAATAAATCAGAAATAGCTGAAAATCAGTGTCATCCTTCACCTATCATGATCATTCTGCAGCCTTTTTATTTCTGCAGCAGTATTTGGATGACACATAACTACAGCTGAGTAATTTGTAATGAATAATTTATTTCACCAATTTTGCCTCTTTCTGTGACATATCCATGAATAAACAGATCACGATTTTCTTTATTCATAATTCAAAGTATTGTGACAGTTTCTCCTCAACCCAATTCCTCTTTAGAGGAATTATAGACTGCCTACATGGCCAGTCCAGATTTTGAAGCTGGAAAAGGTTGGAATCTTAGCTGAGCACTTCAGTTGTGCGTGGCCATACACCATTGTCTCTGCTCCCCAGCTGGACTCTTCTGAAGTAATTGGGTGTGAATGTTCATGGAGAATAAATTAGGCTTTGCTTTTTGTGATCCTGAATGTAAAACCAACTCTCTCTGTGCATTGGCACCAACAAAACTCAGAAGAAGCTCCACAGAAAGCAAATACACAAAAGGCATGAACACAGCTGAAAGGAATTCATTTAAAAATCGTATGAATATTCATGGCTTTTTCTTTCCAGCATGTTTTCAGATTAACTCACAGGAAACCAACTGTTTCCTTGGTAGATTCAATTTAATCTGCTTACCTGTTTTTGACAAGGCCACTAGGAACAGTTTAGCGGTTGGAAATAAAGACGAGTTTAGCTCCTTGTCAGTCTTTTTTTTTTGGACTCAGGTCTGCAGCCATCACTTTTTTACAGCACTGCTGGTCTCTTCAAAGAGTGCCCAATCTGAAAGGTAAAGCAGGACAGCTCCAGGATAGAACACCCTTCCCTGTGCAAACTAGGCCCAAACAGCATTTTGTTCGTGAAGAATAATCAGGTATTTAACAGTTTGATGCTGATTTTGTACTCTATGTGAAATGTAGATTTGTGCACCCCAGATCAGGAGGCAGGGCAGAATCACGTCATGCACATTAGTCAAACGGAGGCATCGTGCATTCCCCATAAAACTTGAGGAAAGAGAGGCAGCCCTAGTTTTCTGCTAATAACTACCATTCTTTAGCTCGATTTGTATGAAATTATAGACATAGAAAACTCAAAATCTCTTTCAAAAGTGGACTATATTATGAAACAAGCTATATTCTTAGCAAAAAAAAAGAGTTTAAAGATCACCATTTTTCCCCCAACTGTTTTATTTAAGTCAGAAGTTATGTTCCACAGCAGAAGTAATGCTTAAGACTCTTTTGCATTAGTACATTTGAAGCACATTGTTTCCTAATCTGCTTCGAAGAAATGTTTAGGGATTTTATTAACATAAAACAAGATAGTGAGAGCAAATTTGATATCAATTAACATACTAATTAAATGTCACTTAGTAGTTTTAGCAATTACTTGATATTTAATTAACCACTTGAATACCTTGGGAGCTTCAGATTATTGTACATGTAATCAAAGGGCAATTCTTATGACCCTGTGGGTATATGCTGCATGTCAAGACAATCTGGAGATGGCAACAAAAATAACTTGATGCACTGTGACCCTAGGTATGTTGAGCTGTTGTGTACCCAAGAGATTAATTTACTAATTTGAATGTGCTAAGTATCAGATAAAAAGCTTCAATGTACCTCAAGTAACTAGGGACCTACATAAACAACATGGACTACCTACATCATATCAATTATTTTAGTTTAAGTCACATTTTAAATTCATATTGTGAATTTGTCTGTGCATTTATAATTCATCATCAGCTGGTCTTGTTTTTAGCAGTTACAAACAGTGGAAACTAAGCAAGCAAATATTTTTAGGAAGAAATTAATTAAAGAGTGTAAATAGGTAACTGAAAGCTTCTGGATTGACAAAGAATTGGCAACTTTTCCAGACATGAGATTTGCTGTTGGACATTTATGTGAGTGCTTTTAGGAAGGAAAAAAAATAGTCTTTATCACTCACAAAACAGGCATCATTTATGATTTCTGTTTAACTGCCCTCTTTTATAGATATGTTTCCTTCATCTATGTCCTCTGGAGCAGTCTAGGACATTTGGCTTCTGCTGTCATTACAGCAGCATTACATTCTGCTGTCACCTACTGCTGGTGACCACTGGCAACTACAACTATTCTCTTTTTCAGTTCTGACCTCTTTTTACATGAACATTAACAACTCTGCCCCATTTAATTGCATAAAAAACAGCAAACTTTTTGCCTATGTCGTTGGTGTTTTATTTTTACCTATATTTATCAGGATGGAAAAAAATGGTCAAAATAACCTTTCCATTTTCTTTGCATTCCTATTTTTCTGCAGTTGTTTCATCTTAAAAAAAATAAAAGAGTAATAGTAATAATTTGCTCTCTTGGCTCTGTCTCATTTCTAAACTCATTGCAAACCCTTATTTACAATACTCTTATTTCCGGATCTCTTCACATTTCATCCTAGGACCACCGTTGACACTGACACCAATCGAAGTCTTTAATGGTCTCTTCAAGGTAAAGGTGCAGAGTGAAGGCTCCTTCCTGCTATCCCCGTTTAGCTGCCAGCCACTTGAAACAGCATTAGACTTGCCATCTACTTAAAAACTTTTCTTCCTTTTGCTTTTGTGTCTTTGTTCTCTCTTGGTTCTCCTGAAACTGCTCTAATTTTTCCTTTGGAGGCTATTTATGAGTCTTTTTTCATTTATGGATGAGAATTCAGCATGGATTTCTCTCAGATTCTTGTTGGGCCCTCTCTTTTCTCTAATAATCTTGGACTCACACTCTGAATGCAATATTTCTTTGTTAATTGATTTCTGTTCATGTCCACATAAAACAAGCTCCTTGTTTTCATTTCTCTAGATCACTCCAAACTATTAGACAACTCACCATTAATTTACATTCACTGTCCAGGTGCAGATTCTCACCTCCTGGCTTCAGTTTTCTGTTAAATTTCTGCTTTCTTCCATCCTTTTTTATCCATAAAAAGTAAATATATGCAAAAAATCAGAAAAACATCCTTTCCTCAGAGGTATAACATATGAGAAAATGGTTCTCCTGTCAATATTTCAAAACCTCAATCTTCCATGCCGACCCACATCCATTAATCCTGAGTATCTGCATCAGTCAGTGCCACCTTATATACAACTTACTTGCTCTTTGGCATAGGAACACTGGTTTTGTCCTACAAATTTACAGCACCTTTAACAAAGAGGTCCTCGTCCATCACTGAAATAACAGTAAATAAATAAAGCCTCTCCAAAGCACTCATTAAAAAATATATGTATTTTTAATTATTAGAATTTAACCTGTGTCCAGTTATAAAGGAATAAAAAATAACCCATGCCAAAGAGATTGGAAAGTGCTTCAATTCAATACATCAGCCCTTAAAAGCATTTATTTGACATTTTAAAGTATTTGCAATTTAATCAGTCAGTCTCAGTCACAGTTTACAAAGGCAGTCTTTACATGTTGTTCATGTTTTAATGATAATTTCTTAGCCAGTGCTGATTTAAAGTAGAGAGGGTTGGTTTGTTATTGTCTGATCTGCAATTTTGTCTCTAGAATTTAAAAATACCATTTCATCAAAATCTTCACATTCAGTGAGACTACATCAATGTCAATATAATTCTGCTTCAAGGACAAAAAAAACCCAAAAAACAAAAACAGAGAGACATAGTAGTCAAGCACAAGCTAGTTAAAAAATTTCATTTCTTAAGTCAAAATCACTTTCTCTTTTAATTTTGTATAACACTGATAAAGTCAAATAGAAACTATATTCTATCAGCCCTAAAATATGCATTTTTGATTTCACACACACACACACACACACACACACACACACACAAGTAAATTTGTTCTCTCTTTTACCCCATTCTTCACGGGGTAAAATTCACTCTTTGAATTCTTCAAAATTCTTCATCCTGTAAAAAAGGTCTGTTACACCTGAGGTAATACTCTGACTAGGAACCTGAATTTAGCTACCTTGTGAACCAGAGAAACATCTTGAAAATCTGTAAAACTTAAGGTTAACTTTTTTTTTTTTTGCTGGTGCAGCATGAAAAAGTCAACAAATTCCTGTAGAGGGACAGTCAAACAAATAGACAAACAAAAAGCACCCTTCACGCACACTTCATTGCTTTGCTTGATTAGTATTTGTATAATTTTCTTCCCAGGGCATCTTGAAATCACTGCTGCTGGAGGAAGGGAGGAACCACTGCTGAGCTGCAGCCCCTGGAGGGTTTCCCCCTGCTCAGACCCAACCTACCAGGTATCTCTGCACTCACAGACTGCTGGCAAGGCCACATCAAATCACTGCAAGCTCCTAGTTGACAGGGAGACACAAAAGCTTTCATCTCAAGTACTGAACCTGGTGGAATAGCTTCTCGGAACAGTTTCTCGCAGTGTTTTAGACTGCCTCTTTTAGAAGTATCCCCTTCCCTGGGTTGAAACTGAGGCCGTGTCCGCTCGCTATAATCAAAAGCAGAAGCAGTTGAAAAGAGAATGCAAGTTTAAAATATACAGTAATGTTCTGACCTAATACTGCTATAAATAAGTATCTGAAAACTATTTTTATTCCTTTTAGTAAAAAAAAGAGAAGCGGTGAACGCATTTTCCCACTGCCCAAGGACATGGACAAACGCAAGCAAATATACGAAAGAGAGGCAAAAATTTACAGATGAAAACAGTAATACTTATACAAAATTCTCATATAGTCGTTTTTATGATTATATTGCAAACTACATTATAAACAGGATCACTGTGAGAATTGACTTTTTTTCACACGATACTATTGCCATGACACACAGATGGGTTATCTAATATTGTAAAATTTCTGTTTTCTGATGCAAAGCCATAGCAAGTGTTTCCTCACTATTTGGCCTGGCCAGGCCAGAATTTCTGGCCACTCAAATTCTATCCATGTTTTGTTTTGCACATATCATGCTAGTAATGTCTAATCCCCTGCCATATTTGGTATCTACAACTGTTTTTATATATTTAAAAATATTAATTTGAACATCGTGGTATTTACTTCTCAACTGGAAAATGAAAGCTTTAGAGCAATTCAGAGACTTGCTTTCTTACACCTACAAAGTATATTTTTCCCTCAAAGCAATCATTATGAACAATAAAACCATTGTAATGATTACTTACCCTGGTACCTCTCTATATTATTTAAAGCTGTATTTACCACTATGACTATACTTTAGGAATATTCTAAAATGAAAAAAAAATACCATAGGGATTGAAGATTTCACCTGAAAGAAAGAAAAAGGAGTCTTTATTAAAAAAAAAGGCATTTAGAAAAGGATTATTTTTTGAATCAGAATATATTACAAGTAAGACATTCGTCTGTCCCAGATGAGAGGAGTAATTGGAAAATCATGGTTTACACATACACACACACACAAAAGAAAAGATTATTTTCTTCTTGTGATCTGGCTTTCTTTCATGAAGCTTTGCATCTTCATCACCCAGTTACAATCTGAGAGATCAGGGGACTTGCTATATACTAGATTAAAGGTCAGCTATTATTACAGACGAGATGTAATTGCAATATTTACATAAATTCCTTATCAACCATACGTTTGGTTGGTTAGGTCTACATTTTCGGCATAATAAATCAGGACAGGATATTCATTAGGCTGCAGTATGGAAAAGAAAACCTACGCAACCTGAAAACAAGAGCAAAATTGTTCTAGAGCATTTTTAAAAGAAGAAAATCAGGAAATGGTGTTTGTTGAAAAATTGTAGATTAAATCTTATCAGAGAGAGAGTAAAAGTTAGTTTGACTGAACTGCTCTAAGAACTTCCTAGGGGAAATTAAACTTGATAATCTCAAGGTGTTTGCCAGCAGACACCATGCATTCAGTAATGTTCATTATAGTCTTCAGAATACCGGACAGAATCCAAAGTGAAATCTCCCATGATTTAATCAATATAGACATTCGCAATTGTCCACAGCATAAAGCCCTGACTATGAAACAAAGACTTGGTTAAAAGGGAAGCTGCAGGTCTTGATCTGGGAAGACAGAACTAGACAGAACTAGAGGTAATGGCCACAAACTGAAGCACCAAAGTTCCACAGGAACTTAAGGAAAAATTTTTTAACAGTGAGGATGTCAGAGCACTGGAACAGGCTGCCCAGAGAGGTTGTGGAGTCTCCTTCTCTGGAGATCTTCAAACCCGCTTGGATGCAGTCCTGTGCCACGTGCTCTAGGTGACCCTGCGTGACCTAGGTGACCTTAAGCATTCTATGAAGTTTTCCTGCAGGCACCAGCTACCTCATAGATAAAGCAAGGAGCGACTCCTGCATCCCCAAAGCATCTCGTGGAGCAGTCGGTGAGGGCTGGGCCATGGAGGGAGCTGCCTGGGGAGCACCAGGGCCTTGGCGGGTCCCTGTCACCCACAGCCACTTCCTGCTTGCCCAGCCTGAGCCTCAAAGCCTCATGCACCATCCATCATCTACAAGATTTAAAAACAATATGTTTATATCCAAAAAAAAAAAAAAAGTCACTGCAAGCCTCATTATTATAAAACAGATTTTCAATGCTGCCTTCTAAAGATTGTGAAGAGTATAAGGGTCCTGATTTGAAAAAGACCCTAGCTGTCCAACTTGCAAAGCAAGAAATGCAATGATAATAAAAAGCACAAACTGGTATCAGTAAGTGTTTTACATCAATGATGATTTGTTATCAGCTGCTGATATATGAAAATCAGTACAGGACTGAGATGACACATTAGCAACTCAAATCACAAAGAAAATGAATCTTCAATCTTGATTAAATGAGTCTGCAGCATCTGTGGCATCTTTAGATAAAAGACGTTGCCAAATTGCTAATTGCAGAAATAACACAGTGTAGCAGGTCTCAGTGCTGGTAAGAGAAAGCTGCCCATGAACAAATGATTTCAGCTTAAGTCAAAGACAACACTGACCTGTTCAAATGGAAAAAGCCTGGACAAAGATGAGGGATTCTTTAGGACTGAAAGAAGAACCTAGAATTTCAAACAAAATGTAATTGGAAACAAGCTTTCTTGAGTGAGCCAGGCCTGGATTTATGGTTCTTCTCCATCTGGTGCTGGCTAGATGACATCTATTCAGCACAAAGTCTTGATGAGGACCTCTAATATTACATGGGTGCATAACATCTTTCCACTCCCTCAATATACATGGGCTATTCAAACTTCAAGACACAAATCAATCTGTACACACCTCTGAGATGGATAGATGGCAAGGTCTGGAGAGCGTTTTGAAAAAAAGTTTACATTTCTGAGTCATTTAGCTCTTAGAAGTGCTCAGATTTGATTAGGAGTGGGGTCTGCAGGATTCACCACATTTTAATTTTATGCATTTTTCTTTATATGTGCTGAAGCAAATAACTCATATCACATTTTTTTTGTTTGTGCATAATGTTTGATCAGATTATAATAATTTGCAACTGTTTGCTACACAGTGATAAAATGCAGCTTCCAGTAGCCCTATAGGGGGTTCCCTTCTCTCCACAGTTTCAGAAGTCTATCATCAATTGCATTGAGTAATATTTCCAAATAACTGTATGATTCCTTCTGATGAACACACAAACAAATTGACTGAGGACCCTGAATTCCTAGAAGGAAATTGATAACTGTGTGATTAAAGCTGACAGCATAGTTTGAAGTCTTCAACATAAACCATAAACAAAGCTACCACCCTTGTCTGTAATAGTAGCACTTGGAAAGCAGTCAATATTGCAAGTACCTTGTAAATGTATTAGAAAATTAATTACCACTATCAGCTGTTTGGTAGAAGGCATTGTTACACAGCATCTAGAGGGAAAAAACAGAAAAAAAAAAAAAAAAAGGTGAGGGGGAGTGGATGGGTGGGAAAAAGTTAAAAACTTCTTGGAAGCAAAAAAAGAGTCATATTGGGGATTAGAATGAAGAGCTCTCAACCACAGCACAGTCAGAGCACTCTGAAAGAGCCCTGTAGAAGTGAAATATTGAGGTAAAATTCATTGATCAAGACTGAAGTCTAGCAATTCTAATACTTTGGGAAAATGCCATAATTTGCAAATTATTGTCTTGTACGTAAGCAGTCTACAAGTGCTTTTTGTCATAAACGCTAGCATATTCCAAATGCAATATGACATGGGCACCTGCCTCTAAGAATAAACAATTAAAGAATATGGGGAATTCAAATAATTGCTGAGAAGATACAGAGATTCACATTGTCATCTTGAACTTTGAAATCCTCAGACATCAAGAATAGAAGATGGCAGATCTTCTAGAGTGTCCCGGAAAGTTCGTGTTGGAGAAACGGCACTGGGTTAGTTTGGCCTGGGGTATAAATCAGTACAACTGTGGCTATAAATATTAGCAATAAATATTACAAAGTTGAGAAACAGAGGGGAGATTAGCAACATATACTACTAAATGAAATGATCCAGGAACCTGTGGCCAACTAACAAGCTTCCATTCAGCTAAATTCCTTTATCCCTAAAACAGAGTATAGTCTTATCCCAGCTGCCTGTTGGGGACGGATCCCGGCCTATGCTAATCCCCCAGCTGTGCTCAGGCACCATCTGAGTGGATGCTAGTTGAGTCATCTCAAGCCAAAAACATGGCCTGTTAACAATTTAACAGTGTGAACAGGCTAGGGCAGACAGCCTCAGTATCTAACGGTTGTGGGGAACATAAGTTTGGGCTTGCTAATTATTATGGCTGACATATCATACTTCAGTAACTTGCTTTCTGCTTAAAACCAACCCCTCACCATACAAAAATCAGTGGGAATAACAAATGATTCCACATTGTAAAAGGCTTCATTGCTGAGCTAAGTGTGTCCTGCTTCTCACAGCTCTGGGAAGGGCAGAGTGACCAGAGCCCAGCGGCACCAGCTGACGAATCCTCCCTTCACCACAGTGGCCTCTGACGTGTTCCGACCCACGGGGCCGGGCCCCGCGCAGCAGAGCGGCAGCAGGATGGCAAGGGGCCAAGCCTTCACATTCCTGAGTCTCCTTTATGCCCCTAAAGGGGAATAAACGCAAGCGGATGCATGTCCAACTCGGTGAACTGCTTCTAGGGTAGTCTAGAAGTCAAAATGATACAGCAGAGTTAAGGAAGAACAGGGGAGGCTGCTGGACGTGCAGTGGGCTGGATGTGCAGCGCACGTGGGTATGTCCACTGTGCTAGGCAGAAGAAAACAAAATGAGGAAAAGCTACGCAAGGATCCAGAGGAATGGGGTCAGTAAGACAGAATGCACTTGACAAAGGAAGAGTAAGAACTGCAGGCAGAAAAGAGGACACATGGGTGACAGGCAGTGAAATCATAAAAAAATGAGAAACTAACTCTGGGTTAGAGAAACTTACACAGTCAAGACATAATGAAGACAAGAAAAATGAATGAGCAAAAATAAATGAGTAGAATAAAAGATATGCTTTTCCAGAAGAAGAAAGGCAAGAGAAAAAAGAAGAGCAATTAATAAAAGGAATGAGACAGTAGGGATGAAGAGAAGGGACATGAGAGAGATATAAAATGGTACAAGGTACGCACACTGGAGGAAAAAAGGGCTCTTCTATTTATTCATACTTCTATATTTTATATTATCTTCCTAGCAAGCATCCCACAGCTCCATAGATTGGGGATGGGATGGTACCATATTGTTGCCGGGGATTTACTATAGCTCTTTTTTTCTTCTTGTTACTGCTGGACACATATTTATTGAAATTACCTGACACAGTGGTTGGCACTTTTTCAGAAATATCTATATCTGATTTGGGATAGAAAGCAAGATATATTTAAAAATATGAAAATTCAGTGAGCAATACTGCTATACGGAAGTAATCGGTTTCAATCTGTCACCGTTAGTCTGCTACTATTCAGTTTCCATAGATCACCGAACATTTTTTGCTGTTTGAATGACATCTCAAAAAGAAAAGATGTATGATTTCTCTTTCCTGAATATTAACACTGGATTAATACTGCTTAATGAAATAATTAAAGATAACGATGGCATATGCAAACAGGCACCAATTTTCAAAATAATCTGAAATTCCCATATTTTTCAGATATTTTGCTGGAATTTTTAAGGTGAAAGTGAAATATTTAAAATTTTAAGTCTTAAGTTTTTTTTTTCTGTCACAATATGCTTCCAGAAAAGAGGGAGAAAAGTGGAAATAAGGCCAAAATATGAAAGTGTTTAGCATCACATTGTTAACCGCTAAAAAATAGTCATAATAACCCCATAGACTATTTTGATGCAAACAAGAGTTGGAAATGTTTTTATCTTTTCTAACCTTCCTCGCTTACTAGCATTCATTGATTAATATTGGTTATTCTTTTCATTTATTAGATACCTGTTTGTACTTCTCTAACTGCACTTGTTGGCCAGTTTTGGAATGCCCAAAGCGAGGCTCATAGGTTGCTGTTTCATCCAGTATCACATCCTCATTTCTTATTGGATTTTTTTTTCCTTCAGCAAGTATTTGTTCTTGATGCTTAATTCAGAAGCTTCTTGCTTCTGTGCTGGGAATACAAATACAGAATTGGCTCTCCAATTAGCAAACATTTTCAGCTGTAAGACTATCTAATCAATACCATATCCTCAGCAATCATTTTAGTTACAAAAGTGTGAAATTTTTTTTTCCATGAGCACTCAATGGCCATTTTTTGGCTAATTAGCTGCCTGTCTGCCTTGTCCAAACGGCAGAGCTTGATTCTAAAGTGAAATATATTTGAAAAATCCAAGCAAGATCTTCAAACACAAATGACTCTTTCAAACAAGAAATATGAGTGCTACCTTTTTTTCTTATGAAAGTGTTCCTTTGCGAATAGAAAATCAGAGATGGAGATATAAGCTGGAAGACCTTGCTATAGTGGAATTATGCTCGTCTGTATTGTTTCTTTATATATTTTTTCCTACCTACCTATAACAATTATATTTTTATATAATTGTTGTGACTTTATTTTTCATGTAACTGTAAATAACCACAACTTGTCTCAGGAAACTTATATGTATTTTGACAGAGCTTTCATTTGTTCCATCGTTTTTAACATGCCTTATTTCACCTGTGTGTGAAGGTAGCAGGCTTTTTACTCTGCTAGTCTCGTGCTTCAGATAGCTCCAATAGATACAACTGTCTGGTTGCTGTTTTAATTCTGTAAGTAGCATAATAGAATCAAGAAAAGTGGTTAACCCTTTCATGGATGCTTTAATTCATTATTACTAATGCTTTCCAGATTGAAATAAAGGTAATAATCCTTAATTTTCATGCTGACTTTCCATTGATTGAAGCAAGATTTGATAATTTAAGGGAAATCTAGTAAAGATTACTAAATGCATAGATGCCACAAACAAAACTTCAGGACCAGTCACCAAGCTGGAGTCTGTGGGAGTACCAGAGGCAGTGGACACAGACAGATTGTGCTCCTCTCCTGACAGCATTTTGAAGAACTGACTTAACAGATTGTGCTGTCTGATCAAGAAGTTCCTGAGGCTTTTTAGGTTTTGTAGTGTACAGCTATATGTTTTTTGAGAGAATGATCTCTGCCATAATAATGAGCTATATTTTGCTACGGAAATTAGTCTTTGCTTTTCTCATGGACGGAATCTCCAGGAGCTCTATTTCTACCATTATATTCTTTAAGTTTTGCTGTGTTCATCCTCATTCTGTGACAATCCAAGATAATGCTTTGGGCCAGATTTACAATGGCATTTAGGCATCCAGTTTGGTCACAGATGGCAATTCGATAGTGAATTATGATATATACTTTATGCTAAATAAAATTGCTGGCCTAAATATGGCATTTCTGGTGATTGTGTCAGATTGTGTCATCTTTACATGCCCTAATGTCTTTTTATATCAAATATTTTATTTATATTACATGCAGAAATTTCATCTTTGCTGCAATTCACTGTGTTATCTAAAAGATACAGTGAAATATCCCGCAGAATCAGAGAATTATTACTCAAAGAAGCAGATGATTGATCCATAAAGGCTTCCTTTTCTGTGCACATTTGCCTAACATTTAGAATTTAGGCAAATTATGATAACTAAGCAGGAAACTGTACCACAGGCACGTTTTGTTTCTGCTCTCTTTTGCCACCTCTGGAACATATACCAGTCAGGAAAACTGAAGAACAGTAAAATGAAAATCCCAAAGCCAAACAATACTGCTGGGAAAATATTCTGGTTATTTCAAAAGATGTCACTCTAATTTCTGCATTTGTTAAGATCCACCAGTCAACATACCAGGCAACTGTATTCCATCACAGTCACTATTGTCATCACAAGCCAAGTAATTTTGCCTTCTTTCATTCCAAGAACAACTGAAGGGAGCTTTAGCTTCTTGAAGCATATTCTACTTTAACAACAGCTTTACAAGAAAAATGAATAAAAACTGCAGAGCCCTTATCAGCACTTTCTTAGATGTCTGAATCCTATTTGTTGCCTTTTTGTAGGAAGGTGATTAATGAATTGTTGACAGTAATAAAGCAGCAAACATCTTGGAGATATTATTATGGATCACATATCACTTGAAACAGCGACTCTGCCTCCGTAAAACATTTTATTTGTTATATTGTGCAAATCGATTGTAATTTGCTACTGGCTTCTTTTCAAATACATTTCTTCACTGCTGCCTTGGTAAATAATAAATCACACTAACTAT
Source organism: Tinamus guttatus (assembly GCF_059628265.1). NCBI lineage: Eukaryota > Metazoa > Chordata > Aves > Tinamiformes > Tinamidae > Tinamus > Tinamus guttatus. The sequence continues at coordinate 11,681,163 of NW_028288821.1, read as the reverse complement.
TATTTCAAAATCCAGTGTTCCAATTTAGTTATGAATGGAGAAAGCAGAGATGCTTCAGGATATAAAATCTTCTAACAGTTCACAGAAAAATAGCTTCTTAAGGGTAACCACATGAAAAATCATTAGAGATGGTCCAAACTGTACTTCTGTGCATGATTTTGTGACTGAAGGCATGTAACAACACTGATAAGGTTATACTAAAATCAAATATTTTTTTCTCCTTCCCTTCACACACACACACACACACACTCATGATTATACATCAAGGACAGCTGAAAATTAGAGTGGAATATAAATACCTATATAAATATTTATGGAAACAGCACAAATACACATGCAGGAAGAAATAGCATATGCTGAAAGATGTTGGTAGTGTCTGAATGACTCAGAGAGGATGCCCACCTGGCCAACACAGATTTAAAAGTGAAAAAATCTTTTTTTTTTGGTAAACATGTTACCTTGCCAGGGAACCGTGACCTTCTGAAGTCAGTGGATTTATTCGATGACCTCAGCTGGTTCTGCATTTCATCTCTGCTACAGCTCCAGTCTTCTAGTTTAGAAAAGCAGAGACACATAAACTAAAGTTCCTCCTTTCTCAGCAAAATACACAAATAAAAAAGGACTTCCAACTGAAATCAAAATCAAGCACATTGTTAAGTATTCTGCTAAATAATGATGGTTTGTTGAATCAAGCTTTTTGCCAATAATAAAGACTTCACATGTTCACTATCTGTCATGTTTGCCATTTCTATTAGATACAGTATTTCTTTAAATTTTTTATCAAGTCTACTGTAAGCTTTCCCCTTATTTCTGAAACCTCTGGGTTCCTCCTCTATCCCAAGTAAAGCTTGTCTATGTATTCAGCTTCCTGCAGGGTTTCATAGTCTCTGTGCTTATATATCTCTGATGAGAGCTCCAGATTTGTTTGTGTTAATGGACCTCTAACTGCCACACTGATCCATGGCCTTTATTCAAAATATATCATTGATTACAGACAGTCGGCAACTTGGCTCTACTATCTAGAGAGGCTGATGATTCCTGCTGTACAAGTTATTCACAATATGATGTCTTCACAACAAGAACCCTTTTCTTTGCATAGGATTATAAAGTCTGGACAATTTATTATATGTCTATGGCCAAGCCCTGGCGGTTGCAGCCCCTCAGCTAACCTCAGTTAGTTTAATGCCAGTTAGTTCAGAAGTTTCCAAAAACAGAACAATATTGCACTTGCTTCAGGGAACACATAGATCAGTATAAAATAACTGTAATTTTGTTTAAAATGAAAGTCAACATGACATCACAAGATATATTTAGCATATCACTTAGAATTTAATAAAAAAAATATGCTAATTGGAGGTTTCATTACAGTCATTTCAAAATGGAAAGGCAAACCGGTATTCCTAAACAATCTCAGAAAAAACTTACTTGGAGTTGAAGAGCCTGTGTCAGAAGCACTTACAGAGCAAGATGACAAAACCATCACTTCTCGTGGTACTTTTAGCAGAGCACTCCACAGTAGGCAAACTTAGCCAAACTTCTACTTTTAGAATGGAGTTTCAGGGATGTTACTGGACTCCTTCCTTCTGGGTGTTTGGGCTTCCCACTTGAAGGAATTCTGCAATTAGAGATGGACATGGAAAAAAAAATACCTTCACAAGATACAGAGGAATGTAAGTCATACTACATGGCCCCTGGTCAATCACAATTTTGAACCAAATAGAAGCATACTGATGATGTTTTTCTCATGTGTTCACTGTCATCCTTGTATGGAGAAGCAGGTTGATAATGAGAAATTATTCCTATTAACTTTGTATTCAGTTTAGAAATGCTCAGGAGGAAAATATAGGAAAAGCAGTTGAGGAGTAAAAAAAAAAAAACAGTACTCTCAGCCCATTTTCGTAATCACTACTCTGTGATCTGCTGTGCTCCTAACATACATTAAGTAGATCCCTTGGAGAATTCTGTCTCCATTCATTATGCCCTGAAAGAGTCTTGTTTCATTGACCTTGCTCTCAGTACAGTGCCTTATGTCCCACTGATTTAAGGAGTTTTATATAATGACTTGTTGGAAAGGGGTGAAATTAGCCCAGAGAGCCATAATATAGAAAATCTTCTTTGCTCACCACTAATTAGTTTATTTGATTTTCATCTGGTAGGTCTTGTCTCCAAGGTAAAAGAACAGATTTGTTTTCACATGCCATAACATTAGACACGTAAGCTCTTTAGTTTCATATCCTGTTCTGGGGGGTGGTAATTTCTGTTAGAAGTCCCAATTCAGCAAATAAAACATGTTTTTCTGTCAGACTTTTTTAAAAAATATACAGATAGTCTTTTTATTAGGGAGCTTGGGGAAATAATTATGATTTAGAATTTTTGATAATTAAAGATTATTATTAATTCTTCCAATAAAAAACTTAAAGACTTGAGTACTGAATGGGGAGGCTCATTGATATAGCCTCCAAGACAATACACTAAATTATATATAACTGCTAAAGTGCAAGTTGCTTCCAGCCAATGAATTTAGTGGCTTGTCAAATTTGTATGCCTCTTTGACTGTGAGGGTAATAAAATAACATTACAGATTTCAGAACCTCAGTAGCCTTTATTCAGGGGAGGTTGTAAGCCAATGTGGTTTTGAATTAGCTGATGTAATATAACCCAAATCCACACAATTCTGACAAGCTTATCTATTTTCTGCAACATTTGAACGCACAGAGAAATAGAGGCCAGGACCATATTCACACAGCCTGGCTCCGTGAGCTCACGTACAAACCAACGTTGTAGGGGCTACATGCACAAAGCACAGCCTGAGCATGTACCAGCTCAAGTCCTGGTTCCCAGGCTTCCCTTCCAGCTGCGTATCCTTCATTTCTTCAAAACTGACAGTATTCAACTAAATTAAGCAAAATGCAGTTGTCTATGTATCATGATGGGACACAAGGGTAACATGGCAAGATAAATAGCATAAATCACTGAGGCCAGACTATCAGTTAAAAAACAAAACAAAACAAATGATAAACAAACCCCATGTGTTTTAGAACTCAAAACTGAGCAGTTTCAATGAGAAAATTGGCAGGTAAAATTTCCAGGTGGTTCCATCATGACCCAGTTATTAAATAATTAAAATTATGTTAAATAAGTTAAATTTGAATTTGAAGCATATCCACTTAACCTCCCTGTGGGTTACAGCCAGTCCCACTTTCTAATGTTATTCTCCCTAATCTGCAGTAAACATTCCCTCAGCAGAATCTGTGGTTATGAGCTTTAAAAATATGTTTGAAGAAACATATCAAGGAAAAGTCTAGAAATGCAGAAATTGTAACACAATGCTCCTATGTCAAACTCTCTACAGTCAGGGTCACTATATTACTGCACACAAATGTACTAGCAAGAAGTGAAATGGATAATATCTTCAACTGCTTCCCTTCACATTAGGTACAAACTGAACTAGAAGAAACAGGATCATGCGCCTGAAAGAAACAGGGGCAGTATCTAGCTTTGGATCTGATGAAAATTTCCTCTATGGTTGCAAATATAAACTACAGTAGTTCATTAAAATATTAACAATAAAAGCCACCTTCCATTATAGCTTTCTTTCCTTTCAAACCAGGAAGACTTTTGAGCAATTCAAAAGAAATGGTTTGGCAGTAGAGATTAAGTTAAAATGAACAGCAGAACCATGATGAAATTAAAAATATGTTCTATACAGAAGATATAGAGAAGATTTTTATGCCATTACCATTTCATTCCTTCTAAGGAAGACTTTCAGCGTACTCTCAAAGGGCTGAGCTTCTGACCAGTATATTCCAGGCAAGGACCAAGAGCTTCCCTAAAAAGCATTTCAAGTCTTGAGATAATTTTTTTCTGAAGAACACAAGTAAATAGACAAAGTGCAACAGACTAATTCTGGGAATAATTATTGCCTCTAGTACATTGAGATATTCAGTGTTAGGCTATTCAGCAGTAATTATACTACCCTGGGGCCAGGATGATTTAGTGCTGTATAGTGCTGAAAGCCACATAATTAAAAGGTAATGGGATCTGGCTACATTTTAGCACACCTTTCCAAGGGTTCGTTTGATCCAGTTGGCCACAGCCACACTGCACTGGCCACGATGGCAAGGTGGGCAATGCACCTGGTGCTACCCTGTTCTGAGAGCTACAGCATTTAGCACTTTGTGGCCAAAAGGTCAAACTCTCTTTTCATTCAACTGTCCAAGTGAACCAGCTTAAGCAGAATTGTGTGGGTCTAATTAAGGGCTGTGGGTGGCCTGCTCGGCCACTCTGAGATAGTTATACTTTATTGATTTAAGCACATTTTGTACCATTTATTTTGAAGTCAGGCAGAATAAAAGTCATGCAAGTTTCTAAAATCAGCTGTAATGCTTCATATGCTTGAACTGGAAAAATATTTTAACAGAAAGAGCAATATTTTGATGTTTCAGATGACTTCTCTTCCCTGAAATGTGAAAGGTTTGTATATGACATTGAGTATTGGCCCCTTTTCTTTGTTACACACACAGTGGTATTCCTAGGTAGGCGGAAGAAGAAACTCTAAAAAAGGGTACCATTGCAAAATAATTTAAAATGTTCATATCCTGTCTCTCCATATTTATTACAAAATAGGAAATAAGGTCATAAACAGGCAAGAATCTGCTCTGTAAGAGCAGAGATATAAGCACTACAAAGTAAGTGGCTAATTTAGTGCTGAGTTACTGAGCTAATGTATACTCAGAATATGGCTTCAGCTTGGTACATGAGCAATCTGAGAGCGCAGGATTTGAAAGGCATCTAACACTGGCGATGGTCTCAAACATCATACTTGGGTATCTTTGCTATGGCCAAAATCCTTTCTTGAAGCTTCATATCCACACATGGAAGATTATCAGGAAACATCTGACAGACAGCAAAATCTGGAATCCCTCCAGCAGCTGAACCTGGCTGTCTGCCTTGCTTATTTGGCTTGCTCTCTGACAGATCCCATGATTTGCTTTACAAGGAGCAGCAGTGGCAGTTTGGAAACAGCCTCTCGGGGAGGTCACGGGGGGAACTGGCTTGGTTCCTCGGTATCATTTGTCTTGCCTGAAATTAATTTTGAAGAAGCTGCTCAGCATTGTTTAAGAATAAGATTATGTATTAGTAAGAGCCATTCATTTTCCTGTTTAGTGTTAGGTAACAGACTATTACATTCAAATGCTGGTACTTATGTCACTCCAGGGAAACATGTTGTAACCAATTTGATTTTTTTAAACATTTCACAGATAACCCTGTTTGATACAGACATCAGAAATAGTGAAAGCTAATGGAACAGCAGAGAGAAAAAGAGATCTGAGTCTGGGGAATTTAAGAAACAGCTTAGGAAATCTTATTTCTTATACTAAAAAGAAAATTATTAAAATATTAATTTCAGGAAAATCATTAAAATATTAATTTCAATTTCATATACATGCTTTTGCTACTTGGTTCTGAACCTTACTAAATTCTTCAATCGGATGGGTTGTCGTTGCCATCATTTTTGCATCTCTTGCTATTTCACAGCAAAATATCTCTGACTTTCATTTGATAAAGACTAAAAATACATTGACTAAGCTTAGTAACAAAGTCACTGACTTCAATACAATTCTCCAAGCTTAAACTGAGTCAGAAGATGACCAGTGAACTCTATAGCCCCTCCAATCATCTCCTTCTGTGACTCATTTTGATAAGAAGATCCACTCAGAGAATTAAATTGAGTTCTCACCCACCTGTCATTGTTACCTAGAACCAGTTATTTACCGTACATTTCTTCCTTTTGTCATGCTGTTGAAGTTGCTCATCTTTCCTGGCCCCATGCCGTGGCCGGTAGATTACTTTCTACATTCAAATATTTTCATTATTGTTATTAAAGGAAAGAGATTCTACTGAAAAAGCGGATAGTGATTTGGTGTCCAAATCACTACTGTTAAATTCTGTGGGCTTGAATCGACTGAAAGATTTTCTACTCACATGCTGCTTTTCCAAATAACTATTTTTCACCCATCCTGATTCAAGATAGAATAAAGACTTTCTGAATAACCAAAAAGAAACAAACTGCACAGGAAAGGAGGGCAACACTATCTTTACAAGGGAACAGAGAAACACTGCCCAGCTCACAGAGGATGTCCCAGCAAGACCCAGCCCTTCGTAATTCCTTTTCCTCCTGTCCTTTTGCCCCTACACTCTTCCTTCTGCATGAAGGAACAGAGGGACTCCTCGTGAATGCAGGGTGCTGGGACTTCTTGCGCACCCGGGGTGCATGAAACCAAACTCCAGCTTGGACTACCAGGGGACTAGAACTGTCCTTTGCTTTAAATCCAGCCCTCAGACCAGGACAATCGGTGGTGAGGACATCGACCAAGACTGCGGGAAGACCAGAAGCAGGAACTTGCCCTGTCTGACACGGAAGCTATTTGCACCAGCAAAGGTATCTCAAAACAGAGCTGTGCACCAAATCTAGACAAACCTAGACAAAATATGCCATGTTCAAAACAGTCTCTAGTGTTAGCCAGGTAGAGTAGACAGACTGTGCTTCATTTCTGCTTTCTATTTACCACTCACAAGTATGTTCAGAACATTTTATGTTGACTTAAAGGTCAGAAGTCATCTAAGGAGAATAACTCCATGCAGGAACAAAACACAGAGAATTGAGTTCTTTTCATCATTCATTGACTTTCAGTCATGATATAGCAATCAAGCTCACACAGTATGATACTGAAAAAGTTTTCTTAATTTAGATCCGTTGACACGAGTACAGATCAGATTTTTGCCTCAGAGTAACCAGCCACAGCTTCATCATTTACTAAACAGACGAATTTCAGCATCAGCGCAGGTTCCCAGTCTCTATATTTTGACATCTTGGTATTTTTCTTTCACTAAGTCTGCACATGTTCACAGGAAGCAACTGTTAATATGATGAGATAGGGAACAACAACCACAACAACAACAAAAAGGACAGCTGCTTATAGTGTTGGGGGCAATCACAAGCCTGAGAAAAAGAGGCAACATGAAACAGGAAACAGCAGTACTTTCAGCACATGCATCTGCAGTGGTTTTTCTGCAGAAATGCATACTTTGATCTGGCTCTTTTCTCATTCTCATTTTTATCTTAGAGGCTAATGATCCTCGTTGCTAAGTCACATCAGTGAAATGCTATAAAAGGATAAGTTCCATTTAAACAAATGAGGCTATATGGCACACACAATTTTTGCCTGTTTTCCAAGGAATTATTTTGATCTGTAAACTTAAATTAAAGCTCACTCTTAATATTTTAAGCAAGGCACATTGCCTTGGGAGCTAATACTCTAAGTAACACTTAGTGACATTGCTCCCTTTTCTTTTGGAAAACAAGGGATGCTTGGAATTAATTCTAAAAGCTTCCAGAATAAACAATATGATAAAACTTCAGCCTATGTCATATGTAATTACACTATTTATTCAAATATCAGCTATAATCAATACCAGTGACTTATATGTGTAGAATTCAATGAGCTGCTACACACCTATCCTTGAAAATTAATATATTTTTGACCCAAAGCTCCCAAACAGCCTAATATTTTTCATTTTTAAACCTATGTGCACATCAGTACTTCACACGTGTGACATGATAGCTTTTCTTACCGCAATTGCATGGCAAAGCAGAAGAAAAATCTCCTCTTCTTTATAGAGATTGTAATAACTCCCACAATGGAGATGAGAGTACCTGCCAAAACAGAGCTGGGACAGGAACAGGGGAGGGGATGCAGTATCTCCTTGGTCTTTCACAATGCTCCAAATCCACAGATTTAGCTCCTGTAAACATCACTGCTACTGCCTATGAGAAGGTTGGGGGTACTATTTATGTTTTGTGTGCAGAAGAGTACTAATGCCATTTCTGTGTTCCCTCCTGAGAGAAGCAAACGAAAATAGAAAGGGCAGTGTCATGAAGAAGTGTCCCTCCATGCTCCCTACCCAGCCAGGGTGCTCACAAAAGACTCTGGAACCACAGCTGAAAGACCGCCAGCAACCAGAACGTGCTCCAGCTCCATCAAACATCCTGAAGAAGTTCTTCTGAGAACTTCACATTCCTCAAAGATCTCTGCTTGAAGAGATGCCTACAATTTCCTTTCAATCTGCAATTTTTTAACAGATTTTTACCAATTCAGTTAAACTTTTATATCATTTTTTCTCCTGAATAACAAGGACAAGTCTCAAATTATAACAGTGACAAAGTTACAGCCTTAAAACTAAATCTTACCCTGTCCAAATAGGGAACTATGTATTTCCTGAAATTTGAGTAGATGCAGACTAAATTAAGTGTTAACTCAGGGGAAAAAAAAGAAGTATCCAGTTGCCTGACTTTTTAATGGCTTTAAAATATTACACAGATTCCCAAATTTGAATACCACATTTTCTGTTGCTTACAAGTGAACTATCTTTCACTTTACAAAAGGAACTGAACATCCTTTCTGCTATGGGGAGAGAGAGAGCATGCGCAAGAAGAGACGTAAATATTAAAGACAGAAAAATAAAAATCTTTTGAAATGGAATTGAGGGCTTGCCTGCTGCTTAAGAAAAATGCACTATAAAGCAGCTATTGATTTTTCATTCAACAGTACTGAATGTTTTATTGAAAAGCAGCAATGCTCAGTAATTTGAATTTTCAATTAAGGTAGCACATTCCTTGGACACATTTACTACTGCACTTCAGTGACATTTATTTGACTTTTAAAATCCCTTTTCTATTGTATTCATGTTGGTGTAGATCAAACAACCAATACAGAAAGCATTAAGATTTTAACACTGCTGATTACAGACACAAGTTTGGAAGACCCCATGGACTATCTAATGACTTTATGGGGAGAACAACGTGTAGTCAGATGTAGCTGAATGAAAATATACCACTTTGAGATAAATTAAGTATTTCAGTACAGCAGCTTACCAGTATTTACATTTTTTTTTTTGCATTTTCTTCTGGAGATGGATTTAGGCTTTCCAAGTGGCACTTCCTTATTCAAAAACTGCATCAGCTATTTTTCTGAGAATTTGGGTAATTCCTGGGAATTTTTCTGTGAGAGGTACAGCCTTGGGTCACTACTGCCCAGAGTTAGCACACTGTTGTACAACAATGCTGGCAATTTATTTCACCCATATTAGACAGTGCCTTGTGTGAATTTCCATCAGTTTGTAGTTAGTTACCCTTAAAAATTATTGTTGTACTTTTGCCCAAATCTTTACATAGGCAAAAGAAATACACTTTATATGCAAAGCCAAAATATTTCTGTTATTCTAGCTACAGACTTAACAGTCTAGAGAAAAATTATTAGTCAAGTTACAGTAACAGTAGCTCTTTTTCTCAAAGTGTGTATCAATAAAATGATGTCTACATGAACTTTGTAAGATTGACATCTTTCTCTAGTGTTATGCTTACCCTTCCACTAACTCTCCGTTTCATAAGGACGACAGCTTCAGGCTGGGCTGATCGAGAGTCGTCAGGATGCTGAGTCCTTCGCTTGGAGCTGCAGCATATTGATATTGGGAAGCATCAACACTGTTAACAGCGCTGGAAGCACTTGGGGTCATTTTTACACGCCTGTTGACATGCTCATCCTTCACTGGTCTGCAAGGACAAGCTAAATTCACATTTGGTGTGCTTTTATGAAGGTTGGACATTTGCTCTTTGTTTCTTACCCCTAGAACTGATTTTACGCAGATTCCAAGGTCAATTCCTTTAAGAGTAATCATCCACTGGTGAGTTATTTATAGCTTCGTGGCCTTCAGTGTAATCCTGTGCTTGTACTTTCAAAGCCCCTGCTCTTATCTCTTGCCTGTACTTCTCTATGCTGCATTTTTATTCTCAGGTCATAGCTTGTTCTGCACAGAACTACTTGTTATTCCTACTAACTAGTTACAAAAATACATATATAACAATATATATGTGCACACACACACACATATATGTATGCGTACTTCTATACACAGAGACATGCACCATCCAGTTGCACAAAAGCTAAATCAAAGCAGGGAGTAATCACCTACTCAGTGACTACTGAGGCCAGTAATTGCTGCTACAGCTAAAGAAGCCAGAAAGAGAGTTCACACCAGCCAAGGCACGTCCAGACAGAGCCTGATAGATCCTAAGGCCTGTGATGTTACCCCAGCAGAAAGCCTGAGGTCCTTTACAAACAACAGCACCAACATATTCACAGGGCTACAAAAGTGTAATTCCACAGCAACAGTGCAAGAAAAAAAGAGAAAACAACTATGAATTGATGGCGTCTGGGGCAACTGCTGGCTCACTTCAGCAGTCTTTCAGCTACTGTGGGGGAAAAAATTCAACATTCAATTTAATGCTTTCTTCAAATAAAGGCAGTAGTGTCCAGATATCACTAACCTCTTCTGCAATCCATCTCTTTTTTTCTTCCCCTACTTATAAGTATTTTCTTAACCTTATTTTTCTGATAGGATTAAATTTCACTCATGACTGTCTTAGTCTTAATGCTTCAGTGGTTTGAAGAAGATATCAGTTCAAACCTGGCCCCAGAGAGGAAGAGGAAGATCAAAAACATTTCTCAGTTATTTCTGGCAGGGGTTAACCCTTTTTCACAGTGGGTGAAGCAGTCATGTTGCACACCATGAGCCTGCACAGCTAACCTGGCGGTCTGCCTCTCGGGAGGCTGCCTTCACTTGCTCCATTCCTGCTCTTCAGCCACTCAACGCGCTGTACAGGAGCTACTTCTATCAGCTGCCCTTCCCTCCCCTTGGGGCCAGGCAGGGCTGTGGCATCCTGAGCACGGCGTCTCGAGGGCAGCAGAAAGGTTGTCCCACACACTACTCTGTAATGGACAGCTGGGAGGTAAGAAATAAAATACAGTGACTAGCTGGAAGAAGATAAAATGACATAAATATAGAGGGAAAAAAAAAAGACCACGAGGAGGATACTTAGCCATTACAAAATGCAAAGAGGCCATTAACTGTGCTTTTCACAGAGACTATTCTCTCGAGCAATCTAGGCTCAGCTTGGACAAAGGGTTTCCTCTAACCCTTTAAATATTAGGCTGTGTCAAGTCAGACAGGCAATGGATTCCTGGAGGACTGGAGAAGCTCTCCAGCCTCTCTACAAGACCCCAAGCCACCCCAGTATATTGTAGTACCTAGGGTGCCTTGTTTCTCTCCATGACCCTTTCATACAGATGGACAATACAGATGTACTTAGGGAAGTGCTCCCAGCTCTGCTATCATCTAACTGAGATTTCCTGTTACAGCTAATGAGGTTCTGCTCCCACTTAATCTCTAAATACGGCACAGTTAGCGTTTTTTAGTTTGCTTAATGACATGCTATTAATAAAGACACGACCTGAACAGTTACTTGCATTTATTGTCTTTTTTTTGTCCATTTTAATAATTATGCTGAGGCAATTTAATTTTTTAAGATCATAAACTATTGTTTTGCTTGACAAGTTGTGTATAATCATCCTACATTCCCATGGAAATGCTCACCAAGGTCAATGCACAAGCTAGCAATTTATCTGAAACATTTATCATGATATTGAAATTGCTTTGCTATTTTTAAGTTATTATTATTGTCTTATTGATAGAGTAGTATGCTAACCCATACTAAGGAGAGGTGAGTCCTCTTCAATTATGGGGGGTAACCTGAACACGTTATTGAAAGCCTTCAGCTATGCCTAACAGCAACTTTGCTGAACAGCAACTACGCTGAACACTAACAAAGCAACATTTCCTTTGTGTTTCAAATCAGAAACAGCCTGAAAAGAAAAAAAAAAACTCCAGCAAGCTACAATTTTATCTAAACAAATTCTAATTGGTGTAAGTAAAGAAACAAAAAGTTTTTGCTGAGTTAATGAAACCATATAATTCTCTGATTGAAATCATTAGCAGACAATCTTGGTCCAAATGAGATTTTCTCTGTGTGTATATATATATGTGTGTGTGTGTGTGTGTGTGTGTAAGGCACAAACATCAGACAGTGGAGATTTAACTTCCACATCATTATTTTAAATTGAAAACAAACAAGCAAACAAATGTTAATTACCTTTGATTTTAAGAACATGAAACCTTGTTTGTGTGAGTGAAATAAGAGTGTATTGAATTTTAATGGAATTTGAGTGTTTTATCTCTTTAGGCTTGATTTAGTTCTATCATTTTTCAAACATGGGTTATTGCTTTGGCTTTCAAATTGCCCAAAGGCTATTTCAGTCCTTTGTTTATATAGCTCTGTTTATAAATCTATTATTTATTTTGAACCTAGTATTACCAAAGACTAGAACACTTCAGCTGTGATGGCCTGGAAATTCTCCTCTTAGGCTGCTGCTTCTAAGGCCCAACAACCTGATTTATCCTGGGCTCTTACTACACATCACATGCTGTGACGTGATGTGTCCCTCACCGTCTGAGCGGCCTCTGTGGCGCTTGCTCCAGGCTTCCTGGTACTGGGAAGCCAGAACTAGACCCAGCACCAGCCTCACCAGTGCCAAGGAGAAGGGAAAGATCCTCCCCCGCACTTGTGCCGCCCTCCTGCTACCTCAGCACGCGGCCTTGTCTCCTGCGAGGGCACTCTGCCAGCTCCCGGGGGGCCGCTAGGACCCCCAGACCTTCTCCGTGTTTCATCTAGTCACCTTCCAGGCCACACGGTTGTGTGGGGTTATTCCATGCCTGAGGCGGGATTTTGCATTTGCTTTTGCTGAAATTCATGAGATTCCTCCCAGCCCCTTCCTCCAGCCCTTCAAGGTCCCTGTGGGCGGAAGGGCTGCTCTCCACTGCCTGGTCCCCTTCCTCACCGGTGTCACGGCAATGCTGCAATGGCTGCTGGCAGGCCGTGCTCTACCCTCATCCAGGCTGTTAACGTTAAACAGAACTTGCTGCAGCATCAATTCCTGCAGGAACCACTAGGAACCAGCTGGGAGCTGCAGTGTGGACTACTGGTCATAACCTTTTGAGCCCAGGAGTTCAGGCAATTTTCCACCCATATTATCCATCACATAGCAAAACAAATCTGAAAAATCTTGTGTCAGACAGTCCAAGGCACTGGACCAGCCCCCTTCTAACATGTGCTAGATGCCCTTTTTTATTACTGACTAGCAGCAAGCACATCACTACACAACAAAATAGGAAATAAAAATTAGTACAACAGAACATTGTCAAGCTTTCCTCCTTTGGTTTAAGTCAAACTTTAGAATTATATGCATGCTCCATGCTAACAAATGATCTTAATTACCACCTAATTACAATTTGGTTCAGCTAATCAGATGATCAGCTGCATTGATCCTTATCAGCTGATTAACCCTAATATAAAGTACTATGAAAATTTACAAGATTACAGTAGACAATTCAAGTTATTTTCAAGTACTTTGTTCTTTGGAAAAAAATAAAACAAGGACCAAAGACTGGATTTTGTCTTTCTGATTATTCTGCTTAGAAAAAAAAATTTTCACTGAGAAAAAGATTCTATACAATAGTATCGTATGGTCCATGTACACTTAGGTGTGAATGTGGGACTGCAAAGAGTCTCATTAGTTCTCTGTTTTAAATAAATTAATACTTTAAAAATTAAAATCCTACACATATGTGATGGGAGCTACTTCAAAACAGAACTTGAACCATTGCTGCATAAAACTGTAATGGCTGTAAATGACAAATGACTGATGACAGAGACAAATGAGGATATACATGGAGCTCTGAATTTCTGTATGTCATGGCTGAATACTTCTCATCCTGATAAATCTGCTCTTCATCAATTTTAATGCCAGGAGGATTTGAGAACAAGAGATGAACCTGGCCTGAAGTTTACCTTTTTGAAGAACTACAACTTTTACAAATTCCTTTGTGAGTTTTATGGCTTGGAAGTTTAAACAGTAATTCGAACTTAGTTCCATAAGCGACACAAGCGCTCATCATAAAGGAAATTTAAAAAATAACAACTCAGAGATACTGCCTGATGAGCAAGCTAAGAGCCAATACAGACAATAAAGGTTAAAATATAAAGCATCATGTATAAATATACCAAGAAATTGTTCAGTGCAAGATTCTCTTCTATGCAGATGCTGCATATTATTGTATATTTAAATTATACATCTGTTAACAACTCCATTTGTAAGACAGCTGAATCTGACCTGGATATTAATTACCTGCTTGCCTTACTCACCTGCCAGTTGCTCATCTTTTCTGTAAGTCTCCCAAGTCTGCAAGCAAATAAGACATGGTTATCAATAAAGACAAAATAATCTGGACAAAAAATCATGCTTGGCACTGCAGAAAAGCCAGCATCTTTCAGTGAGAACATAGGTGTTCAGATAGCTATTCGGAGGGCAGGAGCAGATGAACCAGGATTTTTTTTTTTTTTATATATATATATATATATATATATATATATGTATACACACACACACTTCTTAAATAGTAGAATAAAATCACTCTCAACAGCATGGCAAAAAGAAAACACAATAAGAGGAACGATCTTACAGCTGAAAGATGGAGGAGAGTGAGAGGGCAGCTCAGTACGAAAAATACTACACTAGCAGCACTATTAAAACAATAAAAGCATTACTGGAAGTCATAATTTTATTGCACCTGGGTCCATGCCGTGAGACAGCCTTTACTAGAAGCTAAACACATGACTCTCCTTAGGAGATGTTATGGTGAAAATATGGGGCTCCTGTTGGACATCAAGTTGAACACGAGCCAGCAATTGAATTCCCACTAAGGTAAATATTTCATTGAATAGTATTTACCAGCAAAGACTATATCCAAAGTATATATACTGAAGTCATTATGTTAAATCTCATGACACTGTAGTTTTCTGTCCAGTACATGTGCTGCAGATGTAATATGTGACCAGGTATTTAGTAACACTTTCATTTATGTAATTATTTTAAATATTTTCACTCTTTTCCATGCTACCATCAAACAAAGTTCTCTGAGTTTCAAAAATCAGTTATTAAATAATATTCTGATTCATGAAGAGTCAAATTAGTGATGTAGACATTAAAATTAAAAAAAAAAGATTCTATTTTTTTTTTTTTACAATAGTGAACAATAATATGTAGGTATTGAGATACTAAATTCTTTTGGAGACAGTAGACAACTTATTACATTTTGAGTATGGGTATGAGCAACTGAATGTGTAAAAATTGAAAAACTGTTTTCAATAACTCAACAGATTTTAATTCAGATCACATACCGATATATCCCCTTTGTTGTATTTTTGTTTACTCTTATTTACCTACTTGCTTGGTTGCCTCTTACCTAACAGTTTGTGGAAATCACAATTCATGTACTGATTTACCTTTCTCTCTGACCATTTTCTCATTTAGATGTGAGTCTTTTTTGTTTCAACATCTTGCCTTGCATTCGCTATAGCAGAAATATGAAAGCAGTAATATTTAGAAATGAAAATGTTATGTGTTATATGCTGTAGATATTTTTGCAGTATCGTGACAGAGTAAGCTGCAGTGGCAAGATAAGTATGTTCTTTTTCTCATCATCTCTTCTATGTAAAAAGTACAAGAGTTGAGATTTGCACTCAACCATATGCCTCCAGAGGCTGAGTATTTTAAATATAATACCACCTACCATTCAAGTCACGATTAAAAAGCAAAAACAAAGGCAACTAAGGTAAAAAGCTTAAAAAACTGACATACATTTGACAAAAGTAAATTTGTTTTATTAAATTTATTTTATTATTATTATTATTGTTTATTGTTTTATTTAGTTTTTATTATTTTATGTTGTTGCTATTTTCATGTTTTAATTTATTAGAGCAACCAATATGGTAACCACTGACTCTTATATCAGTTCCCAATGGGATGCCATGGTAATGACTGGCCCTTTCTTTGGAGTCTGGCTTTCAGACTATAATTCCAGTTAATTCTTAGAAAACTGTACACTTCCCATAGTCTTTAAACAACAGAAGGGCATGTCAGACAAGTTAGCTGTGTGCTTAGCCCTCTCTTGTGAAACATGTCACTGTATCAATCCACACAGAAGAAAAACAATGCGTGGAACTATGGAAATAAAAGCACTTGGAAGCTGTCTCTTGTAATTTAAGTATAGCAAAAGATATTCAGATAAAGTGCACTTTATGATGAACATGGCCTTCACACTTCATCCTCAGAACTCAACTTTGAGTTGAACGAGAGACTTTAGACATACACATCTTTGGGAACCTCTTATGCTGCTGCTCTTCATATTCCTTTTAGGGTTTCATATTCCTTTTAGAATGTAATTAGGCATTTTAAGAATAAGAAATACAAGATCTCTTTCTAAGTTGTTCTGATATTAAAGCCAACGCTAAAGAAACACTGACAGTTACTGAAGTATAACTCAGAACTGCTCTGCTTATTGAGTCTCATTTTTTTCCCCAAGGCAAGGACACACTTTTTGGAGTTAGAGCTTGTTCATGGATCAGATTTTATAGTTGAACATCAACACATTACTGCTGCTAATATATATAAAACAGTAATAATAACAATAACTAATTCATTCACTCAAGTTGTGACATGCTCCATTTCAAACACTTATCCTGCCTTTCTCCCCTGTAATAGTACTTACTAATAAAGCTTATCCCTATTGATAAATATTGATATATCTATTTATATATATTGATGTATCTATATCTGTCCATATTTCTATATTGCTATATATACTGATATATATATAGATATATATAGAGAGAGACACACACTGATATATCTATATTGATATATCTATCTATCTCTATATATATAAATAAAACTTATCTTTCCTGGACAAAATGTTCTAATTTTATAACATTATTGATATATTTGGGATCATAAATGTGAAGCTTAGGTGCTCTATATTTTAGTCTCTCCAATTTATCAAAAACGTGAACTCCAGATGTGGGTATGCCTTTATAATCCACTGCTAGGCCATCACCCGAAGTAGAGAAAGATGGCATAGCACAGATTTCAAATTATATCTATCCCAAATAAGGTACACTTTAATTACCAGCCTAATCTCTCTTCCAGCCACCTTCCTCTATCTTCTTTCTTCCGATTAAAAAAATAAAGTAAAATCTTGGTTATAATCGAATAGAAGGGGAACAGATTTTTCAAACTCAACTTGTGTGTATGTGGGTGTATATGAGAGAGAGAGAGAGAGAGATAGGAGATCACTTTCTTTCTTAATAGTCCTCTCAGCTCACTTTTGCCATGAGTCTGATCATAAAATGGAAAAAAACAGACAAACAAATACGTAGAATTCTTTGAAAGTAAAGTCTTTCCTCTGGAAAACTATCCAAGCTCATTAGGTGGAAGAATGAAGCCTATTCTCTAACAGTTGGATTTTGGAAATAATTTAACCTCTCGGAAAGAACCTTTGAGTGAAGTACCCATGCCATTCAAACAAACATTTCTTCTATGCAACAGTCTACACAGCAATATTCCTACCAGGACTCTTACTTTAAATTCCTCAGCACTATAGATAAGGAGAACACTTAGTAAGAGAGAAGTTCACTTTTTTTTTTTGCTGATTCCTTGTCTCATTGTTATTAACTCCTCAGCAAGAACATTGTTTTTTCAAAAGAGGCAGTAAATATTCTATATTCTGTAACGTCAAAGCTCAGTGAAAGAAAAAGTAGAAATCCTGCCATACCCCAGTGAGTTTTGAGGCTCCCTAGTAGACAACTGAGTCACAACAAGCACTTCACTAAAAATGTTCTGTACTGTGGCTGAGCTCACACTACAGCTTTTTCTTACACAGCACTATATGGGTGTCTGTATATTTACTGATAATACACATTCATTAAACTAGTAGAAACATATTGGCTTTGAGTCTGTACCTATTACCAAATAAGGTTGAAACTGCTCAGTAGATTTTAGAAGTTAACAGGGAGGAGAAGGATAGACCTCTAGATGACCAATTCTCAGAAGTTTTGCTTCCATAAGAACGTAACCTGAAAGTCAAAACAATGATCACTGACGATGCCAAAAAATTACTTTGTTCCATGGTTGAAACAAATATGATCCTTCTCAGATACTTTGTCTCACCATATCTCTGCTGGCTGAACACTAAAGACATATTCTATCTGATAGATTTCAATTCCCAAAGATATTTTAGCATCTTGGTGAGGAAAAACCTTTGTAAGCTCAAAGTGTATACAAAGGAAACTCAAATACATCTGAGTAGCTAGCATTCTAAATAAACAACATATGTTCTATCATCAACAATATTTAATAAAGGAATGAAGCAAACAGTAGCCAGTTTACAGATTTAACTAAAGACAGCCAGAGCATTTCACATTATAATCTAAAAAATCATGGAAATAAATTAGGGATAGGAACAGTGCTAGTTTCTCATCTAAATTGCTCTTCCACTGCATATATTTATTTGTTACAATCACAGATAATTTTCTATAAAACAATACTTTTTTCCTTTTTTTTTTGTTTGTGCATTTCATAAAATGAAGCTGTAGTGAATTGACCCTTTCTTAATAAAAAAAAATTCAATAATTCCACATGGTTCTCTTTATGTCTACTTAGAGCATCATACTGAAAAAGCAACAACCTACTGTCAGATTTTATACAATATTTTATATTGATGAATATACTACCGTTCAGTTTAAAGGCAAAGAACATGTTATTTGTGAGAGGTGCAATGTTAAATTTGAGTTGCTTCTTGTATTTCAGTGTGCACACAACTAATTACCTTTTTTTTTAAAAGATCTTTCCAACCTCGCTTTTGTTATTGCACATAGATTACACTTTTTCTCTTCTGCAAAGCTCTGAGAAAAATATAATTTTTTTCTGTTGTTTTCCCCAACCATGGAAAATCATCTGGAGGTTTACTTCCTTAATATTTGTTCCTCAAAAAGGGTAATATTTACTTACGCCTTACAATTAATTAAGTGTGTGTACATGTGTATGTGATGTCTCTGAACTACTTTGCCAAGTAGATAACATATGACAGTTTTATCTGAATACAACTTTTCTTGATCATGGCAAAAATAAAATACCTATTAAACCGCCTTCCTCCTCTCACAGAAAATCTCCCACACTTTCCAAGAAAAATTGCTGAAACTTTTCAACATGGATTGACTAGGCAGAGGTGGAAAGAGGGCGGCATGGTCGGAGCGTCGTATCGATGCTCTGGTGCTCAAGGCTGAGGCCTGAGTGCTGGGGACTCGTCCAGGCTTCCCTCTGCAGGGCCTGGGAACGACCCACGGCCTGGCGCAGGGGCCGTTCCCTTCATCTTGTTTCCTTATCCTCTCTGAAGCTTCACAAGGTACCTCAGTTCAGTGCCTGAAAACAAGCGGGAGGAACACACGCTTGGCACCCCTGCATTCCCTGCACCACATCTGCTGGGTTTAGCTGGACCCTAACGTTAGTCTCATTAACGGGGCCATCTAATTTGCGCCATGCCACAAGGAACAATTACGGAGGCTGCATACCACATGCTGCTACGTGAATAGAGGATTTCACTGCTTACCCTCTTCCTTTCTGAGGCAATCCCCTTTACATACTTAGATTTATTTATTTAAAAGAGAGCAAATCAAAAGTGTGAGGATATATAGTGGATATAATGGAATGTAGGATAGTTAACTTCAAAGTGTTTATTCGAAGTTTCCCAAACTTAACTACTGGAATAAACTTACCATGTAAATATGATAATGAGTAAATTGTTACATATTCAGTCAAACATCTACAGATTTTTTCATGTCTTGCTTAATTAGTTACAGTTTCATGTACTGCGATCTTTCATTAACTTTGTAATTCCTGGGCATGCATAGGTGGGTGCCTCTCTAAATAATATTTGATTAATGCACACTACTCATATAATATATGCTAATTTTTATTTGCAGGAAAGTTAATTATAAAGCTTTGATAATCTGTTTTGATAAATGTAATTCAGTGGAAAATATGTGTTCCTAGAAGAGAATTATATTTAGCTTGACTACTTTTTTTTTGATGGTTGGGTTTTTTGTTTTGTTAGACAGCTGACACATTATTAAAATGAATCGCTTGCCTGGAGTATAAGCAAACTGGTTTTGAAGTAAGCATCAGGCTTTTCATAGTTTTTTTGTAACTCTTGCTACATTGAAGTCTTCACTAAAAACTATTTTCACATAAAACAATACATTAAAACAACCATAGAAGGAAAAAAAAGCAAACCTCCTTACCATGCAATATTAAAGCTTGCTGCATTCCTATCTCATAAAATTGGTATGACTTGCTTTAAAAATACCAAATAGATTAATGTGATTAATTTAAAAATAAGTTATCAGTTATAGGAAAAGATGACAGCTGAGATCAGCAATATTAAAAAAATGCCACTCTGAAATAAGACAAGCACCTAAAATCTACACAGTTGGGCCAGGACCTCAACCTGAGCGGGATAGGCAAAGGCTCTGAAGGAGCAACTACTCCACTTAGAAATGGAGAAATCAAACATAGTTTGGCATTTGCTGACTTCATCACATAGCGAGTTAATATGTACGGAATCAATGTAAGGTCAATAATTCATGAAGCAATAGTAAGGTACTGGTGTTTGAGATGGACATGCAGATGGGAACGACATGCTGAGAGGAACATGGGCCAGGGAACTGACTGGTGCATGTAATTTTGCACCAAGTGGCCTCCTGTCATGTTTAACCTTAACATGCTTTTAGATCTTGGGGCATACCAGGAATAGAAACAGCATTCCAGAGTCACCACAATGATATGAAACAGCTTGAAAAACATCTCATGGCAATGCACTGTGAATCAAATCTTAGATATAAACTTTTACTGGGCATATAGAAAAACTATTGTGACTAGATCTTGATGTGAATCCATCCCTATATTTAGCATAGTTAATCCCTCATACAAAAAAATGCCATTTATTTCCTCAGTTATTTATTATTTATTTCTAATTTCTAAGCTTGTACAGACTTCAAAAGGATTATGCAGAAACAAGATAAAGAGCCTATCTGCATAATTCCTATGATAATTCATGAGGTTTCTTGACTAAAAGGATGCCTATGTGCATACTAAGGGTTCACTGTTACTACTTCCTTTCGTCTGAAAGAAAAAGTAGTGCATGATATTTGCTCATAAGTCATCTTACTCTTTTATATATATATATGTGTATATATATATATATATATAAAAGCCGTATCTTATAACATTAACATTAATATCAACCAACTACTTAATGAAACAATGAAGAGGAAAAAAAATTAATGGTTTGGTTATCCTCTCCATGTCATCAGCTTTATTATACATATTATATTATACTCCTCTTCAAAAACCTGACTTCCTTATTTTGACAGAAGTATATGTTCAGTTGAAAAGAGGGACAACTGATTCTGAGAAACTAAGGGAAAGAAACTTGCTGAAACACCTAGTATAAACACAAGTGCTGTATATGTTACAAACAGAGAAGTGATATTACGAATTCTTTTGATTATATATATTAAGTACACATCTATTTCAGTATGCGAGTGTATACATTTTTCAAGTATCCAGCAAACCCCATAATAAAGATTACCTGCTTCGGATAAGCGATGATTGCATGACAGAATTGTGAGAAAATGCTCAACTGAGATAACTGATACAACTCCAGGTAATTCTGCTGGCCTCACACATTATATGTTACAGTTGAGAGCAATCCATAAGAAAATAGTACTTCCATTTAAAGGGCTTTTAATCAAATTGCATGTTGCAGCCTTTACAAATAATAGTTGCTTTTTCTTTTTTTCTCCCCAAAGTTTTCTCTATACTGTGCTTTCTACTGTGTATACAATGATTTGGGGGTGCTGACTTGTTAATTGTGATTCTGCACATACCTTTTTATTACCAGACAGCTGAATACTTGCAGCAGCAGTTCAGCAGCCAAAACATTGTTCCTCACAACGCAGTTCCCCAAGACTAACTTCACAGGTTTTTATATAAAAATGAACAGGCTAGGTTTACTTGCTTGATGAAAATGGCACCGA
Organism: Tinamus guttatus; assembly: GCF_059628265.1. Classification (NCBI taxonomy): domain Eukaryota; kingdom Metazoa; phylum Chordata; class Aves; order Tinamiformes; family Tinamidae; genus Tinamus; species Tinamus guttatus. The sequence continues at coordinate 11,659,217 of NW_028288821.1, read as the reverse complement.
TTAACATCAGCAACTGAAGGAGCCTTTTAAAAAAGAGAGCACATACAATACGAAAGAAATAAAATTTTCTTAGAAGTATCAAAACAATGCTGAAGAGTCTCCACTTTCTATATAAAACTTAATACTTACTGGAATTACACTGATATATATGTAGAGTAAATAACGCATTAAGACAGAATCACTAGGCGGATCAGTAAGACATCACGATATTTTATCTATCCTGCTAATGATTTCCTTTAGTTTTATGTAAGACTTCCTTCTTCTTCCACTTTCTTTTCCTCCATACATGTACCGACTGATTCTCAAGGACTTGAACCAGTCTACCAAAACCAGATAGATTTATTTATTAAGCAGAGTGACAGCCTATAGGCTGTGAATCAGACTCGAATACAGATTATGGACAGTTGAGCATGGTGAGTAGGATGGTAAGAAAGTATATGCATCAGTGGTAAATTAATATGTTCACAGAGGTCTAGCACAATCCATTAAAAGTGAACCATTCATGTTATACGGAAATGGACAGGAATCATGTGTACCACCTGGAAAAGGAATGTATGGGAAGCGTGTTTTATATTCTTTAACTGCTTTTCTTCTGCTGCTTTTTAACTGCAACACCCTTATTTCCTATATAAATTGTATTCACTTCAATTCAGGACAATTTACACAATTATGGAAATTTCAGCATCTGGTGAATGCTAATTTCTTACATGGTATTTTAATTCCCAGAGTGTATTGGCATTAATCATTTAGGTGTGGATACATGGGAATTAAGCATTCCCATGTATATTTTTCCTTTCCTACTGAGCTTCATTAAAGTTAAGAAATTTCATTTTTACTGACATCCTCTAACCCTCTCCTGGCAAGTACTGCAACAAAAAGAAAGAACTAATCTTAGAACAATAAATCTTCTAATATATTTTGATCAAGGCTACTGTTTTTTAAAAACAAACCTAACATGATCAGTAGCCTCTTCTCATTATCCAATTAATCAGTCTCAAAACATTATTTTTTATATAAACAACTTGTTTTTAACCTGTATTTCCTCCTTACCAGTTTTATTTTATTGATGTATATTGGTCTTGAATTCTTTATTTCTTTTTCTAGATCATATAGATGTAATTGCTCCTTGTACTGGGCACTAGGTTTTGATAAATGTCTCCTTTATGAAGATCAATAATATATTTTAATCTTGGAGATATATTGGTAGAATTATAGCTGCTGTCATTTGGTTATATTAATGTGACTTCTAATGGGAAGAAAGCAACTAGCATTCTTAAGAAGATTTCAAAGTTTCCTCTATTCTCAGAGCACTCATATGTAATGCAATTTTTCTACTTGCAGAAACAGAGGTGACTGAAATAGCACACATCAGAGTAAGGGAGCTGAACAGAAGAGTCCTTTGTGGTGGGAAATTACCAAATTTACCTCCCACTTGACCCAAACCACAAGTCTTTAAAGGAACATATTTATATTGTAGAATTTAATGTAGAATTCAAAATATTTCAAGTCCAATCTGTTACACTGCTGACTACTGCCAACAGCAACAACAGCTTCACAAAATATTTGCAGATTAGATGTTAGGGGCCAGTGTAAGATGTTTTGGAATGGAACATAAAGTCACATTCATCAAATTCATGCAGTAATGCACAACGCAGTGTCAGGGCACAGACACCATCACTCATGCTAAGCTACATGTTCGGCTTGGTGGCTCTTTTTAGATCACTGGCACATGAAATCGACTGTAACTAATGAATTTTGCTGTAACAGTTTATCCTTCAGCATTAACACTGTATTTCTTCTTAATCACATGTGAAGTGAGGTGGAATCCTGACACCACTTCTTTTGCACGTCAATGGGAGCTGTTCTAGTGCTTTCAATAGCATCAGATTCCAGTCCCTGCTTTTCCTCTGCACCATGAGAGTAGAATTAACAAGTCAAGTTGTAGATGCAGTAAAACCCTAAAATGCCACCCAATGGAAGTAGTAAGGTAACTATGCTGCCGACCTTCAAAGAAATCATTTCAAATCTAGTAAGTAAATGAGGAGCACTCACTGTACTTGAACTCTGCACTGGGAGATGGAAGAAGATTTTTGTTTAGAACTGATGATTTTTTTCACCTTAAACTGCCAGCTCTGGGATATAGTCCCCAAGTGATTTTATGGAAAGTATAGCTAAGCAGCCTCTTAAATACGACCTGTGAAAATAGGAAGGTGAAATAGAGGCAACGAGATCTTTCCAGCAAGTAATTTCTGATAATTTTACTTTTATTCTCATCAATAAGAAGCAACAAAAAATCTTTTTGAAAAATATAAAAATACCCAACATAGGCTTACTCCTGTATTCTCAGTGTGTCCTATAAAAGTCTATACTGCTTTTGAGTGCCAGATTTCACACTTCACTAACATTCTTTTTCATATAATGTATTTTTCTAATCCTCTACTTGATTTAACAGAATAACTTGTCAAACAAAAGACATTCTTGTCAACTAATTGAAATAGTGTCTTGAAGGATCGTTGTATAATAAGAAAGTTTTTATAATGTTGCACAGATCAAATAACAGATAGAGCAACTTGATGCTGAGCTTAGTTATACTGAACTTATACTGTCATTTTACTGACTTCAGTACTACTAATTATTTACAGCTCATTATCACAGAAAAAAAAAAAGGAAAGAACAAGCATTAAAGACACAGAGATTCTTTTTGAAACCTATATTTCCTTAGAAAGGATATTGGTATTGACTAGACTGAGGGAGCCTTTTGCCTCAGGTAAATGCTGAGAACAGGAGATATGTCCATATAAATGAGCATGCGATGAGGCCTGATAAATTCTTACCAATGGCTGGGAAGTCAGTTTGATGGTATCATGCAATTTACAACGGGCAATGTCTACAGCCCAGCGATGCTAGGCGATAGGTGTTGTGTTAGCACTCTCAGCCAAAGACAACGAACCAGGGAATAGTCATGGGAATAAAATCATCTCTTATCTCACGAGTAAAGCCAGGCAAATAACAATTCTCTTATTTTGCTGACAGACCAGAAAGGAAAACAAAAAGAAGAATGTTTGTGAGCCAAAGAAAAACGATCTATAAAATCTCTATTGTTGGTTTATTTTACCAATTTACTGTTGAAAAAAAAACAGTCTAGTTTTACCTTGGACATGTTTCTTCTTTGTGGGGTTTTAAGCAGCATTAACCTGGATGGGTTGGAAATGTCTGTCTCTCCTGAAGCCTGTCAACCAAACACTCAAAAGAGCGTAAAACAAAATCCCAATGAAACACATTTCTGAGAGACATCACTGGATCTTGGGTCAAGGCAGGATGATGCTACAAAACCATCCACGAGCAAGAAGGAAATTAAAACATATTGCTCATGATTTACCTGAAGGCAGAAAAGGAGCGCAAAATGGGAGTGCAAAGAGATAATTATATCATAGGATCTACACACAGCCCATGGAATAAGCTTGAAATTCTCAAAATCAAAAAAAAACTAATCTTCATAGAGCAAAACACATTTTAACCTAAAAGATAGTGGGAAAGATCTGAACGCAGTACAGTCATTCCTCTTAGCAGCAGTTTTTTCACAATGTTTTTGTTAATAGAATTCTTAGGAATTTTCACTTTAATACTCATTCCATAAAGAATTTCTTGATTTTTATTTATTTTACAAAGAAATTGCACATATACCACAGGAAAATGAGGATAGAAATACAAAGAAAGACTTTTCTGACCTATGTAGCAGGAATAATTTAAAGGAAATTCAGAATGTATTATAATCTCAATTATTTGACTACCAAATATTACCATGTAGTCTCCTCAAAGAAAAATGCAAGGACTTGTGTTTTAGAAGCAGTCATGCTGTATTAGCACAGGTGTTTTCAAGAATCTTATCTATGAGCTCTTGTTTATGGAAAGAGGTATTAGTTCCATTAGCTCCTGCACATCAGAAAGCAACAAAAAGTCTTAGAGGCCTTTAAAAGAAAGAAGGAGAACTTCCCACTTGCTGGAATGGGAGGTGGACTGAAATTTTTCTGATATCTACACTTCAGTTTATAAAGGTACCTACAAGCCATAGAATATAACATATATGACTTTTTGGTGACACCTTGTTTATACAGTAGTCCTGAGGTGCTGCAATGACTCATGCACTCTCCCAAAAACCTTTAATTTTAATTCTGGATGTTTCTAGAAGTGCTCAGTAGAGACAGTAACCTGATTGGAGACCAAACCCCTTCTGTCTTCCCTTGTCTGCTAATTTTATGCCACAGTTTGGAACATAGAGATAAAACAACTGTATGACACTCTTGTTGCATTATTTTAAAACTACTTTACATTTTAAAATAGTTTATAAAAAAAAAGAATTAGAAGACATATGTTAAATCTTCTTTGTTTTCTCTTAGCTAGTATACTCACTAAAAAGTATTCTCCCTCCTTTTCAAGATGGATTTTCATGTTGGCAGCAAGAAACCTATGGCTTTAAGCGATTAGGAGACCAAGGAAAAAGAGATGATTTTTTCTTCTTAAATAAATTGCATCTGATTGATGTCTAGTTTTGAAGGACATAACTATGATTTTTATATAATACAAATTTATTAGCTGTATTTTTTTGCAGTCAGTGTAATAAGCACCAATGATGTCAGCTTAATACTATTCCTGGTTTCTAATGGAGAATAATATTGTAGGACACATTACAAACATTTATAGATACCATTACCCTTACAGAAATATGTAGAAGGCATTTGCTTTTATTGCCTAGTATGCTGCTAAGAAAAGCTGCTTGATCCATCTGTGCTCAAAACTAATTTACCTTTTAGATTTGAAGTTCTTTGACCATCCGATTAATTAAAAATGGCCAAAAAGTTGAAAAATGCACTATGGGAAAATGTTAAAAGGGTGATAATAAAAATCTTTAGGGGAATTGTTGATCCCTTTTGGTCCTACTCAACCAGGAGCGATGTACAATAACCCATTGGAGATATATGGCAATGCCGATTTCATTTAACACAGAGAGAAAAACAAGCATTTTATGATTAAGCCGTGATTGAGACAAACAAGTAAAAGAGCTGAAATACATTAGCCCACACGGGGACGTGGGATTAATTCCGTGTTGCATCTTGTACCTGGAGCGGGGCACCGCAGCCGCTGCTGCTGCTGGGGAGCGGGCGGCCGCGGCGGGATTTATATTCCTCAAGGGCACCAGCACTGATTATTTAATCACCTCGTACGCGCCGCTTCGGAAGGGAGCAGAGCAGTCATGTGCATCAGGAGTCACGAAGATCGATTGCACCGTCTGTTCCCGTCTCCCTGCAACAACCTGCGCTGACACTGCGGCGGCTGGAGCCAGCTTCCAAGAGCAGGTACAACCTGTAATCAAACCCGCCGCCAGGAAAGCAAAAAGCCACTTTGTGATGTGGAGGAAGAAGCTCCCGTCACAGAGCGCTCGCAAGGCTCTGCGCAGAAACCGGGCGTACGAGCTGCATTTCCCAAGGAATGAGTGACAGCATCAGAGGCGAGTGCCAAGCACAACAACCAGCAGCTCCGGGTTTGCACCTTATTTATACTAGTGTATAAACCAAGTATCAATAAAATACCGTTACCTTCGAATAATATGTTGCTCTAGCACTGGGGCGCCAACTGGAAGAAATCCCATCACATCTGAGCCACCTCAGCAAAGACCAAAGTTTAATACTGAAAAGTAACTTCGCTCGGACAGTATTGGCCATTGCAGCTGCAGTAGGCAGGAGACATGGCTTTGCCCTCCTCCCTATTCCAGGAACGGTGGGAATGTATCATTAATAATGACTGAAAAAAGAAAAATTAATTAAGCTCATTCACAGAATAAACTATAATTACTCAGTGCTGCATAATCTGTGTGCACTAAAAAATGTTTACTGACTTTCAGTGAATTCTTGAATGATTTTATCATGGACAGAGGAGGTAGAAATGGCCATAAGCATCAATTGTCACAGTATCCTACAATGTATTTATTATTGCAGTATCCTCATCATGCTGTTCTAGACTGCTCTGGCACTAGATATCTAGGGGAATTTTAAGAATGTCTCTATGAAAACTTTTCATTAACAAGTGCTCTATTACCCTCACATTTTCACTTGCACATTACCAGATCTAAGTCTTTTTAAAAGGGATTTTTTTTAAATGATGCCTATTTTTCCCTATGAGGTTTATTCCCTTCCTCCAAGTGAGATTAAAATTAAATTAGAGTTTGATTGGAACTTCTTAAGAGGTATCCTTAGGAGTATCGTGTTTCAAAGCCATCATCTGTATCCCTGAATTCTCACATAATTTACGTGATTCAGATCCAGCCCATTATCTTGCAAGACAAATTTTCAAGTGAATGCTTCTCCCTCCTCCCACTTTCTTCCCTCTCTCTTTTTTTTTTTTTTTTCTAAATCAGAAGATTCATATCTGAGTCAACTGTTTCTGTTAGATACTTCTTTTGGTCAGAAAATAAACCCTTTAGCTCAATCAGAAGGCTGAAAATACAACTCTTGCCTACTGTGAATGACCCTATTAGTCCCGTGACTATGTATATTTCCTGTTTTCTGGTCTAAATAATATTTACTTTTAACCAACTCAGGAAAGTCATCAAATTTGCCAAGTGTGTTGTAATATACAGATAAAAACAGATATTAATTACTTCTGAAATCTAGGAATTTCTGAAACAATAAACTATAGCTGAATGCTTGGAAATTATTGCCACGTGTTTTTATGTTCTTTCCAAGGTCTGGTTGGGGTCATTTTTGAAGTCGGGATAGTGGGAGAAGGAGAATTTCTGCTCAACTTGGAATGTCTAGTCTAATAGCCACCCACTCTTTTCTTTACAGTAAATATGTTTTCCTTCTTTTAAAGATAATGTAGGTTTATTTGTCATTAGAATAGTAGCAGACAAGAAGAGCATCCTTCTCATAGAATTACAGAAAAAAAAAAAAGTACCTAAATATGCATTAAAATTGTAATTACACCTAGTGGTATTCCTTCACTGGGATTATTTTTATTTTGAGTTAGTCTGAAAGGAGCATAAGCAACGTTTTGTTTTCTGTTTTATTGATTGCTTTGATGCAACAGGCCACGAACAGGAAGAAAGAGAGAAAACAATGTAATATAATGGTTCCTGTTCTCCATCTCCATGGACGGCAAACAATGCTCAAGAGCAAAGCTTCAAACCCTCAAAATAATCTTTATAAGAGGTGCTGGAACACATAGCATGCTCAGTTGACCTATTTCATTGGATCTAAAATTTTCAGCAAATGCTAACATAGTAAGCATTAATAACACCCACTATCCTCCTTTCTCTTCAGCATATATCTTGCAAGAACCTTCCCTTTTATTTTATAGGACACCTTTCTAAAATCAGATCAGAGCTAAGAACTTAGCGGAAGACTCCTGGCTCTTCTGTTCTCACTCAGGAGCAGCCTGATGTCTTGCATGTGGTACACTGCAATTCATCTTCAAGGGATGTGATTCATGCCACAGCCCAAATGATGGGAAGAGGATCACTTTCTAGGGGCACCATCAAAGCACAAACAGCCTTTTATTAATTAACTAAAAGTTGAGCAGATGCTACCATCTTATCATAAGGGTCATTAATGGAAAACAGAATATAAGCAACACATAAAATAACCATCCTATAGAGCATTCGGTCCTCTCCACCAGCCATCCAGAACCAGACTTGGGATTGCCAGCTGAGCCTTTGGCCCTCTGCATCATTCTGCTAATGCAAAACCATGAGTAAATATGTTGTCACACTCTCCTTTTAAGCTATATCTGCTGCAATTACATCCTTAAGAGGATGCATCAATGATTAGAATCCCAGACTGTTAATCTTCAGGATAGTTGTTCTCTAATCTCATATCTCTATAGACATTTTTATTATCACGGATAAAATGACTTCATAAATCTTATGTTGGATGAAATATAAGAAAGTAGTGCAAGCAGAAATCCTACTTTATTACTTACAGAATGAACAATCAGTATTATTCTCCTGAACTAAACTTTACGTTGTTCTGCTGCTTTGCAAGACAGTTTGTGAGAAGGGGGCTAATTTGAACTATGAATTAGTACTAGTGCTTTGCCTACAGGCAACATGCTGGCAAATATTCTCTACTGTTAGCATTTGCTGCAAGCTTGAAATACCAAAAATACCAAAGCTAAGAGCAGTCTACACTTAAAATAAAATCTTCAAATGAATTATAATACTTTCCAGCAGTTCCTCATCTAGTAAATTCATTGCAAAGGAGATATGAATGCAGTATGAGGCAGTATAAATAGCTTTGCACCATTTCTGACTCTAGCAAAATTTTCTCCCATCTTGGCACTTTGGTAATCACAACCGTGGAGCTGAAGGGCAGTCAGTGGGGTTAGCGCCAGGTGGTCACTTCGAGCGAACAGGACAGCAGGAACAGAATGAATTAAAGCAGTTAAGATTTTTATCTCTTCAATTATTTTTCAAAAACTTTATGCATATTTTGACATAATGTTTTTAAAGTAAATAAAATTAACTCAGTAAAAAGTCTCTCAAGTTCTGCTGGGCAATACTGGAAAGTTCAGAAGAAAATAAAATATGTAGATATGGATGCTATGGATATAGTTGGACATACCCCACTGACAAGTAAAGTACAGAAAAAATACAAGTCATTCTATCTTGCTGCAACACTTTGTGCCAATTTTATCCTTATTTGAATTTAAGGTCAAAGAATGTGAATACTAATACAAGGTAACTAACTAGTCAAAAAAGAATCTTTTTCCATCATAATCGTATTAACTCTGCCTAAAAATGTTATGCCTCCTTATCAAATACAATGTCCTTTAAAAATAAAATTAATGGTAATATGCCTAAAAAAACAAATTAATTTGTGTTTCTCAATTGGTCTCCGGTGTACAAATGCTGTCTCTAAGCTAATTCAACACAATTTATAATTACTGCTTGTTTTAAATCAAAAGCTGACCCTTAAATATTTTAAAAAATGTATCACATCAAAGATAAATATCCCCTATGATAATACAAACATTTCTCTAGGCATTTAGATGAAAATAGTGTCTTAGGCACAAGAGGTGAGTTGCTATGTTCACACACTCTGGAGTTTTAAGCAGACATGATTTGTTTTTAAAAAAAGTTATTATTCCAACCTTACATTTTCTATTTATATAATGCCCACCACACAAACACATACACACATGCACCCGGGAATTTCAGAGAGAAGTTTCTATATTGAAGTTGTTTAAAAAGTTATCTTTTATTTTACAAAAGGAGGATTATCTTCTGATCGTCTCAAGTTTGGGATATTTAACTAAAGCCTACATGCTACAATTTTTTAAGGTGCGACTTGCCCTCAGACTTAAGAGAACACATATGCACACACTGGAGCCCGGTTTCACAGTCCAGAACAGTTCTTAACAGGCACAGTATCACAATATTAATCTTTCTATTCAATCACCTATTATTATTTGATAGTATCTACTTCCTTAAAATCCAAGTATCATGAAAAATCTGCTCCAGAACATATTCTATTTTTTATTAAAAAATAAAACAAACAAAAATGGCAACTCAGGAAGCAAAGTAGATTCACATACAAAAAATAAATCCAGATATCATAAAAAGCTCAACACAGTGAAGCCTGGGAAACTCAGAGTTGCTGCTGCCTTTATAATCCCCTGTTGTGACAAAGCTCTGAAGGAGCCTCTGAACAGCATGAGATTTGATAGACCGCATGATTTGCAATATTTATCATACGTAATAGAAATAGATAAGCCAAAGCAAAGAGCTTGAATTTTGTATTTCCTTGCTTTTGCTTAGTCTAGGCTGTTAACACCATGTGAGTACGTATCTGGGAGCCTCTGTATGTGTGTAGGTGAGTGTGTGTATGAGTGTGAATGTGCACACCTGTGTGTGTGTGTGTGTGTGCATACAGCTCTCCTCAAACATACACGGTCCTTTCACAGTATTTCTCACATATCAAAAAACAATACTTTCTGAGCTGTTAGCATTTGATTTCTAGATAAGCAAGATTATCCCAAGAGGAAGAATTTCTTAGGAGGAGAAAGAGTTGTTCATTTAAGTCAGAATTGAGAAAAAAAAAATGTGCCTTTGTCTCCAGCTTTTGTGTTCTCTTGTTTTCCCTTGTGTATGCTGCTTGTCTGTGCAGGACTAAGAGTGAATATCAACACCTATAATCAGATTATTTTACCTTTTTTTTTTTTTTTAATGCACAACCATAAAAAGTGTTAAGCAAATGAGAATAAATGGGAAATGCATTTGCTAACAAAACCATTCTTCCTTTTATTGAGCTGGACAAAGAGATACACAGGCAGATTTTAAAGTGGAATATCTCTACTAAATTTAAATTTTAAATGCAGAGATTTCAAAGGGGTTGCCCTACAAGTATAAATACTTAGAAAATGCAAGTTCTGGGTCATGTTACTAACAGGTAGCAAGCTTTCCTAGACCCATATTCAAACCTTTTGAAGAGGAAAGTAAATGAGGGCAATTCAGGACTTAACTTGCTCTCAGACTTAACTAGCTCTTCCTTTGGACAGACTACTAAGGTCACGTCTTCTCTATTATGTCACACACCTCTCTGAAAGCTCATCCCCTCCATTTTTTTTCGCTTACATTGCTTCCTAACACCTACTAGCACACCACCTGGTATACAGCCTGAGGCCTATGCCCTCTCCTTGTTCCTATTCCACACTTACCTGAGGTCTTCTGACGAAACGGCCCAAGAGCAACGCACCTCCTGCCCAGCAAAGCGGGGTTGTAGGAAGACAACCGCAGTCATTACTGCCAGGCATGCACGTCACGAAGAAAACAGCCGCCCTGTGCTACATTTTCCTGAAAGGAAATTAAGGAAAAACAAATTCAGCAGGAGTGCTTTTCTGTTCTTGATGGCTGTCAGCCAAAGCCACCTCAAAAAACCTACAAGACTCTGACTTATTTCTGTGTGCTTTGAATCAGGTCCTAAGAAGGCACATTCTCAGTTTTTGGTTGTTTTTCATTATTGCTTCAAGATCAGAGTGAATTATACTGGAAAGTAATCCTTTTTCTTCAGTTACAAACTATCTCAGTTTCTATGGCTATATTCATGGTTATTATTTTCAGAATTATATGGATGAAAAAAAAAAAGTCAATATGTATTGTAAGGTATTCATATCAGGTACTTATGACTGATTACCAGAAGACATCAGGTATTTTTTCGGTTGCCTTATCAGATTCCTGGTGACTTTTATTTTTTTTTTAACACAGGAGAATAATAAATAAGTAAGTAGGATGATGGTTAAAAAAGAAAAAAGAATAATGCATCTTCAAGATGTATCACAGAGTAACAAACCATTTGTAATAAAAATCATGCAACTTTTGGTATTTATAAAAAGTCACATGAAAATCATTGCCATCCTAACAACTTTAGTCTTTTGATAGTTAGATCTTTTATTTCTTTATTTAGATAACAGATGATTCAGAATATCTGAATAAAATTATTAGCTATAATGCAAATAAATACTTTCCATATATAGAAATTTAATGGAATGGAAATTTTCTGGAACTGAACTGATTCTCAGAAGTACTTTAGTAGGTCTGTATAACATCTGCCCATGGGCAGACTGGAAATACTCAGTGTCAGTAGAGATGTCAGTAAATTAGCTCTGCTTTTGTGTTTTATTTTTTTCCAGTTTCTTAAATTAACTTGGCTTGCTAAATGCTAATGAATACCTACATTTACTTACCAGAAAGGTCTTTTTCAGGTAAATTAGGTTTTGAAAATGTTACAGGGTTAGTTTTTTTTTATTTAATTTTGCCTCCCTAAAGCATTAAAAGAATTGAGTACATGTGTCTATAACAACCCAAATGGAAACAGGAACAATCCACTAATCCAATGACTGTTTGAAGACCCCGGTATCTTTATTAATATATATTTCATATAAGGAATTAAGATTATGGAAAAGATAAAGTTAAATTCATGACAAAACAAAAACAGCATGGCCAAAAGTTTGCAGGTGTTATCCCCACTAAAAGGAACACATAAATGTAGAAACAAACTCCACGCTACACCTGCCCCCTTGACAGCCTCGGGACCTCTCCTGCCCAGGCTTGATTCCAATCTATTCCTTATGCATTTTATTTCACTTTGCTTTTTTCCTGTCAATCCAAATGTATATGCTTACTCATGAAAAATATAAGAACTGAATCATTTTTTATGTCAACACTAAAAATACAAAAGTCGATCTTTTGTGTGTGCTCAGACACACAACATCCAAACACAAAAATGCAAAGACAAAAAGGCATTAGGTATCCTTTGGGCCAGTGCTTTTATCACTTAATCTGTACAATTAAGGAATGAAATACTTAGTTTAGCAGAACTCCACAGATTTCAAGAGAGTAAAAGCCTTTTATTTTCGTTTTTGCCCTTCCTGGATGAGTGATTCATGACCTGCACATAATTGGCTTTTAATTTCATCTCCATGTATCATAGAGAGAAGCAAAGCTGTTCCTCTGCCTTGCTTCCGTGAGCTACCTTAATCAAGCTTACATACATTAAGTATGTCCTTGTTCTATCCGTAACTCTTATTCCTCATCTGTTCTCCAGACTCTATCTCCTGACATTCACGATTAAGGAACTCGCCATTCAGAGCAAAAGTAAGTGGCTTTATCACTGGATTGTGGATCCTAAGGAGCAAAGCATCTGAAAGATTAAATATCTAATCCTTTGATCTACTGTGTTGGCAACTGCTCTATCTATTTTATCAGCAGGCTGACAAAAGTGATATGGGGCCTGGGATTTGTGTAATAGAGCAGTTTTAAACCTTGCTCTCTTCTACACTACAAAAAGGAATAACATTTTTCTAACAGAGCTGTGCCTATAATGGCACTTGAGGTGAAACTGAAAATACATGTTATTTCAAACATAGTATTCAATGTCATCATGAACATACCGAGAATCATCCTGACTACAAACATGTTCTAGAGATCAGCGACCAACTGTTCCATGTAGATACATACCTTACGAAGAGTGTGGATAAGCAGCTTTTTGCAGCAGCAGCAGGCTTAGGTTTTAGGAACGCTTTCTAACTTCAAGGACAGGTAAACCCAAACCCTGGAATAAGTAACCCAGAAAGACACAATAAAATTTCAGTTGTTGAGATATTCTCAGGCCAAGGTAGCCACATCTGTCAGAAATGATTTAGACATTGTAGCCGCTGGTAGGCTAGATAACTTTTTCAGGATCCCTATAAATTAACATTTCTGTAAACCCTCTTGTAACTCTAGTGAAATAGTGCCCTTTGGCAAATAACCGCTGGTGTGACAAGCACTTACCAGAGATTCAAACCCAGGGCTCCACCGTGATTTAAAGTTTCAGAGAATTCTAAAGGGGAACTTCCCTCTCTCAAGTAGATTAAGGACTCTCTGGAAGGGATTATCATTTTTCATTTTAACATTAAAAAAATACTACATTACATACTGGCACAGCTGCAGTACAGAAGTAATCCTTTTGCTTCCTGAGGTATTTGCACGAAGGCTTCATTCTTCGTCAAAAAGAATCAATACTGGAATGAGACTGAAATCTAAAGTAGTAACCTTAATTTAGAAACTGAACAAACAATTCCATCCAAATTCAGTAACCAAGTAGGGAACAGAATTTTTTGACTTTATGAACCAGCATACAATTGCTTGAAAACTACTTAACTATCTAGAAGTGACGATCCGATCAAGTCAGAAACAATAACTTGATTTATTTCAAATTTTCATCCAAAAATGGAAAGACTAATACCAAATTTATTTCCTTTTTTTTTTTTTTTTTTTTCCCTTTGGACTGTAGTAGAGCTGGGAAGCAAGCAGAAGTTTCCTTTCTGCAATCCTGTGAACCTTCCTCCATCTCATGTGAAATGATGATATTTGGGAACTCACACAAACTTGATGTTATTAAGAATTCAATTTCTCATGGCTGTGAATCTTCCATTTCTGACTCCTAGAGAGCTGAAATGTTGCATAGAAGAGCAGCAACTTACATAGTTTAGACTGTGGCAGATCAAAATGGTTGGAGTCTTCCGTTTGTCAAAGTTGTTTTTTTTTTTTTTTTTTTTCCTAAAATGAAAAACACAGAAGCAGTATCCAGTTACATTTTATAACAGTTGCTTTCCAACAGATCCAAAATAGTCATAAAATAAGAAACTGGTATAAAACTATATACTACATTGGTGTATAAAACTAAAACTGTTTGTGATATCTCAAAGTTGGATTTTCACAAGAACTGCGAATATTGAAAAAAAAATCTGACATAGTTAACCAGAACTTCATTACAAGGTTCACAAGATTTCAACTCAAGACAAAAACTCAGCTTAATTTGTCCCTTTCATAATTAAGCAGCAATACATCAAGTGCACACAGTAAACTGTGATGAATATACGTATATAGTTACACCTGTAATCACAACACAAGCAGTGAGCTTTCTGAAATAACTCTCAGGGAGTAATTACTCACCCCATGAATTTAAGATCAGCGGTTGTACTAATAACGAGGATAAAAATATAAACCCATATATTCTGCAAATTATCTGCCCAATTAAAAGAACAAGTAGAGAATGGCATTTAGCAAACTGAAATAATTCTAGTATCTAAACAGTTTAGTCCAAGAGTATAGCAATGACATTATAGTAATGACACAGTTTTCTTGTTACAGAAACATCTATTTATCTTTCTTAGATCATGCTAGTTCAGTAGATGAGCACGGAGTTAACAACGCTACCTATTATCTAAAAAAAGGGGGAGAGGTCACTTTTCAGAGCTGAAGGTAAGAAACGGGTCCTTTTTGAAGATTTTTTTTTTTCTGATACTAGCATCTGCTAGTATAATGTAAATATACATATACATTCACTGACTGTTTCTGTGCTAAATATATGCCATTTTCAGTTAAATAGCTGCCTTCTTTCAGCACACTTGCTCCATATGTTTATATGGAGTTGCATGGAATACCATACCTCTATTTTCTTGTTATCTACACTGTATAAAAAGATTAGTCAGCTTTCACAATTCATTCTAATCCACCCAGTCTGGTTGGGTGCACACTACAAGTCCTAACATTGTACAAAGAACGAGGACATTTAAACATAAACTCTGTGGATGCTAAAATAAGAAGTCACTTTTCACCTGCTCACTTCCTGCTAGTTATATTTTTAGGGTAGCCTTCAGAACTTGTCCTAATGCTCATTTCAAAATAAATAAATGAAATTATTTTCTGGAAGTTCTGTGAAAAAAAAGAAGTCAGCAATGGAAAACATATTGAAATAGAAAATAGCTTTTAGTCAGGGAGGAAATCAATTGGAGAACAGTACCCATGACTGCTTGGTCTACTGTACAATACTGTTCAAAGGCTGTTGCTTCCCAATTTATGCTACCGATATTCTGTCTATCTGCTCTATATTGCAGGGATTATAGGAGCTGTTGATAGAAGTAGGCAGAAAGCTTATTTGGAATCTCACCATTTTTGTTTCACACACCAGGTAGACACAAACTGCAGCCCCTTTGGTCGAAACTTTCCCCCTCTACATCTATCAGTATCAGATACACCAGTCACCAATTCTGTATGACCCTTCAATCACCATGGCCTGGGGGTGCTTTTTGCGTGCACGATCCAGCCTCACTCATTCTAAAATGGGTCTGTTTGATTACATATTGGTCCCTGCTCCTTCTTTCCAAAATGAAACGGTGGGATGAAGTTGTTATACAACATCACTAATGTGTCACTTGGATCAAATATTAGATCTTTAATTTCAAAGGAATTATATCAGACACGATCTTAACATATCACCTTGGCACTCAAAATTATTAGTTGTGCTCATATTTTGAATGCAAAAGAAGAATTCCATCTCATGAAAAGAAATGTTGTTCTTAGATTTTGTGACAATGAAAGCAAGATTGTTTGTTGCAGTAATAGGGGAAAGGAAAACTCATCATAAACAGCCAGAAGGCTTAGGAGTTACAGCACCCACCTGCAAAGTCTGGATTTAAATGCCTATTCTGCTTTATTTGAAGTCAGGGCTGGGAGTTTTGTCTCTCCTGCTCCATGTTGCCTTCACTGATCGAGTCCGTCTCTCTTGTCCAGTCCGAGGCGGAGGCGGCTCTTTGGGGAAACGCAGCAGCGCATCGATGCAGAAGGGACACCTAGGCCAGCTCTGCACGGCCATGGCCTGTGGCATGGGCCGCTCTATGCTAGGATCAGAGCAACTCCATCCATTTCAGTTGGATCACAAATGTATCTGTTTGAAGAAGTTTTTGCCTCATTCCATTTCTCCAGAAGTTAACTCCAACTATTTTTCATCTTCCTTGCACTTCCTCCCGCCCTTATTTCTTCATCACTTAAAACAAATGTCTGAGTGCTCACCTTGTAGTTGCAGCTCACTTCAGGGTATGGAAAAGCCCCATGATGTCACCTCCACCTCCAAGCACCTTTAAAGCAGACACATTCACATCATCAGCAGGGAGAATTCCTTAATGCCTTCCTATGCTCCTGCCCATACATTTAAGATTAAGAGCAGCAGGGAAGTCACAGGAATGCTAGGGCTAGCCCTGGTCCTGAGCACTGCTCCATTCGGTGCCATTCTCAGTTTGGCCCAGTTTGTCCTTATGTCGTTCAGACCAACAGAGCTGTTCTTGGCATCAACAGCCATTCATAGTTCTTACACAGGCAAAACAAACACGTTTGTGTAAAGAGCACAACGGCAGTGCAAAGAATGGCAGAGCCAGATTACGAAAACTACAACATACAATGCTAAACATCATTCCAATACATAGAAATAAAAAGGATATAAGGGTTTCATACACACTGCTGTTTAAAAACAATCACCTAATGTATCTATTTCCTTTCTGAGATCTCTTTTACATATAAGGGTATTATGGTTTTTTTGAAGAAAGGTTTTCAATACGTCACCCAGAACTTCAATGCTGCTATGACTTTTATTAGGCTTTTAAGTAACTGATTGTTTCTATGTACCCTTTTAATAGGCAAAGGGCTATAAAAGGATTGGCCGCAGCATACAAACACGCTCGATTCTTTTCTCTCTAATTCATCATCTTTAATTTGGCAATAAAAATAATCACAGAGTCATTTCCTGAAGTAGGCATTATTCTGCAAAGCCTGTACGCAGAGATAACCCCCGGGCCCTCCCAAGGCGCTCGGCTGCAGTGGCTGCCTCACGCGGGCTCCTTGTCAAGGGCAGCACAACAGTTCACCATGGTCTCCACCATCACCTCGGCTCACAGACCTGCTTCACTCCGAATGCAGATGACTATCAGGAAATTTAATTTAAATTACACAACCATATAAACTAAATGGTAATCCATAAAGAAACAAACACTCAATCTACAGCTGAGGATTTATCAAACAAACACTATTCAAACTCTCTATGAATTAATAAAATTCTGAGCTGGTCTCTGTTGTTTTGTTTTACTTATGTATCCAGTATAACGTAAAACTGGTTTCACAAGTGAAGACTTGTGAATTTATTTCACAGTCAGAATTAAGCCACAATCTCTTTAAAAAGTTTCATAGATGCAGTTATATAAAACACTAAGATTTTGTTTCACAAATTTACAGTGTTACCAAATTTTTATGTGACTTGTACACCTTGCTCCAAACATAGTCACAGAAAATAAATGAATGCTACATAAGACTACTTCAGTAATGTCTGCCCGGAATCAGAGTGCACAGCTGTCATCATATCTGTGCAGAAATCCATTATCCTTTAAGAAAAAACTGAATTTCATTACTGAATATGAGCCTTGTTTCAACTATTCCCAAGTGATATGTGAAAAAGAAATATTTTCCATAAAAATCACAAAAACTCAGAATATTTGAGTGATTTTCATGTTTCATTACATTATTCATTACACTACAATGTATAGTATGATATAATTAGACTAATACAATATGAGAATAGCAGAAATTCACTACAAAACTATTCCCAAGGCTTCAGGAAAAGTTTTTTTTTTTTTTTGATTTAGGAGATATTCCAATGTTAACAGAAACCTGATGAAAATGCAAGACCATCACCAGATACAACAAGATTTGTGGGGGAGTGATATACTAAGAGTCTCTATGGCCTATCTGCAAAAACCAAATACTGAACACAAGTAATCATATTACAGAATTGAAACGTACTTTTTTACATCAACAGTTGTCTTCACTATTTTTGTCATTACAAATATTATTTTTCTTCTACAAGTATTTTTATTTGTTATTGGAAAATGAAAGGCAATACCTGTGCATTTTTCATTTGGATTATTCTCAGATATAACACATTGGCAGGTTATTTAGCATATTATTGTTTTGCTATTACTAAGAATTATGCAGCTAAATAAATTACCCTTGCCTTAATCTTTAATTTTCTTCATCTTCGAAAAGCAAAACAAATTCACCATGCCTTTCTCTTAGGCTGAATCACAGCAAATTCAACTGGGAATATATCACTTGATAAATTTAATCCATCCATCTATTCTAAATGTTTCTGTCAAAACCACAAAATACACCTGATGCTTTCCTAATAACTAGGCATATAGTAAAAATTGTGATGTGAAAATGAGCAGAATATGTCACTTTCCTGCTAGTCTAATGCATATTAAGTTTAGACACTTGTCTGTCTGTCTTGCTAGTTTGGAAGTTATCTAGATTTGTTTGAAGATATTGCCATATTTATAAACAGACAACACGTTTTCCCCTTTATCATATCTGACACAGAGTGTAAGACATTAATACGGTGAAAAATACTGCTGCTATTATAAGATCTATTTAAATATAATTTCCTGCATTTCTGCTCAAAAGAGATGACAAGGTGAATGAATTTATTTGATTTTAGAACCATGCATTCTCTGATACTTGAGTCAAAGTATCATATATAACCTAAAGCACACATGTGAGAAGCCAAAGAGTAACAGATGTCACAGAAACTATTATCAAGTAACATTTTCCCCAGAAACATCTATGATATGCACTGAATGTCATTGAACTGACCTTTCTTTAGATTATATAAGCAAGTTATAAACACAAGGGTGCCTAAACAAAGAAGCTTGACCACCATCCTTCCGATTTCAAAAACATCCGGGAGCTGCTCCCTGGAAACAGCGGGACTGGGACTTACCAGCCCAGACAGCCATCCTCAGACACCAGTGTCGAGAGGACACTAGTTCTGCCACATGGACAACAGAGGAGCGAAGGTGCAAGTTCCAGGAATGGGAATGCCACAAGGACTGCCTTGAGAGCCCTCCTTGCACTAGCCTTTCACTCTCAAAGCGTATTTGTTGTTTGCGTGCTTAGGTCTTATTGACTGTATCAAACATGCTATTAAAAATTAAGAGATGTGGGTGAGATGTGGAAATCGCTATTGGGTGAGATGTGGAATCGCTCTCCAAGGGAACGGAGCTGCTTGCTGCCATTTACACCTTCACGGTTTCTTCAGTATGCCCTTCTTCCATGCCCTCCTTTTGGGCTCTTGATTTAACTCCATGAATGCAGAGAGTGAATCATGCGTACGGTAATTTGCTATAGGCAAAAAAAAAAATACAGAAAAAAAGCATAGCTATGTACCAAAAAGAATTAGCATGTTGTTCAGGTAGCATTTAGTTTGGTGTGTGTCATTCAAATTATTAAAATGACCACGGAAAAAAGGGAGGAGTTCTGCAGGCAAAGTCTTGGTAGGTGAGTAAAATAACACTGAATCCACAAGATAAATAAGTATGAAAAAACTGAACCCCCCTGCACTACAAGGACTAGCAAAAAGAAATCCCATCCTGAACACTGTGTGTAAGACCTGCACCATTCAATAAGGTAACATGTAATTCTTGGATCCCTGGAGCTCTTTAGAAAGGTTTTATCAAGAAACCTTTCTCTATTGTTTAAAGTGTCACAACCTTTTTTTTCCCCCTCTCTATAAAAATATATTGTTCTTCTTTTCTGTTGTCCTTAAGCTCAAAAAGTAACAAAGCTTTTTTAATGCTTACAAAAATCATGCCAAACCCAGGCTGCTATAATTCAGGACAACTCTTTTTCTCACAGAAAAAAATCGAACGTAGATGTGTTGGCAATGTAAACCCTGACAACTTAAACAATAGCAATCAGTGATACCCTGGTACAGTTATTAGATGCAGTTGCAGCCTTCTTTTATACTGAAGGTTTCTGTTTTGACATTATTAAAGTAGCATTAGCTATTCTTCTCTGGGTATACTTCACATTTCACAGACATTCACTGTAGAATCTGAGAACCCCACAAACCTTAATAATTCATCTTCACTGTGATACAGGAAAACAGTATTGGCCCTTTTCCACATACCCAGGACTGAGATGTAAGGAAAAGAAGTCATTCTCCCATTTCACATGCAAAATTGTTTTTGATGGAAGCAACAATCACAAATCTAGACTAGATGCATACTCACAGACCATCTTCTGTCCCTGAGCCCCTGCCACTGAGACTATGGCAATGGGAAGTACAGTACAAAACATACAGGTTACTTTTCAGAGGTCATTTGTAAGTACTGTTTTCATCTTCCAGCATGGTAGCAGTGTATACAGAGGCTACACAGTCACGTTACTTATTCCTTCAGTTATTCTGCATTTGAGCTAATTTACTAACAATGTGGGAACATGTGCATAGTGCATGTTTTTCCTATAGTGCATGATTTTGCATGATTTGCATGATTTTTATGTTTTTCCATAGTGCATGATTTTAGTGTCTCTTTTTCCTTCCCCACTTCTAACTGAGCTCTAGATGTAAAACTTTAGACTTTTATATAAAACAGATCTCATTCAAACCAGGTTTGCTTTCTGACCTCAGATCTCCAGGTCTAATGCAAACAAGGGAGGAGGAAAAGGTACATGTACATACAAAGGGGGTTCAATAGCACACACATTTACAGACACTGAGAAGCTTTGAAGAAAACAAAGTTTGTGCCAGTTGCCTGTGGCACAAAGCCCATACCGATACTTAGGGATTTTAGCACCAGGAATCACAGGGACTCTGAATTTTTGTCACTGCCTTGGAACAACAGAGGAAAACCCTCAGGATGTGATCCTTGAAAAGTCTTCCTTTCCCTGTGCCCTGTCTGATGACTTATTCAGAATGAAAGGGTGATCTGTCTTCTCCCTTCCCAGGTAATATTTATATCTTAATCATCTTCTGTTCTGCAAGATGATCTGTGAGCATTGCTTGTCAAGTGAACATATATTATTCAATAGTAGTGATAGCAGAATGGGTACCCCTCCTTTCCCTTGTTCTCAAATAGCCTTTACCTGCAAAGTCTTGACAGAACCAAGAATTATTCCATAGAAAAAAAAAAAAAAAAAAAAAAAGGAGTGGAGTGTTTTATTTTAACCAATCTCCACAGTGACACTGTATTTGATAAACTCATTACAAAAAAAAAAATACATTCAAACTATATTCAAGTATCTTCCTCCTGCATATTTTTCAGTTTGGTCACCTAACTGAAAGTCCAGCAATTATCCTCTACATTTGTAGGTTTTGTGAACAAGAAGCACATCAAGATCATCATACCTGCTACAAAACATAAGTCAATTTTTTTTATCCATTTTCTTCTCAGTGAACCCAATATATTTTCTTTGACTAGAATATATTGAATACCAAATGATGTAACGTGTCAGATGGACAATGAATACTTTAGTAGATATGGCTGAAAATACATGAGACCCCAATGCAACTCCCATCTTCTCTAAAAGTCCTAGCAAGGTTGTCCATTAGGGGCAAGGAGAATGAGGTTATATAATTCAGTGAGTATAAATAGTCTTTCTGTTCTTATATCAATATTTTATACTATTCGTGGGGAACAACTAAGGTACTAATAATTGCTTTTAGCAACACAGGTAAAGTAAAGACTAATCTATTAACAACACTAAAGCTTAAATATTAATTCAGAGAAGCCACAAAATGCGCTAACATGAGAGCTGAAAATGGAAACATGATAAAAAAGAAAAAAAGGTGCTCACTTGTTTAGAAGCAAGGACTGGATTGTGGCTTTAGGCACAGCCTTGAAGAGAAGATGCTATATAAACTGTACCAACCAGAAATAGCTTTGGGAGACGTTGTGCCTGAGGCGAGTTCTCTACTAAAAAGTTCTTCTGGCACAGTTGTGTGATGAAGTGTGATCTGTGACCAAAGCAACCGTGCCCCTGGTGTAGATAGGCGGATATTGTGCTCCTGCTGGCAAGGCTTGCTGTCTTGTGTGGAAAAGGAGACTAGGGGCGGCACTGGAATGAGTCACGTCTGCCCACGCTCGGTTTTAGCTTGTAGTTAAATAGCTGATTTCGCACGAAGAATACTTTGCAAGCACAGCATGCAGATGTAGCTGCACAAACTGCTGCTCCTAGCATAGAGCTGGCCTCAGCAAGGGCCAAACTTCCTATGTATTGGTAAAGAAATGGACTGGTTTGCCAGACATGCGGACGAATGGCCAAACAAGGAAACATCCCCCTTTAATCCATCCTTTTGGCCAGGGAGGCACGTCGGTGTCCAGGTTCTATCCTGGCCCTGGTTTCATAAATGGCTCTGGGTGAGTCCAAGGGCACAACCTCAAGGAATCAATTCTAAGAGCATGTTTCAATAGCTACACTTCTGTATCTATTGATTTTTTTAGCTCTGTCTTTAGCAAAATGTGAATGTAAGCTATGAATCAGTTAATCTCACAGAACATTTGAGAAACTCCTTGGAAACAGAGTTATAAACCTGACTGGAAATGAAGAATAGCCAAACTAATTCTTTTCATTTTCTCAGTGACTTTCGGTATGGCAGATGTAGCCTGACAGTTCAATAGCATTCTTTGCAACCAGTTTAAAATAACATTAAAAAAAAAAAAAACAGAATTATGTTGTGCATAAGAAATGACTGTTCATCTAATTAATGTAGGATATATTTGGACAATGAAGTATATGCATCGCTAAATTCCACACTCACTTAGGGCAATTTGTGCCACCAACCGCCAAGAAATGATTTACTCTGAGAAAGAGTCCTGCCTGCTTTTAGAGGAATCCTCAACCAATGGGATTGTCTAAGACCAAGTTGCTTTTTCTTTACTAAGAGTAAAGCATAGCTTCATATGTAAGCTTTGCTAATGATCAAGCTAAGCGCTTATGGAATAAAGTACTACTCATCTACGCAGCCTTTGGCACAGAACTAGACCAAAAAAGCTGAAGGAGATGCCTACAATCCCAATATTGTACTAAGAAATCAAATAAGAGCCACTATAGCCATGCTGCTGCAGGGAAAGGCACTTAAAAACAGCATCGCAGTGTTACTTAACAGGAAAAACTGAGACCAGGGCAAGTATGAAATTCCGCCTTCCCCACTGGAATTCACCCCCAAAAGACGCATTTGGCCACATACAGACAAGCAGAAACAGGAAAGGACTGAGTCCAACATCCTCCTTAGCATCCATCTGCAATCCAAGCAATGTGGGCTGGAGACTGAGAAATACTGAGGGCAACACTGATGTCGATGGCACGGGAACTACTGCAGCACGGTGTCACGGTACTGAAAGCGCCGCGTCCGCACTGAAAGGAAGTATGAGATGGGTAACAAGTATTATATGTACATTAGCACCGTGACTTTTGGAAAAGAAGTGAGATTCTATGTAAAGAGTTCAAAAATATGGAAAGCTCACCTTCTGTGCACATACCTAGTTACAAACGCATTCTTCTTTTTGTATGAAATATTAAAAAAGATATTAATAACAGATGAATTTTGATTTATGTTAATATATGAACATCTTTTGAATCCTGTACAGTAAACATGTTTGCTGGTTAGGTTTTATTTTGTAGAGGAAGGGATCTATATTATTCATGGATATATGCATGCTATGGGGCTGACACTTAACCAGAAGAAAATAAAATCGAGCCAGACACATGGATATTATTTAAAGCCTCAGCAATGTCCCATGAATATTGCCCAAAATAAGGAAATATGCTTTATGGCGGCCATAAAAACATTCCAGACAAAGTATGTGCTTCTTAGAGAGATCTGTGGAGCCTTTTCTGACTTTTCTACGTATACACATTGCAGAGCTGGTTATCAAAGTTAGTGATAGATTAATCGTACTCTCTAAACACATTTACAAGTGATGAATCATGGGTGTCTCATTCGCAGCTAGGTGAGATAAGGTATTGCCTTGGTCTTCCAGCAAAGCAGCCTCTAGAATGGCAGCTAATACGAGACCTATCCGAGTAAGGGGGAAAAAATTAAAATAAATAATTGAGCGCCACCCAAGACCAATAACAGCAAAAGATCTATTGTGAAGAGGAAAAAAAATAAGATGAATCAGGTGGACATTTTGTATAAAGTACGATTGTCTCACAATATATCATAAAGATAGGGCAAAACTGAAATGTTTACATAAAATTATGTAATTGTCAGCAAGTTGGTTTGATTAAAAAAACTCACAATGACTTTCATTCTAGTATTTTCTAGATAGAATATTTGCATTTTCAAACTCGAGCATTCTTTTTCATTGACAAATTTCACTAACTGTAACAAGGATTTTTTTAGACTTAAAATGCTCTCAATTTTAATTGCAACTTTCCTGTGCTCTCCCTTTTTGGTCCTCCCTGATTTTTGCCTTAATGAAGCAATTAGACCTTCCATGGTATTAGCTCACAAATAGTTTCCTAGTACAAACCCCAGCAGTTAGAGATAGGCAGTCATTATACGGTAAAGAAATGGTGAAATAAAGGAATTTCTCTTCCTCCTGGTGCCAGCAGAATTACTGCACAATGAGCAAAGATGCTGTGTAACCAATTCCCATTTTTACCAAACTGCTCTTCCAGCTTCCTAATCATAGGGAAGCAAGCAATCCCACACTGTCCTCGCACTTTTGTCCAGCATCAGATTCAAGTATGCCACCAGATGCTGCAGAAAAGGCACTTCTTGAAAACAAACCGAAAAACACAGGAACTTTGTTGGGTAAGGGAAACAAAAGGTATTAGTAAGCTTTAGCAAATTAATTTGTTGGACAAAACTTACACCCTCTGTAACTTCAGTAAAACACAGATGAGAAAAGGTAAAAATTTGATGTATCATGAAGACATAAAAGCAGACTGGAACTTGGCTGCATTTTTATACCTTATAAAATTATTCCATGCTCTTTAGTAGAAGTATAAGAACCAACCTCAAGGTAAACTATATTTTTAATTACACAATAAGTTATTTAAAATGTATTAGAAGTTTAGGAGGATGACAATATCATAAAACTTCGGTGAAGTTTTATGTTCTTAGTGAGAAATTTGATTTTTAAGGAAGTCAGGAACTTTTTGCACACTACATTTTACAAGACTTATTGCATCCTATTTTCCTAATAGCAAAAATAAATGGAATAATTCTGAAGATGCATGACAAGTTCAGGTTCTTTTTCAAAAAATATGCACGGTTTATACAGAATAATGCAAGGAACCTATAGGTAACAATTAAGAACAAATTATCTTTTTAAAAGATAATTGATAATAGAAAGCACCAGATAACATTTCAGTGACATGCATCTTGAACTGTGCCATTTTACCCAAGGAAGGAGCTGGAAACAATCCACAGTCCATGGCCATGATCAGCCGTCACCAAGCTCTGGAGATTTTACAAAAGAGTAAGCAGTACGGCAAAGAAAAATAATGACAAATTTTCTGTAAAATCATGGTTTCATCTGCTACATTGCAAAGTTCAAATAATATGAAATATTTTAGTGTTGACTGCAGAGACAGAGTTGTGTGAATGGCCCAAGTATGCAGCTTTTTTTGTCTATGGAACTTCCTACTGTGATATCCACATAATAGACATAAGGTGTCCACAAAACATGTTCCTCTGGTACAAAATAAACAGTCATGCAGTATCATATTTGAATGACTAAGGAGGTCTAATAGAACTAAAATTGTTACATTTCATAATGCTTATTCTTTGATGACGAAAACTGTTAAAAATGTATTTCCAAACCAGTCATCTTTGGTATGAAATAGAAAGATTCTCATAGATGCCCAAATGCAGTCCTCAAAACAAACCTCTGATCTGGCAGAAATGGCTTTTTTATTAATTCTCATTATTTTTTCTCCCTAATGGATGATGGTATACTAACAAATAAGGATTTCTCTCAGTGATGCTGTACTGCAAAACACCAAATGCAGACCACACTCATAACATGGTGATGAGATCAATATAGAATCCTAACAGATTACATCTATTACATCTATTACACTGATCTCCCTATTAATTACTTCTAATTATAGCAGTAGATCATTTGGGGAGTTTATTAGCAGGATTGCAGCAAGTTGTGATACTGATCAAACATAGGCATTTGTCAGCAGCAGCCAGCTAGTACAGTCTAGTACAGCCTACAGTAGAAAACAGAACTATATAATTTTCTATTGCTGATGCTTTCCTTTTTCTTTTTGTTTCTCTGTGTCTCTTGCAATTTGAATATCACATAGGAATCTTGCCACTTGTACTTTCCTTTCATTCTAACCAATAGCTAGAGACAACAATCAAGACCTGTAAAAACCATTCTTTTTTTAGCTCAACATTTTCAAACACCACGAGAGATTATGGAAAATAACTTTTTGCTGAAGTAAAGGTTCACATAGTCTTGAGCAATGTTTTCAAGTAATTGCCTTTACACTGAAACATCTGTTGGCAGTAAACATTCATGACTAATGTTAGCTCTGCAGAAAGAGAATTCCAAGCCTTAACTCTTCTTTATAGAACTTGTTTTTTTTTTCTCTTTTAACCACTTTCTGTCCATTTTTTTAAAGTTTTCTAAAAAGTAGTTCTATCAGGTAAGGCAAGGTCAAAAAGTTGTTCTAGCTCTTTCTGAGAATCAATTGAAAACCATTGCCCCCCACCAATCCTGGGAGATATACCTTTGCTTCAGGTCTGACAAACTGCTCCTCAGTTTCCAGCTTGCCTCCTCCAGGCTAGATTTCTATATTTCTAACATTTTCTGTATTAAAAAACCCCTAGGTAACTTGCTTCTTGTCTAATGACTACTTGAGAGGATTCATAGTTACAGAAAATCAATGTTTTAAATGGTATTGAACAATGCTCTCAGAATCTCAAGGTGACTGGTTCAATCTTCACTGATTAAACATGACACAACATCATCAAAGCTGGCTGCAAAGTTGTTCTTTTGCCTGCTGTTTTATGCTTTTTCAGAGAGAACATCACATCATTCAGCCAGGAACCTATCCCCAAACTACAAAGGAGACAAAGTTTTGCCATATATTTTAAATGACTGGAAACAACCACATTTTCTGAAGATCTGAGGATTAAGAGTCAAATAGTCAATTCTGCTGGTAGATTACAAATCACTGACAGGACATACACTTGGGAGGAAATTTGGAAGTACTGGGAGTGTATGTATGTGCACATGCATGCGTATGAGCATGTGCACATACATACATATATTTTACAAAAGATAAATCAATAATATCCATTAATATCCACGTCGACCTATAAAACTATGAGATCTTTTTCTGCACCCTACATACTAAAGTTACTGGATAAAACCTCTACTAGGGAGCGCCATCACCATCAGCCTTCAGAGCTATCCTGCTTCCTGCAGTCTTGCTCTCTGGCCCAGTGGCTTTCCCTGCCCCGTGTAATTTCCACATGGAACATCCTTTTGTTGCCCTGTTTTGTTTTCTTGTTGATTAATGTGAAACACTAGCTCTCCTCGTGCACTACTCAGTTGGCAAACGATGCTAGATTCCTTTCCAATGGCCAAAATACTAAGGACCAGAGAACCTAGATATTTAATAGCATCTACTTCTCTGATTTTGAAGCATCAAAATCTTCATATCTTAAGAACTCTTGCAAAGAAATATGGCTTATGTTTTCATGGTTCTCATTGATTGTAATAATTATTTAAATGTAAAAATACTTAAAAATGACAAGCTGTCAAGTTCACTAAGGACTCTAACACAAACGCAGTTATGGTTATAGCAGATGCTTATTTCTGAGCTTTGCAATTGGAACAACATGCCTTGAGTGCCTCAGCTAAGGAGGAATTCGGCTTGCTTGCAAAGACAACGTGTATGTTGCAATGGAGAAAGCTTAATCTGTGTCTTACGGGGTTATTGAAAGGAATGTCTGTAACACTCAAAAGCTCAGGGAATGTGTGCACATCCCAAGCACAGGAAAGGTTAGACTTCTTTTTCACTTCTACCTCTTATTTACTCTTGCTTTCTTTTCAGTGGATAAACATAATTCTTATAAAAGAAAATGCAAGAGGAGAAGCTCCAGCAAGCCATGAGGTTGAACTTCATAATAAGAGCACAAGATTCTGAACACAAGTCAGGACTGAGGCAGTCTTGTCAAAACTACTTTATCTTTCTAGTTAATAAACTTCAACCCTGAAAGTTGCCTATTTCCCAAATCAAGGCTGGCAAGGGGAGAGGGTGGGGGAAACAAAGTTTTCTTTTACTCACATTCACATGCAAAAACTGAGTCAGATACTTTGGTCACAGCTGAGAGAGTTGCTGAAAGTGTTCCCATTTCCTAAAGGTCTTAGGAGGCAGCAGCTCGAACATCTGAGGATGCCTCTGTTTGAGGACACTTCTGCCAGTTAAAGCACCTGCTGGTTGGGCTCTTCCCAACCCCTCCATCCCATTTCTGAGGGATGCAGGAAGATGCTTAGTCAATGGCTTGCTGAAAGAAACCCCCCCGAGGGATCTGGCTGAAAACAGCACAGACGCCAATTCACACCATGATAAGAGCAACGCTCGAAGGGAAAGGTGATGTTAGATCAAGCCCATCCCTGCTCTCAATGTGTGATCTTCTAGGCCAGCTGAAGATTTCTGCTCTAATATAGGAGACAAATATGTCACATTAACCCAGAGCAGAAATCCTGCATGTATCAATGAGAGAGGATGGAGGGGGAAAAAAAAGACAGAAAGAAAGAAAAAGGAACTTTTATTTGCAAGCAGACAGCTGTAGATGGCAACATCTAACACAGTGAAATAAACCCCATCTTAACCAAAAAAGTCAAATGTCCAGCTTCATTTCTAAGGAAGATGCCTTGTGGATCTTTAGAAACCCAGAAAAAGCCTCTGACACCAGGCAAGTCCTTGCAGCAGTGTATTGTGGGGGAAAAATAAAATCCCCCAAACATTTGCAAATTCATTTCTGCATAAACGCAACCACTGACACTTCTTACAGAGAAAAGCTGCAAAAATGAAAAAGGTTGCTAGAGATTTGTCAACCAAATCAATAAATAAACAAAAGCTAAAGAGTGAAACTCTGCCTCATCAACCACAGATAGAAGAATCCGTTTGAATAAAATTAGAATGCAGAGGAATCTACACATGATCAACAGCAAAACTTAATGAGAAATTCAGAATAGTTCAAATGGAAGGTGTGTTTATCTTGTATTCTGTAAACTCAGCAATTCCTTCTCTTTGCCCTCTGTAGGACCTGAGAACAAAGACAGAGAAAGGGAGAGGGGTGTAACACTAATTAGTACAAACCTAAGATCAGTCAAGGCCATCAGAGCACGGGCCATAGGTGACTGGCAGCATTCCCAGAGGAAGGAATGCCGCTCCTTGCAAATTAAAGCAAGGGCTGGGTACCAGGACAGAGCAGCAAAAGTGCTTTATGGTCTCCTTACTCACCACTGTCCACTACTGCAGTAAGTGGCTACACATCAGCCCTTTAGACCAGCCCTAAGGAATTTTCTTGAAAAAGGAAAATCTCACTAGAGCACTGAAAATGCTTTGTGATAAGGCAGAAGGGTAGCAGAAGCACAGAGCTGCAATACTTACAAAGGATGTTTTTCAGCTGTAACACAATCACTCAACATTGCAACTGCCTGTAACTCCCTTATGAGAATCTTAAAGCTACTTCTTCTATTGATTTCATCTCAAGTTTCCAGATACAAAAGCTTAATTAGGCCAATTCTTTTCCTCATGTAGTCCTATTATTTGTAGATGAATTCAGGTTATTTTTAATACTATTCCTACTACCCACTTTTTTCCCTAAAATATTCTAAAATAATCATTTTACTGCTCCTTATAGAGCAGTATGTAATAGAAACTCTTAAGATCTTATTTTGATGATACAAGTGACCGCAGAGGATTTTTAAGATTGTATGAATTTCTCTAAACCATGTTTCTCTGCATATGTAGAGTAAAATGTACCAATTTTATTTTTTAACCCATCATACTGTCACAGGTCTCTCTTAAAAGGTCTTTAAAGGCTTTTTGAAAATCAGAAAGAATATCTTCTCTACAATTTTTTACTTATCCCCAAATTTAGCTTCTCTTTCTTCTTCGTCTAGAAGCCAAGCCTCAATCAGCTTCGACAGCTTTCCTTAAGGCAAGAGGCGACCCCTGCCACATTTCTGGGAGCTCATTTTCCACTAGATAAAAGTAATGTGACTTTATTTTCTACTTGAAGTTTTTTTTTTTTTTTTATCATGAACTTGATATGAGCAAATGGCAGTATGTTCTATATTTGCCACTACTGTGCCACAATCTCACTAAACATGACCGCCTTATCAAAGGTGCTTTCCCAAGAAATTTTAATGACTATATTTTGCATCTAAATCTTTTTTATCTCATCAACTTGGCATGTCATCAAGGATGTTTACTGCCTAAGATTTTAGGCAAAAAAAAAGTAGTTGAAGTATTTTATAAATATAATATTAATGATTTTATTAGCCATTTCTTTAGCTATTCATTTCAGATCCACAAAAGCAATCATCTTCATTCACTAAATGGTAGTATCATTCATAAGGCACCTAGAACAAAAAGTATTGTCTATGAATAACACTTCCAGGCACATCAGCAATACAAATAAAAGCCCATAGAAGTCATGGGAGTAAAGCTGAATTCTTACAAACCATTAGTAAATGAGAAATCCTTTTGTCCGCTAAAAGATTCTTCAAATTCATGTATTAGAACAATATACTGATTTGCAGAAAATAGACCATGTTAAGTTACTTTTTTGATATAATAATAAGCATCACAGAAACTGTGTATAATATTTTTTACCATGCAGGGGCTTTCAGCATCATATCAATGTACTAAATGGAGGATCTTTATCTTATTTGGGACAACTATTGACAGCTATAGCAGCTTCAGCCACCAAGGAAGTTTAAATGAAATCAGCATCTAAGATGAATATACCCTGTTTTCTCATCTATTTTTCTTCATTCCTTCATAGTTGGTCATCAATTACATTATAAAGTGTGCCCTAAATGTTTTCCTCGCCTCAGTCATTCAATTGACTTCAGGAAATGCTGTGGAAAGTACATCCTTTCTGCTTTGCAAAACTGAGCCATCTTGGATATATTTTCAATAACTATGTTTAAATAACTTTTTATTTATTACGCATCCACAACAATATTGAAAAAGAGTAGTTACTAAAGCATCATCTAAATAAAAATGATTGAAATTGTTTGAAGTATTTTAATTATTTTCATTTTGCAGTTTTACTACATGCCTTATTGCAAGCTAAACACGAAGAGAATTACAAAAGCACTTCCCCTTCTATTTTAATTCATTTCAGGACACTGACAATCAATTTACTCCAAATAAAAGAACAAAGAATTGGTTGCAGAATACAGGAAACAGCATCTAGACTGATGAAAGGCCAAACCTACTGCTTCAAAGGACAAAAATACCAAAAGCAAAGGTGAACTTCATTTGTTTTTCCTTGGCTAGAGAATAAAGCCAGCAAAGGTCATAAGTACGTGACTGTATTTGCTTACAGTATACAATAGCATGAGCACTGGCCTTAAAAAAAGACAAAATCATATCGCCAAAATCAGGTGACAAGTTCGCATGGCCTGCCAAGATGAAATATGATTATGAGCAGTTTTAATTTTATTGGTCCTTATAACAATTTAGGTCTATGGCACAACATTATAGTTCTCACCTGGTTATACAGTAAGTCAGGGAACACTGAAGGCCTATTGACTTTGAAAAATAGATTTTAATAGCATTTCCCTAAGTGGAGAACAAAAAGGAAATGCTGAAATGGAATTGATTATGCCTATCATGAATGCTAAAATGATATTATTTCTGCAAAATAGCTTTTGTTTTATCTTGAAACATAAAATGAGATCTAGGTCTATTGGCTTGGTTTTGCTTTAGATACAAAATGCCACTGTCATCAGTAATCCTTTCTCAGAGGATTGCTTTTCAGAGGCTTTGCTTTTCAATATTTAGATTACTGCAGGAGATATTTAAAAGGTGTGACAAAGAAATGCTCTATTAAAACTCACATACACAGAATGAATAGAATGAATAAATGTACACCACAAGTAAACACTTGCTATGGACCAAAGATGAAACGGTCACTTCAAGCCATGTTCCCCACTGATGCTAATGAACAGGATGAGGGTAACAAACAACACATGGGCAATCCAGTCCCTCAAATGGGAATAGAGGAACAGTACCAACATCCAGCAACTTCCAGTTGGAATTCCACACTCTCTTGGGGGTTAGGTTTGTTCCTAATTCAATGACTAATCTCTTACAAGCCTGAAAACTGTCTCAGAGTTCAAGTTTTCTCTCATTTTACCAACAGCATCAAGCAAATTTGTAAGGGAATATTTTACTCATTTTTTAGATATTTAACAGGATAGCTGGTTCTATAGTTAACCTGTTTGACAAAATGCTTGATTATTTTATGCCTCAAAGATATCTAAGGTCATTTATGCCTAAACAGTACTTTTTTTTTTTAAGCAGACGAGAAGTTTTACTTCCATGTGTATTTTTTTTAATCTTCACTTCTTTCTTGAGTGCTTTTATTATAACTCAGTCAAGACTTATTAAAGAAACCTGCTATTAGACAAAAGTTCTGTACAAAGTTCATGTAAAACTTTCCTGTTTTAAGAAAATACATACATATAAAGAAGAAAATACGCACATTATTGTGGTCTAACTAATATAAGCCAGAAGGACTAAAATCAGCTTGTTTTCCAGCTTATGAACAGTACTCACTTAAATTCCAAAATAAGAATTAAACAGCATATTAACCTTGACTAGTCCTCTTCACTAATACAAATTTAACCCAGCACTGGAAGATGCACAAAGAAACCAATTAAGCAATTCAGTTGTACATGCAGCTCTCATTTACACGAGGGCACAAGTGGATTGATGATCCTCTACACTACTGAACATTTGAGTTCTGTGCAGTGGAATGATGGGCAAAGCTCTCATACTTTTCTTCTTTGGCTTTTCCCCAAAGGAAAATGAAAGTAATAAAGCATTTTTATCCTGTCTATAGCGATACCACAGTCAGTAATTATTTGGGGCTAAAAACAGCAAGAATGAACACAGAATTAGAAGAGTAAATTTAGAACCTTCTAATTATGGAGGTTCTGAAGTAATTGTTTCCTGTATGTTAACGTTTGTAGTGTTGGGGGTAAATATAGCTTCCCAGCAGATGAGCAACCAAACCACGGACAGAGGAGCCCAGATTTGATGCCACCCAGCGGTCAGGGCCCCTGGGCCGAAGCTGCCTGGGCCTTTCCACGGGGCTGGAAGGGCAGCGCTGCAGTGCGGCCGGGTGCCCGGCCCTGAGCACGGCCCTGCTGAGGCCTGCAAGAGCTTCACAATCACAGAATGGTTGAGGCTGGAAGGGACCTCTAGAGGTCATCTAGTCCAACCCCCCTGCTCCAGCAGGGACACCCAGAGCACGGGGCACAGGGTGGCATCCAGGCGGGTTTGAAGATCTCCAGAGAAGGAGCCTCCACAGCCTCTCTGGACAGCCCATTCCAGGGCTCTGTCACTCCCACAGGAAAGAAGTTCTTCCTCACGTGGAGATGGAACTTCCTGTGTTTCAACTTGCACCCCCTGCCCGCAGGGTCTCCTCCCAGAAGGTGCAACTCAAAGATGCAAGTGAATCTCTGTATAACAAGAAGTAGGTTACGTGCCTAAGGGTAAAGAATCATCCCAAGCTATTATTGACTAACACAGAGCAGACGCGCTATAAATGAGGTATAATTTATCAGGACACAGTGACAGAGCCTTTGCTTTCCTAAAGCTCATCTTCTACTCACCTTTCTAACTTCCTTTTGGCTAAAACAATTTCTTGAGCTCATCTTCAGCCAAGTGTCATCTGTTCTCTCCCATAATTGTTACCCTTCTCACTAATTAGTAAAGTTTAGCTTCCTCCTGTTATACACTTAATTAACTTCTCCACCTTTGCAAAAGCAATTTCCCCTGGACGAATTACTGTCATGACTGCTTCATACCATGCACTCGTTTTAAGTATAGTCCTCCAATGAAGCAACACCATTCAAAAAGACAGTGAAAGATGCAGAGGACTCTACGAAAGTGAACTGACCCTTAACAAATAGTAAAGGTATCTGAGCAGAGAAAAATCTGAATATGAGAAAACTTATTCAGTGTACCACCATCAGTTGGTATAGGTTGGAAAGAGATGAGGAACTGCTGCTGTATGCGGCACATACTATTCTCCCCCATTCATATGGTCAATTTGTAGTCTTCTAATTTTTTTGACAACATGGAGAGAATGTTCTTGCCAGTTACAACATGGAGAGAATGTTCTTGCCACTGCTACTGAGCGCAAAGCTTCATTTGTAACCCTGCTTCATTTGAAGGGATACATAGCAATAAATACACTCCTGCTGGCAAGACAGATAAAGAATGAGATGGTGGCACAGCGATAGACAGAAGTAAATTAGCTTGTTCCAGCTCAAATCACTGGTATATAAGAGAATGCAAGTCTCTGGGTTTCCTCTCCAACCTCTTCCCAATGAGCATGCTGTTTATCAGGATATTACTAAATTCTTGGTAAGAGAAATAGGTTATTTCTCCCTGTTACTGCTTCCTTGTAAGTGGTTAAACAAAGAAGATCATTTACATTTTATTGATACATTTTTATTCATGTAGTTATGCACTCAAAATGCCTGACTAATATTCACTGCAATGTGTTAAAACTATACTTTCAGTAGAGAGAGAGTCATTAATGTGAGTCTCCTTCCAACAACTCTACCCAGCTTCTCTATTGTCTATCTCTATATATTTCTCTATTCTCTCAGCATTGGCACTGAGCAGGGGGCCACCAATATCAGGAGGTATCAATAAAAATAGTAAGTTATATGATTTAAATATTAATATGCCTGAAAGATACCAATTCCCCTTCCCTGCCTTTAGTTGTCTTCAAAAAAAATACATTCATTCCAGAAAAAGAAATTATATATATATATATTTTTTTCCAGATGTTGGGTTAATTTTAAGAACTAATGGCCTACTTGGAACATTGCTATGAAAAAAATAAAAATAAAACCAAAAAAGCTCTGTCTTCTATTTCATCCTAGAGAGGGTTATGTATTTGGTTTGTATCACAGTGACTAGACTCTTGCCTGTGGCCTATATAATACTAGCAATTTAGGATAAGTGGAGAATAGCATAATACCCTAATAACATTTTTCTTCTGGACAGAGATTAGGAGCAAATAATGCATACAAGACCTCCTCAGATGCATGCATTAGGGCATTATTATGTTTATTCTTCATTGTTAGTGCTTGTCACTCAGATAACTTAGAAAATGATTGCTTCATACAATTTAAATGTTCTTTGTG
Organism: Tinamus guttatus; assembly: GCF_059628265.1. Classification (NCBI taxonomy): domain Eukaryota; kingdom Metazoa; phylum Chordata; class Aves; order Tinamiformes; family Tinamidae; genus Tinamus; species Tinamus guttatus. Next base: position 11,623,631 of record NW_028288821.1, on the reverse strand, counting down.
AGTCTAGTATCAAAGTGTAAAGAGTCTGAGAAAGATATTTTTTATTAGCATAAATCTGTTTGTTACTTTCTTTTCTTACAGTTATAGTATTTGTCACCCACTAATGTTCTTTGCTGAAGACTAGACATGCTGTTCTCTAGCTACCATACACTTGAAATAAGTTATGCAGTGACTGACATAAATGGATATCAAATATTAACTATATTGGGTATCTTATAGTCTAAGGAAGAGGGAAAATGGTGCCACTCACGAAGACCACATTTCTTAAAACTTTACCAGAATTGAAGTAACCTTCAGCCTTTTAATTAAAAAGCTACATTAGGACTTAACATTAAGCTAGCAATCTAAAATCATAGCTTTAATTAACCACATTAAGCTTAGCTAATGATCTTTTACAAGTCACCCCCAATTCCCAGAGTGTCCCATGACAAGCAGCAGGGCTATAATCAGATTCATAGGGATCTGAAGATCACCACAGAAGTTTTTCTAGAATATTGTCACAAACACAGATGGGATTTCTGGAAGACATTACAAAACTCTCATTCTGCAAAGATCCTGTGGGGAATTTCAGAGCTGCAGAGTTTATTTGCTAGAATGTCAACTAGAGCTGGTCAAATAAAAAACACATTGATTTGTGTATGTTTCCCCTAAAATAAAAACATAAATTGATTTGCTCTAATTCGTGGTCTTAGGTTACTTATTTTTGACAAATATTCATACAAATATTGGGCATTAAAGATTTTCATATATACCAAAGGTTTCATAAATTTTTAGCAGCAACTAAATATTAGAATCATCTATGTACTATTTTTCCTCTTTATTATCCTTGTACTCTTATTTCACAATTAGTGAATCTAAAATTCCCTAATTATTAAATATAAGCACCGCCATATAATAGATGCAATACAAAAAATGTAGCCCATAAAAAGGAAAACATGTGGAGCTACCTACTGACAGAGAACTACTTCTCTGGTAAGCATTTGGTAGTGCTGTTGATATAACATAGAAAGCAAAGAGTTTATTTGTCAAGATCCTGGCAAGTCCTCCATTGAACATTAAAAAGTAAAGAGTTATTTGGGATCAACATGCTCCCTCATCTCAACTTCACAGACACACACACTGTTGGAAATCTTCCTTTAGTATACTAATTGCACAAATGTACATTAAATCAACTCATATGAGAACGTAATGAGAAAAGGGTACCAGGTAAGGTGCAATGCAAGAGAATAGGAAGAAAAATTCCCAGAACAGATTCCTGTATGAATTCTCTAAAAGAGAAAGCTACCTCTTCAAATTGATCTGATTTTGCTTTGAAGACTTATTTGTAGGTCCCCTCTTCTTTGCTGCATGACTGGACATTCAGAATGAGACCTTTAGACTCAAACATGACTTAACCTGATAAATTCCTAACCCAATTTACAGCAACATCATGCATATGCTAAAAACCCATCAACATAAATATTTAATGAAGAAATAAACCTGCCAGAAGAATAAATTTACAGCACATTTAGCGTATAGCATTTGAGGTGTCTGCTGAGTAGGTTTTGCTGTCGAGACAAGGTTTTAAACTGCCAATAGTTTAAAAGCAGTAATTTTTCATTGCATTTCATTCGTAGGCTCTGTTCCTTCTAAGAGACTCCAGGCTGCCAAGGTTAATTGAACCCTCAGGGTCCGCAGAATGACTGTACTCGCTGGGGCCCTGCTGGCTCCGGGCTCAGCTCCCTGATTCTTTTGCTCTAAATCTTGTCTTGAATGATCTTTTTCATAAATACAATTTCAACTTTAATCTCTACAGTGATGATCTGCTGATCTAATTCTCCGCTTTAGACCCGTCTCTATCTACCCATACTAAAATGTCTGTCTTTCTGAAATCTCATGATTCATTTCCATGTATCAGTTTAAAATATCATATTCAAAGAAAAAGAACTGGAAGAGCAAGAAACACCAGCATTTTCTTTTTATCTAGACAGCACGACCAGCAGCAGCGGATGACACATCCACTAAGACTCCGCATCCAAATTCTATTGAAATAACCTGCTTTTTGCCATCAAGCGTTTTCAGGATTTGGTCCTTGTCACAGTCTTGGAACTATTTCAGAGAGTCATTTGCACGTTTGCCTCCCTTCTGCCAGGCTCCAAATACTTTCCTTGTTAACGTGATGAGGTCATAGATTCACAGATTTGGTAAAGACATGAAAAACTTTAAAATAACAGCCCTGAACTACAAACATATACTAACCAGGCTACATTATTAATACTAGCAGGCTGCACCCCTCACATCCTCTTGTGTTCTATGTGATACAACATGGTGGAGCTGATGTAATGTGGCATAGTACAGTATGACACACTGGATAAAGAATGTAAAATATAAATCAAATACCTCTAGATCAGTTAACACATAAACAAGTAGTGTCTTTTTACACTTCGTTGTATTAAATGTGAGAGATGTATTATCATCAATTTGCTTTAATCTTTTTAATCATTTTCTTGTTATTAAAGTTGCATCACCCTTGCAGAGATGACCGAGTCCATTAATTCTATAAGAATAATTCTCACATTTCTCAGAAGATTCACTGACTTGGGAAGACTTTTCCTCCAATTAGGCCACCTCATAAGACATTAAGGTATGTTTTTGGAGAGTTGATCCATCTGAAGTGCCTCAATATCAGCATTTCCTCACTTGCTCACATATGGCATTCTTTTAATCTTCCTCACACTGAGAACCATTCAAAACTAGTGTTGACAGAAACACACTCTGCCTAAAGTAGATTTTTTTTTTTTAATGACAGTAGTCCTTTTATTCGAGGTATGTAGAACAATTGTTTTTATTCAGGAGTGGAGGAAAGTATTAGCATTTCAGTTTATAAAGCAGTATCTTCCAGTCTGTATTTGGATGGGAATACTGAGCTGCATCTCAATTATGAAACCTGAGTATGGAAGATTCATGCAGCCTTCTATATCCAGAAAGGCCATAATAATTAACTCTGTAATAAAGTGGTAATTAATTATTGACAATTTAATATCCCTGCTTTTAACCTTAAATAACAGGCAGGAATTACTGGCTGTCATCTCTTCCTTAGACTGCCAGGTGCAGTACACACATACTCAGGTCATCCCATACTACGGGAGACACTAACAAGATCCACTCATGCTGTGGATCTTGTTAGTGGCTGCTGAAGTATGGAAGAAGGTGGATCACACCTTCTTCCAGAACAGTGATGAATTCGAGTAGTTTAATCAGAGTTTTGTAATAGATTCATCATTTGGTAAAATGAACTATGGAATGAACCTTCGAAGTAGATTATCTCTATTCTCCTCGCAAAACAAAACAAAACAAAACAAACTAAATACACTTTCTCTTCTCAGCAGAAAACAGAGCTATGCACTTTAATATTAAATAGTAGCCACTAAATAGATCCTCGCTTATCCTCTCTCTGCTAAACTTTTTCTCCATTTGAGCCAGTTTGCTTTGAACGTGTATATTAACACATTGTCTGCTGCTGTAGATAGCTGTAAATAGGTAATAGGGATCTACTGCACTTGTCCAACAGCATAAACTGCATTCTGCCTAATAAACTCTTCCTGCAGTACGCAAACACTCTCCTCTCTTCTTCACACCTCTTTTACACTGGTCACATTTGTACAGCTGCACTTAAGAAAAAGTCTCTCCAAGTAGCCTCTCTATATAAATTTATTTATGTCGTGAGGTAGTGGGGTAAGACATGAGAAAGTATTCAAACTGAACAATGGTCTGAGTATATACCTATATCTAACTTACTGAAATTGGAAAATTGAAGTATACTTTACATGACCATTTCAAGGTACCGTGTTGGTTACCTGCAAACAGCGCTGCCTGAACAGAGGCTCTGCTGCTGCAGGTGTACAACCTACTGCCAGGAAAAGCTTTAACTGGGCCCAGTTCTAACGGGCAGCTGAAGTTTCTTCAAAGAAAAATCTTTTCTTTGTGAAAAGACGCTGTAGGTCTTCCTAATCTTACAGTAGAGGATGGAAACTCAATCAGAATGTGAACATGCTTCCTTCATTGCCATGACGGCCTCAGAGCCCCTGAGAACAAGCATCCTTGCCAGGAATGCTAACGCACACTAGACCTCAGGGAGGAGCCCAGGAGACCCAAAGCCCACAGGAACACAGTCACCTCAAAGCAATTTTGATCGCTCCTCAGCTGTGCAATATCAACATAAAGCACATTGATCTATTCTTCTTTGTATCAAAAGCAGCAAGAAGTATTTTCAAAACTTATCTGAGAGAAAACTATTTTATAGTTGTGTAGCAATGAGAGCTTTCATAGTTCAGAAATTACTCTTTTCATAAACTAATTCTCATTTCATTGTTTTTAAAACTGGTACAGTATGTCATAAAGATTGACCTCTCCACATGAAGAATGCAATTATTCCTTTGAGCAGAGCAGGGATAAAATTTCCAAAAGTACAGACAGCGATTGAACATTTAAGACCTTTCTTTGCCCCTTACAGTAAGAAAAACTACTGAGTAATCCAAAATTATATCTCCCTGAGAAGTCCTTGTGCATAGTTTATTATTTAAAAAAATACTTTAACAGAAATTAGAAGTTCCACATTTAAAGTGCATATTAATGACTCAATCATGTCATTTGATATATGCCCAACTCTGCAGAAATCATGCATTTATATCTACAAATCATATCTTAAAGTTGTAATTCCTATGGGTATTAATAGCTGGCATGTACCTGACTTGTTGATGAACTTCTAGTTAGAAACTGTACATAAAAAGAGATGCATGCAGAGACTATCCTGTAGCTAAGGACAACCAGCAAAGGTAAGTCAGGATTCTGAAATCACCTAGTTATTAGCCTTCAAATTCACATGTAGGATAAATGGTTTCCAAAAAGACACAAAAACAGTGGCGTCCAAAAACAAGGAAGAACTCTTACAATTTAAATCCATCTGGAAAATAGATATATATACATATACACACACACACGCACACACACACACACAATGTCTCAAAGAGCTGCAATTTGCTTACAATTTCCCAGCCAGCTTTCTTGTCCTCATTGTGTATGCGTGTTTGAAGCCTTTTAAGTGGTTGAAATGCAGAATGATTCAAGGCTTCATAAACTAACATTCTGTTTTATCTTTATTTTGGGAAATATATTTGATCTGTTGAAAGCCTTGGTAAGACATAAAGGGTTATACTAACTTTTTCTTTTTTTCCCCTCCTCATTTTCAAATGGCAGCAGAAGTAAGCAAGTCAAGACTTCCATTTAGTCAGATCTAGATCTGAAAGCAGATCAAAGCTTTTGGGGCTGTGCATAGCCCCATCACTCCAGATCTTCCATGTCCAGAATCCCTTGAGCAGCCCAAATACTTCTGGTTACTGAACAGGCTTTTAAATAAAAGACATATTTTACCAGGAATTGCTAGTACGGACACAGACTCCTTGGAAAGGCGTGTTCCCTTCCGTGTCTCCTGCAAGCGTTTCTGGCGGCCGGTGCAGAGCGTGGGCCAAGGCTCGTGCTCGGAGCCCTCCTTTCCGCACAGCCCCCTCCGCGCAGTCTCACAGCATCAGGGTCCCCATGTCAGCCCCCAGAGCAACATCGATCCTGAAGGTTTCCCACCAGGCTTCGACTCTGCTATCCAGCCTGGCCCTTTTTCACATTAACCTTCGCACGACGCGCAGCAGTGCGTGGATGTCTCCCCACGCAGGGCGCCGACGGCAGCGCACGTCACAGGGCGCTCGTTCCTCACGGCCTCACGCCGGCAGCAGCAGGCCGGAGCCTGAGCCAGCTGCGGCGCGAGCTCTGAGGAACGTGTGGCCGGCACATCAAAACAAGATCCGCTCTGAGAGTCAGCCACAATTCCACCACGCTGCCTGTTTTGGGCATAAGGACATGGCAGCTGGGAAGGATCTTCCATTCTGCCCGTGCAGGCGCGAGCGCCGTGCAGCACTGCACAGCAAGCCCCGCGGAAGCCAAGCGATGCTGTGATCTTCGGAGAAGCTGTTACACAGGCCTCAGAGGGCATGTTGCTGAGGTTTCTGTATTGAAGTCACAAGTTTCCTTTTGCTTGCACATATTCCCTAACACTTCCTGAAGTTTGTCACCTTCAGGCTTTCTGCAAGTTCTTATTAAAATGAATCTGGCATCTTGTGCTTTTGATTTAATTCCTTTTTTTGTTTTCTCATGGGCATCTCAAATTAAACAGTGTGACATGCAAAAAGAAATTCCTCTTCTCAATCACTCAAATCTAATGCATCGAACAGAGCAGCATTTTCACAACATCCTGCACCCCCCAAATTTAAAATATTAGATGGTTTCTAGGATTTTTTTTTTTTTTTGAAGTAAACTTAACCTCCATGTACAGCAAACAGGCAATTTTCTTCAGGCTATGAACCTGAAATCTCTGAAATACAGCTTAATGAGAGCACTTTAGAGCTGTTAGTAAAATCTTCCAAGGGGGAATTAAAAAAGAAAAATAATTGAGATGAGCCTCAAGTTCTCACCTCTGATTACACCTGCACTCGCAAAGAAGGAGCTTATTAATACACATGAAGAAATTCATACATTGTGAACTGCCCAGGTGAGGTTCACAGCACCTCACATTAGAATTCCTTGGTGAGATGCTCAGATAGAAACACGAGCGCTTCCATCAATCCTGCCCATATTCAGCTCAACAGAAAAACACTGGGGACATTTAGCCCAGCCAGGTGCATCAACTCATGCACACGGCTACTTCCCACGGAGTACAGAAACACACACATCCCTTTCCAGGAGTTTTCAGGGTCTCAACCTTGTGGTATCCGTTCATCATTCCCAGGATTCTCAATCACTCTCTCTTTCTCCTAGCAGGGATTCACTTTCCTCAGCCCCAGAAAACCCTGACCTTCTTTTCTCGGGTGACACATCTACAGCAGTCTTTCACCTCCTGACACTTTCTTGTTTTTCATTAATTCCTACTCATTTCCAAATGAAGCTTGTTGCATTTATGCCAGGGGCCTCAAACAGTAAGTTCCTTCCAGACCTTTGCGCTTCCTTACACAACATGGATTTCAGGCATAACACACATGTAAACGGCCTCCATTGTAACATACTGCTATTTAACAGCACCAATTCTGTAGGGAAAATTCATCTCCTGGCCACAAATACTAACTTTTACAACAGCTACTATAGCAGAGCGTCTACGCATACTCAACAATGGCAATATTTGGAAGTCAAGCAGAAATGTTATTATCAAGCAACAAAGTCATGGGCAGTTTGGTGTGATTAACACAAGGCGCCAGTCGAACGCTCCCAGTACTCCAGCAGAAGGAGCCACCGCGGGCCCGGGGAGCGTGCTGTGGCCGGGGGCCTGCACTCCATACCCCGCAGGCCTCGTGGAGGCGTTCTGCTTTCCTTGTGTTCACTGAAAGCAGGAGTGCAGAGTGCGGCCACACGATGATGACCAGACACCTATTCTATCACACCTGATAAACTCAGCACTTCATAACCTGTCGCTGAGGGACTGCACATACCTATTTGGGGTATCGTGTGTTAGACACTGCTCCCTGATCTCCGTTATAAGGGTTCATTACCCCTTTCTATGGTCCTTTTGGAAGCTGTTGAAATTCGCACCAGTCACTTTGCTAGGTGCAATGTTCACATGCCAGGTAAAGGCGTTTGCCTTTGTGCCAGAGCACCCACTTCTGCTTTAAAACGGTACCCCCCTTAATTGGGACCAAGGGAGCAAAATTCGTATGAAAGCTGTTACGAGAAGGGAGGAACTGATCTAGCCACACAAAAAGCAGCTTTTTTTACTGGTATACACCAGAGAAAAAAGGATGAATGCAAATCTAACTGGCTAATTAGACATATGCTGTTCTTTTCTTGGGAGTAAATTTACCCCTTGGCAAATCACCCGCTATAGCCTCTCTTATTGTAAGACTGAGCTGGCAGGAGTGGACACGTAAATGTAGCTCTGAATATTTAGTCACCAAAAAAAACATTTCGGATAGTTTGGGATTAATTTTAATTAGAGCTGTACATAACAGATCACTGGGGATGTAAACACTGACAATCATCCTGGTTTTGGCTGGGATTGTTCTGCTTGATCAGCTTGCAGAATGATAGGCCTAGACCCATCAAGAGATTTAGGACACTAAATTCTCTTAATCTTTGTTTTGGCTTTTAGTGCCAACTAAATATTTACTGCTTTGGAGGCCCCCAGAGAATAGCAATGTAATCTAGCACTCCCTCTTGCCAGCCCATTTGCACAGCCTGAAAACACCCCTTCCTTATCACATGACTGCCAATCTGCTCAGACACGCAGCAGAGGTCAAGGTTTTAATAGCAGAGTACATTACCCATCAAAAGTAAAAATATATTAATAATAAACATAATTAAGGATTACTTTTGAACTAATTTGAGCTGAGTAGCCAAACAAGGCATATTAATGAAAGATTAAAGGTCAAAACAAAACAAAAAGCTACAGAAGAAATTTGCCATGTTCATAAATATCTTGACAGAAATTCTCTTAAGTTTTTCTCTTAAGGCAGAAATGCCTTAAGTTTTGCCATTCCCAATACTTTAAAACAGGCCTGACAAATTCCAACATTAACAGCACTAAATGCTCAAAAATCGTACACATTTTGGGCACAGCAAAGAATGACACTTGTATTGGAAGACAGGTATAAACAAAACTAAATTCCAGCATCTTTGATTCCTTCTAAAGGGCAGGCTTTTACTGATGCCAAAAAGCACATGACTCCTAGTGAGATGACACATTACAGCATGAGAAAAATTGGGTTTTAACTACAGATGTGCAGCTGAATCAGCAGGCGCACTAGTTTGTTTTTTTTTTCAAAGTCATTACTATAGATTAAACAGCTGTTCATACATCCTCTGAACTCCTTACTCTGAATTATTTTAACAGGAATAAAGGAATACAATTTAATAGATTTTTTTTTATATATTTTTTCTCCACAGTTAGGCTCATTCATGAATGTCTGAAACTTGCTCTGTGTTCACATGAGGTCACGTGTGGACCTGGCAGGGCCATGTACACTTGGACTACTTGCACAATTTTAAATCCCTCGGTGTCATTTTTCGGACTTAGCTGAGAGAAGCTAAGTAAAGAGCAGAAAACCAGAAGAGAGAGGAAACAGGTATCAGGAGATATATTCATGCCCCTTAGGAGTAGGGGAGCACACCAGTTTATTTCTGTGACTGAACTCTAACAGAAAGCCAATTTGCCCAGGTTTCATGGTAAAGACCATGTGAAAAGAAGATATATTCACTTGAAAGTTTTTTTTCCCCCAGAGTCAAAAAAAAAAAAAAATTATTCAAACGGCCTGTAAAGAACTAATGAAAACTAGACAAACCTGATTAAAGTAAAGCATTGGCTTGCTTTGTTGCCACGTTGTGTGAAAGCATCTTTTACAGACAGTCCCCTCAGCAAGGGTCGCGGGAAATATCAGTAATATCCAGATATCCATGCTATCAGTTGTTCTAAGCACTCATCATGCTCTTGAAAAATGTATTTGCTTTATAGAGGCCAATTCGCTTTTAGCTATATTTCGTTCAAACACAAAGCTATCAATCTCAAATACACGAAGAAAGATGCCTCTAAATAATATTGTAAATGCAAGTCAGAGGAATATTCCAAATATCTCTACTGCTTTTCATTGGCATGCAGAGAAGCTAAAACATTTTAACCACTATTACAGAAGAACTGCTTCCAACTAGGATTATGACCAGATACAATATACAGACAGAAGATCAAATTTACAGAATACACTATTCGGCTAGATTCTGTGCTATTTGAAAAAGCCACAAAAGGCTTCAAATGCTAGACTTTGTACATGGTCAAAGAAAATGTTAATCCCCTAAGACAACATATCCCATTAAAAAAAAAAAAAAAAAAAAAGAAAAAAAGAAAATCAAGAACTACATTATTTCTTCTTTGAACTGAATGACTAAGAAAAGAAACATGGTGCTTGCACCCTGAGATAGATGGCCACAGAGCAGCAGCATAAACTTCTGAATAGCGATAGTTTTTTTTTTTTTTTTTTTTTTTTTTTTTTTTTTTTTTGAACAAAAGCCACACCAACCACAACATTATCAGGGTAAATGTTAATAGCATAATTAGCGACACTGGCCAGTCAAAAAAAATCATAATTGAATTATCATCAGTGCAATCTGTACTTTGGAATCTGATAATTGCAGGGCTTAATACAACAGTAAGGAAGGTCCAGTCTGGCCTCCTGCCCTCTCCCAGGGAATGGGGAACTACTGAAAACTGAAGGTTTGGGGAAAAAGAGCCCCAGCTTTGTTTTAGTCTTTCTTATCCCTTGCCTGATCTCCAAAATAAGTATATTGTCACCAACAATGTGAGATCAATATAATAACAATGTTCAGCTTTGTTCTGTGATCCGTGTGCATCTGTGTTAAGTGAAATACAGAACTTAAATACTCACACACACAAATCAATAGAGAATTGTTAGCATTCATGTTTTTGTAACACATGAACCTAAAACTTCAATTTCTTTTAGTCAAATTGCTCTGCTGAATTTTATATTGCAGAAAAGAAAGTATCTAACAATCAAGAAATAGATTTTTCAAAGTCTGCTGCTTGTGAAACTACATTCAAGAACACATTTATCCATACAAAGTATACAAGTGCAAATGTACTGTAGATAGATAAATTTCTGTTTAAAACCCACAATCAGCTTCTTTTCATGAAGTAACTTTTCTTTTTTAATGCTGTAAATTATATTTTTCCTTGACTCTGTATGTTTTGTAGAGATGACAGTGTTATGCAGAAATGTTGAAAGAATAGACCAAAAATTGCTTGAAGTAGTGGACAAATTCCATGATTGATTTTTGCATCTCTAAATATAAACATTACCAAGCCAACCACTTATGAAAAAAGGAATTCTTTAAAATGTTAATTTTGTTTACCAGTAGAGACATGTTTCTTTGAAAGAGATGATGTCTCTTAAATAGGTATGTTTATCTCAGCAAACATAGGTTTCTTTTCAATTGTACAGATAATATTTTAGTGCAGTTATACTTGCTGCATACCCCTTCCCCTCCATCACGAGGCTAAGCTGTATTCTCCCCCAGCTGCACATGTATCCCTCCAGCTCACACAAACAGGACACATGTTTATCAAGGAAAGACCTGGCAGGAATAAAGGTCGAGAGACAGAAATACAACTCCTAGGCTGAAGAAAAACAGAAATAAATTGGCAGAAATCCTCTGCAAGATGAATAGCAGAGAGAGAAATACATTTTTCCATTAATATATTTTCTCAAAGGAAAAGTAGAATAATGGAAATATTGGTCTGGTTTCCTTACTAGTTTAGCTGCATGAAGTATGTACTGTGCCTATTTACATCAATGCAGAATAAATATCTGAAACGATAGTCACTGCGTTAGTTGCCCTTTTTAAAAGGAATGCTAAGAGAGATGGAAAAGCAACTACGCTCCTGTTTTTATCAATATTGTTTCATGTTCTATTCATATTTGCGCCTCCACAGACCCAAAATCCAAAGGCAATAATAAAAAAGTCAGAGTTAGTAACACAGAGTTCTGTCATATAACAAAATAGGTTTTACACTCCATAAAATATAAACTGTAAGTGTGCAAAATCTGTTATTTGGCATAGCATGTAAATAATCTGCTCCCTTACTATAGAAATATCTTAAGCAAGACTGCAAAAGTAATGTGATCAGTCTGATAAATTACTGTTCAAAGAGAACATTAGGCATCTGTGTTTGCTAAATATGATTCCCTAATTTAACAGGAGCAGTTCCTTTCTCCGAGACTCATGGCACATACATTTCCATGTTGCTCATGGTTCCTCATACAAAATCACTGTCTTGCTTTGCACCACAATGCTGTTTTTCTGTTACACTCTTAAATCGGGATAATAAAATCTAAAAACACATCACCAATGTGTCTCCCAGCTTATAAGTCTGAAAAAGACGCTGCTCTAATTATATTTTCCAGAGTTTCTATTATTTTTTAAATCATCATAAGTGAAATACAAATCATGATAAGTTTTACCCTTACAAGATATGCTTAGTTTATCACAGCATTTCATACATTGATGATACTGCATGAAATTCCTGCAGTCTATCCTTTCCCGCCCTGCTATGTTTGACTAGGTACAATCCATCTATAGACATTATTACATTTTCCTGAAGGAAAAGAAAATTAAGAGGTGTTCAGGGGCAGTTGCTGCTTCAGTTTTTCCCTGTGTTCTTGTCCTTCAGTACCGTGGCCTAAACGAAACAAATGCTGACTTTTGTGCATTATGTTGTAGGTCCTCATGGCTTACATAAACACAGGCAGCAGCTGTATTCCACACTGCTTTCAGATTTTTGCTACAAGAAAGCTGTAATCACATCTTGATTTCTATTTATCGGGAAAAAAAAAAATCGATAGATTTCTTTGAGTGCCTATGAAATTCCACCTACTGTAATCACTGATTTCCAAAATGGCTCTAATGCTAAAATGAAATTTAGCTTTCATGGGAGTCACTGTCACAAAGAGTCTATGACTCTACAATTTACTTGGGAAGCAGCACAGGGAAAGAAAGAACCCCAAATGAAAACCTAAGACACTCAGCTGCAGCATGGACTAGGGAAGGAAGGTACCACAACAAAATAACAGAGTCTACCATATCAGAAAAGCTATTGATGCCTTTTTGGCTGAGTAGAGAAGGGATTTTGAAATTATTCAGTTCTGTTTCCAATGTTTAATACCATTTTCATTCTTTGACAGCTTAAACTTGCTATGTATCTAATGAAAACATCAACGGTAAAGCAGTTTATGAAAGTCTCACCAACACCATCTCACCAACAGAGCTGTCTCATGCAGGGGCAGCAATAGACACTTTGTGGAAATACTTTCCATCACTACGGGCAGGGCAAAGTCAAAACCCAAAATGTATCTGATAAGGTCCAAGGTTCAGTTTTGGTTGTGCCATGAGTGTTTTTTGCTATCAGGCCATGAAAATATAAATCAGGCACCATACCAGTATTGCAAGCACACTAACTAGCATAGGCATCCATCTGCAAGACTCTCAATTAAGGACTAAGAGTTTAATTCCAATCTTTACATAATTTTCCATGGATATTCTTCTCTCTCTTTTTTAATACTATTATTTATAGTGCAAACACTGCAGGATTATAATTTTATATTTGGGCTTCAACATGGAAACATATATAAAATTGCAAGCTATATCATTCATTAATTGGCAGAATTCTGCTGCTTTCCATCTTTTCTGGGCATATGATGGCTTAAAGAATACTGATTGGGATTTGAATATTACTTCAGTTTGATGACAGATTTGTTTCTCTAATTCTCCACTGACAAGGTATTGACAAGATACTAGCCACAGTACACATGATCATACAGTATACTATGATTTAATGTGTAATTGGATTCACTGTACTGAGAGCCAATAGCAATTTAGTCATGGATTTTAGGTTTAATTGCTTTCTTTGTCAATGAAAATCACTCTATTTGAATTGTCTTAGTCTACGCATGTTGTTTTGTGATACAAATTTGCTCTTTATTGATACAAATATCTTATAAGCAATTTAGCTAGCGACTGGGTATATTTAAGTCTTATTCACATTTAATGATCTAGAAAATATGTAAAGTCTTGAATCAGTAACTGAGTAATAAAGACAGAAGACCAGATACCTTAATACTGTGACATTTCAAATTACTCTTATATTCCTCAAAACCAATAAGATCCAGCACTGGAAATAAACACATATTCAGTACTGCATGAGCTCTGGCAACACACAGAAGGTATTTTCTACAAATATCTTTTATAAGTAAATAAGGAAAAATACTACTCTGCTTTCATTAAAAGACGTTCTAAGGTCTTTCATCAGAGGACCAAATCAGCAGCTGGTATTCTAGACCTCATTGAGGGCTGAGAGGTTTTAATCTACACAGAAGTACAAGAAAAGCAAACTTGGCAGGAGTGAATGGACACAAAACAGGGAGAGGCAGGCAGGAAAAAAAATTACTACTCTAAAAGTTTATAACATCCTTGATTATGGATAAAAATGTGTGTCATTCAACACCTGCAAGTACCATTGCAAACAACCAACTTGCACAATGTTGGTTCAAGTATCACTATATTTTCCTCAGACATTCCCTCATAAAAAGCTAGACTAGAATGACAGGAGTCATTCTTCTACCCTCAAATATTCATAAACTAGTCTAAATGCTACTTCTAAAAGTATTTAGATATGAAGATATAAACATCCATATTAAAGATAGAAAAGTAAAGATATAAAATATTTATTTATTTTTAATATATTTATGTATAAAATTTTAATCAACTTTCATTCCTCTGGACTCCAGATATTTTTGTAAAATAACTAAAAATATGATATATATATGTTAGTAATCAGAAGTTATTTTTCTACATAAGACCTGGTCTTTAATTACATTTACAGAGCAAATGAGACATTTTTAAATATCTTTTTTTTTTTTTCCTTTTAAGATCTCCCTTGCTTGTGGTTGGCATTTCTACATAAGCAATTGTGATCATTACAATTTATGCTGATAAGGTATGGCTCTCTATGGCTTCATTTATATTTTTAAAAAACAAAGTAATGGGAGTTTTACAGTCTAACCAGAAATATGTTAGAAAACAAACCAGTGAAATTCACAAAAGAGCTATTCAAAGAAAATAACAACCCAATTTGAAATAAAACTGTTTATGTTTTGGTTATTGAGATAATTTGGTTATCTATAAGGAGAAAAGGATTATCAGTTATCTAATTAGGTTACCTGTCAAAAATCACATTTGTTTAAATACCCTCAGAGGATTCCACACAATCAGTAGCGATGAACTAATCACAGTTCTATAGAGCCTATTTCCATGGAATTTACATCAGCAAAAGGTTTTCTGATGAAGAACATAGAATTCTACCATTACTATCAATATGCATAGGTTGGTTTAAAATTCATTAGTGAATTATTCTTCAGATATTACAAAGTTACAGTTTTCCCTCACTTAACCGCCGTTTTATTACATGGACAAAAATAAGGATTTTTTTTTTTTGAAAATAAAAAGAACAAAGATTTTCCTAACAACATGCATCACCACACAGAATATCTTTCATGATTTCTGATCATCACCACATTTTATGTTCATATTGACCGACAGGACATAAAAATAAAACCTTTAATACATAAGCTGAAAATATACACACACACACACATATGATTTTACTTATCCATCTTTTCTCCAATTCCTCCATCTTTTTTATTCTATTAGATTTAGGATCAGTGTAGTACATTTTAATTTGTGCACATTAAACCACCCCACATGTATATTTGTTAAACAACCACAAATAATGATAATATAGCATTACTATAACTTTTTGCAGGCAATAAGCAAAGTAGTAAGTCTACTTGTAAAGCTGCAAACGCAGACAAAAAAAGAACTTTCCCCCCCTTCACAACATATCAAAACACAATTTTGCTTCTCCCAACTAGCTCACCCTCAGCCACACAGTTCCAGCCATAAAGTAACATTCTTATTTTTCAAGCCACGTGACAAAGCCTTTGCAGTGTTATCTAATCACAATAGACAAACACCTGCCACGAGCTGGCATCCATCTGATAACCAACTTGCCATGATAAGGCTACAATCAATTCTCATCAAATCTTGCTCTAAGGTGATTTCCAATTCCTGTGACTTATCATCACAGAGTGCAAATACACTGACTTTGAAAACTTATTTTTAAGTGCTGGTCTGCAACTATTATGCTCTAACTTTATTCAACATACAAATCTTGGTTTTGTATTACTTTTCTTGCTAACTTATATTCGCAATTAGTCCTGTCAACTAGGCATAGCTTTCTACACACCACAGCAGTACTGTCTGCCATCATTTGCCGACACATGTTCTGTAATGAGTAACTTCCATGGAGAAAATTATAAATCCCTGTTTATTTCAGATTAGCCCTCTAGTACCACAGTGCTTAGAGTTGTCACAATTCTGTGCCCTTTCTGAGGTACCTAATAATCAAGCCAAGGGAAGCAGTTTGGAATCACGTTTCATTCAGAATCTGATTTCTGTACTGATCACCAGCTCATCAAGCAGCTCCTGTTTTTGTGTTCCAAAGAACCTCTGCAACAGTATCACCCTAATTTATCATTATGTTTACATCTGGATCTTTTAGATGTCTCTCAAAATTAATCCCGATAAGCCTAATGGATACCATGGGGTCCCACCATAACAAGCTGTTGTGGTATAATTAAACAAACAAGCAAACCTGTGAGGATGCCACACTTGTTTGTTCAGATGTTTCTTTTTAGATCATTTACTGGGCAAGTTGTGGACCATCAGAAGGACATCATCGAGGAGGAGGACATGCACAGAAGCTGGTTTTGGTGTAGGCAGATGAATTGGAATTATTTAGTGCAGAGCTGTGGGAAAGAGCAAAATCAGTGAAAGATACAGTCAATACATTTTTTATTACCATTTAGTTGACTTATCCAACATAAGTACGACCTTCATACAACAGGAAAAATAATTTAAAGGTTGGTTTAGAACACTTATTTGAAAGAATAAGAAATGCTCCTTATTCAGACTTGCCTCCTGTCGGTGTTAAAGAAAGCTTTAAAAAAGTCTGAAAGAAATGTAAGCATGACACAGAATTCTGAGCAAGCACACACCGGTGGGCTTCATCAGGAGGCATTTTACCCCACGTCTACCAAAGACTGACCATAACTGCCTTTCTTCTTCTGCCTTGCAACAGCCTAACAAGCTGGGAGAATATCACTGTCATTCTTCACAGATGGGGAAAAGGAGGCCTGGGGGTATCTGTAAGGTCACACAGCAAATCAAAATCAGATTAGAGGGTGTCTTGCATTCCAATTTTGTAATCATCTCCCAGATACATCTACTTAATTTCTCCATGTATAACCACCAAATTCCAAAACCCTTTTGGTGCAAAATAACATGCATGTTAGCATGCAGTATATGTTGGAAGTCTTACTGAAAGTAAGAAGGTTGCATTACTTTCTTCCCAAGGGAAGGAAACAAAATTATTTCTTTGTAAAGCAACTGAAAACTTCCTCCAGTGTTCTTGACTAAATAAAGATTTTTCTTGCAAGATAATATGACAGTTTTTCAACTGTGTGTTAATATTAGATCAGAAATCTCAAATAAAACAAATAGCTTGGGGGATGGAAAATGAAAATACTTGATAAACGTCTCAAACATAAAATAGAACTGAAGTAGAGCAACTGTTTTTAAACAAACTTGAGCAGACAGTTGTGCCAGCTAGAAACAGAGTTGAAATACTTATCTAAACAATTTCCAAAAGCTTACAAAAAATCCCCCTACCATCCCAAAGGCCCAGCAATAGAAATAAACATTGCATCTAATTTATAACCATATTGAAAAGAACATTAGCTATTGAAACTCCTATACTTATATACTTTTCTTCTTCGTTAACAGGTAGTAAAACTGCTCTTAGGCCATTTTGAAATAATCTGTATTCCAGATGCTCGACTATGAAATACTACTGAACGTGAATTTGCAGTATAGCAGCTTCTGGGGTCAGATATGATCTTTTAACTGCATGTACAGACATTATTCTGTCTCTATCTATGAAAGACAAAGCTCCCTCTGAACAAAGCAGTGCAGGTGTTAAACCTGAAGCCAGCCGGGATTCTCTTTAGGCAGAGCAGTAGCTCCAGACCTGTTGAGAAACGTGGATTTTCTGATCACACAGTCTAGCTAGAGAGCACAACAGAAGCACAAAGGAGTAGGAGAAAGCAAATAGCTGCTGCTGGCAGTACCACGTTTGCCCTGACACAGGCGTGCAGACCTTCATTACACCTCAGCCACGCTCAGACTGCAAGTACAACCACTCATTTATAAAAACTCTTAAAAATGTCTTACATATTAACAGTTCATCATGAGCCTGTAGTAAAAAAGGAAAAACAAACCTACAATTTTGAGCTGAAAGCATTAAAGGTGCCCAAGAAAAAGGCTAAATAAAGACCTAATAATACCTTTATAAATATGATTTTGAAATAGAGCACCAGACAACCGCTTCTTATTTATAAGCCTATTCTTGATGACATCAAGCAAAGACAGTCACCAAGTGCAGGTTTGCCCTTTCTCTCCTCCATTACTTTAAATGGTCCTACCAGAAGGAATTTGAGGAGCTCCTACCTACCGTGTGTATTAATGAATGGCAAATGAGCCTTTATTCTTAAAAGGAAACACATGTTTTATCATGACCCAAGGGAAATTATTAAACAGAGGCAGCATATACATGACTGACAATTAAAGATTATGTTACAAAGTCTGTTTAAAAGATAGTGTGAAGAATGAAATGTTCATATTATTCATTACTTTAAAACCATTAAAACAGAAAAAAAAGACAGCTAAAGTAGACAGGAAAGATAGTTGAGCCTAATTGAACACATTAATCACAGATGGCCTGCTCCTATGGAGGTCAGCATTGGTTTTGAATCAGTTTCTATAGCAGTCCATGGGACTTGGGTACTTTTATAATTTTAAAATTCATTGCCTTACTGCAAAATTTTCCCCTAATATGTAAACTGAGAAATGGTTCTGTATCATTCATTTCACAAAGAGACAGGAGTCTGATAGTTTACTGAACTTTTTAAGAAGATAATGACACCTAATGAAACCCAAGTGTCATTCATATTCCCATTACAGCCCTCGTTTATGGACATGATGAATGTGCCCATATTGTTGTAGGCTATATACTGCTAACATACATAAGGTAAAGCAGGATGATTTAATGTGGGATGTGCCAGAAAAGAGAGAAACATACTATCAGAAAATTGTAAGTTCCCACTGCTGTTTACTCACAAAAATCTCTGGTTTTGTGAACAATTTTCCTTACGTTCTCAAATAAACTGACCAGGTTTGTTATTAAATACGAAATCAAGACAATTCTAAGTTTCAAGTCTCAGTTTCTCTTCAATCACTGAAAATACTCATTCTGGGAGACAGCTAGGAATATGTTGTGGTTTATTTAACTAAACAGCAGGTAAAAGAAGCAGGCCTGAATACTCATATTGTTTCTCAGCAGGGAACAATAAAAAGGCAAAATCCACAAAATCTGTTCTCTCTGCAGCGTGCATGCTATGTCCGTTAGCATTAATGGTAATTATACAGCCACAACAAGGGAATAATTGCAATCTGAAGCTGCCAATCAGAAAAAGACAATGTCATTATTTAAACTGTAGCATCAACATTACTCAGCATCCAAAAAGATGTCAAAAAGTAAATACTTCTTAGTCCACAGTGCATTCTAGATAAACAACAAAAATCTCTGCATACATGATTATCGGTTAAAATCAGGACAATCTCTTTGATAAGAATCTGGCTTTCTGACTTTGCCATTTCACAGGCCTCATAATCTGAACGTTTCAGCAGTCTTTAGGAGAGGACAGAGTCAGCAGCAGTCTCCAGCCTCATCCAATATACATTCTGGCAGGCTAAAATCAATACACTAAGATTTCTCTGCCAGCTTCTTTATCCTCCTTCCCATTTGCTGCTGACTCTGGCCTCTCCCTGAAGTCTCCTGCACCTGCTACTGTCTGAAAAATTTGTACTCCTCCAGTTTACAAATTACTTAAACCACTCCAATAAAATGAAGGGAAGAAGTTCTCTTCCCTGGCCATCCTAGAAGCAAGGCCTCCTCTGCAAGAAGTAAGTTGGCAGAAAAGCCTGGAGCGGTTTTACGGCTACATCTGCTCCATCTGTTCTCACGACGCTGTCGTTACCCTTGGCCAAAAAGGCTGCAGTTGAGCGTCCAGCTCGTCAGTGCGACGCCGGCATCGGCCTCACCAGCCTTGTCGGAAGCAAATTTGGAAGCTTTATATTGCAGTTTGGACATAAACACTTCTAAGAGGCTCCCCAATAAAGAATATACAAATATATATGTATATATATGCATATGTTTGTCTACATATATATACACACACATATGAATTTGTGCGTGTGTGTGTGTGTGTACACATGGACATGTATGTTCTTTATATATGTAATTTTCCCCCCAGAGATTAAGACGACTAAGAATGAACCTGATCCCAAGTTTACTGAAGCAACTAGCAGGCATCTTAAGAGATGGTGAAGTCAAGTAGCACAAATCTCACTCAGGACATTTTTACTGATTCAGATCATTTCCTCCTGGCAATAACTGAGAGGTGCTTTATAGGTATCAGCCCATAAGAAGAGTGGCCTACTTCGTCTCGTATGAAGCGAGAGACTTGTTTCTTGACTCTTTTCTGTGTATGCAGGAAATTCTGCATTGCCTTGAAGGGGTCAGGCAGAGATTTCTCTATTCTCCTCTTCTCCCATAGACTAAAGAACTAAATAGCACAATCCTTCTCTCCTAGGACTTCAGGGTCTGTAACTATGTCTAACCATAAGACTTTAACTCAGCTATTATGTGAAACTTCCTACTGTGCACCAATACAAAGGTTAGGCAAAAGACTAATCTTAAATCACCTTTTTTTACACCATTATTTTTCAAGGCACTCCCTATGGTTTCTACTTTGTATGACCTTATCAGTACTACCTCTTCATCTGAGTAAATTCTAGCCAGTTCCACTGGCAATTTGGATCTAGTCTGAAATAATCCTAATTATCTCATTGCATGCGACCCCAGCTCCAGAGGAATTATGCATGGGAAAACAAGGACTCTGTAAGGCATTCACAGTTGTAACTATTTTTACCCCTAGAGATGCTTCACAAGAGAAATATTGCAAACTGATGGCATTTCAGTATGTTCATGGCTGTGTTCAATTCTAACAGGATTTAGCAAATGCTCTTTCAGTTAGGAAACTCAACTGAAAAAATCTGTAATGTTCTTTCAGATAGTTGAATAATTCCTCTGTGTAATTCAGGTAACAAACAAAAAGGCTGCAGCAGCATGAAAGTTTAAATCTGATAATCACTGCATATACAAATAATAGAATTATATTAGACATCTAGTATTTCTGTCACTAGATTTCCTAGGCATAAACTGACAATAAATTGTGTTTTTATTATTATTATTTTGGCGGTGTTGTAATTTGTCTTTTCCAAAACCTAATCAAGCTTATGCATCATACACCACTCAAAATTGTTTCATCTAGCCTGGAGTTAGTCTGACTTGTTCCTGTATCTAGGGTGAATCTTTTTCTCCTAATATTTCTCCGGGGGATCTTTAAGCTTGGAAAGACATATTTGCTAAGATTGCCTGGCTATCCTGCTAACACCAAATGCTGACAGTTTCTGCTATACAAGTTCTGAAAAAACAAAAAATAACAACAATAAACCCCATTATCACTCAAAAACATATGGAATTCTCCAATCAAGTATTAGTAGTGACACTTCTATTACACAGATAGACAAACTCAAATTCATTTACATGAAAACTGAGATAAATTAAATCAAAATTTAATAAAAAAGACCCTGTGTTTGGTTATTAAAAAAAGGACAAAAACCTTAAGTAGTTTTGGCACAAAGTCCTTTATGAATCATACCTCCTTGGGGGCTGTTCAGGACATTTTAGAAAATACATCTGACGACTGAGAGCAGCGTGCTTTGGATTAGCAATTCCTTGGCTTGGGTTTGTTTCTAGGTGGTTTTGAAGCAGAAGGCCTCCATCTCCGTGTTATGTTCTCAGGTATGAGAATGTGTTTGTGCATCTTACTTTCCATTTCATGCCTTTGATAAGGTTTCACCTTTATTGCTTAGTATTTCCATAGCATGGAAGGTGCAAACCAAAAATCCAAAGAGGTTATTTGCTGGAAGGGAAGAAGGAAGCTATGAGCCGGGAGATATTATTTCAAAATCGTTCAGAAATACTTTTCAGAAACATTTTTATTCTTTTTCATAAAGAAGCTTCCTTAGGAGGCATCCTGGAGAATGGAGCCATGATGAGTATCCTTTCTCTTTGAACTCCATGAATTACAAGCCTTGGAATGAATAAAAATACAAATGATCCCCGACACGGGAGCAGACAGATCCCGGGGGTCGCTTCCCCGCGCAGCGCTCGTTGGCAGGCAGCAGGGCAGTTCTCTGCCCCTGCAGCTGGCTACATCTGCAGTCTCCTGCCCTTTTTCTCTCTCAGCTGCCAGGTCGGCTCTCTTCCCTCCACAGCTGACAGGCTGGTTCTCCCCCTCATGTCCCCATGCCAAGATCTCTCTGTGTCTCACCCAGCCGGCAGATCATCTCGCTCTTCCAGCTGCAGCTCTGCCGCCCCACTCCCCGGCTCTGCTCGCCTCGTTCCTGAGGCCTTCCTTCTCCTCGCAGGTTTTCACTCCCCGTTCCTTTAGTAAATGAACTGGCAGACTCTAGTGCAGTTAAGCTAACAGGGACAGAGAAAACAGAAAAACAAGAGGGAAACACATTTTCCCTCATTTTCCTGCTAGTCACCTCAAACCTCAGCTCCCTACGTGCTCCAAGGCTGCAGAGCAAGGACATCATGGGGGCCTGAACTTTGCTTCCTCCAGGCCTAGATTGAAAATTCAGCTGTTTGGGCTATCTTAGACAGTGAAATGACAGTGCTAAATGGACTCCTAGGAATCTATAAAGATGTCTATCTTAAGTCTGCCACTCACTGTTGGATTAGGTCATATCTTAATGTTTCACATCACTAGCAGAAGACACTGTGTTTCTAAGAGCACTCTGGAGCTATAATTCTGTCACTTGGCTGAAGGGGAACCTAGATTTATGAAGGGGGAGAATAGTGCGTTTCAATCAGAAACTTTCAGCCAAAAATGCACATGGGCTGATTAAAATATTTTGCTAAAACATACTATGAGAAAGAAAGCAAAATAATTCCAAATAGGTCAAAACATTTCATCCTGACATAAAAAGAAGTGCTTTCATTTTCTAATTCAAAACATCTTTTAATTTTTTATTACTTCCTTTTCCCGATTATCTTTCTAACTCTGTAGAAGGCAAAACAGATTTCAACTAATTTGATAGATATGAAAACACTTTTTTACAGGAACTGACATCAATTGCTGTTTTACAAAAAAAGAGCACTGGATTGATTTCAATAGCTCTCTAAGCCATTCAGTTCTGCTATAGACCAGTGGAAATGCTCTTCTGGTGAAAGACAGGCCAAATACTTTCTAGTATACTTTAAACCCCAGTCACACACTGTTGGACCTCAGTTAAAGAAAGGATTTCGCAGTTACTCAGCGCATATTCAGTTTGTTTTCCTTGGCTATAACAAAGTTAAGGACTCAAAAGGTGCATAACTTAGATGAAAACTGTACTATTTTACATATTTTTTTTGCCATGTCATTAAGATCACTGTGGCTCATTAAAACAAAATGCATGAGAAGAAATGACCATGGTCCAAATCATTTCTGGAGTGGGAGTGATTTTTGGTAACATTTTCTGTGGCCAGACGTTATTAATTCATCTGATGTTCATTGCAATGATGTTAATAATGAAGAACTAATGTCTTATTAATGAGGTGGTAATGCTGTATATATTTCACAGAAATTCCATTATAATTGGCCAATTAATGTACCATTGTTTTAAATTGTTAATTTGTTTTTAAGAGAAAATGTAACATAAGTTAACAAATTTACTTTTAAGTAAGGCTGAGACCAGCTATTTTCCAATGACCTTCTAGGCTCTTTTGAAAAGCTTGGCCAACTTATTCAATTACAAAGGGAGAAGGCAGAGTGGTTTCAAAACAATTATAAAAGCTGCCAATAAATTTCATTCAACTCTTCTTACTTAAGAGCAAGGTCAGCAATGAGAGAAAAAGAGTGCCTTTGAAGCTCAGTATGCTCGTTTTTAATGTAAGGGGTGTAGTTCTAAATCATAAAAACAAGCTTTGGATTTATGTGTGCAGCTTGAGACCTCCCCAAAGGGCCAGATTTTTATAAGCAATTTCCATTTTTGCTGAAATGTAGATCTTGTAAAATAGTCTAAAATTGGGCACCCAAATATAGTAGTGACAGGTTAATATTTGCATGGTTTTTGTGGGGTTCTTTTGTTCCTTTTGTCTAAAATCTGATCTCTTCACATTAAGAAACCAGAAGAGGAGAATATTAGAAATTGCAGGCTGAACATTAAGAAAACGCATAGCAATTCCTCTCCTCAGAACAGCCAAGCTCAAAAGAGGGTGTTGAAAGAAAGCCTCTGGTTTAGCAAGTTAATTTAACGCCAGCAGGGGGTAGAGGGTGAAGTCTTCCAACAACCAAGCAGAGATGTAATTTCACTAGGTAGCAGCTTTGATATCACAGTGAACTCCACATTTCTGCAGTCACTCATACTGCGCACACCCACAGCACCTACCCCCTGCAGCTTCCTCTGCCACTTGAGCTAGTGGAACTGCACTTTAAACTAAAGACTATTTTTACTTGAGATCATTACAGGGATGATTTACTGATTGGCCAGAGAAGCAGACAGACTGTGGCACAGACCTGGAAACAAGCAGACGGGATGGATGACAGAGCATGGGATTTCTTTGTTACTGAAACCGGCTTCTTAGGGGCACGTATTCTGCGACAAAGTATCTAGATAATGCACCAAAGCAGGGAAACAGAAAAGAAAAACACTACTTCTGGGCCATCTGATATCTAGTAATATTTTGGACTAATGCCTGGGAAATAACATGCATCTAAAGGACCAAAGGAAAAATCAGCACTTCTTTGTTAGTCCATGTCTATAAATGTGTTCCTTATACAAAACTGTAATATTTTTAGAAGTCGTCTTAAGCATTCTCTGGATTTGAACAGAAAATTTCATTTGCTTTAATGTGTTTCAATTAGGTTGTTATTTCTCAGAAAATTAAAATGCTATGAGCATTTAGAGTCACTTCTTGGGAGCGGGCTTGCAAAGCGCATTGCTGCACTGCCTCTTCAGTACCCCGACTGCCCACGACAGCCTCCACACTCCCACAAGACACAAGTTTATTCCCCGTGCAACCGCACCCAGCTCCCCAGCGCAAGGCAAAGGCCCAGCTACACTGACTCTGTCCTCACACTTCCCTCTGCCCCTGTCCTTACCTGTGGCCGAGGGATGAAGTCAGAGGTTCTCTGCTGAAGCCAGTTATCTTCCTCAGGCCTATCCAGGAGCCAAGACTGATGCAGGGACAGCAAGCCTAACCTCAGAGGCTGCTTTGCAGCTGTTCCATCATTCCAGTGGAACCTTACTCGTCTGGGGAAAAAAAGTCAAAAGTTTAATTCAATAAGCGCAGACGTACCAGTATAGTCAGACGTATTTTGAGACAATTGCTTGCATGAAAACAGACCAGAAGATTTTGTGCCTATTCCATACAGAGAATAAAAATATTTTTCCAAACTGGCTGTACAATTTATCCTCTATTCCAACCTCCCATTTTATAGTAGTTCTCCAAGGCCTCTCCATAGGAAATGTCAGGGTGCCCAACAGGTCCCGTCCGTAAATGCAGACCAGCTTTGCTGGGTGAGCTGGTGCAATGGGGAAGGCAGCCCTGAGCTCAGCGCCTGCCAGGTGCCACGTGGAGCTACTGCTACTACCACATGTGTTTTGAACTTTTAAATACTAGACCAATTAAACTGTTCTGAAGCTGGGCTTCGCTCTTCCATGGCAGTGCTTACTTTTAAGGTCTAATTTTTAATACTTGAATGCATGTCTCAACTTTGCTTCATCTCCATTCATGTAATGAATTTTAAAAAGAATAGTATAAGCTGAGTGAACATTTTAGGGGGAGTTATTTTTACTAACTTTAACTAGAGCTGTAAAAGCTTTATTATAGTATAGTGATGTAAAGTGTCTCTCAAAAGGAAATGACAGCCTTTTACATTTGATTCCCTAACAAATCATCTCCTAGCATCCCATATGATACTTTGATAATCAAAAAACTTACAATTAGTTCCTTCCATGAACCAGTTCATCCTAGATGATTTTAACACTACACTGAAATTCTTCTTTATTATCCTATACCAAAGCTTATCAAATAAGGCTTTGAAATTTGATGTTCAGAAGACTTAGACAAATCATTCACTGCATGTAATGTGTGTAGAAGTTTTTGAAACTTAAAAAAAAGTAATTATGAGTTCCTATTAACTAACTCAGTACGTAAAATCAGTTCAACAAAAATCATTTGACTTCTTATACTCACAAACTTGGTGTAAAATGGGCCAGTTCACTTATGCCCTACATTCCTGACAAACATTTACATAGTACAGAGGCAACAAAATGCTTCTAATGAAATAGCTAAGTATGGCAGATCTTTCTCCAGTGCTGATTTGTTATTGTGATACTCATCTGCAGTGAAAACAATGCATAAGAAAACATGAAATACGCAGCCTCTTTAAAATGACTTAACTTAAAAATGGTGTAAGTAAAATATAATTTCGTTTGAGAACTAGCAAGCATTGATTTCAGTCTGCAGGCAATACACTTCTCCACATATTTGTCACAATCTGTTTTACATTCAGTACTAACACAGTGTCACTTAATGCTGATGCTTCTGGAGTCAGCTGGCAGCACAGGCTAAGCCAGAAACGGGAGTCGCTGCACGGCGCCGGCACCGCTGCGCCGGCCGACTCGGATCCCAGCACGGGATAAGCGTGCGGGTGGGCTGAGGATGATGCTGATAGCACCGGGGCAGCAAAACCATCCCTGAATGTCCTGAGAGAGCTACAGAAAGAGATTTGTTCGAGTCTTACTTACGAGATTGAATTTCTAATGCTCTTGGAATAATGCTGCTTTCTCTGTTCACTAATATTCTCATCCTACCTACAAAACTCTTAAGAAATTGAAGTTAGAAGATGCAGATGAGAGAGATCTCATTCTATTGGCAAATAATTACATTGTGTATCATAGCTTTTATCATGCACAACCCCATCACCCAAATCCACTGTGCAGCATGGACTATTTTTTGCCAGAAATTTTTTGCTTCCTTAATCCAAAATGCCTTCACATTCACAAATCAAATCATAATGCTATTTTAAAAAACTCTCCAGTCCTTAATTTCCTTTGTGTTTTAATGGCCACAAACTTCACAAGGGCCTGAATATTGCTCTTATCTCAGAAGATGCAGAAGCAGCCACCCTGCTATTAAAATACTACATTATTTTATTTTTTCTACTGAAACCCACTGAAATCAACAGTGCGAGCATCCTGTAAATTCTGAAGGAACTTTGCATCATAAAAATAACACAGAATGGACCCGTTCCCGAGCAGCTCACAGAGCAGTGCCCTAAGCACACAAAGCACACTGGTGGCTGCTTAATTCTACCACTGCAGCAGATTTAGACATGGTCCCTACTGTAGAGCAAGTCCATCTCACAATACACTAGTTGAGCTGAACCATTTGGCTCCAGCCATTTGGGCTCTGCTATAGGCCTGGGTGGAAGCTGGGACCGTAAGAAAGGATTTTCTCTTCCCCTGCTGTGCAGGAGACACTGGAAGCAGAGTGAGGTGGAGCAGGAGGCAGTGAAGGAGGGGGAAGCGCCATGCAGACGGTGCCAGTGCCGCCCCGCTCCTGCGGCCCGGTCCCGCACTGCCGCAGCAGAACTGTAACTGCACTAGTTCCAAAACGTAAAGTGGGTCAAATTCTGTAAAAAAAGCCTCTCCCCAGTTCAAAATGACCAACATTTTCAAATTTTAAATTGTTAATTGGACCATTCCTGATTTTTCCAAAATCTTAGAGGCTTGTATTTTTCCCCTTTTCTATTTGTTGAATCTGCATTGAGTCCCCGGAGCTGTTTTACCTTAAGATTTACATATTTAGTTTGCATTATTATTTATATATTTACATTACATACATTTTATATTATTATGGAGGTATCCAATGCAAGAAGAAATGAATTTTTTTCTTTCTTTTCCTTTTTCTTCTCTTTTGCCTCCACAGAGCTGTGATCCTGGTTTCCTCACTCACTGCATTTATTATTATTTAATTTGTAGCGTTTCAGTGACATGCTGTCAGATCTGCCTTGGAAATTATATTCTTCAATTCAATTCTTTAAAGCCTCCCTGTGCAGTTGTGTCAGGGTGTCCCAACCCGCCTGAGGAAACATTCCAGAGGGATGGTTGGGATGGGAGAAAGGGAGAGGAACAAAGATGAGGGGGAGAAGAATGGGATGGTCGAGGTCAATATGGTGCTTGCTAGACAGACACCTGTCAAATAAAACTTGCAATTGATTCCGTGGCAGCTGTCCAGAAAAAAAACAAAAACATATGACGCCCATCTAGAAAATTACTGCAGCTTTACATAGTGTATATGCCCTAAATCTACCATTTTGCTTTGGAAGCTCTGGTCATTTTTTATACTTACTCTGCATTCAAACTGCTACAAAGTGAATGCAGAATGGAAATCAGGCCCATTACATACATTGTAAACACTAAATCTGACTTTAAGGCAATCAACGATCAGGCTTTTTTTTCATATGTAAAAATCTACTGCATTAAAAAGTTTCCTAGGTTTTAGCAACAACAAAATTACCACTAATTTATGAAAACTGTGTTAGTGCATGCAAACCTTTGTTGTAAATTATGCATGTGGCATGGAAATGCTAATGAAAAGAGGATTTCATTTACAAATGATTAGTTCAAATCCAGCAGTCACTATAGTTATGCCAGTCCAATTTATCTTCTTGTTGAACATGCTGTTTGCCAGGTTTTGGCCATTTATTTTTGCACTGTTGCACATCAACTTCTTGGACTTCAATGTCACATTATCTTTTCATCCAAAGAAATGGTCCTTTTCTTTTTAGAAGGTCTTAGTTAAATGTAGTCCTTGGGATCCAAGTTAACTCTTTTTATTAAAACATTTATGGTTGGCTGCAATAAAAGTGATGCCCTTTTACACTTGAGGGAACTGCTGGAACAGGAGACTTTTACTAATGTATTCACAAAAATACATATGCTCACCTTCCCCACAGCTTACTACACATTTTCTCATTCAGTTCATACAATTTTTTAGTTTTTACAACTACACAAGGCTAGGGCTGAGACCTAACCGGACAAACTCTGAAGGCAGCATGCAAAGGAACTCCACAGCCTTCTAAGAAAGATGAGAAGAACCCATAGTGCAAGATTTGATTGGAACTTCTTTTTTTTTCCCCACAGACCCATGCTAGCTATAATCAATAACGCCTTATATAAAGTAGATCAAAACAGAGATAAAAACAGTAGGGTTCTAGGGAGTTATAAAAACATACTGTAGAAATCTTTTGAATGTCTCTTATTAAATTATTAAATTCTTCTACCTCTCATTGGTGGTGGCACATGCAGGAGAAGTTTTCTCCTACACATGAGTTTTATTCTTTAAAACATTCCAGTCTTGAAAATCTTGGTACATAACTATAGCTTGGCGCTGAGATTCACCAATTTAGATGCACAGGAGAGAGAGGTTTGCCCTCTCACGGTGAGAAGCTTACATCTAAAGTTTAGTCCAGTAATTCCGTCCTGAAAAACAAGGATGGATGTCTCTTCGTGATGCCGTAACACTCCAGATAACACAAAATTAGGCTGTGAATACATTGTTTAGGAAAAAACAGAAAAACTCCAAATTGTGGAAAGCAAATACTCCCTTTTAGCCAAGATCAGACAACAATTCTGATTCCACAGCCTACTCAAATCAAATCCATGTGCAATACACATTTACCTCTGATAGCTCTATTTGCTCATTAAACATTTATGTTAAATGGCTTTTAGCATCCCAATTCATGATACTCATCTAAATTTGGCTAGAAAATTAACAGCTTAAGTAGTTCCATATTTTATCATATTAACCTCTCTTTGGATTTTTAGTGAGTAAATGCGATAAAAACTGACTGAAGTTGTACATTTCAAAACTAAATCTTAACAGTGCTTTTGCTAACTATTTTTTTCCCAGTTATTATGTGGTATAGCTTCTCTCATAACTTGGTAACAGTAAATTGATCATAATCATTCAGCCTAAACTGGCATTTTTTAAATAAGCACATCAAGTACATGACTATTGGGAAAGACTTTAGCTATCAAATTAACATCGTAACCTGCTTGGAAACTACTTCCGACCGAACAGCATATAGAAAGATTTCCAGGAAACTGATGCTATATATAGAACTTTAAATAGCATTTTAAAACAATTATTCATCCACTTGCAATCTCTTGTTCTATTAGCTAAATGCACATACTGCAAATCTAGCTAAGCGAAGGAGCGAAATACTACCTATCATTTGGTGATCAGAGTAATCAGAATTTACCCCAGAATAAGTCACAAGCTTTAAAAAGTGCTTAACAATGACAAGCTTTAAGTTTTAAATTTCTCTGCTATCTGAAAAAACATCAAGGAGGAATTCAAATGGACATTTTGATGATGTATATCTGATATACATATACAAAGTCTGAAAACAAGAAAAATCCCAAATGGAAACTCTAGGTTTATCAAAAGGGATAAAGAAGGATAGAATCAGCAAGACCATTTGGCAGCCTGACTCCAAGTCTCCATCCCTTTTCCTCAAACATCTTACTTGCAAGCTGCTCTTGTCTTTCCACAACGCTGTGAAGGGAGCGTCAGCAGTGTTTTAATGAGTACTAGCTGATGGTTACTTTAGTGAGACGATTGCATGAAAACAATTAGTACATAAAGAAAAGTTGATATCAGACAGGGTGGTTTTAAAGGCACCATTGTTTATGAGAAGAGTTCTATTACTTTATTATTTATGACCAATCTGCCTATGAATTTGCTCCGTGGATAAGCATGGGTCCCTAGTATCTCACTGTACCCCAATGCAGTATACAGCATGTGAATGTTTTAGGGAAAACATCCTGTCCCAAACATTTAACACGAAAAGGTAAGAAAAGGTGGATACAGCAAGGGGACTGCTATACCTACCATATCCTATACACCCTGTGATTACTTCCTTACATTCACAAACTACAACCCAATGACTCAGAAATATTCAGAAAATAAAAACAGGTGTGCAACAGTGAACAAATCTACCAGAATAACACGTAAAACAATCTGAAACTTTGAAAGCATGCATAATTTGTTTCCTAGGAAAGCATTTAGTTTACACCAATCATCTGCCAGGCTTACTTTCGCACTTACTTGCCAATCTACATTTCTGCAGAAATCTACATTTTAATTTTAGCCATAAGCACAAAACAATATTTTGTTGTTGTTGTTTGCTAATAAAAACAAATTAATCTAGATCCATATGAAATAATGCACAATCAGATTTGTCTTCCAGAACAAGTTGCTGTCTCTGCTTCCTTGCAAACAGACTGCAGTAAAGCTGTGAGACTTCCCTAATGATAGACACCAGTTGAATATTTGTTGGGTATGATAACAATTTCACAAACATTGGTAATAGCCTGATAAGATGCTGACATTACAGCATGTCATTCCATCAAAAAAAAAAAGGCTTTGACACAAATCCGCATGACGTAATATACTCAAAACTTCTTATTTAAATTCTTTTACCAGTTTAGATAGCTCATCAGTCAAATCAGATATTTTATTTTGGCAAGTAGTTTAAATATTCTAATGCACAATTGTCCAATCATAATTTCATTACGCTCTGGGCTATAAGTTTGGAGATACGAATATTATCCAAAGGCAAATTTGTCGCTGATGTGCACATTCTGTTAAACAGACAGGATGGTGACAGGGTTGCCATGGCAAGCAGAGAGAGAGGGGCTGTACAGGCACAACCGTTCCGACAGATCAGACATGGGATGTGCTGGTGGTCAGCGGGGTCATCATCATCCCAACCTTGAGCTCTTAATTTGAAGAAATCTTCTCAAAAAAAAATAAATAAATTGAGACTTGAGGAAATAGCAACAATGAAGACGGCAAGTACATAGACCAAACCCATACCCTCCTGCACCTTCAGGTTTGTTAGTTCTACCTTGTCACTTCTCAGAGCTGAAGCTACACAGAACCTGTTTAACAAAGCCAGAAAAGAGCGAGATTTCACCTCTAGTTACTACATCCTATATATTACCAAATTTTGGATTTTAAAAAAATGCGTCTGGCATGCTTATAAGTGCATCCTGTAAGATGTGACAGACGATGTTAGCTGCCTTGCGCTGGTGCAGCACTCATTAAAAGCTTTTCGGCAGGGAAGATTTCAGAAGAGGCTGAGTGCCTTGACACAAGTCATTAAAAATATTTGGGGAACATATCCTAGTGGAATGGTTTCTGCTTTCTGGTTTGGCTGAGTTTCCAGCTAAGATAAGTGAGCATGATCTGACGGAACTGTGCAAGACTGAACAGGCCATCATACCTGCACCTAAGAGACTGGTATGAAAGACATTTTCCTCCCTTTCTTCCTCCTCAGCAATCACACACCTTTGCTAGAAAGGGGCCTCTATGGCAGAATGCAGATGGATGATTAGCTGTGCACACTGCAAATATCAGGTTGACATTTCAAAAAAAAATTGAGGGGATTCCGAGAAAGTTTGGAAATCCTCACAGAAATACCGTTAAGTTTGTTCTTCACCTTATTCATACAAAAAGATGTTTGGAATGACAGAACAGGCTGATGAATGAAATGAAAATATCTCACCTAGGACATTTATTTCATTCATTTCGTCCTAGCTAGCTGAACTTCTGAGATGTTGCCTTTTGCATGTTTAATTTTGCAGTTTACAGGGAAGCTTTTACCTGTTTAGCAGCAGCAAGGTGGACAGAAGACTAAAATGGTTATAACTGTATCTGCTTTCTATTACAGAACTTGTTAC
Source organism: Tinamus guttatus (assembly GCF_059628265.1). Taxonomy (NCBI): domain Eukaryota; kingdom Metazoa; phylum Chordata; class Aves; order Tinamiformes; family Tinamidae; genus Tinamus; species Tinamus guttatus. The sequence goes on along the minus strand of NW_028288821.1, from coordinate 11,590,943 downwards.
TTTACATATACAGTTAATTAATTTGCAATTCCAGTCGTGATGTATGACTACCTTTCAGGTAGTCAACACCCTTTTAGAAAGGTTTTCAAAAATTGTTTTGCATGAGGTGCTGCTGCTTTCATTTCTATTGTAGAAAACTTATCTGGAAGTACATGATCAGTACATTATCTAGAGCAACAGAGCAGCTGCTCCTCTTCAATTTTTCATCTGGATATGTATTTCATCAACATTAACAGCTGCAAATTGCATACACAATTTAGGAAGAAAAAAAAAACTTTTAGAAAAAGCTGATTTCATTTTTATCATTTTGCTAAGTGGGGTTGCGATAAAACCACTGCTGCCTGTTGCAAGAAGCAGAAGCTACCTATTTTGTTTATATAATGAGACATGCCTTATTAGTATTACATTAGGCTCATAAAAAAGACTTGGATGAAAGTTGCAATGTAATGTCTGATAAAAATTTCAATAGCCATCTTTCCATAAATGTGCAGGCCAAGCATATAGCACTATGTATACTAATCTGATTATCACAAAACCCTCTATATTTTTCCATCTGTTCTTTCTAGTGCCAGATTTTCTACTAGGAAGGTCTTTAAAATAATGTCTCTTGGAAGATGACACCAGGAGAGCGCTGCTGGCAGCCCCGAGCCCACGTGCTTCCCGCCCGTGCCGAGGTGACGGCGCTGGGCTTGGACTGGGCAGACCGAGTGCCAGCTGCTGTGCATGGGGAGGCCACGCTGGGCCCAGGCAGGCACTTCCATATTCACTTCTGCGAACAATCCTAAAAAGGATCTATATTTCAAAAGCGTAAATCACGAAAATTTACATGTAAAATGTAAAGGGAGGGAAAATAGAAAAATAGAAAAAAATAGAATTACCTTAAGATTTTTTCCTCATAAAACCAGTGATTTTTTTTTTCTTTGATAGTTTCTCTGCTCCATAGGAAGAGCCTAATAAACATGAAGAATTTGAATAATTTACTTTAAAAACAAACTTATTTAACTTTTATTTTTTGCTTTTCCACACTTAATGGTTAAAAGAGCACCTAAAAAAATCCCTAACCAAAATTGGGAGCAATCATCATGTTTTATTAACTGTCAGGATTATCTTCTGGAGAGTAATCACAAAACTATTGAATATTTTACTTTTCTCATCTGCGATCTTTTCTTCTATCTCATTAGAAAACAACTTACTGAATAAATCATTTACTGCCCAATTCTGTATATTCAGGTCCTATTAAATACATTGTAAGAGCACTGAGAATCTCAAAGGGACAGGCTTCTCATCATCAGCCTCATCTCTACTGCATTCTTCAGCATCAAGCTTCTTCCAGTCTACTTATTAAATTTTTAAATTTCATTTTAGCTTGACATGTATATATGCTTTTGGATTGTGCTGCTACACATCTTGCTAATAATATGCAGACAATATATATATATAATTAACTAAGCTAGCTGATTATGTGACATTCAGGTAGATAGATAGTTTCTCTATTCTGAACTAAACATCAGGAATAAACAACTAGGAAAATTTCCTCAGGAAAAGGTCAGTTGAAATCCTTTTGTCCGTATGCCCTGTCTTCTGTTTCTTTAATTGGAATACTGCAGTTGTTGCTGGCAGGAAAATTTCACAGAGAAAGCTATCCTACTGTCTGTCTATTTTATTAGTGGGGGAATTTAGCTTTTACTCTACTAATGCTTATCACCAGGACAGCAGCACAAATCTTTCTGTTATTTTTTTTCTTCCTCTCTGTCTAGTTTTCACACAAGTTTGATGACTGATTAGTCCCAAGACCTTCTTATAATTTGCAGCAGTGCAAGAAAGCCTAGCTGCAGGGGACGTGTAATCTCATTGTCTGTGCCACAGGAGTTGGGATTACCCGTAATCCCATTTCCTCTGATCGCAGGAGGCGCCAGGAGAGGTACACAGTATTCTAAGCAGAAAAAATGAGGCTTTAGAAGCCACAGACTGACAGTATCTGTCGAAGGCCTGAGAGGAAGGGCAAGGGCAACGTTTGATGCAAGGGCACCGTTCTTCCCGGGGAGCTGCGCTGCTCTTACTGCCATGCAGAGCTCTGCTCTGAAACCCACCCTGCCACCTAGAGCTGCCCTCACAGCACCCTGTGTCCCCGCGGCGCAGGGGCAGCTCGCAGCCAACGACTTGCGGTGCCTCGCTGCGCGGCCTGGCCCCATGGGCCGAACACGAGGGGTCGGCCACGAGCATGGCTGCCATCAGGGCAGCCACCACCAGCGCAGCCGCCACCGCCACCAGCGCGGCCGCCATCAGGGCAGCCACCATCAGTGCGGCCGCTACCAGCGCGGCCGCCATCAGGGCAGCCACCACCAGCACGGGCGCCACCACCACCAGCGCGGCCGCCACCAGCGCCAGGGCTCAGGCCAGGCTCTAACACCCTATTAGTGCAAATATCAGCTGGAAACACATGAAGAATAACTTAGACTATGTCATTTGCTGCGCAGCAGGGCTGGATATACCGACTTCTTTTCATTTCGCATTCTGCTAGCATGTAATAGCTTAAATAAAACCTAAAGAGCTTACTGGGACTGAGGCTAATTTGTTGTCAAAAATTAAAAACATCCTACAACCCAAACTGCACAATGCTACAGAAATATGCACTAATTTTCACTATTTATTATAAAGCTACATATCTTACTATTTTTATTTCCTAAAAATTTTTGGAGGGGAATGTGATTTTTTAATTCATTCTTAAAAGGATACCTCAAATAGTCTGTGAAGCAATTCTAGTGATGTAGCAAAAGAGTGGGAATACTTTATTATTATTACTACTATCAAAATATGTCAATGAGAAATATGAGAAATGACAAATGTATGTCAGGCTGAAAAACAGCTGAAAGGTACAGACACATTAAGTTCTGAAGATTATGGAATATTACTGGAATATTAATTCATGAATTTGTTTAATTTCATCTTTACTTTTCATCTTCTGAAATAAAGATATTTATTCCATGGGAACACGAGAAAAATCACTTTTCTGACACCTGATGATGATTGACTCTTTTAGGCATGAATAAGTTGCCTGTAGTCTATCTACTGAGATTACTATGCAGAATATATCACAAGCATAATGAATACTTGAAATATATTATTGTCATTTTAGCATTTTCCTTGGCTTTTAATAGAGCTTTTTTTTTTTAAGCAAAGTAGATACCATGCATTTTAGTTAAATGTAAAGCAGATTTAGAGAAGTAATGTTCAGATTGCCAAAGTCCATTAACCTGATGCTTAGTTAATGTATGGAACTGTACCTTTGAGGTAGGATGAGCTGTAAAAGATGCATGAAATATTAAGCCAAAAAAATCTGATTAACTGCTGATTGGGTACAAATAAACTACTCACAGAGCTGCAACCTGACCTGAAATACTAAGAAAATTACAGAGTCCACTAATAAAAAGAAAAGTCTGGGAGAGGTGAGACAATACAGGGTCTATTGAAAATAAATCCTGGTTTAATATTTTCATGGCTGTGGTGCAGCAGTGGCAGCCTGGTCACCCTGCGGTACCCAGGCAGGTGACAGGAGCCCAAACAACTAACACAGAGTCTATCAAGGCAGGCACCACCACCAGCCTCACATGGCAGCTGAGCACAATTAAAATCCCTTTACAGAGTTAACTGCTCAATTCCAATATCTTTGACTAGGCATTTCTAATGGCTTATTGCTTCTCCTTTTCTTTGCAGCTATCTTTAGCCCTGCCTTTCTTTTCAGCCCTAAAAGAAACATTAATTTTTATACTTTAATGCTCAGATGATTAGTAGCTCTGTGGCAAACACTCGATTTCAAACAGAATAAAGATGTTGAAAAAAATAACATTAGCTGCCTAGATATATAATTAAGAGTTTCTTGATATTTGTTATTAAAGACGAAAACTGTTTCCCGAATTTTGCCCTTTCCTTTGAGTCTTAGAGAGAATAGATAACATAGCTCGACTAACATCTGTTCAACATCTCTTCCAGACTAAGTTGAACAGATTTCACAACCTCAAATGACATTTAAATCAAACTTCTCCTTTTCCCAAGTCCCCTTTTTATGCAAGTTCCTATTTTTACATTGTGATAAAGGACCCTTGTTTATCTCCTGTCCCTTCATCTGGTTCATTTGCAAACTCCAGATGATTCTCTTCAGTGTAACTGGCCTTTTCTGTTCCTAAGTATAAAGTGGAGAATGGGAGTAACTCCAAAGCAGACTGGAGCAGCAGCCTGTGTTGTTAGATACAGCTAATAAAATGCATTTACAGGTAGACTTGCAAATACATTTTAATTAAGAATTTAGGTGCTAATACTGCTGTACCTTTCTACTGAAAGAATTTACACAAACAATATCTATCAAAAATTCTCAGGTAAGTGGCTCAGTAGCATTTTCATCTGTGGAACAGAAATTGCCATAGACATTAGCAGAACTAAACTAGGCACCTCTAAATATTCCTGTTCTTCTATCTGCAACTTTCCAGAAATTTTAAGAATAGTAGAAGCCAAATTGTGTTGCAGTAGAAATGCCATTATTTAGGTAATTTTACAGCATCAGGGCAGCCAGTACACACATTCATGAATCTAACAATAATGTCTGCCTACAATATGTAGCCTTCATTGCTGGGTTTCAAAGCACTTCGCAAAGGCGGCAAACAGTATTTTTTCCACTTTATGATCAGGAATAGAACACAAAGGTAAAGCAACTTGTTCAACATTTCCAGCAATTTCGATGGGAAATGTTGTTAAAGATAAGCTGATGGCAACAGTATAAATAACTAATTATTTGTTTGGATATTTTAAGTTTCCTGAGGCAAGCTACTAAAGAAAAGAAGCCTTATTCTTTCTTAGCATTAATACGACATAGAAGATCTAGTTCATCTTTTTCTTCTCCAAATTCCATGATTTTTTTTTCCCCTCACATAAGGCTCAAAGATGGGCTTTTAGTAAGTGTGAATTAACATTAGTCTCAGTTGTCATAAATCAGCAGACTTTACAGCGGTGGGGTAACAACAGGTCAAAACAAAGGCAGAACGGCATGTTCATGGAGAGACAAACAGGAATGTAACTGTAATGGCTGCACATTTAACTAAGTCACTAACAGTTGTAATTAATGTAATGTAAAAAGGTAGGAATCATAATCTCATGGAAATGGAGTACACAGAACTAACCTGTAAACAGTGGCAATATGCCCAGGAACAAGTCAGGCATTCAGCACTGGACTGCGATTACGACTGGAAAAAAAGAGGGCCTTGGAGCAGAGCGGGGAATAGACCTGCCTGCTGCAATCTGTTGGTCCTTCCTGTCACCGTGAAGGAATGCATCCAATGAAGACTTACTATCTGCCATTTAGTAGACTAGATGCCATCTCCTTGGGAAAGCAAGCTATGAAAACCACCCGGGCTGAACTTCATCATTCATTAACAGGTAGCAAAAATTATTTCTGGTTTGAAAGAGCACACAGAGATGAGAAAAAGTAGAAAGTGAAGCAGGAGCAAGTCGCACAATTTACATTTATGAAAAATGACAGAATATTTATAGAGCAAAACAATGTAAATATGCATCTTAAAGTCACTTTTCAGTGCTACAAATTGTCATACTTTCCCCAGAGATACTGCAAACAGGAAGCAGCAAATCTGTATGACCACAGATGACAGCGCTACAGGTATCACCCAATTAAGAATGGAAGGAAATCTCTCCATCAGGCAGTCTAGCTATTAAGATGCAGTTCACACTATGGATGTGTCTGAGAAATTTACAGTCTGTGAAAACAAAGGTGAAGGTCAAGGAGTAAGCCACAGAAACCCTGGCTACCTGCAGAGTCCGCAATCAAGATATGTGGAGTTGATATGTTCTCATATTATTCCCAGAAAAGATGCTTTTTCTTCTCATAAATGTGGTCACTGCAATGCTGATCATGAGAGCTTTGTAGTACAGTGTTGTGAGGTGATTTATAAAACTCATCCTTTCAAGGCAGTTCATCAGGGAATTGAAGCAGCTAAGATGCTCATAATCACTAGCCTGAAGCAGATCTGACAAGCAAAATACCAGCCTTCCTCAAAAAACTTTTTGCTCAGAGGTATCTGCTGTAACCATCTTTGACTCATCTGTAGTCAAGTGCAGTACTGGTGTATCTTGCCTAGATTTCAAACTCCCTTGGTAAGCCACCTTTCTATCACACCTTTTCATCTTTCAGACAGATGTGGGCTAGAAAAGATTCCTGCTTGCCCAACAAATTACCAACAATATTTTCCAATTAAAAGTTCGTGAGTCACAACATGATTTGTATGAATGTTCATACAAATCATTTATCATGTTCATTTCTGAATCACGTAAAGCTACTTTTCTGTTAGAACTATATTCTTATAATACATTGTTTTGGCATATACACATCTTCATCCCTCATTAAACTATCTAAAGTCTCAAGTAATTATTTTTTTTTTAAATTACAGCAGAGCTTTCCTTTTGAAGAGTGGAATAACTCAGAGTTTTACCTTCCAGATAAGCCGCTCAGCCTGGACAATAATAATAAAACCTTCACAAGTGCAGGCAGTTGTTTTCCAAGGTCATCCTCCCTACTGATGGTCACACAACTTAAAGCATTAGCACAAATAACACGAGCAACACTACATTCTAGAAAAGATCAGAAAAGCGACAGAGAAAAATAAGTACCTAAGTAGGTAGATGGACAGATAGATAAAGTGTCTTTATGTCTGAAGTCAGAACGAATGACTAAGAGTGGTGGGTGCTGTCTGGAGACGTGTGGCAACTGCTGTCCAAGTGGCAGCAAGAATTGAGCACCGAGTAGCACAGGCTTGTGGCCCCCAGCCAACCACCTCCCATCAAACCTTGAGGCACCGGTTACCTCTAACTGCCTTAATTTAATGCAGAGCTTGGTCCATGTGCACTGAAACTGCTAGGTATTGTCCCAGCACAAACTCCTGGATCAGGTCTCAGTTTCCAGTGACATCTTCCTTTTGCTAAGGACCATATTCATTTCAGCAAGCCCAGGGCTTGTTAGTAAAAATAAACAAACCAGAACATCACTGTGTGTCAACTCTGGTTCTACACACACCACATGAGAGCTTCAGTCACAGCAACGACATTTGTATTGTGGACCTCTCAGATGAATGGAAAGCCGGATTCAATTAACAGTCAAGTTATTTTGCTTGTTGACTGCCTTTATTTGTTTAAAACTCTGCGATGTAAACCAAGCTGAGTTACTTCACAGGTGAAAAGACAGTAGAGTGAGCATAGGATGACTGAATATAGGCTGATAATTCACACCTAAAAGCACAGCATCCACAGGGTGCGCAATGAAACTATGTGGTAGCCTCTTTAAAATAAAGAGCACAGCTGTAAATCAAACTTTTCCCACACGACTTGGAATTAAAGCAATGGAACTCATTCCAAAAGGACAGGCTGGATGTTAATATACGAAAGATTAAAAACCTCTTAGATAAATGCAAGAAAATTCTCTCAAGGGCTATTAAGCAAAATGGTCTGGATGTATTACCTCAAAATTTCTACTACTACAGATTAAAAGAACAAAGAAATATCAAGGTGCTTGACCTGCTTTTGCACTGTTCCTCCAAGCCTTTGATACTGCTTGTTGTCTAAGTTGATTTCTCCAGCGTCAGCTGGACTTTTGGACTGATCTATTGCAGCCATCCTTTTGCTCTTGGAGCTCTGCTCTTTGCATGCAGTAAGACAGTTTTCACCTAGGAATACACATGTATTCAGTGTTACAGTTTTTGATTTTCCTTTGCAAACACTCTACTCAAAAAGTGAGCATAAAGCTACCTATCTTTTGTTGTGTATGGAATGAAAATCAGATGAGAGAGAAGGCAGACGGAGACTAATGATAGTCAAGGGACACGGTGTAAGCCAGTCTTTCTAAACGGAATAGAAGCAAGCAACAAGTATCAGGTTAAAAATAAAAATAATTAAAAGAGGGAGACACAGAGAGCAAGCGGAGAGAGAAACCCTCATCTATTTCCTATACGGAAAGCCATCACTAGATAAAGAATTTTGAAAGTACTTTAAATGCAATTTAAATTTCCTGGGCTATATTCACGATACTACTCGATAAACAGCAGCACTCAGAGATAAAAAGTGGGCTTGTGTTGTCGGTAGTGTTGTAAATGAAATATGCAGGAGATAAACTGACTCGTACGACTTTTCCAGGAAATCTGGGAAGTTAATGGAGACCACCTTAGCCCTAAGATCGTATTCTCCCAAACAGCAGAGCAAATCAACTTACATAAAAGACTGACATTGCTATTGTTAGAGTACCTCCAGAACTCCATCTTCCTCATTTAAAGTTAACTTGCAAATCTAAACCACAAAACAATTTATATATAGACATACTCTTAAATGTAAGGCATCTTTCCTCACTATGCAACACCATTAAGACCCTCCAGGATGTGTTTTACTGGCCTGTTAATACAAACCTCACAGGGCTCAGGACCAACAGCCTCATGTATCAAATCACACCTTGAAGCGTATGTTAATTGACCAATAAAATACACCTGTAGCATCTTAATGTTATAATAAAACACTCTACATATTCAGTAATTTTTGCATTATCAGTTCTCAATCAATTATTTAGTAAGATCTAACATAATAAATATTCTGGAATAAGGTACAATAACATGAGGAAAAAACAGTACAAAATATATTTTATCACCTTCTCTCTACAATTCCAGGCTTTGTGGCATGCTGCATATTTATAAGTGCTTGAAGTAAAGTAAGATTGAACTCTTCAGCTCTAAATCTTCATACTCCATGCACCAAGAGATTGCTTTGTTCAAATTAACAAAAGAACAGGCTTTCTTATATATATTTGCTTGCATCAGGTTCTCTTAATCCTGATATTAGTAATTCCCTTCTGTATAGAATCAGTAGTTTCATTCTTTGTGAGTAGTTGTTAGCTGGCTCAGCATTAGTATTAGATAACAGAAATATTTTCACTAAAAAGACTTTGTAAGCCTCTTCAGGACTAGAATGGATTTTTAAATTTCAATAGAGAATATTTACAATCTCTCCAAATAAAATTAGCATATAACTAAAATGGACTACAAGAAGCAAAAGTAATAGTCTGGATTTCACTGATCTTGTAATGATAGAAACACAGGTGGCTCGCTCCTCCTCCCACTTGCTTAAAAGCAGACCTGCAGGTGAACTTCCCAAACATGTGCTGAATGAATGCCAGTGTTGCAGACCTCAGCAGGAAAATGTTCCAAGGCTTGAAGATTAAATATGAGCCTACAATTTAGCAGAAAACTTTGGACATAATATTCTCAACTGGTGGAATTGTCAACTAAGCCGGTAAATTACCCCTAAAATCAACAGTTACATCGATATACATTTCAACTTCCAAAAATTCCAAACAAAAGAATCATAAAAAAGCCTCTAAACCATTAAATATATCCACTCACTTCATTTACAAGATCAGAAAGACACCACATTCACCTTCTGGATAGTAACAGAACTTAAACTTTTAATAGCAGGTGTAAATTAGATTTGCAAAGGGTTTGTAAAACAAAACAAGACATCATCATCATCAACAACAAATAAAAATCTTAGAAGGTGGGGAAAGTGAGGAGATGCAGCAGCCCCCTTTCTCTAATAATGCCTCTGTTGTAGCTTTTCCCAGAGCTTGGAGCCCCCAGGGAATGCCTGCGGGTGCCAGCGGTGCAGCGCTGCATGCGACTGCTCCCTCTGAAAGTTTGGAGTACGAAAAACCCTTGATTAGCAGCCAGTTCACCAAACCTGTTAGCTTTTAGGGGGAGGTAAGTAGATGGTTACCTTAAAAACTCCAAATATACCCACAGAATGAAGGCAGAATCATCTCCCTTTTGCTTAAGAAGGCTTTGTCTTAATGATTATATTAGCTGTATTTTTTAATAATTATTCCCATTTTAATAAGTTTTTTTTCCACATAGAATAAGGATTTTTTTATTTCAAATCTTTTTAGCATTGTGCTAGTTTGGATATGTTTCCCTGATCTTTGTTACAGCATCTTGGTAGCAGCCTAAATTCTTTCTTTATCATGCAGATTGTACCTTTGCACACCAGCATGGGGAGATGACATTTATTTACATGCACTGGTGTGTGTGTGTGTGTGTATATGTATACATATACGTATATGTATACATATACACACACATATATATATATATTCTGACTAAATTGCACTAATTGATCCTTCCAGTCATCCAAGATTTTTTTTTCAACTTACTGAAATACTTTTCAGAACTACCACTTTACACAGATGATTCCAGGCCCAGAACCCCTTCTAGGCATAAATGAATGCTTATTTTGAATACTCTATTCAAAGATGTTAAGTATGTTCCCATTTGCTTCCCCGAAATTTATTAGTACATTTAGACACACATTTCCATGCAGGTGAGAAGGCACTCCTAGAAATCAGAGATTTTGATACATTTCAAGCCAACTATTGTTACTTTTCAAATGCTGGTTTAGGTTGAAAATACTTTGTATTTCAATAAATATTATAGTTAAATGCAGATAGAGCAGCAGTCACTTACCAAACAGCCAAAAGCTGTCTCATGAAGTTTTGAAGAATTAAAAATCAAAACCTACATAAATACTAAAGGAAAGAGGAAAAGAACCAGCAAATTCATGAGTGCCAGTTCAAAGATTATCGGGTAGCCTTTCATTTCAAGGAACAGTCCTTCTATCTATGGGAAATATAGAGCATATGGGAAATAAGAATGCTAGAGGCAATCAAAAGTTAGAGGGGAGGAGAGCACAGAATTATTATCCATTCAGTAAGGAAATACAACTGAAGGCTATCAACAGCTATGAGAGTAGGTGAAAATCATATTATTATTCTGCTGCCATCCACTGCACTTTGCTCATGTCAGAAGAGTGTATTTTAAAATAAGATATAAAAATAGGTCTGAATATCATCAAAATACTATTTTTATTCCCTTATCATGGAGTCCCTCATTATTTGTTTCCTTACCATGTGAATTAACTAAGTAGTAAGGTATCTATCAGTATATGCAGATCATTCTTTTATCATTTTTCCCGCAAATGTATGTGGTCGAGTCTTTACATTCTGTAGATGATACTATTGCTACAAAAAGAAGTGTTTTGTTGTCTCCCATTGTTTTGTTGGCAAAATAAAATTCATATTTCATTTTCCAAAAATAATGCATAATAGGAAGTCATGATCAAACTTAATTTGACATTATAGAATACAGAGATAAATAATTGATTTTAAAAGTCTCTTGCAGTGCCATGTAAGAGTGAGATTTCATTTAGGTATATTGAGTGTTCATGACAGCACTATAATATTTTATTTCCTAGTAATTACCTGAGGAATATTTTGATGCATGCATTTAGTTCAAATTCCATGTGATCAGTGAATCATTTGTTGCCAGGAAATACATTATAAAGTAGAAAGGTTCAGGGAATAGAACTTGGTCTATGCAGAAATGAACATTCAAACCAATGTGGGTGTGTATATATATATGTATATATGATATTGATTAAAACAAGAAAAACAAGACTAAACTGCATTACAGCTATTTTGTTATGGAGATAATGCATAATGAACACACTGACTCCATTGCTATGGGGTATCCAGGCCATAACTTCAGTGAATTTTGAAAAAAGACCATTTATATTGATGGACAGAGATAAGGAAGGGTAAAAGGGTAAAAAGAAAATTTGATGGAAACCTTCTTTGGCGACTACTAACTCCCAGATCATAGCTCTTACTGGCACATGTGAACTTGCAGAACACTGCCCAAACTCTGAGCTAATTGGGGGATAAAGTGGAGAGGGAGAGGTGAGAAGCACGGGAAACTTTCTGTTCGAATATGCTACCTGAGAAACAACTTCCTCATTTCCTTCAACTTATTCTGAAACAGACAAGCAGATGAGTTTGATTATGATATAGTAAACAGCCATGCTACAGAATTAATAATTTCTGTGTTCTAATAAGATAGTTCTACAAAATTATGATTCCTAGCTGTAAATATTTATAAAAGAGAGGAGCAGATGGCAATATCAAAGAACAATCACTTGCCAGTTTCTTTCACATAACATAAATCAGACTCCTTTTTTTTAAGATAACATAAATCAGACTCCTTTTTTTTAAGATAGGCAGAAAATTTGCAATGTTTATATGCTAAAAATGGATACTACAGTAATACATTGTGCATGTTTAAAAACCAGTGGAGTCTGATTTAAAGGTATTCCCTAGGCTTTCCTGTATGCCCTCGCAAAGAAGTAAAATGCCAGCCATGTAGCTGGCGTATTCCAGCGTGGGATCAAAGTGGTGATTCCTGCAGACAGGGGAAGCAGAGGGATTGCTTCTCCCTCCCCAGCGTCCACGTGGAAAAGGAAAGCGCGGTGCGACTGACTACAGTCAGACGGGAGGAACAACAGTCAGACTAAGCCATGCTGGGGTTCACCCCCGTTCTGCTTGGCCTGCTTCAGGCTGACACTGCTGATTCAGAGGAAGCCACTGGACATCGAAGAACCACATGGGAAAAACAAAGCTCTACTGCAAAAGTAAATAAAATAGAAAACTAAATATGTTTGGGGAAAATAATTGGGGAAAAGTGTTTGTGGTTACTATTAGAACCCTTCATCCTGTTATAAATACTGTAATACCTTACAATTGTGAAAACAAACTTACAAGATAAAAGACATAAAATTATAGTTATATCCCATAATAAATTATTTTAGGTGTCTGAAAATTTGCAGTACTTATGGAAAATTATGGCATAAGAAATTCCTGAGCGATGATTTGCAAATAGAAGCTGAGTAGTTGAGAAAACTATAATGTACCACAAAAAGAATGAGAAATACATATTTGTGGCAAAAATCAAAGAAATGAAAAAGCAAAAAAGAAAACATATCATGGAAAGAGAATAAATGGAAAAAGAATTCTGCTCTTCCCAAGCTGCATGTACTGTTTTCACTGAAAGAGCTATAATGGAACAGTGACATTGCTAGAGATCATCATTTTCACATAGCTAGATTTTACCTAATATTAACATAATGATTAGGAAGCTTATGGTTAAAAATTGAACAAAACACTAAAATCTGTATTTCAGCCTGAGTGACTACAGTGCCTTCCTAGCAAAGTTACTTCATTAGTGCTTACACCTAAGCATTAGGACTATGAACACACTAACTTGCATGCTTGGTAATCCAGGGTTAAGGGCTAAAAAGGATTAAATCTTTATTATTTGTAACAGACTTTAAAAAAAGGACTTCTAAAACAGCTACTCCAATGACAATGCATTCAAATGAAGCAGGAACATATTAAATTATCACAATTATTATTAATTATTTGTTATTAGTAACAGACGCAATGAGCTGGTCAACAGATGGTGAGATATGGTGAAAAAAGATGAATTTCCTACACTCACTTTTGCAGTCCTCTGCCCAACCACACCATCTGTGACACACTAGAAACACTAGATGCTGTACCATACATATTGCAAAGATGATACAAATCACTTGACTGTTTGCTTTTCCTGTCCAAAATCCATTCATTTTTATGATCACTGAATTGCAAACCAAGTTTTTATCAAATACCCTCTGACCCCACGCTGCAGCGCTGTTTCCAGAGCCGGATTCTGCAGGATTTTGGCTGCGTGGTTCTTACGGGATCTAGCTCCAGTTCTTATCGGAGCAGATTCTCCATCACGAACATTAGGAGTTTAAATCTGGACTTTGGGAATCATCCTTACTTTACTTGGCAATTAATTTCTAAGTGAAAATTACCACTCTCTTTAAAGAAAAACTGATATGGAGATTAAAGCTCCCCTCTCCCCTCCTTGACACTTAGACTCATGTTTCATGACAGCATTTAAAGTTTGGATGTTTATTTTTATTTTCCCTCTGCTTTGGAATGAAAATAAGATCTTTCCATTATGTATGTGTAATGGATTGTGCAAAAGAAGCCATTTCATCTGGACATTATATTTCCATAATGCTCTTCAGCTTTGCCAAAATATGCATTTATGCATATAGATGAAATTTTGCATACCTTTACTTAAAATATCTGTAGTATTAGAAAATTATATTGTGTATACATTTCTGTATAATAAGATTTGGAAAATAACCATATTCAATTCCTAGAATTTTTTTTTAATAGAAGCTATTTATACTTCGTCTTAGCAGCACTCACACATCAGATTTATCACTATACTTACAAATAGGCAATAAAGAGTATTACTTTAAACAGTTTCATTCTTGAATTTTTTTTTTCACATCTGAAACTTGGAAAGAAAATGTATTGCATCCACCTAGCTACACTAGCGAATTGTGCAGGTAGGAGTCAATACTGGAAAAGAAATGATTTTTGTCTACTTTGTTCTTTTCTCTCACTCTTTGTACACATTTACCTTGACAAGAAAAGGGCAAAAATTAAACAAATATTTTTTTCCCCCCATAAAAAATAAAAGTTTGCCTTAGTTGAAGGGAAAGAGATGTTGTTGAATGATAAATTTTAATACAGTCCTAATGCTTTAGTATTTTTGTTTTTCTTTACTAAAGAAATACTTTTGTATTTCTTTACTAAAATGTTAAATATATTTATAAGTCTTTTCTTCCATAAGACCACAGCACTCAAAATACTTGTTAAATTGCTTGATATGAGAATATCTCATTGCACTACTTCTATCAGAATTGACATTCTTTTTTCATTCTATCTTCCTGTTTGTTTTCAACTGATGCATTTGTAAGAGAACATATATTTTGTATTCATTTCCCCTGAATTCTAATGGTATGCTTTTATTTTCTTTCTCTTATTATAGCATCAGGTTTTTCTTGCAAGCAGTAAGAGAAAACCAAAAAAAAAAAAAAAAAAGCTTGAAGAAACAAAGATTTCTCCTTTCCCCTTACTGCTTCTTGCTACTTAAGAGGAAACTAAGGTAAAAATGAAAGAATTTAACCAGACTAAATTAAAACATGCCATGCAGTGACTTTCTCTTTTTTTAAAAAGAGCTAAATATCTAAATTAAACATAGGACATAGATCAAACTCCTTTCATTTGACACATGAGTTCTCAGGTAAATTGTGCCTGTCCATTGCAGAAGGAAACCCCTGGCAGTGTTATTTGCAAGAATAAGATTGCTAGAGCAAGTAATCAGACCTGACTAGATGAAACAGAACCTTTACCACTAGAATACAACATCAAAATATCTTTAAGAGCTGTAGTAACGTGATAGGTGCTTAATTTTCACGGGTGTGTGCCACAGGCTCAGACAATAAAGTTTTTTGGAACTAAAGCAAATATTTGCCTTGCAGAAGCATTCAGATCAAGACATCAAAAAAAAAATCTCATTTATCTTACCAGGAAATGACTTATTTGCACTTATTTGTTAAAATTGACCTGACTTATCCCCAAGTGACCACTTTTCACTGCTCTTTCTCCTAGAGTGTTTCTTCATCACCCCTATTAAGGATATTGGTATTTTATGTAACATCCCTACATTTATATTTTCTTATTTAAAAATCATTAAGTAGTAGCAGAAGGAAAAAAAAAATCTTCAGGATATAAAATGAAAACAAGGAATGATGCCATCTTCCAGCACATGAATGCTCAGATTTACATTTACTGTTCTGTACTAAAGAAAGCCCTGAAAGGTAAGAGGAAGCACTAGAAGAGAAGGTTGGGGTCATTGATTCTTGAAGAATTTTTCACAACTTTAACACCAAAAGCATAACTGAGTTGGGTAACGGAAGAAAGTGTGATTCTAACCAGGGTCAGGTCCTCAGAAGAGAAATCAATAGGCAGACAGATCAGTTTCTGCTGAAAACTAAACACAAATGAAAAAGAAGACTAAGAGAGGAAAGAGAAATGCTCAAAAAAACAAGAATATTTTGATAAATCCCAACTTCTGAAAACTTAGTATTTCATGTTTCCCATGCCCCATATAAAACTTTTTGAGGTCTGATCCCTACTGGCAGTTCTCAGTGGAATTTAAAGGTGTTAAAGTCAGAGCAATTTATCCGAGTTTGGACAAAACAGTCGCTCATTATTAGAACATCCATTCCTTTTGTGGTGGGAGGTTTTGTGAGTGGGTACACAAAACATTTCTTGTTTTGGTCATACATTTGTTATGTTCTAAAATGTTCTTTTTTTTCTGCATCTTGTTTCTGAATTTCTTCCTCTGCTGTGGTTTCAGTGCATCAGACATGAAATAATAGAACCATATGAGTAATTATGAGAGCTAACAGAGAATAAATTTCAAATTATAATAGAAAATGCCACCCTTATTCCCAGCATGCATAGAATTGATATCACAAGCTATAGCAATTGAATAATAATAATTAAAAGAAACAGAAGACAGGAAGTATTTTCAGTGATGCATGACAAGTTTGCACACCTTTAAAGAGATTCATTTTCTATCAAGTTTAAATGACCAGCACAAAGACAGAATTAAGGTATTTCCCAGCACTGGTAGATCAAGATCCCATTTTCCCAAAACACGACCTATCTTCTTGCTCTTTTCACAGTCTTAATTACGAGTTATTGTATTGTAGGAGATTGAAAACAAGATCAGGGTGAATATTACTGTACTTGGGATCTTACAAGATTATCAGAGTGCTGCACTGCACAAAAATGTGAATATTGAAGGTTTTGTTTGCAGCCCCAAATACCTGTTATCTTTGTAATTCTAGAGTTGCGGAAAAATCCTATCCATCTAAAAAAGGAAGAACATAAGAAAAATAGGATAGTTTCCTAGGAAAGAAAGAAAACAATCTGCTCCTGAAATCAAATTCAGCCTTTTCTTAGCTCAACCATTTAGCCTTTCTTGCTAACATGATTTGCCCTAAAACAGTCTTTTTATTTTTTTTTTTTGATTTTCAAAAACATGGAGTTACTAAGAGAAAGGTCTTTAGTTGTCCACTACTCTACTAATAGGCCACTGTGCCAACCAGCCACAAGTAATCTTTGGGTGATTTTCAATTTATTTCCTCTATCAATCTTTCTTTTTTCCTCATAATCATATCATGTTTCTGTTCTCTAGTGGTCCTACAGCAATCAAGCAAACTGCATCTGACCATCATGAGTAATTGAATTTGACACAACTGTCCTAATCCATTATATTGACATTAGGCTTTTAGGCAAAGACAGTTTTGTTAGAATAGTGTATGACCTGACCAGACCTCTCCACTCCACAAAGATAAGCTAAACTTTGCTCATATAGATGATGTGAGCATATGTAGGTATTTTTTTTTCTCCATGTTTCATTATAAGGCGATTAGGAATTTTGACTTCCATAATTATAACTATTATCCTTTCACACATTAATTAGGAATTCATAGTTCAGAAACCTGCAATGTCAAAAATAGCCACCAATCATTCTTTCTGTAATGCAGGAAATCAGTTTAACATTAGATATACTAGCCGGTGATGTAGGATGGTATTTTCAAGGCTACGTGGATATTTTTGGAGCACCATTCTGCTTGAAAAATTTCTTCAACGTCATGTTTTAATGGAGATCTATCTAGAAAA
Organism: Tinamus guttatus; assembly: GCF_059628265.1. Taxonomy (NCBI): domain Eukaryota; kingdom Metazoa; phylum Chordata; class Aves; order Tinamiformes; family Tinamidae; genus Tinamus; species Tinamus guttatus. The sequence continues at coordinate 11,573,425 of NW_028288821.1, read as the reverse complement.
TAGATAGAAAAGAAAAACTGACCTTTTGCTTGTTAAGTATGTTCTACAGTCAAAACTAGGGTGTTTAAGAGCCGCACAGAGAGCTCCTCAGCTCCCGCAGACCTTTCCCACCCTGCCCTCCCGTTCTCTCTGTGCTGGCTCAGTAGCAGGCTCCTTGCTCAGGGTGACCACGAGATGATACGTGGGCTGGAGAGAGAACAGTGACTGGAGTCAAAGCTTCCCATAAATCCGTGTCCTCGGTGCACAGGGAATTTGCAGGGCATTTAGTCACCTATGGACCATGTTGCATAGACTCTCTAGCTAGTGAAGAATTTGTTTCTAGAGACGTTAGGAAGGCTTTTGTAAACAGAGGAACTTCTTTCAGCACACTGAACTCTTAACATCTCCTTGCAGAATCTGTCACAAGTATGTTTCATCTTTAACAGAAATTTCACTGCCATACATTCTGCATGCAATTCTTCTTACATGTTCATATAAATACTCTACATCTCACTTCAGATTCCACACTTTTTTCAACTGCCTCTTCTTTACTTAGGTTTATCCTCCATCATCTACAGTACAGGTCTGGTCAGGCTTATGGATTGTCACTTATTCTAAAGAAACAAAGTTCCAAAGACACATTTGTATTTTTTCCTATGGTTCTTGCATTTATGATCTAAGAAAAACTTAGAACAGTTATTACAGAAATTGCTATAAATAAGGACCGCCAGTTCAAGGGAAATCAGAATCACGACAAAAGCGAGCAGCGGTTACGAGACGCCACCCCAGGCATCGCCAAGCCACGAGTTCCGCAGTGACAGCAGAGCTCGTCGGGCCCTGCCGTGCAACCCTGCTCTCGGGGACTACAGCACCTTGTGGGATACACAAGGCATGGACTGCATTCCTCTCTTTACTGTAGGCTGTACTGCACATGTGTGTACATGTACACACCCTCTATGAACCAGAAAGCAAAACTGAGCATTGCCCACACCTGAACGGAAGCATCGGCTGAGCAGAACCTTTGCTGTTGATCCGAGAGGCAATACCCCAGTTGGTTTCCCCCCCCCTCCCCCCTCATATATGCAGTTCTTCCTCATCAAACACTGCAAAATTAGAACTCCCTGGCTTCTACTACAAATGTTTCTCACTGGGAAATTACCTTTTCTGAATGTGTTCAAAATACATCATTAATAAATTTGCCAAAGCAAAACTCGTGTTAAGCTTAACAGCTTCATTGTCCATTATATTGATATTTCTTTCCTTTTAAAACAGAAACTGATTTTCCATAACAAAAATTATACTGCTATTTTTTTTTCCTAAAATTCTCCCGTTTTCAAGCCACCAGAGGAAAAATTCAACAACCTAAAACTAACACATCCAAGAAGTTTTCTGCCCCTGTGCTTGTCCTTCCTGTATCCCTACTCTGAGTAACCTCTTAATCCTTTTTTCATATGATTTGAATACAATGTGAGATCTGTGCAGCCAGTATCAGTAACCTTTGTTTCCTAAGGAGCTTTTAAAATAGAAATATTAAATTACAAAATAATTAGATCTTAAAATGTCAAATAACATAGCTTCTAAGTCATCCATAATGAATATTTTACTGTAATGAACAGACCCAGAAAACAATGTATGAAAAATGCACCTTGTTTACAATATCTTACTGTCTTGCATAGGATAGGTACTTAACAAATTCTAGTTGTTGTGAAATATGCCCTACACCCTCTATCAGGCCACCTTAGCAAGTAAAAATATCCCCACATAGAAGAAATATAGCTCTTCCCTCATCTGTTTTGGGAAAATTATCATAATTAATTAGATTGCACATTAGAATGTGCCATTCCTTCTTACAGGAAAGCAGTTTCATGGAGTTAAATCTCAGAAAGAGCACACCACAACATACCCTGAACATGTATCCTAATTGCAATGTCTGGAGCATTCTGAATTAGGTAGCTCTGAACACCGGCAAAACAGCAGAAGATGAATACTGACAAATAAGTACAAGCTGGAGAGTAAGCTCCATTAACATTTCCTAGTTGTTAGATAGAAATGACCTGTGGCATATGCTGAAGAATAATAAATCTTTGTATCTTCAGGCACTTTTCTGCCCCTTTCCTATTCCGAATGGCACAAATTGACTTATCCCCTTGGTACATAAAAGCATTATTTTTCATAGAGCAAAAAACCTGCTTGCATAGTTCACACTTCTGTTATACAAAAAGGGGAAGTCTCATCCCAAATCAAATGAATGAAGTACAAAAAAAGTCCCTTTTTCTTCCATTCCTCTGGCTTTAGAGTTATGCAGTTTAAATGCTAGGGCTATTTTAGTGAACTTAGAAAGTTACCCAGATCTCCTTTTAAGCACATAAGAAATGAAGTTGCTATCAGTTTTTGAGTCATACACAGGCATTTATTTGATTCACACATTTTAGGTGGTCCTTCTCTGTGATGGATGGATTCACACTCTATACTTTCTATTATGCTGAGATGGCCCTTGGTGCTGAGAAGCCTACAGCACTTAGAGCATCTATTACCAGAACATGCCTAAAACAAAATACATCTATCAAGAAAAAAGTGACAGATCTACACCAAAGGATTCCCAGGGTGAGTCTACGAGAGAGGCATCAGTATTCCGACAATATCTGTTAGGTTCTTTGAAATATTCTTCCCTTCTTAAGTGCCTGTTTTTTCATAAAACAGGCCAGCTTTGTATTTTAAAGGGTACATGTACTTTGCTTCGTAACAATATGTCTTCTGATCTTTCATTATCCACAAGTGCCAGTTAATTTATATGATAGCTTTATAGCAATTCCAATTCTTTAACCGTTTCTCACAGCACAGAGACAAGACAGCAGTACATGGAATGACTGACTATGTTTTTTGCTGCACCTTTGCCAACTTTGTGTCTGCAAAGCCATTGACTGGTATTTTCCTCCTCAGTTAATCCTGTTTCTGTTGGGAATTTGTGTGGGAGTTCAGTGTTCGGGCTATTATGCAATCTGGCAGCTACATTTACAAGTAAGCAAGATGCTGAAATCAACGCAGAAAAAGAGGCTTCTGCCAAGGCCAACCCCGCAAGACGGAATGAACGACACTTCAATGTGAAGCAGGTTCGATTCTCTTTACTATTGTCTACTGTGTAGCTTTATACAATTCTATCATCCATAAATGCAGACACGTGCTAAGCAACAGCATTCCCATTGGTTAGGCTATAGTGTCCATGCATAGCTAGCTTGCAGCTGACTGGTGTTCTTTCCCGACGCTCTGTTGCTGGGCCTCCCGGACGCTTATCTGGCTATGGCTGGCCTAATTCATTAAAAAGTTGCTAACAGGCGTTATCTTCTCCGGGTGGCCTTGGTTTCAGCTCCTCGGTTCTCATCGCCTCAGCTCCTCATATTCTTGCAAAAGCGCTAAGGCCCCAACAGGCTTCACTAACAAATATCAAGATTATTACAACTGATTTAGAAGAGGAATCAGCAGAGGTTTGAAAGCTTCATAGTAAATTATGGAAATACTCAGGAATAAGCTAGAATTTCAACACTATCCTTAATGGCGTCTTTCATTTCACAGCAAGTTACCTGCTTCTCTCTGTTTCTGATCATCTTGATTTCTTGATGATTTTTATGCCTGGAACAACAATCTTTGTTTTACACCTATTTCGCCCATCAAGCAACAACCCACAAATTATCTTTCTTCAGTCCTCCCAATACCAGAAGCTCACCTTCGAGATAGGGAGCAGAGGAAACTCCTGGCATGACAAGCTGCCTTCTAGCAGTGCTCTCTTCACAAGTTTTTCAGACCTGCTGTCTTTACAGGCGAGTGCTCAAATAACACAGAGACATATATGAGCATTATATGAATATTAAAGGGACATAACCCTTGTCTGAATAATGCACTCTCTTATTTGACTGGCAACTATGGAAGACAAATAAATGTCAAGGTTCACAGACTGCCTGGACCTGTTTGAACGATCCTCAAAGGCCAATGGAACCAAATGAGTTCCAAGCTGCTCTGAGGAACTTCACACGCTGACATTCAGACTCGTCGTTTCTATGTGGCAGGACAACATGAAGACCATTAAAGCTGGGCTTACCGATACAGTAGTTCACCACAGCATTGTGCCTTTGTGTGCACACATCAGCTTCAGAGAGAGAGGTGGAACAGATTCGACAAGCCTGGTGAGGAATCAGCAACTGGAATTTGATTAAGATTTGACTCTACTATAAAGAACGTGTAAGTTTATCCAATACTTGTGCAAGAAAGTAAGACAGGTTTCTGCGTTTTCAGATCACAGTCCTCAAAGTTACAGTCAAGTTTTTCCCATTTTTGCCCATCTGTCTGATCGGCTATGAGCCCGGCCCACCCTGGAAGGGAGTCAGTGTCATTATCCCATCGCTGTAATTGGCATGGCAGGATGGAGCAGCATGTGCAGCCCTCTCCTGGTGCGAGAGAAAGAGGGAAGAGGAACCAAAGCAAGTCAGCCAGATGTCACGGAGACCCAAAGAAGTTATCTGCAATCCAGAGCATGAGCAAACAAGCTTTCTGCTTGCCATACAGGGAAGCTCTGTTTCTTCCCACCCTCCATTTTCTGTATTTTCCAATGTTTCTGGGAGGAAGTAGGGAGAGATATCTCTGATCAAAGGTGTTGCAATTCAGCAACACTGAGCACATTTTCCTTCTCATGAGCGTTTATTTATTTATTTTCCCCCCTCGTCTTCCCTCCCTGTGCTGGACAGTTGATGCTACACAGAGACTGTGGGCCTTGTTTTAACGGCAATATGGGAAGCATGAAAGAGGGCAAAGAACTTAATCAAAACAGAATAACCATTTTATTGTGACAGTTTCTTGACCTCTTTAGAAAAACTTCCTTTTCATGTGACCTTCTCTCTCTCCAGAAAGCCAAGTGCCACAAGCAGGACCGAAAATTAGTCATAATCAGTTCTTGCAGCAGAGGAATTAGTCCAAAGGGGAAGGAGGGAAATTTTGTTTTGTGATGCCTGGTACAATAAGACCCTGATTTATGTTAGAACATTTTAAGTTCAGATTCTGTTTATCTAGCAGGTCATGGACCGAATCATCGGTGTGTTGGAGATAACTGCGTTTGTTCTTGCACAGCCCATACTTGTGTTCAGACATTAAGAAAAAAACTGAAAGGAAGATTTTATTGAGGTGGCAAAAAAGACAAAATGGCCCACATTATTCAACCCCCAACATCACCTACTTTGTCCATAGCTGAATGGAATCAAATCCACCTCAGGGCTGTCATATTGTCATATGTCTTAGTATATACCAGACTTCTAGGTCAACCCAGAAGGCTATCAGAACCACCGTGACTCTTTTTACCCTCTTTCCTCCCAACTCTTCTAGGCTGATGATGCGTTTCAGATTTTCTTTGTTGGTAGCCTTGCTGTCACTGAAAGGTAAAAACCCACTGTAGTACTAACTCCCTCTCCTCCCCAATGCCTTCTTTCCCTAAAAAACCAGACCAGGGATTTTTCTTGTCATTCCCCTGTTAGTTATATAGGAAATAATGTTTTTTAATCTCATTTTTTTTCAGATTTCAGTTCTAGCATATAACAAACAGAGATCATTTCAGATCTCCACACAAGTATAATGTTCACAAACATGCAGGCTTGGCTTATTTAAATTCTTTCAGAGTCTCCCATTCAGAAGGTACCATGTTACCTTATATGTGTGTCCAGAATCAAAGGTGGAAGCAAACTAAATAGGTTCCAGATGGAGTGGACTTTAGCTAAAGAGGGAAAGTCAGAAGCTTAACCATATGATAGACCTAGAGGCAAGTCCAAAGCTGCCAGGAACTGCCTTTGGAGTCTGCCAAGGAGACAGATGCTCATGCCAACAGTGCATAGACTGGCATCATTTATATCACATCAGGCCTCACGCTGTCATGATGCCACAGTGTGAAGTACTAAGACAGCTACTATTTAAAAGAGAGCAACCACACTGCATATATTTAGATCATATATCCAGTAACAGTTTTCCAACTATATTTACCCTTATGCTTCTTGGCATTTAAGACATAAATGAATACAGTAAGATAGGGCATGCTTTAACTCTTCAAGGAAATGTTACATGTGAAGCAAAGTACAAACTAAGCTTTAATTTTTCTGTTAATTGGAACTGCTTCTCAGATGCAGACTCCCCACCTGCAATAGCCAGGGAATGGTCTCCTTCCCCCTCCCCATGCTATTTAATTTCATATTGCAAAACCTGAACGTAAAGCACATTGTTTGAGTGCCAAAAGCTGCTAAGATCTAAACACACAGAACATATCCAAAACATAATTTGCTTTTAGTGGATACACATATTGTTTCTAACGTCATGCTCTAGTACTCGAAACATCTTTCTGTCTGAAAATACGTTAGCAGTGACTTCAGAGGAGAGTTCTGCAGCTCTGAACTACACGCACATCAGGAAGGATTAACTTTGTTCTCTGGGGACCTCAGCATAAAGTATGTTAAAATCTACCCATCCCTGACCGAGGGCCCGAATAAACACTGACAATTATTTAACAGCTTCTTAGGTAACATGTTTACATATCCTGGGGCCTACATCATCCCAATATTGCCATTTCATTACAGAGCTTTGTCCTAAAGAAGCTGAGGGATTGAGACTTCTGAGAACCCTGGAGCAATGAGATAATTTTCCCAGTGCAGTACCTGGGCTTCCCCAGGAGGTGATCTGAATGCAGCCTTGCAGGGAGTGAAGTACTGAAGAAGTCCTCAGCATCAAGCAAAAAATGAAATGATCCTGGAGAAAAAAAATAATTAAAAAAAAAAATCAGCACTCGGTCAGGCACAGCATAAACAACAAAACAGTTCTGTTTGTTTGAAGGCCTTCTGATGTCTTCCCATGGTTTTCTATCTTTACCATTTGAGTCTCTTTGTTGAAATTCTTTATAAATCAAATAAGCATCCTCACACCAACCCCTTCTTGCTAGGCTCTAGCATTCCTGGTAGAGGTCTACCTCAGCTGCTGAAATCTTGCATCTCCTCCCAGAAATGAACGAAACCAGCCTGCTGGCTTTGCTAAACCCATGGCCAAACACTCAGCTCTCAAACCCCACACCCCAGGAGTGGTACTCCTGAAACCACTCTGACAGTATGAAATATGCATTTCACTCATATAAGCATATCAGAAAAAGCTCTTGGGGAAAACTGTGACCTGAAAACAGAGGCTAATGATTGTGGCAGTGGACATAAGATCTCTCTTGGATTTATTGGAAGTTGGAAGAGGCAAAGGAGTAGATTGAAAAACTGACTGGGTCAAATAATCTTGAGCAAATAAGGTATGTTATGAAAGAATACTTTGGGGATGAAAGGCTCTCCTTGCTTGCAGGCTCAAATCCCAGTCATGAATCAGTACACTGCTTATTTTATGTTAAAAATATATGTATGGGTGCAGCTTCCCCCACCATGCAGAATTTCCTTTGTAACATGTGCCATTTTGAATATAAAATATTTAAAACACATATACCCTTTGCAAACATTGTAAAGGTTAAACATCTGCTTTTAAAATTACAAATAATAGAGCATTTATAGTACAGATATTTGAAAAGAATGCTACATTATATCCACTTAAACCAATTAACTTGCAGTCAGTTTTGTTAATGTGACAAAAGTTATAAGTGGATTTTATGTCTTAATGATTAGTTTTTTTTCCCTCCATTCATGGAAAGCATCTTTGTTATGTTTTTCATATTTAACAGTACAGGCAATAGACAAAAAAAAAATCTGAGGGAAATAGAAAAGCATAAACATAACAGGCCTACAATCACTGTAGCCTTAGAAAACCAAATGCCATTAAAAAGGCACTTTGGACTCTGAGAGCCAAGATGCTTTTCTTTCTCAGCTGCTAGGGAAACAGGAATTATTTTATTTCGGCCTGTTACTGCAGTCTTTTCAGTATTAAGACACAGGCTTTTGTTCAGAGATATTTTTGACAGTTACAGCACTTTCATCCAACAGGTGGGCTTGCCTAGGTTCATTATTTATTATCTGATCAGCCTTCTTACTCTAACATCAGCAGTCCCAGCGCAAAACTTCCCCTTTGCCATAGCCAAGATGCACATTACCAGTGGCAAAAGCTGCAGCAGGGCTCACAGCGAGAGTCGTGCTCCAAGTAGCAGCTTGGGCAGGGCTTCCTGGTCTCCAGGAGCAGGGCCCTACAGGCAGGGCTTCCTCCAGGAGCAGAGACCTCCATGGCTCTACACTACTACCTGAGCAACCACTGCAGACTCTGGTTAAAAAGAAGCTTGAGAGCCCTTCACCAATCACCCCCAAGTAAGCACCTGAAGCAGCTTAAAATCCATTAGCGAGCCATGCCTCCAACAGGTGTATTTAATTTGTATTTAATACTGTTACACTCATCCCCCTCTTCCCTGGAAGTCCCCTTATTTCATACACAAACAAGCTCAAGCTGGGAGCTCTAGGCAGTCTGAGTGAAGGTCCATCCAGCTCACGGTCCTTTACTGCAAAGAGCCATGAAGGAAGGTCTTGTGATGAACGTACCACCAAGCCAAGCACGGCCCATCTTCCCCTTCACGCACTCGCAGCCTCCTGCCGTTCTCAGCTGAGCAGCTGCCTGAGCTGCATGTTATTTTTTTAATAGCCCCTACCTGATATCTCTGCAGTGAACTTGTCTGCTCTTTCCTGAGCCCCTATGACCTTACCCATAACTACTGAGATTACATGGATATCTGAAACATGTAGATATGACTAAATCATTATTCAAATATACTCAGTAACACACAAGTCTCTGGAGTTTATAACTTAGCTCCTGCTGGTTGGATAACTGCTAATGTTACATTCATTTACATACTCAATGCTCTTTGAATTGCAACTAAATAAGTGGGTCCTCATGTGTGTCCAGGACTCTGAAAGTCTGTTCTTGTATATATAAATCAAACTAACCAGATTTCCCAGCACAGATTATGGGCAATTGAAAAGCAAGGCCTCTAAATTACAGACAACTTATTTCAGCCTCCAATTGCTACTGGCCAAAAGGCAATTCAAACAGTGTAAGAGCACACATGTACATAAAGAAATAAATAAATACATAATATTTGTGAGAGCAAAACCTTTAGAGGAGATAAGAGTTTAAAAAAACGTACTTGAGAATACTGTTTACTACAACTACAAATATCTTGCAGCTTGCCATTACTGATGCGGAAGGTTATTTAAATTGCTGAGTGCTATTTTACTGAGGAGAGTATATTCTATGTAAGTGACTATAACGTTATAGTTGCTACACTATTTGCATAACAAGATCATTTTTTAGGATTTCCTTGGAGGAAGAAAAAGAAAGAAACTAAGGCTGCCTCATCAAAATATGAAACTCCCAGTAGGAGAAGAAAGCTTCAACCTTCCAGATATGAAACATATTGCATAGCATTCACACTCGAGCAACTGATAGAATGGTTTAAAAGACAGCCATGCAGTCAGCAGAACCGATAACCTTGTGGGAAAAATATATATGATTTTTCTATCTCTCCAGGTATTATTCATTTGCTGAAACTGGAGAAGCAAAGATCCAGAGCTGCGGACCATTATGATTACAAAAGAAATGTGATTAGCTCTATGCAGCAAATTTAAATCTAGCCTGTACTTTCTTGTGAAGCTTCAAGAGGAAAATCTTTTTTAATAATATAAAATACCACGGTATCCTATTTCAATCAGGGTGTTACTGCAGTCATTCAGAAATTGTGACAGAGTTTTTATATTAAAAGTGCATGGTCTTTCAATGGATATTGGCAATTCTTCAGGGCCCAATCCTAAGTCAAAAGCTTTTCTATTCCTCCATAGGTTTTGTATTAAGCCTTTAGTAAACTGAAATGAAACAAATCCCAGAACACTTAAGCATGTTGCCATTTATCAAACAGCCAACTACAATCGCAGAGGCATTCAGAGTCACGGGCTTTCTAACATCTCCAGTGAAATATAATCCAAGCATAAAGCAGGGCCAAATTGTAACTCTAACTGTAAAACAGGGGAAAGAAATATGCCATAACATAGGCATAATTTGAGCAATAAGAATATTATCTATGATCATCCAGGAAAAATAAATAAATTCTCTAAAAAAACCCTCTACAGAGGCTAAATACTTTCTGGTGCCAGATTTTGGAAATTCTAAAAATAAATTACCTTTTTTCCTACCTTGAGATTAACCTTCTTAAAGAAATTTAGACAAAAAACCCCATAGGAAAAATATTTGAAATGCAGAATTTTTCTTTATTCCTCAACTTCTGAGTTTCAAGAATCATTTTATTTCCTGCTCATGCATCTTTAAATTACACTAATTTTCTACTCCTATCTACTGAGGTGTAAGATAGCAATCAACTGGGCTGGATATTAACGAAGAAGAGAGGAACTAGTGATCAGAAGGACTGGCAAAGCTCTCTACTGTTATTTTTCATCCTTTGTCAGAACTGACACTAACCATTCTCAAAAACAAGAATGAATGTATATGCAAAAGCATGCATATTAAACTAAATGTATGGAAATTCGGGGACCACTATTTGCATTTGCACATAAGAATCACATATTAAAAAACATCATTTGTACAACTGAGATAATGGTACAGTACCATCTCATGCAGACTTTTCGTTTTATGGATGTCCATCAAATATGTGATACGATTGTTTTATTCTCCTTCCATAGGTGTGAACACAAAAGGGCACTGCTCACTGTTCACCATATTGAAAAGCTATTAGATAAAATATTGCATATAGCACTAGGATGAACAATAAAAGGGATATTATTAATACTAAAACCAATTGTCACATGAGAAGTTACACAAATAGCCTGCATACTAGTCTATAACTGAAGTTATAAAGTTCTATTACTACTGCTAAGAAGTATTAAAAACAGCTGTAAATATATGTCTCAACACAAAAGGTTTCCTTTCCTTTCCTGAGGTGTTTTTTTTTTTCATCCTTTTGAAATTACAACATTTACTTAAAAGCATACTGGATTCCTACAACAGCAAGAATCCTTTTCATCTAAAACAGCTTGAAAAAGCTGACACAAACTTGTAAATAGTTTTGATCTGCTCATATCTTAATTTTTATATTAATAAAATATTTAATAAAAGAATGTCACCAATTCTACATACTATATGCCCTGGAGAAAATGTTGGAAGCAGATAGCACTGCATTTCTCTTGTAGAGTATTTGGAAGATTAATTAGGCCTGAAACTTTGGGTGAAATCCTAGCAGATAATTTTTCTCTCCCCACATACTATGATTTCTATATTATGATCAAAGTCCTTTGCCATTCTTTAAAGCTAAAGCCTGGAAGAAGTTATTCACTAAATCTGAGTTTATGAATCCAAAATAATGAAATCATGTCTTTTCTTGTTTTAAAGCCTACTTGATCACTAACGATTGAAAAGAAAAATCAGTGGGCCTTTGCTATAAGCTTTCAAGAGAAGACACAGAAACTGATAGATCAGATGCTTGACAAATGGCAGATTGCCAGAGAGTCATCCATATGGCTCTACAGATAATGTCTGAATAAGATGAAAGTTTTCTTTGACTGAAAAGCCTACAGTTTCAGACGCTTCCCTCACACCCTGAAATTTGTATTAATAAGGCCTAATTCAGAAGTTTTCTGTGCAAAACACGTTCTCACTTGGCCAGAAGATGGGTCAATTATTATCGTAACATTCATCTGCTGCTTTGGTTGCCAGGCTCTTCACACCACAAGAAATTAGTCTGTGATGCTGAGAGCCTCAGCTCTTCCTAGGGAAAGTCACAGGCTGGAAGCCCAGAAGGTTTCACCTCTGCTAGAGAAACCTGCTCTGCAGAATTTATGTACTAGACCCATTAGAATGGCTTTTTCTTTTCTACAGTTCTCTGCAAAATGGGCTAATGTCCACTTATTTTAAATGTGCCTCAAGATTCCCAACACATCAACTACTTTGTCTGATATTATATGTAGGCAGAGCCTAATCCTACTTTAACAACTTAGTGACATTGTACTGCAGATGGAAATCAGTGAAATGACTGCCAATGTATAGGGACTCCATGGGGAAGAACTGAAGATACTGTCTTTTAGTTCACAATCTCTTTCCAGTATATCTAGATAACCCAGAAGTGGACAAAGCAATACCTAACAACTACTTACATTTTAGGCACTTCTGGGGGGTGAAGAAAGAAGAATGTAATGTTCTAATTCAAACAAAGAGTTTAAATGTGATGAAATTATAAGTGAATGAATGTCACACAGGCCAAATCATACAGTGACTTATGACTCTGTCTTTTCACGGTAGAAGAGACCATGGTAAACTACTACCATGGTAGACTACGCTACTGCCGGTTGACTAAGTTTACACTTTCGTCTTGGTCTATGCTTTAGATTCAGATAAGGTGTATCAAATATGATTCACCTTTTTAAAAAATCCAATTATTTTGTTATTAACAAATACAATTTGTTTATTAATCTCTCAAATATGTCAAATGGATTTTTAATTGAGAAGTAATTGCATTTTGCCTTATGCAGTCTTTGTTGATTTCATAAGCTTCAAATCCTTCGGTGATTTCTCACCTGATAAAGAAATAACATATCTAATTAATCATGTTGTGTAATAACAAATCTCCTATTTAGAGGTACAATAATTAGATTGGGAAAATGTTAGGAAAACAAGAAAATTATTCCCCAAGGTGGAGGAATTGTGGGTTCTACTTGAAAGGAAGATATGGCAGTTTGCAGAGTTGATTAATTAGTTTTAAGAGGATCTCAACAAGCTTGGTACTTTGAAGTAAGTAATCAGTTTGGAAAAAATATATCTGTGCTACGAAGATACCTTGTACCAACTTTCAAAATATTATCTGCGGCAAAACACAACATTTGCTTTGCTATATGAAAAACCTGTTTTCACTTTTGGAGACACAGTATGATAAATTTTGGCAAGCTCAGTGATTTCCTATCTGTGATTCATTTGGCAAGGCAGAAATGCTAAACAAGAAGCTTGCCTTGAATTTACATACCCCATCCACACAGTTTCATCTGCAGCAGCTGAGAGTAAAGAAGCTGCTAGTTCCAGAGAAAACTCCTTTTGGACAAGAGTCCGTAATGAAACACACTTAAAATACGTGGTCATTCTCCACCATATGCATATTTTTATCACACTTATTAAATATCCTAAAAAAGTAAAAATGCTTTTGCATCTCATTTTGACACCTGTGGCAGACAAGTACACCAGTTTAAATGAATGATTTCAAGCTGACAGCCTCAGCAAACTGCAGATCACAGCAACTGTGAGCAATGCAGCTGTGGTCTCATTCTGAAAGCATCACCCTATCTGAGCACACGTGCAAGCTTGAGGAATGAAGCTTGTTGTTGAAGCTGTTGTTTCTCGAGGGAAGAAAACAAGAATAGAACATTAAATCCTACTAGTCAGGTAAAAGTGAATCTCAAAATCTCTGCAGTACAGACAATGATCAAGTATTTTCCTTTGAAAAGCAAAAACATAATGGAGAAGAGTCATTTGCACTGTGAAAATGTTCAACTTCCATTCCCTTTCCTGAAGACATGGTGCAAGCAAACAGAATGCCTCTTCCAGACAAAATTAAATAGAAAACAGTAGAAACACATGAAAAAAAAAAAAGACTTGTCTGTTTCTTTCGAATACACCTTTGGAAGAGCAACGGGTTGTAATAGTAGCTTTTTTATCATATGCCAATGGGACATCTCTTTGAATCAAGAACTGTCTCTGAGTCAGTCAGCTAGCCTGTGATTTGACCTCTTGAGGAGTAATAAAATAAAAACAAAGTAAGATATCAGCTTGTTTTTATTTGTAACATAACTTTCCACAGTTATACTTTTTTCCTTAAATATAAGTCATATAGTGATAAAACAATAAGAGCTGCGGCACAAATTTACTAATTTTTTTATTCCCACCTGCCCTTTAAAAATATGCTGAGTTTGCCTTCCGTCCCTTCCCCTCAAAAGCACACACTTTTCTTCCTTAGTTCTTTAAATACAAGGCCCACCAGCCTGTCCTGATAAGATCATCCCGCTTCATAATGCAGGAGCTGCCTCCCGGGTGACACAGTCACCTTCTAGATGGCTGTCCTGCCTTAGTTACATCACTTTTCTTTGCCTCTTCTTGCAATTAAACTTTGCTTAGTAGGAATTTTACTGAGCTCTCTGATGTATCACCATCAAAATGTCTATTACTCAAGAGAAAGAATTTCCAGACTCCTCCAAATGGCACCCAACAGAAATTTAACATAGCATGCTAACAATTCTGCCATTGTATGGATACAGTTTTGCAGAGCAAAATGAGTTTTATCAGCTCTACAAGCTCACAGTCCTGTAATCCCAAAATATCATCAGGTACCTCGTTTCTACAATATTAAAGCTTTAGGTCTAATCATGTTGTTGAAGAAGTCATAATGCTCTTTTCTTAAACTGTTTTAGAAAGTGCAATCCTAAAAGCATTTCCCTCTCAATCACTTCATTTTCAGAAGCAGGCTCCTAAGACAGACACCTTCATCCACCCCTCATTCATTCTCAGTTTCTTCAATGCTAATTAATTTTAGTGGATTGTAAGCCTGTCAGTCACAAAAGTCTGTATCATCTCTCTCTTCTGGTGGCTCAAAATTATCCTGCTAAAATGGAGAATATCTTGCCAACAGTATTACCAGGCAGAGTTCCAATGAATTTTAGATGCTCCATAGCTATACTATATTTCAATAGGTATATAGTCCTACAGTCTCAAAAATTTGCTGCACTCTAAAATTTATTATTAAACCAAAGATGGAGGTATGATTATAAAATATTCTTGTCTTTTCTTTTTATTTCCCCTTTTAAATAATTTCTTAGTCACAAGAAACTTTGTGTGTTATAACTTACCTGGATTCAAAGTCCTAAAATACTTAGGCAATAAACCAAACTAGGCTACTAGGCACCTTTTCTGCAGCACCTGCTTCAGCATACAACGTTATCTTTACAGCACCTGCCACAGACATGATGTATTTGTGAAACATTTATTTCATTTTTTTTGGTGATTATTTTGCAATCCAAAAAAAAAAAAAAAGTATTCACACAGCATTATTTCAGTTAATGTAATCTTCAAATTCCTGCTATATTTTATACTACCAAGTAAACATTCCTTGACTTTCTTTCTCCTGTCACACTCCAGCAGCTGGGTCCTTGATGAATCTGGAGATAAATTAGTTTAGATCTGACAACATTCATCTTGTTTGCTAATTTTAAACTTTTTTTTTCCCTCTCAATTCAAGCATCATTTCATTCAGCTATTCCTGATACTCATTTATTGGCAACTACAGTAGTCCCTGGCAGCTGGCAGTATGAATTATACCTATTTATCCTAGAAATAGGCCAGCAGTACAAAATTTAAAACCAGCTGAAAAGTCCAAAGGCAGAAGCACAGGAGGTGACTGCGAGAAGAACTGTCGTTAAGTGCTTGAATTTCTAGGCAAAAATCCAATTTATGTTACTCTTAGTATAATCTTAATAAACATATTTTCTAAGTGTTTAAAAAATAAAAATCGGCTCAAAAATTTGCTCTGTGCTTGGCTAGACTTAATGACTTCTTTAACACCTAGGTCTGTATTCTGCACACCCTTCTGAGTAACTTTCTATCACATTTCATACAACCACATGCAGAGCAGTCACTCATTACCTGAAACTAATGAAAATCATTTCTTAAGGCTCAGAACAGTCTGGCATTGTCTCTGTCACAGACTGCCAGCGTGGTAAGGTCTCTCCCGTATGCTGACATTTATTCTAACAGTACATATGGAATAATTCTTGTTTCCTGAACACTTATCACAAATTTCACAGTACAAGGCCATTGATTATCATGGATATGTAGCATAACTACAAAGGAGGGGGAAAAAAAAAAGGTTCCAAAGAAAAAGTTGCTACTATAAAACTATATAGTTACTCATGACACTGCATCCAACAAAAAAGAAACATTGAGTTTATGAAAGCTGGTTTCTTTTTGATGAATGCTGAATCTGAATATAATAAACAGGCATCGTAACCGACACATTTTTCTTAACAAATACAAGTCAGGGCCAGTCTCCCCTGGCATATGTTTACGCTATATATTGCAGGCAGATGTAAGCACACTCTGCTTGCTCTCGGAGCCTAAAAAAAGCCATGTAACTGCAATGGCATGATGTGATGCCTACATTAATAAACCCTGCTGAGAGGCAGCTTTATTTGCGCAGACTTGCTGCTGTGCTAACACAGTTGCACAGTTTTCTTTTAGCTCAGAGCTCACATAGAATAATCCCAAATGTATGGTATAAAGATACCAATGGTTTAAATCCACCAGAAAAAAAAATCTCCACATTTTTATACCCATGTTACAGTAGGACCTGCAGCCAGCTTGCTGATGTTGCAGGTGTGATTGCACGAACCAAACTGCTATTTATATTGAAATGATATAGTAAGCAGGAAACAAACCGATATGAGCTATGTCCTTGCTTTAAAGCAAATCTGTCTGCAGGTTTGATCTGGCTGCAGTTTATCAGTGTATTATTTTATTCCTACTTATTATGAAAAGAAAGTCACTGACATTTCAACATAGCACTCTGAAAAGAGACATATTTAATATCCACACAAACATTGTGATAAGCCAGAAAATATACTATAGAAGACTAAAATAAACTTCACCTAAACCTCCTTCCTTGTACTACTATGCAGGCATGGATACTAATGTATTAATAGGAAATATATATTTAATTATTGTGCATCTTTGCCAGAATTTGCAAAAAAAATGCATGTTGGTGTTTCCAGAACATCCATTGCAATCAGAGATAATCAGAGATTATCAAGCAAATGTAGAAAGAATGTCCTCTTCAGCTTCACTTCATATACATGTGCAAAAATGGAGAAGCACATGAAAATCTATGTATGTGCATTGAGACACATATGCCTATTACTTTATCTGGGGAGAAAGAAAACACAGAAACAAACAAATAACAAAAAAAAAGCAATTCCCAAACCCCATATAGCACACTTTATTCTGCATAAAGACCAATTTCAATAGGCATATGTAGGCACTACTAGATTTTTATATGCTAAAAAGGAGGCAGCAGCCTCTTTTCTCCAAACTATCTAACAAACAGGTCACAGGTTTTTTTTGTTTGTTTCTTTTTTTGCAGAGAGGAATCTTTCTGATGAACTCTTTAATAAAAACTGAGGGCCTATAAAACTCCATGCAGATATTATAGATTCATTGTCAGTCCTTTAAAACAAACTTGAAACCCTAAGAAGGAGCAAGGAGGATGAACAGGAGTTACCTCTCAAGTATATTGCAATAAAGCAGTGCAATCTTATTTTATCCCTCTTATCTTATCCCTAGGTACCTCAGAAACATTTAGTGTGTTCATTAACAGTCTTACTGGATAAAGAAATGCTATTCCAGCTCTAGTATAGAATCTAACACGTATGGAGTACACCACATTGCTTTAGACAATCATTCATCAGGAACTAATTAAAAACATCCTCTCAAGTTTAATTGTGGGTCTCTAATGATATTAGATGAAGACAATGCCTTTCTCAAGGAGTTTACAAGTGCCTATTCTTTGCCAACAGATAGCTGTCATCCACTTGGTGGTTTCAGCTTTCTTTCAAAATTATGCTGTAAGAAGCACTTCTGAAAAGCCTCGAGAAAAAATAAAAGTAGTGAACATCTGCTGATATTGATTCTTGTGAATCTGAAACTTTATGAAACCAGAGATGGGATGCATTTGACAAGCATTTTTCTGGAACTGTTTCAGACTTAAGCAAACAACATCTGTTAATATTGATTTTTGGGTTACACTGAAACTTTCAGAAGAATTAAAATCAGTGGGTGATTGAAAAGCATTCCATACATGTTAGAAGATCAAATATAAAGGAACAGTTTAAAGAGCCTATTTCCTCTAGCTTTATTAATAATCTACAAGCCATTCTCCTCTAGAAAAAAAATAAACTGAGGAACTGTGAGAAAAAAAGTTCACTTTTTAAAAATTAACACAGTAGAAGATCAGAGAATATAATTATTGTACACGAAAGCTGGTGAAAATGTCTGATGCTACATTTTTCGGTTCCCATAAGCTGACACAAATATTTACAAAGATACATTACAATAAAAATAATTAATATCTATAGAAGAGAAATTGCCATGATAGTTGAAGATAGGTTCCTGTTTGGAAAGACTTCTTGCAAGAATTAAAAAAAATATTATTTCTCCAATGCCCTCTACCTTGTGAATCATTAAGAAAACAAAATAATAAATTAACAAATTATAATAATAGGCTCTTAAACTCCATTTGTAATATCTTTGTTAGCATCAGTAAACTAGGGAATATATCTTTATGTTTGAAATTTATTTAATCTTTATTTTTAACGATATTTTTCTGTAAGAGTGAATTTATAGAGAAGTAATTAATTTCCCACTCTGATCTAGTAATTGATCCAGCAGAACTCAAATACACAGCTGCTGAAAAATCAACAGGAATTGCTGATATATCTTTTATAGTGCTTGAAGATATATCTTTTATAGTGCTTAGATTAGCTACAGTTCTCCTGCAGTAATTGGGCTTTCGTGTAGGCAATATGCAGTATTAATATTATATTAAGCAGTATGGAATGGCAAATGGTATAGCAAATGCCTTCATCTTGCACAATTAATAAAAAAATATTTTCCAATAGAATGTCATTTTACAAACATCTTTTCCCGAAGCAACTGGACTTGCCGATTATCAAACAAACTGCTTTTCATTACCCAGGTAGCAGTCACAAGGAAGAAGGAACTCGTCTGCCAAACTCTTACATCTCTTCCAGCCATAGACCAAGCTTGGTGACGAGCAGATAATGGTACTAATGAATCATCTTCAGTTAGAGGTCGTACAACTTCACCCACACTCCCAGGTTTTGGCAAAAATCATTTCAATGCTACCACCTGCCTGAAAATAAGTCATTTATTCATAGAAAGGAGTGCAGAGAAGAATGTATTTACTTTTATAAATTCACTCTAGCAGTCAAGTTTTTGTCCTACAGAAATTCTGTTTGCACTTGAGAGATTTCTTGTAAATCTCCACCATATGGAGGTAGCAGTCAGTTCTATTTATCGCTCACACCATATGAAGTACCACCAGCTAGCCCAGTATCTTGCTGGTAAATCTAAGCATGACATGGGTAATGTTAGTAGTCAGAGGGAAACACTTGACAGCACTGTGTGCTTCCTTCAGTGGAGAACATCTGTTCCCAAATCACCAAAGAAACTACCATGAAGAAATTTAGGATTTCTCGTTGATGCTGATAGCCATACAGGATGGACTACTACACATATTTCTACGTGCATACACGTGCAGGCAGATATACGTTGACTATCTGTATCTTGTTATGTTTCACACAGTCCCCCATCCTCTGATAGTTATACTATTTGTCATTTATAAGTTCATTATCTTTTAGAACTTAATTATTCTTACTTTTTTAGTCCAACACAAGTGGATTTTTATTTTTCAAGTAAGTCACAGCCAATAGCGAATGTCTTACCTGTCCTTGAGTCTCCTGCTCCTCAGGGACAAGGGAGGTGCCTGGAGGACGCGGCCCTTCCTAGGCAGCTGGCCAGCAAGGACAAGCGGAGAACTGCAACACTTTCCTTTCGGATGGCAGAGCTCACCACTCTGAAATCCCACTGCAAAAAAAATAAGAGCTTCATCAATTCTTAGTATGCTACAAAGAGATCAATACAAGGAACTACTTGACATTTACATGAGGAAAAAGATACTTGAAATAAATACATATTTTAAGGAAGCAATTTCCTTCCAACAGACAAAAAAGAAAAATTACAAAGGGCTCATTTTTAAAAAGAAAGAAGAATGAAAGTCCTGTTTTGAACTCTGGAAGATGCAGAGATAAAACAGTAACGGAGCATGATGTAAAATCTAAGAGGAATAAAGCATAAAACTCAGTTGGAAATGATTTCACAGTTGATGTCCAGTTCAGAGTAGCTCTGGCCCCAATCCAGAACACTTCTGAGGATCCAAATCAGAGTCAACAACAACCAGCACCACTGAAGCTGGCAACCACCATTCCTGCACTGTTCCGACATGCCTTCAATCGATAACAGACAGCAGTCCTATTTCATAAACATCCTTTCACAACACAAACATTGCTCAAGGGGCACCCTCCAAATTACATGTTTTGCTGAATGACTTAGAACGAAAACAGTAGCCAACAAAAGAAGAGCCAACAAAGCCAACAAAGATAATTCAGTGAGACCAGAAATATCCAAAAGAAACTACAAATCATCAGGCAGAGAATTCCTGGTCCCTAACCAAAGCACAATCCACTGCAACATCTACTATATATATGAATACACTTTCAACTAAGAAGAATACTCTGTGAGAGGTACAATTTGTACCTTCCTTCTCATACCTGCTTCCAAGGACATCAACCTCTTTCTTTAGACACTTGAGAGATTAAAAGACACAGAAAACTAAGGCTGTATCCCTGTATCTTCTGCCTCTAACCCACTGGATTAATACATGCTGTAATGAGGAATTTAATGTTAATTGTTATGTTTGAACTAGGATTGCATGTTTGAGCCAAAGTTCATAGGATTGAAAGTTGACCTACAGAATATAGCATTCTTTATTTATATTGTAGTTCATATCTAAAGAAAAGTACATCTTTTCTCAGTAGAAAACTTGGTCAAACTGAAGCTAAAAAGGATGCCTATTCACTCAAATTACTTCAATATGTTTAATTACATTTGTCTTTTATGGAAATGAATAAAACAGTGTCACCTGAAAAACAGGACATCAAAGTGTTTTGTGTCCTTCATATTAAAGAGCTTGCATCTCAAGAAAAGTGAAGTCTTATTTTGCAAGCCTTTTTAGAGACTATTTTAAACACTTCTTGTTCCTACTTTTATCTTTCCAAACTACTCAAAGGGATTAAATAAGACATTGGGTAGCTAGTATAAACCTTTAACATCAGCACAGGGCATTTACATCCATTTGCCTCTTCTAAAAGCATGCAAAAAATTGTTTTTCCTCTTAGGCATAGTTAAAAGCTGCTTAGAGAAAAATGTTTTTCTTTTTATAAATATTAGAACACAGGCTGCAATAAGTCATATATCCAGTTCATACTGTTCTTTCTAAGCAGCTCACAGATATGTGTATTTGAAAAGCTTTCTAAATCACTAATTAATCTAATATACAACATTGTTTTTTAAAAAAATTGCTCTGCAGCCAACATTCATACGTATGTTGTTTGGCCTGCTCTCAAACTTGTGCAAAACTGGCCAGATTCCACTCCCCACATTCCCCCCTAAAATGAAGTCTTTTGGCACTGTGTAACATTTAACCAGATTTTTTTTTTAATTCACCCTTTATTCTTTTAATGATGAAACACATTTAAAATTGTAGCATCACACTGCCATCTATTATCTAACGTATTATCCACATACACAGAGCAAAGTATGATGGAGCAACAAGCGAAGAAAGAACCGGCCTAAGTAAGTAGTTTCTGGTAGTTTCTACTGTACAATGATGAAAAAAAGAAAAGTCCAAATGGAAAGAGGAAAGAGGTCCAATGATGAGGTAGGAATATAAGATTTGCCACAGTCAGGTCTCCTTATGTTATTTACTGTCATACTGTCTTAAACAGCAAATATTAAGTATGATAGTTATAAAAGATTAAATAAAAAAAATAAGATGTCCTTTGCTGGTTTATAATTGCTTTACAAGTGGTAATCAATGACGAAATTTTGCAACAGCTTTGCTATTGCTATCAGTGAGGGTACTGAACACAATGTGAATGAAGTAGAACAGTTGGTTAAAAAAAAGAGTTTTTCCAACAACATCCTGATCTGTTTAAACAACTTTAATCCTATATAATAAGCAGTGTATATATTTATTAGATACTTATTTGGTTTATTCAAGCAGGCAACTGTGGAACTGGGGCCTTAACCATCTGTATTTTGAGCTCTTAACAGACGATGTTCTGGCTTGAAGTCTCACGGGACTGACAAGAAGGGGAAACATTGCTTCAATTCTTAGGTAAAGTGAAGGGACTTCAGTGTGGTTTCATGACAGAGTAACATGAAGAGAAGCTTCAGCACAATTCCTCCAGTCTGTCCTGTCCTGTCCTCCCCATTCCTTTTGCAGAGGGCATGCAGGGAAAAGCCCAAAGCAGCGTTGTGCGTGCACACTCTGCGGTGCATCAAAACTCTGTTCTGGAGTGCTGCTCCACCAGAAAAAGAGGCAGAGCCACACGATGTGAAAAGACATTGTAATATTAAAGGCAAAGGGATTCCTAAAGTAGGACTGATTTTGTGGTCCCACTTCCCACAAGGAGACTTAGAACATTTCTAGAGCTCTGAACGTTTGGGCCTTGGCAGTTGTGGATCTTCATTTCAATCACCTCTCTAGAAGAACTTAGTAACTGCTAAGGTTGAAATAGTTAATGAAATAGCGTCAACTTTAATTAGAAAAAAATAAGGAAAAAAATACTGGCAGTAGAAAATATACCTTTTGACAGTTTTGGAATGAAATATTTCATTTTTTTATTATTAGTCTATTTTAGGTGATTTATTTGGACTAAACAGTACAACCAAACAGAGAAGCACTATCAAAATGATTGCTACTGTCATCTTTTAAATGAAGATTTTCATTAACTAAACCAAAACCCCTTTTCCTTTCTTTATCAATCAGAAACTTTCTGAATTAGTGAATTTATCCTACCTGGTATGAAGACATGAGTTGATAATTCTGAAATTTTCCCCAGACGGAATTCCTGTCCTCTGCACAGTTTTACCCACAAGTTAAGCAGGAGAAATTCATCTGGCATTTAGATTCATACTGAGGGCTTTGTGTTAACTGTCACTGAGATTAATACTCTCTGTAGCAGGCATCTTGGTAGCTGGCAGCTAGATGTATATAGGGGTCTTAATGAAGATGGACACTGGGTGCAAGCGCTCCTCGTTCCCCCTGCCCCTCTCCTGAGTTTTCCTCAGGATCGGGTTCTGGGTGCAAGCTCTCCCATCATTCTAGGGAAACATGATCTTGATGAAACCAAGGCAACTGATTCCATCGCACGTTTCACTACAAGGTTCATTTTACACTACTAGCTACCTTTTTAAGAGACATTTCAACTGAAAATTCCCTCTGAATAACTATGTCTTTTAATCTCTATACTAGTGTGGTAACTTTAGCATCAAGCCCATTAAAGATGCAGTATTAGGTGATCACAATTGGAACATGAAGGCATCAGCCAGACTCTGTTTTCTCATTGATATCTTCCTGATTATTTTTGACTGATTTAAAAGGTTGCTTAACTTGCATTTTTATTTTGGTAAATGACCACTTGCATCTCTCTAGCGCAAACTACTGAGCAAATGAAAAAATGAACATGCAAGCAAAGCAGCAGGTTCACTAAGGAGCAATCCTAATACTAATAGAAAAAGATAAACAATTTAAACCATCAAAATACGGAGTAGTTCAAGTAAAAGCTTTTTGTTGTAACTAGATGACAATTACTGCAGTATTCACACAGTGAAATTCACAATATCTTAACACTTTTTCCACTTGAAAAATATAAAAATTTAGTCTCTGTGTTTGAATAAACCCCAAATGTGAGAGAGCATGAAAGAAACCCCACCTTTATATCTCTGTGATACAATATAATTGACATATCCTATCAATCTTCTTTAATTAAAAGCTCAGTGAATCAGGTTAGGATAAACCAAGTAGGGAGGAAAAGAAGTAGCAACTTCAAAAAAAGATGAAATAATTAAAACGGGCATTCCCACTACAAAACGGAGCAGCAAAATCTACACAGCATGATTCCAAGAAAAGTCTGCACGTCACAAAAAACAAAATTGATGAAAAAAGAAAAAGCGCTACTGACTCTTTTAGGATTCCAGGTCTAAAGCACAACAAAACTGTCATCAAGATCCGTGGTTTCTCATCAAAAATGTTTGTGGAGAGGACTGAGTGGACTGATCATCTGTGGCATGAAGTCTTTTCTTCCTATTCTATTTTTCTTGCCATACTCTTACTGTAACTTGTAGTATGGCTGTAGCTTCACAGTTGGCAAGCCAAGGATATCAGCTAAATCATTCATTATCTGACAAACCCAGCAATGTACAACAGTAATTAATTCCCTGCTGAATGTTTTAAGGAGGAGAGGAACATATGGAGCTAGTATCTTTTATTTTAAATATTGATCCACTCACTAAGCCCTGACTGTAAGTAAATACAGTCATGTAGAAATTGTCACCGTTATCCATACATCAGCTGTAATTCTTCAAGAAAATTTAATACATATTTACTATCAACAAGGCAAGAACATAATCGGATATGAAAATCTGATTTTTGTGTAACTGATGTAAAGCAACGAAGACTTTATGCAATGCAAACAATAAGAGTGATCAAAACAAATTGTGAAATTTTCCTAAAAGGTCCTTTGTATCAGCCATGAAAACGACTTTTAAGACTTTGATATTTGAATATTCACTTATAATTTAGCATGTTCATGTCAATGTATCATTAGCAAAAGGAATCTCAACTGAAATCTAAAATTACTAACAGAAAACAATAAATAAGGTTATTTTTAATTTTCAGAAAGATCATAATAAGATCCCTATTAACTAAAAGTTAGCATCTTTAAATGTCCACAAGACATTTTATATGGGCTTCATATTCAGGTTATAATTCATAATTCATATTGTGGGCTTCACCACCTCTCAGGGATTTCAGAAGAGTAAGGCCTTGCATAACTAGAAGGCTTCGCAGCTATCTTTTCTGCCAGTGTTTATTGTCCACGAGAGTCTTTTATTATATTACCTCAATTGCTCCCTCTCAATAACACATCAAAATCAAACACACATGTGTTGGGGCCTTAGTAAGAATATATAAGAAAGTGGAGTTTGTGGGGAACTGGACCGACGCCTAGCAACCGAACACCTGGAGGAGAACCAATCAGCTGGGAGCCTGTAGCCAATGAGTGCTGCTCCTCAGCGCATGCCCACCTGCACGGGTATAAAGCCCTGCTACAGACAACAGCAGGGGAGTTGACCTCACTTTGTGTGGAGGTGGTGTTTGCTCTGGCTTGTGGAGAGGGCCCTGGCACTTGGCGCGAGAGTGACCCTCGACACACATGCCTATTTTTTTTTTTTGAACTGCAATATATGGTTGTTCCAACATAAGAACCCAAACTGATTTGAAGTTAGTGCTCTTTACCTAAACTGCATATTTGGTATGAAATCCTACCAGTGTTCATTTTATTCAGACAAATAAACTACGTCTTTGATTTCTGTGGAATTGCACCCACCAAAGCACGTGGGTGGATGGTACATACTGGAAGGGGATGCATGAAAATAGGAGATACTAAGCTACATGTTCTCCTCTGTTACCAAAGATGGCTCAGCATGATGAACTGCTCCATTTCCAACCAGAGCACTGTGTCTGGCTGGAAGATAGCTCTGAAGGTATGTTACACAAAATAACACTGTTGTGCTTTTAATTTTTCAAAGGTCATTCCCTCTAGAAATAGGCGAGCTTCTATAAATGATAAGTAGTTCCTAATGATGAGCAGCCAGATAGCAGCAGCCAGCTGGCTTATTGATATTCAGTGCTGAGTCAAAAGACAGCTTCCTAACGAAGGGAAAGGAACACAGAGCATGGTATGACTGGGGTCGACTGCTAAAACACACATCAAAGAATACCCTGCATGCATAAAGGAACTGTTTAATTAAGAGCTTCAAGAAGACTGACCATTTGCATACTGCACAAACAACGGAGTTATCTCTGTTCTGATCAAAGGTGTTTGGATCTGAATGGTCAGGGATGATGTATTATGTATATCAGTCAATTATGGATTAATGCACAAGCCTGAGTCAGAAATGGTGGGCACTTGCTTACAGAAACATATTTCCTTAATCAGAAGAGAGATTTTTTTCTATCTTTCTTTTTTTTTTTTCACTACAATTGCCCTAGCAATAATTTGGTTACATAGACATGGTTCTAATGTAAGAGCCAATCCTTTCTAATCAAAGGTATGGGTGCCAAAGGAGGTATTAGTAAAAAACAGTGCTTTTTTTCCCCTCCTGTATTATATCTACATTCTATAACAATACAGACTCCAGAAGAGACTAGGTCAACATGCATTGATAAATTCTCCCCTTTATTCTTGTTGAATTATTATTTTCCACTTTATTTTTGTATCATGTCACAAAGCCTCAACATCCGAACCTGGCTTCTGAAACTTTATTTGCCCCATGTTTTTTTTTTAAATCTGAGGCAAATGTTGAGAATTAGCTTCATATTTACAAGTTTTAAAATGTACATGTGTGACTGCTGCAATTAAGCCATTAAACCATTACAAAAAAATTAAACCATTACAAAAAAGATTTCGAACAATATAAGCTGAGTGATTAATAACCTCAGGAATCTGAGCCAAAATGGCTAACAAAGAAACCCTCTAAAGAAGAACTTGCGCCATTTGCAACAATGGCACAGCAATGCCAGCCTCACTTTAATATGTTTTATATTTAGTTACACAGCCAACGTCATATACCTCTTCTAGATATTACTATCATCATATTTCAAAGCATTTCACAATGTGTACTACCATCAGCCATCAAAAATACAAACCTAACTGTTCAATAATACTATTATGTTTATACAGGGCTTGGGCATTAGAATTTCCTCTGAAAGGCATTTGTGCCTACCCTATCAATGCTGCCATTCCCAGGAAACACAGTATGATCCTATATACTATTAAAATAATCCAGGCAATCTTTTTGGCACAGCTCAGTTTGCACTCCTGTACTTGCTAAGCATGAGCTGGGACGTTCCACGATGAACCTCAAAGGCAATTCAATGCAGCCACCCTGCTTTTGCAGGCAGGAGGCTTTATTAGCAAAGGGTTCAGCTCTGCCAATTGGCCCCAGTGCCTGGTAAACTTCCCAGGCATGTTTAATTTACCAGTGTCAATGTAGCCTAATAAACCAAGAATTAATTAAACAGTTTGGCTATTCTACGCATTCATGCACTGCAGAGGCAAGAAAAGAGCTGGATGGATGGAAATATAAAAACAAACAAAAAAACAACCTTCCCTGTTAAACATTTCGAACTCTTGGAATAGTGAAATGAAAACTTAAAAACATGTTACGCACTAGGCTAATGTTACCTATTGAAAAATTTATGCTTTTAAATGGAGATTGTTCTTTCTATAATCATAGAATCACAGAAAGGTTAATGTTGGAAGGGACCTCTAGAGGTCATCTAGTCCAACCCCCCTGCACACGCAGGGTCACCTAGAGCACGTGGCACAGGACTGCGTCCAAGCGGGTTTGGAAGATCTCCAGAGAAGGAGACTCCACAACCTCTCTGGGCAGAGAGAAAATTGTAAGTTTGGCCTAAAAGGTAATTTGATCATCGCTGTCAATCAAATCGACTGTATTTCCTCTTACAAATGAAATTTAGAAGTGTTAGATACTTCGCCTCTTGTGAGGTGCTAGATTTTCACATTAGAAAAAAAAAAACTAACAAGTAAATGGCAACTCTCTTGTACTGACAATCCTTATTAGAGCTTTATTTCCGTTGTTTGGGGGAGAAGCTTGTGTCCATCATTGCTTTGTTTTGCTGTAGTTTTGCAGTTTTTCCAGTAATATCAAGTTTGTCAGAAATTTTCACAATTTTGAAAGATGCAAACCCAAATCAAATCTTAAGTTTACCCTATTTAACTACTAAGTGCACTGGTTTTAGCTAGATTCTGTCTAATCAACTCTCTGCTTGAGAGAGAAGTGCCCAACACTTAAGCACCTTCATATCCCGGGCACCAGGCTACATGACATAGAAAACAGTGGTGTGTTATGAAAAATCTTCCTTGGTAATAAGTTATGGAAAGATTAAATAGACCGTAGAAATAAACACACACTCATCAGCTTTGAATCCAAGTGCCCCCTTCCCACATGAATATCCAAAACACCAAGGCTCTCATTCTCTCACTCTCTATTTTAATACAAACCCGAGCAGACCTACCAGGTACTAATCACTGAGTAACATAAAACTCACTTATTATAAAATGCTCTGGAAAGGAGGAATGCAACTAATCTCATTATATTGTAGGAACTAAATCCAATTCTCTGATTTTCTAACTGAGTACCCTAACTACTGAACTATTTGATGAGAGGGGAATATCTTTCTGCTTGGCAGCTTTCTGAATATAGCCTTTTATTTCCTTTCATTTTCTTACAAGTGCTTAAATATATAACAATCCATTGCAGGACTAATGAAACATTTGCTTTAATAAAAACATACTAAAGCTATTTAGGAAACAAGAAACATATTAAACAATTATTTATATAGTTCTAGATAAGGAAGATATTATGCTAAGACACAAACATCTCCCAAAACTACCCTCACTCCCAAAAAGGAAAAGTGCAAACCAGAAGAGCATGACTATCACAGGAGGAATTTGTAAAGTATATTAAAAACTATTTTTAAAAATAAAAGATCATTTCTTTTTTATTTAATCTAGTTGGTCGTACTATCAGTAAGTGACAGATCTCTAAATCCCTTTCTGTCTTATAGTGAATGACTATCTTGTATTGATTTGAAAGGATCAAAAGAAAAAGAGAATGTCTTCAAGACAGAAACAGAAGTGGGGAGGAGCTAACACATGCTTTTAAATGCACACATGTAGCCAAAAGAGACTCCCAATACTCAAAGTACAGATTCTCTTTGATCATTCGTATAATTCAGTTTTAAAATTGTACAGGGACATGTTCATAAAATCACCCAAAGTGACAGAAGAATCAAACTTCTTTTCAAAACAGTAGGAAAGGCAGAGGCTAAGCTCCAAGGGAAGTTAACCTGTTGACCAGTGCACCTGGAAAGCCTCAACAAGACGACGATCACGAAGCACACGTCCTAGCTTTTTAATTTGGGTTTCAGAGATCATTTATATTTTGTGGTATGGATCCCAAAATACCTCCTGCTAATGTGCGGTTGTGAATTGAATGAACCCATATCATCTGCTTTGATTCAAATATTGATTCTCTGCATTGTACGAATAAACTGTCAGTTGAGCAGTTGCTTTTTTAAATTCATTTCTGTCTTCTTCAGTACTAAAAACATCATCAGTTTATTCCTGGGATTTTGATGTTTAAATAGCATTTCAGTTACACAATACTAATGAACAAAGTCAAAAAGATTTATTTACTGATGCCGAAGAAAATAAAATCCAATTTTTCAAACAGTGACTTAACAAAATACACTTCATAATGTAACCTGATACGATGCCAAGGGAAATTATCTCTACTTGTAAACCTCAAACCAGAGAATATAATTAAATTTGAACACAGAATCAAATGGGTGAAAAAGGTTCTTGACTCAACTAAAGAAAATGTTTAAAATTAAAAATTGAAAACCACAATAGTCTACATGAACTTATTTCACATTATTCTAGAACAAAGAATTCAAAAGGTCTGCAAAGCATTAAGGGACCAAATCTGCTTCCATAGTATTAGGGTTCTTTACAAAAGTTCTACCTGCAGCAGCGAGCCTCATGATAGACACTTCTCAACTGCCAAAGTGAAAGGTGCTTCAGGAGGAAGGAATTCCTCTTCCCTTAAATCTTCTACATAACACATATGACTAATTTTATGAGTAAACCTGATTATTTTAACGTATATTACAGACTAGTTTATCTCATTTGCAAGTTAAGCATCTAACCTAAGCCACTTTCTTATGTTTCCAGACTACTCAGTCTCTCAAACATCTGCCTTAAAATGAGATTAATAGCTGTAAAAGTTCATTCACTTTTTACAACAAAAGCCCAGATAGCTATTAAATGGATCTGGTGAAATAAATCCCATCTGGTTTGTACAGTGATATATTAAAAAATGAATGAAAAACCACTTCCAATACCATCCATTTTCTCACAGTAAACCAGATAGGAGGCAGAGTCATGTCCTTGTCCTAGCTTTGTCTAGCTTGAATTAAAATTCTAAATATTGCATATCATGCATCATATTCACATAAATCAATGGGATGAGACACATGCAAGGTTCTTTGACAGTCCTTCGTCTTAGAGTTTTACCTCAAGTTAGCCAAATTCACTTAGCTGATTCGAATATAAATCTGAGATTTTTTTCAGAGTGACTTATTCTCACATGTCCTCTTTCCAGCTACATGGGAGGCTGTACCTGCAGAGCTTTGTCTACCTCAGTAAATTATGTCAAGGCAAGGCAAGATGGGAATTTAAAATGCTGTCACTATATCAATATACATCTCAGGCGAGATGTTATTCTCTGATGTGTATTCTTTCTTTCACCATGTATTGCTTGGAAGCAGCCAAAGTTATATTGAATATTGCAGCTATTTCAGCATAAAAATATCCAAATGGACGCTTTCCAATGTAGTTACTATAGTAACTGTGAGAGTAGGAAATTAATTCTAGCTTTCTAACAAGAGTCAAGAATAACCACTTTCCATTACATATGCATAACGATAAAACTATGTTAGCTGATATAAAATAATAATTATGAAAATTATTTTTTATTTTTATTTATTATTATATTATAATTTTATACAATTTATTATTATATTATAATTTTTCATGAAGTGGATTTTTATTTTTAAAAGAGATCTTGAACAAGCACGCAGAACCAAACTGAAAAATACTCTGCACAGGCAACTAACTATGTTACCAAAAACTTTGGAAAATACAAGTTTTGATCTTGCACAGAAAACACATTTTTGGCACTGCCTTTGCTTTCTTGTTCTCTTCTGTGCCTACAGCTTCCAGCAGACCAACAGTGTACGAGGTCTATAACTTCCTACATGTTGCCACACACAGCTCAATACACATAAAAACACAATTGCTGAAAGATCTCTGTATGGACAAAATGAATGCGCTCGCTCTCAGCTGGCAAATATTTTGTCAGGTAAGAGTGAGGAGAATGGGATTGCACCATGCAGACACTTTTGCTGGATACAGTCTCAGCAGCTTTACACTATGTGGTATGTTTAGATGAAACCTTCTGCTTTTTATTTTCCTATCCTTTTTTCTTTGCTGCCTGAGTGCTTCCCCACATGTACTATCTGCAAATCTTTGCAGCTTAATTGCTTTCATCTGGGGACTTGTTATTGCTAAATTTAATAGACTTTTGGGTGTCCTCTACTGAGACCTTTAAATGTGTTTGGGGCCTTAGAGACCTGCAAAGAAAAATGGAACTTAGGGTGAGAAATTCAACGGTCCACTGACCAAGAAAAATCATGCACCTGCTAAGGAACATCTCTCTCAAAATTACACTGTGGTCTTTGGGTCCTACAGGACCAGGGATGTCAGGGCTAATTTAAACCTTTCAGTCTTGCTGTGATTACAAATGATTCCAGCATGAACCTATAGTTGCTTTTAAAAAGAAGATTACCTTGTATGTATTTCTCCTTTCCTAATATACAGATACATCAGAGTTGGTTACTATGAGTAAGTCTTTTATAATAAAGAAATAACCCATACATCATTACATCATTCTAGGTTAGTAGTTCTGTACTTTATATTTACAAGGGAGTGTAACATTAATTCTGTCAAGGATCATCATCTATGGATTTGTAGATGGAGGTTAAAAGGACAATTTCAAGACACTACTATCCTAAAATGAAAGCTGATTTTGCAGTTTTTGCAGATGCAGCATTCACAAAGTGATGTAAACCCGCACCCAAGAGAGAAATATTTGAGTCACATCTTCCAGCAAAAATATAAAAGCAATATGAATTAGAGCTAAAGCTGTACGAGAATTGACAACTGCATTTTGTACAGGTGTATCCTTGTATAAAAATGCTCTTTGGAAGAAAAATTCTTAAGTAGACTCACAAATATATTTGATAGTTACTTTACAAATATTTAAAATTACTACACAGTATGTTGTCATGCATGCTGCCTTTTCTGCACAGCACAAGCACAGCTGAAAGTGTGGAAATGTGAAAGTGCTGTAATTTATTTACATGATGTTATAAGCAACCAGAAGTGTTTTAATCTGAACAGCTTTACCTCTGGTGGTGTTCACAACACCCTTGTTCCCTGGTAGCCTTTAACAAAGAGAAAGTAAATATTGCCTTAGTTTTCTCTACCTGGGGGAAAGCATTTTCCGTGGAGGTTGGCAAACGGCGGAAAGCCAGCAGAAATTCTGCACTGGGCCTGGGGTTTTCCTTTTACCATCAACAAAACTGGTACTTTCAGTGGCAGTCTTTTATGGAGATGATAGATGATGCAGTTTTAGAGCTTCACTTTAGGACAACTGTCACCTGCTGAAATACCCTCTTCTCATCTCATTCCGAAAGACCTAGATTTCTTTGTAGATCTCCTGCCTATATAACTGGCAAACTCACTTGCTTCCTGGTTTCTGGTATCTGCTGCAGTCTTATTATGAGCCGGCACAGCTGTACGTCCTAATCAAAGCACAAGATACAGATGTTGTTATAGCTATTCTCCTTCTGAACAAGGATGTGGCTAATGAGCATTAACTAATACTTAGACATCTGCAGCACTTGTTAAAACATGCCATTGCAAAAATGTTCCAGGTGTTCCCCTCTCCAAATTTTACCCTAGGCCTAAATATAAAGACCTCACTTTAACTAAGGCAAACACCTACCTCAGTTTGAGGGGAGCTGTTTGCATCTCTAAATGCAGAAAGCAGCGAGTGCTAAGGGAAGGTGCTAAAGACAAAAGGAAAAGGTGTTAAAAAGAACACCTTGATCCTATCACATTAAATGACATCAGCTTCTACCACACAGGAATTCACAGTACAGCTCTGCAGAGTAAGGACTGATTATGGAAGATGTGGCATTTTTGAGCACAATACTTTGATAGACTAGAGAAAAAAAATAGAAAGATTTAGCAAGTCAAGCTAAGATTCTAATTTAATTACTGCAAAGCTATCAAAGCTTTTTTTTTTTCCTATTCATATGGAATACATGTCCTGTCATATCCCTATGACAGGATTCACAGTCGGGTTTCTTCTTTTATAATCTGAAGCTCAACATATATTTGGATTTGATGTTATCTTAATCTGTCCCAAATCGATTAATAAATATTGAAAAACGTATGAGAAAAAAAAGTTATTGTGAGATTACCAGGATTTGTAGCCTAATTAAGTTCAGTTAAAAAGCCAGTTTTGAAAGCTGATCCATAGCAAATGTGATGAGGTTGATACATTTCTTCAATTCTGTAATAAACTATACTGCCTACATGTTTATATGAATTTAGGAATTGCAGAATGACAGTACTGAATGAATTGTGATGAAACTGTATTCAAAAAAAAAAAAGTGCATTAAAAATCTTGGTCCTTTTAGCCAATAACCAGGTTGTTGTTTATTTAGTGAAATAATTTTTTAAGAGGTTAACAGATTAAAAAGTCACTAATATAACAAAGAGAAAACATGGATATGGAATGAAGAAAAGAGATTTTTTTCAGAAGAGAGAAAGAAGCAGATGGAAAGCTGATGAGGCAAAGAAATGCCAACCTGGGACTGCAGCAAGCCATCCAGGTGGCAAAGCAAAGTGTTAGAGCTTAATTCCACATGATACTGAGCAATTCTTGAGATTTTATGTTCCCTAATCTTCCTGACAGATGAAATATGACAGCAGGCAATTAATTTGTACACTACTCTTTATCAATAGCTTGTTAGGAACAACAGAATACTAGAACTTTTTGAGAAGCTGCTTTTCTTTCAGAGTATCTTTGGTGACAGCTTGTAAAAACTCCATAGAAAGGAGTCTTGCTTTGACACTTCCAGAGAGTTAAACCCAAGTTACATTTTAATAGCCCTGAAGTGTAACTATCACACTGGTTTCATTCCAGAAGTGAAAATAATTTATAAGACTGTAGCTATGATAAAGCTCCAAGAGTGTGTCTTAGATGAGTAGACAGAAAATACATATTTTTGAATCCAAGAACTGCTATCTTTAGAAACAACACGTTTTGTTCAAAATGGTGCTGTTGGAAACCTCTTTCTCTGAAATTCCACGCAAATAACTTGTCAATGCTCAACCATGTTCCTTGATCTACTGCACCTTTCCCTATTTGCACTTGACCTTCTACATCTTTAAATATCTGACAGACTGTTACCTGCTTGGATGTGCAAATCAAATAAATAGTTGTTTGGATTGGGTCTTTCTTTTTCCCCATCATTTTACAATAAAAGTTTATCTTCACAGTTACAGCATTGGCTACACAGGTTGGGCGATGCCTAAGAGTAGAGTAAAACACACAAAGAGCATCAATCCTATGCATGCAAGACTACCTTTTACTGTATAGAAGAAAGGGAGAAATGAGTGACAGCTCTCACTTGACAGGCTATAAGGAAAAGGAAATGATTGGGAAAAAAACGTACAAGGGAAACATCTGCACAAAAGCGCCATTTAAAGAATTTCAGGTATGATAAAATAGTATTATAGAAAATACACAAAAATGTCTTTGAAAATGACTAGTCATATTTTTTTATCCTGGCACCCTGTAACTTACCATTCAACCTAGAGAAAAACTGTGCAAAAATAATATAACAACATAACACTTACAGATGCTGTGAACACCTCAAATTCTGCTGAAGCCAATGTGCACTAAAGGTGCTGAGGAGTTTTAGAGAAATGAGAGTTTTAATGTTTAAAGGCAAAAAGTAGAGCAATGTAGAGAAATGAGTACCATCACCTCTCTGATACCTACTGATAGACTTCCCACTGCTACCCTATACAATTATTTCTGTTTAGGTTTATTTCTAAAGCAACGGGACAAGCTGCAACTTTTTTTTTCTCCCCTTCATTTTCCCTTTCTTCTTTCTAATTTGTGCTGAATTAGAAAAAAAAGTCCCTAGGAAATATATCTCCTGGGGCATATGTATTCATTAGTATCTTAACTGCAGTACCAGAACAATGAAACAGCTGCATCTCCACCCTCCCCTGAGGGCTGGGTTGCCTGTTCTCCTCAGAGGCTGAGAAAATGCACAGAAACCCAGTAGGAAGTATTATGGAAAGGTGCTACAAAAGTTACACCAAAACTGCAAGCTGATTGAAATGATTTCTGACAAAAGCTATGACCACTGTGACAATATATATTTAAAATTTGACTCAATTCTTAAAGAGAATAAACATCACTTTGCCAGTTGTCCTGCATTTGAGAACCATTCACGCCATTTACTCCGAAGCAGCATCACATATATTTTCCTGCCCTGCTGTGAGAAAGGTTCGAGATATTCCTGCCACAGCTGAAATATGCTGCCATATTCAGCAAAGATACTCAGCATTATGCTGCACATAATAAGCTTCACCATTCACCTCACAATTAGTCATGTTGACACATTTTTATAAATTAGACCTAGCAATCACTTTCAGCTGAGATGTTTTTCCTGCAGAAGAAATCCTTCTGCTTTGCAGGAGGCACTAAAAGTCAGGCACTTACTACAATAGAAAGCAATTTTTGTTATAGAAAAGAGGAAGACGCCTTTTGTACATGTCAAAAGGAAAATGAAACGTGAATTAAATTTATGGTGGCAACAACAAAAACATTATTTTCTACAAGTGAAGAGACATTTCATGTAGCCTAACACTTCTCCTGGGCTAATTGCTCAAGTTCTATATATCATAATATAACCAGAGGTAAAACAAAAGCAAAACAAATTTCTCTAATGAGTATGGCCCCGATTCTCAGAGGGCATAAAACAACTTAGTTACATTAAACACAAGAGGCACAGCCACAGCAGCTATTTCAGATAGGCACTTGGCATCCTCGAGCCTGAAAAAGAACGGGAAAGGCGTAGAATAACGCTCCTTGTTCTGTACAAGCCAACACTTGTCTCCTTTGACTGATGGATTATTGATGAATTTCCATTAAATATGAAATACTTTGGTAGGTACGTATTTTTAACTACTTGGTAATTAATTTTGCAGTTTGAGCTGAAGACCTGGAGCTCTTCAGTGACGTATATAACTGCAGCTAAGTAGTTTGTCTGGTTAATTATTCCTCTTTTTAAACACTGATAAATACAAGATTAAGAAAGCACTGCTAGCATCACTTTAAGCTAATACTTTCCATATTTATATATTTATTTATCTATGTGCTCTGACCGAGATTGCAAATTACTACAGAATACCATATTATATTAGTTATAGCACTTCTGTGGAGAAAACATAATTCTTGCAATCTGAAACAGTTTGAAAATTACCCCATTAATCACACATTTGTAGTCACTAAGACTTTTGATTTGCGGAGGTCAATGCACAATTTTCAGGTTTACTCATAAGGTTTGCCACACAAAACAGTTCTGTGTGCTGGGAATGCAAGAGTATGTCATATTCATATTCCTCAGAGGGTTTTAGAAGGGTGCCTTCTGCTAAAGGCTGTCTTCATCTCCCACCTACAACACAGGAATCTGCTAAAAGGACTCCTGCTTAACTTGAGCTGCTGCTAAGAGTTTCATTGTTCGCTACTTTCTTTATTCCACCTTGATTTGCAGTTTACTCCGAGTGCTCCGCAGAAATCAGTGCACAAATCTGGTCGTCAGCATGACTACATATACGTTATGAAATAAATATCTTGTAGCACTGACAGTATAAGAGAGCATCTAGCTTTAGTTTACATTTAATTTGCAGTGCAATTTGTTTGAAGTCATTAAAGACAGCAAGGCATTCAGGCTTTACTGGAATGTCACCTCATTTTAATTTTTTTTATACCAGTTTACCCAGTTTAAACCACTACAACCCACCCTAGAGTAAGGAACTCTGTTCCACAGACAGCCCTGCTAGCCACTTTTATAAGTCTAACAAGACGCCCAAGTGTATTTAAATAGTCCACAGTGTGACAAACTAAATAAAATGATCAAAGAACTTCAAAGTGTCATAGCACCTCAGAAGACAGATCTGTGCAAAGGTATCAATTCTTACTTTGAAAATATTTGCAAGTAAAAAGATAACTCCATGAATTTGTCAAAAGGCAAAAAAAGCCACCTCTCCCTATAAATACAATTTTTCATTATGACAGCAGTAAAAATAGAGTAGTGTATGTGCTCTGAGCTCTGCATATCTCGTAAAAATGGATTAGATCCTTATTGCAAAATTACAAACCATTGGACAGTAACAGGATTTTAGTGAAGCTTGTGTTTTTTCTTAGTTTCATCGTAAACATTTTTTTTATAAGGAAATCACTGTGCTACTTTCTTAAAGTTACTGTTTAAACTACTGCCATTTCGAAATAACCATAGTAACTATTAAAAATGATGAGAGGACTCTCTGTCTACAACAAAAATAATCAAAGGCACAGATTTTTCCCTCCAGTGCTATTATATCCAGGATGGTTCTTTCATTCTCAGGCTAGAGACTTATAATACATTACTCTTAACAAAATAAAACCAAGACAAAGCCAGCAACATATTGGGATATCAACTTAAAAATATAAGGGGTTAGCAGGGATTGAAACATACTTTGCCACATCCAGGAACCTGAAGTTTAAGGCTCATATATAATTTTTATGTCTTTTTCTTTCCTGAGCCAAAAGCTTTAGGTTCACAGATGAGGCAAAATATATTTCAAAAAACATCTGCATTTTTAAGCTGTTATCCACATGCACCACAAATAAATTCTTTTTATTCTTCTCCTCTATTAAAATGGCAAATCTGTCTACTTCAGAGAAAAATATAAATTCTATACACCTATTTTATTATTTAAATCTGCAGTTGTAAACCATGGACCGGCTAAGGGGGAGGTATTTGAAAATACAGTGACTTGATTGTGGACAACATGACTGCCATTTCAAAATAAAACTGGTATGTAATGGGAGTACAGTTCTCATATCAATTTTTACATACATGTATGCACATTATAGAGATATATTTTAGGACGGAAATATGAATGAATATTTAACTGGAATCATGCTCAGAGTCATTTATACATATTTATTTGTCTTTTTTCATATAACTTAGAGAAGCATATTTGGCATGACTGTGGGCAAGATTTAACTGTTTTATTGGATTATTATTCATTATATTTACTCTGGTAGTGTTGAAAGTGCAGCCAGTGTGATCGTGAAGACGATTTGTACCTAAGATGTTTGCAGTCTAAACAGGCAGGGTTGACACTGTGTAGGGGAAAGGGAACAACAGTGGCAACAGAGTGAACACTGGGATTGTAACAAATGACAGGATTCATTTGAAAGTGTGAGCTGAGTTAGGAGGAAAATAGCCCACTGGAAAGAAAAATTAAATGAGTGATGTGAGAGTGAGAAGACATGTGGGAAACTGGGAATTAAGACAGAGAGAATTGTTAAATGATGCCAAGATGATAAAGGCTTGGAACATTCATCCATGGATGGTTGACACGGTTTTGGGAAGATAATTTGCAGTGGTTGGGTGCAGACAGATTTTGCTCAAGGGTAGAGAAACAAGAATCCTTGGTAGTGCCTGCGTGTGTGTATGTTTACCCTTCTACGCAGTTTAATATACTGTGTTTATAAATTCCCTAGTACATTTCATCTACAGAAAGTTCGACTTGCCGTGCTCTTAAGCTTGCCTTATAACGCAGCTGATTTTGAAAACCTTTCTCCTTTTGCAAATAGCTACTTTGACTGAAGCGCAGCTCTCCCTGTCTTTGGGATATAGATACAGTATCTGTAAACTCATTGAGTCCCATTCTAATGGGACCCTTTCAGAAACCAAAGAAATGGTCAGAACCAGTACTGATCCTTCCATCTACAACAAAATGATTGAAGACATCATCCTTAGAAACAGAGCATCCTGACCTGCTCACACACTGCCTTCAGCAGAAGTCACACCTTATTTCCAAGTTGCACAAAAATAAGAAGATAAATCTTTATGACTCTTATGTCTACCTTGTTGTTCTAACTCTTATTCTCGGCAACAGTTTGAATTCTTGGAGGAAATGTATTGGAAGAAGGGATCATGAAGAAAAACTCAAGTTCTTTACTGACAGCCAACCAACCAACAACAACAAACACCTACATGTGAAATTATGACGTACACAGTACAAAGAAAAGGTTTTGCGTTCAAGTTAGGCATTGTTTGTTCCTGCTCTGGGCATTAATTTATCCAATTGCTACTATGCCTACTTTTTCTTTTTTTCTTTCTTTCTTTTCTTTTTTTTTTTTTTAACCATTCTATCACCCTAAAATACATCAAACTAATTTCTACTGCAAGAATCAGATAATATTCACCAGACAATAATTCATTCACTTTATATTTCTCCTCTGTGTTTGTCACTTGATTTACTTCTCTGTCACCCTATTCTTAGATGAAAATAGGTTTGGAGGGGATGAACAACTGTGAAGTGAGCAATACCCTGAAGAAAAGACTTTTGGACCACATTCAGTCTCTACAGATGCATTGCTAGATGGAAGGTTTCTATTTTTGA
The DNA here is from genome assembly GCF_059628265.1 of Tinamus guttatus. Taxonomy (NCBI): domain Eukaryota; kingdom Metazoa; phylum Chordata; class Aves; order Tinamiformes; family Tinamidae; genus Tinamus; species Tinamus guttatus. Next base: position 11,534,024 of record NW_028288821.1, on the reverse strand, counting down.
CTTGCACTACTGAACTTCAGTATTTTGTTGAGGGAAAACAACTGCCCAATGGGAACAACACTGAGAAAGCTAAAAAGAATAACACAATCCAACTGCTTTTTCTCTAAGATGATCCAAAAGCAAAACTATTCTGCTTCTAAATCTCTTTATATAAATCTACCTGCTATGAAAGCTCAAAACCAGCATGATGTGTTTTATTGTAAAGTAAAAATATGATAATATGATATACAGTTGTGATGGGTACTCTTTAAGTAATGCGCTTTCTGTTTGGGGAAAGTTGTATACTATTCCCTTTCTCTACTACTTGTGTACTCCACTTTTAGTCTTTTCTTGTTGCCATTCTTGTCATTGCCCTAAACCCTCTCTTTTTAAATTGAACCCATTTTTTTTTTGCCTTTCCTTTTTCACTTTTCACTGCCTGTGAAGAAATGGAAGGAAAACTAAAATTGTTACTCATAAATGCTTTTTCTTATAGTTGTGTGACTGTGATTACCAGGCCCACTAATATAAAAACTTACTAACAAAGACATAGAAAGCAGGGCACTTACTTTGTAAGCCCTGATGTTTTTGAAAATATCAGTGTCCACAATATTTAATGCTCAAAGATATCCTCACGTGTTTCTATCAAGAATAATTCTGTTGAATACTGTTCTGCCTTTCTTTATAAGTGTCTTCTCATTTATGTGCATGTTTATTCCCTGGATATCTAAAGCAAATATTCTTAGAACAGCGCTACTTCAGGTACTGTTTCTACTAGTCAAAAAGTCAAGGCTTCCTCACTAAGGGAATCTTACCTACATGAAAGAATAGTATTTTTTCTTTCAATTCCCATTTAAAAAGACAAACATGGATAATAAAGACGTAGAGTTTTTGACAGATTGAAAAGAATAGAGAGAACAGTTCTTTCAGTCCCAGAGGAAAGTAGAGCAAATTCACTGGAGATTTCAATTCGGATGTACATTGTGAGTCATTTCTCCACTGAGACAGATATTTATGCCATCGTCAGCTGATTCACTATTGACATCATCTCAGAATTTCACCTTTAATCCCTTGGGAAGAGTTACTAGGCCTCTAAATTTATTCCAAGATGATTTTTATTACATGAAAATAATCCTTGAGTAATTGTCAATATAAATAAAAATAATCATTAGTCCACATGGTGGATGTTAGGCTAATTCATTGAGGAGAAGCAAGCAGACGTTAATTAAAGATTCACCTGACTACACATGCCAACTGCCAGGAATTCTCACACTAATAAAGGAATCACTCGTAGAAATCTATTATTTCGAATTTCCTAACCTTTACCTCCTTTCTCTTGCCACACTAAGCCCCACTGGTTATCATTCCCACTACCCCACCCTTCTCTTCTCCGTCTTCCACACTCCTCCAGGTTTACAAACACACCTCCCTCAAATCACCTTGCATCCAAAAAGCCCTTCAGCCCCAGCAGAGGAGGTGATGATGTGTTTTAAGAGTCCTATTTTGGCCTCTAAGCTCAGCAGTCCTAGGGTAATTGCCAGAATTACAGTGGCTTTCAAGTTGAGTTTACAAAATCAAGCCGGTTTCAAAGCAGCATTTACTGCTCCATAATTTTATCTAATCCCCACAGCTACTGACATAAACTAATTGCATGTACACATATGATCCCATTACGAGTGGTGCAATCCAGATGGTGCCAATCTGAGGCTGCCAGGAGAGTTCCAGTGCTGTCAGCTCCACGCCAGCCTCGCTCGCTGCAGCCGCCACGCTTACAGCTCTATTCCTAGCTCTTTAGCACAGAGACTTGCTAGCCACCTCCCTGAGCAACAAAATAAAGCCAGGTAGTCCTAACTCCCCGCAGAAAGCAGCGTCCAAACAATGCTCTAAGGAGCATTCTTTATCATCCATCCAAGGATGCATCCAAGAAGCTCCTCTTTAGCCCACCATTGTCTGCAAAACCTTCAACTTTGCTCCAAATTATAAAGCTACTACAAGAGTAGTACCAGTACTATTATTATCAAAAAGAGCATTACCACTATTTATGAACTGAGCAGCAGGTAAGAACTCCTGAGGCAGCTGATGCCCTAACAGTAGAGGGACCTGGTATTAAAGGTAGCAAAAGAGAGTACCTGTCTGAAAGAACATGCCATTATGTGAGGTTTTATTCCAGTCCAAACAGTAAAATACACAAATTAACCATTCACATGGCTTGTTGGCTTTTCTGTGTCCTCCTGTCTACTTTCTCCTATACTAAAGAATAGTAACCTAAAATCTATCTTTGCACACTTATACAGGAACACGCATACTGTACACATAATTATTTTAAAATAAGTTCTTTGAAGGACATCTGATTTAAAATTGATCTTTACCACCTTTATTCTCCAGAAAACTCAATCCTTTTTTCCTTCTAAATTATCCAGTTCTTATGTACACTCACTCTTAGCTTTGCTGCAGGAAAAAATCTTTGAAAAAAATAAAACATTGAACAATTTAAAAATGCAAAAACTTCAGTAACAAAAAGGAATATACGTACACAATGCATTCCTCCAACTGGAACTATCCTTCTAGCTGAAACTCTAGTTTCAGAAACCTGAGCATCCCAGCTGATTTCAATCCATATAGTACCAAACAGGAAAAAAAAAAGTTGTCCTTAATAATATGGTGATTTAAAGCATGTTCTAAGCTAAAATAATACTTTAATACACCTTTATTAAATTAGGAGATAGTTCATGTCATAAGCTAGAACAGATAAAGGATAGAAAACATACGCACATAAGGATGGGTTGTATTGAATAAAACTGTTAAAATCAACTAAAAAGACCGCTAAGGAATTCTGATATAACAATAAATAAATGAATCCTCAGAATGAAAAGTAAATGTTGTAAAAATATTAGAATTTGAAGAAGTCACACAGAGCAATTCTGGTTGAAAGTTCACTCTTCTTTGTGCAGGCTACGAAGCAGCTGCGGCGTGTTTGACACTGATCCTTGTTCAGCTCTAGCCGTCATCTTTGTCCCTGGTCAAGTAGGTGTTGGCACTGCCAAGCAATGTCTCTATTTCAAAGCAAACTTACTGTTTTATAGTTTTTAAAATACTCATTACTCATAAATACTAATGCAAATATCATGTGCAGTCATGCTGTGACGAACGCATTTAGAGCCTAGGCATATCTTAAACGCATCTTCAAAGTAGTCAAGTCGCTCAGTTTAACATTTGCTTTCCACAAGCAAGTGAAATATTCTCTTTGCTAAAAAAGAGAAAGTCAGACTGCAAGACTGCTGGCCTGGCTGAAGTGAATTCCTTCCAGAATTCCACAGAAAATTCCCCAGCTCATTTTTCTGTAGTATTTATTCAGCTCTGGGAAGCACTATATGCAAACTGAAAAGCTGATATAAATAGGCCAAATCTGTGGAGATCTAAACTGCCACGAGGCAAATCACCTCAGTGGCTCTGCTGCAGAGCGCGGTCGGTCACACGCCGGGGGATGCAAGCACTCCGTCAGCCCGACCTCCGCTCCAATTCCCTCCACATTAATATCTCAGCACAGATGATTTTGTTATGATTGCTATTATTGCTCTTCATATTATTAAACAAACAGTGCAAAATCACTGTATTCAGTTTGAATTGCTTCATACACAATCACTAGCAGAAATCCTTTCTGAACACGCAAGTGGCACTTCAGTATTTCATGAAGTGTTAAATTGGCAAAACAACAACACGAGTTCATTACTGCAGATTCTTGCCAGATGGAACCATAAATGCACTGTACTTTCCTGCACGCCCGTGGTACCAAGCAACTGAGCCGAATATTATGACCACTTTTTGAGGACTCATATTTCACGTAGTCATCATTCATGTGTGCATGAGGAATGCAAACACTCATTTGAAAGCAACATAGAAAAGAAGATTCTAGAGCTTCGCTGATTTCATCTGCTTTGTTTTCTAGCATCTGAAAACCAAGATAAGGCGTCACTGCTGCCTTGGCCCGTTTCCAGCACCAGAGCCAAACTAGACACTGCCCTTTTGGGCCCACGTGGGCCAATGCGCTGAGCAGCCTCGCAGGGAGGCCGCAGCGCACGGCAGCGCTGGAGCCCGCTACGCTCTTCCCTACAGGGGTTCCTCAATGGACTGAAATCTTCAAATAAACACACAAAAACAATGGACTAAACTAGCCTAAGAAATACATATGCAATGATAACATGAAAGTGACCCTAATTTCCACAGAGGACTTTAAGAGGAACAAGTTAAGGTTCACAGGGTGTTTTTTTCCCCTTTACCATGCCAGGCTCTAATTATGTTATTTAATCTGTCAGTTGTTTCATTTATGGACCAGCTTTAGAATCAAAACAATCTATGTGTCTATTTTTAAACATAAGCTTAGTCCAGTCACATGCCAATATAAATCATGAATAATTCCAGTGATGTAAAATAAACTTGAAAAATATAAATATTAAAAATACACATATTTTTTGTGCTACCTATTATAATTCTTTGCCTAAAGTAAATTTCACCCCCAGGATATTCAAATACATTTAAAGAGGAAGATGATGTACTGCTGTCCTTACTTACCTTGAGTAGGTTTCAGCCCAAAGCAGCACCATTTCATTAAGCAATACTATTTCATTAAGCAATACTGTTTCCTTCAGCCGAGTTACTTCAGGTCTACACTCTAGCTTTGGAGATTCGAATCAATCTTTTTATCCATTTCATCTGAGCTGTTGTTTAAACAAACTAATAAATTTGATCTACTTCTCCCCTTTAATACTTCTGTATTAGGCTTTGACCATGTTTGTTTCTAGTTAGAATTGATTTATTTTTTTAATATTGCTTTGAAAAGCCTGAAAGAGGTGACTATCTTTTCTTGGAATTTGAGATGTAAAAATAAATATGGAAATAATGGTAGAGCAAACAAACAGCAACACATTAATTTCTTGCTGCTTTAGAAAGGCTGTAATATCTTCAAGGGCACATCCAGTAGGAAATTATGTTCCCTGGTCCCCCAGAGGTTTATTTGTAACCATCAAATTCCCCTGCAAAACGTTAATACCAGAGTCTTCCCACTTCACTTAGGTGCCAGGCAGCACATCTTACTTCAGCATGTACCAAACTACATGTATTTCACAGACAAAAAAGAAAAATCTTTCTTTTCTTAAAACTCTGTGTATTTCACAGCTTGAAATTTAAATTTCCTTAATTCTAATCAAGAAATTTATTGCAGTAATATGATATTTGTCCCATTCAAAAATAACTACCACCCCTGTAATATGATTAACAATGTAATATGACTATGGAAGAGGCTTTTATGATTTTTTTGACTTTAGCTTTTGAAACCTTTCCCAAAATCAAACAGTAAGATAACTTTTATCATTCCTTATAGAGTAATGGGTAATTCTTTTCTACAGATGAAAACAACTCTACAGTACTATCTTCTACTGTTAAATATTCTATCTTCTACTATTTTTCTACTATTTTCCTCTCTGACCAACTACAGTCAAATAATTGTAAAATAGCTGTAATATACAATAAAAATTGACGACATTGTTAGACAGTGTAGTAAGTCATTCCTCCCAAAGAAATGAGCAAAATTTTATAGCTCTTGACACTGTTTAGAAACACAGAGTAAAAACTCTATTTTTGCAAAATCTTCAAAACAAATTCTTAAACCTTAATGCTACAGGAAACCTATATATTCCAATTATTTAACATTACATAGGTCAAGAAAAGCAGAAATTAACTCCATAGTAGAAACAAATTGCCCCTCTCACTCCAAAATTGTTCTCAAAGTCAGTACAAATTAATCTCTTATTAGGTTAGCAGGAAAAGAAAATTAAGATGAGCACATCCAGAAAGCACAATCCAAAGGTTACTGTTAGATACTCCAAAACCAAAAGCAGGCCGACTCCTGGGACTCCTTTGGAAAGACTGTTACCAGGTGGGACCTTGACACTCATGGGCACAAACACAGTAAACGCGTGTTCAGTGGCACTGTGCCTGTGCACGAAAGCATCCAGATAACGTCCCACCCTAACGGTGTTATGCAAGGAGTAACAACGGGCTGAGTCTCATTAGCTACAGTTCTACTTTTGAGTTGGCAAGACTGAAATTAAATTAAAAAGGTGATTCTTCTGTCATCTAATAGCATAAATGTTGTTCCTTTCCAACATCTTAATTGTTTTGCTTTGTAGCTCATGGGCAAAACCAGCTTCCTGCACTAGTCTGTCTCCAATGCCATTGAACAAGAATTCTCCTAAAACAGATAAACTTAGACAGATGAAGATACCCTGCATTAAGAAACTTCTGTAAGCCATGTTGAAATGGTTACCTGAGATTCAAGTTATAGAATAAACTTATTTTGCCTGCCATTAAAGAATATGAAATTCACATCCCAAGTTTCACAGGAAACATATCTTACTATCGTATAACTCTTGAAATGTTTGAATTTTTTTATGCGATTTCAGATTATTCTTGAAATAAGTTGACAAGCAAGAATGCTATTTAAACTACTCCAAAGAGACTGACAATCAACACAATCTGAAGTCAGATAAAAGAGGACTTTTTGATGGATCTAAAACTTATGAGCAAGGCAAAGAATAAATCTGTTTCTTGTAAGTTACTTTCTTAAAGGAAAAATATCTAGAATGTACTTCATCTAGGACCTGTCAAAATAATAGCTTAGTGATGAGAATTTGGTACATAAAAGTGTTCTATTAGCAATCAACAAGAGACAAAAGATACAGCAATCTTTTCTAGTAAAGTTTTCTTATCAGACATATTTGTTTTACTCCATGAGATTGTTCTAAATCCATATAATTTACATAAATATAGCTGCATTGTTAATTCCTACTTTGAAACTATTCAAAGATTTTCCATTTTCTCTCCAGTGAAAAACCTTTACAAGCAAGAAATGTAAGGCAGTGATAGCAGGCAATCCTTTCAGTATAGTGGTATACCACAAAATAGTGTTTGAAAAGCAACCAAACAGCTCAATTCCTATCATCACAATTTATCAGAAGTCATAGGAATTACATACCTGAAGCCACAAACTGGGAAGAGTAAACCATCAACAGATTTAAACTGATAACGTGATCAAAATGTTATAAGAGTAACCTAGATCTTTCTCAAAAAGCAAAACAAAACATATCTTTTTATAGAACATATTATGGGCTTGATTTTTAGATAAGGTACTGTTTTTCTTTCCCCTTTGCTTCCTCCTTTTTACATTGGAACAGTATAAGTAACATTAGCAAGAATTCTTCCTTTCAACTCTTGGTTAATAAACTTACCTTTCTACTCCCATATGCACATAGGAAGGCCAAGCAAAAAATAGCTACTTGAATTGTGATTTTTCTAAGTGAATTTTCTAAGAAAACACACGTAGCTCCAAAGCATCAAGATATGACCTTGTTGCTTGGTATGATAGCAAGGTATGACAGTTGTCTTGAAGGGACAGAATTATAGTTAATAATAATGCTTATCTAAAATAAAGCTTCTGTAGCAGATATCAAAACAACAGCACTTTCACTCACAAGACTTGTGAGAAAATATTCTTTATTCCTTAACCTGCTGAAATCACATTGCTCAAATTTAAATTAAATTCAGGCTTGGAAGACTCTAAGAATCATCAGGCCCATGAACTGTCCTTTATTTTCACAGTAAAACTTGACTAGAACTTAGTTTCAAAGTGAAACTATTTGGAATGATTACTCTCATATATTCAAACTGCTTTTGGCTTCATATGAAAATGCCAAAATCATGTCTCCTTGGCTCAAGACAAGTAATTTTCATGATGTAAATCTGAGTTTCAGACTTGCCCAAATCTGCAGATTTCTGGGCAAGTCTTGCCCAGAACTGCATCTGGGTTGCAGGCCCACTAAAAGTGTTTTGCACAAGCTGATTTTATTTTCTTACATGAATCAACAAGTGTTACCACTGAAATGATGACAAATTAGAAAGCAATTAGGTCACAGATGAAAATAGGTGTGATCGTCCTTTGTACATCTACTGAACATGACAGAAATTGGTAATTGCAGCTTAACAGAAAGGAATGAAGATTTTTATGGAAGGATTTTTGAATAAACAGTGCAAAATACATGGAACTTACTCCAGCTCCACTGTCACATAAATGGTACATAAACTGAAAAGAATCCAAAACACAGCTGTGAAAACACAGAGGCCAAATACCTGAGCTTTGTGCAAGGCTGCCTGCAGGAAACACAAGTAACATTTCCCTGTGAGTTTCTCTCAATGAAATGTAGATATAAAACAACATGGAGAATTTTGCTGGATGTGCTTTGTGGCTGGCATCTGGCATCTAATTTTCAGAAAATCTTAATAGAGAGATTTATTTTGCTTATCTGCTTATAAATCTTTCTCAAGTTAATATCTGTATCAGTTTTGGCTGACAAATGTGTTGCCACAAGTCCACATTATTTATATCAGCTGATTTGATGCACCTGTCATCAGCACTGAACTTTTAATGAACTTCTATTAGAACTTGTTCTTGTAACCAATTAGCATTTCTCTTTCTCACGTGAGCTAAATAAAAGTAATAATTCCACTAATACGACCACATTACTCTGCTGAACAATGAGCAACAACTGGCACCAGCCTGAAACTGTACAAACTGCTTCATTAACCCAACTCTAAGCTACTGCATTACCAAATCCATTAAAGTATGTAGAGCTGCATGTGATGCACATCTAAGGTCGCAATCCTGCAAAAATGCAGGCAATATGCAAAACTGCCTGCTCACCAGAAGCCCCCAGGGACACTTAATGGTTGCAAACAAACCTTTAAAAAATATATATTCTGTATTTATATATATATATATATTTCTATATATTTTTCTACAAGATACTTTTAGATGACTGATTATATTTAACATATTTCTGAAGATAGTTACAAATCATCATGCTTTTGATTTAAATGTCTATAGCCACATGTTCCTTATTGTCCCAGTATATAAATACTGTTTTAGCATCAATATATAGGGCTGATACCAGATCCAACAAATAAGATCCTGTTGCAGGGATAATAATAAGATTAATTTTACCACAGACAATCACATTTAATGATAAGACTATGACAAATCAGTTGAACATTTAATTTCTGAGACATAAAAATGAATGGATGAGGCAACAGGAAAGGAATGTATGAAGGGAAACTTGTAGGATATTCTAATGGTTCTAATTTTAAAAGCTGCCATCAAATCTTGATGGATAATGACAGTATGTCTAGCTAGATAAATTATTGGCATGACACTTTGGAGATCTAGAATGTACTTTAATGTGTTAAAGAGTGACTAAGTGCAAGTATTATGGCTCAACAGTGAAGTGTGCTAATAGGTTGAGCTAACTGCATTTGGAAGGGCTGCAGATGAATTGAACAGTGGGATTTCCATTCTGTGAGTAAATGTCCAATATCTGGCTTTTCATCCAGAGACATCAGCTGTATGCCCAATTTCACGGGCTCATGGCAGTAAAACATATAGCAGAGAGAGACAGAGATATGAAACAAGGGGTTCTGAACTGACATATGCTTATATATTCCACAGGGTAGATACTGAATGATCCAGTAACACCTTCTATATTGCATGCAGCATTTAAGACTGATGTTCAGCTCCTATTCCATCAGTATTAAATGTTACATATTTTGTCAGGATAAATTGTTCTATTCTTAACTCAATTTGTCTCTTCTTATGGTTGAAGTTTAAAGAACATTTTTCTTTTTTCTATTTTTTTTTGCTTTTCTGTATAAATGTAAACGATGTGTAAAAACAAAATAATAATAATAAAAAAGTGTTCTCTCGCAAAATCCCCTGCTAATAATCTCTCCCATCTGGAGGGAAAGGGAAGAACTAAACGATGATATCCCCATTGTGGTCAGCAATATGTAGTTCAGACATGTGAATTATATTTGCAGCTCAGAATTATATTTGCAGCTTCCAAAAATCAGAAACTGTAAGCCCAGTTTCAGACCTCTTTTGAGGTCACAATTATTTCTCCTTTCTCCATTTCCTATCACACAAGCTTTCCCAGAAACTCTGCTTTGATATTTTTTGTTAATCTATAAACACTTGTGCCATTTACAGCTCAGGTTTTCAGCGGCTTCTGGCTATATTGTGCTTGCAATGGAGTTCCTGGCTTTTCTCTTGATTACACTGTGAGGACAGCTAATAAATCAATGTCTGTTTTTTTTTTCCCCCCTTTGCTTTTCTTAGTGCATCTTTGTAGAAGTATTTATAAAAGCTGCTATATTAATATGCTATTATAGTAAGAAAGGCATATTCCAAACACACACTATAATCCAATAGAAAAAAATATACTGAGCACAGGAAAAAAAGTAAGTATGAGCACAGGAAGGATGAACTATCCTGCAATCTAAACATGGAGAGTATTTCTAATTGCAGAACTAAATCTCAAAGTCCCAGAAACTTTAAATTTGGATTTGAGAAACTATGTGAGGAAGTTAGATGCCTACTAAATTGGCACCTTAGATTTTCAGGCCTGCACATAAATCATTATTTACAGCCTGGTTTACCTGCATCGTTCTACTGTGGGTGTGACAGGTATACTCTGTAGTTTGCTCATGCCAGATCAAGCCTTTTCTTTTATTTCTGTACATTTTAAAAGCTGAATGAGGAGCTGGATTTAATCCGTCTAATCTCTTTAATAATGACACATCTAATTAAGACATCTGCTGAAAGCCCATAATAGGAATTTAACAAGGCACACATAGATATGAGAGTCCCCATGGAACATGTTATTCAAATGAATTATTATATCATACCACGGACATCTCAGTGAGACAATTCCATCCAGGAAAAATGGGTTTGTATCCTGAGCTGTCACCAGTGATTTACTCTATCAGCTGGCGCTGACGGGATGCAGAGGGGGTTCCTCTGCGGGAGGCAGGCGGCTCCGGCCGCGTTCCCTGCCGGGGGGCGCGGGAGCTGCTCGCGGCTCTCCCCTCCGTCACACGGAAGCGGAATAGGGAAGAGCGGAATGGCTGCTCCGCCAGAGCTCGCCTGACGGTGACGACTGTCCCCTTACATCAAGGATCCCAAATCTGTACCCTCTACCAACACAGACATTTTTACCTTTCTATGTAACAAGACTTTAATCAAAAATCAATGTCCTTTCAGTGATAAAATGAACTGTTTTGAGGCAGCCAGTAATAATTAAGTGATAATATTGTATTTCCAGCACTTTTTTTTTCACATAGATTCATTGTTCAAATACACTCAATGTGTATATATATTTATTTATTTATTTATTTATATATATAAAGTTTTCTGCTTTGGTGCCCTGATCACAAACAGCTCTCTGGAAATACCTGTCATCCATATCAAGAGTTGAAGCATGCGAAATACTAGGGATGTTTTGTGACAATCTGTCACACAGATCAGGTGGTGGTGTTGCCACTTCCAGATTGGATCAGGCCAACACTTTTCAGCAAGAGGAAGATGTTCAGACATGTGTCTTTCTCCTAAGGAAAGTCAGCAGAAAAACATATTTAGAAATATTTACAAGGAGGATGGTATAAAATTTTTAACTCTCTCTTCCGAGTGAAACATAACTTGCCTGAAATAGCATTCCCAATAAAATCAGGACTACATATTAGGGGTTATTTTCATCCCATCTGCAGAGAGCAAATAGGGTGCCAGGTATTTTCTGTCTAATTTAAACTCTTGTCTTGGAAATTTGGGGATTTTGGAATTGTGGTAATCCAGTTCCAGTGGTCTGTGCACTCACACAGAAAAAACTCTCAACACAAGAAACCAAGGAATAAAAAAGCCAGGTTCATTCTGTTTAGCAATAATCACTACCACACAATAGTCAATACTTGGAAAATTATGAATCCTGGAAAGAAAAGGATTTGAAATGAACATATACATGAATATTAACAAATACGCACTTCTGAAGAAAAAAAAAAAAACAGTCTTTTTTGTTTCAAGACTTATTACTTTCTAAATGCTTATGCTCTATGTCAGGACCACATCTACACACACTTTACAGGATATCAGTATTCATGCCAAGTATTACATTGATTTCTGCAATGTAGAAGTAGCTTCTTAGTCAGCCTACAAAACCAGTTACCGCACGGCCTCTGACAAGGCGCGTGCATCCCGATGAGCGACGCCGGGATGGATCAATGCACGTACAGTCAATAGATCTATGGAACTTGGACAATACTCAGAACTAAATTAATCTACATCTTTTCAACACAGTGGGAGTTCAGCATTATGCACCTTATATTATTCCTTTTCTCTGCCTTTCAACTCAACAAGATTGGACATATTTTTTCAAACTGACTGCAAAATTCCCTACAGAAATCTCCTTAGCCCATGAAAACTATGCACTGAATCGAGGGCTGATACAGATAGAGTCTGGGGCTTGTTTGCCTGCGGCCTTCTTTGGCAAACGAGCACCTTTCCCTCTCTTGCAACAAGAGCTGCTTTCAGTTTCCCTTCAGAAACTTTATTCCTAGCAAAACTAAACTTGCCACAACATTAGTGCCAGAAATAGCCACCCTACACTGAGCCCACTTTTGTCACTGCAGGCAAGGAAACAAGCTGTCGCAGAAAACATGCAGGAGAGGGCAGGGAAAACACACCAAATAATCTCTTTCCATCTCCGTGTAACACATTTAACCAAGTCCCTGCACTTCCTGTCAGAGATTTCCCCATAATGCTTACTCTTATTCAAGAAATCAGAAAGAGTACAAATTTTCATTCAGAGCAAATTATGGCAAGATCTCAACAATCTGAAGAAAGAAATGGCATGTCAAAAAAAGAAGACTGAGACTTGCAGAAACATTTCAGAAGGTTACATCCATAAGTCTCATTAATTCAAATGAATGCTGAACATTTCCCTCCTCCAGGCACCTTTAAACATCCAAGCCAACTTGTGCTCCTGAGGCACATGAGCAACACACAGGTTTTGAAAGGCAAACACAAAACCGGGCATTGCCCTCAACACGGATCTGAATTAGCTGCTTAAGTTGACTGGAAAATACATTTTTGCTTGCAGTTGTCCTTAATTTATACACAAAGAAAACATTTTATTTTAGTACAGCTCAAGTTTAGATTCAGGATTCTAGTAAAAATAAATATATAAGAAAACAATGTCCAGTCCTATTTGCAGGAAACTATCAGCTAGGATTGAGAGTTATGTCTCCTTAGAAATAGATTTAAAGCAAAGACTCTCCTATCTCTATTTCACACCGACGAGGCGGGGAGGTTGCACTGTGACCCGGGCCGTGTAACGCTGCCATTTCTCTGCCCTTCTGCTTGCACTCAGACACCGGCCCCTGCGTTCCAGAGAGAGAGGAACAATTCCCATGCACTTCTCCTCCTCGCTCAGAAAACGGGCAGAGATCGAGCAGCAGGAGCCAGGGAATGACCGATATTTTTGATATACCTTGGGGGTGAGGCTGACCCAGCTCCCAGAGGTTTGAGCAGAAAGCAAAGGCAGAAACTTTGACTGCATGCGCAAAAAGGAGAGGACCCAAATCAGAGCGACTCAGAGAAAACACGAGTACCAGGACCAATGCATTTTTAAGAACTACGTCTGCTAGTTTAAAAAGTTAAACCCTTTTATAAAATTACGCAATAAATAAAAGTGAAAGGTAAGTTTTAGTAGCAGTTTTACTTCTATTTTTATCCATGATAACCAACATTAGCCCAATATGAGTGATTTTTTTTTTTTTAGGCGGTCACTACAAAACAGTGGATTTAGGATCTAAATGGGGCAATAACTCCCTCTCTTGCAATTTACTATGATGGCTGAAATATATCGGCTTGGTTTACTTTTCAGTAAGAATGTAAATTATATATTCTGTTTGGACATACATTTCATTGATCATTAACTGAATCTTAACTTTACATAACTTTATTAATGCCAAAAGATATAGAAGGATTGATGGCGAGGCACTTCACAGTACTGCACTGTAAAATCATAAAAAACATACCTACATAATTGTGTATGTTTAGGCAGCTACTAAAGTACAGTAGTAGTTGTAGTAAAGTTCCGCGTCCTCATTTAGTGCTTACCTCTTATCAAAATAAAACTTCCTTCAGCTCCTTTTTGCTTTGGCCATAAAAACAAAATAAGGCTTTCACTGTCACTGTTTGTCAAATCATGATGCCATTTTCCTATAAAACGCATGCTTTTCTCCTAATTTCATCATTTGCCAGTGTCAATTTGGTAACATTTTTTGGAAGTATGTGTAGCACATTGCTACAAATTTACTGCATCTATCCTAAACGTTATTTTCACAAAGAGAGAAAAGCAGCTGAACCCATAAACAGTATTCATCTAAATCATTATAAATTTTCCATTTGGTGAAAGCATAGTCAACAAAAGAAGTTTTAGACAAATGCCTTCAAAGTTATGTATTAATATATTCCTTAAGTTTGTTAATTTTAAACAGAATTATGTGCTTTGCCTTATTTTTAGGATTCAGTACAGAATATGTGAATTAGCATTCAGAATTTTAATTACAAATTATACGAGCTTAAGCTTTTGTAGGACAATGTTCTCATGACTGGTCAAAAGTTCATATATTCCAACACATATAACAAGGCTAATAGCTAGAGATTCACTAACCCTAAACAAGCAAGAGAACAAATCCTCCTGAACCCTGTTCCCACTGATTTCCAAATAACCAGATTTAAGTCATTTTTTTAAAAAAACCTTAATCTCAAAAGCCATTCAGATAGAAGAGATAGATATGAAATAACTATGTATGATTTTCTTATGTCAGAATGCAGACTGAGGTCTCCAACTACACGAGACAGGTAAACTGGACTGACAAAATGTTCCTACAGCACCAACAGGTTTCAGGGCACGGGGAAGCACCGAGGAAAACGTTCCTAACACAAGCTCCCGATAAAGCTTGCCTTACTATCAAAATGCATGTTGATAGTCCCCAGAAATCTTTAATATAAATATTTCCTTACTAAACAATGTAGATGTGGTATAAAACACAACTCTTGCATTACCGTTTGACTACAGAACACACATTTCAGGACCATGACAGAAGGCAGAAAGCCGTCGGACGTCAGGTTTGCTCGGACTGACGTTGACTCGGGATTTCTCCAAACCGGCTCCTTGTCTCTCATGGGGATAGCAGGGCACCACTTTCATTCCTGACAGTTTTTCTTGCAGGTGCAAGTCAATCTATTTGACATTTTTTTTATTGCACTCCCAATAGACCAGAGCTTTATTGGATCTAAAAGTTAGTGACATATTTCCCCCTAACTGAACAGTCACAGACACTTTCTTTATAAATAAGTTATTTTAGAAATGTTTCTGCATGTAATAAACTGAAAAAGGCTACCTAATCCGAGGTAAACTAAGAACTACAATCTTCAGGAGCTTTTTCTGAAGAAGCACTTGGGACCTGTGTATTTTCACATCAAATGAAAAGCTGTATGTTTGCTCTTAGACAGGAGGGAGCAAAACACATGGAGGCAGACGGAAGCTGCACTAGAAGGGGGATACTGCCAAAAAGGGTCAGCACAGGCCCGGGGAGACGCCGTCTCCTAAAATACCTTCCTGTCCACAGTAAGAAAATGCGTTGATTCTCTAACCAGCTCCACATATGTTCTACATTTACATACCTTAATGCAATTGATATTGTATAGATTCAAATAGCTGGATAATGCAAATATGTTTTACAAACAAAGTGACCCAGAAATATTTCAAACTTTGGTAACAATCTGCAGAGTAAAGCTTTCAAGTTCACTGCTACCATTATCCTTTCGGATTGCAATGACTGAATTCCATCACCAGATTCTCCGCCGGTATCAACTGAGGACTTGGACAGTATAGCCATAAAATATTAAGTTACAATAAACAAACAAACCAAAGATGCTACTGGCTGGAGCCAAAGGCAGCACTGCAATTACAAATTCATATTAAAAATATAGCTTCCAGTTTGTATAGTTTTACAAAATTAACATTATTATGATTTTTCCCCAAACTAGATTATTAGTTGTTTTACAAATGAAGAAGTGTAGGATCTCCTGTGCATACTTCACAACCAAATTCCGAAAACAAAACTATCCCTCCAAAAATATTCTTAGGAGACTAAATATTGTGCTAAAAATGAACAATTAAGCCTCTCACTTCCTTTCGCCAAACATCTGCACATGTAAAAAGTATTCTAAAATAGTGTTATTTTTGGTCAGATTAAATCAAACAAGCAAAAAGATAACCTAGCCTACTTTGATCTGAAACATACAGAGCCATAAAATGTTTGGACATGATAAAAGTTTGACAACACGGATCAGCTTCACATCTTTTATTCTTTTTCATAAAGAAGTGTCAAACAACTATATAAAAATAATAGATCAAATAAACATAGACACAGTTGTACACAGAGCATAAAACCTTAAAAAAAAACATTGAATAATTCAAAGGAACTCTAGCAACTCTTGTAATTTACAGTACTTGCAATTTTTCATAAAGCAATACTTTTTTAATTTTCATCTTTTTCCTAGAGTGCCTCAGGAAGAAGAAAGGCAAAATTTGAAACTGTAACAACAAATATTAAATAGTTTGCTTTTAGTAGCAGTGTAGTAAATATGCCATGATTTTTAAATGATTATGCAATATGCAAACAACATTTGTCCCTGATCAGTGGAGTAAACAGCATTTTCAGACACTACGGTGTTTTCCCTCCTTGTTGTCTGCAAGATTACTTTGCCAAAAATAACCATTTTTCATTAGCTGCACAACAGAAGATATTTCTCCTTTCTGAAAGGACAGAATACCACATGCAACTAAATTTCTTTTTCTCTTCTAGGGTAAGTTTTCAAATTTTCAGCAATGTAGTTCAGCATAAGTGTAGGAATCCCGCAGTCTGCACTAACGTGAGCATCTCTGCATTTCATTACACTATGAGGAAACTCAAGGTATATTCTTAGCTTTACTTTGTACTTCTACTCTGTCATTTTAAAATACTAATTTGGCTCTGTTTTTTGTACTTTAATTAGCTTTTTTGTGCCCCAGCGGTTACGTGTAGGGCTCACCAGGAAAAACAGATATTCAGGAAGTGACTAAAACATAAAATAGAACTTGCAACATATTCCTTGACTTGGAGTCAACAACCCATCAAACCATACCTCTAGTCACACCACTTGCATGTCCTACAGCCATATTTTGTGCAGTCACACTTGTGTTGCTATTTGCTTGTTACCATTTTACGATTTCTTGCAAACCTCCCATTTTGGTTCCAAACAGCATCCTAAAACACCGTTTTCATGGCAGCCAGGCTTGGAAAGCACTTTGTGCTGGGTGCCCTTGGAGCCCCGTGGCTGCTGCAACGCTCCTGCTTCCCTTCCTCTGCCGGGAGCCTTCTCAGACCTGCACTGCTGCCCATGGCCCCAGCACCCAGGGTTGTGTCAACACCTGGGCCAAGGACCAGATGCACTTTCGCACTCCGAGGAAAGGTACAAACTGTTGTGACTCCTATGACCATTATGATTATTCTGCTGGGAAACATTTTGCTATTTCCAAATCCAGCATCTGGACAGACCTTTTGACTTCCATTCTTTTTAGACACTGCTAACTAATCAAGGGATTAGTCAGAACTAACCAGTGGTTTGTCTTAGTTTTGGATATTCGCTATCCGTTGTTACAGAGCACTAGGTGCTAACTAGGTGCATGCAACTCCTGTCTTGGCCCTAATATCTGCAAAATAAAAGCTTTTCCTAAGATTTTTTTTTTCCTTTCTTGAAATTGTATTCATAAAGCACTAACTTACTGCTAAATCTACCTTAAGATTTTTGATAAAATAAATGGGGTGTGTTAGAAATATAGGTAATTTTAGGGAGGGGAAATACTACCGTTTTCTGAAGCAGGAATACTGACAGAATTTAAAGCTTTCATTAGCCACAATGGTATTGTCAGACTCATACTTAAAATATCATTAATTCCTTTTTTAATTGAGCTTATAACCAAGTAAAAAGAATAAGGTAGATGAATGTATATATTTTTATATGCATTAGTGGTGTATGAGTCACCTTCATCTCCTTTGGGATGAAACTCTAATTAACACTGGAACATATTTTGTCTATAAAAATTCCTTTTGATTGCCCAAGAGGTAACAGAAACTCATTTTGTCAGATGATATTAACTTTTATGGGTTAAGGTGTAGAATTGCCAGGAGCTGCAGCTGTGTATTCTATGCTCAGGGCACTTTTTAAGCAATTCAGATTTTTAAGAATCTTGACATTCAGATCTGATAAAAGAAAAATGAACAAAAAAGAAAGAATATCATAAATCATTATGCATTAAAATCTTAAAACTGAGAAAAGGATCATGTTGATATTGATATATCACTTGAGTGTGTGTTATAAAAAGTTCAGATAAGGAGAATTACCACAAAGAAATGAAATTATTGATAAAAACTGATTGTAAAAGTAAAGAAAGCTGCTGCTAAAGCAGTTGCATGTCCTTTGCAATTCAGATTTGTTGACACTTCTTGATAAGATTATCTATGAATTAAAGAATATTAAGATTACTTTCATATGATGGGTTAGACACATCAGTAACATTTTTATTTTATTAGCTGCTTTCCGAAGTTATATAACAGCAAAAGATTTCTTGAAGGTGAAGTTTAGCAGGCACCACAGCAACACAGAAGAGTACACAGAACGATCCCGTGCATTTCAATCATTTTTGAACACTTTTAGACATGCTTTGAATTAGAAATTTGAAAAACATTCTCCACGAAGAAAACCTGCTTCACCAAGTGAGAATGTGC
Organism: Tinamus guttatus; assembly: GCF_059628265.1. Lineage (NCBI taxonomy): Eukaryota > Metazoa > Chordata > Aves > Tinamiformes > Tinamidae > Tinamus > Tinamus guttatus. The sequence goes on along the minus strand of NW_028288821.1, from coordinate 11,515,271 downwards.
TACAAGTTAGCGAAGTCATTGCATCCCAAGATTAGCTACATTACTAAATCTGGAATGTAGATACAGACACAGAATACTCAGATTACTGATCAACTATAAAAGGTAAACTGTGAAAATACAAACTTGCAAAACAAACACCACATACTCCTTGGACAAAAAACTAAACTGCATTCCACAACTGAAATTCCATAATTTATCCTTCTTTCCAATTGGCCTCCTTCATCAAAGAAAAGAGCCCAAACCTTGACTGAGATCATGTTAAGAATTTTGAAGTCCTTTCAAGTTATTTTCACTACCCACTGATTTTCTATGAACAAAACCAAAAGACACAAGAAGACAGATTCATCTTTTGCTTTCTCATTTCTTGAGAGAAATTAGAGAATCTTAAGAGATATCAACTTCTCCAAAGTTTTTCTCCTAGCTCTCAAAGAAATACGCTTTACGTCACACCACCCTTAACTCCTAAATTCCTAAAATTCATAAAAGCAGATCCTGTAAAAACTTAAGTATGAAAGGCAGTCACTGGCTGGGTTTAAATATCCAAATCCAAAATTGTTATCCAAAAAAGTTTTCAGTATCTTATCCGAGAATTCTGGTTCTGTAATTAACAGCTGTCCTTGTTCTCCTGTACAAGCAAAGAGAAAGCCAGGCTGTAGAGAAGCACTAGCAGAGGTGAGGGAACTATGTCTGGACTTGATGGCTCACATGTTGTTACTCAAGCTAACCCAGCTTCCATCCTGAAAATGTTTTAAACAGCTGTAGACTCTTCCTGTTGAACAGGAAATATTCTTGGAACTAAGCAATATGGTTATGAGATGCCTCTTTACATAACCTCTGTATTATACACTTTTCTTTTTTCTAATGAATATTTTCTGTGGAATTCTCAATTTTTAAATCTATTGATATACATCGAACCACACGAAGCATTCAGAGCAATAAATCTAGGTATATGAGAGCTCTAAACCACAGAATAAAAACCTTAATCAACTAAAAATGTCCCATCTCATCTCAGTGAGTTTTACACCATATTTGATTTCAGTGCAATTAATCTAGACTTGCCCTCTCACTTCCAGTGAGATTCTTTTCAGAAATCCTTCTCAGAAATTGTCACTCTTAAGTTGCATCTCCCTCAGTATGCAATTACCGTTTGCTGGGTTTTCATTCAGTTTGCAAAAGTCTGCCAAGGAACTACTAGCGTTTCACATGCCAGTGACACTGGCATCCGCAGCAGCTCCGCAGAATTCACCGGCAGCAGCGGACTCGTTCTTGTCTGCTGCCTCCCTGGACAACGAACTCCGGCGTTCCTGAGCGAGCCTTGGCACAGCACAAAGCAGCTGCTCGGCCCTATTGTTGTCAAGAATACGCATTTTGGCAACTACTAATCATGTGTCTGCTCTGAACGGGGAATAATCTTATACATCTATTATTCTTAGAATATATTTACGCAACAAATAACAGCAACAAATAAATGAGCTTCTTATGCCTTAGTCAGAAAACAGAAACAGTAATTAATGAGTTTATTGTTCCTTAGCCACAACTTATTTATTTCCCCCAGGCCATTTATCAGATGTAGTGCTAAGTACACAATGGCAGGTAGCTCTTGGTGACATTTATGCTTGTCAAGCATTGGCAAAATTCCTTACAAACTATGCAATTGTCTATGGACCAGGAAGTTAATAATTCTATTTAGGAACTCTTATTTACATAAGTGTCTGAATAATGAATTGGATCAATATGACAATATCAGTTTATATTCACAAATTAGGCTTCACTGAAATATCTGTCCTACATATATGTCCTACATAAGTGGGGCAATAGATACAAAACCAAACAATAAGTTCACTAGTATCTATTCTAATATATCAGAATATTCAAAATACAAAAAAAATGAAAGTATTATAATTGAATAAATCACCTGAAGGCCTTTTTGTTGCACTATAGAAATACTGCAATAATTCCTTAGTACTATGAGTTACTGAATGCATAGCACATTTTTTTCTACTCGCTCCTCCTTGAATCAAAAGGAGTGCTAGAGTTACAGAAGTTATCTGAGAAAGCATACAAAACCCTTTTTTCCTTAAGCGAATACAGCAGCAAGTCTAAAAAAGTACAGTTACATTACAGCGTACAGTGGGAGATCAGGCCCACCTTTCCTATGAGCTTAGAATGCAAGCTTACAAATTTCAAAGTAATAAAATTATTTTTATATATTAAAAATGTTAATTTGACTTAAACCTGGGAGCAGTAGAGAGACCGATTTGAGATGCTATAATGTGTACGAAGCGCCAGGCCGAGCCCTGGGCAGCCCCGTGTGTGCCAGGCCGCAGGCCCCAGCCCGGCACCCCCACACTCAGCCCCGAGGGCCGCCCGTCCTTGCGAAGGGCTCCTGGCTGCTGCCCCAAACACTCACTGCCCTCCGAGGAGCCTCAGCACAAGCTCAGCTGCGTTGCCTTCCTACGTGATCACCTCGTTAGCACCAGGTCATCCTTAAACGGTTCCGCTGCAGATGAAGCAGCAGATATCAGACACACACTAATCTGGAACAAAGAACCTACTCCTAGACAAGCAATTTCTTTTTGCCTACACGAACTTAGTTTTACAGAAAATACAGGGCCCAGTGACTGACTGTAGGAGTAATTACTACTAAAACATTGTATATAACTGCACTGATTGTAGTAACACAGCACATATGATAATTCACCTTAACGTACAGCATAAAGTTCCGATATTCACTTGAATCCCAAGCACAGGGTGAGGCCTCACCTGCACAGAAACCCACTGCTGAGCTCCTGCAAAGGAAGCAGAGAACTTCTCAAGTGGTCTAATAGCAGGATGGCTAACAGCAAGAATGGGATAAGCGTTTCTAACACACTGTTAATATAAACCTTTGTCTATTATACCATGGCTAAGTGAGAAGCAACGATGCACAAAACTTAACTGCCTTTGGATAGCCTGGAGAGATATGAGCTCAAGGGGTGAGGAAAAAGAATCTTAGGGCAACTAAACACAGTTAAAATCAAAAGACACATTCAAAATACTGGAATTTCTGATTGGTCCTGGAACACGAACAAACATCGAATCTGAACACAAACAAACACAAGAATGCTGATGTTCATGAACAACTTCAAAGTGTAGCATTTTAAAATGCTATGAGACAGTGTCAAAATAATTCACTGTGTGTGGTTTGATCATTTTTAGCCCCAAATTCTCTCTGTTTTTAGTCAGTCCAACATTATTCTTCTAACTGCCACACTGCCCTCCCCACACAATCTGAAAACTTAAATTTCTTTTGTGACTAACCAAATGTTTCAGATGTATTATTTTGAAAATGATACAATGATTTGTGTTGAAACTTTTGATTTCAAAACATTTGGATTCGCAATTCACACTGAATTTTACTTTCCATTTTAATGCCCACAATCTCAGTAACAGAAATCGTGATACACAGCATGGATTTAGAATAATTTATTTTCCTCTTAAAGCTTTTTGTGATGCTTACTGTTATTTCTCTTTTCCTGTTCCTCCAGTTTCCAATTAAAGCCTGGAACAATTAGCTTTTATTTAATTGTAAGTTTGCTAATTGAAGAGACACAAAGAGTTGAAAGCACCAGGATCCTCTACAGGGTCTTGTTTATCAGTGTCTAAATCTTAGTTAACAGCTTGTTGCCACTCTAAATATACAACTATTTAAGTATTTATGTACAGTGTTTGTTTACCTTGGCAACTGCTGTATCAACTAGTCACATACAGAAATAATTTTATTTAAATATATCTACCTCTTTGCTAGAATTCGTCTGCATTTTATGGTATTTAAGGAGAAATAGAAGCAAATTCTGACATTGTGAGATGTCTGTGGCATTTAGAAATATATTTACAAATGCAGATGATAAATTCACTCTTTCCTTTTCTCTCACAAGACAACAGAAAGAAAATAAAGGCTGCACATTTACAAGGGAAAAATATTAATAGGACTAATTATATTAAAATGCCAGATAGTATCACCAAAAACCTTTGGAACTGACTCTGTGAGGGCAGACAACTACATTGACTAAAGATATTGCCATTATTAAGTAATTATGTGTTTTGAAAATAATCACTGTGCTCTACTGAACGCAGCAGCATCCCAAAGTCCTCATGTGGACAAAGACCATGCAGCTTTGAATAGCCTCAGACCTGTGCTAAGTAGGCTGCAGAACCACAGCATCAAGTGCTGCAGAACTAGATCGAATAGAACTATGTGAACCACTTCCAGAACACTTTCTCCATATGGGAGTTTCAATGTATTTTATGTGCATAAGACACTTGTTTTTCTAGTATATGACTAAAAATTTGCAAAGGACCTTTGAACGTTATTCCACCTGCGGCTCTCATGTAAATCAACTTATTTTATGTTTATTGTTTCAAATTTGTATGCCATATATGAATAACAAATTTGAAACAATAAACATAAAATTTAGTAGTCAAAACTGAAACAGCCTCAACCTATAGTATAAACAGGAAAACATGTGTAAGGCATTACCAATCCCTTCTCTCTACTTTTTCTACCCTCCTTACACAGGAGACAATAATCAAGAGCTCATATCTTCTAGCTTGCCTCACAAATTAATCCTGCTCTGTTCCAGGCCTCTGGCAGAACCTATTCCACATCTAAGGGCTGCTCAGCAAGAACGATCAACTTCTCCAATTGCTCAGAGCTGTACACCATAAATATTGCTTCTGATCTTTGCTCTAGGATCTACGGATGTGAAGTAAGAGATTACAGAAATGATTGATAAACTGATGTAAATCCAGAGCTCAACTGACCGGGCTGTAGCTTGAGCATACACCTTCCACACCCTCCTCCTTGCACATGTACACACGGACAGATTCACTATGACACCTGCTATCTCCAGGTGCATGGAAAGGGGCCAAAGCAAAGAGCAGAGCTACATATATGAAGTCCATAGAAACATAAACCCCCAGTTCCAGAAGTAATTGGTCATCTATCTCCGCTCGACCTGTTATACAGAACTTCATTGACATCTGATTTACTTGTGAAATTACAAGATGAAGAATATGCAGCCCCAGAATCACCAAAATTAAGGCAGGCCCCAAGGGGAGTTTGCAGGGTTAAAGAGAATAATAACTACAGCATGACTGCAGGATAGGTAATTACCGAAATCAAGAAATTATTCATGGCAGCAACACCATGAGAATACAGTACCAGGAGAGATTAGAGGGAGAGAGAAATAAGACCGGTCATGAAGTATTATATATACTACTGAGTTTCCAATAGGGAATTATTCACTTATGTGATTCAATTCTTCATCCCCCATTACAGTCAACCAGCCCTGAGTTATACGGAGGACAAAATTAAGAGATCCTGTACACTGCACATACCTTCTGTACCAGCAGCCCTGATCCAGGCTCCTCCTGCAGTAAATGAGCAACACTTAATAAAGATAATAGTCATAATTAATATTAAATACTTAGTGAAGGCTTATTATCTTCAAGTCCCATTAAGTAATTAACTAATTCATTAAGACTGCTAGCAGAAAAGCAAGCAATAAAGTTACACACAGGGACACATTGCAGGTTTAGCCTTCTAAGAACAGCCAAAAACTCAACCCTGCAAATACCATCAAACAGTGGTAAAAACAAAACAGAGATGAACACTGATACTATATTTGGTTCTAGGAATCTTGATCAACTTTTCTAAATCGATGTACCAGGTCCACCATTGTGTTACTATGGTTGTTCAGGTACAAAAGCAGAGGAATTACTGAAGGAACAGCTTCCCTGCCCTGTCACCTCATACATCATCTCTTTAGCCCTTCCCTTTACATCTTCCCCTTCTTCTTTAGGATAGCCCAGCCAGGCCCAGGTTTGGTCAGCAGTCAGGTGGATACCTCAGCCATACCCTTAGCCTTAGGAGTCTGTGATGTGCAGAGTTCATGCAGACTGTTTTACACTTACAAGCTATAGCTAGTCGAATGAGGAATACTTCCCTTATATACCATAATCTATCTGAAGACATTTTTCATATTTTGATTGGCAAGGTGTTTTATATCACATTGCAGAATTCTTTATATCCAAGGTGCATTTTTTGTTTTCCCTTTAGTTCATTACATATGATCATAATAAAAATCAGAAATTGTACATCCTTTTATTTTTTGCCTACAGTTTTGCTTCTGCAAAGTGACAACTTGTCTCCATGTGGGTAAAACTCAGAACTGTCTTTACCGAATTCTGTAAGGTTGAATAAAACTAACAGTGCTGAAAAACAGCAAGGAGTGAACATGCCTTCTTCTACCTGCAGCAGAACAAAATTTGGCAAGGTATTCTCTGAAAATTACACCCAATTACTTCCTTCTCTATATGAAGTTTCCTAAAACCACGATGTGCAAAAAAGTTTCTCCCTGGTGTGAATGCAACTTGCTTCTTTGTCTTACATACCTGTATCTCTAGGGAGACCTGGCGCTCCTAGTATGCAATATTTTAAGCAAGTGATTACAACTGAAGGGAACAGGTGGCTCCATCCCCCAGGAACTGCTGAGAAAACAAACCCAGCGAGAGCTGGGACTCGCTGCAGCAGATGGTGTGGTCTTTGTACCACTTTAAAGAAGACTCTGCCTGATCTGTGTGTTGAGTTGAACAGAACACCTTCCCATCACTTGTGCAACTACATTTACAGAACATACAACCACATAGGAAAAAAAAAAAAATACCATGGTCCTTTATACCATGTATCCACTGCATCCTATGCACCCTTCAAGCACATTCAAGCATGTGCTGACCAGACAACTGTATATTATGCATAACACAATTCAGGGAGAAGGTAAAACCATGCCTAACATGTCTGTATTCACCAACCAACGAAATATATTGTTGTAATACTTCTACTACACCAGTGATCACCACAACAATCTTTAACAACGGGCAGATATTTATACATTTTCACATTCTTTTGCCAACTTCTGTTTTAAAATTAATCAGTCAATGCTTTAAAATGCAGGTAACAAACTTTATGTTTCCTTTTATAGATTTATGTGAGAATATTCCAAATTAAAGTGCACATCAGGAATGGGAAAATATCTTCAATTTTTTAAATGAGGATTGATTAATATTCTGTGTGTTTCTATTGATTTGGGTTGGGCTTAAAAGCAAGGAAAGCAGTAGTATAAAAACAGTTCCAGTAGAAAAATGACTGTTACAGCTCGAATAAGGACTGACAAGGGGAAAAAAGATGGCCAAAAGCTGGGAGAAGAGGACGTTCCTGTACAAACTCAGTACCAGAACCCAGAAGTACTGATGCACTTTTGTACATGCCATATTATGGGCACCACTGAGAGCTCATGAGTTCAGGAAGCATTCAGACACACAATCTTCCATTTACAATTTTTTTAAAATGTATCTATAGGTAACATAGTTCAGGAGAGCACTGCCAAATGTTGTTTTCTAAACTCAGAAACATCATCCTTATTTCTGAGGTTCACTTGATAGATAAGCTTGCTCCTTCTAACATGGCTGTTTCAGGCAAACTGTGCCACTCCTTTAAAGGAAATGTCTAGCAATATTGCCAGTAATTTACACAGCAGGATGCTGTAAGTCAGCAAAGGCAAAATATATATATGTGCACCATAAGGTAAAGGAAATATACATTATTGATGGAACTAGGTAATTTCCTAAAGTGTATTCTGTGCTCCAAATTTTTCTAAGAAATACACATAAAAAATATGCTATGAAAATGTATCTGAACTATAAATCTGCACCATGTTGGAAAAGAGAAAATACAGCAATTTACAAGTAAATACAGCTACCTGGTTATTTTTTCTTTTTTTTTCAAATTTCATTCTACCAGTTGAGAAATTAATATACATAGTGGCTAGTACATACTGGGATCTGATGTTTAGGAGAGGTGCCAATTATCTCTAAATGCACTGAAATATTACTTCAGTTTTACCAAAGCGAATAGTCACATGCAAGTCTGAGAGGGCAAGACAGCAGTTAAAGGTGCTGTGCATTTTCATGACATCTTTACTCCTATTTTTGTTATTATGCCACTTGCCAACATTACTCTATGGTAGTTCAGCTGTATGTCTCATGTTTACATTGGGGGGAGCTGTGTTCAGAGTGCATTTTAAAAACACAGTAATTGATTCATTTAGTTTGACAGTGTTATTGAGGAGACAGTGTTTACCCATTTCACTTTGTTACACACTACATAGATTTTTACCTGACCTAAAAGCATTATTGAAGTGTAGAAGGCAGACATTAATATAAATAAACATAATGGATCAGAAAAATAAAGTAGCAAAAATACCTTTAGTTTTATAAGAGTAACACTACCCCATGATCACAATAACACCATTTTACAATTTATTGAAAACAATATTCGACCCCATCGTCATGCAGAACTTCTACTGGCAAGTGAAAATAAAGATACAATATGCTCCCTTCTGTGCATAAATTCTTCAATACGTAATAATTTGGCTAGAATATTGCAAGGATCCTAGTATATACAACTCATTATTCCTACTGTTCCTATCACTGAACTTGTCTCACTAGTTCTCTTTATTTTTCCCTGTAAAAACTCTTTTGGGATCTTCAAAGCAATTAGTTCAGGAGCACATGTTTAAGGGTGAAGAGTTTCAATGTTGCAGCAATGTAAGATAACTATAGATCACAAAATCTGTCATGAAATAATGCAATCAAGAACAAAGCAAATTGAAGCTTTGTTTTCAAAAGATAAGAATGCACCGGAATGCATCACTAGCTTCTCTTATTGCTTGTGCTGTCTACCTAAATGAGACTCCCTGCTTGCATATTTCAAAGTCATTGGTTAATTATCCTGTAGCAAAACCACATTTTGGGTACTGTGATTCAAACATAATGATGTGACTATAACATGAACAAATTAGAAATATGCAAAGTTGAATACTTGATTTCAGATATAATCCAGTAATTAAAAACACAACAAATCATTTAGCAGGAATGTTGCCACTGTTGTTGAGAAAAATGGCTAATTGCAGTTCCTGACATAAACTGTCCCTGCACTTGCAGTACTTTACTCCAATCTGAAGCCAAGATCCATTTGCAAAAGATAATGAGTTAAAAGGTGTATTTCACAAACCTTTAAACCATACAGACATCACTGAGCAGTAAAGAAATAACATGGACTAAGCAGACTTGTTTTGTATTTTAAAAATATTTCTTATGGCCTCTCTGTATAAGAAATAGTGACAATCATGCAGTGTGTGAAGCTGCATGGATAATAAGGAAGTACAGGAAACAAGCAGCTCACCAGACACAAAGGAATGTTGAGGAGCATTTCGTTTTAATGTAGGCTGCTGGCCTCATCCCATAATTTGGGAATCAAATAAACACTGTTCAGCAATAAATACTGTTCAAAAATCACTGGACTGAATGGATGAATGACATGAATCTTTTATAGGTCAAACCTAAGATCTGAGGACTACAGTGAAAGCTAACTTTCCAAATTCTTTGTCCTGTTAAGAATCTTTTTAATCACAGAGCATCACAGAAAACCAGTCTTTCCACCTTGCCCCGCAAAAGTTGCACCAGTCTTGCCGATTCTTGCCACCCTCTCCTGTTAGAGGGTATGTGTAACCACACTCCTTTGGAACACAACTCTGTGCTTAGGAATAGGAAAAAACGCTGGGTTCAAAACCAGCAGCTAAGTAGAGTTTAGCCATAACATTTCTGTAACAAGCACAGGAGACTGCTCAACTTGTAATTAGAGATTAAGGTTCCTCTAGAAGAAGGGAAGACTTGTTTTGTACAAATAACGATTCATGGACTTTGAATGAATCATTGAAACTCCAGTGACATGGACTGACCTACCAGTTTATCCTCATTAAAAATCTGGCTCAGCGTTTATTTCCCCAATACACAGAATAGGCCTTTTTCTAGAAAGACCTAAGGAACCTCCTTTAATCGCTAAGTGACATCAGAGCACTAGAAAACACTGTATTCTGCCTGCCACATTCGATGAGAAAAATGTGTCAGTCTCTATCAAATTTATTTTATTTTGTCACTTTGACACAGTTTTGCAAACTGGTGAAATGTCCATGGAAAGAACCTTTCTCAAAAGATTTACACATGCAGATGGTTAAGTAACTTCCTAATATTCTATGGTTTGTTCAAACAGTAGGAAACATTTTTCTATTTCAAATATTCCTTCAAGAAATAACATGACAAAATAGACTAGTGTTGCAGTATTTCCTAAAATGCAGTACTTGAAAATGACGTAAGCAATGCAAGCAGTACCACAGAGGGCCAAAAACCAGTAAGAAAGGCAGATATACTACATATTAAATAGAATATCTGTTCCTACTGTTTTGCTTACTGCCCATTAGAAAGCAACACCAACGGGCTGTAGGCCAGACAGGGAAGGAGGAAATTCAGAAGCTCTGTTCCACATTCCTCCACCCTGAGGTAATGTGAACCTGCTCATCTTCTGCAACACTGAGTTATTCACCTGAGAACCCCAACTTAAGAGAAGAAAGTATAAGGGGAGAGCTGACACAGTCTGATTGCTTCTGCCTCTGATTCTGTAAAGGAGACTGTACAGGATTTAGTTCAATTAGTTTACATTTGTAGATCTTTGGAATAAGCGATTTAAGCATGTTGTAGAGGTCTAAACATCAAACAACGAAAAAAAGTCATTCTCATACACAAGGATCTCTATTTACCAGTCTTAGTTAGGCATTATTTCATGTAATGACTTCACTACTGTTCATATAAGAAATTAAGTTTGCATACATTTATGCAGAATTCTTGAAAAATATAGATCATCCTAAAATAAAGTAAGTATGGACACAAAAAAATAGAAATCCAAGTAGGATATCTGAAACAAATAACGTCAACAAAAATCAGTCATAAGAACAGCATCTCAAAAACTGAAATCTGATAGTAAAGTATTATATGCATTGTATGTAAATTAAAAGATGGCTGTGCTGGTTTGGAATGGGCTCAAGAACAAGATACTTAACTACTCAAAAGATTTTTTTTTGATTGTTTCAGCATTTCTCCAAAGGTTACTCCCTTGAAAGAGAAGAAAACCATCTCTGCCTAGAAGTTTTAAACATTTTATTCATTTTGAGAAGATTTAAGATAAGTTTTGAAACTACTCCAATACCAAATTTTATTCAAACATAGGACTTGAGCTAGGATAGGCATAGACTATGATAGGAGGACAGGCTTGTAAGAATACCAACATTTTCCTTGAATAAGAACTAACAATTTTGGAAATGAAAACATACCAAAACAAGGACCAGTTCTCATTATCATTTGCAAAAAAACAACACCTAAATAATTATACTGACCTACAGCGGAGTTCACTATGGTTACCTGGAATTAGGCACAAGGTCTTTATTGCTCTCAGCTCTGCTACTGCTCCTAGCTGCACCTGGTCTCAATGCTCCCATTTCATCTCATGACAGCGTTGCTTTCACTTGGGCTAACTCACAAGCTAAAATTGAATGCTGCTCAAACCCAGGAAGTTCACACTGATAGTTGCCTCCTCACTTTGAAAAGGCATCTAAATATTGAGAGTTCTCCCATGTTTTGCCATACAAAACCTCCCTATGTCTGCAGAGAAGGAGGCACAAATTCTCCCACAGCTGCCTAGGAAAGAGCTGGTGGTGTCGTCTGCTGAGGTACAAATACCCTTAGTGTTCACCAGCAGAAATCCTTACATGTGACAACACTAAAGATGACTTAAATAACTCATGTTTTCTCATGGATCTGCAAATGTCCACCACAGACAGCAAACATTGTTCTGATTTAAGCCATTCACTCAAATTACTACTTATTTTCCAACTTTCTTATTTAGGTGGCTAGCCATACTGAGCTACTAAAACCAGCTTAAAACCATGATGCTTTTAACACTCCTGCTATCATTTTTAACACCCTATGACATGCGGTAGTTAATTTTTCTTTTCTTTGAATTGCACTTCATCGTGATGCCATTAGGTGGTTACTGAAATTATTGTTCATGCCCTGAAGATCTGGTAAAACAGAAAAGTGTGATTGATATTATTAAATAAAGTGAAAGGAGAAAAGAGGACAACAAAGGATCTTATTTTTAATTCTCTTTGCAAATCCCAGCAGCTAAGAGCCAGATGAACAGAAATCAGTTAAGGTTCATTACAGCTACAATCCATCCAGAGAAAGGAAGGATAGAAGCACCGGTACATTAACTTTTACACTTGTGACCCAGTAAATAATGTTCCAGTTAGAGCTATGTCTTCTCGCAACGCAAAGCTCACATAACTTCTAAAATAATGTGTTCATTTTTTAACATTGTTGTTAAGTGCTGCTAAACACAGATCTGAATCGTCTCAAATAGAATATGCACCCGTGATTTAAAAAATTATTCTCATTATTGCTCTCCAACTTTTTGACCATGATGATGCTATTTAAATAACATGAAAAAACAAGGACGTCTGTCAAATCTAGAGTAAGCCAAATGAAAAGGTAAATTTATGATGAAGCTAATACTGATGACATGCTTCCATTTTCTCTTCACACATGGGAGAGACTAGATTTTCAGTTAGCTTGGATCATTTAACCAGCGCATCTGTAATTCAGATGCGAGCACTGAACACGCTACCTGAACAGACAGTAGAGGCAGGGGTGCTTGCTGAGGGAAGGAGTTTGACATTGTGTTTGTCCTCACAACAGGATTTCTAACATATCCTAATCTTGTTTCAGTTATGAAAGAAAGAATAAATTTTGCCAACCAAAGTGACTTGCTTCAGAACAAGAAAATACAGTAAATTCCATCTATCCATCTTGTATATATATGAATTATATTTTGATGATTTAAAATTCATTCACTTGAGAATTTCACTAAAATGATTCTTTTTAAGGAATGTGAAGGCTAGTTTAGGACATAAGCCTGAACTGCTGAATACAGAGAATTCATTAAAAATATAGGGGACTAATTTGCATCCCAATCTTTTACTCTTGTTTAACAAGTAACACCTAACTTGCACGGTTGGGAGTCAGGAGAGAGGATGTCTAATTAAAAAGGCCATTAATGAGTAACAAATTAGAATCCTACGGCTGGATTCAGAGGTTAAATGAAGATTATATATCTTGTCTGCTAAAGGTTGGTCTCTGATGTGGATAAAACTGAGCGTGCCTTGATTAGAAACATCTGGCAACCGTTTCTGTTGCAAGACTTGCCTGGTGTGTGGCTTGCCTTCCTCCTGCTGAGAGCTCGCTGCTGAGTTATCCTGACCACCCTGCTTAATGCTGTCTGCTGCAAAACCGATACTTATGCTTAAGTGTGCAAGTCCTTGTTGCCACAGCCATGTTACCCAGGTAAACAATCTGTTCGTGATAATGTATATTTTCATAGCAACCAGAAGAAGTGCTCTGGCTTTCCAAGATGCTTCATCTTCCCCATTCTGAATTCTTTGAGACCAGAGCCTGAGGAATGATTCTCTCTCCTGATACAGAAGTCAGAAAGGGAAACACATCAGAACAAAGTGAGACAGCATCTAATTCTATTAGTGCTGTGCAAAATCAACCTCCTGAAGCTTTCCAGTGCTTGCAAACATGCAGTCAAAAGGCCTCTAGTGATGGACAGAAATTGTAGGTTCTGTTCCCAAGTTTTTAGCCACTTCTTATTTTCATTCTCTTTGCTCTTCCTGAAAACTGACTGACTGTAAAAGATCTACTACAATGTCAGTCTCCTGTTAACAGCTAGGAAGTCACTTTGTCTTACTTGCAGTCACCGAAAAACACAGGATAATCATACTGTGACATCCATACTCAGCAGAGAGGAAAACAAGCAAATCTCCTTTCATGATTTCCCTCTCCCCCTTCTGTTTCCTAAACAGTGAAAGAAAGAATACTCCTTATTAAGTCTCTTGATGGCTGGATAACCAAATCTTATTTTCATCTACCAAGTTAGAAGCAGATATTTTTCTTTGCTGCAGCAATTATATTCTACAAATTTCATTAATTCTCCCTCCCTCCCTTTCTAGGGGTAATCATCCCTTAACTTCTTTTTTTTTTTTTTAATTAACATGTCCATTTGGTCAGTGTTCCCCACACCACTAATTTCAAGGAACTGATGAACAAGATAAGAAAACCTCAGATAGAAGAATTCAATAGGGAAAACATACAGGTAGAGAATCCTGCAAGACCAAAAAGGGTGGAACTTAGTTATATAAAGCAACTTAGTTGCCAGTTTCCACAAGTTCCACAAGCAGGTAAATTACAACTTCCACTGAAACTGAAGTTAGCAATTTAGCTTAGAAACACTGGTAAAGAGGCATAAAGAAAACACTAACTCTTCCTTGTCTCTGACCTACTCCCTGTTTCCATAGGTGCTGCTTCCCATTTAGCAGAGACATTTCCTTGGAGATACTCTGCATCGAGTAGATTTCAAAGCTTTGCTCAATCCCAGGAGTTTTGATTGTCTAACTGTGTAAGGACCAAAAACACTTTCAGTCCTTATATTTTAGAATTAGATTAGCTAAAGATAATTAATAGATAAACATTTATATAAAAAAAAATATTTTCCTTAATCATGTTACATTATAGAACTTCCTTGTGATAAAAATCACAAAATACATTAATCAGCAGATTTGCAGTAAAACCATCACACCTATCAAGTCCAAGGGAGATCAGCTACTTATGGTTTTACATCCCACACAGCAGGTTCCCTGTTAAGAAACAGCTAAATGTTTTTTTTCATGAAGTATGCTAATAAATCACTCCTAGAAACCTCTTTTAAAAAAGTTCTACACTAGAAGCAGCAAGTTGCACTACACTGACTCCTAAGGCCTTGGAATTCATCATGAAGTCATAATTCTGCTGCTAGAAAAGAATTAAGCTTGGCCAAGATCATCATGAAATTGGCAATAAATCCAAGATTCTATATAAAGAAAGGGCAGGTTAAAGATACTATGCCATTCATTTCTTTAAATTGGTACTTATTTGTTGAAGCATTCAGAGTTTATGAATTTCTGCAAACCTGAGGTAATAACTCAGAGAGCCAGACGCAGTGTCCTAGAGCCACGATCCAGTCAGTAGAAAAATAACCAGTAATGAGTGTGATCTATTGGTTAGAGTAGATACTCCTAGATTCTTTATTTGACACTGCCAGCAATTAATACGTGACCTTGAACAAGTCATTGAACTAAAAAACAGCCAAGAGCACAAAGTTCACACTGAACACACATATAAATATATCCTAAACTTGCAACTCTTCACATGCCAACAGTTAATTCAAGTTCTTTACATTTTCAGTCTGCCACTGAACTCACCTGCGTGCCCAACAGGGAATGTCCATTTGCCCTGCCAGGAGAAATGCTTCATAAACGGAGCTCTTGGGTGGCGCCGAGGAGCCCAACTGTGTCCGGGTTTGCAGAACACTGCTTTTTTAGCAAAACTCTAGGAGAATCTATTAAAGTGACATGGATTAAAAGTTACAGAATTCAGTTATATTTAGAAAATAATTTAAAATCTTAAAAACAGCCTGAGGCCAGCTGTAGGAAGACAAAGCATCTTTTTATAATTAATTTTAATTGAAACACTTTCAAATTTTATTTTACTGAAGAGCCACTAAGTTCTAAGCATTTTAAACTGAAAATTAACTTCTGCAAATACAGGTAATCTGAACAAGTCCTCATCTAAAACACCAGCAATTTTTATTTTTACAGGAAAATCACAAGCCCAATATTCTCACAGTACTAATAATTCCCTGATAATCATTAGGTAAAAGACATTCTTTCCCACTATTTTAGTTAAAAAAAATGCTGAGGAAATTTAGTTGTGAACTCAAAAAAGAGAAAATATCTGACTTTTTATTTTCTTTCCTTATTTTTTTTAAGTCATTCTCAGGTGCCTATTATAGGAACAGAGAAAACAGGTGTTTTGCCCAGCTGAACCAATCTGGCCTGCAAGTGATAGGAGACAAGAATACTAAAAGAGAACAAATGAAATAAAATAGCTGTTTACTAACTGATGATCACCCTCTTAAGTTGACTACTGCCTTGCTCCAGATATTGCTCTCTTTTCAAGCCATTTAAAACTGTTGATTTCAGGACTCTCATTACTCCAATCTTATTTGATGATGAACATCTTTTGAGCTGCACCGAGCGCTGTGTCAGCAGTACATGCACACGCACAGGATTTCAAACTAGTTACACATTTGTTTAGAACACTCTCCCCTTTTTTTTACTATTTTTAATTGATGTATTTGAATACTTATCATTAGAAATGAAAAGAATCTGCACTAGGATTTCTATCCCTAGATATATCTCACAGAATTGAGACTCGGGGAATTTTTCATGTATTGCTTCCTACTATGTGGGGCCAACAGCTGGGATCACTCAGTACAAGATCCTAAGAAGAGAAGGGCATCCTGCACCACCCTGTAGTCTAGGCACTACATTTTTAACGTCATCAGAACAGTTCTAAATTATACCTAGCAACTCATTGTCAAAATCAGCATTTTCAGCTCTCGAGATAAATAAAGTGCAAAATGCAATAGTCATAGGTCCTGTGAAGTATATCATCTTAGGTCCATAAGCTAAAGTAATGTAAATTTAGAGAATACTATATAGATTTCCTTTCAGTGGAGGATCCTGTATGAGAACTTTTATATTTAGGACAGCATGCAGTTTTTTTGATATCCATGAATCTGCATGCGCTCTAGTGTGATAAGGGGTCAACTTGAAAAAAAAAGAAGCTTAAGTTTACTATTAGGAAAACATGATGAGTGTTTCTATAAGCATTTCAGTTGCTCTTTGAGGTTTGTTATTTATCATGAATATTCATACAGTTGTATAAATGATTTGTACATAAAACACCCTATTATATTTCCATGTTCGCTATTTTGAAGCATTGCCTACATTCCTTCGTCCACCCATTTTGATACATTCACTCATGCCGCTGCTGGGACCACCATCCTCATTTTGAATCAAGGGAAATGTTGAGAAAAATGTGATCTTTGTACTTGAAATTTATTATGCAAGCTTCATTTGGAGCTACATAAAATCCTTCCACATATTTCAATATTGCTGCAGCGTGGCCTATGTTATCCTGATGACCAGATTCAAATAGATAGAATCTATCTATTTAGATTTGATAACACAAGCTCTATGTGCAAAATGAGGGCTTTATGTAAGAAATCTAAGGAGGAAAATAGACAGTAATATCTCATTATCTTTTTACAGATACAAAACATTTAGATAGCTAATTCAAATAGTTTACCTAAAACAGAAGAAAGCTGTAGGTTGAATTTCCAAACACATAAGCATTAAAAAAAAAAAAAAACCTCATATAACAGCCTACGTGGGGAGCAGAGCTGACCTGGGCTCACCCAGTCACTGAGATGCAGTGTCCCTGCCCACGTGCTCCAGGTGTTCCTGCTGGTGCAGGGGCTTGGACTAGAAGATCTCCAGAGGTCCCTGCCAACCTCAACCCTTCTGTGATTCTGTGTGAACAGCTCCGGCGATGTTAAAGCATATTCTTGTAAGTAGTTAGATAGCTTGCAGAGTAATCAGATCCACAGATATATATCACCATTTATAAAGATGTTGGATAAGAATTTTAAAAATGTCTATGTGCCATAGTCAACTAATTTACCTTGAAACTTCAACTGTATCAGCAGCATACAGTCCATTTTGCTTATTACAGTGCTCCACCATTATTTTGAGGGGTTTCAGGGCTACTTCACTTATCATAACCCTTAGTTAACCAAAATATTTAAGCTATCAAAACCCACAAAACAGCTTTAACCTCCTCATCCTCAGAGAGGCAAGTTTTTGTTGCTGTTGTTTTCCAACTTTGAGAAGCTCTTATAGCAATCGGATTTAAGCCCCGTTTCCTCCAAACAATGAGAAACACATGGAACATTATTGGTGCTTTCTTAATTTCTAAAGATATTTGCTCATAAAGAACTTAATAAAAATTTATGCCATCTATTTTTGTAAGATATCTTTCCAAGGTACTGGTTTGATGTGGCCTTTCAGATCAAAAAAGAACAATTTAATCATCTCAAATACGTTTCAGAAATAGAATGTCAGCCATGTAAGTTAGGAGCATGATTGTAATGAACTGAAGGATAATCACAGCTGACTACCATTCACTAGTTAACACTGGAAACATTTATCATAAAACTTTCTCTTAAATGAAACTTTGCAATCCAACAGCAATATCTGTCAGCTAAAGAGAGAAATGACAGAATTGTTCAATATAAGTCGTGTTCATTAGAACTCAATTTTTTTTTCTTTTTAAAAGAATGGATGTCTTATGATTAAAACATCATTATAAATGAGACAGTAGCCTGTCAGGCGGAAAATTGAGATTCTCAGATCTGGTGAACTGTCTTCAGCCTGCAACTTCTAAGTAACTTAAGTGACAGGCCTTCTTATTTCGCTAGTTTATATTTTTAACTTTGCATTAACTGTTTTCACGTAGATATTTTATTGCTTAGTGCACTTCAAGGTATTAATACATGCTTGTGGTGTTTTGTTTTTATTACTATATCATCATATACAAAGTCAGATGAAGACACTGAAATCTACAGGCACTATTTTCATTGCAATAAGTTTCTTCTTTTTCAATGACTAAACTGTTAAGGAACAGCATAGGCAAGATTTTTCTTGTTCCAGGAGTTACACGAACCACACAGCAGAGTTTCAAATACACACTACTTTCTTTGGTTACTAAATGACTTTAACATAGATTAGATTGATGGCATCTACATTTTTCTTTCAGAGTCAAGATATATGTTTTTCCTATTAGATCCTGAAGGGATAACAGG
Organism: Tinamus guttatus; assembly: GCF_059628265.1. Lineage (NCBI taxonomy): Eukaryota > Metazoa > Chordata > Aves > Tinamiformes > Tinamidae > Tinamus > Tinamus guttatus. Next base: position 11,496,478 of record NW_028288821.1, on the reverse strand, counting down.
GGCTGACCTCATTTTTTTTCAGACTATTCTACTAAATGCAATCCCATTATATTTGCCAATTGGTTAAACAACTTGGTCAAACCTAAGTACTCTACCTCTATCAGTGATGATCAAAGGAATACCAAGGTCAGGAGCTCCAATTTTTCTGGATTTTTTTCTTCTTCCTGTCCTCCCCAACGGATACCACAAGTCCACGTTTCAGGCAATGACAGAGACGGGGCAAATTCAAATCCCTGCTTGTAACTGAAAGAATATTATTGTAGAAAAGGGTGAAGAGCAGCAATAACAGCCACCCCTAGAATACACAAGCATTGTAAAAGATGAAGAAGTCTCCTGAGCAATTGTACGTTTATCTAACTCCCCATGTCATAATTGTTTACTGTTGCAATGAGTCCTGGTGTCTAAGCTCTGCCTCAGCAGGCTGAACTGAATCTCCCTGAAACCAGAGTGCCACTATGTGGTTTTTAAGGTCAGGTCCCTTAATCTTTTTGCTTGCCCAGTCCATACCGAGGTTGCTGATGCTGATTGCAGGACGACATGTGCGTTTTGAGGCTCTGCAGGGAGACACGCAAAGGCCTGCTCCCATGCAGAGCGGGCTTCCGCGTTGACCCCACCAGCGTGGGGCCGGGCCAGGCTGTCCGGGCTGCCGAGCCGACCGCGGAACGGCGCCCCGGGGAGGCCGCCTGCCGCCGGGGCCGCAGCGCCAACCGCCGCGCAAAGCCCACACGTCCTCCGGTAGAACTGCAGCCAAGTAGTTATGGGTACCTCAAATCTGCTTGCATTTACCTTAGTATTTAGTACACGAGTAGCTGCTTCAATGAACAGGTAGGTGTTAGAGACTTGGTGAACTAAACTATGCCATAGTCATCTGGTTTATCTCAACAAACAAACTGAACATCACAACTAAAAGACTGAGAAACACAGGCACATTTGCTATTGATCCACGATTTAAAACAGATCAACAAAAAATAAATTTCTGAATCCTGTTTGTAAGTTACTTCAGAGAGTTAATTGGATAAATTATTCATTCTGACATACTCACTGTGCTTTTCTAATTATCACGGCAAACATAATACAGGAATTTAGTAAATTCCACTGTCACATAAAGACACATACAAATGCAAGGACATGCTTAGAGATGCACTACAGGCAAACATGAACAGTAAGAGATATAATTAAAGATGCTTTAATAGGTTGTCAAAGTTGCTAAGATACCATCAGGTATCCTAGCAAATCCTGGGCAGTCACAAAGATCCAAGAACATGTCCTAAATATTCATTTCCTGATAGTCTTCGCTTTTGTTGTCTTTTCTTACTTTTGCCCTTTTTTTCTTAATCCTCCTCCTTTTTTTTCTTTTTAACTTTCTTGGCAATTGTAAACATCTTCAGAAAAAACATCATCATCTGACAGTCAGAAATGTTTGTAGTTGAGATTTACTGTAATCACTGAGCAATGCATGGGCTTTTACAGCTTTTCGGAATAATACAGAGCAACACAAATATGAAGACAAAGTTATCTGAGCAAACATGACTTACCCCAAAGCAGACGTGTGCTTAGCGCTCCCGATTCCAAAGGAAAGTAGCAGAGATAGAGGCCCTTCCCAGGCCGTCACAGCAGGATTTTTACAGCTGTACAGCATCTTACTTACACAATGGTACAACTGAAATAGGAAACTAGCACAATGCACTTGTGTTGTACACAAATGTGATGATGAAATAATATGAAATAAAGTGCCTTTACAGATCTGAAATAAAAAATAGTAATATTAAACAAATTCATGCCCTGAAGGGTATAGTAACAGTTAGCAATGTGCATGTGAGGAACTTCATTTCAGTTGGACGAGATACAGACTTTCAATAACTGAGGTGTTATTTTAATCCACACGGAAATAATGTTCAGAGAGCTGTATACAAAGGCTTCCCCATTCCTTCCCACGTACTATTATCTCACCAGCTAGTAAAGATCTTTGAGCAAACGTTCCCTGAATAAAAAAAGTACTTGCTTTATTCACCCCAGTCTGGATATATTTATATGCTTATTGCTATTTAATATAGCAAACAATTTCTTTAAATACACTGGACAAAGACCAAGCGTGCCGAAGTTTTCAAGTTCACCTAAATCCCACCGATAATTTGTTGAAGCTGGTTAAGCAAAAACAGTTGTAAATCTTAATCATAAATCACTGCCCTGATACAAAGCAGAGCGGATAAATTTTTCTTCAGCTTTGTTTCTGATGTTCATTTCTTTACCACATGATGACTGTACAGATGCCTTCCAACTGCATACTTAGCAATGATTGGTTCTTTGAAAACAGAATGGCAAATGCCTACTGAACTTTTCTTTTAAAACTTAACACCCAAGATCAAAGACTAATTCAATTAATTTTAATCTCTAAAGTTATTAGATCTAGGAGGTTTATTATTAACATGTTTTAGGCTTTTAATCCTTTATACAATGACTTATGCAGGCACATAATATCCCAAATGATAACAACCACATCACGAATTCTAATAATTTTTTATCTAGCTTGAATCATACATAAAGCTGTCAGTTTAGCTCCTTCTCTGTAGGAAAGCAAACGATGCAAACGAGCAATAAAGACTACAGCTATCAGTGCAGTATTTCCAACTAAACATTTTTTCAGAGATCAGAAATTGTTTCCTAACAGACACAGGAGCAGGAAGAGCTTTCAGCTCCCTTTTTACCCTGTATCATCCATAGTTATGAGGCAAGTCCTGACCCCACTGAAGTCAACAGAATTTCTGGCATTGCCAGTACCAGGACCAGGCTTTGTCACTCTTTTGTTAATAATTCACATTTCAAAATAACACAAGGCATATTTTGGAAGTAAATTGGTGTTTCTCATCTAGATTTTAAAATACTACAAAAATAAAAATGGAACTCACAGGAGCTAAGTGCTCTCTGTCATTTGAATTTCAGTCAAATTAACGCTTTCGATAGAAGCTGAAAAGGATTTATGAAAATGAGAAGGTGATGACAGTAATTTCTAAACATTGTTATGCTACTGACACCATCGTACCAGTTGTGCCTCTTATTTCCTAATTCAATTTCTCTAATAAAATACTACAATTTACAAGTACACTTGATGTGATGACACAATAAGAATATTCTCATTCCTCTGGAAAAAACATACACTCCATAATTTTCCAACAGTCATTTGCTTCAACACGACATGATACCACTAAAAATAAAACTCCACAGGCAGTGACACTCCACTTGCCTAGAAAACAGTGAGTAAGTAGGTAGAGAGCTGCTGGAATTAGTTTAACATCTCTCTGCAACACAAAATCACACCTAAGTGCTAGCTTAGGTTTAATAGCTATTTTCCTATCATACAGGAATTGCACATTAACAATTTCAATAGTTCTTATAAGCGAAAAAGCATAGATAGTTTTGAAAAGATCATGAGCTACAGTCAGCTCAAGTCAACAAAACCTCTGAGGTCCCTACAGACCAAGCGAGACCAAACTGTGTCTCACCCAATTCTCCAAGCACCTCTGCATTAAGGACAGAATATCCATCTGAATTGCTTCATGCCCTCTCTCTGATAAACATCCACATCAAACTTCAGCACATTACTCTACACAAGAGCAGCAGCAACAAAAGCCACATTTTTAGATTTGATATAAATGTCTATGGAATCTATGTTAATAGTCATAAGGAATTTTAAGAAAGCAGAATTAAACGTCATGAAGATTTAACCGAATTACAGCAGAAACTATATAATCTTGAGATATTAATTCAGGGCTCTTGAAAACAGGAAACTTGATGTTCACAGCTTGTGTAGTTTAAATGCCACAGACTACAGAGTAATTTTGGACAGATTTCTAAACCTTTTTTTTTTGTAATTGTAAACATAACATAGCACAGAGAAAATGAAGTAATTTTATTTCAAACATTAAATACTGATAATACTGGTGAGTAACGTATTATGTATTAACTGTCAAGAACACTTGATAAATCTACATGTTTATTCAATAAATTATCACCCCAAATAGAGCAATTCTTAAAATACTCATTTGTACTTAGAGATTGGTAGTTTTGTGTTGTATTTTCAACTTACTAAGCATGTGCTCTGCACAATACAGAACTCCCAAGACAACATAGAAGTATCTCTGTTACTGGTCAAACAAAGAAAAAAAACCTGTGCTCTTTAATATATTTTACAGCTATATTTGCTGTGCTTCACACTTGAAAATTAAACCAATTGCTGTCAAGTAACTGGGAATCATGCTCATTTTAGTAAATTCAGCAAGATCTGGTGAACTGTCATGAAGAGTTCAGTGAAATGCTAGTTGACTTCAAGAGGAGAATAGACAGCAACAGTTTCACTGAATTCCAAGAAATAATTTGAGACAAGTTTATTTTAAGGGAAAATAATTAACAGAAAAGGTATTCAAAGCCTATATAAAAATGCTTGACCCTTCTCAATACTTTTTTTTCTGTTCTTCAGTGTGCTCTGGCATTTAAAAAGATAAATACAGAAAGCTCCCTAAAGATTAATCAGTGCCTTCTTGTCTAGTAAGTTTAATACAATAGGAAAATCATTCCACTCCACTGATTCATATGGAAATCATTTTGGAAAAAAAACCCAACCTACTACTGGAAGAACTAAAAGAGACTGCTACTGCATGTTCCTTTATATGGAAATACAGGATATGACTGGAAGGAAGGGAAGTCTAAAGTGCTATTTCAAGAACAGCTGTAATGAATATAACAGCTGACATCCCAGGCTGCCCTTTGATCCAGCAAAAATGGCCTGGGGTTCAAGCTAGTGGTACAAAATGTTACAGTCAATGACATACGAACATTCAGCATCCAGCCAACGACAAAAAAAGACTGTCTTCAAAATCTTTTCACCTTCCCAGCAAGTGGGGACATACAAGACAACATAATGCAGCACTGCAAGTAGCTGGCATTTATTCTAGAATGTTGAGTAAACCATGGGGCCACATTTAGCCAAAATTTTCAAGGCAAAAACTTCTTCAAGTCCATTTCATCTATGTTGTGAACTTCTTCAACATAGCCAAGGACACTGTAAGTGACTCCTGCAGGAGCCTGTCTATCACAAAAGCCCTCAAGATGCATCTGCACCCATCTCCTATTATCTGGTTGAAAATGTATGAATGTAAAAAGTTATTTTTACTGAGGTTTTACAAAAGCATTTCCTCCAGATTTGTTCTTGATGACAGCCTCACTCAAGGCATTCAAACACAACAGCACAAGACCTATCAAAGCAAAACAAAACTTGTTTCCTTGGTTAATTTTTCTTTTAACTCTCTTCCCTGCTACTGCTGTTATATAATGAAAAGAGAGGGGGGAAAATCAACACCTAATGACTTTAGATTGTTTGGCTCATGCTTACCAAAGCACTGATTTCTGTTCCTATGACACTTTAAAATCAAAGCATCTAAGAATCTTAGTATAAAGCAATACAGATTGATTTTAAGGCAGCACAAGAGTTATGACAGTTTTCATCAAGCAAATAGGACACTGTAATAATATCCTTAGAAAGGTACTACACTCCCATTTTTACCTCCTTCCCTTGAGATAAATGGTATCGTTCCCTTTTTCATCATCTGTAGGCAGGAAACTTTGGCAGAAAAGACTTTGTCAGATTGTTCTCTAGAAACTGAGTGGGCTTATGGAGTACCAACTCATAGCCAAATTGCTTGGACCCAGCAGTACGTTGCTCCACTTGGTGCTTCTCATTCATACTCATATTCATCTTGAGTACCTCAAAACACGATATAAATGTTCTAGATTTGGTCCAAGGTTAACATATTTAAAAGGGAAGAAGGCATATCACTTGAGCACACAAAAATGATGATAAAACACAACTTGACCTTTTCCTTTCCCTAACTCTAACCAAACACACAACAAGGCAGTTGTAAAAATGTTCTTCTTCCAATTCTGCACACACAGGTGACGTTCCTAAAGAAAAAAAAATGCATCAAGTGTAGCATGACTTAATTTATCATTTTGGCAACTAGTACCAAAACTTCAGTATACCGCGCAGGAGAGCCAGCTTTTGCAACAAGAAGAATATTGGGTTCATCACTTGTCACCTTGAGCTTCTCAGGATTCCACTATAAATCTCAGTTCACTGCATGTTAGCCTGATTGCACACAGGCTATCAAAACAGGAGCTAAATTTACAACTTGCCTGACGTGAGCAGTGATAGGTTGTGCCCTCAGAAAAGCTACAGAAATACACAACATAAAAGGTGCCATATTACATACTACGCCATATTGATAGATAATCATCAGAATCACCAGAAATGTAAGGACTTTTTTGTTTGTTCATTGACTAACAACAGCTTGACAAACGAGAACCACATGACACAATTGCGATTTCACCGACTCCTTCGATTCATGAGAAATCAGTCACTCAGCACTGTCTAGCACGATTTTAGCTATGTTTACAGGGCACACTGCATAGATCACAACTTTCCCTTCAGCCTTCAACACCAACTTGGTGTCTGCTCCATACACCTCACTGTGGACTCAACCTCTGAACACAGCAGGCAACTTCTGACCACTGAAAACAGCTTTGCATCTACTTGATATGTACAGTAGTATACTAAGCTCAGGCGATTATCAAAGAACAGGGAAAAGGTCTCTGTGCCTAGCCTACTCTGACAGTTTCCAAATTACTTCATGCAAATCATTCTGAAGACTTTTTAGGAAATTTACATAAAATATATTCCTCCTTCCTTTTCACATGCATTATGTTACTCTTACGTTCTGTCTGCGCAGAGCTCCAGTGATACCCAGACAGCAGTGCCTCCAGCATGCACTTGGGCAGCCTGCAAGTACAGAAGATTCCTTGTCTCTGTGGTTACCTTCACTAAATCTGCATTCCAGATGTAACGAGAATGAACGACAGCTTCCTAGCTGCCATCGGTGACCTCAACTATTATGGGAAGATTCTGCAAATAGACATTCTTTATAATTTTGATTTCTCCTTTGAAAAAAAAAATGGTAGGAAAAGACAGCTGTCAGTAAATAAGCAGCCTATAAAAATTAACGGTCTCTGGAAAAGAAGCTAAGAACCTGTGATCTTACATAGTGAACAGAGACAACTGGGGAAAGATGTTACTGGTGCAATACTTTGATTCCAAACACACTTCAGGTAGTGCCTGGACCAAAACTAGCTCGGATCGTCATCTTGAGACCTGACTACTTTTTAGTAGTCATCCAGGATGAGGACAGCGCAGCATCAGCCTTGCCACTTGTTACAGTGATACTACACTGCACTTTCACATTATACTTTTGCTGCATTTATCATACATACACTTCTGCTCACAGATTACTTATCATTCCAGATCAGTAAAGTGGACCTAATGCTAAAGAGCACTCAGGAGCGTTACACACATGTTTCTGACACACTGCATGATGCGTTATTCTACATCACTTACAAAGACTGTAGCTCAGATCCTGTTACATCACATCAAACTTGTCTAGAAACTGAAAGAACAGTACATGACATAACACAATTGTCATATAATGTGATATGACTGTTAAAATTTAACCAAAAAAGAAATTTCCTGGTCCAGTAACTACTATCAAATTAGACTACAGTTAAGCAGTATAAATGGAATTTGGCACTAAAGGGCACGAAAGTCAAAACAGAACTGTTTTGTGCATTCATTATACAGATAAGCCTATATACCATGTAATTAGCACAGCATAACACTAAAACGTTCTGGAGAGCCATTACTGGAAGTCATTGTACTTGACACATCAGAGTGCAGATGCTGCCCCGGGTGGCAGTGAGAGCACCAGGGCCAGAGCCGCCTCCATCCTTCCTCAGCTCCAACCCCAGACCCTGCCTGGACTGCCTCGGGAGGAGATGGGCTCGCTGAAGGAAAGCCAACTGGCCGACCCGCCTGTGAAGGTGTGTGCACAGACATGAGGCTGCCAGCAGCAAGTCAATGTGTCTTGGTGAATACCACCAACAGCACCCAAACGGCAGGCCCTAAACCCTGCAGGAGCTCTTTGGGTGCAGGGCGGCCCTGAGCTGCACACCCAGGGCCTCCCCTCGACCACCCCGGCTGCTCAGGTGAGCTCTGCACCGCGCAAAACTGGAGCAACACCTTGTGTGCAAAGGAGACCTAAAGCGGCCCCCCAGCCAAGGTCCAGGAAGTATTTTTTCTTGGTATGCTAATCACCCTCTCCTCCCAAAAAATGTAGTAAATGTAAAGGAAAATGTAAAGGAAAAGAAAATGTAAAGGAAAAAAAAATAAATAAAAAATAAAAAATAATAGTTGGCCACCCAGGGCTATACGAAAGGCCTGGGGCGACTGCCCCAGTGCCACAACAGGGACCTTGCCTGGGAGCTTTTGCTTGGGAGAGCAGGCAACCGCCTCGGCCTCAGCACTCCTGCTTCCCAAACGCGCGCGTGAAAAGCGACAGCACAGGCAACTGAGCAAATATTTTGAATAATACCAGGCAATTTTTCATCAAACGATTATTTATGGATGCGCATTTAAGCGGTTTTAATAATATTTACCTATCTCATAGGGGTGCTGCATATATCAGTCAGTTAATGCTTTAGTGATACTTTGAAAACATAAAAGCCTGGTGTAATGACACAGCCAAAGTTAATAAATGATTCTATTGTTTCTTAGATTAATAACATCTTTGTAAAGGATGGCCTCCGAAAAAGCACACAGAAACCATTTACGCTGTGCTTCAAGCGGCAACAAAAACATTATAATTAGGCCTATTCTTGGTTTTGAATGTTCCTTATAAACAGTTTTTAGTGCCACCTAAATTAATTTTCTTTCTCATTTAAAAGAATTAGAAAGGATACCCAAGAGAAAGAGAAAGTGACACAGAAAGAGAATTGCTTGTCACATCATTTCTCAGTACTGTGCATCTCTACTGAAAATGTGACGCAGGAGCTGTGAAAATTGCAGCTATAATCATACAGGATAGGGGGGCTGCCTTAAAGAGGGAGGGAGGGAGGTGTTTTTGTTACATATTTTACTTTAACACAACACCCAGTTGCCAAATGAAGAAATTCTGCACGTATTTCTCATATGCCATGAGGATATCAGTGTAGGTCTCATTCCATAAAGTAACAAATTGTGCACCACTCACATTTTTTTTTTTTGGTTAACTTTTGTTTATGATTTAAACCAATAATCACTCTAAACACTTGGAAATAAATGAGGCCTTTTCAGGCTGATTAAATTGGCTGAATGCTTTAAACATGTGACTTTGGCAGATCTAATCATCCCAGGATAGTCGAGGAGTTAATCATGCAAATGTCTTCAGATACTTCAATTGGCAAAGCTGTGCACTCCTCCAAAGCATCTGTATTCTAGCTGAGGGGCAAACGGCAACTGTTCAGTGTCCGGGCATTAGAGAAACCTATTTCCTAGAACAATCCAAAGTCAAATGAAGTAATACAGAGTTTCAATCAGAAGAACATAAAATTTACTAGAAACTTGATATCAGTTTAGTAGGTAGGAGTCTATTGTGTCCAATTAGGAGGGAGTCCAATAAGGAACGTACAGGAGCTACAAGACCAACCAGCACCTCTACTTTGAAGGCACAGAACTGCAGTTTCACTGCATGCACTTTATGGATATAAACTAATCTAATTATCAGCTCTACCAGGAAATCGCACAGTCAAGGAAGGATCAAAAGATATCTGGATGTCTGACAACTCCTGAACAAAAGCTGTCAGCAATATCTTGCCACTTTATAAATGAGTAAAAACAAACTTCTTGTCTGCAAGGGAAGGAAAGAAAAGTAGGTGTTACGAAAAACAGTACAAAACAGGGTAGTATAAGTAGCTAATAAGATGTTTGTGGAACAAATGCATAAACCATGAAAGCAGTAAGCAGTAGAGTTGACTGCAGCTATAACTGAGATGCAACAAGTATTTACCTGTGAAATTTAATCCAGTTACACTTGCTATAACTGCTAGAAATGAAAGACAGACCAAGTCTTAAAAATGAAGGACCCAGAGCCATTTTGATTCCTCCTATGCTTTCTTCCTAAACTTCACAAGAATCTCTTTCAATGACATTACAGTTATGATGGAAAAATGATTCCAAAGAAGTCTATAGAGAACTCATTAATATGCCTTTATGATGTGATATTATGATGGCAATTCAATTTCATTGCAGGCCTAATGAGACCCTGTTACAATGTCAAAATGAAAGGAAACTATATCAATCAAGTTATACTACCCTGAGAGAAAGAAAAACCTAAAGAAATTAACCCCATTAAAAACTATTTTAAAACAACATTAAGATTCAGTGAATTCAGTATCATGTTGCTTTTGTTGGTTTAGTGCTTCAGGTAGAAGCTAAATTTGGCACCGATTTACAATGCATTAAAATGTATTGAGGGATACAGAAATACAACAAAATTCAGAGGGAGTATCGGGGTCGTGTAAAGACTGGGCAGAGCCTTGAGAGTTTGGTCCTACAGCTAAAATCTTTCCCTCATTATCTGCAGTTATTTCAGTTTTTAATACTTAAAAAGCTGGCCGCTGGCCACTGTCTAAAAGTTTAAGTTCTTGTAGCTCAGACTCATAAACCATTTGATTGGTACCAAATTCCATAGAATTACAGCCCCAAAACAAGAGCAAAGAGAATCCAAGGGGAATTGTATTACAGTACAGAAACAAATGTACCAAAGCTACCAATACAGTAAGAAGCAGGACGCAGAGTGAGGACAACAGGATTTTTCTCATGAGGTCCCAAGAAGTCAAAGCTAAGGTACGTTGCACACCTGTCAGACAGCCTTTGCTAGCCTTTGGAATCAGGTACAGCAAATATTAAGTTATGAAAGTAGTTTAAAGTCTTTATTAAATTATTCCACTGCTTAAAAACACAGAATATACACACAAAAAAGAAAAATAAACACTGAATGTAACAAATTAAATTTTCAGGCAACAGATGGCTTTTCAGATCCATTCTTTGAACAGTCTTGATTTTTTATCAACAATTTTTTTCCCTTTTCTAAGCCATTTTTTACCATTAAGATAAAGCATAGAGTTTAAAGATACAACACATAATTTTATGAGGACCAGCATCTATATTCCATTTAAAATGTGCTGCTATCATTTTCTAAAACAAGGACTAGCAAGGGCTATAAGGTTCTGGTCTCTGCAAAAACTGTCACCTACATGATTAAGTTATGGAATTTCTCATGCAACAGGAACACACGGGACACAATTTGTAAGTTCATGACGTTTTACATAGTATGAATGTTCTTGTTTTTACTGAGGTACTTAAAAGAGAGGACTCAGCAAAACATTAGCAAGGAAACTCTCCAAAGTATGGTAAAAAGATCACTATTGTGACTGAGCACTTCTCTCTCTCACCTCACTTTTTTAGTGGCAAACACTGATTTTTGCATATCACTGTAAAGAATAATTTGCAAACTAAAAAAGAATTTCATTGAATTTTGCTTCTATCAATGTTGAATTTGTTGAGTGTTTGTGATGACAAAATTCTGAAAAATGGAAGGAAGCGGTTCCAAAGAACAGTTGCTTCTACTTCTGAGAGAGAAACAGAATGAGAGAAATGGAGAGAGAACATTCTTGAAAACTGTTGGCTCAAGAGAGACATATTATTTTCAGCGGTTACAGTAAAACTTCAATAAACTGTTTTCATCACCGTTATATATTGTATGAGGTACTGTATATATCCCCACTGTAAAAGGCATCGTACAAACGCAGAACAGAAACAGTCCCTGAATGAAGATAAGACACCCTAAGCTTTTCTCATCATGCCTCTGCCCCAGGCCTATGAGATTTGCTCTTGTATAAGTGTTTTCTTGCGTCATTAAAAAGGAAAATCTTTTCTGCACAAAAAGCAGCCCTTGCCATTTCAAGAAACATAAAACGTTCTTTCTGCAAAGCTGACATTTACTCAGACACCCTCATTTGCAAAGATCTTCTCAGATATCTCATTTACATTAGATTTTTTTTCTTCCCCTCAACGCAGTAAGTTTCAGGGGCTACTGTTGGCCTCAGCAGAGATGAACGAGACTGTGAGTTCTCACGAAACCTGTTTTTGTCGGTGCTGTCCGGTAGAGAGAGCCATACTGGCTTGAGGACAGATTCACGTGTCCTGCAAAACTACCCTAAACTTATCAATATAGTATTTTAAACCACTTGTATCTGTTTTGCCTCTTTACACTGTTTTTTTTTTTTTTTTTTTTTCTCAACAGGTTAAAACATTGTTCATTTACAAAACTATACAAAACTATTCATTTTTTAAAATGCTTCTGTAAGGACTATCAAATCTGAATATATCACAGTTGCTGTGCAGAGCAACACACCTGCAATATTTCTTGTGCAATGCTCACCTAGGCCAAGATTTGTATCTCCTATGGGTTACCACAGCATGCTCTATGAAGCACTCATTTATGAAACCTAAAAATTTAATCTGTGCACCACATCCTCCCATGACATTTCCTGTTTTACCTAATTGAACCTTCTTATTACAGAGATTTTTTCTCACAAGCTCTCTAAATTCACTTAGCACATTGCACTCAACTACTGCTGCCCTGTTTAGTAGCTGCTATTGCAAACACTGGTGTTGTTTTCTTGAAACGTCAAGGATAGTACATTTTTTGTAAACACACTTATATCTGATTTGTCTCTTACCTTCTACTTATATTCAACATCAGTCTACACAGTTTTTTCCACCCACTTTCTGTCTCAATAATACAACGCACTATTACTGTCTTCCTTCTATCAAGTTCTCTTTTCTATATTGTATGCATAAGCTCATTTAAAGTTAGGTATCCAAACAGCATTTTTTTAGACTTATTTGCTTAAGCATACTATATTTGACATATACATTTCTTTTACTTCATTCAATATGTCCTTATATACGTCTCTTCACTCTTTTGTCTTTATTAATTCAATTCAGCAATTCATTTTCATTCAAATTAACTTTATTCCTCCCATAACTGCCTCTCAATTCAAAAAGGTTCTCTCCATTTTCTAATGAAACGGACCCATTTCCACAGAACATACTAATGTCTTCATTTACATCTTTGAGCATCCGACTTCCACCTTTCTGCAGGGCCCTAAGAACATTTCAGAAAACATTAAAATGGTCCCTGACCCCTCATGTCCTGAGTGAGGTTTTACACTAACTCCAGCATCTCTTGGACTTCGGCTGTGTCACTGGCACAACGCAGAGAAACAGGAGCTGCTCCCCTTGTGTGTCTGTCCAGGCTCCAGGACCCTCAGAATCCAGGTCAGATTCAGCAAAACGTTTGTTTAATGACTAACCACCAAAGAAAAGTAATACTTAACAGTGTGAATGCTGAAGTGTGCCTGTTATTATTATTAGAATTACTTTAATGATTTTGCAAGTGCTGTGTGTTTATATTTTTGTCAAATATTGGGAAATCAATTAAAAAATAATGCCAGCGGGAAAAATATGATTTGCAAAATAATTATAGGCAATTTGCACCAGATGTTCTATTTCTACAAAATTTGCATTTTCAGTTTTGCAATATTTCTATATTTCTTCTGGCAAAATGTTTAAGTAATCATACCTCCAAAGCCTGGCTTTTTTTCTCTTTCACCTTTGATTTTATGATAATGTAATTCACAAGGTAAAGTTCATGTCAGATTTCCAAAGTCACCTGCTGTTAGTTGTTTCATCCTCTACCATACATGAGCAATATCTTTTATTCTAATCTTGCTAAGTTTTATCTACCGATCTTCCAGAAAGAGAAATCAGAGATAAATAGTATATTTTAACAAGACTTTTTCTGCTGTAACCGAAGGCAAACGTAATCAAGGAAATACTATGAGGTTTTCCTTAGCTGCACAGAAACCTGAAGGGCGCAGCAGGCCAGTCCTTCTTTGCCATCTGGTCACATCTAAAGAGCCAAACAATTGAAGTTTTCTGTCGAACAAGCTAAAGCTTTTCATTTCAAATGAAAACTTGTAGATAGCCATAAATCAGAATTCACATAATTAAAAAATTATTTTGACTTGTAAGTATATATGAGAGACCTTTCTGTAAGATTTGATAATTTCGTTATTAAGTAAGTATAACTCCTTCAACTCCTTCAAAAAAGGCAAGAAGGAGGACCCAGGCAACTACAGGCCAGTCAGCCTCACCTCCGTCCCCGGAAAAGTGATGGAACGGCTCATACTGGCTGTTGTCTCCAGGCACATGGAGGACAAGAAGGTGCTCAAGAGTAGTCAGCATGGATTCACCAAGGGAAAATCTTGCCTGACTAACCTGATAGCCTTCTATGATGAAATGACCGGCTGGATAGACGAGGGGAGAGCGGTGGATGTCGTCTATCTTGACTTCACCAAGGCTTTTGACACCGTCCCTCACAACATCCTCCTGGGCAAGCTCCAGAAGTGTGGGATAGATGAGTGGACAGTGAGATGGATTAGGAACTGGCTGGATGGCAGGGCCCAGAGAGTGGTGATCAGCGGTGCAGAGTCTAGTTGGAGGCCTGTGGCTAGTGGGGTCCCCCAGGGGTCAGTCCTTGGTCCAGTCCTGTTCAATTTATTCATCAATGACCTGGATGAAGGCACAGAGTGCTCCCTCAGCAAGTTTGCTGATGATACCAAACTGGGAGGAGTAGCCGATACCCCAGAGGGCTGTGCTGCCATCCAGAGGGACCTGGACAGACTGGACAACTGGGCGGTGAAAAACCTCATGCAATTCAACAAGGCCAAGTGCAAGGTCCTGCACCTGGGGAGGAATAACCCCAGACACCAGTACAGGCTGGGGACCGACCTTCTGGAGAGCAGCTCTGCGGAGAAAGACCTGGGTGTCATGGTGGACGACAAGTTGACCATGAGGCAGCAGTGTGCCCTCGTGGCCAAGAAGGCCAATGGGATCCTGGGCTGCATTAAGAAGAGCATCTCTAGCAGGTCGAGGGAGGTGATCCTGCCCCTCTACTCAGCCCTGGTGAGGCCGCATCTGGAGTACTGTGTCCAGTTCTGGGCTCCACAGTACAAGAGGGATGTGGAGCTGCTGGAGAGAGTCCAGCGCAGGGCTACAAGGATGATCAGGGGCCTGGAACATCTGCCCTATGAGGAGAGGCTGAGTGAGCTGGGCCTGTTCAGCCTGGAGAAGAGAAGGCTGAGAGGGGATCTAATCAGTGTATATAAATACCTCAAGGGAGGGAGTGCAGAGGACGGGGATGGTCTCTTTTCAGTGGTGGCCACTGATAGGACTAGAGGAAATGGCCGGAAACTGAAACATCAAAAATTCCATAGGAACTTAAGGAAAAAATTCTTAACAGTGAGGGTGACAGAGCACTGGAACAGGCTGCCCAGAGAGGTTGTGGAGTCTCCTTCTCTGGAGATCTTCAAAACCCGCTTGGATGCAGTCCTGTGCCACGTGCTCTAGGTGACCCTGCGTGTGCAGGGGGTTGGACTAGATGATCTCTAGAGGTCCCTTCCAACCCTAAGCATTCTATGATTCTATGATTCTATGATTCTATGAAGTAAGTATAACTCCTTTCTAAGGTTACCAAAGACCTACAGGTCACACGAATTCCACAGAATGAGCTCTAAAGTAAACAGTTCAATATTTTTCAAGTATTTGTTTCAAAATATTACTGAGATTACAATAGGAAAGCATATTCGTAACATTCAGATGCATAAAATTTATTCATATTCATGCAAAAACCTTACGAAGGCACATGTTTCGATTTCTTTTTTATCCAAAAGCACATTCAGGCTGTTTTTTTTACTTTATGTTTAGAGTGAGTAACAAACTTAGCTGTTGCCAAAGAAACACAACAGAACATGAGTTCACAAGGCCCTCAGAAAATACTATATACCCAGTTCTGGCACCACAGCTAATAAAAGCCAGTCAGTAATAATTCATCCAGATGAACACTCAGAGCTAAGATGTACCCTCTGCTTATCCACAGATTTTTAACTTTCCCTAGAAAATCCAATTTCTTCATCATTACTTATTCTTTAGCAAGAATCCATGAATAATCTTTTTCTATCATCTCAGGTGAAAGTAAATTATTTAAACTGAGGCTGCACAGTAGTTTCTGGTATCTGAGTTGATGCCTTACAAGAATTTAACAGACACTATCAAATCACTGGATGTGTGATGGTATCCTCAGACATCATTTGTTAACATCCATGTATTACTTGACTAAGGAGTCAAAAGAAGAAAAGAATCACTCTTGAATAATCCGAAATACGAGACAGAATACATGGAACATACAGAGTTCTTGATTATTGCGTCTTCTAGCTTTGTAACATTGACTCTTAAAAATGCAAAGATACTGAAATCTGAGTCTTAAAGCTATGTTGAATCCATTCTCCTGTGTTCTAGCAGCGACAGGGTTGCAAGGGAAATAACTAGTCACCTGGACACCGCGTTTTGGAAACGCTTTCTCTTAGGAAGCAACATCAAGAAGCAGAGGCAAATATTTTTTGAATCATCTACCACCACACAAACCACCTACACAAGTCTGAAGAAGAAAATGCAATTTCAAGTGTGATTTTATCCCATCTGACAAAACTAGACATAGTTCTATTGGTTTCATAACTAAAAATACAACTTGGGGGAAGATTTGCTGAAAGACATTTATTGACATTAACATCATTATTTCAGACTAATCATGACTAACCAAATTAAAAAACCACAAACACACACTACAAGTCCAGCTGAGATGCAGAAATGCCTACTCTCACTTAGCAAATATTATTGGTAACATCTGTCTATGCAGTGCAATGCTAGTTCCCGTCACTCATCATTGACACTTCTGATACCCTAACAAGTACATTACTTTTTATGAGAATATGCTAAAATTTTTTGTATCACCATGTATATTGATATACAGTATCCTTTGACACTGACAACATGTTCTGGTGTGAAATACTAATTCAAGAAAAGGAAGATAAAATATGTCCAAAGGCATCATGTTTCAGTCAAAAATAGATTAAAAGAGAAAAAAATATATTTCTCCCAATACAGGAAAAGAATTTTTACCATTGGTCTCAGTGGTGCTAATACTCCACTGTATTTCCAGATATTAGGGTATTAATTAATAGCATGATAGATTACTAGCTGTTATTCTCAGTTAAGTAAAATTTCTAAAAGCTTATCATTCCCTTCTGTTCTATAGAATAAATTTCCACTTATTAGCAAAATAATCTCTCTTTCTCTTATTCAGTTATTATGATTAAGCGTATAGTATCACATCATGCTATACAGATATATTTGCCAGTATTTTCAAGTCACAAGTGACCACAGACAGACATACTTGACAAATGCAAATATAATACATTGCTTTTCACTTAAAAATGAGTAGGTGGGAAACTCACAAAAGGGCCTTCCATTTTATTTGATACGACACTTTTTTTTCCTTCTACTTGCTAAAGAATCCTCCTTCAGCAGCATATGTGTAAATCCAGAAGAAGATAGAAGGAAAAGCAAAATATCAGCGAACATGCTGTTACTTTCATTTAACTATCTTTCAGAGAAAAAAAAAAAAAAAAGCAATTAATCACTCCATTCAGGGGACTTAACTGGAGAACTGCTAAGGAACGCACAGTGTTCTTAAAATTAGAGAAAAAACAAGAAAAATACATCAGTCTGATTCTCACATTATGGCTTAGCTGCAAGAAAAGCTTCCCAAGAGCAAAGATTATCAAGTATTCTTTGTGGTGTACTCAATATTTTTAACCACCGTACTCAGTGCAGGCGGTTGAACTCTTGTCAACAGCTTGGCCACAGAGGGTCCAAGCATTTGAACACTCACAGGAGCATCAAATGGGAGCAGCGTAACTGCCAAGCCGAAGTCGCCTTGCGCGATACAGGCAATTCTGGACTGTTATTTTATGGCTTAATCCAAATAACACTGTATTTTTTGACTCCATATATAATCCTTACTTCAACACATCTAATACTAATCACTAACATATGTACATATTATAAATCAATGCAGTGATATTTTAAAGCAGTAAGTGGTATTCACTGATTTTAAACTAAACTGCAAGCCCTGTTCCATTCAGGTGAAGTCCTCTAGACAGTCTTTTAGACCACATTAGGCAGTTCCAAGGTTTTAAGATGATATTTTTAAATGATCATGTTTCTCTCATGAGCAATTAAAAATACTAAAGCAGCAAAGAAGAAAATGGAATGTCCTGGGCAGAAACAGAGAAACACATACGTGTTTACTGAAGATTAAACAGACATAAAAACCTTTACATCCTTTCCTGCTTTGAAGGACAACAATAACAAAACATAATGAAGGAAAAAATAACTGCTGCAAAGGGGGCGGGGAAACAGCATCACTGCCAAGGTGACAACAGCATACTACCCTTTCAAGTAGAGACACATTAAAGCTGGTTTTTTTTTTTTTTTTTTTTTTTTTTTGAGCTCTTCAGCCTCTGCTCTTGACCTGCATGCACTAGGTACCAGCACTGCCCGGAACGCTGCAACGCTGCAGATCAAAGAACATGGAGACTTTGGCAACGAAGCTACCGCCAAAGATTGCCAAGAGAATCAATAAAGCAAGTTTCCATTTGCAAAGAACCACTGAATTATCACTAATATTAATTCCTGAAATGAACAGCCTTCCTTTCAATGAAGGAAGCTAAGATTTTTTGCCCCCACACAGAAGACTTCATTCACATCAAAAAGGACTTTGTGCCAACTGATTCTCATACAATAATAGGATATCTAGAGTGGAGGAATTAATTCTTAGTGAAAGTATTTGTACCATACAAAGTATTCCATCTAGACTGTTTTCAGGAAATATTTTGCTTTTACTGAATCTACAGCACTTGACATCCTTATTGTAATTATATTATTATAGTGATTTTTTTTTGTAATATAATCATGAATATACTTCCTAAGATTAACAACTATTTTGTTATAGGAATGCAAATTATTGGTAATATATCATATGCCCCCCCACAAACTGCTTTTCAGGTATCATTCCTATCACTTCTATCGCATTATAAATTATACATATCACACCATAAATTATATTTGTCATAATCCTGATTGGTTTACACCCCTGTCATTTTTAAATTTAGTCTATTGTCCAAAAAAAAAAAAAAAAGGCAGTTAAAACTGTAGATCGCTTTTGATCAATATTTTAAGGACCTCAGAATAAAAATAAAACATCTGATAAGTCTATATAAATTAACCTGTACACAAAATTAGAGAGTTCAACCCACTCCTCAGGGAAGGACAAGAACTTTTTGCTTCCGACTTGTACAGTGCAGACTGTCATATCTCATAAAACATTTGTGTTTTTCCCCATAAATGACATTTTGATGTCATAAAATTTAATACCCTGGCACTTTCGAGTGCTATTTGTATAGATTACATCCAAGACTAATGAATAAAATACCCTAGGAAGTCAATATTACAAAACCAATTGTCCTGCCTCTCCTCATCTTGACAAGGATGCACAACGCCAACAATGTTTCTCCTACAAAAGTTTGTAACTTATGTCTTACCCGCCTTTCCACTTAAAACAACATTCACCATTGACTTAAAAATTAAGAGTTTTCTTGCAGAGGTTAGTGTGCATTTCTGTGTAGTTATCCTGAACCATTCATGCCCAGATCTGGGTCAGCATAGACAGCTGAGCAGCTTAAGACAACCAGCACAGGCCAGTCACATTTGCTGTGACTTCAGAGTTGATCTTTTAATTCTTTCACAGGAGAACACTAGGTCGAAAAAAAAATACAACTCTGAGCTTGTTTCAGTCTTTCACCTTGCATTTTTCTGAGAACTTCTTTTCACACATTTCACCAGAGTGTTTTGCTACACGATTTTTGCTTTATTCTCCTCAAATGACTTTGAACAAAGCTGAGCACAAATAATCTTTTATTGCAAGATCCTCCTCCTCAAAGAGAGGAAGCAAAAAGTGAAATACTGCTGCCTTCTTTGCCCGTGACACTGCTCAGCTAGGTTTGTACATTTTGTTTCTCATGAAAACTAAGGGCCGATGATTGTCTTCAAAGCTGCTTTTTATTGTTTTGTGAATTCTGTTGACTGCAGTTTTAATGTTTTTGTAAACCTTACTGTACATAGATCCCTAGTATATCTTGTGAAACAACAAAAAAAAATGTTGAATTTCTGATAGCTCAGATTTTAGGGAAATGCAGTTTTATATTCTCAAAAATTAAATGTGCAAACAATATATTTTCATCTTTTAATGCATCTTGCAAAAAGATTCTCTACTTTCCTACAGATAAACAGGTCATCCCTCAGGAACTATATCAGATTTTCATAGCAAAATAACATAAATAAGTTTACTGACATGTTTTCTACTTAACTTGGCTAAATTTAAGCACATGGACTTTTGTTTAATAATGAACCAGTGAACAGAGCTAAACTGCTAAGCCAAAAGACAACTAATAAACTGATCCCTGTGGAAGTTTTTAATATTCCTATGTATTTCTAGGGTATTTCAACTGCAGTAATATTCAAAATGACATTGAAAGAGAGGGTTACAGTCTGAAAGCACACATGATTATAGTGGGTTAAACAAGAGGTAGATGTACTTATTTCCTGTCCAGCAAGTTGAAGGGGAATTTATCATGCATTGCCATCACACCATGCAGACATGCTGATGGCTCCCATTAACTGATTTAGTGGAAAAAGACAGTGGTTTAATAAGTCATGTATTCTTTTTTCATGATGAATTGTGCTCTTCTACAGTTTAGGATTCAGAGACATAGAGAGGACTATACCTCTGTACATATATATTCATGTGCCTTTTGGGACAGTGATTTTTATAAAGCTAAAAACAACAGTTCCTTTTCAACTAGGCATCCAATTATGAACCTCCAAATTAGTCCTAGTTCTATATCTTCTTCCTGGATTTTATTCGGTGGCTACATGAAGAAAGTAAATTTTCTTAGTAAAAATACTTGCAAGATTGTGCACTCTTAATATGCACATGATGTATTTCCCTTCAGTGTGCTTAGCATTTCATTAGATACTTGGTATCTCTGTCTTATTTTCCTCCAGTCATCATCTACTGCCTTGCACTACCTTAGTACAGGTTGTATCACAGAGACAAGCATCAAACAAGTAACCGACAGGCACCACTATTGCCATTAGATTTGTTCAAAGAAGCTCCCAATTACCATATAAATTCATAGAATCACAGAATGCTTAAGGTTGGAAGGGACCTCTAGAGATCATCTAGTCCAACCCCCCTGCACACGCAGGGTCACCTAGAGCACGTGGCACAGGACCGCGTCCAAGTGGGTTTGGAAGATCTCCAGAGAAGGAGACTCCACAACCTCCCTGGGCAGCCTGTTCCAGGGCTCTGTCACCCTCACTATTAAGAAATTTTTCTTTAAGTTCCTGTGGAACTTTTGGTGCTTTAGTTTGTGGCCATTACCTCTAGTTCTGTCGGTGGCCACCACAGAAAAGAGGCCAGCACCATCCTCCTCACTGCCTCCCTTGAGGTACTTCTGGACACTGCTCAGGTCCCCTCTCAGCCTTCTCTTCTTCAGGCTGAATAGGTCCAGCTCCCTCAGTCTCTTCTCACAGGGCAGATGGTCCAGCCCTGCCACCTCCTCTTTGGATCCTAAACTCCACCAACTCATGGTCACTGCAGCCAAGGCTACCCTCCACCTTCACATCTCCTACAAGTCCCTCCCTAGTTGTTAGCACGAGGTCCAGTAGCCCAGCTCTCCTTGTCGGCTCCTCCACAACCTGCGTCAAAAAGTTATCGTCAGCGCTCTGCAGGAACCTCCAGGACTGTTTGTGCCTGGCTGTGTTGTCCTTCCAGTTGATGTCGGGGTAGTTCAAGTCCCCCATGAGAACCAGGGCCTGTGACCGTGAGGCAATATCCAGCTGCCTATAGAAGGCCTCATCAACCTCCTCATCCTGGTCAGGTGGCCTGTAGCAGACACCCACCACAGTGTCTGCCACATTAGCCTGCCCTTTAACCCTTACCCACAAGCTCAATATATATGACATGTGAGGACATTTTTAAGGCAGTGTTATTTTCCAGTTCCATATTGCGAATGTGGTGTCTGTGCAAGTGGCAGAGCAGCAATAAAGCTCATCATAGCTCAGATTTTCTTCTCCCTCAAAATATCCAGGTTCAGAGCACCTGCAAATCTCTTACTCAATATCTAGTGTGGGGTATATTTCCTTTATTCGTTCATCTCAATTTAACTTTTTCAAGCTTCCCGTCTAAATCGTATCCATCAAACATGCAAGCACATTTAGGCGCTAATTCTTGACAGTGTATGACTGTAAGACTATTTATTTCTATGAAAATTTCCTCTGTGCAAGGAGATGATTGATTCCATATGTGAGTAGCTGATGATTCAAACGTCTTTTGTTGAGATCCACCATCTACAGCGCTGGCTTCCAGGCTCATCAGCTCCGATGCCCCTAGCCTCGGTGTGGGAGAGACCTCGAGAGCTGCTGCTAGTAACCAGCGCTTGGCCCTGCGGGCTCGGCCTCCTCTGGATCCTTATTGCCCAGGTGCCCTGAGCAGGCAGCCGTGCGCGATGGTGGTGCCAGCCCGAGATGGAGGAGCTCAGCGCGGGCGGGCTGGAGGGACAGGGCCCTCCTGGTGTTGGCGCGAGCTCTTCCTTGCAGGGGCCGCCCGGCTCTGGACGCAGGCAGATGTTATGGCCTATTTGGCGGCAGGCGCCTAGGGGGTTCCCCGGTCACGGGTCTGAAACGGGAGCAGAGGTTGTGGGCACAGCCCCAAAGGAGCGGCAGAAGCTGCCGTGAGCTCCTCAAGAGGCGCCCGGAGCCGCCCCGTCCTGAGGGGGCAGCACAACCAGGCGAACGGGCAGCTGCCTTTGTGGGGGTGATCACCTGCCCAGAGAGCAGCATCCGCGGAGCCCGGGGAAGGCGGCAGGGATGAAAGGAAGAGGCCGCCGAAGGAGTCGGCCTCCTGCTCCTCCCAGGTGCTGCCGAGCTCTAGGATGTCGGGGCTCGGGGAAGCACACCTGGAGCACGGGCGCTGCCGGTCCGGGTGCTGGGAATAAAGCACCAGCAGGTGAGCTGTGTGCTGGGGGGGAGTGTGAGCAGAGGAAGGTTTGAAGGGACATGTTTGGGTGGAGATTTGCGTCCCAGGGACAGAAGCAAACTCACCTCTCGGCAGTGGCCGAGGAGCTGCTGCAGCAGGGCCTCAACCTCCTCCTCAGGAGACCTAGGGATAGCACAGAGAGATTTTGCTTGTCCTTTTGAAAGGCAGAATGGTAGCTGTTGGCTTTAAGGGGGCTGAAGCTAAGGTCTCTGTGCTTCCAGCTTGGGCTTTGCCTGGCCCTGTGAGGCACCTGGCAGGAAAGCGCCCTGAGAAGGGTGGTAGTTAGTTGAGTTTAACCCGGTTATGAGTAATGCTGGGAGTCCTTCAGCTGCTGCATTTGCAGCCTGCTGAGCGCTGCTATCGGCTCCCCTGCACGCAGTGGCTCTCGCTTCCCGCCCCTCTTTCTGCTGGGGCAGCTGTGGAGCAGGAGGGTGGCAGCGCTGGGGGCAGCACTAGAAGGGAGTTGCTCTGGGGGGACCCCGACTGACCCTGTGAGAGGCCAAACTAGGGATGGCCGCACTGGGACCTCCTTTGCACCTTATCACTTTATAAGGGAGGTGAATTTTAAACGTTACTTTCGTTTCCTGCAGTTGTTCTTGCAACAGAGCCAGAAGGAGAAGATAATGAAAGGGACCGGAGCGCCGATGGCCACAATGTTAAACATTGTGAACCTCCTGGCGTGAGTCCCCCTGCCAAAGTCCTCATCCTGAAAGCCACTGGGAAAGATGACTGCAAAATAAAGGGTAGACATCAGAGTTGATATCAAACGTGCTGCTCTGGGAGGGCAAAGGGAGCAGGAGGAGGAGGAGAGCTGAAGTGCGAGGAGCCCAAGCAGCAGCACCCGCATTGCAGCTGTGGGGCCAGGGCATCCCAGCCCGCGCGGGATGCCGTGGGCTGGAGCGGTTTGGTGCTGTGCCCTGAGGAAACACCCCGTTGTTCTCCCGCACCCCGTTCCTTTCGGTGGAGCAGCTCCTGCTCTCATGCCCCGTCCCTCAGCACTGGGGAGAAGGGGAGCAGGACCCAGCAGTGCTGGGACGAGGCTGGGCAGATGCTCTTGTGTGCCCAGTGTGGGCAGCCTCGGAGGGACCCTCAACAATCCAACCCTAGCGAACGCCAGCAGGCAGAGGAGGTTTCCCATTGCAGTACGCACCTTCACGCGATGGTGAAGCCTCTCTCTCATTAGGAATAGGTATCCCTTGTGCAAAAGCACACAGGAAGGCGCACACTAGCACAGAGAAGACAGCCATGGCTGCGCCTTCTCTGCAAGGCGTGTGCGCCAATGAGCCCCGGCAACGGGGCCCTTGGTTGTCCCCGCAGCACTGTGACATCACTGGTGATGCAGGGACCTTCCGAAGGCGTCCTGAGTGCCTCACAAAGGGCCGCTGAGCTGCGCGTGGCCTCCTGGCTCCCCCCGAGGTGCCTTGGACCAGAGGGCTCCCGATGCCACCCGCTGTTTGTCCCCTCTGTGCTCCTCCTGCTGCTCTTCACGGGCCAGGCTGTGCAGAGGAGCCTCTGCAGGGTACAGCAGGCTGGGAGGAGGCCAGAGCCAGGCTACAAGACGAGCTGGCTCCCTCCATTTACTCGCAGTAAAACAATAATTGCAGTAGAAGGGCAGCCCCATAAGGAAGGGTTTAAATGGGTGTATCTCCTTTTCACCCCATGGCAGGGAAAGGCTTTCCCCGATGGAACGGAGGCTGCTGTGACCTTCCTTTAGTTTCTTCATCCACCGAGGCGGGAAAAAGCCCTGCTTCAATTTTAGGGTGCCACGCTCTCTGTTATTGCTATGATAATATAAACCTCATACTATAATGGAAAATGGCGTATGGTCACGGCCCCACAACGCTGCTACACAAGCCAAACAAGTTGTTGCCAATGCTGGTAGAGAGTAGAGGATCTAGGAAAGCACTAGTGAATCTCTGTAAGTAGAGAAGCAATAGAAAACAGAACCATCAATGTCTTAATTCTTCTATATCACACAGTATCTCGTACTGCCAGACTTCTTTTCTGCTTTGCAGAAGAGTGTGTGCCTCAAAGTGGCTGCCTTTACATCAGTCATTTTCAACAAATGACTCCTGCCGTACACCAGATAGCCAGCCTCACCAAAGCTCCGCAAAGCTCTGGACAGGAGCCTCCGCTCACCTTCCTTGGTGGCTTTTTTCTTTTTTAAACCCTCAACGAACAGAAGAAATAAGTACAGAATTGAATATATGACAAATGCCAAGGCAGCCATTATGATCATCTAGAGAACTTTCAGAAACTCACGTGTCCTGGTGACCCCCTATTAGAATTTGGTGTCACTGCAGTTACTGTGACAAAGCTTTAAAGAAATATGGATGGCAACAAGGCCCAAGGCTCTCATACTGTTCAACCATCCAGCTGAACCATTAAGTCACGTGGATGCGGATGTAACTTGCAAACCTGACTAGCAGAGGGCTCAACCTCCCCAAACCCTTAAATTACAGAGCCTGCTGGTCTGTTTCAAAGCTTGGCTCTTTCTAATCATAGAATCATAGAATGCTTAAGGTTGGAAGGGACCTCTAGAGGTCATCTAGTCCAACCCCTCTGTACAGACAAGGTCACCTAGAGCACGTGGCACAGGACTGCGTCCAAGTGGGTTTTGAAGATCTCCAGAGGAGACTCCACAACCTCTCTGTCGGTGACCACCACTGAAAAGAGGCCAGCACCATCCTCCTCACTGCCTCCCTTGAGGTACTTCTATACACTGCTCAGGTCCCCTCTCAGCCTTCTCTTCTCCAGGCTGAACAGGCCCAGCTCACTCAGCCTCTCCTCATAGGGCAGATGTTCCAGGCCCCTGATCATCCTTGTGGCCCTGCGCTGGACTCTCTCCAGCAGCTCCATATCCCTCTTGTACTGTGGAGCCCAGAACTGGACACAATACTCCAGATGTGGCCTCACCAGGGCTGAGTAGAGGGGCAGGATCACCTCCCTCGACCTGCTGGACGCTTTTCTTAACGCACCCCAGGATCCCATTGGCCTTCTTGGCCACGAGGACACACTGCTGCCTCATGCCAACTTGTCATCCACCATGACACCCAGGTCTTTCTCTGCAGAGCTGCTTTCCAGAAGGTCAGTCCCCAGCCTGTACTCGTGTCTGGGGTTATTCCTCCCCAGGTGCAGAACCTTGCACTTGGCCTTGTTGAATTGCATGAGGTTTTTCACCGCCCAGTTGTCCAGTCTGTCCAGGTCCCTTTGGATGGCAGCGCAGCCCTCTGGGGTATCGGCTACTCCTCCCAGTTTGGTATCATCAGCAAACTTGCCCCCTGGGGGACACCGCTAGCTACAGGCCTCCAACTAGACTCAGCACCGCTGATCACCACCCTCTGAGCTCTGCCATCCAGCCAGTTCCTAATCCACTGCGCACTCATCAATCCCACACTGCTGGAGCTTGCCCAGCAGGATGTTGTGAGGGACGGTGTCAAAAGCCTTGGTGAAGTGGAGATAGACGACATCCACCGCTCTCCCCTCATCTATCCAACTGGTCATTCCATCACAGAAGGCTATCAGATTAGTTGAGCATGATTTCCCCTTGGTGAATCCATGCTGACTACTCTTGAGCACCTTCTTGTCCTCCACATGCCCAGAGACAACAGCCAGTATGAACCGTTCCATCACTTTTCCGGGGACGGAGGTGAGGCTCACTGGCCTGTAGTTGCCTGGGTCCTCCTCCTTGCCTTTTTTTTGAAGACTGGCGTGACATTGGCCTTCTTCCAGTCCTCTGGCACCTCCCCTGTTCTCCAGGATCTTTCAAAGATGATGGAGGGCGGCTTAGCTATGACATCTGCCAGCTCCTGCAGCACTCCAGGCTGCATCCCAACAGGGTCCATGGATTTGTGGGTATTGAGTTTCCTTAGGTGCTCTCTGACCCAATCTTCCTCTACCCAGGGTGAATCTTCCTCTCTCCAGGCTTCTTCTCTTGTCCCTAGGGCCTGGGGCTCTTAAGGGCTGCCCTTGGTAAACACCGAAGCAAAGGCGGCATTCAGCAACTCTGCTTTTTCTGTGTTATTCGTAACCAGGGTACCCATCCCATTCACTAGTGGACTCATGTTTTCCCTGATCTTCCTTATGCTGTTAATATATTTGAAGAAGTTTTTCCTGTTATTTTTAACATCCCTTGCTGGATTGCATTCCAACCGCACCTTAGCTTTCCTTGTCGCATCTCTGCATTCCCTGACTACGTTCCTGTATTTGTCCCAGGGGACCTGTCCTTTTTTCCACATTCTGTATACTGCTGCCTTCTGCTTGAGCACTGCCACAAGCTCCCTGCTCATCCACACAGGTCTCCTGCCCCCTCTGCCTGACTTCTTACACACAGGGATGCACTGCTCCTGAGCGTGGAGGAAGTGCTGTTTCAATTTAGTCCAGTCATACACTGGACTAAAACTAATAGGGACTACCTCTGCCTTCTTGGGCGACATCATGACTCCACACTGAGTGGAGAGCTTGCAGCCATCATCTGGTGGTGGCTCCAGCAAGACTGCTACATCAGGCCCCACAGTGCCAACAGCATCAGCAATGAACCACCAGCAATATTCTCACACTTGCTTCCTTGTCAAGTGTGCTCAAGCCTATTACATCTGTAGTATCTGCTCTCCATTTCAGCTGTCCAAAATAAATGGAAAAATTAAAAGCATGCTTTTCTTTCACCTCACTTAAAAATGCATAAAGAATTAGAAGAGGCTTTCCAATGGCTCAAAAAGAAAAGGCAGCTCAGCTGGAGTCCTGAAGAGCAATTTCCATACAGAAAATCCAAGTCTGCATTCCTTAATTATTTGGTATTTTTTTCACAGACTTCGTTAGAAGCAGAATTGGCAAAAAGGAGCACTGAGATGTGAAACACAAAACTCTTCCTAGAAGTATTGAGCACAGATCTATGACAGGAGACATGACAAATGACTCAGCAGAATCAGGAAAAAAAAAGGACGGTCCAGCTTCCTGTGCCAACTTCCTATTGACCTAGTGTATATTCTTTTCCAAAAAAAAAGCAGTATGAGCAACCACTTTAAGCCAAACTAGCAGATCTGAGTACAAATCTTCACAAACTTCAAAAAGAATTTAAGTGTTCTATTAACAGCCTCAAGAATCCTTATTCACCTTCTCCCTTTTACACTCAACAAATACACTAAGGAGAAATGACCATAAAAAAGGATCTAAAAATCTACAAAAGCTGATAGCAAAAAAAAATTGTCAGCAGGATAAAAGTGTCAAAATTATCCTGAGGTCTGGAAACTGACCATAACAACCTGCAGTGATTGGGAAACTCTCCAGAACTCTACTGGGGAAAACGTACCCACTGTAGAATGGCAAAATATTCTGTAACTGTAGCCAACTACCTTTGGTTGTACAGTAAATACTAACTGTGCAGCACGAAATACACAAAACATTTTACCTTTATCAGCATAAACCATTGAAAGTTGTGAAATTACTGTCCATGTATGTGATCTATCGGCTGCACAATTTCTTAATTTGATAAAACTACCTGGGCTAACCTTCTTAATGAATTGCCAAGTGCTCCACAGTTCTACCTTACCTGAAATTCTGCCTTTGGGACAGTTGCAAAAGTTTCTAATAGATGTTAATTAACTTCACCTTCTTTGTGTTCTAGCTCTTTTTTTTTTTTTTTTTTTTTTGTTTTCCTCTAAAGGTCAGGACCTCTGCAGCGTGCTAGTTATTTTATTAATTGTTAGCAATGCTATTCCTGAATAACCTAGTCTCTTTCACACAGCTATATAAACAGATGGTAATGAACTGTATATTTTTTTCCAACTATTGTACATGCTTTATTTTTAAAACAGTAATGACTTTAATATTCACTCATTAATTCTCAAGAAAGAAAATCTTAGCACATACAACAACAAGATTTGCTGCTCAGATACTATCCTTCAACTCTGATTACATGTAGACATTAAGGAATGTTTAGTCTCCAGCTCCTTACAGAGATCAAATACGACAGCAGTTTAATCAACACTAGAAAGGCTCTACCAACTTCACCAAATAGCCTCTACTTTAATAGTGAAATATCTAGAACATTTCAAAGGACTAAAATTTCATTCACATTTATTAATAAAAATTCAAATAACTTTTGCCGTTTCCCTCATGAGCAGCATTTTTGTAAAAGTTCAGAGCTACTACCTGCTTGTTTGAGAACCTGAAGTGTTTCTTCACCGAAACATCTCACTGGCAAAGAGAAATCCTCTCCCCGGACGCCATGAGGAGAAACTCCTTGCCCTTGATGCTTTGCCCACCCGAGAAGCAAGAAGGAGTAGCTGTGTCACCTTCTTCAAGGTTTATCTTATTCCCCTCTTTTAACACTGTGTTACTATCCCTCTAAGAGAAAATCCCCAAAATACCAGGAGAAAGCACAGAATATAGAAAGCCTGACTTCTACCTGGCAGTAAAAACAAAGCAAACCAAACCCTAACAGATTTTGCTTCATCTCCTAAGACTGCATTTTTGAATGCTGCCTTCCTTGCTAACTCCCACATCCACGCAAAACTGACACATCCAAATATGATTCAGTTGAACAGAATACAGAACCCACAGTCTGACTACTGTTCCTTTCCTTTCAGTGCGACACAGGAAAGACATGTAGAATAAACACTCATGTGTTACCCAGCTCTCACTGCACTCCAGATTGTGTAACATGATTATTCACTCTAGAGATGTGGAGCAATGCAAAGTAAATAGGAGCACATACTTGAACCAGTAGCCTTTTCATATGTAAAGCATCCTAAGAGAGCTTTTCTTTTTATCAGATTCCCTAAAATACGCTCTGAAACACTACGAAATAGCACCTTTGGAGTTCTTCTTTCCTTATAAAAGCTTACTCCTTTCTAAATAAATGGTCAAAATACTCAAGATCTACTCCTAAGCCTTCAGAGCCTTGGTACTATGTACTTTCGTGTTTTTGCTATTTTTGTTATTAAAAAAGGGTAAGTATGTAAATAAGGTCCGTAGCTACCTCAAAGCATCGATAGCTGCAGATGACAGTTTGCCATGATGATAAAAGACATGACTCCATTTCAGCTGGACTTCTTTATACCAACACAAAGCCCCCAAGAGATACAGATTTAAATATATTGATTAAAGAATATGATGCCATTATCCTAATTTGAAAATGAAGCCATCAATAAAAAAGAAAAACAGATAGGATAAGTACAGAGAAAAATACAGTGCGCTCTACATTTATAGTATTCTTCTTTACCCTCCTACATCAGTGGGTAAGAATTTGTTTTACTTTAGCTACGAGCCTTTGCTAAGAGTGCCACATTTCAGCACATGACTTATCTCTAATTAATATATCTATACTAATGATGTAAATAACTTTTTTCTCAGGCGTTCCCTCTCTACAGATTCTTTAGCTCCTAGTTCCAAGAGCTACAGCTACGAATGAACAGACTAGCTAGGGATGACCAAGACCTCACTGTGTTCTCTGCTAAACCTTTCCTGCACAGCTCTCTTTTTTACATCACTTTATCTAAAGCCTACATAAAAGAGAACAGTGATAAAGGATTAGAAAACAGAAATACGACAGTGGAGAAACTGAATTAAACATTTTTCCTTTCCTAGGCACAACCTTATTGGTTGATTATTTTGCACTCAACAGTTTATAAATTGACCTCTTGAAGTACTAGATAATAAGAAATTAACTAGGTGTCTGCCACCAATTACTGCAAGCTGGGAACAGCAGCTAGTCAGCAAATTCTGTGACTTTTTTGAAAGGACAAAGCAAGAGTGCAAGAGTCTTGTGCCTTCATGACATTAACTGTATCAATTGAGCTATCTAAGGTCTTTCACCAAAGTTTATATATATAAATAATATATTTTATATATATATAATACACACACACACTCCTGTATACTTTTTATATATTTTATAGGTGTGTGTTTATCTATAAAAAGCACCACCTCCTACTGATTTACAGCAGTTTGTCTGCAACACCACAGCTGAGTCTACACCACACTTTTGTGTTATTTAGCATGCTTACTGGTGGCCTGCACCATGTGCATGCATCAATATTGGGCAAGCTTGTCACAAGCAGACAATTAAAAACACAGCAAACCTGCAGGATCAGCTTACTGTCATCTTAACATTTCAGAGAAATCTGGGTTTGTGCCTGGTCAGCGCTTTGCTAATTAACTGTATTCTGACTATTCTGCAAAAATGATATTTTAGTTTGTAAAGTATCAGATGAATAGTCAAATGAACTTACACTGCAAAAATTGCAAAGTCAATGTCAGCCTTACCAGCATCTTACCCTTAAAATGATCAAAAAAGGGCAAAAAATGTTGATTATATCAAAATTACACACATTCTCAATATGAAGCATATTGCACATGTACTAGTTTGCATGTATTTAAATGCCTGCTGTAGTCTCATATCAAGAGTATTAAGATACAGGTGCCTAGTAAGGAAAATGCCTTTAATAAATATCTGAGGACGGAAACATGAAAAGAAGACCTATCCAATTTTCTGCAATTTTTTCCAAAAAAAATTCTAGTCCATTTACTTAGAAGAAGTCTTGTGCTTATACCTCTGCTTAATTTAAAAGCTGCGAGCAGTATTCACTGGAAGAGTGCTTGAAGTGGAGCCTTCAGGCTAGTTCTTACCCTGTACTTTGGGGTCCTCATTATAGTTTGTTGACTCAGAGAGTGTCCAACAGATAAGGTGTGGCATTTACCTCACTTAACTGATAGAATGACTTTGTCAAGAGACTGTAACTGTAAAATTCTTTGTCACATAGAGACTGACTACTGGATTAGTCTATTCAGGTTTTGTGCTAGAAGTCTTTGGATGGAAAAGGTGAAAAGAAAATTTCCCATGTTTTAGAGACAGCCAAAACAATCGCCTTTGTGGCAAGCACATTCAAGTGCATTCACTGAAAGCAAAAACAAAACCCCTGACACAACACGGGTTCTGGAAGCTGAAAGGTAAATTGTGCTTGCTGTGTTTTTCTGAGTTCAATCCTGCCTGTATCATCAGCAGCATTCAGACTCCCGGCAGGGAAGTTTCCAAAAGAGAGGGAAAAGTAGGCAGGTGGCTTTAAAGAAAGCACAGAGAAATGTAGTAAATAAAAAAATCAGGTTGAGAGTGGAATTGGTTAAATAGCCTAAAGCAGGTCTGTGCAGGACAAGGGTTTACATAGATTTCCTTTTTTTGGTGGGGGAGAGAGAAAAGCATCACACTTGCTTGTAGGAAGGCTTCGTCATTACAGACAGTCTTTATAGACATTCTGTTTTGGAAACACAAGAGATCAAAACACACCATGAAGAAACAACCATGGTAGGATGTAGGGGTTACTTGATGAAATCGGTCAGAATTTCTTAGAGAGTTTCAGATGCTTTGGTTACTCTTTTCTCAAAGTTAATTATTTTCTCTGCAAAGCAGATTGTCTACTGGGTAGATGCCATTTGGAAACTGTGAGGAGCCGAATGAGGAATATCTTATGGTATAAGAAGACCTGGCAAGATGGGGGAAAGTAGAACTTCCATTCTGCTCTCTTTTCCTTGAATGCTTATGTTAAAAATTCTAGAATGGGAGACAAGTGTGGTTTGTGAAGCGTCACAAATGCAAGGAGCCAACATGGGAACTGAGGCTCCATGCTCTCCCTGTGCACGATCAGTGACCCTACTGCAGGAGGCAGGGGAAAAAGAACTACATAGGGGCAGGAAATGCAGCACCTTCCTTCCTGAAGGCATAACGGACTCAGAAACAGTCCTGGCTGGGATGACGTAACTGTGAAGTGCCTCTGTCACAAAAGTTTGTCCAACAGAAAACGGTCACGGCTGCTACATCATTACGAGTCAGCAGGAGCTTCAAAAATATTCCATATTGGATTAATCATGAATTTTTAAAAGGCAGTTTATAATTTGAGAGTGGGAGGAGTAAGCGGAGTTCAAAGATAGCTACAGAACAAAAAAGAACAGCTGCTCTTTACAATTACAGGGGAAAAAAAAAAAAAAAAAAAGGAAGCACAGCTGTTTGTGTATGAATTAAACTGAGCATTCACTCTGACACTTATCTCAGATTGCTAGTCCAGGCTTTAACACCATGTCCTTATGTGAAAGCATTTGTTCTTATCAAAGCAGATGAAACCGAGGAGTCCAAATTGCTAGGGTAGCTTGGGAAGTCTCAGTCTTTTGGACTGGCCAACCGGTCCCTCAGGAGGATAATCCAGCCCCTCTAACAATTACTAGGAAGTGCTCAAAGTAGAGACTGCAGGAATTGACTATTGCTGAGAGGGTCGTAATTGAATAGGAACTGATAGGATGAAACTCACTCACATATAACATGAATTAAATTGGCCTAAACACTGAAGAATTTATTAAATTCTAATATCCAGAATATTCGTTCCTGGATGATACCATTAGTGCTACTGAACAATAAAATAAACAATTAAAAAAATACTTTTGCTGTTTTTAGGACTTTCCACAATACTGAGAATTACTTATAACCCGCCCACACTGCTCCATTTTGAAAAAGGAGGAAAAACAGGAATAAAATCTTAAGAATGAACCACAATTTGGCTTGAATGCAAAGATGACATATTGTATAGGAAACATGATTACTTTAAAAATCAGTTCCTTTGAGGCAAGATAATAGCTTTCTAATGACTTAATTAATTTTACACTAAGTGTCTTCTGCAAATGTACAAAGTTAGACAGCTAATTGCTGTGTCTCTGCTTTGGTAAGAAGTGGCTGTCTCCAAACAGATCTCTAAAGCCAACGAACAGTAATTCATGCCGACACTTTATTCTAATTACAGCTGAACATGATGGTTGAGCTGAGAAACCAAATTTTGCTGCAAATACTATTTTAGTAGACACAAAGTAAAATAAAATCAAAACAAACTATAAATCCAGAATGCTTTAGCAAAAGCCTTGCTTTTTCTAACACATAACACTACTGAAAGATACATAACAGCAGATAATTTTCTAATTCAGGACCAGGTGTTTAAATTGTTTATAAAACTGATATACTTTTATTCATATTAACACAGCTGATACAACATTGATCCTCACTCTCTTTTACCCTAACTGAAATTGAGACAGAAAAAATTTATCTTCTTACAAGTAAATTTGGGGTATATATTTTATCATCTGTCTTTGAATTCTGATCTGCCAAGATATCTTCAGAAAGTAGGTTAATTACTGGTTCAAAGAAAAGACAGACCTATCTTTATTCAGAACAACATGATCATAAGGTCCTCTTACTTATGTTTTCACAATTTTAGCATTCCGCCCTATCAACACACAAAAGTGCACACAGCACAGGCAAGAGGCATAGCAACTCAGAGCAAGTTTTGTTGTAAGTTGTAACGTAATGCAGAAGTTCACACGCAGGTGATGAGAATTGCTTCAGTAGTTATAGCTCTACTGTTTGTCCTAAAGCTAAGTGCAGAATAGTTTTTATAAATCTTTGAGGTTGCTTTACAGCCTTTCTGCTATAGAAATAGGGTTGGAAAATACATAACAATCTAAGTGTAAACTGTATATGTATAGTAAAGACAAGACACACACTGAGCAACAAAAAAGCATAGGTTACTTATTAAAAGCTTTTACAGAAATAAATAATTTCCTTCAGGATCATCCTTACATATAAGCAGAGTTGAAAAAGACTATTCACATGTAGCGAGATTCAACAGTGGACATCTGCACAACATAGAAATCTAGAGAGTTATAAATATTTATCGTAGGATATTTTTAATGCAAGAGTTTTTGTTTTTTTCGTAACATCACTCACCTCCTGACGTGTTCAGTCTCAAAGTGGACAACTGTATGTGCAATATAATTGCAGATAAACCTCCAAACTCAAACTCCGACAATGTGAGTTTGCAATCCTGGAAATGCCCTTTTTGAGTGCAGCCCTGTTGTTATCAGGTGTATGAATCAGGCATAAAAGGTTCAGTCATCGTGAGTAAACAGAATTTTTCTCAAAGGCTATATGCAAGCAATAAAAAAAAGTATATTTTCTGGATACAATGCTAAGAAACGTAGAGAGTGGAGCATGGAGGTTCTTGGCTTCACCTACCATGTTACAAAAGAACAGAACACCTGCTGCAGATGCGAGGAGATGGCTCTGGCAGGCACAGCTATGAGGAGACTTCCAACCGAAGGGCCTATACAGGTGAAACCTCTGTAGGAAAGCCAAGAGGGAAAGGTCAGGGAAATGAAGGGACAGTGTAGTCTGAAATCTGTATTTTGTCAATTGTCATCAAAAAATGCATGGGCATTAGCATTCAAAGCAATGTCAGAGTATCACCAGTGCAGATTTTTTCAATAAAATCCACATATGTTTTTACCAATGAACAAAAGAACAAATTCTCTACATTATTAGAGCTCCTCCTTTTTCACATTGGCTTCCTACAAAAAGATTATTCATTATAAGAAGGCAAAAAAATTCTGTAGGATAATATGAATGAGGCATGTAGTTAATCCACTAAGATTCCATTAAGAATTGAGACTACATACAGCCAACTAATTACCCATTCATTAAAAAAGAACCATAAATGACACTTCCAACACATTAAAAAACTTCTCTCTAGTAATATTTTCCCATCTACATCTATTCTGACATTTATATTCTCTGTCTTTTTCATAATTATTTCAAATAATTTCTCTGACATATTGAGAAGAAAACAGCTTAAAAAGAGATTACTTACCACTCACGAGTTGCTCACAAAGAAAGGAACAGGACAGAGTAATCATGTTGGTGTATTAACATAGAAGTGACATGCTTGTAGCCTCTAATAATCACTGCCATGGTTCAACTTTTCCATGGTGAGAAATTTCCAATTCTTTCTGCTCAAAATTATTTGCTTACATACATATACTTGGGATCCATCCTTCCCAAAATGAGCACACATCAAAACTGATCCAGCTGATTCACAGGAAGCAACACAGCACCCCAAGGTGGCATAAAAAAATCTCCCATCCGAAGCCTGGGACTTCCATACCCCACTTGATTCTGCTATGGGTACTGCAGCAACTGTCAGTGGACAAACTGCAAAGTATAGCCAGGGTTTCTCACACATCTCTTTTGATAAAGCTGAAACATGGCTTCGCCCCAGAGAGAACTTGGCGTTGGTGTTTGTTGTGTGCCCACTCAGGCTTTCCCAACATCTCTTAAATAGGTAACGAGCCAAAGTCACCATAGCTGGCAGTTCGGAGCAAAAATACTATCTCGGCTTTGCACACCACTAGAAAGTTTTGCAGCACACTGCAAGCTGTTTCTTTTGGCACATTCCATACCGGGTCTTTCTACAGAGTTTTTCTTTGCAATAACACCATCACATTTCATTAATTTCTGACATTTATTTTTCCTTTCTCCTTTACCTACTGCCACATATGACTGATTCTAAATCTTGGATAGTCTCTTTTGCCCCTGTGTTCTTGTTCTTACACTTTCTGTTCTTATCTCTTTCCACATTATACATTATTCTGGCCTAAACTCTTCTACTGATATTAAAACAAACAAGCAAACAAAAACTGTCAGTTTTTGCTAATCCCAGTTTTGGTTCGCATAGTTCAAGGATCAAACACACCTATGGCAGATTCGCAACCCTGCAATGTTCTCAGGGCCACAAAGATGAGAAAAGGGCATAGACCTATTTGAGCCTGTGCTTTAGCAGAGCTGAGAGCGGCTGCAGTCCATGATGTTACTGCTACCTCAAACGAAGTCAGCTCGCTCCGTGAAGCACCAGCAGCGACGCACGGCCAAGAAGGAAGGCGCTAGAATACAGAGAGCTCAGGCAAGCACGTGGACAAGGAACGGCTGCCAAGGGCTTCCCCGGGCACAGTGCCTGCTGCAGGCTTCTTCTACCAAAAGCACCTAGCAGGGTGGGATTTGTCACCTGTACAGCTACCACAAGAATTTGCGTGACCATAGATTTTACAAAATCGGCATTGCGTGATGAACGCAGAGTAGGCTACACGGGGTTATTTACTTAAAAATAATTCACTTAATAGCCAAATGCAAAAGCTGTCAGGATACATGCAAACTGCAAGAATGTACGAGTGGAAAGGAATACATTTACTGTTCATGTCTAAAGCTTGTTTTTAAGATTTTTTTTTTTAATATGTTTAAGAAATCCAGGCTCACAGTGGCAACACAAAATCTTGAAAAGGGCAATTTCACAACTGGAGGGATTGAGGATTTTCAACAAACAAATCTCAGAGTTCTTAGTTTCCAATAAGAGAGACAAATATATAAATATAAAATATGCTTGTTTGCCCAGCTTGCACACCACATTAAACAAGATGTTAAAATAGCTGTAACTGAGAGCAATAAATTGGTTGTAAGGGGGAATCTGTAATGTTCCCTGACTTTCTAACTCTCTGAAAATCAAAACAAAACCAAACCCCAACCAACCAGAGCCTGCCCCGTGCTCCATACCCACCTCAATGGAGGAGGCCCGGCACCTAAAAGGGTGGGCCTAAAGGAGCCTAAAAGGAGCACACATCTGAGGGAGACCGTGGCATTCAGCACAGCCCCTGCAAAGCTGCCTTCCTCTTCACAAGCACCCCATACAACCATGACCAGAAAAAGGTTCAGATAATTTAAGAGGAGAAAAATATAGCCAACTCTCCCAAAAGAATTCATGAAGAAACTGTAGTGACGTAAGTAATGCCTCATAAACATTTATAATAGAGTTAACATCATAAACATAGAAAATCTATTTTCATCCTGAGTGGACTTTTACATTGTCTTAAATATATTTATAGGTCAACTTATTATAGTCACTACATTCCTGAATAATTTAAAGGAGTTTTTCCTGTGAAAATGGAGTGAGTGATATTTATTACATGACGGTATGGGCCACGATTAGTGGGAAATTCTTACTGAGTAAGGATTTCATGAGGAAATTTAAATTTACATTGTAATTACATGAAATTCCATCAGAGTAATTCAATAAAAAAAATATCATTTTCACATTATAACCACATTTTTAAAAAAAATCCACCTCCCTCCTATTTTAACATAGTCCCACTTAGGAAAGGTTTGCTTTGGTAGTAAAGAAAATGTGTTTACTATATACACACGAAGGTGCATTGTTAAAAAACAGAATGTGAATAACTTGGAACAAATTTTAGAGCAGATGCACTGGTTACTCCTATTAAATAGCAATGCTTTTAAGACTCTTCAAAGCAACAGTCCGCAGGCAGTGCGAATGCAGCACTAAGATAAAATACCTATCAGTGGCACTACATATTGCAGCAAAAATAATTGATGAGGAACTGGGTAGAGTGGATTGTAAGTTGCAGGGTGCATGCAGTGATTCCTGCTCTGTCCATGGCAGATTTTGGAAGTGGAGGATAAAGACTGACACTGATACAATAGTGAGTCAGTAACTTGGATCATATTTCATTGATTGATAAGAGATAAAAAAAAAAAACTTAACCAAAATAAGTCTTTATTGCCTTAAAAAAATGCATCTCTGCAAGCACCCATCAAATGCTAATCCTGTGCCACGTGCTCTAGGTGACCCTGCATGTGCAGGGGGGTTGGACTAGATGATCTCTAGAGGTCCCTTCCAACCTTAAGCATTCTATGATTCTATGATCAAGCAATAACTACACGAGATAAAGAAAGCTGTCTGGGCATCACACTTGCAGCCCCTTCATTTGTGTTTAAAATAAGCAGAGTATGAGTAGATTCACTCTAATTTTGGATTTTTTAATTTTACTATCCCTAAGACCTGGTGAGAAATAATATTCTTAACTTTTGGCAGCTTATCTAATTATATTGCTGTTTATCTACAATGCAACTAGTCTGAAAAGCAGGACCAATACAGTAAGAGGAGGATTTAACACCATCTTCTGTATCTCTTGCACTATTTGTCTTTAAGTCCGCCTATGAGAGCCTTCTAAGATCAGAGAGCCCTAAACATAACAGACCATCTACCTCTCTCCTCAGCAGGGGCCTACGCACACGCTCCAGTACTTTATGAAGGAGAGAGTGTTTTAAACAGATACTTAAATGATTCCTGGCCGACTGAGGGGTGTGCAATTAATCAGTGAAGATGCAGTTATGAATTCAGGATCTACAGCTTCTGTGCTGGATCTTGCCAATAACCGTTTCATTAACTTAGTTGGGCACTTGAAGTATCACTCTGCTGGACTTTCTGTTAAGACCAACCATGGTTAATGAGAAGTTTATGTCTGATGTCATAGCAAAGTAATTTTCATATACAAGAAATAATCATATGAGTGACTATTTGCACCCTTAAGTCCCTGCAAAATCAGGCTCTTCATGTGACAAATATTTTAAAAATAATTTTCAAGATTAGTGATGCTGAAGCAACAAACATGTCATAAAACTGCCTGTTCAATAATTGGTTCACTCTTTGCATTCCTTCCAGAGATTACAATTGAAAGCAGCATTAATTATAGCCAGTCAAAGAGATTCTCTAAAATTTAATTTACAACAAATGTCTTTTTTTTTTTCTTTAATGGGAAAAGTTGCTTTTCCCCCCTCATGTTGGGAGCACTTTCTTTTTACACAAATTACAGTAGAATTACCAAAAAAAAAAAAAAAAAAAAAAAAAGGCATAACTGCCATGCATACAGTGCTATCACGACATACTGGGCCTTCAACTCCCGCTGTTACAATATTACTGCCCCTGCCTTATGTATAAATTCCTTGAGGACTTTTTCATCTTATTTAAGATGTTTGAGATATCTGGAATGATTAAAATACAGGAAAATCAGAGAGACTTATATATATCTACTGTGTTTTTAATTATAACTTCATGGGATTTTTTTTCTTCCTGTGGGGACAAAAAGAATTTAAAAATGTTTAAAAGCCTTCCATTGCTATAAAGAGCAATGTATAATATCAAGGTGGAAAGAGAGTACAAAATCCAGGATACACAGAGGACAATAAAGGGTGCACAGAAGTAAAATATTGCTCATTTTATCAGCTTTAAACTGAAGCCTAACTGAAAAAAAGGAGAAGCCCCAAGCCCTCTGCAAGTATTGAGGAGAGGACATCTGCCTAATGGGAAGTGAGGACAAAATCCAGGATACTGAACTCTATCTAGTTACAATCATGGAGAACAAAATCCTTCTCTTCACTAGTCAAGTTAA
The DNA here is from genome assembly GCF_059628265.1 of Tinamus guttatus. NCBI lineage: Eukaryota > Metazoa > Chordata > Aves > Tinamiformes > Tinamidae > Tinamus > Tinamus guttatus. The sequence continues at coordinate 11,456,330 of NW_028288821.1, read as the reverse complement.
CCCTGCTGGACAACATGCTGCCAGATGCACTCTCCTCCTTTTTTGTTCTTTATGTTGTGTTTAGAGCAGGATTTGAATTTTCTGCAACAGGACATGCAGAACTTTTAAAGCCACCTTCACATAGGACAGGTACATGGAGGTGACAAGAATCCATCCCAGGACGTACATCCCAGCTGGTGGCCTGGCAGGTCCCCACCCAGGGCAAGACCATCAGACAACAGGAGAAAAGAACAGCTCTGGCAGCGAGGGGCCTGGGGGTGCCGCTTCTCCAGGGGGAGCAGGGGCTGGCTCCCTGCGCACGGGCAGCCCTCCTGTCTTTGCTGCGCTTGCACCATTTCCATGTTTGATCAGATACACCTACATTTGAAACCTGAATGGCTGTGGAGTTTGTTGTGCTGCCTGACAAGAGATACAACTGACTCATAAACGTTATTTTCTGATATGTTTAGCTGGTCACTACCTCTGCTTTCTGAGGTAGAGCAGTGCACAGAAGGCGGTGCAGATAGCATGGTAATAATGAGCAAATTTTTATCTAGTACTCTGTTCTCCTAAAACTAAAAATACTACACGCGGATGCTACCTGTAACATTTTATGACAACATCTTTTATCTGTATGTTGACAGGCATTGTGTTGTCAGCTGTTTGCCTAGATGAGATCAATTAAAATAATTATTCACAAATCATCAAGAAAGCTATAAATGTGACCACAAATATTGAAGCTTCAGGAATGAAAAAAGATGGTGAGTAGGCTGATCCTACGCTATACATTATCGCATTCATTTCAGTGGCTGTGCACAAATGACTAAGCAAGTTTCCCAAAGAAAACACAGGGATAAAACCCTGTTTCTAAAGATGGCCATCGCAGTATGTCCTGGTTAATCTGTACTTCAAAGGTAAATTAGGAGTCATTTATTTTGTATCTCCACCACTCCCTGTACCAAATTCCAGCTTGGCTTGCAACCTGAGAGGGATCAGGGACTGTGATTAGGGTAGGTATTGGAAATATGGCATTGAGAGCCCTAAAATGTGGATTCTGAGGAGAGGCCGCAGTGAGGCAGCCCATGGCAACTGGCACTGTGAGGAGTCATTAGGGATCACGGGGCTCCGCTGGCCCTGCGGATCAGCACCCAAGGGCTCCCCACAAGGCTGCGAGGGCAGCCTGGCCACCCCCGGAACCAGCCTGGCAACCCCCAGAACCAGCCTGGCCCAGGGCCCTGGCCCTCAGGCACCCGGCCTGGATCTTTCTTGCCCAGGCAATTTTTGCAGTTTGGGCATGAAACCAATCTCATTGCAAAAACAAATAAAATTATCTGAAACACAGAAATTCTTTCTCTCCACACCATCACAGCTATAAATCATTCCTTGATTATACTCGGTTCCAGCTTCTGAGATCAGACAATACCGCGTTTAAAAATATTCTTCACAAAATAGAATCCCAGATCAAAGATGTACACGAAGCCGAACAAAGCTGCATCTGCCAAAGAGTCACACCTGTGCTACAGAGGAGACGGGATGTGGGGATACAAGGGGTTATTCCACACTGTGGGAAACTGCCTCAAACAAGAAAAGTTCTTTTAGCGGAAAAAAATAAAATTAACATAGCACTTTGAATAAGGACATCATACATCATGGAAATGAAAATATTAAAAATGGAAACCATCATGTTACATCAGAGGAAATGTTTTCACTTTGCATGGATACAATTGAACATACGATTTAAAGATCTGAAATGTACATAAAGCAAACATCCTTATAGCAGGTAGAAAAACAGGCATTAATATAATGACTGTATATATTCTCAATCTGTTTTCAGAGAACTTGATAGTACATAAATATATTGAGCTAAAAGTGAACTATGGATGTATAAGAAGGTGGGCTGTGTGCACCTTAAAATAATTTAAGGTCTGGTATGTTGTGAATGGCTGCAGCCTGGAACGAATGCTCACAGCCAAGTTGCAAACCCTAATGACAAGGATTTTTAACGGTCAGTCTTAACTGCTCTTCTGCTGCCAGGTATTCCAATGGCCCCTGATGACTTTGATAGCATTGGTTCCACAAAATAGTCCATTCACCCACTTTGCATAAACCGCAAGTTTCTGTAACTTGGAATTAGGCATTATTTGGATACCTTTAAATCTCATCAGTTTAAATGGAGAGCTCATTTTCTTTCAAACTACCTTTGAGAGGATTGTGAACAAGCAATTAAAGTGGTGTTCTCAACCATTAGTTGACATTTCCATTCCCAATAGCTATAACTAGGTTAAAATTGTTCTGTTTAGACGAGACACACATATTTAAAGCAAATAATTGCAAGTTATTAAAGGATAATTAAAAAAAAAGAAATCCCAAGTGCTTTTCATTTCATTCACACAAAGATAAGTTCTCTAGATCTCCGAGTTTAAAATGACTACTCTTCAGCAGTTGTTGTAAAACAAGCCATCAAAACTTCTTTACTTTTAACCAAATGAAGGCAGAAATCCTAATACAATTTCCCCAGTATTCACACCTTCTGATGACCAGCTCAGAATAAAAATACTGCAATTTCACAGTGTCATTAATTCAAGGAAAGGACTAATTCGGAAATCATTCTATGAAAATGTTATTAAAAACTTGTTGCTTATTCCACATAGAACTGCATTCTTCTATCTTGTGCGGGTCACCAGAACTCATAATAAACCAAAGACAGCTCAGAAGCAGCATTCTGCTGTACCATGGAGACAAAAAATAAAGGGAAACACAATGTTGTAGGATGTGAGGTTTCCACAGATGGAGAATCATGTTCTTTCCTCATCAGTAACCTAGCCAGACTCAGATCAGGGAGACAAATGGGGATAAATTCAGTATTTTGTAACTTGGTCTTGTGTCACACACACAGAATGGTCACAGAGCTGCCACCTGGTGAAGACACTCACTGCAAGAACTTTCCAGGACACAAGTTTATGAAAAACATAATGCCAGTCCAGATGCTCAGTTGACATAATTTAGAATAGAGGCTTTGGACCTGCATTTTTATTTATTTAAACCTAATTCAATATATGAAGCACACAAGCAGAAGATATTCCTGCCTCATTTTTTCCATTAACTACTGTTGACTAATTGCAGTATTTTGGTTTGGTAAGGCAAAGGAAAGTACTAAGCTTAACAACAGTATGGTATGAGAGTGTGCTGTTACTCCTTAACTCCTAAGGAGGAGTAAAAAATAACAAAACCTAACCCCCCTCTAAATTGTCTGAAGATTAGAACAATTACTTTTTCTTTTTTTTAGATTAAATGGTTAAAGTGATAAAGAGAACTGGAATCCAGCATTGACTAAACAAATAGAATTATTTCAGGGAAGCAAGTCTGATGACTGCAAGATTAATTATATTTGCATAGTAATGTTCAAGCACTGGAAACGGCCAAAGGAAAAATTCTGAATATCAATTATCATAATTATGACTACAGACTATTGAGAGAAAGAACATGATCAGTCTTTTTTTCCTTTTTTTCTTTCTTCAGTATGTTTTTTTCTATGCACACTAGCGGGATGAGAGCTCCAGTTGCTATAACAACTTAACTCTTTATTATAACCAACAATCATCTAAATGTAATTGCCTTTCTGCCCTTATAAACTGATACATTAAATAGCAATTGTGTGGATTCCATAAATCTTGTTACTAAAAGTTATGCAAAATCTCAACATAAGCTGAAGTATACTTACACATCAGAATTAGTCTGAGGTTGTCCTTCACTTCCTTACTATGGCAATGTTCAATTTAAAATGCTTTGGTTTGTCCATGAGCACATTTGTCATAAAACAGCTTTTCTAATGAAATCCAAAACTAAACACAAAACATCAAAATAATATATTAAACAGATGGTTAAAATAATACTCTTATAATTAAAATATTTTTCTGATTGTGTAAGTATCTCCACTTTGTAGAAAAGAAATCTTAGCTAGGTCAGCAACAACAGTTAAACTGGTCATAAAAAACAACGAGAACGCTTGAGTGGAGAGTGATTGGAAGACCCAAAGCACTTCAAAAACCTAGTGATACGGAGAGATTAATTTTATTACAATGATTATTACAAACTATATCATGAACTATAAAAATTTATATTCCTTGCCTCAATAATGTTTTCTTTCTGTAATCAACAAAATCATATTTGAAAATGGGGAAGATGTTCGCATTCCTCACAAACGCTCTAATTCAGGTCCTGTGGGCTCAGAATAAGATTGCCATTTACTGCAGAATTACAATGTTGATGTGTTCCCACCGGCGTTCTGTGCCATCCCACAAACAAATGATCAGAGATGAAAAACTGAACTATCTCATCAGCATCAAATATTTCAAGGATAAACAGAAAATAAAAAGGCCTGTTCCATATGGTGCAGAAAGTAAACAAATTATGTGCTATCAACTCAGGTAACTGATGCTTTCTCAAAAAAATGTAGACTCAGGTTGCATTTAAGGCAATGGACATTCACCATCAGCTGCTCTTGCCTCATGCCAAGCATCTTTTTGTAATTGCGGGACCTTGCAAGTACCAGGACAAGAGCTCAGAGCAATGCTCAGCACAGCGCTGGACGGCCCAAGCTGCAGCTGGGCATCTCCTCACACTCGGTTATGCAGCAAGCCCAGCAAACTAGCGACATGCAGTTCTGGAAGCTAAGGCTGCAAATGAGCTGGCCACAACCAGTTACACATAGACAGGCACTACCAATGATTCTGCCACAGCCAAAAGTTTCAGCTAAGTATTAACTTCAGGGATTTTCAAGATACAGGAGATGCATAAGAAAAAAAAACAATAGAAGCTGGAATTCCCGTGTTTCCAGAGCACAGCTGCAGCCAAGGGCTAGCACAGGGGGGCAGTGAGCTGCATGCAGAGCAGTGCATCTCCTCCCCGCTGCTCTGCTGCCGCCTGCCTCGGGGCAGGACCCGGGGCGGCCGCGGGCAGCACCAGCCTCCTGCGGCCCTGCCCCGCGCGGCCACATTGCCCCGGGCCTCCCCGCGCGCCACGGCAAGCGCCGAGGCCAAGGGGCGGCCCTGGTGAAACGGCAGCCTTTACTAGCAGCAGCACAACTGTAACTTCAACGGTACCAGGAAAGAAAGAAAAAAAGCCACATATATTAGATGTAAAACAATAATAATATTGAATCAGAGTCATGTTGCTTCCTATTTGACAATGCCTGTTTTAGACTTAACTCACTAAGCACTGTTTTTTGTCCGTTATTTACTGCTGATTAATACATACAATATACATAAACATAGCAAATCTTAAAACAGTAGCTCAGTATAAAGTCAGTAAAGATTTTAAAAAAAAAAATCCGCCAATCCTATTACACTATCAATAATGAAACTCTACTGTTATTTTATGTACTTTTAAGCTTTTTATCTATTTCATTTTTCTATTTCATTTAATGCTCAGAATAATTATAATGAAGATTTACATATTAAAAATCATACAAAGACATCAGAACTTAGCCAAGAAGTCAGTGCATTGTAAAAATGATTGTGCTGATTTTTTTGACAGCAATTGCTTAGTAGTTTTATCCTAAATCAATAATTCTAAAGCATAGTCATAAAATAAGAACAACTGATAGTCTTTGATAAGGCCCAGTGTTGCCAATGTGCTGCACAGTGAAGAAACAGAATAAGCTTTGACTTCTGTTCCAAAAGCAGCATTTCATAACACAGCAAGAAAGGCTTGCTTTTGATCTTGGTTTATTAGATCCAGATCAGAGAATAGAATGAACTATTTATCTTTAAAAAGTAATATCTTTTTGATTACATGTCATAGCAAAAATCTTATCTTTGTCTTAGAAGTCAGAGACTAATGACGACAACATTAGGAGTCTTGTGAACCTTGACAGTAGTTCAGCCAATTATGTGCTGAACTGTGAAGATGGGCTCTTTGCACTGCTTGGCAACACTTCTAGAGACCCCAATTCTGAAAATCTAACTGGAGTCACTGCTTTCACTCCTGCGGGCAGAGACGCAGTCCTGCAGATATACATTCTAACTGGATTTTCTAGTAGGTACAGTCACTTCTCAATCTTTTCACTAAGAAAGGACAGCTCTCATCTCTAGCATATTTCTCCTCCAAATGAATAAAAATATTCATGCTATCACTCAAGTCTTCTAACACATCATTTTGGTCATCACAACTTGGCAAATTAAACAAACTAACACTGCAGTTAAAAATAAGAGAGAGAGAAAGACAAAAATCTGCAGCCAGATTTCCTGCCATCTCCACAGTATAACTTGTTAAGTCAACCATTTTTTTTTGAACTCCTCACCTCGAAAACACAGAGGGACTCATATTAATCTGAGGCCAGTAACTGTCACTCACTCTGCAGACAATCTTGAATTTGATCTAGGATGGTGAGGAAATTATGAAATACCACCACACATATTATTTCAGAAATACACATATTTACTGTTGAATGAGTGAAATGAAGTTTTGAGCAGGTCACACACCTATAAGTGCAAAAAAAAACTGACCAAATGATTCAGTAAATTCTTAATTTTCAGGTTGCAATAAAGCTTTTAACAACAAGAAGACTATGAGGAAAAGAAGAAAATAGCTTGAGAATAAATGCATTTTCTATCAATTTAAGGGAAATCTCTTCCTGATTACCAATCTTATATCACTGCAATACACAAAACTGTAACTAAGATTAACAACATGAAATTGATACTACACTATATTGATGAACCTCCCCCCTTGCCCCCAGAGAGCTGGTGAGAAATCTAATTTGATTAGATTTATGTGAAATATGTATGTGAATTCTTATCCGATGAAGAAAATCATAGGTTTGATCCCTCACAGAACTTAGATTAAGGAGTAACCAGTGAATTACAAGGCTCCCACAACAAGGGAGTCTGCTTGAGAACTGCAAAGCAAGTGGGAAATTTTGTCACAGGCGAGGCCTTTGGTCTGGCATTTCCAGAAGGTGCCTTGTCAGAGCTCCAGGGACTTGTCAGCCTTGCAAGTCTCAGCATTTAACACGTGTTCTGGCAAACAGCAGGGGCTTCGTGTCCAAAAGGCATGCCTTACACAGTGAAAACGCATGTCCCATACCTTGCACAACACCTATAGCACCTACAGTCATCTCCACTTCACTTAGTTATTCTAGCAGTAACAGGCATGCCCAATAAACACAGACTGGTAAACAAAATTACATCTTTTCGTAGTAGTTAAGAATTCACAAGTTCTACAGCCCCATGAATTCTAAAACTAGTCAATATAGCTTATATATGAAAGAAATACACACAGTTTTTCTATTCATTAGTCAATATCTATGTATCCCTCTAAATTAAGATATTCCTAGCTGTTTCATTTTGTCATAATTCCTTCAAATGTGAGAAGTAAAATTATTAAAGCTAAAGAAATTTTCTTCTTGAAGTCCTCATTTGTCACTGCTTCCAAAGTGCTTCTGTTTAACAAACTCTTGAGGAAACAGAATGGCATTATAAATGTAACCTGCCACCTGCTCCTACAATTGAGAATTTAATTGTCTCACAGCTAAAAGACAGAAGAAAAGAAATGGCCAAATTCATTGTTTATTTGTAAAGGGCAAGTGGAAACAAAAACCGAAGACAGGGCTGGGATTTTGATAGAATCAGCTTCCTTTAAACAAGAGAAAATAACAGAGAATGAAAATACTGCAGTGAGTGAAAATAGGGCCCGTATCACAAAGAGCATTTGTTGTTTTATAGAATACGTTTCTTTGAACACTTAGTAAACAAAATCAAAAGCTTTTGCCTTTTTTTTTTTTTTTTTCTTCCTGCAGACAGCATTGCGCCTAATCCAAACCATCTAATTCTTTTAATACACTAACTTCTAATTAATTGAACTCAGGGGCAGTTGAGTGCAGTTCATTTGTGTGGTATTTTCTGACAAATCTAAAATGAGAACTAAACCCACTGGGTTTAGTAACAACATCCACTGAATATGATTGTTCAGCACCAGAGGCAAGGGACCCAAGAGTCACGCAAGAGGGGTTAACAAACATGTCAGCTCCCTTCCTCATCTACTTAACATATTTTACATTGATTTCAATTAAGTCATTTGTCTTAATATGTATTTCTTATTTAGGGAAATATTGATGAACAAATATCAACAAACTGACCCATTTCTTCAAGGGGAAGAAATAATTATTTCCCAAAATATAAAAATGTCTTTTTTAATACAAAACATCGTCTTGGAACTCATGCAATTAATCCATCTGAATGTACATTTATTCTTTCCTTTACTGTTTGCATCACTCTCAGACTTTTTGGACAGTTTTGTAGCTAATGAGGACAACTTTACAGATCATGAATGGGCAGCAGACATTCAAAATGATATTTTCTAATGAAAAATTATAAATTTAATCCTAAATCATGAATTAAACAATGTTAAGCAACAAATCTCACTTCAGAATTTATGCTGAATAGCATATAACATTGTTTGTGAGCTTTTGCTGGGTATGTCACTAAATTGGTCTACCCAGGCAGAGTCTGTATATACAGTATACACAGATTCACGAGAAACACGAAAAATTCCTTTAGAAGACCAAATGCATATTTGAATGGCAAATACATCCATTAGCTGAAGTTTGCAAAACTCCTCCTTTTACTTGCTTCCCTTTCCATGTCTCGGTACTTTTGTATAGGTACCTGACAGCTATTTATGTAGTATTTCTATTACATACAAAATACTTCAAAGAAAACCTAGCCACACTTCAACTCTGTAGTTTCTTTGGTTCTGATGCTGTAACACCAGAAACCATATATTTCTATTTCTGTCCTCAGATGACTCGATTTAAGTGTTTTGGGCCATTTGGCTTTTCTATTGGCTCACATTGGCACCAAGAGTAAGCATGTGCAGAAAGAACTGTAGGACAAGAATAGGGAGAGCACCGACCCAAAAAGAGCCAACTAACTCTCCTTTAAGTCTTGAAAGATAGAGGCTGATTCTGACTGTTTTATATCGGCATTGATCAAAAATAAAGGGAGATACAGCAAGAATCAGACCTATTGAGCTGTGAACCACATTCGCTTTTCAAACAAAGATACATTCCTCTTAATTTTCGCATCTTTTTGACAATGAACCACAGTCAGTAGGTATGTAAGTGCTATAGACAGCAATTCCAGCAAACAGCAAAGCAGGGGTAGAACCCAGGCTGCACTGTGGATCTTTGGTCTCTTCCTGCCATTCAGCCAACAAAACGTATCATAAAAGCCATTCATAACACAATATTCCTGATAATAGTGTGAATAATAGTACCTCTGATATCTTTAGTTCCCAGGTGAAGCAGCCAGTTAACGGAAATACTGTTGAACTGCTTTGATTCTTGCACTTTCTGCTTTGTGTCATATTTGCAAGGAAAGCAAAGACACTATTTCAGCTATTACATTATTCTTTCACATGCGATGTATTTTTTCATCAATAATGGTTTATTGAAGTAGAGAAACCTATTACTATTTCTTATTCCCACTAAAAAAAAAATCCTTTAAATTACATTGTTTTCACCTAATGCATACTAAAACTAGGTTAAGTGAGATTAGTACGAAAAATGAGTTAAAAATAGATTTATTCACAAGAGAGCTGGATTTAAATGTTATATTCTGGAGGATGGGTAGGGGAAGAAGGGACTAAGAGGTCTCACAAGGGGATTAGACTTTGCTACTTAAAATATTAAGTGACAATCAATCAAACTAGAATGTGTGGGAAGCACAGTTTTGCACGACTGCTCTTTTAGTATTTTTTTTTTTTTTTTTTTTAACAAATTTGCATTCCTTCCTGAATGCATTCCAGACATACGTATGTAGGCTTTTAATGATTAGAAATGGCTTTGATCTTGACTACTTGAAGAAACATAAAGATATAAATAGTGTGAGCGGATATGATTAATCCTAGTCATGACAAACATAACAAAAATCCAAGATAAGCTTTTCTGAATTTTTCAAGTATACCTTCAGAAGTTCAGTCTTTAGCTCACGTCAGTCAAGTAAGAATGATCTACAGAAGAAGTCATAAATGTAGAAACATTCAAGGTCCCCAAATACTACTAATGCCAGCTTATCTGAGATAAACTGGAAAATCAGAAACATCAGCTTTCTGCTTGCATAGCTGCCACTCTCCTAGGAGATAGAAAACTGCAAGGGAAAACATCATTCCTGTCGCAACATGACTGCCAAAATAATGGAACAATAAGCAACCACCAGGCACAACAATGAACATACTGAACTGTTTTAAGTGTCACCAGCGGACAAGAACTCTCTGATAGCCGTGTTTTCATGATTCACTATAAGGTAAGAAAGTATAACTATAAAGTCCTCTTCTTCGAAAGATTTTTAACAGGACACCGAAGTCAAGATCAAGGGCCGCCCATTTCCTACATGTGTGTGAATAGGGAGATAAAGTGAAACAAGAGAAACATTTGTAAATGATCTAAGTGCAAAAAAAGAAACTCCCTAGACATCATCATCATCAATATCTTATCTTTAGACTTTGACCTCTAACAGCCCAACAACTCCAATCGATACCTGTTACACAAAACAGTAACTTTTAAGGTTGGTAGTGTTTCAGGGCAGCATTGCAGAAACGTCAGCTCTCATCTCCTCATATACATAAAATACATAAAAAACATAAAATACATCATATATGTGTATACACACATAATTCGACCTAAACTCCCACCCTGCTTCTTTTCAAAAGCAGCTTGGCTATCTTCTATTTAATCTATCCATTTGATTCTTTACAGTCAAACTGAGGAAATGGAGTACCAGAGTAAAAAGGAAAAGCACGGCCTCATTGCTCCAACGAATGAAGTAATATTTTAGAGAATTCTGTAGCATTTTTCAGCATGCAATTGACTTCTTAAAGTCCTGGAAGACAAATTTCCTTCCCTTCCATTACCAGTCATCCAATACCTTTCAAAGGTACTTTACATTCTTCACTAGTTGTTCAACTACATGGAAAATTATCTTAAAAATAAAGGAGTGGTATAACAAAAGAGAATCAAGATTTAGAACCAATCAATTAAATACATGTGAACTTTCCACATGTATTTCAATTAAATACATGTGTACTTTCTAAATCATGGAGGCAAGACTGTTTAAGGTCATAGGCAGGAAAGATTCCATAATTAGTTATCCTAGTAGTTTCAGAGTGAAACACATGAACACAAAGTAGTTTATTACTTAACTCCTTTGCTTTCCACTTATTTTTTTCTTCCTCCCCGCCAGTACTTGTTGCCAATTCTTACCAAAAATATATAAAAAACCTCAAAACATACACTCTACTCGTAAGCACATATGCAGACTGAAACAGATTCATTTATTCCAAAATATAGCTTTCTGTTTTCATCAGCTATACAAGCTCTTCATGAGAAAAAAGTACTTCCACTAATTGCACAAAATAACTATACTAAGTCTTGTTACTCAGTGAAGCCTGTATTTCAGTAATAATCCTCTGATACTAATGATGTTTCTACTCAGTGGAGGAGTAAAAACACCTCATTAAGTTAACAATATGATTCTTAGATATTTCCAATGAATTATAAAGCTTTGATCTTCTGAAAAGCAGAGTAGATAGTAATACTGTAAGACTGTTACTTTCAAACCATTGACAAAATCTCTATCCACACAGAGTGCATATGTATTAGAATAATCTACACATATATAAAATTAAATAATTCAGCATCCCTTATGACAAAAATGTTAGCACCAATGCTTGACTGCTAGACTGATCAAATGTAAGGTAAGTAATACTGAGGTTTTGCTTTAAAAGCTGCGTGTATCTGCAGAAAAGGAGCCAGAGGAGGTTGTCCTTAGCACATTTTATCTTCAGCTATGTCCTTATTACACAAGCCTATTTATTCTTCCATCTACCTCGACTCTGACATTTTAAACTGAAGAAACTGAAGAGATAATAAAACTTAAGAAAAAAAAAAAAAGCAAAAACAAATCAATCTCTAAGCTGCAAACCAAGAAAGGGTGAATGCACACACACACATAAGTATAAAATTAATCAGCCAGCAAAAAAAGCAAAATATTTAACTTGTTTTTTGTTGTTGCATTTTGGCAGTTTCTTACTTGAGTCAATGCATGGAGATGATCTGGAACTCCTAATGCAGTATATGCCACTTGCCACAGCAACACCCAAGCCTGCTGACCCACAGATGCTCCTAATTAGTTCTGCAGACCTATTTATTTAATTAGGTAAATGGGACTGCAGCTGAATGTTGTTTGAGCATACCTGCTGTATTTATCTAAGATAATGACAAATATATGTAGTTTTGTCTCCTCTAAAATTTGAGTAAATCTGGAAGAATTAGTGAAATAGATGTAATTATAAAGAAAGCTTAACAAAGCACACACAAACACCCCCCCACAAAACAGCAAAAAAAAAAAAGAGAAAAAAAGAAAGCATAAAACAGTTTTTCCTCTCAAGCCGGATTAAAACCCTGATGAGGAAGTACCTGGCAGCCAACATCATTCCGTGTCTGCACAGACACCTTTGGGCCAGCAGTGCCATTGGCTTGAAGTTTATGGGCTTTTCCCACTCATCTTTTTTTTTTTTTTTTTTTTTTTTTTTAAATACATGCATTATGTAGCCTTCAAGATCCAAAAAATATGGACTTTGAAAGATTACCTCAGTGACCTGCGGAAGGAGGGGTCAGGGAACAGATGATATAAAGACGGCACATCGCATGCACACGGTGGCTCTCTAACATTAGGAGAAAGCTTGAAAATCATCTCTGTTCTTGTTTGCACTCACAAGGTTCAGGACTTCAACATCTTTTGCAATTAAATCTATCAAACTTCAAGCTCCCAATTACAAAATTTCAAATGCATCATGCTCCAGGGTGTCTGAAATTAAAAACCACTTTGCATGTTTGTCAAGTCCTCTTTCACAATTTTGTTTTAGCAGCGCTGCTCTTTCTGCGGTGATAAGAGCTGCTAACCCCTTGCAGAACGGGGGGAGCCGCTCCCGGCGGGGAAGGAGCGAAGCGGGAGGAGGGACGGGGTGGAGCGGGGCGGGCGCCGCCTCGCGGCCGCTCTGAGGCGGGGGAGCCGAGGCCGCCTTCGCGCCTCGCCGCGTGCCCGGCCGCTCGCGGCCGTTAACGGCTCCCGTCCGGTGCGGTAACCCTCGCGGCCGTTAACGGCTCCCGTCTGGCGCGTTAACCCTCGCGGCCGTTAATGGCTCGCGCCCGGTGCGTTAACGGCTCGCGCTCGGTTTTCAAAGGCTCGCGCCCAACGACGCGGCTGAAAGGTGGCCCTGGCAGCCTTCCCCTCGGCTCTCAGTTCTCAGTGTGTGGAAGACCCTGGCCGCAATTTCAGCAGTAATTTTATTCAGTGGAGGGGGGGAAAAAAAAAAAAAAAAAAAAAAGCGCGCACTTAGCCAGGCAAGGAGGGTCATGTCTCCACTCCTGCCCCCAGAGTGGGATGTGCAGGACAGGTGCTGGTGACACCCCTGGTCACACCACGGTCAGCTGAATAAAACCTGGAAATACCTTTGTAAACACACTTGGAAATGCTTTCAGTGAAAAATCCATTTGGTTAGTTCAGTTTTTCATTTGGTGTCTCCTAGTTTGTGTATGCAGAACTGGAATCAAATGTTTCAGGTTGCTGAAAATTAAAAAAGTTTCCACATTATCAGAAGACAGGAAAATTAATTATCTGTGTAGCTGAGAAGCAAGCAAAAAGTATGCCATAATCTTGTGGACCTGTTGTACATAGTCATTTTGGAAACATTTCCCCCCCCCCCCTTTTTTTTTTTCACTAAGAAATGCCAGTGTTGTACATCACACCTTGATCTTTAAATTTATATTCATATAAGTTAAGAACTGTGCATTTCACCATGTCTATCTCTCTTTCTATAGTATTTTGCCAGAAACCACATGGTTTTTATTCCCAGCTGTGGTATCAGTTGTGAAGAGTCAGGGAGCAACACCTAGAAAGTACTTCCATCTTCAGAGTGGGGCTGACACTTCTCTTCACAGTAGGGTTTATAGTTCTTTCAGTACAAAAACTACAAAATCTCTTTCATCTCTAGCAATTTTTACTTGGTCCCTCATAGGGGAGGCAATTACGCCTAGAAGAAGGTTTTGTTTGAGAAACAAACTGTAAATATTTATTGGCCACTCAGATTATTAGAGCTGCTTTTTGTTGTTTCCTTCAGGTTCTTAGGAAAAAAGTAGTCACTGCTATTTCACACACCCCATGCTAAATTCACAGACAGTTGTTCATTCCTCTTGCCCCCCCCCGCCCTCTTATAATAATGAAAATCAGGAGAAATGGAGTAGCTGATTTGTTTTCTTTGATTTCAAACTGTCGATGATTCAGTAATTATTTTTTCCTCCCTAATGGCTTCAATAACCTGCAGAGAAAGGCAAAAGTTATGAAACAAACTACATATCAGATCCAAGTGTGCTTAGGTGGAGAGAGGGAAAACATTCTATCCCAAGGCTTCCTTTGCCATATAACCACTTGTAATGATGTAAATTAACAGTTACCATTTTAATTAACTTCAATTCCTGTTCTCCCTTCAAAAGGAGGCAGGGACTATGGACGGTACCAAACTAGCCTTTCTCTATAAATACAATCCATTTAAAATACATAGTTAGGACTCAACTGGAAGTTAAACGAGAAGCATCAATGCAGTTCACAATAAAATTGCTTGGTACAAGTCAAAGTCACACAGGAGGCATAAATGGAATATGTAGAACCTTCCATACAAATTAGATTTGACTGATGCAATAAGTCAATGAGTATCCTGTGTTCTTCTCTTGCCATCAGTTACATAAGGCACATATTTTTTATTCCATTCAACTCAATTTTGCAATCAACACTTAAAATGTGGGCAATATTTTATTTACTTAGTTTTACAAAACATCATGTTTTGATATTATATTCCTACTGCAGACCCTTGAAAATTAAAACATGTTCAGAGAGAAATGTAAATACTTGACATTGATCTGTTAACTTTGTAAGTGTTCACTCTTACCCTGAACCCAGCATCAACACTAATACTTAAATTTCACAAAATGCATGTCATCTCGAGAACAAGACAGAACCTTATCTGATTGTAGTGTTAGCTTCTACACTTTGTAAAATAAAATCTGCATTATTTGATGAGACAAAGGTAAAGGTCTGAGAATACTCTGGATTTATTCTATTTGAACGGGAACTACGAATACATCTGGAAGACAAATAGGAATCTACCCTAAACAAGCTCTAATGCAAGCACACAGGGAGACACTTCTAACACTTCCTTTGCAGAAGCAGAAGCAGCATTCTGAACAAGGAATGAAAAGGAATTCCTGAAAGGAATAATCCGCATCACCATCCGCATCCTTCTCTTCAAGAAATTATGAAGAAATTCCTTCAAAAAGTTCCCAGGTAGGCTTGCAGAAGGTTCTCTAGCCACAGTCCGGTCCCCAAAACCAGGTGATGGAGGGTTTGTTTTGTGTTTGGTAAAGCCCTATCAATTTTGTAATAACTGCAAGATGCTATAGAGTCCAAACATGAAGTGCAAACTCAAGAAATAGAACGGGTTTAGTCATGAAATAGAACAGGTTTTGTTACTGGCCTTCTGTATTTTCAGAACTGCTTTGTAAATAGTCATATCAGGCGCATGAAAATCATGTTTTAAAACACATACTACTTTAGGACATTTTCAGTATAAATTAACTGTATAGGCAATAGCACTCAAGGTATATATAGTCAAGAATATTGAGTTGCAAAACTGACATAGAATGTATTAATTTTAAAAAAAGAATATATCATCACAAATGACACCACCACTTTTTGTCACTACCAAAAAGTACTAAGTAACTGCTAAGAGTCTCACTGTAGTTAGGTACAGAGATACATTTTCAGATTTGGCCAGAAGTTTACAAGTGGACATGAAAATAATCATGATGGATGACAGGAATAAGTGACCTGCCACTTGCCAGTAAAAAACTAAATAAATCAAGTCATGCACTTGCTATGTTTATTATGACAAGTCACTATTTCCTTTGGGTTTGAGGGATGTCTTTTTCTTTTGCTGCCATCAAACTACACACCTTACACTTTAATGCTACGCTTCTTATCACAACATTCTAACTAGTAAGTAATTTAATTTCCTGAATGCAAACTAGATGGCTGAACAGGTTCTAAGCAGGACACAGAATAATGTATTTCACACAGGCAAAAACATTAACAATGTACTTTTGTTTTTCTTTTTGGCTTGTGTCCAGTTACTCTTCTTTGTACATACAGCCTCGACCCTTAGATACCAGTATGCGTTTTTGTTTTAAACAAAACAAAAAATGTTCTGGAACCTCTTGAAAAAGAGAAAAGCAGCAAAAATTATAAACATACATTAAACATACATTGAGCTATTTCATACACAACTTTCTCACAGAGGTGATTTGATTGCACTTCAAAAATGACTGAGTCAAGTAAAAGAAGCCAGGTCAGTGCAGTAAATGGTGTTCATGGCGTATATTTAAGCCAACATTTAAACATTTAAGCAAACATCTACACAGTCCACTCTATTTTCGTAGCAATATCCTACCTATTTCAGCATTAGTTAAGAAGCTGTCAGCTTCATGTTTTCTCCCAAAAGTCAGCTTAAATGCTGGTGATATTTATCTGCAGATCTCAAGTACAACCACACTGGCTTGGTTTATTATTTAATTTTTAATACATCCTTTGTATGTAACTAATTTTGATCTGAGTGACAAAGACTCTTAATTGCAGTATATACCTTGTGCAAAGCAAAGATTCATAACCAACCAAGGCAGTTTCCATGTTGAGCTGCCTGTTGCAGAAGAATGTCTCCTGCCCACCGCAAAGGCAGCAGCCTGTGACCAAGGACCACAGCCCAAGTCACTGCAGGTGATGGGACCAAGACAAACATGGGTTTTCATGTCCTTTCCTTTCCTTTTTTTATATGGCATATTTTTAAGGGCCGGAACTGGGAGCCCAGAGATATCTTGCCTTCAGCCTGCCTCCACTTCCTCACTAAAGACAGGGAAAAATAAGTTACACATATCTAGTGGTCCTCACATACTGTGCATCAAGAAATACAAAGGAAAAAACACTTCACTTCTCCCCTTCCCTTCCTCACCTCAGAAAGACTCAAAACAGGTCCTTTTTTCAAACAACACTTATTTTTTCTTTTCATTCAAGACAGTTCTTAGAGATAAAACAACAGCTTTTCAAACTATAAACATAGTGGGGAACACTGGGGAACTGAAGACCTCCATATCCTTGAGGAATGCAAATACAATACAAATCTGAAGTTTAGGAAGAAGGGGAGATCAAAATAAGGCTGGCTGTTTAACTCTGGTATGGCAGCTTCTTTTACTTCTACCACAGAAACACTGAAAGTCAGTTTTTGAAATGCTGATGGATTTTCAGTTGTTTTATTTCAAACTGTATCCACAATTTTTAAATCTTACCTCTTTGGCTGCTTATTTGGGGTTTTGACACTGCAGGGCAGCCAAGCTGAGATGAACAAGAGAACAAATGCCTTCAAGAGCTCCTGTTCTGCTCGGTTTACTCACTTGGAGAAAATTCAAGCCAATAAAAGAGAACGAAAGGGCATGCTTTCCCAGGCTACAGTTTCTCTGTTCGAGTGATTCCTGACCATCCTATTAAGAAAACTTCCAAACTTATCAGCAAATGCACTAAATGTTAAGCACACTACTACTTCAAGAAAGTTTATTGTATATGTGTTGGAAGGACAGGAGAAAGCTTGGTTTTGTTTTAATTTCACATTTCTTGGTAGTGAATTGCTTTAAGAGATAATTGGCATGCCATTATTACTAGTTACAGTTTTGTCTGCTACATTTGCAGTTTTCTTGAACTTCAAACTCACTTAGCTGGCTGCTGCCAATCCTCACTTCCAAACCTTCCGCACTAAAGGCTTTAACTTTTTTTAAGTGCAAACCCCAGAAGCATGGCCTAGTTCAGCCAAGCCTTGCAAGATTGTCCATGCTTTACTGAACAAGTTATCCCAGTCAGGTTCACTGATTTGATCACGTACAATAATATGCATGCAACATATTTTATAAGATTACTCTTTAATAGCTTTCATCAGATCTCTCTGCAAGAGCACACTCTTCTGTTAGGTGAGCAGAATTCAGGAACAGTAACAACACTCATGGCTGACCTGCTAGCAGAAACAATTTTCATTTCAACTACTTGCTACACAAGGAGTTTTGTAGACACATTGTTAGGAATGAGGTGTTAATGGACCTCCTCTATGGGAGCTGGAAGCAAATATGTTAACTGATCTTATTTAAATAAATGAATACTAAGCACTTAGATTAAATTCCTACAGTAATATCACAAACACCACCTGAAAGGAGGAAGCAAGAGAGTCACGTGGAGCAGGCAGGTGCAATTTCTGCCTTTTAAACATGTACGGAGGAGACAAACTCTCCCACAAAGCTGGGCCAGAGGCTCCGGAGGAGCCAGAGTGCAGTTCAGAGCCCTCCCAGCCCTCCCAGGGAAGAGGGGCAGAAACGCTGCTGCTTGCTGCTTGCATCTTTTGCTCCTGCTACTCTTCAAGAAAACACAATGCATACCTTTTTTTCCCTACATATATAAATCATTATTAAGAAAATCCCCCAACTTACTGTCATTGTTTCTCAACCAAACAACAACCAGCATACTCTTGATTTTAGCTGCTGTTGAGCCAACCAGACACAAATATTTCCATTTGACAACTGATTCGAGCCCTGGCAGCCTCTTAAGACCCAGTTACCTTGTGTTTGTGACTTGCAGCAGATTCTTCATTGAAGGAAACAAATTTCCTTAGAGTAGCTACTCATCTTAAAGAGCATTAAGGAATTCCAGTGTTCAGGCTAAAGAGTGACATTTGACAAGTTACTCCTCAGTGAAGCATGACTGGCAGGGTTAGTCAGTCAACAGTGAGGTTGTTCCCAGAGGTTTATCCTTCTTGAGTGACGATATTGCCAGGCCTTCCAAAGCAATCCCCTTCTTAGGGTATATTGCTAACCTGCAGAAACCGTAAGTAAAAGTACAGAACCTGGTGCACACAAACCTAGGGATACTCAGCAGATAAAAACAGACCTAGAATCACCTTGTTTTGAAACTCAGTATTATTCCTTAGTATCATCAGTGAAGCATGCAAAAGCATTCTTCATTGCCTTTGTTTTTGGTTAGTTTGTTTTAAATCTCAGGCTACCCTCATCATACTTTGCAATATTTGCTCTCATTTTCACCAGAAATGCAACACGCACTAAGTTCTTCATTCAGAGATAGTTTTTCTAAGCTATTGCCACAGCTAGCATAGCTGATCAGGATGCTGCAGCATCCAATGGATGTTCTTTTCCTTATTACTTCACATTCATAATTTTTATCACTTGAATCAAACTGGCTACTCTGGGTGCTAAGTTAGCTGTCACTACCTTTGAAGTTCTTCATGAAGAACCATGTGAGTTTTGTTAGACAGTATCAGATGGACTTTTCACCACAGCTACGTCAAGAAACAGACCTCGCAGTACCTCGGTGTCCCTGTGTGTGATGAGGGTTTGCTCACCGAGCAGACAGAACAGCTGAGTTTCTTGGCAGTTCGGAGATTCTCTGCTTCTCGGCTTGCCCGAGACTTGCCAGCTCAGCACCGATCACTGCGCTTCCCTCTTCCTCACACGCACAGGATTCCGTGGCCGGGAAGCTGGGGATACACAGCCCAAGTGTCTGGCATATTCAGATGATCCTACACCCAGCGCTCCTGCGGCTGCTGCCTGCAACCCAGGATGCATCCGTAACCAAAGGACAAAATCACCGAGATCACAGGAAGAAAACAGTGTGGGGGGAATAAGGAGGGGAGGGGGAGAATATCTGCAAGGACGATGCTATTGCGATCAGAAAACATTTAAAATAATCCAGTTTATAGGGTGCTTTAGAAGGTCTCTCTGAAAGCCGTCATGTTCTCCCTTTATTGTAACAAACAAATGCCTAAAGCTGAACAAATACAATCTTAAGTGAATTTTTAATTAAAATTAGAGTAAGACTCAATGCAAAACAACCTTTTCTTTGAACATTTTAACATTAAAAAAATCCTATTAGTAAATCTATTTGGATCATGAAAACAAGTGATGTACTCATCACTGAATAACACAACTATTAAAAACCAAAAAAGCCTGTACTCAAAGAAAGAGCCCCTGCCTAACGCACACACATGTATTTCCCCTAAGCATCACTTGTAAGATATGCCTCTGGGGAGAAATTTCTCACCAATTTCAGAAAGCTGCAATTTTCCAGCAAATCCATTGTCAGAAGAAAGAGAACATTTATATATCTAAGATTTATTTATTCTGCTCTACATTTAACATATTTGTTTGTACACTCTCCTACGAGCTTAAGAATATGCAATGGAGATCCTCCACATATTTAATACAGGCTTCCTTATGGTTAAAAAGTGATTTTGAGCGTAAAAGTGTACAAGTTATCCATGTGACACTGCAGAGACCCATGGCAGCATGGACAAGGGCCATAAAACCTAGGTTAGAAAGGGTGGAAAAAAACATTTTCCTCCATTTTTCTAAATTTAATAGACTTGAGTGGTAACTACACCCTGCACAGATGAGGACAATTCCTTGTATTATCCAAAAAAAAAAAAATAAAAGTACATATCTATATCCATAGCTAAACACATGCATGCTCCTCCACAAAAGGAGTCATCTAGTCATTTGCTCCCTCTTTTTCATATAATCATGCAAAGAACATTTTGCATTCTTCTTTCTCCATCTCTGTTACTATAGAGCCATCTCACACCTTAACTGCAGAATCGTTTGTTAAAACCCACAATCTAGCAGTAAAAAATTACCTCTCTCATTAATATATCATATCAAGATGATGTATCAGTCTTAATTCCTGTACAGGAAGGATATAATAAAAGCTAGAGATTATTCATAGCTTGCCATTTGTGCACCTTGTGCTGACCTTGTTTAGTATGCACGAAAAGTATCATGTGCATAAAAGTATACTAAGAAAATAAGTCACAGAACTAGAAAAAAGAGTTATTTTTATAATAAGCAACATCTGATTTTCCTAATTACATCCTAGACTAATCTGGTCTTTCTATTACATATAAAGGTTTGAAAGATCCTTGAATGATGATCAGAGACAGCACTTTTGAAACGATAAAATATCTATGTAGTTCACCTAGCAGCAGAAAGGAAGGGATACCAAATGAAAATTTTCCACACAGGTTTTCTAAAAAGTTTATTCTAACTGTACCCTGGCCACCTACGTGCCACATTTGTCACAAATTGTTCAGGTTTTATAATACTCCTAAACTTCACAAGTAAGCTGGCTTATTGCAAGAGCAGTAACCCCTTTTTAACTTTGTACTTCATGTAATAAGAGTATTATCTGCAATCTATTTTTGATTGAATTCCAAGTTTTCTGTTATAAGAGCCTTACAAAGCCGAATCATGTATTATCAGCATTTTTCTGACCCTTATTGCCCTTTTATTCTCAAGAACATTCACTAGAATTTCCCAAATAATTTTATGACATTTAGCAAGTCATCTCAGCTCTCAAGTGAAGGTTTTCAAGAGAGTAGCTGAAGAAAAATTGTAATTTAAAGGTTATTACAAAAGAAAAAGTGATTTCAATATACAAGAGTATACAAACATTTCATTACCAACACTATCAAATATTGAGACGTAAAATGTTGGGTTTCAGGCTAAAGAAAATTAGAAGAAACATTTGCTGTCCCAGGCTCTCTGCTTCCACACATGGCTAAAAACCAACTCAAAATGGCTGAAACGGATAGAATGGTTCCTGCCTTCTCTCTTGTGTTGATCTTATATTAGTTCCTTATTAGTTTTCCCTCTATCTCGCCTTTAATCTCAAATAAAAGCAATTCTGAGAGGAAGACTATTTGCTCAGAGTAAACTTTGCACCAGAACCTTGGGTTATTCGGGAGCTGAAAGAAATGATGGCCGATAGGAAGTGAAAACAATCGTAATTCATTCAATATGTGCTCCAGATCCTCTACACAGCACATTAATATGAACCTTTTAAAATTCAAGTAATGATTTTGTATGGCTTTTTCTTTCTTGCCTGTGTGAATCACTACCCTCTCTTGGACTCAGAAAAGAAGCAATATTATCCATACTTTATGGATGAAGTACAGAAGATGAAGTGTCATGCCACAAATCAAACATGAGTCTTGAGGAGAGTTTCTGGACCAAAGTCTGGTGCTTCAACCATATGATGATTTTCTTCTGCCAAGTATTTAAATTTTACTCCGGTGGTTGCGGAGTTCCCATTAGCACAGAATTCATTCCAGCACCTGTCACCAATGAAAGAGATGAGAGTTCACGAAGAGGATCCCATCTGTCTCCTCATTATCGTCTCTTCCCCTTCCCGAAGGCGGGACACAGCTACAGACCGTGGCTGAAGGAACCCAAATCGGGAGCGGGAGGGAAGGAGCAATCAGTGCATCGCAGAGGCCACAGCAGCTTTCATAAAACAATACTGACACACAGCAGGTCTTCATCGTTTTGCTTGCCTCTATGCAGCCACTAGTACTTTCTGGACCCTGGAGATAATAAATATGAAAGACCTGAGGGCCTTTATGAGGGTAAAGGCATCACAGGAGTGGTTTCTGGAGAACTGCCATGCCATCTTGGCATATACTTACTAAGATTTAAACCAGGTGACAAAAGGATTAATCTGTATTTCTAATATTTTTTCGTAAACAGAATTTCATTACTATCCTCATGTGCTGAATTTCACACGTTCCAATTGATTTGCAGTTACTGACTTTGCTTTCCTTGCTTGCATTGACACTGCACATCTTTTAAGACAACACACTTGCCCTCTCCTTAACCCTTAATGAGAGAACACAGGCTGATTTAACCCACATAAGAATCTTGCACATATCAGAAAGTAGCAGCATAAAACACGGTATTTGAGAGCGAGCCTGATGAAGTGCTGCAGGGCAACCACAGGGCCCTGCACACACAGCTTCATCGAGATGGGAGGATTGCTCTGTACAGGCGAAACAGCACCACAGCCATGGGCATTATCCAGCCTGTTTGCTATCCTGCCTCCACAGAAAAGGAAGGGTTGGCTAGGGATAAACAGCAACTCCTGCAGTACCCAGTGCCAGGGGACTACACCTCAGAACTGCCTGAGGAGGATGCCAGCAGGTATCTCTTCAGTAAACCCTATTCTGAATTGCCTCTTGAATAAATACAGATAAGATTTAATACTATATAGATAGATACCAAGCATTTCTGCTGGCAAATCCTATGTGCTCTATTAAGTCCACTTTCTGCTCATTTAAACTGTTCATTAACATTTTTTCTAAAGAGATCCTAGGAATAGGGACCCACAGAAGGAATAAAACTTTCATAATCTTACTTTGGGAACACCTTTAGCTGGATTGAGGTTATGCTTCTGAAGTACGAAGACCAAGTCTTAGTGTTGTGAAGAGTCCTCTTTCCTTTTCTTTCATGAAGAAGAAAAAAAAATCAGCTGGTGATGCTATGGGCAGGAGAAGGCCTCTATTTCCTGGCATCAGATAGGCCTGGAGAGTTCATCTTTATTAGAGGAATGGCAGAAGGACCTTGAAAGTCTGGGATCTGGAAAACTGAAGGCCTACACGACTCCACTGAAATTAATTTCAGAACTCCTAATGATTTCAATTTGGCCATGATTTCATCTTGGAATTTGCAAGGAATTCTTGCAAAAGGCTCACGTCGATGCTTCACAGGAGAAGGCTTTTCGCAACAGGACCCATTTATGTCCTGACCATGCTAGCAACAGCTTATCCTCCTAGCACCAGACGCACAGGATACAGTCTTATGTATCAATGAGCGAGCTGTAGATCAGAACAGGAACGTTCAGTGTTCAAGAATTAAATAAATACCATTTCCTGAAAATTCTATTTCAATATTAAACATCAGTTGGCCGTTTATGCTGAACCAGCAAAATATAGCACAAAGTTAAGCTGTGAGGAGGAAAACAGAAAGAAAGAATAAATAACTGGTATCACGGTTAAAAGCAAATGGCATGATCTACGTGTTATGCCCAGAAATGAAAAGTCAGTCCAAAGTTAATTCAGCAAAAGTCTTTCCAACAGGAGTATTTTTTTGCATTTCACAATTTAGTTTGAATATTTGACAATATATTAATAATTCTCACATAACTTACACAGTATGATAGACAATTAATTCCTTGACTGTGCAGGTGGTCACCCCTCTGATCATTTCCATGCTGAAGCAATAACACTCGTGTATATAGATGCTCAGCCACTGGAGTTAATTTGATACGGTAAGCAAAAGATATTTTAAAGTGCTGATTTACCGACTCCCTTAGAAATAAATTACTTGTAAAATGAATCCATATATCCAAAAAATGACGAAAAAACAATAATCAGAACTTCAGGATTACAGTGGAGTAAAATCTATGCACTAAAGTTCACGATTCAGAAAAGTTTTATGCTACTTTCATTATCTATAGGGTTGCATGCAACCCTTTGCATGTTATGAATTACCAAATAAGCTTTTAAAATGTAACCTCATCATAACAAGGGGCAGGCAGAGTCAATTTCATCTTTAGTAATATCTGCGCTTGAAACTTTGAGGTCTTTTGGTTGTTGTTATTTTTATTGCAAGACTTTAAGGTCAGAAAAGACTAATATCTCGTCTAACCTGACTTCCTGTCTGTCACAGGGAGGTAAGTCTCACATCGCAGCCAGATCTCTGTGAAGAGCTCTAAGAGCTGCATTACCATCCTCGAGAAAATGTCAGTGATTGAGCTGCCAGATACGCCAGGAACTGCTGCAGCGGGGGAAGGTACCGAGCAGTGATGGACTGCCAAATACCACGTACTCTCTGCCACGAAGGGAGGGAAGAAAATTTCCTGTTAATCAGGAGAAATGCTTCAAGGTCTTACCTTTGTTTTTTCCTACAAACATTCCAAATACAAACAACATTTATATACAGAGCTCTGCGTCACCAGGTTAAGGACCACATTCCTCTACTAATACTCCCCCCCTAGACCCTGCATATTAAGATTTAAAATAAGGCTTGGAGGAATCTAACACAGCAGTACAAAAATAACATTGAGCCTCAGCTTACACCACTCTGATCGTAACGGCAAGCGAAGCTCCTGCCAGCCATAGGGCGCCTGTGAGAAAGCCAAGCTGAGATGTGACACGTACGTCCAGGGCAGTCGCGAGGCGGCGGCACCGCGCGAGGCTGAAGGCCCCGCGTCCTCCTCACTGCGTGAGGAGGTAACAGGGGTAACAGGAGCAGTGGGAGCAGTGGCACGAGGCCGGGCGAGGAGCCAGCGAGCGGCAGCGGACGTCGTGGTGCAGGCCCCGTGCAGCCCCCAGTGTCAATATTCCATTACGTTTCATTAAATCTATCCTGTACATCCCCTTATGAACACCAAGTGTCCCTCCACCAGTACCCAACCCTCTCTTGCCTACCATACAGTGATACAGTGTAACAAATTTTAAGCTGTAGGAGAGCCAGCTGCTACCTGTATTAAAATGAGGAGAACTCATAAACATAATTCTGACAGATTCCTCAGAAAATCCCAGTCTGTCTGGCTCTCCCTAAATTGGTGTGCACTGCATGGCTTCCCGGCATGAGCCTGCTCTGTAATAGTCACTGCTGAGTTTAATCTGTTTCAATCAATATTTGTGCCTACATTAGAGTCTAAATAAGGTGAGCTGACAGTTGAGGCCTTCCAGTAGCAGGATACTGTTTTACTACTTGCTATGATGTCTGAGGGTCATTAGGATCTGAATTACAACAATCTGTTTTTCCTTTGTTCCAACTAATAAATGGGCCTATGTAGAGATAAGACAAGACTGGTGTTATGTGAACTTTTACAGAAGTTAGTTGTTTTAATATCAGTCTCCACGGACAGCAGGCATTAGATATTCCAAGATCAAAGAGCTCTTTTTATCTAGCAATTAATCATCTTCTCAGCAAATTCACAAATAAGAACCATGGTTAAAATTTTAATGCAAAGGTGTTACAAAATAGGCCTGCATATAACCCTTACTGTTCTCCCCTTACAATCTCAGTGTTGAAAATTGCTTCATCCAGAGGCTTAGTGATACTGATACTGTTTAATACTGCATTACCTGATCTAGCCTCATCAGTGTAGTCTTCTGGTCCCAGATACTCTATTTCCTTCTTGACTGTTCAAGTTTCAACGGCAGCAACAAAATCAGAACCCTATCAAGATATTATTTGAAAGAAGGAAAGTACACAAATCTCACTGGCTATAAACTGATCTAACTGCTTTGCCTTTCAAAGGAGCAATGCTGACTGACCTTTACAAAGAAAATGGACCCACATCTCCTCAAACGTTTTCACCCTTTGTGATTCCCACTGTACATAAACATTTCCTCTTTACTGTATGTTTTTCACCGTTGGATTTCCTCCCTCCTCCTAGTCTGGCTTACTTTCTCATCCACACGTTTCTTTGCTAGTGCCTCAGTGTACATGTTTATGTTCACTTTTTTTTTTTTTTTCCCCAAGGTCTCTAATTCAATCAAAAAGACTTAATTTTCCTCCTTTCATCCCTCCACACATTTTACTCCCTTTTTTCCCCCCAATTTCATCTTGTAATTTTCTTCATTACATAAATACCTCTCATCTTTCCATTAGAAGTCTTTCTCCTCCAATCAGTCTTTCCTGCCTTACAATTCTCTTCCTTCCATAAAATCTCTTATCCTTGAAGTCATTTTCCCCCCACCTGCACCCCAGACCTTTGCCTACCGGGACAGTGTGGTAGGAAAGCTATTTCAGGGTTAAATAAAGTCTTCATCAAATTATCAAGCATTCCTATGCACTTTCTAACACTGTCAAGCGCAAAAGCTTTTCCTTAGTCTATGTAGCAATGAACAGAGATGTTGTTTTCACTGAAGACATCAGATCTCTTCAGACCTGATGATGAAGATACGTAAGACTGGTAAATTGTGGGAAAACTGAGACAATTGGCAGCAACATAATGAAAAACAATTTTCTTGCAAATGAGATGAGGCATAAGGACAAACAGAAATCAGTTTACGCCCTGCTCATGGCAGTAAAGCCTGTCCCGTCCGGAGGAGGTTGTTACAATCTCCGTAACAGTTCAGATGGTCTCTGAGGGGATTCCGCAGAGAAGTAAAGGCCAAAGCCAAGCACCGGGGCAGAGCGTGGCAGGAGTCATCGGAGGCAACTCTGACCCCTTCAGCCTGCCCATGCAGTGTCACTGAGCACTGCCAGGCTGCCACATGGCACGGCAGGGACTGCAGGACGGATTCCTGTCCGCCCGTCACACGAGAGCACCGAGAGGAGGGTTGCTAGAAGGGATCTTGTCCAGTGTAGGAGAACGAAGTGCTGCAAGGACACTTGTGTATAAAAAGCTGGAACAACAAAGCAACCGCTGTATGAAAAGGGCAGCTTGATAGACAGGAATGAGGTGCTGGGTAACTGTGTCTATGCTAACAGAACACAGTTTTGCCTCTGTTCATCCATATAAAGGGTACCAGCCTGTTAATGGCTTGGACTTGGTGTGCTCTTACCAACTTTATCTACCAAATATTAATGAAGATTCCCTTCCTTCAAACAAAATGAGACTTTTCATGGTACACAAGAAGAATAAAGATCACACATTATCTAAAAAATGACAGTAAGGGCTCTTACAAATTCAGAGGAAAAATAATTTCTTTTAGTTATAAATAGTCGAGAGGACTGTTTGATCAGTCCCAGGCATATTAGAAGATGAAACTAGAAGCGGACTGCAAAAAATATATATTGCTATATACACCCACAGGCAATTGCTCCAATATATCAGGTTAACGCAAAAAACGTCAGCAACCTCTGAAGTTTGCAGACAGCCACAGAAGATTGCTCAAAGGATATCCTGAAATACTGTAATGAAGAATGACAACATCTTCACTGCTAACCTAAAATCTTGCTCAATAAATTTCCCTGTGAGGAGGAACATGCTTGAAGGGTCTGAGGCAAGGGGACAAGTAAGACAAAGCACATGATCTTCTGAGACCAGAGCCAGCCTGTAACATACGTGAGGGTGAAATTATCTTTGCAGCAACAAGCTCATAGCAACTGAACACGTCCTTCCTCAAACTTCCTCAGAGATTCAGATTATGAAGTATTTTAACTCTTTTTAGAGATTTTCACCAACAGCAGTATTTTCAGGAGCTGAAAGAGCTACTTAACATTTAACAGCCTTTTAATCATTTTTACTCTATGTGCCATCCATGCAGCTGCTCTGCTGTCAGGTGCTCTATAAAATTGGGACAGGAAGGCTCACACAGACCCAGTGGCTACATGTTCACTCCCCAGTGGAACAGCACAGCAACAGGGGACAGGAATGCAGCTGCCTATACTACAAAACTGGTTAAAATACTCTGGTACAGCTACAGTGCAGGCAACAAGATTTTTTTTTTCCTCAAAAAAAATCCTGTATCATTTAACTCACGGACTATTTTCCAATCACTTTTGTGACTTTTCGGAATGTGCCTGGTACCTAGTGAGGCTGTCGGCATGAACACAGTCTGTTCCACAGCGCTGACTTACTAGCATAGGAACAGCCTATCGGCCTATAAATTACGGGGCCAGGGTAGGGAGGATCAATCACAGTAAATGAACATTCAGATCACCTGCCACGCATGCATACATTTGAATTTACCATACACAGACTTTCTGAGGAGGGTTCAGCATATTCAAAGCCAGCGCATAACAACTGCAATTGTCCCAGTAGGAAGAGCTGTTGGACTGTTCAAAGAAGAAACGAAGTTCAATTAATGGCATAAGGAAATGGGAGGTTATTAGAGGCACAGTATTTTGCAACAGAAATGGAGTTGGAAAGACTGCATAAAGTCTTAGATAGATACACTGAAATGGTCATCATGGACTGATTTGGTTAATGCAAACTATTAATGAAATGTACTTATGTGCCGTCTTTCATTAGTTTCTGCTTTTCTTTTAAGGGAAGAAATCTTCTAACTCTGGGGTAAGGTGGTAATTTCATGGCAAAAAGTCTAAGAAAAAAAAAACTGTTTTTGTTGAATGGTGTAGTCTCTTTGAAAAAAAAATCACAACTTCATCACTCCTCAGCAATTACACATCATATTTTTCTAATCACCCTTTTATGGAAATAAATTAATCTCTTCTCAGTTCTATCTGAAGAGAAATAACCCCTATGCACACTCTGAGCCAGACTGCTTCCTCCTCCCAGCACCACCTCTGTTTGCTGGAATCAAGCAAGTCCAGGTGAAGCGGCAGCCCTTGCAACCAAGAATGGAATAAGAAATCAAACAGGATTATTATTTGTATAAATACAGGATCTCTTGTCCTTCTGAAAAAAAAGAAATCATGAAGCAGAGGGTCTTCAGCATATGTTTAGTTCAAAATGAGTATAGGGCAGGGGCATATGCTGCTTTTACATACCTATTGAAAAAGTTAATTAAAAGTAACATGTAAAAATACACTTGTCAACTAAATCAGCATTAAAATAGTTTCTAGGAGATAAATAATTTACAGATTTTCACAGTTAACAATCTGCTTTCTGGAAATAAACTTCACAGTTTACTATAAAATGATCAAAGAGGGATTAGGTAGCTATTCAATTTACTGGAAAAAATGTTACAGTATATCATTGAGATTGAGAAAATGACTAAAGAGCTGAATAAATTAGAGTAGATATAATGAGTCTAAACAGTGATAGAAATTCACTGGGTATGGAATCATTAATGTTAATTTTATGAATATTGAAATCACCAAGGGGAACAAATTTGCTGGCATTAAAGCTGATAATGGCTAAATAGTCCAAAAGATTGCATTTCTAAAAAGTTTAATAGATGCATTTTTACCTCTGAATTTGGAGATTCTTCACAACACATGATATGCAGAGCATAACTTAGACAAGTTCACTTCCTACAGTTTTTTCTGCACAGTAAAAACAGTTTCAGCCAGCACTCTCTATCCTCTGACGGCAGCATGCGAGCAAGAAAAAGTTGTGAGGTGCTACTGAAATCCCAAAGATGGGTGTCCTTTAGAAAGTGCAAAGGAGCTACTAAAAGTACAGTGGAAAATTCGTCTGTCGGTGGAAATCTCTCTCTGGCATTTTAGGATTTTTCTCTAATCCCAGGCCTGCTGGCAGGATCAGGCTCCCCCTCTTCTTCGGTAGAAGACACGACAGGAACGTTTCCCGAGAGCAGGTTCCCTTGCATTCATGCTGCCTGGTATGCTGCGTACAACGCAGACGTCTCAGGGGTAATCCAGGCAAAAGGTTTCTGTACAAGAAAGACTTTGCTGTGGAACTGATGCTGCAGGGGAATAATAAGGTTCTGTTTTAAATTATTGCAATTTATTATGAAAAATTCTGCGCAGTCTTTAACTTTGCCTCAGGACATGGTCTTATTTGCTACCTTATCTGAACCCTACTAGTGATTCCAGGAAGACTTGGCAAAGCCAAAGGATGCACGTGGGCATGCTCCACGCACGCGACCGCAGCTGGGATGCGAGTTAGCTGCGCTGAAGCAGCAGGGTACCGCTCAGATAGGCAAGAATTAAAATCCATTCCACTTCCTTACAGCAAATCTAGTGTTCCCTGCTGAAACAACAGCTATTTTGGCCAGTAAGAATCATCTCTCTCTTCTCCCTGTTTTCTCCGTTTTGGACTGCTCGGAAGATAATCCACATCAAGAGCTTTTGTGTGCAAGCAATTCACCATAGGCCTTTTACATCTTCAGTTTCAATATTACTTTGGAAGTTATTTTTAATCTAAGCATTCTTTTCTTTCAGATGTGGATCTTGACAATAATTGGCCACAGTAACAGTGTCTCACGTTCTGAAAAGTGTTTTTATTTCCAGTTGTCTCTTGCTTCTTTAGGAGGAATGTAATTTCTAGAATAGGTGATCACTAAAATCTTGTTTGTCACAGTGAGGGAAATTTGCTTCTTGATTATGTAAATAGAAAGGAAGCTATATCAAATTTATTAATATATATTCAAGACATACTTGACAACCCATCTTACCCTGAGAAAATGATTACTTGAGAATCTCAGAGATCATAAAAAACAGACTTTCAGCTCTATGTTGAAAGTTGAAAACATGAAATAAGCACAACAAAGATACAGAACCTGAAAACATTATACATCCAAACTAATATCTATTTAAGAATGTGTGAATCAGGAATCGTGTCTGCCTCATTTCAAATGACAACTAGAAATCTATCACATTAGAATAAGCTTCAGAAGGCACAAATCTGTGCCTGCTAATGAAAAAAAGGCCTTGCCCGTTGGGGAAACTGCTCCTCACCTCTCCTGTGATTTCAGGACAGACACCACAGTGACACTGCCAGGCTCTTTATTTAACTTGCTGTTACAACAGCTGCCATCATCTGTGATCTCAAAATACTGCAGGATTGAAGAATCGGATTTCTGATCACGAGTCAAAACTTCTTAATACAGTTTGCAGATGAATGGCTTGGACCAATCTCCTAATATTTGCTTGACATTCAGATTTATGAACTGATTTTCTAGAGAAATCTATTCCCAGTTTCCATAATGCAATTCCCTCCATCAGCCCTAATCACCTTTTGTCTCTCATCCCAAATAAGTCTCTGCTGTATCCATTTATTGCCATTAGCAAGCAAGAAAGAAAAAATCCTATCCTAGAGAAAAAATCTTCTGAATTGAGATATTTGAAAACTGCTTTTCTATTTAATCCTTTTTAAGCTGTTATCACTCAACAGTATGAAATGTACTAAAGCTGAAAGGAATGTCCACCAAAGTGCATCTAAAAACCTGAAAGTTTCTTGTTAAAACTTACTTAATTTTAATATCTAAATTTATAACACTGAAGTGTCTGCCCACTTTCATTTTCTTTCTACTTGAAGACAAATGTGGGAGCAGAATAATTAGTTTCTTTTGTAATGAACTGTAAAATTTATAGTAGATTATTAAATTGAGAAGCATAGAACAATATTATCATTAAGGATTTATAGGTTATAAAATTCAAATTATATATATTTCATAAATTCTCTCTAATCTTCATAGCTATTATGACTTTCCCAAATATCCTTCATTTCTTACTTCCATCTGGCATGCTCTCACTGTTTAAGAAAACCTTACAAAAGTTGCACAGAATTAGTAAAATAGAAGTTTTTTGGTGGATCATGAGTAATAGATATGCTCTTTTGGGGCAATCAGTATGTTTTTGGGGCTTTCTGTGCAATTTTATGAGAACTGCAACTCAGGAGAAGATCTGTCCTAGCTACAGGATGTTTATAAAATGCCCTGTTGTAGATACGTCCTTTACAGTACTTGGAA
Organism: Tinamus guttatus; assembly: GCF_059628265.1. Taxonomy (NCBI): domain Eukaryota; kingdom Metazoa; phylum Chordata; class Aves; order Tinamiformes; family Tinamidae; genus Tinamus; species Tinamus guttatus. Next base: position 11,424,008 of record NW_028288821.1, on the reverse strand, counting down.
TTGTAACAACCTTTTGGAGGCCACGGGCAGGCGGCTCCGCGCCAGGCGCTCCGAGGCCGCTCCGGGCAGCGCCTGCCCGAGTGCCCCGTGTTTGCAGGGACCTCCCGCAGCACCGCGCTGACGGCTCCCCTGCCCTGCTGCGGACCTGTGCTCACAGAAAGCTGCCACATGAGGTGCCTCGCCGGTGGAGGAGAACAAAACAAAACACAAAAAATCACTGCAGGTATTTTGGAGGTCTTCCTCCTTTTCTTTCTTGAATTTGTGACTCTTAAAAACACTGAGAGTTTTGATGGAAAAGCCACTAGAAAAATAAAACATGCAAAATTGAGGAAAACCTGTGAAATACTAAGAATAAATCAACACTTCAGTGTCAGAGTAACTATTTCTTTACTCGGATGCAGTAGTCTAAGGAAAAAAAGATGAAATATGTCAATAGTAAGAAAGAGGTTATTGAGGTTTACTGAGAAACCTCAGCCCCCAAGACTTCTGCTTTGTAATATTTGTCATTACCTTGCAAAAGCCCTGTGCTTCTCTACCTGACTCTCATCATTTTTGATTAGCATATTTAAGAATATTAGTGCAGTATTTCAGTTTTACTTGCTGTACTGCACCAGTGTAAGGCTGAAGCACCACTGCACTGACTCAGTCCCAGAGCAGCTACTTGCTTAAGCAGATAAAATAGAGCATTGAGAGAATATTATTTATAATGGGAAAGTTGGAAGAAATTAAAATCTTTGTAGAGCAACATCTGAAATACCTTGATTGCAGAAGGAGTGGATCTCATCCGTTGGAGTGACTGGCCATAAGATAGATCCCACAGGGCTGCATGTAGATTCAGTTGCCTGATTTTGGGTGTAATATATTTGAAGAAGTTTTTCTTGTTATTTTTAATATCCCTTGCCAGAGCGCGTTCCAAACATGCCTTAGCTTTCCTTGTCTCATCTCTGCATTCCCTGAAAACGTTCCACGCAGGTCTCCTGCCCCCTCTGCCTGACTCCTTACACCCAGGGTTGCCCTGTTGCTGGGTGTGGAGGAAGTGCCGCTTGAAAACTAACCAGCTCTCTTGGGCCCCCCTCCTTCTAGAGCTCTAGCCCATGGGATTCTTCTGAGGAGGTCTCTGAAGAGGCTAAAGTTGGCCCTCCTGAAGTCCATCATTGCAAGGCTACTTACAGCCCTGCCTCCTCCTTGTTGGATCCCGAACTCCACCAACTCATGGTCACTGCAGCTGAGGCTACCCCCCCACCTTCACTTCTCCTACAAGTCCCTCTCTATTTGATAGCAAAAGGTTCAGTAGCCCACATTTCCTCGTCGGCTCCTCCACAACCTGCATCAGAAAGTTATCGTGAATGCACTGCAGGAACCTCCAGGACTGCTTGTGCCTGGCCGTGTTGTCCTTCCAGTTGATGTCGGGGTAGTTCAAGTCCCCCATGAGAACCAGGGCCTGTGACCGTGAGGCAATATCCAGCTGCCTATAGAAGGCCTCATCAACCTCCTCATCCTGGTCAGGTGGCCTGTAGCAGACACGCACCACAGTGTCTCCCACATTAGCCTGCCCTTTAACCCTTACCCACAAGCTCTCAACTCGCTCATCCTCCACTCCCAGGTTGAGCTCCATGCATTCCAGTTGCTCTTTCACACAAAGAGCAACTCCACCACCTCGCCTTCCCAGCCTGTCCTTCCTAAAGAGCACATAGCCTTCCATGGCAGCGCTCCAGTCGTGTGAGCCATCCCACCACGTCTCTGTGATTCCAATGAGATCATGACACTGGGACCGCACACAGATCTCCAGTTCATCCTGCTTATTCCCCATGCTTCGCACATTGGTGTATAGAGAAGTAGAAGAGAACATACATGTGTTCATGTGTTTAAGAACAGCATTATCATTAGTTTCTCCTCTTAATACAAATCATCTTCATAACACAAAATAATGGCTAACCTGAGCAGCCAAGTGTTAAGAGCAGCACACGATAATGCGAACTGAAGTCAAGCCCTAATTTCAAGGTATCTCATCACTACCATAATCATGGTGCCATATTAGAGCTAAGATTCATTTTAATCTAACTCATTTTAGCAAACATTCTCCACTTCACTGTTTCCAGCACATAATTCTGTAGAGGGAATAGAGAGGAACTATATTCAATCTACATGATCAGCTCATACCCTAAAACACGACCTTAAATGTTTGTCATCTTATTTTGTACAACGCAGTCTTACATATGGATAACCCCTTATTACCTCACCCTCCTAATGAAGGAGAGTTGCTTTGTTTGGTGTGGAGGCTAACAAAATTACTCCAAGCCCAATTTTCTGCTCACAGTGAAATTCTAACAAGAATTCTCTTACAAAAATCACAAAACTTCTTAATATTTTCAAATCACTTTGATACATTTTATCCAAATCAGCTTTTCATGTTCAACTTCAGGGGAAAAATAAGTTTTTATTTAAAAACAGTTTTTATTTAAACAAGAAACTAATACAAGGAATAAATAAATAGTCAAGTTTGTTTACAAACTTAAAGCTTTTTTAAAACTTTTTTTAGCTTGCCAACACCAGAAGAAAATAACTAGTTATTTACCTGTTCATGAATGCTGAGCCTTTCACCCTCAGCTTAGGTCTGTCCCACATTTTCAACAGCAGCCTCAGACAACAATTTATAGACCAGACAGGAGTCTCAGAAATTCTCCTCCATTTTCAAAGGCATCCACAGTCAGAGGAGAAACAGACACTGTGAGAACGGGCAGGATCCTCCACCCCTTGCAGCTTCAGCAGTCTGGCATGTCTGAGAGGAACAACAGGATCATGAAGATTCAGCCCGTAGATGATCTTGCTACTTAACTAAATATCATAGCACTTAATGACTGATTTCTACCCACACATTTTTTTTTCTGAAATAAGGTTTCTTTCATTGCTTGCAGTTTTTATTCAGCATTCCTTGTTTTGCTTCTCATCCGACTAACACGTTCAAGGAGAACGACCTTAGTATCATTTTGAATGATGTCTTTTCTAGGCCTTACTGGCAAGTTCCACAAATCAACAAATTTCATCTGTAAAACTAAATGCATTTTCAAGTATCTCTTCTCTGAAGAGTTGAGGCAGCAACTAGAGAACACATTTTGAAAGTCCTTGTAGCTACTCCTTTCCAAATAAGCTTTGGTTATCCCACAAGATTTTCACCCCGATAGTAATCTCTCAATATCACAAGGGAACATGTTGCTTATTTCTTGGAAATTAATATTTTATAGCTTATATCGTGCATTGCTACTTCTCAAGCTGCACTCTAGATGAAAGAGGCACACTTCTTGTTTCCAAGAACAGTAGTTTTATTCAGATTGTGTGGGAAACAAGAAAAAAAAAGTCATAAAATGAGCAAATGTCTAGTAAAGAAGATAGGTTTACAGGAAATATAAATGTGAAATTTTTATAAGTTTGATTCTTGCTCCTTTCCTCAATTTCTTTTTTTAAGGTGGCACTTAAAAAAAAAAGTTGACAAAATCAACATTCAACTGCATTTCCAAATACAGTAACAGACTTTCTAAAAAAATAATAAAAATAAAAAACCACCAGCAACAAAAAATAAACAACCCATAATTTGACAGATATTCCAGCGGATATATTTTTCAAACAGGCCCCACTATGTCTAAATGTAGTTTTATTCTAATTGTTGGATAACAAATTTTACAGTGGAAACTGGAAATACTACATTTCAGATTAAAGCTCAACCTCTGTCCCAATGAAAGCAGCAAGGTTTTGGAAAGAAAAACCTATGCACAAATACGAGAGGTAAGCAGCTCTGGCATAAATCAGCAGCAGCACAATGCTTGCAGAAAACACAAGAGGGTTAAGAATTTTTTTTTCCTGCCCTAGTGGTTCCGAAAAATGTTGTAGAGAATGTTTATCATTAGGTTTATATCATTGTTGGCAAATCTGTCCTACATTTTATCATATTTTATCTTTTTTTGGAGTGATTTTTGTTTAATACGTATCCAGAATAAACATTGTGTGGAAAGCTGTAGTGGGTTTTGATTGTCAATAGATGCTGTGAATAATCTAACGAGCACCCTCATGATGTTTCTTGCTGTAGGCAAAGCATTTTTCTTCTGCTTAAAAGTAATGATTTTTTTATTATTTCTTTTTTACAACAATTTAGGAAAATACTGAAAGGAATGCAACTAGCCTCATGTTAGTCTAGTCTGTTCTGAAACAGACAATGGAACAATTCACTGCAGATATCGTTTTATCAAAACGAAGCTATGCCAGACTCTTGGCCACTGTGGACCACAAATTCTAATAAATGTTAAAAAAATCTTCTGAGATTTTTGACTATTACAAAAGTCTTCAGTGAGGAAAATTCCCTATGCAGAAATATGTAAAAGATTTCAGCTACTTAATTAACATTTTTTGTTCTAATTAACAGTCATCGAGAACCCTATTTATGATATCTTTCTTCCATCTGATACGCCCTTTCCCTCCTAAAATACCGCGTCAAACACAGATTCCGTGTTAGCTTTCTGAGCACATCGTTACATTTTGCCCAACATATGACAAAGCAAGTCCCATTTGTTCTGCAGAGATATTAATTGTAGACAATACAAGCTATGAACATGTGAGTTACTTCAAAATTTTGAGAGCGTGAAAGGAGAGAAAAATTTCAGTGCCCCAATCTGTGTGGTTCTTCTGTTGCTCAGAAGTAACAGATTAAAATGTCTACAGTTTCAAATCCATGCGCAGATTCAGCTATACAGCTCTCACTGATGTAAAACCATAAAGTCACCTAGAAGTATTTGAAAATGCAGAACTATAACTTCAGACCAAAGCACAGTAATCCTGTTTTCAAAGTTCACTGATAACAGCTGCAGCCCTTTGAATTTGCCTTGAGTTTCAGCTTGAAGATCTACAAAAAGATATCTATCTGTAAAAAACTCTACTCCAGAAATGTCACACGCAAACAGACTTTGAAGGAGTTAAATAACTGTTTCTAGAGGAGCAATGATCAATTTTAAGCTTATTTGTCATTGTAGTTTGATTTAAAAACACCTCAAGGCGAGCTCGCCACAAAGCAGTACCACGCAGTGCTGGGGGGTTGCGGTGGGACCGGGCGCTGCTGGGGAGCAGGATTAACGCCTATACGTTAGGGTGACATATAGGCACGCAGCAGCCTGCACGGGCGCAGGGTGCCCGTCCCCACACACAGCTAGTGCGGGAGCGAGGCCTTCGCCAGAGACAGCCAAAGGAAACAGGGAGGAGTGGAGAGAGTTGTTTTCATTTAAAAAGCAGCAGGACAGGGGAAAACAGCTCCTTAAAGAAGAACTTTTCATCTCACAGGGGAGACTTAGACGCTTCCCAGTTTTCAAATGTGAATATCTAAATTCAATCTAGACACAGAAATGGAGAGAGGAGTGGCTTGCTTTCTACACATACCACATACACCGAACAGGGGCGCCTCTCACGGCCTCTCTCGCTTTTCTTTTTTTTTTTTTTTAATGAATCATGCTGACTTTCAAGGCACCTCTACATGGCACGTTGCAGTGTGCTGTGCCCAGCGCGCCAGCCAGGCAAACGTGGGCCAGCTCTGAGCAGGACACGGGCAAGGAGCAGCTGATCCCTGCACGAGCTGGGCCTCGGCGCCGCGCCGTGCGCACGGGAACTGTCGTCATCGGGCTGACTAGGCCATCAGGGCCCATATATACATACATAAATATATGTATATATACACACACACACACAAACACAAACGCACTCAAGGATGCTGCTCCCTGAATTCAGCAAGGAGAAAGTGCCTTGCAATTTGAAAGCTGAGGCTGCTCACAGTTCATTTAAAAATGGATTTTGACGGCATACGCAACAGCAAATTGTTGTCTTCCAATGCAATGAGAACTGATGGCTACCTCACAACTACATGGCTACTAAAGGGTGCTTTTCTTCTTTTTAAAATACACTCAATAGAGACAAAACACACTCTACTACACACATGCATGCTGCCCTCCCAAACCCTCCAACTTTAGATGTCTAAAGTATGATTTAATGGAAATACATACCTTCAAAAATGTAAAATCCACAAACCTTTGAACACATTGAAATCCTTGGGGATTTAGGGGGCAGACAACAAAAGACAACTGCAAAGAGACAACAAAATCCACAGTACACATTAGTTAATAAGAAAAGGGATTCTACAAATACATGTGATTATTGCTGCTAAAAAAAAAAAAAAAGCATTCTGTGCTAATCAATGATGCATAACATCCACTTCACACTGGAGGTAAAACATTCCCTTTTTATAAATAAAAAATAAAAAAATCAATTCCAGAGCAAAGATTTTTTGTGCATATATTATTTCAAATCAGATAGACATGAATTCCCAATTCATTGTCTTTAATGGAAATTTATAGTATGTCAAATGGCTCTTTCTCTGGACTAATCCCATTTCTCCTTGTAAGTGATTCTTCAAGAAGAGAGAGAAGAAAAAAAAAAAAAGCTTTTTAATGTTTTTTTCATGTCAGCTGACCCAAGAGCCCAGATCAACACTAAGCTGGTGCTGGGCACACAGACCCTCGCTGTCCCTTCTAAGGCAGCTCTCCACACACCTCCCGCTGCTGCTCCCTCTCCCGAGCAGGACCGGCCTCCTGCGGGATGCCCGGACACCCTGCTCACACCCTGCTTGTTTTCACAGGATCCTCTGCCATCACCCCGACTTCCCAGCCCAACCACGCCTCAGTCCATTGTATTCCCACTCCCAGCTAATCTGCAGCTAAGGCTCCTGTTAGCACCCAAGTCGTTATCCAAAAAAGCAGTTTTCAACTCCCAGGGATCCCAGCTGGTCACCAGCAGGACTCCTAGTTTGGATGCAGCGCTGCTAGTAACGGGGCACCCATCGCATCAAACGGGCAAGGAACATCCTTCCTGAAGAGGAGAACTGTACCACTGTCAGCATACCCAGCTAGGGTTGTTAGGGCATTACGGTTATTTTTTTATTTAAATCTTCCAAGCTCATACAAAAGACCGCTTTGTCCAAGGCAAAAACAGGACGCGTTTTTCAATTGAGAAATGACTGATGATTGTTAGATATTTTGTACTAGATGAAATCTAATCCATAACATCAAGTCTCCCCTTTGAGGAACAAGGACCTTACCTACAGCCCCTGAGAGACTTTATGGATTGTATATAACTTTTTAAAGAAATTGCATCACCGAACTTTGTTTCTATGACAAGAAATAAGATTTCAATTCTCTATTTAGTTTCCACAGACATATCAAAGGTCAATATGGTCTGCATACGTAGACCTCTAGAATAGGTATAAAGCAAAAAGGCAAAGAAGTGATCTTAAAAACATAAAAGCCTAGCTGCAAAAATCTAGTCTTTATCCTTTGCAGTGTTAGTATTTTATTTTCCAGGTCCCAATTCTCCAATGAATGGGATTACTGAAGTATCATTGCACTACACCCTGCTCTAATTTCAGGCATTTGAAATAATGATACCATAAAGTGATCGGGAGTTTTATTGTATAAATCCAAAACACTTTCTAGGTCCTTAATGTTCAGGCTTAAAATTGTTTCATTCTTGAGCTGACAGTGCACACTGTAAAACTTGCAGTTTCTCACTTTCCTTTTGTTCTTTTTTCAGCAGCTACATCACCACATCCTGCTTTATTCCTACCAGTGCAGGATGACCCTATACAAGTGACATCAAACAGGAAGGATGAGGATTTGCCACTAATGGCCAGAAGTGCTCTGCAGAGCTCGAGCTCTGCGTTTCGGAGCAGGAGACAGTCCTGCACGTTCAGCATGCTGAACATGTGCACCATCAAATCTACTGCCTGTCGCCACAGTCCCCCGGACTGGATAAATTATATCACACAGTTGGGTAGTACAAAGGTAATTCTGTTGCCATATGTTGTGCCAAAGAGCTCATGCAGTGACAGGGTGCATTATAGATTATGCTTTCGTATGTGATGCCCGTTTTTTCCCTCATCTATGACTGCCTCCTTAAAGATATTGAACCAACTCAAATAAAAACAGCTAATCCAACCTGCTGGATATCCAAATTCTCCTTAAAAATAAAATGAATGTGCATGTAAGACAGAGAAAGAGAGAAAGCCCAGTAATTCCTCAGATTTTGGAACTAACTTGTATTGTCCCAGTTACACCCAGAATTCCTGCGGATTCCAGCCCCAGCCTCGAGCAAATAAATAAGGGGAAAATGGAGTCAAGAATATTATGATCAGCTTCAGAATTTTCTTTACAAATGCTCTGCAGTGTTTTAGCATTTCCTTGGTTGGATGATTTCAAATGCTGCTGCTGGTGGCAGCTGACACATGGAGAAAAGAAGTATCACAGAGCGTAGAAATAAAACAGGGGACTAAGTAGAGCACCCCAGACCATCTTAAGAGATTTTTCTCACCTGTTTAATTTATTACAGGATTTCAGTATTTAGCAAGCATGAATTCAAATATTTGAAATATTATTTCAAATATTCAAATATATTATTCAAATATAATATCCCCTAAATTATTTCACCCAGCAGCATCCAGTTCAGTTCAGGAATAACCAAAAGTCAGTGCAAGAGTTGGGCAGTGGAAAGAAGGGATGTCTGTCTGGAGTCATGTTTCTGGTAAGGAAATTACCAACTCACAAAATTCGCCTCAGTAAGTGTATGGAGTTCATCTTCTGTAACATAAATGAAGATAGCTACATTTTAGGCATAACTATAAGAAATGATATGCAAGAGGGAAAAAAAAGTTATATTCTTGAAGATTTAACCAAGATTCTCCCTTAATCACACATAGCCACATATGCTCATGGTCCTCTTGCCTCTATAACTTTGTTTAAACTCTTGGAAGTGAGAGAGGACATGACATCCAGAGGGCAATATGCACTTGTGCCTCCTGACAGGCTCTAGAAAACCTGCTACACAAGAACATTGAACATTTGCAGTCAAAGAGTAAGATTTTTTTTTTAATTGGAAATCTGTTCAGGGAAATGGTGTCCTAATCACACTATTTTCTCTTCCAAGTATCCAGAAGGAGAATGGGATCTGCTTTCAGGAATCGTGGCCGAGCACGAGTCCCACCACGCTCTGCTGCGCGGGGAGCGGAGCCCAGGGGCGCTCACACACACACAGCGCCGGCCCCGGCCAGCCAGGACCCCTACTCTCCTTCCGCTCTCAATGACTTCAGAAATTTGCTATGCCACTAGGCAGTCTCTAATCTTCACCCCAATTTCAAGGTTACTAGAACACACTCCTTTTGATTTAGGCCTTTTGCCTTCAGCTAAAATAGAGTTTACTATAATTATCCTCATTATAACATCTATAATTTGGGGCTCCCATAGGCACTAAGGGTATAGCAAGGATGGAATAGAATTTTACTACCGCTGACCTCTAAATTAGCGCAAGTTTATTTCACTGGAAGTGGGTGCAAAATAGGAGAAATTCTTTGTTTTCCACTTGCTTCTGAAATGTATGGAAGAATCTTTGCGGGTGGGTATGTGAGTCTGCCACGTAGACATCTCCTCCATCCGTAAATGTCATAGAGGGTAACCAGTGAAATTCCTATGATAAATTCTATACTGATTCCTATAGTAAAAGCATAGAAAGTTCAATACAAAAGTAGATAAAATAAACAAATAAAGTTAACCAAGAAGCACAGATAATGGCAATATGAAGACAAAAAGGTAAGAACAATTCACAATTTGCTCGGTTAATCTTATGCTTATGACACATTGACATATACCTATCAACTAATCTCCCACTCAGTCATTTAATCTGAATATTTACTGTCTGGTACCTGGACAGGGGTTGTTACTCTTACTTCACATATTCCATCAAGACCTGTCAGACCACCCAGTGTTAAGAAAATGCTGTAAGTGAAATCTGATAGGATTTGTTATTTCAGTATTTCTCTTTTTCATTTTAGCATGCCCTACTAGTTGGCAATTACTTCCTACTGTACAATCTATTAAATATTCATGTCAGATATCATTTGCATAGTAAAGCTTTTCTCTGATAAAAAAATATGTTATTCATTCACTGCTTAGAAGATTGACCTAAGGTCCCTACTTTAAACACACAGTTATATTGATTGTGAAAATACACTAGGAAAATTATGTAGTTTATATGCATGCATTACTTCTACTGAGTCATTCTGAAGCTTATAATTTAAGCCTCAGTGTTTCAGGTAAAATGAAATTGCTTCACTAAGTAAGGCTGCTTTGATTTCAGCTTTGCTCCAAGCTTTGCCAGGCAAGCAGAAAATCTTCGTAGTAGGAAGGGTCCCGTTCGTCCAGAATCTATGGCCATGCATTGATGAAGCCGCATGCATGCAGAGCACACCATGCTGCTACCCAAAGATTGTTTTACAAACCCCGCTTTTTATCTTATGTAAATAATCCTACATCCTATCCTAACAGAAGATCATCATAAATGAACAGTGAATTTGGGCTTCCAAAGCCCTGCTGAGACTACTGCTTTAAGCATAGGATACAGAGGACAAAGAAAACGCAGGGGCTTCCTTCAAACAGGAATGAAATCCCCAAACAAAGCAAAAGAACCCCAAGCAACAACAGAAAGATGATTAACAGGATTTAAACAAAATAGGTATTTGTTTCTCCTGGGTATCTCCTGGAGGAAGGAACTCTGGAACAGCCCAGTTTTTAAAATCTTATCTGCATATTTCTTTCCCATCCTTGCTACTGTACAGAACAGTTTAAGAGCCTAAACAGAAAACAAAAACAAAACAACAAAAAACAACCAAGAGACGGATTCTGTGACCTGCTCTTTTGTCTCCGCTTTGCTATTTTCCTACACGCAGGCACCCGCTCCCTGACCCAGCTGCTCTCCACCCCTTATTCCTCTCACCTCTCTCAAGCCCTTCCTATTCCTTTCCGCCCACCTCAGGGACGCCCTCCTCTCTTTTTCCAGACATACTCATCTGTGCCATGGTACTTCATCCTAGAAGACCCCAGCAATAAGGAAAAAATAAAGTTCAGCAGCCAGAGGAACGACATTACACTGGCAAGGTGGCTCGCGATGACAGGAAATCCATGTCACTATGAGACCTGTTCACCTCTCTCAGGCCACTAACCTACAGCAGATTTTTAGGTCGCTTATGGGCCTTTCACAGCCATGTTCAGCTCAGTCTGCAAATGTGATTTCATTTCAGGACTCACAAGTCACACTATTGAAGGTGCAATTAGAACATGCAGCTAAACAATATATTTGAAGAACAGACTTGCTTCTAAAACCTTGGAATGGGCTTAATAGGATTCCTCTACGGCCAGAATAAAAAGCCAGGTTATGGTATTCTCCTAAATCCTAAGGCCAGGAACAAGTTCACTGAAAAGAATTGAAACTGGTAGCCCGAGGTATACAATACTCCACATGTTAGCTCGATGTATTTTACCTGATGTCCTCATCCCGTTCAATACAGAAAGTGAAAAGCGTAGCCTCAGTGCAACCGCTAGCAAATCCCTGCTGTGCTCCACTACCTGAAAATCTCAGCACAGGATTCCTGGGCTGCTGGGGCTCCTTGCCTTGTTCCATTCATCAACTGCAAAGTACCAAGCCAAGAAAGCAGTGCAGATGCACATACTAAGCACTTGTTTTTGTTTTCCTCTCTCCAAATTCAGCCCTTTTCAGCTCTACTACTGAATATATCTTTGTTTGTACCTATATCCCTTTGTTTTCCATTTCCCTTAGTGACTACTTCATTTCATTAAAAAGATAAATAACCTGGGGAACAAATAGCCAAATTTCAGTCTGTCTCTATAAATGCAAGCAGCACACTAAAGACTGGCCATCATTCGTACTTGCTGTCAAAGGGTAGAAGGTCAAGTGCTGTTTACTGGACTAGGACACAGATGCAGTCCCAAAGGCCTGCGTAGCTTACAGGATATAAGAACAACAAGCACTAAGAGCACTTGTCCACTGACTTCCAATTGTATTTCCAATTAGAATTTGGCAGAATGATAACAAAATTACAGATTCTTTATGCAGCAACACAGCAAATTTAGTTGGTAGGGGCTGCTGACAATCATAAATCCAGCCAGAGGATCTGCAGAACCACTGTGATGAACCACACCAGGCTACCTGCAACTCGTGCTACTGTTTCCCTATGATTTCCTTATATTTCAAAGGATGACATATATAATGTCTCAAAGATCAGAGATTTATGTAGTTTTATTAAATCTGTAGTACTAGGCAAATCCCAAATTATGTGGCAGTTTACCCATTTGCAAATTTAGACCAACAAATTATATAGTATTATTTCTGTCTACTTAACAGAATTATATTCTAATATTTTAACTCTGTTGTCCCAACACAGCAAAGCACATATTTTTCTGAATCCCCCTCTAAGCAATCAGATTCTTTTTAGTGTGGAAAAATCATCCTGTCCTCTAACATGAGCATGGCATTTCCAATAAGTGAAAATTGTTCTGTACAAACAAATCAATTTTTATTATTTTTTTCATAACATCTAGAAACATTCGAGAACAAAACCAATGTTACTTTTTGTATAGATTTTCACTCTCTGCCAGATTAAGACTCTTTTCTCCAGAAAATATTTATTAAAATGATTCAGCAGAAATGTTTCCTCGGTGTGGTCGTTCAACAAAAAGATTTTTAGGCCTCTTTACCCTAGAGCTAAAACACTATTTCTTCAATGTTTCTCCAGCTGGATCCAAGCCTTTTGCCTCCCTGTACATTTTTACAGTGAGAATGGATGTTTTTGCAAGATAAGAATGCACCCCGAGAACATATTTTAGAAATAAATCTGCAAGAACAATTCACATCTTCACATCTCATGCCATTGAAAATCAAGAGTAATTCCATTGCTGTCTCTGAAAACATTCTAGTGTAAAGAATTAAGTAAAAAAATATATAGTGCATTTAGTCTGCAAGATCTATGGCTATAGAAATAATTCATTAGTGTAACTTGTGTGGTGCAGGCCTGTCTGTCTGACCACTGAACAATTAAACATAGTGGTACAAGGATCTGCAGTCAGATGTTTCTGGAAAACATACCGTCCTCTAAGACAACAAAAAAGTATTCTTGAGTAACTCAATTATTCCACAATTACAGCTGAATCCATTCCGTATAGACTTTTTGGCATCACTAGTCTCGCACTGTTACGGTAACTCATAAACTAGCCTAGCAATAACAGCCTTAACAACAAAGTTTGAACACACTCCAGGCACGGGGCAAGGGACAGTTTCTACCAGAAACATTAGACATACATTTTACTGTTACTTAATATTGCATGTAAGAGATATACATATATAGAGAGAGACGATTTCACTTCAGATTTTCCTTGGAGAAAACTCATAGGCTCTAGAATCATTAACTAAATGTCCACTGACTGCATTAGGGAATACATAATCATTTTGACTTCCCAAAAAAGCACAAAAGTCATAAAAATAGTAATATAGTATTCTTATTTATGCCCTGCCAAGAGAATAATGTAGAATTGTAATACAACTGCACACAAACAGAAAACACCACAAGACAATATATTATCAGGCCATCAGCCTTCCCGAAAAACCTCCTTCAGTGTTAATGAGAAAACTCTACTCAGAGTCTTTGATGGGAGGTTATGGGAAACAAAGCTCAGTACCCCAAGGCCTCCAGAGCCTTCACGGGGGATTCAGAGAGGATGACTCAGAGCCACCAGCAGCACAAGCCAGTGGCCATCTCACCCTCGTCTCCAGAGCAGGAGCAGAGTAACAGGGCATTCGCCTCGGAGAGGGGGCCTGAAAAAGCTAGAAGGAACTCCTTGCACAAGGCATTTAAAGAAATAGATAAATCTGACCACCTGGAAAGTTATTATCTATTTGCTTGAAACTGATGTTCCAAAAGGAAAGCTCTTTGTCTCAGGTGAACTCCTTTAATTAAAAAACACATTAACTATACGACTAAAAGGTAGAAATGTGCTTATTAAAAATCCTGTGGTACTATATACATCAGGGCCTTTTTTAACTTTCCAAAAGCAGTGATGTTACTGATGAAAGAGCTATAACATATTGCCTTACATGCAGGGAGTTCTTAGCAATCTAGTTTCCGCACCACTGACGTGCTGCTGCGGCAGGGTGAAGAGGAGCCTGCGCTCCCTGCCGCACTTCACGCTCCAAGATCCTACAGCTGCAGAGACCCCCTCCCGCCACAACCAGCTATGGAGTAGACACACATGTAAATAACAGGAGACAACCGGGTTATTTTGTGAGGGAACATGGAATTTGGGTCTCTCCGCAGAGCCTTCACCTGCAGGTAGTGCCAGGAAAGGCCCTTCCTCTGCGTGTCTGGGCTGCGGCCGGTGGCGCTACCGCCATGCGCGGAGCAGCAACACGAAGTCACTTGCAGGCCTCGCAGTGCCAGGAGGAAACGACACCATCTTGTAGCGAGCTCTGCAGTTGGTCTGAGGTATAAAACTGAGGGGACTGTTAATTATCGTGACGGGTTTGTTTTGCACCCGCTGTTCGAGGAGGGGTTCATGAATTCTGTGCGTAGGCCGTTCGGAAACTACCCTCCTCGCTGGGGAGCGTTTAGATGCTTCCCAGTCATCCCTAAACACTCCTGTGTTCAAAGATCCACATTTTTCAAACCAGTGAGGCTACGCGGTGCTTGCTGGTAGGGTAGAGCTTGCCTTCAGCAGCATGTTATGTTTAGGTGTAATTGAAAATTCTCCAGGATTTTGTTCTGCTATGGAACTCAAGTCATTTCTGAATAAAAGGTTGGAAATTTTTAAAGGAATTATGTGCTTTTAAAGGATCAGTGTTGATTGAAAAAAGAAAAAAAGAAAGAAAATGTAGCAGGGGAGAGAAGAGTATTTTTCTCCATTCATTCCTCTCTGTAACTATTACCCAAACATCTCCTTCAATTTTCCTGCGTAAGTTATAATTATCATTCCTTATCTTTGCAAAGGCATTCTCATCAACATCTACCTTTAGATAAGCTCTATTCTTATACCTGTTTGTGGCCCAGTTATTTTCAGAGATCCTTGAGATGTCAAGAAAATAAAATCTTGCCCGATTTTTCCTTTGACCAGCTGAAGCTTTAAAGAAATTTTATGGCAACACTGAGGAGTTGCCATTCTTGGCTATGCAGAGGGCAATATAAATTAAACAATTTAGCTAGGAACACTCAAAAGCATGTACATAACATTTTTCAGTATCAGGAATTTTTGTCTAAATTTATTAGGACATCTGGCAATAAAAAAAAAAATCAACAGATGCAAAATTCAAGTAGCATGAAGTAAATGTTCCTTCAGAGTCAGGGTTATTAAACCAAACCCTATAGAAGTCCATAAAAAGAAAACCATTAAATTTGGCTAGGCTAAAACAGGCTGTAGGCAAGGACAATCTCTTTACCCGTAAGCATTAGCCCTACCACAAGCTTAGAGGGATCATGTATTGGGGCTTATCATCTACCTTCACATGGAATCTGAACTGCCTGTTTCACTTTTAAGAAAAACAAAGAAACAAACAAACAAAAAAAACACTATTTCATGAGGATTTTCTTTACATTATAATGTTGAATGACTTTCTCTGGCTTTGAAGGTTGCAATGGGCATATCAGGTAAGTCTGAATATTGTGAAATAAGTGGTACATACAGTGCTGAGTGGCAAATAACTGAGAATTAAAATCACTTCTAAACCACCGCCACCACAGAACAGTAAAAGTTCTGCATTTCTATGACATTCAAGTTGACTTTCCTTCTGTGATGAAAAAGATCTTTAGCTTTCTTGTCATGGCTTTTTTTCCCACCTTCCTATAAGGTACCATTAGTCATCTTTAATTGTAACTAGACACTAGATAATAATAACAGCTGCTCTGTTGCAGTAGAAATTTGTTTGTAATTTAACTGGGACTTTGTGATCTTTATTCACTTTCAACTCTTATTCATCGCGTTTCCTCAGCTAACACCAAAGAAATCAAATGACTCTTTGGGGATATATTTTGTAGGTCAGATTTTTCTCATCAAAATGTAATCATCTGAACGTAACGTTAAGAATAAACAGATGAAATGACTGCTAAAACCTACATCTGAAGAGAGAGATGAATAGCGGAACCTGAGTCAGGGTCAACCCTTTTTATTCAGTTTTTCAAAAAATTCTTTCTTGATCAAAGCTGTTCATTCATTATTACCTATGCTTTAAAGTACAACCAGGTATTTCAGATTTGTGCATTCATTCACTGCCTATGCACTACCTGATGTGACACGGTGGCAGGAATTTGTAACTTATTTACCCCATTCTGTTAAAGGATATTAATTGTATCTGCATTGATTTTTCTCTCCTTTTAATAGTTCTCACTTTTATCTCTTTTGTCTCTCAACTCATTTTGAGTGAATCTGTTTAGGAAAGCTTTTTGGAGCACAATTTGGGCATTGCATGGAGGAGCACACCCCGGCACACTGACTAGCAAAAAAACATCAAGGTTAAGGAACAAATGCTACATATAGGAGAGCTCATGGAGGAGAGAGGAAGGTTTGATAACACAGCTCTCTCCCAGACGTATCCCAAAGGAGGAGCGGGCATTGCTCTTGGTACCACGGGGAGCCTCTCCTTTGACTTCGCAGTGGAACAGAGCAGAGGAGGAGACTCTTCACCATGGTCACCAGCACAAATGGACCAAGTAAACCACTCTGGTCACTCTGTGTCACAATGGAAATATGCTGTGAATTACTAGCAACCTATGAGCCTGCAATAATCCCACTCAACCCAGTCAAATTGCATGTGTACCTAAGAGCTGCAGAAATCCTGAACTGCCCTGGATGCTCCCAGCTTCAAGGCTACCTTTGAATCCCCAAAAGCACAGTGTACTCTGAAAGAATCTTGAGCAGCTAAGAAAAGGCAGCTGTGCTATCAGGATAAAAGCAGCAGAACACTCATTTATTACTGGCTACTCTATAATCATGTCTCACACAAACAAAGGAATGGCCCAGTATTACTTGCAAGGATCACAGAATCCATGCTGATATGTTTTGGCTCACGGCACGGGTTTGCAGTTCCCAGCTAATCCCTCCATTGGTGATGGGAGAACTGCTAGGGCTGCAACCAAAGTGGGCGGCCAGGATCCGCCACGCTGCGTCCTCAGCTTCTGCTTCAAACAACAAACACAGTCTGAAGGGGAAACGATCAGCATTTGATGCTATATACTTAATTTAATATTGGGATAACAGAGTGATTTCTCTATAAGATACTTAATGAAATAGGGAAAAAAATGGATGTGAAATAGGATATATTCAACTTAACAGAAAAAAATGTAGTCACTATATAGAGGCTACCAAAAGGAATTATTAAAGAAGCTGTAGGATGAAGAGCAAGAGAAGCACTATGAGAAGACTATACCAGTTGTCTTTTAAGAGAGATCTGATCTCTTCTACTGCAGCATAAGTGAGGAGTACCGTCACTGAAGCTATTTGTTTAAACGGTACCAGAATGATGTTAGTGAAATTAAGAATTGAGCTAACATCGGAGAAAAACCATCTTCAGTGTAAGAGACATGCATGGAAGACTGAAAATGCTGCAGGCCAGCAACAAAGAAGAACTGTATTATGAATTTTTGGCAACATGCCGTTCTCAGAATGTCTTCAGCTCACCAACATGAATATTCCCAAATACTGGAATCCCTGAATCTTTGTCAGAGAAGAAGAAGGGACTGAAAGACCTGCCAGCAAGCTCTCCCTCACACCTGAGAGGGGAATCCCCCGTGGAGCGCGGCGGGTTCCTGGCGGGGCAGTTGCAGCTGCGGCAGTTGCACAGGGCCGCGTCCTGCGGCTTTGGGATGCGTGGCGACACCACAGCCTCCCTGGGCAATCCGGTCCAGGGTTAAACCAGCATTAAACAAAGTGTTTCATTTTTTTTTTTTTTTCTTATGTTTAATTAACCACAGCTTGAGTAACAACAACCACCTGGTAGATGAAACACAGCTCAGTTCTGAAACACTTTCTTTCTTTAAAAACTGTCTTGCCTGCAATATGCTTAGTGAATGTGGAAATCATTTCAGAGCAACATATGCTGTTTCATTCTAAAACAACATTTTCTGCAAACTGCCATTTCATAGATGTTTAGGGGGAAATAGTTTTGATCTTATTTGGACCAAAAGTCATTAAAAAGACGAAGAAATTCCACCAAAACATAATTCCTGAGTTTTGGCCAAGTGCAGCAAGGCAGTCAAGATAGTACCTATTCAGTACCAATATCACAGGTAAGGTATATTTTGGAATATCTATACTTAAAAGTATAATGTGCCTTAGAGATTCATCATTTATGTTATTCTATGTACATACGTATATTTTTTTTGTGAGTGAATGGGTATCTTCCGAATTCTCTCCCAAGAAAATGTATTGTAAAGGGAAATTCTTTGAAGAAATGTTGTTTCACTTTGTTCTTTACACAAAGCTTTTAACTGGCAGCCACAGACAAATTAAACCAGTTCATAATTTGAGGTTATTTGATTACTGAATGGAATGAAGTAATTGACTGAATTCAAGCCACATAAATCCTATTGAAGTGGAAGTTTAAATTCTGTGATAACATTTGTGACCACAAAATACAGCCTGACTGTCAGCGGTATCAACAGACTCGGTCCAAGTGTCCCATTCAGCGCCCGTGGATCTGCAAACGTTCAGCATCCACAGTCAGGTCCAGGGGTCTCAGTAACTGCACACCTGCAACAAAGCAACAAGCGCAGAGAAAGAGCAGGAAAACACTAAAAGGATCAAAAAAATATGATGTGGAAGCCTTATATAACCTATGACAGCACTTGGCTGTAATTTCTGTATTGTATTTAATAAAATACTTTTGGGAGCAGAGGCAAATCATATTCAAAAATGAAATGAAAGCTGGTATGAATGTTTTACCACAGTTAAAAGAGCCTGGCAACTTTAGAGCCTATCTGAGGGAACAATTCACCCTTCCATTTTCAGGTTTCCTGAAGCTTTAATTTCCAAAGCTTTCCTGGAGTTCAAACTATCCAGAAGAAAAAGAATTCTTCATGAACCAACTTCACCCTCCAAACTAAATTAGATTTAATTAAATTAAGGCCAAATCAATCTCAGAAAAGTCAGAGAGTTTGCAGAGGTGGAGAGCTGAAGTATCCTTGCACATGAGCTGTGCAGGAAGGCGGCGGGGATGGAGGGGCCGCGGCGCCGGGTAGACTCCCTCGGGCTCAGCCTTGCCGTGGCGGCCGGGCGCCGCGGACCCTTCCGAGGAGCCCAGTGCTCTGGTGGCAGCAGCCGAAACCACCTCAGGGACGGAGACTGCGCAGGCCCCCAAACACGAGGGGCACAAGTGGGCAAGGGACACTCGTACCTGCAGCGGTGCACGCGTGTTCAGATGAAAGATCAGCGCTTCCATTATCGTGTGAGGCGTTACATTCTGGTAAACGACTGCTTAAAGCACCTACAGTTACTGCACCAGACAGCCCTTGGGAAGTTCTGCAGGACTCAGCCACGCACGTGTCATACAGGAACAGAACAAAGGCAAAACTCCTCCTGCTTTAAAAGGCTCTTTTCTCAAATGTACCTGTTACGTATTTTTATGCTTATTCTCAAGATTTCACTTACTGCCTCTTCACTTCTACAGTGATATCCTTTCTATTGTTGTATTTTCTTTAAATCCATGAGACTGCTATATATTCTCCATCTAAACATTAAATTCTCACTTTCCAAAACACCCTTTCATACTCTAGCCTACATTAAATTCTCAGTTTCCAAAACACCCTTTTATTCTCCAGCCTGCAAATAAGGGTATTATCTTTTTCTATAATTGACAGGTTAATCTAGGTGGATGTGCTTTAGATTTTGCCATGTATTTAATTCAAATATTCTCACAGCAAAAAGTAAGATTTTCTCCTATGCACAACTGTTGGACATCTGTGACGGCCCCTGGAAAGCCTAAAGGTTGTGGCTATGGGAGCTAGATTCTAGCATTAGGCACTTCCCTGCCTTGTGTGTCTGTTCTATGCATGACATTTCCATGGTATTTTGGAAATGAAAAATAAATTTATTCATAATAGATTTATGTCAAGCTGGAGTTTTTTTTTTCTTTCACATAAAACCAATTCACTTGATCAGATTCATTTCCCTCCACATATAATTGAAATCCCTTCACAAGATGGTTTTATCATTATGTACTTCCTACTTTTTCAAATTTACCCCTTTTCTCTCTTTCTAGGTTTCTGATATTGTTAGTTCTGATTCTTCGAATTCCCTGGAATTAATTTAAAGCTTCAATCTGCCAAGTATATTCTAACTGCATACTTCTGTCAATTAGTTTCTCTTCGCTCAACAACCTCCATTCTTTTATATGGTTTTATAGACCGTTAAAAAGGACATTAAGACTTGTATAAAAAGAGAAGTAAGTTTCTTTAGAAGGGATAATTAGGGACTTTTTTCTTAATATTTAGAGAATACTGAAGCACATCTCCAGAAGTATTAGCAATATATTTTTGTTTTTCTTTATGAATAAACACAACGTTTTGTTCTCATCCTGTATTAATATTCACACACATTCCTAAAATATTAACAGTATGTCTTTTTTACGAACAGGAGCAGCCAATTTTCTTCTATATGTCTGGATACTGGCACCAGTTACCTGATCTCCCTTGTTCCTACTTCATATTGCCGTAGGCCAATAGGTAGTCAGAAGTAGTGCCAAGAGGTAGTGAAACAGGCACCTTCCTGAAACTAGGACATCTCTCCGTTTCCAACAATGACTTTGCCTACATTTGCTAAAATGTAAGGAACTATGCAATCAACACCCACTTCTTTTCACATCTTGTCTATTTTCAGAGTTATACGGAAATCTGAAAAAGCAGTTGGTGTGGGGAAGCCATCCAAGAACCTTAACAGTGGCTACCTCTACATAGTCATCACTTCCATAAATTGTTTTTCTGATTTCTATCCACCTCATATTTCTTGAGAAAAGGCTTTAGATACAAGGTCAAATGCACATCTACTGGCAGTGGATTCTTACAGTCTATACTTCTCATAAAGTTTTATAAAACTTGAACAGAAATAAAACTAGGCAGTGTTTTACATGCTCTACTATGCGTTACTTGTGTCAAACTGGTACTATATCACATAAGCACCATAGCTGATACGACTAATAAATTCTAATATGATGAATTGATAATTTAATGTCAGAACTAAAATGTCGAGATCTGTATTCATTAACTCATAGATCCTGAACATTTGTCTTTCATTTGGTTGACATCTCAATTGTTTCTTAAAAAAAAAGCTTACATTCTTTCATGAGAGGGCATTCTATAGTAAATAATCTTTATATTTATTTAAATATTTTAAATTATTTTTTGCAACCTTGTAAATGGAGCTTTTAAAAAGCAAGCTAGTACTTTGATGCAATAGCTAGCAGATAATAGGAAGAATCTCTAAAACGACTGTTCCTTTACTCATCTATTAGTTACTATTCTTCAGAAAGTGGTATTGTATATAATCCCTATTATAAAATTCAATAAAACAAGAGGCACATTAAACTGAGTTGTATGTTGAGACAACCCACTGTTTCTCAATTCTTTATATTCTTAACATCTACAGTGAATTGCAAAATGGCTTGTGCTGAGAGGAGACTTTGAAGACTCATTCAAATGTTTGGTGGGACGAAGATGTATTTTGATAGCAGATGATTTTTGTTTGCTTTCTTAATCACTTTTTAATTGCGCTGCATTTCTCTCTCTGATAAATAAATTTGCATTATGGAACACAGTAGAACAAGAAACCTGATGAAACCTAAATGTTTTTAATTCCACACAACTGCTCAGAATACTCAAAAATCGTAGTTGCTACTTACCCTACTCATACAAGTAGACTCAGTGAGGTAAGAAAGATGAACAGGATTCAGATCTTGCACTGAAATACATGTTTATTAATTTTACTATTTAAACACTTTGACATAATAGGAAGCATCCTTCATTGCTCTGAGTTAATAAGAAACCTGCAGTACACGTTTTTGTGTGTACTCTACCAGAGCATCAAGTAGGGAGTCATTTCTATATCTGCTCAGTTTGGATTATTCCAGATTCTTCTATTTAGTTGTTATTCACTTTCCCAACCTGCAAAATAAACAGTGATTTTTTTTTTTTTGGTGGAAAGTATGGAATACTCAAGCTTGAGGTTTTTAGCACAAGTCAGTCGCCTTAAGACAAATCTTTAACAGAAGAAATGTTTTATTTTAAACTATGATGTTCCAAACACCTTGCTGTTTTCATACAGCATGATTTCTCTAGCCCAAAGGAAATACAAATGCACTGGGGGTATGGTGGCATTTACAGGTCGAGTCATTAAACTGCTGACTCCACTATGTACTTCCCTCTGCAGACGGGTATAAACCCGGGAGCTAAGGATTGGACAAGGCAGACACAGACTCCTTACGGTCAGTTACCAACTAATGCCCAGGAGGTGGGATTTTTTTTCACTAAATGCCAATAAACTAGTAAACAGTTGGCCTCTATAGGAAGAACAGTGGAAAATGCAAATTCCACTTCCATATTGGTATTTATGAACTTTGTTCTACTGCCTGTGCTCTTACAGGATGCCTTTTGAATAGCAGAATAATGGCTGTGAGAACACCTTACATCTCTTCATAGGAGAGTGCAAAAGGTCATCTGTTATCACCCCATGAATACTAAAAGCCTATATTATAAACATTTGCCACAATATTTGCATTCACATGATTATTTTCTTTTGAGGTACTGTCTTTTGATGTAAAACAATCCTACTTTACCTCACCTGAATGTCTTTCACAGTGTAGAGGAAGGTCAATACTTTTATAAGCTTTCTTCCTCTGCAAGCCTGTAATACTCTTAAGTCATTAACGTGTGTACTTAAAGACTTGATTATTGGCTTTCATTTACTTAATATTTTGGCTACTTTGCAGTACTATCACAAAATCTGTTTAGTAGCAAAGCACACAACTGTTCTGCTTTTTAAGATAGGCTTATTTATATAAATTTATTCCATAGCCTGCTCATCTTATTTTAATGGCCAGATGTTCTTTTCTCTTTACTTCTTAATAAACAAATACCCTTAAACAACCAGATATTCTCCAATGCCTTCATTCTAATGATTTTGATATTTCCAATGTTTCTTTTTTCCTTTTTGGCTACTTTCTTCTTCTGTGAACAGGGTTTTTTTCAACATAAAAGTATGCATTGGAAAGTGACAGGCAGAGGCATATCAAAACCCTGCTCTCAGAGCAAGTTCACTTCAGTATCCAGCTCTGCAAGCTCACCACTTTTTCTGAAGTAATCCTGACATCTGCGTTTGTTTACCATTTGGTAATGACATGTATTCATGCTAAGAGGATGAAATAAAATTTAAATATAAGTACTCCTTTAGATGCACTGGATGGAAAATATAGCATTTTCAGGATTCTATATTCATCTCCTTGCAGATAACACGGGGGCTAGAGAGTGGTTTGGTTACTAACAACAACATTTGCTTTTGCTGCTTGGTTTACAAAACAATTCTGTGGAGATCATTTCATACAGGAAACAGAACAAAACAGAAACACAAAGCAAAACCTTTCCATTTCTAATGTAGCATATTTGCCTAGTTTTACTTCTGAATGTAAATATTCTTTTAAAGAATACTGGCTATGTTCCTTAACAAAGTTAGGCGAAAATTACTGTAAGACATGAAAAGAGGTGAGGTAAAAGCGAATGATGATCAAAAGAGAGCAGATTCATGGCAGCAAATTAACAAATTACGCAAAAGGTAGATCAAATTCAAACTAAAATACATTAGAAACGTTTCAGGCAGACTGAAAACAGACTGAACATAGGTCCTATTTTAGATATTTGTGCATGTTCTCCCCTTTTCTGAATTATTTGGCACTACAGGAGGGAGCAGAGAGGGAATTGGGGATAATCCAGTTTTGCCAGGGCCATCTTGGCCTCTGTGGCAAAGGCGAGCAATGTCCTGCTGCCTCCAAATGCCTACAGCTACTCCAGCAGCACAAGGATGAAAAATAGCTGCATTTTAAAAGCAAAAGACACAAAAAGCTACAGCTTATTCTAAATGGCATTGTCAAAAATAGTTTACAGTAATAGATTTTGCCTAATTTGGGAAACTGCTGAAAACACATATGTAAAGTTTGTTATTTAAGACTTTTGTTGCTCTGGTATAGTTCTATTCTACGTAAAATTAAAGTGAAGAACTAAAGCAGCGATAAATCACTTTATTTTGCAATATTTTTCCCCTCTTATTTTCCTTTTGCATCCCCTTTGGATATTTTTAAAACCAGTCAGCAATGACAACTAGGCAGAGCTGTGCTCATCTGTTCTAATCTTGCAGGAGCACAACTCATTTTGGGCTCATAAAGCACCGTTTATACAAACCACTCATGCACGCGGCTGGCCCAGGGGCAGAGCAGTGCCCAGGGCCAAGCACAGGGCCTGGACTGAACCGTCCGGGCATCATCCCAGCCCCCGCGGGCCCTGCTCGCCGTCGCTGTGAGGCCCTGCCAGGCGCCGGGGCGCTAACGCGCGCAGAGGCCGAGTCACTCGTGTGGCAAAGCCGAGAGCCGCAAGACGCCACTCGCCATTCGCTTGATCCCTTCGCAATGGGCTTGGCTGCAAGGAGAAGTAAAAGGGAGGGAAGCACAGAAATAATGAAGCATCTGCAAAACCTGCCAGAGCGGCTGACTCCTGTTCTAACGGGCTTTGCATCAGAAAAGGAGGGTACTGTGCCGTGTCCGCAAGGTGCTGATCACAGAGCTGGGTTTTCAGAGTCACCAACACGCTTGGAAGGCGCCAGGCTCCCAGCCAAGAGAGTTTCCAAGTGTCTTGGGTGTCTGGGCAACAGGCACTATGGACTGCGGTGGGGATTGGGACCTGTAAGGTAATAGCATTTCTAACCATAAAATCTGTGTCACCATCCTGATTTTCTCTGGAGCTGGTGATTCAGGGGGTCTGCTGTTCAGCTCAGCAGCCGGCCCCGGGCCGGCCTGTTCCACCAGAGCCTGCACAGGATCCGCGCTGCCCACGAGCGCACAGGGCCCCGCTGGAGCCGCCTCGCAGAGGGCGGCCGAGCAGCCGGCCCGGCCCTGCTCGCCCTTCCACACGCGGCTCCTCTGCGGCCCGCTCCTCCTGACCAGAGCTTATCGTCTCACCTGAGCATTATTTAATCACTTAGCATGCCATAACACATGCCTGGGAGCCCACAGTTACAGATGCCTTGCCAAGTATGCTCGAGAATAAATAACCACGCGCTTGAAAATGGGCAGAAAATGGGATTTAAAGCACAATGGAAAACCTCAAAGGAAGATACAGAGATTTCACACACTACTTAACAATGATCCTAATCATCCTGTATATTCTTTGAAACTTCCATCAAAAATCGGTTTATCACAAGAATAAAACTGAAGGACAAGACAAGACAGTAATACGCCCAAAGTTAATGACTATCACCCAGTATTAACCCACTTCTACTTCCTTCTCAAAGTTCTGCCCTTCAGCTTTCTAAATAGCAGATCCATATTTTCTGTATAAAATAAGTATTTCTAATATTAAGTACTTGGTATATAAACTCATACTGTTTGGCTTATTTAGAGAGAAAAGAGATTTGCTAAATCTCTTCATAATCACTCTTTCTAATTTTCAATCAGAGAGAAGACAATTAGAAAGACCCCTAATTTCACCTTCTTTATCAAGAGGAAAAGATCAGGAAAGATGGCAATAAGAAATTAATCAATTAGAATTTTTTTCTCTCTTTTGGACAGCCATATTTAAGGAAAGAAGGGAGTAATTTGAATATTATGCAAAAATGTAGAGAAGGATAATGCAATCATAGAGGACCTCAAGCACTGATTTAATCCTCAACATTTTAATTACAGATTTTATAAATTAATTTTGATTCTTCCTGAAAAGTTCTTCATGGACTGTGTTCTGAGGTAATAAATCTGATATAATTTATAGTGTCGGGGAAATTCTATTACAACTCACATATGATTGCCTTCTGTGATAGTAATTATTCCCTTCTTAAATTTTGATTTACATGTCTCATTTCAAGCTAAGGCTTCACAGACAGGGATGAGATGGTTCTCCCATCTAGGACACTACAGAAATGTTCCTTTATCCTTACGGAAACAACCTTAAAAGCTCACAGGGAAGGGACTCTTTTCCAAATCAGCTTTTTTAATTCTTTGATTAGTTTTGATTTAGGAGAAACAACTTTTCACAATTTTCTTGGTGTGATTTTAAGAACAGAAGAGCAAAAATGTTTGATATTTGAGATTTCAGGGGATACTGACCAGTCCGTGGTAAGACGACCACCCTACCACAGTTACTAAAGACACTTCTGCCTTTGACCCTGGTAGATGCCATGTTCCTTGCTTGCTGCCAGGTACAGTGGCATCCTGCAGTACACCCCAGCCTGCCACATTTTGCAGGTTATTTCTGAAAAATGAGAGTTCAAGAGTATAGAGGATTTGGTCTTGTGTCTTCAAGCTCCTCTTGTTACTCAGAAAATACCAGAGCTGATTTGCTACTTACACAAATTGCCCTTTTTGTTCTACTGCTTCATCTAATTTATACGAATGTAATTAACACCATTAACATCAACAGCTACATTTCTTTTTATCGTTTTGTTTTTCTTTTTCATCAGCACAAATAAAAAAAAAATCAGACCTTCTGAAACTAGTGCTGTGGAAGAAAAAGGTAGAGAAGCCAGCTACACCAGAAATAGTTTTGACAGGTACTCACACCACAGGAGTTTCTTAGACACTTACGCATTAGGCAACACACAGTGCATGTTAATTTGGATGAATTCTTGTTTTTAGAAAGATTCAGACTATCTTAATCATTGCTGATTGACATAAAGCGAAAAGGGAGAAAAAGTAGCTTTGAAAATGGTTGTGCATATATTTAACTTGGTGATGTACTGAGGGAATGAATGGACTGCCTCTCATGACCTACATGGAAAGACAGTGGAATAAAAATGTGATTCTGCACTTAGCCTTTCCTTTTTAATACCTGTCACGTCTCAGATTTGCCACCTTCAGATGAATTGCTTCTCCTCCCTTGCATAGCGTGAATTGTTTGATGTATCTTTGAAGCAGCTGTTAAATCTGAGCTACAGTAAAATCCTATAATTTATCCTGATTCAGGTGTGGCATGAATCTCTGCTGCACCCAGAGCAGAATAGGGAGACCTAGGATTTACAGTGTCACCCACTACTGTGAAGAAGCAAGTTAATTCACAGCTCGGTTAGAAAAACTTCCCAGCATATATCTGATAATATTGGACATGCAGCAAAATGAAAAACAAAACAAACCCCAACGTTAAGGTCACTATACCCACCAACCCCTTACTGACTCTTAAGGAAAAATACATGATCCCCTCCTTGGGTATATTCTTAACATGCAGCTATATGGGCAGGTTCTACAATGCAGCCGTCCTTGGGAAAAGGTTCCTGTAGGGGAGAAAACATAACATCTTTATAACCAATGCCATTTTGTCTGGTTTAGTGCCCCCTCCTTATGGCTTTCTTACCATGTGAGACCTACACCATTCTCCTGTAGGAGAAACATTATCTTCTGCTAAAAATAGTCACTTTTGTGATAATTTTGTTTCAATCTGGATTTCAGAAGCTGTACCTCTTGAACTGTCAGTCCTTATATAAAATTTCATAATAGAATTTAGAATGTTGAACCAATTTATCTATTCTCCTCTAATATCTGATAACTACTGTATTTGATGATAATAGAAAACTGACATTAGGAATAGATTGGATATTATGCATATTGCTAGTTTTTATTCCTTAGAGGTAAAATAACATCTTGCAGTGCATTTTAAGTCAAAAAGAAAAAATCTGAAAATTTCACAACAGCCCATAACAGATAACTAAGGTTTACAAGTAAGTGAAGTTTACTGGCAGTAAGTGATTCACCAGCTTTATTCCTTTTCATGAAAGCAGGTGAGGATAAAAAGAGGGCTTTTTTCCTAATTTTTCCACAGCACCCACGCAGCCCCATGCGTTTAAATAACGCTGCCACTTGCCCAGAGTAACCCCCTGCTTATGCCCTCTGACACAGGCTTGCTAAAATCCTCCAAGTAAAAACTGCAGGATGTAGCAATCCCCTCAACAGGGAAAGCTTTACTTGGGAGCGTTTCATTAGTATCCAGAAGGTGAGCCTCTAATTACTAATCTTTCACAGTCTGTAGCACCCTAGGGCTTCCAAACATCGTGGTGAAGGCAGGAAGGATATTTAAAACTTCATTTCAATTCCCTTAAAGTTTTGTCAACAGCCTCATTTCAAATGGAAACCGCTTGGTGCTGCTCAGCTTCCTGGCTAGCCCAGTCCTGCAAAAAAATGCCCTCATTAAAAGTGACGGGCAAGAAATAAGACCCGCTTTCAGAAACCTCTAAACCACGCAACACTGAAAGATGAATGCAAACTTCGGGGGCCTTTCTATATCATGTAGACATTTGGCCATAAAAATATTTTATATGCGCGGTGGATGGCAAACGGGAGGAACAAGGCAGCTTTGGCAGGGAGGGGTGAGGCTCGTCCTCCACTGCCTCCTCCCGCGGCTCCTCTGCCCCGGGACGTGCTGGGAGCTCCGGAGCCTCCCCCAGGCACCGAGCTGGGCCGTCCAACGTGGCTCAAAGCCTAACACGTCACGGAGAAATCGCCCATTTTGCTGACTGGCAGGAAGCATTCCCGAGCTCTTTACCCTTGTGATGCGGGAAACCTTCTGCTCTCTCCCCTTTCATCCCATATTCCCTGAAGGTGGCTTTTGGACACTGTCACCAACGCCTCTGTGACGGTTCAGGCTGGGCTCGGCCACACTTAGAGCATCCTCAGACCTCCATAACCCACTTCATATTTCATTGGTAACTGATATGCAAATGACATAAATATAATTGATGGTTATTCCTAGGACAAGACACCTTGGATGGTCTTTCCACTTTGTTCTTAATTCAGAACTGATTATTACACATGCAGTTACGCACATTATCCTCCCCAATTATAAAACTGAAAGTGGCAAGGGCTAAACTATATTTCTTTAAAACGGGAAGGAAGAGAAACAGCTGGATAAGGCACTGGACCACGCAGAAGGTGGCGGGTCTGATGCTCACGTTTCACAGTGACTCTTCCAAGCCTCTCTACGGTTCCTGGTGGCTTTCAGTACGAGTTCTGCAGACCTAATAGCACCATTAATAGTCACTTAGGAGAGACAACCTATGTCTATTAAGAGTATTGACATGGTATGGTTTTGTTGAGCTACATCAGAAATGCAAGACACCTCCTATGGCTGGTACACTCGCTCTTGACACTTTCTGAAAACACGTTAATTGCTACTGCATAATGTCTTGAAATCAGCAATTTTTTGAACTGCTGAATTTTACCCAGCTGTCAAAGTCTTAGTTTTGTATTATGATACTTAAAAAAGTGGAGCATATTTTTTATTATTTTATGGAAAAGCAAAACTTAAGCTAGAATGGATGCCCTCTAACTTCCCGGATCTGTGTATTAAAGCCACATTGACACCGATGATACCAGCGAGCCACAATACTGCACTATGCATCAAATTTAGCATTCAGGGGAAACAAGAGCTGTAGCAGCTCTGCAGGGTAATTCTGATCTCTAGAGAAGAGTCTCAATGATCCCATTAACATTGATCACGTTTGAAGGAGTCTCAGGCATAATACATTATTAATATCACCCCTGTTTTTTTTAATGGTTTGGAAAAAAAAAACACAAAGGAAATTAGGCAGAAATGTCTCCATTAAAATAACCTAAGTGGTCAAACTAAAACCCACCAAAGAGAGGAAAGCCAGAATTAAAAGTTGCTACTCCCACCAAGTGTCTCCAGCCGAACTTGTGTGCAACACTTTGCAATATTGAGTCTTGGCACGAGTTCAAAACAAGGCGACTAAAGGATGAGTCACCTCCTTCCTGCAGGTTTATTTCCAAACCTTAATGCACTTTCTGTGTATCATACCAGTAACTGTCTTGTAGTTCTCACTCCTTTAACACATGTGATTGTTCACAGGAATTTTTTTCTTCCATGAAAGACAAAATCAGGTTAAGAGGAGGGAAAAAAAAGAAACTCTTGAGGGCTTTGACAGGATGACTTTGCTTAGATTCTTACCTCATAAGCTGGATGTAAAAAAAGACCATTAGAAAATCTGAAAAACAGATTCTATGGTATTGACTACTGTTTTTTTTTTCCCTGAAAGAGTGGACAACAACTATAATGGAAGTTCCCACTATTATTATAAATACTTTTAAAGGAAGTGTCAGGGACCAAGGGCAATTTTCACTGAAGAGAGCAAACTGCTTTTACAAATGCCCATTTCCTAAACTGCTTTTGAGACGGACAGGGATTGTATGGGCCTCTTCAGAGCAAGAAACACGATGTACTCTCACCAAACTGGTTAGTATTATCCAAGACAGAATGCTCGTATAGCAGGAATCCTGCATAGTTCTCTCCAAAGGCTCTTTCCTCTTCAAAACCCAATATAACAGGAGAGTTGCAGTCAACAGACAAGCTGTGCTACGTGGGCTGCCCCGGACGGGACATTTTTATGTGCTAGGAGGCGCGCGTCCCGTCACACTGTGATGAAGATCTGCGGGCTGCGCTCACGAAGCAGAACTGCCAAGCGCACCGCAAGACTCTGCCCGCAGCCCGTGGTAAATGGGATCACCGGCTTTCATATGAGTTTCCTAGGACAGTTTACTTAGCTGCCAAAACCCATATAAAAAGCAGCGAGAGAACCATTTTTCCCCCTTCACCAGCAGAAAACCTTCCTAGAGGGAATGCTATGAGTCACAGAACTGCCCAGCGCATAAAAGTCTTCAGTTCCCTCTTCAAAAATGATAATCTAGGGAGAAGGATTTCCAATTTGCTTTAACAGATATCCCTCACTTTCAGTGAGCCCTTGGAAAGAACACGACATTGTGCTTACGGACTAACATGTTCAAGTTAATCAAGTTGGTTGATAGTTCCTTATTATATTATGTACAGGAAAATCTTAATTTCAAACCAACATCAATGATTTTCCATACCTCTGCACCCTCTGTATGATGACACAAATATTACTTATGAAATTGTATGTGTTTACTCTTTGATTTCATATAACCATTTACATCTATGTATAAACACCCCCATACATACATAGATATACATATCAAATGGAAAAGAGGTGATGGCTTAAGTTTTCTTTCGGAGAGCAATAGCAAGAACAGCAGGGGGCAAGCAGCAGCAAAGAAGCAGGAGCAGATTTTGAATAAAGAGTGTGAAAACATCCAAAACACACTGCAAATAGATTTTTGTAATTGCATGTCAGCATCGGGAAATATCTAGTTATGTTGCTTTGTTAAAGTGCATCCACAAGTAGTTAATATCAATTATGCTAAACAGGTAAAATTCCAGTTTTCTCTTTGTATCTTGGTGAAGCAGATTTCATTTTTTAGGGAAGATGATTTCTATCTGCACCCACAAAAACTACAAGACAGATGGATTTGTTTTGTAACATTCATTCTGCTTGCAAAAACATGGTTTGAAACCAAATACTTTTCTTGATAAAGCAAATGAAATATTTCTGTACTTGTTTGACGCATACTAAGTTAAATACCACAAATAACAGGTATTTCCTTCCAGGGAAACACAACTCAGGTATTTCCTTCCAGGGAAACACAACTCAGCAGCCAGCAGAAGTCCACCAGACATTACAAAGGAGTAGAAAGCACATAAATTCCCACTACTAGAGGGCATTCCTAGGGGTTTGTATGCAGCTTCTCTTCAATTTGGTTAGTAGAAAGGGCAATTATCCCCCAAACAGGACCAATCTTCTCCTATCTCGTCTCCAAGCCTTCTGCTCCCCCCTCCTCCCGCCATTTAGCAGTTTATGGTAGGGCTGGTTACAGCACCCAGCCGCAGAGGCGGTGCCTCAAGGCCCCAGCAGATGCGGCCCAGGAAGCGGCACCTCATGGCCCTGGTGACCAGAGGAAGGCAGAAGGACAGCAGGGCTGCTGCAGACCTCGGGGGTCCCTGCACCTTTTTCTAGCTCTGGACAGATGTATCGGTTCCAAGACGAGCTCTTCTGCCGCAGCCAGCTGAGCTCGCAGCAGCGGATTCCCATCGGAGGGCTTCGCCCTTCTCTGCTCTCTTATTTCTCTGCTGCCCGACCACAGAACCTTGAATAACTTCCTCCTATCATTTCTGTGTGTATTACAGGTGAGGGACAGCTTTGCTAATAAGTTGTAACCCCCTTTCTGTTTAAAGGTAGAC
Organism: Tinamus guttatus; assembly: GCF_059628265.1. Lineage (NCBI taxonomy): Eukaryota > Metazoa > Chordata > Aves > Tinamiformes > Tinamidae > Tinamus > Tinamus guttatus. Next base: position 11,391,757 of record NW_028288821.1, on the reverse strand, counting down.
TAATTTAAGTACTCAAAGTCCACACATCTATTTGGATTTTCCTGACACTTGATATTTGTTCTGGAGTTAAGTAAGATTAACATTTCAAGGTTAAAGCCATTCAAGGACTGAGAAAATAATGCTTGTTAATGAAATCCATGCCTTTACGTTGGCAGATGTTAATTCCATCCCACCTTTTACAACCTCATGTATCAGATCAGCACTAGTCTGTTGTAAAAAGGTCTTCAACATTTAGCTAATTCCTTTTCAATATTGAAAATAACACTTTAGAAGGACGTTGCTTTCCCAGATAACCGCCGTGGCCCAGGTGAGTCTCGCTCTCCACCTTCCTTCTGCTGAGGGGGCTCTTGCTGGTTTATGAGGGAGAAGCTGCCTCCATTCCCTTGTGCTCAGTCTGCCCCAGGGCAAAACAGGGGGAGAAGCAGAGGGTCCCCTCTGCCCCCCTCCAGTGCTAACAGCAGTTCCAGCACTGCTGATGCCTGGACAGGCCTTTGGGCGTTTGGTATCTACCAAACCCAGTGTGTGCTGCTGTAGTCACATACAGGGCCAACAGCCGAGTCCAGAGGTCAGAAACTCACGGAAAGCAATGAGAACACCTTTGCAGACACCTTCTAGGGTACTTCTGTAAACTCTGCAGGTGCTGTGAGAGACTGCAGAGCTAAGAACAGGTCCAAAGGTCTGCTGCAGGAATAAATTGTGATGGAGGTATGTTGTGAGAGAAGGAATCCAGATGGATAGGGAAAGCTCTGCCTCCTGCTTTATTTCAGCTAAAATTCTTCTATCCGGGGCCTATCAGTGAATGAGATAACATCTGCATGAAATTCAGATTTGGGTTGCACTTCTGAAATGTCCAGGGAAAACATCTGATGCTCAGATACTGAGTTTCAATTAATTTAAATTAAAATTCAGTTAATAAGATGGACTTGTTGGAAAGATTAGATATAAATCTTCATCTGAACTTCTCTCACATCCTCTCTACTGAAGTCGCGGTAACCAGAGGCTCCCTCAGGACTACCTGCTGGAGTATCCCTGCCTCACATCTCTGCCAAATCCCCGTGCAAAACCCCCACGGCAGAGCAAGGCCACCGAGCCGCAGCGCTGAGACTCCTGCCCCGGCATCTCGGAGCCGTCTCTGCAGGGTCGCTCCCTGGCACACAGCACGAGCGCGTGCCGAGCTCACAACGGACCAGGCTTTATCAGAGAAAATCGTGAACAATCTCACAAAAGCCTTCGCATTAACATTCTAAATTCTGCATTGGCAAAAAAGCTTCTGGAGTTTGCAGTGATTTAAATTTTCCAAACAGGGCATTCAGCTCACCGGTCTAAACGTAGAAAGTTTCCCTGGTTGATTTAATTTCCCTTGGCATTTTCCTTTTTTTCAGGATAGACGACAGCTCCATTGCTATGCTGATAAAAGAGCAGGGAAGGCACATGATACTGCCACCTCTGCAAAGAAATCCCTTCCTTGTCAAAAACCTCTGTGTTAAGTGTTGCAGCTGGAAGTGGCTCCGGCGCAGGCTCAGGGATGTGCCACTGAGACACACTGTGTGTCTGCACTAGGCTTCTTCTCTGTCTGCCCACTAAGTGTTCGGGGCGTTTTTGACTGTGCTGCACTTTGGAGCGGGCAGACTTGGCAAAACTGAAGCTTTCTGAAGCCTGTTTTCAGGCTAATTAAAAGTAAACACATTTCCTCTTGTTTTTATTTATTTATTTATTGCTACCCCAGGATTTTTGCTCCCCGTTGAAGCGAGCAGAGCTTTCAAGGATGACACCGCGGTCAGCAGAGCTGCACGAGAGCAGCAGTGGTTTTATTCTGCAGCACAGTGTTTAGCCATGTGAGAACGAGGACACAATTAAAATAAAGCTCTTCTGGAGTACCTACATTCAGGCAGACATATTATGCACTTACAGGAGCTAATATGCCTCAGAGAATAAGAGGGCAAAATGCAGCTAAGATGTGAGCTCTTTTGAAAAATACCCCTGTCAGTGGCTGAACTATGCCTGTGTATGCCAGGGCTGTTCTGAGCTAAATAATTCCACAGTGAGTCATGACAATAAAGCCAAATTCCTGGGACAGAGGAATAGAAAAGAGCGTAATATTTCATGATTCTTTTTGGAAATAATCTTCTGCACAGGCGTGTTCTCCATGATGCTATCATTCTGGATCTGATTTATTACCTAGATATATATATTTTTTAAAAAAGCTCAAGAAAACAGAATTTAAAATGTTAATGAAGTAAGAAACCATCGTCTTTATCCCACACTTTCCTTTTAGGTTTCCTTGCACCTAATTATTTTCTTTTCCACTTTTTTTTTCCTATTTTGATCAATGAAATGCTGACAAATGAAAGTAGATGTTAAAAGGGAAAAAATGAAAATATTAGACAAATCAGTATGTTTTTGTCCATAAGACCCCCATAGAAATTGGAAGATACAGTGAAAATCCCCACTACCAGAGAAGCAAAGCAAAAACCATAGCACGGCCATGCCAGGGCACTGCGGGACTGTTCAGGGCCTGACGTGCAATAGGTTCAAGCTCCTGCTTATGCACAATGGCCCTGCTGTCTCCTAAAGCATGAGAAGGCTCCATGTAGCTTCAACTTTGAACAAAAATGGAGAGAAATGGCCCTTCGGCCCTCCCGTGTTGGCTCCTCTGGGGAACTCCTCGCCCGCGGGCTGTACTTGCACTGTGCAGTGGCACAGGAGGAACACAGGGGCCTCGTTTCTGCTGTGATTAATCTACTTATATTTGAGCCAAATGAAGAAGCCTGAGAAGTAATGCAGAACAAGGAACCATATTCAGATGTGAACGTGACTCTCTCGATTTTCACTGAGGAAGGTTAAGGAAACCCCCAGGTTGAGAGGAGCGCGCTCAGCTCCACGACGTCCGACCGCAGACCTTGCTGCACGGCAGCCTCCACACGTCTGCCAAACACACCGGGCAAACAAGCGACAACCCAATGGCTCCACATTCAGCACCCAACCTTCTTCATTTATAAATTTGTGAAATCAGAACTTTTTTTTTAAATTCAGAGAGTAATTTCAAACGCCCGGTCTCCAAATGACAGTGAGATTTGCTGAAGCTCCTAGTATGACACTGAGTCATACTGGCCACTGGTCACAGGCTCAGACAGAGGAATGGGCACTGTCCTTGCCCCCGCTGTGGTCACGAATGGAGTTATACAAAGTTATACATGAGGGAAACCACATTATTGACAATTTGCTTCGTTCAGCAGTATTTTCAGCTGTGCCCCTATCATAAAAAAAGGCTGCAGAAAAATTTCGCTTTTAAATTTCATCCCCTGATTTTTCTTTAAAGTGTCAAGTCACTTCATACCAATACAAAAACGAACACTCCGAATTAAAGGTCAAACTATTTCACTACAGTCATGATTCAGAGCTGCAAGAAGGGAGTATCTTTCCAATATCTTTCAGAATCTCTCTCAAGCTGTTCCCTACCACAGCTCCCCTCTGTAAAACCAAGCCAAGCTCTGCTGGGTTTACAGAAAGCAGCAGGTAATTTCTGGAGTTTGTCTGACAGAAAGGGTATGTTGATCTACCACAACTGTTACTATTTGTTAAATTCTAACATTTATCCACCAAACTTTCTTTTGGTCAATAAACCATCTATTATTCACATGAAAAATAAGACTGATTGACGCTGTATAATAATCTTAGCAGCTTTGAATGTCTCATCAAGGGACTTGGATAGCAAATCCTCTCAGGAGTTCTGCTGCCTTAGGACCAGACTTGCAATTAACTCAATAGTTATTGACACCTTTTCCGGGAAGGCTGCTTTGTGTTGCCATACGGTGTGAGATTTGGCGGAGTAGTAGTAAAGGATTCTGTAAATAGTAAACAATTAAGAACTCCATTGGGGCCAGAATGTAGAATTCTCAATTTTGAATTTTTACTTTAGTCCAAATTGGAATAAAAATACTCAGAAATGTTAGGTTTTTGGTCAAACAAACTTCCAATATATCTTTTCATGGGATCATGCAATTCCTATTGCAAAGACTAGCAGTTGCCAATGACTGTGACACTAGTGAGTTCTTCCTGACCTTATTCTTGTATGTATGTAGACATCCTAAATAACATTTTGAAAGTAAAATAATATGAAGGAATTGCAATCCAAATTGCTAGGTTTTTTGCCAAGTCAGAATACATGAAAACTGACACCAAAAATGAACTGGCATTTCCTAGTTCTGCCTGTAATAATCCAGTATAATGCGGGCACTTGATAGTCTACAAGCTGGTAAATGAGATAATGGTTTGACAGTTCAATCAACACTAATTTTGGTTTTCCATTGGTTTTTAGTTTTGCAAATGCCTAAATATAGAGGGGCCTGGAGACAGGGGCAGAGGTACATTAAGAGGCATGTGCAGCAGCTATGCAGAAATGTAGGTGGAGTTTTAAGCCTCATCTTAAACTCCCCATCCAAGCACTATTCCTAATGCCATCTGTTGTTGCCTTTGGATCCTGCTAGTCTCCTAACATTAGCTGATTAGTCTTTCCTTGTGCATCTGAAATAATGAAAATGTCTCGAAATACATTTTTGCAGTAGAGATTGTACTAAAGTGAGAAAAAATGGCACAGGAACAGTTCATTCTAACAAATGGCAAAGGAGAAAAAAAATGGCTGCTTTTGATTTCTTAATCATCAAAAATGTTATTAAATATTCGCGCAACAAATATTTAATAAATGATTTAAACCTTTACAGTGTATGCTTATAAATGTACATACATCATACCTGTATTTCTGTATTTTAGAAACATCTATCTATCTATAGATATATCTGGGGGCAAATCAGGTGTTATGGACAAAAATAAAATGAGAAATAAAATGAGGCCTAGAAGCAGGCCCGCAGCAAAGCGGCCCGTCTATGCACATGCACCATAAATAAACAGAAAGGATAACAGGGACATGTTGTTGGCCGAAGTTTCCTCAGAAAGGACAACAACATGTGGAAGATGTGATCCTGGCACAAAGAGACTGGGAATGAACCGCACAAGAGCTGATAGAGAGAGGCCTGCAGGATAAGCACGAGAAATTCAGCCCAATGTGCACGAAGGAGGAGCAGACGGAAGTTACGAATTCCAGGTGACTGGTTGCTGAGTCAGTATCTCAGCACTTCATAACCAAATGTACCCTGATCACACATTTGGGTAATGTGGCCTGCTGTTTTACATACCATTAATAACCTGCCTTACATTACAAGGCTCTGCATACCTTGAAGTCTTTTACATAAGTATATATAGCCTAGCAAATAAAAAATTAATAGCTTTCTGCTGGGTTAACAAATGAAATTGGCTCAAAAATGGTCCAATAAGCATCAAAGCCAATACGGAGGAAGGGGTGGGAGGAGATGGATTTCTCCTTTCCCCTGTAGTAGGCTCTTAGGCTCAGCTGTGATGTGCAGCTTTGCTCTTACAGTATCCATTTTTTTGCTTTAAAAATTAATGCAGAGACAGTTTCCTGATATCCAGTCAGTAGAGCAGTATACACAGCACTACTAGGGAAAAATTGATAATGCAAATACCTACTCACCAACTACAGCCGAAAGGGAAGAATAATTGTGTTTGCAGCGTGGCAAGAACCCCAACTTAAAGCACTGATTTTGTATACAACCTGGGTATAACATGAGATCAGCATTAAGTGTCTCATCTGAAACACAGAAAATAGACAGTGACCATTAATATCATGCTATTAATAACAAGGAAAGAAGAAGAACGTCCTCCTCGAGTCCTGATTCCCTTCCCATATTGGCACTAAAGCTGCTCAGAGCGTTTCAGGCTCTCCTGTGTCTTCATGTAGCCCTGGCCTTCAGCCTGCACAGACTAAAATATCAGCTGTCTCTTACCTTCTTAGGTAAATGGGGCTTTGGGTGACAATGGCCTTTCTCCATAAAGCAGAACCTCTTGCTACATCAGTTGCTCCTGGCTTCTGTAAACCCATGACATTGCTGAGTGCTACAGCGAAGCAGGAAGCTCAGATGATCTTCCTTCCCCTAGAGTCCTTGGGAAGCTTTAACTCTGGCCTGGGTCAGAATCTCAATGTTTGGCTATCTCTAATTACGAATGATTTGTGCTGCAGTAATGCTGGATGCCTCAGTAAGAATTGGTGCTCCACTCTGCTACACTATCAAGCTCCATGGATCTCTGTAGCACCAGAAGTTTGCAGCTCTCCATCATTTCCAATAACCATAAACAGCTAATCTTATCATCTGAATGTAAATTGGATTGCAAGAGTCAGAAAAACTCACATGGCAAATCAGATGACATCTTTGTAAACTATATGCAATAATATCTGTTACCTTATTAATAAGAGGATCATTATTTTCCAGCAGTATAAATAAGTGAGACGTGGAATTGCTTTAAATATAGTGTACTTGTTTTCCTGCTTTAAAACAACCTGAAATGTATTCACATGGGAAAGCTTATTCAGGGATAATACAAAACACACACATTTTCATAAAAAGTCCATTTCATTATACTGCATGCACATGCATATGAAACCTCCACGTAAAAGCATCTGAAAAAAAAATATATTGCTATGCAAACACTTTCTCCTATTTCCCAACCTAACTGAATCTGCAGATGCACAGGACACTTAGGCTAGAAGCAGGAATAATGTATGCATTATTCCTTTTACCAGCTACTTCCCCTCCTAGCTCTCAGCATACAGGTCTGATACTATGTGCAAGAATGAGGGAGAAGAAAGAACTTTACAATTTGTGCCAAATAACACTAATCTATCGAGAAGGACATAAATTAATCCTCTCTTTTCTAGGTCTGAAAGCTAGATATCTATGAACAAGTATTCTAAGAGCTCTTATTTCATTCCTGAATTGAGCAACCTTCATTAATTTGCACCATTAATTGTGGAGATTCATTACTGGCATATTTTCATCACTTTAGTTTCCTTTTTATGTATTCTTAATGAAACACTTCTATTTTCACACCGGCCTTCTATATCAGAATTAACTCAGGCAGCCTTGCAGAAGGAGCACCATAAAAAAAGCAGATGAATGAGCCATGTGCTTATCATAAAATACTGTGATTTGCTAATAATGCTAAGTGCACTTTAGCATGAGGCACTACCTAGGAAAGGCTCTGCATATTTACAGTTTGCTAGGCGGTTTGCTGGGCGCTTGCCCTTTACGCACAGCCCGCACCTCTGCGCAGCGCTGTCGCACCCGCGGGCGCCTCTGTCCAGCTGGTGGTAAATGTTCATTTCAGGCGGTTTTGCCTCAGCTCTCCTTCCCTTCCAAACTCGCACATAACTTGGAACGGCTCATACTGGCTGTTGTCTCCAGGCACATGGAGGACAAGAAGGTGCTCAAGAGTAGTCAGCATGGATTCACCAAGGGGAAACCTTGCCTGACTAACCTGATAGCCTTCTATGATGAAATGACCGGCTGGATAGACGAGGGGAGAGCGGTGGATGTCGTCTATCTCGACTTCATCAAGGCTTCTGACACCGTCCCTCACAACATCCTCCTGGGCAAGCTCCAGAAGTGTGGGATAGATGAGTGGACAGTGAGGTGGATTAGGAACTGGCTGGATGGCAGGGCCCAGAGAGTGGTGATCAGCGGTGCAGAGTCTAGTTGGAGGCCTGTAGCTAGCAGGGTCCCCCAGGGGTCAGTCCTTGGTCCAGTCCTGTTCAATTTATTCACCAATGACCTGGATGAAGGCACAGAGTGCTCCCTCAGCAAGTTTGCTGATGATACCAAACTGGGAGGAGTAGCCGATACCCCAGAGGGCTGCGCTGCCATCCAGAGGGACCTGGACAGACTGGACAACTGGGCGGTGAAAAACCTCATGCAATTCAACAAGGCCAAGTGCAAGGTCCTGCACCTGGGGAGGAATAACCCCAGACACCAGTACAGGCTGGGGACTGACCTTCTGGAAAGCAGCTCTGCAGAGAAAGACCTGGGTGTCATGGTGGATGACAAGTTGACCATGAGGCAGCAGTGTGCCCTCGTGGCCAAGAAGGCCAATGGGATCCTGGGCTGCATTAAGAAGAGCGTCTCCAGCAGGTCGAGGGAGGGGATCCTGCCCCTCTACTCAGCCCTGGTGAGGCCGCATCTGCAGTATTGTGTCCAGTTCTGGGCTCCACAGTACAAGAGGGATGTGGAGCTTCTGGAGAGAGTCCAGCGCAGGGCCACAAGGATGATCAGGGGCCTGGAACATCTGCCCTATGAGGAGAGGCTGAGGGAGCTGGGCCTGTTCAGCATGGAGAAGAGAAGGCTGAGAGGGGACCTGAGCAGTGTCTATAAGTACCTCAAGGGAGGGAGTGCAGAGGACGGTGCTGGTCTCTTTTCAGTGGTGGCCACTGATAGGACTAGAGGAAATGGCCGGAAACTGAAACACCAAAAATTCCATAGGAACTTAAGGAAAAAATTCTTGACAGTGAGGGTGACAGAGCACTGGAACAGGCTGCCCAGAGAGGTTGTGGAGTCTCCTTCTCTGGAGATCTTCAAACCCGCTTGGACGCAGTCCTGTGCCACGTGCTCTAGGTGACCCTGCGTGTGCAGGGGGGTTGGACTAGATGATCTCTAGAGGTCCCTTCCAACCCTAAGCATTCTATGATTCTATGATTCTATGATTCTAACTCCCAATGACATTAACGGCACCCGCAACATGTGCGATGCGGAGAGGTAAAGGGACTCCTGCAGCAAAAGGTGAAGCACCCCCGAAAATCCAGATGAGTTAATGATCGCCCAGGTGCAACCAATCACAAAATAAGGAATAAACAATAGGAAAATAATGCTGGTATAAATAAACGCATAAATGTAGGGGAAACACAAACTGAATAAGTGCATAACTTCTTCAGGATTCAAAGATATAAACTTCCTGGGGTTAATTGGACTGAAAACCCTGTGGCCAAACGAGCTATGTTTTCTTCTTTCCCATTCTCTGGACTTTGCACTCTCTGCCTTTGTTGGCATGAAAAGAAAAAGAAATTCAGATCCTATTGACAGAGTTCTCATATAAAATTCATGATTGCAGTATATAACATTACTCACCCTTTGCAGGAGTAGACTCATTTTCAGTCACAGATAACTATCTACTGGTTCCCCTATCACCAGCTTAAGAAAAGTCTTCAATTAATTTTTTTTTTTTCGTTTTTAGAAATTAGCCTTTTTTCATTTCAATCACTTTCATCATTTTATTTTCAAATTCTTTTAGTTTTAATTTAAAAATACAGGGAGAAGATTGTCTAAAAAATACTTTTGACCTTCAGATGATATGACAATACTCCCTTTGATAGGAATATTTTCCTATCAAAGAAATTCCTTGTAATATTTTTAGGCACCACTGAAGCTAAGTGCAGGTACTCACATGCTGTGACACTGTGTTAGTATATAGAGTTGCACTTTGCAGTCCATCTCTAATCGGTAAAAGTTTTTAGGTATTTTTTTAGGCTAAAGTATCAATGACTTACAACCTTAACATAAATTATATATTAATTAGTTCGTGGAGCTGCCTATACTTCAGTTTTGAGCACCTGTGAGCAAATTTTGACTTAGCAAATATTAAAGGACTGACCAAAGAGGCAGCTTGTTTGGATTCACCCAAACTCAATTTCATTTCACAGCCAGAAATATACAGTTTGCTGTTCCTATAACCTAGACTGCACGCAAAAACAAGAAATAAGATTGGCAGAAAGGAACAGAAAGGCACTTTACAAATTTTGTTTTATTTCACCTTTCATAATGCTGTGTTCTTTTTAGCACAAATGCCATTAAACGTCTCTGGCTCATTAATGCAAGTATACTTACTTCCGCTTATAATTATAGGTTACTTATGATTAATGTGCATTTTTGAAATGGTACCTGTTCCACTGAGGATTATTAAAAACGTATAATTAGAAGCATCTCCTTGAGAAGAGGAGTTAAATATTCTAATACTTAACCTACATAAGTATTTGCACATAATCACGGAGTTTAAATGAACAATTCTTAATTATTTGAAATGCAACTTAAGGTAAGTCTAGTTTTCCTAATCCTTTATATCAGCTTTCAGCAAAAAAAGATTCACATATAAAAAGGAGAAACCAAGCCAAACCAACCTAGGTACAATACAGGCATTGGTGTATTTTACTACTAGCAAGCTTTTGCTCAAGGCCAGGTCTCAACCCTGGAAGACGGAAGCGCTGTGGTTTCTTTTCAGGAATGCTAAAACCAGCCTGCACACACGTGGCGGGAGGGCACTCTGTCCCCTCAGCACCAAGGTGGCCACTGCTACAGATGGAGCTGCAGCTTGTGGCCTCCGAGGGTCCCGGGGCTCTGCTCAGCTGGATGTCTTCATTGGCTTCAAATGGGCAAAGGAAAGAATGAAGCACAGCATGAAACTCTCATTTTAGAAGAAAATAGAAGACCACAGTGTTCCCAAGAAAGATCCCTTGTGCTAGCAGTGACAGTCCTCCTGTGCCACCTTACAGACAGTGCACAAATTCAGGACTATTCACCATGCTACCGCCAGTGATTTCATGGCGCCTCTCGACGAGGCCCATCAGCAGTGATGTGAAAGTTTTACCTCCTGACATTCTTATTCAATAGATATGATCAATCTAAATGTATGACAACTAATGGAATGCCTCCTGCAGCTGCACAAAGCAGGGCTCTGAGCGCAGACGCGTTGCCCTCACAGCAAGGACTGACAGAGCTGCTTGCGGCACCGCTCCGGCACAGGCCTTGGGTCCCAGCCTGCACCTATCCACTCCCGTTAAGTGCTGCCATTAAGGGCATCTGACAGCTCTCCCAGCACTCTGTGAACGTTTGTGGCATTAAAACTTGAAGATCTTCAAAAGTCCTACAGCCAAACACTGACTAGTTTGTGTTCCTATTTGCTGGGTCCCTGCAGAAACAAACTGCCAATTCACCCATGATGGTTCCTTTCCTGCCACCAAACACGACTGCCTTGAAGCCACACTCGAGTAAATTCTCCACTTCTAGGACCAAATTTGTTATGGCACAAGAAATGATAAATACGAAAGGAGGTGATATGACATTTAAACGTCTTGCTGAACCCAAAGCTCAACCTAGGGAAGCTTTGGCTGCTCCCGCTGAGCGGGGTGAAGTGGGGTTGGTGCCGGCCCTGCGAGGTCCCCCCGCGCTTCGCCCGCGGCCCCAGCACCTCCGAAGGCCAAGGCTCCCACAGCCATGAAGCAGCAGAGGCTAATGCAGGGCTTCAGCTGAGGCTCCAGCTCCCGCATGCACCACGCAGGAGCGAGCTCAGCACTTTCACAATGGATTAATTTGCTTGCTACTTCCTTTTAGATACATTTCATTAAATGTTAAATAAACATGTCCAATAGAAAGGCTGAATTTATGTAGGTGCTTTCCCCTTGTTACCAATACTCTTCTTTAGTCAGAAAGCTCTCTTGAAAAATTCAAACTAGTTTTCTTTTGAAACAATATATGTAGATTTAAAGATAATTCTGTCCACTGTGAGATAAATAAATTGCTTTATTTATGCTACCACCTACAGAAATTGGATCTAATTTGATCAAGACTCTTCTCTGTGAATAGCACATGAAGCTTGATTTAGAGCTAGAATAATTTTGACTCTTACACAGATTAGAGAGAGTTTGATCTCAGGCATTACGTTATTCATGTATTATAAAACAATCACTTATTATTTTGATAAATTGCAACAAAACGTGAAAAAATATATTGTTATATTGGGTCTGAAAATTGGGGACACAGTTATAGAATGTTTAAATAAATGTTGCTTCTCTATTTTTTATTTAATTAGAATGCAATAAATAAATTAGCAGAAATTTCACTATAATGAATTTTGTTTAAACATGCATTCAGAATACTTACTATGAATGCAATAAACAGAATACCCAATTTTCATTAGGCTGAAGATCTTAACACAGAAAGGAGAAGAGCAGCAATTTAATTTATTCATCTGAAGGAGACTAAGAAAAGGTCAATCTGAAGCCTTAGACTGAGCTAAAAATTGTATTATCAAAAAGAAATAAAACAAAGTCCAAGTTACCATAAATTCAGAATCTCAATATCACGTTAAGCCAATACATAGTCAAAAAAGCCAAATATACAAAAACATAAATGTACCCTAAGCAGCTCTTCAGAGAGAGATTTTTAATATAACCAGAGTGTTAGGAATATTTATTTACACACGGTCTACAAATTCTATATATATCAGGACATAAAAGTTTAATGATATTGCAGTCCACACAGCGTACTAGGAATACCCACACTTGGACTGAAGGAGCAAGATAACCAAAGGATTATTTCCCTCCTTGATTCCCCATCGCCTGCCCTGGTGGGCGTGAGGAGCTCTGTTCCCCAGGCCCTCGCGCCCTGAGCTGCGCGACTCAGTGTTCAAACCCGGGCTGCATTTTACAGGGAAATGTAAATCATCAAATCTGCAGACAGCAAGGGCAAGAAACGAGCCACCCCGAACCCAAAATGAATAATTCACAAAAGCCATAAGGCCAAGATAGGAACATGCTCTCATTTCCTGTGCTGAAATACTTTTCCAAATGTTTAGAAATAGGTATTTACAAATGAGAGTCAAGTGACTTGACTCTGCAAGTCATTCTTTCCTCCACTATCAGCAGGGTAACATTGATTATACAGGGACAAGTTCAAGCCCAGCATTTGTTCTTTGCAGACTGTCTCTCAAAAGGTGAAACTCATAGTTCAGAGCCTATGCACCAAATAAATTCCACTTAAATCTATTTTGATGGCTTAATTGGGTTGTATGGCTTGTGTTGGTGTCCTGCAGGGTACTGGATTTCACTCTATATTGTTTGACCTTATTGTGAGAATGGAGTTGCATCTTTTACTGTTTGTTTTATTCATGATCCTGAGGTGAATATAATAAATAAAAGCTTGAAAAAACATTCTTGAAGTATTTCCAGTGTTAGAGGCAAACATTGTTTACCTCACTTCTGGGTAAACAACAGTGCCAGCAGTGCTCAGGTTAACTCTGCTTTCTAGATTTATTGTTGGACTTACAACAAAAGCCAGGATTGTACAACTCCCCCCGGCAAAATCCAAGTCTCTGTTACCAGAGTGGCCCGAGATGCAGGTAACACAGGATGCTCCCGAAGGCTTCCTTCCTCCCTACCCAAGAGTTCTGCCCACGCCGTGGTGCATGGTCGACCTCAATCCAGCCTGGGGAGCACCTTCCTCGCTGACAACGGAGCAGGGCTTCCCGAGACCCCACCAACGCCCGTTTGCAGCACACGCTGCACCCAGGCACCACGCTGTGTCGTTAGCATGGCACAGCTCACACCAGGAAAGGTCACTATTACTAACCGAGGCTTACCTTCCAGACCCAGAGTCGCATTAATGTGTTTACCTGCCTTTCACAGAGAGCTAACTCAGTTGCATCGTGGAACATTTTATTTATCCATGAAAATCCTTTGTCTCCAGCGTTTCCTCCTCCATCACCTGCAGACTTCAGGGAAGTTTGTGAGGGCTCCCAGCAACAGGAGGTAAGGAAAGGGAGATGGAACACACCAAGGGAAATGGCATCCACCCTCCTCTACCGAACACCCAGTGGGATATTCCCTGCCTCTGGAATTGTATGTTTCTCCAGGCAGCACAGGAATCAGAGGAGGAACCAGGATATCTTGTAGCTCCATGCAGCTACCATGGGAGACCAATAATGCAGGCTGGATCCGATGGGCATTTAAGGGCCAAGGGGGATGTCACAGAAGAAGGCAAGGGCCTGCGAGCGTCCATGGAGACGGTTCCCTCCAGACGCAGGGGACGTGGCCACGGAGACCCAACCAGGGCTTCCCATCACCTGGAAATGCCCCGGGACCTCAGCTTGAGAAAACCTGCCTGCTTTCAGCAAGAAACGAGTGGGCCTAGAGACAGCAGTAAAAATGAACATATTAACGTATACATTTCTTGCTTTCAACATGTCTTTCACTGTGAGGAAAGGAGCAGTTGTGCCAGTCTGTATCCAGGCCTGCCGGGCAGGCTGGAGATGACCATTACCTTCAACACAGCCCAGCACGGATTCACGGTCCTTTCGCATCAAACCAAATGCAACAAAGAAACAAGGAGGCTCTCAAAAACAGATCTGGCCTGTTCCTTGTGTTAGCAATGCGGCAAATGCCTGGGGAAACTCCAAGGGAAAACCTGCCTCAGGATTCCCCATCCCCTGCAGTCCCTTTTAGCCCCTGTGTAGGGAAAACATAACCCTGAAGGAGGAGTAAGAAAGGCTGCAAGTCCCCTGATGCAACCATCCTCATAAAACAAACACGATCCTGCCCTTTAAAGAAACGACAGCCCACGACCTGTTCTGGGAGCTTTTTGAGTCTGTTATATTTTTAAGATACAGATACTGAGTCTAGTGGAAAATGTCAGCCATATATACACTTCTACAATTTAAGGAGGTGAACTGGTGTAAGAAGGAAAAAAAAATCTCCAAACCTTGCATTTTTCTCTATTTCTAGACACTGTAACACCCACTTCACCAAGAGGAAAGGCAATGGTGGCAATTAGCCGTGCACAATAAGAGACCTAACAGGCACAATGCTTGAAATTAATTTATGAATAGATTTAGGTGAATATTTTGCTCTATTTTTAAGGGATTTATATTTTAAAAAATAGTTTCAGTAATTACTCAATATTTCACAATATTTAACATTCCACATCAAAAAAAGGTTGAAATCTCAAAAAGAATCGATCCTGACAAGATCCTTTTCAAGCTGACCTGAACTTGCTTTCATTTTTTTCCCCTTTCTGAGTTTTTTTTTTTTTTTCTCTTTCTTTTCTTGGTAGAGGGAAATGAGAGATGGAGAGGCAGAGAATAGAATTAGAGGCGAAGAACATAAAAAAGTATTTCTACGGTGCAGCACAGGAGAAGGAGGGAGCTCTCTCACCAGTACCCGGGTGTCCTCAGTGTGAGCGCGCTCCTGCCCTGCCAGGCTGGGCCCCAAAGCCCCTCTCCTTGGTGGCGCCCCCAGGTGACACGTGCGCGTCCTTATCCCACACCTACGTGAGGAGCAGCATTCCCAGGATTATGTGCGTTTCCGTTCTGGCAGGAATATGCAATCTTGAGTCCTGAAAAACTGAAGGAAAAAGGAGAAAACAACTTGTTTTATGCACCACATCCCGACAAATTCCAGTTATAAGCTAAATTCAATCTTCCTATACTTGAGCATTAATCCTATCAACTCTCATGTGGTGAGTAGCTCGAGGTCCAGAGAGCTACCTCTTTTCTTGGAATTATGCGACAAAAGGGTTAGGTGTCACCTGGGGCCCCGGGAGCAGTGAAGGTGCCCCCAGGCACCAGAGCAGTTCCCAAGGCCTCTGTGACGACCCAGTGTCAGCTGAAGGTACCAAGGCAGCCCTTGCTGCAGATGTCACATTCAAAGACGGTTCTCACACACCTTCTGCTTCAGTCCTGATATCTCCTCAAGTTAAAGATTCTGATATATCACGGTTAACACCCTGCACCCACCTACGCCCTGGGAAGTCTACTGCAAAGTGTCATGGCAAGTCATATACAAACACATTAAACTCTACCAAATAGACGCAGAACCACTGAAATTGCTGTACCTCAAAATCACTATTAGTCATACTAATTCAAGGTAACACACTAAAAATAAAACTCTGCTTCATAAGGCTAAGCTGTGAATCACCATAACATATGAATCACAACCTCAAAGGCAGAAATGAAAATACATGGAAAAATAATACAGTTTGTTCAGGAAAGTGCTGATTATTTCATTTCACAGAAGACTGAAAAAAACCCAAGTTTCATTATTTTTATATAATCGTTCTAAATTGCAAAGCCCTCCACACATCCAACCTATTTAAATAACATTTTAACAATGTAATTGCTAGAGATATTTCTTCCTTCTTATCAAAAACTTTAACCAGTAAAACTACCTTAATTTATTTTCATATTCATTATTCTAAGGGGCTGACTCCTGGAGGAAACTGTTTTGTTTATATTCATTCACATCAGGCTACTCAGAAGGCCCAAGTGACTCATTACCTAATGAGTGGCAGAGCACTGCACTTCACAGCACGGAGTAGATCGTGGAATTTCCACTCAGTGATAACAATAAACCCCCATGTCAAAGTATCAAGGTCAAAATTTGAGATCTTTAAGGAGGAAACAATGAAATATTTGAACAAACTTTGACTACCTTTGTCAATCTTTTATCCAGTTAAGGGCAAAGAGTCAGCCAATAAGACTATGTTCACCTGAAAGTAATCTGAAGCAGAGCCATATTGGTACAGGAAATTTATTAAGGAAGTCTATTTAAGGTTGGATATTGCTTCCAAGCCTGCAGCAGTGCAGGCTATCCTCTTTACCGAAGTTCAAGGAATTAACCTTATGCAAGGCAGGCTCTACTGTTAAGCTCTACTGTTACCCATGTTTTCATTGAATTCTTTGACGTTTGAAAAGCCTTCTGTACACACATGATTCAATTTCCAGTTCCTACGCAGAAGTATAGAACATAAAATCTCCTGAATTCTAACTCCTTCTGATATACAGTGAATAAAGAATCTGGTGACTGGAATCAAGTGTGTTGAACCCAGTTTGCTTAGATATAGCCTATTCATCCCCCATGTATTATATAAAGATCCTCAACTTCAGGGCCAAGCTCTTATACTGAAGTACTGAATTTTCAGGTTCCCAAATACTAGTAATGCAGCCATCATTTTCATAAGGAGGCCGCATGTCTATATCAAGCTATTTGGATAATTGTAGGGGAAAGGACAGCAAAACCCTGGGCACAAGACTGTGCATTTGGCCTTAAGCAATGGATCCCTCCAACACAAGGAACTTCTTGGATATAAGGATTGTACCCTGTGATATTCTGATTAAAAATGCAACTAATCTTACATGACGTCTTGCTCAAATGCAATCAATTACACTTTGTCTAAAATGAACCTGTAGCACCTCTGTGGAAGAAAAATGAGAGGAGATGCTGGTTTGTTGAGGTTCTCTTTTGATGAATGGACAGAGAAGGGTGAACATACCAACTCCATTACCATTACAGACAAATTAAAACTAATGCACTTCTATGTACTGCATGAGTTACACTTTTCACCTCAGAGAGTGGCTAAATTGGACTTGGAAGTCTTCTGAATCAGGCCAAAGATGGGCTAATGAGCCAGGGAATCTCTGTCATGTATTTTCTGACCCTTTTTTAACATATTAAATATATAATAATTGGAACTTTGAGGAAGAGATAAATACAGAACTCAGTCAACATTTACTAGCTGCTCATAGCCAAGGCTTTTACATTTTCAGAATATCATATTATCTTACGTGAAGTTTAAGATAATTAAATGACTTTACGACAGATAAAAATACTTGTTTCACAAACCACAGAGTTCTAAAGCATCAAGTTTTCTGCTTGCCAGAAAACAGGTTGCATCTGAAATTTGTGCTCATTTCTTCATAAGGTATAGAGTCCATGTGCCCCAAAGCTGTATTGTGCAATAGCTAGAGCAAAATAAGAATAGAAATGAAAAATCAACCAACCAAACAACAAAACCCAGAATAGACTAGAGCTGGTCATCTGCTTTTCTGGTCTGATATGTTGTAAACGTTCTTCTTAAAAGTATGTCAATTCATAGAATCATAGAATGCTTAAGGTTGGAAGGGACCTCTACAAGTCATCTAGTCCAACCCCCCTGCACACGCAGCGTCACCTAGAGCAGAAATAGATCCCAAACCTGTATAGTCCTGTTGTCCTTGATGAAGTGACACTAACTTACACTAATTAAATCAATACTTCCCTACAGATGTCAAAGCAGTAGAAAATTGCAAACTTACACACCATACAGTAGGTGAGAAAAACACAGGTCCGGAGTAAGCAATGGAAACACACAGAGAGTTTGATGATCTGGAGGACTCATAAACACTAACAGTAACAGTACCCCTGGAAGCACTGACTAATTTGAAATGATAAAAAAATGTGTGGAAGCTTCAAATAAGTTACAACTCTTACATTATTTTTCAGGGCATCCCTCTGCATTATACAGATACTCTATTTGTGTCTGTTATTGTAATACTACGCTACATAGCCACATGTCTTAATACCTTTATTTAACATGACATTTTTTGTGTTGCCTAGTTGAATGTCTAAAAACATATTGCACTATCTGTCTATTCTGACAGACCCTGCTTTTAGCTAGATTTTCTCAGAGACATGCAAAGAAATTAATTATCTATAGCTAAAAGTACCACAGATGAGGAATTAGAAAAACAATGTATTACAAAAATAGTTACCTAAATTAGAATACTAAATTGCAAAGCTTCAAGGAATCTACATATTTTTATATACATATTGCATATAAAAATATACATACACACATTAAAAAAAAAAAGTATATTTATATACACATCCACCCACAAACACATGCATAAGCATCCTGTTGCCTCTTTTCTTTACTGGCCTATATTTGTAGTTCTTTCCTTGCTGGCTGAAACACAGTCAGAGAATGTTCCAGGCACAGAAGCAGCACAAGTCAAACCTGATTCCAGCTGTACACATTCCCTTCCACTCTTCCTGAGGAAGCTGTAGGAACTGATGGCTCGGCCACGAGACGGGCTGGCACCAACGCAGTCCTGGATCTGCTGCAGGGATGCTGGTTCACGGCCTGAGGACATGGCCTGGCCCTTTGGCCTGATAAATAACACAAAAGAGAAACCATCTGTCACCCCGTTACACAGCCTGGTGTCCAATACAACACATACTATTATACTATTTGCACGTTTGAAAGCTTTATAAAGCCACGGACAGGTCTGGAAATCAGTATAGTTAGAGACGAGTCTCAAAGTGGCCGGAATATCTTCATAGGCAGCTTCTTTCTTACTCTGATGTTTGCTGATTAAATTCCTGGCTAAGAAGCCTAGGTCTCCTAAAAGCCCATGATCTCCTAAAGCACATTTGCAATCACATCAATTTTGCTAAAATGTTTGTGAAAAGCTAAAAACAGATGAATTTGCACTCAAATACCAGCAGCACTCATGGGACTCGCTGATAAGACACCTAGTTCAGTTCAATGGCATTCACATCTGAGACTAGAAGATTATTCTGATGCGACTCTCCGAACATTACAGACAGTGTCTACAACAAATGTTTGGGGACAATTTTATTTTATATTATTACAGAGATCATCTATGAAAATGAAATATTTTTTCATGATCACTCTTTTTGTAACTTCAGAGTAAGCGTTTGTCTCTGTATGTATTTCCTCTCCAAATGGGGATCCTTAGAGTATAAACACTTCTTTTTCTGTTCATAGCAAGATTTTTAAGATAAGCATAGATTCAAACATCAAATGTTGTAAGTAGTTTGAGAGCAGTTTAACCAAAATCTAAGAGAGGTTAATTTGACAAATGATTTGTTTTGGACACAATCTGATCATTTTTGAGTCATTCTGGCTGCCTGTAACTAACAGCTATGGTTGCCATCTCTTCAACTGATTTGTGCAATAGAAGTACAATAAAAGCAACACCTGCACTCTCTAAGAGCTGAGGAGACTTCAAAGCTTCAGATTATTTTTAAGAAAGGTAAAAACCTTAGAGTCCATAAATACAGCATGGTGCCAAAACAAGGAAGCCCAGATCCAGGCTTCAGTATCAGTTAGAAATTCTGATTCTCACAGCAGTGCATATTCCTACAGATTATAATTCCATATATATCTAATGCTTACTGCTCAAACTACAAAAAGGAGGCTTTATAATTGGATGTTCAGAAAGTGGAAATCTTTTTAAATTAAAGTGTTCCCTGAATCTTCTGTGAATATATTTACATATGTACTTCATATTAAACTCTCATTAGAATATGCTAATGATTAAGAACTAATGATTAATTGCTTGGTGGAATTCTTAAGAGAAAGCAATTTATTAATTTAAGCTCTCTTTCCAAATGGAGTTTATCAATCTGATCTGTTTGGCTAAAAGAATACAAGAAGGAAAATTCAAATCATATGAAAAATGCTCCTGTAACTCTTCTGCCTATTACCAGTCAGTTAAGCTATGTCATTGAGCCATATATATTTTGTTATTCAAACAGCCAGCACTGTATGCACCTACAGCACCATGCAGTGCCCTCTGTTCTCAACCTCTAGAACAATTCAGAATGGTTCAGAGTTGAAACTATGACGATCAAAAGATTCCCTTTATAAAAGCATTTTGCAGACATCTGTCTGAGCAGTTGCTGATTCAGTTTGCCCACACTGCTTTAAAGAATGCCAAACAGAGCCTTTTTGGACTCCAAATGCACACCTTTTGAAGTTTGAGGTGTAAAAGAGTTATTCTTTGGTATAAATGCAAGGGGCATGTCACGATATGAATGAGAAAAAGGCAGAATTCCTACAGCTGAATACTCAAGAACCACAGAATGGCTGAGGTTGGAAGGGACCTCTGGAGATCACCCAGTCCAACAAAATAGTCTTAAGCCAGACCAAGGAGCCAGGAGCCCAGCAGGGCATGGGTGTACGTAGGAAATCAGGACAGCTACACGATTTGAGTGCAAAGGACACATATCCTCAACAGCTAGATTTTGAAAGAAGTTAAAGCACGTAAAGTATAAACAGATTCCTTCTGCTATTTTATTACCTTGGCAAGGATTATATCTCTTACTGAAAACATGCAAGCTTTCTGTAAAAAGTAAAAACTGTGATCCAGAAAACACAGGCATTTTAATATAGTTTCATTCCATGATTTATTTACCTGGGAGGAACCTGGTAGGGCTTAGGCAGCACAGCTTGAGCAGACTGTGTTTCACAAAGTGCAGTTGAAAACCAGACTGCAATAGCTACAATTAAAAATTCCTAAACTGGAAGACAGTCGATACACAACTGATTTGTATCACGCTGCCCTTCGCAGGGCCTTCTAGTTAATATTTAATAAAAACCATAACAAACAAACCATACTTATGATGCTCTTCCACAGGTTTATGAAATTACCCATGACCTCAGAAAAGCTGTAGGTCTTCAGGCTTGCAAAGCTGCAGTTTCACGAGCCAGCAGCAAGCTGCCCGTTAGCCCTACAGTACCTGGGGCTCCGTCATTCCCTGTGGCACCTCCGGCCACGGCAGGAGCAGAGGGGAACGGACGTCCCGGGAGGACCCACCGAAGGCGCCACAAACCACGTGCGAAGGGAAGTTCAGCGGGTGCCTCTCCTCTACTCCCGCTAAAAGTGGAATGAAAAAATATATGAGAAACAGGGGAGGGAAAATGCCAACTTCCAAAAGTAAAACGAGTATTTTCCTATCATTTTAACGGCAAACTTTTCCCTAAAATGGAAAAGAAAAAAAAAAGAAAAAAAAAAAAAAAAAAAGGAGGTGGGGGGAGAAAGGGGTAAGCAGGGAACACTTTAGGAACTTTTCCAATTTTGTGTAACTTCTGTAGAAGGTTTCGTTTTTTTTTTTTTCTTTTAATACTAATCAGCAATTTCTCTTGTGAAGTTATTTACACTTCTGTGGCAGTTATGAATAAAAAGTAAAAATAAAGACTCAGCTCTGAAATATCTTTCTCTTAGATCAGTATCTCAACAGAAAACACTGTTATTCTTTTACCTGCGCTATTTCCAATTCAGATTAAAGTGAAAGTATATCCAGCCCTCACTCATAATTTAAAAATCCTCCATTCATGTGCGCCAGGTTTTATATGTTTTGGAATATATGCTGAAAAGTGGCTGCTTAAGATAGGCTATTTTAGGAGAAGGAACAATCTCAGAGAGAAAATGAATAAAACAATCACAAAAATATTTTATTCTTCTGATTGAATTTTTATCTCATCTTATTATCATGTATTTGTTTATTTTTCCAAAGCCAGTGATACTGAATGCTGATAAGACTTTGTTGGTGCAGGTCCAGCCCATCACACAGTTTAAGAAACGTGCAGACACCAACACTTTAAATAAGCAAACCTGCCCTGCCTCAAGAGCCTTGCAGGAGTGGGCTAAAGAACTCACCTGATTTCTATTAAATATTATGGAAAAAGACGATCCAGGCCAGGAAATACTTAATTATTATCTAAATCCTCCACATTCCTTCTTGGCATGTTTTGTTTAGATGCTGACGTTTGTTAGCCTGGTCCTAGAGCAGCCGCCAGCGAATGCCAGCCCGCAGCCTGGGCTGCCCAGTGAAGGTTTGCTCGCCGCCAGCGAGAGCACAGCAGCACGGGAGAACCAGACAGACGGATGCAGTTATAACCCAGTGCCAAAAGCTCGGATTTTCTTAGCTAAAGGTTACGGTCAGTGTCCCATCTTTCTGAACAGCTTCACTCGCTGCCCCTTGAGCATCCAGACAAGCCGAGTGGAGAATTAAGAGGGGCCAGGAGGTGCCTTTTGGGGTACAACAGCGACTGCTGCCCCGCTGCATCCCCCTGCGCCGCCCCAGCACAAAGGGGCACCAAAATCAGGACCCAGGAGGGGCCTGGGGAAACAGCGGCCGAGAAAATCCGGCCCTTCCTCCTCTTGCTACTTGGGTTTGTCTATGAATGTTCTTCAAAGTATATAAGATACAATGTATTCATAGGTATCCATCATCTAAGTATAAAGGTGTATACATAGACATAAATGCACAAGAGCATGTAACATTTATATTTAAACAGAGAGAATTATTTTTGACATAGGTTTGCCAAACTCTTTGCTTTTATAAATATTATGAATATATATATATATCTCCATTATAAACAATTTTGTCCATATTCCTATCTTGGGCTTGTATCTATCAACACATAAAGACAAAACGGAAATACTGAAAAGCTGTGTGACAAGATCTACCCGGAACGCACACCGGCTTCCCAGTGCCGGCTGCGCAGGTCGACAGTGCCGCTAAACGAACTGCCTTGCTTCTGCTGTGAACTGTAAATCCGACACATTAATCTGTTTTCAAGGACAGTAGAGCTATTAAAGTTAATACTCTCAGGAAACCTGCATAAAGCATCAACAGGGAGACACTGTTTCAAACAACCACGTGTTTACACCAAAACTCTGCACACAACTGTTCAACACGGCTGAAGGCAGAGCAAGGCCGCAGCCTCCTTCATTTTACAGGGAAAGATGAGGGTTTACATATTCCACCCAAGCATCCCCTGTAATTAATGCAAAACACTAAGCAACAGCCACACAGCTTCTTTTCCCCTCTTTCTGCATTTAATTTCTATGTGTCCTACAAAGCTCTTCCAACAACAAACAGTTTCTGTAGTTGAAAGGTCTATAAATCTCCCGGGTGAGGAGTCCCTAGCAAACACGCTGGGACACATTATTGTCATGTCACTTCTCCTTATATTGACGAGTCAATGATGAAAGTCTGATGGGCTTCCCCAGTTCTGATCCACTGCAGCTTTCTGAACCAGATACATGAAAGACAGCTCAATACAAGACATAAGTCAAGGTGTGCCAAGACCTCGGAGCATTCTGCAAACAGAGACTTTCTCTAAGGGAGACACTTCTGCTTCACACTGAGACACACGCGATGCCATCTGATAAAGCTGTATACACAAGGGTAAATCCTAACACTTTTTCTAAATAAAACTTATGAGAACTTTGTTTAGAGGATAATACGAGGACACTACTTGCCTTAATTGAATTAGGGTAGACATAAAAACTCAGAGTTGCTGCGGATGATCTCCAGATCTACTGGGAGATGAGACAATTTCCATCCCAAACTAAACTGCTCCAAAGGCTGCTCTACTTACTTACAACAGTCTACACTTGGCTCAGGGCTGTTTATCAGCTAGTAGCTGATAAGCCTCAGAAAGAAGACCACACATCAAGAAAAACGATGGGAATCCTGAGGAAGTGAATGCAAGACTGGAGAGAGGGAACATGACTTTTCAGTAGGTACATTTCCATAGAGAGCAATTCTAATTGACTGAGTACAAAGTAATTTAAAATGAAAACAAGAGGCAACACAGTTAGCTGTAGGAGCAGTGTCCCAGAGAGGAGGTTTTTCAAAGGCCTAGGGGTCTTCGTCGGGCCCTTGTCTCACTGCATTTCTCGGTGCTTCTGCGCATCCCTCCTTCCCGCATCCCAGCTAACAGGGCCCTACGCGATGCGGGGATCCCTCCAGGATCCCTGCTGGGCTGGGGCTCCGTGCTGGACGCTGAGGACCACACAGGGCTGCTGGTTCTTCAGCTGGGATCTCACCTTCAGAGCTGCTCCGTGCTCAAGGCCACCACGTGACACCTTCTGCTGCTGCAAGATCTGTGTTTGGAGAGGAGCTCTGTGACAAGGGCCTCGCCACTTATGGTCATTACACATTTCATTTTCAATTAATTTCAATTCTGTTTTGACAAAAGATAATAAAATCCACAGAGCCAACTCAGCTCCAAATAATCACTACCAAAATTGGTCCTGTAGTTTCGATTGGAAAGCGTTTTCTTCTTCACTTCCTGCCTTAAATTACTGTGCTGCATGGATGCGTTTCAGTAGCGACTGCAATAATCCCAGATAAAGTGCAGGAGTTGAAGAATTAAGTCTTTGCAAAGATATCTTTTTTTTTTTTTTCCTGCTAATGTCATGTTCACTGATTACTCTTTGTTTGCAGTTTTTTACTTGCATTCACTTTGATAATTAATCATTTGTAATATTCAGATAACATAGTATGGTCTCCTTCAGGGACTGATCATCATTCAGAACTCGGTGGATATTTTGCCACTAACAGAAAAATGAAAAGTATTATCAAGATGAGGACTTTAAAATATTCTACTTTTAAAGAGTTTTGAAATTTTTATCTGAACAGAATTAGGGCATTTAAAAGAGATTCTAAAATACCTTTCTGGTCTTTTTTTCTCTGGATTAACATTTTTTCTAGCGGAGGGGAGGGGAAGGGGAAACAGTAAAAAATTATCGAGAGCCTTGGGTTGATTTAGCATGCAAAGTATTTCCATATTGTCCCATAAAAAAGAAAAAAAAAAGGCAGCATCATTTCACTGCTCAAGAAATTAGGAATTCTGCCTGAATCCTGTAATTTTCCAAATTTCTGTTAGCTCAGGTAGCAAGACAACAAGGGGGGAATATTTACGAGCACAAGTCAGACTGCCCAGTTGCCTTTTTTTATCCTGGATGATTTACCTGGATGATTATTTCTGTAAAATAAAATCTTTTAGAAAGGAGGTGGACCTAACTATGCAAGAAGGAACATTTGAATATCATATGCTGTATCACAGGCAGAGCATTTGATCCGTAGGTAAGAAAAGAAAAAAACTACAGGAAGAGCCTGCTGACAAGACATTTTCTTATACAGGCACAAAGTGTGAAGACATTATTAAAAATGTGCATGCCATGGACCAAAGAATCTTCTGCACATCATAGTTCTTCCTGAACATATTAGTTCCCAAACTCCATTTAAAAAAACTGCTGAGCTTCACCAAAGTTCCTGATGAGACTGCAGAAATTTCTCAACAGATTCTGGAAATTGCTAAGGAAGATGGGTTAGAAACAAAAGTAAAAAGTCGGTCAACAATATCAATAAACTCTGGAAGACTCTTAAAAAGAAGGATTGAAAATATCCTGACCAATAGCAAGATGCACTTGAGATAAAATAGCTTTTGGCTGTAATACCCATGCAATCCACAGCTGTGTGGAGACAGCTTTGGATTCCTTTCCAGGAAGCAGAGGGAAGGTGGACACTGCAGCGTGCACCTGTAGCCACATCTAAGCAGAGCCAAGGAGTTCTGCCACTGCATCTGAACACTGCACGGCCAATTCCTCCCTGCCTCCCCTGAGGTTTGCTTTGAAGAGAGTATTAAAACCATTTGCGGGTTGTTTGCAATGGCTGTTGGATTGCAATTGTTTTCCCATCTCAATCTAAAGTTTAGTGGTGCTAAGAAAGCCCCTTGAAGAACCAGCACAGAAGAGCAGCCCGGCACACTTCAGCCTTGGTGTCTCTCCATGCTGATCTTTGTATCATACTGTAAGTCTTGTAATGGGCTTCAAAACATGGTAATACCTGTTCAGCTGGGCCAGAGCTACTGAAGAAACTAACTGCTGGAAGAGATAGAGATACCAGCTAGAGGTGGCTGAAGAGCTGCTGAAGGAATTGGAAGAGACCCATGCAATTATTTCCACGTGCCAAGTCCTTTTACTGACACAGCTGTGAATCATTTGAAACCACAGCAGCAGGACAAAAATGATCTTCACAATACAAACTACCTGCTTATTAGAATGAAACGAGCTACACAGAAGTTACAGATGTCATGAACAATATTAACTTCAATGGCTTTAATTTTTCTTTGGATAAAATTCTCCTATTTCAGTGAATTAATCACTTAGAGTAAACTCATGGACAGAAGATGGTACAAAGTTACCTATTAAGCAAAAAGGATTCTCCCATCCCAACCAACCTGAACAACGTGGAGGAAATCATTGTGTGCTCAACGGATGGAAAAAAAATAGCTGACAGATCTTCTCCACTGAGGAGGTTTTGGCTAACAATAAATAAATAAATAAATAAATAAAATCATGACTAGAAAAATGGGAACAGGGCAAATGAGGCTCACAATGATAATTTTTAACGAACTCTGAAAATTTCAGAGAGGAAGAGGGTGGAGAGAGAGAGATGTAACAACCTATTTCTGTATATTCACATTACATTTCTATTCCTCACTCCCACCTGACTAGCACTTCACAGCGCCTCTCCCAGAACTGCAAATGCTCCCTGAAGAGCAGACCAGATTTCAAGGCACAGGCAGCCAGTGTGAGTCCCAGGAGCCCCTTTCTGTCCAAGTTTGTAGGCTGCAGAAAAGCCATTTTTGTTATGCTGCTAATGTATCTTTCAGGGTATTATGTTTTGTGTATATTGATAATCCATATTCTCTTCTCTTTGCTGTTCTATAGCACTGAAATATCCAGTGCATTCAAAGTCCTTTTCTACATCCGTCTCAGCAAAGAACCTTTTATTCCTCTAAGACACTTCTCCTTTCAGCCCCCAGAATTCATGAGCCCGTAAGCAGCTTTCAACTTCCAAAAAAACCTGCTAACGTTTTTTGGCAGGAGTCTTCATTAAATAGTTTCTATCTGGAGTAAAGTATGGGCCAAGAAAGCTGAACTGCACTGCTGATTAGTTAGGCTGCCCCACAACCAGATTCCTCTCTGGCTCTGAAGAAGATACAGAGCTGCTCTCCTGCCTCTGACTCCTTCGCACAAATCACCGGGGACTTTTTTGGCAAGCTGAATTGGAACAGCATTTTGGCAAGGTAACAAGATATATTGGAATGCTCATTCACGGTGAACATGCAGAGAGATGAATAGGATCCATCTCCCAAGGAAGTCTTTATTAGTAGCATGAAGATATATTTGGCAAAAGTTCTCAGTTTACTTTAAAGGTAAGGAAGGCTGGAATGTAACTGAGCTCAGGAAGAAATTAGCTGAGATACAGCAACTTTTCTTCTCAGTTTTAAGCCTTTAATTCATAAAGCCATACTTAACTAATTTTTGATGGTTCTGGGTCTCTGCACTGATGTAAGCAGAATGAAAACCGAAAGACAGGAATTGCTTGATTGCCCAAGGGAGGTCTTCAGAAGAAAGTTCACCTAGAAAATTTTTATGCCATTTCTCAAGATCAGGTGGTTATTAAAAAAAAAAAAAAAAAAACCTCAAATAACAGAATCTTAACCTTTTTAGAGGGGAAAATGAAAGCTCATTTCAAAGGCCTGAAGAAGATGCAGAGAACAATAAGCATGGCCATCTCTCAAGGGTATCTGGTGCAAAAGTGGTGTACATCATTTAATTTGGGAAAAAAAAAAAAGAAAAAAAAAGCACTAGCTGAATCTAACAATATTTTTGTTCTGCCTTGTTTCTTACACCAATTCAATATCAATTTGTTCTACCATGTGTGGTGCTGTGTTTTCAGTCTATCTACGCTACAGAGAGCGGCCCTGCTACGCAGAGAGGAGACACAAAGGTGGAGGGAGGACACAGGCACCCTGGGCAGAGGACACGGGCAGACCCCTCTCCTCGACTCTCGCTCCCTACCCTACCTGCTCAGATACATTCCTTTACGGGGCTCCTCCTCCATGGAATGAGCTATGGAACAGCAATGTTTCCTTTGTCCAAAACATTTGCTTAATTGGCACTGTACTTCGTGTAAAATGTGTGTAAATCTTACACTGCTTTATTCTAAAAGGTCTACAGATGATGCTCCCTGCCAAAATTTCATCTCAGCTATGCGAGGGATCATTTATCTCCCAATTCCCAACCCCCAAATAATTCCTTTTGGAAGTGACATGGAAGAAGTACAGGAAAAATCCCTGCATAGGGTGAGAGATGCCCCAGTCCTGTGCACAGTGCTGTTCATTTGCTCTCCTCTGTCCTCAGAGCCGCACGTGTCCTCTGAATCAGATGAAGGACCTCCTCGTGCTTCCCCATTTCTGTAACGCTGCCCTTTGAATGAAAGATTCCCTCGATCTGTCCATTTGTTGGAACTAGTGCCAGCACCATCACTTCTTTCCCTCAGTTTTTGTCAACACATGTCAAATCCTTTCTTGAAAAGACAGCTTTGTTTTCAAGGTGCTTTTGGAAACAGCGTCTTACAGACTCGGTAAACAATTTCAAACTCGTTTTGAAATACATTTCGATGCTTCAGCAATAAAAAGAGTATTTAATTAAAACTATCTTGGGAAAAGTTGATCAAAATAGAATATAAAAGATAACGGTTTCTGCATTTTACAAGGAAAACATCCAGTTAAGATGAAGAAAATGCTTTCCTTTGTATGCTTGACAATAAAATAACCTTTCCCTCTTCCATTAGTGCTCCATGGCAGTGCACTTTTCCTAACACTTTTTAACTTTAAATTTTTTATGAAAAGAATTTTATAAATGTCAGGGACTGGCAGGGCCCACTGCAAGCGGGTATAATGAGGGCTGGGTCCCGCTACAGGAGCTCTGCGCGCCGGCCCTGCTCGCGGAGCTGAGCGCGACCCGCGGCACCTCTGCGCCGAGGCCCGGGCCTCCCAAACACAGCACAACAAAAGGAAGTGCTATTTTCAATTTGAAATCTTTCTTCACAGCACTGACCACTAAAAACACAAAAAGGGTGGCTGGTGACCTATGGATGTGCTGCAAAGCTAATCTGTCACAAGCAGAGCTGAACAAAGCAATCACCAGAGCGCAGCAAAAAATTATATCCTGTGCTCGGGACCGTGCTGCAGACACAATAACAGCTGTCCTTAATAGAATAAGGCTGCTGGGAAAGATCACCATTTGTCTCTTGATGTTAGTGTCCCCTTCAACAAAAATAAACAGTAATAACAGAGGCAGAAGCTTTGTTGCTGCAAAGTGCACAGGCTCTCGGGAGGGTTTGGGCATTAAGACGTCTTCAGGAAGTCTCCTCACAACTCAGTGGCTCTTGAAACCTCACCAGTTTTTCAATATTTGAGAAGTCAGAAAGGAAGGAGAGAGATTCCTTTCAAAGACTCCATAAAAAATTCCTTACAGAAATAGGCTGAGTGCTGGTAAATGAGATCTGAGCCTGGCAAGCAGAGGAGGGAGGCTGGTGGGTGCAGACACCCCACAACGCTCCACGCGCTGGACAAGGGCTCCGGCGCTGGGGAAGACCCAGCACGACCTCTCCGCTTGTGGCCGCTCCAGGTGGGAAGTGAAAGTGTTTTGCTTTTTTTTTTCCACTAACTTTTAATCAAAACAGCATCTTAGAGTTAGAACTATCCTGTCTAATATACGAAATGTGATCCTGTTATTGGCAGTTTCTCCACAGCATCAAAACAGTGCCCTTCACAAAATGATGGGTAAAGAAGTTCAAAGGGGTCCAGAGTGATACAAATTTTTTTTGATGTGCTCTTCCGTGTTATTTTGCTATCACTGGAAAACTAAAGGAATTACAGCCCCCACTCGTTTGATCCCCCTACCAGATACCATGAAGCGTAATTGATAAATGTCAGATCTGCTTTGTACATGAAGAGTTTTTACTGTGAAACATTGCTCTTTGAGCTCAGGACAAGAGTTAATTAAAAAGTTGGTACCAAAGATAACACCCTCAGCGGGCCGCCTCTATTGATCTCCTCAGCAACAGCAGAGAGACTGATGCAAGATCATAATATGCTCACATAAACAAGGCTGATTGCCACAACTTCTCCCCATCTTCCTCCAGATCAGATGCTACGGGTGGGTTTACACAGTGTAAAGAGCTGCAAATCTTCAAGAAACAAAAACACACCAACACTATTATTTCATTATGCTTTTCTATTCCCTTTCAAACTGTATATAAACAATCCAACTTCTTTAATATGTAAATCTTCAAATTTCCTCCCATCGGCTATTAATTTCATCTAGAGATGGGAAAATTGTCAAAGGCTCCCCCCTGCTGTGAAGCCTTATACTTCTCCTGTACTTAACACCTGGGCTCCTGACACATCGTTACATTCCTGAGCTTTTCTTCATTTCCTGCCCTGCCTCAGCACCCATACTGAACAGTAGAGTGGGATACGCGGACTTACTGAGGCGGCCTTCTCTAGGCTGTTTTATCTGGGGGATCCGCTTCCTGACACTGTTTTGCGCATGAATATGTTTTGTAAAGTTCACATTGCACGGATAGCTTGACCAACATCTATCTTATCTGAGAGTACCTTGAAGAGAAAAGAAAGCTATTTTAAAAAATGATGTTTTATTGAAATTCTGGGATGGCAAGGTCTAAGTTAGATCATTTTTTAAATTAAAAATTAATAACTACATTTTGGTGTCACTGTTCCTCTAGTTAGAATAGCTTGAAAGAGCTACAGAGCTATTCCAAGGGACCTTTCAAAACGAAGGATCATCTGCTTGGGCCTGATCTTTCCTTTTTTTCAAATCACCAAAATACTGCCTGTTGCTGTGAGGGAAAAGGCTACCCTTGCCTCCTGACCTCCTCCCGAATTCCAGCCCTCCCTCCGACAGCGGCCCAGGTCGCGGATGCTGCCTCGGCGGGAGGCGCCAGCTCCTCCTCTCCCCTCAGCACCTCCATTTTGGCTCTGCTGCCGCCGATAGGCTCCCAGTTCAAAGCCTTAAGCCATGTACGGCCCGCTGAAAACATCGTTTTAAACACATAATGTCAGCTTATTCCATAGTCTTGTCAATGAAGATCAGTTTCATAGCAATCTTTGACATTAGCTTATGGATTTTTTTAATGTCATTTCATTACCATTATCATCCTGAAAGCCACACACTTTCAGAAAATACAAGGAACACAGTAACCAGGCCTCTTAAATAAGACTGTTAAAGAAAGTCTTCCCAGAGAAGGCCGTTCCCTATGTGCATATGAATTTCCATAGATTTGCAATAAATGCTTTTTCTTTCTCTGTCATGTAAGTAAAGATACTTTTCTTGAATGAAGAGGATCAGAATTCAAAACAAAATCACTTATAGGTAGGCAGAGCAAACAGTGCATCTTGTTAGGTTTCTATTGTCACTGCTGTCATAAAACACATGTTGTTTAGAAACATGTTGGCATCTTTTCAAAAAAAAAACTTGAGACCTTCCATTTATGAGACCTTCTTGTCTCTACAAGCCCTCTCTGCAATGACCTGTGTGGTGCTCCATTCTCTGCTCTAGCTGAAAAACGCTGCTAAAAGCCTGTCTTTTTATAGCATATTGTAATTATTTTACATGGCAGGATCTTGGAGCAGCAGCATGGCAGCTTAGTACTTATATTAATCTAAATTAAATTAAGTATTGAGCCTTCCAGCTGGAAATCCTTTATTATCAGTGACTTCCTGTTGGAATTATTGCACAAGTCAGAAGAACAACCAACCCCGAGCCCAAAGCACTAAGTTTGCTGGGTGTATCAGGGCCACATCAGGGTATGGAAGAAGTGATCAGCCATGAAGAAAAAGGCTAGAGGATAAAATTGATCTCTCGTATGCCCTAGTCATTGCATATTCATGGCATCGGGGACAAGGGATCAGCACTTTTTCGGATCAAGACTGTTATGCAAGCTGAATTAAGTGCTTCTCATAAGGCTTAACTCTTTCTGGTGGCTAATTTCAAGCTGAAGAAAAAAATACCCAAAGATGTAAGACATCACATATACAAAGCACAGGAAATGGACTGCTTGCTGCAATGAGAAATAAGTAGACACAAAGTAGTTTTTAGAGCCTAAGTTACAAGTGAAATTCACTGTCAGCAAAACCCAACAACTTAAAATACTCCATGTAGGTGAACATCATCTCTTAAGGGAGTAACTACCTATAGGTAGTTAATTCCATAAGTCTGATTATAAACAATATTATTATTCAAAAAAACAAAATTATATCAGAATTTCTCTCATAAGAACTTGTTATCTCCTGTTAGTACTACTACTATTGCTAATAATAATAAAGATAATTCAGTGATTTCAAAAGTTGTAACCCACTGACTGGGGGTTACATGGGAAAACAGGGCTCTTCCCTGCGTTTTCAATGCCTGCTCAGGCAAGTAGGTTTTTTTAGTGGTAACTCTTTTAGATTTTTTTTCCACAAAACGCTATCTTCATTTTTTTTTTTTTTTTTTTAGGATTTTTCTTGGTTTCTTTAGTCCCCCATCAATGCTGTCAATTAGTGACCATAAATAATTTCATTTTTATTATCTTCCTTGTGCATTTCTGAATTCCCTAAGGCTCTGTTTTGAGTTCTAAGCTTTTGTGTATTTACATGCATCCCAGGGGTGTAATTTTCCATCAACCTTGCTTCAGTTTTCATTGTCATGCAAATGATGTTAAATTTTTTTGGCACTTCCTCTGATCACTCCAAACTATCTGTGCTCACACGTCGGGCTTTCAAGCTCTGCCATCAGCACTTCTTCCTTTTTTTTCCTTAAAAACTGATAAGACAGAACCCCTTTCTAGGAGTTTTCTTTAGCTCATGAAGTCCATTTCCTTCTCTCCTATTTTTTACTTACTTACTTATGATTTAATATCCTCTTAAATAGCACCTTTGCCTGTGAATATTGAGAGTTTTGTTCTTTTTAAGTGATCAGATGAAGTACAGTGCATTGCAAGATCTCAGCAAAATCTTTAAATAATTGTCTGACACATGGTTGAGAATGCTATTACCCTCGTGCTATTATGAGATGTAAAATTAACTTGATTACTTATATTCTCAGTTTTTGGCAGCAGAGCAGATTCATTGATTACCACAGATCAGCAACACATTTTAGCAATACTGAAATCCATTAAAATGATTTCAGCAGAGGCTATCTAGATATTCGTCAGCCTATGCCTTTGCTTTAAGTAATACCTGCATAGATATGTTAGAAGAAAACAGAAACAAACAATTTTTAATTGTCACTGAAATGTCAGTTAATCATTTTACCCTCTTAGCAAAGATTTAACCCAGTTTTGCCTCCTAAAATAATGCAGTACCATCAGAAAGGGTAAACATGTTCTCATTAGTAATAGAGATTGTCGCATTTCATCCATCTAACTGTTAAAAACACTGCACAGATTTAACATCTATATGTAAAAAAATACAGTCCTAATGAATACATAGGGTACTTTTTAAAATGAAAAAAAAAATGTGCAAGCATTTTCATATATAAATTTCTAATAACAAAGGGCTAGGTCCAGTCTTCTGGAGCAAAAAAAGAAACTGCTGCATCAGTCTAGTGACTGCGCTGCGATCAGCTTGGTACCTGACACACACCTCACGTGAGGCGCCGCATCATCATCTGGCCTCGCACTGCCAGCACTGGCAACTATTTCAACTCCAGAAATAACTCGTGTAGATTTAGCTGCTTTTTATATTTTCATAAAGAGCAATTCTGTGCCACTGAAATGTGCCCTGTTACAAATGCTCAAATCCACATGACACCCTCTTCTAAAAGCGACAACGTGAATGTAGCACCTGACATACAGGCATCCCTTTGTTTTTAGGCTTTTTATTCCTGTGAACTCTGCAAAAACAACATACCAGTGAGAAAAGGGGGCTGGATTCTGGCTCACACATTTGCAGAACTGTTAATTATGCTCTAAAATCTAATATTTTTATTATTGACTGTGACACATAAAGAACCTATTTGACTTTGGGCTTTCAGGGCTGCCAGTTAACATCTTTTAATTTTTCTTCTTTTTCAAATGAGGAAGTATGAGGTGGAAATCAACTTGGAACACAACAATGCTCTTTTTTTTTAGATTGCTTCCATCACAATATTATTAAATGTCTGCTTTTATCCAAGAAATGAGCCTACGGGCTTGTGTGTCTAGAATCCAGTGCTCCTCAAACTGCAAGTGGCTTCAGCCCATGTGCCCTTGCCAGTCAAAGCCTCCTAGCTGTGATGGGGCTGTCATTCCTGTTCTTACTAAAGAGACCAAAATGTTAAGGGAGCAATCATAGCTCTATGCAGCTATCACAGAGAGATATTTTTATTCACATCTCAAATTGTTTAGATAAGCACCTTGTAGGCAGAAAGACCACAAGCTTAAAAAGAGCCCAAGCTCTCCCAGGTGTAAAACAAAACAACTCCCTGTTGAAACTAGGAAGCTCTATTCTGATTTTCACCTATCAAGCGCCTGCTCGGCTTGTAGGGTCATCCACGTGGTTTGAAAGAGTTTTTTAAAAACATGTTTTACTGTAAAATCTGTGGTAAGTTATACACTAGATGCAGACATGCTGATTGCTGCTAAGTCCTGGATATATTTTCCTCGTCTCTTAAGGGACTGCAATAATTATCCTTCAGAAAATGACAGGGTAACACAGCACTTTCCTCATTTCTCCTATCTGTTCTACTGTTCTATCAGTATTTCCCTCTCTCTACCACTGATTAAGTGCTAACGATAAAAGAAAAAGCTTCACACAATAGAAAGGAGAGTAGCCTATTCTGACCTGTGTGTGGAGATGAAAAGAACACAAAAGAATAACATGTAAATGCATTCATTACAACAAATCTATCTCACAGAATAAAATTCTCTACCAGAAATGATTACAACGGATGTTCAGAGATGCAATAACATTTTAAACACCAGGATATACCGTAAAATATTTCAGAGAAATTTAATTCAGCCATAACATATAAATGCATATGAAAAGCTAACTGTGCATATATAATCAATAACGTGGTATGTGCCAGTTTAATAGGATATATAAATGCTTTATATTCTCTTTCAATGTCTCACAAAAAATAAACACAGAAAACACCACTCTTGCTACGATCACCAAAGTCACCATTAAACATTTCAAATTTAGAAAGATGCCATATTTTATAAAATGCCAAATAATTACTGCATACGATTCTATTCAAATACTTGATTAAACCTTATTATAGAGCAGTTTTTTGCTATTACATTGTTTACTGCATCTGAAGTAATAACTTTTAAAGGCTGACAAAAGCATGCAAGCTGTGGAGCTTTTTCTTTTCCTCAGTTGCTCTCATTGCAGAGGCAGTTACTACCTGAGAAGGCCCCCACCTCGCGCTCTTTGTGGGATGTGAGTGACCGCCCGGCAGACCTCAGCACTCGGAGCCCTTCCTCCCCACCGTGGACACCTCAGAGCGCCCAGCAGCAGCAGCAGTGAAGGAGGGGACACCGCCGACCTCCAGGGCCCCGCGGCCTCTCCTTGCTCAGCACCACCACTGGCAAGAAGGGCTCTGTCCCCAGGTCCCAGGGCCAGTGAGTGCCCTCAAGCCATGAGCTCCATTTCCAAGAGGAATTGCCTCCCTAATAGCTCTCTCCTCTTGAAGACTCCACTTACCAACAGTGCCTGCAGAGAAACCATTATTCATTTTCCCCGTACTAGGATTATGCTTATAGAGAAACTATTATTAGGGGCCATAGAGAAACGGCTACTAGCTTCTCTATAGGCATGATCTTAATACACAGAAAGCTGTTACTGTTTCCAGAGGCCTAGCAACGAGGCTATGGGGATCTAAGGATCATGCAATCCATGCCAGTTCTTTCCCGTCTCCCTAGCAAACAGGTTGCACTATCTGCTGTCGGACAAGAGTGAATCTACCCCACCAAAAGGTGAAGAACATCTACATGCACCACGACGTCAAGCTGGCGACTGTTCTCTGAGGTGAGGGAGACAACCCATGCATTTGACACAAACCAGCAGTTAATCATATACCCAAGCAACCCATGCAAGAAGTAACCAGATTATTCGTAACAGTTTTAGGAGGCGCTAACGAGCTGTTGCTCAGTTTTCTTGGTACTTTTGACATCTGCAATCTGCAGAATAAGGAAGAACTAGGAATCAGTCAAGAAGTTTAAAGATACATTCAGTACTAGTCTTCACTCAAAAAAAAAAAAAAAGAAAAAAAGGACTACAGAAAACTAGTGAAATTTACACTCATGAAAGATATTTAATGGAGTATCCCTCAGTTTAAAGTACTGGGGAAAAAGCAGATTTATATTCTTTATTTAGATAAAGGGAATATCTGAACAGTTGGAAACACGGTTCGGGCAGCCCTGCTTGGCGAGGAAGAACCCCTAGGCATCTGCATGCAAGCCACACGGTGCCACTTCATCTCGGAGACAGAGGCTGGCTTATTTTACACGGTAACACAAAAGCTCTGTTCTGTGATATTTTCTATGCTTTTCACTAAGATATAGTCATAAAGTGACATTAAAAAGAAACCCATTACATGAATTTTGAAAAGAAATTATGCAGTTGCTCAAAGAAGCTGAAATCGTTAAACTGTTAAAGACAATTAGGCAGAACAAGTAGCAGAGTAACTTATTTCACCTTCAGGTCACCAATTTAAACTTGATCCAGTTCAATGGTGACTAGAGTTCTTCCCATTCTGAAAGCTTTGTGAGATAAATCTCTTGTCTTTGTCAACAGCTTCTCACAGAGAAATGTTAGCACAACTAGATCTGGTACTTTCTGCTGTTATTAATGTTAGTATAATCAAGTTATAGGCCAAAGATTTAGCTCTATGCTCACTCTCTTGTTCATCTGCACTTAGAACCACAGCATTTTCTGACAGCAAAATAATTTGGCCAGCTCCAGTGAGGCAAGGCTACGTCGCCTTATTTCTAGCCACAGTTTATGCACGAGATGAAATTCTCACTCAGAAGATGACAGAAGAGGAAACAGCAGTGACTGAGATGAGAAGAGGCTGAAGTGAGAAGGAAGATCTGAACAGAGTCAAGGCAAAGACAATGCAAACTTTGTGTTTGAAAAGAGTTAATATGAAGTAAGAGTTATTTATAAAAATACCTTGATTTCTCTTGAATTCCTTCCTTCCTCTCTCTACAGCTCGACCTAAGTTCCTGTTGCTCTCGTTTATTCAGAACCAAAGTACATTACACAATTTGCCTTGTGTATACTTTGAGGTTTTATAAATACATGAGTAAATATATTGTTAAATATTAAAATATTAACATAGGATTGAACCTATGTCTAGCACTGACTGTACCAAGTGAATCTAATATTGTTACAAATGGAATAATCAGAACAGCAAATTACAGTATCTTTAACATGGGCTGCTTAAAATCGGGTTTTATTCTCTTAACGATCTGTAACATTTTCTCTGAATCATGCCTGCGGTTATGGACAAACCATACCACTGAACTCAGTGTTGAAAAAAATGTCATCAGCTGGGGAAGTTTAGTTTAAACAGAGAAGAGAGAAGGAGAAAACAACCCCTTGGATTAATGAGTATCTTTGAAAGGGCCTCTGGCTTACATCATGTTGTCATCTATGTCTGAGGCCCCTCTCCCTCCAAGGCCTGAGTGCGTGGCTGAAGGAAGAGCAGTTTGAGTCCAACCCCGCCGGGTTTGTGCAGCTGGGCCAGACGGTCCTGGGGCCGGGAGTACCTTGGGCTGGCACATGAGCATATTTCCTCATGTTGCGAATAGCAACATGGCAGCAGTGAATTCCTCTCACTCACTTTACTATGTCTTACACATCTTAAAGGATTATAGAGGAGGAAACTGTATCTAGCTGAATGTCCTGGAAAAGTTTGTCCTCCAGAGATTTCTACCCTGAAGTACAAAGCATTCCATGTTACAGCAGACTGTATGAGGATAAGAAGGCAGCAAGAACAAGGGCATAAGTGATGCAGTAGAAAAAGCAGCCTCAGGCAAGAGTGTTGCAGTGAAAAAGACATAATTGCCAAGAGTCAAAAGTGTTATCTTTAAAATGCTGTAGAAAAATGCAGAAATTCCCATTAAATCAGAGCTAGCAACATTGCTTTTGTTAATGGCTTTGCCCTAAAAGGCAGCAGTGCAACTTTGCACGCTTTGTCTGGGAGGAGAAGGAGCCCCGTGCGAGGGCGCTCAGCAGGAGGCACAGCGTTGTTAAAGTCCCTGCGTTTCCTGGCAAGTTCAGGCCAAGTGATGGGGCTGAACTTCCCAAGGGGCCCGTGCCAGCCCCGAGTCCCACTCCGCGCCCTCCGAGCCAGGCTATCCACGGGGAGC
The DNA here is from genome assembly GCF_059628265.1 of Tinamus guttatus. NCBI lineage: Eukaryota > Metazoa > Chordata > Aves > Tinamiformes > Tinamidae > Tinamus > Tinamus guttatus. Next base: position 11,353,449 of record NW_028288821.1, on the reverse strand, counting down.
AGCAGCACTTCCACCAACAGACAGCCGGGCACGGAGAGGAGGGCGAGCCGGGCACTTCATGCGGAGCCAGCACCAAACAGGTCAACAAGAAAGGCTGGGATAAAAGCCAGGCTGCTTCTGTCTTCACCATGCAGAGAGAGGGCTGCTGGAGCAAGTTCTAAGCACGACACTTCCTGGCCTTGCTAGCACACTAACAACAGGCCTCTGTGCACTGCAGCACTGGTTGAGGGGCCACATTCAAGCCAGAAACCTGCACTATTATCTTTTACTGTCACATATATCCCCATAAATGATCTTATATTGGACTCAGTAGCAGCAAACATTACGTATTCTCTCAAGCAGGTGATTTTCTTTCATATATAATCTCTTAAGAAATTTCCAGTTACTAGCTTTATATAAAATAAAAAAATAAATAAATAAAAAGAGACAAACATCAGCAAACATCAGTTCCATACTACAAAACAGCGCTGCAATCTGCCAAAGTCTCTGAACAACTCCTGATTTTGCTTCTGTGTTCTAGAAGAAGATATATCTCCACTGAACAAGAAGAAGGTGTCTTACAGATGCTTTTTGGGTGTATTTCTACCTATTCAAGTATTCTCAATTCACACAGTCAGGAAAAAATCATGAGCAGTAAAGAGTGTATTTGGTTCTCCTTCGAGATCATAAACAGGGATAATATTCTATCATCAGAATATTGCTAAGTCTCTATTACAAAAAATGTGTGAGGACATGAAACATTTCTCATTTCTGCAGGATTATCTGTACTTTTTATGGACAAATCCCTACTCTATGCAGCTTTCTGCTCTCTCTCTCTCGTACTGTTCATGTTCCACACAACCACAGTCAGATATACTTAGGCTTGTTGTTCCCCTCAGAAACAAGAAAAGCTAGAAATGTCTATATACATCATTGTGCAAGTTGTGTCCAAATAATGACTTATGACTAAATAATGTGTCCTGCTAATACAGTGAAATGGCTTCCTTCCACCTGCTCCCTTAAAGGTTTGGGGTTTCTTATATCAATTTCAGATTCTGGCAGGAACAGTGTGAAAGGTTCCCCACAAAGCACAACAAAGATGTCTGTACCGTGAGGTGGAGCTACCGAAACACTGGATAGGATAGCCTAGACCAACCACAGGGACGGCCTAGACCAACCACGAGGACAGCCTAGACCAACCACAGGGATGACCTAGACCAGCCACAAGGAGAGCCTAGACCAACCACAGGGGTGACCTAGACCAACCAGCGCAACTTGAAACAAGCAGCCCGTGGGGTCACTGGTAATGCTGCACGCTTAAAAGTACAAATTTTTGTTCCTCATAAAGTTTCTTATAAGAGTGTTAAGCTCCAGCTGACACTTAAGCTCTGTACAGCCAATGCAGCCTTCAGGGAGACCAGTTAAACTATAGAAAGCAAAAGCTCTGATATATTATTTATCAACTACAGCAAACACAAAAGAAGAATACTGAATTCATGTCACCTCCAAATGGACCAGATGACTGTCCTAGATAATCTGACTAACAGGGAAGGACACAGAATAAGATTTAGCATTTCCATGGATGAGTTTAGTCTTTATGAATTGAGACTGTAACATAACTGGGCAGATCTAGCCAAAAATGCAGCCAGGCACAAAGCAAATTTCTTCCCAGCTCCTTGGCCCTGATCCTCACTCGTGCCCTGCACACACCAGTCCTCCCAACAAGCGTCCCCTTCCAGCAAATACCATTTCAACTAGACCATGTGGAACTGTGTGGTAGTTCTGCAAGTTAAACCAAACTAGAGCAGTACCAAATGCATTTTCACTTACGTCTCTATCTTAAGCAAGGGGTAGATAATAGCTTTCCAGAAATAAAAAGCTAGAACACAACCCACCCATTTAACTGCCTGTGCTGAAACAGAACGGAACAAAACAAGAAAAAAACATAATGAAAAGCAGGAAAAGATATGTATGGCCTAATGTTCTGAAATCAGAGGTTGCCTTTGCAGTAAATTTGATGGGCTATTCTTGATACCACCCACCTCATTTCTGAGACTTAATTATCTCCCTTATCATATAGCAATCTGAGTCACATTCATTCAAGCAGAGAGCAGCAAGTTATGCCTCAGCCTAATCTAAAAAGAAAAATTAAACAAAAATAGCTGAACTTGCATCCTATTATTTGCTTTTTTCTAGTACAGGCACAAGAGCGTGATGAGAACAGTTCCAAACACCCTTACAAGCAAGCAACACTTGGAGAGAAGCTTGCAGCCAGAAAGCTAACTAAGCTCAAAACCTATCAGCCTGTAGACTGCACAGCATACAGCAGGATACCACATAAGGTGTCAGCAAATCCTTGTCTGTAAGGAGCAGACGTGCCCTTCCAGGATCAGGAATTCGCAGGGCAGACGACCCCGCACACACAGCTGCCTGCTGGTGCCCTGGCAAGCCCAAAGGCTCCCGAGCTGGGAGGCGCAGGCGAGGGGGCCTCGCGGGCGCGCAGCCGGAGCGCGCGGAGAGGGACCACGTGGAGCCGGAGCGCACGGAGCCGGCAGCGTGCGGCGGAGCCTGCCCGGGAGACATCACCCACCTGGGCATCACGTTGCCGCAGGACGCGATCAAAGAGCCTACCCTGCACACACACAGCCAGAGCCCACGCGTTTTTCTTTTCCTGGCCTCTCCGAAAATATATATATTCCTCGTGTCTTCTTTCTCCTCACCTGCTTTGTATTGTCCATCACATTATTCCTTTTGATATCTTTGCCATACATCTGCTAGGGTTTTCAGGCAGAAGCAGGTATTTTGTAAGGTGGTTTGGCAAGTCTAGACAAAAAAAAGCAGCAAAAACCTGATCATGCAGAAGTCAATGTCAAAATCCCCGTGCTTTCAGTAAGAAGGGTTCTTCACCCAAGGTCCTTCGGATATTCTAAATTAATGCACTGACACGTTACAGTGTTTCAGCTCACAAGACTAACAGTGACTGTCCTTTCAAATGATGAAGAGCAAGACCTGCAAATTATTACACTAAAAAAGTGTTACTTTTTGGCATATAACATATCTTTTATAAAACAGTAGAGAAAGGATATCATGCTCAGATGTTATACCACATTAAGCAGCAGAGGATGATCCTAGTTGTCCCTATGAAGAGATTTTTAGAATTTTGTTTTAATTTATCCTAAAATATGACCACATGTGGATTGTGCCTTGTAACAATTTATGAGTTTTCAAAGTGACATCATAATGTATAAAAATCAAGATCTCACCATTGTCTTTTCATGCTATGCTGATCTTTTGGAGTAATTTATAAACTCATTAAAAATATAGGAAAGTTCAGTTTCCTTTTAACACTAGCTGAATATAATTTGTTCCACATTCAGTTTAAAGTTAAACTCTATGTTTGTAGAAAAGTACTGCATAATTAAATACAGCATTTTAAAAAATAATATTTGTATTATATTAAAGTCTTCATTCTAGAGTTTAATTGCACGTTTTCTTTTGGGATTATGCACCTTTAATTTCAATCTTATAAATTGTGTTTAATATAATTATGGCACATACAAAGTTTTCCATAACACATTACTTCTTCCCCCACCACAACAAAATTTAATAGCAGTTTTTATTAACTTTTTTTAATGACACATTCTGCACTGAAAATTAAAATAAGCGCTGTTAAATTAAGTCTCATACATAGAAAGCTTTGAAACAATTATATACTACACCAAAAAAACACCAGTAGCTAAGTAGGTTCTTTATGTAAAGCAATTATTAAAAAAAATAAAGTATTAAAGTATCATTATGATGCTGCTGCTAATATCATGTCCTAGCATAACCCAAGATAAAATGAGATACATTAGAAAAAAAATCACTTGGACGCTTTTTCTGATAATTTGAATTCTTTTTCAATTCAGTCAAGCTCACACATTTTTCACTGAACTTAAATATTCATTCCTTTCCATGACTCAAAGTGAAGATGTGAAAATAGGATTAGAGCCACAAAATGCTTTCTGCAGTAACTTCTCCTTTTCGTCTGGAGAGATATTGAATTCAAAAGTGAATTCATGACCACCAAACCAGACGGGGAGGATGCACCAAACTGTACTTCACGATGGAGCATCACGGCACCCAAAACTGCAACCATTTTCCCCAGGTATTGCAGAGCACAAGCCTCACTATAGCTTTAACACTCAGCCTCCTCGTTTTCTAAAGGCCTTTCTTTCTGTTGTATACTCTAAGAAATGCTATTACAACCTCAGACCAAAACACTTTTATTATTAAATACGTTTATTATGTCCTCCAAACAGCTGAAAGCTACTGGCTAAACTATTGCATCCTTCACAGACTTAACTATATTATAATAATGATAATAACCAATGCAGTATGATAAAAATGCCTATCTTTATTTCAACACAGTGGCAGGATTTCTGCATTCACTACAGGAACGTTTCGAGCAAACATGGCTCACTTGCGTTGTGTCTAGGGTCCAAGCACAAAAATAAAATTGCAAGTATGATGCCAGTAGCCATCTGTAGGGAGAAAAAGTCACTGATCATTCCTTTAACTTCTCTCATTAATAAGGTTTCTTCTTTATTTTCTTAGTCTTGTCTGCTGAACTTCACTTATAAAATCCCCTGGCTATACCATGACATTGATTTATAAGCTGAACTCCCCAGTGAAAGCAGTGAAAGGTTGATTGCTAAACCCATGGGGCAGCACGCCCCCAAATGAGGAAAAGCCTCCAAATTTTGCAAAAACGAAATTTCTTATGCCACCAGAATTGACTCCCACAGTTGAGAATGTCCCCAGAAGATGACAGGAGGCCGTGGAGCAGCTTAAGCCTTTCTGCAAGCCCCGGGGCGAGGGTTTCTGCTCAGGTCACCACAGCCGCTTCCCGGCCTGGGCGCCCGCGCCACAGCGCGCGGCACCGCCGCCGCCTGCTGCCGGGCCCGAAACTCGGAGTACCGGGGGACGGAGGAGGCTGCGGGCTCTGCAGCAAAATACAAGCTACCCATGGTGCTGCATCTAACAGTGCAAGTATCAACAATAAAACAAAGCAACGGGGCTGCCATCAGCTCAAGTATAAAATTCTGCCGTAATCACAACTGTGCAGACATCACGGGGATTGCTCTAGCTGCCATGTAGAGAGAAATGACTAATACGCTGGACCTGCAAAGTCAAAGACCTCATTCCTACACTACTTAATGAATAGCTCAAATTCCCCTGTCAGCCAACACCTACATTCCATAATAGCTGCTAAAAAACTGAATCAAAACCAACATTTTCAAGCCCAGTGAAATGATTTTTTTTTTTTTTTGAGGACATCAAAAATTTCTATTTGTCTAACTGGAACCACAACAGTTTTTGAATTGTAATAAACCTTTGAGAAGTGAAGTTTTGTACTTCGTAGAGCGCCGGGATCAAGGTCAGCTTTCGGAAGAACGCCGAGCTGAAAGGCGAATCTCACAAAAGCAACAGCTTGGCACTCGCTGCCTGTACCCGGCACTGCTCACGTCTTTGCTGCTGAACTATTCACATCTTAGCATCTTGCTGTCCTTAATAAGGAGGAAACCTCACATCAAGTCTCTTCAGAGATCACTGCAATCTAGAGTTTCATTACTAGCTCTGGCGAAGAGAGGGCAAACCAGCACTCAATCACAGTTGCTCCTTTCTTGAAATTTATTGTTTTAAGCTTTCTTCTGACACTGAAAATAGTATTAGAGCCAGGAAGAAGAGGAAGAGGCAGGACAAGGAAGAAAAACAGCCTTCAATATCCCACGTTGAGGAGAAAGCAACTATATAAATCAAAAAGCTGTCTTATCAGTATAGAGATTTTTAATAGGAAAAATATCAAGGGGAGCAAACCATATGGATCAAAGTGCTTTTCCCATATGTTGAGGGTTTTTTTTTTTCATTGAAAAGTAACATATGTAAGAAAATGCATAAAAAGTGATTCCTGAAGATCTCATTTGACTTATTTTTAACTGGAATAATATTAGATTTTCCATCTAACTGGCTAGCAACCTATTGCTGACAACAGCTAACAACTGACTGCTGCTGCTTCAGCATCACTTTCCATTATAGATGGAGAGCTCTGGATCTACTTTGGAACATGGAGTCAGATTGCATCTTAGATAACTCTGATAAAAGGAGATTGAGGACTACAAAGTAGGAAGCACACATATGCTATGAAAAAATGCATATTCATGTATAACCTTGATGCATTTGTAATTATACTGGGCCTTCAGATGTAAAGAGTTTTACAACCCCAGCATGACCAAAAGATGTTTAATCAAAGATATCCACTCATGTCTCTATATATCCAAATACACTGGCTTAAAATATTTTTGATGCTGTTTTACTTCTCCATTAGACATTTTAATGTAATATTCTCAAAATCTGGCCAAATCTTGGAAAAATATTCTTTGATTTATGATTTTAAGTTATCTTACTAAGTGAAATAAATATCTCCAGGGATGAAGTTCAGATACTAGCAGTATTTGGACAAAATTCAAGAATCCTATTATACAGTGTGTTGGCATGTATATGCTTTCTGTTTAGTAGTTTCTACTACACAAAACGATTGCAAGACTAAAGAAGAGTAAGATAAAATCAACTTATCAGTAAATCAAAAAAAAAAAAAGAGAGCAGACAGTTATTAACATTATCAGATTGTTGAAATCTAATATTGTTTTAATGACACATAACTTTTAGACAGTTTACTTATCTGAAACGAATAAAAGCTTAATGCTAAGGAATCTACCAGATTCCTTCAGTCTCCAGACTTGAAAAGTGGAGGCTCCTATTCAGTCTGCTTAGATCTTTATTTCACATGTATCTACAAATAAATGTTTATTCTAATTATAAGCCATTTGGTATCATTTAATAGCACATAATTCAGTAGGTTCTACCAAGGGAAGGGTAACTTCCTTATAGTTTAAATTACACCAAAGACTTAACTGCGGCTGTTAAACACTTTGCAAATGTCCCGCATGTACCATGCAGCCCATCCGTTCTGAAATCCTGTTCTCTATACAATGATCCAGATGCTTGCCAAGAACTTGGAGATATAACTCAGACAGCTGTGAAAATCTATCATAAGCAACCAATTATTTTGTTTACTGAAGAAAAGGCAAAACATTCTTTTTTAAACAAAACAATACACACAAGCATTATGCCATACGAATCTTCTGTAAGATCCTAAGTCAGGTACTAAGCCAAAACCCTAACAAGAAGTGACTCGGTGTTAAGAACGATGCCAAGCCACTGCATAACAAGTAGCTGGTTTCTATGAGCAAATGTCTGGGCCAGCTCAGTTCCATTAATGTTTTACTCCATTATCTAAGAGCTGACATCTTTTCAGTAATTACTGCAGATGATACCACCTCTAGTGTAATTAAAGAACGATTATTTAGAGTGAAATGAGCCAAGATCATCCCTATTCTCTGTTTAGGCCAATGCCAAAGAAGAGGTTGTCAAATAAAATGGATGTTTTGCATTAGGGAGCAAAAAAAGGGTGATGTAAAGAGTCAAGTAATTTGATGGGCAACGCTGCAGTGAAATTAATTCAATATGTTCAATATGGTCAGTTCCATGTGTAGTAATATTGGACAGATGGGTATGATATCTATGTACTTTCACTGCCTTTGCATTAGTGATTCAGTACTTACAAAGCAAACCTCAGACAGTTCCTGGCTTGTCGCCCGGCGAGAGGAGGACTGGAAGCAAAACACATTAAATGCTCCTACAAATCTACATACTCTGCAACCCTCCTGAAACGAGCCTCTTTCAGAATGACCCCTTGGACACCAACCAAAAAAATAATCACCATCATAACATGAGCCTATAAACTTTTTGGATTAACGGTTAAATAATAATGAATGGGAACGGAAAGGAGAAATTCTCTTTGAATGAATGCTAATGAGAGAGAGAGAGAGTTTGATGCATTCTTGGTTTTTGATGGTAACTAGGTATGAGAATTCATTGTGTCTCTTCCTTAAAACATAAATTGCATGTTTCAAGGAAGTATTTAACAGAAGAATTATGTTAATGAATGCACTCTAATCAGACCCAGGGAGGTAAAAGATCACAACTGACCAAAACATACGTTTCCTAATGCATCAGAGTTCAGTTTTTAAACAGCAAAGGTCACATTTGGTCAGCTGGAAACAACAACAATTTCTCCTTTCCAGAGCTGATAGAAAGACAGAGATTCTCAGGCACATAGGGAATTATTTAGAAACAGTCGCAGCACGTTTAGTTCCGCTGACAGAACAGTCATCTTGTCAGGCGTCCGCACACGGTTCCCATAAACATCAGCCACAGGAGATGGGGAAGTTCCCACATCCTGAAAATCAGCATGTCATCATAAACACTCAAACAACGCATGCAAGGAGAAAACGGAGGCTGTCGGGAAGCGTGAGGGCTGCCGGCCGGGTTGGAATCACTGCCCACTTCTGCCCACACAAGAAAGGGGCTCGAGCAACACCAGGTCCCGCGTGGGTCCCTGCACTGCCCGAGAGGCAACGGCTTGGACACGGCGCTGCCATCTGACCGACGGCGGCATTCGGGAGCTTGCTAAACTTCAGATTCAGTTCCACATCTGTTTACTACCTTCTTTGTAGGTTAATTTTTGTTTTCCAGCTTCCTGTGAGGAAGAAGCCTGTGATGGGGAGGGCATACTGAGCTGGCTAAGGTGCCTCCTCCTTGTAACAAACTACTGAAAAATGAGGTAGCTTTGCAACGAAGCTTCCTGAGACCTAGTTATAGCTATTGGGAATGGAAATGCCAACTAACGGTTGAGAGAACCACTTTAATTGCTCATTCATAATCCTCTCAAACGTAGTTTGAAAGAAAATGAGCTCTCCATTTAAACTAATTTCGAGTAGGAAGTTGGGCTTCAATTTAGTTATAGGACAGGAATGGTCTAGAATTTGAGTGAAAACTTAAAATTATGAAGAATTGGGAGGCATAAAGGTCTAAAGGAGGTGCGGTCTAAAGGAAAAGGCCTGACTTTGAATGGTAGTTCTGAATATTGAGGAGAACCCGGCTCATTGTTAGCAGGTTTTCTTGATTTCCCGAGACACATCTTTCTTTCACCCACACGACAAGCTGCGATTACGAATCTGAGAAAACCCTGAGACTTGAAAGTGGCAAAGTGCAGGAACCTTTCCATGAAAAATTAGCCACCTGGTCTGTCTTTTATCAATCGGAGACAAAAGTGCTGTAAAATATTGACACTTTTTCTAAGAACACAGAAGAGAAGAATCTTTGGTGCTGGGACAGGAAGGGCTCCTGGACTCTCCTTGGTCTCCAAGGTTGCTTTTCCCCTTTCTCTCTGAGTTTAGACAAGATTTTAGCCAAAGTGTTCAAATTTTGGCTTTGATACTTACGTCCACCTCTATCTCTATAGCCCAAGCAGACTAACTCTTGCATTGCCCAGATTAACAGGCACATACCCTTATCATTGAACATTTCACACATATGAGCTGTGAATAGTGATGATAATTCTTTGAGATCTATGAAAAGTGTTAAGAAAAGTGTTACATAAAGTCTCGTCATTATTATCAGCTATGGAAGATGCTAAATAACCTGAAATTCAGTATCACAACCACTGCTGTACAGCTGGTGTCCTGGACATTTCTGAAAATTGTTTTTTAGCATATACATGAGGGGAAAAAGTATTTCTGGCTAAAGAATAGGCAGCAATAAGGCCCACTTACATATTTACTTTGTTGTGCAGCCAAGCTAGATATGGGATATACTGGATACATTGAATATAACATCCAATACATGTTTCTGATATTTTAAATATTATTTTAGCATAGCATTTACATCTGTTTATTTCTAACTCAGCAATCTCCAGAGCTCAAGAGAAAACGTAAGCATTGCATGACTGCAAAAAACTGTCTTTTTTTTTTTTTTTTTGTCTGCTGTTGTAGAAAGATTTAAATCGCTAACTGATCTGTGTACTAAGATTTATGCTCTGTTCATAAGCAACCTCTGCATCCATATCTTAGGAAGACTCCATGTGATTACAGCAATTCACTGTCAGTTTACAGTAGCTATGTGCTGCAATTTAAATCTGTGGTGCAAATTTCTATACTTAATCACTGCTCTAAAGTCTGAATTGGGCCTGCTGCTTTGTCACGTTAGTCAGATTTCAGAACAAACAAAATAAAAATAAAATAAAATAAAATATTAAAAAACATAGACAAGGAACCTTTATGGTCTAACTCTTAAAATAAGTGCTGCAGGTCATGTTAGCAGATCTTGTTTTTACTGATATTGCTAATTTTTCATTTATGAGAATACTGAACAACTAGATACTCGTCACGTGCGCAGAAGAGACACTTATGATCTTGCATAGGAAAAAAGTCTGGGGACCGCTACTAGTTAGGTATTATTAAGATGCTAAGTTTTACAATCTGAAAACAAGGACGTGGCATTCTGAAAACATGCAGAAAAATCTCCCTCTCATTCATTTTCCTGTGTTCCTTAGCATCGCATTCAAAGGATTAAAAAAAAAAAAGAAAAAAAAAACAACTAACCAAATGAGAGAAAAGTAGAAAACTACACCATTGTAGCTCACTCTGTTAAAAGAAGAACATTTGCAAAAAGAAAAATCAATATACAGTGTTTTATTGCAAATATGATCTGGAGTATTGGGACGCTACACACTTCTGGGAATGGCAGCATGCTACGTGTCTTTAAAAGGCAGTAGTAGTCCTGGAGACAAAAGTCCCATGAGTTGAGAGCTGCAGGATCCAAAAGCCTTTCAAGAGTCAAGGGAAAAAAAAGGCAGAAAGGCAGCACGGGTGTTAAAACACTCCTTGAACTTCAGAAGGGTTGAGTGAAGGCTGATAAACCTACTCTTCAAAATAGCAGTGCCAGAAGCACTGCTAAGATTCCATTAATGTATTTTTGTCTGTCCCTTCGGAGGTGTTACATTAGGGGCTGGCAGGAAGAGGGACTGTGCTGAATTTTTAACTTGTCATATTTCAGGTCTCACAGCATTTCGTGTTTCTTTGTATTTGACCTTATGTTGGTCTAATATTCTGCACAATCCTTTATATATGTGTACTGGCAGTTTATTCCTGCTTGCTGAAGAAATTTTCAGTAAGTTTTTCTGTTCTACAATGGCCTAATTACTTAAGGAAAGGGATGAAGTCGTTTTAAAACTCAGCTGCATGTCTGTAAAAACATAAAACATGAATGTAAGTGAGTCCACAGCTCGGATATGCTCTCTGAGGAAATTTTATGGTAACAGGTTCTGCTCCAGGATTTCTTATAGACTTTGTTTCCGGCTGGCAAACAATTTAAGGATGAACAATAAATTAATCAGCCCTATTTATATATTTAAAAAGATATGGTCAGAATTTCTAACTGAAGTAGCTTGTACAGAGTACGAACAGGTACCCAAGAGCCACCCAACCATGAGGTATAATGAGATTAAACCTCCAAATCTGACACAACCTGACTCGCACACAGACCAAAGCTACAGAAATTCAAAAAAATAACAAAAAACCTGCCCGAAGTATTTTATACATGTACTCCAAGGATGACAAAGGAAGCCGCAAAACAAAATACTAACGATAACTCCAAAATCATACTTTTATCACACGAGAAAAAGTTCAAAATTGCTTGGCAAAAAGGATTTTCATCAGAAGGCTTTCATACATAGAATCTATTATAAGGAAAATAAGAAAATGAAAAAGCATAAGGCAATTTATCGTATTAAAATATGCCAATAATGAACCATGAATTAAAATCCTAATACATGATACAATAGCCCTGACTTGTGTAACTTTTTCTGATCCAATTAATCATTTATATTAATCAATTACCCATTTTAATCAATTAATATAGGTAATAACCTGTAAGATACTAACCAAATATATAATAACTACCTAACTGCCTTCCATATACACAATCCTCAAATGGGGCCTATAGCTGAGCTGATGCCACCACTTTCTCTTGTAATAAAAAACTCTTTTCATGTCCAGATCTCCCTTAATTACTTTAAATCTTCATCTCATCTTAAACTGCCAAACTGTGGATTGCATGCTGGTAGTATTTCAAATCTTGTTTTAATTATTTAATTTGAGAGGTTTTTCAATCAGGAAACTGTATTACACATATGCAGAGGCACATGCATTCTGCCAGGCAGCTGGCCAGAACTCTATGACAAAACTTACTTCTTTCTTCAAGGCCTATCAGAGACCAAATATCCCCATTGCCACTTCTGCATATCCATAATTTGCAGTATAGTTATGATCCAGATGACTAGGAATGACGTAGTAGAAAATGCACTGAAATCCATGTGCAGCATAGCAACAAACCACTGCTGCTTTGCCCTCCTAGCAGCGTAACATGCATCTTCCCTCTTTGCTTCCCTACTGAAGGGACATTTTGCTGCCGTTTTTGTTTCCCCGCGTGTCTCTCGGAGGCGCTTTGCGGCTCCGTGGGGAGCCCCGCACGGCGCTGCCGCAGCCGCACGCCTGCCCGGGCACCGCGGCTGCCGCCTCGGTAGCTCCACAGGGTTAGCACATCGCAGACACGGCGCTTGTTATTGCAGTTCTGCAGCTAGGAGGTTCTGTCTCTCAGACGTTCTGATTTCGCTCAATCTGCATGTCAAAAATCACATTCAAACTTGGTCAGATGCTGACCTAGACATTTCCCTGCCTGGGGATGGATGGGGATTGGGAAGTGTATTTAAAGCCTTCTTTTAAGGTTATGAAATGGAAGAACCACTAGCATTTTAAATATGAGCCTTCAACAGCAATATCATCTTCCAGAAGCAAATTTCTGCTTTATATAATGTGAAGAGTGAATGTTCCCTAAGGCTGTGCTTCTTATTTAAGTTCATGCAGGACTACACCCTAGAAGGAAGCTCCTTCTCTGAAATGTCAGAATGCAAACACTAAGGGGATGACTTGTTTTCCTCCTGATGCCATCTGATTCTGAATTTAAATGAGCAAAACCTCAGGAAACTGGTATTTTTTCCTGGAGAATCTTATGGTGTTTCCAATGAGAAAATATTTACAATAAAAACCCATTTGCAAGAGACTGATGTTAAGTGTTACTGTCATTGGCACTGCTTAGATTTGTTCAAACAATTGTGCAAGTCCAAATCATTATTGCTCCAGCTTTGCTGATCTTTTCTGAATACTGTATAGGGAAGCAACTGAAAACAATGCTTAAATGCATTGTAACAGAAGTGTAAGTTTTGTGCATGAAAATAACTTCAGTATTTTAAAATCCGTATTGGAATCAATGCAATCACCAGGAAGGAAGACTAAGTCTGAAGACTCACCGAGACGCACAAATGACACACAGTCTTCGAGATGCCTCTTCAGATACCAGTTTCTGCCTCAGATCCCAATGTCAATAACTCCCCTACTGCTTGCCTGAGCAGAAGGGAGTGCAATCAAGTGATGGGGTGCCCGAGCTTCAGCTGGCACCCAGGAGCATTCACTGCAAAGCCTTGCCTGGGATCCTGCCAAAACTGAGGTTAGAAAAGGGAGGCAGGTACAAGCTGTCTGCTGAGATGCAATTCCCTGCTCAGTTTCCCATCATACAATCTTGAACCCAACAACATTAATTTTAGCAAATTTTCAGAACTGTATGTATTACAGAAAGGTAAGTTCCACCAGACTTCCCTAGGTGCTGCGGACAAGGCTCAGTCCTTCTGTAAGCATCGGTGGCGTTCACTTCATCAGTTAAAAATTAGAACCCTGCACAAAGGCCCTATCATCCCTAATTGCATTTTAGCAATCGTTTCTAACATCGACCATAAATACACACATAGGAATGCATATTTATAAGCATATACCATATATAAACATGGAGACACATTTTTGGCTATTACCGGATATTATATTTCTGGGAAGAGAAAAGGGAATATACAAACTCAGCACAAAGAATAAATCACTGCAGTGCTCTGGAAAATCTTCAGTTTAAAATAATGTCTTCCCTCTTTCACAGAGACAGTTACAAATTCACATCTTTAGTGTCCAATAATTAGGAAATTAAAAAACTTATCACAGGAAGGAAAAAAGTCATCCTAGCAGTGATTCCAAGCAGATATTTTATAACAGTGAAAATGCTGGTAGATTTGCAGGAGCCGGGATGCTGGCGGCCCCCCGGCCGACGTCCCCATGGTGGGGGAGGGCAGAAGGCGCCATCTCCCCTTGCCACGTTGGCCCCCAGCCCAACAGCAGCAAGGCCAACGTTGGTGACTGCTCCTGTGGTCCTAACTCTCCAGCAACACCGACCGCCTGGAAGAGCCATTTGTGACTGTGAGACACGACTGCATTTTGTCCTCAGCCCAAAAATCATCCTCTTAGTTTATGTTTGCTAAGTACTATCTTAAAAAAGCAGCAGGTTTCCATTTCCACTGACAGTACAGCCTTGGACACCGAGCTGCCAGCCGGCCGCAGCGAGCAGGGCAGGTTTGTTTCCCACTGGAGACTGTCTGCAACCCAGAACACTGGCTTAACATTACTCCTGCTAGCTTTAAAATTCTATTACAGCAACCAGGCACGAGTATGTTCTACAAGAAGATTCTGAGTAGTTCCAATCATTAAATATATATATTAAAAAAAAAAGGCAAAAAAACCTCATCCTGCAACTTTTCTAACCATTAAATATTAAAACGTCACTTTGCTAACTGCTTTGCCTCTCAGGTCATTCTGAGAAATTAAGCAACCTCTGTGGAACATATCTTACTGCTTTTCTGATAGAGCAAAATTCTGACAGGACTGAATAGGAGGAGAGGGGTCCGGATGGGAAAGATGTTACTGTTAGTGTTTCAGCTTCTTTAGTGAATGCTAATACCTACATGGGCACCTTGGATGTACCTCTATATTACTAAGGAAAGATTCAAAGGAAAAAAGACAACAAACAGGCAGCAGAAGCACGAGCAGTCACCTGGCAGGGGCAGCAATCCCGTGTGGCAATGGGGATGGCGTCTGCGAGCACCGAGCAGGGCAGCGCAGGGGCGACGCGTGGAGCAGGGACCCGGCCGCGTCCCTCCGTGCCCAGGAAGCCTCTTCCTTTGCTCCTTCTGAAATCATTACCAGCATTCTCAGCTACGGTGATATCTGTGAAAAAGAAAGCCACCAAACAACGTGACTTGTGAACCTGTAGACGACTTTGAATAAAAACTTTTAGTTAAGATACTTGCATAGTTTTTCCTTTAAATATAGCCTAACTGTATCTTCAAGTTGGCACTAATACTGTGTTTTAAACAGGGCATCAGGGATTTGGTGTCCTCTATGAGCTTCAGTCCAAAAATAAACAGTATGATTGTCATAATGAATACACTGGGAGTATTTAATCTGGATTGAGATCAGCTTCTAAAGTGAATCAATGGAAAGACATCAAAGGGGTACTGTGAGATATAATTCAAACTGTACTATTTCAGAGCCAGAGTCTGTCAGCCACATTGCACAAATATATAAAAATGTTGTATTCCACAAATATACTGTACAAATCAACTAATTAAGAACTTAAACAAGAGAAAGCTGTATCTCGATTTAATTATTTTTAAAATCAGAAGCTGTTTGCAACTGGAATAGGGTGCTTTCTTCCTCCTGCAATCAGGATGTTACACAGAAAGCTTTTCCAATATTGCTGCTTTAGAGTAAATTCCAGCACTCTGTGTTACTCTGAATAGACAAAGGCCCATTCACAACTTCCATAATAGTTCTCTGACTTTTAAAATCAAAATGGAGAGTTTAACCATTCCCAAATCAAAACACTTCATTACAACTCAATTTAGCACTGACCTGTCTTGACAAGCCGCCACGCTGCTTGGTAAGAGCTATAATTTATTTGCCTTTTCTTCCTGCCTGAAATGGCTTCTTTGGCCTCTGATAATGAACTGTGGCGATCCCTCCACTCTCCCAGGGCATCGGCAGCAAGAGGAGCAGCAGCAAGTCCTGGGAATTCAGCTCGTAACAAAGCTCAATACAAAGAAATCCAAGGATGAGGCAAGCACAAGCCTAAAGCCAAGAATTAAGGACCTATTAGGAAAGCAATTTTCTCCCATACAAGTTAGCTACAAGCTGCCAATAAACACATTGAGGCAGAGATAGGTACATCCACATTATTAACACCCAAACTGCTCATCTGATTCTGATCAAGGAAAACACTTTGGGTGATGAACAGGAAGTTAATACCAGACAGTCTAGTAGTTGTTTAGTTAAAGTAGAAGTAATTTTCTAAATGTGTTCTAGGCAAGGAAGAGAAATGCTAAGAAATGTTCCAACTCTATATAAAGCCATTAAAAGCAAAACACTAAGTGAATCGCACTGAATTGTTCTAATTTTACTTGCGATTGTACAACCAGTAGAAATAAGATATCAATAAATAACTCTGAAAAGATAATAGGCGGTATCTGAAGGCTATAGCAAACCTAAAATAAGATCTAAACAAGGCCTAATCAACTCTGACAGGTAACTATTAAATGAGAGCATCAGTTAAAAAAGCAAAACAGAAAGACGAAGGCACATGCACAGATTTTAGAGCTATTTATTACTTAGCCCATATGGAATTGTCCTATGCATTACAGTCTTCAGAAATTACCATCTAGTTCTTTCCTGAATGAGTGCACTTCTCTATGACTGTGTCTCACCTGTGATGATCATCTGCCAGTTCCAATGAACTGCAGCACACAAAGATGCTGGTTGTTTAAAACGCAGAGCTACAGATGTGTAAAATCCAACCTTGGGATAACAGCTGTCCACTCTCTAGCACCCTGCCAGTACAATAAACCTGTTAGGAGGAGAGAGATTCTGGGGGACAGCATGCATGCCAGACCCATGAGTCACGCCTGATCAAGACCTAAGAGCCAATACAATAATGCAATGGCTGACATGCAGCTGTGTAGTTTATTAACCTAAGGAAATCCTGCATACTTCAACTAACTAGATTGAAAAGATTAATATGAAAAGGGCAAAAAAAAAAAAAGAATTACATTGAATAAAACAGAATAAAACTGAATTGTCTTTAGGTATAACTTTAAAAGTAGAGTTTTCTCAACAATTGCTCCTATGGAGAGCCCAAAAGGATAGTTTAAGCTGTTAATCAAGTTGTTAAGTTGCTCTTTTTCAATCAATTAAATAAAAGTGCAACATCAAATCCACTCTCTGGCAAATGCTGTGGATACTACAAGGATCAAAGAAGTCTCAAACTATGAAGAAGCACTCTGGGTGTGTGGTAAAGTATGCATAATTAAATGTTTATTTTGATACAGCCAAATCTAAAGTCATATCTTTAATATCAAAGAATGATGATTATACTACAGCATATTTCCTGCAAAGCTATAGTTTTGTGAAGGGTATTGAAATTCAGGGAATAATCAGCTGGAATTAGAGATTTTAGCAGAGTCCCGAAGGCCTAATATTTAGATGAAAAAAAAAAAAAAAGCCCTCAAGCAGTGTTAAAGATATTCTCTTTTCATTTGGTAAACATACTCAGAAAGCTGAGTCCAGTCTTGGCCAGGCACTAAAAAAAAAGTTCAGCGGAGGAAGGTTCAGGCATGTTCTATGAGACTGGCTAAAGGCCCGGGCAATATGAATGGGAGAACAGAGTAGCTCAGGATGCTTTACTTATCTAACAGATTAAGGTCAGGCCTTAAGATAGGTATGATTCTGTAATCAAAACTTTGACCATTGGATCATCTGCCTACTTCCACCAGACAGAAATGTGAGATTAAATGTTTGTAAGTTAACTTGGAAACAATCAGAAATAAAGTGCAATTTTGTAACAGTGCCAGCACAGGAGCAAACAGAACATTTTTGACCCATAGCTCTTAAACAAAGCCCAGGTGTCTGTGTACCCACCCCCAAAGACCTGCATCGATTCAAAAAAAATAATAATTCATGAAGTCAGACTAGATGGCAACAAGTGTCCCTTCCTGCTGAACAATCTGTTATCTGAATCTCCACAGCTATCAGTCTTGGCATCTTACGTGGACATATGTTTCACTTAATGGGATTTTTAAAATTGAGAGCTAGTTTTGGAAAAGTAACTTAGAATGATTGTTTTTCTTTAATAAAAAAAAAGAACTTTTGTCTCCATTGTAGCTTATATGAAAATATCTGTTTATATATTTCTTTTGTTTCCATTTAGAAAATATAATAAGCTACTATTACAACTGTAATACTTTCAAAATTTATTTTTCCTGTTAAAGTCATTTTTTTATACTTACATTTTTTCATCAAAGTATCACCCATCATTTTTGACACAACATATATCAGCAATGCAAATCCTCCTTCCCAAACATAATTTCTTATTGTGATCCAATTTCTGTTTTATTTAAATGAAAAATAAATTATTAAAAACTAAATAAAAATGCGATAGCAAGAATATTTCAGCTAGCATTAGCTGATCATAACATTCCCAGATTGAATTACATGCCAGTCTTCCATGTCACCTTCACACATTACGCTGCCTTATCTTCTCCGTTCCTTTTCTATGCTACTATTAATATTTAACAATTCAATGTCTATGACTAGATGTTTAAAGGTGAGGTGACTAGGAAATAACTATTCATGTAGATAGAGTAGACCAAGCTACCTTCTCCATTAGGAAGCGTCTCCCTAAACAGTAGATCTACCCGTGTCTTTGCTAGCCATGGTATTTATTGGTGACTGCATTTAGATATTCTCTTACACAGATCAATTCCATACCACATAATAATATCTAGGAATAATTCTATTGATTTCACAGGCTTAATATTAATTATGTGCTTAAATACCTGCCGGAATGCAAATTTCTCCCAGTTTTTCCTGTTAAACTCTAAGGAAACCACCATCCTCTCCATAAACACCTCTCCTGCCTTCTGGAGCCCCTTCTAGGGAGCAGTAACTGTCAGTAAAACCTTGGAGAACCAGGAGGGCCCTTGAGCACAAGGTTACTTGCAGCCTAAGCCCTTGCCCTGCTGCCCTTCGAGGCCTCCTGCCACCTCCTCCCTCGCTTGTGCTCTAGGAGTTCCAAGGAGCATTTTCGCTGGCTGCGACGCTGGCAGGCCAGCGCAGGGCCAGGTTTCTTAGGGTAGCAGCTACCGCACAAGGAACGGACGGTGCCAGCTCATCATCCATAAAATTGCAACCCCACCCACGAGGAAAAAAAAAAGCGTTTGGAGAACACTTTTCTGTCATTTTGCTATGGGATCTTATAACTGGAATTCTTCAAGTCCTGGGCATAAATACCTGTCCTTGGCCTAAAACTGATGAGCAAGCACATTGCCTAAAGGTTTAAGCAACCATCTGCTGCCTAGGATTTAACAGCACTTGGGTTTCCTCGCTATGCAACTCTATAACATCTTGAAGATTCATGCTGTAGAAGTACAGTAGTAAAAAGGCTTTACATTCTTCCCCCAGACAAACACTTAAACCAAGCAGCATGACAGAAGGTGTGTTTTAGACCATGCTTCCACCATTGAGGAAAAGCTAGTGAAGTAACAACATCCAGATGTTAGAGACACCAAAGCTTTCCACCCTCAGCAACCCCCAAATTGTGTCTGGCACGTTTCATACAAAGGTTGCTTAATTTGCAAACATGTATTTGCTTGCTATGTGATAGAAAAAAATAAAACATCCTTGACAAGAAATCTGTTTTTCAGATGCACTAGGATGACATCTGTAGCTGCTAAGTATCAGGGAAATCCAGATGCCAGGCAATTATTTTGAACATGATTTGCCTTGCACAGCTTTCCCTGGGAATCACTGAGGAGCACAGAAGAACCATGACTATGTTCAGCAACATTTATGCTATTCCACAACATACACAGGACAGGATCTTTATAATCTTCCCAGTAAAAAAAACACTACTTTTGCTGTCATCTGATATAATCCTGCAATAGAAAACTAATTCTCTACTGAGTTTGACAGTGTCGCTCTGAGAATTTATTAACAGGTCCTAATTTCTCTATGGAAAACTGTCCTTTTCAGATGAACTTTTTCTGTGACTTCAGTATTTAACTTTTAGACTGCAATCTTTAATATTTAAGCTTGAAAACACATGGAGAAGAAAACATAGAAGACCGGTATAATCCACCAAAATCATACCCAGGAGGCAACTGGATTACCATGTGCAGAAAGTACTGCAAATCTTTGTTCAAATTAAACTTTTCATTATGTTTTAATCTTTTTTTTTCTCATCTTCTACACATTGCAGCTAAAACCATGGCCCACTGCAGATGCAGTAATAAACTGCTTATGCCCTCAAACAGCCTGTGCTGCTGTTTGGCCAAAGACCACAGAAAAGAAGCCTGTCAAAAAAGACTATTCTTGTGCTTCAAGTTAGGAGCTGTCCTCAGCATCTTGCTGAATCCAACTACATTAATTGTAAAGGTCATACAACTGTCAGAGTCTGCAAACTGAACTATTTCTCCTCAATTGAGGTGTAGTGTCTTCAGCTGGACAACTAATTTTCTCGCTTTTTATACACAGATCATTGAGACTGCCTTCCAAAACTTTTCTTAAGCATCAAAATCTTTTCTAAATATGCAACTGTTTGATAAAGCAGCTGCACCTCTGCAGACCTGAAAAATATAGAGAAAACATTCTAGAAAAAAAGATCTTATGCCATCTGTAATGCGCATGTATTTTGATGCTCAAAGCACCTCTGGGCTAAAGGCTGTGGGCAGAAACTTGCCCTGGGCCAGTGAAACAAAACACAAGGAAAGAAAACCTATTAAATTGTGATAACCAAACTCTCTCTCTCAAAAAAAAAATAAAAATAAATAAACCTTTGTCATTTACTTTTTCTGCCTAATTTAGGAGGGACACAGGACTAAAACAATAGCAATGATATGGCTATCAAGACTTTTCAGTCATATATTTCTAGGAACAGGCTTTTGGCTAAAATTTTAAATGTCCAAGATGGATATTTAGATTGTGGATGTCCTCCATGCTGACCAGGTAATGTTATCAACAAACAAGATTTGGAACAGGCTTCTAGAGAACAAATCAAGTGTGATGTTAACCGAGATTAAGAGCCCAAATACTAAAAATTTAGATAAAAGATCCCTAAATTTCACTGAAAAAAAGATTCCCAAACTGGTATTAATTTTCCTTCAGTCTTCCCTACGAGGTTTATAGCACTTGTTTTTTCTGTGATTGCTGAAAGAGTACCCAAGGATGGCGAAAATGAAATGCCTACTCCCCCGAAAATGGAAGATTATCACTTCCATAAATTGGAAGATACCTGAAAATGGTAACAGTTTCAATAGATCACCAGTATTTATGAATGAAGAATGTCTGATCTGCAAGAGTGGAGGTTTGTTTCAGGAAATGTGGAGTGTCATCTTCTGACAGCTTGCACAAGATGCTCAGACCATATTCTCAACAGTAGAATCACTTCTATTTTTAAAATTTAAAATGTTACAACCCTTTGAAATACTACAGAAGTAGATTTTATTCTTGCGTTTAATATCCAACAGCTAACCATCTTTTTTGCCCATAATTAAGGCTGACTCTTGTTAGGGCATGAATTTATCTCATCTAAATTCAACTAACTAGAAATTACGTGTCTAAAATAGGTTGTCATTTAGACACTTTCTATAATCAGGAGAGAATCACTGGTTACAGGTCACTAGAGCCATTCTTCTTACCTTAGCTAAACTCAGACTGGAATGGGATGGGATCGGATGGGATAAAAGGCTCTCTTAGGGTGCCGTTTCCCATTGACAATAGAGTCGCTGACATGCTAGGTTTAACTAGACACAATTTTAAGAATGTTAAAACTAGTGAGGTGAATCCAGTCTTTATTGCTTACAAAGTGAATGGTGCCAAGTTCTTAAAACTCAAAAGTTAAAATACTGCCTTTAGGATCTGAGGTTTCAGCCTCCTTATATCTGTAAATGGCAACAATACTCCACTCCTAAGGGACTAAGGAAACAGAGTCACAGAGTCACAGGGATCTGCAAAAAAAAATCTTTTTTTCATGAATGCTACAAGTAGATACAGCAATAACTAAAAAAAAAAAAAAACACAATAAATGATAAAAGCAAAGACTTTCTCCCACCGAACTGGAGACAGCAGTGACACTTTCAGAAACTCAGTCCCATGGTGGCTGTGTTATAGACCTAAGTTTTTCTTTAACATCACAGGATTATTTTTGCCAAGATTGCATCTGACTGGCACCTGCTTTTGTGAAGGGCTTCTCAATAAGGTTCATACTTTTTTTTTTGTCATTGAGATATCCACTGAACTTAGTTTCTCTCAGCCAACACAAAACTTTGTAGCAAAAGGACTCTGAACAGCAACCTGATATAATGCTGGAGGTTAAGCACATCTTCTAATTATCACAGTCTGTATGATTTGCCATATTAATCCTTTTCTTCTCATAAAAACTGCTGAGATGTTAAACTTTAAAATGCAATGCAGGTCTTACACAAGTGAATTACTTACTTATTTTCCATATATTATAGCTGAATAGCAGTTCCACTATAGTTATAGTTGAAAATCGCTTACTATTTAATATATGACTATTCTAAACTCTCTGAAATCCACCTGCTGACTCAAACACTTTGAAATTGTTATGCTTCATGGTGGTGGCCAAAATAGAGGGTAATTTGGAAAACAGGTTCTTAAGATACAGGTCAGCTCCCCCCAAAAGGAGTTACCACCACCTTTTTCTAACTTTTTGCACAAATTCAGAACATAAATGATGGCATACAACAGATATGATGAGACAAGAGAGGATGGAAATAGAGAAGTGGGTTTGCTGTTATAAAGCAGAACTCTCTAACAACTCTACAACATGCCATAGTATTTTTGTTTAATTATTCACTATCTATACATTAGACAACCATAATGGAGCTCTCTTCATAAACCGCTGTCCATGGGAATGTACCTCTTTTCAGTTAGACTGTGGTGATGCGGTCTGTGTATGACGAGCTTCTGCGGCCGCATTCACGCTCACCATCAGGTAAAGGGGTTACAGCTAAGCACACAGAATGGAGAAGTAATAGGTTTATTCGTTTTATTTCTCTATCCTTAGAACTCTCTATCAAATATTCTTGATGCTGTTATCATAACAATAACCTAAGAAGCTGTACCAGATCTAAGCACAAGTCCTATCCAGCCCAAGGTCCTGTCTTTCTCAGTGGCTCAAAACCAGACAGATTTTGTTTTCCTACAAGATCTGTGTATCTTATTTTTGCTATGTACTACAATTCTAGGTGTGTATTTTAGTGATATTAATGAAGACAGCTAACTGCACAGTATCACCCAAGGGGGGGGGGAGGGGGGAAAGAGTAAAATTTGCTTGTTGCTTTCATTGTAATAGAATGCTATTACGGTAATTTCAGAGTGATTAAGGATAATTCACAAAGTGTTGTATTAAGGCTGGATCTTAGGTGCACAACAGCAAACATACTGAGAAATCTGTTTGTCTCCTAACACCCTAACTAGAAATTTCTGGACCAGATTCTTAGCTTTTCTCTACTAGTATTACACTCAGTAGAGAGACATCATTTTACACCATTTCAGAATGCTGCACATCCTTCTTCAAGACTCCACCTAATATCTCATAGGATTTCATTTCCTATTTCCATTATTTATGTGATCTCTTGCTGGCTTGAGAGCAACTGGATGAGTAAATGACAATTATCTGTCCATGTCTACATATTAGATTGTCACAGCCGCAGTACCGCAGTCAAGAGGCAGTAACCCAGTTGTATTGCATAGCTCCTCCATTAGCGACTGTTTTTGCAGAACAGCCAATAGGAGCATTAAATTACTTCTTGCAGATCAAGAGGTTAAGCACTACAGAACAAAGGGATGATTTTCTACCCCTCAGCATTTACAAGGAACAAGTGGAGAGGGAAACCACCTTTCATCCGATGCAAACACTTGATAGTGCTGTTCATTTTCAACAGTTGCTCCTTAAAAAAAAAAAAAAAGACTGAATTAAATCCAAAGAATGCATCAAGGAGAGATCTATACAAAAACCTTACTCATATTGTTCAGAATCCCATACTGCAAAAAGCGGTATCAAATTCATAGTGCAGCTCAATCTCACAACCCTTCTCATAATAAATGTTGCAATATGCAATAACAACTTAGTATTTCAGTCCATACTCTGCAGTACATTCAGTTCATTTTCAAAAAGGCAAACTTAAATCATATCCTGATAGGTAAAATTTCTGATCAGTTACTGTCAGCTGGCCCTGCTTGTGCAGGAGGTTGGACTAAATGATCTCCTGAGGTCCCTTTCAACCCAACAGTTCTAAGATTTAGCAGCTCTTAGGAAAAAAAAATATATATATCCTACTAAGCAATACAGTGACAGATAAATTTATGAGACTTTGACCATGCAAACAGCTTCACTTTGATATTACTATATTTAGCAATGGCCAAGCTGATTTTCTTTGTTACTCCTGTGTTGTCTCTGATAATTGCAGAATCAACAACAGCCACAGCGGTAACAAACTCTGTTAGAAGTGGTGAAAGTAGTAGTAGATTATGCTCAAACTTACAGAATTTAGCTAACAGTACTTAACAGGCTTCAATTAGGCTGTCTTCACATGCTGGCAACATTAACAAGTAACATAATTTTTCTGTAACTAGTCTTTGAATATTTTTGTATTGAGTATTTTTGTATAGAGTATATACAAGTATTTTGTATTCGAATATTTTTGTATTGAGTATATACAAATATTTTGTATTTGAATATTTTTGTATTGAGAGCCTCCCTCTCTGAAAATAGGCAATGTTTCTGATCCAGATGCCGAACTTGCAAGAAGACAGAATAGTTTTGTTAAAGACTAATTCTAAAGGCTACTGACTGCAAATGGGTGTGTGTTCTCAGGGAAAAGAGTTAAGGGAACTGCAGCTATCATTTCAAATGAGTGTTGTGAGCAGGCTTATAAATTGTTACTGTAATTTGTTTGTACAAAGACCCAAGACAGAATAAAATAATAATGACCAGTTCCTGGGGACTGAAGTGATACAAAGAGATGGAATGAATAGACCATAACACAGTACGTGGATGTTTACAGGATCTTTAAAACCATGAAATTGAGAAATCTTCATTTAGAGCTTTCTCAGTTCTACAATGCAATCATGACTGTCTAATTGATTGACTTTATGAAACACGGTGATTCCTGAAGATGTTTTGAACAATGGCGACTGATAACGTTTATAAAACATTATTTAAGAGTGTTCAGTTTGTCTTTGGTTCATGTACTGAAAAGATGCTGTGATTTCTCTGTAGGCACTCAATCAGCTAAATGAACTAACAGCAATTATTTTAAATTATTCATTTAGCCTTAATGTTTCATTACTTTAGAGAGTAAACTAGAAATAGAAGGTTTCAGCTTATGATGATCCTCTAAATGATACACACCATGAATTAACGCCACCAGCGATAAAACCTTTTCCTCTACCATGAGCACCTTGAGAGGACGAAGAAGCAGCAGCCCACCCCAGCACAGAAACATGAAAAAGTTCACCTAAAAAGTGTTAAATTAAAAGGAACATAGGAACTGAAAGTTCAGACAAGTCACCATCAGCTTTGATAATGGTGTAATTGGGAAAGATTTATTCACACCTTTGGTGTGTTCAGATTGAACTACCCCAGCCAGGTCCTTTGCTCTCCCCAGCGCTCCCACGCCAGGAGCGCAGCCCCTCCACTGCCCGCCCTGCCTGTCGTGCAGGCCCAGGCTGCAGCGCTCGGACGAGCAGCCCTCGTGATGCTGGTCTGGGCAAAAGCTCTCAGCAGCCCTCTCAGCTAACGAACAACGGGAGAGACACGCTACCCTCACTGCAGAAAGAGGACTTCTTAAAATAAACCGCCATCTGTCCTCTCCAGGACTGTACATATTTTTTGCTTAAATCCAGTATTTTCTGCTAATAATATGTCTGTTTCCCTCTGTCAGCTCACGGTGCTGCAGTTATGTTTGTGTGGACTGACTATTCAGACTCACTGTCTGGACTCCTTCTGTATTTACTGGGAAGACATCAGAGCCGTGAGAACGATGCAGCTGTGGCCGCAGCAGCATCTAACGCGTCTCAACATTAGCACCAAACAGACACACGATGAGCGGCAGAAGTATTCAAAGAATTCAAAACATTTTATTCCCAATGAGTTCCATGAAAACATAGTATTCACACTGTTGTCTATAGACAAAAACATTAGAGATGGATGAACTTCATGACATTGTTCTGATATTGTGCTGAACACAATCAAGTGTGAAACTGTGAAGTGAGAAAACCCTAATAACAGAGAGGCTGCTTAGCACTTGTCTGAAACGAAAAGTCAGGACTGTTCTACTTTTGCTCAGTATTTCAATATGATTTACATCTAAGAGCATCTATTAAAAACTCTGTTGCTTTTCTCTTTGATCCAAAGGTGTCAAAGAAGCATCTGTTAAAACACACTCCTTATTATTTCAAAAATCTGAATTTCCTTTGAAAGGAAAATCAGATAGAATGACATATTTTTCTAATGTATGACAAAAATGCTGTATATTAGGAATTAAAGAGATCAAGACAATTGACAGTAAGACTACAAGGGACCGGTAAATCAGTAAAGTGAATGAAATGTATGAAAAGGAGAAAGAAAACCCCACATCCACCATTCTGCTCAGACAAACGTGGAAACCAACACAATAGAGAGAATAGGAAAGCCAAAACGCAATGAAAAAGTAACTGCACTAATAAAGGAAGAAAAAATATGTGGGCATCCACTAATGGACTAGTATCATTATCCAAAATGAAATCACAGTACTCACTCTACTTGTCAGTAGCCTAGGGAACAAAGGGAACCTGGACACATCCAAAGGGAGAAGTTCATTTAGGCCTAGATGATGGGGTTGGGAGCAGGGTGATCAATGAAATGTGTGAAGAATGGAATGCAAGAGCACAGACACCACCGTCACTTGCAAATTTGCTGCAGAGAGGACACCAGGCGAAAGGCAGTTGCACTTTCCAGATCTTGACTATTTGAATTGAGTCTTGGGCGTGTTCATATATTTTTAAACAAAATAAGAAATTCTCCAGAGCTATATAATTCCATCAAAATCCAACAAAAACCTTTCCGACCTCCTCCGAGGCCAATTTTTTTCCAAATTTCTGAAGTGAAGCAAGTGACTTCATTATCAAGAGTCAATGAAGAAACATCAGTTAGATATCTCCTGCAAAAGCCTATTTCTAAGCACCAGAATTAGTGCAAGCTTGTCACTGATGTCAGCTAATGGGAAAAAAAAAAGGCCTGAGGCAGAGCAAAACTGCCGTGCACGGACCCTTTCCATCACTCTCACTCTTTGCCATTCGTATACGGAACCACCAACCGCGTCCACTCGAAAAGACGTCTTCATTCCACCGCGATGGCTGCTTGATAGAACGACAGTTATGAAGACATCTGCCAGGCGCTGAACAAACGTGTTTTCCGCTCATCCTCGCTCCCCTCGTTTGGTACACAAGCCGTGTGCTCTCCTTTGCAGACGAGTCATCGAGAACGTGACCTAAAATCGGACAACTTTCTTTGAGAGCGAAACAAGGGCTCCCCTAAAGCACATTCACCTACATATGAAACAGCTACGGTTTTTTCTTTCATTATATCAAGACCTGGATAGTTCACCTACAAACTAATAACCATTCTTTCCCATGGCAAAATAAATAAACCTGGAGATACCAGGCAGAACATTCCCAGAATAATTGAAGATTTTTTTCCCCTTTTGAACATTTGTCAACAAGCAGGATTATTGAACAAAATAAGTTTCCTTGACAGAATGATTTCAGCTTTTGAGAAAATGTATTCTGTCAACAAGACAGAGTAAGGATGTGACAAAATAATATGTCTGAGCCACTGAAGTGTTTGAGTTTTCCTCTCAAGCATAACAATGTGTGTGCAAAGTCAGAGCAGCTCTGCTGACATTGTACGCGTGTTTTCTCCTCAGGTGTCAAAGTCAAAGCCAAGGTCTGGCAACCTTTCTAATGGCTCCGTGTAATGAGGCACGGCCAGAAAGCAGGGCCGTTTCGGAGCCCGACCTCAGCACCTTCCGAGAGAGTCTCCTCCATCCAGGTCACACAATTAGCAAGGAAGGAAGCAGCAAAACCCAAGGACAGCGACAGCCTCAGTACATAAAAATGAATCAGAATGGATTACAAACAGCTGAACGTTGCCTAGGAAGAGCTCCTAGGATCAGACATTTAGGGAGCTCTTTCCCACGTCAGTCTCCTCCAGAATTTCATGTTCAGGATCCAAAGTCCTGCTCCTGCAGAAGTGCTGTTCATGTCATACCTACAGGTATGTCACATCTGTCACCAAATTCCTGATAACGCAGAATTACCTCTAATGAAATTGCTTGCTGGAAAAGCTGTGGCAGAAGGGGCATTAGCAGGGGAAGGGGGAAGACATCAGCCAGTGGGTTTTCAGTCCTACTAGCTTTTCCTGAATTCAGCTTCTTGGCACTAAAAACATCCAGCACATACTTCTAAATCAATGCTGAGATTTAAATACTTCATTTATGTCCCCACTATCAGATCAATGCTGGACGCTTATAATTTATAGATACCAATATAAAAGTGCACTGATAGAGTCAGCAATGGAGCAAGCCAATAAAAAGTAGTGAGGGGAAAGGAAGGACATTATTTACAGTATGTTTTGTCTGCACTGGACTGCAGTCATCATCGCTATTTGTGACTCAGGTTTGTGCTGCTGGATACACTGTATTTCCTTACAAGTTCCAATAAAGAGGACGGGGAGAAGAGTAATAACCAAACAAATAAAAAAACAGGCCTTACAACCGTTGAATGTAAGCAGAATAGCCTATGTTTTTCTAGCGTATGCTTCACAGAAGTTTCCCAGGAAACTGCTTTCGGGATTAAATTACCAAAAAATAATTTTGATACTTAATGTGTAAGTGCATGAGTTATGTGTCATAGGTGATTGATCTATCTGCTTCCACCTTGGTTTTGATGTTAAGAGCTCATTTCTCATCGGCCACGCGTGAGCTTCGCTGCAGGCCTTCTGTAAGGGCTGCTCTTTTGGTAAGTGCTGCACTTACTAATGAAATAGTCGAAAGCAAAATGAAATATGTGCCTTTCCACTGAGCAGCCCGGCCTGGGTGGGAGACCCATGTGCTGAGTCCTCTGTGTGCTCTTCACATTTCTTGTTCTGCTGGAAAAATGCATAAGGTGGTAACATGGCAGACAAAAACACATGGCATCAAAAGCCAGGGGCAGTTTGTCCCGGGGTACAAGTCTTGAAAGTAAGTTTTGCTTTTCGCAATCTTAGTGAACCCGCTGCTGGAGAGAGCAAGCACTTGGGACACCACCTTCTGCCAGCTCCTGTGGGCCACCCTTCGCAGGGGACTACAAAGAAGCTGGAAGTCTCATTTTTCGGACTAGATCCATGAAAGGCTTAGGGGTTCTCTCAGCAGCAGTACTGATGGCACTGATGGCCCTGACCACATCGGAATCCCGGGAAACACGTTATGAGAGACGTTCAGCGTAGAATCTTAATTTATGGGTATGCTTTTATTTGCTTTGTCTTTTTTTTTCTTTTTTTTTCCTATTGAGATAATTGGACCAAAAATAATGCAGAAAATAAGAACACAGAATCATTGCTCAGTAAAAATTCATGGTCGTCCTATCACATAAGTAAAATGGAAGTGACTCTCTGAAACTACTTCCTACATGCTGGACTCTCACCAGAAAATGTTGTAGTTAGGGTTGTTTTAATAACAAGGTTTGCAGTAACAGTCGCTAACAAGTCGCTGTATCTCCAATTTCTGTGTTCCTGTACAGCAATTCTACACTTGCATCTAGAGGAAAATAAATCAAGCATCTCTAGCACACACATTTCAACGCAAACAGAATGTGACCAGGGAAAAGTTACACTGTCAGCACTGAAAGACCAAAATGGTCAAATTTTAAGAAAAGCAAAGCTAAAACAATATAACCAAAGAAATATTACAACAGGTTACTGAGCTATTTTTCAGACTCTTGAAAGCTTCACAGAACTAAGACGAGAAACAGAGCATGTGCCTACCTGTGCGGATGCACATGTGTGTTAACTACAAAGTAGAAAGTAGGAAACAACTGGTCTTTACTGAAAATCAAACTTTGGGTCTGATTCCAGCACTGTATTCTTGAAGAGAACCCTCAAGCGCAGCTCTTAAAGCCATGCTACGAGAGATCCCAATCACTTTTCTACCACAAATGAAGTATTTACCACAGCCCAAGGAAAATCTTTCAGAGAGTTCTTTAATCATCAAAGCAAACAATCAAAAGGCCTCACAAAAACAGCTTATTTCTTCATTTTTTAAGATTGATCTTGTACCTCCCAGCAAATTCTAAGCCATGTAGGCCAGTGTTGGCTCTACAGGCATTAGAAGCGCCAATAATAAAGGTAATCACTATTTTCTCTGGTTGTGAATAGTATTTAACACACCAAGCCTGCTCTAAATCTCGGAGGAATTCAGTGCCACTAGGTACTTAGTGCCCTTACTCACCTTGTAAATGCAGCCTAAAATTGAGGCTTATCGTTATTCTTACTCTTTTAAGGCTAAATCTTTGTTCTGGATACTCAGTCACTCATGGCAACAGGGTTACCCTGCATTTAGCACAGCTCTGGTCTATCATTTCTAAACACATCTTCCTTTCTCCCGTGGCCTGCACTATCCATGGGTCATCTTTAAAAGGTGCTGACTTACAGGACACCAGAATACACTGCTCTAGGATTTGCAGCAATCCAAGATGATTTATCCCCAATACTTCATCCTCTTACTGACTTCCCTGGTTCACAGCAAGACCACTGAACTACTTAAGAGCTAAGTTTTTCAAAACCAGCTGCCAAGGTGTGCAGACACACACCTATACACACAACAAGCAAGTGTATCTTTGGATATCTAAAACAAGTGGTTTCAGTATGTACATAAGTTTATATCAAATGTAAACATATATTTGTATCTTTTAGAAGGTGCAAACGGATAGATTTATACCTAGAAAAAAGGCTCCATATTTCCTGCTAAAGTTCAGTATTCTGTGTTCACTTAAAGAAAAAAGGCCTGAAGAATTGCAAATTTCTGTAAAAGCATGCTTTGTTCTATGTGACATCTGAACAAAAAAATAAAAGGATTTTAAAGAATATATACGTAACTTTGTTACGGAAATATTCTGAAGCATGTTAAAATATTAAAGAAATAAATGCCATAGCAGAGTGCTAGACTCCTGTGCCAGTTTTTGTGTTTCCAAGTCTCCCTTGAGGGATTGTAAGTGGCACTTCAGCAGCCTGTGTTCTTAAAGCCCCCAGGATCCTCGAATTTAAGATCAAAAGATCTTTTAAAGAACAGCAGGTGCTAGAAACTTTTAATATATAAGATGTTGGAGACATTAAATAAAAAAAGAAAGAAAAGAAAGAAACTAGCTGCCTTTTCCCCTATGCAGCCATATATCTCATGAATCCCATGAGTAGGTTAATCTTTGACACCGCCTAGAGCTACTTTTTATTGTACAGAGTTGAGCAAAGAACAGCACACAACCTGCCACACACCAGCCTGGCGTGTTGAGCGGTTTGGAGTGCAGCGGGCTGCAGCACACATTAGGATTTCTATTAAAAATAAATAAGGCCTTTCCAACATTTTTCTCCTTAAGAGGGAACAACAAAGGATGCAGACACAAAAGTGAATATTAATCTTCCAGTTTAGCTTTGTACTCGGCTATGCCACAGAGCAAAGGGAAATAACACGAGCCAGTGCAATCAAATAAGTTTATCCTGGCACATGGGTGGCTTCTTACCGCCCAGATCAAAGCACGAGCCTTCCTGGATCAGACCAGTGGTGCGCGTGTGATCCTCCCTCGGCGCTGACATCGCCACATCACATGCATAGAACCGCTCGCACAAAAGCCCTTTGAAAGGCCCGGTCTGCCCGACCGGCTCCTTCGAGCTGTCCATCTCGCAGTCTGGATGTACAGCGCCGCGCTTCCGGACCTCCTCTGCCTTGTATCCGCCAGGTATCTCCCTTTGCAATTGTAGTGCGTCCCCTTGTTTTCAAACCACGGGACAGAAGTTCTACCCTGGCACAGCAACCACTCAGAAAAAAAAAAAAGGACTATTACCAATCTAAATCTAATTGATGCCACAAAACACAAAAACAGCCTTGCTGAATGATATATGTATGTGGAAATTGTCACAGACACTCTCCAGATGGACTGGATATTTTGTGCAAAGCATTCTCCTCATACCACTGCTCAGCAGGATAGGGCACATCCATATATTCACAAATCAAGCACAACTTCTCCACTACGCACAACAACCCGTATGCCTACGGCAGTGTTTTAATGTACTCTTTACTTCAGTCTGATGTTTTATACCCCGATCACTGGTACGTCTTTCTGTTGCATGGAAAGATAATACTCAGTGAGGATCAGCAGGTCTAATGGAATATTTTCATTATCTTCAAGGAATAAGAGATGTGCAAGACAGTAAATAACAAAAACGCTTTCCAATAGAAGACTGTTTCTCTGTGGAGCTAAAATGACGCAAATCAAAACAAAGGTAAATAGCACATTCATTCAAAGAAGAAAAGTAGTCACCGGACCCAGATAATATAAAACCTCTGTGTTCCCCCAAATCTTTCACACAGCAGGCATGAATGGCATTCTTGTCTTTCAGGGAGAAGAACCCTTGCCACCCAAGAGCCTTTCCACAGCCCCAGGTGACATCCAAACACACCCTCTCCCCAGGAGAAGGCTGGCGAGGGGAGCTGCCCTCGCGGCGACACGCGGCCCTGCGGGTGCAGGAGGCCCCACAAATGGTTCTGCACCCCCAGAAACGTGTCCCGCACCTCCCACTCGGAGCTCAGGCTCCTTCCAGCCCTCCTGGGCCAGGCAGCCGTCATGGCCATGGACCTGCCGCGGAAGGGAAGCGGCGTCTCCGTGTCCCCCCTCTGAAGGTGCCACCTCAGGAAGCGCAAGCAGTGAACGGCCATGAGGGCAGCTCTTCCCTCACAGGCAGGCAGGCACCAGCTCCAGCTCTTCCCTCACAGGCAGGCGGGCGCCGGCTCCGTCGGACACATCGCTGTTGGCACAGGGACACGCTGCCAGGGGGAGCTCTCTGTACCACGGTCTGGGGCTCGCTCAGGCCTGCACAGGAACTCCCGGATCGTTCACAGGAACATCTGTCAGAGAAACATGTCGAGGGAGACATGGTCTCTTGGAGGAGACTGGCAACTGATGCCAGGCTGTCAGGGGCTGAGAACTCACAAAGAAACTTCACTCTAACTAGAAACAATGAATAGTAACTACTGAAAGCAGTGCTAGGAGTAAGTTGCAGAAACAGTAATGAAAAAATTCACCGACTCTCCAAAACGGCGTGCAAATATTCTGTAGCATTGCTTGGCAATCAAAGGAAGC
The DNA here is from genome assembly GCF_059628265.1 of Tinamus guttatus. Lineage (NCBI taxonomy): Eukaryota > Metazoa > Chordata > Aves > Tinamiformes > Tinamidae > Tinamus > Tinamus guttatus. Next base: position 11,320,096 of record NW_028288821.1, on the reverse strand, counting down.
CACAAATGCTCTAAGACAGACTCCGAACAGCTCTTCTGCAAGAAGAGATCTCTTCTTTTTCCATTAGAAGCAAGGAAAACACCAACACCTGAGCAAGGAAACAGCACTAAAAATTCTCTGAACATGGAGACTTTTCTTTTTTGCGAGACTGGAGAATATGAAGAAAAGATTTCTTACTTCAGTCTCCCTGTGTGACAGCTTTTCCGCGGTGGCCATCTGCATTAGTTCTGCCCGCCTGCCACCTGACAAGTCCTATTTGTTGAGCAGATAATTGTAGCAGTTTTAGTTTCCCAGGACCACACTATCACAAAACAGGAGTGTTCAGCTTACTTTAGATATGTTCTTCAATATACACAGGGCAGTGAATAATAGTGAAAACTGTTTTGCCTGACAAGCAAAGCATAAACGTGTCACATCAAATGCTTTTGTCTTTCTCCAAATGTGCCTGCAGAACCAATACCATTTAGCTTTCACATTTTAGAAGCAAGAAGCATAGATAGCTATGGGATGGGCTTGTATTCCAGGCACTTTTTAAAAGTTTTCTTTGGGTTTTAAGAACTTCAGCTCTTAAATCCCTAAAGCCTGCAATGATACAGATTAACATTATACTTCGCAACTCTTAAACGCAGAAAAGAATTCGAAAAGTCAAGGCACTGTATTACATCACCGTCAGGTTACGGTTTGGTGCTCGTGAATATTATCCCTTTACAAATACAGCTGTATTTTAAATGAACTGTTTCAACACATATATCCCTTGGGATGGGTTTTAATTACATCGTATTTTTTAAATTGCTTTCCAGAAGATTTGATTGTTTTGCCATATAACTTACAGGGTGGGAAACTCACAGGCTAGTTTTATTAGAAAACAAGCATCCAGCTGCCAACTTATTTGGCCACAGATTTCCAGTGGTCTGCTGGCCTCCTGAGCGCAGCTGACAGTCACTGAGCTAGTTCACAACCAGGCTCTCTCCTGACATTTTCCTCACCCTTTCTTAGGCATTTCTACTTGTGCCATACTAGTATTTTCACAAGTCCAGACAAGCCAACTCAGGAAGTTAAAAGTTAGCCAAAAAAAAAAAAAGTATCTTTTTATTTTCCATAGGGTTCGTTCCAACTGGCAGGACTCAAGAAGGCAAACTAGATTTAGATCAACCTACAGTGCCATTTGTTACAAAATCAAATCAAAAGATTCTATATCAAAGTGAAAATTCTTTTTTTTAAAATGTTTTGGAATTTATTATGGGAGCATTTAAGTTGCAATGGAAAATTGGCTGTGATTTCAAAGAGTACTGAAAAAAAGTCCGTCTCCATTTTGCTTCTGCTATTGCCTGAAGATGATGATAGGATATGTGACAGTTCAAGGGCAGCGAGAGTGCAGATTCCATCATTTCCAGGTAATTCAACTGTGCAATTTAAGATCCAGAAAAGAAAATAAATTGTCTTATTAGAGACCAGCACGCATACAGCCCAGGACACCATGGTTTTGTTCACAGACACCTGAGCGCAGTCAATACTGCCGGTCACATAAGACACACGGCTCCATGGGATGCAACCAAAGAGCTTCTTCACCTTGGTGGCTCATCATGATGCCCTTTTCTAATGCTGCATGCAGCAAGGCTGCCTTCTCCTCCACTCTTGGTGACATGACACTTCTCCAGGAGGGCCAGGGGGCCTATGGTATTCTTCATATATTAAGATAGAAACAAAAGAAAAAGACTAAGGGAAGAGCTGGCAATATTCAGGGACATTGCAAACTGCAACAGCATTTTGGCACTTACATGTGGAAGACAATAATTATTTAATAGCAGCTCCATAATTATGGGAATATAAGTCCTGACTAAAATGCTGTATGTCAGAATTTTCTAAAAGAAAACAAATAGAACCTGAGCTACCGCCGCTTATCATGAAGAGAAGCCTTAAGGGAAGCGTAAGAACTGGAATAAACTGCTATAGACAAACGGTTTAGGGCAAGCAAACAGAAACACATTTATATCTACTTTTGGCTAAACTACATCACGGCACTAAGCTGGGGTACTAACAGTCTACCGCAACATTAAAGACACTGCCCAGTGCAGCACGCTGCAGATACGAGACGTGTCACACCAATGCACTCGTCTCCAGTAAACTCCAGCAAACCTCAACGAACCAGCGGGCACGACTTCCTGCAGCCTGCCTTCCCGCTGATACTTGGGCACGTTTATTTGCTAAAATTATGGAAAAGCAGCACAAAACCAGAGAAATAAGATTCGTCATGTATAAGCATTTAGGCCAATGACTCCATCCTTTTTAAATTAGTGGCAAAATTCACCCACATCCCTTTTGTTCCATACTGTTACACTCAGAATCAACAAAAAAAAATTCCTTTTAAGTCTGTATTTTCTCCTTATTTTTTCTTTGTAAATCAGGCAACCATTTACACATCAATGCTATGCTTTTATAAACCCATTATTTCATCTGCACTGCTTCATCGAAAAAGGTTCCACTTTAACTACAAAGACTAATTGTTGAAACTCATTATGCAAAAAACTTCATATACAATTTAGATTTGATTTTCCCTTAAAAAAAGAAAAAAAAAAATCAAACCTATCATTAGATGGGTTATCACATCAAATTCCAAATATTACCAGTTTAGCGCCTAAGGGCTGAATCTTGACGAGACTAAAGCAGAGCACAGACAGGCACGTTTGTCACCCGAATGCTGGATTGGCCAGGAGCCTGCTAAAATGTGTCAATGGATTTACATTCAATACTGCAACTTTCAAGAAATTAAGCCTGGGAGTAAACAGCACAATAATATGCATAAATGCATACAAAAGCACTCTTGACAACAGTGGCATACATCACTGCTGATTTTGATTGCTTTTGAGGTTATTATCATAACCTTATTTTTATCACTTTTCTTCTGTCACAGCAGAATATCCACACCATGGATATTATGATATCTGGAGTGAGGAATCAAGAGGAATACAAAGACTCATGTAGGGGCAAGAAATAAGGGGTTATAACAATCCTGAACCTCCTTTCCTTCCTCCGTCTCCCTTCCCATGCTTTATGTGGCAGAATGCGCTTCAAGCACCAAACAGGCAGAGGGTCAGAATTAACCCAGAGAACTTATTTATAAAGTCTCTTTTTTCCAGGGAAAAAAAAAAAGAAAAAAAAAGCACCAAGAAGTATCTACTTTTTAGAAAGGGATAAGTGTGACAAAGGCAGTATATTTTAGAACAGAAAATATAAAACTAATAAAAACAGCATTTCAAAGTATTTTTAACTGTTTGAGTTCCTTCTTTTTTTCCTCTTTTTGCCCCAGCAGTTAGTTACCATGACACATCTAAACAAGGTGATTTCTTTCTCCCTCCTGAGACTTTCTGTTAGGTTAGTAATATCTTTTATGACTACTACATCTTTGTTTTTTAATATGTAAACAGCATTAATTGGGAGGAAAGAAAAAAATCACTGAAAATCTCTAACCCCAGTGAGATTTTATGACCTATGTGTTTAGCTTCAGCAGCATAGATGGTATTTTACATAACACACTAACACCTTGAACAAGGACCACTATGAGGCAGAAATGTGACAGAAATGGAGGCAAGGAAAGCCTATGGGACCTGACAAAGTTATCTGGGACTTGTACAGAACAAAATCATTTCTCTGAGAAAGGAAAACATGCAAAACTATTTAATTTTTAATCTCATTTTTAATATTTAAAACCAAACTGTCTCTCAGCCTCTTCTAACTAGAGAACGCCTAATACAAGTAGAATATTAGTTTATATCAACGAACTGTATCACTTAAATAACTTGGCTCATAACTAATCAACATTTATTATCTTTATATATTAGGAGCCAAGTATAAAGGAAAAAGTAGATGACCTTTCCAGCTAACTAAGACAGTATGTTTTAATTGGAGATGCATATACAAAATTACAGCTGTGTCTCTGTAAATTACTGTGTGTAATTTAATCAGCAAATAATAGCACTTGCTGCTTAAAAAAAAAAAATCACAGTAACAGAGATAAGGGATAACGCCCGCATGCAAATAGGACTGCCGGAACACTGCAGCCAAACGAATCTCTGAACGGGAACACGATGCGAACGGGAGGCGCTCGGCCCCGGTTCCGGCCGTGGTGCGGGGCGGACAGGGACTCCCAGCTCCCGTTCCCGCAGGGCCGGCGCAGGTCACCGCGGCCTTCCCAGAGGGGCGAGCTGCAAGGGCACTGCCCCGCGCACGACACCAGAGGAGATGCCGTGAAACTCACCCCGTTTCTGCGCGACGCCCTCCCGGCCCTTCCGAAGAGAAGGGGCACGGAGGCAGGTGGTGGTGGTGGCGGTGGTGGCGGCGGTGGTGGTGGCGGTGGCGGTGGTGGTGGTGGTGGTGGCGGCGGTGGTGGTGGTGGCGGTGGCGGTGCTGGTGGTGCTGCACAGTCACAGGTGTCACCTCCCCGGCCCTGTACTGGGCTGCACCAGAACTGCGGAAACTTTAAAAACAATTTAGCAAGGAAATTCAAAAGCATATAAACTGACCAGTACTTATGCCCCAAAGTGGCATAATTCTATTATTTAAGTATCAGTAATGACTACTAGCCACAGGATATTTTGTATTTATCTACTGCTTTAAGAATTGAAAATGCAAGTATTTGTTTTAAACATGCTGTGTATTAATAGACATTTTACTCAAACCAGCAAACACTAGAGTGAAGAGCCAGCTCCAGCTGAGAGCAACCCCATAAATAATCATCAGGAATGGAATATTAGAGCTATGTGTTTTTCTAACTAGACACTTCACACTAGATCCCACATTACAACATAAAACTTGCCTCTTTAAGGGCACTTCATAGTTTACTCGCACTTGCTTCTGACTCAACTGTTAAAATCCCGCAGTATCGAGGAAAAGTGTCCATCAAATCAAATGTCAAACCAACAAACAGAAGAAAGACCAGAACCGCCTTTGTTTGCAGTAAGATTGGAAGCAGAGTCTGTCATTTGGGGACGTTTTGCTTGGCTGAGGTTTAAGGGGCGTCCGTGTTTTATTAATCTATAGTGCTCACGATACTCAGGTCTGCTACATATAAGATTGCCATAGTAAAGCTATTAACTTCCTTATTAAAATAATAATAATAATGTTTTCTTTTCTGTCCAGAGACTTTAATTGCAGCATGTAGAAATCCCAACATCTTTCAGTTCTGCACACTCTGGCAAGTTTTTATGAATACAGGCAGCTGGCACAAACAAGGTCAGCCTGCGTTCATGTAATCTGTCACACGTTTCAATGGGAAGCTGACAACAATTTTGCTTAGACCTGTCTTAGGCAGTGAAACACATGGCAAAAATCATTATTTTAAGCTCCCTGCAAGATTTTGCTTACCATAGGAATTAATTTAGTATGTTGAACATAACAAAAATAGCAGTAAAGCATTACTTCATGAAGAAAAATAAATCACTATCATACTCAATGCAAAAACAGTTTTTTTGAGAATATGACTCAGTAATTCTAATTTGCTATGCAAACCATACGAAGAGCAAGTATGCACAAACGTTGCTCCTGCTGCCTTTGATGGCTAAATACGGCTCTTGCCATTCTTCACTTGTCTACAGTACTATCCATAATGTACACGTATGAATACTACATACATACATAACGCAGTAATGTACATTTACAGTAATGTTTACAGAAAAAAAAAAATCCTTTCAGTGACAGTCTAGATCCAGAATCAAAATTATCTCCTACTTGTTGATTCTGTTGAATTTTAAATAAATAAATCTGTATTTCAAATTATTAATCCTCTGCTACATTTAGAAGTAATTTTCCCCAACACTATCAATTTATTATAAAACATTTCTAAAAGATCAGACTTGAAATGAAAAAGTACCATATCAAATAGGTAGGTATGGAAAATTTCTGATCTGGCTTAACTTAAACACCTGGTGAATTTAGTGCAACGAAAAGAGTTGTGAAAACATCTGATAGTCCTGACCAGGGTGAAAAACAACAACATTATTCTGACTCTTTTCAACTTTTTTTTCAAAAACGAAACCTTTTACTCTCAACCTCTTTAAATGAAACACTACACAGCAATTCACTTTGCTTTGTAGTGCAAAGCAATTCTGAATGTTGGGGACACAATTCAGGGATTTTCTTTCCTCTCTCCATCTAATCAAAGAAAACAACCATCCATTATCGCAGGTGAGAAAATACTGGAATTGCCCTGAATTGGTATTTTGGAAGAAAAAAAAAAAGATAATTCACATGGAAATTGGTGGTGTTCCTCATAATGTTTTCAACTGATACAATAAGACACTATGAAGGCTATCACTATTTTTTTTTCTTTTCTTCAAAAGTTGAGCATTGAGATGTAACTGGGCAAAAGGAGTGATTATTTCCCTCTTAATTTCCCTTGCTAATCCTATAAATACACTGTAAGCACAACCTTGTAAAATACCAAGCACTTTCAACTTGTACCACGAGGAATCCTACAATGCAGCAATCCAAGCAACGGCAGCAGAAAGCACTTCTTGAGTCTGTGTCACATTGTATAGTGACCAGAATCCAAAACATATCACCTTAGTTATATGGGAGATTCAAGCAAACAGAATATCCAACATTGCCACACAAAACTGCATAGCAAATTTGCTACTACATTTCAAAGATCAAAGCAAATGAACAGCGCTGAAAAGCTTCCAACCCGAACCTTGCCTACCACATCACAAATGAAAACACAGAGCAGAAAATACCATAAATACTATTTTTCAAAAGCCACACGGAAATAACTTCCAACCAAACAGTGATTTTTGCTTTAGATGCTGTTAATGAAGCCATAGTACCTTTATTAATCCCATACTTATAAACAAGAGATAAAAAGATGATGAAGACCAAAACAAGCACACAAGATAAATATTTGATGATTTCTACTAATTTATTAAGGCAGTCCAGCTTACTCCATAAAAGATATGGCAACATATCAATTAAAGTAGATTTGTAAGCTTTACACAGTAGATTCTTTTATCTCTCTTTACCAACAAATCGCCGTAAAGAGTAAAAAAGTCAAAACCAACTGTTGCCAAAGTGTAAAACTGAATCCCGGGTGAAAGCCATGGAAACCCCACATGTGTCCTCCTTGGGGTTTTGAGTTTTTCTGCTTTGGGCTGCGCAGGCCTCTTGCCTGAACAACCATCTTCACCACCACCAAGTACTACCTGGTCACACGCCTGAAGTCTGTCAAACACTAGGACAAGCGCAGGTACAAACAACCGCAGAAAGTTGGCCCCAAATATCTGTGTGTCCTAATCACAAGAAAAATAATGGAGGCTGAATACTGTAGTATGTACGAATAGGTTGAAAGGAAAGGTGCATTTCCTGCCCTTGGGGAACATGTATTGTGATTCACAGCCCTAAGCACAGAAAACATCCCTTTTTAATAGTAGGATATATATAAAACTTTTTTTCTTTCTTTCTTTTTTTTTTTTTTTTGGTAGAAGATCATGGAAGCCGTGCTTTGCTTTCCTTCTCTGGGTTGCATTTTGTCACTTACTGTTGGAATCAAAGGAGAGATTAGCAACATGGAGCAGAGCACATACAAATCAGGTAGTCTGAGAGCAAAGAACTGGGTCACCCGGTGTCATCTGTGAGAAGCGTTACCTGCCTGAGAGGGGAAAGAAAATAAATATTGGCAAGTATTCCTTCTACTTCCTGCATTTCCACAAGCTGATGAATTTGCCACATGGATAACTCCTTTTCTGGAGTCTTACCAAAACCCAGCGCATAATCTCACCCAGCTCTGCCTGGAAGATTCCGAGTTAGGATTCATAGTGAGTGTCCTCAAATGACATACATTAAAGGCAGGGCTGGAAACGATTTTCAGTTCTTGAATATTCTTTCATTTTCATCTATTACCTCCTACTAGGGATGGCCTTAAAACATGCGTCTTTCTTACAGTACAGATACCATTATAGACAGTAATGTTGAGGTTGAAAGCCTTGGGATCTGGGAGGCATGCTCAAATACTTGGTTTGAGTCAAAAATCCTTAAAAAAAATCCATCGTACATTGGCTTTCAGGCAATTTTCTGTCAGCACAGGACAAAGAATTCAAAACTTTGGATGTCCTAACACATTCAGTTCATTTTGCATGCTTTACTATTCATTAAAGAAAAAGATAATTTTATGTTTGCGCTGTATCAGTGTAAAGCATCTGCTAAGTACTTTCAAATTAATTACACTGTACATTGATTTTTTCAGGCATAATTATTAACCCTCAAAAAATCTTCCAACAATCAATTTATACTTAATTAAGCTCTCTTTGACATGCCCTTTGGTATTTCAGTAGGCATACTTTTTAAAAGTTACTTCCAATGTGCCTGGCTTTCTCAACTTCTCTCTACTAGAAATCCATTCTACACGGCTTTTTTTTTTTTTTTCAAGATCTGTATCACCGACACTTACTAATGCTGAGCCTTCATTAATTGATTTGGTCATTTGAGCAAAGTCTAGCAGATCTAAGGGACAACAGAGTTATTCTACTGCCTTGCACTGCTCGAGGGAGCAAGGGATTTTCAGACGGTGTGCGGCGGTCCCAGGATGTGGTTCTTTTTTATTATTATTTATTTTTTGAATGTGCACATGCAAATCTTCTATTTCTGCTTTTAGAAATGTGAGATGAGCACTACCTCATCCCTATCCCTTGTACCTTGTTGCCAGGTGTTTTACCTGTAGTACTTCTAACGCTTGATAAAATAGGCTACATAACAGTAAATTAAGTAAGGCTCCTTAACAAAACTGATATTTATCAAAAAGTTAAAAAAGGCTTGTCCTGACACATCTGATGAATTCATTGTCATAGTGTTTTTTAGGAGTGGAATCAACAACTACATGCAAAATGCTTTTCTGAGGATCATGAGAATCACTAAAAAGATGTAATAAAATGTTCTTGATAATTATCATTATGCTATGTTTAATATTAATGGGCCTATAGTCCTGATTTTCTCCACTAGAAATTAGTATCATATAGAAGAAGGACGAGCAGGGATCGCAAGCGGCCACAGCTCGATGCCCTGGCGGGCTGGGGCGCGTGGGGGACACGTGAACGAGCCGTGGCCACAGACAGGTTTCCTGGAGGCCCTCGCGGCTTCTCCACACGTGGCCTTCTCCTTCCTGAACAATCCCCACGTTATTTCCTGCTCACCTGGTGACACTCCAGTGGACGTTTACTTCAAATACCCACCACGTTCTGGCAGTGAGGTGCTCCGCGACAACTCCACTGAAGGGCACGGGAATCTGGTGATTAATCTGTTGATTAGTGATGCCCTGATAATTGTACATTTTATAAACTTTTGGCAAAAATACTGCTCATAGGAACTGTTCTGTGAACCTGAGTTTGCTGCATAGTGCATTGCCTCTCTCCCTGCCTCTCTCTCCATACAGAACTTGTACACTCCAATCTCCAGCTTGGCTGCACCTAGAGATACAACCCATCAGGTAGCAGCTTTCCCTGAACCCGGGGTGAAAAGAAATCCAGATCCATAAATACCCTTGCTTTATCTCATATCTTAGAATGACTTCCTTGGAAACATCAGCTTTGATCAAAGGAAATTTTATATGGTGACCCTTCCGCTCCTGCGGCATTTATTAGGGAGAAATTTTTTTTAAAAAATAACACTTTGTAAAATTCCAGAGCAGTGTTTTTGATTTTGTTTTTAATCTGAAATCTGTTCTTACTGAATATGTCTATAAAATTTAACATGAGAACTATAACTTATATCTACAAATTTAAAAGCAGTCTGAATTTTATAACAGAGATACAATTCTCTACTAAATTGCATGGGTTTTTAAAGTTTTATAGAATCCTGCTTAACTCCATAGAACACTGTTAAGATAACGTTAAAGTGTTTTTACATAAAGGCAGATTGTTGGAGTTATATTTCAATATTCTTTTGATTCTTCAAAGACCTCCTCTTGTATCTCATTTGAACATGCGCTAGTCCCTTCCAACATAAATCACTCTCGCACATAAAATTAAGCACATGCTTAGATATCTCAGTGAGAGAGAAAGTCTAAATGAAACTGTTAATGGTAATTTTATAATAATTAACATACTGTGATATTCTGGGTAAGTTGAATGATTCTGATCACATGCAAAAAAAGAAAGATCTAAAGCAGTTATATTGAGCTAACAAAAATCTGTGTTACAGTGATCATCAAGGTCAGCTCAGGGAAATGCTGACAATATGGTTATATGAATAGCAGAATTATGGTTACGAGAGAAAAGAGTTGGTTATTGCACCATAATAGTCAATGGGACTAAGTTTATAATTGAGATGACTACGCTGTTATAATAGCTGAAACGAAAGAAAATTACTGTAGCACATTTGCAATACAAAAGTATACTTTTAAGTGAACAACGCACTGATGATGGCATTTTTTCCGACAGTAATTTATTGGGCTCTTTCGTTGCAGTTCTGCTACTGACAATCATTTTTTAAAATAAAGTAATATTCAGGGAATAAACAGACAGCTACACTTTCCACACAAAGCAGAAGAAGCAAATAAACAAAAACAGTGCAACTCTGAGAAAATCTGCAACAGGATCATGTAAGCACATGTCATTATTATTGTGATTTTCTTTTTCTTTTGGCTGCAGTAGCATCAGTCCATCCTGAGGCACTAAAGATTATTAGACAATTTTGCTGACCATTGCTATTGCTTCCGGTGTACAAATATCTACTTTAAAAGTATTTGATCAGCATAGGATCATACAAAGGCTGCAGCAGATCTATTCTAACCCCAGTCATTTTACCAAACACGTCCTGTGTTTATTTCTACCGTAACAACAGGTCACATACAAGCATTTGTCAAATGTCCTGTAGGAATGAAAGCACCTACTCTCTAAAATGCATATTCAGTATTACTACTGTAAAAAGTTGTGAGGAAGAAAGATTCTTAAAGTAAACCCTGGTATGGAGTTCCACAAGAAGAGAAATGAACTTATTTGCAATTAGAAATAATCACTGGTTGTTTACTAGAGCTGCAGAGAATATTTAAGGTACCTGCTTTCTCAGATAAAACCAGAATAGTCTGTTTGGTAACTAATTAATGTAGCCTGTATTTTCTTTTAAGTAAACATCATTAAATCTGCCAGACTGACAGGTTTCACAAACCTATAAGAACTGATATTTTACAGAACTATACATAACAACACAGACACACACCTACATATAACACACACGGGCAGGTAGATCTGTGTATAGGGCTGCCCTCCAAAGGAGCTTCCAGAGTCTTCTATATCTATTTAGCTACAGATATTTAAACAGATATTGTGAAGACTTATGGGACTTTCCTAGAACTAACCTAATCCAACTACTTTTTATAATGTAGGACATGGCTTCTCAATAACAATATCACAATATTTTAAATTTTTATTTCATGGCGTATTTAAAATATAATCAAAATCTTCTCTTATGGCACATAACGCCCCTTTGCTTCTGTGTTTTTCACTGCTGCACTTACTGCTCCCTGTCTTCACCTAACAGACTTTTTCTCCATTCAACCAAGAAACACAGCATCTCCCTATTTCTTTTCAATGGCAAATTTTACATGATATTTATTTAGCAGTCAGGTTATTTGGTGCCACACTTTCCCAGCTGCTTGGATGAACTAATGCTTATGCTTCTGAAAACAGAACAAATAGTTTTGCTAGAAATATGCAGGCTTGGCTGACTGCAGGTTAAATCAACTGGAGATCTGTTGGGTTCTTTATAACGAGATCATGATAGCAGTGTAGAAAAAAAAAAAGAGACTTCTTTTTTGTGAGTTACAGAGAGAAAGATAAGTTTCCTGAGTGAATGCGTGGCGGGGACGGAGGAAAACCCTCCTGAATGTCGCTAACGCCGGCTATCGTGAATTAAACCACCAAAAAACCTGGGGGAGGAGGAGATGAATATCCTAGTTGGAACACAGGATGGGTGCTAGTTCTCCCTGACACGCTTTGAAGCATGAAAAGCCACTTGTCTTCCCTCAGTTGACTGCAGGACCCTCTGCCAACAGAAGAACATCAAGGCAAACCAAGCAGGGTGGCACTGAGACGTGGCCCTTGTGCGTGGCAGTTCAGTTCCAAAATCTAACCGTCTTATAACACGGGTACACATTTATTGCCAGGTAATGCTTGTAACACCCATCTCAATCTTGGGTTTGCACAGAACTTCTTAAATTGAATAATATCCTACTATTACCAGTAAAATGCTAGCTTTTCAGGAGATAGCATTAGTTAGCATAGCACACATGCATGCTATGCATGAAAGATTCACAAGTTAGAAGGAAAAAAAAAAAAGGAAACTCTTCCTTTTTTGTACTTGTCAACTCTAGAATTATACCCCCCCAAAAATGAGTAAGGGCAAGCAGATTTGTGCAACATATGTAAATGTCAAAGACCTTTTTTTGATATCTATCAAACTGGGAAAGTAGCAGGAGCTGCAGGACAGCACATGTTCACCTAAATTTCAGATGAGGAAGATGAGCACAACTACATAACTGTGGATTCATTAAATTTATCATAAAGTACGTAAAACCAAAATCACATTATGGAGGGACAAAAAGAAGCCAAAAACTAAATGGAAAATGAGGTAATAAGCAACCAGAAGACGACCATGCTGGAAAAACATAATATCCTTTGTTTCATAAAATAACTAATTTTCTAGACAAAGGCAATGCAGTAAATCTCATCTCCTTGGACTTCAATGAAACATATTTCATTATGCAATGTGAGGCATTATTGTTTGAACTGAGAAAATTAAAAGCAATGCATGAATTTTACGGTGTGAATAAAAGGAAGAGAGCAGTGTGGTCCTTAAGAAAGTCAAAGGTTTATCTTTAGCATTTTATTCAGAAAGTCACAAAAAGTTGGAACTTGTAAATGAAAGCTGATAATAACTCAAAGCAGCAAGGCATCATCACCACAAAGAAGGTTGAGACACATGTGCAGGAAAATGTGGATGACCTTGAACTCATACAACAAAATTCAGCTGCATAATGTGCCTGGAAATAATACCAGATTTTTTGCCATAAACAATGGGCTTATCCCCTGGAAATGACAAAGGCAAAAGACTGCATAGATTAGTCGACAATGTTTCGCATTTGTAAAAAAATGTGATGGTAGAAAATGTAAAGTGAAATTGCTAATCTATGTTTCTAAACTATAAATAAATTTGCCACTAGGATTTATATGACTTAGCTCTTATTTTTATGCAATATCAGGCACCCATGTTCAAGAACTATTAATTCAACAACTAAAAGCAACACTATGTGCCTGCTGCTTTGTACATTTGCCAGCTTTTTGAGATTAATACATTACACTCTACAATTGTCTCTCAAAGCATCACCTCTTCACTTATCCCAAGAGTGTTTCGATCCTGACAAAAATTGCTTATATCAGCTAAATATTTCCAAGGGTTTGCATGCCTCCTCAACTACTATCATTCCACTTCCCCACCTTCAACCCCATGTCATCCTTTAATTGGCTACTTTAGCATTCTGCTCGCAGTGGGATCTTTCTACAGTAATCAATTACTGTGGAGAAAGAGGTAATTAATCTGAAATCATCTTAAAAGGTCTTCACTTTTTACTTGTTCTTTCATCTCTCTAACACAATGATTCACTGTCTCAATACCCAGTTGCATAGATGAGGGAGAACACAGAGAATGAAATATGGTTTTACACATACATGTACATATGGAGAGGATACAGGTGTCCACACAGGACTGGAGAGGTTGTCTCCACTTGTGCTGAAGGCACTGGCTGGTACCACTGAGAGACTCTCTCTCACGTATGAAATACTCCTGGGCATGTGGGAGGCCTCTTTTTGCTGGAAAACAGCAAATGCTACATCCATTTTGATACGGGCAAGGTGGAGATTCTAGGGAACTACAGACCAACCAGAATCACTTCATCCATAGGAAAACTGCAGAACAAATCTCTCTGGACGTTAGTTCATGATGGACAAGAAAATGACTGGGAACAGCCTGAGGTAAATCATACCTGGCTGACCCCATGGCTTTTTATAATAAAATAACCACCCTGCAGACAAGGCCAGAGACGCACGAGTCATTTTACCCCGACTTTGGCAAAGCATTCAGTAGTCTCCAAAGCACCCTGTTACTGAGCAGTGCAGACTGGGACTGAACAGAAGGGAAAGAGATAGTGAAAAAGCAGCTGAACTGCTGGGCTCTAGGAGTTTTGGTCCATGATTCAAAGTCCAATCTGAAATGGGCAGGCAGTTAGAAGTGATGCTCTTCAGGGTTTGACATGGGAATGAGCTTGAGCCAGCAGGGTACCCCTGAGGCAATGCAGGCCTATGGCATACTTGGCTGTGTTAGTAAGAGTGCAGCCAGCATTTGAGAGAAGTGTCCCTTTTTTAGGAGAGGTAAGGCTCTGTCTACCTAGTCTGGGAGCTCCTCGTACAAGGGAGATAGATACTGAAAAAAGAGAGAATGATGTTCAGAATGCCACTGTAGTGATAAGAGGCTGTAGAATCTATGTGAGGAGAGGGTGAGGGAACCAGGTTTGCTCCTCTGGAGCAGAGGGCTCAGAGTCTCTTAAGGGCTCAGAGCTGTCTTCAACTGTAAGGTTTTAGAGAAAGTTAAAGAAAAGATGAAGACAGACTCTTCTCACAGGTGGACGCTGAAAGGACAAGAAGCAGCGGCCCCATGTTGCAGCAAGGGAAAGTCCGAGCAGGTGCAAGTGGGGAAGCACCACAGACAGAACGGCAGAGCACCGGCGTGAGGCCTCAGAGAGGCTGTGCACTCTCTATCTTAGCAGAGTTTCAAACTCATGTGGGCAAAACTCTGAGCTACCTGACAAAACTTTGAAATTAGCCTTGACAAAGCAACAGGGGTACTGGACTACACAACCTCCAGAGATTCCTTCCAACCTAAATTATTCTGTGATTCTATCATAAAAATACATACATACATGCTCACACAGAGCCTCTTTATGACTAAAGTAAATACTGCACCTGATACTGCTAAATAAATAGAGGTTCATGGTCCCGAGCTGGCCCCGAGCATGACCCTGCATTGCTCATGCCAGGCTGTGCTGCACGCTCCCCAGAAAGCAGCTCTGATTCAGGAGGATTATCGGAATCAGTAATGGCCCTTGCTCCTGCATGGGTTTGCAGTGTTTGCAAGTCTAACCTGCGCAGCGTTGAGACTGACTGAGCAAACAAGGCTGTAACAAAGGAACAACACCAACAAGCTTGGGTAATCAATGTCAAGCTTCAAAAGAGAAATTTTAGCGCCGAACAGAAACAAAATCTGAACAACTGAGAGTAAACAGAGTTTCTCATCAGAATGGGGAAAAAGTTCAAAGATGCGAAAACTTAGTTATAATGGATACACTCTTTGCTATTTGTTTTTCATGTAGTAAGTTTTTTAAGACAGCGGAAACCTAATTGCTTACTAATATAAACAAACATTCTGTGGCATATTTTTGTATTCACTAAGATTTACACAAAAGCTAGATGGAAAAAAATACTGTGCCTTCAGGACATAATGTGACGGTTAGAGTCTGTCATAATGACTCAAGCTTCCAACCTTGCTGTCAGTTGATGTCTTGCTCAAAGTGGCTATGGAGTCAAATTCAGTGGAAACCAATAAAATTAAGTCTGGTATGCACAGTTCATTACCCTCCCCAGAAAACACCATCAACAGAGCTTAATAACCTACTTCTAGCTGTTTAACTGCGATGCCTCCAATAATAATTATTGATTATGTCAAAAAACTACATTTTGTATAAGACTACTGCAGAACACACACAGCCACTCAGTGCCAGCTGATACTTTGCCAATTTGATTTATTAAGAGCTATGTATACTCAAGTGGCAGCTAATGTGCTGGCTGCCTTCCTACTATGGCTATTCTAGTCTAGATCCTCCCCTCAAATGCTAATCAGTGAGCAGAGCACAACAAGGAGATAATTACACATTGTCGCTATCTGTGCCAAGAGATTGTATGAAACTATTTCTTAATAACATTCAGTTACTCCTGTCTGCTTCACCACAGGTGAGGTTGCTTTTAAGGCAGAAGTTTGGATAAACACCCTCTTATGCCCTGTTGTTGTTTCATTGGACTTTTATTTTTTAACTTTTTCTCAACAATACTTAAGATGATTGGATATTACTAGACAACACACAGTACACATTATTTTAACTGATCTTTTCGATAGTGTCAAACACCTTGGAAATTTTCCCTTATAGGCAGTAGTGAAGATGTAATAGGTAAACTAACTTTCAATGCTATATGTCTGAAACTGAATTATTAATTATATTATTAGGTTATTGGAAGCTCACAATAAGGCATATGAAACACTAGCTCTGTATTTTTTTATTTTAATTACAAAAACCCATTAAAAATGTTTCAAATTTGATTTTTCATTCTTTACTCAACAAAAAAATCTGTACTCTGAGATTAATGCTACATTTATCTCAAAGTCTGTCCTAAGAAACACTGTCACAAAAAATTAACACGCACCAGTGAAAAAATGAACAAATATGACAAGGAGCTTGGATGGCATAATGTTCAGGCTGGCAAAATGACATAATGTTTCAGGCTACTACTAACAAAATTTGTTTCCTTTCATTTGCTCATTTTAATGTTAAAATCAATCTAGAAAGCAAACTCAATTTTACCATTCTTAAATTCAAACACCTAGCTTTTAATTGGGACAAAACTTCAAAATTCTGAGAATAACTTAAGTTGTATCTTCCATGAACAACAAAGTTCCTTGGAAGCAAAACTTTGTATAAAGTCATTAAATTGTTGCTATTTCAATGGGTAAAGCTATTAATGAATCAATGGCAACTCTCTGATAACAACTGAATGGGATGACATTAAACCGTTCACTGTTTAAAAAAGTAAGAGTACTACTGATAACAGAGGTTTAATCACTGTGTTATCTAATCAGTCTTCTTACTGTAATTTAATGCAGAACAAGTTTAAATTTAGCATTAAATGTACATCAATAACAGCAAGCAAATAAAAGTCATGTAAGCGAACGGATTTAATGTTGAAGTAACGAGACTGCAAACTCTGCTGAAGCAGTCAGATTTCAGCCTTTCGCACAGTGCACGGAGGGGACGGGGCCTCCCTGGGTTTCCTGAAGATTTCAGGGGCTAATGAGAGGACCAAGACTAAATGTCAAACTGAACACAAGCATAACACCTATATTTCTAATGCTTGACAACTCATACAATCACAGTTTTCAAACACCTTTTCCCATCCGTCAGCCAAATTTGAACTTCCAGCTATGGTAACACATCCTTAACCAAATTTCAGACACTTGCCTGACATGCCAGCACAGCAAAAGAGCACAGTACTCTAGACCAGCTTCACGATGGTCCTGGGAAAACCAAATCCTTATATTCACAGTCACTAACATGTTCTCGTTGAAGCTACAAGGAATATTTTGAAAGATTTGAGATCTAAAAACATACAAATATATTCAATGACTGCACATCTGGAGTATTGTGTCCAGTTCTGGGCTCCACAGGACAAGAGGGATGTGGAGCTGCTGGAGAGAGTCCAGAGCAGGGCCACAAGGATGATCAGGGGCCTGGAACATCTGCCCTATGAGGAGAGGCTGAGGGAGCTGGGCCTGTTCAGCTGGAGAAGAGAAGGCTGAGAGGGGACCTGAGCAGTGTCTAGAAGTACCTCAAGGGAGGCAATGAGGAGGATGGTGCTGGCCTCTTTTCGCTGGTGGCCACTGACAGAACTAGAGGAAACGGCCACAAACTGAAACACCGAAAGTTCCACAGGAACTTAAGGAAAAAATTCTTAACAGTGAGGGTGCCAGAGCACTGGAACAGGCTGCCCAGAGAGGTTGTGGAGTCTCCTTCTCTGGAGATCTTCAAACCCGCTTGGACACAGTCCTGTGCCACGTGCTCTAGGTGACCCTGCGTGTGCAGGGGGTTGGACTAGATGATCTCTAGAGGTCCCTTCCAACCTTAAGCGTTCTGTGATTCCATTCCATTCTATGATTCCACATATATACAATCTGTCAAGGCCATACTGGTAGCACTAGCATAAAGTAAATGACTTAAATGATGGATAACGTGAGTTAGCTGGTTATGACTTTCATTTTTACCTAGTATTTTTCCCTTGCTGGAGATGTGTAGGAATGGCACAGGAGGTACAACATTGTAGAAGAGATATCTGAATCAACTCCTTATAAACTGCTTTGCCTCCACACAATGGCATATTACCATATGTTTAATTAGCAGAAGAATTGTGACCGTACTAACAGAGACCAGTGTACCAGCTACAGCTGTATTAGAGCTAATCAGCCCTAGAGCTCTATCATGAAGATAAATGGGGCCCCTCACTTTCTAAAAGCAAGAGAGGAGACCTGCAAGGATGTGTGTGAATCAGGTCAAACATCATTTACATCCAGAGTATAAATAAGAACTTAAAAATAATTAAATAAATAAAAAATCATATCGTATCTCTGCCAAGCCTGCTGCCTTGGGGCCCTAGCTGGGACAGGCCTGTCTTTCTGAGGAGATCAAAGCAGCAGCAAAGTTCTTGCATTTCCTTTGGAAACCTACTGAAAGTCCTATTCAAAAAACAGTAATCACTTTTCTGCAGTTAGTGTTTTTCTGATCATAATTTTATGGATAATTTCAGGCTGCTTCCATGTTCCACAGCTTGGCAAATTTCAAGGACAGAAGGAAGGAAGGCAGGAAGGGATGGGAGGAAACAGCATCAATATCTCTCAGCCAAGCCAATGCCCCACACAAACAGAAAACACGTGGCTAGCAAAACACTTATTTAAGAGCTGCAGGAGCTGACTGCCATTTGCAGCCCATGGGATGGCTCCTTTATCGAGCAGAGGCGGAGCAGGCACAAGGCGACAGACAGGCTGCCCAGGCCTGAGGAGACGACCCAGACGTAAGCAGAAACTCAGCTAGTGTTGTCCAGTGTTCACACAAGTCTGAGGATCTCATGCGAAGAAATGCTAGAGGGAACCACCGGACGCAAGGCTGAAGTAGTGAAAATCCCTTTTCCTGAGGCGCCCACGGGATCCCCCTCGGAGCGGGGCAGCAGCAGCCTGCGCGGAATGTGCCGGGCGCCGCGGCCCCGCTCCACCGAGCAGAGCCACCGAGGGGCTGCCCTGCTAGTCCCCACGCTCGTCCCCGCGCTGCGGCCGCGGGCAGACATCGCAACATGGAGCCCTTGTCGGAGCCTCTCGCACCGCCCGCCAGGAGCTCACAACTCCAGTTCTGAAGAGTTCTTCAGGCCTTCTTGCTTATGCTTTAGATTTCTGCTCACCAAAGGTTAGGACACAGCACATTTTTAGGATTAACCCTGGATAAGATGGCCTTTAAAAATAAACAATTTTGAGATCTGCAAAGGAGAGGAAAATGAAGAAGAAAGGAAGAGAAATACAACTTTTCAGATTACCTTTAGAAATGTGCAAGAAGTCCAAAAGGAGAGAAAGAAATATTAAAAGATGCTGAGTTTTTTGCCCTCGCATGTTTCAGCAAGGAACTCTAAATATCATCATGGGAGAAATCAATTTGCAGCAGCTGTGGACAGCCTTAAGGGCTTGAAAAGCTTAATTGGAGAAATGTTTTAAAAGTTAAAAGGCCAGAGTCGTGTCAAGTACATGAAGCAAAACCGCACAGCTGCTTCTAAACGTATTCATTACACGGTACTACAAAGCTGGCATCAATATAAATAAAATATCTCTCTAAAGTATCATTGAAAACTAGTTTTACTGATGAATTCTAAACAAATACCCTTAAACTAATATAAAGATATATGGCACAACCAAATCCAAATCTAATCTAAGTTAAACTTTCAGGTATTCAGAAACATAATAACCACCTAATTAAGAACTGATATTAGTGTGCCACACTAAATTTCTGTCATCAAGATTTCCTCTAGGTAATTACTTTGATAGAAACACTTCACTAAAATATCATAGTTGTAACAGTGAAACCTAACAGGATTTTCATACTGTGTTTGCATAGTCCATAATATTACAGATCCTCCATAGCTATGTTCAGCACAAGTCCAAAAGTATGTTTACAATCTGCATTATCATAGAAAGCCTTTCCCTCTGAAGAATCCCTTTTCTCTTTCCATATCTCACCCTAAGCAACCTTCTGCACCTGTAACTTCAGGGTCCTTTTCCTGCATTGAGCTTTATCCCTGCTAAGTGTTGCTGCAAAAAAATAACATGTGCAACCTGATAACTAGAAGGTGTGTTTGTTTTTTTCTCTCCTGCTCATTAAAAAAAAAAAAAACACCCACTACCTTTTGCTTAAAATATGTAACTGGAAACAAATTGTTCTGTTTTGCAATGTTTATGTTTCTGTACTCAGATTTTTAATTGGAGTGCGCAGTGCTGCAATCCTTATTTAGTCTTGACTGAGCCTGTACTCCTTATTGCCTCTTAGGCAGCAAGCTTTTTGTCTGCTGTGCTGGTGGGCAGTCCCATCTTTGCACTCCCTGCTATTGCAGCCATTCGCACGTGCTGTCAAACTGCCATCCAAGCCCAGAGCCGCTGCGCTGCATTAGATCCTTCACAGCCCGCCTTCTGATTCACAAGGACAACGTTTTTCTGTGGACTGGGGCGGTGGTAGCCAGCAGGAAACACAGACTCAAAAGTAGCACTTTCAGAACAGATTGGTTTAATTTACTGGTTGTTATTTTACTTACAAAGGTTCGCATTTATTTTATTTTTATTTTCTAACCATAATACACACAGCTCAGAAGAGTCACATCGAAATAACCTTCTAGGGTATTTTGTAGGTATTCTGAAATGGAACTCCATTATTTTTCCATTTAGGTAGTTCAATATCCTTTAACTTACTCCCATTTTCCCTGCCTAATTTGCCAGCTCTTAGATGCCAAGAATGCGTAGAGATCTCTGAGGGGCGTTTCTCTCATCAGCAGAAAGGGAACATTGGAATAATGACTTTCAGGCATTGGTGGCAAGTATTGTATTCTCAGAAGCATAAAATCTGAAATGGAAAAACTCCTAATAGTTCACCTAATCTATCTTTCTGCACAAACTGAGTTCTGCATAGTTTAAGTACCCTCAATTTCGTTAAAAAGTTGCCTGCTTGGGATTCCATACACAGATCTCTTTCCAGCAGTGAAGTAATATGCTCTTCCCCATGCCTGCTTTCTCACTTGAGGAGTCAAAATTCAGAATGCACAAGGAAGAAAGGATGAAGCTGAGGGAGTTGCCCAATTAAACCTGCCAGCTGAGCCTGACTGGACCCAGAGGTTGGGGCTCGGTATTAATAGGAAAAAATATCAAGCAGGCATAACAGTTCTGTGGCAATAATTACTTTCTAAATATATTACATTAAATATAACCTTGATGAAATTCCATCCGATGCCAATGCAGTGACTACTACCTAATACAGCTAATTCTCTATCCAGGAACAGATCTTCAAATTCCTTAATAATCAGTTTTCTTCAAGGTTTGTATTACTACCCAATATCTAGAGATATCTAAAGAGGAAGAGTTAGCACTTCCTCTAAGAAAAAAGAATGATTTGTTTGCAAAATCTAACGGGTCTATATTTGCTCTCTGCTTCCACGTGTGTCTTTTCAGTTACCTGGTAGTTTGTCGTGCCACTGCCATGCATAGGAACTTAAAACATATAATGCTCCTGACCTGCAGATCTGCTTAATCAAGTTGGACTGTTCAACCAGTAGCACCAACAGAAGTTGTGGAGTGTGTATCCACCACATCTGCCTGGGGTTAGCAAATATCTTTGGGCCACCAAAATGTTAATACTCTCAAGAATTTCAGGTCACAGTCTTATCCTACCAGTGGAATGAATCTTATCCTGTTTTTTTTGTGTGCGTGTGCACTGAGGATGAAAGCATTAACTGAGGATGAAGGAACTAAAAGGCTTATCTGCTATTTAGATAGTTGTTCTGAGGATCTGGAGAAAAAAAAAAAAAAGACACCTCGTATTTTCAGCTGAGTAGAAAACAGTCACAGATGGATGAGAAGCTGACCTTCTAAAGCACCATTCAGTAAAGCTGAATTAGCACAGAGGTATAAATAATCAGCTATTAGTATTGCAGCAGAAGCAGCAATTCTGTCATACTGCAGGCAAGACAATCAGATTTTATTATTTGTATGTAATCATAGTTGCTGTGAGGTAGACAGGGAGTGAAGGGAGACAAATAAATTATAACCTTTTTGCAAAAGTAAAATCAAAGTAGTTTTGCGGAAGCATTTAAAGCAATAAGAGTTCTTCCCAAATGGGGCTTCTTGCATTCATTTTGACAGCAAGGGATTTTTTTTTTCTGGATCACATAAAAGCAAAAAAGCAAAAGTTTCTGTCAAATCTTAAGCCAGTAGTTTTCTCCCAGAAATGTGTTTACAGTTTTAGTCTCAACAGGGAGGCATGTTTTGCATGTAAATAGCAGGTGGTTATGGAGAGTTACTTTGACAGCTAATGTCTTGAGCTGCCTTGACATCTGTGGTCTAATAGAGTGCCTCTGTAGTAAGCGAAGTTCCTGATGAAAGGCAACCAAATTAAGTGGAGTTTTTCATCTCAGTTTCTAGCTGGCTATACTGCGACCATTCAAGGGGGAATGAAGAAATGATTAAAAAGAGATTGCACTCTGGCTCTGGTGGCAACTGACATAAATGAACTTGAAAAGACAAATAAGAAGACACTAATTTTAAAGCCACAGTGGTTCTTCTCAGCTGGCATCACTGGAAATTGCATTGCTGAAAGCAGAGGAGGTCTGACTCTTGCCCAGCAAACAAGCAGCAGCACGCTGTGGCAAAGGAGCAAAGTCAAGTGCCCCCCAAGGAGAGGTAATTAAAGTCTTTGTCTTATTTCCCTTTTTTTGTGTACAGAATTAATAGCTGAAGTGCTCATAATGTCTCTGCCAGCTCAGTCCTTAGGCTAAATTCACCTTTTCTTCTATTTCCTAAATTATAAACCGAAAATTATATTGCAGATCTCAGAAAGGTACATGGCTCTCAAGAGTAACACCTTCTGTGTCGAAGAACTGAGGAGGCCATATTTTCCAGGGCTGCAATCATGCACTTTTCTTTGCTAGGTGACGGCTTTTCCTGTGCACCCCTTTCTTGCAAAAGATTGGGGCTTTTGAATTCTACCAAGATGCTTCAACAATTTAAAATGTCAAGCTTTTCCAAGAAGAGCTAGAAGACTGCAAATTATGGAAATTAGACTACAAGGTACTAGGAAACTGTACATAACATTCAACTTGCCTGTTAATGATGTTTGCCTCCTATGCAGGCCAGGACGATGGTTTGCAATGATTCACAGGTTGACTTCCAGCACATTCCGGGCCTTCCCATGACACCTGTCAGACTTCTGCATTTGACTGCGTGGCTTTATTGCAGAAACAGATTCTTACTGTCCGCCTGCACTGGGGGAATGTTTGCTGCTATACCCACTATAGCCATCTTTTAATCACATATTATTCCTGGAAAAAAATAAAATAAAGAGATTTTTAGCAAATGTGGATTTTCCTCTCAATAAATCACACCACAAGGATTCTGCCGCTATCTGAACTTATGGTCATGTTTCACAACACCACCAACACAAGACCTTGAAGCGCTGCACTTTTCCGGAGCAGGAAAGCTCCGTTCTGGCCGTGTCACCGCGCGGCTCCCCGCGGCGCCGGCTCTCCCGGCACCGCTCCCGGGATGGCACGCGAAAGCCCAACGTGCGAATGCGACCGACTCCTCATAGATTTGCACATTTCCGTGCCACCAGACGCTGCGGGGTGTGAAACTCTCTTTGCGAGGGAAGGAAGAGTGTCACTGCTAATCTGTTTTCCCTGAGAAACAGCCCAGTTGAATGGGACCAAAGGTGAAAGCTGTGTTTGAGGCACGGAAGATTCAGCATCACTCTGTCAAGCTATGAACAAAATGACAGTCCTAAACATTCCTTAATTATGCGGAGCTACTTTGCCTTCATATTGGCTCTTGGCAGGTGTGCTGCTTCGCCCTGTGGCTGTGCCCATCCGTTTGTCAGGAGGATGCTGACCTATCCCCGGCGGTCGCGGAGGCACCTGGCACAGGCCGAGGCTACCCTAGCCCCAAAATGCAGGTGGAACTAGGGATCATCATCTTGGGGATCTAATCAGAAAAATACACTGTTGGCTGCTGCTTCTCCTTTCGCTAATCTAGCTCAGTTTGGATCAGCTGTGTTATGCCCAGGAGCATTAAAAAGTTATGTACGTGTAAGGCTTAGGATCTGTGGGGAAGGAGAGAGAAACTCTGATTTGAATAATCAAGATTAGACTCTGCGGAAATTAAAACAGTGAAGCTTCATAGCCAAGTCCTGAAAATCAAATATTGACAAGAAGATAGCCCATAACAATCCCTTAAGTATTTCTGCTCTGCCAATTATGTGGTAAAAATGCCTGGAGCCTACATTTCACTCGAGATAAAATTACCATGCAAGTGACATTTCCTGCTTTTGCATCTCATGATGAGACTTAGAAGTCACAAACAATCATGGGAGTTTGTTAAATTCTTGCCATTCCCTTTCCACTCTGCAGCCTTGGCATAACATTTCAAGCACTGAAACAACTATAAAATCATTGTTCAGCAAAACTAGGTTAACCAAACTTTCCCCAGGGTGAGAATCGCAGCGAAGCTCTCGAATGCGGGGCCGCAGAAGAGCCCAACGCTCCCCTCCCTGCAGCAAGCTGCAGAGAAGCTCGTGCTGGGGAACGTGCTTATCCCCTCGGCACCCTGCGGGATCTCACTCGGATCCCTTCTCCAGGAACTTACATGAAGGCGGCTGCGTTGATGGCTTCCACCCTCCAGCCTCCCCACAGAAATAACCGGAAACACTCCCAGGACAACTCATCTTCACCCTTTTGTAGAAGAGCTGAAAGGAGCAGATGGACTTCATTTCTTCTATTTTTCTTCCCATGAGAGATAGAAATCTAATCCTTATGACATCACTGTGATATTATTTTTGTACAGTTTGGTCAAAATCTCAGCTAAAATGTTATATGCAATGGACTCCATAGTCAAGTTTTCCCCAAGTCATCCCAAAACAGGAAAACAGCATGAAAATACTATGTCAGCAACTAGAAGATGAAACCATGTTCAGCATACACTGAACTTACACGTCAAGTCAAATTCACCATAATTCATGATAATATTGCTATTACTCAGAAATCCAGAGCATACTGACAGATATCTTGCCAAAAAACCTAGTGCAGCCACCTGAAACCATTTTAATATTGCTAAATGCTAAGTGCTGCAGGATACAGTACTCAATGAGAGTATATAAATTATTCATAACACTTTAATTGAAATTTCTCATTAACAATGACATAAAAAGTATACTAGCTGACCTACAGAAAGTGTTCTTTGAGATTTAAATAATATAAGGGGGAATACCAATATGCCAGAAGTGTAATACATCTCTGCATGCATGGGTGCAATTTATTTATTCCAGATTAGCCATCAATCTCTGAGTGCAAACTATTAGTCTTAAGAAATAGTGAATACCAGACTGCCAGAAATACAACAGGAAAGATGTATCACATAAGAGATCAACAGTCTTGGTAACAAGTTAGTATGTCTAACCCAGAGTTATTCCATGGGTTAACCATTCCTCCCCTTCATTAACCAGTATTTGCAGTAAGTGTACCCAACAAAAACAGATGAAAATAGAAAGTTGCAGCAGTAACCCATAAGTAGTGAAAGAACGTGTCAATACAAGCGTACAGTCTCTGCAGGACATGCCAAGAGCAAGGTGGTAACAAGCCTTAATGTTTGGCTGTTAATGTTTGATAAACTAAAAAAGCAGTGTTGTGCCTATTCTGAAATTACCTATTTATTTAAGGAAATGCTACAGAAAAGATTGAATCTTAAAACGTACATTGCTCTTCTAAACTAGAACTGAGAATACATCTCCACGTTGCCTGATTTAAAATTATTGCCACCCAGCAGCAAGCGCTTCCCTGTGCAAGGGCACAGGCTGCACACAGGCTCCTCTGCGGGAGCAAAAGGCTGCTTAGACCCTTGCTGGACACAGCAGCACGCAGCCAAGGATTAACGAGACTAGCAAACCAACTGCTTGCTTGTTCCTGGAACTCGTCTTTGTCAGAGTACAGGTCAGACACATTGACAAGACAGTATTTAAAATTACATATTTGCCTTGATGTTTTTGTTTCCTGTAGAAAAGCCTTCTGTGCTCAAGCACAGTAGCCAGTAATATTCACATACAGTTAGAATTCATTTTAAGGAGATTTGACAGATTTTTATCCTTCTTCACTCTCACGTTTACTTGTTGAAATTAATGAAGCACATTTCCAAACCTGGCAATTACTCTTTGCATTGACATGCCATGTTACTAAGACTGCATGCGTTTATTGCTATTACTGTACACTTTGTATTATAAAGCCAAAAAATAACCCTTCCCTGAAATGTTTGGTTAACTTGGAATGTTCTGAAGCTTTCACACTTTTTTAAAAAAAACAAACGGTCATCAGAATATAATTCAGTTTTAAGCATCCTAATGTCATCTTTTAATTAATGCTGAATGAAAGTAAGCGTAGCATCTGTTATCTGTATTCAGTGCGTGTCATGTGTTCAGCACAGAGCGTGTACAAGGTGAAGATACGATTTTTTGTTGTCTATCTTAGGTACTGCTACTCTGTATCTTGACAACAACCAAACTGAAACGTTGAACAGAGACAGGAACTGAGGCAGCCTTCAGCTTTTCACTTGGCATACTCCTCTCTTTAGTTATATTCCCTATTTTGCTATCATCTCAGGTTTAATTAGCACTGACAATGACTTTCTAAACTCCATTTTAAAATCTAGGAATTTTAATTAATGAATTTAATATCCCCTTCAATATGTTAGTGTGTACCATATTGTTTTTTCCTTATATACCATTTATTAAATCTTGAAGTTGATTATACGCAGTCTGTCAGGCAATCCAGAGGTTTTCAGTCTGGAAACTTATTTAATTACAATCCACAATTTTGCCCAATTAGTAGCTTTCCATCTTTTTTTTGTATTTCCATTACCATCAAAAACGATTACCAGTACAGCCCTATTAATGCTTTGTAATTGGCAATATCATCTCAGGTTGACCCAGATTCAGCCTCAGATATCATTCTTTCATGTCCCAGCCACTAGCACGTAAATTGCTGCAACTTCTGGGTTAGATTAACAAAAGAAAAGAAAGTTAAATACCATCAACATATTGCAACTCTTTTAATCAATGCCTCCTTCCTCAGGCCTTCAACTGCTCCATATGCACCCTGTGAAACTTAGCAGCGCCCGTTTATGAAATCCTTGTGAGGCAGAAAGCAATTACTGCGCTTCCCTCCAGATCTCCTCTGATATGATCCAATAAATTAAGCTCTTCATTGTGTATCAGGTTACGATGCCATAAAGAATCAATACAAAAAGTATCACCACTTATAAAGCAAGCTGTAATGCAAAACAAATTGCCACAGGACAACAGAATTCTCCGTACTTTTTTTTTGATGAAATCCATTGCCATTTAATAATCAGAGTTTAATTGGCTGTAGCAATTGCTCCGTATGGAGTTGGTGACAGTGAGGGAATGTTGTTACCACAACTCCAAGGCAGCTGCCGCCTCGTGAGGCCTGCGGAGAGGAGGCCTCCAGCTCCACCGACTGTAGCCTTCTAAACAGGCTGAAACAGGGTCCTTTTTACTCTTTTACCATTACATGTGTGTGCAGCCAATACACAATAGGACTCCTAAGCTCCGTGGGGACTTCTACTTTGAGATAAATAAAATATGTGATTAATAATACACGCTAGAGGAACATCAGTGCTCCATAAGAAAAGGGAAAAGGCACCCCCAGAGAAGAAGCACATACTTTACAATAATTCTATTTAGCATTCAGTTTTTATTCTCACTTATAAACAACAGCAGTAAGACAAAAGACAGCAATTTTAATTGTAAAGCAGCTTAATAATTTTATAAAGGGAGCTGTATTCCTGCTGTACATCTCAGCATAATAAATTCCTTTTGAAATGGGAGAGGAAAAGAATAATCCCAGAAGCTCTAGCAGATAAGATGAAATGCCACCCTAATGCAATCTGCATCTTGTTCCCACCATATTAAGTAGCTATTTTCATTTAGCAATCCGAACACTGCAGTGCTCACTGTGCTCCCCGTATGCGTGCCGACAGGCAAGAATGTGCTTACATAGGAATAATTTTTATAGAATTATTAATGAAGTTATTTATTGTTCACAGGCTTGCTGTAGCTTATAAAATAACTATATTGAGCATGGAGATGGGATCCTTTCCACATCCAGCAGAATTTAGACAAACCATTAGTCTAATCTGAAGAGAGGGAAGGAATCAAGAGGCCAGGATATAATTTCAGCACCTTTTGAATTTTAGTTTAATTCAATAAAGTTCAACCTACAAAACTGCAGGTGATTTGGCAGACCGAGAGTCCACCACATTTAGGCAGCTCTGTCTGACTTCATAAAACCTTCAAATGGGTCTGTCCAAATGTTAAAAACTTCCACCTCGGTAGCTTTTGTCCTTTGAATGAAGAGCTGTTTAAGGCTGCCAGTATTTGAAAAACTTGGGTTTAGTATAAAAACAGAGACTCTCTGGAAAGAGAGCTGAATTGTGAATGAGTTTGAGGGCTTCCGCCAAACTCTAACAGGTTGTATTTCTGTAAACGCAGTATGGCTGGGATGTGATATTTGAGATCTTATGGACAACACCATGCTTCTAAGCAGGATTATTGCTTGTACTTGAGAAGAAAGCTACCAGAATCAAAAAAAAAAAAAAAAAAAAAAACAGGCAGGAGGAAATGAGCCACAGAGAACCCTGGATTTTCTGAATAACATTAACTGAGATCCAAAAGATTCCCTGGAGTGACAAAGAAATAGAAACAAGACTAAGACAGATGTAAAGTATATCCACTACTACTTCTATACACGGTGTTTAGTGGCTAGAAATGTGCTATTTGAGCTGATATGTTATTTGGTTTTAAGACAATATACTCCAAAATCAGCTGTTGCTCATACGACTAAATTCATATTGAGCCTTCTGTAAGTTCTTAACTTACAAGGTAAGAGAGAGAATTTCTGCAGTTTGGGGGGGGTTTAATGATCAATTACATAGTGGTCATTAATATTGAATACCTAGGTGAAAATTTTTATTAGGAGTCTTGCAAACACCCTAGGAGTCTCACCATGCTGCTCGAAGGAATAATGAAGGATGCCACCCCAGAGTGCAGAGGACTAGTAAACCCAAACCAAACACGGAAGAAGCAAGTCCAAGTGTGGGTGAAAACAGAGCGATTCCAGGAGCAATACCAGTTGCTAGTGCTGCCATTCCGCTGGCTTTGCGGGTAGCTTGTTTTGCTTTAACCCAGATGAGCTGCTGATCCAGCTCACAGCAGGACTCCGCTCACAGTTGTGCTGCTGCCGGGGACGGAGCCCTTTGCAGCGGCGCGGCACAGAAATGAATGGTGCTACACATGGCAGCAGCTCCGGCCAGCACTGCTGCTACGTCCTGAGCTGCCAATGCCCTTCTCCTACTCTCCAGAAAGCAGAGCAGGGTTTTAACTGCCTGGGACAAGTGTTGGATCCAGAAACAGGCAACCTGAACCTACAGCTCAAAGGTACTCTGAATGTAAAGCCAAGAGAAGCGATTGCTTTGGGGCATGACGATAAAGCTTTAACCTGTTATGAAATAGAATTCGGTCCGTTCTCCAATGGTGAAGCTCCAAATTCCAGCAAATTTACAAGATAATTTACAAAAGGTAATAGAAGCATGGGATGGAACATATCCTTTAAAACATTTGCAGTGAGGTATGCAAGACAGAATACCAAAAAGGTAATTCACTGCCTTTGTTTCGTTTTTTGAAAATACCCTAACTTCAGGGGTTTTTTTTTTTTCTTAATTTCAAGTAAGAAATCTGAAAGTTTTTAAGTTTTCACAACTTCTGTTGCTGAATATTTTCCTTAAAATATGCTTTAGTTCCTAGGCAAGCATGTCCTGATCCTGCACTTCTACCATCCCAGGATGAGTTTCTGTGGTTTGGCCAACCTTCTTTTCTACCCAGCAAGCCCAAAGGAGCTTATCCTCTTGATAAAAAGGATTTATCCCTATTGGACCCATAGAAGAACAGGTGTTTGCAGAGACAGAGAGCAGCCTTTTCCAAAGAAGCTGGCACTTATTAGTCAATTGGATACACTATTTTAGAATCCTGGGGTTGCAATGGCAAAGCAGAGAAACCTCATGGTAACAGCCTTGCTTACCTCTCTGCTTCACCATGTCCAGAATTTCCCAAATTTTGCTCCTAGCAGCCAGCTCCAAGCTGAGCTCTGGAGCAAGCGGCGCCAGCTCGGAGGGCCCTGCACTGGGCTCCATCCACCCTGCCCCTGGCCAGGACACCAGCGAGGCCAGAGCGAGCTGCAGAGTCCCCCAGACACAGGCCGAAGGAGCTCAGTGTCACTGTGCCACAGCAGAGGACCTCCTGGAAATCCACCTGGAAGCGCTGCAGCACGTTTCCTCCCAGTCTCCACTAAGCTGCATTTACTGCTGCAACTACCTTTATCATCTGCCCTTATTGGAAGAGAGAGTCCACAGACACCCATTAAGTTGCAAAAGACAGAGACTGAAAGGTTTACAGTGATTGCAAAGGCACAGACTTGGTTAAAATTAGCTTCACTACATTTCACTACATCTGAACCACCTCAGTTCTAACTGCAGCTACTGCGGAATTCTCATTGCATCCTCCTCACTGGCTGAGCAAAATAATCTATATAATACTGAAAAAAAAGACTATTCCATTAAAATTCCATTAGAATAGACACTTGTCAGTTTAGACCTTAGACAATACATGATTTTGTATTTTAAATTCTTCCAGGGGAAACAAAACCCAACAAATCATGTATTTTTTCTCTTTCAAATTGATTTTCAATATTGTTCTGCTTTATTTGCTTTCTCTGCATGGTTTCTTCTGTTTCCTCTTTCCACTGTAGTTCTTCTTCTGACAAGTAATTTCCTACTTGATTTTATTTCTCTTATTCTACTATATTTTTCTATTATTTTTTCTATTATTTCATCTTCCTTTCTGTTTGTCGATTTTATGCATTTCTTTAGTGTAGCTTTTTTTTTTTTTTGACGTCCCTTTATTGTCGTATTTATTTTTATTTACTTTTTTGCTTTCATTGTTCTCTAGATGAGACACTATGCCAAGTCAAATCCCTTTTCAAATTTTCTTTGAATAAAAGATGAGCTGCTCTGGAATCAATCCAGATTCAGCTGCCAAAATGAAATGGTCCAGCATTGCTTTCCTTGGATTACATTCCATGATAGTTTCACTACCACTCTAGCTGTAGCAGGAACACAAGGGCTTTCACCAGCAGTCTCTTCTATTTGATTATTTCAGTCCTTTGGATTTCAGAGTCAAAACTAAGGGGGAAAAAAGACCTTTTGCTGACTTTTGCCTACTCACAGAGGCCTTAGAAAAATTGTTCCTGGGTAAAGCGTAAGACCAAAGCAGACTTGTTTCTCTTCTGTTGGGATTCTCGTGTGTCTACCACTAGGGACGAGTTCACACTTTGTATTTCAATAAATGGAAGCAAAAACATGTTTTTCCTTGTTTTCTAGTAGATTTTATGCAACATGTACAACCTTACTATGTCAGTATTTCTGCCATTGTGTCATACTTGTGACAACTTACAAATGTGACAACATATTCCTAGATTATGATTCAGCAGTGCCCTCCCATAGCCAATGCCTAACATGACGGCTCGTGAATTAAGCATGACAGACAGTAATCCTGACAGATAGTATATAAAATATTATCTTTGTCTCCGGTTAAAAATCAGTTATTCCATTTGAGATGGGCAAGATGGAATTTATTATAAATTTTCTTTCCAGTTGTCTTAAAAATACAAGTAGTTGAGTCAAATAATTTACTGGTCCTACCAAAAAGTGCAAACCTGCACCTGAACATTTTGTATAATCAGTTGTAAGTTACCCATGAGCTCTTGACAACACACCTGCATGGAAATACATTACTCGCATGCTCATTTTGGGACTTCAATTATTAGAATACATAAAACTACCACTTATCTGGCTTTTCATCCTTACCCAGCGTTTCTGAAAGTCTGGCGGACCCCGTCACAAATACTCCACCCCAAGCTACTACATATGCAAAACCTGAACACATTCACAGGTTGGGCACAGGTGAATCTCAAAATTGCTTTAGGATGACCTTCTCTAGTGATGTAACTAACAGATATAAAAATCTCTAACAAAATCCTTCTGTATCATGGAGTGGATGTTTGAACTAGCAGGAACCCAACACAGTGGCACTGCTGAACGCAGCTACCAAGGGCACTTCGTGCAGCTCCTCTGTGCACACAGGAGTCTGATGCCATGATGCTACTCAAGTGACTTCCACTTTGCAGCAAGTCCAACACATCCGTGAGCGCCAGACTTGCTTGGTGTGTGCAGATCACCCACATCTGCGTGTCACAAGACATTTAAGACAAATTTCTGTTTCAAAAACACCAAACTGTGTTAGTTGCAGAATGCCTGATTTGTGCTCACAATCGTAATTATCCTCAGCTATAAACCAGGCATATGGACATACACCACTGCACATTTTGGTGGACACCTGGGAGTCAGATCCTGTATGCCCTCAAAGATGAAACACAGACCTATCTGAGCTATTTTTGAGCTGTTTACATACCAAAGAAACAAAACTGCCCACAGAAACAGTCACCCCAGCACTCTGTTCTCCTTCTGAGGTATGTACTACCCCTGGCACCAGCTCTGCCTCATTCACACCTAGCTCAGTTATTTCTGCATGGCACCACGCTGACATACCTTTAAATTCTTGCATTATGAAACAATTCCAGATGGATTTCCAAACAGTGTAGCACAAGCTGATTATACTTTCTTCTACTTTGCTTTCACTACAAACACAATAATATTCTTCATTTTTGAGTTGCTGCTTCTACTAGGGATGTAACTATTTACATTGGCTCTCTCTCTACACCTATCAGGTAATTTAACACTAGGGCGAGTATTTTTACATTTTTACATTTACATTTTAAGGATCAAGCCTGTGGTGATTCTAAATCTGAAGTGATAACTGGTTCTTAAAAAAAAAAAAAAAAAAAGAAAACCACTAAACCATATAAAACCATCTTACACAAGTTCATTTCTGTTTCTGCTATGCTGTGCCTTAATATACCACGAGACAGAAGAACACCATGAGAATTAACTGTGGGAGGAACATGGAATACTGTCCTTCCCAAGGCACTCCATGAGAATAACAGCCCAGCCAGCAGGCAGGAGAGCCAAATCTCAACAGTATTTAAAAATACTTCTTACTTGGATTTGGCAAATAGCTTCTTGGAAAAGAAAACACCAACTGTACCGGCAGCTTGTACCTCAAGGCTTCCGAATCTCTTCGGCCCACCTATAATGAATAATAAAGTCAATCAGTAGCTGGGATTTGTATTTTTAAAGAAAATGAGAAGAAAGTTGGATGCAGGACAATATTATGTTTATGAAAGTAATTAACCAATAACAGCATAAGCTATTTAGAGCTATGGTTGATACCAACTTGCATATGTTGTAAAATGTGATATAGAAATTGGTAGATATATTCAAATAGGTAAAAGAAAGGAAAAGGAAAGTAAAAGAAAATTCTCTGGAACAGAAACAAAAAGCCCTTATGATTCATTTTCAAAACTAAATCAAAACAAGGCATAAGCTGAGATCACTTGGCAAGAAAAGACTCTGCTTGCGTTTAGGCTGCTCACCTTGGCCTTTCTACCTTCTTTTTTGAAAGAAACCTTAATTATAATCTCCCAAGTCACCAAGTCCTGTTCCACCATGGAAAATTTCTTCCCTTGGAAAAAGCACTGTTTAGATTTAATTTTAAAATGAGTGGAGAAAAGAGTTCATATCTCCAGAATATATGAGAGAAAGAAAACTGGTTTGTAGAGAAAAGCAATATAACACGTATTAAACTATGAGCATTGCTTTAATTAAACTACGAGCATTGTTTTAATGAATTGCTGCATTTGGAACTGAGAAATGAAGCATTATATTCTATGTTAAGGTTTTATCTAAAGGAACTATGATGTTTTCTTTCATTTCATTCATTTAAAAATGTGCTTTTAAGTCAAGTCACGAGAGTGTAGGTACCAGGGATGTGCACTCCAATGCTTGGGCATTCTCACCTGTACGTGTGCTTCAGCTTCCATGCAGTAGAGCTGCAGAGAGCAGGCAGATGACACACACCTCGAGCCGAAGGGGCAGGGGAGGTGGGCGAGCCCTTTGGTCCCTTGAGGTTTTGGGCACTGAACACGGTGCTTTCCGAACGCTCATGGGCTTCGGGCTCCGACTTGCCTTTTGTTCCTCCGGACACAAGACCCACCATCGCAAGGTAGGAGAGAAGGCAATGCCCTTCTCTGGCACCTCTCACTTGCTGCTCCCACAGACAATTCCACCAAGTCCGGA
This sequence comes from Tinamus guttatus, assembly GCF_059628265.1. Lineage (NCBI taxonomy): Eukaryota > Metazoa > Chordata > Aves > Tinamiformes > Tinamidae > Tinamus > Tinamus guttatus. Next base: position 11,285,581 of record NW_028288821.1, on the reverse strand, counting down.
TTTCTCCATAGCGAAGGTTAGCTGACCAAGTTGGGAGACGTGTGAAAAACCCACCCTGCTGAGGACACCCTTCAAAATACTGCTCATTTGTACTGCTGCCTACACCACAAATCACTGCCTCTCACTGCCCTACAACAGATTTGTAGTTGCCACCTAACTTCACCTATTAGAAATACTACTTAAAAAGAAAGAACTCATATATGCATTAGAACATACTTTGTAATTTAACATGTTTCTACAAGGCTGAGTATCTGAAGGGTACGTCACACGCTTCCGTACTTACAGAATTTGACTTATGGGACTATCATCTTCTGTGATATTACTGAAGAAAGAACATATAAAATGGTCTGAAAGATTTATATGAATTTTTGTAGTGGCTCTGGCCATTATTGACATTCCTCAATTACCACTGACCTTTATGTTGTAGGACAAGGAGTATTCCCTAGAGTAGCCACTTAGAAGAAAATCTAATGTGCTGTTCCTGAACATGTCATTTTTATGCTGCTCTACAAAGAAATGCTGCTTAACCAGCTAATTGTAAAAATTGTGTGTCATCTAATGATAGCTCTTCTCTCTAGGAAATCTACAGTAAATTAGCACTGCAAATGGGTTGGGGCAATTCTGCTGTTTTGTGGTACGCTCTAAATGATAGATTTTGCTGGCATGTAGAAACATTTTTGCTTTGTTTCCCAAACGCTGTAAGCTCATCAGCATCTCATCATGTTCTTGAACACAAAACTCTGCAGCACGCGCTGGACATCTGGGAACAGGCTGTAAAAGCAGATTAATTACTGCCTTTTTGTGATACGGTGAAAACCCAGGAACCATCTCTTCACTCCTGGCAACTGTATTTTTGTTCTAGTCCTAATCTCAAATCCTTTTTTTCTATTAAAAATAATGTTAACAAGATGCCTAGCCTTGTGATGCTGGATATGTACTAAGAAAATTTGCATTCACAAGGCTGTGTTGCAGAATTGAGGTGGGGAATTCTCTCTCTGTCACCACCAGAGCTAAAATGAACTTTTGCTGGATGTTACCAGCCACACACGGGCCTTCTCCTGGGAATAATTTACATCGTTGTTTAGGGTCAGTACAATGTACAGGGTGTCTTTCTTCAAGAAACAGCTCATGTCTGCAGCATTCAACACATGGCATTCACTTGCCTGCCATCATCAGAGTCAAGTTCCTGGATGGACATTTATCTGTCAGCTCCCATTGCAAGCAACACAAGTATCGGAAGACTTGAATAATGAAGAGTACAAAGCAGTACCAGTGCTCAAGTGTTAAGGCGGAGTAACAGCTAATAAAACTGTCTCTTTAAATATGCTTTCCAGGCTGTCAGATGAGACACCTGTTATTAGGAGCAGATTTTTAAGTGACTTTTTAAATGACACCATCAGTTATCAATGAAGAAATAACGTTAGAAGTGGCAGGCAAGCAGAAACTTTCCAAGTCCTGTCCACTTCCACCCTCCCACTATGTTCATTTCTGCATCACATGCACATAGAGAGCTGCTTATCAGGTAATCATATACCCTGCTCCACTTTTGAGATTATAATTTTATAGCCCCCATTACAGTCCTTCATCCAGATACAGAATTCTCGTTGTCAACAGAAGTCAAAGCACACTTTAGATGGACTTCAGGAAACACTAACAGATTTCTGTTGTGAAAATACACAATAATTCAAAATGTGACTGATTGGAACTGAGCATAAGAGGCAAAAACAGGACTGTAAATTCTGTTTAAGTCTACACTGTATATTTTCAGAACATTTCAGTCAACAACTGCAAATCTATCTTTAAGGAGTATTTATGGAACTGTAGACAGGATCTGCCCAATCTTACAATGACCATATATTCCAATGCTCTGGGCTATTCAAAGACAAGCTTCTGTGACAGACTCAAAAAAATGAAGTCAAAATACTGTATCTGTTTGTAAACCTAAATGGGATCAGTGTGAATCCAGATAAAATCGAATATTAGTTTTATTTATTCAGTTATTGATTCCAAATGGCAATTACATCATTACTAGAAATAGAAGTAAAGTCTGGTGTTAGACAAATAACAATGTGAAATGATCTGTATCTTTCTAGGAAATGGTAGAACTTGAGATTGGAAGGTCAATAGCTCTGTATACTTTAAGCTAAATAATTTTTTACCAGATTATTTTTTCTTAGAAGTATTTCCTACAGAAAAGAAAGACCTCTGAGTTCTTTAAGAGTTCAGATATAAAATTGGGAGACTTTAATTAAAATCTGTAACTTGAGATAGACTGAGCAGAAATTATAACCCAGTTCCTCCCACACACCATTCCAGCACATTAAGCATCCAGCTACTTCAGCAAACAGATATCCTCCTCTAAAGCGAGTGCTCCAGAGGTGTCTGTTGTTACGACTAAGTTGCACAACCAGAACAAGCGGGAAACAAACTCCTAAACCTCTGAAGCTGACACTCACGAGAATCATCTCAGTAGTGTCTGCTTTGCTTTCAAGGATTATAACACTATTATAATCTCCAACCTATCTTAAAGGAAAGGCCGGGAAGAATCTCCGCTGGCGACGCAGGTGCACTTGAGGCAGACGCCTCCTCCCGCCTCAGCGCGGTCGGGCGTGCCCATAGCGCCGAGGCCGCCCCGTGTCTCCTGCGAGCGCATCCAGCCACTGCGCTCTGCTTAACGCCGGGCAGACACTCCTTTAACGCAATGCTGAGCTGGCTTCCTCTTTCCAGCTTGCACTTATTTAAAAATAGCAGTATTTTTAAGTTGGGTTTCTTAAATAAAGAGCAGGTGGTACTTTGCTGCTTCAAGTAAAAAAAAAAGCTTCACTTCCAGTTCCTTGCTGAAACTCCCTGCTACCAGAGCCTCCATTTCTACATTACTCACATCAGTCCTGCAATCTGAGGTGATGTGGGAGCCTTCCATGAAGGTACCAATTAACAAAGAAAGAGAATTAGGCAGATCCAAGTCTGTTGTATACTGATCTGCACCAGCTTATGTGAGGTAAGCGTCAGATCCCAATACACATTGCACCCCAAATCCCCGTGTAAGTATTAGAGAAGAAATGATGCGAGTCCCTGTTTAGTCATTGTAGCTAGATCTAGAAAATACTATAAAATATCAACCTTCTCATCAGATAATTTCAAAGATATCAGAAAATAAAGATCAGTAGCAAAACATTTTTGTCCAGTTTTATGCATAACACTACTCTTTCATGCAAATAAGATTAACAGATAAACACACAAATCCCAATTATTTAACAAGATCATTTTCAGAAATATATTGATAAATATCACTGTCATATCTCTACAACACAATTCAAGTTAATTTTACTGTAACTATAACCCAACACACTACCTTCTACTCATGCTAACTGAAAACAATTTTCCAAATTGCCGAAGTCAAAAGAACAAAGTTATCCCTTTTTTCAAAGGGCCTATTTTCACTAAACCATGAATATAACAGCACCTGATTCTCATGTGTGACTACTTGAAGTAGAAAACTCTGATCTTTCAGTAAAGGAAGGGAGGCAGACGCAGGAATCATCAATTACGTTGTCAGAGATAGCAAACTGCATGTGAGCAACCCTAACCCAAAGTGCCCAGTGGAAGTGATACCAAAAAGGAAACCTTCCCTTCTCTCTCCTCTGCAGCCTCACCGATAAAATAGGAATTGAACTTTCACAATCTAAATTAAAGGTATGAAGAAGAGAAAATAAACATGACATTTGGGAAACATTCTCCTTTGGCTTCGAATTATTCAAAAGATTATGCTCCCAACAACAACAACAACAAAAAAATAGTGGCTATGCCTTGTATTTTGGTACTGTGTTCAGCACTTGTAAGCATACAGACATTTTTCATTCCCTAGGCAGTCTCCTGTACAAGAACTTAAGTACTGCTCAAATTGAATAAATAGCACAGAATTTGGTCCCAACCGATCAACACCATTATTAGGCCATATTTCGATTGGTTTTCATTTTTAAAGTTCAGCTTTTGCAAACAAATTAGAATAAGTGAAAAAAAAAATTGCATAGGCTTGTGAAAAATGGGGTGGCAAGTGCTATCGGCCTGAATGACTTTTCTGTAAACAAAGAATGGTGTGTACAGGAGATGTTCCTGTCACAGCTCAAGCTCTGTCTACCTTTTATTTGAAACCTGGAAAAGTGTAGAAAATAAGAACGTACATTTGAACGCTGAACACCACAGTCCTACAAAGGTGGTGTTCTGGCCCTAACTCAAACCTCAGGACAGAATAAGCTGCACGTGCTGCACAGAAGAAGATTCCTCTAAGGGTTCAAGCAGACCAAGCTGTCACGTGCCCGTAGCAACTGGCCACCTCTACGATACACACTGGAGTACATCTCAGTAGCATTTATGATACTCACATTGCAGCCCAGCTAATGTGTCACTCACTGGCAAACAGGCCTTCTGCCAAACAGATGCCAAATGGACAAAACGCAAATATCTGCAACACTCATATCGAGGCGGCTTCCCCAGTGGTACTTGTCATTCTGCTTGGAGAATCTGCACAGCTTGTCCCTTAGGATAGCATCTTTTCTTAATGGACAGCAAGCTTTGTCCAGCATTTGTTACCTAGTATTTTCCCTAGCATTATGTCAAAGAAAGCTTTTTAAGGCTTTTGTTAGGAAATGATGTTTCAAACTATCCTAGGCAGGTCCTGAGCTGCACTTAATCTTCCATAAATCTATAGATTCCCACAGAGTTCTGCTAATTTACACCAGCTGAGCATCTGTCCTATACAAATAACATTCTATCCCTTAATCGGTTCAGTTGTTCAGAAGAACTGAAGGGAATTCTTCTCATAAAGCCATGCAGAGTCAGGTATGCTTCTGTAAAAAAGGGAAGGTTTCATCCGGGATCAGGAATTCAAACCTTTTGCTCCACAAAAGAATCATCAGGCCAACTTCAACTCAGCTCTTATTGCACTATATGTGATAATCTGGGAGTATGAAGAAGATCAGCACTTACCTCACTACCGGAATAAAGCATATAACCAATTTTTCAAAATTAATTTAAAACATTTGGCGCATACGAGATACTTCCAATAAATAAGTTCTTATTTGATTCAGGATGAAAAAAAGAAGAAAGAAAGAAAATAAAAGAAAATAAATGAATTTACATTTTAAAAGTTTGAGCATTTACATGGAACTCATGGAACTGGAAAACCTTTAATCCTTCTTTTCTAGGCTAAATATGAAGACATTCTTACCATGAACCCTGTCGTGTTACAGGAGAAGTCGGTGGAAGCTTTAATTGACTGTGGTTGTGAAATACATAAGGGATGACAAAGACACTCAAAAACTACGAAGAAAATTGATGAATTCTGTTTTTACAGATTGCAGAATAAAAAGGGCTTGGTGAAAAATCATCTCACAAAACCCTGAAAACATTCCTCAATACTTGTAAGCATAGAGAAAGGAGCAAAAGTCATCTGCCTTCAAACGCAATGAAGCCTCTCTGACCTCGAGCATACATCGCTCGACCTGTACCTGCCCAGGAACCCTCTCCTATAATAGGGTGTGGTTATAAAGTAAAAAGTTTTACGTGCTTCAAGATTCCTGCATGGCAGCCACTAAAAATAACACCTGATTGTTATTTAGCTAACAAACAGGAGGTTGCAGGGCTTTATGCAACAGAAGCTCACCAGACTATGCTTAGTTAAACACTGAGTGGGACAAAAACAAAGATATACATGCACATACAGACATATATATGTGTGCATATGTATATCCTACTGTCTCTTATAGACACCTGTTTTTACTCTTTCTTGATTCCTTGATGGCGAAAATGGTTTTGGGAGTTTGAAGATACATTATAGAGATTATCTTCTTGGCTGCAAGAGCAAATGACTGCAGTATAGTAACAAAAGGAAACACCTACCACTGAAGTCCTGTCCCCTTGTGACTAAATTGGTGGGAAAGGACTTGAAACATATGGATGCACAGTCTCTCCAGTGACCACTTACAGAAAAACTGGAGTAGTGTAGACTACTTAAGAGATGTAAGCATCACAAAGGGTAGAACAGGGGAAACGCTGCCGTTCCACATGCCTTATATTGAACATAATACATTTTTTCCTGTAACTGATGTTGTTTCACAGTGCATACTTACTCCAATTATGATGCTTTTTGACACTATTATTATACATAAAATATTTCAAATCAACAAACACTCCTGTTAAAACTGAGGAACTTTATTTCCTCCCCACTTGGTGATAATGCCTTTCCCTCCCTCAGACGCTGATGATGATATGCTCCCATTAGTAACATTTATCTAGAAAAACACGAGAACTTTGAGACCTTCACTGTGAACTGATGTGAAGAAGTTACTCAAGAAAATATTTCAGACTTTTCACAAAGAAATACCAGACCTCAAACATCTCTCATACAACAATGCTTTCTGCCTATAGAAAAAAGGAAATATCAGCTCCCGAAAGATGTGTCTTCACTTTTGATAACTGCAGTCATTTAGACTTACGGCAAGTGACCGGGGATTTTCTTTGCGTGCGTGTGTACATTGCTGCCTTTGTTTTTAAGCACTTGGAACCACAGATGATTTGAGCCAATATTGACCTTTAAATATCAGTTATAGCATTTTGAGATAAATGAATGTTGCTACTTGAAAGCAGTCTGAGGCATTGGGAAGCCTAGGAAATGAGTGGCTTAGTTGGCAGCACAGTTATTAGCAGTTCTTATTAATGAATAAATACAGGTGGGAAAAATGAAAAAATAACAGAGCATTTTTTTTTTCTTTGTAATGTTTCAGTATATAAAAAGTAGACCACACCAAGTGACGTTTTAACATCTTTAAGGTTATCAGAAGAGCTAGCTCAGCTTGTCTCCTATGCAGTGCAAGACTAAAGCCATAATGAAGGTGATGAGGGGAGTTTTTCCTGCTGTTTTTTTCTCTATCTCCTTCCACCACGAATCCTGCAAGGTGAGGACACGAGCTGGCTTGCTGGCCACCTTTGCGGACCTTCTACCTTTCTGAGACTGGCCCCACACGGAAGAGTACTAGAAAAATAATGATCACAGGTACCTGGGAACCCGAAGTAGCCGCTACCCAGAGCTCCTGGTAAGTTTTCTATGCCACAGGTCCAACAGGTTGTACCATCAGCACATACCTGGGGAACATTTGAACTCAATATCCCATAGATTATTTGAAATTTATTTAAACTATTTTGGATTTTCAACCTTTTTTTTTTCCTAAAGAGGCACTTACTTTGAATGTAACAAAAGCACTTTATACATATGTATATATATGGATACACACGCACAGGTGTACTGCACAAAATTAAGGATCAGACTTGTTTCCACACCCCACAACTGCAAACTCAATGACACTGAAAAGCACAGCACTAACACCGCAACCCAACCTGGGATTGCAATAACAAAGATTTTTCCAATACCACTTTTTCCAATAATTTTCACAAAACTTTACAAACATTTTATCTTCATTATTCAGGGCATCTCCAATCAGCAAATAACATCGTATCCTATCTCAGCAAGAGGGGCACATGTCTCTCTGCCAAAAGGCTGGCCAACTTGGTTAGGAGGGCTTTAAACTAGACAAGAACGGGGAAGGAGAGTGTCACACAGACACGGCGAACAGTACCACGCAGCCCAGGTCAGATGGCTTCCAGCGGGAGTATGCTAGTGGGGAAGTGAGGATAGGAAATGATCACAGAGTGTCCTCTTTCACCCCTCTTGGGAAACCTGCGGGCTCGGTTAGTTCCCTGAATTGCCTGGACACCAACGCGCGAAGCATGGGGAATAAGCAGGATGAACTGGAGATCTGTGTGCGGTCCCAGCGTCATGATCTCATTGGAATCACAGCTCACACGGGGACAGCTCACACGACTGGAGCGCTGCCATGGAAGGCTATGTGCTCTTTAGGAAGGACAGGCTGGGAAGGCGAGGTGGTGGAGTTGCTCTTTATGTGAGAGAGCAACTGGAATGCATGGAGCTCAACCTGGGAGTGGAAGATGAACGAGTTGAGAGCTTGTGGGTAAGGGTTAAAGGGCAGGCTAATGTAGGAGACACTGTGGTGGGTGTCTGCTACCGGCCACCTGACCAGGATGAGGAGGTTGATGAGGCCTTCTATAGGCAGCTGGATATTGCCTCACGGTCACAGGCCCTGGTTCTCATGGGGGACTTCAACTACCCCGACATCAACTGGAAGGACAACACGGCCAGGCACAAGCAGTCCTGGAGGTTCTTGCAGAGTGTTGACCATAACTTTTCGACAAAGGTTGTGGAAGAGCCAACGAAAAGATGTGGGCTACTGGACCTTGTGCTATCAAATAGAGAGGGACTTGTAGGAGATGTGAAGGTGGGGGGGTAGCCTCGGCTGCAGTGACCATGAGTTGGTGGAGTTCGGGATCCAACAAGGAGGAGGCAGGGCTGTAAGTAGCCTTGCGACGATGGACTTCAGGAGGGCCAACTTTAGCCTCTTCAGAGACCTCCTCGGTAGAATCCCATGCGCTAGTGCTCTAGAAGGAAGGGGGGCCCAAGAGAGCTGGTTAGTTTTCAAGCGGCACTTCCTCCACGTCCAGCAACAGTGCATCCCTGTGTGTAGGAAGGGAGGCAGAGGGGGCAGGCGACCTGCGTGGATGAGCCGGGAGCTTGTGGCAATGCTCAAGCAGAAGGCAGCGGTATACAGAATGTGGAAAAAAGGACAGGCCCCCTGGGAGAAATACAGGAACGTAGTCAGGGAGTGCAGAGATGCGACAAGGAAAGCTAAGGTGCGGGTGGAACGCAATCTGGCAAGGGACGTTAAAAATAACAAGAAAAACTTCTTCAAATATATTAACAGCATAAGGAAGATCAGGGAAAACGTGGGTCGTCTGGCGAACGGGATGGGCACGCTGGTTACGAATAACACAGAAAAAGCAGAGTTGCTGACTGCCTTCTTTGCTTCGGTGTTTACCAAGGGCAGCCCTTTAGAGCCCCAGGCCCTAGGGACAAGAGAAGAAGCCTGGAGAGAGGAAGATTCACCCTGGGTAGAGGAAGATTGGGTCAGAGAGCACCTAAGGAAACTCAATACCCACAAATCCATGGACCCTGTTGGGTCCCAGAGTGCTGCGGGAGCTGGCAGATGTCATAGCTAAGCCGTTCTCCATCATCTTTGAAAGATCCTGGAGAACGCGGGAGGTGCCAGAGGACTGGAAGAAGGCCAGTCTTCAAAAAAGGCAAGAAAGAGGATCCAGGCAACTACAGGCCAGTGAGCCTCACCTCCGTCCCTGGAAAAGTGATGGAACGGTTCATACTGGCTGTTGTCTCCAGGCACATGGAGGACAAGAAGGTGCTCAAGAGTAGTCAGCATGGATTCACCAAGGGGAAATCTTGCTCGACTAACCTGATAGCCTTCTGTAATGGAATGACCAGCTGGATAGATGAGGGGAGAGCGGTGGATGTCGTCTATCTCGACTTCACCAAGGCTTTTGACACCGTCCCTCACAACATCCTCCTGGGCAAGCTCCGGAAGTGTGGCATAGATGAGTGGACAGTGAGGTGGATTAGGAACTGGCTGGATGGCAGAGCTCAGAGGGTGGTGATCAGTGGTGCCGAGTCTAGTTGGAGGCCTGTAGCTAGCGGTGTCCCTCAGGGGTCAGTCCTTGGTCCAGTCCTGTTCAATTTATTCACCAATGACCTGGATGAGGGCACAGAGTGCTCCCTCAGCAAGTTTGCTGATGATACCAAACTGGGAGGAGTAGCTGATACCCCAGAGGGCTGCGCTGCCATCCAGAGGGACCTGGACAGACTAGACAACTGGGCGGTGAAAAACCTCATGCAATTCAACAGGGCCAAGTGCAAGGTTCTGCACTTGGGGAGGAATAACCCCAGACACCAGTACAGGCTGGGGACTGACTTCTGGAGAGCAGCTCTGCAGAGAAAGACCTGGGTGTCATGGTGGACGACAAGTTGACCATGAGGCAGCAGTGTGCCCTTGTGGCCAAGAAGGCCAATGGGATCCTGGGGTGCATTAAGAAGAGCGTCTCCAGCAGGTCGAGGGAAGTGATCCTGCCCCTCTACTCAGCCCTGGTGAGGCCACATCTGGAGAACTGTGTCCAGTTCTGGGCTCCACAGCACAAGAGGGATGTGAAGCTGCTGGAGAGAGTCCAGCGCAGGGCCACAAGGATGATCAGGGGCCTGGAACATCTGCCCTATGAGGAGAGGCTGAGGGAGCTGGGCCTGTTCAGCCTGGAGAAGAGAAGGCTGAGAGGGGACCTGAGCAGTGTCTAGAAGTACCTCAAGGGAGGCAGTGAGGAGGATGGTGCTGGCCTCTTTTCAGTGGTGGCCACTGACAGAACTAGAGGTAATGGCCACAAACTGAAGCACCAAAAGTTCCACAGGAACTTAAGGAAAAAATTCTTGACAGTGAGGGTGACAGAGCACTGGAACATGCTGCCCAGAGAGGTTGTGGAGTCTCCTTCTCTGGAGATCTTCCAAACCCACTTGGATGCAGTCCTGCGCCACGTGCTCTAGGTGACCCTGCGTGTGTGGGGGGGTTGGACTAGATGACCTCTAGAGGTCCCTTCCAACCTTAAGCATTCTATGATTCTATGATATTTCAAGGAGAAGTTTCCCTTACAGGTACATTATGCCAGCGTTACTCACGTGAGACCTCCTTGCAACCATCTTCACTTTCTCTCGTACTGACCACTATCCAGTGGAACACTAGGCAAGGTGGATTCCACAGCTCATCTGCCATGGAAATTCATCTAGATTTTATAGCTCTATTTTGCAGTGAAATATGGTGAAGTACAAAAGGTTATCTCAGGAATGATATGAGGAAATAAAATTTTCCAGAAAAATATATAGCCTAAAAGTTAATTGCACTTTGAGTGGAAAATACTATATAGGAAATAATCATACTGCCATTCACATTTTTGCTTTAGTATAGTATAAGGTCAAATCAGCTTTAACGTGATGTGACATGTGGAAAACATGCAAATTCTCTAAAGTAATGTTACAAGAATACACATAAAATTTTCAGAACTAAGTGGAAAGACAAACACAATTCATCTTGTCTAAACACACATTCTCTTTTCCCTGAATCATCCTCAGTAGTAAAAGACTATGATCTACTGTAGACATTTCCAAGAATATAAATCTTGCAGCAGTTGCTAATGATTCTCTGGCAAAGATAGAACAATTTAGAAGTCTAGTACAGTATTTTTGGACTATATGAATAAAGCGTAAATTCTGTTTTCTTAAGATTTAATAAAAATACTTCGGAGATAAAACTGAGAGAAACAACTAAGGAATTAGTAATGGAAATATATTACTTACATAGCATTCATTTCTAATATTAAAATAGAAACCTTAAGCAGATCATAGTTTGCATGTTGCTTTATATATCAAAAATATTTAGATCAATCTTTCTTCTGCATCTTGTATCCAAATTACTGAGATTATTTTCTTCAAATTCTTATAAGAAAATCTCTTATTTCAAGAGGAAGTACATCTGGACCAGGAGAAAGAATCACACTATTTCATCTTTGCGAAGACACCAGAAGTTTCTTGACATTTTCATCTCTTCTTTTCTCAGGTTACAAAAGAAAATCACTATTCCTCTTCCTGGCCTCAGCCTTTTGGTCAGTAGGAAGATCTCTTGAAAAGAGATGACTATAGTTTCAACATATTCAGCAGAGATGCCACCATTAACAGACCGGACTATTTTGAAGTGGTCACTGCCACTCCTTTTCTCAGGTTTTACATCAAAGTGTTACCCAGCTGTTGACTGCAGCTGTACTGCACAGGTGATATTACGCAGAATAATCTACCTCAAAAATTCTCGCCAGCATTGCAACACGCGATTCATGGGACCTTGCTTCTGACAGGCTCAAAATAGAATTTTGTGGCCATATCCATCTGAGGAAAAAAAACACCCAAAACATGAAGTAAAACACTCAGGGAAGCACTTCAGGAAAGATGGGAGCACAAAACCCCATGCTCAGGAGAGCTCAGAGCGGGTGGCAGCTGAGCAGGCCTCAGAGCAGCCCCGTGCGTCCCCGGCCTCGAGGCACCGGCTTCCCCGGCCACGCCGCCGCCAGCGCAAAGCTCTGGGGCTGCCCAATCACAGGACAGGACTAATATTTTCTGTTCCAACCACACATGTGGTTGGAAGTACAAGTACTACAAGACCGTATACAGAGAACTCCTGCCTCTCTAAGAGCAATGGCTAGTAGGGCAAGGATATCACTTGAAGATTGCTCTAGATTGTTTTGTTCTCACTTTTTTATAAAAAGGAAAAGACCTGAAAGCAGCCTCTGATTTCAGATCTGTGATTAACAAACATTTAGAAAACAACAGAATTTCAGTACTTATTTTGGTTTAGTTTGGTTATGTAGTATCCTGATATCCAGACTTTGTTCTAGGGTCCTCTGTCTGATAGTTGTTTCTTTATTTAAAGACTCTGCTCATAATATTCCAGAAGTTCACTTGGATTGACATCAAAATGACAAAACTTTAGCAATTCTGAGAGGAAAAACAAACTCTCAAAAAATTAACAGCTTATTCACAGCAATATTAAAAAATGAGTTCCTTGGCCTCTGACAGTTTTGTTTTGAGATGTCACATGTTGTCACATCAGTCATATGCTGTTATGATAATATGCTGAGATGAACCACAGTAACGCCACAGCAGCCACGGAATGTCAAACACCAATACCTTGAAACTAAGTCAGAAACAGGTCTTACATATGCTTAAGTCTTTTGGTTCAAACACATAATCCAAGTTCCAAGTTTACAACGAAAGAAGAAAAAACACCATTTTTACAGTTAGCAGAACTGCAGAGGTTTAACTTAGGGTGAATATCACAATATTGTAAATTTTCATTTCCTCCAACTATCAGCTTCCCATTCTAAAGATGGGTATGTTCATTCATTTACTCTCTTGCCACAAAAGCACACCTTTCAAATTTGTAGTTCAGAAGGGCAGAAAGTCACTGACAGAAACCACACTTGTTTTGTAGTCATTATAAAGGTAACAAAATAACAACAACAATATGGTTTTCTCCTTTCTATTTAGTCCAAAGGATTGCCAACAACAGCTAAACAAGAAATCAAATTATTTAAAACAACATATTCACATTCAACATAGGTCATACAAGTCTCTGTAATTTTACCATACGGTCAGGGCACCGTTTCAGCTTTTACTTCCTTTCAAACACCTGCGAGGATTTTTTTGTTTGTTTTTTTTGTTTTGCTTCTGCCTGAACTGCATTGTAAGCAGTACAGCCGTGCGCTACTGTAGCCTGGCGAAGCAGGCAGGCTGCTAGTTAAATTCAGGGTGACAACTGCTATCTTTCAATACCTAGAAATTCTGCTACACACAACGGCTCCTGAAATTACAACAATTCTATATGATGCACAGACATCACTCCTCATTTAAATATGGACCAAAAAGTCTAACAAGAAATCTTTATTTGGTCAGTTGATTTATCCCTGCAGTTGAACTGTCTCTTGATTTTCCTTTAGAGAACACCATACCTCCATTAATCTCTATTTTTACTGCTTTTTCTGGTAGACATAAACTACGATCTCCATTTGATTTAAATGTGTAGCCATACGGCTGTAATCCCCCTTTTGTAGAATGTCTTCCAGGAAACAGAATAATGAGGAGTCAGTGGCAAAGACTGTGTGATAGCAACTTCACGGACTCTTAAATTATTCCTCGGTAAGTGTTAACCTCACACTACATTTACATTTGGAAGGTTAGTCCTCTTGAACTCACTCCAGGCATTATACAGACTCTGAGGGCTAGATTTAATAAGAACAACTTGGTCAGAGTAGCTTAAATTTATACAAGTACAAAGGCAAGTCATTAGAGATGCTGTTCACATAAAAGCTATGCATTTATGTATTCAGATTCTGCCCCTTTTCTACTTTGGCAGAAGAACACGAGGAGAAGAAAAAAAAAGAAGATCAAAAGCTATGCAAGTTTTGCAAGAAGACAAGTTAGTTCATAAGACCACGGAACAAAGTAATGTTATTTCCTAAGCTGATGTGGCCTTAAGTGTCTTAAATATGCCTAGAGCATGCTGGAGGCAAACAACTGCTGTAGACCTTCCTCCTCGTTTTCTTCACCACTACTTTTTGTTTACTCATTAGGGGAAGTTTTCCATGTGTGTCTTACCCACCTCAGCATCCTCCCTGCCCTTCCTGGGCACACATTTAGTTTGTTAATTGGAGAGTACGTTGGCAAAATGCATTTCCACTGACACACTCATTTACCTTACACGCGCATGCATGCACACACAGGCATGCACCCTTTCAGAATAAAATTGTTAATTTGTTCCAACTTTCCTTAAAACCAAGGGGCAGTGTAATGTCCTTTGCCTGTAGGTTTGCTATGTTTAACAGTATTATCAGCTGTCACTAAACTCATGTGCTATTCATAAATGTAACTCAATTTTTTGGACAGCTGTTCATCTAGGCATAAACACATTCATTCTAATGGCTACATTAGCTCTACATGTTTGTTTGTTTGGTTGGGTTTTTTTAACGTTCATTCAGTATGATTACTTCTGACATTCTCCATCAAATAAGTTCTTGTGTTTGAGAGTTTTCTTACTTTCATTTGTTTTAAGCCTATCATCAGCTAGATTTTCTTTCATAGCAGATGTTATAATATGACGGACAACCTGTCACAAACAGATGGACTTGGTCTAAATCCATTCTCAAAAACCTGTCCCATTAATAATGAAAAGCTGAGCTCCTGGGAATATCAGTCAATATTCAGCACACCTTGACTTAGTAAATTCATCCCACCTCCTGGGTGAATTTTAAACAAGCAACTGTGAGCATGTCAATAATAAAGGAAATAGCAGCAACATTTCACCCAAAGTAGAGCAGTCTGCTTATTTTCATGCATAAGTTATCCCTATTATAGGCTAGAATATGGCACAGAGATATAGAGAACATAAAATGGGAGGGAGACAGCAGGTGGGAATTGGGTTTGCATCACATATGTAACAGTCACAGACTAATTTAGGAAATGATCATGGAGTCAATGGAGACTTCTCTGTCTCATGTAGCAATAATTCCAAAGATAGCAAGAAATGGGAACCTGTATCTGGCACAGACGACCTTCCTCTCCGTTCGACAGGGAAGGGGCCAAATTTCAACTCAGTGTGGCCCAAGTCCTTCTGTGACCTTCTGAAGCCGATTGCCTCTGGCAAACTTGCATTGCTGCCCTCATCATGGGTGCCTAACCAGGATCACAACTTGCAAATCGAGTAAATAACTATTGGTCACAGTGTAATTAAATAACTTATTGTTTGTTTTGAGAATTCATCAGAATTCACTGATCTTTGATTTCTTGAGATGCTAGATATCTGTTAAAGCACCATTGCATTGGTCCATTTCTTTGGATTTGGGTGCCCTGAACATGCATGAATCAGACCTGATGTGCCTCAGCACAAGCAACCATACAAGCATATAGTATTTTAAACTTTCCTGTGACTATTTCATAGCCACCAGGGCTGTGAAGTATAGTAGGATTTTACACGGCAGCAACATTATGCACTTAGATGCAGCAGGATAGTTACAGCTAATGGTTAAGAACTGCTAGCTTGGCACTCTTCCACTTGCACTAAGCATCAGGTTTTCCAGTATGAAGTTCGGCTCAGATTTCCGTGTATTCGTTTCAATTTTGTGACAGAAGCATTGGCAGGTAAAAGAAAAATTAAAATAGAAAAAGAGGAAAGAAGGAAGATGGCAGTGAGAAGGATAAAAGGAATGAGTAAGAAAATGAAAAAGGCTGGAAGCACAAAATGCTACGAGATGAAGGTGATAGAAGAAAATCGATGGATGTGTTTGAATAGTAAGAATTATTCATCACTTATGTAGCATTCAGATGATAAGGCCCAAGTGCAGAGAAGCACAGAAAGTATCTTGCAGATCAAAACAAATTTGGAGGTAGTCAGTCTACCGCCTTCCTAATAAGACGTAGCATAAAAAGTTTTACACAATCACCAATGATTTTGAGCAGAACAGATCTGCCAAATGAGATGCCCTACTTTCCAACACACTATCTGCACAAGAACTAAATGGCATCCTCATCTTTTTTCATCAGTGGCATCCACTTGTTAAGATGCCTTCAATAAAACTACTAATGTTCATTAGATTGCTAGGATAAAGCACTGCTTGTCCAAAACCAAAAGGCTTATTTAACACATATCTGCTCTAGATCCAGGTAAGAAGCACTAGTTGTGCTAGGGATGGAGACTTGAGTTTTGGGGAAGTCATTTTGCCTAACTGAGTTCTTTGACCCTTAGAAACAAAGAAGAATAGTAGATGAGTGACTACTGTAGCACGTAACAACACGAAAGACCATATTTTAAAAATATCTCAACAAAAGGGAAAAATAGCATTAGTGGCTATATTCCAAAATACAGATACGTGATTAATCAACCTGCCACTGGATGTCACTGTTCTTTGAGACCTGAAGAATTCAGAGGAGAAAAACGAAAAAGGAAGAAAAAAGGGAAACAAACAAACAAACAAAAAATCCTGCTGTTTCTTAGAGATTTAAGAACATTAAAACACTTGGATTAAAAAATATTGTTTATACTGTTTCTTTAGGTTCACTTCCAGAAAGGTTTGTTTAGCAGGTAGGTAGAGAGGAAAGGAGCTTTGCAAATTGCATGCATAAGGGCAACCAAACTGCTGTACTATAAAAGCATTCCTCAGGTATTTCACACACATTATTCCATATCTACAAGAGATGGCACAGAAAACAGCGAGTGGATTTTCCATTATTCCAATGCATTTACTATGTTTTGATGGACTGTCGTGACAAGGAAAGCAGGCCCAAATCAATTTGGCTTTTACATTCCATTTAATTGTGTAAAGTTTGTGGTATTTTGAGGCTTTCTGTGCAATCTGTAAGCTGCCATCAGCAGAATAAAGTTGTTTATTTCAGTTGCACTACTACAGCTAGTTCTTCCAGGAAAAAATACCTTTCTTTCTGAGGATTGGAATAGACTTTGTGGTGGAAGATTCTAGGGCTTGAATGAAGATCCACTAGGCATTCTAATTAAAGCCTTCTTCTTAATCTGCTGGAATGAAGATGCCTTACAACAGCCAGAAAATTTCTCATACGTTTTCTCTCGCTAATATACCCATGATAAATATACTACATCAGAAAAGGATGAGATGCACAATATTGCAGAATTGCCTGACACTGCAGTTCTGCTTTGCTTTACTCTCCAGGAAGCAGAGCAATGCAGAAGCCCCCGCTCCATCGGTGAGGGATCTGGCAGCAACCCGCACCGTTCCAGAGCAGAGATGACTCACGTATACCAGATATCCATTATTCATGAGGCGACCCCGGGTTGCTTGGGTTGCTTCCATTCTCTTGCGTAAGAGGTGAAGAGCTGTGTCAGCAAGGGGGGCTGCTCAGGAAATGGAGTTCGGTGCAAAGCAGCATCTTAGCAGATGCTGTGGGGCCTAGCAATGCCAGGGGACTCTGCAACCCAACAGCACGCAGTGCTCAGCTGGATGCCCACGGAATTCATGCCATCTTTTGCCTGCAAGGTAGAGCACCCCTGAATCTGTATCCTGGAAACACCCTGTTAACATTGATTGTATTGTATGGAGCTTGCAGTCAAGAAGGTTTGTTGCCAATGCTGCAGATCACTGAACATTTCGCATGAAGTTTAAGAACTTGAGGTGAGAATCATACTGTCTGTCCAGACCCTTTTAGCAGGCTTCTCTGCAGGATAAAACGCAAAATGGAAAGCCAGTGTTCCAAACTAAGAACTGCTCGTATATGGCAAGAGATAGAGCGACGGAGGAAGCCCCAGAGAGGGGCCTGGGCAGCCGTGCTTGCCTCCCTGGTGGGGAAGGAGGTGGCACTGCCACATCTTCCCCGAACAGCCCAAGTTCCATGCGCGTCCACCTCCCTCAGTGGCCCACCTTGCTGCCCAAGAGGCTTGCACAGGCAAAGGACCAGTAATTATTTTGCTCTTGTCAGCCCATAGTCTCATATTTCCCCATGGAAACTGGCACTTCATGTTCCAACTATTGAGCACATAATTTCCTAACCATTATCAGCTCCCAAAGCTTCTTCAGTAGAATAAATAAAGCTTTCCCCCAAGTTCCACCATGGCAGTACTCCAAAACACGTTTGGGCGCCTGTTTTTGTCAAATCTAATCATCTCTGATATGGCATATGAGGTTTCAGTTTGCTTATTGCAGGGCTGCAGTTTGCTCAGTAGTGAGCTCTCAACATTAGGGAAGACCATGTATAAATGGACTGCATTGACTGCAGAGACCTGGTGATCAAATCACCTCTGCCAGGACAATCATCAGCTCTGTCAGGGACACTCCCTACCCAGCGATCCATTTAATTACTTCCCCACATAGACTGAGCTTGAGCACAGTTCACTAATGCTCTGAATACAAGGGCATCATTGCCTAATTATTCACTATTATAAATACCGTGCCAGATGCAAAAAAATCTCCAATGAGTTATAGTTTTGTATAGAGACATAAAAACAAAAGAATAAAGAGACTATAAATTAAAAGACTCCTCTGACGTGGAGGCAAACGCTGGTGGGAGCTGTCCCGTTGCTTCATTCCTGCTGCAGGCCTCAAGCTGACACCGGAGCCTCCTTCCCCGCGCCGCCGATCGCTGGGGCACCGGCTGCTCTTGCTTCCATTCAGATAAATCAATATTTTCCATTGAAGACAAAGTCTTGTCATGAGCAAAATTTGTAGAAAGCAAAATGCTAAAATAATTCCAGGACAAAGATGCACAAATATCAGTAGCAACAAAAAAGCTAAACCACAAAGTCAGTTTTTCACCCAGACTCAAAATGTCACAGGCTCATCCTGCTGAGCACCAGAGACAGAGTGGCTCAATCTGAGAGGCCAAGGGCTGGCCAGCAAAACTCTATGTCTTTCCTTTTAAATTAGGCCTGTGCTTCTGAAACCCAAACATGTTTTTAGCAGACACAAAATAACATAAAACTGTTAAAAGCTTTATGAGCGATAGATCTTTTTAAAGTATGTTTTTCCTTAATTGGCATCCCAGTAAAAGAAAGAGCAACAACACAAAACAGCATCAGACTGTTCAGTTCTGCTAATACACACGATGATTATATTTACCCATTTTTATCCCCCAAATAACTCATTCACTCCTGTCGCCAGGATTCATTATCTGTATCTAAATAAGATTTGAATTTGAAAAAATAAAAGTCCCCATCTTGCGTGGTTTGAGGTACGTGAGATCAGCAACTCGTATTCAAGGGCAGGGACCTCTTGCCACTCACCCTGCAGTGCTCAGTCTCAGACCCTTTGCACGTGTGATGCAGGATCCAAAATAAAGGAGGATCCTTCTACAGCTTCCGACACTGGCCCCTTCACAGCTCACACAAGAACCACCCAGCAAGTGCCTCCTCCACAGCGTGGCCTTCTGGAAGCGCCCAAGGCGCAAAGCACCCCGCGGGGCCTACAGCACCACCCCTGCCCCACTCTATTTACAGGCCAATTACAGATTATTTTGAAAATCTAAATTTAAGTGGTTTAAAGGCTGCCTTCTATTCCCCTCCAGAGGGGTGAATTTCACTCCCAGTGAAATACTGAATATAAAGAACTGATTATTGTTTCAGAAGCTTCAGCAGAACCATTATTTAAGCTTATTGGCTTGGTCTTCTAGCTTTTATGCATACAAAGTAATAATACGATGCCATCAAGTGCAGTTCTATTATGCCTTTCAATTATGGCACCATGCTCTAATTATATTGTTACTGTTATTTTTTATGATGAGAATTTCACCTTTTTTTTAAATCAAGGGAATAGGAAACCACACAGAAAAGTATGGCTGTGAATTTTAATTGCTGAGCTTTAATCATGAAAAATAGTTGGAAAGGGAATTAGCCAAATATAGTGTAGCAGAAAAAAAATATTCATATCTATGCAGTTTGCCATAATGACATCTGGGACTGTCAAAACTGGCAGTTGAGACTTTAAAGCATGAAACCTTCAAAAATATGCACATGCTGAACTCCACTAAGTTCTCACAGACTTGGTGCACTGCTAACGCTCGGTACCAAGGTCTTGGCTCTGAAAAAACAGGTCAGAACCTCAATGAATGGAAGTCATCGACTTCAATGGACAACAGAAAAGAAGCGACACAAGCCCCAACTCTCAGGTAACGTTGGCCTAAAGGTGATATTAGAGATATCTACTGGGAAGAAATAGACTTCAGCATTCCTAGAAGAAAATATATTTATACAATAAATTATTAATTTTGCAAGAGCTTTAATTCATGTCATGATTCCTGTTTTTAGAAACATTTTAATTTTTCTATTTTTAATTTGGTGAGTTGCTGCTTTCTGTGAACACTAAAACCTGGATTTTACTGCAGTTACAGAAATGTAAGACTGCACCCTACATTTCTTTGTAGGATGTCACTTAGTATTCTGTTATATACTGAATTATAACAAAATTAATTTTAGGCCTGTGCACGCTTTTTTTTTTTTTTTTTTTAGCAGTATTATGAAACTTTAACAGGTGGTAACAGTAGTGTAATTTAATTTCATTTTTTACGTCTTCTAAAAATGCTACAGAAAGCTTAATTCAAAGAACTCTGGCTTGTGCAAACTCTATCATTCACTTTTATAAAAGGAGGATGTTTTTAGAAGCGAAGAAAACTGATTTCCTTTGCGCTGTTGAGAATCTCCTATTTCCAAAGAAATCTCTGTAAGACAGAACAGAAGCATTCCAAGCAGATTACGAACTTCAAGCAAAAAACACTGTAAAGACGGGGAAGAAATAATTAAAATGGAGCCAAAAAAAAAAAAAAAACAAAAAACAACAGTATAAAGTCCAGCATGACACAGATGATTACGGTTCCTGGGAGAGACACGTTCTCCAGATGCTTTGGCACTGAAGGCTGTAAGCACCTACTAAGATACATTCTATGCTCCGTCGAGGTTTTCCCCCTTCCTGCCCTGGCCGTTTCCCTCCCTGCGCGGGAGCTGCTCCTCGCTTAGGAGGCATCTCCAGCTGCTCCTGCACCTCCCCGGCTCCCGCGTCCTCCTGCCACTCCTCCAGCACGTGCCCATCAGAGCTCCCAGCCCTCGCGGGCTCACCAAGCACCTCGTGGAGCCTCCTCAGTCTCCCTGAAGCAAACTATATCCTGAGCGCTCATTCAACCCTTATCACCCGATTTTTTTTTTCTAATGATTTGAACA
The DNA here is from genome assembly GCF_059628265.1 of Tinamus guttatus. Taxonomy (NCBI): domain Eukaryota; kingdom Metazoa; phylum Chordata; class Aves; order Tinamiformes; family Tinamidae; genus Tinamus; species Tinamus guttatus. The sequence continues at coordinate 11,264,354 of NW_028288821.1, read as the reverse complement.
TGGAGATATAAACATTGGTGCTACCAGAGGTTACATAATTTCTCTAATGCTCTGACAGCAATACCCAGCAAAAGAATAATTTTCATTTGTAAACAAGGATTAACGTTAAAGCCGTGATATTCAGGATAGAAATGCCTTAGGGAATTTCTTAGTTGATTGCTTCACAGAACCCTTGGATTCTTTTTTTTCTTTGTCTTTTGTCTATTTTTTTTACTGTAAAAGTGACATGTATTCCACCTTTGCTAAGACAGTCATAAAAAGTGGATGTTGCTTCTATTAGTAACTTGAATTCTTTCAAAGATTAGCAAATACTGAATTTTTCATGAAATTTCTTTTCATCATCCGGTAATACATTGATAGATGAAATATTTATTATTTTCTTGTCTTCTCTGTATGAAAGACAAAAGCAGGTAAAAGGGACACCCTGGGAAGGCAGAGAGAAGCCAGCAGCCTGGCTGATGAAGCCTTCCTTGCCAACCCCCATCTACGCTGCTGCTATCTGGAGTTTATGTACTCTCACTCTTGAATATTTTGGTCTTCTTTTTCCCATGAACATATGCATTACAGCTCTTTTGCTGTGAAAAAGCCATGGGTGCTGAACTCTTCCATCTCAAGCATACAGTGTATTCTCTAAATCTTTCCTAATGCTTCAAGTTTATCCACGAGACAAATTACAGTCTTGATGTGAGGAGGTACCTAAAGAAACCCTAAAGAACCCTAAAACAAATTATATTTTCAACTGTTTACATGAGGGATGCACTGGAATCCAGGTGTACTAGAAAACAGCCACAGCTCTGCTGTACATGCTCTATTCTATTCTATTCTATTCCTCTGTGCTTCTAATTTCTCTCTTTTCTATAAATTTTCACTTTGGGCTATTAGCAATGGTAAATAATAATTTAAAATATATTATTAAACTAGATTAGGACCTACTTGGTGCTTTTATTTCATCCTCTGCATTTCATTTGCTTCTTCATTATGCAAATTTAACAGCAAGCCAAATGCTGCAAGTTTCAAAGATGTTAGTCATATAATTATATATCAGAGCATGACAAAAATCACAAAAAGATCAGAAGAAAACCTCAAAAGAACTCATCTAAAGGAACGCAGTTTCCAAACTTGGCAATATTTTACCTTACAAGACAGTACATTAATAATATGTCATGGGTGAAGTGCAGGTGAAAAATTTAGACTGCAGGGTTAATAACATCACTTCTATATCACATTAGGCAACCCCAACCAACCTCAGCTATCCTGGGCAGCCATATGGGGTAAAGTATTTCGATTTTATAAATAATGAAAAAAGACTTACAATTATATCCAAAATACTACTCCTGTTCCCCTATATGGGAAATTGTTTATATTTGTATGTATGTATACATATATATATATATGGCATTTCCTACTCCTAACTGGCATCATACAAAAGTACAGAATCCTACCAAATATTTCACCTTCTCATTTGTCACAGCCAATATCCTAACAAGCTTATGAGCAAAGGTTTTGGAATCTGAGGAGAGCTACTCCTGGCTAACAAATAATTAGGAAAAATTGTCATTGTCCCTGTGCTCTATCTTTCAAAGACTGCAGAGGCAGCTGGAAAGCATGCTGCTTTGGGAGTAGGGGAACAGGCCACCAAAGAGCAACGTCCAGAAAGCAGCTTTGTTGCAGTGCAGGGACAGACCTCCTTTCCAGTGTAACAAAATGTGATAATATTGCTGAGACAGAAAGGCTTGAAAGCACAGGAATCAGTCCTGCAGGCCGTGCACGGCGCCCAGGCTGACCCAGCAGGTAGGCAGCAGAATGGGCAACCAAAGCCCTGAGCTCTGCTCTGAACTCCACACCGGTACATGAACGCTCATTCTGCCGTGCTCCAGCTCTCCCTTGGCTGAAGGGGAATGCAGCTGCCTAGCTTCCTGTACACAGCATCACATTACCCACTTATTAATTCAAAATCGAAACAGCAAGTAAAACAATCCCATAGCTAACTTGTCTACTGCTACTCTTCATCTGGTGACTAAACCCTACAAGAGTTTTTCTTCTAAAAAAAAAAAAGTATTTTGATAATAAGTGCTTTGGCTTAAGTGGACAAAGGCCCCATACCAAGCTCCGTTCATCTCAGCACAGTCTCTGCCTACCGTGACTGACGAGGGAGAGGCGAGCGCAATGACTGCTTTAACAGTCCAGGCAGATCTTGGTAATACAAAATTGCAGTCAGCTGCAGTTAAAAGCAAAAAGAAGAAAACACAGTATTAGATTAAAGTAGTAAACTGAAATTTACTTTTCCATTAAAACTATTCTAACATGTAACATGGATGATGAACACAACATAGAACACTAGATGTAAAAAGGGAGCAGATATAAAACAGTTCTGCAGTCAAAATAAGCAAGTTACGCTGCTTTCCTGAAAGTACTCCAGCAGCATGGTGGGTTTTCCTGTTATCTGATTCCATAGCAACAATAATCCATTTCAAAAATTGTAGTAAAAAGGTAATATATTATCATGACAGCTGTGTTAAATGACTGCCTCTCCTGTGTTATGCTCTTGACTTTACACAACAATGTTAAGATGTTTTTTAACCAAGTTTTCAAGATGAAAATAACATGGTGTCAAAATATTTTTTCTAACCAATCAGCACTATTGAAAAACATCACTGAGCTTTGAGTTTCCATGACAACTAGTCTCAAATATTACAAAAATGTTCCAAATTCACTTACAAAGAAGGATTCTTGCAAGAAAAACTGATTCCTGTTACCCCATATACCATACAAACTTACATACATAATGAACGCTCCTAACAAACTGTACGGGTGATGTTTACATTTTCTAGATTTTGATTCCTGTAGAAGCTTTCATATTTGGGAGAGACAGAATGCAATTTGTTTCTAGTCTGTTTTTAAAAAATATAGGATTTAAATTCAGTGCTTATTTTCATGGAAGAGACACACAGCAATTTTGTCTGTGATCCACAGCTATGCAATTAAAAAAAGATTTACCATCCTATGCATAATTTCCTTTTATTTTTCTCATGGGTATTTGTATCAACATCCACAGCTGAGAAAGTCAACTTCCCTGCTCTTGTAAGGACGGCGCATCTCATGGTCACAGCAACAGCGCGTCGCGGTTACGGAAGAAAATCCACTTAAACCTACTGCTGGCAGAGATGCCTTTCCCAATGCAGCCTGCTACTGGATTAACGATTTATTCTCAAAATCTACTCAGATCAGTGGGATATAGCGATTAGTGGAACAAACATCATCAGAGCATTATAAAGCAAAAATTTACACTCCAATTACAATGGCTTTGGAAACTCCCAATTACAACATCCGTTTACACTGGATTACTGGGTATTTCTAGTAGCAGTGGGGACAAGACAAAACAGCTGGATTTACAGTTTGGCCCACCCGTCCTGCTGGTAAAAAGACTCTAAAGCACACAATACAGTAAGAATGACTGTGATTAAATTGGACATTCTTTGGCAATTAGTTTTTTAAAGAGTAATAGATAATGAAATTTTCATAGAAAAGTACTTCCTTTTAAAAAGTGACATAGTTATAGAAATGTTTTGGGGTCTGTGGGAATTACAGAAGGATCCAAAAAAGAGGTTATAAGTTGTATGAAGTTCAGTCAGGAATTCAGAAAGATTATTCACTTTTAACCGTTTGTAGGATCTTCCTCAAGCTTACCTATCCACAGATCCACTTTCTCAGCTATGGTGACTAGGCCTTAAAAAAATGAAAATCTATGCACCTTTACTGCCTGATATCCTACAGGGTTGAAATCCAAATTTAATGGCTGAAACCCTGGCACTACAGAAGTCAAGAGAGTTAAATCGCACTGTAAATAGACTGCACTAACTTTGATTTTATATCATTATTGAAAAATACATACATTCAATAATGCATGTTCTTCAAATCATGATAGTCATTCACAAAGGAATTGCTGCCAGAACACAAAAAAGGGCTTCTGTGATTAAGCATAATCAAAGATTCAAAAACATTTAATAACTGCTTTCACACACTAGACGGGAGTGAAGGAGAATTCACAGAGCGCTCATACCCCAACACAAGCAAAGGCAGGACACTGCGAGCTCACACAAAGCATAAAGCACTGTCACCCAAAGGTCTTCCTTGTCCCATGAACTGTGAAGGTTTGACTGCGACTACAGACACAAAATGTAATAGTATTAGCTATATTTTTGAAATATACATGCAAATGCAAAAAAATGAAGAGATCCACACATGTACAGAATTATTTAAAATGTGAACAACCAGTCAGATCTTTCATATTACTGTTTCTCTGCTCTAGCACTTCTGCTCTTTTGATAGATTACTTGGCAGTTTGCTGTTTCTCATCTCATCGCCTTTTTATTGGTGAAATCTTTTAATACAAAATCTGAGAAGATGGCAGGAAAGGGTCACTCCTCGTCCCTGGAGCCAGAGCAAACGGCCGGGCTGCGCTCACAGTGCGAGCAGGGCAGCCCGTGCCAGCCGAGCGGCCCTGGCGAGCGGCCTGCAGCGAGGAGCGGCCCCGGCCCTTGCCCTCGTGCTCAGCGGCCTGCAGCCAGGAGAGGCCCCAACCCTGTCACGTGGCCTGCAGCGAGGAGCGGCCCCCGCCCCGCTCCCGCCTCATGGCGCCCGCGCTGCTCTGCACGGGCACCTGCGGGGACTCCATGGCAGGTCTGGGGGCCACACTGCAGCTCGCACAGGACTTGAAGGGAAATCAAATCACACGTGAATTAGGAGTCCTATAGCTTCATAACACAGCTGTTATCTTTGCATTTTTACTTGATTTTTTTGTTGTATAAAATCGCTGTCTTCTCCCTTCTTTTGCTCACCCACCAGCCTGATTCATCACTGTTAACTGCTCAAGACAGTCTCGAGTCTCTTGCTCAGAGACAACATGACTGGCTGGCTACAACTGAGCTGTGCCAAAATCACTGTCTTTCTTAAGCCGCACAGTACGATTGGTAATAGGTACCAAACGAACAGTGTGAGTGTGTTGTGATCCTGAAAGAAACAGTTACCTGGATTGTGAGAAACAGAATTCTCTGTCAGAGGTGAATCCATCTAGAAACAACTATCCATCTCCCCTATTCTGCATAGGAAACTGCCAAGACTGTCTTAATAAATTCTAACCAGTCAAAATGATGTGAACGAACAATAATAATAGTTTAAGAATTTGTTACTATATTACAGCAGTTCTGCCTTCTCTGATTTCTGTGTGAATACTCATCTAGGGTATATGATTTTTTTAAAGACCAGGTCTCAAGCCTTGCTACAGCTCTTAAGCATATGTGAGTTTGATGGTCTTATCTGTACCTCACTTTTGTATAGACATAACACAACTATCTTGTCATTTCATGCACATTTCAAAATGCCAGCCTATAAAGGAAAAGAAAATCAGCATGAAATCACGGAGAGAGAGATACAGAGGATTAGAGTCAGTGCAAAGGACAGACAAAGAAAGGGGTCAGTGCTGCAGGTTAGAAATCCTATTAATTTTGACAGAGCTACACAAAGATTGCTGGAAAACGAGGAATTGTGAAAGTCAAAACAAGGATCATTAGCACAGCAGTAAAGCTAGAACCAAGCCCTGCTCCCATGTAAGCTGCACACTTTCCTGAACCTACATTTATTGCTAAATTAAAAGAAAAACTATATGCACTTCACATTCATACGCAGTAGATGTGAGAACAGGTTAGTTTGAGCACCATTTTGGAGCTCTCTGGACATGAATATAGGCAAGATTTGGCCCGTGGCACCACAGGAAGAGCCAGTGCCTTGGGAAGTTGCCTTCCGGCACGTCCTTCCCGCACACCCACGGCTAAGAGCCCGAGCGTTTCCTGTCACCGAACAGAAGTGGAGTCAACAACCGGGAAATGAACAGATATTTTGACCCATCTAGTTAACAAGAAACTGCAAAGAGCTTTCCCCTTTTTCCAGGAAAAAAAGACTTTTGGTGTCATTAACAAAAGGATTCAGTGCTAGTCAGAATCTTGGGTTTAACCTGTTGTCAAAATCTGGGCTAGTACTTTATTATGAGATGGACATCAAACCAAAAATGCAAGAGATGCCAAAGAGCCTTATTAATAGACTTTATTACATCCATCATTCTTGTGGCCTTCACTATAAACATTTGAGAAATCAACTCAGAACAGTGCTATTCCTCACTGAAATGGGAAGAAGAAACTCTGAATTTGTGATCTTTAGCCAAAGATTCATTTTATCATTGGCATTGCTTGGAATACAGTAATAAATCTTTCAGAAAACGGCTTTAGAAACTGAAGGTTAAGTTGTACTTTGGCTAGGATAATTCGGGAAAGACTGTTGAAAAACCTGCCCATACTGGAAAGCAACAACTCAGAAGAATCATTCAGAATGATTGCTATGCAGATCATTAAAAGAAAAAAAGATTTCCAAATCCTCACATTTCCAAGTGATTTGTCTGCCCAGCTGGCAAGTTCTGGCGAAATATAATTCTACAGCAAAGAATATGATTCATTGAAGCACACTGATCAGCCTAAATGAAGTATGAAACACAGAACATTTCTGTGCATTGATTTCATCCCATCTTGCAAAAATCATTCCAACCTTCTGGATTGACTGGCTTGAAATTAGAGCACACATTTTTCTGACTGAAGTATCTATACCATCAAGTCAATATAGAGTTATTGCATTCTGGCACTGGAGATCTCCTTAGAAAGTGATATTAAACTGCTGTCGAAATGGTAAGGTATAGTCAAGTTCTATTTGAATTATATGGTAGAAAATAACAAGAACAACAACAACAAATAAGAATTCTAAGAAAATTACATTATGCTATAATGATAAGAGGAAGAATCTGCTGTTGCAACTTGGCTTGACAGTTACTTTCAAATATAACCAGAAACAGTGACTTTCTGTGGGTCACTCAGCAAAGCGCAAAATGCTGCTGTCTCTCTAGGAAGTGAACCAGGCCACCATGAGCCACCAAGATGCTCATATGAACAAAAAAGCTATTTTGCTGGTACGCCTTATTTAATTCTTACTCATCTATACAAACACGGCAGAAAACCTTAAGCAGTTTGAAATTCTGTATATTATTTCAAAATGTCAAAATGTTTTTAAGAAATCCAAAATAATATTTTTACTATGTTAGACATTTTTTATAAAATAGTACTTTTTGGTGTCATTTTAATAGCTTTTAAACAAAAATCACAATGGTTTCAAAAATATTTTCAACAACATCAAGAATAATAAAATCATGGAAAATAGGAATATGTGATACATCTAGCATTTCAGAGTTGTAAGAAGCAATTTTACATTTGCAATAATTCTGTTATATACTACTAATTTCCTAAAAACATGAAGTTCAGTATTCTCCTGAACAGACATAGTTCACCACACTGAAGGCCAAGAACACACTCCAAGATTTGGAAGCTCCAGCAGCTGCCCTGTAACAACCTGGCACCAGCCTGAAAACACTGCAACATTTGGGTAGTTGAGCACTAATGTATTGAAACCTCAACCTATGGGCTAGCGAGCAGTAAGGGGCTCTGGCAGAAGAGAACATGGTAACACAAGGGCGAGAGGACCAAAAGTCAGACTGTGGGTCCAACTCCTCTGTCTCCAAGAGCATCAGACTGTAGCTACTTACAGTTCTTGGCACTGTGCCTGAGGACCAAGAGGAACTCAGACTCATTCTGCTCCGAAACAGCCTCCAGCACCAGTGACTTGCAGCACAAAGAGTTTTGGGGCAGCAAACAAAACTGTTTCGGGGGATGAGAAACAAAAGGGCATGAAGTATTAACAAAATAAGCATGTGGCTGTAAAAAGGAGCTAAATAATGTTTACTGTTACATTTTTTTAATCCCTTTCTAATAAATCCTAATATTTGAGCTTCTATTTGAATAATATTTGAGTCTAGTTGGAGGCCTGTGGCCAGTGGTGTCCCACAAGGGTCAGTACTGGGCCAGGTGCTCTTCAACTTGTCATCAATGACTCGGACGAGGGCACAGAGTGCACCCTCAGCAAGTTTGCAATGACACCAAACTGGGAGGAGTGGCCGACACTCCCAAGGGCTGTGCTGCCACTCAAAGAGACCTAGACAGGATGGAGAGCTGGGCAGAGAACCACCTCATGAGGTTCAACAAGAAATAACACTGGGCACCAGGACAGATTAGGGGTTGACCAGCTGGAAAGCAGCTCTGCAGAGAGGGATTTGGGAGTGCCAGTTGACACCAAGTTACCCATGAGGCAGCAATGTGCCCTTGTGGCCAAGAAGGCCAATGGGCTCCTGGCTGCATCAGGAGGAACGCTGCCAGCAGGGCGAGGGAGGGGATCCTGATCCTGCCCCTCTGCTCTGGTGAGGCCACACTTGGAGCACTGGGTGCAGTTCTGGGCTCCCCAGTACAAGAAGGACATTGAGCTTCTAGAAAGAGTCCAGCATAGAGGCACGAAGATGATTAAGGGACTCAAACATCTATCTTACGAGGAAAGACTAATCGACCTGGGCCTGTTTAGCCTGGAGAAAAGAAGGCTGACAGAAGATTTGATTAACATGTTCAAGTGTCTGAGGGATGACTGTAGGCAGGATGGGGCTGGGCTCTTCTCCTATAACAGGACAAGGGGTAACAGGTGTAAGCTGAAACATAGGACATTTAATCTCTGTATGAGGAAGAACTTCTTTCCTGTGAGGGTGACAGAGCCCTGGAACAGGCTGCCCAGACTGGTTGTAGAGCCTTCTCTGGAGATCTTCAAAACTTGCCTGCATGCCACCGTGTGCCACACAGTCTAGGTGTCCCTGCTTATGCAGGGGAGTTGGACTAGATAATGTCTAGAGGTCCCTTCCAACCTTAAACATTCTGTGATTCTTTTTCAGCCGCTTGAGAATTATGCTTAAGTTTTCCCGCCACGTTTGCATCAATTAATCCAGTTTTCTGGGCTAACGATTCCAACAACCATAATAAATGTTCTCCTCCAGAACCTCCTATGGCAACATGGCACCTACTCGCTGCCTGCACTGCCAAGAACAAATGTGTTTCTGGGTTTATTAATGTTACCTGAGGCAATATGTTGGCCTCAGTACCTTCAACTACTACTGGGCATGCCAAATTCACAAGAGAAATAATTGTTTTAGAGTCTCTATGTTGTTTAGACCTCCACTGCAATAATCACTCAAAACTCTAAATAATGAATTAAACTGAACTACTGGTTGATCACTAGCTGTGTATTAAAAAAATAAAGTCCTACTTTTCTTTCTGAACACTTAAAGAAATTCTGTACCTCCACCAACACATGTGACAAGCTAACAGGAAGCTTCATTAGGCCTCTTTTGTATGTAGGCCGTGTCACTGTCTTCTGCACTTCCCAAATGACTTCATCAGCCACACTTGCACCCTTGCCAAGGCCATGAGACAAATTAAAGCAGTAGGGACACGTCTGCTAGAAGACAGTTTAATCTGTTGTCATCGGTGCCTTGCGCAGGACTCCTACCACCTTCTCACAATTACTCTCAGGATAAGACAGGAAAGATTTTTGTCTCTAGGGGCAGCACTGCAAACATATTTCATCAGTGTGGCTGGACAGCCTGGTCTCTTCTTGTTCTCCGCCATCTAGGGTTGCATTTCAAAAATAAGAATTTATTGCCAAAATTATGCCCTCATTGAGGCAAAAGGTAAAGACAGACACGGCCTTAAAAATTACACACATTCTCTGCTGTCTGTTGTCTAGATATTTGCAAGAGGTTGGGAAGGAGGGCTGCGAAGGCCAGGAGAGGGCTGCCCGATGCCATCATCTCAAAGCCACCTCTGCAGCACAAGGAGCTGCAAAGAGAAATGGAAGCGCACGGGGCCTCGTGGAAAGGAGCAGAAATAGTGCAGGAACAAGGGCCCAGGGGGCGGAGACCATAATTCTTCTGTACCATTTAGCCCACACTAAGCACATCTCAGGGCTGATCAAGGTTATATTAAGAAAATCCATGGATATTTATTTATACACAACAATCAGAGCTGTTGGACTATGGACTAAAGCAGAAACTGCATCTCTGGACACAAGTGCAGCACAGCACGAAACCCACCTGAGTACAGTACATGGAGCATGTCCAACATTTTAAACCTCAATACACTGCTAATTCTAGATGCAGAATCAGACTCAGGGTTCAGTGATTCTTCTTTTGCCTCTCAGGCCTTCACATGGTCCACCTATTTAGAGAGAATAGTTTCAATTAGAGCTATTTTTATAGCAAGTTATAAATCTCTGAAACTAAGAGTTTAAAATAGCAACACTGACACAACCATAACTACAGCTTCATTATAATAAATCAGTCATTTGTCTTGGAAGTCGTGTGTTCTATAAATCAGAAATTTAGAATGTAAATCTCAGTACTTGTTCGTAAATCAGCCATACCAATCAACACTGGAAATAATATTTTGGCAGTAAATCACCTCTTCAAAGATGCTCTGCTGTGCGACTTCGCTGTGTCACTTAAAAATCACTTGAAGTTTTATTTCACAGATTCTCTGAGCAGGTCTCCTGAATGGGATCTTGTTAACCTGCCAGGCATACATGCAAACCTGTGGGTGCATCTGCCTTCCCATAGCATTAGGCAGCTCTGGCTGTTCAGAATGAACTTTGCCCACTGTCCACAGCTACCTAAAATCACCGAGCTGGTGCTGAGTGGCAGCCCACGCTACTGCATTTCCCCTGCGCGAGGGCCTGAGCAGGAACAGGGCACGCGCACGGAGATGCAGCAACGTGGCTCTGCACTACAGCCCTGTCCCCCAAACCCACCTCCAAGTAAAAGGCTGACTATATAGAAAGGTCTGACAACAGGCAAGGAATGAAATCAGCTACAACAGTGAGACTAAAAGACGTAAGAAATATACTGTTAAGTTACTGTCCAGATGAGTAAGCCTGATATGATGGCATTATGCAAAACCAGAACTTTCTCCCATAAAGTAGGTTGTCCAAGTTTGAACGATTTCACCCTTGTAAGTAACTGGAAAAAATGGAATTAGAAGGGGAAGTAACACGCTAATTTAGTATGAAGTTTGCCATGAAATAAATACGGATTATCTACAGTTTTTCATAACAATAAGAGATTTCAGAAGAATGAGGTTTTAGAATTAATAACAAAATAAAAGATGGGATCTGACAATTCAGCATTTCAGGTATTTAAAATAGAACACATAAATTCACTATTTGGCACACTGGAAAGATCAAGGAAAAGAGCATTTAAGATAATTAACATCTTTAGCTTTTAAAAATATTTAACAGTCACCTAACTTCATTTCAGATTATGCTTGCCATACTAACATTTTTCTAATTCAGTCAGTTATTTTCCAATTTCTGACTAAAGCAAATTTTTGGAAAGGGACAAGTATCTAAAGCTAGAAGACAAGGAGCCGGCAGCCTCCTCTGGATGAGCTCGCTACATCTCGGACAACAGCTATACATTCCTGTTTTGAGACAAAATCCAGGACAATCCTACACTTCATATTTTTTAAACTTTGTTTCCAGTCATAAAGCCTGATCAAACAGTCCAATGCTGCTGTCTAACTGCTGAGAACTGATTCCTGCGCTGCTGCTGGAGCTCCTTCCCGGTGCGCGCTGTACGTGTAGACGGAGCCACGTGCAAGAGGAGCAAGCCTTGTTGCAAATGGGTACTTACACAGCTCAGGTTCATACGAATTTTTATGACATGTTAGCAGCTGTGTTTGTGTTTTTCAATCATTTCAAAATATTTTGAAATGACATTAAAATCTCTGCCAGGCAATGCATTTTTAAGATGCATACAGTCTGGCAAACTGTAAGAAAAGTACTCTGAAAAATAACCTTTGATTCCAAAGGGATTTTGTAACTGTGCAAAAGGAAATTGAAAGTATTTGATAGTTATTTATAAAGAATTATGTCCAGACTTGTGAAGGATTTTAATAGCATGCTACAGCGCAGATAAAATATTTCTACCATTCAGATATTTCCAAAGAATCTCTCAAGGATTCTTGACCAATCTCTGCAGCAATTTAAAAGATTATAAAACAGTTTCTGAAATACAATGAAAACATGTTAAGTACATGCATCTGTGAACAGAGAAGTAGTTTTTGTAAAAGCTTATCCTTCTAACAAAGTTTAGAGTGCTGCATTTCCCACTGCATTTCGACATTCCAAAAGTCTTCTGACTTTTTTCATCTGTATGAAAGAGAAGATGTAAAGTAAGTCTATTGTCAGCAAGGTGTTAACTTCTGTTCATCTCACCTTTTTCTTTACATAGGTGATTATATTTGCTGAGTTCTTCCTGCAATGTATTAAAAAATGAATACAACTTATAAAGGAAAGCAACAAAAAAGAAATATGGAGAAACTACAGTTTCTCACAAATCACCTCTTCACTTCTTTCCTGTCTGTCCATTGCTTTTTTTTTATTATTTTCCAGAATACATTAACTTATGAAATTTATTCCATGTAAACAGCTAGGAATTGGGTGATAACCATTCTGGAAGTTCAGTTTTAAATTATAAATCAAACTCAGAGGCAGATACAACTCACCTGCTTCTCAAAGTGCAATAGGTAAACATGGGTAAATGCTACATATTTCAAAACACACAAAATTTAATCAGATTAAAGCTTCTGTGTTGCATTCTTTGGCTCTACTTGCAAGGAACCATTTCTATTCTAACTAGCAGTATATTTATTTTAATATACAACAGTGCAAAATATTGTCTTACTTGTGCTATTTGCCTGAAGGAAATTCATTTCAAATATGAAACTTTTACACAATATTTGCTGTTCAAGTATTGCAGCTTTTATTAAATGGAGCTAGAGAGGATGCCAAGGGACTTAAGAGAGAGAATTAATAACAACCATTGCTAATTTAGTCTTATGCACTACCTGATTGCAAAAGCAAGGATGAAAATAGAAAACTAGGGATAATCTAAACATACTCCACAGCTGATTACTAAACATTTTGGGCCCATTAACTGTATTTAAATCAAGCATTTTTAAAGAGGAGGAAGCATAGCTAAAACAAGACGCCAGAACCTGAGACAAAACAAAGTGATCTTTTCATTTTTAATTTGGGTAGATGTCTAACAACAGAACATGGATATACTTCCTTCTTCTACATACAACCTCAGAAGATCTCAGTTAGATCTCCAAAATATTATGATAAACACTATATTAAGATAATAGATATCTGTGATCCACAGAAATTCTAATAATCAAATTCAAGGGAAAATTCTTTTAAACATGTCAGTCCCGGGGCAGGATCACATGAGAAGCCAGGTGGGAAGAGAACTCAGGAGAGCTCCCAGGCCAACCCCCTGCTCAAGCCGACTTCCATGATCAACCCAAGAAGAAGGCTGAGAAGCATCATATCTGAGTGCTAATGTTCTGAGTGTCAAGGAACAAAATCCAAAACCTTTTTCACCTTTAAACAAAATCTATAAACTGAATTCAATTTCAATTCAAAAAATTGAAACCCTCTAATAGAGAATGTAACTGACTACATTTCCACTGCTACTTTCAACTAACACAAGCCAAACAGATTCAGCAAGCAATCGGCAAAGGTATTATTAATACTAATTATTTATGTGTTATTTACTACTTTTACTGGTAAACATACAGGAATTTACAATGGAAAAATATATAAAAAATCCTTACATCAAATAACTTAAGGTTATCATCATAATACCATGCTGCATGAAGTATTACTTTGGTGAAATATTCAGTTTATTGCAAAAATTCTTTATACGATAGATAAGTCTAAATATTTACTGAAAAACGGGATTGTGATTTTTAAAACAAATCCGTATAAAACTACTATAGATAAGAGAATGAAATGTATTAACTATTAATGGCCTACTAACAAGCATTAACCAGAAATGTGCTTCAAACTTAAGAGAAGGCCTGTCAGATACCATAGATAATTAGAGAAAGCGGAGATGAGACGTCTACACTGAGGAAGGTGGCGTGAAGCTCTTCTGAAAAGGGAACGTGGTGCTGCACTGCAAGCTGCCCTGGCACAAAACTGTTCTATGTGGAGGCCTCTGCTGTGCCAAGTCTCAATCCTGGACTCCCCTTGGGAATCTCAGCTCCCCTCCTTCCAGGCAGGCTGCTTTCAGGTACTCCTGTCTTACACAAGCCCCTCTCCCAGGTCGTGGGTCCTTCCAAGCAGCAGCCCAGTGCTGCTCCCTGCTCCGTATGCCCCGAGGGAGCTCCGGGAAGCGACGTCCCACCGTGGGCAGCTCCCCACGCAGCTCCTGCTCCCTGCCACTAAGCACATCTCACCCGCTGCAGGCCGGAGTCACTACGTGTTTCATCCCTACTCGCCCATCGGCCACTCCTCATATGCAGCAGCCACCTTCTCTTTCACAGTACCTTGTCATTACAGCGCTTCTGCCTTCCACACGTATTCCTGAGGAAATCTTCCTCAGGCCAAGGCTTTCCTTACGTATGTGTAGTGCCTCAAGCAGTGAAACTGTGTAGATTAGCACCACAACTAAATGATACCTTAATAGAAATAATAGTAGTTATGAAACTCTTGCATTAGTGCCCCCATTCCACATCCTCACTTGATTTTTCTTTTTCCAAATAGACTAAAAAATAATTCAGTTCAAAGTGATCTACTGTCCCCCTATGCCTATTCCAACAGGCTGGCTTCTGTTTTCTCACAGAACAAATACCATTTTCAGGATGGTAATATATGTTCCATTAAAAATGGGATTTTAATCAGTGTTAAGTGTCCTTCAGAATTTTTCAGTGATCAATTTTAAGTTTTATCTGGATCTAACACACAAATAAAACAGCATGATTGACAACCTGCTTCTGGTAAACCAGAGCCAGCTTGAGGTATTTTCATTTTCTCCAACTCCTATGTCTGCAACTCTGCACTTCAGATACCCAGCTGCACAAGTGAGGCTGCTACCAGTATTTCTTTTTTCCCCAACAGGAAAGAGCAGTAGATGCCTCCCCGCTATAACTACTGCTTGCTATGATGTCCCTCAATATATAATGAAATGGTTTGGACTTTCAAGGATCAGTATCAAACAGACCTCCAAAGCAATGAATATAAATCTTATATTTCTTGAAATTCTCTTCATATTAATGCTAGCATCAATAGAAGAAAATCGTATTTCTACAAATTTTGTAGTTAAAAAAGAAAAGGCAATTTCTGCTAGTCCTATGCTTTGCTGATTAAAATAGTTTCAAGAGGTAGGTTTTACAGGCATAACAAACTTTTCTTCTTTGAAGATTTCTTAGCCTGGCACCTTGTGTAGTAGCAAATTCGTTATACTGAGTGGGATCACATTACACGAGCTTGAGACATTTACACCTCAGATCATGAATCAAAGTTCTGGTGCTCCATAATGAAAGATTGATAGTGTTTTTGTAGAAAGACCCTATAGAACTTTATAAATAATGAGAGGTTAGTGGAACGTGCAGGCAACAGAGAGCAATTTATATTTTCTCCAGAGGGGTTTTTAAAACCGCACCTCAAATATGATAAATGTCGTGTGATGGCAGAAAAACTACAAATGTTAATATGCTGTTCAGTGTGGAGTTTTCAAAAATTAGAAGACAGTGCACATTCCTTCTCTTGTTTAATGGTCAAGCAGCGATTTCATCAACACGTTTTCTCCTGCCTGAGTAGCAGTGGTTGTTTCCCAAGCTTGCAGAGAAAAAAAAAAATAGCTTAGGGGTTGACCAGGATATTGCACCATACTTGTAGTTCAGTGAAATACATTTTATATGAAACACAAGTATTTTTGCAGATGCGCTAGGCTTTATTCTTGTGGAATAAGGCAAGATAGGCTTCTGCTAAGGCATTCCCTGGAAGTCATGAAAATAGTTTTTATTTTTGAGTTTAACTTTCTGATCTGAGGCAGAAGGGCAGTAAAAAGCATGGGCATTTGGTTGCCTAGGAAATTAGAAATTAGAGTACTCTGTACTATCTAAAGCTTTGAATCTCTTCCCGTATTTTGAACCCATAGCTCTCTGCTGCTGCCAGCAGTGCCGTGGGGCTGAGCAGAGGGGCCGACTGCGTACACAACGGGCAGAAAGCTCTTCTGCATCATGGGCATCTCTTACTCCTTCCTCTCTTTCTCTGGCACCAAAGATTCAAACCTCGATCTCTGCTCTGGCTCCTTTTCTCTGATGCCCTTGGAAGGATGCAACATTCCCACAAGGGTGGGATATACAGGAAAACAAGCATTTCAGCAGAAATAGGGCTAGAAGCAACAGCTCAAATACTTCCCCACAGGAGCAAAGTTTCAGGAGCAGCTCCTCCTGCTCCTCCTGAGGTGACCCCTTGAACCAAGCATTACCACGCACAAGCCTTGACAGGATGCCAGAGTATCACGGCCCAAGGCTAGAAAGCCAAGGCTGAGCCTCTAGCTGGGGCAGTAATGTCTGCTGGCAGATTTCTTTCTTCAGTGTTATCCACACAGCTGTCCAAACGCATCAGTGTTGCTCAGTTTTACATCTCTTAGAGCTTCAGCTTAGCAAACATTTAAGTACTCAACAGGGAAGGGACCACCTGGGAAATAAAAAAGCTCTTCTACCACTTCCAAGTTTCCTTTTCAAGTGCTTGATCTTCAAAGATGCAAACTCCACTGGCAGAATGGTTAGCATCTTAGGGCTGCATTTACAGGAAGGCCCTTTTAAGATGATCCTTTTACACAGAAGTAGGACAGAAAATAGATGAATTTCTCTTAGCTTTTCCTTCTTGACTTGCAGGTAGCATTTCACATTTGCTATCACAACAGAGCACCACACAAATTCCATTAGCCACAAGCTAATGGCCTAGTGGTCCCACTGTTCCTTCGCTCCCCAGCCCGCGGGGCCCTCGGCAAGGCCGGGAGCTGCAAAGCGGCCGCAGCAAAAGGAGCTGCTGTGCGGGGAAGCTGCTCCTCTGACAGGGGAGCAGCTCTGGAAAGAGCCCCACATCTCTAACACGCACCCAGCAGACGTCTGCTCAGTACCCTCTGTTTAACGTGATCGCCTCAGACACACACATCGCATTTTGTCTAAAGTCACAGTTGGTTTGTGACAGAGAAACCAATATGGAATTGTAATGCAGCCTTTTCCACCTTTTTTATCCAATTACAAATGTATCTACCATAAGCAAATATCTAACATTTCTATTCTATTTCTATTCCCAAATGGTTTCATCAGATGTTTCCATTTTTACTACTATTTCAATTGGTCCCATACCCAGAAACCCAGGGTGATTAACAAGGTTAGCAATTGCCAGTATTCAGAACACCATTCCTTAGAACTGGAATTTCTGCAGAGTAAAGGGGCTTATGACAAAAAAAAATATTAAGAGAGGTTTTGCTACTAATACTATTGATTACCATTAAAATACAGTCCAGAGCAGACACAATATTTTGGCTATTCCATATGGCATTTACAAAAGTTTAGTTAATATTCCACTGATTGATTCCCCACAGGTTCAGATTTAAGACAAAAATCTCACCTTTAGTTAATGCATTGTATTTAATTCTAATTGTTTTCCTTTGCATATTATCTATTGTAGAATTCGGCATTTCAAAAGACACCACTTTACATATGTTTCCCATTAAAATTAACTAAACTGTCCTGACAGACTCTGTTTATTTATTCATATCCAACAGAGCTCATTCAGGATAGCCTGACTTCCCTGCAACGTACCAGAGAGAGCATATCTGATGCCAACGCAGGGAGTGCAAGTTTAGCCCTAGAAGTTCCCTGCGGCTCCGTACCTTGCTGTCCCTGGAGCCACCAGGAGGGGTAGCAGGGATGGTCCACGTGCTGCTCCCTGCACCACGTGCTGCTCTCTGCACCACGTGCTGCTCCCTGCACCAGACGGCTCGTTTGCCATTTGCTGCTTCCCCCGTGTGAGCGGTTTTGACTCTTCTCCACCTGCCTGCCTCTCTGCCCCATTCTGCATCTTGCTCCCATCAGTGAAGAGGCAGCTGGTAGCTGAGGACACCCTAACATGGCATCAGTGGCCTCCAGGATACTCTCTACCAGTTTACATTTTGAACAGGGTTGACAAGAGTCACATCTTGTCTTTGAACAGAGTTTTATCACCAAAGGCCTTCGTGCATTACGTGAGCAATGCAGTCTTAATAGAGTTTCTTTTCAGAGGTTTGCTGCCAATTCCATCTGAAGTGCCTTGCTATTTTAAATGATGTCAAGGAAGTCCAGAGTAAATAATGAGTGCTTTTCTATGTCATCATGAATCAGAGGGAATAATGAATAAAAGTAACGTTCCACTTCATGGAGCACAAGTTCTTTATGCTCTTATCCTAATAAATTGTAACTCAGAAGAATATGAATGCAAAGGACTAACTCTATGGCTAATCCACCAGGAAGATTTAAGTGGGGAAAAACACCAGTCACCAATAAGCAAGATTTATTTGATGACTGCATGGAGATGTTACCCGATGCATATCTGCGTTTCCAAGCTCAGCACCAGTGGAGAACACTGCATTCTCCTGGTCCTGCCAAGGTCACGAGTCTTATACTATAGACAGCACAAGCCCAAAGCCATGCTGTTAGCTTTAAGTTATGGCAAAACACTGACATTAATTCATCTACAGGAACATCTATTCATTTTGATGTATTTCTGGAAGAGACTTACCCTCCGTGGAAGATGCAATGTCAATAAATTTTATCACAGTTTATAATCTTTTGGCATGGGCTGAAAAGGAAAGATGAACTGAAAGAGAGTCAGTAGTGGGGAGGCTAGAGCAGAGTTACAGATCTGCACATCCACCTGCCTCAGCTTTGATGGAAAGAGACACAGTGCTCGGTCTGGCAGCTCCAGCAACACATCTGAATTAGGATGTTTGGGGTTTTATTAAATACAGCCTATGGCTTCCTTTGCTCTCCTAAAGTTTCATAAAATACAGTAAGCCAGATGGAAAATTCAGCAAGTGAACGAATTTTAAGATCAGCTATTCTAACATAAGTGTGTAATAAATACAGATAGGTATATTTTTATGTATGTAAGCACACACAATACTGAAAGTATTGATATATACACTTGTAGCTAGCTTATATGATGGTGCAAGTTTTTTTTTTTTTTTTTTTTTAACCTCTTTTATGTTATGGAAATAGGGTAAATGCGAATTTATCTAGTGGGACGTTGTTTTTTACACAACGAACAAGACTGATTCCACCTGGAGTTTCTGACCACCTCACAGCAAATGCAGCCTTCCTTTACAGCTTACTCCTCATCACTCCTCACTAGGAGCAGCTGTCTGCCAGATTCAGGATCACCAATTTAAGGATGAAGTTTGTTAAATCATCAGGAGTGCTGAGCTCTCTGGGGACAGATCTAAGTGTTTTACTCAGTTGTGGCTCCATGTGCTTAGTTAGGAACCACTCTGGCTCAAGACATCATAGGAAGCCTCACAACAGTTCAGTAAAGCACATAAACCATCCAAATTTCACAAGCAAACAGTAGCTTCAGTATTATTTTGAGATACTCACAAGACCAAAAATCTTATGACTTTTGTTTCTGTTTAAAAAAAAAAAAAAAGTAAATTGCAAGACGCCTTCAGTACACAAATAAGGGAACACTGGAGCGGCAGCAAACAGTTCATAGGCTCAGGGTGCAAGCCTGGACAGCACTAAGTACCTGTGATCCCTTGTGCAACCCTGCAGACAAACTGCCACAGGGCAAAGGGAGCTGTTGGAGCACAGGCCCCACTGCGGTCACTCCTGCAGCTTCAACGTGTTCTTGGTTTGGTGTTTTTGGAAAAATAACTTTACGTACTGTTAACTACTAACATTTGTATGAAATGCTTCTGATACTTAAAATACTGAAAATGAAGCAGGTATGACATACATACGTTAAGCTCCTGACTGCCTTTGTGGAAATTAAGGCAAGTCTTTCAAGAGGTCATACGTCTATACTCACACTTCACAAAGGCAATTCTTTAGAAATGCCATGTTTGGCAAAACAGGATATCGTATTTGTTTAGTGAAGAATATGTGCTGTAAGAAAGCAGTACAGAGTCTTTATTCATGCTGTTATTACAAGAATAGCACTCCAAGTATTTGGGGAATCCATGTAATAATGTCCCAAGCAATTCAGCTTAGAAGCACAAGCTCAAGGGTACATGCAAAAGAAGAAAAAATTTAAACCAAGGCAACAAAGTGAAAACAAGATATGGGAAATTTTTATCATTATTACTACTTCCTTTTTGAAATATATGATTTTATTTTATCATGGTGAAGAGCCTGCAGGACAAAATAATGCAAGAAAGGGAAGAACGGAAATTAAACAGTATTCTGAGCAATAAAATTCTACTCGGGAGATGAACATTCCCCTGCTGCACAAAACGGAAGTGGTTTTTAACCTAAACAAGAGCTCTGGTCTATCTCCTGTCTTACCCATGGTCTGAAAGGCCCCTCTGCTCTTATCTTCCTGCAAGGGCCAAATCCTCCGCTGGCAAATAGTCACTTTGTCACCACTAGCTAACTTTCATATTTCTAACCCACAGCAATCAAAATAAAATCTTACTGACGTTATTAACCTACCTTGTTACTGTCCCAAAATACTTGGCTGGAGACACTTGCAAATGAAGGTTTGTACATTGCTGTGGAGCCTCCAAGCTGTTGCTCTACTCAGCACACAGACAAACGGCTGCCTTGTACCTCTCCAAACACAGCATTGATTTATCAGTGGGAACAACACCCTGTAAATAAACAGTAATAATACAGTTCTTGGACTCCATCTCTTCCTTGTTGCAAACACTCCACTAACAAGTAGACCCCTGGGAAAAGCTCATCGGGAGTTTCCTCTGTAATTTTGTGGTAATGTTATGTTTTTATCTTCTGAAACAGAAGTCCTTCTGCTCTTCCCAGGGCAAACGCGGCACTGCAGAAGTTACCGTATTTCGGAAAGCTCCGCGTGGGGACGGGGAGGACCCCCCGTGCGCACGGAACGCGGCTCCCCACGCCAGCGCGGCCCCATCGCTCCTCAGCAACCTCACCGGAACAGAGGCACTTCCATACTAACAGTGGGGAAAAAAAATACAATAAACAGTCCCCAATTACTGTTATATCTGAGAAATAAGCACTTTGGGGAGATAATTTATCACTTAAAGCTACGAGCTAAGTTTCTGATATTTCAGTATTTGGGAGAAATGGACTTAAGACATGTCTGTGGCATGTAAAAGAGTTGATATATGGTAACTGCTATATTCAGATACTCAAAAAATTATCTGCTTAGAACAGGTAACTAACCCCATAATTATACATACATATTTAGGTTGGACATTTAGCTTTCAAGTTAATTATCAGCAAAAAAAAATTAATCCGGGGTGTCAGCCGGAAATTTTAAAAAAACTGATGTGTAAAAAACACAAAGCAATGCAGTCTGCTTCAAGGCTCGGATCAATTTAGTTTTGTAATCACTCTCTCGCACATTTATTCTATTATTCATACTCATAATTTATTCATCCCAAGATACACCTATGAAATTGCCAGATACTGAAATTTTAGTGTATTAGCTTTGAGAAAGAGGGGCTATATTTATATCTGAAAGTATAGGAAAAATAAATAATTAAGAAGTTGGGCTGCTCCTGTTTGAGTGTTCTCCATGGCTGCACTGGTTAGTTTTAGACAGTTACAGGGATATATTAGACATTACACTTTCTTTTAAAACCTGGGAGCAGTTTCTGGACACAACTCTAAATTCATCAGTGATGTGTATTGAAAGTTCCTGAAATGAAAAAGTTTTGGCCAACTTTGGACTCCATAAGCACCATAAACATTTTATCCAAGTCCCTTAAATCAGGGTAGAGCCTGCCCCTGGAGTTGGAGCAGCCTGCTGCCGTGCAGGCTGTTCCCTCTGGTCTACTGGGCAAAGATCAAACCGGCTGGGCGCTGGGGACAGTCGCAGACGTGGCCTGCTCCAAGCCCTATGCTTCTGACAGAGGCCTTTGGAACCGCACAGATGAGGTGCATCTCACACACTCTTCACTTTCTAAATGCATTAGAACCTAAAAAGCAGGACACCAGATGCGCCAATAAAGTCCAGAGACAGAGTGATAAGGCCCCTCACCAACCCCACATGCTTTTACACTTCCTTTCCGCGCAGCCCAAGCTTTTCACGTGATGTAGTTATGCAGCAACTACCTTGTCCCCTCCCCTTGCCCCCGGGCAGTAGTTTCCAATCAAGCTCTGACTGCAGCCTGCGCTCGCGAGAACCATCGAGCAGAGGCCGGATGCGGGGAAGGTCTCAACACCAAGAAGCTCTGCTTATTGCAGATCACATCCATGCATTTTCCTTCATTTCCCGCACAGGATGGAGAGAGCCGACAACTACCTCATGCCTATAACTACCCCTACGGTCCACTCAAAAATAGACTACTTCCTACAACATCCTCTCCATCTTTTTATTTTAAAGCTAACTTTGAAAGAAAAAGATCAGATATGTTTTACGGTTTAATTTTTTTTATATATAAGTGCAAATAAAAGCTCTAAAATTAACAGATTTCACAGCACAAGTTCTTTCCATTTGCTCACTTCTGCAAATGGAAATCCACCAGAGATCATCATTACTCACATCAGAAATTCGTAGATTCTGATCTTATAACATTTCTGATTTCTCAGAGGGGAAAAAATGTAAAAGCTTTAGAGCAATTTGAAAACACAGATTAGATGTAGTTAATGAAGCCTAGAAATAATTTAATTATCATTTATGTTTTGTCATTTATTAATTTTGGCATAGTGAACTGAAATACTTTTTTTTTCCATACTAAAATATTGTGTCATAGTCAAGGTAGACCTGCTGAAAATGGCCAGGTGGCTATTTAGTTTCAGGGAATTCACTAAAGAATCCCAATGAAAGGGCTGGTAACATCAAGAGCTTCAGGATTTCACTGCTGCCTACTATAGGAAGAAGAGGAAAGAATCTCTCAGATTAAAACTTAAATCTCAAAGAATTGAAAAGAGAATGGAAATCTTGAGAGATGGTCCTGAGAGCATTGGACCCAACAGAAGGTTGGCCCAGCTGAGGGCAGGAAGGACGGCGGCTGCTCTGGGAGCGCGCAGGGAGCAGGACGGGAGCAGGGAGCACCGCGGGTTTTCCCCAGGCCTGCCGGCTCTCCCGTGCCCGGCTGCATTGCCCAGGGCAGGCTCGGCAAAGCCCCGTGCCATTAATCCTCATGTTCAACGGGCCCTGGCCAGGCTACAGAGGAATTCAAGTCATTTGCTCTCAAATAAAGGATCATGTAAGTGAAACTATGGGAATATTTGAATTATCAAACAGCAACAAATTATCAATATTCAACCCCTACTGTAGTTTACACACTTATCTAATCTCCTCTCTCACTAATTCATTGACTCTACAATGTCAATGAGTAGCAACTAAACTGGGTAATTTATCATCATTTAGCTGGGCTGAGGAGTAGCAGCGTTTAAGCACACAGGGAACACAAATCACCCTGCATTGAGTTGACAATACTCGCACATTTGACTATTTCATGCACAGTGAATACAATACAACTAAACCTTCCTCATGCTTTGCCAGGGCCTCAAAATAAAATAGCAAGTTTCCCCTCTCACAACTCAAACCACAATTTAACATCTTTCACGCTTTCACCGGCATCTTACGACGCAGTGCTCTTGCAGAATAAGCTGGCCAAGTTGAAAATCTTTGGGCTGTAAGCTCTTTAGACACTGTCCTTACCAACAAGAGCCTCAGTGTGAGAAGATTCTGCATCAGGTCTGGTCAGCAGCCGTTTCCTGGGTACTTCTAAAGCCCTCTATGCCAATAAAGATACCTACAGCCAGGGGCAGGGGCCAGATCTGCAAATCCACCGGGGAAAAGGCAGACAGAGCGGCAGGATCTGGGAGGTGTTTCTACAGCGGCTGCACCCCGAGGCTCCTGGGGACGAGCAGGGCGCCGCGGGCCCCGGCTCCCGCAGCCCAGACGGAGGAGGCCCGACGGGAGCAGCGCTCCCAACTGCCCGCAATCGACCAGAGGGAAGAGCAGCTCCAGTTAATGCTGCCAACTTGGAGCACATTCCCAACTGCAATCACACTCCTTGTAACAGATCAGAATTCTGCATCTCTCCCTCTATATCTTTTTTTTGGTTTTGCTTTTAAGAGAAGGTAATATTTTTTCTAGGTTGCAGTTTTACATTTTTAAAATATGTCATCCAGAAACTCGGGTTAGCCCCCATGACAGGAAGGTACAGATTCTGCTTCATATCTGTAATTATAAATTGCCAGAGATGCACTTAGATGCTCTGTTCAGTTGAAGGCCACTGTATGTGGAAGATGTGTTATTGAACTTTGAGAAATGAGGTCTTCTGCACTGGATGCATTTCAGTGCTCTGAAGGAGACTGGAATGGCTGGTTTCCTCACACTGGGATATTGTTTGTAAAGTAACTTCATAAATATATATTTTTCTGGGGGAGAAAGAGGAAAAAATACTAATATAGCAGAGATATAAGTGTCTTTCATTTTGCTTACTAAATACTATCTTATTCATTAAATTTCTTAAATGTAGAAAGTGATTTAAGCAATTAATCTATTTTCACTGCATTACTGTCTAATGACACAATTTGAAATAAATTGTAAGTTACTGAGTTACTATAAGTTACTAACTTATAGTTACTAATAAGTAAGTTACTAAGTTACTATTATTCCAAAGTTCATAATAAAGCAAACATATAAACATGACGATCAGAGGTTTAACATGCATGTTCATCACCTGCACAACTGGGTTTGGAACAGTTCAAGAGATACAGATAATTCTCGTTCCAGCTTTTCAACTGAGTTGACCTTTGAGCTCTTTGCAAAATCTCATCTTTGTTATTCTCTGGATTCATTTTATTTCATAAAAGCAAACCTCTTCAGGAATCAAGGGGTGAATCATTCAGTACACAACAAAAACTGACAGACTGCAAATTCTTCTCTCCACCTTGCTGCAGATAGAAATAGGTCATACTGAGGTGAAGGCTCAATATTACACTGCAATATGATAATGCCAATAGAGAATTGGCATTATTATTAGCCTTCCATCTTAAGAGATTTTTGGAAACATTTATTTAGTCTTCATATTTCCATGTGAGCCTACATACGAATAATTTGAATATTTCTCTGTTTCTGCATTTCCTAGGTGCTGCATTTATGTATTCATGCCTTACAGAAGGCATAAAAATGGCACACTTCCAGTGGAGAAACACACCCTGTAAACTAAGTGGATATTATTTTTAGAGATATACCAGATCTTGAAGGTTTTAAAGTCCAATTGCTCTCATCAGAGGGACCCTAAAGCACAAACAGTGCCTTGTTCACCTGATTGTTACATAATATTAGTATTAAATGTTGAAGTATAAGAACATTAATTTTAGAATGTCAACAAAATATTTTTCATACTGTAGGAAAAAAAAGGAAATGAGAATTCTGCAGAAGACATTCCTACTGGTATTTGCTAAAATGCAGAGGAAACCATTCTTATTGTTGATTAACCAGGAGTCTGCCAGGACTATCTTACAATAACTAAATCACCAGAATATTTTGTATGAGATCCTAAAGAAGTTTCCCAAACTTTGGAAATGTTTGTAAATGTTTCACATCTTAGCTGAAAAAACATCATCTAGAGAACTGAGAGTGAAACAATCTGGAACACCCTGAGATAAGATTGATAAAAAAAAAATAGGTTGGATAATTTTAGTCTCAGTAGTCAGGAACTACTGTAAAGAGTAGAATTCAAGTTTCAGTGATCATCTGAAAGACTAATTCCTATTCTATTACTCCTTTGCTTTGAGAACTACAGCTCGTTTGGAGAATCCCTGAGCAGAAACTCCATAGTCTACTCTACAAAAGCCTTACTTTCTGTATTGGTGCTCTCCTTTAGAGAGGAGGATACTGAGCTGAGAGCAGTGAGAGCTAAGTAGGTATTTGCCATTGCTTTTGGAGGCTATCTGGGAAAAACAAAAATGCCCACAAACCTCCTTGAGAATCCTTCTCAGAGACAGGGAAGGACAGACTGGCATTCGTGGGCTTTGCATGAAGCCGCAGGTTCTCGCAGTTACAGCGGGTGAGCACTGTACAGAACGGAGTGCAAGCTCTGCTCTGCTCCACGACACGACTGAAGCGGTTAAGTCTTAAGCTTTTGACATGGGCAATCTGCCAAGGCCAGATGGAAACCTCAGCTGCCAGAGCAAAGGTCATTCTGTCCTTCTCAGAACAAGGTGTTGCTAAAATCCCATCTACTATACATGCAAGTTCCTCAGACCTACTGTTTGGAATTGAGACCTAAAGTAAGTGGTTCACTTGTGATTCATTGTCTTGTCTTTATTTTCGTCTAGTTTTTGGTTACCTAAGTCCACCAGAGACTACCTAGACATAACACTGACACATTTCTAAATAATGTTGGTAAGTCTTTCTTCCTATAAATTATTTTACCAAAATGTCAACATTTTCAGAAAGGGCAACTCCTACTGAATAAACGAAAGGTTTAGAAATGATGCCTTTACAGAGGTGTTTTAATGGCACTACTTTTAAAATATTTTTACAAGCTCTAAAGAACCCTGCAAGACCATCTATAAACAACTCTTCTAGACATTCTGAATGCTAGCAATGTTGGCCACAAGAAAAAACATACAAAAGGACTCTTAAAAAATTACTTATTATAGCATGCCTTTATACTCTTTTTCTCCTTTAACAAAACATGAAATTCAAGGTCAATATTAAAAAAATAAAAATGGCAGTTCAAGTTGCTCAAGTGCTAATGAAGACAATTATATAGAAGTCAAAGAAAATTTTACATGAGGAAAAGTTACCAAAATTGCTCAAACAGTAAAAGGAAGAGTGGACCTAAAGGGCCAAATGAAAAAGTTTGGCAAACAGTGGAGTAATATCAGAAAAACTCTCCACTAGAAATAAGCAGGTAATACTTGGACCTGCTTTAGGCTTTGCGAACAGAGTAAAAATATTTCTGAGGCTCAAATCCTATGGCCTAAAGCTACACATGAAGTCCTAAGAATTCACACAGAGCTGGATTTTCTAGCCATGCATTTATTTTCTTCACAGCTTCTTTGGAAGTACTGGATCCTATGGGAAAGATAACAATAAAAAAAAACTAGAGGCGAACAAATTAACTATCTAAATGAGTAAAATAAAATCCATATGAGACTAAAGACCAAAAAACAAATTGGAGAAAAAAAAAAAAAAAACTTTATTTAGCTGATTCACAGGGAAGAGCAGTTCTGCCCTAAAAAACCACCAAACTTTATTCACACGCTTGCTGAGCCCTAGAGACATGGAATGAAACTGCCTGCTTTTCGGTCCCGTCCCACAGAGTTTGGACTAAAGGCTGACAGGACAATCACCAAGAGGTGGGATGAGAAGTCCCTGTTCCCTGCATGGGTTCCCTGCAGCTGGGAGAGCAGGAACCAGACTGGTCTTCTGAAAGAAAGGACGATACCTGCAGAGGCACTTCTGAGCTGGGGCCCAAAAATCATTTGGGCTGTGGAGGAGGCAGACAGCACTAAACTGTTTTTTCCTCCTGCAGTTTGGTATCTAGAAGGTTCCCAGCAGCACCCAATGGGCTATAACACAACTAAGTGAAGAGGTGGTTCTTCACACAAGGAGCACAGAGCTCTGCAATTTCTCATGTTACAGGCTTACAGAGGTGGGCACAAAACACACACATTTTTGAGAAGGAAATCAGAAGGTCTGAAGCCATTTTCAACTAAGAAGACAGACAAACAACCTGAGCAGAAAACATTTCACTAGTGTCAGTTTTATTGCTAAACAATTTATGTCCTTAAATTCAGTTTATGCCAATTTGAATGTGCCTGATGGACCAAAAATATGAAAATTATTCACTCATCTAAGTGTCACAATTACATATCACACATTACTAAAACATCATACCAGAATTAAAATATTTTTAGTGAAAACTTAATGTTTTATGGAGACAATATTTTCCTCTTTCCCCTTCCAATTTCCTTAAGCATATCTGTAAGCATTTAAAGAACATAAAAAGTATACAACAACATCAAGAGAAAGAATTCAGCCATCAGGCTTGGGAGTTACTGCAGTGCATCGTTCTGCAGAGGGCACTTCCCTCGGTCCCTATTCCCCTTCCCTGCTCCTCCTTCCCAGCATCACCTCCACAATATCCGTGCGCTTGCGATGGCGCCGCAGCAGCGGCTTCCTCCAACCCAAAAGCAAGAGTGGCCTCACAGAGAGGAACACCCCTACCTATCCCAGCATCACCAGGGCTTCCTGGCTTAGCAACTAACCATTAATTTGCTGCTAAGAACCAGATACTAACACTAAAGACAGTGTCTATCTGCTATTATTGCTCCATTTTCTTCCATATTGTCCCTTGGAAGGTTTTTATCTCTGTATTCAGAGACAGGAAGAAACTTCTCCATTAAAGGAAATGAGGGGGCTTTCAAGCAAGTCGTTATAGCAGCACATATCCTACATGACATAACATTAAGACTTTTCCAGTATTTTAACAACGAGTTACTATAATTAAGACAGAATTTATTGTCTATGCCTGATGTGCAAGGCAAATCTTTTTGAAAATGCCACCTAAAAGCTTGCTGTCCCAACAGCTTGCTGCTCAAACCATTCGTACCCAATGCAATAGTTTTTCCTGCTGACACAGCTGCTTCTTTTCCAGCACTGCTCTCTGGCTGCCCAGCCCCCTTCAGAAACATAATTTCACAGCATTTTTTTATTATCGTTGTATTGCCATCCGAGAGCTGTTTGGTGGCCTTTATGAAATGAGTCAATGGTCTCAGTTCATTTCCTAACGGGCACATATTCCCAACTTAAAAAAAAAAAAAAAGATCCCTGCAGTTGTCACCAAGACCTTAATTCCACAAACCGTTTTAAGAATACACTACCAATGGGGCAGGAAACACATTTAAGTGCTCTGGGGACTGATGCCAAACTTCAGAGACACACCCAAAGAAAATGGTTTCTGCTAGATAATCCTGTTCAAGGTCTCCATTACACTAGCAGATGACCCATGCAGCACCCTGGAGCCCAAATTTCAGAGAGAGCATGTGGGGTGCCGCACCATGGTGATGTAACCACATCTGCAGATTTAGCCATAAGAGCATTACTGCCTGTGGGCTAGGGAGACAAAATAATATATAAAGGAAGAAATAAAATAAAACTTGAAGTCTTAACCTTGCTAACCACTCTAAAACCAAACACCCTCCACTGTGAATCCTATAAAGAAGCAGCTAAAAGGTTCATAACTGAACTGTTGTATTTTCCCCACATATGTTCCCTTTACTGATTTAAAGATGAAACCCTTTGAGACAATAGAAGCCTTTAAATTACTTAATGCATTGTGGTAAAATAACAACAACAAAAAAAATCTCATAGCCAGTTTACAGGTGGGCACAGTACAACCATTAGAAATCCTGCTAACCAACAAACATGTGGCAAATATTAAGAAACTTCCCTCTGAAAATGTGTAAGAGAACACATCGAGGTGAATCGAACCCCTAAATCCAACTAAAATGAAACCTCTATTCAGGAAATTATCAGGGTCAGAGCTGAGTATTTCTAGAAAACTGGCAGCATATTTGAATTTGTAGGAGTTGCACAATTTCCTTGAGAGATGCAGCCATTTCGTGTTGTATTTCTGAGTCCTTTTTATTTGAAAGTGAAATCAAGTTTACACTGAATGAGAGCATTTTTCTGATGCTCCTGCTCTTTAGTGCTATTTCCAGTCTGAGTATTTTTCTCAGATTCCGGTAATCTGAATTGCTCGTTTAATGATGATTATATCATGTCCAGAAATGTTTTCATTATTGTGCTCCAGATAAAGCAGAGCACAATTTTCTTTCTGAATCCTAATTACAAGCACGTTAGCTGATCACACCAAGGATCCATCTAAAAACCAACCCAAAATCTCCATTATGGCTCATGAGTTAGTTAACACATTATTAAATGATACAACTTTGTAAGCAGATGAATAGTTTTGGTAACATCTTAATTACTCAAAATGGAACACCGAAGACTAATCACTAATAAATGAATATTTTAACTAGGTGAAGTCGCAGGCACAGACCGTTAAATAAAAAAAAAAATAAAAAACCACCAAAACCAAAGCTTTTGCAAGAACTAATGTGTAACCCGAGACTCCTATTTGTCCTTAGTAAACAACAGCTTCTTGTATTTTCTACACTAATATTACAAGCAGATTTTGGGAAAGGAAGAACACCTTATGTGTTCTTATGTGAAATCATTCACTTTCACAGTTTTAGGGTGAATACTAAACTAATCCAAGACTGTGTTCGACGAGTTCTTTTTGTCCTGCAAGGACAAAGTAATTTTCTTCAAAACAGAGTATTTTACATTTCTCTATAACAAAAATATTACCTTATTCTGTAAGATAGCTAGGAGTTTATTTCTTCTTCCTGTATCCTCTCACTTGATCTTATGCTAAAGGTTTTGACCTCGACCACAAGCAAACATATCCCATGGAAGAAACATTATTTTAAAAGGTGTTCATTTTTTTGAGCTCCACTATAATTTGTCAGTCTTATATGATACCTCAAGATGTTCCACACATTCAGAAAAGGAAGCTACATGCTGTTAATATTGATCTACTGATAGAGGAGGAAGCAAAAAAGTTTCTCAAAAATTAGCACTTCCATTTATAGAGTTTCTAAGAATTGTTCTTCACTCTCAATTTTGAAACTCAGGGTAGAGATTATAGCTCTGCTTAGCATCATTCCTGCAGTTAAAGCCTGTTTGCCACTCCACTTCCAGCCCGTGACATTCAGTATATATTACAGCAATTTACAGATCATGAAGGCTCTTACTTTTCCTCTTGTGGAGTTGCTAGGCGTTTATCCCTGATGGTTCCTGCAGTGTGACCATCATGCAGACAGTGAGGTTACATTTT
The DNA here is from genome assembly GCF_059628265.1 of Tinamus guttatus. Classification (NCBI taxonomy): domain Eukaryota; kingdom Metazoa; phylum Chordata; class Aves; order Tinamiformes; family Tinamidae; genus Tinamus; species Tinamus guttatus. Next base: position 11,233,474 of record NW_028288821.1, on the reverse strand, counting down.
GTACCTTCCATCCGGTGTTTTAGCCAACTCCCATCACCTCTCAGGGATACATAGATGGCCTTGAATAAGTAACTTTGGAGTCTTCTCCTCCTCCCCTAAAGAGTTAGAAGCTGTAATTCACCTCCTGCCTGAGAAAATCAATCAATCAATCAATCAATCAAAAATCGGTCTCCACCCTCATATACCCCTCCACAATCACTATCACTTTTGGAAAGGTTATGGCAGAAAATTGCACCTTTCAGGAAATATTAATAAGCATAAACTGGAATCAGGTAGAAAACATGGTCACAGTATGTATTAGCTCAGACCAAAATGTCAGTCACTGAAAAAGCCTATAAAAGCCTACTGTCAAATGTGACAAACACACGCAAGGCTTGAAAGCACCTGCGCTTTTTTCCTTCATAGACAGCACAAAATTGTCAGGGCCAGTGGGCCACTCTGATACTTTTAAGTTAATAATGTAATTGGCAATATTAATCAAACGTGCTAGATAAAATCTACCAAATAAACCAGGCCCTGTTCACACTACAGCAGCATCCTTTACTACTGAACAGGAAAGGCGGTAAAGAAGTATCTTCAGGATAAATATGCACCAGGTGTATACAGGTGCAATTCTGCAATAACCTCTTTTATTTATCTTGCTCCACAATGCCACACTCTTTTTTTTTTTAATCATGATCTCCTCCTTCCCCAAGTTTTCTGGCTGTTCCTGCTTCTCTCTCTTCCTTAAACACAACTTCCTAACAGCTCAAACCTCCTAATTCTGCACAGTCTCATCTTGGGCGCTCATTCTCTCTTCCTAGCAGCATCTCTTCCTAATTCTCTCTCTCTCTCTCCTGGACAGGCAGCTCCATAAATTAGGTGAGAAGCCTCCTTGCTACTACCAGCAGAAAGTGATTTCATTTTTTATTTACATTAAAAAAGAAAAAAAAAGAAGAAAAAAAAAGCAAGTTCAAGGCCCCATCACAGTAACTTTCTTTACCTCTTGCACGGCACCTCAAAAAAACCACTTTTTTAATCACAGGAATATAGATAGAGCCTATTTTTCATTGCTTGACTTTGTTTCTTTAAGGCTTTTCCACACAACCAGATGTTTTTGCTCTGACAGCATTTAATAACTTTGGCCTCTGAGTGTCTATGTTTAAATGACTTCACAGAGCACACGGTAGCACAGAATCAGGGATTCTCTTCCTCCTTTGAATTTTATTATTTTGGGAGAAGGGGTATCCCTTGTTTCACAGGAGAAATTACTTCAGAGCCAGAGTGTGAAGACTTTTTGCATGAGAGCATGAAAAACCACAACTTTTTATGCTTGCTGCAGTTGATATATGATTGTCAGAGCTGCCAAAAGTAACTGTGCTGCCTCCCTCTGAGAGCATCACTGCCAATACAGTAAACGGAGAAGATCTGGCTTGTATTTAATGTGTGTCGGGCAAGAAATATTATCCTAACAGGTGGGGCAGCTCGAGCACTGCTGTCAACAGCTCTGCGGAGAAACGCAGCTCTGCGGGCGGAATGCTGATTGCCGCCGGCGAGGCTCCGCCGCACTGAGCGAGACCTTCTCGAGCAAGACAGCACCATGCTACGCGTCAGAGCAACGTACTGCTCTCAGGAAAAACATTATCAGTAAATTTATGGCTTATTAGTGGTTTTTACTGATCTAAAGCAATTCGAATGCATATGACGTTCACTATGGCAACGGCTATTGAAAAAGAGACCAACGCTTTTAGGTACTAAGCTCTTTATAGGATCTCCTTCCTCTACCCACCCACCCCTCCCCCAAGAAAGCCAAAAAATTATATAGGTGACCTGTTTTCTTTGTGTATCCTGCAAATTAACATATAGCAGAGGAAGACAGAAAGCATAAGAAGCCAGAAAGACAAGTCATGTAATTTTGTTTTCCATCTTGGAAAATAAAAATGATGAAAGAAAACACACTCCATTCACTTGCTGATAAATTATCTATTTGATATTGAAATATCCCATTCAAACCTCTCAAACTGCAGTTTTGGTAGTGATGTGTTTTTCATAATTCACCCTCTCAGAGTTGCATTTTACTAATGGCATTAGAAATGGCAGTTTAAAACACCAAGTTTGCAGTGACTGTCACTGGAGACTTCTGATTTTGACTCCTGGAGAGTACTCCTTGAGCAAATTTAAAAAGTCTGCGTATTTAAAAAAAAAATAAAATAAAAAATATTTTTTAAAAAAATTATGAAATAGAATTTTCCCTGACTTTTTTTTTTTTTTTTTAGCTATGGCATCATCTTTGTAATTTTTTTTTTTAAAAGAATTGTGGACATAATTCACAACAACTACAAAATGTGTTCACATGCACTAAGATTCATAAATGACCAGTTTTACCTCATCTCTCTTCACATAGAGAAAAGTGGGCAAGAGTATTAAGAGTCCTCCACTCATCACTGTCCTGAGTAAAGAGCCAATAGATTCTTTTTGTAGCCCATGAGCTCCCAGGAATCTCTGCTTTTCAAATATCTGATCTCAAGCTAAAGCACCTAAATAGCACCCTGTTACATGGGCTACTTTCTGTGCCCCCTGCTATTAGGCTGTATTGTCTGTATCACCAACTGTAAATAATAAGAGCCACACTGAACAACCTGTATCACCATTACACGGTTCTGTACTTACTACTAACAACTGACCACTACCGTCTCCTCTTAGGAAGTTAGCTCAAGCTGCACACCTGGCAAGTCAGCAGACAAAAAATGCAAGCTAAAACTAAGAAATAGCTATGTGCAACGAGGGGATGAGCTTGGGCAGAGGTGAGCATGGGCAGGCCGGTGTTAGACGCTCCACCTCGCAGCGGGCGCCCAGCACAGCGCTGCAGCCAGCTCTGCCGCCGCGGCCGCGGGCTGCTCCCTGCCTCCGTGCTGACAACCCGCCGCCTCCTGCACCTTGCTGAGCAAGCCTGAGCTTCAGCGAGCCGCGGGGCTCGGGACGGCATCGAGAGCAGGCTGCCAAGGCTTCCTAAAGCTAGCCTTACCTCCTCCACGGAGATTATGGCCAGAGATGCTACATAGCCCAACTCCCTCTGAAAAAATCTACCCAAGCTCAGTCAGTCCATTACCACTGCACAGAATATACACAGCAAAATTATTTATCTCCGTTTGCCTCAAATTGCTACATTTATTTACAGCTGGCAGCTGTAGCACATCTGGGACTCACTCATTTCCACACGTATTCCCGAGTACAGAATGCATCTCACCAAGCACTGGAAGATGCCAGGTTCTCTGACAGACAGTTCAACCTGCCTAAGAGGTATGTATCCATCTACCTCCCTTTAATTGCCTTAATCAACCCTTACGGCAGAATTACAACTACGCTAATAAAAACTTTTAAAAGATTCAAGTAATAATTTCCATTTACTTGGTGCCAAACACACATCCTTAATGATTTTTAACTGCAATACAAATTAAGAACTCAAAAGAAGTTCCATTTCTAAACACTGCTATAGTGCTCAGGAATCTGGACTGATAAGTCACAAAAATAATCCATTTCTGAGATTTGAAGGGGTTTTTTTCCCCAGGTGAGCTAAAAAAGACATCTTAGGGGAATAGCAACTATTGAACAAAAGAGCAGAACATGAAAATGCATTTCAGTGCACCTGCTCCTGCTGGGGAATAACAATGTGCATTGTTATTTTTATTATGCTGCTGCTGACAGAACACACGTGACAGTGACACAATTAAGTTGTGACTATGAAAATGTGGTGCTGGAAAATTAGAGCTAGTCCACCAGCAGGGAGAACCACAGGATCGCTGAGGTTGGAAGGGACCTCTGGAGACCGGCCCACGCGGGGAAGGGGCTGCAGGTCCCCCGGACATGGCCCTGCAGCCCCTGGCAAACGCTGGGGCTGCTGCTGCTCCTTCCCGCCCTGGTGAGCCCCTCTGAACGGCAGCGCGGCCCCCGAGCACCTTCACCGCCCGTGGGACGTGTGGCAAACACACCTATGAGCTCCGCTTCGTGAGCAAGCTCCTCATCCAATACATAGGACTTTCTAAAGTAGAGATAATTTATTCTTTGTATATAATTGATTTGTGCCTGCACTTTAAAATGTCTTCTGAAATGCACATTGTAACTAATACTGTCACATAATAAAATGCAACACTTAAAGGTAATTATTTTCCATTATTCAACATTAGTAGACAAAGCAAGAACTTTAGCTCAGTGCCAGAACATAAAAAAAGTTCTTTTGAACTTATAATATATGGGTTTAGCAGCTTAATGTCAAGCAGCAATGCCGTAAATTAAAAACTAAGTAAAAGGATTATAGTATTTAGAAATTCTGTATGAATACAGATGAAAATTATGGCAAGTAAATTTTTTGTAGCATTTGCAATTGTTATAAAAAAATTTATTTACATCTGTAATAACACTTTAACCATAACATTACTATAACATTTGAGACTCTTACTATAATGTACGGCTGCATTTTGCAAGGTTTTGTGAGCGGCATTTCTATTCCTTCCTTTCACCGGCCGTACAAGACAAGGCACTTGACCAAACTCATCCAAAGCACAGCTGGATCTGGTCCATCACAGGCAGCCCAGAGACAGGAAACCTCATCCCCTGCCTGTGTCAGAAACAGAAGCCACGTGTGCCCCGTACACAGCTTCTTACAGCCACCGGAGCGCAGAAGTTGGCAAAACGGACAGAACACCTGGAAACCAGCACCATCCCATTCTGAAGCATTTACCTTACACCAAGGAAAATCACACTAACAGTGGGCTGGAAGACAACTAAGATTGACAACAGAGATGAAGAACTGTGATCTATTACTATGCAACAAATTTGAAATATCCTAGCAATTCAGGTATAACAATAAAAGATATACTATTCTGAACTACTCAGTATTTTGGAGTCTAAATGATTGCAGATGCTGATTCTTAAATGACTTAGGCTTGGAGACATCAAATCTGCAGAAAACAGTAGGGCTTCCAAATAAAACCTTATATACAAGTACTGCAGGTTGAGGCCCAGCTAAGCAAAATAAGCACGTTCTGTGGAAGGCAGACTGCTCGTCTGCTCAGATGGCAGAACAAGCGCTCCTACAGAGCTTCCTTTCATTCCCCATTTCAAGCCTTTTTTTTTTTTTTTGGTATCTGACCATTTAAATTCTAATTCATTTAATTCTAATTTTAAATTACAGTTTCACAGTGGAAACCACTTGCAATGCAGCTTCTAGGATCTTCAAGTAGTCCTATTAAAAACACTTCACTGCTGTTACTTTTACAAAATAAGTAATTACATTTTCTCTCCTTCTATCTCTGGGAACATCTGCATCTTTATAAATACTCTAAAGAACATAAAAATTAACTTGAACTACAGTTAGAGAACTTGTTAGTTTAATGCCAGAGCATTCATTAATGTCACTGAACAGAAAAAAAATCCCTGTGCTTACCAATACAAGGATTTAAAGTAAATTATTTTGTTCTGTTGGCTAGAAATTTTGTATTTCCCCCTCTTTCCCACTGATTTAACTGTCTAGCTAGCTGCCAGATGCTATGCAAGATTTGGGTATGGAACTTTGGCCAATTAGTAGCAGTCAACACAGCACTTTCAATTCTGTGACTAAGCTTGGAACTGCAGAAATACACAATTCCTGGGCGATGAAAAGGTAAAGGTCAGCCAGGGTTGCTGCTGGGTGTAAATCAAGGGGTGGTTCAGGTGCACTACATGCAAACACAAAGTGGCAAAGACCCCAAAAATTTCATGAGCTGTTGGCAACACCTGAGAGGTCCATCAGAAGTCCCAACCACGATAAGCAAGCCTAGATACAAGATATATATAAATCAAAGTATAAGATGGAAAACAGCAGAGCTGTGCTAATGGATTAAGTTTGTAGTACAACCAAAATGAAAAGGAAAGAGAAAAGGCATAGTTCTTACTCCTAAGATGGAAAACAACATTATACAATAGAGGTCAGTTAGTGTCTAGTCATGTCAATTACTGCAGTAAATTCTAAGCACAGCAAATGAGATTTGTTTCTTTTAGGTCTACCCCTCCTTTTTTATATATCAAGTATTCCATCATTCTATATGCTTACTATTATCAATCTCTTATTTTTTTTTTCTTTTTTTCTTTTTTTTATTGAAATGTTAAATGAATTTTACAATTTGGATGTCATTTGCCAAGGTAACATAGACCTGCTAAGCCACTCTACAACAGGTCACAGCTTCATTAAGGAGAAAGAGCCACCGCAGCTCTGGATCAGCTTGCGACTCAGATTTTGTTTAAAGCGTGACTTGACTCTGTTCCTTGAGAGAAATAAAGCCCACTGAGAGTTTCACTACCACATTTCCTTGCAATCAAGGGAGAAATTTCCCAGACTGTAGAGAAGGGTTTTACAAGTTTGTGCACAAATAGTATTCGGCCGTAATCATGCCCACAGTAAAGGGCAGGGTGGGTAGCAAAGTTGGTAGTATTAGTTCTAGCAAGTTTTGCTCAGTTGTAAGTTTCGAGGGGTCTAATTTTCAGGAAAAAGACTTTAGGTCTTACTTACATTTCATTTAAGTGGCTTTTTGAAGACAGATTATTATACAAAAAAGTACTGTTCACTTCAGGACCACATTTGGGAATGCTATCTAATTTTAGAGAAGTTTTTGTATAGTTTTTGCAGTGCCTGAAGCAGAAAGCATAAGATTTGCTTTTAAAGGACTCAAATCAACACCTTTTCTCCAGGTGTTAACAAGGTAACAGGATCAAACAACTTCCTTAAATGAACTGGGAAGATTGTGCCTTTTCCAGCCCTTCTTTCCCCAGAAGCGAGGCAATCTGCGCACAGACGACATGTACACTGTTCGAAGTTATGCCTACATTTATTTGAATATCATGTCTGTGAAAATGGAGACTGATATATATAAAAATTAAAAATCACCCTGGACAGCAAAAGGAAAACGGTTTCTGTAGTAAATTGCTAGGTATATATGCAGATCAACATGCAGTATGATGCAGAAATATCGTACAGCTGGTGGACGAGCTGGGGGAGGCCAGCCAGTCCCATGGCAGCACCTGGGTGAGAAGAGGCTCACGCGGCCCGGGGACAGCGCGGCTCTGCTCTAGGTGACATCCCACGGGGACACCTGAGGCAGAGATGGACCAACAACGCTCACCACCCCACAGGCGAATTACACAGGCTGCCTCCCGCCCGCGTGCGGCCTGCTCAGTCGTGCGGTCACTTCTCCCTCAGAAGGTGCAAACTGTCACCTTTCAATATCCACATCTTCCACAATGAATATAGCAAAACTGACAAAAAAACTAACCCCAGAAGACTTGTAATTTTAGCAATATGGACACACACTCCACGCACAGCACAAGAGAACAGGGGCAGGGTCCTGCCGCACTGTTACCTGCTGCAGGGAGACCTCACACCGCCACACTCGGACCCGTCAGCCCATGCAGCAAATGCTCCCCTGCAGGCCCAGGAAGTTTTCAAAATCATCTGCCCTTTAGTCGTTACAACATTGCTTTTGTTTCAGCAGATGCTACTATGTGAAGAAGAATACAGAACAAAATGTTATTTCTGAAATGTCGGTATCAATAAAGGTACCTAATTAAGGTATTCATTAAAGTATACAAAGTTAGCTTAACAGGAAAGACCAAGAAAGTATTATTACATTTCCCCCATTAAACTAACGTAATTTGGTTATAACACAAATTCTAATTAGATGATATTATTTACTAGTTCAATCTCAAAATGTCTTATCATGCTTATTTTTATTATGTTACTAAGCAGAGTAGCAATTGACTTAATTTATTTTATTAAATAACATTCTTCTCTTTGCATTTAAAAAGGGGCAATGGCCTATTTCTTTCCTTAGGCAGTGCCTCTTCTGCCATTTTACGCAGTTCTCTGCAGCTTTTCCCCAGATTCAGAAACTGGGGTTCAAACCTTGGCACCCCTTGTTCATGGGTGTAAAGTTGTACCATTTGGGGGTGTTGATTCCCATTGCTATCCATGAAAACAGACAAGATCTGCATTCTCACTGGGGAGCTGTTTAGCTGTTTTTTTCTTTCTACAGGCATTTCCATTATCATTTAAAGAACAGCTGATTAAAAACCATCAAGCTACGCTTTACCATTACCTTAAATGAAAACAGAAAAAAAAACACTTTTACATTATAATTAACTTTATAATTACTGGTACTTTCTGACGTTCGCAGTGACACTACGTTGAGGACTGAGCGCACAGTGTGGATAGCGGATCCAGCGCGCGGCCGCGGCTGAGGTGCAGCGCGCGCTGCCCGGGGCTGCTCGAGCACCTCGGGACACGGCGCTCCAGCGCCAGGGCGCCCGGCAGCCTCCGCAACGGGGACCCACGCGGCCTCTGCGTTTGCAGGGACTGGTAGACATCATCACAACCACTGCCCAAGGCATTATCTAATAAAGCGAGTTTTTAACCTTGGCTTAACACCCCGGAGCAGAGACCTCCTCATCTGAGATGAGAGGAGAAGCCGCGCAGCCAGCTGAAATGCCTGCAAGCTGTACAAAATGCACCTTGAACACGCGGTGCGCCTGGGCAGCGTTCATCACCACTTCTGCTTGTTCTCACTACCGTTTCATCTGCAGCTTTCTTCTTGCCCATTTAGGGTGTCAGATAGGCAACTCTGCGTGTTGAATCCTCATCATGTTCTCTGCACTTGGCCTCATCTGATCCACTAACATATTGACGTTATTTATTTAACACGGTATATGCATTAGAAAATCAATGAAGACAAAAATTTTGAAGTCTAATCTATAGATACGGTTCAAACCCAGAATGTTAGTGAAAAGGTTATTCACTGTCAAACTAGAAGATACCCTAACAAAAAACAAGCTAGTTCTGCTTAGGACAAGTAATTTTCTTCCCAAGATCTTCAGCAAACTATACAAAACAAAGACTTTTCTGATAGCTAACATAGAATACAAATATATTGTTAAAATAAGTATGCAATAAATATAAAAGAATAAATATTCCCATAAGCCAGGGTTGTTGACTACTCCTACATTTCTTTTTAGCTCAGCACAGACTGTCCCAAAACTAAACATTTTGGTCACTGAGGTCAGCTCGGTTTAAAAGCCTCCATCTGCTCTGCCACATTGATTTTCTAATGCACATAACATGTTAAAATGAATATAGTCAATAGTTCAGCAGACCAGATAAATCCGTCCAGAAACGCTGCACAGATTATCCTGACACTTCGCCAATCACAAGTGTGGTCTAACGTTAGAAGATTTAACAGATTTAATTTCACATCAAGGGATTAAATTTTATACTTTATTATAAAGTTAAACATTTTATATACAATTATGAGCACCATAATATGTTAGGAAATGCATAAAACTAAAAATAATAGTATTGTGGAAAGGATATTTTAAGTCGGAATGAATGAATCAACAATAAAATCTTGGGAAATGTCATCTGCATTTGTCACAAAATATGGGGAGAACAGGCTGATAATTCAAGTGTTAAAGAAGAAAACAGTAAAAAATATAATTAGAATTGTAGTAAATCTTATCAGAATTCTGTTAAGCTGCTCAGCTACATTATTTTCTTGATGAACAGGTACATTTAATGGTGGCTTGTCAGATGCACCTGTTCTTTACTGTAGTAGTATTATTTCCTAAATAAGGAAAACCTAAAAAGCCAATGTTAAGAGCTGGGGTTTTTTTTGGCATAAAATTTTAAGAAACATCTTTTTATGGTACAAAATTAACAGAAAAATCCTCATCTAAACTGAAATGGTACTCCAAAGTGCTATTTAGGTGCCAGAGCCAACGCTTACAAAAAGCAGAGCACAGGGATTGACCAGCATTCAGACACGAAGCTCTCGCCTCCCTCTGCTCAACGTGAACAGAAGCCCTAGAGCAATTTCATTGATTGCAACAGGCTTTATCAGGCTGACAACATTAAAAAGAAGAAAAATAAAAGCCTGTCATGACACGCATGCATACGTATTAAAGTAGGAACAGAGGAACAGGGCACTCCTGGTGTCATTTATTACCAACTTGGTTTTGTTAGTTCTTCTCGATGGAGTTACATTTTTTAGGTGCCTACTCCCTATTGTCACCCATCTCAGGAAAATATTGTAATTTAAACCGTACATTTCAGGAAGCTTGAATCTGTATTTTTCCTGTTAACTCTGCTATTATGTGATGACTCTCACACTGCAATCCCACATTTCTTCTCATGTATTAATGTATTAAAAAGTAATGAGAAAGTTTTGCTTAGAATCCATTTATTTAGTGGTTCATTATCAGCAGCAGCAGTCAAATACTAATTACTCTCATGTATTATTAAAAGCACACTAGTAACACAATGTAAACAATAGTAACTAGTAACACCAAAATTAAGTACATGTATTTACAGTGGAACAGCCTTCCTTCTGAGAGGCATGCACAAGTATCAAACTAACACTAATTACTACATTTAAAATAAAAAACTTCAATATTAAGTTTAATTTTAAAAGTGTAATTCACTTGAAGTGGGTTATGTCATATACAGGATGGCTGCATATATCAAGCATTTCCTTCATTGCAGCACTCCTACAAGGTTGACCTAAAATCAGTTATGAAACCAAGTTAATTAATGCTAATAAAAAATGAAACAAATTTCTCACTGGAAGCCATAACCATCACAAATGGAGCAACTCTTTGCTCAAAATCTTAATTTAAATTTTGCTATGAGCCTTGTCTATAGTAAATTCTGAACAAGTTTCTGATTATGCACTCAACCAAAAATTTAAAAGTTCAACTCAATTCCTCTTTAATTCCTGTAATAACTTTTCCATCCCTCAATCAAAAATACAAACACGAGCACGTACAGTTAAATATGTCTGTAACATAATTGTTTTGCCACAGGGTAATGTTATTTATCTACTATTACTCATCTATTAATCACTTTCATCACAATGAAAAAAGGCCAGTGGTTCAGATTAGAAATGCAAATGTTTTTCCTAAAACTATCAGAACTTGCCACTGCATGTGATGACCACTTCTGCTCAGAATCGGTATCACAGATAGCACAAAAATAATTTTTAAAAAGCACATAAAGATTGGCAAGATTTAGTCCATAGCTTAGCAAAGATATGCCTATACATAAATTACTTATTCGCACTATTGCTAGCAGAATTAAAATACCCCTACTTCATACAGCTCAGACAAGCAATCTCAGACACGGGTTGAAGGTGCTTAATGGATTGCTAACCCACACAGTGGAGCTTTACTTTAACTTGGCTCAAAACTGTCTTTCATTTGAATTTATTCTTGCTTTTGCTGCAAGAGTCACAGGCCACTCACCGCCATCCAGTCACTGTGAAAGGGAAAAATCTAGACCTGAACAAAAGCAAATCTACCTTAGTTTCATCTACGGCCCAGCACAGTTTTGTAAAAAGCCTGTAAAATCACAGAATTACTTAAGCACCACCAATTACTTAAGAATTATTTAAGAACCACCTAGAAGAGAAGCAAAGACTCTCCAGATGTCAGAGCTTGGCAAGATTAGCCCCATCACAGGCAGATCAGACAGCTGCATCTCTCCAAGCAGGTAAGTCTGACATGCAACAAACAAGCACTTATATTTTTGGATGCAATTATGTCTGAAAGCAAACCTTCACGTACTCCAAGGGGAAAAAATGTTTTAGTAGTTTAAATATTCCCCGAGTCGTAACTTTTTCTTAAATGTAGTATTTAGATGAAGCCATCATGAGATTTCCATACCACTTCTTTTAATCCAAATGTAAATTGGACACATGTCCATTCAGCAGAATATTAGTCTTAACAGAATCAGTCATTTTCAAGAGTTTAACTAAATGCCTAAGTTTCACCTGCCCACAGAGCATAGCATGGCAACAGCCTTTCTACGGACAGGCTTGAGACCTATCCTAGGTGTGTTTCCCAGACTAGTTTTCACAACCTAAACTATTCTTTGGGCAACAGAGTCGAAACATTCTTTTAGAAATGCTCTAAATGATGTGAATTTAGTGTCTTTAATATCCTTAACCCTCTATTAATTCAACTGCATTTTATTTTTGGGAGGCAGAGGAAAGAAGAGGGGAACTGCAGGAAATGTTTTCTTCCTATAAACTGAGATTAGTGACTATTTAATTCTATTTTGCTGTAGAAGAATGACTGCATGATTATAGCTCAAATCATCCACAACTCCTCTGGTTGGAGTCAAATACTGATTCTGCACTGATTTTAACTTTTTTCTTAATAAGACATTTGAATTTAGTTCATATTTTGACATGATCTTATATCAAAATACAGTTGGTATATAATACATGTCAGTAAATGGCTCACTTGTTAATCCTAGGAACAACTGTTCAACCCTGTGTACTACACCAGAGCTTGTCTTTAGGGATCTCTGGTAAGACAAAATGGACTTATTCTCATAATCACTTGATACTCATTCTGATGATCTGTATTATCACTTGACATTCATGCAGCCCACACACTCATCCTCAGGACTGGTTGAGACTTAAAGAAAAAAAAAAAAACACCCCCATTCAAAGCTGTGGTAGGTGTTTGGATCCCTAGACATAGTAGCATCTATGCTATATCTATAGCTTCTATAAACACTAAAAATCACATTCACTTACTTGCAAAATACTACATCAGAACAGCCATAACCTTGAATCAGCAAGTCCTACAAATCCTACATTAGCTCCAAAGAAGGGGAGTACAGCACACAGTTATGCCAACCCAAGCATGTCACCATCCCAGAATCCTGCACAAAACACGGCCAAGGAGAAGCAACCACTGGAGAATCTTCCATCACGGAATGTTCAAGTATCAGTTTTAACTTGGATCCCCACTCCTCGCGCTCAGTAACCTCCCCAGGACTGGTGGAAAGAAACCGTCTACTTATTTCCTACCACCAGCCGGCCTGTCTCAGCAATCCACATCCTCCAGTAGTGAGGAAGGCCAGGACAGCAGAGGGTCTGGAGGACAGGGAGAAGGGCCACGGGTGCTGTGTCGTGAGCTGCCTGGACATCTGCGCTCCCACGAGCTGCCTAGGGAATGGTGCTTAACGGGATGCAGCAGAGCCAATTCTCATTCCAAAGCCACTGCGGCAGCTTGTACATAATTTAATTTCAATATCTGCTATAATACAAATGCAGTTGACAGAAGAATCAGCTTCAACGTGTTTACAGAGGTTGTTTAATGCCTTTATAGCTTTCTTGTAGATGAGAGCACCATGCGGCAAGGCCAGCAAGTCTCTGAACAGTCACAGGGGTGCATGTGGCCTGGCAAATTCAGTTTCTTTGTACAAGTACCTTTTGTTGGAAAAAAAGCTATTTTAATACTTTGCTATATGGCTGCCTATAAAGTGTCTACCATGTATGCTCTCGTGTTTTTTTCCTAAAGACTCGATCAGAAAGAAAAGAAACCTGTAGTAGTATGTCAGCTTGCAAGCAAACACAAATGATCATAATTTCTTTATCCCCAAAATTTCCCTAGAATTTTGCCTTGCCTTTATAATTATTTGGGGAAAAAAATATATATTAGAGGCCTGTAGGTGCACAGAAAAGATCTTTTTGTTGTTGACGTATCTGTCAACATTTCTCACTCAAAAAAAGACAGAATCATTTTATCAAAATAAAAAATATTTTTAATGAAGCTATCTACATTGGAAATTTGCTTCTTATCCTTTAGTGAACAGTTTGTTGCAGAGACTTCATTCTCCTGTCTTCTAATTGACGTATTTTTATATACAGAGAGTGTTTTTCCTCTTTCTTTGAATATATCCTGTCAGGCAGGACTTAAGATACAAAACAAAATTAGCTTGGCTGAATCTCTAATTTGATTCTGTCGATAAAACAATTCTGTTGTCAAATGATTCCAACTATTCTGTCAACAAAACACCTCTGGCTACTTTCAGATCTCTTCTAGAGATGCAATTTGCAAAGGAAATGTTTTCTTGAAAATTAATTCATAATTTTAAAATGTAGAGAGTCCATCAAAATTCTTATCTCCTTCAAGTGCTGAATTGCTTTGTTTACATCTTTAGCTCTCTGAAGGTGCAAACACACAAGGGAAGTTCAGCAGCTTGCAGATCTTGCACACGCATTACAATTTAATATGTCAGAAACTGCCTGTCTCTCAGTCTGCCTACAGCTTTATAATTTTTATATATTAGATATTACAGAAAAGGGTTTATTACAGAGAACACCTTTCAGTTATTTACTGGCAGCATTAAAAAATACAAGACATATTTAGAAATGAGAACAGATAAAATTCTCTTTTTCCAAGAAAAGGGAAAAAAATCCTAGGCACACCTCAGCTTTCAGGCAAATTGCTGACCTAGAGAACTAGCTTTGGGAAAAGCAGAAATAATTTGACATTTTACTGTAATAAGGAAATTGTAAAGAAATGCACTTGCAATACTTTGGCTTTGATTTCTGCATCAGAAATACACGTCTATGATAGAAGATCATAGTTGAAATCATGTTACTGTTGCTTCCAAAAGCCTGACAACATTACAGGAAGTAACAACTTTACCTCCAAGAAAAAATCTGGAAAACAGTAAAATCACATTCACTTCCTTGCAACCTAGCTAGTGTGTCTGCTGGAGAATGTCTCATTCAGTGTGACTTGTTCATCACAATTTCCATGGCAAAGGATTAAGTTTGAAGAAAATATAAGAGGAAATTGATTGAATGTGCACTGAAGACATCTACAGGGAACATACTGAAAGGGACTCCAAGATTCTTTTTCAACATTACGTTCACAGTTTGCTATTTTTCCAACAAAAATATGAGTATAAAAGTTTGTTTTTTTTTCCCCCACAGTTCTTAAATGATTAGGAACACAAATGCCATTGATTTCAATGAGTTTTGCATTCACAAGTAATTTAACCATCTGTGCAAACTATACACACTAGATATTTCACATCCTTTTCTTCACTAAAATGAATCTGTCAGTATGAAAAAAAAAATACTAATGTAAGTGAAAAAAAGGAGACACCCCCTACTGAGGTAATACCTCTAAGTAAATGAGAGTAGTTTTAATGAACTGAACAGAAGAACAGTTCAGGGAACCTAAAGATCTGTCCCCAAATATTGAACCAATCATTTGAAATAGAATGTAGCTGTTTTCCTGTACATCACAATATGACTTAGGATCTCTTGATCTATGTCATTAATTAATTTCAATATAGTATCTTTGCATAGCACAAACCTTGTATTCACTGGAACAGAAGTGACAATTATTTACTTGTTATTGATCACAGCTGTACTTTTTATTGACCATGAGACACTAAGACCCTAGTTTGACACTGCAAACAGAATTCTGAAGAACATTCTATATTCTTCTAGCTTCTGAAAATAAGATATCCCAGGCAATTCAACATTTTTCTTCAGGGCAGCATCAAATCCCTAGACAAATTCAACACAGCTCTTCATTTTCCCAACAGAAGCAAAGAGGCCTATACCCCTTAATCTTTTGTCTGCAACATGAAATAGTGGAAAACAAATATTACATGCAAGGAGGTGGTGCTGTCTTCTTTCTCCTCCTCAAAACTTACAAAGATAAAAAGATAGATGTAAAATCTCTCAGGAAACCCTTTGAGGTGGGATTGTGGCCAAAGATAAAGTAATATATAACTCAAACACTGCTGTTTCCGGCCCACTTTCGATAAGCTCAATGACTGTTGTAACCATTTTCTACAACATTATAGATTCAAGATAATGGAACTAAAAATTGCATGAAAATTGCATGATAGCCTCTTTCACCTTTACATTTTCTCATTTCGTGATCCCCCCCCAAAAAAAAATTATTTATCTCACTTTTTCACAATGCAACAAAACTAGGATCATTTGGTCAATAACAATTATGGCAACAGTCACTTCTTCAGGCAATTTAGCAAGATGCTCTCCAAGCATTATTCTTAATTACCCTTATGGAGTTCTTTCTTTTGCTTTTTTTTTTCTATATAATTGCATATATAGAATATATAATGTAACATATTATATACTTTTCTATTTTATGAAAATATTTATAATGCATTATGAGACAGTAGATAATTTGCCTTATTCAGTAAATTCAGTGCCATAATTATGCTTGTTGCCCAACAGCCACATCTGCAATTTCCACTCCATTCACTGTACAGTGTCCACAAATTTATATTTGTGTTTCTTCAGATTCAATTTAAAGATACAAAATAAATAACGAAAAGTGTTTCAGTAGAAACTCATACAACACCACCCAAAATCATCCTATGTCATGATTTCTTAAAGTGTTTTTGCTTCTCATTTCCAGGACCCAGGGAAGGGCCCAAGATATTCTCTTCCTATTACTGTGGAGAACTTCTCCTACTACAGGTTTCAGATTAACAGCCTACTCCAAAAACTAAGTGCAACTTGAAGAAATATTACTGATATCTCATAGTTCATGATCTCAACACATTAATTTGATATATGGTAGATGACCCCACTGGTCAGAACTCCTTTAGAAAGAAAATTGTCAAGAAAAAGAAAAAAAGAAAGAAAACAAAGAGTTTTAATTTACCACACAACTAAAATGACTTTTGTTCACTGAGATGTGGAAATACAATTATTTAATTACAATGGTAGAATAAGTAGGCATAGAGATTTTATTTTTCAAGACTCTGAGGCTTTGGATATCATTTATTTTTATTGAAGCAGGGTGTCCAAAAACAACCATAATAATCACAGTATAATTATCTCTGGGGAAAAAAAAAGCTTTTGATATATTTACCATAATAGAAGTACTGAGGCATCAAGGAAAAGCAGTGCTCGAAAAGGCCAAGGAAACTAAGAACTACGTTAACTTCAACAATCTATCAATTCTCTAATTACTATAATGATTAACTGGATCTAACTTTAAATCACTCTTTAATCTAGAACACTAGAACTCTGCAACTTAATATAATTTCTAATCACAGAGTAACTTTGCATTATATATAGCAAGATATTTCATGCTCTGCAGAGCAAAAAATTTAGGTCAGAACCCACAGGCTATAGTCTAGCTATGCTGCTGTGGGTTTAAACTCTTCTTCTTCTTCTTCTTCTAGAAAAGAAGTTATTTTTTATTTTTTTTTTATTTTTGTTTTTTTTACAGAAGTCAAAGACCTTAAAACACAGGATTTCTTAAGAGCAAAAGGAGGCTGATACCTAATACCTGATTGGTGTAAAAATCATGACACCGGATGAAAATCTCTGCAGTAGGAAAGCACGCAGAAAACACTGAAGTTTTGCTCTGCTTGGTAATGGGAGTTGCTGTGATGGATAAGTCTAACTGATGCCCGTTAGATGTCAGTCACCTATGTACTCTAACACACACACACACCACCTACCTTCCTCCGAGAGGTTTGTCATCAACTGGTCTAGCTGAACAGCTTCCACACAAAGCTCAGCACTGCCTCTCATTTACCTTTTTTCTTCTTTTTAGTGATCTCTAATCACTGCTGTTTTATTCACTTGCTGGATAACTCATTAGGCTTAGAAGACTTAATAAAATAAAAATAATAATAATAAAAAAAGAGGTCTGGGGCAAGCAGAAGGCCCTACATGGCCTCATACTGGTCTAGAACATCTGCAAATTTTCATCTGATCTCCTTGGGAAAAGCAGCTCTGGAGAAGAAACAGCACAAGAACAGGAGGGTTTTCCTGACGATTAACTTTGAGCCCTGCCGTCGATGAATGCTGTTGCATGTTTCTCTCTCTCCTTACCATTAAGTGCATAGGCAGAACATGCCTTGTACCTGTGCAGACTGCAGAGTGCAATTTTACAGCACACAGTGTTATGTTACTGAAGGCATTTTAAAGGTTTCTACTTCAAGAGAAATTAGAATAGAAAATATATATATTCTAATAAATTAACAGCTGGAAATAGAGAAGACTACTCACTGTGCAAAGGGTCAACGTATCCTTTTGCTTCTCTTCTCTTTTTGAAGAATCAGACTTCTGTTTTTAAGAAATTGAGAAATTTCTCAAAATTTCTCATTGAGAAATAAGACTTCTCTTTTTGAGAAACAGAAGGGCTAGTTTTAGCTTGCAAAGAAATATCATAGCACGAATTCTAGGAAGAAACAAACTCAGCTCCCTCTTTTTCCCATAGGAAAATAGAATAAACAAGGGGCCACTGGGACCTGACACATTGGCTCAGATGTTTTGACGTTACTAACCAACCTTACCCTGTACTGCATGACAGGGCATCCCTATCTGAATGAGAAAAACACTAATACTCTCCAGCTGACCACTTGTCTGAGCAATGAAAGGAAATAACCACAAGGCCTACTCAGATTAGGAATCCCACAAGAACAGATTCCTGCCAAGCTAGGTCATGCCACAGAGTTTTACCACGAAATGCCAGTGTTTACCAGCTGTCAACAATTTGGGAACTTCACTATTATAGCTAGGCTCTATGGGTCAAAAAAAAACTCTTCCTACCTGAGCCTTTGCTGGATACTCATTAGAGATTTGGGAGGGGTAAGGAAAGTATATTTAAAGAATCAAACATACGTCTCAAAAAGCTGAGATTGTTTATTTGCTCTGATATATTTTATTTTTATTATCTGGAGCAAGTCAGCCATTGACAAATAGTAATTCTGGCATGATGTGAAATATGAAATAAGAATGTCAGTGCAGTGCAGAAAGTATGGATTCCTATTCACGTGTTATTATATATTTGAGTGTTAGGGGGCTTTTTTGCAACAGCAAAAATTCACCCCCTGCTTGACTTGTGATGAAAGCAAATTCCTATGTTTCTCAGACTCCATAAGAGAGAAAACATGTTTTTATCTCCTCTTTTCCCTTCCTTTGACTAATTATTCAGACACCCTGTCTGTGATTGAAACCTTTCAGTCACCTACCTGTTAAACACGGTGCTGGCTGGCTGCTGACGAGCCCCTGCCGTGGGAAACGCCAAAGCTTTTCCTTTGCGCTCTTCAGACAAATACTGCTGCACGCTCTGGAAATAGGATGAAATTAAGCACACTGCTATTCAGCCATTAAAACGACCAAGCTTCCCAATCTATCCACTCTAAGTAATTTAAAGCCACTTCATTATAGCACTGCATTTTATAAAGTAATAATATTATGAGTGCTTCTTGCTAAACTATTACGTTTGTCTTTTTTTCCCAATTAAATTTAGTTACTCACTTAGAAAGAAGATACAAGTATATCTGAAACTGAAATTGTCCCAATTCTAAGATGATTTTTACAGTTCCTTTTCTCAGAACATATTTTAACACTTCAACAAGTAAAATCTGCTCATGTGAAGATAAAATGCAACACTAGAGCAGCACAAACATGTGCAAGGTCACTGTTCTGTGATCTGGTCAGAGCACTACAAATTATTTGTCCAATGTGAAAATTGCAGCGTTGGTAATGGTGATATTCTTAACGCTTTTAGGCTCTACAGAAGCTGATCTCCAGCTTTTCTAGTTTTTGGCAAACAAAATGTAGTTGGGTCATTTTAGGGTATACTCAATATTTTCAGCTATAGATAATTTAGTCTCTGAAGCAGACTTTTTAAAGCCATTTTCCAATTCTAAAATGGTTTAAAACCTTAACTTATAAACAAAGACAAAAAAAATAAAGGAAGGAAGATCCTCAATGAAGGCACTGCTTGAAAGCATTAAGACAGACAAGGCTTTCATAATGAGTCTTTTACTGTGACAGACTATGTAACTACGCTTAAAAAAAGGCTCTACAGATACCTTCTAAGTCTTAAATTGCCATTCAAATTAGACATTCATCTCCCAAAGATTAGCGATTAAAATAAAATAAAAATCAGTTATTAAAAATATATTAATTCATTAAGAATTTGCTGCTCATTTGGAGTAACAAATGAGAGAAATCAGCTACTAACTTAAATTGGGTTCGAGTTCCATTCTATTTATCCTATTCAAAACATTGAAGTTTGCGAGCATCCCTAGTATGCACAATAGTAGAAAGTATTTGAGATATGGATTTGCATCAAGATATGGAAATGCAAATAGTCAAAGTCACCAAAATCGAGCGCTTCTTA
Source organism: Tinamus guttatus (assembly GCF_059628265.1). Classification (NCBI taxonomy): domain Eukaryota; kingdom Metazoa; phylum Chordata; class Aves; order Tinamiformes; family Tinamidae; genus Tinamus; species Tinamus guttatus. The sequence continues at coordinate 11,213,479 of NW_028288821.1, read as the reverse complement.
GCTTTTGGTCTTCAGCTTCAAGATAGAGGCTTTGCATTTTAGGAACTCTACAAAATGATAAGCTGGGGCGAGTATTTCAAGTCTTACAGCAATATCTGCAAGTGAACTAACAAATTGATATAAACCCACACACACACACAGACACTAAACTTACTTTTCTTTCCTGAACACATTAGAATTTAAATACTGGGGGATGGGGGAGCAGAGCCATCCACAGAAAATTTGACTTGGGAGCAGCAGAAAAGCCTTCAGCCAAGTTATATATTGTTGTAAACACCTAAGATCACCATCTTTACTATTTACAAGTAGACAAAGCTTCTAAATTACAAAGGTATCTATTTACATAAACCAAAAACATGACCCAGTCTCAACTTTTTTTTTTGCTGTCTTGTATATACGATGCACTATTCCAGCTCGAAACAGAGAAATCAGACTGACAATCAGTTTATTCTAAGTTTTTCCAATTATTTAGTCACTTGATGTCAAGCATGAACAGTGTGAAGATGACACAAAAAAAGTGTGCTGGAATGGAATTAGCTGTTGACAGGCTCCTACCTCTGGGAAACAGGAAACACAGCTACAGTTTCAGGGTATTGTCATGAACAGCAGCTCAGCTCTCCAGAGTCTCTTTCAGGATTCCAGGAAAATACTGGAAGGTTCAAAATTTCTTTTCTCCAAGGTTTTTATTAAAACTATTTCATTCAAATTCAAACACTCCAATAAACAAGCAGGCAAGCACAGTTAGTTTCAAAGCCCTCAAGGTATTATTTTTTACAACGTTCCCAATGTGTTCCATTTAAAGAACACAAATCCTAGAAAAAGAATTTACATAATTATCAACTGCAGAGACTTCTCATTTAACAAAATGTTGTGGCTAACCAATGATAAAACAATCCACATGAGTTTCTGTAGCTATGTGCTCAACAAATATGTTGAAAGCGATTTACTTGAATTGGAGCCTGGTAAGGGCTAGGCTTTCAAATCAGGATGTCCGTGTGGTTCCAAGGTGCATAGTCTAAAAAATACCCAGCAATCTAGGATCTGTGTGTCAGCTTGCTACGTGATACTGAAATACAATGCTGTTACCTCTGAAAATGAAATTATTTTCTTCATGGAATTTTGCTAGTTAGGACAAAAGGCAGTAAATTTCCCTTGAAGCTAAAAGGGAGTACAGTGATTTTATTGCAATTCACAGAGTAACAGAACATTCTTAGCTTGCTGAATATGTGCTGAACTGGTATTTTTACTTTTTTTAAAAAAAAAAAAAAAACAGTGGTTCAAATTTATGGCTTCGTAAATTCTAGCCCTTGAAAGTCAAGACCTTTTTGGTATTTTTAGGGTTCCAGTAACAAGGCAAAGGTGTACAGCAGAACCTCATAAAACCTCTGACCAACTTCACTTCTAAACTTGCCCACTCATAACAGCTACGGCACTGGAAAATTTACTACTACCTTAGAGCACAAACATGCTTTTAGCAGTTCACTTGAACTACTTTGTCCACTTTTAAAGGACAAAGATTCAGCCATCACTTCTAGCTGCAACTAGAGTGAAATGAAACATGAAAAAATAACTCAATAAAAGAGAACGTGACCAAAACATTGCATTTAAAAAAACGAAACAATGAAAAACCCGAGTCACGCAGGCATTAGAGAGGGGCTGTAACTCTCTGGACCAAGCAGGGGGTGCTCCCCACCGCAGTCAGTTCTTTACACGTTTGGCTGCAGCCACAGACACCCCTCGAGCCTTGGAGCCGGGCTCGGCTCTGTGCCCTTCCGGGGGGCAGTGGCACCAGCCCTCGGAGCGCTGCCCTTCCCAGCGGCCGGGGAGCCGACAGGAGCAGGCCGGCGGGCTCTGGCAACCGCCAGGCTCCCGCAGCGCCCGAGCTCACCCTCAAACGCGGCCGCACCGCACACCCGGAGCTCCACGGCACACCAAGGAGCAGGCTTGCCATTCCCACACCAGGAATGAACTCCAAACACAACAGGTCCACCTCGGGAAGTCCTCCCTTAGTTACACGTGCTTAAACTGCATCAGTGAACGCTAGCACCTAACAGCTAAAGAACAACAACTACTCAGAAGAGAAGATGGCTGGAATCATAAGCGAGTTATTTGTTCACAAAAAAGTATAATCTAGGATGCATACATTTCATGTCACTGGCAGTTTCTTAGATGGCGTCATTTTCCTGACAAGGAAAAATCCATCCGCGCATTATCCTGGTTCTGGAGGACAAGGAGGCTCCTCCGCCATTTTGCCTCGGCAGCAGGGCCCTGTGCTGGGCCCTCCATCCGCAGCAGTGTGGGAATCTCACCCAACTGCCAGGAAAGCAGAAACATTTCCAGGAAAATAGAATATTAATACGCACTGAAGTAAACCACTGCAACAGGAATTAAACAAAATTACTTTGTAATCAGTAGGACATTTTGCTAATAAATAAATATGTTTACTGTCCTACTGATTACAGGCATCTCTGCTTGCTTCTTCGCTGTAGTTTTTTCATTCTGCAGTTGTTCACTGTGTGGCACAATGGGGTTCTGATCTCAGCTGGGGGCTCTCAGCACTAACATCATAACAATCAAAAAAAAAATAATAAAAAAGTGACAAATATTCTCTCAGTATGAGCAACTAAGGAATGCAAGTATATTCCATTTCCCTGCTCCCTGGTGACCTCCTTACCCTGACTTCCTAAAGAGATACAGTGTTTCCCAAGTATGCATTTCTGGACTAAGAAACAATAGCTATTTATACTTAAAGGCTTTTATGCATGTTTCCTGAAGTATTTATAAAGATTCTGCGGTAATGATGAATTGCACTGAGAACCATAACACTTTTACATGTGGGTTAAAGAAAAGGATCCAAATATTAGCAGTGGGACAGACAGAATCATGAAAGTGATACTATTATGAACACAAAATGCTTTTAACTATATCATAATTCATTAAAAATTCCAGCTGATACATACTGTTCTGTCTACTGTTTCTGAGAGTTCTTTATTAATGAATTTCATTGATATAATGAATTAATAGGAGAAAACGTGAATTATAGTTATTATATAACTAGCCTTAAACCATAAATCAAACAGCAACAAGCAGCCATAAATGGGTTTTTAAAATATTTACTTAGATAGAAGTGTAGAACATCAATCCAGGCCTCTCTACCTTAGTTAGATGAATGCTTATATTCTTCCTTATGCAAATATATGCCTGTGTAAATAAAATCCTTATACTAAGTGTACTGCAGACATGTATTCAGGAATATACTGTCCTGTGGGTGACAATTTTAATAAGTATTAGGCAAAAAACAGAGTTAATTCAGTTGAAATGTGCAGTGCACTACCATGTCTCAGAATACGTCATCCGCGTCAGTCCAAGTATCTCCACAGGCCATCTGTTTAGAAGACACAGTCAGATACAAGAGTGCTACCCAAAAAGGGAACTGTTGACACCAGCTAGGAAGCAAATTTTTGCTTATACTGTTCAGATGAGAAAATCATAATGAGGTAAAGCTGATCCAATATATTCAAAATCCAGACATACGATGAGGTCACCCCTAGTGCATTTTGCTATTGCATTAGAAAACATGCGCAAGTAGGCCTGAGAAATGAGATACAATTAATGTTTTAAACAAATGTAATAGAAATAACATAAAATGTGAGATGTTGCCACAACTACTATTATTTCCCACCAAATGAGGCACCAAGAGAGCTAAGGACCTGGAAAGCTCCCTGACAGGCCACATTACACAGCCTTAGTTTATACAGCTTCATTTTAGCCTTAACACTCAACATCTAACACACATTCTTAGAGATAACAATGTTCTATGCTTTTGACCTAGGCAATTACTACAATCAATCCCCCAGTAAACCAATCTTTTTAGTGGCTGTGATCTGATACCGCAGAGCAGCTCATAGTGCTGCTTTTTAAGCTACACCCCAGCTTCAGCTGGCAGCTGATCAGAGCCAGGAGCCCAAACAGCGAGGCACAGCCCTTGAACAGTGTTCTTGCCCATTGCACCAAGTGAAGCAGTTAGGAATGGCCACAGCTAAACAAACCAACACACTGAAGTAGCCAATTCCTGGTTCTTCAAAGCAATTCTTTCACTTGGTGCTTTTTGAAGCCTTAATTCTGTGACTGACTCATCACACTTTTTTTTTTTTTTTTAATCTTTTTACCAATTGATGACTTTTAAGCAAAGCCCAAAGCCAACTAAAGACATTTGCTATCCACAAAGATTTTCTCAAGATTTGAAAAATCCCCTTTGTGGACAGTCATTCATTTTACATGATACTGTACTGAAGCAGCACTGACTGGTATTACACCCTTGCATATGAGAACTGAAATGCGCTGGCTGTTTGAGTCAAAGAGGAGATAATGACATGAAAGAGAAACTTACTCTGGAAGAACAGAAATCAAACAAGGAAACACACTGTGAATCCCATCACTGAAGAAACTGAATTATGCAATATCATGTATGTGGGTTTTAGTTTGTCATTTCAAGGAAGGGTTTGTTATTTTGCACAGATTCATATTTCTCTTGTTCTGAAATATCGAATGGTTTAGCCTTTCCTTCGAAAAAATACATCTCCATGTGGATTTACTTCTTATACAATCCTTGAAGGACAAACTCTAAATAAGAAAAGCTCTTTAAATGCAATAAAAATCCCAATCCTGCCTAGTAGTCCTCTGAATCACCATATTTTATATCAATATTCAGAAAATGACCTGGGAAAATATAGCACCTGTGATGTGAACACCCTGAGAACCTAAGAACTGATGCAACGATCCAGTGCTTGGGTTACAGTCCCTTTCAGCAGAATCCAGCAGAACCTTTGCTACCTTAGTATCATAACTGAAAGCTCAGTTATCAGTGCTTCCTCTTATATGCTACATAATTTTTCTTCCAAATACCCAGAGTCCCATGAACTGCACAGCGCAGTACAGCTTCTCTGCGAGCCCTACAGAATAAGGAGCACAAGTCACTGGCCACCAGCTCTCCAGCGATCAGGTGCAGCGCCCAAAGCTCCCCGGCACAGGGACGAGGCTGCTGCTAACAGTGCCCATGGACTGCCCAGAGCTCGGCGGGATGACAACTGTGACACAGATGCCTCCGCTTCCTGCCATGGGAAGCACAGCTTCTCGTCCTTCACCACAGATCTCAGCACCCCAAGGACCAAGTATCTGGACTTCACTACCTGCCTCCAAATTTTGTTTGCTCAGAACTGTCTAAAGCCATGAGAGCATTTTGGAAATTTGCTGCAAAGCCTGGAGCAGGAAAGTGTAGGCAATGCTTGAGCAATGCATAAAGCTTATACTTGAATTAAATAAATTACGTAAACTAAAGTAAAAAATTTTGTACCTCTAGACGGAAGTGTTTCTTTGTCCTGACGACTGCCATGTGCTTTCCCACAGTGTATAAGATTTACTTTCAATAAGTTTGCCTAATATCTTACTGAAAAAAATATGTGCACATAACTTAACAGACACTACAGGCATATGGCAGTAATAGCTCATATTTGATGAGGAAAATGTGTAACTGACATTAAAAATAAGATTAGAAAAGTAAGATTTGGATAGGCTGTAAATATATATTTAAGATATATCTTGAATAACTTTGTTCTACATAACAGAAACACTGAGAGCAGTAGAAAAATAAAGGAAAAGGCTTTTTAGAATAGGTTCTCTCCACTCCTTCCTAAATTCATGCTTAATGTTATTAGGTCATAGATGAAATGTATAATTGCTTTTCATTTCACCACCAAACTATTCCTGATCTTGATTTATTTGACAGGTTATATAAAGAAAAGGGCAATTTTCCAAACTTTTCCAAATCCCAGTATTACTCCCCAGTGCAAAAATAATTAAAAGAGCCTTAAGACAGCAATCGCTTGAAGTGTGGAAGACGGCGAAAACGTCAGGGCTACCGGGATTTCAGCACAACATTTTACCTACCTGACAGGCTGTTGTTTTTAGTATCTCTGTTCTTACAAACTCTGATGTATAAATCTTAAGTTTACAAAATAAAACATTCAACATAACACACAGCCAAGTTACTATGCCATTCCTGAAGATTTAGTTGGAAAAAAACAGCTGCCAAGGCGTAAACAACAATAAAATTTCCTGATCACTGAATCACACTAATCAAACTATTTAAGTGACATTTTACATAATGATTGGCTCTACCTCTTTTTTGCTTCATATTGGACCTCTGAATATACCTCACTGAAGCCAATGTACTCTTCCACCCAAAGAGACATATGGGTGTTTGACAGGGAAACATTAAAAAGCAGCCAACCATCAAAAATTTATTATCTGGAAACAGCTGACTTACAGAATTTATTTCAACATATCACTTGAAAAAAAAAGTTTGCTTACCTTATATTTAACGACTCATTAACAATGGCAACTACTGCTTATCAGATCCACCTAGATGTCTACACTGTATCTCTCAACCATTTGATTTCAACTCCCCCTCGCTTCTGACTTCGCCTCTTTGGAAGAGCCCTGGAGTCATAGAATCATAGAATCACAGAATGCTTAAGGTTGGAAGGCACCTCTAGAGGTCATCTAGTCCAACTGCACATGCAGGGTCACTTAGAGCACGTGGCACAGGACTGTGTCCAAGCAGGTTTTGAAGATGACCAGAGAAGGAGACTCCACAACCTCTCTGGGCAGCCTGTTCCAGTGCTCTGTTACCCTCATTGTTAAGAATTTTTTCCTTAAGTTCCTGTGGAACTTTTGGTGCTTCAGTTTCCAGCCGTTTCCTCTAGTTTCATCGGTGGCCACCACTGAAAAGAAGCCAGCACCATCCTCCTCACGGCCTCCCTTGAGGTGCTTATAGACACTGCTCAGGTCCCCTCTCAGCCTTCTCTTCTCCAGGCTGAACAGGCCCAGCTCCCTCAGCCTCTCCTCACAGGGCAGATGTTCCAGGCCCCTGATCATCCTTGTAGCCCTGCGCTGGACTCTCTCCAGCAGCTCCACATCCCTCTTGTACTGTGGAGCCCAGAACTGGACACAATACTGCAGATGCGGCCTCACCAGGGCTGAGTAGAGGGGCAGGATCCCCTCCCTCGACCTGCTGGAGACGCTCTTCTTAACACACCCCACGATCCCGGCACTGTGATACCCATTCTATGCTTCTGATGCTCAGTTTGTCATAGCTGCCTTGCAGGGCCGTGGGGGTGTTATTTCAAAAGGCATTCCCATCAGCATGAACAGCAGCAAGGCACCCTCCTTTATTGTACTCCAAATGGAAATGAAATCAGGGGGACTTTTTATTTAAGTCCTTTTTATACACTCCTGCACAGAGACATTCTCCTTCAAATTCCTCCCCTTATGGTCACATACATGTTCAGACTACAACCAACTGACATCCTTCTTGCTGATTGCTTTTTGTCAGGCAACCATGAATGTCCAACTCTCCCACTGCTACAAGTCACCTTTGTATCATTTCCTTTGGTTTCCCAAATACATGTACAAGATCAAGGGCACTCGTGCACGGCAGAATTTAGCAGAGACACAATAAGAGTCTCCTGGAATGAAGCAGAACTCCCTAGGGCTTGTTTATATACGAATACTCAAGTGGAAAAGTCAAGACCTGAATCCTAACTACTACGGCAAAACTAGCTTTTTTTCTTTTTCAAAGGTGCTTTCATATTGCATTGACAGCAGCTTAGAAAAAAGAATTATCTACACAAAAATTAATAGTTCTTATACCAAAAACAGTGTTTCTACCTATGTTCATTTTATTTTGTTGTGGAGAGTAGTCCTGTCCTGCAGAGGTTAAGATTTTTATTCACAGAAACAGGCTACGGAGAAGCTCCTGAAATGCAAAGTTCTCCATCTGGCATCAGATAACCCCATCATGCAGCCACGCTTTGCAGCCAAGTCTGGCAACCTACAATTCAGGTAGTTTCACCAACATGAAATCCTTTCTGCATCATTTTTATCTTTGTCAAACAGTTTTGGTGAGTTTCTCTCACCCAAAGGGGAATTATGGATCGAAACTTTTAGCAAGCATCTCTCCTCATGCATACACTAGCCCTTACCATTTTCTCCAATTCTGTATCTAATTGTTTTAAAGTAGTTAAAGTTATCAACCCTTCTCAAGTTTCCTTCAACTTACAATTTTGTCTATTTTCCGTAACATTAATTACAAGACAGGATATTAACAGGATGTTCTACAGTACCTACCATGTTTAAATTACTCCCATTTTGACTTGCTCAGAAACATGTCAATATTTTTATTTCATCATCTTCAAACATCAAACATTGTACTGCATTAAGTTGCTTTTCGTGTTTCTGAACTCAAAACACGATATTGTTTTAGTATCTATTACTGATAGATAACTTTCTGGTTTTGTACTACTTGCTCGAACTACAATATTTTGAGTTCTTTATAATTACTCTGAAGAGCTTATTCAGCCATTTTTTCCCTTTCATTTTCCATGTAATATGCACAACGGATTAATACATCTCAACAAAAGTGCTATTTTGGGGGTTGAAACTTCTATATCATATCAGGTTCATAGCTTCCCATTCAATCTGTACAGCAACAGAAAATCACTTGCATTCAGCACTGCTCACATATATTGTGTTACCTTCTCCATGATTTTTTGCTCCCTAGTACTAGTAACTTCCAGTATTACCACAGGATACTTTTTGAGCAATCCCACACAAGATCATCAGGAAAGGCCGGCAGCATCTGTGTTTCAGAGTCTCTCCAAACCTGAGCTCGAGCTACAAAGGCAGCTTCAGCCACCACAGGAAGCTTCCCAGCCTCTCACCTGTGGCATCACACTCCCAGGTGCTGCTGTAATCATTCCTCCCTGTGCATAATGTGTAGTTGATTACAAAGGCTTCATTACCAGGGGGAGGGAAAGCTATGGGCGCTGCTTATCCTTACGGACCATGGCTAAAAGGTACCTACCTTCCAAATACAAAAATCTATCAAGATTAATGATGCACAAAGAACAGATGAGCAGCTACGTTAGAGCGGGAAGAGGACAAAATTTGCCCAGATCTATTTCATCAAAGATACTCAGAAGAACAAAATACTGCCTTTAAAGGTTAAGACAAAGTAATGTGGAAAAGTTTCCAACGCTGGATAACAACTACAGGTAAAAGGTAAAAATGTTCCTTATGTTTATGAAGATAACAATTACATTGGGCCAAATTTCACATGAACTAACCATCCCACAAGTAGCCTACCAACAGCACTACTTCAGCTCTTCAACATGCTACATTTCTTTAATAAACTCAGAAGCTTCCCACTATTTGTATATAAATTCAGTATTTCAATTAATGAAACAAGCTATAATTTGCTATTGATCTCACTTGGAGTGCTGCAGAAAATCAGGGCATTTTGGAACACCTCTCATGCAGGTGCCTATTGTTCTTAGTCGGAGGTTTAGACTAGGAAAAACCTGATGAAGTGACCATGCACAGCACCTTCCCCCGGGCACTCGGTCGCTCAATTCCACGAATAGTAAAGCTGCAATTTTTTGATGTTTGCCACAGCAGAATCTAATAATTTTGTTGCATATCCAAAGCAGTGACAGTGACCAGAATCTCTTCAAGGAGTAAACTAGTTAAGATATTTCAAAACACAGCATTCACAGATGATTTTGATTGCTGCTACCTAGATATTTAAAAAAATCTTTTTAATAGCTAGATTTAACCTTTGGTGAAGTTAATATATACTTACATCACTATTTGAACAAAGCCACATAAATTTGTGATAATCCTATTAAGGCCTAATAAATAAGCCCTATTTATATTACGCATTTATTATATACTTTATATTTTGGCTACATTTGAGGGAGCTGGGGGACTGAGTGATCAACTCCGAGTCGTTCTGAGCTCCTTCAGTGAGAGATATGTTCTAGCGAGCTCAATTTTTGCTCCTTTTGGAGCAAGAGGCTGCCTTAATTGCCATAAACTGTTAAAGATACAATAACTTCCACCTAACCATGAAAAGGAAACAAGATAGCTTGTGTTACTTGTGTACAACTGTGTTGACGAAATGCAAGGAAGCACCAAGTCCCCACTTACCACTACAGCAGATCACATCTGCTCGGAAGATCCTTTTCATCTTCTTGATGCTATGAAGTCTCCACTGTAGAACAAAAATGCCCTGAAGCCCTCAGACTTCTGCAGTGATTCATTCCTGTGGTACAGCTTTGTTGCCTGTGACTGCAGAAGCAACTGGTGATCATTACTGCAGACAGAGGTTTCTGTTACTATTTATTTTTACAAAGAATTAGCCTTTTCTGTTGTAAGAAAAGGTAAAGAAAAGAGTAAAACCTAACTACTACTATGAGAGATTTTCTATATTGTCCTATATTAGCACTTTGTGTTCTAAAATATTTAAGAGAAGGTACAAAATCATCCTTCATCTGGCTCATTTATTCTTGTTCAAGAGAGGTGTGTACAAAGAATTACAATGCTGATAACTCTTCTACAGCAATATAAAGCCCTCAATGCTATACATGTCAGTATTTTTGCCTCTTTTAATTTAATACTGGCAATGACCAACTTGTTAAGAAAACAGAATATGCAGTGAAACTTGTTTCTTTTCATGTTTACTTCCATGCAGTTTTAGATCCTATTTCTGCTCAAAACTAGAAATACTGATTTATGGCACAAGGCAGCACTGCACTGAACAAGAGCAGAACCACTAGCACGAGAGCCCTCAGCATGGTATGTCCCTCCCGAGCACGATGACAGCAAGACTGATTGACATGAAGTCATTCGGACCACCTGTGTGCCCAAGTAGCAGATCAAAAAGTTGTCTATGTCACTGAAATCAGTATCAATTGTGAAGGTGTCACCCCACAGACCTCACCTTGGCTCCACTCACTGCCAAATGTAACAGTATAAACCTACCCTCTGCAAACACATCCTCTGGAATGCTTATGAAATATCACCAACTACAAATAGTTGAATTTATCATTGTACAAATCATGCTAAAACCATGCAAAGATAAAAAATGCAAATGCAAAAATGATAGAGATAACCACTAAAAAGGAATAAAACGTTATCTATATTCATCATTGTCTATTCTTCCTATGCATACCAGAATTATTTGTAGAGCTGTAATGTTGTGACTCATTCAGATTCATGATGATCAAAAAAGCCTTTATTACTAAACCTCGGAATTTAAAAAGAAAATTTTGACACCCTTCAAAAAAAGAAACTTTGAAATAAGCTTTTTTGGAATTAGAAGCTTTGTTTCAGAATTTTATAATAAAACAATAAAGAACACTACAGAAAACACTTCTTTTCCCAAGTGAAACTGAAATTTCCCAAGTATTCCAAAAATGTTGAAACAATACCACCATTTCACTAGGACTGTTACAATTTTAGAGTTTGTTTACACAGAACTGTAGAGTAGTTCCATCTATCTGCCAAACACTCAAATAATTTAACAGTAGTCAGTAGGTTTTGAAAAAATACAAAACTAAAAACATCAAGTTAAAAGAAAAGCAATCTGATTATTAACCACCCAAGGTGAATGAGATTAACTATCCTTATGCAAGAAGTTTGTTTCAGAAGGCTACAATTCAATCTCTTTCCACATCACTGCATGGCATTTTGGCTCAGGATTAAATTAAGGTAGGCAAGCGATTTTTTAGATATATCTATATAAAGACTGTTAATTTTATAAGCAAGTTTTAGAAACAGAAAGAACAACTTAATCTACCCAGCCTTACTGCAAAACAAGGCTCTGAGATGGCTCTAGCACCAGAAGATTTCAGAGCATGGCTCACAGACCATTTGTAACTGCAGTTGAGACAAATAGAGATAATTACAGTTCAGACAACTACAGATAACTCAGAAGCCCAGTTCATATTTATGGCCAACCCTCCTCAACTATTGCTCGTGGGCAACGCTTTAAGCCACAACATAAGGGTGCCAAAGCTAGAAAGAGCTGCTGGAAACGATCATTTCGCACCAGTCAGCTTCAAGAGATCCGCTGTTTTAACAGAAGGGTGAACCCCTCCCTTTTTTAAACCTTTGTCACAGGGCACTTCCAATTATTAATATGATCTTGACAACTGCACAGCAGTTTTCTATGGCATTTCTTTAACTTCTGCTTCGGTTCGTACATTCTGTTTAATGGTGAAGCCCATTCTTGCGTCGAGACCACAAGGTGCCTGTGGGAGCGCTGCCTTTGCAAGGTGTAGAGCACACGCCACGATTCTTGAGCCCTACACACTTCTGCAGCCACAGCTTAAAGGAGAAGGACAGCAGAAAGATTAAAACAAGTCATACTTAGAAAAATTACATGTCAATGGCTTATACTAGTGACTTTTTAAACTCTTCTCAGGCACCAATGCAAATCGGCAGTGATGTTCATTAGCTACTCAAGGTTATACAGCTCATAGCCTAAAAGAATTTTGACTTAAGCCATCTACAGTTCAAACCTAAAAGGGTTCCCACCAACTTCCATGTGAACTGGATTAAGATCGTACTTTTCAGCGTGCTCTTACGTCTACTTTCATCTCGTTTTCAAAGCTGAAATGCCAGCCAAGCGCAAGTAGATGATCAGTACTCTTGCACCAAAAGAAAAAAAAGAGACCCTTTGGGCTTCTGAAATCTCCCAATCAGAAAATACAGCTCTTAGTGTCAAGCTCTTGGATTGGAATATTTTCTTCCCTAGGAAAGATGAAAGCGTTAATGCTTGACACTGGTCATCAAAAAGAAAGTGAAAAGAGAATGGGAAAACTGGCAGCTCTAAGACCCTAAATTGTAGTTAAGTGCTTCTTTTTCTTGCAGTTTTTCCTGCTCATTTTTTTTATTCGTTTTAAACTCAAAAAGGATGCTTTCACTTTTACTTTATTTATAAATAACTCTACATTCACAACAGGAATACAAGATTTTATGGTCAGTCTTATTATAATGAGTATAAATAAGTAGCAGCAATGGGCTGGCTAATTGAGAAAAAAAAATCTTTCCCAAAACTTCAGCAAGGAAGGTAACTCATGCATGAGGAGAAGCAGCTGTTCCTTTGATGGTCCCTTAGCATTTAGTACCTCCAACAAGCATAATTCTTATCTGGAATGTCTGCACAGCATAATACAGCACCCAGAAGTACCCAAAGGTCCTGTGCTAAGGCAGGTCAGTCAGTCACATACTGCTGTCCTTTCTGGCTCTATAATCTGCATTGTAACCCTGCAAAGAGAACACTAGTGCTTTGCCCTGTACCATACCAATAGAGGTGAACCAGTTGAGGTTCCTAAAGCTAGTGAAATCTCTAGAAATTTATTGATGCACAAGCTTACCTTTGGAAAACAAGTTCAGTACATGAACATACTTCTGTTTCTTGTGAAGAATCCTTCATATGCAACTTTGAAGCATTCGATATTGTCTGTAGCCCTTTCCCAGTATCATTGGATGGGGCACAGCAAGGCATAAGGGCCATGGCTCAGTAACAGCCAAAGCAGAGTCCCTGCCTCAGGTCTGGCACTGGTCCAGTCGTGTTGATGCCACTGCTGCAGAAGGGTGTCAGCAGCCATACGGACTATAGAGGTCAGCTTGAAGGTGTAACATGGACATGCTTAATGCCCATCCTTGTTATAACAAATGCTGTATCCCTATTAAAGTTCATAATGAAACAAAAAGTCAAAGATCTGCAAAAGGCTTTAACACTATTCCATAAATCCTGATGAGAGGTAGAGAAAAGCCCACTTGTCTTCGTAAAGCACACACTCCTCCAGTGGTTTCCCCTTCTGTGGTGCTGTAGTGTGACAGTAAAGACTCCCCTCTATTGGAGAAAAAAAAGCAAATCAAGCCTTACTTCAGGGACATCATCCTTGGAAAAAATAGGCAGGAGAGAAGGTAAGGAGAAAGCGTTATTCGGAGCCTAATTTAATCCAGTCAGAAACAGTTCATGGAAGAATTTCTCGATATACGAGAAAAGAAATAGGAACTAAGTTAGTTTTAATGAGTGTACGTCTACCCAGAAAGAGAAAAAAAAAGAAACCTGACTGAAATTAAGAATTGGACCATTAAAAAAACCTTAGTTCAATGCTGTTATAAAAAGGTAGTGAATCAGGTCTATAGTTCCAAAGCAAAGGCTGGAACAAACCTCTTCTAACTTTGATTTGAAAGTACATTTAAAATGTAAAGTGGCCCTACATGGGTAACTCGTGCCATCTTGTCTCCCACAGCGGGACCAAATGCTGCACAGAAACAACTTCCCAGCACTGTAACTCGTGGGCAGGACAGTCTGTATGTGACCTGTCTCTTGTACAGGGTCTGCCTCCCAAGTCAGAGCAACTCTGTGGTGACACAACACTGTCAGGAGCTCATCTCTAGCAAATCCTTTCCAAGAGAAGTCAAGAACAACAACAGAAGCGTCACATGAGAATTATGGTAACTTTTTATTTTGTGACTTTTGGAAAAGAATAGGGGGAATTGGCACAGATAACTAAGCAACCCTCAGTGACTGAGCAGGCCAAATCGAATTGGGCTGCTTTGGCGGACTTGGCTATGGCGCCCCGTCCCCCCGGTGCTGCTTCACGTGCCACCAGGCCCCAGTGCTTCTCCTTAGGCAGAACAGCTGAAAGCAAGAACTGAGGGAGAAGTGATTGATGCCCTGAGTTCCCACAGCCCTTTCAATTAAATATATTCCATTTCCATTGCAAAATATTTTTATTATGAGTTATGGTTTTGTCATCCGACTCGATGAAGGCAAGTTTGCATGAACGACTCAGACCTCGGCAAGGGAAACACTTTAATCAGGTGACCTTTCCCTCAGTCCTCTCCACACTTTCCAGAAACAGACACCCTAGCTAAAATTTTACTCTTTGCATACAGAGGCAGTTTATTGATTGAGCAGCGTTTCTTAGTTTGCAAACCACTTACTCAAAGTCAAAAAACATTGCAACCTCAACCTCTTAACTCTCAGAATAAATCATTACATCACTGTCTTAGAAAGCTCTATACTATTTGTGCACATGATGAAAAAGCACCTGAACATCAGACTGGAGAGCAAACACCTTTTCAAGGAGTTATCAGAATTCTCTGGAGAATGGGGCTGACATGCAGCTGGTGGAGAGGTTTTGACAACGTACTTCAGCTTTCAGGACTCTGCTTTTCTGAGCAACCCTAGTTTGAGGCTTATTCATCAAATCCACCACAAGGAAGGGAGGAAAAGCCACACACCCATGAGCCACACAGTCATTCCACAGTTTGGCACTGCTTAAATCTAGATGCTGCTAATTCCCTAGGTCATGGTACACTTTCCAGTTGTCACAAGACAGCTGATATTACAGCATTTTATTAAAGAAAGGGCAGTAGCTGGACACAGCCACCATCTCTCATTCACAAAAATAAAAAAATAAAACTTTAAGAAAACAGCAATAGCTCTCAGGGGTCATCTTTGCAAGCAACCAAATCTGAGGGACATTCAGTGGTAAGGTGGTAACATATTCAATATGCAAGAGCCACCATCCTAAAACAACTGATGCCAGGGAATATGAGGGAAGTCAGCAATTCAGCTGACCACAGATCTCATTTAAAGCAGAATCCCTTCCTTGCCAGAGTGATGAAGTGACTGCAAGGCCTGTAGCAACTGATAAATTAGGCTAAAATTAAAAACACACAGGAACCAGTGAAGTGTTCCCTCTGTAGAAATTAAAGGAGATGCTGAAGCCTTACGTCATCCCACAGTGCTGGCTGAACTTTCAGGTCAGCACCAGCACTGCCACATCCTCATTTTTTCATATTTCAATATGTGTTTCTAGAATCCTCCCCATCTGCTTTACCAAATGGACAAATAAAATATGGCAAAAATTCTACAGATGAAAAAAATCTGTCCTCAGCAAAACAGCAAGGAGCTCATCTTTGTCAAGCCTTACCCCTTCCCTGCCTGTGGTCAAAAATCACCCCCTGACTGAATATATTGAAGAGGCTACTGGTTCTCACAGCAACCTGCGCTCTCAAATGCCTGATTTTGCTCATTCCTATTTCAACAGGAAAACCAAACAACATAAGTAATTCTCTCCTCCTTAAACAAAAGTTTTTAGAATTTGATCATACTGTGAAAACATCAAGTCTTCATGTCCTCTTACCTGAAATCCCCATACAGCACTCAAATTCTGTACGTATATTTTCTGCAGATGTATTTTAAATAGATGCACTTCAGGTTTCAAGTGCATCTCCTCATTATTTTGAAACAAGCAGCATGTCTTCAGCTACTGTAGCATGCCATAAAAACATAATTCCCCTACAAAGGCCACCGTTGAAGGGCTCTATTACTGTGCTCAACTGCACTGATATTTGGGTAGGACCAAACGTTTATCTAGGCCAGCAACTGGGGCAGCAGTCAGCTCCAGATACATGGACACAAAAGAAACAAACATAAAATACCAGGAAAATTGCTTCCCTCACTGAATCTTACAAGCTTCTATTATGTTTACACACTTTCAGAACCAAAGGGCATGTGGACCTTAACACATATTTGCTTGTGTCATGTAACATTTCTTCTGTCAATCTCACCACTTTGTGACCGTTTATACCTGCGGCAAGAAAATCTGGAAACTAAATTATATTCACTTTGAGAGTGTTTTCTACATTGTGCAAAATAAAGCCTCTTCTTTCATATCTAACCAAGATTATTTCTACTATGCTACTATTAAAAATACCAAAATGGGCATCATCTGTTCACCTTCTTAAGTTTCATGATTTCCTAGGCTTTCAGGAGAATTATCCAGACTGACTTTAGCATCTCTTTCCTTACCCGCTAAATTTAAGTTAATTTTGCTCTGGTTTTAGGTTGACTTTTTGATCACTAAGTGTCTCTGCCAATTTGCTCACTACATATCACTGTGGATCCCAGCCACTAGTGCTAACGCCTGTTGCTTCTTACCTTTATGGAGCTACCAATTCAGCGATTCAACAAAAGTTCCCTCATCCTGTATTTTCCATCACTTTTTCAAGCTGTATTTTCTGGTTGCAAAAAAAATACTATAAATACTGCACTCCTATGGCAGCAACACATAGCACCCCATCTATCCCTGCATTAAGAAAGGATTTTTTTCATTTCATTCCCAACCTGATCAGATTAAGCTGCTGAATATTTCAGCATACTGCTCCTAGTTACTTCCCTGGATGAAAAGATTACTAAAAAAATCCTTCTTTGCTTTTCTGGCTAACCCTGACCACATTTCCATGCGGTCGCATTGCTGCGTACGAGAAGGCAGACGCCCTGCCCCGCTCCCCACGGCTGCGCGCGGGAGTTCAAAGCACCCATGGAGCGAGAGCCCCATCTGGAACAGCTCTGGTACCCTGCTTCAACTTGAGGGAGGGTTTGCTGCAATCCCCACACAGATCTGTCATCATGTATCTCCTGTTTTCCTTTCTCTCCATAGGAATCCTCCCTTTTCTTCCCAAGGCACACATCCCAAACATTTTTATATGAATATAAATGAAAGAGGTATTTATTGATGTTTAAAGAAGTTATTCACACAAGGCATAGATTTTTGCTTCACAGAATGAATCAGCTGCAAATCTGTAACATATGGCAAAGTGGATAGATGTGAGTTCTGTTGCTGATGTTTTTAAATAAAGTTAACTGACTGGCTGGACAACACTACCATTTACATCATTCCACTTCAGCAATGAGAACATAACTCACTGTTAGAAGAACATTCTGGGGGTTGCCCCGGGTTATCACTGTAAAAACAAAAGCAGAAATACCAGACTCTGGATATATTGCACAGTGTGCTTTACATCTAGGAATATCATTTATAAACTGAAGTTTATTCAGAGTGTATCAGCACATCAAGCATTTTCACTGCACACTGTAGGTCAGTCTTTAAAGCCAAATGACAGAGGACAAGGCATCAGACCAGAGTTCAAGCCATTGCCTAGCCAATCAATCAGTCCATTAAGAGCACAAACATTTCTCCATTGCTAGGATTAGTTCAGTTATATATTCATCTACTTTCCTGTCATGTTAACAGCTAACAACTTATTGGAATTCCTTAAGATTTGGATAAAATCGCTCTTCAGCAGTCAACATTGCCATTCCCCTAGCGAGGGCACTCTATCTTCAAGTCAACTTTGTGTTTTAGTCTTTTTAAATTGTATTGTGAAATTATTAATTGAAACAAATCCTGGGTTGTAGATCTCAACCAACATCTTATGCTGAATTTCAGACCAATCAAAGCAAAATTCCGCAGCCAATTTCACTGACCACTCCATTTATATAATTCTGACAGATATAGAAATAGCTGTAAACAGAAGTAGCAGGTATAAAACTAAGTTAAGAACTTCAAGACCAAAACCTTTCTTTTTAATGCTGATTCTTACACTTAGGCCAACTTGAAAAAATAAAAACAGTATTTCTTAAGCTACAAAAATTCCATTTAGGCCTAGACTTTCATTTGGCTCTTCTTCATACATAATTAGGATGCTTTCTTATTTTTGCAAGCAACCTTACAATTATGAGTAAATTTTACTTTAGTTATTGTTTTTCAAAGTCATTCTATTCGCTTAAGTCAGTTTTCCTGCAGAAATATTCAATAAAATAGAAATACATGAATCATTTGTTTTCCTGAAAAGGAAATATTTTGGACAGCTAGTTTACAAGAGCAGCAGCAGTATTAGAGCTCCTAGCAATAGAGATTTTCCTAGGGTTAATTTGGACTTTACGGTTGCATTAGGAGCGCACACCACTATTTCTGTTTAGTGTTAATTTGCTTAAGCACTCGCTAGAGGATAGCCAAGCCAAAAAGCATTTGAGAGATTTACAAAGTGGCTCAAAAGTAATTTGAATACGAGGAAAATGGAGATGATGAAGAGTAAATGGGAAGCATTTATTTTGCTAAAAGTATGATTTTTGTTTTAAAAATCATTATGTTTGATATGAAAATAATGTATATATTTATTCACTGGCAAACAGCTGCTTTCAATTAGCTTAACAACTCTTTAGTATGAGTCTTCCTCTCCTTCATTAAAATGTAACCACGCAATCAGACTGATATTTCATGGTGAGTCTTCACCATTTCTAAAGGATTAGCTGTTGTTACACCCCTGCCAGGCCATGTGGGGACAGACCCCATGATGCCAACCTTTTTCTAGCTGAAGCCAGTTACCCTGGGGATTTATAACCCTGGGTATATTTATAAAGGGCTTCAGCTGAAAAAGAGTGGGAAAAAATGGGAATGATAACCAGTAAGGTAGCCAGATTTTCCTCATTCCTTCAACTATTCATTAAATTCATTCTCAGAAATATACACACACACACACACACACACACTACTTGAGCAAACATGCTTTCCTTCACACACTTAATACCCGGAGCTGCAGTGAGGGGTTGTACACAAGGGTGATCTGGTGATTCAGGGCAATACCAAAGGCCCTTCAGGAGGACACTAACACCAGAACTAAGAAAACGAACTTTGCATCCCTGCTCTCAGCAGTGTCTGTGTATCTATCTGGCAGATGTACGAGGCGTAAATTACTTCAGCAGAAAGGAGAGGGAGCAGTGGAGGACCTTTCACACCTCCTTTCCCAGCACATCCCACCAGCAGCGGTGACTTCATGAGCAGCACCCTCAGCTGATAGATGGTACCACAAAACCTGAGGGAGATGTCCAAAACAGCACCCCCCCCCCTTTTTTTTTTTCCTCCTGTTTTTGCCCTAGGTAAGAGCACAAACTTGTTTCCCATATGCATAGATGTGTGTGTTTGCTTTAAATGTACACATCAGCATTGCCACATCCCCATCTGCTATTTCATTAAGCAAGATGATATAGCTGTTAACTTTTTTTCTCTTTGCTTCGGTTTGCATCCTTTTCCTCATGATTTTAACGTAAGCTAAACTTATTAAATATAACCTATTACTACACTTTCTGCCTAGGAACAGCAAGCAACGATTCCCTTAGAAAAGCAAGCCAGGAAAGAAACAGCAGGGCCCAGCAAGGCCCCCGCAAGAAGATGAAGGGCACTGCACAGCCCCGGCCCAGCCCCGCCAGCAGCGGGGGCCTTCCCGGGCAGAGGCCCTTGGTCACCATGCCCATCTGCACTGACATGTCCCACAGCTGAGGAGCACTCTTAAAGGATCAAATTGAGGGCAATTTCATGGAAATCTTGGAGTTTATTGCACATAAAAGTCATCTGACACTCATTTAATGTTTGGTAACCTGCAGAGTTTAAGAGAAACAAAACAACCTGTCAGCCCCAAGAAGTGTATTCTGGCTGTTGAGATTTTGGATTAAAACATCAGGCAGTGTTCAATGCTAGGCTGTTAATGAGAGCAGGTTTTATTTAATTATTAGGCATGCCTGCTCCATCATGAGGCCTCACCAGAGGCTGCTGCAATCTCACCAGCAACTGCATTTTTTCCAAAGCAATAGGTACCTATGTAAATGCCTATTTACTACTTGTAAGGCAGGAGGGCAATCCTGAAACTGTAAATCTTTTGTGTGTTTTGTTCATTTCTGGCTTCTTTGGGTCTGAAACAGCATCTGAGATGCAACACGGGGGTGAGAAGCACAAGGTGTTGTGAGATAAAACACGAGGTGTTGCCAAACAAATAGCCTGTATGTGCAGACGAGCATACTGCAAGGAGTCCCTCCCGGGCCTTCGGAAGCTTCTCCTCTTCTCCATGCATTAAGCAGCAGTTAATTCTGTGCAGCCATCTCCAGCTTCAGTCCTGCACTCTGGAGTTCTGGTCAGTTGGGGTCTGTCTCCTCCTTTTAGCCCCTCAATGCTCTCTGAGCAGCTGACATTTATGCTGCTCATAATTACACTGCCTGTTGTGCACCAGTGCAGTCTAACCCATAATTTTTCATTATACAGATTCTAGCTCCCTAGCTTTTCATTATTTCAGGAACACCAAAATTAACATAGGTCACATTACTACAACCAAACTAAAGCACACTCAAGCCCTCAATCGTTTGGGCTCTCCCCTCCATACAGAAAGCTAGAAATCAAAGTCTTTGATGAAGTTTCCTCTCGGGAATTTCAGCCATGAAGATAACTGAAATAAATCACATTTTGTCTTTTGAAAAGACAAATCTAAACATTATTGGAGCATTGGCCTAGCCATCCAAAATATTAACAAAAACCCAGATAAGAAGCCCAAGAACTGTAATTCTTGTTTCTCTTGTATGTAACGAGAAGGTAATTCTCTAGTAATTGTAATTCTCTTTACACAGGCTTTCAGAACAAGCCACCCCCAAGCTGAACAGGAACTGCCTGGAAAAAGTTTCTGAACAAATAGACATACCAACCCCAATCACACAACACAAACCATCATTGATGACAAAATACAACCACACCATCCACTGGAATTGTGCTCTACCTTTAATACACCCATGCACAACATGTACTTAAAAATAATTTTTGCATTATTTCACCTTTCTACAGGCTCACCAGGAAAAAAGTGTATCCCTTCTGGGCATACTTTCAATACTTATCTATCCACTCCTATCATGACGAAGGTAAAAACGCAATTTTGCCTTTGAACAGTCGGCACGTATGGTAGATGACTTCCGATTGCCAAAATTCTTTGGTGAGAATGTAAATTATTCCCACAGGAAATGGATCAGGCATCCACCCCATGGTATCACATTAATTTTTACCCCTGCTTAACTAGACACATCTTAGATACCCCTGGCATTCCTTTCTCTAAATGAATATTTGTCCAGACTAATCAAAGACCAAAATAATGATGATTTTTTTTAAAGAAAATCTTCATATAGATAATTATTATTATTCAGAAGGGCAATGATCAGGAAAATAATATCTTCAAATCAGCAGGGGCTATCAAACCATGCTTGTTACACAGTGTTACTATCATTTATAAAAGTATACTCTAATTAAGGCAAATGAGATAGCAAGAGCACAGTGACACTGTTAACTTAATGACCTCTAATGAAGTTATGTAAAATTTCTTTGAATTTCAACGTAATCATAATAGATAAAATTTTAAATAATGAGAATAATAAAAACAAAAACTTTAATGCCATACAAAATAACCTTCACGATCTTTCTCTTCTGTCTAATTTTGGTGTTTGTGTATTAACAACCTTGTTTATCACCCAACATCATGTACATCTACTATGGACATGAATTAGTTTGTGGCCAGTGGCATCCAACAGCAAAATGACACCCGTGCTCGCCAGCCAAACAACCTGCCATATTTTAAAAGGCTGTGATACGAGAACTTGGCAGGCACTAGGTGGGCTGTAGTTCTGACCTGATTTTCAATTCTGTCAATAGGAATCTTATCAACGTGGTGTTCCCAAGTAACCTTCATTCAGAGGCAGATCCAAGGACAGAAGTCAGAGCAGTCCTTCAGATTCAGGAGGGATGCCAGGTTGTTTGGTATTTTTTGAATATCTCTTTGAAAAACAAAGGATGAAAAACTTCTTTCAGCTCATTTCCTAGAAGAACTGTATTTTGTTTTCTTCCAGAATGCAACCTCAGAAGCACCATAGCATATTTTGGATTCTCAATCAAAACAAAAAGTTTTTAAAAACAGGCAATTTTACTTCAGACTGCAAGTTGCAGGTTACTTTAGAGATCAGTAATAAAACTGAATGCACTGTTTTTTCTTATCTGTACTAAGAGTACTTTGTTTTGAACTGCAGAGCAAGAGTAAATGCCTCATACGAGTATCTTATAAAAAATCATTTGATTAGAGCTCTGGAAGCACAGTTATATTAGACTTTCCACAATAATGTAGCCAGACCTGTTTAATGCCACAGATAAGTCATAAAAAAACAATCTGGATAGCCGGAGAAGATTTGCACATTAGGCTGTATTTTTTCCACTGGTTATTATGGGGTGAAAAACAAATCTGGATTATTATGTACAACTAACCATCAATATTGGGAAGTAATTTTTCAAAGTCAGAACCATTTAAGTTCCTCCTTCCTAGGAGGATTTATCTCAAAATCCTAAGAGCTGCTCTGCATACCAGTAAGAGCACATGCAGAAGATTTCATTTGCATTCTTAAAAGCCTCCCTCTTCCCAAGGAGGGATCCTGTCCCAACCTTTTGGCCAAATCCTGTCTCTTCACTTACAACTGCAGAGGGATTTGTAGCACAGCAACAGGCCAACGGGATGCAGGAAGATCAAGGAAGGATGTCAGAAGCTACATGGAAAGAGAACTTTGCACCAAGAGCAGCGGCGGCGGCACAAGCGAGCGGGACAGGCTCCCACGCGACGCTGCGCACCAGCGCGCGCCTCTCCAAGTGCCGACCCACAGCCGGGCGTCCCCAGGAGCCGCCAGCTCCGACACTGCTGTCCAGCGATGGAAATGGTGCGGGAGGTGCCAGCACGCACATTTGCTGTAGAGGATCTGGTCTTGTTACATTAATCCAGGACCTTTTCTGTATTACTCATGCGCTTCAAGGTGTTCAGTTCTGTTCGTACTTACAATTTTTCAAACTTCTGCACCAAGCCTCTGAGAGGGATCAATTTTGCCTCCCCATTCAAGTGATTTCAACTTTTACCAAATTCCTATAAAATAAGTTTCCTATAAAATTCCTACAATGACTCCTATAAAATCACATTTTTTATTGTATGCATTTACTATTTGCTGTTATGCATGTGCTATGCACGTGATTCAACTTGAGACTTGAAAGCAGTTACTCATTCCCCTGACTGGTAAGAGCTGGGTCAGCTTAGCTATTTTCGTTACCCTTTGATAAATATTTTAATTTCAGAAATGTTTCTGTAAAGGTCAAGTAGCATTACACACATCCTTCAGTACATGGTTGGGCAGAGTTCAGCATCACACACTTTGATATACTCCAATTTTTAGTAACACAAAAGAAGTTACAAAATTTATCAGGTTTTCTTCCTTGTGATTTCAAGCTGAGTATATGATATCTCTGAATACTTTGCTGCGATGACATTTTAGTCACTATGTTTGATATTAAGAATCTTTTTCAAGCCTGGGACTTCTCCAAACCATTAGGCTGACGTTCAGGTTAAGAATCACTCATGACAATCAGTTGAAATTCACAAAGCAAAAAAAGAATATTTAGGAATTAATAATAGAAAATAAAAGTCAACTGCTAAAGAACAACTGGCATCTACAGCCCATGTAACACATACAGGACATTGATTTTTTTCCAGTCAATCTTTCTGCCAAATATTCTTTGCGTAAATATGTTAAAAAATAGCAAGTCTTGGAAAATTGGAGAAATTCAAGAAGATGGGAGTATTTCAACAAAACAGGAGTATTACAATAATACAGTGCAGAGACGCACTGCAGCCATATTTAACACATGTCGAAAGGCTGACACATCATCATGGCATCACTTGCCGTGTACAGCTGGTATCAGCGTTGTGGATTTTTTGGAAACATTTTCATTTAACCTAGCTGGTATTAGATAAAGCACACAAAGAGATTATAAACTCACAAGGAATGAGCAACCCAAGGTTTTGAAGTGAGCATACACGCCATAGCTGTTGTGTCAGTTTGCCACTTCTGCCTTGAAATCCTACAAAATAAACTCAAAGCAGAACCACTGTGAAATTAAGCACCGACTTGACCATCCATTCCATTGCATTTGACAGCTCAGCGTCCCACAGCAGAAGGCAGCAAGGGCTCTTGATGACCAATAAAAATCAGCAAGCATTAGTGGTAACACACATGAATTTGCACTCCACTTTCTAACACGACAGTTCATCTGTTTGTGCTCAAAAAGTCTCACTTGGAAATATTCCAGGGATTTGTCATCCTATTTCCCTGAGCTGGTACAAATCAGCATTACTTGTTAGTTCTAAATGGTATTACAACTCAGAACATTTTAAAGTTTTATATTGTCTATTTCCCATTCCATGCTTATTTTGTCTTATGCTTCATCCTGCTAAACAAGTTAGTTCTACCCCCCTGCTGTGTAAAAACAAAAAATGTTATTAAAAAAACACTAGTGCTGTGAGAATTCTTTTGTGTGTTGTGTCTGAGCAGCTGACATCTGCTCACGCACAACGAGGTGCAGTCACCACAGCTCACCTTACTAACAGGATTCCTAAGGAATCTTTAGGCTGTTTCCACAGTTGTTCATAAAAACAGAAAAGAAATGGAGAGTTTGAGGACGGAGATGCAGTAGATATAGCAACAACAACAACAGAAAAAAGGTAAAAATGTAATCAATGCTTACTAACTTTCATATAAGATGCAGACTTTTACTTCAATGCTGCTTTACACTGACATTCTAATTGACTTCATTAGTCTTGAAAATTGTCGCTGCAAGTCAGACAGGCTGACTGCCTGGCTCCTGCAGTTTCAAAATAGCATTAGAAAATGCTAATTGCTAAATGAAATTTCAAGCTAAGATGTCCTATATGGAAATACATTGCACTTCAAACAGATACTGAGAGCTTTAGAACCCGCAAGTAAAACAGGAATTTTAGAACACAAACTCAAATCACTAAGATGGGAAATAGGGTATTTGAAAAAGCCAGGAAACTCCAAAGCTTCTAATATTACAGCAATTCAAACATATAAGACATCTTTGATGTTCTGCTAAACAGCTTATTTTGCAACTATTATTTACGATTTCCTCACTTACGTTCTTTACAAGCACTACACAGTTCAGATTTCCAAGAGAAATAAAAAAGCTCGCCTAGAGACCTAGAGACACATGTTGTTGAATACTAAAAACATGCAGACTCCTAAGCTTTCCTTAATGTACAACTGCATTCTTACAGCACTTATGAATAAACCCCATCAGGCTTTCCCTACAAGGTAAAACATTTATTGGGAAGAATGAGGGAAGAAGGGATTACCAGATCTAAATTTGGTAGAATAGTTTTGATCAGGTTCTCCTTAAGTAAAGATTTAGATATTCATATGTTTTGTCATTTAGTTAAATTCTTAGCTAATTCATTTTGTCTCTAGATGTCTTTTCCCTCATTAAAATATTAGTAAAAAATGAAAAATGCTCACTAAAAAACATTTCTCTTACATTGTGGTCTCTCCAAAATTATCTTTTCACCTACTTATTCTCTTTATACATTAGACCGGTAACACAAAAACATTCCTGTAACATAACACACTAACAGAAGTGTGGCCAAACTCAGAAACACCCATCTCCACATCAAATCTGGCATGAATAAACCCAGAGAAGCCACTTAAAACTCACTTGGAAGTCTGCCTTAGTCATGGGTGACACAGCAAGGAACGGTTCCTTCATCTCTCAAGGCGTAGTAGCCAAGTAGCAGTTCACAGGCTTGAAAATTTGGTTCACGAACGTTGGAGACTCTGCTCCATGTTGCAGACGTAAAGACCAGGACAGTTTTGGCCAGAAACCAATATTCTAACACCTGCATAAAGCAGGACATTATTAACACTGAAATTTAGGTAGTGGCAATAGGAATTAGCGAAACACAGGGTTCCTTATTCTTCAGCCCCTGCTACAATGGAAGAATAAGCAGCTGCAAAATCAACAACTGCCCAATTAACTGCAGCCTTCTTGACATGCTCCTGTCTATCCATTGGGGCATCCTGCTCTGAGCAGCACATCTAGCACAGGGACACAGTGCCACTAGGTACGACAGATTGAGACAGGCAAAGACAGGAGCAGTTACCCTGTTACCACCAAGGAGGGTGGCTGTCACACCAAGAACCCAACTTAGAATGGGGTCAGCTAAGGTGCAGGATCCCATTCCATGACATTCCAGGAAGAGGGAAAGGAAACTTCAGCAGCTGCATGAGAACCTCTACAAATGCTGTCAGGGAAGGCGTTGGCACCGTCCTCTGTCACTCTGCAGCTTGTCATGCATCCAAGCCAGCTACTTCCAAGACGACAGGGCAAGAACAGAGTCTGGTTTCAGAGGTTCCCCCTGCAGAGAAAGCGTCTGCACCAGCGGCTCATCTACTGAGGATGAGTTACACATACAGACCCAGTGAGCTACCTGCTGGTCAAGTATGGCTCAAGTATGACCAAGATGCATTTACTTTCTACCTAAAGCTACCACCAAGCAGCACCTCTGACACTTTTATAATGCTCCGCATTTAAATTATCCAAAGAAATCCACATGTATGTACTAGTTAACACAATAATCCAGCTGGATGCCTTTTCCCCTTCTGCATTCCTCATATGCTTCATAATAAGCAACAATTACAGAATGCTGCCTTATTTACACGAATTTTACAAAGTAAAAAAAAAAAAAAAAAAAACGCTTATGTACTAATACAAGATAGGCCATCCTGAAGCTGCTCAGACAGCTACTAGAGACAAAAGTTCAAGTTCCTTTTGCTTATGCCAAGATTTCCATTAGAACATGGGAGGGAGGGCAAGCCAACCATTATGCTGTGCGAAGCGACCATCTTCGCTTCCCCGCCCAGCCCCACCAAAGCACTAACACTCGGCAAATCAAAGCCTGCAGCACTGTCGAGTCTGCAGCACTCTGAAGTCTGTCTCTCTTTCCTAACTATGGCAGAAAGCAGGTGTCTGCAGAGGAGTAAAAGGACAAGGCAAAGATGATCATATTTCTCATTCTCATGTTTGTGTTCAGACACTGAGTCAGAAATAGCTCTCATTTAATAGCTCTCATTTCCTTAGCCTCCTCTGTCTCCTACTGAACCCACAGATTCATATCCACAACATCCAGCAGAAAGGAGCTTCACAGTTTGCAGGAGTTGCAGAGCCTGCAGATTCTGAAGTTTATGTGGGTTTGGATTAAGTGGGACAAACCCATGAAATCATTAAGTGCTACTGTGCTTAATCGTAAGTGTAATACATAATATTGATCAGCTCTGAAAACTGTAACTACAAAACCAGCCACATGTTATTTTACAAATACAAAAGAACCTCAAGCATAACTAAAAATTCTTTCAGAAAAGAGTTATCACTGCTATAAACTGGCTGCATGGGATTTGTGCTAAGGTATCAACGATGGCAAAGAGCAGCATTTCTGCAGTTTGTCCTAATGGACACAGCACACCTGAGTGTGAGTACAACACAGAATAAGTCATCTTACACAGTTTTGCAAAATTTGGAAAAGAGATCCTAGGCAACTGAAATACTTCCTAACAATTACTTTAAGAAACATAGGGTAAGAGGAAGAATTCTGTCACAGGATGACAGCAGAGTTGATTAAAAAAAGAGTCTGTTAAGTGGACTTAGTTTTAAGCTTTACCTGAAAACAATAGTGCATTAGTTATAACACTCAGAACTGGGACACGTTGAAGATTGACAATGACCACAACATATCCTGAAGGTTGAGTCCAAAATGCTTCCTAGTTTCACTTGCTGAGCAGCAGCTCTAAGCAGCCATGACCAACGGCACCTGTGAATAGGGGAGAGGGGAAAGATTGAGATCAAGGGGAAATGAGTTCGAGCCTCAAAACAGGCAACAACTGCCAAAGCCCTAGTTCTACTGAGAGTCATAAATCCAAGATTCTATCTTACATACAGTAATACAGTTTGATAAAACTGTTATTTTACTTATAGCAAAATATTACCAGAGTGGAGCAAACCTGAGCCTGTTTTGTGGACCTGATCAGTGTTACCTCAAGGGGGCTTCCAAGAAAGCCAAGCTCTCAGCAACCATCTCAGCACTTGGTAATAGGAAGAAACAGGGAAGAAACTTCCCTTTGAAACAGGCAAGAAGATGAGTCCCTGCTGCTGCTTTAGCTTCCTTTAGGTCTTCATTGAGCCTACAGGTTCATCAAGCCTGAGCTCACTTTGCTTTGCAAACTGCCACTTCTGTCAACAGCTCAAGGCTTGTCAGGGCCTAGTATAGGGCGTTAGTGACATGGGAAGGTCTATTAAATCCATGGGTCTGGAAACGCAATAAGTAACTGGAATTTATTTTACAAATAAGAACAAAAGTATCAAGTAATAGAATGAAACAAGCACATTCAACTTGAACATAAGGAGGATATAGAAAGCTGAATTCTGCAGAGTGGGTAAACACTTAGAACCACACAGCTTGCATTGCGTTTTTGACTGTTTTTGTAAGATAGAGCTGTTTCTATGAAACCAAACAAGTAAAGCCATGGGAAATGCATTAAGAACAAATTTGGGTTGGTAGATATAGGCAGCACAGCTCAGTCGGCAGTTACCATCTCAGAATATTTTCAGGAACTGTTGTCTTCACTTCAGATTCTGTTTATTGCTTTAGCCCATCCACAAAGCATGAACACTTGGAGGAAGCTTCTCTATCATGGATTTTGTCTATACTCAAGAATTGCTACTACTCAGCAGACGCACCCTTTCACATGCACTCTAGATCAGAAAGTTCTCTATAGACAGATCTTACCTGGGGAAATAGTGTATCTAGAGTCTTCTGGCACCTTCTGTCCTCATCTCCTTCAGTTAGCTAGCTGTGGATTTCCAGTTTTCAGCACGGATATTGCCCAGTTCCATGGCTATCTGTTGGATGCTGTGTGCTGGCTCTGTTCAACATGGCAGAACAGTAGGTGGTCTAACACTGCTGGTGACTGCATGGAGCAGTTATCTTGTCCAAGTCAGATCAGCTAATTAAGAACTTCTTAAATAACCAGGACTTTGAAATGCTTGACTGAACTAAAAAATGAGGCCGGAAATTAAGGCAGTATTTAGAGAAGACTTTGCAAACACTGTAATTCTTGGGTTGAAGGCAAATCTTGACACCTGGCCCATGTGGTCCATAGCTCCTGCAGGCTCCTATGAATACTCATTCCCATGGTTCATTCCTAGCAAGGATACCTTCACCCGCTGCTGTTAGCCACAACACTTCATGGCGCGTCTGAAGTTACATACACAGGTCACTGCGGCTGTACAGACGCTACAGAGTAGAAAATGACTCGATCAGGGAAATAACTCCAAAGACTCAGAAGACTTGGAATTTGTGCTAATCCCATCATTTTGCTGCAGATCTCTCCACTCAGACTGCTACACAACTGTACAGAGGAGGATGCTACAGAAAACTGCGTTTCTTTTAAGTGGTCTGAGATCTGCCCTTGAATTTTCAGTCAGTAACACAGAGACAACTAGATCCTTAATCTCTTAAAGATGAGATGAAGGTAACAGATATGTCTCAATTTTCACATTGGTATCCAAATGTGACATAGTAATATGCTGTTTGACCACTGAGATCACAGAAAATACAGTTTTAAGCATGTGAAGTAGCACTGAAGCATATGGTAGGCAAAAATAATCTCTTAACTGTTATATATAGCAATTAGGAAAAGTATCTTAATTTACAATTGTTAGATTCAAATCCATTTTTTAATAAACTAAAGGAGAGGAAAGTAAACAGAAGAAAAATGGTGCAGCTTGGTTCAGACCAACTTGTTTACAAAGGAGTACAGAGAGCTCGGTGATATTTTAAAGAAGCTGAGATTAAAGTACCTATTTCTTTTCCCCCAAATACTTCTGGTTAGTAGTAGGCTAATAGTACCACAACATTTCTCCTAGGATATCTTTCTATATGAGAATGTTATGTTAATAGTGAGGTTATGATTCACTTGAAACACTGAAGAACCCAGCTCATCCATTGCAAGTGTCTTCCCAGTTTAGTCATTTCTAGGCTGTGTTAAAACTGGAGAGCTGGCCTAACTGCTGCGTTCCCCAAAAACAAAATGATTGCAACAGAAAAGGATGGAAGAGGAGAAAAACAAGAGGAAAGTAAGGAAGTCATCTACACATTTCCATGTTAAAAAAAAAAAGGAGCAAAAATTGTGTTCTAGTCTTTCCTGAGGCCTTTGACAGCATCTCTAAACATCAGTGTTACTTTCAAGCTCATCTTACAGTGGTTTAAATTTAAGTGGTATCACTGGATCAAAACAGCTGTCATGAAGCCAGCAGGCACAGAAACTCTGCCCTACCTTTCACCCCAGGACAGCTTATTAATGCTAATTGTGAGTGACAACAGTTGAGGTATCGCAATTTTGTTTTTATGAGTGTAGACTTTTCACCTCCTGCTTCTCATTTTGAACCAGCTTCTCCTTAAAGCATCGCAAAGGGGCCTAACAGCTGCTGTTTTGAGACCTGGTATATTAGAAGATGCACAACTGCACTGAGATGTCTCTAACAAAATACTAAGAAGCTGATGTAGCAGCTTTCCAGCAACTAGTCTTCCTTTATACCTTCAAAGCGTGCTTAAAATAAATGAAAACTAGGAGCTAACACTACAATCTCACCTGCAGTTGAAAATATTGTCTGTAGAGCTGCACTACATAAACATCTTAACATTCTTGCCTTGAAGCTGCAGATAATCAGTGTACAGTACAAAGGCCATCACCAATTCTGCCTCCACCGGCGGCCACAGTAGCAGTACAAGTGGTAGAAATCCTCCTCTGCCACTCCAGCAACGGCTGTGACGACACGGATCCAAGAGCAACATCACTGCCACAAAACAAACAAACAAAAATTCCTTCGTATACAATAGTGTATTTCACACTGAGCACTAAAAACGACGTTGAACCAAGCCTGCTTGCCATAGATTCTCTAATCCTCAAGTTGTAAGGGTAAATTACATTCTACTGTTCTGACTGATCTGCTCAAGTTACATATTTTATTCTTTCTTTTCTCAGGACAGAGAACTAAGTGTATTCTGTCCTTTACTCATATATGCTACATAGCATCCACCATGATTTGAAGCCTCAAGCCCCTTTGAGAAAGTATTCTCTCTCTACACATATAGATACACACTGCGTCTAACACCCTGTCCTCCTTGAACTCCCCCAAGCTATCACAACACAAGACAGCAACCAAGCTGCCCTGGGCCCCCAGAAATACCGTAACAGCAATGTCCGTCTCTGCCATGACAGCCCACGGCATCCAGCTCTTCTCTACCTGATGGTTACCACAAACCATGCTTGCTCTGCACACAGCAGCACACGTGCCATACCGCGCTGTAGGCGCATGCAGAAGTTGCGACCATTCACCCAAGCAGGCAGAGCCCAACACCACCAGGCCTTGTCTTTAGTGGCCTTTAAGGCAAAGGACAAAGAAGATTTTACAGAAGATACCAGTTCAGCTCAGGAGTTAATGAAAGTACCTGACTTTGCTCGATTCAGCAGTCTTGACAACAGATTCAAGTTGTAATTCATTTCTACACACTAAGCATGTGTAGCTCTAAGTAATTACTCCTATTAACTATACATTTTATATTGATTTGGCAGTTTTTACTCCTTTTCCTTTGCCAAGAGACCTTGGCAACTGTGGTAAGGAGGCAGCACAACAGCTTCAGGTTTTTGCAGCCCTAACTGCTGCAAGCACCATTTTATGGCTCTCCAATCATGACAATGACAGTATCACTAGGGCAGAGAACAAAATTCCCTCCCCGCTCCCAGGGGATAAGTGCTGCCATTAGGCTGAGATTAATGGAGTAGGCAGAGAGGCCAAGCACAACATGGGCTTGTGCTCTGCTTGCCCTTGCACTCGTTTAGCACTGGATGGGGAGCGGAGCACAGCTCTCAGCTTCCTTCCCAAATGCATGGAAAAGCAGGCAAGCCCAACCCCTGGCCTCCACTCGAGGCAGCTTCTGAACGCAGGTTAGAAACTCCAGGGGTGAATGAAGGAGAAAACCCTTGCCAGCATGATGCACATGGGCTCTGCATAGCGCCCAAGCCCCTGCCAGATACTGCCTACCAAACAGCCTCCTCTCACAGAGCCATTTCGCTACAGCTTCAGTGCTGCCCTGGCCAGTGGTTTGCCCCAGAAAGGGGCAAGAAGGGGCAACATTTCCCCAACATCCAAGCTTACAGCATTCATCAGGTACTGTGACTGGACATACTCAGACACAGAAAGAATATTTAAACTAAGAATTTAAAACATGCATATTTAATTCTGATGTAGTACATGAACTCTGTAAAGCACAATAGCAGTCAAGGCACAGTATGACAAGCTTGTCAAGGACTGATCTCGGCACACACTGAGAAAGACTTATGTTCAAGAACTTGATTTTCTTTTAAATCCTACAAAACTCCATAGGAAATAGTACGAATAATGGGCTTTGGGCCCTTACAGATCTGCAACACTTAGAACAGCTATATACTATGAACTTTATGTTTGAAATGAGCTGTGCAAATTCAGTCTTCTCATTTACCTTGTTTTCAGGTACCCATAAAACTATTATTTAACATCACTATAGTTTTAATTGCAATAAAAGTGATCAGCACTTACAGGGGTAAGCATATACAGTAAATGAGGTTGAAAGGGACCTCTGGAGATCTAGTCCAACCTCCCTGCACAAACAGGATCACTTAGAGCACATTGCACAGGATCACATCCAGGCAAGTTTTGAAGATCTCCAGAGAAGGAGGCTCCACAACCTCTCCAGGCAGTTCGTTCCAGGACTCTGTCACCCTCAGAGGAAAGAAGTCTTCCCTCAGTTTCAGGCAGAACTTCCTGCGCTTCAGTTTGGCAATTGCCTCTTGTCTTATTGGTGGCCACCACTAAAAAGAGCCTGGACCCATTCTCCTGGGTCTCCATTAAGGTATTTATACTCTCAGCTCCTTTTTATTGGGACAGTGTTTACAAGTGTAACTAGATTCTCTACCCCTTTCTGGGAGCCTTTTCAGGATGTGCCAGTTCCAGGTGCTTGCTAAAGTGTGTGAATGAGTGACTGCTACTCTCCAAAACCTGAAAACAGGATCTGTGCTGTAGAAAAAGCTACTAGTACTACAGCACACGGAGAGCTATTATGTTCAGCCGGGATGGGATAGATCATCCCATGCAAGAGGGAGTCTTCAGAGATACTGAGAAGACACACAGATCATGCAGACTGGTCTGGGATCCAGTGCTCGTCTGGCAGGGTTGCCAGCTCCCATGCTTGCTGGAAGAGGCCCCTTTTGTGCTTCATGCTCACTGGCTGCACGGAAACACTCTAAGTGCAAAGATTATTTCATCAAGGAGAGGAGCCACAACCCTCCTCCTATCCGTATAGGCCTGAACACTGGATCAACTCTCACTGTACTGAGTTTACTACTTGATTGATTGGGCAAGGTTCAGTAATGGGAAAATTGGTCTAATCCAAGGGCTTCTGATACTGGAAGTTAACTTAGTACTGCAAGAGAAAAGGGAACCTATTCAGCAATTTCAGATGTCCTTAGAAAGGGAAAAGGGCTACAGAATAGAATATAAAGTCATAAAAAAAAAAATCAAGTGCCTACTGCAAAGGATGCCCTGAAATTTAATCTCTGGCACGCTAAGTGGTTTAGGAATGGCCTGTTATTTCCTGCAGCTCTCTGGAGCTTGTGTGCTCGATGCTGGCAGGCAGTTCAGAACCACCTCCCCGGAGGGCACGTCGGGCAGCTCCACGGCCAGCACGGAGCCGCTGCCGGCCCGCGGCCAGGACGGGGCTGCTCTGCACAGCGCTGCACGGAGCGGCACGGAGCGCGCAGGGACGCCGGGGAAGCCCCTGCTGCTCCAGCGCAATCCCGTCCTGCGCTTGAGCACATCACCGGCTGAGTTCTCCAAATGACAAGTTCTCCAAAATACTAGGCACCGGCTTCAGAACCCTCTGCCAATTAACAATCAATTTTTAACAGAACAATGCATTTGGAAGATATGAATTCACTAGATTTGAGTTTTATAGGCCATTTGGCTACTTTTGTTTTTAATACTAACACTTAACACTTTCAGAATTAATAACAATATATGGAGCCAGAAAAAGAACTTTTAGTATTACAAAGCTTTTCATGTTCAGTACAGGCTGAAATGAAACAGTCAATAAATCCCTTCGGAAGAGAGAAGAAATCTCTTGAAAAACAGAAAGGAGAAAAAGCCAAAGAAAAAATTAAGACCATATTATGCAAAACTGTATATAAATGTAAAACAACAAATGGAAATGCTAGTGTTAACATTCTGGCTTGAACCATCTTCAAACTTAGCTACTGAAAATCAGTGTCCTGAAAGAATAAATCAGAAGTTTCAGACTATGCAGCTTGTCAAATGGTTATATATTTATATACTTATATTTATACATATTTGTATATATAAGTCTTTTTCAGGTATCAAAAGAGATGTAGAGTAAAAGGAACTTAAATATCTTTAGTTTTTACCTGGAGACATAGCAAAATATACACTTGGTAGGAAGTAAAAAAGGAAGCATTTAAATCTTACACCTAAATTCAAAAAGGAAAAAAAAAAAAAAACACGGAAAATGAATTCTGATATCATGTCAGAATTGATATCACACAATATGAAGTTACATTAGATCAATATACCTGCAGTATAACATCTGCTCAAAGTCTGGACTTTTATTTCTTCTGGAAGAAAGCCTATATAATAATGGCTTTTAATTTTAATATAATTTGAAAACAACAACAACACCCTAGAGATACAGGGCCCAAATCTTCCCATCTTGTGAAGCGACTGCAAATTTCTGTGGAGAAGCTGCTAGATTTACCATCAATCCAGTGAGTGCAACCAAGCGCTTCCCCTAGTTGGGAACCCCCATCACACCGCTAGCCTAGGGCTCGAGCCCGCTTCCCTGGCACGTGTGCCCCAACGTCTCCAAGCTTAACTGAGCAGGATACACAACATAGGATGGGAGACTCCCAGGATGCCAGCATCAGGGATACAGTGACTTCAGCTAAGTGAGGGCCTAGCCCTGAAAGCATGAATCATGTCAGCTAGGCCTGCACGGCATTTCCTCTCGAGAACACCATAAACACACTGCAAGGCCAAGCCCCTTCACCCTCAGTGTCAATTAAAGGAGTTTTGTCAACACATCCTGCATGACACAGAGCAGAACTGTTACCAATTTCAAAGGTCCTGCCTTAATTTTAATTTGGGCCTTGGGATCCTCTCTGGAATGAGAATAAGAGGTGAGAAGTGAAGGGGCTTGTCTGATACTTACAGAAAATGTTTTATAGACGTTTCTGAGAAAGGGGTAAGACTTGATAGAGCATGTCCAGACTGCCCTGCTCACTGGAACTGGATGCTTCGTTTTAGAAGCAATGAATTAAACGGCAATGGGAGCATCTTGCAAGGCAAAAACAAGCCCCTTGTAACACAGAATAATTTCACATTTCTTTTGGGACTCTTAAAAGAGTAAATGATGCTTTTGAAAAATAAAAGATATTCTTGTGTCTTTTTAAAGAAAACTTAACACTAACTCTAAACTGATTTACCCAAATAATTACATAGACTTTTATTTGGTTCAAATCTCAGCTTGAGGTCTCTGGACAGAGTAATATCTTACATGAAATGAGACCTCAGAGGAACTGAAGCTTTACATTTACTATGCTGAAGAAAACTAACAATAGTCTTTGCCAAAGGTTTTGGTTTGTTTCCCCACCTCCCCCAACCCCATCAAAAATATTTTATATTGATATCTTTATGTAAAGCTGTAAGCTGTTCACTATGTTCCCTTCATTCTTAACCATGTTATGGCAGAACAGTTAAAGAAAAAAGAAACACACAAACTCTCCCGCCAAAGCACCGTTCTTGGCTTTTTGGCCATTATTTGCGAGATTACTACATTTGAGATACACAGGTCTGGAACACGGGATGTAGAGAATGCAGGAAACTGGGTAGATCCAGAGGCAGCAGCCAGCAATCTATCAAATATAAGCAAACACCCGCCTTCGGATACCCGTGTCTGCCTGTCTGCCAGAAAGCAGCAAATTCTTATTCAAGGAAGACACATCAGCATTTACTCATCTGTCTGTTGTTTCCTAACACCATCTTTACAGCAGTAATAACGTCAAATAAAGTCAGACTCTGTAATCAAAATTAGAAGTGAGGAAACACACAGGTTCATCTTTGTCTGAAAACTATTGTGCTTCCTAGACTAAGAGTAACGCAAGAGATCTTCCTTTAAATCCTGTATTAAAAAATTCACTGTGAGAGCTCATAATTACACCCCTATCCCCAGGAAAGGCAATATCAAACGCCATGTCAAATAGTATGAAACACAGCAACTCTTGCATTAGAATCATAGAATCACAGAACGCTTAAGGTGGGAAGGGACTTCTAGAGGTCATCTAGTCCAACCCCCTGCACACGCAGGGTCACCTAGAGCACGTGGCGCAGGGCTGCGTCCAAGCGGGTTTGAAGATCTCCAGAGAAGGAGACTCCACAACCTCTCTGGGCAGCCTGTTCCAGGGCTCTGTCACCCTCACTGTCAAGAAATTTTTCCTTAAGTTCCTGTGGAACTTTTGGTGCTTCAGTTTGTGGCCATTACCTCTAGTTCTGTCAGTGGCCACCAGTGAAAAGAGACCAGCACCATCCTCCTCAGTGCCTCCCTTGAGGTACTTCTAGACACTGCTCAGGTCCCCTCTCAGCCTTCTCTTCTCCAGCTGAACAGGCCCAGCTCCCTCAGCCTCTCCTCATAGGGCAGATGTTCCAGGCCCCTGATCATCCTTGTGGCCCTGCGCTGGACTCTCTCCAGCAGCTCCACATCCCTCTTGTACTGTGGAGCCCAGAAGTGGACACAATACTCCAGAAGAATTAAACACAGAAGCTGTAAATACAAATTCAAGGACCAATATACACATACATGCACTCGGGGCAACCAAAACATGCACCAAACAAGTTAAAAGATCAGAAGCTGGTGCTTCACTGTGGTCCCCAAACTCACCAGGCAGCTAGAACACCTGATTGCTGCCATATCAAGTATCTTACATAGAGACTGCTGCAACTAAAAGATGGGTAAAATGTGTTTAGCATCTCATACAAAAGGAGTGGTCTTTATTTTAATATTAAAAAAACAAAACTACAAGCTTCCCTTAAACCTGAAAACCAAATTCTGATGTTATCAGTGTTGTTTTTACCACCAGCCATGATAGCATATGCAGTCTCTACCCTCCAGGCCATTCTTTCCTTCTTATCTTCTCATTGTAGTTGATAACACAGTGGATAATTGGACTCTGATTTTGTGTAAACTCGTTAAGATATAGCCAGGGGCTGAGCCAGCCACAGTGCTTTTAACTCCTTGCACTGTTTTAAACCATGAAAAGCTCCTCTTAAACTATGACTGGGGGGGAAAAAAATAGGACATACTGGGAGAAAGCAAAGCCCTTAAAATGTTGAAAGGCAATGCCACTGAGCAACCAGAATTTAAAGACGACCAAGAAAATCATCCAAGAATGGTTCTTCTCCTGTTACTGCCATTTTATGTACCATTTTACATCTATCCTTTGAATACTGATTATGTTATTTGAACCTCCCTCCCCCATATTATAAAATGGGAGATATCTCTTGTTATTTTTAGATTAAGAAAAGCGGATGGATTTTTGGAAAGTTTAAGGCAGAAGAATCCTAACTCCACAAAGGCTTTGAAGAAACCAGTCACCTTAGTAAATCTTTATCTGTGAAGCAAGGAGTTGCACCTATAGTTTACCTAGTGCAGCTACCATGTTCTTGAGGAGGAGGAAAGAATTCATCCCTCCTGGAGAGCAACTAGTTACACTCAGCTCAAACTCAGAGATGCAAAACAGAAGATAGAGAAAAACCGTAACATGAAAGTTATGGCATAATTACAGACTGACAGACCTGGCAGGTACAAGCACTATACCAGGAACCTTACTCATCATGCCAGTGATTAAATCAAGTAAGAAATGAAGTAAGAAATTTCAAAGACATGATCGGATGCTGTTTATTTCATCACAGAAAGCCCCTGAAAGCTCTCAGATTATAAACAAGACTAGACTGCTAGAACCTACAGCACGCACCCAGCTTAATAGGATCTTGAACTTCTGTTTCTCTAGAAGACCTCCAAAACATGCTGCTTCTCTAAGAAGCTTATTTGATTATTTTACTAATAAAAATATTCTCCTAGAACAGTGGAACACTTTCATGTCACCTGGCATTTCTGACAAGGAAAAGTTACAGATTTTAACCTTAGTGCAGCAAGTTCCTGTTAGACCTTAGATTTGTTTCTAATAAGCTTTTGCACTTAGAGGATCAGTTGAAAAACTTCATTCTGCATTTCTTTTCTATATACATCTACAAAGACAAGCTATGAAGTATATTCTAGTCAGACTTCTATGCCTTAATTCCAGAATCATGCAAGATTCTCATGCTGGCAAAATACCGCAGTAGTTTTCAAAACTACTGCTAGACTTCGGCTGCTGGAAGGCGTCGCTATTGAGTTTTGAGCACGTAATCAAGTGTCAACTGAAAACTTCCCTTCTTTGCCTATTGCATTTGTCATAAAGTGCATCTTGATACACTTTTCTGACTAACAAATGTCTGCTATTTGTCCATCTGTAACTGCTCTCTCAACTAAACCATATTCATAATCTTAAAATAGTTAACAAAAAAACTTCCTTTAAGATCGATGCTGCAAAAATTACAGTTGATTCATCATTGTTCTGCCCCTCTGCACTGTTTTCTGTCAATTTGGTCTATAAAAGAGTGAAGCATTTGTTCCTATTTTGAGATGTGCTTCAGCAGCATTGTGAAAAATCTTTCAACAAGTCAAAAATCTTCCATCCATTTTTAGAGGGGAGAAGGGAGGGGAAAAAAAAAAAAAAAAAAAAGAGAGAGCTATGTGGGAAGATGTGGAAATTGTGAGAGTTCAGAGAACGCTCATTATGTAACTCAGCAGGGAAGAGATATTTAAGGAGCCAGGGAGAAGCCAGGGTGAGCAGCAAGTCGGCAGTAAGAGTAAGCTCACTAGCTTCCCAGGCTTTGAGCTGCATGTCCTCCCTCTGCTGAGGAAGGCTGTCACTTCTTCAGATTCAAAGCCCAAGGGTACAAGTGATCTTAAAAACTCTAAAAACCCTAAGCCATCATTTAAACTTCATACTGGTCAAACAGTAAGTACCCTGAATATCTTAACCTCCAAGAGTAATGGATGTGGTCTGGTACTCCTGAGATGATTTCAGCTGGGTTTATTCCACCTCCAGAAAAAAAAAAAAAGGGTAAATTTGAATACTAGTTTTATAGTCTGAGCTGCCTTCATAATAGCATAGTGGAGTTAAGATGGGTAAGGATTTCTCCTTACCTATGAAAGGAAAATTCAAACGTAAGCATTTGCTCTCACTGCTAGTTCTGCATGCACATGAACCTTGGAGGTCAAAGCAAAGTGCACAACTGCCCAAAGAGCCCTTTGATATCTCATTCTGTTACCAAGGCAGTTTCCTATTAACAAGAAAAAGAGGTAGAAAACACAACGTAAATCAACTCCTAATAATCAGCCTGATGCTGCACAAGTTAGACTTGCAATCAAGCTGGCGTTGTCTTAAGAAATTTTTGGATACAGAATAAAAATATTTCTGTTTAAAGCTGACTTCCTGGTATTCCATGTCCTGGCTACAAAGAGAACTTCCAAAACATCAAAAAAACTCCATCATTAAGGTAATTCAAAGGATCCGCAGCTTCAGATCCAGCAGAAGAGCTAAACAAGGTCGGTTTAGGGTAAGTGAAGGGAGAGAAGACCCTCCGGCCTGGTAACAGGGGGAAGAGATGCTTTTAACCATGCAGGCAAAAAAAACCAAACACACACACACCCCACATATACCACAATGTCCATAGTGAAGTAATTCAGGGCTTCAGACACTTTACAAGTGAGACGTTTCTTATGAGCATCACCCTTATCCACCATCAGACTAATAAATATTCTTCAGTTAATTCTGAAAAGAGCACAAACCATCAGAAATGCTTCCTGTTAGAGAGAAGGCAAAAAATGGAATTTAATCCTTAAACACATGTGCCTATCAACTCCTTCCAGGCTGGGCTCCTATAAAGGAGAGTAGGAAAGAATGAGATCCCCATTAGGATCAAGGGAAAAAGATCACTGTTCTGTTCTATCATAGGAGGTGCTGATAAATTCACTTTACTCAACGCTAATTATTGCAATATACGTTGCTTAACATTGAGCATAAGTTCCTTTTTTTTTTTTTTTTTTTTTTCTTCTCCATGTGCTGGAACACTGGATTGATGGCTTTATATTTCTCTATTAGAGACAAAAGTTATACAAGTTTGCTGTAGCCTAGAAAACGATTCGCCAAGAGTGCCTGAAACCTAACTGTACACCCTTAGATACTATATTTGGCCACCCCACCCTAAATGAGCCACATGCATCTAACTTGCCCAACTTATGATCATTACATTCATGGCACCCCAGAAACTGATATGCTCTGTTTTTGCATTCAAGCTTTTATTTTTTCTTCTATTTAGTATTAGATTTCACAGGTTCCAAGGACATTAATGTCATAAATGGCAAAAGTATAATAATAATAAGGAAAAAAAAAAAAGCCCCTTCAAACCACCTAGAGGCTGATTTA
This sequence comes from Tinamus guttatus, assembly GCF_059628265.1. NCBI lineage: Eukaryota > Metazoa > Chordata > Aves > Tinamiformes > Tinamidae > Tinamus > Tinamus guttatus. The sequence continues at coordinate 11,172,333 of NW_028288821.1, read as the reverse complement.
ATTTCCAAAGGAGGGGTTTTCTCCTATCCTTATTTTTCTCATCATTCCAGCAGTGAATTTCCTCAGACTGCAGAGCTTTATTATTTCCAGTTGGAGTTTCCTCTCTAGAACACAACAGACAGCACCATGCCTAAACACACAGACCACCAGATCTCGAGCCTTCACCTCAAGTAGTCAGCAATATTGATATGCACAAAGCTTAAGCCTTGACCAATATAAAGTGTTTTAAGCAAGAAAGGCAATGCCAGATTTCTAATGACAATTTGTCAGTGACCTGCTTTCTTTTACCTATATTTGCAAATAGTTTGCAGCCCAGTAAATAGTAAACCTGGGAGAGACACATCTATCATGGTATGGGGTATTCTCTTCCAGAGGGAAGCCCAGAGGCCCAGCAGTGTCACAGGCAAACAGTCAGAGCATGGACAGTCTGTACTGAGGTTGTAGCAACACCATGGCATGCTTCAAGATTATTAACACATGCCAAGATCAACACCCAGGCTGGAGTGCAACGATGCTTTTTTGTCACACCAACTCCAAGCATCATCCTCTTACAACAGCACTGTTGGTACAGGCCATAACCATACGAACATATCCCATATAACATACCTTTGTGCCTTCTTATTTGAAGTGAAACACAAGAGATGGAGCAAATATCAATGACTGAGTTCTTCAGAATTTAATTTGTATGTATAACAACCACAAGGGAGTTTCAGGGGGTTGGACTAGATGATCTCCAGAGGTCCCTTCCAACCTTGAGCATTCTATGATTCTATGACAAGCTTTGATCATGAGTTAAGTTAATCAATTTTGCTTTAAGTCTCCTGAAACAAGACAGCTATCAGGCATATACCCTGCATGTCCTTAAGCAAACATTTCTTTGCCAATATGGTGTTTGGACATATTTTTATGATGAACAATCAGAAACTGGAGTGGTGGATCTGTTGGTAAGATAAGACAAAGCTCCCAGACTGCAGGCTGATATATGCGCTGACAGAAAACCAGGACTGCCATGCGCACGAGGCGGCTCAGCGCTTGGGCTCAACACAAGCTGGCCTTTGTCTCCTGGCTCCAACTACATGCAGAAATCTACACACTCTATTTGGGAATACTCTAGTCTTCCATGTGAAAATGCAAGTGAATTTTCCTCAGTCATTAAATATTTCTGGAAAGGTAACAGTTGGCTAATTCACAATTGGAATTCAAATGCAAATAAGACTTTGGAGCCTTTTGACTTCCAAAAGACACAAACTGCTCTGCTTGTCAGATGTGCATCATGATAATTATTATGAATTAGCAGAGACATCAGACACTGAAGTAAAGATGAGAAAGACACCCGCTAAACTTCAAAAACTTATCTAATACCACACGTAGCAGAAGAAAGTTCATTTCTACAGAAAACTTACAGCAAATCCATTAATTTCCCCAACAAACTGCTGAAAATTATCTATCAACTATCTCCAAGTCATGTGGCCTGATTAAGTGCTTTATCGTGGTGCAAAAAGACTCATTTTGACAAAGGAATGAACTGAAGGAGGCTCTTTTTTCCTAAGCTTCAGATTAAAAAAAGCAGCAAAGGGAGAGGGACAAAAAAAAATTCTCCCTGTAGAGATATGCCCAACAGACTCAAGACATGCATGACAAACTCCAGGATTCTATCTTCCCATAACAAATTTCATATTATGGATTTAGTAATACGTCCAGTGAGGATATTTGGTACAATGTTCAACACTACTCACCTCCCTTTTTTGTTTTTATACAGCTTCCAACAGTATGTTTGGACATACAGAGTAGGCAAATTTAAGTTGGATGGCCGACCATGCATCTATCACACAGCAGTGTGACACATACCCAACCAGACTCAAATCCATAGGCCACAATCATGCGAGTAGAGAAGCCAACAATTGCACAGAACCCAACAGCAAAGTTAGCGCAGATTAGAAGCGGGTAAGCTGCAGGCTCTAGGCAAAGATTCAGCATTAATGAACGTAAAGCAGCAAACAAAGGCATAGGGAAATGGGAATAAATTAGTACTCAGCTGCTTCCATGAAATTTATTTTTATCCTGGCTCTTTGTTTCTCCCCTAAGAGCATATTTCCATGATTCTATTTCTAAAACAGTAAAATAAGGGAAAAAAAATAAAGAAAATGATCCACTAAGAACTATTTTAAGTCTTCCAAGACAACCAAGTAGCTTGTCAAACATACACCCCATGGAAACTCTTTTTTTTTTTTTTTTTCCTCCTATTCATGCCTCTGATGTATGAAAACAAAGGCACGATTAATCTAAGAGTTCACATCATGCCAACATCTGATCCTTCCCATCAGTAAGCGATTAAACAAGAATCTAACGAAGCAGCAGTGCTTTCTTTTATTCAAAGAGATAAAGCATCAGAAGACCTAATACGGAACTGTAACACCTCAAAATTTACTTCAGAAACCTGGAACCTGGAAAGCCATAGGAAATGCACCACTATATTATGGAACTGATGACTAAATAGTAAGAGTCCTATTTCCTGTGGAGATGGTGGATGGTTGAGTGTACAAGCAGCACCTCACCTAGGGAGCCACCTTTTAATCCCAGTTGGTGCCCACAGCATTCAGAAACCCTTTAGGTGCTGGGTGCCTCAGCAAAGACCAGGCACCCTAGGGTGTCCCAGCACCAGTGCTCACCACTTGGGCCCTGTGCCCTTCCACAGGCTGGAAAGAGATGTGAGAAAAGGGGGCTCATTTTTCCCACCGATATCCGCTCATGCCTTAAAGTGTTTGTGTAAGGAGCAACTGCAGTACGTTGCTTCCTAATGACACATGGTCAGAAAAAACGTAAGGTCCAAGGCTGCAACGCTGTCCTGAGGGGATGGTGGTACCAGATATTCCTAGCAGATTTGTATTCAAAGCAGGATAAAAGTGCATAGGGCAGTGGCCACAAGCATCCAAGTTCACACACATCTGCTACACACCAATTCCAGCAAAGAGCATTAGCACATCCAAATGCTGGTGAGCAAATAGTTTTCACTTTTGTATTTTCATCTAGCTTCTAGCAAGGTAATTGTGTTACTCAGCAGCTATTTCAGAGGAACAAAATAAAATTCAGCATTCTCAGTTCAGTGCATGCTAATTCTGCCTTAGTTTTACTCTCTTTATGAGCTCATCATACTGATGATTCTGAGGTAGTAGATTATGCTGCATCTCCAAAGAGGTAAAGAATCTCGATAATGCTTATTTCACACATTTTCATAGTAACTAGATATTAAGAAAAGCACAAAAATAAGATCCATACAACTGCATTTTCAAAATGCTAGTGAAGACTTTCTTTACTCTTCTTGTAAAGAAACAACCAAGGAGGGAAAACAGGAACAGAAAATAATTTATAAAATAATGCCAATCCTTTCCCAAGTCAGGCACCTGAGGAGTTCAGTGCATTTTTTGCACCTCAAACCTTCACCCCATGCAACATAAATCCACCAGATGTGACATCCCTTACAAGCAATACCCTTTCCCTAGAAGAGAGGGAAAACAAGTGTTTGCTCAGCAAAAGCTGCCCACACAACCAGCCTCCTCCAACTGTGCAGCCTCTCAACAGACCTGGAGCCAGTGGCCAAGGCAGCTCCACGTGGGAAGAGTAAAAAGCAGGGTCCCTGCAGCCCTGCTCACCCAAATCTGAGTGTCTTTCATTCTTATGTCCTTTTTGATGCAACCTGGGTGATGACCATAAGTATGAATATTTATTTCCTCTCCGAATATTGCTTTTCTTTTGCTTTCATTCTTACAAATGAAACCCCAGCTGATCTTGTTATACAAATAAATGTCTACAGTGCTTAGCTGGATCCTGTTAGGTTCTCAATGAGTTCCACCGACTAATTGATTTTTTTTTTTAAATTCCTTCCTTTCCATTACATTACTGTCCTCGTATTCTTCAATTATGAAAATGGATGAATGGACATGCCCTAACCTCTTTATGCAATTAGGTACTGTACATATTGCTTGTACCATCACTTTTTTTTCCTCCTCATTTCTTCCACTCTCTTCAAAATTCCTTTTCTAAGAAAAACTTAGATGTTCTCTTACATTAGAGAATCAGTATTGCTTAATTGGAGTGTTTCACAAAGTTGAAAAATGACTGAAAACCCAGCAAGCAAAGCTGTCACCAGATCTGTTCCAGTGACTGCCTGCTGAAAGGTTAAATAAATAAAACAGCCTAACATGAGAAAGCAAAGTTGCTTCTCTCTATCGAGTAATGGTTTCCAAAGTTGGTGCTGGAGTAGCCGAGTAGCCGTGCATTTTGTCTGCTTCCTGTCCTGTGTTAGTCCTCCGAGCGGTCTGTGGCTGTCCCGTGACCAGAGCTTTCAGTTTGTTCTCTGAAGCACGGAGGACACCAAGAGCAGCAAGGCACATGAAAGGACGAACCCTGCAGCTATCCTGAGCGTGGACTACCATGTCCATGGCAAACTGAGGCTTCCTCTATTAGACTTGTCTTTTTCAACAACCTTTACTAGTCGATTGCTAGTCAACAGCTGAGTATTGATCCAATGATTCCACAGAACTATTCCAAAATTTCATTTCTCAGTGGGAATGATCTGCTCTGAACATGATATTTTTACACTGTAGGATCATTTTCTTCAGTGTATCACTGTACATTTGGTTAGTATCCCAAATTTCTAATTACTAGTTACATAAGGTATTCCTCTAATGCTTCACAAATCTTTTCTATCCTGCATAGCTCAGTACCATAATCATGGTACTCAAGCCCTTTACCAGATTGTTTATCAATATATTGATAAATGGGACAGCCCAGTGTCCAGTCTGGACTGCATCCCACTGTGAGAACTGACTTCTCCCTCAACGAGCTGCCTGCCCACACCAAGCACTCACATTCATCCCAATGCTGCTGAAGATATCCCAGCACAAAGCCCCCTGGAAACATTCCTTTTAGGTTGATGGGTAAGTTCCATCTAATAATCAATTTTCTGTTCAAGTTGCAAGCAGTATAGCAAGTCACAGCATTTCAACAGGAAGCTTATTCTGAGTCACTCTGCTGAAATCAACAGTGAGACTCCGTTTCATCCCAACAAACTTAACATCTGTCATGACAGTGAATGCACAAAAATGTGTAGCCAAACAAAAATAGCAAGGTGCATAGGTAGTGAATAGCGGGGTGCAACAAGTCCTTTAAGATAGAGGCAAAATTATATTTATGTACATTTGTGTCAGATTTCTAAATGCCAGTGTGCATTTCACCATAACCATAAAATTCAGTTCTCAAATACAACAGACAGAATATACTAGTGTTCAGCAACTGTTGTAGTGCAGTGCAAAATTTGTTTGGGATAGTTTTAGCTGGATAAAATTCTCTTCTTTAGAAGAAGAAAAAAGAAACTTTTGTGCTGAACCTCAGAATTAAATTGTTCTTCAGTTAAAAACTGAATCTTCACTTTCCCAGAAGAGCAATACAGATAATTGCCTTTTACCATTATTAATTTAAAAGGATTTGTCCTTAAGTATTTCAGTTGTAGCTACATTTTGCTTCTTGCCACTATGACACTCTCACAGCATAATTTTAAAATCAGCTGCCTACTGAAGTGCTGGGCAAAAATGGATTTGCAGCAGAACAACAACTGCTCCTGCTGCCGTGACTCATCTGCTCCGTAGGACTTATCACATGATACTCTAGACTGCTAGATCACTCTCATGCAAGCGTACCTGGACAGGGCCAGTCTGCTGCTCAGCTTCCAGGCAGACACTCCTTCACCCAAAGGCTCCTCTGTGGAACCGCTTGTGCTCAGGCACGTGGGAGCATTTCACCGCAGCGGGATCAGACTTGGCCAGCAGCAGCAATAAGCCCGTGCGGGAGCATCATCTGCTAACTTACACCCCAACGAGAACAGCTCAGCAGCCTCTCCTCAAAGAACAGGTTCACAGATCCTGTGAAAAATACAGGAGTATTCTCCCAGAAATTCACCACTATCATTAAGTAAGGGTTGCTTAAATTAACGAGTTCTACTTGCTTGGCCAGGTTCCAAGAGAGCAACATGACATCAACCTTCATTACCTTCAGCTAAACTCTTAGTCAAACCCATCACTATCATCTTGGTTACCAACTTGAAAACAGGACAAATCAGCTTTTCAATTTCATGTTCTTGTAGCCTAACAGCTGGTTTGACATGACAAAGAAAAGAGATGCTTTTAAAACAGTGTATCACCCTCAGAATGAGGCAAACTATGCATACAAACATGACTACATAAATTGGAAAGTTACCTTCTTGTTTTATGAGGGCTTTGCAATGTGTTTCTATATTTCTGAAGCTTCTTGTACTGAGACTGTAGATTCCCATTTAAAAATATGCATGATTTTCAAGAGATTTTTGGAAAAGCATCCAGCTATGAAATAAACTATACATATCTATATATACATACCTAATTTATTTGAATAGCTTTTTTTGGGCTAGTATGATTCTACCACTAAACAAATATTTGATCAATATAGAATGAATATGTAGAGATAGAAGTACTTGATTTTGCAAGATACCTTATTCTACACTCACACAAGTACTTCTACCTTTCACAGCATTTTCCATCCAGAGATCTCTAAATCGTTTATCTGGAATGAACCACTCTGCTCTTTTATCTCTGGGTTTGAATGTTTGTTTTCAAGTTACAAATGAATAAGAACACAGACCATTTTTTTTTTCCCCCTAGTACTTACTTCATCTTATACTACTTCAATGCAACACACAAAGCTTAATGCAGTAGTATCCCAGAACCTACTATCGTCACTATCATCCAGTGAATGAGTTTTATTCTTGTTTCACTGGCGAAAAATTGAAGCACTCAGGTTGTAGCTTGGATTCGGAAGAACACACAGCGACCAGAGTTAAGAGCTTATTTAAGACCATTAAGAGAGTAATTCAAAACACTTCATTTTAATTCAACTAGAATGTTGCAGTTCAAATGGCTGCAGCGACCTGGTTCAGGGACGGCACGGCGACCACCCCCAAGCCACTCGGGCCATCAGCTAGTTGACACCAATGTGGTGGACGGCAAATGGCCTTTATTGATGGGTAACAAGGTGTTATATAGCTAGGTTTACAACGTCACATCCGTCTGCTTACACCATAGACTAAACACTATTGGCTATTAGGGGCCCTATCTTTCCGTACAGCACGATATCTTCCGGCCGCCGTTCCCTAACTATCTGCAACAACTTCCCCCCTCCCTATGCATAACAAAACTAGCTAAAATACAACTATCTTATTCTATTCTTCTAGTTATACCAATCTTAAAATTACATATCATAAACTTGACATAAAACATAAGGCACAAAGAAGAAGGCGCGTAGAAGGTAGAGGATGACAGGTAATACCAGGGTGTAGGAATAGGGTGTACCTTGGGATAACTTGGGGGTAATACTGAGTGGATATATTCTTAAAGCAGTTGTTGGTGTTCTACTAACATGATGTTAACCTTCTCTAGCCGATTCTTGACAAACGGCATGAGCTTATTCAATATACAGGGTCCAAAGATTAGCGTCATCATGATCATTGTGATCGGCCCTATCAAGGTGGATATCAGGGTGGTTAACCACGGCGAACCGGTGAACAAATTTTTGTACCAGCTGCGTTTGGAACAGGGTTCAATGGGTGCTAGTTGGCAAGGCATGGCACTGAAAACTGGTGGCCCTGTAGTTATTTTTGTACTAATTGCTCGAGATTGTTCGATCTGTTCAAGTACCCCATTTAAAGGGCTGGTGTGACTCTACCTGTCCTATAGCGACAAGCTGCAAAATTAAGATAACGCAAAGGCATCGCGGCCCCCTCTTGCGGAGGCTGTTTTGTTGTTTTCTGGATTCGGTCAGCGTGGAACTCGCAGGCTCGGGCGGGACGCTTGTCACCAGAGTGTATGGGTTACGGGGGTGTCCGATGATCCGGTCCTGTGAACAGAAACTCACAATTTTCATTAGTTTTATTTTGAAGGTAACAGCCACCTGAATTGGGGTCAGATGCTCTTCCTTTGCAACATGCTTAATCATGAATGCTCCCGCCGGTTTTTCTTTAATTCGGATGTTTACCTTCTTTTTCTCCTTCCTTAAGTTTGAATCAGTTGTGAGCCACTCGTCCTGACTAGTGTCTGATCCGGAGTCGGAACTCGACTGACTGGTCACTTCCGGGCTCCGGTACTTTTTTGTTGGGCTTCGGCGATTTTTGAAATGTCCGCTCTGATCGGTTCTCGGCCCCTCACTTGGACCTCCTCTCCGCCCCTCCCTCGGGCTCGCTCCCGGCCCCTCACTTGGACCTCCTCTCAGCCCCTCCTTCGGGCTCGCTCCAGGCCCCTCACTCGGACCTCCTCTCGGCCCCTCCCTCGGGCCGCCCTCAGCTGTCCGGTCACTCCCATTGGTTCTCGGCGCCTCACTCGCGCTGGGGGCACCCTCGCCCTGCCCTTCCCCTTATGGCTCGGCGCCATTTTGAGGGGCGTACGGTGGTGGCCTGGCCCAGACGTCACCATGCTCTGACTTCTTTTCAATGTTCCTAGCTTCCTCGGCTAGCTCGCTCCAAACAGATTTCGGCTGTTTCTGCTCCTCTGTAAGCGGGGCGGGGTTCGGGGATGGAGGGGATGTTTCACCCTCTTGCTGACCTTTAGGCTCAGCAGAATTGCCATCATCTGGGGGGTCCAAAGTCTGCGCAGTTGTCCCGATTCCCACTTTGGACGTGGCCAATAAACAGTCTTTTACTGCTACCCAAGTCTCCTGCTCTTTCATAGCTTTCTGTAAGGCTTGTACAACTTTTCCCCAAGCCTTAAGGTTTTTCCCACAACCTGAGAACATTGTCTCCTCAGCTAATGCCTTAGTACATTTGTCCCACAGTTCAAGGTGGAGAATATCCACCGGCTGGTCTATAGCCTTAATTTTCAAAAGCCTTGTAACTGCAAGAGTAAAATCTTTTGGCTTACAATCAATCCCCCAGTACTTATGTAATTGCGATACGACCTTTATGAGGGCTTCCATCCTCCTTGTTGATTCGGTAGTGTCCCCTTCGCCGGGGTGGTCCACTTGCTCTGGCTGCTGCTCACGCTGCTCGCTCATCCAGGCGATGACGTTCCCGGGTTTCGGCACCACTTGTTGCAGTTCAAACGGCTGCAGCGACCTGGTTCAGGGACGGCACGGCGACCACCCCCAAGCCACTCGGGCCATCAGCTAGTTGACACCAATGTGGTGGACGGCAAATGGCCTTTATTGATGGGTAACAAGGTGTTATACAGCTAGGTTTACAACGTCACATCCGTCTGCTTACACCATAGACTAAACACTATTGGCTATTAGGGGCCCTATCTTTCCGTACAGCACGATATCTTCCGGCCGCCGTTCCCTAACTATCTGCAACACTAGAAGTATGATGTCTGAATGTTTTTCATCAGTATGTGTCACCCTTCTATGGCCAGGCATAAGCTATTTGTCCCCAAGACCAAGCAGAGCTTTACCAGGGTCTGTAGCAGCGTTTGTACGCAGGTCTGGAGCAGCACACACAGAAGCTTCCTTCCCAACACAGGCAGCACGCGCCATGCCCACAGCTCCGCAGGCAGCGCAGCCCTCACCGCTCCGCTCGTGGCAGGGGACACAGCCGAGACACAGGAGACTCCAGGCTTCAGATTAACATTAGTCATATTTCTGATCTACCTACAAAAGTGTCATCATCACAAAACTATCACAAGATGGTCAAGAAACTATGAGCAGCATATAAAATCTGAACAGAGCTTGAGTCCTGCCTTCCGAATTTTATCTATGTCCATGAAAAAAGAAGTCTGTAACCACAGGAAACTGCCCTGTAAGCTGAAAGGAAAATAACCATTACAAGAACTGGAAGTACACTGCAATTCACCAATTATAGAGTCTTTGTTATTGCAGGTTTCACCTAGCTCATTAAAGACAGTGTAATGTAGTTTCCAAAATCAACCATGGTTTTCCTTTAACTAACAGTGGACGGACTCTGAGGAAATTTTCTAATGCTTACCTTTTTCCTAACGTACTTTTTCAAAGGTAAAAACGTGGGCAATTTAAGAGGAGTCATTTTTCATAATAGGCCCCCAAGTTTTGGGGTGGTCCTGCTGCCCAAGAAAGCAGCACTGTTACAGACCTTCATAGGATAAGGAATCTTAGCACGCCCACCACAAATGCATAACGTGTGTTCCTCCTTGAGGATTCGAGTTTAGATGTGTGAACCTCTTTGCATCCATTGGAAGCCTGGAGAAAATTGGGGTCTGAATCCACTGGCTCCTCGTTACAACACACGTAGGTACATCATTCTGATCAGACACCAGACTTGAGGAAAAGGGCCAGAAGCAAACTTATCCAAGTCTTTAAAAGTCTCACCTCTATCAGTCTCCATCTCAAGGACTGGCACAACTTCCAGCTTCTCAGGAAGCTTCCACAGGAGCAGCTTCACAAGCGATGCAGCTGCTCAACACTGGAAGCTGCACCACGTGGTCAGCTGCATGGGCACCGTCCTGCTCGACAAGCAAGATGACCTTGCTGCTTGTCCAGCAATAAAGCTGGGAAATAACAAATTTGAAAACAGGGGCCTTCACATATGACCCAAACTTAACAGAAACATGTTGGCAGTAAAGAAGCACAGATGAACCCAAAACACCCACAAGCGACTTGGATGATGCACACAAGATCTGAGAAGACACAGTTAGCCTAAATATTCTTGCTGCCTAACGATACAAGATGCTACTGAACTGGGAAGCTGACAGGACAGCCAAATATAGATTCAAGTTAGGAGGAGGCAGCAAAGTAGAATGTGTTTAAAAGACCACTTTGAGAGATTAAAAAAGAAAAAAGCCTCAGTTTCTTTCCCTGAAACTCTTATATAGATAAAGCTGTTGTTATGTGTTTGCTATTAGATTCTGCGTCCAAAACTTCAGCTTACCAAAGACAAACCCAAACCCAACAACTTGGATGCAGTAGCCCCTAGTGTTCCAAAATGCAGCTCCCACAGGGACCCTCGGGGAGCTTGTAACTATAGCTGTTATTCAACCCTGTGTGTACCCTTCAAGAGGCCACTGCCAAACAGAGCATTTTAAGATTTGTGCACACAAACAATCACAGTGATACATGGTTTATTTTGAAAAGCTCAAGCTGAGAAACCTTTTCCTGTATTTAACCACTGTCTAAACCACTCCCCAAGAGCTGGCACTGAACAGGTGAAGTTAAATGTCATTACTCCAATTTCTTGCAGTGTGTATTATGGCTTTAATTACATTGCCTTTTTCCCCTCCTTTCTTCCAGAAGACAAACAAAAACAAAGCAAGCAAGCTGACAAATCCCGTATTTCAGACCAGCATTTCACTGCCAGCATGGACACAAGCACTCTTTTGCGTAAGCTAATTTACCAAGATGTTGCAAAGAGTTTGCTACTGAAATATTTTCTGTTCCTGTTTTATCTTCTGTAGATGACTATACATTTTTGGTGCTAATACCCCACCCCTGCACACACAGCTCTAAACCTCAAAGCTAACAGTGTCTCAGAGACACCTAGATATGCGGCACAATGAGCCAGAGGGGACAACAACATATCTATAGGTATAGAATATAGATCTCTTGCAACTACAGCAATATGAAGCAAGCTGCAACACTTCATATCTACTATTCATGGCATAATTATAATGTTGATCCATTTTTTTTGTGACAAAAAGGCACGTTCAAGCTTAACTGCAACTAATGTGAAATATTAAAATGAATAATGCACCATTTTATGAATACATATTAGACTAAAGCTCTGATCACTGAAGAGTACTGTTCTCCATACATGTTGATACCAACCTTCATCTAACATTTCTGGAGAGCTAAAGCCCCCAGTGTCCCACACTTGGAAAACTCTCTTGGATGCTCCATCATTACTTTTAAATGCCATCTTCCACAAGAGCTATTTTAGAAAAAAAAATCATGCAAACTAAAGAAAAACAAGAAAAACTAGGACAGAGAAAAGCATAAACCAGATATAATGATCAAGTCACGCAAATGAATATAACAATTTAGGGTTCCCTTTTTAAACTTTTTTCCCCACTGTGTCATGTTCTGTGAAAAAGAACCTAAATAAATTGTTAACAAAACTGACTAAACTCATGAAGTTTCCCAGCAGCCACACATCTCTTGTAAAAAAAATCTATGCAGGTTTCATAGAATCATAGAATCACAGAACGCTTAAGGTGGGAAGGGACCTCTAGAGGTCATCTAGTCCAACCCCCTGCACACGCAGGGTCACCTAGAGCACGTGGCACAGGACTGCGTCCAAGCGGGTTTGAAGATCTCCAGAGAAGGAGACTCCACAACCTCTCTGGGCAGCCTGTTCCAGGGCTCTGGCACCCTCACTGTTAAAAAAAAAAAATATATATATATATATCTTTCCTTAAGCTCCTGTGGAACTTTTGGTGCTTCAGTTTCCGGCCTTTTCCTCTAGTTCTGTTGGAGGTCACCAGTGAAAAGAGGCCAGCATCATCCTCCTCACTGCCTCCCTTGAGGTACTTCTAGACACTGCTCAGGTCCCCTCTCAGCCTTCTCTTCCCCAGGCTGAACAGGCCCAGCTCCCTCAGCCTCTCCTCATAGGGCAGATGTTCCAGGCCCCTGATCATCCTTGTGGCCCTGCGCTGGACTCTCTCCAGCAGCTCCACATCCCTCTTGTGCTGTGGAGCCCAGAACTGGACACAATACTCCAGATGTGGCCTCACCAGGGCTGAGTAGAGGGGCAGGATCACCTCCCTCGACCTGCTGGAGACGCTCTTCTTCTTTCAATTGACTCTCCTTTGAAATACCATCTCATTTCCCAAATTGCTGAGGGGAAGGGGTAGAAAGAGCAAAATAATTGCCCCGGAGTCCCAGTTAGGTTTCTGTATCTGCCCTATGGTCAAATCACATACCTTTCCGATTAACTCCAATTAAGAATTTAGATACAAGCACTATTCAAACCTACCTAATTAACCCAGATCATCAATTTAGAAAGGAGCAGTGTTCTACTAAAATGTTTTCTCAGTGAGCTATACTAATGGCTATACTACCAATCCCTCGCCAGCCTCCGCTGCACATAACATGGCTCCGCTGTTTGTCAGGGCCCACGTATGGGATTCGGGCTCCAATAAATGTCACCAAGAGGGGAAACACAGCCATGCTTTCTGCCCTGGCCTGCATGCCATCCACACACGTCCTGATTATCCTCCTCTAGTTCCCATCAGCAGGAAGAGGGGATAATGGCTCTACTCACCCCACAGAATGATTGGAAAGAAAAGGATTCTTGACTGGCTCAGGGTATTCCTCCAGAGTCTAACAAGATAGGCATTTAGATTCACCTCAAAACACGTTTTCTATTGCAGAGCTACAGTTTCCTAGATTAACATCTTAAATGTATTGCTAGCATGCTGCTCACGATTGCTTGGCACAGATTATCTTTTACACAATTTTATGATATAAGAATCTGACAGCCATTTGGAAATATTTTGTCTCCACTGACGTAGCGACAATCCTCAGACTTGATGTAGCATGTCTACTACTGAAGAACAAGTTCAGAACAAGCTGTAATGTCTCCTTGGTGGTTTAAAAGAAATTCTCTCATTTGGGACCCCTTCGCACAATAAGCAGAGTGCTGAACCACTTGCTCCAAGATGGACTTGGAAAGTCTTGCTTCTTGCCATTACAGCTTTCTTGTACTAGCAGCCTCTGTGACCACTTATGGCAAACAGCCAGCTGCTTCTCTGACCTCCCATCTTCTCAACACTACCACTACCTCAGTCCTAAAAGCATTTGTCAAAACAGCTGACAATTACAGAGTTTCAGCTCCACCTACAAGATGTGAGACCTCGGGATGCTACAGAGTTAACATTATCATTATGTTACACATTTTGCTAGACTCACGAATCAGAGTATTCAACAGATGAAGAGAAACAGAAGGCAAGTGTTCTGCTGCCTTTTACTAAGCTAATAGAGTAAATATTTAAAGATGCAATTCATTCAAAAACACTACAGACAGACCAAGGAAGTCTTGATGCCTCTTAAAAAAAAAAAAAAAGAAAGAAAGAAAAGAAAGAAAGAAAAAAAAATCACATTTCTGAAATGTGCACAAGATCCTGTTATAGGAAAATCAAGTTCTCTGCTTCTCCTCAGCACAGAGTAGCACACAGCCAGCAACAACCTTTGAGCACAGTCCTGGCACACCCAGAGATGCTGCTGGAAGTGGTCAGTCCATCACTGGCCATTACAGACAGCCTGTCCTGCCAGAGCACGGCAAGGTACCAGCTCCCTGCCTGCCATCTGCCCTCGCTCAGCTCTGTAGCCAGTTATGGCAAAGGGAACAAAACAAAACTGCAGGAAGCTGAACTGGGAAAAATCATGACTGGGTGACTACAGATTTATTGAGTCACTGGGTGTACAGCATGAACCTGTGACAGCTCTGAAGTTCTGCCTGTGAACGATGATGAAATGTGTCCAACATAGGAATGGTGACAGCATTCTCATCAGTGCCAATCTTTTAGTCACACAGTGGTAGATCCGAGTACCTTCACCTTTGTGCCAAACTCTGAACCACCCAAGATAGTTATTTTCAGGGATGTGGAAGCCACTCAATACGGCGATGTAAACAGGGAGAAATTAAACAGCAGCCATAGAGCTGTATACAACAGTGTATGGACACTCTTACGGATCCTAAATCCCTCAGCTAAGTCATCACAATCATATTTATCACTCTGCTGATTAAAAGGCTACTTAAAGACTCAGAGCAATCTCTTCATATACTTTTGGGTAAAAACTACATTAAGGCTTGGGAGCCAGCAAACACCCTGCACTGCTATAATCCCAGATTGAACCCTGATTCTAAATTTAAACATCCTTCCTGTGAGAGTAATCTTCAAGGAAACCATAAAGTGAATGGGAGATTAGAGAACACATCCTCATGTAGGATTCATTTAAGGTACTCCTTGGGACCTTTAATAGCCACAGACAGAGGGCTTAAATTTAGGAGCCCCCTACTATGATTCACTGAACCTGTTTCCCTTAACCCCTGCTTTAAGGATTTGCAGACCTGAACTTCTAGCAGAAATGCCATGAGCAGAGCTCAGCTTGAACCTTCCATCTGAGAAAGCTGGGGACTCCATCTAGCAGAGAGGGCAGTTACTACCATCACCTCCAGAACTTGCTCCTGTGGCTCTGTGCCTCAGACCACTTGCAGATACTCCTGGACACCTCTGCCTCACAGGACCACCCTTTAGGGTCCATCGTTTGTCTTTTTCTCAGCTTATCCTGATGTTATATCGCACTCTAAAATGCTGACTACAGAAATTCGTATCCAGAATATTAATTTCTCCAGTATTTAGCTTTAAGTTTTAGAAGTCAGCAAGCAAGCAGCAAAGGAACAAACAAAGCCCCCCAAGACAAGCACGTGCCACAGTAATTTCCCAGTGCAAGCAGTGAGTCAGGGCCTATACTGCTATCTCCTCCCTGAGGCAGCCTGCAGACACAAAGATGATGCTGCTGGAAACTGGTTCAGGTCACTGATTGAAGGGAATACTCGTAACTCAAACACAGGACAAGGGTTTCAGCATGGTTAAGGTGACTTGTTCTCTATTAGCTATAGTATTTAAGTAACTGAAGACCAAAATATAAGTCTTTTTTAGCAGTTGAGCTATGGGAATAAAACACCAGATAATAGCAATGATGCATCTTAGCATTCAAGTCTGCTAAAATTAAATATTTCCTAGTGAGACAGGAAAAATAGTTTGAGTAGTACTTTCTTAATTACTTTTATTTTGAACAGAAGTAGTGCTGTCACATAGGATTAGATCTGGTGAACAGTTAATGCTTTAGATTGACTTTGGGTTCACTGGACAGTCGCGGCTTCAGATGTGTTACAAGCACAACCAGCCAAGCTATACACGACACAGAGGGCAGACCCATATAGAGGGGCAGCGCCCGAGGGGTCCCCAGCTGTCCTGGGGCTGGACCTGAGCCAGAGCCGTGGACGCTGCCGACCCTCCCTCCCAGTCCCGCTTTCCCACCTCTCAGCCTGGTCAACAAGCCAAGTCAATCACAATGAAAAAAATGGAGAAGAAACCTAGTCAGCACTTCCCCCTTAATTAATTTAGTTTTTTAGTATCCAAATGTTTGTCTTTATTCAAAGAAAAAGTAACCATCTCCTTCAAGAATTCCCAATGAAGTTCAGCATGGTTTATATTATGCAATACTGTTCTTCTGAAGCCTGCTTTCCACTGTCACTAGAAAATCAGCTTTATACATTTGTTATCAGTGAATAATTCCGTTCTACCAAAAGAAAAAAAAAAAACAAAAAAAACAAAACAAAAAACAAACCTCAAATTCTTTTGATTCCGAAGGGTACATGGAAACAAATGATAATTCGATTAAGGCACTGGCAAAGAACTGAGAGGTCTATATACCAAGAAGTCACAATATGTTCCCCTGAGCAATGTCCAGGAGCAAATTGAAGTTCTCACAAGTAAACTGATGCAGGTGCCCTTCACAAAGGGGCCTAACTCCCTTCAGCTGCCGAAGAGGATGATACAGGGAACAACCACAATCAGAGCTGAGGGCACACACATCATCCGGACTTGTGGGGACCATGTGAAGATCATGAGTCACTGTCCCATCACTGACACCCCTGAAGTGTCAATAGAAGTGCAGCATAAGTTGTAAATAAAAAGGAGAGAGGAAAAGTGTTATCATATTCCATTCAGTTTCCCTCTCTCATATTCTATTCAGTTTCTCTCCTGCCCAACGGCCAGATACCCAAGCAGCAGCAGCAGTTCTGACAAGCTGGTTTCAGTCTTCCATACATTGAGCCTCAGCTTCCTCATCTCTCATCTCACCAGCAATTGCAATACTGTCCATCAGGAAGACGCACACTTAGAACACAGCAGTATCTAGAAGTCATGCTGAACACTAGGAGGATGTATCAGCTTGACAATCTTACAATCTTGGTTACCTTGAAGCAACTCTGAAATCAAACTTAATAAATCTGCCAACGGAGGTATGTATTTATAGTATGTCAACTATGTATTTACACTGCATTACACTATAACGAGATTAAAATTTAATCATTAAAATTACAACAAGCATTTTCCTTACATAATCATGAATATGGGATTACCTCCCTAGCTCCCTAGGACCTCTCTGTTAAGATCAGATGCTATAGCCCAGTAACCCTAGTTAACAGAACAGTGTCTGGATGGCAACGCAGCCTCCTGCAGAAGTGACCAGCAGCCCCACGGGCCCCGCAGACGCACACACTGGGTACTGAATTCCCAGCAGGGCCTTCACCCACAGCCTGCACAACGGCCATCTCTGCGTCAGGTTCTTGGGGCACTAAACTCCAAAGATGCACTCAGAATTTCACCTCTATTTTATGCTACCACTTAAAAGCTTATTTACCTCCTGACTTTGTGACTATACAGTTACTACTTAATTTTGTGTTTGACAGCACATACAGTAACAGAGCTTCCCCTGCCCCATGTTTTTATACACTAGGAATTGATGTTAGTCTTCTGTTCCTTTTCCTGCTTTGAAGGCAAAAGTTCCAAAACAGTGCCTCAGTACTAGTACATAGCTCAAATACCTGAAAAATTCCTCTAAAATGAAATCCTAGCTAGAAGCCCCAGCCTCTACTCATTTAACTGCTTTAACCTGCTTTAAGACTCCAATAGGAACATAAAGATTAATAGGTTGCAAGTGAAAAATAGCAACCCCCACACAGACAGAAAAAGCAACATCCCTGTCCCAGAAAGGCTAAGGGCCACATGGCTTAGCCAGACATCAGGGTAACCAGAGCACAGCACTGCCACCAAGCCAAGCCTTTCCTCTCAGGATCTCACCAAAGCTGACAGCAGGCTCAGGTAGTGACTTGATTACCAAGCTGGGAAGAGCTGGTGGGTTACTAGGCTCAGTCTAGAAAAACCTCCTCGAGCAAAGATCTGCACAAAGCTTTACCAATACAGGTGCTGGGACAGAAGTTCTGATGAGCCTGCAAAAAAAAAAAAAACTACAGAAAATGAAAATGATGTGAGGCAGGAGACTACATTGCACACAAGGCTAGGCTAATGACATGCACACCTAGGGCTGAAGGAGAACACTGTTTTTCCTCTGCTCCTGGCACAGCTGTTCCTTGGAGCTCTGCGGGCACGCCAAGCCCGTGCGCTCCACGCTTCTCTGGAGCGCTGCCGGGGAGCCAAGAGGGACCGCGACACAGAGAGCCCGCCATATGCCCAGCTCCTTTCCAACTTGATCTTCATTGCTTTCTCGCCGAGATTGCAGCTCTCCAATGAAGACAGCTTTCAATACAAAACAGAGACACTTCAACACAAGTTCTGTTAAGAACCCATCTTGTTTTTGCCTTGTTACTGTTTTCTTCCGGCAAGCGCACAATATACTCACCCAGATTCAGCTTTTGTACCATGAACAACTGGCTCGCAATTAGGGCTGAGTACTCGGCAAGGCTCCTACAACGGTCTCTCTCAATTTATTTCCTTCTGTATTTATTTTCTTCTGTAAGGCCACGAGTGGCTGCAAAGCAACGTACAACTTATTTTTCTCTAATAGCAGACCAGTTTGGATCCTACCTTTGGATTACTCCCTTCCATTTACTTTTTCTTTTAAATAAGGAAAGCTCAGGCATTCCAGTAAAGCTGCACTTAAAGCATTACTTACACTAATGTCATCCAGAAGAAAATGGCTTTGATACCATAAATGTTGAGAAAGAAAGAAAACCAGAAACATTCTGCAAGTTCCACGAGTCCCAAGGGCTGCACTCCTCCCCAACACATGGACTGTATGTGAACCACAACCCTAAACACCAACATTTTTCATGGTGATTTATGAGAAAGATAAAGTCTGACTCGGCCTGAACAAGTTCCCACATGCACCAGTACCACTCAGATGTGGAATATTTGAGAAGTAGCTACAATCACATACACATTTTTTAAAATAAAAATTACGTGAAAGCC
This sequence comes from Tinamus guttatus, assembly GCF_059628265.1. Classification (NCBI taxonomy): domain Eukaryota; kingdom Metazoa; phylum Chordata; class Aves; order Tinamiformes; family Tinamidae; genus Tinamus; species Tinamus guttatus. The sequence continues at coordinate 11,153,353 of NW_028288821.1, read as the reverse complement.
TGTTAATAAGAGCAGTGACAGAACTTAGGCTTTAAAGTGATCTTTTATTTAATTTTGTCTGAGTCGCTGTCTTTCATCTTTGTCAGATAATACTCCTATCACATCTTTTTTATTACTTGGGGAAAAAGAGGATTTGGCAGTGTGGTGGGGGGGCAGGGGAAGCAGTAAGTAGATACAGACTCCCTAATGGCTCAGCTTGTCATTTTTTCCCTTTCCTTGCCTCAGACACATAGCTACAACTGTGCTGTATTATCAAAAAATTAAATCAAAAAATTAAAACTTCAGGGAGCCTGAATGTCTAGTTCTAGTGTCACAACTCCGAGTCAATACCTATCTTGACAATTTGCTAGCAGAGCAACATTTTACTTAACTATTTAATAGTTTGTGTTGAATTACATCTAAAGTATACAAAGCCCACACAACAAGGCTACTCTGTAAACTAAGATTTGCATCTCTACAGCTCTTGTTCCACACTGATTAACAACAGCTTCCATGAACTGAGTAATTTATGACTATCTTTCTTCATTAAAATGCTACTTGTTTGGGTGATGCTAGTGATTTTACACAGCATTGAAGATCTATACAGATCTAGACACAAAAAGGATATTTACATTTTTGACTGCTGAAGTAATTTTAGTCACAACAAGAACAGTGCAAGTCACATGCAGGTTCCACATACAGACTTGCTCCTGCTAAGAACAAAAACCACAAGTAAAACACATTAGCCACAGTGGAAGGCCAAAAGTTCTGCCTAAGCCTTAGTTCCTCATTCAAGGGTTCAGCTCCTCTCTGAGCCAACTGAGGACCAACAGCCACATCTTCCTTTCCAGGTCAACCTTAGCACCGCAGCTCTACTTGTTCAACTACGACCAGAACCCAGATCCCCCAAGCTAAAGGCCAGCACTTTGTCTAGTCCCACGCAGCACGTGGACATGTTCTCCTCTCCAAACAGAGGTTTTTCAGATTTTTTTTTTTAAATCTTTAATTTGTACTAAAATTTGCTCTCAAATTGGTTGGTAGCCACTATGGCAACCTAGAAGAGCCATACTGCACTTAAAGCCACCAACACCAGAAATGCCCCTTCACACCCTTTCACTGCCCTTGAAATCTCTAAGTTTTGCTTCCCAGCCAGTTGCTCTGGCAAATCAGTTAAGGGTTAATACAAAAAAAAAAAAAAAAAAAAAAAACAACCCACCACACACTCCCTCCTCCCCACCCCACACACACACAACAACACACACCACTATGGTCATGCAGACTTAGGGGAACCAAGTGAGCTTGGACAAAGACACTCACTATTTTTGCTGTCCTTCAATCTGTCACATGTGACACACAGCAAAAAGACAGAGACCTGACTGACATACTAGTATCTAGACATGACAGCATTACAGAAGTGCAAGGTCTTGCTTTCCTTTTAGTATAGCTCTTTTCCGACTCTGATGATTAAGTGCTATGGGAGCCTCAAGTGTGATGAGAAACAAAAGTGCAGAAGTGGTTTTCTCTCCTTGGCCTGATTCATAGATGACAAATGGGTTAAATCATATTCAATCAATCCAAATAAGGGAAAAAAGCACCCAGTGCTGTGGAACAGAATGATACATAGAAAAATCAACCATCAAGCTACATATTTATTGCATTTTGTGATTGCTGAAATACAGAAGGCTTTTTCTTTTACTTAGACTTTCTTAGTAAAGTGACTTTCTAAGTGGTATTTCAATGGGAATCTCTACACCAGCATTTAATAGAGAAAATACCTTCAAATGCCTTAGCCACACCAAAGCGCACAAATACATTCTGCCTGGTTTCTATGGGCATGATGCCAAAAGACTTAAAAAATAAGGTCTGTGAATCCAGCGAAGTTACCTCACCTACCCTCTGTATTTGAAAGAGTATATTTAAGGGTATAAAGTGTAAAAGTGTATAAAGTGTATTTATAGTGTAGAAAGCTTGAAAAAAGTTCCAACACTGTGCATAAAAATCAGATGAGAAAATACCTGCTATTATTCAAGCCATGCAGTCAGGTAACAGAAGGGGGCAGGAGGGGAAGCCTTCCCACAGTTACCTGAAATTAAGAGTATCACTTGGCAGGTGCAGAGCAATAGAGCTTCTCCAAGGGCTTGGCAATTACCAGCTCACAAAGACGCTGCCTCCCACCATTTCCTTCTGAAGAGGAAGAGACCGCAGCAGACACACTCTTTTGGGCAGAGTCTTCATCTCCTTCTAACTACAATGGTTGAGTTTCCAACAAATCTGGGAACATCAGGATTTTTGAGTGTTGTAAATTTGCCACTTTTCATAACACTTGGCAAAAAGACCGCTTCTCAAGCACAGCCTCCTCAAACCTGTTTTTCCTCTGGCACACGCACCTGTTTAATTGCAAGTTAAGGTGCCCTGCAGTGAGGGCTATGAATCATTTCTTCATAAGAACATTGACTAGAGCAACACAGACATTCGCAGGATGTAGAAAGGCTTATGCTTAGGGACAAGAGATGATTAAATCTCTAAGCTTTCAGGCCAATATCGATAAAGGAAAACTATATTTTTCTTTAATAATCCTTCTTTGTCTAGACTTGAGTTTCTTTAAATTATTAACAAGAAAATAATTTATTTAAACAAATAGTGGTGTGGTAAGAACTGATAGGCCAGTATTCTTGTGGTTTGGTTTTGTTACCTTGGAACTTAGGCCAAACACATTCAACCACTTTTTCTTACCAGATTAGAGTATCTGAGAGAAATGCAACCTTTTATCAGAGTAATTTCACTGGTATTAAAGAAAAAAAACTCCTCTGGATTTCACAGCTATTAGGGCCTATTTAACTTTTATGGCTCATTTCCTCCAAGCCCTTGTTTGCCATTTATAGGAATAGACAGAACCATTGCTTTTCACATAAATTCACCAAATATTTAAAGCAAGATTTTCTCGCCTATTCCCTCTAAATTATGAGGTGCCCAAATTAGTCTAGAACAGCATATTACACTCGCATCACCATGCACTCACACGGTTCTGACATACCAGACCAGGCTGATGATGATTAAGGGAATATTAAGCAGTTATTAATTGCTAGTGCTTGACATCCTGCTATATCATCTATAGCACACTCCTCCAAGCCTGCTCAAGAGACAGAATTTAGTTCTTCACAAGTTTTCCAATGATTAGTCATAGTCATGCATGAAGGCTTTATAATCCACAGAGTTTATCAGGACTGTGAAACAAGTAAATAGTATCCCTGTTTCACAGCTATGGTACCAAAATAGATGCAAAACAGTGAAAGCCGTTACTAATTTGGAAAGCCATCTTAAGTTACACAAGATGTGATTTCTTAGAAAGTTTCTTTCCAGTCAGAATTCAGAGCGCGCATTGTGTGTCAATCACAGGAGCCTCAGTCAGAAGGACTTTCCAGTGTTTTACTTGAAGTCCAGAACCAGAAAAAACAGCACACAGTTAATGGTCATCCAACCAAAACTCCAAGACTTTAGTCCCAAATACAACTTCGCTGCCAGGATGAGGGTATAGTTCTCATTGCCTAGGCAGCATTCAGTCAACACATCTTCCTCCCTTCATTAAAGGGCACTTCATTCATTGCATCTCTTCTGATTTTCCTGTAACACCTCAAAGAAGAATCTTTCATTCAACAACTTACCCTCAACTGTGTTTTAATTCTTCTTGAGCCATCAGGAATAGACAATGTCCAACCCTATGTAGACAGTTTCCAACCCTAAATAGTCTCTAGAGGGAAACAAGGCACATATCAGTGCCCACCATTTCATACTTACCTGCGGGAAGCAGAGAGAAATCCTAGAATAAAGCCCCAAGAAAACCTCAGCAAATGCTGCAACCCATTCTGCTGTGCACAGTGAGCTCGAGGTGGAAGGGCAAGAAGGAAGCCAAGCTAAGTGCAGCATTTAGACAATCCTCAAAATTGCAGTTCTAGCAGCTCTTAACCAGCTGTCTTAATCAGATGACTCACGAATGTGGCAACCTGCCACTTTTCCCCCTTTCTTTCACTGCTCCTGCACTGAATGAGTTTCATCCAATTTTATGAATGTGTCTCTAAGTCAAAACAAAAAGACGATGAGAATGCATATGAGCTATCAGAAGCGCCTGCTGTATATTTAAATGTATTAAAATACATAGGGGATAAGTCTTAATTGTGCTGCTATGATATGCTTCAGATAGAATATAAAGGACATCACTGTATACCGACTAACAAACAGGTCAAATTCTATTAAAAATCCTATTTTCCAAGACTAGGCAAATGCAACAGAAGTTGCCTGGATCCAGCTCAGTAGCATAGTTGCTAGCCAGAGTTTTTGAACCTCTTGTTGCAACATCACGCCCAGCTGATTAAGACCATGGCACAGAAGATAGTCATTTATTTTCTTTTTGTCTAACAGCCAGACAATTTCCTCATTACATTTAGTAAGACCATAGCAAGATTTGTCACTGCAAACATGACAACATTCACAGTCAAGTACAAAGAGGGCACCACACACCAACAGCATCAGAGTTGGGTTGTAAGTACAGGCTGAAAAGGTGTCTCTGGAAATGCTGGACTGTGAGGTATGGACTGTCCCATTAAATCCATAGGAGTTATAAGCAGCCACCACAAGAACAGAAAGCACCCCCTAGGGCCACTAATTCTCCAAGCTGGGAAGTGTAAGGCACAGCAGGGTGGCAGGAGCCGCCCACGCAGCCGGGGCTTGGCCAAGCTGCCGAGCGGACAGCACCACGAGGGCTGCGCCCTGCTCCAGCCTCCTCCCTGCCTCCCTTGGCCGGGCGTACCTGCCGAGGCCAGGCCGGCTAAACCGCCTCCCGCCGTGACCTTTACTGCTGTCGGCTGAAAACAATTTAGTCCATTTTAAGTCATTTGAGAGTATTGTAAACATTATCCAAGGGGCTTAGGAATGACCGCCTAAACCATGACCTTTCAAGCTGACAGATGACAAAAAAAAGTCTACTTTAAACCATTTTAAAAGATATGATAAAGGTCTCTTACCCTGTTCAAAGAGAAAGGAAATTTCTTTTTACAACTACAAAAATAAAGATTTTTTCCATTTAAGTAATGAGAAGCTTTTAGAAAGGGACACAGGGAGAAGGGGAGAAGTCCTTTCTCTCTTGATTAAAGCTCAATTCATCTGATCGATTTACAGCACCTAAAAATGAAACAAAAGGGGCAAATTAGCAGCTGAGCAAGTTGGGTCATGCACAGAAGAAAAAACTGTCACTAGCAATGCTTGACCTAGAAATAAACAAAAAACACCACCACATACAAACAGAAAAAACTGCATGCACACATTTTTCAACCAATTCATATTCAAGGAAAAAAACTGATTTCAAATTTATTTCTTGCCATACTCAATTGGATTGGATGACACCAGTGACCAACAAACCCAGGACTGCAACAGGAACTCTGTGGCTCTGTGGAGTTTAAATGAGGTGAGGAAAACCTATGATGCACTCAGGCTCCTGGTCCAGGAGCTAACAGATCCCTTGATCTGAATGGGCTGCAGCTCTACCTCCTCAGCAGGAGGACCGCATTCTTGGCACATATCTCAGGTCCCGAGTGCATTTTAAAATCCTTTGAAAGGGTGATTACTGTGCAACAGCCCAGGTACAGCACGTCACTGGTTTGGTGACTCCTTTGACATATTCTGTCCCAGAACATCAATAACACAGACACTGTGAATCTATAACATCTGTCGAGAAAAAGATGAAAGGTAGAAAGACCTCTTGAAATTGTTTTGCTGATTTAGAGACACCTGAATCTTGCCCTAATCTCCCAGGAGGATCACTGGGCTTGGACAGAGCTACAGAAACACCCATCCTTCTTCTACACAGCTGGAAAATGTGAATGTTTTTAGCTCCAGTCTTCCAACCTGCTACCCAGCTGTTGCATCTATGATTCTTCCAAATATTTACGTCTTTGCTTTATTTGATCCACTGCTCAAATATTTCCTAAGTTGATTTCATTACTTGTCTAAAACTGATTTTCTTAACTCCAGCCAGTACGCAGATGAAGCAGAGCACAACCATGTGCTATTACCTCTGATCTCACCAAGAGGGGACCGGAATTCTCTTTGCAGACAGAGGTACAGAGTTTGCAGATAAGCTAAGTGAACCTTATTTATAGTATCAGTCGGAATTTACTTTGAATACTAGGTAATTCAAATGGGATAGGAAGTAATACTGTCAAATGAAGAATCTAGTTACTTCTAAGAACCAACACTGGGGCAGCTGTTTCACAAATAACTACTTTAAATATGACTGATACTCTTCTGACAAAAAAAAAAAAAAAAAAAAAACAAGACATAGGTAACTAGCTGTAATGTCCAACCAGAACAGAGAGAAAACCCATGACGACTCCTATGCACAAACTCTTCCCAAGAAAGAGCTGTAGAAAATTAAATTAGTAGGTTGCAGAATCAAAACATAAGAAGGTATCTCTTCATGTTGCAGGTAATTACTACGTGACCACCTTGTCAGCCTCCTCATTATCTAAGTGGATATGACATTATGATACATGTACTTACACATATGCATGTGTACATCACACACATGATAAAAACATAACAGTTTGAGGAACATTCAGTACACATCATAGGTGCAAGAAAAGGAGAGTAAAGCCAAGGAAACCCCCTAGAAAATTCAAATACTGTTCTTCAAAATGAACACATCACTTCAAGGCACTGCTTCTGCATCAACTCCAATGCTAATTCACAGATTGTACTGGTGGTCTCTCACATTCATTCAGCAAAAGGGTACTGCTTTCCAGGTAGGATCTTGAAAGTGAAGAAACGTATATTGTGGGAGCACCCCACAGAAACACACTGCTTACAAATCCAAACCTCTGCAAAGGGAGACAGGTTTAATCATCAAATCAGAAGCGATCCACAAGAAGAAAAATAGAGTGCTTTATTAGCAGAACAAAAAGAGAATGAGAATCTTGATAGCTAGGGCTGGAAGGGGCCTCTTGAGATCATCTGGTTCCTTCTTCCTGCTGAAGAAGGGCCAGCTAGAGCAAATGCAGGACCATGTCCAGTTGGTTCTGAGTATCTCAAAGGATGGAAACCCCACAGCTTCACCAGGCAACCTGCTCCGGCGCCAGCCAGCCTCACAATGGATAAAGGCTTCTCATGGACAGACAGGAGAGCTGCTCTCACAGCCATGCAATACTCAGTACTTAATAAAAAACTTCCAAAGGTCAGATCCCACCCTGGTCAAGCTAGGAGTTCTGACACTAACATAACCTTAGAAATGGAAGCACAGGTGTCTCAAAAGTATGAACTGTCCAGCACAGAGAAGGTGTTACAGGAGACACCCTTCTGCTTCAAGACATGCAAAATAAGACAGTGTAGAAAAGAATCACAGCAGTTTCATTTGAAGGCAAATAAAAAAAATCTGAACTTAGGAGGAAGGACAGGGCAGATGAGATTGTGCTTTTCACCAATTCTCACCAAACTGCTATGTTTTTCAGTGAGTGCTTTTCCCTGGGCTTTTCAGGACTTCTTACCAACTCAAGCATGGCAACGGCAAACAGACACAAAGGCTAAGTGCCCAAGACACAGCACACAGCACTCCCAGGAGAGTGGCACCTGCCCTGAAAAACATCTCACCGTGTTTGGATTTTTCTCACACATTGGCAACACTCAAATAGTGTCACTGGACTAAATTTCTTTAGCCGTGGCCACAGAAGTCAGCGACTTCTCACAGGGGCAGAGCGCAGGCCTTATAATCAGCCTCTGCCAAACACAGAGTAGAAGCACCTCAGTCAGAGCAGTTCCAATGCACATGTAGATGTCTAATGCCTGGTATGACCTTCCTTCGCTGCAAGAGGGAGGAGCAGTTAGTGCTCAAAAATTTCAAAATAAAAAATACCAGACTATAGATTGTCTTGGGCACTTCACATGCTCAAATCATAGGGACTCTTGAAATACTATGAAGAGGAAAGATTCTCCTGAAAACAAAGCTAACTCTGCCTTTATGTATTTGACTCATGTAAATGGCATGATACCACAAAGTGGGAAGAAAAACATACGAACTGTTCCTGTGAATGACAGCTCTAAGAAAGACATCCTTCACGATGCCCTGTTATTCAGCACTATTTCTGTGTTTTTCAGAGTAGTGACAACAAATGCAGCACTATGACAGGACAATTACAACATACTAAAAATAGTTATTTGTTATTGCAATCTTGATTACACGGTACTTTGCTGATGTCCATCAAGAAGGATATACATCCTTTCCAATGGCCAGAGAAATTATCTCTCAATGAAAGAGCAAAATAGACAAGTACAACAGTTAAATCAGAGTACAGATTTCTGAAAGTTAGAATTTTACACATTATCATAACCTAATCATAAGCCCAGGACGTGTAGTGTATGTGTTTCCTGAATATATTCTGGTTTGTCATATCTATGCAAATCCTTTAATTTCTGTTGGAATTATTTAAGCCAGTTTTAATTGCCCATTGCAGATGTAGATCTTGGTGCACTTTACAATGATCAGTATCACTATGTCTTATTTTTGACAGGTAAAATACAGAAAATGAATCACATCATTGCTCAGCTGTGCAGTTGAAAACACATATCCCTTGAAGTTCTTTAAGTAAAATTGCTAGATGATAGCTACCTCTAAAAACAAACAGTTTGGTAGAATATGTTGGAGAATGAGGTTATTACAGTCATTCTCTGATAAGGAAAAGTTACAGATCTCTCCATTTACTCCTAAATGATTAAGTATTTTTTGTTAACTCTGTTCCCTTTAAGTAAGTGCAGCTGTACTTCTCACTTTAATTTAGATGCACAGTAAACTGGGCTCTTATGGGAAATGGCTAGCAAGCAGGAAAACTAAAAGGCAGGCTGGAAAACTGTGCAACTACACACTCGGTAAGTGCACCACATGCAGTCATGCAGAACACTGCAGCTATACAGTGATTAAGCGTCAGGAAAGAGATATACATTCAAGATACTTTTCTTGTGATCCAAGACCAGATCATTTTCTTCTAGTTTTCCTGTTTTTAGAGGGCAGCATATAGGTTTCCATCATTTCAGCATAAGAAGAGTGAAGGGTTTTCTTGTTTAAAGATCATTAATTATGTAAGCAAAAGAAAAAAGTCTTATCTTTAATTTCTTCTTTACTTTGGATGCAGATTTCCAGATCAAACCATGTATTTCATGCTAACTCTCTCTTTTTTTCTTCATTAGTATATATTGCTTCCATTCAACTTAAACATTTTAGTGCTTAAAGCAAGAAAAAAAAAATCCAAGTATGTTGACTCTCTCCATCTCAATGTGTTAACACCACCACCAATTTTTCCCTGAAGCGAGTGAAGAGTTAACAGTAGTTGTTTCTGGTTCATATCAGACTATTAAAAGAATATTGCCCAAGAAGACATCTTATTCATTAAAATGCATTTTTAAACAACCAGTTGCAACAATTTATTAAGGCACACAGCATAAGCATGCATTTGATCCAGCAGGAATCAAAGTCTGCTACAGCTTAAGCTGCTTTCATTTTCAGACACAGAATACATAACACACCATTTACTTATCACTCAAGCGACCCTTCCTGCACCCAGCTCGACCAATCTCAATTGCACAGTGGACCCAAGCGCAGGACAGAAGCTTTTGAAGTCAGAGAGTAAAAATAACTCCACAAACATCACGGTCTAGAACTGAGAACGTTATCTGGCCACCTTTTCTATCACAACCCTAAGTACCTAAACCAATTTAAACAGATCACAGTATGAGACTGAAGACACTGTACTCCCAGAAACATTTTCATCATGTATCTTAAGTACTCAGCCAGCACTGAAGAAAACAAATATTTTCAGCACAACTTATTCAACCACATGGACACTTGGGTATTTTTTTTCCTTCACTTCAAGTGAGACCCAAACATGCAAAACCACATACACAATATGTACTTTGACATCAAAAAGCCAAAGAATAAGACATAGGATCTGTTAAGGAGAAACCCCATTTTTGTCAGAAAATACGTAAGTCAGCATGATCACTAATAAAAATGCCACCAACACTAACACAAAGCTAATACTATGATAAGTTTTATAATAGTAATTCCCAAAGTCTTCAGCATGACTCTATAGAAAGAGCAGAGAGCATCCTTTAATCATTTTTATACTGCCCCATGGGAAAGAAAAGCACAGTGACAGACACTTGCAGACAAGGAGCACCATTTCTGTCATCTACAGGACTGCCAAACATCTCAATGCAACAAATAAGGAAAGCACAAAATCTTGTTTCTGCTTCTCTCAGAGCCGGCTTCATGCAAGAGATATGAGATGACAGGCAGCCAGTGCTGCAGTCCTACGGACATGTGAGTTCCCCCATGCCTCACAAGCGGATGCGCCCCTTCCGCTCTGGCCACATGGGCAGGGACAGCAGCGCCAGGGCGCAGCGAGCACAGAGCAGGGCCGAGGCTGCCCACACCTGCATGAGAGGACAGAGACAGCAGTGCCAGGGCACAGAGAGCACAGAGCAGGGCCGGGGCTGCCCACACCTGCACACAGAGCGCGAGGACAGAGATGGCAGCGCCAGGGCACAGCGAGCACAGAGCAGGGCCGGGGCTGCCCACACCTGCACACAGAGCGCGAGGACAGAGACGGCAGCGCCAGGGTGCAGCGAGCACAGAGCAGGGCCGGGGCTGCCCACACCTGCACGAGAGGACAGAGACGGCAGCGCCAGGGCGCAGCGAGCACAGAGCAGGGCCGGGGCTGCCCACACCTGCACGAGAGGACAGAGACGGCAGCGCCAGGACACAGCGAGCACAGAGCAGGGCCGGGGCTGCCCACACCTGCCTGAGAGGACAGAGACGGCAGCGCCAGGGCGCAGCGAGCACAGAGCAGGGCCGGGGCTGCCCACACCTGCACGAGAGGACAGAGACGGCAGCGCCAGGGCACAGCGAGCACAGAGCAGGGCCGGGGCTGCCCACACCTGCACACAGAGCGCGAGGACAGAGACGGCAGCGCCAGGGCACAGCGAGCACAGAGCAGGGCCGGGCCTGCCCACACCTGCACACAGAGCGCGAGGACAGAGACGGCAGCGCCAGGGTGCAGCGAGCACAGAGCAGGGCCGGGGCTGCCCACACCTCCAGAGGTGCAGGCGCATCTTCCTAGCCTGGACCTTTATACACCCATACCAGGATCCAGGTCTGACACACACTTGGGGGCTGCTCTCTTTGCAAGAATTGATTCATTTTGGTATAAGACCCAATTATAAAATTACAAGTTAATCACAATATTCCCATAAACTACATCTGCCTGATCCAAGGTTGCAAAAAGATAACCAGGCCCAAAATAAAACATTTTGGTAGGGTCTTCCTCCTCGACTCTGCTTTTGCCTGCTCACCATTCGTGCAAGTTAAATCACCTAACAATTTACATGCTGGCACAAGTGGCAAATACAGGAATTTAGCATTCATTTGGCCTTCTCCTTACACACGCACAAGCAGCAGGTAAAAACCCTGAATTATTATTCAGAATCACAAGGTTTACAAAAGCCATCATCAAGAGGTAGGCTGTGTTACCACTACAAACAGGTTGGAAATACGCAATTAAAAATTATTTGCTTTCTATGTAATTGGAACATATGTTTGAAGAATGAAAAAATAAAATAAGAAATACTAAGAGGTTCACAAGAAATTCTGGGTTACAGATTTTTCTGAGAACTCTCTAAAGTACCATGTAGTTAGGCATTATTTAAAAAATACACCTTGACAGAGCTAGAAAATCTGTATTTAAATCATCTTATTCCTTTTAATGTCACTTAGCTTGATACTGTAACAGTCTTTGTAGTAGCACCCTGTTGTGTGCTGCCTAAAATCTTCCACTGTAGCCTAAATCAGCTAAACACTCTTTGTTTAAACCCTAATCTTTTCAAACTTTTTCCTAACTGCTGAACACCTGCTGAGAGCTCCTATAGTTATCTTTGTGCCACAGAAACATGAAAGATAAAACACCGCGCGTGCTACCGAAGCTACACACACAAGACAAAGAACTCCAAGGGCTGCCACGCTGCCCGTTCACAGCAAACTCTGCTGCTCATCTCCTGTGCAGGCACATGGGCAAGGGATGGGGAACCTTAGTTTGATTAAGCGAGTACCGGAATAACTGTTTTTTAAAAGTGGTTTACATGAAAGCATGTAAGGAAACACAGACTTGTGTCTACCCTTTACTCCTTACTCTTCCCTCCGTTCCATTATATCCTATGTATCTTATTTGGTTACCACTTGTTCCCATGAAGAGTCCCAAGCACTTGAATAAAGGTATCCTGCCACCTAAGTGCAATAAAACACACATAGTTCCTTAGAAAGCTTTAGCATTTCAGACCTGCTATATGAGGGAGAATTTTAACAAAGCACTTTTTGTTCTCATGCATTCACTTGCTTCAGGGCTTCCAGTCTATCCTTTCCTTATGTTGCCAAAAATTCCTTTTGAGTGATTTTGTACCCCCACAGGAACAGCACTTGAATGAAAGTTTGGCCCCTTTTCCCCACCCCTGCAGGCACCTAACCCCACGGGCTGGTGTCCCCACCGCCCCGGCCCGCGAGGAGCAGCTCATTACCTGCTCTGCTCTCTACACCAGTGCAGGAAGCAGGAACCAGCAACAGGAGTACCTGCCAGAGCCCAGTGGAGTGCACCAAAATGCTTAAAATACAGATCTGCCTTCACATCTTCCTCTCCGAAAGAGCTCCCTACACAGCTTCACACCAATTTAATTTTGCATTAAATAACCAACACACCTAAAAACACTTCTACTTTGCTTCCTAAAAAGATATTCCTTTTTTTTTTCAATGTATTTAAGAACAAATATTCTGTTTGGCCTAATCCCTTTAGGAGCAAATCACTGATCCAGAATGCAACCCAAGCATGGACAGACAGGACAGAGTCTGCAAGTTTGCCCTCATGCCACAGTGAACTGTATCAGGTCTGAATAACCTTGAATGCATTGCCCTAACAAGACAGAATGATCTGTCTCTCCTATCCTTGTCCAGGTATTTCATGCTTCCAGATGTACTGTTTAAGTTATAGAAATCCTTCAGAATTTTTCTACGTACTAGATTAATGGGCTTTGAGAAACACCACAAAAACTAGGTAAACATCAGATTACACATGACAATTATCTTCTGCCTGCAAGGCCCCCTCCTAAGGCAAGTCCTGCTTAATCAGACTCTGCTCGCACAGACTCTTGGCCTCTACAGCACTGGGGTTCTGAGCATCACCTAAGAACTCCAGTGAAAGGCAAGTTTTCCAATGAGGAAAAGCAGGGTGATGAAAGCAGGGCCGGGCTGCAGAGAGGGCAGGTTCCACTGACAGTCCTAGCCAAGGCCAGGGCCAGGATCTGTCCGGGGAGCACAGTTGGGAGCAGCAGGAGACAGGCCAGGACATAAACCCCAACTCACCTGGCCCTGTCTCCACAGACAAGCTCCCAAAAACAAGTGGGGACATCAAGGGACACAACCAGGCACAGGTAACTATGATGGTGCAGCTGGGGGTCAATGGGCAGAGGGCTGAAGTTGGGCAGGGAGAGAGACTGAGACAGAGGCTCTGGCCAAGTCCCAGCTCAAACACATCAAACATCCAGACTCCATAACCAAATTCAATAAAAACTGCACCTGTAGTAGAGAGACTGTTGCCTCCCTCACTGGCTCCCACTCTAACATCTGTTTTAGTTTATTTCTGTTTCCGTTTCTCCCAGGAGTATTTCAGCTTGGAGACCTCTGGTAGGGCTCAAAAGAGAAATCAAAAAGCCATAAGGAAATTCTTAGCATAGTTTTAAAATCTTGTTCATTCAAACAATAAATTACAAGACTGGACACAAAACCAAATCCCAAGCAGCGTAATTGACATGGATAGCAGTCTAACTTTCACCCAACAAGGGAAAAGAGAAAGCAAGTTTCACTCTTCACTGCTACTATCTGAAGTTTGTAGGCAGCACTAAGAGCTACTCCAAGGATAACAGGCCTCCTCACTAATAGTTTAGTCCCTTCGGTCATTAATGAAGGACATGAGCAAAGGCATTTTGGAGACTCAAGGGAAAAATAAACTTTACAAGAAAGATGTAAGAAGTAATATAGTTTATCTACAGTTCGGCAGAGCTTTATAGACAGCCTAGCATGAAGAGCAAATATACAAAGTTACATTAAAATATTTGAGTTAATGGAAGAGATTAATAAAAGCAGGTATCAAATCAAAGATGACTTGCAGTCAGGAACAGCCTTAGGAGTGCAGTAAGCACAGGAGTGCCACAACAATCAAGATTAATTTTGCTGGTTTCTCTCTCAAGATTTACACAGTGCCACATGGACTGCAGTGACAATATTCACTTGAAGGACAGAGCAGGCATAATCAAGAAGATTATAAAATTCACATGCATAAAGGGTTCATGCTACTATTAAGGGGACAGGGATGAAAAAACAAGCAGGAGTATATTTTAATGAGTTATATCCTATGGAGATGTGCAGGAAAAGATCTAATTCAGAAACATTCTTATTCTTTTTCTTTCAACTTAGAGATTTGCTACAATTGTTACCAAAGGGAACACTAGCATTTTGTGATACATTTGTGCTGCTGCATTCAAGTAGCTCCTTTGTTTAAGATAGATATGAAATCAGCAGAGCCTAACAAGTAACAGTAACAAGTCAAACCAGAGGTAGAGCAGTGTTGGAGAGTACAGAAGTTCCGTGATGACAGAAAAACAGGCATTCTTAGGAGTATGAAGGAAATTCAGAGAACAGAGCAATACTGCATGATCTGCATGAACACTACACCTTGGGTTTAATAACAATTTAGTTATCACCATCATTCAGGCCAGAGCTGCCATTCATATTCACAGCTTCTCAAAACTATCCACATTGCTGGGATTTCAAGAACTGCTTTGGTTACATATTGGAGAAAAAATAGGTCTTTAGAGGGCTTTTTGTTGTTGTTCTCTTAAACAGAATGAGCAAATGGTAGTTTTAATTTTTAGAACAGGCTGCTTCACTCACAGTTATATTACATGGGATCTTCAGCTAGTGCATACACCTCACCACCATCCTATGGTTTCTTTTACTCTCACCACTCTACATGGAATCATCTCATCTATGAACTCTAGGAATCAATAACACTAGTTGCCATCTTCATCGGGGAGGGGGGAGGAGAGGGAAAAAAAAAAAAAAAAAAGCTGATGTGATCAGAAGTCTCTGAAACTTACTAGTAACACCAAAAAGTCAACTTCTCTGCTCTAGGAAGCCATCTTCACATTCTCCTCCTTCCAACTCTGACTTCAGTCACCAACATCCTCCCATTTTACTTCATCTTCCTCATCAGCTCTCACTGGGCCACTCGCCAGCCCCATCCATGACCTTCACACATCCAGCCAAGCAGTATGGAAGCATGCAGCAAGTATTTCAGACAAACACATATGCATAGAAAGGTAATATATTGTTTTGTATATGGTTAAAAGTAAAACAGCATTTTTAATGACATTATTTCACAACTTAAGGACAAAAAGAGATCATTCTGAGGATGTCTGATTCAGCAGAACAGGAAAAAAAAGTCATAATTCAGACATTTGGACTGCCAGGAACACATCAGCCTTTCAAACATTGCTATAAGCCCACAAATGACACCTAAGTCTGAAAGAAAGCTGTAATTACTGCAGTGATTTCTTTAAAGTGTATCACAAATATCACATATTTCAGTTTCCAATTAAAACTCAAGTAAAATAATTCCATAATATGCTGATGATCACAAAATACATTTTTTTTCCTCCCCTTCCTCTTTTTGACCACGTCTGATAGTAACAAGTGGTGGATTGCAGGTGATGAAGTAAATGGAACAGGCTCCTCCTACTCTCTAAAGTAGCCCCCATTTGAACAAAAATGCAGTTTAACTGTAATATTAGAAAACAAAACAAAACAAAACAAAACAAACAAACAAACAAACAAAAAAACACCTGCAATGAAGAGAGAAAATATGTTACTGCTTTGGGGCCATTTGGCTTACTGAACTAGGTGGGAACTGCCTTGCTTTCTTCTGTAACAGGCTAAGAGTTCACTACCAGGAGCTCATGCTCAAAGCTCTTCATTTCGCTAACCAAGAAGGCAACCAGAGACAGCACCAAAAATGCAGAAGATGCAAGTTCCTGGGCAGCAGCTCAACACCGGGACTCACGTGGGTTCAGCTCGCACGGGACCAGCAGACCAAAGGCTCCCGAGGACGCACACATGGGAAGGAACAAAGAAAGCTCCAGGTTCCAAGAGGGGATGGCGCATGGGCAGCAGTGTCCCCCATGCGGACACACAGCTGGATAACCCACCCTGGGAAGAGGGGAGCCAACACCAACCTCCTCTTGGCAAGTGCTGACTGAAAGACTTGGAAATCCCTCTCCTGCTGTTTGGTATTCCTGCTCTTGCAGGATACAAGCAGTTGTACGGCATATCTTCTGCTGAGGAAAACAAAATTTAAGTTTCTAAAACACAAAATTCTGCCTAAGCCAAAATGAATATGACAAATTTTGGAAGTGCATTCAAGAATAATTCAATATACAACCACTTTTAGCAAATACACCGACTTGTTGGAAGCACTGCCTCTCAGCACACTCCTGCTCCGTTCTTGATGCTGAGCAGCTGAATAAAGACACAGGTTTCAGAAGCCTCACTAATTGAAAGAGCTGAATGTATGCAGAGATATCTAATTACGTGAACAAACACAACAGGAGTTAAAACAATCAAAAATGCTTATTATTTTCACACTGATTTTAAAATCCTAACAATTTTAAAATATTCTAAACATTGCAAGAACCTAAGCAATGTGCGGAAAATCTTGCTGTCAAGAACTGAATGTCCAAAAAGGAGACAGAGGAGTCCTAAAACTTTATTCGAATAAAGGGAAAGTCCACCGGGCATATCCCTGTGGGGTCTCTCAAATTGCTGGGGGACGCAGCCCCCCTTATCCTAATTTCCCGACCGAGGGACGCCCTCTCCTTTTCCCCATGGCCAAGGTACTCAGCAGTTACAGCCTTCCCGGCCGCCTACACCGAACTCCGGCCTCCCGCCATCTGTTCTCACCTGAGCTCACCAACTCCTTTGTCCCCCTTGCTGAAGAATGTGGGGGAATTGCCCTATTTCCCTCCTTTGTAAAGGCCCCCATCTCCTTGCAAATGGCTCTTTTTGGCCCACTCGCTCATGGCTCCGCTCAGTCTCCCCTCCCTTTGTCCTGCTCTTCAGCCAAACCGTGCAGAAATCCCCTTATTGATGAATACATAAACTTGAGCATTCCGCTCAGCAGCTAAAGTGATTCACATGTCTGAGCTTTGCAAGACCCGAGGCAAACTCAAGCATCATCGTTTCATGCACCAAGAAATGCCACGTTTCACCCAATATGCACCTCGACCTCTGTCTTACAACGCCACAACAGCGGAGAGGAGCACAAAAAAAAAAAAAAAAAAAAAAAAAAAAAAAAGACCGAGGAACCACGACACCCCTGGGTGGTGCCCTCACCTCCGCCGGGCCTCGAGAAGCCGGGGAAGCCGCTGCCCGCGCGGCGCCGGCAGGCACAGAGGCGGAGAGCAGCCTTGCGAAGCTTCTAGAAGGCGGCAGGGGCGGGGCGGGAGGCGGGGCGGCAGCGCCTCTGTCCTTGCCGAGTCCTGACGGGACGGGACGGGACAGGATGGGGTGGCAAGCAGGAATGGGCCCGCGCTGGGGCTCCACGGCCTTCCTGTCCATGCAGAGCAGCCTCTGTGAGCTCCCTGGTGAGGCGCCTTGTGCCCCTTCGTTATCCACGAGGCGGGACCCGCCATGAGAGCGCACGCTGCTGTGTTGAGCCCACAAGCTCTACCTGTGTTTGGGGGCTAAGGAATATGGGGTTCATTTGGTTGCACCACAAAGCACATTATTTGTTTGGAGTCACTTGAGCAATGCAGGCCACCCACTTGTCCTCTTCATTACTTGTCTCTGCGTTGTCCAGGCAATTATCAAAGATGATTTGATGCTTTCCTCAAGTGCATTGATAAAATGTCAAGCAGTGAAGGACAAAGAACCAATTACATTAGGAGCCGATCAGAAAGACTTCAGCTTGATGACAATTCCCCTCTGACTTCTCGGCTCTTAATCCCTTGAATGTATTGCTTTAATTTCTTAATACATGAGCTCCTGGAATACCTAGGCTCCTTTTTGGACGTTCTTTTATTTTAATTTAAAAATCTTAACTTGTGACTCAGGAACAATAACTTTTCTAGCTGGCTGTAAATTGACCAAGACCTTCTCAGTAACACTTTGTCAGGAAGTTCATGATCTGTAGCACACAGATAGATACTACTGCCTCCTCCCGACTTCTACTAACAACCAAATATGATGCTATAGAGAAGCCTGGATAAGTTATTGCTCTAAGACAAGTTTGATTCTCAAAGTCTCTGAAAGAAGCCTCCAAGACGTCATCTTTAAAAAAAAAAAAAGTAAACCAAAACTTTCCAATGAGAAGGCAACCATTTTTAATTTGGACTGAAATTATTTCATTTTCTCTAAGATTATCTTACAGTTTTCCAAAGAAAGAGGGAACATCCAGCTAATAGTTCTGCATTACTGGCACAAAGGCACAGTTAAAAGCAAACAAGTTGGGCCACAGGTTTATGTGAACAACGTACTTGTTCTAAAGTTGTGCTTGAATAAAAATCCCCTCAAATTAATTGCTCATGAGTTATCTGAAAGTTTTCAGTATTGCCTCCTCTGAAAGAGTATGCAGGCTCATGTAGACCAAGATTGTAATTTGTATTCATACCCTCATAGTCCGTAACTATATTCCAATTCCCACAATAGGATAGGCAAGGGATGGATCAACAGGCAGCTTCAGTCACTAGCCACCTAGTAAGTGCAATATTGTGTGAATTCTTTTATGCAAAAAATCAATTTTTAAAAATAGAGTTACTTCTTATTCCATTAAGAAGAAAAGAATTGAAATTATATAATAAAAAGTCCAGGCTAAATAAAAATTTCACTTCTTAACTAATTTCTAATTCCCTTTTGACCCCTATAGAAATGTTGGACATAGCATCTGCAGGTGCACCCGAGGCTCTTTGCTCCGTCACTTCCCAACAGAAGCTGCTTCGCAGATTTCCATTGGCATTAGTAGGTTTTGCATCAGGACCGGAGAGCCTGAGGGATCAAACCTGTTACCCACTCAGAAATACTACTTGGTTTTTCATTTACAGGGACAAACTGTGGCACAAAAACACTAAGAGATAGAAACATACCTCTGTGCAATCCCCTCAATTGTTCACTACAGGTACAAAAGATAGAGCAAAGGTGGCAACTAGGGCCTTTTACACATTTCTCAGGAATTCAGAAAAGAGATGTGAAGACTTTTTTCCTAACCAAATGTGTCAGCCAACACAGAAGACAGTGAATACAAATTCAATATGTTTCTGGCCAAAGTTCAGTACAGAACTGTTCTCTTCTGCTTACTCACTGATCTCAGGTGCTCAACTATGTAAAACAGAGAAAGAAAAAATTAAAAATACAAAGTGCTAAGGCTTTGTTCTTCTTTGCCATGGTACCTGTAATAACTGTTGAATTACTTTCAATATCTTAGTATCATGTTTTAGTTTGTTTCTGCACTTACCTTGAAATAAAGTGTTAACCAAATTAATTGTAACAAAACAGTCAATTTAGACAGTTTTCCTTTCAAATTATAATTCACAACCTGTTCCTACCTGAAGACCGTATATTAGTATTTATTTCATCATTTTAATAGGCAAGAAGCAATGTTTTTAATAATCAGCATGCTCTTTAGATTGGGAATTGCAAAAATACATAGAGTGACAGCTACAAAATGACAACCTTATTCCAAGACAGTGGTGGTGAGCCACCTTACATTCATTTCGTACTGTTATGTCTTACATTTATGTCTTACTGCTACAAATCACAGATGTTTGTATTGACATTTGCTTAGTACGAAAATACACTTCCAAGAAAATGTGCACTCTATCTGGCATCTCTAGCAGCCATTCTCATGCTTTCTCTCAAACTGTAAACCTGTGGAACAGGGAAAAGACACGTAATTGAGGTCATACAAGTAATCTTTTTTAAATAGATTTAAATCGTGATGATGTTCTTTCATATTTTCTACTGTAGGTTATTCAGAAAAAAAAAAAAAACCTCAAATCCTGCTGTTCACAGCTGGCTTCTCCCTCTGTTTCTGTTTTCTTTATTCTTCCACTCCCTGCACACCTTTTACCGAGCCCCATGGCACTGCTTCTTCACACCAATATGATACGCCAAATTCTCCTTGTTTTCTAGCACACAAGCGATAGTTCTGCTGCGCGTCTTCCGCAGCCTGAAAAGTGAAAACTTCCAAGAAAAACTGAGAGTTGGTTCTCAACTGATACTGAAAGGCAAAGCGGTCCTGTTCCAGTTTCATACAAAGCACAGTATTTCAGATGCATTTTTATGCAGAATGCCAAAGAGGAAACTAGCAGTTTGCCAGAAGCTTTAACTCATTTGAAAGTAGGAAAGACTTACAAGTTCTTTACCCTTGCATTTACAAGCCATGGAATGACAACATGATCAAAATGTAGTGGTATTTAGTGTAATGATGTATTTTTTAAAATAGCTGTACACATGTTCTTATAGCACAAACAAGGCTATCTGTATGATCACAACTGTACGGATAGTTCTTTGTAAACACAAAAATATGTTTTTCTCATATTCCTTTTTCAATGCTTTATATTTTTTTAGAAAGATTATTTGAAAAGTTACTGTCAGTCAAAGCAGGAAATATATTTTAGTGTGAAGGATTGGCCGATTGTCAGCCTGACTTCTTGAAATTAGTAGTTATACAAACATTTTTGAAAATGTTCATATTTGTGGATTTTTTTTAGGGTTTAAGTCAAAATAGTCAAATTGCAAGTTGCTTAGATCAGCCTCAGAAATCTGCACACACCGGTCTCTCGTAGGCATTTGTCTCATCCTGATCCCAGTTTGGTGACTTGTGTTCCTGGCTTGACTTGTATCCTGGTTCCCACTTGATTCCCCTTACAGTTCATCCTGCTGGTCCCACTTGTCCTTTTCCTATGCTTCCATACTTTCCAGGCTGTCTAGCATGCAGCTGCTTCAGGTCTAGTGCTACTTCCCACTTTTACCAGGAGAGCTAGACCGCAGGTCTGTTTATATTATTATTCAGCATCACTCTTTTTCCTCTAAAACTAGCCATGTTTATTCAGTAAAGAATTAGTTGAAATCCTTATGATTCACATTTTAATTGCAGAATTTTTTAAGAAATCAGGTAGAAAATACTGTTTTTGATGCAAGAATCAACCTGAATTTTCAAATTATCTTCTGCAATATTTAGTTTATACCCACAGAGATGCATACATACACATATGTTTGTGTAATCTCTCACCTACTCTATAAGTATGTAGCTGAGGAAGCAATGTCTATCTGAGTAACAGAAACAACAGTTATACAACAGTTTTATGTATGACAGAGCAAGGAACCTTTCACAAAAACAACTGGTAAAAACAAACAGATCTCCTTTTTGCTGTTTAGCCTTTAAGATACTCTCCATAATGGAGTTGTGGCATATTTTCTTTTCACAGACTCACTGGTATTTTGCAATAAGGAGACATGTATTAGACTGGGGAGAGGGGAAGATGTGGCTGATGCATATGACTTGGAGATCTCAGTGCGCCTTTCACAAGAACTGAAGATGATAACTGATGAGGGGGCCTTTGAGGGACTCCAAAGATACGTGCACCTCTTATTTTATGTTAGTCTAATAAAAGTGTAGCTGCTTCTACAATTCAGCTGTCTAGTTCAATTGGCAAGAACTACATCTTCCAATAAATCATTTTCAAGCCTCTTTTGATATGTATTCCCTTGTGTCAATGATATGTTTCTGAAAAAGCAAAAGTAAAAAAAAAACTCTCCTGGACTGTTTTTCAATGGCAAGTACTAGACACAATGGATCCAAAATGCTGCCATGCACTTACCAACACTCCCACTCTATAGTGTGCTGAGAGTAACAAAACTTAGGAGAGCGTCTTGGGTACGTGACATGACATAAGATTTAAGGTATCAGCTTGAGGCTGGGGACCTGAGTTCTGTTCTTGGTTGCTGCCTTCCCTCTCTCCTGTGTGACTCAAATATATCTCTGTGTCCATCCTATTCTTCATCTGCTTTGCTTGCAAATTCTGCAGAGGACAAGCTGCCTCTTACATGGTCATCTTCTCGTGGTGAGCCATCAGGATTATGTGCGAACTGTGTGCCACAGTTTTTACTAAGTGGAACTAAGTGGAAAGTATTACTAAGTGGAAAGAAACAGTTAATTCATTGTTTTGTGGATAGCATATGTTTACTAGTTACTTAACAAACAGTACAAAATAAAACTTGCAGGTGGCCAGCATGCTCAGGCTCTGTCCTGTCCATTACACAGTATACGATCTTCCCAAAGGGTAGCAATTACAGTGACATTTTTGACATTTGAAACTGTAGCAACATTTTGCCTTCATAAATTATCAATGATCACAAGACTCAAAGAGTGACGGGCATCTACCTAATGTTCTTGTGAATCTAACATAGCTTCCCCTCCTAGCTTTAGTCGATTAAGAAGTATCAATCATCCAATCACCACTATTGCTAGTTTTTGTACTTGCTTTGGTAACATCGCTTGCGTATTTCACTCCTTCAACTCCTGTCTAAACATACTGACCTAAACTCATGATTTAATAAAATAATGACTTTCTACAGAATATCTAAATACAAGTAGACAATGGTCTGTACTTAGAACATAAACATATTCTCACCAATCCACTAAATACCAACATACTGTTCATACATGAGCTTTAATACATTAAAATATATTAGGTGCTTTGCTACCTCCCATGCTGGCTGTGAAGCCATTCCTACATATTACAGGCCACATTCCTTGCAAGCTAATGAATGGTATAAAAATAATTTTAAAAAGAATTAAATATTTATGTTCCTTTGAAGGTTTAATACCAGCTATCCCAAAAGGCTCCAATTTCTCATTTCTGCATTACACAGTAATTGCTCTGCCCACCACGTAGATTTCTACTGATTTTGCAATTAACTTGGAAAATCTGACCACCTCTATTCAGTGCTTTATTTCTGTCTTATAAAAAAGTTTTGCCAGATGTTAAAAAAAAAAAAAAAAAAGCTTGAAAAGCTTGATAATGTTTCTGACTGCTTATGAAGCTGAAAATGCTACTCAAATGCTAGTTAACTAACTGAGCCACATCATGGAATTTATTTGTCACTACCATGACTGATGCAAGTATTTCATAGGCTGTATATGCACGCAAGCAGTTCAAAGCAGGGAATCACAGGGATTCCCAAGTCTGAGTTTAAGTACTTGTTGGGAGATTTAACTCACAACACCAATAAAGGGAGCTGGCAAATGCTAAAAGGTACTAAAAGCTACTAATTTCCATGAATCTTCAAACCCTTTGTATTCATACAGATTTTACGGTAATGGAGAGCTTAAAACTACTTTTTTTTTTCCTCCAAAAGTATCCAGAAGATCCCGGGCAAAGCGCTCTTGGTGACCCTGCTTGAGCAGGGAGGTTGGAGTAGATGATCTCCTAAGGTCCTTTCCAACTTCAACTGTTCTGTGAAACCAGGAACAAGGACAAGCAAGGGTGTCTTGCACTGCAATGCCTTGCTGAAAAGAAAAATGGCAAGAAACACCAAAAAGAAGAGAAAATGTTACAAGACTTAGCTGTATGAGCTCTGTTTGGCAGACTTTCATTTTAGGTCCTAATCACAGGAACGAGATTTGTTCTAAATTGTTTGCATTTGCTTCCGAATGTCTGGAAATTTGCTCGTTAAGTGTTCAGGTAGAGGAAAAAGCCTTCTCAGGTGCAGAAAGAAGTAATGCTGTGCAGCCAGTGGAAAGAAACATTCAAACAATTATACACCCTACTGCTTCAAGTCATATTAAAACAATCTATAAGCTAATTCAATGCTAACACAATGTCTCATAAATGGTAAACGGGCCGGATGAACATCCTGGCTGAGCAAGTTGAATGAACAACCTTCCAAGTAAAGGAATACAGTATCATTGCACTGTTCAACAAGGTTTTAACTGCCAGTTCTGCTTTTATACCTGGTACATATAATCAGTGTTTCCAGCACAGATTTGCTTCCAGAGTATGTGTCAGAAAAGATTATATTCTCCAACAATTCATATAATTTTCACCATGGGTCCTTTACATTTGGACTACTGGTGCCTACTTCTCAATATAGTGCTTAGTTAGAAGAAACAGATTCCTGAATTATTAAAAAATAAGTGAGGAAGTGGAGGGAAGGTATGCAGACACTGAAAACACCGGGTAACTCAGATTATGAAGCATGACTTGACAGGGACTACAGGCAATCCAAGGTGTAGGAACTCAGCAGGGGTGGTGGTTTAATGTGTTTAGCTTTTGTAAGGAAAATACGCGTTTCAAATTTCTTCTTTTCTGTTCAAATGTGAACATTTGAGAGTTTCCTTTTGAGCAAGTACCTTTATGTCTGGAGAGAAAAGTGAATACTGATACCTCAAAATAACCCAAAATATATTCTTTTGATCTTGTAGCACTTTTGGCCCTAAAATACAATTTTTGGTTGATTGACAATGGCCATGGGTTTGTTGTACAATTGCCTGTCATGGAAGAGGTTGTCTCAGAGTTTAGCAAGGTTCTTCATACAAAGATCTATTAAAGTAATAAAATACAGAGATTATAAACTAATATTAAAATAAAAGAATGTAAATCAAATTATTATAGGCTCTACTATTATTTTCTCCTTCATATGACTTACAACTGACTAATTACCTTATTTCCAAGTGTCTGCCTACAGCTTGAATCTCCCTTTTGTAATGTAACCATGCTACTGTATGCACAAATTGTTAGGTATTGTACAGGCAGAAAGATTGTTTTTATAGCTGGCAGCTCTTTGAACTTATCTTGGAATGTGAAAATCACGCTGAGCTCTTTTGGTTTGCCTCATGCTTTGTTGTCTCTAATATGGACACAGCTGAGATGTCTCATGAAGCTCAGTTAAAATGCAACTACATTTGCTATTTCTACATACCTCAAACTAAACGTTCTGCTGTTGGAATCTGCTTATCTAATTCTCCTGCTAATATACCAGTAAAATACAGTCTCTTCCCCTGCCTGTCTTGGTTCTGCAGGGTAAATAAGCCAGAAGTATTATTAACGTTTTTGGTTGTTTCCTTTTTCCTGTGAGGCAAAAATGTTGGATCTAATCTTCACAACATTTTCCACTTGAAGAAAAACCAAGAATATGACTGCAGTTCTCTTAAAGAACTGAGAGGAAATGCTAAAATTTGAGGAGGAGGCTTAATGCAGCCATGCAAGCATAGTAATGAGAACCTACTGTTCCTTCTGCCTAGTTCCTCAGATGTTTTTAAATACATATAACTGCCAAATACCTTTTTCATATTTTTCATATTATTTGTATTTGATAGAAAGTTTAAAAAAAGAAAGAAAGAAAGAAAGAAAGAAAGAAAGAAAGAAAGAAAGAAAGAAAGAAAGAAAGAAAGAAAGAAAGAAAGAAAGAAAGAAAGAAAGAAAGAAAGAAAGAAAGAAAGAAAGAAAGAAAGAAAGAAAGAAAGAAAGAAAGAAAAGAAAACCATAGTGACCATGAAGTTAACCATGAAAATCAGGAATTCAGGAAGCCCAGGCAACATCACTGAGAGATCCCCAGTTTGCATTTGAGAAGACCACATCATCTTTCGTATCCTGAAGCACCAGCAGCATCAACTACAGGACTCATTAGCTGGGATATATGAAGAGAAGAACATGGAATAACATTCCTCATTATTATATATAGAGATAGATATAAATACAGATAATATATAATATATAGTTATTATAGAATTGAACACTTATGACTCTAGTAAATGAAATATTTAAAGATAAATATCAAGAATCTTTACGCATGGTAATAACTCCATGCTTTTTTAGCTTGCTGACTGCAAGCCAAACCATGTTCTTTTTTTTTAATTACTTTTGGTCTGGAATATACCTGGGAAAGTCAAGACAAGAAAAGGCTGCACAAAGAGACAAGATAGCAAGTCCCATCTGTTAAGGAGCCCCAAATGTTAATTGCCTATGAGTAAGTTTGAAGATCAAAATGGAAATTAAAATGATCTTCAAAGAGTAACTGAAGCGCCACGGCTGTAATTTAACTCTCTGTATTTCTTTATCCTCATATTCTAATGCTTCAATAGAAGCATTATACGTCTTTTTATAAACTGTATATTTCAGCATGCCCTACTCGTGATAAAAATTTCTCTTTCATTGAATAGCAACATCTATTTAGAATGCGTGTTACTATATTTAGACAAAATTCAGATTGTAGATATTTAAACAGGCATTCTTCCTCCCATCACCCGTTGGTACCATGTAAAAATAATAATTTTTGCCTATTAAATTGTCATTATTAAAACTGCAGAGTGTTTGGGAGAAAGGAAAGGAAGACAAGATCATTAATCGAATTTTCAATCTATGGATCTAAAGTGTTGGATCCAAACCAGGGCTGGCAATTTAGGTTCTAAGTTGGACTGAATACTACAAAAATATATTCTTCTATTCTTAAGATAAAGAATATTTTTGTAATAATTTCTGCTCAGTAAGATTTTACCCTGAGAGAGAAAAAGACTGCACAAAAATATCTAATCTTCTGAGGTTTCTGTACTCAATAAAGAATTCCTGCACAGAAAATAATCGCTTGTAACGAACTCATTTACTTAGCCCTCAGATAGAGCAGTTTATTCACACACAGAAAATCCAGCCAGTGTCCTAAACACAGTCTTGCACCTCATGTTGGACCAACCACCACTCACTGCTCCAAAATTGAGTAATACAGCCTCAAAAAACCTGCATGCAAGCCTCTCTTCTGAAGGACTTGGAGCTGAGCATACACATAATACCTCTCCCAGAAAGCCTAGGAACATTTTATAATAGAAGAATAGAAATGCTCATGTTCACATTCTCTTCCAAGCTCCATTTCTTTGTATCGTTTGCTGTGTCGCTTACACAAGCGGGCTGCTCCCAGACTCTTGTTTTGCTGGGGAATGTTTTTGTTGTTGCTGCCCCGCAGTGGCTTAGAGGGATCCTCATGCAGGGAGGTTGTTTTTTTCTGCCTGAGCAGACATGTGAAGGGGGAAGGGTTGCCAGGGAGTCTTTTATTTGCACTGTCTGCCTTGCAAATGATCTACAGTTATAGTCAAACACAGCTATAATCCACGATCACATTTTCTTTTACATCCTTATTAAAGAGCTAATGTTTTCCTCTTTTCAATGTATAGATTTTATTTTTCAGTTGTAATAGTCCTTTAGATTGGATGAAATTAAAAGATTTAGTAGATAAACAGGAGACTGATTCGGAGAACAGGCATTTCATTGAGTCTCAGGTAGTGACGGCGAGTCTTGCGCTATGTCGTGAATGGTAAAAACCACAGTGAATGTAAATACATGTCCATGTGCTTAAATACGCTTTTCACACACTGTTTCTCTGTTTCTCTTTTCTTTAGTGACTTACCCTGAGTACAAAACCTGAACATATTTCACAGTCTCACTAAATGTTGTTCTGCATTGTGTACGCAGCGCAGGAGCTCCCTTTTAGGTTAATGGCCTGATCACTTTGCCAATATCACGACTTGGCAGCGCTAGCGCTTTTGCGCAATCGACCGGCTCCTCCTGTGCGCCGTGGCCGTGGGCAGCCCTGCACGTGTCACCCGTCCCCACAGCAAGAGGAGGCGCCGGTGGCGCCCGCCTCTCGTGCTGCGACGCACGGCCGCGAGCGCCGAGCAAAAGGCAGGGCCAGCCGGCACCACCACAGGGCTGCTTTGACCTCCCGCTCCTCCTCGCAGCGAACAGGGTGCCCTAATTCCACGCGGGGACATTAGCCTTTGCACACAGCAGCAGCTCTCTGGTAATATAAGGGAAATATAAAATGACTTTTCAAAGCTTTTCCTGCCACTTTTTGCAGATTTGTGTTTAGATGCACTTAGCTTAGTCCAATACATTTTCAAATTGAGATCAGATTATCGCAGGGAAAAGTACCCTTGAATTCATGATTGCTTTCAG
This sequence comes from Tinamus guttatus, assembly GCF_059628265.1. NCBI lineage: Eukaryota > Metazoa > Chordata > Aves > Tinamiformes > Tinamidae > Tinamus > Tinamus guttatus. Next base: position 11,125,240 of record NW_028288821.1, on the reverse strand, counting down.
GCAGCGAAGCAGGGAGAATGCTACAAAGCACTGAGTCACCTCTCGTTTTGACCTTGATTTGCAATATACAATTTAGTGAATCTCGCATCACATCAGATGTTCATTGGGTTAAAAAGATCAGTGAGCTTACCTGCCAGTACATATGTAGCTTAAGCCTGTGAGTTCAGCTTGTCAGCATAGTAGTGATCTGTGCTCCACCTGCACATGGAGCCAGAAATGTTTCCTTCTCCTAATCCATGGGCTAGCACTGCTCAGTAGCTCCCATTCCAGCTGAGGAATGTTTATAAGGCTGAGCATACAACTGCTGTCATCCTAATTTTTCTGCATTGTTATTGTACCAGTACCAAGTTCTTGCAGCGTGTGTTGTTTAAAATGCTGGCTGCTCAGCAAATGATCTAGCGCACATAGTGCTGCAATAATACAGAAATCTGCATGTTGAATTTCAATTATGCTTTAAAGCTTTCTAAACAGAGTGCTTACACTTTCTTTTTGACATGCAATGAAGTGTCAGGGGTTTTTTTGTTTGTTTTCCAGAACCGTCGGCATGGCAGGGCAGAGCCACCTTCTTTCTGCCTAGGCGGCTCTTTGCTGTAGCTGTGTGCCCTGCGGAAAGGCAGCCTGGGGAGCGACCACGTTATAAAAGAACCTCACTCTGTTTTCACATCAGTTAGCGTATTACAGCTCTCTCATGAAACAGAGGGGATGAATTCTGTGCAAAGCACAGCAGTTTCCAGTAGCCAATGTGGTCATGCCTTTTTGGGGTTGAACTGAGTAGAAGGGTGCCGTATTATGAGGTTTCTTTGCAGACATTTGTCACTGGTGCATGCAGTCATGGTACAATAGGGATGGACTACTGAGGACATGGGATAAGAATCATGATTTACTACTCCAACCTGAAGTTTGCAACTCGCTAGCAAATACGCTTTTTATTCTGACAAGCATTTGATTTCACCGTTCCCTGGCAGGTTCATTTCTTTGCCATTCTCACCGTGTAAAAAGAGCAGCTCTAGTAACTTTAATAAAACATAAAGGGGAAATAGTGCAAGGCTTGATTCAGCCATGATGCCAGAGGTAGAGGGCGGAAGGGATTTGTGCTGTAGCAGAGCATTCCCACTGTCACAAAACATGGTCACTCTGTGTTAAACTGGAGCATGCTAAAGGAGTTCTCGCAGCCTAGAAACCGAGGCAATGCAGAGGTCACCAAGTGGATAGGTTTGTGTGCCATAATACAGCAGCGTGCAGAAATGCAGGCATAAAGCCTGGAAGCAATATAATCATGTCAGTGTGGCTGAATATAATCGTATTAGCCCAGTTCGAAAGGCAGAGCTAATCTGCCCAGCTGCAAATTGTTTTCATGAAGCCGCCCCGCTCGGGGCTCTGCGCTCCGCTGCAGTGCTCCACAACGACGAGTCCATGCTCTGGTGGATGAAGGTGGAGAAGGCTGGGCTAGGTTAGTGGCATCATGGCCACCAGCAGCAAAAACACAGGCTGACACAGGAAAAGTTCTTAGGGGTGGAGATGATTAAGGGATAAACTAGAATAATCTGTGGTCTAAGAAAGTGTAAAATAAGAAATAGCAGCAGCTCATTTTCCTTCATTAATTCTCTAAGAATCTAATACTTCAGAAGTCTTCAAAATAACAGAACAGCAATTAAATCAAAATTCTCATTAATAACTTTCAAAGACTAGACAAGAGTCACAAAGTCCAAATAGTGTCAATAAGACTTCAATAACCTCTTGTACAGAGGAATGGAATTTAAACCCTGCTGAAAGTGTATGAAACATTACAGGATCAAATGAAGTGATAATATGAATTAATATTATTCTTGCATATACTTAAAATAGAAGGAAATACCGTGGGTAGTTGCTATCCAAGAAGACAAAGAAGCATGGAGTGGAGAAAAAAAAAGAAAAGGAAGGAAGGAAGGAAGGAAGATTTTAATTTTCTTCTTGTGCAACATAAATTAAAAATGTGTGTACCATACTATGAAAAAGGTCGTAAGTACATTACAGGGGCCCTGGTGACAGAGCAAACCACTTTAGCTCTGTTTTTTTAGTTTAGTACAATGTCACCAAAGTCCCTTGATGTGAATAACTTTATAATCCACAAAAACCTTCAGCACTAATTCTTGGTTTACGCATGCATGCATTCTGCTTTTAGAAAGCAAGAAACCTAAAATTTGAGGGTTTTTTTTTAACCCATGAATCCAACAATGCAATAGGCTTGAAACACTCCAGTAAGGTTTTCCTTTTCAAATTTTGGAGGTACCACTTAAAATATATTTTGGTTTATGAATCTTTTTCTTTCAAAATTTATATTTAGGAGGATAAGCTACAACAAAAATCAGTATGAAAACTTATTTCCAAGTCAAGATCTGTATTTGATATGCTTTAGGAACAAATAAGACGTGAATTCATTGATTCAGCTGCGGTGATGGAAAGGGAGAAAGTGCACAGGGCAATGTCCGCACGACAAGACGGGGCCTCCACCCCCCTAACCCTGGACTGCGATGAAGATCTCGCAGGCCGGAGGGAAAGCACGGTGTGGAAACCGCGATCACATTCAGCACATCAGAATTATGTTAGACCACATTTTCCAGCAGAAATTCCACCAGGAACGTGGCTTCCTTGCAAGTATTATTGATGAAACAAGCGAGAGAGAACTTAAGTTGCAGTGACAGTGTAACAGCCTCCTCTGAGCACAAATAATGGCTCCGATTCCACACAAAGAGGAGCAGTGCACCCCACTAGTCAGCGCACGCACGTGAGGACCAGCAATCCTGCATGGCAGCCCTTGCTGCAATAATTACACACATACACGTGTAAAATGAAGTGTGCTAATTAACGCTGTACTTCCTGTTCTCTGTCTGGTCCATGCACATCCTGCAGTGTTTCTGGAAAAGCCTACGGACAGGAGGTCGATGTGTGTTTGAATTCCCTTCGTAGGGAGGTCGGGACGCTCCCTGGGTGGGGTATCCCGCAAGGGCTGCTCCACACCAGCACTGCTTGCAGTGGCCATCACCTCCTCTCTTGGGTATGCCCTAGTTCTCAAACTGGATATTCCAGGAGAGGTTTCCATGCTACAAATACAAGACCCTAAGCCTCAAAGAGGGACAGAAATTCAAGACACAGTTCAGTGTTTCTTCACTTAGCATGCTGATTTTTGTTGATCCCATTCTGCAAGCACATCTCCCAGCAAAAGACTGCGTAGGAAGCCTAGGCTTAACTTTACCCTTTACCTTTTTTTTTACCAGAGATAAAATTAAGTTCAGTAGTACTTTTTAGTGTTCTGTGCTATCCTAACAATATAAAGCTGCTTGAAATTTGCTCACTGTTAAGCCAGACATAGATCTGTTTGTATCAGCTGAGCACCCTGGCAGTCTGATGTGAAAACTGTTTTCTGGTGGGGCACAACACTGTTTTTGTACATGTCTGCCTAGTATGTACAAGCACCTTAAAATGTAGTATGATTCTATGTTTTTAAATTATTAAGGTTAAGAAATATACCTATGTGTATATGGAATTTGTACAACTAGCTCCTTCATGTTTCACCACCAAGAGATGGTTAAAATGGATGAGAGCAACTTAAAGAAGAGTAATTCTGGCTAATTTGTTTTTGTCACTTTGTTTTGTATATGTGTCAGTGGTCATTATTTCAGTTTTCAGCAAAGGACTGGTAAATACCAGTCTGAATTACTGCAAGAAGTAGTGGATAGACCAGAGGATAGCAATTTCTCGTGCATTACAGGGTTATAAAAGCAAGTTAATGTTAGGGCTTTTTGCTGCTGGAACATACAATGACATAAATGGGAAGTGCTTGTTTTTGTCTTATTAGTAGGCAAATATTGAAAACATTTCAGAAACCTCTAAAATAACTCTAGAGGCAACTTGACACTAGTCTGAAAAACACTCAGCTTTGCTTTCATTTCATATTAGTCACTGTGAGAACTGTCTTCTGAGATACTGAAGGTATTATCATGGTTGACTACGTTACATTTAAAACCCTCAGGGTAGCACTACACTTACCTGTGCATAACCTGCAATCGAATATGAAAAATAAATATTAAGGTACATTCAGGAATCCCTAAAGCCTTGTTTGAGTGGCTTATACTGTCAACTTTAGTTTGTATCATGCTTTAAATTTGGCAAACATATCAACAACAACGCATACTCTATTTTCAGTTCAGATAAACCATTTTGTATAACTATGGCTGGACTGTGCCCTGAATAACATGGCAGTGCAGATTACAGGTTGGGCTTTTCTCTTCCTTATAGAGCAATGCAAGACACACTTAGTCCAGGTCTAATAAAGACCATTCCCTCTGCTCTTCATTTACAAAATGTTGCAAACAAATGAGTGGAGCAGAAATAGATAAAGACTATAATACTTTGCCTATAGATGAAGACTACAATACTTTGTCTATAGATAAAGACTACCATACTTTGCCTTTGCTTTTTAAGGTGTTGACCCATGTCTGTGGTGAGGAGAAAACTGCATTCGGTGGAGACCTACAGTTTATTTCTCTGTTTCATGCACTGAAAGAGTTGCGGAGCTAATGGGAAATTGTGGTGACGCAAGTAAAGGTAATGCCATAATGTAAATGTTTAAGAGTTATTCATAAATTTGACATTGATTCCTGCCACACCTATGTGATTCTGGATTTGGATGGAACTGTCCACAGTACCTAAAGACGTGGATAACTCTCACTTGTGTTACAGCACAGCCCACATGAACTTGAGGGAAGTTTTACTGAGGTCAGCTTCTGGTCTTACTCTCTTTCCCATCCAGCACGTCTGACACGTAACAGACATTCCTATTATCAGAGCAGGATAAGACTTAGGTTTGATCTCATTTAAATTTTATCAGCGTAGCTGTTGATCAGCTGTTGTTATTCACACATCTATCCCAATTCTAGTGTTATCTGTTTAACTGCTGTTGTACTGATGCCAGGGTATGCCAGTAGAAACACTTTTATACCTGTGTAATTGGATCTAAGCTAAAGCGATTGAAATAATGATAAAAGCAAAAGCTGGTCTTGGCTGTGCAGAGAATTTTATGAGCAGAAATATATTGCCCTTATTAGGGGTTCAGGCACACAAGTGGCTGTATCACCAATGCATTAAGGCATAGAATCAGCTTAACCATGGCAGCTGTGTGGTTAAACCGTCCTAAGTGCAGAAGGAGAACGTGCTACAAATTGAAGTTGAAGTTTTTTGGGGCCAAGGGCACTGGCTTAGGCCATTACTTAAGGTCATTTGATGGGTTGTCTTCCTAAACTTCAGTAACTTGTGGGCATGCCTGATCTCCCTCTTTGCATAGTTACAGCACTTTAAATCATTTGTGGTACTGTTATTTAGGAAGAAAGAATTTATTTTTTTCTTGTTTTTTCCCATTTTTAGATTTTTTTTTTTAAGAAACACCCATGAAACTCATGAAAAAGTGATTTTTTTTTTCAATAGTTGTCTTCAGTAGAGAATGAATATTTTTATTCTCCAGAATACAAATGTCAAAACTTTTCCCTGCCAACAAAGCTACAAGATGTTTTATGATTGCAGAAGTTAAACAACCTAAACACAGGCGCTTTCAATGATTAAAGTAATGCTTAGAGCTCACAATTACCTGGCGGTTGTCTTGTTGAGTTCTGTATAAAACAATAATGATGATGATGATAATGCAATTATAAATATTTATTATTTTCAACTTTTAGTCACACAGATAAAGCTGAGAAGGAAAGCAGAGGCATTTTTTCCAAGTTGTGCCCAAGGTCCATTACTGGACTGGAAACAGAGTCTACTTCATGCCTCTTTGGCCAACTAAATTATTCTTCCTCTCAAATTATGATCCATTATAATATATATTATTTGATATATATTATTGGATATTTGGGGATCAAATTATGATCCATCATATAGCCAACATCATAAACAAGCATATAGCAAATGCTAATCATCTTTGCACCAAAGAAATCATCTGCTAGAGCTTTTATTACCATGATTGCGTCTGTAAATCCATCACGGACATAAAAGGCAGGTGTACAGCAAATTATACATATTTTAAAGCCAATACCTAAGTCATTTAAGCATTTATGAAAATGTCATTTGTATTTTTGTGTCTCATATTCTTTCCAAATAGTGGGATAAGTTGCTATCTTTTTAAAGAAACTTGTGCTCCACTAGTAAGTATTAGAAGTACAAAGCTGTTTTTTCATAGAATTTTATTCATTATTGGAATCTGTAATGAAGTATACATTAATTTCACCGAATTAATGCACATTTAAAACTGCCACGCTATATTGGTAGCTGTTAATCATGAAAAAGAATATTAATGTGCTAAAAAAAAAAAAGTAAAAAATAATCATGTGCTCAACTGTCTTACTGCATATCAAATATATCACCTGCAAACCATCACTGTATAGATCTGCAGATTATTTCATTGTATTCACAAATAAGTAGGAATAAGAACAAAAAGGCATCTTTAAATTTGGGGTCGGGGATGTGCTTTTAATTCTTCAGTTTTAAGAAATGTGGTAACTAGCAACTGGGCTTAAACATGGACATGGATTAGAGGATTTTTTTTTTTCAGTAAACACTTTATTCCTTTGATAATAACAATAATCTTGTAGAAAACTTAATTAAAACTCCTTCTTTTTTTCTCCTGCAATCTGGATTTTAAACACAAAAGCACAGGAAGCCCATGCTGAATCAAAATACACCAAGGTGCAGAACTGTTGCTTAAACTCACACTGATTATTGCATTTTAAATGTTTTTTATTGATATTTGACTTTTCTTTTGCTGTTAGCTCTCAAGTTCTTATGATAATATTCTAAGCATTGCATCTGTGCTTTTTAAGACTAATTGAGAAATATGTTAATTTAAAACCTTACATGAGACGTTTATCTTCCTGGTTTGTTGTGGTTGTTAAGCATGATCATGATTTGCTGTGGGTGCCTTGCGAGGGCAAAACAGTTTCATAAATAATCAGTAACTAGGCACTGAAATTAAATTATAGTGATGAAAATTATCTGGTATTTTTTCTTCTAAATATTATGCAAAAAAAAAAGTTACTCTGATTTTTTAGTTGCAAAGCTACTAGTGATCCTGAAGGAGTAACGTTGCCTGTGACTCCCTCTAGTGATTCTGCTATGGGAAATGCAGCTACTTAGAGATACTGGCCATATAAAGTTGCCCAAAATTCTTCACTAAGTTAAATTCTTCATGTCTAAAGTATTTTTTTTTAATGATAGAGATTGGCTTATCAATAAATTAAACTGATTTTTATAAGCAGGGAATAAAATGTTATAGAACATACACTCTTGGGCAAATTTTTACTTTGCAGCAAGTAATTTCAGATGTGAATAGCTTTTTTTTTTCCCCACTGTTTAATGGAAAATCCTGATAAGCCAATACACATACAAATTTATATGTTACAATAAATAGCACTAGTATATCCCTAACTTGATAATGCTGAAGGAACTTTATCTGGAAAAAAAAAATCAGAGCATCCTTCATGGGATAATTGGTAAACTGCAAATAAAAAATAATTCACCACTTACTGCTTCACTTTGTAGTGCAGTAAGCCAGAATTGAAGAGTATAATCAACTTAAAACCACTTCATTGTGTGTGACAGTAATTTGCATTCTCACTAGCACTAACATTTGAGAGTCCTCTCTTCCGTTCTAACACTTAAAACATCATCAGTTGGTATTATTTTTACTTCAGTATCTTCAATTTTGACAAGCATTTTAGCAGCGTGACTTTTATTAAGCACAAATATTGTATTTCCTCCATATACAGATAACCTTTGGCACAGAGAAAAGTTAATATTTTTCCCTGTCGTAATTGTGTATCCTGTTTGTGGTCAGTTTTGAAAGTATCACTGGACAGTCCTTTATACAGAAGGACCTACATGCAGTTTGCCACAGACTCTCTAAGAGAGCTCAGACCTTCAATCAATAGCAAATTATATCCTGTATCAATAGTAGGTAAGAGAGAAGAAATGCATTTTAACTGATCATAAAAATGTTGTAGAAGAGAGTTCATATAATTAGATAATGATTTTGGAGGAGAATTTTTTATCTCATAGTTTATTGTTTGTGAATATTTCAGTGAAGTACTAACAACACAGTAAGATCTGATGGAAAGATGCCTAAATGAAATTTCAGTTTTTGGTTGGCAGATATACTTATTAGCAAGTGGATTTAGTGTCCATATCTAGCAGCCAAAATTGGTACGATGGACCAAAATGGCCCACAAGGTCAAACCAAAAACCATGTGAAAACGTCACATAAGTCCACACTGACTCCCTAGTTTTCTTGTCAATAAACCACTTTGTGCTCTTGTCTAGGAAAAAGTCTAGGAGATTATATAATCTTGTGATGAGTTTAGTAAGAAACATTTTGTTACATAAATTGAAGGAAAAGTTTACCCCCCCAGCGGCACGCATTTCTGCATAACTCTTCCTTGTGAAAATATCCCAAGCATTTTTTAAATGAACATCTTGACTCAACATTGAAATATAGCAATCTTTGGAATGGGAATTAGTAAGCATTTGGTAGCAGGACACAGCTAGAAGTATTCATACCTGTTCTCTGTTATTACTGTGACCCTCAAGCAGTTGTTTATTCAGAAAGTCCTGTCTCCTAATGACAGTATTTCATGAATAAATGTTTTTGATTTAGGTCCAGGTTAATGTTCTCTCTTGGAAACTCCATTTTACAAAACAATTCCTTTAGTCCCTGTCACATGAGGGAGTACAGGTTTCATAGTTAGTTTCAAAAGATTTTGAGCACAAATACTTTGGTTCTTTCCCAGTATTTAAAACTGCTATTAATTTTAAAAACTGGTATTAATCAGCATTTGTGAGATTCAGATCACAGAGCACGAAAAGCCAAGGCACATAATTCCTGCAAATCATGCATCAAAATGCATAGGAATATGACTTGCACACCTGAATTGTACTCAGAAAAATCAGAATTTCAGGAATCCTGTCAATGAGGCTTCATCAAATCACTATCTCATTAACAGATTGCTTCTAACTACTCAAAGATTCTCAGCACATCAGCTTATTGGAAGAGTCTGCTTTCTTCTTATACTTCTGTCTGGATATTAATGTAAGAGTAGGCTGATTCTTTATGCAGAGCTGATAGTGCTGGCATTACTGGACTTCTTTCATGATAATGATTGCCAAATAATGATTTTACTTAGGTATAATCTGAATGTGCCTTACTGAAATTACTGGGAACTTAGTTCCCAAATAGAGAACATACCTTTTTAAAGCCAGATGAAGTTGCTAGTTTCTGATTCAAACAAACAAATTGATTTGTCATTTGGGATTTATTTAGCAAAGCATTTAAGCATGACTTAACTGTTTCATTCCACAAGAGTAATCCTGTTTTCTGTACCTAAGTGCTGAAGTTCCAAAGCTTCTTTTTACCTGTAAAATCATACTAGTGAGTCAAAACTACTGTAACAGTCTATCATTTGCTATCAGTAGTCCTACCACATGGCTTCAAAACAAAGTTGATCTATTTTGGTTCCTTGATGAGGTTTCACCCTCATCACAGTCTACTGGGTTGTGATTAGAAGGATATACACCTGTATACTTAAACTCAAGCATAAGTATGCAATAGTGTGAAGTTGAAGGATATACTACAGGGTACCCGACACTCTCTTTCCTTTTTCTTTCTCAGGAACATAGCTTCCTCTCATATTCCATACATGCTAATTTCAGCCAGCAAAACAGAAAAAAAAATGCAGGCCAGTCCACTCCGAGCTCCGTGCAGATTCCAATTTTAATGCTTTTAAGATGAAGTACTCAGTCTTCTAAATATACATACTTCAAGGAAACTTCAGAAATTTAATTTCTGGAAAGGAAATCTCTTCAATATTAGATGGCCACTAATACCACAAAGGCATGCCAAAAAAAAACCCTCAAACATATTACTGAAAAGTGATGTTTTTCCCCTTTGTACAATATAATATAGAGAGTATACCCTCATGGAAAAGAAAGATCAGTCCTCCAAGATCCAGATTAATATCTGATTTACTGAACACATGTTCTCCAGCTCCACTGAAAAGGGGCACTGTGATCTCTAGAAGGGGCAGAAGAAGGAGCTGCACTAATCCCATTACTTGCCAAATAAGAACCAGCAGTTCTCCATTTTAAACACTCTGGAAACATTCAGGACTTTAAAAAAAAAAGCTTCCTCGTTATGATGGTGAGGCTTTTTTTCAACATCTTAATTTATGTTGACAGCTAAGGATAATTAATTAATAATTTATAATTGATGTGACATATAGCTGAATCAAGGATAGTCTCAAAAGTTCATGCGAAGTCTTTGGTTTAATGTGTGAAATTTAGAACACTTCTCTCAGCAGCATCCTAAAATTATGTATCTTAACATATAGCTGTTGTGTCATTGAATTGTTCCTCTGCCTATGACAAAAGAACAATTAACAGTTAATTTATCTGTTTTACTGTTACCCTACATAGCCACAAAGAGAAAATCTGTGTTACCTTATAGTGTGGCTATTTCCATCACTGTACCACAGAATAAACATCTAATTTCTGTACTCATATTGATAAATTCGAAAGCTCGGAGATGACTGTTCTTTAATTCACAGTTCTTTAATTGCTCAGCTGAAAAAAATATATTTTTGTTTAAGACCAAACAATATGCAAAGTCCTACAATGATTATTAAACAGTGCTTAATATTGATTATATGTTAAAATGGGGTAACAAATCTCTAAAATAAGATAAAAAAGTATGCAACTTTTCATAATCCTAAGTAAAATATGCTCATGTTATATAGAAATCAAATAAGTTTGTTTTTTTCCCCAATTACAGGAAACAACTTTAAAGCGCATTGACAGTGAAGAGATCTTATATTTATAATAGCATGTAGCAGAATAGTCTTCTCCTAAAGTATCTTTTGTGTTGAATACTTGAATAAATATCCAATCCTCTTAGTGCACATCACTCTGAAATTTACAGCTTTCCAGTACAAGCTCATTTAAAATAATGAAAAAAGTATTGTTTATTCTAGCATTTTTGCATGTCTAGACTGCTTCTTAAACACAAGCTGTGCTGTAAAGTACAGCAAAAGACACAATATATTTTAGTTTTCTTAGCTTATTTCTGCTTTACAAGTTATAAATCTCCATTCACTCTTAAAGATGCAGAGAACAGCACATTATAACACTCGTTAAGTTTGAAAAACTGATTTTTATTAATGGCTTCAGCATTTTTTATCATTATTATTGAAGTAAATTTCTATTATCAAGGACAGATGACAAACACTTATTATCTACAAGGTACTCATGAATGACTAAGTTAAGGACTCAGACTGAGTTAAGGACTCTTATTAAATAAGAGCATTAAAATCATCTCAAGATCGCACCTGCATTCCATCAGGGTTGTAGTTCCTGACCTATACTCGTGTAACCAAGCAGGGAATTCTGTCCACAGTCTTCACCGTTTGTGCACGGAGTCCCATTTTGAATCCTGTTTTTGCATACCCATTCTCAAAATGTGCCCTTTCAGTAAGTATACGTGAACTCTCAAAATGCAGTCTCAAAACTAAGCTATTCTATACATAATTCATGACATTTACAAACCGCTGTCACTTGACAACTAAGATAATAAAGTTAATATGTTCGACCTCCTGCTGTTAGGTACTGGACTCTTAAAATTCCTTACTGTCATCATTCTGGCAGTAGTGTGGCAAGGTGATGAATAACATTGGTGCGCCCCGCTCTTACCCCAAAATGTCCCTTATAGAAATCACAGCCCTACTGAAGACAATACAGTCAAAACTTCATATATACTACAATGCCTTCACTCTTGGCCTGGAGGGAATAGTTACCATATAGCCATATAATAAGTGTTCTTCTACATCTGCAGTGGTAATCCTGTATGTCTGCTACTTCTAATTCATCCTGTATTTATATAATAATGGATAGTAATATTTCACTGCACTAAAATATGAGATTTGTGACCACAATCCCTGCAGACCACTTTATAGCAGAGAGTTTTTTAACTCTTTTGAAAGTTCAAGTTTCAGATAGCTTGTATTTTTAGGTATTTATGAGTTGGGGTAGAAAAAGTGATTTGTTCAGAAAAAGTTACATCAGTTTCTTAATGGCAAAAAAATGTTTTTACAAAGGTTTTAGAAAAGTTATTCAGCCTTTTAAAATTGCAGATCAAAAAGTGGCATCCTGAGAGAGCCACTATTTGCATTCAATAAGTCCATATACAATATCCAGTTGGCCTGCATAAAACATGGTGCAACCTATAAACATTACCCTAACAAAGGTAAGACCAGGGAATTTCTGTTATTGAAAAGCAAGCACGTTATTGAAAAGTAAAGATGGTGGTAGTGTTCAAAGATTGTAACATTTGCTCTGTATTTCTAGTAAATGAGAATGAGGTAAGATAAAGAAAAAGAAACTATTGTTTCAAGAAATTCATGACAGAAAATGGAAGTTTTACTTGAGATTGAGACAAAATCTCAGTAAAATATGTAGTATAACATATATCATGACAATTTGTTTTCCGAGTCCTCCCATTACTTGGTCAGGAAAAAAGAAACAAACTGTACCTGTGTGCAGCACAGTATCTGTCCCTTGTCCAAGAGCAGCTCCTCCTCGCTCCCTGCACCAGGCCCCGCACAGAGCCCCCTCACAGCCGTCAAGAGAAGCCTCATGTCTCTTATTTGCTTGCACAGAGACATAAAAGTGAATTCTAATCTTTCTGCTGAAGTTTTGTGGGGTTTATAAACATTGGGGTGTGCGTGAAGAGCAGCCATAACCAGGGAGCGCCGGGGCAGCTCCCCTGCGGTGCGAGGTCGCCCGCCAGACGGTACCAAACAGGGACCCGTGAGTGCACAAATTGCTCTACACGGCACATGCAGCATCATGTCCAAGAAAATAAAGAGAAGAATCATCTCAATATACTATATGGAAACAGCATTTCCAAGAGTTTCCCTACTAAGCGCAAGTTTCAGAACGGAAGCGAGCTTGACCTTCACAGTACGCAAAACCTTGGCTCTGCTCCTAGCTCTTTTCACATGTGAATAGTTCCTGTGGGGCCTCTTAATGTGCTTAGAGTAACAAACAATTCCAGGATTTAGACCTTGATCTGAATCAAGGGTAGTGACAATACCAAAAATACTTTGATCTTAATAAACTAATGCATTTACTGCATAGACAAAATAAAACTCTGTCTTTCACTCTTCATTTTTAGGCTGTTAACTCTTTTGGTTTGCAAAGGGTTTTTTTTTTACCAGCTTGCCTACACTACTGGTTAAATATGCCATCTATTTCTTGCACAGCCAAATGAGTGTAGTGAATACTGTTATTCCACTAAAAATAATAAAACGGTGCATCTCAAAGCAGCTCAAACACAGTTCAAACTGAACTGTTATCAATAGATTTATTTCTTCTTAAATAAAAAGGGCACTTTTTGATGTGACCACCTGCAAACACTATTTTGTAGGGCAGGTGTAGATCCCTTCAACCCGGGAGGCTGCTGGGTTCCCTGTAGCTTATCCTTAGATAATACCTTGAAAACAGACAGAATCATCACCCCGACACGCTGCTGACTTTCTTTTCTGGATTATTTGATGCTAGTGCAGCAGATCACTCTTGGACAGGGCAAAATGACATGTAGGTCATTATGCCTCCCAATAATGGTCAAACTTCTTTCAGGAAAAAAAGTATTTTCAAGCAATAACCTTTAATTTACTCTAATCTGAAGCAAGAGGGACAACACACAATAATGTCCAAACAACATGGAAAACTTCCTTCATCACTTGCTTCTTTTTTTGGTGTAAAATACAGACTAATGCTTTGGAACATTCAATTTCTATGGACTTGGCTCTTTCCGAAATCAATTGTAATGACAGCAGAATTGCACAGGTATTAGAAGGATGGTCAGCCACTCCTTATCTGTACAACATCAACCTGAAGCAAACTAAACATGCATACCAGCATATTGCTTTTATTTTGCCCTTTTTGGGTTGTTTACATAAGCTTTATCTCATATTTTATGTCAAAATTTCCAAAATGTTGATAAATAAGTGTAATGAAGAGGTAAACATCATCCTCAGCATTATGCTATACCGTAGCTGGGACACGAGCTCCTATTTGTACATAAAGCTCTATCTTTAAACATGTAATGAGGTACCCCCATCATACCTAGAACCAAAACCAAACATGAAGTCACATTTGGTTTCGCTGACTTCATATAGCTTATCACCCCGTGAATACGAGGGACGTGGTCAAACTCGGGTGACTCATACATGCCATACATTCAAAGAAGCGCGCTGAATACACCGGCAAGCAGGTAAAAACACATCTACCTGACCAGAAGAGTTGGGATTTTTGCAAACTGTCTGTAGGACTCTCGGACTCTCTCTCATAGATCCTTTTTCTGGCAAAATGTAGTGTTCAAACCACAGATGGCTATCGAACCAAAGCATCGCCAGCAGCTGGCTGTAGTGAAAAGGGTTTTTTCTAAAAAAAAGGGGGGAAGCGGGTTCCCATAGACATCCAGACTGATTCAGGCCAATTTCCAGATATTAGACATGCATAAAGATGTGTGCTGTTTGGGTAAGCCCGATTGCTTTTCTTGTTCGTTGCTTAAGAGATTAAAGCCGTCTGCTCACCCAACAGCAAAGTACAGAGACAACGCTGAATTATTTACTAATAATTATTGTGCTCGCCGAGCAGCGCAGACTGCAGGCAGCGGGCAACGCACTGCAAACAACTCCAGACACTCGCGTTATTAAAGTCAACACCGCAATTAGTCGCTAATGAGCGCGCGTTTCCGCGGCGGCGCCCGGAGCCGGCCGGCGACAGCGGCGCGAGGCCGCGGGGGCAGCCCCGAGCCCGGCGCCCGCGCAGGGGCCGCGCAGCCCCCGGCAGCCCCGCGCGCCCCTCAGCGCCCCGCGCGGCGGCGCCTTCCGCAGCGGCGGCGCCGGGGAGGGCGCCCGGCGGGGACCTGCGGGCGCCGCTGCGGCCGCGCCGGGAGGCGCCCGGGGGCTTCGTCCGCGGCCCGCGGGGCGGGGGGCGCCGGGGCAGGCGCGGGGCAGGGCTGGTCCCTGCGGCGGGCGCCGCGCCCGGGCGGGCGGGGGAGCCGCCCTCGGGCAGCCCCTGCGAGGCGGCGGCTCCGGCCCGGGCTCCGGCTGCGGCTCCCTCCGTCCCTTCCCGCCGCCGCTTTCGGGGGATCCTGCGGGCGGCGCGGGCGGGGGAAGCCCCCTCGGGCCGGCCATTCGCCCGGGCGCGCGGCTCCGCCCCCGCGTGATGTCAGCGGCGGGAGGGCCGCCCGGCAGCGGCGGCGGCGGCGCGGGCGGCCGCGCCAGAGCCGAGCCGAGCGGAGCCGAGCGGAGCCGAGCGGAGCTGCCGCCGCCGCCGGGACAGCGCGGGCGCCGCCGGCACCAGCCCGCGCCGGGGGCGCCGCGCGGGAGCAGCCCCGCCGGGAGCCGCGGCCGCCCCCGCTCCTTCCCGCTCCCGCGGGGAGCTCCGCGCCGCGCTGCGGAGCCGCCGCCGAGTTAAAGTCTCCCCCGCTCAACTTGTGGGAAGCGGCGGGGGCTCCGAGGACTCCGGTGCGGCGCCTCCGGGCTGCGACTGCCTCCTCCTGCCTTGCGGCTGCGAACGCGAAGCGTCTGCCCAACAGATATAAAACAAACTCCGGCTCACCTAAAAGTTAGGATCCTTCCCGCCCTCCCCCCGCCGCCCTTTCCCGTCGCGATTGGAGCCCCGCGTGGGAGCGAAGCGGGAGCGGCCGCCGCTCGGGAGCGAGGAGCGGAGCAGCCCGAGGCGCCGCCGCGATGCGCTGAGGAGCCCGCGCCCTCTGCGGAGCCCGCGCCGAGGTAGGCAGCGCTGGGAGCGGGAGCCGCGCTGCCGCCTGCCTGCAGCCGCGGGGCGCGCGGGGCGGCTGCCGCGGAGCGCGCGTCCGGCAGCCCCTCCTCGGCAGAGCCGCAGCAGCTCGCGCAGAGCAGCGTTCACAGGCTGGAGCTGATCAAGTAAAAGCCAAGTCTGCTCTTGTGCGAAGTGCACGGAGCTCGCGAGCGGTGGCGGGGGATCCGTTTATTTGTAGTTTGCCGATCCGCCGCGCTCGGCGTCGGCGTCCCCGGCGAGCGGCGAACTTAGCGCATGGAGCTCGGGAACGAGGGGAGCTGCCGGGCGGTCTCCATGGGCGCCCTGCCGCGTTGGCCCCAGCGCCTCCCCGGAGCGCCCTGCTAACCCGCTCCCTTGGCTGCTTTGGGCTCAGATACAGCCTGGTATTAATCAGACAGGGAAAGGGATGGAGGGGAAAAAAAAAAAAACATATGGAGCATTTTATTGATGTGATCATAATCCTGTAATGGAGATTGCATTAAATGAGGATTGCATCAAAATGCCTAGCTGCTGTGGAGAGAGGGGAGAGCAAAAACTATGCTGGATTGTAAATGAAGTTCTTTGATTGAAGGATTTTCTTGAACCGTGGAGGGATGTCTGGAAGCTTAAAGTTGCTGTGTATGTGGAGTAATGGAATGGGATAAAAAGGAGATCAAGCTGAAATATATTTCAATTTCCTCCAGCTCTGGATGCAGATAAAATTGGTTAGAGGCAGTGCAGTGATGTCCAAAGAATATTTGGTTTCAGCAATGGAGACCACAGGAAGGCAAGGATCTAGGAGACCACAGAAAGGCAAGGCTGGAATATTTCTATCATTTTGGGAAGAGAAGGATGGTTCATTTATGACTTTTGCCATAATTGCACAAAGCTTACAGCCTGCTGCTTGCAAGCTGAAGCCTTGTAGGTGTTCTGGAAAGCAGGGGATTTATCTCATTTTCTTCTTGCAGCCTTGGCACTGGAGCCTGTTAGAAGTAGCTCCAAGGTGTGTGACAAGGGGCAAAGGGGCTTGTTTGTCCCTCTCAGACACTGGAAGAAGCTGTAGCTTGAGAGAGGTTGACTGGGCTCATCTGGGGCTGTCTTCCTGAGCTTGAGATGATAATTCATTTTCAGTAATTGTTGTTGCTTATCTCAATTGGCAAAAGAAGGGAGAAGATGTTCAAGTTTATTGAGCCAAAGCAGTGCTGAGGGCAGTGGATGTTATCAACTCACCCTTGCCTTATTTTTTGCTGAATTTCATTCTGGCACAGAGAACTGATTCACACAGAGCACCTTCTTCAAGTCCTACTGAAAGGCACTCCAAAGAGAACAGATTTTGACTTCTTGCTTGTCAGTGGTGCAAATAGTTCTGATCTGTTAGGTTACACAGGTCAACAGAGGTAAGGGAGGAGAAAAGTTATTTATTTAATTACTAACATTTTCACACATACAAATATATATCACAGCCTGGGAAAGACTTGGTTCTTAGAACCATCCAAGTTGTAGAACCATCCAAACATCCATATTGACAATGCATTTTTTTTGACGTAAAAATGCTCATTTCTGTGTTCTGTATTTCCATACAACTGGTTAATATAACATTACAAAACATGCAAAGCTGTCAGAAATGATTTGTTTTCCCATTTGACCTGTGTATGTAAACTGAGCAAATAACTCCACATCTGAGAGTGTCTCATGCAGTATATTTGGCATAGAAGTTAAGAAATGCTCATTTTAAGTAAAATGAAGAAAAGCAGCTTAAGCACAGTGACTTCCTCGTAAGCATTTTATTTTGGCAAAAGGAGACTTTTTGTGAATTGTGAAAGATGAGTTTAGAATATTAATGGCTAAACTCCAAGGAGCTTAGTGTTAGCTCAGTAGGCACAGGGTTCCTCATCTATAGAGCTATCTGGACAATATGCGTTTAAATTTCAAGCCATTTTCAGTTGAGACTGTTGTTATCCATATTTTAAAATCAACTGTTAAAGCTGCTTATAGAAATAATGCTCAGGCCGGGGGGATAGGGAGGGGAAAAAAAAAGTATTGCTATAGTACTAACTAATGCTTTTTTATAGAAAGAACAAGCAGTGTTCTGTAGTCGTGCCCCTGTATGTGCAAGTGTTCCAGATTCGCCTTTAATTTTTATCAAACAACAGCCAAGGAACAAATTTGTCTTTGCAGAACGTGGCTATCCACTCAGATCTTGGTTTGCATTTCTTTCTACAGACCTCTCGCTGCTTCGTGGCTGCACTGTTCATCCTTGCAGCATTTCTTCAAATGTGAGCATGAGAGCCTTGCTATGGCTAAAGGATAATTTACATTCAGTGTAGTGCTGTCTGCTCAGTGGAATTGGCTTTATACATCACAGCCTCTGCAAAAAAGGAGATCAAAGATCTGAACCTGTGGTCCTGCATTGCATTTGTATGCTACATGGACTTGAGTAATCTTATACCGGAGTCATTCACACTCCCATAGTTAAGGATGTGTCAGTCTGTCCACTAAAACACCCATTTGCTTAGAAATTTAACATTCAGTTTTAAAGATGGGATCTAAGCTTGCATTAAACACATCATGCAGTAGGAAAAAAAGGGAGATCCTAAGCAATGTTTTATGACAAAAATAGGCATTTGTTAGTAGAGCACGCTGAAGTTGCTTTTATAGAAAGCTCAGTAGAAAATAAGGCCTGCCTGATAAATTTAGAGATGAAAAGGAAAAAAAAAAAAGTGTCTTTTCAGATTTGGAAAGCCCCAGGTGAGTGTTTAAACCTGGATTATAAAGGGACCTGTGATTGTTAAGCAGACACTAGGGCACTGGCTCAAAACAGGAATTAGTCAGGTCTCAGTTTAATGGTTCAATCTTAGATTGTATTTAACGAATGATTCTGGCATTATTCCAATTAGTTGTTTTGAGGGTAAAGTTACAAGAACAACAAAGCAAAAAACCCAAACCTTGTAACTTAACGTTCTTATCCTTTTAATAAGCTAAACCAACTCTAGATTTTTGATAATACTGATTCTCTGACATAAATTTCAGAAGGATTTTGGGGATGCTGCTGCCAAAGCAACACCCTTCAGGTAGTTCACCTGAGAACGGGTGATCATTGCAGTGATCTCGCCTTCCCATGACAGGTGGCTACACTAAAACATAACCCTTCTTCCTGAAGGGTCCTAAAGTCTTCTACAACTTTTATCAATTACATAGTAAAGTAGCTGCTTCAACGCTCCAGAAATGTCAAATGTGTGTGAACGGTGCGCACATTTCATTTTAGAAATTTGAATTCTATACATGTAAAAATGCACGTGGATCTGATGCGCACACCTGAACGTGCTATACTACCCGTGTTCACATGGAAGGGTCAAGATAGAGCTTGGCATCTTTACTATGTTCCAAGTATTTTGGAATAGATGGAATAAATGTGTGTTGTCTGAATGAAAGTTTGGTAGTTCAAATGAAAAATCCTAAGTGAGATTAGCAGTCTTTTGATGAGATCACTGGGAGGAAATTTTGAACAGTTGTCTCTCTCCCTGTGGTAAAACATTAGTGATGCACCTTTCCTGGGGCTTTGGAAAATTCACGTGCCTTGCAAATAACAGGCATGGCAGGATGAAGCAGGAAGCTTAGGGTAGAAATGGGAATTTGATTATCCCTTTAGATCTGTGCAGAGACACCAATTCTCATTATCCAAGTGTAAAATAAGGAAAATAGGTCTAAAAGACAGTCTTTTTCAATTACGGTTTCTGAATTAGTAGAGTGACTTGCCAGAAAGCATGAGCGCTTCTACTAGCTAGTGCTCACTTAAACCCTCCACTTACAGAACAGTTTCAACTTTTCTTATAGTTGGCTTTAAGGTATTAGATTGTGAGTAAGAGAAATTAGCAGAAAATATATTTTGAGTGATGATAATTCCACTTACTATCTTTGGCAAAATTAGTAAAAGACACTTTTTTAGCCTACCTAAAAGTGACTGCTTTAGCTTTTCAGGCAAAGTCCTTTTCAAATTAGCATTGTTGTTGTTTTTCTTCACATATATTGCAAACTACTCCACATGGACTATAGGATTTTCAGGAGGCCTACATAACCAGATCAGCAGAGAGCCAAGTCTTGTTCTCAGAGGGACAGAGGAATATTAAAACTGTTGGAATTTTCCAGTGTCAGTGGTCAAATGATGGAGAGAAGTGGCACACACTGTATTTACAGCCCATGGCTGTGGGTGTCGTACGGGGGTTTACAGAGCTAAGACTACAGAGCCTGGTGCGTGTCCCTGCCAGCGCGACATCTTGCACCGGGTCTGCTTTGATCCGACGTGATTGTTTGGGGAATGATTTTCTTCCTCCAAGCTGGTCTAGAAATAAGAAGTCTCTGGTGGTGCAGTCTGTTTGTATGTCTGTGTTTATCTGTTATATCCGTAAGGACATATTTTTATTATTTTGGTTAGAATTTAATTAGCAATTATGTGAGCTCTATGCTGTCTGTTCAAGTAGCAGGAAATACATGCTAAAGAGGAAGAAATTCAACAAGTGAAGGTTTGCAATGCTTTAGGCACGGCACGCTTTATTTAACCAGGTATTTGTACCTTCACTGTTGCTACTCTGTGCAAGTTTGTTAAATAAATGTGCATGTGTATAAATCCGTGAACTAAGAGACTTACTATGACATACCTGGACACACTACAGTGACGGAGGATTGTTTCCATGCTACATAGTACACGGATGTCCACGAGAAGAAAAGTGAAAATTACTTGAGGAATGGTAGTTAGAACAGCAGATTCCACTAAAATGTACCGTAGGGAGCAACTAAACAGAAGTGTCCACTGCCTGCCCTTAGCCTCCCTCTAGCTCAGATTGCATTAGAGGGTCAAATTTTTTTGATAATGTTCAAAGTTTCATGACTTTGAAGAGAAAATGAATTCGATCTCTGCCAATGGAAGTTAACTCTCGTTTACTCTATGGTAAAGGACTTGTAACTGCTTCTGTAATTATAATATAGGTATATTCCTGTATATTCCTGTTTCTTGACAAACAAGAATTACGAAACTGTGTGTCCCGACAGGCACATATGTTACTTAGATCACTGGATTTAATCAAGTATGCTGGTCTTCCTCTCCTGAAATGGAGCATAGCTTCAACAGGAAGCGTTATGTCAAGAGGCAGGCTGGATTCATGAATTGGAAAGAAATTTTCTTAGAGCATTTTTGATATTTATGGCAAAAGCCCTAGACTTGACTTGTCAATGTTAAGTAGGAGGAGAATGCATCATAGCACTCCATAAATCTGTGCGGAGAAAAGTACAGGGGGATTCCTGTCAAGTTTTGAAAACTCCCAGTGAAACGGTGACTAACTACAAACTTTGGTATGCACATATAACTCAAACACTCCCATGCTTTGGGACCTGGCTATCTTCCTCTACTAGTTTATTCAGATAATAGTTGCTGCAACCAATTTATAAATATATTCAAGATAGAAGGTATAAAGCTAAAGTTAAGATTAAATGGAGTAGTGGCTTTACTTTGTCAATCCTGTAATTGATTCTTGGAAAATGTGACAATGTGTTTTGAATTAAGATCTGGAAAATAATCAACAAAGTAATAACTCTTGTGATGAAAGATGAGAGTGAAATGCATAAAAACCATTCCCCGTTCATTTTTCTGTTTTGTGAACGTGTTCAAAAGAGTGAATGGTAAGATAGGATTTTCGTAATAGTGTCCTGTAGTGTGGATTCTATTACAAGCTAGCAACGGGCTTGTCAGATGAGTTTATGTGCATGTCTAATTAGCAGAGAATTATTAAAAAAAAAAAATCCCTCTTAGTTCAGGAGGTTGGTAATTTCACGGCTTACTTAAAAAAAAAAAAAAAAAAAGAAAGAAAAAAAAGGATGTAGGTAAATCGAGAGGTTTGTTACTCTAGCTAGTTATTTTTAGTTCTGTAAAATAATTGAGAATGACCTTTTGCCTCTGTCCAAATAGCAGCTGCAGTAGCAGCTATAGCTACTTTATCTTCTGATTGTACTATAAACTTGAGGAAAAAATCACACATGCATAAATGTGAAGCTGTTTACGATATTTGTTAAATAGTAGGAATAAAAATGATGGAAGAGTCCCTTGGCACTGGAAGAATGAGTGTATTTTACTAGTATACAATCTGGCATAATGACCCACAGAAACACTGAACCATCATACCATTTCTGGTATTCACAAATTGTGCCCTATCCTCCCATTTTCGATGTATAAACTCCGTAGAAAGACAGAATATGCAGGAAAAGGCCTTAAACCACATCTTAACACAAATTTTCTTTAACCTCTAAAAAGACTGAACATTAGTGGGCGACCGGTTTTAGTTTTGTAGACAGTGTGTTCAGTCCAGTAACAGGGAGCTTGTGTACCTACTAGATTTAGCTCCACTTTCAAAGGAAGTTATTTTCAAGACCCCAAGTATCCTACCCGATAATACAAAGCATGTTTGAGAAGAGTACATAGAACATTAACTGCCATGTTTTAAACTGCAAACATTTGGGTCCTTGTGGCACATGAGGATAAAAAGGCCACTTAAAAGTGGATGGGAGGCAGAAAGCAAAGATGTCAGTAATCTTGTGTCAAAGAAGCATTTCACTAGTAGTTGTAGTCAGAAAGTGAGGTTTTCTTAACTGGGAAACCCGGTTGTTACGTGTGCAACCTTCAAAACTTTCTGCTGAGGCACAAACTAGCGATACCTTCTGCTCTGCAGGATTGTGTCAGTGTTGAACCATACTGGCCTCACTGAAAGAGCTGAGATTTGTGTGCTGAATGAAGCACACAATGACTCTCAAAACAATCGGAGTGTTGATTGACGTTTTGGGTGTTGATTGAACATTTTAATGAAAAGATTTTTAAAATTTTATTTTTCTTCTCTTGCCCCTGAAAATAAATTGAACTGAATTTTCATGTGGTCCACTCTTCTTCAATTTTTTAAGTGTATCTATCTGTACATAATATTGTAGAGTGGAA
This sequence comes from Tinamus guttatus, assembly GCF_059628265.1. Taxonomy (NCBI): domain Eukaryota; kingdom Metazoa; phylum Chordata; class Aves; order Tinamiformes; family Tinamidae; genus Tinamus; species Tinamus guttatus. The sequence goes on along the minus strand of NW_028288821.1, from coordinate 11,102,382 downwards.
GGATATTTTCTAATAGAAATAAAAATACCATTTTAACATGTAGGTGAAATCTTGGTAAAAACAATAGACTCCTTTTTATAAAAATAAGGAAACAAGTATAAAATAAGTAAACAGAACAAGTATAAAATAAAGTATGAACTTAAGATAAGAACTTGTGCAACTCTAGTAAGTTTTGTAAAATAAACTTTTTAAATATACAATTACATACTTTTTAATTGAATTATTCCAGCAGATTTAAAATACTTAAAAAAAAAGAGGAGGAACAGAGGAATTAGAAGTTGTGGCAGAAATTAATCTATTAAAGTTAGGCACTATATACTTAAGTTGAGTTTGTGGCCTGCTACTACATATTCCATGTTACATATTTTGAGGATCATTGAACAAGTAAGACTTGAATATCAACCAGCCTGTAAAATTGATGTGAAAGCTGAATGCAGCCTTCAGGCTCTAATTTGTAGAGTATCTGTGGTGCTTCTGCTTCAGCAGACCCTCTGTCTTTTGCCTCCGTTCGTTGGATTGTTTATTTCATGGTTTGGAATATGAAAATGTTTGAATGGATTCTGGTCATTATTTGCAATGCTGTTGGATTCAGATTAGCTTCTTTGTGTGCACAGCTTCTCTTAACATCAGAGTGATTTACAGAAGGGGATGTCATAACAAAATATTTATCCTAGCTAATTGCCACCAAGTTGAAACTCCAGCACGGGAAAAATCCCGGTTATATTATAAGATGATCACATTAAGTCTGAATTTGAGGCCGAAGAAGAGATGTTTTTTACTTTCTCTTCATTTAAACTCTAAAATCCAGTTAGACAGCCTGAGACAATGCATAGAAGTTACAGCACTGGCAGAAGAGTTGAGTTAGGAATAAGGAAAGGAACTGAGTGAAATTCATCTGAATTTATGGTCACTGGCATTTTTAATCACTTCAGAATGGACTAAATCTGATAGCTCTGAAATACATAGTGTTATCCATCAAGAAAGGTGCTGATAAATATGTTTCCAGAGAATAGTCTGTTTGTGATTGCATTACATTATGGACCTCAAACACAATAGCAAGTTTATAACATTAAGGTGAATGGAATTTGGCTCCAGTTTTGTGTTTGAGTGGTGCTCTTTGAAACTGCGTAGAGTACTTTTAAATTCCCCAAATATTTTTGCTATGTGAGAATGTTTATCTTTGTATACTAAGGTATATAATCTGTTCAGTATCAGCTTTTTGATACAAGTATTTGTTATCTTGCAAACTTAAGCAGATTGCAGGTTTCGTTAATGTTGTTCAGCATCAGCAGGAAAAAAATAAACAAAATAGAACGTTTTCCTATTACATTTGATGAAAGCTTAATCTCATTTACCTGGATTCATTCAAGCAAGTGTCGTATGTTATGAGTCCCCTTAATGCACAACGTTTGTATTTTCATTGTACTGCACTTAACAAAAATGAGTATTTAAAAAATAATAGCAGAATCAAAATGTAGTGCAATGTCAGTCTTCAGAAAACATTTACAGTCTCAGTTCCGCATATGTAATTCATCCTGGCAGGTACAGTACTTTTAGGTTTTATTGTATTATAAACGTTAAAAAAGCTTGAAAGAAATCATTGAAAAAAGGTTTAGAGTAAATGATTAGATGAGGCTGGCAGGTGGTGCAGTATGGCTCCTGCAAGACTAACTGAATTCTGAAAATGCTGTCGCTTCAGAGGGTTGGCGCCAAGGCTTGATTTAGTCACTGCTGCAGCTGAAGTCATCACCTTGCTGATCAAACCGGAAGGCTGTTGGTGGAAATACCAAACAGAATCAACCAAAACTAACTTCTGAACAATCCTGGACAATTGGATTAAAATGCTAATTGGATCAGAATATCTGTTTAACTGCTGTGGGTGTGACTACGTGCATAATACTACTCCTTTGCAAATAAGACTGAGGTGGAAGACAGTGTAATCTGTGAAGAACTCTGCAGTTGTAGTGATGAAAGATGCTCAAATACAAGCACTCTTTACTAACAGGGGGATAATGGGTATAAAAATACCTGGCAACAATGCCTGAGAGAAGCAAGAAAACATGGAAATGAACTACAGTGGAATTCAAGTAGTCTTGAGGTTCTCCAAATCATTCCTGATTATAATAGGTTTCATTTCAGAACCCTTTGGAGTTTTATCAGTAGAATTATACCAAAGATGCTTCTGGTGTACAAACAGATAAATCTTCAAGATCAAATGATTCCATTTGATTCTTATTATTGCAGTATGTGGAAACATCTTGGAAACAGCTTTCGTCAGTTACTAGGGTAGTCTGTTTTTAGGCTGTTATATGTGTTGCATGTACATTTCAAATCTTTCCTCTACCCTTTTCTATTTTCCTGAATCTAAATGCTGTTTTCATCTGAGTTTCCTAGCAGTAAAACTCAGCCCTGGATGGCAGTTGATTAGTTGCAGCACAAAGAGCCGAAGATGAAGTTGATAGTAAACCGAAGGAAATAATTGTTGTTTTTCTTTTTTCTTTTTTTCCACTGATTTTGAATACTCCCAAACTGTTGATGTAGTATTCAGAAGAATTCTTGGAAAAAATCAAAACTTCACTGCAAAGGCGCTAGGCAACCTAATGAAGCTTAGAAGCATTGAGCAGGTTTGGCTAGGAGGCATCTGTAGAGGTGTCTTCTGACCTATACTTTTCTGTCCAAAAGATACTGACTCCTTCATACAGATCAGAGTTTTCTTAGCTTTGTCTGGATTGGGGTTTTTTGCTCACATTCAGGATCTTTGCATGTCCTTGCTCTTCTTGTTTGTTCAATGAGCAGCGAGTAATTTAGGAATAGTGCAGGAAGGGAAACTGGTGAACAGGGAGCTCTTATTTTTGTTCTTGAAGCTGGATTTTAGACATAGCTTGCTGTTCCTGGCTCAGGGGGTGCTATTTGGTGCGCTCGTTGGACACCTCCGTGAACTGAGGTTATAAAGATGGGCTATGACTTCGCCAAGTCGCATTTCAGCAGTGTTCTCCTGAACACAACTTCAGGTACTGCTTTTGATCTATAAAAAGCCTTTTAGTTTCATTTCTGTTTCTAAGGAAGACTTGCTGTAAGGTTTTGTTCTTCTGTGTTTAAAAAGTTTGGAAAACAGAAAGCTCCACTTTCTTAACATTTGAGTTGAGGACAAGAAAATCTCATTTATTATTTTTTTTTCCTTCTCCCTTCCTTCCACCGTGGTCCAGCAAGACCGAACTTACTTGACATTCAGAGATGTAAGACAAATCTGTAAATCTTTTTCTTCTCTTTTTTTTTTTTTTTTTCCTTGAGTGTTGTCTGGAGTGGATGTATGAGATGGAGTGTAATTTTGTTTGTATGTGTGAAGAGTACATGGTTTATTGCTCTTTATTACATGAGTGTCTAGAGGTTGATTGACAGATTCACTGCAAAAAGACAAAGAATAAAGTTTCTAGAGAGAGACTGAACACATTGTTTGGATAAGAGATATGATTAGATAGGAATTAGACAATATTTTTATGGGCAGAAATTTAAGGACATTCATTGGATATGAGAAGACCACTGCAAATGAAACAGAGATTCTTAAAATTCTTATAAAAATGGATTTTTGCGTGGTCAAAGGACTTCTACCTTCTACTGAAAAGCATTCTAAGTGCTCCCTGTTTTGTTCCTCATTCTCATGAAATATCTGAAGTTCCTAAATAGTACTTGGTCACAGTAGCAGATGAATGAATGGAGTTCACCATGGTAGAAAGTGCAAGAGGGACAGGCGGCCCAGAAGGTTTGCACAGTCGATGCACTTGGAGGCTGCAAGTCCAGGCTGGGGAAAGCCCTGAGCAACCTGCTCTGCCCTTGCGGATGACCCTGCTTTGAGTTGACTAGTTGACTAGATGACCTCCAGAGAGGTCCCTTTCATCCTGAATCATCCTGTGAGCTTATGTCTTGTTAGCTCATAGAATAATTAGGCATTTCTTAGAATCTGCAAAGAGCCTTCCAGGTTTGCTCTGAGAATATGAGAACTGAACACTGTGTAGGCTGGCATTTAAATGTCTTAAAGGACTGATCAGCAGCTAGATGTGCTACGTGTCTGTGTAGAGTTAGGGTATTTTGAGACTGGAAAGGATTTTGCAAATGCTTTCCCCAAACCTCAAAAATGGAACAAGCAGCAGAAACACTGAGGGAAGTGATTTTGTCAAATTGCATTTGTTAAATTTGCTTTGTTCTTTCTTGATTTTTTTTTCTTTCTACTCAAGGTTTTAGCTCTAATGTAAAGCTACATAAATTTTGGAACATAACTATATAAAGCCAGTTATCTTTTGAAGGATCTTTATGATTACAAAAGCTCTAGTTTATTCTTTTTTTTCGTCATGGAATTATTTTTCAAAGCAGGCAGTAAAACACAAATTGTGTACTAGAAAGTAGCAATGAATGTCACTGAATGTGAACTAGAATTTCATGACGGTTTTGTAAAATTAGACTAGACTGTTTTTTACTTTCAGCGCTATCCCTTATTTTCCATGTTGTCCTTATCACTTGATGCTGTTGGTATTGGCACTAAATGGAGCGCAACACTGCACATGATAAATTTAATTTAATTGAAATTTAGGTTAAAACTGAATTCCGTGGGCTTATGTTCATTCATTTGGGCTATGCTTTACTGAAAACCCAGCACATTTATGTGCTTATTCAGTAATTTTGGTCAGTGGTTCTTACTGTACCATTTTGGCATCCGTTTTGTTTCTGCTGTCTATACAAGCATGGTTTCTTTCATTTGAAGAAAAAGTATTTAACTATTATTAAGAAAAATTCAGTGAATCTCTGCTGTCTGCACTTTATTTATTTATTTATTTATTGCTCGAAAAGCACAATTGTTAGATTGTTTCCTTCATCTTACATCAAGGAAAGTTTCCTAAATTAACTGTTCATCTTAATGAGTGTAGAAGGCTGGATATAGCATTTCTAACATTCGAACACCAATACATTGGATGTTTTCAGGCCCTGCAGATGTGCGAGTCAGATAGGCAGAAAGAGCAAATGGCTTATACAGAGAAATCTCTAGTAGGCCAAGAAATTAAATCAGTTTCCTTGAGTTCCAGAAGAAAAAGAGCCATGTGAGCAGCATTGTGCTAATATGTATATTGTATAGATTCCGGATGTGCAGAATATTCCATAGAAAGACTGTATTCCATGGCAGGTGCATTTGCCTCGTTCTTGTTAGCATGCGCTTCAGCCATGGGGCTTAGGCTTGCTTGGAGATGATGATGATTTTTTTTTTTAACTGTGTGGAGGAGGAGATGAACTGGATTTCTATTACTCTTCATCATTTAGTTTTTCTATTTTTGCCATCAACTGGGAACATTTCCCAATTACTTTCTTTCCATCTTGTATTCAGGGATAGGTTATTTTATAAGATAAATCTTAATAAAAGAGAAGCCCTGATGAGCCAGTGTGAACTCGTGATAATTCAGCAAAAGCTATTTCTTGACTGAAGATCAGGAATAGGACACAGAACCATACACGGTCAGCTTTAGCTCTAAAATGAGCTCCTTACACTATTCTAATGCTAATCCAAACTAGCTCTATAAAGTTATTACAAATGTTCAGTGCTACGATCCTTCTTGTAGATGCCCTGAATCAGGTCAGCATTCGGCTTTAATGGACAGCATCCTGCTGCACTGGTGCAAATACCAGAAAACAGAATTTTACAAATATAAGATAGTAGCCACAAATTCAGAACCCAGGAAGTTATTCTGATCCTTCCCTTATGTAAAACAGCATAAAAAATTCTCAGAAGATACTTCATTGCAACCATGGCTTGGCAAGATATTGTAATGTAAATGCACAGTTACTGATGCAGATAAGGTATATGGGCTGCATAACCCTAGGGCGATTACAGATTTTCATTTTTCCTTGAAATATGGTCATTTTTAGAAGGAATTATCAGGGTATTGTTTGTTTTAAGAGGAAATCCTGTTTAAGTTTTTTAACGAATCTCTTGAGAGATTTGTAAGATTTACAGGTTAAAAAAGCTGTAAACATTCTACTCGGAGTCATCATTAAAGAGAAGATGAATGTGAGTTTCGGTATGTTGTTTATGAAACCAAAATCTTGAAGATGTTGTTACAAACCCCCCCCAAAAAATGTTTTTCTTTGTGCTGCAAACTAATAAAATGTAAAGCAGGGTTAAAAGCAAGTCTGATTACAAGATGAGATTCAGTTTCACTGTTTTGTTTGGAAAATTTTATAGGTTTAAGAATTGATGTGAATTTGAATTTGAAGAAGCAAGAAAATAGTTTTTCCTTGATATCTAGATGACAATAAGCATTGGAATGGAGGGAAAAAAAAAGAAAAAAAGAAAATTCACCCTCTCCTGCGTGCTTCACCATTTTGATTGGAAGGCCTTATGTTAAAAAACAAAACAAAATAAAACAAACAAACGAAAAATAAAGGCACTGCAGATGAAATAAATAAATTTGAAGAAAACAGCTCAATCCTCTGGTGAGTTACTTTTCCTTGCACATCAGCAAGTGGCAGCCCAGGACGGCTCGGCGGCCTGCCTTTCCACAAGGCGCTTCAGGCCCTCCATTACTCGCCCAGGCCTGGCTGAACCGCTGGCGTACTAGTGAAAACTCATAATTAGTGGTCTTTGTGATAAAGCTGTTTGCTGAATCCATGTTTGTCTTTTTTGTTGTTGTTTTTTTTTTTTTTCCGTTGAATTATTAAAGGCTCAGTGAAGAGAGCCGTCTGAAATACACTTTTTTCAGCTAGAAGAAACACTCCTAAATTATCTTGTCAAAAATCATTGCTTTGAACTTCAGTCAAATGAGTTTTTAAAGATTCCCGAGAAGATTTTACTGTAGTAAATCTCCTGTTTCATGCAGAAAGCTCTAGATTCTGACATGAAGTCGGTGTATTTCTAGTTCTGGTGAATTTTGGGAGTAGTTTTGTACACCTTTTTAATGGAGCACAAATATACTGAAAACTTAGATAACATCCAAGTGTGAACTGTGTCCTAAATACATCTGTGCTGGACATAACTACAGTCGTTTCACGTGGATTCAGCTTTTCAGGAGGTCGCACACTTCGCGAGTAATCTGCAGACCAAACTGCTGTGCCCCATCATTGCGAGCAAAATAGGTTTCCACCGGCACAAACCTTCCTTCACAACGTGGTTTTCCCAGCTCCTCATGTGACTGTGAATCTGGCATTTTTGCCCTGCTGAAAATATTCAAGACTTCAAAAAGGAATTAGGCACCCCTAAAAGATCAATATTTCTACAGACTTTTCTTAGTGTTTTGTAAAGATTTCCTGCCATCGAGTACTCTCTTCAATATGTATGCATTTTCCTTTTTGAGTAAGAGCATATGCATATGTTCTTATAAATGTATATATACATGTATATGTATATACATTCAGTGATCCTGAAAGTGGTGTACTTATGTCCATGGTCTGAGCTAAATTTTGGGCTTTCAGGTTTGGAGCAAGGATTTATATGAAACATTCCAGTAAAATTCTCCTCTGACCCAAAATACTCCTGTGCAGAATCCTCTTGAGCAGACTTCCCGTCATGGCCTTTCTAACAGTGTGGCAGCGGATGTAAACCAGGACAAAAATAAGGGCATTGAGTCTGTTCTAGCTGAAGAATGAACTATCACAAAATGTAAAGGAACATACTCATTCATGTAGAATCATTTTTGCAATACGGACTATGTAGAAAAAGGTAACTCGGAGTTGTTTAAAGGTATATGGTTTGGAAATATCTTGTGTGTGTGTTTTATAGTGGCAGTGCCTTTGGGTATATCTTAAATATCAGAGTTTTTAGCTTATTAAGATTTTTTTTTTTTCTACACAGATCTACATTTAGACTCTGATTGCCCTGGATTACAGGGAAGTATTTTGCCAATAATCATTCACCCACTTTGTGCCTGTTTGTCCCCAGTGACCTCTGCTTTTCTGCAGATCTGGGCCCTAAGAACATCTCTTGCTATTAAAGCAATAGCCACCGAAATCCGCAACGCTGTGACTGTTTCCTTCACAAAGGTTTGCGAGGTTCTTAGGAAAAATGCCAGCTCGTGCGCAGGCAGTTTGGCTCTCGCAGCCTAGTGTTAAGGTTCACAAGTTGTAAATAGCTGCATGTTGCCATTATCTCCAAACCCTGCTGCTTTCAGGGCAGGATGAGGAGTCTAACAAGAATGTTGTTCACTGCTCGGTTTTCATCCTTCCCTTGCACGGCACTTACAAGTAAGATGTAAAGTTGGATGGTTGTGGTAGGGTCTTGATACATTTATTATTATTATTATTTTAGTCTTACTGACAAGCGTGTTAACGCTAACTAACAGGCTGGGGAGATGAGGAAAAATACTCCAAACTTGCCACTGTTTCTTTAAGAATGGATTCTAGGAAAGAATCTGTAATTTTAGGATATTTTTTCCTCCAAAATTAACTTTGGTGTTAAACAAGTTGAATATATTTGCATTATGCAGTGAAAATATATATACATGTATAAATAAAAAATCTTTTCTTCCAGTGATATAAATGTGCACATCTTGATTGACGTCTGCTGAGCTACGCTGACGTAAAAGAGAATAACATCATACCTAACATATGGCATTCAAAGTTATGGTGTCTTTATTTTTCAAACATTTTTTAAAAAATGTACTGAATATATTTGAAATGAAGTACTTTCAGGGATTAAGAGCCATTTGCATGGCTTCTGTGAATGCCTAATATATAAACTTTTGCAAGTGTGGCTGAGTGAAGTAGTTAACTTTGGAAAGCAAATGGTAGAAGAATCCCTAGCAGTATATGCTTAGTGTTAAAATCAGTATGAATTTGGCACTGATCCAGGCACTGATTCAGTTAATATATTGAAATGAAGAATTTGAGAAGACAATATTTTTACAAAAGTAATCAACAGTAAGGGTCATTAAGAAACACTGGACTTAGACATACTAAGGAAGAACTGAGGCTTGATGTTATTCTATTCTGGCTGAAAATGCAGAAAAAAAAGTAGAAATTTGATCTGAAAAAGACTGAAAAAATTCTAAGCAGACATAAAACAACAATGGTAATAAGAGGAGTACAACAGTCATACTGGTGACAGTGTTTAACAAATCAACCAACCAGCAGCAAAGCTCTCATGAAAATTCACTTTCTAGGAATATCTGATGCACCATAATTAAAAAAAACAAAACCAAAATCCATACATACAAAAGGAGCACACCTCACTGTGCTGGCTTTCTGTGTCAGGATGAGATGGTCACTCATTCATTACATTTTGCTCATTTATTTTATTAGAGAAAAAAGGAGGAAGCTCCATTGTGATACTCGGTGTGTTTTGTCACTGTGTGCGATAAGCTGGACCTTGCCTTGAGCCAGATAAAGTTACCATGGAGCTGAAAGAACCAGCCACATAGGAAGGACTTAGAGCAGAGTCCTGAGGAAGGATTTTTCAGAGCTGGAGCCGTGGTTGCAGTAGTGCACGGCTGGAACACAAAAGTGCTGAGATGAATACACTGCAACGCCAAGGCAAAGCGCCAGGATGAAGGGCAAGTGTTCAAGGAAAGTTGTGGGCACTGGAGCATCACAATAAAGGGAAGCTTTGAGGCAAAACATTGCGGTACTGAGAAAAATATCAAAAAGCCTGAGAAGTTTTGCCAAGATGCTGGAAAACAAGAACCAAGGCAAAACATAGAATTCTCGTGGAGAAGCGCCCGAGTGCCGAAGGAAGGTGCTGCCGTTTCGGGTGAAGGTTACGGCTCCGCTGCAGAGCTCTGAGCCGGGAAAGCAGCAGCGAGGAGCTGCGAGCGCCCGCAGGACGGGAGGCTGCCGGAGCGCGGGAGCAGCCCAGCTGCTGGAGATGGGTTGTCTGAGGTCTTCAACTGGTGTGGAAGTCTTGCTGAAGGAACTTGTCACACTCCAGTAATAGCTGAAGAATCAGACTGATGACAGTTTATTTGGGAAATTGTATCAGCATAAAGTAATGCACTTTTATCATGGTTCTGTGCGCCCTGCATGTAGTATGTACATGTTTTTGGCCATCGAGTTAGTAAGATGCCACTTAACTCTACGCATTTTACATTAGAAATTGCTCAGTTGCCATATATGTAGACCATAACTATGACATTGTGCAGGGACTGACCTGGGCTCCTTTTTAGATAGTTGCAGAGCTTTGCTATGAAGGTAAGATTTTTAATATGTCGTGCCCGGAGATCTGGTTCACTTTTTTTCTTTAGTTTAAGCATTTGCACAGTGCTGATTAGCACTTGTTATGTAACTGTTATGGTGTGTTGCTGATATGACATAAATACTCCCTTACCTGCTAAGAGAAGTGAGGTTTTGCTTATCTTCAGCTGTTTTTCAGATAGCAAAGCATACACGTCCAGAGTGTGTAGTACTTGGTGTTCTGTGCGGATTCCGACAGATTGATAGCAACAGGACATAGATATGTGCATTTTCCTCACCGATTAAACATGAAATATGGAAAATGTATTTTGATTGCTATCTTCCATAACACCCTCTTCATGGAAAAAAAAAAGGCAGAAATGTCTAGTGCAAGGTATTAAATCTTCAGAGGCTAAATCACACGTGTATTAGGAAGCATTCCTCAGTCTGGGAAAGAACGATCTTGGCTCAGCCGACATTTCCCTTTAACCTGTCAAGTGTTTGCAGCACCGGTGTGTTGTGCGGAACATGTTACGGGTCCAGAGGCACTGGAAATTTGTGGGGGAATTATTGGAGATTCAAAGCAGAACTTGTACACGATCCAAATTTCTCCTGGGCAAATGTAACACGCTAGAGAACTTGGGAAGTATATAGATTATGTAACCAGGCTCAGCTTCACAACAGATTTAGAGAGATGCTATTTTGCTTCCCTGAATGAGATTGTGGTAGAGAAATTTTGTCTTGATCAAATTCTGCAGCTGTTGCAGTTTATATTGAAGTGTGCTGCAAATTGAGCTCCCATTTTTGCTTTGTTCCGTGCTGCTCAAGGAGGAAATACAGTTCTTCAGAGAACTGGTTACCAAGGCTTGACCCATGACAATTAAATCATTCATTTTTAAATTGTAAAAAAGTCCTGCCATATTGTAATGACATACATAAGCAATTTAAAATGTTTAAGTGATGAGTTTAACAGCCAGTTACAGAATGCTTATAACTGGAGTATGTTAAACCATTTAAATAGTCCAAATGCTGTGAAGAGCAGATCTTGTACTAATTCATTACAAAAACAGCAATTTCATTGAATCATGTATTAGCTCCTTGTAAGGTTTCTGCATATTAGATATACCCACAGATTCTTGTTCAGCCTGGCCACCAGTGCAGTGATTGCAGAGGTGTCACCCAAGTGTCATCACTAACAATTTATTTGTGAGCATTTGTGTTACCAACACTATAAGTTATCAGATGGCTGTAGGTGATGATTCTTAAGCATGCGTGTATAATAGAGTAAATGACTCTTTGCCCTAAGAAGGAGGTTAAAATTTGTCCTTTTGAAAGTCGAATTGCTCGAAATGGTACTCAAGTTTTGACAGCAAGTCATTCATTATTCACTTGTGGAATGTAGGCCCTACGCTGGCCTTATCAAAGCAATGAAGCAGGTTGCCCAGGGTCAGCCGTGGAGCTTTTCAAGACCCAAATGGCCAAAGTGCAAAGCAGCCAAGTCTGTTTTCAGAGCAGCAGTGTGAGCAGCTTCGTGATCCTGTGACATCGGGATGGGGAACTGGGCAGATACAGTTAGTGCTCTGCTAAGTCTGCAAGGTTCTTGAACTGATTTTACTGTCAACCTCAGTGCTGCAATGTGTATAAAGAGGGAACAAATCCAAAGGAAACAAGCTGGACAATACTTTCTCATTCTGCATTGCTGTAGCCTAGTCATTGGTATTTTCCCAGTATTTGACCTTTTATATAACTGACATATAAGTTTCTGCTTCCCTGTCTTCATAGAGAGTGGCTTTGCTTGATCTGTAGGTGTAGTGTTCTGCAGGATGCACAGCTACTTTTAGTGGTAAATTCTTATGGAAGATTTTCAGCAGTAGAGTGCTGCATAGCATTTGCTGTATATCTTGCCTGCATATCTGAATCAACATATTTCTTTGATGATTAAAGCTTTCAGACCTTAATCAAGAAATTGTTACCAAAGTTAACAATATCCAAGGATTTAGTTCAGAAAATCCTAGAGCAGGAATCTAATCTGTGTCCCATAAATATTTACTGTTTTGAAAACAGTAATATGTATCTTTCACAAATTGCAATGATCTTAGCCTGAGTGCTAAATAGCTTTACTGCATAATATAAAATGCTAATACTAATGGTAAATGTAAAATGTAAGAATGTACAAAACCAAACAGAAACTTGCTAGGAAAAATACAAATCTCACCTGATGAGCTGCAAGTCACTGTGTGCCATGCCTGCTGTAGCAACCGGGATGTGCAGTGCCCTGAGTGCAGGGTCAGCGGATGCTGAACCTCGGAGCGAGCACCCATGGCAGCACGGGTGGCGGGAGGATTGACTCCCAACAGGAATATGAGGAGACGGGGGGGCCTTTAGGGTCACTGAGCCTTGAACTTTGTTACTGTAACTGCCACCTAACAAGTCTTTTTTCATGTATGTGCTAGCAGACTGTTAAAATCTTTTAAAGAATGTAGGAATAGGATGAGATTTTGGTAGAGAATAATCCCTTTTCACACATTTCAGAATATTCCTTGTTTATCTTTCTCTTGTCAGTCTGTATCCTTGTGAGGAAAGAACTGGCTGATAAACTACTGAAGTTATCAAAACACTAGTAGGTTCCCCCACTAGTGCATCATTTTATTCTTTCAAATTTAAACCCCCAGATGTACAAATTTAGTTCTGAGATAGCTGAGATTAACTGAGGTAGCTGAGATTAACTATATACATCTTGTATAGTCAATAGGTACTAGTAGATGAATACTTCTCTTTAGGCTCTGAAAGCAAATTAATGATAAGGATGACAGAAGTTAAGAACCGGTAAAAATGAAATCCGAGGTGAGAGAAACTGGAAAGCCAGAGTTGTGCATGACCCCGTCAGTACACATGGGCCTTGAACAACATGGCACAACATGGCATTCACTCAAAATGAAGCAGCAGTGATTAAGCATGAATTATTTTAGGGATTTAGGGATTCCTGACAAACTGATAGAAACTGCAAACTTGCAGTGACCAGTAGAACTCAGGTCGCTATTAGTTACCAGAAACGTCTGCACTGAAGTATTCATTGTTGTTAGAACTTGAACTTGATCGAGAAAATGGTATAGATTCTTTTTTTTTTTTTGCATAACATTCATTTACTTTCTGTTTAATCAATTTATTCCGTGTTTGTTTATAGCCCCTAAATATGTTTCAGAAACCTAAATATGTTTCAAAAAATAGAAGGGAAGACAGAAATTATGTAGTTATATACAAGGGTTTGTCAAATGTACTGCTTTTGCTGTTGACTATGAGAGGGGAAAAAAAAGACAGTTAAAGGCATCAATAACTGAACTAATAAAACCAGGATAAAACCAGCCAACCAAAAAACTCGGCAACAGCGATACCGAACAATGGATACTAAATAAACAGAAGTCATGCCCTGAAGTTTGACATGGTCAATGGATGATCACTTTTTGAAGATACTGAAGCCTGCTAATTACCAAACGCGTTGTAAAAATTCTCTTCTGGAGATGAACCAGAAGAGGAATGAACGGATTTTGGTTGCTTTAATGAAGCTTCTCCTTTTCCAGGATTGCTGGAGCAGTCCGTGGATGCCTATATGCATATTGAGCTGCCCTTCCAAGCAGCAGGGATTTATTGCTGTCTGCTCAAGAGATTCATTTCTCCCCACCCAAGTCAGCAGGGCTGCTGCAGTGCACAGGGATTGCTCACCAGCGCTGAAGGCTGCTGAGGGTTGTTTCCCATGAAGATAACTGGCTACTGGGATATCTTATCTGTCCAAATCCATCTTTCCTCAGATGTTTAAACTTCTAAGTCTTTGGAACTGGTGAGCTTTCAGTAATCAATGGTGGTTTATTATTAGTATGGAAAGATGTTTTTCTGTGCATCTAGAGTAGTCACAATGCACACATACACTAAGTTTAAAACTTACTTTTTTTCACAGATCTGCTAAAAGTAACAGTGCTATAATGCAGCCATCACTGGTGAATTAGGAGTCAACTGATTTCATTTGCAGTTGTATGAATCTGGAATGACTGATCCGAGAGCCCTACAAATGAGCTACAGTATTTCATATATTAGCTATGCACTTTACGTTCATTTTCCTTAGGCTTCAATTACTTTATAAATAGGCAGAAATTACTGATTAAGATGTGTCCTAGCGGACAGGTACTATCTAGCCAAAAAGATGGCCCTCAGGCAGAAAGTTGTCTTTAGGAAATCTCTGGTCTGGAGATTATATTTACTGCCAGAAGACATGGAAAAGTAAGCATTAATAATAGTAATAATAATAATAGTAATAGTAATAATAGTAATAATAATAATATCCTTTCATAGGTTAAAAACTTACCAGCTGAAATGGATGGACTATAACGAACTACCTTTAACCTAACGGTGCTGATACCTTCCCGGGCGCCGGTGCGCGCGGCAGGGCCCATCCCACGTGGGCTGCATCCCACGTCCTGGGAGCACCGTGACTCCGTGGGCACAAGGCCTCTGTACAGCAAAGGAAGATCCTTACCACAAACTGAACTGGTCCTTTTTTACAGGTTTAACCTCAGCATTCATAAATTGCTTTACACAGGTTCATAAAAACACTTGAGTATCAACTTGACTGGTACCCCAAAGAGACCTTTTTGGGAGAAGTAACATAATTATAGAAATATTTTGGTACTTCCTCCGAAAATAAAGTTGAAAGGAACACCTGCTTGTCCTTTAATCTGTGCTCTTTTTACACCAGTGCACTTGTACTGACTTAAAAAGAAACATCTTGAGGAAATTGAGATTAAACTGTCTTTTATGTTGATTTGTGTAATATTAATTTTCAGAAGCCCTTTTTCCGAAGTTCAGAATGAACTGTTCCCGGAGTGTATGAGTGGAGTGAGACTGGAGTGAATCACAGTTCTTTGTCATGTAAATGACATGATGAAAACCACAGAATATTGAGTATGAGGTGGCGACCCAATAAGTGGAGGATGTGATAGACCATTTCTAGCAGTAAAATGGGTAACTGTTGTACAACTGAGTTTCAGTAAGCAAGGAAGCCAATAAGCTAAATTATGATCTGGTACGCTGTGCAAAGCAAATCAGAGAAAAAAAAATGGCATTTGTTAGTTTAATGGACCTTGGAAAGCTCTTATTTCCCTACTGCTGCCTGGTTTTGTGGATCATGTGAATATCCTTTTTTATGCCACTAACAAAGTAATCTCTCTAAATTCTGTTTCTATTTATGCTTAACCATGCTGATTTACATGCACATAGAAAAGGAAATGAGAAACATTTAAAGCAAAATCTATATCCTTAGAATTTGATATTCATGTACATTTTTATGCATGCAGTTCCCATTAGGAACACAGGAAATATTACCTTCAAATCCTCTATCCAGGAAGACTAATTAGATTCCCAAAATTTTAAGAGAAGTAAGAAAACATTGTGTCTTGCTGTTCAATTATCAGTTCATGCTAATGGCAGATACATGTGCAACTCTGCTCTTGTATGTTCAAATTGGCCAAAAGATTTGTATGAAGCTGATGTGGAAGCTGGAGCTGGATGAGACCCCATGAGTTATTCATGTCCCGGGGGAAATAGGTTTTGAAGTCTCATTTCTGCTTCAAGTGCTGAATAATTTTTATGTTTTATTCTTCTGCAGGAAAAAAAATCTTTAGTAAGAGTGTGAATAGAGGTGAATGTATATAAATTGAATTAATTGCATGAAAATCAACTAGAATTAGTAGCTTGCTAAAATTAGTATGCTTACTAAATAAAACACAGCAATCTTTTTTAAGGCTATTCTTTGAGTTAAGGGGTTATGCCTTATGTTAGAAATATCAGCTATTCTGAATTCACCTGAATTAATGCAGTCTCAGTTGCATTAATGTAAGCAATGTAACAGAAATTCCTGCTTTAAAATATAAAATGAAAATACATTGCAACTTCCACACAGCCATTTGTGAAATGTCATTTTGTTTCTGCAGTAGCAGCATAGATAATTTATTTCAAGTTTTTGTGTTACTCTCTAACCTGTAGCAAAAATTTGGTGTCTCCTTTTGCCAGGTTCATTATATGAGAGGACTTAACAGAGGCATCTTAGTCTGGTGGGGCTGAAAAGGCCAAAGAAAAATCCACTTTGTTTGTTTTGCTCTCCAGCAAGATACTGTGCAGTATACATTGTGCAGCTGTATAAATCTATATGATAAGCACAAGCAATTGCAGGAGAAACAAAACGAGAAGAATGCTGAGGAACACTTATTGGGATTGCATTAACTCTGAATGGCTGTGGTTGTTCCTGGGAGAGTAAGAAGACACTGTGTTGGAAGCTGCATGTCTTCATCTTTTTATATGGTTCCTTAGTTTCAGTTCCATGAAGTCACTGTACAGACTGTTTAAGTAGGAATGGCAAAAAATAATAAATGAGAGGGAAAGTCAGGCTTGAAGAATTATTTCTGATTTTTACTTTTTACTTAGAAAATTTCTGTTATGTAAAGAGTTTTATTTTTTATTTTTATTACTCTTGTTTTTTGTCTCTGACAGTATGGCCTAAATTCATGCTGACATAAGTGATAATAGAATAGAACATACAATCTTTGTAAATGAAAGATACTTGAGACACAGAATTTAGATTATGAAGAACTGAAAGTGGTAATCAGAATTGATTGCTGAAGGTGATGTAGAAACAAAAATATATGTTTCTGGCCTTAAATCTAGGGATGCAGAGTGCAAACAATAAGTTTGTTCCTGAAAAATAGGAGTGAAGTAAAAAGTAAGTATGCACTTTCTGTATTTTTTTACTTTTCTGTTCCTGGCAGGAGAAGATTTAGTATGGATTTAATAATTTGCTACTATTACTTTCTTAGGAATATACAAAAACAAACAAACAAAACAGACAATTATATTACATTTTTGATGCAAATTTTGCCTTTCTAGCTGTAGATGTCTCCAAGTCCAGACATATTTTGTTGTGGAAACACTGGGCTTGGGTTTTCATTTGTAGCCATGTTTAAATGGCTACTTTCATGTTGGTAATACACAAGTCAGCACTTGCCTGAAACCTACCCAATGAAATCATAAACATTCTCAGAACCTGTGCAGAGTTAATTTGTATCCAGCAATATCAGTGTTTCAATATAGTATTTACTTTTGCCACTGGATGGTGAAGCAGTTCTATACAGTGTATTTTTCTTGTGTATGTAGCATAATCCTATTGTTTTGCCATATCCTGATAAGCTGAGCTAAATATCTATGGAAGGGCATTTTCTTTTATGGACTTGTCATGCAGTTTTACTAATAAACTGTTCTTTTTAGCTATACTGCAAACCTTATTATCATTATTCACACGGTATGTTCTGAACCTGTACGGAGGCTGCTCCAGCAGACCACTGTTGAAAGTATTTTTAATAGCTCTCAAAAGCCGTCTATTTAATCATACTGAAGTTGTGGTAAAAGCTTAAGGGAATAAGAGAGAAATGAGGTTCTTAGAGTTTGGGACTTTTTGTTTAAATTGAACATGCTGTTCCAAACAGAAAATGGTAAGTCTGAAATCTGTAGTTAGATTTTACTTCATGCAAAGTCATTTGCTACTTTGAAATTCAGGGGGTTTGCTGCCTACAAGCGCTAGGCAACCAAGAACATAGAGCAGGGTGAGGGCATCAGAGTGAACACGCCTGGTAAAGAGAGCGTGAAGGAACTTGCAGGGGGAAGCGCAGATCCCAAACCTCGCAGCCCTGCTCAGCCAAAGGGCTTTCTGTGCCCTGGAGGGAGGGCCTGAAGGCCTGTTCACCTCCTGGCAGACCCCAAAACGATGCCACAACGGGAGGAAAACCGCACACAGCAACCCCAGGGACCCAAAAAGGTTTACAAGAAATACAGTTGCAGTTGCCACCTTCTGCGATTTTATTTACAAATTGAAACTAGTTTTCATTAAATATTATGCCACTGCTTGTGTATTGTTGATAAATTTTAAAGAAACAGAGATTGATGTATTTTGTACTGTTATGTTTTCGTGCTACACTCAGCCTCATTCGATGTACTCTGAAATTTTCAACAAAACATTTTGCATGTAGTCGTTACTGACTGTTTTCCATTCAGACAAACTGCAGAATCTGCACAGAAGACAACTTTATGGAACACAAAAACATTTTAATTCTTTCCAGAATTCCAATCCCAGTATAGTTTCCTACTGTTTTATATTACCGTGTAGTAGAAGAACGTAACATCCCTTTTGTTTTCTCGTACTAATGTGACGTGTTGCTATACCCAAGCGCATTAATTCCGAATTGTCCTGGCTTCTCGCCTTGTGTTGTCAAGAACTCTAGGTGCTTGTCACCAGAATAAGAACATTTGTTAATTATGGTCATGGTTATTTTTATGTTTCTGTTAACAACATAATATCTCCAACTTGCATTTTATGGACTAACTTATTACATTTAGATTTGTTTCATCTGTAAATTAGGGATCCAGCCGTTACATTTATAGTATAAAACTACTCTGGATTCAAAAGGAAAGAAATAAAATGAAAAAGAAGGAAAATTTAATGGGCATAAAAGTAGTATAAATTAAGTTTCAAATTATTTTCCATTCAATAGTGAATTATTCAGTGTTTTGGTGTTAATAATTTAACAGGACCCAAAGTAAGATATCAGCAGGACATACATGGAATGGGTGGTAGTTCAAGTTTGATCTAAAAGGCTTGCCTTTGTAATGAAGTTGGGTTGAAGCTTTGATCTATTTATAATGAGTATTCTAAGGGTTTACTAATTATTTTAAACCTGAAGAGAAACTCCTAGACCATTTTTCAGTTTGAAGGGAACCAAAAATAAAACTTGCTGGAAGGTAAAGGCAGAAAGTCATAGAGTCAAGTCTTATATTTTAAAGTTAAAGCAAAATCACCTACTAAATATGGTGTCAGGGTTAGAAGGGAAAAATGGAGGGAAAAAAATATTCTCAACAGTTAGTGTTGTTTAAAAAAAGAACACAGCCCAGTTTCTCAAATAAATCAAGAATATAATAATTCAAATAAGTATGTCAGAAGTATTTTAAGTACCACCTGAACAACCATGTTTATATCTGTAACTAGACCGTTCATCAAATAATATGTAGTCTCTCTCAAGTGGAACTAGACATGTTTTACTAAATTCAGTGAGGTGTAGCTATTTTCTGCTAATTAATTACTGATTGATTATTTAAGGAATTGTCGCCAGGACCTAGATGGAATGGGTAACAAGACAGATTGTTACAAATTCAAATGAACATAGCTCTACGTGGCAAGTGTGCAATCCAAGAGTATTAGAGTTAGAATTGATCGTTTAATTAGTTGTATCCAGTAAAAAGTCAAGCACTGAAAAGCCCTTTAACTGCTCACTCACAGCATTTCACTTCCAAGGTGCAGTATTTTAGAGCCAGATAACACGCACTTAGCTGCACATCAGATTCTGACTGTGCACTCTATTAAGTAATAGGAGATTCTTCCAGTGTACTTCTGATTCCAGCAATTACGAGATACTTGGTTTGTCAAACATAGCGCTCAGGTAGGAAAATTTATAATGCCTTAATATTAGAGAAAGTTTATGCCTTTTATACAATAGGTTTTTTCTATGCAAGTATTTTGGATTGATATATGTAAGACCAAAAATAGTGTAACAACGAATCTCTCACCAATGCCAAAATTAACAATCTAATCAAATTAGGGCAATGGAAGTCTTGTCCAAGTCAAGGAAAGGCCAATACAAATCAACAGAATACAGTATAGGGCTATACCATTCTTCTAAATTAAATTATTCTTTGCTGCCATTTGCTTTATTGGGATTGTACTTGTATTGAAATTCTGTTGTTTAAAAATCAGGTATGAAAGTGGAGGAAGGGGGATTCTCATCCTTGTCAGGGCGATAAGATTCCTCATCTTTATCGGAAAAAAAGAACAGTTTGTAAATCAGCAATGACTCCAAGACACTGAGCAACGTATACAAATAACTTTTAGAAACCTGGGCTTCTTTAACTATTTGCCATGTTACAAGCTCCCTGAAGACGACTATAATTAGTCTTCTGCCTTACAAGTAATTATGAGTACCTGCAATTTAAAAAAAAAATTGTGCTGGAGATAGGATCCCTTGGGGGCTTATTTTCTTTTTAGAATCTCACTCATTTGTTTTTAGAAGATCTTTTCCACTAACTTCTACTCTTGGGATACTTTAAATGGAATGGAACAATCCTCTTTGATTGCTTGCAAAACCAGGTGAGACCAGAACCATCTCTGACAATGTTTTTCCTTCCCATGATTGCTTTGGAGTGAGTATCATAGACTTGTTAATCTGGATGTTTAACACTGTGCGCTAAAGAAAGAAACCTTCCATACCTGAATGTTGATGTTACTTTTACCCCTAAAGGATTACTCAGTAAGAATTAACAGATAGTATTTTAAGTGATAGGTACTATTTCTCAGTGACAGATTGGATCACTGAAAGTGATTTGCCTTAAAAAAAAACAAAACTTTTTATTTTAAAGGTTTTTAGATGCAGTTCAATTACTAAACTCAAATGAAGCTCAGTTAGTGTCCTAAGAGAAATAGGAATATGCAGCCTTAAAGATTTGAGCCTGTGGATAAAACAGTGCAGGACCCAGAAAGTCTCCTCAGGAGCTGGACTAGGTGCATGGTCCATCATGAGAATCATCTCAGTTTGTGCTGGCAAGAAATCTGGATGCGACCTTTTGACTTTGCATCCAGCTTTCTTAGGAAAACATTCCAAGCGCACAAGCTTAAAGGAGACAAATACTGGTCTGGTCATCAGCCTGGCCACTGAAGAACCAGGACTCCAGAGCTCCTGATGCGCAGCGAGCACTGTCCAGAGAGCTCCCACACTCACTTTTAGCCCTGCTCTGAGGGGCAGACAGTGGAGATGCACACTGTGTTACAGGAGCAAAAAAATGTCGGCTGTTCTTAAGCTAGAGGAATTTCAGAATTTGTCTGCCTTCTGTAACGCGCCAAGAGCAACCTAAGCAAAGGTTAACACTAATGCAAGAAACATGCTATGCTTCAGACACACCTTTTCTCTGGCCTTTTGTATAAATGCTTCAAAAGAATAGGAATAGTACAAAGCTGTTTATATATAAGCTCTGTGCTTGGCTCGGAGCCTACCTATACAAGGTCCTTTCAAGGACCCAGGGCCATTCCGTTTAAGGTTCCTTCATGTTGCCAGAGCATCACATCCACCTGCTAACATTAACCTAGCAACAAGACTGCAGATAAGCAATGGGGAGCGAATCGAGATTTCCCAGAAAGAGTAACAAATAACAAGCATTGGCTTTCCGGAGCTTGGAGTGGGTATGCTCACCTTGGCATTGTGTGCTCCCAAGAGCCTCACCCTCAAAGACAAAGTTAGGATGCTACTGTAATGTCAAATCAGAATCACTATAACAGTGCTGTTAAAAGTTAGCAGCTGTAATTAGTGGAGAATTTTGAAGCTGCAGTGTTGTATTGTCAGTTGTAACAGCTTTTAATTATCTTATTTTTTTCTTGAAAGTGATCGGCTTTGCAGTAGTTGAATGTGCTTTTATCATTTTTATTCTGGAAATGAGCTGACACATTTAATATAATTTAGACAGAAATACTGTTATTGCAGAAAACAATTGGAATCTGTGAACTTTTTAAAAGATTTTGAATACAGGAGACAGTCATACTGCTTAGAGGGATTTTGCCATCATCCAATTAAAATACTCCTCCATTCTCTCTAATACCATTCTATCTGGTCTTAAAATGCATAAGACTAATTACATTAGCCCACAGAGACTTGCATGGCTAATACTATTGGCCATTTCCTCAAATAGAAGAATTATAAATGATTAACCACTTTGCAAATAATGCCGGTATTTCTGTTGCAGAACTAGATTTGATACATAGATACACTGTCATTCCTCGAGTCCGCTTGCAGCACTCTGTGCTGCTCAAGCTTAGAACGGATGCCAGTGTTGAGATGGCAACTGCCAACTCCTTTGTCCTGCCAGCCTTTAGTCCATAAGGAAAACAAAACCTTTTGTTGCCATTTCTAATCCGGTCTTATGCTGTGGATAGAATAAAGACAGAGCTTTATAGATTAGCCTGATAATAAGACAAGCCTTATTACGTGTGTCTTGACTCCCTTGAAGTCCCTCCCTATCTGAAGAAATCGGATTTGTGGGGAAGAACCCAGGTTCTCCAGGAGCCGGCAGAGCTGTTGTTTGGCAGGCACTGGTCTTGTCACTGCGCAGGAGCACTCAGATGAGTCGCAGAAGAACCCGTCACCCAGGGGATGTTGCACAGTGGTGACAACAGCCAGACACAGACGTGTAATTAGGATCGAGTTCTTCCCCCGTTGTCATTCTGAAAGGAGTATCGCCAGGCAGCACGTGCAGCAGCGCGAGCGGTTCAGGCACCCCTGCAGCTGGCATGGTTTTTACTTCTTGTATCCTGTTTCACAGTTGATTCCTCAGGACTGGAAAAACCGAAATTTCCGTTGGCTTCTGGAGCCCTGCAGACCTGATAATGAATCCTCCCATCATGATTTATTATCCACTGCATCCCTGTTAGAAGCTGATTTAGACCATGTTTTTTAGTTCTGGGAATGCTCTATTGCCCCAGCATGAGGAGATAGTAGATGGTACCGATGAATTTCCATTTCATATTTTGTTAGATTCATATCTAAGATCCCATAACAGAAGAGATTCATGGCCATGTTATGATCTGGTTCATGTACTTAGTTTTTAATTATTGCAGCCATTAATGGCTCTATTCTAGAGTGCCCAGATTACTTTGGAAAAGGCAATAAATACTGTTTTTTTATGATATTAGTGTTTATGTAGGGATGATATCTATCAAATCAAAAAAGCATGAGTCATCAATCAAGAAGTAACGGATGGGTGTCCCTTATCTTGCTAACAGATACATCATGACATTGGTAGTAATTACAGTGTTCACAAAGCATAATTTCTTTTCACTGTGAAACTTCAGAATCCCACCAACTGCTGCAGTGGAACTTGATTGTAGTGAATTTTCACATTCTGTCAGAAATGAACTCTTAAAACTTGACAAACCAGGGAAGTTTCATATTTCCGCAGAGGAAAGATTTTCAAACATATTCAGGATTTACTTCCTGTTCCAGACTTGGAAAAGTATTTCTGGTTTAACACCTTAGAGTTTTTTTCTTTTTTTTTCTTTTTTTTTTTTTTAAAAAAAAAATATATATAAATGCCTGTGAAGGTGAATGCAGATGCAGTGCAATGTAAGGGGTGTTGGGTAGAACTGCACAACTAAATGGCCCCCAGCCCAATTGGCCCATTCAGTATCTTGGGGAAGGAAAATCTCCAAATATGTTCTTTAGCTAAGCTGTAAATAGGGACCATATTTTCTTAAATTTTGATTTAAAGCTCAAAAGACGTTTATTCAATGCTTTTATTTCTTTCCATATGAGTTCTCTGTGTGTGTATATATACATATATGTTCTAAATAAGTTTATAAATTGAACCAGAAAGAGGATTTGTGGTATTATGCTTTCCTGAGTAAATAGGTTTTAAAAGTAATATTTAACTTGGACTTTAAAAGTACTGGATACAAGTTAATATATTCTCAGTGCTGCAGGAAACTTAAGCCGTGCTGAAGTTCAGGAGCACTAAAGCACTGGGTTTGACTGAGGCATTTGTGATCTGACTTACTTTCAGCATGATTTATCAAATTGGAATAGTTGAGAAGCAGTCAGTAGAATTTAAATAATAAAATATTTTCAAGTATCATCTGACAACTTTGAACACAGCCTTTCCACAGGCTAAAAATCTCACTATTTCTACAAAAGCACTGAGGGTAATTTATAATTGAGTAAAGAAAGAAAGTAGTCTCTTTTACTTTGAGGGTTTATTGGCTTCTGCTTGAGATTATTGAGTTTTCATTCCAGTGTAGAGGAAAGCAGTATATCACCAACATGAAACAGAAAGCTTAATAGGCACTGTAGCTCTTGATGTTTATGGAAACTTTGCCAACAATCTCAAGAGAAGTTGAATTGCACCCTGAGATAGTGACACAAATGGAATTAAGGGGAAAACACCCCTTGGAATGGTAATGCCAAATATCTCATTCACAGTATTAAAATCCTACCTTGTCCTCCAGCTAATTAGATTAAATGAGAAATTAAATGTGGCAAAGGAAATGGGAAATCTTACTTACAGAAAAACACCACCATTTTATTTTTTCAGGAGCAAGTTTAAATACTTGGTTTTGAGAAATCTTACAGGTAGTTTCATTATTCTTTTTTTTTTTTAAAGAAACTGATCATTGTTAATAATAAAACGGTGTGTATTCCATGTTTAACATATTTATAAAAAATGGTCACAGTTTTGGTCTAAGGACCAATATATCATGGTAAGATAATTTTGATATCCAGTTGATTCTTGAAAAATAGTTAAGATCATTATTGAGTATTTGTGATTGTTAGGCACTAGGTGGCCTGCTTGCTAAAATATAGTAGCAAAGACTTCCACAAAGACAATTTGCAAAAGCACTTGGTAAAAATAAATAAAGTATTTTTATCTTGTAATAAAAGAAGGTGCATCTAAACTACCTTCTACCAATTAATATATGCATGGAGATCTTAAAGAAATACAATCTACCTAAAATCAACTTAGCACACAATGATTTTGGTCTTGCCTTGCAAAAAAGTAATCTCTAGATCCTCTCTGTTCGCTTGAGGAAAATCAGTAATTCATTTATATTGTTTCCAAAAGGCTCTGCTGCTGAGATATCAACCTACACATCCCTCTTTATTATTTTCCCACTACTGTAAAAGATCCACATTCCCCACAGAGAGAGGGGATGATAACCCCTTTCATGATTTCAGTACATTCTCCAAAATGATAATATTCGTTCTCTTGAGAGATGTTTAAAAGTGGCAAATACAATACAGTAGTAACATTTATTAGAACAAATGCATTCTACTCAGAAACATAAAAAACAATAATTGCAGTGATCAGTTAAAGAGTTAAATGCCACAGATGCATTTCAATATGATTATTCAACTTCTTTTTGTAATAATTTCAGTTCAAATGCAAGAACTTTTGAGTGCTACAATATTTAAATAATTTAATTCCTATATCAGAACATCATCTTTGAGAAATCTGGGATATTTGCCCTAGTCTAGGGCATATAATATAAATTGCATATAACACAACATTGGCATTTTGACAGATTGTTATTACCGAACAGCAAGTTTTCTTTCCTGAATACCACAGGTTTGAATTCTTAAGGTCTGAGCATCTGTAGTTTTACTTGAAATCAGTAGGAGTCCTGGCTGACAGTTATATACACAGTCAGTTGTTAAAGATTTGACATCTATTTATTTATTTATTTAATAATAAAGCAGTGTTACTAATACTTATACCAGTAATCGATGAAGCAGTTGATTTTACCACTAGTGTTTGTATATCTTGTAAAGTGAAATGTAATGATGTCCCTGTGTCATCTGTATTGATCAGAAGTGACTCAAAGTGAATTCTACTTCTGAAGAAAAATGCCTTTTCTTGGTGGGTTTTTAGAGTTTGAGCCATAATTAGCTGATGAAAAGTAGTAATTTATCTGTTTTCGTGATATTTCCGTTGAAACTTTAATACAAACTCCCAATCTACAGAAATAAACAAGGTATCTTTGGTCATTTCTGCTTGATTGAAACAGGCAGTGTGACACCAAAATGTGAAGCATGATAAACTTTGCAATAGGATTCTACGTTAGTCAGAGATTCTGCCTGTTGTGATTGCTACACCTGAAATCATGTGGATTTTGTGTTGTTCTTTTTTTTTACATTTAAATAATGAGTTATTATTATCAAATGATGAAGCCACTCCATTTATATGCAAAACTAGCTTTTTTTTGCTTGGATTTACAGAGCACAAACATGGCTTTTAGCCAAACATACAAAGAATACAATTCTATGTGAAACTTTAGTCTGATCATGAACATTATCCCTTTAACATTTTCCCCATTTAATTCCTACTTTCAAGAACTCCATTTTCCTCAGAAATGCTCTGTGTGGTGATTCAATAATGATAAAACCTGACATGCCCATAATCTGTAAGAAAGTGCTCTTCAATATTATTTTTAACTGTTTTTCCATGAAGATCGAAGAACCGCTAGCCTCTTTATTTGTAGATGTGTGCTGATCTCATTATCGATGTGCTGATATCTTTTTTTTTAATAAAAATAACTTTTCAAGTTGTTCATCCTCTTGCACTTTGTCAGAAGAATGCAGAAAACAGGGAGAATTGCAAATAATATTTTTATTATTTATCCCAATATTTTCTATTCTAGATTCCAAGCCTGTGTCTGTACCACATCAGAAGTAGCCATATTATCCTCATGAATTTTATGCATCTTGAAAAAAAATTGAAATACACTTTTTGATACTCTTTAAGTATTAATACTGCCCTAATAACAATAAAAATGTGAAAAATATTTTACATTTCCACCTACAGCAAACATGCAATTCAAGCAGTGCTCTTCATATACCACTAGAACATGTTTTTTTTAGTACTGAGAAATATATTTAAAATTTACTAGATATTTAATTCACCTTTCAATAGCTATTACATCTTTACTAGTTAATATCAAGTCATTAAAAGTTCTGTCCTACTCCATTGGTATATAAAGTGCTAAATTTCGTTGCAGTTCATACCTTACTTAGTACATGTCTTTCGTCCCAAAGTTATATTAAAGAATGTGAAAAAATGATTTTGCAAAAATTGGAGTATGAAATAATGAGCTATCTTTTTATTATTGTTATCATTAATTACTTCCATTCAGGGTCATTTTATGCTACAAACATACAACAAGGAGACAATTTTTCCTTAGAAAAACTTGTAAGAATTGGAATAAGAACAACAGATAATTAAAGACGGATGGAGCTGGGTCTGGGTCACAAGGAAATAATCAAATGATGATGATGATCATACTAAATTTGATTTTTAAATGTGTATATTTTATATACATATTATAAATATGTATGTATTTAGGGACATGAAAGGTAAATTCATGCCTTTAATAATGTGACATATGAATTAGTAAGTAAGACTTGATGTAAATCCTATTAACTATAATCAGCTGGGATCAAACTCAGATGCCATTGCTCTCCCACTTAATACATCACAAAAAAATCTTATTCCAAACTGCTTTTCATTTCCCTCTGTATAATTTTCCATTGTTAGTGGAGAAAGGATGGTTCACTTTCTCCCATACATTTTTTCTAATACCATGCAATGCTGTGGTTGGTCTCAGTAATACTTTTTATGTGTATAGCACCATTCACTTCAAAAGATCCCTAAAGTGCTTTACAGACTCTAAATACAAGGATTTTTCCTTCTGCCACTAAAAGTCTGTACCGACAGTGTGGCACTAAAGTGGCTTTGGGAAAGCAAGCACATAATAATTTATCCCGTTGAACCCGGGAACCATGGAAATATATGTAGGCCAGGCTGGAATAACTTGGGCTACAATTTGCAGAGGACACCACAGCAGATATATCCTTATCCATGTAAACTTTCCAAAGAAAAAAGAAACCAGCTTTCCCCCCTCATCCCCCATTAAAACCGGTAGCACAGTTAATAGCCACCAGAGGTGTGTGGCATCTCCATTATTTGCTTATTTAGCATGAACGTGATGAAGGTTTTTCCTTCTCAGCTCATGAGGAGGGTGAAGGGGGTTGTTCTCTTGGGTGTGCTGTGGCTGCAGATGGTCACAAGGGGCTCAGTCTGTGGCAAGTGGCGGCCAGTCCCTTGGGGCTGCGCAATGAGGGACGTGAGGGTGGGATCCCCCGACAACCTTCTCAAAGGTGGTGGGGAAGGAGGCGGCTTTGCCTCGTGCTGCCCTGCTGTGGGGAAGCCCCTCATGGGGCCATAGCTCTGTGCTGGCTTTGATGTGGCCTGAGGCAGCCGTGAGGGGAGGTGATGAAAGAAGAACTACAAAATGGTGGTAGCTCCACCTCCCCCCACCTCAACAGCTTTTGCTGTAGGACCTTTCGAAGCCCAAGGTGGTGCCTTTGCTTTTGCGTTGGGCTACTGAGAGGGAGAAGCTTTGTGGAAACACCTCGAGGGGCAGTGTGGGGAGCAGTTAGGCCTCCGAACTGGTGCTGCTTTAGGAGAGCCTAGAGTGAGTGGAGCAGCTTCTCTGTGAGACTGAGTGACCAGGAGCTTATTTATCCTCCCCTCGCAGGTCTGTCTTGTGCAGGGTTTTCTCTGTGAAATGTTCATGGTTTTGGGAAGGGGCTTCAGGAGACCCATCTAGTCCAGTCCCCCTGCTCAAGCAGGGCTACCTGGAGCCCTTTGCCCAGGCTGTGTCCAGGCAAACTTAGTTTAATTCACATTTAGACCTGCTGACCTAAGGGCCTGAAATCCTATGTAATAACTATTCGTTCTTCTGCTAATGAATAAAAAAAAATTCTAGTCTGAAGACCTCCATGGGGATGGTGTTGCTGTTAAGTTTCTTTTCATTTCTGCACTATAAAAACTTTGGCTTGAAGAAAAGGAATTTAGAAACATATTTTGCTGTTGTGGAGTGTTTGCAAGGTTATATGTCTGCCTGAATTGTGTGTCAATTTTACTGACAAAAATAGCAAGTAAAAAGTCTAAGTTATAGATAGTTATTAATTATAATTTTAATAAGGAACCTAATAAATTAAGGACTGCACAACATATGTAATTTGTATGCATGCACATACTCACTCATGAGCCTGTCAAGATAAGGTGCAGAAATGTCTGTTTTCCAACAGCCTTAAGGAGGTTGGAATACAGATAATGAAATACATCTTTATAGATGCATTTTTTACTATGATCTCCTGATCCTATTTCATGTAGACTTACTGATAATTTGTTAAGCAAGGGATAGGGTGCAAGTTCTTTCTTTCCTATTTTTGAGGCTTGTGGGAGTTTTGTAAGAACTTACTATGAAAACTTGTTGGTGCAATTAGACTTTTGGGAGTATGTTCTGCTGAAGTTAAGAGAAACTCAAGGCCCTAAGTACAAATTTAAGTGATTAAAAGTTATGCCCAGAATGAAGGGGCTTCTGTTATCAAATCAAGCCTTAACCCAGGAATTTGCCATTTTTTTCATCGTCTTCCTTTCTGGAACTTTGCATAATAAATGCACAGTTCTAGAGTTTTTGGAGGTATGTAACAAGGTTTATAAAATAATATAAAATATGGTTGTTTATATAAAGGTCATTTTTCCAAAACAGCTTTTTTTTAAAGAAAAATGAGAATATGCATAGTTTATATTTTCTAAAGTTTTGGGAAGAAAGTTCCCATGAATGGAGCTTCTGGTTCATCCTGGACCTTGTAGGCTTATTACCACTTTCCTATTTCGTTACTTTTTGTACTTGGTTACAAATTTTTCACCATCTGTTTTCATTCACTATCTCTCTTCTGACAGTCACTTTTAATGTCTTGTTTTGTCTGACTTTGTCATCTCCATTTGATGGAGATTTCCTCAGTTGTTTTTTTAGATTCGTATTTATATTCGAAGTTTCCACTTTATGGCGTGTGTATGTACAATATGTGGTGATGTAGGCAGAGATGAGAGGTTGAATTTTGTGTATCATTAGAAATGATTCTGGTGTCGTAAACATCTCTGAGTGTTAGAGCTTCTGGCTACTTTGCGTTGCTTTTGCCATAGTGTTCCCACCAGTGCTGTGACACAAATGACATACGAATTTATTAAGAGGTTTCTTTAAGAACAAGTTTCACTCGGGTGTAAGGTATTCCTTCCTGTATCTAGAAAGAAAATGTGAATTGTTGGATATTTTTCCTCTTAAAGGCCCATGTCTGTGAATATTAAAGATCCAAAGCTGTTCCTAGTTGCTTAGATAGGTAGCTAAGAAGCATTTTTAAGTATTTCAAATTCAGAATATCTGTGCTGTTACCAGACAACATAAGCCATGTTAATATTTATATGGCATTGTTAACTAAATTCTAATAATTACTCTTTTATATAACATAATTTTTAAGTAAAATTATTCTAGACAATAGAACATGCATAATAATGTAATTCTAGGAAATACCATCCTCAGGTTGGTAGACCAATCTCTTGAGTCCTTTTCTTGCTGTTTTATAATTTCTAAAAATCCACTGGAGTTATAACTATCTGCTACAGGACTACTTGCTAGTTACTTTTAATTTAATTATCTACTAGTGCTACCACCACCCTCAGAATTGTTTTGGAAAACTTTTCCTGAAGTTTTTAGGCTGTTAGACTTGGGTGCTCATCCTGAAAGTGCCTTATAAATCTTCCTTCATAAAATGCGAACTTATTTATTCAGTGTAATTAAAGTTTCCCATAACCTCAAAACCAGAGTGAGAGAGGAGCAAAGCAGCATTTATTGCCTCATGAATCATTAAAATATATTAAAACCTAAGAGTAGTTAGTTGATTATATGCATCTCTATGTAATACTGTTACAATATTGTAATTTATAGGTAATTTTTGTGTCAGTGTTGTCACTGAGAAGTTTAATAGGGGTGCTGAAATTTGGTTTAATTTTATTTTAATCCTCCAGCTCAGAAGTTAACTACAAGTTTAAAATCTTCCAGAGAAGACAGAACGTGGTGTGTTTTCCAGTTTTATAGTATTTCAGTTTATTTTTTCACTTTTTCTCCTCTACTGGAGGTTAGTACTGCTTTCCAGTAAGTGTAATACATGCACATTCTGAAACCCTGTTTTGATGGGAACATTTAAATATCAACGCTTCACTGTAACCAGAACACTTTTATTGCTGTTGTGCATGGCAATACTATAAATGTGTTATTTTAACAATTTTAACAGTAGTGGATATAAAATCATTTGCTGAAATTACATCTTCTTGCTGCAGATTGAGTAGCAGTGCCCAATTCCTTCAGTAGGTGTGATGATTGCTGGAGCTGCTTTGATAGAAATATAATAAACCTCAATTAAAAAGAAGTCAATATATTTGTACTGTCACAGTGCTTTCATTAAAATCATGCTGTTATCATTAATGATCATCAGTGTATCCTGATATTCTTTATTTTCTCTTTAAAAGAATGTTAACATTAAATGGGTTTGTAAAATGCTTGTTTATATTATGCTATTGCTTCCCTGAGTGGCTGTTCCATGTGTTATGGTGCCTTACTCTTGAGTCACCAAAATCCTGCAGATGATGTGGTACCTATGCCACACAACCTGCATATCCAATTCACACCCGTGTGGTGATCTCGGGTTAATTGAATGGCTCCACTAAGCTTTTTAATGAGTTCAGGCTTGTGTGTTAGGATTTCTTTTCATTTCATCTTGCTCCTTTCGTGGAATCGGGAAGCCAGTAAATCCTTGACAGTTAAATCACGCTGATGTAGAAAGAAGCACTTTGCCAGTTGAGCTGAGGTGTTAAAACAAGTTGCTCCCTTCCCGTAGCTCCCGGTGCGAGGCAGGTTACCACTCCAGAGGTGCAGGGGAATAACTGTTAGTGCTCCTCGTGTGCTTCGCCGCAAAGCCAGGCAGGGTGGTGGAAATTACCCTGGAAGTGGCATTGCTGAAAGGCACTAACTGACAGGTGGAGACAATTACTGCCTTCAGTAATTCCTTAAACTACTGCGACTTGATCTGCAAGAGTGAATTTATGCTATAAAATGGAAAACAAAGTCAGAAAAGAGAAGAAAAGAAGTTAAATTTTTATATGAAAGATGAAAAGAAGTCAAGAAGTTAGTAGCACAGGTATTATTGGAAGCAGATGCTAAGATGGCATGAGCTAAAACATCATTGACTAGAAAATCAATTTAAAGGAAGCTGTTGCCCTTCTATGCAACACAGACTGTCTGAGGTGATCCTAGGTTCTGCAAAGGCCCTTACCCGTGGAGCTCTATGTACTTGTGTCTTCATAGAATCATATGGGTTGAAAAAGACCTTTAGATCAAGTCCGTGTCAGAAAGGTAATACTGGAATCTTCCTCCTCCCTCCCATAAGCAAAAGAAATCAATACTATAATAGAAATTAATGACAAATGAGTTCACCCTTGATGCTAGGAAAAATCCTCCAGCTTCAGCTCTCAAGTTAAAAACTCTGGATGTTCAGCTGTTGTCTTCCTCTGCTGGGGCTTGTCCACTGCTCTGATCAATTCAGACATGTCACCCAAAATTCAGTGCCTGGAATAGTGATATGTTTAACATTAGGTCAATTCTTGCCTTTCTCAAAGAAAGGGGCTGTCGTATTTGTGCCTGTAGCTGTGTTAGATATTTCCACCCATTGGCTAAAGTTCACTAGATGCCTACACATTGAGTTTTGATATTTAAAAATACCTGGCTTTCTTTCCTGTTATCAAGTATTGCATCATTTTGTCTGTGTAAAAATTGGAGGAAAATTAAGGAAAATTTTCTTGATTGCCCAAGTCGAGTGAGGAGTATAAAAAGAAATGTTTTCAGCAGATGGCTGCTTGTAGATTTCTTACCTACCTCTTTCTTTAGAGACAAGAGGAAGAAATCAAGGGCAATGTTGGCAATAGGTTAAAAGATTTTTTTTTTTTTCCTTTTTCTTGAGGAGCAAAAGAAAATCTCAAGCAGAGGAAAATGCAGTCTTTATTTGTACTTATTTGTTCATAATTCTGGTCCTAATCTAAAAATTTTACCTTGGTGTTTAGTAAGAAGGTTTGAATAAAAAAAAAAAGAGTTTTATAATGGTTTGTGAAATATCTTTTTCTTGATTTGGGTTTTGCAGCAGTTTAGGTTACTTGTATTGGGAAAGATCCTCTTTCTGTTACTTTAAAACTTTTAATTAAATTAAAAAATACAGAATACAGTTTTCTTAATTTGTTTAATAATAAGTTTTAATTCTTTTCATTTTTCCAGCTACTCTTGGTCTTCTGCATGAATATCCATTAGTCATTCTGGAGATGGACTTGCTGTTTGGAACCTACCTCTTGGCAGTCTTATTAGCCTGCATTATATTCCAATCTGGTGCACAGGAGAAGAATTATACAGTGCGGGAAGAACTGCCTGAAAATGTCCTGATTGGCAATTTGCTCAAGGATCTTAACCTAACACTGGACCCAGACGTGCCCCTTTCCTCCCCGCTTCAGTTCAAGCTTGTGTACAAGACTGGGGATATTCCGTTAGTTCGGGTGGAGGAAAACACGGGGGAGATATTCACCACCGCAAACCGCATCGACCGCGAGAAACTCTGCTCCGGCATCGTGAGTGAGAACCGCTGCTTTTATGAAGTGGAGGTTGCTGTTTTGCCTGATGAAGTCTTCAGATTGGTCAAGATCAGATTCCTAATTGAGGATATAAATGACAATGCGCCTCTCTTCCCCTCAACAGTTATTAACATCTCTATCCCTGAAAACACAGCGATTAATTCTCGCTATTCTGTTCCATCTGCCATTGATCCTGATATTGGTGCCAATGGTATTCAGCATTATGAGCTCCTTAAGGTGGGTTTCTTCCACTTTTCTTATGTTTTTGTGTGTCTTTGTGTTACTTTGAACCCACAAAAGTTGTCAGTTGTCACCAGCCCATTAAAAATAGCAAGCTGTGTTCCATAGTAGTGTTACACTGTAAATACCTGTCCTGAAATCTGAACTTAGACCTGGAGCCCATTACAGCATGCCATATCTTACTGTGTAGACTTATGTATATGTGTTTGATGTGAGTAATGTGATTCCCAAGTAAAGGATTCCTTCCATTTGATTCTCATAAGCAGAGATTTTAAAGCAAGGAAGAAATGCATCCTAAAGCTGTTAGTGCTGAGAGGCTGAAAACACCTTCACTTCCTTGGTTTGCTGAACTGACAAACCGTCCAATGGCTTCCTGCCCCAAACCACATGTAATCCACATCACTGACTGCAAAAATATGCAATGTGCAGGCCAAGACAGACTTGATGGCTTAATAGCTAGTGTGCACTAATATCATTGCTTACTATCAGGTTAATGAAAAGAAAATTCTGCCTTATTTCTCTTAAATTTCTTGTTGCTTCAGTCCCTTGTGGAATTGTGGGTGCTACGGACAGAGAGGAAAACAGGAGGTGCTGTTGTAATAAACTTCTGAAGTTTTTAGTTCCTAGGTTGCATTGAAAGTAGACAGACCTCCGTGGTGCAGTAGATGGTGGAATGTCCAGTAAGATACAAAGTCCTCTTTATCCCATATTTTCACTAAGAATCTGGGATAGCAGAATACTAAATAGATAATAATAATAGTAAAAAATTAGACCAGAAAAAAATAAAAATTTGGGCTAAAGAAAAGGTGGTGAAATAATAAATATACTGTCTGAATAGGGAAATATATCCAAGGCAAATATGCTGTTATTCAAGGAAAAGGAGAACTATGGGAAAACAGCAAAACTGGGAGTCCTGGGGGACTGAGTGAGCAACACATCTGATAACTTGAAAAATAAGACTGCTGTTGTGCAGCATGTTGGACTGCATGTTCAGAAACATCATGTAACAGATCAGCAAAGTGATAGAATATCTGTACCACACAAGTGAGAGCTTGTCTGAAATACAAACTGCAGCTCTGTACAGCTCCTTACCTAAAGTAAGGCAGAGGAAATTTGGCCCTGTCTAAAGATCTAATGTGATGTGAGATGTTCCAGAAAAGAGAAAATTAATTTGCTATTTTGATAAAATAGTTCAGGAAAATTTTTATAAATTTATTTAGGTGTCCCTGAATTTTTTTCCAAATAATAGTCTAACAAGAGTTATGGGATACATATTGTAAAATCTTGTGCCAGGTTTGCTACAGCCAAAATAATTCATACAGTGATAGCCTGGTCTTCTACACAAACTGGCTATATTGTTCTCTTGCATGTTTATGTGGTAATTTGAGTTATTCATTGCCTTTCTTCAAAAGAACCACCAGTTTCATGTATCTTAGAAAATACCAGTAAGTGCAAGAAGCAATTTGCATCGACCACCAGCACCATGTGGAATAGTAACATCCGCATGTTATTCCCTTCAAATCCCAGTAGTATGTTAATTCCCAAAGTGAATAAGAAGGAGGGAAGAAAAAAAAAAGTGGTGGAAATGAAGATTTCTGGTAAGCAGTAGAAATTCTTGTGCAGAAGACTCAAGTATATGAAGTTCTCTTGATGAATTCTACATAAACTTTGTGAAGGGGAGAAAAAAGGGCTGCTTCTTCAGCAAGTAAAGATAGAAGCTGTGGTTGTAGCTGTTGCTTGGATGGATCATCTTTGCTTTGGGAGAGAGGATCTGGGTGGTTTCAGAGAGGGCGAGGTCCAACTGATGGGGAGTTCAGGCGCAAGGACAAGATGTGTGTCTGGGTAGGAGCTCCAGCAAGCTGTTCAGGACACAAGAAGTGCAAAAATGTGCTCCTGTGCCCAGCTTTCTCAGGTAGTTGTCACGTTGCCATGAGGCTGTGCTGCAAAATGGAAAAGAGATATCAAAAGCCATTTTGTTAGCTGCCAACTACCCATGAAATTTATTTTATTAATAGCCAAATCATATGGTGCTACTTCATGTTTAAAAAGAGGTGACTGAATATTTCACAAATTACATTTTTAGGTCCAACATTAATTCCTTTAGTGACATGATCCTCAATTTTTTTTTCCTAGTCTCAACAGTTTCATTTGGGGGCTGCTTTGATTCCAGTTTACCCGTGGCAGACTTTTTTTCCCCACAACTTCAGTGATCTGAGATTCATATTTTTTCACCTGAATATATATGTGTGCATGTATATTGTCCCATTACAATTACAGGAATTGGAGATTGCTGTGATGGGAGTATTTGGCGAACAGATGAATTGGACCAGTTTTAAACTTTAAAGCAAGATTTCACTAAGCTCATTTGCGAACAGCGTATTTCATGATAATAGTCTGTTCTCACACATCAGCCATTATCACTAAATACTGCAAAACTCTTGGTCTTCAGCAGTAGTATCCTACATTAGCTGTGTGTATAGAGTGCTGTAGTGATATAGCTAAAGCCTTTGCCTCTTTGCCTGGAGCAATGTGATCAGTCATGAGAGCTCTTTAATGACAAGTGGAAGTTGGAGTGGAAGTGTCTCTTTTCCATCTTTCCTTGGTCGTATTCGGTGTTTGTTTCTTGTCCCAGTGCTGTCTTTGTTGTTTGTTTTGCTATTCCTGCTTTTTGTATGTTGGGTAGGATGCCCTGTCTGCTGCTTTGTGCTTTGTTCTTTATCCTGCTATCACTTGGTTGGCACTTACGTGCAGTTCCGCAGGCCTCGAGGTCTGGCCTCTCCGAGGTGGGCGGTCGCAGTGCACATACGCTTAGGTAAAATGCCTATCCGTTGTCTGGCTGTGCCATTAAATACTGCTGCTGGTTACACTGTTTTAGTATATTTAAATATACATATTTATATATTAATATACATATAAAATACTTATAAATATATGTATATGTGTTCAAGATATTAAGTAAAGCTTGGTTAATATACGAATAATTTACAGGTGACGGAAGCTGCTGCTGTGACTCTGAGGTTTTCATGTGAAGCGTTTCTCGAGTTTTCTGTTAGATGTTAATAAGGGGAGCTGTTCCTGAGCAATTTTTGAACAGAGGGATTTATCCAGCAGGAATACATTGACTTTCATCTATCTCTGTTATAATGGTTTGTGTGGATTATATGTAATCTATGTGGAGAACAGGACTGTGTCTCCTCCCCCGTTCCCCATGGCAGCAGGCATGGGAGAGGTGATGGATTTCGGCACCCCAGAGCGGCTTTCGGAGGTGCTGGGCTGGAGGAGCGCTTTGGGCAAGCTCTGTGGCCACTCGCTAGTGCGTGGGGCTTAATAAATAGCAAGTTGTAGATACTGCTTTTCTGAGGTATCTTTCAACTGTGCTTAAATAGGAAGAGGTTTTCTAGGACAGACAGGTGCCTTTTGAATGAGGTTGAGCAATGTTTTGCTAGCTTCACAATGGTGATGGGGAATAGGTCAGAACTAAAATGTCTTTCCCTGTCAGTGCTAGAAGGTTACGGTATTTGCCTAATGTAACATAGCCTCTTTCTTTTTCTTTTTTTTTTTTTTTTTTTCCCCCCCACATGGGTAGTGTCTTCTCCCTGCCTTTTTCTGCAGACACACGTAGCTAATTGCCATCCGAACCGACAGGAATTCCGAGTCCCTTGAACACTCCTGACTCCCACCTACTGGCCTTGCAGACTTCAAAAACAGCCCTTGTTCATATAAACCTGTCTCCTTTCATATCCATTTGTAGAAGCTAAAGTGTCACTGAACATTTCTGTTCACTGTTGGTGCTTTTACCTTACAAGTGCTTCAGGATTTTGGTTTCTGTATAATTTATTTTACTCGTGAAGTAGTCATGCTCTGTGCAAATGGACTAGATTTGAAATTTGAGGTTTAGGGCTATAGGGAAATGCATCATCTTACCCTATCAAGCAAGTAATTTGAAAATTTGAGCTTCAAAAACACTAAACTTACGTTCTTTGATATGTGAGTCAATGGAGATTGTTTTTATGCTGTTTGATCCAGCTCAGGAT
This sequence comes from Tinamus guttatus, assembly GCF_059628265.1. Lineage (NCBI taxonomy): Eukaryota > Metazoa > Chordata > Aves > Tinamiformes > Tinamidae > Tinamus > Tinamus guttatus. The sequence goes on along the minus strand of NW_028288821.1, from coordinate 11,064,769 downwards.
GCCTGTGCTGTACAGCTGTGGTTAGGGAAAGCCTTTTTATCTTTTTGGAAGCCTGAGATCAGTTGGTTTCAGTGAGGTAGGAACTTTTAGGATGCAGTGATCTTAGCACTAATCTTGTAAGTGCATGCCCTCTACTCTAGAAATCAGTTACTGAAAAGTAGATTTATTTTTAGAACTTAATGATTTTACTTTTCCTTGGGCTTCTGCTTAAGTAGAGCTGATTTTATTTCTTATCTATGCAAAACACCTTGCATGCCTGTCCCCAAATATTTGTTGTATTATTGCATTGCATTATTGCAGGGACATAAATTATTTGATATATGTCATACTCTGATACCTTCCCATAAAAGAAACTTGTAAAGGGCCTATCCAAATGCTGATAACCTAGGACTCTGTTCTGCACAGCGTCTTTTTGATAAGTGTTTTAAAGAATCGATGAGTTCAATGACTTAGAATAGGATTTGTTTATGTAACCCCAGTTATGTTGTTGCTGCAAAAAAAGAAAGAGAAGGGGAATTAGTATTGCATGTTGTAACTTAATGCTAAATAAACCCTAATGTCTAAGACCTGGTTATCTTATGATGTAAAGTTATGTTAAAATAAATGATTCAGATACAAAGCAATAGGGCACTTGCCCAGCTTTCAGTTTGTATGAAAATAATTGTCTACCCACCACTGTTTCTTTGTCTGGATCAGGTAGTTTTGGCTGGGTGGATAAAAACACAACAACTCGAAATATAAAACTGCTTCTGAGTAGGTAAAAACTCCACCAGCACTAACGGGTGGTAGTTTGCGTTCCGCGACTCCGGAGTCGAGGTAATTGCTTCTTGGCGGTTGACACACGGGTCCTTGAGGGCGGTTTATGGCATCCTTGCTGTAAACCTGTCAGGTTCCATTATCCTAACACCCCTTCAGGGGGCTAACCAAAGACTGGAGGAGAAAGCCTAGCTCCCAGGCACGGGGAGTGCAGCGAGTTAGGCTGAGGGACAAGTTGTTGTATCTCTCTGCATTCAAGGCTCTGATTTTCACACTAGCTGTCACGAAGCAATAACGTATGACTTAGCATGGCTCTGTGTGGAAAAGATGATAGACTTGAGCTGGAAGGCACATATCTGTCAAACAGAGATCTTCCCTTCATCTATCTTACACGAGTATTATCGTTTGCTGATGTCCAGACAGATCAGTCCATTAGTTAACACAGATGTGGTGATGCTTCCTGAGTGTACCAGGCTGGGGGTTTGTTTACACAGTGCTCTTGAAACCAAATACACAAACAACAGCTAAAAATCAACTCTGCCCTTTTGAGACACGTTGAGTAAAAAAAAAAAAAAAAAAAAAAAAAAAAAAAAAATCTATATGGGGAGACGCTGCCAATTACAAAATCTATAATATCCTTTGCAATAAATCCTAAAAGTAGTAACAGAAAACTGTATATCTTTACCAAATTATACTTCAGCTTGCATCTATGTAAAAGTGTGTGTATTGGTAGTGTTTAAAACATCTTGAGCTGCATTTGCACAGTATTGATGATGGAACTGCAAATGCACTCTTGAAGTCACAAAAAGTGTAGGTTACGATTAGGCAATTACATTGAACTGTTCTCTGGTGAATTTCTACATTTGTATTTAACATAGCATAGCAATGCACTGAAGAAAATGTATGGAAAAATACTAAATGCCGTATTCAAAGTTAGTAAAGTCATGGTTTATGTAAAATAATTACTTGGGTACCAAGATTTCTAGTTTCCACGGTATCTGAATTACAGATACAATCTGTAGTAGTGATTTTTTTTTTCCTACTATTATTTTTAAGTTTAGATTGGGATGACTACTTGGAGAATAGGTGTTTTTAAACTGTGTTTTCTTTGATTGGAGACAGCCAGATCTTAAACTAATTTCTGTCTGTTCTAAGGGCACCTGATCTGTGCCTTTTCCATGTTTCTTGAAAATTCCTCTCTCCTATCACTTTTTATATATAAGCCAGGGCTTCTGCAAGTACTTGGAGGTCAAATATGGCTTACAGCTTTCTGACTGTGGTCTTTCTCCAAAACAGATATGTGAGAACAGTTCTAACAAATTGCTTCTGGAAGCTTTTTCTCTAAGCTAATCATTATGGCTTAAATATGTATTTTTAGAAGTTTTATAAATGGGACGTATTTTGTTTTGGCAGGCTGCTAACAATGCACTTGGGACAAATTATACTGCAGCAATCATCTTTCCTACTGTCTCAGAACTTGCACTACTTCTAAAGCCTGTTTATGGCTTGTATGTCACAAAGAAAGGGCAAGTCCCTTTTTAGAATACCCTGAGCTCCTTCGCTGTGCTAATATGTTACTTTTGGATGTTCGGTATTTGGCAGTATTTTATTTTGAAGATTGACCTTCTGGATTCTAGACAGTTTATCAGCTTTGTTTATGAGATTGTCTTGATGTAGAAGTAATCACCAGTGCATTCAGTGGTTATTTTTCTGTCTTTTTTTTTTTTTTTTTGCTTTTAAAACTTGCTAACTTCATTACTTCATTAAGAGCCTGATTGCTAAAGAAGTTAGCGACTATCAAGATCCATTCATGAAACATTTGAATATCATTTTTTTTTTCTTACCATAGTTACTGCAAGTTCTAAAGTAACAAATGAGTCCGTATTGCTGTAAAAGCTGATTGCAAGGTAGTCACAGTTCTTTGAAACCATCAAACTACCTTCAGAATATTTGTGTGAGGATTATTTGCCACTTCCTAAATATGGAGGCAGTAGTACAACTTACATTTTTTTGGAATGTCTATGATGAGAAACCTAGAATGATGTTCTTGACAGGCTGAACTCAAATCACAAGGTTATTCCATAGAATTATTATTCCACATTCTAAGTTATTTAACAAGTATTTGCCTTTTCACACATACATATGAGATGATTAAAAAATTGTTAACAAACAATTTTCAGCAAAGAAAAAGTGGAAGCAAAGGAGAAAGATTATATTCACAACGCTCCCCGATTTCTGTCTGTCCCAGCTTGCTTTTCATTACCTCCGTTTTTTTTGATAATCAAAAGATTTTTTCTTAAAATATTGAAAGTAGTAGAATTTCCATTCTTTATGGATATTTTAATTTTGTCATAAAATATGAACTTAAAATATTAGAACCTTATAGAGTAATAGTGTGCTTTGTTTTTTACTTATGCTTTTTAGCATTGGATGTTAATGATAGTCTTTGCCATATTTCCCAAAAGACATGATATGTAATGTCTTCCTTGAGGAAAACAAAAAGGCATGGGGAGAAGGGCAAGTCCAAAATTGCCTCCTATTAGCCATTAAATCTAAGCTATTAGATTTAAATCCTGTGTAAACTATGGATCGTGACACTTGACTGCATTGGTGTGGTTATTTTTATTTCTGAAAGAAAGGTTTATTGCAAAGTAATTTGTATTCCATAGCTCAAAAATATAATTGGTCTGAACACTTTGGGTCTTATAGAGCTTTTTATGCTGGGACATGAAGCAAAGAGCATTGCAGACAATTTTTAAAGAAACAAAAAGAAACATTGGTAGAAGGAATGAATTCTGAGTCATCAGCTGTCAGTATTGAAATACATTTTTCTCACATTGTGCTATAATTGCTGGCTCCATTAATGTGATGTGTATTATTGCTTTGGTTATTGCTGATGTTCCAAAGTCAAATTATTGCTTTTTTTTTTTCTTTGCCTTATCAAGCAAATTGTCTTTTTCTTTTGAGTCAGGATGTTCCTCTGTGCTTTTCAGAGTGGGATATTATATGGCCTTTTCACTTTGAGAATACTTTTTGTCTCTTTAGTTTTAACCCCAGAAATATAATTTTTCATCTTGATTTTCTTTAGGGGCTTTTTCAACCTATTTGTAGTACATTTTAAGGTACAAATTGGTGTTTTCTGTTTGTTCTCCATTTTGTTTACCATGTAATTTCAAAAACAAACAAACAAACAAAAAACTCAAATTACAATTAATTCTGGAATTAGACGTAAGTAATTCCCATTAGTGATTCGTCTTGTGTGGAATGCCAGCACCAAGTGTGAGTACTGTAATTCCAAAGTCAGTTTTCAAAGCAGACCATGGAGGATGGATAGTACTCTCCTTTTTCATAGCAGTTTTACACCATCTGTTGTTTCACTGGAATTAATTATTTATTCAAGATAATTTTCCAGAAAGTTTCATTTATAAAAATCAGAACATGGTTCGTTTTCCTATAGTATATGGACTACCTGGTTTTCTTTCAGAATTTACATGTATTGTGAATTTTGACCTCTGTCATAGTGTGGTAGTTGTTTCATGCATAAAAACTATAGTAAAAATGATTTACGTCATGAACTGCCAACGTGATCCCGAGTTCTTGGCAAATATGTTGAATACCTGTGTGGACCTTTTGATGGTTGTGATTTGGTAGCTGCAGTTATTTATGCCATGGTTTTTTGGCGTATGAATTCTAGGCTTCTTGTTCAATCAGGTCGTCATCCCCGGAGGCCGCTTCTTTGTGATGGTTTCCCTTTTCTAGCCTGGAAGCGGCTGAGATGCCACCTTGGTTAGGAAGCACCTCAAGGTGCGGTTAGTTCTCCAGGAGTTGTGATAGGTCTTTCGTACTGGAGGAGGAGGGAGACGCTTTGACTTCCTGATAAATCCAGCATCAGAAAACATTTTCCTTTTTCTCTGTTCTCAGTATTCCCTGATCAACATGGTAAACAGACTCTTATTTAATCAGTTCTGGAATCCAATCTCTCTACAGTATCTCCAGTGCTATTTTTAGTCCTTACTGGCACATCATCTCAGGGACTGTGCCAGATTTATTACTTCGAAAATGCAGTGTTATTTGGTATCTTCCAATATGTAGCAAAGTGGCATCTTGCACTTGCATGTGTCACACACTTCTGTAGTTTAATATAGGAGATCTGTGTTATTTTCTTAGAACAATGCAGAAAGGATAAATTTTTATTATTTGGGAAACCTTTTTTCTTTGCAAAGCAAAAATGCTTCCCTGGGGTGATGAAATGCTTAACACAACTTTCTCTTTGAGCTTTACAAAAGCTTGCAAGGAAGCAAGGTCTGAGAGAGGCTTCCTGTCCTGTTCAGTTCAACAGCGCTTGCCCCCTGGCCTACAGCCTCGGAAAGATACTTGTGAATGTTCCAGAATTACTGTTGAAAATGAAAGAATTCCATTATATGAGATCATTATTCATTCTATTATATTTTGCCTGTGTGAACTGTACATTTTCTTCATTAAGACTGTATTTTTAACGGCAAAATCTCTAAGACAGTGGTGCAGTGATGTGAAGTATGGTCTCTGTAGATAAAAGAATGCCCTTGTGACCCGAAACTAGAGAACTCATAATTCTGCTCTGCTGTTTTCAGTATATTTCTGGAGACTTAAAGCCCCTGAAGAGAAGGGGGTGTGTGGGATAGATACATGACATTGAGACAAAAACTTTAGCCTGTGTTTTACCTGAAAACAAGCATAAAGGGAAGATACAATGGGTTTGGCTCCTAGCTTAAGTTTAGAAGGCCTTCAAATAAAATTAAGTAGCTCTGCTAAATAACTTTCTAGTAAAACTACAGAGGTAGAAGTTAGGATGTGGATTAGGCTCAATAAAGCTGTCTAAATAAACTATATTTTTTTCTTTAAATATTTGTTTGGTGTGGATAAGAATGAATGAGACAATACCAATAAATTATTAACTTAGGCTTTTAAATGTTGTACTCCTTTTAAGAAGAAAACCTTTAACATCATCTGTTTTGTTTGTTTTTTTGTTTGTCATGAGGAGAATCCTTATGTGTCCATAATCCTTGGTTCCCATTTATCCCTTGGTTCCAGTTAATGGAAGCTGAGGCTCCTGGCCAAGCCCTGCTTTAGGTGAAGGCAGTTTTCAGCCGTCTCGCTGGTTGGTGTTTTCTCGCTGCCGGTAGCTGCAGGTGCAGCCGCTCTCCTGCCTGGAAGTGCAGCCGTGGTCCCGGAGCAGGGAGCGAGCGGGAGGGTTTGCAGGTCCCCGCATTCCCCGGGGGCTCTCCTAGCTGCTGTGCCTAGAGGTGTCTGCCCTCGTGGCCGTAAATCACAACGGGCTTGTGACTCGGCTGCTGTTCCAGCCGCAGTTCAGCACCGTTACCTGCTACCTCTCACATGTAGTTGTTTCTTTCCCTTCCTTGGATACGCTTAGTTCTGTCCCCATTGCTGGTCTTAACTAGAAAAGTGAGCAAATCTTTAAGTGTCGGCTATAGGATGCTGTTATCAAAATTCCCTTGTTCCATATTTTTTAACCTAGCATAAATACTGCATTTGAACTTCATTTCATGTTAGTACTTCAACCCAAAGGGTTGACCCAGGCCTGCCAGGGAACAGAACAGTTGTCCGGAGCATTACCAAGATGTAGGAATATGGTGATTTAGGGTAAAGCTCAAACATGTTTAATGTCTTAATCCCTGTTGCAGTTATGGAATCATTTCCTGTTCAATAAGATGTGGGTGAATATCTCTGAACAACTGTTAGGCATGAGCAGGGGGAGTTCTCCTATCTACAGCCTTCTTCTGAGTGCCTCTAAAAGCAGGGTTTAAGCTTACTAAATTATGAGTCATGTATTAAACTAAAATTAATACAAATGTCTGACTCAGGCAAGCTACAAACCTTAGACAACTGTTAAAATGCCTCTATTTGAATTTGCTGTCTATAAACAATACTGTTCATATAGCAGGAGTGTTGTGAAGATAGATAAAATATTCAACATCATTGTAACACAGTAGTGTGGATACGACATAACTTCAAACTTTGTGTGTAGAGTTATGTAATTTGTCAACTAAAACTAAAGCTTTTTAATCTTTTTTTTGTTGTTGTTTTTAAATCACCCATCTAATCAATGTTTCAAAAGAAACTAATCTCGTCTAAAAAAGTTTCTGTTGAAAACTGGTTCTGTCCTGCAAATGTTACCAGGGCGCATCTACGTAGTTGACAATAGCAGAGTATGTGTGTCCTTCTTTTCTAGTGCATATGCTGAAGCGTTAAGACTCAGAATTAACAGAAAGCTTTAGGTTCATGTGTCGGGGGAAGCTTCCCAGCCCTGCCCTTGCTGTGGATTTGAAGTTCATCTCATTCAGACTTAAACTTGATTTCCTTCAGGGGAAACCATGTGAAACCAAGGGAAACCAGCACAGGCTGAAGCAAGCTTGCAGGGATTTTGACCCACATTGTCAAAATCTGTAAATCTTTTGACAAATAGTTAAAAGTTTCAAATGTATAGGAGATTTTTGCATCAGTAGCGATTTTTATTGAAAAGAAAATACATATATTTTCTATTTTGAGGTCCTGCCACTCAGTCCATAAGGCGGCCGTGTGCAGTAACGGCTCCCGTTTCAAGTAACGTGGTTGCAGGCCGTGCCCAGGGATGGGTGCAGGGGCTCCGTGCACTTTGGTCCTGGTGAGCTGCACCCGGCGCGAGGGAGAGCGGGCGAGCGAGGGGCCGTTGAGGGCTGTGACGCTGCGGGTGTTACAGCTCGGAGTGTTCTAATAGCCCCCTATTACAAGAACTTACATCCATTAAGGCCTATCATAGAGAATATTTTGTATTTAGGGCTTTAGCCTGGCTTTTGAAACTCCCATTTTCACACTCAAAGTGTCATGTTTGAAAGAAAAATGCGAGTTTAATTTTCAGCTTTTATTAAGAAAAGCGGCCCATTGTATAGTTATTCTGCATTGGAAATAGAAATTCTGCTACTATAATCTCTTCTTTGCAAATACAGCAGCGCAGTTGTACAGCAGTTCCATGTCTTTTGCAAAGCCCATGAAGACACAGTGGCCAGGATCTCCCTTTGAATTTTTCAGGAGCCGTGCAAAGGGTTTCTGTCGTGCTACATCTGAAATAAATAGGAGGTAGCAAACAGCTGCATTATTGTTGACCAAAGTTTTTTGTTATTAAGCAATTACTTTTAAAAAATATTGCTGAAAAAGTTAAAATAGATTCACACTGCAGGTAGGAAACCATCATTAAAAAAAAAAAAATTGTTCTGTGAACCTGATTTCCCCCCTTCCACCTTCACCTCCAAATTTATTTTCCATTATTGCATGTTAGACCTTCGAGAACATAATTATTTTAAATCTGCTTGTTTTGCTTTTCCAGCAGGGTCAGATTATTACAAATAATGAAACTAGGTGATTTTAAGAGGATTGCTGGGGTGCAGTAAATAAGTGTGTGCTCCAGCTCCTTGCACTGTTCACTCTCATCACGTGCGTGTCGTTTAGCCATGTTCAGCTTATGTAAGATTCAGCCGAGCTAGAGAAATGACACACATGAGAGTGTCTCTAACTGACAGTGCGAGAAGACAAGTGTTGCTGTGATGCACAGGGCGAGGTCTTGGACACAAGAAAATGAGTTGCCTTTGCCTCTGTGCTTTTCTCCAAAGACACCTTCTCTTGAGTGAAGATGGAGGACAACTTAAATATACCCTTTGTCTGTCACACTGCATAATTATCATCTTGTATATAATAATTCTATGATTGTATCTGCAGTTGTGTAATTTGTAATGTGTTAAAAACTTCACAAATAGTGGTTGTCTTAATTTTAGAGTACTTATGTACCACAAGAAACTGTTCTGTGTGGTTATTTGTCACATTATTCTTTCCCTTCCTTCTGTCATTTCTTGGAGAAATCAATGTGTTCTGTCAGTTCATTGGTATAAATGCAAATTCCTAGAAGGTTTTGGACATAACACACCATATTGCTGGTACCTGCATTAGCCAGAAACTGCTCTTTCTGCAGTTCCTCTTGAGTGAAGGCCCCGTGTAAGGAACGTTTGTGCTGCCAGGCCAGGTGTGTGTGTGTGTTGTGTGTGTTGTGTGTGCGTGTGTGTTGTGTGTGTGTTGTGTGTGTGTGTGCGCTGTGTGTTAGCAGGTTCACGTGTGCTGTGTGTTTCCAGTTCTGCGCGGTGCCAGCTGAGGGACCCCGCAGCGTGCTCCCCTCGAGGCCAGCTCGTGCGTAGGCTGCAGCCCCTGCCCTGTGCACTCCTCTCTTAACACCAGCTGCTCGTCTGTTTGCCATTTGTGTTTCGTTGATTTTGTATTTATTCACCTACTTAAATGTTACAATTTAAACAGAACTTCTGTTTTTTTTTCTTATTTACATGACAGCCCAAAACAACTCCGAAAAGGACCTTTGGATCCATTACAAATGAGCAGGTAAATATGCATCAGGGAGTTTGCAATAGGAATATTGATTCTATTATTTCAAAGACTGCAATGTAGTGCATGAACCTACTCAGAAGGGTGCTATGAAAGTGGAATAAGGTAAGAGTTGTTCTTTGCCCTGAGAAAGAGTCTGGTGATCAGAATTCTGAGCCTAGTGAATCTCATTTTGGATCACATTGTTAGGCTTTGCTAATAGCAATCTTTTTTTTCAGCATTTCATAGTTTTGGAGTGTTCAAAGTGGGGGAGCTGTCTGTTCCAAAGTATCCCATGTGAGTTCAGAGCATATGTGCTGTTATGACCCTATTAATATAAGTGAGAGGCAAGCACAGTAAAAGCCACCAGGCCAGCAGCAATTGTTCAGTATTACAAGTAAAAGGAATTATAAATACTTAAAAAAAAATCAGCATTTTTATAGAGTTGTAATAGCTTCTTTTTTTGTTTTTGTCCTGCATGTTCAGTTTTAGTGATCTGTCCTTTTGGAAGATATAGGTTAAAAATCACCTTTCCATCCTCCTTTCTTCTGAAGGATAAGAGATAGGGAAAGAAAGAGGATAATTGCAGTAGTTGTCCTCTTGGCTGGTCTAAAGAAATAGCAGAATGAGAATCCAGCTGAAGATTTCAACCAATGGGCATTTCTGTATACTGTATATACGTTTTTTGATAATTTGAGGAGATTGCTGAGATGCTTGTCTATTTAAATATTTTGCCATACTGAAATGCATTCTTTGTCTTACAGGGTCAGAATGTTTTTGGCCTCGATATAATCGAGACACCTGAGGGAGATAAGTGGCCTCAACTGATTGTCCAGCAGATCCTGGATAGGGAGCAGAAGGACACGTACGTGATGAAGATAAAAGTTGAGGATGGTGGAACTCCTCCGAGGTCCAGCACTGCCATTCTGCAAGTCACTGTGACTGATGTGAACGATAATCGACCGGTCTTTAAGGAGAACGACGTGGAAGTTAGTATTCCAGAAAATGCTCCAGTGGGTACTTCGGTTTCGCAGCTCCATGCCACTGATGCAGACCTTGGCTCAAACGCACAAATTCACTTCTATTTCAGCAATCAGATCTCCAGTTTGGCTAAAAGGCTCTTTGCCATTGACAATGCTACTGGTCTCATCACCATAAGAGAACCGCTGGACAGAGAGGAGTCTCCTGTACACAAATTAACTGTTTTGGCAAGCGATGGCAGCTCAACCCCGTCAAGAGCAACAGTGACTGTAAATGTCACAGATATTAATGATAATGTCCCCTCAATAGACACAAGATACATCATCAATCCAGTGAATGGGACAGTTCTTTTATCTGAGAAAGCTCCACTTAATACAAAAATTGCACTGATAACAGTGATGGACAAGGATGCTGATCTAAATGGCAAAGTTACTTGTTTTACAGATCATGATGTTCCATTTAGATTAAAGCCAGTTTTTGATAATCAGTTCCTTCTGGAAACAGCCACGTTTCTTGACTATGAAGCCACACGGGAATATGCCATTAAAATAGTGGCTTCAGATTCAGGGAAACCTCCCTTAAATCAGTCTGCGATGCTCCTGATCAAAATTAAAGATGAAAATGACAATGCCCCAGTTTTCACCCAACCTATCATAGGTCTTTCCATACCTGAAAACAACGCTCCTGGGACGCAGCTGACCAAGATAAGTGCTACAGATGCCGACAGCGGACGCAATGCCGAGATCAGCTATATCCTGGGGTCTGATGCACCCCCCATTTTCAACCTCGATCGCCGCACGGGCATTTTGACAGCAGTGAGGAAGCTGGACCGGGAGAAGCAGGACAGGTACTCCTTCACTGTGCTGGCCAAGGATAACGGGATGCCACCGCTGCAGACCAACGCTACTGTGACAGTGTCAGTCCTGGACCAGAATGACAACAGCCCTGCTTTCACCCACAATGAATATAACTTTTATGTGCCGGAGAACTTACCCATGTATGGTACAGTGGGGCTTATCACAGTCACAGATGCTGACTCTGGTGAGAATGCTGCAGTAACTCTCTCTATATTAAATGGGAGAGACAATTTTATTATTGATCCGCTTACTGGTGTAATAAGACCTAATATTACCTTTGATAGGGAGCAGCAGGGGTCATACACTTTTCAGGTGAAAGCTGTGGATGGAGGAAGAGTGCAACGCTCTTCGACTGCCAAAGTGACCATCAATGTAGTTGATGTGAATGACAACAGGCCCGTTTTTGTTATGCCTTCATCTAATTATTCCTATGATTTGGTCCCAACATCAGCCAGTCCTGGGTCTGTAGTCACTAAAGTGTTTGCAGTTGATAATGACACGGGAATGAACGCAGAGCTCCGTTACAGCATCATAGGTGGGAACTCAAGGGGCTTGTTTACAATTGATCAGTTAACGGGCAATATTACTTTGAAGGAGAAAGTAATTACAGCAGATCATGGCTTGCATAGACTGGTGATAAAAGTCAATGACCTAGGACAGCCAGAGTCTCTCTATACTATAGCTCTTGTGCATTTGTTTGTGAATGAGACGGTCACCAATAGTTCCTATGTTCAAGAGCTAGTGCGTAGGAACATGGAAACTCCGGTTGGCCAGAATGTTGGGGATGGTGAGATAACCCCCCAAACCAATGATTATGTCAAGATCATCATTGCGATTATTGCAGGCACAATGACAGTTATCCTGGTAATTTTTGTTACTGCTTTAGTACGGTGCCGCCAGACACCCAGGCACAAGGTTGTGCAAAAAAACAAGCAGAGTGGTGAATGGGTTTCTCCAAACCAAGAGAACAGGCAGATCAAGAAGAAAAAGAAGAAGAAGAAGCGCTCACCAAAAAGTCTCCTCCTCAACTTTGTGACAATTGAAGAATCGAAGCCTGATGATCCTGGCCACGAGCACATAAATGGCACTTTAGACATTCCTGTAGAACTGGAAGAACAGACTATGGGAAAATATAACTGGGCCACGACGCCAACCACGTTTAAGCCCGATAGCCCAGATTTAGCAAAGCACTACAAGTCTGCTTCTCCGCAGCCTACCTTCCAAATTAAACCCGAGACTCCTGTACCCCCTAAGAAGCACCATGTCATTCAGGAACTGCCTCTGGATAACACCTTTGTGGTGGGCTGCGACTCGCTCTCCAAGTGCTCATCCAGCAGCTCGGACCCTTACAGTGTTTCTGAATGCAGCTGTCAAGGAGGCTTTAAGACCCCAGGCCCCATACACACCAGACAGGTAATGCAAAGTTTAAGGTACTCTTTCTCCTGCCTGTCTTCCTTTCTCATAGGTGTAGCTCTGAGCCCTGCAGAATCGCCCCCTCTGGCAGGATGCCGCGTTTGCCAGAGGCATTGGAATGAGAGCAGTGGAGCTGTGCCCCGTGAAGGGCGGGCGGCGCGGCGGGCGAGCAGGGCCAGGAGCAGGGCTGCGGAGGAGCTCGCGGGCGGCTCCGCGGGTGCTCCCGACTGCAGGTGGCAGCATGGCCCTTCCCGCACCCCGGCGCGGCCTGCGGCTCGCCACGCAGGCGGCCGCCATGGGGCTGCCCTCTCCAGCGTTACATGCTCAGGAATCGAAGTAATCCCGGCCAGGTGGAAAGCAATAAAGCTTTACAGGGTCTGATAAGTGGTTCTTAATATTAATGGAGTCTGGAAGTGCCGCCTTCCTTTGAGTAGGGCTTTACTTCAAGGTCTCTCAAAAGCAGGAAAGGATTTTCCGCTGGGGCTGTCGGTAGCGCTGTCAGCCTGGCACCACGCTGGCCTGCTTACATGTGGCAGGCTGGTAATCAGCCAAAGCCAGGGGAGCGTTAGAGGCATCAGGACAATCACTCCTCCTGCTGCTGCTAGACCTGCTAAATAGGTTTTTGCTCTCGAGACATCTTGTACAGTATGGGAAATGTCTAAAGGATCCTCAGCTTAAAACTAAAATAAAATATTATAAAATACATTTTTTTCCTTAAGATATTACAGAAGGCTTTGAATTGCTTGAAGCTGGCTCTAATGTGCTTTGAAAAGCTTCATTAGTAATAAGGCTTTGTTTTCACATTGTTGCTCAGAAACAAATCCTCTGAAAGAATAAGTCTCTCTTTATCCCTGTTGAAGCTTTGGATTTTTTTTCTCTCTTCTTTTTCTCAGTATATCTATATTTATCAGTATAGCTATAGCAGAATGTGCTACTGATTACATTACTGAGAATTCTGGTATAGGTATATATTTTTGCTCCCCTTAACAGCACACTTCTATGTAGTACTCCAGTTCCTGCTGCTTCATGGGACTTGAATCTTAGAGATGCATTAACAGATTTTTTTTTTAAGTTTTTAATTTATAACTCAGTGATAGGGATGGAAATATTATGGTTTTTAAAATTTTAATATTTTCTACTAAAGGTATTTGAATATGTTACTTTACGATTTAGAAAAACTTCTCATTTGTTTGAATTTGTCTAACTGAGGATAGTAGAGCTGTTTTCAGCATCTCTGAAATCATCTACATTTTTTACCTCATCTATGTTATTTTTTTTACTGAATCCAAAGTGTTGAGTATCGTAGGGTATAATACAGCTTCTGGTATAGCTCCTCTGAGCCAAAAGTGGTGTTCTGTTGCAAGCTCCAAACCACTTTGTTGTTGTTATACCTGGTAACAAAGCAAGCGAGCTCTCCAGAGTTTACTGAGGTAGTCCTCTCATCAGAAGAGGCTTTTAAAGCAGAATGAAAAACAATTGCTTTTTGCTGAACTGGTGTGGGAAATAAGTAATTCCTTTTCATTTGTATCTTAAAGGTTGATGACAGGAGGTTCCTTTCTGGAAAAGCACAGTAATATTTTTTTGTGAACTACTCATGACCTGAAACTAGCTTACCTTAATTTAGTTTTACCTGAAATTATATTGTTATGATACTTTGAATATGAAAGAGATTAATATTTGCTGTTGTGCCCATTTGATAAATTTACAGTTATCCTTCTTTTGATTATGGAAATGACCACAGTCCTGGGGAAATTAATGCTCTCAAGATGGCCTTTAACACTAGTGGGAAAGACATGCTTGTCTCTGAACATTTGAATTAATATTTCTGTTACCTGACTAAAATATAGGTAATTTCATTAATGAATAAAAGTGGTATGGGGACAAGAAAGAGCACTGAGTCCTTTATGTGGGTCTTTGATCGCAGAGACAGAATCATATCTCATGATACATATAAGCAAATAAAATACCTCTTCAACTTTAGTAGATTTAAGTGGTTGGTCTTGTTCCTATCCTGCTATTTTTATATTGTAGCCTGCACAGTTTTGTCTCCTTTCAGGTCATTAGGTCATTTTAGGACAGTCTCTTAGAGTTCTTACAGTTATGCAGTAAAAAATCTAAACAAAACCGAAATGGGCTTCTCCCCTGGTGCTTCAGAAATCCCGCTGTCCAGCCGTGCTCCAGCCCTGGACACTGACAGGCTGTTTGTGCCTGAGGAGGCTGCTGTGTCACACACTCACTATTGGCAAAAACTGCAGGACAGTTAGAAGTGAGAATAATAATTTCAGTTAAAGTGAGTGTGCTGGTTTATAAAAAATAATAATAAAAAAAGAATTGTAATGTGGAGAAAAAAAAGCTGTTAATCACTAGCAGTTATTAGTGTTACTGGTACATCATGTTACAAGACAAAATCTCTCTAAAGGAAGAGCCTAGGCAAAATGCACTATGTATGAAGGTGTCTCTCCAGTTTCTAATGGATGCTGATACCAATTAGCCTTATATTAATTTTGTCTATGAAAGACTTAAGTTCCTGCTCAAATATTTGAAATAACAGTGAGTTAAAGGTAAAATACATGGAATAGTATTGATTCAGTTCTTTTAAAGAAAGGAAATTACTACTTTCCGTAGCTGCTAATTTGTCAAATTGATCTGTAAAATCACAAAGTCACAACAAAAGTTGTACTGGCAAAACTACACAAGAACTTGAAAGGTTTTCCTGCTAAAAATCACAAAGTCTCTTCTGTCTCCATGTGTACTAATAAATACAGCAAAGCAACAGCTGAATTTTATGTTAGGAAGGACACCTTTGCTGGGGGTGCTGGACACTCCAGAAGCAGCTGAGGATACATTGGGTCATGGACTGCGCTAAGAGGGACAAGGATGTTTCTGATGTGATGCACAGCAGAAGGGAGAAATCAAGCTTCTCTGTGTAATCTATGTGGGAGACAGGGCGAGGGAGCGAGGTATTACCGGTATTATTTTGAAGTCACACAGCAGGAGTTAATCCATAGCAGTGACAGAGTTGGAGTCCAGAGTTGGAACCCTCCGAACAGACTCTTTTCTTTTGGGATGCAGTTAAGTGATTGCACAGCAGAAGCTTTACCTAGCCATAAATTGTGAACAGAACTCTTGGTCATGAACATTTTTCAAATTAGGATATTTGGAGACTTTTAAAATCAAGCTAACTTACAGTGTTTTTACTACAGAGGCAGCTTACAGTGTCATAGACTCGCAACATTTCATTATTTGTGGGTGTCTTAGAAGAATATATTTCTTGGGCAGAAAAGCATAGAGCAGATTTAACATTTTTCTGCAAACTTGATGAAAGCTCAATCGCTTCTGACACTTACCTCGGTGAGATCAGACTGTCTGTGACACTCCATTCTATCACAGATCTTTTAACTCTTTAGGCATTTGCATCGGCATAATAGACAGCAAGGACAAAGGCAGTCTCTTTTTCATGCAGTATGAAATCCATTTGGAAAATCTGAAATCTTTCCTTAAATATTTTGACTAACATTTACACAGTTCTCCTTTCTGTTTAAATACCAGACGGTATAACTGAATCATTCGTGGTTATAGGAGCCTGTGATCTTTGACAGCTGGGGTTCAAAGAAATTTCTACTACAATTTCGTTAGAATTTCCTTTTCTTTTAATTAATGTTATCTCAGATTTTTTTTTAAACTAGAAAAATAGACATTTCAAGAGTGGTACAAACCTCCTTGAAAAAAAAGAGCTAGTGATTGAGGAAGGGTCCTGTGACTGGATTGTCGTTTTCAACGTGGGAGTTTAGAACGCATGTTGCCTGCCTTGCTGTTAGTGCGGACAGGCCTGTTCCCGGCAGCATCCCGGGGGAGCTGCCGCAGTTGGAGCCCGTCCGTGCTCTCCGTGCCGTTGCTCTACCCGGAGGTTCTCCTCGTGCTTTGGGCTGCACGCTCCTCGGTTCTCCCGCGTGCCGGCGGCCTCCTGTCCGTGCGTTCCCAGCTCCCGTGCTCGCAGCCCCGGTCAGGATCCCGCTGAGGGAGGGAGCGGGCCTGGCTGCTGATGTAAACCTGACCGGAGTCGTCAGGACTCTCTCGGGTGTGCACTTACACCTACGGATGGGAAGGAAGGTTTTAAATGGAGCAGCGGTCTCTCCTGACACTTGTTTGTTGGAGACTAAATGGAGAAATCTAAATGGAAAGTAGACCTCATTTAAAATACGTTGCCTTTTGGGGGGCCCTACTCTTACTGATGACTGCTTGGATGTGCTTACAATAATGGTGCATTTGGTTTTCTGGGTACTGCTCGAAATGCAAGGAAACAATGTTATAGCTCCTCGCTCTCTATGACACCAATGTGTAATATATAAATTAACAATCTTGTGTCTTTTTTTTTTTTTCCCTGAACATATTAGCTCTGCAGAGTATCAGCACCTTTGTGTAGAAATCAGTGTTTGATTATAACAGTGAGACTAGAGAGTTTAATCTAGTATCCTGTAACTATGAACTGGCAGTACTGACACCCCTGATAAAAACAAGAGTGTAGATAGAATTACCAGAGTGACATGCCCATATTCTGGAGTAAATCACTTGCAAGGATATTTTCTTTTAAATATCAGATAAATAGATGTTAGTATAAGCCATTTCTAAAAGCCATTTCAGAAGTGATTACTATAATCCTGCTTATTTTATTATCTTGTTATTTTCTCTTAATTTTATGACTAGTAATTTTGCTGGTAATTCTGATGTGCTGCCATGTACATGCATTTCAGAAGGAACTGAAATTCACATCTGGAGGAAAAAATTAACTGAAGGATAAAGAAAATGCTGATGCTCCTGGGTTAGTGAGCAGTTACTTGTGCAATTCCACTGAAGCAAAACTGGTCAATGAAATGTTTTTCCCTTTGTGGAACACTTTGAAAAAAACTATTTGAAATAAATGTAATGACTATTCTTAAAACTAAGTGCATTTCAATATGATTTTTCAGTCAGATGCCTTACACTTACCTGCTCACAACTGTTTCAGTTCAACCCATTGTCAGCCATGAAGCCTGTCTTGACCTGTTTTCCCCCAGGTTTATGGCTCGCTGCTCTGCAGTAGATAACGTTTTCCTGAGCGCTGAGGAACTAGTGTTTTGGGGAGTGTGTTATCGGTGCCATTTTCTTTCCTGTGGGAAAATTAATCTGAATGGATCTAATTTCTTTGAGGTTTGAGGATTCTAACTCTTCATGCTATGGATCAAAGGTGATAAAAGCCTGTATAATATGTTCTAGGTGGTATGGTATGGTAGTCTGCTGTTAACTATTCCAAGTAGAGCACTTGGGGGTTTTGGTCTGATACTGTTAAAAGAAATAGTTTGCAAGCTCCAATAGCAGACTAGCATGCTTAGAAGTGATTTATATGGCTCCCTTTTAACAGTTCAATTGTGTGTAAGAAGCTCTCTGCGTATGTATAGAAACCTGAAACACACAGATACCAAAAATGGTTTCTTGTCTAGAGCTGCAGTATTTCAGTGCTCCTCAAACCACAGTGTGATTGATGTGGTAGAAATTTGGAGGCAAATTTTACAATGTTTGGGGAAAATGATGCAGGAAAGGGCTTTTCTCATGCTGTTTCTCTGTTTGCCAGCTCTGAACGTCATCGCATCTGATGTTAGATACTGAAGTCGTGCGCGTACACAATGATGTTAAGCCAGCAAACATGAAAACAAGGAAATAGCACGAGAAAGCCCTTTGTCCTGGCTCTGATTGCCGAAGAATTTTATCGTCTCATCTCCAGAGGGGTTTGGAAGTGACGATGAACTGTTCAAGCTGCCCTACTGAAAGGTATCAAGGGCAAAAGTTTTTTTAAAAGACAAAGAGACTTTAGTACGTTGTGCTTCAGTGTTCTATATTGTAGTTTTGCTAAGAAACAAGTAACGTGACCCATCAATCTTCACCGTTGGCGGTTATGGTTAAATCTGTTGCTTTCTCATTTTGCTTCTAATCATCTTGTTCCAGATTTTTTTTTATATTTATTTCAGTTGAATAAAGTAGAAATATTTTATATAAATACTTTAAAAGGGAGCAATAAATTTTATTCATACATTAAAAAGAATGTGAAGTTCTTTATACTCCCTGCATTAAAAAAAAATCAAGTGTATGTCACAGCACCATTACATGTATTAAGGATTAAGTGTTATTTATATCTATTCCATAATATTTTTAATGATATTGCAGCTATGGATCATAAATAGAATTGATCAAATCAGTGCTGTCTCATTTTATAGGCACAGTAGGTATAGTAAAAAATCAGTACTTTCTGCTTTCTTATCCACAAAACTTTTTGATAAATACTCACCTTTTAAATAACTGGAAAGTATTCACTTAAAGAAATCTTTAGCATTTTGCTTTCTGAAAATTAGATAATATCTGTATATCAGGTGGCATACACTTAATCTTTTCAAGTACTTTTATTTTTTTCAAAGATGCACCATAAATCCAATGGTTTACTTTCTGGGGTGATGAAATAGGAGATAGCATAAATTTGATGGAAGCTACA
Organism: Tinamus guttatus; assembly: GCF_059628265.1. Taxonomy (NCBI): domain Eukaryota; kingdom Metazoa; phylum Chordata; class Aves; order Tinamiformes; family Tinamidae; genus Tinamus; species Tinamus guttatus. The sequence continues at coordinate 11,045,845 of NW_028288821.1, read as the reverse complement.
ATTTAGTGCACTGCTTGCCAGTATATGGGTGAAGAATGATCTTCTGTTGTTTTTTCTCCCAAATTATTTCACTTATTAACATTTTTAAATTCAATTTTGTTTATATTATAATTTAGTATAATGCTCATTAATAGAATCTATGTCATTGCTTTATTTGCAGTTGGTTTGCAAATGTATATTGCTTCACATTATAGGAAATAATGCTTAATATGCATCATCTAATAATGCTAGCATTTCATATACATAACAAGATCTCTTAGGAAGCAAAGGAGTATAAAGAACCTTGTTTTCTGTGCTAATATGAAGACTTACATGATACTAGATTGCTAGGATAAAATGAAATATAGACACTGCTTTTAACTGGGTTGTATACAGCATATATAATTTTCTTTTAAGCATTATTAGTATTTCATCAGACTACAACATGGAATTCCTACACATTATTGTATGTTTGATGTAAAGATATTTAAAATAGGCTTGTACTTAATGTTCATATTGCCTCAGTTCTTGGACTGCAGAATGTCACCATGATTGTTGCCTATAACTTCTTCCACGTTTGCTATTCGGCTCTTATAAAAATGTGTATTTGGCTATTTGATCTGTAAAAATAAATTCTATTAATAATGAAGTACGTATTGTAATTTAGCATATTGTATTGCATAATCATAGCTGTGACTGTTACAGAGCAATATTTAATTTTTTATAATGAAATCCTTTTTCTTGGAGAGCTTTATGTATCTTAGTGTCACTCTTCATATTTATCATGCCTTCAGCTTCAGATGAACCATGCGTCCCTCGCAGTGGTTTTGCACATGGTAATGGTGTTTGTAGTCGGAGTGCCACCGTGCAGCTAGTTCTGCTGTTTTGAAGCCTCCTTATTGATGCCGAAAGAAGGGGATGCCGAGAGTAGAGTTTAGTGTCACCAAGCTGCGTGTCAGCTGCTGCTGGGACAGCTGCTCCCTTGGGTGCCTTGGTGGTGGTGAGAGGAGTGCGCAGAGCGCCCTGCACCGAGGAGCCACGTCAGGGAGACCGACCGGAGGGTCTCGTAGCCTTGTGTTTGCTGCTGCTGCTTTGGTTTTGTTTGTTTTGGTATCTCTGGATTTTTGTGTGATCTTTTGGGTTGGATTTCCTTGATGAGTAAAATTCATATACAGAAAATTAATGTTTGAGAAAAATACCAAAATTTTTTTGAGTTCTTAATTGCAATTTGCTGTTTTTTTTTTTTTTGAATCAAGAAATATGGAGCTGAGATATTGGCCTAGGTTCATCTAATGTAACTTAGATAACTAAGTCATTGCAAGTGAAATACCATTGCCCTCAGTTTTTGTGTTTTTTATTTTGTTTTTTTCCTTTGATGGTAAGAAGGCATAGATGTTAAGCATAGCAGGTTATTTTTGATTTTTTTTTAATACTGTCTGCCCTCCAAAGTGCCTACTTTCTTATGTTCAGTATGGAGAGCCTTTGATAACTACACTTCTAAATTAAATGTGTCATGTATGTGCAGTTGCTTGAGATGAGTCTGGTTCTTTCCTGCTTATGAGATTCTTGGTTCGTTTGCTTTTAACCTAGCTGAAGATTTTCCTGGTATTTTCATGCTTATGTTACTCTATAAAAAGATACCTCTAGAAAAATGTTGAATGACTTTAAACATTAAAGTTACGGGCATGCAAAAAGGTTGTTTAGTGGTTTGGGTTATTGGACAAGATCTGCAATCTCTCCTAGTTTTCATGTGGATCAGCATAGCCAGCTGTAAAAACTCTCCAAATGTGCAATGAAAAAAACCAAAACCTCTTTGAGTGTTTCATTTTCATCTGTGGTAGATTACTGTTTTTTTTTTCCATTTTTGTTTTCTTACATGTAAATAGCACTTTTTTAAGTAGTTCTGTCAGACTGGCACAAGACTTTTTCAGAGAGCTCATTTCCTTCTCATGACTAAACAGATTCATGAAAGCCTCATGAAAGCATAATGTGCACTTACTGAGTGGTCAACATGAATTTCTACACTTCAGGGAGGTGAAGGATAAATGGAAACCAGTCAAAAAATGTGCATTTAACTTTTTTGTTTTAGTGAGTGTTAGTGTCAGGGATGCGTGTGTCATTGCCAGAAGCAGTTCTGTTTCTCTAGTGTTCTCACCTGCAGAAATACCATTTCTGACTGAATAGCCCCAGAGTAAATGAGGAACAAAAATTAACGAGTTGACCAAATGCTTGAAATGATTGCAAATGCTCTATTTCTCTTTGAAACATCAAGCACGCTTTTCTTTGTTGTTTTATTGTGTTTAAGACTCTGTTATTACTCAGCCTCATCTCTGTAAACTTGCTCAGAGAAATCTATCCTTGGGTGCATATTGCCCCTCCTGCCACCACAGCAGAAACATCTGTTTCTATAGCTCAAGTTCTAGAGCAGTTTTACTGTTTTTGTTTGTTAGTTCTATTTATGGTTCACCGAAAACATGTACCCGTTCCCTGTTTTGTCTCGTGGGGTAGAGGAGCTGCACTGCTGCTTGCTGCCTGCCAAAGAGCCCTCGGATCTGGTGCAGCGCCCCGTGTCCGGGGGCGCTGCCTCTGGCCTGGGCGCGTCTGGCCGAGCTCGGTGCCGCTCGCTGTCCCACGCCGCGGCACCGGCTGCCCTTCCTTCGGGAAAACTGGGCTCGGGAGGGTGGCTGGAAACTCTCCTGGCGTTCAGCAAACGGAGCTCTGCTAATAGGGACAGCAGGGTGCTGTCAAGAGCTAAGCTAGGTGGTAATGTAAATAGATTAAAAAAAAAAAATCAGCCATAATGTCAGTCTTTCTTGCACATTTCCAGGGATTTCTTATTTTACCATACTGCATATATTTATTATATGACTTAGTTTTAAGTTATATGTGTAAAATATTCTTAAATATATATTTTTGCTTTCATATTGAACTACCAGTCATTATTTCTTTTATGTCTTACTTATCTGCTCCTGAAATAAATTCTGTTTAAAGACGACTGTATCTGTATAGCCTTTGGAGAAGCACCCCTCCCTGGTCTGCTTGCTTGGCACACGCACTCCACCATATCTGTACACAAACTTGTACAGTGCCTAGGAGTTAGTTAAGTTGCTGTGCCACAGATGAAGTGCATTAGTGTCCTGTCAGCAGAAATGTGCTGCTTTCGAGTCGTCATGCTGCTTGGCAGTATGGATCATCAGTGTTTCCTGCAAGGTTTCTCACCACGAGTTGCACTTCTAACGATAAATGTGCTCTGTGTGCACACATTGTGATATGCATAGGTCTGTTTTGTGTGCCTGTGTGTACGTAATGGGGACATACATATATGCACATACCACATCTTCAGTTAGCAATTTGTAGGAAGAACAGTGCTACATGGGCTAACTTTAGGTATGCAGCTCTGTGTGCCAACATGTCTTGCAGGGAAGGGCAGTCAAGTAACAGGGTTTTCATTTTACAGCTAGTTTTGAAATCTGTCAAGGTCTTTCCTCTTGAGTATACTAGGTTCCTAACTATATTAGAAAGTGACTGTCTAATTTGGAGGTTAAGATACTAGCCTGATAATATGAGAAACAGTTTTGAATTTTTGTTCCCTTCAAGTATTTCATTTTTATTCATTCATTCCAATATAGAGAACTAGAACATCTGTCTCCTTTTTATATAGAATCTCTCTTAAATCTTGCCATCAAAAATGTCATGAAAATGATTTTTATATCCTCCAAATTGTGAGCGTCTGGTTATTTCATACAGAGATGCATGTAAATTAGATTTAGTTATTTAAATCATACATATAGATGTTGAGCAAATGTGTTATCAGGGATACTGCTGACTTCTATCTCTTGAACAGATTTTATTCTTTTGTATTAAATATGTTTTCAATTTTATGGAAGGCTGCTAAAGTGCAAATGTTATTCAACTATTATGAACTATTGAAGTTTAAATACTTGCTTTCTAATAAAAGCTAAATAATGACATCAAGATGTGAGGTTTGGCTTTTCCAGCGGAGCGCTGTGGCTGAACGGCAGCCGGGAGTTGGGCTGCCGCCCGTGGCTCTCGGCGGGTGCTCGGGGAGGACCCCCGGGGCTGCTCACACTGCTCAGCTCCCCCTGCTCCTCCTCCCCCGGGCTCTCGTGTTCCTTGTCTTTGTTCTTGAGCTGATCGTCCGCATCTGACGTGAGACTTGAATCTCAGGCCTCTCCTCAAAGGAATTTTTTCTTTTTTATTAAGTAGCACAAAAACTTCCCTTTTGTCTGTGTGCATCAGTTGTGAATGAGTTGAAGGCACATGGACACATTGACACTAGCATGGAACTGAAATACTGCAGAAATAGACCCTCCCCCAGAAAAATAATTTTTCTGAGTCCTCATTTAAACAAGCCATGGAGTGAGACCTGGTCTTGGTTCAATACAACTGCATCGTGTGTTTCAGGTAAAGTAAAGACCCTCTGACAAACATTTCAGATGAGCAAATGGAATTTGGAACCTTTTTTTCTTCCAACTTTTAATTTGAGTAACTGTATATAATCTGGAAAAATGTGCCTTCCTCCATTTAGACATACTTTATGGGGAGAAGCAAAGAGAAGTTGTTCAGAGAAAGAAAACAATGTTATTTTGACCAAATAATGAATGTCCCAAACTAAGGAACAAAAATAGTTAACTATCTTGGATATACCAACACTTCTGTCTGTCTAGGTGCTTGCCATAGAGGTGTGCTAAGAGACTGGCCTTTAAGAGCACAGTTTTACTGCTGTACATGTGGATGTTTTTAGTTTTTGCTTTTGTGGCGATTGCTATCATGATCTAGGCAGTGCTGGGACCACGTAGGATAGAAGGGGATGAGAGAAAGAGGATTGTGTCAAGAAGGTACTTCGTATCAGGGCGAGACACCTCCGATCTGAATTTTTCCACCTCAGATCTTTGCATATGAAGCTTTGAGCCACATTCGGACCTACGTCCTTAACAGGATTATTGTGGTTTTATTATTATGTGTAAAAGTAGCAGAATGTCATTTGGAACTTTGAGTGTATATGTTTTTATCTGATTTGAAAGGTCTAATTGTTATAAGGTGTATCAGCTGAGTATGAGCTAAGGTATCTTAAATGTATTTGATGGATATATACTTATTTGTAGAAATCAGTATATATATGCACTATATATATACTATATCTATATATATAGAGAGAAATTTTGTTTCCCGCTCTCAGAAGCTAATGTATTTTGATCTGGAAATGAAAAAGTCCAACTTAAACTTTAAAAGTATATGATATGGTTCTTCTTTCTTTCAACTGCATGAGACTATTCAAGGACAGTACAAAGGCTTGTGTATGGCTTACCTTTCATCCATTTTTAAAATTAGCTGAGGTAGGTGCATTAAAATCATAATTATTATATAAAAATAACTTGTCTTCTACCTTTGTTGCATTTTTGTTTCTTGAAATGATTTTTTAATGTATAAAAAGCAAGTATATTTATCGAGTTGTTATAAATATGTATGTATGCATATTTATAGCTATAGAAGATAAACGTTTCTGACTTTTTTGTCTTCATAGGCGTTTTCAAAAGCATCTATTTTGGAGGGTCAGCATCTATCAAATATCTGTATGATAGATCAAGTTGAAGTTGTGAAGTGCTTTTCACTTTGAGAAAATGTGTGTGTAATGTAAATAAAATTTCTGTGGGGCAGAGGCACGTTGGGTTGTGTTCTTAGCTTAGAAGGGAGGCAATGACTCCTCCAGCCTGCCGTGCTTTTGATTGCTATTGATCTCTAAAGGAAGAAGCCAGAACCACTGTAATAGATGGTAGAAATGTTCCCAGCTCCTGTTAGAGGCCGAGCTCCGGGAGAGGGCAGCTGTCTCGGAGCTGCTGCCGCTCGGGAGGCTCCGCTTGGCCCTGAAAATGGCAGCGAGTGTCCCCATTAGGGACATCCAAGTAAAAGCTTTTATCCTCATTTTATCCTTATTGTTCACACTAAATGTTTACTCTTTTAACTCTTCTGCCCATTACTTTGTACTTTATAGGGGTGTAGAAGTTTATGCACAAACATACACACAAAAAGATACTTTAATAATACCTATTACATGCTTGATTTCTTTATGTGGATGAAGTCTAATATATTTCTTGCTGTTTAGGAGTGTCTGAATTCATTTTTGAATACCCTGAGGTAAATTTTTATTTTAACAAAATGACTGAAAAATTTAGATGTGAGGATTCCTGCAAACTTGCTTAGAAGTTAATACCTTGGCTTTAATAGGATGTGATGGATATAGTTTCCAAAACCAGTAATTTGCTTTGACCATTGCATGAAATACAGGTACTCTTGTTGAAAACCCTGGTAAGTGATCCGTGCTCATTCAGTTCGTGTTCTTCACCATGCCCGAGTTAGGCCTTTCCAGGTGTTATTCCTTCTGATCAGTGTCTTAACCCCAGTTCATACCCTGTTGATAAAATATTTTTCTACTTTTAGTGTCTGAAATAGCAAATGGTATTAATAGATTAATATTCTGTGAGACTCTTTTTTTCCTGGTCCTTAATGAACGGGTATAGGGCTGTTTTATTCTTTATATGTTTCCCTATTCTTAATATTAACCTTTTTTATATGGCGTTTCTGGCATAAGGCATTGCAAGTTGTGTTGTGTGCACTTGGCTCTTGGTAAAAGCACTGTGATAAGAATGGAAGGAATTCAAAACAGATATACAAATCACATTTGGCAGTATATTATAGCTATTTAGGAGATGATGGTGAGTCAGAGTATCCATCTAGTTCTTAGAGGTTACAGATTGCAGAATCGTGAAACTGGTCAGCTTAGAAGGGGCCTCTGGAGGGTACCTGGCCCACTCCTGTCCTCAGACCCAGGCTGAGGTATATCCACTCATTCTGGGCCTCTAGCTGAGTTCTGCCTTTCCCTAAGGAGACCCCTCGCAAATGCCTGTTTCTGTTTGACCTGCTGTACAGTGAAAAGTCTTTTCTTTTCAACTGAAATATCTCTTGCTGTCCTTAAGTCATACTGAAAGAGCATATGCTTGCTTTATAGATAGATGTAAAGTGCTTGATACTCCTGAACCCTCTTTTGGGCACTGAGAGAATATCCAGCACTAGTATAAAGTCTGTTTTGAACGGGTGGAGTTGCTGCAGCAGATCAGAGATTCCTTTTCTGTCAGCTGGACCTTTGACACAGGTGTGGGCTCTCTCACAGGAACACACGTGCTCCAGCACACCTTACACGGTACCGCGAGGTCTCCAACGAGAAGCTGCTTCTCTGGTTTCCCAGCCGAAAGAATGACGGTTCAGTAAGGTGAACATTTCCAGTCAGCTCTGCTCAGGCCTTCACGTATTCATGTGGTCTTTTCTTCCTTCTTTTCTTCCTTCCTTTCCTCCTTAGATCCTTCTTTCCTACCTTCTAAGTTGCTTATTCTGAATGAGAAAAGTGCACACCAGCAGGAGGAAGCTGCAGGATAAGTTTTTCCTTATTTACATTCTCAGGTTTGTTGGTGTCTCAATATCTTCTGGATATTGAAAAATATTCAGCTGTAGTATCTTACCTCAAACTATTCTTTTGAGTCTTACTGTCTTCCTCACTTTCTGTTTTAACAGATGCAGTGTTACATCATTAGGTTATTTCTTTTCTGCTGCTCTTTATTAGTAATTATACAGAATCTGCGAATGTTCAGACAAATGCATGGCCAGACCTCTGGAGGTCATCTGGCCCCACCTCCAAATACTGCATATTCTGCAGATACATCTGCTGTCTGGGGAAGGCGGGGAGAGGAGCTCAATAACAACCCCCCCGCTCCCAAGTCTGTTCCAGAATTCTCTACCACCAACTGTTTATTAGTACAGGTTCTGCATTAGGACAAATATTTAATGTTTCTAGATCCTCAGATATATGGCAGTGTCTTAGAAGTTAAAATTCTAGTTATTTTTATGGATCCATTTCTTCTGTATCTAGTAAATTTAAATATGTTTCTAAGTATTTGAAATACGGCTATTCATATGCATTTTCAGGACAAAGCTCAGAAGTACATTTTCTGGTCACTTTTGTGGTTCATCAACTTCCTTACTTGTGTTTGTTTTATAAATATGCTCTAAGTTTTCATTTGTTGTTCATCTATGTCTAGTTCTAGTAAAAAACATTGATAACTTAACAATCATAGTCACGATTGCTTTACTCATGAAGTAGTGAAGGAATCAAACCTTTCCACAAGTTCAGCATGAATGTTGGATATTGGAAGCAGATGGAAACAACCAAATAGTGCTGTCAATAGCAGTATGTTAGAGAGCTTATTTGGAGAGAAAAATCTTTCTCTGTATGTTCTCTATACAAGATACAAAATGGCACAATTATGCCTTGCTTTCAGCTACCAAGAATGAATTACCAGTTACAGTAGTTTGGCTTGGAAGAACCGAACACGGTTGAGGGAGCACAAGCTCAGTTGTTCAAGGGTTCTAACATCTGTCCTGACAATCCTCTTACAAAAAGTCCTTTTGGAATTAGCAAATGACAACATGAGTTCTGAAATGGATATGAAAGAAGCAGAATAAAGGGGGGAGGATTGGAAGGGAATATTTCATTATTTCATTGCCCCTTTTTAACACATTAACTGCTTGAACTGTTTGTTTTTATGATTCCAGATGGTAGCAAGATGCATATAGAAGAATAAAATGAAATAGAACAAATCAAATGCTTGGCTGCTATTCAAGAGCAGCTAAGGCTAAGCTTTATTAAATTCTCATGAAGATATGATAACTGTGGAATTTTACAGAATGAACTGCAATAATCTTGCTCACAAAGTGCATCGTTTTTTCTTGAGAGAGATGGGAGAATTTAAAATTTTATCTTGGAAAAACAAATCCCTTTTGGAGCTTCATTTTCAGTGGGCCTTCCCTCTGAGTCTATGCATGTACCACAAACAGAAGCAGCATAGGTAATCCCTTTTACCCATTAGAAGTTCTGAGGGCTTGTTTTCTCTTAAGTGGGCTCATGGTTTAAATTTTCCTCTAGGGATAAGCATGTTTTTATTTAAAAAGGGGGGAGAAAAAGCTGATATATGAATATTTTTGATATTTTTTATGCATAGTTCATGTTCATGATACATTTTTTGCCACTGCAGAACCTTATTTTTGGGCTTCTGCAGTTGAATTACTGTCTCTACCTCAGTGTTTGAAGTTTCACTTTTGTCCCTCCCTAACATTTTTTTTTTTTTGCCAGCAGGATTGATGTCTCTATAAAGAAATTGCACTTAAGCAAAGTAATTGTACTTTTTAATGTAGCTTTCCATTGAGATTCTAAAATTGCTGTTCAGAAGTTTCTGATAAACTAAAATATTTTGCTGAAAACCTTAAAATATTTTTCCTGAAAAGTGCTATAGGATAAGTTTTGTTAAACTCTCTAGTTAAAGATCAGTCACGATTTATTTCCAAATTCTTTTCATTGTGAAATTACATGGATTTTTCCTCTCAGTAAAAACATTCTGTATGGCAGGTCCTCTTGTGTAACGTGTTGTACAAATGGCCCTGGAAGGATCAGGCTGGGGATGTCTTTTGGTCTTGGAGACTTCTGTGGTCTTCCTCTTTCATTGGCATCATTCAAAACCGGTATTTTAGAATAAGGAAAGAGAAAACTGTATTTAAAAAAATAGTGAGTAAGAGGACAAGTAAGAGGATTTGAGCCAGAATATGAAATAAGCAGTGCTCTTAGTAAGCAGGCAACTTGGAAAAGAAAATCACAGCTTTCGGGCAGGAATGTGCAACAAAAGAACATGACTTCTACAGTGTTTAAGACAGGGCTGTAATTATTTAGGAGATCAAATATGAAGTAACAGGTATTTCTTAATAATTGTGAGAATCATCTACGCTAATATTGCATAAAGCTACTGCTTGGAGTAAGATAAAAACTGTGGAATGAAATGTTTTGACTTGTATTATTTTTCCTGACTAGCCTTAAGTGCATAAATTAAATGCAAGACCTTTATGAAGATAATTACTTTTTACAAGTTCAATGAATGATGAATAAAAGGGAAATATGAATAAACCAGCTTCTTTGTAATAAAGAGCAATATAACTCCTGTATTTATATTGCAGATACATTTGTGTGTGCACAAGTGTTCATTCTTGTATATTATGAAATAGCAATCCAAATACATGGATATTCTATTTGAATTTTAGCTTTAGCTGAACCATATTTAATGTTTTATTGTTTATTGCTTATGGCTTATAAGTAAACTTAGTCTTTACTTAATAGTGAGAAATACTGCAGTACAGTGATGCTAAACTTTGCGACAGGTGAAGCTCATTAAAATTTATCTATTCTGTAACAGGAAAAAAATGTCGAAAAAGTGTGGGGAGGAAAAATTGCAGGAAGTGATGGATCATTTCCTTCCAAAGATGAGGTGTAATTAGTGGGCATCACATGGAAGTAAAATGGAGAGTGTTAGAAGACAAGTGCTCTTTCAGTGTTTTGATGGAGCACCCTGTAGTGGGGTTGGGTCATGTCAAACATGTTAATAATTTTCTTTCAGAGAGCTGTGCATCTTGTTCCCCGTTGCTTCCTGTGCAGAGGAAGTGAAAGGGAAAACCTGGCTGCCTGATAACTGAAGGTGTCAATGCTGGCTCCTTGGTAAAACTGATGGCATTCATCAAAGCTGTGAGTGCCGTGTTTATGTGAGGGCTGCCTAGAGCTGCTCCTGGAAAAAATACTCCAATGGTCTATATAAAAACTATTGGCCATAAAAAATCTGACATATGTCATAACAGACAGATAACCTTTTCTCCTTGTGAAATCGACCAAATATGAACTTTCTGATTTAATCAGAACTGTTTTTCTTTTGTCTGTGTCACTCAAACCCTTCCTGTTGATAATCCAAAGAAAACAGGGTTGAGAATACAAAGTCTACTCTTGTCTTATTAAGATGAAACGATTCTGTCAGGATCTGATAACGTTTTAGATGCAGAGGCTGTTACAGGAACATAATGAATATCAAATATATCTGCAAAAAGGACTTTTTACCAAGATAAAATCCTGATGAAAAATGCCATTTATTCTTTATTTTCCATCAGGCAAGTTAAAGAGTGTGAGTTTGAGAATGTAAATCTATATTTAATGGAGGTATTTAGTTCAGCACTCTGTGTGCTCAAATGTGAACATTGAATTCAGTTACTTATCATCTAATAAAAAAGAAATAGACCCAGTTCTTTCATATTGAGATGCAGAGATTGTTCTTAATAAATCAGAACTTACCTATAGAAGCCACAACCCTATGGGTAAATCTTCATAACCTTCTTATTCCAAATTTCCTCTGTAGTATTTGGACTGGTTTCAGTTGCAGTGCTTTGTGAATTATTGCCCAAGAAAACAGGATCTAAGTAGTAACTCTTAATTTATATACCTCAAAAGTATAGGGCTTCATGGGGTAAGAAGTTGAATTGAACAGAATGAAGTAGAAGATTTCAGGTAATTTCATATAATAATTTGACACTTACTGTATTTGAAGGTAGAATAAAGGATTAGTCTATTTTAAAATATTAAATTGGCATCTGTTTATTCCTCATTTTATCTGGCAGTGCAGCACCGCCGTTATTGACTTTGTTACGGCTGTTATTCAGGACAGGGAATGGGGAGCTAGAGCAGGATGTTTAAATCAAATGTTAGGTGTCATGGGGATGTAGGTGTGAATGTGACACACGGGCTGCGGAAGGTCGTCCTGGGCCATTCCCTTTCTCCCTCTTACTGAGGTTGTGGGCAGTCGAAGGACTGTTTTCTTGAGGAGGGGCTAGGTGTTTTTCCAAGCCACAAGAAAGTCACAAGGCTGGAGGTTGTGAAAATGGGAGAGACCAGAAAGGCTTGATGGCAATTTGGGTTTGGAAAGAGTGAGATGGGTTGGTTGATCTTAAATGGTTACAACTGGATTGACCTGTGACTGTCTTCTACCCCTTTTAAACTCCTGCAAAATGACCTTGACTCTTCTAAAGGAAGTGCAGACTGTCTGTCTGAGGTGTGTGGGTGACACTGCAGTGAATCTCTCAGTAGAGCTGTCTTTCCTTCATGTGCTATAGGAGGCAGGTATATGAACACAAAGTTTTGAGGCAGATCAAGTTAAGCGAGAAGAGTTCTGAAGCCTGATAGGAAAATAATCTTAAAAATTAAGGCTCACAAATCTAAGAATATTATGAGTCTGTGACCTTCCATACCAAAGGTGTATTTACTCTCTTGCAGGTAAAAAGAATTCAGGTAATTAAATGATAAAGGATAACTGATGTGATCCTCAAGAGCACATCTTGAATTGATTTCAAAGGTACCTTTAATCCAAAGTACAGTTGTTAGTCGATGCTCCATCCTGTTTGCTTTTTTGCTGGAGAAATAACATGCTTTTATTGTATGAATATACGGTTGAGAAAAAGTACAGTAATGGAAAAGTTTGGAAAGATGCTCTGTAATAAAGTCATCTTTACAATTCTATGCATTGTGCTTCATTTATTCACAACTTTGCACAATAAGAAAGTTAGAAATAGATGAACCCTGAAAAGAAAAAGTTTTAAGAAATGAGACCAAAACAAACACAGAATATAAGGCAGATTGCTCAACTTTACAAGCACTATTGAGTGTTTTTACTCACCCAGCCTCACACAGTTTTCTTCATTAAGAAGTTGTATGCAGATGTTCAGCAGTAAACTAGTCGATTTAGTTCTCACTCACTTTGATGTAAGAGTTGAAATTTAATACAAAGAAACTGGTCTTTTGGAAAATCAGATTAATGGAGGTCCATTTTCTTTATATCCCATTTTTTTCGTTATTGGATCTTCAGAGTGATACCAGTGTCCTAACGGAGATTGTGACGTGTCCTTTTTTCCCCCTCTTGCCCTTTACATTTTTTTTGTGTGTATATGATTCTCCACATGCCTTGAAATTCGTGTTTTAATCTCTGCTACCTGTCTCTTCCACCCAATCTCTCTGTATAAATTTGAGCTACAAAACTTCATAGATTCATATTTTACAATCCCATGACCTTCACTGCCCTTCGACACAGTTTTTTATTTTTTTCTTTTCTCAATGGCAAAAGGTTTTGCTCTTCCTTTGTAGGAAATGATTTGTTTAGAGTTTATGCAAAGATGCTTACTTTCATATTAAATTAATCTCAGATATTAAAACAATAACTGAAAAGTGCAGATACATTAATGAAAGTATTTTAATAATTTAATTGTTAAAGCTCAGAGTTTGAGGGTCATTATGTGCTCTCTGACTTACCATTAGTGACGCGAAGCACCAGGATTTGGTTGTCTCAGGTACGAGTGCCCGTATTTTACGGAGGAGATGGAAATGCTCAGTAGCTGAAACCTCCCGTGACACGTGTACGGTGTGAGATGGTTCTGCTCTTCAGGAACTCTTCAGGACGTGCTCGCAGTGGGGGTTTTGGGACTCTTCAGACTACCTCTGCTTTCAGTACAGAACAACAACGCAGGGGTTGTGTTAAGGGAGTTAACATGCTCTGCACGCTTGAACTTCAAAACGTCCCACCTTGTTCATCCTGGGTTGTCACTAAGAAGGTAGGACAGGGAGGTTACTTGTGAAGACTGGTGTCACTGAAGTAACCAGGGTTGCAGATGACTCCCTTACCATTCCTCTTGTATTTTATCTAAAGCCATGTTGAATTAAGTGTTAAGTACTTATTTTTTTCTGTGTTTGGTACAGATTAGAGATCCATCTTTTTAGCCATATCCCAAACATATCCCGGTGTGATGTACACTGAGAACTCTGCCAATTATGACATGACATAGTGTCAGATGATAACTCTGTATGTGGCTCTAAAAGGAAGCAGGCATTGAAATAATTGAACTTTAATTTTCAAATTTGAAATAGAAAGTACTTTGTTTTTGAGAAAGCAGATTTGTGTTTACATATGTCTGCATTTCACTGATAGTTTAGAATTCTGTATTGTAAAAATAATAATGAGCAGAATTTAAAATATAAAAAGCAGGTGGAGGGCGATGTATCCTTAAATGTATTAAAGTCAAGGCTTCTATTTTTAATCAATGGCTATTGCATTAGTTTCTGACAGATTAAATTAGGATTGGATGAAACTAAGGTTAAACAAAATTTCTCTGTCTTGATAAAACTGGGCGAGTGGATTGTTGTACATGAGGCAAAGTGGATCCATGCCCTCGCTGCTTGGAGCGGGAGGGAATTGTCAAGGGAAGAATTGGAGGCTGAACGTCCTTGGCACGATAGGGAGAATACTAGAAAGCAGTGGAAGCAGGGGAGAGGGGAGGATCTTGTCTTCCCTTTTAGCAGTGGCAGTTAAAATATACCTGTGGGTGAACAGCAGAGACACCACAATTCCTGTATTGTCAGATTCTGTGGCCATTCTGGACCTGCTGAACACAGGGCAGTGTTCATTGTAGCTCAGACTGTGCAGTCTCTTTCAACACAGTTTGTTGATTAAAAAGGATTTTGTTTTTTCATCATGAATGAGAACTATCCTATTCACAATAGAAACTACTGGTAGTTTATTTGGAAGAGCAGGAATGTCCACAGTATGTTTAATAGTGCTGCTCTATCAGGATGGATTTATATATATACAAATGTAAGTGTTCTGCTAAACAGGAATGTCTAGTCACAGCTGTACTGAAAGGAGAGAAGAGACTCTATTGGCAGGCTGAAGTCTGCAATCTTCACAAGAAATACTGTAAATTTCTGCATTTCACTGAGTTTCAAAAATGTAACTACCTAGAAAGCTTGGAGGAGCACTAATAAGTCAATTTCTACCAGAAGAAAACAGAGAGACTTCGTTACAAAAGCTCAAGTGTTTAGGCAGGATAATTATTTATCTATCCGTAACTCTGTTTTCCGAGCAAAGTTACAGTGCCTGTTCAGGTAGGACTTTATAAGTGACGATGGGTCAGCTCTAGCTGCAGAGACATCGTTGGCTTCCCTTAATATGATGGTTGTTTAGCACGTGAAATAAAGATGTGCAGTTACATTCCCTGCAGTCTTACACAAAGACACTGCTCATGTCTATTTGTAACTCTGGGGGCATCTTCAGTTTACTATCCATTCTCTTTATTGCCAATATTTTTAGCTTTATTTTATCTTGGACACAGTCCTGTGCCATGTGCTCTAGGTGACCCTGCGTGTGCAGGGGGGTTGGACTAGATGACCTCTAGAGGTCCCTTCCAACCTTAAGCGTTCTGTGATTCTATGATTCTTCTAGTCCAGATGATGTGTAGGAACTCACCATTTGGATGTAACTGGGCTTGTTTTGGCTATGTTTAGAAGAGATGTTGTGGATTCAGTCTCCCATTAGCTGTATTCCTAAGTCATGGACATTGCAAGCTTTCTGGAAGAAAATTCAGAGGAAATACTTCTGTGATTTAGCAATCACTTGTTCCATACATAGGGACAAACCTTAATTCTTAGCTATTATTTAAATGAACTACCTCACTTCAGAAAAATCTTGAGTATTCATCTGTGGCCAACAGAAGTTTTATTAATTTGAAACAATCCTTAATTATCCTCCAACAACCCACAGTTTAAGAATAATTGCCCTTTTAGAAAAATGAATATAAGGAAGCAATGCAGAGTTCAGAGTATCCACTGTATAGCAATCCTATTTCAAAAAAAAAACTCTTCCCAAATGATGTATTTTAAGTCGTTTCCCTTTTAAGGAGTTGTTATGTTGTAGGATGGTTAGTAAAAGCCTGCAAGCCCAGCCTAGCAGATTGTCGTAGGAGCCCTTAAAGGGAGGAATATTTATTGATTAGTGTTGGTATGAAGTAGTAGGATGGCTTTGCCAGCAGATGGGATCTGATAATTCGAGGGAGAGAAAAGCAAAAACTGGGAAGAAATTAAGTTTGACTTTGATACTGGTTTATAATGACTAAGAAGAAACTTTTTATCTATGTAATCTAAATGATTTTCAATTAGACAATGAATTTTTCTGAGGATCTCTGTTTTGGTTTGCTGGGGGGAAGTTGAAGAGTGGATAAGATATCTACATGCAGGATGTTTTCTGATATAAAATACAAAACAGGCTTTATAATGCTGTAAGCTTTTTGAGATGAGAGTATTTTTACTTCCATCTCATACTAAGAATTTTTTATATTCAACTTTGTCCCAATCTAGAAGAAAATAGAATGAAAAGCTGTGTCAAAATTTGAATTGAATCCAGCTACCAGCATAACAGATCATACTAGCGTTCTTACCCACTGTTATTAAATAGATCCTGAAGCTAAACGGAGTCTGCAGAGTGCTGGAGCTGTCAGTCACAGTGACACTTTCTTCACTTGCATTTCGCTTCTGAGAAATCTGTAATCCACAGATGATTATTATTATTTACATCTGTAATGTCATCAAAATTTTTACAAATTGAATATGATACTTCTTTCTAATCTGGGAATAAGGGCCAAGGAAATGTGAAAGGTATTTGTTATATGACACAGTCTTCTGCATTGGGCAAAGGCAGCTTGGGTTTCTTTGGTGAGCACAGCGGCTGGAGAAACAATGTGCTGACAAGCAAAGGAAGGAG
This sequence comes from Tinamus guttatus, assembly GCF_059628265.1. Classification (NCBI taxonomy): domain Eukaryota; kingdom Metazoa; phylum Chordata; class Aves; order Tinamiformes; family Tinamidae; genus Tinamus; species Tinamus guttatus. The sequence goes on along the minus strand of NW_028288821.1, from coordinate 11,029,355 downwards.
GAGTTGTAATTTTATAGCTTGAAGAACTGATGATAAACTCCATTTTAAAAGAGAGGACAGAATTTTTAGATGTACTAATAGATCACACCCAAACCCTGCTGAACCCTGCTAAAGTCAGCATGTTTTGTACATATGTGGAGGCTTAAAGGCCAAGGAGAGCAGCATCTAAATCCATTCTCCCATTTTCTGAAGAACGTGTTCCTATAGCCAATGGAAAGGGTCGTGAAGCAGTAATGCAGAATTTGGCCGTTTAACTCTGAAAGATGCAAGGTAGAAAAATAGCCCAAGTCTTTCTTCAAAAAAAGTGCAGCACTGACATTTCTAGCTTTACTGATGCTCTTCATCAGTTAACATCTGTCATATTTTCATAGCTAAGATAAATCTAAAGAATTCAGTCCCAGGTGAATGGCACTCTAAGTTCTGGTTTTATCTACCTGCTTATAAAATGAAGATGATGAATTGATACCATCCTTGTATTTATAATTCACTTCACCTGTGGGTAAGGAATGTCTTGTTTTTGCATAAACAGCATTAAAACACCATTTAAGCTAGATAAAAATAAATGAAAATGCATAAACATTTATTCATAACATTTACACTAGACAACACAGTTGTGTTCGTAAAGACAGATGAAAAAATTAAGTCTAGGCCTGATCTACTTGTACAGAGGTTACCTCAGGTTTTTTTTCTCTGCTTTCAGCGAAGCTCAGGGTATGCATGATTGGAATGATTTACCGAAATGGTCCAGCAGCATAAATTAATACAGCTTGAACAGCTATTTTAATTCAAAGTGAGTAGCAGTACCATGATATTATACGGCGAGTACAAAGCTGGGAACATTTCTTAGACTGGTAGACTCGTCTTTCATTCTGCCAACGCAGAAATATGTCTCGACCGCTCAGGTGAAACACCTCTAGATCAGTTTTTATTTTAGAGGCAGAAAAAGGAGCAGCTCCATTGCATGCCAGGAGCAAGTGGCGTCGCCCGCGGCCTCCCGGCCTCTGGCTCCTCCAAGGAGGAGGCCGCCCGCCTGGGACCTGCTCCTGAGGTGCCGCGCAGGGCTGGTGGCTCCCACGGCTGCGCTGAACTCACTGCTGCCGGCCCTGCTGCGGAATCGGGACCTGCAGAGTCTCTCCTGTGGATCTGGAGCCGCCCTCGGGAGCTGGGCGCAGCAGTTACTGCTGCCCACGGGCCTGTGGCGCAACGTGGCCACTGGGCCGTCCGTGACGGGTGCAGCGACCCCTGCCCAGCTTGCTGAGATGTCCTGAGGCTTCCGTAACTTTAATGTGACATCTTAGAGGTGAACCGCAGTATCTGGTGTCATCTAGTGTTGCCATTTATGCATAAATTCATAGGTGTACTTCCACAGAAATCATCTAAAAAGTTTCAAAATCTTAACACACGTAAGAAAACAAGGCCCTGATATGAACAGAACACCCGTGTAGCGATGTGATTTAGCTGCATTCAGAACTGAGCAACATACTTGCTCCTGAGATCTGTAGACTAGAACATATACTGGGGAATTTAGCAACTGTCTGATGGCTGGAAAATGCTAAATGAAATGCTTGTGTTCTGTACTCCGTTCAAAGATACTTTAGTAGATTTTTAATGACTTCACTGAGAGTAGTCTATACTCACTGTAAAAATAAGTCATTTAACCAAAACTTCACTGGGTTATTCCTTGGGCAGAGGAACTGACCATATATTTTCTCACTTGGAAATTAGTTTGTGTGTCACTTTTGTTTTAGATGGCATTTTGTTTAGCTGTCTGAATTTGTGAATATATTTTGTTGTGATGATTGTAGAGACAACCTGTAATTAAGCATGTAAAAATAATGTCTGCATTCTGCAGCAGTCCTGAAAGACAGGAGAAAAAGGAGGGAAGTTTTTGGCACCCTAAGTCAATACATTCAAAGATGCTGAAGCTGTTTGTATTGCTAATTCTTCCCTGCTTTCCTGTCCTAAGGGTGTTGCCAGTGCTTAGACAATGAATCAAACTCAATTATCATTACAAAGAAGACTCAAAATGCTCGGCAGCTGGTTTCAGAAAGCCAGAAATCAGAATTCCCTCTGCAGATTGTATCCGTGGCAAGCTTGTGTGCGATTTGGTTTCCTATCCTTGACAGGGCAAAGACACGTTATAATAACCGGATTTAATGTGGGTGCATTAAAATAGTGAAAGTGACATGACTATCTGTAAGAAGTACAGAGGGAAACTTCTGTCTATAGAAATATAAAAGTGCATTTGCACTTCCATATATAGATTATTATTCTGCTTATAAAGAATTTGTTTTCTTTTCTGTAAGCTTTGACTGAGTTGGAAACTCTTAATAGGGCATTTTCCTACCTCTCTTTAAAACCATGTCTGCCATCTACATTGATTTCAGCTGAAGAATTTCCCTTCTAGGACAAGCGTCCTGCTGAGCCTCAGTCCAAAATCTTGCTCAAGCTTTGCGTTTCTTTACGTGTTGTTCCTAACTTGTCAGAAGAATTTTCTTATGAGGATAGTGCCTTAGTACAAATTTATGTGTAAAACTTTCCTTAAATATGAAGACTTAAAATATTAGATTTTCTGACTCTTTCACAGCCCTGGGTTATACGGCAGTAATCACTTTGGCTCATTCCACACTCCTTCCTCAGGCAAAACTGCCCCAGAAGTGTGACCTCGCTGGAAGCTTGAGGAAGGAGTGCTGGGGAGATGGGTATTTGGGAAAGCTTCAGGAATGCGAAACTGCACAGGTGCAGTATTGCTGCTGTATTTTAGAAAGACCAATGACGCTTTGGATCTTATGAAAGAGGAAAACTGGTAATAGGAAATATGTTCTCTTGGAGTTTTCCTGAAGGCACTTTTGTGTGTAATTCTGCCATGCTCCAGAAAGTTTAAAATATTTTGTTAGAAAGTAAATGAAAACTTCTATAGGGTGAAGCTTTCTGTTAGTGTAATGTAGGAGGATGTCTTCTGCTAATTTACAAGAAAGCTAGTGGATAAAAGACTGAAAAGGTACCAGTTTAACAAACAAGTGAAAAGTCGAATGGGGCCATCATGCGCACACAGGCAGTTTGCGGTGTGTGTCACCTACAGAGCCCAGGTAGATGGAGGAATCAAGTCCCCTTGAATCACAGTAATGGCACAGATGGTGCCATTAATACAAGACGTAGTCAGGGGCACCGCTCCGCAGTGTAGCCCGAGCTGTAGGTCTCGCACTGGAGCGCATAGTTAGGTTTGTAAACCAGAATCAGATACTTTTAATACTTGGTTTTCCTTTGTTTGTATGATAATGGCTTTCCTCTGCAGCGCATGAGATGGAGGACATTAAATAGCAGTTGGGAGTGCAGCTTAGCACCAGGAAGCCCGTGGGTAAGTGACAACGGTTCCCCGGGGGGAATCAGGTACAGGGTGGCACCTGCTGCCTGGAACACGGAGGAGTCCCGCAAGGAGACTGATAGGAAATAAAAAGCATGCAATTAGGAAATACTAAAGCAAAAATTACTTTGAAACTCAGTGGGGGTGCACAGCAATCCACTGTCAGAAGCAGATGAAAACTACCTAGGCAGAATGAAGCCAAGTTCCACATAGCACTAGAGATAATGAGTCCGTTGCCAGTGAATCAGTCAGTGCAAAACTGACTATTTAAAATGTCAGAACTGTCAAGGACAGTTTGACTCAATTGGTGACAACATTGGACCCATGTCACTTAGAGGCAATCTACAAATTAAGTTTGAAATCTCCAAAAAGATTATCTCAAGTCAGGAGACGACGTGTGAATCAATACGCTTTGGGGTCTTTTGGGAAAAGAGTGATGTACGTTGATTCAAGTGTACAAGCTATAGACAATCATCCACTAAAGTAATTATACACATTAGGGTGGTTGGAAATCAATATCTGCACATATAAGATATTTGCATTTTTTTTCTATACAGGCGTGTTTGAGAGAAATGAATCATTTTACCCCTCCAGGCTTTGAGTTACTGCTGTTTAAAGTGCACTTTATCTTCTGCATCCAGGATCCTTAGGATCATGTAATGCTATTAAATATTTTCTATAAGAATAAAAGAATGCCAGACCCTGGTTAAAATTACTATCATGTGCACCATGGTCAAGAACTTGAATGTTCTTTGCAATGAACTTCATTTACCTGCTGTCTTCTCTTAGCTTTTGGTTCGATTTCCAGCTCTTCAGTATGGTGATGCTAGGTTACTTGATGTTTACTGGGCTGCATTTCCAACAGTCTTGATGGACCCTTTTGATTAAAGCCTTTCTGTTGAATAATCCATGTGTTTCACCCTCCAAAGTTTAGCTTAAGGGATTCATATTGACAAAAATACATTATATTCCTTTCACTTAATTTCATTAGTGGAACTTCTCTTTGACTTTGTGGGAACATACAGATTTTCCTCCGGAGCATGTTAGAGCACAGAACGATTAGCAGAGCATTAGAAGTAACCACAGCCCAGGAATAATGTCAGTGAGCCCTGTGGCAGTATTCGAGTTCCAGGGCCATTTGTGGATGTTCTGTTCAATGGTGTATAAAATAGGGATGCGCCGCATTGTACTTGAGGCACTTTCTCTAGAGCTCCATCATGTCTCTGATACACTAAATAATTCAAACTTGTATTTTCCTATTTACTAAGTCGAGTGCTTTATTGAAGACAAAGGAACTTCAACTTAAAAATATATATATATTTTTCCATATCAGCTAGAAAATGAGAGGGGTAAGTCAATTGAAAAGATTATTTGATTTTTATATTTATGCTCCCGAAAATCAAAAGGAGTTCTGCTGAAATCAGCAGCGTTATAATGGTGTAAAATTAGATGAAGGAAGAGGAGAATCGTGCCCTCCTGGAAGGCTGACAGGCCACGGGTGCTGGCAGAGGAGCGCTGGTGTTCTGCCGTGACACTGAGCTCCCTGCCGCAACGAGCGCCTAGCAGAGGGCAAACACCAAGTGACACAGCTGGGTTCAGCATCGCGGGCACCTGGCCGGCCCGTGAGCACACTGGAACACAAGGAAATAGGAGCAGAGATTCAAATGTTTCTTGTTATCCTTTTATTTCCCTTCTGCTTTCCAGTCCTTTCTATCAGTTATGAGTGATCATCATTTTGAAGCCACTTGTTGTGGGAGCAGCTCGTACTCCTTTTTGCAGCATACATGGTCATTGATAAAACTTTGCAGGCTATAATTTTATTTAATGTAAGCTGGTCTTATTTCTCTTTCTGGCTTCAGTGCTAGGAGCATTCTCTTTTTTTTGATCAACTAGTAACGTTGCAGTGCAGTATTTAGGAAATTTTGAATTCATGTTTTGAATTGCATTGAACTTGTTCTCAAAAAACAAAGAACTGTCCCTCTTAGTAAACTAATTCTCAATTTAAATTGTAAATACAAATTAGCTGATAAAACAGTAGGCAAAATTGACTGAAGTTCTGCCATTTCAGAGTCGCTTCTCAGTTTCCACTGCTATTCTCCAGATTGGAAAATACAGCTTCAAAAGTTTTGCAGCGCCGATGTCACTTTCTTCACTGGATCACCTACTCATGCTCATGCTGCTTCTTTCATCATTTCTTTAGAGTGTTGCGAAGAAACTTTATCATCCCCCTTTCTGTCCTCTGAAATGCCACTCTTCTAGTGCATTTTTGTCTGTCTTCTCAGTCTCCCTCTAGATCTCAATTTGGTGAATGTAAAGGTCATCAATGCACAAATTACTCACAAATCTACACTCGTCCTCTGCATCAGATATCCAAATGAAAATCTTCCTGACATCTACTGTAAACATCTAATTGAAATGTAACGGTCAGATTTATGCTTCTGGTCTTTCTTTCCAGCCTTCCCTACTTCTCACTTTCACTGTGTTGCAGCCAAATTAGCAAGCCTCAAAGATGGGATATCAGACTAAACACAAACAGTGGAATATTAAACCAAGCATGTATTTCCATATAAAGAAAAAAGATAATACTTCCATATGTAGCATTGCAAGCTACTAGAGAGTTCAGTTTTTCATACCATAATTGGAAACAAGGTACCGGCAGAATTAGTGAGTTCTGTTTCAGATTTACATATGCAATCTCAAGATGTGCCTACATATGCTGTCAGGGTGCAGATTAATCACTCATTAATTGAGTGACCCCCATACAGTGGCTAGTAGACGTTACACAGCAGATTCCACTTGTTGTCCTTTCTGATAAGTGATTTTCTCCAATAGGAAAGTTTTATTTGTACCAGCGTTCTTTGGGATGCAGCTTTCTGAGCACATGGCTCATGGCTTCATTAATACAATTAAGCATACAACCTTGTGTTTGTCAGTGCCCTTGCTGTGCCTTACAACCAGTTCCTTGCGAGGTTGCATTCTGGATTTATCATGATACCATCTATGTTTATATTCCTGTGGCTTCCAGTTCCATCCCATGGCTGCACCTTTAAGGCCTCGGGTCTTATCCTGTCATTGCTCATGCAACGTACATTATTAGTAGAGGGTCACTGGCAGTTCACTCTGCTGTTGTTTCGCAACAGTGATTTCTTAAAAGCATATCTATGCAAACATATTATATATACATACATGTGTGTGTGTATATATCTGATGTATAGTTTTTCAACCGCTCTAATTATGGCAGTGCCGATGGTTGTTTCCAGCCTTGGTTTCTTTCCATTCATTGCTCCTGTTTGGCTTCCTGCACCTGTAAGCAGCCTCCTTCCCCGTGACGCCCCATTGAGCAGCATTTTGTACTGCACTTTTCCTAGCATGCTCTTCTGGTTGCAACTTCATGATCATCATCATCTTCGATGTTGCTTATACACCCTCCCATTTTGCGCAAATCTAAGATTGTCCTGAAGGGAAGAAATAGTTCATTACTTTCTAAGTATTTGGGACAGGGATTTGTTAAAATTTACCTAGCAGGTTCTATATGGGGCTAGATTTTGAAGGCAAGACAGTAAGTAATTGGCAGTACGGTTTGGATAGCATTTGGTTCTTCCTGTGCATATCAACTTCAACACATAAGATAGTCATCAACAGAACTTCTCTGTGCTTGCCACTTCTTCCTCAAAATGAGGATATATGAATATATATGAATATATGAATAACTGCCTGGCTTATGCTTTCATGCTAAGTCTACCTCCCCCCACCAAAATTTTTGATACTAGATTTTAAAAATGTATAAATTACTTGAATTTGGTTCTGTTTTTATGTCTGTTCATAAAAATCCTTGATCAAAATACAGATTTGTTTACATAGTGAGATATAACTTATTTGTAATATAAATTATGTGACAAAGTTGTGATGCTTGTAGAGACTTAGAAGAGCTGGAATAAATTCACCAACATCAAAGGAATACTGCAGGAAGAGGAAATTGCAGAGGGTTTACATTATGAAATCTTTAGCTATAGTATGAGAACAAATTCATACCTGGACAGAGACCAGGGGGTTATTTATTTTCAAAACGTATTTTTAGGAGCTGAAGAATAATGCTGATTATTCAGCTCAGTCTGCACTCTGTCAGCAAGGCTCCTAAGGGCTCGCTGCCTTAGTCCTTCCAGCCTGTGTCATGCTGCCTGTGGCCTCACATTGAGCCGTAGAGGTGCTTCAAAGTTATGGAAAGAGCAGGGCTGGGTGCAGTAAAGAGAAGCTACGGCCAGTCCCTGGTCTGTTTTACACAAAAACAGGTGGATGGAAAACTTCTGTTCTTAACTGTGCTGCTGTTGCTCTCTCAGGGCCAGGTTGGTGCAGGAGACTCTGGTTCTCCTCTCCTGAGCTCTGGGTTTATGATTGGTGGGAAATAATTTGACTCCATATTAGAATTTTATCTCGTGTGCTAAAACCAAAGAAAAAGAGCAGCATTGTGTTGCCGTCAAGTGTTCTACATTCCAGTGCTTGCAGCTTTTTTGCTCTGTTATTTAGTGATAATACTTAATTTAACTTTTAGCTTGATTAATGTTCAAAAGCATGGAATCTTCAAAAGAGTCACTCTTCAAAAGAGTAAAATCTACAACCAAGTTGCAGGACACTGCATGCACCCGGTCTGGGCAGAGACCGTGTGGCTATTAACACCAAATCATGGAATTAGCTTCGATATCACTAAATGATATTCTTGAAGTTAGAAAAACATTTGAAGCTGCCTTGGATCAGACAGCTTTCTGGAACTGAATTTCATGGGCATAAAATAGGAAAGTTGATATTTAGATCCAGACCAGTAAATCCAGACTAGAGCACTGTTCTTGATTTTATTAAACTACTGATGCTCTAGAAACCTTTCATTTAAATTTTGTACTTAAATTTCATTTAAGTAGAGATCTGTTTTGCTTTAGTTACTTTATGTTGTTAGTGTTAGGATAAATCTGAACAAGCTGTTCTATTTCTGTGCCCAAATAAATAGTTTTGATATGTAATAAACTCTTAAATTTAATTGCTGCTTTTATATCCTTTATTTACCTGTTTTCCAGTTTGGACTCTCTCTGGAATATCAAATTGTCACCAGACAAACTGTAAATTTTGTATTTTTCTGCTTTATGTGTCCAGGAAAACTTTCAGAATGTTCTCCTTAATGCTACTATATAAAATGTACGATAGAAACAAGGATGCTAGAAAGTTGTTTGCCAGCTGGCTGGTATACAACAGAATATATTGGGGAAAAAAATATTTTAATCATTTGTGTGCAGCCAGTAATTGTCTACAGGTTTTAATCTCCTCTCTTCTGCTTTTCGTAAGGGAACACCTGAAGCTTTAAAATATTTAAAATTCTACTGTTTATTTGGTATTTCTTTCAGATTAAATTGCAAATCTGCCATGTAGCATATCAGCGAGTAAACTGGATTAACCATCAGAGATGCTTAATCACCATCTAAAGCATCCTGTGTTGTAACGGGTAGAGCCAGGGAAGTGGGTTTGTTTACAGACCAGTCTGAGCCCTCTGTGTCCTGAGGCTATCGCGGAGCAAAATTTGTTATATCAGAGCAGAGCTGTTGTGACTCGAGCGCTGTGGGGATTTTCTCAAAAGCTCCCTGCGGTCTGACGAAGTCTTTCCATAGGGTTTGAGGTGCTTCTTGCCAGAGCGGCGGGGAGGGATCTCGGCGCAGCTCCCCGTGTGCGGCCTGGCCGCAGCAGCGCGGTGCTGGTGCCCGGCGCGAGGGCCGCGCCGTGAGCCGCGCGTCCTGTGGAGGCGCCTGCGCCTCGGCCAGCCGCACCCCAGCGCTGTCCCTGCTCCGCGTCACGGCCCGCGCGCTGCCCTCACACAGGCACCCAAGGGTCGAGGTCGGAAGGGGCCTCCAGGGATCATCCAGCCCAAGCCCCTGCTCCAGCAGGGACACCCACAGCACGTGGCACAGGCTGGCGTCCAGGCGGGTTGGGAAGAGCTCCAGAGATGGAGACTCCACAACCAATTTTTTTATTCCCTCAGGATGATGCAGTGCCACAGATTACAGAGAGGAGAAGTGAGACAGTCGTAACTTATACCTATGATTCTCTTTGAACAATTTATTGGCATAAGTTATTGCTATAGTATAATATATTGTTTATATCATGCTAAGATTTCTATCGTGTGTGCACGTGACCATCTGCACCATGGGAGTCTCCTTGGAATCTACATTATGTTCCTGGAGAAAGGAAGTGGTAAATGAATAAATATTTATGTTCAAGATAGACACTATTCCGTTAGAGCTGACATAACATTTTTATTTTCCGTGATCTTTCCTGTGTTGGTTATATGTTAGACAGAAGATTTCAGTGAGCTTCCTTGCTTGGAAAAAAAAAATAAAAGGCATCAGCAAATGGGAATTTTCTGATCTAGTCTGTCTCGCGACAGGTCTCTTCCTCTTCTCCCCCTCCTGTCCAGTCTGCCTATTCAAATATGCAAAATCTCTTTAATCAGCATTGTAATTGTAGCAATCATGACTAAAATATGTTTGTTTACTTGCCACAAAAAATGTACTGGCCATTTAAAATGTTTCATCCAGAAAAGGGCTGTTCCTGTTTGGATTCCCACCCTTCCCCATCTTCACCCCGATCTGTTCTGCTGATGAACTAACAGCAGAAAACAGATGGCCCAGGATTGGGATGTGACGTTTGCTGCCTTACTTCTTGATAATAAAAGAACAGTAGATTATAATCAGTGTTGTTTATTTCGCTGCTTGACTTCCTAAATACTCACGGCTGGATTATGAGCTTGTCTTGGATAATCAGGAAAGGCCAAGAATTGCCTGTTTGAAAAAGCTTTCCAGGCAGTGGGTAGGAGCGGGTACCTTGCGAGGCTGATGTCGGCTTTTAATTCCTGATTAGTGCCATTTGAAAAGCTGTTGAAATTAACTGGCCAGACAGTAATCAGGAGGCAGAGACAGACAGGGACATGCTCAGTAGTTAAACTTTACGACTATTAGCCTGATAGAGGGAGAACTGCTTGAAATACTCAGAGGCAAGAAGGATTTTCACTTCAGAAATGGACTAATGCTTGCAACCGGAAAATAGTTGAAGCAGCTTATAATGATAGGAAAACTTTTTTGCACCTCTTGCATAGATATGTAGTGGAATGAAGTGACACTTCTAGGGCTCCTCTTCCGCATATGTTTAACTGCTTGGCTCGAATACCCTTGTCTCCGACTCCAGGATGTTTCCAGATGCGGATGCCTCTGCTCATGTACCAGGGAGAAGGGCAGACTTGGAGCCTCAAGGTCTCCTTAGACCAAGAGCTATTTTCTGCTACTGTTCTTCAGCCCTGAAGAACCCTGCCGGTAAAGGGCAGAAGGTCTCCAGCTCTTCAGATTAGGTTCCCCTTGCTGCCCCCAAGCAGGCACCTCATGTTCTGGGTCTTGCTGAAACATTTCCCTCTTCTTCAACAGCCTGAAGGAGGCCTCTTTGTTAAAAAGACATTCCCCAATAGAGGGCTACATTAACTGGTCATGCAGGTGACCAAAATGTCGCCCTCCATACACTGAAATATTTCTACACAGAAATAATAATCCTGGATTTGAACATATGTTCAGTTTCAATGTTCAGCGAAAACAAGTTGGAGTCTTTGCTATTTTTAATGAGCCAGAACAGTTAAATGGCTTTCATGTCTGGAAGAAGTCCATTTATTTTAGATATTGAAAAAATGATATTTCTAAGACCTTAAAATTTGACTTTTTAAAGCTATGGGAGACATTCATCAATCTTGTAGTTAATTGGTATGAGTAAGAAAAATAAATTTGAGTTAGTAGAAGCATTAACCTGTTTCTAATCTGTTAGCTACCTCTTAAAGAAAAATAGCAGAAGTTCCACAAACGGTAAAAGAGAAAAGATTGCTAAAGCATTGAAGCAATACGTGCAATAATAAGAATCAGAAAAATGAAACATTCTGAAGGCATAATAATTCCAAGTGAAAATATCCTTTAACCCTTTTATGTTGTAAGTTTGAGTGGAAAAAGCCTAGCTGCTACAATTTAAAACACATATTTGTGTCATTAAGAAGACTTACATAAAAGTAAGTCCATAGTAAAACTAATTTTGCAGATAATTTCGTCCTTTTCTGAAGAACAGATAAATGTTAGAATAAAGTGTTGGAAGCTGTTTTCAATCTGAATAGGGTGCTTGCTTTCTTGTAGACTGCATTGTAGCTTTCTCCCTTTCTGATAGCTCAAGTACGCTAGTTTTAAGAGAAAAAGAAGGTTTTTAATGAATAGTAAAAATAAATTGTTACCATTAGGGTACAGACCTTAGTAGAACACTGAAGTTGAAAAAAATAAATTCTGTAGCATCATTTAAGATTTACAATTATATGATTTTATCTCTGAACTGGAAAAAAATAGTTAGGAGGATTGGATGTTTAACGTGAATTAGTTTGCAGTGTGTCATAGTGTTCCTCATTGGCAGTATTATGTATGATTCTTGACTGCCAGTTAATCTAAAATGTCACAATCCACCATCACTCTTTTAAGCACGTACAATGCTTCAACAGACAAAAAAGTGCTTTAGAAATATCTCAACCACTTATAAAAATGTAATCCTTGTAATCCAGCTCCGTAAGACAGGAACTCCAATTAAGGATCATGTATCCAGATGTAGAGAAAGAGGAATGAAGTTGTAATTCAAAAACGTTAAAAAAAAAAAACCTCTAAAGGTCTCCTGGACTGATGCTCCAGTTTATGATTTTCAAATGTATTTATGAATTTTACCTGAGCATTGTCCATTAATTAAGTTAATTTCTTAATCTCATTTTGAGAGGCTATATTTTATTCCTGTCTTTGAGTCACAGTGACGCACTAGCCTAGTGCTCCTTGCATACTTTTCCTCTTATGATATGAAGAAAATTGTCACCACCGTGACCTTTTTCTTTTGAAATACCTTAAACGTTAATAGAAAATAATGCAGAATGAGCACAGTGAAATTCCTTCTCATAAACATCTTTTCTTTACCCACTGCAACTCCACAGTGGGTTTTGGCATAAGACTAATTCCTTAATATGGCACTGTGGGTGCATGTAAGTTGCAATAATGTAACCCTCCTCTCCTCCTACACTCTGTAAAAGTTATGGCATTTTGTTCGATCTAAGATACGGGCCTTCCTTGTACTGCTATTCTAGCTTAGTCTAAGTATCATGGCTCCATCACGTTGGTAGGATTATTACATCTTCACCATAACATAGCTGAAAGTTGGCAGGATTTTTTGTGCGTTGCTTGAGCAGCTACATTCTCCAGAAACCATGAACATCCTACAGCATTTCTGGCTCCTGTAATGCCAAATAGCAACACATAGCTACCCCTTTCCCTATCAGTCATCATTCTTCTCTTCTTTCTGCTTAATCATCATGGCTGTTAAGGACTCACACGATTTATGTATGGGGAAAGAAAAGACAGAATAAGTTTTTCATAACTATATTTCTTAGCAAAAATGCATTAACAACAAAAGCTATCTATCTTAGCGACTTGGCAAACAAATGTTGGGCTAGTAAAATGCATTAAATTATCACTACTGTAATAATGTGTGCTGTTCCTGAGATTCCAAGAGGAATGACAGATCTTGAAATACTGTATGAGTTGTATGTCAGTAAGTCATAAATTAATGGAGTACAAGGTGGTATTATTAGTAATATGGCATGGTGCCATATTGCAAATGCATATTATGTTCAAGACTTCAGTGAAAGAAAGCAGTTAAAACATTTAAAAAAAAATCTTGGATTTGGACTGTTTTCATTTCAGCTCTTGGATAGAGATGAAAAAGTTTGAAATGGTACCAATGGGTTGTAGTTGGAAAATTCAGATACACAAAAATAACAATGTGAGCACCACTCAGAATCACTTTTAGCAAATGACCATTTGAATTCATATGAAGCATTGATGCAAATCTGGAAAACAAGAAGAAGTAAAAGTTAAAATCCAAGATGCTGTCAAGAACATCAGTTTAGTAGGTGAAGTTAAAAACAGTCATCAGAAAAACTGACAGAAGTTATAATGCAATTAAAGTAAAATTAATGAGGAGGCACTGAAAGTAATAGTTGCTGTAGGGGAGAAATCAACTAGTTAGATCTATGACTTAGAAAAAATCCAAACAAAATTTCAAAACAAATTCTGTACTTTGCAGAAAACCTCCCATAATAGTTTATGGTCATGGTTTGGCACTCTGCAAACCTACCAAATGACAGAGATGCAAATCATGCAATCTCTTCCAGTTTTTGTCACATGTAGTTAGAAATTTCCAAGAGTGCAGAAAAACCAGAATAGTCAAAATTCTGTATTTGTGCTCTGAAGAATTTGCACAGTATATTTCAATATTACATGTATAATTATGATAATCATCATGTCATGTATATTAAGCAGTGACTGTATTTCAGTAAATTAATTAATGAGGAAATACATTTAAGTAATGGAGAACTCATTTTGATAAAATGGAGACATTCATAAGGCTCCAGTGCGAAACAAGGCATGACATGATCAGAGCACTTAGGACTGACTTGAGGTCTCCTCTTGTTGAGAGGTTGGTCTTTCTTTGTGGCTTTGATAGGAGGGGGACTTGTTTCTCATTAAATGGTCCATCTGCAGGCTAAGAGATAAGAGGATCATGGAAATAATTCTAATATCAAACTCTATAGGTTTTTCTTTCTTTCTTTCTGTGAATGGGGAGAGGTAAGTTTCTATTTTAGGATTTTTTCTCATTAGTATGAGAGGATTTGCTAAGTGTTATCAAGTAAATTAAAAAATTGACAGGACTTGATCACTTCCAGACTAATTTTGCTGTGCAGTTTGGGACCCGAGTTTGTCCAGGGTAAAGCGTAATTTGCCCACTGGGTCAGTGCAGAAGTACTAGTGTTAATATGGTCATGCAGGGATTTGTGAAGTGTGCAGAGTGGCTTCATTATAAGCTAAGTGAAAAATCATTTACTTTGGATTCATGTAGTTCAGTCTGGCAAGTGAGCGGTCTATAGAGTTTTTGCTAATCTTGTTCTGCACCTGTATTGCAAGGACCTCTAAAGAGAAAACAAAAATAAACAAAACTTTGTTTAGATACAATAATGATAAGTAAGGGAAAATATAGTCTAGTTTCTAATGTAAATTTTGACAGACACAACATTTGATACAGCTACTCTGTAAAAGTGCACTTTTAAAAAAGTAATTGTAGGAAGTGTCTTTCACTCCCATTTGTGGTAATGTTTGAAATGAGTAAACTGCATTTACTGTCTAACCTGTAGATTTTGGTGCAAATGCAGTAGCTCATTTCTACTGACATCTCTTCTCACCTAACTCAATTTTCTCATGCAAATTTGACCTTTCTCTCATTTCATTGGATTTAATTAAATTACAGTCTTGTCAGTCTTTGCAAATACTTAAGGAAAAACAAAACTGTTACTTGCAGAGAACTGGACATGTGGACTCTTTTACAGCTTGCTGCCTGGCTGTTTTGAGAAAACAATGTTTTGTTTTGTTTTTCTCATTTATTTACCATTTCTTTGTTTTGAGGATGGTGCATCCTTAATGCCCACAGAAGGTAACAAAGGTACCCTGAGCTCCTCAGGAATTGCAGCACCAAGGCGTAGCATTTGCAGAGTTTTGCAGTCAACAAGGCCAGAGTTTGCTGTGCCTCAGGTTTGTGAGTAGCCTTGAAGTGCAGCCCTGCTTCCTAAAAAGTTTTGACATAATTCAGTACACTGATAAAACCACTTCTGGAGTAATGTACTGCTGACTGGCAGTAAAAGGATATGTCAGCTATGCCACTTTCCCACTCCAGCTTGCTTGCTTTTCCCCATTTCATGCAGTTGACTTAATTATCAGAAAAGACCAACTGGGGCTATTCTTTTACATTCCCTGTCATGTAACATGGAAAATATCGATATTATTCTAAATAAATTAATAAAATAAGGATGATTTTCTAGGCAAAGAATGCTACTGAAGCAGAAAAGAAGAGAAATGACAAAAAAAAGTGCAAGCAGAAATTTATTAAGTTTTACATCTTAGTTACACCATTTTTTCTTCAGATACCACAAAATGCAAACTGAAAATCACACATTTATACTAAAGAACACCATGTGTATGCCAGTGTAAAGAACACTGAGTTGTTGAATATATCCATGTAGCTGCAATGCCCCCCTTTTCTAGTACAAAGTTATACTTTATGCATGTGACAATGCTGAATATGATAAAGCAGTAGGCAAACTATGATTTGTTTTATTTGGTGCCATCATTTAGGATTATATTATTAGAATTTTTTAAGCTCCTTACTTTTAAAATAAATATCAAAGCTGTTGTCTTTATCCATCACAATTTTTTCCACAGCTAGATAAATCACAGAATTTGAAGTCACTCAAAGAAAAAAAAAAACAAAAACAAAAACAAAAAAAAAACAAAAAAACACAAGTCTACATATGGTGGGATTGAAAGCTAAGAGTAGAATTACCTTGTAATTTTTTTAAAAAATAAGAACCAGAAAGTTTAAATACTGCATTCTTTAACAGATTGCAAAGGATTTGGAAGTAGATTTTTTATGGGCCAACTGTGTTCATTGCTTTTATTCAACACATATGACCTGAGCAGCTCTGATTTCCCACCCTGAGTGATACCCTCTCATGCCATCCACTCGCAGATGGACGGCGTGTCCATCTTGTGCTGGAGACAAACTCACCCTGCTGTCGTTGACGTTGTGTTGTCACCCGTGTGGGGCTCCGAGTCACTGTCACCCAGTGCCAGCTCTGCCATTGCTTCGCTTTGCAAACTGTCCTCTGGCTCTCGCGGGAAGAGCAGAGAAGCATCCACATGAGAAGAGCCGGTGTGACCCTCACTTAACTTACTGAGTGACGTTCTGTGTTCAAAACACATTTATCTATCTGTTTATCTCAGATAACTCTGTGTAAAATTGACACCAATAAATTCTGGAAAGGCATTCTGGCCGTACAGTAGCAATAACGTTTCTCGTCATTGTGTGCAGCAGCTTGGAGCCCCGACACTCGGCTGCCCACAGCTGAGAGGAGAAACAGAACTGCAGCTGTTGCTCCCTTGTTGGGCAGTTCTGCTTATTTTTATTTAGGATTGTGCTATTAGGGTAAAAAAGGTGACAATATGTAAATATAGAACATGGAATCTGTTGAAAACTGGTTCTTTGTTAACTTTCCTAGAGTTTCTCATTATGTCTGGATATAAGCAGTGTAATTTCACCTTGCTCGTTCAATGCCTATTTATTTTCGTGTACAAAATATTGCAAAAAGCTTTTCTCCAGCCAAATACCTCTGCTCAAAAGGCAACCATATAGTTAAGTAAGGCCCAACTGATAACTAATCTTCATGCTGTGCTGACATGAGGCCGCGGGATACAGTGTGGAGTCACCGTGCACTGCTCTGCTGTAGGAATAATCAGTTTCAAGAAACGCTATTCCTAAAAGAATTAATCTTTGGCAGGTTAGTTGAAGAATAAAACCTGGACAGATGGCAAAGAAAAATAAGATATGAAGTTTTATTTTTAAAATTTTGATTAATTTCAACTTCATTTTATAATCCTCTGAGACTAAAGCTTTTAAATTCCCAAACCTTATTTGATTAAATATGGTGACACTTAAATATAGAAGCTGAAGTACAGTCATGCCCATGCATTTATTGGAAGACTGTAATTGGCACAGTAGATGCAACAGTGAAGCTCTTTTTTTCATGTGTTATTTTAAGTGAAAATTAAACTACTATCTTCACATTTTCACTGTGGATTTAGACCTTGAGGACACAGCTGAAAGCCAGCATTAGTTAATAGTTTTGAGAAGTTCCATTTCTTCTGCAAATGATAACTTCCAGCAAATAGTAGCTAGATTCTATGTTCTCTCTCTATTTCTCTCCTATTTTTTATGCTTCAAATCAGTCAGGGAGGTTTCATATGAGAGATCATGTATCTTTCTCTGAGTTTTTATAGTTCTCTATAAATATTTTTGTTGATTCAATAGCATAGCTTTTTTTCCAAAGTCATGAATGCTGTTTAAAAACAAAAGTATCAATTTTCTTTTAATCTATGTTGCAATACTTTAGAAAAAAATATAATTATGAGAACTCCATTATGATGAAGTGTTTCATCGTCAAGTGTCATGCATTGGTTTTGGAAATGATAGCCCTTTTCCAGTGCCATGTTGCTCTGGCTGCATCAGAATGACTAGAGAATTGGTTCAAGTTTGGCCTATGTAATGTGTCTTCTTGCTGAGATCCTCTCTGTACCTGAAGTGGTAATAGAAATCCTGGGGAATACTTTTATATATATGTGTGATATATCTAGTACAGTGATAGATGAAAATCATATCATTTTTCAGAAAGAATAAAATACATTCATGCATCAAAGTTGACTTATTAGTTATATAGAGGTCAAGTAAATGTCACTACGGAGTTGTCGGTTACAATTGAATTTGAAATTGTTGTCATATATAGTTTGCATATCAATTTAGGTCTCTGTTACCAATTTAGGTCTCTGTTTCCAATTTAGGTGTCTGCATCTTTCTTAAATGGCAGTTAGTGAAAAATCCTGATAAAGTATATTAGGCAGAAGTAATTTAGATGAAATGTGTAATGCTGAAAAAATGTTGAATGTCATGAGGGTACTTGGTTTTATTAGAAAATGTCTCCAAAGTTAACTTTACTATGTTAATAACATAAATCTCTTCAGTAATGAGCAGTCTTATTCACTGGGGCTAAGCATTTAGGAAGCTTGAATGGCAATTAAGGATTTTGCAAAGGTAGCAGAGCTTTTTAATAATATTTATTGAGAGAACCTCACAGAATATTCATACAACATCTGAAAACACTTTTGAAAGTGTCTTGGAAAGAATGGTCTATAAGTACATGTCTTGCTCATCTAGTTGGATTACTGGATGGGTTAATCTAAACACTTGCCATTCTGACAAGCTAAACTGCATCAATTTAGGAAGTACAACAACTTCCTACCACTATATAGTATGTATAGTTTACATACCTATGTTTATGTGTATATTTATTAAATAACATTTGATGTCAAAATAATCAAGATACAAATACAAAAGCCATGTGGTAAAACCTATTTATTACATTGTATCTCTATTTTAAAAAATGCCTGTTTGGTGTTGAAAATGACCAACCATTGATTATTAAGTACACATTAACATGCTTAAGTTATTCCTAGATTTCTTTGATTTCTTTTGTTTATTTCGTTATTATCCACTTGGAATCAAATAGGCAAAATTTATGGGATAGTTAATGTTCAAGAAAGTATTTTGAAAGTACTCTCAAGATTTAATAACACTAGTATCTTAGGCTTGTGCTCATGCTTATGCGCATCCAACCTTTGTGCTTGGACGGCCTTCTGTGTCTTGCTTCTGTGTGCATTTGTGTGCTTGAATTCGTGTGTGTGAGCAATTCTTATTTTCAACTTTGAGTTTGATTTTTGAGAGATTTGAAAATGAGACAGCTGATGAAGTTACACTTTGGGTTGCTTTTGGTTAAACACATTATTCTCGTTCTGTGTTGACATCTAAAGTTACACTCAGGTAAAAGAAATGATTTTTCTTTTTTAAATATAAGGTTTTGCATTATTTTATGTAGGAAATATCCAAGCCTCATATATAAGGAATCTGTAGTGAATGAGTAAGTTGTGATAAACCTAAAGATCAAAGCAATCATCTATTGTACAGAGATCTACTATATTCTTGAGAGTGAGAATCAATAGTTTAGAGATTTTGATTTGTCGTAAACTGGAAATGAAATCAAAGATGCTTCACTTTGTAGAAGCCATCTTCTACTCTGATTCCCTTTACTCGTCCCTTGAGATGGGTAGATTACTAGAGAGCTGAATGCCAAATGTTTTGCTCTCCAGCCCGGTGCCCCTGGTGCCTCTCCCCCTCTGGGATACAAAGCACTTAATTGCCTACTTAGCTTCAGTGTACGTTGGTCCATTTTATGACCTAATTAAATTGTGTTTGAAACACCATTTGGTGGGAACAATCCAATCTGCTTTTCCATTTGGTTCTTCATTAATTTACTTCCAAGGGTTTGTTTTTATTGAAAAAAAAAAAAAAAATTCTTTTTTTACCACAAGGTATGTAGCACATTAGCTGGTCCGGCTTAGGAGAAGGCACGCTGTGGAAAGCACACAAGGTTTTGCTGGTGGTCAGCTCTAGCCTACACCTGGGTTTCAGCTTCAGTGCATGTCTGTGTTGCGAAGATTGACACGTATTAACAACCTCAGCAAAGACCAACCCGTCACCGCTTCACCCTGTGGTCTAATTCCGGGCTGCTCTGCACTTCACCCTTCCAAATTTTTGTGTGCTTCACCTGCACGTGAGTGTTTGTGACTGCTCTCATAAGGGATCACTTTGTTCTTTTTGACTCTGTGCTCACATGTCATTCCAGGCTTTCAGAAGAACAGTAGATATTTGCAGTATGTGATCTTCCCTGAAATAATGTTTGATAACTGAAGATGTTCAGTGATGAAAGGAACTGCCTCCTTCAACCATTCATTTTCCAAAGCTGATGGCCTGTGGCATGATTGTTTTGCCTATGTCTGAACAAGAGAATATGCAATTTACTTGGTGCTTTAAATCAGGGAAACATCCTTGAATCAAGAATAAAAGATTTTCTTCACTTACAGAGCAGCAGTTTGGACTACATGATAACGTAAATTTACCACCTGATAAATCCTCTGGTTCTTAGAAAATACATAATTAGACTTCCTTTGGTCTGGAGCGCAGCCAGATGGGGAAATGTTGTAGGCAGAGGACAAAGCCAAAGACCCCCACATGCTTGTACAGCTGTGGGCAGTGGATGAGGCAGAAAGATTTCTCAGCATCTTTTACGCTGCATTATTTTTTTGTATTGTCCAGTAGCATGATACAGAATTATCTCGCCCACCTCTTTCCCACCTTGCAATTGCAACTGGTCATTTCAGTTATTGCAAAATAAATCTGAAGAACCTAAGCAAAGCCCGAGTGCAGAGCGCGTGCTTACCTAGCCCCGTCCCTACCGCAGCGGGTCTGCAAGCCGTGCCTTGCGATCGGGCAGTGTGAGCGGATCTTGGTTCACAGGTTAGTCCCGCTGCTGCTGCAGCTGCAATACCCACAGCGTTCTGCCCCCAGGAGGTCCCCGCTATAACTGCACGGTGTCTGAAAACGGAAAACCAACTCCCTGCTGTTTTGAACCCTTTACCCCGTAGTTTCATTTGAGGCCTGCACGTTTTCTTCTGTTTTACATGCCAGGACAAGCAAATGCAGTATGGAGGCGTTTTGAATTCACTGTCTTGCTGTCGCTCACTTTATGGGTCTGTATCGCACAGGCAACAGCGAGCGCTTCTCCTGGCACAAGAGTTGTCCTCTGCTGCCTGTGCCCTGCACTGAGACCATCCCATCCTCCTGATAACATTGCCTGCTGGTTTTTTGAAGTACCATACATATTTTTGATGGGGGAAACGAGAATAACACACAGTTTTGAAGCATTAGATAGTGTTGCCTGCTTATTCACCAGCAAATCGCAGCTGCAGGCAGCCTGTGGGCCAGGAAGGGAGGTATCTTTAATATTTAGATTAATGTTGACTGGCAGCGAGATGAACCTATGAGCTGGATGTTTGGCCATCGTTGGACATCTTTTTCAAGGGTCTAGCCTGAAGTGGGTTATAGCCGGGTGTGCTCCTGCCCGGGAATGCTTCTCCGTTGGCTTTGCAGTCAGAAGGGCAGAGGCACCTTAGGGGGCTGCTCACCCACGGCGTCTGGCACGCGGGGCCTGCAGCGTGACACGTGCGGGTGCTGCAGGGAGCTCCGTGGTGCCGGGCTGGGACTTAACACTGCGGAACTCCCAGTGATCACATCCTGCTGCTTTACAGAGGACCACAGAATGAATCATGGAGACAGAATAGTTAAAATCAGTTAGATAATGATAATCTTTTAAAAGAGTCTGTATAATTTTGTTGAAGATACTTCTTCTAATGCAGCCTATTTTTCTATTCACTGTACATTTCTTAGATGCAGAAGAGGGATCTAGTCATCTGTGTTTTATGTTCTTTCTCATATCTACTGTCTCTGCTGTAACTGACCCTCAAGTTTTGAAATAGGGGAACAGAACAAGTAACAACAAAAACACCTAGAACAAAAAGCATTTGAAAACAGCTCTTTTCCATGGACTGCTGTGCAGCAGTCCTGCTGCAAATAGATGAGAGCAGCAGGGCAGCAATTGTACTGATGTCTGTCTGTATTGCCTTTCCCCAGGCGTGGAGGAGGTCTATGTGCAGCTTCATCTTTATCCTCATCCCTGCAGTCAAGACAGCTTTGATAAGTTAGAGAAGGTGAATATTCTGCAAATACAAAAATCAAAAAGTCTGACTGCTCATACTTGTATTTTTGCATATTTACAAGTTTTCTTATAATACTGTGGCTGCTAATCTGATGTTTTCCTGCATGGAATTGACACAGCTCTAACTCTACAGATTGGGAATCCAGTTTACCACTAAATACAATTGACCTTGATAAATGGAGATAATAAAAAATGGGAATTTTTCCAAGGAAATGATCCCAAATTTATGAAGGCCTCTTAAAAAATAACTGGTTAGATATGCATAACTTATTTACCTTGGGCTGAGTGGTATTAGGCCTTCCCTTCATGGATGGAGAATCAAATGGTCTTTCTGTTTTCCCAGGTATTTGAATTCTTTGGGGATCAGGAAAGTGGCAACTAGGGGCAATTCTTTACTATAAACAATTCTAATATTTCAGAGGAGAAGATGAACATTCAGAACTGTAGCCTGTCTTCCATGGAAATGAAATGTTGGGAAATGTACACAGCACTTGCTGTTCAGATTTCACCAAGGCTAAGCAAAAAAAAAAAAAAAAAACGGATTTAAGAGTACTTAAAACCGGGGAGGCTGCACATTTTGAACAGGACGAGGTTCTGCAGCCTCCAGTTGTTACAGCTCTGCAGCTGTCAATGACTCCTGGTGGGAGGGGGTTTCACACAGTTTCCGCGTCAACATCTCATACAGGAAAGTTAGTTTTTAGTTTGCTTGCTGTATTTGGCTTGTCCCGTTCAGAACCTCTTTCCTGTCAGTGTGGCTTTCATACAAACATATCTTCCAATCTGGGGGGCTGGAGGGGAAAATCCTAAATATGATCTATGATCTAATTTTCACTTGGACTATAAATAGATTTATTTTAATGAGATCTGAATTTACAGAGTGATCAACTGAGAACGCAGCACTACTTTGGTTTTCTGCAAAAGTCTTTCACAGAGCCATAAGGGAAAAAAATCTCTCTGCTTTTTTAATCACCCTTCCTTCCCACAAACCATTTAAACACACAGGGGCTCCTCTGCTCTCTGTTCTGCCCGAAGGTTGTTGGTTTTGCCAGAAGGCACGTAAGCATTTGTCCACCTTGAAGCATTAGAAGTAAATACTGGTTGTGCTTGTGTTCTGAAGAAGGATCCTATGGGGATATCCTGCCATAAGCCTGATGCAAACATGAAAAATTGAACAAACATCAAATCCAAATGCATTCTTTTCTCACAATCTACGTATATAGAATAAAATCACGATATGTACTAACGAGATGGATAGAAACTGATAGTACAGAAATGTTTGTGCTTCTCCGGTATTGTGTGCTTGGTGTTATGTTTAACATTTTGACTAATGAAAAAAGCAGGAAAATGAATGATACATTGTGTGTTATCATGGAGCCTGTGAAATACATAAGAATTTTGCACTGCGCCAGCACCAGACTTTCTCGCGAATACATCTATGTGGAGAGGAGGGGGAAAAAATGTTTTCTGCAAATACAGCAGCTGAAACGAGCGCTTGTCTAGAAGAGGAATCTGGGAATATGCAACCAAAGATGGATTTAGACATCTAATTTCTATATTGCATGTTGCTTTTATCTGAATATTTCAAAGCTAAGAATAGTTGGGTGCTGTTTCCTACAAAAATCGTATCTTTCTACTCCCTCCTCCCTCTCCTTCCTTTTGTGGCACTCACATTCCAGTTTGATCAAAGATAATTTGAGAAAAGAAATTTTTAAAAGACAAAAGCAATAGAGAAGAAGGACTAAGAGCTGACACTTACGTTACTCTTTGGAAGGACTATCCCTGTAAGTTCCATTGAATTATTTTTATCTGTGTGTTAGCAGCTATAGGTCCATAGAATCAATGTTTATTTTGTACCTGAATTATATCAATAAATTCAATCTGACAGGACTGTGAATAGTAACTTTACCACTGATAATTATTATTTCTGTAGTGCAGACTAGAATAAGCTGTAAAAATACATCATTGTTTTAAATACCTTGGTCTAATGCAGTACACATAATACCAAGCTGTTAATTACTAATAGGTTTTATCACTCTTCAAAGCAGAGGTTCTTCCTAAGTGAGTGCACACATTTTTAGGGGACAAAAGCTTGAATAGTTGTATAAAGACCAGTTAAAACAAGTGTTCTTTTTTCTTTAATTACTTTTTAATATTTATTTTATTTTATTGACTTTTTTGTTCAACAGGTGTCAAACTATGCAAGCAGGTTAAAAAAAACTACTTATATTAAATCTAAATAGTGCTGAATACTGGTATACTTTATGGGTCATTGAATACTCTTACGGCAAATTTCTGTTTTTTTCCTGCAGGTCTTGGAATATAATTTTAGCTACTGAGCCTGAAATAGTGTGGGAATCTTTTGAGTGCTTTGGTTTTAAAGAAACAAGAAAGAGAATTTAATTGAAATTACTTTTAGCTACAGTAGCTCAGAGCCTTAACAGCCCGGTTAGGATTACTAAGCAAAACTTAGAAAATGGGAAAAACTGAAGAATCAGAAGTTCCTCCTTGTGATATATGGAAAAGCGGGATTTAGTGGGTTTAGTTTGTAAAGAGATGTCAAGTGCAGGTGCACAGTATAATTTGTACTGCTTTCTGGAACCGAAATGCTCCCTGGAGGCTGTGAGCGGTGGCCGGGGCGCTGGGCACAGCCTGGAGCTCTTCCCTAGGCCGGGAACAGCCCCGGGAAGAGCCCCAGGAACAGCCCTGGGAGCAGCCCCGGGAGCGCCTCACAGAGCCTCGGCGTCGCGCTCCTGACGGCGCCCTGTCTCCTGCAAGGCTCCACCTGCAATACGGCATGGGAAATTTTAGCTTTACCCCGTTCGTGACCACCATTTTTGCCTTATTGTGCTTCTAATTTTCCTCAGGAGCACAGCTCCCTTGCAGTTCTCTTGGCAGTGCAGAACTTCTTTTCTTAAAAGGGTAAAACATTTACCAAGGGATAACCTATCATCCATTTAGACTCCCTGGTAGTTTTTTAAATAATTCAGATACATGTTACTGTGCCCCATAAGACTTTCTCGCTATATCATACAGGTTTAAAGTCCTTTGCTAAGGCTTTGAACGTTGCATGTTTCCCTACACCCCGCGCCCCTCCTCCTCCAACGGAAACTTCCAATTGTTTGATATCAAAATCAGGATTAACGCTCAACCAATGCTGAAGGTATCTGTGTCAGGGATGTGTTTCCTGGCCCATTTAGTTCAGGCTAAGCCCCCGGGCAGGCGTGGGCATGGCCGGGCTCCCGGGGCACCTGCACAAGACCCCAGCCCTTGTGCCCACTTCATGACTAGCAAATGTGACTGTGGAGCCACGGGCTTGGCTGCTGAAGCCGAGTGTGTTTTATTGTCACACAGGAATTTTCAAATGTAAATGCAAACATTTATGTTCTTAACAGAAGTATCAAAGGTTTTTTAGTGATTAAAGGAAGACCTTAAATTCTGGTCCTGAGTTTTCAGATATGCATCTTATAATTAGTGAGGCACAGAGCCTGTTTCCCTTTCAATTATGAGATCTCTCGTTTTAACCTAAAGCAGCACACATTTTTGTTTTGTTACTGGATAATCTGAGTAGTGGGGCTTTTGCGTTTGTTAGGCTTTTTTGTTCGCTTCTTTTACAGGGCTGTTGTTTAAAATGTGGCTACTGTTATAAAGAGCTGTTTCTTTGCCTGAGGTTTGGTTTAATCTGGGAAAGAGCTCTTTGGAAGCGTGCAGGCATTTACAAATGTTTCACATGTCAGAGTAGTTTAAGTGGTGGGACTGTTTTAAGCTATGAAATGAGTGACTAAGTGAAGAGACCTGGTTTGTTTTTAAGTGTTTGTCTTAGATAATGATAATTGCATTGGCAATTTAAAAATCATTCTACATTATTCGCAAGTGAATGCCAGCAGGACTGCTGGGTTTGAGGAGAAAAATCCAGTATGAACAAACTAACCGCAGGAGGCTTTTGCTTCATAGTGATGCTCAGAAATGTGTTAAAATGCTGGGAGAGTAGGGGGAGTCAGTGAAGAAAACGTTGTCTTGTCTGATCTGGCACATAAATAAATGGATTCTTCTGGCATAAACAAGTGGATTAATATGAGTTATAATGGTTTGCAGTCATCAATGTGCTTCTGTAATAAACTGGTACTATAGGAAAGGAAAAAAAAAAAAAACCTCTACCTGCCCTTGACTGATTTTTATCATGAAAGGAAACATTAAAGGAGCAGCAGGACAAGATGTATATTGCAAGTAAACCAGAGAGTCTTTCTTTTCTGTTTGATTTTGCACTTTGGGAATTTTTCTTCATCTCTTCCTTCAAAGGTAGCAGAGAATTCATTTACTGTAGCCTGAGGTTCAGATAGCAAAACAAAGGCTTGCAACTTAGCATACTTCAGAAAAAACAAAATAATTCAATTAGGCCAACTCACCCGCCTGTTCTTGGGCACCTGTGAAGCTGGGAAGGACACGCAACTTCTGGCTTTAAGAGTCTGTGAACTGGAAGGAAAAGAAGGGTCTGGGAAAATGAAAGGAGGGGGGTTAAAAGTGAGCACAGGGATTAAAAAAAGTTGTCCAACTTCCACTCCATCCCCGGGTGCATGTGGTTTTAAAGTGCAAGATCAAGAGGACTTGGCAGTTCCTGAGAATAACAATATGGTCAAGATGATAAATTGTTCATTAATGTTGTGGTAGCTGAATGTTTTATAGAAGTGACCATATGATCATCAGAGCTGAAACACAGCTGTTTCTCCTCAAAAGCAAGTTACCTAACCTTAAGTGAGTAATTTGTCTTCAACACTTGATGCATTATCCTTTTAAGTGACTTTTTTTGCTGTTCATTTAATGAATTTCAAAAGGGAACAGCTGTCAGGCAAGCCTTTGATGTTTCTAGGATATTTTATCTGAGATATCGAAGACTTGAATATACTATAAAACGTTGATACAGATCTCACTGTATTTGTAGGTTTAATGGCTTGATACCTTTTTGACATACTCAATGTCATAGAGTAACTTACTAATTATTCTGGGATTTTTATTTTTAATATATAGAAATTTGGGAGATTTTTTATCTAGGATAAGAAAGCCAAGAGCTCTTAGGTGTATTTGCAGTAAACCAGAGTGGTGCAGATCTGCATTGACTCTCATTAACGTACCTCTACCTGTAAAGCCATTTGCCTGTTACACAGGTCCAGGCTGAGCCTCGTAACGAATGGGATGTTGTTTCCACAAGTCAAGATACCCTGTGGCTGGACAGGCCTAGAGCGGGGTGTTCCTGAGGTTGGCTGCAACGATGCTTTACCCATGGAGCAGTTTGTGCAGGGCTTGTCCTTGCCGAGCTGGTTGACGGGAGAGCCTGTGTCCTGCTCTGCTCCCTCCTTTCTGTAGCCTCCGCTCCCAGGACTTGGCCACCCAGAATCCCTGCAGCCAGCTCAGCCCGCTGCCCCCAGCTGCAGCCCCCTTGAAAATATGTTTAAATACAAATCACAGATTCGAGCTGGCTTCAGATAAGTTCATGTTGATATAGGAGTGCTGTTGGTTTTCCCTTTTGTATCCAGCACTTCCCAAGTGCAGAAAATCAGTTTTTAATCTACCAATTTAAGAGTAGATTGAGTTCTGTACAGAAGAAGATGATATCAAAGTTGTTGTTTTTCTGAGACAGGTGGGTGCAGCTCCCCTTAATTTTCCATGCATCCAATTCCTTCCCAAATCCTTATAAGTAATCCTGCTTTTACAAACATATTTGGCTTTCTTTTCGGAGATGAGAGTTGCAGATGGTGAGATTTTTATAAAAATATTTAATCTGGAAATAAACCAAAGAGGATTTAAACCTATGATGGGGAAAAAAAAAAAAACAGATAAAGAAGAGGAATCTTGAAGTGAGCCAGGAAATTCAAAAGACAAGTTAAGCCTGTTATATTTAGTGTTTTAGTGTCTGTTTGTATATTATTTTCCTTCTGTAGAGAGCAGCAAGCATCAATTTCCAAACTCCTTGTAACAGCCGATCCTAGCAAGTGGGGAGCATATGCGTTTTCTCCAAGTATCAGTTGTTCATAACATTATGAGAATAATACTTGGCTTTTCCTCATCGGGGTGGCCTTCCTCAGTCATGACAGTCTTTCATATGGCAGAGAGTGGCTTCGTGGTGACACTGCTCGGCCGCTCGGCCGCAGCCCCTCGGAGCTGCCGCAGGAGCTGCGCGTTGCTGCCTCGTCCGCATGGTCCCTGGCTCGGTCCTTCCCTCCGCCGTGATCCCCCCGGCCCCGGGCTCTGCGCCGGGGCTGGGATCCCCCCGGGTGCCCGGGAAAAGCTCTTGCCCGTGGGGATGGAGGTGAAGGCTATTGGAGACGTAGCCTGGGCCTGGAGCCACTTCTTACACTGCTCTGAAAACACAGCTGAACTTCTACATAAGTGTCGTCCCTCACAAAATTTCCTCTTTTACATAGTCTGTTCAATGACAAATGCTGGAGCTGGGCTGCAGCCAGGTACGGTCGCTCTGTGCCTTTGCAAAAGGAGGCATTATAAAATGGGGCTGAGCTTAGAAATAGTTTTTCTTTGAGTTATCTGGAGATGTATTTGAAATTGTGATGACTATTCCTTTCACATTGTGAGGCTGAGGAATGCAGATGAACCACATGCCACAGGGAGTGCAAGGGAAGCCTTGTAGGACAGGGCACGTAATTCCGTGTTTGAGATGTGCACGTTCATTAAAGGCAGCGAGGATCCCAGGCAGGCAGCCTTGCCAATTGCAGTGATAATGAATCAAGAAAGCCGAGTTTTCCGTGGAGCTGAATGTATTCTTGTGAACACGGTTTTAATGAGTTCCTGACAAAACTTACAATGAAAACACAGTTCAGCTAATTAGTTTTGTTTATATGCTTTTGACAAAAGGGCTATGGTATGCATTTGTTATTTCCCTTAGAGTGCAGTGCTAGGTTTTTAATATGTACATTTTACTTTCCAACATTTAATTTTTAAAATAAGAATGAGCTTTCTACTTTAGTCACTTCTTTCTCTGCTGAACGTATTAACTATATTAAAAAGACACACATACAGCAAGTACTGTGATTGCTGGAAAAGCACGTATTTGGTATTTGGATATTTTACTACCCTTTTACTGTTACATATTGTTTCCCTTACCCAAGCTGTTATCACCTTTATGTATAAATAAAGTAGGTTTTCCTGTAAGGGCACGTGTGTCTTCCCCTTTGTACAAGGGAGTAGCTAAAAAAAGGAAAAGCAGACACTTTTCCTTTATTGTATTTTGATTTAGAAATAGAAGTACAAAGCGAATGATACAATCTCATTCTAAGTAGGACTTTGACGCGGGTGCTATAAACATGAGCAGACTAATGCTCACACTTCTTCGGGGATTACCTTTGTTTTCTATACAGAGCAAACAACTAATAAATTCCTTCTTCTTCTATTAGTTAGGAAAGAAGTTCATGTGCTGAAAGTGAAAAACAGCTAATATATGTGCATTATTATAAGTTCAGGTAAACGTTTTTACATTTTTCTGGATACTCTCTACTTTTAGATGCATTTTTGTTGCTGTTCTGATAAGCATATATTTTACATAATATTAGTGGCGACCTGGAAACATCGTTTTATCCAAGCCACATTCTTAACCTTTTATCTGTAGTACTCTTTACCTGTATGTTGCACCATCTCCTATGTCTTTCAGAACGTACTTTTAGGCTATTTTCTGCCTTTCTTTTCATTAGCGGTTGGTTGAAGAGTCTAAAAACATTTATTGGTATAACTTAAAACATTCTGTTCCTTCTCAACTGAGCAATGTTGGTAGACTGGGATACTGAACAGCAGTTGCCCAGCTTATGTTGAGGAGAACACAGCATAGAAACTGTTAAAAATATTGAGAAGTTGCTTTTAAATATATCTCGAAGCAAACCAGCCTGTTGCTAGTGCTGTCTTTTGTGCTAATAACATGTCATAAGCATTTGCATGGAAAATTGGTGATGCAGGAGAAACATGAGTTTGACAGAATGTACGTGTAATAGGTGTCCCACAGGATATGTCGTATTAATAAACCCCAGTCAGGAGCATAAAGTTAGCAGTCCAAACTAGGCAGAGGTAATTTACATGTATGGTGAGGATCATAAGGGCTAGGGGAATATTGCTCATGCTGTTTCCTAGGACCAGGTCCAACCCGGCTCCCTTTCTGTTTCATCCTGACAATGATCCTTGGTATTCCTTGGTCCCTTGGTAGTCAAAGAGTATAGTCATAGTAGAAAGATGGCCTAGCATTCTCCCGGAAAAATCAAGGAATAAGAAGGCAGTATTTCCCTTTCAGCGCTCTGTAGATTTTTCTCATTTATCTTTAGCATATGACGTAAGTTTGTATTTGCTGTACCCTTGAATTATTTACTAGTATTTGTTCCACTTTTCATGCCCAAAGGCATCTGATGCTTGCTCAGTGGCTGACATGTTATGCAGCCCCATCACAGACTTTGAAAAAGAAGCAGTAAGAAATAAATGTTGATGATCAACTGTTAGAGATGGGCTGAAGTTAAAGCACCGAGCACATTTGGGAACACAGCTAAACTTTTCAAGATGTCGGTGGATTGGATATCAGTATTCATCAATATATTATGTGGGGAAAATAGACCTTTTGGCCTGTGTGGAAAAAAAGGCTGTTATTGGACATGTACCTCAATCAGTCCCCATAGAAATTGTGGACTGCACTATTCCAAGAAACTGTCAGGGAAGATCTTATCTTTTGCTTCATTATATATAAAAAAAGAATTTTTTGTGGTAGAAACACAACTCATATATAAGATCTTCTTATAACAGATATATATACTCTGATCCTATACTCCGGGAAGGATAACAGATGTCTCCTTTCCCTACCTGACACCAGTCCTGATAAAGCTCTCAGTGTTTAACATCATGGGAAAGGAAGTAGCCTCAGAGAATCTACAAAGGGACTTCTACTCTGCTAACTAAGAATAATCTCTGACTTGCTGAACTGTGAGTAGGTGTTTCTATTTCTAAATCAAATAATTGTATCAAACAAATTTATATGGCAGACAGATTTAACCTATTTATCCATTAGTTCTTGCAGTCTCTTACTGATTAGTAGAAAATTAAAGACAACTGTTGGCCTCTGCTGAACAGTTCTGTTTTGTTCTTTTCTCTGGTATGAATGTAACCCATGAATGTCATCTTCTTGACAGAAGTCTTATCAGAATTTTAAATAAAGCAGACAGGCCAGCCATATAATAGGTACTTCAGTTAAAAAGAAAGAGAAGGTTGAACATTCTGGGAAGAACTTACAAGAGAATATCTTCAGCGTTTGGTGCTCACATCCTCTATCCGGTAAACTTAGACTCTGAAGTTGAACAAAAAGTCTAAGCTATTAGGGTTATTCCTGCACAGGTGAAGCCTTGATACTTTGACTTTACTGAATGTCATGAGGTTTCTCTCTGCTCATTTGTGCAGTGTGTTGAGTTCCCACTGAAGGGTAGTGCCACTGTCGAGTGTTTTGCCCTCTGGTGAAAAGGCCATTTAAAATTCAAGGACTGGATCAGCTCCAGTTTCTGGGGAAATATATTGAGTCTTACCATTGAGCTCCTGTTGGTGTCCATGAAAATACACTTAGCGGCACACTTGAAAGAGAGTGTAAACTAGTTTTCAGTTCTTATTTTGATGTAATATTTTTATCCATCATAATTTATTTATGATTGCAAATTATCAGCTTTATGGAAGCATTGAGTAGCTCTGAATAAGAGTCTGATTGTACCAGACACTATGCACATACCAAGCAAGCAAGGCCATTCTTTGTGTTCTCCGACAAGCATGTATTTTGAATACACAAGTCAAGAGATGGGGGAGAAAGGAAGCATCTTTGTTATCACTTCACAGATCAGTTTCTAAGACACGTTGAATCTGTCTGTGCGTCTGTTTCTTCTCCCCACTCCAAAGCAAGCTTTTTTTTCCATATTTAGATTGGTTACTAAAAACCTAAGGCATGTCCTAGAATACTCACAAATCAAAATTTTCAGCACTTTGCATTTATTGCTTATTTTACCAGTCATTAGTGTTTCAGGGTAGTTTACAGCATCCTGATTCTAGGAGCGTTTCTGCTGGAGGAATGAGCATTGCACAGTATAATAAAATCTCTGTAACTGTGTCCATCTTTCTAGATTCTCTGCTAAGCTTTATCTGGTAAATTGCACGGAATTATAAAATATTATAAAATATTGTTTTCTATAGAACTCTACTCTTAGTAAAATGCGGTGAATAAACCTGCATAATTCAAAATTTTGGTACTGGTTCTTTAGTAAGAACAACTCTTTAAAAAGCAAGATGTCCTGCAGATAAAGCTGTGTGGTATTTAACCTAGGCATTAACATGGTATACAGTAGGAGTGACTGAGGGAAAGAATCAGCATCTTGGAATGGAAAAGGAAAGTTTCTTATGTTGCTATTTTAGAAGGTGCTTCCTTAATCAACATCATTTACAGGAGAACAATCTTGATAGAATTTTCTTCTATTTCCTCAGTATTTCACTCCCAATAGCATGTTCCTGAATATTACTTCTTTTAAGAAGAGTAGTTTAGCTTTGTGCAGATAATAGATTTCATGGCATATTTTAATATAGGACTATATAATTACATCTACAAATCTTTTTTGTCCTTTTTTTTTCCTGTTGTTTCTTAAAACCTACAAAGCAATTTAGTATAGTTTTCCTTTTAATAAAAACAAACATTTCCCAATTATAGTAATCAGTTTACATGCAGTAATCACATTAGGTGTGGTAATTATTAAATGCATCACCTGGACCTCTATTTGTTTTGATGGAAGAAATCAATAATTCTCAAGTGGGCAGAAGTGTGAGGCTGATTATGTGTTCAAGTGATCAGAGATCAGACTGCATTTCATTAAATCAATTGCTTAGAGAATTTTGCAGTTAATGTTCTTCTGTAAAATGCAAAGAATTCTTAAATAAATGCATATGCTCTACCCTTGTTGGTATATGATTGTGCCTACTGAAAACTACGATTTGAAATGGAAAAACAAACAGTTGCAGCACGGTATCCTGCATCAAACCTTAAAATGACAGATTTGTTTTTATATTTAGTATTTTAGTACAGCCTAAAAGAAATGACATCTTAGCACAGTGCACAATTTTGCTTTCCTCTGCTGAAGAGGTAGAAGGATCGTTATTTTTTTAATGGGTATTAGTGTGATTCTGCTGTGCTTGCAAAAAGGATATTGCTACAGTCCTGTTCCTGTATCTGTTGCAGAATAGCATGTACTGGTCAGATGAAAAGAAATGGTCCAGACACTTCTCATTCTTGATTTCAGAGAGAGGTTGGAAAGATTTGGCATTATATCATGTTAGCTTTTTTCTTCTAAGAATTTAAAGCCTCTGTATTATAATTCTTTTCTAGAAAGCTGGACAGTATCTCAGAATCGGAGGGAGAATTACTGTCATTTGAAGTAAATTTAATAAAACCTAAAATTTTGGTCAGCTTGAATCTATAAAGGTGCCATGTTGGGTCTCATTCTCCTTTCTCCTCTTACAGCTGTGAAAATAAGGGTTGTAATTTCCATGAATTAAACTGCAGGTGTAAACAAGAAGATGTGCTATATTATATCTATTTAGTGCTTAAAATATATGTCTGCTTAAGGGGTGGTTTGAAAATGTTTTGTTTGTTTGTTTGTTTTATCCAATTTATCCAACTTGATCCAAAATAAATTACTTATTTATTGTTCCCTTGGAACAAATAAATTTATATATTAGTTTGTATATCAGTTATATATCAGAGTATCAGCTCTATTTGATGGATAATTTCTACAGTTGCAATGTAAAAGAGACATTCTGGAAACTTTAAACCCTTTTGCCTCTTTATCTTGCATAACAGATTTCTGTGCATTGCTCTAGCAAGGAGAGAAGGAGGGAGATAGGAACTACTGAGAGCCTGTAGTGCAAATGGGAGCAGGGCTTGATGTTCTTCAGCAGCCAAGGACCAAAGAGATCCAACTGCAGAGCCAAGAGAATCCCAAACTGCAAGGTTAGAAGGAAACACAGGGTGAGAAAATGCCAGGCAAAGTGCTGGGGACATTAAATTATGCTCTGACTGTAGGAGTAACTTTGCAGGAGTTTTACACTTAGTCCCCTCAGCAAGATCAGACTGTAGGAAGGTGCTGCTCTGCACATTACAAATCATTCCACAACAGCACTGATTGAATAAATTCAGCTGCCCGAGGTGCTTGTTCCTGCTTTTTTTTGTAGACTCAAAAAGGATAGTAAAATCAGAAGTCACAGGGAGGGAGAAGGAATGACCAGAGGCATGGAGCTGCATCTGTGTGAGGGATGGCTCCGTGAAATACAGCTCCCTAGGCTGAGGAAAGGGCACCTGCATGGAAGCTGTGATAGAGCTCTGCAAATCATGCGTGCCATGGAAAAAGTGGATAGGAAGCAATTAATCACTGCTTCCCCCCAAAAGCATTGGAAGGCATAAAATTAAGCAAGAATAGAAAGTTCAGAATAGCAAAAACTCCTAAATTTAGAGTTAATTTCCAGAATTTCTTGGCACTCAGGATTTCTGATAACACATTTTACATGAGATGGAGAAGTGAAAAGGGAGCAAATCCACTGGGGAATTTAATTCAAGTTTTCAGCACTTGGTCCCCAGACAGTTGAATCACATGGAAACAGAGAGAAAAGATTGATATTTTGTGGTGTGGATCATCCACTTCTGGTCACTATAGGGTACATCCAGACTATGAAAGACTTCATACCCAGTTTGGTGAGTCTTTTATCTGTATGGCTGTTCCTTAACATCTGGTGCTATACTTGAGCTGTAAAAAGATGTTTCTTCATTCAATTATCATACAGTTTTACATCCTACTTTACTTTTTGAAAATATGCTTAGTGTTTTATAAAAACTAGGTCTTCAGAATCTCTTTTACATTAGAACTGTAGAAATAATCAACTATTGTTGATATAACTGTAACTGGTGTACATTTATTTGCTCCAAGACAGTTACAGCCGTTTATTTTGAGCGCCCGGTTAGAACTGTGTGCAGCACCGTCGTGCTGCGCGCCCAGCAGCGATGGGGGCTGACAGGGGGCCGGGCTGCGCGTTCCTCCGCTCGCTGCTCTCCAGAGCAGCCCCAGCGGGTCCCTGCTGCCCGCGCGGCCGCTCGGATGGCCCTGCCCGGCCACCGCTGCGCTGTGCAGGGAGCTCCTGCACAATTTGACTGAGCTACCATCCTTCAAGTTGGTCGCACCCGCTACCTACCTTTAAGGTTTTGTCCTCTTCCATTTCGGTGTCTTTCCTCTTGTATCCTTGAGCCGCTATCACCATCTCAGCAAACTCAGCTCTGCGTCTTTTCTTTTCTTGACTGTAGCCTATTTTCTCACAGTTTCTTTCTAAAAAATCATCAATTTTCTCAGCAACCTGAGCCAGGGTCATCCAGCTCTGCTGCATCAAAGCTAAGCCTTGGATGAGAGGCAGCTGAACCCCTGGGTTGAGGATATCCAGGATCACTGGAGTGCAGCAGCTTTAGGATGTACAAGTAGTCCTGGATTCATGACTGGCACTTAGGTGCATATTTAAACATCTCTTTTGCTTTTACAGAATGGCAATAGCACAATCTTAAATGTTTCTGAGATGTGACTATTACTTTTAGAGTTTGAGAAATACTTTGTAAGTTTGAATTGTTCTCCAATATTTCTAATTCACAAATTTCTAATGCTAGGTGTTGTTTTTTTGATCAAAAAGCATTAAAGTTTAGTAGCTGTTTTTTTTAGGAGGCAATATTACATATATATGCCCTGCTCTTAAGGCTTAGGTATAGCACACAAAGTAACAAGCAAACAGAACATTAGCATAATTCTTGATTAGCATAATTGATGTACTTGGATCAAATACAATTTC
Organism: Tinamus guttatus; assembly: GCF_059628265.1. Lineage (NCBI taxonomy): Eukaryota > Metazoa > Chordata > Aves > Tinamiformes > Tinamidae > Tinamus > Tinamus guttatus. The sequence continues at coordinate 10,993,755 of NW_028288821.1, read as the reverse complement.
ATATGTACTCAGATCTTAGCTCCTGTAAGATCTTTGGAGAGATTTCCATGTATTCAGTTGCTAATGAAGAGAAAGACTCCACCCTTATCTTGTTTCAGCCTTTCTAATAATCAAAACAATCTGTCTATATTGAGTATTTGAATGTAAACTTTGTAAAAATGGGTAAAATACTTATATTGACTCCTCTCTAAATCTCTAAATTTAGAATTGTCTGAATTTTCCTTGCTAACCCCTACTCACATGAGTAATTTCACTGAAGTCAGTGATTATGCAGAAAGCTGACAGTAAGTAACTTGACTTGCAAGAGGGAATAGCTGCTGTTTTTGTTTCTGTTCAGTTTTCTTTGCTGTTCTTTGCTGCTTCATTTGGAAATTCCCATCTTTGTGAATCAGCAGCTTTACCAGTCCGATTTATTTTGTATAATAATTGATTCTGGCTTTCATTAATATATTGCCTTGCAGTTTTCAGTGGTTCACGGAATGTTATATGAGCATCAGAGCCCAGAACATGGAGCTTTTACAGAAGTTACAGTGTCAGACATCTCCATTTTCAGATCCCAGTGAATGCTACAAGCTTATTATGTAGTGATAGCCAAGGCTTATTGATAAACATTTTCTGGCTGCTCCTCAGTGATAAATGATGGCACAGTCCTTGACCAGAAAAAGGGCAGTCTAATAAGGGTACATGAAAGATCACAGAGAAGATACAGTCAAATATACACAATTTTTACGTGCCTGTATGCTTTTATTATCATAAATAGTTAGGGCAAATGTAACTGCTGGAGCAGTAGATCCTCATTTCTACTATGGAATTATACTTGGCCTTGTCTGCTTACCCAAATGGAAAGTGATAGTTCTTCGTTTCCATTTGATCTGTTTTCTTCCTCCAGCATAATGAAGAATGATGATACTTTTAGATGTTGACATTTTAGAAAGCTGAGATGATATGTAGTAGACTGCAAATGATGAAAGCTTAATGAAAGTTATTTTCTCATAATAGCTCTAAATTGGCTATTTTCTCCGAGCGGAGTGGGTCCAGTGGGATTGAGTTTGAACTTTTTACCCCTTTGTCATCCTGTAGTGACCGAAAGTAATGCAGAATGACTTCAAATGTTTAAATGCTTAGCATTTTGGAATCCAGAATTAAGAGAACTGATTCAACTTGAATTTTCATGTTACTTCTTTTTGCACAAATTTGGGTTGCATTTCCTGACATAACCTGTTGCAAGCCTGGAAGTCAAAATCAGAAACTGTATTTTATGAATATATTTAAAGATCATAAATGTAAAGCAATGGAAAGTGAAGACTTTAAAACTTTTTATGCTGGAGACAAAGTTTTACTATTATAAAACTGTGAGCCAAAATATTTTATGGGCCAGAATATTTCAAGACTAAGGACTCTGTCCTCCTGTAGTAGTTATATCAATGAAAAAAAAAAAAAAAAAAAAAGCTTGATTAAAGACATCTCATAAACAGCTCACGTTGCAAAAGACAGGCTAATTGATATACATCTTTGTATTTGAATTAGCTGAACTTTATGGCTTTATATTGTCCTTCTTTTTAAGTGCTATCATTAAAAACAATAGTATCAGCTCACACATTCCTGCACATAGCTGAATCTCATTAACATTCATGGAAATTATGAATACAAAGTAAGGAGATAAACTTTTTTTGAGATCTTCAGTGCCCATTTTCGCACTACTGAAAGTGCACAGAATACTAAGAAGGTAACAAAAAAGCAGGGATGGGATATGATAATATACGTTTATCTTTAGATAGACTTTAGAAAGCTATGCCATGCACTATAGGATTCTCAGCAAAGAATAGATCAATCTGCTAGTACAAGTTAAATTTATCTAGTAAAGTATCTAAAGATGTTCAGCTTTGATTTCACATAGGGTAAGAAGGATTAAAAAACCCTCACACACACAGTTGTGTTACCTTTCTTTTCTCAGATTATTCTGAACATAAATTATAATCCTAGTTTTCACTCAGATAGAAAGGTGATGGACCAATGTAGCCCTTCCTGCTCATATGTGATCACCTCAGAAAACCAATACACTGCTTATTGTAGGAGACTTTTAACTGTCCTCATTTTAGCCTAATCTGTTTATACTCAGCCATTGGTAGGCATCAGTCTGTTTTCGCTCAGCCCTATCACTTTGAGTAAATAATATTCTGGGAAAATGATTTAATATGTGTTCAGCTGCAGGGCTCCTAAATTTCATTTCTCTCAAGGGAGTTAGGAAAATGGTTCCCCCAAACATGAAACACGCAAAAAATTTTTAAAAAAAACTCTATAAAAACCCTCCTTTCAGCAAAGCCTTTCATGCTTATAATTTTTAGAAGTCATTCCATCCTGATCTATGGAGTGATGCATCTCAAGGTGCAGTGATTTCTGGCTTCCATGCTTCATAGATTCAAGACAATAAACTTGGGACATGCTAACACATTTCTAAACTGTGATGTTTTTCCCGCTCTCAGGTGTCATTATTAGCAATAGCAGTGTTTTGGGAATTGTGCAGTTGTAAGAAGTGTTGATCTTAATTCTTGGAGTTGTCACAGTGTAAAGATAGATTTGGAAAATTTAATCAGTCTTTAAAAATTTCATCAGTCCCTAAAAATGTCCTTAACATTCTGGACAAACGTTATCAGTTTAGACCTACTACAAGTCTATCAATTTATTAAGCATGAGCTTCTATTTATAAGTGATCGATGGAATTAATGAGAAAAACTCTGCGTCTGTAAATCTTCATTTTGCAAGCCTGAAAATCTCCGTAAACTGTTTGTTCATCCCAGCAATTTAATAGATGTATATTGTTGGACTTCCCAAGGATATATCCTAGTTGCTTGGCAATGGATTGTGGAACAATTCATTTAAAGTTCAATGAACACAGGACTAGAGTAATTTATTCAAATCCACCACTTATTAAATCAGGATTTGACTTTTCTTTCTTTATTTTTTTTCTGGCTAATGAAATGGACTTGAAAAGAATTAGCTAAACCTCTGTGGAATTGTGACAAAGTAATTCTGATGACTGTGTTGTCTATTAAAGTTTTTACTGCCAGAAAGTAAGCCACATGGAGATGAATGCAGTTCCTATTGTTTTGTGGATTGTCAGAAAGGGATTTATTTTAAAACAGTTTATTGTCTCAACATCATCTTCCTTTCAAGATAAGTAACAGGGAGATAATATACCTGCATTTTTAGTAGGCATCTGAAGTATCTGAATATTTCACAAGAAGGGATATTTTCTTTCTCTATCACTAGTAAATGGAGTGTTAAAAAACAAAAGGAGGCTGCATGTGTTGAATTGGGATAGCTTGCTGATGGACACGAATTATTTAATTGCCCAGAGTTGTAAACTTTATGACTATAAATAGTGTTTATTTTAAGCATCGGTTTGGGCCACGTTTTTACTACCTTTTTGGCAGTAGGGTAGTTGTTTCTTCTTCTTTATTCAAAACAAAAACAGGCAAAAATAACACAAGCTATTCAGAAATGCCGAGCCCACCTGCCATTGGTGGATTTTACCAACTCTGTAGGCTTTCAGCCAGACCCACAGAGCAATTTATGGTGCACTAGGAGCTTGCAGAAGGAAAGCAGAGATTCCGTGGACTCTGTTGCTGTTACAACATTGCCCCTGCTCCATCTCTAGAGCTCACGTGTGGGTAAGGACCCTTGGTCCCGGAGGTCTGTAGAAGAAAATTTAAAAAACAACAAAGCAAGTCAAGAGTTTACAGCCATAGTATAAAACAAGATAAAACCTATGGAAAAAGAATCAAGTTTCCTTCCCGCCACCACGAGGTAATATGGAATAACATTCTGAACACCTGCCAAAGCTACAGCTATTTGCCACTCTGAGACAATGGATCATATTTATATCTACCCAGCCTTCATTTTAAAAGGGTTTCGAACACGTCTTGGACAGCCTGTTCCGGCGCACGTGGCTGTAGCTAACAGGTGATTTTCTGGCAGGCAGCCTCGGTGCGGCCCACGCGGCGCGGCCGCCGTGACGGAGCCCGGCAGCAGCGCCATCCCCGTCCCCTCGAGCTGCTTTCATTATCCCATAGAGCGGACACAGCAGACTTACACTTATGGGTGTTGTAGTGCTTGTGGTTCAAGGGTGTAAGCAAGGCCAGGCTTGCAGGTGAAACACTATGGCAGGGAGGCTTCTGGGCATGTAAGCCCTTCTTCCTGAAGGTTGTGACATGTTCGGCCTGGCCTAGGAAGATATCGTTGTGGTTGGGTTCTACATAGCAATCACAAGAGTGTGCTTGCACTCACCAAGGAGGAAGGACCTATTTTAGAGACTTCTTTGAGTAAGTGGGAAAATGGTAACAGTGGGTTACAAAAAGGTGACAAGTTGGTGAAATCCAAGCATCACCCTTTCAAAGTGGAATTCGCCTGGCAAGATTGTCAAGTAGTCGTGGTCTGCATTGTAGATGGCCCTGAGTAAACAGAGATGAGAACTAACCAAACAAGTAAGGCCACGTGGAGAGGAACGGACGCCAGGGAATGAACAAGAGCCCGCGTTCGTAACTGCTGCTTCATGTGACTTCACACGCATCCCTCAATCTGAGGAAGTTTCAGGATTTTTCTGTGGGAGCAAATGGGAGTTTTCTAGTCTTAAGCTACTGGTTAACCAGTTAAGGAAACCAGAGTATGTGTCCGTGGTTGCATTGTAAAGCTTTGACTAAAAGATTTTCCTACTTTTTTCCATATATTAAACTTAGTCTTTTGGTGCCTTCCAACAGAACCCTGTGGTTCCATTGCCATAAAATTCTTACTTGTTTTTCTTTTATTCCTCTGCTGTGTTATCGTAGCCGGCTCATGATGAAGAATGTCCTTTGTTCTGAGTTGATCAGAATTCCACGACCAAAACGTCACTCAATGTAGAATTGACTCTGTTCAAGTACACATCTGCTCACAGCATCCTCAGCGTAATAAAAGATTCTGTATGCCAGTCTTTTAATGCCGAATGTCTCAGGAAAAGCATAAGCATGCTGCAAAATACTAGCCAGTGCTGCTGGGGAGAAATGCTCTGCATTCCAAATGCCTTGTCTTTTTTTTTCTTTTTTAATTGAAAGAGTAGTTTCTTAATCATTAGTCATTATTTGACTCAGTGTTTGATTTCGCCCCACTAAATGAAAAAAAAAAAACTTGTAGAAAATGAGCTAGCTGGATTTAGAGCTTCATATTATTCTTCTTATTTCTTAATTTACCTTTTATTGTCAAAGATGAAAATATGTAGAAAAGAAGGATAGTTAGGGAAAATATGCTAAAACTATTAATAATTCTTCTAAGTGTATGATAATGCTTTTTTCTTTTTTTCTTTTTTTTCAATTTGTGTGTATGGTTGTGAAGATAATAGATTGAAAACATTTAAGGGGGGAGGCCTTTACAAAGGGATCCAGCAGCTACGCGTGATGTAAAAATGAGAAGGCCAAGAGTAACAGTGAATATGACAGAGCCTTACCATGGTTATCAGGGGTGAGAAGAGACAGCAAGAATATTAATGAAGTCAGAAGTATCCAGAAGTTGCTTCTCTGAATGAGGAAATGTGGGAGGATGCATTTTCTATAGCAGTGATGAATGGATGTTGAACAGAAATAATTACAAGTGATCAGACTTAAAAAAATACAGGATTTATTAATATGATCTTAGCAGACTATAGTGTTCATGATTTAGTAAATACTGTGATACAGAAACAATGTTTGCAAATCTCTCAAAATATAGTAAATTAGTCCTAGTGAAACAAACAAACAAATAAATAAAACATACCTAGAATTATGGAGTTTTTTTTGGGGGGTGGTTAGATTTTTTTGGTGAGAGAAGAGGGTAAAATTCAAGAATTCCTACCTTTCATTTATATTCACTTGTCTCGCTGCTGGTCCTTTCTTCAGTCCGTTCACTTTGCTGCTTTCTTTCCATCACAGACTCTAGCCTAGTCAGGACTTTAGGCCTTAAGAATGTAATAATATAGCAAAAACTTCCTAGAAAGAAATAATGAAAGACAGTTCTATCTATTTGGTGTTTTACAGGTGAATTCAAAACTAAAGTCTGTGCAATGTTAGAAGTATCAAACAAGTTTTGTGTTTCTTCTTGCTCAAACATGTGCGTAGATCCTGATCAAAAGAGCTGATGCTGTTTTCATCCCCTAACATCTTGAAGTATTAGTCTCAGATGCCTGATATTTTAGTAATATGATTACTTAAATAAATAATTGCTTGCACACCCTGCCTGTTTCCTACAAAATTTCCGTCACCTTTGGAGTCACTGTATTATGGAGATGTTTTAAGATAGAAATTAACATATTTTTAAAACACAGTTGTTATCATTTTGGCACTATTTCAGTGTAATCTTAGCTCTGATAAATAATAAATAATAAGAAAATAACATCAGTTCTATGTTGAAATTCAGGTATTCCAGCTGCCCAAAATGTAAGAGGGATGTGGAGCTGCTGGAGAGAGTCCAGCGCAGGGCCACAAGGACGATCAGGGCCCTGGAACATCTGCCCTATGAGGAGAGGCTGAGGGAGCTGGGCCTGTTCAGCTGGAGAAGAGAAGGCTGAGAGGGGACCTGAGCAGTGTCTAGAAGTACCTCAAGGGAGGCAGTGAGGAGGATGGTGCTGGCCTCTTTTCACTGGTGGCCACCGACAGAACTAGCAGTAATGGCCACAAACTGAAGCACCAAAAGTTCCACAGGAACTTAAGGAAAAATTTCTTACCAGTGAGGGTGACAGAGCACTGGAACAGGCTGCCCAGAGAGGTTGTGGAGTCTCCTTCTCTGGAGATCTTCAAACCCACTTGGATGCAGTCCTGTGCCACATGCTCTAGGTGACCCTGCGTGTGCAGGAGGATTGGACTAGATGATCTCTGGAGGTCCCTTCCAACCTTAACCATTCTATGATTCTATGATTAATTTCTGTGTGGGACAAAAAAAAAATGCCAGCAATATTCATGTGAGCGCCATTCCATTTTCTATTCCTACAGCCATAAATAATTAGTTATCTTCTTAATTACTGTATTTAAGAAATCAGAGCTAAGAGCTAAAACTGCATTTGTCAGTGGATTAATTCTCAGACAATTTGAGATACAAATTTCTGTAGTATTGGAGTTGTCAGAGTCAGCTTTGGGAATACCATGCAAAATCATTTAAAAGAAAATCCCTGATTAAATCATGTGGATCACCCTGATGATTGATATCTAACCATGGAGGCAACATACATGGTCTGTGTTTTCTTCCATCTACCTAGACTATAAGACCTTCTGAAAATAATTTTTGTAAAAACAAATGAACAAAATTAGCTCCTCCAGCTAAGGATTTGAAATTTGTATTAACAGAAAAAGCTAAATAGCATTTTTGAAACATCAATGAGATGAGTCAGAGTAGACCAGGATGTGTTCGACAGAACTGAGGATTGAGTATTGAGTGGGTAAATGTTTCATAAAGGCCTCATGTCTCATCACGTGCCCATTTTTTTAACAGATTAATTCTAATAGGTTGTGTCTAGTGACACTGCGAACATAGGAGGATCAGTCTCTGTATCTGTGCCTTCCTAGTTATCTGCTTACATGAAAACAGTGATGTTAATGTAAATTTTAGGGGAATGATTAGACAGTCATACACTGTGCTTCTGGAACAAGTTAGCTCCTCAAATTCTGCCGAGTACACGTTTCTCACGGGTGCTGTTCTCTTTTTACATATATTCTGTTACTTATGAACCCTTTCCATTTTCAAAAGCAAACAAAACTCAAGAATGCTGCTAAAACATTGCTTTTGAGCACAAATGAGCGGACCCCAAATGAGTTTCAGGACATTCAATGAGAGAGAATAAAATACATTTGAATCAAACTATAATGATTTGAAATAGTGATAAAAAAGAGAATCTCTGTGCTGTAGCTGTAGGGAGAAACAACGAACACTGATGGAGCTCAAATAGGACATAATGTACTTCTATTCTAGATTTAGTGTATATTACTGTCAACTTCGTCCAGTCTATTCGAGGAACAGACCTACCTGCCAGTTAACAAGTCCCTTGGACTGATAGGAAAAAGAGATGCAAGAATATCCTGGGATGTTACATCAAGCTTAATGTAGTTTTGGATGCTGAAAATTCATGTTTGTCTTAGAGTGAGGGAGAGGAATGTTTGGAAGGAAATGTCATCACTTTTTTATTTGCTGAGTTGTATGATAGCTCCGTTGTACTGGATGGACTCTGCAGGAATTTTTTCCCTATGCATTGTAGAACACAGTTAGCTCTCAAGGTAAAATTAAGTGATATTTTGGGATTCTTCCAAGGGAATAAACAGAATATTATTGTGTAGAACATGATTATACAGGTTACTGAATTTGATGTTTTTAACTGAGTGATTGTATTAAATTGACAACAATCAAAATGCAGTTTTGACAAGACAAAGTTTCTTTAAATGTAATCCATTAAAATTAACGTTCATAGAGCTGCTGATAGGTCCTGCCCTGGCAAACGTGCTGCTTTTAGGGTGGCATGGAGATTGGCTGGATATAAGGATATCCACGATATAAATATTAGGGGTGTGTATATATATATATATATATATATATGCATATATAAACACACATATACACATACATACATGCATATATATATATATATATATACATATATATATGCACACAACTCTCATTTGACATTTTGATCAAATCAACCAAATGTAGTGACACTCTTGACCCTCTTTTTTCTGTCTTAATAATCAATTCTCATTTGATTGAGGATTGGTTAGAGGAGAGTTTTTAATTAGATTATCAATGCGCCAAACGTGTTACGGATTTTGTACTATGCAGAATTCCGGGCTTGTTCATGCTTCATACATCAGCTGGAGTTGTGAAACCCCCTTCTGAGTCCTCCCCTGTACAGAACTTGCTTAAGCATTAGCTTAAAGTTTGAGCTTAAATTGCTTCTGCTGGCAGTTGCACTGCCTTGTGTTTTCTATAATTGAGATTCTCAGGTAATGGAAAAGGCATTTTCAACTGAGAAGGAATGGCTGAAGAATATGTGATTACATTTACAGCGTAACAGCAGTAATGACTTCCATAGCCTAATGGTGGAGACTTGACAATTAAGTTGATGATTTAACTTTTCCTATCAATGGGAGTATAGATAGGTTTCATTTAAAAGAATAATATAGAGAAATTAAAGAGCTTTAAAAGGAAAAAAACTGTGTTTTCTCTTGGGTAGTGGTAGACTGTTTTAGTAGAACTTTAGAAACTTAGATGGAAGGGCAGCATTTCTTACTTAGAAAATGAGATTTTAAAATAACTCACATTAGTGGTCAATTCGTTTTATGCATGTGTGAGTTCTAGCAGCTGTAATGATTTGTTTTAAAGGGGCAATATCAACCTGTGCTGATTTTTAAGCCTTTACTGATTGATTTGGCTTGTTTGATGTATTATAAATCACACAGAAGTAAAGTCACAGTAAAAATTCCATTAAACTTGTGAGGTAAAAAAAATACCCATAAATAAAACGGTATGAAATACAAGACAGCAGCAAAGGTGCTATTTCTTTTCTTTTTTTTTTTTTTGATTTTAGGTTTAAGTTTACAACCAAGGCCATTTTCATATGAAGAAAAACAATGGCAGTAAATAAGGCACTAGCTAGAATCTCTCTCTGTAGATGTATTTTTTTCCCATATTTGAGCTTGAAATGCAACAATATTTCAGTTTCCTTCAGTGTGCTGCTATAAAACCCCTTTGCCTGTTTCATTGATCAGAACTGGTATCATTTATTTTCAAATTAAGAATATAATTATTAAACTATGTCAAAAACTGTTATTAAAAATGTCGAAAAATAGTAGAAGTAAGGACCATTTTGCTTATAATACTTTTAATGCTTGCATTTGTGCAGTCTTGTATCATCTGGCCTGCATCATTTCTTGTTGCTATATAATTTTTCTTGTGAATTATCCCATTTTCTTTTCATATATAGAGAATTATTAAATACCAAAGTAATACTTTAGTTTGGCGAATAAGATCTCACATGCAATAAAGACCTAATATTCTTGAACTAAATGTCTTTAAAAGGCATTTATGAGATATCTTAACTTAAAATATTTTACGAGACAGTCTTTTGCCATGTTTTGCCAGACATTTGTTTTCTGTACAAGTGTAGTGCAAATGTTGGTAGTTTTAAAAACAGTGGATATACGGCTCTCTTGAAGTAGACAGTCCAAGTAAATGCAGCAAAAGTCCCAAATATTAACTCAGGTATTTTGTAGTTCACGAGCACTCGAGGACAAAAGCACATGTTGAAATTGCCAAATGTTCGGATGAGCAAATGCCCTTGTCCAGTTCACTCCCTTGCATCCTGACATTCAGTTTTGCTGAAATTTATCTCTGTAAAATTCCGTCCCCTTCATACTTCACAGAAGCACAGCAAAAAGCTGAGAAAGAAGCTCCTTTCTCTCCACCGTTGTTTCTTTTCCCCGTTTCCTTATATCCAGTTTCAGGTGTTGCTGGGAGCATGTTAATCTGGTTCCAGTCTGTCATTTGTCCACAGCTCCTGGCCTGGCATCAAGCGCTCCTGACAGGCTCCAGGAAGAACACTTGTGTCAATGTGTTTTTTTCTTGTGTGTTTTTTTTGCTTGTGTATGCAAACACTATTGCTATTAAAAAGTAATGGTTTTGTTTGTTTGTTTTACTCAAAACAGTGATGTGCCTTCCCTCCCAACGCCCGCAGCAAGTAGGAACCTGTTACATATATGTGTATCCTGAGGTGATTAAAGAAGAAGGAGTAGTCAGATAATTTCATTTTTTAAGTATTCAAATCCTCCTTGCAGCCCCTGCAACTTCACAGGATGTGGTTCTCTAGATGCTGGGAAGCAAGAAGGACCCGTTATTCCACGCACTGGGGCCGAGACCATCTGTTTTTGCTACAGAATTTTTTCTGTCTTTTGACAGTTGAACTGATAAATAACCGAGTGGGAATTGTGAGTGGCAGTGGTAGCAGTGTGAGATTTGCCAAGCCAAGAAATCTCAGCGACCACCTGGAATTACTACTGAATGAACAAGAATATGTTTTATTACTCCCGAGTACCCTTCCTTTAATCACTTTATCTTTCCTGCACACTGATGTTTAGCCTCCTTATCTCATGTTCTCCCTACAGCTTCTTGTAAACACTTTGGTTTGTTCAATGTTCTTCTTTGTTAAAGTCATGGCTTTGGCTCCTGTCTGCCGCAGACTGCTGCAAGATTATGGCTCCGAGGTGACCACGGGTCTGTGCAGACTCCCTGACAGGATTAGTAGGGGCCACTGCTCCTTCCCATGATGAAAAGAGTCTAGGCTGGGCAAACTGTGAGGAGGTGCAAATACTAAGCAGGGAGAAGTTAAGATAGACTAGTTACTATCTGAAAGCAGAGCACAGAAAAGATGAAAGAGTGTACAGGAAAACGTGCTCGGTACCCTTGCAGAAGGATGGGAGGGGGCCCTAGTACCTCAATTTATTTCAGCTATTTTCGCTACACATATTCATTTCAAGACATGTTTGCAATAGAAAAACAAAACTGAGTCTTCCCTGCCCAGAGTGGTGCCCACTTCACTGTGTGACACAAGCATTGGAAGATACTCATATATGTCCCAAATTAGTGAAGAAAGTTCATAAAGAAACTCCATGGTGAAGCCATGGCTGGCGTAGGACTAGCTGCTGCGTGTCAGAGGAGGAGGTTGCTGTCTCCAGCAGAGCCTCCCTAGTAGCCCAAGGGAGCTTTCAAAAGCCATGTGGAGAACTCAGGAAATCCTTCCACATTTGCTTCCCGTGTAGATTTTTGCTGTTGGAATAGCTGGAAAAAAACCAGGCAAGTGAGGCCGGGGTGGGGGAGGCTGCTCGCTGAGCAGGCAGCACTTGCTCTTTGATGTCTGCGCGCTTGGCAGCGTGTCCCAGGTGGCCGGGCTTCTTGCGGGATGATGTTCCTGTTAGAAACAGCTAATTTAGGAGACATCAAATAGTTCCCAATTTAGCTTACTTTACGGGAGCCTAAAATTGAAGTGGACACCCATGTGATACCAGTGAGAGCAGCAGGTGGGTAAACATGTGTGGGGTGGATAAGCAAGGGAGCTGCTTCTGAATATTAAAAATAAGCCGTGCCTGGGGCTGACGTGGCTTCACAAGCAGGTTTTCCAGTAATATTACTGGAATAATATTTCTACACAGTTCTTAGGTGCATGGTAGTTTGGATAGAGTGGATTTACTTGTTTCTTGCACTTAAAGAATGATATTGGGGAGGCTGTGGTCCCTCATCCAGACACGGAAAGCATGGGTATGAAAAATATGCGTATGTAAACAACAGTTTGCCTGGAGATGTGTGATTTCTTTTCCTTCTGCTTAATCTAGGGTTGGATTCTGAAATATCTTTATTCTCCCTTTGGGGAGGTATATGGCAGGCCTAAACCTTTGCTGTTAGCCTAGAGCCAGTAGCACAAAGTGCAAAGGGAACTTTCTGGAGCCGGGCAGCAGTGTGTCCACACGGGGCGACTCCGGGCCCTGTGCTCCCTGGTGACGCCTCCGGATGGTAGATGCTTATTAAGACACACCAGGTAACCCTGGTGTTTTCTGCAACAACAAAGTTTTAACACTTGACCACAGCTGCAGCACTATAGATGTATGTGTAAAAATCTTTTATTTATTTTGCATTTGTGGTGGTGTTTCTAGCTGCATTGCATTTATACATTTGTCTTCATTTTTGAAGAGGCTTTTTTTGTAAAGACACTGGACCAGTTTTTAGCTTGTATAAATTACTGTTCCCTTGGTTTCACTGTTTGTCAACCCTAAGTGCTGTCAGGAGAAATTATGTCTGTGAGCCAGTAGAAAAATCTCCCTTTTTCAGTTAGATTTGTAAGAGAGTGAATAATGAAAAGCAGAAATACAGGTTTTAATATCGAGTTTTCAGTCTTTGTATTTTCTCTATGGGAGGCTAGCCCCATGCTCACTGAAGCCAGTGCCTTCAGTAATGAGTGTTCTGCGTTTGTGCAGAAGTTCAGCTTTGACCTAGAAGTCCCTCTTGAGAGAGACAACTCCTGCCATGACCATGGGCTCATAGACTGGAGTCCAGCTTATCAGATTCATCACTCTGCTGTTAGCTGTAGCTGTGAAAGAAAAAAAGTCACTAAAGGAGTTGTAAAGGGCCAATGATAGGTAAATATACAGAGATGATGTGATTTTTTCAGGTAGCATTTTATTTGGTATGTTTTGAATATTTTTGCCATCTTTGTTCTGTGGAAACCTCTGTCATAATCTAATTCTGAATTAACAGATTAGTTGTATCATAACTTCTTTTTTCCCCTCCAAATCCTAATCATTGAGTTTAGCTTCACACTGACATGCTAACAATAAAAAAAGAACACCGTTAAAATTGTTTAGAGATTTATGTCCCTTTAGCTGGGGCTGCGCTGCCTCCCTGCTCCGTGGAGCCGCGTGTTTTCCATTCTGAGAGGCAGGTAGCACCACTCAGTCTCCGTCCTCAACTTCTGTAGCTGGGTTGAAGAGGAATTGGAAAATAGAGTGAATGGACACATACATATTTGCCTTTTAAGGGCTTACTTCCTAAAAGTTCATTCATAGTTGGTTAAATATAGGATCGTAAAATCCTACATCATAAATCGTTGAACATTTAAATTAAGACTTTCTGGTTCCAGCTATTTAATGTCATTCTAGGCAATTAGTCATTTTTCTGCCATACTTGTTTTGGCTTTGGGTAATTGTAGATGCAATAAAATGAGCAGGAAACCTTTGCATTTTCTAACAATATACTCACAGATAAACTGACCTAAACAGTCCACTTGGCAAGGGTGGCTGTAAGGTAGCAGCTGTATTGAGTGGGACGATTAAATCCTAGCCCATAAAATAGAAAAAGCACAGGAACATTTTATCAAAGCAATCTGTAATATTTAAGCAGAATGAAATTAGCTTGGTAAGAATGAGATCAAAGCCTGAAGTGAGGTTCTGAGGGTAAAGAAAAGACTGCAGTGGTGAATAGCGATTACTTGTAGTTAATTTAAACTTACCGAAAGATTTTAAGGATCAAAGTTAGATCTTTTGAGGAAGGGGATTCATCCAATTTCCTCTGTTCATATTTTTCCAGCCTAAATTGATCTTGATATATTTTACAAGCGTCTTACTCTTCTGCAGCGCTCTGACCGCCACGCGTCGACGCGCGTCCCGTTGGGCTGTTCGGAGCGCGCGGGGCTTCTCGGTGGCTCCAGTCACCAGCTCCGGCTCTTGTCCCGACCCAGGGCGGCAGCATCGGCCGGCGCCGCGTCGTGCCGGGGCTGACGGTGCTGCCGGGAAGGCCTCTTTGCCCGTCCCGCGTCGTGCCGGGGCTGACGGTGCTGCCGGGAAGGCCTCTTTGCCCGTCCCGCGTCGCCGGGGCTGACGGTGCTGCCGGGAAGGCCCCTCGTCGCCCCTCGCAGTTTGCGTTTCCCATGCACGCATCCCATGGGGGATGCCAGGGAAAAGACTCCTTTCATGGTGTTTATGAAATTTAAATTCCAGCGAAGTTTAAATTACCCTCTTTCTATTCTGAAGCACTTTTTCCACCCCGTGTGGTCTCTGAGAATGAGGCTAAAGAAATAGTGCTATCTGCAGCCGCTCTGCCCAGAGTTTATTGCAGCAGAGTGAAGCTGCCTGTATTCCACTTCAGAATATGATAGCAAACACCAATTTTCAGCACATTTCTTACTAATGGAAGCCTAAAGCTGTTTGATCTTTTCAGTGTGCAGCATGGCCCAAAATTTTAATACTATAGCCTTAGTAATTACATTAATGTGCTATTTAGCAAAGACATGTGGCCAGGTTTTTGTTTGTTTTCTGTTTAGCTTTTAATGCACAAAAAGTCACTGTGTCCATTATTTTTATTTTTCTTTTTAATAGTGAAATATTGTAATAGTTAAAACAAGTCCTAAACAATTTGTCTGCTACTAATTAGATAATATATGTGAAGAAAATGTATTTTAATGAGTAAGTGAAAAATGCAGTTCATTATTTGAAACTTAATACCCCATAATACACCTTCATAATACATTTAATACACTTCAAATACAGGTCAAATCTGCTCTGTTTATATTACAATCAATTACTAGCGCCTTTACTCCATTCAGCTCCTGTGCTTCAGTGGTAATGAAATGTGAATGCCATATTCAGCAAAGGAAGCATTTTAGCTTGGTGCCAGTAGTCCTTTAGGGTTTAGAGACCCTTTTGGGTTGTCCATTAACTTAATTACCTTTTCTGTAGGCCTCCAAAAATGCGTCCTTTTTTTATTTTATGATAGTCTTTGACAATTTTGGCAATGCTAATATATCAGCTGAGTTGCACTTTATAAACTACTTTTAAATTGAATGTGTTATAAAATACCCTATTCTAAGTAATAATATAAATAAGCTCAGAGAAATATTACAACACGAAGCAGGTATTAACATGGGGGCAAACCACACACTCGAGCTGGAAAGCGATGTGATGAAGCGGTGCTCTCTGGCCGCACCTTCGGCGAGCAGGAAGTGTCCGCTTTGTTATCCCAATCAAACTCCCTCTCCAGGATCCTGGAGAACCTGGCACCCTGCGTGGAGCTTCCTGCAGCCTGGCCGTGCCCGCTGCGCTCGCAGCCGTCGGGGTGCACGCACACTTCCATTCGCGTGCCTGGGGACATGCACTTGGCATCTTGCTCATCTGTGACAAGCCGAGAAAAAGCAGAGTTGCACTTTGCTTGATGTCCCGAGAAGAAAGACACACGTTTTGCATTTTCCTTTCCTTCAGCTCCTATTAGGAGCGTGTTAATATCCTTCTGTTTTGGTTTCATGAGCCAACAGAAACGTAAGAAATGATGTTATTTGCAATTCAGGAAAAGACATCATTTTAAGCTATACAAGAATACTGTGGTTTGTTTGGTCATCCGGACAGCCTGTAGCTGTGCCAGGTTTCTCCTGTCTGCGCACAGGGAGGTCCTGAGCAGAGGTTGGTCCCGCAGCCCCAGGTGTGACCACAGGCTGCCGTCTGCCCCGCGCGCGGCGGCTGGGTGAGGATGAGGAGCTCGGCCCGAGGGCTCATCTTCCGCTGGCCGTGATGGAACAACAGAGTAACTTTCCTGATCAACTGCGCACATTCCAGCAGTTGTTCTTCTCCGAGCTATAAGAGATATTTTGACAGCATGCTCTTGAAATAGTGCATTTTGCCAGAATTCTGTTTTCTAAAGAGATTGAATCATCAAAGATTCGTTCACCGCAGAAGTCTCTTTGCTCTTCTGTCTGAAAAGAGCTCAGGAACATATGCTAGAAAACTAGGGTAAGAGCTGAAACAGTTTTTGGGTTGTTTTAAAGGTTAAAAGGTAGCCATTCCTGTCACATTTGTACTTACTCTTTCCATGGATGCCAGGAAAGACTGAGACACTGCGTTTCAGAGAGCCGTAATTAGGAATAAAACCAAGCATCTTCTCTTATGTTCTGGGCAGTCTCATTTGCTGCAGTACCACAGGTTTGCAAGAGACTTAAGCTCCTCAGGTTTTGGTTGTAAAATCTTGTGTTTTGAAAGTCTGAGAAGCAAGCAGTGGAAGGGACAGCGTGCAGTAGAGAACTGAGCAGAAAATTCTGAAACAGCAGCAGGAAATCCGAATACGCCTGTTGGAAGGGGCACTCCACAAGCTGTGTGTTGGTGTTGGTTGTAAGTGAATCTACATGTGGGCTACCGATGAATGAGGTGATGTTAGATGTTAGGAAGAATTTCTACATGGAAAGAGTGGTGAAGCACTGGAACAGGCTGCTCAGGGAAGTGGTGGAGTCACTGCCCCTGACAGTGCTCAGGAAACGTGTAGATGAGTCACTTAGGGACATGGTTTAACAGGCAAGGTGGGGATGGGTTTATGGTTGGGCTTGATGATCTCGAAGGTCTCTTCCATCCACAGCGATTCTATGATCTATGATTCTATGATTCTTCATTCCCTTCCATCATTTGTACAGCTGGGGAGTAAATTATAATGGGAAATGCATGCATTTGAAAACAGATCTATATTTGCTTATTTTGATGAGTTCCCTGCTTTACTCTCCCAGCTTGCGGGTAAGCAGTGAGGGGTGCTGAAAGAAGGAAGGTGAAAAGAAGGGGATGAGAACAGGATGTTTGGCACCAGCCACAATTCATCAAACTAACTTTTCTGAGTGGTAATTGGCTTAATCTTAGGTCTCTGGTTCATATATACCTGTAACAGTCACGTCGTGTCTTGTTTAGCAAAGCTTGCATATGTTTGCCTCCACACACCATCTCTTCCGTTCTTTTCCTAAATAGCCCTTGTTGGTAGAGATTTTTTTTTCCAATGGCTTGAATAAAGTCCAATTTCCCTGGAAATTTTCAGGTGGATATTTAGAAATATTTCAAAGCAAATAAATTTAGTGATTTAATAAATATTTTGTATACACATTGATCTCTATTAAAAAATGTTTCAGATAGTACATGATGGATGAAATTCTGGTGCCTTCAGACCAAGCTTTTACTCACTGTGATTAAATGAATAACATCAGAGAAACCGTGCAGCATTTAGAAGTGCAAATGTTTGCAAATTAGTTTTGTATAAGGTTCAGTCAGTTCTTGAATGAGAGTGGGGAGACCAGGGGCAGTTAATCAAATGCAACTGTATGCAATATTTACATATATACTTCATTAGGAGCTTTTCTTCTGCTTTTCCTATCATTATCTGTCTGATTTATTAGTCTCTGTGTACAATAAGTATGACTATTCATTTTTCTAAAATATCCTAAGCAACTGAAAGGAAGCCAATTAAGAGAAGCTGTTTCCGTTTGTTAATAATGGTGATAGGTAACCTGACTAAATAATAGGCCTATAATCTGTCCTGTGCATCAGGTATGAAGGAATTTCATGACTATGGTGAGAAAAAAAAAAAAAAAAAAAAAGGAGCATACACATTGTTACACATTGTCCTCAGGTGTTTTCTGTAACTTCTGTGATCAAATATGCTCTAATCCTCCTGGATTTCATGGAATGACTTTGATGCTGCTAATATTTAACTCAGTAGGGTTAAAATTTCAGTCACAATCATGTTTAAAAAAAAGACAGATTGTACTAGAAAAGGGAAAATGTTTTCTTGTAACCTTTATGGATCTAAAATTTTCCAAAACAAATCTTCTAAAGCCTCAGATTGCAGCTCTTCATAAGCCCCGTTTGAGATATTTATTTTTATCATCAGTTTGGATTTCTTGGGGCCTTTGCCAGCTAACAATGTATTCAGAACTGACAACCACACAAAATCGACAGCTGGGTTTCCTCTAAATTTTTGGATATAAATTTTTTCCTGGCACTAGAATGGCTCAAATTGATTTACTTTTGCAATCAAATTATTTCACAGTGACTCTGCTGGGTCTTTTTTTAAAGACTTCTATGTGAAGTTTTTCTTCAGCTCTTAAATGGAAAGACATTCCTTACTTCAGAAGAGGGATAAAGCCACAGCAGAGATAGTGGAACAGTAATTCCTCTCGGTGCATTTGTCTGTCCATCTGTGCATAAGATACTTGGAGGGGGAAGTGTCTTGGATATCCCAAACTATCCAGAATGATTCTGGTGGTTCTAGAAATAGCCTTAGTCCTCCTCTTTTACTCCCACGGAATTTGTACCAGGCAAGGAGAAAGTGGAACACAATTCTGTGATTAAGGTGAGATGACATTAAGCAAATCAGCAGAAAGCTGAGCAGTGCTCTAGATGAATTTCCCCATTCAGCTCACAGTCACATTGCTCTTAGAGATCAAGAATACCACTATTTATCATAGCTGCTTTATTTATGTGCAGATTTATTGGGAGAACACAGCGTTAGCCTGGGGGCTTATCGCTCGTGACATTTGTGCCTCATACGATAGGTACCAGTTGGTGTGATCTTGCATCCATAAAAGCTCCATGGAGCTGTGGACTTTATTTTGTATCTTTACAGTGTGGAGTGCCACAATCAGCTCCACACCTCTGATTTAATTGAAATCTAAATGCTGAAACTTGTATTTTTTTAAACAAACTTGTCAAATCGCAGCACTTCTCTTGATCAAATATATACAGATATATACCTGCTAGGTCTGCTAAGCAGAAATGTATGAGAAAACATCTTTTCACCTTGGCTTTTCTTAATTCTTTAATTTTTAAATATTACAGCTCTTAAACTGAGTTTTTTTATCCCTTAAAATGAATGTCAGTGTTTGAGTACAACTGTGATATAAGGATTATGAAAGCTTCAGAAGTGAAATGTTTTTAGTCTGATTTTCATTATCTTTCTTCATTTAAATCTGAATCGGGTTTAAAATTTGATCATTAATTTTGAAAATCACAATGGTTACATCTTCAATTCACGAGTTGCTTCAGCGTATTATTAATTATATCCTGGGGGAATAAAAACTTGCTAGCATCGCTAAGATCAAAATAGAGAGCTGAGAGTGTGTAAAATACTGTGCTGTTTTTGAGGAGTACGTGGATGCTGGCAGTGGTGCGTGCCGCCTTCGATTTGGTTTGGTCTGTGAGGCTGCTGGATAGAGTCATAAAACAAATAATAATTCTTAGGTGTACGCAGCTGAAATGCTTCGTAGGAGCTCTGCTAAGACATTTAATCTCTCCTGTATTAGTTAATGTATTCTGCTGTGTACAGCAAGCTTGATAAGGAGTTTTTAAAAGCTGTTTTTGGTAAATATACCTAAAATGTGTAACTCTGCACTTTCCTACTAAAAATCAGAAAATCACATAATTAATCCTACTGTTTAATAAAAGTAATCTACCCAGCAATTCCCTGTGAGGACTGGATAGCACTGGAAGTGTGTATTGCTTAGCCTGAACCCACCGGTGTCTGCTGACACTGTCTGAGAGGAGTTTTCCTCTTTGGGAGGGATGCAGGAAGCGGCATCTCTGAGCTGATGACAGCTGATGCCTTTAATGACATGAAAGTGTTCTTCACCACAGAAGGCGTTTTGATGATATTATAATATTCCTTGAAGAGATTCAAATCCCACCACTACTGTCACTTGAAAGTGACTTATTATCTCTGTATCTAGCTTCAATCAAAAGCCACCCAGCATAACACATACTTATCCTATCTGGAGGTTGTCTAAAGGAAGCTATGCAGAAGTTGATGAAAAATAAAAGTTGAGCGCATACAAACACTGCAACAAACTGATATCAGTTTGTTGCAGAATCTTATCTACCTGCAGGCCACTGACTGCCAGACAAGTAAGAAGAGCTTAAAAGCTTAAATTTTCGTGGGAGCAATGCAGAACTAGCCAGCTGGCCAGGCAGGTGAAGGAGCGTGCCTGGTCAGGGAGAACAGAATTTGCATCCCAGAGCAGTAATAAAATAAGGATGATATTTCATTTGTTTGGATAACATTCAAAAATATTTCATACAAAAATTAAAAACATGTATGGGATGGGAGAAAAAGCAGGGGGAAACATGCTATGTCTCTTCTGCTGCTCGGAGAGCTCAGAAAGGAGATGGAGTGTAAAAGCTAACATGCTTCACTTGGAAATGGGCTTCTCTGGTTAATGTAACCTGAGGAGGACAGAATCCCTGAGGAGATTTTGACAGGAAAACATCTAAAGCAAGTCAGCTGGATGCGGGAAGAGAGGGGCCTTCAAGACGTAAGCTACCTTTGATAGGTTAAGTGTATTTTTTTCCTCCTTTCTTCTTTATGTCTTTTGTAGCTGTGTGTAAGGTCCATTTTGGATGTTGGAAAAGCTACTTTCATTTAAATTTACTTACAACCAAGCTTGTATTAGAGGTGATTTTCAGGTTAACCTGTTCAACATCAAGCTGTCCACTCCAGGTGTCATCTACAAACCAGGATCCTGAAATCCTAGTAGGTATTCAGCTCTCATTAGCGCTCATTAGCACTTCACTCAGAGATATTTAACCCTCTACTAAGGGTAGGTATTCCCTTGGAAATGCCATTGGCTTTTGGGAAATGTGGGTTTTGAAGTCAACAAGAACTGTCTTCTAGTGAGCGACTGGGCCTGGGATGGGTCTCTGGCATGGGGACAGAGCGGAGTGCAGTTAGGATCCTGCTTGGTATACACTGCGACTTGGAGAGTCATGCTCGGAGGAAACAAATGAGGTTCCTTCAGCTGGGAATGCCAGAATATTTACTTGCTAAATAAAATACAAAGATTGCAGTAACTATGCTTTGTTCCAGTGTGGCCTGGTCTTTAGAGGATTTGGAATAGCTTTTGTGCACAGTGGAAGACAAATTAATCTCTCTGAATCTCTCTCAGCTGAAACAGTCTAATGTTAACTAACAATTTCTAGTGATCAAAGTGATTTAGTGAAATTATTTATTTACATATGCTTTTAAAAGTTTTTATTGCTGTAATTCATGGGAGTGAGGGAGAAGAACAAGATGGTAGGATAATTCCAGCCTTGTCCCCCTGTCAGAGCCAGGGCTGCAGCGTCTTTTGGCCCCCTACGACCTCCCGTCCCCCCTTGGCTTCTGGTGCAGCTTCCCAAAGCTGGATCTCATTTCTGACATTTCTGCTTTTAGCTACTAGCTAAGATAACCAATAATCAATATTTTCCACCCAAAATAAAAATGCTTATTTAATTGTTCATCTCTTGCTTTCTTGGAGACCATACTGTGATTGTCTGTGTTTCCCTTTCTCTTTTTTTTTTTTTTTTTTTTGTTCTTCATTTTGATGCCTCTGAGGTGAACACTGTTGCCCTAAGGATCAGAAGCAGATTTGCTTTGGCACACCAGAAGTATCAGTAGGAGGCCAGAGCTGTAACACTGCTAAGGTGGTTTTATGTTTATTCCTTCGGTTTTGCTCCAAGTTTCTTGGTTACAATTGCACGCTGGTGTTTTCAGATAGTGGTTCAGCTGGTATCTGCTGTGTGATTTTGTATGGGTATTGTATGGCCCCAGGAAACAACCTGGTTAGTGACAGCTAATCGGGGTGCAAATTTGTTTGTATTACTCTTAAAATCTAAAATCTAAAATTGATAGTACAGGCCACCAAACTATCAAATTGTGTGTAGCTTACACTGTTGTAGGTTACAACATGGGGAAGGCAGCAATTCCTGATTCTTAAAAAATCTGTTTTGAAAATGATGCAGAGGGAAAATTTCCAGGCTTCATTCCTGCTTCATTTTTAGTTCTAATGCTTTTGAAAGTGGAAGAACAAACATTTAGAAAGGTCAAGGAGAATCACTTTTTTTTTCTCATCACCTTTACAACTGGGGACATGGATTCTCAGAACTCATAGAAGTTTTGGAAGTTTCAGCTTACAAAAATGAAATAATATTCATTTCATTTTAATACTTCTACCTTTACTTTTGTGTTATTCAAATGACTTAAAACTTGCATTTTAAGTGACTGTTTTGTTATATGTGTAAAACACGTAAGAAAAAGGGACCAAAATGGTATTTTTATTCTACAAGGAAGAAAAAGGAACAAAATACTAAAGGTATATAATGAAAAAAATTTACTGCAACTTCATATTTTGAAGACTTTCAGCTGCTCTTTACAGAGATTATTACTACAAAGAATTCTAGGAAATATTATTAGCTACATATTCATCACTTCAGTGCAAATCATGTGCCCTTGCCTAATTATTTATATATATGTATATAAGATTCTGTAGTAGAAAGCTTGAGAACAAGATGCACTTGTGTGATTTAGTTTCATATTTCTATACCTAAAAATACATCTAAGCTCAGCATTCTGTAATGCAGCTATGTGATGAAAATGTATTAACTGGTATTTTAAATAGCAAATTATAAACACCAATTATGACAGAAAAGACTAACTTATTAAGTATTTTTTTTTTTGATTAATTGTATTGCCTCAGATCTGCATTATATTTTTATCAATATGACCGAAACCTACCTTGGTCGCTAACGTGTGAAAATGATTAAACTACTAATTGTTGCAGTTTCCTTTTATGGAGGAAATTGCTTACCATTCCTTACAAGTGAAATATTCTGCAATTAGCTTCACCTTCTGTGCCAGGACACCTGCTGGGGAGAGACCTGTTCCACCCCTTGGATCCTTGGTCGAGATTTTGGTTTTTACAAAGTACAATGTAAAAGGGTACCCATGGCATTAAGTGAATCATGGTATATTTTGTGAAAAAATGTTATTCTTTGTTTCTGACCTACTTTTTGGAATACTTTCGCCTTACCTCACACATAAGCATCTGTGTTTAGTGGAACTTGCACACCCTTTTCCTTTTCATCTAGCTCTTTTCCTTGTCTTTCTTTCTATATGCAATTAATTCCATATCTATATATTATGTATTTGATCTAGATGTACATATTCATTCCACTGAATTGAAACTCTGAAGCACCCTAACACATGATATCCATAAATTATTCAAAATTCCAATCATAAATTTTAATTTGATTCTGAACAACATCCTAATCTAAAGAGATGTTAAGTAACCTTTGCAATATACGTTGATGTATAACTAGTGGCATGAATGCCTCTGAACCTCTTGGTGAGTGTTCGCGGTATCTCACGCTCTCCATCGCAGCCAGCCCTGAAAGGCATTGTTAGCACCATAGTTTTGGTTTTAATTCTCCAGGCCTGATTCTATAAAGAGCTGCTCTGCAGCTTAACATGTTCTGCATTCATTTTGCTCCCATGAAATACGGGATTGTGCCTGAAAACTTAAAGACCCTGCTTTTGCCAGCTACCCTCACAGAATCATGCAATGACTTGGGCTAGAAAGGGCCTCTGGATGTTGTGCAGTCCAAACCCACACTCGGAACTGCGCCAAAACTTCACTGATTCGTTATGTTCCTCAGTTGGTTTTTAAGTCCTGGTGAGGCCACATCTGGAGTATTGTGTCCAGTTCTGGGCTCCACAGGACAAGAGGGATGTGGAGCTGCTGGAGAGAGTCCAGCGCAGGGCCACAAGGATGATCAGGGGCCTGGAACATCTGCCCTGTGAGGAGAGGCTGAGGGAGCTGGGCCTGTTCAGCCTGGAGAAGAGAAGGCTGAGAGGGGACCTGAGCAGTGTCTATAAGTACCTCAAGGGAGGCAGTGAGGAGGATGGGGCCAGCCTCTTTTCACTGGTGGCCACCGACAGAACTAGAGGAAACGGCTACAAACTGAAGCACCAAAAGTTCCACAGGAACTTAAGGAAAAATTTCTTAACAGTGAGGGTGACAGAGCCCTGGAACAGGCTGCCCAGAGAGGTTGTGGAGTCTCCTTCTCTGGAGATCTTCAAAACCCGCTTGGACGCAGTCCTGTGCCACGTGCTCTAGGTGACCCTGCATGTGCAGGGGGGTTGGACTAGATGACCTCTAGAGGTCCCCTCCAACCCTAAGCATTCTATGATTCTGTGATTCTATGAAGTGTGTCAAAGCATTCAACAACTCTCGGTAACTTCTCCAGTGTTGGACCACTGTGTTTGTGAATGGTAAAAGACATAAAACAACAAAAAAACGCAGGTTAGAGGTATTGTGGTTAACATGTCGTAGTTGTCCTATAGCTTCAGCTGTGAGTCAATAGCATGAGAATGAGAGCTCATTCTCATGAATGATCATGTAACATGGCAACATGTTATTTAAATAAATCTGTTTCTGTTTTTGTGAATTGACTTTTGGTGTTAAGTGTTACTTCTTTATATTTATATTTAAGTTGCCAGTAAAGAGTAATAGCACTTACAGAATACCCTTCAGCGCAGTACTGCATAGGCAGACAAGTAGAAATATCTTCCCTTTTAGTTATGAATATGAAATGCTCTCCTTCGATTTAAAACTGAAATGGATAAAACTGTTTTGTGAATTGTTGTGAACTGAAAAAGAGTATTCAGTATTTGCACTGTTTAATGCAAAAGGAGTAAATAAACTGCAGAAAATAGTCAGGGGCTGGAGGAAGAGATAATTTGAAAGTTTTATATTTTGGATGTTTCCTACAGTAATTGTTAACTATGATAAGTAGAGGCAGCTTTTACAGCATTGCAGTATACCTGACAGGAAGTGTGTAACAAACTGTTTCAATTGCTAATGCACCGATATTAACGGTGCAATCCGGGACAATTGTTCTATCAATAATTACTGAGACACGGTAAAAAACAGTGCCCATTGCTTGATGTAGCCAGCCAAATGGAGGCCCAGTAATTGTCTGCTGTATCAAACTATAAAATATAATGACTTTTGAAGGTTGAAGTTTATGAGACCAGTTCATTATGTGTTCCAAACAATGTTTTATTTTGCTATTGCTTCTTCATTAGGTGGATAGGAAGCACTGTAGCTGAAATTGGGCTCAAGGGAACCAGTGTCTACCAGTTGTTTAACCTTGTGACATTCCACTAAAAAGCACTACTTCTTCTGAAATACATAATACATGAACTTCTCTGATTGTTTAGCATTGATCAGTACTCAAGTAAATTGAGTTACTATCTTATTAACATAAACAGCAATGGTTTAGTGATCCTCTTCACCCTCCCATGGTATATCAGGTGGCTCAGGGATTTCTGCTTCTTAAAATCTGCAAGTCAATTTAGAAAGCCACACAGTAAGAAAGAAAGTGCTTTAACAAAGACAGAAAAGTATTTTGAAGCAGCATCCTTCTGATTGCAGATGCATCCACTTTCACCTCAGTATTTAGCTTCCAGTATAGATTATTTCTCAGACTTCTTGTCCTCTCCTGTCAGACCTAGCTGTCGTCACATTTTTTCTCTCTCTGTATAACTGTACCAAGCCATCTAGGCATTGCATATTTCTGTGGTAACATAAGCAGTCTGTGTTTCAGTGGCAAGTTCATCAAGGTTCTCCCCGCTAGTATGTGGACAAAGCAAGGCGCATGACTTAGAGAAGAAACAGTGAAAGCAAGTTTTAGAAACCTGATTTATATTTTTCCTTTTTTTCTTTTCGTAAAACATGTGCATGCCCATGTAATTTCTTTAAACAGCTTGACACTGAAGACGTTTTCCTTTTGCCATGTTGATTTTTCACCTTCCCTCTTTTTCATTTTTCAAGATGCAGAAAAGCAAACAGTCTAAAATATGTCAAATGTTTCAAATACAAAGCAGAATCACTGAGTCTACTTTTATCATCAGTTCTACATAATGATAATTGTCAGAGTTTATTTTTAACTCTCAGCAAAAGGTCAAAATGAAATATTATGTAGAATCAGGGGAACATGCATGATTAAGGCTAACCGTGTATTAAGAGCATTTCAACTCTGAAGAGAGGCATTTCTGTCTAAATTAAAGTTTGATGTTGTGAGAGCTTTGATTTCATAATGTTGTCCAGACTATCAAAGATAGTTTCCCTAAAAGAAGGAGAGAAAACTTCAAAAAACCCTTTTCAAGACTGAACTCCTAGAGGCTTAATGGTTCAGCATCTCTGACAGTTCTGAATCCCTCTTTACTTGTCAGAGGAGGCCTCAGCTGTTGCAGGTGATGTTTTGATCCCCGGAGTCACAGAGGCACAGGGAGCATGGGGATATGCCAGGCCTAACCCCAAGGTTAAGTCTGGCCCTTTGTGCTCAAGCAAATTTTTGAAAAACTTACCTAGATTAATATCTCAGAGATAAGTGGGACTATGGTATATATACATGTAAACTATTCCTTGCTCAAAATTCAAATTTAATCTTTTGCATGACAAAAGTATTGCCAGAATCCAAAAGGCAGTACATGTGCATACTTATTTGACAGAAGATGTTACGTGGTATCAGATCAGAGAGTTTAGTGTCTTAATCTTTGTTTACTTACCAATTTAGCCCTATTCTCATTCAGCTGCTAATTATCATTTAGTTGTTAAGTATCTTTCATTTTTCTGTTCATATACAGACACTCCAGAAGTGGGATTACCAGCAGTGAGATACTGATTTCTGGATGCACAAGGCCACCTTCATGGTTCTGTGAGATGAGCTGGTATCTGTAATTCTTTTTTGGGGGTCACTGAAGTTAATGTTCCTTCAGAGTAAGAGTAAATTCAAGCTGTCATCTTACCCAACAGTAAAGCATATGACCTTGAGAAAAAAGGAAGTCTATATACTAGATCTTGCAGTCTTGTCCTCAAAGGAAATAGGAAAATCTGCCACCGAGACTTCACATTTGTCCAAAGAAGCCAAATCAACAGGGCCATTAGTCTTCACTATTCTTAGTGTAGAGCATAAATCATAAGCTGCTTGTCTGGAGGCAAAATAATAATAAAAATGTAGTGAAACTAGGGCCTAGAGCTTCTTGTGAATCTTCTTTTCCTTGCTAAACCTGAACATACTGTTCTACTATTTTTGGATCACCCAATGATATCCATAGCCATTCTAGAAGTTGCTGTAGGTGGCTGAACTGCCAGCAGGCATTTTTGGCACTCACGTCTCTGAGCACAAGATGCTAATTGGGGACTTAGGTGGGGGCTGGTTGCTTATAGCCTTCAGCTGTGCGGGACCTTCCTGGCACAAGATGGCTCAGGCGGGAGGTCTCCCAGTGGAGGTGCTGGTGGGGGGAAAGCTTTGTCCGCTGTGGATGGTGGTGGTGGGTGCTGGTGAGGTGAGGATGCTCTTAGCTGTGACTGCTGCACTCATCGCTGTGCTGGGGCATGGACCTAAGGGTGCCTCTGAGGGCTGAACTGCAGGCCTTCACCTCCTTGGTAATACAGGGATGTCCTTCTGTGCAAACACTGTGTGTAGCAGCAAAGTCAGTCTGAACTTTGCTAAATCGGTCTAACTGGCTTGATATACCAAGAAATAGAAGCATATGTGCATGAGCACTTCTGTTCATGTTTGCACAGATAATGATCCTTGTTGGACCAGAGGTTAGGAGTTAAGTTTCCATTCTAACAGATAAACCTGCTGGAACTTCTTTATTTTCCTTTCTAAAAAGAAATAGCAGCTATATTTCTATGTAATATCCTTTTTCTCTAGGATGCAATCTCTAACTTGTCTATCCAGCAACAAAATACTCTATTCAGTCTGTTTCTAGGCCATTTCCCAATTGCATATTTTGATTTTTCACTTGTTCTATTTCAAACTAGCACCTCTATTTCTTACTATCCAACATCATGTATTTTAATATCATGCAGCTCCTTCTTGTCGCTAACATTTATTGTTCTGACTACTGTATACTATAGCACAGAATAATAGTACTGGTCTCTATAAGTCAATCATTTTGATTTGAGGTGAGAGGTGACTGCTTCTGTTGTTTATTTTCAAACCTATGAAAACCCTTCAACTCTGCAAATATGATTTGTTTAGATTTTTTGTTGTTGTTATTCCATTGGTATTTGTTTTGTGAAGAAACTTAAGAGCAGTTTCATTGCAATAGATGTCTTTTAGCTGATGCTTTTTGGCCACCTATTTTTCTCCATTGCATTCTTACAGACATATTTTCAGACAACTTAATTGAGCATGGGTCAACTTGTTAATAACTCATGTGGGATATCTAGATATGATAATTAATTACCTGAACCTCTTCCTTACAAAAATACCTTTAACAAACAAAAACTGTGTATTAAGAGTAAACAGGGGCGAGCAAGGGTGAATGGAGGTTAGAAATGCAGATTAGGAATGATAAAATTATCAGAATCTCATCGATTATTGAATGTTTTAGAGGTTACAAAGAAATACCCTTAATTCGCTTTACATTTCCCCAAAAAGTTTTCAATATTTTTGTGATTCTACCTCCTGTGAAAGGAGGTAGGATTATTGCGAGTTGTGCATTCGGGAGGTGAACATGGTCCTTGGTTAGGACATCTCCTGTGGTATTTGAGAGCTGTTGCTGTCTCTACTATGTAGGAAGGTCATTTCTGTCACTCCTGTAGCAATATCTGTCCTCAGGGTCTGTCTAAACGTGGTTTTTCCTGCGAGCAGGGCCCTGCGCTGGTGCCTTCACCTCCCTCTTTATTCCCTCTTGTTCTCCTCCCACTGCTTTTCAGTGATTTTTTTTCTCCATTCAACTCTTTGTTTATGGAATTCCATCAGTTTACCTCAGAAAAGAAACAGTATGTGTAGGCCCACTCCAAAGTGCTACTGTGTTTTTTGTTTGGTTGTTTTTTGTTGTTTTTCCGTTTTAATTATGTTTCTTTTTTTTTTTTTTTTTAGGCATTTGTAACATTTGTCTTAAGCAGTATTTTGATATTTAGAAGGCACACACAGTCAAACTGTAAGTGACCTTGCCGTGTATTCTTGTGAATATCTACTGAATGGGAGCAGGGTGAGGGTAAATAGTGATTGGAGGTCTTCCAAAGCTGCCTGGATGGGACCCTGTGCCACGAGCTCTGGGTGTCCCTGCTTGAGCAGGGGGTTGGACTAGATGATCTCTAGAAGTCTCTTCAACTTCAACCATTCTGTGATTCTGTGTGAAGTACAAAACTTCGGTTGCCCTGTTAGTTTATATATTTACTTATATTTTTATCCAGTAAACTGGCGGATAGTCAATGGGGCCACAGCAGTAATACCTTGCAGTTCCTTTTCAAAAGATTCACTGTAGGAGTTTTCACCTTCTATTCGAAAGCGCACATATGTGGTCAGAAACAAGAACAGCGAAATACAGGTGATATTTTTACTCTGTACAGCTGCTCCATAGCAGGCAAATTCAATACCCCTATATGTGAATCTGCATCACAGTGGTAAGCACTTGGCAAGAGGACATTTCCAAATTCTTTGTGTCCATGTAAATCCTAGGGGGTTTACAGATGATTTCTGACAGATTCTGACAGCCATTGGTAATGTGCTGATAAGAGATTACTACTTTTTTGCCAACAATAACTTTCTCATGTCTACAGAGCAAATCATCAGCATCATTAACATAGTAAGAGTTATCAGAGCACCCAACAATTTTGCAATCTGTACTTGACTTTTAATGGAAATAGCCGGGAAATGCTGGCAAGTATTGCTTGATTAGTAGCCTCAGAAGAGCATGTTGAAGGATCATAGTTTTGTCATTTGTTTATTTGAAATCACTTGGGTAACTATGTAAAACAGAAAGGTAGTATCTTATGAAAGATTTTTAACTTTATTGAAGTACTTTGAAAGTGTAAATGATATGAATTATCTATCAAAGGATATCAGAGCCAAATTATTCTTAGTACTTGCATTTGAAACGTATTCTAAAATTGCATCTGGTTTAAAATAAGATTTTAGAAGTTGTTCATAAGACTAATTTCAGGTCCAATTACCTTTGTAAAGATGGATAGAAACTCTTCTCTAAATGGATGGATTTCCTATTCATCATTTAGAGTTTAGTTTTTAAAATATTAAACTAAACCAAGAATATATGCTTTTAACAGACTGAAATAAGAATGTGTTTAATTCACTTTATGCAAGAGGAATTGTTTCTGATTTTTCTGCCCTCCCTTTACTAGAATACAAGATCTAAGTGTCAGAATATCTTTAATAGTAGGCATAGTTAATATTTTTATCTTCAGTTTAAAAAGTTTGGTGAGGGTGCTTGATCTTGGAATTCATCCTTTTTTCTCCAGTTCATGTAATCTGTTGTAACTTTTTCTCTGCTGGAGGCAGTTAATAATGGTAACTTGAAGGGCTTCTCTTTGCGTGCACAAATGTAAGTCACTTACTGGGGCCTTTTGCTCAGCAGCTGCATGACTGTCTCAAAGCCACTTTTCTTCAAACTGGCCAAATGGATACTCCAAGAAGTCGCTGATGACTTTTTACAAGTGTGGTTCTAAGTTTGTCAAGATTTAAAAAGAATCGGGGACAATTTAGTGTCTGGACAGAACTCGATGCGTTTCCATTTTAGATGTGTCCTAGATGGGATGACATGTAGGGGAAGGCTGCAGCAGTGCATGGAGTTGTCAGGGGCTGAAATCTCAAACACTAAGTCCCTGTTCATGATTGACATGAAGTTGCTCCTTAATCTGTGCTGAGGGGGCTGTCATCAAAGAGCTCACATCAGGTAACTGCACGGAACAGCCACTTGCCCTCTGGCATGTGTAGAGGCTAACAGGCAAATTGCCCGACTGACAGCATAACTCCTGGCATTAATATTTAAACAAAGCGTGTCATGGTGTACCGGGGATCAAAGTGACCTGTCACTGACCGGGTTGGATTTCTCTATAAAAGCACGAAACAGGAAAGAAATAATAGCTTAGCTAGTTCTTCGTTCCAGAACAGCTACCAGTCTAGTAGGCTCAAGCATTCAGGCATTTTGGTTGAAGATTTTAAATAATCAGAGTAAATCAAAATCACGCGTCTTTAGAAAGAATCCAATCAAGTATTCTCATTATGGCCATGCAGATATACATCTGTATGCATCTCTGTACATCAGCTGTATACCTCTAGATATACAATCACAGCTGAGAGGAACACAGGCTTTAATAACCCTTAGAGAGAAATACAGAAGTTTGAAGCCTAATTAACAGTAACGTGAGCAGAAACTTGATTGGAAGATAGATGTCAAGGCCAAGTTCTTAATACTGTGGAGGAGATTGCGTGCTAGAGAAATACTTGCTTATTTAATCTTTATTATAGAGGTTGTAAGTGGAGTTTCTCACCAGCAGGAGGACAATATCTTTATATTTTTTTAAATGGGAATTAGTGACAGGAACCCTGCTAATGTTGAGGGCAGGAGTATTCCATGCTGATTGTTGTTTATACAAAACAAGAGTTATTAATATTCCTTACCAATTTCAGAATATTCAAGATGGATCTATATTTCTCTCTTATATTTGCCCTGTACCTCCACCAAGTTTTGTGCTGCAGTTAATCTTGCAGGGAGGTGGGGGCAGAAAAAGTACTCCATTGTATTCTTTAATATAAATTTAATATATTTTTAATGTCATGTCTGCCTACTCAAGTATTACGGCTTTTAGCTTTCCTTGACTAAAGAGTGTTTTCAAGCTTAGATTTACTTTAATTTGCACCTGCAATATTTTATTACAGATATTCTACACAGATTTGGAGAATGTGATACCACAGTTCTGAGTACCAACATACAAACAATCTGAGCTGGTTTTAAAACACTTAATATTTTAATTTTCTTTTAATTACCTCTGACATACATGCTTTAGTTAGCACTCTCTAGCACATGAGGATTTTTTTTAATAGAGCAATATCAATAAAAAAGAAACTGTCAACTTCATATTTGAAGTCCATGTATATCTGGCAGTTGGAAAGCAGATATCTTTGCAGAAGAGTAGAAGTGTTACTTGCTCTGCTGATAAATTCCTATCAAAGATATAAAAATTCAAGTGTCTTCTAGAGATTTTATTCTTCCCTCTTTGGGTTATATTCATTTATAGTTTCCACCTAACTCCTGCAAATGAACACCTTCAGTATTTTACTGTTCTCAGACTTCAACAGCACTGCATTTTCACCAGTTCCCTATTTTTATCTTCCCTTTCTTAAGCAGATGCAGAATTTTTGCTTATGCTCCACCACATTCATATCTTTTTAGAAGGAGAATCTTCCTCATTAATTGCTTGGCTCAACATTCATATAATGAAAGAATATTTTAACTTGAGTGAGCATTTATTATGTCCTTAGTTAAAAAAAAAAAAAAAAACACTTATTTTGCTACATTTTTTGACAAGAACAGTTAGTTCTGGATAGAAACTTAATAGAGCTGGCCTGAATTCCTGTCTCTACTGCAGACCTTCCTTTGGAAGCATAAACAAATCACGAATTTTTTCTTTGCCTCAAGCCTCTGTTTTATTAACGGGAGTATTAATATGTTCCATGTCTTGCACTATTTTAATATATCAAGTATGCGAGAGACATGTAGTTACTATAATCATACAGTCCATATATATATATATGCTTTTTGTCCATACTATTTTTATTATCCATACTATTATCCATTTTATTATCCATCCTATTTTTGTTGTATATACATACCGCTATGCGCCCTGGGGTTGAGGGGTGCGTTCGGTCCCGTGGGGTTCTCGCCTTCCCTTGGCGCTGCCTCGCGGAGCTCGGGCTCGCGGAGGAGCCCGCTGCCGTTTCGGGGTCATGAAGGAGGAACCATTGGTGTTGATCTCCCCTTCCAACGCAAGCTCTTTCTCATTGCTTCCATCCCATAAACCTGATTTTTAAACACTTTCTTCCGGTTGTTGTTGAAAATGACTGAGTTTTCTACTCTGCATTCTTTCACAAGCTTCAGCTGGAGGACAAATACTAATGCTGCTGCTCCTGAGCTAGGTGGAGTGTTTATTGATTTATTGGTACTGACAGACTTTACAGTTTCAATTATTATTAAAATGTTATCTGTCCTGCTCAGACTTCTTTCAAACTGAACTTATAAAGACTTTTAATGGATTACTTTGGTCCTGTCACCAGTACTGGTTACTCATTCCTTTCCACATAGCCCAGACTGTACAGATACCATCCCTGGTATTGAAACATGGGCAAAATAACTGTATTAAGGTGAATGGATTTTTTTCACTAGTAAAAGGAAATAAAGTTTCTTTGTATGTCAGTATAGTTAAGACAAAATAATGAGTATATTCAGATTACATGAAGAACTATATTAAAAAAATGCTTATCCTGACAAAGACTTTCTTATACAGTGAATGAGAAAAGGGAAAAGCTGTGAAGAAACATGGCATAATGTCTTGTGGTATTAGTACGTACCCGTAAGCAGCCAGGTGAAGGATAGAAGCTCCCAGGTGCCCTCTGAGCACCCGCTCCTTCAGCAGCAGAGGGGACCGGGAACAGGTCGAGCGGCTGTTGTACAGCCGGCCGTCTGAATTCTCCCGGGAGTTTACGTGTGGTGAGAGCAAATGCTTGCTAATCCCTTTTTGTAGCTTGAATATCTTAATTTGTGATACATGATCGCAGAATCGAACATGACATTTCCTTAAGATAGAGGGGTGTAGCTCCCGAAACCAGACCGCATTTCGGCAGTCTGAATTAGACAGGCTTGTTGTTATAACATAAGTCCCAAGGGAAGTATTCTGTCTCTACTGCCCTCTACTTCATTTCATGTTAAGTTTGTGCATCAAACAAGAACAAACCTGAGCACCAGGAGACACACCAGTGAATTTTAAAGCAAAATATTTTTATTAGTTAGCAATTTTTTATTGTATATACAGGCCATGTACATGGTCATTAATAGGCAATGGTAACGTACCCTGAACCTTCCAGGTTCTTCTTTGCACTGTGATCAGTGCATAGCGGATGATAAAAGTCATTGCCTTTGCTTTTGCACACGCAGAGGAGAGTGCCATCAAAGCAAGGCTCTCCAAGCATTGCTTTGCACACCTCTAAAACCCTCTACTGACAAAAAGTCCTATTTGTGTGCAGGGGCTTATGAATCATTTAATTTAACAAAATTAGCTACAGGATAGCTTTCAATAAGAATAAAGACTCTCATGATTGTAGGCCTAAGTATTGGGGTTGTAGCATAATTTCACTTTAACATTACAACTTACACTTAACCAAAGAGTCTAGGACAAGGCTGTCCAGGGATATAATGATAAGATTTCTTCTTCCCACCCCCTCCCGTGCCAGTAACAGCTCTGAGTTGAGGACAGTCCATGTGCAGACGTGGAACGTGACTTTTCCTACTGCAAACACGCTTGGCTTTCTCCAGGGACTGTGAAATGTATTTCTGGAGTAGCCAGGATCTCCTGATGCAGGTGTCTAGTATATATCTGATTTATTTTCAACTAAATCTCGGACAAAGGGCAGATCTAGATATGCTTCATGTATTTTATGGAGAACAATTTGTTGTTTATTGCAAGGGCTGACTGGGAAGGAATTTAAAGGATGTAAAAGATGGAATGTGGTTCTAAATCTGATTTTGATATTATATGCTCTCTAACTTTGGACCAGGTAAGAGTAATTTCAGCTTCTCCACTTTCAATTCAACTTATTTAAAAAAGTTAAATAAGATCTAAATTAAATTTGTGTTGTATCTAGAGGGTCTAAAACTTCATTTTTTCTAAACTAAAGCCATGAAAACCTAGCAAATTTTAATTAATTGTAATCATCATAAGGTGTTGACAAAAAAAATCCCTGTGGCAAAATGCAAAAAATGGCCAGAATTCTTTTATTAAATTTCCATACACTTATTGTATGCCAAGGAAAATATTTTGGAAAATTATTGTAATTTTTCTGGGAGATGAAATCTTTTGTTATGAAATGAGTTGTTATTGTTTTTGTTAACCACAAAATAATTAATTTGAGAATGTGCTGAGTGCTCTTAGTGAATAAGAAGAATTGTCTTTGGTGAGTTGTTCATAGTTCAAAAAAAAAAAAAAGAAATCAAGGTCTGTAACATAGGTGATTACTTACATTTCTAGGATAAATTCAGTCCTTCTAATGATAACCTTATTATTAATTTATTAGCAGAATTTATTTATTTATTTATTAGCCTAAGTAATACAATTAGCTACCAAGTAATTACTGGAGCTCTGTGTTGGTCTGCAGGGAAAGACACGTTCCCGTGTAACCGCGAGACGTTCGCTTGTTTGGCAAGCTCTGCTCGGTGTCTGCGCGGGTGTGAGTGTGCCCTCCTTCCTTGTGTGCGTTCAGGCCGATGGTCCTCACGAAGTAATTCCTGCTCGTGTGGTGTGCTTTGATCAATAAGTTGAACTATGATTCGTGTGGCACTGCAGAACTGACTGATGAGGGTTGTTTCAAACATGGAAGGTATCGCACTGAAAAGTAGTAACTCTGATTTCTGATAACAAGGTAAGCTTGCATTCTCCTCTGCAGTTTGGTTCCACTAGTCAAGTCAGTTTTATTTTTACTTCTTAATTTCTCACAACTTGTTAATGAAGGAGGTATTTTAAAGCCTTAATATTTTGGGGAAAAATACAAGAATTTCTTCCAGGCTTATTGAGGAATGGCTGTGCCTATAAGAAAGACTACAAGTCAGAATGCCTGCCAAGAAAGGATGATTGATATCTCTTTCTTGTAATATATGTCAGACAGCTCTTGCAGAGCTGTTTAAATTGCAAATTAATCAGTACAGTATAATCTGTGCATTTTATGTATTCATTTTCAAGAAAATGCAATCTAACCACTGTAGAATCCATTTTACAAATTTTATTAAAAAACATTCATTAGAAAAAAACTTGCAGTAGGTAAGTCAAGGATTCAGGAGTCTTTCATTGGTGGCATCTCTTTAAATAATCAAAAACGTAGTCTTGACATGTTGAAATTGATATCAAAAAGCATACCAAAATGTTGGGATGCTCTTCAAGAACACAGCCTGCCTGAAATGTTGCTCCGTGTGAAAGAGGTGATCAAAGAAGTGGTGATGACAAAGGAAAGAAAGAAATGAAGCAAATTAACTTATATTAACGAATACCGCAAGAACAGAAAAAAGCGCCCAGCAGTGTCTGTTACTCAAAGTAGTAATATTGTCCTGTCTGCCTGAGCCTAGAGATTTAATGAAATAGTAGCAGAAAAGATATATTTGCTACTGTTGAAAAAAGTCAGGTTAACTGATGCAACTAAATTCTCTACCTTCATGGGTCAGTTGCTTCTCTGCTCCTATGTGTGAATGTCTTTACGTCTTGCAGTGTTTGCAGGGAGATAATTGACCCCGATTTTTCTTGCTCAGAAGCTCGGGAGAAGCCGATGCCGGCCCTGGGACTGAGGAGCTCACGAGCCTCCCCCGTGCCCTGCGGCCCGGCCCCCTGACCCAGGGTGAGCACTTACCTGTGCTGGGGGTTTGGGACACAGGTAAATTAGTTATAATAGAAGAGCACAGCTTCTTGTTTCCTTTCTCTTAGTAAAACAGGCACCTTTGGCAGAGAACTTGCATGTAGTAGTAACCTGCATGTGACAACACTGAAGTCAGATCAGTAGGAGTGAGTATCGGAGGGAATATCAAACAAAGCTGACACTTCTTGTAGCTACTGCTTCCTCAGAGCTAGGCCAGTGGCTCACATTTTAAAGGCTATGGACAGTTTTGCTGCCGTTGTTGTAAACTGATTAAATAGCAAATTTAACTTTTGTTAGGAAATTGCTCAGTTTGTCTAACAGTACACAGACTTAGTTGGACTAAGCATTCATATTTGGTGGGATTTGCTGTTACTGTCTCCTGGAAATTAAACTGAACTGACTCAAAAAGGCTAATACCTTTCTCTTAGGTTCATCTTTCAGTTTCTCATAATGTTATAAACATCAGTAATGCTTTTGCAGACCTGCAGAGAGTGGGGGGGGCCAGGGGAAGAAAATGAAATGAATTTAATATGCAATTTTGTATCCTAGAGTTTTGCTCAGAAACTGCTTTGACACCTATATGTTATTTCTGTTGCACCTTATGCTTCTGAAAAGGGGATTTCTGGCAAGTGACTTCCACAAAACAGCCTCTCTGGGAGCCAGCCTGGGTCCAGCTGGGCCAGCAGCAGTGGCAGTTGGAGCCCCTCTCCTCTTCCTTCTCAATCCATAGGGTATCCATAGGGAAAGGGAGCCAAGTGTGGGCAAAATTAACATGCTAATTTTGGCTTCAAGAAGAGCTGTGCTTTGGAGAAAGAATATCCCCCTTGTAGCTTCTGATCTCTTCCAGAAGTAGTTGTGATAGTTCTTCAGAGAAGTGACTGGAGTTATTTCCTTAGCTTGTTCCAAAATAGGGGAATGGTAGAAATAATACGATTGTACTTTCCTCTGCCTCTTAAAAACAACACATCCTTCTGTCCCTACTTGGATATCAATGGTCTGTATTATGTGCTGCAATTTCTCTTATGGAAATAATGTAGTTTGCATCTTGAGAAACGTTACCCCAAATATCGGAAAAGATTCATTTGCAGCATCTAGCTCATTCAGCTGTTGTGTGTTGGGAAAGAAATGTGAGAGAAGGGATTCATTTGCATTGTTCTGGATCAGAATTACATGTTGTTATCAAAGAAATCTTAAGTCTCATGTCACATGACAATCGTGGGATTTTATGGAATAAGGAGGCATCCGCCTGATCTGAAATGGAACGCAGTTGTGTAATGTGTGTCAGATAAAGGGGTTATGTAGCTACTTTTAATGAGGAAATGCACTGCTCTTAGTTTCTGTGGTTTATACTTTACCTTGTTGGAAACAATGTTGTATCTTCTAAAGAAAAAAAAAAATACAGAAAAACAGTAATGAACAAAAGGTCAGATGTATTTTTTCAGTCCTGAGCCAGCATGTACCTTTTGCAGAAAGTACTCTAGCAGAACACACATTTTAAGAGTAGCAGTTCTTGGTGACTATATCTGTATTATATAAGTGTGTTCAGAGGAAAGAGAAATCTAAATTTATCTACACATGCTTTGTGCTTGAAGGGCAGCTTTTGGACTTGGATCTGAAATGACCACATGGATTTCTAAATCTTTCTAAAAAGAAACCTCATTTCTTCTTTCTGTAGAGCCTGTGCAGTGAAAGGATAACTACTTTTCTACCTGTCCTTGCAGAAATAATTTGGGAAAAGATGAAGGGGAGTGTGCTGGAGTATTTCAGAGCTGGGCCCTGGCATCGGTGGCCTCTGGGATTCCCAAGAAGCTGCCCTCATGGAGGCATGCTAAGGAGAGAAGGGTTGTTTGTCCTTCAGCTTACAGGAAACCTGAAAGGGAAAAGATGTTGTTGACTGAAAGAGCCAAAAATGGGTTTGTAATGCCATGGGAATTGTTTTGCCTTGAGTTGCTAACATGCTGGGTTGTCATCCAAATAAGATATTGAAATAAAGTTTGTCACCTGAGGTTAATCTAAGGGATGTTACTGCTCATTTTATCATTATGAGTTTATGAGCTTTTACTTAAGGTTCAGGAACTACGCTTTTAAGAAATACATGCTCTGAAGCTTTCAGTCAATTATAGAAAAAAACATAAGAATCGGAGAAAGAGTGAGAAACCCTACTCTCCAAAAGTCAATCTAATTAGAATATCAGTAGCTGCATTTCCAGTGCAGGTGAAATGCACATCATGGGAAATTAGTGTGATAATTACAGAAGAGTTGCTCAAAGAACTTGTCTGCATGTTTGGCAAATAGTCCTTTTGTAATGAAAAGTCTGGTCCTGTGCGGAACATGGAAGATTCTGCTGCTCCCTTCAGAAAAGGCTCTTGGATTCTGCACTTTCTGTTTAGTCCACCAACTACTTTAGCCCATTTAAACTCTTACTTAAAGCAAGCAAAGAAACAAGAAGCAAAGTTCAGTGCTAAGGGAGCAATTCAGCTTGGTGAGATATTGCCGAAGAATATGAAGGGCTCTCCTTGAGTCAGTGCACAATATTGATTTTTAAAGGAAGACACTAATAAAAAAGTGATGCATGTTCATGCATTACAGCGTAAAGAATCTTTTTAGTTATAATTGCATTTTACTTATTTGTTGGTGAAAGAGGCATTACTTTAGAAATAGACACTGTAATTACAATGGACTTCACAGAAGTGTTTGGCAGAAATAACTCAAGTGATAGACTTCTTGTAGGAGGAAATGGAGGATGAAATTTGGGCAAAGCAAAGTTGTCCTCACTTGAGTGGTGTGGTTTTCTTTTGTTGTTGTTATCTGTTACTTTTATTTTCTCTTAAAGGCAGGCAGGAGTACACTACTGTAAACCTAGCTGTTAACCAAGTAAAAATTATACTTGTTTTTCTTGTACTCCTGCACTTTTAGCTTGCTTTTGACTTGGTAATTACTGTCAGTATAATTTTTTACTGATCTTTCTGTCATGCTAAGAGAAGATTAATAGTGTATGTAGGAAAAGAAGTACTAAAAAGTTTGACTCAAAAGAAGTTTTATAAACTATGAGCTCTGATAGACGTATACACTTACTTTATTGTTCTGTATTTATTTAGAAGCTGCCAGTCTGCCGTGATGTTGGTACCATCCCGGGAGAAGAGCAGCTTTATGCCATTGCCAAGTAGCATCTCTTTGATTAAACACATCAATTAATTCTGCTGTAATTTAACAAAACGGGTTCCTCTTGGCTTTAACCTTTCTTAATGTGGTGTGTCTGTTGCACACAGGAATGCTTCTCATTGATGAAATAACACTCTGCACACCAAAGGATACTAGTTTTGCCAGTAGAGCTAGGCCTGGCCTTGGCCCCTGGACCTCCCTCGGTGTGTTCTGAAGTGGGTTTGGGTAGCATCAGCAGCCAGCCAGTTTTATTAATGATTAATAGTCCTGTTGTTGGAAGAGCTGTACGATTCATGTCCTGCTTGGTTTGGGGCCATTGGGAGACCCACCATAAATCTGCGAGAGCAGTGAGTGTCCCCGTTGAGTTCTCAATTACGTTCTACCAAACTAAAATTTTCTTGCCTGTTACTGTTCAGAGTTTCAACTTGTAAAACCTGCCCTTGCCTCGCCAAGTGTTGTGAGACTGTCCAGCTTACCTGGAGACAGAAGCTCTCTTTTCTGGTGTTGCTCTTTCTGCGTTGCTGTGTGTGCCTGGTGTGCTTGTGGATGGCCACACCATTAACTTGTGGTAGCTGAGACCATTTCTTACAAGGTGACATGATTTTGACTTCTAGGATGTACTAAGATAGGGTGTAGCAGCAAGTTCGTAGTTAGGGTAGAAGAACACAGTACCGTTTTCCTCTCCTCTACCGAAGTGAAAGCAGAGAGAATTAATGACTGAAACAAGTCAGCATGGAGCTTATACATCTGTCTGAAGGTTGTATAATATGGTAAGGCATTAATCAGAATTTAGAAAGAGGAATCATTTTCCTGTTTCCTTCTGGATATAGGTCGAAACTGGTATGGGTGGGGAGAGGAGCCTGGCTTCCCTGCGGGGCAACGCAGGGTCAAGAAAATCTCAAATAACTCTGAATAAATATACAAAATAACAAGCTAAAGTAAAATAAATTGAATGAATCAACACACCAGAGTCAAGTTCTTAGTATTTCTGTTCTTGGAGTGCTCTGGTGATAAATGAAGTGAAGGCTGGACTGACAAAGAAGAATGCACCCTAGAATTCCCTTTTTCACTCTAATCTAAAGAGAGAATATAAAGGTATGGCAGTGCTTTTAGCTTTAATTAGTAGTGGATATTAGTAACAGAACGTCATTAATAATAATGTTCTAAAGTATTGCGGTAGTCTCTAGTGGGGTAACATATGCTGGCTCTGAACAATTTTGGGGAGGCCCAGCTATACCCAGCGCTGTGGTTCCCATCTCCTTCAGGCTGTCACTCCTAGAGCTCCATAGTGTGCTGCTTCCCTGTAGCTCCTGCAACTGTGCAGATTCTGCTATGAATTAACACAGAAAAAATGCTCACGACTTCTGGTTTAATTTAAGTGGTGTGCAGGGAAAACGTTTTCTGACTTCATTTTCACTGTTTTTTCCTTCTAGTCCCTCAATCCTATGTTTATAAATCAATGAATAATGTCATTTAATGAAAAGTATGTAATCACATCAAGTAGAATTGAGATGTTTTATAAATTATGATGATTGGTTTATGAAGATGCCTAGTGCTTTTTCCCCGCTCTCCTCTGTTTGGTGTGATTAAGCATTGAAATTCTGACTTTTATCAAGGAATCAATGCTGATTGTTTTTTGTTAGCCATTAACATAGTTTAAGCTTCTCAAACACGATATTTTATTGATATTTCAGGCCTTCTAAATAAACAGTGGTGCATTATATTGTGTACAGTTACATAGTTTTTATCGCAAACTGGTTCTTTTAATTGTCGTGACCCTCTGTGTGAAGACTTTATCTGAAGAAACTGAGATGTATTTTTTATGGTACATACAAGGAAGATGTGCCAGCAAGAGACAGAGTTGCCTGTTCCTTTTGTGTGTTATAGCTGTAGTAAAAGGCCAGAGCCATGTTTGGCCTGAGAAGTCTAAGTTTTTAAATTGCTGGAGAGCAGAATCTGCTCTTAGACTGTGTGAGAAAGGCTCTTTATTTTCTGTGGGACTGGCAGAATAATGAGTTAAATACTGGTAGTTCAGTGACTTGGCAGGGAAATGATACAAATATACTAAAGAAAAGATCACTTACAGTTTTGGACACTAACACCTGTTAAGTAAAAAGTGTTGACTGGTGGATTTCTCCTTTGTGTCTATAAGAGGCCAGATTATGATTTTTTTTTTTTGGTCTAATAATTGTAAATTATTTTGTTAGGAAATGAGTATATAGCTTGAGTAAATTTGGGCCTGTTTATTCAGGGAAGTAGCTAGCTACAAAATAGAAAGGCATGTTTCTGTTTTCTCTATTATTAATCTTTGCATTTTCTATTTTCTTTAAAATTGATTCACCTTTAATGCTGAAAAGTCCTGAGCTGCCCAGTAGTAATAGGACCATAAAGCTCAATCTAGTAAAAAACTGAGCTCTCTGAACCCAGTGCAATAAAGCACATAAATGTATGCATAAAATTAAGAATGTGATTGGTTGCAGTGGGAATTTTGTTTTAACTACATGCTTTATTTCTCTGAATGTAAGGAAAAAGACAGTGCAGCATCTACTAGTGATAAGCTCCTATTAACAATATAACAATATGTTCATTTAATGCTTGCTGTCAATGTTACTAAATACACACCCACAATTATTTTAATGCTTAAAATCAATGCTTAAATATCTGAAAATATTTTAGCTTGATTGAGACAAGTTTTAAAGGAAATCCACTCTCTCCCAAGCTTTCTTATTCTCTCCTGTCTTGCTTCAGGGGTTAAACCTGCAAAATTCATTACTGCTTGACGTTTGAGTGATCAAGTTTGGTCTAATGCATAGCTGAAGTAATTTAATACCACTTTAAGCCATTTCTCATTATCCTTTTTGTTTGTTTATATGTGCTTCATACTGACCTAAGAAACAGGAACAGCTTCTTGTTCATGGTTGGTCGCTGCTTCATTTACCTGTTGTTTGAAATGCAAGGAATTTTTAATAGCATCAAAAGTCCCATGTACTGCAGCCAGTTTCAGTACCACAAGTAATGTCAAAACTAAG
Source organism: Tinamus guttatus (assembly GCF_059628265.1). Lineage (NCBI taxonomy): Eukaryota > Metazoa > Chordata > Aves > Tinamiformes > Tinamidae > Tinamus > Tinamus guttatus. The sequence goes on along the minus strand of NW_028288821.1, from coordinate 10,950,992 downwards.
TAAAAGGCATTTGCATATCTCTTTTATCTTATAATTTGATTAAAATTGCTGCAAAATTAAAAAATTAAAATTGCTGCAAAAGACAATCCATTTCAAATTTGTCACAGGAAGACTTAGAGCATAAGCCTATATATATATATGTGTGTGTATATGTGTATATATATATATATCTTTTTTTCTTCATAACAACATCTTCATTGTCTGCTTGCAGAGGGTCATGCAGAGTTTTCTTTAGCCTAAACAATTGCAACTGAGTTCTTGCAAACTGCTGGAAAATGGCTAAAATTTCTCTGAACTGTGTCCTGATGTGTGGTTTGCATGGTATGAGAAGAAGCGCTGTTCTATTTCATAACTTTGAAGAAAAAATGGATGTTGGACCTTGAATTTACTGAAGACAGTAGCCAAATAGCTGTTTCTACCTTTCAGGTCAACTTGACATCTCAGGGCCTTATTATCCATTTTTCTGGAGGCATTGGCTCTTTCGTTTGGCTTGGTTTGGAATATCTGAAATGCTTTCGTTAAAAGGACCAGCCAAAGCTAACTTTAGTGTTTACTCTGCAGCATGCTTGCTGTGAACACATGGGGTTAGCTCATCCAACCATCACAGAAAATGGTTTAAAAAAACGCCTCTTCCGTTCACTGATTTCATTGTAAATGAAGGCCTGCAGCCTTCCCTGCGGGCCTGCCATTACAAAGAAAGGTATAGATTGAAGAAGAGGGGAAGACTTGTATGTCTGACTCAAACATGTCAAGCGTTCATGTCTTTGCTGAAGAAGAATAATGCACTTAATTAGACCATCATTGTGACAAATTGGTTGTGATGAGGCAGTCTATCCCAGGAGAGTGATGCTAATCTTCCCTGTAGTTTAAAGGTTCTCTTGTGTTGGCGTAAGATACCTTTTGGGGGGCAATAGGAAAAGAGGTTTTTTACTATTGGAAATGAATGGATACTTTCAATGTGCCTTTATAATATATATGTATAATATATATACACACTTTCCTTTAATCCTCATCAAAGGATTGTGAGAACCTAATGGCCTTCAAGGACTAGAACCCCTTAATGATTGCATCACATCAATCACAGCACTCAATTTACGAGGACTGACCTTCTAAACTATGAGTCTAGGAAGCTGGTATAGGGCAAGAGCTTACCTTTTATACAGTATAGAGTAATGTATCTAAGAAGGGTGGTCTGGAAAGCTACGTAATGATTCAAGTATAACCTAGAAGAGGTTAAAAGGAATTGGAGAGCACCATGGCATGTGCTTTGGAGTTGGGACACCTTTAGAGACACTGAGTGTGGGTGTTGCTTTCTACTTCTGCCCAACAAAGAATTCTCCCCTGAGAAAGGGAATCTGTAACATCTCCTCGGCATTGAGCATGCTTGTTTTCATTACAGAATGTGACCTGAGTTGCATTACCTCCAAAACCTCAATAATGTAGCAATTAGCAACATGTTCACTAATCTTTAAATTCATGTTTTATTTTATAGGACTTGACATTAATAAAATTATTATTCAGTAATACTTGAAGAAAACCTCGAATGCTTGCTTTAAGTTCAGAAGTGTCATCCTGTAGGATGTTCAGTAAAAATAAGTATTACTGTCAAAACTATTGTAGATTATGTTTATTGATACAGTTTATTGTGAGGCAGAAGATGCAATAAGTCATCAGCCTTGGTGAATTGCTTAACTGCTCCTGATGGGTCATTATTTCCTAAAGACAAATATTTCACCATTTGTAATGTTCCATCTTAACCTTTTCTAAAGGCTATACACACTATGAACTACTCCAATCTCTCCCTTCTCCCCCTCCCCCAATTTATTTTCCAAACTTCTTACCATTTTTTTTAGGCTTCGAAGTGTGGTAGGCTAACAGTGCTCCACCAGAGGCCTTCCTGGAGTTGTGTGAAGTAATGGTTTTCTGCCTATCACATGCGACTTGTATTTAATATTTTCCAAAGAGCTAGTGATTTTTGAACTTCTCTGCTATGAGTTACAGTAGCTTAAAGTTTAGACAAGTCTTGGGAACTATTTTTCTGTGAATGTGTAACTTGCAGGCTGCAGAATGCTAGTTCCTTTCTGTCTTAGAGGAGGTTGCCCCTACAAAGGTTTTCTAAGCAGGCAGCTAAAGTCAACCAGAAAATTGGAACAGTGGAAGCATATAAACTTTGGCAGTGACCAAAAAGAGGTAACCAGAGCAGGGCTGTTGATATAAAGTGAACAAAGACTAGAAGGAGGTAGCACGTTGGTACCATCTTGGAAAGCGTGTCGTGGTCCTCGGAAAGCAAGGGCTGGCCTTGCTGCGGGAGGGTGCCCAAGCAGCGTCCAGGCACTCGCTGCCCTCCGTGTATTTATTGCAAGCACAAGATGCAGGCACCTGTATGGTACAGCCAGGGTGCATGGAGATGCTTGTACTTGCAGGAATTACTTCTCAGAAATAGTTAAACTCTATTAAGCTGGTGATCATAGTGCAAAATGCATTAGAGATCATGAGAGACTGCTAACATGTAATTATTCCCTACTGCTTCAAACTGAAGGGTCAGCTGTATCCACATAAATTAGTGAGATTATTTTTCTGGAAAGAGAAATAAACCCTTTTCCCTCAAGTTTACTTTCAAAAACAACAAAGAAGTACAAAGATATCCACCTGTTTACACAGGAATATTAATCGAATTAAATCTGTTATTAAACCAGGTAGTGATGACTTGTAAAACTGAAGTTTATATTGATAAAAACTTGGCCATGTCAATAGTCCTCACATGTTGAATAAAGGCTTAAAGCAATAGACTTGTTGGGAAAATTATTATATATCTGGAAAACTGGTATCTATTTATGTATTTTTGCTGTAATTGAAACAAAATCCAAGATGTGTAGAAGGTAAGAGTGCTTATGAGCTGATCTTCAATGAAGCAAATGAAGCTGATCACTTCATTTGTTCCTACATGAAATGGCAAGCGCGGAGGCTAAAGTGCAAGCGTTGTGCAGCGCTGCTGGCCCTTCTGGCGAACGGCTCCAGCAGGGTGACAGACCCGTCGTGCGTCTGCCGCGTCACACATTGACCTCTCCACGTTGGGACCTAACAGAGGGGGAGGCGCCTGGCCTCAGCCCGAGCGTTTTAAATGGTCGGATCAAAGGAAAAAATAAGGATGTGATTGTGTGTGTGTGAAAATAATCAGTTTGAGACACTTTGTTGTTCAGACTGAGGATATCCATTTTTCCCAAAAGATCAGATTCAAGGGACTGAATAGGCCTGCTGGGCGCCTTGCACAATGTTATCATTAGTTCTAGCAGCAAAGGAACCACATGTGCCTGTAAGATAACTTAAACCGAGAGAATTACTTTTTCCAATGATCATTTCCTAATCGTGTTTTAAATGTAAACCTGTTCTCAGCGTCTGCATTTCTTCTTGAGCTGTTCCTGTATGGTCCCAACATGGACATATGCATACGTAACAGAGTAAAAGGAGATCATCCACGTGGCTTCTCGGGATGGGTTGTTTCCTCCAGGCAGATGTCAGGGTTTGGTTCACCTGCAAATTGTCCATTTGCTGGAGTCAGACTCTGGTTGATATTCTGGAATAGATGAATATTTGCTTAATGAGATCTGATTACTACTGTTTCATTTGAATGACTGAGCTCTGGCAGCAATTGTTATGCTGTAATATAGCTTGATATTAATCTAATTATGACTGAAGGCACAGTTTAATTTTTCTAGGAAATAGAATCATTATCTTTAAAAGCCTCTATTTTTGCTTCTACCCTTCCTTCCCCGATCACTACCCTTCCTGCTATGTCCAAGCAAGAGAAATAAGTGAAGATAGCGTGGAAAGCTATAGGGTATGTTTCAAAGGAAAGATTAGGGAGGAAAAGGCAAGGCGACCTCAAAGCCTGTCCCTTATTAAAAAGAAGGGAGGTGGGAACCTATGAATAGGAAGTGGAAGGAACACAAACACCATCAAAACACAGAAGAAACTAGAGGTGATCTAGCAATGCTGTATTCTGTGTAGCAAGGAGGGAAACATGGTGGAGTTTGCAGAAACAAGTTTTCCACAGTATCCAAAGAAAATGTTCTTTGGGGATTGGATCCCAGAGCCGAACCAAGACTGGGTTTGGCAGGAGCAGACAGGAGCTGTTCTCCCGCGGGCGCTGGGCCTGCGCAGGGCTGTCCGCACGGCTCGGAGCGCCGCGGAGGCCGCGCGGTGCCGCTCGGTGGGACGTGCCCTCCGCCGTGCCGCGTGGTTCAGCACATAGCAGCGTTCCCTGCCAGCCTTCCGAGAGGGAATTCCAGCGCTCCCTGCGATTACCTGTGTCCGCAGGTACGCCACTGGAATAGCAGGAATCTCTGGCTGTACGGCACTGCCACAGGCGTGAGTTGTGTGGTTATCCTAAAGCAGTGGAACGGAGGGCTGGTTTCTGTGCCATTTGTGCACGTCCTTTTCGTGGCAGCTTGAGACCTGAGTTTGTTTGCTTCTTCCCAAGGGAAGCCTCTTTCACTGCACTTTGGTACTTGTCATGGGAACAACAGTGCAGAAGTGTTCAAAGCAGTTTCGTAATGTCTTGTCTATTCTTTTCAATTTAAAGTAACTAATTGAAATTGCATATGAAACTAATAGTTTTCTTTTTGAGAGGAGTTTTTGGGGAGTCTTTTAAGCATGACACTGGAAATGAGCACAGTGGGGATTGCAAGGAGCAACAGCAAACAAATTGTGATACAGATTGCTCTGCAGAACAGATTGCTGTGCTGAGGCAAAAGCTCTTGAGCTTTTTCCCCTTGTAGAAAACCAGTCTTACCAACTGGATGTATAGTAAATTTAAGTCAATTGTTGCTGATAATCACTAAGTGTTGGATACTGCACATACTTACTATTAAACACTTCAGGGAATTCTCTTTGTATAGAAAATGGCCTATATGCATTTTTATACCAATAGAAGGGTATCGGCTTCTTCTTAAAAAAATAATCAGGAAACACAAGTATGTGCCTTTGTGCAAAGTAGAATTTATTCTAGTACACAGGTAGAAACTGATATTCATGCAATAACAGCAAACTCCAGTCTCCTGCCTTGGAAGTGCTGCTAGCATTCCCACTATTGCCTGCGCATCCGTCCTACCTACCTGATAATTTGCAATTGTGATTTAATGTAAAATGTCCTTATAAGCTCGTTCAATGGGAATGTTCCAGGAAATGGTGGGTTGCAATATTGCTGTGACTCTTGCTGTGACCCTGTCTGAAAAAAAAACACTACTTAAAGCTGTAGCTGAAATATTTACTTGCCCATAGTTCATCACTGACAAGTCCTTGGGTTTTGGACTTTTACCTACGCTGACCCTTTCTGCTGAGGGTCATGCAATACTTAACTACCATTTGGCCAGAGTAGGAAAGAGGCGTATTTTCTGTGCATGAACTGTGCATTGTAGCTCTGTGAAAAATGTTCTGTGCTGGTGACATGAGTGTTTTGAGTTAACTCATGGTGTTTAGCAGCTGATATTGGTCTTTCTTTTAGTTTAGAGTTCAAGTGATAGTTTTGTAAGTGGTATTGTTTTATAGCATGAATGGTTGCTGTTGCAGATGGGTAGGTTCTTGAGCACAGTTGAAATCCTTACTTGGACACACTTATTGCGGGAGGAGGTACTGCAAATCAAATTATTAATACCCAGGAGCTTGCTTGTTTTCTCAGCTGTGCTTGGCTCCAGTAAAAAAAAAAAAAAAAAAAAAAAGTCATTTATTATGATAGATGGTGGGCTTTTCTACTTGTTTTGTCTCAAGAGCCTATAGAAATTCAGTAGTGAGCCACTCTCCTGCTTTTCTGATAGAGCTTTTCTGACAGTTTGTAAGCACTGCCATGATGCAACACCTGCGCCGTTATTTTTTAAGAGCTCCTTATGTAAACCTAATGCACAGGTAAATATTCTGTGTGGTATTAGTCTGTTAGAATTCCTACCTGTACAGTACTTAAGAGCTATTATAAGATTGAAGCTTAGTGTACTTTGTTTTGTGTATGGTTGATGGATTCTGCAGAGAAATGGATGTTGTCGTTATAGGAGCATCAGATGTGCTCAACTGCTTGAGTTACAATGTGACAAAACACTACTGCCAAAATTATTCATTGGAAATTTTGAAGTAGAAAGTCAAAGAAGCTTGGCTGCTAACAATTATCTGTAGGAATTCCCAATAAAAGGTTATTTTTTATCTGTTGACTAAGTTTCTATTATGTTAGAACCAAACTTGTGCATTAAGAATAAAATAGATGGATTTTTTTTCCTTGATTTTTTTTTTTTACTATTGATTATGGGGAAGATGAGATGCTTTTATTAATACTAATGGTTTCATAACCTCTTTTTTTGTCAATAGTTAATTTTTATGGACGTTTCCTGACCAGTTCTGCTCACATGCTAAGTTTTTCAACACTTAGCAGAGTGTTCTAGGTTCACAGAGTGGACCTATAAAAACTAGTGGTACTGCTGACTTGTGTAACACAAACATAAATCTCCATTCTTTCTTAATTTTGTAGATTAATTATCTTTCTTAATTATGTAGATTAGGACAAATTAAGTTAGACTTATTTTCAGAATTTTATTGTGTTATTACATAAGCAATCTGCACTTGTATCATATTTCTTAATTGCATGCAGACTTAGCTTTAAAATTTACAGTTTTCTAGTTGAAAAGGGTGCTTAAATATATCCGGAGGATGCATATAAAGCTTTGACCTTAAGAAAATAAAAATAAAAAACCCAGGGATTGTCCCAGTGTTTATAGAGGATCAAATTTCAGTAATGAAATCTGGTCTCAGTCATGAAATAACTATAGGCAGGATTTGATCCTGAGGAGACTATGAGATAGTAATGGTCACGTGAATATTAGTTGCAAAACCTAAGTAAATGAAATATTTGACCAGTTTCTATCCTCTTAGTTCCACATTCAAATTTTAAAATGGCCTAGGATGCCTCAGCTGTACCAGTTCTTTTCAGTCGATGTGCTTAGCTTTGCCTTTGTCAAATCTTTCCTCTTTTTTTTTTTTTCTTTTTTCTGCCTCTCAAAAGTAGAAGATGTAAACTTCAACTTTTAATTAAATGAACAGGTGACTTGGGTGTTGATTTCCCTCACTCTCAAACCTTATGGCTTTGAAAATCAGGACGATTTGAGTATTTGGCTAAGTCATCTTCCCACACCTCCTTCCTGAGCTTTTCTCTGTGCACCTGAGTCATATCCGAGGAGTTGACATATGTATATAAGCCCCACACAAGCCAAACAGAAATTAAATGCCCCCAGGATCATGTTCTGGTTTAGTGTATGTAAGTCCTGATATTGCAGGTGAGTAGTGGACCAGGCAAGCTTGGGCAAGAAAAGATTTGTCTGGGAAGACATGTTTAAACCTGCTGGGGATTTTTAGGTGCTCGTACTAAGCTGCTAGAAGCACTTAACAAATGTGCCTGAGCCCGATTTCCTTAGGGCTATATTTGCTTTGTTGTTGCTTGGGGGTCTGGGGTCGTGGTCTGTTTACCTGCTGTTTTGTGGCATTTGAGCAAGAAGCTGGAAGAAGAGACAAACATCCAGAGAGCGGCTGATGCTGCCAGCGCGGAGCTGCTCCAGACCAGGGTCTCATTAAACGTCCAGGTACTTTGGGGGAGCCAGGAAGCTGTTATACAAAACATTTCTTCATTTGCATTGAGCATTTGCATTGAAACAACATTAAAAACCCTTCTGCTTACAGTAGCTTCCCCACGTACTTTTAACGGGTTACGGCCTCCTTGGTCTCCCTGTGGGAACAGCTCTGCTGCGTGCTGTGCAACGTTAAACCGTTTGTTTTGCACCCCAGAAGTGTGTGAAGTGATTCGTAAATATGATAGGATCATAAAATCGCCCTGTTGGCAGGAAATTGCGGATAGCAGGAGGTCATGCAGCCACACCACAGGCTGGGTACGCGGAGCGTCCTGCGGCTGCTCCCGGGAGAGGCGCTTGTGGTGCTGCCCCCGAAACAGCCCAGGCTGCCCGGGAGAGGCGGAGGGAGGTGTCCGTCCCCGCTCCGTGCCCCCGTCCCTCCGCTGCGGGGCTTCCTCCAGCCTCCCCCCAGCTGGGAGGGAAGCAAGAGCAGCTTCCCTCGCAACTGCCCTGGATCAGTGTGGGTTTCAAAAAGCATGAAAGGAGGCTAATAACATTGGGGAGAGCTGGGAAATGAAGAATTCACTTTTCTTAGGCTGATTGTAGACCTGTGTTATGTTAAGATTGTGATTATCCGCTACAGCATTGCCGAAGGATGAGCGGAGGCGTCACGTCGCCTTGGCTTTCTCCGACTGCCGCTGCCGTGTTCCTCTGCTCTCGTGCCTTTCTGCACTGTGGGGAGCTTGGAGCTGCCTTGTTAAATGCTCTTGGTCTCTTGAAAACAGCACTCTGCAACCATTTACGCTGTGCTCGCAGGGCTAACAGGGCCTCGGGGGTTTTCCTCCCTCTTTTTCTGAGTGTGTTTTGTGCATATCGCCCATGCCAAGGGTCACTCTGCATCTTCCTCAGTGGATTTGTGTCTGCTTTGCGTGTCTCACTTGAACCTCTGTGGGGTTTTTTTGTAAGCTGCTTTCAGCAGTCCATTACTAGTAGCCAAAAAAAAAAAAAAAAGCTGTGTAAAATCCAAGGTTTTAAGACAATAGTCAATATATATATACATATGTATGCCTAGAGACTTACCTTAATCCTAAACCAAGGCTAGTGAAGGCACAAGTGTTTCGAGTGGCTTTTGTCCCATTTCTTTATCTTCCATGCTTTTTGAGTCTGTCTGGAGTGTCTGGCTGCTTTAAACATGCCAGAGATGTGATTACAGCTTGCCTTCAGCTGTCTCGTCGTAGAAAGAAAAAGGTGAGTAAAAGATCATTTCTTTCCAAGACATTTACTACACTTGCACTATATTGCAGGAGGATTCAGAAGAGTTGAAAAAAGGCACAACCTTTAGGGCTAGGAGAGTAGAAAAAATAATTATGAGCATCTTCATGCAAATTTAAGGTTTAGCTTAAGTGTTCTGGGGGGAAGAAAAAAAGGAAAAAAAAAACAAGGTAGGGATTTGTTGCTCTGGGTATTCTTTCTTTTCAAGGCAGTTTGCCAAGGTGTTTCAACACAGTCCTTGCCCTTTCACTATATACCAGGGCAGAACTTAGGAGGCTACTCAACAGATTTCAGTGATGTAGAAATAGCTGGGAAACTATTAAAAATAGGGACCCTATCCATTTACTTTCCCACTAGTACAGTTTTCTTAAGGAGTTACATTGGCAAAAGGTCCAAACATACATAGAAACCCAGTCTTAAACCTGGTCTTGAGCCAGGTTTCTGAATCCAGACAAATGTTTTCTTGTATAGTAGCCATTCTTGGCCACATTAGTGGAAAGTTCACAAGGATTATTGTGCTTTGAGGCTCAAACTAGTTCATGGTTTCTGATCAGATCCTAAATGGCAGGCACAGTCTTCGAAGCCACAGGCTTTGTACTTTTAGTGCACTGAATAGTTCTAACAGCTTTTCATGCATTTTGATGTTTGGGTTTTTAATTTTTAAACCAAGTTCTCTATTACTGATGAAAAGTCAACATCAAAGATACTAATTTAGAGGCAGGTCTTCTCCTTGTCTAAAAAAGAAGCAGAAACATTCTAGCTATCTTATTTCCAAGGGAATGCTTAATTTTATTATGCCAAATGCAGGTGTTATACATTAAATGATAAAACTTAGCTAGAAACAGTCACTCAAAGTTAGAAGGCCACAGTATAATGTAATTTTAAAATGGGAATGTGTGGTTTATGCATATGTAAAAGGATAATAAAAATTCTTGATTTTTGTATTACCATTTGCATAGTTCAGAAACAGAATGTCCCTTGTCTGTAGTTGACTGAAAGGTCAGAGGGTTTCTGGTTTTAATGAATTGAAAATCTCTTTGTTGTGACAAATCCTACTTTCCTGAGCAAATGCATTTTCACTTTGCCCTTGCTAGAGTCATTCATGTCTAATATAAAATGACACATACTCCTTCAGTAGCCATAATGCTGCAGTGTGACTGGGCTTCACGTCTTCCTTTTATGCGCTCTGTTCTTTGGCATGGTCTCCATAGCCAAGCTATCCTAAGGACAGTGCCATAAGGATGACATCAGCTTGGATGAAGGCAGTTGCCAGCGTTTTGCACCTGTTTCGCACTGGTGGTCCTGGCTTGCTGGCCTTCAAGTCCAAGATGAATGATTCTGGAGAGTGTTACAGCTTATTTTGCAGTCTGCATCTGGTAGGATACCTTGGTGGGCGTCAAGAGCAGTGTCATCTGAACTGGGCACTACATTGTTGGAACTACAGCAAGGGATAAGGAACACGTCCAAGCATCCTACGTGTTTCTCACAGCAGCTTTGGCAAGAGAGTGCCCATCCAAGCACACTTCTGTGGTGGTTTGCACGCTTCTGTAGCGTTTTTGCACCCCTCACTTGGCGGCCTGGAATCATAGAATCATAGAATTCTTAAGGTTGGAAGGGACCTCTAGAGGTCATCTAGTCTAAACCCTCCCTGCACATGCAGGGTCACCTAGAGCATGTGGCACAGGACTGCGTCCAAGCGGGTTTTGAAGATCTCCAGAGAAGAAGACTCCACAATCTCTCTTGGCAACCTGTTCCAGTGCTCTGTCACCCTCACTGTTAAGAAAATTTTCCTTAAGTTCCTGTAGAACTTCTGATGCTTCAGTTTCCAGCCATTTCCTCTAGTTCTGTCGGTGGCCACCACTGAAAAGAGGCCAGCACCATCCTCCTCACGGCCTCCCTTGAGGTACTTCTAGACACTGCTCAGGTCCCCTCTCAGCCTTCTCTTCCCCAGGCTGAACAGGCCCAGCTCCCTCAGCCTCTCCTCATAGGGCAGATGTTCCAGGCCCCTGATCATCCTTGTGGCCCTGCGCTGGACTCTCTCCAGCAGCTCCACATCCCTCTCATACTGTGGAGCCCAGAACTGGACACAATACTCCAGATGCAGCCTCACCAGGGCTGAGTAGAGGGGCAGGATCCCCTCCCTCGCCCTGCTGGAGACGCTCTTCTTAATGCACCCCAGGATCCCATTGGCCTTCTTGGCCACGAGGGCACACTGCTGCCTCATGGTCATCCTCCTGGAAAGGATGCACCTGTGTGAAGTAATGAGGTGATTGTTGTTTCCATCTCCTCAGTTGCTAGTAGTGATGTGTTTTTCTGGCTTCTTTTCTCTGAACATAAGAGGTATAGCTGGCATATTAGCATACAGGAGGGGAAGGATGGGTGTCATGTAGGTTACCTGTTTTGGCAAGGAGTGAGTGCTCTCAATGAAGAAAAGATAGCAGGACAGAGACCACATTCCCTTATCTGTCTTTACAGTGGCTGCTTCTCACGATACATAATTTACACGGCCGTGTGGTTTTCCGAGTAGGAAGGAAGCTGTTCAGGTTAGAAAGAGCACAAGAGGATTGTGAGCCCAGGGTGCATTCCTGAATGGCAGAGAGATGTGTGTGGTTGGAGGTTTGGTGTTTGCTGCTTCTGGAGGGGGCTGGTTGGTTTACTTTGTGGTAGGGCTGCTCTGAAGAGCAGGATGGGCGGAAGGAAGGGCCTTTCCTCAGGGACAAAGGGGCAAAAAAGGTGCCAAATCAAAAGCCGCTTTCGTGGGTGAACAGCTCTGAGGAGCTGGCATGGCCTGTGTGTCTTCTGATACTGCAACCACCAAGATCGTTATGGAGTCTGATCTCTAAGTATTATCTAGATGTAATTTTATAATTCTTTCCAATTTTCATAGTTTTATAATCACTGATGTACTTGGCAAGAATAACTCCCCTCCTTCCCAGGCCTGTTTGTTGATAAAATTGATTTGTGAGAGCTTTGCCCCGCCCAGAACATGCCCTTTCTTGGGATAACTAGTTTCTGTGGATGCAGGTGCGGGGCGTTCGCAACAAGCATGAGGCTGAGGCCACGGGCCGGGTTTTGTGAAGCGCCGGGCGTTGCCGTGGCCTGCGGCCCTGGTGAAGGGTTAACCCTGGTCCCCTGCTCCCCTGGTGAAGGGGAGGCACCCACCCGCCCAGCCAGGAGTGTATTCGAACAAGCTGAACACAGGGTTATTTTTATTTTTCATAGTTTGGGAATAAAATAGCAAGAGTTTACAACACACAATTTCATATGAACTACTCTTTTAAGTAAGGTATCTTAAGAGCTTGAAGAAGACAAGTTGGTTTTTCCCTTAGGTTGTTAAATGATATAGCAGATTTATGTTTGCTTATGTAGATTCTGTTATGCTTCGTGAGGATTTCATGAATGCTTTGAATGCTGAGAATGCCTAAACCAATTTAGGGAATGCTATAAACACCCTCTCTCGTGTTTTGGCCCTTTTTTGTTTTTTTTTCTTCTCCTGTAAGCTTTTGATCTGGCGCTTTCTCCATCTGAATTATCATCAGTCCTCTGCAATCTGACTTGTCTTGTTTACCAATCTTAAAGGACCAAAAATGCTCTAAACGTAGTTAATAAAAATGTATTTTCTTAAAATTTGTTCTAATCGAAGCCTCCAAAGTAGATTTGAAAGTCACAGTTGTCTTTTCAGGAGCGCTTGTTCCTGTTGCTTTTCAGCAGGTCTTGCCTTTTCCTTTGCAGGTGCACAGCGAATATGTGTTGCGCTGCGAACTGTGTCATTGCTAACGCTGTGAGATGCTTCACACTTGCTACAGGGAATCCTTGCTAACTGTGTCAAACTGAAAACGTTAAACTTCATTTGTTCATAAATTCCCAGTATTAGCTTAGTAATATTATCTACTATTTCTAATATCTCAAGAATATCTATTGATTATCTCAACTACTTTCAGAAAGATCTCCTAACTACGTTCTCTTCTCCGGGTGATGCACGGCCTCCATGCCCAGCTGCAGAGCAGCTGAACACCAGGGCAAAGGTGATTTCATGCTCTTAACTCATGTATAACCTAAATCCCATCGCTCTTGCCACTGGGTCTGAATACTTTCTAAGCAAAGTGACTAGTTTCCTGAGCTAATGAAGTCTGCCTTTTGTCCTTTTTCTTAAGTTAGATTTTATCTCTTTCTTTGGAGCCTGTGATCAATGTGATATTTATTGCAGTATCTATATTATGTAAATAAGTACAGATTTTTCTCTTGCCATTATGGTTGTACAATGCAAATGTAATTATCTTTGAGGAGTACAAAGTATGTAATCCATTAATGTTAAAGTGTGCAGTGCCTTACACCTTGAAGAACAGTAGCAAAATTTAAGGGCTGGCTAAAAAGGTTATTAATTAAATGTTGATTTAGATGCAGATAAAAACAGGTCTGTTAAATCTATGCTCTTTAATTAGGTCTTCCTTTTAAAGTCAAGCAAAGCTTACATAAATTATGATACTAAATATTGTATGCTTGCTCTATAGAAATAGCAAGGTAAGTATTTAACATTCCTTACTGTTAATAAATCAGGTTACTTAACATTGCTAAACCCTAATAATGTTGTCAGACTTGAAATTCCCCGTGTGAACAAAACAATTGACAGGCACCTTTTTTTTTTAAAAAAAAAAAGTTTTAAATTACTTCACAGTTATTTGTAAACTATCAATTTTTAAAGTGTTTCACAGTCTGTTTTAAATGTCTTGTTCTACTGATTTACTGTGATAATTAAATCACCATTGTATTACAGTATCACCTATGTCAGAGTACTGCCACACGAATTTGGCCTCAAAAACATGGGCTAAATGCTAAAACATTAGTGGTAAAACAGATGGGCTATTAATTATTTAGTTTATTTAGTTATATGTTAATTTGCTACAGGTTAAACTGCTTTTATTATTTTGGTACGTTAATTTGTGTTTAGTTAAACACTTATATGCAAGGTTTAATATTTATGCTATAGCATATTCATTCTTGCACTAGAAACAGAAAAAGCCTTTCTTGCTCGGCTTTCCAAAACCTTTTTGCCTGTTTTTGTGTATGCCTTTAAAACTGTTATTGTTTGAAGTTTTAATATGAGTAACAAATAACCTATTCAATAAATATTTGACTCCTATAAATAATTTAGAACACTTGAAGCTACATTTATTACTTAAGTTGGGTTGTTTTGTTAATACCTTGCATATCTGCTAAGGAAAAAAAAAAGATTTTTACCATTTTGCTTGATCGTAATCAGCATCTATTCAGGAGCTTAATCAGTGCTGCTGTGATCATTGCTTCTGTTCAGCTTCATTCATACGAGTTCCTGCATTCTCATCACTGCCAATGCATGCCGTTTTGCCCTGTGCTAAAATGCCAGGTTTTTGATGATTAAAAAAATGTACCTCTGCCCCGTGGAATACCAATACTGATGATTAAATATAATTAAGGTACGCGATCAGGAAGGCCAAAATCTTGCTTTCGTATCGTATATATACAATGTATATATTCTATTCTGGTATTCTTGTATTTTGTAGGCTATGATGGAATTGCAATTGCTATCTCAGGTCCTTGGGGAGAAGGAGGCTGTGCTTATGCAGTCGGTGAGCAGTTCGCAAACGCGGTGCCCGGCGTGCTGGCCCCGCGCGTCTCCGTGCGGCGCTATCGGCGCAGCGCCGAAGCGCGTGTCCCTGCAGGCGCCGCGATACTGCTTGGGCGCCGGAGGAAAAGCTTGATCAAAGATACCGAAAGCGGGGTAAAACACACTTGTTTTCGTAACATGAGTATTAGCTCGTACTCATTGTACTCTGAACACGAGTATGTAAGCACTGGAGAGGAATTGCCTCTCTCGAATGAATGAAAAACATCCCTCTCTGAGGGAAAATGTTCCCTAAATGCTCCTTTCTCTCCTGCTATTGAAAACATTTCACAGATTGAACAGTATAGTGGCTGCGATGAAACTTATGAACTAGAAGGAAAGCAAAATAACCCTTTTCTCTCTTAAATTAACTGTATGTCTAAATTGGGGCCATTGTGTCCAGTGGGAAATTCAGTTTTCTTCCCTATTTGAAACCTTGGGATGGAATAGTGCCTGGGAATGGCTTAAACTACAAAGTAAGTTTAGCAAAGAAGTGCAATGAACTTCAAAAATAACAGTGGGAAGATTAAAAAAATTCATCTTGTGCGTGTGTGTTTGGAAGAGGGTATAAGCAAAAGTGCTCAGGATGTAGTTAATTTAATCTGGGAATCTTTGAACTAAGTTAATCATTTGGGTGCTCTGTTTTGATGCGTGCTGTGGAAACACAACTGGGCTCCCCTGTGCCTGTAACTGGCAGCAGTGCTGTGGTTTGACTGGTAGGAACGTCCTGGTAATATGTGTAATGCTCTAATTCTACACGGGGAACTTGTTAAAAAGTCATTTTCTTTAGCAGAAAGGTGGTTACATCCCTAAGGGGGAATATGTGAGATACTGCAGCAGTCCTTGTTTGGGGGATTGACCTCATACCTTCTCAGCTTCGAGCAATAACAAAGCTTATTTTGAAAATGCGTGCAGGCATCAGGTGGATGGAGTTTTCGCGATAAAACTCTGTAGTAAGAATTTCCCTGAAAACAAATCGAATATGCTTTTCTGGAATAACTCAATCTCAGTTTAATTTTCCTAAATACCAATAAGATACATGCTAACAAAGAAGAGGCTCTAAAGCTTTTATTTTTAAGATAAATCCTTCTTCACAGGGAAACAAAAGCATGAAAGCTACTTCTTATTTAGCTTCCTCTGATAGGTTTTCATAGCCTTAAACATGTAAAATAAATTGTTGGGTTATTTTTTGTCATAGAAGAAGAGAAAGTAGAGGGAATTGTAATGAGTTAGTATAACTGATTCTGTATTTGTTTAATGACTCGCTGCTTCAGTCTGCATAGTTTGCAAGCTCAGGTGCAGAGCTCAGCAAGGGTTTACCCTTTCCTTTACGTTCAAGACCATTACATTTCAAAGGTTTGCACCTGATTTGTGAGAATCACTGGGGGAATTTTATCTTTTTTGTTTCTTTTATCTTTTTTATTATTATTATCATTTTTATGTTGATTGGAGTGCTAGCATCCCCAACACGGTATCCTCTTAGAAAAGATGTTCTCTTGCGTTTTCTGTTAGCTGCATGGATTTCAGCATGTCATTGCAGGGGAAAAATAATACTTGTTTGATAAAATACTTTGATAACCTGTTGTGATGAGCTGAAGAAGAGCTCAGTCTCAATGTTTGCCAGGCATGGAACACAGAATCTGGCTTTCCAGCACGTTGTAGAGTGTATGCCTCTCTTTGATTTCCTAATTAAGTCATGTTTATAAAGTAAATTAAGCAAAATCAGAAAGACTGCACCTGGTTTGTATAACATATCAGTTCATCTGACTCCAACACAGAAGACTTTAGTACTTAAGTAACTTTTTATGCCATGACAGACAATGAGATATTTGGCCATAGCTTAAAAATAAGACTTTGTTTAGTTTTCCGGGCAGCATTTCTCTCAAAATGACATAATTTGAAGTCATTTTTCAGAGCTCTTTTTTAGTACCCCAGGGATACGTTACTAAATAATAACTTTTAGTCATCATAGCATCAGAGAATTTTTTGAAGGAATAATTTCAGTTAAAACTGCCAGTAAGTTTTAACCTAGTTGGTGATAACTGAGGGCAAACTTCAGTGATAACTTTTAATACCATTTCATGAGGTTTGTTTTTCTTCAGTGTCAGATCTTGTAGCTGGACTAGGTGTGAGAGGTTTTGAGACACTCGTGCTTCTCTGGCACATTGACAGGCAGGGCAGGTACAATCATGTATTTGTCCATATGCACCTCAGAGTTTATGAAGTATTATTTGATATCAGAACATATCTCTGTAGGCAGCTCTCTTGCTTTTAAGAGACTTGCAGAGTGCCCCAGATCACCGTTTTGATCTTCCAATTAACCGTCATTGCCAGTAATGGCACCTAAGTCCTAACAGAGGGGAGAGCCACTAGTGTGAGCAGCCACCTTGCCTCCTGGCCCCTCTCATTGAGGAGAGGCACCTGGTGCTCCGGGTGTTTGCAGGGTTTTACCGGGGTTGGAAGCAGTGTGTGTGTGTGTGTGTGTGTGTGTGTGTGTGTTGTTGCATGTGTTCAGGCTAATGCAAAGACACATTCAGTGCATGCGATGGTCTTTTCCCACAAGGAATGGTGTGATGCTGTTAATCGTGTAAAGTGCCCGTCTTGTAATGAGGGCAAGCATTAATAGTGGTCTGTCTATTTACTTAGGTCTGGTCACTATTAATGTACAATATAATTGCTTTGAGATAAACATTAAATTCTTGAGACTATACTCTCTCAGTGTGTGTATATATATATATATAAATATGTAAAAATATAAATATATTTACAAATTTTTATATATTTGGAAAACTGAAGTCGTAAATTAAGAGTCCTGTTTACTGTGGGTGTCTAAGCAGTTGCAAGTAAAAGGTGAAAACCTGTCAGGTGTTAATTCCTGCTAAAAGTTTGGTAGCGTGATGTATAGCCTAATAATGCAAAAGAAGCAAAAGCTGATCCATATGAATAGCTTAATTCAGTCCAGTTTTTCAGGACTAACATCAGCAAATCTTCCTCTCTGTGTCTGCAAAGGGGACAGCAAATATTCCAAAAAGGTGGCTTCCCCCCACAACTTTTTGGGAGGGATTAATGCTTACGTATGCTTGCATGAAGCTAAACATTTTCTAAACAAGGTCTGTTAAGAAGAGTTGTTAATTATGTGTTTATCACTTTCTTTTGGATTGAGTAAAATACCACTCCGCAAAAAACTTTCTGGCATAAATCAGGTATTACAAAGAAGGGTATGCAAAACTTAGTGTAGGACCAGGAAAAGTTTATTTGCTAACATTTCTCATTGCAGTAAGAGCCTCATTTTTGGAAACATAAAATACTTTTTCCTTGTGATTTATGGGAAGATGCCTTAAGTAATTCAGTTTGATAAGTAGGTCTTTCAGGAATGATTAAATGCTTCCTCCTCTTTAAAGAAGAAATGGATACATGGTTTAGGTTGTTATATTCAGGCTGGCAGATTGCTTCATAATGCTTTCTGTCTTCTTTCTATCCCCTGCATTGAAAGGCAAGAGGCCAATAGCTCCTCAGACATCGGAGTAAATGATAAACAATCTTGAAAAGGAACTTTAGCAAACGGGAAAGCCTCTAACAATCCGAGTATCTGCTTGGCCAGGCACCATTTCCTTTAACATCTCTGTTAAAAGGAATTCATACCTGACAAAAGAGGCAATTAGTCTGCTGAATGACAACAAGAAATGTCACCACTGCTAGTTAACTGATGACTCTATTCCTTATTCTGCTGGCAGGTCGTATTATTATGAACATTAAAGTAATCAGTTCTCTGTCACTTAAAATCTGTACCTACTTCTTTCTTTCCTCAAGTACCCTGATTTCAGTTGCCAGCTGTATTGTTTTACATACTGATTTTTCTAATCCTTGCTGGCCCAAAGTATTACAGTAATCTTGGAATCTAGGCAGAAACAGGTTCCATAATACACATGAGGATAAAATGAGGCTGCTGGTACCTGATCTTTGTGGAAGTGTAGTGATGCAGGGAGCTCCACTGATTTAAAGAAGAAAATGAAGAGAATATCTTAAAGCAAAAAAGTTAGACCAAATGTATCCTTTACAGAAATGGAAGCTAAGCAGTTTTTTTTCCAGCTGTCTACAACAGTTCAGAACCTGCCTCTTGGCATCCTTGCACAGTCTTTCATCAGGGGCCTTCTGTCAACATGTTATTAGAAAAAAGGTCCGTCCAACCTGAGAAAATTTTTGCCTCTCATTCCACTCTGAGACTTTTCCTCTCTCTGCAATTGCTTAACTAAAAATAGGAATTCCAAAGTAGTAGGTAATTCTAACTGACCTTAAATAAAATTGTATCCTATACGTTAGGAGATATTAGAATAAAATAGACTGTTTCTTGAAATTTTACCTATTGAACACTCTCAAAATGATCCTGTATATGCTAGTTGGAGAGATGCTTAGGGCGCAACTACATTACCAGTTTAATTTTTAAGTTAGATTGAAACTCATGAATGCATATATATAAATATATATATATATAGTGGAAGCAAGATGCAGTCATCACTGTGGATTTCAGCAGACTCCTGTTTTTCTCCTCCACGCTGATTGGGATCACTCCAAACTTAGCGATGAGGATGAGCCGGTTGCTCTGGATGTTTTGCTGTGGAGCTGGTGCAGTGCCCGTCCTCGCCCGCGGGGTCGGGAGCCCCGGCCGCCCCAGCTCCTGCTGCGCGGGGCTCAGGCCAGGCCATGGTTGTCCTCCTCGGGCAGGTTTGGGGAAGGGTGCTCGAGAGACGTGAGTATAAGCTGAGTAAGGAGAAGCGTAAGAAGCAGATGTTTAAGTTGGGGAAACCCTATAAAGAAAAAGAAAGCACAGATTGCTGGTTGCTAAGTTGTTTGTTTAAACTTTGCATTTGAAGAAAGAAAACCCTTCATTTCACCTCCTGAGTTCTCTGAAAAGCACTTCTCAAACACTGTGCTGTTGCTATGGCTCTCCTGCCACAAGACGCTTTAGGATGGAAAGAGAATTGTAAGTTAATGACATGATTCATGGCAGTGTTGGGTTCTCAGCTCCATCACTGGCGCAGCCCGCTAATGCCTTCCCATAACGTGGCTTTGCAGCGAGCAGGCAGCTCGCCGGGGCGCTCCCGTGTGCGTGGATGGCTGCTGGCCGTGCAGGCCGCGGAGACAACCAGGCCCTGAAATGCGATTAGCTAAATACTTGGATGATAACTTTCAAAAACCAGTCACAAGGTAAATGGTATAACTCGATTTGGCAGTTGGTGATTTACAGGAACATTAACTTTCAAGCTCAATTGATAGCCTTGGAGCTATGTTTCACATAAACTACACACAGTTTGGAAATAAAGTCACAGAGACAAAGAAGTCATCTATTCCATTAGAGGAAGTATACTTTCTAAAACAGCATTATTAAAGCAGACATTAATGAAGTATTACTCTCTCTCTTTTTTTCTGGATTCTAAACAAAAGCCAGACTCATCACAGACTCTTGCAAAATGGTTTTTTAATGCAGTTATGAGACAATATTACATGAAACAGGCAGTTTGGAAGATCTTACATAAAAGAGCATGTGTGAGGTAAAACCAATATTTATATAAAGCCTTGGTAATTTACCATTAGAAATGGTCTTAAAAATCCAAGCTCTGAAACTTCCTGGAAATGTGTATGTTATGCTAGTACTCCAGAGAGTGTAAGCAGAGCAAAAATATTACTTGAAAGAATTCTTCACAAATACTTGAATACTTTCTAAAATACCGTGAGCTTTTCAGAATGGATCCTTAGAAAGGAAAGTCCATTCAAAGTGTGGCTTCACGTGCTAGACATAGTTTGTTAAAATATGCTGCTGCTTGACTTGGTGAGTTATTTCAGTGCACAGGCCATAAGGACAGGACGCCCATCATGCTGGTCCCCAACATGAGCAGCTTGTGTCTGCTTGCCCGGCGAGAAAGGGGCCGCGACGCCGAGGCTGCATGTCCTCTCCTCCAGACCGAGTAAACCTCTTTTCTGATTAATTGGCACTTTTGAGACCAGTGCCTCATTGCATTTCCTAGGCCCAATCCTATTTGTGAAGGCAGGTTCTTCTTTCTGGTTTGATCCATGTTTTTGTGCTTTAAACCGAGAGTTTTGAAAATCATTTAGATATTAGAGCTGGTTGCTTAACCTCTGAGTTACTGAGTGGCCAAACTACTTTGGTTGCTGTGTTTTTGTCTGACTCCTTATTTTTGTAGTGAAATCAAGTAATTTAACAGCCTAAATTAATTTTTGTGAGTCAAATATAACTGACATAGGCAAAATACATTGTTTGGGCCCTATCGAATGTGGAAATTTGAGAGATCTGTAATACAAATAGAAGAAAAAGAGATCTGATGAGTGTTTACCTGTTGCTACAATCTGTGTTGTATCTTCAAGCAGTGTGAAAAAAATTTCAGGTAACATTCTGTTTTCTTTTTTTTTATATATATATATATATATATATATATATATTATGGATTTGCAACATCCAATTGGCCTTATCCCTGTAAGTCTTTTGAGATGCCTGTCTTAACTTTAATCCAAGCCCAACACACTGAAGCACCTACTCTGGGAAAATGTATTGAGCCCACATACGGTATTCCTGGTTTTCGTCACGCCACTCCGTTGTGCAGTGTCCGGCTTTGCCTGCTTAGGAGCGGTCCTTAGCATTTGTTACAGCCTCCCTTAATGTGTAAAATGAAATGTGCGCATGGGACTGAGCTGGAGGTCTGTCATCTCTTTCATCTAAAGTATCATTAGTCTGCTAGACTCAATATACATTTTGATGGTAGGAGTTGCTGCTTCTATTAAGTCTGCTTCTGTGAATCACTCCACGAATTGCCATGGACAATTCGCTTAATCTCTCCATTTGTCTCTCTGTCACTGAGAAAATAGGATAATACTGCTCACCTAGGGTCAGAATTATTTTATTTTGATATCTTCATAGTCTTTGTGCTTTGAAGAATTAATTACTTCATCTTTTATAGCTCTTTCAAGTGTAATTACCAAGCATATTTTTTCTCTATGAAATTCACCTACCCAGAAAGAACAACAGCAACAACAAAATCAGTAGCAGGGGAGGGAAAAAAACCCACCTACCCGTTCTAAGACTGGCCAGTTAATGTTGTAGATGCCCTTTCTTCACTTGAACCAGGCATGCAGTTCAGGTTGGTGTGTCTGCACGTCCAGCCCACATGTAAGTGCTGTTCACAGCACTTAGGAAGGGGTTTGGAGCAGGGTGTTTTGTCCCAGAAGTGTTGCCAACATGCCCAGCAGCAGCGGGACAGAGGGTGTCCCCACCGCGTGGAACTGTGACTGTAATTTTATATATATATATGTGTATATATATATACACACACGCACACATATATATATAACGTCATATATAGTGTTGACAGAAATATATACCTATACACGTCACTACTATATAATACTTACATTTTGTCTTTTTTAAAAGTTATGGAAATAAATGAAGTAAAAAGATTGCTGTCTTATTCTGCTTAAAGCCTAAAGCCTATTTAAATTAAAATGGAAATATGGACACATATATATTGTCCTACCTTGACTTCTTTGCACTGTTTCCAAACAAAGCATCTGATATTTAAAAGAAAAGCATTCATTTTTCATCTATAAGGATGAATTAGCTCTGTGGCTAGAGTGTGTAAAGAGAAAGCAAAGATTAAAAGCGAGATTTCACATAAAAGCGGACCTGTAGGGAAACAAAGCCAAGTCTGTGACTTCCCAGCTCTTCGCTTTCAAGCCTATTGAGTCTTTGTATCTGGGGAGCAGGAGCCCGGGGAGAGGATATAAGACAAAGCCTTAAAGACAGAAAAAAAAAATGGAGAGAAACTCAGATCTCTATCTTCCAAGTTTTAAAATGAATGTATTTAAGCCATTTGTCCCGGTAGTGACTGCAAGGGCTTTCTGTGGGCTTCCAGTTGCCTCCAAAGGCAGGCTGCAGCGTGGCGACGCGGTGGTAGTTCTGTGTTCCCGTCACAGCGTTGGTTCCTGCGACGCCCTTGCGCTCTGGCAGCCCCGGGGACGGCGGCTCCGCGGTGTGGCCATGTGGGGAGCCTCCTCCGGGCACCGCGGGGCAAGGCCGGGGACGGGCCCCGGGGCGGCTCCGCGGTGTGGCCATGTGGGGAGCCTCCTCCGGGCACCGCGGGGCAAGGCCGGGGACGGGCCCCGGGGCGGCTCCGTGACGCGGCCATGTGGGGAGCCTCCTCCGGGCACCGCGGGGCAAGGCCGGGGACGGGCCCGCGGGGTCTCCGTGCGCGTCGGGCCTGGAGCCCCAGCGCCCGCCGCAAGGGAGCGGAGCGCCCAACGCCCTTCTCTGGTGTATTCCTTCCTGTGCAGGCTGCCAGGTACCACCTCAGCATATGGATGTTGTGTGTTTTACACTGGGGTAATCGTAAACCCAGATAATTAAATGCAAAGTATTTTCAAGGTGCTGACCCTTGCCTAACTCTACAAAGCAATTTTTACTGATGGTGGCAATCCAGCTGGTTAGTTGGAGATAAATGAAAGGGTAGAGGAGTAAGTGAAATTAAATAAACATTCAAAGTTCAATTCTTTCTGTAAGAAGCGTTACTTAAGTCATTAAGTAACTTACCATAAGTCACTTAACCATTGGTAGTTCCGTTGAGGATCTGTGTCATCTGTTGTCATCTGTTTTGTCTGAAATGGTGAAGAAGTCCTTTGGTTTTAGAGATATTGTCAGTAAAAAGTTTGAACACTGATTTCTGACAAACAGCCAGAAAACAAACAAACAAAAATTCTGAAAGCTTTTGATCCCATCTTAAAGCAAAGGTACACCAGCAAGGACTGGTAGTACCATGTCAGCCTTAGGTCATTTTTGGGGTCAGAGTCTTCTGTAGTTATGCAGTTATGATGTTTAAAATAACCTTTTCCTATAATTATCTGCAAGTTATTTGATTTAAAAAAAATTAACAAAACTAGATATTGAAAGATGTTAAAATTCCCAATAATTTTTTAAAAAAGAAATTATTACCACATACTTCATGACTTAAACTCACATCATTAGCTTATTTACTTTTAAGAGATACTGCAGTGTTTATTACCCAACTCAGTAGGTACATATGCATATATCTAAAGAGTACAAAGCAGGTGTAAATGTTACTTGTAAGTAGCATTTTTATTAAGAGTGACTGTGAAAATAGGAAAAATACTTGTAAATTGATATGCAAGCTGCATTATGCCCTGTAGGAAAATGAAGTATGTGCTATTAATTACTATTAATATTTTATGGTATGCTGAAAACGAATAACTAAAACTGTAGAACAGAAATCTATGGTCAGCGTATTTCTCAGTGAAATAGGGCAGAAGAAAAGGACAAGCTTATAAAGTTCCTTGGAAAAATGGATCTTAACATAGAGCGTTAGCAGAAAATGTTTAAAAATCAGATTCCAGATGACTTTTTTTCTTCCCTTCAGCTCTGTGACCTTTTATTCTCAGCATATAACTTTGAATATTGTCACCTACACAAAATTTTATAGCTAGTTATATACTGCATAAATCTTACGGAACATGAAAGTGTTTTCAAACTGGATAAAATGTGTCTTTTAAAATCATTTTTGCTTTCTATATATAAAATCTTGAAGAATTAGCAGCTGCTAATGGTAGCAATCTTTAACTAAAAGACACCCTTCATTTGCAGATATTTCACTGTGAGAATCTCGGCGGCTTTTGCCTTTTTAGCAGCAACTGAGCTGGCCCGGAGGAGGCTTCTTGGGTGCTTTGTGCATTTTTAAACTACAAATAATGCCCCATATTGAACCTTTTGACTTTCCCTGTGCTGTAGCACCTAGTGGTTCTGATAGAGTCAACGTAGCTACACATCATAACGTCTGGATGCAAGGCTGAAGTGCGTGAGGTTTTCCTGTCAGAGCGGTCTTTGTGGTGGTTTGTGTGTGTTACACCTACTGAGGAGGTGCATTTGCTGCTCACGTGTAGCACAGATGGAAATGTGAGAACTGCAAGTGTCAAACTCAGGTGCAGAGCGAACTTCTCCAGATTCAACTTGTCCAGGTTTACCACACGGCCAAGCAGCGCCAGCTGATAATGAAGTGGGTGATTTATGAATACTGAGGGTACAGTTAGCCTGGACCCACTGACTTCTAAAAGCAGAAAAATGCGTGTTGAGCCTCTGGAACCATAAAACCTCTTTAGGCTGGTAAATGCTTACTGTGCATTAGGGAGCTGACCTTACTGCCCCAGGACATTTAATTCTTTTTTTTTCCTTTTAAATTCCATGAAACACATTGTTTCTCTACTCAGTGTTATAACGATAACAGCTTGATCTTTCCTCCCATAAGGTTTATACTTCATTGATTTCTCTGCAAGTCAGAAACCAATTTTACTGTATTAACATACAGGATTAGAAGCCATTGCAGCAGGTATCTAGCAAACATGGGACAATGTATCTCCTGTTACTGCCATACGATTTCTTCCATAGATTATTTTTAGTATTGCTAAAACACTTTGTTAGATGTTACAGCTTACTGAAGTCAAATTTAATGTGCCTCAAAAAAAATCACTTAAGTGTAGGTTGATTCATGAAATTCTGAAGTTTACCGTTTCTCCCTAGTACCTTCTGCACTGTGTGCTGGGTCATAGCTTTATAATTGTGTTTCTTTTCTATGAGCTTGAGTTTTATAGCAAATTAACATTTTATCCTGCCTAAAACTTTTGTGTTCTCGGTGAGTTATCCGGAGTCTTGCATTGTTAAAGATGCGACATTCCCTTGAACTCTCAAATATAGCTAAATGAATGACCAAAAGGTAATGTTCCAGGTATTGAATTAATGCAGACAGCGTTATTATTTCTTTAACAGCAAAAGAATACATTTTGTATTTTTTTTGACCATTTCATAGAAACTATATATGTGATAAAGAAATGTATTCAGTAGATAAGTTTATAGCATAGTGAGGAGTTATGCTTGAGAACATCTACCTTGGAAGCTTCTGCCCCGTGACAGACGGCCTGTGTTTGCAGCACTTGCTTTCCTAAGCCACGTCCTGCCGGTTCAGAGCCCGCTGTGAGCTCTGTGGCCTGTGGTAACGGGCTCGTATCATCGGCAGGGGGTTTTGCTGCATGAGGTGCAGCCGGGCGATCCCTGTGTGTTTGGACACGGGTCTCCATCACAAGCGCGAGCTGCCTCACCGGGTCGTGTCCCCACAGCGCTGCCCCCCGGGAGCAGTTGTGTCCTCGGGGCTCTGACCTGCAGGAGCTGGACGGGGTCTCTCGGGCCCCCTCGTCCTGCTCCGCGGGGCTCTGCCGGCGCTGGGGCAGCCGCTCGGCTCCAGGACCAGCTGGGCCTCGCCGCTCCCGTGGGGTGTGCGTGGACAGGTGTCAAGCTGCAGAAACAAATGCTGAAACAATGTTGCTGGAACTGCAAAGTGCACCCGAACTATCGGGGCAGTGTGAGCTGCTGGTGAGAAAGGTGCTGGAGGTGCCTTGGGGTGCAATAGCTTGGGAAGATCGCGCTCCCCTAGCTTAGAAGAGCCTAGAGGTGCTGGGAAATGAGGGTCCACACTGCTCTCCAGAGGTCCCGGGTGTGTGTTATCTCAACTGTTAAAGCTCTGAATACTGTTACTCTTTAATGTCATTTTGTGAAATCCACTGCCTTGCTGATGATGTACTACATACATTATGCAAGAGATTTTTTTGCTTTAATTTCTTAAAAATCCAACATATTATTTCAACTGATCTTTCTTCCTCCCTTTTCTTGAACTAGACTCTTTAGGCAATTGCCATGTGAGGTACTCGATGTGCAGGCGTAGCTGTGCGTAGCAGTATGTATATCCTCCGATGTTACACTCCTCACTCTCTTTGGGGATGAACAGCGCCGTTCATTTTAACATTCCTGCAGGAGGTGTGTTTACCTCATCTGTCTCTGCGTCCTGCCTTCTTCTCTGACCTATGGAATAATGTGGTGCTCTTTCCAAGCTACAAAAACATCTCACAAGAAGCTGAATTATTGATTTGCTCTAGGGCATCTGAACAGCTTGTTCTTTAATCAAGCTCAGGATTATTACAGTACATCAGACACTTTCAGTGTAGCTTCTTGAATATACTATTTAAGTGTCTACTTGTAGTCTCTAGTCAGTTATGATCGAGTCTTAGATCCTGATTTGTTTTATTTTTTCTTCTTTGGTTGCACTTTTTTCTCTGGTAGACCCACAAACAAAGGAGGCCTATTGTGAGAAGTGGGAGACTTGAGCCTGATATTCCAAAAGTTTAAGATGGAAAAGCAAATCCTAAGAGAAATTGTAGCTTTTTGTGTGCATGCTTTGAGGGAGAAGTGTCCACCCCGCTGGTGTGCAAGGAGCTCCTTTCTTTCCTGCCATGTATTTGCCGTGTTCTGCTGTTGTCCAGCTCTCATTGACCATCATGACAAGGAGCTGTGGCCCTTTGGTTCTTTCCGAACCCAACTGTGATGGCAAATGTTTAATGTGAAATCAATCTTCTTCAACTGGGACAGAGAAATATAAAAGGAAGAAGGAGGATGCATCCAACTTTGGCTGTTATGCATGCAGGAACTAAGCCCTCAGAAACGTTGGAGGAGTCAAAGGATTGATTTGCCATGAATAATAGTTAGAGGAGACAGCACATCAATTTACTGAAGTCAGAAGTTTGTGGGAGGATCTGCAAAGACTTGTGGCTAGGGAGGACTAAGTTAAATGATGCCTCAAAGTAAAATGATGCAGGTACAGGCAGACATTTCTGAACCGAAAGGAAGGGTAGAGAATTAAGTGCAGATCTCAAGGCAGCAGCGAATCTACTTCTGTGCTTGGAAATTCGGAGTAGAAGTACAGCCAAGAGGCCAGTTCCTGGCAGATTGCTTGAAGTAATTTGATAGACTAGAGGTAACTGCATAACAGCTGAGAATGAAAAATAGAAAATAAAAATCAAATTCCCATGTTTCTGGGAGAGAAGCAAAGCAAACTTTCAAAGTGAACCTCCTTTCAGGTTTAGAACTGTTGTTCAACTGTTGTAAGGAGATGACTGTTCAGCACCTTACCAGAGAAGTATAATTTCCTTCAAACTCATTTTAGCTTTTCAGAGTAAGATTCTTCCACACTATATTTTGCCGAAATTTAAACTGATTTACCTAAAATGCATCAGTTGGGATTTCATGGCACAGGAAAATATTTCTGTAAAGTTGGTAAAAAATGTAATAAAGGCTGTTACATACAGGAGTGAAAAAACATTTCAACGGTGGATTTGTTTCTTTCTTTAAATCTTGTTTTTGTAAGATTTCATGTACTTAAAAGGATATTCTTAAGGGAAATTTTAAATTTTTATATTATTGATATTATGTCTAGTGTCTTGTTGAAGAGTGATTCTAGATTTTCTGTGCAAGGAGCTGGGTAACAGGTGAAGGACAAGTGAATTCTTAAAGATGATTCAGTGGTATGTCAAGAACAGACATTATACTTTGCAATCTTATATTTACTGCTATTGGTCTTCCTAAGACTGTTAAAAAGAAACAGAGATTAGAAATTCACTAACCTAACATGTCTTTAAATATTTTCCTTTATCAAAGGAAATTCTGAACTAGGCCTATGCCTTGTAGACATTTATTTTACATATTTAACATTAAAAATTTTGCTGTTTTAGTTTGGTCTTTAGCATTTCAGCAGTCTTCCTGCATCCCTGCTGATACGTCTTTTGTCTAACGTGAGTCGTGTGACACACATTCGTTTTGCCCCATTTTGCTATGTATCAAACGCATCTGTGGTTAAGGGAACTCTTTTATGTAATTTTCTTTGTATGTCATTTACCCTTTTTTCATTATTTTAGCTGTGTTTTTTGTCTTTACAGTACTTAATTTTTCTTAATATAATCAGTATACATCTACAAAGGAGAACAAATGTGTTTTCCCTGTTTCAAAAGGTTTATCTCTTTCATTGGGCTCTTCAGTTCTTTGTCTAGTACCTTAGCCTGCAGTGTCTCATCGCATCCATTGCCAGAGCACCAGGATGGCGTTTTTGTTCATCATTTTCATTCCAGTTCCTGTTTGCTGAAGACCCGAGTTTGCGCAGTGCTTGCAGGGTGCTGTCGGAGCAGGGCTCTTGGCTGACCAGGGTGAGTCTTGCTGAGATGCCAGAGCCCCCCTGGTGCCTCGGGGCTGAGCAGGCAGGTTTGGAAGGATGCAGCAAGCTGCAGGTTTTTTTCTTGGGATGCAGGCTGGACTTTGGTGTCTCTGCAAAGGCTGCTGCATTGGTCTAGTCAGCCTTCCTGTACTGCGTGTTACTGCCTAGAAAATGCCTTTGGGTTCAGTCAACAAGGCTCGTGTGGCCTCCTCTTTGTTGCTGAATGCTCCATTTGAGAAAATTTTGGAATAGTGAAGGAAATAAAAACACGTATTATTTTGCTTTGAAACACCGAGACTTCATGGATGTACAGTTCATAACAGCTTTGCATTGACATAGGGTGTCATTATTGCAACAATTTGCTTTGTTACAACAGGACTGACAAGAGTAGTTAAGCGGTCATAGAGAAAAGTGTATTCTATTACTTCAGAAAGAGACCATTTAAGTAACTTCTATTTGATTTTTCTTGTCAATAATGTTTCAATTCACACACAATATTAACTTATAGAAGTAGAAAAGTAAGTTGTGAAGACAGAGAATCCTGACCCAGGATCTTTTTGTGTGTGTGTGAAGGTGGGGGGTGTTTGTTTTTGGTTTGGTTTGGTGGTTTGTTTTTCTTGGGGGGGAGGAGGGATATTTGGTTTTGGTTTTTAGTGAGCCTTGGCCCAGTATTGATCCTATGGAAGTCAATTGGAATGAGTTCAGATCTTTTGTTTCAATATCGTTCCATAGGGTTTAGGGGTCAGAGCTGTAAGGAACATAATCCTAAAATGTCTAAAGGCCACTATCATGCAAGTTGTGAGTGTGCTTGGTATTCCTTAGGATTTCAAACTTAAAACAGCAAGTTTAGTGCAATAATCCTGAGATACCAGAATATCTTATGAACGTGCAAACCTTGTGTATTACACAGGATCAGAGAGGACGCGCAGAAGCCTTTAGAAAATTATCTGGATCTTTGTAAGTGAATCTCTTCCCAGTCTGTTGCACACGGACAGAATGATGCACGTACACAGCAGCCTCTCTTATTAGTTTGTATGGTTTCACTGCCACATATTATTTCCCTGAAATTGTGCTTAGGGTAATTCAGCACAGATAGTTTAGAAATCCAGTGATAGCAAATTTCTGTTTTATCCATGCCTTTCACGTGCCATCTTCCAAATGTTTATTCGCAAGTCTCTTACTTTAAGTGAGATATGCAAAACCCTCAACTTCTATCAGAAGGATGCTCCAATGATTTTTATTTGATTAACTATTTCTAAAAGCTCAAATTATTTCTGGAATACATCATCTGGAAAAAATGAAAGAATTCCCCCTGATAACCAAATTGCCACTTTCCTTAGTGCATATAAGAGCTCTGTGTACAAAATAGTCCCTTCTTTCATATTGCTTTCCTTAATCCGCAGTGATGGATTTTTTTCCTACAAAACAGAGGACAGTCTGCAGTGATCTTCTGATTTGTAAGCTCACATCTCTGAGCTTATCTATCTGAAAATGGAAATTGCTGTTATTTTGTACTTTCTTCTAACAGTGCATGGCACCGGGGGAGGAGGGAGGGAAAGTGGAGTATTAAATCTTGCAAAGCTTGCCATAGAATATAAATTATTTTATTGTAAACTGCAACGAATGGAGGTCTCTGCTACCATATCTTCCCTTTTGGTGTCCAAACTAACTAGACCACATATACATACAGGTTAGGATTGTGTTTTGAATTTAGCATTAAAGATACCTTTACTAATAGGTTAGCAAAAAAATGCTGAGATTCTGAGTATTTTGTTTTGCCTGCCTAGAACCAGAGCTTGTAACTGAGGTATCGAATCACCCAACTCATTTGCCCAGGTTTCACATCCGCATGCAGGGAAGTCAGAGGCAGAAAAAGAATCATTTTCAGTAACTTAGAAAATAACTTGAGCTATGCAGTGCATCATTTAGTAAGAGTAGCCTCCCTAATATGACAGATAATGTCTTAATAAAGTATATAACAAAAATCTTTTTGTGTGGTATATCTGAAACACTCCAGCTGAGGAGTTTCCCTGAAGTGTGAGCGCTGGGTGAGGTGCCCAGGGCCTGCAGGGGACGGAGGCCCCGTGCCCTGCGGGACCCCAGGACACGGGCAGCAGAGCAGCACAGGGGACAGCGGAGCCCATGGGCCGCCCTCAGATCTGGGCCAAGGAGACTCGTCCTCATGCCGAGGGGATGATGAGAGCACGTCTGTAAGTGCCCCGAGTTTGTTTTGTGGGCCCATAGTGTGTATGAGTGTGTTTAAAAACAAAAACGCCCGCACAACGGGCACTGCTGAGCCTGGCGCTGCACCCCAGCGAACAAGCCTGCCGTAATACGGAGCCAGTTAAGCATCACTACAAGCAATGCTGTTTGCATTCGGGTTGGGTTCTGTTCAGCAAGTTAGGAAACATGCCTAATGTTTTACTCGGGGACTTGATAGGAGAAAAATCAATTTCCAGAAGTATTTTTGTATCTCTGAAAGGGATTATTTATGTTACATACGCCTGTTCTGGACATACTCTCGCCACCTAAAGAGCGATTTGACATTTTATTTTACTTCATAAACTAAGAACTACAATCTGCACTTGAAAAATCCCACGTTCTTTATATGACAAATAGGCACAGTTGGGGATAAAGAATATAAATAGGGTGACATCAAATGAAAAGAGCTGATGATCCAACAAGGCTTCTATAGATCTTGTTGTCTCTAATGTCAGGAGAATTGCAGATTAGTCTTGCTGCTCTTTATGAGTAAGCCTATTTATCAACTTTCTGGAAAAGCTAATTTAAGGTGGCATATTTTCCTTGGTTCTGCCACACTTCAAAGCTTAAAGCCCAGCACTTTGTCAGCCGTTCTCTCCTGGCTGTAAGCAGCATTTACAGATTCCCATTCAGGCCTCTCTCCACCAGCCGTGTCCTGGCAGGCTCAGATAATGTAATTTTAGTTTACTTGTATTAATAAAGTAAAAAACTAAGAAGACTTAGCACTTAGCACCATTATGCAGGTCAGACTTTATGCTGAGGGAGGAAGAGCAATTTAAATTGCAAATGCCATAGGAAGCTAAATTTCTGTAAAATGCAACTTTGTCACACTGTACAGAAAGAGGACAACGAGCCCTAGAGAAAACAGCCATTTGAGGCTGGTGGCAGAGGTTACAGTATCTGTTTTTCTGGCTAACCTTCAGAAGGAACATCTATTCTGTGAAGGGATATAACAAGAAAAGCTGATTTTAGGAGTTCTGGAGAAAATATGCAGAATATGTATATATAATCCTGGTTTTGCTACTGTGTACTACATTTTTAACATGATGCTTTATCCTGGAGTCACAAAATGGATTTGTGTACATTTATATTCATTCTTTAAAAGCTAAGTAGAGCTCAAGCAACTAAAACAAGCTGTTTGATATTATGTTCCTCTTTTTCTATCATTTGATGTGAGAATACCTTAGCATAGGATGTCACATTAGTTTTATGTATGTAAATACTTCTGAGTCAGAACATGCAGTGCGAGAATATTTTATCACCTATTACCACTGAAATTTTTACATATATAAACTAAAAAAAAAAGTTCTGCTTTTATCAAAATCGAAAGTGGTTCTGCTCCATTAGGATGAACTTAATTTGTGGCAATGTTTTTGGGCTTACAATCAGAAATGGGTGAAATTTATTGTTTAAATACCATAGCAACGATGTGCAGGCTAAAGCAGTTGTGAAACACAATATTGCATTGTGACTTAAATGTAATGAAATCAGTTAAATAGCAGAAGTCTTGAATAACATAGTATGATAGATAAGGCATTCCAAAATGCTGAAACTCTTACACTGAGCTTTAGGATAAATCCATATAATTCCTGCGCATGACATTTCAGAATGCCCAGAGCTGTGAATATCACACCTGATTGCTTTTAAGTCAAAAGCTTTCATGTGGAGGAAATAATGTTTCAATTAAAAAGAGAGAGAAAAGGAAGTCATTTGACATTATTATATTGCATTCAAAATCATGTACAGAAAATGAGAGCAAATTCAATAGGCTGCTGACTCAAAACTGAACAGGCTTAAATGTTTGCATCAGCTGTTCAGGAGATGGTTAGGTCACAAGTTTAATAAAAATTACTATATCAAGTCTTGGAACTTGGTGCCCTCAACTTCTGGGTATTGAAATTTTGCTATTGCTAGCTACCAAATGCTGCTCTAATTTGCCTTTATCCCCACTTCCACCTTGTCATCATTTAGTGACTAAAATATGCTCATGTCCTCTGCTGTGCTTTGAACAGAGTAATTGAGGAGATCCTGTGTAAAATACAAGTATTGGCAGTCGGAAGGGAGGGTTTCTAGCCTTTCTGCTGCCTCTGCTTTGTGCTTGTGATGTGCTTTGTGGCCATGGGCAGGGTTTTTGCCTTACAATTAAAGGAGTATGTGTGCACTTGTAAGATTAGGGAGCATTTTCATTTTTAATACCCCGTGCAGTATCTGGTGTTTCACCGGGCCTTGGAGAAAATCCCCTTTCCTTGCACAAAAACCAGCAGGTTGCATTTACTCTAAAAGTGCCCTTGAAATAGATACCTTTCCTAGTCGTGTTTGGAGTGGTTCCTCTCAGCCGACATCTCCTTTCCTGCAAGGTGTTTGATCACTGAATCTTGAAACAGGGGTTTGGGGGTTGCTGATGACGGGATCCCTTCCTGCACTGTTTGGAAGGAGCAGAGGGGCGCGCGGTGCCGGCGGCAGCGCCATCGTTCCTGCACGGGTGACCTCCTTGCGCGGAGCGATAGTTTTATCCTTCTCTACATCATTATGTTTGCTGTAGAAAAATCCTGCTGTGCTACATCATAATAACATGTAATCTTCTTGCTCAGTTTAGCTGAGATTTAAGGAGCCGCTGTTCATGGAAGCAGTTTTCTAAAGTCTGATCTATAATTTACCAGAATCAACCAGGCAAAAGAGCAAGAGGCTTTATAAGAGGGATACAGCCCTTAAAACTCTTAAATGAAGATTAGTTTAAAGTTTTACAATCCGGTACAGAACCATCTGGCAAATCTCATGTCAGGCTTTGTTAAACCCCGGAGCTTTCCTAGCGCCTCCAGCCCCGCGCCCCCTCCCCGCTGCCCTCGGCGGCAGCTCTGGGCGACGGGGGCTGTGGAGCGACGGGGGCTGTGAGCGACGGGGGCTCTGGAACGATGGGGGCTCTGTGGCGACAGGGGCTGGGGGCGATGGGGGCTCTGGAATGACGGGGACTGTGGGCGATGGGGGCTCTGGAACGATGGGGGCTCTGTGGCGACAGGGGCTGGGGGCGATGGGGGCTCTGGAACGATGGGGGCTCTGTGGCGAGAGGGGCTGGGGGCGATGGGGGCTCTGGAACGACGGGGACTGTGGGCGATGGGGGCTCTGTGGCGACGGGGGCTGTGGGCGATGGGGGCAATGAGGGCAGGTGGTTGCTCTGGAGCTACGGGGCCTGCGGGCGCTCTGGAGGCCATGCCCGTAGCGGGGCAGGCTGCCCGTATGCGCGGCCCGTCGCTTGTTCCTTGCCTGGGAGGAGGTAATTGCAAGACACCGGCTGCCTGTTGGCAGCGCCGCTGGAGACTTGCTGGGCTCAATTGTGGCTTCTGAGACGAGGAATCAGCGGGAGGGCGCGAGGCGACGGCGCGAGGCGCTCTCGTACCTCCAGAAAGGGAGGGCGGTTGTTAGGGCCGGGCAGTGGAGCGGTCACGTAGGCTGTGACCGCTGCCGCGGCAGGAAAGAATGGGAAGGGAAAGGAAAAGAAAGGAAAGGGATCACCAGTGCCTTCCAGGGACGAGGCTGTGGGATCCTGGCCGATACCTCCATCTCCCGACTTGTCTGCTTGTTTTTTGGTACAGGGCAGACGAAATGTTTCTTAAACACAGAACAGAAACACTCCCACACAAATCGTTACCAACGCTTTGACTTCAGCTGTCCTATGGTTTTCCTGTGTATTTCCTCCTAAGCCATGCAGATTTATTTTCATATTTATATAAAGCTTAGAAATATGGAACAAATTAATTTCTTCTAGCAATCTGTCACATTAAATTATACTTTTTTCACTTAAAGTAACCTTGTGTCTTTTTTCTGTTTGCCTTTGCCATGAAGAGTCTTAGGGACCGGCAAGAGAGGACTACAGGAATCCAATTACCTGAAATCAACTTAGAGGCAAGGAAGAGACATCGTTAATGGAGATAAGCTCCTTCCCAGGCTTACAGCCTTTCTCCCTCGGTGTCATGATTAAGATGGTCTCTGTGGGCAGTGAAATTAGTGCACGTGGCTTCTTGATTAAGATGTGGAACAGAAAAGCAGTGGACTCTGCAGTTTCTGTTTAAAAAAATGCAGTATAGACATTTTGGGAGTATATAGCAAACACACCTACAAAAGACCAGAGCCGTCGCCAAACATGTGATAATCCTGACAAGACATTCTTAATGTAATGTAGTTAATATACTGCTTACAAAATATCTTCTGTTGTTTGCTTCCTAAATCTCACTTCAAGCAACACAATGCTAAACTCAAAAGACAATTTCATAAAGCTCTTTTGTTTTCCCCCTTTCCTGTAAAGAGCTGAAGTGAAATGCTGGGAGTCAGACAATGCTGCTGTAGCAATTTTGCAAGGCACCAGAGAAAAATGCATCATATTATCTTTGAATTTCAGTCTGCTTCTGCTTCTCACAACAATCAATAACCATTAGCATGGTGGTAGTATCCATCTAGATAATCTTAGGGCTTTTCCAGAAAGCAAAATACATAAACCAGAATTGTCATGTCATAGTTTTTCCATATTTTTTAACTCCCAAATCCAGGATTTGGGAGGGAAAAAATCCAAATATCAATAAGTGGGATAAAAGAAAAATGGTTACTCATTAAATAGTTAAATACCTAGTATTTAGCATCAGAATAAAAAGTTGGAGAGTGAGAATTAATCCTGTGTGCAGCCAGCAGTGG
This sequence comes from Tinamus guttatus, assembly GCF_059628265.1. Taxonomy (NCBI): domain Eukaryota; kingdom Metazoa; phylum Chordata; class Aves; order Tinamiformes; family Tinamidae; genus Tinamus; species Tinamus guttatus. The sequence continues at coordinate 10,915,431 of NW_028288821.1, read as the reverse complement.
TGCTTGAGGAAGAACTGAAAGAAAACCAGTAGCCTTATTTAATAGCAATAATTAAAAAAATAGTCATATCCATGTGTTAAGTCACAAGCTATTACTAAGATTATTTTGGAACTGTGGGTCATGAATCAGAGTGAGGCTCCGGCCGCAGCTCAGAGAGCGGGAGGCCAAGGGGGCTGATACACGGAGGCCGGGGAGATATCCTGCTCAACGGGCCTCCTCTCCCTCCATCCTCACATCCCTCTCTTTCACCTAGGCCGGCACTGGCAGGCAGGATCCTAGGATCCCGGGGCTGAATCTGTTAGGGAAAACAAGACAGACAAATCAGCAGCACCTTGTTAGGGATCCTCCTAACCTGTGCAGACACCTGGGACTGAATGTGGAGGGCAAGGATGCCTTGGGGATGGGGAGATCCTGTGTGCACGTATGGTTATTGTAAAATTAGTTTGAATCGTCTTTAATGCTCTAGAGATTTCACCTTTTATTGCAGAAGGAAGACCACTGCTGTGGCCTCTTGAAGATAGAGATGAAGTCTGTCTTGAAATGACGACTCTCATAACCTTTTGGAGTCTATTTCCTCTTGCAGATATTTATAATATATATTTGGCATATGTTTGGAAGATATTGCCTGTCAAGTTGTCATAAGTAATTATATGTTTATTAACTTACTGTTCCTAATAAACAACAAGAAATATTCATGATGAATTTCTTTTTGTTTTTCCTTAAGTAAGATTTAATAACTACTTTGATTAAATATTAAAGCTTTGCTTTGCTGCTCCAACCAGACAGAAAATTCCAAGTATCAATAAAATATTTTGTGCACGATATCTTTACTCCCTGGCCCATATGCTGGGCTGTATTGACTGCTGGCAAATTGATGGGGGCAGTTCCTAGCTGCTAGGTTGGAGACTGATGGGCCTGGCTCTATGACGGCCCCACAGGCCGAGACTTCTGTCTTGCTGAAAATACCTGAGAAGAGGACGAGCCGTGGACAGAGGGGACTGGCTGCCATGGGGAAGAGTTGCTGGGAACAGCGCATTTCCCAGTGGGCAGGAGGTTTATGAAGATAAAGGAAACCTGTTAAAGCCAATAAAAGCCTCTGTGGTTTCCTGTCTTTGTTGCCTGTGGCCGTGCCCGTACCAGGGCAGCTACGCAGGGTGACAAGTACTGATGTAGAACAGAACGAGTCTCCCTCAACGCCCCAAATCGGTGTCAGCTCCAATCTTTCCCTGCGCCTTGCCTTCCGTGGCAGAAGCGACCTGCCACCTTGGCTTTGCATCAAAGCTGCATTGCGTGGACCCACGGCTGTAAGCCGGCTCGGGAAGGAGATTTTTAAAGGCGACGTAGAAAAGAGCAGGACAAGCGTGGCAGGGAGGAAGACAAGTGGGGAAGGATGATGGCATGACCTGGGATGGGGATATGAGAGGAGCCAAAGCTCCCGGTGACCGGGTGCGCGCATGGTATGGTCGCGCTGTGGATTGTCCCGTGGGCTGTTGCTTTTCCCAGGCTGAGGGTGATACTGCAATGGGAGCTGCTGGATGAGGGGTGGGAACCACAGGAGCGTGTGGGAGGGCGCCTGGCTGGTCACAGACATGAGAGCACTTGGGTCAGGCGTGCAGAGACACTGATTTATTCTGGGAGCCCCCCGAGCCCGTGCGAGGAGCTGTCACATGTGCGTGTGCAAGAGCTGGGGAGCTCTGAGGGCTCTGCTGGGACCGTAATGTAATATCCAGGTTGAAATCATTCCATCTTTATCTCATTAGGAATGTAATTTTCTCCTATGTGTGAAGCCCAAATGTCAAAATGAGAAGTAGAAGGAACATAAACAAAAGACTGTGGACATACTGCTATTGAAGGTTTATTTTTGAGTATTCCTAGAAACTACAGAAGGCTGTAGGAAGATACTCCAAGCAAAATGGTAGGAGAGAGGCTTCCAAAAAATAATAACTATTTTTATCAAGTGTTTCTTTATCTGTGCAGGAGGAAGCTCACTGAAACATTGCTTATCATTCCCGCTTTTCTGGTTTGTTCTGGTTTAGTTAATTAATTAATTATTTTTTGTGTTTTGAATGAGCACTACTTACACAGCCCGTGAAGAACCTGTGCGGGTGCCCCAGCAAGCTGCAGATCAGCGCTTGGTCTGTGGGCAGCCCGGTTGCTGCAGCAGCAGGTGTCACCCCGCGCCAGGCGCGCAGCGTGGAGCCCCGCAGCGTGCGGGGTGGCCGTGCGGCAGAGACACGGCCAGCTAACAGCTCTGCGGCCGGGTAGTTTTAGGCTGCTCTGCGTGTGGTCACAGCTGCGCGCTCTGCGATGGTTCTGGGATGATGTGCTGTGAGGTGGGCTTTCTGGCAGATGCATTAGGTCTGTATTTACAGGTATCCGGTTCATACTGTGACTTCATTCTTCACTTCGGATGTCTAATGGTGTTATTGCCACAAGTGTGAATAACATATAGTATCTTTGCTTCCTTTTTCTTTACCCGGATGTCCTTTTGTATCACTATCCTAGAAAAAGATGAAGCCTGGCCAGGTTGAAAATGAGCTTCAAAATCTGTCAACTGGAGCAAATTCTGTATTTTAGTGGCTCTTGGAAAATTAACTCTGGTCAAAAAGGCCTTAAGCAAGGACAGGAAATTTTGGAGGAAAATATTGTGTTTTGATGGTTGCTGATTTCTCTGGACCGCGTACAAGAGCTTCCAGATGCCCCCATACACACACATTTAAAGTTTCGTTCATTTCTTGCTTTGTCTCAGTAAGTTCAGTAGGAGGAAGCCTATTACCTTTGTAGCAGGCCAGTATGATTCACTACAAATCTTCTGTTTTGTTTTTCAACAGCCTTAAAGTACTTTGCTTGTTTTGGCGTTTACCCCATCAGGGTAATAAGATTGTGGGTGCTGATCTGTAATATTTAGAATATTTACCTGGCTGTGCTTGGTGATAGCTCTTCATAAGCTTTGGAGTGCTGTCTTCAGTTGTCACTCAAGAGCATACAGCGGTGTATCTCCTAAATGTACTTTTGTGGCCCTTTTCTTCATGAACGCCTACATTTACTTCTCCCTTTTCCTGGATGCACAAAAAATGTTATTCATCAAGCTAATGTGATACAAAAAACGCAGAGTCCCAAGGAAAACTATTCCTACAGAAACAGTGTGATTTCGTTTTAATGTTCATAGCAGGATATGTCATATGGAATTGTTACGGTGTCGTGGCACCACAATTGAAATGTTTAATAATGGTCAGTATGGGTTTGGGTCTCTTTGATACTTGATTAGTACATTTAAAGGTAGACTATAAGGTAGAATATATTTGCACATGAAAAATGCTGCCTTCTCATTCAAGGTACATTTATTTTAACTCTATTTAGCATTCACTAAATCTGTGGTTACTTTCTCTTGAAAATGCATTTGTTATTTCAAGATTGAATCATGTTCAGTTGCTACTCCAAAATATAACATCACGAAAAATGGTAAGAATGATTGCCTCTAATGTATTATTACAAGCAATCGAAACTGCCAAACAAAATAGCCAGTTAATAAGTTTTCTTCTTTCTTTGAAGTACGCCCTGCGAATGTTCTATGCTAACTGAAGCTGCCCACAAACTCTGTAATTTTAAAAATGTTTCCTATTAAATGATCATAATTATTACATACAATGTATCTCTACTTCTCCTTGTCAGTCCTTGCTGTCTTTATGGCATTTAGATGACTCTGGTCTGGGTCCTGGGTAAGATGCTGTTTACGTTGCATGTTGTCAAAGGCCTTATCCAAAGGGTGTGCTAGAGATACTGTATTTCAGGAGGAAGAGGGAGTTTATTATAAAAGCTGGCCCCTAAATAGCATCTTTTTGGGCAGAGGACCTTCTTTAGGGACTCTGCTTGTTCCCGCGTTGCAAGGTGCTGGGGTGGTATTAAAGAACTGGGGAACGTGAAGCTTGCTGTTACCTTTGTGCAAACGCTGCTGTAAGCGGCTGGCAGCAGCTCTGAGAAGAGTTGACGCTAGAGCGCTGTTCAGCACGGTCAGTCAGGCAGCCTCTGCCTGCCCTGCTTCCAAGAGAAAGCTACACGATGAAGATGGGCTGCAAAAATACCAGACCTGCAGCCTACCTGAAAGGAGTGCAGTCATGATTTGTTATGCTGATTTTGTATGAGTTTTGTGAATGAGCAGTGTGTTATTCCCACAAGGGAAGTTGATGCTGAACGCGGTCGCAGTGGGTAACCTGACGCGTGCTCTTCTCTCTCCTCAAAGCACACGAAGGAGATGGGAAGGCCGCAGACGCCGCTGAAGGAAGCCCCCCTGGAGCCGTGGACGCAGCCGCAGGTAGGCTGGCCCGGCGCGCGCGCCGCTGCTCGAGGGAGCACCGCTGCGAGCCGGAGCTCACTCGAGTAACCGGGGCCGAGGAAGCAGGGACGTGTAGCTGCGTGGGCCGCTACGATCCGGCCCAGCGCTTGGCTATCAGGATCATTTGTACCATTCCTTCAGTTAAACTCTCAGGATCCAGCTCAGCTTTTTTCCAATATAGAAATGCCAGCATTATCTTTACCTCACTTTCTGCTGCTTGCTTGCTTAGGATTTTGCAAAAATTTGCATTGTTATATTGCTCTGTTTTTAACATATGCCACTCACTCAGGTCAGAATCTTTGGCAAACAAGAAACTTAAAACAAGGCTATTTCTGAGTGGAGTGACAAGAAATCAGGAACACTTTCTGGTGTAGAAATTAAGTTTGTAGGGTGTTTTACCTTGAAGGACAGTCTGAAGAATCCACCTATTACAGTATCCAAATCTATTTGAAAAGGAAGCAAAACTTAGTCATGCAAAGAACGAAACGGAGAGACTTACGGGCAGGATTTACCTTCCTTAGCACAACAGGTTTTAGATGTGCTTTGCATTTGTGTATTTGCCTGAGCAAATCAGCCACTGCAGAGGGCAGGGAGGAGCGGGGGAGGCCGAGGGGGCAGCTCAGCGGTGACAGGACTGGGCGCCCAGCCCGAGCCAGGGTTCCCCTGATTCATTAGTCTACAGCCTTAAAAACAAAGTGCATGGAAATCCTGGAGCTCACACCTATTTTAGAGGCCTGTTAGCTCTGAAATTATGTGGCAAATGCAGTACACGCATTTAGAAGCAGAAATAAAAAGGGCACATCTCAAGTATTGCTAACTGCATCAATACCTCGGTGCATTTTATGAGTTGTGATGCTGACTGTGCAGGCTTTTGGGGGTAAAATCTATGGAGCTGATTACAATTTGATAGAGTTGCAGGTAGCTCTTAAAAGGTGAGTTCTTCACTGTGGTCACACATACAGGTATTGTTTTGACAGCTGTGTTTGCCACTGCTTTAAGTTATAGCTACACGAGCTAAAATATGCAACATTTTTTCATTTTTTCATTTTTTTTTTGGGGGGGGGCAGTGTATGGGAGAAGAGAACTATTGCTTTAAAAAAAATACACAAAAAGAAGCTAACGCCCATATGCTTTTTTGTTTTGTGGTGAGAGGAAATGTAATCAACAAAATCAAAAGCTGCTGGAGCCATTATTGTAGCAGAAAATTAAATTAGTTGTTAATTCTTCCATGGATGTAATTCTGGCTCCTGCAAATCCCTCCTTAGATATTTTGTATAAAGTGAGTAAAAATTCATGGCATGGATAAAGGCTTTGTCTATTTTATGAGCAACAGGCAAATGATCCAAATGGTGCTCATAAAGCAAATGGTTCCCAACTCTAAAAGGAGCAGGAATATATTTAAAATCCACAGGAACAAACCGTTCCAGTTCCAGTAAAAACAACTTCTGTTTACAGGAAAGCGCCATTTATATGAGAGAGTGTTTTTTTGGTTCTTTCCTAAAGGGAGACACTCGCCCCTTCCTCTGCTTGTAATAATTTAAAAAGTCATCACATCTTCCTGGGCTCCTTACTGCATGCTCAGTGTTCAGAGGTGCTTGGGGATACAATTTTATCAACAGAGTGAAAAAAAGCAGCTGTGAGCAGAGTGTCTGTGCTGAGGGCCAAGCAGGCAGAGAAGCAAGAAGGACCACGACTGCCCCCTCCTATCTATTTGGTGAGGAGCTGCCACGTGTCAGGAGCTGGGCAATTTCACACTTTAGCTGCAGGAAGAAGAGCTGCCGCTTTAGGTGAGGCAGGAGGGAAGGAGCTGGAGGCGTCACGTTCTGCCGCACTCCGGGTTGCTCGGACCTGTTCGGTTTCATCTCACAGAAGTAGCCAAGACAAATGTGAAACTGGACTGTTAGGGAAAAGAAAGAATTCCAGTGCTCCATCAGGCTAATTTTTATTCTTTTTTTTTCCCCTCTTTTTTTAGCTGTATTTAATTATCTAAAGAAATAAATATCTCTAATAAATTAAAGATATAGGACATTGCCAAAGTGGGAATCGTTTTTCTTGTCTGTGCCTTTTAACTTGCAGTTTTCTGTGTCCCTTTACGGGAAGTCGGTGAACAGAAACTGATGTTACTGTCTGGAAAATAAAGTATGAGACACTCGTTCTCTGTGATCTCTGGCTGATAAATCTGGGACATGACTTTTCTGGATAAAGAACATGTGTGGTAGTAGCTGCCCAAATAGACTTGTCATTGGTTTACAAGCTTTATTTAAATGTTAAAATACCATCCATTTCTGTGGTTATGGTGGGTGTTTTTCCTGCTTTGCCTGATTAAACATTTAGCTGATAAACCCTGTCAAGGCTGTTCAGAGCTACTGCGGGTAAGAGTCCTATTTATAGGCTCTATTTTTATGGTCACTTCGACACAGGACAATTTGAAGTCGAACTAATCTGTGATTGCTTAAATTTTTGACATTTGTTGCCACCACTTTTAATTGCGATTTTTTTTATGCTAAGGCCCTGAAATAATATTGATCCAGATTATTCTGATTCGGAACAAAATTATTTTCTTGTCCCAAATTGCTGGGAGGGTAAATGTAGCAAGAAAAAAAAAAAAAAAAAAAAAAAAGAACTTTACCAACATTAGGAATAAGAAGGTAACAAGCATAAAACTACAGCAGTGGCAAACAGGCAATTTTGCCAGTATGACAAATACAGTAAAAGTTCCACTACTCAATTGCAGAATACTTATATAATTTAAACCTTTTTTTTATTCTGTTATCTATGCAGAATCTAAATACTGTAAGCAAGTGATTCCTAAAGACTTTTGACAGCAAAAATGAGAAAAGGTGGTAGTGGTAGAGCTGTAGCTTTTTATTTACTTATTAATTCTAGCAGCTTTCACTTGCTCACTTAAATTAATGGCTACAAAAGTATAGTTAAGCCAATTCTCCTGGCCTAAATCAAGCATAATAGCTTTAATGAACACATTAATTTCAGGAAATTAATGAATTCAGGAGTCCTTTCCTAACACTCTTCCTCTCTCACAAACATTCACAATGTGTAGTCAACACTGCACACACAAAGAACAGCAGTCCTGAAGGTTTCTGTCTTCTTCTCATTGCTCCTTGCAAGGGTTAAAGACCCAGGGATTTAGACTCCTTAACCTGAGGTGATGGGAATTCACCTGTTGCATCAAATAACCAGCACCAGAAGGTGTTTATTACCACCTGGTGTTACTAATGAGTGTGACAGGAGCAATAAGATGCAGACTAAGCGCAAAACCATTTCTCTCACAGGAGCAAAAGAGGCAAGTTATTTGTTTCCTCCTTTACTTTTATAGTTTTGGGGTGCTTTTGTTTGTGTGCAGTAGAATTTTTTTTTTTGAAGCAATTACTTTTTATGGAAAGGCAAAAACACTCAGACTGCAACCTAATTACAAATGATAGAGTGCAGTATTTTTTCTGCTCAATTTTAAAGAATCACTTTTTATAATCTTGGAACAGTGGATAACAACATCACTAATCCAATATTTTAACAGTAAATACGTTTGATGATGGGAATTGCTACACTAATCTTATATCCCTCCACAGTATAGTTAAGAAGTCCACAGGGGGTTCTACTAATCAGTTTTTGTAAAGTAAATCAAGTTGTGTGATTCTGGTTGGCTGTAACTGCCTTGTGAGCGCCCGCGCAGCCGCGCGCCGGCTTCATCGGTTTGCACCCTCATCTGCAGCTGGGCTCCCCCTTCCGTGAGCAGGAAAAGGAGCTTTTGGAAAGAGGAGTCTCCCCGTTCCTGCTGATTGAGCCGGTCTGGTGTTAGCTGAGGTTGGAGCTCACCCCGTTTTATGGGTGCCCTGTTGTTCTCTGCCTCCTTTGGAGAGGAGAAGGGCTCCCATTGCCACTGCTGCCTGGCCACGGGCATTGCTGCCCCTCGCACCCGTGGGTGAAGCTGTTTGAGACCCCAGCTTGCTGGACAGTGATATATTTGGCAGTATGTCTTGTGTCCTTCTCATGTTCTACCCAACCATTAAAGTCGAAATGATTTTTCTATTTTTAATTTTAACTTAGAAACAATAGGATATTTTGCAGCAGGGAAATCTGCTGACCTCCATGGTTAATTATTTCAGGATGAGTAATTAATGAGAAATCTGTGCTGATGTTGAGCTGCACATTTTGTTCCTGCAGTTTGTGAAAAGTGACTTATTCTTCCCCAAACCCCGTTGCGCTCTGCTTGGTTAGCTCACGGCGGCAGCCTGTCGGCGCCTGAATCGGTGCAAGTCACAGGGAAGGGAAGCTCTATTTCTGACTCGCTGTGTTCAGCTTGAGCATAAATCAGTCACCTAAATAGACTTCTGCAGTCTAGGTATACCCTGCCTATATTTAGTTTTAGAGAGTCTGTTCTCTCAAAGTAATGCTGTTCTATTTGGTGCTTTCATAGATTTGCATATGCCTCAACTATATTTCATATTTAAATAGAACTTCAATTATAATCCTGAGCTCTGATACAGCAGACTTAGTAAATTCAAAAAAAAAAGAAAGAAGGAAAAAAAAAATCCAAATCAACACAGAAGCAGTTAGGCTTCTAAGTGCAATTAGATTCAACCACACATGTTCTTGAAGTGGTTTTGAGCAGTCCAGTCTTAAGACTTGCTTTTGCACCTCCGAGCAGAGGCCTTGCAAACAAGAAGCAAACAAGAAGCAGCAGTGCTTTCGGTCTACAGTGTGAACCAGCTGGGATGAAATGAGATCTTACTGAGAAATGTGGGAGGAAAAACTCCGTCATTTTGACATGCTGAAAATAATTACAGTGGGGTACCCCCAAAAGGGATACCCCAGTAGAGGTTTAACGTCACTGGTACCAAACAGAGCCCTGGAGCTTTCCCTCCACCACGGCCCAGGGCACAGCGCGGGTAGCAGCAGAGCATCTCACGTTAATAATGTGACAGAAAATCAGGATTCAGCTGCAGAGACTGGCTAATGGAAAGGCAACTTATTAACTGGAAAATGAGTGCTAACCATTTCCAATCTAGAGACTGAAATGGTAATTTCCCCTGATCATTGCATTTAATGTGGAATACAAAAATGCCAATGTACCAGGTGTAAAATGGGGCATCAGGATATAGTGACTGTGATTTCTGGGTTCATTCAGCTGTGAATTAAGATTTATTTGATGTAAATTGTAAAAAAGGAGGAGGGTTGTGAGTGAATTTTGGGGTAAATATATGTTGCCTAATTTAAAGTTATTTCTCAAAAGTAACAACTGCAGTTATTTGCTTCTACTTTTTGTTTTTTTCTTCTTATTCCCATATTGCTACTTTGCATTAGATCCAGGAGATTGTTGGTGACGTTGATTACTCTTTAGTTAAAGCGCCGGATAAGGTATTCATGGATGAAAACTTCTCAATGTGCAGTGTGTTTGTGGGCTTGTTTTTTAAACCTAGTTTTGCCATTGCTTAAGAGCACTGGAAGCTGCTGACACTGCTTGAAAGTGGCTCTCTGAAAACAACAAAAAACCCCACATGATATCAGGGTCTTCTGTGAGCAATGAATTTACTATTAATTTCAGCAGGGGAGGCCGTTACAAAGCCAAAAAGTTTTTGGTTTATCTGTCTGTTTTTCAGACCAGTCTTAATTCTATGATTAAAACATTCAATTTGAGCTAGGCTACAATTCTGTTATGAGTTAATTAAAATTAATGAGAACTCTGCAGAGAGTTTCCATGCAGTTTGCCGTGGTGCCTTTTCAGGCAGTCGGCCCCGCAGAAACTTCTCCCTTCTACGTTGGCCTCTCTGGGGCGGCTGCTCGTGCGCTCAGCCAGCTCAGATGGTGCCACGGATATTCAGAACCCAATATCAGAGCTGCCAAGTGGAAAATCGGGGATTAGTTTGCAGTCCTCGGTGCCTTTAACCTGTTCCCTCAGACTCTGAAGAACGTTTTCTTTGCTTTGTCCACCGTGCTGGCCATGTTGTCTGCCTGACCCCAGCAGTTCCTGCTCTTAGGCCTTGTCCTCCTCTTGCTCCCGGCACCCCAGGATGTTGCGCCAGGCCTGGAGTGTGCAGCTCCAAAGGGAGCGTGGCAATCCCTGCCTCTCTTATCCCGTAAGAGGCTGGAAAGCCCTGTTGGCATTTAGAGGTGGCTTTCAGGAGATGCACATGAGGCCTTCAAGGTGCTCAGCAATGTGGTGGGCTCTCGAGCAAGGCTCTCCTCGTGACTCTATTCCTCCTGACATCGAGGATGCGGAGACGCGCTGTTATTTAGGAGAAGGCACTGAGTAACAAAATCATTAAGTTGCACTGGACTGTAACACGCTTGCTCTGCAAGCATAAATCTTCAAGCAGAAAACATAAACAAGACATGAGTCATAGAGGTGTCAGTGTTCCAGTGTCCAGTTCGATGTCCCTCACAGAGCAGCAAGCTGCAACGCAGGGCTGTGCTGTACACAGGAACACGAGCAGCCTTTAAACTGCCGCTGCTGGCTGATGTATTTATGCATCTCAGAAGAAAAGGCAGTCTGAAATATGATGGAGTAGTCTGAAAAGCTTTTGGAAAGCATGAGCATAACAAAAAAAATTTCTTAGTGTCAGCTTCAGAGTGGGCCTTTGCATGGAGAGTGCCTCAGTAAGGGAATGGTTGCCTTTGGAAGGGCCAGGTTTCGAACTGGCTTTTAATCTCTGAGTTTCTTTTAGGAGAACTTGCTTTTCATGCCAAAATAAGGTAAAAGCTCCCTAGGCCATCTGCCCTGTCCTGTCTAGGAGCCATGAACTTGGTTTTGATGGTGGAAGGTAGTTTTCCAGAATATACTGTTCTTTTTATGTATGGACTCATTCATTTGGAGGCTTCATATAATATTTTTGATCCTATTAGGAATGCAGATTTTATAAAATGATTCCAATAGCTTTGTTTATCAACTTAAATTAGGGTTAGTGCCATTAGAAAAGAAAGCTAGGCTGCCAAGAGCAGAATTTGGTGCAGTGAACCAAGACTGTAGTTTGGAAAATGATCAAAGTATTACTCTATACATTGCATTTGTTTTGATATTCCTGTACTATGCCTTACCAAATACCACACAGGGATAGTAAAAATATTTGTTGCAGTTGATGCTGTTTTTCTAACTCAAAAGATCTTAGAAATACTCTCACCCAGAAAGGAATTCATAGAGCACACACTATGACAGTGCTTGGTGTTTGTGGTGGAATTAATCACCCCTGAAGAGATTCATATTCTGCAGCTCCGTTTCTAAACCCATTAATTCTCACTGGAATCAGATCACCTGGTAACGGGATGCATTTTGCTACGAGGCTGCAATCTGGATGGTGCAAACTAAAGAACAGGGGGGAAACTATTGCCAGGAGTAAAACCTGATCTCTGCAGCGATCCTCTGGCATGTGCGCGTTACAGCTTTCTCCTCCCAAATTTTGTTTTTAAACATACATTTGTTCAGTTTTGAACACTGTGGGTCATTTGTCAAGATCTTCAAAGCTGCTGTGAATTGCACTCTATTCTTACTGTTTCTATCTGCCATCTTTAGTTCTCTGTTCAGCAACTTTTGTCTAAGGCGGTGTGCTAAGGCAGTTGCTCCTCAATGAGGACAAGGCTCTTGGTGCCTTTTAATTCAGATGGGTTTTTCTTTAACTGCTTTCGTATATATATTTAACGAGAGGATATTTGTCTGTTTAAATGAAAGCCTGTGGTGTTGATGCTTTTTGATCTATTCAATCCTCTCTGTTTCAGGATTTGCAGGAATTGTGACTCAAGAAGCATGCAAATTCTTTTCTTAAAGAAGAGAATTGAGAGGGGCTCTGTTGGTTTTGGTTGTTAGGGGTTTGGGTTTTTGCTTTAAAACATTGCTAAAATGGTAGGCTTTGGGATTTGGCAGGTTTACAGCAATTTGATAAAATCCAAATAATCGTGCCATCACTTGCCGCTTGCTTCTTTCAGATGCACCTCCCTCAAAGCTGCCTCTTTCATGTACGTGGGGCTCTGTCTGCAAGCGTGTCTGTGCACGAGCTCTGCCAGCTGAGTGTTTGAGAGAGAGTAAACAGTTCGGCTGGAAAAGCAGTTCACAAGCGTTCGCTCGAAGCAGGAGAGGGATGCTGCTCTATTGTACGAGCGCTCACTTAATGGAAAAATACTGCTTTAGAAAAAAAAAATCAAGTTTTGTTGCTAACTATTGTCAAATAAGCCAGTCCTGCTTGATAGCCCCTCTATTCAGGGAATTTTTCTATAAAGATTATTTTAGCGCTTTTTCTGAATGAGCAAAATAAGATTTTTGGTCCTAGGTTAAAGCATAACAAATACACAGAACAAGTCCTTACACTATGACTGCCTAGAGAAACTGGGAGAAGTGCAGTTATTGCAGTCTTAGTCTGCAAATTCCTCAAATACTGGCTGAATTGCTAGGGATAGTTACTCTGTGGTGTATACACACCCAGCAAGGCCACCTTCACACCACGGCCCTCGAACCCCGGTGGGTTTCAGTTTCCGCAGATGAGCAAGATTTTCCTGGGCTGCTTCTCAAGGAACCTGTTTGTCACCTCTACCCTCAGCTAGCCCTCAGCTAGCTGCATCTCAGTATTGAAAAATCCTTGGAATTTAAGATTTGCAAACATAAAATGTTGAAGAAGCACAGTAGGTGCATCTTAAAGGTATGAAATAAAGCTGAGAGAAGAACCCCCAAGTTATTACTGCTGTTTTAACTGTGAGTCGGGGCCGGGGCTTCGGGGAGGCCTGTGACATCTGTGTCCATTTTGGGGAGTGCTGCTGAGTTGCCTCAACCCTCCCGATGCCCTTTGGGGAAAGATGCAGCCGCAGCTCTGCTTTTCTGAAGGAAGAACTTTTGCAGAAGTTGCTGCTATTAGCTTTTTAGTTTGCTGGTTTTATATAGTTTTGATTTAGAAACCTAGGAGTGTCAGTGATGCCATACATTAGTTGATATGTATTCCTGACAGCACTCGGAAATCAGCATTATTATCTATCAGAGTATTATAATTTATACTATCCCGTAGTGTAGTAACATCCTTTCTGGACAGGAAATTTCCATCATCACTTCAGTAACAACGTGCTGAAGGAGGGATCCTGTTTCTTAAACGAGGGCAGTATTGCAATATCTGTTGCAAGAGTACCTAACGCCACTCTTGATTCAGTGACCTTCATTCTTTCAATATGTGAAGCTTCTTTGCAGGGCAAGACCAAAGTAATGACAATAAGGAGAAGTGTACAGAATAGAGAGAAAGTACTAAAGAGATTTCTTAGCAGTGTAAGCAGAAACAAAATATATGTGTGTATGTTAGGTGGTAACATATGAAAAAATGTAGATGCACAAGACCAAGCAAAGAAATCTTTGGAGAATAAATGCTTCTGAGTAAGATTGTTTGGGTATGATAGATGTGTTATCAAGCTGCTGCAGCTGAAAGCTAAATACATGAGTTGGGAAAAAACAATTGGACAAAATCAATCATTGGGATGTAGGCCATTAAATGTTGACAAGTGGTAAAGGCTGGTTATACTGCTCTTAAACTTTGGGGGATAGCAGAGCACCTCTGAGTAAACTTACACTCTTTAAATCAAAAATGAAAGTTTGTTGTTTTGTTTCGTGGCATTTTATGTCAGGGGCCAGTATTCTCAGAGAACATTTTGCAGTGTGAAATTACTGCTTTACTCACTTCTTTATATTTCTGACCTTGAGATCTGGACCATTAGAGTCTCTCTGGCTGCGAGAACTCCCGAGTTCAAAAACATCTATATTCCATAACAGTAAAATACCTATTTTTTGTTTAGTTTAGTAATGAGCAGCACTGCTCTTGATGAAAAGTGGAGGTCAAGTAACTACTTCTTTTCATTCTACGTAGAGTATTACACATGAAATCTCCCTAGCTTTTTCATTCAGTCTTCCTTTCCACAGCCAAAAAATTCACCCCACACAATTGCCAGCAAACCCAGGCTGAAGTCATTAGGAGACAGTATTTCAGGCCACGTAGAATTGCTTCCTTGAGCTAACGGAGCTTCCATAAGTTTCCATTTCCCACATGTGTTTTGGGCTTCGGTTGGCTCCATCGCCATAGAAAATGGGGAGCGCAGCCGGGACGCCGGAGCCCGTCCTGGGCACGTGGTGCGTGGATCCGGCTGCAGAGGAGGAGAGGGAAGCGGGAGAGCTCGTAACCAGATTTAGCTGCTACAAATGGCTGGTGCCCTTGCATCGAGGGTGCTTCCTTCTATGCCCGTCAATGCTGGAATGCTTTGAGGAATGCCAAGTAATGACGAGCAGGCATAGGATAAAGGCTTCACTTCATACATCTATGTACATCTATGAGAAAGTAGGACAAAGAATGTCAGAAAAACATACTATCTGTGTCGGTGACTTTTCCAAAAAGATGATTTAATCTCCCTTCTGATTTGTGCCCTGCTGCTCTGCTTTAAGAGACTTGAAGTCTCTTGATGCGCATGTTATTTAAACTTCTGCTACACACTTGTAGTTGGATTGTTCTGAGGGAAATATCTGACTAATATAGAAAGGAAGGAAAACAGAAGGAAAATTAATTAATTGTAGATGCTACCAAAGTAGCACTGAGATGCAAAAATGGGGCCATCTCTGTCACCTGGGAGACTGCTGACAGCCTGTGTTATGTCATCTTGTCCCTATGGAGAACTTGGGAGACTGCAGTAATGTGTTTTTGTCTGGAGAGAGGGACTTCCCTTGAATCTGTTGGTTTGGTGTTGGGTTGATGAAAGTTTGCTTTCCTATGCCTTCACCCAAGAAACCCTATTATCTTTCCTTTCCCTAAGGGTTTGGGTATGCAAAAGAGTAAGGAGATTAGCTGCTCACAAGTTCCTCAAAGACAGCTGAAAATCGAAGAATTTCATCTCAAGTTCCTCTGAAATTTTCAGCTTACAATCGATCTTCAAATTAAGGGAAGCGTGAAAGTTTAAGGGTTTGTTTTACTGGCAAAATCTTCACTTTAAAACAGTCCCTTGATGTCACGCATGAGATAAATCATAGCTGCGGTTGTTTTGACACTCTGAAGCGTTGTTATATTATGCACTGCTTTCCCGGGAGATCTTAAAATTTAACAAGCAGAGGCCGGTGTGAGTGATGAAACGAGGCAGGAGCAGAGCCGTTTCAATCGTGCTTTATTGTCGCGTGGTTCTTCGCAGGGGTCGCGCGGTTCGTCGCAGGGCGCTCAGTGCCCTCCGTGGGGCCCGCCCGGGTGCAAAGCGCGTCGGGAGGAGCGGAGGCAGCACCGACGCGACGGCCGAGCGGGCAGCGGGACCCCCGCGTGCCCCGACGGCAGCGCGGGGACCAAGGACGCTCCGCTCGCCCTCGAGGGCTCGGGCCTCCTGGGAGAGTGATGAGACTGGGTAGTTCGGTAGTGCTGTTGTGAGCACAGAAATGGCACGCTGTTGGGGTTTCTGGTGATGTACCAAGACTATTGTGAGCACTGATTACATTGTTTTCCTTTGTTTTTTTCCCCTCCAAAAAGAAAATTCAACAGCTTTACTGGTAATCATGTTCCTTACATATTTTGTTTTGCTGTTTGTTTCACAATTATGTATTTGTATTCTTGATGCTAATCACTAGTGTAGCCTGTCTTTCAGATGGAGTGCAAGCTTTGTCATGTGAAGGCAGTAACAAGCATGTTACGTAGAATATGACATATATTCATAAAGAGCTAAAGATCTGAGGCCTTGCACCATCCTTCTCATCCATGCAATGTTTTAAGGAACGATTTGAAGTTGCCATAAGGGTAAAATAACTTCTTGGAGCTGGCAGGAGCACCACTGGGCCCTGCACCTCCCATGGGGTTACGCTGGGTGCTAAGCAGCTTTTGTCGCTGTAGTGAATGTTTTGTGTTTGCCTGCAGCCGAGCCGTGCCCTGTGTTGTGGTCCCTCATCCACCTCCGGAGCGCGGGGAGGGGGAAGGGGCAGTGCCCACGGAGCCCACACGGGAGCCCCCGGAGCCGCTCCGGACACGGGCCGCGTCGGCGCGCGAGGGGAATCGCTTGCTGGGATCGAGCTGCTGCACGCGCTCCGCTCAGAGCAGCCGATGGTGGTTTTTGCGTTCCCCACAGAATACACTAACTTTCACTGTAATGCAGCACTATTACAAATCTCCCACAAGGTCGAAGGTAATTGTTAATTTAGACCACTTGTGTCTTTCAGAGATTAGCAAGAATGGAATCTGTTTTTTTTCCCTCCTTACAAGCAGTCCTGTTAAATCCGTTAGCTGAATGGATAACGATTACAAGTCTCACCTGACAAGCTACAATTTTTTTCAATTCCTGAAAGGCTGTTTTTAATACCAGAAATGAATAGCGCAGCGCTCCCGCGGCCTCGGTGTGCAAGGGGGCTCTCACTGGAGTTTTGTCTGCTGCCAAGGGACCTGTTGTGCTGTGCCAGGGGAAGCTGCTGTTCTGCTCCTCTGGCCAGTGCTCCTCTGGCCAGTTTCCTCTGCTTCCCGATAGGAAATGTGATGGTTTCGGTGCAAGCCGCCTCCATTGATGTTAAATTATCAGGCTTCTCTGATGACTAATGGATATGCAACACCTTTAGCTGGCAGCAGAAGTGCCTTATCAAGTGCCTTGTAACAGAGACTATATTGCTACAGTGCAGTGTGAGCTTACAGGAAAAGAGGGAAAACTTGGTTTCAGGATATGCTATGCAAAATAGTTTTTTTTTTTTTTTTTCCCTTGTATTCATGCTTGAAAAAGAGAAGAAAAGGATCCTGTATTTGTAATTCGAGAACAGACCCATATCTCTTTGCCAATGTTTGGAGTGGGGATTTTTTTAACACTCCTAAAAAACGCTTGAGCGTTGTGGTGATCGTGGCTTGCAGGGAGTAGTTTTGCCGAGGCCGTAACCCGTTGTACCGCGGGCGATGCCCGTGAGTGCTGCCGCCGGCTGCGGGAGTGCAAGCGCCGTGCACAACTGTTGCATTTCCTGCTTGGTTCTCAGGGAAGCTCGTGCAACACCAGGTTGTGACGCTCCTTCTGCAGCTCCTTGGTGCTGGGATACAGGTATCGGAGGGGGAGACCAGCAATGGCGAGTTGCAGGAGAGGACACGCTCTGTGCCTGTTCTTTACCTGCATGTGCTTTAATATCTATCATGAGATCTTACTTTCCCGTGTAATATCTGTGATCTGAAGGTAGCTCCTTATTATGCAGCCTTCTTCACTTTGCTACCCAGCTTAAAGAGGACTATTTTGTTGGAGAAAATGAACTGAAAACTTGGTGCAAAAAATGTTCAGTCAAAATTGCTTCTCAGCAATTTAGCTAGCCATTCCGTTCAATTTTGGACAAATGACATACTTGCCTGTTTCCTTTATTTTTTTTAATCCTCCCTGTATAATAGACTGCCCCTGGATAAAGAATGTTCTGTCTGACAATATGCGTACAGATTTTCCAGGAATAAAGTAGGGCATTTCCCTGTGCCTCAGCACATCCCTGTTTAATACAGGCCAATAGATTAAAGACAACTACTGTAGTTTCCCTCCTGAGTCCATTAAAGCTGGTACAAATGTGACCCTTTATAACATGGGGTATATTATTTAGAAAGCCCCTAATCTCTTCAAGAAATTATTAAATCTGAGCCCCTTTCAAAGTGCATCTTTCTGTGGTTACAACCGCTTCCATTTCTCGGCGGCTGGCCGGCTGTCTTGTTTTACTAAACCAGAGAACCTACCTTGGCCTGGGTTACAAGGCTGAACTGGCTGGACTATGAACCAGCAGCTGCAAAGAATTTGTCCAACTTGTAACTCATAATACGTATTTTATGTATAGTCTTCACACGGTTAACGCTTCACACAATTATCAATTTGCTGAGGAATCCAGAGAAGAGTATTTTGATGATCGTATTTTTACATATGTGATTAACCTATGCAAAGTAATTTCTGCTGGAAAGTAAATGATACTTTGTGCTCATATCTCCAAAATAGCTCTGCTATTCTTGTGAAGCAAATCTGTGTGATTTTCCTCACAATACAAAATGAGTAAAATTGCTATGTGCGTGTGCATATAAGAGAAATAAAGAGTGCTGTGTACATATGTGAAAGAGGTTCATTTGCTAGGAGTGCATACTAATCTTCCAGAGATTCTTGCAAGAGTAATATGCTCATTAGCACATTAAGCACTAGCAATATCTTTTCCAGAGCAAGAGAATTTGTGAGCTTTAGTAGAAAAGAAATTCTTTAAAATGGTGCATCATTAGACTAAATATTAGTTCGATAACTGTCATCTCACCATTAGAAATGAATTGTCAGGACCTGAATATAACTTTAAAATCTTTCCTAGCATTTAGATAATGCTGTATTACTTTGCTATGAAGTAATTATTAAACCACGGCTGGGAGAAAAGGACAGAATATTTTGTTCTTTGGTGGAAATTGGAGGTGAAAAAAGCCCCTTTTCTGTTTTTAGCAAGGCTCTGTGCTTAAAGTCCGTAGCTTTCTAGTGCCTACTCAGTACCTGGCTTTCATATTAAGAAACCATGAAACGTCAATTCTGTTGCAGGGGAAAGACATGGCAAATAGCTAGAGTCCACTGTCAAAAAGATGCCGAATTTTGAGGTGCCGAATTTTGATGTGCCAAATTTCAAGCCAAATCCCGTGTGCCTGTTAGCTCCCGCTCGAGAACCAGAGGTGCTTTGCAATTCCCACAGCAAATTGCCAGGCTCTGATTTCACGCTGAGGCTTCGTTACTGCATTTTCTTGCAGGCTTACAGGAAATAAATGGGGAAAAGTGACTGAAATAACATTACTTTTTTTTTTTCTTTTTTTTTTTTTCTGCGAGTTTCTAAGGCATTTTTCTTTTCACCCTTGGCGTGCGTGTCACAGGGTGCCAGGACAGCTGACAGGATTGATGTTCCAGCCTCGAGCTCATGCATTAACTGCCCCAACTGTCTGATTGAACAGTGCAATACAGCTCCACAGCACTTTATTCCTGCTCTGGCACGCACTGTAGTTATTTATCATCCTCTGTTACACAATTTAGCACACTTAGTATATGCTCAGATGAATTGCATCAGGGATTAGTAAGGTCTTTGATTTTTATTTTTTCCCTGTGAGACTAAAACTCAGTATTACCAATATTAACAAGTGTTGTCCCCATCTGCTGAAGGTTTTTAAGCTCCCAGGAAGCACTTTGGGTAATGGTTGCTCAAACTGGCACTAAAAAACATCCCCCCAAGCAGGGCTTTAGGCTTGCGCAGAACTTGGGGGGTCACAGCAGCGCGGGCTGTGCACAGAGCACAGCAGAGAGGCTCAGACCGGGCAGCTGCTGTGTCCGACTTCCCTCGACGTGGTCTTGTGAGTGTTCAAATTTCAGGTAGCTGAGGAAGAGCACTGGGTTCCGTAGAAACACCCCGTTTGTTATATAAGCAGAAGAGAGAGGAGTCTCCGAGACTCTTCCTGTGGTGTAGATGGGTGCGGAGCAGATGCTGGCTTGTGCTGCGGGGGCAGTTGTGGCGCGGGCCGCGTCCGGGCACGGGGGACGCATGCCCGGGGCTCTTCCCTTCGCCTCTCCCCATGCCTGTCGGAAGGTGAGGTTTGAAAGGACTGCTCAAAGGAGACAGAGAGGCCTCGGTCTTGCTCTTCGGTCATATTTGCTCCCTTCCTTTCCTTGCAAAGGACTTTGATCTATCAAAAAACTAGATATTCTTTCTGTAAAATCTGATCAATCAAGGTGGAAACATAATTCTTGGATCTGACCTTTCCTTATGTTACTGCTACAGGGCTAAAGCAGTTCTCGAGCTATTTCGAAAGTATATTTTATAGGCAATGGAATTATTCTCTTCATTCTTAACTGTTGGAATTGTTGGACGCTTTGAGTCTCTAGGAAATGATCAAGCCTGCAATGCATGACCCAAAAAGAAACCAGAAAGGTGGCAATGAACAGAAGCGCTAGGGAGCTGGAAGGGAAGCCTTGGTGGCAACCAGCACTCCCGCAAGCTGCCGGGGAGCTGTGCCAGGCACGTCCCGGGGGAAGGCTGGGCCATCACAGCCTGTCTGTGGACACACGCGTCGTATGTGACGGTGTCTGCTTGGGGTGATCTCGACAATCTCACGGCTAAGGCATCTCAGTGCTTGGGTTTATCATCGCATTAACTGACAAGATTTCCAAGTACTGTTTCTCCCGCCTCCATGACGGGCTGATCAGTATCTGTCTGGGAAGTTCTGGCATCGGGAGCTCCTGTCCCTGGGGGCAGCGGGGACCCACTAGCGAGCGGGACCTTCCCTCGAGGCCGAGGCCGTCGTCGTGCTGGGCCGCTGCTGCGGGGCCCTCCTGCTGCCGCCGCCACAGAACGAGGAGCCGCGTCGCACAACGGCCCGGGCCCCGCGCCACCTCTCCCACCTGGCGCCTGCACAATATTTTCCTTTCTCCGGTGCTTTACCTCTGGTGATTAATAGTAAACCTGGTGATAAATGTGAACAAAAAGGTGGCAATTACAGTTTCATTAATCACCTAATAATTGGGGTCCAGGGCTCAACTGTGACTTTAGACTTTTACATCCTAAGGAATTAAGGGGAAATTTCCATTAATCACTGTGTCCTAGCTCCTGACAAAGCCTGTTCTAACAATAGATCTAATCATTTCAAGATGTGCTACAATTAAAGTGAGTATGATAAAGGAGTTCATCATCTGAGCCAACGTTTGGGTCCCAGGAGGTTATAGGAAGGAGCCTCTTTATTACACCAATGATTTGACTTTAAATGCTATGCATTAAAGTCATGTTTCCTTGGAGATTTATAAATGTTTAAAGCTTTTAATAAACTTAGCCTGACTTATGGAGTATATTCAAAGTGGGAGGGTTTGTTACAGTTTGATCTCCCAGTGGCCGACTTGGTGTTCCAGTTCCTGTGTTTTCCCCTACCCCCATGGTGAAATAAAAAATATCAAAATTAAGGATAAAATGTGTGTAACATTATTTGCATGGGAGAATATTCAGTTGCAGATCCCTCAGTGAGCCTAAGCCTATCCATAACATTTTAGCAGGTGTATGGTAAAAGGGTAAGTTGAAAGAGCGGCACATCTCACTTTGTACAACCAGAGTTCCCCAGTAACAGTATGGGGATATTTGCACTTGTGTTTGTAACAGCAAATTATAACATTATCAATAGCAAAGGGTGTTGTGCTGGAGATAGGCAAATGTATCTTGCACTGTGTACTTCACACCTCCAGCTGAGAACCATTTTTGTCTAAATATTTGGGAGGAATTCTTAGAGTTCACTGGCTGTCTATAATCTGGTCTAAGTAGAGAAATAAATGAAGCCACAGATGTACAAACATTATTCTGAAAATGAAGACCTCATGCATTGGGAAGTAATGAGTTTTCTAAAATTTATATGTAGAGATAAGCCACAGGTGTCTATATTTGAGATACCAAAATGATGAAACTAAGGCCAACTGGAATAATAATTTAACATGAGGAGGGACCGCATTAAATGGGATTTCATGGAGCTTTATAGATGTTGTAGAGATGTATTTAAACTCTCTTTTATGCAAACTGAAACTTGTCAGAAATGTGAAAATATGTTGATTTTTCTCAACCAGTTATGCCTATTAATCATGAATGTTTATGATTAATGATTAACTGCAAAGTTATCTTTTTCTTAATAAAAGATTATATGCAGTTTTTAAAAAACAAATAAAGCAATTAAGAGGTTTCCAAATGAAACATTTAAGGCACAAATCGTGTATGCTTTTATAAATAATTCTGAGGTCAAATTACATTATTAATGAAATAATATCACTAATATCACTTAGACCTCATAGAACCTCGAGTATGAGCAGCCTTTGCCATGCATACAGAAAAAAAAAACAGCTCAGGCCCATCCTGAAGCAACATGATTGAGCGTACAAAAGCTGGGGAGACAATTAAAAATAAGCCACATTTTGCAAGCGGGTTGAGTATTTGAGGCAGGCTCATCATACACTGTCTACAAGCCCAGTCATTCCGTGCAATTACTTCCTTGTAGCCAGGCAGTAGCGCCTGGATCCGCGTTTCCGAAGGGTTTGCTGCACGTTCTGGCCCTAGAGCTGGGCTCCCTCTCCAGCCGCCCCCGACCAAGGGCAGGGAGCTTCCTAGCCCCGTGCAGCATCTGTCATGCACTGGCAGGTATCGCCTGTGAACACTGCAGCTGAAGGGAATGGAAATGCTTCTTTGCACCATTCTCATGAGCTGAATGGAGTTTTGAAAAAAAAATAATTAAAATCTTGATCTGGTGATTAGGTAAAGCGGACTCGATTGAGGTGAGTCAGAGTAGTTGGAAGAGGGAATGTTCTGAGGGAAAACCAGTATGATCAAATACTTCATTATTAAAATGGAGCTGTGCAGATAATTTAACTGTAAATAATTCACATGGTGAATTTAACTTTCTTTTCAATTCAGAGGCTGTTCACAAGGAGTGTTTTGTTTCCTTTGTGATATTTGCTATTCCAGTTTTTCCTAGTTTAATTCTGCAAGGCAGTGAGCTTTTTGCTTTGGCTATTTGCTTCTTCACAAGCAAATCAGAGCTGTTCTGCTCCGTTGGTGTTGCTTTCTGCATTGCTTGGCCAGGCGAGTACCACTTAAGAAGTGGTATCAAGTCTTTTCTTTAAGCTTTAGGTGCTTTGAAAAGACAAATAGAAATTGTACCTTCAATGACTAGGGTCACTGCAGCTGAAAAGAGTTGCTCTTGTTCATGAGGCTCAGTGAAATCCCTGGTTCTCTTGGGTTGGGTTTAAGACTTTGGTCCGTTTCCTGCATATGAGCGTGTTCCTTTTCCTTGAATTATCCTGATAGTGATGTAAGAGTTTGGACTCTAGTTCTCATGAGAATTTGTACGTGCAAAAGTTACTGCTTGGCAGTTTGGAGAAAAGGAGCTGTTCTGAAGATCATGGTAGATGAGTTCAGATGAGTTGGATTGCAACTCGTGCAGCATCTCCTCGGCTCTCGCGAGATGTTGTCATCCTTCCAAGCAATGCTTGAGCATTATTTTTTCTGTACAAAATCTTGGCAACATAAGGAAAATAAGAGTGCAAGTAACACTACAGTTACAAGAGCAAGTAGATGGAACTTCAGAGGTGAGCTTGGTTTAATGTTAAAGGCTTATATTAAGTTACATGACTTTATTATTACTTATAGAATAGGCAACTGCTATCCTTTTAAAACAGGCATAATACATAACAGTGGAAATAATTTAAAGGTCATAGATTTAAAACCCAAGTTCTTTTGTTGTAATTCTCTTTTCTTTTTATTTTTGTAGAGAAGTAAATGCCTCTCAAATCTTCCTGAGCTATGCTGAGTTATGCTGCTCAGGGATAGCATAAGGAAATCTTTGAAAATGTTAGTATTGACTACCTTTTATATTTTTATTATTTTATCTCCAGTCATTGAAAAAAGGTCATTTGTATTCTTGTTATTCATTGATGGTTCACCTTGAGATGATTATATACAGAATTTTGAGATGTACAGACATACTTCTAGAGTGGAATTTGAATTTGCTAACCTGAAAGGGTGCTGCCCTGTGATGATCTGTTCATTTTAAATGATGCTATAAACAATGCAAGCCTTCAGCAGAGACCTAATGAAAAGGAACAAAACAGGAAAACAGAGATACAGACAAGAAATATTTTCAGAAAACAAATTACATTTTAAACTGTTTCCTATTTCAGGTAGATTTTGAGTGCTGAGAGTTCCTAAAAGGCTTGTACGATCTTTTATTTTTTTTTTCCCCTCTCCAAAGATGTTTATTTTTGGTGTCCAGTCTTTATAGTAGTTTATAATGCAGGAAGAGAACTCCAGAGACTATTTTTGAGATTGAAAAGAGCCAATGTCTTCATACTTGCTGCTGAATTACCACATTTTGGCTTTGTGTAGTCAAACTTTCTCCTTAGTATAAATTTTGCCACTATTGAATGCATAGCATGAAAAATGAAAGAAAAAGGTACTTAGTATCACTCCTAGTGCCACTTTCTTTCATACTCATACAGATTTTATATATATAATATAAAAAAAAGTATGCCATTACACCTAGAAATAAGCAGATTGCATATCAGCATACTTCAGAAGAGCTCCAGGGTGAAGTTTCTGTGGGAGCAGTGCTGCATATTGTAGTGTATACTTGTATGAATGTTTTTATTAGTGTGCATCAAAGATGGGACATCTTAGGACAGACGATTTCTAGTGCTCTTTGATCATGAAAGAGCCTTCTTGTGTCGTCTTCCATGCGTACTACAAATAATAAAACTTTTGTATTTTTCTTGTAAGGGCTGAGAATAGCAACAGCCACTGTATTATGGTAAGTATTACCATTTGGGATCCCGCTGACAGATAATGTAGTGTAGCAAAGAGGTGTCATTACGATGACTCGTTTCACGCAGGTTGTGGAAGGCTGTTGTGGATTCATTAGTACCCAGTATATACTACAGAACATATTATCTACTGCAGTCCGAAGTTTTACAGTCATGGAAAAGCAAGAGTAAAACCGGTTTTAACAAGAGGGAGAAAGGAGTACGCACTTCTATCATGAGTTGAAAATACTAGTTCTTATTTGACATTGATTAAACGAATATGCAATATAAGTAGGAAATAAGAACAGTAGCAATTAAACATGGGGTAAAGTCACCATGCCAATGAAAACGAGAATGCACAAGTATTCATGCACCTCTGCATAGAATCCTTTCATGTCCTTTTCATTTTTCTTCACATTTACTATATCTTCTGATCATAGGAATCTTGGCTTAGAAAAAGATATGATATACAATTTATTTGACATCCATTTTATTTTACATATTTTAAACAACCTTGGTGCTATATACTGTTTTCTATTTCTCTTTCTAAGGGAATATTTATTTTAAAACCTCCTTCCTGAAAACAGTTACTTTAATTATATTTAGTAAAAATACTCTGATAAGCAGTTGTACAATTAGGATGTGATCTTTTTATATTATATGAATGTGTGTGTATATATATATATATGCACATGCACTTCATGAGGAGACTTTTTTCTCATTTAGATTAATCTTTTAGATCCCTAAAAATTTTCTTATCAGAGGGTAGAACAACAAAACTTTTATAACTAGTAATTATTTAGAAACTTTAGATTGTAAACCTCTTTCTCTCACTTATTTCATCAGCATATGTGATCTGCCGTCTGAGTATATTTTGTTGACATTTTTTGTCATTTAGGATTTTAAATTCACCTTGAACTTGAGCTGTGTAACAACCAAGGACACTTTTCACTACTTTGTTTTTGGCAAAATATGTATTAGCAAATATGCAGGAGCAAATACGCCTTGTGTGATATCAGTCCTTCACCATTTTATATAGTGTTTTGTTAAATTAATTTTAGCAGTAAATGTTTCCTTTGATTTTTTTATTTTGTTTCGTTTTTCTCATGGGTTTTAGCCATAATATTGAAGTTGTGTTATGGTCGCTAGAGTTTGTTTTCATTATAGTTGCCATCTGTGGAACAACTTGGCTTCCGACTCCGTTGGAGAATATACAATGCTTTCAATAAAAGTAATTCTTATGTCAAGACACGGGTGCGTTATGGATTGTAAATCTGGAGTTTACTGCCAACCTCTGCCAGATTTTACTTGCTGCTGTCTGCAGTTCTTTGTTGAGCAAAACCATTTCATTATTTCATTGCTATTCCTTAAACAATTAAGAGCATCATTTCAATACTGGAAAAGAAAGGACTTTTCAGTATCTTTTCCTTCGTATAGGTTTTGGTTCTTTAACTCTTCCTGTTAAGTTTTTAATTACTAGGTAAAAAAGAAGACTTTGTGTTATAAATGTAGCATCTTGTAGTGTCGCTAACATTTGTTTTTAATGCGTCTAATACAGGTATTAGAGGGGAGTCCTTTCTCCCTTCTCCCAGTTACTGTGTTTGCTAATCTGAGGACTGGATTGATACAGAATGTTTTAATGGATTTGGTCATAAACGCCTTGGCAGCAAGGAGCTCCGACCCCTGAACAGAGCAGGAAGGTTCTGCCCCAAAGATCTTCCCGTTGCTGAAGTGTCTCTGGGGCTGGACGGAGGAGGGAGCCGCGACGGGCACAGCTCTGCGGCCTTCGCAGAGGCCTTTGCCACACGCGCGTGGGTCTGCCCTGCGGGGCCTCTCCAAAGGCTTCTGTGAAGCAGGAGGTCTCTAAGGTCAGCACAGTCACCGAGGTGAAGCTGAGAGGGCCACGTCAGCATCTGGCCCTGGGCAAAAGTGCATGTCACAAACCCATGAGCTGGAAGAACGTTATCGCCCTGGATACTCTGCCCTCCTCCGCTGTGTGTGTTAGCCTGCGGGGGCAGGGAGAGCTACTCGCTTGTGTCTCTGTCGACTTAGCTCAGTGAACAGCTTTAGAGACTACATACGAACAGATACATTCTGGTATACGTGGGTTCTGCAGGATTATTATTGTGAGCTAATCTTTGTGAGGCTTTTGCTTCAAATGGCCCCTTATTGTAGATTTACCTGCCAATGTGATATTTTGGATTTGGAGCCAGGACTCGGGTTTTTCTGCTGATTATCCTTCATGGTGTAACGGAGGTCAGATTGCCAAGCAAGCAAATCTTTCTAATAGTGTCTCGGTGTGGAAAGTTCATACTCAGTTGTTTATTTTTGATGAATCAGGCAAATTGTAGCCCAATATATTTTATTCCATACTTGTTCTAAGTCCATAGTTTCTTAAACCACTAAATATTATGACTGAGCTCTTGCAACTCTCTTTCCCCTGATAATTCCATCTGTGGGCTTTTCAAAATGAAAATACTGTTCAAGACTATTGAGATTGGGTATTACTGGATTTTACATTAGATATTTGACACAAGGACATTAACATTTCAGACATATTCTGACTAAAAATCATTTCAGTTGGCTTGTTCCACCACAAAATGCAATTTATTTGGCATTTTACCTAGCTTTGGAGGTGGTTGCAGCTCAGTGAAGAGCATAATTTTGGAGAAATAAGTAATAAATGGGTGCTTTGTTTTGACGCTTACCCACGTATACCCAAGTACTTTGGTATCCTTAGGTGAAAAGTGATTTTAAAAACACACCATGTTATGACAAGAACAATAAATAGTTTGCATCAAAAATATAAGTGCCCAATATGCACTGTAAAAGATCCCAAAGTGTGGCCAAAAGTGGACTATGATCCTCTACGCTCTGAGTACAGGACTGCATGGCTCATCCATGTGCAATCAAACCAAAGGCAAGAAGCTAACACGGCTCATGTGAGGGGGGATACATTGGGAAAGCCCTGAGCATTGCAGTTTTTCTCCCTAACTTCCACGCAGTATAAAAGCCATTGGTATAGCTATTGTCCATCAGATCACAGTAGTAATAAATTGTATTGCTAATGGTTTAGAAAGGGCCTCTCTGATGTGATGCTTCAGTTCTTTATTGTAGAAACTGGATTATATCAAACCGTCAATTCAGTTTTATAAAATTACTTAATATAATCAGTGACCAAGTAAACTGTGTTTGCCTTTTTCATTACTGGAGACGTTAGTATGGAAGGATGAAGATGAACTTTGCCCTCATCCACCAGCCCTGTGGCCGGTGTTGTAAATACATGTTCCGAGTGAAGTATTTATTGAAGCCAAGAAGGTGAACTGCTTCTGCCTGGGTGTTCAAACCAGAATGTCAATCAGCATGAGCACTGCGACTCATCCCACTTCACTCTGAGCAGATGGTCTGATAGCACACTGGTAATTTATTAGCTAATGCGAGGCACCATTGATTTAATACTCTGTTACACTGGCTTACTGCTATGTGGTGCAATTTTGCCTTGGAGCATGACCTCAATGAAATCAGCTTTAGGTCTTCAGCAGCACTAAGATAAATCATGTGCCTCACCAAAACATTCCTAAAGGTTGACTAGTAATTAAAATTTGCATGGAGATGGGTATATCTAGCCATCCACATGAACTCTGCTATAGCTTCATGTGCTCAGTGTATTTTTGTTAGTTAAGCTTTAAGTTCTTCATCTAGCTTCGTAAGGGTGCAGGCAATCATTATTTAAATTGATAAGAATCCATATTTCAGACATTTTCAGAATTATATTTCCTAATTTATTGATTTTAGCAGGGAGAAATGTCTAAATACCTTTGAGAATCTGAGAAGTGTTTTTTTTTGTGTGTGTGTGTGTGTGTGTGAACAGTTTATTGCTGATGTGAAAATTCAAAATTTACTGGAATTTTTCTCCTGAGTTCATTGAGACTGAAAGAAAAGTTAGGAAGACACTTTTTCCATTACCTTAAAATTAATATTTTATTTATATTACTTGCATGAAGTATCTTTCCATCAGTCTGAGATATATGGTCAAGTGTATTCTTTCCATTTAACTGCAAGTTTTCAGGATTCTCTGGGGAAGTGGTATCCAATATTTCTATTACAAGAGAGCACACTGAATAGAGTTTGAGAATGAAGTTAGCACAGATTGCTCTTTAGATTCATAAGTAAAAGGGGCTGGAGGAGGGAAGGAGGGAGGGAGGGAGGAGACTGCTGTGCAGTTAGCAGCAAGACTGTCACCCATTCTGACCTCCACCACTGGGTCACTGAGCACTCAGGTGGCACCTGTGCAGGTGAATGATTTCCCAATTCGGGACAATAACTGTTAACGTAGCTCCTTGTAGCTCCAGCCTGCAAAATTGAGGGAATTTTATGACAACGCTTTGGCTATCGTTCCTCTTCAAATGCTTGCAGAGCCGTTACCGTTCACACTTATCTGAAATGTGCAGCACCAAATTTCTTCTTGGCCAGGAGTAAAAGGGGAATTTTATTTGTGGCGTTACTATAGCTAATTAGTTTAATTACTTACTGGTAGTTAACAGAATGAGTGGAATTATGGAGTGAAACCAATGCAGGTAGCAGTCTTTTGCCAAACAGTTAGGATTTGGTGATATTGCCTGGAAAATAAAGTTAGTAAGTGGAGTAATGGGGAGATGACAGCTTGGATTAATTTCAAAGTGGCATGCTCCTTCTTGCAAGTCTATTAGCTTCTAAATATTGTATGAACCCTTCCTATGGTCTGAGTTCAGAGGAGATAGTTTGGTTATTCTGTGAGGATATTTAAAAGACAAGATTGTGGTCTTTTCATCAAAATTTCCTTCCCTCTGGCATGGATATGATGGCATGCCATCATGATGGCATGATAGTGCCATTTTAGAGACATTTATAAATTGCTTTTAAAAAAAAACAAAACCAAAATTGTAATATATCACTCTCAGTCACTTACCTGTCAATAGTAAAAAAGAATACAATTAACTGTCAGTTATTTCGTATGCTGCAGGCAGTTATGATTTCTTGTTTGATCAGAAACAAGTAGCAGTTTTGCTTCTGAAACTGGATCTAAAGTTAGAGGCACACACTTGAAATAGAAAATTAAATATTAGCAAAGATGATATTTTTTTTCCCCCATGATCTTTTTGTTTGATGCAAACACATTGATTTCTGTGAAACAAATATCTTAAAAAATTAAATTTTTGATCCTCATCTTGTAAGATCTATCTTTGTTCTCACACAAAAAATATATATTTCCTGCTGTTTGGAAACTACATGCTACTGGCAGTATCATTTTGAAATGCCCTTGTATTAAAATGTAACACACAATGATAAGAGGTATTATGTTGGTGTTAATTCTCAGGTAAAAAGCACCAAACATTACTAGTGTAAAGTAATGAGAGAGATTCTGAAACTAATTTGGTGTAAAAGTGACATTAACTGATAGTAATAGTCAGTGCTGTTGTTATCCAGAGGAAGGCAAAATTGTAAGAACTATTAGAATAGCCACTATAGTTGAGAGGATTAAAAATCCGACAGGCTGAGGAGATGGGTAATGACTTGCAGGCCTGAAAGTCAGGTATTTCCCCACACCCACTAATTCATGTTGTTCTAAGTATTATATCCCTCCACAGGTTGTTTCAGTGTTATTTTGGAGCGCCATTCTTTGATATCCCTCTTTGAGTAAAGTAAAATGTGTAAAAATATGATTGTTGTGAAATGGTTAGCTGTTTTTTTTCATTGTCTTTATTGAAGCCTTTTGGAATAGGTGGCTCAATGTAATGCCGGTGTGGGTAGTGTTGTGTTACGCAAGGCTTCCTTCCTTGAGGCTTTGTCATGTAATTTAATTCATATTTAGAAGTCATGATGATCTATATTATTATCCAATATTGCAGTATCTGAATGTCAGAGAAGATCTTTTCTTCCATGTCTGTTCTTTATAGGCTTTTAGGTGAGATGTTAATAGTTATTTGGTTACAAATCATTCAGTAATGGAGATGAAGAAAGACCTTTTCAAACCACTGAGGCAGGAGGAGTCCTAGGGCTTATGACTCCAGAGGTTGAAGGAATGTTTAAGTCTGTGTGACATGTATTTTGTCAAATTTAACAGGATTTAATTTAGAATTAATATATTAGAACTTCATTTTGTGTATGTAGAGTGTTGTTTTATATATCACACTTTAGAATAAAAGCTGCTTGTTTTTTTAAGGGAAGTTATTCACAGTTTGAAGGTTGTTTCCATTCCCAATCAAGATGAAATCTCATTAAATGTTACCTCAGTGCTAGTGGGGGCTTTGATTTTTTGCTACAGATGTATGTTTGTAAATTCTTAGATTAAGATTAGATTAGATTTAGATTAGTCAAACCTTAGATTTAAGATTTCGAATGTTCCCTCCTGCCACATCACTGGTCACCACAAAGCTTGTGAGCAGCTCTGGATCATTCGGGCAAATCATCCTGCCTTTCACTGTGGTATGGTTTGAGAACTGTAGCTGTCATCCCACTATCCCCCAGGCGTTTAGGACTTTAAGGGGTTGGATGGCTTTCACTGAATTCTGTGGAAAGCAGGAAGGTAGTAAAATTAGTTCGTTTTGATTTGCGTACATGAAATCTTGATACCTACCCTTGAACAAGATTTCAGAGAGCTTTGAATTTGAGTCCTGCAGCTTCATCCTCCAATCTGCTTAGGGACCAGCAGAGAGGTCATGGAGAGTCCTGCTTAGATCCTGACCTGCTTAGATCCTCACCTGCCCGTAAGTAGGACAGGTTAGAATAGATCATAGGATCAGAGAACAGCTCGGGTTGGAAAGGACCTCTGCAGCCCTTCTAGGAAGAATTCCTGCTCAGAGTAGGCCCACCTAGAAGAGCTGCCTCGGACCACGTCCAGGAGGGTTTCTGGATGTCTCTGGGCTACCGCAGTGTCTCTGGGAAGCCGGATTCCCCAGCACACTGCTGTGTGGAGCCCCAAGTGCCGGCGAGAGGAAAGCAGCAGGGCCTCAAGTGCAGGCCGCGCGGCGTCGCGTGGGCCGCCTCAGCCATGAGGGTGCTGCGCCCGGCAGAGCCACACGGCCACCGCGGGGACTCCCCGGGCTTGGCTGCGTTGTGTGTGCCTCCATCCTTGTGCTGCTGCCCTTGATTTCCTGAGAGCAGAGGTTTTATGATACCGTCAGCCTGCAGGACAACATGCAGACAAGTGGCTCATCACTGACACAAGCTCCCTCAGTCAAAACCGTGGAACTGATAGAAAACTAGAAACTGAATGTCACTACACAATTTTAATACAGTCTAAATAATCTACTTTTTACATTTTTTTTCAGTGATGAACTAGATGGCCATAAAGGTCAAACAACTACGAACATTTGGTGAAGTTTTTATGAATAAATGCCAATTAAGATAACTTAGAAGGTGTTAGGCAGTTTTAATAGCAGTCAGCCCTGTCAGTGCTACACGTTAAAGCCTTAATATAGCTATCCCTAGCCGAAAAGAATTGGTTCCAGATGCACCTGAATTTATCACATCCTCAGATGTACTCTTCCAAGTAAAATGCAAGTTGTTTACAAAAGACTTTATAGCTAAAAAGGATGCTTATGATCAAGGAACTTGCGTGGCTGAAAATGATTGAGAGAGATCAGGAGAGGGATTTTAAGTGGAGTTTAGGCTAACTTGATGATGACTTCTTCAGTAGATGTTGCTAGAGTTGGAAGAGGGAACAGCCTAATACTTCCAAATTAATAACATATAAAAGGAGATATGAAATCCCTGATTATTATGTTGTTCTTTTGTTTAGATAAGGTAACAAATGTATTTTTGTATGAGAACTGACCATTAGGGAATCATAGTAAGAAAAAAATATTCCCAGAATATTATATATGCTATTTTTATGTATATCTTTATTGAAAATATTTTTAAATTAATACACAGGGATATAGATTGTGACTTGATTTCAGAATGCTGATTAATTTGGTCCTTAGTGTACATTTTCCAAAAAAGGTTAATGAATCGGTTGAACTAATGGACTTTCCTTAATTAATACAAGTTTCAATTTTCTCAGAGCAAGGACATTACAGAAGAGAGCAATGAATATCAAACAAATAAGCACATATTCACCATATTTTTATCTACTGAAAATACCATCTGGGCCTGGAAGATTGAGTTGTTTTGCAGGAAGACTGAGTTATTTTGTAGCCTTTATACAAGACACCTGAGGAATACATGTGTATATATGTGTGTAAATATATAGAGATATTTTAAGCTCTCTCTCTGGAGTATCTTTATACAGAATGCTGGGTTTTTGTCCCTCTGAGACTTGCCTTCTTTCCTAGCTATTTCAAATAGGTGAAATTCCTACAAGCAAAAAATCATAGTTCTCTTAGTTAAATTGGCCTACAGCTCTAAAGGTGGAGAGGTTCCGAGGTTCCTGCTCAGCACGGAGGCTTTCTTTTTTTTTTTTTTTTTTTTTCCTTAGTAATGTCTAAAGCTAAATTGCCTGGAGCAAATGGGCAGCCTTGTAAACGATGATGTTCACCAAGGTGCTAAACAAAAGGTGGCAGGGGCCGAGGTGCCGGGGAGCTCCCGCCGTGGGGCTGCAGCGCGGACGTGGTGCCTGTGGTACCTGCAGGCCGGTGGCTGCAGTGCCCCAGTCGCCGCACGCTCCAGCCGCCCTCGCCGGCGTGGTGACAGGCGTGAGGGTGAGCAGGGCTGAGCGAGTGTTTGCAGAAACGTATGTTGGAGAGCGGGCTTTCCTGCCTGCCGCAGGTGCTGTGCTGCGTGCCTCATCGGAGGTACCCAGCTCGCCAGCTCCTGGCCTCCTGCCGCAGCAGCAGATCAGCTCCATTCTGATCTGCCTCCATTTCTGGCTCAGTTTCACCTGCATCATGCAGCGTGTGCCTCGGATGGGACTTGATTAATCTGCTTTTGGGGTCAGCAGTGACTCGTGAAACACAGTGCTCCATAGCTGAGGCCTCGCAGTGGAGTCAAACCCATAGTTCGGCAGGACAGATCCTTGGGGCCTCAGACCTGTTTCACAGGCCCAGTCAGACAAACTATTCCAGTGTGCAGGCTGCACGTAAGGCTTCAAATTAGGGAAATTTTATTTCCTCTGTAATTATATTAAATGATTTAATAAAGGAAAAGGTATTAAATAGATCATTCCTATTTATAAAAGTAGTATTTATGCTGTTATTCGGCTAAGTAGCTATTAAGGATTGTCAAAATGATTTGTAAAATAGGAAGCTAGATCTTAATTATGTGGACTTTTGTGGTTAGCAAGGCTCCCTATTACATCCTCTCTTAAAGCAAGGAAATTTATGGAGCTAATATACCAAAGTGAAAGAAGTAGGTGTGCGGGCGGGAGGAGATGGGGCTGCTATGCAGGGCTGGCCGGGGAGACGTTTGGCCGTGTGGCCTTTCCTTTGAAATACACTCCAAGCACTTGGAAGTGCTGCCTGCTTCTGAGAGCTTTACGTGCTGCTTCGCAAGGCCCTTTTACTTTAGCTTGTGAACAGAATGGCTGAAATATTCCTCAAAGTTCTTGTTTCTTTGAAGGATCTCCCAGTTTTTCCTGGGATGAGCTTTGAAGCGAGTCCAGGGCACTCTTGAGTAGCCTTAGGGCAGGATAAGCTCGGGCAAAGGACATACCAAGACTTACCGGCTGGCATGTCAGGTCATGCTGAGCCTGGAAAGAAATCATCTTTGTGCTTGGCTGCTTGACAGGTCTGGAACAGCCAAGAGCAGCGCTGTTGTCATGGGGTGCACGGGGAGCGCGGGGCACAGAGTCCACCAGGCCTATCTGCAAGGCAGGCTGCTTCCGCTGGCTTCCCTGGTGTCAAAACACTATTTACACAGTCTTTTCAATCCTAAATTTCTCTTAAAAGAAAAGGTGCTCTCCTGCTTATTGAAATACTCTATTTCAGTATTTGTGTAAATGTTTTTATATGCTTGAATACTGGAAAACATAATAAACCCAACTTAAAATTAATACATTATTTTGTAATAAAAATAATCACCAATTCTTTTCCAAACATCAAACATGTTAAATAGCTTTTTGACTTGCAGCAAAACCTTTAGGCAAGTGAAGTCTATGCTTCATGTCCTTCATGTTTAACCTAGCCTGCTTATTTACTCACTGATGTACCGATGGACATATTCTTTGGGCTAAACCTTCTTTTATTAAGTAACAGTTTCAAATAAAGCTTCTGTGTTCTTCTACATCTCTCCCACTGTGACAAACGGCTTTCGAAACCCCTTTTGAAAGGTTTATATAAAGTTAGAATAACTTTGCAGAAGAGAAATATTTAAACTGCAGATATGGTCTCAAGACTGTGTGTAAGAAATAAATCACACCCTCAGACTTTCTGTGTGTATTTAAGATCACAAACGTTATTTTGACAAGATAAAATTGCATTAGTTAACAGTGTGCTAGCAACAGCAATTATCTGCAATATTGCTTTCTTTACTTCCAATTCCAGGAATTTTGTTATTAAGTTGTGTGATTCATATTGACCCTACAAAACCTGGTGGAAAACAATTATATTTATGTATTTTGTAATAATTCAGGCAGATAAAGGTTTTAATGTATGTTGCTTTAATGTAAAGCCACTCGGGTTGGTGTTGAGTTAGTGGCAAAGACTGAACAGCTGCTGGATGAGGGAAGCTGTAAAAGAGAGCACCTATGGAAAAGGGGAGTTTCTGTTTGGAACATGGACTATAAATGTAAGTAAAACCTAGGCCAGGAAACAGGTTTATGCCCTAGGTCTGCTCATACTTAATTCAAGATACTTAGGTGGTGTCTACCAGTGAAAAGAAAAGAAAATAAAGCGTTTTCTACTCCTTTCAAGACCCAAGTATCTCAGGAGGCTGAAAAACACGCAGCTGAAGGGGGTCTTGTGTCAAAGTCCCTGTTTTTCAGCAATTACAGGAAATCAAGCGTATGAATATGATGATTAACCCTTCTGTTACATTGATTGAGCTGTTTGTACAAAACCAACTACTTTAAAATAAAGCTCCGTTTATAGACAATACCCAATATTCAGGCCCTGTAATGGAACGACCAGAAAAAAGCGGTTCTCATTCTTGCCGGGAGAGCAGAGCCCTGCACAAATGCAATACAAGAATAAGCAAACGAAAGTGCTAAATACCAAGTGAGAGTAGTTCTTTAGTGCTGATATAAGACTGTTCAAAATGTGGTGAGTTTATTTGTATTTTGAAAATAAAATTTGGTTGGCTACACTTTTTTTTTTTTTTTTTTTTTTTTTAGCTAAAATAAATATTTGCTTGTATTTTCATATTTAACTACATTGTATTTCTTCTTCCACTGTCGCAGATGCAGGCAATTTTCCATCCCTTCCCCCCAGCTTGTTTTTGGCAGCTAATGAATGTAGTCCTTTGGATCTCATCTGATCTTTGGCAGGCTGTCTGGAATTGATGTCCTAGGATGTGGGTAGCTAGCTCAGTAGTGATGTTACAGGAAAACTAAACACTCCAAGCTACAAAGCTCTATTCAGAAATTTTATCTCTGATCCAGAGGCAAACTGAAACCTGCTGTAGTCCTGTGAATCACGAAATGAATATTCAGTAAGGCACGCAGGTAGCCAAGGGAATGAAGGGGATCCCTCAAGGAAAACAGAAGAGCAGCAAGTCCTAGTGCTGGGGCTCCTCGTTGGGGGGTTGTTACATATTCCCAACAAGTCACCAAATCCCTTCTCCATTGTCTTCTGAAAGACGCGCGATGGTGTTGTGCGAAGCATCGTTAGGAAATGGGCTTATATCCATATTCAGTGTCAAAATCCGCCCATGAAGGACTGTGAAGTCGGTTTGCGTTTCACCTGCTTAAAACTAATTCCCGTTTCTAGGAGAGTAATGCAGCAATCCCGTCTAGGATTTATCCAGCATGCTAACAGGTGACAAGTGGCATCAAACGGTGCCTGCGCTGCTGTACGGCAGGTGGAGGACTCTGTCACTCCTCTCATCTCTCTGGAATAATTCATTAAACACGTCTACCTGTGTCAGTGGCAGGTAAAATCTATGCTGGAATTACTTGTCTCTCTCCTTGTTAATCCAGGGGCTGTCAGCTCTCATCAGGCATTACATTTGGTGTGCCCGAGTGGGGTCTGACATGCAAATGCTTTGGCTGATGAAATGGTGCTAGGTGTGTGTCACGCATGTGGGTGTCATATATTAATCTTAGTGACATTTTTTTTTGTAGTTCGGATGTTTTCTCATACTATGTTTAAGTGTGAATAATGGAAATGCTTGAATGTTTTCATACAATTAGACATTCACCTGTTTTTGCTGGCAAATCAAGAAGCCAAAATACTGGTTTCAGTGGATGGAACTGCTTCATTGCGGCTTGTAGGTGTGTGATACTGTAATAAATCATAAATGATGCTGACCGTGCTGGCAATAGTCGCCCTAATGATTTACTGCAATCCAGCTTCCTGGAGGCTGGACATCAGCTGTCATTCACATGGCAAATCTTGGTGTAAAACAGCAAGTTGAAAAGATGGCTGTGTATCTCCCTTCACAGAGAGACTTTCTAAGGAAAATGTAGTTGTGTCCTTAATTTCAGCTAGGACATGTAAACTGTTAAATAATATCTTGGTCACAATTGCATTTTACTAATTTTAATGCAATAGCTAGGCATCAGCAGTGGTTTAGTTCTGATTCGTTATGCTGTCCTGACTTGGGAAAAAAGGATGAAATCATTAGTTAAACTTTCTGGTGTTGCAGCAGTTGTGAAAAGCTTATCAGATAGTGTCGCTGTGTCCATTGTAGTCCTTCTGTGAAGGTAGGATGGGAGCTGACTCAGCCATCCGCAGCTCCGGTAACCCCTCCGGCGGAGCGGCGCGGTGGCGGCGCTGCCCAGGCGCTGTCAGCTCCGCGCGTTGGGCGCCGCGGTCCTGCCAACCCGTCCTGCTGTTCCCCAGCAAAGGGCGGCCCCCAGGACCCGGAGCACGGGGCGCCCGCGGACCTCCCTGTGATGCAGCAGCTGTGCAGCCTTCTGAAACCACTGCGCGGGCTGGAAATAAATCCCCTATTTACAGTCAAGGAGGTTTTATCCAGCACCATTGTTGTAGACTTCTGGCTGTTAATGTTTAAATATTCTCATACATACATATATATATATATATATATATATATATGCATATAAAATCTCTTGACAAGGTGTTTTTGCAGTTAACATACAGTTTTGCTCCTGTGTATGACTTCTATCCCCAGAGTTTGTGCTGTGTGCCACTCAGCTTTCCTCCCCAGAATATGATCCCTGTAATTTTCAGCTAATGTACAAATCTTTCCGTAGCTCAAGATTTAGAAGCACTTTATCTCTGGAAACATGGGCCTTCATCAATGATGACAACCCGTGCTATGATTGCTAGATGTGGACCCAGCATTGTACATACATCTAGAAAGAGAAGCATGTTCCTCTCTTTCTGTAGGATTGCCACAGTTGATTTGGGATAAAGACATGAGTTTCACTGTATGCATACACATATACATAGTAAACTATTCACTCTGCAGTAGCGATATCAGAGAGCTTCTTAGGACTCAAAATGTTTTTCTTTTTAATAATACAGTTCCTAGAAAAGGGTAGAGAAGTTAGAAGAGCCAGTAAGCAGTCCTTGCAATTTACTTGTACCCATTTAATTGTATTTAATAATAGATTTAATAATAGCAACATTGAGATAGATTTAATAATAGGAATACTGAAATTATGATGTATTGACAAGTTTAACTTGGAGAGAAGGGCAGAGAAAAATGTGGTGCAAAGCCTGGTGCACGGAGCAGGCAATGAGCTGGGCACTGCGAGGCAGCACAGAAACCTCCCCTAATTTGTCTCGCCGCAAGCCCCTGCACTGCCAACTGCAACGTCTTCACTCCTGGAGAAGGAGGCAGGGTATTTCTGAATGGAAAAGCTAAATTTGAAGTTGTTGGTGTGTTCCAGTAATGCCCAGAGTACTTTCAGTGTGCTATTGCGAAAGGTAATTCTGTCTACTTGATTAGGCTTTTAATATAATGCTGGATCTTGGTGGACTTTTATTTATTTTTTAGAAAAGAAATCCTTGCAAGCTGTGTAAGGAGACTGTTCTGGGAAGCGTGGGTGAGCAGTGGTGTATGTTTTGAGTGCCACTAATAGGCCAAATCCAGTGTCAAAGAGAACATATGTATCTCTTCTTCCAGCCACCTCTCTTGGCTGCTCTTTGGCCACTGATGCCAAACAAATGAATACATCTTGTCAGTCCTTTCAGGCCATTCATTAATTTGTTGTTGTTGTTAAATAATTTCCTATTTTCCTACTGATACCAAAGGGTTTTTTTTTTTTTGGCATCAGTTTGATTTTCAGATTTATACACTTATTTCCTGTATCTTGAACAAAGCTCTTCTACTTTTTAATTGGATTCTGTGTGTGTGTTTTCTTACTTAAAAGTAAAATATTCTGTTTTTGTGGTTGCTGCTAGTCCTAAAGCCAAGCATGTGTCAGCAGCAGCCAGGCTCCGTGGCACAAAGGTCCCCAGCCCCCAGAGCGCCGTGTCCGACCCGGCTCGGCCGCGGGAGCGCCGGCTCTGCCAGGCGCCGCCGGGAAGCCCCGGAGCGCCGCCACCTCCCTCCCGAGCACTGAGCGCCCGGATGGGGTGTAACGTAGAGGTGTGTTGAAAATATTAAATATTTAAATCATAAATTATGTAGGTTTGCTGCTTTTTTATTGTTGCTTTTAATAAGAGGTACTCGTTGAAAATTATAAAGCTCGCTCTCTTCATGCAATTGTGTGGCTGTCAGTCAGTATTCCAGAGGGAAGGCTTTCACCGGGAGGAGATCTCAGAGTATAAATATTGCTGAATGATTCACTCAAAAATTGTTTTATTTAATCAGAGGCTTTTCTTTTGTACTTTTCTCTGTAATGCATATTTTTTTCTTCCCATAATCTAATAGAATCATGTTCTGGAAATCATTGAGAAGGGATGATATTAGCCTGCTGTTCTAGATGGACAGTGTGTAAAAGGGAATATCCATGACTGAGCCCTAAGGTTCATCTGGGAAGGCTCATACATGTTCTTACAGCCTGGAACAAGGAGATGCCCATTTGGATGTGTATGTGTGAGCAGAGCGCAGGGAGAGCTCCCGGGTTGAGGTGATTGAGTTATCAAAGAAGCTGGATTGTTTTCCAGCGCGCCGTAGGTATCTGGCTGGCGTGAGTGCACATTGAACACCAAGACCACCACTTAAATTCTTGAGAGAGCTTGAGGAACAGTAAACAATAAATGGGATTATTGATCCACTTGAATAAATGGCCTGTTGAAAGAAATCTTTTATGTACATACAGTATTTCTTCTATGCTATATAAAAAAAATCTGACATGAGGTTGACAGATTTGTTCAAAGAAAATATTTATTGTACCCTGAACTATGTAACATGTCTCAATTATTGATGTTTCTTGTTGTTGCAGGCAGAAAAATGATATTATTGCTTTTTTCTTTTCTTTTTCAAAACTTAATGGTAAAGA
The DNA here is from genome assembly GCF_059628265.1 of Tinamus guttatus. Lineage (NCBI taxonomy): Eukaryota > Metazoa > Chordata > Aves > Tinamiformes > Tinamidae > Tinamus > Tinamus guttatus. Next base: position 10,875,352 of record NW_028288821.1, on the reverse strand, counting down.
ATCAGAAGTGCACCCTTAGTGCAGTACTCCACATGATGTACTGTGGGTTAAGAGCTATAGAATACTGATAGTCTTCTCTGTACTCCCAAGATTTTGTATCCCTTTTCCTTCCTTCTCTTCGCTTAAGCTTGGGCTAAAAACTTTTGTATCATAAATACGTTTCAGTGTAGCCTTCTATTGTTAGGCTTTACAGTGAGCTTGGGTGGCATGAGAGTTCTTCTGGGCTCAGCTAGATCAGCATGAAACAGCATAACACATTTTCTGTGACAGTTATTTTAATTAATGGGACTTTGGCATGGTTTTCTATGATCTCGTCAAGGCCAGCTTTAGAAAAGCTTCCTAATTCTGTAACCTTTCTGATCAGAAGAGTGTTAATGGAGGAAAGCGACAGCCAAGGGAAGGATATTCACAGAGGTGTCTTTTCTGAAGGGAAAGGAATAAGAAAAAACCTTTCAGACTTTGAGAATATGCAACTACTTTTTTTTTTTTTTGTAGAAGTATAGAAATATGGGGAGAGAAGAGGTGTCAGAATGGGGTCTGTTGTAGAGGTCTAAGCTTAAACAGGATCAAGTTGCTTCATGGAGTTTTCCTTGTATTTTCCATAAGAAACAAGTATTTCTATGGTCTGTGTCATTGCCTGTTAAGAAAATGCTAGAGTGAGTAATATTTGATGCAATATATTCCTATTTGTTTCTATCTGTATGGCATTTTGTGAAACATTAAAGCAAATGGCAAAATAAGATACACCGGGGATATTATGGCTGAGTGGGGAAGTTTATCACTGAGCTGTCATTGACAACTGAAAGAATTCATAGACTCCAAGTGTCACAAGATAACACATTGCTAACAGCAACTTATTTAAGTATATCATTCTGAATTTAATCTATGTGCTACCTTCAAGGTTAGTAGCTAGAGGATACTTGGGATCAAAGAAGACAGAGTATGAAAGAATCTATTAAAGTGTAAACCAAGTGCTTAACTTACTATATGTTGAAATGGGTTTATCACCTGCATCCAGATCAATGACTCTGTCTTTTGCACTGAGGGTGTTACGGTGTTTTGGTCTTCCAGAAATTGGGCCTATTCATGAGGTCAAGGCACCATGTGTACCCTGATCTTTAAGAAAACAGTATCTAAAATGAGTTTTGTTTTCAAGAACAGCTGAATCCCAAGAGCCCTTGTTTGTGATATCTCAGTATTTTTAGATTGGATATTTAAGGAGAACTTGATTAACAACAAGATGAAGCTAAGAGCAGCTCCTTTCATAAGAAAGATGAGGCTTCTGAAAAGGAGCAAGCAGAGGTGTGAAAAAAACCTGAAGAGAAAGATTGTACTTGTGTGTTGAGTTGTGATTAGGAGAAAAAAGTAAAATTATCCTAATTGTGTTAGTAGCTTAAAACGGTGGGGATGTTTGAACTAGTTGGTCTGAATTGACTATCAGCAGCACAGCATGGAGATACTTCTGTGGAGGAGAGAGGAGAAGGTGTGAATAGCAGATCTTAAATCACTGCTGAGCACATTTGTAGAAAATGCCTCTCTAAAAATCATGACTTCCCATAACCATTGTTTTCTTCAGTCCGAGATGATTTTTAGCTGCCCCTCCTGAAATCAAGACCTCCAAGTTGAAAAGCTGGTGTCAAAAGCATGGAGTCACTTGGTTAACACTGCCCTGTCACCTAAAGTATCATATCTTTAATCTGGGCTCGCTTTCATATTACTGCCCAGTAAGATGGAGTTCATGCTTCCAAATACATTTTTCACCATTTACAGCTTTTGATGCAGTGCCTAAAGCTTGATTTGTCACTTCAGGATGATTCCATATCAAGTGCCATGAATCAAATTATTTTCTAACACAATGGGGTTAGCACCTCTCCCGCTGTGACGAATGGTTTTGCAGAGATACCAAAACAAATGCTCTACAACAGCAAGGTTTATCCCATATTTCAAATAAAATCTGCCCACTTGTCCACTCTCCAGTTAGTTAGAGAGCAGGACAGGGAGTTGTTTCCCTTTGAGATAAATGCCCATCAGTGTGCATCGTGGGCTCGCTGGAATTAATTGTTCCTGGGAGACAAATTTCCCTGCATGTGTGCAGCAGCTAGCTGCAAAAACCTGCCCTTAACTCTCACTCCTGCTGGTGTCCTTGGCCGTGTGGAAAGAGTAACCAGAATGAGACTGGAAGGTCTGACAGTCTTGGATCTGGTTGATATATATATATATATATATATATGTGTATGTATGTATTTTTTTCAGTCTATGTGCATGTGTCTCCTTGCATTATTTGAATGCTTAAATGGATTTTTTTTTTTTTTTTGGCCCTGGTAAATGGATATCATTTTCTTTTGTTATTTTAAAGCAAGAATTGAACTCCACTTTGCTGACATGAGTATTCTGAGTCTCCAGCAAAGCAGAATTAACAGATATTTGCTTCTTTATCTATTTAAAGATTTGAGAAATAAGAATGGTTTGACCTTCTTTAAGGTCTTTCAATTGAATACCCTCAAGCATATCATAAAATATGAATTATTTTATCTTTCCATCAATTACATTATAATTTTCATTTGTTGATGGAATTATTGAGTCACATTGAAGTATTATAGAGAATTTAGATCATGATACAGAGGGAAAATTTGAAGATGGGAATGTTTTAGGGGAGAACACTCTACCTTTTGTGAAAATAACGCACTTAATCTGTCCATCTAAAGCATCTGTACACATTCTGCTGCACAATTTATAAATACTTAGTTCAAAATGATTGACTGATTTTAGTGTTTGTATATAATTGTGTTATACACCCATGGGCACATGTACAGTTATCCATGCATAGACAGTTTTGAAGATCATTGTATATATATCAACTTTTAGAGTCTTTGTTAGCCTTTCACCAAGTCAAGAGCTTTAGCATTCAAATGCTGCTTTAGTCCTCATAAAATGTTAAAATAAAATTTAAAAAAATGGCTATATTGGCAGCAAATTACGGATGCTTTCTAAGTGCTTATTTGATTGCAGCAAACCCGAGCATATTGTTGACAGTAGGAACATTTTTCCTCCTGGTGATGGTTCACCTTCATCTACAAGTTTTTAGGACATAGTTGTGTACAGAAACTTTTTTCTTTTATAAATATAGTCTTATATTTGCACAGGACATTTTCTAAACTGTCAATTTTATACCTTCCTTTTGGATTGAATGTTACTAATGCATTCTGATTTCTTCAAAATACTATGCTAGATGAGACCTATTGCTCGCTAGTTTTGTATATAAAACACTATCCTTCCACAGCAGATACTGTATTTTACATTTAATTTCAAATGCCTAGTGAGATATACTGGCCTGTTGAGAATAATTTGGTGGCTAGTGGAGAAAAGTATCAAAAGGCCAAACAAAAGCTGTACAAGTTACTTTTGAAAGCCTTTTTGCTTTGCTTTTCAAAAACAAACAAACAAAAACAAATCTGAGCTAAAATACCTGCTATTTAACTGAATCAAAATGTTTTAACTCTCTAAATCTCAAGCTCTGCTGCATAGGAAAAAAAATGTGTGGAAGTTGTGTGATACTACTCTTTATTAACTTCAAGCTTTCCAGATGCCCAGGATACTCAAATCATGATGTCGCTTAAAGTCAACTTGAAATCTTAGTCTACATGGACTTTGATGTACAATCAGTATCAGAAGGAAAGATGTTTTATCTCAAGAGTACAGATCAATTACCTTTCTAAACACTTACCTCATAATTTGTGTTTAAATTAAAAAGAGCGGGGAAAAAAGAACTACAATCAACTATATTAATCTGTGTTAAGAAGAGCGTCTCCAGCAGGTCGAGGGAGGGGATCCTGCCCCTCTACTCAGCCCTGGTGAGGCCACATCTGGAGTATTGTGTCCAGTTCTGGGCTCCACAGCACAAGAGGGATGTGGAGCTGCTGAAGAGAGTCCAGCGCAGGTCTACGAGGATGATCAGGGGCCTGGAACATCTGCCCTATGAGGAGAGGCTGAGGGAGCTGGGCCTGTTCAGCCTGGAGAAGAGAAGGCTGAGAGGGGACCTGAGCAGTGTCTATGAGCACCTCAAGGGAGGCAGTGAGGAGGACGGTGCTGGCCTCTTTTCAGTGGTGGCCACCGAAAGAACTAGAGGAAATGGCTGGAAACTGAAGCACCAAAAGTTCCACAGGAACTTAAGGAAAAATTTCTTGACAGTGAGGGTGACAGAGCCCTGGAACAGGCTGCCCAGAGAGGTTGTGGAGTCTCCTTCTCTGGAGATCTTCCAAACCCGCTTGGACGCAGTCCTGTGCCACGTGCTCTAGGTGACCCTGTGTGTGCAGGCGGGTTGGACTAGATGATCTCTGGAGGTCCCTTCCAACCTTAAGCATTCTATGATTCAATGTCTATATACATGAACATGTATAGCTGTGCATATTTGTGTATCTGGGAAGAATTATGTTAATACTTAGTATTTTGAATGATGTGAAGGCATTTGCTGCACAACCTTTATACTGACTAATAAATTGTGAATTAATTCTCATCAATGCATTTGTTTGTACCCTAATTAGTTGAGGGAGGCTTAAAAACAAAATATCTAGGTTATTATTTTGGAGTAGTTGTAAGATATGTAGTCTTCCCTGGTCTTCACTATGAAAGGATAAGGATATTGGTTCCCATCCTTGCGAGAAACTATTTTAGGTTCTGAAATGTGAAATTGGATTATACTGTAGTTGGTTTTGGACTGACCCTTCAGAGAAAGGCATTTGCGTCTGATTCTCTCTCAGTAATATACATTTTTTCAGTCTTCCTCTTAGGTTTTGAATTTACTTAATGATCTTTTTCCCACGCGTGTGTATCAATTATGCTTGAACTACAATTAATCGCAGCCTAATGTGACTTTCAGCTTCTTTATTTCAACATTTTAGAGTTTTTCTCTTTTCTCTTTCAACAATCAACACAGACTCATGTACCTAATCCTTCTGGTTGTGCAAATAGACAAATTCTAATATCATAGCTGCAGGAGAAAGAGCTTCATAGTGAGCTGGAGGCCTAGTCAATGGTAGGATATGAAGGTGAGGGCTGGACAGAGGGAAGAGAGATGAGTGCTGAAAGGTATGTAGGGACTAAATGTAACGTGGCATCATTTGTCATAGCATTTCTGATATCAATTAATCAAACCTGGCACCCTAAGTGAGTGGAGCTGTCCAAGCCTGAACCAGGCTTAGACAGGCATCCCAATGAGTAAATCTGCAATTTAAAGCATGTAGAGTTAAAGCAGAGCTAGAATATTGATTGAATTGAAAATAGAAATTAAACCCTCATTTGGTAGTATAACAGATTTTGCCAGATAAATTACATGCCTGTTTTTAACTTCAATCTTTCCATTGGAAGTTGGAAAGAACTATACACATGGACAAACTTGCTGCCCAACTTGCTGACTGATGTTGGGGTATTTCGTGTTGGAATCATTACTTCCAATCCTATTTTTTATGTTATCTTGAGTCAGGCTTTTTGGTGGCCTTTTATCAAAAATGCAGCAAAGTCTATCTAAGAAAAATTCATTTTGTTTAGCAACATATAAGAAAAGTCAACAGAAAGCCTTGGTAAACATTTTTGTGAGGTAATTTTTGACAGCTGGCAATTCACTCTTGTCTAGAGGCCATGTATTCCTTTTACAACCCATTTTAAGAGACACATTAGGAAATACATTCAGTTTGCAGTCCTTACAGATCCTACCTGGCTTACCATACAGAGCTAACTAACAATATTTAATAAATATTTGTGTATCTTTTTTTTTTTTTGTGGTGCGGTAGACACTACCCGTAGACATCTATTTAGTGGGAAAACGTATACCGAAATGCAGAAATCCTGAATCTTGCTTTTTTGCCTCACTCACAGAGGCAAATCTAGACTTTCACTATTTGATTTTTATCTACAGTAAATTCATGGTAACATTATTGTAACAGAACAGGCCCCAAATCTTGAAGTTCAGTGCCCAGACCCATCATCCTTGGTTATGGTTTGCCGCTGCCTGTCCCCAGTTTTCTTTGCCAGTGCCACCATTTTCAGAACCCTAACTCCAGACGCTACAACCCCGACCGTAACAACCGCTAGGTTGTTAACTCCCACAAAAGCTGGACAGTGCAACGGTGTTAATGATGTCCTTCAAGTGATGATGATAATGGTAGGGCTAATGAGTAAAGCTCTTCATGTTCACTAATTGCAGAAGAATATATGTTTATTATGAAACTATTTTTTATAGAAACAACTCATCATGTGTTTGAAGTTTGGAGGATCATGTGTATTAAAAATGACAATTATTTATAAAGCAGGTATGTGAATCATGATTAAAGGTTTTATAACTTTTTGGCCTCTAATCAAAACTACGCTCTTGCCAGTAAAGGATTTGACTGACTCTTTTCTTCTGTCATGCCTTTAGTAATGTGGCTGTGTGTTTTGCTGCTTGTGGTTGAGTAAGAATATATTTCAAATATGAAAATACAGCATCTATGAGCTCACAGTAAAGGAAATGGGGACATACAAATGCCGAGGAGAAAATTAAAGTGGCTCCTTTTGTGAGCTGAGTTCTGTGGGAAGGACAACAGAGGTGGTTCCCAGTGGCATGCAACATCCATACTGTGGACAGGAGAACAAAGTTGGTGTCAATGGATGAAAAGTGGCTGTTTACTCTGTTCTGCAGGTAAAAAAATTTACTTGAAAAGAGGTTTTTCTATGTTTGTAATCATTTTATTCCCGTTTCATTTCTCTTGTTCCAAGCAGTCACTTTGCACCCTGTGTTTTTATTCATTGATTCAGCTAAGTGGATGGAGAGTACTTATCACGCAGGAATGATGATAAATTAATGAACTCCATTTTAAGTGCTTTGATCTCATTATTATCACGGGGAGGAAGCAGCAAGGAGGCCGCGTTGCAGCTCCTCGTCGGAGCGGGCGATACCTCCGGATGGAAGGGCTGCTCACGGCCTGCTCCAGCAGGCCAGCATCCCCCCTCCCTGCCCAAGAGCTCTATTCCTGCAAGATTCGACTCTCGCTGCTTATGAACGAGACCTTTCAGCTTAAACACATGGCTCTTGATGAGAAGAAGCAGATTAGGAGACGATGACATCTGCTGGCTCGGGGGGGAGAAGGCGCCAAGGCAGCGCGGACGGGACAGGGCCTGGCGAGGGCCGCGCGGGGAGCCGCCAGCCAGGCCAGGCCAGGCCAGGCCGCACGGGCCCGGGCCGTGTCCTGCCGCTGCCCCGGGCCCAGCGCTGCTGCCAGGCGGAGGTTCCTCGTAGTGCTGTCCTACGAACACCTTTCATCCATCAACAGCAGAAAGCTTTAAAAATAAAGAAATGGCATCTATCCTTATGGGTAACATTAGGAACTTGCTATCCAACATTTGCAATCCCATTTTTGGGGGGAACAAAGATTGGACTGAAAATGAAATGTGCATTGAATATTTTGGGGAGCTTTGTCCTTTTTTTTTTTTTTTTTTCCCATTTCTTTACAGCGTTTGTTTGATTAAGGTTCTTGTTTTAAACCCTCTTGCAATTTCTCAAATTAAATCTCTGAGTCTCACATAATCACATGGTTTTTGAAGCACAGGGTTAAGCACAGGTCTGTACTGCATTGGATATTTGGAGGAGGTGTTTTGTAATGAAAACGGTGATTTGTAACACTTGGATCCACATTAGTAGCCTCTCTAAGGAGACTGAGACACTGATTGTTTCAAAGACTTCTTCAGGGGCAGAAAAGCCCATGGAAATACTTAAAATAAAACCTATACTTTCTTTTCTTGGTCTCTATCTGCTCTGGATCTTAATGTTTCTATGGTTAAATTGACATATATATGTTTAAACATGTTGCCTACAGTCTGCGTGGCTTTTGTTTTAATCACTCTGAATCAGAACCAAGGGAAGGGCTGATTGAAATACAAGGACACTGAATATACCGATTATTTAGTCTATGTTGTCCTTTTCTGGTCCTTTTTTGCCCTCCATGCCTCCAAAACCCACAGTCTGTTTCTGCTTAATAGCTGGTAACTGCTAAATGTCAGCCCTATTGTTGTTATTTTTTCGAATCATAATTTAAATGTTTTTGTCAGCACTCTTTACCTGCGCTAACCAGGTACTAAAAGGAAAAATGCATCTGTTTGCAGCAGATAAAATACAGATATGAAGTTCAGTGGGTAGATAGGAACTTGCTTCATAAAGTGAGGTGATAGATGGGTTTCACTGTGTCAGCACAGAGGGTTGGTGTATTCAATGGCATTTACTTTTGTGGGAGGAGGCAGTGTAAAATATTTCTATGATTTTGTTGCCTTTTTTTTCCCCCCCTTTTCTGGTTGGCATACTGTCCGTGGATTTGTATGAGAAAAGCTGTTAAAGTGTCACAAAAAGGTAATAAAAAAGATGAGGGTTCTCTGTGCCCAAATAGGCATGTGTAAGAACTCCTTTGTCTAGAAGGAAGAGAAACTCTTAGCATTCACAGCACACCTCATGGAAGAAACGCATTATACTTTGCTACCGTGTCAGCTTGTAATATTGCTACGTGTCTGCAGTGCCTCACTTGTATTTGTAATTACATTTAAATAATTTAACTCCATTATACCACAGTGTCTAGTGGAAATGCCTGATTCTTTAGGAAGACGTCTCCTTTCAGATTGATCTAATGGCTTAAGAAAATGCTGCTATTACAAAAGCATGTTGACTGTTGATACACAAAATAAAGCTGCTACGTGTGCCATGGAAGACATTAATAGTTACACTTATTGCTGTAAACACTTTGGCAATGAGTTATTTGATAGCTCAGTATTTGATTTGGGCTCTGTGTCAGATATCCGTAAAAGCCTGACGTGTTGTATTTTGCAGAGCGTAGGCAGCTTTTATCCAACTTGGGCTAAACGTGTTCAAATGGGTAGGCAATTAAAGTATTCTCGTATAATGCAAGTTATTCTGAGACGATACGATGATCAGCTAAACTCTTGAGCGGCAGCACAATTTCTGGGCCTGTGGTAGGGCTGAGTTCATCTGATGTGGGGAAAGGCAGTAGAGCTCATGCAAGAGACTCTGTACATTTGCTGAGGCATCAATGTTGGCTATTTTGTGGGTACTGTAGCTTTGTAGCTTCTGAAATTCATCTCATGTTTTGCTCTATACAAACTTTATGCACCTTTTAAACATGTAAAGTTCTTCTTCAGTTTTCTGTTGATGATGATGATGTTGCAGTTTCCAACATAGAAAACAGTCTGTCATGAGTTTGGACTGTAAATTTTCTGTGGCAGAACGGGACAGATGGGTGCAGGTTACCTGCCAAAGACATTCAGTAAATGTGAAGCATCTTCTTGTCCATGAGTTCCTGATCCATTGCTTTGCTTTCCGCCCTCAAACTGGACAAAACACAAGAAGTTGTCTGTTTCTTCTGGATATAGATCTGAGGTTGAATTGTTGGGATGCACCTGCTTTTGGCTTTCCTTTGTTCTTGCCTGTTCAGTCATTCCCATCAAATTTGCCTGCCTGCTCTCACAATCCTCTATCTTCCTTTTTTTTTTTTTTTTTTTTTAGGTCTATATCTTTAAAAAAATTATACAGAAACTCCCTTGAGATCAGGTTCTTCTTCAGTTTAAATGACAACTGTCTAAATTATTGACTTATATTTTCTTACTGAACTAAATGCTTTAATCTAATATTATAGATTTATAATATAACTCTGATTTGGCGAAAAACAGATTAATAAGTATTTTTACAAAATGGGGGCAGTAGCCATGGCTCCCTGTTGTCAAACACAATTCTCTGATTTGATTGAAAGTAGAGATATTTCCATTGTACGTTAGCTGTGTTATTTAATGAAACGGACCTATCGTTACAGCTCAGAACCGTATATAAATTACATATTGTTAGAGTTGCTATGGCAAATAATTACCATTATTTCATGGCAGCTTGTGAAACCATTGAAAAATAAGACAAATGCAGTTGCTAAAATGCAAAATGTTATTTCTCGGGGGAATGTATTTAATACCAGATTTAGATTTTATTATTTTGTTAATACTGTCTGGCTTCATAGTTATTTTGAATTGTGTGTCTCTTAAAGATAAGCAGGCCCACCAAGAAGGCAGCTTGATTTTGGACACAAAATAATACTAAATGTACTCCTATTTGTTGTACTCGTAAGGATGTTCCTCATCCTTACCCAAACCTTCTCTTTTTCCAATCTGTTGTTATTAAGAAATTGTGTCATTATCTTCTCATAAATTAGTCCTAGACTGTTTCAGACTTCAGGCTTTTCTAACCATGGTTTAATTCGGTAGGATATTATCTTTTAATATCAAAGAGATTGGGATATTTATCATAAATGACATTCTGAATTACAGCCCAGAAGTTATTAGGAGTTTGGGATGATGGTCTCTCTGAAAAGGAGAATGTTCTGTCCTGCATGAATCTTTTGGGCATTATTACTGATAATCAACAAATATGCCCTTAGCAAAAATTTTCTGATTAAGTGGTGAATCACTGTGATTTCTCAGGTGAGGAACAGATGCAGCTGTGTTGGTAACTTTCAAGTTACCAATTTGCAAGCATTATTTAGTGGTTTTTCTTCTTTCTGACCATAGATGGACTTATAGTATCTCAGTGTGGTAAAACTTTGTCATAGTTGAGTTTTCAGCTGCTCTCTGTAACATGCTTTAAAGTTCTTGTAATAGGCTGCATATTATTTGTGAATAAATTTCCTGTAGCCTGTAAATAGGATACAGCCTCTTCATAGAGACTCTACAAACACCCACTTGTTTGAAATCCAGGATATTAACACTTGCAGTGTTGAGTTCTGGCCTTCCCCTGGTGACTTGAGCTTTCAAACCGCTAGATGGAAATGATGTATGCAGTTTTTCTTCTACAGAAGTAATTGTAGACCATTTCTCATTAGGGTACTTCTTGTGTATCTCAAGTAATTTCAGGAGGGGACAAAAATGGAAACTCTATCAAGGCATGTGGCATTTAACACAACATAACCTCATCAATTAAATAGCTTAGATTTCGAAAGGATTAGATATTTACAGCACGAAAATAAAACTATTAATTACATAACATACTGTTTACTAAGATTCTTAATCCTCATGCTTCAGGGTGTAAACTAATTAGTAGACAGTGCTGAAAAATTGCATTACTTAATGAGTTCTTGAAAAATTGTAGTTTGAAAAAATGGAAACTGACATGAGGTATTAATAAACCGGCATGGACATCCTCCCTAGATGTGAGTAGGTTGTCAAGGCAGAATTTTAGGAGAAATAATTCTAACCAACTGCCTAGCTGAAGTAGGGGGCAGCCCTGCATCTCTAAGGGGAAGGAAAACTAGAAACAACTCGTACAAATTTTTCTTTAAAAATGTATGAATATGTGATAATTAGGTTAACATCCTAAATAGGTTTTCCTCAGCCGATAACAGACCCTTACTGTTTTAAGAGTAGATGATACATTCATCTTTCTGAAATGTATCTCCGTTTTTCCAAGTCACTGGAATAATGGCTTGTAACAAGCCAGTTAGCTGGAGTAGCCACACGTGCCCTGTGAGTGTGGGGCTGTCACCCTGGCTGCAGGAGAGCCGGGTCAGCAGCCCTTGCGGGGTTAGCAGTGTGCGCTACCTAGCATAGGCCACATCCCCCTAACAATTCACCTCCCTAAAAGCCTAGAGGGGGAAAAAAAACAATTTTTCATTCAGCAGCTCAGACTACCGCTTTGAGCACTACATATTTCTCACTTCCTAAACCAAAGTCCGTGCCTCTGTGAGCTGGGAAGGTGCCTTCCCTTGTTGGTAACCTGAAGGATTAGGTGATGGTTTCATCCAAGGCTAGATTTACGACTCCAGTACATTCATCTTCTCTGTTCTATTTGTAGGAACTTCTAGTAGACAACCATTTGTTCTGCCCATGTGCAAACAGTGACCCAATATTCCTTCTTTGCTTCCATTTTTCAGTTCCCATAATATAATAGTGGGGAAATTTCATTGACGCTATTTGGAATCAATGCTCCAACGGGAAGCATTGAAGGATTTTGCACCAGCTCAGGAATGTCATAACGCAAGGAGATGAATGCTACACCTACCTTTGTAGAGCGTCCAGGGACATCAAGCCAGAAGTACGCTGTTATAGGACAACATTGTTGTCTGTTACGTGGTTAGTGCATGACTTCAGTAGCTGTGTTGAATGGTTTGAAGGTACATGTACATTGTGACATAGCGTAACTTTCAGTAGTCACCTATAAAATAGCATGCAAATAAGAATATTTAGAATGCTGAAACAAGTAGAAAGACAACAAGTTGCATCTCCATTTATATTCTGCTAGCTTCTTTCCTTCCTGTCCCATAATACTTTTCCCAAACTGTTAAATCATTAAAATTTATACTAAGTGGATCATTCTTCTACTTCTTTGTATTGAAATTGTGGATTGATGGTAATCTCTCTTATCTCTGAAACTTGCTCACCATTATTTTAATTTATTTTTCTAATTGTCTTGTTATTTTATTGAACAATTGGTATAATAAGGCTTTGCAAGGCTTTCCAGATAAATACAATATGGATACAATGACAGATTTCAGTTCTGTGGTATGATTTTTGCAAGTTGCTGGCCCAGGCTGTCAACAAATTTTAATTTTGTATGTAGACAATTGATGAACACAGTCTGCAGTCAGAAATGAACATTCATCTGTTTATGTTATTTGCCATTAGCGGTGATTGCCTGTTTTTGTCAATAGTGTGTTAAATTTTCAGCTGAAAGTTTGTCTTGAATTCTGTTGGCCTTTCTTTGCCACTGGTCTCACTGAATCCTTCCTTTGATGACTTGCTTGGAGCCAATCAATGATTTTGTAAATTATTTTTACAAGAGCTTTTTCCCTGGCTGAACTTTTTTTGCATGGTTGAGACCAGAGCAAGAAGTAGTGGAAAGCAGGTGGAATCAACCCGTGAGCTGCAGTTGGGACTGAACCCACGCACGTGCCCACCTGGTCTGCAGTTACCCCCACAGTTACCGCCCACCCCTCTGCCCCCAGGCACTAAATGGGAGGTGAACGCGATTCCAACCTTGGTGCTCCCGTGGGGCTATAACCTGTCATTTCTACACTATGCAGATGAACGTATCAGGATGAGAAATTAATAAAATGGTGTTAATCTAAGGTACCACTTCAGTACATGGTTAATATTGACGTTTCAGTTCCTCACGTGTTCAAAGTGAGTCTTTCACAAGCGCTTCACTGAGCTGTGGGAGATGTTTTTCCCCATAGTGTTACAGCAGCAGAGGGGTTGTGACTTGCACGGTTGCAGCAGATCCACGGGCCTTTCTTCTTAACGAGCACCAGTGGAAGCTGGCGTTGGTTTTCTTCATGTGTTAGCAATATGAATTAACTTATATTTGTTAGTTAGTTTAACAGCCTGCTCACTCACTCTCTACGTGGCTTTTCATTCTTAAAGCATTTTTTCTGTTGATTCTGCATCTTTTTATTATTGTGTGTTTTCAAGTGTAATTAAGACTTAAAGCTTGAAGGGGGTAACGTCTAAATGAGGAATTAAGAACAGCACTGCAGTAATGCTAAATACTTTCTTTCCAGAAAGCTAAAAACTCACTCCAGTCTGTAGGGAGGAATGGGGATGGAAAGCATTTGAACATAATTTATGACTTGCGTAGTGCTTTGTGTTTGCAGGAGGCTTTGCTAATAATGCCTAACAGTTCCCTGCGGACTGCGGGCTCCCCGTGTCCCCTCTGATTTATCTGACACCCTGAAGTTCAGTAAAGGTAACACAGCAGTGAGAAGAGGTGTTATAAAGTGTGACAAAGCCCGTTTTCTCTGAAGAGTTCAGCTGCCACGTTGCATATTTTGCATCTTGTTCTGAGGCAACGGGAGGCGCCACTTCCTTCCCCTTGGTGCGTTTTGGAGCTGGCTCTGCAGCCAGGCTTGCCAGGAGCCGGGTGGTCTTCATCAATATGAAACATTTTCTGCTGGTTGAAGAGGCAACAAATCTTTTGCAAGAAGGGGACGGGTTTCCCACCCTCAGCTCGGGAAGTCGGGAAGGATTTAACCAGCACACTGCTATTTCTACTACATACTGCGTAGGTTGATAAATATTCTGATTTAAATATTGTAATGAAGTATATCAGAGGCTCCGGGAAACGTTTCAGGAATTCAGGCAAATAGAGAAATGCGATCAGAAGGCATATGCAGAGGTACGATTAAATCCAATAAAGACATGCTGCCACAAGAAGTTTAAGGAAAGTAAGAAATAATTAGCAAAGGAAATGATGATATAAAATGAAAGACTGTGGGATGATAAAGCAGAGATCCTTCAGAAACAAAAGGTAATAATAGAGTAACAATTTTTTCAATTCAGACCAGCAGTTTGGTGTATAGAGAAGCAAAATCATTTGAATTTTATTCTTTCCTTCTAGTAATCCTGCTGTATATTACTGTGGGAATCGGGGCTGGAAGGCTAAGGCCAGATCTGCTCTGTTGCAAATCTCTTCTGATTCCAGTGTCATCAACTCTTACCTTTTGGGCTACTATTTCATCCAGCCAAGTCACTGATTAATTTAGGACATGGACCTCTGTCTCTTGAGGAGAAGGCAGAGTCAGGCAGAAGCTAGAAATGCCTGGTTTGTGCTAAATTAGCCCAAGGAGCGATACTATTGATCTTTCTTGGGTACTTCTGGCCCGCCCTGTGTACTGAAGTGCACGCACGCTCTTTCTTTCTGTAAAGCTGCCATCAATTATAGATTGAAAGCCAAATTTAGATAAACTGTAGAGGGTAGATGTAAAAACACGAATAGAAGATTGCATATTTACGAGCTGAGTTTTCTTCCTTTGAGTTCAAGAGATAAACAAATATGCTGTTTTGAGTGATTGTGCAACACATCATTTGGGGAGAAGAAAAAATAGGCAAAATATTATTCTTAGCTGAAATCCCTTGGGTAGTGAACTCTGACTATAGTAATGTTTTAGACAAGAATGATTTGAAAAAACTATCATAAAAGATTGTGGGAATCTGGCAAAGCTGAACTGCATACCTGGAAGGCATTTGTATACATCAAGCCCAAAGAGAAATTATTATAATCAATCATATTGTTTTTCTTCATGTTTCAGGACAGGATGCAACATCTGTAATATAGCAGGAACCAAGTGAGGAGAAAAGGATGTCATTTTAATTCATCTAACTAAATTCTAATTTTCAGGCCCTTTGTCTGGCTGGGGAATAGCACTGGCAGCAGAGTGGCTGCTGGCAGAGAAGTTCATTTCTTTCCCAGAAGAAAAGAAATCAAAACAGCTTTGCACTGATCAGCTGGCACAGGCTGCTGGATCAATGGTTGGCAATTTGCAGGGCTGTGCTGTAGATAAGGCTGTCACATTTTGGCAGTCTCATCACTACCAGCCAGCCACATAATAGCTGATAGGTCCCTTTCAGATAAAGACGGGAAGAAGATAGAAAACTGAAGAGAAAGGGGAGTGAAAGGGGGATAGAGGAGGAAGGGAAGATGACAAGTCAGTATTTTCAAATGCTCTTTTGGTCTGCGGTCCGTTTAAGGGTGTGTTAATATTACTGTTAATGCCTGAAGCTTTCAAGTGAAAAATAATGTCAGTCTGTGCTGTAATTCTTAATTGTTGTACTTGGTATGTTTGAAAGAGGACAGATGCTTGTTGCAGAGCAGAGTCCCTGAAAAACTCCCCAAACTCCAGAAGCACAAAACGTAGACTTAGGAAGCCACTGTCTGCTGGAGATGTCAAAACCCATGGTGCATTTAAAGATTGTCTCTCTCCCTTCTGTGCTGTAAATATGAGATAGGGAAGGTTAACCTTGAAAAGGGAACGTGGCCTTTTGTCCGGGTCGTTTCTAGTCCATTATTTCTTGCGGGTTAGCTTTAGGTGGTCCTTTGGTTTCTTTCCATGCAGATTGTATCCTGGGGAAGTAAACCAGGAAAAAGGCAAAAGGGGAGCATGAGCAGCAACTGAATTACTCATAAATGTTTCTGTTTTTAGGAAAATTCCCCAAAATAGAAGTTTCCTCTGATTTCTGTTGCTTTATGGTTTTCTAGTGGCTCACTGAGAGTCACAAGGAATTTCTGTAGTGATTGGATGACAGTGCGGTGAAAAGAGGTTTGGGAATCATTACGTTAATACTGGTAAAGCTGCTAAATGTGCTTAGGGAGAATTAGACGTTTCCAGAAGTCGGAGAAGGCAGGGAGTAAAGGAGTCATTTGTTAAAAGTACCCTGGCTGTTCTTAATCATCTGGAGTCTCATGCTTATATTAGATATTTCTGACTGTAGGGAATGTTCTCTAATTCCAACGTCTGGTCTTGTGCAGTCTTACAAAATGAGTCATACCCAATTCTTGTCTTTACTTTCCTCTTTTTTTGTTTCATTTTGATTTTGTTCATTTGAGAGGGAGAAATGCTTATTTTATTTGCAAGGACAATGTGAGTGTCACTTTTTTCTGCAGAAACAATTTTCAAATGTTTTTTATCTAAGCATTTTAGTATGACCCATTTTGGAAATCTCCACACAAATTATTTTTGCTGTTTAGTTTTCCATTCTCTTCCTTGGTGAATAGTGAAAACAACTCTTTTCGGTCCATTGCAGAGAGGCTGATGAAACATGTATCTGCAGCTAGGTAGAACGCTTTCCCTAAAGTCCAAAAGGATTTGCAATGTAGTCAGCCAAGTCTTTCAGACTATTTTCCAACTTGATTCAGTCAATTCTTATGGTGCATTGCACCACTTTGTTGTGACTTGCATGTCAGAAATACTGAAAAAAAAAAGGGGAAAAAAAAGAGAGAGAGAGAAAAAAAAAACCCTTTCCTTATTGACAATCTGGAGAATTAAAGACCAGGAACGCAGGAACGAGAGCACCACAGTGGCAGGCTGACATGGATTGTTTATTTAATTCTTCCAATTTGTTCACCTTAATGAAACAGCGAAAGATTTGAGTGAGCGGTAATTAACAAGCGAGAGCCTGTCTAATGAAACCAGTATAGGATGATATTTGTTTCAAGGATCAATAAAAGGCTGTGAGTGAAGATCATACTGGCATCACTCAGGAAAACAAATCACCTTGTGCCAATCAATTGTCATGCTGCACATGCATGAGTCTGTGTGAAGCATTTTAAAGATTGCATTAGGGGAAAGACAGGAAAGGGAAAACTTGGTATGTTTGGAGGTATCTAGTACTTAATTGTCTGTCAGGCACTATAATTACAATTGCAGCATTTTTCTTCTGTCCCTTCAATAGTCATTACTAAGCAATTTTAGTGACATAATCTAATTAACGCGTGCTTTCTTTTAGAGCATCCGGAGCTGCTGCACGTGGTTTCTTTGTATTTTAACTATCATTGCTCACACGTTTTCAGGAAAAACAACACAGTCTGCATTCCCAGAAAGACAGAAAGAAAAAAAGAGCAGCTGATAAAACAAAAACACAAACAAGCAAACAAACCAAGATCTCTGACAGTGCCTGCAGCCCTCCGGAGATAGCAGTTAGATTCCCCCATGCCACTGGGTGCCTTAGCAATTAATACTGCAGCAATTAGCAGTGAGTTTCCAGATCTCAGGCACGTTTTTATTTATACAGCAACATTATTACTGACAATTACACTGTGAAATAGAAAACAGTGGCAGGGAGGTTGTATGTCAAAATATGTGATTATTTTGGTAGGAGGATTGGGTGTAATGTTAACATATGCAACACAAGATCATCAATGCAATACTGAGGCTTATATGAAATTATTTACTTCTAAAGAAGATTAGATCTAAATCACGTTCTTCTCCCCCTCTAAACAAAAAAGGAAATCTAAAGTTTTGAACTCCATGGAGAGATGCAGATCATAGACAAACGTGTAAAGATTGTGTTATTCTGCTGGCTTTAATTTAGTGTGAGACTCATGAGGCTGAAGGGAAGATAGAGACAGTCCAGCAGTGGCTCGAGGCATTCAGAAACCTCTAGTAAGGTAAAAGACTATTTATTTTTTCAATAAAAGATATAGAGGCATAATTTGATGAAAGCCAAAATACTACCGTTAAGCTCACCCTTTCAGAGTCAAGGCACAGATGAACCTAAAATAACCGTTTTCAAAGAAATATGATATTTGAGGTGTAGAGATTACTGGAAGACGTAGGAAAATTGAGAGAGATGTGTTCTGTTGGCTGCAGGAGATTCAAAAGGTATCCTCAAAATTTGAATTCTTGTTGACCCAAAGAGTTCATTACAATTGTTCAAATACTTCCATGATTTTTAATTTAATGCACTTTTTTGATTCTTGTCTATAAAATTCATTCGAAGACTTTTATTATTGTCACAACTCTGGCTAATGTATAGTGAAATAAGTATTTGAACAAACTTGTTTGGCTAATGGGAATGCATTTTTAAAACAAATTCAGATACTAGGCATACAGCTCAATAAAAAGTAACATTTTAAATGGCACTTTATATATATTGGAATTTTATACTTTTCATAATTTTAAAGGATATTGACACTTTTCTTCCCCCACCACTTTTTTTTTTTTTTCTTTTCCATTTTCTGAACTTCCCAAAAGAACACTAACATAGTATTTATGGATAATTTATGCATTTTACTAGTACAGTAGTGCCACATACAACATAATCACAATTTGGATCAGAATGTGACCCTGATTTTCAAAGGTGCATGATAAGTTAAATTATGTGCAATTCTAAATTTTGTATACCCACTGCTGAACTGTGTAGATACATCTAGAGACATAGATAGTCCCATGTTCATAAAATTTGTTGATTAAGTAGAATTGCAGCCAGGACTTTTGGGAAAGTTAATTCCATGAAATTTATTCAGCTGACCAGAAATTTAAGCTCTTACGTAAATCTTATCGGGGCTTCTTGGATCCGGCTATGAGAATCATATTCAGTAACCACATTTGTAACTTACTGGCAGCCGGAGGCTGAGCTGAATTTCTGGAACTTCTCAAACCTTATGAAGTGGCAAATAACTCTGACCAGATTTATTCCAAGCATGGCAAGAACTCCCAATTGAGAAACTGCATTCAGGGAGTGGAAGTTGTGTTAAATATTCAGCCATGAGCCACCATCAACAGGAGGCAAAGGTGGAAGGAAGGTGTTAACTTTAACATTACTTTTTGTCGCGGTAGCAAAGGC
Source organism: Tinamus guttatus (assembly GCF_059628265.1). Lineage (NCBI taxonomy): Eukaryota > Metazoa > Chordata > Aves > Tinamiformes > Tinamidae > Tinamus > Tinamus guttatus. The sequence continues at coordinate 10,856,224 of NW_028288821.1, read as the reverse complement.
AAAATGATCTGCAAGTGGTATGAGAAAATTAGAAGCTGCAACACAATAACAGCAGGAAATTGTCTTTAGTCGTTGAAAATAAGGGTTTTATGTGTCTGGGTGCTGCTCCGTTACATTATTGGAAGGTGCATAAACATGAGCAATTGAAGATGTTTTCACTAACTACTTAGAAATATTCATTATTTGTTATGGATTTCATCCATATATGTCTACACTGACGTAGATATGTGTGTCTAAATACACAGATATATATATATATATATATATACACGCATGTGTATGTATATATATCTGTGAAGACAAATACAGTTGATTTCCATCAACAGCAAATAGGTAGTTATAGAGGATATGAAAAAAGTGTGTGTTCATTTTCCAGTCTTTCTATGTCTGACAGGGAGAAGGGAGGGATAGAGAAGGGAAGGATGTAGCAGAGTGAAACATGTTTACTGTTGATTAAAATCCTACACTAGATTTCAGCTGTAAGAATGAAATAGTGTCTTTCTGCAATCGCCAATTTGGAAGCAAAAAAAAAAAAAAAAGCTGAAGAATATGGGCTATTCATGAACATGTCAAAAATTTAGATTTGACTAAAAAAATGAGATGCAAGATATCAGTCATGAAACTGCAGAGGTAGTAAATTAATGCAGATATTTAGGATCACCAAAAAGCTGTTCTACATTATTTGTCAGTTTGTGCTGCTTGTCAGTTAAAGCCACCAGTTGTTGGGAGTTCTGGTAACTTTCAAGTATAACAATTGGGAAACTTGAATTGTGCAAGGTAGAAAGTGCAGTTCTTTTTCTGCAGTAGCCAGAATGTGAATCATGAGAAAGAAATGCTGCTGACAGGAAGAAAATTGAAATCTTTGAGGTTCAGCGCTGGCAAAGTTTCAGATAAGTAGACAAAGACTCATGTTGGAAAAATCACTGCAGGGACCTTTGTCCAAAGTAGGTTATAGCAAATTTATATATTTGATTGCAACAGCTGTAGGAATAATTGTAATCCTAAAGAAACAACTATATGCAAGGAAAACTGGAAGGTCATGATAATGAAGGGCAACCATGGTTATACAAGGATAGAAGATGGGCAGCAGCTTGCTGGGACATTTGACCCTGGTGCTCAAAGTTAGCAGTAGGTTTAGACAACTTCTTAAAATGGTTACAGGCAGGATATCAAGGTTTTATATACATTTTAGCCATTAGATGTGTTTATGTTAAGAGTGTGTGCCTGATATTGTTACTGTGCTCCTCTTGGAAGAGGAATTGATCATCATCTGTAATTGCAAACAACGCACTTGAGGTTCATGGATAGTATGTCGCCTGCGTACTACCTGTGGCCTAGTCTGTCTCTCTTAAAAATATGATTTTGTTTTCAAAAAAAAAGGAAGAAAGAAAGAAAAAGTCTGATAAGCATATTGTATAAATCATTGTAAAGATCATTATTTGTGTGTGCCAGCATGAGCATGTATACTGTCATTGCTGTTAGGGACACTTTCTAAACAAAATTGTCTTCAAGAATTCCATCTTCTTGGTGGCTCATTTATACAGTGTTGAGGAATCTTATTTTCTAATAATGCCCTACATGAAACCAATTAGTTGCATAGTTATGCTAAGTGAACAAAAAGTTAAAATGCATTTTTCCTGGATAATGCAAAAACAAGTTTATTAATATTCCCTTCCTTATTAATCTCCTCCTGTGTACATGCTAGGCAAAATTTGTTACCCTGAACATACATAAATCAAATCTCCTGACTGATTCCATCCCAAATATATCTCAGAACAGCAATTATTAGCTGAAATTAAGGAAAACTAGGCACTAAAAGCTATGCATGAATATAGCATACAAGAAGGCAAAGGTAGCATGTTCCCAGCCCTGGCGCCTTCCGCTGTGGAAGCGTTCTAGAGGAGTGCTGCTCTCCGAGCCCGCCAGCAGGTCTTATAATGCTCCCAGCTTGAAAAATGCTCTTTTTTATTTTTGTGGTACTTTTATCCTAATAGCTCTGGATACATCTGTTTTATTTTGTTTTTTGTTTGTTTGTTTGTTTGTTTGTTTTTGTGTTTTTTGTGTGTGTTTTTTATTATTATTATTGTTTGTTTTTTTCTGTTGTTGTTTCCTCTAGAAGCAGCTGTGTAGATGTTCAGGACATAGAGTTTCTTCCACTGCTGAAAGAACAAGTTTCATCTTTCCTTCCCTGCAATATCCCTCTATCTTTTATGTCTGTCCGTTTTATGCTGTCTTTATTGTTGAGGATGTTTGAGTGTTTGCCTTTTCAGCCATCTCTTGTCTGTTGCCTTATCGTGCATGTTGGTGAAGTTTGTTATCCACAAAAGCAGGAGTGCCTGAATATCTTTTGGGTATTTAAAAGCAGTGTGTGGAAAAAAGGTTTTATGTTGTTTTTATGTTGCATCAATATTCTTTGCACTTACAATTTCTGCCGCAGTTATAAAGAGTAAAGGGAAACCTATTAAATAGGCAAAAAATCACATATTGAATGAGGAATATGATGGTGTTTTAGAAGATCATCTAGTTTATACTCCGCAGGTGGAGATGGAAAGATCATGGCTATTTCGTTGTAAAATTTTTGAAAATAGTTACTTTATTCAAGATAAGTTGACTTTCTCACTTTTGAAGGACACAGGCAGTTAAAAATGTGTTCTTGCTTAGTTAATACATAAGAACAAATGCCCAAGGTAACAAAGTGTCGTGTTGCAGGATGGGGGACTTGCTAGTCTGGCTGCTTTGCTCCCTAATGTTTTAAAACTGCCCTTGACTGTTGCGTGGATTGGCTGTATGATAATTAGAGCAACATGCTACTCATTTCTGATAGGAAAATAAGGTTGTGAAGTCTCCGGCTGTTGGATTTGATTTAATCCCCTTTGCACTTGTACAAGAGAGAGAATAAACCCTAGAGTAAGGGAAGCTGTGAGGAATCGCACTGCCCGGTACTGTAAATAAGGACTTTTATATTCTCATTTATTGATTGTAACTCAAAGAAAGCTTTACGTTGTCTGGTAGAAGTGACTGAAAAATAATGTATGGAAAATCTATAGCAGACACATAGGCATTTTAGAAAGTAGAGAACAATTAGCTGTATAATCAAAGACAAAAGCACTCTCCTATGCATGGAGCTTTGATTTCTTAGGAGCCTGATGATATTTTCCCTTTACACTCTGAGCTGTTGACGTACCTTCAGGAGAAAAGGCAAAGACCATGCTCAGTTAAGGGACAGGGTACTTTATAGTCAGCTTAGATTTTTTGAGTAGCAGTATGTCCTGAACAGAGTGGGTCCCAACCATCTGCCATTGGTGTTGCTGGGGTTTTTTTTCTTTAACTTCAGGTTGGCCAGGCAGGACACACTGAAACTGGGCAACAAAGTCCTCCCGTGTTCCACAAGCCTATCCCATTTCTATTAAACATGTAAGAAATCGATACACTGAAGACTGTGGAAGTTTGTATTTTTATTTCTTTTTATAGGCTTTTGCATCCCTAAATGTATAGGGGTTATGATATAATATGCAATATCATCAATATTTAATGGAAGAGAATGGCTAATCTTCCACAAAGCGCCCATGTTCACCAGTCACTTCTTTAGCCTGTGAGAACGAGCTCTTCTCAGCAGAGCGTATGTGCGTTGTGCTGCTTCCTCTCTGCAGTGTGCCCGTATAGACGGCGGCGCAGGCACCTCCGAAGCTTTTAACCGTGGAAACGCACGTGCTCGGCAAGGCTGGGAGCTCTAGCTCGAGTTCTCACTCTCACGAGCTGGAGTGATGAATCATTCCTTGCGGTTCACATGCCGTTTTCAAAATGAGCAGGTATGCAAACAGGAAAAGGTATGGAAGAGATCACAGCTCACATTAGTCAATCTGAAGCCGTCTTTGTGAAGCGGTGCCTGACAATCAAAACCTGTTTTTCACTCACATAAATAACAAAGAAAAAAACAATGATCTCAATCTAAAAATTCCCTAGGTATGTCTGCAGAGATGTTTGTAGTCATCTCTTATTTATACAGACTTGATGAAAGAAGGCAGTAGAATCTGGATATCGAGTTTGTCACCTAGTCTTTGATCAGCGCCTATATAAGAAATGTGACTTAGGGAGAAATGTGCTCCATGATCATATTCCCGTGTCCTGAGCACTGCTGAAGGAAGGGAAATGACGACGTGAGGAAGGGAGTGCTAAGATTTGACTGGAATCTTTATACCGTGCAGCAGATGCAAATGATGTGCAGAGCAAATATTTGTAATAATTTCCTTACCACTAAACCAGAAGACTAAAACTGGTATCTTGAGTTCAGAGGAAAAGAATTGAAGGGATTGAGCATAAAGCTAAACCCATGACACAGAAGCACACCCAGAGGTTCTGCAGAAGCACTGAGCAAAGCTCTACGTGATTTCTCTGTAAATGCAAAGTGATTCCACTGATTTCAGTCATATTGTCCTGAACTTCGGCAACTGGAACGGAGCAGGAGCGGCTCTGCTGCTGGGTGCAGCTGTCCAAGGCCGTGAAGCAACCAGCGGTGTGAGGCAGCAAATATGGGTTTAATTTGATAACCCATTTTTGTTTTTTTCTTTTATCTTCCTAACCTTCATCTTCAAATTCAAAGGAATCTGCAAGTTCAAATACTTAAGAGGAAATAGAGATGCTGTAGCCTTTTTAACTTAGCAATCCTTACCAAATACCCACATATCAACCATCATATGGATGCTCTGCAGGAGTTGCTTCTGGCTTGGTATGCTGTTGCACAAAATAGCTGCAGAGAGTTCAGCCTTCTGTAACTTAAAATTTAGCCACTACCTGTTTATTAAAATGTCTCAAAACTTTCTACATACCTGTGTATTTTGGAGGGGGTAAAAAAAAAAGTAAAATATGCCATTAGGAGATGCCAGAACATTTTATATTTCTGTATGGGCTGAGGATGCGGTGGGACCAGCAGCACAGGGAAGTCGCTGCGTTTGCAGACAGAGCGGGGCCCGTGCTCAGTGCTGAGCGCGTTTTGCTGGTGCTGACGGGAGTTTTGTTCCCTCAAGAAAGGGGAACTTTGTGGACTCTGATTTTCCAACATGTGAGTAGCAGCTCCTCTGCTCACACAGAACAGGACAGGCAAATCTTGCTAGAGGCCAACCTGCTAACCTCTGCTTAGGGCCTAGGAAATCCCCGGCAGCCAATATGCCCTGCGTACTGACAAGAAAATGAAGATAAGTGTGTGTAAGCCAAATATTAACTGGAGGACCCAATTAGTGTTTCACTGCGAGAGTGGAACATCAAAAATTGCATTAAGGTTAGTGAATGTAATTTGTACGTGTCAAGTTCTGAGAATCTTAACCCACAAGTTAGCTCCTAAAGATGGTAAGATGACCAATTCAAATCTTTAAAAAAGATGATGGCAAAGGCAGCCCTAGGTGCTGCGTGTGCTGGTTCAGCTCGCAACGGTGCAGTGGGGTTGATTCGGCAGCTGCAGCTTTGCAAAAGCTGTGTGTGCAAACTTGCAAGTTTAATATACTTTTAAGTGAGTCCATACTAGGCAAACTTTGATTCTTAAATCCTAAGATTTAACGCTTCATTGTCACATCAGTAGAACAGTGGCATTAAAAGGAAAGTATTCGGCCTTTTCTTTCCCTGAAATCTTTAGAAGTATAAGGTACTGACTTCTTAATTGGCTACTTTCTTGCTTAAGTGAGCAAATAAGGTGGGGAGGGCTGCGCCATTACTCTGCAGCTAAAGGAGGCGATGGGAAACGCACTGTCGGTTTTAGGCTAATGGACTTTGCTAGGGGCTCTGCCGACTGGGCGAGCTGATGCCTGAGGAGGCTCGAGTGCCAGACCTGAAGGCCCAGCGACCGGCCGGGGCTCAGTCACACAACAGACAACTGCTGGTAAAAGCAGCATGAGTTTCATAATTCCAGTGTTCCTGCTGCTTCGCTGTTTTGCTCCATTTTTCTATATTCTATTTTAGCCGGAATCTCCCTAATTTCAAACCCCCCCCCACCGCGTGTGGGATTTTTTATAGCGACAAGGCCTGAGGGCCGTTGCCCTGGAAACCCAGTTGTGCGGGCGCCCGCTGGAGCCGCACGCTCCTCCGGCTCCATCGCCAAAGGCCGCAAAGCGCTGCGGTATTTGTCTCTCTCTCTCTCTCTTTTTTTTTTATTTTTTTTTTATTTTTTTTAATGCTGTAACTCCTTCTAACAATATGTTTGACAAATTACAAGAGGAGGGAGTAGAACCACAAGCTACCAGTGCATAGAACACCCTGGGAACCCCCCCAAACCCTCAGTGTGCTTGCCCTCAAGCACATCCAAAACTCCCACTTAGCACCGCTACCTGCCTGTTCTGAAAAATATTTTATAGTAAGAACTTTTTTCCCCAAAAAAGTTGCTGTTCTCCATCCAAGGCGGTCGCTGAGGTGCTGGGGAGGCCCAGGCCCCAAGAGGGCCAACTCGTCTCCTCACTGCTGACGCGGAGGCGGAAGCGTAGCTGCCCACTTGTAAATGCTTCTTTTTCTTTCTTTTTTTTTAGCCAAGGTTTCTAATTGCCTGCATATTTTCAATCCATATACCTGTCAGCTGCACCAGTTTAGCTGGCGTTGCACTGCCTTTATATTGTCTTCTACTTTTATGGCAATATATAAAATGGTTTGGTTCTCGTGCGTGGCTCCCTCGCTGGCACACAGACTGCTGAGCTTGTCCAATTCCCCAGAGCCTTAATAGGTGCAGAGGAGGACAGGCGAGCATGGTTTTGTTCCAGTCTCAGAAAGAGGAGAGAGTGCTGCGCTACAAAATAAGAAGGTTGCAAAGTGCAATAGGATATTACAAACAGTGATTTTGTCTCCTTGCATCTTCCCGCTTTCCAGGGACGTCCGAGTCCATTGCAGAAGTCCTGTACACTTGGACTGGGCATTGTTTTTAACTAAACATTTTATAGCTACCGTTTAATGTGCAGATTTGAGTCAAGTCATTAATTCTAATCATATTAGCTAGTTTAGATCGTCAACCGCAAGCGTGACTAGATTCACTGCAAGAGGTAACTGTACCAAAGTAACTGATGCAGTACTACCACAGAGTACTACTTTGTTCTTCAGTTTAATTCCCCTAGGGATTAATAAGTCCTGGTCTGCATTTTTTTCTTTCTTTGGGGGTAAAAAAAAAGAGTTTATTAGGGTAACCATTAGAGGTAAAAGTTTAATTAAGAAAAAAAAAATTGGAGAGTGGACAGTATTAGAATTTCTTGAGTTAAGAAGTACAGAGAAGATTTCAGGGCCACCAGAAGCAAAGGTGTCTTTGCACCTCCCGTCCTTGATGGGTCACTCTTCGGAGTAAGAGAGGTTTCCTCAGAGAAGCATAAGCCATATGTTCAAGTCCCTTCTCTATATTTGTTAAGCTGACAGAGATGATATAGGAACTGCTATTCTACCCTAGTTTCTCATTGTACAAGGAGAGGATTTACATATTTTTGTCTGGGAAATTGCAACAGCATGGTTGCAATGGAGTTGAGAATTAGGGCAATAATTTTAGGTAAATGATAGGCTCAGTTTCAGAGCAGCATCTCTGCAGTAGTTTCAGCATATAATTAAATATTGAAATAAATAGTCTGGATTGTTAGGATGTTGACATATAAACTGATCTCTATTTTTGCTGTTTTTATCACAGTATCTGAAATATTTACTTCTAGTGTTTGAGTTGTATATAGAAAAAAAATACTATGTTTGACTATACAAAGTCATATACTGTCAGGTGCACTATTCTGAAACTTAGCTATAAATGACGTTAATAGCTGATTGGAGGCAACTATAAAAAGTATTGCACAGTCTGTCCTGTCATATTCTGATATTTTCCTTCCCCATCAGCCCTTCCTGGGAGGACACTGACTTCTACAACCGACATTCCCAAAGTCCTCTTAGGACTTACAATATTTTGGGCTTCATTTCTCTCCTCTCCCTCCCTTTTGACTTGGAGGTGCACATTGGTGGAACGAGAAGCAACAGGCTTTATCCCATTAATAAAACAGTTTTTTTTAATAAAAATAAATAATAATAATAATAAAGACTTTTCATTTGTGGCCTCTCTAGTTTTTGTTCAAGTACAGATACTAGTGTAACTCAACAGATATTTGGCATTATGGAGAAAAGCTATAGGTAAGATGAGGGAGGAAGAAGCCAAAAAACCCTTGATGAAGGTTGTTCAGATCACAGAACTTTCTCAGCATCTCCAAAAATAAACTGTCTTGAATTATTCTCCTAGGAATGAGGCAGTGGTGGAAATAATGCTGCATTTGCTACAAATGATAGCATCTTAATCTATCCACTTGCTATTTCTTGAGCTCTTTTCCCTATCATATTTCAGCCGTTGAACTCCAAAGTCAAAAAGCTAACAGCTTTACAGATGAGGCTCTGCTTTCCCATTCCTGACTGCAATTGCTTCTGACAGCGCATGTTTGCCCATCTCTGAGCCACACAGATTAATTCCCATCTTGGCACTGAGGACTTATGTTGGGCTATTAAACGTACAAGGACGCAGTGAGTGAATACCTATCAGCATCCTGAAGACACCTGGGGTCTCGAGATCCTTTAGGGACCTCATAGAGTGACTGCAGATAAGGAGATGCCTTAGTACCTCACTGACCTCCGTGAACCGCCGCTGGCAGCTGCTGAACAGCCTGATGAACCAAAACAACATTTAGAAGGTTTACGTGGCAGTTTTCTTCTTTGTTCTGCTAGAAATAAGAAAACCTCTAGAATAGGCGACAGTATGATATACCACCCACTGTAATTGATGGTCAGTATGGTATTGTTTTCTGCTCTTGTTGGTGCCATTTAGATCATAATGCTTTCTCAAAAGATGCCAAACAACAATTTTCCGCTATTATCTCAGTCCCTGGTGTGCAAAGTCAAAGCCTAGATGCATGTATCACACAGAGAGGAGTTGTGTCAGAAGTTTGCTGCTGTCAAGCTCAGTATCCTTTCTCTAGCTCTCTATTTTAGTAAAGCATTTTTCCTTGTTAGTCAATGCTGTCTATAACCTTGCTCTGTAATATTAGCAAAGTTTATTAATCATGTACGGACCTATCCTGTCTTCTCGAGACAACTTTATTGGCACTGCAGTGTGTTCTTCCACCTTTTGCTTGAAAAGAAGCTGCTATGCCTGCTGTGTAGCCCCCAGCCTGGGAAAAAAAAAAAAAAAAAAGTAGTAGTAGTAAAGTTCTTTTCTGCAGATGGCATAAGCTGTGTCACAACTACCCTTAACTGCCAAATGGACTCTTCTGGACTCTCGCATTTCTCCTGCACTTAACGGTTCTGACAAGTTGTGCTCAGGGCAAAGAGCACCGACACCTTGGTGTTGTTACGGGGACAAGGTTAATTTGACCAGCCTTGAAAGTACCAATATAGGAGTACTCAGCAAATCCATTCTACAGTCAAAGAGATGGGGGAAATAACTTGTTATTACCAACGTGTGTGTTCTTATCTGAGAAATAAGTAGCTTTGGTCACTGAAATAATAACAAGATGGTTTCATAAAAGTGCTTAATCTTTGAGAAGAGAGGCATGTAGACTGCACAGAATAATATTGGAACAGTGTCGCTTTTTGTTAGCTGCCAACGCCACAGACGTAATGACTGACTATTGACCAAAGCAAGTGTCTGATGCAAAGACAGGCTGTCCTTGAAACACCCGCTACTGACAGGCTGAAACGTGTTTTGGGTCAGCAGATGTAGCTCATTGGTAAGAAGTACAGATCAGATGTTTGTTATTTAGCACTCAAACTAAGCATAAAAGCACAAAGTAAGAATCTGGTAGTGCTTATGTGTGTCATCCTATAGGACAGTGACATGGGGGAGTTCAGAGGCCGTGGTTAGGGGCTGCCTGTCCCCAGGCCTGGCTCTCTTGTCCTGCCTGTGGAGAACTAGCTGGCACTTGACCCGACTCCTCACTCGATCCCTATAAATGCAGGAAAAGAATGAATGGGGAGAGCAGCATCGTGTTCTCTTGAAGATGGCCAGGTTTCTGGGATTTGTTATTGACTTCGTTGGTATTCTTGGAGTGAGTTTTGTCGGTATCATGGAGCTTACTTTGCAATGGGAGAGACCCAAAACCCATCAGTATTTTTAAATCTTAGTGAAACTCTTCTTTTTCAATAGCTGTTTTATTTTTTAAAAAAAGCCAGCAATTTGGCTGGTGCACTGAAGGTATGTGTGTGTCTGTATACAAATGTGTATCTACACATAATGCACATAAATATACATTAAGAAAAAACAACTAGGAATTCGCTTGCAATCGGTAGCTATGCTGCAGGTGAAAGGGTGAATTTTTAGGGCCATTGAACACTGTAAATGTGTTCATTGTATCAGTGCTTCAGAAAGACCCATTCTAAATGACTTTCTGTTGATCCACTGTGAAAATTCATTGTGCTCAATTGCCCTCAAAATTTCTCATTTCTCATCTGTGGTGTTGCAGGCTGCTGACTGCACACTGGCCTGCTGGATAAAGCACGTAGGCACCCTGCTTCAGAACAGCCTAAAATACTTCATATTGGCGGCAAGGCTTCCTTGTGTTACTGAATAACTGAATAGATCCAGACTCCAGGAGACTTGCCAAGATGTGAATATATTTCCTTGCCTTAGTCTATAAGTTAACAGTCAAGTGCACCCCGTGCAACCAAGCTTCTCATTTAAAACAAGATTTGCAGATATAAGAAGGGGCTTTTCTACCAGGTAAGAAGATTTTGTTTTTAATTCCAATTTGTAGGAACTTTATTTACGTAGTTCTGGAAGGATATATCTCCCTCGTTTTGGTAACACTTCATTGTATTTAAATTCATAAGATGAGTAGAGCCATTCATACAAAGGAAAAAAGGCATCTGAGTAATTTCTCTTGATGAGGCTTGTGAAAGTTCTATTTCTTCCTAAACTATTTGGTGACTTGAGCCATCCATTATTTTCAGGAAATAAATAGATATTGGCTCACCTGAAGTCTAAACATCCCTTCAAAAGAAGATAAAGGCCAGCTCGAGTCTGTTGCTGAGATGCAACTGTTCAGTACTCATCATCTTCGTGATCTTTATTCTTCATGCCTGAAATGAATTTTAAAATGAAGAAGGATAATAGGAGTAGTAACACAAGAGTGGTATCTCTAGCCACTTCTGTAGAAAAGGAGCTAGTCTTGTTATAAGGCTTTAATTTTCTTTTACTTAGTTTTACTGCATGGCTTCAGGATTTCACTGCTGTTTTTATGGTTCCATTTATTTCAGAAAACATGTACTTTCAAAGTAAAAGATGTAGTCTGTGAATTACACTTATAAACATAGTCACATTGTGTCTTGTATTTCGATAAATTGCAGTTACATTCTGGTTTTAGGTCACTTTTGAATCTGAATAATTACAGGAAATGTATGCTTCGGTGCAGAAGTCTCCTCACAAAATGGAGGGTAGCATGGCTGTCACGTAGGAGACGTCTTAATTATTTACTGCACACGTGAGGATTAGGTCTGTTGGGATGTCTTGCAGAAAGTAACATTAATATGCAGTTTGGATGCGGACTTTTGGTAAACACGCAGAGTTTAAACAGCTGGTAAATGGCTGGTTCTGGTGACCAGTTTTCATGTAGATTGCAGCTGTCATAACCCATATCTAAATACCTATTAATTCCTACTGCCTAAACAGGAGGAAGTTCTTTCAGTTGAGAACAACTTAACTTGCAGTGGTTTTGCTGAATCTTCTAAAATACCTGTGTGTTTCCCATTGCCTGATAATATGCGTTTGGATCTGCCTAACATTTTCTAGTGTCTGCAAAAGGTAGGTAGCTAATGAGGCTTCCTTGCTGAGCCCTCTCCAAGTGCATTGACTTCCTCACTGTCTGGTTACATTTTGGCATGTTCTGCATCTGGACAGGGTGGCGTCTTCTGGAATATTATTTTAGAGATGAGAGGCTTATTAAATTCTTCTTTGAAATATTTTAAGATAGTTGATATGGGAAGATTATTTTTGTGAAAAGTTCTGGATGAACCTCTGTAGTTTAAAATCAAGTTGTTATTTGGAATGAAAAAAAAAACTAAACTAAAGCTGAAAGTCACTTTAGGCTTTTATTGACATATTCGAAAAAAATGAAATTTCACTGAAAGAGAAGTGCTATAGATATGAATTATTTCCAGTATCCCTTGAAAATAAGCACTAGCATTTAAGTCCTAGCAAGATGGCTTTGATTTTGTATTGCAATTTTAGCTGGTTTTATGGTGGCATGAATTCACTTTAGTGCTAGAGCTTGCTAATGCATACAGTGCTATAAATCTAAAAGATTCTTTCACAACTTTTCCTCATAAATTATTACTGGGGCTTCATATTTAATTCTATAATATCAAAGGCTTGGTCTGGAAAAAGCGAGACTACCCCACGCTTTTTTCATTTGCAACCCTCTGAAAGCGCCTGGCACGGGACGGTGGTTCTCTGCCTCCTTCCCACGAGCTTCGCTTCCAACCACGCAGCCTACCACGTGGCACATGTGCCATGACTTTTTAGAATCACATCTTTATATAGTGCTAATAATTTTCCTTTTGTGTTTTTGCATTGTAAAGGCCTTGAACTTTGAGAGTAAAGGAGGAATATCCCGTAGTGTGGCTGCCAAGACTTACATGGAGTTGAGGAATACTGTCAAGGGACTAGTACTGCAACAACAGTATTCATAGTTTTGGATAGTTGTGCAGTTTGCTTTGTAATTCACCTGGATTTTGTAGAAGTCAGGGTCCAGTCTTCAATGCAGTAACATCAGCCTTTAAGATTTATTTTTCTTCACTTCTGCAGTCTGCGTCAGTATTTAAGCTGTATTCTTGCTTGTTCTGTAGGCTGAGTTCTACACAGTAAATCAAATTATATATTCTACAAACTTTTAAAAAAGCCCTTATGCATTTCATCTTATTTATGCTTGCTTTCTGTAAATTACTGAACTTTTCTAGTGCAAAGTTTATAGAATTAATAGTCGTTGTAGTTTTTCAAAGGTAGGGTTTATTTCTAAGGATCTTACTATGGTGTTGTGCAACTTAATACAGGATTAAAAGAATAACATTAATCCATAGGTGAATAATTGGAAGTGCCCCTTTTTAATGAACCAAATTATCATTTTTGTGTTTCGCCATTACTTCACTGCTCCATTGGTGATAAGGCACTGATGAAATGAGTCCTCATTCTGCTCGGCGGTTTCTTCCCTTACCAGCAGCCAGAGGTAAATACGACGCTCTCTTCCACTCGCAGACCATGGCAAAAGTCACCTGGCAGGTGGCATTTCTCATGGCCATGGATAACATTAACTGTTTCCCTTTAAAATAACGAGCTGGTCGTGATTCGCACGTTTGGTTTGCATGCGGAGGGCGTTACAGCGCAGATAGAGTTACTTATGGTAAAAAAATCTGCTCATCGTGTCTTGCGGTCATGCAAGGTTGAGCACTCAGGACACTGATACGAACAGTTAATCCACCGCAGTAATACAAGTTTCCTGTCAGCGGGAAGGATTCGGTGAGCAATTCAGCACCATCCACAGGGAGCTCATTAAGCTCCATGATGTTTGTTCCCGTTAATTTAATGTGGCATTGCATACAAGACTGGCTCGCAGACTACGCTGCAGTCTAGGTAGAATGCAGCCAATGAAGTGGTGAAATTATAAAAAATCAGTTTTGATAGAGGTTTTCGTCCATCCATAAACTCGAGATTTTATGTGAACTTTCAGGTTATTTAGAGATTAAAATCAAAGTAGCTATTTAAGAACAGATTTGTAGTTAGCTTGCACTTCCATTCCTTAAATCAGGATGCCATAAATGACAATTATACCTAACATTGCTCTCAAGTGCCTTTTCTAACTGCCATGTGAATTGGATGGGGGGAGATTATTCTAGATTTGAGCAGGGGTTTCTGCAGGGGCTGGTGTGCCCTTTGGGAGCAGGTCACCATTCGTTGCCTGGATTGCCACCTGCCATTCTGCAAGGCCTTCCATCTCAATACAGTGACCAGGTACCTCTTTCTTCCATGTTGAACAAAAGGTCAGATTCATGGCACACGGCTGCTTGGCACACACAGGGAAAGTGGAAAAATAAATCTAAAAAAAAATAATTCTTGTACTGTCAAGATTGTTATAGTTTAGCTGCAACTGTATGACAGTCCCATAACCACTTTAGTGGGACTTTTTCCGTTGGTGAGCTATGTATTACATACCAAGGTACTGAGGAGGAACCTATTCACACATTGATCTATTGAGTTCTCCAGAAATTAAATAAATAAAAATTGTACAGACATGATAAATTTGGAGGAAGTCTTTAATCAATTATTAATTGATTATTCACATGAGCACAAGGCTTGTAAAGATCAAAACCTAATTTTGACAACATATGCAAACTTTTTCTTTTGAATTTAATAATATATTCTCAATCTGTTGTTCATTAAGGTGAACATCTGTGAATTCATTAATTTTCCTACAAGCTTAGTGCACCGCGAACTTCATTTCTTTAACAAATTTTCCAAAGAATAATCCCATTACAAGCTTAGTTTATGATACATCCAATGACAGCTTCGTTAACGTACTTGTCTTTTTTGGTTTAAGAAGTATTTGCAGCAAAATCTATTCTAGGTTGAAACTGGACCAAGGAGAAGGTATAATCTGTTTGAAGAAACTGGTCATGGCGTTTGAGATCTCATTAGGTGAGTCTTAATAGTACGACAGCATAGGTTGTATGATGAATCTTAGCTGTAAGTTGTCATTTGGAAGATACGATGGTATCCAGCCTTATTTTATTTTCTATGTTACGTTTGTAAATACAATTGTAAATTCCTGGAGTCTTTTTGCTAATCTGACAAGCTATTTAAATGAAATTATCATAGTCCTTGATGAAATTTTCCAAATGTCGTGGGGAGAAGAAGGAAGAAATAGATTCACAGTTCGAACCTGCAAACCTTGCTGTCAAAGTTTTAAGTGGAAACGTATGAACAAAATTGTACTCAGGCATAATATCTCTAGGTGTTTCTGTAAAGCCTTTCCAGGCAGCGTATTCTTCCTTCTTAGAGCACAAATGGAACTGCAATCTGCAAGTCTAACCACTTCAGACACATATATAGAAAGCTGCCTCTTCTTTCTTTGACATTTTTCCTGAAGTTAAGGGTGAATCAAATATGCTGTTTCAGAGAAAGCCAGTTACATGCTGTATTGATCTGACCTGTCCATGTTAGGATAGCACTGAGCAAAATTTGCAGCCGTAGGAGATTGTCACTGTGTTCCTGTGTTTAATGGAATAATTTAGGCATAGAGACAGAAAGAAGTCTATACAAAAATGAGTACAAGCGCTTTTAAATAGAAACCTGTAGCTAATTTTCAATCCTGTAATTGAATTTGCAGGCTAGCACATAAATAAAGCCGGGCTCTTTTTAAACGCAGCTGATGCTCCTGGCTGCGCCGCGGTGCTTTCCTGCGCGGTGCTGCCCTCCTTGCTTGGCGCTGGGTGCTGCCCGCGGCCGTGGGGCTGCAGCCCTCCCTGCGCCTCGGCCGCCTGCGCGCAGCCCGTGATCCGCTTCAGCACGCTCGCCCGGCAGTGCATGGTTCCTGCTGGGCACTGTCCTGAGATGGGGTCTGATTCTTTAAAGGCTTTTTGATGTTTTTCTCTTTTTACTTCTCTCTTTTTTTTTTTTTCTTTTGCTCACAATAAAATTCAGAGGTAAGCAATTCTTAAGAGGCACAATTCCAAGCCTGAGCTTTGAACAGTTTCACTGAAATGAAATTCAAACAGAGCAGGATTAAATCATGTTAAGAAATACACTACTTTTTATGTATCTTTTCCTGACTACATTGGATTGCTCATATTTAGTAATTAAGCAGCAGATTTTGCGAGTTACTGGGTAGAATGTGAGGACTGCACTAGTGGTTACATTATTTAAGCATTGCTCTTAAAAGCTCACTGGGATGATTTCTGTGAGCTTAAATAGGTGTATCCTTGCTCTCAGTATTACTTCACACACTGCACGTGTGTTAGATTACGTGCATTTAGCTGGCATGTCATGAGGTGCTAAGTTCTCTCAAATATTTATAAAGTCGGTGGAAGCCAAGGCCACCTGGGTTGAAAAGGGACACCGAGCTCCTTGCAAGATCTGAGTCTTCACTGCGACTTATGCTCAACTTTTCAAATAATCCATTGATCTTTGCTGAACAGTTAATATCTGTAATAATATCTTATTTGACATGATTTGAAGTCAGTTAAAAGGCTTGTATTAAAGCTATGTTATAATTTAGACCTACTGGGAAATAAGAGTGAAGAATTCTGCATTTCTTAATCATACCATTTGCAAAAAGAAAGGCTTATTGGAAAATTGAATGAATTCCTTTTTCTGAAACTTTGTGTCCACTTTCTCCACAAAATGAATTTAAATTACCTTTTTCCTAAAGAAGAAAGTATTTCAAAATCATAAGAAAAGTTAGGTCTTTACAGTACTTGTACATGGAGAATTGAAGGATCGTTCGTTCTACTTTGCTTTTCTAAACAGGAACTCAGCAAAACACAGGTTGTCAAAAAGGTGAGAAGTGCACAGCCAGGTTTCCTATCTACCAGGGCCTAAAAAGATCAGTCTACTGACAAGGCTTGAATTACTGGGAATACATTTCACTAGTAAGTGTGGTATGGAGGAGGCAAACAGAAATGTCCAGAACTGCAGAATGGGTTCGAAGGCCCTGTGATGGCTGCAGGTGATCTGCTGCTAGGTGCAGTCACTCTGAATTCTCCTGTTTGGAGGCAGCAGCAAATAGCTGCCTTCAGCATCTCAGCAGCGCCCTGGGTTTGAGAGGAAAATAGCAGGCTGTCGCGTTCTTTCTGAGCTGGTCAGTATTAGGGTTTCTATGTACTACTCTTAAATTTTGAAAGGTTTCAGTCATCTGACTGTTTAGAAGCATTTGCTTTTGGTAAAACATGAGCATGTGATAAAATATCAGTAATGTACCAACTCAATTCATCCTATCCAAAACAGTATCTCATGTAGCTGCTTGAAGAAAATAGTTTATTGCATGTCTATTGCTCTAAAGACCCTCAAGTGGGGAAGATTTAGCATCAACAGTTAACTTGACTTAGAAAATTTAAATAAAAAAAAAGGGAGCCTACAGTTCATCTAATTTATTGTTATTGACTTTTTCTACTTTTATGGAGGGTTAGCTCAAGAGCTTATTTAATTAGGAAAGCAAAGGTTGATTTGTTTTTTACCACACATTAAGAATAGAAAAAAAGATACTGCATTGGCAATGAATCTCTTGGTCCTATGACAGATTTGAGATTAAGTTCTTACACTTCCCTGACATTTTGAAGTAGACTGGTTTTGTTGAGGAGAAGAGAGAGGCAAAGGAAAGGTCATGTCTCTCTTATCAGGCAGTCATATTCTCCTGTAAAATAGAAATGTCTGTTTAATGTCAGTGAACAGCCCAGATGGAGATTCATGTTGGAGCAAAATATCTATGCTTTATCTTATACCTCAAAGTTTATACTACTTAAACCTTGTGATAACAGAATCCTAAGCCATTTTAAGATGGGATTCCTCTGGCATTACACCGTGACTCTTCGTTCACGTGCTGTCTTAGTTTTCCTCCTCTCCAGAATGAACCTGCCTTAACTCCCTGTCATCCAGACAAAAGAATCCTTTGCATCACATATCTAAATATTGTCTAAGGCTCGGGGTAGCCCCAGGTTACCGTGTTAAAATATTTCACTCCTTGCCGAGTGCAGGGCCCGAGCGGCCGAGGAAACCATGGACCAAGTGCTGAGGAGCGGTGGTGCTGCAGGGGTGCTCGTGAGGCTCGGGGATGAGCTGGTGAATACAAACATCCTGCCTGCACACAGCCTGACTTCGTAATTCCTCTGAGCTCTGCATAAAGAACAACTTCGTTTCTGTACTGCATTTTGTTTTATTTCACCTCTCTCCTCTGTCTGGCGGATCTATTTCTAGCATATATTTACCTAAATGATTTATGTCAATAAGTCATTGCTTTAAAGCTTTCCTTTCTTGATAGAGCAGGATGCTATTCTTCCATGGTATCTTTACTACATTTATAAAAATGGAAAAAATATCGTTGGCAGTCAAGATAGTTTAATTATAGTAATAAGAGCATTAGCTTTTACCCTACTGGTCTGTGGAGTTACATTTCTGAACTATTACTTTTTCCTGCATTAAAATAAAAAGGATTTAAGCGCATTTTACCTTGAGCTTAAGTGTGAGTAGGTACATTTGAATGTTTTGTACACATCAGTGCTTGGCATAAAACTGGACTACCAAATCTTAGAAGATGAGTGCATTTTTTTCTTTGTTTGTGTGTTGGTTTTTCATATTTTTTCATATTTTTTTTTCTCAATGTGTCTTTTTACATAAAGAAAATCCTCCAAAGAGAAACATGTTGTTGAAAAAGTAACTTCTCACATTATTTCTGGCAGTAATTGGTGAATGCTATTTAATAAGTAAGTTGAAATAAGCAATTTACAAAAAATACCTATTAAGGAATTTCAGAAGTGATGGAAAATTATATTGTATCTCTTATTCATGCAGTTTTTTTATTATAACATTTAACGTAAATTTTTATATTATTAGCTTATAAATAGTCTCATACTCCAGGTATATTTTTAAATGCTGGACTATCATAAATAATGACCTGGCGTTAGGCTTAGTCTTCAATGTCCTTGTTAGGTTTGTTGGCAAAGCAGCAACCATGAGAAATAACTGCTGAGTAAATAAAGCCAGAGCCAAGGTTTCAAAGATTTTCTTCTGTTAGACTTATATCTGTAACAATATTTCTCAAGCCTAGATATTAAAGAAAAGCATTGAATAGAGTTCAAAATATTGCTCTATGGATTTCTAGCTAGGCATTTAGCATAAGGTCACAATGAAATAAGTGGGATTTCTTGCATGTTAGAAAGTATTAAGTTGTTGAAAGCAAAATAAAATAGGTCTCTTTCTCAGTGTTCTTTTGGAGCACCAAGTACTTGTCTGACTCAGTAATTTATGGTTAGAATAGGGCATCTATGCTATAATAATAATAAAATAATACTGTAAAAATCAATGTAATATTTCTCCAATCTTTTGAGGAAACATCAAACTAGTTCACTGGTTTGTTTCCATGCAAGGAAGCTTGTTTATCCAGCAGGAACAGTGATGGCTTGGGAGACTCTCTAGACACAGGCATAAGAATCAGGTATTCTCACTTGCTTTCCACAGGCACCTGCGTTTCTCAATCCCCTGACAGGGATGAGAAGTAAGTGGTGAAAATACCCTCTGTGGAGATTGTGCTGTAGTCACTCAGGGCCTGTGATGACAGAGGAGCCTTTTAACAGGTAGAAGAGCAATAGAAATTTTGAAGGTAGGTAGTGGAGTTTTAACAGTGTATCTGCGTGCCTAAGCAAAGAGCTGGGGGCCACTTTTTGCCGAGGGCAGTAGGTACAAAGCTGTTAACAGCAAGGCAGTCCTGCTTATGCAGGCAAATTCCAGGAGTTCTGGAGCCTGGCCCTGTAAAGCAGCTGAGAGCAATACTCAGTTTTGGTCAATGTTTTGGCAGCTACGATTCTAGGAAGAATACAAAAATTTCATTTACATAACACTTTTACTCTTTTGTTTCTATTTTTCCCGTTATTATATGATCCTGTTCTGCCTTTTTAATGATCTATCTCATCTATTTTTCTCCAGGACCTTCATGTAACATCTTACACTCTTGTATATGACAGGTTTTTTTTTTTTTTTTTTTTTTTTCCCTTTCTTGGGTTTCATTCTGGATTCTTAATGGGTTTCATTTTTATCCTCAAACTATTATTTCTTTCTAATGTTTCATACCTTCCTCTCTTAACGCCCCGGAGGCTTTTTAGCAGCAGCAGGAGAGAGGCATCAACCACAGCTCCTGCAAGGCACAGAGCAGAGCTGGGCACGTTTGCTAACACCAGCCCCACCATGAAGGTGCCTGAGTGTGCAGATTCGGGGGTTAACTTGGTGCCCCTTCTCCGTCGGTTATCCTGGGACTCTGCCTTCATTCAGCACCCTCCTTGGGTGACAATGAGCTCTTTGGTTCTGGGGTGATTTGCTGTCATCTGCACTATTCTCTGCTCCTTTCCAGATCAAAACACAGAAATGTCTCAGGGTCTCTTGGGAAGCTTTAATCTTTTTTATTTAGGTTTTGTTGAAGGGTTGTTGCTTTTTGACGTTTGTGATAAGTTTGATAATTGCATTAATAATTATTCTTTCATGTTTGCTGTTTACAACCAACAAAGCACCTGATTCTGGATCTCTATCCAAATTTTAGTTAGAGTCAATGCTGTAACAGCAACTGAAAGCAAATTCTGTTTGTCCTGGAAAGAAACGGTTGTGTTTCAAGGGGAACAAATGATTCTGGACGTTTTTCATATCATTGCTCTGCCCCACCAGAACATCTCTGCCTCTACCAGATCATCCCCCTGCGGCTGGAGCCCCGTCCGGTTCACGAGTCACCCGGTCACCTGCCTTTCCTTCAGAAACCCGGCATCTTCCATCTTCAATCCCTTGAGTAACCACTGAAATAATTGGGAAATCAATGTGTCTGTGTTTTCAATTTACAAAACTTTTCACTTCACCTCTGGGTTTTTGTGTGAAGATGTGCTGAATCTGTGCAATTCAAAGGAAATTTAACAGCTGGAGTTTCTAATAAATCCTTAGCTTACCCATCTGTATAATTTCTATAAACATGTCCATTAGAGATTTGCTTACAGCATGTAGATTTCTTACAGAAATGCTTCAGAAAATTGAAATAAGAGAAAAGCAAACAATAACAACATTCTGTAAATGTACAAACATTAAAAGATCAAAAAACTTTCAAACTAAAAAATTGTAATTTCTTGCTCACATCATGATTAACCAAGTGTTTTACAACTCCAAAACATTCAAGACATTCTGGTCTCTTTGGAAAATGTTGGACTTTCCTTGTCTTCTTTCAGGGATCTCTGTTTTGGAATTTCTTGCATTTTTCATACTATCAGTCCTCCTCTGATACTTTCAGGTTTTTTGTGTTATTTTGTATTAGTATTCAGTTAGAGCCTGAGAAATTATTGAGAGAAAGAAGGAAAAACCTGAACTGATTGCCATTTTTTCTTTAGTTATTATTCAAATACTGTGCAAGGGCTTCCTGCCCCCCTCCTGGAGGGGATGGACTTGCATTGGTGTATGTATAAGTCATGCTTGGAATTGGAGAGCTTTAGGGTCTTATATATTTTTGGTCCTCAGTGAATAGGATACATGTCCAAATTGTTTTTAGGTTGTTGTGGATTTTTTTTTTCTCCTAAATCTTCATGGCACACTGGAAAACTTTCTGTTTAGTTTTAATTCAGACATTCTTTTCATTTTATTTCAATGAAAGAATTTCTCCTTTTTTTTTAAAGACGGAAAAAAAAAAAAAGGGCCAGTGGCCCACCTCTGCTCTTTCCTGGAAAACAGGGAATTTTGAATGAATTTTAAATCCTCAGCATTTTGGCAGAAATGCTAAAATATTACATTTCTTTTGGGAGCGTGTGCTACATTTTGGCTGCCAAAATATTTATTTTTAGCATCAGTAACCATCTAGAGGCAAGTTCAGCTCCCACAGGCAGCCCCCGAGGCCGTGCCCGTTACCCCGTTGGCTTCGGGATAGCTCTGTGCAAGGAATCCGGACGCGGCTGTTTCCTGCCCAGCTCCGTTGTAGGTATCTGGTAGAGATTTCCATCGGGAAACTCTGTGCATGTAGGCTGTGAATTTTCTGAAAACACTTCACATTTTTTTACCATGTTACTAAACATGCTTCCTTATTCCCTACAACGGCCTTGATTATTTTCTGTTTTGTCATAAAATATTTGCTCAGTACCAGGCATGGGAAATTGGCAGTCATCTCTACATTCTTGCCTTTGATTGCTAGAAGCTTTGAACCCATACAGAACATTTCTCAATCCAGAGGGGAAAAGTAAGCCCCGGCAGTTGATTTCCAGCTTTTAAGAAGCATACAAAGCAAAATATTTATTTACAGTGATCACATCTCTATTGTTCTGCAGACTATAGGAAATAATAATGCCTAATCAGATACTTCTGCAATTCAGAACCTAAAATTATCTTGACTTTTACAAGATTGGTTTTAACCTTTATCTTACTGATTTTCTTTCTGCTGTTTTCCTCAGATTTTTAATAGCAGGAAAAATGAAGATTGTTTTGCATTTTCCTGACTTCAGAATAGGAGGTTTTATTGCCAATCCGTCTGGCTCAAGTTAATGAGAACATATATCAACCCTATGCTAGATATTAACTGTATTTATCAAAAAGTCCTTTTTTCCTACAAATCTAGCATCATTATTTTTGACCTATCTGATACACTTCCTCTGAATTCAGCGACTTTAAGGCAAAAATGGACCCCTGTAGCAGATAGCATGGGATAGCATGACGTGGAGCTGGGGTCTGTCTCAGTCTCTCATAGCTGTGTGACGTCCTCAGTTAAGGACAACATTCCTGAAACAACTTAAGATATGTGTGTTATAGGGTATACCGGAATGAATCTTTGATCCAAGAGGTGCTTGGCTGGAGGGGACAGGAATTGAAGGAATGTAGGGAAGTCGTTAAATCTGTGATTTATCCAAAGGGTGTTGAGTCTTACTATTCCTAACCTTAAGGAAATAGAAGTGAATATTGTCCTTCAGTCTGTTTCTGCTTCTTATAGAGGACAACTACTTCTCCCTTATTTGGTTGGGGTCAGTTAGCATGGATGTAGCATGGCAAATCAAGAGGTTTCACCTTGGAGTTGTTTTGTAGGTATTAATAAGGTGAAACTTGCTTTAAAAATAGGAAAATGTGCAGCGAAGGAAACAAAATTTTGAAATCATCTGCTGAAATCCAGTTGCAGTGCAAGCAGCAGTCAGGCCTGTTCCGTGTCGTGTGTTTTTCTGAATTTCACACATAATTTCGCGCTTCCCGGCAGCCCCCGGGGCTGTGACTTGGTGCTTCACGAGGTGCAGGTCCACGCTCACCCGCCGCGGCCGGGGGGACGTGGGGGGTCTCCGTGCTCGTGGTCTGCCGCAGAAGAGTGTGCGGTGCTGGGAGAGTGGGAGCGAGACAGCCCTGCGCCCCGTCCTGCCTCTGGGTAAACGGACTGGCGCTGCTACAGAAACGTGCATGGAAAAGAGGGCTATTGTAGTGTAAAATAATTAGTGCCTTAGGAATCACCAAGAGGCTACGCTAATGCAGTGCAGGAGAATTAAGGTGATCAGTAATGAAGTCTTCAGGTCATATGAAGAATAAGAAAAATCTTTGAAAAACATGTAGAAATGCAGCGTGCAGCTTTACACTCGGGAAGAAGAAGAAAATAAAATACTGAAGAGCCTTGTATTTGGTGAACACCGTCTTCCTTCTGCCTTGAGTCCTAAGCAAAAGATAGGATGTGATCATGTTCTTAATTAAAGTGTACCTGTGACAAGGAGTAAATTAAAGCTCTAATGGCATCCTTAATTCACTGATTTTTGAATGCTTGACTTTGCAATTTAATTTTCTTGAACAAAATAATTTGGATGTTATCTTTTGAAGTTTCTCAGGATCAGGAAACCTACCTGCGTTGAGTGTCACGCTATGAAAGTCTCGTAAGATGAACATCTAAGTCTGGCAGGCTGCATTCCTGTGAACCTCTCTAGCATCTAATGATGAGCCTAATTCAAAGTAGATCCATGAAATAACAGATACTGTTTTCAATGGGATTTAGGTCGGTATTTTTACAAGCCTAATACATACTTTAAAAGGCAGTATCCTAATACAAGGTGATTTGTCATAGATGAATAAAAGTGAGATCAGGATTGTCCGTTACTGAAAAGTCCCCAGAAAATTCCTTTTTTGGAATTCTTTTTAAGGATTTTGTGTGTGTGTGTGAATTTTAAAATTCATCTGATAATCATAAAGGATTAGACCGTTTCCACTGGTCGTGGTCAACAGTTGAGCCTAAACAGTGGATTTTGGTTTAAGCTAAACTAAATTTTAGTTTAAGCTTTTGCATATCTAAAAGTAAGCATCAGGCATAGACACTTCTGCATAAGAAGGAAAATTAAGTGATTATATAAGAAATAATCATGTAAATAAAACAACTTTAGTGTTTTCAGGTCATACTGAATAACTGCATTTTTACAACCACCCTTGAGTTACTGTATGCTCATTTTCCTCTTTTTCCCTGGGCATTCCAGATTTATTTCTCTCTAAATACTTATCTCACTGACATGTGGCAGCCTCTGATAATGGTCCAGACATGCTCAGAAAAGCGGCTTCTTTTACCAATGACCACTACAAACGACTGGATGGGCCCCGTCTTTGCTGCATGGTAATCCGCGCTCCCGCAGCGAATCCGAGGGGCTGGAGCGTGTCCAAAGGCCGGGTGGCTGCGCGGGGCACGTTTGGAGGCTTGGCGGCTGGGCAAGGCAGACCCCGGGCCTATAAACCATGCAGCACACTGCCCTGTATGTGGTGCCTCTGCATCATCAAGTGTCTTCCCCGAGCTTTTGGTTTTATCATTTGGCTTATAAAAAATCAAGATATTTTCAAGTAATGCAGTTCTCTGATTTGCCACAGGCTTGCCTGATGCTTTTCCTGCAGTTTGTACAGAGTGACTACAGAAAACGTCCATTTCATGCCAGATTTTGACAAGTTAGTTCAGAAATGCATCTCTGGGGTTGGGTCCTACCATCATTTCAGGTTTTGCAATCCATTTACCTTAGGCTTAGACAAATCCCATCTTTTCTGGCTATTTGTGGCCAGTGAAGTAAGGATGCAGGTTTGTTTTTACTGTGTATCTGTTTTCTTTACGCTTTAATCTTTCAATTTTAGAAAAAAACAACAATGTAAAGAAAACACAATGTAAAGAATGTTTGTGTTATTGCACTCTAGCATTGGGTGGGGTGACTCAGAGCGCAGTGTCACAGCGTGGGGCAGTGGATGTACCAGCGAGGTACATTTGCTTGGGCACGGGCAACTTGATAACTCTCTTACTTAGTCCTTGAAAAGTTCTCAAATGTAGATCACCCAAAAGTTACTGCAGAATTATCCTTGAAAGATTATATACAGGGAGTTAAAATGAAGAAAGTTTGGGTATTAATACCGAAATAGTGCTGGTGGTGAGTTTTGCTTGATTTGCCTGCGCTGTGGAATCAATATATCCTGGGATATTCTTCCGTGTCAGCGCTCATAGCAAGCTCTTACACTTTGATCCATGAGGGAAATAGTCCCTGGGAGATCATCTAAATAGCAAAAATCAAACTGCTCCTTCCGAGTAACTTTGGTGCCCTAGAACTTAATTTACTGTATGCTTTAATTTTACCTGGAGGCAAGGTACAATTTAGAGTGCTTTTTTTAAGGAGTGCCATTAATGGTATTGAAGTGTTTCATGCCCTATAAAAATACAGGCTGTAAATTAACCAAAATGCCTTTTTATTTTTTTACTCCATTTGAAGCACACTTTTTTATGACTTATTTGGATTCCATTAAATTAACTATTAATTTATTGCAAACCATTTATTTGTCAAGTTCCTCTTCCAAGTACTATAAATATGGCTTAGCTGGTGCTGCAGGGAGAAACAAACAGTCGCATGGCCGTAGGGAGCAGAGTCACGACGTGTGTGTCCAAAATAGCCTGTGGCCCATCTTGTTAGGCAATTTATTTAAGCAGTAGGGATACGGCAGTGATGGATCAGTGGGAACGCTGACTTCCAAGTGAATGAAAGCCAAGGCTGTCATACAAGTAGGTGCACCACATTAGATGTGCAAGTTAAACTGCAAGATTTAGGTTCTTAAATAAATTTGACCTGATCTTTGTACATATTGGCTGCTGACTATTCCCATCCCCCTTGCCAGAATAGGGTGGTCTTCTGGAATGGTTACGTGGAAATGCTGCTTGAAGCACCTGATTCTGAAGGAGAAGATAAGCAGTAACTGTCCTCGTGTCAATCCTCAATCTCTGATCTTCTGATTTGCAATATGAATGTACTTTTATTAAAGCACATAAATAATTCTGGCACAGTAATATTAGCAGTGAGAGTTTAATAATGAAACTAAGTATATTTCTATCTGCAGATAAATTATGTTCAAATCAAACATTTTGCGTTGACTTCTGTAGGTTTATATGGAGTATTTGTTCTGTGATTCCTAGTAGAGCTACAGGATGCTGAACCATTTCTTTTTCACTCTGTTGAATGTTGCTTTGTGTCTAAACTGGGATTCTTTTCTTGTCCAGAAACTTTGTTGTTCAGCAAGCAAAAGCAGTGTACCCTGACTCCAGGTTGGAATTAGAGCATATGCTTAATGCAGGATGCCCTTCTTTCTTAGTTATATATAAAGAATAATATTTAAAAAAAGAAAAAAGAACACTGTTGTCCACAGGTCAGAAATCCCTGCTTAGGGTAAAGTAGCTTTGGTGATAGAAGGAGTTAATATTTTAGGCAGTGCAATCTCAGTAAAGCAAGTACATTAATATTTTCATCAATTCCAGCTAACTTACTGTATTTCAGTGGTCAGATCTGATTTGTTTGATGAGACATCAATGAAAGATGTTATCTGTAGCGTAAGCTTAGAAATTGATTGTAGCACATAATTCAAGGGCGTTGGTTCATGCCTAAGGCAAGAAATACTATTTTCTCTTCATTTCATTTGCTCTTTTATAATAACTTATCTTTGCCAAACTACATCTACTGGCTTTGCTTGTATGTGTGCAGAAAAGCCCCCCACAAAACGAACAAACAAACAAAGCCCCCAAATCCCACATGTGTGTTTTTCAGGTGGACCACGGTGCATAAGAGCACTTATTTAGTGCATTTTTGCCAAGATATGTCTGAAGGTAGAACTATCTCAGGGAAATGATGGTTTGTATTTGCATTCAAAGGTACTGTGCTTGATTTATCTTATTATTCAGTGATTTAATGAGCTAACCATCAGTGTTTTAGCAGTATTGTGAAATTCATATTTAAAACAGGCTCCACTCATACTTTATATATGTGTGTATATATGTGTGTGTGTGTGTGCATACACATATATGCACATAACCACAGTGGTCTCGTCTTTAATAGCTGATACCCATTCCACATGAATCTTAAAGCTGAATCTCCAGCTCTCAGACCAGTTCTTACATTAATTGGCAGGACAAATTTATGGTTTTCTACCTCATGTTTTTCAACGGCTTTGTTTGGTTCCTGGTGTTTTTTCCCAGGAATAAGGAAGAGAGAATCTGTGGTGATGATTCAGCTGGATACTTAAGGTACCAGTGAAATGCAGTGCTGTATGCATTATCATGGTCATTATCATGGGAACTCCTTTGAGACCAGACATGTGCAGGTCTAGTATTAAAATATTCTGCCTTAGTATATGGAATCTGGACACAGTAATAATTCAGATTGCATTGGGCATGATTGTTCTAGGATTCAAGGCATTAATGAAGTCAGAAGTTCTAAGGACAGTGAATTTAGTTCAGTACTTTTAGTCACAGCACGGAGCAGAGCTGTGAGTCTTCTTAGAAGATCAGGTCTACATCCATGGCAGTAATTAATCTTATTGCTTACAGTGGGTTTTTTAGTGTTTCCTTATCTTTGTGGCTTTGTTTCATTAGGAACAAGTGTCCCTTTGTGTGGCCAGCCTGTGTGACCCCCATCTTGATTTCTCCAGTATGTCCATACACTCATTTATCGTAATAAGCCTGTGCAAGCAATTGCTTGTGCAGTCAGAAAAAAACAGACTTTTGTGGAAACGCGCATCAGAACTCTTTGATTTGATTAATGTTTAATAACTCATTAATTAGTGAACGAGTACTAATGAATTTTGTACAATTAACTTTTCTCCTGGTCAGGTACCCATCTGATTTCTCAAAAATCTTTTATTCAGTACTATTGCAAGCCAAGTTACAGCTCTAAGGTATCCCTCGAGGGTAAGAATTTGTATCTTCTGATGTGGTAGAACAAAGTATCACTTCTGCCTACCATGAGGCACGGCCCGCTTTCGGGCCTGGTATCTGTGACATCTTCTCTTCCTGTGACACGGAATAGTTTCTCATGTGCTGGTCCTTATTTTTATTGCAGCATTAGTTATTGGACACCGGGGTGTGTTCGGTGGCCACCTCATGTGGTGGGTGGTAGGAGAGACGTCCTGCGGCCCTGCCTGTGCCGGCTGTGGCGAGTGTGGCTGGATCAAGGACGAAGCGACTGCTCCAAGGCCGGCGCTTGGGCTGCTTGATCCCCTCGCCGGGTGGATCCACAATTGTTTCCCATTGTGCATTTCTCATTCAGAGAGAATTACCCAAGCATTCCTGTGAGGTTATGTGTGGAACATATCTCCTGCCCCTCGTTCCGCGCATTGTCTCCTTAGGAATCAACACTTCTCCGTACCTGGAAATACTGTCCAAGGTGCTGTTGTCATAGTCCCAATTAATTTCCCATTTAACAGCGATACCAACAAGCTGCAGTGACTTGTCTGTAGTGCTGCAGGTCTGGCAGCTGACAACTGAAGTGACTGCCTTTTGAGTTCTCCGTGTTATGATCTCCCTTCTGACTTGGGCAGCCCTGTGACCTCCTCTCCGTGCTTGTCCTTCACCTTTCCTGCCGCAGCTCAGAATGTCACAGCTGTGTTGCCTTGACTGACACATGGCAGGGATTGCATGTCCCCTCCACTGCTCAGCTACAGCCTTGTGTGTTTTTTCTATCAACATCTGCTTAATCAAGAGAATTTCTTAATGTATAACAAAATTAGAGCTGTCCATGTTTCACAAATTTCACTTATAGAGT
Source organism: Tinamus guttatus (assembly GCF_059628265.1). Taxonomy (NCBI): domain Eukaryota; kingdom Metazoa; phylum Chordata; class Aves; order Tinamiformes; family Tinamidae; genus Tinamus; species Tinamus guttatus. Next base: position 10,827,475 of record NW_028288821.1, on the reverse strand, counting down.
TACCTGACATATCTTAATTAAGCACCCTGGGTTTTTTTTGTTTGTTTGTTTGTTTTTTAACGTCTGCTCCTGCCTATTAGTGCTCTTGTTGCAGCTGTGGGGCTCTGTGCCAGGTGTGACCACTAGCAGCTCCAGAATAACTTCAGAACCTTTTGACCAGACTTGTGTGACACCAGTCTCAACCCTGTGTCTAAAGAGCACAATCACAAAGACACCATTTGACACCACTTCCTTTCCTACGTGAAACTCCTCCTCCTCTGCCAGAATATCGATTAAGAGAACAAAGATATTCCTCTCTATTTTCACATCAGGATTCAGGGGCTAACTTTGGATAAGCAATCCCTAAATATATATTTGTTTTTTTACCAATGCCTATGTGTCTGATGAGAATGTGCTGAAGCCACCAGGACCTTGGGTCAGGTCCCACAGAGACAAAGCACATGCGTGTTTTAATTTCTCTCTAAATAGCCTAATAAAGTCATAACGCTCTATCTTCCAAAACTATCCCACTGAACCCAGTGTGTTTCCCCTCAACTACATGGGCCGTTTATCCGTCCGCCTTCTTAGCAGGCCCGGCGCGCGCAGGTGTGCGTTGGCGGGGGCAGCCTGCTGGGTCACGGAGCGCATCCTTCCCCACGCCTCAGCCCGTGTCCCCAGGGGCAGCCCAGCGCTTTGTCACCGCCCTCACACAAACACGGGATAAAGGGAAATGAGGCGGCTCGCAAAGAGCTGCCAGGAAAAGCCGACCGCGCGGGGCGGTGCGAGGGCAGGCGGCCGTGCTTCGGCATGCATTGAGGACAGCAGCGTTCTCCAGCAGGCCTGGCAGGGCAACGCTAATGAACAAATTTACTTGACAAATTTCGCCGCCTTTTCTGCTCTTCTGCAGGTTTCCATCGTTATGAATTTCTTCATCCAAATTAGCTGCTAAGTGTTTTCTTCAACGTGTGAAATGCTCCGGTGTGCTGCTTTGTTAAATGCTCCAAGTTTCTAACCCCGCAGGTAGAATGTACCTGCAGAGAGGAAAACAAAGCATGGTCAGGACCCCCTACCAGAATGAAGTTTTGTATCTGGAAACTTTCCTTCTGCTTGCATGGAGAAATAAACATCCATTCCCAAAACGCTTGCATGCAGAGAGCCAGCTTGGCACAAGAGGAAAATGAGTGTGCGCGATAGGATGTTCTCTCTCTTGGGAGGATATCAGGCCAGGGATTATAGGGAAATTTTGCTGGGATTCCCTTTCTGTTCACCTCTCTTACGAACCTCATTTGTTAAAGCACAAATGTTCGCTTCTACGCGTAGGCAGTTGTGCTGGGGAATCGTGATAAGATGGCTAGGAGCCCAGAAAACAGGTCTGTGGTGATGATCGCTTGTTTGTGTTGCTATCTGAGGAAATAATAGGTCAAAATTAGATATGTAATTGCATTTTGGTTTCCAGCTTTCTATCAACCCTTTTGTTACAGTTTGTGACAGAACCTCTTTGTAATTTTAGTTTTAGCTGAAAATAATCTTTCTGCAGTGTTGCTAAGTGGCCATTGTAATAAAGACTGTGGCTTTGGAAAAACTAATCATATGTATCAATATGCCGTGAACATTATGATTATCCTATCCCATTTTCCAGTGGTCCAAGGAAGGGCATTTAGCGTTAGAGAAGCATATGTGGCTCTAGGGAATTGACTGGGAAATAAGCTGATTTTTGTTATTTCTGTATCCTATTACACTTTCATAAGGTCATTATCCTTGCATCCTCCTACAGCTTTTCTACAAACACTGTGCTCGTTTTCACAAAACAAATGAACTTTTCAAGTAGGTTTTCAACTTTTTTAGGTGGATCACATGGATTAGTAGTAATACAGAAGGTGAAGTAATGAAAACCCTAGACAGCAATTGCTTTTTACTTCCTGCAGAAAGGAAAGCAATGAACTCAAGATTGCTCTGATGTGGTCTTACCTGCAGCTCAAAGGGTTGAAATGATTCCCCCTTGATTGCTACACAACGCTTTGGTGATGGAACTCTTTCTCGCCTGCCGTTTCATCTCCCTGGTCGAACCACCTCTTTTGCTGGAGTCTGCCAGGACAGCTTGAAAAAGGATATTGATTAAGGGCTTAACTCCATCTTTATCACAACTAATTATACTTTTTTTGACCAGGTGCTAGATTTGAAGGTCCTCCTTTTGGAGCAGCCTCCAACAAATGAAGGGATGATTAGAACTTCAGGGAGCTGTTCGCTAGAAATTCTGACTGCCAGCTAGCAAAGTTATAATTAGTATTCATAAAGAGTTTGAAAAGGAATGATTTCCAGTTTTCTCAGGTATCTGTTAACAATTCAGAGCTTATCTTTATAGTGAATACATGCTGCTTCTCATATTAGAAGCTAGCTTCCCTTACTTGCACTGTTGGCTTTCAAAATTTTGTGGGGATTTTCTTCACAATAAGCCACAAAAATTTTGCTCAAGGATTACCTCTGAGGGAGCAATTGCATCTCGAGTGGAATGTTGCGAGCATATTTTTGAAAATATGGGATTAATAATTACCCTGTGTCAAAGGTCTTAATGTACTAATTAAACATACCTACACTTCTATAAACACCAGCATCACTTTTGCTGTTTGATTTTTTTGGTCATGTTTACACTTTCAAAGAGTATGCATTATAGTGAGATGCTAGTGTATAGAATTTTCTTATTACTGAATGCTCATTTTTTCTTTTGAAACTGAAGTGTTTAAATTTGCATTCTAGCATCTCAAACTACATAATGTTTTGGTTAATCTGAGAAGCATGTTGAAGTCAGGCTCTTTAGGAAAAAGGAACAATACTAATTAACTTTACAAGCAATAAGATTGGTATTGTTCTCTTCCAGTTTCTCAGTTCAATTTCTCTATTCCATTTTCTGAAAACAGGGAATTGATGTAGGATTTGGTCAGAGATTTAACGTGACAGTTTTCATAATCGCTCAAGTGAGTAAGCATCTTTCCCAGTTTCTTCCACAAACTTCAACACAATTCAATGTGCTGTCACTGTTGCCAGTTTGTTACACCCAAATTAGACTAGGTTACTTGAATTCTTCATCAATTTTAAGTCAAAAATCTTACCGTGGGCAGAGCTGCAGGGCAAAACTAAGATTTTTTTTAGTCTAATTAAAATCCAAATGGTTTGAAGAGGTATTATTAGCCCACTTATAATAACACTAAGACTTAAAATTCAAATTATAGAGGATTAAATTAATATAAGCCACCTTTCTCATATCTGCCCTTTGTGTGGTGTTACACGACCTTTCTAATGTGTCGCTGGTTCCTAACTAGGGTGAATGGCTTCGTTCTGGAGGGAGATGAGAATATTGCCCGTTCCAGGGGAAGTATGATGTCAGTGCTGATGACTTCTTCTTCCCTGCCCTTCAGTCCACTTGGGGTTGTTTCACATGCTTGCTAGCATGTGCTGCACGTTGCTCTTTGCTCATGGGACTGCTTATAGCCAAGTGCACTGTATATGATGTCTTTCACATATGATGAGTATTTCTTCTTTGCTCGTGTTAACTTTAAAACTTAGAAGAAGCTTAAAAGTCTCCTGTGTCAAAAGGCTAAATCCTGCAGAGGGGCATGAAGTGGACTTGTCCCTCAAGTCTTAAAAAATAAATGTAATGCTGATTTGAAACAATTTTGAGCATGATTTAAATAGCCACAGTATCCCATTATATAAATTATGTGCTGTCTAAAGCTCCTCTGTATTGACTTTCATGTTTGGGAGCATTAATGTGTTGCTAGTTTGTTCTTACTGCAAAAATTAGGAGGAAGAGAAGAAAATAATTTTTGATGAATCTCTGAAACATTTTCATTTTGCAGTATGTGCTGGGCTTTCATATATTTGTTCAAGCTCTCAAGGGTTTTGTAGCGATGGATTAGATCTGCCGTTGATTCTGAAAATGCAAGATTTGAGGGGATCATGAGAACATGGGTGGGAGCAGGAGCGGGACAGGAGGAGGCTACTAGGACACTGCCATTCCCGTGCGCTCTCAGAGCGCGGGCCGAGCGCCAGGATGGACCCAAATGAACAATAAGCCTTTTTGGAGCAGGTTAAACTGTCAGCCTGGCCCTAAAATATTCTTCCGTCTGTCTTCCTGAGTTAGCTGTAGCTCTTGAGAGTCACCAGATGCTGTTTTCATGCTCTTGCTGTGCTCGCAGTGATGTGGCTGCAGCTGGCGCCTTCGCCCGTTTGTGGCTCCGAAGCTTTGCCAAAGGTCAGGGTGTGTGTGGAGCTTCCTGCTTCACTTTGGAGTCTGGTGTTTGATGCTGCACTAAGGTTAAATTGCCCATTTAAGCACTGTCTGAAATAGCTTGTCCTTTGTTCACTGTGCTCTTATTTGAATCATGCTATATAATAAATAATGAATGCAAAAAAGAGGTTGCAGTTCAGTCACAAATTATTATTTGCAGAATTACTTGTGACCTTTCATTAGCACTTACAAGTGGCCGAGCAGCTCTTGAAGTATTAAGGAGATTGCATAATGAAGATTCATTTATTAAGATGTATGGCTAGCCAATATACTGGTCATTACATTGATCTTAGGATTGGATCAGGCCAAAAAAGCAAAGAAAAGGGGAAGTGAACTACTTTGAGCAACTTCAAAGTCAGTATTTTGGGGATTTGCCTGCTCTTTGAAAGAAGGCCGAATGTATTGAGAGATAGTTTATTCCTTTTTCTTTCTTTTTTTCTTCAGTCTTATCTTTAAAACCTTTCCTTTTTCTTCTACTTAAAAAAAAAAGTATTTCATTGTTTAACCTTCTGAAAAGCAGGATTTTGTGTAATAACTCAGTATGCTGGTTCACAGTGAGACAATTCAGTATTACATTTCATTATGTGTTGTAAGACATCCCATGATTCTATCTTATGCACTTGGTTGTCTCACATTTTGTATTTTTATCAAATGATCTATGGATGTGTAAATTCTAAACACCCTGAACAACCACAATGATATGTTTTATTCATAGACATGCATGTCACTTCTAACTTGAGTGATTTATAGGTATAAGTTAAGATTGTGTCACACCCACCTGATTTGTATTTCCTCATTTGTTTTTGTATAAAACTCCAGCCTTATAGCTTCTGTTTTGTAGTAACAGCACTTCAGTGTCTTAACTTTTTGTGTTTTAATAACTGTACCAACCTTCCTTGCAAAATATTCAAGGGGAATGGGTATGCTTACATGGCAAATAGTACTTTATATGCCAGATTATGGCCACAGTTCCATGGACAAAAGATCTTGTGTGACCTGTCTGTGCAGATTTACGGGGCTTGGATACGATGAAAATTCTCCCCGCAGAGTTGTGCAGTGGATCTGTATTTAGCTGTCCATGGCGGGAGCCCTGCACGAAAGCAATAGGGATGAATGTTGAGCTGACGTGCAACAAGCTTTGGATTTATCCCAGTGGCAGAATAATAGTGTACAATTATAGTAATTTGGATTATATAGGAGAAGTGTTGGGTTTTTTGGTTTTTTTTTGTTTGTTTGCTTGTTTTTTGTTTGTATTTTGTTTGAAGAAAAGCATTTAAATAGAATTAATAAAGCCAAGGTAAAAACATGTTTTGTATTTTGTGTTTTCAAGGTTTCTTCTGTTCCTGACTTCTACATGAATTTCACGCAGAAACTCAGTATTGTTGGACAGTCGTTTTGAATGTGTCTTTCTGGAGACAGACAATTGGATTTTGCCTGAATTTCCAATCTGGTGAACTTAAATTAAAAAAAAAAAAAGGGGGGGAAAAAATAAAATAAAAAGGATGTCCTTTCTTTTCATGGATGGGAAAACAGCCATTGATCGTTTTACTCAACTTTTAAGGTGTTTTAGCAGAGATAGCAGAAATCATTACACTTAAAATATAAGTTGTAGTAATTGCCCCTTCTGCCTTCAGTGGGGGAATCTCAGTGGGGATCTTTGTCAGAGGTTAACACACATTGATGAGACATTGACTCTTTCAACTTTCCATTTCTGAAGATAATTGCCTCATCCTCTGTCACTTTGGTAAATCAATCATTTTTTTCAGTTGTTTTCTTCAAACATACGCACATGCAGCAAAGTAAGAAAGGAAAAGAAGGCACCATGTTTGAGACCCTGTGGTGCCTTTCCGAGCTGCAGAGCAGACTCGCTGGAGAGGAATTCAGCCTCACGTCTGCTTGCCAAGCAACCAGCATCACTGCGTGCTCGTCGGAGACTCGTAACTCGTGGCCCCTTTGCAGTATGGGAGCCGAGCGCTCGGGTCAGGGTTGACGCCGGCCGCTGCGGCGCGGGGCAGCAGAGGGGTCCGGAGCGCGGCACGGGCGCCGCGTGGGGATGGGAGCCGGCCATCGTTAGCAGCACCGTCCAGCCTTCTTATTTCATCATGTTTTAATGAGCCTCGCTTTTCACGGCTTAATGGGAAACAAGGCTTGCAAACCAATTTTCACCTGATGGGCAATATTTCTAAAGGGGAAAAAGCAACGCAGGTTTGCATGTTTGCAAACAGGTACAAGCTTGCATTAAGGTCCAAGATCTCGGCCAGCTGTAATTGAAAATATATCTAAAATCAATTGTTTTTTAACCCTACCAGGCAATCACTGAAAATATCGGAAAAACAAATTAAATTTTTCCTCACAGGAATTATCAAGATAGTGCCATCAAAATAGTTTGGGTGTCAAACTGCATGCAAGAATATAATGATTCCGGTGAAGGAAAGAGTAAAAATCATCCTGATGGTGTGGATGCCACCGGCTGCCTGGTGACTGGATCCACTGTTTCCTGACAAGGATTTAATTATGAAATTGCTAAATCTTCTCACATTCAGAACAAGCAAATTGTAACGAACAAATTAAAAAAAGCAGAGTTGAGTATTTGTTTTTCTCAGAGGGGTGGTGGTGGTTTTTTTTTTGTTTTTTAAAGTTTTGGAGATGGATGAAGAATTGGCTAATCTGCGTGCTGCTCATGGTGAGAAGAAAAAGAACCAAGCTTAAAGTGGAAATGCTGGTTGTGACAGCTAATGCATTTTTCAAAAGCGTTTTGAGGAAATCATATCTAGCAGCATGAATATACAGTAACTTCATACCTGAGCTCGGCATGGATCTGTGCTCTTCGAGGGACCTTCACAAGCTTTCTTGCCTGTCCCATTGCTGAGGAAAGGTGAATTACACATCTTTAGTAGAGGGTTTTTACAGGTTGGTGTTTAAAATGAAGCAGACAAGTGTTTAGGTGCCTGTGCAGTAATTCACCCTAAACATACAGTCTGTTAAAGAAAACTTGCTGTTACCACTTTCAATGTGTGTGGGTTTTTTTAAGCACTTCAGCTGCTTAGTTGAGAGTATTTACAGCTCGAGTGGTGGCAATGTGCTTATGAGAGATGGAAGCTCTGACAAAATCAAACCTTTATAGATAGGATGTGCAAGTTTGTGATAAAATGCCTTATGGCATCCGGGAATCGAATTGCCATTTGCATTGATTTGCCTGCATGTTGGTTTGATTACCTCCAGGCCTAGGTTAGAAATGTGACTTTTCTATTTGTTCCTCCATTAGGCTTTTACCCGAACATGGCACTTTCCTCTGGCCTCCGGTTGAGTCGAACTCCATTTCTGTGTCACTCTGGAAAAAGGAAATTTAAAAATGTTAGAGCGAGGCTGAGGCTGGCCAGAATTCTGCTATTGCATTTGTGTTTTTAAGATGAATAAAAATGAAACATTTTTTGCCTTTCGTTTAATGCGTCTTCATGAAACTTTCATACCAACACTTAGTGGAAGTTTTCTCACACCATTCTACAGCAGGGGGTTAATTAAAGAGTATTCTGGAAAAATATTACAATAGTTTTCATAGATTGTAATTTCTTCTGATATTTTGATACAAGTTGTGTCAATATTGACTGTAGGAAAATCATATAATAATTGTCTACTTATTTGAGAAGAGAAATGTATGATTTCAGAAGTACTTACTTTTCTTCTCGCTGAGGGTGCCTGGTTCGGTGGGTGACGGCCTGTTGGGGCTTCACGATGCAGCGCTGCTTTGCGTGTCGTTGCACTGATCACTGTTGCCTTCCTTCATTATGAACCTAGCTTTTTTGGCACTGGTATCATTTATTTCACCCAATAATTACGTGGAGGGAGGTGGGGGTGGGGGAGAAGTACTTTTGAGAGCCCTGGATGAAATCTGCTGTGTATAATTAATGCTTCTGTCTAGGGTATGCTGGTACTCCCTTGAAGCGTTTTGAAAGTCTGAGTGAACAGATTGTAAGACTGACTTAAACTCTAAATGGAACACCCATGCTTCTAATTTAAATTCTTCATTATATTGCCAAGCTGGTAAGATATCATATTTGACAGAATTCAATCTCTGCGTGCGCAACTCCTCCCAGAGCTCCAGCTCTTCTCTCAAAATGAGTGGCAAACCCTGGCGGGAGCACTGGCTTTGGATGCAACTTCAGAACAGAAGCAGACATATTTTAAAGTAATATCAGATGATTATAATGACTCAAACTTAAGCCTCCTGAACCTCTAGAGCTTTTAAGTGGGAACTTTGCTTGTCAAGGCAGTCGTTTCTGAGCTTTGAGTTTCTCAGCTCTAATTTGAAGATTTCCATTAATGAACTGGTCTCTGTTATTCACAGATGGAGTATTTGGCAGAAGGCACCTTCTGCAGCCGCCAGGTTTTCAGTCTTGTTAAAGCAGATAAGATCATTATTGTTCTCTCCCTCTCTCATGCAGGTTTAGTCCTAGACGGTGTTGCTAATGGCATTTTTTTAATCCATATGGCTCCACTGAAACAGACTGCAATACTACTCACTTCAGTGCATACCTGCTAGTGTTGGATGAGCTAGTTAGCATTTATCGAGTCACGTTTCCTTTTGGACTCGTGGTGTATCGTCTGCCTTTGATAGGTTTTTAAGTGATGCTCTATGTGCGGTATTCTTTTGAAATGCATGTGCATAATTCCCTATTTCAGGCGCTCTGTAATACAGTTTATCAGAGTATATCAGATCAGGTAAAGGCAGGACACTCTTTAATAGCTTTGGAGAAAGGAGAACCTTTCCTCTGCGGTGGCAGGCTAGATGGAGCACGTAAAATGCTGTGTGTTACATAGCAGCGTCCCTGCCGTCCAGGACTCCACATCTCATTTTTTGGTTTCTTCCATTGACTCAGCTTTAACTTTCAATCAAGGGAATTAAGAGGCCATGTCCGTATGCACTTTGGTTTTGTTGATTTGTAAACTGTTTTAATAACTGTTTTTCCTACGCTGTTATTCGGAAACTGAATTCATCTTTCTAAAGCCCACTGGAGTGGAGAATTACGTGTATGTGCAAAGTACCATTACACTCCAGGCTGTTTTTCAAATTTCTAAAATCTATTGTCAGCCGGTGGCAGTTATTGTATATTTGTATCACTGAGAAGAGATTAATTGAAATGCAAACCCCACAGGATGCAAAAAATGCTTAATGTCTGCCCAGCAAATGTACATCCCTGATAAAGGACTTGGCAGAGTTATTCAGATTGGGCTACGTATTTGCAGAATGACGGGCAAATTATTGATTGGAGCTAGAAAGTCGTCGTCTTGTAGTCGCTGTTGTAGGCTGTGAATCCTTAGGGGCTCCGTGGGCAATCAGACTGTAGTTTGTACCAAGAGTGGATTTATAGTCTATAACTATAAAAACATGGGGTATATCTTTTGAGACAAGATGTAAACAATTGCAGAGAGTGAATTGGTTGGCTTGCAGTGGTTAACAGTGAGTCAACACAAGGTCAGAAAAAAGCAAGAGGAGATTATTTCTGTACAACGTAGGGAAATTCCTTCCACCGTTGCCTGCTCTGTTTTATCGGTGACTCTTGGCATTAGTCAGTATTTCTGATGTGGAATGAATGGATATATCGTGGTCCGGAGTCACACGCGGTGGGCGAGAGGCACGCAGCCCTGCCCGGCGTCGCTGCTGCGCCGCGGTGCGCCGTGGCATCCAGCGTCTTCGCGGCGGGATGCACGAGCACCGCCTGGAAACGGCACCTGCCTTGCTAGGTCTTGGCTGCAGCCCGTTGGGAAGACCCGAGCCGTTTCCCTAGGGACTGCAGCCCCGTGTGTGCCTCAGCTGCAGGGCTCCTTCGGGGGACGCAGGCTGCCGCGGTGGCTCCCGTGTCCTCGTAGGTGGCTTTGAAGCCACAGCAATGCTGCCAAGCTGCCTTCCAGCAACGAGCCTGCCACAACCTGCTAAGATTATTCTGCTGCGTCTCAGACAAGCATCGTCTGGGGGGAAGGGTTGTTGGTTTCTCTAACAAATTATTTGTTTGTTTTTGATACGCTAGAATGAGATCAAAGTTACTTCAATTTGTCTTCTGCACAAAGGTCTGAATCCAGTTTTACGGGAGTGAAGCTTCATCTTCTCGTGGCTTTGATTTCACCCTTGCAAAAATCATGTTTATCGACCTTTGTTATGTATCTTGAGATGTTTAAATGTCTTATACATTACAGGTATTATTTCTACTGCTGAATCAACTTCAGTATCGGTTCTGCCTCCATTTCCCCCCACATTCACCCAGTTTTATGCAAACATGAAGGATTTTTTAGGTAACATAGACAATGAGCCATAACAGTGGCAACAGATACTTGTGATTCCTGCAGATATTTGTGATTCCTCAACACCGTATAAAACAGAAGGCAGCAGAATTCACCCCGTGCAAGACACTTGCTAATCTTTGTGATATTTGTGGCCACCAGTGAAAATGGCATCTCAAACTGAGCTGAAATGGAAGCTGTTTAAGTATTACCTTCCTATTATTTTCCATCAAGAACCAATATAATTCTAAATGAAGTAGAATTCATTTGAGAATGATGTTCCTGGTGTAAAGGAGGATCCTGAATGTGTTTAATTAGGCAACAACAAAAAAGGCGCGAAATGAGCACAGCTGATTCTGCAGATATCTGATGATCACACTGAGATACAATCAAAGCAGGGAAGCCTGTTGCTTCTAATGGTTTAAGTGCCCTGTGCACCCACTGCATACACTGAGCACAATAAAATGGTGTATCACACTTCTCTTCATCATACCCAATATATAATCCATACTCCCGATAATAATAGCAGGGATAATTAATTCTGGCTTAAGTGTTTAGAAAGTTAAGTGCTGCAATTATGGGCTTTCCAAATGGCAGTATTTAGAAGCAAGAAAGTATTCCCCACCCCCACCCCATATCTAAGCACGCTGAAAAACTTCAATTCAGCAGCGTGAGGAAAAAGCCCCTGCAGGAGCACATTTTAATGCGGTATTAATTGGGTAAAGGAAGAACGTACTCAGGAATACAGAGGGTATATTTAGAACAGGACAAATAATCTGAAATTCAAGTTTGAAGACTTCCATTCGGCACTGCGTCGTGGTCTTTGCAGCACTTTTGTTTACATGGATTTGAATGGCATGGACATTTCTTTTCATCTGTCATTTACATTCATTTTACCTCTTGCAATTGCCTCTGCCAGCTTACATGCTTGTTTTCTGGTGAATCTATTAATAAGATTTCCCATACATCAAAAGGATTTCTGTTGTGCTAAGGTAGAATATAATGCACCTCAGGTGTAGGAGGATATCTAGCTTAGTTTTACCTCCTAAAAGTTACTAATGACTTCTGTGAATTAAAAAAATTGAAGTCAGGAAAATGCTAATTGCCTGCTATGGATTTTCCTCCATTGCTTACACATGTAGTTGGTGACTTGCAGAATAGCAAGTGTACCCAGTAGCTGGCTCCTGATTTGAATATGCACCCTGAATTGACAAGAATAGGAGGTCAAATTAATTAAAAACAGTAGGAGACAAGAACATCAACAATGTTGTTTGTTTTCAAATGCTTTGCCTGAAAAACGTGTGAAGTACATTTTATGTTGTGTGCAAAACACAGTTACCCTGCATGCCAAGGAGAGTAAGAAAACAGTAAGAAATAGTTTAAAGAATTCAACTAAATTGCCTTTTTTTTGGGGGGGGGGAGGGGGACACGAATTTACATATAATGATGGTTTCAGGATGAGCAACCCGGGCAGCTACCCCCATGTCTTCGGTATGTCAGTGACAGAGCCAAACTGCTCTATGTGTGCGTGTGAGAAGATGCCCCTGCTACAGTGCCTGCCGCAGTCAACATGACTTCTGTGCAGCTCTGTGCAGAAACAGAATTACCCCTTTTTGTTATTATTATTTTTATTTTTGCATCTTCCTTACAGGAGCCCTCTCTCTTGCTGTCAGGTATGCACATGCACGGCAATCCCTTCGGCTGGGTATCGGGAGCACAGTGTAGACCTGAGGTGTTGCATGTGCTGCTGCCTGAGGTCTGCAGCTCTGAGCTTTTCTGGCTCAGCAGGCGGTAACCGTCCCTGATCGTCAGCTTGCTGTGAGACTTGGGAACATATGGGAGGTTTACAGGCTGCAGGTTCAGTGTGCCTCCTATGGAGAACATTATTTACCCCTGGATTAGCAGAGCTTTACATGAAAATGGAATAACCCTGAAGAAAAGATGGTTGAAGTATTAATCTTCTGTCCGTTTGCGCTTGCTTTTTTTCCCTCTCCCTTACCCTAAGCCCTTTTGGGTTTCAGCTCTCTGGGTCATTTGGGTGTGCGGGGGCTCAGAAGTGCAATTACCCAATTGCCGTAATGTTACTTATTGGCTGATGTGTACAGTAAATGGCTGGGACTAGCTTGCCTGTGGGCAGAACCGTGCTGATCTCGCTGCGCTCCTGAGGCCGGGCAGCTCCGTGTGAGGAGGCCGAGCTCCCCTCTGCTGCTCGCTGCAGCGGCTGCTCCTCACTTCTGCTGACTCCCCTGCTTTTTCTCTTGGCATTTTGACATGTTTTTACATCAGTACCTTTCTACTGACTTCCTAGTAACTTGAGGTAGAGTCAACAGTTTCATGTTCTGCCTTTACTTCTCCTTTTTTTGGCATTGTGTTAGTGTAGGAGCTCTCCTGCTCAGCTCTACGGGAGCATTTTCCAGCAAAGCAACCCAAGGTCACACGTGTGCCGTACAAAACCAGGCCTTGGGGACAGATACCTGAAGCTCCCAAAAGCAGCCCTGGAGTAAGAGCTCCCTCTCCCACAGCTGCCATCTCCTACAGTTTACAAGGACCAATTCCCTGCCCGTAAGTCCTGGCTGCTTTGGAATTAGGGCAGCTGCAGGAGCACTGGTCCTGCGGCCGGGGGCAGGGTGCTGCAGGCTGAAGACAGCTGCTTTGAGCTCCTTCATTAAGGTAACTGTTTCCTCCCATGCTTTCCTCACTCTTCTGTGAAAGCCTCTCCTCTCATCTTGCCCAGAACTGCAGTATTTTTTTTATGCAAACCAGCATTTGCTCCGTTAGTTCAGTAACCTGTGTCATACTCTGCTTCAGGAAGGAAGATCAGTAAGTAATCTCAATATTCACAAAGCCTGGCTGCCCTGAATAGGGGGATAAACTACTGAGATTTAAGGAACAAAGGATGGCTAATGGCTTTATATTTTGCTGTGCTGCAATTACACAAGTAGTGAATTCTGAGAGCCAGATTTATATTCTGATTATCTGAGAGAGTGATTGCAGAGCATAGTATCAATGATACAATACAGCACTTAATTTCATAAAATTTTCCCTTTTTCAAATATGTATTTTCGACATCCTTTTAGAAGTGCAGCAGTAGACTGTAGCTCCGCTCGCTGCAGTAATTCTGAATATTTCATGTATTTTTACTGTAAATAACAGTCAAAAGCTTATTATCAACCTGATAGTATGAGCTCTGAAAATAGTGATGCAAATGGGAGATTTCTGGTTTTAATGAAATTAAGTAAGTATAATACTTTTGGTTAAAACAACAGTGAGATTTTATATATATATATATATATATATTTGAAATGGCAGAGTATTGCAATAGTATTCGCTCAGTGGCATTTATCCCATAGCTTCTTTCTTATTTATGATAGTAGAATATTGAATAACAAACAAAGCTTAACAGCCAAATCCCTCTCCCTCTCCTTCCCCCCCTCTTATTCACACACACAGAGGGAACAAGTGTCTTGTGATGGTTGCTTTGCCCTCCTGTGCCAGAGGAGGGCTGTGCTATCCCTGGTAGCACTGAGGGACCTTGGGGAACACCTTCACTTTTAGAGAAGAAATCAAGTCAGGGATGTGCCAAGGAGTAGCATATCTCACTGGGAAAGTCTTTCAGTTTTTGGTGATAATTTTCCCATGCACATAGCCAGTGCACCCCTTAAGGCACAAATTTTCTGGAGCCAAGATTTATTATTTTTTTTAGGATGAGGTGAAGCTTAAGCAATCCACAACTACTTGTGCCAGCAGGTTTCAGAATACATCTTGAGCATGTCTTGTCCCTTCCATATACATGTTTCTTCTTCCCTAATACAAGGAACCAAAATCAGATATAGGTCCTTTTTTTTTTTTTTTTTTTTTTTTTTTCCCTGGGAAACACTAGTAAGAATAGTTCTGCTTATTAAAAATGAGGAGGGTGTATTTTCAAACCTTTTTAAGTGAATATTTGTGATGCCTTGTGAAGTTGCATGCATGTGGTATTGCTTCACAGAGAACTGACCTTTAAATGAAAAACCGAATAGAAAAATATTGCAAATGGAACAGAATCATGTTCTTGCGATTTCTTCTAGTTTTCTATAGCTCTGATAACTTCATCATTCTTGGACTTAATGGTTCAGCCTTGACTGATACAATGCAAAAGTAGGGGCTCAAGGTCAGTGAGTAATTCACTGGATGCTCTTCCATAAATCTATACCTAATAAAGGAAGAAAGACCAAATATATCTATCTGAACTCCCCCTTGAAATGTATAAATTTACAGAATGAAACTAGAGCTAGTGCTATGTACATTTAGGAAAACAGAAGTTCTACTCTATTTCATTATTTAACACAGAGAAATCACTAAGTAAGCAATATTGTTGCTCTTAAGTATTCAGCACTACAGTAGCACCTGTGAATGTTTCTACTAAGTGATGTCAAATATTGCCAAAATGTTTATATGTTATTATTTATTATTGTTATTATCTTCTCTTAACGAAAATGGCTTTGTCCATCAGAAATCAATCATTCAAAATAATACATCAAAGATGTTAAGCTGGAAAGAGAAAAATGAATTTAAAAAGTTAAATGTGAGACTTTGCAATTTCTCAACCTTAGCAACAACACAGCTATAGTGCATCTTTCCAGTGTAATTTTTATTTAATCACATGTCAAATTGAAGACTTACATGAATTAAAGTTTAAAAAGCATGCTTTCAACTATCATTTTGACATCTAGTTAGCATACAATAACTGCCTTTCAAAAGCTAAATAAAATGTTTGACAATGCTTTAAATGTTATTTTCAGTTTTATTTGCTCTTTTATTACAGTTCTTTGTTATGTTGCGAAATGCAAAAAAGAATTTACATGTTAAATGTTGATAGAAAATGGCATGATAGGTATAGTTTTTGCTACAGAGAGGATTTGCTTCTGAAAATAAATACCCACGGAAGTTCTCAATCAGGAATCTTTGACATTACAGGTTTATCAACATGTTTGTTCAGCAATGACTACTTATCAACTTAGTTTCTGTTTACACCACTGCGGCCTGGTATCGGTGAGCATTTGCTTCCTAAAGCATGTCATGGTAAAAAGTTTCTATGCTGCTTACCAGCATAGAAACCTACCTGAGAAAGGGTTTCACAAAATTATTCTTTTGTAGTATCTAATATCTGAACTGTATCAAGCTTGCACTTACTCTGTATCAGTTCAGTAAAATTTCATGTGCTTTTAGGAAATTAAGAGCCTGTAAGAACAGCTTTAAAAAGGGATCTTGAATTGTACTTCCGTGCAATATAAGCTTCCTAATTTACTTCTCCTCACTTGAACCAAACCACTTGAGTGCAGGTGAATTCAGTCACCAGATTTGACAGCTTTGATTCCCGTTTGCACAGGTAAAGGGCTGCCGAGTTCTCCTCCCCTGCTCTGCTCTGCAGGTAGCAATGCTTTCATTTCACTGCAATACTATTGACTAGGATAATCATCCAAATGTAACCTGCATTCATCTGGGCGGCCAATTAAGCCTTTTGGAAACAAATGGCTAATGCTTCCGGTATCCAGAGAAATTAATTAAGTGGGAGGAGTTATTTAAAGCAAGACAGAGTGAAAGTGTAGAACTGTCTACCTGTCTCGTAGTGCTCCACTACAGTTATGCCATTAATCACTGGGAAGAATGGTGAAAGTGTTTATCAGCGCTTTCTGTTCTTTAGAAAGAAGACAGATGCTCTATTTTTAGTTTGTAATTAGTGAGGCTGTAAGATAATTATTAATTATTAATTTTAAGGAGGCTTAATTCAAGCAGACTAGATAAATTCAAATGAAGAATGCCTAAAAGAGTTCTCTGAAATGCTTAGATTTGTCCAGGATTTCTGGAGATTTGGGCATCAAAAATGTGATGCCTTGTCAATATTAAAAGGGTAAATATGGTGAACTGGGAAACAGGATATCTGTTTGACTTGAAAAACATGAAGAAAATTAGAAGCATAAATGGATGTAGTCAATAGAGAGATCAGTAGCTAACGCAGGAAAAAAAGAGGTCTTGTTCAACAAACTTGATCTTTTAAATGATGGTGACAATATTGGCAATAATTTGGAGGGTTTTTTTTCTTTTTGTGTGGAAAGGGCGGGGAAAAAAGCTGTTTTTAGTGTGTACTAAGCTTGGACTTGATTTTACAATTTTCAGATTAGCTGAATACTGTTACTTTGCAGTGTAGCACCCACTGCAATAGAGAAGCCCTTCATTTGGCTCTTCAAAAATAGTCCAATGCAAAATCATTTCAGGCCATATTAAAGATTTTTTTTAAATTACTAAATAACAACAGGTGATTACAATAGTGGTTTTTATTATTAGTAGGGTGTTGTGTCTAGTGGCACCTAATAATTGTGGCTAAGACTGTTGAATGTCCTCTTAGAGGCTATACAGATTTATTGCTGCTAAAAATTCAGAAGTTACCCAAATTTGAGTGATAAATGCCAGATCACATATTTTGTCCTTTTCAAAGTAATTTAGGTAATGTAGTAAGGTGACCCTATTTGAATTATATGGAGTACACTTTAGTGCTTCTATATCCAGATTAAAAGTCTCTACAGCTACAAAGGGGCAAGTCTCAAGCTACAGGTAATGAAAGCTCAATGAAGCAAGGATCTCTTATCCAGCAGTGATGATCAGTATCACACTGCGAAGGGGAGGACTTCATCTAGCCTGTGCCCAGCAGCGTCTACAACCAGGCGCCCAGGGAAGAGTAGGAAGAGGGCAAGAGAAGGGGAGATTCCCTCCTCACACCCTGTGCTGGGTTGTTTCCAGTCAGGGTGTCACCTGGGCTCTACTCAGTGTAGTCCTCGGCAGAGTCCTCCATTTGCTATTTATTGTAATCGCAATAATTCACCCTTATAAGTTCAGAGAAAGGAAAAATACTGGCTTTTCTTTCTGGAGTCCCAGTATAATGACTTGTTTCCGAAGGGGCGGGAGTTGGATCCTTTTAAGCTGTTTGTTTTTATATAATTCTGAATTTTACGTTGATAATAGCAGAGTTTTGTGTGTGTCCATCAAAGCATATGGAGAAAAAGATGGTAGTTATGGACCAAAAGTTATATTTAAGTATAAAAAGATTTGAGCTGGAAATTATAGTTTGAGTAGGAATTTTCTTTAAGAACCATTGGGAAGAACGGTTGGCCACTACTGACAATGTTATCAAGTTATTTATGATATACATTTTACACTTTCCTGGCATTTGAAAAATAGAACCGAGAAAATGAATATTAATAGCAAAGAATGGATCTTAAAAGTAAAAGTATGTGTTGATCCCTTTATTTACTGTCTGTTTAACAATGAAGAAAAAAGTAAAATAGTCCTTTTCTCTTGTTTTCATAATGCCTTAAAGCATCTGTTAAATAACATCAGAATTTAAATCAGAATTATCATCTAAATAATATAGGTAATTCAACACAACTTAAAAAATATTATCTTTCTTTTTTAGTTAGGATCTCCTTTTGAAAGGATATTCATTTGTTTCAATGAATGAAGTTAATAAGGTTAATAGTTTAATGTTTCTCTGTTGATAACTGCTGTTTTCTCTATTACCTTTTTTTTCAGGTTTTGATTATAAATTGGCTAACCCCTGGTGTATAATTCCAGAAATCATCTCTTCAATGTATCCAAAGCTATTTACTTAAACTCATCTTTTATTATTCCCACTGCCACAGTCTAATTATCGTAGTGAAAGACTGAACACAGAATAGTTTGAGGCTTTGATCAGTCTTCATATAAATTTCAATAATGAGAGTAAAAGGTTTGAGGATTTCCGAGATAATTCCCCCCAGACATATGCTGCTTTTGCAAAGTGCAGTTCATTCTTGGATGCCAAATGAGACCTCTGACAGGATTTGTGACTGTGTTTCTGCCATCTCTGGAAGCAAAAATCTCTTTTCATAGCCATAAAGTTATTAATTGATCATAAATTCAGTGTTGTTAAACATATCAGAAAACTACAGAATATTGTACTCCTCTTTAAATTTTAACTTTATTTTCAGCTACCATTCTTATTGGGCTGTAAGCTTCCCTGAAGTTTTCATACTCCATCAGTGTTTTTGGAATCCACTACGAATACATAGTGGCATTGCTTGCATTTTTCTCTTGCCTTTTAGGAAAAATACAATAACTTTCAGTCAAATAAATAAAACAAACCATAATCCTTGTTATTCTATTACTGTCGGTGTTAACTCTCTTTGGAGATAAATAGAAAAACAGCTGGAGTCTGAGGATATTTTGTAATCTTATAAATTGAAATTTAAATGCCTCAAGGAGGAAATTTCCAAAATAAATGTGACAGAAGATATGTCCCAGCTTTTGGCAAAATTTTATTAGAATGACTTGTTCCAGATCATTGTCTGATGTCTGCATGAATTAGGAAAATGGCAGCTCTGTTATGTTGAGAAATAACTGGTTTTTTTTTTTTGTTTGTTTCATCTTGATAAATTCTTCCAGAAATAAGTGCTTTGTCATCAGTATTATAAGGTGTGACATATTTGGGGACATTGTCAAATTAAAAATCATGAGCCTTTAGCTGAGGCCAGTTTATTTTAAATTGTATTTTTTTTCTCTCTCTGCCGGTAATCTCAGGTTCTTTAAATATTTGCAAGCAATCTTTTAATGAGTAGGAGGGTTACTTATTGAGGGCTTTAAAATTGTTTTGGGTTTGGTTTCTTCTTTTTTCTTTTTTCTTTCACTGCAGTAGGCAATTAATAAAAGACTTAGTGACTTTGTAGTCTCCTTCACTGTCATCTTCTGAAGAACTTCTGCTCTATTTTGACTACAAACCATGAACAGAACAAATCATTTGTTTAAACATAACGAGTGCCAGCTGCACATAATAGTACCCACAACATTCTCAGCTTTTCTTGAAAGCTCATACTGGTATTTAAATATAAAACTTGGGGTAATAATTTCTAAAGAACATTTTATTCTTAACGTTCACTAGAAGCTTGCAGTTGAGCAGTTCTACCCCTGCATGGGTGCTGAATGCAAAAGCCATGTAAAACTGGATGAATAAACTGTTCACCAAACCTGTGTTTATACAGGGAACTTTGATGTAAATGTTGTAAATGATGCTTTTCAAGATCTCATTCAAGAACTATGTACGAAATAATATATTCAATTTCCACATGCAGTGACTATACTCGTATAGAAGGCAGGTGCAGCCTTTATGCAGGGAGTAGATCAGAAACATTGTGGGAGTGTTTTTGCTGGATCAACTCAACCCAACTCCGATTTTTCAGATTTTCAGGTAACGGTGTAGTGAGAACGCCAGTAGAAACAGCGGTCTGAGAAGCATTTGATGAAGAAGCGGAATGGAATAAAGGTCAAATGTGCAGTAGTGATTTCTGTGAAACCGTCCGTTTTTCTGGACTGCACAGACAGGACGTTTGGCCCAGGAGTGCTGTGTGTGGTAGGCAGGAGGGGAAGGTGCCGTCCCTGGGGCTTCCAGAGAGCCCAGCCGAGGGGTGAGAGCAGCTGCAGACAAGTAGCTATATGATTAATAATCAGGTGCTTCTGGTCACACCACCAGTGTCTGTGAGTGTGCAGATTGGCCCTGTTTGTTTGTTTGTTTGTTTGTTTTCTTTTTTTTTTTCTTTTTCAAACTTCTTCCAGGGGTTTCTAGGGCCTCTCCTGCAGTCTCTCCTTTCTGTCTCGCATGAGGCCATGAAATTCTTTGCTGGTGTTTTCAGGGGTCCTCAATTGCCCTTCTTCAGGGGAATTTTTCTTCAAGATCTACCTGATGAGGTGGGATCTCTGATGTCTGCAACTTTGAGCTGTGTCAGAAAGCAGGGCTAGAATGCAAAATGTGGACCTGGAAGACATCATCTGGGAAAACAGGGACATATCCAAATGAACAACTGCAGAACGCTGCACTTAGCACCAATAATCAGCTGAATAAGGTTCAAGTCTTTAGAAAAAGCAACTAGGCACTGTAGTGATTTGCAAGGTGGATGTGTTACGCTGCCATGGAGAAGACAGAGCAGTGGTGGAAGCTGTGCAGTTGGACGCTGCTGGAGATGGGAGATGGTCCCTCTGTGCTACGCTGCAGAGGTCTCAGTGGAAGTCTCGTAACCACTTCAGAGCAGTGCACAAAAATGCATGTAGACATGAACATGTGTGCAAGGGAGAGCAGTAAGAAAGATGAGAAGATGGAAATAATAAGGTCTGTTTATTCGAAAGTAGAGTGAAGTGATAAAATATCAAAAAAGATGAATGGGAATAACCAGACTATGATGGATGGAAGCGAAGCAGTGATTTATTCTGTAAGGAGAAATAGTCAAGTTAGACATTAGACGAAAACCTCTGCATTGGCAATGGGGAAGCACAGGAATAGATTTCCTGCAAAAGCTATGAATTTCTTATTGGTAGCTTTTAAGAACAGTTTTGACAAACATCTGTCAGGAGTGACATAGGTAAAGTTGATCGTGCCATTTTCTTGGCTGTACCGCGCTGTATGGCAGCTGTCTTTGGGCATATGTAATAATGTCATGGTGATAAAAAAGAGATTTGAAAAAAATAGGGGAGGTTTTTTTTTCTTTTTTTAATGCAGAAACTTCATGTGACTGATGATGTTTGACACTGTCACTTAACAAGGACCAAAGGTATTGGGATCTCTCACAGCATCTGGTGTATTATAAACCCAGTAAATACTTTTCTGCATAATGCCCTCAAAAATCTAGTATCTGCCATTGTCAATCATGGTTTTTCTGGAAGTGGGCAGTTTTTCATTGGTTTTCAGATGAGATTTTGAATAGTAATAAATTATTTTTTTCAAAAATAATCTTCATATTTTTCTTTCAAGTTCCTGAGATACAACCAGGAGAGTGTGTTTGCTTGCTTGCTCATATATTGCTTTTAATACTTAGGCATATTTACATTTCTGTTGCAAAGCTCCCAAATCACTCACTCAAAACTCTAGTAATAATGGTAATAAGGTAATAATGAAAATGTTGTCCTATGCTTAATACTTCAGGTACTTTATTCACATGGCCTTTTTTTCAAGTATATAGTTGTTTGGTGACAGCTTTGCTTCTTTGGTTCCTTGTATTTCCTGGGTTGAGACCGTTTATTACAAAAGATACAGATCATGGTATAATGGGAATCAAAATTGTTGTAGTGAAACATCTCAAGGAAAGTAGTGGAATTCATTGGTTTAATGGATGTGTAAGATCCATTAAAATTGTTTTCAATACACAAAGATTGTTACTGCTCTTTCCCTGACTTGGAAAAACACAACATTAGGAGGGTGCCACGTGCTCAGGCCCAAACATGTGAAGCAGGCTTTTAATGGGAAAAAAAAATGTTTTTGAAAACCAGAAAACTTAGCAGAGAAATAAATTGAGCCTCAAATAGTGATTGAAATCTCCAAGTCAGTATACAAAAGGCATCCAAAGACCTGTGAAGTCTGACAGAATCTCTTTAGTGTGAGGTGCCTTTCATTTTGTATCAGGGCTTACAGATTTAAAAAACAGGAAAAAAGCACCGCTGTCAAGTGAAGCGGGCTTGAAAGCGGGGCTGCTTGCTCACGAAAGCCTGAAATTGTGCACAACTGTAGATAATGCGTCTTCAGCAGGTAGCCGAAATAATACATTTCCTAAATTGGTTGCATTAAGCAATTACTGATACTGTGGTAGAAACCATATAATTTTCTTCCTTCCTCGTAGTCTCAGCGCCGTGTCACGTTTCACCTACCAGATGGCTCCCAGGAAAGCTGCAGTGACAGCGGGCTGGGAGAGCAGGAGCCCGGCGGCGGCGCCGGCCCGTCGCACGCGCTGCCCCTCGGCTTCCCGCAGGACGAGTACTACGAGCAGGCCTCGCCCAACAGCCGCACCGAAGGCGACGGCAACTCCGACCCCGAGTCCAGTAAGTGACGCTCCCCGGGCGCGTTTGTGCTTCGCGCGGCTACGTGGCAAAAGGCAGCTTAGCGTTAAGGCAGTGGTTGAAACAGAATGTTGTGTTTTAACGCGGCAAAAACAAACCCACTCTGTTTTCTGGAAGCTTGAAGTACATCTGACCGTTGGAAATGAAGCACTCTTGAGATGTTGGTAAGAATTCTGGATTACGTGGCATTTTTGTGTATTTGCCCTGCTCTTTGTACCTGAGCTTTGCGACGAGGTTAACACTATTGCCCTACTCTGCACTGTGTTTGTTCCAGCAGGAAGAACTTCTGGGTAATACAGAGCTCTACACAGTCACTGGGGTTCTTCGTAAATAAAGGGGGAGGTGGGGACTGATTTGTCTTCTGAGGACAGCTAGGGTACGTAGCAACTATCTCAGAAAAGCCTGCTACTTAATTCTGCAGTTATCAGTGCCTTTTTGTGACACTGAAAACAGATAGGCAAAATCTCTGTGAACTCAAGACCATTTTAAAACTGTGCTTACTGGTATTGCTTTCTCTGTCTTGACTGTGGTAGCCACAGTCTCTTCCTTAGAGAGTCTATATTGCCAACTATTGCTTATCCATAGGCTGCTTGTATCTGGATTAAAATGAACCATGCCCTTGGTAAAAAAACACCTCTGACATCTTGCTAATGGCGTAGAAAGAGAATTGCAAACAAAGCTGTTCTGGCCTCAACTTGGCCTGAAAGTTGTACTTCGGTTGCTTTCGTATCTCATGAAGGCTGAATTAGTAAGTCCTATGTGCTTGGAATAGCTCTGCGAGAGGTTGGTTGTGTATCTGCACAGACAAGTGCAGCCTGGGTCAGGCAGAGATTGCTCCTTCTGTCTCTGAGCTTGCTCTGACAAATTCGTCTGGCTTTTGGAAATCACCCTGTCGTCTTTGCCTTGCGCTGCAAGATGCTGGAGTGTGAGGGGTTCATCCACCGGGATGTGCTCCCTGCGCTGCTTTCCTTCAAAGGGAAAACAGAGATGCTCAGCTTCAGACTTTCAAAACTGTGTTAAGTTATACTGTTTCTGAAAGAATGCCAGAACCTTAGCTTCCTGAGTGGACAGCCTGTTGACAAGAACCCGTACAAGTTTTCAATACTCCATTGAAAATATAATCTGTTGTTTTCTTTGGGGTTTTATTTCTATATGGGAGGTTGCAATATGCCCTTAAGAATAATGTGGGCAGTCAAGCTGAATTCTTCACAGAATGAGACTCTTAGGGTTACAAATGTAGTCAAAAAGAAAACAATTTTAAAATATGTTTTATATTTGCTACTTTTTCTAAGCATACTCATGGTCTGAGCTTACTTTTCAACTCCCTTCTCCTCCTCCTGCTCTTTATAGTTCTGATACTCGTCCTTGACTGAAGTGTGAGCGGGATGTACACAAAATGATTGAGTTGTCTTATGCAGAGGTCATGAAATAGTACCTGGAATATGAGAAATTGTTAGAACAGGCATGCGGATGCTTTCTTTCCATTTTAAAAGGGGCTTTTTAAACTGATTTTTTGAGCTTGTCAGTGCTTTTTAAATCCAGTTTTTACAATTTCACAAGAAATAGGGATCTAGAATGGTCTTCTAGAATGCTGGCCTACATCTAGTAGTACTTGGACGTGTGGATATCATTGACACTTATCATTGTGAACAGACTAAACAGGCAACTGATGTCTTTTCAAGTATGAAGTCTGAAGGAAATTTTAATTGCCTAATTATCTGACAGTTCAGTTTTAAACTAGAAATCACAGTATAATTAGTGTTTGTGTTGCGCGTCTTTTCCTCTTCTAATGTATATCTTATTGAGATAATCTAATTGATGCAATGTAAAGTGTATGTTTACAGTATGGAGAAAAAACAGAGTTTGCTATTCTTTTATGTATTTTATGCTTATATTGATGATAGTAACTAGTGACACAAAAACAAGTGGGTTATATTGCTATCTCTTGTGCTTTCATGCAATTAAGTAGAAGAGGAAGGGAAGTAGTTTCTTTTGGATTTTTTTTTTTGTTTTTTTGTTTTTTTTTAGTCAAAAGATGGACTGGTGAACAGTACCTTGGTGCAGGTAAGCTAAGAGAAACCAGTCTTCTCTTTCATGCTGATCCATGAATATTTTCAGCGTGAACTTAAGGGCAAATTAAGACAACAGAAAAACAGTGCTGAACTATTTCTGTGTCATAGTCGGAAATGTGGACTGAAAGAGTGAAGGGATCATACAGTGAAATAATATGGCAAGACACCTGAATACGTAAAACAAGCTAAGGAGAGATTTGTTCCATCTCAAGGTCTTTGGTATCTGACCCATCTTAATCAGAAACATTGTCTTAAATATTAAGCCCGGTCAATCAGCTGCTGGTGATTTGGCTAAAATTTTGCCAGCAGAACAGATAATGTAGAATGAAACAATTCAATGATTCCTACAGCCTAATGTGTCATTAAATAGCTTATCAATGCTGATGACAAACGCTGTGTCATGCAGGGATACACTCACACATGACTTGTCCACCTCGTTTTTCTTGAATGGAATTCTTTGGTTTTATTTTTTTTCCTCTAATATTAGGAATGTTTTATTTTGGAAACATCTATTTATTAGCAATAGCAAAGCAGTTATTACAAGACACCAATAAAAACCTGTATTGGTAAAACTAAAATAATAAAAGCTGGAAAACACTGGTAAGATGAAGCATTACAAATTCACATCCAAGTAGGACTGAAGCAAAGAGAAAGAATTATTGTAAGAATAAAGTGGTTAGAAAACCATGAGCAATTTTTAAGATCACCTTTAAAACTAATTGACTATACTAAAGTTAGAAAGAGACCATTTAAAATGATCTGTCTTTTCTTAATTTAGTTGCCACCTCAAAAACGCATTTTGCCGTAACATGCAGTGTTGTAGATTTGTGGAGAAAGTTATCCTTAAGCAAGAGCACTAATGTATGTGGTATTTAAAAAAATACCAGCTTATTCTATGAGCAATCTGTTTCCTTTCTGCTGATAAATTGCTCAAACTAGTAAAGATGTTGCAAAAACCCTAGTTCTCTTTGACTTCCGCGCCATTTACAGGGAACGCAACTGCAAGGGTGAAATTTAACAATGCAGGAGAATGTATTTAAAAATCCATCAAATGAGAAAAAAGTGCTAATGCAGTATTAAGAGTTTACAGTGTAAAAAGCCAGGAAATGGAAAAGTTTTAAATGTCTAAAGCAAACTGAAGCAACATCATTTGTGGGTTTTTTTTTCTTTAAAAAGAATAGAAAAAAAAAGGCAGTAGGGTACTACATGCAACTGCATTACAGGAAAACATATTTTAGTTGCTAAGGAAATGTCAGGAGCTATCAGAGAGCTGATTTTGTCATGTGTGTCCAGCTGATGAGGGGATTTTATGGGGGAAAACTTCATCTTGTTAAATACTAGTAATATGACAATATAATGTATGAATAGAAACAGGTAGAAGAGCAAGCCAATATACACGTGTAAATCCTAACAATTTCAGTTGTTGTTTAAGTAGTGCTTTTTCAAATGATTGTATGCCTTATTAAGAAGTTCAGGGGTGCTCTCGCTTTCCTCCGTCTCGTGGAGTTTTGGGGTGCTGATGCTTTTGCTGGAGATACAAGGCTATCTCTCTAAAAAGCTGCAAGTTAACGGGGTAGTTACAGGGTTTGGGATAGGGGGAAACTTGCATCTCAGGGGCCATGGGTGCTTCATAAGGTTATTATGAATTAAGGTCTTGCAAGTAAGGGTTGGAAGAGAGTGATAAATTGAGAAAGTTGTCTTGAAAATGGGAAGATGTGACGCTGAGGAAAGGATGCCCAAAGGGCAGCTGATGTGCACTGCGTCTTGGCGGTCCCTTGAAGCTGGTGTTTCCAGATGGCTGCTTGTTTGCATCTCCCAGTTGCGCCTTCTCTTGTGGCAGCACAAGCGCTTGTAGAGTTATTTGGTGAACTGGATAGAAGAATTAGTCTGGTTTCAACTTAGCCTAGGGGAAAAGAGTTATTTTTAAGCAGAGCAGTTCCCCAGTTACATCTTTGCATGAGGCACTGCAGCTGCACAGCAAAGCAGAGTAAATGAATAGCTGGGGCAAAGCATTGAAGACAATTACCCTAAAAGGAATTAACACAGCAATCCCTGGTTATTTAGTTACGTAGGAAGGAGGTAGGCCGCAACGACAACAGCTTTTCATGGTTACAGATAATGTAGATTTCTTTCCCAAAATTAGGAAAACACTTTCACCTTGCCTAAATTTGTGGTGCAAAGGAGGTGGTTGATGAGAGCAAAAACAGGCCGATGAAGCATCCTGATAAAGGAACTAGAAGTCCGAGCAGGGTCAGTGTGTTCAGGAGGATCTTCATCTCGGCATCCCAAAACTGACGGTGTTTCCTTTATTTCCCTGCATTTCTAAGAGACCAGGTGTCAGGGGAGAAAGGCTTCTGAGCAACTAGTGACACTTGAACCAGACTTCACTCTTGTAAAACATTTTCAAGAAAGAAATTAAGATAAGCATATAGATATGTACAAGTTTGAAGTAGGAGAAGACATTGACTAATACAGGAATGGAAAAATGGTTAAATATCTGAGTAAGAGGGAAACAGCTAAGAAGGGGATCTGTCTGGATCTATATCTGGATCTGCCTCCATGATTATCTTCCATATGAGTCAGGAAAAAGTAGTCAGTGAAAAGTGTCAGTGAAATATTCTGCTAACTTAAATCCAGGTGTCTCCCAAAATACAGAGCAGGATGTGCGTATGGCAGGGGAATTGGGTTTTGCTAAGGATTTGGAGTAATAGCAGTGAGATGAAATCTAATAGTTGAAATCTAATAGTTGCAAGTCTTTCTCACAGGAACTGGTATGTGTAACTAGTACATAAATCACCAGCTGACAATGACAAAAACAGAAAAAACAACCGGATACTACAAAGATAGCTATAAATCACCAGCACCTGATGTCATCATGAAAAATCCTAGATTACTCCGAGTACAGGAGGAGAAGGAAAAAAAAAATAGAAAAATAAAAAATCATGCAAGCCACTGGTGATACTGCAACTATATTATTATGATCAGTGTTGGCTTCCCATGTTAGAGAGGTG
This sequence comes from Tinamus guttatus, assembly GCF_059628265.1. Lineage (NCBI taxonomy): Eukaryota > Metazoa > Chordata > Aves > Tinamiformes > Tinamidae > Tinamus > Tinamus guttatus. Next base: position 10,799,963 of record NW_028288821.1, on the reverse strand, counting down.
GAACTTCTGTGAAGAAATATTATTAATAATAAGGGAATTAAATGTCCATTTTACAGAAATTACTTTGCAAAGTAAAGCGTGATCCAGAACTATGACCACTTCCAGATAACAGGCAGTAACACCAGAGAATGGGGGAAGAGAAATTCAGGTAGACAAGGTGAAGGACTGGCTTGTCTCGAGGGCAAACAAGTAAGTGGTGCCTATAAAACAGCTGAAGCCAGAAATCTGGAGATCTCAAGCAGCAGAATAGGGAGGAAGAGCACTAGCAGGGACCGAGAACTGGCTTTAGAGAAAAGCCTGATAAAATTAACAGGGGGCAAAGACCGTCCTCCTAATAGGCGGCAATGTCATCCTGTGCTCCAGGAGCTCCCTTCTCCGTGTCCGTGGCAGCTAAGCTCTCAGTGGATGCGTTTGTGGAGCCTGCAGCCGGGCTCGTCCGCGTGCCCCGCGCCAGCGGCCTCCTCCGCTGGGTGTCCTCCCAAAGAAGAAATGGTTGGTGCGGCTCGTGCTGGGGAACGCGCCCCGCTGGCTGCTGTCCGTGGGGAAAGCGGGTTTTGTGGCGCGCTGCCTCGTGGGAGCCGCAGGAACTCTGCGGCGGCTGAACCGCGTTCCCGGGCGCCCTCCGCCACGCGGCTCCGCGGCCGCGCTCGCCCTGCCTGCTGCGGCACCGGGGAGCCCCGACGATCGGGTTCCGTGTCTGCAAAGATGAGTTCTGTTTGGGTTTTTTTATTATTATTTATTTTTAAGACCTCCCTTAAAAATATGAGTTATTAACTATGTCCGTATGGCTGTGGACAAGGAGTATGACTTCCAGTGTTCCTGGTATTGCTGCTTTTGCATTTCATATTTTCCATTTTAAATATGTTTAGTGTTTGGGCGCTGTAGAGAAAGGATATAGTGAATAATTTTACGAAAATATATGTAAATAGTTGAGAGAGAAGTTTTATTTAAATAAAAATATGCTAAGGTTTTCCAAACTCCTTGTGTTTTCAGTGTTGAAAACATTTGCAAGTTTAGTGGGGGAAATTACCATTTACTTTAGCATTGTTCCTTCCTTTTCTAAGCACTTAAAATCAACCTAAAAGTTCAGATTTCTTAAAATAAAGAGGCAAAATTTTTGACAGTAATGTGTGTATTACTGAGAACCACTGCAGATTTTGGGAGCTGGGAATTTTACTGAGACGTTTGAAAGGGCAAAACTTTTATCCTTGGTCTCCAGTAGTGCAAGGAGCCCGAAACCTCCCATGTTGTTGTTGAGTGATTTGAGATTGTCGATCCCCTGGTTAAGTCCCCATGGTTTGCCAAGATTCTAGGGAGACACTAAGGCCACAGAAAACTTCACTCAGAAAAGCAGGTGAAGATGGAATTAATCTGCAGCAAATTGAAGGGATTAAGTATTTTTGATTGAAAATGTTTGTGGGTAATAACCCTGATATGTCTAAATTTTGAGGAAACGTTTTAATGCAAATACTGTGAATTTTTTGCATTTGGAGTGGGGAGGCAGTTAGAGCTGCTATATGGTACAGTGGTCTAGTTACGAAGCACCAAGGTAAAATATCATTTAACAACTGCAAAATCATGTTTTAGTATTTTTATCTTCTTCTTGCCTGCTTTTAATTTTGTAATATTGAAATATAACGGTAACATTTTAATCTGTCATCGCTAAGTTATAAATGTGGTGTAGCGATTAGACCTAATATGAGAAAAATAGGAAGATACTGTCATTAGTTAAAAATAAGAAATCTTGGGCTAAAATACATCCCAGTCTCCACATATGGCTGTTGGGTTCCTCTTTTACTGTACCGGGCTTTTCTATCCTCATGACTGTACGCTAATAATTCGGAGAGGACTGAGATAATTAATCTTTCTGAGGCAGTGCGGCTTGATTGATCTTGTACCTTTAATCAAATTACGTAGGTGGGGGGATGCAGTGCCTGACTGGGGCACTGCGGTGCCCGGTGAGGTGCCAGCCCCTGCCACGGCCGCGGGGAGCAGGACCGCGAGGCACGCGGACACAGAGAGCGCCAGGGTGACCCGTGGGTGCGATTTAGAGATGGGGAACTGGCAGAGGTCAGGTTCAGGATGTGTTCAAAATCCACATTTTAAAGGATCTCGCTCTTAAATTTGCAGCTTTGTATTTTCAAGTGTATTTGAGGGCACTGGATGTCATAGGGATGGCAGTTGTGGGGTTTACCCAGATGTTTAGGTGGGAGTGGATTCACCATGCTGCAAAAGACTGGCTTTAGCAAGGGGATTTTCACGTGTCCCTATGAGTATAGAGGTTGCCTACTCAGAAATCATTCTGTAATTTGGTAATTTGATTCCTAAAAGCCTGACACAAGTATTACCAAAGTGGCTGTCACAAGGAGGAAGAGGAAAGAATAAGGAGAAAAACACTCAAAAAGTGAAAATGTATTACACCTCTGTCCCCAGGAGTGAAACATGTAAAGTACTACAGCAGCCTCATAAACATTGGCTCTGATTATAAAATCTGAAACTTTGTGTGAGTAAGGAACACTTTGTTTTCTTTTGAAGTAAATTTTGGATATTGTTGATATTGAAAAATAATAATGTTTTGACATGCATTATTCCAAGATAAGTTAGAAAAACATGTTTTCCTAGATTCACCATCTTCCTTCATGCAGAATCTATGGGACGATTTTATCTGTGTTGCCCTCGTAGCCCTCCCAGCACTCAGTGATGTTTTCTAAGCGCTGCAGCGGGATAAGGTAATTCTGGTGCTGACGCAGCCTTCGTGAGAAGTGTCTAATGTTATTTGTGAGGGAGGTTCATAACAGAAGTTCCTGGGAATAGACAGATTAGAAAGAATAGCTCCACCTTCAAATTAGAAATCAGCTATTTCTTGTGAGATAATAAGGAAGGCTTTAAAGTGTTTGTTTTGTGTTTTGTTGTTTTTGGGTTTTTGTTTTTTTGTTTTTTAATAATAAATGAGATCTGACATCTATGAACAGTGATTTAGTGGCAGATGTTCTGTGATATATATTTATGTTATCACTTATGCTGACATGGTAATGGATAATCCTGTTTTTTTCTATTTGAGGTTTATGAAAGTTTTAAAATGCATCACTCCCGCAAGCAGCCTGGCGGGCCAGGCGGGGAGAGAGAACCAATTTCTTCCGTCTAGTCTTTCAGTGTCCTTTTACATCTGACTGTCTGTCACATTTGTGGTAAATAAAGGCTGGGAATTTTGGCTGGGAATCTGATTTGGAGCACCCTGTATCTGAGAGTGCATTAAGGGGGCTTGAAGCTTAGTGATAGCCTGGAAAGTCAGGAGGGGCAGCAACCAAAACAGGGAGCGATCTGCAGCGTTTGGGAGCTGAAGGCACTGAGAGAGTCCCCTCTGGTGACAGCTTTGAAGATGAGTGTCTCCTACGTGGCCCAAATCTAGTCATGGATTAGACGGAGGTTTATTGTGGCAAGGCAGCTGTTGCCATCACTTATCATGTCCACAGGGCCCACAGATGACAAGGGTGAAGACCTGGCACGAGGGCCGAGGGACAGCAGGGCCCGTGAGGCGCCGAAGAGCAGGGCACCCTCTCTACACCATCAGCATTTCTTTATTTCTAGTATGTATTAGGCCACCTATGCAATAAAATAGAGTTCCTGGGACATGTTTCTATTATTTATGAGCCATGAGGCAATTCATTTCTTGTCCTTCTTCTGTCTTTGGTGTGTGTTATCTGAAGCTTTTGGTTGTTTCTTATTTTCAAGAATAGCAAAACACTGGCTGCTATGCAGTCTGTTTTTTATTCTACTTTCAAGTCAGGATAATCATTAGCACCAAGAGAGACTTTTACCAGGAAATAGTAGAGATAAGTTAGTAACAAGTTCCCATTAAAAAATAGAAAATAAAAAAAATATACTTTTTGTGTTTTGAAGAACATGTGAAAAATTGCATCGGTTTATAATTTCATTACAAATGCTCTAATTTATGACTTCTGGCTTGATTTTGCTCTGATTAATGAAAAATATATTTAAAAATATATTTAATGACTCTCTGTCTAGCAGCGTCTTACAAATTAAACAGAAGAATTGTACTTATTGAACAAGGAAGGTTCCCAACTGACAGAGCACTTAAAATCCCAGCGTTTGCTGAGTCAAACCTGATGCACTCAATAAATCCAGTTAGTTATTGTTGTGCTTGTTTGTGTAGAGCTGTTGTCCTTGATAAACATCCTTTAATCTGCTGTTTTGTCTACTGAAATTTCATTGAAAAGGGGGGCAATACGATTAGGAACAACTGTAAGGTTTTGTCTCAAGATTGTCTCTGCCCATATATTCCTGAATGAGATATTTTGCCTTTACCCTTCAAGTATCCCCTTGTTTTCTGGGGGAAAAGAAAGAAAAAAGAACGTTTTCAACAAACTGCCGTTTCTGTAATTCAGTGATTTGTGAGGTTATATAATTCATGCTGCTCTGTTATTCTCTGGCAACCTTTCCAGGCTCCTGGCTTTGCTCTGGCGGTGTCAGAAGTCCTCGGCGGGCTGGTGTCCCCGGCACACGCTGGTGCTGCAGCCGGCCACGCAGCAACGATCCCAGCAACCCGCCGGCCACGGGGGCTACGTGCCCGGTCCGAAAACCAAAATGCTCTTGTCTGGGGAGAGCTGGGCAAGGTGTTTACGATGCTGCTTCTGGAATGGCGTTGCACAGGGGGCTGGGGTTCTCTGCGTAGTGGTTCGTGCCAGTAAATAAGGACGCTCTTCCCTGGGCAGGGCTGCCCTCGGCCCTTGTGCCGGCGCCAAGCGGAGCCGTCTCTGTGTGTTTTGGGGAGCTCCTGCTGCCTTGGGGCCTCCTTGCTCGTCAAGATGCCTGCAGCTACTCTCACATGTTCCTTCCGTAGTTCACATTCTGCTCTCGTGCTGTCCTGGTTATTTGTACATATCCATTTCCCTGTTTCAGTTTAAATTAGATTGCAAACTCCCTGGATTATGGACAAAGCTTTTGCTATGTGTTTGTATGGCTCCGAGCACAACGCGGCTGTCGCGCTGATCTTGTGCTCCCAGTACGATTGCAGTGTAAAAGATCACAAATAGTTTTACAATGTAAGTGGTGCTGATCTATACAAATAACATATGTTGAGCTGGTAATGCTTCTAGGTGCATTCCGGGTCTTTTTATGTTCATTTTGGCTTGTAAAAATAGGTAGGTAGCTCGTCTTGCATTGCATTCCCTAAACTCACACTGGGGGTGGTGCTGGGAAGCGGGGGACGGCTCAGGAGGAGGGAAGGCAGGAGCCCGGCTGGAGGAGGAGGTGCGCGGAGGTCTCGCCCAACGCGAACAGAACCACTTTTCCTAAATTTTTCTAACTAAAAAAAAAAAGAAATCTGGCCCTATTTGCTCTCCAGCAGCATGTTGCAGTGCCTGTCCCTGAAACTTTTTGGAGTTTTAGTTCAAGCCTTAGTGCTTCAAATTAAAATCCTCCCATCATGGAATTAGGATGTAACAACTGATCTAGGTAAATGTTGTTTCGGAAGGGCATGGCTAGCTAATTCTGTGTCATTTACTGTACTGAAATTCCTCTCATCCACAAGATGTCTCTTTCCTTGATGTATCAAGATGAACGATGACACTATTCAATAGCTGCTTTTTTATCTGGTTATCTTGACTGATGCTCCAAGAAGAGTCTCCTGGATGATGCATCCTCTTTAGTGTGAGATATTATAAAGTCTAGTCCTCACCCAATATTTTAATGGAAAGCAAGCATTTCTCTTACGAAGAAAAGGGCTTTCCTCCTGTGCCTCATACTAATCATACAGCAAAGAACTGTTTAGAAATAGAAAGGCAACCTCTGCCACTCCTCCTCAGTAGTAATACACTTAAAGGGGGGAAAAAAAGGGAAGAAAAAAGGCATTAAAGGGAAGTAGGGTTGGAGACAGCTCTCAGAAAACTATAAAAGCAAAAATCATTTTGTCATCTTGCATGTGATGTTCAAGCTTTTCTTTATTCGCATGCTGTTTTATTTCATTAGCGGTCAAATATCATCCCTGGTTCTGCTAGGGGTGGAGCTTTAATAAATCCATCTCTCAGATTAGCCATTCGTTGCTCGTTTCTGTGCAATGCCAAGCAGCTCCTCCAATGGGAGCCGTCACCAGGTCGCGCCGTGTCCCTCCGAGCTGCTCCGGCAGGGACCGGCTTTGCGGCGCCGCGGGAGACGGGGGGGCCAGCAGAGATCCCCCAGTCCAACACGGCTCTTACCTCCCCTCGTGCTTTCCAGGGAGCAACATCTGAGCACATCTGTACGGGAAGCTCGAGTGGTTTTACGACACTGAGGCATTTAGATGATTAGAGGATATCTATTGTTTTGAAGAATATTAGCAATGAAATGAGTGTCGTGGATGCTGAATATCTGATTTCCCTTTTGAGGATTCATAATTGTAAGATCTTTGTATTTTGGGAAAAGGCTAAGGTACTTTCTCTCTCTTTCCATTTTATATTTTGATCACCTTTAAGCTACAGAAAGATCTCAAATGTGCAGTGCTCTGAATTATTGTGGAGCTGGAACAGGACAATTCTCTGGGTTTTTAGTGTCTTTTTTTTTCTTTTCCTTTTTCTTTCTTTCTTTCCCCTGGACTCGTATCTTTTGATACAGCGAGGCTAGTTCTGTGTTCACGTTTGTGTCTGGGTAATTATGTGAATCTTGGCCCCGGTCTGTGTGAGAAGGCAGCAGATTGCTGGACACGGGGCACATCTAGAGCAGCATCGTGCTCCCGCAGGTCTGACATGAGGCAGGAAAGGAACATGCAAAAAGCCCGGATATTGGTAGGAATTTGCTATAGTATCAAGTCTCACACAAGCAGAGCTCTGGCATTAACTACTCAATACAGTTAATGGATACACCTTGCTTGCTGGAAGCACCTGCCTTCCCAACAGGAGGGCTGGTCCCCAAATCTTGGGCCACGTGGCAGGGCCACCTCTGGGGGATATTTGGTCCAGGGCCCGGCAGTGCCAGCACATGGAAAGCAAAGAGAGCAGAAGAGAGTTTGCGTTATGGGATCAATGTGGCCAAGGGGACAGCTGGTCCTGTCACGAAAACGCTGGGCACCAACAAGACATTAAAGGCTCTGATGGACAACAGGGTCACCCGTCCCGGGAGAGGCAGGTTATTTGGGAGCAGGAGAAACAGGCAATGCCCGGACCTTGTTTTAGGCCCTGCATCAGCAGTGAATCAGTATGGGAATCATAAAATTTAAGATATTCAACTAACCACTAAAAATGTCTTAATAAAGAATTCCCTCATAGTTCTTTCTTTATGCTTCTTATAAATACTGAATTTTAGGGTTTGTTTTGTCTCTGAAATGTACTTGCAAAAAAAAAAAAAAATTCTCCTACGTGCATTCATCATTAACCTTTGCAGTCAACTTTCCATTTCTAATCTAATGAGTTCAAAAGAAATTATACTCCTAGTATTCATTCTAGAAGTAAATTTTTGATTTTGAGTAACTCATATCTTTGCTGAATAAGTAGAAAAGATGCTATATGTAGGTGTACATTAATATTTCTTGTTAAAATGTCTTTTACAGGCTGGAAGACTTGTATATAAAGTTACAGCCCAAAGTCAGGGAGTAAAAACAGGAATCTGATGATATACAGCAGTGCTGCACACCTATCTGGCAGGAATAGAGGAGTGCTTTATTAAGTGAAAAAATCGGAACGAATTTTAAAGGAGAGACTGTGGATGCTCATTTTTGTTAAGACTAGCATTATCTAAGTATTTTTTTCTTGGTAATTGTGTTAGTATGGAGCATCAGTCAGAAAAGATCTTGGCTTTTTAGCCAGACAAGTGGCAAGCAAAATTATGGGCCAGTCTGCAAAACTGGAGACCAGATCCAGATACCTCCCTGCACTGGCAGAGAGGAATGAGTTTCTATCTACAGCATAGATAAAGCTCCAAATATCACCAAACTCCAACTACAGTATCATGCCTCATTTATGCTACAAAATACTGATTACTTTCCATGTTTACACTGTAAATATATCTCATTAATTACGATGAGTGAAAGAAACTGGGTGTAACATCCTGCACTAAGCATTCCCTGACCATTCAAAGCAATTCTGAAATATGGATGTAAATAGAGAAGACAAGGGATTTTATATGAAGCCGTTCAGGTCCAGCAGCTGGAATGGAAGCTGTGACTCAGCCAGCCCACAGCTCTTACTCACCGTCGCTGTATCTTCCCCCCTGGCAAATGGACGCTAATCTGTAACATGGTGCATGCTGAGGTAAGAAGTTAAGTACAAAAAAATGCTTTTCAATAATAAGGTTATGACACAAACCAGCAAAGAGAGATATTTCAAGGTTAAAGCTGGTATTGCTCCTTCAACTGCTGTAGAGGAAGAAAGAGGTGTTAACAAAAGCTCTGAAAACATGAAAAGACAAAGAAAATCTGTCGCCAGCATTCATATTTCTAAATAAGATGTATTTGTGCTCCACTGCTGAGGATATTCATAGGAAGGCAAAGTCTTGCTCAGGTGTTTACTCCGTATGACTATTCTGTCTGAAGATGTTGGGGTGTTTTTGTTCGATTTTCCCCTCCCTAGTATCCTCCCCAAACAGGCTTGGACGTGGACCATGGCACAGCTGGAGGCAGTGCTGCGTTCCTGCGAGGACCAGGCCAGCACATGCGTTGTGTCAGAGCTGCTTGGCTGGTGGCTCTTTGTGTTTTCATCCTTCCCGAGTTTTGTCAGTGCTTCCTTCCTTAACCACGTGTGAGTTTGGGTTCTGCCCCTGCCCTGAAAACACTGCGTGTCTCCGGGCTGCATTTATTCTCTGAACTTAATTCCTTTCTTGGGCTCCACTCAAGGCAGTTACCTTTATAGTTCACCTTGAGAGGGGAATCGAGTGGGAATGGAGTGGAAACATTAACTTTTACAGCTGTTTTCTTTTCTCTGTGCTTGATTTCCTAGTGTCTTTGAAACTGCTCCTTGTGCTTGAACAGCCTTGTGAGTTATCTTTTAAAAACGCCCGCTTCTTCAAACGCTTTCCCAATTCCATTTCTGTAGGTAAATAAATAGCGACCGTGCCCCGCTCGGTAACGATCCTTCCACCAAGCCGGGCGTCCTCTTCCCGGAAAGTCTTCAAAAGCATTTCATGGTACTGTCCTGCTTCCTGCTGCTTCCACATCCACACTTTTGTGAGTCACTAAATCGAATTCCTGGCTAGTTTTGTGGCATGGGTGTCTCGTGTGTATTGGGTAAAGTGGAGTAAGAAGGTCCGTGCGTGCCCGTCGGCTGTGAGGAGCCCTCCTGCGGCATCGCTCTGCTTCCACGGCCCCACGTCCACCGACCCCAGCCGCCTTCCCAGCTCCTCAGCAGTCGTCTTTATCTCCCTTACTTCACATTTCTGGAGTCTGTGTGTTTATTTTTCCCAACTTTGAAAAGCAAGGCTTTTTCACATAAGATATTTTATTGCAGCAAAATATTATGAAAGTCAACCATTTTTAGGGACAAGACATTGTAGGCCAAGCTTTTCCATGCAGAATTCTGTATTCTTCAGATTTTTAATTAAATTTTTAATAAATCTGTTTGCATTAAAGGCTCATTAGATGTTAAGATAATAAGCATACCTTACTAGAGCAATATTATCGTAATTATTTCTGATAATAAGTTTTGCAAGGTTCTGTTCATCATGACCTTATAACTCTGCTCTGGAGGGTTTTAAAAGTCTAATTCAGATGTTGTATTCGTACTGTGTTTTTCCATGCAAATGTTAATGTTTTGTGTGAAAGCCGTGTGCTTTTTTGGCAGCTGTGAGGTGACCTCAGCCTCTTACACTGGAGGCTAAGACTTAACCTGATTATTTAGTATGTGCCATAAACAGAAAACATTTTCAATGCTCATGAAAGCATGTGCAAGTCATCCCTCTGCTCAGCACTGCCTTCACTGGCTCTCTAGCTGTTGATGTGCGGGGAACAGTTTAAAGGACTGAAGAGAGAAAAGTAAAAATAAAGTCTGAAAAGGTAAAGATGTGAAGGTGTCAGTGAGGAAACATAGCACAGAGTTCAGGAAACTGCCCAGTAAAAATCAGTGAAACAAAAGCTATGAGACTTTATGGCTCAGTTTGCAGAAATTCCCTTTTTCAGAGGGGCATTTGAGTTAAAAAGTAGAATGTCACTTTTTTTCTTCCAAGATTTATAAGAATAAGCCTGCTCCGGAGTCCTTGTGCAGGAAAGCTTTCTGGTTTACTTAGTGTGAAAATAATTAAGTTTCATGCCTATGACAGATCAGCAGGTAACAGTAATGTTAGCTTGATGGTATTAGACTCGTCTGATAAAAGTCAGCAGCCCTGACTGAACTAGTCAAGTCAGAGCCTTGATTAAACAGAGCAGGCAGCTGAATGACTAAAACAGGAGGGCTGTGGAGCTAAGGAGGGAGCAGTTCTCCGGGGCGCTGCTTAATGTCTCTCCTGCTCTTTCCCCACTTATTTCCCTGTACCCTTCAGCTTGCTCAGCACCAGAACGATCGCTTGCTTTGGGGTTGCATGTGCACCTTCTGAGGAGCCTCTTTCTGCAACAAGTTCCTAGTTTGCCATCCTAGGATATTTGAATGAGAGGATCTAGGATCTCTATATTCTGTCTAGGCTTCTGAGGGATGCCCTTCCCTAACTGAACTTTGGGGTTAATATAGCATCGTTAGGGTGGAAGTTGTACGTGGGACAGACTTTTACGGCAAATGGTTTCTGGCTGCAAATACAGTAAATCTCTTTGGAGTGGTTAAGAACTATCAATCCATAAATCATTACAATGACTCTTTTCAGTTACAAATGCTAAGACGTAAATTAGGGAACTCTGGGCATCCATGTAACAGGCACAGCCAAGACCAAACTTCAGGACGGACTGGAATGAGTAAATAAAGTGATAGATCTGCAGCATTGACAGCTTCTATGAATAAATGCAAATCAATTGGACGTGAAGTTGGAGGTGGTGAAGATGACTCGTGTTTTCAGTTGCAAAGGAAACAGACAGAAGGCCATTGCTAACCTACAACCACGTCTAAAAACTGGCTGTATTTGTTCTGTAAGTACTAAGTAAAGGGGGGGAAAAAAGAAGCAGATGTTATAGTTTCTTGGCAAAAGTCTTTGGAAGAACAGTAGGACTGCTGAAGGAAACTTAGTGGAAAAATCAGAATTCATTACTCTGCTTTGAACCACACTTCTCCTGAAGGGCCATGTGTGCAGGAAATACCTGCTGAGTGCAGGCTATACTGCATGTGAGCAAGGAAGTGGAAACAGTAACAACGGATGAAGAATGTCTGGGGAAAGGATTGAATGAGAAGATAAAAACTGCTGTGTTGTAAGAGTAGGAACCTGAGAAGCTAAATGGAGGGAAAAGAAATTAAGAAGTGGATGCTCATTAACTAAAATATTGTTATATGATGTTGAGCAGATATGTGAAGGAGGTAGTAAAAGTTTGAGTTTTCGGCAGACATTCCTAACTGTCTCTAGAAAAGTAACCACAATATGGTATAAATTAGCATTGAATAGACTGAAAATACATTTGGACAGCCATTTATGCCCCATATTCTTATCTGGATGTGCCAGGGCGAAGTAGGTGAGGAGGGGTTGTGATCTAAGATGTGCTTTGCTGTTCCCGGGAGAAATTGCCCACATTCCCCTTTGGGAAGTATCCAAGTGATTGGAATTATTTTGGGACCGGAGAGCTGAAGGCGCTGCTGTGGGCCTTGCAGTTTGCCGCAGCCAAAACGGAGGGCTTCGTGCCACGCAGTGTCTTGCTGCTGTTCTCTTTGTTGTACAATTCTAGAGTGTTCTTTTTTTCTCATATTTGGCAGAACGATAACTACAATAAAGCACTTGTTAGTTCAACACTTACGAAGTAACTGATGAGAGTAACATGGCTTTGGCCATGGGCATTTGCTCAGGGGATTTACCTCTAAACTCCAAGACACTGTTGCATGAGTATCAGTGATCCATGTATTGAACTGATCACCCACCGTGCAGCCAGGGCAGTGCCCAACGCTGGTCCTAGCTTGTATTTCCACGGAGCAGAGAGTCGTGGCTTCAGGCCTTCAAATGCATTGCAGGAGTGCTCTTGGAAGTGGGATTTCTGTAGGGCCTCACTGGGAACTGGGCTGTGACTATCGAGGTAATTTTCAAAGCATCCAGCAGGTGGATGGATCCACCTGGTGTAATATAGTGCAGGTTCCCTGATGGGAAATATAAGCATGATAGGAAAACAAAGACCTTGTTAGTTTGCAGTGTCCCATAGACCATAGACCCTCCAAGGGTCTGTGTTGTGCCATTCTGCAAGAAAAGTGATATTAATCTAAAATTTTAAAATAACCTCTTCTATTGGGGTTCTGCAAGCCATGGAGAACTCCAAAGACAGATTTTTCCAGTCATCACAAAAACATACTATCCTTAAATTTAAATCCAGCACACTTGATTAAGAAAAATTGTTTTGAAGTATATTATATTTCCATTTTAACACTGAAGCTTGCATGTGCTCAGAAAGCTGAACAGTGTGTCAGGCGTCAGCCTGTGCTCATCTGTAACAAGTAATTATCTAATGATGGTAGTGTTAAGCATGCATGAGAGCTCTTGTAGCAAGATTTGCAATTTTAAGGAAATGCTGTAGATCAAATGATAATGTTTCATTTGTATTCTCTCAGTTCCCTAGCCACAACTGCACTCTGTAAAGCAGCCATGGAAATGGATTGCAAACATGCATCATTTTTGTATGAGATGAGAAAAGGCTCAATGATCCTCAAATGGTACCAATAATTCCTCTTTCACACCTTATCAGAAGAGACTGGACCATGCAAATCAGACGTTGTATGAAATATAAGGATTTCAATTCTTTGCAGAAGTGCACCGCTCCTGAGGTCTTTTAGGGATGCCTATGCATAACTAAAGGCAACGTTAGATCTCCATCACTGTGTGGACTAGTATAATTTGTGGTGATGCAGTTAAGTATGGAGCCTAGCTGTACATGCTGTCTCTAACTTTCTTTTGAATTCTGATGTTCTCATAAATCTGTTTAGATGTCATAGATGCTCTTATAAATGAGTTTCCTGTGTTTTGCCAGGAAATATTAATGAAATAGCATTTTTCAGTCAGTATCGGTGAGCAAACAACGCAGGGTTTGGACTACAACTGTAAGATCAGGACACGATTTTATGCGGTGTCTTGTTATTAAATCCGCGCCAGTTTTTCAATCTCTTACCTCTAAAAGCACTGAAGGGCTGATTATTGATCCTGTTGCTGTAACAACAGCACAGGTCCCTTCAAAACGGCGGTGCTCGAGTTCATTGTCAACCTGCAGGTCTTTTTCTTGCAAGCAGAGCGTACTGCTAAGTAGGCACTTAGCCAAACTGCATTATCTGGAAATTAAGAGAGTTATGTTGGGGAGAGAACCTTTATCACAGCGTAGGCCTTGCGTTAAGGCCTCAGACACCTCCAATTGCCCTATGGATAATATCCTGCAAAAGAACTTTCAATAAAGGCCTTAGCCTGAATGGAGTATTTGCCAGTGTTTGAAGCTGTACGAACCAAGTCAATCTCTGCAACAATCTGGACATTGATTTAGCTACTTCTGTGCGTAAATAGGAGGCCCTTATCCTCAAAATTCCCAGAGAATATCTGCTGGACAGCCATGAATATCTGGGCCATGAGCCACTTGCATACAGGCCTTTTTCCACTCCAATTTGGACCACTTGTAGACAATTTTCATTGATCCTGCCAAAAAGATAACTGATCGCATTGTCAGATGTATTCATCAAAGAGTCTGACTCTAGCTGCTCATCCTAAATGTGCTGAGGGAAGGCTAAATTGGGTATAATTGATTCTATATTTGTGTTTCAGATTGCAGTGAGTGTCCAAGACATCTAAATCATGGTTCTCACATGGTGCCTGCTGCTTCAGGCCAACACTTAGCAGTGTGTTGCAATGGTAAAAATATGTGTCTAAGAAGGGCAAATCTATAGTTTAGAAATTAATTGAACTATACAGACACTTGTGTCTCCAAAGTTTATGGCATGAGCAAATACCCAGATGAGTTTTAAGCAGATTGTGGCGTCTTGTTATTTAGTCATCCACTGTTACGAAGACCTTCTATTTCACTGCCACTTCTTCATTCAGAAGTTTCATACTGGTTCTTGTGGTATATGTTTAACGATGACTCCTTTGCTATAGACACCTAGAGTGCATAAAATAGGTTAATGTGTATATTGTTAAGACAGAATCTCATTAGGAGTAATTAAGTACTGTTTATAAAATGGGGCTTTTTTTATTTTTTAAGTGTTCCCGAAGTACTCTGTTAGCTGCATATTGAGAAACATGCAAGGGCTGGCATAGGTGTGTGTTAAAACTTTAAAAACCGTCAGCTTTCCTGGAGGCTCCGATTCCCTCTGGCTTGTGTGGCTCAAGCGGATTTGGCAGTCTCTGGCAATGTGCTGACCTGCTCTCAGGGTCACACGTATCGAGATGCCGTTGGGGCTTCAAGGTCCAGGTGGCTTCTCTCGTTTTACAGCAGCCGCCTCGAGTTCTCCCTGTTCACAGCAGTGTTTCTCTGCATCCTTGAGTTCGTATTACAGACCCATCGCTGCGCATGAGCCATCATCTGTTGACAGCGTGGCTTTATCCCCTCACCTCTCCAGAAACCTGTATTGCAGTTTCCAAACACCTGCATTAAAGATAACCAAACCATGATCTAGGAATTATACTCCATATATAACACAGATATGACTGTGCTGCTTAGGACTCTGCATGGCTGTTAGGTGGGTTCTGGGGCCTCCCATCAGTGAGAACCCTTTATTATGACAGGCAGATCTGAGGCTGAAGTGTGCCTTATTGTGCAAACTCTTCAGGTCCATGTGTAATTTAATACGGGCGCTTATGCTACCTTAAATCTATGAGTTCATTACAATGTGTAATTTAATACGGGCGCTTATGCTACCTTAAATCTATGAGTTCATTACAGACTATATAATATTTCCATTTAAGAACTTGATGTCATGCGTTAATGCAGTAATATGTAACATAACACGGGGAAAGGAAAATGTATCAGTCTGAACCACCGACAACTTGGTGCTGTTATTTAGATAATGGTGTAGCTGCATAAACGACATCGTGTTGAGTGAATTGCAAACAGATTCTCTGCTGAGTCAAAGGCTTTTCTTCTTGTGCGGTTTTAAATATCCAAATAAAAAAAGTTAGTTTATGGCTTATTATAAAGCTTGTTTTGTTTGGCTTTCCATTATGTAGTTGTTCATTTTACAAAGACAGAAAGGTTTATTGGAGTTCTGTGTTAAGCCTGAATTATGCATTTATTACTGGAATGACCATGAATTACATTTAGAGCCTATTAAGGTTTCAGATCCACACAAGCTGAAGGGAGTAAAATGAGAACCGAGACTTTTTGTGTAATCTTAACTTGGTGGCTTTTGCATGTGCTGTGCACGCTGACCTTTTGGGTCAAATCTGATTTTTCAACAAGACATTTTGCTTATTTAGTCACAGGTTGGACAATGCAGTTTCAGCAGCCTTTCAATGTCTACTTTAACTTTTCAATAGATATCATCAAAATCTAATTATTGCACTTCATTTAAATACTAGTCTGAATAGGGTTATTCATTTCTTATTATTGCAACTATGCAGTATTTCAGAAACAATTTATTTCTACAAGAGTTGCAAATGATCATGCTAGTTATACTCTTGCTTATTGAAAAGTATAGCATAAAGAGATTACAGCATGTAGCAACTTGGCATATACAGTTTGTGGCATGGAATCTGATATTTTTGAAGTATTTAGCATTGGACAGCTCATTGTAAGTTCAAACTAACTGCCTAATTGGGCTGAGAAAGGCTCCCTGCCCCTGCAAGAAGCCCTCGGTGCTCTGCTTGGGGGAGGTTTTCCGCGGGGAGGGAGGGCCCCGCGCTGGTGCTGCCCTGGAAGGATCTGCATCCCCGGCCCTGCAAGCAGCAGAGCGAGGCGCTGTGCCCCGGCTCTCCGTGAAGAAAGAACCCGTGTGCATGCCAGACAAAACCCTCATTGCCTTCAAATTAAACCACAGCCCATGTCATACGGTTAAAGACAGAATTGCAGCTGCTGGTCTGTCATAGCAGACAGCTCAGAAGGGCTCAGGCAACCTCAATTTTGGTGCTTCTCAGCTTCCAAGACCTTTGGCTCTGTAAGCCTTACATGCATAGGTTCTTCTTTTGCTTTTTTTTAAAACCTAAACAAGCTTTAAAAAATGCCAGACTTCATTGACCCGTCTCATTGATTATCTATAAAATATAGAATCTAAAGATCTGTCTCATAAACTTCAGGCATTTCAGCTGACTTAGTAGAGCTAATACAGTCTATCTGCTACACCCTTTAAAAGTAGCTGGTAGCTGAAGTTGAGGAAAAGTTCTAACCCAAGCTATATTATAACCAAGTTGTTATTAAAAGCATAATCCTATGTCGAGACTGAGCTTTGCCTCTCTGTCTTCTCCCAGATTCTAGCAGTCAGTAGTTTAAAGATTTTCTAAGAAAAAGTTAGCCACTTCTGTAAGTTCCTGTAGCCCCACCCTCCCCCTGCTTTTTTTTTTTTTCTCCATATTTTTATGGTTGTCCTCTGCAACATCCTATGGCAGTGAGTTTGTTATTCACTCTATGCAAAATTCAACTTCTTTTTCTTTTAATCTGCTATATAAAATTCTAATTTTAAAAACAAGTTACATTTTTAACTCATCTCATAAGCTGAGCTGAACACCAGCTGAAGCAGTGCATTTCAGCTTTCAGAGAGCAGAATTGTTTCATTGGTGAGTGTTTCATTCTTCTCTCCTTTTCCCTCATCTCTCATGTGTTTGTCTGTACCTGCCATGGGTTCCTAGGGACTTGTAAAATGATAAAAGCAACTCTTTATTCCCATGCTTTATTTTCTTTCTTATACCAATTAATCCCCACAAACACCTTCAGTTTTACAACACCTTCTTCCTGAACTTTCTGAAACCCCTAAGGCCTTTTCCTAAATCTTCTTGCTTCTTTTAAAGATTTTCCACTAATAGAGAACACCTCGTGAGAAAAGGGATGGAACCAAGTTTTTTGCTAGTGAATATATGCAGGCATCAAAGGGATGAGACTTAAGCATCATGGGATAACAGATGCTTAGTAGTGTATCTTTCCTGTTCTTTCATACTGTTTATGCTCACATTAGGCTACCTTCACATGCCTATGCCTATCCAGGCTGTATTGGCTTAATAACCAGTGTCATGTAAATAATAATTTTAAAAATGCCCCCTGGAAAACTGCTTTATATTTGAAATAACAAAGAACAAAATATTTGAAGTTCACCATAGGTGAAAGAGTGCAAAACTGTGTATATGTTCAGTGTTTAGCCTTGGATCTGACGAAGCCTGTACACATTCTCTGTTTAAATTCTGTGCTCTGAGTAGATGCAGTGTATTCAGTGGGCCTACTCTGAGTGAGCAAAGTTAAGTAGGTGCAGAAGCGTTTTCAGGCTTTAGGCTTTACAAGCTCTCATAATTAGAACTCTAGAAAACATTAATTAAAGAGTGCTTTAGAGGGAATATAGCTGTTTAAACCTGTCTTGTGTTCTCCATCTTATTGGAGGCTCCCAATCAATACAACACATGGATAATCCGGGCAGAAAATAATGCTGTGTTAGAGCGATTATAGTTAATAGTAATCCGTATATAGCTTTGCAATTAGGTATAACAAACCTAACTTTATACAAAGTCACTTCAGTTCAAGGGTGATCAAACAAAAGATAGCATTAATGAAAGAAAAAAATGCATTTTTCATTTTATTGTGGAGTATAATGCCCTTTATTGCAAGTATCGTGATCTACTGTAACCAAATATGATGAAGAGGCAGGATTTCCTGAGGCTACTAATATCTCTCATTTCCTTTTTTAGCCTTGGGCCAGAGTTAGAATTTGCATCTCATCCTCCTGTTATATAATTGAGGAAAAAAATAAAAATAAACTGCTGGTTAATAGCTGCAAAATGCTTTTATAGAACAAAAATGCAAAAGTATTATATGTGACTTCTAATTATTGTGAAAAAGCTGTTCCGATATTAGTTCCACTCTGTTTTTTTATGTTTATGTATTATATAGTCTTCCTTGTTCACAAAACAGTTGAACTACATGGCAAATCAGTCTGTGTTTGACTGAGAATTCTGTTTGACAGTCCCTAAAAAACTCTGATTGTTGACCCTAGTTGCCTTTTATGCTACCTTTGCCTCCTGTGTGCCAAAGCAGAGGCACAATAAAATTAGACCTCTTCTGTTTAATGAGTTCATGAGTGTATATCTCAGTCAGAATTACAACTGTCACTCAGAACAAAATATCTTGAAGTCTAAAGCAGGAAGGAAATAGTAGTTAGGCGTAGACTTACCTAATGGGTCTTTATTGACCTACTAATTAGAAAATATTTCAGTCTGTGGTGGAAAGAGAAACAGAGAAGAGAAGTAGAGACAATAGGTTGCATGTTAACCCAACATGCTGGGTTCTAGGGGGTTGTGGGTGTTTCTGCCCTCCTGCTCTGATCAGAGCCCAGAGATGCTCCGCACTGCGGGGGAAGCTCAGCAGCAGCCTGAGCACTGGGCTGGGCTGCCAGGGAGAGCTGCAGGACAAGAGCCCTTGGCGTTGGGACTGAGTTCCCCTGAGCGCCCTAAAACACAGTTCAGTGACAGCATTCCTCCTCAAATATAAAATTCTGCAGTCCAGTAAATGTTAATTTTCTGAATTGCACACTGTTAATTTTTCTTTTTGTTTTGCTAATAGGGGAGAATAATGTAGAAAAATGTGAAGGTGGGTTTTTTGAAAAACTTATTCTTTATGGTATATATTTTCATGTCCCTCTCTAGATTGCTCCCACAAAATGCACTTAGTTAAATTAGACTCCACCATGAAATCCAAATTTAGCCTGAAAATACAATAATTATTAAACAGGTAAGATTGAATAGTCATTTTTTCCTCTGGCCTCAGCTCTCTGTCAGTGACTGCTGATTATAAATACTATTAGTGAAACAGAAATCAGCACTGTGTGCTCAAGTTGCTTTTCAAATAAAGGTTTTTTTCAGCTTTCAGTTCCCCATAGGCTTTTAATCAAGGTTATGGGAAAGTCTATAAACTTTCTTTGAATATATAACCAGCTGGAGGTCATAACAGACATGATATCTCAAGGACAAGTGAAATGAGATTGCAATCAGGATAGTGGAGACCTGGAGATAAGCAAAGCTTTGTCCACAGATAATATCTGACAGAATAAACACTAGAGTCACATTTTCAAGTTTCCTTTTTGAGACTTAATTGTCCTGGTATAAACAGCCATCAAAAAAAGCATAAACAGAAACGGGTGATGGTGCTCTTCTTAGTGGCTGATTTTCACCAAAACAATGTCTGAAAAATTAGTCCTAACAGTGTTAAAATATTGAAGACATAGCTATACAGATTGTTATGTGGGTTATAGGGGTTGGCAGCAGAAGCATTTTGAAAAATACTTCGTTTATACTTTTAAAATAAATAAGTATGTTAATGATAGAAGATTTGAGAGTCTTACTTTCTTAAAATAGGTGCAGTTGAAGACTGGAGGCATGACAGTGAAGTACTGCATGCAATGAATTGTGTGGAGGTGTTTGGCCTCATCTTGAAGGCATAATTTGGGTGATTTGACAGATGTGAGGATAATTTTATGTGCAAATACTATGGGAAATGATAGGATTTACGTATTTGCAAACGATTATTATTTTTGCTTTATTACGAGTGAGCCCTCTACTGTGTAGATGACCTTTTCACTCTCAAATTGCAGACAGCACACTCTTGATTAAAAAACAACCGTAATCCATTGACTTTCTTTTTTTTATCTTCAGGGTACAGTTGTCTGGGCTGTTTAGCAGTCAATATTTTCAACATTTTGTACATCAAAGATCCAAAATCATCAGCGCAAAATGCACAAAATCCTTTTGGAAAAGTTATGTGTGTCTTATTTTTAGCATACCCCAAATTAGGAAGTGATAGAATGCTTATTATTTTGAACCCGAGCTTCTAGGGCGACTTTGCATGTTCTCTTTTAGCTTTTCACAGGCTCAGAGAAGCAGAAAGGTCTATTTAACTGTCTAAACTTTTCAGATGTGAATGACCCTGCTTCCTTTTGGTGTTTTGTGTCATCTTGTTGAAGCCAAAACTGTGTGTTGGTGTTTTGTGCTTCCTAACACAGTTAGACTTGCCTTTTTTTTTTTTAACCAATTTGATAACCCCCTCCCCTAACACCTGTATGAAACAAGTTGTGTGCA
The DNA here is from genome assembly GCF_059628265.1 of Tinamus guttatus. NCBI lineage: Eukaryota > Metazoa > Chordata > Aves > Tinamiformes > Tinamidae > Tinamus > Tinamus guttatus. The sequence continues at coordinate 10,779,686 of NW_028288821.1, read as the reverse complement.
GAATCTCTAATATACTGAAATGTAATGAATAGTTGTATGTGTTTAGCCAATAATTTTGTTTGCTAAAGCTTTATAATTACATAATTTTAGTAGGATAGCTCTGACAATACTTTCCCTACAAAAATGGGAATCTTGCAGAAACTCTTATCCATGTCTGTCTACAGTCTTTAAAAAATAGCTGTATATGTAATACTGTGGGTAATGTAGGGATGTGGATAGTGTAGGGATGTTGTGTGAATTGGGTTAACAAACTGCAAATCTGGTTAGATTAGGTAGAATATACTGGAATAGTCTCTCACCTTTGACTTACTCATCACGTGGAAGATTCCGATGCTACTGATGCCGTGTTATTTGCTTCCCTTATGCTGCTAAGGAGCCTACATTTTAAGAATTCTGTGGCAATAGTTGTAGACCTGCAATGATTTCCAGTAGTTTTTGACAAATCACGATACTATTTTTTTTAAAATTTATGTTTAGAGTGAGGTGAAAAGATAGCCAAGAAGCAAACTGAAAGCAGGATGTTGTGTGAATGGGATTTGTTTCTCTTACAAAAGTTTTAACTGTCACATCACTCTTACACCCTCCATGAGTCGGTAAATAGCTTTTAAATGCCAATATGGAGAAGGCCTCCAGCCAAGAGGGCTCAGAAGTGTCCCGGCATTACTTGATTGTCACATGTTCCTGTCTCTATGAAACGCTGGCCCCTCCTGCAGAGCCGCGAGACACCCGCAGCCCTGGGCCAGGGTGGGAGACGCGGGGCACCCCGGGACGAGGCGCTGCTGCCCGAGTTCACCGTGCTAAATCATTGGGTCAGATCAGCTGCTGCATAAATAACTTCCTTTGAGAAAGTACAGCCTTCCTTCTGATGTATTTAAAAATGCAGTTGAAAATGAAATCATGGAAATTTTAAGTCTAGCCATAAAATAACAATCACACACTGCAACAAGGAAGCACGTCTGTGGTAACTGAAAACCTGAAGGAAAGGTTGGTTAATAATAAATGTCATCTCAGTGCTTCGCTTGTAAGATATTCATGTTTCACTTGAGACTGTACTGCTTTCAAGATAGAAGAGCTGAAAATAAATATATTGTAAACATCCATTATATATAGTATGTACATATATCTTTTTCCTTTGCCAATCTAATGTCACAGTGTTATACTTTCAACATAAGAAAAACAAGTTGAGCAACTGAGTTAAAAAATAGAAAACCCGTGTGGCAGATTAATCTCTTGACCTCAATACACTCTCCCTGTCCAGTGAACTTCTTGAACTTCTTGCTTATGAACGAAAACAATTATTTATCAACTAACTGCATCTCTTAATGGGAATATCACAAATAATAAGTGTAACATCAATAAAAGAAAGATCAGGGTTGTTTTTAATAGATATGTCCCTATATCTGTATATGCATATATATATATATATTGCTGTTGCAGTGGGCAGCTGGCTGAAAACTCTTAACCTTTGAGAACTAGAGTTTTAAAAACTCTCTGCACACACTGAAAAATTGGTATTAGATGCAGATAATCCCTTTCAAAGGAAATATTGTGTTGATGGAAATGTTTCTAGTGAGCTACTGCCGTTCCTCTTCCGAAATGGTAGAGAGATGTATATATTATCTAGAAATTATTTTGCCTAATACAGAAACGGCAGCACTGTGGCTAACAAATATGATAGGACAGACTACATATGCTAAATGAAAAACACTATCTAAAAACCTGGCAAGACTCTGACAAGCCTTCCAGATAGTTAAAAAGCAGTAATAAAAGAATCTGTAATCTTGTCTTATTAGAAATGCTCACAAATCCTGCATAATGTGACAATGAAATGGCTTTCAGCAGGATTAGGCAAAGAAGTATAGAATTATTTATTTTCCAAAAGATAAACTAGACTGTAAAAACATGCAAGACAACATCCTATCAACATCATCTAGAACTTTGTTTATTCCTTGTCTGTCATATCTGATCTATAATTCTAATTATATAGCCCACATAGGCTATATAAAAGTTTTCTCCATTACTTTAAGTTTAACGCTGTGTTTTTGCTTTATTGTAAGTGCCCAGTTAGCCATGTATCTTGATGTAATGCAGAAGCTTAACTTGTACAACGGATGGTTAAGCTTTCTATACTGTAAAATACAGCAGACATCTCCCTGCATTCTTAGTCTGTAGGGAAGATGCATAACTTCCTACAACACACTCATCAATATGAAGGATAATTTCAAGTAAGATCTCTTTTTTTCAGGATTTTTTTTTTCTTTCAAGTAAGAAAAATGCTGCTGTTAGCTTGTCTACGGTGTTGTCAGATATTTTCATTCTCTCTCCAAAAAAAGATGCTGTTTTTCCTCAGTAAGTTAAAAGTAGTTTAACATATTTTCCATTGTTTTTGTGAGACAATAATAAAATATATCCGAACGGATGGTGCTAGACAGTAGTCTGATAAATGAATTATGAAAGTACTAAAATTGGTGTTTGGCAATTGCAAAATCAACAGGTGGTTATTTATAGGAGAGTTGTCAAGCAGTGAAAATGGCACAGATTTTTAGAAATGATTTTGAGAGATGAGTGTGTATATTTTTCTTTTTTTTTCATGTTTTTAAACATCATCCTGGCTTTTAAATATATTTAATTTCATAGATAGGCAGCCTCAAATGATATTTGCATCACAGTAACATAAGAAAAAGTTATTAAGTTTTAAGGACTTTTATTAGATTTCTGTTGTTGATGTATTTAAGAGCTGTATTTTCAAGCTTTTTCTTTTTACAGTTATGAAAAAAGGAGTATTTTGTTAAAAGCAAAATTTGTTTTAGCAGCAAATCTTAAGCAACTAATTAATACAAAGAAGCTCTCGGCAAACCTGCATTCAGTAATATTTCAAATGAACTTGTGAAAGAAATGGGAAATTGACCTAAGATTAATCCTGCCATTATAAGTGTAAAATATAAGAAAAGGCTAAGAATGGTCTTGCAAGTAAAAATTAGTAAAGAAAGAATTCTTCAAGGTATTTTTCAAAGCTACGCTGACATCTTCCATTTTTCTAATCTGCAACTTGACATCATTCATTCTCATTATTCTGAAACATAAATCTAGCAGTGCCATCACTGCCTTCATAAACTTGCTGGAATGATTGCTGTGACCTGTCACTGATGTCTCAGAGCCAAAAAAAATAATAATAATAAAAATAAAGTCTGTAAGATTTAGGTGGAAAAGATGTATTTTGTGTAAATTTAGTTAAAAAACATCAATCCCACCCTTTCAGAAATGGTTAGGAAACCTGCTGGAATAACAGCTGTGGGAAATGCTTTCTAGTTTTCCTGTATTTTTAGCATCTTGTGGCAAATGTTAGCTGGTACAACAGTGCTGCCATTCCCTGTGTGTGTGCAATCCGGACAGGAACAGGGGAAAAGGAGGTTGGTCTGGAGAGTTATGTGGCTTGCCAGGGAGCCAGCACCACCGCATTCACTAAATCTTGCTCTTTAGTTAGAAGCTTCCCATTCCATGACTCTGTTCTCCTAGCTGTTGCCTATATCCTTAACTAATCAGTTAACCAATCTTAACCAATAAATGTTCTCTGTATGTTATGTTTATGGCAAAAAACTCCACCCTCTCAATAACTATGAGTTTCCAGGTTTTCAATTTTGATTTTTATTTCTTTTTTTTTTTCCTGTGTATTCCGTCTCCTTTCAATCACTGTGAAATTTTCTCCAATATACTCAGGTACTCAGAGGCAAGTAGGTAATGCTGTACTGGTATTTAAAATTAAAACAGTCTTGAAATAATGTGGAAATCACAGATATATATTTGTGTTATTTCAGTGTGAGAAAATGCTGTTATTCATTCAGCATGGGAAATTACTTTTCGAGTAGCTGTAAGAAATTCTAGGTAAGTTCTCTGAATGCAATTCAAAACTACATCCCTCTTGTCTCTTCTAATGGGTTTTGTGTCCATGCAATGGTTGCTACAGATACATACATGAGAATTTAAACTCATCTTTCGCTGTTGCCTTATATTTGTGATCCAAGATGAAAATATTTTAACCTGTTATTTTTAAGTTTGCCTGCTGGAGTCCTGAAAATAATATCTTTATTTTCAAGTTAGATTTTCCCACAAAGTCTGCAGTGTTCAGGCTGTATATACATTTTGCAGCAAAAAGCATTTGAGATGTGCATACACACTTTGCAAGGGAAGAGCTGCTGATTTTGGTAACAGTCTTTAGAGAAGACATTATCTATCTCCCATAACAACAACTTTTTTACATAGCTTTTTTTTTCTGCAGAAAATCTGAATCCTATGAAATCCCATGAGACATACGTGCTGTATCTTTTATTAATATTAGGAAATCATAGTTTTGTTATGGTTCCCTTATGGAATAGAATTTGTTAAATGTGAATAAAAATAATACATGATTGGTTGTTTTCTGCTTCCTAGGCCTTTTTAAGTGACACTTTCTATGGAGTTCAGTGTCACTTTGTAATTACAGTTTTCATAACAGACTATTATTTCAGGAGGCACCCAGATATGCAGCTAATTTATGTTACCAATGGCAGTGGCTGTGAGCTGGCAGTCGGGCTTGTTGAAGCTCCTGTTTCACCGCTCGCTGCGGTGTTGCTTTCTCCTCTGTGCTGTGGGTAAATGCCACGTGCAGACAGATGAAATAAGGTGTTATCCCTTGCCCAAGCAGGCAGTGACGGAGTTGGGAGCCACTTAGTTGCGCAGGCCGCCGCGGTGGCAGGAAGCAGGCAAGCTTCACCCCTTGCCTCTTCTCCAAATTTTCCGGTCAGTTGTAATAAAACTGAAATAGTTTCTCCCAAGTGTTCGTCACCTTCAGTGTGTTAACAGCAGATAGACTTGTAGTGGTGCCATCAGGCTATTTTTATTTTTTGGGTGTGATTTGGGAGAGAGCCCCTCTCTGTGGCAATGAAGCATCGAAGCCATTTTCTCCTACATCTGCTTTGGTAATTTCCTCTCGCAAATAAGTGGCATCATCTCCCAGGGCGCCAGGATGGGAGATGTCAGGACAGCCCCGGGGTGCCGAGCGCCCCGGCCTGCCTCGCTCGGCTCCCGGTTTCCCGGGACGGGCCCGGTGCCCTCCCGAGGCCGCGTGTCGCGGGACACGTCCTGCGCGCGGCCGCCTCCTCACGCAGCGCACGCGGAGGCCGCGCGGCCGCGGACACTGCGAGCGCTTTGGCTGCTGCTCTTAGTTCAATCGCCCCCAGCCGACGGCCTGGCTTGGTTCCATGGCCTTGCTTCAGAGAGTTTTTTCCTCCCCTCCCAATTTAGGAAAGGGTAATCTGAATGTTAGAACTTACCTGTGATTCTATTTGGGTAAATGCCACATTGCTTCACTCTTGTCAGTTTTATAAATCTCAAATAATCTCATGACCCATCTGGACATAGTTCCTTGATTTAGGTTTTATTATTTTATGACAATTCTTAATAAATAAAGGTGCTTGTACCAGTAACAGAGGTGCTCCAAAGACTAATATATGTTTTAGAGCAAGCATATTATTATTTAACAGGTGTGCTTACTATAAGAATTGTAAGATATCTAAAAAATAAAATGTAAGCTTATTCAATATGTGATTACTTCCTACTACCTTGGCAAATTAACTTAAAAGTTACGAAAGTTACAATGCCTTTTTTTTTTTTAAAGTATGATTTTAGGGTAAGCAATCAAGTAAGGCCTTACATGGAGATGGGGGAATACTTAACCTTGAGTACAACAGTATTAACTCCAGTGTGTTTAATGAATTATTCAGGCTATTATCCACCTTGAGAGACATCAGATTGCTCCGCACTGTCTGCAAAGTGCAGTTTACCAAAAAAAATGATAGCTCAGTGAGTTTTATTTGTATATCTGACCACTCAGCTCAAGAGAGTTCTATGAAAAGGCAGTATTGGTAGATACACCTGTATAATCCGTGCAGGGGCAAGGTCCTACATGTCATTTCCTAATTCACTTGCAGTCATAACTCACTAATTTGTTTGCAAGGAACTGATAGACAAATATCACTTAATATTGAAAGATCCGTATGGCAGCAACATAGGATGTGATCACATCAAGCGCTAACCTTTTTACAAACAAGCTGTTCATTGTGGTTTCTTCAGTCCGGTCCGACATCCTGAAGTGTCAGTTTTCCTTTTCCTCTGTTGTTGTATTCGTGTTTTTCGTTTGTTTGTGAATGGAAACCAAAATGCTATTTCCCTTTTACTATTCAAGCTGTCTAATTCTAATTTACACAGCAGTTTGTGAGAGAGACAGACATGTACACCTGCGTGCGTATACACATGCACGCACACGTATACTCTTGATGCTGAAGGGACACATGGATGGAGTTTCTGCTGCTTCTGATTCCTTATATTTACTATGGTTTGCTCCCCTCACATTGTAATTTAACAAATAAATCATCTCCCTATTTTTATCTTAAATTGCTCTCTTGTTCTAAGTAGTGATTTCAAGAGGTTAACGATACTGAACACAACAACTTAGCCTGCTCCCAAATTAGAAAAATTGCTTTAAACTGCTTTGCAAAAGTTTCTGTCTTTCCAAGTTCTGGAGCTCTGGAGTGATGGCCTGAAGTCTCTGGGCTCCATATAGCATGAGGTGAATGTAAAGCGTTAAATGCTTGCAAGCACAGCTTGCTCCTTCCTTCCAACTACCTCATGCTGGCATGAGAGTGTTTTCAAATAGTTCAATTTTATACTCATTGGATTGACTTTCTGAAAAGGTGTGCAGACTATTTTTTTCTAAATAGCTTACTCTTTTTAAATATTTTGTATATAAATATATGTGTATCTCTCACTATGTATGTGTCTGATGTACACACACACAGATATATATATATATATATATGCCCCTTTCTATTTTTAAAATGCCATTGAAAATATCAATTTACATGAAAGGTGGGAAAGAAAGGGAACAGATACTACAGTATTTATCTGCTATTCAATGGACTGCCTCCTATAATCTAGAAAGATCACCTGGACGGACATAAGATAGGGTAAGCCAAGATCTGAATGTGTTCTCAGTAACTTAAAGATAGGCCTGTGTATAAATACTTCTAGTTTTCACTTTCTCTATGGTCTGCTCATTTGCTCGGCCTTTGCACAGAACTACCAGTGACTGACAAGCTTATGCTGCCTCTTGCTTTTTAGACATTTTTAGTACTTTTCCCTCTAGAAAGTTAAGCTGAGGTACTCCATTTCCATATGGAAATGAGCTACCCCATTTCCATATGGCGTTTCATCATGCAGTCAGTATTATATCTGTGCAATTCCTTATGGAGGATAGAAAAAACAAAGCTGAAACATATTCTGGGGGAAACTGTGTAAGAACCTAGAAGAGGGATCCACTGTGGTTGCTGAATAGACCCCGTCAGGTCCAGGAATCGCCTGAACTCGGACGAGGACAGGAGATCCCAAGGGGACACCTCGTGTATCCCATTCCTGCCCTGGGCAGATGCTGGTCAGCACCGCGGGGAGCAGGATGCTGGGCTGGGTGCCTTGTTCTGCGCTGGCACAGTGCTGCAGCTCTCCTCTATTTACACTAATCCGCTGCGTTGGTCTTCTGAGGGGGAAAAAAAATCAAAAATTTGAGTCAAGATGATGGCCTGAAATGATGAGACTTGGAGATGCAAACTTATTATTTCTTGTTATTTGGAATTTTTATTTCTGCTTTCATAAAATAGCAGCTGACTTTTGAAAACTGTGATCCGTATCATGAGATGCCATTTGAAAAAAGAGAAAAGGAAGTAATACTTTCAGTATATTAGAGAGGATTTTTTTTTTCCTTTTACCTAATGTTATAGGAAAGTGGTAAAATCATCAGCTTCATTTTCTTACAAAAAGCTAATAATCTGTTGCAGTAGTATTGAGATATTTAAGGCTCTCCATCTGTTCTGAAGATCACACTGCTTTTGGTAGGATTTTTGTGAAATTTGGGTGCTGCTTAAGTCCTCTCACACTTGGGTATGTTCAGTATGCAAATGCTCCCCTTATCTCTTGACTTGTTTCCAGTGATGAATACAACTTTGTCTTTAATACTTATCAGTATTTTTTTGTAATGATGCTACCTAATCGTAGTGACGATCCAGGATGGCTGGAAAGGTGGTGTGCAATTGAGGAGGACACAGACATAGTTTTTCTGTGTGAACATAGATAGATGCAGAACTCCCACAGAAAGGGATTTGTCATTAACTGAAATTCAGAACATCAAAAAGATTGGGCTGAAACCCTCCGGCGTGTTCAGCGCTGTATCAAGACGGTATCGGCGATTTCCGAACACGGTCGCTAATTGCTTTTGTCTGTGAAATGTCTTTTAACCCATTAAAAATGCTCAGGGCAAAACCCATGTATTTTATGGATTTAGTTCCTAATGCTTCATAACTCGGAATATCTCATAATTATGATAAATCTCTAAAGACTCTCATGATCTGAGTCTCATCTTTTCCTTGTGTATTACGCTTACAGCATTTATTATGATTAATATATATACAAGAATATGTTCACTGATTCTGAAATAGCCAAATGATTTGAAATCGGTGTGCTCATAAAGAGCCGATTTCCCATCTCCACGTCCAAGCACAGATAAACCTTCCTAGCTGCAGAAATATCAAAAATAAATAGGATAGATAGCATTTCATATATAGTGTGCATTCATTCCTCACTTTCGTGTCAGCTCCAGCTTTTGCCAAGAGACTTAATCAAAAGATTTAGAAGTTTTCCGATCAATGACCAGGCTGGCAGGGAGATGCTGGGACCCGACAAATCCTGAGGTCTCTTGAATTATTGTCTGCGATAGGGGGCTACAAAAGAAATTGTAAATACGACGCTTGAATCCATGTCCCAGCGTGGCCCGGAACGGGGAGTGCAGCATTGTGTTTCTGCAGCCACCTGGAGTGTCCTGCGGGTTATTTTGCAGGTGACCCATAAAGCATTTATCAGGTCTGCAATTACAGAGTATTTTCTGTTCTGTTCTTCTCTGTAGAGCTGTTTTCCATCTTTGTTTTCACTACTCCGTGTTTTTGGAACGTTGTCTAATTGATTTCAGAGGTTGTAATTTCAAAATTATACTGTCTGGAGTATGGGAGGCGCAGCATGATAGCTGACAGTTGTGCATCTCTACAAAGAAAACAATTTTTTGTAATCATTTAAATAAAACTAAGGCTTTCTTCAAAGTACTGACATTTTCCCAAATACAGCTTTTGTTCATCTTAGAGGTACTTGAGAACAGGGGAAGTAGCTTTTCCTTTTCCCAGGATGGCAAAAGAAGTAATCTTCAAAAACAATTTTTCTTTTCAACTTTGCGGTGTTTCATTTCCTTTGTTTTGCTCTAAATTGAACAGGGCACCACGGGTACACTTTACCTAACTCCTTAGGTTAATACTGTCACTGTACAGGTGGAGAATTACTACACTGGGACTCACAGACAAAGTCATGGGGAAAACGGAACAGGTCTATGTTAGCAAAACAGCATTTTCTTATTTTGCTTAGACTTATGCAATTTGGTTTATAGTACTACTCTGCATTCATGTATTTAATACTCGCATACACCGTTGCTAACTACATGAACTAGGAGATTATGCTTTCCCCCACCATATGCACTTTTTAGAGTAATAACAGATCATCTCAGTGCTTTTCTCTTACTTTCTTTCTAATCTGAATAGGAATTTATGTATGTATACTATATTATATCACATATACATACAATAACGTATGTATATATAATTCTTTTATATCAATTCATTTATTAACAATGCTGTTTTTAATTAGTCAAAGGATAAAAAAAAAAGACAAGAAAATGTTAGCTACTACACTGGGACTGGGAAGTATATACTAAAATTCATATTCATTTGAGATCACTTGAGTCTTTTCCATGATACCTATCATGAAACTTCCTCAAAAATCTGGAAGACACTTTGGAAGTGTTTGCTTTTGGTTCTTAATATACCTTAAGTACATGCATCATGAAGACTTCAGTGCCATCTGGCGTAAATGAACATATAAAGTTTTAAAATATCATTTTAAATATTATTTGAAATTGTCAAGTGCATTTTTTCTAAATTTCTATTGCAATGGTGCTGATGAAGGAAATGTAAGTTGTGAGATGCTTATTTTGACCTTAGGTAGTGAAAAAAACCCAAGGTTTGCTAATTGTAAGTCACCCTTCTATTGTGTAAAATACTCTGGAAAGTATATGTGGTAAAATAGCCAGTTGCCATCTGATTTATTTTCACTTTTAGGAATTCCAGTAGCTGTATTTTCCAAATATATTCCATATTCTCTATTTGTAAATGCCTCCTAACCTATTTTCTTTCATTCTGTTCATTTGCAAAGCAGAAGTTGCAGGCAATGTGCATGTGCACAAACATTTTCCTTCGGCTTGTGGCTGTTTGTTTGTGTTTAGTTTAGCCCTTTTACAAATCCAAAACAAACCAATCTACTTAATTTTGTTTCACAAGTATTCCCAAGGTAAAAATTTCCTGCAGGTACATGCAGACACTGTGGTATATTGAAAAATACACAATTACTGGACTTTCCCCATTGGTTCAACTATTATTGTATAAGTTATTACAGGTTGTCTATGTTGGTAAACAGCTACTGGTATGGTCGATTTGAGGAATTTATTTTGCACGTTTTAACAGCCTTTGAAATTTAATTAATAAGCTGCACATGATGAGCTGCACATTCAGCATAAAGTAACAGGGAGAAAATAAATTCCAGCAGTTCTGGGAGAGCGGGAGGACAAGGACCATCCGTCCCGCCGCAGGGGTGGGAGGGCCGGCGCGTGGATCGCAATACGGGGCAGGGGCAGCGGGCGGGCGCGTGCGGGCGCGGGGGCTCCCTGCCCTGCGCCTGGCAGCGGCCTCGCTCCGGGCTGGAAGCGTTTTCCAAAGGGTCAGCGCCGAGGTCGGGAACGAGAGAGAGGGAAACCCCCGCCTTGGCCGGCCGGCGCCGTAGCTGGGGCTGCAGCAGCGTGTGCTGAGCCCGGGCTGGAACGCGCCCTGACCCCTACCCTGCTATAAATCACCAGAAATACCCCCCAGAGAATGGCAAAGGCCGGGGGTAAATGATGGAGTGCGTATTTTAAAAGGAAAAATACATCCCATTCGCATAACTCCCTGCAAATTGTATTAGATAGCCTTCAGCTGAGTAAATCCACATCCTGCTTTGAGAAATGCCACAAATAATGTGATGAGCTGAATTATCCTCCAGTAATTCCACTCATGTAGATTTGTGTGCACCTAATTTGACAGTGCAGATGTGAGGGTTATCAGTTCTTGTTTTTAAAGTGACACAGCATGCTGAAATATTTGAATCCTGTAATATCAGCTACCACTACTAAAGTCAGAACTGTATAAAAATTGAGACAGCTAGCGCTGTGCTTGCTTTGGTCTTCCTATTTTTGTGCCTTTCTGTTTTTCCCTGTAAGCTTGGATCATTAGCATTAACAGCCTGGAAAATTTTAGTCTTCCAGGCAATTAATGAAAATTTCTGATTTCTGGCTCAGTCAATTGTAGCAGATAGTAAAGAACAGTGCGCTCGCAATATTGCCTTGCCATGTATTCAAATTTAATGAAGCGGGCTCGAGAAAGAATCCAGAAGTTCTTAATAGCAGTGTTGAATTTTGGGGGTTACTTTCTTTGGGTATTTTCCCCCATGTTCTTGTCATGCTATTTTTTCTCTTTTTTTTTCTCTCTCTCTGCAGCTATATACAACAGAACCACTGTTGGTCTTGGTTTTAACTCTTACTCTTGCTTTGTTTTTGGTTTTGTCCCCAGGGAAAATGAAATTTCATAATGCAATTGGAAGCTGGTGCTTTAATAAAAGAAATGAATTGTGCAACAGCAAAGAATGCAAGATTCAGGGGCTTATTCTGGCTGTGTTATGATCTATAAAATATCATACCAGCTAAAGCTCTGATAGGAATTCTAAGTAAAATTGTCTTTTCTGTGCAGTGCAATATGAAAAAAAAAAGTAGCTATTAATTTTTCTCTAACAATTACCTTCCTTCAGTTTTCCACCTTCAGCACTTGCTTTGGAATAAGTCCATGAAAGTCTATTTAGTAGTGGCATTTGCAAAACACTTTGCTATCGAAAAGAAATATCAGATAATCTGTTAGAGTTCAGGCACCAGGGGAGCTCACAGCTTCAGCAGAGGCACTGCTTACAGCCACGGCCTCATTTCATGCCTTAACTCTTAAAACTTCTCTGCATTTACTATTAATACCTTACATTCCTGTTAGCATTCAGCACAGAGCACGTCTAAGGTTATGGGAAGTGGCACGGTGAGCTCTACGTGGTGTTTTTTAAAACACCGTAGCACAACCTATTATATCTGAGGGCAATGTTGTTGGACGCTGCTGTTGTACTTATTATTTCTACTTGTATATTTATTTCTGGCTCATGAGTTTCTGGCTCCTTGTTTCTTAGGTAGATGGGGGCAAGTCGGAGGGGCCGTGGGTGGCCCCCGTGGCGGGCGCCGAGGGCAGCTGCCCGCAGCGGCCCAGCCGCTTCCCCGGGGAGCTCCTTAACTCGTTTAGGTCCATTCCCTCCTGGAAGGGGGCACACGGTTTGGGGGACTTGTAGGGCGCAAGTGCTGCAAGTGGAGCCAGTGCCACGTGCCTTAGAAATCGCCTGCCTTATTTCCTGCGTAATAAGTTCCCAGAGGAAGAAAGCTCTCAGGTGCAGTGATCCATGGTGTTGGAGGCAAATGGACTCACCAACATTTTCTGCTGATTGCTCCTAAACCTTGCAAAAATATCATTTCAAATGCTGAGACAGCCTAATTTCATCCAAAGTGCACTGTTTATGCACGATTTTAACTTCATGTGTTACCTTGGACATCCTCACGCATTGCCTGGGTAATTAAGGTGCTCTTCCTTTGCAGGATTTTTACAATTTTTGGTAATTCTCTCCCATCTGCTTACAAGCGGTACAGTGGAGTGTGCTTACTCTTTCGTATTTGCTCATGCCTGGTGTCATCTTTCAGTCTAAAAGCAGTGAGTTTCCCAGTAGTTTCCAAACGAGCCTTTTTCCATTTCTGGCCAGCATGTCAAAGCCGTATTTCTTGTTGCAGCGCTTCGCGCGCTCTTTGGGGAATGCAGCCTGACCTTTCTATACTCCTTAATGGGAAGGTACAAACTTTATTTCGTATGTGATCCATCCTGCTCTTCAGCTATATATTTTGAAGGACTATTTTGTCAGATTCACATAATCAAAAGTGTCGTTCTCCAGAGCTTGTGTCTAGCTCACGTTTGCTCCTTTTTACTTTTTGCAACCCTGCAATAATTTCCACCTAATGAATAATTTGGGAGTGTTGCTGCTTGGCCAGCTTAGTTTATTTAACATAAGGTAAGGCACTTCATATTTCCTCTGGCCCTTGCTAGTGTCTTGTGCATTTGTGTAGGATTTTTCTTTTTAACATTTCTAAAAGAGTTTTTTTTGACCCAGTTTTTAGGACAAATGTATACAAGTTCTATCTTGCATATGTTGTTTATGTATAAGCCTGCAACAAGCCAGGATAGGGTTCCTCCAAAACAAAATAATATAGGAACAAATTAGTTTGCTAGGAACTACAGCAGTTCCCCATAGCCTCAGCACAAGAGCTCTGCTGGCTTAGGATTCATTGCAGCTTTCTTGCCACTTGTTGGCCTGCACCGTTTGTTTGCAGGAAAATGAGGAGCAGTTTTCATGAGGGCTTGGAAAGGGGGATCTAAATACATATGTAATGAATAACATGTCCACATGCAAGATGTGGGTGCACGTGCTTCTCTGGAAGGATACGTTCTGGCACTTGTAATTACAGCTTCTAATCACCAAAGTTTCACTCTAAGGTGATTTTTTTTGCAAGCCTAAACATGCACTTACAAAGTTTCAATCAGGCATTTGTTTACTTTTTATTTATTGCTTTTCTGTAAATGAACTACTATTACATACTTGTTTTAAATTATCGATACTTTGTCTTATATTAAATATTTTGTAAAAACGATTCTCGCCAAGCCCCATGTTCAAAAATGGTAAAAGACTTATGTCAATTAATATTCCAAGCTAAAATTCCAATGCATCAGACTTATTTATGTGCTGTCAACAGTTACAGTGAGCTGTTCATTTGTCACAAGAACAAAGAGTTTTCAAGTCCGGTTACAATTTGGTATTTGCATGAAAAGCAGCTGAGGCATTCAAATTGCTTATATTTAGTTTAAATAAAAAGTCTGAAAATTTGTTTAAAAAAAAAAACAGATATTTGGCTCCGCAAAAATAGTAAATAATGTTTGAGAAATATTTTATTGTAGCATTTTCCAATTTAATGTTTAATATTTTTAATCTAAAAATATAAAATGAAAATGCACTCTAAATTATTTTAATAAAAATTTTATTGCAGTGTCAAAGTCTGGTATTTCCACATATCTTGGTTTTGAAAAAAAATACAATTAGTGAAATGGCTACTATTGCTTGCTATTGCTTGTATTTTGGATAAATACAATTCCAGCTAAAAAAAAATTACAAAATTATTCTAAAATCAGTGCTAAAGAATAAGGACGTTTCTTTAGACCAGTCTACTCTCAGACTTTCTGTAATGTTATAACAAGTAGGAAGAGGACCCGTGGCAGGGATCATGACCAAATGCCTGTTAGTACAGATATTATTCAGTGTCACTAGAGGAAACCGTATAAACCAAAGCATCTATTAAGTTGCTTCAGCTTGTTCTGGCCACTTGTGAGGCGGGCAGCTGGACAGTCATGCTGTGTCCTAAGTAAATGGCATTAAAGTCACCCTTGCTGACTCTGACAGGGAAAACTGAGTGGAAAAGTTGGTGTTTCATTGACTTCCATATATAAACCTCTCCATAATTAAGGTTTATTATTATTGTGCTAGGGAAATAATTTGTTCTATGTGCTTTAAAATTATTTCTGTTCTGTACCTTAAAAGTACATATAAAGCTTCTTCATCTGAATAATATATGTTGCTTTAGAAATCAGTCAATTTTTCTCTGCTCAGTTTCCTTCTTTATAGGGAAGAAGTCAACACCCAAGCAGTCATGTTTGGAGAGAACCTTTCAGTAAACAGAATAAATAGTAAAACAAATTGCATGAGCGAAAACTGCAGAATCATTCTCTAAGTTTTATGCATTTGTACCTTTTGATTTGTGACCCATGACTGAAGAATACAGCTTATATCAACAAATGATACCTGTTTATGAGATTAAATGAAAATCCTAATGGTGCCTAAACTGCTTTTTCCTATATATATATATATATTCACATTTAGATGTAGATGAAAACAAAGTTATAAAGGTAACCCCCAAAGCAACGTATAGACACAGAGCTGGCACACTCCTAAAAACTGCAGTGCTGTCTCTATGAGGTTGCTTGGGTTTTATCACTAGCACTGCGGGCGTGCAGGGGAAATCCCCGGGGTGAGTGCGGTTCAGTGGTTCACTGGTTTGTATTACCAGGATCCAGTTTCATCCCAGGTCATTGCAGGGGTCAAATAAAGAAAACTGCAGTAAGGATATACACTCACGTGCAGAATGAGTGGAACAGGCGATGGGGAGGCTGCTGTTCCTGCAGCTGAAGGCTCTCTCTGCACATCTTCCTGAGCTGTAAATTGTCCTGCAGTCCATAAACACGATTTTATTCTGTCTTTCCAGCAGTCTAGAGACTGGTTCAATCATTCCCATCTACTGAAATCTCCCAAAGTTCAGGTATCACATTACTGCTACTGTTGGTGAGCCATCCATTAAGTTAACACTAATTAAAACTTCCTAATTAAAAGTTAGCATTTGGTTCATAATTCCTTTAGAGGACACGGAAAATCTCATCTTCACCCGTTTCTTCCTTTTTCTTTAGGTGACAGCATAGAAGCCACAAGGCCTTGTGGCAAGTGCAAGGGAAACCTTTACGGGAAACAACGTTGTGCTGTTTGGGGTCACTATATCCGTGTGCCAGCGCAGATCTTAGGGGCCTCAGTCACGCTCCCTGCTAACACCGCTGTCCTGCTCGTCCACCACATCTGCCCAGGGTGCTCTCCATGCCTACTGCCTGCTCCTAAACTCCACAGAATTGTGTAGATATTGACATTAGACTTAAATGAGCTTTCTTTCATAATTAGTACAAAGAGATGATTCCATCATTAATTGTGACAAAGTGTGGCCAGCCCACAGAATTTTTGCATTTCAGAAGTCTGCTTCAAATGCTATCGTAGACACAGTTCTCTTCCTGGAACCAGCAGGCCAAAAGTTGTAGATAATTTTAATGAGCCTATTAAGCTTACTCATGAGTTTAGGTCCATCAGGAAAAGTTTTAGATTATTTTCTCATCTATTCTGTTGAGATTAATTAGTGGAAATGATAATCTGCTTACCTAAAAGGGGAAGACTAATTATTTACTAATCCCAGTACAATGTATGGTTTGAAACATTAGACTTTAGGGGTTTGGGTTTTTTTTAAAGTAGAATTAGGGAAGCTGTAAGGATAAAACAAGTGATAGGGTCAGTTAAGTTGTCTGGGGCTGCTTTCACGAGCACAGCGCAGTGAGCTTCCGTGGGGCGCTCACGGAAAACCAGAGCACAAGCAGCTCCAGAGCCTTGCAGGGACACAGCGGGTGCAGGGACAAGGCCCTGCCAGCCGCCTCTCCAGGTACGGGCCTTACCCGGCGCCACGTCGTGACGAGAAGGGGTAGCCTTGCCCTTCTGCTTGTCATTGCGCCTGACGTATGTGGAAGCAGGCACCAAGGACACTTTCAGGACGCTGGTTCCAAAGTGAATAATCTGCTACATTAACGACGGCGTTATGTATTTGCTGAAGATACAAAGATAGCTTGTAATGTTTATGACTGAGAATGTCTGCTGTCTAATGCTTCAGCTGCTTTATACCCAGTAAAATCAATAATGATCTTAGACAGCTTTATAGTTATAAATATTTCAGATACCCGTGCTTGTGCAGACGCTTATTGTTTCCGAGGAGCGAAGCTCTGCTTTTGGAGTCAGTAATGCTGTACTTGTTACCAGCTAATATTTCCCAAGATATACATGGAGAGAAAATTATCTTGCTGTGTTCCTGTGGCTAAAAAGATAAACAAAATGGTAGATTCCTGGAGTTGTCCTTGCTATTTTTGTCCGTCACGGATAGGAGGAGGTACTCGAGTACCCTGGAGCGCGTAGGAGTAGGACAGCTCTTGGTGATGAGTAGCACAGTCAGGTATGTGGTGCCACAGAGGTGTTTGGGATTCTGGATTGTTGATTTGGATAACTCATTGCAGCTCTTAATTTGACAGTTCTTTCTCCAAAATTTCTAATATCTAAGTCACAGACTGGAGAAGCTAAAGGGAGAGGTTTTTATGATGGTTTATATTAGGGCTAAGCAAAATTTTGGGGGCGGCACCTCTAATCCTTAATTTTGCTGGAATCATGCAAAATGATCAGTACTGATCAGTAGCTGTGCTTAGTTTTTTACATGCTGCGGCAGGAAGGTCCTTTTTGGCCTTAACTTTGGTAATTATCAGCTACAGTTCGAAGAAAGCCATGGTGTGGGAATTCTGCACTCGATGTGAATTACAAAGTTTCCATGTAGATTATAAAAAAATTTGGGACTTGGGGACTTGGACCACCCTGCTGCTATCAAAAAAAGACAAGTTCTTGCTCTAAATGCACCAAAAAAATAAAAGATAATTTGGGATAAAAAAGAGCTATGCCTGGGAGACATTGATTATGACAATAAAACAGAATTTTCACCTTGGCTACATATAGAGTAATTAGTAATAACTGTGGAGAAAGGTACCGACAAATCTTCATGTGTTAACACTTCTCCAAAAGAACCAAACATCCTTACTCTGTGAACACTATGTATAATACATTTTTTGTGATAATGTTAGAATTGCATTTCTTGTCATGGCTTAATGCCTCACTTCCGCTTCACTAGAGAAGCTGCTTAATATGTGCAAAACAGCAGCAAAATTGTTAATAAAAGCAAAGCAGCTCAAGGTATAATGTCTAAGGTAGGAGCAGCGGGGAGGCGGCCTGGAAGCGCTGCCCTGAACCGGGGGCGCTTGCGGGGTTTATGTCAGCTCTTGCCGAGAAGCAGGCCATGAGCAACGTTTCCTGCAGAAAACACTTGCTGAGGACATGGTTTGTGCTTGCAGCGAGTCCACAGCCAAGATGGCAAGGGAAATGCTTGTATTTCTTAGTAGAGTCTTCACGAGAGAGATGGAGAAGAGGCACAAAACCATTACGTGTTACGCAGTGAAACGGAGCTGTGTTACGTAAGGCAAGCTCACCTGCACGCTTGGCAAGCGGTGTATTTAGCAGTTAGGTATTCGGCAGGTGTAAGGTTTAGCGTGTTGACAGGGCAGGCAATAGAGCCATCTCCTTAAAGTGTTACAGATACAGCCTTGTTCTATATGCACTAACTTGTGTACTGTATTTATGTTCTTGTTATTTTAACATCTGCAGAGGAGTCACGGAGATGAGAGGTTGTATTAAGGCAGTTTGTCTCCTGTAGTCAAAAGTAAAAATGACTACATACTGAAAATCTGGTTGTTGTATCTAATTATAAGAATAATAGAGTCTCAAAATCAATATTCTTAAAAGAAAAACCATGTAAGGCAATAATAAAATCTGTTAAAAGTTGAATTATTATGATATATTTTACTGAAAATGGCTTTCTATGTTTTCAGTGTTGCACTGAAAGGTAAAGCAGGATGGATGGATGAGTCATACCAGCCGTTATAAAGAACTGCTTGGAGCTCACCTATATCCTAGGATCATTAGGCAGCATAATGGGAAATAATATTAGGTCCAGGAAAGGCCCATCCTGCCCAATATGTACTTGTAATTAGGTGGAGTGCCTGTAGCAAAGCCTCCTTGTAGTCCAGGGTGAATGCAGTGTAGTTTGGGTTGGGATCGCCCACCGGAGCAGGAGGTGTGAGCTGCTTTCCAGAAGAAAGTGAAATGGAAGTAAAGCTTTCGCGGAGTGAGTACAGTGGCCGCGGAGCAGGCGGGAACGAAGAGCACTGTCTGCAGTGAGGAGAACTGCAAACCAGAGAGAAGCAGCAACCGCTCCGGCAGGCTGCCCAGGGCCTGCCCGCGTGTGAGCGCGGTCTTCCGGAACCTTCTGTGGAAGCATTAGTGGGAAGCATATTGTGCAAAGCAGGTGGCATGAATACCTTTTTCCTTTCTTTTCCTGATAATGTTTTTTCCCCCCAATACTGCACTTTCTGTTTAATAAACTGCTGGATTTGTTGGAATGTTTGTGGATAACTAGGCTTCTGGTTTAATGAAAGGGAGACCGAGCTTATGCAGTTCTTCTAATATCCAGGCTTACCATGTAATGTTTTGTGATAGAACACTATGAACCTTCAGGGCAAACATGGGATAGGATATTTCTCAGCTAGGATTAATAGCACAAGGGTGTAACGGTGATTTACATCATATAAAAGGGTGGCTAGATAGCAGGTTGCAATTTGATTTTCCATTATTTCTTTAATTAAACATGAAGCTGAGACTATGTCTAATGACTTCACTTAAACTGTACCTTTCACATATATGTGAAGTATGTGTTAAGATTTTGTCAAATCACTGAATTCCAACCTAAAACTTTCCAGTCAAATTTTTCTGACAAGTTCTTTGGTAAAGTGCTCTAAGCGCTCTGAACCATCATGAAATATCCTAACTACCTCAACAGATCATCTAAATTTTGTGAGTGCTTTCTATTTTAATTTCTCTCCACCTTAATTCCTTTAGTTATAGTATGCCAAATATTTAATCTCACAAAGACTCTGTGAAAGTAAGTTCGTTAATATTAGTGAAGAGTCAGGTACCCAGTGATAAACGTTACAGAAGAGGTAGTGAAGAGATGAATAATTCTCCCATCAAGAGGCAAATAGAGCTGTCTCGAGAGCAGAGCCTGAGTGTGCAGCAGGGATGGAACAAGTCACACACTAATGAAGACACACCAACAAAATGGATAACCTTGCGGTAAATGGGAGCTCTGCACCCAAGATCATGTAATTAAAAACTATCAAACTGCATACATGCAAAAACCTCAAAGGTGGCAAAGAAAAGCCTCATTAAAGTGTATCATCTCTCTGAGGACTTGGCTTTTTCAATCTAGTGTTCTTTCTGAAATCAGTGAGAAAATATGCGTGCATACATAATTCTTACGATTTGTCGAAACTTGTAAATTCCTACAGAACATAGGAAAATCTACCTACCATCATTCGTAATTTTGAATTAATCTTTTTAAACCTGAGAGAAATAAAGCAAGAAGTGAAAACTCTAGCAATTAAAATCCATTGTGCAAGACTCCATAGCAGTTTATGCAGGACTGCATTCCTTCATTTCCTAGATTTCTTTCACATCTCTGTGAACTAAGAAATGAA
Source organism: Tinamus guttatus (assembly GCF_059628265.1). Lineage (NCBI taxonomy): Eukaryota > Metazoa > Chordata > Aves > Tinamiformes > Tinamidae > Tinamus > Tinamus guttatus. The sequence goes on along the minus strand of NW_028288821.1, from coordinate 10,759,308 downwards.
AAACATGGAAAAAAAACCCCAGCAACCTCCACTCTCCCAACTTCAGCAGCAGCACGTAGATAATAACATTATGCAGCTATAGTGATAGAAGCTACTGATCTCTTATTTTGTTCTAGCAATCACCTTGGATTGAGGCTATTTTCTTTACACCACAATAAATAATGCTGCATTTAAATAAGAAAGCAAAAATGAGATGAGAATGCATAAAAGAGTAAATTGTGTATGACCCAACCAATGAACAGTGCAGACGGTGCATGTTCTGAATAAAAGTCAAGATAGTTAGCTCCATCTGAAGCCTAATGCAATGCTTATGAATAACTCTTGGGAGTGAACAGTGGCAGATAAATGGTTGTTTCTGCCATTACAGTTTAGATGCTGAGCCCTCTGAAAAGAAAGACAAATTGCATACAGGATTTTTAAAAGCCTTGATGGAATTATCCTCATGTTTCTCTTAATATTCCTTGAGGTAATCATCCCATAACTCATTTTTAAATGAGTAAAAATCTCTGCTCTTTTTTAAAAAAAAAATCGTCCGAGATACAGAAGACAGTCTAACAGGAAACGTTTCTTCTTTTCTCCCTTTCTTTACTGAATTGGAAATGAGTGTCTTTAAAGTGCGTCTCTGGTTCTGCGTTTTGTGGTATGGGAAAGCTGGAGCGTGCAGAGGCACGAGGAGCATCCCGGGGGATGACTGTGGTCGCTGTGGATCCGCTCTTGGCAGCCTGGCTGGAGAGTTCGAACAAGGACAAGTTCGACCCATGTCTGTCCACCTAAGTGGAAAGGAATGAAGTAAAAAATTGAAAATCAGTCTAGAGTATAAACATTACTGATAGGAAACCAGGAGGACGTAAAAGCAAGCTTATGAAGAACATGGAGGAGCACCACAGGCAATCTGGACATGTCCAAACACTCTGCTTTAAATGGCAGTTTAACCTTGTGTCCTTGCTGACATTTGAGATACTGTGAGATAATGCACAAATACTTTAGACACATATCTTTGAGAGTAGCAGGTATCATCCCACAAACGTGTCTTAGGATTTTACAGAAACACACATCTTTACGGAAACAATCTTCACTTGTTTTGCTCCAACCTCCTATTTTTTTCCTTCTTGTTATTGAATAATTGACCCATGACAATTTTTTGCTGCTTACATAGCGGAATTTCTTGGTTTGTACCTTTGTTTTCGGTACATTCAGGCTAGAATCAGCCACCTGTAATTATAGTTTAGTACTTTAATTAATCAGGTAATGTTGACTACATCTTATTTTGAATGGTTTCCATTAAAAAAAAAATCCTATGTACTACTTAGAATTGTCGTTGAATTAGAATTTATTTGTATGTCTCACCTAAGTTAACAGAGTTATCCTTGGGCAAGTGGATTGTGTGTGTAATCTTTAGTAGAGGTCCTGCTAGTCCACAGTTGGTCAGCGTGCTGCTTGACCAGAGTGAATTAAGCTTTTAATTAAGCCATCATTGATAAAAGAAATAACAGAAAAGACATATGACTTCAAAAAATGCATTTAAAATTTCTAATAAATACCAGGATATGAAATCATGTAAATTAGAGTACATGTAATTTGGAATACTTTCCCTTTTTGCAGTATTTCCTGCATTTAGTAAATTTGGTGAAATACAGAAAAAACCTTTCCAAGGAAGAGAGACCTCAGATCAATCACTTTAGAGAGTGTTAAAAATCAGCGAGGTTGTTTGTTGTCTAGACAAAAATTGCAGAGATCCTTGTTATTGCCTTCAGTGGAAGATAAAAGGTTCTTACTGCAAATGCGTTACTTAATGAGTTGACTTTTCCAATTTTAAAATAAGCTCTCTTTAAAATATTTCCAAATGTCTCCAGAAATTCACATTGGACAGTATGAAAGAGGAAGCATGTACCACAAATTCCTTTCTTCACAGGTCTAGTTAAAAGCCACCTTCTGGGGGTAAGGACATGAAAGAGAATGTGTTTGCGCACAACGAATGAATGTCAGTTCAAAGATACCCGTGACCTTCCTATTTAATGAACATAAAACAGCCATAGTTCTCTTTCATAATTAACAGCCAGACCAGCAGCAGTGTGAACTAATGCTGTTATTCCTCCTCTCAGTGCTCTGAGAGTATGGTGCAAAAGCCACAAATACTGTCTGCCAAAACAAGGTGCCTAAATTGCCTAATGCCTAAAATGTAGGCATAGTTCACACCTACAGCACAAACTGAATGTTACCAGATGCAAAATAATAGCAGAAGGAACATCTAGTCTTATGGAGATCTAAAAGAAAATCTATATTCTGATTCTTTTCAAAACAGCCTTTAAGTCCTGGCTAATCTACCACCACTAGTTTTTACAAGTTCTCCCTTATCTGTTTGTTTGTCAGTGAGGGCAGCTGATTTTCCCAGGCATTTTCTCATTCCCTTTCCATTTAGTTTCATGGCTTAGCAGTGATAATTTTTTCCACTCATCTTTGACATTTTATTATATTTCCTTTTATCTTTATGCATCACAAAGATATATAAATAGCATCAGTTTCAGTGGAGAAATGGCAAAGCTGAGATTGTAGTAGGAGGAGTTTAGAGACCTTGGATCACACAGGTTGGCAGTGGTAGATTCAGAAATAGTTAATGAGGGCTCTTGATTCCTGCTGCATACTCATTAGTACTCTGCATCCTTCTTATTTATGTTGCTACCACATTTTATGCAACTGTTTCTTTACAGAAGTCAGTAAGTTCTATGGCTGCACAAGGATATAAGACAATGAGAATTCCTTTCAGAATTATTGTCTTTAAGACATTTTTTCTACCTTTCTTCTAGGCATAAATAATGTAAAAAATAGTCTTGATACAAAAAAGATTTTTTTTTTAAATTAATCTAATCTAACAGTAATGCTAAAGATCTACTCATATCTGATTATTTTTATAGCTAGAATTAGTAAGATTCACCCATTAGGCAGAAACAGTACAATTTGTAATTTTTTTTATTGCAGAAAAGTCTCCTAATCACTGCGTAGTTGTTCAGGGGTTTCGTTGCAATGCTCCTTTGTGGTATCACTCACTTAAATAAGATTTCATTTACCTGTTTTATTATTATGATCTCTGCTTGTTTTCGCTGGAACGCTTGGTCACACTACAAACACTCCAGCAGTTCTCTAATGTGAATATATTTTTCCCAATCTACATGTTCCTCAGTATTGATAAAGAAATATTCTTTCCCTTAAAGATAATACTTTAGAGTATTTTATAATTATGGTGTACATTATTCTAGGTAATGTGATTATCTGAAAAACGGGCATCATAAAGCTTGTAGCTGAAAACCCATTCTGACGCGTTATTGATAATGCTTCCCGAAACTGAATGAGCTTTTAAGTTTTGGGATCTTTCTTTGTGCTTGTTTACGCATATGTACACAGGAAAATTAATGCAAATGAGTTCTGAAATTATCGTAATTCATTTTATCTTTCATTTAGTTTAGAAATGAAATAAGCTAAACTAAATTAAGATCATTTTAAGTTTAAATAGATGGGCTACAGGAGGACTTAGGATAATGTAATTAATCCACTTCAAATTTCATACCTTTTGGCAAATTCAAATTAACCTTTCTGAGGGTCCTCGTGTAGGTAAATTCCCATGAGCAGCCCATCCTTAACGCAGCAATCTGGATCACCCACAGAAGCTGCAGTGCTTCTCTGCAGAACATCTTTCCTGAAGGCCCTTCCTTCTGCTGCCATGTGCTGGTCTGCTCCGTCCAGCCAGGCTCAGGGTTTGTGGGATAGTACAGACCATTCGTACTCCTCCAAGGAAAAAAGCTGCATGCCCAAAATGGTGCAGCGTTCACCTAGCTTAATGTGCAAAAAAGTGTGCTTAACTTCAGCCTTGCCCCTCAGCATCCTAGTGCAAGAACCTCACTTGTTCCAGCCTTGTAAGCATTTGTGTTTGTGGCAGTGTGTGCTTCACTCTTCACAGCAGGTTTATTGAGGTCACACTCCTTTCACATGTGGAAACATACCCAGTTTGGGGGTTGTGTTCTTTTTATTTGGAGAGTTTCTTCCCCTAGTGAGCAGTGTGAGCTGGGTGAGGAGCCCGTTAGCTGGGCATGACTGCTGGCCCTCATGATTCACCCAAATCTGCAGTGCAAAGACAGCGGGCTCTAATTCAAATTAAAGCAGGGCCTGTGTTATAAGCTATATGTCTTCTGCTGTTACAGTCTGTCTGGATTTAAATCATTTCCAGTGCACGTAAGAGGTTTGGAGATAGATAAATTTTGAGCTCAAACCCAGGTAAGTCATCAGCGTTGACATAATCTAAATGATTAAATGTTTTGCAAAACACATAAGAGCCTCCTTGGAAATGATTTTCTGTATGCCCAGATTTTGGATCAAAATTGTTTTCAGCAACTCCCATTCAGCCTTACTTAGTATTTACAGTGTCTGATCTTGTCAGATTCAGAATTGTGTCCTTTATTGTTACCTTTTACCTTTATGCCATATACAGACTCATCATCACTGAATATGCCTACCTGTGTGTGCATACAGGGAAAATACATCTTGGAAATCTCATATTTTGATGTATTTTCTCATTAGAGAGTAACTAAAATCATCATTTTGTCATACATTCCTTCCAGTTTGAATCAGCATTTAATTATACATTGTTTTCATGTGGCTAATTTTTAATTTCTTAGTATGGTATCAAATCTGATAAGTAGGACAAATATATGCAAAAAGTGGAGTTAATCTTTAGCTCTGTTTTTTTAAAAACTTTTTAAAGACCTCTTTACCAAAAAGACCCCTTTCTCAAGTTTTTAAGATGCTTTCTTCAAGACAATTTACTTCAGAACCTTTTTCTGTACTGTCTTCTGTGCAATTAAATGCGGAAGTAGTCTCTTTCAAAACAAAAGTGCTTATTTTTTAAGTTGAAGTATCACTTGGACAGATCATGCTCACACACCTAAACAGAAATAAATTTTGCTTTATTTTGTAGCCCTTTTCCTCTCTTCATCTGGGTTCTGCTCCCTGGGGCAGTGCTGCATACGGCTTCTCCCTCCCTTCTGTCCCCGACTTACTGACATTTCCTCTTCAATCAGCTCTTCCCATTAGCAGCCAGTGGATTTCCACCTGCTTCTCTCTTCTCTTCCCTGCAATATCTCACATTCATTCTGGATGCTTCCGCTTACAGGCTAATGACCAATTTCTTCTTTGAGCTGTGTGTTTCCTTGATCATGTTTTCATTTAATCTACGGCCCAAATAAAACTCTTCTCTGCAGCAAAATAGCTTTTCTTTAGTATTTTGCTGAACATTTTTTTTTCTGTGAAACATGTTGTTGTGCCTCATTTTCAGCAGATGTCTGATTCAACGCTGTCATCCACCTCTTCCTGTATGTCCTACCTTACATTTTTTGGACTTGTATTTTAAAATGCTCTCAAGTTTGGGCTCCCTTCCCATTCTTCCTTTTCCTTTTTTTAAAAAAAATAACCTGTGCATAGTATCCTGTTACTTTCTTCTGAAGAAAAACCGACAGAACAAGGTGTTTATCCAGGCTTCCCCATGGACTTGACATCCTTTTCTCCATCACAAACATCTCTCATCACAAATACGCAAAAGTTTCTTGTGTACTTGCTATTCTAACTGCTCTGCTTGTCCCATCAGATCTCCTTATCTTTCTTGCTCCAGATTTATCTTTAATTTTCTTCTGTTTCCCTTGACAATAAAAACATGATTAAGTCTTAAGCCTCTCAACCTCTTTTAAAAATAAACCCCTGTAACGCTGCTTTTGCTCTTCTCTCCATTTTCTGTTTTATATGCTGTGTTACAATTGTGGTTGGCTGGAGCTCTGCTCCTCTGGATCTTCCCCTTTCCCGCTGCTGCGCTCAACCGTAGCTGTTGCTATCGATGTTTTTAATCACACATCTTTAGCCAAAAGTCACCTTCATCCTACCTCATCGATCAGATGCTTTTAACAGTCAGCGTGCTCTTTTTTGATATCTCGTCTTTCCGGGTGTTTTCTAATTCCATCCTGTTATGGAATTTCTCTGCATCTTTCTTAAATAACTAAAATGTGTTTTGTTCTTTAAGAGCACAAACCTTTTTTGCTCATAAGTAGGGCTTCTATTTTTGTAATAACACCAGTGATAAAATTGCAACTGAGCTTAGTTTTATCTTTTTTTTTTTTTTCATTCAAAGAAGCTAGTAGACTAAGCAGCAATTGAAAAAATATACGGGAACAAGCACCAAAATGCCTTCTAGAACCCAGACTCTAAATGTGCAATGTGGCACCAACATTAACACTGGGATGTGGCAATTTTCACCAGCGATAGAGAATTGTTCACTCAAATCCAGCAGACATCTTTGAAAAGCTATCACAGAGTGTCGTGTAGTCCACACACGACAGGATCTCACTGTAGAAAACAAGATGTTTCCGAAAGCTTCTCTGACGTGAGAGGAGGGAAATGACTTCTGAAACATCAACTGCTGCTGTTGAGGAAATGGAACTGGTTTAATGGGAGCAACATGCTGCAGTTCTGTACCTTGCAGTGAGATAGCACCAGAGCAGATTGAAAGCTGGTGTTAGTTGTTAACCTGATGGGTTTCATGTAGTATATGGCATTAGGTTAAAATCTGCTGTACTCAATAGTACTCAAAGTAGGCAGGTATCTCATTATTTAAACATATTCACATGAATCTTTGCGGTGACCTGTGTGTTTAAGATATTTTTGTTTTCCATAAGATTTTGAAACTGATACTTCCTCAACCTATCACTGAATCTTTAATCTAGATTTCTACAGCTTTGGTTGAAACCGTATGCAGCCAATGTAAGTAAAAGAAAACCGTTGTGTGCTAGGTTTGCAGATAGATGGTAGCTGACCAGTGTGATGCGAAGTTTACACCAGGAAAAGCTGAGTGCTTTTGCATCTGTTTTAGAATGTTTTTAAAATCACTATTGCTCACAGGAAACAGATACTGAGTCATTATGGCATCCCATGTTCAAATCATACTGTTTTTCACCCTGACTTTTGATTTGACCTTCAGTACAGTAAATCTTCTTCTTGAATGTTGAGAAATCATGTTTTAAGGTTAGTCCATAAAAAAATGAGACTGTAATTTAGAAGTAAATTCAAGGCTTGTCAGAAATTCTCTGCAGTGGGAATTAGCATGCAAGACTTTTTATATAAAGTTAGAAAAGAAAAACAGCTATGCAATGCATATTCATAAAGCTATGTCCATAAAGCTCACTCTGAAGTGTTGGATTATTGTGTTAAAGTAATTCAGATTTTCAGTGAGAATGCCCTTAAACATCAAATAAACATTTCTGCAATCTTAATCATTATTGCCTAGGTATGATCAATAACATTTTAATCAGAACTGAAGATTAAACTAATGAGTCTGCAGTGTAAAACACGGTACTTTTCGTGTGACCTCCAGTAAAAAATTGTCAAAAAATATTTTTCATATTTCATAGAAAGTGACCAATTGTCTCCTTTCATTGCTAACACTCATCTAGAAATGAAAACAGAAAGAAAAGCCCTTCTGCCAGCAAAAAAGACCCACTGTGACCTAGAGAGGCAGCAAGAACAGCGTAGAGGGGACATTTCCCTCTGTGGCTGTTTTAGGAAGATCTCTGCTAGGACAGGAGTGTGCAGCAGGCCATACATGCACCTATGTCAAACATAAATATCTCCCGGTGAAAACAGTGTAAATGGGGTGTATTGTAAGTAAACAAGGATTTTCACAAGCTCTGGGAGGGTGTTTTTGCTTTGTACTTTTCGACCTGGCAAGGTGATTGGTATCACAGCACCAAGGCGGAGGGAACTCGGAGGCAGAAGCTGCCATCCTGTGTGTGATTTCTGTTAATTTTTTCTTATTTGAAGAATGCAGGCTATGTTACAAAAGGCCATTCCTTATGAAAAGCTGCAGAATCAAGACATTATTGTAGCAATATCAAGAGTTGTCCCTTCAGATGATCTAAAATAATACATAGATTTATTTGGATTTTTCGTTTGATTTATTCTCAGAATTTTCTGTAGGCATGATTGCAGAAAAAAAAAAGTTGCTGTAAACATGGGCGGGGATTTTCTTTTTCTGAAAATCTGTCTTTTTATGTTAGTAAAATAGGAAACAATATAATTCCCATGTCTGTCTGATGCAATTTTTTTGAATTCAAAACACTTGAAAACACTTCTAATAGGGTAGAAGTTCTGGCTTGTCTTCTGTTCTTTGGAATTGGCATTTTAGTGTATCAGACTTGATAAATGTTTCCCTATGCCACAGATCGGGTCAGGAGGAGAAGCGGGTGGTTCTGAGGTTGTCGCTGAGGAGATGGTTACAGTTTTCGCGTTATCTATCCGTAGGAGAGATGACAGTGCATCATCTTTCCTTGTAAACCTGGCATTTAGAGTGGTCTGCGTTTTGCAGAGAAATCAGGTTTCCTTCGCTCCCTTTGGGAAGCAAATAGTGCCGGCAGCTCCGTGCACCCCCTGCGGCATCCAGGCCCCGCAGAACTAGCCCGTGTGCCAGGGTGGAGGCCTGGGTCAGCCCGGGATCGGCCTCCAGGATTTGCTGTGGAGACTTCTACGTCGCCAGAAGGTTTCATTGCAGAAGCAGCTCACGCTTTGCTTGCTACCACCTCTTGGAAGATCATGTAGATTGTAGCAGCACCAGGCTTTGCTTTCTAGCCTCCAGATATACAATTTCAATTCTGATATTGCCAGTGTGTCTAAGCAGGGTTGCATTAGGTCAATACTTCATGCCGCTCCTGAAGTAGCCTGGTTTTCCTTAGAGTCTTCTCACTGAATAAATTGTGCTTTAGGTCAATACTGAGCAAATCACTTTGTTTGGAGGCGCAACTGCAGACCGTATGTCAAACAAGCGCCTCTTTATGCGAAACTTCCTGTAGGTGAGAGATGTCCAAAAAATAAAGCACCGAAAAAATGTAACCCGAATAAGCTTGGTCTGGAACTATATAAATATACTAAAAAAAAAAAAAAAAAGTGCTTTGGCATATACATTAGCTAGTAGTTATCTGATGCCACCCCTACCTACAGGAGAAAAAAAAAACCCAAAACACTCTAAACATGCACCGTTTAGTAGTTATCACTAATAAAGGATAAAATAATCAAATATAATCAATTTATCGTGGAATTAATTCCACATGTTTGTTACTATTTGTAAATTGTTTGTAATTTTTTGTAATTGTAATTGTTTTCAAACAATTTCTCTATATTTTTTTTTCATGGTATGTTAAACTTAGGACTGTCTTGCATTATCAATTCCTGCATTGGAAGTGATTTTAAAATAGAGAATTGGTTCACCTACCTGTGTTATAACATTGCATATGGTAGTTCTGTGTATTAAACATTGCACAACACTTTGCTTATTGTAAAACTTCTCTCATGTGGTTGTAATTCTGGCAATCTTTAGTATGGCTCAGATCTGGCATGATAGGTGTCTTGTGGAAGCTTCTCACAAATATTTTCTGGCATTTTTCATGCATTTTGGGGAAGGTTATGCTCTGTTGTTATATTAGAAGTAAGCACTAGAGGACTTTTGCTTTTGAAGCCTGAACTAGAAGGTCTCTCATTGTTTGTGAGGAAGCAGTTTTAATATTTCTCATTCAGACAAATTCTTGGGTATTGAAATACATTTCAATTTGTTCAGTACTATTAAATTTACTATAAGGCAAAAATTGAATATAAAGCTGAGTCAGACACAGCTGCTGTCTGCTGTAGCAGAAAATGGAATGGGGCAGGGGGCAGTAAATGAAAAAAATATTTCTCATTCTTTCAGCTATTGTATTACTCAAATTTATCAAATATAATTAAGTCCAAAAAGACCAATATATTCATAAGCTCAGAAACAAAGCTCAGTTGATTTTAGTTTCACGGTATACTGTCCAGGCAAGGGGAGGCAGTGGTGCATGGTGAATGTTGTTAGTACTATGTTTTTATCAAATGTTTGCATCGGATGAGTATGTAGAGTGCCTTAAAAATAGTTGTGTGTAAAAATATTCCCCAGGAAATGGTGGCTGTGCTCACAATATAGTGCCCCCAACATAAGTGAAAGCTGGGGCAGTGCAGTGGTGATGGACACTGGCTTTCGAGATGCTGCTGTGGGATGACATATATTGTTGGGAAAGTGAGAAATTCTAGCTGAACCCTGGTGTTCTGTGGAATGAACTTATCACTGTCAACGGTGTGAAAATCTGGGACATTCTCTGTTCCTTTCATTTCAAATCATATTCATACCACTATAACACTACTACTTAAAAGGCACCAGCCCTCAAGCAAGCAAAAAAAAATTTATTCTAAGCTCATGTTATCAGAGTTGTATTCGATCGCATGCAAAAATATACAACTCAAGTAAAGTTGGCTTTAATTTGTCAGAAAAAATGATTCTGCAAAATATAAGACTCTATAAATAGAAATCAAAACAAATGGCTCCAACACAAAGGCATACCACAAGGTATGTCTGCTAATTAATAATATAATCACATGTCTTTTCCAGATGGAATAGGAGACAGGAGATAAAAGAGGCAAATGCTTCAAAAAAATTCGAGCAGGACAGAATTTAAATGGGATCATTAGAATGATAAAGGGTATTTCTAAAGTGACAGTGTTAAACAAAATAATATATATCCTGTATAGGTACATACGTGTAGTACTGCCGAGGTGGTGTTAGAGCTCCCTGCCTTGGAGGCAGCGCTGGAGCGGCTGCACAAGGGCAGGACGGTGGCTTGGAGGGCTGCAGGACCAGCACAGGCTGCTCCTGAGGTGACCGCGTGGCTGTTTCAACATACCCTGCTTGGTGCGACCAGGGGTGTTGGCACCCGTGTCGTGTTTTGCTAATCTGGTGTTATATAAAATAGATTTCTAATTCAGCAATGTGTCTTGGAGTGAACTACCGTACGAAGGTTTCGTGTTCATACCAAAGCTGTCCTGTCCTGTCAGGTATCGCTGTACTACGGTTCTGGCGGTCTCTGATAGTCAGCATATACCGAAAAGTTTCCTGTCGTCTTAAATATTGTGGTAAAGTAGGTGTCCCTGGAAAGGAGAGTGTTCCATGTGACTGTACAGCAAGATTGTGAGGTTAGGAAATAATTTTAAATAATTATTCTTCTTCAAGAAGACAAAGGAGGGCCAAGGGGATAGACTTTAAGCAAAGTCAGTGTTTAGTAAATATTTCCTTAAGTCACTGTGACTCAGTGGGAGCTGGTTTCTTCCATAATCCATAGAAGTTATCTTGAGGAAACTCATATGTTAGAAGTTTACTCACATTACACAGCTGGACGCTGAACGTTCCCCAAACCACAGCGATTCCTTTGAATAGTTTAAAGAGGCTGCTTCATCAGCAATCCCTTCAGGATGCAAGAAGTTCTGTGAAATGATCAAAGTGTAGTGCCAGGGCCTTTACTACCTAATGATTTTTGTTTCTATTTTTAACAGCTCCGGTGTACTTTCTTTCTTTAATAGTAATAGGATTCTTCATAAATGCAACATAAAATCTCAGTAATAGTGTAAGTAGTCCTTTGGGGCTATATGATTCTACCTATTGTTATGCAAAAATACCCTTAAATAGTAAACCAAAAGATACACTGTAGCAGACAAAGCTCTTTCTTCCCTGAAGAGAGAGAAGTTCAAATAATACGCAGCACAGGTGAAGCAGTCTCATTAAAAGCATTTACCCTGCAATATCTTGTCAGATAAAACTGTGCAAGTCTCAAGGACAAACAAGTATTTAGACTCTAGAAAACCGAATACTGCTAAAATTATATTAAATTCAGGGGGAAATAAAAGCAAGAGACAAATGGTAAAAGGGGAGGGAAAATGGAGTTCATTGGAAAAATGATGGCAATTTTAAGTGCCTTTAATTGCCCCTGTGTTTATTGTTGGATTTCCTATAGGATTCCAGGCAATCTTTTTCATACAGGGTTTTATGGTTTAATGTGAAGAAGTGGGGGAAACTCACTGAGGAGCCTAGGCAGATGGTTCAGTGTGAACTCTGGATTTCAAGTACTCAATATATAGAACTACACAGGATCATAGAAACTGCCAGTTGTCTTGATATATTCAAAAAAAAAGCCCTATGAATACATTTTATGAATTTATGAAATTATAGCAAGCATGAAATAATCTGAGCAAGTTTTCATTTGTGCTTCAAAAGATAAGAGCTAGTTTCTATTGTAATTGATTTTATCTTCTGGTACTTGGCTTTTGTGCTTATAGTGTCATTGCATTTCAGATCTAACAACAGACCGATAGTTGAGCTATATGTTGTTTCTTATATATTTTAATATGTTGAAATTCTCCTGTTCCTCCTATATTACTTGAACAGAATAAAATTGCAGTAGAAGAGGTAGAAATGTAGACAGTGCCTGAAGATTGAAGAGAAAAAAGAGCATCTAGCCTTAACAGTGAATCTCAGATCTGATGGGGAGTACACAAGATGACGTCCTGTTAATAGCAGGTATTTGCATTCCAACAAATTAACATGTAGAAGTGGTAAAATTGTATGGAACTTGGTTTGACAGTATTTTGATTTTTATAAGGTAAATGCAGTCAGTGATGATATGGATAGTTAAAATGCTAGAGGCATGAGAAAGCGAACTACCATCAACGCATGAAAACACTTTCAATGTCGTATGTGCTATCCAGACACTTTTTTAACATACACTGTATACAAATAGCATTTCTTTGCACATTCCCGAGGAGTTAGAATTCTCTGGATACCAGACATCTGCTGTGCTGTACATAAAAGGAAAACATCTATAGATACATTGCAAAGAAGTTAGGCAATAAATTGGTAAAAATAAGCTCTTAATGGTAGGTTATTTTGTGGGATAGAAACTTGCTGTATCATGACCTTGCTGCCTGTATATACACTGTTCATGCCTGGATGGAGTTTCTGACAAAATCAGCATGTAATCATGAGTGTTTTATCAAAAGTTCAGAGAGAGAAGATACAGTCACAATGAGTTTGACAGGGTCACTTTGAAAACGCATTCCGAGTGCGCTCTTGCATACCTGCACTAGGAATGTGGTTCAGTCAAAGGCATTTCAAAGGATGACTCAGTCAGTAGATGCTTCACGTACGGTAATGTCTTTGGATCCCATTTCCTTGGAAAGTTAACAAGGCGTATTCTAAGGATAGATGCCTTTGGCTAAGGTATGTCCAATCTTATATATGCCGTTTCTAATAAAAGGAATAAGTCACTGCAGAATTAACATGTAAGCATGCATTTTTTCACTAGTGAGGTCCACCGTTAAATATGTGTCTTACTACCGACTAGACTAAAAAGCAGTGTAGGATAAAAAGGATTCAAGGCAATAAATTTAGTAAAAAATGCTCTACTTCTCTTGGTGGTTTCTGGTACATCATCATTTCTTTATAGATAAAAGACAAATAGGTACTAACGAACGAACAGATGGCTAAAAGCTAAAATGAAATTAGGTTCTTACGAGTTAAGTAAAGAAAGAGGCAGTGTCTTGATTATCCTTCTTTATGCTACCCCAGTAGGATGTTCAACAACGCACGAAGTCTGTGGCATCTGCAGAATTTTTTAAAGTATTCTTACTGTTGACTAGCAGCTACTGCTGATGACTCTTCCACTTCCAAGAAGAAATTAATTGATAATTACATTCGTCCTCCTGGAACAGCATCTTAATGCATACTATTATATAATCATGGTAGTGAATCAAAATTTAAAGGTGCCTGAGAGCAACTGCTCCCTCCCTGCTCCCCTGTTCGCACACACCCTTTATCCAAGGTTAACACAAAAGCATGGAAGATTAACATGAAAGTACAGGGGAACTTAGAACTGTAGCTGCTTTGGTTCTGGGCTCATACGCCATGTACATAGGGCCTGAGGCCTGTGGACGCAGGAATCTCCAGGAGGCACCAGCCAGGGCCACGTTTTCCGAGGAAGTGCACATTGCCATGCGGACGAGCTGTGCATGCAGAGCCGACCTGCCGTTGGACACGTCAGATTTATCACGTTTGTGCAGACTGTTTGCGAATGTTTGAATGTCACATACACCACAAATCTAACTGGGACATAAAGACACTCAAACAGCACTATGCCAAAACTGTGATGACAGCTACAAATTTATATGCAGAAAATGCTTTAGAGTTGTGCCATACTGACAGCACTGGAGACCAACACATTTTTAAGAGCTTTTCCTCATAGAACATTGGAGAAAACAGCGTTAAAAAGTTCTCACCCAGCAAACACTTAGTCTCAAACATGAGCCAAGGAGAACTGGGTATTTGCTCAAACTGTAGTTACTCTTTAGAGTGGCTTACAGTTGTGATAGACCATGTTTTTTATGGTGCGTTCCTAACAAGAGGTACAGGTATTTCACAGTAAGAGAATCTTATTTTTCTATAGCTTGAGATACCCAAATATTAACTGTCTTAACAGAAATGTGATTATATATTGCAGTTTATCCATAGTAGAGAATAGGAAATCCCTATTAACGTAAGTAATCCAAGACAAACCTTGTTCTTCATCTCAGCAGAGTAAGAAAATTGGTAAGGACCTTTGCATGCTGCAGGAAGGTGCAACTAAAATATGGAAAGGGAAAGCTATGTGATGTGGTGCATGGAAAAGACAAAGTTGTTAAAAGTCCAGCAATATATTTGTTGAGGCCAATGTCTATAGGAGCAACATAAGCTGCTCCTGGCCCCAGCTGCTTTATTTTACCTGAGAGCCTAAGATTTCAACCTTAGGGTACAGATCATCTCAAGGAGCTGGAGTGTTTCTCCTTGCACCACATAGAAAATTTTGTCTTTTTTATTCCTGGATCTTTGTCGTTTATGTGGGAAGTTACAAGTTTCTAAAATAAGTAAAATGGAAAAGAATGGTTATCTCCATGAAACGGTACAGACCTGGTAGTGAACTTTGAGAGCAGCAACACTTCAGTAAAATATGCCAGGCGCCGTAACGTAGTTTATGAAGGGGAACTTCTACGGAACGTAGACCAGTCTGGTGGATGCTGGTGAATGCTGAAATTGAGTGTTTCAAGAAGAATGCTGATAAACATATTTCTGCTATTTCCCTTTTTGTGGTCAAAATCATTTGAAAGCTTTCATTTCTGCAGCATAAATTAAATAAATATTTCATTAGAGATTGGCCATTTTCTTCATGATTATAATTTTGGTTGGTCACTTGTAAAGCAAAGGTAATTATTTAAGTGCCTCTATACTAGGTAGACACTCTGTTTTCTAATCGCATTATAGAGTTTAAATAGTTAAGGTTAAAAGTTGTAAAATGACAAATTTAAAGTAAATATTATATATAATTGCTTTTAGAGTGGATTTTAATAAGATTTTTACATTGCAATTCCTACCCACAATCTTATTTAAAATTTCCTAATTTAATAGTAGCATTGCAGCATATACCATTCCCATTTACTTTAATTTAATTAAAGAATACATCCCTGCTAATTGATTATGGTAATGCTTTCATAGAGATTACTCCCTAATGGCTATTTTGGGATTTTTTTTTTTTTGCTAATTAATTAGCAGAAATTCCTTTTCTACTCCATCACAAAAGTTAAAACCATTGAAATTTCATGTTTGTACTGCAATGCCTATAAGCATTCTCCTAAAAGTTTCCTTGAAGCTTACTTACTGTTTTTACTATTTGTTTTTCTAAATCGAGTGAGATATAATTTCTTAAAGTTTAGACACTTGGGTTGGAAGTGCCTCCAAGACCATGGTTGAAGAATTCCAAGGTTGACTCTAGTGCGTGACATTTCTGCAACACTTAGTGACAAGAACGTATAGACAGCATATACACACATAACCTATCCTTAGTATGTCCAAAACACACCCCCCCAAAAAATTCCAAGCTCGTGAAGTGTGGCTAATGATATTTTGAGGACTAAATACAACATATTGCAAATTAAAATAAATAGTTCTGCATAAGAAGATGTACATATGACTCGAAATTGTACTTGATGTTATACATAAGTTTACTTTATCTACTCCTTAAAGTAGCAAGCAGGTGGCATTTTTCTTTTTTATATCTGAAGAATAAAACTGCATTGTCCAGAGGCTTTTAAAGCAGAAGGTAAAGAACTATAATATTCCCTCCAGACCAAAAGCAGCCAGACAGTTTTAGGAATCTGAGAAATTAACTGTATGAGTTACCCTAATCCAGCTTGCGAAGTACAGTGTGTATAAGAGTGTTTTACTGCTGTATGGACAGAGGGACCAGAGTGGATCAAGGCTAACTACATAAGCTAGTTTATATTTCATTCAAAGCCACCTAAAGGAAATAAAAATGACCACATTCAATATTGTAGTAGTTTTTTCTCAAGTTAAAAAAAAATAAATAAATCTCTGCACAGAAAGGAGGTGGCTTATTGCTGTGCAGAGGAGCAGATCAATAAGATACAGAGCAGTCGAGTTTGTGTCGAATAATGAAAGTTTTTGCAGCCCTCTGATTAAAGGATTCTTTCCCCAAAGTTCCAATCTGAATCACTCATTAAAGAGCACCTGACCTAAAGGGAGTAGCATCCAGGTTAGTCATGCTGTGCCGTCCTCCTATGTCTGGCTGGGGTAAGACTCAGCGCCATGGTCACCGTGTCTGCACGGGATGTGGCAGACGGTGCCGTGAGCGTTACCGCAGCACCAGGGCCGCCCATCGTCACCAAGGGTGCAGGGAAACAAGGACAGCAGCAACAAACGTGCGTGGGGGCATGGTCGTGGCTTCAGGACTGGGTTTCACACCGCTCACATTTCTGATCTTTAAGAACTCAAGTCCCTCTACCTGGTGACGTGTGTGGCCAAGGTCTTGAACCTGAGTTCAATTTGCATTTTTCAGAATTTCACAGCACTGCTTTTGAGGGAAATAAAAAGTGGTCTAACAACTGATAAAGTCAAAATAAAGACTTATGTCAGTGCTCACAGCACGAGGACCTGATTTTAACCGTGTTTCCCAAGG
This sequence comes from Tinamus guttatus, assembly GCF_059628265.1. Lineage (NCBI taxonomy): Eukaryota > Metazoa > Chordata > Aves > Tinamiformes > Tinamidae > Tinamus > Tinamus guttatus. The sequence continues at coordinate 10,742,383 of NW_028288821.1, read as the reverse complement.
GAAGCGACTACGCTGCATCCAGGTGGGCAACCCCACACTACCACAACACTTGTGGGTGGTGCAGGGTGTTAGTAACACTAAGCTCTGATGACTCTTACTGCTAAACCCAGGGTGGATTTAAGTGCAGTTTCCAGGCTTTGCAGTGAAGTGGTGCTGTGAAATTCTGAAAAATGCAGATCGAGTTCAGGCTCAGGACCGATGGCAGCAAGTGGGATAGCCCTTGGCATAAGCAGCCTGTTCCTTGACTCTGGAAGCAAAACGTAGCTGTAGCTGGACCCATTCATCCCTGCAGATCTGTTTACTCATGAGCTTTTTGTACCTTCATCAGGTAATTTGCTACTTGTCCTATAAGCAGGGAGAAGTTTTGCATTTTAAAATGCAGGCCTTCCTGTTAGGCGGCTCATGGGAGCCACTTGGAAGGAGTGCAAAGAAACAGAAGAGAAAGGACATATTCATGCATGAATATCATGATGAAGATGTTTGTGTCAGTAGCATGCAATCTGTAAGTTATAAAATGGAAGTTTGGGGTATACTTGTTTCCTGTATTAAATTCCTCTGAAAGTTGTCCCAGAAATGCTTGTTTTAAGTGAGCCAAAAAAACAAGATCGTATTTTGAAAGGATACTAAGTTGGTCATACCGTGAAAAAAAAAAAATCAAAGCAAGTATCTGGCATTCAGCAAATATTTCATTTCTTCAGTAATTTTGTTCGGAACAGTCTGTGTCTTCCTGTAAGCACACTGACTTTCTGATTTGATTTTTTTCCCCTCTCCTGCATTTATCTTTGACATTTAATTTCCAGATGGGTGCTTAGTATGACTGATGCTTTTTTTTTTCCCCCCTTCCCCTTTGGTAATATATTTCAATCGTGAATTCATTTTCAAGGCTGCACAAAGCTGATGGCTGCCAGTTAGGTACCAGTGCTTTTGTGTATATGTAGGTGAAATCCTTGTCTGATTGATTAATTATTAAATACAAATTAACATACCAAGAATTATCCAGGTCTCTGGGTCTCATCATTTCCATCTTATCTGGTAAATTTTGATCTGTTCGTCATTTGACATCACTGTCACCATAGTTACCACCAAGACAAGTCAGGAAAACGTCTCAGGAAAAACAAAGAGGAAGATATTGGCAGCGCAGGGTCTGAAGGCAGTGAAAGATTGTCTAATAGTTGGAAGCAGGAGGCAAGATGAACTTTTTTTGCATTGCAGGGCTATTACAGATGTGTCTTGCTTAAAGTTGGCGGGCAGGCAATTTGCATTAATGTTTGTGATTTTGGTGTGAGAGTAGCCTTCACCACAGGTTAGTAATTATTTCTATTATTTGGTTTGCAAAAGCCTTGAAGGTGGAACTCAAGCATGAGAAAAACAAGAAGAAAATCTTTCCACAGATTTTAAGAGAAGTCAGTTGGTTTTTGTTCAGCCTGTCACCAGGTACATGAACAACTGAATCCCAGCAAAACAACTCAGCAAATCATTAGGCAGAATAAAGTTCAGAGGAAGTGCTATTTGCAGAAGTTCATTTCAGTCAGTTGATTAAAAAGATTAACAGAGTGGTAGGAAACAGTGATTTATTTTACAGTGGGCCAGACCTAGCGCTCTTGTCCCTGGGGTGTGGGAGGGCTTCCTTGGGTCCATCAGCACATGCAACTTCTGGTGTTTCCTTGTCTTGGAAAGGCACACAGCCAGTGTGTATGTCTGTATGTGCTTCACCATGGGGGAGCTCTTTGGCTCCACCATTTTCTTTCGTTCTGCTCCATTTCCCAAAGGAAAATCCTTGGAGATGTTCAAGTGACTGGGCACAGCCCTGGGCTGCCTGCTCGAGCTCAGCCTGCCCAGAGCAGCGGTTTGGCCGGGTGTCTCCCAAGGTCCCTTCCCGCCTCCGCCGCTCCATGGAGGTGGGATCGCTCATACTGTGCTCGCGCTGTAAAGCACTTTCCAGTTGGGTCACAGCTGGATCTATACACTTGGAAAAATACAACAGTTCAAGCAAAAATATTCAGGGCAAACTGATCGTCGGGTTGTTTCCTAATGAGCACTCAGTCCACATGCTTTGATAGCTATATGAAAATTTCAGTTTTTAATGAATCATTATTAAGAATCTATAATATTGTAATTTGGAAGGTTCGCTGATTCTCTCTCTATATTAGCAGATATTGCATCTCAAGTGGTAAATAATGCAGCGGCTTTGCTCTTCTGGATAATGTTATGCAGCATTACTGTCAAATTATCAAAAGTTAGTTCACTTTCATGGATAATTCAGTAGGCCCTCTCCAGTTGAGATGAATGAAAAATTAACTCTGACATTTTATATCTTTTATAGTATCTGACCCGAGCATTTTTTTAACCGCTGCTGTATATTTTATAGATTGGTCCCACTTAACCCTGTATTTTGATGGACAAGCACTTCTTTTGAAATTGCTATGAATGTGTTAGTATATATTGAATTTACCAGTCACTTTAAATACAGAAAGGAAAGTGAAGAAAATATTTTCACTAAGATCTTCCTTAGAGATGGATTGTTCTTTTATGCTAGGTGTAAGGTACCCTGCATTCATTTAGTATCACATGAAGACTATTCCCACTGCAGGTGAATATGGTCATGCGGCTAAAATGAAAAAAAAAAAAAGTTAAACTCAGTGACGTTTAGAAATATGCATGAAAGCAAATAGTGTTATAGATTGCATAAGTCTGGCACTTCTATGAAAACTTTTTAGAAACATCTCTTACTTCTTCAGTTTTGTCCTTGTGCCTTCCTCTTTTCATAGGTTGGTCTATGGGATTAGCAATGCTCAATCGCATCCCTCATGCACTCTGGATATTTTCATTTGTTGATCTCCCAGAGGTGAACGCTGTAAAGGTTCCCTAAACATCATTCAATCAGTGAAACTAAATATCCTTTTGTTCCTTGTGTTCATTTTAAAAGACATAAAACCAGAGGCCATGGGACAATCAGAGCTTCATTGTGCTTGGAGGGGCATGTGCAGAACAAGCCAGCAATACTTCATTAATGCTTGTTGGCAGGCATTAATATCACTTCCACCTGTCACATAACTCCTTTCGAAACGGACCGAATGGAAAAGGGTATAATAAAAATAATAATAGCTTCCACACTGATTTCTTTGTCAGGTGCTTATGATGGGACAAAGATTTTGTTGACTTCCTTTTAAAAATGTGTGACCCAATAATAAGAATAGCTGTGAGAGCTCGCAGGTCAGGGTCCGCTGCACGGCTATTTCTACGGCCCGCGTGGGGACGCGCGTTGGAAATGCTGCTGGTGGCCCCAGCGTCCTGCGGCCGCGGCGCCCGCGGAGCTGCGAGGGGCCGGGGCTGCCGTCCCCGCGCGGGGCCATCCCGCAGGGCAGCGCGTGCTGCATTCCCCGGGCAGGGAAAAACACAGACCCGCAGAGCAGAAGTAGGAGCCTCCCTCTGCTTTGAAAGCTCTGCGGTAGCTGCACAAATTGCAAGCGGGCAAAAAGGAGTCGGCGACAGCCAATTTGCTGTTAACGCAATTACAGCTCAAATGGCTGAGTAGGATTTTTGTTGTGTGACAGGAATCTGATGTGCTGCCACAGTATATTATGCATGGGAATTTCCAAGCGCAGCCCATTAGGAAAAAACCCGCCGTGCCGCTCTTTTGAGTTCCTGGCCGCAATTATTTGGCAGCGGGACCCTGGTGCGAGGCCCCTTTGAGGAGGAAGCAGCCTGGCCCCGGGGCACCAAGCGGAGGGGACGGCTCAGCGGCAGCGGGGGACGAAGCCGCATTTCGAGGCCCGCTGTATATTGCGTGCGCGGCGGTGTCTAATGCGAACAGGCATCCACGCTCACCTCGCTAACTCCCTGACAACCCCGGCACTGCCGGAGCGCCCAACAGGGACGGCCCTTCCACAGCGAGGTGTCAAGTTCTTCCCTTTCATTTATGGGAGCTTTTCCACTAGGTTAACCCCTTAGGAAGGGGACAGCAACATGACTGCGCCTTATGGAACAATAGTCCCACTCAAGGCGCTCCCCAGGTTGGTTCAAAACTTAAGAAATGAGAGGAAAATATGTTTTTTAAGTAGGAAACAGGTGATTTAGTTTGCAAAGTTTGCTTGGTAAGTTTTCTACATTACCTAGCATTTGATTTGTGATAATTTCTTTCCTGGAAGATTAAGGGAGATTGGATGTGCAGCCACGTTTGGGCAGATAAGAACAAACTACCAAGAACTGTCAACATGCGAATGTACTTAACTAAGATAAATCAATGGAGGACCTTAGCAAATGTCAAAAGATGCAGAGCTTGAAACAACTAAATTATCGGGTTGCAGAGACAAGGTCCCTGCAAGCATGATGAGAAAAAAGATCAGAACAAGAGAGAAGGCTGTATATTCATAACTTTTCAATTTGCTCTCTAATTTAAAAGTTCCTAACTCTGTCTTTCCATTTTTGCTACCCTGTGCAGTCCCAAACAACAGGTGGTCGCAGAGATGCCACTGGGAGTAAAGAAATGAATTCAAACATTCAAACTCAGAAAAATTATGTAGAATAATATTTACCAGGATTTAAGTCTCAAAGTGCAGAGGCACAGGGGAGCCAGCTCACCATCTCTGTGAGTGTAACAGCCTAAGCAACGCACTGAAGGGTGCATAGCTCATCGAAACCGAAATCAAGCTTACGTTGAGGATAACGTGCACGCACCGGTAGACCCACACTCATATAGTGGATGGATGTCTCAAAATGAAGAGGTTGTACTATATTCCCTAACTGGTGGTGGAAGTTACGTTGAAAGTCTCTAGATTGTGTTTTTAATGCAACTTTGTAAAATAAAAGTTTTTTAAAAACCTCCTCTTCATTGTTAAAAAACAAATTACATCATTTGTCAATGCATTTCAAATCTTTTTGATTTTGAGTATCCTTTCAGGATAGGATAGTTGTAGTTATGTTCAGTCTAAACTAATGATGATTTAAGACTTATTTCTTTTATCATAAAGATGGCGAAGTTCCCGAGAGGAAGTATATCCTGAGCCCCAGGTTCCTGAAGATGAATGAAACTTTTTGAAAGAAGGTGTCAACCAACTGAGCAATCAGCAATATTCAATATGCAGGAAACGTTTATTATGAAAATAATTTTAAAATCCGTTGTTCTCAAAAATACTTTTTTTCCTGTCAACATAGCAAAAATTCAAACTATGTAAAAAGCCTCATTATCCCATAAACGCAGATCTGAAAGCCCTGTCAGGCTGCCTATTGAATTAGCAAATACAGAAGTTGAGCGCCCTGATTGATGCTGCCCTGCCAAAGCAGCAGCCAAGAGGATTTAGGTAGCTTTATTAAAGCTGGGTTGTACGGCAAGACTAAGTATTAATTCTTAATATGGTCGAACACAAGGTCGGAGCGTGTCTGCTGAGACTGCTTTTTCCTTCTGTTAGATTACCAGATTCAAGCTTACTGTCAAAATGCAGAACAGAGGTTTAGATGTAAAGCACTAACTATATTCCAGGAAAAAAAAAAAAAAAAAAAAAGAGCTTTCAGTTTTAGCCATATGCCGGCTTTGAGATGGGGACCCAAAAAACACCCCAACTGAAAGAAACAGAACACGTGATACAAAATAAAACAGATACAAGAAAATGAGTTAAATACCATCTTTCTTAAGGGCTTTTTCCCCCTTGGAAAGGGGAAAACAAGTTTTGTTTATGCTCAGAAGCCTTGAGATAGTGCTGGTGTTTTATGCAGGGTTCATTTGCCTACAGCACGTTCAGGTTGATGGATAGGTGACTTCCTTTGCGGGAAAAATGCTGTAATACAAAAAAGTGTACAGGGTTACCTTGTTCACTCCTAACTGTGCAGAGAGCAATCAGAACTGAATGAGAAATCGAATCTTCAATTTTACAAACATCTCTCAGTCTACTCTTGTACACTTGGTCATGTCTTTAGTATGAGTTAAATAAATTGGAAATGCTTAGGACTAGAGGACTCTTTTGTTCAGCAAATGCTGATTTTTTATTGCCTATAAATTGAGCATCCAGAAAGTGGTAGGAAACAAAACTGCATTAAAGAACAAGCTTGCTGCTCGTCAACACCAAGACAGTGCACTATCAAAATGCCTGGAAAGACACATTTTATCTCTGTGAAATGTATCTGATGTTGTGTAGAGTGTCATGTTCCTATCCAGCTTTTCAGAGCTTATGACGTTTATGTCCCTCACACACTTGATGTCACCTACACAGTGCTGGAGTGCCGCAGTTCGATGATTCTAGTTGTGGGTGAATCTCTGTTTTGTAACTGCGTTTGAATTTTCAGAATGAGACTTTTACTTGGTCAGTGCTTTCTAACCTGTGGCCAGCACCCATTTGACCAAAATAAAAGTTAAAAAAGCAACAGTTTCATGCACATCAGTTCTTCTCTGTGGGATTCTGTGATCATTTTCCCATTATTCAAAAATTTGAGTTTTTTGCAAAGTGTTTGCTTGTTTCCATTTCAATTTGAATGGTCCTCTTAAACTCTCTGGTTATAGGCTGCAGTTTGTCCTGTCATGGCAGCTGCAAACTCAGAGCCAGGAGTAACTCTGGCATATCCCCCCTTTCTTTAAGGGGCAAACCAATGAAACGTTCAAGTTTCCAAAGCAGAAGGTAAAAAAAGGAGAAAAGATTGAGCCGGGGCGACGGGCAGGGGAGCCGACATGCAGACGGATGTGGGGACCGGCGAGCCAGCAGACAGAAACATCTTAGGGAGGCAGAGCAGAACGAATCGAGCTCGCGACGGCAGCGAGCAAGACAGCAGGAAGGGCCGAGCTCTCCATCATGCTGCCGTGTGACAAAGAAGGTGACCTGTTTATAAACCTTCTGTTTCTGCTCTCTTGTCCTGCTGGTTTTGGACTATTTTAGAGAAGTTAATAGCCCCTCATGCGTACTCATCAAACTCGGGTTTTGAGCTCGAAAGCCCTGTTGCCCACAGTCCTCGATACGGAGAGCCCGCACAGATCCATCTCCAAGCCTGGCAGAATTGGAGTCTTGCATCATCTCAAGCTCCAAACGTTCAAACAAGTGCCGTGTTCTGAGACATTGCAGCAACCATGGCAGCACTTTAGGGACTAATGAAAGAGCAATTTCTTTCCACTTCTAGTCTTTAAAATTGCTTTTCCCTAGTCTACTCTGCAGCCTCAGACAAATAAAGAAGTATCTCATATATGCTGTAGAAACCTTGCAAGAGATTTGGGGAGTTTGTGTTTAAAGCAATTAAATGCCTATCTCAGTGCTGGGAATTGCATGTACCTTTTGGTAAGTTTAAATCTCAGTGATTATTAGAAAGGCCACAAAATACATGGACAGTTAGGATCTAGAATGGCTTTTTAAAATTAGAAAAAATAAAACACACGCTCCATTTGTGGTCAAGGAAAATAAGTTGTGTATAGTTGCTCATTGAGCATCGCCAGTCATTAGTGAGCTTCTGTGGCTTCTTATGCAGTGTGACAGTTTCTTCAAGTAACTTCCACAATGAGGAGGACATCTACATTAAAGAGCGATTGGTGTTCAAATCTGCATGAATTAGCCAAAAGTGAGGGCTTTCACTTAAGCCATAAGGGGTATTGATAATCTCTACCCACTGATTCTAGAACAGAAACACGTAAATTAGCAAAGTACAATAATATAACTCAACAAGCTCAACTCAGAGTTCATAGCTACATTTGGTCTGGCAAATAAGGGTACCGATTTAATGAGCTTTAGTATAAAAGATAATAGCAGTACTCCCATGATGGGGTACAGCATGCCACAAGAAACTGAAAAATGAAAAGCTAATTGCTTTAAATTCTCTGCAGCTGTAATGAAATAGAGCAAGACACATCCCTAAGCCCTACTGCTTTAGATTCCCTTGCATAAAAATTGCAAACTGGTTAAACAAACAAGACTGACATTGAACACTCCCTAGCTCAATGGCTCCAATCTCAATACAGCTTTTACAAGAAAATACATGCTGTTTACCCAGCATGCACAAATTAAAATTAAGCTAAAAATATTTTCTTTGTTCTTTTCTGCTTTACTTTCCAATGAACAATTTTTCTTGCACAAACACTGAACAGAGCAAATAACAGGCTCATTGAAACTATGAGTCAGGAACAAGTTGTTGATTTCTTATCTTTGCACTGCAAATTAGGCATACAAATCAAGTACAGTGTTGTGTTGTTCTTTTTAAAGTACATCCTTAAGTGACTGAGATCCCCCTTATCTCAAAGAGGGTTTTGCTCTATCAGCTTAAAGATATATTATTATAGTTGTTTTCCCACTTCTGTACAATCATGGTTTTAGGTCTTAAATTGAAGCATAGCACTGAGGAGCCAGGGACTACCCACCAGGTTCGTAATACAGGGTTTGACTCCTGCTCTCTCAGTTGAAATGGCATTAGTGCAGGTGCAAGTCATTCCCATTTTTTTGTATAGATAAAAATAATGTTAGATACAAAGACACAAGACTTCTCAGAACAGAAGTCTGAGTGGGGCTCAGTGGGGCTCCCCTCCGCTGCCTCTAGTCCTCAAACATCTCACTGGCAGTTTAATCAAAGCAGAAAAATTAACCAAATCATATAGATGGAAAGATTGCAGTGTTAATTTGTTATAAACTCTATTACTATAGGAGTCATATCTGTCTAGTATTAAGATTTATGAAAAGCTAATGTCCATGAAAAATATAGTCTGTCATGATGAAGACATGATCAGAATTTCAGCTTTTCCTTTTAGTCATTTGATTTAATAAAGGAATCTCGTCCTCTTCACTCTAACCATAACAGTGAAGAAATATTTGATCTGACATGGCTAGAAAAAGTTTCTGGAGAATTTGTAAGCAGCTTCAGCTTCTGAACTCTCCCCTGCTCTCCTACCAGATGCTACTACTAAAGCTAAATTTGCAATTTTTACTATTTCCTACTACTAAAGCTAAATATGCAATTTTTTCTATTTCTTACTCTAGATGTGAGGCAGTGCATGAGAAGGTGAGGTGAGTGAAGACCTCTGTTAATAGCTGGCATTTGGGAAAATCAGGTGTGATGGATAACAGGTAGCTTTTTGCTTTAGCTCTCCCTCGTTGAGACGCATGATTGCCGGACAGTGAAACTGGTGTGTTTTAATGATCAGCCTAGAATGTATCTATCAGCTTTCTGCTTTACTCGTAGAAACACTAACTAGCATCCATGGTACTATGGAGTTCACTACTGCCTGATTAAATTCTTCTTCCTTACAAATTCAGTTTGGTGGAGACTCCTGTTAGCATTTTGTAGTTTAGTCGTTTCATCTTTTTTAGTTGGAATTGTATCGATTTAAAAGCTTGGAATGTTAATTCTCAGAGTCCACATTTTTGCTGCAGTTGACTAACAAAATATATACCCCTTTCTTTTCCTCTCCAAAAATACATAATTACCGATTTTTTACTTGACTTTCAGGTGTCAGTCAAATCTTTGCCTCATAATTACTGTCTGTGCTGTAATTTCCATTGATTAAAATTATGTGCACAAAAACATACTCTTTATAAATTCCTCCTCAGAAGCACAGGATTCCACTTGCTAGTGCTGCAGTTTATACTAAAGGCCAAATTTCAGCTTTACTGTGAAAATTACATTGCACTAAATATAAAGCTGTGTTTGTTATGATTTGTGCTAAAAAATGTTGTTAATTTGATTCTGACACTTCTCGTTCTGTCTATGATTTTTGAGAAGCAGAGTATATTTAGTGCTATAGGACTTCAAATGTTCTTAGCTTGACAGAACAATAAATAAAACAGTAAGTAGAAAAAATATTTAATACTGCTAGCGACTGTTTCCTTTTTAAGGAAAAGAAATGTCTTAAAGTTTATTTCCAATTATCTAGAAAACAATTGCTTGCAGTTTTACACTGTGAATTGGCATGCTACTGTTACGTCTCATAGCATTAACGCAGTAAAGCAGTTTCCATGTTGGTATCAACATTTTAACCTTTAATAGCTCGAAGCGTTCAATTATTGCATAATTAGCAGTAAATGCTGAGGAGTTTTTACACAGTTCTGGTGCCTGCGTTAACACATGGAGCGATGTTCTCTTTAGGCTATTTCAGTCTGATCTGTTAGCAGCTGCAACAGAGCTACTGGATTTTCAGAGAACTTCCACCCTCGGCGTCCCCACTGCAGAATTAAATTAGATATTTTATCTGGGGCTGAGTTGGGCCTGGGCAAGTGTCCTAAGCGAGGGCCAGCGCGTATGCAGCCTGTTCTCCTAGGAGTTGGGGAGGTGCTGGGGTAGCACGTCTGGTGACAGGAGCTCTTTGCCCTCTCGTTTCTTTGGAGCTTTTGAAGGGAGCATCCAGCAGCATCACAGCTCACAAGGGACTTCTTTTGCCCGGCACTGCCTTTGCAAGAGCAGGTAGCTTTTTCTCCTGCACAGTGTCACAGCCTAGATATGTAGTCTGGCAAAGCTGTCTGTTTTATCGGGACAGAAGATGACTTTTTTTAAAAAAAATAATAATAATATACAGGCAATTAACTGACCATTTGGTTTACAATTCTTCACCTATTCAGCATGAGGTGAACTTTGCAGTATATAGATCCTAATCTTATTAAACCCTCCATTGGGAGAATAGTGAGGATTTTAAGCAGTAGGCCCAAGTCATAGACTTACTGCATCAAAGTCTTTCATCTAATGCTGCTTTGACATTGAAAACCTTTCAGAGAAAGAACAAGCATACATAACATGTGAAAACAGCATTAGCTTTGTCCATTAATATGTGAAATATGAAATGGAATAAAAATGTATGCTGGCTTCCTTGAACTTAGTGGATAGGTTGATTTAACCTATGTCTAATTATGCACTTAGCAAACCTACCAATGTCATAAGTTACACAGGACCATGGCATGTTTCCTGCTGTGTTGTAGGACTTACAAGCAAACCAAATGTTTGTATTTGGCTGTTTTGCACTAAGGAACCTTTGAAAAAAGGAACAGCACAATCCTTTGATCACTCAAGGTTAGGAGCCATCTTATCAAAGAAGCAATAGGATAATCAGTCAGGTACTTTACATCATTTGTGCAGGTTTCATACAGATGTATAACCTTTGTCGCAACCTGTGTTAAGGACTGGTCTTAGAGTAGAATGGTTCACAAAAGCTCCTAACACAATAGCAAAATCTAGATTGGGTTTTCATGGTTGGACCACATGGTCCACTTCATTGTACCACTAGGTATCCCCCCGAGTGAGTGAGTAAATAAATACATAGATAAATAAATGTCATATAAGTGCTTGTTTGTGAAAGCCAGTTGCAGTGAGGTCTTGGCTGAGAGCCTTGTTCCTCGTGATCTGGGGTTTGCGCCAGAGCAGGTGACCTGGGAGCTTGGTTACTTGTGGCCTGGAATCAGGGCCCGATGCATAGATTTAGTAGGTCATTAAGAATGAAAAAAGAACTTCTATAATTTTAAAACATTTTCTTTCTATTTATTCTTCCTTTTAATTTTATTTTGTTAGGGCATAGTCTTATATAGCTTCCTTTTGCCCAGATTTTTCCTTTTAAGGAATTTGCCTTTCAATAATAAACGAGAAAATAACAAAAGACAGCTGGAAATTTTATGCCTAAAAGTAGCTATTTAAAAAATCATTTTAACAGCCTTTCCTAAACATTCTTGGGATCACCAATAGATGTGATTGTCAGTCCCAAGGGTGATGTTTCCTAGTTACAAAACAGGTAGAGCAGAGATGCAGCAGGTTAGGGGTGAGGTGGGGTTTTGTTTGTTGTTTTTTTTTTTTTTTTTAAGGGGGTTAAAAAGAGAGAAAAAAGAAAAGAAAAAAGAGAAAAAAGAACGCTTCCCCAGTAATGTGCTTTGCCCTTTTTCTGGGGAAAGGATTCCTGACAGGCTGGAAGGGGAGTTTGCTCTCCGTGGCCCATTCAGTCATTGGCTTCTTTCTTCTCCTGAGGCTGCCAACAAAAGTGCCAATTAGTAGCAATTGTGATGGTGATTTCTGAAGTGCAGTTTAAAGGATTTCTAACTGGGTTGGAGCTGTTGTCAGTTGACTGACTAGAATAATAATAATAAAGAAAGCTTGCTGCTCCAACAGAAGCTTGTTAGACTTTGCTCTGTGATCTGCTATGGATAGCGTGAACTGCAACAGCTTTTGCATTCAAAAGAGGGATTTTCCTAAAAGCATCAGTGAGCACTTGGCTGTTTTATCTGCTCCAAAAATCTTAATTTTAAATTCTGCTAAAAACAAAAATAAATGAGGACCTAGAAACAGAGGAAGCAAAATTACTTACCTGTGGGGCTTGCGTAACTCTTTTTAGTACACCAGGATCCCTTAAGTCTTAAGTGGGGAAAAAAAAATACTGTTTCTTTTTCAATGTACAAAGTTACTGTGATAAGACTGCGTGCACTAGATGGGTTGATGCACAAGGGACCTGATATACTGAGGCTTTGTGTTGATATTTTACCATAAACATCACAAGCCAATTTGCACCAAGAAGCCACCCTAAAAAAATGAACATTTTTAAATTTGTATATAACACAAGAGAGTGCTTGAACGATACAGGAACAGCATGAAATCATCCATTTGAGCATCAGTTGTTGTTTAAAATACTTTTCTGCGGGGCCAAGCACAATGAGCCTTTCCAAAGCTCTTTCCCCCCATTTGAGGGTGTGCGGGGGCCGCGGGAGCCCCCAGCTCAGCCCTGGGGGTCTCTGGTGGCAGCGCCCCAGGCCCTGGTTCCACAGCACAGGGGGCTGCACGTCCTCCTTGCCCAGCCCTCCCTCCCCTCAAGTGTAAAAAGCTGCAGAGCTGCAAAAATGCAAAAAAAAAAAGAGCACTTCATCACCCGCCTGCACGAAGCCACCCCACATGCCCCCATCCCATAGCGGAGAGGTGCTTGGGCATGTCCTGGCCCCAAACTTTCTACCCCCTTTCATGCGAGGTAGGGATGCTGCTGCCCTTCCTGGCTGTGGGGTGAGCTAATTAGGGCTGGTAATTAAGCAGGTGGTGCTGGTGAGGCACCTGCTTGGGAGGCTGCTGCCGGATCTTGCTGTGTGCTCACTTGTGAGTAAAAGGGGTTTCTTCTCTTTTCCTCATCACTTCTGCATTGCTTGAAAGCATCTAAATATCCCCTAGCTAGGGAAAAACAGGAAGTTTGTAACATTTTGGGTACTTTTGGAAGAGTCAGATGGGTGCTGAGTTACTGCTCACTTGTTACATGCACAAATTTAAGGCTGTTTACTCCAAAAGACTTGGACAGCCCTGCTAAGAGCAAGCTAATTCTTCCAGGAATTACTTTTGTATCCTTGAGTAGCTATTTCACTGCATAACTTTGCGGATAAGAAATACTTTTTCTGGTATCTGTTTCACAATAGGGTTTAAGCAGATGTAAATTATGGAGAGTTTTACATAGCTTTATGTAATGCTGTAATGCTGCTCCTGTTTCCCTAAGTAGAAGCTAAAACTCCTAATATGGTACTTTTTTTTTTTTTTTCTTTTTAAAGTCGTGGCTTTTATATAAGTGACAAACCTCTGTAGAGGCTGAGGAGGTTCTGAGACAAGTTGTACCAATCCTTTGGAGGAAAAAAAAAAAAAAAGAAAAACAAAATATCTCAAGAAATACAGCAATCACAGGAATAAAGCGAGGGGAGGAAAACAACTTAAAAATAACTGCTGACCACAAGTACAGGTTATTTTACCCCATACCTCTTCTAGTAAGCCTCAGGGAACAAAAACAGATTTTTATGATTGCTTAGAAGTGTCATTTACTTTAGCGGCTCTCAAGTTTTCTAATTTCCAGGCTAGTTTAGTCATGGTGCCATTTGTTTTTTATCAACACTGTTCTTTTATTTTTTTTTTCCAATTCTTCTGATCTATGTTTAGAAATAACTTTTAATTGTATTTTAGAATTCATTTTCCTGAGCAAACAAATGAGGTTCCCTTAGTCTGCTTTGAGCCAGACTCCCTCGTCAAAGCAGACCAAAGATCCTGCTTGTCTCGCCGTGCCCCAGTCACTGTTTTAGCAGTTCTCCTGGCACTTCCCTGTTTTACTTCCTGTTTTGTTCTTGGGAACAGAAGTAGGAAAATCAAGGCATAGAAAGAGGCACGGGGGTAAATGGGGTGAATGGCTAGGCTGGACAAATTTCCTTACACAGCCATCCTGTGCGAGCAATTAGTATGCAGAAGATATTTTCACCTTGCAACATTTCCTAGCAATTACCCCCTGGGCTACCGTTTCCTGTTATTAGTACACTTAAATTTTAATACTGTGAAATTTCATTCCACTGTCATCCTCAAGGTCATCTGGTCTTGTCTGATATTCAGGTGCCCTTCAAGGTGACAGTTTCCTGTTACCCAAAAATAACACTTCCAACTTCTACCTTTCTGTAGCAATGTTGTCGTTAACATTAGCTAAGAGCCATCCAGCCCAGCTGCTCGTTTCTACAATGTCTTTGCTAACTACCTTTCAAGCAGTCCCTCTCTATAGTTCTTGCACTACCATTCTGTACAGATTAACTAAGATTTCTCCTGTATGCATCAAATACTTTCCTGAGGTTCTGATGGAGGAAACGTGGTAGAACTAATTTATCTCTAAAATCATTATCATTCTGGCATGCAAATCTTGGATAAGCTTATGTTGTGCTGTGTTATGGGTGTTATTCCATTTATCATAGATACCTGTGCCTTCGGAAGGAAGGAAAGAAATCTCAGGTTCTCTCCTTAGTTAGGAAGGTAAGTTCATAATAGAGGAGTTAAACAAAAACAACCACAAAAAAGCAGTTTATTTCTGTATGCTATAAACCTATTCCAGAGAGCAAGTAACTCAAGTGCTTTCTTTTTTTTTTTTTTTTGTAGAGTTAGAATACTCATGCTTTTGAGGCTATATCTGGTGCTGCCTTTTTGCCTCATTTCTCTGAAGAATATAAAATATGTCTGAAAAAAAATCTCATGGGGGCCGGGGCAGGGGCGAAGCAGCCTTTTGACATGAACATGCAAATGGAATAAAAGAAAATATCCTATGAGAACATTCTGATCACCTGCTTCAGGTGAACAGCCCAAGCATTTACTGCAGGAATTCTCCTACAAACCAGGAAAATCACATCCAGTATGCTCTTTGCATCTTTAGAATTATGTGGCTCATTGCAGGAGTAAATTCCAGGCCTGCCTATGCATGTAGGGCTTTTCCTCACGTGTTTATGATGATATCCCACCCCTGGAGCAGGTGGTGGCTTCCCAGTTGATGTCCTCCATGGAGCTTCCTGTGAATCCCAGCCCTCGCTTCCCAGCCCTTTCTTCCGCCGCTTTGTGTGGGGAAAGTGGAGTGCCGGCCCTCAGAGCTAAGGGGGTAGCGGCACACGCTTCTCCCACCCTGGCTTCCGGCTTAAATATCAGCAAATCTGTTCAATTTTGGAATAGTTCTGGTTGCAGATCCCTGTATTTTTGCTTTTTATATGAAGATCTTGCACATTGCTCAATTAAAATCATAAATTAATAAACATAATTATTAGCTATAGGTAATGAATATTGGCCTGTAAGCTAATGCATGCATGCATGAGCTGTGTTAAACACAAAAATCCTTGCTTTTTGCAAAGTCATGATTTAATTTTCAAAACGCATCTTTATTTTGTTTATTGTTTGCTTATCACCTGGATTGTCGCTTATACAAGCCTGAACAAAACCCTGAGAGACTGGAATATTTATTCCTTTGGAATAGAGGTAAACATCTTTTTTCCTTTTTTTTTTTTTTTTCTTTTTTTTTTTTCCCTTCTTCTTCAAAAGTAGGTCTGGTTAAGAAGGTTCTGTCTCATTGCCCAGGCTTTGCCTACCTGTCCTGCCTCAGCTTTGCTGCCCTTACCGTTCTCGCCCTATCCCAGTGCACCGATGCATCTGTTTGTGAACCTGGAGATGCTCTAAATTTAAACAAACAAACAAACAAGAAAGAAAGAAGAAATGCCCAACAGGACAGAAGGCTGTTTTTTCCAGTGGTTGTTTTTACCTTGATTTACGGTGAGGAGCTGTGCATAGCAGTGCAGAGAGGCAGCAGGGTGAGTGACGCAGTGGATCGGCTGGGCTGGCCGCGTTAGGCCGCTTCTGGAGAAAATGTATTGTGTAATTCCATCCTGTGCCAGTTCTTCAGGGACAAGCTATGTGTCAAAAGCTGAATCTATACTGTGCCTATATGTGCCTTCAGAGTTGTTTTGAAACTGTGGAATTAGGTGGACGTTAATGTAGTTATGTTCTTGGTGATACGGTATTCTGAATAAGCAATCTTATATAATGTAGTCGTAGCTAATTTCTGTTTTGAACAAACTATCCATACACCTATTAACATTTAATCTGTGAAAATTGCATTTGGATGTTAATGTTCTATCAAGATAAATGGGGGACGTTCACGCCTTGGTAAGTGCCTTATTGTTTCAATTTGGTTGTGAACAAACAAGACAGCTGTGAATTCTTGTGCAGTGAAGAGTCTATCTTTGGAAACAGAAGAGCTAGAAAATTTTACTTAAGATATTCAAAATCTTACAGAACATGGCATAATCTGTAGGAGGCTCTGAAGCTTCTCTTACCATCTTACCTTCCAGTTTCGTTTCCATAAAAAGCAAATTTTCTTTTCTATAATGTTTTGCCATAGGGAACCAGTACAGTTTGCATTGATTTGCATTTAGGATTTCGAGGTAATCTGACTTCCATAAAACACAAAGGAGACCTGAGGTTTCTGTTTGATCTGTGTGTGAACATCTGTATTTACCAAAATCCCTGGGATATAATTGGGAAAATAAATTGATATCATATTGCAGAAATTCCCTTTAGGAACATTGTCAAGTATTTTTTTCCTTTCCCCACAAAAGAAAAAAGAAGATGCTATTCAAACAAAAATGTTTACCCTTAATTCTCTTGATATGACTTTCATGTTCCAAAGGCAAGCTAGAAGAAATCTTGCACCTCAAATTTTAGCATATTTAATGACTCTTTAAAAGCAGAGTAACTAGAAATGATAAATGTGAGTTGTTGATTACTTGAGAATATATAATGATTATACCCTTTGCTCCCTTATATCTTTTTAGTCCACTGTGCAGAGTAATTGAGTGACCTTCTAAATAGGTAAGTTGTAGTATCCTGTCCATTCCCTATGGAAAACTTTTTTTTTCTTTTTTTTTTTCTGCCCTGACATGTATATAGCTTCCTAGCGTGTTTCTGTATCTAAGCTGTCAAAGACTTTTTATAGATTTGAAAATCTGACCCCTGTTCCCCATATTAAATGTCACTGTCAGTTTAGTCCATGAAAAATGAAGTTTATTTGATGTGACTGTCATGATACTTGTATAAGCAGTGCACCTATCACTTTGTTTTGGTAAAGGAAAAAGCTGACGTATGATATATAGTCATGCTTTTTTTTTCTGCAGAGAGTTTAGTAAGGTAAGGCAGTAGTAATACATGCTTTCTTAAAGAATTTGCAAAGCTTTAACATATTGAGTTTATGTATTATAACTTTTGTTTTAGGAAATGAGGCATAGGTAGAATACCAGTGTGTTAAGCAGACGAATTTACTCACTCTGGATCAGTGGAAATACAGTTTGGGAGCAGATGTACACAATGCACATCAGTTCATACCTATAGCAAAAATTCACTAGGAGGACTGCCCTATGTAAATATGTAGGAGTGAATATTTACAGATTTCTCAGGCTGTTTCTACTTGTAGGAAAGGATAAGAGTGAGTGATGAACAATTTTTAACAGAAACACTCTTAGGATCGGACTCATACGTCATCCCGGTTGGGTCACAGAGTATTGAAAGGAAGTGAAGAAGCGAAAAGCTATTCCCTCCTTCTAGAAAATTCTCTGTCTGGGAGAGAAAAATGCAGCAGGGGCAACATTATGTCCTCATTTGTCTCTCGTACAAATCTGTGCTGATGGAGTAAGATCTACATAGTTAATTCCTACGTCCAGGTCTGTAAACCTGGCTGTTGCCAACAGCCCGTGAGGTCACAGGAAGCCAAATGCCTTAGTTCTTCTTTTGAATTTTATTGTGTATCAGTGTTTTCCATGCTTTCCCCTAAAATAACAATATCTGGTATTTTTAACCAGTTACCACTGTACATTATGAGTACTGTGAACAGAAGAAAGTTGCTAGCAAATTAATTGGCATGCTGGGACAATATGCACATAAAATTATGACCAATATTAGATTGTCATAACGTGATGAATTTGCACTTGGAAAGCAGCGTTTCCTCGAATGATTTTTTTCCAAAGCTGCCTATGGCAATTTAGTCCTTTACGCCACCTGTGACATCAGGTGTAAATCTTTTTAACTGACAAACATTACTACTTTTTATAACTCTTGTTTTCTTTTTTCTCCAGTACCTCTACACAGCAGGGTGAATTCATATTGGGGATGTTTGTTTGTTTTTAAAAACCTGCTCAGATTTTCTTAAAATTATTTTTCTATTGTATTTTAAGATTGTCTGTATTTCAATGTTTTTCCATTAGATATCTTCCGGGTTTATAAGTACATATATACACACTCTCATATACAAACAAAAAACATAGTGTATGATAAAGTCACGTTATAATATATCTTTGACAACTACATTTGCAAAATAGCTTCATCATCTTTAATACTCAATTTTAGTAGTACAAATTTGTTTGGGTGCAAGCTGCTGTTTCAGAGGTATACATGTATGCTAAGAGGGTTCCATTTCTCCACAGAGATGTTCCATATCTAAAATGAGCAGTATCTAGTTGGCTCAATGGCTACTGTCCAGCAAAATCAGTATATCCTTGTATTGCAGTGTCACTGCTATCGGTGGATAAATCTTGATTCTGTTCTAAAGGGTCTCAAGGACACGAGTTTTGGGTCAGCCCGTATAGCACAGTTGGGTCTCTGAAGGTGTGTGCCTGCTCTTCACTGAAACTTGCCTCCTGTGCAGCTGTTAGTGCTGTCCTTCCTTAGGACATGGCCCAAATCACCCTTCGTCAGTGGGAAGGAAACCTGGCTTTTAATGAGGCATGCAGCAGCCAAGTAGCAATTCCCACGCCTAAAGTTAGCTTAGGCATAAATGTCCTAAATGAACATTTACAAGTTCTTATGAATGAAATTAGATCTGGAGTTTTAATTAAACAGGTTTCCGACCTTAGGAAGCTAAGGAAGCCTGACTTAAGGCATTGACCTAGGTTATGGCATATAGTGACTTGATGTATATTCTGGTTAAGTCCAGGCATCATACAAGGGTGTATTTTATTCTATCAAAGTTTCTTGATCAGTTATAATAAGTACAGAAGAAAAATCTTTTGCAATTCTGGTTTTATTATGTATTATTAATTATACTCTCCAAGACATATTGGCGCTCTACAAAAGTCTAACATTGGCCGTGGGTCTAAAGGGCCTACATAATACTCAGGAAAGAAGCAAGGATATAATTAGAAATATGTAGTTTTTCCCCTTCAGTCACTGTATTTTCCCCTTATTTTGAAAGAATGAAATAAAAAGATAATTTGGTAAAACTGATCTACAAGATCATGGAAGATGTAGAGAAGATATATGCGCTTTCTAAACTCTCTGTGTTGAGAAGCAAAAGCACAGAGATGGAGAGCTGGCCTCTCCAAAATCAGCACGGGGAGACTGTTTTTCCTTTGGGACAAGTGATTAATGTGCATCACTCATTACCATATGGTTTCCTGAATGGAACGTTAATAAGAATAAAGTAACACTCTACTTTGAAATGCTTAGTATTTAAAAATATGTCAGAGCATTGAAAGGATTACAAATCTTCAGGCTTCCTTGGATAAACGGTCTTGTGGAGCTTGTGGTAAAAAGGATGCTTTTCACAGGGTAGATTTGTCTCCTAAATGATGAAAGTTGGCTCTTTTTTTTTTCTTTTTTTTTTCTTTTATTGTTTTCCCCTTTCCATCTTTTTTTTTTTTTTTTTTCCCTCCCCCTCTCTTCTCCTTTGTAATGTTTCACTGTTCAGGACAGGATTTGGGATTAGATGGATGACTGCTTCGATCTGTGCTGGCCATTCCTCCCACACTCCAGTCGAGGAGCTCTAGGACTGAAACTTGTCGCCTTAAAAAATTCTTGATCTGGCTGCTATGGGAGAAGGAACGTTGCTTCATGGCCTTGCTGAGACCTATGATGGGTTGAGATTTTCAAGCAAGTTTTTGGAAGCAGTGAACACTTACTAACAAACTGAGAAGCTATTAACTATTGGAGTAACCTGTGCTACTTTAGTGGATTATTAGATACCCTTTTAATTAAAGTTTTCAGCTTTTCTTTGTTTCACATCATTAACAGTTGTAGTAGGAAATGCCATTGTTCAGACTGAGATAGGTCTGAGACAGGACTAAGCAAAAGTCTATAGTTATCCCCCAGATGATAGCATTTTACAGCTACTCGAAAGTGGCATTGTTGTTAAAAGGTCAATATGCCTTCACCTGGCCTGGTAGCTTTGATGAAAATTACTGTTTATTTAGTGCATACTTGAAGACTTGCAGAATAATGGGGTTTTTTTTTTGAGTGAAGAAATAATAGGCTCTTGTTTTCTTCCTAGAAGTGAGTGACATTACTATACTTCAGTTAATTGGCAAAATTCACTGACATGTGCACGCTTGCACGTGCATGCGCACATGTCCACTTGTTCTTTAAGAATGATCAAGCTGCCTTTTTTTACTTCCTTTACTCAAAACTCCACCTACATGTGTCCTTTAGGACAGCTTCACAGCATTTATGGTGTGCAGAGTCTCCAGCCCTTGAAGGGTCCTATGATACAGTAGCTAATATTGCTTCCATTCTAGCTGTGACCATCTTGCTTTAGGATAGTTTAATCGGTCCCAACTGTACAAATTTACTCTGTCTAATGCTTACTTGTAAGGTATAACCCAAAATGTCAGCTCAGAGAAGAGTATATAGCTGCACCGTATTCTCTGTGAATGCGTTTGTGTTCTTGGGCAGTCCTGAGTTTGGATGATATAGATCAACGACGTAGAAGAACAGCTTACCTTGAAACCAGTAAACTGGCAAAGAGATCTTACAAACCTTTGGGCATATAATCTGTCATGAGAGATGCTGATCCAGAAACTCTCATTTTTTAAAAATGTCATTAATGCTTTTTTAAAAAGAAAAAATAGGCATGTGAACATCTATTATTTGCTTGGACTATCTTTTCCAATTATCAGTCACAGGAGGAGATTTTTACTGTGGGGGAGAGTGATGGAGTTGGTGTTTTCAGTTTTTAAGAAACTGGCAGAGAAAGGAAAAGAGCTTCTCTTTCCTCACGCGGTTGCCTGCAAGGCCGAGTGGTGTTCTCATGCATGCGTCAGTGGCGCTGTGTGTAGTGTGGGAGGTTCTGTTTGTTTTAAGGCTGGTTGAGTTTTTTTAATCTAGTTCTGGGAGTGATCTCTGGCCCGCCTAAGCCCGGATGCGTTCGCATGTGCCTCGCTGCCCACGCGCGGGGCCGTGCGGTGCGGCCGGGCCCGTCGGCCTCGGCGCTACCGCTCTGCCGCGCGGCCTGCCCGGGCCTGAGCGCGCCCTGCTCCGCAGCACCTTCCTGCAGAGCCTTAATGAAGGCCTGGGAGGCCGGGTGCTTGGTTTGTTTGTTTGTTTTGATTTAAGCAGTGTTTTCCAGCGCTGTGCTCTAAGTCACATGTGTGAAGCTGCTCCTTTGCAAGGCTGAGGCTCTGCGAGACCCTGTCACAAGGTCATTTGCCTGGCCCAGGTTGTCATTCTTTTGAGCCTGAGACTGTCAAGTTATTTTTTTAAAAAAAGTTTATTTAGGAGTTAAGATCTTTATAACATGTACATCATTATTCACAGAGAACTATATTTGTGTTTTTATAACATCTGCGTTCTGGTAACATGACGTGTCGTGCTTGCAGAGGCTGTTTGAGGGTAGTTTTGGTAGATCTTGACAGTTTTTTGGAGGATGTGGCTAGGCAAGGAGGGGTGATGCCTCATGCCGCCTCTGCCCTCCTCCTTGCAGGGGAGCCTGTGGATCCGTCTACCCACTCCTGGTGAGAGAACTGTTGTTTCCAGCCCAAAAGAGATGTTGGGAATGAGTCAGCAAACACATCGTATGGGCATGATCCTTGGGGAAAAATGCGGAGCTGATCCAAACTGGCAGAATCAGATACTCTCCTTTTGCCTAGTTGTGTTTAAAAAAAAATGCAGTGCAACTTGACCGACCCTTCACACTTAGGGCTTTTCTCTTTGTACATGTAATTCAACAAAGTCCCTCCTCTGACTCTCAATAGTCCTGACTGTAACTCTCTGGTGAACCCAGTGAAAGGATTTGGACTACTTATAGGACAAAAAGATGAAAAGCTTTTTAATTTTACAGTAGATATTCTTCAAATGGTTAAGGGCTCAGATTCAATAGAAGTTCTATTCTAGAAATTCAATGCTTTTGAATGCTGTTGTTCTTTCTACTGTATAAAATCATGTATTAACTTAATAAACGCTCTGTTAAAAGATGGTCCACACTGCATGTTTAACACTGGGGCTTTATTCACATGTTAAGTGGTGTATAAACACATAATTAAAAAAAAAGAAAAGAAAAAGCTTTTGAATGTGCTTATGATACATGATTGTAATGCACAGCATTCTTCTTTTATTTGCTGGTGTCTGAGTGGGTAACAAGTATTGACTACTCCTGTCTTGCCTAGCAGTTATTCCAAACTCTTCTCTGTGCGTGGCTGAGAAGAGGCAGGAATGGGAAGGGAGGTGAGATGCAAGCTTTGTCTCTGAAATACAGTCACATTGGAGTTTTATTCCATGTTGTTATTTTAGCAGATCACACTTCGATTGTGTTAAATGTATCTGAGTTTCAGAAGACTTGCAGCGGGAAATGTTAGGAAACAATATATGATTCTAGAAGAAATAGGCTTTCAATTGTTCAAGAACATACGGAGTTGTAAGTATTTTCAGGAAGTGCTGTTGTTGCTTCTTTCAGGTGGTTCATGGAATTCTTCAGAAGCAGTTAGCCATTAAGGGCTCCAACTTGATAGATTTCAGTATGATTGAGTAGCATAGGGGTCAAACATGCAGACTTTGTATGATGATTCTGGCTTCAGTGAAGAATTCAAACTCTTATTTTCTGTTTTAAAAAACTTCTGTACATCCTTAAAGCAAACAGCTAGTAGTTAAACATCTTTATTTTCAGTTTCTGGCAATGACTCAATGCATAACCTTGAGAGAAGTTAATTAACTTTTGGTTTATTCACATCCAAGCTACTCTGATGTCTGATGCTTATGGTGAGGATAACTGCCTATTGCTTCTTGGGACCTTGTGAAACACGTTAAAAGCCTTGTTCTACTACGCCTTTAGCTTGTAATTCAGATTCAGTATCACCCCATGCGTGTAGAGCCTTCAGGAAGGTACAACCTTGATACAACAAAGACTGAGAAGCTTTATATTGTACACTTCTTTATTGTTGTTTTTACCGTCATTTATTTTACAAATGGTTGAAGTGCAAATACTGCATTCTTTATTGAGTATACATCAGTTGGGCGTTGTCCTTGATTTCTTTTACCACTGAGGCACACTTGTGTTGTGGGTGAGTGCATATATATATATTTATATATATATTCTCATTTCCATGAGCATAATGGATGAACATGAATACTTATTTGCAATGTATATATATAATGCAGCTTCTCATGGACACGGCTCCTGCACTGGTTCGCACAGATCCTGAGCTGCAGGTGACAGGGTGCAGGGACAGTGCAACTGTTTGCTTGGGGACTGCCTGAATCCCCTGCTGCATCGAGGGTCTTATGGGCCACCCAGGAAAACATCCTCATTTAAGTCAGGTTAGGGGCCTCTCTGAGTGAGAATTATTTAACCTTCAGGTGTGTACGTACCTATAGAGAGAGGAAGAAAGGTTTGCTCATATACTCTACGTATGAGCACATATACATATGTAAATATGAAAATATTTACCTTTTGAAAAAGAAGCATTTAAGAAACCCACATATATTATGGATTATGTATATGGGTTTCTTAATCCATACACATGTAGTTTTCTTAAATATTTGTATATATTTCAGATTTTGAAGGTATGTGTTCATATATACATGTGTATATGTGCATACATATGCATCCAAGTAAGGTTTTATCTTTATGTACATATGATTGCATCCCTTGCTTTGTAAATTTGCAATAGCGATGCAATGGAATGTTTTTAGTTATCTAGTTTATCACATTTTTGATATACACAAGAGTGCAGGAAGGATCCAATCTTCATACGTCATTTTAAACACAAGTTCTGTAAAGTATAACAGCGATGTTAATCTAAAGAGAAAAGAATCTTCTGAAGTTGAAAAATTGATTTCAAGTCATTTGGGGGCCATATGTTCAAATTTAGTTTTGTAGCCTTTTTCCTTATCTGGTTGATTTGTGATTGTTAGGACTCCTCAAGATACATTTATGAGTTCTTTTGGGCATAGTATTTTACTGCTATTTTATTAAGCTAATATGACATTAGGTCTGGAAAGACTGCCATGAGAAAAGGAGGCAAATATATCTCTAATTATTTTGTATTATAATTTTAATATAACAGATTGTGCTCATAAATGATAAATAAATTTGACAATTTGCAAAAGTCCTAAAAGACCTTGAACTGGTAGTACAGACTGTACAGAAATACTCTGTCTAGACTGTACTAAAGTGGCACAAATCTTCTACAAATTTTTTGCTTCTGTGGTCATCATGTTCACCTAAGAAAGAAGAAAATAACACTTATCTAAAATATTATACTTCTGTACTGAAAACGCTTAACTGTGGCTGCAGTGTAGCTCAGGCAGCCAAACTAGTTTTTCATTAGCAGGTTTAAGCACAGTAGCAATCTGACCATAGTGATGTGTGTTGGTAATTAATTTAGGTTGAGGTGTACATGGTGTAGACAGAGCCACAGGATTAGATACAGCATTAGCTCAGAAAAGTATCGCTTGTTCGTGCACACCAGCACGATGGTGAATTCTGCAAGCTCTTCTTTTCCGTGGGCGCATTAGATGGAAAGTGATGCACCTTATATGGAATACTTGATATCAACCTATTTTTATTCACTTTCTTGGCAACCTCCTGAGGAAATACAACATATAAAATTAAAGCAGCAGCAAAAAAAATCGGTTACTGAGGTGAAGTTGAGAAAAGCAAAAGTGACAGCAGTTAGACGAAGAAGCGCGGGCTCTTGAAGTTAAGCTGCTCTGTCACATACCATCAATTGGACTATTATCTGGCACAGGAGGACTGTAATAAATTGTCAGATTTTCTTCTTAGCAGAAATGATGGGATGGAAATTGTACTGCGTATTTTTGGATAGGAATGTGGGGGAAAAATCCTGCATGTAGCCGATTTCCTCACATGCAAGACCTGCCATGATGCACAAACCCAATTTCCAAGATGTAGCTCTTAGAAATCATCCCAGCTTTTATCATAAAAAAAAAGTTTCTTCTTTTTCTTTTTCATTTTTTTCTTTTAATCCTATCCCTTAGGAAAATAAGGTCAAGGGCGGGGGGGGGGGGGGGAAGTCACTAACAAAAGGGACAAACGATATTTTTATATGTAAAACCACTAAAATATACGATCTCAGAATGATTTCTTTGTTTCCTGTCCTTGTCTTCAGGGTTTTTTAATATTGCTGTCTATGGTTCTATAGTATTTTCATTTAAAGCAAATTCTTATAGGCCTATAGTATCACAATACTTTGTTCTCTGTTGGATTTGATGGTTACAAGTTTTACGTGAATCAAGGTATTGAAAAGATGTTTCTGTGCGTGGAAATACCATTTGGAGTTCTGATCATCTGATTTAAACTGTGATTTTTTGGAAAGGGATCAATAATATGTGGCCAAATATCTCTAGATAAAAATACTTTTTCAAACAGTTTCCAGGAATGTATCATTTCAGTAGAATTATTTTGTGTAAATAAATGCAAGCTAATATGGTATTAAGATAGTATTTGTTTAGGGAGTACCTTCTCAGGGCCTTAGCTGAACTATAAAGTAACGGCTGTTGTCAACGTACTTCAATTATTTTGTATGACCAGCATCCTTAAACCATGCCTAACATTTTAAGGATCTTGTGTGGTGTTAAATTTTGCTGAAATATTTCTATGATGATAAACAAGAAGCTCTTAATTGAGAACTACTCTAAATAGAAATAGATAGAATTACGAGAGTAAATGATTGCCAATTTTAGAAAACTTAGGAAACTAAATTTAGAAGTCATAAGGTCAATGCCTGCCTGCCTTATTCCTCTCTTTCACTATGCAACAAAGCTGGTCATTCACCATTTCCAATATTTTTCAGTCAACTGCCGAGCAGTAAAGTTGGATAAAAACTTCTGAGTGTTTTCAGTGAGCTTGGGATGTCTGAACAACAGAGCTGGATGTGTACCTCCCAAAAGAATGTAAAAATTTCTATAATCTTCTGCATTCCTTCCATGGGTCTTTGAGAGCCGTTTAAGGTCGAAGGTACAAGGTACGGACTAGAGCAAAACCTTATACCTCAGTGTACATCATGGAATATTGTGTGTATAGTGATTCTAATATTATATACATATAAAATGTTTATGTTATATTCAGGTATTCTTCTCTTGAGGAAAAAAAAAGTAGTCCTCATATCAGAATATGCATCTTGTATAACAGTTCGTTCAAAGGTCAGTTGAGCTGGTGGTCAACTCTGGTGAAATGAGTTTCTTTCAACCAGAAAATGGAAATTAAGTGTAATGAAGCCAATAAAAAAATTTACTAACCAGAGCAAGGAAATGAAGAACAACTAATAAGAGAACTAAAAGCAAATGGAAAGCACTTCAGGTACTGGATCAGTCTAAGATATTGAGATTGGGAAAGAATCACCAAGTTTGTCAGAATGCTGAGAAACAGCACAGCTGAGAATCATGAGATTGTGAAGAACCTAGATTATTTATTTGCATTTTTTCATATACCATTAAAAACTAAACTGAGCCAACAGTGGAGGTGCCAGAGCATGTTGATAAAGTGTAAAAAGAATCATCAGAAGTAGACTGTATTCATCCATGAGTTGTGAAGGAACGTACTAACATAAGCAAGCTGTTATTCAAAGTGTATCGTTTGCATTTAAATAAACAGCAGCATCTGCTATATTTTGGGTTTTTTTTTAAAAAAAAAAACAAGTTAGTGATTTTGGGATTATTTCAAAAAGATGAAGTTGTTGAGAAAATATTTCAAAAATGTAAAGCATCCAACTGAAATGAATTCTAAAAATTGATAATGGAAAATCATGCCCATATAGCTTCTATGATAAAACTTATGCTTCCCTGTTTCTCTAGAATATCCTCAGCACATTGGTTGAGTAGTAGAAAACTAAAAACCTGTTTGAGTAATTGCTTGGAATATTAAAAGATTAAGGTCTATAACAAGTGAATAGAAAAGAAGTTGTCGTGAATTGTCAACCGAATTACTACTTTGCATTAGGAAGTGGATAAGATATCAGAAAGAGAGTAAACAATTTACATGATGGCAAAACATTAAGTAGAGTTTCCTCAAGGTTCTACCTGGCTACATTTAAAGAAAGGACATAAAAAGGAGTTGCAAATTGACAGATTGGAAGTGATGAAATAGATTAATGAATGTCATACGGGGTCAAGGGTATTCAAAAATTTGAGCCTAGGTGAAAAATATTAGATTCATAGTTGATGATGAATGCTACGTTTGTTGTTTATAGATGTATGTTTGGAAGAATAATTGAAATCCTCATGCACTTTAGGTGTTAAATGAGCTGCAACAGGGCAAGATACCAATAATAGTTTTTGTAGGTCATTGAAGGCCTTGGTGAGTGTGGACAAGTAGTCAAAATGCAAGCAAAATATTAATGCTCTTGATTAATATATATAGGAAATAATATACAAAGAAATCACATTGTCTCTAATCTATAAGTCTTTTTGAGAAGTCGCTTATCTTAGTGTGAATGGCATTGATACCAGTGTTCTAAAAATAAAAAGATGTGATGCTTTTGAAAAAAAAACTGTTATGGTTAAAATTCTTCTTTAGAAGAGATTTTAGTAACAAGTGATGTTTGATTCCTGATGAATAGTTGCTAATTTCAAAGATTTTTTCAGAATCTAGAGTTTTGAGTGTTAATTAGGGTCAGCATATGTGTGTGGGTTTTTTTTTTTTTTTTTTTGGTATGTTTGCTTTGTAGTTATGTGCCTGATGTCAAGTACTAAATGGATAATACTCATGGGATACCTGATTTCAGTATGTCAGCAGTGGCCACCCTCTAAGGCCACCCAAGTTCTGAGCAGAAGCCCCCCTGATCTCTGCACAGTTCAGAGTGAGCATTTCTTCACCTGTAGCTGCTCCTGCAGTGTTCTTGTTGCTGTTCTTCAGTGTTCTTGTAGGAAGATTTTGCATGGGAATTCCCTCTGCTGTACGTGGACATTGCAGCTCATGACACCATTTGGTAAAGACTGCTTCCTTTTCGCTGTATGTGCTGAATATGATAAAAGTTTGTGGTTGTTTAATTGATTTTCATTTTGGGGGCCAGAGCAGTGGCCAGCAAATCTTTACAAGCCCTTACAAAGCTCATCAACCATGAAACAGATTTCAGATGCCATCTGCTCTGTGAAGGACACATTAAAGTAGCCCTGCATTTCTCCAAAGCATCAGCGCATTGGTGCAAATCTCTGTTCTCCTACCTGTACCCTTGAAAGTGAAGGAGGAGACCAGCATTTCACTGCATCACGTTCAGACTCTGCGCTTGTGTCCACAGAAATACTAGAGAGCCTGATCTGCCTAAAATGGGGCACCCACAGATAGATTCAACACTTGGAGCTGCCATAAAGCTCGCCAACTGGTTAATATGGATAATTACGCTGAGATTTAGCTTTATGCAACTAAATTTTACAAAAGCAGTTAAAAATTATTGAGGAAGGGAAAACTCATGATATTCAATGCTGAACTAATGCCAGTCCCTAAAGAATTAACCCATTATCATCACAGTTGAAGTTTCTTTATTGAAATCTTCTTGAACAGTGAGACAAAACCAAAAAAGTATTAATACAGCCTTCAAGTATAAAAATATTGAGGTTTTTTTGTTCATATCCTGACTGAACCAAATCATTAAACCTACATAAGGCTTAATGTAAAAACTTTCCATCCAAACTGATTAGATATGTTCCTTACGAAACAGTTTAGAGGTACTTTAACATGCATGTTGCAACCTTACAGTAGACTTACTAGTCTTGTATTAATAAGACAAAATGCACTTAAAAGCGCCAACATGTTGGAAGCGTTGATGACAATTGGTGTTTATTACCCTTAGTATCATCCTGAATAACCCCGAACATGATTAACTGTAAACAAAAGAGCACTAGGCAGCAAATCCAAATAAGCAAAGTTGCTAATCATAATCATCAGAACGCAGCCGCTGCCTGGAGAGGCTTCGGAGCTCCAGGAGCAGAGCAGCAGGTTTGCAGCAGCTTTGAAATCCTGCATGCAGTCCCAGGAGCACTTGAGGAAACTTTAGCACTTGATTTATGTGCTGCGATTATCTACTACTTTGAAACTCGTGCAAGTATTCTATGTATTATTTGCATTTAGATGTGGCTCTAAGCAAAACTTGCCACAGGTTACAGAAGTTTTAATTCTTTAGTTTACCTCAGTGATCCAGATATTTCTACTTCCATATAACAGGAAATCCAGTCTTGAGCTCTCTATTATATATCATTCCTTGTTGTTAAAATATATGCTTGGAATGGGCCATTCAGGAAAGTGTGTAGATGTGTGAATTTGATTGCTTTAGTCGGATTGTTTTTATTTTAGAGTAAAATAGGTCTCTTTAAGAAAGAAGCGAGGTTGAGGGGGAACTGCAAAAAAGGAAGACTCCTCCTGTGCAAAACTTGCTATTTGCTAGTCTGGAGCTTCTGTATTTTTTTGTTGAGTAGTCAAGTAAGTTTAAAAGAAATTAAATTCTGGAGCTGGAAGGCCTGAGTCTGCTACATATTGAACTGGGAAGATTCCTTGTTTAAAGAAATTTCCCTTTTTATTCTCGTCTTGCAGCTCAGAGCTATCCCTATCAAATAATAAAAGAGAACAACTAAGTAACAGAATGAAGCAAAAAAGACAGATTTTTATAAGTGTTAGCTGTGGGGCTTTCTTGTCCTTCAACATTGATTTTACTAAATGCCATAGGCATAATTCTATTCATTCTTGGGAAGTGATTCCCTAAACTGCAATATAAAACTTAGCTTATCACCTTAAAGACAATCTTAGTCATCCTGGAAATCTCGTAAGGGAGTCTCATAGGAAACATTCCTTTCATTTGCTTACTCTGGTTGAGTTTCTTTTATCATGCTATCCAAAGACAGCTTGCTTATTTTTATGCATTCTTGCCCCTGTCCTATTCATAAATCAGCCTTAAAGAGGCCTTGTAATACCAGAAACATAGCATTTTAAACCATATATTAAAACAAAAAGGCATCACTAACTGGGGGGAAGACAGCACTTTGCTTTAAAATTTGAAAACTACAAAATCTTCCTGTCCCAAGTCAATGTTGTCATCTGGAAGTACACTAATATTATCATATATGTGTACATATATAATCTTCCAAAAATATTTGCAATATTAATTATGGGTTAAATGGAAGAGTCATGTTTCATTCCAGGGTGGAATCAGCTGGCTCAGTTATACTTCACATCATGATTTCAAATTTCAAATACATAGTGTGAGAAGGAATTTTTAACCAGAGTTGTAGTTCTGAAACATTTAGGAGTTCAGCCTAATCACTGTTAGCAGTATGAGCAGTTAGTGATAATGTCCTTCGCTTTTGTCACTTGTCCTACTTGAATGTGGTCTCAGTGTTCATAATGATTTGAGTCCTGAAGCTAGGAAAACACAAGAAAAATTAGAGAAATAGCAGATTAATCTCTTCTTGGCTGTGTAAACATAATTCTGTATATCGAATTGAGGGCTTGCTAATCCTTTACAATCATGTTTCTTCCAATTAAGTTGCAGGGCTCTAAATACTTTCAATCACAGGAGGCTGAAGAACCAAGTGCAGTGTCAGGAAGGGGAGGAGGGTAGTAATCCTAAATGCAAGTAATTTTATTAGGCAAGAAAGCAAGCAGCAAGCAGAAGTTCTGAAGTGGAGAAGTTCAGAAAATAAAAGATTCTGCAAAATGCTCTGACCCCCCTAGGGAAGTGAAGAAATAAAATCGGGATTTTCAGCTTGATTAAAGTTTGATTTATGAGCTGCTTTTTGTTACCAGCAGTGGAACAGGAGGAGGAGGAAAAGGATTTAACTTGTAAGGGAGAAAATTCTTTTGAAAATTGCCTTCAAGTTCATGGAGTTTTAGGAAAAAAAAAAAGAGACAAATGGAACTGTTTAGTGAGTATTCCCCTTCTAGCCTCTACTTTGTTCTCCAGTCTCCAAACAAATCCCCAGTTAGTAATAAGTTATGGTAGAGAAATAATCTAAAAAACAGAGTGGATGGCTGATTCGACTTACCGTTATTGTTCCAGAGTAAATGGCTTAATAGTGGGGCAAATCTCCACTATTTCTATTCTCTGCAGTTTTACTTAGATGCCTTTAAAAAGCCATCAAGCAATCTGGAACATGATCGCCAGGCTATTTTCCATTACCTGAGGCTTTTTTACCCAGAGGTTAAATGTAGGAGGGCAGGCTGTGGAAACAGTTTGCAAGAAGTTGCTAGATCTCTGTGTTTAAATAAATAAATAAATAATGCAGTCTTTCACAAAAAGGATTACGTTAAGGAAAATGCAAAATACTAATAGCTCCTTAGTAATGACTAGTTTTTTGCCCTCTGGGGAGGGATGGGGTTAAAGCTGGGTTTGGTAGGCACCTGTGGCGTGGGTCTGTTCTTGCTCTGAGCACGCAGAGGTTTCTCCACCTGTTTCACGAAGTTCTCCAGGCCTCAGCCCTGTTCTGTGGCGGGTGAGTTAAGCTACAGGCCCATGCTGGAGGCTGCAGGGATTTTCTACATCAGTGCTGCTGCCTCCTTCCCTGCCAGGCGTTGGGAAGGCGTTCCAGGACCCGGCAGCATAAGGAAACAACTGTTTCCACAGGTCTGCTTCTCCGAGCAGATGCTATAATGGAGCAGTGGTGACATCTGAAAATAGATCCAAAGAGAGAAGCTATATTAAAATTTACCAATTCTTTAGTGCACTGAAAGATTAAAGATAATGCTGTCATGCTTTGCAGGTAACAGTGGGCTCACATTGGCTTATTCTACAGTAGTAACTTTCCTTTTATATCTTTTGAAATTTTGGAGTAATGATGGAGTGAAGTTGCTTTTCAATTTGGATTGACTCAGACACTGAAAATGTTGAGCTGTCATCATAAAAATTCAGTTAGCTACTGCTTCAGTAACCTCGTACCTTCCATTCGTAGATAAAGCACCGACTCTGTGTAAAGGAAGAATTTACAGAGTTTTGTCACCGAAGTGACAGCATTAGAACTTGTTCCTCAGAAGTTTTAAATGCTGAAATCCACAATAAGATAATTTTGACCACTTCGCAGTTACCTAATCTTGTATTAATTTAAATTTAATTTGAATTACAAGTAGGCTCCAAAAAATTCATGTTAGTAAGAATGACTTCCTCACTGTGGTATTACATGTAATAATTTAACATTCCAGTTGTGCATTTGTCAAAGAGTAAAACATACTAAGTAATATGCAGTACCTCGTGCTGTTGACCATCTGTCAGCCCTAATCAAACTTCTTTTAAATGTTAACCTACTCACTCTTCCTTCCTGCATATAGCATTGGGGTGGCTGCAGCACCTGTACATACTGGGGTACGTAAATTTACAGATGTCAGTGTAATGCCAAGTGTCTGAGACTGCAATGTCCACTCTAATGTCTTCCTTGGGCTGAGGCTTGTCTGTACTGTAGTATATGTAGTAGCTAGTTTTTGCATGTAAGGGGTTGTTCCTACAGTCATCGTACCCTTAAGATTGCAATGCTGTCAGTTTGGTGTTTCAGTGGGCCATCCCTTTACCACTTAAAGAAGCTGGACTGCCGTCGTATTCCTGCCACGGCCGATCTCCTGGAAAAGAAGTGGGCTTAAGTGCTGCTGATAAGGGTTATCCGTAATTTAGCGCAGAAAGCAGAAACTTTCAGGGTAAAAATTCTGCCCTCTCGTATCTCTTCTTGGTGCTATTTTATTTTTAATGTACTCTTACGAGATAGCTTTGAACTCTAGATGCACATAAAAGAGCCTCTAGCCATATGTCCTACAAAAAACATGTAGACCTCATTTAATCATTCTTTTTATTCCTCTGACTTGAGCATGATCTCCGCTCCACTTTAACTGATGGAGCTGGTACTTTCACTTCACCTAAATTTATTCTTGACATAATTCAGTAGAACATGCAGCAGAACAGATTTCCAAAGTGGAGTAATAACCACTTAAATATTTTTCAGTCTACCACATACAGAGGCAAAAATTTCATCTTCTTAGTGGCAAAATTACTTTACATTTTAAACAAACATGATGGTTTTTCCTCCTGCTTATTAAAGTATTGTCTAATTCATGGCATGTCCAGTACAGAGCAGATGTTATTTTACATGGTCGTTGCACCTTTTGTGTCAGAAGGATATATTTTTAAATGCTTACCACCGTGTTGCAAGAAGTTCATGTTCTCTTCAAACAGAAGATGGGCTGTTCTGCTTGGAACATAAGCTGCTGAGCAGGGAACTTAATTTATGCATTGCCATTAACAATGATATTTCCTTCTCCTTGGCCCCCCGCGGGTTATCATTATGCTTTCCATGATGACAATTACGGATATTCAGATTAACAGATTTATTACCTATGAAGTTAAGAACATTGGACGCCTTGGATTTGGGGGGAGGTAATCTGTCCTACTTGGCGAGCAGAGGCAGTAATTGATTTTGGAGTTTGCTGCAGTGAGGATGGTAACGCGCGGCTCTCGGAGCGTGTAGACGAGGCCAGCGCACCCCCTCGTGGCAAAGCATAACAGTTTGCACGGGAGCTGGAAGACGTCCCGGCGCGTTTGGCGCATGGCGTGGGTAGAGCTGGCCTCTGGGAGGGCATCTCTGTGGTTATCTGGTGACCTGGTTGTCGTCCACCCCGGCAGCAGGGGATCCAGGCCCGCGCGGACGGAGCGCCCGGGATGCTCTGCCCACCTGCCCCGGTGTGCTGCGTGCAGAACAGAACTGTAGGTGTCTCGACGAGGTCGTAAATTAGCAGCAGTGCTGCTGTCACATCGAGCCGTGGCCATGGCATGTCATTTCCTCGTCGTGATTAACTGCTCTTTTCCAGGAACCCCCTTTTCAGTAAAATGAAATAGGAGAATTAACAGTTTCCTTTTGTGTTTCCCTTAGCTCATTGTAACCATAGACTTCAGCCTGTCTGATCCAAATTGGTTAAATGTTAAAGCAATTTGGCCTCTGTTCAGCTCCAGTTTCTACCTTCAGAACCCAAAGACTGTGAAGTCTGTCTTACTAAAGGGTGAACTCCATTTTATTTTCTGTTATATCAGCTAATTTCTGAGAGGTTCTCATAATGTCATGTCTTCAAGGAGATTGCAATGAGTGTTTTAAAGTTCAGGCCAAACATGTGAATTTGCTGTTCGTGTTACAGTATTAATTAGCGCTAACTTAGATCTAGTCAAAATGTCTCAGCTTTCCAGTTCAGAAAACAGGAAGACTCATCCACCATTGATCAGAAGCTTCAGACAAATTCCACATGAAGTGTACTGAGAGTGGAAACGGGGATTCCACTGCCGAATTTCTAGCTGCTCCATTGATGCATTATTTTTAGTGTAAGCATGTCACTTAACCTGCAATTCTTTCTTTAATAATGATTATCATATTGCTCACATTTTTATAGGGGCACAGGGGCACCTAATTGCATTTACATTTGGCAGGCTCTGAGATGGCAGAAGGTATTTTAATATGTAATAAGGTATTATTACTTGAATGAAAACAGCTCATATTTTCCAGTGTCCTCTGTGTGGTGTAGCATCTGCTCTTAGCAGCCGATCCTCGGAGAAGGGTAGCTAGACCAAAGACAACACATGTAACCTGAAACCAGGTCCTAAGATACTCGGATTCCTTTTAATGATATAAGTCCATAATTGCATAGGTAGCAGTGCAGTGCAGATTATCCAAATGATTAACTCCACTTAACCCAACTCTGAGGAAAAGGGGTCCTGTACAACTCATGAAGATTTGTTACAGAACCCGATACACAATCCAGGGGTATTTTTATCTGTGCTATTAGTTTAGGTCAACTTTGATTCTCCAGTTGGTTAGACTGTGTGATTCCTGAACAAGATTAACTCCCCCAGAGGCTTCCTGTTTTCTTTAATTTGCTAATGCACCCATTCTTTGGACTATCCATCAAATTACATTTTCTTAGATAACCTGCTCAGCTTGTGGACCATATGTTTTCTTAGATAACCTGCTCATCTGTGACCCAGTCATTGGGATATGCTTTTTTTTTTTTCAGAAACAAATTGACTTTATTTTAAACTATGTATTAGCTCATTTTTTGACAAGTGTGGTTCTAGACTGACTTAGTACATTATTGGTCAACATTACTTTAGAGTACACAAATTTTTCAAGTTGTTTATTGTTAGTAAAAGAAGATACATACATCTGTGTGTGCATGGGTATAATACATTCCTAAGTACCCTGAGTATTTTTTTTAATACTTCAAGGTTCCCAAAAACGTAGCGTAAACAAAACAACTGCAGAAATATATTTTGTTTTGGCTAAATGGAAGAACTGAGGGGCGTTTTCAAGACTACGTTCAAGATAACGAACGTGGACAGGCATGCTGCTATTCCTCACACAGTGGGGGAAACGATGGGTGTTTCATGTTGTATAGGGCTAGTTCATGCTGGATGCTCTCGTCAGCATTCCCAGTCCCAACCGCACCCTCCCTCGTGGTTGTGAGCACTGTGCCAACCGCAGAGCCCAGCAGTGCTTCCCCTCGGTGCCACGACACTCACGGTGGCACCACAGTCTGGTGTGCGGGGTTCATTCCCTTTAACTCCTTACGGGGGATTGGCTTGGTTTCTTCACTGTTTTGGGCTCTATATATGGTGTTTTTGCTGTAGGAGTGTGGCTGGTCATCAGACCGGTCCCCAGGCGGGTGACCCCCTGCGTGGAGGACAAGCCCTCCGCAGCCTGGCAAGGGTAGGAGGCAACAGCAGCGACCAGCAGGTTAACCCAGCAGGCTCTCATCTGCTGGGGATCCACCACATTCTTATTTATTATTCTAATATATTTTGATGAAGGGCCATAGTCATGGACATGATCGCAAAAACATTAATTAGATTCTTGATCACTTTCCTGACTGTGGCTCAGCAGTAGTAAAATACTACTACATTACTTATTGCTTCTTTAATTGCCACTGGCTTACAGGTGAATGCACTGTTGATTTACTGCTGAAATATCATACGTATTTGCAAGCAGCCACTGGTGTTTTTAGCAGCTGCGCTGAACAAGTAAACCAGTAAAGCATGCAAAAATCTAAGAAGTTGCAAACAGGAAAATGTCTTCTGCTTCCTGAAATCCCTAATCATGGTGATATTTAAATACTTTAGAAGCTCTGTACTTTCAGATATTTTACATGCAGTTTGGCCAGTTCCTTGGAAATTAATTCTTTACGATTCCATCTACTCCTATATGTAACCTGTATCTCCCTACTGTGAAGATATTTTTCCGTATTTTTCTGTTCTTGATTGATTTTAGCTAAATATTTTAAGATTAGCTTGTACTACAAAACTGAGGAGAAAGAAAAATCTATTTCTAGTCAATTTGTTTAGATTAAGGGAATAAAGAACTTGCCTTAATCAAATAGATATCTATTGTTTAACTATTCTATGTATTTATCTTCTAAGCTTTGTAAACAAAAGCCAGGCATCCAGTGGGGTATTGTGAACTGCTTCCTTTAGGAAATTACAAAGGGAATCTACAGCCAAGGGATCCTGATTCAGCGCTTCAGCTGTTCCGGGACTGTTGAATCCTATGGAAAACAAAGAGTATAAACATTTTAAAATTTAAGTTTTTGTTAAAATTAACTAACATATTGTTCAAGGGTAAGCTGAACTTTACTTCCTAATGCTTCTGGAAGAATGCAATATAATAACAAAATAAGCTATGCAATAGTGACCAGTAGGAAAAACAGATCAAGTGGTTAAGCTGGTTTTCTGCTGTAGTTTACAAATCTTTGGTTGTCTTTTTGATTATCTGAATAATACCTCTGCAATCCTGTAACCCGAAACAAATCCCTGCCCATGGTAAGAAAGCTGAGGAAATCTCATTCTTTTGAATATTTATAATTAATTTCAATAGAAAAAATCTATTTGGGCAGGACAAGAAACAATTCTGAGTGTAACTCACTTGTTCTACACTTTCTCCTGCCCAACTTAAGCCAGAAATAGTGTGTTTTAAAAACGAGCTTTTATTCACTCTTTTTTTTTTTTTTTTTCAACTGAGGCTGTTTGAGAAGACCTTGAGATCTGTCTGAGAACGATGTTCCAGCTCCCTAGCCCCTGGCTTATCCTCCCAACTTGGACGTGAGTCACTGTGGGCTACCAGGGACAGGAACATTCTCACTCTCCTCTGTGCTTTGCTCTTAGGTTCCTACTCCCAGTCTTGTGTTTACTCTCTTTGCCAGGTTGGTTCGTTTGTCATCAAGCAATTCATTTTTAAAGCATTTGGTCAACTTAACCTCTCTTTTAGTATTCACAGTCCAGGTTATTTCATATTAAGTAAGTGACCTGAAAACCTCACGTGTGCCCATAAATAACAAAAGAAACAAATAAATAAAAAAAAGAAGCTAGTTTTTGAAGATCTGCTTCCTGGCAGTTATTCACTAATGTTTAAGGTAACATAATTAATTATTCAGTTTCTTAAGAGTGCTATAATGCTGACTGTTGTAACACAAGAACATGGAAGAGCTATAGTCGTTTTTTCTGTTGCTGTTATTGCTGGATTTGTATGAGGAGGGGAAAAATCTAAACTACAATTACTTGTATTATTAAGCCGTGGCTAAAGGGTGATTGCAGATCTGCGGATTTATAGATAGCAATCCCTTCATCACTCAGTTGTGTGTTTTATGAGCATGGGATTTGTACGCTCTGATAGTTGCTATGGTATCCACATGTGTACCCGTAAGATTGTGGGAGAAGTGTGATTTACGTTAACAACAAACTGAATTAAAAAAATCTTTGTCCAGAGGTGACGAGTAAATTTTTAGCTGTGTTTCTCAAAA
Source organism: Tinamus guttatus (assembly GCF_059628265.1). Taxonomy (NCBI): domain Eukaryota; kingdom Metazoa; phylum Chordata; class Aves; order Tinamiformes; family Tinamidae; genus Tinamus; species Tinamus guttatus. The sequence continues at coordinate 10,704,186 of NW_028288821.1, read as the reverse complement.
ATAGAAACCTTTTTCTTTAGGTGTAAGGCATTAATACTGATTTATTCCCCCTGTTGCCGTGCAGATAATGTATGTTGATTTTGGGCATGTCTGTGGTACTGAAGGTGGAGTGCCTCCAATAAACACATCCTGCCCTTTGGCCTGTTGCCTACTCCAAGACGCTTCCCCCAATCCCTGAATCTAGCTCAAATCCCACAGTCAGTGGGTTAGAAGGCAAATTCTGACTTGTGGAGCAGGAGGTGCAGCCTTGCTAGTACCTCTTTGAGGAGACACAGCGCTTGTGCACGGGCCCCGCAGTCAGGCTGCGCCTTCTTCCAGTTTGCAAAGATGAGCTTTTCCTCCGCTAAGTCTGAGTTCTGCCTTCCTCCTCATTAAGAGAGGTGACCCTTAATGCCACCTAATTAGAGTTTTGCAGATCCATTCGCCTTTAGTGGTACTGTACATGCCAGATCAGCGTCTTACCTTTGCCGTGAACTCTAATAGATTAATCATTTATATTACATAGGCTAATTACTTCAGTTCAGCACTTATTTACTTTGACTTCTAAGTGACTTAATGAATGCCATTATTTGTATTTTATGGCTCCTTAAGGAGCAGCTCTGATGATATAACTTTTTTTTATATATCGTAAATAATACTGAAACAACTATAGGAAACACTGAAAGAGTACTAGACAGAAAGTTTGCTTTCTAGTTGATTGTAAGCAGGCCAGAAGCTGTTATACTCAGAATTTCTTAACTTCCCCGAATTGCTCATGCCCCTCTTTATTCAGGAATTTTCCCTTTTGTTTTCATGTTACTTAGCCAGGATCTCAGCGTAGTGAGAGGCCTTCCTCTTTTTGAAAAGAAGCTTCTACCAATATGAATTGAGATTTAAAAACTTCGAAACATGAATCCTGAATGTGAAAAATCAGAACTTTAGAATTTTCTAATAAAAAATATTTCATTTCTCCTTTTATTATCAACAATATCAATATAGTTTTTTTCTCGTCTACTTCTTCCTTCTGCCATCTCCTTTCCCTTGCAGGTCTTAAATGCTTATAGCTGACTATTGCTACCCCACTGAGTATTCATCCTTTGAGATATCAAGAGAACACTCTTCCTTTTACAGGATGTTATCCCCCTTGCTATTTTGTGTTGTCTATAATAGCTTTTTGCTTAGCTTTATTACAATAGTTTTATTCCTCGCTGTTAGAAAAGCTACCAAAATGCTATAAAGATGCAGGGGGAGGCAGCTTTGTATAATGTTGTCCAAATATGACATCTTTCTTGACCTTGGACTTTGATTTTCAGAAACGAGTCATTAGGTTTAGGAGACCTGACAGTTCTTCTGTGTCATTAGATATCTTTAGTGACAAAAACATAATAAATGTAGCGTAAAAATGCACTATCCACAAAAAAAAGGAAGAGGGGCAGCTGTCAGCCTCTTCTGTCACCCTTCTGTAAGGTCCTTGAAATACAGGTTGCTAATTCTCTCTACCCTAACCTCGTCCCTGGCTAGTTAAGAATTGAGGGAATATCTGCAGTTCTTCCTCTCCTGCTTCCTCGAGCCTGTGGCTCATCCGGGGAGCAGAGGTGGCTTGTCCTGTGCGCAGCCTTCCCAGTGACTGCACGAAGGGCTTCAAATAAGTTCTGTGTGTTAGCCTGATATTTTCCATCTAGGTGAGGCAAGCAGACCTTTCGTTACCTCTGTTACAAAAATAATCTCCACACTTGACTGAACAAATAAGAATAGTATATTAGAATAGTATTTTAATTTTTTTACAGTTTTGACCATATGGAATTTTGTTATCTTTTCAGATGTCCACATGCCTTTCAGTGGAAAGGTGAAACATTAAGCCTCTGACCATAGCTGAAATATCCACTATATATTTTTCAAAGCAGTTTATCTCTGGATAAATGGTATTTCTAATGATGCAAAGTCCATTTTTTTTTCCTCTCTAATAAATACTTTATTTATCCATCAATAATGGATGAATTATTTTTATCCTTTTCTTTCTTGAACCTGCTATCAATAGTCATAAAGTGGGAAAGTTGTTGCTTTTGTTCAGTCCCTTTCCTACCTAGGATGATTTTGTCCTTCAACTTAACAATTACCGAGTTTCTAAAGGGAGCATCTTCTATCTTGATGTGTCACTTCTACCTAAAGCATAGGAAATATTTTGGCATATTGCTTTTTTTATAAAGAGAATTAGGTGAATTTAAGTGAATTAAAAATCTTCAATTTATTTGTATTCCTAGGTGGAAAAAAAGAGGGAAAAAAAAGGGGTCCCTCTTCCATCTGCATGCATTTGACTCCTGTTCCTTTAATGTGGTTTAATGGTTTCTGCCTTTGTTTGTATGCTCAACTTAGCTTCCTAGTCCTCTTATATTTTAGTTTCCATAGCTCTATAGCTCTACTGCCTTTTTCTTCTTTTTTTTTTATTTCTTTTGCAATGTTATCCTTTTCTTTTTGCTAAGTGAGCTTGCCAGCTTCTTTTACAGAATCCTTAATATTCTTGCTTTTCCTGCCTGAGTGTGATAAATGCTACCAATAGTCTGGAGGAGAACTGATTCCTAATTTCTCTCTCTTTCCTGAAATCCCCAAAATTCCTTCTCAAGTAGGGTTATAACTGTTTCTATTTGGGGGAGCATTCCCCCCAAATGTTGTTAGTCCTATAAATCCTATAAACCAGACGGTCAGTGCCTCACTGGCAGGTAAGCAGGGCCTCCAGATTTGTACAAATCAACTTGGCCCAGGACAGAATGAACTAGCTTAAAAACTGGTTGCAATATTCTATCTAGTAATGCGCTAGTTATAGGTCAAATTTGTTGTTGAGTGTTAAAATATGAAAATATCTTAAACGATGATGTGCTGATGGTCTGTCAATACTAGGACTAAAGAGGGAATTAGGTAGACAAAATCTACTGGGCATTGGTCTAATTAGAGCTGACATTTATTAAAGTAGAAAAGTCTGAATTAAATTAGTTATTGCTCAGCTAGCGGTAGGTTTCTCTATGTCTGAGAACTTGGTAAATCTCTCAAATGCTAATTCTGTCCTTCCATCTCTCCCTCTGAGGCATCTGAGGCATGATGGTTTCCTTTAGTGTTGTTACCTTTAGGGCAGAGCCTTCTCTTTTTTCAGCTCATCCTTAAGTTTCTTAAGTGCTTAAATAAGTAAATACTTCTTCCACAGAGAAAGCAATAAGAGAGATGGGTGACTAAGTAGCATGAGAACTCCTGTCTTTGGGCAGAACACACTTTCTTCTAGCAGAGCAGGATGGCATCTGACAGTTGAGCTTATCTTTGTGCCAAAAGACTTTGGAAAGTAATTTCTACCATTTGAAACCCTCCTGTTCCAAACTTGAACCTCTTGTTTTGGGGTGTCTGTGCCGGCATTGCTTTACGTTCTGCCATCCGCAGCCTCAAGGACAGTGTCAGAGGGTGGCAGTGACGACGTTGCCCCGCTCAGCTTGCCAGGCGGCTCGTTTGGGAAGCTGTTGTGCGAGCTGGCAGGGGCCTGCTGGTTTTGCTGACATCCAGTTCAGCGTTCTGGTTGTTGTATGATCTGCATGGGCAGCTGCTCAGGGCTCACAGGAAAAAATACCAATTTGAGATAAACCAGAGGTTTACAGCGCTGTCCAGTACTGCGCTGCAGACCCACCTCGAGACCCATCTTCTTGTCAGGAGCAAAACGATGTTCATGTGCAAAGAACCTTTTCTCCAAGCTGTCAGTCCTCTAATTCTTTAATAACTTCTCCGTATTTCAGTAAAAGTGGTTCTATAGAGCTTGCCTGGAGTTGCAGCCCACCCAAAGTTGTTTTAAACTCTGCTTTGGGGGAAAAAAATCTTGAGGAAGTGCACAAGTTGCTGTTACTTTGAACTCAAACTGCCAAGATGCCGTGATAAACTGCTAAGGAAATGAATGTACAAGGGAAGAGAGGATTACAGATAGAGATAGAAGGATTAGGCTGTGAACTAGCAACAAGACTTGCTGTAAAAATGTTGCTTGAGGCTTTTGTTTATTATTTGGAAAAATTCTATTTAAATGCAGATTAGATTTTCCACCTAGAAGTACAACTTATTCTTTGTCTAGGAGCTCTACAAAGCACAATGAGTACAGGGTGGTTTTGTTTTTGTTGCCCCACAAACTTTGACACTCTTGTTGCTTATCCTGTTATCTGGATTAGATATGCAAGCTGGGGCTATAGGAGCGCTGATGTTTGTTTAGAAAGTCATGTTTAATTAATCAATTTGAGGTTACTAAATTCTCTTGCAATGAAAAACTGCATCTGACCAAGTCGTAACTTCCTAAACAGAAGGGCTCACCTCCTCATAGGGTTCTGAGGGTGGGAAGAGAAAGAAAGAAGAAAGAAGTAATAAAGGAGGCAAGTACAGAACCTTTTGGGAACTGGAATCTTCTTCTCTATTTGTTTATGTTTCCTGTATGTTCTGTAATCACCTTTCAAAATCCCACTGAATCTTCCCTAGAACCAGAAATGAGATTAAAATAACTCTATTGTTTCTGCTAGATTTATGAAAAGGATTCTGAAATGGTCTGAAATCTCTTCACTTTAAATAGGTTCCAGAATACCCAAAGCTTTAAACAACATGGTCTTTGCTATGACTACTCTTTCCCCCAGCAGCATGGGCTTACGTACCGTAAAAATATCAATGAAGTGCAGCTAAGGGAAACATCCTGATCAGCTCCCATGGGTTTATTTTTATTCTTTCATCTGTTCTTCTTGCATCTTATCGCCAGCATCTCCATTAATGCTTGCCAATCTTGTCAACATCACGATAACGTGATATGCATCCCTAAAACAACTTCTAGTTAATCTCAGCTGTCCCTACTAGAAACATGTCAAATTTGAGAGTGATTCAAAAGATTTGTTTTTTCTTTTCTTTTCTTTTCACCTTTTTTCTCCTTTCCCAACATGATTTGTGAGCTGTTCGTTTTGTTTCATGACAGAGGTTCCATGCAGTGATTGGCATAAAACATTACTGGGATTCATGTATAGAAATAGTAGAAAACAAATATGTTTCAGGATCTGAGATTCTGACCCAATTTTAGAAAACTTTCACAGTACTTCCAATTCTTCAGGTATAAGGCTTCTTTTTTTTTTTTTTTTTTCTTTTTTTCCCTTTCTTTCTTTTTTTCTTTTCTCTCTTAACCTCTTATATTAGAAGACACAAATTTGGTTAGGTGGAAGCTGGATACATTCTGAGATTTATTTCACTAGCCATTTAGCATGATCAATACCTTTGTGTTGATCATTTAGCATGATAATAACATGCTAATGCAATAGATTTAATGTTATGTTATGGTAATGGCATACCACTTAGCATGGTAATATTTTAGTATTATCAGGTTCATAAAAGCTTGACTGTTGAGGCCATAATGAAGATTTCCCAGTGTATTATCCAGCTCTATTGCTATGAAGTGGAACAAATAAAATGATCAAGGCTTTCCCTTGGAGAAGGCGGATGAATCTTTTTTCTTCATGCTACATACATTTTAGGTGTTTTTTGTTTGTTTGTTTTGGTTTTGTTTATTTTTTTCTCTGCTTTTTCTCTGCTCTTGTCTTGATGACAAGTTGAAGCAGTAACCAATGGAAAGGTGATCCTTCAGGAGATGAAGAACCCTAAAAGCCATTTTAGAGTTTGAATTTAAGCTATGTTTTTTATGTCTCATGTTCAACAAGCTAAATGACTCCCCATCTCCTTTTTTGGTATGTGATATGATGAGCCGTATATAAAATAAGTGAGAAAAATTGAATCTGTAATGCCAGTGCATGACTGGCGAGTGGCAGACAAAAGCATTAGGAGTAGAAAGTGACAAATCACTTGGTTTGCAGTTTATGATCTAGACAAATCCCGATAGGGTCTATGGGGTCTGTGATCAAACTGAATGGCAGTTTTGTCATGGAGCAAAATGGGGCAGCGTGGGGTTGGTTGGTTGGTTTGTGTTTTAGTACTCGCTGTCTCTTTTGACTTGTCCATATGTGTTTGTGCATCACCATTGCAGGTTAGCTGGCAGTAGGAGTTCAGAGCCCAAAGCCTTAGTTTAATTTATGAAGATTTCAATGCAAGTTTTTTGCTGGAATAAGAACAAGGCTTAAACTTAAGTTCTTTACTCTGAAGTTGTGGAATTTTGAAAAACAGTTATTTTAAAAAGTCTTTGGCCTTTCTGATGGATGCTTAAGACTCAAATTAGGTGGTCCTCATCCTGTAGCCATAGGGATAGTAATGTCTGAGCTGCCTTGGCTATGTTGAGTTGGGCATATTGCGCTAATTACAGAATAGACCTTTTCGGTGTTGCTCTGTGTAGCTGTACGTAGCCTTTCTGAATTAATTCTTAACTGTTTGCCATCTGTATGATAACAATTTGTAAGATTTACTTTCCTTGGAATGGTGATTAGAATCAGAAAGGGAGAATGGACTCCTTGCTATCAAAAGAATATGATTCTTTCTTCTGCAGATGTCTCCTTTCTTTCAGTTAAGTATCTGTCTTTGCAGTTCGCTTGTTCCCTGGGGAAAGAACTATTTAACTTTACTGTGTAGAAACTGTAGCCTGTCTATAGGTATTTGGAAGGAAAGTTTACAGGCTATGTCAGAAATGTACATAAAAAATATCTTCAGAATAAAATATTTGTAAATTAGAGATAACAGTGAAATAATTGTGAGAGATACTGGTGTATATGTGTGTTTTCTGATTATTTAAACCAAACTTTAAAAAATCATAAAGAATTACAACATGAATAGTTCTCACTGTAGTCTGATTTATACTGCAAAAGAAAGTCTAATTCCAAAAAGCACTTTGAGAAATTCCTAGAAGTTGAGATATTGGTTTACCATGTAGAATTTTATGAAATTATTACATTTTATTAAATTAGAGTTAGTAAGGTATCTTTTGAAAAGATGTGATACCTTCTCAAATCATGAAAAGACATGGACTTCACAGTTTTTAGCATTTTATTAAATAAAGAGCTCTTTGGAGCAGGAGGATTATTTAAAGTATACATTGATTTTCTGATGTTGTATATAGATTTACTAATGACAGTGAAAGACAAATCTATTGCAGCTGGTGGAAAAATAAAACAAGAACAGTGTGAATACTATTAACAACATTTCAATCTGAGCTTGAAGTGGAAAATATGATATATTCTGTGTGATGCTTGCATATTAACAAAGCTTGAAGAGAGGTAAATAAACACAAATCTTAGTACGATAGCACAGTATAGATATTTCATTGGTTGCTTATAAAGTTATCATGCATGTAGTTAATTTTATATGAATAGATTTATTCAGAAAAACTTGAATTACTCAATTCATTCCATTGAATTACTCTCCATTAAAAATTAAGAGATTTTGTAAATTTTCAGAATTCTTATCTTGGATTAGGTGCATTTAGTATGTTTTTTTTTCCAACTTGAATAAATGACCCAAGCAATGCCTGAAGCAATGTTTTCTTACTTGTGATGAGTTCAAAAATACATATTTCTGTTTGAAGTTATAATTATATATTAATCATACTGTTCTAACACAAACCCTCAGCAAAAAAAAATATAAAAAAGTTTTGATTGAAGTGCTTTTAAATGTGGTAGATTCTTGGTAGTTTCTTAAATTGACCTAAGTTAAGTGAGAGCCATAACCTTTTGATATATTCAAAGGGTTTTACAAGTAAATCTGTAACATAGCTCTTTGGTAGAGAGAGAAAATTTGTTAATTTTTCTCAGTATCTTGAATCCTTCAAATTTTTGCTGAGGTAAGAAGGACTGTGTTCACGATTCTATTAGGTCTGCTTTGAAAGTTTAGTATAGTGTAACATGCTCAAGTATAATATAAAATACTTAAACTCCGGCTTATGCTATTTTGTTGTACACTCAGAATTAATAAATGTTTTGTATAATTTTGCTTAATTTCTTTATGCCTCAGATCCTGAGATGCAAGTGCCTTTAATATAGCAATTAATGAGTAGGATATCACTCATGTTCATGAAGCTTTTAGTTAGTCTGCGAAAATACCCTAAAAAGTATATGAGGAAGTGAATTGAACACCAAGCTTGGAAAGTATTAATTAAAAAAGGTGTACAGCCACATGCTGATTTGAGTAGATAAAGAGAAATATTGAATAAGTACTTAACTTTCAGAACTGGGCCCAAGGGTGCTATCAGAAAATAGTATATGATAATCTAATTAAAGTTTGCATCAAAACATGTTTACACAGGGGAGCTGAATTAATATTGCAGAATTTGCACTTCCCAACTCTTCAGTGCTTTACTGTGAAAGTTAACTGTTTTTCAGTGTGACATTACATAGGTGATTAGTTATTTGGTGTATTCACTGCGCTCAATCTCTTCATTTCAGGGCATCGATATAACATAATCTTGAATGTGAGCTGCAGCACCAGACGGATGATAGTAGTGAAGTTGGAAGCACAATTCTGTTTGGTTTTGAAATATGACTGAAGGCAGGGAGGAGCAAGGATTGTGTCTCATGGAATCACCCCAATAATATTTTCATATTCCCTTGATATTAAAACACTTACAACTGTTTGTAATTGTATTGATATTTAAGGTCCTTTATAAAATAAATAGGCAGAACCTAGTGAATTTTATTTCTCAGACAGATCTGGAAGAACTCACAGGTTTTCCCCATCCTTTTATTCCCCCTCTGTGGGGAACCAAGTGACTCAAGTCTTGAAGCTGTATAGAGCTCATAGAGGACATGGACCAGGAAAATAGGTGCACTATGTGCAGAATTAGAAGCTAATAAAAAAAAGAATTGAAAAATGGAATATTGGTCCCTTACAGAAGTGGCTATGTCTGGTGTACAGCAGTTTCTAGTACAGGGAACTATAATTACCCTATGCTGCGGTCAAGGATATGGGTGAACTAACAACAGCTAGAATACTGGCAATAATGTGATGACTCATCGAGTGTTTCCAGGCTTCAGAGTAAATCTTCACAATCCATATTGCACCCTGGTACTGCATTTCTGAGAGCATCGCAATATTTTCCAGTTCTGCTATACAATGGAGTTAGAATGGCAAAAAAAATCTGATTTTGATTTTAGGTGTTAAGCATACCTGGATGTTACATTATGTTGTTCGTGTTATAGCAGCATGCTATGAATGCTGGTGTATCCTGCTGGTCCTCAGGCTTGGAAGTATGGCCTAATATTTAGAGTAGTAGATAGTCCGAGTAACTGTTTATCACTTTTATAGAAAGGATAATTACAACAAGCTGGGAATAAAAATCCTATGACATTAGCAACGTGATTATGAAGCCCTTTGCTGCACTGATGTGTGGATTAACCGTGCGTGACCCTCTGCATATGAGTGGCCTTTCCATAAGGCCTTGCAAGCCGCTGTCCCTGGCCTCTGGTGCGCCGGTGCTGGAGCGCGTCCTGATGATGGAGAGCAGAGCCCTAAGGATTGCTGCTGCCTCGAGGCAGCGCAGAGCGGGAGAGAAAGGACCTGCGAGTGTGAAAAGAACAGAGAATCAGTGTCAGGAACCTGCATATTTTGGAAGTAAACTCAGTGTTTTGCTTTGTTTCTCCTTGAGACTTTAATGTCTTTTTCTGCAGAGGTTCTGCAGTCATTACAATTTCCTCTCCCAGCATTCAGACAGCCCAGTTGGTGGGAGGCTTTTTCCCAGCCATGATAAATTATTCTCTGTCAGAATCCAAATCTGCCATTTCAAGTCTGATCATTTTTTGATGAATTTATTCTGTTAACATGAGCTTGAATAGAAGCGATAGATAATAATGAATTAACACCAAGCCCATTAATGATATTTCTAGGAGACTATGGATGAATTAAGGAAAAAATAGATGGACAGGTTCAATAACAGTTTGGTCAACACTTAATCAGCAGTTGGCAGGTCGTTTTTGACTTAGGTCTTTTTATATCAAATGTTTAATTAAATAGCATAGAAAGATTTTTAATGACACTCTTGGAATATAAACTAAGTATAAATGCCTCCTGCTATCCACACTTGCCATAGAAAAAGCAACTGTGAAATGTATTCCACTGAAGTTAAGGAATGTCAGCATCAGAAATTCAGGTTTATACCCTCTTAAAAAGAAATCTACGAGCCAAACATGGCGAGAGCTTTCTCTATATGTCTGCCAGCACAGCACTTACTCTAGACTTAAATTATCCTTTCTGTAGAGCTTATGAAAAAAGAAACATGAATTATGTGCTTTTGTGGATCTGCTCTTATAAACTACAGATCAGGTCAGTATATGGACTTCCATTCCTAACAGGAACTGTTCTGACGTCATTTATTTAGTTTACTTTAATATATGCCTGCTATGTCCATAATTTCCAAAACAGTTTAAAACTTAGACTTTCAAAAGAGCTGGAGGCTAAACTTTACTGACTTCATAAGAACTGAGAATTTTAAAAATCTCTTTCCAAGGATCCTCTGTCATATGTGATAGAGGAATAGCTGATACAGGCATATGTTCTAAAGAAAATGAGTTTGAACAGCAACTATGAATATTAGTATTTAATGTTGTTTAATATTTATTTTTCTCTTAGCCTAGGTATGTGATATAAACATGTTAAAGCTTATAAATTTAAAATATTTTAATAAATAATAATTTTAAAATGAACAGGCTGTAAAATATTTTTGTGCAAAGATACTTGCAATCTATTAAAACTGAAAAAATAAAAATCACCACTTTTATATTAGGAGAATATCCTTTTATTCAGATAGTACTCACTGAAAACTTAACACCTACTCACTGAAATTTGAAGCTCCACAGATACATTACTCTCTTTCAAATCTTAAATAGAGATGCACAATGTGCTGTGTTAAGAAAGAGATGTTTATATGACTAAGATTGTAATAGCAATCTTTATGCAATCTATCTTTAAAGCAATGGAATTTGCTTTCTTGAAAAGGCTGATACCAACTCTACATCCCTATTGTTTTATACGTAATGTGCTCCAAAATATTTCTTAAAAAATAAAATAAAATAAAAAAATAGAACAGTCTCTCATAGAGCCTGTCCTGGCTATTGAAATGGGTTGAAAAGATCACTGTCAGCAGTTGCTCATTCCCATTTTGCTGCCTGGTACTACCCCTAAAATCTTCCAGAATAATCGCACATATGACTATTTCCTAAAGCAGTCTACTTAAAAATATGAATGATATGAGAAATCTTGTTCTTTAAAGTATTGTATCAAATGTTGATCTAGCCTAAATTATTCTCATAATGTACCAGTTGTCCAGGTGTTAAGAAAATCATCATTCATATTACTTAAAGTAAGCTGTCTGCAAATCATGCTAGCTAAAATGAGAATATTTTTGTACTCAGTTGAAAATTGCCTTAAAAATTGAAAAGAATATTAAAAAGAATCTGAAACTCACTGTTGGATGTTCGTCAAGGGAAACTGAGAACTGAAACACAAGTAGATGTTTTCTGAGAGGTTGGGAAGTTTGTGTCACATTTCTCTGTCCGGTAGGCAACACTCCTTGACATCAACGACTACTTGGTGGTTGGAAAAGGTTTCTGTGAAGCGAGATAAGAAATCTACAGTCAAGACATCAAAATTTCAGTGGAGAAACTGTTCACAACCGAACGGTCGATGAGATGGTAACTGCAATTGTGCTCCCTCAGCAGAATTGGCTAGTTACTTAAGGTGCTAGTGAGGCCTGGAAAGGCCCAACTAGGCCAGCTGTGGTAGGAGATGCCACAGTAGGGTTTGCCCCATAAGTGCCAGGTGATGGGTTTATGGTTGGACTTCATGATCTTGAAGGTCTTCTCCAACTACAATGATTCCATGATTCTATGACACACTAGCCAGGCTTCCCGTTCCGCGCCTCCAACACGAGCACCGCAACAGCACTCGGAAGCGCACCGAGGCCAGGCCTGCCTGGAGCGCAGGAAGTGGGGATTACGCTGTTTTAAATTATCACCCATTCAAAGTAATTTTCTTCATAAAACAAGATTTAAATGACTGTAATTCAAAACATTTTTCCTCAAATTGATGCGAAAATTGTAGCGTTCGTATTATTTCCATTTTTCAATTTGACAAAACATTTCACACTGTGTATGCTTTTCCGTGTTGTCACTATCTTAAAAGTGAAAATACGTGTTTTACTCTGTGCATTTTATTCTTCCCTGATACATCTGATTTCATAAAACTACTTATTTAACTTAAAACATGCCTTTACACAATCTACCTGGGGACCTTGGGAAAATACCTAGAGACAGAGGGGGTTTGTTTTGCTTCCTCTCTACCCTGCCCAGTAAGGTTTATATTGCTAAATTTGTTCATGTCTGATGGTTAGGTAAGTGCTGATGATAAAGCATAACAAAGACAGAGCTGAGGTATCTGCCTAGCTTTATAAAGCCTGAATTCAGATTATGATGATTTTTTATTTGCAAGAAACTTTTTATTTACTTCCATTCTAGTACAATCGCTCAAATTTCACTCCATACTTTTTTCTTAACACTTCACATCTCCTGAAAAAAATCACTTAGATGAAAGAATAGCCTTGCTTCTTCCTTCAGGTGTTAATACACCAGCAGTTATGTCAGTAGTTCTTAAAAATCCAGTAAAATCTGAGTTATGTGCACAAATTTCTTAAAGAATATTTGTTTCCTGTAATGCAGAGTGCTGCTTAAAGAATTCTTGCAGCACTCAAGTTCAGAACAGGACTGGAAAATTAAGTGACCTGCAGACAGACATGGTTGAATTAGTGTCAATGAAAATGATAGCTGAAGAGTTTCTGGCCTAAAAAATGCAAATATAAATTTATTTTTAAGTCATACTGTATTTTATTGTACTTGCAACAGAATCCCAAACTTCTCACTCGAAGCAATCGTTGAGTGCTAAACCTGCAAAGCATAATTCTTTCTTTACTGTGGTGGGGGGGAGAGGGTTATCCTCAGCAGAGAGCTTTAACTAGTACATATGTATAGGGTAGATTTAAAGTGATTATGGAAATGTCACCGCAGGACAATACTCCATTAGTCGTCCCTCATATGTTGTATTCTGTCCCCTTATGTTTGTTCATAATTAAAAAGCAGATTGGGATGTCATGGTAAGAATGAGTGCAAAATGTCCCTTTTATCATTTGCAATAAATATGAAATAGTGGGCTTTCTGTATTCTTCAATGATTGTTCTATTTGCATTGATGACAAATGACATCTTTCTCCTTGTAATGTGCCTGCAGGGTTAAATGACTTTATTATTATTAATGAATCATTGCTCCAGCTGCCCAGAAATATGGGGAATAGAAAACATTAGAGATTTAGACCTAAGTAATTACAAATGTAATTATTACCTTTCAAATTTCATTTTTATAGCAATCACAAAGTTGTTAATCAAGCATGGCCCTTTCCATGTATTCACACTTTTTTGGTCCTTGTTGAAGGGATGCACATCTATATGGTTCCACTGAGGGCAGTCTGTGGCAGATTGACAAAGTGATAGTGACAGAAAACTGCTGTGAAAAATTGGTTAGAAAATGTTGTCTAGGTGTCAAGGAGTTTGTAGTTCAGAGGGTTTTCCAGGAGACAAATCCAGCTGAGCTGCAGCCATATGGAGGAGAGTCTCCTCTTGGGGAGGACAAAAGCTGCAGGAGGGGAATTGTTTTGTCCTGTGGAGATACGAAATGTCCAAGTTTTACTTGCCCACCCTGTGTTTCCAGCAAGGTTATAGATTGTGATTAAGGAGCCTAATAAACACAGGAGAACTGAACTGCTACTGGCCAGTGTAGGGAAATCAAGAAGGGCTTCTCATTAATGAAGTTGGACCTCTTGACCCCTAGAATAGTTCCCCTAATTATTCAAGATCTATTCTGCTAGAGCCTGTTTTTTCTGTAGTGATGGTCACAGGGAACTTAGAAAATGGCAGTGGAAAAGCCAAGGATTATGTTAAGATGTGTTATAAATGCAATATAAGAAAAGATAGGGCAAGCATGTGTATTGCTTTATTTGTGATCACAGTGATTATTTGGTTGCAGTTAAGATTCAGGTTCACATTAAAATAAGTATATTCAGTATAATAGTACAGTATTTGGTTGGAAAATAATATTACCAGCTTCTAGGTAATTCTTACCCTTTTCCCCTGTTCCTTTTCTTTTTTTCTCTCCAGAATCATATAAATTTTAAATTCATTGTGAAATGTAAAATCTGAGGAAATGCTTTGGACAGAAGTGAACATTTACTTTCAGTTATGTCATTTCTGCGTGAAATTAAGACAGTAAAGATTCTCTCTTTTTTTTTAAAGTATAAATACTAATTAATAGAGAAAATGGCCACTGTTAGTTTCTATACTTGAACTCATAAAATGTCATTTGAATCAATGCCACAAAATAGTTGAACTTCAAAGCTGTCTTTTGTGGAAAACTACTCTGCCAATAAAGCTTCTGCCAGCTTTATTTACATATTGAACTCAAATAAATAGATAAAATAATATTAATGGTTCAATCAACCGTATCTACCAGCACTCATATAAGATTATACGTTTATTCTAGGGGGCACATAGTATGTTATTTAAATATCAGTATTGGTACTTATATTTTGATTATATTAATATTTAGAACCAGTAGCAAAATAACGTCAAGGCAATACAGTCACAGCAACAACAAATTCCCTTTTTTGCATTCTAATAAAGATGTGGTTTTTTTTCCTTGAAATGGAATAGTAGTTAGTCACAAAATAAAAGAGATAATAATAAAAGGAATATTTTTAGAATACTTATGTTTATTTTATTTTGGCTGCTTCAGCAGCCTTTGACTAAAACTTTCTTTTTGTGTACACACAGTCAAAGCACCACTTCAAAATATCTTTTATTTTCTATCTCTTGAGTCATCACAGAAAAGATACATTCACTCCCTTGGTGCTTTTTTTTTTATGGTTTCCTTTTGAAAATTAGGGTTTCATTAAAGTGTCTGAACCATGAACGATTGCCAGCAGTTGTTTCATTACTTAATTTAACAGGATTGCTTAGTATTTTATTTTATATCAAACTTTTGTTTATTTTTACTGTAAAGTCAATAAGAAGAAAATAGAGCCTCACTTGGCATGTAGATACATGCCAAAGACAAGAAACAAATACAAGAAAGTCTTGCTGAAGTGAATAAAAAGTGTAAATATAGCAGAACTTAATTTTTTTATCCAACACAGCTCATGTGCAGTAACTCCTTTTTTCAAATTATTAACTATGCAAAGCTTCATTTTGAGAACTGCTTATTTTATAATTTGAGGCCAACAACCTTTATGTACAGTCAAAACCTCAACCTTTTGGTTTTAATGTAGTTGCCTTTAGCAAAACTGTATAGTAACTGACATGTTTTCTTGTTAAAAGGATTAAAAAAAAAAGCTAGAAATGTATTATAGCATGTTTGGTCCCTTTTAAAATACCACTGATACGCTCCTAAATTCCCCAGGAGACCAACACGCAAAAGATTCTCCTGCATGTTGAGTTAAATGAAAGAACATACTATGTTGAACTGACTCTTGATTAAATAAATACTTAAGCAAATACACATCTGTTTAATTTGTGGTAATGGATCCTCATATGCATTACTAATGAGGCATTTGAATAATTATTTGATTACTAAAAGGAGATATAAATGCTATTACAAAATATCCAGAGTTACCTTAAATTGGTTCAGTGATTTCTCTGTCAATTAGCTCTCATTCTGTTTTACTATGTTTAACTAGATCACTTTTTCCTCAGGCACCAGATACACATGTATATACCTGCTCTATGCCAATGAGAAAATCTATATGCAGTTATTTCTATTCCTGATTCCCTGCTCGTTGTATTTTGCAGCATTTTCAAGCTTTTTTTTTTCTAATATAAATTTGTATAGACAGTTAAATAGTGAAAGTAACTTTTTAGTTACTTTGGAAATATCCGAAGGATCTTAGTTCTCAAAAAAACAAGAGGAACAGCAGAGGAGAGTAAAGGGGCAAGCCCTGTTTCCAGAGTTAAGAGCAACTTTTACTAAGCATTTGAAATGCAGTCTCTAGAACTGACATGAGATACACCATTCTTCTTGCATCTTCTGTATCTTGCATTTTAAGCACTCTAAATAATATTTAAGAAAGTATGATGTATGCATGTATATGCATACATCTGTGACTAATATGACTTAAGAAATATCATCAGAGAGAAACTAATGAAATTAGTCCTATAAACATGATTGCAGATATTGCAGACTAATATTGCTGAGATATTTTCCTGGTTGACATAACAGATCACAGTGATAACTGAAGTTCATCTCTTCCAGAGAACGTTTGAATGGTTTTCAGTGTTCTCGGTATCAAGATGTTATTTTAGAACGTTGATGTCTATGAATTTAAAATTAAGCTGATGTCAAGTTAACGTTTGAGCAAGTACTTCCAGAAATGAGCTAAAGGTGAACAGGACTGTGAAACAGCCCGTAGTATTTCTTACCATTTTTCGAGTTATCCAGTGTAGTCCAGTTATCCCAGACAGCTGTCTTAAGATAGATACATTCCTTGAAGAAGCAGTCATACCCAGATAATTGCTGGTATTGGTGTTACCTACAACTTTCCCTTAATGCAGACAAGAACTTTATCTTGAAAGACTTTTACACATCATGAGGAAAAGTTTCCTCTGTTACAAATGCCCTGTAGAAACCTCATATTGACAATGTTTCTTCTTTCAGAGGCCAGATTAAAAATGGTAGCCAAAGCCCTTTTTCATCCAAAATATGCTAGATAAAACCCAGATATTGCATTTACTGCAGATATTTTACATTATTTGAAGAGTAAATGTAATGTAGGCAACTTAAGTTGTCCAACGTAGTCTTTTCAGGTATTGAAAGGACTGTGCGTTCACTCACTACTGCTCCCCAGGTCAAAGGTTATTGCTGGAGGATAATCCATTTATCACTATGTAATTTCACCTTGCTTAATTGATTTGAATTTAAATTTGCATTCTGTGTTAAATAATGAACCTTTTATTAATAATTAACAAGGTTCAGTGCAAATGTGGAGCAGTTAATTAAATATTAAATAAAGCACATTGTATTAGCCTGTGTTGTAATCAATATACTATACTTTTGGCTATGCATTTTGGATATGTCTTGTACTTTACACGTTATGGCTAAAATTCTCATTTATAACTCAATATACACTTCATGGGATAGAAATAGGCTAGGAAACATATGGTCCTCAAATACTTGTTCTGCCATAATTTCCAAGAAACAAAGGATATTAATGATGAAACTAACTGAAACGTTGAAGCAATAAAGGTCAGCAGTGCTCTATATTCTACAGCATTTTAACATCCATATTTCATAGTATGGAATAGAAGATGGTGCAGAGGTTAGGGGGATTGAGTGGGTGTTTTAGTGTGTGTGTGTGAAGTATCTTTCTGTGCAAAATAGCAGTTATTGAAGCTGAAATTTTGTCGTATTCTTGCTTTTAGAAAATTTCTTGTTTTAATTAATACAAGATTGAGATTCTCGTCAGAATAACAAGAAGAGATGATTGAATGAAAGTTTAATGCACTTATTTAATAAAGCTGTTGTTTACAGAGGAAGGATTCAGTTCACTTGACAAGTAGTGTAGTTCATTATGCAGGAATTACCCTACACGTTCTCTTCCAGCCTCGTCTCCCGTATGTCCTCTCCCCAGCTGACTTTGCATTTGAGTAACTGCAGCAAGATGCAGAATACCCACCCCTCATGCCACTGGGCTTTTATAAAAAGGAGCCTATCTCGGGGCAGTGTTGCAGGATGGAAATCATTTTGAAAAAGGGATGTTAGGAAGTAAGTGTGTGTGTTGGAGTAGAGGCAGAGCCCATTCTTGGGAGTTGTCTGGGGTAGCGTTGCAAGTGTAGTGAACTCCTGTAGATGGTACAGAAACGTGTGATTTCTCACGGACCTGTTGATGCCATTAGGACAGGTGGGGAGTGTCGACAGATTTCATTTGTCACGTGTGATTTCTCATGTGCTCTGGTAGAGGTGAGGCTGAAGACTAGCAGAAACCTTGTGCTGTGTCCTAGCTGTTCTTTGAATAAAAAGATTCCTCTCCCAAAGACATTTTATTGTTAAAGCAAAAAAAGTGGAGTATATTCTAACAGCAATTACGTAGGTTTTCCATATCCAAGTTTCCTCCTGGAGTTATTGAAATAACCTAGTTTATACCAACTCTCCTTCCTTTTTTTATTGTGAATGTCATTTCTGTTCTCCTAACAGAAGCCAATACATTATGTTGAGGGAGTGGCTGTTCTTGGTCACCTGGCTAATTTTGGATCCCAGTTCCCCTATGTTGTGCTTGAATCGCTGCTTACATTGAGTATCGCATTCGGTACGTACACGTGGATGTAAAAAAAGATGGGGGGCAACCCATTCCTTGGAGCTATTGGCGACATGAGCAGTATGAGGTTGTCATCTTCATCCCGCTGGTGGGTTCCTGCTGAGCAGAGCGCGCTGCAAGGACGCCGGGAGCTGTTGAATATGAAACGCTTCAGTAAAGGAGAGGCACTTCTGGATGCTGACAGAGTAGTATTGGCACTGCAAGCTATGTATTCATATATGTGCTGTGTTGTGAAAATATGAAAAATAGCTCAGCAATGGCATAATTATGGGCAATTTGCTTAATTGCTTGCTAATTGTTGCTTGCTTTATTATGAAACAAGAGTGCTCTAAATGTAACACTGGATGGTTTGCATCCAAAATGTGTCAAATTCAATACTGGCTTTTCATTAAGAATACAGCTAGATAGCTTTAAAAATTCAAGCAATTTTATATTCTTGTGTTTTAACTTGTTTTCTTTTCTTTTCTTTTCTTTTCTTTTCTTTTCTTTTCTTTTCTTTTCTTTTCTTTTCTTTTCTTTTCTTTTCTTTTCTTTTCTTTTCTTTCCTTTCCTTTCCTTTCCTTTCCTTTCCTTTCCTTTCCTTTCCTTTTCTTTCCTTTTCTTTCCTTTTCTTTTCTTTTCTTCTCTTTTTTTTTTTACATTTTCTTTACACAATTACACAATTTCCCAACTTCTAAGCTTGCCTTGATATAATATAGTCTTTTTTTTTCTTAACATCTAATTAATCTGAGCTCTTTTCTAATGAATGAATCTTCAAATGGCTTTTCATCTTTATTACATATGTGCAGGTAAAGGACCTTTGTCATCAGTTTGATTTGTTCCCTTCTCAAGTGGCATATCTCCCTTTGAGCCCATATGTTCAGAATTCCTACAGATGTTTAGTTCTGAAAACTAAGCCTAAACTTTTCAAAAAACTTTTCTCTTACAAGATACCCTGCTTTGAGCAGGATGTATGCACTATTGTGTCAGCCAGGGTCATATATTTTGTAGACTGAGAGGACAAGAGTAGCACTGTAAATTTCCACAGCTTTCATTACCCCCAGGCAGGAATATATTTGCTATGCAAAAACCCTATAAAGTCGTTATAATCATGGGCAAGCTTTACTAAAAGATCAGTACTTCTCTGTACTGTTTCTACAGGGAAGAAGAAAAAAAACAGATCAGATAAAATGTTTTTTTTTGTTGTTGTTAATGTTTTGACTGAAGGATAGCTACCTGGCAAGGCTGAAATTCCACATTTACTCATGTAAAAGTAAATATTCTTACTGAAAATCATTTTGACCTAGAAATGATAAAGACTGTAGAACAATGAGAAAAGTCTTTTAGCTATTGTGCTTTTAGTTATACCTGACAGTTCTGATCTAAACACTTCATGAGACCTGACAGACATGTTCTTTAAAAATGTTCGTAGTTCTGAGGCAGACAGTTTAAAAAATAGTTTAGTTCCTACAACAATCATGAGTTCAAGTAAAAATGGTAAGTTCACATGTCTGTGAATGTGATCTATTCTATGAATTAAAAGTACTTTCTTTTTAATCATGTTTGAGTCTTCAAAGGGTATGAAAAACATATAGAATTAAAGGTAAGTAAAGTATGAAACAAGGCAGATTGATAACAGCGCAATTTATTGTATTGTTTATTCAAAAATCATGGAGGGTATTTACACTTCTATTTCCATTTATAAGTCTGTCATATCTGAGGCAAGATATTACTAGACAGTTGGAATTTCAGTAGATCAAAAACAGCATTTCTGCTGAAAACATTCAGAGACAGCAGGAAGCATCTCCTGCTTTATTTGTTGAGGCAGATGTCACAGATACTTCTACCACAAAGCATTTATCGGACTAGCAAGATAATGGCCTATATTACCATTTTTAGATGAGAGAAGGGTTCGGAATATTTTCTCTTCACCTGTATTTAGCAATAACTTGCAAGAGGTAACTGCTACAAATGGGATGTAGAATAGGAAGAAGCTTAAACAATAGCAGATAGAAAATACTGTGATGAATTCACACGGCCTCTGATAAATAGTCACTTGAGCATGGGGTTGTCCTCTGGATGCTACAGGAATAGTGATTATTTATCTACTGAGCCAGCCAGAGATCCCTTCATTTAAAATAGGTGGAAAGTGGTGCAGGGAAAGCCAGTCTGGGTGCCGAGGACAACATCCTAATGCTATTTTCAGCGACCCTTTTTCACTGTAATATTTGGAGATGAGGTATGCTGTGCTGTAAAATGGCACTATTAGTGTAACATGTTGCCTACAAAAAGCTCTTTTGTTTGGTAAAACAGGGAATTCTTAAAAATACATCTTCTGTGAGTTTAGACAGCAGTGCAATGCCAATGCCGAGCTGCTATTTAGAAGGCTTCTAAGTGCTACAGAAACAGCAGATGATAAAATGACAGGAAAATGGAGGATGAATTAGACTGAGAAAAAGAAGATGTGTTTCATGCCCTGGAAGAATAGGCACAAGAGATAATGCATGGTGAATATTCATGCAGAAAAATTCCTACATTTTATGTTAGGTTCATTTAAGAACTGGTGAGTTATACTCTGACAATGGTTCTTACTCCATTGTGCTAAAAACATAATATTTTGTACCCTAGCTTTGTTTATTTTTTTTACTCTTTGCCAAAGAGAAACTTTTCTGCATCCCAATTATCCTATCTATCCTTGCTAGTGCCTTTTACTGTAGCAGATTAATTGCTGAGATTTTTCCAAGATCCCTTTAAATGCAGATATGGGGGATCTTGCCTGCCTTACACTGTTTAGTGTAACATCCTCAGTTAATTTGGTTTCCTACAGCAGACCCAGTCTCCTGAACATATCTGCCTCAGGGCTGCAGTAATGTTATGGCTTATATTCAGGTGGTGATTTGAATGTTAAAAAATGGTTTGTGTTTTCTTTGCTTTTGTTTTTTTTTAATCTTCTTTTAAAGTTAGACTAGAGGTTAGGGATCTCACTGATAATTTGTTCTTTAAAATGACTGCAGTATAGTGTAAAATGAAACTTGACTGTTGCTGTTAGGGAAATAAGAATTCCAAACATCAGAAATCATACAGAAAAGTACTAGCATTTGCTAAATATTTTTTTATTTCCTGTACTCCGGCAATACTAATGATGTGCTTAATCGAAAATAATGTTATCTATTTTTGCATATATATATATATATATATATAAAGGCATATATATATATATAATAGAGAAAATTTATTTTTACTTTTATATTAAGTATAAGCAGTAATGAAAATCACATATTCCAGCTTACAAAGAATGATTATGGCAGCTCCAAAAAGTGTATAATCCTGCATACTTGTAAAAAGAAACCTCAACTCAAAGCCAAAATAATTTATTATCGTATTGTACATGATCATACATGATAGAGGTGAAGTTCTTTGTTAATTTTTTAGTTATTCGGATATAAACATCTCTCTATAAAGAGAATAAACGAATCTGTCATTCTGACAACATTGTTATTGTTAGTATGTTAGTATGCTCCAAGTCTATAGTTAGTCTGGCAACACATGGCACAAAATTACTGTCATACAGATCTGTCAAGATGGTGTAGAAATTATTTTATACGTGACCTTTTATTTCTGCAGTTGCCTTGTCTAAAGCTTGAATGTTAAATTTTTATTGCCAAGCACTGATAGTTTAACTTTGTTTTCTCTTTTACTGAAGTTTGGAATAATGCTGCAATGTAAGTGTTTGGATGTAACATGGAAATATATACTTGTGCTTTGTGCTATACAAATTTCAAAATGCACAATATTTATTAAAACAGAAGTGTGGTGTCTACTTAAACATAAAAGTCAGAAGAGGAGAGCTCTGACTCAGAACTTATACTGCAATAAGTAATTCCTAAAAGTATCCCTTCTCAACTGATTGTAAGCCAGAATCCAATCCTAAATGTAATTTTTGTAAAGACAGAAGACATATTAAAAATATACATGTATCTTTCCTGGGAAAAAAAGATGCTCCTGAGTTTTTTTGTAGATAATACAATGAATACAATGAAATATCTAATCAGAATTTCATCATCTCCTCTAATACATTTAAAACCTGAATGTAGCAAGAGAATGTAAAATTAAAATATACACTGTTAAAATTATTTCAAGAAATTATTTGTAGAATTTTTATTATATTAATTTGAATGTATTCAACATATTGAAATCACGATCATTTAATGAAACAGATCAAGAATGTTTGTGAATTGTAAACTCTGTTTGTCAGATTTAGTAGCTTACTTTGCCTTTGAACAAATTATGATTTCTCTTATCCTCTTTCAAGGGCACAAACCCTGCATCTACACGAGAAATAGGATTGTATTCCTAGTAAGCTACAGAGGTTACGGCTTCTCTTGCTATTAGCCTTTGATTTTTCAGAGTTTTCAATATTGAAAGCACGGAGAAATCAATTCTATTTAAAACTGCTGTTACATGGTCTTTTGTTTTTTAAAGCTTGTGAGTTCATCTTCAAAGTCAATGAGCCATGTGTCCACATTAAGTTCACTTTGCCTCTAACAAGGCAAAACCTACCCCAAAATACAGCTTTAAAAGAATACTTTTTTTTTTTTTTAACAAACTGATTTTAATCATTATAGTGTTTTCAAGTAATTGTATGTAGATATTCTGTAGACTAGCGGTTGGAAGGGGCCTCTAGAGATCATCTAGTCCAACCCCCTGCACAGGCAGGGTCACCTAGAGCACGTGGCACAGGACTGCGTCCAAGCGGGTTTGAAGATCTCCAGAGAAGGAGACTCCACAACCTCTCTGGGCAGCCTGTTCCAGTGCTCTGTCACCCTCACTGGGAAGAAATTTTTCCTTAAGTTCCTGTGGAACTTTTGGTTCTTCAGTTTGTGGCCATTGCCTCTAGTTCTAGAATCTAAGAGTTTCAAAAAGGCAGCGGTCATTGTAAACGGAAGGCGTAGGGGCTCTAGTTCCGTGGCTCTAACAGTGGTATCATCCTTTTCCTAAACTTTCTCCTTCCTGAACTTTTTCTCCATTCAATACTTGGAACTCTGATGGTTTCTTTCTTTTCCTCCCAGCTATCGAAGTGAATCTCCAGAAGGCCCTGGCCGAAGCCTCTGAAACCTGCACACAGGAGTGCCTCATCCTGGGCCACTCCGACAACTGCTGGATGCCTCCCGCCCTGGCGCCCTTCCAGCAGCCCAACACCCCGCTGCCCTCGTTCGGCTTCCCGCAGGCCTGGGGCCGAGGAGCCCGGCCCGAGGGGCGGCCCGCGCTCGCCCGGGCCCTTCTCAAGGACGACCCCGACAAGGGCCAGGCAGGGCCCCGGCCCCCGTTCTACGCCGCCTGTGAGAGACACTGCGCCAGCGAAGACCCTGTCAAAGTCATCCCCTTGGCAAACTTCGCGGCCGCCCACCCGGCCCCCGTGTCGGGGAGCAGCGCTACGTTTATACACGAGCACCAGCTATAAAGGCATATCTGACAAACCCGCTATTTTAGGCTTTAAGTGTAACTGTATATAGTCACAGCCTAACACTGTTTCTAGTGCATATATAAACTTGTTAGGCTTGTGAATATTGATGTATATAGAATTCTAAATGGAATTTGAAAAGCTAAATCCTTAGTGGTTACTTAAAGGGAATTTATCTTAGTTCTTGGTAAAACGTACAATATGGGGAAGGAAACCCACAACACAAAACCAGTCAAAAGCAAAACACAGAATCCTGTTTCTTGAATTTTCTTATATGGGTCATCTTCGTGCAAAGGTCTATTTACACTTCTTCAAGTTGAAAGTTACTTCTTAGCGCAGCTTGGGGAAATATTGCAATCTAAATATAGAGATATTGCCTGCTCGAATCAGGCTTCTCTGTGTTACTTGCTATAATTTATGAGCATGTTCATAAATTTCACCTTCCATTCCCTTAGCAGATAGAGATCAAGTGGGCAATTTTTCATTTGATTACTTTACATAGCAGAGTGAATAAAATCCTAAAATCTAATTCTGTGGAAGGATGGTACACCTTTCCTTCAAAATTCGTCTTTTACCTAATTAAGAGGGAAAATGCATTCAAAGACATGACAACTGCTTTTGATTTATATATTTTTTTGAACTGGGTCACTGTACAGGTATGTATTCTTTGAAAGAATGCAATAGATGATGAAATTGAAAGCTTGACTAGACCTACTACAATCATATTATATAGAAGGTCAAAACTTTAAAATTATAAATAAAGGTTTTTTTTTTTTTTTTTTTAACTTTCCAAGATACTCCTTTCTGCAATAATACAAGGAACACTATAATACATATTAGGCTTTTCAAACTGTAACTCTTTTTTCCTTTTTATTTTTTTATTTTTTTTATAATGTAGAGCTTGCTTTGGCAACTGTTCCTGTTAGTTGAAAATTACATGGCCACTGCTGAAAACAGTAGGAAACTGAGTAGTTTTTTGTCTTATGTGATATTGTGGCTGTAAGCTACTGGTGCTTAAAAGAATATTATAGTGATGTATATGTTTGTTTTACAGCTATAATCACCTATTACAAGTATTCAGTGAAAAGTTAGCTATAATATTATTTGCTTTACTCCCAACCTTTTATATGAAGGCGCTCTTGTCCCTGTGGCTTAGTTTATTAGAGAATCACTGACATTACTCAGCAAAGAAAGAAGAATCCAAGTAATGACTCCCGAATAGATGTAGCTATAAATACACCCCAATTACATTATTTGATAAAGTCTCCAAGTGCTGCTCTATGAAGATTAGGTCTTTTTCAATGTTCTGTGTACTGAAGGATACGTTGTTAATGCTGCAGAGGGGAAAGATTCCACAGTGGGTGCAAAGGAGATGCTGGTCTTAGGTGAAATAAAAAATTCTTCTAGTACATTTTTGCTTTTTAGCCATTTCATCACATACAGTGTGTACATACCAAGATTTTTTTTTTTCCTTAACAAAACTAGGTAATTTTTAGTGTATTGCAACATTAAATGAGACAATCGAAGTTGTGTGGAGAGAAAAAGGACAGTTTGTGAATATTTCCTATGGATAGAATTCTATGTAGGCTTCTTATTGTAACTTAAATCTGTAACTTATAAACAAAACTGTGTGTAAAAATGCTGTAATATTAGCTACTTGTAAAATTTACAGAAGTTTAAGTTGTTGAGGGTTTCCAATGAATGCTAAAAGAGCTTCTCTTATGTGCCCAGCAGGTATAAGTAGCTTTATATATTGTTGTCCCCACTGTAAATCTATTCAAATCACCTTTAGATTTAACGTGAAAATAAAAGAAACTTCACTTTTAACCTACTGATAAGGTTTAATTATTGAACATTAGGTTATCTAATGATGTACTTCTTTTCTTTCTTTTTTTTTGATGTGTTTGTCAATAATGTTTAGCAAAGGTGTGACACACTGGCTTCCAGTTGCATGTAAATCCTGGAAAAAATATTAATCCTTTGGCTACTGACACACATGAGCTGACACAATTCATTTACAATTCCAGGACAATTAAAATTAGACAAATTAATTCACATCTAGTCTATACAAAGCCCTCGATCATTTGTTTTGGAAACGTCATGGTGAGAAAATATAGCACTTCTTTTCAAAGATATACAGCAAAAAAAAAAAAAAACCCAGATATAGATTCACCAAACATATTTATTCTACAAAATTTAGAATAAGGCTGACATGCAATGCTTACTGTTTTAAGCAGAGAACACTTTTTTTTTTTTTTTTTTTTTTTTAATTACAGAGGGCTGTCATGGCAAATGCTTACAGAACGTGCTGCTGTTATTGAAAACTTTGTTTTCTGTAACATTTCTCCACTGGCTTAAAATTGTATTTGAAATTTTTAGCAAAGCAGTTAATTTCTACAATTTCAGATTTTCACAGGTAAATCATAAAGGAATCAGAATTCATATTTTTTCTTTAGGCAAGAAAAATCCATAAAAAGTGTATTTGACTGTTTAGGGATTTTTATGTTAAAATACAGAAGAAATTAACCCCCTTCAAAAAAAAAAGTCACAAAATCAACCAACCAAAAAACTCCAATAAAAATTGATACAACAAAAACATAAAGACAAATCTGATGATAGCAAGTGGTTATATGTGATGATATTGGGACATTCTGTCAACAAGATACAAAATAGTTGTAACTGTAAATACACTTTGTATCAGGAGTTAAATTATGCCCTCATTTTTATATATAATGTATTACATATATATAAGATAAAAAATTGTGCATTTGAAGCAATGTTTCTCTTAAAAAAAACTTAAAGTGGCATGTCAGTATCCAGAGGAATAACATTACTGTAGACTCTTTACACATCTTGCCATATATATAAATAATTTATCTAGTACATAGATTGTATATTTTTGTGTAATTTTTTTTAGTCATTTAACTTATTTTATTTTTCTTGTGTGAATTTGTGGAGCAAACAATCCTATATACAGTATACAGTAAAATGGTAGTTAAATGATTAGATAGTTTCATACGGTGTAACAATAAAGAAAAACCTTTGCCTTCTTCAAAGTAACGTGTCACACAGTTTAGCCTAGATTTTTTTTTTCCCCCAAGCTTGGTACATGCTTGTGTTGGCAAAAAGAAAGGGACTTTCTTTTATTCCTATTGTAAAGTAGTCGGTTAAAAAAAAAGAGAGAGAAAGAGAGACTTGAACGTAAGTCAAACTGGAGTAAAATATGCAGTTTCTTTGTTTTCCTGAAGTGTGCTGTATTCTGAAATGTAACTTAATTCTACAGTGGGAATAATTAGGAATGTCTGCTCGGCTACACAGAGGCTCCTGAGCAGCTCCTCTCTGGGCAGTGAGCTGGCAGGATGCAGGTCATTTAGCTAATTATTATGGCAACGAGCCCACGCTAATAGGGCCTGAGAGCTTCTGGACGGTAGGTCAAGCTATAGGTGTCATGCGAACATCACGTACGTGGTTCTGAATCAGGCTTGGTCGTTTTGCTTGGCTTAAAGCTAGAAAAAGTGCAGCATTTTGTACCCTACGTCTGTGCCCCCAGTGTACGTAGATCTATTAGATTCTCCCAAGAGAATTAGAAGTTTGCTCTGCTGTATTCGGAGCCAGCTGTAATCCAGTGTGGAACCACATCAGCATCAAGCTGCTAGTACTGCCCCGCTTCCAGTGTGGTCAAGCCAAAGCCAGTAGACCTAGAGAAGATCCAGTAACTAGTGAGCAATTAGCTCAAGGTTATTTGATTCAAGCATACTTGGCTGATATCTAATTGGCACAGAGCTCAAAGCCTGAAAATTTACACCTACCTTGCCTGAGTTCGTCTCCCAAGTTTAGCTTGAGTTTTAGCTCAAGTTTTGCTTTTGCAGCTTTAATATCAATTTGTAATCAGTAACTATCAATTAAGTTATTACACAGCTGTTTACTGCCGTTTCCTAGGGAAAATAAGGGAGCACAGACACAAAGTAAAGTTGAAGGCAAAGATTTTATTTGGTATACGTAGGAAAATTGTGTATAACGTTATCCCTAGTGAAAAGAAAGATTGACAATTCCTTGTAAATATTTGAGTTTGTATTTCCGGGAAATCTCCCCACTCTATGGCATACTACAGGATCTGAGAGTGAGCAGTGTGTGTCTGTGTATTGAAGCAGCCCTAACCACACTTTACAGATCATGCGGTTGGACCTCACATGCCATAGTCCAGCAGCATTTAAAGTCCAGTAAATTTGCAGTAGTTCTATTTCAGGTTTCTGTACAGCATGTTGTCTTGTTAATTACAAAGCTTATTAATAAACTAGATCCACAAAAGCAGTTTGTTCCTTTGTACTGTTTTGTGTTCTTGAAAAACAGTCTTGAAAAGCGATTACATTGTCGCCCGTTTTTAGCTTTTCAAAGCTCATTTCTTTGTGAAGCCCCAAACTCTGTAAGAATTGCATGAAAAGCTTAACTTCCCTTGCAGTTTCCTCATACAGCTGAGTTGGCTTTTGGTAGAGAGCAGAACTATTCACATGCCATGTGCATGCCAGTCTAGGCTTACATTATCAGAAGTGTCTTCCTTCTCTGTCACCTCTCTTCACCGTAGCTCCTACCTTCCACTGTGCCTCTGATGGTCTTATTGAAAATCATTACAAGCTGGAGGCAGCAAACAGATAGGAAGAGACTGTTAAAAGATCTGATACAATGAATTCCACATGAAGGATTTTACATGCGTGAACAATATATCCTTGAATGGTTACCATACATAATTGGGTTTCTGTGGATAGATTTTTCTTCAGTATAAAAGATCCATATATGAGTCTTGAATATAATAGTTCAGATTAAACTGTCAGAAGCTCTGCTTCTTCATAAGTGGTGTTTTTTGAATGCTGGTGAAAGAAAAAGAAGAGACATAATGCATATGAAATTATGAAAGCATCTTCCAGGAAAAAGACCTCATGGGGCTTGATAATACTCATAATAGATTAGAAACTTGCAACTACATTTCTTATGACTGCTGCAAGTACAAAACAGTGAAGAAGGACATTCAGAAACTAGGGATTTTTTGCAACAGAAGAGGACAGCAGCATTGCTGAAAGCTGGTGAAGGTAATTGTACTCGTCATCAGTAAGAAATTGGCTAATCAGTATGACAGAAATAAAGCTTTGGCTGTAGAGTGGACTACGGCTAAAGCGTATGATAAAATCTAGTAGGATATTCTTTAAATCATGATTAGAATTAATGTTATTTTCTGTACTTTCAGTGATTCCTTTTTTGCTGTATCATATGGTAAAATTAGATGGACCGGAGCTTCAGTTGGTTTCACCAGACTTCCAAGCAGGAAGGACTATGACCGGTTCTTGTTTAAGGTAAATTCCAAATTTGAAGGTAAGTAAAGGGGAATCTGATCAACATTTTCTGAAAGCATTTAAAACTTAAGTTTTCCATTTTAACATGTGCTTGTATCAAAACTGCTTAAAAAGAAAAAGGTCTGTCCTTTTTGGATAGCTTTTAACTACGGCATTGATGCTGCCTTTTCTTACACACTTTCTCTGTGCTAGGAGATGGAAGTCTGTGTGTATTTATAAGAATGGAAGTTAGTAAGTACACCTATCAAAGAGACAGATAAATGAGGTGCCTGGGAGCACTGTGCTAGACTTCAAACCATAGCTTTAAGCCATCAGCTGTGATGTGTTCTAGAGCAGATGAATAGGATGTGCAAACAAAAAGACATTTTCTAAGGCACTGGAATGAAGTTATTCATTCTTAGTGCAGCTGTTATGCATGTGGTAACAGAGTTAATTAACATAATTAGATTAAACTAAGAGAATTTTTTTAACCTGTACTTAGCTTGGAGTTTTTTGTTTACTCATCAGAGATGATAAAAGACTCTGTGCCCAAAAGCTTGTCTAAATTTTCCAATTATCAGCTACTGTATAAAAAATGTGTTTTTGCTCCTCTGCTGTGTAGATCAAGCTTCAATTTACAGATGTATGGAGCTACAATAAACTAGTGTATAGATCTCTGGAGAGTAATTGAACAGAGAAAAAGTTAAATCTAAGCTGAAAAATGAAGCGATTTTAAGATTAAAACAAAAGAGGGGGAGGAGTGAATACCAAAAGGCAACTTCAGCGACTAACAAATATGCTAAGATACACTGTGCTGTCTGCAGCCTCACAATGCTTATTTTCTTAGTTAAGGTTTTACAGACACTTTTTTGGGGGTATAAAATACCTCCGTTAAAACCAGCAGAATCCAGATCTGCATTAAAAAGAAGATATTTCTGTTTAGGCCCATTTGAAACCCCTTTACCAGGTATACTAATTCATAGTAAATATAAAGGCTCTTTTCTTATCACTGCGCAGGAACAAATGCTTTTAAATGAATAGTGCAAGAACAAATGCTTTCAAATGATCTTATCTGGAAAAACAGGAAAAGGCCATAATAGTTTTAAAACTGAAGTCCAGTAGGAAATTGTGTTATATATATACACATATAAACGTACACACTCTCAGTTTGATTTTCTTTGCTTTCAGAATTCATCTTGTATGTACAAGGGATAGATGTCATCAGTGAAGAGCACACTGATTTCTATATATAATCTAAAAATATTCATTACATTATGTAGGTGTGCACGAAGTGGAAGCTGCCTGTCTTGGCAGATACAAGCTTTTGTTTGTTTGCTTTAATTGCAATGGAGACATTTAGCACTCTGCCTGCCTGGTAACATAGGAAACGTAATACAAGACCTTGACATCGAAAAAGATTAGACTGTCTGAGCTGACTGGCTCATAAAAAAATGTGCTCCAGGAACTGACAAAGGAAACAAGTCTCTGAATTTCAAACAAGTATCTCAAATGCAGCAAAATAAAATAAAGGGCCATTTTTGCAGCTTTGGTGCTGCAAATTATGTGCTGCACAACTGAATCCATATTAACGTAAAATTTTTACAGTGAAGCATGTTGAGAAAGCCTTTTTGTTTGCTAAGTTTGCTCTTTTGCAATGATTACACATAATCAATCTACTTGGATTTTTAAAGGCCTTTTATCAGATTTCAGTCTATTGAATCACAAACGTATTTTTGTCAGGGTAATACTACTACTGAATATTAAGAAAGATTGCATTTGCCTATTCAAAAACTGTCACTTCAGCCGACCAAAGGCACTTATTGAAGCCTGTTGATGTTTTGCAAACGTACGTCTGAATTTCCCTCAAAATATGCTACTAAAATATGCAAAGAAGAACAAAAAATATTAATACAGAAGATATATGCAGTGAAATTTGGGTGAATTGGTATGCAAAGGAAAATAAATGTTTCCAAAGATACAAGAAGCATAATGAAAATTAAAAAATGTTCATCCTTTTCTACTCAGACCTTGCAATGTAAAGTGAGTACATGACAGTAATTACATTGGAAGCCAGTAGGCTAAATAGAAACAAACATAAATACTTACACACATTTGTCTATTAAATATTGAAAAAAAAAATCTTTGTGTATATCCCTAATTAGACACAAGAGCCATGGACAGATACATCACTTTTTTGGTTAGGGAGATATTTTGTCTAAATTAATTGTCTAAAGGATCTCTAATCTTGGGTATCAGGAAAAATGTATCCTCAATTCACTGATTTTTTAAAATTTCAGAGTCTGTGAGTGCTCACTGAGAATAGAGGGACACTAGACAATTAAGATTAAAAGTCTGACAACACCGAAACAATCCCAATCTAGTATTTACCTAAGAGATTATATAGTATATTCCGAGTGTGAAAGTTAGTATGTTTGGCAGATAACAGCGAATCAAATAAAATAAGCCCAAAGCCTCCTCTCTCACCAAGACTAGTAACCTCTATAGAGTCATCGGGCTGCCAGGAAGCACCTGGTTGTGTTTTGTCTTTCGTGCCAGCTTCCTGTCAGAGGAGTATAGAGAAGCTGACATTTGATGTATGCAAAAAAAGAATAGATTTTGCATTAAAGCCAAGTTGGCAAATATTTTTGTTTCCTGTGACAAGTTTTGCTTAACTAGCACAAGAGCCAGCCGTGCAGAGAAGTGTGCTCCAGTAATATAAAATAGAATCTCTTTAAGAAGGTAACTACAGTTGCTGGGTTTCTACTGCTTTCTCCTCACTCCCCTGCTAAATGCTGCATTGGCAAATCACTTTCTTTTTTGTGACAAGTCTTTCTGAGAGCTAACAGGGAGCCAACTGTGCTTAGGCATGTGCACCTGTACCACAGAGGAACCAAATGAAAACATTAAATAATGTTTCCCTTTGTGCAGGAGAAACATCAAGAACAAAAAAGCCTGGAAGGAGCATTGCCATAATGTAGACAATTTTATAAATAGTCTTGTTTCTTCATGAAAAAAAAAAAACCTTATATATTGGGAAGTGGCATCTTATTTTTTTTAAGAGTTTACCTGTTTGCCATGTGCTTGTATCTAGATAATCTGCAACTGACAAAACATGCAGTGAATTACATGAGTGAAATGGGTACCACGCAGTATCAGAAACAGCTGATGGCCAGGAGGAAGGTTGCTGGCATGCAGTGGAATAGCACTTGATGGTGAAAGGCACAGTTCCTAATATACAAAAAATGTAGCATTAGAATTAGGACCTGTCTGCCAGGTTTGGCAACTTCCTGCTTTCTAGATAGGTCCCTAAATTGTAGAATTTCTTGAAACGCCTACTCGATAAATAGTTGGCAGTGTTTGGATAATAGTTGGCTGTACTTGGAAGCAGCTCAGCTGAAGCAACATCAGCGTGGGCCATTCAGTAGAAATACGTGAGGAACTTGTGCAGCCAAGATGTTGGAGAGAGATGCAAGAGTGATTTCAGTCTGTGACGGAAAAACAGCTCTGGTTGCATTACTCAAGCCACTTCCCACGTGAGGAACATGATCTGCAAGCAACATCGAAGATGTGCACCATTAATGACAGTGTAGGTGCTGGCATACAGGAAATAATTATTAGAGTTTTATTTCCCTGGTCTTCAGATCAGCTGAGTACGAATATGCACAGTAGTGTAAATACATACCATGTGTTTGGTTTTTGTATTTTTAAACATTTCCTCTCCATCTTTCTTTTTTCTAATTATGGAAAAATATTGCTCTTACTGTGAGTCATTCACCTATTTTTCCCCACGTTTCTCCCAAATCCTTCCTGCTTTCACAAACTTACTTTCACAGAATAGATATGACCTAAAAAAAAAAAATCAATTATAAATAGACTTCAATGAAGTTCTATGAATAGAACTACAAACAAGAAGTTCTGCTTGTGATGGAAGTGCAGAAAGTTCATACTCTTACTAGGATTTTTTTCTTTATATACTGCTACATTACGATTTTCTACCTATTTTTACAATAGTTACGTGTGCCTACTTTTTCTATAGACAAATGTGTCCATTTTCACTCAGTTTATTAACACAAAAAAGCCAGAGTTTGGACTGTTCATTTTATAATTGATAGTTTGTATAAAGGGTTTAAAATGAGGACCAAGGACATCTGGACAGCTAATAATGCTCCTGGCTCACGGAGATGGACCACATCTCTGAGGAGCCACTTCTTCAGCACGTCTGCAGAACCGGCCCTTCTTCAGAAGAGTTCCTCTGTAACCAGGTGGTTTTAAAAACATTTTTTTTTTCTTCTGCAAGTCCTCAGACTTTGGAGCTGTGGTTAATTTTTCATTTGCCATACTAATATTGCCAGTGGTCCTAGTAATTTTCTTTGGCCTTTGCCTATTGCAATATTCATATTTGATAATGAAAAAAAAAAAAAGTCCATGTAGTACTTTATAAAAATACTCTAAGCTATTCTCAAAACATGTACTCAACTCAATGAAGACATGGGTTACTATTGCTCCTCTGTCATTTATTGCACTGAAGACACTGCTGTAATTCGCTGGCATTGCATCATCTGTTCAACCCAGGTTACCCACCCTTTTGCATTATCAAGATTGTATTTTCCCTCCCTGAGAAACAGCAGTTGTAATAGACTATTTTCAAAATGACAGCTTAAGTGGCTCCATGGTTCCTTAATCTCTATTCAGAAGTCTTGTCTCCCTGCATATTTTTATTGCTTTCTTTAAAAAGCAGCTTGTGAGAAAGATAATACATTATTAATGCTACATGTCATAAAATAAAATAAATACTCACTTTTTGAAGAACCTGATCCACTAATCAAGAGTAAATGAATGCATCTGAATTATTCAAAGAACCTCAAATAGTGCAACTTGTACTCAAATTGAATATTGGGAATAGAATATTCACAATGTTACAAAAAGAATCTCTAGTCATATTAACTAAGCCATTTTCATAACATGGGATGGAATTTTTATTTTTATTTTTAATCGGTGTAAATATTTTACTTGTCTTCCAAAGACAAAAATCTCCAGGCTAAGTTTATGCAATTCTGGTATCTTTATCATCAAGGAATAGCTTCCTAAAGTAACGTGTATGTGCTGAAGAGAACTGTGGTCGCAGATGCCCCATGCTTCAAATGAAGCAAGCAGAATTTTATTCCTGTGCAACAGAGTTTTGTCTCTGTTAATGTTGAGCTGCAGTTTGCGTGGTCAATAAACAGCTGTGCAAAGAATATGTGAAAAATGCTGCCACTTGTTGTGAGAAGGTGAGCATTTTTGATTTGATGGCATTTTTAACAACTGTGAATCACCGCACGAGGGGCAAGGCAGGAATGAGGAGATGTTAGGCATTTAATTAAAAAAGCTGCTACAGGCAGAGTTTGTTTCCTCCCTATTACGATCTATTTGTGTCAGTGAATTTTCTGGCACAGCTCACAGGACTTTTCTTTTCACTGTGTAGTATTTAGACCACATTTCCCAAAGATACCTGCAATCCCGTGTCAGTTTTTTTTCAGAAAACAAATAAGCAGCATCACATTTATAAATGAGTCCTTAAACTCTCATAAACACAACCCTCCTTAGTTATTCCTTCTCCTTCTCTTAGATGGTCCTCCTACTTAGATATTTCTATTGAATAGATTCTTCTTTTTATTGAATAGATTTCTCCTTCTTTGCCCACCCCAAACATGCATCATTTCCTAGTTTCTCACCATCACAGAACTTTTCTCAGGAACCGCACAAGGGATCTTCAAGGTGACATACATATTGTCTCTCAACATCTGCAAAATAACAGCATGTTGCTTCAAACATACTCATAGTTTTTCTTTTCACTGATGAGCTAAAGTGCTGCTAGAATAGTTTTTAATGGTCTTCATGATAGTCTCATTATCCGAAAAGTAAATGTTCAAGGAACAGGTGACAGACATCCTAGCAGGAATTTGACCTGTGCATTGCAATAGGTATTTTAAAACAAATTAGAAGTGATGCACTTTTAGCATAGGTTTGAAAACGAAGCTTCCATTTGAGAATGTGAGATTTGGCAGGCACATTTAGAGACACAATTAATACTCTAATCTACTTGTAGGTTTGAGACTTCAGACTTGATCCAATTCCTATCGAAATCAATGGATTCTTTTCCTCTGAATTCACTGTCCATCTGTTCAGACCAAATGTGCTTTGTATTTTGTGACAAAAAGAGTAGAGAACATGAAAAAAAAAAAATCATATAGTGTTTCCCCCAGAAGAAGCCAAAAGCTGGAGTTATGGGACTTATGAACCCCTGTTTAGTCCTGACGGAAAAATATCTCCAAATGGATATATTCCCATTAGCTTTCTGTGCTGTATCTCTGGAATAAAGATATCCTATCTGCCTAAATTTCAGAAAACATTGAAAAAGCTGCAGCATGTTGAAGAAAAGTATCTTCTATCTGTGGCACCTACAAGTGTCCTTCAGAATCTAAGATTAACTTGTAAACATGAAATTATGTACGTATCGAACTCTCTGTTATTTATCTCGAATGTAAAAAAAAAAAAGACCCAGTTAAGTATTAATATATTTTTTCTAAACAATTTTTAGAATGTTTATAAATAGGTGGATTTTGATAAAGATTTATTTTCAGTTAATAGTAAGTGATAGATTCTATACCAGCTCTATTCAAGTGCTTTTCAGCGCAGTGTGAGCAGGTCAGAGAAGAGCCAAAGAAAATATATTTGTCACATCTTCTGTTCAATCTAATCTGTTTTTCCATCTACATGTATTCATCATAAATCAAGTAAAACATGCTGAAATGCACTCGAAGGGCAACCTCAATAATGTCAGTAGATTTATGTGTTAGCAAGACTGGATTTTAACAGGAGCATTACTTTCCATTTCACTCTTATGCTAAAACTTCAGCAGCACTTTGAGAGCATTTTCTGACAAAACATTTCCTTGTTTCAAGCATGGCAGACAGAGGGATGATTGAGTTTGCAGAATCCTACAGATAAAAGGTCAGGCACATTCTTTATCCAGGTGATTTTTTTTTAATATATTTTGGAATGAAATACAGATCCCTTCTTTTAAATCTTGAGCCATTATCCTTATGCTTTTGCTGGTGACTGGAATTTCCAAGAGCTAAGGCATTGGAACAATCAGGAATCCACCAAAGTCAGCCGAAAGATTCTCATCAGCTCTGCTGGATTTTGAACGATGTACCCAATGAGTAATATATATGCATGTAAACTTTGAAGGTTAGTCCTTCTCTTCCTGCCTTCAACATTTTTAACATTTTAGCATTTTGGTAGCCTTGATGTTGGTACCACCCACAACACCTTTTTTCCTTTCAGAATATGTAGGCCTTACACTGAATGTTAAAATATTCCTTTATTTGCACTTGTATCTTTATACAAGAACATATCTGCACAAATAATTCCAAGTCTAATAAGTGTTCTTAAAGAGGTAAGTGATCTCATTTACCTCACTAAAAAGGTCAATGACCTTACTTTCAAAAATATAGCATATTTTTGAAACTAGTATTTAGCAAATGCTGATCTAATATTGGTCTAGGCTGGACCTGGAAGTCATACAGAAGTCACTCTGCCTGGATGAGGGAATGACTGTCTGACAGAGGATTGCTTTCCAAGATGACATTTCTTCCAGGTTCCTGATTACATAAAATTTTTGGAAAGCATTCAGAACCTTAATAAAAATGGTTTGTAAAAACAATAGTTTCTTTTAAGTATAATAACGAGAATATAAAGCATCGGCAATGGTGGGGGAAAATATCTCAGTTTACTGTCTTCGTATCAGTCAATCATGAAATATAATTGGCCCAGCTGCACAACATGGCATGAATCATTAGAATGACATTATCCTGTCTTCACTCATTTCTTTTCCGCTATATCTCACAGGTCTGAGACGGGCAGCTATTTTTAATACTGAAAGCTCTCATGTGCCAGGTCCCACAAAAAGTGATACCGTCCTCTATCTTATTCAACATCTGTCAGATCAATAGTGGGTAACACAAGATGTTCCAGACTCAAATGCCAATGACACCTAATGATACAGCTCATCTATCACGAACAAACACAGCACCATCCAGATACTTGAGTGACTGCAGTAGCTGCACAGATGAAAAGCTCAGGGCTTCCAGGAAGGATAATACGTGAATCTTTCCCCTCAGAAACAGACCTCACTGCCGGGGAGGTCTGTCTGTTCAAGCCTGGATCTATCCAAGGCCTGCACCTACCCTACAGCCCCACTTGTTCCGTTCTGCCTCTCAGTAAGTGGCAGTAAGTGCCACTGCGTAAGTGGCAATAAACTCACAAGTAGCGTGATTAGACTGGTATTAGACAACGATGAGCCATGTCTGACAGGTGGGTAGGAATTAATTGTCCGTGAAAGAACTGTAGGCATCAAAGCAAACTAGCAAGGGGCAGGCTCAAAGCAAGCAAAAAGAGGTGATCTTCATGTGATGTGCAGTAACTGCTGAGATTCCTCATCTCACACACACTATACCGTCATTTCTTTCAAGGGGCAGTGGGGCAAGTTACTGGAAATCCTTTGTGGTATTAAACATATAGCAACAATGTCAGCCCAGGAAATGCTTAGGTTACCAATGGCTGGGTCAGGAGGAAGCTGCAGAAGGAAGTACTACGTGGGCTGCAGCCCTTTCTCGTGGTCTTAGTGTCAACGTTATGGCTTGGCCCCACTGCAAACTCTCTTACCCTTGCAGCCAGTTACGCTCTGCAGTTAAACCAGCACTGTTGAACTGGCATGAGATGGTGGCTATGGCCACAGAGGTGGTTCAGCTCGCGGGGACCAAATCTGTCCGAACCCCCTGTGGCAGCAGGCCGGGCGTGAGGTCGCATCACTTGGGCCTTATCTCTGCAGGCCTCTGCTCTAGAGTGTGACCTGTGCACCTTTTTTAGTTATACCTAGCCAGAACTTCCTGTACCTTGTTCATTCTCTTGGGTCACTCCCTTGTTCACTCTCACTTGGGTCCCCGTTTAGTTTTGTGCGTGCCCTGAATAGCCAGTGACTGCTGGAAGTTTCCAGAACGTTCTTCAGGCCAGGTTTCTTCTTGCAGCCTCTTCTGAAGGATACAGCCTGGTGGGGGCTGCTGTGGGGTGTGTGTTCACCTGGTACCTGGAAGGCAGCAGAGCCTGACAGCATGTGGAGTGCCGCAGGGCTGCAGTGTGTGCTATTCTAGGCCAAATTAAACTCCTGCAAAGTGAAGCCATGGATATCTCTGTTAGAGCAAAAGGCTTAGTTACTGCTTCAGCCAGGAAGGTGCTCAAGCACTGGGCAGAACAGAGGCTTGCAGAGGTGATGGGATCTTCATCAGCAGCGATGCTCAGAGCTCAGCTGGGCAAGTCCCTGAGCAGCCTGGTTGGCGCTGCTTTAATATTGAAATTGATTGAATTAGTGATTGAATTAGACAAGCTTCAAAAGGGCACCCCATCTAAATTATTCCAAGAATAATTTGGTAAGCTTTTAATACCTGCCTTTGTTACTCTACATGCAGTAGATTTGTGTAAAAGTAGTGTCAGAAAATCATCTTCCATGTGAAATTCAAACATCCTACATAGTTCTTTTCCGTGTTTTCTTTCTCTGTTTTGTTTCTCTGACTATGATTCCCTTTATTGAAGATGAAAGATTGCAATATTTTCTTGTAAGAATTTATGAATGACATTCTTGTCAGGAAAACAAAACAAAAACTTCTGAAATTTCAGGTTAACCTTTTTTAATTAAAAAAATGGTTTTTTTCCTTTTTGTTTTCATTTTTTTAATTAATCCAAAGCAATGATGTTGCATCAACATGAAACTAGTTCTAAATTGCTATAGAATGCTATTTCACTTCAAATTTATGTCATGGAAGATAGAAATAAAAAATGGTGACAAACTATTTCACATCAACTTACGCTTACTTACTGAACCGAAACTTCTTGGTGAGACATTTCATGCTAAATGTAGGATTCTTACTTTGTTTTATTTAGACTTTTCTTTAGACATATTGCCCTGCAAAAAAATCTGAGTTTTTTGAAGGCATGTGTTTTAGTGGGAAGGACTAAGGAAGGCAAATATTTCCACAAAAATTAGCTGCAGATATTGAGACTGGGCAATGTGTAAATGGGATGTAACAGAACAAACATTAGATTCACTTGTGATTTATCCCTGTAGATTCTACATCTAGAGCCATTGATTTAACTAAAGCCACAGGATATGCTCTGTGAACAGCTGTGCTCAGTTCACTAGTTTTCCTTATTGAATGTCTTTGGTGGAAAGACCTCCTCCTCCTTTCTAGATTTTAACTAATTGCTTTCTGAAGATTTGGCTGTTTTGAGGAAAGGAATCCTCTGATTTTTGCAAGAAACAATACAAGGTCAGAATTGCTCATTGTGATTATTTATATCTGGTTTACTTTAAAAGGAGCAAGTGTTGTGGTATTTTCAGATCTCCCTGTCAATATGTAGAGGGGTGAACCAATTGGAAAATGATCATTAATATGGGTGTAATATGTAGAATCACAGTCACAGAAAGTATCTTGAAAAATAAACATTTTATGACAAATACATGCTCTTAATTAAACAATGCACACAATTTATAATCACTTCCTGTTAGAAGGGGGAAGAATAATGGGTCAAATACTAAAATACACAAATATTCTCTCTTGTACAGCCTTCAGTTTCTCCTTAGTTCTTACGAACTGACAGAATCCATTTTACAGGAATTAATAGTCTAGACAGTTTACTTATGCATCAATGGCAATGCTATGAGAATATAAACTCAAAAATTTAAATATGCAGCAACCTCTCATATTCAGTGATTACAGTAACGATAGCCTATTGTTAAAGACCTTGATAGGAATGATGACTGAGCTCACTAAATAATGAGCAAGTAAAAGCTAGTGGTCCTAATCTCTGCTAGTGATTGTCAGCCACAAGAATAATGACTGTGAAAGAATACATCCATTTTAGTCTCCTGTACTTTATGAAGCATGACTGAATATAGGCAGCAGAAACTAGTAGTTCACTGCAGTTCACATGCAGTTTGTCCACCAAAAAAACAAGTCTAAATTAGAAACAATGTTCAAAATGAACAGCTTGATTAATTCCATAGCTCAGAATTTATTTCTTTTCAGGGCAGTGCTGTGGATGTATCAAGTATTGCAGGGCTTAGTGGAGGGAGCAGAGGTTGCAGGAAGGAACAATGTGGACAAGTCTCAAGAGGTCAATGTAGATGTGCTTTGCAGGGCAGTCGCGTTGTGTGGGGTTTTGTTTGGAAAGGCGGAGAATAGTTTTAGGAGTGTGGACTTACAAAGTACTAGTACTAATAAGGTTCTGGAGTACTAATAAATTTCGACTCAATACTTTTGCTGTGTTTAGCCTGTGAAGGAAGAAAATGGAACTTCGGTTTTCTAGAGATATGTCTGAGAAGATTTGCCAGAAGCAAAAACAGTTTTAGCCACTGAAACAGCAGTTATGAAAACATTTGTGCACTGGACCAACAACAAGGCCAAAGGTGAGGTGTGTATTTCTTGCTGCAATGCGTTTTAACCATCTGAATCGTATCCTTATAATCAATGTTCAGGGTTCAACACTCGCATTACCAAGAGGTGAGTGAGGGGGCCCATTTTAGCATTTGAGTAGAAGACAAACTGAAAGAATTATTTATAGAAGTACTACTACATACTATTGATATCACCCCAAATTATTAATAAATTTGTTAAAGTATGTGGTCTTTATTTGTTTGACAAGAAAGTATTATTTTGTTACCATCACAGGAAGACTGGAGAGAGACAGACAAACCAGCCAGTGAAACTGGAAACAAAGCAGACATATGTTACAGGCACAGCTATGCTAGGAGCTAAAAATCATGATGTATGTAGGTTTCCATAGTTGCTTTTTCAGGTTTATTTCAAAAAAGCTTTTTCTGTTAATAGGTACAGAATTCCTGACGTTTCTTAGATTTTTATTATTTACAGATCTATCTTCTCTGTCTATGCTTTTTGAAAAACCGAAGAAGCTCTCCCCATCCTCTTCTTCAGTCCTGTTTTCTGGCAGCAGCGTTCAACCTACACTGCTATACTTCTCTTTGGTTCTGGCAAAGTAAATAGAGGTGTGAAAGAAACAAAATACAGTTCTTGGTTGTCTTATGGAGAAAAAATAATACCAACAGGAGCTTGCTTGAGGTTCAGTGCATCGGTCTAATTTTGCCTTGTTTCTGATGGAGCAGCCCACACTGTAAATTGACAGTATATAATCTAGGATTAGAACTCCTTATATATTGTACATCTTCCTTCTGTGAGCATCCTCAAGGTCTTGGTTGAGCTGTGTAGTACAGAAATTTCAAAACCACACAAAAAAGGTCTTTTTGAGACAAACTCGGTGGAGGAGCTTTGGAAAGACAAAGCATGGCCTCAAATCAGTGAGAGTCCTCTGGGATGTTACATTTTCCTCAAGATGAATTTCATATAGCGTATATCACTGTCTGAGAGAAGATCTTGAAATAGTGGAAATAATAGTCTCACAGAAGAAGCTACCCACTCGCCGTTTAGGTGTTGCTAAGGGCATATAGGGCAGTTTTATCGATTTGTTAACATTTTTTCCCAGACTCTCTGCAAAGGGCTTCTTTTTTCCTTGCTGTTACTGCAGGAGAAAGAAGTGGCCATTATAATTTTCCTTTCTTATCAGTCCTTGTTGTCAGGCCCTGCAATATACAGAAAATCTTTCTTCTTCAGTGTGTCCTATTCTCCAGAATCTTGGTGTGCATGGTAGAAAAATAAAAGAATAGAGACAGCTGCTTTAAAAGGATAATCTATTTTATGATATAGTTAGTAGACAAAGTAAGGTGAGAACGTCTCTGGTAGCACGGGATAGAGGCACATCTCTACCTTGGTGTCTAGTCTAAAGCTCCATGTAGGGTTCCAATTTCAAGCTTGTCACAAAAGCTGTGCTATGTAGGGAGAGGTGCCCTCAGCCTGGTTCCCATTCTATTAGGGTAGGTAATAACAAGAATACAGTGGCTTTCCTTGCAATAGCAAAAGATGATGGTTAAAAAAAAAGAAGTCCCAAGTCACCTTCTCCATGCCAGTCTGAATTCTGTCATGTTTCCTCTGTCATCTCCTTTGCAGATTGAGAAGTTTCCTCTTATTTGATTCTTCGCTATACAGAAGCCTTTTCATAGCTTTGGTCATGTCTTATTGTAGTTGCTTGTGGTGTTTTGTTTTATATCATAACTCCCAGTCTTGGTTCTGAGTGATGATGGTCAGTTTGGTGCCTGTTGTTTTGTATGTGAATTTAGGATTGCTCTGCTGCATCATGCATCACTTCATGTTTTTCTTCATTGAATTTCTTCAGCCATTTTACTGCCCAGTTGCTCTGACTTAAAGTTCTGTAATTTTTTGTAGCTGCTCTGTGTCCTTACTGCTTCAAATGACTGTGTATTGTCAAACTTTTATCACCTAACTGCCCATCTCCTTTTCCATCTTGTAAATGTTCAGTGGTCACAGTACAGATCCCTGCAGAATGCCATTAGTGACCTTGCTTCTTCAGGAGCGCATTCTATTCCCTATCTTTTAACCAGTCATTTATCCATGACATTCCCTCCTGTGCCATGACTGCTTAGTTTCTTTCGAAGTCTTGGTAGAGAAATTTGTTGAAAGGCTTCTCGAAATATATGTAGACTTCATCAACTGTGTCTCTTTAACTGTACATAAATGACTTCAGGGAATTCCACTAGGTTTCTGAGGGGCAGTTTGCTTTCCAGATACCTTATTTTTGTCTATATGTCTGTTCTTCATTATAGTTCCTGTAGAAGACCTGTTATTTCTCACATCTCTCCTAGAATTCTCCTAAAATTTGGTATTGTATTTTCCCCTCCCTAACACTCAGGTGCCAAGGTGATTATAAGGGAATGATTACTCAAGACTGAGTAGTTTGGCTGTTTCGTTTCCTTTACATGTCTTCAACAAGCACCATTTAGTGCGAGTGGTTTGATATTGTTCATAATGCCAAACCATCCTGGAATATCTTCTATACTGACTTCAATTTCAGACAGATCCTTTGAGTCCTCCACAAAGAAGGATTCTGGCATAAGGAACATATGCAAAGAATTTGGCTTCTCTGAAACAGTGTTATCTTCTCTCTGGATGTTTAAAAACATTCTCTCATTAGTTTTCATTCGTTTTGATAGCTGTTTCTTGAAGTCTTCTTTGGTTGACTCACTGTGTTTGTGTGTTTAATCTACCAAAGTTTATCATCACCTCTGTTTTCTTCACTTGTAAAGGGATCATTTTGCTTCCAATAAGCTGCAGGGAATGCTAAAAAAAAGTTAAGAACTTCAGGAAAATGGAAAAATGTTTGAACATAGTAATGGATGTTTATTTCCACTGGGAAATTTAATTCGCTTTCCTTTAAAGGTCATTGTTGAAATTCCCTTTTCAGTATAGCAGTCTGTACAATGACACGCAGACAAAAGTATATGTACATTTCTTTGCTGAACAGCGAAAGATATAATTAGATGCTTGCATGTTCTGCTGAATAGGGGTTTAATAACTCTAACTTTCCAACAGCCTAAGTGATATCTAATTGCCAACTATGAAGAATAAAATTCACCCCCAAACACTTTCAAGATTCTGGTTAAAGCTGATGAAGAGGTCAAAGCTCAATTCAGCAACTTTCACTGCTCTTCATCCTTCTCCTCCTTTTTCTTTTCTCATAGTAATGAGTATTAGGCTTATTTTCTTATTTCATTAAAAGCCTAATGACAACATAAAATTATCCTGGAAGCTGTTTTCCCTCCCTATATTTTCCTGTATTTTTTGGTTATGATGTTTGTTTGTTAATGT
Source organism: Tinamus guttatus (assembly GCF_059628265.1). NCBI lineage: Eukaryota > Metazoa > Chordata > Aves > Tinamiformes > Tinamidae > Tinamus > Tinamus guttatus. The sequence continues at coordinate 10,660,285 of NW_028288821.1, read as the reverse complement.
TCATTAATTGCAACACTACTTGTTCAGCTTAACTGCAGTTCTCTCTTGTGTCCATCCTAGGTAGCCTAGTTAGAGATTTGCAGTAGCTTATCTACATCTCAGGGTTTTTTTTATTTGTTTGTTTTGTTTTGTTTTGTTTTTTCCAAATTACCTTCCCTAGGGCTCCAAACTTTTATCAGATAATACACAGTTCAGACATCAAGCACTAATGTCTTTGATTAAAACCATGATAGATATGCTCTACTATGACAAGTTTCAGCTGAGGCAAGCATGCTGGTCAGGATATGCTTTAGAAAGAAATTCTTAGTGTAAAGAACAAAATAACAAACCCTTTATTTATTTGTCTTCCTATCTTTACAGATAAAATGATGTTGGAATATAAGCTCCTTATTTTACAGGTACTTTGTTTACTACTTTTCATAATTTACTATGGCTTTTTGACAATTTTTCCATGTTCCCAGTCAGACTATCTCCAAGGTAGGTCTTCAGGCATACAGCATTAAGCTTAGTTAACATTAAGCTTGCATCTCAGACCTTCCCACACAGACAGAAATGATAGCTTAATGACATTTAGGGCTTTGACTGAAATACACTGCTCTAGTAGTATTCCACAAGTTAGGACATGTGTAGAAATTAGAAATGCTTGCTTGATGGTAGGAATACGTGTGCCAATCCTTATACCAACAGCATATGCCTCGTTTTGATGCATGTGTGTTATATATGAGAATGGTGAAGGATTAGGAGTGAAGTTAGGGTTTAGGAAAAGCGATGCTGAAGTAGGGTTATGGCTGGATTACATAATGCCAAAACTGGTGTTTAGTGTCGGTGCAAGTACTTACTTAGATTTGGGACTGGGAAAAGAAGGCTTTCCTGAGGTCCTAAAGTTTGCAGTAAGGGCTACCAGCAGCAAAAGCTTATGTGTGTGTTTGCTGGATGTAGAGTTTAGACAATCAAGAACAGGATATGGTAGCATGTATGAAAAACAGATCTGATGGATGGGGTATACTGATGAAAGTGATGATGAGCAGTGATAAGGATGAACAGGGGTTTTTTATTCCATTTTTTTGTCATCAAGACACAGCTCAGTTTTGTTTTAGGTAGGTTTGATTGCTGTGATTAATGGTTAATGTTTGGGTTCAGTTTAGATTTTTCTTTTGAATGTAGTTAAGCCCAGGTAGATTTAACCCTGTAAATGAGTTAAACTCTGTACCAGTTATAACCTGGCAGGTCATAGTTACTTACAAAGGCAAAAGGTGTACTATCTGCTAGTGGTTAGCATTAAATTGTCAGAACCTAGGCTTAGTGGTTGCTTTTAGATTTTAGTCAAATTACTAGTGGTTGTTCTATTAAAGGGTTGGCGAGCTTGGCTTATACATAGACCATCTAGGCCCCACAGGGCCAGGGCTTGCTTCAGCTGGCAGGAATTATTCAACGTTCTTGAACTCCTCTGAATGTCACTTTATCGTTGTGCTTTGTGTGTACATACATGCATGTGCCAGCCTCTCCTTCTTCCAAATAAATAATTGCCATCAGTGGCTTATCAAATGTAATATTCTTGAGACTGTCAACATTGTCAACATCATCCTCTTGCCAGTTGACATCCTCCTCATCCCAGCCTGTGTGCTCAGTTCCCAACACTTATCAAATCAGTTGGAGAGCCTGGCCTGCAGACCAGACTTTGGCAACCTCTTTTATGTGCTAAATTTGATTTTTCTTTTCCAAATTATAGGTTATGCATTCACATAGTCCCCTGATTCCTGCTGGGTTGCCTTCTCAAGAAGCAAGAGAGTACTGATTTCTTGCTTAACACAGAGGCATGTAGTGCCAATAACCCTACTCCAATGGGTTTGGAGTAGAGTGGAAGCCAAAAGCTAGGAGGAGCTGCCTCTCCTGGATTTGTTCAGTGCACCATGGCTCTTGGCTGTCTTTTCTGTGGGCAGTCTAGCTAAGGGCTGCTGAACAGAGAAGAACAGAACTGTTCCCCATGCCATATGGTGCTGACTTTTCTTCTGAGCAGTGGCCGGTTTTAAGAGTGTGCTTTGTTTTAAAAGCATTTCAATAGGTCTTTTTCTTTTCATCTTAAATCCATTTTTTATGTATTATCTCTAACCTTTTTTTTTTTTTTTTGAGTTGCTTTCTCACTTCAGATCCAGGGTCATTTGAGATGCAAGCAGAGATAAACAGATTAGAAAAACAACTTAATCTACCCTTTAAAGAAAAAAAGTCAGATCTGTACTCCAGAGTTCCAGTTTGCACCAAAGTAGTGACGTTTCATTAAGCGTTCCCATTGAGTAACAGGCATTGCTTTGATTAGAGGAACACTGTGGTGTCGCCAAGTTTTAGGAGTTCTAATAGGAGGTTAGGAACTCTCATCTGTGGAGATATTCTCTGTAAAATGAACAAGAAAATCTAAGGCAATAAAATTAATGAGAGAAAGAAATCGGTTAGAAATCAATGACAAGTCCATGACAGCTGAATGCAATTTATATAAATGTGGCTGGTGCTAAGAGCCATCTGTGAAAACCCCAGCTAGAGAATTAATCTGAACTTCCTGAACTCTTCATTGTTATTTGCTCTTTCTTCATATCTATGTTACTTCTGTCAGGAAAGTCTTTAATCTTCCAACAGTTTTACGAAAGATGTTAAGAACTACAGTAAACTAGCAGATGTGTACAGTAACTTCCCTAAAGGTTGTTTTTTTTTTCTTTTTTCTTTTTTTTTTTTTTTTTTAAAAAGTCACCACTCTTGATTGTGCCATCTGGAGTCCTGGGAAGATTAAACTATTTGCTTTTAAGCATTTGATTGCATGTTTTAAGACATTCTGCTAGACATATTATCAAACAGGAGGCAGAATAACTGAGAAGAGAAGCAATTTTTAATTTATTGATTCCTGCCTGCAAAATATGGACGTGAGATTCTAAAGACGTGCTTTGGAGTACATGAACATCACACTATAGAAATCACAAAGTGCAGTGCTTTACATTATGGTATGTTAGGGACTAGAATCTAGTGTTTCACCATGGCAGCACTTGCAGGCATCTCCCATAACATGCTTCTGCAGCTCTGCTATTCTGGGTAGTACTTGTTTATGAACAAAACAATAGGCTATAAGATATTAAATAAGCTGAAGCATAACATAAAGGGTTTTTAAATGGGAAAATATAGTGATATAGCTATAGTAGTATGACACATTTTTTCAGGGTTTAGAGTGTCCTTTAGGGTGTCATTTGTGTCTCTTTGTAAGTGCCTCAATCTTAGCAAAAACACCAAAAATAAAAAGAGGAAAGAAACAAAAAAGAAGCCGAATTCCAAAGGCAATTGGAGACATACACTAACATAGGAGCATGGTATAAAATTACATTGGTTTAGGTATACCCATACATTTCCTGAGTAGAAATGCTTTAATCATAGATTTAGGGATTTTTATTGTGTATTTCCTCTTGTTATCAGTGGCCAAAACGTGATTGAATGTAACATCTAGATTATGCAACAGTGCCCTGAGATAGGGCTAATCAGCTCAGCCTTCACAGTGGCACCCGCAACCTGAGCACAAATTTCCAGCAGCATCAGCATGACTAAAAACAATTTCCCTCACAGGAAATTAATAGGTGCCCATCAGTCACGCAGGAACTTTCTCCATCCCTCAGGTTACTGCCTCATGTTAGACCATTTCTTCACAGAGGTATCTTGGTGTAGTTTAGTGATACATACCGTGAGTTTAAAATACAATCTCCTTAAGGCAAAAATAATTGTTTTTGTTTTTTTTTCTGCATAAATATGTTCCATTTACCCAGGCTGCTTGAAGAAATTTTAACAAGTACTAAATCCATCTCTTTGTGTATATTTATCTATATATATATCAAGATTATTTGTTTTTTTGAAGCATTTTCCTTCTACATAAATGAATACTCTGTATTATCATATTTTTTTTATAAAGAATACTTTTTTCCCCAACTATTGTGTTCATAAAGCTACTGACATTTCTTCATTATTGCAAGAGGTAGAGGACTAATACTCCATTAGCGTGGTTAAGAAAATTAGAAACAGTCTGAATTTGAAACAAAAACACAGAAGTTGTTAGAAGGTTTAGGAATGATCTTAGACATATCTCATGTTCTAGTTACCTACCTTCATATTAAGTGAGAGACGATTGTGTTTTTGTAATCCATAGAGTGTGGCGCCTATTAAAATAAGTATGGCTGTTGTCTCATGACAGGGCTAGAGTCACCTCGCATTTCCGGAATGGTCTCTCACCTACAGTAATATTGAATACTGAGTAGTTTGGTGATTTATCACTAGATAATCTATTCCCTGGTCAAACTGTGGGTAACCCAGGAATAGCGCATTATCCCTTAACACAGGAAATAAAATGTGCAATATCTTGAATACTTCAGAGGTGCAGCAAATCCTCAAGTATTCAGTGTTACAGTGCTCTGAACAAATATTTCTTGGAAAGAAATTGCTAGGGAGGAAAAGTCACAAGAGAAGGATGTATAGGGGTACTACGCTTTGGAACCGACTAATGCCCTATGGGCATAAATGAAGAAATGGTTAAGAAATATAAATAGTTGTTAGTGGATAGTAGTGAAAAATAATTAATGCAGAAAAGGAGAATGAACAATTGGCAAAGGAAAAAAAAACCCAGCTCTTTCATATTGTAATGATCATGCCAATAATCCCATCTAGTTTAGAAATTAAGCAATGTTACTGTAAAAGCAAAGGTCAGCGATCACCACCATGAGCCTGCATTAGCTCAGTTTCACTAACACCAAGCTCTGTAAAAATACAAAGCAATTTAAGAGCCAGATTCAGAGTCTGGGACGCTGCTCAAGATACTCTCTGGGGCTCAGAGATCCTTACCAGCGATTCGGCTATGGCTGGTGCATGCGGCCTGCTGCAACTTTCCTTAGCTTTACTAAGAAATCAGAAATAGCTCAAATAATATCAATTACTGAATTTGTTGAAAAGAGAAGAAAGCAAATGACCTTGAGAAAGCCCACAATGTTCCTCATTCTAAGTCCTTGTTAGTCCCATCTCTGCTCTGAAGAGCCTTTGCTCCATCCATCTCATTCTAGACTGCTCACAGATCCCATCTGTGCTTCTGGCAGGTGGTATTTGGTGATAGGCTATCTTAGTTCCTCAACAGTAACCACATGATGGTGCTGCAAGGCCGGGTGGAACAAACAGCCTCCCGGACTGGATACAGAGCACTGTGACCGCCCAGATAGGTCCTCTGTGGTATCTGCCTTCCTGAGGGAGAGGATTCTGGCAAAAAAAAAGTTTTAAAAGTTTTGAAAGTCTTTATCTGAGACTTACTATCTATCTGGAGTTGTCTATTTCATTGCTATCCTACTTGTCTAACTTTTAAATGACTTTCTTCCCCCCCGTAACTTTGTGCTGGCACATGAAGCTCAATAGGCAGAAGAGGGTAATGGCACCTGTGCAAGGCATTAAGCACCACATGTCAGCTCCTCTCCAACCTGGTGACTGAGTTCACGTTAGTGTTGCTCGTAATACAAAAGCGTTATGCACTCTTACCTGTATCTCCTTAGGTTCAGTCTGTTAAGCAAAATGATGCTGCAGATGCCTGAAAAAGACAAGTTCAGATTAAATTTTATCTTCTGTAAATGACAACAATGTCGATGAGCTCTATGACCCATATGCATCTGTATGCTGTTATTGTTTATATGAACAAATTACATTGACTGCACTAGGAATTATAACTAGGGGCTAGACTGCTTCTTCCTTTTCCATTTAAATTCTAGTGTGAAATGAAGAAATAGCAATCTGAGATCATATGTTAGTGTGAAATGGTTCTGCTCTTCTCTTAGGCACAGCAGCTTTTGTTTAAGGTCAAAAAGCTCAGGGACTGGAAAGAGACCTGCCTCAAAATACAGGTTTCTGTGAAATTCCCTTGTCAGCACAAGGGAAACCTGAAAGGACACAATTCCAGGACACAAGTCCAAACTTACAGTCCTGGATTGTTTAAGCAAAAGTAGTGTGCATCTCAGGAGCTGTGGAGGAAAAAAAAGAATATTGTAGTATAATAGTGTATTGGTAGGAAATTATCAACATAGTTTATAAGTAGAAAAAGTAGTTCAAATTTTCAGTTTCATTCTCTTTCCTGGTACAAGACAAATCTTCTTGCAAGAACAAATAATTTCTTGCAGGATTTCCTTTCCAGGCTCCTTAGAGGGAGAGAGAGGAGTTCTGAACCAGCCAAACCCCTTCAGATTTCACTCAGGAATGTTTCAGATCTTTCTCGTCCTCTGAAGTTTTGATTTGTAGCAGTCTGAACTGTTGCTCTCAGAGCAACCTCAGGTTTAGGTTATGCTGCAAACTGTTCAGACTGCTGGATACTTCCTCAGCCTGAGTGATTTTCTGCTGCCTGGAATGGAGGCAGTGTAGGACAGGATAAGGTGCTAGGTCTTTCAGTAAACTATGTAGAAGACACATATTAACTCATCCGAAGTCTGACAGGGAAGGAGAGGTGATTTATTGGTGGGGGATTACCAGTATTCTGTGTTTTTGCTGACTTTCAGATTTAGCAGATAAACTGAGCGGTCATGGTAGCAAGTCCTGAGATACACAAAGAACAGGTTCAGTATGGATTTGCACTCTGTTTATATTATTTCATATCAAATCAACCCATAATTTGTGTTCAGCGCGATTGTTGCAATTTTAATGCTTTGCCAAATATACAGAAAATCCTTTTGCCAGTCCTGAAAATATTCTACTGGAAGCTATTGAACAGATTCAAGGTACTTTAATTTAAGAATCTGTGGATATTAGCTGCTAAATAGTACGGAGAAATCCAGCTTGCTAGTTTTAATTGCTGTGTTAGGAACAGCCACCTAATTAACGGTAGCAGGAGAATCCTAATAGGCCAGTTCTGTTTGGATTCTTAGCTACTCAGAGACAGTCACACAGGGCTAGAAGCTTTCTTCTCTCTCTTGAAAAGTTTCGCTTGATTAGTGTAGTTTATAATTATTGTTTCTAAGAGGAGGAAAAAAGAGTTTTCAGTTTTCCTTCTTACTAAAGAAGGAAATTAATGCAGAAGCAGCCTTAGATTGGAAGTCATAGTCTGCTGTGAGTATGGTCCCATATGTGTCCCTGCATCTACATGGAGCTGGCATTGCTGCGTTTGACAAGACTATTACAGCTGCCGTATGTACAGTGTGCCGCTCTGATACGGTATTGCCATATGATATGTTTTATATTTGAATGTGATGGCATTGCCTTGTGGTGTTTTCTATTTGCATTTGACATGCTGGGCTTTGCAAGCTTTCTGTAACTTCAAGTAATTGTGTAGCCATATGAGGATTTTTTTTTCCAGTAATGAAAAATGCATGAACACAGAAAGCTAAAGTGGGGTAGTACAAACTGCCTGTTACATTAAGTCCCCCTGCCCATGTGGGAAAACTTATTACTGACTGCTGATGACATGAAACTGTAGCAGATTTCTTAATAAACATTAATGGAATTAAAGCAGAATGCAAAACCAACAGTTCTCCACTAATGACCTGCTGGCTGTGAGACTAAGTCTATCATATGCCAGGTTGAACTTGCCTTCTTATTATGATATTCTTAGGTAAATGTAGGTCCTTTTTGTCACATAAATCTTCATTTTGCACTGAAACTAACATTATATATTAAGAAATACAGGCTCTTTATTCCTTCATTCTATGTTAAGGTTTTCTGTCTATGGTTCAGTGTCTGTGTTTTTCATTGTGTATGTTTGCAAGGACAAATCTAAGCTCCCTACAAATTATTCCACCATTGTTATAGTTTTAATAAAACAATAATTCCCATGACTTTCAAAAGATAAAGCATGTGATTTCCTTTTGCAAACTTCAGTTTGCTCATAGGCCCAAAGATGGCTCTCACCCTCGGGTATCCAGCCAGACTGGGAGTCACAGCAGTACTGTGTGGATCACTGCTGTGAACATGAGGTTAAAAGGAGCAAAACTGTAGTAGTCCTGGGCGATTTAAGTAATGCCCCTCTCTTTCTGGAGACATTTCATTCCCATATATTCCAGGAATTAAAAATCTAGAGCAAGCAGTCGTCACAGGGTTTTGCAAAAGGCTGCAGACTTGAATATGAAATGGGGCCTGGTATATCAATAACCAAAATTAAAGACTGTCTGACAGTTTTCTACATGGTTGTCCATCACTATCCATTTTTATAATGCCTGGTACCATACTTATTAGTCTTCAGACATCACTGTATACATGATCAGAATATTGTGCAAAGAGTGCTATGAAAAAAGGAAATAAAACCACAATAGTGAGTCACGGGATCTACCTATTGTTTCACCAATATTACAGGGAGAACCCAAACCATCTACAGATGTGTCTTGTTAGCAAAATCTGCTTGAATGTTGTATCCCTCAGCTGAGAACTCAGAGTTCATGCTTGTTTGATTAAAAGATGGGAAGGAGATAAATTGCCTGTATGTCATATATTGGGCACAGGAGACATGTTACCATGTTGCTCTGCTAGGCACATTTTCTGATCTGTAAAACTGAGCACAAGCCTGGGCTTGTAAGTCACTTGTAGAATTACCTGGCAGCTGGGGCTAGTGGTGGTATCAGAAGTATTGGAGCTTTTTAAGCTTGAATACTTTTTTCAAGCTCCGGACCTGAAGGTGACATCCTCAGGTTGTCAAGAAGCTACTCATTATAGAAAACAGACCTGCCATCCTCCCCTATCGAAAGTGTTTCTGTATTTTTAAGATACTCCAGGTTGAAAATACCGTGCTGAATTTAGCAGTTTTATATGGAGCTAATCTGGAAGCTACACACTGTGTACAACAAAAAGAAGCCCTTTAAAATTTCTTCCCTAGACTGCCCTGGGACTTTAGGGGGTCTGTTTAATTGGCAGTTCTTTTCTCTGCAGCCTGCTCCGGGTTAGAAAATGCCGCATTTTGTTCATGTGTGGAGGTGTGCTTGCGCATGCACATGCACTTAGACTCAGGGTGTTGACCTCTGATGTGTTCCCCTCAGGTGTGTCAAGTCTTGGTCCAGATGAGGTACTTAATTAAGTCCATCAGCCAGCCGGCGTCTTTTGCAGTTTTGCTCTAGGTAAAGTTAATACTAGAGGCTGTGTCTCAGTACCTGGGGATAAAAGAAGCAAGAGAAGGTGTGGGCCAGCAGAACGAGCGTGTGAGGTGGGGACATTCGGGAGCGGAGCAGGCCGGCAGCACCAGCACTGCCTCCGAATGTGCTCTTGGGCAGGATGGACAGAACTGTCCCCTTCCCACCTGGCCAGCTCAGCCGTGTGTGCTGAGGATGAACGGGTTAATGTCAGTGCTGTGAAAACACAAATCAATAGGTATGTAACTAAGAATTATGAACAACATGGATGAATTCAGCTGCATCCCTTAAAGACCAATGTGCTGCTTCAAGTCCTGTACATAAAGGATAAATTGTGTCAAGATGAAAAACAAACAAGACAGCAATTTTTAACCTTATTAAGGTCTGATGCCTTTCTGTCCAGAGGGCTTAATCCTTTAATGCAGAGCTATAAGGAACAATTAGTTCTTTTTGTAGATTGCAATCATAATCTAAAATGATTTACTGGTTTGCACATACTGTTGGTGAAAGCGAGGCTGTTAATTGTTCCAGTTTTTTTTTTGTGATCTCTTTCATTGTATTTCCCTGCCTTCTAAAAATCCTTCATGCTTCCATGTCAGCAAGTAACTCAGCTATGTACTACAATTTGTTGAGGATGTAGCAGGAGAAAAGCATTACCCCCTTCAGATGTGACATTTGGTGTATTACCTGCGTGTGCACTACTGTCAGGGGTGCAGTTTCTGACCTGCAATGCATTATCTGCTCTGCTGACTTTGGGGCTGTTTATCACCTGTGACATATTTCTCTCTAGGAACTTGCCATTCTTCTTGTGCCTGCTTTAGAGCGCCGAATGCAGACATAGGCTCTGAAATTAGGTGCGAATTTGAGAGTGAAATGAAAGCAGGCTTTTTTTAATTACAATTCAAGGTTCTCAGCTAAACATGGTGTCTAGTAATCTTCTTTTGCTACGATAACAAGTATTATGTTAAAGAGTACTGTAAGAGTGAGTTAATTCTGCATTCTTCATGCTTGTCCAACTAACCACACTGCGCTCCCAGCTAAATACTTAACATCTCTGTATGTTCCTAAAGTCAAGTAATATTGCTGTAATTTGAGACCTGATTCCAGCAGTTTGAAAAAGAACCTTTCAGTGAAGGAAAAGTTTTACGTTAAACCTACAGGAAACCTATTCTTTTGGAGGGAGCTTTTATTTATTTGCATGCCTTGGCTGTGTTTTACTTAATTCAGTCAAAAGTTCTTATTGAGCTTATTGGCAGCCTGCCTGGCATTTGGCACAGTGAGGCACAGTAAGTTTGAACTTCTGGGGATGTTTTCAGAGGAACGTATGTCTTTTATTTCATGCTTTATTGTGGCAGATTGATGAGAACTTTTAAAGCAAATGTTAAGACAGGTCACATGAAATAGCACAGACTGCAGTTTGTTCTCCCCTTTTGAATATTTTTTTTCACTGAGAATATATACATTTTTTGATACAATGATAATAGGTGGATGATGGCAGCAGAATGATTTAAACATGGACTAAGAGTTTAATTGTGAACTTAACAGGACTGACACTCTGGCTAAGCAGGGCCTGGTAGATATTAGTGCGGTCTTCAGCATCTGAAGGAGTTAAACAGAACAGGCATTATCTGACAGAGCAGTATGTGTCATGGTTTAAGTAGACATAATAGGATAAAATTAAGAAATATGAATATTTTAGCTACACACAAGGCTATTTCTTGATGCTTAGACCTGTTCTAGTTTAAATGGTTTCTCTTTAAAAAAATAAAAAATAAATAATACTAGCAGAGAATATTTAACACCAGGCTGAACAATATGCTAATCTTCACAGGAACACTACTGATTTGTCAGCAGGATGAACTGGTTGATCCCTTCCATCTCTGTTATGTTTCATTTCAGTATCATTTAAAGTTTCTGCTTAGGGGAATCTTTATTTTGTTGCTTAATTTTCCTATTTTCTTGAGAATTGTCATGTCAATAGCCTGGTGGCCTTAGGTACCTGTGACTGCGGAACATCCTCTGGTTGCTTCTCATTGCTCTCAGTTTTTGCAAGTTGATTTGTAGGAAATTGTCTGTAGGAAATTAGTACAAATTTGGAAATTATCCAACATCATCTGGAGCCTCTAAGAAGTGAAGTACTGAGAGACCTTTGGGTCAAATTCATAGTTTTCTGAAAAGCCATCCAGATCAATCAGTCATAGGTGCTGGGTTTCCAGCTCTGCAAAAGCATCTAATTTCTGCCCTCTTTTTCATAGTCAGCTCTGGTATGATTTTATGCACCTTTTCACAGCGTAGACCACCCACAGTGAATGGAAAAATGTTTCCATCAAAAAAGTTGCTTGCAGTCAGACATTGCTTAATAATATTGACCAAAATATCATCTATATTTCTGGACAGTTCTTTTAAAAAGCAAAGAGGAAAATTTTACTCCGGGATTCAGATGTACTTGGTAAACTGTGAGGTGTTTTCCCATAATATTTTTTCAACTTCTCTCTAAACTCTGAAGATAGTGAACACAATTAAGTTTCCAATGAAGTTCAAGTTTCGGGTTTGTGAACTTGAACACACAGGTGTCTCCTCAGTGCTTCCCTGACACTGATCTCGCTTTTGCCCCTTTCCTGCAGGGTCCTGCCCTTCTGTTGACCTTGGGCAGCGCAATATGATTTTTGGATCAGCTGGACTGTCATAGACAATGTTTTGTCACAATCCCAGCGGTAAACGTGCCTTTCATCTCATGGCACGGCACGAGGGTTTCATTTGCTGGTACATGAGCAAGCTGAAAAAATGCCTTTAAAGAACCTGGATGCTCCTCTGTGTTGCATACGGAATAATTGCTCACACCCCCATGGCTTTTCCAGGTGACTATCAATCATCACATTGTATTGGATGTGAATATGAGTAAATAATACTTGTCACAGACATAATATGCTCATGTGAGATTCATACAGTCTAATGAGCATCTTCGTTTCTTTAAAGGCTAGTGGGAAGAGTTCCTCCATTTGTATGTAGTGTGAGCCTAAATTAAACAGAATCATAAATAAGCATTTCTAATAGCTTGACTATTTCTCGATGCATGTAGGATCTATTGCTGGAGGATATAAAATGAACATTTTATTTAATAGAGTTCTGTAACTTCATATATATATTTGAGTATATAAACTGCTACAATGTATTATAATGTACACAAAACCCAATATGCTCTATACACAATCCCATCTGTTTTAGATGTGATGATTACTGATTGCAGCAGACGGCATACATAGTGTAAACAGTTTACTACATGCAAACCAATATATTCTTACTACAAGTCAATAAATTTCATATACAATCCAATTAGTTCTCACAGAGCCTCCAATATTTAACAAATGTAACTGAGCTCTTTCAAATTACTAATTTAATTGACAAGTAGTTTTGAGATAGAAACTGGCATATTGTACAATAAAAACAATGCAACAAATGGAAATATTTTTTCAAAATATAATCCATTTAAGTTTGTTTGGTAAATCTAATAACTTCATATGGAAAAGAATATTCTGAATGCCATCAGAGTCCACTTTGTACCGTGCACCTACTTTGAAGAGAAGGGGAGGTGGGGAGGTCTAGTAGAGTCTTCATTGGAGATACTTGGAGATACTCACACCCTGAGTAGACATGGTCCTGGATAACCTGCTCATGGTGACCTTGCTTGAGCAGAGGAATTGGAGTAGGTGATTTCCAGAGTTTGTGTTTAACCCCACCTCTTCCCTGCTTCTGCTGATCACAGGAATGACAGTGAAAAAGTCTTATTCAGGGCTGTGAAGAAGGAAAGAAGTAATCAAGATCCTCCTCTGTGCTGCTGTGCTGCTTGAACATCTATTTAAATCCAGCAGGGAGAGGGAAAATGGTCTTGGTTTTCTTCTTTTGTGAGGTTAGTTAAAATGCAATTCCTGAACTGGGAAAGGCAGTATAGGTAGCTGCATAAACCTGGCAGTTCACCTTCTCCGGGGAGGCATTGCAGTCCAGAGTCACGGTGCGACAAATAGAGCCCTAAATAAAACATCACAGGAATAGCTACACGGTGCACAGGTGGATTGTTGACTGATTAAAAGCTGGCTAGGATTATTCAGCAGGTCTGGGCCTAAGGTAGCACCAGGACAGATGAAATTAGAAAAGCGTTAAGGGCGGTCGCGTGAAATAATGGCGATTCCCAGCTAAGAGTTGTCTCGTAAATTCTTCTGTGGATGTGAACACGCCATCACTTGCACCTGTGCCAGTAACTTCATTTTCTATAGACTTAGATTGTTTTCAAAGATTCAAAGTCAACTTTGGAGCTATATGTTGACTGTTTGTATTTAGCCATCGAAAATCTGGCATGTATCTTTTCTGAATTTTAAGAATGATAGGAAAAGATTTGCTCTCTTATGTTAGAAGGAAAGAAAGTTCCAGCCCTCTTTGAGTCTTTTTTTCTTCTGTTTGTAACTGCTGTGATTATTCCGAATGGTTGCACACAGCTGATAAACAGCATTTTATCTAGCCTAGCTAAATTGAACATCGTAGCCATGTCTGTTGCAATGGTTAGTAGGTAATCTCTTTTCATTTTAGAGATATTATTGTCAGCATTAGTAAATTTACAATTAGATAATTTTTTTTCCTCCTACTGAATATGCAGAATGTGACTCTTAGAACTGCCTTAGAGGCTCCCCAAAGAGGGAAGATGAGCCTAAAGGGGAATTTATTTCAAAGCAAAACTGTGTTGCTTGCAAAAGAAAATGAATAAAGTTGGGAATTCCTAGCAGAGAAGCATTAAGGCTCCTTAACTTAAAATTATTCCTCTTTTACATTCTAGTCGAATTTCTGAAGAAGAGCAAAATGATCCAAAAAGCTGAGCATAAATAATTGATTTCCTTTACTCTAGTTGTGGATTCTTCCTGCATAAAAATGTTCTTGTGGAGTACAGTTTGTAAGGCGGGAAGACTGAAGGATTTGGCTTTTTGTTTAATACACAGTGGTTTGTCTTGGTTTTCCTACCTATTTCTGGATAAAGAAAGACAGAGCGCTGTAACAGACATCAGGATAGCGATTAAAATTGCAACGAAATTTCTTTTTTCCAGACTGCAAATTTCAAGGGTGTGTGATTGAGTCTACATATTGCTGCAAAGTTGCAGACTCTGGACAAAATTAAAGATAACAACTTTTTAATGAACTCCGAAATAAAGAGAAGCATGTTAATAGTGACTTTGCACATTCCTGAAGACAAGATAGGGAAGAACTGCCATTGTCCTCTGCAGAAGAAGGAAATAGGAGTGTTATTTGCTTCTTTGAGGTGCCAATGCTGTGTCGTTTAGTCCCTGGTAATGTACATGCAAGTACTTTAGAGCCTGTTGAGGGTCATTTCCACATGTCACTACAACAGGGAATAAATGCCTCAAATAGTGCCAGGCCAGTCATTAACACACATCCCAGATTTATTTTAGTGGAAATAGATCATAACTGTAACTAATAAAATATAACAGAAAAACCAGAATTTCACAGGGATGACAGGGTATTGGGAGTTAGCATTTCTGTGGTTCTATAACATTCTGCTGCTGTTCTGTCCACATGGATGGGGAACTGATGTTACCTCTGGTCCACCTGGAACTTGGGTCTGTCAAAGAAAAAAAAATCACAAAAATAATCAGCCCATGAAAAGGTTCAGACTAGGATTTGTTTCTCATTTGTCACAGAAAATAAGAAAGCTTTTATTTGGGAATTTGGCATTAATCCTGCTGAAATCTGGGGGAATAATCAAGGAACTTTGTTCATGTGCTCATGTAGCATATTAATGATTTTGATAAAGCGATTTTTGATAAAGTGAAATGAAATTGTTATGGCCCAAGACTTCTTTTCTGTGCCACTGCTCCAGTAAAGCTAAAATGTAGTAGAGTTACAAAACAACTGTTAGCAGAGTGGAGAGCAAGAGTAGTTCAGACTATGGCAAACAAATCACTTTAAGGAGGTTCATTGAAACTATCTACCTTATAGATGGACAGATACCCATTTTTCTTTTTCCTTCTTTAGGGGGCATTGGCAGATACTTATGTATTGTGTTGCATTTATGTATAATACTTGCCATATGACATTCTTTTTAAAATAAAATGAATCAGCACACTAAAAAGAAGCTATAAAGAGAAAAAACATGAAGCCAGTGTCCTTTCAAAAAAAGACATGTTTTTAATTTAGGTTGACAGTCATCATACGGAAGTTGAAAAATGTAATCTGGACATAATGCAATGCCTGTTGCCACCAAAGAGAATAATTGATCCAGCTTTTAATGAGATAAATGACACTCGCTCACTTGACCAATATTTACTGTCATTCAGGGCCCAAGAGAAGGGCTAATCATGAATGATGATAAGTTGGAAAAAGAAGTCTGTATGCTTCATCTTGAAAAGAGGTTCTATCGAAACAGACTTATGAACTGCAGTATTAATGCAGACCATAGAGCCATCTCGTGAGCTATTAGGGATGGCTAAAAATGGTAGGTGTCTTTTGATAAACATTTGAACAGATTTCTTACTGCTGAGTGACTGTCTGTGGTTGTTACTCTGCAACATCTCACTTGAACATTACATCAATGGAATCTGAGAATAAAAATCTCATTTCTCATCTATTTAAAATCAGTTCTTTGTCTTTGATAGACTTGCATGCACAGTGGGGTCAGATTTCCTTTTTATTGTTAAATTTCTTCATTCCTATGGCTTGGTAAACAAAATCTCTAATGAATTGATTATTTTTCTGTGAATTGAGGATAGTCATCTATTTCTCTAGCTAGCTAATACAAGATTTCGTTTTGATTTTTGCAATTAGAAAACACAAGTATGATAGATGATAAAAGGCTTATTCCATAACTGTGTTAACTGAACTGAGAAGTGATGAATCCACTGAAACTGCAGAAAAAGGCCATTTACTTGAACCTAACAAAAGTCATAGTACTGAGAAGTTTTCTGTTAACTTGTATGTAGGCTTCCAGTAAAAAAAGAAAAATAGTTATGATAGATTCTAGGCTTTCCAGCTGCCTCCTCCTCTGTTTAGCTCTAGCAGAATTCCTAACACAGTCTGAAGATCCATGAAGGAGCAGTCACATCAATGCAGGCACTTTTTGTGGTCCTCATATTGAAATTTGAAACACTTCTTTTGCTCTTCATATTGAAACAAATCTATGTTAACAGTACTAATAAAGGTAAAGTATTTCTAATACTGAGTACAGAGAACTCTTGTTGCCAGGTGCTATTTTGGATAAAACAAAGAAAATCTGTAGTAACTGAACTGTAATTAAGACTTCTCCTAGAGTTGCTAATGTTAAGTCCTTTGGCAAAGAAGTATGAGGTTGAAGGCTTCTTTCTTCTCTCCTTCCTTGTCTTTCTATTCACCTGCTGTTGTTCTTATGTTTTCCAGTATGCTTTTACACCTTGTTCTTTTCTTTCTTTTACACCTTGTTCTTTTCTTTGTCTGCAGTTCTACCTTGCATCCCAATTTACGGTAGGTCTGACATATGTTAGCTGCTTGTCTGGTAGCTTCTATTCCCCTCAAAACCAGCTCCAGGTCTTCATTCTTCCACCTAACCGTTCGTGAGTTACTTGCAGCCCCGGGATTTCCAACATCAGCCCGTGCCCTGTCGGTTTTCATCCCGAGCCTGAACAATTCTCCATTGCTTAAGGCTTCTGCTCTCATACCAGGCCTGTATTCCTCTACACAATTTTTTATTGTGTAAAAGGCATAAATATCACATTCTGCACAGAATAACTGAACTACTCAGTACGATTACCATATAAAACCAGTGGATATGGAAAATTACCAACGGAAATTAGGCATAGCCACCTGGCAATTAGAAAAGAAAAACTGGTGCTGTTGCAGCTAAAACAAGTGAAAACAGAGCTCCAGGCAATGAAAATAAAGTTCAGACAAAACCCAAAAAGCCTCAGCCCTGATGCCTTGCAAAAGCAGTCCAGAGCCTGTGTCCTGTTACTAGCAATGGTAATCTTTGCTGTTTGGCTATGGGTGCAAAACATCAGTTTGAAAATGTGATTTCTTTTCAGTTGCATCAAGAAAGCCCCAGCTTTTGAGCATACAAAGGCTTGTATCTAGGACAATGTGAATGAAATGTTCATTTTGGTGCTGTTGTTTTTAGAACAACTCCTTTTTGTATCCGTGAGTAGAAAATTAGGAGTTTATTTAAGATAATGGGCCTTATAGCACTTTCATAATGTAAATGCAAAAGCTAGAGGAACATTCAAATAGATTATTAAGTTTTATTGCATTAACTTGTTAAATTCCTTTAATGGTATTACACCAGTGAATGCATTTTTCAACACCCCATCTGAAAGACAACAATAACAATCAGTGACTTAAATAGATTCTCAATTTCTGCCCTGCTCCTGGGCATTTCTGTGCAAGGATGAGCAGTTCAAGAAGCAGACCTAGTTTAAAGCTGTTATTTTGGGGGGTGATTGTCCCTCCTAGCCACTGCATCACCTTATTACCTCTTTCAGTTTGATTCCCTTCCTCTCAGGATGAAGGTTCATGGACTATTAGGATAATGTTGCTTGTATTTACATGGCCATATTTTTTTGTGTAAAAGACAGTAAAATTTCACTCACATTTTGCAGTGCTAAATTAGATAACAAACCAGCATATCCCTCTAATCAGAAGGAAATAAATGGTGTGGTGTAGTTAATGCTTGGTAATACTCTGCTAAATATATAACTCATATATATACATATATAAAACTGTTACATATATATATATATATATATAAGTAAAAGCTATTTAGCACATGTCGTGATGAATGACTGTGGTTCATGGGGTGTCAGCTTTGTAATAACTGGCCTCGTTTACAAGCAGAAAATCTCTCCGCCTGGTCCCTTGGATGGGCCGTTGAAGAGACGTTCCAGCCTGTGCTCCACAGACCGCGTTTTGCACCAAACAGTTTCAGGCAAAATGCACAGAGCAGTAGGGGCTGGAAGTCAGGATTCTCCTACTCCTTCCCTAGCTGTTAGACTTCAGTGTCACGCTTAAACTGGCCTATCTGTAGTCCAATTAATCTTTAATCCTTAAAGTGAAGTAAAGCCGCTTCGACAGGAAGATGAAGCTTTTTCACGTACTCTAAAACTGCTGAAATGCCTTAGATAGTGGACTGTGCAGCCTGAAAGTTTAGTTCTGGAGGCTTCTGTTCCACAAAGGGAATTCAGATCACTATCTTGGATGCAAAATGTGGGAAGAAATGTCTCAAAAGGGAATCCAGATTATATGTTGTGCAACTGGGCAGAAAACGCTAAGGACGGGAGTGGGGATGCTACTGAAATCACTATATTGTCAAAAAGTGCAGGTTAGTCACTCAGAAACAATTGCATCTGATGCTTGGAAATCTGAATCCTATTTAAAGTTAACTCTACATGCCACAGATATAGTTCTATCTGTATATTAAAGGCACATAAGTGCCACCAAGTAAAGAAGAAGATTAATAAGGTCTGTTCAGTTCCCACCTGTTCTCCTATAGATCAATCTGTCATTGCTTCCTCTGATTTTACTGCAACAAAACACAGCTTCAGACTTCAGAATATAAATCTGACTTGCAAAGTTTGCCCACTGAAACATAAGATATGAAACTACAAAAGAGAAAGTCATATAACAGAATGCTTTCTTTACTGAAGCAAATCCTTTTTTTTTTCTCCTTAGAGAATGAGATAGTATAATGTGGAAAGATTGCACTTCTCACATTCTGGAAAAACAGTTTATTCATTGTTCTGACAGCATTTATTTGAATCTTGAGGAAATAGGTCATAGGGAGTGTAGGAAAAGATGGTATTTGCTGTGGTTCTCTTCTCAGAAATCTGTAATAGGGAATCATTTCAGTCACCCTGTGTCTTGTGGTATCTGAACAATGTTTCTGGCATCAAATTCTTATTTTGAGGTAGAGGGGCTAAGGGTAGTTTTGTCAGAAAAACTCGGGACTCCATTCCCCTGGAAGAAATAACCCACTGGAAACATTTGTAACTAATATGAGAATATTAGCTGGGGATACAAGCTAACAATCTTTCTGTTCCTGCAACACTTTAGAGTCGCAGAAACATAAACTATTTTAGACTGCAGTTAACCTTTGGAGGTCATCTCATCTGCTAACGTTGGTGAGGTTGCTCAGGGCCATTGCCCTTCAGGTTGGAGTATCTCCAGCAGCAGAGAGTCCACAGCCTCCCTGTGCCTCCGTCCACTGAACACCCTCAGTGTTTTCACCTATACGTATTCAATACATGATCTTGGTACGTGCTTTTGCAAAAGCAGCCTAGAATGCAGCAGCCTTCCCTGCTGCAAGGAGCTCATCTCTGTCCTGGAGCCGCCCAGGTCCCTCCTGCAGAGCTGCGTGGTGGCCCCTTGCTGCGCTGCTGCGTGGTGGCGGCAGCCCCAGAGCCGGCCCCGCTCCCAGCCCTCGCTCAGCCTCCGAGTTTCCATCCGCTCATTCGACCCCTCTCTGGAGGGCTCTGTCCTTTACTCCCCTTCCGACCGTCTCGAATGTCGCTGCTCCCTACATGAGTGCAGTAAATTGTAAGACCTGGCCCTGCAGAAGTCAAAAAGGTAGTAAAGAGGTGGCAGCGCCTTCAAGGTAACAAGCATTTGTAATAACCCTTGGCTCTGTTTGTTACTGTGCTCGGATATGTAGATATGAGTACTGAAACAGGGCTGTGTAAGTGAAGTCAAACACATTCAGAAACCTTTTTTCCTGAAAAGTACAGTCTCACCAAGGCTTTTACATAAATAAAATGAATGTATTTGGTTGCATTTTATCATACAGGAGATGCAACAGGTTATCAGCTCTTGGTGGGGAAAAATCAAGTTATGTTAGAAAATAAGACTCAGAGATATATTTGACAGTAAAGTTGTCACATTGTTAAGGACAATTTATTTTTTAGCCAATATTCCTGAACATATCTAAATGAACGTGTTTTTGTGGCTCTGAAAAGTCATACAGTTTTGTGTTGTTGTTGTTGCTGTTGTTTTTTCTCATTGAAAGACACTGACATTTTTAAATATAAAATTACATTAATTAAACTGTACACAAGCAAGCTTACTTAGAGATGTGAGGACGATGTCATCACAGAATTCTATACTCGTTAAGTAATGAGTTTAATGTAATACCCAATGTAGTAAATTCAATTATGTATGTAGTTCAGCACAGTGATGTTTCTAGTGTGAAAGGTGATGCAGCTTGATTTGAGTGATATTCTGGATAGTTCATCTAATTCAGCCATGGAAGTCACTGATTGACCAAACATTATGCCAGATTTAGGAAATTATGTCTCTAATTCAGTAGCTAATGTGTCATTCGTGGTACAGGCTGCTTCACAGATTTTTTTTTTTTTTTCCTACATGCCTCACTAGGAAATCATACAGATAACACAGGTTCATTTTGTCCCTACATTTTATTATTAATATATGTTTTGAAAACAGAGAATGGCTAAGTTCAGTAAGAGGGAAAAAAGTTCAGTACTTTGGGTAAATAAGTTGTTGCCCACCTAAGATTTTGGGGACTTTGTCAAATCCTTTAAGGTAGCCAAAAAAGAAAAAAGAAAAGAAAAAGAAAAAGAAAAAGAAAAAGAAAAAGAAAAAGAAAAAGAAAAGAAAAAGAAAAAGAAAGAAAATGCCTTTTCAGATCAACAAAAAAACCTGACAGATTTTGAAATCTGAGTTATAGAAGTTTTCTACAACATGCTTTCTAAGGATGCCTGTTAACACTCTAAAGCTCTACCATCCTCAATCTTCCTGCGAATTTTTACATGTATGTTTTATGTATCATTCAGAAAATGTGTGTCTGACAAACAATTTAGCATTGTTGGAATAACACCAAAAGAATTAAACCCCATCTGCTGTACGAGAATACAATTACACAAAGGCAAGAAGTGTGAGGTCAGGTGTGCTCCATCCCTTGTATTTACAAGACCTATTTCTCATCTCCCTAAGTTTAACTTTATATAAAGCTAAAAATTTTAACCTCCACTGTAACCATACTGTATGCTTGGAAGATTCCACTATAAATAGCTTTTTCTTTACCTTTTTTATCATTGTACTGGTAATAAATTTGTCTTTGTATTGTAACCACTTTTATTACAACCTTGAACTTAGAAGGAGACACATAATCACCTTAGTACCTTTAGATTTGATTAAGTTAAACTGAGAAATTTCAGTTGGAAAGCACCTAACTGTACATTTCATTGGCCAAGTTTAAATGAATTGAAAATTTTTCAATATTAATGACTTAAAGGATTTTTTTTGTTTCCAGATATGCAAATATTTTTCCCTAGTTACTTTCTACAGAAAATTAGTTGCAAGGATTGGTTTAACAGTTTGTAAAGTGACAGAATACAGCGCATCAAAAGCAACCAATGATGCAAGTAAGGTTCTTTTCTTAAAAATGAAACCTAAAATGCTCCATCTTTCGGAGTATGTAGTGATACTCATACATACTAGGGTACAGTAATAGTACTTCCATTAAATCAATTTATTTGCAGTACAGTGATTTTTTTTAATTGAATGAAGATTGCTCCTCTGGTTTTCAGACATATCCTTTAATAAGTGCTGTATTTTTGCTTTTTTTTTTTTTTTTAATGTTCAATCCTGTTCAAGAAAGTAGTAGGATACTTCCAAAATTCAAAGTGCTTCCTGTGGCATTTTCCAGAAGATACAACTAATGTGCAACCTGAGAGGTTACCAAGGCAATCCAGGGTGTTTATCTTACAAGTAGAAGTGACATTTGAACAGCAAAGTCATCAGCTGCTGAGCAGGTACTTAGGACTTCTGCAGGCCTTGCAACTAGAGTGGGACTTTTGCTGCCAAGAGCACGAAACCAAGGTTATACGAACCAGCTAGACAAAAACTACCTTTCGTATAGACACGTTAAGAGCACTCATGTTTCCTGGTTGCACTGCTACCCAAGGGAAAAGCATATATTTTACTGAAACAATATTGTCTCTGCATAATAATTGACCAGATCTAGGCTACAGAAAAGTTGTACCTGGTTTCCAAGAAAAATGGTACCCCCAAATTCATTCTTAGTCATCCAGTAGACCAGCAACTCCTGTTGTAAGCAGAAAAGGAAGCTGTAAGCTCTATTTTCAGGTTAGTTGGAAATAATTTTACATCGCCTATAAATACTCGATGTCAGAACTAGAGGACATTCATTCTCATGGTTGTTCTGTTGTATCCTTCGGCATCTCTGTTTGCAGCTATTGATAGAAACAATAAAAAAAGAAAAAAAAAAAAAAACCAAGAAATACGGTATCTGAGCCCTAATGGTCAGACTGCTTATTTCTACTCTCAGGAGGTCTTGCACCACTACAAAGAACTTGGCAGTGCTTTTAAGTGAGGAAAAGAAAGAAAAATACCTGTAACAAACACTTTGCCTCCCTCTACCTCTCAGCAGACATGTTTGCTGATGGTCCCATAGCCCAGTAACTGGCGATGCCAGCGCGTGTGTTCTTTTCCTTAAATGAACTAATCCTCCTCGTTTGGAAGGGTGCTGGAGAAAAAATGGAACTGTACCTGCAAAATCATTGCCAGGCACGTAGTGGATGCTTTTAAAGCAATATAAATCATGGTTTCATGGCTTATTTTTTAGTTTTGCTTGGGATGAGACTGGAGGATGACTTCTGATAGGTTGTTTACTTGAATCAGGAAACAGAGCCTTACAATTTCCTTATACCGAAATACAAAAAAAAAAAAAAAAAAAAAAAAAAAAAAAAAAAAGTTAACTGCCCCCTTTGAGAGCTTCAGCAAACATTAAATAGATCTGTACAGGGAAACAGCTGTAGAAAAGTTGTCCGACTATCATGAGGAACTGTACGTTAAAAACAGATTAAACTGTTATTTTGAGTTTATATATAAAATATTAAATACAAAGCTAAAAAAAAAAAGTAAACACTAAACAAATTAACACGTTATTTTCTAACACTCTTGGACCCAAATTGAATAGACCATTCTGCATCGTGAACATTACAGAGGCTTTTATTACTGGCTGTGAACTTCAATGACTTTATATTCCCTACATATGCCATTTATCTTTTATGTTTTAACATCCTGTACCATATATACATATAATTTTCCTAGGCTTTGTAATAATTTACATTTTTATGAAATTCCTCATTACTCTTTTGCCTTATTTCTTGACTGTTCTCCAGATTGATACCTATAAGAATATATTCACAGTGAGGAACCCTCTTCTGCATATGTTTTCTTCACAATCTTGATTCCGTACTTTATTTGCAGGTAAGGCAAAGAAAAAGAACCTCATAACCAAGAGAAAGAAATTCATTGACTACTTTTTCTTTGCACAAAGGAATAAGCAAGCAAAAAGGTTCATAGCAATGTATGTTTCAGTAGACATCATTCTATTAAACAGTGTGAAAGCAAACTGAAAACCTGATACTTTGCAGAGGCAATCACAGAGTGTAAGGTAAAACAAAAATGGCAGTGAAGTCAGACAGTTGTTTTTTTCTTCTTCTTCTTTATTTTTTCTTTTGCATTTCATCTTTCTCAGGTGAATTTCACAGCTTGAAATGAAGAGTAGCTCTGAATAACTCTGCTTTGGAATTAAGTGGTCTACCAAAGCCAAACGGTGAGAGAACTGGACTGAAAAAGCACTAACCACTAAGGCTGGATCATGCATATTGGGTTCACAGCCAGCAAACCTTCCCCAACATTTGGGGTTTTGCAAGCAGCCCCTCAAATGGAGCAACTTAATTTGTTTGCACTGGAGAATTACTTGGGTTTGAGGGACGTTTAGATATTAATATAGCAGAATAAAATTACCTTTAATGGCATGTCACAGGGGTTTATATGAAGATCAGTCCTAATTTAGATTTGAAGATACTGTAGGTTTCTCTCAGTTTCAACATCCTCGTCCATTCTAGGAATTCACCAAAAATAGTGACTTGGGATAGTCATGTTCTTCTGTATTCGTCCAGGATATTATTAAACCCCTTGACCACAAACTTTTTTTTTTTTTTTTTTTTTAATTATATGATACTCTAACACTGCGTTAGGGTAGTTCTTACTGTTTCTCAGTCACGTGTGTCAGGAGAAAAATGATCTTTATCCTTGCGTGCTGATATGAACTTCTGATAACAGATGAGTAGGGCACAGCTTCAGAATGACAACATTTTAAAATACATTAGCTAACAAATTTTCCAAGCCAGTCCTTCATGATGAAATCCCATAAGGCTGCTTTTCTGAAGGTGTTACTCCTAGTGGATATGTGTATCCCAGTGTTTAGTACCAAATAAACCTCATATGTGCAAACAAGTTCATTAAAATTGCAAGAGCCCGTAGCACATTTGTAACAGCTTGCCCAAAGGTTAACATTTATAGTTCTGCACTGCCAACATCCTACTTTTATGGGGCACATTTATATGCTAAATTGCCTATTATGTTAAACTGCAAGGTCCCATTTAGCAGTATCAGGAATAAGATTTGACTATAAGTGTTTAGATTTTATTAGTGCTATGCTAGTCTTCTTAATAGCTCAAACTTCCTACAGGCAGAAAATTTGCTGCATCCTTTACAGAGGTGCTTATGTACGAGATGTGTGTAGAAACAAACAGCTACACGAATGGAGGATGGGAAGAAAGGTAAGAAGTGATCATTGATAGGAAATAGGTGCCTTGCTGCATCTCCTCTCTGAGTCAATCCTAAATATCATGTTTAAACAATTACTGCATCTAAAGCAATCCCAGTAACGACCCCTTATTTAGTTAACAAGATCAAAGAAGGTCAGCTGAAAATATCCCGAGAGAAAAGGTGTCGTTTATTGGTAACTAAGTATGCCGAATAGTTTTTCTTTTGTTGTAGGTTACTCACCAGCGCATTACCTAGTAGAACGAAGTACCTGACCTAAGGGAACAAACCAGCCATATAAACAGAAATGGCAGATTTTAGCTGTATGTGCAGCTCTCAAAGGTAAGAGAGGGCTAATGACATTCTATGATCGCTCGCTGCTCCTGTCTTAACAGGTAGTTTTCAGGAGATGCTGTAATTAAGAAGTTAGCAGTTCTGCCAATGCCTTTCAGCCCTAGGACAACAGTGCATCGGAGCAGGGCCTGGTTTTACCTGCCTCTTTAAATACAACCCTACATGCTTCCCCTGCATAATAGTGATCGAATTCTGTCTGTGATAATTATTTGGATACAAATATGAATTGTACGTAATATATGTATAATTATAATAATAATACATAATAATGTAGTTATACAAAATAATACAAAATCTTCCATTTTGATCTTTTGCTTAGGAGGGGATACTGCAATCAATCCCTGAATAGGATTGCAAAAGATTTTAGTGTTTTCTACAAAACTCAGATTATTTAAGACACCAAGGAGGGGGAGATACCTTCAGTGTAAAATATAATATTATTTCTGATAGTCAGTGGGTCAATGTGAAAGCTCTGTAGTCTTGGTGGGAATCCAGCCAACTGAACATACAGGCTTGATTGCCACTAAAGGTGGAAACCCCTAGCAAAAGCAGATGGGGCTTTGCCTATTACGACAGTGTGTAGGGGAGAGATTTGAGGAAAGTCACATAGAAAGTTCATTAAAAAAAAAAAGTGACCTATTTAAAGTTACGCTTTAAATCATTTAGGGAAAAGACTTAGTTAATGCTACTTAATCAAAGTTCTCTGCAAATAACTTATAGGTGACAGGTCAGCAAAGACAAGCTTATTTAAAGACTGTGTTTTAAGATATAAAATGCTAAGAGTCTTACCAAGTCTAATCTGCTAAGAATTATAATACAGTATAAGAAAAGTTCAAACCTTATTTATTTCAAAATCAGATTTATTATTTTTTGAAGATGTCACAGGCAAAGAAGCAGTGAAGAATTAACACTGCAACTATTTTTTCCAAAAGCATCTAGCTTATCTACGTGGGTAATTGGATGATGACTGGCCATTTCTGCTATCCAGAATATTTCTCATTTCTGATTGATTGTGCTCTATGGTCTGTGTGGGTTTCTGTATTTTAGCGAGTTGAAATTAGTGACTTGAGGTTGATTTTCTTGTAAACATATAGACATAACATGGCATACTTTCTCTGTATACAATGTGGCATTGTACTCATTCTTAAATCCTTAGTGGTTTTGAATTTATTTTTAAACAGATGGTGCTGTAGGTTGAAATGAAAACTGTGGTTTAACAAGGTCTACTGCTATGGTGGCTTTCAGGGATTTATACACACACAGTCTTATACACCGTATCTGAGTGCCTTGGTGTTCTGGGTCTCTTACTTTGCTGAAGCCACTGAAAAAAATAGACCATGCATTGGAGTGTGCTGCTTTTGTCTGATACATTTCGTAATAAATCATTGCATGCTAGGAGTCTGATTTCAAGTTACTAATTGGAATGGTGTTTAGATTAGCAGTGTGTACCGAGAACTTCACTTATCCCATATCAGAGCTACATAGTGAATATATAATTGAGAAACAAGCCCAAGAGATTTCTTAGTTTTTATTATGATAAGAAAGAAGTGTAAGTTACCCAGTGAAAGCCTTACAAACTCCTGGAAGGAGAGGAAGTTTATTGCTATTACGGAGTGCAGCCAGGAAAGAAGGTTAGCTAAGGAAGTGGATTGAACTAGAAATTCAAAATTGTAAAACCTTGACAGAACTATTGGCAGATTAGTAGGCTCAGTTTCCCATTCAGGTCTTTAAGAGCCAGCAGATCTAAATGCCCTTTATATATTTGAATGCTGTATGAATTACAACAAGCTTAATAAAAGAAGAGCAAGTTTTTGTGTGTGTGCGTATGTGTCTGTGTGTCTGTCTAAGGCTGCACTGTTTCGCATTCTCTGAGTCAATTCTACCCTAGCCAGAAATAATCCAGGACACGTTTTAGATCCACTTGAAGATTTGCAAGGTAGATGTGTCAGGCATACTAAGAACAATGCATCAAGTCCAGATAGATTTTTAAATACTAGATGATGTGTTTTAGTTCGGAAAGAAGTAATCAGTGTTTGTAGAATGCTTTTAATAACACTGACTCGCTTGGAAATTACGTATTCAGTGCAGGAAATTTCTTTCTTATTATTTCTCCAGGTAAACATTGTATTTATTACATTCAGAAAACAACAGGAATTTACGTAGCTGAGCTTACACATACAGCTAGAGCATTTTTTTCTTTACATTTATAATAAACATGAATTATATATGGAGACAACCGTGCTTTGTTTAAACTGTTGCACTAAGTACTTCTGGATTGCAGTAAATAACTGGTTTGCTTTCTCATACATTTGAATGAATGTAATAACTGGAACAAACAATTACTCTGATGGATATAGAGGAATTCTGTGCTGCTAACCAGTGCCAGAAAAATAATAGTCTCACACATTTGTTGTTTGTTGATGATCACGTTATTGATTTTGCGTATTATTTGTATAATTATTTGATTCTTCAGGTTTTTTAGGATAAAAAAAGAGTGTTCATTTAAACTGGTGGCTAAATAAAATTATTTCCTTAAGCTCCAACTAATAACCCAATTAAGACTGGCTTTGGAGGCTATTAACCAGATTCCAGTGTCTATTTTTGTCACCTAATTAAACCTGATGCTCCAATACACCAGAGACACTCAGGCACTTAATGTGTTAATGTTTAAAAAATGCCAGTATTTTATACTATATTGTATAAATATGCTCTATATTATACTAAAATGGCAGTGGCTACTAAAGATCAGCATGAGCTGCACCACCAGGAAGGGTCAGGAGAGGAGAACGGGTGAGTGAAGTGGCTCCGGGGCCCCTCGACCAACCGGTTCCTGAAGAGCCCAGTCAACGTCGCCTGCCAAAAATGTCACTGTATCTGAAGGCCAAATTCATTTCTTTCACTGATTCTGAGGTCAAAAAGGTTATAAAAGGGGATCTCATAATTAAAAAAAATAAATGTATACAGTTACAAAAGTTTTTAAAGACAAATGTGACCTAAACTGTATTTCAAGCACTTCTTGAAGATCACATTAGTTAGATGGGTCTTCCTGAAAATATACAGACTTACCCAGCCCACGTGTTTGAGAACGGAGGCCCATAGAGGTTTTTTGATTTTGTTTTTTTGTGTGGTTCTGGTTCAGGGACAAAATGTGACTTATGATTTTGCAGAAATACCTTATCTTGGAAAAGGGAGAATAAATTTACTCCCTGAAGGCAACGGAGGTGTGTGAAGATGTGTTCATTGAGCCTGGCATATTT
Organism: Tinamus guttatus; assembly: GCF_059628265.1. Lineage (NCBI taxonomy): Eukaryota > Metazoa > Chordata > Aves > Tinamiformes > Tinamidae > Tinamus > Tinamus guttatus. The sequence continues at coordinate 10,631,961 of NW_028288821.1, read as the reverse complement.
ATCTTCAGAGATTGCTGAATCTTTGATTCAGTAAGGATGGAATTTCAATTTCTTGCCATTGGGCCAGCAGAGTCCTGTCCTGGAAAAATGCTCATTAGGGTTGGTCTTGCATGCACCAGGCCTGATTATTGCCTGAGCAAACAGTAAACAGTTCTGCCACCCCATGTCAGAGTCGTGAACAGTTTATGTGCAACCCAAAGTACTGATGTTTAAATGATCACAAACCCAGCTCTGAACACTTTTGTCTTGAGGTCCAGGTAATTTCTTGTATGTTTTGGAAAGAAATGAAACTAAGCTGTTGGATAGCAGCCGAAGGCAAAACAAGATTGTTTTTATATAATTTTACCATCTCGGTGCAAATGGACACATACATTTAAAAAAAAAAAAAAAAAAAAAGCAACTAATCCCAGAGTCATCACAAAATTCAGAATTGTGTAACACTTCTAGCAGACATTACAGTTGCAATAAGGTACAGTTAAGAAATAACAAAACTAAAAGCCCAATTCTGCCGTTTATTTCTCTGTGACTCTATGGAAAAGAGAAAACTTTTGGAGAGATTCTGGGTCTCCATCTCAGTAAGGAGAAAGATTACACTGTAGTTGTTGCAGTTATCTATGACCGACAAGTGATTAAATGACGTTCTCAGTATAGTCCAAGGCTGCATGAGGGAAAGGGAGGAGGAAGAGCAGTAGACAAAATCAAGACAGTCGAATCTAGATGGTGAGTATTTTGTGTTCGCCTCAAGACTTATCCCCCGTAATAGCAGCTGCTAGATGAAGACAGGAACCCGTGAGCAGGACGTAATCTATGTGTTGTTTGTTTCCTTGGTTTCATTTTGGTCTCTCTGTGTGTGCAAGAGGCAAGCCAAAGAAATGGTGCAGAAGCTTTAAAACATTCTCTTTTTTTTAAACATGTTCATGTGATCAAAAGGCTAAGAAGTGTTTTAACAGAATATGCTTTTAATTCTCAGTTTGGAAGAGATTCGTAGGCAGATGACAATTTGCTGTAGAGCTGTAGTCTTTTCTTCACATAGTCATTAAATCAGATTTTTTTCCTGCCCTTTTTCATAAAGGTAGATGGCAAGTGAATCTCCTCAAGGATCTCATGTCGCCGGTCAGAATTTCCCTTTCTCCTGCTGCTCTACAGCATTTTCTGTTTTTCTCCTTTTCTCTCTCTGACAAACATTTCCTGTATGTTCAGGAAGACAACATATATCTATCCTCTCTCATCTGACTTGCTGATGCTGCTGAGAAATATAAGACTGTTTTTCATTTGCCAGCGGTGTTGTCTGCACACACACAAAAACCACAGTAACAAGAAATTGAGCCTATGGCAGAAATGTTCAATTTCCTCATAGTCACTGAGCATTATTACTTTGCCCTACTCTGCTCTAAGATCTCAGGCACAAAGCCTGTTTATGTCCTTACTTAAACTGAAGTCTGGAATTCCGATTTCAGTTATTATCTAGCATGCAGCCTGGTCAAGATTTGTAAATAGTAGCATATGAATGTAAGAGCCTGAGCTGGTATTTGACATGCAAGTCATCTGACACTGTACTGGATTTCAGTAGACTAGAGATGAAACTGCTTGCTTCCTCAAGCCAAATAAAGTTTCTCATCTTTAAGTAAGTGCCACCTTTCATAAAGCTTTGGTTAACAGCTTCAAGAGAATGTCTGGAACACTACTGCATACTTGGAATTTTAAGGTTTTCTCATATTAGGTAACTCTCAAATCTGTAAAATCAAAACTACTAAATTCTTTTCCATTTGTAAAGGGGATAGATAATTTTGTGGAATGTGGGTTTGCTACAGCAAAATTTGCAGGTCTCAATACTCAAATATTTTCATGTCTCAGAAACTGAAAAGATTAATAAAGATTCATAAAGTCAGAGGATTCATTGCTAGCACAACAGTGATACCACTGAATTTATAGGTAGTGATGATGTCCTCTCTATAGCACAATAGTTCCAATACTGTCTTCCCAAGTCAGGACTTCCTGTAATTTCTTCGGGGGGACATAAATACACTGTAAAAATAAATAAATAAATAAAACAAAGCAGAAATTTTAAAAGAAATATGTTTTTTAAAAGCCCACAAACCTATCTGTCTTTTTATAAGAAAGCCAAATTTTTTCCTTGATAATGTTGTAAGTATTTGCAAATAACTGTACAAATTCTCCTACCGGTGAACGAAATAGGAGCTGGCTTATTTCAGTGTCTTTCTCATCTAAATTCCTCTCTTGCCTTGCTTTCCTTATACTGGCTAGCAGTTTATTCATATCTCCCAGGTCTTTCTGTCCGATTCCCCACTGTTACACTAAACCAACAAACTTGAGAACACCTCTGCATAATGATTTCCTTTGTTCAGGTATATCATTTAGTAGTAATGTATATCCCAAAGAAGCAGTGCCAGATACATTGAGTGTTGGACACCCAGAAGAACAGAAGAATGCTTGCAAGTCAAAAGATTTTACAGCCTGGCTTTTTTTTATACCAATATATTAAAAACTGAAAACCTCTCCACCATCTGCTCTTCACTTTGTCCTTGAAACCTCACAGAGAGAGCTATTTCATGAGAAGCTATAGAGGTATTCTTCCCGTAATTGAGAGCAGGCCTCCGTCACTTACCGCAAGGCTCCGATACACTTCAGTCCTTAAGGTTATTCACTGTATTTCCATTTTCTCATCCACTTACACTCGATTGCCCTGCCTTGAGTGCTGTCATACACGTTAGTGTGCTTAGGAACACATGTTCCTAACTGATGCGTAGTTATAGCTGGACTACTACTGTCAAAGATTATCTTCCATTTTAATTTTGGACTAAAATGTGTAGTTTGTTAGGAAGTGCCCTACATCCCAAGCACACTGATGTGGCTACAGTCATCAGATTCACATCTTTCATAGCCTCCTTGCCATTCAGTGGTTCAGTTGGTGTAGTAAGAAGATGTTGTAACTCATTGCGTATTGCTCTGAATTAATGTGAAAAAGTGATTTCACTAAAAAAGTCTACCTGAAAAATTTGAGAAATTTATCAGTTAAAAAGTTCTACGGGCAAACTTTAGCTTGTTTAGAAGATGTGTAATTATCTAGAGAGCTAATACAGGTACGATTGTTGGATAAGGTTGATGATTCCTGAAAGCTAATGACAATGAAAATAAAATAGGGGCAGGAATTAAGATGACCTGATTTTATTTCCCTTCTCCCACTGACTGGCTTTAATAACTTTTAAAGACAGTGTTGTTCCGCATGACAACACCGGTATTGCATCCTCCTCTGATATGTAAGCCCTCCTCTGCATTTTTTATGAAATACAGTGAAATTAAAATGACTGATAATGGAGTCTATAAAACACAGCTTGGCAATCATGAAGGTGAGACACTTGCTGGCATTAATTTTTGTTATATTAGGGGAAAGAAAAAAGTGAAATCTTTGATAACATTTACTAGAAAATCTCAGGTCTGGATGTCCTAACTTTTTTTCAACCTTTTTTCAGGTGTTTAATGAAATGTGGATAGCTGATTGAGTGTAGGATCAAGTCTTATTCCTGGAATGGCTTTAGCACTACTAAAGTAAATTTTTGCAGTCCAGTAACACGAAGAAAGCGTTAAATAAGTAAGTGCAATCTCTCATATTGTGGTCAGAGATGTAGAGCCATAATATGTAGAACCATAATAACCATTTCATTCTTATTACCAAGGCATATGCCAACTGAGGCCGATGATAGGAGTCACATGCCAGAAACAAACAAAAATAATCAAATTCAGAAAAGGGAAACTGATTCTACTGTTTTAATCCATGAAACTGCAAGCAGGACTAAAATGTGCTAAATCAAGCAATGCTTGATCAATGTTACTTTTTCCCAGTACATGCAAGGTACTTACTGTATGATACCTGTTCTCTAGGAAATGAAGTATTGCTCACAGATCTATTGAAAGTGATCATTACTTGCTGCCAAACCAAAAAGAGAAGCCAGCCATTATTGTTCTCAATATAGGGACAGTAATATATATATATATATATATATTTTTTTTTGCAATGAAGGAACATGTGCACTCCAATTATTTCACTTCCTGTCAAAAAACTACATGTTACCATGTTTGTTTTCTGCTTTCCAGTCAATGTGCTTACAGTGCTGCATTTTCTAAGCTTTCTGGTACACAGGCTGACATTGCAGCACAATGTAGTCTGTTACCTTCTGTCACATCTGCTTAGATCTAAAATAACATGTATATAGTAAGACACAACCTGATGAAACACAGCACATCAGCAACATAAAGCCATGCTCTTTCTTGGCCTTGGGGACAAGTGTAGAAAGTGAAATTCTGTTGTACAGAACTGTTACACAAAAGACACGAGAGGCAATAGTGCATTTGTTTATTGGACGCATTTATTAAATGAGAGCATTTTATTTTGAGTAATAAGAAGCTTTTATTTAATGAAAACATTTGCCATAATGTATAATTTCAACTTATGTTATTCCTCATTGCCTATTTTGCAAATGTTAATGTGAAAATCATAAGTCATTCCTACTACTTATTAGAAAACAATATGTAATTAAACAACGTATAGGCCTTATTCAGATCCTATTTAAGAAATGAATTTTATTATGTAGAAATAATTTTTCTGCAGAGAGATCATATATAGAAAGCAACAAATTCAATTAAACTAAAACCTAGACTATCTACACTGGCAAAATTGTACATAAGAAATTGTCTATCTGTCAATGGCTATTGATGATGTGGTCTTCTGCTTACATTTAAGATTTAAAAAGAAGAAAACATGGAACATAGAATTTTTTGCACTGTCAAAACACAGAAGAACATGATCCTTTTAAACTTAACCTGGGCTGAAGGCTCGCAAAGATCTTACTAAAAAGATAAGCTGTTTGCTGCTGAAGAAGCTAATAGATGTGTGTGTGTTCAGGAAACAAAGTTACTGCTCCACAGTTAAACAAGGGCTCTTCTCCGCAACCACAGAGCAGACGTTGCAGTAATTCATTCCTCTCTCATTGCCTTTTCCGAGTTGAAAAAATTTCCTTTTCCCCGGTACGCAATCAAGCTGGGAGAGACACAGATCACAACCCATGTTTGCCAAAACAGCTGTTATTAATTAAGTTGGTAAGCTAACAACAATGATCAGGTGGTTGTTATTACCCACAGACAGCTCTTCACTCTGTGTGCACAGGTGCGGCCCAGCTCATGGTTATCCACATGGAGTCACTCATGACCATGTGGCTGGAGAGCGGCTGAGGGGGCAGCCCCGATGGCTGGTTCCGATGGGAAGGGTCGTGGGGACGTTGGCTCTGACACAGAGGGTCGTGGGGACGTGGCCGTGGCCTTTCGGTAGCACCACAGGTACCGCTGGCCCCTTTCCACGCAGCCTCAGAGAGAGGCTTCTATGATGAGAGGGGATTTTCAAACGTGCGGGCCCAGAATGCCATGGAACGCGTTCGCTGGGAGTCCTGTGAGATTGAGCACAGAGTATGGACAGGCACATCCCTGCTTGGACATCCACGCTGCAGTCACGGTGGTCATTCATGTTTAACTTTCCATAGCTGCCTGGATTAGTACATTTACAGCCCAGTTTCGGCAAGGCACCTGAATTCGTGTAATTTCCTTAGACTGGAAAGGCTAGTAAGGTAAGAAAAAAAGCTATAGATTTCTCTTAAATTTATTTCTTCATTTTTTGATTCAAGAGTCAAAACCCTAAAAATTTAACTACTGACCAGCTCCTTGATGCGCGAGGAATAAAAAATCCTTTTGTATTGAGGTGCTGCTGGGTTTTGGGTTGCTTGTTGTAGTCATTAACCAAAGAATAAGAAACAGAAGATTTTCCAGTTTGAGTATTAGCTAGTTCTTGCTTTTTCCATGTTGTGTACAGGTTGCTGTTTGTTTGTTAAAAGACAAAAGGAAATCAATAGTAGTGTTGAAAAGGAACCTTGTGTGTTCCGCTTTGTAATTTTTTTTCCAGGAACACCAAGAAAACAGTAACAAAAAAAGAGGAATGTTGCACTTAATTACCAGGGCGCACATATAGCAATATAGCTTTACTGACTGCAGAGAACAGAATGATAAAAAGGCTTTTCATTCACTTCAGGAGAAAAAAAAAAAAGGGGGGAGGGGGGACAAAATTAAAATGGACTGATAGGTACATTTGCATTCAAGTATGTTGATGCCCTTTAATGTCTTATATTATTGTTGATACAGTTGAAAATAAGAAGAGAAAAATGATTTCCCCATAATGAAATAACATAAAAATCATGTCTTTTTGTTAATATTTGCTGGCAAGAGTTTTTCCCTCATCTGTACAATTGTTTAGTTCTTTTCTCCATTTGGGCATTCTGAAGATGAAAAAAAACTTTTCTATATGAAAAAAAAAAAAAAGGTAAGTCTGCAGTCCTGTGTGTTTTTTTTTTTTTTTTTTTTTAAGCTACAAATGAAGTGAAATATATATATATTTTCCTGTGATTGTTCCTGAATGAAGATGCTGATTGGAAAATAAATAAAGCTAAGAAGCAAGATATTGGGTCATTAGATTGATTCTCTAGCATATTAATCTTTTTTTTTTTTTTCTCTAAACTTCCCAATAAATTTCTGACTAATATCTAGGTAGGAAAATGTTTTTAAAGTACTTTTGATATAACAATGCAGAAGGCTTAGAAAAAAAACTCTGTAGTCTATCCAGGTAAGTGTATCATTCACCCGAGAAAAAATTATCTATGAAGAGTGGAATTAATGATGTCTAGTGCTAGGCTTCTTTGGGATTCCCATTCCATTTCACATATAATTTTTAAGTTGCTCGCCAAGACAGAGCTGCCCAGCACAATTAGTGCTCACATACTAATGAGAGCAGGAAGATCTCCCACCAAAAAGAGACAAGCAACCCAATCTAAATTGTCTTTCTTTTACTGGCACCACTTCATAGGGTATGTGCAAAAGTGGGGGGGAAAGGAGGAAGGACATGAGATATTAGCTGTTGTTATTTGCTTTTTCTATAGTTTTCACTTTACCATCTCTGGCATAGCAAGAGTACAAAATATGAGAGTAATAAGAGCTGCTGTGACACTGTAAGGAACTTGTGTCTTTTCTTTGTTTTTCAGTCTTCTGGTCCTTCTTGCCCAACTTGCTCCCCTTTAATATTAAATAATTTGATTGCTGATGATAAATTCTTAGACAAGAAGTGTGCAGCAGAAGCAAATAGTGTTCATAATTCCTGTGGATATTTAAATAAGGAATACTTAAATTTAGAAACCAGTTGGAGACTAGTGATATACAGATGAATGCAGATATATAGAGATGGGTATGTGTGTGTTTATCTTGTGCCTTTGAAAAGCTAACACTAGAGATCACAGTCTTGGCCTAGAATCAATTTAATTTTTGTGCAGATTAACAAGATCTGCCTGTTAAAACTACTGGACACAAAGTGGTGTCTCTTGGCATATTTCAGTGTTTGGGTCCTATTTTGGTAATGATTGTAAGAAGAAAAGTTACTGATTTACATTTGGTTTTGCAAAAAATAGCTATTTCCTCATTACTGCAGAATGAAAGATTTTTCTTTTAGCATTTTCAAAATGTTTTTAAGTCAGCACAAAAATATTTTTTCCATCTTACTTTTAGTCCCAGCCAGTCCTGGAGGTTTCAGAGGTACTTTGATAACATGCCACCAATATACACAGAAAAATTGAGAGAAAATGCAGATCCAGAGATCCTTTTAATTCAGGTAATTAGAGGCCCAGTTCTGAGCAAAGTAGTTTCTGTTTACACTCTACATGTTATGCAATTAGGAAAAAAAAATCAAAAGCTCTTCAGGACTCTGCTTATTTTTTCATGAAATCATTGTCAGCATCTAATTATTAATAAGTAATTTTCAATAACTGATCCTCACAAGGAAGAAAGTTATTTCAGTTTCAGGCTGATAAAAGGATTATTAGGAAACTGCTCTGTGTGTGAGAGAGAATGTTTAAACAGCATTGGGGGAGGAGAAAAAAAAAAAAAAAAAAAAACTTTGACATCGCTCTCCTCAAACACATATAAACAAGTCTGTCTCATTATGCTTACAGAAAATGAGGACATATATTGAAATGTGATGGATTCAGGAATGAACCTTAGACTGACAATGGCTGGGAGATGTGCACTAAAACCCATCATCCTTTTGAAACCAACATCAGGGCAGGATTTTGTCAGAACTTTTCATAATAGTTTTTGTATAGCTACCCACTGCTGGCTTATCATATTTCCTAGGATTTCCTGTGGTAGCATACTGCACACTATGCAGTAGACTTACTATGCAAAATACCAGCAAAGAGAGGTTGACATAATGACTCATTACAATTTAAATCTTATTATACAAAGCTTCATTCAAGTCAATATACATAGTACAGAACCGCAGGGGTACATTTTAGCCTGGTGCGAGAGGAATGAATCATGCAATTCTCATTATGGTTAATAGAAGAACTGTATCTATTGCCTTACGTAAGGCACTGGAAGTGCACTGCACAATTCATATTCAAATCATATTGGAAAGTGGCTACTCCCATAAGCAGTCAAAGAAAAATAGCTACTTAAAGTTCATCTGATTCAAATTTTTTGGAAAGGGCACTGCATCATATTAATGACCTAATACAGAATTGGCAGTGATGATTACCCCTAATTGCCACAAAGATAAGTGGAGCCTTTCAGAAGCTTGTAAAGTAAGGGCCATAAACCACATTATCATGGATTGTGTCTTTGCACTCTTTATCTTTACTGACAGACTGCTAGCTTTTCTTTTCCTAGACACTTGAAAACATTACTGTTTATGCAGAAATGGTTACTACTGAACCTGACCATTCCCATACTGAATTTTAGGAGATATATACTTACATACGTATATCAGTATAAACTATTCTCAAAGAGCTTATATACTTATGGTTTTAGTTGTTTGTTTTACTTGTTTACTAGCTTGTTCCAGCTAATTAAAGGAAATCTCTAGGAAATCTTTCTTCTGATAAGTAGGTTGCACAAACAGCTGCAAGGAGAATGCATCCTCTAGCCATGAAGTTGTGCTTACAAACTGCTAAGTCTGATTGCATACTCTAGAGTAGCATGCTTTGTTTTTCTAGTTTCGTGTACTATTGAAATGAGATACTCAGTATTAATCTTTTTTTCTCATAAATATATTGTAAAGTATTGTTAATTATGGACAATACTACTGTGGATTATAATCATGCCAAGTTTTTATTTGGAATATCTATATCAGAGATGGCTGAGTTCTCAAAAAAAAAAAAAAAAAAAAAAAAAAAAATGCACCCTATCTTTCTAGTTAACAAAAATGAATCTTGTTTTAGTACTTCAAAGCATTTAAGGCTCCTGCTTGCGTGAGCCACAAGTTTCATGTGGTCTTCTCACTTTTTCCTTTTCCTAACACTGACAGCATCAGGACAACACCCTAACTCAGTTTGAATTCTGATACCTTTCATTACTTAAAGAACATTTCTTCTAAAGGTTGGAGAAAAAAAAAAGGTGGTGGGGGGGGAATAAAATCATTCCTCTGAGTATCAAAGAGGTATTTTGAAAAATACACAAAGTTTCATCTGTTTTGAAAGCAGAGTCTACCTTATGAAAAAGACTTTATTAAAGATGAGAGCTATGGAGAGGATGTACTTGAGCTCATTTGGAAAAGAATTACAGTGCTTACTAAGCCCTCACCTTGTAGAAAGGCGCAGGTCACCAGCACAGCACTGCTGCTGCGGTGCACAGCAGCAGGAGCAGGAATTGAGATTTAGCAGAGCAGCAGTAAAGCACATGTTATCCAGGCGGCTTGCAAAGGCCCTTTCTAAAAGAGAGGGATTTCCATAGTGTCTGTGTTGTAAGCTTGGGAAGGGGATTCATCAGCCATTATTGATTTAGGAGGAGGCAAGGCTGGAGCGAGGAGGATTGAGCTCAATCCTCCCTTGCCTTAACTACCGAGGGCCCTGTCCATACCAAGATGCAGCACTGCAGGGTGCTATTGGGTGCTATTCTCATCCTAGTTTTTTCTGCTCTAATAATCCTCCTGTTCCAGGGCAATCCGCAACTTGCCATTCTCTGGGCCAGGACCCTGGGCAAGATGGACTTGGGAGAATCAGTCTTGTTTTCTTGCTGAGGTGCCTTGCCCAGGCACCAGCTGCTTCTTGGACCTCTCAGCTCCTTGTAGACCACAACTGTGTTCTCCACCGTTCTTTTTACATCTGCAACATCTTTCTGCAGATTGTACAAGTACACCCTTGCCTTACTGGCAGCCACCCAAAGTGCTTCTGCAGGGAGCGTGTCTCTCCTCCTTTCTCTTTGTGTCCCTTCCTTTTTCTTCCCATTTCTGTCACATCACAGATAACCTGATTGTCATGTGCCATTATGGCCTTTCCTCCAGCTCGTCATTTCACATGAACTACTGATACATCAACTGCCACCACTGATTAGCTTCTGATCTCAGCCTTTCCAGCTATTTACCAGAGTTAGGGACAAACACATTTGTTCTTTGCTGTTCTTCTCACTGCAGAGGTCTTTCATACAGAAACATGTGCGAGGCCATTTCAGGGCTTTTCCCGTAAGTCTTTCTGAGGCAACACTAAGTGCCCTCTGCTTATTTGCTGCCAACTCTGTATTTGTGGCTGACCAAGGACACACAGGAGAATTCATCCCCCTGCAGAACAAAAACCAATGCATCTTCTGTCGCTTTCCTGTAAGTACCACCTGAAGCGACTCCTTTCTTACCAGTCCAACAATAAACTTAGAAAAGCGGAAAACAGAGGTGTCCAGTGTCCACCGATTGCAGGAATTAAGCTGCTTACTGTCTTAAAGTTCTTCACATATCAATACCAGCTTTTAATTGTTGTGAAACTTGGGACAACTTTTTCTACCTGGGTTTCTTCCTGGGAAACAATAGTTTCCTTGGTTTATGAGTATGCTTTCTGTATGCTGCAATAGACACGAACAAATAACAACAATAATAAAAGCAAGACCCAGGAATTAATTTGTCAATTTTGAAATAATTTTATATAAATATCAAACTGATACTGTAATTTAGAATGTTACCATTAATACCAAATTATTCAGGCCTGTTTGTCCTGAAGGCAGAGGAATAAACACAAGAAAGACAAGCTTTTTAGAGAAAGTGTGAAATAAAGATTCTTAATTTTTCAAGATTTCAGAATCTTTACTTGCTCATTTAATTTCTCTCAAGCTTTTTACTTAAGTACTTTCATCTTAAGAAAATAAAAGAATCTAGCATCTACTTAAATTCAGTTAAGCTTTCTTACTTCTACCCATTTATAAACAGTTTATATACTGATTTAGCAAAAAAAAAGAAAAAAAAAAGGCAACAAAGGCATTCATGAGTTGGAAACGATTTCCCCATTTGACCCATGTGCAACAATACACGAAATTAAAAAAAAAAAAAAAAAGCCAAGCGCAACAAAGTAAATGAACGGTAGAGAAGCTTTTGTTCTGCCAGAATAGTTCAATGCCTGTGATGTGCGTTTAGTCACAGGGACAAGGCTGGTGGAAACCTGAAGCGAAATTCCCTGAAGTGGGAATACGTGGTGTGGTGGTGGGTGCTTGGCACCCACGTCTGTGTGCCGTAGATCCTGCCCTTGGCCCCTCCGGCCTGGAGGAGCCTGCAGCATCCTCCCTGCTCACGAGGTACCTCCTCACTTCATGGCAGCCTGTTTGGCTCGTGGTCAGGTGGGACATCGCTCCTGCAGGCCCTGGCCTCGTGTGTGTTTGACTATTTAACAACCAAAGATGCATTACTTTGAGCACCTACTTGTTGGGCAAGTTTTTAAGGAGGCGGTGGGGTTCGAGTCTCCTAAAACAGGAAAATTGGCATTTCAGACATTTTCAGATCTTTGCACACCCTTGGGCTTCTGAGGAAAAAGGAAGTCAATGGCACATTCCTTTCTTTCCTTATCTTTTCTCATGATGTCAGAGGAGATCTGACTTTTTATTTAAAAAAATAAAAAATCAGGTTCCTTGTTCAATTACACAGCCCCAGTAATGAAAATAAGGAATTTTTGTTTGATATTTAACATGCTAGCTAACTCTGCTAATCAGCACTGATTTGCATGATAATATAATTTAATATTAACATCTTCAAGGAAGAAAACATGTGTGAGGATAAATAGAACTGGCTTTAAATTACACAAAGCATGTTCTTTATTTAAAGCTCTGCCTGGAGAGTGAGAGGAATAGAAGAAATAACAGTTAAGTCAATAGGATTTATTTTGTTCTTATGTGGCATTTTAACTCTCTCTATATAGTTGGTGGTTCTTTCCTTTTTTGTTGTTTTTTTTTTGGGGGGGGGCAGGGGAAGAGGACTGTATTTTTACAAATCAGATAAAAAGGCAGTACATGACAGAAACAAGAAAATCATAGCAAATTCTGAATTTTTTAATAATGACATAATTTTGTTTAAACCAGTTCTTTCTCAGTGCATGGCAATTCCTGGCATAAACCTTCTGAAAAGAGAATTGATCCTTTCCTCCTATTGCATTTCAGGGTTAAGAAAAACTCTTTAATTTTAGCGTACACACAGAGTATCTCTTTACATTTACTATTCATGAGAATAGTGATTCAGTGTTGCATAGATGCAGGGTTTCACATGTCTGTGTACATGCATTCCTACGGACTGAGCAACAGGAATCACAATTGCCCTTTTTGTGATTTACTGCTCTAGGAAGGAAACATCAATAATCAAATTCTTCCTGAACAAGACAGAGATGACTTAAGTTCAGGCAGGGGAAAGCAGTGAATTCCAGAACTGTAAAAGATCCAATATGTTGATGATATTTTCTCTTTTCAAAAAATGCTGTGTTATGACCCAAAAAAAGAGTTCCGCCCTTGATGATTTTTTTTTTGCATTTTATAAACTTTCCATCTTTGCTGCTGAAATCACCTCGCTGCTTACTGTGTTCAAAATAAAATGATTGTCATAGTAAGTTCATCTTTAAATCATCCTGTATTTCCTTTACATTTATGAGTCATAGCATATTGATTTTTCCCTTACATTGCACTGAGGCCAACTCACTCTCTCTTAACAGACAAAATGACTATTTTCTTCCTATGAAACCTACTATGAGTATTTCTTTTCCTCTTTGAGCTGTCATCTGTGAGTTACAATAGGCCACTGTTCAATAAAATGGTGTTAGTCCAGCCTGATATTGTCCAAATTAAAAAAATAAAAAAAATCTAACTGCTAGTCTACTGTTGCTAGTGCTTTTCTACTATGTATTCTTTAAATTATCTTACTTCCCAATAAGTTGAACACTGTATTGTACTCATCTGAAAATTGTTCAGATAATTATCTCTTACAACTTTTGATCCCTTCACAATGTTCAGTGTTGGCTGCTGTTCCCTGCTCCATACTGTGCTGCTCCAATTTATGATTCAGCTTCAGTAACGTTGGATATTCCCCTGAATTGCACATTATACTGTATTCATTCCAGTACTGTCTTGGGTAGAACGGACAGGACTGGATTGTCATTACAGCAGCCTTCATCCACTTCCCTTTTTTTTCTAAAGCCATTTCGGTTCTCTAGGAGGGAAGGGGTTCCTGATCCCTGACCAGAAAAAAGCAGCCCCAGCTCTTTGTGCACAGTTAATGGGTGAACATGCTACACAGTGTTTCTTAAAATGTCACCAGAGCCCCATCACCTCATACCTGTCCCCTGGGTCTTCTTGCTTCTTAGCTTACCTGTTCTCTGCCAAAAACTCCTGACATGTTTGTACCAGGGAAGGTAGAACTTTGTCCATGTTCTTTTTTTTTTTTTTTTTTTTTTTTGTTAATCTATCAAGTGAGATATAAGACTCCTCAACTCCTTACACGTTTTCTACCTTTCTGTAGAATGAGAAAAAAATTTAAGACAGGATAGATACTAATATCACACAATAGCTTCTGCTTTAAACTTTGTTCAAATTCAGTTGTTACTCACCTATTGTGAAGTACAGTATGATAAGTCAATGAATTAGAGGTGGTTACAAGAGGAAAGAAAAACCAAGTGGTGTAACATATTTGGCGCTTTTTCTTTCTAAATATGTCAGCCATGAGCAGCTCCAGTCTCTTAAAAAAATCAAAAATCAAACAAACAAAACGCCTGCCCCTAAAAACTCATTATCGCTCTTTAGTCTTTAGATTTAATTACCATGCTGCACTGATGGAAGTGAGCATCTTGGTTTGCCCATGTTTTTCTGTTTTTTAGTGAAGGGTTAGACTTTACTCTTCTTCTGGAGAAACCCCAGTATTTCACTACTTGGAGTTCCTAACTTTTTGTCACCATTGGGCTCCTTAAGAACATTAGAGATTTCTACTGGAGAAATTCTGTCACCAGCAGTAAAGACAAAGAAAGATGAGCATTTCATCTCGGAAAAGTACTGATCAATTCCACTGAATAATGAATGCAAGTGGAAAGTAAGGAAGAAGAAAGGAACCAATGGACTAAATTAACTGGACTAAAGGTATGATTGCTAGGTATTTCCACAGATATTATTTCTTTTAGTGCTAAGTTACTTCATTAATGTTCTCCCACAGTATTCTGTTGATTGTTGCACAAGGTTTGACCTGTTGTTTGAGTCCAGGACATGCTATGCAGTAAAATCCCATCACCTTGGCCTCTGTCAGAATCTCCCCTCCTTGCTACCACCCCAGAGAAGACTTTCACCCGATCAGGAAAGCAGTCGTTATATTAGATGGAAGTGCAGCACCTATTATTTGACAGCTATTTCATTTAGCCTCAAAAGCATGCCCGTTTGCTAGCAGATAAATTCAATCAGCTTTTACACATGGAGTTACAAAAAACCACAGGGAGAGGTGGGTGAGGCAATATCATCACAAGGGGGAAAAAAGCCAGTCTGAGTGGAGCTACCTGTCTACCTGTCTGATGGTGAGGCGGAGGGATGCAGGGCCGCGTTCAGCCCGCAGCTGAGTGATGGCTGAACAGAGCTCACAGGCCTTTTAATCTGCTCTTTGATCATCTCTGAAATAGATCAAGGCCAAGCTATTCCTTTCCTCTCTGAAAAAAATGTACTTACTGACTTCTCTGTATTAAACATAGCCTTTTATTCTGCAGGGTATCTGAAAATTGGGCTCAGAAATATCACCTCCTTACTCCAATTCACTGCACTCGGTATAAAGGTCTGACCCTGGAACTGCTTGGGACCCCGTTCTGTGGTACTTGAATAGCCTGAGTAACTGGGGCATGTCCTTCCTGAACTAAGACTGATATGATCGATAAAAGGAGCCATAGAGAAGCCTGAAAGAAGCTCGTAAGAGAGAACTGAATTGTTTGTATATCAATTTAGATGGCCTTTAAAACTAAACAGAGGAATTCTAACAAATGGTGCAACTCATGAAAGTTGATATTATAAGAATCAATAGATACCGAGTAAGAAAAAGCAGTCATGACTGGAGTACATTTATCAAAGTACTCGCACTCTCAAGAACACGTAGTGCTGTAGTGTATGCTAAAGATGTGTTAGGGCATAAAGATAGAGTAGCACAAGAAAACAATCCATTTAGGTCAAAATCACTTTTGAAAAGTATGATAAATGTCCACTGAGAGACTATGGGGACTCCTTCTATAGAGTCCCAAGGTGAGTTTAACTCATGAGTTGATGTCTCTGTACTATTTTTTAAAAAGAGAGATCAAAAAGCACCTGGCATTCTTTAACAGATTGTAGAAAAATGCTACTGTCAACAGTTAAGCCCCTACATACATTGCAATGAAAGTTCACAGGCGTCTTCAATAAAGAATCAACAAACCCACAGGATAGAATTTTACCTGAGACAAGTGTTTGGTGACTAATGAGAACACTAAAAAAACTGATAGAAAAACAGCCTTCTTGTTGACAGAGGTAATCCACGTTTGGGCAGTTTAAATTTAATGAAGAACAGAGAAAAAAGATGGTTTGTGGCAAAGATTTCCTATTTCAAAATAGCAGCAAAAAGGTAAGATGATGTTCTAGTTTATTTTTTGGTCTCTCTTCTTAAATTCATATATTTAGTTCCTAAACTTCTTGAAACAATGCATGTGGAGAATGCAAAATGGTATAAATGCTATACACTGATACAGAAGAGCTGTTATTCTAATGGCTTCTCCACTTATTCACACCTTTTTATAATAATAACTGATCATTTTTAATATTCTTCCCACATGTATGCCAAGACATTCAGTTCTGTATCTGAAAAGCATTCCTATTGCACCACTGACTTCTAGACACTAAACCTGAAACTTGAAACAGCTTAAATTCATCAAGTTAACAGTAGCAGCATTGGCACAAAGCATAAATCCATATTTTGACATCCTGAAGACGGTGTTAAGTTTTCTGTTATCTTATTAAATTGTATCAGACTTTTCTTGCATAGAATACAACCAGGCTTGATAAATGCTGGGCTTCAGCTATACTCTCCCATTTATTTTCACACTGTCAGACTTAATCCATAACTGCTGTTCAAAGGCAGGGAGCAGGAGATGAGGGCGCATCTTGACTCAGCTGGTAGCTGGCTACCGGCTGCCAAAGAATACAGCACTTTATTATTATTCAGTCTGCATCTTGACATAATTTATTTTCCTTTTTGAAAACTATTCTCTAAGGAAAAACAATTTATAATCACATGATTTAATTAGTTTTTATTTCATGTCAATTTTCTTCATCTCACAGACAAGAAATCATAGATTTTTATGCAAAAACAAAGTGTCTGAAAAGGACCTAGAGGATAAACACAAAATTCAGACTGTTGGAGTTAATATAAGAACCTACTAATACACCTTTCAATCAAGCTGAACACAGTACAGATGTGTTCATCTGTGTAAAGAAGCTCCATTGCTTAGAATCAGCTTGGATACTTTCTCGTGCTGGGGGTGGTCTAGCTTATTTCAGACATAGCTTCAGTACTGCCAGAGCCTTTTCTGCCACCAGCCCCATTTCATAGCTGACATTCAATACTATGGGGTCAGGAACAACAACAGCAAGCACATTTTCCTGTGAGAGATGCTGTATGTGTTACTCTCTCAACAAAAGTGTATTTTTCTTTTGTCAAAGAGCTTACATGGAAACCAGATGGCTTAAAAAATTTACACCCAAATACCTTTCCTCAGATGAGCTGCCATAGAGAAGGAAAATAATCTAACATGGATTTGGATGATGAGTTCTTCATGTAGAATCGTGCCCGCAAATAGCATTTCTGCAATTACTCCATAAATAACATTAGTTTCTGGTTAATAATGGGGAATGTTTCTGCACCCTGCACTAGCGTACTTGGTACTAGAGCATACAGATTTTCTGCTTACAAAGAACAGTCTGGTATATGTTAAAAAAACCACTCTGGTATCATATGATAATCATGTTAAAAAGAAACTTAGGAAAACATCAGAAATACCTCATGAAAGAAATGGGTTCTGCAAAATGCCATAAAAGGTAACTTTTTTAAAGTGACAGCCTTTTTCATCCAATGTAACTACATAGATATTTAGTTGACTACAAGCATTTCTATGTGCTTCTGGCCTGGTGTCATCTTCCTTATAAATCACTATTAGTACATGAAGGTCAAGTTGGTAACCTTTGCCTGCAGAGGATGGCGTGCAGGCTGCTTGCTCCAGCAGCACAGGAGCAGTCTTTTCATAGAAAAGTGCAGACGAAAATCAGAGGAACTAGACATGGGAGATCCACCAAGACCTGAGGGCTGTAGAAAAGGGGTTTTTCCTACAATCCAGAAAAGAACAATCCAGGCAAGAACTCATGTTTCCTAAAGTTTTGCATTATAGCTTTTACCTCGTGTTGAATTATTCTACATAAGAGCCTCTTGCTCCTTTGAGCTCAAGTCAGCTCCCATCTGTAGCAATGAGGAGGAAAGGAAAGCCTAGACTCAGCTGCCTCTAGTGTCAGAAGTCGTGTGATACTTGATGGTCATTCACCAAGATCCTCATACTGTGGATTAGTTCACAGTAGTTTTTACACTGGGTGGCAGTGGGAAAACCTTAACAAAAGCAAGAGCTTAGCATTGTAATAGACAACAATTTAAAATGCTTCTCAGAGGAGAGCATTCAGTTTAGATTAGACCAGTATTTCCTAACCTGTGGGTAACTGAATTAGAGACACCGACAGGCCCAGTTTTCCCAAGACGCTGTCACCCTGCGCGCAGCCCACAGCTGAGCTGCTCACAGCCCGGCTCCCGGGGCTTCCTGCTCTGCTTGGGCTCGACTGGCCCCGCAGCACTCGCTTCTCTCGCCCTCGTGACCCAGTGGGGTGTCCTGTGCACGCTCAGAGGGTGCCTGCATTAGCCAAATGTGTCAGAATGCCGCGAGAGGCTAATCCTACACTTAATGGGTGCTGGGTGGACCAAACAAGCTCTTCAGATTCTTGCAGACCTTATTATCTTTTTCTATGGCATTTTACTGCAATAATTCATCCCAAAACAGGACGAAGTACCTATGGATACCATTTAGGCATTTTTTTCTTCAACAAGAATCCTCTTCTTGAGCATGATTCTAGAAGATGGAAGACAATTATTGGATCCAATAACTTCACTTTTTCATCAAAAGTGTATGTTTTCTGCTGTTCTGCTGACCGGGTGATAGAAACAGGAGTCTGCAAACAAGTCCAGTCTGATGAACAGAAGCTAAGGTATGTAATGAGAATATTTGGGCAACTCTTGAATGATTTATGCATAGAAAGCAGAAAGAAGTAGAATTTCAGCTTACTTTCAGCTTATTTATATCAATTAATTGCTCTACTTCTAACCCCAGTAAGATTGTCAACATTGACTGCAGTAAATTTCAGACTCTAATTCCTGTAAAACTCAGGAAAAAATAAGAGTAGTATCAATTCAAACAGGTTTAACACCTGAAAAATAATCCAAGATATACATTTTGCTTATTTTAGATACTTATTTACTGTATCTTCACAATAAGTAGAGATGTGGCAGAAAGTTGGGGGAAGGCAAAAAAAGTCTAAAAGTTAAAAATGTAAATCCCAATTGCCTGACAAAAGAATGATTATTATTAGCACTGAGTTGCGCAGAACTGCAGTTGCTTTGCAAACAATGCTAAGCACTAACATAGCAGTGTTAGGCGTTTATGATCTACATGATGATCTCTTACATAAAAGAGGAGGAGCAGGGTCTGGTGCTGCCAGGGCACCCCTCGCACCTTGCTCTACATGAAGCTGCTGCGGTGGTCTGGCTGTCAGCTCTGAAGTCCCCTCTTCCAGTGGCACTGCTACACTCTCTATAGATTATTTTGTGCTAAAATTTCTATTTCAAAACCTCTGCATTTGAAATGTATAACTAGGTAATAAAATTTACCCCCATGATATTACTTGGCAGGTAGACCTGATGTCTGAAAGTGATTTTTCTTTGATTTTCTTTTTTTTTTTCTTCAGCTGGAGTATCTGCTTTCATTGTTCCCACTTGCAGTTGTCACCCAAGTTGGTTTTGGTTGTAAAGTTGGCAGCTATTACAGTTCTGCTGGGGCTAAGGATGATTTCTCTCCCTCTCCCCTTAAGTTGGGGATCTGAAAAGATCTGATAAGGTGGTTTTTCAGTGTTTTGCACTCAGTCTTGCATAGGCTGGGATAGCTTAGCACTTTGTCAGCAGTGACACCTATATTTACTCCTTTTACATAGCAGAAGATCAATGGCCCTATAATAACATTTTATCTTATTCTACTTTTAACTTGTCTTGGAGGAAAAACACTCCAGAGGAGGCAGGAGGGGAGAACAGTGTCACTGGTTATATCATAATTTTCCAGCTACTGTAGTGCAGGGGGAGGAAAGTTCTGACTAGCACACAGAATATTTCACCATTTCATCAGGTACATTTATTCATAGAGCTTGTTTATTACCATGCCATGTTAAAAGTAAAAACAAGTGTTTCTGGATCCTCCTGTTTATCATTAAGAGCCATTTGAACTGCAAAGATACCACTGTATCAAGGAACGGCTTTCTTTATTCCCTAGGACTTTGAGAAAATCTTGTTACAACACCTGAATTGTTGCCTTGATTTGGGAAGTTTTTTTTTTTTTTTTTTTAAGTTCCATTTGCAGGTTCCTCTGCAGTTTAAATTAATCAAGTGTACTATGCGCATGGCCCTCCAAATAGCTTCCTTCCTGCCAGCAAACTGCTAAAAGGTTGTCTCCTATTAGTCTATTATGCAAGTGCTGTTTAATGTGCACTAAATTGTCAGTGCTGTGTGTTTTGGGCCAATTTCCACAGGTTACTGAAGTATGCAAAATAATGTGAAGTGATCCTCGTAGCATCTTGTTACCTCGTTACCATCTGCATTCTGGTGCTGCTGGCGCTGACAGCCATCACCCACTCACTACAAGGCCAGTTAGGACAAAAACTCAAGGTCTAGCAGAAGCAGCTATTGCACTTTGCACTTCGCTGCACGTCCCTGTCTGGCACTTTTCTGCTCGTGGGTACCAGTCAGCTTTTAGCAGCACTAGTAAAATCCATGCCTGCATCAGACTTCTCCAGCAAAACTCCTAGGCATTCCTTACCCTCACCCAAATAATGCACTGGGCCATCCTGTCACAAGTTCTGAACATCGGTGAACAATTCTGATCCACTTACTTAAATTATCCCATCTATGAGCAGTTGGCAGTTTAGGATCTAAATACTCTATGGGCAGACGAACAGCACGGATGGTCCTACAGATATTTTTGTGCAAAAGGTTGAATGAGGAAGCCAGAAGGCTTAGCCCTATTTATGCAGACCAAAAATCTGAAAGAGAATTTAAAGGATGGTTTAATACAGAGAATACTGATGCACAGGAAACACAAGCTCTTTTTGCCTCCTCACTCTTGCTTCTCATCAGCGCAGTTGCACAACAATTTTAAAAATGGAACCAACTGATAATGGCTGTTGCAAACCCACTTAAAAAGTTGGTGATGCCCTAGAGAGAAGGAGCAGAGGCTAAAAGAGAGGCACACTAAGATGTGAGCAGTGTAACAATGTGAAGATCTATCCCCTGCCTATTCTCATTTGTTGAGGCAGAATAGTGAAAGGAGTCTAAAACTAAGTATTCACATTCATTACCAGAGAAAAAGAGGAGAAAAAGAATTTTCCTTTCACTTCTTTTGATTTCAGGAGTGATTAGGTTCAGTTGTGTCTCTTAAATTGTTCAGTAAGTGTTCTATCTCTGTCATTTCTATAAAAAGGGTAATACATTTCATTGTAGCATTTTCACTTAGAAAAGATTGGAATCATATAGAAAAACCAGAAAGAAGGAGGCAAGGTAGTGTTCTGAGGTCATCAGGGTGTTTTAAGAGTTGATTCATTGTCTTTCTAAAAGTGCTCTTTATCACCTCCTTCACATCCTATAAACAGGAGAACAGCTTCTCCTCAAAAACAGCATCAGGGGTCATTTTAGGATTTTGGGGGGGACCTATTATCCTGTGCTACACTACTAAACACAATTCATCAGGAGACTTTCCCATAACATCAGACTGTGTTAAGGCTTACTGTAGACACCAGTGGGCTGTCGCACTCAACAGCTGCTTTATTAACAGCCCTGTGCGAAGCGCTGCACAGCAAACAACGGCAAAAAAGTTTTCTGAAAGGAGTCATTACCCGGGCTCAGCATGGTACGATCAGAAACTAGATGTCTGAAGTAACTAATGGGCACGGAGCCGTTTGATGTTACCATCTAGTCATAATAAATACCATGTCATCCATTTTCCTGACTGAGGTAGAAAGTCTAGAAGAACACAATGAGTGTGTAAACTTAAAATAGATCAATAAGTGTTATCTTTTTTATTATTATCAAATTTCAGAAATCAGTACTATTGTGGGCATAAGGACAAACTATAGGCCAAAAGGCATGATTCCAACTAGCCTGCAGTGCTGCAAGTTAAGAGTTACTCCCAGAGTTCAGAAAAATTACATTTTATATAAACGGATTCAGCATCAGGTCCATGCATTTCAGTATTGTTGGTTCTAAAATTACACAATAGTGCCAATACTAAAATTTTACAGTGTATTGTAAAGGTCAACAGGTAAAATATTTGGAACTTCTCCTCATGAATATATTTAATTTGCTACTGCAAATGATTTTGATTACATTTTACAGAATACATAGCTGCTTCTCTTTTTGCAATTAAAGATTCCTAATAATACAGTCAAACCTTCTTAATCATTGTTCATTCTAGCATAAAGTAAATCTTGCTGTGTTTGAAGAGAACCTGTTCATCTTAAGAGCATCCATTTTTGTTCCTTTTTATTTTATAAGATTAGAATACTTAATAACCTTTACCATATTTGGCTGCAGTAAAAATTTGAAGTGGAATAAAATTTGCAGAGTGGATTATATGCCTGGGACAAAACTCAGTTCAGTAATTAGGTTTGGTTGTGTTGCTTGCGTCTGCAGAAAAAAGTCCAAATTAATGCTTCTTCCTCCTTAAGATTCCTCTGCAGAGTACCAGGTAATAATAAAGCATGGTTTGAGCCAGGGCTATTACCTGAATATTTGCCAAAAACATTGATTTTTTTCTTAGTAAAAGCACTCTAATTTGGAGCAAATAAGTAGAAATAGCAGCTAAACAGTCATCATTGCAATTAAGATACTAAAATATCCCTGTAATGCTGATGTGTGCTTATCCTCATAATGACTCCAAGACACTCTAGTAATGGACCTGGGTCCAGAAAGTTCATGGTTGGTGTCGCTGCATCTTTAGAGCTCCAATGCAAAGTGGTCTTGGTTTCGTGATCAGTGAAACTCTGAGGGAAACTTTGTTCAAATCCTCAGAACCTATGAAGTTCTTTTTAAGGCAAGGTTCATTTTCATTAAAAACAAAAAAAGCAACAAAAATATGTTCAGGAAATCAGGCAAGTTAATGAAGAAATGAATGAATGTGTTGGTGTTCTTTGCTTTGCTACAGTGCTTTTAAATTGTGTCCAAATGGTTGGTCACAGATTTATTTATATTTCCATGTAAAGAAAGAAAATATAATCATTTTCTATATGGGAAGCAGTTTCCCTAATTATTTGGCTCCTCTTTCTGCCACATAAACACAGCAATTTGTACTCCTCTTCTTCAACTGCCTGCAATTAGCAGCTACATTGCAATAAACAGATTATGTTAATTAAAAACTCAAAACTATGTAAACAATGGGAAAGCTGACTAGCCACTTTCTATTTTTGCCAACTGGGAGGAACACAAGAGAAATTGGTACCAAGCTTAATTTTGCTCTTAATCATTCAAGTTATTTGCAACAAATAACAGCATTTATAAGCAGTTTTAAACAATTAGCTGTGTTTCTCCACACTAATTGAACCAGGTCCTACACGAGAATTTTTACATCTGTGTAGATACTGGACCAGTTCCCAAATGCAAAAAGGTTTAAGGGAACAGATGTGCACACATAATCTATTGAAAAGTAATACTCAACTTCCCTTCCATGCTTGAGTCACTCTCTCAAAAAAAGACAGGGTTAACAATAAAAGTATAACTTAATTCTGCTTCTTTGCAAAAAGATGAATAAATTCTATCCATTAACCCAGTATAAACATTACCCAGCAGATGTGAATAAACAGTCAAGTTTCAGGATGCTGCTATAGTCTAATAAAAGATACCATTTACAATGCTACTACAAGTTCAGTTTTGGTTTTTCTATTTTACCCAGCATTGCCTAATGATGGGGAGGCAGGAAGAAGAAGCAAAAATTGATTTTTTTTTCCAGTTAGCTATTACATATGTGTTCCCTCTTCTACACAGAGGAGGCTTTCACTTCCACACATAGTACCACCACAAACAGCGTGAGAAAACATGTAGGATATACTGACTACAGCTATGAACGTGCCATGGGCCACGATTTGGAGAGGGAACTATAACCCTCCTTCCACCTTACCTAGGAAACACTCTGCCCAGGTCCATCTAGGAGACTGCAGAGTCAGAGGTCTTTCCTCAAGTTTGCACTGCATTGCTAATTGCATTGGCTACAAAGAGGAGAATACTAGTGAGCCACTGCGCTCAACAGGAACATTTTCAGAAGACATGGAAGTTCCTGATAGCTGTATTATTCTCAGACCCTTAGGAGGCTACATAAAGTACATGCTAAATATTTAGGGGAAGACAACAGGAGCATGTGAGACTTGAAGAGGACAGCGCTGTATAGAGGAGTTAGCCACAACTGGACATTTTGCACCTACTTTTCTTTCAGTCATTTACAGATAGTGGGAATAGTGCAATGTTTCATACGTATTATGCTAGGGGAAAAAAAAAAAGAATTATGTTTTAAGGGCAACACTGATTTCCCATTTCCTGTTCCCCTGCAGAGTTCACAGTCTGTGGGAGGGCTACTCAAAATAAAAATGCAGTTGATCATTTCTCTTTTCATAGTTCCACTATTTTCCTTTTGGAGGCATGAACTTTAAATGAACTGCTGTACAAGCTTCTTGGGGTCGAAATAGAGGAAATCACATCCACTACAGAGACACCCACAGCAGAAATCCCAGATATGACCATTATGTTCAACTCAGCAGTCTTTTTTCCTGTTGGTAGGTTTTTGATACAAGCTTAGCACAAACCAGGCTGTCAAAACCAGTGAAATCTATTTGTGTGACATTGAAAGAACTCTTGATGAAAGTCAATCAGTTTAAAGACTGCTTTTTTAGAGTAGCTAAAATCAAGATGGGAAGAGTCGGGTTTCAACCAGAATTGCTGCTTTTTCTCCATAGTTTCAAATAGACAAGAGCTACAAACACTACACTGAGTGCTTGATGCTAACAGTTACATTTTATTCTGAGTATTTGCTGAGAGTCTTGTTTCTTAACAGTTAACCCTTTTGCTAGATCTTCTCTTCAAAATTGCTAGGAGAGTTTAGATCTTGATAGGACTTTTCTCCTCAGTAACACAGAACAGCACTGAAGCTCCTCGGTGAAACAATTTTTAGCCCTCATACTGTATAGGGAAGAATATCAAAAAAATGGGAAAAAAATAAAATAAAAGAGAAATAGCAGCCTTGGATAATGGATAATTTTTCCGTATTTGATCTTTCCTCAGATTTCCTGATTAAATATGTGTTCATCACAGTAACCTACTGTTATTAAGATGTGCTAGACTTAGTTACTGCAGAAGGCTTCGCCTGCACATGCAGTATTTTTGATGCCTTACAGGTATTCTGGGTTTATAGAATATGAGTGTATAGTCAATAAGAGCACTCAACACCACTCTGCAGGGCTAGATCTACTGCCCACTGATAACATTATACTCTTCAGCTACAGACATAATCAGAACTATTAGCTGTTCTAGGATGTTGAAGACATCTGTAGGTTACATTATCTCCTCTGGAAATTTTTTTAAGATCACAATTTAAACAATTTGTTTGATTTTTGAAGTGTTCAAAAGACTCTTTGATTCCCGTTGAAAAAAAATAAAAGGCAGAACATAACTCAGCAATAAGTTAGCCTTTGCTTCTATTACAAGACATTGTCTGTTCCTTTATATGAATTTATCCAAGCTGGAAGCTAACTATGACTGCTTACAGATGATCACTTTACAAAAAAAGCTCATTTCTACATCTCAATCCATTCCCCTCTAGAGGTGTCATGCAAAGAAAACGCCTGCTTTTCCTCAGTCAGTTATTACAACAGTAAGGAAAAAACTGGCTTAAATATTGACATTGTCAATATGATCAAGTTCAGATGAGCTTGTAAAAGTAAATCAAACAATCTTTTAATCTCAGAAAAATATTTTAAGCTTTTTCTCCTATTGTGCCAAGCTCACTTTTAAGACCTTAGTTTCAGTCACAGTAGCATTTCATGTAATCACCATGAGAGAACTGCAAAAAGAGAATAAAACAATGCTTATCCACTTTTGTAACACTGAATCAGTTTTATGGTTTATTAACTCAAAAGCAATCTGCACTTCTTAAAAAAAGTGTACTGATTGTTACTCCATTTTTCAATAAAATAAACCTACCAGCTATTTTCTCATCCCATACAAATCAAAACAATACATCACTTAACACTGGCACTTTCCTTTGCTCCACTTCCAGATGCTGCTGCTTGGTTTTATCTGCTGATAATACACATGTTCCATTCAATCCAAAGAGTGTTTTTTACAGTTCCCTCAGCTTCTGATCTTTGAAGTGGAAGCCAGGACTCTCAGTTCAAAGCCTCTATTTCTACATGGGGAAAAATGGATATTTCAAAACAGAATCTAAACCATCAACAAGCTCAGCTACTAAATCAATATAATCCGTTGGCAGAGCACCAGTTAAGTTATGCAATATGTTTTAATGTGGATAACATTAGGTGCACTCTGTGCCAATGACTTACTAAATTACACAGCGGGCCTCAACCAAGGCAACCATCACCCTACTTGTAGCAAATTATTTTCTTCCTCTCTCAGAGATGAACTGAACAGCCCAGGCAGATGCCTCTTCCTACGTTTAACACAAAATGAAGTATTTTAGAGTTTTGTTTTGTTTTGTTTCATTTTGTTTTCGCTGTTAGGGAGGGTAGAACAGATCTCTTGAAGTTTAGGAGATACTCAGTGACGGTCCCATAAATTCTTCAGCTCACCACTGAGTAATGGGGTTTCTGACCAGGTCTCTCGTAACTTTAGCACGTATTTCATGTACTGCTCATTTAGCCTGTTTTTCCCTTAGGTCTTCTGCCTCCGTGCCCAGAGTGTGAACCCCGCTCAGTACAGCTGAAACCCCTATCAGAGGTTCTTGCTGCCCAGCCCACCAGCTCTTGCCTGGATGTACTTCATACCAGGAATTCCTCAGGCATTGCAACATCTTCCCATTTGTGAGAAAGACTATTTTGTTCTTAGATATGGGGTGAAATACAGTTAACAGAGAATCATATAGTGATTGCTGTTATTCTTCCTCTCCCACTTCCTGTCCCTACAGAAGTGACAAACAAATCGAAAGAGAAGATCTGCCAAGCTAACCTGCAGGAAGAGAGCCCCGAGTGACCAGAATTTTGAGTTGACAAGGACATAAACTCTTGTAAGTGAAGAGTGTTATTGATCTATATGCAAGCTACAGTGCAGAGATCAGGGGAAGTTCAAGGCTGCCCACTACTGCTAAATTCCTTCCAGATTAGGAAAAAAAAATGTAATTATTTTTATTGAAGTTCCTAAAATGAAAGATCTATTTTAGTATTTTGAATTTAAAATCGATCCTTTCCTTTGTGGAGCTTACCTCTTGAGTTGGTGGAAGATCTGGTCCATCACATGAAGAACAGAATTCATTCTAGAATAAATTATAAACAAATATATTATTAGAAAAAAATGAACCACAGATATTCTTCTATTCTGGATATTTTTAAATAAATAATAATCAAGATCATGGCCTAAGAAGACACACGGAAAAATATGATTACTTAAAATGTTTTTCTGATGTTAGCACATCTAACCCAGGAGAGATTCACCCTCAGTCATTTCTAAGCTTTTCTTTCTTTCTTTTTTTTTTTTTTTGGTTAATTCTTAGGCTGATTCCAAGGTTCTTTGCAGCCCCAGGAAGGTCTGAATGGACTGATGCTTCATTTCTGCTACATTCATATTATACATATTAGTATTTTATCCACCACTTGCATTAAAAAAATACACAGCCTAAGAAGTATCCAGAAAAGGATTAATTCCACATGATTTTGAAAATCTTAGGCCTATTTAAAATAATCTCATCGACTTGATACAAATGAGTGTTGTTTAGCCCTTCCCTTCCCCCCAAGTTTGATTCTGCTTTTCCTCTATTGTTGCTGCAGACCTTTCAAAATGTGTTTGATCAGACCTTCCTCCTGCGTGATGGGCTGTGCCAGTGACTGACAGCAGTCCATTGTGAGCAAGCATTTAAGTAATGATGTACAGACTTGTTAGGGAACCACTATGTCAAGAGCAGAAATGAACAATAAATTAGAATAAAATGGAATCGCATTTGAAGCTTGGCTGGAGGATTTTGCATTTGTGAGGACAAAGGACATTTGACAATCTGAGTCATCTTGCAGCTTTGCCTGTAGCAACTGTCAAATTAGTTCTTAATACTACAGGGAAAGGGATTGAGTCACAGCATTGCTTAAAGTTAAGAGGCTCATCAGTAAATCACTGGCAATATTAACAATTACGAGCTACACATTAATATAGCAAACAAACTCAGAATATTTTACTTACAACGGAAAGTCAGGATGGGAGCATTATTTTGCCTTTGAATTCCTGTGCCCACTCCCAGGAACCACGGCTTTAAAGTGGGGAAGGTCGAGGAAAAAAAGAGGTAATCAATTTAAGATTTTTCTAGACTACATGTTCTCAAAACAGTATAGCAAGATGGTACTAAATCAGGCACTGAATCTGGACCTGGCAAAGTGCAGTACTGAGGTTGGAGAAGGGAAGGGCTACCTTTCATATAAATTCAAGACGTATATGCATGGCTGTCATCCCTAAACAATGTCCAGCAGAATCTAAAGTGCTTTTCCCTCCTCACAGATATCACAGGCAGTTGTTGTGACTCCATCTGTCCTCTGCAACAGCTGGAAGATGTGATCTGATGCTGCACTGGGCTACAAATGATTCCAGTACGGGGGATCATGAGTTCCAATGTGTCCATTCTGGGAATAAGGAAGGGCTTTTAACATGGAACAGTCCTTGTCCACCTTCAGAGAAATACATTTTTGTTAATTGAAATACATGTTTGTTAATTGTAAACCTTGTTAGAGAACAGCATTTTCTCTCCAATTCCCTCACCCGCTCTCCATACTCTTTAGAACATTATACAGCTTTGGATTCTAGGGACATTTCAGTTGTTTTAGGGAGCACCCTCTTTTTGGTAGATTTGGGTCATCCAGTACTCCAGCACTCCTAAAGCTTACACACGCTCCTTGAATTCCAACTATTCAAAAAATATGGTGCATTTTCAGGCCAGCACTGACTTTTTTGTGTCATTTCATGCATGACTTTAGAGAGCAGCTATCAATGAAAAAAAAACAAAAACAAGTATCACAATGTTTTATTTTAAAACAGAAGATAAAACTTAGCTTTCACATATCATGATGAGCATAACTTCATCTCTTTCAAAATCTCTCCAGGTCTACCTCGATACATGATATTATAAGGAATCCATTGTGCCAGGCTCTATATTACTTTTCAAAGCCACAAGTGCACAATTCTACCATTTCCTGGCATAAAAGGGGTCAGAGGGGAAAAGGATTAGATATGTTGTGGGAATGGCCTGAGGCACAATTGCATTGACAGCTCATAATGACACAATAGGTATCTGCTTTCATAAGCTGCACAGGTCTTTCACACAGCAGGTATTGTCCTTTAAAGTGCTTGCACGCTGTAATGAAGTCCTGTAACACTGACAAAAGAAGGATGATGAGTACATCCACTACCTGAAGTGTCTCTTATAAGTAAGGCCAGAGAAAAAAATTCCCTGAGCTCTGCAAACACAGCACTAATGAAAGTTCAGTTGGGATTGGTTATTTAAAATCATTTAAAAACTAAAAATAATTCACAAACAAGCAGATAAATTAACCAATCCACACAACTACATAATTAGGTATTTTCTATGAAGCGTTATTCCATGTTCCCCAACTCCTATAAGAGATGTTATCACACTCATCCCATTCTTAGCTTGGGACACAAAAATGATCACAGGGTCTCAACTATAATGAGGATCACGTAGACTTTACAGTGATTCCCATTTGAAATTGGTAGGTCTAGAAATGTTTGAAACTCATTTCAGATTTATGAGAATTTGGAGCAGAGTTACTTATAGCCAGGCTGGAAGTACACTCGGTTCTTCAACAAGGGTTTCTATCAGTTTGATTGCTAACGGAACCTGAAAATGCGATTCAACTCAGTTGGACAAGTGACAGTAAGAAAAGGATGATTTTGAGTAGATTTAGCTGAAAGTAGGAAACAAAAAAATCTCAATTTGCAGAATTTTGTGATAGAGCTAATTCATGCTGTAATTTGTTTTTGACAAAAGGTACCCAAATTTTATTCCTTTGGACATAATATTGAGAAGCTGCTTGTCAGTTTAACACCACCAAATCTATAGTAAAATTTAGAGAACATTTAAATAGTAATTTACAAACAATTTTGTGCAATTAAATTTGCACAGGTCTGCAGGTCTACAGGCTTTCCGGATTATAAAATTGAATGTGATAAGAAGACTTCAGTTTGATTCTCTGATTTCATGTTGACTTTCCAGAGCTGAGTGTCAGAATATTTATTTTCTGTTTTCATTTGTAAGTAAAAAGCATGAAAAATAAACTTCTTAGAATGCTTACATTAGCAGAAAATAAGAAAAAATGAAGGAACAATATACACAATACCTTGTTAACTGTAGCTGTTTTGAATGTGTGAATCTCCTTCTTCTGACACAAGTTATTTACTTCTAATAGTGGAAAGAACTGATCAGAGAGGAGAAAAGAGCTGAAGACTGAATGAACTTAAAAAATATCTCCTTTTTCCTCTTGCATGTGAAGCAAAGGCGAGTAAAGGCACTTAAAAAAATGCCAACTTCCATTCTCCTAAACATACACATATCTCCCATGTTTAGAAAGACATAGTGCTCAGTCCAGAGTCAAGGACTTCTTTATCTCTCTGTCTGTCTAATTTACCGAAAACTAAAGAATTTGGGTGGCACTGGTCATTGGTAGCACAGCATATAAAAGATTCATAAATGAATTTTAAAAGTTCCAGACGTATAAAGTAAGCAGTATCAGCAAGGCTGTTTGTTAAGACAAATCCCTAGGAAATAGGAAGCATGGATCTAATTTTCCTGACATCTTCCTTTTTATTTGTTTGCAAATACAACATTCCCATGTTCTGAGAGTTTAATATGTGCACTAATAAGCAAAGGTTCTTCTGCATCTAGAAGCAGGTTAAACACCCAAGAGAAAGTCAATTTAAAAAAAATACAGAAAAAGATTAATTAAAATAATTTGTTTCTTTTGTACTAAGTGCCCTGAGGAAAGGAATCAAGCTTTATACACTAGCTTGATGCAGAGCTTTCCTCTTTCTAGGGAAAATATCAATGAAAAGCATCCTAAGGGGCAGAAAAATGGAACATCTGAACTTAATGAAGGCTGACAATGACTATTATTGATGTCCTTATCACAGATGACAAGAGGTTTAGGAGGCTGTTCTACCATACTGACACTGTACCAGTCCAAATGCTCCTTTTTTTTTATTTTTATTTTTTTTTGAGCTGCTTCACAGGCAGCATTTGAAAAACTTGATGTGCAGAGTGACATTTGTCACCCTTTGTTCCCCAGATAAGAGTGTTATCTTCCTGTTAGTCATCTTTCAAACTGAATAACAGCTGCGTTAGCACAAATTATTCTCTGTCCGTCAATTTTAATTTCAAGATGTAAAACAAAGGCAAACTCCATGTGGAAGAAGACTACATCAAGAACACCTTCCCTCCTACAGGCTCCTGTGCACACGCTTTTAGAAGAGTCTGAATTAGGATGTGAGAATATGACATAAATGGGAAGTCGAGTTTAGAAATATTTCTATGCTAACATGGTCCAATCATAAAAAGTTATAAAATATTCTTTAAAAGAAGTCATCAAGTTTTATTTTACAGTTTCACTGAAATACTAGGAAGGAAATAAAAAAAAGGCAGGGGGAAAAAATCCTTCTTTTCAAATGGGTCTGGTATCGCAAGAAGCACAGGATGGGATGGGGCAGGAACGCAGCCCGCGGCAGGCACGATGCTCTCCACACAAGACGCACGACCTTGCCTGTTCGTTATAGGCAACATCTGCTACATGCAAATAATGCATTTCTGCATGAGGCATTTGGATACTTTCCAACATAATACCTTAGCTAAGATATATTTTCAGTCATTTTGAAGTATTTCCAATTCTTCGCTAGGTTTTGAGCCTTTAAAATGCTCAGAAAACAGTTTCAAGCTTTTCCTCTGCATACTGAAAATAATTTCTTTGTGCATCTAAATATACTAGAAATATTTTCTTCAAAAGGTAAACCCACACAATTCCTGAACCTTAAAATATAGAACAAGGCAAGGCTTATGGTAGGATTGTGAAACTGGGTAACTGGTATGCTTGTGCATAGCATAAAATACTCATAAGTCATTAGGAGCATCTGAAGTATAAGCTCCCCAGGCTCATTAGTATTAAAGCCTAGAAAATTAGATTTTTATTAAATAAATTTATCTTTCCATAAAGCAAATTTTAACTCAGCACTGCTTGTAAAAGGCAGATCTAAACATCTTTTGGATAAAGAGTTCCCCCTCATTCTATTTTCTACTTTAATTACAAAGAGTTTGTAACAAAAGAAACAAGCTCTAGTTACCCAGAGAAATAAAGCAGCACACTAAAACAAGTATTAGCACAACAGAAATCTTAAGCATTAATAGAAATTTTTGATATATATGAACACTTAAACTTGCATGTAGAGAAGACCAGAATACTAGTGTGCATTTGATAAGAAAGCCTCATTAAGTTTAAAGCATGCAGACCAGAAACTCTCTCTCTCATAAGACATTGCCAAAGTTAAATATATGTACACCTCAGGTTGGATATCTTTGAAAATAATTTCTTTCCATGTAAAAAATTCTTTAGATCTTTTCTTTGAAATACAGCAGTGCTCAAAATGTGGCAGAGAATTTTATGGCAGAGATATGACTTGAACAACAGCTGTAAAAAATTAACTCCTTTTATCCAAGCTGCAAGCCTCTAAATAAATGAATAAATAAAAAACAACAAACCCAATCATTTGCCACCAAGTATTTCAGAAGTTCTCTGTGCTAACTTTCCAGAGGCCATTTGAAGCAATGTTTTGTTCCTGCTGGCCAAATCCAGAAATATAGGTGAGAAAAAAATATAAAGAGCAGGATAAATAGGTAAAATACTTGCAGGGATATAAAGGTATATGCAGATGTATTAGGTGATCAAAATAAATGCCTGTGATCAAAATAAATACCTGTAATCAAAATAAATCTGTCTTGTCTACAACACATCTTTCTGTTTCTGTTCTGTTTATCTCATTGTGGCTAAATACCCAAGTGAAGAAGCAGCCTTCCACTCTTCGTAAGGAAAGAAAAATGCAAGTGCAAAACAAAAGGGCAGCAGAGGGATGGACACAGGTGACAGTGGGATCATAATGTTTAGTGTTTTATATATTCCATCTCATATTCATGTTTTAATTGATCTTTGACTATAAGACTTAAGATACAGTTTAAAAAATCATGCTACAGCTATTTTACATTTTATTATGAAAATCATGGCATGGCTGAACACCTAGTTCAGTGTCCTGCCAGGAGCTTATACTAAGCCTACAGAATGTTTAGACAAGTAATGCAGAAAAACAATTGTCTGAAGAAGTCCCTTATTTCCACTACAGCTTTATAGAAATTGCAGTCAATGTGGAAGTCGCCAACAGTTATAAACTGTCAACGTGCTGATAGGAAAGTAAACAATGTAAAAGTGAAGCCAGCATTGGAGTCTCACAGCATGGTACACTGCTGTAATGGTTTAAATCATAAGCCAAATGATTGTTATTATAGAGATAGTAAATGTCATGCTTACAGAAAAATTGTGCATGTTAAAAATGACTGCCATTAAAAAGATAAGTCTCACAGGGGGAAAGGGACCTCAAGCCAGTAAACAGACAAAATGCATTACAGCAAGAAAGCAGGACTGAAATGGGAAGTCTTGTCTAATTACCAGATTCAGCTATCATTTATAGTGTTCTTTACCACCAAGAGAAGGCCAGAAAAGAGACAGAAACAAGAACAGTAGACTTAAATATTTTTAAAGCAACAGAATTGCAGTTATAATTAAGAGTATGGCATCTAAAATACGAATATCTAAAAATAGATACACTGGGGGTTTTAGGCATGCCTTTAGTATTACTGGTAAGGAGAAATCTGCACATAAATTACATTCTTATTTAAATGTTGTCAAAGCACAAGCAGAAAGGTAAGGCTGACTAATAGAAACGTTGAGAACCATGTCCTTCCACCATTAACATAAACATGCAGTCCTTAACAGAGAAGAGGAAATCCTCACGAGCCATCTGTTACTACAACACCAGAAAAGCAAATCTCTCTCATTACAGCAGTTACCAGGGAAATACTCTACCTTGTTATACACAACCCTGTCCAGAAACGAGTGTAGCCCCCTCAGCCTGGCACTCTGGTGGCAGCTGTACTCTAGCTGACACTGAAGGGCAACGTGCTCAAAATGCTATGAGGCAAGATTCAAAACTTTGAATATGAAGAGGACCATGATCTTGATCTCTAAGCTCCTCCTGCACAACTCAGAACAAAAGACTTTCTCAAATTAATTCCTGCTTGATTAGGACATTTCACAGAAAGACAAAATTCTCTTTTTTCTTTCAAGTTACTGCTGATGGAGAATCTACCATAGCTTTTAAAAAACCATTCCATTCATGCAATATACAGCATGAGATTTAAAAAAGCCATGGAGAACTTTTACTTAGCACAACACATGCAAAGCTTCAGTGACTGTACCATTTTCTAGCAATGGAGAATATAGATTTAGATTAACCCATTTCTTTAAGATCAGACCTGATTTTTGATGAGACACTTACATGGTGCTGTCAAATCCTCTTGAGGACACTCTGCCCAGTCTAATAGGCTTCCCCAGAGCCCTGCTGTTGCGTAGCCCTCTGCGTGCACATGCCCTGCGGGAGCCAGCAGGATTCTGACTGGATTTTCAGCCTTCCTGGGCCTATATGGGCCCCTCATGAGTTGCAAGAGGGTCTCAACTGCAACAGGCTGCTCTGAAGCTGGCTAGCACCTCTTTGACACAAACCTGTTTAATAGAATAATTCCCTCTTACATCTACCTTCACTTGTCCACTTCTTAGCTGGGACAGCCATTACTGTTAGGCTCTTCACAGGAGATACTCAGATCTGCTCAGCTTGGTGACATTACCAGAGGGCTTGCAGGCCTTCCTAGGCTACAAGAGGACTGAGGAGGGGAAAGCGGACCCGGCTCCGCCGCAAATTTCTGTGGTACTGTATCCATATTTCATGAAATATATGGCTACCAGGATGAGAAACTTTGCTCTTGTTTTTAAGGTCATGAGAAATGAAAAGCTTCTGGAGCTTTTCTATTGAATACTCTCTTCTACATATATTTAAGGAGCATAGCACCCCTTGGGGCACTAAGAGCAGCTACAGCTGCTATCCATTGGATACAACTACAACTATCCATCGGAAATGAGTGAGTCATACACTGTCCTTGCAGATTACTCCCAGAATAGGTCTGTAGGGCAGAGGGGGTTCTGTAAAAAAATGTTCCAAGAGCAGAACTTTCTATACTTTTTGTCATTTGAAAGACTCATTATATCGTGACCCAAAAATTCACTTGGCAACTAATATCTGAGAAAAATTTTCCGCATAGAGCATGAGTAGAAGGGTAAAAGATGTCTTTCAAAGTTAGTCTCAAGGCGATCACTTCATATCTCTTTTCATTATGCAGCATATTTTTCAGGTATTCATTCTGAATATATTTTAAAAAAGAAAACATTGAGCTCTCTATATTTTAAGACTCATAAAATACTATTATATATTTGAAGTATTTTATGCTCCAGGCCAGTAGTTCGTCATCTCTATTTCCCTGCTACACATGAAACTAGATGAGGAAATCAGATTATCACCCTCAAAGGCCTTTAGGAAAAAGTGGAATTAATGTGACAATTCAAGTTCATGGAGGAAGATACTTGTGCAAAGTGTGCATGACTTCTAAATTCATTTAACATTGATTTTGCAATTAACTTAGCTTATTCACTTCCTTAATGCTACTGTAGCAAACTTGGGAATGTCATAGGTAAATGAAGCAGTAATGCAACAGGCTGAACTCACATGCATTGCCTTTTATCACCATACAGACAACTGCATTCTCCAGAAGCGTCCTCTTTCAAAACAAAGACTATACAGCATCGTACAAAATTATGACAAACCTGAAAGATAAAACATAGCTGAGACTTCACTGTTTTAGAGGGAAAATGGCAACTGCAGGAGAAGGAAATGGCAAGCATAGTCACTACAGACCACAGTCTGGATAACAAGATTTACATATTTACTATACTTCATTGTTACTGCTCTCTGGATAGTAAAATCTATAAAAATAATCATACCTCAGTGCTGGCATACCATACATTTAACAGTGCTAATATTTTAATGCAATTTAATTTATTCAGTTCAGCATATTGCTTAAATATCCTTGGAGAACCATGTAATAGAAATACTCATGGTGATATAAAGGAGGTATCAGTGAAAATATGTCCATGGAACCACCAGAAGAAGCCACAGAACAAGGTTGAAAAAGAATGTTCTATTCTGATAACAGGAAAATGAGGAAGGGGGTTTATGTGTCTTTACTCCTTTAGCAAACACCAGTAACGTTGGCTGAGAAAAACGTCCCTTCTTGAAAGACGGCAAGAAACTACTTATTTAGGATAAATAGATACGAGGAAGACATGCCAACTGAGAGTTCCAATTAAGCTTCATTTTCCTCTCCTTAGTGATGGCCTTATGTTTATATACAATGAATATAATGTTCAGTTTGCGGAAGACATACATACTTACATGTAAGTCTAAACCACATTTTTAGCTAAAGCTCTCAATAGCAATCTCACCAAATCTCTATGCTTTTAAAGAGCTTCCAGAAATAAACTGCAGTAGAGTAAGTGCAGCAATAGAAGAAAAATATGTCATAGAGCAATATAGTCATGAAAGTCAGTGGTAAAAACAGTGTCATTAGTTAAGAGATCTTGGAGAGAGAGAAGCATTTAGGTTACTGCAGAAACCAAAGAAGCCAAACAAAAGAGTCCTCAATAGTCGGGCTTCATATTGGTATATATGTCAGATTTATACTGAAGAGTCTGTTCCAGCTCAGGAAAACACCAACCAAGAGTCCAGTGCTGGAATTCATACCCAACAGGGAGGTGAGCATGGAGGGCAGGGAGCATGGCCAGGGCTTGACACACACTATTGCATGGCTCAGTGAGGCCTGGACATTGCATTCAAAATCTGCTGTATTCTAACAATCTCCTGATTATATGCAAGAAATGTTGACATAGCTGAATGTGATCAATGAGCTAAACTTATTCATTAACTATTTCATAGGGTTTTATCTGTACATTGGTTTTAAGATGAGAAGGGTTGTCAAGAAATACTTTCATTTGTTGTTTGTTTTCCAAGTTCACATGCAAAACTTTTTCTTTATCATTATTTCTATCATTATGCAAGGTATGATGTGTTAGGAACAGCCACTGATCTGAAGATCTTCTAGTTTAAGGAAAAAAAAAAAAAGAAAAGAATTACAAAGAAGCAGATGAGAAAGCACAGTCTCATGAGCACGGGCTATGGATTCCTGCTTACCTCAGCCAGGAAGCAGCAGTGAAGCAATGCCAAGGCAGAAGGGTCCCGAACACGATGATACACTGTTCCTTTGTGCCTTTTAGCCACAGGAATTCCAAAACTTTGTTTCCTTCATCACTGAAATGAATTCTCCTTTGTGATTATGTGGGAGTAAAGAATATACATCCAACAGAGTGCTATTACATTCAGTTAAAACTAGATCTAGAATATAAACCTGCATATATAAGCGTAACAAGACACAGGAGCTTTGGTACCCAGAAGGACTCAAGTTCGATAGAAGAGTCGCCATATGTGGCACTTTGAATACATAGACACAAACACAGCAATCAGGTTTGCTGTAAAAGTCCTCCTCAAAAACATGGGAAATTGTGCTCCTGGCCCCAGGATCTAACAGGGCACCCGGATCAGCCCCTTCGAGGGAGTCTTTTTGGGCCATGCATCAGTTCTAAGTGCCACCTATTGAACTTTCAACACTATTTCTGAGCAGTGGTAGCTAAATCTTAACACGGCTCAGCTCGGCTTAACTGCTCTGTACTAATAGGATCATAACACTGGAAACCGTGACCTTGCCCTCCGCAAGCCCTGAAGCCTTCTCAGCCTGTAACGGAGTCTTTGAAAGCCTTCAGCTAACATTACTAATTATAACTGCAATCTCCTGGGTTTGAAAGCAGTCAAACTTTGTTTTTAGCCTGACTAAGGCAATGCTAGAAGTCTCAAGAAAATACCTTTCTTTTCTCAAGCCCCCAACATTTTAATAAATGCTGAAAGATAATCATCTTGGAATGATACAAGATGTTTTCTTATTAAGAGATAACACATCAAATCACAAACAGAAAAGCATTAGTTTAAGGCATCATTTTTTTTCTCTAGAGCATTAGAAAAAACTCAGAAATAACAATTATTGAGCCTGTTCATCATTGCTTCAGTGTGCAGTAACTGAAAACGATCCACTTTTACACTATCACCTACAGAGACCACAGATACCATTTGACTTCACCAAAAAATTCCTCTCCCAGGGAAATATTTGTAACATGTTTTATATGCAGATATGTACAAAACATAGTATCACTAGCTAGCTTTAAGGTGAGCAAGAATTCTCATTCACAATTAAAAAACAGTAGAATTGTATGATTTTCAGTAGCTGAATCAGTAAAATATATAGGTCTTTTAGCCACAAATACGAAGCACCTTTTTGCTAGCTCAAACAAATCAGCTTTATGCCAGCTGTAGTCATGACCCAAATAAGAAGAGAAATACAATGGTTTCCTTCAGCAAAAACTAAGGAATATATATTTAAGCAATTATCTTACACAAACCTATCAACTTCCTAATCAAATTAAATATTTCAGCCATATATCTGCCTTACCACATTCACCTCAGAGACATCGAGACTACACATAAATCTCTGCCTTCTGGACACCTAGAAAGCCACAGCTGAGGGTTTATCCCAAGTCCACCGGCTCATGGACCCTCATGAGGGGTCCAGCCCTCCTTGCAGGGAGCAAGTGCTACGTGAATGGGCAACCACAGAGGTTCTATGACTCTTCCAAGAATGTTTTAAATTCTAATTAAAAGAAAATTTGCTTTCTCTAGTAGATAAGGAGCTACTTGGAAGATGAGGTGTATCTCCTCTCCTCCATTCGATAAGTAGTGTGAAATATTGTTGTATTTATGGGAGTGAGAACAAGAATCTCTCAGATACTGTACTTGAGTCATGTCTGCTCCCTATTCCCCCCTTCCCCTTGTATCTTTTCTCCAACAAAGATTTAATTATTCAATGCCAAGTGCAATAACATCAAGAGAGACCAAGAGCATTCTTCCATGGAATACTTCATAGCACACTAATTAGGACTCTTCTGAGAGATTTAACAATCCCTGTAGGCAGAGGAGGGAACTGAATCTGATCTCTTCTAATCCTGATGACTGTCCTCATTTTGTGCTATTGAAAAGGAGAGTAGAGAGCTTCTAGTGGCCACCGTTTCTGACTCAGGTGCGGCCGTCAAACCTCACTCTAGCCACAGACAGTTTTATTCAGTCCCCATAACTGGTAAAGACCAAGACAGACCTCTGTGCCTGGCAGTTGCTAGAGTTCAGGCAGATTACATGGGCTGCTCTTGAACTTGTGGGCTTGAATTGACATGTATTACCAGCTCCATGGAATAAGAAACTCACACACCTAACTCAGAATGGTGCCTAGCTACAGGTCTGTGTGTGAGGCACCCACGGCCGGCCCTCAAGCTGCACGAGGCTCTTGCAAGACGAATCACAAAGGGATCGTGAAGCTTCAGGAGCTCAGCTGGCATGAACTGGTGCCCCAGATGGGCTGCATCCATGTCCCAAGAGCAGCTAGACCAAGCACCAGCAGCACCCCGGACACAGCAGCAGGGTCTGAGGCTGCAGCACGTGACGCAGGCTCCCGCAGCACATGGCTATGGATCAGCTCAACCTCCATTTCCAGGATCTTCCAGGCTGGATTTTCTCAAATGCAAAAAAGAATGAAATGTATTCTTAGCCATTTACTGATGAAAACCACCAATATAAACCACATATAAACTATATATGCAGTTTATCAGCTTTGAGACGCAGGCCTGGATATATGCATTTGACTGCAATGAAATTATGTTACATACCTATTTGTGCCATTTGTTATAGGTGACATATAAAGAATTGCACATAAAAAGGCCACATAAAAAATTGCCTAATGGTAATAAGTATTCAATTGCTTTAGACGTTATTATGGATCACCAATGTTTTTAATTTTTCCCCCTTCCTTTAGACTCTTCATTTTTACCATTGAAAATTCAACAGTGACTAGTTATGATAAAAAATAACTATATAGATGTCTTTTAGTGAAAACAGGGCTATTATATTGAGAGTTATTGTAATGGTTGTTACAATAAACATATATATCTTCCCCCAAATTAAACTACCCTGACAAGAGCTTTTCATTACAAAGGAAAGTTTTAATATTCCTATTGCTTATGGTATCCAAACAATTAATCTTTTATTTTTAACAATGTAAATGAGAGCAAATGTGAAATTATACATATATATATATATATATATATATATGTATATATATTTTTTAGGTTGCTGCTTTTTATTTTTACCAATTAGTGACTCCT
This sequence comes from Tinamus guttatus, assembly GCF_059628265.1. Classification (NCBI taxonomy): domain Eukaryota; kingdom Metazoa; phylum Chordata; class Aves; order Tinamiformes; family Tinamidae; genus Tinamus; species Tinamus guttatus. Next base: position 10,591,497 of record NW_028288821.1, on the reverse strand, counting down.
TTGAATCTCATCTCATGATACTTGATTAGCCCTCTTAAATCTACTAGAGGTTATACATTCTTCATTTATGTCATTCATTAATCACTGCTCAATAAATGCTGTTAGAAAGCTGTCATTTTTGATGTCTCGTTGTTCACTGCCTTCTTTCTTGCTGGTAGTTAATCAAATGCTCCCCTGCTGCGGTCAAAGCACAGTTTGATAGCAGTTTCTGAGGTTATCCAGCATTAAAACACAGAGCTCGTTGTAAAGGTTCATTTTTTTGTTACTGCATGCTAAACTGAAAGCTTTCATTTTGCAGTCATGGGCTAATGGCACACTGCTGTCATGCCCTTATGACTGGGTAGCTAGGAAAACAGCACTAAGTTCTGCTGTCTGACGGATGCAGAACTGTAATGACTGTCTAATTACCTGCAGCTCTGAAATGAACTGCAAAGTTTCCGCCGTCAATCAGAGTGAAATAATGCTTCTTTTTCAGATATTGGAATTAGAACAATTGTCAAAATGTATTAAAACTTCGGGGGGCAGTAAGTCAAATGAAAGCATCCAACAGAGAAAAATTTCTATCCTGGAATAAAACCGAACATTTTCATTTCTCATGTTTGTTCAAGAAAGATTTACTTTGAAAATATTCTGGAATAAATTCTGCAAAAGCAGTAGTTAGTTAGCAGGCACACTGAAAACAAATGAAGTACCAACTCAGATGACAATGAAAGAGGAGAGTGAAATGGGACCAAGAATGATTGTGGCAAATAAAAATAAATGTAAAACAGACTACTGAAAACACTATGTCTTTTTGTAACAGTTTGACACTGCCATGCCTATTTGCTTAAAAAGAAATCATCGATGTTTGATGTCTCTGCATAAAAATGATCTATAGTAACAATTCCCTCTCTTCCCTTTTGGAGATCTTCTCAGTGATCTACACGAGTCCCCAAACAACTGCAGCTGTATAGCCAAGGAAGCAGTAAAAAATACTGCTTATTAATAAAAGAGATGTATCAAGTTAATTACTATATTAACTTCATTTTTAAGTCATAGGGGAAATTTGTGTAATTACGTAAGACCGGTATGGCAAATAAAAGTGAGGGAAGGCAATAATGTTTGGGGTATTGCAAATAAATGCCCCAAAATAATGAGATATTCATTAAAAAAAACAAACAAACAAACAATATATACATATATATATATATGTATAAAAGCCTTGAGCTTTAATTCTAGACCTAGACAGAAAAGTCAGAATCAGACCAGAAGGCTCAAGGAAACGATCCAAAGCACCATAATAATTCAAACTGGGGAATAGTTTAGATAAAGGAGTGATTTTTAGCTTTGTGAACCTACCTATTTAGGAAATGGGGAAAAAAATTGCCTTATATCCACAAGGATAATTAGGAAAAATGTACATGTCTGTGCTTATTGTTTTGTATACTATTTAAGTATTAATTTTGCTTGCTACCCTGAGATCTAGCCTGCTTTATAAACATAAAGATGCATGGTTAGCATCCAAAGTTTAGACGTGCTTAATTAAACTGGATCATTGAACTTCTTAATAATTAACTGGCACCAATGACACACAGAAAGCACTTCTATATATAAGACTATTGTATTGCACAATAATTTTATAAATAATACATAAGAATTGGTATATTTATCAAGTGATACAACAGTAGTCCTTAATACACAGCTAAGATACTTAAGCCAGTTAAGAGCCTGTCCTTTTCTATTCCTGTTTCCTCAGTTCCCCTTCTACAAAGAATCTAGTTATAGCTACTGCTCAAATGTAAGAAAACTAAAATCTTAGGAAGGATAAAGAAGTGTCCCCGAAACTCTCAGAATAGGATAGAGGTAGATAAATGCAATTATTTTTATTCTGATTTAAAAAACATCCTATAATTGCATATTTTAAGAACACTTCTTTCAATCCAGTGGTATACACAGATGATTCCAAAACTGACTGTATCATTTTTGGATCTTGGTGCTGTGTGGTTTTGCTACAGTCTTCATTAAAAAAAATCACCTATAATTGAAGTAACAGCTTTGTGTACTATTTACATTTTAACTTACTCTTTGTTGCCCACTACTTTTTCACACCCTTATCCTGGTTTGAGATGGAACAGAAAGTGATGCCTTACCTCCAGACAATTTATTTTTTACTGTTCTTTTCTTTTTTTTTTTTTCAAATAACTGAGAGAATAAAATATTTTTCTTTCTGTAGACACTAGCATTCCGCCTGATCAAATCCCTATGGCCCTCAAGTACCATTTTCTTTTCTGTTAAAGTCTAACAAATAAAGCAATAAATTAATATATAGTCAGTATTTGCGCTCTTACTATGATACATTTGGTCTTAAGAAGAGCCATAAAGTCGAGAAAAAAATCTGGTGGGTATAAATCCCTATTTCACTAATAGATGGCACTGACCTATTCAAAGAACAGCAGTTGATTTGCTAAGGTTGCAAGGTAATAATCCTATCTCCATAGACAGGCCATGGGCTGAAGTTCACTGGCCCGTTTAGCCTAGTTCTTTCTTAAGTTCGCTTAACTTGCTCAACTTCTGCGTGTTGCTGCAAACTTAAGCTACTCTCAGGTAAAACTAACAAATGTTTCAAGAAGAAATAAGTGGCATCATGATCCTCATTCCCAATAAGCTGTGATGGACTCCCGTTGAGTGCTTCAGAGATGAAGTCTGTGGCAGAAAGGGACATCTGGAAGGACAAGGACCCATTTACATGGAACCAAGAGGATTCTCTTCATTTAATATAAAAATGCACTGACCCTGACTTTAAGAATTTCTTTGCTATTTGTTTTCAAGAAGTATGATCCTATAGAAGAAACTTGACCTCAGTTTTTATTAGTTTAATCCAGCAAATGTGAGTTCTCAATTTAAAGTTCTCTATTCTCTTGTAACAAGTCTGCTAGAGTATAATTATAAGGAGACTAAACCTTTTTTGCTTCCTCAATTTAAAACTGTTCTTGACAGCTCCTTTTCAGGGCTCTGGCTGACTCAGGATCTTGTCATAACCTGTAAGACGTCTTCAGTATCTTCATTGTCTCTTTTCTTCTTGAGGTTTTTGTCTTTTTTTCATTATCCTTTTTTTCCCTTTGTCTTCTTAATTGTTCATATGTTATGTCTCCTGATTTCCCTCTGGGCTTCCAGAAGACTCTGTCCTTGGTTCCCAGTCCCCTCTCTGTTTTATCTTCAACTATTTTCATTTTTAAATTTAATTATACTTATTAGCTTCACTCTCTTCTTTAGACTGATTTTCTTCTCTTCTGCCTGTTTGACAATCTAATTGCATGCACCTAGCTAGGAGCTGCAGCCCAACCTGATTGAAACCGAGCTCTTAATCCTTCACCAGAACTTCCTGGCTGACCATCAGACATACTGTCAACCTCTTGTCTGGCACTCACAGTCACAACGTAGGGGACAAATCTGATTTGGATCACACCTGTTCAGGCTACATCTTGTTAATTCTTCCTGCATATAACATCCCCTTTTCATGCTATAAGGAGCAGCTGCCAATTTTTTTATTCAGAAAGATAAACATCTGCACGTCCTGCTCCTCGATCCTAACGCCTTCAGTCTTGCCCCACTCTCGGTTGCTGAGAGTGTCTGTGCCACTCTCTCCCCTACGACTTACTTTTCCTGATAGCCTACCTAATAGGTGGCTAGTTTTCAACACCACTAAATTTCATCATTATCAGGGCAGAAAAATGTCTCTAGTTGCATGTTCACACTATACCTTCTTAAATTTACTTTTCTACACAGCAAGAAGCTTAATTCACCTTCCAAAATTCACCTTCCAAGTTGGTAAATAATAGCTGCTTGTTACAAACAGGAAGGTACACAACAACATCACCAAGGACACATGGTATTAAATGGAAAAGATTCTCTTAATCCTAATGGTATCTAGAAAACATCTAACCTAAAAATACAGGCTCCCTAAACACTCAGTGAAGAGTAAAAAATGCTTTCAGGAGGAAACTGCAGTCTCCTAAACTAGCAGTAATCACAGAATCACAGAATGCTTAAGGTTGGAAGGGACCTCCAGAGATCATCTAGTCCAACCCCCCTGCTCCAGCAGGGACACCTAGGGCATGTGGCACAGGGTGGCATCCAGGCAGGTTTGGAAGATCTCCAGAGAAGGAGACTCCACAGCCTCTCTGGGCAGCCTGTTCTAGGGCTCTGTCACCCTCACAGGAAAGAAGTTCTTCCTCACATGGAGGTGGAACTTCCTGTGTTTCGACTTACACCTGTTATCCCTCGTCCTGTCACCAGCCACTACAGAGAAGAGCCTAGCCCCATCCTCCCTACAATCATCCCTCACGTACTTGAACATGTTGACCAAATCTCCTCTTGGCCTTCTTTTCTCCAGACTAAACAGGCCCAGCTCACTTAGTCTTTCCTCATATGACAAATGCTCCAGTCCCTTAATCATCTTTGTGGCTCTCTGCTGGACCCTCTCTAGAAGCTCAATGTCCTTCTTGTCCTGGGGAGCCCAGAACTGCACCCAATACTCCAGGTGAGGGTTCACCAGAGCTGACTAGAGGGGGAGGATCACCTCCTTTCGCAACCTGCTGACAACACTCCTCCTGATGCAGGCCAGGATCCCATTGGCCTTCTTGGCCACGAGGGCACACTGCTGCCTCATGGTTAACCTGTTGTCAACTAGGACTCCCAAATCGCTCTCCACAGAGCTGCTTTCCAGCAGGTCAACCCCTAATCTGTACTGGTGCCTGGGTTTACTCCTCCCCAGGTGCAGGACCCTGCACTTGTCCTTGGCGAACCTCATAAGGTTCCTCTCTTCCCAGCTGACCGGCCTGTAGTTTCCTGGCTCGTTCCTCTTGCCTTTTTTGAAGACTGGAGTGACGCTGGCTTTCTTCCAGTCCTCCAGCACCTCCCCTGCTCTCCATGACCTCTCAGAGATGATGGAGAGCAGCTGAGCAATGACCCCTGCCAGTTCCCTCAGCACTCTTGGGTGCATCCCATCTGGGCCCATAGATTTATGGGTGTCCAATTTGCCTAAATAATCCCTAACGCAGTCCTCCTCGACCATGGGAAAGTGCTCCTCTCTTTTGGTTCTCTCTCTTGTCTCCAGGCTCAGTACATGGGCCTGGAATAAAGGTAATTCTGATTCAACATGCTGAATCATGCTCAGGTATTGAATCAAAGTCAGGTATTGATGATTATCAATTTCTCAACAGAGTTGAGATGTGCTCGTACACAAAAGCACTTCCCCACTCTTCATATATTGCTTCCTGTATGCATTTTCTGGTACTTAGGAAGCACATGCTTACACTGACTATTAGACCGATACTAAATATAGTCAGGTAAGAAGACATGATTTAATCTAGGCATAAACAAAATAATAGATTGATGCTATGAAAACATACAATGCATAAATGCACTATGTATGCAGAAACATAGCATACAAAAGGAAGATATGCATCACTTACGCATGCATATATGCATACAAGCCTAACAACAGATAAATGTACCCACACTGATTAAGAGTTACTGACAATTATAAAATCCCATATTAGCAGAAGAGTACTGTGCTAGAAATGACTTGTAGTTTAGCAGCATAAGGGATTTTTATCCATTCTTTATTCTTCAACTGAATTTTTAAGCTTAACAAAAAAATTATACCTGTCATCTCAGCTGAGGACTCAAGGGTACTACCTTCATAACATTTCTGATGAGAGGAAACCTACCCATTTTCATCCTGGGAAAAGTGACACAAAGTTACTTACCTAAAGTCATATTAGAAGTTGCTGGCTGAGCTGAAAATTGAAGTCAAATATCTGTGCTTCTTCCATTAGATGATTGCTCTTACCATGGCAGGCAGCAGCAGCTCTGCAAGTTGAGAATGGGTAACATGAACAAGATTAGTGTTTATTTCATCCAAGGCTGATATTCATGTTATCTTCATACTGGGGAAGCAATTTATAATTTTGCCATTAATTTGTCTTTTAAGTGTCACACACACTACTGTCTGTGCTGCTGGAATTCACATGGTCTGTGGCTTGACATGCGGGATTGCAGGTCACAAAGGACAGTGGAGAAGAAAGAAATGAATCACTGACTTACAAATGGAATTTAGAATGAAAAAGCACTGATGGAAGCTTCATCTTCAGTATTTTCAGATGTTGCTGTGATAAAATATAGCACCTAGTCTGCCAGAGATCTTACAAAAACAATCCTAATATTTGCATATAATATAAAATTAAATTCCTATTAGAAAAAAAGAAAAAGTTATTAATAAATGATGGATTAATTTAATTCAAGATAATTCTGATAAGCAGATCTAGCAAACTGAAATAGCATTCAGTGACTCCTTCCCTGCCCTTCTCTGTCTGTAATCATATCTCACTATTATCACTGCAATTGGGATTTTCAGGTGAATTGTTCACCTGCTTTACACAATGCTTCTTCAGCACTCTTGCCTTTTCCTTTTCTCTTTTGAGAAGAATGTCTTCTCTGAAAGCAGAAAATGATCTTTTGATACTTCATCTAATATTTTTTTAAGTATCAAAAGTAATTTTAGCACTACACTTTTCAAAGGGAATATACACATTGATTTCACTGAATTTGAAGATGGAATTTTATTTAGAAAAATAATAATTACTGTCCTCTGTTAGCTACTACTATTTTCATAGCTATGAGATACCTTTGGATTATGCGCAGACATGAAAATTCAGAATTCTTTCCAATCTTTTCACATGCACTACAATGCAAGCGTGAAGAGATACTTGTTGAACTGACTGTGAATACTGCGTAGACCTGGACATGGCATTTATATGTATTCATAGGCAGAAGACAGTGTTAAGTGGAATAAGAAAGAATTAGGGGACTAACTAATTCTTGGCCGAGATAAATCCATAAATCTCATGGACATAAAGAGTGTGATTCAAATGTCCATGCAAAGGTGTCTAGTGGCATTTTAGACACCACAGATACCTGGGACATGGGCACAGGGTCAGCAGGAGACCTGAGCCCTCTGGAAGCAGCAGTCGGAGGTTGCTCAGGATGTCCTCAGGCACCTGATGTGAGCAGACACCTACGCTGGGCAGGTGGCCCCTGCTTGTGCCCTGGGTTTGCAGGCTCTGCCCCCAGGTGCCACCTTGCTGGCTCACAGCAGCAGCTCTCTAGCACATGGACCCACGTGTGCACCGAACTGCTCAGTGCAAAGTGCCGCCAAAAGGCCACCCAGCCCCTCGCCTCCTCAGCACAACTCGAGCTGGGATCCCCGGGGCACATGTGACACTGTAGGACAGCGCTGCCAGGACCAGCTTTGCAGAGCGGCACCAGGTCATCTCCCTGAGACCACAGCAGAGACCCCGGGTGCCACCTCGCCTGCTTCAGGTGCACAAGGGACTCCAATCCCCTTGGTCTGTACCGGGGCCTGAGCACTGAGCAATATTTTGCAACCAAAGTCCAAACATAACGGAGAAGTTTCACTTAGATACATTAATTTTCCCAAAGTAAACATGTTTAGCAGGAAAGTTTCTAAGCAGCTTACCAAGCAGCAAACTTCTTTCTATGTTATACAGCATTGGCGATCAATTAAGAGTTTGTCACTCTTTATGCATGACCAGACCTCAAGGAGGCTTGCAATCTCTTTCAGGGAGAAAAAAAGCTTTGTGGAATGAAGGAAACTACCATTTTCTAAGTGTTCTCTATAACTGAATCATTAGACTTCAGGGTATAATTAACAGCAAAATTCATCTAGATGAGACTAAAAGCAGGTAGCTTATAAAAGACTCCTTTATTAGTGCATTTTTCCTATTCAGTTCAACTAACTATCACATTAGTATAGGGCACATAATATTTAAGTTAAGACAACAGCAGAGTTAAGCTCTCAGCAATTGTTAAGCTAGTTATTTCATGTGTGAGAAAAGAAAACAACTCTCAATCCTTCCACGATAACCTAAGGCTTGTTTTGGGGACTTGCCCTCATAGTGAGTTACAATAAAATAGAGGTTACTTCTTGTTCCACTTCAAAGAAAAACAGAAGGAAATAGTAATTAAGCTTACAGGTTCCAATAGTGCAAATTTTAGATGTCAGGTTAGTCAGGTGTTCTTCAGGGAGAAGTTTTAAGAGATATAAAATAAAATGGTAAAGCCAAGATTAATCTCCCATAATAATCATAGAATCATTATGGTTGGAAAAGAAACTTACCATTGCAAAGAATAAAGGTTACGAGCACACACTGCATTTATCCCATCACTAGGTTGTAGTTACATCTTATGGAATGCCCCGTACTCAAAGGATGTTGGAAACTGTTGCCTAGCTCTTAAGGCTGGAGATAATGCCCAGGCGATGCCCCGCGAGCCATCCCGGAGGAACCACATCAACGCGCTTAGTCGCAGTCAGGATTCCTCCTTATCAGCTCACGAAGCACAGTAAGATGCAAACAAGGACTAGCCAGCCCTAATCAAGAAAAATGTTTCTGTAATTAAATGGGATGGTTTGTTAGCCCAAGAAATTAAAGAAAGCTCCTACAGCATAAACAATAACACAGTCTGGTTTACTGCCTCTACAGTAATTTTTTTCCTTCACAGTCCCATAATTTGTAATAATGTTTTGATTTTTGATTTAAATTGTTTGGATTTTGCTGCATGCACTGCAGTACTTACAAACTGTAATGAATGAAGATAATGTATTTACCTTAATAACTTACCATCACAATGATGTGGTAGGGTATTTTTTGCCTTTTTTTGTTTGTTTTTTAAGTCAAGATGACTGAAATCAAGATCTGTCTTTGATGATACTTTTGATCTATTTGCTTTCCCTGCTTTTGGGCTTGTTCATCCTGCTCCAGTCCAGCCAGTGTGTCAGCGATACCTGAGTGCCCTCTTTGGAAAACAGTCACCTGAGCTGAGAGGGAAGGCACAGCAAAATGTCCGGGGTAACGCCATCAGCATGCTTCCAGTTGAGCTGGTAGATTGCAATGAGGATTTATGGGGGTCAATATACAGCTTTCATTACTAATAAGAGTAGGAAGTAGTTAATTAGGATATCTCTCAATTTTGCTCGACAGAAGTCAGCCACAGATCACTTCTGACACTTGCCTCTGTGAATGATACACCGCACGAGACAAGGGTTAGAGTTACGGGCGATTCCTCAATTCGGGGAACAGAGGATCCGATACGCAGGGAGGACTCTCCCCTAAATGAAGCCTGCTGCCTTCCTGAGGCCCGGGTTAAGGATGTTACCAGGAAACTTCCCAGCCTTGTTAGACCCACGGACTATTATCCATTGATGGTCCTACACGTGGGAGAAGAAGAAATGGCAATGTGCAGTCCGAGGGCGACCAAAAGCGACTTTATGGAATTGGGGCAGATGATCATTAACTCAGGTGCGCAGGTCATATTCTCTTCCATTCTTCCCTGTGCCACATGCTCCAGGTGTCCCTACTTGAGCAGGGGATTTGGACTAGATGATCTCTACAGGTCCCTTCCAACCTCAAGCATTCTGTGATTTGTGACCGTGTATGTGCACCATGCAAGTGCCTTGGGCAATCGAAGGCCAGCTTTTGTATTTTTCCTTCTTCATATAAGAACAGCTTTGCATCCCAGTCCCTGAAACTATGTTCATGACATCCTAAGTGTCCCTTCATTAGCATGCTCCAAAAACAGATTTGCAATGCCTGTTGTACTCTACAGAAGTTTAATATTACCCAACAGTTGCTTATATGTATGCTCTGCAAATCCAGGTATATGCGCAACCAGATTTTTTAGTAAGAGGATAGTAAAAATTTTGACATAAAACAACCTAGCTACATAAGACTAGAGATTCACCACAACCAAGGTGGTCAGTTTTTTGGAAACTTGGCTCAATTACAATACAGCAATAAAAAATATTATATAGAATAGAAGTTAAAACCAAAATTACTTTTAAAGTGAAAAGCGATCAGGAAAAAAATATGTAAGCAGTCAAAATAAGCAGTAGAACTTGTCGAAAAAAGTTCAAAACACAAATCAGAAATACTTTCTATTCTAGGATTACTCTTCCCCAACAAGCTGACAATTTGCCTTTTCCTTTGTCAGCCACGATGCAGTTCCTGTAGCCTAAGCAATGTTATTATTTATCAAAATGGATCTCATGCCATTTTTTTGAACTGTGTTCTGTACCTGCAGCAGACAGGCCCTGTCATGCATGTTGAATCGGATTTAGATACCTGGAGTTCAGCTGTATTACGCAGCTTTACACGAGACGAGTCCCAAGCCCACACACCCACTGCATTGCTTTTGAATGTTTACTTCAAAGAGGGGGAAGGTGTGTTCAGTAAACTGAAAACACTAAGGAGAGACAGAAGATATCTGAGGAAGCCGCCTTGTAGAAAGGAACATGTGGCGGGATGCAGCAAGGTGCCAGGCGGCACAGAGAGCTTTGCACGTGCTGATTTTGTAGTTCAGGCTGTTCAAAAACCAGGTAATTTGCATCCTGCTTTTCCCCCCTTCAAATTCCAACTTCAAATAAATTGTAGTTGCTTATTGTTTCATTAAATAAACCTAACAGCGAAAAATTGTAATAATAAAAAGAAACAAACATGACAACCCCAGGACGTTCCAAAAGGTCACCGTGTTGGATGGTCACCAGCTGCTGCAAAGCACAAGAGCTGCTGGATCACAAAGGAAAAAAAGGAAAAAAACTAGAGAGGGCAGCCCAAATGCTTAAGTGTTGATCGCAGTTTAGGACTAAAGAAATCAAACAGCCGTTGACTCTACCCTATGTTAGCTTGCAAGAAGCAAATCAGAACTCTTGTAGCAAAGCATGTCTTAATGCTCCCGGACGTGCTTTAATTTGTTGTAAAAAATTCAATGAGATTCTAATTACTTGTATCGCAATACCTCTGGAATAAACTATATATGCAAGAAAGGAAGATTTAGGCAAGAAGTCACACCCTTAAATATAGATAATATGTGTACATTACACTGCTAGTAGGATGCTAAGAATTGTAATGTTTGGAACTCCACATCACATGATGACTACATTTTCATAATGAAAGAATTTGCTGGAAACCATGGAAGGAAAACGAACTGCTCGGGAAAACACCACCATGGTTTCATTCTCCTCTTAGCTATATCAGGCAGCCGGTCCTCCATTAGAAGTGGTGGCAAGCAGGCACTATACTTGCCTGAAGAAACATCCCTGTTCCCATTACTCTGAACAAGTTTTCAGCCTATCTGCTCTTTGCACCTTTGTAGCACTGGCACATTTTAGTCCATGGCCAACAAAGAGGAGTGCTGAGCTTTCTAAATAGGCTTTAAAACAGCATTTTTTCATACAATGTAGGAAGTACTGAAAGTACAAAAAATGTTGATAGGCCTCAAGACAGAACGGGAAAAGAGCCCCAGAACTTGGAAAATAGACACTGTATCTAATCACACATGTAAGCCTAGTCATTCTCTGTCTAATTTGGAAAGTGTTGCTTTCTTCTAAAGGGTTCAGATTAAAGCCACAAAGGATTTGCAAATACACGTTCTGTAGCAAGTGGAGTCAAAAGCCGAGCAAAAGCCTAATTAAAGTCAATGAAGAAATTAAGAAATGAAAACTAGAGTGTAAAGACAGAACATAAAAGAAACAGAAAAAAAAAACCCACAGTGGTTTGGATTTTTAATTGCCTTGTCTATTTTCCCCATGATGAGTCATCCAATCTACAACTAAAGAGCAGATAAGCCCCACTAAAGTGCGTGCACGTGTGGGTGCATGACAGACTTCATGCAATTTGGGCTTCACACCTCCCTACAGGACGCTGAAAGCAAATGTTACACAAAGCAACCCTGAAGACAAACTGGCTCATGTCCTTCAGAAACTCCCTCGTGGCACTTGGAAGGAAATCCCAGAGATCCATTTAGGGTGTGCTCACGTTGTGGGCAAACCTGACCCTCTGCCTTGTCTGACCCTTCTTTGGCCATCACACCTGCTCCTGCAGCAGGAATGTCAGGAAAAACAGATGACTCTGAATTCTTTCTTGCAGTGGTTTCAGTGTCCTTCCTAAAAGGACACGGAAGCATCACCTATTGTGGAAGCAGAAAGGATTTACAGACTGCCTGTGCTTGGTTTCTGCACTGGGAGGCAGCCTATGCTTTGTGAGCATAGGGACTGACCTGGAAATTAGAGCATTTGTAAAGAAACCTTGTCAGGAAGAGGCTAAATACAACTTTATAGTTCAGGTTTCCCTAATGCTCAGTATATCTTAATGTAGTCTAGGAGGGATCATCTCTAAAAGGTTAACTGGCCTTGCTACAAAAGTCAAGTTTGGATGTGAAGGCTGGATCAATGTGAAAAAAACAGTTTTGATGTCTAGTTTGGAATGAATCAGCTGGACTTGGAGGAACGGCAGTATGACAGAAAGTCACACAGGTCACCAGTACATCATGAGTTATTATTGCTTGTGCTCTGGGTGCTGGCACTTTGACGATGCTGGATGTGAGACTCCATAAATATGTCCAGAGGGATTTTAGAAAAAAAAAAAAGAGTCCTTGAAGCTACCTCCTGCTTTTCTAGCAATTTGGGGACTTGTTTACCACACCCAGCTCTCGACATTTTAGTCTTTTTCTCATGTTTTCATATTTTTGCCCCTTAAATACAATAAAAATGCTCACAAAAATACTAATTATAACCACTTCATACTATGTCAGCACTGAAATACATTGCTTGTGAAATTGGCACCTCTATGGTTATAGATATTTACACCTTACAAAATGACACTTTTGAATCATATGCTCTGACAAAAAGAACAATTTATTTTCAGGCACCATTGCATAATCCGGAAAGTCCCCAAAAGAAAAGATGAAATAAAAGTGAAAGTCCAAATGTTCTAATCTGAAAAGTCCTCATGCAACATGAAGTTCTGTACCAGAGAGCTCTATGCTAATGTCTCCACTGATGACTGGGTACTGAACGCATGGTTTGACTTATCTGCAGCCACATTTGACCAATCTATTAGTGAATTTCACACAAACTTTAATAAAAACTAAAAATAATTAATGAGGGATAGATGAACTGCAAGGAAAAAACATCCATGGTCAGTCTAAACCTTAATATTACTGCTATAGGTGCCATATTTAGCTTTTGAATTACTGATGAGAAAAGAACGTGCAGGATAATTATGATGTGGGTTATTGAATAATAAGTTTTTCTTTGTGTGCCTTGAGTTTTATGATTATGTTGCTGCAAGTACAGAGTAGTCATATATTTACTAAAATTAAAAATATGATTAGTTGATAAGCAAACAGACAGATAAAGGATAGCATAGTGCCCTAAGCATTATAAATTAAAGTACACAAACTAAATCTTCATGTTAGCACTAACTACAGCAAGGAAGAGTTTGAAAGCAAGGAATCTCAGCAGTCATCCAAAGACAGACTGAGCATCAGACTCATCAATAAAATAACCATTTGGGTATTATTGCTTCATAGCTCTCACATGACATGTTAAATAAAACCACTTTGACAGATGGCCTGTAGTCGTGTCCCTCGTAAAGCTGATAGGGTCATATCTCAACATTAAGTAGAAGCAGCACTACATTATTCTACCACCTTTCCAAAAATAAATAAATAAATAAAATAAATAAATAGAAAACACCTCTTTATGCATAACAAAGGTATTGACCTGTCCTTCAAATTTGTTCAGTTGCGCGAGTACTTGCATTCTCATTCGGGGTTCTGAATTACATACAGGTTTTTTTTTTTCCAAGTAAATCACAACATAAAATATAACAGCTCTCCTTTCAATAACAGCAATATTTTTAATTCCAAAACATCAACAGTATCATTATGGAATTCTATAAAACTTTCTAACAACAAGAGTAGAATTTTCTGCATATAGGTCTAGTTATACTTGCAGTTGACTCCTGTGGAATTATCTAACACATTAGATATTAATTTATCACTCTTTAAATTAACAAGAAATGACACTGTGATTTTTCTGCAAGATGGTGGAAAAACATCCAAGGTCTTGCAAGGCCTCCTCCCAGTGGAGAAAAAAATCAATTACATAGAATATAGGTATATATTAAGTAATAACTTGATTTAGATTTACACACATCTCAAGCACGAGAGAACTAAAAGTGGTAGTGTTCAAAACAACCTTTTAAAAGCATCGTAGAACAAAACACGTCAGAGTTTCTTGCACAACCTACGAGTGTTACATAAGAAAACTGACAGCAGCATTTTGCACGTCTTCTAGAAACACCCCATTTATTTACAGGCTTAAGAGAGCCTGGACTATTCGTCTAGGCAGCTTGATTTGCAGCTTCATTCAGAAGCAACCAGAACCGTGTAAGTGCAAAGTACAGGCTGCATTATGTCCTTGTCTAATCTGCCATGTGTAAACTAGCAGCATTACCCAGATTTTGGGTTGGAATATGTACTGCTTTCCAATACAGCAAGTAGATTCATTAAATTACAAGTCTACATGCCCTTCCTCATTTTATTTGATTCAGACACACTCTGAAAACAAAACAGATAATACAGTTCTATTTTAAATAGTCTTTCTGCTAAATTTTTGCCTCCTACGGCTTAATATTACATGCACAAAGAATACACAAAAGGGAATAACAAACTTACAAAAGCAGAGTCAGTGGAAATCTGATGCAGATGCAGATTTCTCATTCTCAAACAGAGCGAATGTGATTGTTCCTCTTCATGAATTACAAGTGAAACACAGATTAGGTTTCCTATAAATCTCAGTGAAGTCATTTATATGGTTATATTATTGCATATAAGAGTGATAATTCATGTGTCAGTTGTAGAAATCATACAAACATTCAGCACTGATTTTTACCAAACTTTCCTTACATAGCTGTGACATCAATTTACATATTTTCATTTAGTCAGCATAATTTTTCAAACTGCTGAGTTAATGATAAATGAGGTTGTTTATTGCCACATGAGGAGATTATGGCAAAACTGTTGGTCTAAAGACTATCCTTATGATAACAGAGAGAAGTCTTCACTGGATACTATTGCTAACTGTGTTAGCTTTGCAGTATTCCTGCTGCCTGATAACAAAGAAAATACAAACTGACTGGCAAAACAGATAGATTTTTCTACTGTGCATTTCCTACTTAAAGCTTTGCTCTGCAAACTGATCTTAGCATTATCGTTCACTTTTAAATATCAAATGACCAAACAACAAGTAAGATTAGCAAGCACGTAACATCAATAGTGCATACTTCATTTCTCACCTCTGGCCACCCCTCAAAAAAAAAAAAAAAAAACAGGAAGCCAAATTCTATCAGTAATAGATATTTTGCCATTTAGCTCTGAGTCATTTTTGGAGGTGATCCCACATTTTGAGCAATATATTTCTTGTTGCTCTATGCAATTTGTTCAGTATATTTACTGACTAAAAGGAAAGCATTAGGCCATAAGGCACTGTCATTAAAATATAAAGCCATTGGAATAACAGACATCATACCAAAGAGGAGGAAAACAACCTATCACCCCAGTCATCACACTGAATGCAATATAAGGCAGCCTTTGGCATTTATTCATCTTAGTGAGACATTGTTATTGAGTAGGTTCACACATTGTATTTCATGTAAAATGCAATGTGCAGCAGCAACGTATGGCTTGGCTGGATATTGAATATTGCCCTAGTGATACAGGCGAGAAACGTCACCTTTATGCTGGAGTTGGAACAGATTGGGGTTGCTATCTAAGAAAGAAATTACTATGCTACAAGAACCGTTCTGCATATTACAAGTTAGCGGGAGTGAATAAACTGAATGAGTTCTTAAGGCCGGAGATGTCCCTAAAGTATAAAGGACTATTGGGCTTTTATGACTATATCAGTAGTGAGCAGGACAAGCTCACACAGTGAAGAAAAGTAGTGTATGAGACACATTGATAAACTCTCAGCAAGAAGCCTGGGCATCAATCTATCAGGATGCTAGCAGAAATCGTCAGGGACCTGGCTGGAAGGAACAGCTTACCAAATACATGCATGTCCTTTTCTTGGAAGAAAAATGCAAATCCTATACTACAGAAACCAAGCAAATGAAAGCAGTATTGGAGAACGACATATAAAATGTCCCCAAAAGAAATTTATGATGTCGGAAGTGCAACATGTTACAGTTAGCCAAATTCAGTGAGTTGCTTTAAGTGACAGTACTGAGGGACACAAGTGCATTTGTTCTAATGACACTGACTTTCCACAATGGGTCCTTTATAGCAGCTAGGCAGTGGTTTTCCTACAAGATAATGGTTTTATTCTTAATATGTACATGACTTTTTTTGAATGGGTTTCTCAGATAAACACGCCCTTAGGTAGAATTTTGTTTCCATCACTTTACCTCTCCTCTTGAATAGATCAGAACCTATTTTTGCTGTCCCTAGGAATGAGTATTCAAAAAGCACTCCAGGTTTTTTTCATTTGGTTGGTTGTTTTGAGGGGGTGAGGACGGCAGGGGAGAGGAAGCCCCACACCAGCAGTAACAGCATTCAGATCTTATCATTAGTCTTTTGGTTATTCAGTCTTAAAGAAATCTTACTACCTGTGGTATCTCGTTAAGTGTTATCAAAACCTCATTTTTCTTCAGGAAAGTGATACAAGGTATTTTAACAGAGCTGACACATGCCCTGAAGCTCCAGCAGATGCCTCACTATGAATTCACAACACTGGGGACATAAAGAGGATTAGACACAGCAACTTCGAGTGCTGTAACCGATACCAGTCACCATGGACCAACCTTGGGAAGGCTATCGTGCACGCTCCTGATAAATAAAACGGACTTAGGAGTAAGTGAAGGGCCTGATAACATTCAGTGTGAATGAAGATGGTGCTACTTGAGAGGACTTCTCTATACCCACCTCAGAAGGAGGTTTTCAAGGCAGGGTGGTCAGCTCTGCCTCCCGCCTTTGCTGTGCCGCTGTGCTTGCGCGGGCAGCCTGTGGCCTGGGGTTGAGACTTCCTTGGGATAAGACTTTGGAGAAACGCTGTAAGAGTTTCCTGCTGCCACCACTTTTTTATTTCATTTCATTTCCATTGGCCTGAATATAACAGAAAGAATTAGACAGACCCTGGGTCCACTCCCCTCCAATACACACTTTCTGTGCAATTTCTTTTTTTCTCCTGCTGTGAAATATTCCAACAACAACAAAGACAGACGGAGAGAAGCAAAGCTAAATATTTTTTCCTATTACTAAAGGCTATTACTAAATGCAAACACTTCTGAATTATTTTTTCTCTAAATATTATTTATAAATAATTATTAGTAGAAGTGGTTAAAGAAAAAGAAATACAAGTCTTGGATCTGTAAATGACATGCACATTGATACAGAACCTTGGAATTCAGAAATTCATTGCAGAAATGGGGTCAAATAACACATATTTGTTATAGCGGGTGACCTTTTACTTCACTGCCAAGTCTTTGTGAGCACTAATTCAAGTTCTTAGAAGGCAAAGGTATGATAGAGAGCATAAAATTCTGGTTATGGTGATTCAGAACCATTCTGATGGCTTTGGAGTGGTGTCCTGTGATATATAAGCTGTACTGTATTTGTCATCTGTGCAGATTAAGGGTGAAAAATGTAATGCCATTGAAGTCATTGGAAAGTTCCATGGCCCTCAGTGGAAATAGGATTTACAGGGAAAATTCATAAACTGCTGAAGACACAAGATGAAATTCCGAGTGTCCCTGGAGTTTTAGGTTTATATTAAAAAAAATCACAGCCATTAAAATCTGTTCAAAGGAGACGATGACTGAAATAGTAGCAGCTTTAGGTAAGCCATTACATGAACCAACAGAGGAACTTCAAAAGCCTTATTATACTTAAATAAACATGATTTCAGGTAATCCTCTCACCTGTTCAATTCTTTTAAGTGTCATACAATCCCTTTGGCTTTCCAGAATGGCCACAAATCTGACATAGCAAATACGAAGTGCTTCAAATGTGAACTGTCATTGAGTCAAAGGCTGCCCAGAATTCAGGCAGAGGAACCCCAGCGAGCTGGCAGGCAGCAGCAGTACTGTAGATCTCCTGCTGTTTTTAAGATTTTCACAGAGATAGGATCCAGGGACTAAAGAAACTCACACCCTTTTTCTCTGTTGGTGCTTTCTATTCCTTACTCTTTCTCCTTTTCTATGTTGTCTTTGACAAATAAATCCCGTTATGTTCAACACACAAAGGCTGTTTCTTGAACAGTACCTAGGATGTTGGCTTTGTACACCCTATCTCCCCAGATCCATGAAATCACCATGGACTATCTCAGACTTTGAGAAAAGAACTCAGAAAAAGTTAAGGGAGAGGCACCAAGACCTGAAGTGCCCTTGGAGAAACATCACCATTACAACAAGTCCTCCTGAAGCGGACGTCTTCTAAAGGACCAACATACCTTGCAAATGGATAAAGTGCTTGTATTTCCACTTGGCTGCAATGCATTAAAAGAAACCTGGCAGGTAATGTAGCAATTATCAGAACATAGTGTGGATAAGCTCTAAATGAAAACAGACCCTGTATATGGATACTACAGAAGATGAATACTGAAGAACATTCCTCAATTACTACCTATTTATTGTGTCATGAAGATACTTCCTCCTTCTTGGTGAGTGTGGATTACAAATACTTGACAACAACCTTGTTCTAACCTATCAGGACATGCTCATGCAGAAACACCTGAGTTTACAAAACCACAGTCTGCACCTCAAGCCCTGAAGAGCAGAGCCCATGCCCTCCCTGACCCCTTCCTGCAATCCCTCTCTGCTGCTGCTCCCAACACAGCCAAATGCTTCACCAGAGATACCCCCGCAAAATCAGTCCCAGCAGCAGCAGTTGGCTGGGAATGATTCACCATTTAAAAGATCAAGCTTTCTTAAACTGAGCTTTTCTTAAATCAAAATCTGGTGTTCATCAAATAAAGCAGCTTCTCAATTCCCATAAATGCCTATCAACTTTTCTGCTTAAAGAAAAAACAAAGGAAACAAGTCTGGTATTCAAGCACAGAAAGAGGATGGCTGTAATTCATCCTGCTGTTGCACAGTGTCTGTGTGTACGCTTGCTGCAGGCTGAGTTTAACCTATTCCTGCATTAACTAAGCAAATGCCTAGGATCTGACCACTGGATAACAGTGCTGGTATTTGCTGAGGAACAGACAAGGTTCTCTTAGTGACAGTAGCCATGCACAAGACAATTGTATTTTTTTTTAACTAAACCATTTTCCCTACACTTTTGTCCCCCAAAATTGCATTTCTGCTATTTTTCAGATGACAGTTTTCTTCTCCAAAATACTGTGTAGAGGCTCCTTGCCTCGACAGCCTTCAGAGCCTCTCCTGCTCCTATCTGCCCCTCTGGGAGACTACACAGAGCACTGAACAGATCAGATGAACAGATACGTAACTTGGTTCCTGCATTCAGTTTAGGTGCTAGGGGAACATAAACTACTATAGCTTGGGCAAACTCATTCAAATAGACAATAACAGGAAGAAATATAGAAAATTCTCTCTCAAAAAGAGCAATATTTTCACGCTCATTTTTTTGTCTGATTTTATGGTTCCAATTAAACGATGCTTTTAAACATTGCTAGCAGCCCACTTAAAAGTTCCTGTGTCATGCCTTTATATTAATTATAAATAAATTGGAATCAACAGATAGGTAACTCTGCTCCATATACTATAATCTACTAGTTTTTCTATAAATACTAAACACTACTGTGCTTTTAAAAAATAACTTTCTGTAGCGTTTTAACTCTGAACAGCAGTATTTGTTTTCTGAATCTATTAAAATACCTTGAAAATAAATGTATGCCTCTATCCTCATACAAAAAAAAAAGATTATTTACAGTAATTATAAAGAGAACACACTGAGAATCACATGACTGTATTAGGTAATGATTTTTGCAAATCTTTTCATTGTCATCATTTGCAAATAACTTTCCATGATTCTTCACATAGCTTGTTACTTAAGCATTTTCCTGAGGAACTATCATACTCATAAATATTTTAATGGTAACTATATGTTAAACATGTTTCACCCTACTTCATGCTACAGCTATAATCACATTTTTACCTAGCAATAATAAGTAAAACTCAACACTTCTTTGACAACCAGAATGAATCTCATTGAGATTTTTTAATAAACTAAAGGATGTGTAAAATTGTAAGGGAGACTAAAACTGCATAAACACATCCAGATTCTACAAAAACAGGGAACTGCAGTAGCATCATCTCTGCTTTCTGTGCACTCACTTTTGAGTTGTGCAGATTAATCATGTACTTCAGCAGATTCAAAACCAAAAGAAGGAAAATTAAAAAGAATAAGGTTAATAAAGTTAAGACGAAATTTCTTTTGCATTTTTTAACTATTTACCAGATTTGTCTTGAATCAAGTTACATTTAAAGCTTAGATGTGGAGGAAAAAATCATATTCCTAGGGGGCACACAAAACCCAATAACTTTCTTCTTCATGCTTAATAATCTTGTATGTGAGGGACCAATCTAATTTGTGGAAACGAATTGTACCTCAGGGATATGTTATTTCAACCAAAACGGAATATATTATTCATTTTAAAAAGTAGCAATAAAGATTATATAAGATGTAATTCATTATTTTTCTAAATGTTCCATGATTCCACTGGGAAGTGAGACTTAAATAGCTTACAGGAAGCCTACCTTAATTAGGTTGCTTTTCAAATCAAATATAATATAATTTTAACACAAAAATGTCACTCAAGGGAAGTATTCCATTTGCAAGGATGATTAATGAAGTTTAAAGAAAAAAAAATGGATAGATGCATAGGTAATATAACATGTGAAAGAATGTGAGAGATGAAATGATGCACACATAAATGGACATGTACAAATATGCAAGTAGCTATGAGCTATATACAGATATCTATCTCATACACATGCATGCCTACACACACACAGGGAAAGGCAATTTGTTACCAGAGCAACTATGGTCAGTTGTTTTTTTGTCCTCTGTCAGAACTGGTTTGCATTTTTGTTAACTCATTTAGCTACTAGGAGCTCAGAAAAATTTATTGTGCAGATTTATTTAAAGCTTAGTACTTATGTTTACATTTGTAGGAATCACATTTCCATTGTTACGATGGAAAAAGAAGAAATCTTAAATATTTCTCAGAGATTTATAAACACTTCTTTGTCAGACACTGAGGTATTTTGCCTCAGCGGTGCTATTAAACTATTGATGTGTATGCCATAGAAACAGTCATTGCCTTTTCTGTGTATGGAGAAATGCTTCAGCTTCTCAGATCCCAGCACATAGTAATTTACATAAATATTGACTTTTAATAGGGCTGTGGTCAATGATTTAATTTGTGGACTACAATTCCACTGTAATTTAAGAAGCAACAATAAAAGCTGAAGTTTAGGAGCTTTAATTCTCAGTGTATCCCATTCTGAAGACACTTAATGCCAAGTACTATAAGCCTTCAAGTAGCCTTAAATGAAGTGCTTGAGTTCCACTTTTACCATGCACTTGCAGCACTCCTGGGTACCCATGCAATGGAAGTTTCTATGGTCAAACAGCATCTTCTCAGATTTGAAACTTCCAGCCTTTCCTTCAGTTAACCTAACAAAAAAGTTCCCTGAAAGATTTAGAGATTAATGGATTTACATATCCCAGGTTCCTCTGGTCCTTGGCTGGAAGATACCGTGTATGATCCATGTACATGATACCATGTACAATTCTTTTTTCCTATCAGGCAAGAATCTTGTGGAAATTAAGAAGTATTTTGACCAGATAATGAGTGAAGGAAGCAAAGGTATGATTTTACAGCCATCATTATTTCCTATCCCATTTTCCTATCATTCTTTATGTATGTCAAACAGTGTAAACACTTGTGAGTCAAATCAAGAGATTAGTCCATCCCGTGAGCCTGGTCTATATTTAAACTTATCAGATTTTAACTTTGAAATCTGCTATTTAACTTCAGGCAACTTTCTAGATATAAAAAATGTAAAAAAGGAATGGGGAAAGGGCAAAAGGGAATTTATTAATATTTCCAGTTGCCCTAGACATTTCACCTAGCTGCAGACACCCTGATTTCATTGCCCAACAAAGATGATTGCTACTCACTACCAATGCGTGAAAGATTTCAAATTACAATCTTACTATATTGTGGAAAACAGAAAGTAATAAGCAGTTCTGAAACCCTGAGAAACTTCAAAATATCCAGGTCTCTCTTATTAACGAACAAAAAACAATTAATTGGTTCCACGTAGCAATTTGTAAAGCAAATAGGTATTGTGATGGATTGTCACGCACAAAGCATCATCTACCCAAATACTGATTACTTGCCTTATAGTGCAATGTTCTCAGTGTGGATTACTATGTAGATTTAAAACAAATTACATCCTTTGTTATGATTAATATTTGATATACTCAATGGTATTTGACATATGCCAATCTTCCTTTTTATTAATATTGTCTTATTATTTCTCGATCACATCTTGTCCAAGCTTATTTTTAGCCTTCTCTAGACTATTTGCCAAGAATTCCTTTAGAAACTTATTTTTTCTTAATGGCTCCTATGAAAAATATGCTTAAAGACCACAGCACTTTGGACGCATCCCACAGCAATGTCCCGGTCATGCTTCCCATCAGGGCTTTCAGCATGTACGAACAGTCCCTTTCTGCGCAGTGGAAGAGCTGGGAAGAGGAACAGGCTCTGCGAGCCCATTTGGATCCACAGACACACATATCCATCAGTCACTTCTGGGGCACTAATAGACTTTGCGACCTGAAGGGAAAAAAACGGAATTGAAACCAACACAGACATTTCTACAGTCATCACCTCTTGTACTAATAACAGGAAACTAATCCAGTAGCGACTGAAGGAAAGTTGTTGCTCCTTTACACACTGCTGCTGATGTCCTCTGTGCTAAGGTGAACACGGCTCCCGTATGAAGTTTTATTACAGCAAAATGCCTTTTGCCACCTTGCCTGTCCTGACTGCTGGCCACTCCAGGCCTGCAGGTCCACCCCGACCTTACCACTCACGCCTCCTGTCTGTGCCACAGGTTTCTTCAGGGTTGGTTCAGGTACCTCCCAGGTCTCCCCCATGCAGCTCTTAGCTCCATGTCTTCTCCTACGAAATCTCTGCTTTGCCCCTGCTGTGTGGCTCCCATCCTTACAATGCCCCTGATGCCCTCCGGCCGGCTCCTCCTGGGCCTGCAATTGCTCTCTTGGATGTTGCCTTCTCCTGCCTCCAGGAACTACCTGCCAACTGGTCCAGCGGGAGCAGCCCGGGCGTATGGCCACGCACGATAACTGGAGCCCCCCTTTCCGCAAGGGACGACCAAGACATTGTACAAACGAGATTACACGAAGAGGCGAGTAAAGCGCTGCCTGGCCATGCCTTCCAGCAGCCCCGAGCGTCCCAGCGGCTGCTGCACAAGTTCTCCCTGCTCTGGAAGGTCATGCCGCTGAATCGGCTGCATCCAAGACGGCCTCGAGGGCCTCACAAGGGCCTGCGAGGCGGGTAGGTAAATCAATAAAGCAATTTGCAAAGCTCTCTTTGTCCTGAATATCTCTTTGCTATGATGAGGAGCGTGGGGGACTCGATAATCTCCTCCAGTTCTCTGTTCTTATTCCTAACCAACAAATGCTGGGTTTTCCCAAGGTGGCTTACTAATGACACCAATACTTGAAACTAGATATGCAGCGCTCTGGTTTTGGTGTTCAAATGAAGCAGCTGGGATTCAACTATGGTCACTGCAGCTTGGGGAAGTACACAAGTATCTTAGGAATAGTGCGAGAGGGAAAAAAAGGAATTTTTGGAAAAATATTTTTCAAAGGAAAGAATAAATTTCACTTGCAGGTTTTATTTTCCTATGATTTTACAGCCTGCTCTTTGATTTTCTGTGCAAGAAGCAGTCTGCCTGTCTTATCTGTAAAAGAAGATAAGGGCACATCACATCACAGTATTTTGAACAATCTCTTAGCCTTAGACTCTGCTCTAAGGTCTCATTATTCCCAGAGGATATAGATAGAAACGTCTGTCTTGGGTACAATCTTTTTTTTCTTCAAATTATATGACAAGTCTTTAAGCGAAGTTATTTGTCCATTATGCTACAATACGTCTAGAAAAAAAGAGTATCCAGGTTTCCAGTGAGGAAAAATCATTCATTTTCAGACCTGTCAGTCTGAGGAGACAAAATAGGTAGCCATCTCAGCATGGCAGCTTATCCTCCATTAAAGTTGAGCACTGTCAAGGGACCTCTGACATCCAGTAAGTTAGTTCTTCCTTCCCAGCAGTTACTTTTACTTTCTTAACAGGAAGTTCAAACCAAGAGTTGGAGCGCAGCTATTTTAACTCTGATAGCAGGAGACGGCTGAGAAAATGGAAAAGCTCAAACTCTGCTTCTGCTGTGCCCAAAAACAAGCGGTTAACTGGTAAGTTTATATACGCACAGTGTGAGTACCCAGTGGCACTCAGTGGTACCCAGTGACAATTAAACAGTGAATGTTCCATGTACGAAAATACAGAATATAGGCTTATGAAAGGGTATTGTGCAGGTGCAGCTAAATCCTGGTTTTGTGGAACAGATTTGTCACATAATGTGACTGCAGCCCTAACCGTTTCTCTGGCACGCACTGGCAGGAGCTGCCTTCCAGTGGAAACTAGAAGCCATAATAAGAAAAAGAGCATAGTAAAGGCTACAATAATTCATTCTGTAATATACACCTTTGTACGCACCCCAAGGTCAGACCACTTAATTAAAACACTGTTTTAGTATTTCAGAATAAAAATATGATCGAATTATCCAGATTTTACTCAGAAATCCAGTTGCTTGGGATAATAAGGATTCCGTTCTGTTAGCACTAGTTAATGGTTAAACCTCCTGCCCCCTGCACCAAATGAACACAGATTTATGCAACCAAAGGCAAATTATTCTCTGGGATATTAAGCATCTTTACCTTCCGAGGTGTTTATTTCCATAGAAGCCTCTGAAAACAGGATTTGAACATTTGACTCCCACAACTTTTCCTCTAACGCCACTTGGAAATCTATCTCAAAGAGCTCCAAATGAAAGCTGTAACAGGACACCATTCCAAAGGAGTATTCAAAACCACACAGGCTACGTAATTCTGTATCATAGGAAGTTTTTCTCTGACAACACTGGCATTTTTACAGTATATTCCAAATCAACCAAGATATGAAAAAATATTCAAAATCCTTTCAAACCTAACCATCATGGTGGTTTCTTTTCTACAATTTCTCACCCAGTAGCACAAGACTACACTCCCAAGAGTGACTTACCCTATCCACCATGGTTCACTTCTACAGTGAGGAGACTTTCACTTAAGCATCCTTATAAAAAAAAATGTATGCCAAAACGAACTGCCTAAGTCATTGTATTTTGATTATATCTTACTTTACCTATTATAAATCTTGTGTCTGAATATAGATATTGTACATTTGGCATAATCACTTTGATCTTAAAAATACAGTAAATAAAGGAAGTGCTTATGAGTAAGGATGATGCTAAACAAGCCCATTTTCATTTTCTCATTTAATAAGTACAGAGCTACCGTAAATTATGTTGCATGTACACCCAAATTATGTGGCAATTGATAGCATAATGATATGGCTGTGATAACTCTGTAATTCTTGAAAAGTGAATCAAATACTCTAAATTAAAAATGCTAGGTATCACCTGCCTGTAGCCAAGCATTAAGTAAATCACTTTTCAGTTAGAAAATAAATGTTATTATGTTATTAGGTTTCTAAATAACAGTATTTCAGTTCACCTAATTTTAGCCACCTGAAAGCAAAGAGTATAGTCTAATTGTATAATTTCGGTTTGCTCCGTCTTTTACCAAGATATAATTAATTCCTTCCCATCCACTGACTACAGATTATTCCCAGATTACTTGTGTAGACTGTGCCCCTCACTGAAACCTAGTTGCTCTGTGAACAAACATTTACAGAGGCTTTTAGACCTCCAAACTCAGCCACCTGTACCATACATGCTTCTCTATCCACTGGCTTCCTTCGAAGTAACAGTAATTGCAATTATTAAAAGCACTGAATTCTCAGAAAACCCTCTAAAACACACTAACAAGTAGCAAAGAGAAAAAGCCTGTTGAACCACCAATGCCCAATGCCTCTCCTGTGGCCCGAAATCTGTTGAGTGAGATATACCGATGATGAACTGCACCCCACACTGATGGAGCGATATGGGAATATTTAGAGCAAAAAGATGGTCTATGGAATGAGAGTGCCCAGGCCTAACGTAATTGAAATACAACTTCGCAAAAAATATTTCCAAAGTGAGAGCAAGTCTCCTCTCAATTGCCTCTGATAATATGACTCTTTGCAACATAAGGCTTAATTTTTCAAATTGAGAATATGTTTTGTGAGTTTTCTTTATTCCCACTTGATTATTTTAATATTCTTATTGAACTGTGATCATTTTAGCAGAGGCAAGTACAAAAGAAGAATCATTTTATTACATTGCTTTTCTACTTTCATTTCTGTTCTTCCAAAGATTATATAAAGATACGAGATTTTTTCTAGCTTGCTCATTTTGGGATGCAATTCTTGAATTAGCCCTGAAATGAACTATCATTAGTTTATCTATGCGTAATGACCATTAAAAACTTCTTTAACTTACTGTATTCCCATACAAGAGCTCTGACTTCTTAAGCACAGCATGTGGTCTTCATTTTGAAATGCATATCATTACACATACCAGTGTTCAATTGTGACCTTTTAATTAAGTGCTTCAGGTCATTCTTAAGACCAGATGTGCTGGAGGAAATGAGGAAGAAATTAATGGAGTTGTAACTTCTGCCCTTAGGAAAGATGGGCTGATGCTGTGAGTAAGATCTATCTGCAGGGCTGTGTTTGAGCAGCTGTTGCAACTGGGTCATCAACTGGATCCATATCTAGCTCCGATTAGTATCCCATCCTTCTTGCCACTTCTTATCCCAGAAATCCTGTATCACTCACAGACTTAACTGAAAATTCTGTACACAGCTCCATATATCCTATATATATATATATCCGGGAAACATGAATTGCTCAGGATCTTCAACAGTACCAGAGCAGTACCAGTCTTTTATCTTTTCCCATTAGCAACTTCAATTTGTCTTCTATGAGGGAATCACTTTTTAAGTAAATCTACAATATACCCTATCATTCCATCTAATGAGAGCTTTCAATCAAAATATAATCTCTGGATAAATTCAGATATTATAACACATATTGTCTTTCTCAACCAGGTCTCCAATCCTGTCAAAATAGACAAAGAAACCAGAGATCCACAAACCAGGCAAGTAACATACTAATTAGCATTGTAATAATTCATCTTATTTTAAGTCCCAACTTAACTAAGTTGTTCCTTTATTTTACCTAGAATTAAATTAAACGATGTGATATATAATTCCTGGGTCCATCTTATTCACTGGGGTAAAAATCCCAGCCCTCCAGGACTCTATGTTTTAAGTCTTCCAGATTAGATGATAACATACTGTACACTTTCACTAAATCCTGCTCCTCATCCTGCCTGGGTATAAAGGGTAACATTTCTGTTTCACAAGGACTGGAAAGAGCTCCTTTATTCCAAATCTAGGAATAGCTGGTCTTCACACAAATTTTACACTGGTATTTTCAACTCAAACTCCAAATATTTGAAAATATTTTTTTACTCCTACTCTTTTTAAAAGGTATTGATATGCCTATTTTATTCCCTCCCTTGTTAATTGCCTGTGCCTTTTGACTAGTAGCTTGTATTTACTAACTTTTTTGTATATTTATATCCCTTATCCTGCTTCTCTTTCATCACTATTCTCCTGTCTCCTTTTGACGAGACTGCCTTATCCGGTCTGAATTAATCCAGAGAGCAATGCAGGGGACAGAACACATCTGCTAACTTTTAATTTCCAATCTATATGGTAATATAGATTCAATAAAATTGATATTACCTATTTTTATACTGATTGGTGTAAACACTCCTACTGCTTCTGAAAAATAGGATTACTGTTAATTTGGTAATATGGGTGGATAAGACAAGGTAGCCCTTGGTGGCCCGACTGGCACGTAATTGATATAATGGCTCAATGAGGTGGCTAACCAGCCTTGGGCTCCTCTACATGGGTGACATGATATTAAACCACACATGGCTTCATAACCACAGAACTTGCTTTATGGGATGTGTAGATTTGCTTAATTTTACTGTAGCCACTTGTTTAAATGCAAACAAAATTATATACACTATCAATTACTCATAATTATTAACATTTAATTATTAATTATTCAGTGTTATTACAAATCTTAAGAATATTAAATTCAAGTAATAATTGACTTCAATTTTTAATTTAAATCTTAAAAGTGGCTTAGCTAATAACATAATGGTGATTAGAGATGTTGGAAAGATTGATTTTTATGGGAAAGAATAAATCAGTCCCCTTTAAATAATAAGCCAGTACGCTTTAAAAATAAATAAAACTGAAGATAAAAACACTAGAAAAAATGGATGTTTTGCCAGTGGTGAACCAGCCCCTTAAAAAGAAAAATCACTAGGTTAGGACCTGTCTATTAATCTGCTTTCTATTCCCATCTGTGCAGGCTATAGCTGTATGTGGAGTGGAGTGAAAGGCTGTAAGAGCATTTCAGCACTTCGAGTTCCCAAGCTCCCTCTCCTCCCTACTTTTCAGCTGCAGTTTCTAGCGAAGGTTCGTGTTCTCAGCTCGCGCTGCTTCCTGCTCCATGTTCATCTGTTTTTAAGTGGTACTAGAGAGAATAAATGCAGAGCAGAACAGGATCCGAGGGCAAAACTGGAGTGAGCAGGCTGCAAGATCCTTGAGGGAAGAGAAGCTTCACAATTGTTAAATTGTTTTTCTCTACACAACAGAAGAGATAAGACTTGGTTTTATCTGAACACTCTCTAGACCAATTGTTTTTCCTCTCATTGTCCTTACAATACCTTTGCACTGCTTTAAAGTCAGGCACTTCAAGAGTCTTAGGAACTTTCCACTATTTAAGACAGGTATGGCTTTGAGAAAACTACAAAATATTATTCAACAGCAGAATTTAACCTACATCGCAATGTCATGTTGTTATGGTAAGCTTTACGAAGCATTCATCTTTTCAGTGAATCCAAGGTTCAGCCACATACCAGCTAACTTGCTAATCAAGCTCATACAACTTTGTGTGGTACTGAAAACTTTTCCATAAAACTGCAGGATAAATAATGAGCAGGTACATACAAAAAGGGTTGAACTTCCTTAATGCAAGCAATATAGTTTCAATCATATTTCAGTATAAAGCTTTACACCAGAAATCAAGACATCTTCAGATACACTCAGGCAAAACGACTACCCTAAAACACAGGAAAATAAGGTGTGAGTGATGTTCAGTTTGTGCACATCTACCTTCACTTTTATTCAACTTTGGCTATTTTCATAAGCCCTGCAACATAAAAGAATGATAGGTGACATACTTATGTCTGATTTTTTTTTTCCTTAGGATGAGGAAAAGAGTAGAAATGATATAATAGAGAAGTTCTTTTTATATGGAAACTAGAGCACAGATAGATACAAAAAAATTCATCTTCAGTCAAGGATTGCCATACTATAGAAGTACTCTGAAATCTTATTCTTTTAAAATCAGAAAGGGTATCAGTCATCTTTAACTCTTGTTTGTATTTAACTTGAATGCCTTTTCTGTCCTTCTTTTACTTCAGGATGTGTAAGCTTTATTAAAGTTGCTTTTGAATGTACTTGAATTTTAACACAAAGGCTCTTAAAAATAAGTACCTGATACAATGTGTGAATGATAAATACAGTGATATTGCCTGATACTCTTTCCCATGTTATTCTAGAAGCTATTTCAGTATGCTCTAAGCTTTGAAAACAATGAATCATACAGCAATGTTTAAGTAACAGCTTCTTATATATAAGAAGGCAAAAGAACCTCCTACTCCAAGATTACTTTGCTCAGTGTTAATCGTCCTCCAGTGACTGACGGGCAACACAGCAATATCCAAATTCATTGTAACCTTACTGCCTACTGGTAACACTCAGTGTATTGCAGGCTTAAACTCAGAAAAGGTGCTCTTGCTTTAAGAGTCTGCTAAGAATAACTTAGCAGGCAAAGAATCCATTTTTATTACTTGCCTAACACTTCTTGTTTCTTTAAGCTTCACAGATTACAGAAATATTCTGAATAATATTATTTGCAATCTTCACACCTACAGGTTATCCATAAGCTCTTCTGAATTTGTTTGATGAGTTTGGAAGATGTCCATTCCAAGCACAGAGTGAGTGGCAAATGTTACAATTTACTAAATTCAGCAGTTTGATACACTCCTGAAAGAACAAAAAGTGTTCAAGCTTTTTCACTAACAAATACTGCATTTTGGCTCAGATGGCAGAAGACAAAGTGTAGAAAAACAGAAGGACAGAACATGATACTGATGGAGGGAAAAACAACAGGTATGCTTGGGCATAGGAGGTATAGCAACCTATCACTTTGATATTGCAAATTTATATGAAATAAACTAATGGAGAATTATGAAGAAGCCACCAACTATTGAAGGAAACACTTCACTAATTCATTAGCTATCACTAACGAGGTTAGGACTTGGTAAGAGACACACTGAGTTAAATCTGCATGTAGAAACACTCCACTATTCATATAGGGACAAGCATCTGTCATGAGGTATAGGACAAAGAATTTTTCTTTCTGTGCTACAAGTTTCTTAAAACACATTTAAGAAGTAAGTGCAAGTAAACATAATAAGTATAAATCCAGTAAGATAGTGATAGACAGCATTGCAAGCAAATTGCATGTGGGCATAGCTGAAATTAATTAATTCTCATTAACTCCTGAAGGAATTTCCAGCCCAAATATTCGGTTAATATTTCCTCCATTTCACTAGGGCTTTTTCTCTGGCTCCTTAATACAGTCTGTATGGCCTCAAAAAAAAAAAAAAAAAAAACCTCACTCAGGGTTAGGTAGGAGCTGCCAGAGAAGCACCAGGCCTATTCCCCAAACTAAATCACAGGAGCTCAGTGGGAACTTATTGCTGTGGTTAGTTAGAGCGCAAGCTAGAAGAGGCAGTCTTTGAGGATGCTTTATTACCAGAGGCCACAATGTCTTCTGAAAAGCATCAAAATGGAAGAAAAAAAAAAAACAGTGAGTTTGAGCCATCTTTTGGCTGTCAGTTGAAGAACAGACTGCATGAGAATGATCCTCGAGTACTTTTGGTTATCTACTGAATATAAACTCCCTGCGTACTCCCGTAAGTCTCTCTCTCCATTTTTGCTTGTCCGGTCGGTACGCAGAAGGGCTGAAAGCTGCCTTGTTTCTCCAGAGTTTTCATCAGAGCTGTTCCCTTTAAAGCTCTCGGAATGAGGCCTTGATGGATGGATACTTGAGAAAAAGCCAAAAGGCATTTAGAAGGAAATGGTCTATGGAATGAGAGTGCCCAGGCCTAGGGTAATTGAAAGAGTACGGAGGTTTTGACAACTGCAAAGGAAGCAAAAGGGAGAAAACTCAAAAAGCTATAAAAGTGAGTCCTCAGGCAGCCACTTTATTTATTTATTTATTTTGTTTTACATTTTTGCCAAAGCACTGGGCTGGCAGAAAGCAGCCAGGGGCTCCACGTAGGCTAAAGGTTAAGAAATAAACCTCTGCCCTTTACTGGGAGTTTTCCTCCCTATCTTTCCCCACATGCCCATTACAAATACCAAAAATCTAGATGGAGCCTATCTGAAACCTCTGTCAAGCTGACATTTTTTCCACTGTATCCTCCGCATATGCTAATTTCCCTGCTGCTGTGTCTGCCTTAAAGATTTACATTAAAAGCCTAACAGTCCTTCCTGTAGCATTAAATTAGCTATTAAAATGAAGTCTTAGAAAAATTAAAGAAAAAAAGTCATATGAAATTCAGCAACTATGCCCGTGTCTAATACTGAAGGCAACCTGCCAATCCACCTCAAATATTTGCTTAAAGTGACTAATACAATTTAACAGAGCCCACAAATATACCAATTTGTCATTGTTGCGTTTCCTGTTGAGAGTATTTAAATTTTGCATATTCATACTCTACTTAATTCATTTTTTTTCTAAAAGTACAATGAAGATGAAATAACACTGAAGTTACTCATTAAAAAAACACTGCCACCAGTCCTTAGCACACTATACACTCAAACTAGTTCCAGAATTCCTTCCATCGTGTGAATTTTACCCCCTTTTAAAATTGTTTCAAAATAGATAAACTGTATTTTTTCAGATTATTCACTGCTTGGGTAGAACACGTTTGTCTCAGTTCAAGTCTTTGTGGAGCTACAGGTGACACTCACACAGCCTTCCAGTCACCTAACTAAAGTGCCTCAGCTACAAAGCCTGTCCCAAGCTATATAACCAAAGGCAGGAAGAAGATGCTTTCCAAAGGAGCCCAATTCAAAGCACTTCTGTTACATCGTTATTTGGAATTGCCCTCTAGAGAAATTCCTCTCTCTCTCCATGAATTTCATGGGAGGCTTAAGGAGATTAGTTCCCAGTTTAGGCACCAGGAGCTCTTTAAGTTAGGTGGTGCAAGTTGCCTTCGTGTACCAAATTGGCTGAACTAAACATATCGAACCACTCTTCCTCTTTGTCTATGGATGTGGACTTAATGAGCTGAAATAGTATTTCCCGTATTCAAATTAAACTAAGTCTCTAGCATTTGTGTCATAAAATGGCAGTCTGGATTGAAAAAAAAAAAAAAAAAGAAAAAGAAAAAGAAAGAAGGGGAAAAATAAGCGGCATTTTCAGTTGTTTCAAACTGTTATCTACATTGTTAAGGCTGGCAAACATGTGGAAAGCATTTTGACTATTGAAACTCGTGCTATTTTCCATATAGATTGCCAGCAGCAGTTACAGCATTCCTGATTATATTTAACCCAAACTTACTTGTTAAACAGAATAAGGGCATTTCCCCTCTGGAAGGAATATTAAAATGAGTAAGCAAACACTTAAATAAAACAGACGTACAGGAAGCAGATGCCATTGTACTACTTACCTTGCTCTGGGTGACAGAGCAAATATTAACCCGCACTGTGGTTGAGTGATTTTTGACCAGAACTGTATCAACACCACGCAGTTCCGTTTTCCTCACTCAGTGCCTGTCAGCTCCCACTGATATTTTCTGTATTTCAGGTGCTGTCTCTGGTTTCCTTGACATAAGTCAATGATTTTTGTCCCACTCAATTTAGTTCATGTGAAAATACTCATAGCTCCTTGCCATATGTCAGGGGATGATAATTGCATTGATCCACCTTGCAGTGGGCTCAGGAAGGGCAGTGTTCTGATAACTGCGTAACCAGAGGCTACGCTTGTTAGAATTAGTAAATTTGACTGTCTGACTGGTTTGATTCCGATCAGACTTGACAGAGCGATGCATAAAATAGGGAGTGCTAAATGTGCCAATAAGTGAATTACTTTTCAGATTATCTTGCTAGTGGAGATATTGATGAGTGTGCTTTGTAAGCTCAATATACGTTTGCTACATTCTCTTTTTCATTGAATGGATGAACGTGTTTTGATAAAATAAAGAAGAAATGTAAGTTTTCATCCCCAGGCTATTTAAAAATGAGATTGGGGCAAAAAATGTATATTCTTACGTTGTTTAATGGTGGGCCTCCCATATACGATCCTGTTGACTGCACTGGAAAAGCTTAGGTTCCAGGGCTGCAACAAAATCAGCAAAATCCAATTGTTGCAATTGTCATCGGACTGGTAATTTTCAATAAATACCCGTATAAATGAAAGAACAAGATGCAATTTTTGAATGTTGAAAAGCATGGTCATTAATTAATACATGAAGACTGGTTGGCATCATTCCCATATTTGGAAAAATAGCAGGTATGTCAGCACGTAGCCAGTGGCAGGAAATGAAATCTCCAAGAAAAGAAAATTAGGATTACCATAGCTCCTATGGTTTCTTAATTCATCTGCACAGCAGGATGATCTTGAAGAGAAACTGGTGAACACATGTTGAATCAATGAGGCCTCCGCAAAAAGGTTCAGTATTTACTGACCTCCAGATGATATTTGCAAATTTTGTCTAAAAATCAAATGTAGGTTTTCAGGTGGGGCCTGACCTACCACTTACTGAAATCTGGAGGAAATATCCAATTTTAAGTTACTCCAGTGCACAATGGTAAGTCACAAGACAATCACTAATGGTGAATAAGGTGCTATTTTTTTGGCTACTGTTGTAACAATTACATGGAAAATTAAAATAAAGAAAATTAGCATGTATCTAATGAAAATAATGCAATAACTTGCCTAGAAAGCACAGAATGCAATAACTTGCCTGACTCACAGATTTTAGATTATGAGTGAAAAGCTTTGAAGTGGCTAGAATTTGTTTTTTAAAACTCTGAAATACCTATTGACCTTTCACCTATAACTGACAAAATCATCCTAGTACTCAAATAGAAGAAGAAAAGTATTCCTAGGACCCTCTTTGAACTATACCATTAGTCATGCTTTCCTGCTTAATTTTTTAAACCAGTTTCTAAACAATGCAAGAAGGATATCTAATGGAAAGATCTCCTTAAAAGGCTTAATTTTTATTTTCTATAATAGAACGGGAATGTGTGACCCAAAATAACATCAGCAATAGAAATGCCCAAAAAATGTATGGGCAGGGGGAAGAAAATAAAGTCAAAAGAATGTGGGAAGAGGGATTTCTGGTGGCTGGTAAACTAGGTCTGCTGAAGTACTGCATTATTGCACAGTTATATATTCAAAGGATGCCTCATAGAAAATTTCTAAAAAGCTTCTGTTAATGGACAGTTCTGCTGGTAAAGCAGAAGATACTGCACAGCAGGCACACATGCTTTGTGGTAGGATTTTGGACTTGACTCTGAATTCAGTAATAATAAAAACACATAAAGATTGCACTAAAATTAAGGTAGTTAAGCTTCATTTAATTCAGTACTTTGTTCCTTACATAAAGTCACAGCCCTTGTTGGGTAATAAGCAAGCCTTAAAAAATATAGTAAGGCTATAGGATAGATTAGGATAATCTTTTGGCTATGCTCTGTTTTGAGCAATTTTAACACTGTCATACATCCACAGTATTAAATGCTTAGGCTGTATATTTTGGGTCCCAATCAACCCTTGAGTGATCCTGTTATTCAAGTGATTGAAAAATTATGCACGTATATCCAATGAAGGCTTACTTGTTAAGTATTTGGCTGGCATAAACAGCAATCCTGTCCAAATGGTACCTAAAGAACTGCATCCAACATAGAGCTGTCTGTTAATGGCTTTGGACTATGGCTCTTAAAATGCCCAGCACAGTCAGTTATGCAATGCAAAAAGTAGCCTGCTCTTGGACCAAGTAGGTGAGACGATGAGACTCTTAATCTGACCAAGAAGAGAAATCAGACCAAGAAAGCCTTATGTTCAGTCTATCCTGATTTTCTTTGTGTCTTTATCCACATTTGACCTTGGTGCATTAATTTTCCCTCTCTAAGATGAGAGCTATTACCAGCCTATTCAACAGGCAGAGTTTACGAGCTCAGCTGGTCCCATAAAAGGTTTTAACTGCTTTAACTTCTATTAAAAGAGAAAAGCGAAAATATAGAATGTGGGATGCAAAAGCTGACCAACTGTTAAAAATGCAGGCTGTGGCACACGGTACATTGCAGCTACTGTCCTACAATAACCATTTCTGCTTCAAAATAGCAAATCATTCCCAGGAGACAAGCACAGAGTCCATAAACAGCAGCTTGACTCCATTAGGTTGCCTTGCTAAAGGAAAACAGTTTCTGCCTTTAGATATCTAAGAAGTTGTTTCTGTAAGCAGAATAAAATGTGAACCATATACACAAAAATAATGGCAGCTATTGTTATACAGCATATTTTATATATAGAATATGGAAGGTTACATCTTGAGAGAATAAAAGTGCATTTATAAACCAAATTCCCCCAAGAAAGGAGTTAGCTGGGGTAGTCTCCAGGGGTAAGATTGCTCCTGTATCAAGGCTGGTTTTCAAAGTATTGGCTGCAAATACATCAATGTCAGTCTTGCATCTTAAAGACCTGCCATTTATTGCACGTAACAGAATGTCTTCTCTACTACTTCATGAGAAAAATCTGTGCATTAATGTAAACAGCAGCTTCAAGGTATCGTCTGGAATACATTTGCTCATTCCTGCAGGAATTTATATATGAGAGCACACTCTATAAAAGAGGAAGTCCATGCAAAGGAACAATCCCAGTAGCAACATAACTGTACAAGGTCACTATGTTGGAATAAATTCTGGCGTCCTGACGCTTTAGCCAAACGTGCTGCCCAGCAATGCATGGTGAAACAACACCAACCTTGATCTTGTGAAGGCCCTGTTACATGGCCACACTGGACTTAAGGCATCATCTGTGATACTACTGAATCTCAAAATAAAAAGCATTGGAAAGAATGGACTCACACGGCCACCACTTTGCTGGGAGCAGAAGGAACCCGAAACCTACGCAGTGAATGGTGAGGGCTGTGATACAAAGGGAGCATTCTTTTTTGATCACTACGATTATTTTTTTCTTATAAGTTTTCTCTGGATGTTTTTCTGCTGGTGTCCTTACAACTGTGTTTCCTTACTACCTACTCATATTCTTTAAAAACTAAGGACGAGTGCTTTAAAACATTCTCATTCACAGTAAGACATTGATATTGTAAGTATCGCAAGACTTCTAGGGATTTTTTTCTTCCCCTCAGACAGCAGGGTCTAAATCTCCCTGTATTATGGGACATGTGGCACAACTGACCTGAGAAGGAAAGAAATGCTTTTATTATTTTGGATACAAAGTGCTAGGAAGCTTTGATGCTCTGATTCACATTATTTTCGGAGAATCAAGCTGGGATAATTTGGGGAGCTGGTATGTACCTTATGAATTGCAGCTTGATTTAATAACTGTCTATAACCCTGTTGTTCCTGTGTTGTTACTGTATGCTGCTTACATAAGTGACTGTGGGATGGACTGGAGGACAGCAGTCTCTAAAAATTTATTGAAGTCAGACAGCCAGGAGCAGAATGCAATTGCTCTCACCAGGGAAGTATAATAATTTGAAAGTACAGGGTCCTTATTAATGCTTCTCCTGTGCTTTTTCTTTTTGTTGCCCTCTGAATCTTGCATCTCTTTCCAGAGGGGAAAGATAGGAACGAGCCTACTCAGCATATTTTGGTGACAGAAAGAGCTTCAGAGCAGGGAGGACTCTGAATTCACCGTGCTTAAGCTCCCGAGGGTGAGATTTAAGAGTACATCCTTGGGCTTAGCTAGCTTCCTACTCGCTATGTGGAAATTGCCACTCTGCGATTTGTAATCCTCCCCTGCCCTGGCAGGGCTGAACGCGGTTCGGATGCTGCTCTGCAGGCTGAGCAGCACAAGCAGGGGCTCTGTGGGGCTGGCGGGGAGCCAGCGCTCGCCTGCATCTCCACACGCTTCCCGCCCAAGCCCGCAACGAGCTCCCGGAGCGCAAGGCTGAGCACAGGAGGGCTTCCAACCCAAGAATAACAAAAAATGAAAACAGCAACCAGCAGAGTTACTGGGCTGAATTTTACTGACATCAGAGTATCTCTTCTGTGCTCTAAAATAAAGTTATTTTAAAACCTTGGTCTGTCTATACTTTCCTAACTCTCAGCTACTGCTGAAGAGCTAAACATAGGACAGGAAAGCATATGTTCAGCATTTGGATATCTTGTTAATGCTGGCACTAGTCACCAAGCACTGGCAACTCCTCTGTAAGGGGTGGTGGTCTTAAAACAGTCACCTGAAATATGCTTAAAAGGGAAAGTCAAAGTCCACCCAGACCTCTGAGAGAACCATTGGATAACGATAGGTAAGTGTAGCTTTATTCTCTATGTTCATTCTTCCTTGACCTTTTATTCTCTCATCTAAGCATTCGGTGCTTCTTGAATCACTATAAATTTATCACAATATTTTTGCTTTAAAATATTTTCTAAAGTTATATCAGAATGTATATGTT
This sequence comes from Tinamus guttatus, assembly GCF_059628265.1. Lineage (NCBI taxonomy): Eukaryota > Metazoa > Chordata > Aves > Tinamiformes > Tinamidae > Tinamus > Tinamus guttatus. Next base: position 10,553,533 of record NW_028288821.1, on the reverse strand, counting down.
CCATTACATCCACATTTTTTTTTAATTAAATCAATTTTAACAAGGTACATTGATGATTTCACTCCTAAATCAGAATATAAAAAATTCTTGAGTGCAATTATAGAAAAAGAGATGCACCTAATCAGAATAGCTGTAAGAGAGGAGAACCAGATTGTCCTTTATCTTACTCCAGTTTACTTTGGAGAAGTCAAGGAAATCTGAACACTGTAATGAAATGATGAATCAGACCTAGTGCATTTCTCCATTGCAAATTTAATGTTATGGAAAATGACATTAAAGTATAATATCCATACTTTAGGGCTTACCAGAAAATGACTCATGATAAACAGAGTGCATTTCTGAAATGGCATTAAAAAATAAATTTAACTTCTCTCTCAGACTCTTTCAATATTTCAGGGTATAATTTAAGAACACATCCTTCATTGCTTTCAATAATTCTTTCTTGGGAGTGGGAATTCAGAACTTTAATAGTAACTTTCACATTCATGCATAAAGTTATGAAAGAAACTTGAAGTAAAAATGAACGTTTCTGAATACAGAAATAAGGTACCATAAGGAAAGACATGTTTTCTTTTCTTAAATTACCTTTGAGTAAGGCAATTTAGGTGACATGAAGGATATTTTAGCTTTAAGAACCTGAATTTAATTTACAAAGTATTAACTGCGTCAGTCATTTTTTGTTATAAATGACCATTTAAGCGCATATTGAAAAGATTTTTTATTGGCTTAAACCTGTGCACGTTCTTTCAGAGAATTTACTAAATCAAAGAAGAAGAATTATTATTAGACCTATAACAATGAATGTAACTGGAAGGACTGATTGTGAGGCCTCAGGTTGTCTTGGACATGCCGACTGGCACCTAAAGAACACATGAACAACAACAACAAAAATGCTAAACAACAAACAAACAAAAAGCCCAATTTGGCTTAAAGTTCCTCAGTTAAAGTCTTCTTCCTGAATATTTGAGGCTGGTATCTTCCATTTTATGGTGAGATCTCCTCTTTTTATGAGACTCAATTAAAAGAAGCAATAAAAACTTCTACTTCCCTGAAGCTGCAGGCCAAAGTATCTTATTTTGCACTTGCCACTTTCAAAATACTTTTTTTTTCATGAGATTTAGAGCATTTAGTTCTTTTATTAAGCCTCTGACATGATTTAAAAGGAGAAGAGTTGGACAAACTATTTGAGATACATTCACAGAAAAAATATTCTGAAATCAATATACATTAATGTCAGACAAATAGTAGATACGATTTTCTTTCTACCATCATTAATGTCTATTTCAGAAATATTTTAAGCTTCAATTTTTTATTTCCTTTTCTTCTGTTAAATTTCCAGTTTATTAACCTTAAAAACGAAATCCCCTTCAGCCCTGTACAGTCACAGATCACTTGGCTCATTCAGGTAAAGTGCTGGAGCAGTGGGAATGAAAAGCAATCAGTGCAAAAGTTGCAGAGGTCCTTCCATCACTCCACTGCCAAAAGCCACTGTCCTACACAAAGTGCTGAAGAAGCATCTGCCACTGATAAGAATTTCTCCAAAGGTCAGTCCTCTTCCTACAGAGGCAAAGCGGGAACACTCTGCCATGGCAGCACAAACCATGCATGGGATGACAGGAGTATCTCTGCAGGGTACCATTTTCATTGTCCTCCCTGTGTCTCTTGCCACAAGCTACAAAGAGTGTTGGAGTCCATATGCTGTGTTCACCTTTGATATTGTGTCCACATAAGCTACACAAAATTTAAAAAGAGAACACAGCAAGAAAAGAAATTTCCATGAAAATATATTGCAACAATTTAAGTCATATTGGGAACTATTTCTCATCTTAGTTCTTAAGACCAAAAAGTGCCTCTAGACTACATTGTTCTAGCTAAAATCATTATCGGTCCAAGACATATCGTTATAAACACATGAACTGAGCATAGGGAGCTATCCTCAAGCACAGTGGCTCCAGGGCTTTGCAGTTACTCTTAGCTTTGATGCTTAAACCTCATCCCTTTCACTGGAGATCCAGTATGACTAATCTGGCAAGCAATACCTGCACCTTCCCTCGCTCTTCTGCAGCAATAGCACGTATCTGAACCAAGAGAATTCCTGGTTCTGCCTTGCTTCATCTATGCACAAGTCTTCTGGGCTTATTTCTTTTTATTTCTCCATATGTCACTCTAAGGAGAAAACATATCCCTCCTGCACTTGAGTGTAAGGTTATAAAGCATAATTTGACTCTTTCCAGTATTCCTGTGTTTTTTCTTTTTCCTTTTGTGAGCCTCTCTCTCGCCAATCCCAAAGCTGCATGTTAGTAGTTACAGAAAACCTGCAGTGTTGCTTTATGCGAACTCACCATTCAGGCATTTCCCTACTTGAAATGTGGAGTGAATTTTGCTTAATTATAAACCGGTATAATGCACTTTTGACAATGTACATTTTGTCAGCACTGTAAATGATTTCAGATGAAACTGAAAAACCTGTGATAGAGCTTTCCATTTCTTCAGGAACATAATAAATGCAATCAAACACTGAATAATTTTTGGTTTCATTTCATTCTGTTCCCCATTCTAGGTTTACAATGTCTACAAATCTGTCTTTGAATACTTAAAAGAAGCTTTGCTATCACCTGGCACCTCTTATTAGGATTTTATGAAACCAGTCTTTGTCCTGCCATGGACACTTTCAATTGATTCACTTTTTTTCACATAATCCTAATTGGAAAATACTTTCCCAAGTGGTTTTAACTCCCTAGATAATTTGGAGATGTCAAACAGGATTCTGATACTGAAATACACCGAATAACATTGCTAACATATTCACTTATTTGATTATAGATATGACGCAGGACACATCTATACATTCTATCTAATTTTTTTTTTTTGATTAATCTATGAAAAGTAGACTATAAATGTAAGTGCTTAGCACATTTCCTATAAGGAACAGCCCTTTTTAGTTGGCTAATTTATACACTGATCAGACCATTATTATTTTACTTCAGTATAAAAATCACAGAGGAGCTAATCAAAAGTATTTTGTTAATAACAAAATAGAAGACAAAAGCCACCGGAGTGACAACATGGTTAAAGAGTTCTCTGAAAAATGTAATACTATTGAGAAAGAAGTCGAATGTTTGATGTATTTTTTTTAAACACCTTTCTTGATTTCAGTCAATATTAATCTCTAATTGATGAAATAAATACTACTGGTGTTTCTCTTTGAAATGAATGGACACAAAATGTTCAAAAGGAATCTGTTATAGACTTCACATGTGGCCACATCAGAAACCTTAAGAAGTTAAACAACATCAGAGCAAGAGCATTAATATTGGCCTGAAGTAGAGCCATTGATCTGCTGAGACTGAAATGTAGAGCAAGTATCAAACAAAATGATGCCAAAATTATTTCCTTTTTGAAATATATGATTATTTAATAAAATGAGAATATTCTGTGAGAATTGATTGGGAAATCCTTCTTAATTATAAACTGCTGTACTAAAATACTTTAAACCCTAAGATTCTGCTACAGAAATACCATAATGCCTCTCAGAAAAATAAAAAATAAATCATTATTCTTCTTGATGGTAGCAACAACCTACAAATGCAGAAAATGTGGCATAGTATTTAACACTTCCATTTTCTGAAGTGACTGCTCACTGTAGATGCTCAATGTGGGAAAGTTCGTACAGCCTTAGTTTTTCAAAGTTCTGAAAACCAAAAGGTTTCTTTAATCAAGCGTGTTCGCTATTCAGTCTCTGAAAATGAATCCTAAGAGTTTTGCTCACATTTGCTAACAGACTCGGTCAGAGAGTTGTGAAATCCCATTTCACGGCACAGTCAAGTCTTTCTGAACCCATGTGCCAAAAAGCCACACTTCAAATGCTGTGGGCTCCTTGGAGAGCCGTCGGCAGGGGCTGCCTTGGGAAGCACGGCTTCACAGAGATGGGTGCCCACGCTGCAAGGACACGGCCAGCAAGGCAAAATTATAGACATGTAGTTTGCTATTACAGCCACGGATAAGCAAGGTGTCAAAGCGATTGCAGTACAGTATTCTGAAGCGAGAAATAGCACAGAACTGGCTTGCTGCCATTTTTAGTCACCACTTATCTGAGTCAAGTCACACCAATTAGGTAACGCTTCTGCAGGACGGATAGTGCCTCACTTCCTTTCTGACATTTTTTGTCTCTAAAATGTAACTTCATTCTCTTTCCTCCTAATTTACTTAATCCCAGGCAAAACCCCGGACTTCATTTGTTCCTTATGTCAGTACCACTAAATAACTAAAGGAGGGCATAATGTTAACAGAATCACAGGGCAGTTACCCTAGAACGTCCACCTCCCCCTTCTACGCCTTGTGTTTTTGCAATATTATCCACTAGTCAGTACTGTAATTGCTTTTCTTTAATGGGACCTCTTTCACAAAGACTTACAGAAGATCCATTAAACAAAATTGTTCCGCTTGCATGAAAACAATCACATGCCAATATTTCTTCTTCCTGATTTTCCCTTGACAGAGAGGTCAGAAGTTGGGGAAAGCGGGGTAATTCCTCAGACTCCCAAGTGATTTGAGGGCTGTGAGTTTGCCCAGGCCCTGTCCCGAGCAAGGCCCTCGTCCCAGAGGCAGGCACCGCTCCCCAGCTGCCGTCCTCGGCACGGCTCTGCCAGGAACGAGACCGCTGCACCCCAGCCAGCCTCTTCCTCTCAGAAATTTTTGATTTCAGCTTCTTTACGGCCTCCTCAACTCTCTTGGCTTCCATACATATCACTTTCAGAAAGCTTTCATTTTATTTTGCTTTTGTTTTACTTCCTACCATAGCCACAGAAAGGAGGACAGTAAGACATTTCATTGTTTCTGAGTGGGAAGTAATTTATGGAAAAATAGTTTTCACTTTCCCCACAGATCCATATGCAAAAGAGGGACATGCATGAAGGCTCTGTAGGAAAAAGTGTGAATTCTTCAGCTGAATCATACCCTTTTAAAACACAGGAATCAACATTCACCCCCAGCCCCCCCAAAAAAGCAACAACAACAAAATATCTCTCACTATTATGAAATATTCAGTCATTTAGGAGATGGAGCTTTCATCCACCAGTTAGTAATGCTATTTATTAGAGGCCGTTGTAGGTCTACAATAGAATAGCAAAGCAATTTCATCTAGATGGGCCAGAGGACACCTTGATTACTTACTCAGTAAACTCAAAGGACTATTAGGCTGAATACTTTTTAACAACGAACACCTTCATGGTAACCTCAGACTTCACACTTTGTAAGGATAAGGATTCAGTCCAAACCAGTTTTCTTTATTCCACTGTGGTATCCAAGTCCATTGAATGGGATACAGAATACCCTCCAGTGAAGCAACCGGTTTCCGTGGATACCACCAAGATTACACTTCAGAATATTTTTTTCTTATGATACAAAGCTTAGAGAAGCTCTGTTTGGCTTATTAGGAAAAAATAGTCTTCAGTATTCCTGAAGGTGTCTAATATTCAAACAAAGGAAAAGCAAAAGCAGTATTCAAATACAAGAAGTATTAAAGGCAAGAAATCTTATGAGAACTGTTTGTATTTTAGTGAAAGGTCACTAAAAAAGTTACATAATATAGTAAAAAACACAATAAAAATAATTTGAATATTGAAATTATAATTATTCTTTTAAAACCATAGTATGAATTTACATGCATTCCCTCAAGCATTTAAAATATTTTTCTTTATCAATATCTTGTCAAAAATCCAGAAAAAAATATTCTACATGATAGATCGATTTTTCTTGACTATGGTCACTGATGACTGCTTAACTATAGAAATGTAAGAAAAACAAAAGGCAAAAAATGAAGGAGGAGGAGTAAAAATTAAGAGAGTGTATTTCTTTTCTTTCCTACATAAGTTGATTTCTTTAAGATCTTTAATCCAAGAGCCAAGTCAACAAACGTTTTAACCAGAACATCCTGGAGCAGAAAATTTCTATATATGAGACTTAATCAAAAGTAGGATTTTAAAAAGGTTAGTTAACAGTGTTTTTTTTTCATACTGAATACAAGAAATGGTACATTTTTCCATTCTGTCTTTAAATAATTAGGTATCTCAACCAAACTTCTGTCATTACTGTATGGATAGACTCCATCGTATGTCCGTATTTCATCATTATTCTGAGACAGAAATATTTCTTCAGATATGAGTTTAACTGTGATCTTTCAATAATTCAGTTACCATGGTTTCACTTACCAAGATCTCTCCTTCATTAGCTGCCTTTCAGCAACCTTTATTTTTAAGAAAATTGTTAAACCACTGGCCTTGCCCCATAGAGAGTAGTATATATTCTAGCAGTGTTTTATGCATTTTCCCACAGGTTCCTGAACCCTAACAACAGACTCCAGAATTTTACATAGGTTACAGAAGAAATTCTGCTTTTCTGTTTTCTAGTGAGTTGCTGAAATACTAGGCTTCATCTCAATGTGCCAAAAAAAAATAATTTTACTTGAAATATTTAATCTAAGCATTGAGGTAGATACTTTCAGTTTTGCAAAAGTTCACATGCTATTATTATAATTTTTCTTACTGCTTTATTCTAATGCAATTGATTTACATTCCAAGCTTACCACTGCTATTAGTACCCCTACCTGTTCAAAGAACAAGTATTGTATTTCTGCCCATTTTGTATATGTTCAAGATTGTGGTGTTAAAGTATTTTGGTGATTATATCTATGGGAAGGAATTTCTCAAGTCCTTTTTCCCCAGTTTAATCACTCATAAGACTCTCCCAAGCATCCATCCAATTTACCCTATCTAGTTCAGCTAGTATGCCCAAATTCCTTTTGGCTACTTCCCTGGGTATTGTTTGCTGATTAATAAAGGAGACGGCCCTGGAAGACAACCTATCTGTTGAAGGCTGTCGTATTTCTTGATCATTCCTCAGTTCTTATTTCAGACAATGTCATGATAAATTCTGTAGTGATCAAATTTCTGTTCTTTCATTAGGGCTCCCTTATCTATATAAGCATTTCATGCTCTATCTTTCACAATGCCTAGAGGTTTATGGAGTTTTATGCAATTTTTGGATATGGAGTTTTATGCAATTTTTGTCACTTCTATCTTTGATCTTGATTCCAGCTGGTTCTCTGATGGTTAGCCAGAGGCTCCGTTTTTGTTTTGTTTTGCTTTGTTTTTTAACTTCAAGTACAACTTTTCTTATGCTTCCTGCACTGAATGCTGACATACTGAAACGAAAGGGCAAGCAAAAGACAAGACAAGACTGCACTGGACTGTAAAACCTACTTTCTTCATGTGGAAAAAAAAAAAAGTCAGTGAAGTCAAATTACTATATCTTACCATATTAGTGTTTAAAGTGAGTAATAAAAAAATTACTCTTGAATTATATTTACAAGGAAAATAATTATGTTTGGGCCTTCAATCCCTTTGCCAAATCTGGATCCCACTGGCCAAGAGATACAATATTTACTGAAAGGCATTAAGGAGACCAGAGAGCACAGTCGTGCAGATACTATTTCCATAGGACACAAGACTAAAATAACAATAACTGTGTAACAAATGGTTTGAAGGAAATTGTCTCATGAATGTACCAGCTATATCACATACAAGTATTTTTTTTGCATGTATTCTAATAAATATATTGCTTTACCTTTTGCAAAAATCTCATTTAACTGCATTCCTTTTAAAAGAATGATTTCTGCCTGAGTTTTGATTTTGTGGAGTGCTGAAGGGAAAAAGTTCTCTTATCTTCAAATACTATTAACTGGAAATAAGAGTAACCTATGCTTTCAGCTCCTTATTGCAATTTAGATGGACAGTTGATATACAATACCAAAAACAAAGAGAGAACTTGCTAGCAGAGATTTTTCTCCTGGGGCCCCAGGTGACTACAGTAGACTTCCATCTGTTCTCTAATGATTAAAAGCTACAATATCCTTCAAGCCTGCTTTAGAAAGCTATTTATAATTGCAGTTTCAAGTAATACAACTTTTTAAAAATTAGCTTATGAGATTTATACAGGATTGTTCTTTCTTTAGGAAGATAAGTGATTGTGTCATAGCTTGTGATAGTTACTTTGCTTTTTCAAGGTTGGAAACTTGCAGTAGAGTAAGCCTAAGTCTTTTTTCATGTAATAGTACATGTGAAGAAAAATTTCCACCCTGGAGACTACCAGTATCTTCGGTAGTACTATAAGATACCTCACTATAACAAACAAAAATATATGTTTCTATGCCATCAAAACGCTATCCTTCAGGGCAGTGCTAAAAATGAAATGCTTTATGCTGTGAAGTTATGTTAAAAAACTTCTGTTTAGTTGTTCAAAAAAGAGAGACAAAAGAAGACGGAAGACTACTGTCACTTTCCTTACCTCCAGATGCTGTGAGCAACCACGCTCATAAAGTTTTTACAAACAGACTTTCTACAAGGTGCTTTAATGATCTGGTCACATGGGACCCATGAAATAGTTTGTGATGTGGCCTGTGATGTTTTTCCAATAGCTTTCATGGTGTAAGATGGAAAATCGTACTGAACACGAACAAAGGCATCTCTGAGGGATAAACGACATCCAAAATTAGAAGCATCTAGCCATATAAAACGATTCCTAGGTTCTCAAGTGTCATGTATTTAGAATTGCTGACATCAACATTGTTTTGTGTTCCATTTAGGAAATCCTGTGAAGAAGGAGTCGCAGTGGAGTAAAGAAAAGACTAAAGAATTCTGCACCCTCCCCCTGAAAAAAATTATAACTTCAACTTCATTCACTTTTTCCTAAACTGTAACAGTATTATTCATTCATGCATTGATTTAATTTATTGAAACATACACTGTCCAAGGTTTCAGGATCCACTCTTAGATTATTACCTAACCTCAGACACGTGCAACTGTGTCAGCGATTCTGAGATATTTTGAGAGCATGCAATCCTGGCAAAATTATATTTTCATAATCACTAGAAATCCACAAAATTTCCTTTTGTGAAACAACTGCTTCAGCACAGTGTATGCTATAGGCATCATTCACCTTTGATAATCAGCTTTTGCTTAACAATGTTGCTGTGTGTTTCTGTTGGAGTTGTGTCTGGGCAGAAGACCTTGGTGTGATGGGAGGGGATGACCCTGTGGAATGCCCTTCCTTAACTACAGCCCCGAAGTCAGGGTGTTAATTGGCTACAGAGAGTACTGTATACAGATTAATGGAAAGAGTTTGCTCTGTTAAGTGAAAAATTTATGTGGTAATTAAACTCAATTTAAGAGAATAAACATCAACAGTTTCAGTAAAATAACATTTTTTTCAAGAGACTAAACACATTAAGAAATACCTAAAGGTCAATTTATGTAGGAATAATGTGTTACCTTCGTTGTTTTGTCACCAGGTTGTCACCAGACAACCCAGAACACATTTATCTTTTCCAAACAAAACTTCTGGGAGATGCAATAACCAGTTCTTGGAAGATAAACATGAAAGCAATCAGACAATAGCAATAGTAGAAAATTTGCATTTTTTCCATAAATCACAGATTTCTTGAATGTTACAGAGAAACTGATATGCCAAAGAATTAAGAAATCTTAGACAATCAGAAAAACAGACTGTTTTACTCTATCAAGTAGATGTTTCACTGCAGTCTTTCCTAATTGAGAGCACTGACTATTTTTCCTTTTTTTTCTCCACACACACACACAAAAAAATCTTATAAAGTTTTCCCACCCAAGTTCTTCCCACCAAGAACTGATTACAATATAGAAAATACCGCCCTTACCTCATGGGTCTTCGTCATCCCGTGTTACCATGCTCTGGGGAATGTTGATTTCCCACTCAATTTCTGTCTGCCTAGACAATATCTGTGAATAGTAAATACAACAAATTACACATTGAATAAAACTAAAAGCATATTTGTTTTAATTACATTTTACTTTGGAACTTACGTGATTGTTGAGTTTAACTTGACTTTGAAGTATGGATAAACTATATTTTCTTTTTTTTTTTTTTTTTAAACCCGCAATCAATGGGTAAACCAATATCCGTATAAAATGTTTCTATATAGATTTCAGTTAGAAAAGTAATTCCAAGCATCTTCCATTAAACAGAGCACAGGTGGTGTACTAAGGTCATTTCAGTCAGCAGAATGCAGTGTTCCAGACTCCAAAACCAGAAATCCTTTGAGTATAATTCAATTAAACCACACAATGCAGTACCAGAGTGTATCTCATTGTACACAAAAGAGTCAGTAAGGTAATCTACACTAGCAGAACCCTTTAGTTAGGATGGATTTCAAAATGACAAAGTACCACAGACAAAATTAATCTATTTTATGCTCTGAACACTGTGTCTCTACGGTCTGTGTAACATCAGACTGATGTTATTTAGTTAAGAAAAATATCAATATTTTGGCCTTACTATGGCATAAAGGTTTATAATCCACATTTCATTAAACTCTATTAGTTAAAAATTCTGTATTAGCTGTATACTATATCTAAATTTTTTAAAAGTTTAACTCATGAAGAGAAAAACTGGCATTAATGATGCTGTGCAAGGTGTGTTCAAACTGCAAACCTATTGAATTTTACGAAATAAACAAGAACATATTCGCTTAACATAATTGGAAAGTTTATCTTAATGTCAAAGAAATTGTTGCAGATATCAAACCGACTTTTTGAATAACTTCAAACTGTTTCACAGGAGGATCCATGACTTTCTGTTTGACCTTTGAAGCCATGTAACGCCCCCCCGGTTCCTCCTCAGTCCTCATTTCCTCCTCATCTTTCTATTCTGAATAAAGAAACAGAAAAAATATCTTCCCTGAAGAAAAAGGATGAAGCCTTGAAGCTCCTTGCATTTCACTTGAGTCCAATTCTGGAAAAGGATTAGAGATGCGGTCAAGAGGGACATGTCAGGGAAGACTATCAAGCCTGTCCAAGTACCACATTAAAAGACTCTTTCACTTCACTTCGCTCTGCTAATCCTTTCAGTCATTGTTGATTTCATGCATTGCTTCCACACCATGACATGCTTTAAATTGAAAAGCTAACACGAATTTGACAAATCAATACAAGGTTTTCATAATATCCAAGTAGTTTTCTACAAATCAAAGAGTTTTTAGCAGATATTGCAGCATTGCAATTTCCCTACCAAATTATAAGCCAATACACTTTTATGACAATACTTTGATTTTCAATTATATCATCTTGTCCTTCAGGCAACCAAGAAAACTATATTCTCACCTAACAGTGGTATACCAGTATCTGAAGCAAATCTGAATACAGATTTGACTCTTGACCATATGCTTTATGAAGTTTGCTGGCAAAGGAAAAAATATAATCTCTACTGAATTGGCCCTTTTCACTTCAGTCTATTCCAGCAATTTTAAATTATATCTATAAAATACGACTTTTTTTTTTTTTTTTAGTAGTGGTAGTAGTAGCACTTAAGCACTAATGATAAGCCTAAACAGTAGTTTTTAATAAAGGCACAATTCATCTATTTTAAAGGCAACAAAACCAAAAACCTAAACACTGATGAGCTGACAAAACAGTGGCCAGAACAAATCATTTAGGTTTATTAGTAGGAAATATTCAAAGCGAAGGAATTTTTCAAAATATGCACATACTATTGATCTATTTATCTTCCTATCCAACTCTGACAGCCCAGACTACTTGGCATTAAAAAAATAAAATATAAAAACAACACCACATTATTTGCTAAAGAACTTAGCACTGTTTGCGCTGTTCTGCTATTCCCTAAATATTCATGCTGGCCACTGTTAGAGGCAGGATGCTCAACTGGATGGATGTTTTTTGGTCTGCTCTACTCACTCATTTGAAGCAATGGTTGAGGCTTTCATTTCTTTTATAAAATATATATATTAACAAGATAGTAAACTTCACTCAAATAACAATAATATTTCTTTAATATTCTTCTAGCAGCACATGGAAATAATCCAGATGCTAGGAAGGCAGTTATTAATATCTCTAGATAATCTTTTCTCTTCATTCTCCTCTCTATTTCCTGTATCCAAGGTAAACATCGAGATAGATGTCCAGGTGGCCAGAAGGTCTTAATCTCAGAAAAGTTTTCCTTCCTGCTGCCTCACAGGGAAGCTGAGGATGTCCTGTCTGCAAGTTCATGGTGAGCAGACCCTTGTTGGGGGTCTAAGGAAGATGACAGGCTCCACACTCCCATACAGGACCGTGACCGTGACCTCAAGAACTGCCCAGAAGTGGTGGTGAACAAGGGTGGTTCTTACTTTCTACCTGACATCCTTGTGCTGTGCTTCAGAGCTGCAGCACTAAGTCTTACCAGGTAAATATTCAAAATCAAAAAGTATAATGTTCCTTTATCCTGCCACATTAACTGCTATTTCCAGTTTACTGATATAAATCACTTGATTTTCAACTAAAATAAATGTTGGCAAAAATAAATGTCTCAAAGGAAGACACAGACTAAGTGAAATATGCATCCTTAATTTAATGGCAGTGTAAGTGCTCTCATGCTAAGCATGGAAGGTCAACGTCTTTAATACTTCCCTACAGGTACCATAGAAATAAATAATGTTCTAGTTAAATTTAGCTAGTCTCAATTCCTAGAAATTCTTGTATCTAATTTTAGACTATTTTATCATTTAATAGTGAAATTTTATGGTGTACCAAAGCATTATCTTTAATCATTGTGCCAGATACACTCTAGAGATGTTCATGGTGAGACTATAAATCTGTAAGTTCTTTTTTCTTATAGCTAAGAAAATGTAATTTAGTTTTAAAGAGAAACAGCAGTGATTACACTACCGTCCAACAGCACTTACGATTATTATAGAAAGCAACCTTTGGCAGAATTTATTATGAAAGTATTGGGTTTTCTTCTTATAAATCTTACATTTCCAATACATTTTTTTCATTGAAATTATGCAAGAAAAATAATAAAAAGTTCAATAATGGTCACACCAATATATCCTAAATATCTAAAAGACCAGAAATACTAGGAAATATATGATATATATTAAGAAGGCTGTCTTCGATATAGTTAGCTTGCAATAGCAGTGCACATTTATTTAAAATAGAATATCTCATACTCCCTTTCTACTGTACTGCTATTGTAGGTCTCATTCAGCTTTTGAGTCACACATAACTTCTTCTGATTATAAAAACTCTTTTGTACAAAAACAGATTTTTCAGCAAGAGCAGAGATGGGGAATGGCTATTCACATTGCCAGCCAAACACATACATCCCTATACAATTCTGTAGAAATGAAAACGGCTGTCTTCAATGTCTGGATTTCCACTACCCATCGCCAAGTAAAACGGAGCTGGGTAAAGCATTCACAGACCCTTGCTCTTCCCTAGGAGGCAGCTTGCTTTTATACAGAACTTAAAAATGCCATGCCAACAAACCTGCAAGCTGTTCTGTTATTTACTCAAGTATTCCAACATTATTGCCATCACCTAAGACTGCAGTGGGCACTTGCTCTCCCTGAAATTAGGAAGCATTTGAAACCAAAAAAGAAAAGAAAGTAAACCCTAAATCTCTGCTGAATGAATAGTGTTTTACCATGAATCTTGCCAGCAATGCATACGGCAGTAGACAGGTAGTCTTAAAAATGAAAACAAAACAAACAAACAAAAGGAACCCCCCATAATCCTGCTGAAGGAATAAGCAGTATTTTAACATTACCTTACCAGCAAGATGTTATTTTTCACCCAAGAAAATGGCTGAAGTAAAAAAAAAAAAATTAGCTAATATTGTCAGCCTTAGCTAGCTGCTACCTATGATTCTGTGTGTGACAACTTCAGAATACTATATAGGATGGAAAGAAAATATAAATATACTTTGTACTAAATCTGGAGCTCTTTAAACTCTGTTTGTCACAGGTAACATTAAGACTATTTTTCTAAAACAACACAGTTTATGAGCCCCAAATTTATTGCTTCTACTTCCCATGTGCACCCAGTTTTAAACCCAAGTATCTCTAACGAGGTCATCACCTAGACCCTGCTCAGACAAGGTTATCAGAAGAGGACCTACACAGACCCAAGGTGGAATGGGTTCTTCAGGAAACAGGGGCTCGAATGGGGGCAGAGGGGCTGTGCTCTGCAGAGCAGTGGCTGAAACGCCCAGAGCTTCACTTGGGGGCGGCTGCTGGACCAGGTGACGGCTTTGGAGGGCCAAGGACCAACCCAGGTCAGATGCATGGGGGCATCTGCTCCAGGGCAGCTCACCGAGAGGGGGAAGTAGAGGAAGGCTTCTCTAGAAGTTGGTCAGCCTTGTCTCGGTCCCCACAAAGACTATGGAGTAAATCCTTCCAGCTTTTATAAGGCTAGATCCACCTGCTGAGGTTGACTGCCTTCTATGAGATGATGATAGGCTCTGTGGGCAAGAAGAGAGTAGTTTACCTTATGTAATTTGATTTTAGCACACATTACAGTATCTTTATAGCCAAATTGCTAAGACACAGGGTAAGTGGATGATAGGGTGGATAGAAAATTGGCTGAACTCTGAGGTAGGCTTGAAAACCAACTTCAAGAGAAACCTAGTCAAAAATTGGTCAGTATTCAAAAATAAAAAGTAAAGCTGTACTGTTTATGCTACAGGAGTTCTTTTGCTATTCTGTTCAGTGTAAAAAACACTTTGAGGAAGTTGAATTTTTTCTAAGTGATATTTGCATGCAGCCATACAGCCAGATTTTATAGGGCTTCAACAAAAAACTATTTCTGCTTTTTAAAATACACTAATTATTCAAAGGCGTTGAACACAAAACAGTATTATGGGAGAAATTAGGTACTTAGGGCATGAACCATAAAAATAACTGTTGGAATTCCAAATTACATATTTATACAGTAAGAGCACATCAGACTGAATGTAACTGCAAATTAGTTAGATATTATAACTGCAGGAACATATTTATACCTTATAATTTAGAAATAAATTATAACTTTAAAGAACTGCACTGTTTTATCTGTAATGTTTTAAGAACATTACTGGTTTATGTACAGTCTGGCTACATCCTTAATTTGATCAGGGAATCTGTATTTTTAGCAATCACTCCTGTGGCACAGCTTTTTATTTGGGATAACAGTGGAAGAGTAAACTTGACTGTTAAAATTTGGGGCACATGATGCTAAAAACCATTTGGCAGATTGCATTCATTGCAGTAATAACAAAGAAGAATAATAAATAAGGAAGAAAGTCTGAAAATGAGTGAATGGAGCACAAATGGAGAACGCAGAAATAGTAGATGAGACACTTCATCTTCATGCAGAGATAGTAAATGAAAAAGGGAAAAAAAGATAAATTAACAAGGATAAAAAAAAAAGAAAAAACAGAAATCAGGGCCAAGCAGAGCCAACAGACAAAAAAAAATACTACTATTAGAGTCCTATTACAAGAGATTTTTTTCCCCATAACTCAGAGAAGTTTAATTGCTAGCAGAGTGGCAGCATTTCAGAAAGATGAGCTTGGGACTATTGTCAGCAGCATGATTAAAGCTTCATGTCCATATACTAGCCAGCATATTTTACATAATAGGGTTCAGCATCTACTTCCATTATAGTGAAAGTCAGTCTTCCATAAATGCATCCAAATTACTATTTGAGTTATCCATGTATTTTCTTAAGCCATTTAGTCGTGCACTTCTGATGGAAAAAAATTTTAGCACAAAAGGGAAGTTTTAAACTTACTAGCCTCTTAGGACGAGCAGGCAAGAGTACGCCATTTAAACCTACGGAAAATTGCTTATTTTGGATGACATGAAAAACTTCCAAACACTTGAGGGTTTAGTCTATGCTTTATCTCTCTACTACTAGTATTATAATGACAAATGTGGTTCATAATGTAACAAGTTATATAAAAAGATTTTACCTTATTTATAGAACATAAAAGCTGTAACTCTTCAGCAACCATTGCAAAAAATTTGTCTAAAGGTTTGTCCCATATTTTACTACAAATGGCTTAGGATTATTCAGTAGCTATTTTTAAGAAAACAGGCAATCCTTACAGAGATGCAGAATCACATATGATGTTTAGGGACAATAATCTTAAACTAAAACACGAGACATGCAGTAGTTAGAATCCTTCTAACCATTGATTCAAGATACAAGCATGCAAAGGTCTGCATGCACATATATCTGTGATTTTCAAGGAAAAAAAAACGTGATCAACTTTACAACAATGAAACCAGCTTATAAATAGACAATTAGAAATGACACCTATGGTCAGATGCTTTAGAATACATACGCATACAGAATTTTACTTTATTGCTCCATGACGTATCTGGAGACTAACATGGTACATGATTAAAACCCACCAGAGCTGAGGATATACATGAAGAATTTGCTTTAGTATCAGTGCTGGTTTAGCTATTCATGTAATTTACATTATGTAGATACTATCTGAAATTTGTGCCGCAATGATATGCAGAAAATTGTTATTTAGAATGTGAACTTCTGAAAACCAAGACTTCTTAAATTGTGAATGAAAAAATGAGACAAAGCAATGTTAAAATGATAGATCAGACCCTTGCTATGAAGTCAGTATGGTACTAAAAAGAAACCAGGGGAGAAAAGACAGAATTTCCTTAGAAGAGTTTCACAATTTTATAAAGAAAGTTGAAACGATCACTGTGCATAACATTAAGGGGTCCATCTGGGAAAAGAGATCCCATTTAGCAAAAGCAGAAAGGCTGAAGAAAAAAGAAAGAGGAGATTGGGTATGAAATCCAACTCCTTTGAAGTCAATGGGAATTTTGCCATCAATTTCACTGGGTCAGGATTTCACTTGAACTGGAGGCAGCCTGTGTTTTGTGATACCCATATTGAATTAAGGTTTCTTATTTCAAAAGCTGTATTTGAGTTATACCCACACAAAACTAATGTAGTAAAGAAAGGAAGAAACTCTATTATTTTATTAATGAGAGAAAATTAAAAGATTAAAGCTAAAACCTTTAAAATAACTAAACGTTCATCAAGGAAAGAATACACCTTTCAGCATTTACTTCCTATATCTATTTTTTTTTCTTTTCTCCCTGCTTCTTTCCACCAAACACGTTTCTGCCTCCCTGCTTCATTTCTTATATGGTTTTGATGGTTTAACTGCATATTCCAGTGGGAAAAGCACACTGACACAAGTGTACTCCCATTGCTGAATAATTGAGCCCTTTATACTGCACGGTTCAAGTTTTGGCTGAAGTTAATATATTGCATTTAATGAAAAATTTTCCATAACACACACACAAAAAATCATATATTTACTCTCTTAGTAATAAATTCAGCTGGACAGGAAACAAATAAGACAATGCTAGGTTTCAGTCAGCTGAAATGACTGAATTTGATATATACAAATAAGATGAAAACTGCCATTTTTTTATAATTCTGAAAAAGCAATAGTTAGCATGCATGATTAATAATAGCATATGCAATGTATGTTTGCAAAGGGACAAAAACCCAACCCCCCTATCTGAGTCATCTCGCACACAGTGCATTCAAAGTTTGCTTTGGGAGGAATGGTAAGACTTTTGCTTTTAAAGAGGTTATCTTGACTGGTCAAAAGATGCCTTTTCCCTTCCTCAAAACTGCACCTATCGTGCCAACCTATCGTGTCAACCAATAACTTTCACAGAAACCATGAACAAATAAAAATGAGAACAAAAGAAAGGAAAATAAAGTTTTACACTCTATAGAAAAGTTTGTCTCCTTTTTAATTAAAATTATTTCTGGAAACTAATGCTAAAAATGTGTATTCATTCCACACACGTATATAATGGAATCAGCAGTGCTGTTTAATCAGATGCTGGAGATTTAAGTTGGAAATAATGAATATCAGGTTAGGAAAGTATTCAAATATTCTTTACCTGCTTCTTTCCTACAGTTTGTTAAATGTATTTTTAATGCAAATATATCAGTGTGCTTTATTCTTGGTTGTCCTTGATGAAGACAATCTACAAGGGTGAAATTCTGGCCTCTCCTGTTGTTCCCTGCTGTGCAAAGAGAGAGCTATCGTATTATGACTGATGCCTACCTAAAACAGGCAGGTCTGTCTATTACAAAATCACTTGCTTTGAATTAAAATATATAGGTAGCAATTCAAAGCACTACTTTTGTAAACATAGCTTTTGTAAATACAAAATTTTATCTAGATGTAATTTTAGAGTTCAACAAATAAATGAATGGAGTTAGCTGTAAATCTTGTTTGCAATCAATTCAACAGAAAAACTGCAATTCTTTCAACCACACATTTTGAGATTTATCTCAAAATTTCTGTATTTAGAATACAATTTAATACATACATGGTACTCAGCTTCTGTCCATTAAGACATCTGTATTACCTGAAAGACAATTGTACACATACAACAAGAAAACTCTAATGATATCTCACTCCTGAGACTTATGGTCAATTTTGACAGTCTCTCTTGTCTTGCTCAAGGCATAGCAGCCACGTATGCACCTTATTGTGAAGTTTCTTAGTCCTCTCTATCTTGACACTGTTCCTTGGGTTGTTCCTAATCGTGGGCCATAGATCCATGGCAGAGAAGTGGGAATAGAAGGAAGAAGAATTTATATGGTATTCAGGATCCCTAGCACACCATTTATCCCCTACTATATTAAGGGAATGGGCCTCCACACAGCCTCCAAGCACATTCTTATGTTCACCAGAGCTGGAAGCCTCAAGCTAAATTGTTGCTGGGGAATCAAGCTACAAATTGTGGGCATTCTGACTTCCAGAATTACTTCAAGCATCAGCTTAGATACACAATAAAGTTTATTTATTGACTGAGAAATTGTTATTTACAAATATATTAGAGATAGAAACCACCGGGGAAAAGCAAAGCTGTTAAAGCTCTAGGTTAGTGTTGTCACATCAGCATTAAAGTAGCAAAGACTAAATTTAGACTACAAACAAGAAACTGGTTTATAACTCCCAGAAGGGCAAGATTCTGGAGCAGCCTTTGCTGGGTAACGGGAGAGGGAAGAGCAAGGAAGCATGACAAAGACCGGAATACATTCATCTGAAAATTAAGCTTGATAAATTTACAGAATCTGAATCCACAGCACAGTTGCCTGCACTAGCAGACCTTCCCGAACCTGTATTCCCAATACGATTAAACAGACTGTTGATATCAGTACAAGCCTAGCTGCTGTCCAAGGGACTTTAATTTAATGGATGTGCACGCTTAAGGAAAGGCAGAGGATGGTTGGGAGGAGTATGCAGATGAAGGCAGGTTTGTCTATAGGCAAGTTAACAAGTAAACTCTGCAGCTTGGCTGGAAATGAAACAAGCCCCAGGTTGTATTGCAAATTCAATGAACAACACAAGGACTCTGTCGCTGCAGCAGAGGCTGTACATATACAGACTGGGAAGAAAAATGAGTGTCGTGAAGGTAATCCCTGTACCAATTCATCAGGTGATTTGGTTGCTTGCTTTGGTTTGTCATCTTTTATATTTTGCACTATTCTAGCTTTAGGCCTGAAGCTGTTCTGTAAACACGGCTCCTCTTAAAGAGCAGGGCGTGAATGATGTAGCAGTTGTGCCTCAACAGCACCGTGCTGCTCTGCAACCACTGCGGAAGCTCCCGCAAAGCATCAGGCTTCTAACGCAGGCTGCTTACTCTGCCTCACATATGTCAATAATGTATTATCTAATTAAATTAATTAAAATCAACTTCTGTTATTGCAGTGAAAGGGTAAGGCAAATCCACAAAAAGAAAAATAGCTGACTTCTTCACAAGTATGAAAGGACAATAACGCAGAAATTAATATAATCACAAAAGAATTAGTTTTCCACCAGAGGAAAATTATAAAGAGTTCTTCCATTTCAAAAAAAAACTGAAGGTCACAGCTAATTGTCACAAATTATAATTTGTCTTAATTGCAACACAGGAGGAAAAAAGAATCCTTCAAACAAATGAGTGGCTGCTGTTTTCTCTCACGCAGAGGAGAAGCGGGTTGTGGCTTTCCCGGCTCACGGGCGGCTCGCAGGGCCGGGCGTGCGGCACTGTCCTCTCCACCACGCACCTGACCCGGCTCCTCGGGATCCCAGCGGCTCCGGAAACCCACGGGGCACCCGCAGCATCCGATGGCCCTGGGTGCTGCGGCGTTACCACGGCAACACGGCCCGATTTGCATAGCAAATAGCTGCCTCAGTCAACGTGACTCAGCCTGAGCACCCACTCCCGGCCCAAGATTTGGCACTCGTTAGCGCGGGACGGGCAGAACCGCTCTGCAGAAGCACACGCAGGACTCGGGCGTCACACGACGAGCCCCTCCTTGCAGGTTCTACTCCCTGCCTTCAGTTGCTAGCTTCAAATGTAGCTCGCTCGAATGAAGCAAATCCCTTTTCTGTGAATTTAACCCGCACAACTTGATGCAAACTTCCTCTCTTTTTCTCCTACTCTGTGTAAAAGTCCCCATTTTTTTGCATGGTGTTTGAGCATAAAAGACAGATTCTTTCACATGAGCCTTGGGTCTTCTTGGTTAATGAATTCAGGCTGATAATGCAACTCTAGATTCTCACTTCTGATATGTATTACTCTAAATATTTTGCCATGACGACTGTTAAAAGTCTTGTCTAGGAGCCAGACACTGCCTCTTCCAATTTTGGATTACCAGTGGGTCTAGTCTTAATCAGGACCAACTAATGAGTAACATGCACTAATGCATGCACTAACGCATTGCACTTACTTTGCAATCATGCACCTACACATGCTTATAAAGGTAAATTTCAGAATTTGAAGGAGTTATGGAAATAGGGCTAATTCATTTTGCAAATGTACCATAAAGTACCAATGATTAGGCAGAAGTTCTTCCAAATCTCAGCATTGTTGCAGATTGCCACCAAAGCACAAGTCAACATCATAGCAGCGCGAAAGGTAAATGTCAGATTGTGATACATAAACAGGAGTTAATACAGGAGATCTGCCGGGCTCCTTACGTGTTCAGCATGGGTGGAATTGCCCTCCCAGTGGGAGGTTGGGACATCATGTTCCCAGAGAGATGTGAAGGACAGCAATGAGGCAGGTCGAGAGAAGCATCATGTGCTAGAAAAGAGTTAGGTGCTATTTAATCAAAAGGAATGCCCAAGCTCTTTAAAGCATAAGAGGCTCTTGAGAAGAGGAAGTAATCTAGTTTTCATAGAAATGACAAAACTTTAGGTTAGACCTGGAAAGGACTGGGAAATCTTTTCCACAGCAACAGTGAAGCCCCAGACTATTGAAGCCTGGAGCTACTGCAGGATCTCCATCAAGAGACACGTAGGACTACGTTAGACAATGTTCCTGCTTTGCCAGGAACAGCAGAGTACACTTAATCCTCCCAAGGAATAGGCAAGAGGATGCTTATGCTGAAGTTCTTTCAGGCCATTTTGGAGACTGAAAATTGAGTATGGTACTAATAGGGAAGGTGAGAATTCTTCCCCCAGAAGACAGACTTATTTATTATCATTATGTATTTTAACTCAAGTAAGCACTGGGACAGTCATAAATAACTTTCACCTCATCATACCGCAGGGATCTAAATATTCTTTAAGTGAGGAGAGGAGAATCAAGGGTCCAAAGGGAAAACTCTGAAAACTAATTTACATTAGATAATTATTCCCTTAGAGTGTGAAATGAGTATTGACATTTCCTCTTCTAAAACCTCTCCCACTCTTTTGGACCATCTTTATTCAGAATTATATTAAATTATATTATATTATTGCCACTATATTATTTTATTGCCATTCAAAGAAAATTTGTTGATCAGTCACACAAGTAATAAGTATGTATATTCTTAATCTGAGCTTTTTCACTCATTATGCAGGCACATAGTCTGCTCTTTCTTAAAGCACAGTTTTTCAGCCTGGAAGACTTAATGACAATAAAGACAACTATAGCAATTTAGCTTTATCTACTGCTGCTTTTATATGTAGGCTTACAAATATTTTTTTGAGGAAAAGTCAACAGAAGCAAGACTTAAGTCACTGATAGGATGCAGCTACTGAAGGGAAGATTTTTCACTTCTGACCTAGGAGGAAGTTTTAAACTGGTAATATTCTTATTCCTTTCCTCTGGAGGAACCAAATAGGCACTCCGCTCAATTGCATTGGCAGGAAACTCCTTTAGCTGAAGTGATTTTTTCCTAAACTTCTTAACGCTGTCCTAACAGGACCCTGGATTCTTCTCTAGTCAATAACTGCCCTCCAATACATTCATTTAGAAAAGTATCTAGGTTAAATGTATAACAGATTGGGGGAAATTTTTCTTCTCTGTATAGGCATAAAAAGAAAGTTTCTTCTTGTCATGGGGTTAAGAAATATTCAGATACTGGCCTAATACCATATCCTCAATATGTACAATTTTTGTGAGGAATTCTGTAATATCAGCTGGAGGATAGAAAAAATGGAAGAGAAAATACATGATTTAGTAACAGAACTGGGAAATACCGCTGTTCACCTCCAGTTTCATCAGTGAATTTCAGAACACATGATAATTGCAAGATGTAGAATCAAGATTTTGAATCAATCTTTCTGTCTTATTTTTTATCCCTTTTGGCAAGAGTATTCCCTAACCTCACCTCACACAGTTTTTTTTTTTTTTTTTTTTCCCTTGACAAAGTATTCTGAAAATACTATTGCTATTTTAAAAGCAACTTTTAAGCAAAGAATTTGTAATCTCGGAAGAAAATACCAAAGGGAGCTCTAGCAGTTATCCCTATTTCTCAAATAAAATACTCCAGAGAAAGTCTGCAAAAATGATGTACTTGAGTGGAGGAAGAAAAATCTAGATTTTTGAAGATTTAACCAGTGGCATTTCAAATAAGACATACTTTCTTCTTCTAACTTCAGGTATGCAATTTCTACTATTATTGCAGGGCAGTAAAGAAGAAAATATCTTTTTTCCTAGCCTTAGTACCTTACTATTCTGAAATCCTCTGGAAAATGAGTAACTCTAATCTAATACACAAGGTATTGCACTTTGCTTAGGCTTTCTTAAATCTATTTATATCTCTTAGTAAATAACAAATTTGAATGTGGGTACATATGAGTACATACACAGCGCAGCTTTTTCCTTCTTCCCTCTCCCCCCCACCAAAGAAGTAGTCATCTTTTAAAGAGTCACTGCAAGATCACACTGTATTGCTATGAACAAATCGTCCAGTTATTCACAGATCCCTGTTCTGTATTAGACCTCAGGAAAAAGGACTGTGGTCTTTTTTTTTAGTTTTCTTCTAATAAATACTTTATAGCTTGAAGGTTCAAGGGCAGGAGACTATCCAGTGCCAAGTCGCTTGGAAGTCTGATTAAATACTAACTCACCCTAAAGGATACTGAAAATATATGCTCTCACTCTCTCTATATATATATATGCACACACATACACACTGGAAACCGTAATAGTTAACAGAATACAGCTTTCCTTCAGCACTACTGGAGCAAACAGGCAATGTTTCAGTGATGGGAAACAGATATTACCAAGACAAAAAGCCATCTATCTTTGAGAAGCTTTCTGTAAGAAGAAAAGGCTGAAATAGCTGTGGCTTGATACAAGCAAACTTAATAAGATTCAAATTGTTACATGTCATGAAAAGAAGAAAAGATTTCTGAATTGTACACTTTTTTTCCAGAGCACAGGTACAATTCCTGGTATATCAATAGCCCAAGGGCACAACAGATTGAATGACTTATTAAAGTTTCATGATACAGCTTTATTTCCTAACTCCCTGGGAATCTATTGTCTTCCATTATAGGAAGCAACCCTACGCAAAAGTGCTTACAATTCGCAAATTGCAAAATTTAATTTTCAAATTGAATGAAGCATAATGAGCTTCAGGAACTCCTCATTCTTCACACCCAGGCTTAGTTACAAACCTAACATAGCACGGCTGATTAGAACAAGCAAACCAGGTGTTTCAAAGAGCTCTCAATTCAGTGCAAGGCCATCTTTCTCTTGACCAACTGGAATTCAAGGGAGTCGTTCAAAGAAGAAAGCAGGATCAGACTAATAAGACTATTTTCATCATTAGTGATATTCTCATTGCTGAGCATAGGTGAAGGACCACTCACCATATTTTAATCTCTTATATCTCATATAAAGGCAGCACACAGTTGACGTGTATCTATGTGTGCATGTATTTCTCATCTATTTGCACTGAGCTATGAATCTACTGTAGAAGCACTTCTCCTGTATGAGAGTATCACAGCAACAGGGGGAAATGGCTCAAGGAAAAATAAGCCAAATGAGAACCAAAGGTGCCAATCAAATGACACAAAAATTCTTACGATGGTAGACTAGCTCTGAAAAATTACCATGTCTGAGCTTTTGAGCCCGATTTTATATGCAGCAAGATTGATGGAGCAGGTCAGTTTTACTGCATACACCAAAAACTTCAGCTCTGCTTCTGTGTGAATCTCCCTGATAGGAAATCTGGAAACCTGATCCCTTGCATGGGTCCAGTCCAACAAAACTAAGGACCGCAGTACCTTCGAGTAAACTACCAGGAAGGTTACGTCTGCTTAAATTCACCAAATCCACCCAACCAAGCAACCAGGTGATACCCTGAATGTAGTGTAAAAATAAAGATAACCGTGAATTTTCACATTTTGATCAGTTCTGTTTCATCAGCAGACATGTACCGAGGAAGAAAAAAATCCAAACCTCTAAGGTAGCTTAGCCTTGATCATCTTCGCCACAAAAGGACTAAAAAACTTGAAGGGTTGTAACTCAAAAGTTAGCCTTTATCAGAAAATAAATCAGAATAATTACCCAAATCAGAAAGAAAAAACCACCCTATTTTTACAGAGAAAATTCAAAACAAATAAGACTGGGTAGAAATATGAAAGCAACTTAAAAATTGCCCAGGTATGTCATTGCTTGCAGGCTGGTTTCAGTCAATTATGCTGCTTCCTGAATAACAGTAAAATTTCAGCAATCCCTGCTGATCTAGGAAGGTTATTTAGAAGTCTTCGAGGCCTGGAAATCTTTTCATCCCTCTGCTTAGTCTAAAGACAGTCAGTGAGTGCCCAGCTTGCTGCAATGACCCTGGCTCTCTCTCCTGCCTGGCATAAGCTCCCCTGAGGACGCTCGGGTTTGCCCAAGCAAGGCACAACCTCCCCCCTCTGCAGACAGTGTCACCTTGCCTGAGTGCTATGTTAAAAATGAAATAACATGCAAATGTGCAACAAAGAGCTCAAACAAATGTGATCTGTCACGCTGCAACTTGACTGGCTCACAGACACACACAAAAATGGGCCACAAAAGCTATTTACAGCAGGGATTGGAATCTACCTTCACAAATTAATTGTAATTTCTTCAAAGTGTTATTAAAAACAAGAGAAGTTTGAATAAAAAAAAGATAAATTTCAATAACTGTCTTCTGCGTGACATGCCAACACATAATTGAGGAAAAACCCAGGAGAGGCAAGAGTTTACTTTTCCCTTGATAGACATTTCCTTCTGGTTACGCTGTGACAGCTGGAGAGTGAGTCTTAATTTTTTTAGAAGCAGATTTAATTGCTTTAGAGAGTCAGTTTAACATATCACTTCAGAAATGCCCCACAGCTACACGTAAACCCACTGTTAGCCAAATAGCTCCTTATTTGTAAGCTTCTTAGTTTAGGGCAATGGTTACCAAATTGTATTTCCAAAACCTTACTGAGTATCCCACAAGTGGCCCCCAAATCCATCCCTGTTGGAAAATTTTCAATTAAAAGTTGCATGATAAGAATCCATGATAGTCTGAGAACTCTTGATGGCAGATAATGGGCTATAATCCAATAAATTTGGGAATTGCTTGTTTAAAGGTTATCCTAGCTACATGGATAATCCATCAAGTCTAAACAGCTCTAAGGAAATATATTGTTTAAAATATGATAATGATTTTTAAAGAAGTGGTAAAAATCCTTTTCTGAAAAAGATAATGATTCTCAGTTGGAGAGAAGCTTATCTTAAATGGAACAAATATAGTTTATAATTAACAGTGATTTACCTTCACAGGCAATAGAAAAAGAAATGCTAAGCTTTTTCAGTTGTAAAAACTTTTTTAATTTCCCAGATACCAGGGTTGTATGTTTTATCAAAGAACTGCATGTAATAGAAATGTGGGCTAGATACTTTATACCAGCAGGTAAGGTATCTCTAGAGACAGCAGTCTTCAAAAAAGAATTATTGCACATTTAAGGAAACTAACATAAGGGAACAATTGCTTTGGATAGGGAAATATTAGGCTGTATTTTACGTCTATAAGGGCAGACATAAATTTCTTGTACTTCATACACTTCTTATGTCTTGATCACTGCTTTCCGCTAGTTTTCTAAAGCTGTCCTTTATTTAGACTTTTTTTATCTATTTGTCCAGGACACAGATATTAATCCATTAGTAATGCAGTTCAAGAATAAGATGTATATATACATGTCTAATCTACCGGTCTAAACCTATCACTATTCAATTACTGTTCAATGTTGGCTTGTCTTCCGGTATCTTACAGCTAGGTCTTGGAATGACCATTCTATTAAATATTAATTAACCAGTGAATAGACCTTATCTTGTAAGATGAATTAATTCATAATTATTTCCTCCTCCTTTTCTGTAGAACATCCAAAAGGACTCTAGAAGGGAGATGACAAGCTCAGTATGGTGAAATCATACTTTAAAAGCACATCAGTGGCATTCTAGAGAAACAAGTAAATGAAAGGCAGGAGGACGGACAACCACTAAAACATAGAAGCAAGCCTGGTGGAGCACAGTTATAGTTCTCCAAGATGCAGTTACTGTTCTGGAATGATAAAGCTTATCCAAACAAACAAAAAAACAACCAAACCAAACTAAAAAAATCCTGAAAGACTAGCACAGAAATCTAGTACCCACACACTGGGATAGCCAAAAGTAGTAATATATGAAAAGAGTTTACTAAAAGGATAAAGATATTAGCATGATTTAAATAAAGAAAAATGAAAACATTTTGTGCGGACTAACAAAAGCAGTTTTGCAGTCACTTTTCTGGCTGTTAGAAATGTTTCTCACAGATTAGGATTTGACCAGGTAAACTTTCCATCTGGCAACTACTCTGTTCAGGAAAGTATTTTGTACAAATTTATTTCTACTTGTTTAGAAATTTCTAAGCATTTTTTTTCTGTGAGTAGGAATAATTGGGCAGAACAGGGAGTCTACTAATTTTAAATCATTGCATCTCATACACCTACTAAGAACCTGTACTTACAAAGACAACACATACACTAGAATGCCTGAATTTGAACAGTAATAGTCCACTATGGAAAACGTGTGTAAACTAGCTGGTGGAGGTGATGTACAATCTACTGGTGTCCCAGACACATTAATGGAAGGTAAATCCACAGAAACACAACAAATAACATTAGGACGTAAAAAGTAACACTTACAGGAAGGAAGGGAGAGGAGCAGTACTTTAAGAAGTTAACTGGGACCTAGTACGTCAGATACACACTTCAAGTAGTACCAAAGAGAAATGTCAAATAGGAATGAAGGTTTTTTTTTTTTTTGTATGATGTATTTATCTCAAATCCAATGACCTCCTATAGAACTGTGTGCTAAATCCCACATTATTTAACTTGTACATTCAAACTAGACACTGCAGGAAATTTCCCTGTAGAGGTGGCACTGATCTCTGACATAGGATCTGACCAGCTTCCAGCCTGAAGACCCAGCCCCAGCATGACCGGTGACAGCTTCATTGGAGAATGATCTAAAGAGCAACACGCACGTTCTGCCTGCCAAGAGACCAGTACAGCTCTAACTCTTGTAAATTCAGTATTTTAGGAGCAAGCAGCTAAACCATGTAAACCTGGTTACAAAACCACCTAACTAAATGTTTTCTAGCAAAACCCAATGTTGTGCAAGACCTGAAACTTGGGTGTTGAGTTTGTCAGCAAAACCTTGTAGGTGGACCTCCTCAACTATCCTGCAGCAAACCTGTCCATGTCCTGATTCCTTTATAGGAATTCCTCTATTTCCCGCTTGCCATACGGGTGAAGTCATAAAACATCCCTGACAGCCACAAGAAGTTTCTCATCATCAGTCTTACCATGTCCCCTCCTTTCTGACCTTTAAAGTTACAATCATCTCACATTACATCAAGAATTTTTAAGCTCAGTAATAGAAAGCAAGAGGAATAAGAAAGCTCACACAGTATTAGGTTAAAACGTATAGACAGTGATGACTGAAATTCCAACAGCGTCAAACAAAAAATAGTCTGAAAATATATGTAAAGGACATATGAACAAATCTGCTGAGGTGTGCATTGTGATATTTAGGCTCATTTATTAATTTGTATT
Organism: Tinamus guttatus; assembly: GCF_059628265.1. Lineage (NCBI taxonomy): Eukaryota > Metazoa > Chordata > Aves > Tinamiformes > Tinamidae > Tinamus > Tinamus guttatus. The sequence goes on along the minus strand of NW_028288821.1, from coordinate 10,525,300 downwards.
TTGCATGAGGGAATTTAGTAACTAGCTGTGAAATAAAACTGCACTGAATTGTTATATTTCCTAGATACAGGCAGTCTCTTTATGGCTATTTATAGGGAACATAATTTTAATAATCTCATTTGTCTTTAACTCAGTATTGTGTGTCCTTATGTCTCTTGTAGAGGAGAATGTCATTCAGACTCTGAACTTTTTGTAATGAACTTAGACGTTGCTACATTCTGGATGAGCCTCAGCTATAGTTGGTTACCGCTCTATAGGACTCAAGGTGCAGATACTGTTTGCTACATCCACCAGAACCCAATAAAACAAACTACAAAAATCCTAAATCTAGGAAATCAAGGTGACCTTGCTATGGTTAAAACAATGGAAAATACATGGTAAATGCAGCATTCAATGAAAATTCCTATGATGATACTTTCATTTTCTTACAGGCATGAAGGGCTTTCTGTGCTACATTTAACTGTCATTCTACCAAATTTCAAGCACTGCAAGCAGATTAGTGATCACAATTGCTTCAATACTTTTCTATCTGCTGTACAGGATTATGTTACTCCCCTTTCCCACAGCACAGGCAGAGAAAATTACTAGTCATCTCACAGTAACAGTCTAAATTTACTATCTAGATATTACAGAAAAAGTACAAAAATATCTCACAGGACAACTGATGAATACCCTATGTCTCGGAGAAATTTTTTTCTAATTTCACCTTTTAGTACCAGGCTCATCTCTAATGCTTAACTTTTCTAATACAACTGAGGATATATTCAAGCATATAAAGTAGGAATTAAAGAATAAAAATCCGTTGATTCATAAACACACACTATGTAAAATTCAGACAAACTCATCTACTCATCTACTGTGGTTTCTTTTCTATGCTAAGCTACTCTTGTATTTGCTGTAGTCTATTCTTTTTAGTCTCTTTTCATACAGAGGTCTTTCCATGACCACAGTTACTTCTGCCTCCATGCCTGGACTCTGCCTGATAAACAGACTCTACTTGTAATTCCAATTTCATCTGTCTCTTGCATGATATGTGCTAATAGCTCAGCAGTGAAGCTGTTTCTAGCCATCTACTATGTGAACATGAATAAGCCATCATCATTTGTACTTGAGCAAGATGAGCAAGTCAACGTTGAAATAAGAAAAAAAAAAATCACAGGGCCTAGACGATTTGAACAAAATTTATAACGTACTTTGAGTAGATTTGCAGAAATGCATGACTGCATTATTTTATTTTTTTAAAAAAGAGATCTCATTGTGGCAAGAGACTGTTTTAACAATTCTAACCAGCCAGTTGCCATATGCTATTCATATGGATGATTATGAGTTGTAATCCATAAGGCATCCAGCACTGCTGTACAATACAATGTTTAATTTCTTAGCACGTGTGACCTTATTACAGCAGACATGTATCAGATACTGAATAACAAAATGCAAAGCCAACACGAGCTCCCATTTAGAATTTAGAAGCCTCTTTGATAAATTACAGACTTTATATCTTGTATTTTTCAGCCTATTGGCTGTACAAGGGAACTCTCTACAAGCTTTCCAACTTAAAAAGTTATAGAAGCATTAAAAATAAACAAGTACATGGCAGAAGGGCCATGCCTCTGTCCTCTCTTACATACACCCAAAACTGCTTAGACAAATACAAGAGGTGATGGAGAAAATGCGGGTATAACACAAATAAACACTTCCAGATTTTTGTCATCCCTCTGAACTCTACAGAGGAAAACTCAAGAAGGAGGACCCAGATGCTGGATGACCAAGTAGACTCTGGTAAAACACAATAGCAGTGTAATTTAGATACTTCAGTGGAGCTGAATTTAATATCTGGACCTTAAACACAAAGTTGTTGTGGACACTTCAAAGTTTTCGTGTATGTTTATCTGAACTGAAATTTACTAATTACACAGGGATTTGAATGCTGGCGTCAAGCTGCACGTGTAAATCCTGTTAAATCGCAAGGCAAAACCATGCTTATATTTAAACATCAAATACATAAAGCAGGTGTCTGGATTCTTTGTTCATTTTTCAATTTCTAAATAAGCTGTTTGTAGATGTTGAGCATCTATAAAGAAAAATAAGATCTATCAGGCAGCTTTGGAATAATAAAGCAATAAGTTTCTATATCCTATTCCTTAACTTAATATTATTTTATACCCAGGGTAGTCCTGGCAAATCCCATGTTTTTATCACTGCTAGCTCTAATTTGGACACATCAAAGGAACTTATTTAATGAAAATTCTACTGGGATCTGTCAAATCAGCTGCCAAATTATGTCAGCATGTCATTAAAACATAATCTCAGTGTCTTATTGGACATCTTGGGCAGATATCTGAAAATTAAATTAGATCTGGGAACATGGACCTAGTACTTTAAATCCTATTCACAGGGCTAACTGAGAGTTCACCATCACACAGGTCATCATTTTAAATGAAATCCTTCAAAATACTGAATTCTCAACTTTTTTTTTTTTTTTAATGTCTTAAATATAAAGAAGTTGAAGAAGAAACTGGGAACTTCAAGTTAGTTGCTATATGAATAAAATATGTATTCTTTCGTGATGAGTTCTCTTCATCCTTAGGGAAAAAAAAGACTTCAATGAGACTCTACTGGGAGGTCTCCAAGATGAAACATGTATGAGATGCATAGATTGCAAGACTCAGTGGAAAGGTGTGAGCACATGAGCAAATTGTCCCCAAGCTGGCTCCGGCAGCCATTTCCTCTGGATTGACGTGGAACAGCACCACTGCTACTTAAGCCACTTAGAAACCAGCATTTGACAGGTTCCAGGCCCCTTCACACAACACTGAAGTAGGTGCAATTGCAGTCACTTAAACTCTAAGTGTTTGGAAGAAGGTATTTTTACTTCAGGTAAACTATGCTGTTCTCAGCCACCCTTTTTTTCTTTCTTTTTTAAATCTCCCTACAAGCTGGTTATGATTGAATGCATAAGGCCCCCCAGGAAAAGGCATCACTTTTGCGTTACAGAGGTACTTATCAAAATCGTCAGTATTAAGTTTCTGTCCATGGCATAATAATTTTCCTGAGGAAAGGAGTATATCTGAATATTTAGGTAATTTTGTTAAATCAGTTCTCCTAGACCATGCTCACATCCTTGGGGGTGTTTGATTTTCATGAGCATTTGAGTGACTAATTTATTGGCATGCACATTTGTGCAAAGTTTATTTCCAAGCGCTATGCACCAGTATTTGCAGAAGGAAAGTAAAACCCACACACGAAAGCACTTGTGCTGGGAGGGTTTACTGCTGCAGGACTTATCTGATTTAGCACAAAATCCCAACCTCCAGCAGTCAATAGCTACTGAACTACTTAATATCTTTGGAGTTCCAGTTTTTGCAAATAACTTATTTTTTTAAACTACTAACATTTAATCTAACATGGGTAAAGAAATAAAATCTGATCATAAACAACAACCAGGAGAAGATACTAAGTTTTTAAATTGAGCATAATAACCACTTAGCTCTACTGAATTTCAGGAATTATAATCTCACCAGACACACTGTTCATGAAGAACCATATATGTAGAAGTCTGTTGGCCAAAGTTTTGGTTGTTTAGCATGGAAGCAAGATAAATCCACTGCATGTTCCATTTTGGCTTTGCATGCCTTTTATTTTTAAATTATTTTTTTAAAAATAATAAGATTATTTTTCCCTCTCCAGAAAAACAAAATAACATGTGCGAGCTGCAGAAAATATAGGTTTATTCCAAGTATTGAGTGAATCATCAGTCCACTCCTCCTTTAATTTTTTTCTAGGTAAGAAAGCATAAATTCATTTACTTTCTTTGTTTCCATTTTAAAGTATACATTCTATTGTGCTGCTCATCTACTCTTTATATAAAGGATAAATTTAAACATAAATCTATACAATCATTTTATAAGGAAAGTAATGATAGTTTCACACAAAACTCACCATCTAATGCTGTAATCACACTTTCAAGAACTACTCGGTAAAACCACACTGAGGTGTGGAAGGAATAGGTCCTCAGTAGGACTCCATACAGAACTTGGTTATGATCTCTGAACTACAGTTGCTAAACTGCACTGCAAAGATCACATTTCCCCTTCAGAAAAATGCTTAGATCCTACCAATTGTGGACGTTAGATAAGTCATATATACATATACATATATATATATATGTATGCACTCAAAAAAGAGTTATATTGTTCAAAACATTTTTTTTCCAGGTTTCATATTTCTAAGTGAAGATGATTCTGCTTTGCTTATCACTGCAGTATTTTTAGGAAAGGAAATAAACTGCATATAAATAAACAGTTCTGCTGCCTTGCTTTTTCTATGATGAACAGAAGAGCCAAGCTGAGAAGGCAGAATATCACCTACCAGGGAGGACAGTCTTATTTTCAATTTTAAAAGAAGATAATAAAAGTGTCATAAAAGAATTCAACATTTCTTTCTGTTTGAAATGGAATTACCATGCCAAATATTACACACATGAACACTTACTGCTCGTGTGCAAAGACACATTGACATTAAAGTTCCTATTTAAAATGAAAGACTGCAAAGCTTTGGAAAAGAACCAGGCTTCTTTCTCTTCAAAATCTGCATGGAAAGCAGTCGGGAAATCCCCGTACTCGGTTCCCCGTGAATCGTATAAAGTGGCCACGGGGAAGGGAGGGTGGAGAGCTCGTTAGCAGAAGGCCTGCAGCACCGCGCGCTCAGCGAGGCCTTGCCCTCGCGCACAGCGAGGGCCTCGCAAAGCAGCGTGTCAGGGGATTATTGGGTAGGCAGAAACCTCGCCTGGGGAGAATTGTACCCTTCTTTATTCTTCTTAGAATATGATGTGCTGGGCTTACAAAAAAAAAAAAAAATAGACCTGAAGAAAGAGGAGATGGTAACCTGCAAAAATGTGAGGGAAAATGCAAGGTGCTTTGGAAGGCAGCACAAAGCATAAAATCAGTGAAAGATTTCTTATTCACAGACACAAACATGTCTACGTTTCACTTTTGCACACGACTATTGCTATTTCTTTTCCTGAACTCCTGCAGAGCAGACAGACAGTCTCGGGGATCTTCCCTCCAGCAGCTTGCAAGGGACAGTCCAAGCGGGGTTGGACATGGCCGCTTCAGGCCCTCTCGCCACCCTCACGGCCTCTTTACTCCAGGACGAGAGCCTGTCACTCAGAGCTGCCCGATGCCCTCACAACACAGAGCACCGACCATCAACCGCTCAGCTTGCCGGCCGAACGCGCCGCGGGGTAGGGCCTTCGAGACTGGTTCCCTCACCACGTGGCAAGTCCCTATCACATCGTTCTTCTAGGCTCGCATTGGCTTTCTGACTTTTGTTTTTAAATGCAATGAACTACCAAAGTATTATCTACTTGTGTAGGGTGAATAGGAACAGATGACAGTATCTTTCAGGCCAAAATTTACATATATTGAAGACAAAAAACAATTTTCTGATACACTTCAAACACTTAACTTGTGATCCTTTAAATTTGGCAGGCGTTACCTGTTAGCATGCCCACATTCACGTATCTATGATAAACGCAGTGTGTTATTTATAATAACTTTCAGCTACAGTTAAGGTCAAACAGTTCATCATTAAAAGAATAGATGGGGATAGGGAGTTGGAGGGAGAGAAATAATTAGCTGTTCTCTCTGTCCTAGTCTGTCCTCCTACTTTGCATCTTTTCCCTTGGATCTCCTCCTCGTGCATCTCTCCCTGACAGAAGCCTCACCATGGGAGCTCTCCTGACATGGCAGGAAAAGAAGCTCTGGGACTGAGGGTGTTCACATCAGGGTCATGCCCTTTCTACTATTATAAGCATTTATTAACAGTTGCTCATAATATTTTAATACTATTTCCCATGAATACAAAAATTTCCATATTCGTATGCGCAAAAAAAAAAAGGCATTAGAACTTAATATTTGTGGACTTTGGCCTTATTAATTAATGGCAATTAATCCATTACCATCACATCTATAATCAGGCAGATGTTAGCTGGACACAGTGGTTAACTTGCCCTATATATATATATATGTGTGTGTGTGTGTGTGTGTGCGCGCCAATACTTGGAGTTCAGTGCCCCTCCTCCCTTCCACGCGCATATGCTTTAAGGCATCCTATAGATGCCTAAAGAACTGGGAAAAGGGTAGCGGGGAGATCTGCATCTCAGCTCTCTGCATCCCACCCATGCCTAAAAAGGAAAACCAAACTTGCAGACACCAAATCCTGGAAGATAGGGTTTGAACCACCTACAAATCAGACACAAACAGCTACATGCAACAGTTTTTCCTCCTTATAACTGTTCTGCTCCAATTAAGGGAGTTGTGATTACTCATCAACTTTCTGTGGGATCTCTGGGTCAACAGGCTGGAGGAGAACAGCAAAAGGTACTTGATGAAAACTCCGAGCGAGTGGATGTTGTGTAAGGCTACAGTTGATATTTATTGACATATTGGTGTTTGGAAGCTTTGCAAAGATTAGGCCATACCTGGCCCTTGAGCCCTTGGCAACATCAATGGATGTTCTGCAAAGATTCCTGCCTTTAGCATTGTCATCCTTTATCTTAGTAAACATCAAAATCTGAGCACAAAAGACAGAAAATGAGCTATCGATTTTCCAGTATTGTCTTAACCTGCAGCTTAATTGAAGGTCAGTATATGTATTCCTGTCAAAGGCAGGCATTCATTGTGGGTGTCTGGCATAAAATTCGCCTCAAGAGGGAGAGCATAGATATTCTTCAGGCAGTGCACAAAAGGATAATATGCAATCCAGCAGTTTCAAACATTCTCTAAGGAAAATTGAGGCATGGAGAAGAAAAACTGCAAAGTAATTGGTTTAGATGTCAAAAGCTTTACAGAAGAAGGTGGGAGAAGAGAGAGAGAGAGAGACAGAAAAAGAGAGAAAAAGAGAGAGAGGGAGAGAGACAGAGAGATGAATGTGTATGTGCCATTATAAGACAACAAATAAATTGTCCCTTTAAAGGAAGTGGATGACTGCCTCTCTCCCTCTGTGTTTTTCTTTCTCTTACTGAAGGATGTACAACTGCAAATTCTCCTTCTCCTAACACTGTAAAATAGAAGCTTTTGTGTATAGAAGTAGCTTGCTTTATTAGAAGATAAATGTAGTATGACTGTAAAACAGAAGTTGTCAGACAATAAACAGGAAGGCAAACACACATCTTGCTCCTATTTTCTGGTTTTGTTCTTACTTTGCTATCCTTCATCATGCCCCCCTCATGAAGGATCACATTTTGTCATTCCAGATCTGCCACTCAAGAAAGAAATTGTAAATACTGTTTCTCAAAGAGATAATGTACCCTTCTATTCCCTTCCAAATCATTTACTAAGCTTGTAACCCTCTTTCATTAACCTGCTTGGGGTCTCCACTTAATCTAAATGAATGCATCTTCTCCTTATCTATCAACAAGATCAAACATTTCCGTTCTTCCTTATAGAAAATCTGGCACAGTGAAAAACAGAGAGAGATCTGTTCCAGTTATTTAGCTTGAAATTCCACTGAAACTCTTTAAAAGAGGACATTCGATCTCAAAAGTTTTGCTGGAATGAGGTAGTCATGCCCGAAACTCTTTTCTTTCATCAGATGTTTGGAATGAGTTGCAGTGTGCTGTCCAGGGACGTCTGCATGGTCACGAGAATACAGAGCAAACTCAACATCAGATCACTCGGACTCAATCTACAGTATTTTTGCAGTTGGAAGAGGACAAGAGCACATGGCTTTCAACTGGGGATTATTAAAGGGATGAGGTAACTGTACTCATTTGATCCAGAAGAAATGTATGCAATGGTATGCAATGCTGATAACTAGTAACTGTTCATATTTGAAATCTCAAACCTTTTGCATTAGTGCATGAAAAAAAAGAAAAAGGTGAAACAGCTAAAAATAAACATCTCTGTAGCCCCCGAGTAGTATCCCAAAGCTTTAATAATCTATAAGTCCTCACCAGGAAAAACAACTGCTCAAGTCCTAGACGGACAAAAGAATTCACAATTTTTAGAAGGACTAAATGTCTTCAGACACTACTGTGCTTGGCCATATAAACCCAAAATAAAAGGCAGAGATGTTTTATTCAACAAGCATGAATTTGTTTTTCATATCATGATGCTTTAATAAAGTCACACTTTTCATTTGATCTCTAACCATCTTTAGACCTCGCCTTGCTCAGCTCTTTGAATAGAGATCGAATGGATGGCACTGTACATATTTCATAATCCAGTTATTAAGTTCATCATTGCAGATTCTGATACCAAAATCTCTCTCATTTATGATAGCTAGCATACTTTTTGAAGGCTTAGAAACTAATGAATCTGTTCCTCATTGTTAAAAATGTATGGGATGATATTGCACTAGAAGGGCTCCAGGAACATGGATTTGTATCCGACCTAAACTGCCAGCACCAGTTCTGTGGCACACAGCAGGATCCTGGGATTCCTAGCACATAATCTTGTGCTCAGCTAGTGCCATGAAACATGCACAATGATGTGGAACAGCACAGAAGCTACCGTAGCAGGCAGATGAGATTGGAGCATTACTTGCAAATGATAATTTTATGAGACAGCTCTGGTGAGCATCCCAAATGAGTGCTAATATTTTGTACGACACCTTTGTGCACTTCTTTGTACTACAAGAAAACATTTTATTACTGTTTCATATAACTTAAATATCTTAACATTCTGTGTCTAAAAATACAGGAAGCAAAATTATTATAAATGAGGGAGCAAGAAAAGTCTCAAGAGAACCTCGTAAGTAGTAGCAAAAGAACTTCAGATGTATGGAAATATCAAAAAAGGACAAGACTCCCTTTCTGTACCTCCTGGAATTTGGAAGGCTTATGAGCTAACGGGGGGGGTGTAGCCAAGTAAAACTGCTTCAGAGAGACAAGTGAGAAAGAAAGGAAAAGAAAATCCTGTGTCCGAGTCAAAGCATTAAAGGCAATCACACTTACAAGGGAGTGAAGGCCAGCTTCACATGATACTGAACTAGATGAAAACAGTCCGTCTTAAAATCTTCAGGAAAGAGCATTGTACTTAATTATGTATTTAGTTATTCCACCGCAGAACGTGTCAAAATGGTATATGTGGTACCTGAAATCCATAAAACCTGTAGTTTCAGAAGATAAAACTGAGAAAAGAGAAGAATATTTCAGAGAAGAGGGAGGAAGCAGATGATGTAACAATAAATAAACAACAGGAAATAATATTCCTGCTTCCTAAATTATTGTGTGTGGTCTGAATTATTCCTGCAGCTGAATCTGTATCATAGCACACTGCGAATCATGGCTGACTGATGTAGACAGGGTTCAACTGGTACTGAAGAAGCAAAGCAAAGAGCAAAAACCTTCCTTAATGCCTGAACACCCTCACAGCCAAGGGAGGGTGAAATTCTACATGACACAGTCACCCGGTGCTGACTCCGTGCACAAAAGCGATGCCATATGGATATAGAATACCTTATCTCATGATACTGTTCTCATGGAAGATTCATTCTGCCGAGATTTCTTGCTGCTTCTTTTGAAAACAGTTTTTTTTTTCACCCCCTAGTTCAGACTGTGTGTTGTGGTTACTGTAGGGGTCAGTATATGGAACTCCAGCAGGAAGGCTGCTGTACGTCCTTCTAGTTGTGGCTGTAACTCATCACCACATCTATTTTTTGGATCCATTACAATGTATATAGCTCGGCAGTGAGATTCTGTTTGGAGGCTTACATCACATACAAAATTGCCTATATCTTCTTTCTAGACTCACAACTCTCTATAGTAATTCTTATCGTGGTAAGATTAACCCTTAGCATGGATTTGTTTGAATTTTTGTAATTACCACCCTTTTCAGTTGCCCAGAGGGCTCACCTGCCTCATTTTTATTACAGTATGTAAATTAAGGGCTGAGTGTCCACATCTCAAATGAAGACATCTATTATTAAATTCAGAACAACTCATATATTTTGAAGGAAGATTAAAGAACACAGAGCATTGACTTATAAAGTAGAAAACAAAACTCAGCAGCTTAAAAATATATTTATCACTTCAAGTAAAATACAGCTGAGATGTAGAAAGCAGGCTGTTTGCCAAGAGTTGGCCTTTTATATATAAACATATTCTGATATAAAGGCTCAAACTCAGTTTTTCAGTGTATGCTGCAGAATGACAAGCACACCAGAATGCAATCAGTGCCTACAGAATATGATCTAATGAAGAACCCAGAGAAGCAACTTGACTTTTTATCCTACCAAAGTTTAGGTTCCAGCATGATAAAAACACTGCTGATATGCCCTACCTTCACAGTGGGAGTTGGTTTTTACTTTTTAATTACTAGGAAACCGAAAAAGACTTGACTTCTCAAGAGAAAGAGAACTTGAAATTCAGCCAGCTCTGCATGATCCTACAGAGACAGTACAGGTTACATTTCTATACCACGATCAAAAGCCTCAAGAAATGACCAGAAATGCACTGAATTTAAACGTTCTCATTTCCTATTTAGGAACTAAATCACAGATGCTGTATTTTGCCTCCAACTTCTCTGGAAGAGGTTATTAATTATATGATTTTAAACTTTCTCATTTTTATGAATATGTGTTTTCCTAGTTAAATAATTTAATTACATTTATGCAAAGTAGCTTTTACACCATTTTTCCTCCTTTTTTTTTTCCTCCTGATTCCACTAGTAATTTCTACAGCATGACCTTCAACATGGGTTTGATTTTGCCTGATTGTATGAAATAGCTTTGTTATTAAAGACTAACTATGAGCACAAAAAAAAAAAAAAGTTGGATTTGAGAAACAAATCCTGGGCCTGACAAATTTAGGAAGGGATTTCTCAAATCTTGAGCTGTTGGGTTTGGCCAGGCATAATGGGTTGGTTTCCTCTTGTCAGAGGAAAGACAAATGAAGGGAATGGTGAATGTTATATAATATATAATCCTTCTCAGAACAACTTGAAGTGCATAGATATTTGAACTATTGAAATGAGAGAATTTTCACATATGCAGAAAGATCCTTCTCAAGCCAAAAAGGAAAAAAAAATTATTCTACTTGAAATGTCTGAAGATCACTCTTAACAAAAATATATGTTTTGCAGTGGCTCATGCCTTTAAACATTTATTATAGAAAATATCAAGAATATTTCTCTATGGGGATATACTTAACTCCCTTTGGTTTTGGTGCTTGTTTTCTGGGTTTAAGGGATAAAACTTGGCATTAATAGTTCCAAAAGGAGAGAAGAAAAACTCTTTACTTCAAGAGAGAATTATGGAGAAATCAAAGAACAGAGATTTCGTCCCAGCTCGTATGCGCGAAGCTTTGGACTTTTCATCATCTGTGAGTGTTTTGGGGCAAGTTCACCAGTAAACTTCTGTACGATGTCTCAGTCTCTCCCACTAAGCCCCCACAATCTCCTGTTGCACAAACAGGGAAGAAAATCCTGCAGGGTTTGTTCAGCAGATTCTCTGTGCTTTTTAACTCTTCCCAAGGGATATCTGTGTATCTGATACCTACTCGCTCTTCTGCTCTCTTCGTTAAAGTCTGTGCCATATGAATATATTCACTTCATTACCCAAGGGTAGTTCCCTATTTCTATACTAAGCTGTTCTGAGAGATTTTGGCATAAAATCTCCTATAGGTTTTGTAAACAAATGTAAAAATGATTCTTGGTCTCAGACCAAGAGTTTGTATTGCCAACAAATATGTTACATCCAGAAAGCATATAAAGCGTTGGATGAACTTCAAATATCAAAGAATTCAGTATAAATTCCTTTGAGCTCAAAAGCATATACATTTTCGAGAAGCCAGGGCCCAGAACAAAAAACAACAATAGCAAAAAAATTCATTTGTGTTCAATGTTGCACCCACACTTAAGGATTTTTTTTCCCTCAGCTCTTCTTTTCTCACAAATTGTTTCCACTCTATACAAATTTAAAAAATTCTTTTTAAGTTTTTTTTTTGTGAAAAATCAAATAACTTTTCTATAAAGATTAACTTTTCTTCTCTGTCTTCTCTATATCTCAGGTTCTTGTTCCTTACTCCTTCAGAACAGAGATCAAAGCTCTCTCAAAGTTATGTTTTATGTTGTCACCAGAGTTGTAACATTTAAAATACATCTCCATAGGTAAGTCACACCATCACTACATACAGATGAATATATATATTAAAAACTTTTGTTCTTAGTGCTTTCTTTACAATTTATTACTGAATTGTAAGTGATTTCAATCCTCCATATCCAGTCCACATCCAAAAAAATTACATTGATCCTATATAATAACAAAAAAGATGCTTCTGCTTCCCTAGCCTCTGTTATATCTTGACAGTTGCTTTTATCATTTGACTATACAGGAATTACCAAAGTGATGATCATCAATACTCACTTTCTGCCTAGGATTTGATTCTTTATTAATAAAGTATAAACAAGAGGAAGTTCCAACCTGTTTGAAATGGGCTATTCAAATAGCTTGCCTTACAAGTTTGCTTATTCCACACCAAAAATCTTTTTTCAGAAAGCCAAATTCAAATTACACTTGAGTGGACAAGAGCTGTATGTCTGATTATCAGCTGCTCCGCCTTGTCTTTTCTATACATAGTCATAAGAGACCTCCAAAGTGTGTTGCTTTTCTTAAGGCATGGTTAAGACAGCTTCTTGTAAATAATTTTCACAGAACAAAAGACAGTCACCCCATCTGCAGAGATTCTCCAAGCCAAAATGCTTCCAATGCCAGCTGTGGGGTAGGAGCAATTGGGATTTGAGGGGGAGAGGAGCCACGTAAGTATAACTAATGCTTAGGGGTCAACACCTGCCCATGACTGTACTTTCATAGTGTAGTGCGATGCCAGTGCTCCCTTTCTCCTGTATGTAGTTTATTAAAAACTCTTTTCCTGCATGAAAAGCTTTCTAAAATTCACCTCTATGGCCCTTGCAATCCTACATTAATCACAGAAGAGAACATCAGGAAAATATATCACCAGTGTTATTGGCACTTTTCTGCCACTCATCTCTAAAAGAACAGTAACCCTTTTACACATTAGCATTATGACAAAAGATGCAAACAAACCTTAAACACATAAAAATAGAAAAGAACGTTGTTATTCCCAGTTGATAGAGTGCTCTACTCAACAGGCCCAGGGCAGGAAGTTGTCTAGTGCACAACCTCATAGCACTATGACTACTACCAGGGACGAAAGCCATTCAAAAGAAGAGATTGTGTGTAAAGAATTCACTTAATATCTCTATTTTTAGTATTGACTTAGCTCTGAAATGTGATAGCTACATGTTTACCACACCAATAATTTAACAAATAAAATATTACAAAATTATTTGAGAATGAATTGCAAGTCAAACGCATAAAATAAGACCTTGTTACTTTATAGCTATTGAACAAATCCTAAAACATATGCTCCTTTTTTGTTGTTTTAGTTAATCTTCACTTTTCATTGAGGAAAAGCCACTAAGAAAGCAAAATTTTTCCAAGCGCAATAACCGCACTCATCCATAGCTCTGCAGCGTATATTAACAACTTCCCGTCAGAACTCGGGATTTAAAGCGTGTACAGGATTGGGGTTGACTCTTGGCAGCCGTTGGACATTCCCAGCTCCCACACAAACGCGACGGCTGCGCTCGCAGCCATCCTGGAAGCTCACGGATCCCTGCCCAGGCCCTGCCTCTGCTCAGGCGCTCACGGAGGAAGCAGAGAAGGAAAAGTACCTCTATTCTGCTGCTGAAGGAGGGGGATGTGACCTCCTTCCCAGTTATTATTCATATCTTCCTTAAGGTTGGAGGAAGTGGATGTTTGGGATTACACGGTTTACCTAATGCGTGGGGGCCGAGGGAGGACGGCAGCGAGGGCGCTTGGCGGGGCCTGCTCTCATGGCACTGCGCTCTGCGACACCCCTCGCTTGTGCCGACCAGCCACGTCCTGCCCCCGACTCCTGTGTTCCCTTCATACAATCACAGAATGCTGAAGGTTGGAAGGGACCTCTAGAGGTCATCTAGTCCAACCCCCCTGCACACGCAGGGTCACCTAGAGCACGTGGCACAGGACTGTGTCCAAGCGGGTTTGAAGATCTCCAGAGAAGGAGACTCCACAACCCCTCTGGGCAGCCTGTTCCAGCCTGTTCCACTGTCTGCCTCAAAGCTCCTTGGCAGCTCACAAGGTGAGATATCAAAGTTACCAGGAGAAAAACACCCTCTCTCCTCGAGAAGCCAGCTGTTCCTCCTCCAACACTGCACAGTGAATTGGGAAAGCAGGATGAATTCTGATCTATCACAGTGCATGTGCTGCCTACCGTGGCAAACCTGCCCCCATATCCAAAGCTGCATCACCCTCCCATCAAGCACAGGGAAGATATCCAAGGAGAGCTAGCCCATAAGTATGTTCTCAAGCCATCTGGGAGGATTTTAAAGCGCATTCCAAAGCGCACAGGAGACTATGGCAGCATCTGAAGTATAAGTGAAATGCTTGGCACATGGCTAGAGCCAAATAAACCTGTTTTGTAGGGAGCTTAGTAGTATCGTACAGTTCCTGCAACACTATTTTTCATTCCAGAACTGAGACTCCATCACTCCATGCTTACAGATGATTATTTTGCTCCATTTATAGCCTCCTGTAGAAAGAGAAATCTCCATGGACTTTCTTAGAAGCAAAGACAGCAGGGTCTAAGCTGATGCTGAAGCTTTCCCCTTCCAACTCTCAGCATAAGGAAATGAAACGATGCCATAGACATTATGAAACACACTCCTAAGACTACAAACTTCTGCCTGAACAAATTGCTTTCTTTCAACAATGCCAAATTGATTTCTTTAAATAAAGGTTTATTTTAAAGGAGGTCCTGTTTTGTTCGTCGTGAGTAAACTCGTACAGTAACAGCCTGTCTTTTGCAGTTAATTGCTGCTTGTCTCCTTGGATATCATCATTTGCATAATTGTGATTCTTTTCAATAAAAAGGGATTATATAATCTTGGAGAAGCAAACATCATAAAATTTAAATTTACATGAAATTAAAGGAATAAGTGTGCCATGGTAACAGTGCTATTAACTTCCACCAAAGAATAAAGTCTTTAATATTATAAAGTCACCGTATTTATAGAAAATCACTTAGACTATGCTGCTTCTAAAATGTCATGCAAAATTAAAACATCAGACCATACTTTGAAGCAACATTACTGAAATAAATATTAATGCCAACATTAAGTGTTTGTAATAGGGGACATAAGGTTCTCTTGAGGTTGATTTCACATTTCTGAATTAGAAAAATTTTTACACCTTCTAAGAGTAAAATAAGCAATTGAAAGCTTTGATAGAAAGCTTTACTTCTAAAATATATAAATAAGAGCAAATTGCTATGTATTATAATCTTTTTACACCTTCCAGTAGACATATTTGTATAATTTACCACATAAATGAATTGCAACAAGTTGCAGCAACCTAGAGACTCCAAGATAATAGTAGACTTTTTCCTGTAGTACTGGTAGTAACTATTTACCCCCACACCTTTTTGTATGGATTAATTAACTGTATTTGTTCCTATTGCTGCTAACATTTGAAATTGGTAAGAGCTCAAAGAGCAAGCTAACCTAATTAAGAAAGTGCTTTGTAAACTAAAGAACAAAATCTAATTAGCTCAAAGGCGTAACACTGAATAGCTACCAACTTTTTTTCTAACACAAAAAAGCACAAAATTTTAAATAATTCTTTCACAAAATATTGTAGCACCTTTAATACCTAAGGAAATTAAATTAGGCAAAACCTCATCTTAAAAACAAACAAAAAAGACAACCACACATACCTCCCACTTTGCTTTGCACCTAGTTTCTACATCCTGTAAGTCAGCTCTGTTTTTGCTGCCTTGAAAGAATTTCTGTTGAATCTCCTTCACATACATGACCTCAGATCTCTGAACGCATAGAAAAAAACTCTAGAAAACAACACAGTACCCAGTACAACCACCACTTCTCTGGAAAAGGGGGGGGGGGGGTCAAAAGTTATAGTGAGATGGGAAAACACCTTCCAGAGCAAGGACAAAAACACTTGGCAAGCCACAGCTCTTGCAGCACCTGAATCCAATCTGAGGTGAAACGGCTCTGCTGTGCCAGCTTGATAAGGACTTCTCCCTTACATCTTATGGAATTAAATGGTCTTGGCAGAAAAACAAAGCAAACCAAATGTCCTCATGCCCTGAGGATGAACAAATCTGACCCTACTGTCTTAGCACACCACAAAGCTCTTCAGCTTGGCATAATGAGCAAAAAGAAATTTTCCTAGGAAAAATAAATAAATGTATAGTCCATGTATCAAGGTATCTTTACCTTTTGAAATATCTTTCCAATTAAAGACTGCTCAGAAAAAGAGATAAAATCACCTGGCTGGTGTCCCCCACCTTGGCATTCAGAAGAGGACAAGTATATTTTAATCAGCCATTTCTTTAGGAGGGAGAGTTGGTTTCCCCCCACAGCAAACCATCCAAGCTGGAGCTCGGGTAGGCCCGGCCTGCCCTACGCTGCAGCGGCTGCTACGAGCGCTTGGCAAGCCACGAACGGCCGCTCGCAGCAAAGCACGCAGTTCTGTCACTGCTCAGGGTGCATGTTGAGAAGGATAACCAGAACAATGTAAATAACAGTATTTATTTTGGGCACGGATCTTGGCTAATGGAGTTGGCCACGAATATAGACAATGCAGGCAATCAGCTTGCATTTGCTTTGTTTTTGCCATTCTCTTTCACGTTCCTGCCAAATATGTTAAATGGTCCTGCTTAAAAATAAGAAACAAGGGAAAAATAATAGCTAAACATCGGGTGGGGGATTCTTAAAACATTCATACAGGGCAATAAACGATTTTACAACTACAAAAAGCTGGAAGACTTGCTCAAAAAAAAATATTGTACTAATATGAAAGAAACACCAAACCAAATTTCACATATACCCTATTTTCAACTAAGAGTGGGATATGACAAAACTAGAAATAGTTCCTTGGTGTGATGAAAATTCATATTTAATAAAATAAATGAAGGAGAAGGAAACATCAGGTATTCATACCTTGAGATTTCGCATTAAGAAACAAATACAAGCTTGAAGGAATGAACGAGCTTTATGAGCTTGAAAGAATAACTTCTATAGATTAAAAAAATTGGCTAACAAATTATTCATTACATTGTGCTGGACCTTTGCAAGGCAGTGTGACTTGCATTTATGAGATGATAACATGCAGTGGGTTGGCAATGCTTGTTGAAATCCAACTGCCACAGGTACGTGCTGTGGAGCGGTGCGAAGGCGCTTGCCAGCTATCCTTATGTTCAGAAAATGGTATAGGGGAGATCCTGTGCAAATCTGGCAGTGTAAGTACTTAAGATATGCACAGTATTTATCCTCTGACTTAAAAAAGGAAGAGGCATGAGGTTCTGTTTTAATTTACCAGTGTTACTGGCACTGGTGAAGTGGCAGCAGCTGTGCTGGCTCTGCAAAAGGGACCAGACATAGAGGCTGGCAATTCTGCTCCAAGTGGAAGGACCAGAAGTTGCATCGAGAGATACAGTCGTGCACAACACCCTGTGTTCGACAGGAATCACTGCTGCTTTCCCAGGGATATCACAGCAAAGTCAGCATTTTGGCCTACTACCCTGGAAGCAGTAACCAAGCTGATAAAGCCATGGAGAGCAACATCTCCCTGAGAAGCCAACACCTCCTTTCTTCCTCCCTAATTTTCCCTCTAGCAGAGCTGTTTTGCACAGACAATGTCTTCCTTTTGAGTACAGATGATTGAAATTAAATCAGCTGTGACAGTCCAGTAACAATGTGGGAACAGCTGCTTTCCGTTTGGACTGATTTTGGTCATTGCCAAGTACACCTGTGCACCCAGGTAGTTCACAAGCGGGGCTGGTGAGGAGTCACTGCCAGCCCAATGTGTGGGCAGGAGGTGTCACTCATGGGCCCCTGACTCTGCAGACTGGCTGGACCCGTGGCTGCAGCACAGAAACGGCTGTAAAACACACAGGCACAACCAGGTGACTTCCAAAGACCCTTCTCAAAGCCTCTATGCAAAATAACTCCAGAGCCGACACCGCTACAACTTTCAGAGGGCTCATTCAAGAGTTTTATTAAAATGAGAGAATGAACACCCCAATGCTAGTTGTAGCTATATTCCTGTAACTGCTGCTGCTGCTTTGGCTGAAGGTCAGTATTTTTTAAAAGATGACACTTGTGCGATCTGTAAAGAGAATGAGCCTTCCAGGGCCCTTCTCTCAGGACAACCTACGATGAGAAATTATAGAATGTCACCTGAACACCATCAAATTCACTGTCCAAGAAAAACAGCCACCAAGGGGTGCATTAGAAGGACAAGGAGTCGAAAACAAAGACAAAGATCAGAACAGCTCCAAAAACATATATTATATAGCGGAATTTTCAGTGAACGTTGGCAGTTATGTTGCAGGTGATACAGTGCTTGGTTTTGACATTATGCCTGCTATCAGAATAAAATGTGAAAAAAACATTTCCATGTCACACATGCAAAAAAAAAGACATCTTGACTGGATGTATGCATTTCTCCTCCCTGTAAAAAGGGAACTATTTTCCCTTACCTGAAGAAAGAATGCAGATTTTAGAAGGCCTTCCCAAGTATTTAGACATACTCTGAAATGATATACTTGTTTTAAGAAATATAATTTCCCTTTACCTTTCATGTTGATTGAGAAGCTCTGATTAAAATTTAGCTGCAAGAAATATCTTGTTGCAATTTTAAATAAAAATTTATTGAGCATTCAACCCAGTCTGGACTTCATCACCAGTTATTGCTGGCTACCCAAATTTGAGTTACTAGAACTAAAATATGTGTCTCTGAATTTGAATGTATGTTACTCTACAGTATACACTATTATATTAGTATATATCATTATATTATATATAGGACTACTGCCCTTACAAAAAAACTGCTTCAAGGAATTATTCCAATACATTTCTCCTAGAAAAACAGCTGTATGAAATATGTGTTAACTAGGAGTGCAGAACCAACAAAAGTTCTGCTATTGTAGCCTCAAGAGCACTCACCCACTGGATCATCTTTCTTCCCAGAAGAAAATTTGTATACAGAAATATGTAAATAAAAACAAACAAACAAAAAAAAATAGGACCACTTGCCTGGAAGCTTAAGCATCCATGGTATACGACCATGCTTTAGTCCTGCTGCAATGTGAATCAGGAGTCACGCGTTTTGCTTTTTTAAAGTATTAGCTGTATATTACACCCAGTGTGTGATTTTAAATGCAGATTAAAATAGCTATTTTTATAAAAGAATACGAATTATTGTAGAATGTTCAAATGTGCAACAAGCCCATTATTACGGGCAGTCACTATAGAGTGCATAGCAGCCATATATTTTCCAGACCTTTAACAAGTTATATATAACTTATTGCTGCCACCATCAGGACATTTCTCAATATATTTGATCTTAATGTTTCTCAAAATTTGTTTTCTATGCAGACTTCTATATGCTTGCATTCAGATATAATGATACTTCTGATGAGACATGAAATTCAAATCAACATTGAAAGAGCTGTACAGCAAATAATTCCATGTTCACCAATAAACCTGAGCAGCACATTTCTGCAAGAAAACAGCTTACAGAATATACCTTAATGTCATGGGTGCAAGTCAAATGCTAAATTCTGAAAAAAAATAACTCAAAAAACAAAACCTATCCAGACAATGTAGAAGAAGTAAACGGAGTCTGTAAAATGGACAAAGGGTTTAATCTATGGAGTACCAGGAAAAGCAGCAATGACACTATTTGTATTTTTCGCAGTAATGACAGAATTTAGATGTAGGGAATGTAGCAATGGTAGAACCATATCTAGCAGAACTTCTAAGGAAAACAGTGAAATTTGGGATGGGAAGGGCTGCTGATGGGGATAAGGACCAGCTGATCGGACCTGTCTCTGTGTATATGTTTGCTCATCAGCTGAGGAGAGCCCTGAGGGAGTGATCTCTGTGGGGCTTCATCCAGTAGACAGAGGGACGCATTACAACCCCCAAACCCTGTAGATGGGCACAGAAGATGGTTGAGGAGGTGCCCAACGAGGTTGTAGCATGCAGAGCCCATGAGAAAAGAGCATCACATTACAGCTGCCATGATACACTGATAAGTATCAGTGCTTGCCAGATGATAGCAAAATTATTGTCTGCAAGAACAAAGCTTTGTAAGGACTAGCAGATTTATAAACAAATCAATTCTAATCTGCTGAAAGGTCATCTTTCCATTAAGACTGAATAGGAATGTGATTAAATTACATGGTTGGCTACAGACATCTACAACAGGGGAAGGTTAGGAGCTGAGTTGCAATAAAAAAGGTGGATTGAAACTCCACGGCTTTTCTCATGAAACACTCACATGAAGCAGGTAACCCACATTTCAGGGAGGCCAAGCTGGAAGCATATCTAGATGGTGGCTAAAGGGAGCTATCTGGCTAAAGAACCACAGTCAGGACAGCTCACCCTGTTCTGAACCAATACACAGTGCTCTCCTGCTCTACAAATCAGGTCCAGCTTCTGGAACTGCAGCATTTGACTCGGTGCCTCACCCACCACCGGTTTTCCACCCTGCCATTTTTGCCTCTTGAAGAGGTCTTTGTTTTAAAAAATCTACATACTAGATCTGCATTTGGTTACAAAATCTACATATTAGAACAAAGCTCTATGGATAAAGGAGGGGAGGAGGAGAAAAGCGACAGGACAGAAACTGTCCTCAGCACCAGGAAGCCTCACAAAAAAGGTTATGCCCTACCTAAAAGGATCCATTATGAAGAGATGCAATTAGCATCCGCATTACTCAGTACACTCATCATGTCTCCAGAAAGTCAGACATGAGCAAGTCCAGTGTAAATCAGCTTTGTTAGCTCTTTTTTTTTTTTTTAATTTTTCTGTTTAGCTGATGGCTAAACTGCAGCAGCTGCTCGCGGGGTTTTAAGCTGCAGTCTGCATGTAGAGGCTGCTGCAGTACATTGCCCATATTGTATGCTAGCTTGATTCCAGCATTCCCTTTGAAGAAGGTAAAAAAGCACATTGCAAATGACTGTGAAAAACAATTCTTCTCCACTTCTGCCCTCTGAATATGCTTTAAAACTGCCTTTTTTTCATAACACAAAGACAGAGAGGCAGATATTAAAAACACTAGAATTAAACTTAGGCTTTTTGTTATTTTTACTTTGTTTTTCTAATGTCTGCTTTAAACCTGTCATTAAATACTGTAGCTTAATTAGCTTATACTGGCACCTATTGGTGAAAAATAATACTTGCATGCTCCATTATCAATTATTGCTTGCTCTTTAATCAGGAGCACCAATGTTGTTTATAGTAATTATTGGTTTGCACCCTTCCCACTTCATTAGGAGAGTGTTTTTCACTAACTCTTCTAAGTGCCCTACAGTAAATTGGTTTTGAGAACAACAAGCAAGGGGGAAAACCTGTTCTGAATCCCGCAAGAGTTAATTTTTCTCCTCTTTAAAAAAATAAATAAATAAAAATAAAAAAAAAAGTTACCTGTTAAAACAAGTCTCTTAACTGATTTATGCTTGCACTCAGAATATCTGCAGAATACACTCAATCAGTGTGATGGGCTAGAAATCAGATGACAAACACTCAGATTTTTAATGAAGGCACAGGATAGCTCACCTAAATCTTACCAAGCAAACCTCTATATATCATCAACGCATCAAATAGAATTAACAATAATAGTAATACTAAAAAATCTAGACTAACTAAAAATAATCCTATTCATGAATAAAATTGCAGAATGAGACTGATTTTGGATGTACCTTTTGTGTGTGTGTGTGTGTTTGATTATGAATCTTATTTATTCAGTAGGGTGAAACTTAGCTCCTCAAAGGTAGTTCATTTAGCTTATCAGAAGCCTATTGGTATCAAGAAAAAAAATGATAATTTGAAGGATCTCTGCAACTGTGTTCTGAATGTAGGTCTCCCTGCACCAACAGTATATCACCTCCAGGTTTGTGTCCTAACTTGCATATTCTCCAATCAGACTTAGGATACTCGTTCTTATTAAGAATTATATACATTTTGAATCCAACTACTTTTCAGTTTTGAACTGTTGGTCTTCAGCCATTTCCAAAGACCGTATTTTCAAGAAACCCAAATTTCAGTCACTATGAGGATTACAGCTCGATAACCCAGCTGCTTTACTATAGTGTCTTACTTTACTATAGTGTCTTATACATCCTATAGGTACCTCTGGAAGAGCACTCTGGAAGAGCATCCTGTGTCATACTGGCTACATCCAGGCAGCTGTTTTGCACATGTAGAATATCTAAAAATGGCTTTAGCTCTCCATACTTAGGCAAGTGAGTTTTGCACTGCCTATGCAGTACAGCCTCACAGACACAGCTGCTTTCAGTAAGCTGCAAGCATTGGTCATATGCATAGAGGAATGATGATGAAATCTGAAGTTTCAGGGGGAGCCTTTTCTAACTGCTCCCTTATTTGCCCCTTTTTCCTGTTTATTCTTTGAAATGCACTATTCAACCAGCTCATGAATCCACTGGCTAACTTGCATACTCCAACAAATACTATTTTTATAATGAACTTAGTTTTCAGACAAAGACTGTAGCTATTGCATAAACAGCTAGGGTAAAAGGAATAGCAAAGCCAAAAAGCATCTGAAAAGCATGAAATATTTTCTTTGAATATAACTGACCAGCTCTAGCCATAAAAGAAGCGCAGGGAAGGAACAGAGTATCTAGGAGACATTTTGACCATATCTTCTTTCACTTCTAGCTCTGTGAAGATGCCCTAAGCACACATCTTTATGGTATTGTGGTTGTGATTTCATTTCACATCATAAGCTGCTATCAACACAGCCTTGTCATTGCAATTTGTCACACACAGTAGCGTGAGCATTCTCTATCTCCCTGAAATTTTTATCTCACCAGTCACAATCACAGGCTGCTAGTTTAAAGCAGAGCTCTCAGACATTACGAGAAGATGAAATCACAAAAGATAACATTAATAGACATTGCCACCACCATAGAGACAAATACTATAGCTTTTCTGGAGCTTATAGAATCAAAGCTAATATGCTATAATAGCCAAGCTTTCACATATGCACATATGTATGAGAGGGAAAAGAGAATTCTCTTACAACACTTTCCTGAAATCCTCACGCAACTTATGCAATGCTGTCTGTACTAAGTAGGCAATTTGCTTTTATTTATCAATTTTATACATCTCCCCTATTCTTGCCTTCCTCCTGGCAGCTGTGATCTCAAGGGAGAAGCTCTGTTCCTTCCTCAGGCCTTCAGGTGGGAACATGTTTTCACAGTCAGACTGATTCGCTCTGATCATGCCCGACTGTACCCTGCGCTGCAAGAGGCTCCCGCCTTAAACCAAAGACTTTTAATTAATTGAGCTATGGATAAATAACAGTGATTGCCCTGACTCATAATATAGGAAGAACTCTCAAGAACCAGAATGAGGACCTTCTGTGTTTTGCCCCTGTAAATTTCTTGCCATACTTTGGCTTGTGTGCACATATTTACTGCTATCCCCACAACTCCTAAATGAGATTTTTTTTTTAGCTGGATTTCAAAATCAGCTGGAGTGTTTTATTCAAACCTACTGAACCAAAATCAGCAATCCAGGCCATTAGGAAAACTGCAATTAAAAATGTGTCTAATTTCTTCCTGTTTCAAGTTAAAAGATAATTACTGAAGATGGATTAACACTTCCTAATCATCCAAAAATTTTTCAACACCTGTGTTAGAGAGGTCACTTCTGATGACAGCTACATTAAACTACAGGACTAAACTTACTTTAGAAATACTCTGGCATCTGCTTCCCACTGGTCCCCATCAATTATTTTTCTGGAGTTAATGACAGCACTGATACGACACAGATAAACACATACAAACAGAGCCAAACATCTGTATCAACTGAGCAGCTTTTGACTGAGGCATTCTGCATCTCGAAAAGCCATCTGATTTTTAAAAAATTATGCTGATATTACTCATCTTACAAAACCTGAGTTTTAGAAAAAGAAACAGGGAGTACCCTAAAATAAGTCCTTTCCTTAGTTAAACATGTTTCACTTACCAGTATAAGTAGACGGACAATGTGTCCCTGCTCAGTGCCACCAACACCAGAAACAGTTTGTTTTGTTTTGTCTCTAATGCTGCTCTATTGACATTTTAGTTCCAAACTCTTTCATTAAAAATTGTTCAAAGAATATTTTATTTCAACGCAAGTAACTGACTCTTCAAATGGTGAATTATGCTTCAAAATAGAAGACAGCCTGCTTGGTATTCTCCTGTTCTCTTGTCTTTTTTATTTTCACTGTAGAAAGTTAAGAAGATGTTTAAAAAAGATACTGTTGGGAAAAAAATCCCGGACTCAAAGCAAAGACTAAAGTGCCCTTCCATGAAAAGCCCTCTGGATTCCTCTGGTGCCTTCTGGGAGAAGACCACTGGCAACCTGTGAAAGGGGAAAGGGAAAAAAAAGAACAAGACAGTACTTTTTTTTCCGCCCCCCCTCTCTGGAACAAAGTAAAATGCTTCCACAGGCTATAAAGAATTGCAGGGAGAAGTGGGGAAAAAAGAAAGAAAAAAAAAGGGAAAAAAAAATAGATTAGATATTAGGAGAGAACAAGAAGCTTTCTGTCTAACCAGTTCAGAAAAAGGAATGGAAATCAAATGGAAACTCAAGTCCATTGACAGTGTTCAGGAATTTAACCGAACAAAGAAAATCTTCTCCTAATCACATTAAACAGCAACAAAAAAAAAAAAAAAAAAAAAAAACCCCAACAACTCCACCTTAAACAGAACAATATACTACTGCAAACATATTGGGAAGTGAGAGAAAAAAACAGCTTAAAAAATTCTGCTTTGTGCTGTGTTGCACTTTACTAGCTCTATGCAATACTGAAAAGGCTATAAAGAGAGGAGACCATTTTATTGATTAAACCAGTGGTTTTCTGTGGTCATTTCAGATGCAGTTTATTGCATCATGAAAAGATGCTAAGATTTCTTTCTCCTGCCCATTTGGATTTCTATGCTCACAGGTATCTGCTAAGAACAACCAGTATTTAAAGTGGAAGTTCACAAAACAAAGTGTTTTCATTCTTTTTGATAAATGACAGTTCAAAAGATACCAAATCTATGCCTACTAACACTTGATAAAGTACTTCAAAAAAAGTTTAACACACAATCACTTGGTTTGTCACAGTCTGAAGCTTCCTATTAAAGTATTCTTCACAGAGGGATCAAATTAGCTGTAGAGCTTCTAAAGGTTTGGAACTTCTTTGCTACTGTGACATTTTGTATGTTGTGTAAGCGCATTTATTCCAGCTTTTGTTTTCCTTATTGTTGTTTGCTCTGTAAAATCAGAGGCTTACCTTGACTTTAGTAATGAATAAATTAATAAATATATATGTATAACTCAAGAAAAAAAATGGTCCTAATATCAAATTTGATTTTCTGTAAAAAGGCGTCTGTATAAAAATGGTGATGGGGTCATAAACACAGGTTTTGAACACGCTATCAGTTCTTGGGTGTAAAAACACAATCTCATTCTTATTTAACCAAGGTTAGTGAAATATGCTTCAGACTGGTAATGCCACCTTTACAAATCTGAAAGACAATTATAGACATCAGACAATTTCAAAAGTAGTGCTGGGAAAGACTGACGGATGTATAAAATTAACATTAATGTTAATAACCTCTATCATTTTGCTTTATTTCCTCTCCTCCCCTTGATGAAGTTACAGGGATTCTTAAAAATGGAAACCAAGTAGGTTTCCTAGGGAGTACCTAATGTCATTAAAATTTAAATGAGAAATAGGTACCCTCCTCTAGACTTGGCAAATACAAATGAGACTTCTTGGCATGTGGAAATACTGTTTAGTTAGATTAACTACTAAGCAACTTGAGATCATAAGGATAATCAATTTGAAGCTTGATCTAAAAGAAATCTGGACGCTGAACCCTCTGCGCAATTAAATAAAATGGAAAGCTATCATGTTTACAGAACAACAACCAGTCCACATATACTGCCTTTAGTGACAAAATGAGACATTCCTGAGAAATCCCCTTAAGGCACTGCAGCTCTCCTTTTTTCCTCCTTTATCCGTGTGTGTGTGTATTTGATATACTTTATTATTTCATTACATATTTTTATATATATGTACACATATTTTCTCTATATATGTAACATAAAGAGTATATACAGTATATATACAGACTCTATATACATATACATATATGTATATAGTATGCACACATACACACACACCAACTCTGGAGTGGGAAAGGTTTCAAATATCAGCCTCTAAGAAATGCAGGTGACCCAAATTTGTCTGTGGAAACTATTCAAGATTAAATATTAAACTGTTAAAGATAAAAGACCTAATGAAGGGGGAGGAGTTTCAGAGAGACACTGTTTATATTTGCAGAAGTAAAACTTAAATAAATATTTTCTTAAAACAGTGATGTAGCAAACATGAATATTGTATCTTAGGATTTCTCTTTATTTTTGCTCAGTCTCCATCTTTGGCCCTGTGTAAATCCTGGCTCGACAAGGTGCTGACCTTGCTTTGAGCAGGGGGTTCAACTAGACGCTCGCCAGAATTCCCTTCCAGCTCCAACCACGGTGATGGCAGCAATTATGTGCATAGCAAATGGTCATTCCCGTTAAATTGAACACGCTGCTGTTATAACTAAGAAGTGTTCATTTTTATATCAAGCATCTTAAGTTATTGCTACAGCTCAGAACTACACCAATACTGAAGGTCCTTCCAGTCGGTACTGTATTTCAGTCTCCGTACAGGACATCTGATGCAGCAGCTGCTGACTAAACATGGACAACCTGGGTAAGTTGTTAGCACATATGTCAATTATCTGAAACAGCTTTCACCGCTAACGTTGCACTAGCAAGAAACGCAGCGGGTCAAAATCTTCTCTGAGCAGCGTCAGTATCACAGAGGTGTCATCGGCTTCAAGCAAGACTCCTTCTGTTAACAGTGCCTATCTTGGAAAAGTGAAGGAAGAGATGATGTGGGTTGAGGAAGCAATTACACAAATGCATGGAAAAAAAATTCATCAGATGCCACCATTCATCATCAAATTTCAGCACTCATCAAGCACAAGGAAGGCACTAGAACAGAAGTCTTGAGAGTCAGCATGAGAATCCGCAGCGAAAGGATCGTTAAATACTTGCCCTGTTAAAACACTTTCCCTCCCGAATCCTCGGGGCTCCCGCATGGAGACAGGAGATTTTTCAAAATATTGAAATAATGGCTTACCGCTATCTATGTTTTCCCAGTTTGGAACAGGACAAACAGTCCTGTTCAACTTCTGAGCTATCCTGCAGATAACTTCTTGGGTAGCTTCGCTGCCCAGGTAGCGAACACAGCCGGGCTCTAGGGCACCTTAGCTGTTCTGCAGTCCATGCGCAGGTTCATCTGCAGGAAACGAACCCATCCCAACCAAGCAAGCAGCCAGGTTTCTTTTCTGCTGTATTGGTTAACTATAACAAAAAAAAGGTAAACGTGGCAATGCAAGCTCATCCTGCCAATACTGGTAACAGACCTTTTAAAATCTTTAGTGTATTAATAAAGTCGACGAAAAATTAAATAATGGTAACTCCTTACATTTTTTTATTAGCAACTTTCCGATTGTCTCCTGCACTGATACAGAACAACTTAATGTGAATCTGACAAACACTGAACAAAAAATATTGTCTCTCTAACTTATCCACTTATTTATCGCATACTATTAAGGAAGCTACAACTTAAAAGTTCAACTTTTACCCTGAAAATCACAATGGTAAAATAGTTGGCAATCAATTTCATGAACAACTCAAATTTTCGCTCTTAAATGTGATAAAAACAAGCTTAACTAACTCATTCAAAGAGTCTTCCAGCACAACTCCCACACAATATTGGCAGATAGACAAATCCTAGAAAAAGCCAGCGCAATGAATGACCTCAGTGAGCTTTCAAAAGCCAGAATATTAATGTTAATAGGTTCATGTTAATTTATATAATACCGAGCAAAAACTCGCATTCCTTATGTAACCTTCTGGTAAAAAGGTGCACAAGTATCCTACAGGATACTATCCTAATACATAAATAAAACACAACTATTATAGGTGTGTTTTTATGATTTTTAAAATCTTCAGAAAAGTGTTACCTTGGCTATAAGAATCAAATAGTCCTGTAAGTAAATGGAAACAATCCAGAATGTCAAACAAATGGAAATATTTTGCTTTGTTGTGTTTTTGTTCCAGTTTTATTAGCACTTACTTTAAAATGCTATATAGGCTAGACTTGAAGTCTGGAAGTACAGAACGCTAGTGGGGAAAAAAAAAGTTCCTTTTAAGACTGAAGTTTTATAAATAATACAGGTTATTGTGTTTTCCAGTTAAAGAAAAAAATTAATATTTAAAAAGCACTGGATTCATGCAAGCTCTGGAAATTGGGTCTCTTAATAGTTTGTAGACATATTTTATTTGCATCAGTAAGGTCTCTCTGCATTGTTATGGCCTCAGATTTGAAGGAACAGTTAAATTCCGGCTTACTTTGCACTACCAATATCATGGATAATGCGAAATCCCAACCCTGCATATAAAAAGGCAAAGCAGACTACCAGTTCACAGATGCAGTCTGTAAAAACTTTGAAATCTTTGAAAACTTTATAGAATCTGTGGCAAAAACAAAACAAAAAAAAACAACTGAACATCTTACAAGTAACTTGCCGTGACAATTTTTCCATGACTTGTACAATAAGGAGATGCATTAACTTCTGCAACAGCTGCATCAGTTTGATAACAATTCCATTGGGCTGCACACATTTAAAGCATTGTTTACGGGTCAAAGTGCTCCAAAAATACAGCACCTGCTGGTTACCTCTTCCTAAATACCTGCAGAATGTGGGTGAAAATCTCAGAGACAGGACAAGAGGGATGTGGAGCTGCTGGAGAGAGTCCAGCTCAGGGCCACAAGGATGATCAGGGGCCTGGAACATCTGCCCTATGAGGAGAGACTGAGGGAGCTGGGCCTGTTCAGCTGGAGAAGAGAAGGCTGAGAGGGGACCTGAGCAGTGTCTAGAAGTACCTCAAGGGAGGCAGTGAGGAGGATGGTGCTGGCCTCTTTTCACTGGTGGCCACTGACAGAACTAGAGGGAATGGCCGCAAACTGAAGCATCAAAAGTTCCACAGGAACTTAAGGAAAAATTTCTTGACAGTGAGGGTACCAGAGCACTGGAACAGGCTGCCCAGAGAGGTTGTGGAGTCTCCTTCTCTGGAGATCTTCAAACCCGCTTGGACGCAGTCCTGTGCCACGTGCTCTAGGTGACCCTGCGTGTGCAGGGGGTTGGACTAGATGACCTCTGGAGGTCCCTTCCAACCTTAACCATTCTATGACTCTATGATCCCAGCTGATACCATGGGCAGGTACTTGGCTATGGACAGTTTCTGGCTGGTTCCTGGCTTTATTGCCAGGTTTGTGGCTCTTGGGGATGTAAGGGGAGCCCCTTAATAACTGCAGGAGAAAAGTGCAACCCTGGACCCCAAGGCTTCCTGGGGACTGTTGCAAACTGAATAAGGAGCCTGCCCTTATTTAGCTACTAGAAACCATTAAATTTATTTTATTTCTGGAAGTTGACCATTCTCTGACCTCTCCTCACAAATGTGATCACCGCTGAACAGACAGGGTGTGAAGGAGAGGCCCCTCCGCGGCTGCAGCGAGCTGGGCAGGTCTTACACCACAGCTAAGCCCAAGCCACGCACGCAGGGAGCACCATGGGCAGCACGAGGCGATGCTGCATCTCTGCCCACGAGCAACCCGGTTCACGGGCGCGGGCGCAGGGCTCGGGCAGCCTCGATAAAAGCAAGTACTTGATAAAGTACTTGATAAATGCACCCTCCTATCCGTAACTCCAAAGATCTTGTATAAAACTTGCATGTTGTTGGGACTTTGTATAACTTGGTAAAATCCTGGAGACTTCCTTAGAAATAAGTTGGTTAGACTATATTACTTTTATACAGATTTAGGAAAAAAAAATCTGGTTGAAAAACTAGATTAAAATATTTGAACTGTCCAAAAGTGGTGTCTGGAAAAACACTTCAGGTCTTTACGAGTCTCCAGGGATGTTTCTGTTTGCAGTAACAAGAACAGATTAAGCTAATTTCATTTATTTGCAATATGCATCCTCACAGGTGAACCTGGCATCTGAGGAACATGCAAAAAATTAGGTTCTTGCTAGTACAGCCTAAGGACAGAAACAAAATAGAGGAAAATTGAGCTGAACAGCAGATGGCACTGAATAAGATTGCAGCAGAAAAAATAAATAAAATATGAAAGACAATAAAATTAACATTTAAAAAACAAACCAGCATACTTCTACAATAGGTATGGTTCTATAATTGTACTATAGTTCTGCTTCTGCTGACTTTCTAAGTTTCCAGTACATAAAAGGCATTCGGATGTATCTTCAAGATAAGTCAACTAGAAGTCAACTTCTGCACCAGAAATAAAAGAGCTCTCTGCCACAGCCACAGCTAATTAGCTTGACCAGCAAAGGCTTTTAACACAACTGCCGAACTCTTCACCTGCTGTACCTTCCACGGAGAATATCAAATACACAATTCCTACATTGTCAGAGAAAAGTTTTTACTGTTCTTCGCCAAATGGAAAAACATCAGATATTTTGGAACAACTCTAGAACCTTATGAAAGCTAATTATTAACATTATTCTTCTCTGCAAACCCCTTCCGCTCTATTATTCTTCTGCTGTTTGTGTTATAAAAATAATGAACTCATATTTACTGAAATTAGTGTTGTATGGATTTTGAGTAACAGCAAGAATAAAGAGGACTGCAGTTGCCTCTTCTGGATGTGGCAACAGAAAAAGGGGAAATAAAAAAATACTGTAGATGGAAGACACAAGCTTAAAGTTAGTTGGATGATTAGAGTATTAAGTCATTAAAAGTTAAGTATATTTTATTCTGAGTTGATCCTGTAATAAACAAATTGAGTCTGTATTACACAGGATTTTTCAACAAAGCATGACACAGGTCTATAGCTGGGGAAAATGGTCAAAGAATATAGGCAAGCAGACAGGAAGAGGAGGTGAGATGGAGGAAAGAAGCAAAAACTAAAGTACGCTGGGGAGCCAGGTGCCAGAGATGGAGAAGCTCTGCGTGAAGGATCTCGGGAACCTGCAGCAAGGAAACAGCAGCTGGAGGAAGGGCCCGAGAGCCCCTGCCCATCAAATGAGCTTTGTAGTCAGCTTACTGCACCCTTATTTTTGTGCCCTATCTAAAATTCATCAGCTAGGAGTTACCGTAAAGCTTTGATGCCATAAGACATCTGGTTGAGCTTAGCCAGGTAAGTTTTGGTTTGCTGGTCGTATCACGTATCACTGAAATTCTAATGGTTGGGTGAGGCAGGAAGTCAGAATAGGTACACACAGATGATTTTTCTATACTTAAATTTCTTAATATTAAGTACATCATAAAAAAGATTGCTTTCTGAAATGACAGACCAAATAAGAACTGCTAGCAAATAGCACATCTTACCTTTGTTCAGTTCATGGTGCCAGTCTCTAAATACTAAAGCACTGTATACATTGAAAGCTACTGATAAATGATAACAAAATTGCACCACAAAAACAGCAGGGTTTATTTTAGCATTTGTAGAATGAAGTCTACCGATAATGAAAAAGAATTAAGCACCTAAACTTGTCTTGAGGCCTGGATGTGCTTTCAAACAACAAAAGAAACAGCTTTAAGAACAGGAAAAATGAGCCTCAAGGAGGTTAGAAATATTTTTTCTTTTCTCTACACTTCACCAATCTCCCTTAACCACCCATTCAGTCATCCAAACTGAACCATGCAGGTAGGGGCTACATCACCTTGTGCAATGTGCAAACCAGAAACCACAACTTTCATAGAGCGATTATGTCATTACAAATATTTTGTTAGTAACATATTAAAATATATGACTGGAAGTTCAAGATCAGCTCAGGTAAGCATACAGAAATTGAACTGCTCTCCAAAGTCATATTCAATTCTCCAAAATGTGCACAAGCCAGAAAGAAGCTTAAAAAGAACAAATCATATAACATCTTATTAAAGTCCTAGGCAGAAAGTTATTTATGAGTATGTTTTTAATAATTCAGATGCTGGACATTAGTTAATCATTCCCAAATATATTTACATAGATCCCTTTTCTACCTCTTCTCTTTTAGAAAAGAAAACCACAGATATGTCTTGAGTAAGTAGTCAAGACTTTTAGTCTTTAGACTAACTTACTTTTAGTCATTTCATACAGACTGTAAGAATGAGGTCAGGTGATTCATTCATTTATTCTAATGCGCAAGTTCATCTGCCCCAAAAGTGAGAGATTTTCAGGCCAGAGTTATGCTGGAGCCAAAGAGCAGGTGGATTATTTAATGATCTGTGAAATTCCTCAACGTAGAATGATAAACGAGTACTAGCTTCCAGGAGAGACTGGATAAGCTCACACAAAAAATTCACTGAAGGTTTCACAAATTCGCTCCACCGTCACCAGATGTTCCTCAGCCTCTCAGAAAGCATCTGGGCCAAGTTGCACTATGCACCTTATTTATGAATAACGAAAAGCATGATGAACAATAACTTAGGTGAGGGGAAACAAGGTTGTTACTGTGAGGCAAGTGCCTATGCAAGCAAGTCTCATAGAGCGTGTTCTTGAGTGCAGCCTCCTGAAGGAAGTCAGGAGCTTCCACTGTCACCTAAAATAAGAATTACCATTACAAATTTTCAGAACAGCTTGAGAAGTCCACAGCCCTGTACCTGCTCCTCCAAAAGTTTGTTTTACATGTGATATTAATAAATTGGGAGTAAGGGGCAGGGGAGAAGAGGGACAGAAAAAAATTAATTTCTGTCTCAGATGGAAATACATATGAGTTCCAAAATGTGCTTTCAAGAGAACTACAGACTCTACTGTGATTGCACAGCACGCTGATTCTGAGTCTTGAACTATTTTTCTTTCCCTCCCTTCTAATAACTTATGGTACAAGAATATATGTTGATATATGGATGAAAATTATGGTATACTGGAATTGTAGGAATGAAAACTGGGTAGCAACTAAAAGCCAAATTGTTATTTGACTTGCTCAGTTTTCATATAGAGTGCTTATAACTATTCCTGTTACATCCACGGGAGTAGCATGAAGTAAATTTATAGAGCTGCTTAGTATGATTGCTCAAACTATGACTTTGGTTAGAGAATTAAATGAAATTAAAACGATCATTTCCTATACTTGGAATACTGCTCACAGAAGTATTAATATTTATTTCTTGACTAAATAGAAATTAATTAGTGCAAAAATCTGGTTTAAATTCTTTTCTCCAAAACAGTACATTTAATTATGTTGAACTTGGTGTGCAGTTTCTTGATTTTCATTGTCAGCTATGGACTACTTTTGCATAAAACTGTCATATTGTTAAAGACTGCAGGTATTTTTTAATCCCTCAGTCACTCTGGTACTTTTAAAATTTAATCATCCTTTCCATCATTTAGGATAGTTGATCAGCCCATGAATTCAATCAGAATGTTTATTAAGCGTATCTGTGAAAAACAAGGGTTCTCATTAAGGGGAGCTGGTCAAGCTTTCACATTGACAGCTGGCATCGAGTTAGGTCACCAGGGGTTTGGGATGAACACCGATTAAAGATATGTGCTAAAAACCTAACTTGTTATTTTGACCTTGATTCAATTGTTTATTGTTTAGTCCTCATGGTATCTCTCTATTGCTTTCTGAATTGCAAGATACGAATTACAACATCTGAATACCTGAGTAATACAGAAGAGTGACCTAGTTTCAGTGTTGAAAGCAGCTAACTAGGACAGTACAGAGCTCAGTACATCCTTAGTTAACTTTTCTGGGGCCACATTACTTCTAAAACTGAGCTTTGAAGTATCACACAGGGCCTGTTTTCCCGTGGAAACTTTTTTTCCACAAAAGGACAAATGGTCAAATGAATGCAACCGCATTATGCTCATTTTGTTATGTTGGCTTCCAAACAGGTCCTCAGTAGGTGAAGGATTCAATGCAGTATTGAAGTGCTCAACATCTCCAGCTTACCAAGTAGAAGTCTCTATTATATTATTCTTTGTACGCAACCAGTTTTTTGAGACTTGTAGGGCAGAAAGGTTAAAGAGCAGGAGGAGAGGTCAAGTCAGATAAGTAAAAGTCCATATTTCATAGAATTACTGTTTTACTTATCACTTTCCTTGAGGTTTGACAGGCATACGAGTGATTAGGTTATCACCTTCAAATAGATTTATAGGCTCTGGGGAATTTTTATTCAACTTACCCTTGGGGATGTCTTGATATAATGTCTTTACACTGGCAGTTTGATTTTTAAAGGTCTCAGAGAATAATGAAAAACGACATCAGCAGCAAATATTTTTGGATTCACTAAATATTCCAGAAGCAAATATTTAACACTATCTTAAATGCTTCTGTTTGCATTACTCATTGTTTTCAAATGTAGAATAGTATGGTTTATAAGATAGTTTTAGGATCATAAATGAAAATCAGTACCCTTAACTTTGGTTAGCATTGGTATTTTCATCAGTAATTGTTTGACCCAACATTTAGTTTAAAGGTTTCTTTGATATTAACTGGGCATTGAAGCAAACACAGCAATGGTTCCAAACTTATCATATTCAGGAAGAAAGTGAGCACGCTGTGTGTTACGATACAGCCACCGAGAATTTAAATAGGGAATTAGATCTTATCCATACAAAAGCTCCCACCCTTCATTAGAATCAAATAGAGCTAAGGCCCTACCTTGCAACTGTCTATTGTAAATCCATGGATTTGCTTAGCAGCTGATTTCTCAAAATATTTTCAACCTGTTATTGACAGAGGTGCAATCTTCATTACAAGTTGTTACAAAAAGAGACATAGCCAAGTTTGCCAGAAAAAGATATTCCCACTTTTACCAAGAAAAAGAGCATGGGACCATTGTCTGCGAAATGAAAAATTCTGGAGTGAGCAGAAATGACAGTAAGACCATACTTGGAGAGTTGCCTGTTCATCAGCAAGACTCTCTTCTGATATACGGACTTCTTATGTTATTTCACCTTTCTCATGTAAAGATTTTTTTTTTTTTTTTGGTAAAATCAGCAAACAGTTCATAGTCACATGAAAAGAGTAGCATAACACCTGGTCATCCACTATCAGTCTCATTTCAAAAGCACAGACTTCACTGCTGTCTAGGTGACCAGCCCTTCTGGTAAGGAGTCTCCCCAGATAAAAAGAAAAGATGAAGTTTATTTCAGTTTCCGTGGATCAATGTACAACATCCATGCATAAAAACAACCCTTCCTATATTTTGTTGTAAACACCCATCAAATATTCATGTGGTTAACACAAACATCTCAATATTATGGCAACTGTTCAGAAGCAGGAAAAAGAACACTTTCCCTCAGGAAGACGCTTATTCAACTTGCTACTTCTTGAGTTTCAGAAAGCAGCTACCTACTCAGGGGGTTTGGGGAGGGGGAACTGTCACCGTTCCTCTCACCCATTTGAGGCAGGAACATTGACCGTCAGCTAGTTTCTGACAATTGGCTGTTATTAAACTCCAACTCGCTAGGGCCAGCTGTGCCTAATTTGAGTCACTGGTGCAAAAATAACCAGTCAGCAGGAATTGAGGCAATTATGGGTAATTCTGCTGTAGAGCAGCCCTGCATCAGAATCCCAGGATTAACTTTAGGCTGGCTTTCCAAGGTGATTGAATGATGAACACAAGGCTTCGCTCACATCAGGAGAAGCTGAAATCAGTTTTTATGTGAGCTGATTTTGAAAGGCTGTAACCTGTATTTTAACTTATGTACAGGCAAATCTTTGAAATTATTTCAGTGCCTGAAGATGCATAAAGGCACCAACCTTTATACCTCTATTTTCAAAGGAGTATTTGCTTTACTGCTAAATAACCAGCCCCTTTACCCATATTTTAGCCTATAATCACTTTGCAATCCACTCAATCTCAGAATTTATTTGGCAACTTCTACACCTTGCCTCATATCTGCTCCACTAGATTGCATTTTTTTAATTAAAAAAAAAAAACTTCTATCTGTCTATTTGAAAAACATATAGGGCTCATTTTGGATGAGTGGCTACAAAATGCATAAAGTAAACATATTTAGAGTAAGGAATTGTTTCTGTATGCAGTCAACTTGAAATTCTGTTTCTATGCAGACAAAATAACTAGAATTAAGTTTTAAGTGACCATAGCATTTTGACATTAGACTCAGGAAAAATTCTACAATTTCATAGTGCAAGATGTAGTTTATTTTAACCTTTCAACAGGAAAACAGAAAGTGGATTTGCTCCACCACCTAAATAGCTTCCTTAAAAAAAAGATACATGGAAAAATGATGAACCCAACACATATTTTAAACTTTACAGGGTCCTTTCACTAATAATAGCTCTATTAGCCAAACCTACATAAAACATCTATAGCTTTGTTTTAAAGATCACATCTTATCCTTAGCCTTTCTGACTCTGATGTGTCATTGTAACAGGGAAAACTTTTAATGGAGAAAAATTTATGATGTCTTAATTGTACGCGAGAATTACTACAACTTCCCAGAATACATCGTATGTGACAGACAAAAATATCAGCTATACTGACACGGTTTCCTTAAGTCAGCTTCTATTGAAACAAAGCATAGGCTCCCTACCTCTAACAAGGTATAATTTAGGACATCAAGCCGCTATTCAAGTTAATAAGTAGATCCATGTCCCTTCAATTATTTATTCCTCTGGTAGATAATTCCATTAACCCCCTCCTGTGCGATAATTTGTTCTGCCACATGTTAGAAAAATTATTTTCCAGCTGCTCAGTAATAGCTCTGTAGTGAACTGAAAGTATTTTCTGGTAGACAGCTGATGCTCAACAGAGAGGTGAACAGTGACATCTGATACATGGAGGGTAATGTAGTAGTAAATAGCACCAGACAAATGTTAAGTTCCTCCAGCATGATGTTTGTGGACTGACAGCTAGAAGAGATGCAAAAATACGTATGAATTATTCACTCAGCTCAGGAAATAAATTAAAGCTTTTTCTGGTAGGTAGGTGAGACCCAAGATGGAAGCGAACATCAACACCTGTTAGGCAGAAGTTAACTTACTGCTAAGTAGCACAAGACAAACACGGTTACCTTCACCCACTGCGGTGTTTGTGGACCCGCAACGACAAGACATGTAATATAATAATGAATTATTCACTCAGCTTAGGTAGACAAGAAACCATTTCATTTTGGTGCCTGGGAGGACTGCCTGGCGAGCCGATACACGCAAACTCATCACGACAGCAAGTTACGAAGGCTTTATTTCCTCAGAGGCGCTGCAGCCCAGAAAGCTACACAGCTACGGGAGTCATTTTGCAAAAAGTTTTACAGCTAAACGAAGCGTCACCTTCGCAGCAGCTACAAGTTCCTAAATGGGCGGCCAGGAGCAAATGAATCTAGATCGAGACCGGCATGTAACAGCAAAGGAAGAGCTCCTCTGGGGCAGCTTTCCTAGGAAAGCCTGCATCAGGCGGAGGAGTAGCTGCCCTGCAGGGCCAGGAAAAGAGGAGGGCTCGCATGACAGCAGGGCACTGATGGAGTTACAGACACCTGCGTTCCAGGGAGCAGCAGGCGGAGAGGAGAAATCATATAAAGAAATAACCCAACCACCAAGAGCAGCTGGTTTGATGCACTGAGAAAAGACGCGGCATGCCTTGCAAATGCTAATGGATGTGACAGGAAGCTATCAACCTCATTTCTCAATAGAAAATGTAAAATTCTAGGCTTAAATGGTTTACCAGAAATTACGCAGTAAGTCACCACTGAATTCTAAAACTAATCCCTGAACCACAGCAAGTCCCCAGGGCCTTAGTTATGGGCTTATTTTTCACTGAGATTGCACTCTGCCTTGTTTCTATTGAACTTAATACAAACTGGGGCTCAGCACCTGTTAAAGTTTCTTACATGGTATTGCATAGGCCGCAGAGGGCCACGAGGGAGATGGCAGTGTCCCCCTCGGTGCCGCTGGATGCCAGTCTCTCAGAACATACCCAGCTAGCGCCAAACCGCAACAGCGAACGCCAACCATCACCCTCGGCATCTCCCTGCAGGGCCAGGGAGCAAGAGCATTTCCTGGGAGAGAGCAGCCAAAATATTGTGCCAAAACAACACTTCTGACTCATGAACTATGACTCATTTAACTCTCCTCAAAACCAGACGCTTCCACCCGGGAATGGTAGGGTGGTTGCCATCACGGCCACGGCCACAGTGTGGGCCCGAGGTGGAGCAGAGAGTCAGCATCGGGGCTTGGGCCCTGCTGGCAGGGTACAAGGCTGAACTGGGGCTGGGCCGAGAGGACGCAGAGGGTGGCAGGGAGCCGCGGAGGTGCCTGGCGGCCCTGTCCCACCGCTGCGCTGCCGCTGGGCCCTGCCCGCCATTTTAGGTGGTGCTGGATGGTGCCTCGCGCTGAAATGGGTTCCAGGCACTTCAAGAAACTGTGCCCCAAACACTATTATAAAGCATTTTATATTGCCTATTTATCTGTTTATATTGCTGCAGATAGAGAGGCAATTTTCCAAGGCATTCTTAAACCGGATGGATGCCATAAAGAAATTTCAGCTGTCCCAGTCTGATGGTACTTAGCAATAATGAAACTGCAACTGAAGGATGAGTTGATACATCCACATCACTGCATTTAACAGGGGAAAAAACCCTGTGTTTTATTCTAGATCTCAGGATGCAGCTGGTCAACAGAAAAAGAAAGTAGATTAAAGTACTCTGCCAGGATATTGGAAGACATGAAATACCACTTACGTGCTTGCCAGGAATGGAGGTACAAGGACCGAGACTGACAAAGCACAAAGCAAGACTAAGAAATAGCCCCTGGCTCGGTGGAGAGAAGGAAACACAGGGAAACGTGGAGGCAGGGAAAGCCACACCTGTGAAATGACCCATGAGGAGGGGGCACACGATTTAATGACTTTTTTCCCCTTTAGGAAGTATTATGTATATACATATGTTTTCAAAGCACTCAGTATTTATAAATGCTGAATGAAAGCTGGATGGAAATTAATTCTGTCTTAATAGCATGATTTGATTTTTATATCATAATCCAGGACAATATATGGAATAAAAATGAGCATTTTGTGAGCTCTGTCCATCTCCTGTTAAAAAGGACGTTGACCTATGGAAATAACATGATCATAGTTTCAAACGCCACATTGTAATTCATGTTAATAATGGACCAGTTAAGAGTGAGGAGACAACATTAATTTAGGAAATCCTAAACTCTGGGTTAAATTTTTATTTAATGTTTTGTTTGCAATATGATCTGTATGTCTGGACAATGAGCAATAAACAGAAGAGTAGCTAGACTGGAAAAAATAACAAAATAATAAATCAAACAGAAAAAGATAAGCCCTGTAAGTAGTACTTATGAGGCTTTAGTTTCATGATAAGAATACAAATGTAAAATTTTTTTTTTACTGTCATTTAAAAAAAAACTAAGTTTGAACAAGCCCATAGAAAGGTGATTGAATAAGTAGGGTGGCATGAGCAATATTCTCAAAACGTCCCAGCAGAGAACCTACAAACTCGAGTTCACATATCCCTGTGTTTTTCAGATTGATTTCATGGAGCAGTATCTTCCATGCGGTCTTCCTGTGTCACACCTGCTTTATACATTGTGCCCATCTTAATACAGAGACTTGCACTGTTTTCTTTAGGAATTCAACA
The DNA here is from genome assembly GCF_059628265.1 of Tinamus guttatus. Classification (NCBI taxonomy): domain Eukaryota; kingdom Metazoa; phylum Chordata; class Aves; order Tinamiformes; family Tinamidae; genus Tinamus; species Tinamus guttatus. The sequence continues at coordinate 10,485,511 of NW_028288821.1, read as the reverse complement.
GGGAGGGGTGAACAAGGGGCCTGGCAAAAGTTACCCCAAACCTTCAAATGATTTGGCTGGCTAGAATGCAGTCAGTAGGAAAGAAACCAAACACACATCCAAAATCAGTAGGTCACATTATAAGAAGAGAAGAACACTTGTTATTAATGCTGCAAAGCTGATATTAATGCCTTCCTTTAGATCAACACACCCTAAATACACTGCAGGGTAGCATGTAGAGCTCAGCCAGCAGAGATCCAAACAGACACGGAATCTGTATATGGGACCACCATTGTAACACAAAGATTTCCACCACACAGAATTGATACATGAGAATTCATTACAGATCAAAAGTAAAAAATAGATCCCTAATCATCAAGCGGAATGTTTGTAATAAAACTTTCATGGCATTAATTGTCTCACTTATGAGACCAGTGACAAAACAGCAAAGGAACAAAACAATTTCTGCAAGTATATAGATGGTTTTTCCAGAGATGGGAATATCTAAGAAATCGATTGTGCCTGACTCAAATCATGAATACATAAACAAGCAGCAATCTGGAGATAACTGGACAGTAAATATCAAATAGCGAATAATGGACACTAAGTAAATAAAATAGATTATAGTACAATACACTGAATTTACTTGCCGTATAAGCAACAAATCTACCAATATGCAAGAGCTGGCAATTTGAGAAATTAACAGGATTTCCTAAGTTTAAATTTGCTATGATAAGACTACTTTGAAAGCAGTGGCTGTTTAGCATACTTAAATCATTCAATAATTAAGTAATTTGAGAGAAAAGGGTTTTTTCACAATCCTGCTGTGGTAACAATTTGACTGTTAAAGAAAAATATATACTCTTGTTAGGCCTCACTGCCAAGGAAGCAGTAGTGATGCATATGGCTACACAAATATACACAAATTTTGATATTATGCATTTCAATCTTAATTTTGTTGATAGAATGGAAATCATTCTTCCATAATTCTTCCATAAATGTTCTGTGTGGAACAGATGTTCGTGACTTCATATTATTGTATAGCATGCAAACATATTCTCTTGCCAATTTCCTTTTTAAAAGAAGTGTTATGGAAAGATATTCAGAATAGGTTTCTTTTCAAGACAGAATACATTCTGAACTCTGCTATCTGGTACTTTTACAATACACATAATACAAAGTCCATTTGCTTTTATTTTAAAATGGAGAATTGCTGTAGTAATAGATTAGATCTGAACTTATTTTTAATTACCTATATAGCTTGTCATGTTAAATTAGGTTACCTTCCATCACATTACTTACATGGCACAAAACAAACAAATATAAGCTGGCATAACAAGTACATATAATGTACTTTAAATACTTTGCAAAATATTTCATTTTATTGAATATGAGGTAGTGGTACAAATCTTCCCATAGAATGGCAATTTTAACCTCAATTATGGTTTCAGCTAGTAAGACCTAACTTACAGTACGAAAGTAACTTCTAGTGAAAAACACAAGTGGGACATCTCAAGAGTGCTAAGTTGGAATCAAAGAGCACTTTCTGACATCTTATTAAAAGGAGCAGCAATTGGGAGAAAAAAATATGCTTTTTAAACACTGATTCTAATGTCAAAAATATGTAGCATTAATTGGGACTGGATGAAGTCTAATATGATTATGCATTGCCATACAAACAAGCTGTGTCTTCTGACTTAGATGAAGGAACTGTATAGCAAGAATTGTAAATCCCTTACATTTAGCAATACAAGGAGATTAACTATTGAAGAATTCGGGAGACTTCATGGACATGATACATGCTGTCTTAACAAGAACAACAAAAAGCTCAAATAACATTGGGAGGTACTGCTGAAGTAGCAATATTTGCCTAAAATTAATATTCACCAAAACAAACTTATTTTGACAGAATTGAATACTTGTTGTGTACTGGGTAGGTGCTATTTTTTTTCTCAATCTTGGTACAAAAGAATGCCAGCTTTAAGCACTGAGCATAACACGATGTTTAATCAGAATATTGAAAGGTAGGAGCATTTAGGAATTGAAATCTTATGTCCCTTGTGATGCCGGGACCCACGAGATGACTCTGTCTTGGAGAGACCTCTCAGGATGTGGCATGTTGTGTGGAAGGTTCACCAGTGTTTTGGTCTTTAGAAATCTCACAGGGGTTTCTTAGACAAAAAAATAATAATAAAAAATAAATAAATCTGTTCATCACTGCTACTGTCAAGCAAAAGGATGTTCCCATGAGAACATACTGCTTCACTTTCAGATAAGGACAAGGACAAGCAGGTGGCATAATCACCAGCACCATGTGCCCACGGGCGCCTCCATCACGGTTCGGCAGCTAACTTGATGCTGTGGCCAGGGATACGTGCGGCACGGCGTAGGTTTGTCCCTGCTCTTCAATGTGTGAAAGTTTTCCCACTAGGATCACTACACTTTATAGAAATAAGGAGGCTGAAAAGTAGCTTGTACATAGAGAATTAAATACATAATGAAAAAGATCAATAGGAAGTACTTTTGAAAATCTGAGCCTTATAAATGGAAAAGGCTAATACTTTATCTTTACTGTTCTGACTACGTGAACATGCCTGTAATTAAAGCACTTTAATAGAGCATGGTATCTACTCCATATGAATTAAGAAGTTCAAAACTCTCTAGTGCTGTGAGTGGGTGAGGATCTCTTTAACTGGAATAGTTTGATTTGCTTCTATTCTGATAAAACACGACAATCAAACACGACAGTCTGGGCGGTCAAATGACATAATAAATCTTGATAGTGGTTTCATTAAGGATCTTCAGGAAAGAATTTAGAATAAAATGTAATACTTTGGCTTTTATATCAACAGATAGAGTACTTGGAAAGCTGTCTTCATGAACAGTATCATTTAATTTCTTTTTCTAAGCCCTATCTGTAATAAATACCTGCCTACAAATACCTATATGGGTGTTGAAAAAATTGTATTCCTTATAATGAATCTTTTAAAAGTTTCAAAAGAAGAACCCTACCCACATGTATTAGTTGCACTCCTATGCACTCCTAGAAACTATGGATTTATTGAAGCACAGCCAACGCTCCTCAGTGCTACATCAAATGCTGTGCTGACACAGATAGTATTGAGCATACAGGGCCTATAGCACTGAAGTTAAGAGGAATTTCTTTAATGGTAGCAGCACAGCTAAACCTCTATGTCCCATTAGAGTAAGGATGAGATTGTAGGTGATAAAGCATGTACCATCAAAAAACATTGCAGTCTCTTGTTTTCATGCCTAGCTAGCAAAGATGGCTGTGAGTGAAAACATCATGCTACCCAAGCTAGAAGTCTGTAAAAGCTATAGATGACATTGACATTCTTTTATTTAACAGTCTTCTACTTCTGATAAGAAGAAAAACATCAAATTTCCTGTTTGTCTTTTAGAAAACACATGCAATATTTGTTCTCTCTGCACTCATTTTCTTAGATGCATTTCAGTTCAGTTGAAGTAACCAGAAGTGGAAACTACTGGCAATTCTGCTCAATTATATTTGAATAACTGGAGATCTACCCAGATATATATACCAGCCTCATTACTGTGATATGTGAACAGCCTGAGGTCAGATCCCATTTCATGCATTCATTGACACATCAGTTTCCAACATGAACTACCATCTATTTACACTTACACAAGACTTCAATCCTTGGCACATTCCTTGTAGCATCCTTTTGCTAAGGCACAGAAGGTTATTTTCTTGGTTATATATATATATTTCATAAGCTTCAAATAGCCAAATATCAAATGAAATCGAAGTTAATGTGCATGTGGCAATTTAAAAGAAACCTCTCCTTGAGAAGTATTTAGTAATTCTTTCTAATTCCTCCCTCTCCCTTGTCAGTTTTTCTGTCATTATATTGCATTTCATTCACTTCAAGAATGAAACATGTTTGAAAGGTATATTTCCACCTGAATAGAAATTAAACTGATGATAGTTCTTTTTTTGTACATTCCCAAGACAGAAGAAGTAACGTTAATGAAACGTGAAACATCATAAATTAGAGATAGTAAAATATTTAAACTTGCTTATAGTTGTTCTGTTACTGTGCCACTCAGCCCACACTAAAAGTATACAAGAAAACTAATTAGTTCAGTGCTTTTTTATTTTCTTTGGAACATATTTTTAAAATGCAGTAATTTTTTCAGTGGCACCATTATCCATATCTCATAGGGAAGTTTATAGAGCATAAACTTTGTGGCACTGTCTCCAAAATCTTACTGAGCCAATACTTTATTAATGGATATAATAGAATTGAGTGATACAAAATCCTTAACATGCTGTTATCCCATATGGCTGAAGTGACCTCTGCCTGACCATATCTGAAGTGGGAGTGAGGTTTTAGATAGCCCTTTGATAGGAATAGTCAGAAATCTAATTAGCTGTAAAATAAAGCTTGCAACATTTACAAAGATTATATGATTTAATTCCTAATGATAAAGGAGAGTGGGCTCAAGACTAAGATTCCTCCTATATGTGGTCGTAACATTTACTGTAATTAATGCTCATTAGACTTTGTATAATTTGCAAAGCATGGTTGGTCAAGACCATTTTTACTGAAATCACATTCTGTCCTTTTGTTCATGAATGGCCAATGTCCTAACTTTCAACAAAATACAGACAATTTTAACATTATGTTTCATACTACCCAGTTTTAATCTTCTCCCCCTTTTCTCTATGAATATGATTTTTGTATTTCTTCTCTATCTGTATAGTGAACTCATTTATATCCTGTTTCAGTTTCCTATCTGATTAGTTTTTTTCCCTATAGATTTAGTTTTGCTGAACCATGATGATACCACACAGACAGCAGTATAAAATACAAAATTCATGAAAATCATGTAAGCAGAGATAGAATACCTGCAACTCCAATTCACTTCAAAGAAGCTGCCATTGTTTAATACCTTTAGAAGTTGCACTGCTGTTTATATTCAGCAGAATACATTATCCTAGTATCTGGTACTGGATAATTATTAGTCTCTGAATGCACACTGTAAAGTAAATATCAAAACTGGCACAAAGAAATTCTTTCTTTGCACTCCAGCCTTGTCTCCAGAATAACTGTGTAATCTTCAGGGGAAAAAAGTTTGAAAAGACTATTGAATGGAAACTTTTCTGTATCCTCAAGTTTAACACGAATACCCCTGAAAGACATGCAAAGCTGGGGGAGAAAACTCTGAGAAAAAAATGGCTGAAATTCCATCCAGGATCCCAAAGATTTTAGTACTATCATCAGACTCAGATAAAATTCTATACATAAGCACCTCTCTGTCTTGGAAGAGCATATAATAGCAAAAGGAGCACCAGATTTCATTGTAATCATCAGTTCTATTCAGATAGGCATATACTGGTACTGTTCCCTCACATGAAGCATTTGCTGCAATTTATAAGGCCATTCTGAAATGTGGGAAAGCTGGCAGTTTATTACCAGCTGCATTTCACATAGCAGAAATGTTGCAAGTAATTTCCATCTGGAATTAGAATGAAGTGGTGGCAGTCTCCCACTGCCAATAATCGCATGGTCTAGCAGGTCGGATATGAAATTGAGGTTAGGAGAGCCTTATCCTGCTGCTATCTTTAGCAATATACTTATTTCCTACCGTATCTAGTGATCTTTACACAACATGTCAGTGCCACAGCTACAATTAGACACTTCTCTGTTGAACAAACTGTTTCTGTATTCTAAATTAGTTCTCAATGAAAAATATGTATTTATTAAGGTTTTCGGTACCACAGTTTCCAGCAACATATGCAGGATTTGCTACTTGTTGGCAAAGTTAAGTTATCAAGGCATAACTTCATACGGGTATTAAGTCTACAACAGACAGTCAGAATGGTAGACGACATCGATAAAACTTACTTGAGTTACCGGGCTCATTGAGCTGGAGCCTGAACCTAAGGACAGTTACTAACGTGAGGGTGAACAAAATTTATCTTAATAGAAATTCATGGCCAATTTAAAGCATGATATGTCACTTCCACATCAAACAGATCTATTCCCATTCTTATCCATTTACCTATTTGATAACAGAAAATTAAAAACCAGTATTTAAAAATTTGCTTATGTGAGTCAGAAGTCTTGCTAGATGAATTTGGGGGATATGAATATTATAGCAAACTATAGTTTCTTTGAGCAGCTGAAAGCGCCTGGAAGTGACTTACAGCTGTCCCAGTTCCCACATTGCCTGTTAAGGATAAAGATAAGATGGCACTAGAAGTAGGTCAAAAGTATATCACTTTGTGAGAATTGAGCCCTAAACAATTAAAGTAGATCTACTGGAATAACCAGCATGTGAAGAAGAAATGAAAGAGGTTAAATATTTGATGGAGAGGTGTCAAAGCATCCCATTAGTGTGTTGCCCTGCTTCATGGCTTTTCTGAGAAAACTTGTATGCTCAGCAGCAGCACTTCAATAGCACCATCTGAATGCATAAAAGCGTTCCAGAGAAACTTGCGACCAAAAAACTGCATGAAACTGAAAGCAGGAGAAAAGTGCAAATGAAGTTTTAAAAATTTACAATTTGATAATTCAAGAATGAAGTACTTCTCTGGCTTGCACTAAGCAGTAATCAAAACTCAAAGTTCTCTTAACAATGTTTTGCTGTTACACACTTATACCCCAGTATGAGTGCTACAAATGCTACTATCTTTCACAAGTTGAGAAAACCACACTCTAGCAAAGGGACTTTGATTTAAAAGTTGTGGATGCTGAAGTACACTAGAAGAGCCAAAGGCACTTTGGAAGCAGGATAGGTGTCCCAGTCTTGAAAGCACACACGATCCTCTAGATACTCATTTAATTTGGCAGTGTGAAAGTCATGATTTCAAGCTAGAATTTCCAACTTCTTATCTACAGCACAACGTAGGCAAATAACAGGTCTACTATTAACTGTGATTTTGCAGAGGAAGGCAAAAACCTTCTGCAAAGGTTGCAGAGGGTTGCAACCTTGCAACAAAATGCAACCTTTGGCAGTCCTCATTCTTGGTCCAGAAGGTGGTTGTTCTGTCCTCCACACCAGGCTTTTGGGACCTAGTCAAAAATAACACTGTAATCTATTATATACTATTCTTTGGATGTGATGTTAGATTCAGATTCTCTATAGATCTCACAAAACATTTTGAAAACAGATGGGGATAAGCAATGTTTTCTGGCCAGTATACCCTTTATCACACAACATGACTGCAATATACCTTCTGTCAAAAGAAATACGATGGCATGCGGATATCTATTTTATCAGCAACCACTGGTTGTATCATAACTGCCATTCATACGACAATCTCCTATCACCATCTTTCTGTCTTTACTAGCTGATGAATTCTAGAGATACTGTATAATTTCAGACAAACTTTATTATAGAGTAAGCAGAGTCTTCATTCTCTCCTTTAATTACCACCTCATTTGGAGTTGAGACCACTAGCTGATATGCAAGATGCTTAACTTAACGTTCCTGACCAAGCAGCTTGAAACAACCCAGAGCTTGACAATGGTACTTTTTGATAAATATTTTAAAATCTCTGAAATATTAATAACTCTTAACACTATACAAATCATATAAAATAGGTAGGGCAAAATTAAAATAATTTATCGTGTTGTCAAAGGTTTTGTTCAGTAGTAAACTTTCTTTCAAGCTTTATTTTTCTCCACCACAGGCAACTTTTTTCTGACCAACCTAAACCTTTTCATAATACAGTAATCCTGTAATTCTGTTCTTATCTGTTAAAATACTATAGTACCATAATCCCACTCTTTACCTAGTTATTGTGAAAACAGAGGCACAAGAAAAGCTTATGTACGTGGCTTTGATTTCACTTTGATACTTCTATTTCTACATGAAGGTCTTAAAAATAAATTCTTTAGAAAGAATGATGTATTCATTTTCTTGATGGCACACAAAACACCTCATCTTTTTTAGTTCTTTCCACTTATTCATTTCATGGGAAGAGAAAGATATCCCAAAACATGCAGTATGAAAGGAAGGAACACGAAAATCCACATCAGGGAAGAAAAAAATCTATGTGATTTTGCCACTAAGTAGCTTTTGTAAAGCAGCTATAGGTCAAGAAACTGCCCTCCTCTCAATGCACACTCTGATGAAAGTACCATTTTCACTTCCCAATTGAGATGTAATTTGCCCTATAACATTTCTCTATGCTTCTTTCCATATGCTTCGGTGCTTCCCCTCTAGAGGCAAGTCTAAAGCTGATATTCAGTGAAAAACAATACATGAAACATCATTAAAAAAAAAAAAAACACCTTGCTAACTTCAATGGAGTGAACACTTTTTTTCAAACCAATAAAAGTAATTCTTGGGTAGGATGCTATGTTATTTTAGACAACTTAGGGTCTGATTGTACACTTAATTCGATTCATGGGACTGCCACAAAGTATAGGTGGTATCCATCAGCAAAACTTGTTGCTAAAAGGAGACAGATTATAGCGGGGGCACGTTTTAGAAGGAAAAATATAGAGTATATATTGCAGGGATGTTTTATTTTTCCATTGAGAGTGGAAAAATATTTATGTGCATTTGTATCTCTGTAGCAGCTATTGTACCATTTCTGCAAGTGTATATCTGATTAAAATTTCTTGCTAATAATGGATTTCTTTCAGGCACAAATTAAAATCATCTTCCATAGTTAATTCCACAAACTAAAAAGGTCCAGTATATTTGCCAAACAAACCTCCATGTTTCCTTGCACAACTATATATACAGAGACAAATAGGGCACTGAGAACTGAAAGTCAGAAGACACAGGTTCACTTGTGTCCACTGGTTCCTTTAGAAACCCCAGGACTGGTGAGCAATTTATGTATGTTCATTCCAACCGTTGCTGATTTAAAATATTAAGACAGCTCTCCAACTTTAGTGAAGAGACTTGTGGATTTGAAAGATGGTATATGAGGGGAAAAAAAAAAAAAAAAAGCTTGCTGAGCATGCCAGATGAAAAATTTATAATTTTAATATCCTCGTATTTCCATATTCTATTATATGTTCATCAGAGGCTGAAGCACAGAATAGCAGTTACTTTATTTCTTTTCTGCCTGCAGGTATACAGCAAGGCATCAAGCTGATAGGTTGGTTCATATAACACCAGGTACATTTATTACTCCAGATATTTTATTTATATTGAAGTTCATGTGTTTTCCTAGCAAGATGTTGATGCACTCTGAGTGCCTTTTCAGTTTCTAAAGATATATATTATTGTTAAATGGATACAAATATTGATAAAACATTAAAATTAACACGAAGGCAAATGTACCATACCAGAAGAGTTTTCAGTGACAAATCCTAAGGAACAAATTATGCATCATCTGATTCTCAATCCAATGAGGTAGGCTCCTCAATTTTTGATGTCTGAACTGCCAAGCCACAGTGACTATAGCATAGTGATGTTAGACTTGCACACTAATAAGCACATATACAAATGCCTGTAATTCTTCAGAATTTGCTAGCATACTATTTACTTACTTATCCTGGAGAATGGGCATCAAGGGCATGCTTACATCTCAAGTTTATAGAAATGCAGAGACATCTCAATCCCATGCATCAAGGAATAGAGCATAAATTGGGCTTCCAGGATAATATGATGTCCACCTGTATATATAGATTCATGGGTAATGCTACACAGATACATGCAATGGGGGAAATGCCGTTGCTAACCAGAGAGTTTGTCTAACTGCAAGGCACCTTTACAAATGAGCTTTCGCTTGCACTTTTATCAAGTTCAGGTTAATTCCTTGTGTAATTGCTGGCAGAATGAAAGCTCTAGAGTTAAAGTAAAAAGCACTGGAAACCTTACAGATTGTCTACACCCACATAATGCAAAAAGAGTGTTGTGAATCTCACCTCACCTTATAAATCTGGTGAATTGAGTCTGTGAACAGAAATTATTCACTTGCAGGCTCTGGAAACATTAAGATTTCTTCTGAGAAGCATTAAATAGATGAGAGTCAAGTGATGCAAATTAGGTTAATGAACTTGAAAATAGCAGAAAATCAGCACAAAAGACTTGTACGCACATAAATATATACGTACAGTTAGCATAACCTTCCTTGTAGGAAAATGAGCTTGAAATTCTCAAAACTTGTCATGAAGGTATTTTGTAAGTTTAAAACTCACTTACTAAAGATATATTTTAACTTTATTAGCCTTCAAGGTAGTGAATATCCTCACCTCTACTTGTATTAGTAAGTCCTATGGACTACAAGACTTTTAGAGCAGACGTTAGGTGGTACACATGGAACTTTACTTTGTACCCAAATGACTTGGCAAGACAGTGATACAGTGATAACGAGAGCTCACAAATATTACAGACATCCTGAGAGCAGTGGAAGCAAATTACATAACAGACCCCAGGACATAATTACAACATTGAAATATTTTCACATGAAGAAGAAGAGAGAGAAGTTGCTCACAAAACTGAATAGTTACAGCAAGTGAAAACTACAAATTCAGAGAAAACCTTGCCAGCAACTCTCTGTAAATGAGTTACTTATTTGATCTTCTAATTTCAGTAATTATACTTCAAAATACTCAAATTTCAAAATACATTTAACATCTTCACTCTAGTATATGTAATTACGGAACAGTGATCGAGAGCAGCACTGGGTAGTTCTGTAGAAATTAGCAGAGTATTTCAGAAACGCTTAAACACAGGTCACAATGTCCTTAGCAAAAATTACTCACAGAAGATGAAAAAGTGCAGTCTTTTAGGCAGCACGTAATTTAGCATCAAAATCTAGCAATAAAGGAGTTTGAATTGAGTATGCCAAGAGGGGCAACAAAGTATCCCCAACACTTACAGTACTTTTGAGAATTTATCAAAGTTAAAGAGAGCGGTGTAATAAAATAAAATCACTTTAACCATGCTTTCCTAAAATTTGTTCATTCTTAAATTCTGTGCTTGGTGAGAATCTCTGGGTACAGCAACCAACCAAACCTGAATCACATTTTCTCTGTTTGCATTTCAAATAGGCCTATGACAGATTCAGGGTCTAAAGAAAATTGTGCAATCCTTCTGTTCTGATGAGCATAAATAAATAAATAAAGGCCTAACCTTCTTCACATTCCAAGCATGTCTGTTAACTTTCTCTATTAACACTCCTTGGATAGGAATAGCATATAGAATGTGCAAGAGCTAATATTGGAAAAGCTAAACAAAAGCTGTAATCAGGTTTTAAAACAGACAATATAGAGCATTGTAATTAACTGGGTTGGAATAAAGTGGTCTTTATTAGTGGAAATGAGCTCATCTGCTATAAGAATGAATATTTCACAATTTAATGCAGAACATATTGACATCAGCCAAACATTTACATTTCTTCCTTGGACAGATTGTTATTGACCTTGTGATGTGACATATCTACTGTCACTAAGCTACAAAATGGGAATCTCATCCTGCCTCTCCTCTTTTATATACAGAAAGCAACTAATTTGTCAGCATGCCAGCTTTAACTAGCCGAGATGAAGGTAAGCTAATTTAATAGGAACTGTTCAATAGCTTCGACCCACCTGACACTGTCAGTTAAGGCAGCTCCACATTGCAGTGTCTTTCATTATTTCCAGCTCTTTCTTCAGACTGCTTGAACACCAAGTCAAATAATATGCTTAGGAGTCAATAGGCCTGACTTTTTCTCAAGGACATTCCTTTGATGCCAGGAACTGTCAAGTGGAAAAACGCATAGTGTGAAGGTGAGAGGACACTAATTAAATATACATAGCTCTGGCCAAAGAAGAATGAGGCACAGCTTGCTATCCAAAAACTCCGCTGCCTGCTTGACTGAGGTCACAGCTGTTGATTTGTACAAGTTCCTAAGTTGAGGTCTCAGTATGAGATGCTTTAACACTCTTAAATACTAGACAAAGGCCATCTGCAAAGATGCTGTGTATAGTTATATGTGCTTTCATAGCCTAAAGTCAGACAGCCTGGATTCGTCATTTAAGCTTAGCTAAAATGAGTATGCATCTTTTATGTTATGAGACTTGGAGATACAGAGATATTTCTTGATGCTAGAGAAGGATCCATGTTTGCAATACAACAGAGCAAAAAAATACTCCTTCACTTTAAACTAGCTACAAGAGCGACAGCAGCAAGTAATGTATTTACATACTTGCATTTGGATTATTTCAGAGGTGAGCATGCATGTTTCCACCCATGGCAAACACACAGAGACCGTGAGGCTATCATAAAATTATAATAGGACCTAATGATTTCTTCCTTTCCAGGTGCTTCCATCAGTCCCAGTTTTGTTCGGAGGGCTGTTGGGCATAGGTGCACCTGAGCGCTGCCGCCCTGGTGCTCTGACGTGGATCAGGGCAGCCCTGTGCCTGCATGCCAGCAGCATCCCATGTACACAGCACTGTAAATGAGCTCGTTTACAGAGTCACACTTTATTAGGAGTTATTAGCGTGAGCACTCTGTCCTCTGAGCAATACTGCAGGTGGACCCATATCTCTGCATCTGTTTTGCAAGGCTTCGGATGCCACAGCTAGTGGTCACATCAACTGAGTCATGGTGCATCCTTTGAGCTGAACAGTAATAACAGTTACGGAGTTACAACGTATCTTACATACCTATGAGACAAAAGGAGCGGTATTACTGGCATTTAGTTGTGTTTGGTAGTATTACTCCCAAAAAAGCTGGCATGAAGCTGCAATTTTGACCTGCAACTTGTAACATTTAGATGTCTTCCATCTTGCCAAACACCTTCCTAACCTGCTGTGTCTTACATTTAACCTGCTATGTGTGACATGATTTGTGGATGTTTGGTCATTCACAAACACCTGGGTAGCAATAGCCTCCACCTATAAATGCTCTCCTTTCTGCTCACACATTTGTGCAGGCAGTGGAAATTTTGTAAGGCAGTTTGCATGTTACGAGGACTATCCCTCCCTTCAGACTCAAGTATAATCAACACTAGCATTATCTGTAAATGGACAGATGAGGAATGGTTCAAAATCAGGCTCAGAGAAAAAAATATGCAAATTAACACATTTAATACTTGCATAATTTCACACTAAAACCTAAGCATTTCCAGCTCCAACATTTACCATCCTCATACATAAATATGATGGTGTATCACATTCACTCGTTATTGTTTCCAGCCCCTTGTAATTCTATCAGTCTATGGCAAAGGCAAAAGCATTTTCATGGAAACTGAATTCTTCCTTCTACTTTTCCCTGCAGACCACACAAATGATTCCATGTTTAGTTCATAATAACCTTTGCTCATCGGCCATCATAAACAACACGGGGAAAAACAAAACTTTGTTTCTTCTGAGATTAGACCTGACCTTTCTCTTCTTCCCACTAGACTTTTTTCAGGGTCTGAAAGCTAAAGAATTAGGTGTCTTTTGATAAGTTACCAGGGTGCCATTGGACTGAGTCTTCTGGACGACCTGAGAGATCTCAGATCATAAGCCTTTCAAGTTAACATCCTATTTTTTTTTAAATCAGGTTATAACTGATTTTCCATCTGATCATATTTGTATGTAGGTTTAGAGCAATAAAGCTTTGTACTCCTTAGGAGCAACAAGTAATTTATACCACTGATGAAGGCAAAATCTCATGCAAGATTAACAAATGACTCACTAGACCCTCTCTGCTATGTCCTGCTATTCACTGCCACTTACCCTTGGTTACATTTCCAGGTGTCCTTGCTTAGCAGTCTCTGCATGCCTACATCAGTCCCTACAGGTCATTAACTGGATGACGCAGACAAGTAGTTTCATGGAGTTCACGGGTAACCAGCAGCTGCCTTAGCTACCTTAAGTTCAATCTATTCATGTAATATTTTTACAGTTACACAAACATACTGAAATAACTGTTGCTTCCTGTGTCATTTCAATTACTAATTCTTAAAATCCTGGGTTTCATATGTATAGTCCGTGAAAACCTGGTTGAAGCAGCTGGCAAAACTAAGCTCTACGGGTTTGCTCTGCCAGCACAGAAGAGACTTCCTTACCAGTCCTTCTTTCATTTACTGCGAATTTTGAACAGTATAATTCTGCTGATTGCAGAGGAAACCCTTATATTTATAAAACTGTAACTGATAGCAAGTTTTGCCCTTTTAGGCTTAATCACGTATGAGCAAGAGCTTTATTTTTTTTATTATGTCAAATCCTTTAACATATTATGCTCCAAATTCTGAAACTGTGCTACAGCCATGCTCTCATTCAAAATTATAGCAAGGAAAATTAAAGTATGCTTCCATTGTTTTCAAAAACACAAGTTATTTTCAGAGATGCAGACTTCTGAAGTACAGTAACAGACAGAGGAAATACAAATGTAACAGTCAAGAAAACTGTAAGTGACAGTAAACTGTAGTGGGGGCAAACTGGATGAAGGCAAAATGTTCAGGCAAAATAGTTCTGACTTACCACTCACCCTGAAAGAATTGCTATACATTGATGGTACATAAGAAATGTGAGATACTAAGATTTCTACAAAATAATACATTGAGTTTCTACCCAAGGGCTGCTCTGTAATTAATGTACCTTAGGCATTGACCCACTTTAAAAAAAAATCAGAAAAAATAAACTTATTTTCCTGCCCTCATTTCTTCAGGGCAAGAAGCATGTCAATGCTTGTAAACTGCTACATAAATACATAGCACTATACAAATTTTATTAACAATGAAATAATTTCATTTCTATGTACAAAACCCAGATGTCAAGAGTTAACTCTTCTCTAGCCAAAGACTCTATTCAGAAGAATCTATCCCAACATGGTATAATATAGCAGACCCCACAACAGCCACATAATCCTGCAGTTATATGAGGAAATTAAGGATGGTTTCAAAACCGGACTTCAGAACATCTGGTTCTGAAGCAATCAGTGCTACACACTTGGTCACTGCAGCTGATCTGGGTATGACGGGCTCAGTCTGTCAGCTTGGTAAATATTCTGCCACGTCCATTATGTTCTACCCCTATTTCGGAGATGGAACAAATCATCCTCCCCTTTCTTTGTCACTTTCACAATGTGAGAACATCTCTGTCTTTTGTCTCGCTTGAATGTAAAAGGAAGCATTAAGTATCCTTTTATGATAAATAGAACTTAGTGCATAGCAGCAACTGAAACTAAGATAATATTCTGGGGAAGAGTAGAATATGAATCACTGCTCTACTGAATTGTTAAAAGCATTTGACTTGCAAGTAGTTGTCTTTATTTTGCAACTCAGGGCTTGTATAAAAATCTTATCCTGTATAATGCTGTACTTGCTCAAGCTCCAGAGAAGGAGCAAAATGCAGCAGAGAGAAATGTGCAGGAGAGGCCTTGCTGCTTTGAAGCCTGCTTTAGGTCTGCCCTGGGACATCTTATGGCAGTTATCTGCATTGCACAACACTGGTCAGGGATAAATCTATCCTACAAATAATGCTAAATTATCTTCTCTTAAAATTGAATTTTTAGAAGAGACTGTATGTTTACAGAAGCTTGATGTATTGATTTCTAATTTCTCTGGGTAGTTAAAGGTTTAGTGACACACCACAAATTAGCAGCATGAGAGAATATTTCACAATTCAGATCTGATAAGGGGACAGGAGGCCATCTTTCTGAATAATCTGGTCACATTTGGCTCAAATTTGAATCTAGAGGAACTTTCATTATTTATGTTTCTTTCACAAAGCTTGTCATGTTAGATTTATTTATTGATTACATTGCTAAAGCTTTTCCAGCACAAAAATGCTTTTTGCATCTACACTAGAGGCTCAAGCTTTGTATTTTTTAACTGTGACTGCAGTATAAAAACTGCATTTACACTAGCTCAAAAGGATATAGTATTATGTATTATCACAGCTTAAAATCAGACTCTTGAGCAACCAGCTCCTGGTAGATAATTTGAAATAGTCAGGGGGCTTATTCTGTCCTTTGATCTCTCCCCTTTTTCCAGAAAAAGATGTCCGCTTTTTTCCTATTCATTGTGTTTATATATGACACTGTAAACAGTTTGACCTGTACCAAAGTGATATACGTATGGAACTGAGTGCAGGCAGTGCAGCAGGTTCCCACTTCATCAATGAAAACTAACTGCCAACAGCTGATGGAGATTTCGATTATGGTGTGATAGAGCATCAGTGTTATCCATCTGCCTGAAAACATTGACTGAAGACGTTTTAAGAGCACTTTCAAGTTCACTCCACTCTTTTGATATAAAAATCTAAAAAGAGTATTTTATAAGGCCATTTAATTCATCAGTGGCATTTAGAGATCTTAAATTTTCCACCATGTTGGTCAAATCAGAGAGCTGACATGCTAGGAATTCAGAAACCCTTGCTTACTTCCCCACAATACTGCTCCGATTCAGCCCATGTGTTCTGCAGTACTTTTTAGAACATGCTAATCTTTAAATGATCACTAAAGCTAATGACATAGTTTTTCATCAAGAAGTTATAAAACTTGGATGTTGCATGTATTGATTCAAGAAAAGATATGACAGAGGTATATAAGATAGACAAATCAAAATGTGCCATGTCATTCACTATCTCATCATAAATGAACACAGGGAGAGTTAATGAAAACTGGGAAGTAATTATTAAAATAGATCAACTTTTTTTTTAATACATAATTAACACACAAAATTCATTGCTGCAAGGCATCATTTAATGAAGAAGTTTATGCGGTTTTAAGCTTTGTATGGGTAATAAGAAATTTCACATATATTCCAGAAGGCTTTTTCTGCTACAAGCAGAAAAGACCAGGAATATCATTTAAAAGCTGAGGCTCCAGAAACACAACGTACTCTTCAGGTTTAAAATCTAATAAATTCTGAATGTGCCATTGTGCAGTGTATCATTAGAAGTCAAACAGATGCACTTGCAGAGATTATCATTGAATTAAAAACACTTCCACTTATATTAGGTAGGGGGTAAATGACAAATTTCTGCTCACTCCAGAAAGCAGACTAGCATAGGCTTTGTGTGCCAAAACCTAGCCTGACGCACCTAGCCTGAAATATGACAGCCAAAGCAAGCTGAAAAGATCCACAATATCATCTATACACCTTAGAAAGCAATAAGAAGAGCCATAATGGATGCAACCAAAGACCTCTAGAGGTTCCTTCCAATCCTAAGCATTCTGCGATTTCCTTACGCCAATGTCCTGCCTGCCTCTGTGCAGATACTAAAACAAAATTTAGGAATAGGACAAATTTAGTCATCCTCCCCTGGAAATTCTCCCATCACTGAACAGCTTTAAGTTAAACTTCTAAGAAAACTTTTCATGCGAGAAGCTTTCAAGCCACTTCTGGAATCTTTAAGCATCCATAGCATAACAGTCTGCAAAAGATTCCTTTTGAACAGAAGGATCCTTTTGCCTATTCTGATATTTGCATTTAAATGCTTTGACCATTTCAGTTAACTTCAAAATTTAACTTAAGATAATTTCCTAAGGCAAATATCCTGCTCTCGACTTCTGTTTTTTTTAATTACTTTATTTTTAATTTAAAAATAATAATAATAATAACAACAACAACAACAACATATGGTCATGTTGCCCCCAAATCCCTTTATTTACTTTTGTACTAGTGGACATATTCAGCTAATGGGAATAGTTGCAAAGAGGGTCACAGAAACATAACCATTAAAATATTACCATGAAGGAAACAGATCAGGCAAAATAACTGGCAATACAGACATGGTTGAAACTAGTCCAATTTGATTTACTCAATAAAAGCAATTTTTTTTTTTTTTTTTTTGTCTAGAACTTTTGTCTGGAACAGGAAAATAAATATTCTGTTCCAACTTGAAGGAATTTTTTTCCACTACTTTCAGTGGCCTCCAAGATCATACAAAGCCTTTTTCCTGACAATTATGCTCTACAATAATGGTTAAGTTCAGATTCCAATTGAGTTGACGAGAACTGGGAATGGAGAATACGTATGTAGGTGCATAAGTATATGTTTGCCTCTGATGTTAAGGACAAAAAAGAACCTCTTTAGGTTCCAGCTGTAAAACTGCAGGGAAACTCCATGCCCAGATAAACAGATAATTTTTATTTTTCTATGTAGCACTGATAACATGGCAATACATAGATACATGATGGTATCTGATAAACAGACTTCAGGTATGTGAACCGAATACAAGATAAAAAGCATTTACTCCAGGTTTTTTAAACTACTATTTCAATACTTGGTTTATCAGCATGAATTTATAATGAAACATATATTAAACAAATTTATACCTAATATACCAATGTCCAATTAGACTAATATACATTTAGTGTTATACATATGAAATATCAGTATAATAATTTACCCCATTTCATTAGGAGTCATTACCATATTTCATTAAGGTTAGGAACCGTTACCAAAATATTTCTGCTCTCAAATTAGAAGAATCTGAGTAGGGCTAGATATTTTTCTAACAGCACAAGCCAGATACTAAGGCTTGAAAAACTGCCCCTTGAACAATTCTGAAACAGAAAATGGAATCCTCTGTGAAAATTATTTTCTTTTAGAGGATTTTTTTTCATTCTCAATAACACGTAAATACTTTCACTGTTCATTTTCCTGAAGCAGTTACAATTTTCATGGAATTGAGCTGTACAGAAAATGAAAGAATTTCATGAAACTCAAAAACAACATTCAAATAAATGCTGCACTGGAAACACAGTCTGTTGTAAACTGAAAGATGCCATTTCTTTTGAAACTTCCCTAGTCAGCAGCTACAGCCAAAGTTTCTCCTCCTCTTTGAATATATAAATAAGCAAAATAAAGCAGCTTTAATAATGAAGAGCTAAGGTCATAAGGCCTCTCTCCAAGGCCTAAGCAGTTAGACTAACATTTGAGAAACCTGAACTTGGGTCTCCCCTGTCCTGTTACAGGGCTCTTGTGATTCAGATATAGGGTAGAAGCAATTTACAGGACATATAGCATATTATTTTCTTCTCTTTTATTGCAAATGATTTAAAAGTTCTTGTTTCCTCTTTGGCATACCAGTTCATGACAAAAATACTAGTGGCAGAGGTCCTGTTTTAATTTGAAAATGAAAAGTAAAGTTAGCACAGATTTGATACGAGTTCTTTAGTTTTCAGTTTGATCACCAAATCAAAAATGTAAATTACTTACAGAGAGCTTGCAAAGACAAAGGAAGGATCTATAAGTATCAGCAACCAAAAAAAAAAATAATAGAAAGAATGAAACAGGACTGACAGTCAAAACTATTAATCTGCCCTCAAAGGGACCCAGGCAGAGATTTTGGACTGAAGGAACTTCTCCAGTATCCATGGATAAGCAGGGAAGAGTACTGAGAGGATGATAATAAGCATATGCAGATGGTAAAAAGCTAATCTGCATCTGACTTTTTTTTTTTTTTTTTCCTCCACTGGGTAATTAGAACCTTCCCAGCATCAGCTTTTATTTTATGTCTGCATTGAATTCAATAGTGAGTTTTCTAAAAGTAGCCTACTCTGCCTATAACGCAGGTGTGGGAGGGGAAATGCAGCAAAACTCTTTTTTTTTTTTTTTTGTTAGAAGTTTTGTGTTGTAATTTCACTGTGTAGCAATTGTAATTACAGATTAAGTTTGGCACCTACACCCTACTCATTAAATATTTTGCTAACTCATTTGAGCCATAACATAGAGGATAGAAGATTAGTTTTAGGCTTCTGTAATTAAATTGTTACCTTTTATAAAAATGAAAATGTTTACCCAATTAGTAAATAATGAAAACTAATTTCCTTCTGGTAGTTGGCAAAAAAAGAAGGTGTAATTTCTGTTTTACAAATTTTTCAAATTACTTGCTGTACATGTCCAATTTTTTTCTCCTAAATTTTGTAAGGACTTTTACACAAGTAAACACCAAAATTCTGTAATTACACATTAGAATCACTGATTACCTGTATTTACAGCAATTACATAATTAGAGACAATTACATTAATGACACAAACAATAGTGTGCCTTGAGTAGCAATGAAAAACAAGAACATTCTCACATACGAAAAAACATGCTTTGAGCTAGGAAAAAAGAGGCATTATCATTAGCACTAAAACGCAGAAGCACAGCACAGTGCTGCTGTTGCTCTTGTGCATGCCTTGTTCCAGCACCAAAAGCTCTTTTAAAAAGATGATTCTGAACATGCTGTAATATTCTGGGATACATATATCCCAAGTGGCATGTAGAGAGCTAAAGAAGACACAATTGATGTGGAATATATTTACGATAAGGATTGTTTTTCCAGAAGCACCTAACTCCTTTTCAGGAGACCAACCCTGCAGCCTCACAAGCACCTTAAGCTGATGCTCCGGGCGCTGCCGCCACACAGGGTGGCCTGGCCAGAGTTGTGGCTTCCCCTGGTGTTTGCACCTCCCTTCTCTTGTGCTGGCTCCTCCATGAGTGTGACCATGGAGATGGGACATCCACAGCACCGCTTACCTGGCAGGTTATTTCTCAACCAAGCTACTCCAGAAGGGAGAACAGAACTCTCTTCTTGAGAGGCAGCACTATCCAAGATCCAAGGAGAGCAAAGTTGCACTTTTAGGTGCTTAAATTAGATAGATGCTTCTAAAATATGGCATACAAAATGAAGGCCAGTCTGCACTAGGCAGACAGAGGAACTCTGGGGACGTCTTTCACCAGCCACATGTGTGTTCACAGAACCTACTGCTAGCTAGGGTGAGAGCAGGTCACAGTATAAATCAAGGCTACTCATTGATTAGAGTCTTCTGCACAGTCTGCCAGAGACCCAGCAGCAAATTTAATTCCACAAGAGGCCATACAGTGCCTTGGCATTTTGAAGCTTCTGTATCAGGAACTTCACAGCTGGAAGTTGCAGCTTCAGGAGAAGCAAGGACCGTAAGAAGCATCACGTCTCCCTTGGTAGCACAGGCTAATGTGCCTGGGAGCTTGGAGAGCCCAGCAGAAAGGGGTCTGAAGCACAGCATGGATGAGATTCTGCTGTTCTAGTAACACTGACCTACATACAGAGAAGAGCAGGATCACCAGCTAAGCTAATAGTGCAGAGAAGGCAGGGACCAGAGGCGCATAGGAGAGAGGTGGAAATAAACTCTTTTAATAAATGAATTCTGTTCAGGCATAGAGACAAAGGAGACCCAGGACAAAGCAACACAGTAAGAGAGAAACTTTTTAATAAGAAAGTTAAGCAATAGACACAGCTGCATTTTCCAAAGAAAAATAAGAATCCTTGCTTCTTACCTGACTTCATCCGTGTCCAAAGAAAGAACCTGAACTAGTAATTAAATACAGAAGCAGTAATTTAAGACTTAACTTTCCAAACTAAAATATAAATATATATATATAGCCATGTCTGTGTTGCTCATAATTTCTTTATACAGACAATGACTTCAAGATCCCAGGACAACTAGTGGCAAGTGGTTCTGGGATGCTCGGGGCTTCGCATCATGGTTTGCAACTTGTTCTTGCATGGGAGTTTTTTTTTTTTTTTTTTTTTTTCCCCCAGCTATGTGTTTGCTACTCTGTGAGGGCTGTGTTGCAGCACACCTGAAAGGAGATATTTATGCCATGAAATTAAAAGTATGCTTTATAGGCTGGGGGTATGGCTTGAGGGTATGTCCTAGAACTGCACCTGTTCTGTTTACAGGGAAATAATTAGTCCAAACCAAAAGAGAGGCCAACAGAGAATTAATATTTATACAATGTTGATGATCAGGGGACCAGAAATTGGACTGAAGGGAAAGTTAAATTATTTGACAGTGTCGATGTTCCTGTTATAGTTATCATAGTTGTACTCAGGTACCAGAGCTAGTCACTACATTACTTTATCACAGCTTTGATGTTTGGAAGCCTTGGCTAAGTGAAACTGCACACCTGCACTTAGTCAAAAAAGGAATTGCAAATAAAGACTGTTTTTCAGCTAAAGGGCTGTAGAACACAGTGTGCTTAGAGTGCTGAAGGTGAGACAACATCGGTAAATTGATAAATGCTACTGCTTAGTGGATTTCCCTAAATCTGTGGTATCTCTTCCAACTGTCACCAAGATACCAAGAAATCAGACCAAGTTCCCTAAGTAGCTGGATTATCTTCTTTTCGAGGTCACAACACATGTAGTTTTGTCAGTGTGATCCTACACTCAAGCTCTTCTGACGTTAGTTTGGGAATTGCCTTGCTAATAGTGCTCTAAAGCCTCTGAGCTGCACCATGTGCAGATGTGGTCAGCTAGCAGCTCAGCTTACAAAGATCTCTGTCCTGTAATTCAGTTTAGTTTTCAAGGAAAGTGTGCCAGGAATACCAAGGAAGAATCCTGAATGCTGAAGTTCATCTAGGTCAAGAAAGCAGAGCACATATACACATGTATGAGGCTCTCCGAAACAGTCTGGTCAGCAGTCAGCTAGACAGCTGTGTAGCTTTATAAGAAGCAATGTATATAGGAGCACACAATCACATACATAAAAACACATCCTGTTTTAATAAGATTTTGATGTAAAGTAAATTTTTAAAATATAAGTTGCTTGGTCTGGAAAGCAACTGAATTCCAAATTGAACTGTAGCTAAACATACAGTCAGCACCACCCTGAATACAGTCCAGACACTGTTTGCTTTCTGGTGCGTATATGACTTTTCTGCACATACATGCTGAGTGTTATCAGTACGTTCCCAAGAAAGCCTAAGGCCCACCTAAACTCAGCCGCTTCCAAGTTTACAGTCAAATCACAAAATTTAAGATGATGATATGACATTAATCTACTGCAGCAGGACCAACTGTAACTGTATTACCTTGCTATCAAAGACTCAAGCCCAGGGAAAGTCTGTTGGTTCCTAGTTGACTCCAGAAGCTTTGTCCTTTCATGGAACTATCTTGCTCATTATCTCCTCTAGTCCTTATATTCCTCAAAAGCACAGCGAGCTGCAGATCGCACAGCTACCGTTTAGAAATTCAGCTGCAGCAGGCTGACTTAAACACTTTAATTATGCTGTTCTCTTGCTACCTTTGTGTTCAGTGAATGACAGCACTGGGGAAGGTTTAATGAGCTGTGAATGATGATACAAAATGTATGGGATCACAAATCCTGCTGTTGGTAATTCACATGAACAGTAACATCTAAGTGCCAGGATCTATGTCATGATCCATTGTTAATATAGTCTGTGGGCTCCTCCTCAAGATTCATTGGAATATAATTATTTTTCAAGTCTCCAAGCTAAAACCTGTCCATTCTAGTTTTCCTCTCTCTGAATCACTCACTGATACACAAGGAAAATCCTACTGATGAAAATTAACTCCCTAGAGGTTTGAACAGTTAAAATACCTGATACTTTCCTCCTTTCAACCTAATGTGATGTTTTTAAAAGAGAATGCTCTCTATTTCAGTTTAAATCTCAATCACGCTCCACTTGCAGGTTTGCAGACAGTCAAAATTTCCTGCTGGAATATCTGCAGGCATGTAGCACTATTCACAACCTCACAGAGGTAAAGCCCTGTGAGACCGAACACAGTACCTTGCAAATAGATTTGATCGTGAGTCTTTTCCGACTACATACGATGCTGGAGCTTTTACTCATTGTGTTTGCACTCTGTATCAGAGAACATGCCTTTTCCTAAGCATAGGAAGTTTTTCTGGAGACCACTGGTATTGTAAAGTGGCCGTTTCAGATTCAACGCTGATTACCTTAGCAGAGTTACAATCACTTCAGAGGGACACAGATTAACACAATAATCCTTTAAGCCAAATTAGATAGTGTTACTTCATTAATTACATTTATTCTGCAACAAAGAACTGTTTATCTTCTGGACACTCATCTGCGCTTCTCTCCCGACTTATAAACACTGGCAATTTAATTAAAGAATCTCATAGATTCACTATTTGCAGTCCTTTGAGCACTCTCAGCTCAGAAAATAGCTTGACATTGTACATTTAATTATGCCCATAACCAAAAACTATTCTACCAAGCTCCCATGCCAGCAAAGATTCTTGCCCTTGTTACAGATATTAGATTCATAGAAATATTTCAGGTTAAAAGTTATTCTACAAGCTCTACCTATTTAATATTTGCTACCAAAATAACTGTGTGTGATCTAAACACAGTGAAAGCAGAGCAAGAGACAGAAATTTCACTTAGCCACAGGGACAAGGAAAGCCAAGTACATGAGGAGAAAAAAAAAAAAAAAAGACACCACCAACACACTCTGCAGCCTGGTGGGCTGGTCATATATCTGGAAAAGTGAGGATGAGATTGTTACTCAAGTCCCAAAAGAAGACTCCAAAGTAGAGGCAAACACACCTCTTCTGCTATGCCCATTCTATGCACCAATTGCTTTATATGGGACGCAGGCCAAAAATCAGAGGGAGAAAACCCAGCGCACAAATAACTCTCCTTCGCTAAGCTTCAGTTTCATACTTTCATATCATTTTGCTCAGTGACCCACTTTGTCCAAATCACACATGCCTACACTTTTAATTTGTTCTGTGTGCTTTAGGTTTAAGAATTATTGATTGCAAGTATTCAGTGTCAAGTTGCCAACTGTGTTTGTCCATGAGCTGTTGCAAAATACTTTCTACTTTGGGATTAAACCCTGCTTTAATTATGCAGTGTAGGGAGTTTGCTTTAATGTCAAAGCCACATGTTCTCTGGCATCCTTTGCAAATCGAGCATGCAGATCAGTGGGCAAAGCCCAATTAAAATAACACCATAAGTCAGCAATAACAAGAGTACAGTGACCTTCCATTTTGTTAACAATTACGTAATACTTTGCCAGTGTAGGTATACTTGTTCTCAGAGAAATATTTCATTATCATGATGCTTTGAAAACATCCAGTTTTACATCATGCCAATTATTGCCTACTGCCTTTTCTAGAAGGTGAGACTTTTTTCCCATCCAAGGCTATCAAATGAACAGAGTTGGAACACAGACACAATCCGCTGATGTAGATTTATTCCAAATCTCATCCATATCGCCACCACAAAATTGCAAATCCAAAGGAGGGAGCGAGTGCCTGGAGCTGCTCTTCTAAAACGAGGACCTCTTTATCCCACTGCTGCATCATCCTTTAAGGAGCTGACTGCTTAACCCAGAAGACAGAGTCTGAGTATTTACTCAACACATGAGGTAGGTGGTGAATAGGTAGATCAATTAATCTGAAAAGGTCTTAAATTGCTGTTTCACTTTCCTCTGAATAATTACAAGAAATGACAATTTACTTGGAGACAGAGTTCTGCAACAGACTTTTATTAATTAACAATCTGATATAACAATCATTCTGATTCCCACAGGTCCCCTGAAGGTCAATGTTATACTATTTTCTTTCTTCGCTCAAGCATTATTTATTCAAACAATAATTTTTTTAATGATTTTTTTTTTTTAAAAACCTGATGATTTTTCAATGGGAAAACACTTTCCAGTGTTTTGTCTTCAGAAGAAGGTGATAAAAGCTAGAGAACATTCTTGCAGCTAATTACCGAGAGCCATAAGGCTGCCTGAAATGCAGCAGAATTTTCCATTTCAGACATTTAATCAGGAGCTGGACTGGTTCGCTCATATCTTGGGTTGCAGCCTGTGTGCCTTTATTTTCAGCCTGCCTTGCCCCTAATAAAAAGACTACTAAACAAAACTCTCTGACAAACTTATGCTTCAAGAAAGATAAATATTTCAAGAATATTTAGTGTTCCAAGTGGTTACACTTAAGAGATGAACTTTGTGCTCATTTTCAGTATGCAGAGAGATATCTCATAAATGTTGCACTTAATGTAGTTGAAAGGAATTACAGTATAGCAACTACAGTTTTAAGTCCTTTCAGGCCTCATCAATATATATCTCTTTGATGCAATATGAAGATGTGCAGAAGTTTGATCAATAATTAATGCTAATCACATTCAGCCTTAATCAATAACAGAACTGCTACTGCTTTGAAAACCCAGAGACAGTTCCGTGAGGTACAAAATCAAATTTAATTAAAGCCGTGCCTGCAGAAAAGAGTTGTTTAAGCTATCATAATTAGCTTGTTTGATACCACAGTCACCACACCCCCCTCTACCTTTTGCAGACCGTGTGATTATTAAATCCCTTATTTTCACCTGCTACAAGTGAAAGCTGGACTGACCATGTCTCGTACACATATATGAGACTATAAAAACATGGGGATTCTCTTCTACTTTCAAGCCCACTGAAAAGTTCACTCAGAAATACGGGCATAGTATCCAGAAACCCGAGCATTTCTGAAGACAAAAAACTGTCCATGGAGGTGCAGCAGACTCACTCACCTATGTCCTGCCAAAAGCTGCTTTTATATGTATGCTATGGCTTTCTTTTAGCCTCCCAGGATCATTAGGTCACATACCGGAGAACAGCAATTTCATTCACTGCACGTTATTAGGAAAAAAAGTTTCTTCTTTAACTTGGGGATCAAAAAAGGTAAGTGCTGCCCATTACTCCACCTGATCTCTTGAGAGATGTCAAACTGAGACTTTCTATTTCCCTTCTCACTTGAAAGGGGAGGTCACAGAGTAAAGTCAAATATTTAACAACCCACCAAACAGTGTATTCAGTGCCAGAGGACCAGAGCAGAGTAGTAAACGTTATGTGAAGAGCACTCTTTTGAGACCAGTATCTTTCCATTGCAGTTCTGCTAGTAGGTGTCTATTTTCACACCATATAAATTAGGTGAATGTTAACCCATTCATCCTGACAGCTACCTCCAATGGGAGCTGTCCCCCTTCACACCATTTTTAAAGCAAAGAAAAAAAAATCTGATAATCTGTATTTCTCTTTCAAATTAGCAAATGTCACTGGTCAGAGGACTATTTAGTACCATGTTTTTCCACAAGAAGCAACATAGCAGTAAGCTCTGATTTTTACTTGATTAGAACTGAACACTTTCTTCTGAAAATGGATTTTAATTAATAAATATTTAAGTTCCATCATTTATGGAGTCTTGTTTAATGGAGCTCTAGTTAATGCTAGCAGTTAGAATGCTAAGAATTTCGCAAACCTGGAACTAATACTGCAACCAATAGAAATATTATCAATTTTATCCATTTGCTATGGATTCGTGTGTGGAAGTAAGCAAGTACATAGTTTTGGACTCTCATAACACGACAGTTCTTCAGCATTCAAGTTTGACTGAAATCCAACAATAAAAAAAATCCTGTAGTATTAAACAAAAGACAAAAAGCACAAAATGGAAATTCCTGAGCAGGTGTGCCACTGCACACAGTAAAGAATACTATTGATTAACTGCCTGAATGTTTGTTATTGCTCTTTTGCCTTTTTTTGAAAAGTAAGCACAGAGAGAACATTTATCTGTATTTATTTTCCTGTACTTAAGCATTCCTGATTGCTGCAAGATTTGATCCTGTTAAAGTGCAGTCTTGCATCATTATATATTTCATTGACCATTTACTGTAATGCTGAACAACTGATCAATTGGCAGTTAAACTGCTCATTAAGGAAAAAGTACAAGTTTAGAGAAACTCAGCTATTCCATTTTTCTCCCAATCATTTACTTGGTCTATTAACAGACAGCTTTTGTCCCATTATTCAATAGTGCAAAGCCAGATTTGCCTTATTCTGCATAGTGCAAAGCACTTAGGCAGTTTTAAAGTGAAAGTACTTTTTTGAGATGTTTCCTTGAGAGAAAATGACAGTAATAATGTATCTTAAATGCCAAACTTCCATTCCTAAAGCATCAATTTAATAATCTGTGATCTGTGAAAAAGCAAAGTTATTTTACTGTGATTTTATTTGTTACAATGAACTGACTGCAGTTCCCAGGAGCAAGTATGCATGCTATAAAATTTGAATTTAAAAATCTGACGCTAATGGAAACTTCAATACACCGACAGAAATCTACTTAGTCAGCAACCACAAGGACCACCATTTTCCATCAACAGCCTTTGCAGCCTGCCCTGCAAGTCAAAAGCCTTGCTAAAGAAACCAAAAGCAGATACCAAGGGAGGTGGAGGGGCAGCCTTTCTGCCTTGACCCAAGGCAGCCTGTGCACAAGAACAAATCTGTTTCCTCAGACAGGCCCATCACACACACACACCTCGTTTTAATTCTTTACAAGATTCAGAGGACATATGGGTGACTGTTTCACACAGCAGGTCTTCCAAACTGAGATATTAGTGGCTCACAAAGCACAGGGTACTGCTCCTCTGCATAAAAATCATAAAAGTCATGGTGAGACTGAGCACAGTCCCATTTATTACATGGCCACATATCTTTTTGCCCAGGCAGATGGGTTTGCAGCACTCTGGCTCTGAAACAATTTTCCCATTTTATAGCACAGTTATGAGCTAAAACTTGCTGAAGCCACTTTTATAAGTGAAGTTACTTATCTCCATTTGCAATCCACCTAAAACACACCAGCATCAACCCAAAGGCTAGCACGTGAGAAAGAAAAAAAAAAAAAAATCATTAAAAATCCTCACATGCCACACAAGTCACAGTAATACTGACAAACTGATGGAAGAAATTTGGGGGACTAAAACACTGTACCCTGAAAGGGTACAGGTATGAAGGATTGATGAAAAGCACAAAAAATGAGAGGAAAGCTGTAGAATACTTAAAGGTCATGGAGAAGCAGGGAGAACACAAGAAATAGGAAGATGTTGCAAGTCCAGAGCAAGTGAGGGAATCATCCTTGTTCAGGTCTTCTGTTTGCAGAGAACCCCAAGAGCATCATCATCCATCTTTCCTCCACTGAGAAACTGAAGTCAACTGAAAACTGGTGAACTAGTTTAGAAAACGAAGTTTCACATCTCAACAACTTTATTACCACAAGCTAGGACTGTACTGTCTGCTGAATAGCATTTGGAAATAGTGCTTTTACTGTTACTATTTTCCTATTATTTCAGCCCAGATGACAGAACAATATTAGCAATAGTATTAAATAGTATTATAAAATGCCTTTCAAATCAGATCAAAATATTAAAATTGGGATTCTCATGACCTGCTTTCTTCAGTAGGGAGATTTTGTTTGGCTTCTTTTTCTTTTGGTTATATATTGCTTCAAGTTCACGCAGCAGGAATCTCAATAGCAACAGGAAAATAAGAAAGTGGTAGGTCTAAACCTGAGATATTCAAAATTTTTGATCTTATATTAATGACATTTGGGAAAGGTATTTTATATCTTGGAGGATGAAAACCATAACCATAATCATGCAGAAAACTTAGCAGAAGTTATTTGGCAGCTCTCAGGAATTCTGTATATAAGTCATTTTGGTGCGAGAGCATGCAGGTCATGCAGCTAAAAAATTTAATTTATCAAATGGTTCTCATCAACACCTATGAAGACTTTTGAGACAAGGACCATTTGCTTTCCTTTCAAGCTTGAAACTCCACCACCTGTTGTACAATCATAACACTTAATTAACCTTGTACATACAGGGTCATTTTTTTCCAAGTGAATCCCTAAGTTACTTAGGTTTTGTGAACTGTATTACTTCAGCTTGTTGCTCATTGAAGAAATGCTCACTTCACATACTGTCATCTCACTAGTCTAGGTAGGACAATTGAAGTAAAACATGTAAATAGCTGAGGAAAGCACTGACCATCTGGAAAGATACTCCATGTGCTTATAAAAATTCTACATGCCCTTCACAATGGTAGCCTGACAGATTTTTGCTTTTCAGATTTCTGCCCTTCCCTCATTTTGAAAAAGCTTAATTTGCTCTAGAATTCTGGAACCACGACTTCTTTTTCCCCTTGAAGTTCTTTCACATGATCACAGACTCAGGAACATAAATAACCTTCCGTAATGTAGCAGTAGTTATAAACAGAAAAGAGTAAGCAAACCAAAACTAAATCAACAAAATTTACTGAAATCCAAAAAGGACCTTATAGATGATATAATAAAGTGAATAGCAGGCAGAGGATTGAAATCAGTCAGTAATTCTACTCTAAAACTTTCTGAAAAGGTCACTGGGAAAAAGGAATAAATGCCACTTGCTTTACCCCCTCTCCCTCAAAAAAGAAGCTTCTGCAAAAAACACACTATACAGCTTTTCAGATCTGACTATCTAAGAACAAAAACAAAAATATGTAACTGAATTAATCACCTCTAAGTAACAATCAGCCATTATTTGAAGTTCATACAAGGTAATAACATAAACAAAGGTCAAGAGATAGATTAATAAGTCAAGTTAAGTGTTGGGCCTAAAAGCTATCACTGCACATTTAACTTTTAAGTGTAAGCCTTTCCCACAATAAAATAGTCAACTACCTCCCCACTGAACTATAACGAATAGATTTAGTGGATACATTATAGCACACCATCCTGTTAAAATACCTTTGCACCAGCAAGCCAAATTAAATGCTGGGCTAAGCAAGCTCAATTCAGTTGTAGTCAGCTGAGGTGCATCAGCTCACCTGTGATCACAAAATAATTTGCACCTGAAGAGCTGCCACTATTGTATAAGTAATGACTGGCATCACCTGAAAGTTTTTATCTTTTACTTGCACATGGCTCCAACATTGAATACCAAAGTGAATTTTCAGTACATTGGTAATTTCATTGCTTAATTGAAAACAACTGCTTTTAGGAGCGATATATTTCAAAGCGTTTGAAAAGCAACTCTGACAGCATTGAAGGAGGAATGAGAACATGCCTTTCCGTTTCAGTCATAGGTACATTGCTTATCACATTTTTTGAACATGGAAGGAAATCACTTAGAGCTATAAAAGACACTTGAAAATGATGTTTTATAAATGTAAGGCAAATATGCCTGATAACATAAAGTAAAAACTGGAATGATCTTGCTGAACACACCTAAAAGAAATGAAGGTCAATGGGTATATGAATAAATTGAAAATTAAAGTTCCTTGGGCTGTGATGTTCTGGAGCAGCATTCCAGTAGAAGCAGCAGAGTCAACAAAAAGATCCTAAGTGCTTCTGAGATGTTGCTTGATCAATTTATTTTACAATTCCTTTTCTATGCATGACTGCATCAGCAGGAGACTGAATTCAGTCATGCAGGGTATTCCACCCAGTAATCTCCCTTGCTACGAGTTATAAATAATATCTTAAATGCCCGTATTGTTTAATTTAAAAAAGTCAGTGGAGTGAATTTTTTAGTTAGGTAGAGATATTACGCTGCTACATAGGGAAGGAGGCTTTGCCAAGGTAAGTATATGATTTGCAATGGCTGCAATTTCAGTGCACCTGGATGGAAATGGCCAAGGATCTCCCTGATGAGCTGAGATTATTGCAACATGCACTAAAAGTAAATAGCTGCTTCCACTTATGCACGTACCTTTCAAACAATAAGGTTTTGTTGTAATATCAGTGCAGATACAAAGTATGCAGACACATGTTCTGCAATTTAGTGTTGTTTGTCCTAAACACAAGCTTAGTAATTTAACAAAACCATTTTGAGCCATTCTGCTTTTACAAAAACAGAACTTTCATATCTATCTCTGTGCTGGACAAATATCCCCTTCTGAGAGCGTGGTGACGCCGGGTTAGCTCTGGGAAAGAAACTGTTTAAATTTAGCTTTCTGTAA
Organism: Tinamus guttatus; assembly: GCF_059628265.1. Classification (NCBI taxonomy): domain Eukaryota; kingdom Metazoa; phylum Chordata; class Aves; order Tinamiformes; family Tinamidae; genus Tinamus; species Tinamus guttatus. The sequence continues at coordinate 10,454,083 of NW_028288821.1, read as the reverse complement.
ACCTTCATTCATCATGTTTTTACTTTCAGCTATTATTATCATTCTTCAATAAAAACAGAGTTTGACCATGGCTCTGAAGTACTAAATTTTGTGACAACGACCATTGACTTTCTCTCGTTTACAGAATATTTGAGATCTTTTCTCCATTGACATGACGAAATCTTCCACAGATTATCAGTGCCTCGAAGGAGTCCTTGCATTTATGCTGATTAGGAATAACCACAAAGGATATCAGAGGGAGTGAAGTACAGTTTTTCTCTTGCATTTGTAATCCAGTTAAGATGTTAGATCATCTGCAACTGAATTCTCTTATTTCAGAGGTTAAGCTTCCTCATTTTACCATTCTGTTAAAAAAAAAAAAAAAAAAAAAAACTCTCTAATTTTCATTAAGTAATTTGAGAGAAATCATTCTATTTTATATAGATACACCTTGAGTAACTGAAGAGCCAACTATGGTCTGTTTACTTTATCATAAGATACATGTTCTGTTGTTAAACATCCAAAAACAAAGAAAAAGAACATTCTGATGTTTCTAAAATGTCATATTATTTGGTTGGATTATATGGCTATCCAGTTTGGATCTCCACAAATAGATCACACTGTTTTTCTGCCTGATAAAGCTCTACAGTTCATCTGGAACACTGCAATCCAGAAATATTTCTATGTCATATCAAAAGCTAATAATCTTGCTAGTTACTTATTTGCTGACAGAACGCATTGTACTCATTTGTGGAATGTGAAAATTCAGAATTCGAAAAAAAAAAACAAAAAAACCCCATAAAAAACAGCCTTTTATAAAGAACAAAGCACAATTTGAGAAAAGCTTCATCACCTAGCTACAAAAGACAATAGCCATCCCCCCACTAAAAAAAGGTCTAATTAAATACAGCTGGAGAGACCACAAAAGAATTTCATTAATTAATTGGCAACCTGCTGACACTAATTAAGCTATGAAAATTCAACTCCCTCACACCAGATTTCAAACATGAGTCAGTTACCCTTGTTGGGAAGCCTGCCTTGTGTCTCCAACACAATCAAAAAAGAGAAAATCAACTTTGTGGTTAACATGTGTGAGAACGAAGTGACCTGTTATTGGTGGAAAAAATAAGATATTAAACCTTGCACTAATACAGAGCAGAAGTTGGCATTGTGAGATTCCCTTCTGAGCAGGTTTGAGGCCTCCACAATTGCCCCCTTCTTCTCACCACGCAGGAAGGAATCCCAAGCTGCTAATCGTACTGCTGAGGCAATCGCCTTTATTTAATCTTCTGAACAAACACCCTGGAAAAGGTGCTGCAAAGCACACACTTGGCTCTTGCTGCTGTTTCTGCAGCCATCTATAGCCAAGATTTCATTCAATAACCAGTAAAAAGTTATAAATCTCAAGTTTTTTTACACATATCCTAAATATCTAAACTATCAAATGAAGTCTCACTTAACATTTCAATGATTAATTACACTATAACAAGAAAGATTTTTTTGTTTCATGCCTGGCACCAATGAATGCTTCTGCTGTCATACTGGCTGTCAACAAAAGCTGTCTGGTCATGTTCTTTCTCTTTCCAAGTGCCAACACCATCACACCATGCAATAAAGCTGCAACACCATTTTAGAAATATCTTATCCTGGGCTGTAACTGCATCACATATTAACAACATAGACAAAAAAAGAATATAGTGCATTGTAAATGAGGAGATTACATTGCACAGTATGTTTGATAATGCCTTTGGTTCATAGAGAAACGGAAGCTGCTGAGACTGCCTAGTATCCCACAGTGATGACACAGACCTTCCATTTTTCAGTCCATCTCATGTTAATGGATACTTGGTCCACATCTTCAAAATCCAGAGAACTTGCCTTGTGTCTCCAACACAATCAAAGAACACAATCTCACACAATCCATAACTGTAAGCCAAACCACCATGGTACAAGACGATATTCAGAGGCAGCAAAAACAACCTGAAAGTTCTACTTTGGCACAAGCGATGCCAGACAGAAGATCAAATGGGATAATGTCATTCTAGAGATTAAGCCTCAAATTTAGATCTTTGATTATAAATCAGAAGAGAGACACAAAGTCATTCCAAAAATCTGTTTTCTACAGTTATTTACATATCAATAGTCCAAAAAGGGTAAACAAGAGAATGACTTTATCACACAGAAAAACTGAACTATTTTAAACTCTTAAAACTCCAAAAGCATTTTCTCAGAAGCACTTTTTTTTTTGGTTTGATGCTGTGTTAAAACATACACAAATTTAGGCATTTGTTCTAAACACCTGTGGAACTGGATTTACCATATTTGAGGAACATATGTGCCTCGACAGGATTCAAACCAATATGATGAAACAGTTAAAACGTTTATTTCAAAAAAGGTATCTCCTAGAACTAATTAGTAAGCTCTTCAAGGAGATTCCCTTTTAAGAGAAAACTGGGCAAGAATGGACTAGACAGAAGTCTATAATGGCACAAGGGGAGGAGAAAAAAAAAAAAAAAAAAAACCCTGTCCTCCACTGGTACAGAATTACTAGAGAATCAAATATCAGAGAGGAGATGGACAAATGAGGCTGGCAGGAGGATGAAAGATGCATGGGGCATCTCTCACTCCAGTAACAGCTCTCATCATGGCTCAGGGACAGCTTCCATACATATGGTACCTTGTAACAGCAGTGGTTTTTACAGAAATATTGAAATAATACAGAGATGCGGGAAGGTGGAAGTAATATATTAGAGCAGAAGTACAGAAGTTGCAAGCACTTCTATTCTAGACTAAATCCTTCAGTTATCATCAAGACAAAAAAATAGAAATAAGACAATGAAGGTTTTAGGGACAATAAAAAGTTCAAGCCATGCCTGACATATGGGAATGGAAAGCAAAAATCAAAGAAAAAAATCATGAAAGATGCATCTATATTAGATTCACCTGTATTACAGTTAAGTACATTCATTAAAAGATTATAAGAAATATAGAAAATGAAAGAGAAAAGCACAATATCTAATAGAACCCAGTAATTTCAACATATGAAAAGCAGCAGAGCATGGCAATAATTTAAACTAAAATAACTAAATCTTGCAATCCAGCCTTCAGCACAACGTTTAAAGAAAAAAACCAATAATACAAGTTACAAAAGTGAGTATGAGATCAAATTTTAAGACTACCTGACAGTCATAGAGAATGAAGCATGCATCCAACCATTAACCACACACAAAAATGCATTGCTTTTGAAAGATACTTCACAAATCTGATAAATATACATACCCCCATAAGTGAGTTGTACTGGTTTTGATCAGGTCATTTGATAATTGAAGTCATTTACACTCCCTCATGCCTCATATTATGAGTATTACTTCCCATGGTTCAAACAGTTCCTTTGGCCAGGGTTTTGACACCTCTGCATGAGATGATGTTTAACACTTCATCAGGTGGTGTACATATGCTAATCATTGCTGTTTAGCACCTGTTTTCTTGTCTCCTGCTGTTCAGGCACAATATAACAACCACAGCTCACTGTTTTTGTGGTATTTGCAGAGCTGTTTACTGCTTCAGAGGAAATAAGATTGAATTTATCTTTTGAAAATTTATCAAAGTCCTGTTGCCCTCTCCGGGTAACTACTGAAAGCACTGAACTAACAACTTTTTATGGGTATAAGTTTTGGTGGTACTCATTTTTAATTTTTTTTTTGAAAAAGAGCAAGTCAGGTACAGAAAAGGGTAATGAAAGGGTTGTTGCTCCAGGAATCTCATCTACAGTGAAACTTCTTTGCAGTCACTGACCAATATGCCCATAATGATATGGCACACATGCTTAGTGCTCTTATGAACTTAAAAAAACCCAAAGGTGCTAAACCATAAGTGTCACAAAATGTGGGGTGTAGTTCACCTCATCTAACTGTAGTTGTCTTCATCGAAAACAAACAGCAAAGATCTAAATGATGAGGCCAATGGAATTTGAAGCATAATTCATCCAGCAAAGCACAGGCAACTCCACCAACTGCACTGACAGGTCCCAACTGAATATAAATGGAGTCTTTGATGACTAGATCAGAAGTAGAAATGTTCAGTACAGACACTTTACATTTATTCATATGAATCACACTCAAGTAGTCTTTAAAGGTTCCTTCTTTATTTACTAGCTCCTACTGCTTTACAGGGTGTCCTAGAAATTTGCAGACATTACAGAGTTTAAAATTCTTGTTAGTTCTAAGTTATTAACATCAAGATGTATTCGCAAGAATACTAATTTAACATTGAATCATGAATCAGTACAGGTTGGAGGAATCCTCAAGTTCATAGTCCAAAGGGCACTTAACGCAGGTTGCTCAAGGTCATGACCAACCAAGCCCTGAAAATCTCTAAGGATGGAGACTCCTCAGCTGCTCAGGACCCCACTCCAATATTCAACCTCGCTCATGGGGAAAACAGCTTTCCTTGCACCTGCTTGGAGTTTCCTGTGTTGCAGCTTGTGTCTGTTACTTCTGATCCCCCTACCGTGTATCTCTAAGACTCTGGCTTTGTCATCTAACAGTGTAAGAAGAAACTTTTGTGCTTTTTAAATCCAATTTGATCTTGGCAAAACAGGAGAATTTTCTTTTGGACAGAGTTATGGAGCAGACAGAAACAGAAAGAAGTCACTTATAGGAAAGTTATTTTGCAACAATAAGCTTTAACCTGATGAAAGTTCTAGAGATACTTTCAGGTTGAATGCTTACTCCAACCCTTATGGAAACAATGGTATTTATATATTTTATTTATAAAATGCATATATCTTATTTATATATATTTTATTTATAAAAATGTTCCTGAATATCACTGAAAGTATACAAGGACAAATGAGAAGACTGATAAATTCATAATTCACATCTTTCAGTCTCACATTTCAAACTTAAGACTCTAATGATTCATGTTTTTATCCCAATTACAGTAAAAATTATGTATGAAAAGATTCTTTTTTACTGTCAGTGAGGACAAAGTCCTGCCTGAGAAAATTGCTATGCTGCAGAGAAAAGTGAGGAGTCATGGCCAAGTGATATAGTTGGAAACAAAGAAAATGTCTATGGGAGAAAAAAACAAGGAAAAGTAAACAGCAGAGTAAAAATCTGAATGCTTCAGTGGCTTAAGCCAGCTCATCTCTGTACACTAATCAAACGCATTCTGAATGCATTGAGCTATCCAGTTTTGCCTGGGCATTTTTGACCAGGAGGATGGTCAAGCAATTGGCTACCCGGAGAGGAGGTGCAAGGTTTCCAAAACTCCCAGCTGACCTGTGCAAGGTGGGATGTTACACCAGTGACATATGAGGTCCCTTCCAACTTGAATTATCCTATGACCCTAATGTATAGCCAAAATCCTCTGCCTAGAATACTATGCATTATTTTTCTATAAATAAAAATATCATAGAAACATGAATCCAAAAACATAATACAACATTAGGACAATGTTGATCCACCCTGTGATCAAATCAAAAGAGGTTTCACTGAAATGATAACACTTTATCCTATCAGCATGCAAAAACATGGCCTGCCTGTTTCTCTGCGGGTTATCAATCCAGTGTTGGAACTAACACGCTCTGGTCAAACATGAAAACGTTAGCAACAGCAAGACTTCTTGGACAGCAAATTCACCAGAGAGATAAATAACGGCCATCTCTCATGTGGAACACTAAACTGTCCTCAAATTATTGTCAAGGAAAACATCAACTACGGAAGAAGAACTTATTGTACCATAAATTCTTGCTTTCACAGAATTGCACACTATCCCCTTGAGAGATTTTCACATTCCTATTTTTATTAATCACGACAATCACATGGCTGCTTCAGACAGTGGAATGTTTTAAAACTCAGAGCAAAAGCAGAACATCAGTGCTTTAGGCACTACTGCTTGAGCTTTCAAGATAACCTGGAGCATAACGTGGCTTCATGTTGTTAGCAGGTCTAGAGCCAAATGCAGCATTCCCTGCTGAGCTACTCTACATATCACATGTGGCTATGGCATAGAAATGTATGAAAGACCAGAAATTTGACCATTTTAATTTGAAGAAAGGAATACATTGCATAATGCTTTCCAACTCCTTGACATTGAAAATAATGGTGTCTGACAGCTCTAGGGTTAAGTAGCCACTCATTCAGCACAGCATCGTTTATCTGCCAACAGTATGTGTCTCTTGTTGTTACTTCAAAGAAAAAAATTCAATAAAAATTTAAATAAAAACAGTTCTGTCAGTATAAAGCTTTAATATTTTACACTACACTCAATCTCTTTCTTTTATAAAGTGCTTTCATACTTCCTGAAGTTGTACTGCAGTACACAATTCTCATTATTTAAAAGAAAGAAATCATGAATCACCTTTAAACATCTACATTTCCCTGAAACATTAACATTTATTTTTAACAGACATCACTCTGAAATCAGCTTTACTGAGTCCTATAGAATGCTTAATAACTCTATGTGGATTAAGAGAGCTATAAGTACCTCAGCACCATTGTATACACGAAAGTTGTTTGGTTAAGCATTTGTGGTTCAGAATATAACAGCAATCATTTCAGTCCCAAATATGAATCTTTTACTTCCTGTACATGAAGTATACAACAGTCCTTAACTCCATACGCTTTCTCATACAGCACATTTGTTGTTCCAGACTGCAAACTGTACTATAAATATGGTTCAGAATAGATGAAGCAAGGGATTCAGTCATTCAAGACAGTGCCTTCCTATATGTTTTTGCCCTGTTTTACTCCCCCACCCCATTTTATAAACCTGTATATTATAGCCTTACGTGTCAAAAGTGCTAGATCCACAAAATCCAGTTCAGTTTATAAAAGAATAATTAATGGCTCTTTTCTGTAGTTACATATGGCAAGGTATATTCATTCTCTCCTTTTTATACTTTTGTCCATATATATTAATCAGATTTAGGATCATACTCTTTCATACTATTTAATAATTCAGCTCTAACTAAAAGCAAGAAAGAAAAAGGAAAAATAAATGAGTCACCACTTACAACAGATTCACATTATGTGTTCAATATAACTACTTCTTTAAAAAACTTACACATTTTGATCAAAATTACCTATCTGCCAAAGTTAGCACATTCATATGGAGAAATGATTGTAAAATACAAACTAACTATGCATATAAAAAGGCTCACTTGTTTCTTCCAGGCAGAAATACTATCATCTATTTCCTATCCCAGTCAAAAGTTTATAACCATGCTATAAATTATAGCACTAAAATTTTGTGGAGAAGATTACGATAAAACTGTCATTTCATATTAACTTTACTGGACAAAACATAAGCATTAAAATAATACCAGGAATAATCTATTATTCTATATTATCTATTGTATTATCTTTAGTGAATTTAAATGCTAGTTGCTCACACTATTTGCAGAAATGTTTTAGATGTTTTTAAAAGTCATAGCCCTTTGCCATTCTCTACACTAGTGCTAACTATTAAGTTCTATCATAAATTATGAAATAAATGGTTTAAATCAAACCAATACCATTAAATCTGCTTTTTCAAGAACAAAATCAGTGTAGTTGAGAGCTTCTCATTGTCATTTAGCTTCCCAAACACCTGAATTTGTTTCTTCATTTCTTCTTCACTTGTTTATCCCTGTTTTCCTAGGAGCAGCAATTATAGTTGTATATTCTTGCTCCTGCTTGTAGCACCATTCTCTGGTGATGAAACTGTTTATATTGCCCCACTTTATTGCCAGTTATGAACCCCCATAATACTGACATAACTATCTCACTGAAAGCATGTTCCTATGCACATCACCACTGAGAGAAAATGTACCTGAAATCCTCAAATAACCTATATGTGACCTCAAACTCCCATTACACACCACTGTCAATTACAAAAACTTTCAGTTGTTAAACAGCTCGACTGCATTTCCAATGACTTGCACGTCCCTGTTGGTGGGAAAAGCAACAATTCTACTCTAAAGTTAAAAGTTTGAACACAATCTACAACTAGTTAAAACATGATCAAAAGATGCTCCATGAGAGGACACTTTGCCTCTCCTGCTAGACCTGATGTTTGCTATCTATGGCAGTCGGCAGAGGGCAATGCCCGGTGTGACACAATTGGAAGCTGGACCCGCTGCACCGGGAACATCCTCCCAGGCATTCGGGAAGTCGGCAGCTTTTACTTTTCCACAGCAAAACATTTCCTCCTGCGGCCAAACCTCACTGTGGTTCATTCTCTTATTTGTGAGTTTTAAATAAATGTTTGATGACCTGTTTTGAGATCCTCAGATGAAAAATGTTATTAATTCACCGTTATTTACACAAACCTCACAGTGAAATCATAGCATTACCAACCACTTCCCACCCCATAACACGGGCAAACTTTACTGTTTTTTTTAAAGGAAATAGCTTAAGATGCTTTCATTTCAGTAAATCAAGAACAAATCATATAAAAGTTCTTGGCTCTTAAAGTGAGAAAAAAAAGAATCCTTCCTTATTTCTGATTTATATCCCACTAACGACCACCCTGTACTACATACAATACACAAAATGTTCTTTTATGATTTAGTAATGCTACAAAGATAAAGTTTGAAACCTTAGTTTGGAACTCTAACCGTGCAATCAATGCAAGCCCAACAGCTAATCAATGGCAGCTTCATCAGTGATTACTTTACGTAAGGGTGGCCTTGCTCAGGTCCTTGATTTAAAATCCTGAAGTTAATTCAAAGCTACATGAGGCAGCCAGAATACCATGGTCTGCTTCCTAAAAACCCACATATTTGAAAATTATCTATCCGACATACCAAAGACGGCCTACTCCTAATAATCACCATAAAAATAGCATAGCATTTGATATCACACTAAAAGATTGCTCAAAGACTGTATTCCTTAGGAAATAATAATAATTAAAAAAAAAACTTTTCAATATTTGTACAAGTCTGCTAAAAAAGCAACTGGTAAAGCCAAGCTTTCAACTGGTGAAAAAACAATGAATGGATTGCCAGTTTTTCCTGTTAATTACCTGTTGTAACATTCATAAAGTTTCAGTGTTTCAGACAGGCTTAGATGAATTATATATAATTCCCTCTGAAATTCAGAGGCATTTATCAGATAAACAGAATTAATCTCTGAAGTTCCCTCACTGAATGCTATGGAATTTAATTCCAAAAGAAGTCTTCATACCTGTCCCATCACAATATAATATTAATAGCTTTTTGCAATTCAGTGAAAGTGTAGGTCAATTTGTAAGTCACTTACTGTGAAAATATAAACTTCAAAAACAAAACAAAAAATATCAGGATGAGAAAAGCTGATAACAGTAGCAGGATGATCCTACTTGTTCAAAGGATCATCTGCCAAGAAGAGGAGAATGGCAGCGTGAGCCGCTCGCTGAACCTGCTGATGGAAAGGCTCGGAAGAGCCGAGCTCTGCTTGTCGGAAGGCAGCAGCCTCTTCAATTATTCTGCAGATTTTCATTGACTGACTGAGGCCAGGAAAATACAAACAGCTTATTTAAAATGCACAGGAACAGATCACCTCCTAAGGTGAAGAGCAAAATCAAATACATGCAATCCTATTGAGGCATCTCCCCTTTCTACTTGCCTTTTCTACTCTTACCAGACTTCTCCGGGTCTCCTGATCTCACATAGTGTCCAGGAAAACACACCATGCACAGAGACACTGGACTTTGCCCAAAATTCAAAAGTAAAAGATTAAACTTCCTTTAATAAAAAAGATGAAATATGCAACACACATTCCCCTGGATCTATCCAATCTAAGGTAGGCAATTGATGACCAATTATTAGAAGTATTATAGGGAGTGGAAAGAAGCCTTGTTCTTGAGACAATCATCAGATATTAACCAAGATCTTTTGTTAACCAAAATCTTGAACATTTTAAGATTTAATTGAATAGATTTCTATTTTCATTTTTCATTGCTTGGTGCTATGACTGTGTTTGTTTGTTTTCCTGTATGAGGGAAATGAGTAAACAAGAAAAACGTTCTTGTTTACTCAGTTAGTAATTCTGAAGTAACAATCAGTAACACCTCCCACTGGCCACCAGATATAGCTCTTCAACATTATTAAGTACTTTGAGTTCCCCAAAGCTAGACAATTCCCAAAGTGCCTTCTTTATTGCATTTTTTTATTGATGAGGTTTGTCATTTTACGGAATGTGGCATAATAGAGTGCAATTTAGTCACTGATGCACACGAATGTTACCTTATTGCAATGTGTCAGCAGCAATAAACTTCTTGCAAATACGCTAAGAAGCAGCCATAAACCTTCTCCTGCCAGAGGCAAGTTCTAGTGAGTCAAACTGTCAGTTGTGTTAAAATATCTCCACAGCCTGAGTTTTTAAGATCTATATTCATCAGAAATAGTAATAATTAAGATGCAAGCGTAGTTCTTTTTTTTTTTTTAGCCACTGGATTATCTCCAAAGTTTTTAAAACATTTTATTTGATCTCTTTTTAATGGCTCTGTGTGAAAGCCTTGAGGAAGACATGAGGCTCATATTATTTCCATGTCTTAATCATTTTGGGAAATGGATTATTAGAAGGCGCAAGGAGATCAATAAATCCCAGGAAAACCTGTTATCATTCCAGCTGATAACAAAGGTCCCACAAATTGAAAGGTGTTACGAGTTGACCTCTGATTTCTATAGATCTAAATGTTTTTTCCATTAACCTCAGCAAAAGTTTTACTTTTATGTTTAACACAGGTAGAAACAAATGAAAGTCTGATCCTCTCTTCAAGCTTTATAACTCAGGTAAAATAAAAGGTATTACAGCATGCAATTGAACAAAGCAGAAATATGCATTAAAAAGAAGAATTTTCCTCCAAAATACTAGAAAACACTTGATACTTGCTACCAGAAATGGAGATATTTCAAGATACAAGTTACAGAACTGGCATTTTCACTAGAAGCAATCTGAACTAAATCATTCAATCACAATTTATAACTAGAAATGGAACATTGAACAGATTAAAAAAAAAAGGGGGGGAACCTGTCCACCAAATTTGTTTCTGAAGAAGCAGAAGCCATAAACTATGATCGTCATTCACAGACAAATAGCTCCCAGAGCCAGTAATTTTAGGAGTGACAGACAGACACGGGAGACTGTAAGTACTGCTAGAGACCAGGTATAGGACTAGAATCACGAACTACTCAGTAATAATTCTGACTACAACCTTGGCTTGTGACCCTCAGGAAATCGCTTCATTTCTACCTCATTTTTTTAATTTACACAAGGAAGAGGATGTACATTTCCCTATACGTCTATTTCAGTGGGGTAGGGGGCAATTACTTATGAATTGTAAAGCTTTCTGAGGTAAGAAATCTCTCTTGCTGAAGTTTTGTATTTTAAAAAGCCTGCAATTTTCATAAATCTACCTCTAAATCATCCACGGTACTGGAAAAACTAACCTAAGTTCTGACTGTGCTTTCAGACTAAAATAAAAGTGACCTAAGAAAGTACAAATACAATTTATCAGTATCAAACATTGACCCTTTTGTTGCTGGGAAGAATTTTCTAAGCCACAAGGGTGGTGAAGAATTGCAGGACCACCTTACTAGCATTCCCACACGAGGAAGTCTTCTGCATGCACGTCTATCTCCGACTCCAAGATGAGCTTGTCAATGGCTTGAGCTTTTGCATTTATTTTTGGTAGAAAAATATTCCCATTTCATGTTTTAAAAGAACAAATAGATGGATGGAAAACGTTGATTTTGTTTTTCACATAAAGCAATGAATGCAATGATTGTTCCATAAGATGAGAAAGAATGGGAACACCAGTGTAACACTATTAGACCCAGATTTACCCATCAAACTTCAAGCACTTAACTGTGGGGTATAATTAACTGTAGACCATGCACAGGCAACAGTAAGATACAGGATTTGAAGAATAAGACTCCTGTAAGATCAGTACCATTCCCTGGAGGTGCCTTTCTCTCCTTAATGACTATAGAGAGGTAATGTAGTTTCTCATCTGAGATCCTCAGCTATGTGGGAGAAGGCCCTCACACTCTTGGTCTAGCATAGTTTCCAGCCTGTTTGAACATTTCTGGATACAGACACATCTTATTAAATATGGCCACTATAAGGAGCTGGAAGCGCTCAGAAGTCAGATGCTAATGTGTCTACCTGGCACTTGAACTGGGCATTACCTCGAAATCTTGAATGTATGAGATGTAGACTATTGCTTTTGATATTGTATTTTATCTTTGTTTATGTGTGTCATTGTCCTCTAAAAATTATTTTATATTTATATTTTAGTATGTTAGGCATATCCTAACAATCTTAGTCTCTTTTTTTTATTAGCATCTACCTGTGGCAGGCTACTCCAGACAACAGTGGATAGTTTGAGAAATTGAAAAGCACTTAGTTTGTCCCCTGATACCGAGAGATTCAAATCCTTACTTTTAACTTGCTCTAGGCTTGAGACATGATTCTGTTCTCCTAAATGGCAGCACTATACACTGCTGCAATTCCACTGGGTCATTCTTTATTTAAATTCTCGTTAAGAGAGGCTTGGGTAACATTACATTTGCAATATACTTCTCCAGATTCTGTATTTTGAAATCCAGCTATAAAGCTACAGCAGTTCTTTCATTAACTCTCAAATGCCTAACAGAATACTTGCTTGGCAACCACATGCAAGTTTTTGGAATGCTTATAGACAAAAATCCTCTCCCCCGACCAAAACAATAAAAGGAATTATACCCATAGCTTTCGTCTGAAAATTTAAATATAATATAGCTGGAACAGAACGCTAATGGCATGACAATATTGTCTGATACAGCTTCATACAATATGCTGATCCCATTGTCCTTTCAAGGATAATGGGGAGTCATTATACATTCAAACTGTGGAAATGTCAAGAGAGAAAACCACAGTGTTTATTATTTTAAAATCTATTTTTTTGTGTGTTGCAACCCAGAAGAATGGATAAGAATAAAGCACTTGTAAAAATGGCAGTAAGAAATATATTTTAAAAAATCCAGCTGGAAAAATGTTCGTAGACATAGACTTCTTTCACAGATTATGGGCTAGACATAGAGCAACTTAAGATTCTCTGGCCATAAGTCTGCATCAAACTTAAACTCATATCCTCCAAATTCTTATGGCTTAGTGCAGCTATTCAAAAAAACTGTTAATGAAACTTACTAGAAGTAGAAGAATAAAAGTAAATATAAATTTCCATCTTTGCTTTTAAAATTTAGGTTTTCATTTTGAGTACCAAAGAGTTTGCTTCATGCTTTGAACTTGCTTCATCTGATTCAGTATGTGTTTTGCTAAAATTGTTCGAACATATTATGCATCATTATATCATTATTGCATTCCTTTTCTAGACTCTTTTATGAATAAATTTTGTTTAGGTTTCCAATGTAATTCAAGTTGGACACTTTGATAGGATATCAATTCCACATATTCTATACAGGGAGAACCAAATTCTTCCAAAATCAAAATTCAACCTATTCTTACTTTCATATTACCTTCTATTTACTACCACTGAAATTGTTGCACAACATTGTGCCCAATATACATATATAAAGGAAATTAATGAAGCAGCTCTACCAAACTCCAGGCAAATCTTCATTGAAGTTGTTGGCTGATCATTGAACATTGAAGTTTCATCAACCCTAAGTGCCTTGGCCTGCAAAAATACTACACAAAATCCTACCACATCAGTCCTCAAAAATACCCTTTAAATTCATAAAGCCATTAGGTCAGTGCACTCACATTTCATTGCCTTAAGCTAACCTTATTCCGACGAAATTCGGAACTACCTGAAGGGGACTTGGCTTTGAATCTGACTTGTCATCTTAAACTTAAGAAAAGGAGAGTCACAAGCAACTATTGACAGCTGTGCCTAAAAGTCAAAGTTTCATTGAATGCAGGTAGAGCAGGATCTCAATGATTAGTCACTGGGCTTCAGAACACGCTCTCCCACTTTTATTTTTATTTTTTTTTCTCTGTGAAAAACAGCTGTAGAATTCTGATCCCTTTTTCTTCATTAGCGTAAAGTAGACAGTGGACCAGAGTGACATTTCTCACCACTTTCAGCATAAGGCAATGTACTTAAAATAAATTTAGTTCTTCCTAAATAAGTTAAGAAAACCTTCTCCATGAGTTCTTCTTATGCACTATCCCTCAAGAATCAATGTTTTCATTAATCCTTTTCTAAACCTCCCCACAACTACCTAGGTAAGCTGGATACATCCTTTTCTTTAAAGTACTTAATAGCCTCTGCATAATCTGTCACTTGAAGCTCTCTCTCAAAGTCAGAATGAAAATCACAGACAATACTTTTTTTCCCCTCTGGTAAGTGGGATTTTTTTACAATAATGCTGAAGCCTCCCTGTGTGGGTGCTGGGGCACATTTAACAGCTGGTATGAGGCTGTACAAGGAATCAGTTTGCTTAGGAAATATGGACCGTCGTAAATCTTCTGCTCCAAAGATGAGGGATGGTTGTTTGACTTTGCATTCTGTGGTAAACACATAACTATGTTATACAACAACATTACACTCCATCTTTAAATTGAGCTTTGTGTAGTTAAATCATGTATATAAAACCTACACATTACACAGTATATTTTCACTTATAAGAGAAGTCTAAACATGAAAATAAAAATAGTTATAACATCCTAAATCACACTAACATACGAGTCAATATGTTAAACTGAATCAATATAAAAACCATAAAACTAACTATCGAAAAAGAGACAGAAAACATGCTGCGGAATGAAAACAAGTCAAGACAGCTGAAGCCATACTCAGCTTATACTGAAGTTAAAGTTGGAAAAGACTTCTGGAGGTCCCTAGTTCAGCTCCTGCTCAGAGAAAGGGCATAAAAAGCAGGTTCCTCAGAGCGATGCCCAGCTGAGCCCTGAAAATCTCCAAGGATGGAGACTCCTCAGCTGCTCAGGATCCCACTCAAAGTGTTTGACCTCTCTAATGGAAAAACAGCTTGCTTTGCCTCTACTTGGAGTTTCCTGTGTTGCAGCTTGTGTCTGTTTCTACTGATCCTCCCACTGTGCACCACCAAGGACAGTCTGGCTTTGTCTTTCTCAATTCTCCCACCACACGGTTGCAGAAATTCACAAAATCTCTCTTTCACCCTCTCGTCTGAAAGCTGAGTGGGGTTCTGAGCAGGAGACACGAACTAGTGTTATAAAATACGTGCGTACTGGCTATTCTAAGAAACCCTGTGCCTGTTTCTCTGTTGGCTTCAGAGTGGGACAGAGAGTTAAGATTATTGGTTTGAGTGTTCTAGCCCCGTGTGGATTGGAAATAGTTTTGAAATCTCAACAAACTTTATAGAATAGGTAAACTGTCTTCTTCTGAACTCTTTTCAAGATTCATTGCCTACATATTTACACATTTTACAACATTGCTATGCCTTATATTCAGAAATCGATTAAGAAAAAACGTTAACCCTCTGAGCAAAATAAATGGCAAACTGCAAATCCTTGAGCCAATAAATGTATGTTGAGCACTATTCCTTGGACAAATGGCAGAAAGTAGTATCAGATTTTCTCCCGTGGTACTTCCCTTTGCACAGTGAGCATCTATCTTTTGATAAGTCATTAGAAGAGATGACATGTGTATCCTGGCACAACTAGATCCTAGGGAAAAGTTGACAGATGTTATAGTATAAATCAGTTCTGATGCATATTGTGTTGCCTCCAGAGGCATCTTCTGGTCTTCTACTAAAGGTTACTGAACCATATATAATACAAAAATGCAGATACAATTGTAAGGAATAAATGTAAGGTTCTGTTCTAGCCCACTTAGAAAGTCTAATGCATGAATAATGTTCCATCTGCACAATGGTCAAATGTGACTGAAATTGATTTTAGATGTACCACATGGAACAGCACAGACCTTAACAAGCTTAGTGACATGGGGGACCTTGTCAAGAATCTGTACAAAATTCATGATACAAGAAATTTCTATAAATGAGAATCTGGGACAATGAAGAATGGTGGTTATGTTACAAGAAACTTTTGTACCCAGTAATCAAAACGAATCACATACGGAAGGCATTCTTAAATAGAATATAACAAGGTTTAGTCACATTACATTTATAATAAACATGTGAAACATGTCAGATGTGCAGTTACATATCCTGACCATTAACATTTCTGGATGCATGAATAACATGAAAGTACTAGGAACAAAACAGTCATCTGCTAACAAGTTTAGTTGGATAGGGCTCTTTGCCTGCAGCTTTAACCTTTCCACGACCTACCTCAGTCAGCATCACGGCGCAGTGCACACCACTTGCAGCTGTGATATTCTGGAGTTGCTCTAGGCGTCTTCGTATCACTCCCAAAATGCTAGACAACGACCCAATGACGGCTGGTGATTCTGCAGAGGAATGAAAGAGGAGTTACAGTAACAATATCCCACTCTGTTCTCTTCTGGAGGCAAACGCTCCACGGCACTGCTATGCTGGAGGGAAGGGACGTGTAGAGAATTGCTCTAGCCTCGTGGCTCTCAGCTGGGCTTTGGCTTGTGTAATTCTGCAACTATTTGGAGCAGCCATATTAAATCTAGCAGAAAGAAGAACCTGTGCTTGATCTGCATTGGACAGAAGAGAAATTATGCTGCAGCAGCAGTTCAGTAACTTTTTGCACGTATTGAAAAGCTCTATTTTACTCTGTGTTGTTTGATTCATACCTGCTTGCTATCTTGAGGGCCAGCTCAATTCTGACCGTTGTGTTTATTCGGATTTGGTGTAACATGAACAACATGCTAGAAGCTGGCAATAAATGAATCTGAGGAAATCATCATCAAAAATTTTTCTTTAATCTGTCATTCCTCAAAACAGATGGATTTCCTAAAAAGGATCTACCATGCTTAATATGCTTTAGTATGAAAAAAAATAATAAAATCATTTTTTTAAGATTCTTACTCTTCACAGGAATAAGAATCATGTATAAACATTTTATATAAGATTAAATCAAAGTCTGAGTTAAAGAGATTAATGATCAGCAGGTATATTTTATCTTACCAAAAATATTTCACAACCTTGCAGCTTTGTGTGATAAATGTGTTTTCTAGGCTTTCATTAATCTTTGTAAGGATTATGGATTTAAAAAATATGGAAAGAATGAAAAAGGCTGTAAGCTAAGTATTTGTAGTTTTGGAAATGTTCTATTCCAGAACTAGTACCTGTATTCATTCAGAACTCAGGAATAACAGCTTTTAAATAAGCACTTTACTTAACGTTTTTTCTTTTAACCTGACATGTTATTTTCACCAATATGTAAATACTTTTGACAATATTCACATCAGTGTGTATTCACTTACACTCTGTTCACCTTATTTCTGGATACAGAATCATTCATGTCCTCATCAGCTCTTTAAATCCTCTAAGGACAGTGGTCACTTAACAACCAGAAACAGGTAATTTGCCACCATACTCTGAGGAGACAATAGTGTTACTCTCATTTTACAGATGGAGAAGTGAGTCAGAGAAACCGTAAAGTGTCCTTTGAATTAGGATGTCCAATCTGAAATATTCAGCCATCCATTTTTTTTCCAGTACTTAACCTGCTACTGCATAGTTAATATTAACATCACTGCCTTCATTTATTTCAGACTGGCAGTCATAGTCAAGTTCTCAAGTTGTAAACCAAATGAGGACAAAGGCAGTAAGAGGTATTTTAATATTTTTTCAAACATTATTTGCAAACTCCCAAACCAGCTAAAATCCAGCCTGAGCCAGGATGCCATCCCCACTCGTTATTTCCCACCACATCCCACAATGACAGTTCTGCAACCTCTGCAACAAAGGATTTTATAGATGAAACCACTTGCACATTCATTGGGTTAGCTCACTCTCAGACTGGTCTTTCCCAACAGCTTTCAGCTTTGTGATTGAAGATTATATCACAATTTCTTTAAAAGGAACATAAGGTTTTCCTCTATTTCAGCAATTCTTAACTTTTAGGGATCTGTTTTCACAACATTGGCTTCTTTTTGTTTTGTTTTGTATGAATTGATTCTCCTCTACTTCTCCTGTATGTAGAAAAATGAAAAGCAAAACTAAGAACTTCCAAGAATTTAATCTTGCTCTCCATTCTTTGATCTCTAACATCTCCACCAAGTACCCTGGTCTCAGCTGGTAATGTTTGCACTCTGCATGAACTTCCCTGTTCACACAGAAAAATGATGTAGCTTGAAATACCACCGTGAGGTGAAGCCCTGGCTCAGGCAAAAAGTTGAGAAAGGGAACTACAAGGACAAAATGAACACGTGCGAGAAGTTGGTGAATGCCCAGGTGTAACAAAAAAGCAACCTTGGAAAAAAGCTTATGTTGGAATAAATAGCTGTTTTCCTAATTTAGTTTCCTCGTTTTCATTATAAAAAAATCAAAGATTTTATCTTTAATTCACAAATGGCTTGAGAACAGTGGTGATATGAATACGGTTTATCTGCGCAGGAATGATAAATGGAGAAGCCTAAAGCCTGTTTCAGAAATCAGGCTCCTAAGTAGACTTGCAAAACGAGACGTCTGAACCAATCTGCTCTGTTCAGGAAGGCATTCAGGCACCACAAATTCCGGAGCTAAAAGGTCTGTCAGTCACCAATTTAGTGCTGTGATTTACTCTTACATGTTGCAATGACATTATTAGCCACATACCAGTTTGCTTTGAAAACAAGAGCAGCATCTTTCAAATCAGGTTTAAATAATACATTGACTCCATAATGTTTCAGTCCGCTATCCATAATTCACTTCGAAACGTTGATTATGGAACCTTAGAATTTTAAGACAAGCAACTGAAACAAAAGTTAATACAATAAAATCAGTTAGTGTTTTCACCATCCGTCAATTCAATTTTCACCGACAGGGAGCATTTCGAATAGTGATTCACCCAGTCTTCATTTCTGGATGCTGACATGCTCTGCTTTGCATTCTTTTAAATGCATCACACTTTAAAGTGTTTTGGGATCATATTCCCTGGCATGTAAAGATTCAGTACAGAGCGGGCTGCAGCAGCTTGAAAGATGGAAGCTAATAACATCAAAACAGCATGAGGATGATTTTATGCAGAGAAACTTGGCAAGAGTAAGAGTGTTTTTAGTGGAATGTGGCTATGCTAATACTCCCTCCTGTGAATAGCTCCTTCTCAGAGTATAATCAAGATCTCCATGCAGTGATCGGAGATGCCTTTTCACAGAGCTGCTTTCAAAAATCAAATTATCTTCATTATTATTAATTTTATGAAAATAAATTACCTTGAAGTTTAGTGCTAATTACTGTCCCTGTCATACAGCCCAGTAAGGGGAAGTGTAGACTTTTTATGCAAGAGAATTTCAAAGACACAGGCTACAACCTTGCAAAGTAATAAAATGTCTTCTAATAAGCGTAATGGAAACCTCGTTACTAAAATGTCTCTAGCCACAATTAACTCCCAACAGAACACAGTAATAAAAGATGCATTTCCCATTTTATTTTAAACTTCAATATTACTACTTCTGTGTTGAGAGAAAACTTTAGAATAAATAGTGTGTTTTTTCTGCTGCATTTTACAAGACTAACAGCACACATGGCTCACAAGGAAGATGTGTCTGATTTTTTGCCTGTCTTAGGCTTTGTTTTGTTGTTCTGCAAGTAAGCTCTTTATTGAAATCAGTATTAAAAAGCACATTTAAAATCCATTAAGTTTTGGAAGTCACTGCTCTGATTTGACTTATAGATGAAGGGCTTGGGAGCAGCTAAGAACCCTCTAACCTTGATGCGTCTTATATCTTATGATCCGGTCAGATAAGCCCACGGATCATATTTAAGTAACTTCAGTCATCTGCTAAGTGCTCAAGCAGAGGCTTAGGGAGCACGGTGACAGTATTGTCTTACATGTCACAAGAAGTGGGCATGCTGATGCATTTCTCTTTACACCCTGCTTGCAACGGCATTTTCAGGCTTCATGTCTAAAATTGAGTCCCAAGACTCTCTGAGCCATAACCTGAAGAGACCTTTTGGGTGAGCTTGCAAAGCACACAATAGCTTACAGAAAACTACAAGGCTAATCATAGTCTATTTCCTTTAAAATTAGCAGTTTTTAAAATGACTAGTTTTGTTGTCTGACCTTAAAATTTAAAGGAGAAAGAAGGTAGCAACACCTGCAGAACCTGCCTTAGTCAACAAAATCCAAATTCACGCCATTTTATTCATAGTGCCCTTTGAATAAAATCAAAAGGCTGCCTGGAAGAGAAGAGGCAAATGGGGAAATTCCTGCTGCTTTTGGTGCCTTCCTCTGACCTATAGGCAGCAGAACTACACTATATGGTATAACATTTCCTTCGTAAAGTAAAAATAATAGCTGCTAGATAAGAGAAATAAAAGGTGAAAGGAAGAAAGAGTTTTCTGCATTCTCTCTTCCCCACTCAGCCAGGAAGACTTTCGGCAAAGATGTTCAACACATCTTAGGGCTGTCTTAAGTAATGAGTCACGAAGTAAGAAAGAAGAAAGTCAAAAATCACTGTTTGGGTACTAGTGTATATTTTTCTTAACTTTATCAAGCAAAATACAGCAGAAATCAGCACCTATATGAAAATAATGTGGAAATTTAAAACATGGATTTTATACCAAAGATTACCAAAAAATCCAAGCTTAAGAAAAGCCGAAGTAGGAAAAAATTCAAGATTAAATAATGTTATTCTGATTAAAAACAGAGCTGTCCTTTAAGCTCACTGGCACATGCATGCTAGACTCAAAATAAATAACAAATTTCTTAAAAATCCATGTATTTCCCTCGTGCACTCCTTTTCATTCCAAATTAATAACTGCAAGTAGCGTTTCAAGTAAGACTATCCACAAAATAAAAAGCAGCAGAGGGGAGCTGGGAATTGATCTCCACAGGCAGCCCGGGACTTCCCGTGCAGGACGGCTGCATCCCCAGGACGTGCTGCCAGCAGACACCCATTCCCTGCCTGTTTCTCGGAATGCACCTGGGACAACCGGGATTCGCATCCCCAGGCACGTGGGCACATACAAAGCTGCATCCCCGAGGCTGCCTTTGCCCTGGAAGCAGGGGACACGCCGGTCTGCAGGAACAAGGTCTTCCCCTTCTTGGTGCGGGTTAAACCAAAAGGAATTTATTTAAGCTACTGGGCTCAGTGAACAACTTCCATTTCATCAAAGCTGCCAATTTCAAGCTACTGTGTTTTTAGATGTATCCACTTAATTAATTTAATATTTATATTTTTGTCAAAAGTCGAGAAAAAAAGCGTATTTTTATTAGATATGAAATATCAAGCAAAAAAACATAAACATTGCATCCATCACAACCTTGTTCATTTAATTAAATTCAGAGGCTCAGCTGAGTAATTTTAATTAGTAGTACTGGACACATTTTCAAGTTGTCTGGAAGCAGGAGTTTACAGTAATTTATCCTCCTTTCTTGGAACTCAGATTTTTATTCCACTATTTGCTTTTGAATGGCTAGGCACATAATTTTTCTCCATGAACTGTGAATTATCATAACATTTTTTCATTTTTACCAGGTGGCTAAACGGCAGAGGAAGGGGGCTAGCCTGCAAGCACTAATGGCGGCTCCTTGTTGGAAGATGTTAACTGAATAGAGTCAAAGAAAATGACTGGATATTTTTTTTTTAATCAAATCTCAATCATAGATCTCCTGTAAAAGCACTTTTTATTCTCAGATGAGTTATGGTTGCATTTCAATTCACTCAGAGCATTCCCAAGTGATTTCATGAAATCCTGTGGCTGTTTTTTCCCTCCCTAGTGCTAGTTGCACTTCTGACCTCAACAACTAACAAAAAATTCTGGCTGTGGCATTTTTGCTTTCTTGGAAGGAGGAACTGATGACAACGGCTACTGCTCATTATTCTGTTAATTGAGATTTTGCTGTTTTATAACACGTGACTTCTTTGGGCACAGAAGAAATCAAGAGAAATGTTTCCCTGCTCAGAACAACATCGGCTGCTCAAGGAGCTGCTTGCAAAAGCTTCAGGCCAGGTTTTCATTTTCGGGTGCTGCATCCTCTGATGGCTCAGGCTGTGCAGTTATATAATGCACACGAGCCCCGTGCAGAGCAAGGGCAGCTCTGGGGGAGCCCCTGACAGCTCCTGCCTTGAGCAGCTGCGTCTCCAGCTTATAGGTTCTTGATCTGGAGGTTGCCTGTTTTCAACAGAACATCTTAACAACCTCTCAAAGCTATTCTAAAAGGCAGATACTCTGCATTTTCAGGTATATTATATCTAGCTCATAACAGCTTAACACATATAAAACCTGTTCACTGTTAAAAGCATTGCTAAAATGGCTATTTCAAGTATATTCAATGACTAGTAAATGCCCCGAGCTTTCTTTTCAGCCCTGACTTACCTTCTTGGCACCAATAAATGATGTTATTTGTCACTAAGGTGCTATTACCCCATTTTTCCATTGGGTGCTTTACTGGGGAGTTGCTCATGCCATGAAGGAGCCGGGCTCTGCAAACTCACTGCCCGGTTTAGCAGCAGGAAGGGGACGATCCGGAGCCCTGCAAAAACCAAACGCAGAGCTGTGAGCAAGGCACTGAGTCCCTGCCCCTGCCACAGGGCCCCTTTGCCTGGTTACCATAACCCTTGCACGAAACCACCCTGAAGTAAAACAAACCGGCCAGAAAGGCATCACCGTGCTTTGCGGTAATTTTTTTAGGCTAATATAGTTGATAGAGCAGTTGATAAAACCAGGTATTTGTTGTTTACATAGGAGCAAATGCTGGGCAACCTTGCCTGCTTCGTTTGCATTTTCACCCATGATTTAGCTGCAACAATGAGGCTGATGTTTCTTTGCAGGGAGAAAGTAAAGCAAAGTGCCACTATATTAGACTGCCTGCATGAAAGCTCAACCTGAAATCACCATGTTCTACTTTCCCCCGTAGAACATCTGTGAAGTATAATTATAATTAAGCATGTCTTGAATATTAATTGTTCTAATGTCACTGATGCAATGTCCTAGGATACAGTGAATCAGTTCTGTTTCAAAGTACTGTTTTATTTAAGAGCTTTGCCAGATGTTCTAATCATTTCACTTGGATTTTTCCACTAGGAAAACAGTTGCTGAGACTTGTGAATCTTTGCCAACTGTCAAGGAAATAATTTAATCCCCAAGCACTAGGTAAAATTTCCAAGAACCTATGAAACAAAACAAAACAAAACAAAAAACCACTCTTGATTCTTCATTTCTATTGCTGCCAGTTTAGAAAAGATTTTGCTGAGAGCAATGCAATTACTGCAACCATGAGCAAGGTACAGAAGTGACCATGCCTGAGGACCCCATAACCAATACATGGCTGTGTCTTTACTGCTGCCAAAGGTGGTTTGTCAGGAGGGAGTTCCAGAGGATCCGTGATGGAATCTTGCTCCTTAAGTAACAACTTTCCTATCAGCAGGGAGCAACTTTCACAGGAGTTGCTCAGGCTGAAGCGTATTTTACAGTTATTTATTCTAACAGTCCCAGCCCACTGACTGTAAATTCAGTGGCACTACTTAGTAGCCGCACTGCTTTAAATGTGTCACCGCCACTTATTTATAAAGAAGAATAAAAGAAGGGCTTTTGCATCAAAGAGATTTAACAGCGACAGTGAATGACTGAAACAGCAAGCGAGCGCCTCGGGATGAACCCTGTTTGTTTGACACGTTTTTTCTGAAATAGTTCTTTCAAAATAACTACTTATGAAAAGACTTATAAAATACCACAGCAGCTGAGCAGTTGATCTCCTAGTGTTTCAAGCACATTTTAAGAAACGATAAGTTTCTTCAAATATATTGTTTTCAGCAAATGCCAGTGCATGTGAGTATAAGAATTCACAAGACTAAGTTCTGGGAAGTTGGAAAGGACTCAACTCTTACAGTAGCAAATAGTCACATTTTACTTTACAGACTTCTGAATCAGAAGAGACAAGGATGCTTACATTTAAAATAGAATATATGTAATTTGAAACATTTGTCTTTCTTCTCATATGCCATGATCAACACTTCATTAAATTGGTCTAAGACTGATAATTTTAATCATGGGATGAGCTCTGGGAAGCATCTTCAAAGGAGACCATGAAGGGAAGAGCAGAAGAAGCAGTTTATCACCAGACTCATCAACAGATGGTATTACCACATGTGTCATAAATAACAAGGAATAAATAGACGGAACTGCCTAAGCCCCCAAATCAGAAAGCAAATGTTTAAAGGTGGCCAGAGCTTCCAATACTAATTTCCATGTTAGAAGAAAAGAGTGGAAGAGATCTGCAGTAACAAATAACTGACTAAATGGAAATCTTGAATAATTAAAGTTTTACCTAAATTGTTCCAGCAGTTAAAATCGGCCCTGTTCTTTTTATGTTCTTCTTTTTATATTTGTTCTGACTGGAAAATTGTCACTTCTAGATATCCTGATTTTCTCATGGTTGTTTTAAAATTATTTTTCCAGTCTGAACAAATATGAAAAGCTAAACTAACTGAAATGCTTGATATGGGGGATACATACTTATTTATGGTGTGGTAACAGAACCTTGCCCTGGAAAGAGATTCGACATCATCATTCTAACCATCAATATTCACTATTTGAAATAAGTTTCTTGCTCTTCTGTTAAATACTGAAGTGCGAGTATCAAGTAATTTGCAATTAAAATCAGAAGGAATAAGGTAATATGTTCAGTATGTTTCATTTTAAAACATTCTTCCCTTTTTGGGAGGAATACATATACGAACTTTTGTCCTCAGATCTTTCTGTTCATCTCACTCTATTTACGCAAGGTCCTTTTAAAGTGCTACTGCATTTAGATGAGGTCATTGTATATGAACTTGCTGGAGGAGTAGAAGCATACAAAGCTTGAAAGCATTACGAGTAGTTACACTTATACATATATATATATATATTTGTAGTTTAAGCACTGTTAATTTTTCTTTCCCTGTCAGGAATATATGCAAATTGAATATTTTTTTAGAACAGCTATGTAAATGTTAGATAGCCATAAATAACGCTGCACGCATCCAGTCTTCTAGGACGCTTTACTCTCAAAGTTCATTTTCCAATCTCATGCATTATCAAGGACTCCTAGGCTGTAAAGCCCTCTGAGGGATTCCACTGACAAAAGCTGTCCCTAATAACAGGGAGAAAACATCTCAACAGAGAGCATGGCCATCAAAAATATAATTTAACATATGAATCAGCATGCAGTTCCTGCATTGCTTACTACCTATTTTAACTCTAAAGCTATACAGTTTTATAACTTTTCTTTGTGTTATACAAATTTCCCCCCAAATACTGTGAACTTCAAAAGGTGACAAATGGCATCTATTTAGACAGCACTACTGACCTACTTTTACTTAACAATTTCTTAGTCAATTTTATACCTCACATAAGGCAGGCTCCGCTGAGAAAGTGTAAAGGAATTTAGCTTTGCTAGATTACTAGTAAAGTAGGTTTTTTTTTTTTTTTTTGGATAGCGTAAGCTATAAACAAAATAATTTGTTTCTCATGACATCTCTACCCCTTTGTGCCCTATTTCTTGTTAATTATTCCAATATACACTATATTGCGCATCTCTTTTTTTTTTCCATTGAAAAGTGAAAGTATGGATTAAGCAGCATGGCTGGCAAAATATCAGCTAGGAAACTATCTCAGTGTAGTTCCCACCAATTCAAAATTCTTACCAATTTTGAATTGTCAGAGGTTGACAAACAAAAAAAACTCTCTTCCTTGCCTTCCGATTTCATTACTGACGAACTAGACTGAGTGACAGTTTTTTAATGTGCTGTTTATGCATTGCCATCGTGCTGTTTCTCAGACATATCGCAAGCGCCTACTAAAGGCTTTTTTTCATGTAAGTAGAATTCAAATGGCATTTGGTACATGCTAGTTACCTCTCGCTTGTAAAATAAGCATGCTTTGAATTATGAGAAATGAATTATCTCAAGCAATTAGTTAAGCAAGAAATACTTCAAAAAGTTCAAGGTGATCTTGCAACTGCTATTCTTTTACTTCATTTTTCTTAGTGAAGGCAAATGGATGAGCTTGTCCATCGCTGGTAGACGTTCCACAGGCATTTTGTTTAACGTACAAAATACCTCAGTGGTGCTTACATTAAAGACATAAACATAATTCTACCTGTGTTTGGTCTCCTATTTCTAAGCAAACTCTTCCAGTGCAATTGTTGATTGCTACAACCAGGGAACTCAAATGTCATGTATTTTTCCTTCCATAAACATACTAAAAAATATATCAAACATTCACTAACAAACTTCATTAGATTTCAATGTACTTTTCACTACAATCTACAGATGATACAGTTTTCTCTCATTCTATTTCAATACTGCATAGCTTACTTTTTTATGCATGCATAATAAAAAAGCTATTATTTTAGCGATGCAGTTCCTTTCTTTAAACAATGACTGTTTCAGCATATAAAAGTTTATTTTGTGATGTCAAGTGAAAAGATAAGCAAACCATAAGTATGATATAAATTTAAAATGCTGATCTGTTGGGCTGAATAAGCAAGTGTACTGTGTACAGATGCAGCGTGATGCATCCATGGAGTTTTCAGTTTCTCTGCATCAGATATACAATTTTACTGAGCAGTTTCTTAGTATTATTAATATTCGTACTTCAATGTGAAAATTCATAGGGCCACAACCATGTTGAATTTTTGCTCATTTTTTTCCTAATCATGCATAACTTTCTATCCCAGTTCACACAAACAAACAAACAAAAAATTGAACAAGTGCTTGGTCAATTTGTGACCTATATTAAGAACAGAATAAAAAAGTAAAATATTTGGCTTTTTTTGTTCCAATCTAACATTAAAGACGTCTTTTTTTTTTTACTATATTTACAATTATTAAATTAAAAAAATGAGTCTTTAAAGATAATATTCATTTAATATTTTGTGATGGTGAGAAACACTGAGAAACTTACTCCTATTTAACGAGCCTAGTTAAGCACATTTGTGCGTAAGTGAATAACACATAAGTGCTTGTGGAAAAAAAGGCATAAATGAAGATACAAATTTCTCAATCAGGTGTTTAAAAAGGCTCATAGATGGTATGAGTCCCAACTTATGAGTCATGTATGAACAAAGACCTCCTGATTCAACTTGAAAGAATAAATCTTAAATAAATCTTAAATAAAAAGTGATAAATACATGGGAAGGTAGGCCTGACAGCCTGACAGTACATAAATTATGGTAATCCAAAATGAAAAGAGTATCATTCAATCTTCTATTACCTAAAAGACCTTGAGCTATTATTAGTTTCCTAGTAATCTCTGTGAGTTACTCCAAGGAGAGTATAACTGATCTCTTCCACTTCACCTTTTCCCCTCTCTTGGAAAAACAAGAAAAACAAGAAAACGTCAACTCTTTGTTAATCACCTGGCTGTATTTTGTACTGAGAGCCTCAAAACTTCATCTGGAGTTTGCAGAATTTTAAAGCCAAGGGCAGAACATGGTGCTGCCTTCACAAGTGCAGCTAGGCAGGACACTCAGCCCTCTCTTCCTGCCAGGCTTCGAGAGGACCTGCCGAGCACAGCAAACAAAAACCACACTCAGCTCTGTGATATTACCTGATATCCATCTGCTACATAGACATAGGGATGTACATGGAGTATGTCATCTGCAATCAGATCGTGATTTTCTTTACAATAATGTTTTACGCAAAAGAAGGTGGAAGGCAGTAGCGCCCAACTCCAGGGAGCAACTGGTCTTCCCCGCTTTGCCCCAACGAGGAGCAATCCTAAGCAGCGCTGAAATCAAGTCTCCTTCAGTATCAAATTTCAGAAAAATGACGACAACTACTGCCGAGAGGCATAGTGACCTTCGACCAGCCGGTGAGTGCAGACCGCTGCATTTCGGGCAGTAAACGGGCAGCAGGAACGTAGCAGCTTAACCTAAATACTTCCCAGGGAAGTTGGGGAGAGTAGGTAATCCCTCCAGCAGTTATGACCCTTCCTGGTCTAGGCCCTGCTGGAGGATTAAATTCAGTTTGAAACTCTTCTAAGATACACAAAATGCTATTTCGATGTTGAAGATTAGATCCTACACTTTTCTTATGGTTTAATTTGATGAGAGCACTGTTTTTATTATATAAGTTTCAAAAAGAAAGCTTTGAATAAAACTAATAAACTAAAACTATAAAACTAAAGAGTTGTAGATATTTTCAGACCAAAAGGAACAATTGTGATTTTCCAGACTGAGTTGCTGGAGAGCGACGCACGCAGCAGGTTGCAGTCAGTGCTTCTTGAACCTAACCTACAACTTGTGGTTAACATACAATGTCATGCACAAAATTCAATTTATTTACTTCAAGAAAAAATGTGCAATCTCTTAAGAATCAATGACAGTAATCCAACATAAATCTTACCTAGAAAATTCACTTCCATCTCCCTGTAAATAGGGCCTGTAATAGAGACTGAAAGGACCCCAAAACAACAGCCAATATGTCATATTGCAAACTTAAGTGCAGAAAATAAGAAGAGGTATTTTCACTTATGGTACAGAAAACCTCTTGAAAAATGCAGAAAATACATACGACCTGGGAAGAAATACACACAAAAATAATGAAATATGGATAGCTTTTAAAACTGAAAAATATCCCTATGGTGGCTAAGACTTGAAAAGAAAATGTATCCTTGCAGCCTGTAATTCATGCCTCAGGAAAGGTTGAATTTCCCAAGAAATATGCCAAAAGAGGAGCTGGATAAGCTTATTGCTCGGGAACCAAGACCAATCATCACAGCAGCTGTACATACTGGGGGCAGAGGGCAACAGTCACACATTATATCAAACAATTACAAAGGCTAAAAGAGAACATCTTACACTTTTTTACAAAGGCAGACATTCCTGTAATTAATTTTCAACACTTTTATAAATAATTTTCTATATCATGTTAATATTACATGTCATTGTAAGTGTCCTTAAAAAAAATAAAATATAGGCTTTTGTTCAGATTTAATACCCTTTGAAGGTATTATTTCTTCACACTGCACTCCACTTTTCAAAAGCAAATACATGTTCTGCTTTCTTAATCATCAGCGAAGGTTATGTGGGACATTATCAGGGAAAAAAGTGTTACCAGAGACCAGAAGCAATTTTGGAATACAGAGCTATTGGGCTAAAATGAAACAAAGAAAATGGTAAATTCCCCATAGCTGAAATCATGACAAAAATGGAACAAGAAGACTGCAGTAGCTTTGACACAAATCATCTAAACACCTATTCAGACAGATGCAGAAGGATACAAAAATTCCTCAGCACGACTGAGTGGGAGGAAAATTTGCTCACAGTAGCAACCTGAAACTGTTACTAGGCAAGGATCTCTTAACAGAGGTGGTATGAAAAGCCAACAAAGATTTGAAAAAATGCTCCTTTTAAGAAGAAATTGTTATTTAAAGAGAAAAATAAGTTTTACTTGGCTTGTTTCAAGTGGTTTCTTGAGCTGTCTTTTTACAACGGCAAGGGAAAAGCCACCAACTACGTGTTTGTATGGCATGGAAATGATCAGAAATGGGACCCAGACAGTTTCAGGGACAGCTCATCATGTGCCAGTGGTTACAAGAACTAGAAAAAAGGTCAGAGCAGCACATGGCAGAGCACCTGCAATGTCCTTGGCGTTATCCTGGCTCCTGCATTTTTAGGAATTAACCACATTTAACCATCAGAAGAGGAAGGTCTCGTATCGACCCCTTGTTTCCATATCCTTACATCAGAACTTGTAAATTTCTGAACTTGCTGAGGTTTTGGGAAAGGACCCATGATCCACAGGATCTCCTGGGGAAGGAGGAAAGGAGGGGAAACTGCAGGCTCCCACCCAGGGGCTCTGGGGACAGGCACTGCGAACTGGAGGTCAGGGCCACGTCCCAGGTTAGGGTGTCAGATAATTTGCTTTAAGGAAACAAAATGACCACACACAGGGCATTTCTAGGTGAACAGGCTGGAGTTTATCTGACACAAGATCCTTGCAAAGCCGCGTGCAAGTCCTGCCCAGGCTCTGCGCCTGCCAGGAGAGGCTGCACTGGGAACATAGCGACCGCGCGGCAGAGCAGCCCCCAAAACGCCAGGAGAGACATCTCTATGCTACAAAGCATGCCGTATTTATTGCATAAAAACAGAAGAGCCAGTCAAGAAAATCATAGAATCATAGAATCATAGAATCATAGAATGCTTAGGGTTGGAAGGGACCTCTAGAGATCATCTAGTCCAACCCCCCTGCATACGCAGGGACACCTAGAGCACGTGGCACAGGACTGCATCCAAGCGGGTTTTGAAGATCTCCAGAGAAGGAGACTCTACAACCTCTCTGGGCAGCCTGTTCCAGTGCTCTGTCACCCTCACTGTTAAGAAATTTTTCCTTAAGTTCCTATGGAATTTTTGATGTTTCAGTTTCCGGCCATTTCCTCTAGTCCTATCAGTGGCCACCACTGAAAAGAGACCATCCCCGTTCTCTGCACTCCCTCCCTTGAGGTATTTATATACACTGATTAGATCCCCTCTCAGCCTTCTCTTCTCCTCATCTTGTTAATTTTCATATCCACCATATACTTTTTTAAAACAATCATATGCCTATTATTAGGCTTTTACATTAGTTGTCAAAAACTATACATTTACCCGCCACAAGATAAATAAAGAGCAGATCTGTCTAGAGTTCTGTATTTAAACAACATCAAAACCACAAGGGTACCTCCCAAATTCTGTTCTTATTGGGGATGTGTAAGAAAAAATATATACATTTAATTTGTATTGACAGTGTTTAGATTTGACCACAGTGAAACAAATCAAATACAAACACGAAAGTGAAGTTAAATCATAAGACTGCTTTAAAGAGTGAATTCTGCCTCTGATGGTGATTTCAGACTGCAAAGGAGGCACTTATCTGGTCCAGACATAACTAAGTCTACTATCTACTTTGGTCTGAGCTCATATGAAAATAAACTCCCCATGTGCTAGAGTACTTCATTTATACAGAGCATTACAAGGGTACTAGCAATAAATGGTTTTTATGTTTTTCATTTGAGCAATTTTTTTTACTTGTGTATTTTGAATTGTTCTTCTTATTCTTTACTTCATTTAACAGGGAAATGCCTGGAAGCAATAAAATATTTTCTCTGCCTTTTTCCACTGTCAGCAGCATCACTATGACCTTATCAAACAAACGTATGTTGACAATTTTCTCAAATTCTATATTCTCCTGTGAGCTACAATAATACACATCTTTGTATTATCTGGTGTACTTTGGGTCTGCGAAGAATTTTTTAATTATTAATTTTGTCCTTTTTTTAAAGTATATGTAGAAATGGAAAGGAATACCAGACGAATATATCTGTGTTGCACTTCATGAATAATGCAAATAACTGAATATTAGTACTTCTATTTCATTTATATTTCAAGACTAAAGCTATAATGCTTGAGATCACCAATAATTAAAGTTATGATTGTCTGACATTTCAAGCTAAAATGCTATAGTACCTTTCCAGGCTGACGTCATGAGGAGTTGCTACTCACAACACCACAGGAAGAGTGAAACAAACCTGCAGCTTCTGCCATGAGTCCTTGAAAATAAAATTAAGTAATCACATTTCACTCCTAATACGGGTGCTTCTAGCGACATCCAAGATCCATTAAGCTTTCAGGTGAAGAACAGCCCATAATTATTGCAACAGTATTTTTGCTAGGAAAAAAACAAAAATGCAAATGGGATAGAAAAGTTGGATAAACTGTGAAGCTGCACAAACTTAACCAAATTCAATTTGCAAAAAGCTTAAAAACTCATCCTTAAAACGGCATTAACAAGATTCAACTGATGTCAGATTATTTGTTTGAACTAACCACCTTATCAGACCTAAATAATCCTTAACAGATCTATTTAAATTCCAATGTAACAGAGTAAATGCTCCACAAAAGAGAAGAGTCTACCTGAAATCAGTATTGCAGGAGGTACATGTCACCGTTTCGGGATGCTCCCTTCTGGCAGCTCTCTCACGGAGATCGAAGCTCATGCTCTGAAAGCCACACTTAAAGAAGCACTTGAAGCTTGGCAGTTTCCAAAGTACTGTGGCGTTGGCCCAATCTGGCTGCAGGATTTACAGAAAAAGGATCAGAGTGCAGAACTCGGTGCTGGCATCCAGCAACTCCGCAGGAAGCCTTGGGATGGACAGAAAGCCCAAGGTGAGGGAAAGAGCTTCTCCACCCCCAAAAAATGGATTTTCCTGATGGCAAATTTTGAGTACCCTGAAAGCAATTTCAGAGTTGCTCGTGGGATTGCACAAGATACACTTTAGGCCGTAATCTCAGGAATTAAACAGAAATATCTAATTTTAGCCTTAGTAAAAAAACTATATACATATATATGTGTGTGTGTATATATATCTTTTTTCTTTTTTTTTTACCAGGAGGCTGCCAGAAAGACCTCTCCAGGTGGCCACAGAAGACTGATGCAACCAGGGAGCACTAAAGAGTGCATATTTTAGCTCATAAATGCCACACGAGGTTAACTGCGCTCACATGTATCATCTCAGAAAGAATAAGAAATCTGAATTTCAGCTCTCTAAGGATTCTTTTTTTTTTTTTGGTGCTTCAGTTTGGAATAAAACAAATTTCCTTTGCTGTTATTTTTGGTGGAGAGTTTGTGATATGTCATATAAAGTCCCTATTCTAGAGATGCCGTTCTTATGAAGATCTTTGTTTTGGGGATTTTTGTTTTCTTTTTCTAATTGTGAACCCCAAAGAGAGCCTGCAGGGATGTTGTGAGGAGAGAAACCAAAGGGCAAAAATCTAGCTTCACAGTTATATGAAAATTTTTGGTGAAAGAACTAACTTCTGTGTGACCTCCTCAAAAAGCAATAGGAAGCAGAGGATCCGACTCGCTCTGTGCGACTGGATTTAGCTGCCCACTGCTAACCGTGTAGGAAGAGTGAGCCAGAACTGCCCCAGGAAAAACAACCTTTACAGCAGATGTTTTACTTAGCACATGAAACCTCTTGGGTGAAGGAAAACTGCTTTGCTGTGTCTCAACACAGACCCTTGCTCTCCAGATACCACTAGTGGAAAAGGACCCCAGGACTTAGCAGACAATAAAATTTCCTTCTGACTTTGAAAGAGCAAGTTTCTCTGTTAAGAAAGCAACAGAGAGGCTGGGATAAAGACAAACAATTACAAAAAAAAAAAACATAACCCAGCCCTGGCCACACAGCAGTGTGTGCAGCTCCCTCGGGTGCTGTCACACGGACTCACCCATCTGCCCTGAGGAGACACTTCCACTCCACGCCTTTCAGAGTGGAGATTATTAACATGCCCCCTGCTTTCATTGCTCAGGAAGCATCCGAGAGAGAAGTTTCTATGACCTGTCAATTATGATAGGGACTTAGAACATATTCCTCAAAGCACTGCTTCAGAAAGACATTTTTAATTTACTTAATCCAACGTGGTTTGGGCGATACAAAAGCCAGTGGGATAATGGAAGTTCTGTTATTTCTACACAGCATTTGAAAATCCTGCATGACTTCTTGGAGAACATGCCAGGCACGAATTCCGAGAAAGAGGAGCTCTGTGCAGAACGGGACCCAGCTCAGCCCAGCATTTGTGCAAAGACCTGTCGGCCTCTTCCACTGTTGCTGCTCCTCCGTCTTTATTACACACCTGATTTAACTTGATCGCTTCTATATCGGCTACTGAAGAAAACATACGACTCCCACAAAAGATTCATTGCTCTTGTATCATCTTTTCTTTTAGAAACATTCATCTTCCTAGTGTCTATTATTGAATTAGATAGAAAAGATGGTGAAATTAATCAGCTTCTTCAAATTATGCCCATAAGCAATGACTACGGGAAGAAAAGTCATTTAAATTTTAATGTAGGATCATGCAGAAAATATTTTAACAAGATGGCATCAAGATGAAGGAAGCAGAATCTGAAATGCTCAAAAAAAATAAAAAAAGGAAATAAAACTCCTCCATTTTATATGCAGAATGAACCTGAGTTCCCAGAGTGTTCCCCACCTGTATATATTTCTGTTTCCCAATTAATATTCAGGTTTTCTTGCAGGGCAAGCTGCCAACAGATATAGTCCATGCTACATGACTGTGCTGCTGCTCTGCAAAAGTGAATCTAAAATGAGTTTGGATAATAGTTGCTCCCTGGTAGAGGATGTCACCATAGCCTACAGAAAACACCAGAAAAAGAGTCCTAAGAACACAGGTGAGTGCTGGACATAACGAGTCCATGAGAAGTAGCCTGGATTCAACACGCTGTGTAAGTTAGCTCAAACCATTAATTGAGGCTGTATGCAGTTAATTTTTCACTTGAGTAAAATATCCATAATTGGAGAATGACTAAAATAAACCTTGTGTAAGGTTTCCCCAGACTAACTCTGGACTGAAAAGCAAGATCCTATTTTGTACAGTTTACTTCTCCATCAGTTTGAACAATCATGCAAAAATCAGGAAAACTGTGTGTCTTCTCTGATGTTTGGATACGGGTACACTGCTAAACCTTTTAAACCTCCCCACTCTTGTGGCTGGCACAGTTCCACACTAGTTCCACTAGTACATGTTTTCCTCAGTGAGAAATGATCAGTCTAAAGGTCAGCCACGTGCTTTATACTGTCAAACGTGCTGCCTGCATTTGGATGCCTTTGGATCCTGGTTTATGCCTGTTGTGGAGGCTCGGAGGAGGAAGCAAATTGTAGAGTCCTTGTTCCTTAAGCACACACAGCTCAGGTTCAAGGCCAGCAGCCTTTGCAATGTCAAATCTAAGCACTACACGTATGCATCATTGCAGCTACTCCGGATGCTCCAGCTGAACACCGTGACCAAGCAGCTCGTATAGGCCTTTATAAGGCCATAGAAACCCATAGAACAAACTCACAATCCTACAGAAGTAAATGGCTTTTGATATTGAATCTTTCAAGGACTGAACACATTACTGATAGCGGGCCATTCCCCTGCAGTAATAGAAGATTATAATGTTTGTGATAATGTCAGAGGGCTCGATGTGCAGCATTAGCCAACGCAGCAGCCAGCAGTAATGTACGATGCCGTTCAACTCATTTTCAAGGCTTACTCACTTCACAACAGCCTTCGATAAACTGCAAATCCAGTTTAACAGCTGAGCTGGGCAATCAATCATTTGGAAACAAGATTCAGAGCATTCCTGGTGAACACACGGAAGGCAATTAGATGCCACGGATTGTGAAATAATATTGGTGGGAATTCTTCTCCCTCATCTGATTTATTTCTGTCAATCTGCAGTTTATATTCTGTGTCATGATTAACTCCTTTATCCTGAGATGACATATAAATGTAACACTGGCATTATTAAATGCTTCTGAAAGTAATTCTGGACCTCACAATTGCTAAGGAAATTGATTAAAGAGAGTTAGCTAGCACCGCTAATTTGCAACTGGCTATTTTAATGACAGACTGATAAAATGAAATGCTAGGCTTGAGAATAAAACTCAGTTTGTATAATGTGCTAACTTGTACAAAACACATTTGCATAAACATTTGTAGGATAAAATGAGTCCTTGGGCAGTTCAGAACATTTAGACTGGCTCATTTGGAAGAGAGGCTAGACAGAAATACAGTGACGGCACTATTAAATTATAGAGTGAATAATATCTGTCAGAAGTTTCTATTTTGTTCAACTTGTTTGTCAAGTTTTAGCAAATAATTCTTTGACTATAATTCCGTTTCAATATCATAAATTTAATTCATTTGAGAGACTTCGTAGAAGCAAGGAACATGATATTCAAGGACAAAAGAAGTGAGCGAGTTTGGATACACACAATTCAAACAAGCAAGAAGCAAATAAATAACAGTTGGATGGAAAATCCAAGAGAGAGGATAATTCCTCTAGCAGCCAGAGTTTCAGGAACAACAGGATGATATTAAATAGAAACCTTTTAAAACACAGGTTTGAATATATAATAGATTTTTTTTTCCAGAAGAAAGGGACAGAAATATATCTGAGCCAATCAAAAGATAAAATCTGCATTGATTGCTGTACAGAAGAGCAGACAGCACTGAATGCCTATACTCTCACAAACACATTCCACAGACTTATAAATAGCTCTGAAAAACTGATTTAGGGTGGAGAGAGAAAAGAAATTTTTTTTTTTTTTTTTTGCTTGGGAAGTTAAAAGAAATCTGAAATGATCTTTATTTTAAAATATATTTTTTTGTATTATAATAATAGAGAGATTTTTAATGGAAACCTGGCAAGTGGACTGGGTTTACTACCCATCAGTGGGTTGGAAGCACGCTCACAGCCCTGGAAACTGATTATTCACATGCTGAACCCTACGCAAATCTACTGACTATAGGTAAGTAAAAGGTGAAATGTGGTAGTTCAGGAATTTCAAAAACACAAAGCAAAAGCATGGAGCAAAGGAGTGGCCTAAGAAGTGATTAACAACTACCTGATATTTGGGATTTCCATATATTCATGTAAAAACACTATTTATAGACAATGTGAAATTATATTTTACAGAAGTGTTTGCATATAGGCAAAAGAAATAGTTTTGATATACAGTATCTATGAAAGATGTAGTTATTGGGATCTTTTGGGGTAATTTTTGATTTTCCTGAGACCTTAAATTCTATGTCAGGCAATTTTAAAATGACATAAAGTTTAAGTCAGTGAAAGTCTGACTCAAGATTACGGAAAATTACAGTCATATTACATTGTACAAGGTCTGTATTAAATTCTTTGTTAAGCTCTTGTTAGAAAAGAATTGCAAACACTAATCTTTATAGGCAAATTTCTAATTTATAGATTAATCTAATCTACTGATTCTAGATATAGACCTCTCCTAGTTGAGAACTGTGCTTAAAGTCTTGTTAGAAAACAGATATTCTTTTCATCTGCATAAACATCACCAGCAGTTGCATTTGATAAAGGCTGAGACCAGTTTTCTCAAAAACCCATCAATCTCATTAAATGCCAGTATAATCTAGGCTAAAATTTAAGTCCACAATATTCAATGCACTCTGAACAGGAACAAAGGGGAGCCACTGCTCAAATCCAGTGCAAAACTCTCATTACTCCACCAGGTACCTCCACAGTTAATAGCTGATCAGCCACAGGCAAAAATCTCTGACTTAAGTCCAACGCAAAGGAGAAAATTAGATTCCAAATAAAATCCTTAGGTCATTTTCCTCCTACTGTCTAAATATGAAAACATTTTAGCAGCCGCAGAAACAAATGGAAAATTAGAAAGTTGGAAGATAGAGGACTTAGTTGTATTTAAAGGGTCCTACTGTAGACAGGGAAAGAATTCAACTTCCTTTCAAAGCAGATTACAAAGGCTGCCAGTGTTATGTCTGCAGACAAGACTGTTACAGCAAAGATCATGGAGCAGAAAGCATCAATGTCAGCTTTCAATCTATTGGGAATTTGTTTTTTTTTTTCATAAAAAAATTGATTTTTTAGCAGCACAAACAAGCCATGAAGAGAAAAGAAGGCTGGGAACAAAAAAAATGGAGCAATGTCCAGGGCAGTTTGCAAATTGAATGGGGCAATTTAGTGAAAGCTCTTTAAAAAATGAACAGGTAAGGAAACAGAAAAGTTAATAAAGATATTAGAATATCACTAACATTTGGATAAAAAGGGTACCCTGTAATGCCCAAAACAAACCTCAGAGGAGAGATGAAGCCTTTCAAAGTGCTTGCACGGAGCAAGAAAGCCGAAGACATTAATTACTGTCAAAATACAAAAACTGTGCAGGTTGTAATTTGGTTCCTCTTTGGTTCCATTTATCTTTTTAATTTTTACTTTATGACACCAAGAACTCATCTGCCCTCTAGATGACAAGGGACACGATCCACTCACACTCACTCTGGAGAAATGAAAGGCACCTTTCCATCCATTGACCACTTTCAGACCAACTGCTTCAAGAGACATCTTTTCCTAGCACAAACTCACAGGTCGGTTTTTACAGGACTCTTTCCAAAATTCATGATTTCCAATAAACCAAAAAAAAAAAAAAAAAGGCCACAGAAGTCTGTGGTGCTGAAAGGTGCCCTTTTCTCTGCAATACTTCCTTACACGTGTGTGTAAATGTATAGAGCTCCCTTTTTTTCTGCCTAACGCTCACAGGGATCTGCCTCATCATGAGGAGTTTATGGCTGTTGGCCACCAAAACCCTTCCACAAACTCTGATCTTCACTGCCCTTCTCAGGAACCTCACACAAGGCTTTGGCCAGATTAATTACTTTGTCCTATTCAAATCCTTCCTCCTTACCATAGATCACCACCTGCATTTTGCTCAGTGCCTTTCAGAATATATTCCAGCCTATTTTCTGCTTGAGAGAAAAAGGCTTGGCTTTCAGAGAATTTCAATTTGAAAATTTTACCTCCGCTGATCAGCCTTCTATAAAACATATTTTTATAAATTTCTTAGTTGCAACATACGAAAAGTAACCACAATTGGCTTTTGTTTAGCTGACAGATGTACAAAAACTCAAAAAATACTAATCACAATTTCTTTAGGAAAAAAAAAAAAAGCAGATCCCTGAATACAGACAATTATATTAATAAGGCAGCAACACCAAGCAATATATCGAAGCACTGAAGTTCACACACACTTGAGATTTGCAGGCCTTGTCAAATAGCTTGCTTCTGGCTATCTTCAGTCTTGTAAAATTTTCACATTAATTTTGGGCAGCATGAATTATCCCACTTTTCAAAAAGAAATCCTTAGGGCATTTTAAACATGCTTGAAAATAAATAATTAATGCATTGGACACTATTAATTAGCAAAACTCAGAACGGCTACTGTTACAGATTCTGAAAAGTTTTTCTGAACTTGTCAAGCTGTTAATAATGAATAGGCTGGAAATGACCAATTAACACAGTTAAATAACAACAGTTATAAACAGTGAAAAATACTACTTTTCTTTTCTTTTGCTCCTCCTAAAGCCATAGTGACTTTGCTACACTAGCCCTGACACTTCCCTACCAGGAACACGGGTTTACAAATTAATGGGATCTCCACTGGTCTAGGCCTATGGAACTGAACAGAGCACCTACTCATGACAACGTTCAAAATTTAAGATATTTACCTTTTAAAGCTAAAGGTAACATTTGATGCTGTAGATTCATAAACGTCTTTATTTATACCCACAATTTTGAAAATCAGAGTTCAACTAGGTTATATGTTGGTAATATATAAAACAGAAGGACGGCTTCTATTCTCTACGGTTTTAAGATTAAACCTGATTTGTCTTCCAACCTCAGCGTTTTCTAATCAAAAGGCTTTCAGCACTGTCTCCCGTACTGCCAGGCTCAGGATTGTGACCAGCAGCACTCAGTCCAGAGTTTTATTAACAGAAAGTAACTTGCAATAGTGTCATCTCAAGAGGATCTGGCAGAGAGGAAGATGCAAACCCAGCCATTAGCACTATTCCGTCTCTTTCCTTCTTCCTTCTACAAATTAATAAATATGGTAAAAGAGATATTTATATAAAATTGACTGTTAAAGCATTTGAGACTTCCTGTTTTATCAATATTCATCTTCTGGCAGCTTAAAAATTGTTCCAGCTTTTATGCCCTTCTGGTGTGGCAGACAGCATCTACTTGTCAGTCTACAAAAACTGCAGTACACTGAGTAATAATATTGTTGTTGCACTACCAGTTCATTTATTCATGAACTGCAGAGGGAAATAAGCACGTGGAATGTATATAAATTTTCAGTTCACAAGTTACTGCCATCAAGGGACAGCCCTAAGTTATGCACTACCTTTAAAAAATTGCTTTTTTCAGGAATGTGTGCATTGCATCTAATGAGCAAACACCTTGGTCTCGTTCTTTTGAAACAAAGCATTCTTGTGCTGCTGGGGGCTCACACGCCGCGTGACACGTTCACCAAAAACAAGAATCACCTAGAAGTTTTCAAATAAACATGTTCAACTTTCTGCTTTTTTCTGCAGGACTCCAACTTTTTATTTCAAGTATCCACTGGCCACTCTTGCACTAACTTCAAATACTTTCAGGACAGGAGATGCCAGGCACTCGTGAGGGAGAAGGGCAGACCAGGTCTTCCTAATCATGGTGAAATTAGGGATTGCACCAAGGTGCGACCATGACCAGGCCAGCACAGGCCTGAGCTACACTCCTAAAGTTAATTTTTTTTGCTGGTTGCTGAATTTGCCAGTCACGGATCCTCACAGGTATTCTTTGGTATGGCCACTATTTTGTACATGGTTAGTTTGCTTTAAGATCTGATAGTTATTACTAAATTCAGTTAAAATATCTACTACTTTTATGGACCTTCCCTTTAAACACATAACATTTGAAGTACTTATGTTTTCCTTGGATGTTACAACATGGCAATTTCCGAAAAAATGCCTGACATCATAGTGATTTGCTGTCCACTTGGGCATTTTTTGAAGTGACTAACCAAGATTCAATGCTTTATGTTAGCTCTGAGGTCTGACAAAAAATGTTTAAGTCTTTGTGATAACATCCTGAAAATACAGGGTGAATTAATGTATAATGCTTTGAATCAATAAAAGTATAAATCTGTGTTTTTTAATATCTTATTATGAAAAGGAATTACAAATACATAGAATTTTCATATTAAACATTGGTGAATCAAATAATTCATCTACAGCCAAGATATACTTGGAAAGCATTTATACCAAAGATCTAATGCATTTTAAAATATGATGAACTGTTCAAACACTGAAACTCACAACCAAACCATAATCACAAAGTTTGAATAAATATAAAGACTTCAAACATATGATTTGAAGAATTGATTTAGTTATGATGAAATTATGAATTATCTATGGCAAGCAGTAAGGGTGATTTCTGAAAAAGTAAGGGTAAAGTACGCAACTCTGTACAGAGAAAGTAATAACAATGAAGAAGAAAGAGATAAAAGTACTTGATCTGCTGCCTCTGTTTAAAATTCCCAACAACAAATTAATTTAATTTAAAATATTTTATAGATACTTTATCTATTCGTTAATTCTTCACTTAGATTTCAGTATGCACTGATTATTAAAACTGGTTATTGAGCTCATTCTTTAATCTAAGAAAACCAAAATAAACTGATAAGAAATGTGATGAGCATTTATTTATTTTCTTTTACAGTTGCATTTCTTTTAATGTAGTTATCAAAGTGTTACCATTACTGCTTTATGTTTTTCTCTGTCCCTCTCATGCAGAAACATGCACAAAAATGGAGGAAGAGAGAGATGACGAAAACTTCTGGAGTAGTTGACATCTGATCTGAATTCTGATTACCACCTGCTGCATCGTTTAACTAGAAACAAGGCCTAAAATCTCTCTAGGGAATATATGACTGTGATTTAGCTAACTGACATCTGGATGCTCTACATAAATATAGCTGAAAGAACATTTTCCTGGCAGTTACAAGCCCAGCTGATAAAGTAAGCAGTTTGAGCATTAAGGCTTCAGGTGGCTCATTACATCTCTATTGACAACTCAAATATTTTTCCTCTCCATCTCAACCCAGTTTCCAGGCAAACTCTCTGCAGCAGCCACAGCCCAGTGCTGGGACCCGCTTGGGAAGGAGGTTCCTGCTGCCTGGGGAGATGCCCACTGCAGGCCGACCTCCTGCGAGGCAAGTGCACCTATCCGAGTGTTTCATAACGGATCTGGCCAAGCCATAACAAGGGCCTTTCACAAAAGCAATTCTACAGTTTATCTTCTATTCTATATTTTGCCAGTGCAGTAAAGACAGTAGGAGTTTCAAAGGCATAGAGAAGAAAAATCATTGCAACAACTTGTCTAAAACGCTGCAACCTCTGCATGCTTTGTTGATGGTTCGTTGTCACTGTGATACTCAAATATTGGTGAATACAGTAGAGTAGAGGGAATATTTTTTGACTGACACTCTGCCCTTGAGTAATTAATCCAGAACATAACTGTTCAAAAAATTCAATGTAGAAAAAAAAAGACATTTTTAAATCAACACCATAGTGCTTAGTAGGAAAAGGGACAAAGTAAAATAAAGGAATATCCAGGATAAAAGTTAGCTAATGAAAAAATTAAGAGTTAAAAATATTTTAAAGAAAGTAGAATTACAACAAGCACCTGTTAAAATACAAAATCTTGCATTGCTAAATCATCAAAACTTACAGCTTATGAAACAGATGCTTGGATCTGGCATTTTTGTGATATAGCTGAACTTTCCCTTCCTGTACAAATTCAACGAGCATAAATAGTTTCATTTTCTAAATTAACTACATAGGCTAAATAAAATAAATGAAATTTATCCTCTCAAATCAAAGAAAACCAGTTAAATGCATTACGGATTCAGTAACAACTGCAGCATTGGCACTCCACTACGCTGCTACCCAGTTTTTATAAAATTAAGAGATACATTCAGGAGCCTTAATATGATAATGCATTAATATAATAGTGCACTGTCTCTCAATATCACTACAAGACAACTTATGAAATGCAAAACAAAATTAAGTTGCAACATTACCTGTTTCAATCTAATTTGTTAAATCTCGTTTAGTCAAGTTTGCAAATTCTTTTCTGCCAGCATCAGCTATTTTGGCTGCCAGTTAGTAACTATGTTGCTGCTGCTGCAAGCAAAGGTGAAGCAACGGGCACCATTAGGGTGCACAGACCTTTTCTTTTTGGCTTCTGCAAATACGTGATTTCAGCAAAGGGCTGCTTAAGTAGATGAGGGCCTAACTACTGGAAAGAAGTCCTAATAGATTGGATATGAGTCAAAGACTGTAATCCTCTCATTTACTGAAAAGCTTCCAGAACTTTGACTACTGTAGTTACTTTCTTACATTAATATGATCCGTATGCTTAGAAGAACAGGATGAAAAATCCTAAAAGCCGCAAAGTGATT
Organism: Tinamus guttatus; assembly: GCF_059628265.1. Lineage (NCBI taxonomy): Eukaryota > Metazoa > Chordata > Aves > Tinamiformes > Tinamidae > Tinamus > Tinamus guttatus. The sequence continues at coordinate 10,411,269 of NW_028288821.1, read as the reverse complement.
TGCAGAGTGTTCCTGGAGTAGGCAATAGTATCTGTGAATAGATTTAACCGGGAATTTTTTCCTTAGTCTGGGGAGAGTATTTTTACAGTAGTACCAGAACACACTAACTTTAAGTAGATTTTCTCAGGTCTGGTTAAAAACACAATGGTCAATTTAGGTTAGTTTCGTCTGTAGTTTGATCAGTTATTTTCTCCAGTTACAAAGCCGCTTAAGAACTTCTTGTCTCTAAGCTGCAGACCCAAGGGTAGAGCAGATAACTAAAACTGACTGGGTTAAAAGAAATAAAAATCAGGTGAGTGCCAAAAGTTTAAAAAACTGTTCAATTCTTTCTTTTGCTTTGCTATTCTGGAATTGTTCCACAAACATCAACAGCAGCAGAGCTAAGTGGCGATACTGAAAACATGTCGTGCAACGGCCAACAGTCTGTAGAAAACGCAGGTAATCAGGAGCTGTGATGTTTCCTTCTCTGTGCTGCAACTATTTATTCAGTCGTGCAGTGAAATGGGCAGGAAAACTGCTTGAGGAAAAAAAAAATGGTTAGTTTGCCAAATTACAGCATTGTAGTGGCTCCGATGAGAGCTGAGGTGACCCAAGGGCTCACTGATGCCAAAAGGAGCAGTCCTGCTCTTCCTAGCTTTCTCTCTCACACTGGTTGGGCTCTCATCATCTGACCTCTTGGAGAAGTGGTTGAGCTTTTTGTAAGCAAAGAACCAGTTCAGCAAAAAGCAGCAGCGTGACAAGTGCAGGAGCCAGCACAAGAGAAGCAGCAGGAGTGCCTGGACCAGGGGCTAAGAGAGCTGAAGCCCAGTAGGAAGCAGCAAGCTGTTAGCTGAACTCCGAGGCGGCATAAAGCTTCATGCTTCAGGACCTAGGTTAAACTGCTACTGGAACAATTCATTATTTCAGGCACGCAAGCTCTTCTAGGACATGAAACAGAAGTAGCTAACTTCATTTAAATACAGGTTGGGAACAACTGTCAAGAAGAACAAGGTCAGCATGTCTTCCCTTGATCACTGCTGTAAAGTACAAACTGCTTTTATCTTTTAATTTGTTGAATGGATTAATATAACTAGTCAAATTTGTCAGCCTCCACAGGACAATGAGAAGCACATGTATGTGAATGCATGTTGGAAAATGATAAGAAGACGAGCTGTCATTCCACCAAACTCTGCAGGATCCATAGCATTTATGTCCAAGTTATGAATTCTCAGACTCATTTTGAAGCTTCCTGCTATGTGTCAGATGTGAAGGTGACCTCATTTGCACTGAAGCACAGAGCTTGATTTCAACAGTACTTTTGGTCTGATGAAAAGTAAGATAAAAGAACTTCTGCCTTCAGCCACAACAACAGACCACTGCCATGCTCCAAGGAACAACACTCAAAATAAGAGAAAAAAAAAGGAAAGGAAAATAGAAAGTTCATAGCTGGCACTGCCTCGAGACACCTGCTTTTTCTGTTTTCACAATATAACCCAAAATATTTTGTTTTCATGTTAATTCTTAATAAGAACACTGATAACCTCTACAAATCTTCTTATAAAAAAGACTTACCTGCAAGCTGGGGTCAGATGCATTTACATAAATGAATGAACTAACCCCATTGGCTTGAATGTGGTATCTAGTATTGTTAAATGCACCATCTCTGTATCTCTAAGACTATTAAATAAATCTCCTAGAACGTCCTGAAACCAAAGAAAGGGATAGAAAGTCAGAAGAATTGAGCTCTGTTCCTCCACCTGGTCTTGATTTCTTAAGAGATCTTAGCAAATCACTACCTCATTCTTCACTTTCTGCCTCATAAAATTGAGAAAAACATGATATATATCTGACATCTCTAATAGGAAAACCACTTTAGAGAAGCTTTTTGACACAGGATGAAAGATTGTACTTTGCCATACAGAATAGCTGTATTACCTGACATGCTCGTTATGCACTGTCGGAGAGCAACAACTTCCAGCATCTTTTTCTCCTATTATCACTCACACCTTGACTCTGTTCAGTAATTACGGACGGAATTTTGTAGATTGCTTTCGTGACTTAGGGAAGTAATTCCCTGTGAAATCTGGACAAACCCACTTTGTGATTTTCCAGGGTTGCTTTAAAGAGTCTTATAGACATTTGGACAGGGCTATTCTAATGCTGTCCTCTCATCCCACACAGTCTCAAAAGTTGTCATTATTTAATAGCTTGAGCATTTCCCATTCTAAAAATGGGAAAAGAACCCAAAAGAATCATTTCCCCTGCCTGGCATCAGTAAACAGCTCACACACAAGCAGCATTCACTGTACAGATGTAATGATTTGTGATTTCTAACCTAATCTGTGTTTTTGGGTGGCATCTCGGAGCCAGCCCTGCTTTTTGCCCTGTTGTCTCTGTTGTATAGGCTGCACAGAGGCACAAAGATAAGATGACCACATTGTGAACGTTACATGCTCGTTTTTGCTGAACACATTAGGCCAGCTCCCCTGGCTGTGCTTACAGCTATTGGAATTTCTCTAGCGAATCCAAATGATTTCTGGCACACTTCAGACTCACTCTCCTTCAGCAGAAATTGGCCTGCCTATTTTAGAAACAATCAGAAAGCACCAACCACACATTTATTTGACTACCTGACCTGCCCTTCAGAGCAGTCATTACCATGCAGAATAATGACGTTCCGCAAAGAGGAAAGGGCCGTTCTCAAAAGCCGGAGGTGCTTTGGGGAAACATTTCGGCGTGCCAAACAACGCTGTTCAGCCAATGAACTGACATCACTCCTAAAAATACTTCTTTGTATGTCAGGGAAAATTGTGCCCAGACACACTATACAAGGAGGCTGTATGTTACTTGGGGGTGGCAGCCAGCCGAGTCTGCTATCCCACTACCCATCTGCTTCTTCCACCCTGCCAAATCTTCAGACCTTTATTAAAAAAGCAAGCCCTGAATTATGCAATTTGCCAGACTGGGCCCCTTTCCTACGACTGCTGCTGACAGTGTGTCATGCTCTCGTCTAGAGGAAGGGGAAGAAAAGCTTCTCCTCCTAAGACTGTCTCTGAAGATCAGCCAAAATAAGTGAGAATTGAAAATTCTTGGAATGTGGCTCATGGCTCCTTGTACCTCAACTTCTTCTTCAGCTCCTCAGGTCAGCATATTCTGACATTTTCCTCAAAATGAAAATCATTATAGAGAATAACCTAGCTAAGTGCAGAGGCTGCCAACAGAACTACTGTTGAGGACAGTGACCTCAGCACGCACGCGCTGCCATGTCGGGCCGTGGAGAACTTGCTCCAGCAGAACAAGCAAACTGCAGAATCAGCCAATGAAGGAGCCAAGGTTTCTCTTCACCAGAGGCACCATTTGCCTTCAAAACTCATCCAATGTGTGCCTAACCCTACATTTAACTTTATTTTCATGCTGTGAAAATCGTCTCTGGGCAACAGAATATTTTAGATTTCGAAATGATTCCAGACAGCATTAGTTTCCAAAGACTTGCAGCAAAATAAAGACTTGGAAGCATTCTTGTTTAGGGCATTTCAGCATTACAGTTTGTCCTTTTGGCCACTGCTAAAGAGCATGAATGCAAATACAGGTGAATATCTTGAAGAGATACTGTACTACACGAATGTTATATGAAACATTTGCAAGTATTTCTAGGTGATTTTCAACTTATATTTTTGTTTCAAGTAATGTGTGCTGCAAAATTTATACCAGCTTCATGATAGTATGCTATACAATACGAATACACATGGCAGAAATGCACTACAGAGAACTTGAATTCACTCTTGATTATTATGGTGTTATATTGTCTGTCTTTGCCATATTGCATTTTTATCAAAATAAAATGCTAATAGAACAAAAGAATCTGTATGAAGACTGCAAAAGAGCACAGTAAAACATTAAGTATACTCCAAACAGACTAGGCTACGACTGGAACACTTCATTTTTTTATGTAATTTGCTGTTCTAGGGAATACACAGTGGACTGTCAAGACTAGTACCTATTACATCATACTAAGTTCGTCTCATTTCAGATTTTCCGTTAGTTAAAAGCTTAGGCTTAAGGATCAGGAGAAAAAAAAAATGAAAGTAACTCCCTTGAATAAACAACATGCACTCTGGGGCCAAGATAATTTTACTGTGCACTTGTTATTTAAATGAGTGCAATGTCTCCATATGGCCATATGGATGCCAGATATATGTTATATACTCAAGGGGCAATGAAGGGTTTAAAGTACATATGTTAACAAAGAATGCTGAGTTGGCACCCATGCATTACTGCCTTCACTATAGTGTATAGTAGTATATCCTATTTTTGCATTTTTTTTTATTTTTCCTGAAACTATTTTTAAAAACTAAAAAGCACCTAGGGAATTCATAGAAACTTTACTTTATAATCAGAATATTTCATGAGTTACAGCACTTGAAGAACCCCACGGTTTGCTGTCAGTTCCGATATGGCACATTCTACTTCATCTATGCTCTCCAAAGTGAAATCAAAACCAAATTCCACATATAAAACTTTAAATATTAGTTATATCCAGAATTCCAAGACAAGCTTCTTAGTATTAACACTTCTCATTTATTATGATGCTATGTTAATTCATGCCAGATGGAGACTATTCAAATGTTCATGACTTGTACTTGTCATGAACATATGCTCCTAGAATAATGGAGTGGTTTCTTAGCAAACAACATCCCATATTTAAAGACCTATGATGAGGCTCATAACAGAAAAAACATAAACAGAGAAGGGCACAACTGGAAAAGGAAAAAATCTGGTTCTTTACGAGCTACAGGGTTATGGAGGGTAATGGATTCTTTGCCATCTCCTACCTGTAGACAGGGGAGACATTTTTAACCTATTCCAACTTGCTGAAAAGGAACTCTCTGTACTTTCCAAACTCTTCATAGCAGAACAATTTTCTATACCTAGCACATGGAAGAAAGTGAAACAGATTCACATATTAGACCTTCAAACAGTTGACCCCGAATTGCAAAATAAAATAAATAAAAAATAAGTGATTATAAGACTACATTTGGAGAAAACAAGCACCAAAGGAAACTCACAAAAATATAAGCATTTCCTCTGAGAAAAAGAACTTGATAAGGGAAGGAAATTGTAACAGGAGCAAGAAAAGAAACAGCAATAAATGAGCTGAGCAGGTCAATTGCGGATTGCACCAACCATTTTAAGCCATAAATTCCAAACATGCAGAGATGTAAGGAATCATAAAAGCAGTTTTTATGCTCACACAAAAGGAGTTAATCATCTCTGACAAATATTTACATTTAAAGAAAAGGTCTATTTAAGATAGTGAATTATGTCTCTATCCCAAACTTCCAAAGGCAAAGCAAAAGTGAGAGAGAACTGAGGGGCTGGTGCTATACGGGTAAAGAGCAAGAGTTTGGAGTCCTATTCCTACAGCCAACCTGTAGCAGGACCTCACATCAGCTCCTCTTGCATCCTCGGCACAGACCCCTTGAGATTTTACTGTAATGGGCACCTCAAAATAGAGACGTACCCCCATGCAGTTTGTCCACATGTCACAAAGTTTAATTCCACCCAAATAGATTACTAAACTCGCAGGGTTTAAGGATGTTCTTGAAGGTATTAGAAAAGTAATGCAGCTAGTTTTTTTTACCAGATATTCTTACTTAATAGGCCTGGCTCGTCTTCCTGGCAGACTGTCAAAGATTGCTGTTTTCAGAGGCAGGACAATTTCCAGATACCTGTTTATATTTCAGGGGCTGCCCAAACTCATTTTACTGTCTAATCATAGTCTAGTAATATGCGTATTCTAGTAATACGTGTCCTCCCTTAGACTGCTCAGGGTCATAACGTTGTCCATTCTGGAGCTGCAGATGAGGAAAAGGAAGAGGTAGGAACTAAGGGATAAATGAAATGTGTAGATCCTGAATTATGATGACAGAATGAGCTTCTGCAGCACTGAAAAGACTGTTACAATATTTATCAAGTTCTGCCAGTAGTAATGGCACCATGTTTCCTCCTGTATGCTCACTCGATGTGCATAGAAAATGAAAACCTGTTGGATGAGATAATAAAATGTGCATGTGTTCTGCCTGATAGCAGTAGCCCTGGTGATAATCCCATGAATTCCCAAAATATGTTCCTGCATGATTCAGAGAACAAATATTACATCCTGCACAGAAGAGGAGGAGGAAAGGAAAGGGTAGTAGGAATGACCAAAACCTCAAGCCCCCCAGAATATTAAAAAACCTCCGGGCAACTCTGTTTCTTTCAGAAAAAAAAAATAACAAAAGCAATCAAGCACTAAAGAAGCCTTTTGTCAGATGTCACATGAAAATCCACATCGCTCAATAAAATGCACGGGGGTTTTGTCTCCATCATATATGCTTTTTTGTCTTTTGCAAGCATGGAGAATCTCCAAACACGGCCAAGACAGGTCAGTTGTGCTCCTGAATACAAGGGATGGCATTGCGAGGAATCCTGAACATATTTTTTCTCCAAACTGTATAGCTGTTGTACTGATAAAACCTGAAGGTTGCAATCATTTTTGTTCTTATGTATATTTATCCCAGACTTAAAAAATGGTTTCGTTCCGTCTTTCTCTTGTTGGTCTTCTTAGAGACTGGGAAAAAATACTAAAATGTTGAAAATATTTTGCTGGTGAGCTAAGGTTACTTATGTCTAGAATGTGGATGTGTTTGCACGTATGACATATACATCCATATATGTGCATAAATATAAATATATACAGCCTTAATTTAACAGATAGTACTATGTTTTTGGTTACAAAACAGAAATTTAAAGCATACCCTAAAGCTACTGTGGCTAAGTAGAGTAAGAAAGAAAGAAATACATCCTTTGGGTTGTGTTTTTTTCCTCAGCGATTTGTTCAATTGCTTTTTACCACACACAATTTAACTTGCCCTCTTCTTCAGTGACAAAAGACAAATCAAAAACTGTCAGGTATTTTAAACTGTGATCTGCACTTCACTTTGAGTTTGAACCACAGCTCAAAATCATTGGACTCTGGCAAAAAATAGTGCTTTTCCCACATACCTCACAAAATTAATCTCTCCTAGAAGTACATGGATTCTGCCTAATTAAAAAAAAAAAAAAAAGGGACAAAAACAGGAAATAAGTCTTATAATGACATAATGCATATAAACAACCCAAATGGCAATAAAGGGTGACACCAGTGGTCACCCACCCAACCATTTCACAGTTACTCTCATTTTCTCTTCAAACCAGTACCCATTCTGACTCCTCTTTTAAAGCCTTTTTTTTTTTTTTTTTTTTTAGAAACTCTCTGTTTTGCCAATGCAGTTCTCAGAATGTTACCCTTGTGAGAGTGATGTATTCCCTGACCTTTCTCTCGTTCTGATTTCCACACTGAATCGAAGCTGAAGCTGCTTGCCACCCTCTCGCAGTCTCCTCCTCTTCCAGGATGGATCTCCTACATCTCCCCTCTGAAGTGCACTCGCTCTTCCCTCCCTATTGTACCACCTTCTGGGTGTTAACAAGGACATAACATACTAAGGAAGAAAAATTACACGTCTCTGCAAGTGATGTGCAAGCATTAAACCCATCATACAAACCTGACAGATCAGTAGCAGTTGTCTATCTATTATGGGAGCAGCAGGAATGCCCTGTAGCAGGAGATACTGGCTTCAAAACTATTACAGTAGTGATCGCATAGTGAAAGTTTTGAAGCATTTAATAGAATTTAGGAAAAAAACTTGCAAAATCAATGCTGCTTGAAAGACTCATTTCTACTACTTCAACGACATTCTGTAGGACTTTTCCTATCATCGATGAATATCGAGGTTGCACTAAAGGAAAAATATTCCAAAGGACAGGCCACTCTGAAAACAAAATCCTTTATAGAGTGGCATAAAACAACTCTACACTCCAAGTCGAGAGTAGGATGACTTCCATCTTCTATTCAGCGAATAAATCAGTGTAGCCAAGCACAATGAAAAGGAGACAAAGGACACTCTGCACTTGATGTGAAATAAACTTCCCCTACTCACATTGGTATTCCTACTGCTGTTCCGAGAGTGGAGCGAGGTTTTACTGCACCACTTGCCTAGATTAAGAATGTCTCAATCTACATACTTATCACTGAAAACCATGATTCCCCCAGGGGAACACAATGGGAGTACATGATGTTAATTAGCCTTATGGCATTGTGCTCCAGTTCTATGCTCAGTACACCACTGTTGATGCATTTCCAATGCTTATTTCTTCAACCTTTTATGGAAAGGATCTGTACTTACTCAACTTGGAGTATATTACTTTCCCATAAGGGAAAAAGACTCATGTAAAACGTACCAGTCTGAAGTGAATACCACCCAAACATTCATGCTCTGTTCTTTCAATAGCCTTTCTTTTTATGTTCTTTTTTTTTCCTAGTGTCATGTGAAACTGCTTGACATGTTTTGTTTGGCTGGTTTTTCAAAGACAGTAAATTTTACTCTCCATCCAACTTTTAGGCCCCTGCAGCCCATTCATCCAATTAAAGAACTGCAGAATGAAAACAGAAAAAGTGCTTTATCGTGCTGCAGAAATATTGTCTCTCAGGAAGGCTGCCCGTAAAAAGCTAACAAATCCATTGTGCAAACTGGTGCATTCCAATAGAATAAAATTGCTCCTCAAAGTCTCTTTATCCAACATAGATTACTGATTCCTGACAGCTGTAGGTTAGCTGAAGGTAGAGTCTATCGAAGGCAGAAAAGCTCTTATTACCTTTTATTATAACACATCTTCCCCCCATAATCTATAAAAAAGCCTCTAGGAGCCCATTCATTTATACACCTCTTCGCTGCCTTTCAGTTTCAATAACGCTGAGCACAATTCAGTTCTCTTTCAGTCCACTGTAGTTTTCACATGTGTTCACATGCTAAATATTCTTAAAATACCCCTGGGAAAGACAGATTGCCATTTATTATTTCAGATGTTTGGAAGCTGCAGTTCTGGCAGTTAGCTGGGAATATTGTTTCAGGCAGCTCTGTTAAAACCTGTAGACTTACCATCCTGCTACATTAAGTGAAATTTATTTTTATGTGTAAGTGCAACATGATACCCATTTAGATATAGCAATAATATAAATAAATAGCAGAGGAAGACACAGCTAAAACTAGCCTGTCAAGGAAATGTCAAACAGCTAGATTTTATGGTTATGTAACTAAGCTTTGAGGAAGTTTACAGAAATAAATGCAGAAGAATAATTATTAACTGCCTTACACTAATGGAAAACTTCAGGATACTGCTTGATTGTTCTTCATAATCCAGTTATTCAAGAGACTCACATAAAGAAGGAAGAATAAGGTAGCTACAGAAGGAAAACAAAAAGAGAGCCCAGGCTTTCAGGCTGCCCACGTACTAAACTGGGAGCGCTGCAAAAAGCCCTTCCCGCTCAGCTCGTCTGCATGAACCCCGAATCCACCACGGATGGAGCTGAAGGATTTCGCAGATGAAGCAGCTGTAAAAATTGGTTGCTACAGCCCACGATATGGTGGTACCTGTATGTCTAGGGTAATACATGGCAGGTATTTCTAAGAAATGTTTTCAGTGCTTTCCTTCTATTTAGGAAATAAAATCTTGCTTATTCTCACGTGGGATTTATGTGCCACCAAACTTCAGTGATAAAACTAGAGAAGTGGAATAGTGAAACATCTGCCAAAGTAAATCATATCCTGATACAGGAGAAAAGAAAAGAAAAGAAAAGAAAAGAAAAGAAAAGAAAAGAAAAGAAAAGAAAAGAAAAGAAAAGAAAAGAAAAGAAAAGAAAAGAAAAGAAAAGAAAAGAAAAGAAAAGAAAAGAAAAGAAAAGAAAAGAAAAGAAAAGAAAAGAAAAGAAAAGAAAAGAAAAGAAAAGAAAAGAAAAGAAAAGGAAACAATAACCACAATAAAAAAACCCACCCACGTCTTGCAGGCTTTAGATTTAGTAATAATCAAGAAAGATGTTGATCAAAAGCCTGGGCTTCTAATTCATATGTAACAAGCAATATTCTTGGCAGAGCTTCTTGCAAAACTGAAGTGAGAGGAAGGAAATGCCATATCTGTATTCTTTACAAATGTCCTCACGGAGCTATCACATACTGGCAAGCAATGCCTTCTTTTTTTTGGTTCCAGCATATTAGGAGTTTTATATTCAGGAGGCTTCTGTAGCCTCTCAGAGACCAATTCTTTTTTTATATTCAAAAGTGAAATGAAAGGCTCATGCTTTTTTCACATAATAGGTCACAGGCATTTCAGTATCCTTTTAAATTAATTTCCTAACTGGCAATTACTAATCTAAAAGTACATATTAGGGTAAGATTAAGCTAAGCACTAACTTAATTGAAATATTATCATTCTTAAGATTTGCTTGCTGTTGACATTTGTCGTTATTTTCTATTAACGGAAAGGTCATTTTTTTTTACCAACATATCATTATTATTGATTTTATGCATACATCTAGGTCAAGACATTTCACAATTTAACTTCAATCTATAGCAAAAACACTTGGATGCTTTGCCTGAAATTTGTCATTAAGGCTTATGACAAAAACTATTGAAAAATGTATCCACTGAATCCTCCACTCTTTGTTAATTTTTGATCTCTAAATCTCTTCCTAATATATATGAAGGAATACATATGCATACATATAAATATTGAATTTACTAAATTTTCATTCAATGCTTGTATAATAAAGTGATTATTTGTCCATGCATGACTACTTAATCATATAAACTTATATCCAGAATATCTTGACCTCCTACAATGCGCTTTGAATAAAGTTCCAATTCTTAAAAATAAATATGAACTGCTTAGATTTTTTACTTCAAGTAACCATAAATAAGCTTGTTCAAGTAAGAATATATATATATATATATATTTTCCATCAATGAATACTGTTAAATATGTATTTGTATATGGTCCTATCTGAGAGTAGCTAATAAATTTTCACTTTCACAAACTAGATAGAAATAGGTAGTTCACCAATTAAATGCTTATTTACTTGCTTACAGTGTGACAAGTTAACAAAGGATTTTCCATTCAATTAGGTAAATTATGTTTAAATTAAGCCCATTAATATCTTTAATGCTAAGACAGGGAGTGAAACCAACAGTGAATTATCAAAAAGAATTTAAAAATATAAAAAAAGAGCATTCCTAAAAGTAATATTTAGTGTCAACATATTTGGACTATCAAGTCAAATGCTTGCCCAAGGTTGGTTACAGAGCTTAAAAACATCTTCTTAAGCCTCAAGTTGATGTAAGGTACTGTGGCAAATTCTCAAAATAATTTTTGTCTGAGAAAGAGCGAAACTCCTTTCCTAAATGCGGAATATTTCAACTCGATTAGATTAAAATAGTACAGGGGCATCCCAGAAATCAGTATACATTAGCATTTGTGGACTCCACAGAAATATTCTGCTGTCATTCAGAGACTTGACTAAGCTTCTGTTTTGATTTTGCCCCCTTCCTTTTTTTTTTTTTTTTAGTATTTCAAATACTTTTTCAATTTCAATAACTTTTCAAAGCCCCCTCTGCACTTTGTGCAAGTCACTCATTCATCAGTCCCTTAAAAGAGGCATCTGGAAACCACTTTCTCTCCTTCCAGGTTATCTATAAGGTGAACTTTAAAACAAGTGTAACAACTATGCAGACATTAAATTACAATCCTGTAATTCAAGTATTCTCGAAAGTTAACTAAGTGATAAAACTCTCTAATTCCATACATACTTGTCTGGGAATTCCTGAAGTATTAGGTCCCAAATTCAACAACATACCTCACCTTCTTTCTCCTATTTAGGAGCATACATTTTTTTTGTCAAATTTAGGGCTAGATCAACTTCCTATCTTGGGCACAGGATAAAAAATATTCCTCAAAATATATTGTTAATGTGCTTTAGGAACTAAATCTTTCTCTGAATTCCTAAAAAAATGGATTACACACATTACAGTAAAATAAATGAGCACAGTGAATTAATCTGTTACATATGTAATGCTCAAAGCTGGATCTTTCATTGTCTTCAACTAGACTTGTAGGAGAAAAGTTCCTAAGAAAGTCTGCCTACATCCTCAGTGTTGGATGTCAGCTACCAACTGGCCTTATAAACTAATGAGCTTTTTCAGCTAGAAAAAACTTATGACTTCTTAGTCTTTGGGGCTACGCACTCAGTGAACAGGGTCATCGGAGTGACAGTGAAGCAGGAACAAGATGATGGAGTTAATTGTATTCCAAACGTGTGATCACCTCCAGCACCTCACAGCAAGCAGCACTACGGGATAACTTCAGTCAGGATTAAAGAGGATATCTATCCCCTCACATTGGCTCACAGCTTGAGCTCACACTGGAAATCAAAAGCTTGGACAGCCCCAGAAATGTAGCACAAGCTAGGAAGGAGACAACCCAGCACAAAGTGGGGAGACTTGCACAAGTGGAACAGCTCCAAACAGAGTGAGAAGATTGGACCATCTTCCTCATACTTGAGTGCCCTCAAATAGCATTCCCATTTACTCTTGTAGCACAAGGACAGGAGCTCATGTAATGCAGACAGTGTGAGCAGAATAGGAATGATCTGTCTGCTATGGGTGGGAGCAAAAGAGGCTTGAGCCAGGATGTGTTGACAAACTTGAGCTTTGCCCTGACCACGAGTAGTACAGACACAACAAGCTGCATATGCAGATAGCAAAAATAAAAGTACACAGGATAAAACAGTGCAGTACACATAAGTCCATGTTCAATCTTGGTATTAATGCAGAGTATAGACATCTAAAGAATGTGGATCTGTATCCACTCTGTATCCAGGAGCTGCTTGCTTACTGAAACATATAACTGTTTTTGGACTACCTCAAAAACTTTTAAACTGTGTTTTCTAGAGAGGAAGATCTGATATGCACACCAGTACCCTAACATTCTCTCTTCTGCAAGTACTATGTCCATCCAAAAAATGTGAGAAAATTCCAATCCCTTGTATTCCTGTCAGTCTTGAGTGCTGGATACAGGAGGAACATTGATATAACTTTAGTTAAAAGTAACAAGATTGCTTTGGATAGTGGATTTTATATTTTATAGTCAGGGTAGGCAGATTAAATCGCCTTAGAATGAGAAGAGATAACGAATATCGGACAAATATGGACTTTCACATTATTATGAGATTTACAGTTGATTCTCAGTAGTTCTTCAGCCCATTGTTGTGAGCAGTATGTAGGACATGCAGCTAATCCCCCTTTTTGATATTATTTCTTTCTTTGGCTTCTATTTGCTGCTCTACAATAGGACTTTCTGAAAACAGCTGAGTTATAGATGTATTACCAAGAAACAGGACCATGTGTTGAAAGTGCTAAAACTATTGAAAACAAAACTTGACAGGTATGTTTTGGAAGTTGGGTCTATAACATCATGGCAGTTAAATGATAGCAAGCACAAAAGAACTGTATCTGTGTCCTTATCACACAGCTCAGCTCTGTTTCAGTTTAGCCTTGGCTAGAGCTTTCTCTAGCTTTCTAGGGTTCAATACAGCTGACTTTTTTATTTCTCAGTTTGCTGAAAAGGAGATTTTTTTTCTGCTACCCAGAAGCCCATTTGCTCTATCGAGCAGCAAGGCCTCTGCTGGCATCCTACGCTCTTTTTCTGTTCTGAAAGGGCTCATCAGGGTACAAGATGACACACACCAAGTCGTCACATTTCCTTTTTCTGCGCCTCCAGCCTAGAAGGAGGTTTCTGCAGGAACAACTGTTTTTTTCTTTTTTAAAAAAATTTATTTGTGTGTTGTGTTGCTGCCACTCTGACTTAATTTATTCCACTGACAGTATTGTCAGAGCGTCGACGATAACTTTTTGACGCAGGTTGTGGAGGAGCCGACGAGGAGAGGTGGGCTACTGGACCTCGTGCTATCAAATAGGGAGGGCCTAGTAGGAGATGTTAAGGTGGGGGGTAGCCTCGGCTGCAGTGACCATGAGTTGGTGGAGTTCAGGATTCAACGAGGAGGAGGCAGGGCTGTAAGTAGCCTTGCGACGATGGACTTCAGGAGGGCCAACTTTAGCCTCTTCAGAGACCTCCTCGGTAGAATCCCATGGGCTAGTGCTCTAGAAGGCAGGGGGGCCCAAGAGAGCTGGTTAGTTTTCAAGCGGCACTTCCTCCACGCCCAGCAGCAGTGCATCCCTGTGTGTAGGAAGGGAGGCAGAGGGGGCAGGCGACCTGCGTGGATGAGCCGGGAGCTTGTGGCAATGCTCAAGCAGAAGGCAGCGGTATACAGAATGTGGAAAAAAGGACAGGCCCCCTGGGAGAAATACAGGAACGTAGTCAGGGAGTGCAGAGATGCGACAAGGAAAGCTAAGGCACGTCTGGAAGGCAAGCTGGCAAGGGACGTTAAAAATAACAAAAAAAAATTCTTCAAATACATTAACAGCAAAAGGAAGATCAGGGAGAACGTGGGTCCGCTGGAGGACGGGATGGGCACCTTGGTTACAAATAACACAGAAAAAGCAGAGTTGCTCAATGCCTTCTTTGCTTCGGTGTTTACCAAGGGCAGCCCTTTAGAGCCCCAGGCCCTAGAGGCAAGAGAAGAAGCGGGTGGAGAGGAAGACTTGCCCTGGGTAGAGGAAGATTGGGTCAGAGAGCACCTAAGGAACCTCGATACCCACAAATCCATGGGCCCTGATGGGATGCACCCCAGAGTGCTGCGGGAGCTGGCAGATGCCATAGCTAAGCCGCTCTCCATCATCTTTGAAAGATCCTGGAGAACGGGGGAGGTGCCGGAAGACTGGAAGAAGGCCAATGTCACGCCAGTCTTCAAAAAAGGCAAGAAGGAGGACCCAGGCAACTACAGGCCAGTCAGCCTCACCTCCGTCCCCGGAAAAGTGATGGAACGGCTCATACTGGCCGTTGTCTCCAGGCACATGGAGGACAAGAAGGTGCTCAAGAGTAGTCAGCATGGATTCACCAAGGGAAAATCTTGCCTGACTAACCTGATAGCCTTCTATGATGAAATGACCGGCTGGATAGACGAGGGGAGAGCGGTGGATGTCGTCTATCTCGACTTCACCAAGGCTTTTGACACCGTCCCTCACAACATCCTCCTGGGCAAGCTCCGGAAGTGTGGGATAGATGAGTGGACAGTGAGATGGATTAGGAACTGGCTGGATGGCAGGGCCCAGAGAGTGGTGATCAGCGGTGCAGAGTCTAGTTGGAGGCCTGTGGCTAGTGGGGTCCCCCAGGGGTCAGTCCTTGGTCCAGTCCTGTTCAATTTATTCATCAATGACCTGGATGAAGGCACAGAGTGCTCCCTCAGCAAGTTTGCTGATGATACCAAACTGGGAGGAGTAGCCGATACCCCAGAGGGCTGTGCTGCCATCCAGAGGGACCTGGACAGACTGGACAACTGGGCGGTGAAAAACCTCATGCAGTTCAACAAGGCCAAGTGCAAGGTCCTGCACCTGGGGAGGAATAACCCCAGACACCAGTACAGGCTGGGGACTGAGCTTGTGGAGAGCAGCTCTGCGGAGAAAGACCTGGGTGTCATGGTAGACGACAAGTTGACCATGAGGCAGCAGTGTGCCCTCGTGGCCAAAAAGGCCAATGGGATCCTGGGCTGCATTAAGAAGAGCGTCTCCAGCAGGTCGAGGGAGGTGATCCTGCCCCTCTACTCAGCCCTGGTGAGGCCGCATCTGGAGTACTGTGTCCAGTTCTGGGCTCCACAGTACAAGAGGGATGTGGAGCTGCTGGAGAGAGTCCAGCGCAGGGCCACAAGGATGATCAGGGGCCTGGAACATCTGCCCTATGAGGAGAGGCTGAGGAAGCTGGGCCTGTTCAGCCTGGAGAAGAGAAGGCTGAGAGGGGATCTAATCAGTGTATATAAATACCTCAAGGGAGGGAGTGCAGAGGACGGTCATGGTATCTTTTCAGTGGTGGCCACTGATAGGACTAGAGGAAATGGCCGGAAACTGAAACATCAAAAATTCCATAGGAACTTAAGGAAAAATTTCTTAACAGTGAGGGTGACAGAGCACTGGAACAGGCTGCCCAGAGAGGTTGTGGAGTCTCCTTCTCTGGAGATCTTCCAAACCCGCTTGGACGCAGTCCTGTGCCACGTGCTTTAGGTGTCCCTGCGTATGCAGGGGGGTTGGACTAGATGATCTCTAGAGGTCCCTTCCAACCCTAAGCATTCTATGATTCTATGATTCTATGATTGTCTCGCCCACCTTCCTCCTGTCAACAAGGAATTAATTCTTGGCACTGATGGCTGCCTGTGAGTTTGTAAAGGTAAACAGTTTGGTTCTACTTGACTCAGTTGTATTCCTTCCAGCCTATCCTCTAGAATTGGCATTATTCTACGCCAATAGAATTGGCATATGAAAACACAATATTCTAAAACTACTTATTTGCTATTTGATTTATTTGCTACATAAATGGTTTTCATTCTTCTACACCTTTCAGTAAGCCACTCACCATACTTTTTTTTTGAGAACTAAAAGACTTATGTACAACATAGAATCAAAAATCCCTTTTCATTTACAAAAGAGGACAGGGCATTCGAGAGAAGGAAAAAGGAGAAGGATCTGAGCTCACCTGGGAACTGAGGAGACTGACGTTTCCCTCCCAGCAGACAAATCAATTAAACTTTCCACCACCATTTCCTTGGAGAAGACTTTCACCAAAATTCCATGGTTATTCTGAAGTTATTGCCCCTTGATGTCTAATCATTGCTTTTCATAAAAATAATTACAAATTCACTTGGCCACATAAGGAGAGAAATACAAGACAGAGATACTGTCTTACTGGCAAAGACTCTAAATATGAGGTCTTGCAAGACCCAAATTAAAAGCCCTTCATCACAACTGTTTAATTACTTTGCATATGGTAGAATGACTCCCACAGCTTGAGAAAGACCAGAGCAGAAAGAGCTCAGAGGAGCATGATGCTCCCTTTCTCCATGACTTGAATCACCGACAACTTTAAATCTAAGGTATTTTATAAGCCATTTTCATACATCATGTCACCTCCTTGTTTCTTGTGCCATCATTGAATTTCATAGATTTTGGCAAAGTACTGCCAACCAAAAATGGGAAGGATCCCCTAGTAGGGCTGCACTGTGGCACGAGAGGTTAAATGATGTTGCAATTCTCAGCTAACACGGAGAAAGAGAAGAGACCATCCTTGGCATTTCCTTCTAATATTCTCCCAGCCAGAGGGCTCTGTCCTAGCACTGGCATTGATATGACTTTCCAAAAAGTCAATATGACAACAGAAGAGGACAGGGACGTGGAACTTGTTTCAAGTTTAAGGTATTTCGTCTTTGCTGACAGGCTGAAGAGAACAGCACCACAGGTAGCAGAAATGGGTCAAGCACTGGTGATGGGACATCACACTGTGAAGAAAAGCACTGAAGGGGAGAATCTTTAACATCATAAAATACAGAGGGCTTCTTTTTAATTCAGAAATGTGATTAGAGAGTGAAGAATTGCTTCTAAGGTGACATAGTGAAAATGTATTTTATGTACTAGGCAAGAGATACCTAAAAGTTTAAAAAAGAAAAAAAAGAAAAGATATTTTTTTCTGAGCATCTAAGTAATCTTGAATAAATGTTAGAGAACAGTAAACAAAAACAAGACAATTTATAACGTAAGACTATGTATAGGAAAGAGGTAATTCTTCAGTAGCCATGCGATATGCAGTATTGGAAACAAGCAGAAATCAAGATAAAATGGACAAAGCTGCATTTAGTAAGTTCTAAGACTTGGAAAAAACCCTAGAAGCTATGCATTCATACACAATATCATTTCTTGTGATGAACAGATAAGACTCCCTTCTAAAACAAATATTTCCTTTTTTACCAGAGAGGAAACCTTTAAGCTACAAATCCTGACAGTCCAGCAGAGGGTACTGGAAGATTCAGTGCTTTTAATTATTCAAAAAATGTAAAGATAGTAACCCTGTCATCTTTGACAAAGAGGAACAGGGGAAGATCAGCAAGACAAACTGTTCCAAAGAGAATAAAAAGGCAAATTGTTAGAAGTACACTGCAGCAAAAAGAAAAAAAAAGGCAACTAAAAGAAGCACAGAAAAAAGGCACAAAACTAAAGAAGAAATAGTCAGGATGATGTAGAGATATAAAGAGAATGCATATTTTGTAGGACTAATGGGCTGGGAAAGTGAATAGGAGGTGCCAGTGAATAAAGGCAGTGCATTAAATCCTGACACCTACTCAGCGACTGTCTTAATTTCCACTGTTGTGCTTTAAAAGACATCCTATTTCACTGTCTTTCAGGCAGGCACTCTGGCAATAGCTCCTTGCTGCTGCCATGTACTAGGTGTATATCTGTTCCTCACCATTTATCCTCATTAACAACAGTACCTGTTACTGGTTAATATAGTGATTGTACTACTAGTAAAACTGCTGCTTACTAGACATTTTTCTCTCTGCAGTTTCACAGATTCCTTTTGTCAGCAAGAGAAATATGTACACAGGGAATAACAGTGTTACTGAGTGAGCCTCCTCTCCAAAGATAAAAAGGATGAAAAAACATGATCGGTTTAGGAGCAAGTCCAAGGAAAGGACTTGTTCCTTTTTGCTGTCTCAAGACAGCATAAAAGGTACTTCTGATCAGGCAAATTCTAAAACTAACAGGTTGGGGGAAAAAAAACAAATATTTGGAAAAGATTATGGAGAAGAGGTAGCTTCATAACTAAAAATGAATGATGTTTTTGGAAAAACGAACAACCATTATGCTCTATCAGCATGATATGGCAATTTTTTAGGACTGATATACTTTTGAAGTGAGTTTCTATGGAATAAAGAAATACTTGAAAAGCTTGAATCAAATTGAAATCACCCTTGAATTACAAATACATGTTAAATTTAAGCGCACTGATCATAGGACCAGTGCTTCAACCTCTGGAATAAAATTCTCTCTATTGTGTCTGTATTTCTTCCGTACACAAGAGAAAGAGACATTCCCTTACATACATCCATAGGGTTTTTGGTGGGTGGATTGACTTCTTGCTATGGAAATACGCAGGCCACCTTTCAACTCCTTCCGCCCAGGACAGCACAGGATGAGTGAGGAAGCCAAGTTCTACCATACATGTGCTCTTCTTCCCTGTTTTTTCAGTTTTCATGGAGATGCCCACATAGGCAACTTCTCAGAACAACGGCTCTTCTCGCTTACCTAAAACTACAAAGCAAATCCCATCTCAACTTCAAGCAGAGGAAGTCTAAGAACCTTTACACTGCTTATGCCACCCAGCACTGTACAATATAAGATCTTTTAAATCTTTTAAAACACCTGCAGGGCATTTTGTATTCCTTTGCCAGCCTATAATATACATAAGAAGGTCTTCCAATAATTATTTAAAGAAGCAATTTCTTAGGACTTGATTTCCAATTCAATCCCATAATAAATCTAGTAAGAAATTTATACGACTTAATTTAAAGCATCTAATTGAATGATTTAGCTTTGTGTAAAGGTAATGAGCCATTTCATAAAATCAATAACATTGTAAAGTATAAACTAAATTATTATAAATGAAAGCAATAAAAAAGCAACTCCTCTGTAGTAGAGGAGTGACACTTGATTAATTGGTCATTGTTGCAGGTTGCAAAGGAGCAGGCAGAAGATACTGGGATAAAATTTCCAGAGGTATAAAGGTTTGTTGCTCTGCATGCATAGATCATGTATGCTAGCTACTCTTATGTACAGAATGGATATACTCCTAAAAACATAAGCTCTTTCCATTCCATAAGCTGGAATTTAGTCCAAGTTGAGGACTGTATGGTGCCTTTGACCTGTTGGGACTATTTCAAGACAGTTTCTTGCTCTCTACTTTTGTACTTGGTAGACAGAGGTTTGCAATTCAATAGTATCATTCGTATTCCTGAAAATATATTATTCAAATATATGAAAAAATCCTCCAAACTTTAAGCTCCACTTAAAAAAATGAGTTCCAGAGTTAAACTCCTGGGTCTAAGCCAAACTATAATTCAACATTTATGAATGCTACATTTGTTTTTCTTCTCTTCTTTCCCCTACGGAAGTACAATATACTCAGAAATCTTCAAAAAAAAAAGCTTAATGCTTAATTACATGAATGGAAATCCATTTGCAAACATACATAATACTACCATATGCTTGCACAGATATATCACTGCATGCATAAGAAATTATACACATATATATGTATGCATGCAAATATATAAGTACAATGGCAAATGCATTCATATGTTAAGATACACTATCTCATAACAATATGCTAAATATATACTCTAGATAATATAGAATATGAAAATATTTTAAATATTATATAACCATATACCACATACAATGCATATCCATTATATATTATATATATGTCTATATATGTCATTTCACAGCATATGTACTTACTTAGCTAACAAATCCTATTAGAATTAACACACAACTACATTAAACATCATTAAAAGTTTTCATTCTGGTATGAGTAATTCATGTAGTTACTCCACCCTATATAAGTTTTAAAAATATACTGAAATGATTGAGACTTGGCGTATAGTCTCTGGTGCCGCTTAAGTATTAAATACATACAGCCCTGTTACAATCAAAAGCATATTTTATCCTAGAAGCTTCATAAAATTTATTAGCAAGTATATGTAATGTTATATGTAATATAGATTATTACAATAATCACATAGAATAATTATAATTAGATAATAATAATAGCAACTAATTAGATAGCACATTTCACATATGTGATATATAATCATATTCCATACCAGTATCACTATATATAGTGAAATAAGTGGACCGATTTATCTGTTATTTTATGTTTGTGTTACAAATGCTATTCACATGACAGACATGAACTTATGTGAACTTATGTAAAAAACATTTCTACTCATTTCTGCCCTATAGCAAAAGTATCATGCTAATTACATTAAACATTCAAAAAAACTGTTCAAAATGCCAAGACCTTGGGTATTTGTAAATGCTATTTCTGACAATCTATGTACAACAGCAAATGTTACCACTGTATTCAGCTTTCCTCTCCTTGGAGTGATCGTTCTCTCTAACATTCAAAAACAAGCTGCCTTTGCTCACCACTGCATGCCCTCGAGATCACTCTGAAGAAGATACTTTTCATAAAAAGAAATTAAAAGCTAATAAATACAGATATTTCAGAAAATAGTTTTAAAACTATGCTATGTCATTTTCAGTTTAGGGGAATATCCAACCATGTTCTTAATCAGGATTGTTCATTAACCGGCTGGGCTAGAATAGCTAGAGGTGCTTTGCCCTTAGAATTACGAGCTCAGAGAAGGGCATGAGATGAAGCATATCTTTATTCACCACAAAGCAGAATGAAAGAGCAGCCTTTTCTTTGGTTTCTGGTCCGTTCGTTCCATATGAGCAGACACAGACCAACGACATCCTGAACAAAGAGAAGGTGACACGGAAAAAGGAAACGAAAGCTTAAGCAAGAAGAAAGGAGATGCAAAAATACTAAAGGCTGCTAAAATAAAAACACCCTGCCTCCTCTCCAAAGATACCCTTCAGATATCCCACAGATATCCCTGACAAAACCCAACAGTGATCTCAGCCCTGAGTCCATGTAGCGACTCACACGGCAGGAACTGCTCTCCGGAACTGCATGATCCACAGCTTACACCAAACATGTTTGTTCTTGTAGTCAGACGATACTTCTGACTTTAAAAATAACCCAAATGCAAACTATTACATTAGTGGAAAACAGCTGTGATTAAGGAAAAAAGAGAATGCCAAAGGCAGAAAGTGTCTCAATCTACAATCCTACTTGGAAAGCACAGACGAACATGAAAAGCAAAAACATAGGTCAGCCTCAGGCCAGAACAGATTAATAGAGGGAAACAATCAATGATCTGAAAAAAGCTATGTGCAAAATCAAGCCACATGCTCACTGAGTTACAGATTTATAGCCAAATCCACATCTTAAATTTGCCTCTAAAATGGACAAATGATGGAAGGGCACAAGTTTGTCCAAAGGCAAAGCTGTTCACCTGCTATTATTTCTTAATAATGGTGGAAAGAGAGACATCTAGCTGCTAAAGAGAAATTAGCAGGACACAACATAAACACCTCAATTTAACATTTAATTTTAATGTAGTTTTGATCTATATAAATGGAAGTTTGTCCATGGGCAACTGCAAGAAGTGCAAGGCCTTCTCCAAAGCAGTGTCCAAACCCCTGCATAAAAAAGGCAAAGGATTTCCACAGGGAAAATGAAAGGTAAGGCACTGGTCATCACAGAAGTGGAAGAGAGTGGCTTTCACTCCCCTCACTAAAAGAACAGTAGCCTTTATTCCCACGAATGATGATAAGCAATAATCTAGCTGGAGAGAGGATGAAGAAAATATTTGCACACTGAAGAGAATTCGACCCGTCTGTGGAGAGAGCTAAGGAGCCAGGCAATGCAGGGGCCCAAGAGCAAGCAACCCCGGGCAGGGCACACAAGTTAGGCAGAGAGGAACAGGGAATGGTTAACCAGGCCACAGACCATGAAACAGAACATCTGAGGTCCCGGGAAGGAGGCTCCAATGGGATTTTATCCTCAGCTGAGGGTTTCTCCTTTTCCTTAGAGCAGTATTTCTTCCTGCCACCACAACGGTGGTCATCAGAGGTTGCATTTCACATGGGTCCCCTCAGCGGAATACAGCAACAAAACGCTAAAGAAAATGCAGGTAGGGCCCCTACTCAGAAATCCAGCTCTGTGTGTGGAGAGGGAAGAGGAGAGTGCAGCCCTTTTCATACAAATAAAAATACCCTTCCATTTCACATCTGCCAAAGTCAAATCAAATGCACTAAGAAAATGTGGCTCTATACTGTTTTATTTGCCACAAAACTCTACAAGGGTGGGTAATACTATGGCTTTATGAACCTGATTTCCACCAGAGTGCCCCTGTCTTTGCCACTGATACTGGTCTGCCTTGGGACCTTCACTAAGAATACTGATGTGTGCAAAGTGTTTTGAGATCTTCATAAGAAATTATCAGATTTGAATACTAGGATTCAGGTCAACAGTTTACTGTTACCCATCAGGCAAGTTAGCATTCTCCAAATAAATAAATATATATAATGTTTAGACTGCGCCCTACCTTTACTTATGTAAGAGACAGAATAGTTCTGTGAATGAACTATTATATACAAACATTGAGCATTTTCAGTATTATCAGCTGTTTTCTAAAGGTGAAATTAAGCATTTTTGTTGTATACTTTAAAATCACCCCATGACAGATTAAAAGGGGCAAAATACAAAAACAATCATCCTAATCAACAAAGTCCTAGTATAGTATCTTATCTTTTCACACGAAAGTGATGTCCATGTAAAAGAACTAAAGGATATTATTGATTAAACAATCAGCTGCCAGTCACAAAACTAGTAATGATTACCCTGAATTCCTGTATATGGAGAGATGTCACCTGCTGAATGCTGCATACCAGCAATTCACATTTTGGGTTAAACTGGATTAATAAATGGCACTATAATTTTGCCACACATGAAATGTTTGCTGCAAAGCATACCAAGCAGTTATATGTTCAGCAAGGACTAAGTGATCTTTTGCTTTTCAATTTTCCCTTTCATATCTACTTATCTAGTGACATGCACATCAGTGAAATGACCTGGCTCTGTGAGGCCTATTTAGCACTGAAGTGGTGATCTGCCAGCCAAAATTGTCCTAAAAATCCACAGAAGTGCTATCACCATCATTCACAGCTTGCAGTACCAAATGCCATGAGCATCAATTCAATAACCAGGGCATGCAAAACCATCTTCTTCACAAAAAACACACATAAAATGTCCCATTGTAATACTTTGGAAGAATCCTAGATTGCACAATACTAGGAAAAAAGCATTTTCTTACCAAAAATGTTTCTAATACTTGTCAGCTTTGACTAAATGATGAAAGTGTTTACAGTTACCCAGCAGGAAATATGCCAATAATGGACTGTGAAGATCTAAAGGTTGTATTTGTTATTTTAATAAGAAACAATTATGTCTTTGCAGTAGCGAATAATCCAAAGCCTGAATCTCCGAATTGCTTTTCACAGATTTGATGCTCAGTGATAAGGAAACCAGTTTTAATAAAGTATCTCACAGAATTATTATTCTACCTACCTGTTCGACAAACACGTGGAAGCATGAAGAAGTTTGTGACCTTTTGCAGCTTAAAGTATCTGTTGTTTACAAATTCTTGTTCAGTGATGACTTGGATGAATTTTCCATGTATGATGTATACGTACATGTACATTGATACAACTGTCACCTTGTACCATTGATTCCAAACCATTCACTCCCAAAGGACTGTAATTTAAGAACATGCGGAATTCAAATGAAGTCAAGAATATTAGGAGAGATATAACAAGCCTTGGCTATAACAGATACATAGTGAGGGGGGGAATCTCTTTTTCAGATAGTCCTACTGTGGATTTAAAGGCATGATCAAATGTGGAGAATGCTATATGTTAAGAGACAGAAAAAAAAAAAAAAAAAAAAAAAAAACAAGGGCTGCAAATTACTGAAATGCCAAAGACTACGAAAAAAAAAGTCAACAAAAGAACAATATTGGAGCTCAAGCATTCCTTGCTTCCTGATCCTGTGGTCGGAGAACACAGATCCCTTCTATCTCCAGACAGAAGTTGCATTTCTTTACTTCAAGCAGAAAATATGTACAGATAAGAGTTCAAAAAAGTGAGAGAAGTAACTTGCCTAAGAGCTAACTGAGATGACACTGGTCTCTTCTCCCTTGTTACTGCACGCTTAATGAAGTGTCCGGGATGCTGAGAGAGCTCGTGCAGCAGGATCTCATTGTGGTAGTTGCCTGTTTGTTTGCCGTGAATTATTGTTTTATTTGGCTTTCGTTTCTGAGCTGCTTCCCTGGTCTGCTGGGCAGACGGATGCCGCTGGATTGTGTTTATGAGCCTGTAAATGATTGGGGAGCTGCTGCTCTAACAGAAGAGATTATGTGAGTGAGAAATGGAGGTTGTGCTGTGCTAGGAAGCACAGACTGCTGCAGCATATGATGGTCTATCTGTATCCAAAACCCAAGACAACATTTGAATACACAAAATGTATCACAAATTTTTGCAAAAATGTAAAAGCAAGTTAGTTGGTAAGTGTAGAGGAACCCTACATATTGCTCAATGTCTTCCATATCTAATAGCATATTGAAGGACTTGGCACGGTGACAAGGTAGCCAATATCCCCAGTAGTGGCTTCTTGTAACCACTTATATGTGCCCATGAAAAACACAACAAAGGGATTTCAAAATCTTATACTTCAGAAGTGTAGCTATGGCCTCCCATTTAATTTATAATCAATATTTTTGTTTTTGCTGGAATCTGACATCAATCATCGAACTCTGTACTGAAACAATCAGCGTTTTTGAACTGAAATTCTCTTGCAAACTAAAAAAAAAAAGCTATTTGGTGTGAGTCCAGTACAACTCTGGACTACAGAAAAGAAGGTAGGCATTATTTATTTTATAATTACCTGACATTTCTGGAATAATTCAGTCTTTATGGTTTCACTTTCCTATTTCCTCACCCCATTTAGAGCCAGACAACATACAGTAAAACAGAATAACTGTTCTGCAAACAAAGTAAGGGGATCAGTTGGGGAAAAGTAGAAGTTTGTATGTATTTTCCTTGCTTACAAAAAAGAATTGAAAAGACCAAAGATTTGTCAGCCAAACCTTTAAAGCTTAATCCTTGCCCAAGTTCTCCATTAAAAGGTAGCTTTTGCCCTTTGCTAAGTGATTTCAAAATCTGCAGCATTACTGAGAACTAAGAATTTCCCTTTTAGTTCTCCTAAAATGAGTTATTGCTAATGAGTGCCTTCTGAGATGCTACAACTGCAACAAACTTCTGTTCATTAAGCAGAGGATTTTGCCATCAGTTAAGGAACTATGAGGGCTTAAAAAATCTCTATAGAAATCTCTCTCCCAGGAAGCATTCTTTTCCAATAGCCCTTTTGAACAAGAAACACAAAATGAAATGTGGTTTCTTACAAGAGCAGAGCTTATGCTACTATGCTTTATAGGTAGAAAACAGCACGGAAAAAAGAAAAAGTTCCTTAAGAGTCTAGTGTTTTGCTTTTGTGTAGGCTGAGTACAACAGTAATAGCTGAAATATTTCAATGCGTATAACGGACATCTCATTACATCCCAACCGTTCCCTCAGCTGAGATGAATAAAGCAGCAGTGCCCGAGTATGTAAGGGCAGGTGGAGAGCCCCGGACGCTAGGCCCGAGCCCTCGGGAACCCCTCAGCTGCATCCTCGCCTTCCCGCCCCGGCCGCTCGGCTCCGCACCCCCTGGTGCTATTTGGACAGCCGGTTATTCCTCACTGCTGCCAGCCAGGCACCAGGAAACAAAAAAGCTGCATCCCCACGAAACAGAGTAGCATCGACAGAGCGATGGCCAACGCGCTCTCCCTAAAAGCCTCCCCGTCAGGCCTGCAGGCATGGTGACAGAAGGAGCTCTGCTTCGCATCTCTGCTGGAGAACCGCTGAGGTTTCAACCGTAATTGCTCAGCCCTGCTCCCTCACAGAATAAAACACTTCATTTATTATTCCTGTTTAAGCCTGCAGCCATACTAACTGCATCACACAGTCAGAAATACTCAAACCAGCTGCAAGATCTAGATGAACGAGCCTGGGTTATATTTGGTCTTTCTCCATGTCCTCCTGCAGAACTCTTGGACTAGGAACGCTACAATATCCCATACAGGGCCAAGCACCATTAAGAGTTAAGACTACAGTGCACCTGCAAATTAAGTTGAATTGGCTAGCTAGACTATTAGTCCCTTCCATCAATAAATCTGCTTCTGCAAATGATATTTCAGGCAGTCACTGGGAGACAGGTGACACAGTTGGTTTCATTGGCACTGCACACAAGGTTTTATTTGTCAACAAATGGGTTTCATGATCCATCATTAACACTTGATTGATTGGCCCCGCACTTTGGCAGAACAATTTTTTGTCACGCTTTCCTACTGCAGAATGTATTTGAGGAACTCTCCTACCCGCTGTGTTGCTGGCAGAGGGTTTCTTGGCAGCAGGCAGAATGTTTCCGCGCAGTCTCGGCTGGTCAGCATGAGTGTCTGGTGGGTAACATGAGGGACTACGCTATGGTTCTGCTCGTTACATCTGTTTTTGTTATGATCAGATCTGTCCCTCCTCTTATCACAACAAAATCAAGTCCTATATAGCTCTCTCCCTCACCTAACATAACCCACATCTCCTCAGATATAAAAACCAAACAACCGAAAAGCCCCCACAAAACAATCCAAGCACTCTAATCCCCAAATTTAAAATATTCACCTTTACAGATTTTCTGTGTTTCTTAGTGCGATAAATACAATCAGAAAAGAAACACACTAACTGTGACAGATTGGCCTCCATCTGTCAAGATTTCATGTTTGATAAAGATGAGAAATTGTAGATAAAGTAGTATTCAGGTACTGCTCTTTCAATGAATGTCTCAAAGGGAGATGAAGCAAATGATAAATTGGTTATGGCTACACCCTGAGCCAAGCCATTGGAAGCCTAATTAAGATCCAGAAGGACTGCAGCCAGGAAAGACAGATGCCTGAGAGAACAGAAGTGGGGGAATAAGGATATTAGTTTCAACTGGGACAAAACAAATATACAAATGACCTTAACTGTTAGCCAAGAAAGCATATACTTCGTCAGCTTGGTTATAGAAGGGGTTGGCAGTCCTGTACCTCCAACGAAAGGTATTTTGAAAAAAAAGCTAAAGAAAAACATGATGAGGTTTACTTAGAAAACATACAAGGGAGGAAGAAGTGCCCAACAATTGAGAGCACCAACCTGAAAACTGGAAACCTTGAAGACTCCTTTTTGACAGTCACATGTATGACATTAATCAAATCATTTAATTTCTCTGAGTTTCCACATGTGTGGTAAGATGCAGCAATATCTTTCTTCAAGGGCAAGACGCCCGTCTTCAATATGCTAGGATGCAAAATATCCAAATACTAACAGGACCCATAAACATTTGGGGAGATACGATGACTTTTACACAGAGAACTACCTACCTTCCAGTGAGAGCACAGGAACAAATATTATTTTTACCTAAGCAAGACAAAACAAAGGATTGGGCAGAGAATATTTACGAAAATTCCCTCTGTCCTACTGCAAAGTAAGTGAGTTCAGTGGCAGCGGCACTGCTGACACGAGGGATGGGACAGAGCAGGCGATGGCCGCGCTGGGACACGTACAGTGCATGAACACACGGCTGGGCTTTATTGACATGAAGCCACTCTCAGGTAGAAAGCCAGTAAATGCCAGGGCTGAGTAGGAATCGAGCACAGGACAAACAGAGTAAAGCTCAGAGAAGTTTGGAAATATTTTCATGCCGATTTTTTAAGTATCTCTCTGTAACAACTTTGCAACTCAGCGTATTGCTCACACTTTGCTTTTGGCTCCTTACTCCTGTCCAAAACTCAGTCTTCAGTTACTAGAGCAGATCAGGAATAAAGGACTAAGTAAATGTATCTAGCAACTCATCTTCCCACAGTGAAGCCGCACCACATCTCTGCAGCCTTTTGCGTTCCCGTTCCCAAATACCCAGGAGCTCCAGTGCTTTTTCTTTATGCATATTCTTACTAAGTCTTCTGCTTCGTTATTTATCTTTGAAAACCAAAACACACACTACTACTTACATAAGAAAAAAAAAGGAAATGCTTATTTATTTTAGATTTATAAAAGATCTATCAGTAGAACTAAAATTCTTCAAGCAAAGCATTGCTGTGAATTAAAAACAGTACAGAAAAATACAAAAAAAAAACAGATATTTTCTTTGACAGGCACAAAAAAGAGCATTCCATACCTGAAGTACAAAATGTTCTTCATTTCTAGATATATTATCTCATATCAAAGAAAGATACATGCTACTCTTATAATAAGCAAGCCACATGTAATAAGTTTGGTGCTTAGGACTTTCAGTTAAACTTTGTTTCATCTTATCCTGGACATAGCAAGACAAATTCATTTCAGAATTATACATAATGTGACAGGCCAACAGAGCAGCTTTCAAAGACAGCAGACAATTACTGTAATCTCTTCAATAAGCCACAGACACGTGATAATATCACCTCTCTTTAAGATGCCTGATAAACGTGCCTGAAAATCATATTACAAAGAAGCCTCCCAAGCTGTAATATATGTTTGCTTGGCCAGCAAATTACAATAATTGAAATGTCTGTCATTTTGCAGTGTGAGAATATCAGATATATAGCAAGATATAACAATGTTATGTTATTATTTATCATTTTTTATCATATAAATACATTGGTTTAATTTAATGATTAAAAAATGTGTTATTAGCAGTGATACTTTACTGTAGTACCACTAACTGCCTAGCAAGGAGAACACAGAAGATAATAGTCCATCCCACTTTTATGTTAATAGTGTCTTCTCCCTCATTTAGTATCTCTTCCTACTTAATTTGTTTTCCTGTCTCTGACTGATCAAGCTAAGAAATAGTCTATGCCACTTATAAAACTAATTACTTTTTTTTAACTCTCTCTCCAAGGCCGATAAGAAACTAAACATCACAAGAGTAACTCCAACAGTAATTGGCCTGCAGTGCACCGTGCATCAACAAGCTTCACACTGAAATATGTTTACCAGACATCATAGACAGAACTGAAAAGACTTATCCTATCACAGATATCCTGTTCCAAAGATCTCATTCCCTACACGAGCATTAAGCTATGCCAAATCCAAAGTTTTGTTTTGTTTTTTTAAAACAAATGCTCTCTCTGTCCATGATTATCTATGCAACAGAAGCAGCAACTGAAGACCATGCAAAGGCTTTCTCATTTCTGAACCTAAGGCATATAGTAATTCCCAAGTGTAGTTGGAAGCATTACGTTATTAGAAATGAGCAAAGCAAGAGCTATGCTGCAGGACATTAGCTAACCTGTGGTAACTGCCCATGTGCATCTTGTTCTCACACAGTAACTACAAGATAGATCACCTTCTTTGAGTGGTTAATTACCTGCTACTCTGGGGGAGGAAAAGCAGACTTGATTGCAACTACTACAGATTAGCTTTTGCTTTGTAAAGCTGCAGCATAATTTATCTTAGACTAACTGCCCTTTTGTAGCTGATGGTTAAAACTCACTTGGCTCTCAATCTAGTTACCTACTGAATTCTCAACCCCTATTTATAACCAGATAATTGAAAGCAGCCAAAGTAATTGAAACCGCAGGATGATGCAGTGAGATCCTTTGCTTCATGTTGTGTTTGCACACACAATGTGTTCCAATATATGCAAATGCCTTCAACACTTTCTAGTGGTTTTGTTTTAGAAAATGACCTAATATTTTCCTTAATACTAATATTACTTATTTTCTTTGTTGTTGTTATGTTAGCATTGCATAACCTGAATCTCTGAATTTTCCAGTGTCACTCTGGCTAGCAGTAGAAACAGAAGCCAGAGTTTTTTCCCATGTTAGTGTTATGTTGCATGTCATCCATGTTTGCCAGCAAGATATTTAGGTTATCTTAAAATTAAGGATGCCTAGGGAACACAGTAAGACGTCTAGATTTGTTTTTCACAGTTGATGGTTCAAGATGGTCTGCTACAACCCTGAGTCCGACACTACTGCATTGCTCTTTCAACACGTACCACATACCATTCCTTGCTTTTCAGGTACAATCACATCATTTCACCGCTTTATGGTATGTCTAAATT
Organism: Tinamus guttatus; assembly: GCF_059628265.1. NCBI lineage: Eukaryota > Metazoa > Chordata > Aves > Tinamiformes > Tinamidae > Tinamus > Tinamus guttatus. Next base: position 10,380,579 of record NW_028288821.1, on the reverse strand, counting down.
TGCACCCAGTGCTTTAAAACATAATCGTAGCCTTGGTTCTTTTCAGTTTAAGCTTGACTTTCTAGCTCAGCTTAGTTTGACTTGCATGTTTCGGCCCCACTGCCTGTTCTTGTCCGATATCTAACACTGATTTCCTTTGAATTCTCCTCAGTCTCATCCGCTGCACAGTATTCATTCAAGTTATGGGACTTAATGTGTTAACTACTTTAAATTTCTGTTTTAAGAAAGAGAATGTTCAAAGGAATTATAAATAAATGCATAGGTGAGATGACTCAGAAGTGATCCTGGCATATAGAAGTCAGACAGTCTGGTCCCCTGATAAATTACTGCATTTGTTTTCACTGAGCTGCAGCATCATCTTGAGAAATATCATGACTATCTTCAGGTCTATCAGTTTTAACAAGCAAGATAACTCACTAGGTATATAAATGCACAGAAGAAACAAAGAGTTCATTTTGGGACGTAGAGTGGGAGCGTGGTATGTTTACTACTTAAAGATGCCATTTAGGACCCACTGCCGACACCAAGGAACAAATCCAGACAATATAAAACAATCAATGAAACCTACTAATTAAACTGCAGTTTAAAGACAACAATTAATGATCAGGTACATAATTGTTCACAATAACCATTCAGAGGAAAATAATTTTGTCACAATAAGATATACTGTGTGTGATTAGTAGAATGAAACATAAAATAAAGAAGGGTTTGCTCACCTCTAGAAACATTGTAAATTAAAATATAAAGCACTCCTGATAGCAATTCGTAACACAAAAGGAGAAAAAGTGAATAAAAAAAAAATGTCTGTGATTAACTCTTCACCGGCAAAATATAATGGCAGTCTACAAACACTGATCCTGACAATATTTTCCTTTTCTACACCTTTTTAATTTCATTACATAAAGTAAATACCATGGCCATAGGATATGTTGGGATTTTAGATGCTGGGCTTTACACTTGCTGAAATACTTAATACCTCAGCAAACACATGCCAGGCAGAGGATATTAGGTATTTTCTTTACCTGTGCCAGTGTGTCAGTCCACCTCCTTTGTTTCTCTAACTCTTTTACTGTTGTCTCCCACCAAAAATAACTCTCCTGTTTTCCTTTTTATTTCCCTTTTCTCACTCTCAGTTTTCCTAGTTTGTGCTATATTCTCAACTGTCTCTCTTGGCTGCTCAGAACCCTAAATTCCTCCTCTCCAACTCCATTCTCCTAAAATTTCAATCTCTATTACCTAACTTCCTGGATAAACAGAATAGCACAGCAAAATGACACAATTGGACTACAATTCTGAAGAAAATATATCCATTTTATAAGCTATTATACTGAAAGACAAAATTCAATGTTAGGGGCAGAATAAGAAAAAGAAGAGAGGATTTCTTACCACCTATAAAAACAAAAAGACAATGCCTCAGCCAGGTACAAACTACCTCCTATGAAACCAACTTACTAGTGACACCCATATTCAAAGACACTGTGCAAAAAGCAAGGAAATAATTCCTCTATTACTGCAGAGAGATGGAAAATAAGGCTAAAAACACAAAGGAGCATTTCTTTCTGTGCTTTTCACACATCCACCAGGATGACAATATTAATTTGCATTTATATATTTTCCACTTCTTTTTTTTCCCATGCTCAGTAGCACAGTCCGGTTACACATGACTAGTTTAGAGGCCCACCACGACCACTTCTGCTTTCCTGCAAGCCGCACGCCAACACTTCCAAAGGAAGTTCACGAAAAACATTCAGAGTTCCAAATTAAACTGCCCCATTTCCATGTTCCTCCCAGCCAGCAACGGTGAATGGTAGGTCTTTATCTGAAGTGTAGCCTTCATATTGCTCCCAAATCAATGGAGAAAGTCCAGGAGTAGACCCAGGGTCTGGGAATCAGGTCATCTAAATCACTGAGGAGAAGGCTCTAAACGTCTCCTTGCCTCATTTTTTCTATTACTAAAGTAGAGATAAAATATTGATTTAAGCTATAAAACACTTTTCTATATTGGAATCACAAATCCTATATAAGTATGGAAGGTTAGAAATGCAGATGATGTTATGATTACCATATCCCCTTTTCAAATCATAAGAAATAGCTCTCAACTCCATCTGTTGATAGTGAAGGCCACACGTTAATCAGGAATGGTAAAGAAAACAATACACTTCCAATGGACTGGATATCTTATTTTGTTAGCAATAGTGAATAAACCTCAAAACAAAATCTGTCTAGGCATACAATTAGTTACTTTCATTTCTTTTATTAGGTCTGTTCTTATTCTTTCTTCCTCTAACATCAAGAGCACCAGTCTTCTCATCTCACCGCATATGAGAATTTCAAAGGCCCTAATTACTGTCATCACCCTTCCTTGATAATAAAAGTCTAGCTAAGTTTATCGTTTTGTATTAGCACTATGCAAAAATAGTGACTTGCTTAAAATCAATCATCTTCATCTCTTTGAAGAAAATAAGTGAAATACTGTGTGTTCACATTTCTAAGATTGACACCCAAAGAATTGTATTTTATCACAAAGTAAATTTTAAGGCGCCTGAGAATTCTTAGACTGATAACCTGCTGGGCAGAGCTAGATTTTCAATAGCATTAGACAAGAAATATCTATAGACTCCTTTTGATAATTTTGATTAAATACTGTCCTGAGGACAAAGGCAGAGTCAAGTTAGTTCAAAGTGTTTTTGTTTTGCTTTGTTTTAGTAGAACTTACTTGATTCAGGTTGGCAAGAAATACACTTAATATGGGAAAAAAAATCGTACTTTTTGCAATGATACTGTTTTACAAAAAATGCAAACTTTTCTGATAGACTTCTGAAGTTTCTTGGGAAAATCAAAGCTGTGAATTTTAAATCTTTGTAGACAGAAAGGGGAACTGCCATTGCTGCCCAAGCAAACAGCGAGGAAACTGACAATAAATCTCTCAAAAATAATTTGGTTCCCTAAATTAGATTTTCTGGAACATTCTCGATCTGTAAATAATATAAAGGTTAGTGCTCAAAGATTAGAATAAATTAGAGAATAATTTATCTCCTGTGTGTTTTGCAAAATACAGAAATCCAATTTTCCTGCTACTTTTTCCATTACCTGAGATAAATATAAGGGTCTGATCACACATCTAATAAGAATATGCATAACTTTTTGGAAATTTTATTAGGAGAAAATAAGATATAGGCAGCATAGACAAACACTCCACAGAAATGAGGTACTTTGGCTGTGGGGGGGAAAAAAAAACTGTTTTCCATATTATAATAAAATACCTTTGGGAGGGTTAGGAGAAAATTATTTTCTCTAGTTCCTCGGCCATTTTTCTTAGCACTGTGTACTGCCAGGTTTACTTAGTCTTTTGACAAGATTTGGTGATTTCAGTTATATTGCTAGACTCATCTAAGAATAAATCACTTGAGTAAGGGTTTTGGAAGGTGTGTTTGATTAGTATCCTCTCAGCTACTCAATGGTAGACTTCCAATAAATCCAAATTTCACGGAAGTAGGGAGTTGTTATGAAAAATACTGACACTTTGTGGAATGACAGGCACTTAACCTGACATGTCCAATATTGTAAAAGCGTTAAAGCCCACCTCAGGCTGCGACAGAACTCTTCTGCCAATAAGTAAGGGATAATTCCACGATAGAAAGGATTAATGACAATTCCGATATTTTTCTTTCCATCTCTGGCCTTGCTCATGGGGTACATCCCCCTTGGTTTGGACTGCAAGGCCTTGCTGTGGTCCAGATAAGGTTCAAAAGGAAAACCAACACAACAAATCCCTTACACTGGGCGTAGCACAACCCCACAGAAATTGTTCCAGTACGAATGGGAAAACGTCATACAAGCATCATGAGAATAGCAACAATAATAGTTTGAGGGCAGGCCAGGAGATTCCTAAAGCAGTGAGATGTTTCCTGCTGCGTCTTGTGGAGCCATCGCTAAGAAACACAGTGTCCTTAAAGCCGAGCTCTGCATTCCAGTAACCAAATCAAGAAACCTAATGTAACAAAAAACTTATATATCTATTTGCATTGAGTTGGACTTCTAAACAATTCTCAGGGAAAAGCTGGATCAATTATAAATATTAAGAAAGCTGAACTACATCTACAAACCCAATGAACATAAGATCTTGCTCTTTAGACCAGTTTCATAGAAAGCAGCAATAAGAGGGAAAATAGTTCAGCTCTAAAAGCATTTACTTTGGCAGAACTCTACTCAGCCTAAGTTAATAGTGCCATTTGTTAATATAGCACATAATTCAATTTAAAAGTGTGACCAATTCACAGATCCCACGTCTGGATATCTATGTGCATTTATTTACATTGCAACTGAATAACTTATAATTCCTTGGAAAAGCACATTACAGTGAAATATTAATATTTAGTCAGTTTATTACCATTACTAAATGTATTGTTACAGTATAAATCTTTTAAAGCGTGTCAGGACCTACCTAAGCTTTGTGACGGATTGAACATTAAGGCTTGCATTGGCCTTGGAAAAATCTAATTTCCCAATATTATGACAGCTTTACAATGCGTAAATGCTGAAGTCACTGACTACATTTATGTCAAATATATATTTACCAACAGACAAAATGTTAGTCCTGGCAAGATATACAAGACTTGATGATAATTAAGGGTACAGTTCTCTCCTGATGGCACTCAACACTCTGCATTTTGAGATAAAAATCAAAGCAAAGATTTTTGTTTTACAGATGATTTTCTTCACCTTGGTTGTGTTTTACGTTGCTTTACCACAGTTAAAAATTGTGCTTTCTCACTAATGTGATGTTTTACAAATACCAAAGTGTGAACTATAACCACTTACTAGAGTCTGCTGAAAAACATCATACACCTCAGCTGATGAGGGTACAGGTATACTGAAATAATGCCAATAGGGGAATAGAAAAACTTGTCCAGATTTTCCATTGAAACAGGAAGTGGAAAGCAAAGGTAAGTCCTTCCCTTCCAAGAAGAACCACTGCATCACTCTAAAAATTTTGAAGAATGATTTGGGATCTTTTTCCTTTTTCTTGTCTGCAGTTACCAAAAGTTAATAGGAAATGACATACTGAAAAAAGCAGATAGGAAGATGACAGAAAGAGACAAAGATGAAGAAAGACGTTCAGTAAAAGATGGGGAATGCACAAGCTAAAGAAAATCGGAATACAGAAAGAGGTTAGAATTTAGAGTATATATAGAGGGGTATCCACCGTAACGGAAATAGAGGTTTGGGAGTAGCTGTTTTCTTTCAGTTGCGTTAAGGAATAAAACACACAATATGTTTAGAATTCCATATACCTGCTGGTATGATATGCTAGTCTGCTGTTTGGGTGACATTTTCACTCTTAAATCCCCATTTTGTTTCAGCTAAAACAGACTGACTAAACTTTAAAGAGAAAAGGGTTTATTTGTCGCTCACATATGGCTCTGTCATTGTTGCATGAGACATTAAAGCAGAAAGAAAGGGCAACTGTCTGGCCCCCTCTGAATTGCTTAAAAAGACACCTACATATGGTTTCTATTAATCTTATTTAGTTTTCTCACAAACCTGTTCCTTTTTCCACCTTCCCCTCAATCTCTATAAGTGTGCTTGTCTCTTAAGTCTAACTACAAAATTAACTTGTGAACTTAGGAGTCCAATTCTGCAGAAATTTACCCTCACACATGCATGAAATTTCAGGGTACGCCCCCTTAGTGAGACCCGTGTGCTTCGTGAGTTGTCTTACTGCAGGATAGAAAGCCACTGCCTCCCATGGCACGACAGGTGAGGATCTGCAGCCCACAACAAGGTTAAACTGAAATCCAGAAGCAGCTGCAGCTGTTGACGTCCAGCTGAGGTGGAAAGACCGTGGGCAATTCTCACATATGTGAAATAAACCAGAAGGGAGGCATGTGATTAAAGTCATTTTACCCCCCAAAATAATCAAAGAACAAAATATTCATGGCCACACAAAAAAGCAGTAAATACTTTTTGTTCAGAAGATCTATATTTGGACGTCATTGGCTAAACAAGCGCACGTATAATTCAGTTTGACCTACAGCATGCCTGCTATGAGTTACTCCTTTCCCAAGCAGTCATGCACAGCTGCTACACTGTACTTTACAGTCATTATTAAAATACATAATTATGTCTGTACACATACTGTGTATATGAGATATGCATAATTCATACATATACAATGTATTTCTTTCTATATGGTGTACAAATGTATACACACCAAGGTGATCTTTCATGCAAGTAGTCGAATAAACTGGATAAACGGATATACTGGGAAATGTATACTAATAATGTCCTTAGTTTTTGTTCTGTTTTTTTTTCCCCTTTTTCTCTAAGAGAAAACACAACAAAAACAAGGCAGGAACAGAAGAAGGAAGACAACCCTTCTCATTAAACCAGTCATCAGCGCAAGAAACCAAATGAAAAAAAAACCGCTCTAACCATTAAACAAAAGAAGAATCATCACTGAAAGATGATGATCATCGCTGAAAGATGAAAAGAAGAATTATCACTGAAATAACAATGATATTTCTAGAACATGCATTTCACTAGATATCAACTAATTTTCTTTCACTAAAGCACAGAGGGTTATCGTAATTCACACAAGTGTCCATCAGAGTTAATTCTATTACATTCCACAATTGTTCAGTTATCAACATTCAGGCACTTATGTTTATTTTTTCTTCCATTTCATGATGGTATGCCTCAAAAAATACCTGAAAGTGATAACAAATATTTTCAAATTATTTTTTGCTTGTTTAAAGGGAGCCCTAAACTAAGGTGAACAAAGTTATTGTAAACATTGTAATTATATTGTAATCTCTGTAAATATTGTAATCATATTGTAATCTCTGGCTATCTTGAGGAAAAAAACAAACAAAGAAAAACACACAAAAAAATCCCTACACTTTCTCTCTTGGTCATTGGCGTTGCAAAGAAAAATACGTCAGGTCATTATTAATACAAGGTAATAGATACGTAGTGGATATCAGTGGGTAGGGTATAGGGCCTTTTTTTTCTAATATAACTCTCATATAGTAACTAAATGTCATCAATAAGGTGTTGTTCGTACTTTCGCCATTTAATGTATTATTCTGTATCATTAATAATAAATATATATATAAAATCTATTGATCAATTTTACCAACAAAAGGAACCATTTTCAGTACTTTAATAATGCTGTGTTTTCCAAGTGTGATGAAAAAAGACTGTGAGGGGGCACCCCTTCATCCTTAAGAATCACTCATATATTAAATTATGAGACAAAATATTTGAACTGTGCAAGGTACAACTTTTATTGCTCTAGGAAAATTGACATTAAAAAGCCACTGACCTTTCTTTCAAGGACAATATTAACATTGCTGCCACATCAAAGCTATTGCTTATAAACACATACTGTTCAATGTGCATCATTTTTAATCATGCTTTCTTCGGGAAACAAACCACTGATCAGGCCCCATGCCCAGTAGCAATAGGTATTGATATGAATTTTTGATTAATAATTCCTTTTTTTTCCATGAGGTTAAGTTTGGATAGAATACAGGTCAATTAAAGTTACATTCTGGATTAAAATACAAGGATAGGATTGCATCTGTAAAATGAGAAGCATTTTTTATGCCTGTGAACAAACAAAAAATGTATTGTAAAACAGAACAGACACTTCTGTAATATTTCAAGACAGTGCCATTTTGATTTAACATAAGCAAAGCTGTACCCCAAAATTTAGCAGAATGCATTACCGCAAGAAAATCACTCTGTACCCACAACTAAGCACAAGGACTTTGATTAATTTCTGATGATTACTTGCACAATAAAATCCCCATGAAGAATAATAATTGGTTGATATTAAAACAAAGGTGTAAAACAAAGCAGTCAAATATTAAGCATTGAAACAGTGCTCCTTAAGGTTCGGCTGTGCTGGTCTGGGCATCCAGTGCACACGTTGGACAGACACATTGCTCAGAGCTCTTTCAATATGGCCGGTTTAATAGCACAAGGACACGCTCAAGGCAAGTTCTCAAGCTGCATGGCATTAATTCCATAGCACGGACAGCAGAGCTGAAGACTGTCTGCTGGGGCAGAGATTATACACTGAGTCTGTCAAAGCTTAAGAGCAAAACCGTATTGTCACTGCCCATCACCAAAGGTGCCAGAGAAAATCAGGTGGGGTGCAGGGAGGCAGCTCTGCCAATTCCATCTGCACCCACTCTGTTGCTATAAAAATCAGAGTAATTTCTCAACCAAAGAAACCTCAAAGGCAGAATTTTTATACAACAAATTGATGTAAGGCTCCATGCTTCTCTGGTTGCACAAACCTTCAAAATGTAATTGCAAAACAAGCTGGGCCACGTTCATTCACCAGGTAACTGCACTCAAGTTATTTCTGTGACAAGCTCTGCAGCATGTTGATACCTTTTAATTAAACATAAGGCATTCTTCCTCATCTTACCCATGCTACTTGAAAAATACCAGGTTTTAAAAAGGACATTACTGTTATTACTTATAGACTCATAATGATGAGATATGTTAGGACAACACATTCAAATTCTTGATTCTGGATAGAATTGTATTAGCCTTTCCCCCAACAAGAAGTCATGAAATCTTACCAAAACAGATTTTAGCAAAATATGCATGCTGTAGGCATGTTTTCAAATATTAACACAGTTGAAAGCTGAACATGGATGTTCATTTGCTGTCTTTTCTAGCCAGTTGTATAAAGAGGCTTCTCTGTTTAGAATCCTCCACCAGAGCACAGGACATGGAAGAAAATATTCATTGTCTTGGCAAAAAGCCAACTAGTATCTGAGCTGTTAGTATTATTTCTTTTAATTCCATTTCCAAGTGAAAAAAAAAAACGCACAATTTTTTAAAATAACATTAGACATTCTTGTGCAGCCTCTGGTGACTTTCCATTCTGGTATAGACACTCAAATATTAACATAAACTTGCTTCCACCTGCACTCAACAGGTAGAGCTACAGCCAAATCTTTAACATCCCTTTCAACTCACTTCAGTCACACAGCCTACATGCACACATTTCTTATTCCACTTACTGTACTTGTCCTTCCATATGTTTCTGCATTATTCAGCAACAAATTCAGTCCTCAGGCATAAACAAACAAATCACATATGTTTCATTAGCTACAGAGAGGTCTAATTGCAATGTGCAGAGATACAGAAGTCAGAAATTCCCAAACTGAAGAATGTGACAGTATTGCTACTGCAGTCATATCATAAATTGTGTATACTTCATAAAAACTTAATATTATAGTTGATTTAATAGATACAGACCTAAAGAAAATCTGGAAGGAAAATCAGAAAGGAATATATATCAGGGCATTAACATCCCATGGCCAAGACAATTCAAGTCAGGCAAATGTTACTATAGTTCTGATTTCTCAATGGGGAACATGGGTTTCAGATCCTTCTCCAATTCAGCAAAAGCAGTTCATGAGATTTTACATCAGCTAAGGAACAAATAAACAGAATATTGAACACCACGTTTGAGTAACTGACCAGAATGAACAGGGTAGAATGGTTTTATAATTCATGCATCACATCCATAAGTAATTCTCACTATAAAAGAGAATAGTTTGCCTTCTTGAAAAAACACTTTTTCTGATTTTTAAGGTTTGTAAGAAGTGAACTGAAACTTCAGAGTAGAACATATATTATTTTGTTTTCCCTGTATGTATATACAAATGCATATACTAGAAGCAGTGAATTCTAGCTTCTGTACAGGAGGAGAGAATTGTGACACAAATAACTGAAAGACTCCTGGAAGATTGAAAGACTACTGAAAGGTTGAAAGATTACTCCTCTGTTTCCAAACTTACCTGATTATTCTAGATATTCATTCAAGCCTCGGTTTTCTTTTAAAAAGATCTGTGAAACTAACACTACCTCCAGCTTCTCACATTTACTTGTTGTTGCTTGAATTTTCTCAGTTTGCCTAGGACTCACTGGCGTAGTATATCTTGGCTAGTTATTAGTAACCCTGCAAGATACCACAGCTCCCATTACATTTACAAGAAGGTATTAAAAAGAATATATTCTTCTACTTCTGTCAGGAACAGAATATCTACAAATAGCATCAAATATGAGAAGAATTCAAAGACTATCCTAAAATAATAATTACTGGGTTTTGAAACTTTAACTTGCCAAGCTAATCCACAAGAACAAAAAATAAACCCAGCTTTTATGGGAAAAAAATGATATTTTTACCCGAAAGACAGACAAGCACAGTTGCCAAACATTTATCAATCCAGCTGCCTCCAAAAGCAACTCTTCCTGCAAAATCAGAAAGAGGTTCTGCTACATAATATACATACATATGCATGTATATATTTTGCATACATATATACATGTATATATATACACGTGTATGTTTATATTTTATGTAGCAGATTCTCTTTCTGAAAGAAATGTGTGTTTACGTGCACACATGTATATAGGTGGATGTACATATATGGAAACATATTACAAAGCTGTCAGAGGTAAATTGCCAGGATTTACTGCCCTTACTCTAACTCACTTCAGTATTGGATCCATAGCTTCAGTCTACTGTAAGAATAGATCCGCGTGTCCAATCTCAGCAGGTTTCGCACATCCATAAGGGTAAGATCAACCCTTTTTTTCCCTTTATATTCAAAGGGATGGACAAGATTGTAGGAAATATTGCATTTCTTTCACTCATCTTAAACTGTAGCAGCTTCTACTCTGACAGTATCACAAAGCCCTTTTGCTAGCAGCCCCATAGAGGTTTCCCCTCAGCTGTGGACCGTATGCACGGATCTGGACAACGATGTGCACCAACTCATTAAAACGACTCATGCTTACGTTTTCAAAGCCATGGACATACTTGAAAGCATTTTACTCTTCTTGGGCGACTCATGCTTCATACATCTTTACCTGAAGCATCAACTACCTAAGAAGGAGAAAACTTAGAACTCCCTTCTTTATCTGATTATATGCCCATGAATAAGCTACTGAGGAACAGCATCTTAGGGGATCTCAGGCATGGTATTCAGGGACGACTTCACAAAACTATTCAGTGCTTAGGAGCACAAGTCCCGCCAAAGTTTTCCCCAGAATAGTTTCATATGAGACATGGACATTAATCCAATTTTCCCTTTCTGATAGATATTAAAAGGAGTGTGATGTAATGATGGAAATTAAAGGGAGTGTGATGTAACTTTGAAGAGTAAAAAGGTTGGTTAATATTAAACAAATAGGTGCCAATTGGTTCACCAGAGATATTTTAATTAAGAAGATATCAGAACCTCTGCTCTAAATTTGTTCTGTTAAGGTTAATAAAATAGATCATTGTTTCCAAGGCTAAGATGCATTAGAATTTTTAATAGGAACTGTCTTCTAACAAACGAGAAATACAAGAGCAGAACTGTTTGCTGAATGTCACTGATTCTTCAGGTTTAATACATCTAATTTCCTCTTTCTTTTAGCAATTCTGCTAGTTTAGCTGTCTGCAGAATTATACAGTGCTCAAGCACAAACATGAGAAGAGCTAGTGGTTTGCAATTGAAATGAGGCTTCATAAATCAAGGGAATACAACATTCCCTGTTAAAGAAAGGCTTGCTCTGCATTATTTTAAAGCAATATTTTAAAGCACATTTTAATCCAATCACAAAATGATTTTATCAGTAGTGCCAGCATCAGTTAGCCCTTTATATATTACTGGTGTCTTTTCATCCCTTGCACACTAAAATGTATAGTCTCTCCTTCCTTCTTTCAACAACCTCCCCTCTATGTGTATAAAAGATTGCATCCGACAGTCTTATTTTCTAAAATCTTCTCCCTGATTTGCTTGTGCAGTCTGCTGCTAAATATTTTTCCCTCAGCGTTGAATTCCTTCACACAAAGACTTAAGCCTTATTTTTAGTGCCTTACATAATTGTTCACTAATGCCTTATTAAAGCTGACACCTGTGGCTTCAGTTATCTTATAAATGAGCTAACAAGGAAAAATACTCCCCCAGGGAAGCTTGTTTTAGATATCTGAACCAAGAGAATTAAAGTTATACATCCCCAAAGTATTTGTTCACCAGTTCCAGAATTTCAAGCTGTTATTCATACTTTCTTGGCAATGAGTAAGAAATGTTGCATCCATCAGGGTAAAAATGAGAAGAAAAAACAAAACAAAACACAAAGTAAGGTTAAAATGAAATTCTTCTACAGAAAGCCTTGGTCAAAAAAGTAATCATTGACACTGATGATGACAGTGACCAGACCAGAAGTTCAGCATTCTGTTCTGCCAACAGCCAACAATGAATGGTAGTTTGGGAACTGTTTCATTTTAAGATTTTGCTCCTGTCTCTTCATTCCGACTCCACCAGAGGACAGATGCAGGGCTGGGAACAGGTGCCCAGCTCCTCCGGGAAGCCTTTCCTCGCGGGGGTATCGGTGCGGGGTTACTCGCACAGGGCACCTTGGGCTGGGTGTGCGAAGCCGTCCCGCGTGCAGCTGAGTCTGCAGATACTCCGGGTGCCTCGGCGCGCTCCCTGAGCTCCAGGGCTGGGATTGCCATTCCCGCACATTTTCCAGCACAGCTGCAGGAGCCAGCTGGGGAGCAACCGCAGTGCCGCTACCCCGCAGAGCTGGGGAGGGAAGAGCCGTTTCCAGAGCGGGGCCGAGCAGCTGCAGGCACTAACGTTTCCCCAGCTCAGAACGTCACCGACCGCAGCTCTGGTCTGGGAAGAGAAGTTTGCTACTTGTGCCGGTGCAAATGGATCCTCCCCCGAAAGCGCGGAAAGTTAGAGGACAGGCTCTGGTAACAGCGTGTCCTACACGGGCAAGCGTTTACAACGGATTATCCATTCTGACAGCAGCTTGTCCCTGATTGAAATGGAAACAAATCCCCAGTATAAACAAGATCTCGAAAAATGTATGTGGACAGAAGGCAAAGAGCAAGGACAATTTTCCAGCACCATAAAATCTATCCCTTTAATTTGTCTGTACAGCTAAATAAAACTAGCAATTTATCTTGTCTTTTTTTTCACTTGTTCTGAGCAACCCTATATAAAGCAAATCAAATATGCTCACACGTGTGATTCATAATATCATTTCTGAATGGAAAGCTCAGGTCTTCTTAGTATGACAGGATAGTTTGCCACATAATTGGCCCCTGGCTGATGTCTTCATTTCTTTCATGCATCCTCAGACCGACATCGATACTGGAACCTGGCGCAGGCCCTCTCTTCTCATGGGGCATGTTTCACATGTCAAGGCATAATGGGAAAGAGTTTGTGGCATAATCCTGCAGGAAGAAAAACTAAACGAATTACAGCGAGGAGGACCTGAACTCAAAGTTCCCAGGAATATCATGTCTCCCGTCTCATGGCTAGCTGCACCCCCTGGGCTGGAGCACAGTTTAAAAGCCAGGGAAAGGACAGTGCTCTGGGTTAGTGCATAGGTATTAGATCTGTAACAGTAACACAGTTTGGTTATTATTGCACTTACACCATTCCTAGGATATAGCCTTTCAGTCAGGGCTCTATTGCACCCTCATTATCTTAACTGAAGGCATAAGAATATAGACTATAACTTATTGTAAAAAATGTTCCTTGAGTTTTTTTCATGACCAATCATAAAATAGACTTATTGGAATATGATAAAACAATTCTTTATTTACAGGGGTGAAAATAAGGCCTCCAGTCATAATCTGTCAGATTTTAGAGTATCACAAAACCCAGAATATATGCCTACTTTAAACACTGTAAAATAAAGATGACTTGATTCAATGGTGGCCTGCAGTGCTGCATGTCATAAAGTTGACAAATCTGAGTTATAGGAAAACCAAAAAGTGTCCCAAGCTAATTAAATTCCATTCATCTTTGACTTTAATGTTTCAGACCAATTTGTAATGAAAATTTGTTTTCATTTCTTTATGTAGCTCTGCTAAAAGACCAGAGGTTTGAAAAACCCTGGACATGGTGCTGGGAAGGGTTTGGCCGAGATGTGTGTCCTAACAAAGCGAATCAGATCCTTAAACAAAGCCCGTCCTGGAGGGCACGGAGCTTCACCTATTCCCTAACTTTCGTCTTCAAGGGAGCTGCAGCACCTCCAGACAGAGGCCCTGGGAAGAGCAGGAGCTCAGAGTCTGGCCCACAGCGACGAGGCTGGATGTCAGCTGGTGAGGAACAGACCTGCAGAAGCTCTTGAGCACCTCAGACAGCAAAGATCTGCAGAGACACTCACCAGGTACCAGGGCAGAGCAAGCTCAGGCCAGTCTTGGGAGAGTTGATATGTCTCAGCTAAGCCAGTTTCTCAAATTAGCTCTTCCCAGGCTTGAATTAGTACCAGGCTCTGTGTTGTGGGATGAGGAGGCCAAGAGCCTGGGGAGCTGCGCTGTCCATTTCTCTGTTGGCATCACAAAATCTGTAAACCTGGAAATTATGGACAGAAAGTGGGACTCTCCGGGCTTCCCTGCTGCAGAGCTGGAAGCTGGGAAGTTCTGGGCCGGGTTCCCAGGTCCTGCAGCGCTCAGGCAGCCTGGATGGCAGCGCGGTAGCTCCTGAGCCCCGCATCTGCTCGGGGAAATGGATCCGCCGGCAGGAGCCGAGGATGTGACACACACGAAAAGCAATTGTGCAGAGCAGCTGGGTACAGAGCGCAGCGTTTGGAAGCTTTGGGTTTTTATTTCTCTTTTTTAGGATCTCTCACTCAAAAGAAAAGTCTAAATGCTTTGGGTTGGCTTCTGAGCACATTTTCTCCCAAACCAGGAATCTTTTTTCCTCCTTTTTTTTTTTTAATTAACAAAGCAAGAAAAAAAATATAAGTATGATGAATAAAACACAGTAGCTCTGGATAAAGAAAAGATGAGACAAAGAGAAAACAACAGTCACAAGTGGAGAACAAAAACTAAAAAAAAACTATGACATGGCCAGAGTGTTCCCTAAAACTACAGGGCAGGAGACAGCAGCAGACAGGAAGGCACTGCTATTACCCAGCAAAAGCAGCACACAAATATGCACTCCTGCCTGGATCCTAGAGCCATAATCCTCCACCTTTCCAGGCTTCAGCCTGTGTCTGGTATGCAGGTTGGACACCCTGAAGCCCACGGAGAAAGCCCAGAGCTGGATCTACCCAACCACCGGTGCTGGCTTCGTTCCTAAAACATTACTTTCTTCTTCAGGTGCACTGATATAATGAATGATTCCCACTACATTCTGCACATTTCTCATCATATCTAAACACAACACATGCAGTTTCCTTCCTACACAAAAAAACACATTAAGACCAAATATTTAAGCAAGAATGCAGGACTTTCCCGCAACCATCTCAACTGTTTCTTTTTTTCCACTTTGTTTTTGTTTTGTTTAAGACTCAATCATCTTCTGGGACTGTAATCTTAAATTTTCTCCCTACTTTAAATGCTGAGTGACAAATGGGTGCACGACTGAAAAGACGATGAATCTGGCAAAGTCTTTCCAGCAACGCCAGACCCAGGCTGCCGCCTGCACGGCTGGATGAGGCGACCTGGCTGTCACCAACTACACAATCCGCCAGCAAAACTCCAGCCAAAGGAAGCGCTGGATCTTTTACTCAAAGTTCAGAAGGGGTTACCATGGGGTGCGTAGCATTTTAATTAGCTAAATGGCTCTGTACATACGTCTGGCTTTTTATTTCTAATTTATTCATGATTATGCATTAATCATTGACATCCTGAAAGCTAATTAGCAAAGAGGACAAACATTCACAGGTAACATGGGACAAGAAATACCATATATATTTAACTAACCAAAGTTGAGACAGGTAGAAAAATATCAAGGCTTCAAAACTAAAAGTGACATCTAGTATTTAATTAGTTCCATCTGTACACACTCTATTCCATTTCACTAGTAAGAGTTCAGGCTCACTAAAAGTCTAACAAGTTAAAGTGCAAACAGCTTTCAAAAAAACTTTATAAGCAATGTGACAAAACATCATTAATAAATACTCTAATTTATTATCTATTCTGTCATCATAGTCTGCAAATGCAACTGAGATGCTCTTTGGCCCCAGAAGTGCTGTTGCCATCCCTGCCCTAAGCGACTTTCTGAGGCTCTGAGTGTGAGGACTGTGAAAATCTTAGAGCTGGGCCCTGTCCCCTATTCAGAAGGGGTTTCAGCATAATTTTTTTTAATCAGAAATTCAGTTCATGCTGAACAACTTCTTCTTTGCTAAGTAATGACAAAGTTCTCAGGGAAATTTAGCAGAAAAAAATGTATTAATGTATCTTCATATTGTGACAATTTCCCATTGTGGCATTTTGTTTTCAAAATATTTTCTCTTTCAATTAAAAAAAAAATCAAATCTCTAAACTTGGACCAAAATATTTTCCTTTTTTAAAACAAGTTCTCCACCCTTTTCAAGTTGTGGGTCATAGTGGACCATTTTTTTTCTTGTATTCTAATCCAGCTGAGGAATTAAACAAAAAAGAGTTATTCACACAGTTCCGTTTTTCAGTAACTTAAAGACATGTTTTCGTTTTTTTTTTGGTCCTTCTAGCATACAACAATAAGCTCTTTAAAGGAGTGTGATGCACTTTGCAATGGGCAGGATCATTCACATGACTATGAGCTGGGATCTTTTTCCAAAGTACTCAACGTTATTCAGTTCATCCACTGTTATATTAAGAACATTTAAACCGAAAGCTGACTATTTGATTGAACTGGAGTATTTCAGGAAACAAAAACCTTGTTTTCATGCAGATAAATCCTTTTTTTTTATATACATATCAAATTGAGTAGGAATTTGTTGTTATATTTAGATCCCTTATAATAGCCGTCTGTTTCTTAGCAACACCATGTGATGAAGACTTAGATATAAAAGAAGTTACAAACACTATATTCATTAGAACAGTGAAAACTGGAAAGAAACAGCAAAACTAGATTTTGTCAGGATGCCTGTGTCTCAGATAAACATATTGATGCTATTTGGGAAGCCTCTAGTCACCTCTAGTCGCGCATCCCCCTCTCCTTGGGCCACAGGAGGCCGTGGATGATACTTCACTGCAAGTCAGGTTGCAGAAGTGCAACTTCAAGTAGCTGGAGGGGAGGAGGAGGAAGAGCATTAAACAGGCACTGACCCATAACAACAAACGAAACGGCAACCCTGAAGCTTCTCGCTGTCTTCTCAGGTAACTGAAACGTTTCACCTGCGTGTTGATACCATCCACCCCAATGATGATGCAAACCTTTGACTGAAATGGTAGAATGTATATTATATTCATAATTATCTGTTTTCATGATCAGACTAGTAAATATTCTAATAAAACAGTGCAAATTATCACTTCCCTCCTTTTCCCCTGTTGCAAAGAATTTAAGCCACAGAGAATAGGTGCAGTTTGCCACAAGACACTTTGAAGCCAGGGAGTACAGATTTCATGCCCAGCATAAAGATGCATTTTTTGCCCAAATCACTTCCTCAAATCCTCAGATCCTCCTCCACAAGACATGTGAACGATAGGAAAAGTTGTGCAACCATGAAAGTGGAATATTTATTTTTATCTTTGTAGCAACAACTAACCCAAATTAATTTCACGGAATAAAGAGCATACTTCCAAACAATGAAAAAAAAACATAATGAGAATAAACAAGCAAACAATCAATTACATTCCTCAAGACTGCTATGACTCAAGGATTTCAAAATGAAGGGGTTGGGAAAAAATATTTGTCAGATGTGCAAAGCAATGCCTCTAAGTTATCCGTAATGGTTATTTAAAGCAAGGGAAATATCCTGGTTGTACCACTTTTAGGCTGGTGTTTTGCACATTTTAGCCACCTGTTTTAGCAGGAATAACTGTCTACTGCCACATCATTTCTTTTCCTGATGGCATTTATCCTGCCTTCTCTCAGCAGCTCATGCCAGACTCCAGTGGTGCAGAATGATTGGAAATTTTTTCTCCTCCTGTGAACAAGTGAACCATCCG
This sequence comes from Tinamus guttatus, assembly GCF_059628265.1. Lineage (NCBI taxonomy): Eukaryota > Metazoa > Chordata > Aves > Tinamiformes > Tinamidae > Tinamus > Tinamus guttatus. The sequence goes on along the minus strand of NW_028288821.1, from coordinate 10,362,656 downwards.
TCTTAAACAGCAAAGACTATCACCCCTCCCTTCCAGCAAACTGAAATAGATAGGTAGTAATTTAGCATGTTCAGATGAAGACATTTAGTTGCAGATGAAGGGGAACATGGAAATGGCTAGATGTGAGGATTTGTGGATCTACGCTTACATAATACTGATATTAAAACTAATCTAAATACCCGCATATCCTAGTCATTTTCCAGGAACAGCCTCCAAATGGACAAAATCCTGCTTTTTCTTCCATGAACAAAGGTATTCTTTGAAAACCGTTAAAAATGACAGCATCGACCTCCTTGCACTGACAACATGGCAAAGATGACAACTTCTGGTCTTTGGAAGCTGCTGAAACTCAGGCAGATTCCCAGTGCCACAAGCTACATCCATCCTGAAATTCCAGCAATCGGCCAGTGACAGCACTCTCTGCACTTGGAATATTAGACTTCTAGGAGGCTTAAAAATTACAAAGTAGGTAAATACTCGTACTAGAACTCATAAAAAGCACAAAGGAGCCGAGAGAGACGTAACACTTGTGAGCAGAAAAGAAACAACTACAGGATAAAGTGAAGACTCCTCAATACTCCCTTTTGAACATGTCGTAAATAAGCGCTTTAATATCCTAAGTCCACTCTATCATTTATTTTACTAAAATATCCTCAGTATTACATATTAGAATACTGCAATTACCTTTGCCTCTACAGATTTAAATAAAACTCATAGCTGGAGCAATGATTAATTGAGCATAAGCCCTGCAACTTCGTATTTCTTTTCATTACTTCTGGAGTGACAACCACCAGTATGATTCCAGCACAGTCTCACAGCAGACCCCTGGTTTGGGGTTCTCTTTCTAAAACACCAAATACGAAATACACATATATAATAAATATAGGCAAATATAAAAGTCTCCATGTGGTTCAAGACAATGAATATAGGATGGTCATCATTAATTAAAAGCCGTCTTTAATTACCATTGCACGTTTCTAAAACATTTTATTTCAAAAGATTCCTACAACTTTATTTGTATTGATCAGTATCACTTCAGGAACTGAAATAGAAATTACTCCTAGAATTGTATAAGTCAGGACATATATTTAGTTGAGCATCAAGTTACGACAAAACGGTGGAACGGGCTCTGCTTGCTTACACCTCTGCTCCGTTCTTTGTAGGGGAGCACACGTCACCTTGGCTCCGTGCAAAGCCATATGCAAGGGACACTAATCAGCACACATACATACCTTATTAGTTTCTCTCATGTGTATAAATTGGGCACTTAAACCAGATAACACAGATGAAAATTACTTCAAAATGTTTTACTTTAAAAAAAACTATGAATAACGAAGCATTTTTACTTTTCGTTGCAAGTCTGGGGTTAAATTCCAGGGTTAAATCCTGTTATTCCTATGCAACTAGACGCAGTAGTAATTGCCCTGAGGTGAATTCCTATGCTAAACTTGTGATTACATTACCTTTACTGCATCCCACTGCAATAGACTTGCTCTGCTTAGCCCTGTCACTTTTGATATAGACTATTTTTCCTCTTAATTTCCCCATGTTAGACTACACTGTTGCATCTATGCACCTGTCTGTCTTAAAAGCTCTTCAAGGCAAAACCTCTCAATCTATTAGCAGCCATAATGAATTATTGCAAGGAAATCCCAAGCAATGAGCTCGTTCCCATGCATCACTGTTCCACCGTGCAGACATTTACTTCCCTGTTTGAACAATACAAAGACGTTTTTACTATTTCCTTGCTCTCCATGGACGACACTGGCAGAGCATCACGACCTACATAGAACATCTCATTTATAATGTTGTGATGTGACAGATGATAAATGACATTAGCGTCCATCACAACATTTTACCATCGCTTTACACATCTTGCCCCCCCATGGACAGTCTATCCCTCTATCCGCATATCCCATGAACCGAAGGTCTATGCTCTGGCCAGAGGACCTGCATGGACATTTGGGATACCCTCTGCCCCGTGTCAGGAGCGGAGCCAACCAGAGAGCCCAGAGGGACATAGGTGAGTCCATGTGACACATGACAAACAGAAGTGCCCAGCTGTTCAGATTTGCCTTGCAGTGAGTTTGTTATGACTGCACAGGAGTTTAAAATTTATAAACAGCTCTAGAACTACTGAATTACACTTTTCTGCTGGTGTTATGGCAGTTTTCGAAGTAGTTACATGAACTAAGAACAAACAAGCAATGAATAAAACATTGAGAGTCATGCTGCATAAGACCACGGATTCATCCAGCACATTACCCTGCTTCTCATGAGGTCAAGAGCAGATTTCTCTACTGGATTACAGGGCATAGAGAATACTAATCCATTATTCACCTTTTGATACCGATCATAATATTATAAACTTGCATATATTCCTCTTAGGCTTCTCTTTTTCCCAGATTTTAAAACAGTGGGTCAGGTGGAAATTTCTCTTATTTTGCTCCCCCTTCTCTCTTCTTCCCATTTCAAGGGCTACTCTCTCTCTCTCTTTTTTTTTTTTTTTTTTTTAGGCTACTGCTGACCTTTAGATCAGCCAGCTCTCAAAATATATTATTGGTGTGTGGAGTGTGGGGCCATGGTGGTGAGGAATGAGTAAAAAAAGTATTATCAAGGAAACTATGGCAGACCCAAAAGGCAGCCTTGGACTGAGGCCATGCAAATGGAGTGAAGACAGATAAAAGAAAAGCAAAGCAAACAAAACCATGAGCATCCTCCAGCTGGAGAGCTGCAAATCAGACTTGGCTACCAGCAAAGAATGATTTTGATGAGATTCTTGGAGAACCCACCTGCACAAGGGAGCATGGCAAGAGAGAGGGCTCGCATGGTTACTCAGCTCAGTTTCCAAAGTCTGGCTCCCCGACACATCAGGAAAGATTTCTTAAGGATACGCAGCCTCCTCCTTATAGAGGTAAGACCGCTTAAAGAATGCTATCATATAGAAAACTTATCCCCCCCTACTTTTTTTTTTTCCACCAGTTAGCTAGTATGTCAAGACAACAGTGTAAAAAATAAAATTTTAGTATTTATTTCTTCCCTCTATGGAGATAGTGCAAAGTTCTTAGAGACATAACTTCTACACTTACACAATGTAAATTGTGACTGTAGGTTGTGAATTAAGGTTGTATATAAGACAGATAAAAGGGCCTTGTATTTGTTAAATCTATGCTTTACACATGGATAAATTAAAATATTTAAAATATCTTGCAATTTTTCTCCTATAAACAGAAAGAAGTTTACTACTGTGTTATCATTTACACTGAGTTTTATGCAAGAGCATATAAAGTATATGAATACCTTCTTGCTTAGTATTGTAACATTATTGTGTCCTTTGGATGTTTTGATTCTTTATCACATTTTTGCTTTTTTATTATTTGTTTTGTTTTTTTTTTCAACACTACACCTGTGTTCCTAGCAGGAGTCACGAATTCCTATCTGAAATCAGAATCTCTATAGTCTGTAACACAGGTATAGAGATTTGCTTTTAAGAGCAACCTATTGCGAGCCTTCTCCTCACAGGCTGGGACTATTGTACATTTTGCTCGGTACATGATGCAGGATGTTGCTTTTTGCTCCTTATTTGAGCAGACAGGGAAGAAAGTGAAGTGTTTCATTACTTTCCAACAGGTTGTTTTCTATTTCTGCCTCCTAATCACACAATATCCTGTGGATCTGGCTTCAGCTGAAATAAGGCAGCAAGAATCTAGAAATACTTATCAAAATTTTGCAGTACAAGTCAAAAAACATATTCTAAACAGCATCTGATTTCTAGAAAAGAACCTGGGAGTGGGTGAAAGGAATAGGAGGAGAGCCATAGAAATGGTTCAGAAATAATACACAACCAATGTACCATGCCAGAAAGGAAGCTGAAATATTGTTTAAAGAATGGAGAAACCCACGTAACAGAATGTCTCAACAGGTCAGGAGAAGGGCATCTCCAAGCTGCCTAGGTCAGACACTGGAGAAAAGATGCAGGTGATGCTGACTTCAGAGACCACAGCATGAAACTCTACTGTGTGCAGCCTTACAAGCTGGCAGATAAGTGAGCTTCAGGCTTAAAATGAACATATGTATATTGTTAATTTAATCATGGAAAAGTTCATTTGCAGAGTTTTGCTGTAGGGTTGGGAAGGTTTATATATATATTTAACTACTATCAACACTTAGAAATAATGGCTTCCTCAGAACTGAATATTGTGCTGCAATTAGTAATGAACACTGAATGTTGAAAGGTATTAATTACAAAAAGAGACTCTTGAAAAATAAAACTTCAAGTGGGTAAGTGCTGGCATATATTAACTCACTACCCAGACTTTGTACAGTATTTTCATCATATGAAAACTGTCCTGCTAATAAAATCTAGTGTTTTTAATGTGCATATATATATAGAAAACTTTAAGCGCAGCTTTTCCACCCCTATTCCAAAGGCCACAGGATTGTCCTCCTGCAAAGAACTGTTGAATAAATAACGTGGCATTTGGGATAAACACATTCAATTAAACTGATTTAAAAACACTGTCTTGTTCTCTGCACTAGGCACCCCGATTAACTTTTTGCTTGATGAAGAAAAAAATAATTGTATTGCTAATCCGGAAAAACATGCATTTTGGAACTACTTTCCATATGTTGAACAGTTAATACAAGCTGGTCTTTGAAACCTCTAAGCATTGGGTGCAGGATCATCTAGTGATGTGTAAAAATGCACCGTTTTACACTATATAACAAACACCATTCAAAGTAGTTGATATTTTTAGTTAAAAACATCATAGAGGGATCTGAAGTACATTAAGGATGTATTACATAAATTCTTTTTTTTAAAACATTTTTACTTGTCTTAGATGTTCAAGTCTTCTTAATTTAGATTACTTTAACAAGGATATTGGTTTAGTACTGTTAAGCTCTTCATAGAAGACTACAGAATCTTTTCTGCCTCCTTTCTATTGAATTTATTTTAAATGCAAAAAAAAAGGCAGAGAGTCCTCAATTTGGTCTGTCAGATCAACAGCAGGAAACCAATATTATGATGGAAACATTTTAAAAATGATAAATACCTTCAGCCACTACAAGACTGAAAATAAATAGTCACCTCTGGCGAACAAAATTATTTGGAGTGTGGTCCTCTGTGAACAGCAGAAATCATCTCCCATTGTGCTGTAAATCTTCCCACATGGATTGGCACCACTTATTCCTGCTCAGAAGCTACCATCACTGTCACATTCTATGATACTTAAAACGGGTACATACAGTAAAGAATATCAAACAGCAACCTGCAAATACTGATAGAGCAGAGAAATGACTAATTATTATGCAATAGTAATACAGTGGGTTTGAAAAGGCGCCAAGAAGGATAATCCTGTAATATTTGAAAAGCAAAGGAAACATTAAAAAAGAAAGCGAATGAGAAGTATCCTTTGACACTAAAACACTATCATTATTCAGTGTACCTAGGTAACATGTGGGTAAAAGAAGAAACAAAAAAGCCTTCAGCTTCCCCAAAGAATCCCCACAGAAGACGACCTCAGCAGCTGCAACAAGACATGAGCGTATTAATGCTATTCTGGGCCAGGTCCACTCTGGAAACGCACTATTCTGAACAAGAGCTCAAGAGAGCAGTGATTCTTCTGTGTTCGGGGGCAGGAAGGACTTCCCGAAGCTTCAGCCTGGGCCTCAGCAGAGTAACTGTCTGAAAATCTTCAGGTATTTGTTATTTTGTCACATAGAGAATCCTCCTTCCTCTGCTCAAAGAGCAAGGAAACAGAAATGTTAACACATGTAAAGTCAATGTCCAGTTTCATTTTTTTTACTCTAATTTGTTTGATGTAAAATAAATAAATAATCACAGAATTATTTACTAGAGCAAACCATACTCTTGATTAAGAGAAATTGGTATTCGGAACTAGTTAAATCACATTCAATCCAAATAAAGATTTGTCTTTAAAAGTAGCACCTAGATGCATTATAAACAGTGAATAAAACGTTTTCTTTCTTTGTCCTAGCATCTTTAACATGTTGTATATGACCTGCTTCCTCTCTTTTGGGTCACTCCCACGACAAAATTTGCTTATAAATTCTACAATATAAATAAGGGTCACAGCAGAAGCCGATACTGAACATGAAAGATAGCGCGGAAGAAATGTAGTGCTGCAAGAGAGAACATTCTTCAGTGACCAGGCCTAGAACTGAACTTGAATTTTCATGAGGTTACAGCTAAACACCTTTTCATCAGAAGGCTCGTAAACTCTTTTAAAGTACTGCTTTTTCACTTGTTTATACATAGACATGCACACGTTAAGTTACACAAAAGAGATGACACATTTAACTTGAATTGTAGAATGCATTTTGTTTTGCAGTTGTTTATAGTCCACCACTAACAACTCTGCAAAAGAACTGAGACAGAAAGCAACGTCCCTCATATTGACAGCCTGACTTTTTTAATATTAAAGCATTTTGTAGCTGACTCTTTTTAGACTAGAATATGTTGAAAAGACAAAATTCTTTATTAATTCTCCACTGCAGATGGCTCATTTATAACTACTTGTATTAGAGGAGAAGCAGTTTACAGCTGTCTTGGACAGACTTGTAAGTATACTTTGCTAAGAAAAGTGTAGCATTAAATTTAATCATCTTGATGTACAAATATTTACAAAAAAAGAGATAAATTCTTCTTCATACCCCACTGCTTGCCATCACTGTATCGCGTTTGCACTTCAGAAGCTACAGCCGGACGAGCGAGGCCTTCCCGAGAGCCGGGGTGATGGGTTTGTCTCGGACACCGCGGAGCGGACGCGCGGCCGGAGGACGGGGGCTCGGCACATCACGGCCCAGCAGAGACTGCGACCCGGCGAGTGCCCATGGCCACACCGGCAGCCACGAGCCCACGGGTGTGCACAAGGCAGCTGCTGCCCGCAACGGCTCCGGCTCCGGCTCCGTCCTGAATCCCTATCGGGCACCAGCTCTACACTCCGAGCCTAACTGACGGGCTAATGAGATAACCCCTACCCTCCTTCATTCACTGATCCAGCGTTCAGAAGGCAAGAGGAAAAAAGGGAAAACCAGCAAGGAAGCCTCAGCTGTAGCCTGTGGCTCAAGGCCTCCCATCAACAGCCTTTGCTCTCTGCCTCTCTTCAATCCTTATGTCTGGAGGAGATGCAGTGTTTCTCATCTCTCTCATCTATTTGCTTATTTAGACTGAAGACAAGTAGGAAAATTAGGGAACGTGTCTTTGGAAAGTATTTAGCACAATACTGTGCTGAAACCTCTGTTCCTGAATCCTGAGTCCTCTGTTCCTTTTCTCCTTAATTCCAGAAGTTGAGTGTTGGGCTCAACATCATTTCAAACACAGAGTGTTAGTACACATGGTAAACCTATTTGTTGTGGCATCCCTGTTTAGGAAGAGGTAACTTATACTAATAATATGCCAATATAAAGATTTTTGTTAAAACAAGATGTGTACTCCAGAATATATTAGCAAAAAAATACCCATTTCCTCTATAAAGAGAATATTCAGTTCCATACTACCCTCATGGCACGACCCTGCCTGCCATGGGCACACTGAGACACTCACAAAGACCCTGAGCTGCTGTGATCTTGGTCGGACTACACAGATCAAGACAGTCTGTATCGCTGCTTCCTCTCACCCTGCACGCTCCAACCTTCATTTCACAAAAACAGGAGATGGAGTCAAGGCACAGCAAGAGCACAAAGCACCTCCAGAAACTCGCCATTGAGATGCCACTAAAAGGTAGATCCAAAATGGACCCTGAGGTATAATAAACCTAAATTATTTTTACCTTGTCAGAACAATAATAATTTACATTATCCATTTTACTAGTGTCTTTGTAAAATATAGAATAATCGCCTATTTAATTTCCTGGAATGAAACCAAGACATACATACCTTAACCAAACTCATTTAAATTTACAGTACAGATGGTACTGAAAAACATAGCTCAGAAAACAAAAAAAAAAAAGTACTTTAATTTTATACTATTTTAATAACTTTTCACCATTTCTTTCATTTTGAAACAAGAACTGTCACACAGATGCAGATCACTTCAAATAAAGTAGATAGGCAAAAACACCAACACCAGCTGGACTTACTACTGGACTTCTTGTACTGGACTTGTGGTATTACTAGTTTGGGTTACATATATATATATGTGTGTGTGCGCACATGCACGCATATATACATGGATATAGTTCCACCACTAGAGAATGTCAGTCACTAATTGTCATTGCCCTACCGTAAAGTAATCAGACTCAGCACTTCAAAAGTAAATGGACTCCATCGAGTCAAAAAACTACAAGAATCGTGTCTGATTTAAGGTCTACAAGTCAAAATATTTTGTGCTGTTTCCTGAAATAACACCTATAACCAGCTAGTGTACACATACACACACAAATACTTTAGTCAATATTGATTTAAAAACCTTGCTCTATCTTCAGTTAGTGTCTATGCTTAAAATTACAGTATCATTTCTGGAAGCTATGTGTTCACTAAAACTGGCAGATGCTTCGTGGAAAATTGCCATTACTGATTAAAACATAATGAAGAATCAACCTGCTAGGACACCTGGGATAAATTTAGTTTTTTCAGTGCATTATTATTCCACTTGAGTGAGATAATAGATTATAATTTTAGAGAAAGTGGCATATGGAACATCTACGAGACTTTACAATAATCATTTGGAGCCTTTATCGCACACACTTGGAAGGGGAGGGGAAACACTTGAACCACATTTTTGGTAGACCATGCTTTTTAAGCAGGAGATTTAAACGAGTTTTATCTTAAAGCAACTTCAGCCATCAAATCAGAATTCACTTGCACACATGCCAGATAAAACTATTAGATTTGAGTAACTACCCCTGTTCCCCAGTTTCGGTCCATTTTCACATTGTCGGTTTAATCACCGATTGCAGAACCTATATCCAGATTTTCTTCCCAATTTTGCAATGCTAATGAGAGCATGAAGGCAGTTCTTGAGAATCCTCGAAACAAGGCAGTTACCAACTGCAGTCAGACAACTGAAAATAAATTATGATGGATGGTGAAAGGGAACCACCACCTTCATCTTGGAGAGATTTATTTCATGAGGAACTGGCATTTGACTCATTGACAATTTGTGAGGACTGTTGATTGTTAGATACAAAGTCTTCATGTGTGCCTACATACTCTGATGCAATGAGAATCATATATTTACAGCCAAACACAGAAACTTGCCCCAGGTCCTAAGATAAGCCAAAGGGAGACCCTGAAATGTAGGAATTAATTAAAATGTTCTCCTGGTGTGACCTGGAGTGCTCCACCTCCAGCAGAGGCAATAGGCAATGCTGCAGGGAGAAGGTGCAAGCTGAGACAACTGATGCCATCTCTGGTGGTCCCCTGGCACCCACACTTTACCGGGGACATTAAAGGTTACATTCCCTGCATCCTTGGCGCTAGGGGACAGAGTGACAACAGCTGGGAGGTGGGTGTCACCTTACAGACTAGACCTCTGCTTTCCCCATAGGGCTTCCCACAGAGGAGGTGAGGTCGGTCTACAACATCCCCGTAAGGAATTTCTCACTGACCAGCTCTCTCCTCCAAAAACCTGTGTTGTCACCTGTGCTGACTCCTGCCACAAACACCTGCAGTTTGTCCCTTTGCTGTTCTTTGTTCACTACCTGCTTTTGACATAGCCAAGAATCACACGTCCTTCAAGATTAAACACAATGTTGCTACTGTTGCTATCATCCTGCTTTAGAAGTTTGCACAAATGCTTAAGCATTTCTCATTTAAACAAGGTTTCTGTTTCCAATGCAAGGACTTCCTCCTGTTGTAATTGCACAATGCCTTCCCACTGACAGGTCCCATATGTTAGTGCCTTGAGCAAGGATCAGTGATCAGCACCTAGTTCTCCTCAGAGCGCGACGTGCGGCCTCCTAGGGGGAAGCCTTGCAGCATGCAAGGCGCTGAGGCCAAACAGAACCTCGCGCAACAGCTTTGCTTTTAGCTCCAGTCTGAACCACTGTCCTACCAATTTCGGTTTCTACCAAAGACTCCTCCTCCTGCCTTGCCTGCCTGGTCAATTCTGAATTGCAGGCCTTGCTCCTGCCTCCAGGTATGGCAGCCCATGCTCTTGGCCCCAGCTATCCTTAAATGAACAGATAAATTGGCTCAGGAAATTTATGTAGACAAAAAAAAAAAGAATAAAATAAAATAAAACAGGCTTTAAAACAACCGGTTGATTTGCTCTGACTCACCATGTGTTAGCTGAGGTTAGGGAGCGGTTTTGTTGCACGGTGCGCCATCCAAAGGGAACTAAGGTCTGGTTCCGGGGCCTGCAGAATGTACTCCATACCCTATTGGGAGCAAAAGGATCCAGATCAGAGACTGGTTTGTCACATCTTTGAACCACAAACACGGTGGGGCTGTTTAGCCAAGGAAACATGATGAAACCCCAAGTGTTCTGTCCTGCAGCACCAACTGCATCTGTCTCATGATCCTGTGCAATACAACAGTTGTTAGGAAGGCATGGCCAATTCTGTAAAGATCTTGGACACTCTAAACTACTGTATAGAGAAATATTATTCCAGATAACAATGACAACAACTTGAGAGTGAAAACACTAGAAAAGCACTACCTGTTTAGTTCTAAGGGCATAGGACTTCACATCCCATCTAATGTAAATCTACTCCTCACACCTCCTCCTGCTTCAAAACAAAGTTCCAAACACTGTCTTTCTGTTTTGTTTTGTCCTTACATCAAGAGGTTGTGGCCATGCAATTATTTGTATAATGATTCCTAGGTCAAACCAGCCTGATCTACTGCAATCTATTGGGAGTTTACTTCTCTTCCAATTTTCTTACTTGTTTCTTAGAGCATGCAACTGAGCTCTTCCAAGTCTGGCTGCAGTACAAAAAAGCTTTCAGACATACTGGGATAAAGACTCAAAAGGAAACTGCAAACCACACCTTTAATTCTTTAATTGCTAACCAGTATTTTTAGACTTCAGTGTTAATTTGCAAGAGGGACAGCAGTATATACAATAAAATGTTGTAAAAGATAAGCAGGTAAGTTGTAAAGCTTTGAAGGAGAAAACTTTGCTAAAGAAATAAAGCTGTGAGATAAAGTACAAGCAGGTGATAAAAATGACAAGAATATACTGCATGAGCAAGTGAAAATGGAACAGAGAGGGTTATGTTCCTGTCTGGTGTTTCTGGCTCTGTATCTACAATGTGGTCACGTTAAGGTGCAATTTCACTCTGTGTGAGGGGTAGTTAATTATGTTAGTTGAAAACTAGAAGACACAAAACCAACCAAACAAAAAAAGTGTTTTAAAAAACAAATGGACTTATAGCGTTAAAGTGACAGAAGTAGCAACTTTCTGTATCAAAGAAAAGAAACGGAATCCCAGTCTATTGGCCACAAATTTCCACATCGAACTGTGGGCTCAACAAACTGGCACATAATTCAGCAGAGGACAGACCCACGTTACAACACAAACAGTAGGGAAAAAATCTGCCCTGACACAGGTCCTTTTTCTCAAAGCCCAGCAACCAGGACAAGATAAATGAAACCTTCCAGTCTACTACACCACCATACCTTTTAGAATAAAATATATACTGAATTTTAAGCAAAGTGCTTTTAACACAGCACCAAAAGTTCTCCAGATAACTGGGTGCTTGAAAATGATCAGGTATTTACACATTTTTCCACATGCAAATATCTTTTATATTTAAGATAGATGCTTGAGAGTTGATTTGTCCTTTAATATGTCCTATGGTAGCAAAATTCAATAAAGTAACAATCCAGGCACATTTTTCATTCCAGGAAATCTCTTCTGCGGATGCTCTTTCTTTCCTTTCCTGCCTAGCTCGATTGATTGCCCCTTCCACTGTACCTGGAAGCCACATATCTCTTGGTGTGACGCTGAACCTTTTGTATATTTTGTTAAGAAGCTAACATCCTTTCCCAGAATGATTTTGCAAATTCCACAACATCTAAGAAGGCTATGAACAAACTGTAAGGATTAGACATTTTGTAGGTTTTCTGGTTGCTTATGAGACACGAGAAATCTGATCTAGATGAGCTCTGCATTCTCTATTTTCCTCCCTATATTCTTTCTTGCTTAGATGTAATTCACATATGAAAAGAAAAAGCTGAACAAAAGAAAAATTGTTAAATCATTGTTCTGCTTTAGTTTCTCAATCCCTTGAGTGGTTCCCAACCCAGAAGCACTTCTTTATTCCTTTCATTCCAATTACCGTTTAACCATCAAATGGAATAACTAGCAAAGGAAATAAGTTATGCAATATATAACATTCCACTGGAAATATTAAGTAGCTTTAACAATAGGATATTTGACAATGCTGAGAAAGAGATAGAAGCAATTAACATCAAATTGTTACTTTTCTCCAATGGAAAATATTTGTTTAATTCAACCATTCAAATGAAAAGAGAAATTTAATTACAACAGTGTTTTATAACTGCCTGTCCAGATTAACAAAAAGTGCAGACATTTCTCTCTGGAGTCCTATTCAATATGAATGTGAAATGTAGATAAGCGGGTAGAAGCACATAGCACATGATGATAACCCTTACATTCCTCAAATGTGTAACGAAACTCATTCCATAAAAATATCACATGTGGCTATGAAGCTCCATAAATGATGAGTACTGTTGTTCTTAATTAAAAAAAATCTATCTTAAGGAAATAAATATAATCATTTTTTCCATCTTTTATATTTAGGCTGCAAATTTAACATAGGCTTGGTCTGCAATTGCACTCGTCTGGACCCTACTGCAAGCTGTGATTGCACCAAGTGGAATTTTCTGCAGTGTTAGGTGGGCAAATCCACCCTGTTCCCCCAGTCCTGTGGCAGCACGAGCACGCTAAGAAGCCAGGGGGCAAGAACCACAGACTCTTGTCTTGCTCTGCAGCCAACGTGAACCTGATGACAACTCCCAAAATCTGTTCCTATTGCAAATTACTCTCCCTGGTCACATCAGGAGCATTTCTGCTAGCCTAACACAGGACAAAACCTGCCAGAGTGGGAAAGCATTGCAAGCACTGTTAACTGGCACTGTGTTTCCTCACTGTTGAGGTGGCCAAATAACACTCGTCACCGAATCCCTGAAGTGCTGAGGGCAGTTCTTGGTCTACTGACAATTTTGGTCTTTCGCAGTGTCTTGGAAGTTATCAGTTCTATTTTCAGACATATTAACTAAAAAGCTGTTCGATGTCCTTCCAAATATGATCTTATGCTTAAAGTAAACCACACTTCTGCTTTTTAGGCACAGTGTGACTCAAAGAGACAACTCTGTAGGGTGGCATCCTGCCACACGACAGGCAGTGTCACTGACTACAGACACTATTCAGCAGCAAAGGAGCTACAGAATCTTTTAAAATGTCTTTTACAGTTAGAGACACTGACACTAGAGCTGTGACAATAATCAGTCCTTCCCATTTTACTTTTCATTTTGATTCTGCTCTCATTTGTTGGTATTTATAGAGAATAGCTGATTAATGCACAGCGCATGTTCATTGTAGGGCTGCGTTTCCTCACAAGCTGAATAGCAAAACAGAGATGGGGTAGCAAAACTACAAAGGGAGGAAATTCAAACACGGTGTTCTGAGAGAACAAAGAATGAAAGTTGATTTAATTTAAGAAATGGGATTTCTACAGACAATTTAGAATCACCAAATACACAAAGGTCTCCTTCAGTGAGAGTCCTGGAGTATTCATCTCCAGGCTTGCTAAAACCAACTTTTACTGTATTTGAAAATTTGATTGAAGCAGGCAGCTTATTGCCATTAAATAATATAATACAGGGGAAAAAAAAAAAAAAAAAAGCAGTTACACATTAAATGAGCTGGTTCAGTTACAACTGCAGCTGCTTCCAGTAAATTCCATCTTTTGAATAATAAAATTATTGGGCAATTAAAAGCAATTGCCACTTCTGTTTTCCTACTGATAAACATTATAAAAACCCTCAGAACCACTGATTTTCCTGTTTATGGCTGAGCTCATCATCATTTAGCAAACTATTCTACGTAGGTCACACTGGATTTGCAATTTAAGCTTAAAAACAGAGCTGCAATAGAATCAGCTGATTTCTGCTTACTTTTAATGAGGAAACAATTCATATTACTATAGCATCCTACTATAAATATGCTACCTTATTGAGCAGGTTTGCAATACAATGCATGGCATATATATTTTTATTGCAATCTATTGCCAAATAATGGTGCCAGTTTCAGTCTGTGATTGAATAGGCTTAACCATGACTCTCTAAGCCGAATGCTATATTTCTGTGCAAAATTTTCCACTTTAAATAAAGATTGGTATTATTTTACAAACTCGAGGTGTCACCCAACTTACATTGCCTGCATATACTGTACTGTGTAGCCCTGGAGCCCCATAAATACAGTATTGCCATTGCTAATAATATGCCATAGCCTATTTAATACATATGGCCTCAGAACTGAGGCTTGCCAGGCTTTGCATGAACTTGGCTAGTTTGGACTTCCCTTTAGCTTGTACAGCTCTACAAAATTTCTTCCGAAGAACAGCCAGCTATACCTAGTTCATTTTATTTTTTCCTTCTATTTGTTAGGCATAATCATATATATATATATATATATATATTTACACAGAGGTATGAAGTAGTTATTCTGTGTAGAATGAAATATTTGTTCTGCTAACAAAGCAGTGCAGTGAATAGAAGCACGGCCTGACTGCAGAGGCACTCATGACAGTGGACGTGTGGGACACAGTAGGAATTACAAACAGGATTCCCTACAAGTAGGGAATTACAAGTACAGGATGACAGAAGTCACAGGCACCCACAGGCAGTGGTCATAACATCTAGGGTTTGACTGAGCACGCTGGCTTTTTGGTGTGTGTTTGTACGTGTCTCTACATGTTGGCCAAGCGGGGACATGAGAATCTAAGGATCAGTTACGAAGCAGATGAGTGTCTAAGGCTGGTTGCTGGGGTATCCAGAGCAGATTTGCATGGGTGTGTGCATGTGTCCTCATGAGTGAGGAGGTCAGGATCAACAACGTGAGAGCAGCTGCAGGCCTTGGCGACCTCATGCAAGGCCTAGGCAACCTACATGCAAGTGCCTGGACCGAGTCATGTCTAGGTGCCAGTGACCAAACCCCAGGCCAGCTCCTGCACCAACTCAGTGTGTAAGACCAGCTACTGGAAGAATCTGCAATATACAGATATGTACATACAACAGGACAAAAGTCTGAAAAGCTGTTCTCGAGTGATCTCTAAGGTCATTACTGTTTCATGTCTCTGCATCCTTAGGCAGGAAGCTGTATGCCCAAGGTCAGAGAAGGAATAAGGTTTTCCTCCCTGCCCTCCCCCTTCCCTCTTTTTTAATTTAAAAAAAAAATATAACAGTTAATGGGCCTAACATGGGCATCTTGCTGCTGTTAGAGAGGGGTAATGCTGGAGTGTGAAGTGGGTGCTTTAAAAAGGGCAAGAGACCATACCAGGAGCTGAGTACCTAGCATGGCAAAGAAACATGCATGTCATCTTGCTCATTTCAAAGCATATTTCCAGGTAACCTGCTAAAAAAGACCATGAAGTATCATAAAAGTGAAGCCACTGAATGTTACAGTCATTTTACACAGCAACACTTAATTTTACTGCGTTGAGCTGAACAATGGAAGGAAACACAATCAAATACTTACTGTATTTAAAGCGCTTCAGAAAGATCCGTTATCTTTCTGTGGATAAGAAGCTACTATTGATTTCAAAAGTGTTACTGAAATTCCATTTTTAGCAATAAAATGCACTACATTTTTATCAGAAAGGGTTATTTATTATACTGATGCAACCCAATACTTAACATTGTTCAAAGGTATGCAGCAAGTAGGGGCTAGTGGCTTCTTTATGAAAGAGAAGTCTTTCCAACATTGATCTTTCTAACTGAATGGGGCTTAAAACAGATTTTTTTTTTTTTTAAGTATTCTCCCAGACAACAAGACCAGATACTGTATTCCTAAAATATGCAACGTGAAATCCACTCACAGCTCACCTGCAATTGGCCCACTGTATCTCGGTGTACAAGTGCATCTTCAAAGAGGAAGGGAAGTCCCTTTCAGAAGCAGACCCAATGTCGACCATTTCCTAATGAAATTCCCTGGAATCCAAAAGATCTCAAACAAGTTGAAAAAAGTCCGACTGAACTCATTCACTTTTTCTCACAGCTGTGTTATTTCCCCACCTACCTCCAAAGCGCCCCACCTGTGGTATAACACTCTTATCCATCCACCTGCTCTTCACCTTTCCCTTTTTATAAGATCTTCTAACATCAAGGACAATGCGTTGACCTGCTGTTTATCAGTCCAAGTCAAACACTGTCTTACAATAACATGCCCACCCCAGCGAGCAAGCTTCGTATCCCTCTCATCAGCACAGTATCGTGGCACTCATCCTCCCTGAGCCACGAGCGCTCACATAGGTGCTGAACCTCCTTCCCAAGCTCTCCATGCTCTTCTGCACCTTCCCTCTTGGATAGCCAGCTGCCACAAGTTACTGTCATTTTATTTGCTGCCTAACAGATCTATTTTATAGAGTTTGTAATTGTCCTGATACATGTTACATTTTGATGGAGCGCCTGTAAATAACCCTGTTGTCAATAACAAACACAGCAGCAAATACTTATGCAGTTGGTTTGATGTGAAAAATGAAAAATCAATGTAATATGCCCTTATTGTAGGCACCTGCAGGCAACAGCCAATACAATCGATTAACTCCTACACAATAGATAATAAAGCCAATTACAAAACATATGGAAGACTCCAGTATAACTCCACATTTAGATGCAGTAGTGAAGACAATGCAAAAAAAATGCATTAAAAATAATTAATAGTTTCAAAAAGGCATCCCCGATGCAATGGTTTTATATATTCAGATTATCTGCCTATCAAGTACTCAAAAGGTTAATGCAGCACTGACTCATTTGTTAAGAACTCCAAAAGTTTCTGCGTCTAGATATGGGTTTACTATCCCCTCCATCAAGAGCGGACGTAAAAAGACATAAACAGTGTACATGTTCTATTTCCCTAATGCCAAAATAATAACTTTATACACTCTAGCATAACTTTACAGAATTTTCAATTAAATAGCAATCTCCATATTCATGTAATTCTAGTGAAATAGAATAATTTCCTATTATTCTATTCCTAGATAATAATTTTCATAATTTTCTATTTAAATATTTTTATCAGATCCAAGTAATGTACCCCAAATAATATATGAAACAGATATATAATATGACCTCTTCTGAATTCCCTTTTCTTGGGGATCAATTCATTTTGGCCAAAGCTCCCACATTAACTACACATGCAAAACACACAGTTGTGACTGCTTGTGTAAAAGGAAGAAATCACAGTGCAAAAGCAAAGAAAGAATGAAGAATAAATTTCTGTTCCTGTAAGCACACTCCTTAAAAGAATAAAACAAACTTAACTTGATTCTAATAACACACTTTTCATAGGAAATGAAGTTGGCAACAAGAGCTACTTCTCTATAAGATAGGAAATATTACAAATATTTTTATATAGGTCACATTTGTTTGTAAACCACGCTTACTGATACTTCTCCAAAGTTGTAAGAAATGCAAATAAAGTTTAGAAAGATTTTTTTTTCACTTTGCAATTAGCAAAGAATGTGACAGAATAAATTTTGGAGCAGGACAAACATTCTCATAGTGAAAGCAGAAGAATTCTTGTTGTTTCCCCTGCTCTTTGTGACAACTGTGACGCAGTGGCGCTCCGCAATCCCGAGCATCCCTGACGTGCCCTCGGCTCCTGCAGGCAGCAGCTCACTGGGCAAAATGTTCTGGGGCCTCTGGACGAGAAGAGGCCGTGCCTGCCTCCTCTGCACCGCTTTCCACAGCGCGCTCTTGGTCGCTCCCTCCGAGACACTTCCCGTGGGCTGCGTCCTCCAGCCTTCACCAGCACCTCGAGTCCAGTTACCCCACACACTTGGTGGAGCCTTCATACTAAAGTCACAGCAAAGACAAAGACTGATGGCTCTAATTCATTACCGCTTAATATTACCTTTATTTTTATACTTGGTACTTTTCATCATACATCTATTATGCATTTTTTATTGTGCAAGTATTTTAGCTGCCCGTTAAAGGAGGACTGGAAGCCAATCAATTGTGTATATCCTTGTTTTGAACCATTTATATTTGATTTCTGTATTCTAAATGTTTCCTGCTTTGACCAGCTTTATTCTAGAAGAGCCTTTTAAAGTGACCCAGGTCAAACCAGGAGGCGGAAGACCGGCAGTCCTGCGCAGGCTGCACAGGGGTAACTGGGCCATAAACTTTCTGCCTGCTCAGCTTGTTGTTCACTCGAGCAGCCCAATAACCAACTGCCCTGCCAGTCTAGTCCTTCAGGCCCCCTGAACATGATTTGGTAACTAGAGACCATTTCTAACAGAAAGGTTTTTACGACCGAGCACCAGTCCTACCTCACATCAAGGGGTTATAGCATGAGGACAACCCGGTATAGCCCAAGGGCATCAGAAAACTGAGCCTCACCTGGAGAAGTTGGAACCATGCCTTCCTGCCGAGGTCTAGTGCAGCTTCCCATCGCCACGGCTCGGGACACAGTCTGCCGGTCTCAGCAAAAAGCTGTGCCAGGCTAGAGAGCCACTTTCAAACTCCAAAGGCTAAACTGAATTGGTGCTCTTTAACCAAAGTAAAAACAGCACCTGCATTCTGCTTGCGTGCAGAAATTCCTTTCTATAGGATTCATACATTTCCTGTGAAAAGATGCTATGAGGGACAATTCTGTCATGGTTTTGGGAGCATGTTCATTGCCCTAATGAAGAGCAAGCTAATGAGAAAGTCCGGCCTCCTTTTCTTTCAACACCATCTTTCAGTACACGACTATCACCTTTTCAATTGCTACAATTCCCTCATCTGAGGGAACAGCTGAGCTTGTCAGCAGTGTAGCTGGAGTGTCAGAGATTAGCTGAACTGCTCCCATTAGAGCTAATGGAGTTACCTACTAAATCCCTACACGTTGAGTTGTCAGGTTTTTCTTAAGCAATAATATCCTTGCAAGCATCCATTTACCCAAAGGTTTAAAATGAGGAAGCTGAGCTTTTTCCCTCCTTTACCTTACAGAAACTGAAGTCTTTCCTTTGATATTTTCAAAATCTCCCTATCTCCTATCTATTTCCAATATACACATTTTTCAGTGGCTTAGTGGATATTGCAATGACATCCAAAGAGCACAAAAACAGATTGTCTTTCAGTGATTTCATGGAGATACTTACTAGTAGAATAATATGCAAAATGGCAGAAAAGTTTCACTAGATTCTCTATCCCACATATACATACGTATCAACTGCTACTGACATTTCAAATATGACATAGAAGAAGAAAGCAGCAGACTTGAGCTGAATTAGCATACTTCCTCCTGATGAGGAAGCATAAGTCATCTTACATTCTTGTTGTTTATCAGTGACTATACATCTTTCTAACTTTAAATTTCTACCACCCGTAAGCAGGATGTCGGTTTTACAAATTTGACTACATCTTTCTACGTAATAATTACATATTAATCTTGAATGTATTCCTGCTCAAGCAAATATTTAACTACAGCTCTGTGGGACAATCTCTTTATGGTAATTAGTGTCTTAAAGAGCTCTGAGAATAGTCTCGTGATAGCAAGGATAACGGGCTGTTTTCAGAACATCTCCTTTTTTTTCCTGGGTTTCAATAAAGGAGTTATCAATACAGTAAACAGAGAGGAGAATGCAAACTTGTGTCTATGGCAACCATATTATCCCTCTTCACTTTGAATTTCTACGGCTTTTCAAAGGATTCTAGAATTCAGCCTCATCTTTATTCTGCATGGGTCAATTAAAACTATCTCGAAACTACACCAGTATTTCAGAATTGCTATCCGCTGCAAAACTGATCCATAAATTCTAACCTAAAAAGCAAACTACTCTGCAAGTTTAACAGGCAGCCTCTGTTCAGGAAAAGAAAAGAAAATCTCTACTGAACTAATTACTTCCCACAAAGTTTCTGGTACTGTTGCTGTCTGGCACCAAACTCCCTTAGTTATAGATAATTCTTGCGACAGGGTGATCCAGAGAGGGTGATGAAAAGAGGAAAAGAACAAAGAATGAAGCTATTGTTCAGGTTTGAAGCTGTTCACTAATGTGAAGCAACTCAAAGGTTGGGGGAAAAAACAACCAAGCCTGTCATAGTGCAAGGCTTTGAGGATGAACCCACAAAGAACTCTCTAACAAAATATACATGCAAATATTTTGGTGTTAAAGGGCTGAAACTCTCTTTTTTCACCTGCCAGTATTTAAATTTGCAAGATAATTTAATCAAAGTGATTGATCTTAGAAGTTATTTAAATTTCAAAGAATCTAATAGCAAATTACGTAAGAGATTCTGCTTTTCCTACTGTTTGATATTGCCTTGACTCTTCCTAATGTTGCTGTTGAACTTTGGGTCTCCTAAATATTTTTTCTAAACACTCTTCCTCCTGTCAAACCCTTCTCTTCTGATCACTTCCCTTTTTCCTCATATATACGTCTTCTGAATCTAACTGCCTTAAACTGGAAGAGGTCTGTAGCGAAGAAATTGAAATATTTTCCTGAACAACAGTCATGAGATGAATGGCTGCCATGCCTCTGGGTTCTCAATCCGTGTTGTATTTCTTCCATGTTCAGGTTAGCTTTGCTGAACACACAACATGAAATCACATCCCAACTATCGCAGACTTGATATGTGCTGACAGAGCAGAGATGATGCCAACTCAAAGCATTTTTGACACATTAGATTCATTCTCTGTTCGCAAATCAACTATGCAGTGTGGATGGCACAGATTCCAGTGTCAGCAGGACATGACATATAAATTTAAATGTATTCACAATGTACACATACCTACTGCTGCCTAAGAGGTCTTAAATGGAACTGTAGCGTCCCTTACAAATGATAGTACTATTTTTTTAAACAGTCTGACTTGAAACTTTCCTGTTAAATTTTCTCACCTGGATACTGTTTTTTGAATAAGGTAGAATCAGAATGACCACGGAAGCAATACTGCGGACACACCTATGACAGTTTCATCATACAGTGGTTTGGTATTTCCTGGGAATCATGCTGTGGAGTCCAGGCTATAGGCTCTATTTTTTCATAGAGAGCTAAACATTAGTTCTGAAGGAATTATACTTTTGAGAACAAAAATTGACATTGCCTTTCTTTCCTATGACTCATATAAATTTAATTCCAAATTTGCCTCAAGGATAGCCTTTTATTTATTTATTTTAGAGCCAGCAAAGTGCTGTTGGAGCGAATTAAAATAAAGCTGACCTGATCTGGATACAAAGATAAGTTGTTGTTGTCTGTAATGTTCCAATTTGCTACTACTGATTTTGTGAGCTGTTGCAGAATAGCAACATACAGATATAAGGTAAGTTTAAGAACTAAAAGACTCAATTCTTGTGCAGACCATTTTTCACTTATACTTGCCACCTGACACTTCCTGCAATGTAAAATTTTACAAATTAGAACTTTACAAATTTTAAGGCAATTATTTAAAACTATGAAAAATTTGTGCCCTCAAATAAGATTTTGGTATTATAAATAAAATATACATTAAAGGAATGTTTTGCAGGCTACTGCAAGCAGTAAGGAATGCCTTTTCCCATGCAGTGAGTCAATGGCAGCAGGCTGCCAGCCTGCCAGAGACCCACTTTTATCTTGTCATAAATGTTTACAGTCTATTTGCAGTGAGCTCCCGATTTCTCAGAAACTCATTTTCTCCATGGAATTTTCTAGAGACACTTGCTTCATTTCTCCCACGAGCTGAGCTTTCCATGCTGCCCGCTAAGCACAGCCAAGCCCTGTGTGATCTGGATAGTTACACTCCTTTCAGAAATATTTGGACCTTTGTGGTTCATTCAACTAATGATTGCTTAAAGGAGGAGACAGGGCAGGAACCATGACGATTTTACTAGCTTTCCAAGGCCCTATTTTATATCTTTTCTGCCCCTTCACAAATGAGGCAGCCCTTTTCCACTGCAGTGGTTTAAAGCAAAGCCCCGGTTCTCTTGGCCCTTCAACTATATAGAAAATTAAATCTTTATTATTAGGTCTTCTCAGACTTCTCAGTGCTTAATAAAAAATAATGATAGTTAAACCTGTTTTAATACTCACACTCCTATCCCCTGCCTGCCTCCTTCCTCTCCTGGGTACTGTCTTAAAACGTGTTCCTTATCCAGGGCTTCCTTTTACATTCCTTAATGAGCAGCACACTAGTCTCTTAACTGTCCTCCACATAAATGGATTAAGTTTCACATGAAGAGAGATCCCCAGGTATGTGTTAGAGCAGCTGTAAGCAGCTGTGTGAGATGGGATGAGAGCAGAGACATAATTCACCTGGTCTTGACAGCAAAAGCACCAACTCTCTGCAACATTTATTTTGACTCCCAATGAAAAGACCCTTTTAACTTGTAGCATCTTTTATTCAGCACCTCATTTTCTGCTAAGTATTAAAAGTCAGTAGGGTGTGAGGATTTGTTCCAAGGCTTGCTGAGATGTTACTGACACGAAGGAGATGCAGACCGGTTCTGCTGAGTAAAGCCAATGGGAAGGTTTGAAATCAGATGCATTTTACCACCGCACGCACCACGCACGTGTGTTTTCCTTCTCCCTACTTGAGAATACATTTTCCCATGCCTTTTATTCTTTATACTCTAATTACTAAAATAGCTTAAAAATAGGCAAGATCATTTAAACTCATGGCTTAGATCTAAGTGATATAAATGTACATTCTTGTTATTTTCAAGCAAAAGCGAGCATGACTAAAGCACAGGATTTGGGGTGGTTGATTATCAGATTATGCCTCTCCAATGTCTTTCTATTCTGTTCTGAAATCCCCCCTGCACAGATGCTGCCCCTGTGTTGAGGGCTGTGCAGGTAATGACCTCATGTAACTATCAGATCCTTGGAATTTCCCCACAGTTATTTTTTTCTCCTCTTATTCAGCAATTATTCCTCAACATGCTTATAATTCACATAACTTTACAGAATTTCCTCATATTTTTAATTCAGATCATTTTCCAATCATTTAATTTTTTAAATATTTATTCCTCCTTTTCCAAGGTTGGTGCCCCTGCAAGTTCCCTAAGTCTGTAAGCACATCCTCCCTCCTGCATCATCATCTGAGGCAACAGGAATTCTGACTAAAACCAGAATGATGACAGACTCAAGGACACCCCTTAATGTTCCCTTCAGTTTTGATAGGAAATCATAACCATACTTTGAGCGTGGAATTGCAGTTAGTTTTGCTTAGCTCAAGAACACATTGCAAAGCGGCACTGAGATCTATCCGTTCTACTGATCTTGGCGACCCCTCCTAACAGGATGTCAGGAAAGACACTGTCAAAAATCTTATTTTACCTTTACGGAGGGCACACGTATAGAACGCAGCTGCTTCAATCTCAGGGGCATTTCCAGAACAAGGAAAGACACTGGGGAAATTCACACCAGAGCGTTGTTATGCTGTAAGTGCCAGACAAGACAGATTTCTTGGAGACGCTCCTGCATGGTTAAACTGCACTACCCACTTAGAAAAATGTTTTACAGCAATCTTTGAAACCGAATGTCAAATCTATTAGTATTAATTGCAGTACAATCAGAACTTTTTCCTAAATATGTTTATGATGTCTCTATCTTGCAAATACAGCAAAGCTACACAAATTTACATGTTTATGGTTGGAATTGCATGACATGTTAACAGTGGAAGATTATCTTCTCCCCATTTCAACTAAGTTTGCATCTTATTTGCAATGACAATTAAGTCAGTTGAATTTATTTTCAAACGTCTAGTAGCACTGGAATCTCACTGGGAAAGCTGAGCCTCCTTCTAAGCTCAGGCAATTCAGGATCACAACAGTTGGCTACTGCTTATTGGTCCTTAAAAAAGGAGAGTAAAACAAAATCTCTGCATTTCAGAAGGAATATTTTAATGAGCCCTCTGTAACAGATTAAATCAGCCTTCACTGACTCACTGTTTCGCTAACTCAAATGGAAAGTTCCCTCCTCCTTCTGCAGCATCAGCTCCATTTAAGAAACAAAAACCAATGCAGTTTTTTATATATGTTTCTGAAAAAGAAACACAGAGTCAAAGGAGCAAGACTGAACTATCATAGGTAATAATTGTAGTATCACAAAATACACCTGCTTAGATTTTACCAAATCCTTCAAGTGAAAGGAAGAAATTAAAACTGCCTTTCGAACCTCTGCATTATTATTTTCATAGCAGAATGACACATCAGTACAAAGTAAAATACTTAAATAGTAGAAGAGTTCAATAGACTCTTAAAATATTCCAAAATGAAAAGTTTTCTAAAGCAAGTTCTTTTTATACACACATACTGACACTAGAAACTAAATATCCATTACCAATTTGGACAGAAGCAGCTTTCCAGAACAAGAGCGAGTCAATATCAACACCTGGATCCGAATCAAGAGTCCTGGTCCTGTCCTGGAAAGCGTGTGTCTCCCAGCTGATTCCAAACTGAACCTACATCTACTCCTTCTGGGAAATGACTCCAGCTGGTATCTCAGCACATCTGACATCAAGTCAAACTCCACTCCACTCCACAGCCTGAGGGTTCCACGCTGCTCCTCTGAGCACACGTG
This sequence comes from Tinamus guttatus, assembly GCF_059628265.1. Classification (NCBI taxonomy): domain Eukaryota; kingdom Metazoa; phylum Chordata; class Aves; order Tinamiformes; family Tinamidae; genus Tinamus; species Tinamus guttatus. Next base: position 10,337,963 of record NW_028288821.1, on the reverse strand, counting down.
CAAAGACACAGAAGGACACTCAGGAGGAGTAATTACATTATTATTTTAATCTTGCTGGTGCCTCCTTGCAACACTGGAAGTTCTACAAAGCCAGAGCAACAACAGGTGATTGGCAGCAGATGATGAGAGAAAGCCAAAAGGCGCTGTGAAAGATGAGTGGGAATGAAGAGACAGGGATAGCCCTGGGAACAGGGCATGGCCAGATGAACAGAGGAAAGGGAGTGATGGGAGAAGGCACAAGTACCTTAAGCAGAACTTCCAGCAACCTACGAGGAGGTTGGGAACGACAGTACTCAGCAATACGTTAGGGCTGGAAGGGACCACCACGTGCAGCTCTGCATTGTGAAAGGACCCAACGCTGCAGCTTTCCATGGCAAAGGGACAACACTGGGCAAACGCCCAGCTGTCCAAAAGCCCTAGTCCAAACTAACGTCCCCATGGAATCATGCATCATCCTTTGGAAACCCCCGCATCCCGCATGTCCCTGGAAGGAGACCAGCACCTGTGTGGCACTGCCACCACCCTGGGCAGAGCTCGGGCCGCGCAGCCCTGCTGAGCAATTCTCACACCCTCACAAGTGGCTCTGACAACCCGGGTTCCTTCGAGCCTCAGACCAAACAGGGTCTCTGCAGGGAATTCCTACGGTTGGTGGCAGGCACCTAAGTTCTGCAGAGAAACAGGATTTATAATATAAGTTTTTTCCTCTGTTTCTTATCAAATATTCCTGGGGCTCTCCACTCAAAATGCTGCCTCCTGCAAACCTCTCAGGCATCCGCGCCGGACGGGAAAGCAGGCACCTAACTCCGAGTTGTGGATTTCCTGCAGGAAGCCAAGCTCCTGGAGCGGCTGTGGGTCGGGGCCTTTGTGTGAGGAAATTCCATGGAAACTGGCATGTGCCATAAAATTATTTGAAATATAGGTTTTAGTGGGAGAAAAAAAAAAAGAAAAAAAAAAAAGAGGATGATTCATTCTTTGTGTATGCTGATGACAGAATGTCACTGTTCCTTAATGTACTGTATTGGAAAGAATTGCAGTCTGAGGCATACACATTAACAGATAGATGAGCTTAAAAATAACCTCAAAAATAATCACAACTTTTATTTTTCTTATGTTGTCTGATCACTAAAAAGCATCTTTAAAAATTTATCTTGTATTGCTGAGATGAAGACAACTTCAGAGATGTTTGATTGCTGCTTGTTAGGTAATTATTTGCTCAAATAAAATACATCAAATTCACTTTACAATCCTTTGCTGCCACCTCTTGGCAAACAGAAGACAGTAAAAAATAAGCTATTTCTTGACATTCAAATAACAATAAAAGCTAAAATTAAATGCTTAATTACACTACACAAAATGCATAATTATATGTGATTACAATTGGATAATTAGGTCTGGTATACATTTCTTCTGCTACAGTTTAGATTGCAAGACAGGTGAGGTTCATGCTGTATAGTTAATACTCCCCAAATCTGTCTTGAAAGTGCTTAAAAAGATTTTGTCAAGGGAAAAAATAAAATAAAGGGAAGGGTCACATTCACAAAAGACCTAAAACAGCCGAAGTCATCTTTCCTCCCCTCCCGTGGCATGACCAGCTTGTGCTTATTGCAAGTGGAGCTCCTCTACCTTCCTGCCTCTCAAGGGATCTCTATTTCTGCGACCCTGGACATCTGACAGCATAAAATCTAGCTAAATTCTAGCCAGGTGGCCTAAGAGTGGCATTATTATTACCACTACACTGAGAAAATGCAGCTGTTTCAGCCCTTCCTGTCACAAATCTCAAATCCGATGAGAAGGAACCTTCACTCAAGCTTTACAAGCGGAGTTGGGCTGATCCAAACCTTGCAGAGACCTCGGGCTGCAGGGCAGCTCTGAGGAGGCTTACGGTGCCTGGGAAATGGGCAATGCCAGCTCATCAGATGGCACCTGCACCCCCTTCTCCTTCGTTCCCTTCTCCCAAGCACCCGCAGTAACTGCTAACAGTGCAAAGACAGCCAGAAAATTAATCAGGAATCTGATTAATTCTGGTTCTGACAGGTTCTGGTGTGATTTCAAACTGGAATAGATGCATCTGTGTTCAACTTTGTTGGACAAACTGAGCCCACGGAAGCGCAATGAAGTTAGTTAATTAGTTGCTTAAATTTAGAGCAGTCCTACTCACCAGTCCTATTTCTTCATTCAGTTTCCAAATATTCAAAGAAAATGCCCATTTAAAGTTATTTAGACAAGTTATCCCAAACACGAATCCTAAAAATATTGGGAATCAAGGTAGCTGCTCTCCAGGGAAGCGCTAGCATTCCAGAATTGCGTGTTGTCTGAGGCAGTTTGTCGGATACATCAAAGCTAAAGTCAAAGAGACAAAAGATTGGTTGAGGTGGCTCAGTTGGGATAATCTGTGGGGTAAGCAGCTTCTGCAGCAACCCCATGTGATAGCTCCACTGACAGCAAGTTTTTACACAGCCAACAGCTACCACAGAGTTTTGGTTTTATTTTCAATTGCAAATTACTTAGAAAGCAAGATTTTTTTTTTTTTTAACTATTCTTTTACCTGACACCAGATGGCACTGCAAAAGATAAACACAATACTAAGGGTTCAATGTCTTCATTGAGTCCAAGTTTCAAGCCAAGCATGCAACTGCACTTCACAAGTATGAAATGCTCAAACTCAGATTTGATGTCTGCACAGCAGCTTCAAACAAACTTGAAAAAGAAATGCATAGAAGAAATGCAATGGTCAAAGCTATATTTCTGCAAAACCGACTGCAAAAGCAACATCCTTATACTCTAAAATAGCCCAAATTTAACCCGATTGTTAAACCGAATTCCAAAAGAATCTCTTTTATTTCATTTTCCTAACATTTATAATTAGTTATTGCTAATTTATAATTAGTGGTTTCATCCTGGAAATATTTCTGGATTCTCCAAAGGTCTGGAAGGTTTTGTTTTGTTTTTAATTTATGCAAGAAAACAGAATAATTGCCTACAACTTAATGTGAAAAAAAAAAATGAGCACCTTTCAGAAGTGACACTTCTTTCAGGACATCTGCTCTTTAAGTCTACCTTCATTTATAGTGTTCCCTTTGTTATCTAAATCAAGGTTTCACAAAATCCATCTGGATACCAGATAAAAAGCTAAAAGAAAGTTGATTTATCATATCCACTCACTCCATTATAACTTGCCAAGTCCAAGTGAACTGCTAAACACAGAAACATTAAAAAAAGGAGCAACACAGGAAGAATCACCCTAAAGGTCAGCAAGGCTATTCCTAGTTCTATACAACTAGTGTGCCTAACTTCCACCAATATTTGATAAACATAAATGCTCGTCAATAATGATTATTGCCATTAGCACTGTTGTGGCTATTAAAGGGCAGCTATATCCAAGGTGGCCTGTACAGAAAGTAAAACAGGAATTAAAGTAGAGCATAAAGTAGCACTGCTCGAGTTGGACAGAACGCACTTCGGAGGGGTGAAACGGCACTTGTCTTACCTGAAGAACAGCAGAAGGTGCTTGCAGGCTACACAGCGAGAAGTCCATGAGCCTTCTTCAAGAGCTTGACCAAATAATTTTTTTCAATGTTTCTTCTCTTAAAATTTAAGCTACAGAGAATATTTGAAAATACTCTATGTTGTTCAAATACGTATATTTTTGGACTGAATTAATCTTTTTTTCAACTTGATCTGGCATATTTCAAAATCAAGCTCTTAGAACAAGTCAATAATTCATCGTTTTTTGTGAATTCCTGCCCAAGTCGCTAAAGACAGTAATTTGATTTATGTCTTCAAAATTTCTCACAGGTATAAGCATCACGCTTCATATTTAAGGCACAAGTGATATTTTCATTAAACTTTGAATAAATAAAACCAGTCATTGGCCTTTTTATCCCCCTATATATAGGGCCAAAGGTGAGTTTAATCCTCAATACACTTAGAGAGAGGATTAACCCTCGATACACTTCAAAGATGGGTCTGGATTATTGACCAGAATTATTGACCACAATGAGTGTTCCATTTGTACAATGGAAGGGCAATAAGACGACCATTGGCTACTAAGGACTAGATGTTCTATACTTTAAAAGTACGTGTTAGCAGCCCCTTGATTTCTCATCAATTCAATAGCTGTTCTCTCAGGGCACGTTTTGAATTACTGACCAAATAATTTAATTAATTACAGAAGCATTCCTTCCTTGATATAATGAGGTTGGAATACTCCATTAGATAGATCTGTGATACTCTACTGGCTATGTTTTAAAAATCAGTCAAAGCTGATTAACAGATTTTTATCAACTATATGCAAATTGCTTTTGGCATGAACTAGATCAATGTGAGTGGTTTGCAAAAAAAAACAAATAATTTGTTCCACCTGGATTTAAGCAGGACAGAATTAAACTCTTTATAATGGTGAAATTAATGTTTGCTGGGAGATAAAAAAGCCAGGCATCAAAAAAATGTTATCCTACCTAGCATTGAAACATTTAATTATAATTAGTACTAGCTAATACAATGGCCACAGAAAAAGATGACAGTAAAATGCACCACTGGCCTTATGACAAAGTGTGTGAGGAAAATGATTAAACTTTGCTCAGTTTGGCTGATTAGCATCGTACCAGTCTACTCTGCCCTACAGCCTATTGCAAAATACAAAAACATCAAGCAGCACAGTGTCATCTTCAAAGTTCTGTGATTACATACGAAAACGCTATGAAGAAAGATGAACTGATAGAAAAGAGTTTAACTAGAAGGGAGTTTAGCTTAAAAAAAGAGAGACAGACAATAAAATGAAATATGTATTGACTGTTTCCTTGTTTTAAGAAATTCTGGGCCAGGTATTTGTCTTCTACAATTCAAATACACATTTTTTTCTTAATGGGAGGTTAAGACAGATTTTGACATTTAGACACTTTCTTGAAATAACTGAAGTAGAAATGATGTGTGACAGCAGTGCAGCATTACTGGGATTGTCATTTAAATATGGAAAATTAGAAAAGTTTCCAACTCTTTCTGCTCCGTACATTGTCAGTGCTCTACCAAATACCTCAGACACGAGGCCCTTGACATCCCTGGTACCTTCATGTTGCCATGTCCAAAATTACTAAGTATATTGATTCACGCTGCACAATTTTGTTACAGCTTCTCTCTCTTTCTCCTTCTTCTGCAAAGACTTGAGAACCTAATTGTGCTAATAGAAATTCTGTGAACGATAGTAAACTATACTTCGACCTTTTGAGTACAGAGTAATTTAAACGTGCTATGTTACAATTCTCCCTCGCCTTCTTTTAGCCGACATAAGCAATGAAAACAAGTATAATGGACACCCAGTCATAATGTAAAATATTGAAAAGGTCAAGTAAAAGAGGCATTAATGTTCAGGTAATAAATCCTGATAAGCAGAGTACAAGAAATGGCAAACAGGAATCCATTCCCATACCATAACTGCAGACAAAACATTCAGTGGTAGAGCTTTACCGGCTGTCAAATCTGATACAAAAAGAAAGAAAAAAAAAATACATTTTCCAAACTCAACCTCAAAACCATCAGCCTAATCAGAGTACATGCCCAACGTCTTCCGGCAGCTCGTTAAACGCTCGTTCTTTACCAACATGCACAGAATTGAGGATCCAATTTTATCTATGGAAAAATGGCCTCCAAAGAACAGCATTTCTTTCCATTTCCAAAGTAGAGGACTTTTTGTAATAAATAAATTAATCACTATCTCGTGAAAACAAACACTGTGGAATGGTGCTACTAACAGGTAAGGGGGGAAAAAGATAAACAAAGGGAGTTTAAGCATTCTGCTATCACTATAGTACCCTGTATTATGAAGGTAAAATGTTTTAGTAGAAAGACATGTTTGAATCCTTCACTTATTTCATCCCCATTAAAAGCACGAGTCACTATGACCTAGAGCAGAGGAAGTGGAGGCGCTGACCTGACACAGTGCAGCCATTTATTGCAGTTCTGTCTGTTCATAAAAACCCTCCCATTACTGCCCATAACCATCACCCTTTCCCACTGCTTGCAGAAAACCTGCTTTCTTTATCTGCTGCAGCACAACAGGCAAAACCCACAAAATTGGAAGGACAGTGCCAAAGAGTCCAAGTAGCCCAAATTCCCTAACAAAGACAAAAGAAGTTTGCACACACTGCTACATAAAACTCGCACACAACCAGAAAACGTCCCTTGTTTGGGGGGAGGAAATCGCTTCTGCAGCACACAGGACTCCTGCCCGAATGTGTTGTATTTATGTAACATAAAACAAGTCACACTGTTATCACATATTTAACTCGGTGTTTGATTATCTATAATAAAACATTTAACAACATACAAATATTTCTGGTGCTTTAATTGAAAGCAACTGTTGTGTAATCTTGTAAAAAGTACATGCCAGCTGTAAATCTATTTGGAGAGCTAAATCCCACTGATAAATTATCTTGCAAGGTGTGTGTGTGGCAGATGGTTATCCGAAAGCCTTGTAACAAGTCAGCTAACCAGCCTGGCAGCTTCTTAAAGCTCGAAACAACACGGGTGGCAAAATCCCCCCATTTCTAAATTTGCTCTGGCAGCCTCTTCCCCTACCAGCCACGCTACCTGCGAATGCTTCTCACCCAACAAAGCACTTGTGAAACAAAGCTGCCGAACTGGAAAAATAGACGGGCTTATTATTTGAGCAGTGAAAGAGGCCACATGTGCATAAGGTGAAAAAAATGCTGGAACGAGACATTCTGAGAAGCACAGATAGAAATACATTATTTTTTAACAAGTCATGGTATAAAATGCACTGGAAGAATAGCAGAACTTAAAAGAAGTCCTATCACCTCTACAATGACTTTTTTAATGGAACCCAAAATCCAATCAGAAAGGCTAAAGTGGCATTTCACCCCATCCCTTCAAATTTCAGTGGTTGCTGGGAAATCAGGACCGATTTCCTTAATTTGATCCAGCAGAACAGGTAAAAGCCAAAGGGATTGGAACTGTATTACAATGATACAGGAAGAGAAAATGATGCAAGAGGCCTTCAACCCTTCCCAGTTCTGTGACAAGCAGCACAGAGGTTGTCCCCTGCTCTCCCAAGTAAACACCCCTTCGAATCATGGAAAGGGGCCTATTGAGGGAAAAGGTCCACAGAGAGACTGATTACGGCAGTTTCTCCATAAAGAAAAAGATAATCTTTCAGAGAAGACATTATGCATCCAGCCTTGAACGCCTCTGCAGCTGTGTTCTGATGAATGCTGGTAATGATTTTTGAATGATTGAGCACATGCAATCTACACACACAACCAACGAATGCCAACACACCCAGGCAGCTCTTCTATTATGAAATGAAAAGCAGTGACCGCAGCGAGGCGCAGAACACTGAGCAGCAGAACATGTCTGACGATTTCCAGAGGAGTTTGGCTAAAGGCTTGCCCTGAAATCCCCGGCCTTGCCACGCTGCCAAGAGGTCATGCGCACATAGTCCGCGCTGCCGCCACGCGCCACAGCGAGGAGGAGCCTTCACCTCACAGACACAGCACTCCGCGTTCCCACAGCTCCACGAGCAAAGGCAAAGGGGGACTTGCTGCGCTCACACATTCACAGCACTCGCTTCCGAGGCTACACAGAGATTTAGGAGCTTTGATTTAGGCCCTGATGCTTAGAGATATATGCTCATATTTTTCTTCCTTTTAGCTGAAAGCTTGAAATCTTGTCTTCCTTTACTCAGCTAATACTTTCTTCAGGGCAGCATGGCTGTCTTGAAAGCAAACAGGTGAATCCTCTGGAGTTTGCTGAAGGCAGATAAAGGATCACAAAAAAAGATGGCATCAACAAGCTCAGAAGAAAAAGGACAGATACCAATTATATATGTTTTGTCAGTCATAGGTTGTACCGTGCTAGGGAAGACTGTGAGTCTAGCTCTTTTATTTTAAAATATGCAAGGAGGGAAAAGTAAACAGAGGGGGGCAGGCGGGTATTGATTGTCAGGTAGCACTTCCCTGGATTTTGAGATTACCGGGATGTGCCTGTACTGCCTGATGGGAGGCTGCGAGCAGAATGAAGGCAGGAGAATGACAATCTACAAACAAGAGGATTAAAGTGCTCGGTGCTGTTAGGACTATAAAATATTTGAATAATCCTTCCAAAGTTGTAATGTAGAAAGAAGAAATTGGATTTCTTAGATAATATGAGTGTCTGAAAATACTATCGGACTCAGAAATGCTATTAAACATAATGAACACAAATTTCTGGGGGGAGGAGGTTATTTATTTGTTTTTAATTTTCTTGGTACAAAAACCTATCTAAAAATATAAATAAAAGACATTGGACGTCAATATTTTTTTATTTTGTTGCTAACTGCAAGCATAAATGCTAAACTCTCCTCAGTCACTGCTGAAATCAAGAAATCACACAAGAAAAATGCTTCCAGACCCTACTATGCCAGACTTAATATGCAGATACTGAGAGACTGTCTCTGTTCCAAGGGGAATAGACTAAAAACAGGAGAAGAACGTCCAGTAGTTCTGTCACAAGCTATGAACTGAAGCTTAATCTTGCCCAGGATCAAACAGAGCTCAAAGCTTGCATCAACATTTTGCTTTTTGATTGTTATTAGCAGTATTTCAGCTCACTCTTCATAAGCTGATTCAGTTCATTTGTCTGGGAAAACTACCTGTAGAAATACAAAGAAAGAAAGAAAAGTCTAGGTTTCTCCTGAACTAGTGGAAGGATTTGCCAGCCACCCAAGCGAGGGCAGGGGTGAGTCAGAAACCCATGGCCAGCAGCACAGGAGGAAGGAAACAGCAGGGGATAAGGCTGGAGTTAGATCAGCTGAAGCACTTTATGTAACTTGAACCTCAGTGCTGAGTACATGGAGCATCTGCAGGATTAAGAGAGACAGACAAAGGTATTCACCGGGGGAGAAAAAGACTTTGGAAGATCACCTGCTGTTGCCTCTTCCTAATTCCAATGTGTTTTGCTATCCTGTACATTCATTAATTCCAATGACGTTACACATACACACACAATGAAGTCATATGGATCTAGAACTGAAAAAGAAAATCTGAAAATACTTTTCTAACTTAGTTTTCTTTCTTTTTTAAATTAAGGAATATAAAATGGTGGAGGCAAGATTAATGATTTCATATGCTGAATGACTTCATCATTGAAGAATGGCTGCGAAGGTGGTTCTGGGCAGCATTTTCTTTTTAGGAAAAGGCTTGGGAAAGAAGGAATTGAGAGCAATACTGCCCCTGAGGAAATCACTGTGAGGTTACTAAAAGTAATTTATAATGGGGTAGTGAAAGAAATCACAGCAGTCGCAGCACCTGGCTACCTTCTCAGACTACTATTGAGGAGTAATTGAAAAAAGGGAGGTGATAATATATCACCTCCTTGCATTATACATTCATATATAATATATATATTTCTTGTTCAAGTAAGTCTTTTCCTTACAAAAAGATGCATTACAAAATGAAAGAAATCAATGAATCAGGGAAAAATCTTATTGAATCGGGTAATTTTAAGATATTTCAATCAAGAAAGGAACTAATTATTCTCTATCTTGACTGTTGTATTAATCCAAGTATATTAATATAATGAGGGAAATTAATGAGGAAAGTTGATACAATTAATACAATGAAGAAAGTTGAAATGAATTCTCAAATCTTAATTATTAAGCGTATCTTGAGAAACTGCAAAAAAAGCTGTAGCCAGGAGAATAAAGGTCACCCAGAGAAAACCTAGAGCAAAGTCCTTGAAAAGGCAACAACAGCTCAAGGCTGCAGCAGATTTCAGCTCTGACACTTCCCAATTTGACTCTTGGGTTTTGAAGTAGTTACACTTGATGCGTGTTGAATGAGGCATCACCCTGTTGCTCGCTGTGTCCAGGACAGTTATTTTACCATGCCACGTCTCAAGGAACTGATGCCCTAGAGGTCCTCTTGGGCAGGGACATAGCAAATTCCGTAGATGTGTTCTGTGGATGCCTTCTGCCATGCAATGGGAAAAGGCCAGGGAGAGGGAAGGGAAAGGGCTTTTCTCCCTCCAGCTGCCGTTGCAGTGGGAAGGCCGAGACGCTCCGTGCGGCGGGGAGCCCCTCACACACCTTGGGCTGGCCTGAGGAACACCCCTTCCTCTTGTTCCTCGAGAGATCTTTTCCTAAGGCCCAAAGACAAATAAGAAATAACTTCCAATCTTACTATCCTGTGCTTCCTTGAATCAGCACCTTGGCCAACATGACAAGGATTCTTCTCACTTTCTAATATCTAGGATTTTGAAGCAGACATAACAAAAATCCTAAATAATGGACATAAACTCTAATAGAAATATGCATTTCAGAATCACGTGCACCTCAGAATAATATTAGCGTTTTCATTTGGATTGCTATAAAATTAGCAGCCTGAACAAATGAATACATTTTTCAGTTTAAATTTACCACTGAGTTTTTACCATCTACTTCAATCCATGACTTGCAATTGAAGTAAATGATTTAAGGCCTTCATTACACACAGAACATGTTATTGATAAATACATTCTTCAGAGCTACAGAGTCACAACTGGGGTGGAAACCCAGCTCTCATGGCTAATAAATTGTCTTCTCACCTTGGACCACCACGTTGGAGTGTAGCTAAGATCACAACATTATTGCCCATCTGCCTGCCATGGTCGACTAAATAGGGCATTAACAAGTACTTAAGGGTCTTTGCGAATTCTAATAATTATGTGCATGGAAATCTTGCTTTTATACTCTTAATGCATGACAATTATATATTAGTGTATATCACCATACACTGTTTGTATGTATTGTATTCCATACACTTTTTAGTAATATATATTTCCACGTACTAGCCAGAGCAGACCAAGTATCTCATTTTGAGAGAACAACATCACCAATGACCCAGCTCAGCAATGCCTGCTGGGCTCGAAGGATTTAACTGCACTAGAACACACAACTTGATATTAACTTTTAGGAAACTAGCTGCAGCAGAATTAAGCTTGCTTAATGCCTGCCAGGTTCCCAATTCGTGTTTGAGTTTCACTGTGTCCAGAGACTTCAAAGGTTCAATCATGTAGCTGCTAGAATTTTAGCTCAGCAAAACTACTTGCTAAAGAGAACTGGTAGTTGAGATGGACAACAACAAAAATCTGGAAAAGAAAAAGACAACCAAGGGAGTGATAGAGTGGTTTGCAAACACCATGCTACCAGCACATCAAACAAAGCCAGGTACACTCCAAAGTCAGATCTTGTCCAGCAGAGTCCTGAGTATCTCCAAGGACAGAAATTCAAGTGCCTCTGCAACCTGTTGCAGTGCTTAATTGCTCCCATAGTGAGGAATATTTCTCCTTGATCAAGTTAGAAGTTGCTTTGCAACAAATCATGACTGTGGCTTTTTGTCCTTTCACTGCCCAGCTCTCCTCTCGGCAAGGAAAAGGAAGAGCCCTGAGCACTTGTTGTGGGCTGAAGGCAGCAATTACAACCTCAACCCGCCTGTTCTTTCCAGGCTGGACGAGCCCAGCTCTGCCGGGGCAGACAGAGCACAGGCTCCTCATTCACCAGCCACCAATTCCCAAAACACGCTCACAATTATTTCAACATATCTACTCACAAACCAGCAATAATACGAGTAAGACAGGCCAAACAGGGCCTAGCAAACAGGCCAGTCTACTCACAGTGTAGCCAGTAGCACTTCAACAGGAACATGAACCACCAGGTTAATGTTCACTCAGTAGCAACTGTGCAGGGGAATGTTAACCACTTATGACAGGAATCCCACCCGTGTGCCACCCGACACCCCCACCTGATGCCACGAAAGCCCAGGAAAGGTCTGCTCAGGAGAAGAAAAATCTATTCATTTTTAGTATTTCTTACTATTTACTTATTAGGACTCCAGACCTAGGTCTGGAAGTCCCACACATGAAAACATTCTTAGATATAAAGTATATATATTTTGTCAGACACATATTTGCTTCAGCTTGGCATATAACTGTTTGATACAAATGGAATGCTTTCACACACATCTTCATAATTATATAACATTACACTAAAATCTATTGATCTTCTAAAAATAAGTTTATATCTCTTTCTTTAAAGTATGTGCCCATATAAAAGCAAGAGGGAAATAAGCAATTTAAGGATCCATTTCTCCTTGGTTTTGGAAGTGTGTTTCCCAGTGAAAAAAGAATCGGGCATGCAAAATAAGCAAATCAGTTATTTATCTGTACACAGGAAAAAACGATCTTAAAAGAAGAAAATTTCTCTTCAAAAAATTCATCCATCGAGCGGATGCTGCCTGTATTTTCTGACATGCTCAAGCAGCTTTGCTTATGCTTCTTTGCAGGAGACACCTTTCCGAGGGGGGAAAAAGAATCAACACTAATTTCCCAACAAAAGCCTTAAACTCTTTTTAGATAATTTCTTTTAGATAATTTCTATCCCACCGGGACAAAGAACATGCAATGGTTTCCTAGAAGATCTTTCTTATGGAGTATATCTATCTGCTTTAAAGCATCTAGAGTCTCAGTATCCTGTTTTTCCTAAGGGTGACTTATATGGGTTAGTGCTGTGAATTGGATGAAGTTGGCTTTCATGTCAGGAAAGAGACTGAAAAAACTATTTCCAAGAAACTACAGAGCTACTAAAAATAATAAAAGCCATGTCCGTAGACATTCTTGTTTTTTATTAATTTGTTCTAAAGATTATATCCCAAACAAATCAGAAAGATAGGATTGTGAATATACTAGCTTGCACTATAAATTACCATTGTTCTACCGCACTGAAAATCTGAATGCGATAAAAAAGCAGCTAATTAATCCATTTATCAAACATACCAAACAGACCAATGGTTTTTGTAATTATCAAGACAACTCAATTTTTGCTTTAGTCTGCAGGCTCATTTGCCCAACTCAATTGGAAATCATCAAAATTACTTACAATACACTCTACCAAAGCATGACAAAATTAAGTCTGCTACAACCAATTAATTGAACTTAATAAAGCTTTTAAACTATTTTTGTTTATTAGCATTCCTTTGGGGTTAATGATGTCGTCCTTCTTGGCTAGGAAGAATAATTAATATATTTCTTTAAAGAAAATTAGATTTGCAGTGCGTTAAGGAAGACCAACAAGTCTCCCTAATGAGTAAAGAATAATTTATTCTTTGATATCAATATATTAAAACATTAATTTGTTCTCCAGGAAAGCCTTCTGTCTGCATACAGTTGTATGTGTATGTGTATATATACATATATATATACACACAGTTGTGTGTCAGCTCATAGGAAAGACCCCACATTAGTATGATTGTTGAATTACTTTTCAGCAAACATGTACTAATTAAAAAATATATTCATAAATGAGTAAATCTTTGTTGTCTGTAAATAGAGCAATCTGACCATCATTCTGAATATTGTTCCATAAAGTTTTATGCCACACTATTTCAGTTGATTAGCTATAGTCAAAAATAGCCGATAAGTTAATTGCTTTAATAACAATGTCAATGCAATTAACATTCATATATTCAAATGAAGTCATGCCATGTTCATCCAAATGAATTAATGCTCAGAAATTCTAATGAAATTGCTCCTCTTGTCTTCTTCTTTAATATAAAGGAAACAATATATTCACTGCTTCCAAATGTACTCTATTTTTAATTTGTCCACGAGGGGTCAGAACACCAAGCCAATAAACCTGCATTCTGGGGTTTTTTTTGTTTGTTTTTTGGTATAAGCAGGAGAGTTGCAAGGACCCAAGTGTGAGTAGCCCATTGGGGAGGCAACACGTTTATAGATTCAAAAAGAGAACAGTTACGAACATCTCCATGCCTTATGCTAAAGATATCTCGGGCAGATACTCTTCCAGCAAGGGACAAATACTCAAAAGGGGTAACTTGATCACAGACTTCTTCAATAGGTGCTCAACAGGAATTGCACATGAGCAGAGGTCAGCTCTGACCACGGGGTGCTCTGATGATCTGGGCTAGCTGTTGGAGGTACAGCTTTACCAGGAATTACCTTCACAGCCTTTACCAATTTTCCTCAATTGTACAGTAAAAAACATATTGTGGGCCTGCTCAGTCCTAAAAAATCCTGCATAGCAGGAATAACTAAAGCTTGAAAAACGTGCCCTCCCCTCTCAGTTTATGCTGCTCTGTTTAAACTGGACTGAAAAGCACCAATAGGATCAACTTCAAACACAAAGATCATAAACAGCAGGAAGTTAAGGAAGAAATGACATTTTTTGACAAATCTAGGCATTTGACCGCATTGGGCAGTCTCCATCTCCATTACAACTAACTCCACGTTAACATCTTTGGCCAGCTTATCAGTCAAATGCCAGCACTGGTGCCAGGTTGCTTGGGCTCCTTGATCGTGATGAAGATAGACGAGCCCATGGATATGACTAAGAGGAGAAATTTATCATGTATAGAGAGTCATTTTTTGCTCCTGGACAATATCTGCCTTTCCTTTCATCTGTAAATCAGGATCAACACCTGATCAGCAGCAGTACTGTGGTTATTTGAAAGCTGTTCTTCCAGCTACCACTCATCCTGGAGGTGTTCTAAGGTACTACTGACAGTGTGTCGCTCCTGATGGATGTCTCGGCTAAGAATTTTGCTGGAGGAGACTGTTCCAGGAGACAACCAACCAAACTAACCAAAATTATTGGGTTTTGCTGAACATAATGAGATATAATTTAAATAATTAGTTTCTTCCATTAAAGTGATGTGTATCAGTAAAACATACTATGGATACATGCAAACTTAAGTTCTGAATCAATAACGTGCTCTTATTTTATTGACTTTCATTAGATACAAACAATCACCTGAGATATTATAAAGTAAGAAATTGCTGAGGCTTAAACCCAAAGCAACTTCAATTATCCCTTTATTTCAAGCATTTGAAGTGCTTAGCTATTCTTTCAGATTCTATTAAGACATTATTGCTGCTTTATTGCCAGTAAAGCAGTATGCTTTCAAGTCATTATAATAAGATGCCAAAGGGACATCTGTATGTGGAACAAGCTGTTTGTTTTTTCCCCTGAGAGACTTCTCAGTTACGCTGAGTTCAACGGAAATTCATACATCTGTATCCAGAAATGTTTGTGGTGGCACAGACAGCACACTGGGCCGCACCTTTCATACGTATAAAGATGCATTTGGGAAATTTCCATGCCAATGTCATTAGCAGTGGTCTGTCCTCTGTAAATAACTTTTAAAGTACAAATCACTTGAATGGTTATTACGGCTTCTAAAAGCAAAGACAGCTCTTGTGGTTTTTTTTTGTTGTTGTTATTTCTTAAAGGCAGAACACATCGCAATGCTTATATAAAATGGTTAAACATTTGCTACCACAAGTCCTGAAGTTCATGACTTTTGAAAGAAAAAGGGTAACTAAAACTCAAAATTTCATGAGGTTGAGGGAAAAATAGCAAAAGAACAGATGATCTGATTTTGGCAGATACTTGTAAAATCTGGCAGATATGCAACAGCGGGCTAGAGTTTCTAGTAGATGAAGTGTTTTTTTTCCAAGACAACAAGTAATTCTAAAATATTTGTACTTTCACATTTTAAAACTAACATAAATGACTCCTAAAAATCTTTTCCTAAGATCTGATTAGTGTATATGTAAGACTCTCTGTATTGACACTCCACATGATTTTGCTAAACTTTATAGAGAGCTGAATAAATGTGAATACAAATGCCACAAAAGTGAAAAAACAAACCCCTCCACTTTTTAAAACAAGAATCTTTGTGACCTTTTTTTCCTTGCATGCCTAAACTAATAAACACTTTCTAAAGGAACTTCCAGTTCGTACTATGTAAAAGAAAAGCTTTAAAAAAGCTTAAACAAGAAAAAAAGTACTTAAGTCATACCACAGAAAGTTTACAATCCCCCCTTTCACGTGCATCTGGACAAAGTGAATGGAAAAATATTTCTACTGTATTTGAGTAAAAATGCTATTTATTCTTCTTTACTCATGACCACTAAATAGAAGCATTTCAGGAGACAGCAGGCTGTGATATGCCATGGAGAAATCCATCTTGAAGGTTATAATGAAATAAGTCTTCCCTGCCCCCTGGTGAAGTAAGCCATCAAATTGCTTCTAATAAAAATTATAAAACACTAAGACTACTGGGATTTCACATTAAACATGATGAAGGAGTCTCCTAAAAATAATGCTTTGGAATAACAGCAATAACAAAAAAAGAGATGATAAAAAATGAATATTTAAACATGAATCAGAGATCCAAACTTAAAAAGTAGGCACACAAAGAAAATTTATCGTTATATTGCTTGTTGAGGTTTAAAGTTTATTGTGGTTACACACACTTACTGCAAAGATTAACTAGAAATTCCAAACAATTCACATAACTCACAACTGAGCTTTAAAAAAAAGTTCTCTGTAGCCTATAAGCTTCACTCAAGAAATTTTGCCCCATTAACATGTTCTGCCTCTTCCACCTTCCACTGTAGGAGAGGGGAAACACACAGACGTGCAGTAAGATATCAGCATAAGGGCTGTGGATGAGCCACTCTGCCAGACTAGCTTGTTTTCCTCTGTTTTTATTTGAAAAATCAATTAGTTAATTGCCAAGCAATGCCATCTCACCATAAGCATTTGTTAATTCCCTGAATTTGTGCAAAATACTATTCGAAACAAATCAAACTAGGGCTTTCTACATAGTTATCGTTACTGCAAAAAAGTGAAATGGCCACTAAAAGTCATTCTCACTCTGGTCACGAGTGGGTACTGTGGCCCTTTTGTCTAATTGTTCAGTCCAACGACTGCCACAAAGATAGTTTAATGATTCAAATTATCTAAAAATATGTTGCTGTAACAAAATTATTTATGAAAACAGCCAATAATTATGAATAACTGCCCATATGCATGCTTACCACAGACCCACAACAAACATGCTGCATAATTACCATTGCGTGTTACACCCATGGAAAAATGAAACCTTAACAAGTTATGCACAACGAAGTGCTGTGTTTCAGTGTTTTTGCTACAATTACTTCTGCATGCTTTGAAAAGCTTGACTGGCTGTGGCGGGTCTGTCTACATCCCTCTAAAATCATACTTTTGACTTTAATTGTAACCTAAAAATATTCATATTTATGGCCCAAAGTTTCAAAAACAGCTAAGAAATGACACTGGACTGGGCTGTTCCCCATTTAGCTAAAACTGAGGGAGAAAAGGGTGACAAAACTCACACTTACACTGCTGGGCTCCTCTCTGCTTCCAACACAGTCTGGCTGCCAGAAGGGTCCATCAACAGCCCCCGGCTCAGCGAGTGGTGGGGACAGGGGGGCACCTAGAGTCCAGGCAGGAGCAAAGGGAGAGGCAGCGTGGAAACACGTCTAGCCCACCCAGGAGACAGGGCAAAATACAACCAACGATGTCAACTACGACACACGCCCAAGAGAGACAGGCAGGAGACCAAACATCAACAGTGTAGGCCCAAAGTGTATCAGGAGAGCAACACCAATCCCAACTGCTACCAAACAGGAAAAGGTGCATGGAGGCCCCAGGTGAAGCTGCTCAGCTGCTAACAAGCACCAGCTTGAGCAGCAGATGTGACACACTTGGGTGGTCACAGCGCAGCCGGCACCAGCCCTCTCGGCAGCTGTGCCTGCAAGAGGCATCACACAACCCTCCAGCTCCAGCTGTGATCCACGGGGCAGGAGAGCGTGACAACCAAAGCACAGAAAAAGCCCCAGGCAGCAACACCAGGCTCCTCTTGGCCAAGGCCCTGTGATGCGGCTGCCTCCCTGTCACCTCCCCAGGGCTTTGTGAGGATGACACCAACTACAAGGCCCATGTAGTGAGGTGTTCCCATTTCCCCAAAACAAGGTTTTAAGGTTAAGATAAGTACAGTCCTTAGACTGCTTCTTCTCAAGCCTTTCTCAGCAGGAACCAAGCTGACAGGTAGATAGTGAGGCCCCTCCTGCATCATTTGCCTGGGAGACCTGCCTGGACTTGCCTAGCTAAAGGATATAGATGTTTCCTCCTTGAGTTTTGCCTTGAAATGAGCCATTCTAATACAAGCTTTATGGAAAATATTTTCCCCAAATCTCTTTTTTTTGATTGATTAAAGTTAAAATATCAACTTTAAAGAACTATTCTTGTGAAGAAATCTTTATGAAA
Organism: Tinamus guttatus; assembly: GCF_059628265.1. Lineage (NCBI taxonomy): Eukaryota > Metazoa > Chordata > Aves > Tinamiformes > Tinamidae > Tinamus > Tinamus guttatus. Next base: position 10,319,842 of record NW_028288821.1, on the reverse strand, counting down.
ATGTTATAAATTGTATGTTACACCAAAACTGCCCTAACTAAAAAACTGATAATAATTATGCAACTCATATTTCCCATCTAAAATCTGAGATAGGTTGTAATGCTCTTTACATTGTTTCATAGCCTCTTATGACTCAAAATCCCTGATACTGTATTACAGCTATAAAAAATAGTGTATAGCATAAAATTGCTTTATAAGGTCAAACACTGATTTGTGCCCTGTCATATCATAAAAGCTGTTATTGTACATGGCAAATGGCAGTTTTTCATATATGAGAAGAGTTGTGTTTTAGTGCTGCCCTCCAGTAATATGGCATTGGTCTTAATGCAGGTAATGGTTGGCCATGGAAATTAAACTGGACCATTCCCGGAAGAAACAGTAACAGTTATCAGAGCATGTAAAAAGTACATGGAATGAACCTAAGAGCACACTGCCGGCATTGTCACATCGCAAACTGCCCACAATTGTAACTTAGGAAAACTAACATAAGGAGTAGGGCGAGTATTTGCTCTCCAGATGTTCATCCAGGGTTGGTCTGTGAACAGACTTTCCGTCGAGGTCCAGAGATTAGCCTTAGATGCTAACCTTACCCTGGACTTTCAGTTAAACAATTTTGAATCAAAATCATTCATCTTGAATCAAAAAGGGACAATGGTAAGTTATGTGGCTGTCAGAATAACAGAGACAGTGTGTGCACTAAAAAGACAAAGACTATCTGCCAGAAAAAATGTCAATGCTATGATCAAGAAGATCTCAAATACCAAAAGTTTATGCAGAAGCATCTCCTCTTTTGTTGACCAATAGCTCATTTTGTCCCTCAGCTCTCTGCAAATAATTCTATGGGTTGTCTTCATTATGATGAGTTGTGATATACTATGAATGGGAATTTCTACAGCTGCACAAATTTGACACCTCTCAGTTATACACGATATACTAAGAAATTGAGAATATGCCTTTTCCATAACATTTTTAGATTTCCCATTATCATAAAAAATGAAATATTTAAGAAAATTCTACAATTCCTCATTATTATTGTAGAGAGACTGATAGAATCAAAAAAGACAATGTATAGGACACAATGTTGAAATAATATGTAAGTACAACAGACATTAGAAAACCTCCAATGCATAACAAAACAAAGAATAAAGTTTTCAGATGAATTGCCTCATAAAAAAGAGCAATCCATCTTAAAGAAATAAGAACTAACCAATTATTTCAATCATTAAACACCACCTCTGGCATGGATAAAAATGATAACAGACCATTTCATTCAGTCTTCTCTTTTGTGGGAGCAATCATTGCAGTAAATTGATGCAAAAGTGATCCACCACTCAAATGAGCTGTAAACGTAACAGCAGATAGTAACTTTATAATAGCTAATAACATTTTAAATGATATAATTAAAGTAAAAATGCAAGGAAAACATCTCACAGTGATATGCACATATTCCATCACAAATGATTTTACGAGACAAATAAAAGTATGGAATTGGCAACCAGTTTGAATTGGTTCAGAAAAATAAACATAAAAATGTCTAATAAACTGCTCAGACATATTTTATTTCTAAAAAAACCACTACCCAAGACAGTTATTAACAACAACATACTATTTATGTTTAACTCCTCTGTGAAGTTCTAAGAACTCACCTCTATCAGTCATGTATTTGGTCCTACTTACATTATACACCTGTTCAAACTTAGGCACTTGCTGAAGTAAAGGCATTTTTCAAGAGTCTGCAGAATGTGGGGATCCTTTGATATTCAAAAATAACAAAAAAGGCCCAACCAGCCTCCATGAATTAATAAACTTTATCAAATCATATAATCTATCTTCCTTTGTTTCTATATAATTCTTGAATGGTTTTTTAAAACAAGAGGTAAAAATGATTACCAACAGAAATGAAATGCAGCCTTGGCAGACAGTACTAATAAGCTTGAGAAATGCTGGTCTCCGAAGAGTTCTGCGTCTCACTTCCTCTTGTGGGATATTTCTACAACAAAGGGATTTTGCAGAAAGACCCAAGCAGCTGGAGGGATACAGGATTTCCATGTTCATGCTTAGAGACATATGTCACAAAGCCTGTAGTGATGATCCCTGGCAAGTTTAAAAGATCAAAGTGTTACAGTTAAGTAACTTAGAAATTTCTGTTTCCCTCAATAGGATAACAGCTGTTCAGCCTGTGCTTCGCATCTCAAAAGCCAAACATAGCATGCCGTAATTCCCAAAGACACAATCTTTAGGACAGAACTGCATCAATTTAGTAATCTTATCTACGTCATTCCTGTTCTTCATTTCTTCACTGTAATACACATTTTTTTAAAAAAAAGTGTATTTTAACAAGTTTTAAAATTACTTTTAAAAGAAAGGAAGATTTATATGTGCTTTGTCCTCTTTCCTTCTTTTTCATGTGTGCAGGGCTACTGTTAGAGGCAGGACAGTAGGTAGACTGACCTTTGGTCTGAGTAATAATGACTGTTCTAATATGCTAGAATTTACTTTGTACAAATAAAGAAGATAATAGAAGTCTCAGATCAGGAATGGCCAGACCTTCAACTCGGGTTGCCAATACAACCAAGTCTGCTAGATGAATTTCAAGCAGTAATTTCCTGCTCAAACGAGCGTCAGACTGAAGAACTCCTAAGGGCACCACAAATCACAGGATCAGTGGCTGAAAGGGACCCTGGAGATCATCTTATCCAACCTACAGCTCAAAGACAGACTGAAGTAACAAGATAGCTCTAAGTACGGTTCTTCCTATAAGCTGCACTATCAGTTGCATTCAACTCACTATTTCATAGATATAATATTATCCAAGGTCAAATATATAAAAAATCAAAACAAAAAGAAAGCGCAGGTGAATGTCAGTCTTCCTGTGTTGCAGATCTCATTATGGGGTTATGTATAAGAGTTTTAAATAAATGCATTTGAGAACACTGAACAAACTAAAACTCATATGCAGAGTGACCAAAATGTGTAAGATTTGCAGGAAGACAAAAAGATTATTATAACATCATTAAACTGTTGATTTATGTGATCCTTTCTTTCCAAGCCTTCCTAATTTAGACAATACTCTCAAATAGAAAGGCAGATTTGTTGTGAAATTACCAGTCCTGTTTTACTATCTTCAATTCTCAAGGTAAAGCAAGAAGACTCCACTGTATAAGCACTTATGTACCCCATCTGCAAAACACTGTCAATGCTGCTTATTTTCATACAAAGTGTATTACTGATTGCTACCATACTTTCACATTTGCTGATTGACTGTTAGGATCAAGTATAGCAGAGTAACAACTCCTGAGGAAATTAAAGCTGCTCAGGCTAGTAAGCAATAGATTTTAATAGATCTTAACTGTGTTTTTTTGTAATTGTTTTCTGACTTAGTAAATACAATTTCATTGAAACTTATTACCAAGAAATTCTCACCTATTGAAGAGTTACCCATAAACTTATAACGCACAGTCAAGACTGTATTTGAAACACATTCAGGCATCAGCAGAGGTGGAAGGTTAACTATATTGTACTTATCAAACATCTTAGTGTGATGAGCTGGCATGCTTTGAATATGCTCCGTATTATGTTCTTCACCATTTTCAGCTTTTAAGGAAAAATATTAGTTGTAGATCTGTTAATCTAAGAAGAACACCAGGGCTAAATATATGAAAAATGTTAAATTGCTGGGAAAAAAAGTTACTAAAGTCAGCAGTTGTTCTTTTTCTCACTCGCGGCATATCGCAGGTTGGCATCTCTTGAGGAGCAATTAACTTTGTCAGGGCAGCTGAATTCAAAGACACAAAGATGTCGTTTCTTCCATATTAAGAAACATAATTAATAAAGGAATTATAGCAGGTTGTCACAGAGTACCCAATTATTGTAATAACAATCCATTTCCCCCAAAGCTCAGGGGAAGGTTTTCACAACATTTAGGTGGCAGAAGAAACTACTATACATTTTCTTAAAGTAAAAAGAAAGCCAAATGGCATTTCTGTTACTGATTGGCTTTATGAGTGTTGAGCACAGATACAACAGTAATACAAAATTTATTTATACTGTGCAAAAACTGGTGTCAGATCAAAACCAGTTTGAGGTAAGCTTTATACATTATTCCACCTTCAAAGAGACATTAATAGTAATGACCGGGACGATGACAAAATGTCTGTCATAATGTGACACTAGCAAGCCTTGCATTGTAATTATAAAATATCAACAGTGTTTCTTGCCAAGGAATAATGTCTTACCTCAGCAAACTTCCTGTAAGATTTCTAAAATGTTTGCTATCTTTTTATGTGAAGTGAACCTATTTAGAAGCATAATATGACAAGATTCTTTTTCATCTGCCCAGATATTTCCTGTACACTGAATACTACAACAATAATTAAGGCTATTAATGTTTGGAATAAAATAGTTATGAATTTTCTTATTATTAGAAGTTAAACAATGGAAGGAATTTTCAAAAGACTTAATGAGGGAGCTATGCCTGAGTTAATAGCAGCGCACCAAAACCCAATTTAAAGTACTAACCCGAGAATTTCTCAATAGTTAAAAAAATCAACAAAACTTTAACTGTGAAACTTAATCACACAGTTACTTGCTTTCAGCACCAGAGAGATATGAAAACAACTGTGTTTCTTGCTATTTTGAGAGCTGCACAGCTTCTGATGAAATTGAGTTATTATTTTTTTTTTTACACAGGTTTCAGGACAGAAGGTGAGAACTAAACCAAATGACAGTGAGCTGGGAACAGAGGTCTTCAACACCAGCCTAGTCAAAGGCTTTGCTTTTTTAGCATGTCACTTAAGACCCTGTATTTCTATTCTCTACCTCTACAGCGAGAAAAATTAATCTCCCTCCCGGGAGACCTACAGCAATTGCTCTTAAACACCTCATTGTTTATGAAGTTCATACTGTTCCTTCTGGTGTTTTCTGTTACCACCCGGAAGCAGGTGAAATCCTCAATCCAGCAGGAACACGGCTTTTCTGAAGTACTGCTGGATCTCCAGCCTCCTGAAAGCCCCCCTTGGGAGCATGATACCATTGCTGTTAGGTTTCTGATCAGAGGCAGCTATTTCAGCAATCTTTATTTCCCCAAAAACCTTCATGATGCCTAATTAAATTGTCCATAGGCATTACAAACACGAACATTATCTCCCCGTGCCTGGCGAGGGAAGTATGGAATAGAAAAGCATTGGATTACACATAAAAACTGTAACAAAGGTTTGCATTCTGGAAAACCCTCATACAGGCACTAAATGGTTGACGTAAATAGCACAAGGTTATGTTCAGAAATTCCAGGGCTGTTATTGCTATATTGGCAGCTGTTACTTTGACTATTACATATGTGTGCACACGCATACAAACATATTTTTAATTAAAAAAAATGAATCTTAAAATCTTCCTTCAGGGAAAGACAACTTTGAAGTTCTGCAAATAGGACTGAAGTAATAATTAGTTAGAACATTGCACTTTATATTACCTACCCACTGACATGTCAGAAGATGTTAAAACATATCTAAGGTTAAAAGCTCAATGAAGACTTTTCACTTCAGCAGAAGTGACAGGCAAAGCTACATAATATGCAAGAGGTGGTCCAGGATGGCAAATGTTTTAACTCTAAGACAAATTGGAGTTCTTTGTGATAAAGTATTTTGCAAACAATGGCAAATAGGTCAAAAAAAGAAACCATTGAAGATCGAATAGTTGCACTTAGTTCCGTAAGCATTTTTACACACAAAAATAAAGAGTATTTTTGAAAAGGAACAGTTCAAATATCTATATATTTGAACAAATTAAAATATGAGATAGTTATAAAAAAAAAAAGTTCAACTTTAAAAATAATCCACCATTTCCAATGAATGTTTTTTTTTAGCGGAGGGGAAGAGAGCTGATTAACAAACAACATTCGTAGGACTAGCACACTGATTTTAATGGCAACTATCTATAAGATTAGTACACATTCCCCCTTCATTAAGGGTTAACTGTGCATTTTACTTGTGTGTTACTTGGCTTTGTTACGGTGTTTTGTTTCTTATCCAAAATTTAGTCATAGTTTAACCAATATTGATCAAATACACATAGAAAAAGGAGAAAAAGTAAAAAATGATTCTACAGATTCATGAGTAATTACAAAATAAATGCATTTCAACTGTGCAAATACTTCCACAAATAAAACTTCTATAAATTTTTTGTCTGTTGATGTCATTGTGACTATCATCAGGGAATCAAATGAAATGCATATTTAGGAAAGTTAAAATATTTATGCCAATTTTCTCTCTCATCTCTGGTAATATCTCAAAATGTAAACTATACTGCTCAGACCATGAATATTTATATATTTCTCAGCAGGGGAAATTAATGCAAATTAAACAACTTCTAACGCTGGTAATATTTGTCTGGAACCCATCTTTTTCACAAATCATTCTTATACAGCACTGGTTTTGTTTGCATGAACTCCATGAAATACTACTATTGTGCTGTCTCATAGCAGTGCTTGCATCTGATTTGTACAGCCTAATTTGTTTATTTGCAGGGAACTGCAAATACAGTCCTTCAGCTATAGCCTTTCATAAATACAAGTGGCAACCATGGAGAAACGCGTCCGCCTTGTATGGAGCAAAGCAGGAGACTCCTCCTAGGGTAGAGCATAGACAGAGTTACCATAGACCAATGTCTATGCTCTGTGTAAATAAGAAAGCAAGTCTTCTGGATTGGATATTAAAAATATAATGGTGTTAAACCAGACTCTAAACAGAATGGAAACTTGCTTTCAGGAAACTGGAAGAGATGCCTCAGGACTTTCTTTACTATTATTACTATTATTATTATATTAATCACTTCTGGGGACACTGTATTTGTTGTTTGTTGTTGCTGGTATGTTCCATCAAAGCAGACATCTCGAAGCCGATAGCTAGTGGTTTTCCATACCGCTGTGATGAACTATTCAGACTCCTTCGGACTATTCAGACCTTTGCCCTTGACTTTTATTTTATTTTAAGCAAGTTCCTCTATGAATTCTGCCTATACAAAAATTGGTGGAAGAAAAACAATAGATTACAGAGTACTCTCATCTTTTCTGTATATTCACTTAATAACTTCTTTATACAGAATTACCAAGTAAATAATTACATAATTTTGCCCCTTTCCTTGAAAAAAATCAGAACCACTCATTCTCCTAATTACTGAGGTAATTGTTCATAAACATTCTTGGTTATGAAGCACCTAAATCATCCTATTGTCCCACAGGGATTTCTTCTAAAGTGAATGAATGAATGACACTTGGGGACAGCAAGGTTATTAAGAAGAAAAATCATGCAGGGGGTCCTAACGGAGGAACATAAGGTTTTGAGAAGCTCAGAGAGAAGCTATATATACATTTCTTAATAATATTTAAAAAATCACGCCAGTGAAATTGAAGAAAGGAAAACCACCTTGAAAGCATATTCTACTGTACTTAGTATTAGCTTGTACAAGATTTTTAAATGAAAAAATACATGATAAATGTACATACATCACCCAGAGAGTTACTCTGTGGTATTGGATACTTCAAGTGTACTAAATTTTCCTAAATGCGCACTTTGGTTCATAATAAAATTACTTCCTGACATTAGAAACAGTCTTATTTGATCGATAGATAATCGATAGCTGTCTAAATTGCAAAGAATGGCACAATGCTACGGCTGATTTAGACTTTGTTTTTTTTTTTTTTTTTTTTTTCCACTTGTGTATCATGAAATTTGTTCTAACTTGATCCACTGAAGATGTCTCTAAAACATAAGCAGTGCTTTTTTTAGTGTGGTCTGATTTTCATTTACCAAAATAAAAGGTAAATTACTTTTAATAAAACAATAGAACAGAATAATAAAATACTTTATTTTAATAAAATAAAATAAAAAATACTTTTGTTGATACGTGGCTTATTTGTCTATATTTCTCAATGCGGATTTAGTAATCTGATATGCTCTTGTTCATCTCACAATTGATACTAATAATCAACACAAGTTCAAAAGTGATGAAAATGTCAGTAATATTTGACATACATTCCACAAATTTTCTTGCAATTTTTAGTACAAAATATTCCTATAATTTAAATCCTTTTAAAATTTACTGTCCATCACAAAGCTAGACCAGTTGTTTTATGCACCAGATAAATTAAATGGCCCTGTTGTTCTTAGATCAGATTAGCTAAAATCCTGATAATGCCGATCTTCACCTCTGTCCCTGGCAAAACTTCACCTGCTGGTGGATACTGAATGGGACCATCTGCTCCCACACCTTTGCAGATAGTCTTCTACTGGAAACTACTGTTGACGACCACTGAATATACTTTATTCTTTAATTTAGGGAACACTGCTACTTCATCATTTATGAAGTATACGGAACTTAAATCAATTCTGCATTTTTGGTATCTGACTCTCTGTTTTAAGCAAGCAAAACCTTCAAATAAGGTTTCTCAGACTCAGTTCCAATACAAGATTGACATGATACCTTTGTTGCACTTAGGCCAAGCAATTTAATTTCCCACAAAGCCATTCTTTTTCTATCAATAGAAAAGTAAACAATTTCAAATTAAGTTGTTCTTGTTAAGACTGAATTGGTAATGCTGTCATTGAGATTACAATTAATTATTTAGCTTGCTAAACCTTCCTGTGACAGCCAACAGCACACCCTGCCTTCAGGGAAGTGTGTTTTGAATAGGAAGTGTGCTCTTGTACAATTAGAGCATAAGGTAGTTGATTTGATGATAGCACTGGGAAAAATGACGTAAGATGTCTGATTATAGAAACATGAAGGCATCGTTCCTCCTGATGCCCCATTATTTTAGAAAAGTGCTCTTGTACTGATTGTGAATAATACTTAAAAATCAACGGATTACAAATACTTTCATGTAGACACCAACCACTAAAATACATGTAAGCTCAAGCATCACACAACTCTAATTTTTTTAAAAAAGCTCCAAATTCTCCACGTGTATCAAGTTTCAAAGGCTTTGATTCACTTTTTTCCTCCAGTTAAATGCTTTAGGTTTTCTCAACCACATTAACCCATCACTACAGCGATCACAAAGCAGCGATCTGGATGTGACTGTGCAGCTAGACCACGGGGTTCTGTTTTTGTTGAGTGTACTAAAAGATTATTAAGGGACAGGAGATAGAGACATGTAAGACTCCAAGAGGATCCTGTATCTACATAGTCTTCTGCAACCCAGAAATGCAGCTCATTTCTTCTCAGCCTCCCATGGCTACATTTGCAGTTGGCTGAAGCGGTGGGTTTGCTACCTAGTAATGAGAGGCCTGTAAGGGATTAACTTTCTTAGAGAATCAAATGTTTCCCAGGAAAGGTTGTTGGCATCTCCCAGGCTGACCTAGAACATGTCTGCCCCTCTCAGCGTGTAACATACCCAACAGTCTGACACCTACCCACTTCTGAGCAGACAGAAGTGAAACCTTATGATAGCTTGAAATCATCACGATCTAATCCAAAATGTGATACAACCTTCTACCAACCTTAGGGGGTGGCAAAATGACCTTATCAGACACCTGATACTCACACCACCAAGTTGGAAGTCTGTTACTTGGAAACCACTTTTAGTAAGTTCTCCTTTACTACTCCAAACAGATCTGTATGGCAGTTACAAGCTGGCCAGGCACACAGCTCATCAGGCGTTTATAGTGGAGCAATTTAGAACCATTTTATGTTTTACAGTATAGCTGTGATGGGCAAGTAATTATTGCACCTCTGGATTATTTCACTGCCTCCTTTAATGAGCTAGCAGGACAAACTGGCACTGAAATTACAATCTGAAGAACCTTCTATAGTACCTTACCACAAAGGCTAACAAAGTTGAGTTTAAAGCTAGCACCAGGAAAAAAAATGGTTATTTGTAGAAGTAGCACATATTATTTATGCCTCATTTTATAACAAGCTCACTCAGTGACAACACACTATAAAATTTTATTTGCACTACATGGGTCTTCTGAAACACTAGACACAGCAAATATACACCTACTTTGATTATGTTATTTGTAGCACTAACATAAGGCATCGTACAAAGATTCCCCCCCCCCCCCGTATTTATCATAAAATAAAACATGTTGTACTAGTCTAAGAAGCTGCAATATAGAAGTCTCACCATCAAGAAAAAAAATAGGCATGATGTGACTTGCTCTTAGAATATTATTATGTCACTATTTATTTTTACTTTTAGATTCACTGTTTATTCATCTCTTTTCACTACTGCACTATTGCTACTGTTTTCCAATATTTTCTACATAACTAATATTAAAAAGTATAAAGTATATATATATATATACATATAAAAAAACACTCAGAATTTTTAAAATATATGTATGGCTTCCATGAATTCTTAAATGCCTGTCATCCCAAAAAGGGTCTCTGAGAAAGGCTTGTGTAACTTGGAAAGCACAGCTGGTAGTTCACACTGTTTGAAAGCATAAGCAGTTTTCATTAATCTACCACTTAACTAAGAGATCATGCAAGAAGATCATTAGCACTGAGAAAACCATTCAAATGGATTACAATGTATTACACTTATTTTTATGATTCGGGGATAAGCAAACAAATTCTTGGAAACAAATTATTGCAGAGGGTTTGTCAAACCTGGAATGAAACCAAATGACAGGACTTTGAGGGATTTTACCCAGTTCTGTGTTTTCAAAAAAAACCAAAAAACTATATTCTCCTCCTCCTCTTCTGTGTTATTCACAGTGGGCTTTTTTGTTTGTTTTTTTTCTGAAATGGTAGCTTGAAAGCTGAAGTGTTCTAACTAATTAATAGAACAAACCCACCACTTAAAATACAAACCAGAATCAACACCCCCGCACAGTGCCTGCTGTGCCATTGGCTTGCCCCAGGGTGTCATCTCTTCCTTAACGTGCAGCATGCTCATCACACCATGCCTGGTGCTGCAGGTGGAAGTGGTGATTACAGGGTCTGCAGGCTGGCAAGAGGGATCTCCTGCAGTGCCCAACAATGTTCACCAGCTGTAGGTCAGATAAATACTTTATACAGCATGGGTAAAATGTTCACAGCTGAGCTTCTTTTACTGCCACTTTATACTCTTAACTAGCACTGAGGCATTTACCCTCCCTGGTTGTTACAGAACACTTCCAGAGAAGAAGCTCACAAGAGGAAAAAAAATATTCCTCAAACACTTATATACCCTCACCAAACCTTGAACATTAAAGCTGTTATTTAAAGTCAGAAAATAAGTGTACAAACACATGGGAATTATTCCATCCCTCTGCTTGGAAAAATCCATAGAGAGAAACCAGGAAAGACTGGCATGTTTTATAGTGGCGTTTGCATGGGGTATACATAAAAACACTTTCCTATCATAAGGTGCTTAAAACGTAAGATCTCATTCGGGGGTATTTTACATAAACGGGATTTCCTCTGATTACCAACCTGACAGTATAGGAGCAAGACCTCAGATATGTAAGTAAATGCATGATGGTATAGCCATGCACAAGCTGCATCTTCTGCCTTTCTGCCTTGAAGATACCAAGAACTTTAAGACACATAAAAAGATCTTTCTGAAGTAAAGCTGTTCTAAGTTGGGACAACTCTCTGCTTTAAGGAAACCCAGCCCTACCTCAGTCATGTACACTTCTTTAAAGTGTCCTGGGCAAGCTCTGGCAGTGTGGGATTAGGAACTGGCTGGATGGCAGAGCTCAGAGGGTGGTGATCAGCGGTGCCGAGTCTAGTTGGAGGCCGGTAGCTAGCGGGGTCCCTCAGGGGTCAGTCCTCGGTCCGGTCCTGTTCAATTTATTCATCAATGACCTGGATGAAGGCACAGAGTGCTCCCTCAGCAAGTTTGCTGATGATACCAAACTGGGAGGAGTAGCCGATACCCCAGAGGGCTGTGCTGCCATCCAGAGGGACCTGGACAGACTGGACAACTGGGCGGTGAAAAATCTCATGCAATTCAACAAGGCCAAGTGCAAGGTCCTGCACCTGGGGAGGAATAACCCCAGACACCAGGACAGGCTGGGGACCGACCTTCTGGAAGGACCTGGGCGTTGTGGTGGACAAGTTGACCATGAGGCAGCAGTGTGCCCTTGTGGCCAAGAAGGCCAATGGGATCCTGGGGTGCGTTAAGAAGAGCGTCTCCAGCAGGTCGAGGGAGGTGATCCTGCCCCTCTACTCAGCCCTGGTGAGGCCGCATCTGGAGTATTGTGTCCAGTTCTGGGCTCCACAGTACAAGAGGGATGTGGAGCTGCTGGAGAGAGTCCAGCGCAGGGCCACAAGGATGATCAGGGGCCTGGAACATCTGCCCTACGAGGAGAGGCTGAGGGAGCTGGGCCTGTTCAGCCTGGAGAAGAGAAGGCTGAGAGGGGACCTGAGCAGTGTCTAGAAGTACCTCAGGAAATATTTCTTAACAGTGAGGGTGCCAGAGCACTGGAACAGGCTGCCCAGACAGGTTGTGGAGTCTCCTTCTCTGGAGATCTTCAAACCCGCTTGGACACAGTCCTGTGCCACGTGCTTTAGGTGACCCTGCGTGTGCAGGGGGGTTGGACTAGATGATCTCTAGAGGTCCCTTCCAACCCTAAGCATTCTATGAATTCTATGAAAATGGGATTTTATAATGGAGCCTAAAAATATGAAACAATTAAACTGACATTTTGAAACACAGTAAAAAAGTTGTGTGCATTTTGCTGGGTATTTTTTGTTTGTTTGTTAGCCTTAGTTTCAAGCAAGTTTCTGTAAGTCCCACAAAGTGGACTTAACGTTATGCAATACTTCAACTCAAAATTTAACTAAGCCGAATTAGCTATATTTCTATCGAGGGGAGATCAAATTGATAGAATGTCTTTGAGTATCAAGAAGCAAGAGATTAGAATGATGTTCTTGTTCATCCCAGTTACAAATAACCACCAATTTCTATAGATTTTTTTATAAAGCAAGTGACACAAAGCTATCATTACTAGCATGTAAGCCAACACTTCTAGTCTGCATTAGTAAAAACTAATATTGCTTCCAAATATAACATTTGCTACATTCTAGTACAAATTAGTGTAGAAGAACTAAATACTTTTCTAAATTCTGCTAACTTCCTAGCACACTTTGACAAGCTGTTTCTAATTAACTGGCAAAATTAAATATAGTTTATGTAGAATATATTATTAAGACTCTGTGGCATTTTGAAGAGTCATACTCGGTAAAAATTCGAGTGTACACTTAACCTTAACAGCAAACCCCAAGTGCTAAAAGGTTCCATAAGTGCTAAATAACAGTAGCTGCACATGGGGCAGCAGGGGCTTACCTAAACAAGCAACTTATCTTTGACACAGAAAATAAGTTACAAAATAGGGTTCACAGATGAGCAGCTTAGATAACTCAAAAGCAAATTTTGGTTTTGTGAGACATCCTCAAAATCTAACTTATTCCATTAACACCTCTATTTTCTCTCTTGTTTACCAAACATTTTAAGTTCCAGCCTAAATTTACCACTTGCTACTCAAGTCATCCCTGTAGAGATTTGTACATTAGAATTTCAAAAAGATATAAAATGTATTAATTGTCAGATCTATATTACAGTTAGTGCCGTATACAACACACGCTGTTAAGATGGCCTCACTTGTCATTCGATATGCTCATTTTGCCACCATGCCTTGTTCCTTCCACTTAAAAACTGAGACAATATACTTATATGTAGACTAAATGTCACTTCTAATAATGTCCTCTAAATCTAAAGTTTGCATATTGTAGTAACCAACTTAATCGAATAAAAATTTATTGAATAGTGCCACCCAGTGGTAATTTTCTTTTTATCACAACGAAACATTGCAAACAAAACACATGAATTCCTCTGAATTCTTACTATTCAGGCAACTGCAGAAAATTACATTTTCAACAATTTATATAATATTCAGCTTATACATGAACTGAAATTCATAACAAAATACTTAATTTCTGATGATATTTTGGCATATTTTATGTGAATTAGTGATAGAGCCAATAATAATTATCTTCTAACGCTTCCAAAAAAAATAATGGGTCTGATAAGGTAGCAACGACAGACTTGATATAATTTTATTCCACTCTGAAGGCACCTTATTTGTTAGTAATGAAAGGCAAATACTGAATGAATTCTGGAATAACATAACAAACCGGAAAGTTTTTAGAGAGATGCCAAAATCTGCTTTCCAAACAGGCATACCTGTTGCTCTTAACTGTTTACAGACTTGCAGATGCCAAAAGGCTTTCATTATTTTCGAAAACAATCTAGAGCTGGGCAATGGGCTGGATATCATCAGCTAATCAAGATAAGGAAAATTAGTTCTTTTTAAATTGATGTGCTTTATAAATGACAGAAGATTCCATAACACCTGCTGTAGCCTTTTCTTTAAAAAAAAAAAAAAAAAAAAAAAAAAAAAGCTTCTGCATAACACAGGAGAGGAAAATATCCATGTAACGTGTGATAAGCAGAACTGAGGTCAATAGCTAGTTCTGACCAAATGCTGTAATGACAGTGTAATTTTAAGTTATGGAATAGAATGGTACCAAATCATCTATACATACTTGAAAACAATTAGATATAATTGGCTATATATTTGTAGAAATATGAAAAACATGAGTAAATTAAAATGATGTTTCCAATCAACAGCTTAATATGCAATAAGGATGAATATCTTCTGATAGGATTTTCTTTCTGTTCATATCTATTCATGACTGTTCAATAAAGACCAGATCAAGTAACGACCACCCTCCTTCCAGAATTTTACATAAAAGAAAGCTTGACTAATAGTAGAAAGTGGTTATGTATTAGGTTCCATAAAGCTAATGTGCAGTAATGGTGAATTATAGTTCCCTAATCAATCCTACTTCTCAAAGAGATAACAAACTCATTAGCATTTCTATTGGCTCAGTTAATAAAGCCCCAAATCCCAGTGTCAGCAAGAAAAGTCCTGGGAATCTTGTATTGATCAGGAGGTATAACACAACCTGATAAACCTGCACCAGCATAAATCCCACACAGACATGGGCCATACACACTGGAGATGCAAATAAGAGCTTTTCAGTGTATCCCTGCACAGGGCATTAACTAGTATAAACACCTTGTTCTCACTGACAGAAATAATGTGAGCTGTGAATCACGATTACTTTACCTACCAACTCCTCATATGCTTCTTCCAAACTCACTACTCAATCATGAAGAAATTGACTGGCATTTACAGAAGCCTGTAAATGTCTGTAAACTTAAGCAACAGGCAAAACTGAAATTCTGCTTCATAGTTTTTCCATTTGTAAAATCTGTTTTTATTCTGCACAACGATGACAGCATTTCAGTTCTGGAAGAAGACTCAGTAAATACTGCAGAATAAAGTCCTCACAGAGCATCTCACTGAGGTCTTTGGCTACAAAATGCTCATTATGTTGATGATGATATTAATGTATCATAATGATATTAATGTATCATTAATGCAGAGTTCCCAATCTTGAGTTCCCCCCAAATTCTCCGTCATCCCAAAGAAAATTAATAATCCGGATTCTCCCCACGGTGTGTTAGCTGGGAGTAAGGACACAGAAGGTATCAAAATCTTCTAGGATTTCATTATAAGATACACAATATAGCCCTTCTTACCCATTGACTCAAACGGGATGTTCACAAGGCTCTCATCATCATGTCTCTGATCTTGACACATGGAAATTGGCCCCACTCATTTTTTTTTTCTAAACTACTACCATTACTACTATTTTTCAAGGCTTTTTATTTCATTTTGTCAGCCCTTTCTTTTTCTTTCCCACTTTCTCCCTCTTTCTCTGATCAGGCAAAAATTAGGTAGGGTGTTTTTTTGTTTGTTTGTTTGTTTTTTGGCCTTTTAGGGACCCTTTTGATCTATTTCCACCCTTTCCATCATCTCCCCTTAACCATCAAGGCAACAGCTTTAGTCTCTGCCTGGTCATTAATGTCAGCCTTCCATTGCTCACTTAATAGTTTCAAAGAAGCATCTCAGTGACTTATCTACTTTTCCTTTTGCTTAGAGTGGGAGATGGGGGCTGCAAGCAAAACCAACTCATTTGTCTTATTCAGATTCCACCTTAATTTCTCTATTGCTGTGTTGGCTGCAGTAACCCCAATTACGATTAGTCTGAAACTATTTATCATGCTCCTCAGTTTACTGTTTTGTTGCTTGGAACACCTTCATCAATTACGTCTATTCTCATAAACTGAAAAGGCTTTGGGGATAGTTTTTGTGTGGCATCTGGGCTAGGATTTCAATACGAAAAAATCAGAAGCAGAAATTACATGAAGTTCTCCATAGCCTTTTTACCGGTCCTGCTCCAACACCTACAGATTATTGGCAGAATGATTCACAAAGAACATTGTGTCATCTATTCTTAGTTACTGACACAAATGTAATTTGTACCTTTGCATGTGTTAGTAATATAAGCAAATTAAACATAGAACCACTAACTTATATAAATGATTGTAAGATACGCTAGGTTGATTCTGATTTTCAGTTATGTCCTTTTATCTACAGGTACATAACTCACCATGGCAAATTAAATATAATAGTAGTTGTAACAGTGATCTGTCCTGCTTATAATGTGACTATAAAAGCTATACTGGAAAAATACCAGGCGCTGAAATCAGCAAAATGCAAGGTTTTTGAGTAAGACAAAATTAATATTTTCATTTATAACATATTTGAATTAAAATAAGATTTCTGTATGTAACTTCTTATTAAAAATTGATTACCCCTTCATAATAGCTTTTTTAACAAGAAAAATAAACCTGAATATTACTTACCCCAAATCCTGCAAAAAACTGTCCTAGTGGTAACCATAATGAATTTCATTTCTTTATAGGCATAAAAATTTAAAGTAATTAGTTTCTCTATCTTTGCCAACAGAATTACTAATGTATTAATTATTGTAGCATAAAAGACAAAATAATATAGAAAACTCAAAATGTTGTTAAATAGTTATTCTCAGAGATTTTACTAATTGACTTATTATTGCTAAATATTATAACTTCTCAAGTTTCTTTTATATAAATAACCATATATCAGGCAGACTTGTGGGGAAATGAACTAAATGGAAAAGTTTCCTTCCTTCCTCACTTGACGCAATTTGGTAATAAAGTGAGGTAATTGATAGTAATTTGATATATAATAGTCTGTTGCTTAAAGGATTGCCTTTGAAATCTGGAATCTGCCTACACGTGGACACGTGCTTGTCCACGCTTGCTGAATTTGCTGGAGAAGAGGGAGCCATCAAGTGAAAGAAAGTCTTAGTCAGAAAAGAAATATTGAGTCTTGATGCATATTTATAACCTGTTCTTCTGAGCAGAGTAGAATTAAATGGACAATTAAAATATTGTCCATTTAAACAGGTTGTGTCATTACTATGTTTCCGTTAGAAGTTTGCAAATTATGATACTGTGTTGTAATCAGCTGTAGCCTACTGGAAAATCACATGCCTTGTGGCATCATGTCTCCATATCTAGTATGTCCTGGACAACCATAATCTAACCATTAAATGCTCTATAAATTTGCCTTTCACCTTCCTCATGTAAAAAAAAAAAAAAAAAAAAAAAAAAAAAAGAGAGAGAGAGAGATAGAAAAAAGAAGAAAAAAAGAAGAAGAAAGAGCTGCATCATTTTGGGCAACAAACTAACTATCAAGGCATAACCACATTAAGATATTGAGAGACTAAATTATGCTATACATCTTTTCCTGCAATACTTTACATTGGCATAATCTAAAAGAAATAAGAGGATAAAGAGAGAAAGGATTCGTTCTTTTAGCTTTACTTTAAGCTAATAGAGTTTGCAAGGAATCGGTTAATACATAGATTTAGCAGTCAAACCAAAAATGATTCCAAAACAAATTTTCAAAGTCTAGCAAATACAGGATATATTGAAAGTTACTGTGAATAATTTTGCCTTAAAAAGGGAATTCAAATCTAGGTCAGATGCTCAAAACAGTTTTTCTCCCTTTCTTTCACATGATTTTCAAATTCCTTTGCAGTTCAGAGAGTAAAAACATAGATATGGCACCAGCATAGCGTGCCGGGTTTCAGTCAAGAAACGGTTTGAAAGCTGTGGAGATTAAAAGACCCGCCAAGCTGAGAGCTGGTGACAAAGGTTGAAGAAAAAGTTTCCTATATTGATTCAAGTTAGGAGGAAATCTATTCTAGACCCACGTAGAAAGTGCAGAATTCCATGGAAGAGATTCTGGTGATTCTATTAAGGAGAGCACTGTAAAAACAAAGTTTTAATTATGATATTAAGAACTTTTTTTAAAAGATCACATACTTGCTTGAAAGCTGACTTTCAAATTGCTCATTGATTCTCTCAACAGCATCTTTTTGTACAGGTGACTGGCCTGGATTATTAACACATACCTGCAGCCTGAGAAATTTCCTCGGCTTGGTTTGCTTCTTACGGAGCAGCACTTTAAGAGGTGGTTCTGAACCTCTGTGTAGTAGGAGTTAATGCCACAGCTTAATACGAAAAAGATATGTGTTGCCGTTCAAGCGGCGTGGTGACCTGGTTCAGGAACGGCACGGCGACCACCCCCAGGCCGCTTGGACCATCAGCTCGCTGACACCAATGTGGTGGATGGCAAATGGCGTTTATTGATGGGTAACAAGGTGTTATATAGCTAAGGTTTACAACATCACGTCCGTCTGCTTACATCATAAACTAACACTATTGGCTATTAGGGGCCCTACCGTTCCGTACAGCGCGATATCTTCCGGCCGCCGGACCCTAACTATCTGCACCAGATATGACCGCTAAAATCTCCATGAACCCCAAACCTGATATGTGAATGTGAAGATGTTCATATTGCTGATGACTTATCTTCATGGGTTTATAAGTGTGCCGTTTTACTTTCGGGACTAATTTGACAAGTTTGCCTGTCTCTCTTCATGTTAAAAATAGGAAGCCAGAGTAGTATCCTGAAGGTTCTAGATAATCAGCCCGTAAAACACTACTTTCCTCCCCAAAACTCACCTAGCAGTCTTTACAGGCTTTCTACTCTTCAACCCCCTCCCTCACCATCAGTAAGTAATATCTAGTCCTTTCTACGCATACTTTCCTCAGTAGAACTGCTCCACATATTTGTAATTTTGTAGCAGTTCATGAGACTGGGAGATCCACATTCTTATGGGAACATTAAACTACATGAGAGAAGACAGGAATTGCCAGCTACCAGACCCAAGTGCCTATGCACATCGTGCTCATTTCCTACAAACTCTCTGCAAGAGAAACTCATTTCTTCCACTGTCAGTTCTGTTTTATGACAAGAATACACATCTAAATGATTTATTCCACTGAAGTTCATTTTCCTGCAACAAGCTAAGGGTTTTGTCAAGATGCCAGGAGTGACATGAAAGGCAGGTTTTGGGGGATGACACCATGGTGCAGCACCATGCTGTTCCGCGGGTGTCAACTACCAAGCGAGACAATGTGAATAAAGGACACAGCACAACCCTCATCTCGTGACACTCGCTTGGGAAAAGGCACAGGAGTGTAAAAGCAGCTCTGCACCCCATTTACTTAGCTCGGAGAAGGAGCAGAACACCAGTGTGCCCTGTGGTGCCACGGCTCTCTGCTGCAGCCCTGCCCAGGAACCTCTGCCTCGCACGGCTTCCTGCTCCGCGGCTGGAACCGTTGGGTTGGATTTTGGCTTGTTCATGGCGAGTCCAGGATACGGATCCCCCGCCTTTGTGAATCCTCCTGCACGAGGAAGGAGGAAACATTTTCAAACAGCAGAGAAACCGTGTTGTTCAGCTCTTGTGAGCCACTGAACAGCAGAAAATTTTCAAGTAGAAGCAATCCTGCTTTGGATTACTTTTTCCATCACCACCAGATGCCTATTTCAAACCTGGCAATGTAACAAGCATATGTTGTTTACCTACTTTGCTTGTTATTATCTCTTGATGCCAAGAGGGTCAAAGGCTACTGCTATTAGAGGAAACACAGTGCATTTTTTATTACCATAATGCATCAGAAAATTCAGACTGAGCATTAAATGTAAACACAGGTACAAAAGGCCAGCGGTTTTTAAATGCTGCTTACCACTTAACAAATGTGTCTTGCTTCCACTTGGCAATATAAAACAAACCAAAGCTCTGAAGTCGAAGCAGCAGAAAATCTTTCCATATTATTTCAAGACAGTTATATTACTAAATGCAAAAACATAGTATCCGTATGCAAAAATAATTGATAAAATAGCTTAAAGGATATTAAACATTAAACATTAAAATCTCTCTCTAGCTGTATTTTCCATTTTCCTAAAATGAACTGACATTCTGTAGGACTTTTTCTTGCAAGAAAATAAGTGCCTTTTTTTTTTTTTTTGCTGTAAAATAACTGAAACATAAATAATAGGCTGCAATGACTCCACAGCTCTGCTTTGCTAGTTTGATCAAATCGCAGTTTCAGTGAGGTCTGTTATCACAGCAGTAATTGCCATTGAGGTAACATACACTTTTTAGTTTTACCACCTTATTGAAAAATGGAAACTTCTACTTAATGCTTTTAGGTGCCTACTGATGGAAGAACATTTGCTAATGCCTGTGGTGAAGTAATGAAAATGCACTTTAACCTCTTGGCCACTTCAGCGTTCAAATAACTATGATCAGAAAATTCTAAAAGGTAACATTTAAATACCCAGGATGCTGGCTATGAGTGATATATAATTCCAGGACATTATATTGCTAATTTTATTTAGCTGATAAAAAATAAAAAAGAAATGCACAGTCCACATTCTGTGCGCTCTGATATCTGTGGCATACTTGGAGAACTCTTAAACCTTCTTTTCAGGTCTCCTTATTGGTATATAATGCAACCTGAAACTTGGTGACTCTCCAGTTCTTTAAGCAACAATCTTTACCTCTTGGTTTAGAAAGGGAGAACCTCCCCTCTTCCTCTCAAGTTAAATTTCCACAGAATACTTTCATAATTTTCCTCCACAGTTCAACTAGGCAGAAGAAGGTTTCTCAGCAACCAATGTGTCTGTGTGACTCAGTTTCCATAGACTGAAAGTGGGTTCAGGGGAACCCCTTCCCATTTCCAGGACTGCCCATACTCTGAAGAATGAGCTGCACTAGTAAAGATGCCTGCAACAGTCACAGAGCTGGGACTCATGTCAAGATAAAGACTTCTAAAATGTGTCTTTTCTCTTAAGAATGCCTCCTCTTCCTCTTCAACTTCCTGGGAACTCCCAGAAATTATCGTAACAAACAAATACAGAGCTGCCTTGATGACCAAAGCCTCTAATGACCGTAACACGCAACGCCCCAGCAGACACCAAGCAGCACTGCAAGCACTAAGGACCCTGCTCTTCGGCCAGGAAACTCTTCTATCTTCAGCTGCCTGAGGCTGTCTCTGCAGCATCACAACCAATACAAGTTCTAATGGCAGCTCTGTTCTCCCTTTCCACTACTACTGTCCTTCTGGTTTTTAATTGGCAATGGCAAATGTGGTCATCTTAGCAAAGGTGAATTAAATGAATCTTATCTTGGATGAACTGCATGACTGTGGGACTAAGGAACCCAGATTCTAGCTGCTTTTAACATTTTATCTCTTTCCTGCATTTAAAAGAGGGGTGTGTGTGTGTGTGTGTATAACTTATATATAATGTGTATTTAACTTCAAGATAAAATCTGCAAAATCATTGCTGAAAGTGAGCTTTTTTTTTTTTTTTTAATTCTTAACATTAGTAATGAACCATAAATAAAGCAGGACCAATATCACTAAATTCTTTTCTATACAGTAAAAGAATCTCCCTTTCCTTAGGGGATTAGGATTTAAAACAGAGACTGGAAATCAGTTATTTTGTTGTTTTTGATGTGTGTGGCTTTCACATTGATTCTAGTTTCTACACAGGCATTTACTTTCAGGTCCTCTCCTCCTGAGCTGGCTGCTCATGTTCCCCATGGAGAGCAATAGAACTTGGTACCAAGTTCCCCTTGGAAGGCAATAAAACCAAGTGAAATGTGGGCTCTCATTTAAACTCCACATGGGCTCTTCTACGGGCGTCAGCAACGCCCCACCTGCCTTATGGACTGCCTGCATCTTTTAGCTGATAGTTTTTTAGAATGGTATTCCTAAAAAAATGGCCCTCGCTGCAAAGCGCATTAGGTGACGGCGTGCTCTATTCGTCGTCTTGTCATCATTCTGGATCCTACTTTCTGATAAAACTCATTGCGTTATTTTTTCCTCTTGAAAGACATACCCATTTTCTCTCTTCAGAGCAGTCCCTGGCAAGCTGAACACGTCTGTGTGCAGCACTGTGCTCTGCCCCCGGAGGTGCCAAAGCACCACAGACCGCACAGGTACCCTCCGACCTGTCCTCCGCTCCACAGCCTGCGGCAGAGGCTCAAACACCCCCGGAACGACGGCATGGGTTCACGTGCCAGCAAATTGGTAGCCACTCAATTGGGAAAAAAGTGGCACTACTCCCTTAAGGACAAGAGCAGGTTACTTTGATTTCCAAAGCAGGTCATTCGCTCTAGAAATGGGGGGTGATGGACAGTCAGAAGGATCTCTAATACCGCACTGGCAGCTGTTATCAAAAACGTCAGCTTCTTCTAGCTTCTCAGTCCTGCAATGACATTTCATACCCGCCTTGTTTTGATCTACTGCAGATTTAAAACAATTCAGCCCATATCCACACCTGCCAGTGCCTTCCCACTGGGATGTCACTAGTCGCCATCACTCATAACTCTGTTCTATCAATATCTTGAAATAGCTTAAGAAAGTTCATACTCTCCACTGCTATAATACACCGTGTTTCTAACTTTTAGCTGTAATCTTCTACCACCCAGTGAGAACGTTTTAACCTGCACACTAACATGTAGATGGCAAAAATGATGCATTAAAACTACCCACCGAAATCCAGTGGTATCAACATTGGGATATTTCAGTTCACAAGGAAACAAATAGCCTCCCCAGAACTCAGTGGAATACATTCTACCTCTTGATTAAAGCTCTTTCCAGCAAGACTTCTACAATGAGGCTTGTATCTATAGGGAAATAAACCCAGTTGCTGTTATCTTTGTTTTCCAGTCTCACATATTTCCACACTTAACATTTTGCAGAAAACCGTGCTCCCAAGGAAGAGAACATTGTAGAATAATCATCTTGCTTTCCCCTAATCTTCAGAAAAGTTTGCATGTTAGCCAGTGAATGCAATATATCCATTTTCCAATGCATAACACTATGTTGCTTAATTGTTAGGAAAGGATGGAAAGTTAGGAAATTGGACATTATTATGCAAAAAAATAATTTAATGACAACATTAGCTCCCTTTGAAAGGCAATGGGGGAATCAATCCTCTTAGTTTCAAAGACCAATGTAAAAATAACCCCCAAATTGCCAAGGGCTACCAAACAACCAAGCAAAGAAGAAACCTTTTGAAGGAAGCATTAAATCTTAAGGGAATCTCATCAATTATGATTTGTTGGGGAAGGGAATCCTTTGCTCACATCTTCAAAACAGTGCATACATGCTCTCTTATCTTTCTTCTGTGCTTACATCTCTGCTGTCTTATCTTTCTACTAATCAGGAAGAGATGTGTAGAAGAACTAAGCAACTTCATGCCTCTAAGTGCCAGTTGCATTTTGCTGGCCTTGCTGTTGCCACAGGGACCTAAGGCCAGGAGCAAGGCAGAGTTTGCTGACTTGACCTCTCCCCACTTGTCCCTGCCATGTTGTGTAGGCCCCATTTCAAGTAGCAAAATTTCCCCTCTTTAAAGATCTATTTATAATTTTGCTGTTGCCATGTCACACAATGGCACATTTTTTTTTAAATTGATCCACGAAATTCAGCAGAAACTGGGACTAGCTGTTCTTAAATTCACAATTAGGCTAGTCAGACTAACAGAATATATGAACTCTATTACAAACCCTGTTTTAATATGTGGCTCTGATTAATTTCTAAACATAAACCTACATATGTCATTTAGCAGAATACTCCCCTTCTTATAGAAATCAACTTAGCAATTCAGTCATGGATCAAATTAAAGTATAAATTACTAATTATTATCTCATTTGCATTCAAACACAGACCCCCAGATATTGCCCCTTTGTGTGTAGATTTGTGATACCATTTCTGCATGGGGCATTGCTTTTTGAGAGAGAAACAAGAATCTCCTGAACTGGCAGAATCCAGAAGAGTTTTCTATGTAGGGTAAGATTTTGGGGACGTCACTTCCAACATGCTGTTTATGACAGTAAAACATCCCAACTTGAGAAAGTCTTAGACAACAAAATGTCAGCCCCTCTCTGATCCCAGCCATAGGGTTTTATTCTGCAGTTTTGAAACTCAAAACCACTTCTGTTTCAATTTATTAGTATTTTCTGATTTAATCAAATGTACAAAAATGTTATGATATCTGACTTACAGTTTGAAATTTACCCGCAGTCCGCATTTTCAGTTTCAAACCTGGAGTGAACTGCACAGTTTTAGGCATGTAATTCATATAATTTGACCAGATTCTGAAAAAAAGAAAAAAATCCACTGATTTTGACTTCTTGTTGAGACGCAACTCCTTCTTGTAAGGGCCCCAAACTCTTGCAGAAAACAAATAGAACAAATAAACAAACAAACAAATAAAACAGTCTTTCAAATTTTCCTCTTAATGGTTTGTAACTTCTGCAGCTTTCAGGAGCCAGTGGAGCTACAGCAGGGTTCACTTTTCACTTACAGTTTTGCTGTGGGAGAACTTCATTTATTTTTTATAGATACAATGCTGTAGAATATTAGAGTGAGGCTGCAGTCCTACATTTTTCTTGTGATCAAGCAAACAATCAGGCTTCAAGTGCAGCAAAGAACTGCTGAAGCTGCTCGCTGGCACACGCCAGCTTTAATACCTGCTCTGCAAGTGACAGCAGGGCTACCACAAAGTGCCTAACGGTGTCTTTGCCAAGCAACGTGCTCTCGGTAGTGAGACAATTCAGAGAAAATCCAGACTGAACAGAAAGGTCCTACTGTTGTAAAATGGGTCACTGATCCAGCTAATCCTGGCACAGGGACCTCGTTCCTTGTACACGCTCTGACTAATCAGACTTGATGGTGGTGGATTATGAAAGGCTGAAGAAGGAGCACTCCCAAAAGCTCCTATGTGAACTCATTGACTGTTTCTTCTCTTTGCTGTTTCCAGAGCACGTTGAGGAAAATTCTGTTCCTCTAATATACAACCATCATCTTGACTTGAACTGCACATTTCCTTCACTTGCTGCCTTCGCCAGCTGCTACCTTGTTGTCACCTTTCAGTTCCTCAATGCATCATTTCTACTAAGCACCAATCACAACTCTATGAATTCTGTGATGAGTGCTTGACTGAAAATACATTTTGGAAGAACCCTGCTGTCCCTCCAAGAATATCTACACTCAAATAGGCTCTTGCTCAGGGGGCACTGAAATGTAGCACATGGACAACTTCAAGTTGTTCCAAAGTATTAAGAGCTCAAATATTCACAAAACACTCTTAGCAAGACTCCCAACTCCCCTCCTTGGAAAGAGCTACTTATGTCAGAAAAATGAGAGGATCTAATTAGCTACATTTTTAAAATAAATCAGATTGTTGTGTTTTTTTTTTTTTTTTCTACTCCCATCTCCTGAACAATGCACAAACAAGCCTTTTCTTAATTCTTCTTCTGCTACCCTCATAGCTTGGAACCACCCAACAAAACCGCGATGCTGTTCACCAAAGCTGTTACACTTATTCAAAAGGAAGATCTACTAAATTCCATTTATTAGCAAGCAGCATTAAAAATAAGCGATTTTGATTAACTAGCAGCTTTATAAACTATGATGACAATATTCTTACTTAAGAGCAGTAATAAAATGTTAAAGCTCTCTGAAAGCTTCAAAACTTATTTTAATTGTGTTTGCATGACTGGTAATTGCTTTCACCCCATAACATTGTGTGTATAATTTGATTATCTTAAACCATGAAGGACAGTAACCTTTACTTTAACACACTCTAAAGAAATCTGGGAAAATAAACTCATGAATAATTGGATCTCATCAAGACGTAACTGCTTCTTGACACACTACACAACTGATAATTGCACTTTTGAATAGTAGGAAGAAGGAAACATTACGTGAATGATTTATGAAAAAAAGCTACAAAAAGACAGCTTCGTGCTATTTTTTCATTTCCTGGTGGAAACAAAAAACTATTCCATATTTTTAATAATACATTACTTTATTTCTTCACAGATATTCCCTGCTGATGCCGAATACTAGTAATGTGTTTATTATTTTTCCAGCACATTTTAAGAGAGAGAATCCAAACTTGAAAATTTCCTCCTATCTTTCCAAGTACCTTTTATTCCAGACCCCTAGGTTTAAACCATTCATTTTCGGTCACTTCATTAATAACAAGATTTGCTGCATGAAATAGTTTTTTAAGAAGTTTATTCTTGTCCAGAATACAGGCTGATATGGATGCTTACCTGAACATATGTGGCAAGCACTGGCAAATTCCTGATATTTAAAGTTTTAATGAAAAGTGAACTACAGGGTACCCAATTGGCATGCACTGGTACCCAGCATCTCTGCAAATTTGGGGGAAAAATGCTCATACTGGCCCCAAGCAGGACCACTTCGGGGAGGACAGGAATAAAGGGTCTGGCCTGCACCCAGTTTATGGCACCTTTACACATGCGACAGGCAATTGTCAGCCTGTAGTAATATTCACAAGAAATGCACAACCACAAGGTTTCTCTGCAAAGCTGAAACTAAAATCAGGTTAAATCACTTTTTTTTTGTTAAAAAAGGGTCTTTTGAAATATGTATTTTCTGTTACACATTTATTAACCTATACAAAGCCAGCACCTTCACTTTCTTGTCACAAGCAAGTTTTATATACCTGCATCTTCACTCTACATGGCAAAAGCTTTCATTCCTGAATACTGTTGAGGAAATTAAATATTAAAAATAAAAATTGTATCCAAGTTTGATAGTTCTTTGGTACTTTTCTCAAAAGCAATCTTGACTTCCCTACTTAGGGTCAATGGCATAAATATCCCCTAATTAACAGGGTCATTAACAGCCTTTCCCAGTTGCTGGGTTAGCAGTTCTGGGCAAACCCTCTGACTTGGTACTAACATACACCTATAATCAAGCTTCTTCTGACAAGAATATTTAGTATGGGAACCAAGAGAACACCCTTGCAGTGCTATTCTCCGAAGTTTGTTTATGCTGCTGTGCTAATGGAAAGGGTAACTCATTTACTGCAATATAAAACAAAATACGTAATAGGAAGATGCAGATGAGATTGTCTGTTAAGTTTCAAAAGTAACATGACTTGATCAGAGTAACACAGCAAATTAAGCACAGAAATATTTCAACTGCTTACTAGTCTTTGTTAGCATTATGCAAAATATATGTAAAAATATTCTCACTTTTGCTCATCAAACCTTAATTGCTAGCTTGGTAAGAACTGTTTTGCATGCAGTACTACATTAATCCTTACAACTGTAGGGGTCGGACGATTTCATCTAATTTAAAAATTCTTAATGTGTTCTGGTAAGGAATATTCTTTAAATAAGACATCTCTAAATGCTGTGTTTGGTTCATGTTTCAATGTCGCCATCACTGAAATAAACACACCAATGCCCTACTTCCTATCAATGTGTGCTCTTTAAAAAAGCACACAAAAACACGTGCCAAACCAGGAGTGGGAGTAACACCTAAGAATAACTTGGTCTTCAAAGTTAATTAATTTATGGAATATATTGAAGCTTCTCAACTATCGCATCAAAATTCAGACTACGATAAACATGCCTGCTTGAAGACAATTTCTGTTTTTCATTAACATAACAATAAATGCACTGCAGTTTCACAGGAGTTATGAGCTCCATGTGGAGTGTTTCGCTTACTGTAGTGGATTCTGCGCTTAGCAGAAAACAGAACTGAGGGGGAGAATTGGACGGACCTCCAAAGGATTTTTTCAACAAGTTTGGAAAGCTACAAAAGGTCACTTGTAACTTAAAGAAATCTCTTGTGGTTTTTTGTTTGTTTTTGGATGGTACTGGATGTGTATAAATGCCTTTTCCTTTTCATCATAATCATATAGCATTTAAAGATCACATTTAATCTACAATTTAGTAAGGCTGAGGCAAATGGATTTACAAAAGGAAAGGAAAATCTAACTGGTGTTTTTAATGTCTAGAGACAATGGAAATAAGGGTAAAATTTAATTCATGAGGTTTTCTCAGTGTATACCAAGGAGCAACAAAAGATCCTTAATTTATTTCTTCTTAGGGCTTAGTGAAAAGGCAAATAGACTATCCATTAGATTTAAAATTGTATTTCACCAATTCCATTGGATATCCAAGACCTTATCATCCCAATATTGGTTAAAGTATGGCAGCAGTAAATGTCATGTCTGTCAAGCTGTACTGTGCTGAGCCAACCCATGCTAGATTTACTCTGAGTAAATGTCAGTGCCATTGAGAGCTCCTAGAAAAAGCAAATTTTCCTCCACAGACAAGCATTTAACAAGAAATTGGCTTGCTGGCACAACAGCAGCAAGCTAATGACGAGGTCCCGCTCGTCGGGATGATGTGAAGGATGCTGCGGAGCCGATGGTTCCCCTCAAGGCAGGTTTCACATGTTCCACATCGCCCCCTGCACCACTCCGGCACGGGCTGGACTGAAGGGCTACGTACCCTGGGCTCTGTGCTGCTTCCGGGCTGTCCTAGCCATGCTAACACACTCCTGCACACACGTGCAGTCTCTTGCCATTCACCCAGTTAAATTCCACGCAACAGCCAAGGTTTACGTAATTCCCTTTCTTAGGCCACTGCAAAGTCTCAGTCTTACACCCACACAGGAACCAAGCACATGCCCGGCACGCAGCGTTACGTGGAGCTGGAAGAGGCTACAGAGCTCAGCGCCACTGTCCATCCCACAGGTGCTCCTCCTGCAGATGAATGGTTTCTCCAAACATCAACACATCACAATTCGTAACAAACCACATTTATTCCTTGACCAAGCACAATTGATGCTTTTTCCTGTGATGATTTTCACGCCTTAGAAAAGTAGTCAGCTGGGCTGACTAGTTCTTATCTCTAAGTGTCCTTGGATTTGTCAGGTCTGAGCCCTGTAAGATCTGGTCTCTGAGCCTCAGTCTTGGAGATTTTTCAATCTCCATTCCCTGTCACTCCAGACAGAGTTGGCAGGACTTGTTCTGCTGTGTTTCACTATTGACCCAAGATGCTTTCACTTGAATGGAAATCCAGTTCAGTTATTGATCTCCATTGCTCCTGGTCCGGGACATATAACACGCAGCACTGACAGCAAATGATGGCAGTCTGCATACACTGGGCTATTTAAAGCTAAAGCAAGGTCTAGAAAGCAAAATCTGAAAGTTATATATAGCTACACCCCCAGTCACATGCTGCCTTCAAATTGCTTAAAGCAGTTTGTGGAGGAACTATTCATTTCAGCCCCTCCCTCGGGTCTTCTCTCCGCCCCTCACTCGGACTTCTTCTCGGCCCCTCCCTCGGGTCTTCTCTTCGCCCCTCCCTCGGGCTTGCTCTCGACCCCTCCCTCGGGTCTTCTCTTCGCCCCTCCCTCGGACTTGCTCTCGACCCCTCCCTCGGGTCTTCTCTCCGCCCCTCCCTCGGGCTCGCTCCCGGCCCCTCCCTCGGACCGCCCTCAGGTGTCCGGTCACTCCCATTGGTTTCCGGCGCCTCACTCGCGCCGGGGGCACCCTTGCCCCACCCTACCCCCTGCGGCTCGGCGCCATTTTGAGGGGCATAGGGTGGTGGCCTGGCCCAGACGTCACCATGCTCTGACTTCTTTTCAATGTTCCTAGCTTCCTCGGCTAGCTCGCTCCAAACAAATTTCGGCTGTTTCTGCTCTTCTGTAAGCGGGGCGGGGTTCGGGGATGGAGGGGATGTTTCACCCTCTTGCTGACCTTTAGGCTCAGCAGAATTGCCATCATCTGGGGGGTCCAAAGTCTGCGCAGTTGTCCCGATTCCCACTTTGGACGTGGCCAATAAACAGTCTTTTACTGCTACCCAAGTCTCCTGCTCTTTCATAGCTTTCTGTAAGGCTTGTACAACTTTTCCCCAAGCCTTAAGGTTTTTCCCACAACCTGAGAACATTGTCTCCTCAGCTAATGCCTTAGTACATTTGTCCCACAGTTCAGGGTGGAGAATATCCACCGGCTGGTCTATAGCCTTAATTTTCAAAAGCCTTGTAACTGCAAGAGTAAAATCTTTTGGCTTACAATCAATCCCCCAGTAGTTATGTAATTGCGATACGACCTTTATGAGGGCTTCCATCCTCCTTGTTGATTTGGTAGTGTCCCCTTCCCCGGGGTGGTCCACTTGCTCTGGCTGTTGCTCACGCTGCTCGCTCATCCAGGCGATGACGTTCCCGGGTTTCGGCACCACTTGTTGCAGTTCAAACGGCTGCAGCGACCTGTTTCAGGGACGGCACGGCGACCACCCCCAAACCACTCGGGCCATCAGCTAGTTGACACCAATGTGGTGGACGGCAAATGGCCTTTATTGATGGGTAACAAGGTGTTATATAGCTAGGTTTACAACGTCACATCCGTCTGCTTACACCATAGACTAAACACTATTGGCTATTAGGGGCCCTATCTTTCCGTACAGCACGACATCTTCCAGCCGCCGTTCCCTAACTATCTGCAACAGGCCTCATTCTATATAGTTTTCATTCACTGAATACAAGTTAGCTTTACTTATATATGCACTTCCAAATAGAACTGCTTTCCATTTTATCCTCAGTTTCTCAGCTCCTGTGACTGCAAAACCCAGAAGCAGCAGCAGCACGTGCAGGAACAGAACAAGGGCATCCCGAGCCTCTGTACCCCCACTGGCGGCCCCGTATTTACAAAGAGGCATCAAGCTGAAGGCATCACCCACCTGTGCCCCGCCTGCTCCTAAGCTACACTCATCCCAAGGGAACCAAATAACTTCTATGTGATTAGGATCTGCTGCCAGGTGTTTGGTGCAGATCTGGTACAGACATAGCAAGGCTCCACTCTGCCCCTCATGTCCCCTCCCTGCTTTTAAAGGACATGAGACCTCTCAGCGCTGCCACACTCGGAGAGGAGCGCAGGTAACCCCCAGTACCAGAGCTGGCAGAGGCTGGGTTACAGTCCACATAGAGCTAATGGATTCACCCCACCCTTCCTTTCCAGAAAACATTCAGCCAAGCACTGCACTTTTGGATTAGCACTTAATTGCTTCCCTTTCCCAGGCACTCATAGGACTAAAAAGGGAATTTCTCCCTTGAAATAATTTTCTCCCCTCTGCTTTGCAACTGTATTCTCTGAAGAAAAGCAAACTCAACATCTTTGATGTTTGGAGGAGCGTGGGCTTTCATGACAAGGCAACTCACATCTCTGGGGTTCAGAGAGAGGAGTCGCAACAAGAAGCCCCCTTGCAGACTATTACTTACCTTATTCCACCTAACATGTTGCCTGGAAGGCTTCTTGTTAGCTCTGTCTGCCAGACACCAGTCAGGTTGAGAAAAATTTTACTGAGACCTCAAACAAATTCAGGGAATTTGAACAGGATGTAAAAAGTGAAAACAAAGACAACGTAGGTAGGCTTAAAATAGGTGCGATTCCCTGCCATTCTGGGGAAATGTGCCCAATAATTGATGTGCTCCAAAAGTACCCTGTCATCTTATGAAACTTTAAAGTGCAAAACGCTCTTGGCTTCGGAGATTCTTTTTCCATCTTCACTTTTGTGGGAAAACCCAACATGTCCTTTCTTAATCGGAACAGTGCTGGAATCCTGGCATGAACGAGCCTGGACTCTTGTTCGGCTTCACGAGGGCCCTCACGCCGGCTGTCTCCTGAACACCTAACGAGGCCTTCCCAGGGAGAACCTTCTAGCTCTGGGACCCGCTCCAGGCACAGCGAGCGGAGGCTGCTTGGACAGGGACAGCAGCTAAAAGAATTTCTGCTCTTGGCTGTTAAAATTCCCCTAAAGTGTAGCTACCATAATTACAGCTTTGCTGTAATCACCAATACCGCAGGTCCTCAGACACTGGCAACAACTGCACTTAGAAAAGGGCGTTTATGTTTTAACCGCGAGGTTGTAACAAATGTTGCATCTTCACTGGGTACATTAGTCAGGTAGTGTATCCTGATCTCTAGTAAGAATCAGGATGCTCGTCAAATTAGCATGAGTGAAAACTGCTGAGTTTAGGATTATTTATTATCTTAAAAACAAATTATTTTCTGCTTGTGCACAGTGAACAAAAATACTTTAGAGCAAATATTTTCATTGTGTTGCACGTTTGAACAGAGGATGTCCACACGGGAGAAAAAAAATGAAACATTTGCCTGCACTGGCTTAAAAAATGTTCTAACAACATGGCATAGAAACAGGGTAAACAATTCAGAAATCACAACAAAAACAGAATTTCTCTTTGTAGATAGTGAAAGGAAGCTTTTAGAAAGCATACGATCTAGCAGGCCAAAATGTCAAAGCTATCATACATAGTTAATAGCCTTCCATTTACAAGTCCTTCCATGAACAGAACAATTTATCAGAATTAGCATGGCCCTGAAGAGTAACTATATCCAGAATAAGCCTCTATTTTTCAATTTTTGAAAACTGATAGTAAGTTAGAGAAATAAATCTGCTGAAGTAGGTAGCACTACAAACACATGTGATGGGCTGTTCCGCTGGAAATCATGGAATAGCTGCATCTACAGCTGTGTATGTTTTATATATATATATATGTATATATACATATATATACACACACACACATACACATACCCAGGAAGAGAGGCTAACTATGATGAATGAAAAAGCCAGGTCGTTGGCATCTTCCAAATTTATCCTCTGCCTCTCTTGAGTCTTCGTTACAGACACATGGCCTTCAGGGACCATATTTAAAAATCACGCTATGATCTATGATTGCAAACTGCTCAGTTTTCCCAAAGCCATTCTTTCTTTAGCTCTGTAATGTAATTATTAATAATCATTTTATTGTATCTCTCATAGCTTATCTGCAGCGCGAGAGAAAAAGGGGTGACTGTTCAATTACAGTAAAAATTTTAACTTAAATATTAAAGTATTATTCTGATATTAGGAAAAATCTTCACTCCATTCAGACTGGAAATTAAACAACACATCTTAACTGCTTTATATTTCCCCATTATTTTCAGAGTTATTTATAGATACATTGTCACTTCAGGTACATGTGTAGGCTGTTTTTTCCCCAGAAAAGATCATATAATTAATATAGATACATGTCTCTGTGTGTGTGTGTGTGTGTGTGTGTGTATCATAGAATCATAGAATGGTTGAGGTTGGAAGGAACCTCTGGAGATCATCTAGTCCAACCCCCTGCACACGCAGGGTCACCTAGAGCACGTGGCACAGGACTGTGTCCAAGCGGGTTTGAAGATCTCCAGAGAAGGAGACTCCACAACCTCTCTGGACAGCCTGTTCCAGTGCTCTGTCACCCTCACTGTTAAGAGGGCTTCCTGTGTGGCAGAGACCCGAGAGCTGCTGCTAGTAACCAGCGCTGGGCCCTGCGGGCTCGGCCTCCTCTGGATCCCTATTGCCCGGGTGCCCCCAGCAGGCGGCCGTGCGCGATGGTGGTGCCAGCCCGAGATGGAGGAGCTCAGCGCGGGCGGGCGGGCTGGAGGGACAGGGCCCTCCTGGTGTCGGCGCGAGCTCTTGCTTGCAGGGGCCGCCGGCTCTGGACGCAGGCAGATGTTATGGCCTATTTGGCGGCAGGCGCCTGGGATGTTCCCTGGTCACAGGTCTGAAACAGGAGCAGAGGTTGTGGGCGCAGCCCCAGAGGAGCGGCAGAAGCTGCCGTGAGCTCCTCAAGAGGCGCCCGGAGCCGCCCCATCCTGAGGGGGCAGCACAGCCGGGCAAACGGGCGGCCGCCTTTGTGGGGGTGATCACCTTCCCAGAGAGCAGCATCCGCGGAGCCCGGGGAAGGCGGCAGGGATGACAGGAAGAGGCCGCCAAAGGAGTCGGCCTCCTGCTCCTCCCAGCTGCTGCCGAGCTCCATGATGTCCGGGCTCGGCAGGG
Source organism: Tinamus guttatus (assembly GCF_059628265.1). NCBI lineage: Eukaryota > Metazoa > Chordata > Aves > Tinamiformes > Tinamidae > Tinamus > Tinamus guttatus. The sequence continues at coordinate 10,285,807 of NW_028288821.1, read as the reverse complement.
CGCAGCCGGAGCATGTGCACTGCCGGCCCGGGTGCTGGGAATAAAGCACCAGGGGTGAGCTGGGTGCTGGGGGAGTGCGAGGAGAGGAAGGTTTGAAGGGACACGTTTGGGTGGAGATTTGTGTCCCAGGGACAGAAGCAAACTCACCTCTTGGCTGTGGCCAAGGAGCTGCTGCAGCAGGGCCTCAACCTGCTCTTCAGGAGACCTAGGGATTGCACAGAGAGATTTTACTTGTCCTTTTGAAAGGCAGGATGGTAGTTGTTGACTTTAAGGGGGCTGAAGCCAAGGTCTCTGTGCTTCAAGCTTGGGCTTTGCCTGGCCCTGAGAGCCGCCTGGCAGGAAAGGGCCCTGAGAAGGGTGGTAGCTAGTTGGGTTTAGCCCGGTTATGAGTAATGCTGGGAGTCCTTCATTGCTGCATTTGCAGCCTGCTGAGTGCTGCTATCGGCTCCCCTGCACGCGGTGGCTCTCCCTTCCCGCCCCTCTTTCTGCCGGGGCAGCCGTGGAGCAGGAGGGTGGCAGCGCTGGGGGCAGCACTAGAAGGGAGTCGCTCTGGGGGGACCCTGACTGATCCTGAGAGAGGCCAAACTAGGGATGGCTGCACTGGGAGCTGCTTTGCACCTTATCACTTTATAAGGGAGGGGAATTTTAAACGTTACATTTGTTTCCTGAAGCGATACCACAGCCAGATGGACAAGATGATGAAGCCAACAGGAGCACCAACAGTCACAATGTTCAACCTCGTGAACCACGTGACATGACGCCGAATGCCAGAGTCATCATCCATAGAGCCATGGGGAAAGATGACTGCAAAATAAAGGGCAGCCATCAGAACTGTTATTTGCTGTGGGAGGGCAAAGGGAGCAGGAGGAGCAGTAGTCAAGTGTGAGTAGCCCAAGCAGCGACACCCCCATTGCAGCCCATCAGGTGCAGGACCCAGCAGTGCTGGGACGAGACTGGGCAGATGCTCTTGTGTGCCCAGTGTGGGCAGCCTCGGAGGGACCCTCGACAATCCAACCCTAGCGAACGCCAGCGGGCAGAGGAGGTTTCCCGTTGTAGTACGCACCTTCACGCGATGGTGAAGCCTCTCTCTCCTCCGCAATAGGTATCCCTTGTGCAAAAGCACACAGGAAGGCGCACACTAACACAGAGAACACAGCCATGGCTGCTACTTCTCTGCAAGGCGTGTGCGCCAATGAGCCCCGGCAACGGGGCCCTTGGTTGTCCCCGCAGCACTGTGACATCACTGGTGATGCAGGGACCTTCTGAAGGTGTCCTGAGCACCTCACAAAGGGCCGCTGAGCTGCGCGTGGCCTCCTGGCTCCCCCAAGGCGCCCTGGACCAGGGGGCTCCCGGTGCCACGCGCTGTTTGTCCCCTCTGTGCTCCTCCTGGTGCCCTTTGAGGGGAAGGTCCTTCACGGGCCGGGCTGTGCAGAGGAGCCTCTGCAGGGCACGGCAGGCCGGGAGGAGGCCAGAGCCAGGCCACAAGACGAGCTGGCTCCCTCCATTTCCCCACAGTGAAACAATAATCACAGTAGAAGAGCAGCCCTGTAAGGAAGGGTTTAAATGAGCACATCTCCTTTTCACCCCATGGCAGGGAAAGGCTTTCCCTGAAGGAACAGAGGCTGCTGTGACCTTCCCTTTGCTTCTTCATCCACCAACACAGCAAATGCACTGTCTGATATACATTTTTAGGGTGCCATGCTCTCTGTTATCACTATGTTATCACTCTGTTATACTATAATGGCCCCACAACGCTGCTACACAAGCCAAGCAAGTTGTTGCCAACACTGGTAGAGAGCAGATGATCTAGGAAAGCACTAGTGAATCTCTGTAAGCACAGAAGCAATAGAAAACAGAGCCATCATATCCTAATACTGTTGTATCATGAGGTACATAGTATTGTCAAACTGCTTTGCAGAATCGTTTTGCAGTTATTTGCTAGCTTCTCACAGAAGAGTGTGTGCCTCAAAGTTGCCCCTTTTACATTAATCATTTTCAACAAATGACTCCTGCCATATACCAGAGAGCCAACCTCACCAAAGCTCCGCACAGCTCTGGACAGGAGCATCTGCTCACCTTCCCCAGTGGCTTTTTTCTTTTTTAAATCCTTTGATGAACAAAGGAAATAACTACAGAATAAAATATATGTTAAATACCAAGGCAGCCATCATGATCATCTAGAGAACTTTCAGAATCTCACCTGAGATTTGGTGTCTTGGTGACCCCTCATTAGAATTTGGTGTCACTGCAGTTACTGTGACAAAGCTTTAAAGAAATACGGATGGCAACAAGGCCCAAGGCTCTCATATTGTCCAACCGTCCAGCTGAGCCACTAAGTCACATGGATGTGGATGTAACCTGCAAACCTGACTAGTATAAGAGTCTATTAGGGAAACCTTAAACCCCCGCAAAGCCTTAAATTACAAAGCCATGAGCTATGCGCGTGGTGCTAGGGTGAAATGCAATATTTAGATAGGTAGCAGCAGCAGAAGACAGACCCTGCTGGACTGTTGAACAGCTTGGCTCTTTTGAATAAGTTTTGACAAATGTGGTCCAGTGTCATCTATTCCCCTGCTCTCCAGCTAGTCTTCTGATCTTCCTTAATAATAGTGTGTTCTAATAAACTGCTCCAGGCAGCTCCACCTCTGCCTTCTTTGCATTATATTCTGACTTTCTAGAAGGGATATAAGAGGAATTTAGAATAACAACGCTTCATTCTCTTAAAGGACTGAAGCATGACATTTCTCCTTCTAATACAGCAGAAGTGTGAAGACATTTTTAAGGTCGTGTATTTTCCAATTCCATATCATAGAATTATGGAATGCTTAAGGTTGGAAGTGACCTCTAGAGATCATCTAGTCCAACCCCCCTGCACATGCAGGGTCACCTAGAGCACGTGGCACAGGACTGCGTCCAAGCGGGTTTGAAGATCTCCAGAGAAGGAGACTCCACAACCTCTCTGGGCAGCCTGTTCCAGGGCTCTGGCACCCTCACTGTTAAGAAATATTTCCTTAAGTTCCTGTGGAACTTTTGGTGCTTTAGTTTGTGGCCGTTTCCTCTAGTTCTGTCAGTGACCACCACAGAAAAGAGGCCAGCACCATCCTCCTCACTGCCTCCCTTGAGGTACTTCTAGACACTGCTCAGGTCCCCTCTCAGCCTTCTCTTCTCCAGGCTGAACAGGCCCAGCTCCCTCAGCCTCTCCTCATAGGGCAGATGTTCCAGGCCCCTGATCATCCTTGTAGCCCTGCGCTGGACTCTCTCCAGCAGCTCCACATCCCTCTTGTCCTGTGGAGCCCAGAACTGGACACAATACTCCAGATGTGGCCTCACCAGGGCTGAGTAGAGGGGCAGGATCACCTCCTTCGACCTGCTGGAGACGCGCTTCTTAACGCACCCCAGGTTCCCATTGGCCTTCTTGGCCACGAGGGCACACTGCTGCCTCATGGTCAACTTGTCCACCACAACACCCAGGTCCTTCCAGAAGGTCGGTCCCCAGCCTGTCCTGGTGTCTGGGGTTATTCCTCCCCAGGTGCAGGACCTTGCACTTGGCCTTGTTGAATTGCATGAGATTTTTCACCACCCAGTTGTCCAGTCTGTCCAGGTCCCTCTGGATGGCAGCGCAGCCCTCTGGGGTATCGGCTACTCTTCCCAGTTTGGTATCATCAGCAAACTTGCTGAGGGAGCACTCTGTGCCTTCATCCAGGTCATTGATGAATAAATTGAACAGGACTGGACCAAGGACTGACCCCTGGGGGACCCTGCTAGCTACAGGCCTCCAACTAGACTCTGCACCGCTGATCATCACCCTCTGAGCTCTGCCATCCAGCCAGTTCCTAATCCACCTCACTGTGCACTCATCTAACCTACACTGCCGGAGCTTGCCCAGGAGGACGCTGTGAGGGACGGTGTGAAAAGCTTTGCTGAAGTCAAGGTACATGACATCCACTGCTCTCCCGTCATCTACCCAGTCGGTCATTTCATAGAAGGCTATCAGGTTAGCCAAGCATGATTTCTCCTTGGTGAACCCATGCTGACTACTCTTGAGCACCTTCTTGTCCTCCACATGTTTCAAGATAACAGCCAGGATGAGCTGCTCCATGACGTTTCCAGGGATGGAGCTGAGGCTGACTGGCCTGTATTTGCCTGGGCCCTCCTGCTTGCCATTTTTGAAGACTGGTGTGACAATGGCTTTCTTCCAGTCTTCTGGCACCTCCCTTGTGCTCCAGGATCTTTTGAAGATGATGGAGAGCGGCTTAGCAACAACATCTGCCAGCTTCTGCAGCACTCCTGGGTGCATTCCAGCAGGGCCCATGGATTTGTGGATGTCAAGTTTCCCTAGGAGCTCTCTGACCCAATCTTCCTCTACCCAGGGCAAGTCTTCCTCTCTCTAGGCACCATCTCTTGTCTCTAGGATCTGGGATTCCGGAGGGCTGCCCTTGGTAAACACTAAAGCAAGGAAGGCATTCAGTAGCTCTGCATTTTCTGTGTCTGTCTGTGTATATAATATAATCATGTATATTATATACACATGAATTATACCTCTATCTAGCTGTATAAAGAGCAAAATGCATCTGAGATCTCCTTTCTATCTTTGTATGTGACTATTCTAAAGTAGGTCTGGAGTGAGAAATGAAGCTAACTAGGATTTCAGAACTCCAGTGGAGACATCTTCCAGTTAATCTGACATTGTTTCTAACAGTAATAACTCAAAAAAAAAAAAAAAGAGTTCAGATATGCCCTTGATTTTTTTTAAAGGGCACATTCTGCTTTTGAAAACAACATCAGTTCAGATAACTCCTAGAGCTTTCTGCTGTAACAACATTCAAGAAAAAAAATGTCAAAAAAATATATCTATAGCATTAACTCTAAGCTTCCCTGGCTGTTTTAGGAATCCTCCTTTAATTATACTGCACTTCTGAAATCAAGGATGGAAGAATGACAGGTTCTAGAGGCACCCTACACTTTGTGATACTGTCAGAAAAAAAGAGAAAGCAGATTCTTTTAACCATGATACGAAGGAAACTTTGAAGATTTTAAGATTGTAAAATGTATCAAAGGAAAGAAGAAACGAAAAAGAAAAAAAGACCCACCTCCCTTTCAAATCTCATTCATAATATTTATAGACTGACATACTCCTATCAGAAGTGACTTTTCAGTAGAGTATGATAATTTTGAATATGTAGGGCACTGGGGCAGAATTTTGTTGTCCTTTAACTTATTTTATACAACTTTCTAACTGTACCTATATAGGCCAAAGCATTCTGACGATTACACTACATCCTTGCTGAAGCTGAACATAATAAAATGACAGACTACATTCGTTTGGTGCTGCCAACTAAACACCGTATTACAACCACAGCTGGCCTATGAGCAGCTTCAGAGTAAATACATGGCACTCCCTAAAATCTCATCTGTAAAAATAAGAATTGAACAAAAGTATTATACAAAATATATACAAAAATACTTGACAGAGGTGCATAAATAATCAGCAAGATTGTTCTCGTTATTAAATATAAGCATTGAATTTTTTCAGCTTTGAACACCATTCTTATAACTTTGTGTTTCTTGTGTGAGGCATTTCATCACCTGAGGGTATCTTGCATCTGTTTCAGTCTATTTTTCATTTCCTCAAAAAAAAAAGTCACTTCTTTCTTCAGCTCATGCTCAAAATAAGAAAAAGGTTTGAAGAGAAATCAATGAATTTGGAAAGTATCAATATATGATGTGTTAAGAGCAATCACACACATCTCGAAACAATGGTCCAAGAGGTGCCTAACCACTTATTAACTAACTAATCCAAACATGGTAGCCATAATGAACCACTGAGGGAATACATAATAGAAATGCTACATCTCTATTAGAACAAAAGATCTCAACATCTGATTCAACAAATACAGTAATTACTAAAAATTAATGTGTCCTTTCACGCAACCTACAATCAATCCCTTGGGCATGGCTGATGGCTAAAGCTTCTCAGAAAGCATCAGAAGAATAAATACACCCTTAAAACACAAACAAGCTCTACAATTCTGTAAATGTTAGAAAAACATTTTTCTTGACTCATTGATATTGTTACATATATAAATGCTATTAACATGCAACCATAAAATTGCCCCAAACTTACTCACAAAAACTTGAATAAGTAATCTAAGGTATCAGAGATTAAACCAAATATTAGCTCCCTACGTTGAGCAAAAATACTTCAGCTACTCATCAGGGTGATATCTGCTGTAATTTCATCTTTATGAAAGCACTACAGAAAGCAAAATTTCTTACTTAGAGTTTAAAGAAGGATCTTGATATTGCCCCTAAGCAAAAGGGAACAAACAAGCAAACGCTGTCATAAACATCCATCCCTCTCCTCATACGCACATAAATAGGGAACTTCTCTAGCTTCAGGATGCATCTTCAGAAACATTAAATAAGTCAATCCCTGTATGATCTGTAAAGCAGCTTGCTTTTTCTCTGCATCGTATAAATAAATAATTCCCACTGTCTTATGGTCACATCTTTTGAACTGTTTCAATAGTAAAGACAGCATCCTTTTCCATAGACCACTCTAGCAGAAACTGTGTCCTGAAAGCCTTGGTTTACATTTCTGGTCCTTTCTTTTACTGACACAAAATACATAAATAATGTGAGTACATAAATAAAACTTTGCCTTCCTTCTCACTTGATGCTGCCTTTGCACCACTTGCAGACTACTAAATCATGTTTCCTTGGAGTCAAAAAATGATGCCTTTATGATACAAGTTTTTATACCGTTAGTGCTTTAAAAGTCTTCTGTTTTTATTCTGCTACTTACTGGGTTTGTCCTTTCCAACAGCAACACGATTTTTTTCTCTAATCCAGTCAGTGCATGTGCTCACTTTAAATGTGTCACTGGGTAAAAAGACACGTCAGATATGAACATTTATAGTGATCCACTTAACACAGCCCATCTGCAAAAAAGAGGTGTGAGGATAAATGTGTTTGCGGGTAGCAAAACAACCATTTTCTGGCCCAAGGACCAGTGCCACATCCCATGGCAAAAGAGAGAGAAGCTTAATTAACTGCTTGGATTTACAAGTAAATTAACAGCTCAGATTTAAATTCACGTTATTTTTGGACTAGGAAGTTTAAGTAAGTCCAGCCCATCTCCCAGGACAGATGCCCTGGAAGGACGGAGAGGCAGTCGCAGAAACGCCAGTGCTCGGCAAACCCTGGCGCAGCGGCAGAGCGCCGCACGCGCCGCGTTCCTCGACCTGCAGGAAGCTCGGGGGAAGCCTGGTGTCCAGCACACTCTTACACCAACTGCTAACCACTGAGGGCTAAGACATGTGGCAGTGAATGATTCATATTTGGAGTGAAGTCACTGCTGCGATTATTATTTCAAAACCCAGCACCATTCTCAAGTCCTGGAAAGCGCAGCACCACCGGAGAAGCAAAGCAACCCAAAGCAGCAACTAAATCAGAGGTGGCTCCTGGGCTGTTTTACACAGCTTCCCAGGCAGCTCTCACTTGATTTTTTCTTAGGCTGGAGTATTTCTAATGTTCCCTGCTGGAAATCATTCATCAGTTTAATGAACACATTCAGGAGGGCTAACCACGGGGGTGGAGGAGGGATGATATGCTCCCTTTGTTGGCCCACGCGGTATAACTTGCCATCTTTCAGTAAATCTGACAGACTCCAAACATTAAATTAACTGAAATGAAAACCTCATTTTGAACTCTGCTTCCCCATACATATCAAACAGCCTGTGAAATGCCTTAGATTTTATGTCCAACTCCATTAAATACACTGGGAAAAAAAAGGAATGGAGGCGCCTATGTGTTCACAGAAACCTTCCATACTTGGTTAACATCATAGTGAATCGATCCAAGGGTGGGAAGCCAAGCGCGGAGCACACGAAATTGCACAGCACAAATGCAAATGCCAAGGCAAACTGAGGGAAATATGAACAGCCAAAAGGACCACGCGAGCTGTTTTTATACCTAGCTCGTGGAGCACATGAAGCTTGTAGTTGCAGGCCAGGCAGCAATGACTCCTCGTGGGAAGCCAACAGACATTTAAAAAACGAATGTTTCAGCCCTGGAAAAATGGGAACATTTACTTGCTGAACCTGTGCTGTGTAAGCAGTTGTGTAATCATATGTCATAGGCAGAAACATATAGAGTGTATAGCATTAAACATTCAAATATTGCAGCTCTGTAATATGTAGCACATTAGCAGGCTTCAGCTTCCAACACAGAAGCTTAATTTGCTCTCTCTTGATAAAGCACTATACACAACTATGTAAAAGTCACTAGGAGGAGGTTAATGGCAGTGAACTAGAATAAAACTAAATGTCACTACATCTTACTTTTCTGTGAAACCTTCTAAGTAGATAAGACATGTTCAGAAAGCTGTAAAATGTGCCCTTTGCTTACAAGAAAAAGGTCAGTTCTGTGCTAACAAATTGTAATAGGTTAGTCATAAATGATCATATCAGTGGCTGAAATATGGTACCTTACACATAATTTAAATATTGTTACAACTCCTTAAGTTACAGAGAGGCCCCATTTGCATAGTGCAAACTCTTGCACACATTAAAATGATGCAATTTTTGAAAATATGAACACAACAAAACCATAAAAAAGAAAAAAAAAAACAATTTCATAACACCAAGACCTGTCGAAATAACCAATTGTACCATTGCCTTTGGCATTAAAGACTGGTCAGAAAAATATTTAAACATATTTTGTATGGTGATTCTCAACTACCTTTAGAGACCAACTTCACAAAACCATCAATTCTAGTGGTTTCCAAATAATGAACAAGAAGAGGTTCTGCAGATCTTGCACATGTCACCCTGTAAGTGATGGATTATGCAAAGTGAACATAATTTCCAGCACGCATTCTTTGTGCAGAGGGAAGTACAGCAACAGAATGAGGCCTTCCTCCTCACTGAGACCTCAACAGAAAAATGAGGGATACAGGGTCAGTCATAGGTAGCAAAAACACAGCGCAACAAATGCAATACTGGGATATTTCTGCTATGTAAAATGAAAACAGTTCTTACCATTAGGTCACATGAGGTTTTTGCTATGAACCACATATTTCACTTACTATTTCTGTGATCCAAATTGTTGCTGTTGAAAGAAGCTTTCATCAGCCACATGGGCTCGTCCTTGTCCTGCTCTTGCACCCCAGCTCTGCTGTGCAAACTGCCGTGTTCCCAACAGCCCAGGCCACCTGCAAAGCGCTACGGTGCGTGGTCTGCTCGGAAGAGTCGTAGCGATATTCCACAATGATTTCTTACACCGATATAGCACATAACATAGCCACCAGTAAAAGCCTAATTACTGATATTACATTAATACACAATCACTGACAAGACCATTCATTAGGATTTTTTATTATTATTTTTAAACATTCTATCGAGTCATATATTCTAAAAATGATTGAGGGCACTTCAGAGATGAAATGTGTGTATGAAATATTAATGTTGTGGATGTGAGAACACACATATCCAGCTCTGACACATATTTGTATTCAGTACAGTAAAAGTTACCCATATAAATACATCACGATGCAGGGGAAGGATATAATCAGTGAATAGAAATGTGATTATTATTACAACAAGTCTCCTCTCTATTCAAACTGGAGCACTTAGCTCTGAAATATCTTTTGAAATAGCATTTCTAATGTGGTTCTTACATTGCCAAGACTTGGTAGAGCAGCTGCTCAACCCGCATTCTTTGCTAATACCCATTCCCAGGGGTACTAAGACTTAACTCTTAATTTATTTACTAGTGATTTAGAAAAGAAGATACTAAAGCTCCCTTGTAGCTACAGTTCTTGCAGCCTTTTTAAAAACCCAACATCTAAGGGATGTTCCTTAAGTCAAAGCCCAGTTGGATTACACAGAATACACCATCCCTATCTTCACATTTACCTAATAAAGACAAATGAGGGTTATCTATAATGTCCATATGATCCACTCTGAGTGGTATTTTATAAATCAAAGGAAATACAGTTCCTACAGGCAGACTTGAATTGTTTTCCAAGAGCACGACTGAGGCACAGAGGTTGCCATTTCCTATTTCACTTTAAGTGCTAGTCAAGGCGGTGCCACAGAAAGGCAGCAGCAACGTGCCTGGCCTGCTGCTGCTCGTACTCCTGACCTTTTCGGTCTGGCTTTCTCCTTGGGTGTGCACAACACCTACCACGTGCTAGAACTTACTCTATCCACCTAGCAGCACAGGCATAAAGAACGGTAAGCAGTGACACTTGACACGATTGTGGGAAGTGCCCACTATGCAACGACAAATACCTCAGAGCAGCCGAAACATGTAGTTTCATGAACTACATGAACTACACGAAGAAAAGTGCTTCTTAAATGGAAAAGAAAAAGCTGAGAACTTCCACCATAATTATTTTCAGGTAACATGAAGTAATTTACCCTTAAATTATACTTGGTACTTTTTTCTCTATTGAATTCCGTTCGAAACAGGCAGGCAATCTTCAATCAACGTGAGATCCCATCTCCTGGAAGAGGCAGGAGACTGCCTATTAACTTACAGGTTACATAAAACATAAATGCATCTTTGTAAACATGTGTCTTTCAAGAAATTTCAGAATTCACTCTTTAGTATACCGTATGGAAGAAAGTTTCTTTCATATTACAAGTGTATTTAAATCTAAGCTCTAATTCCACCAAGTATTCAGATTTCCCCGTAATAGTTAATTTTACATACACTGAATATAGCCATATATCCTTTTCACAGAAGTTTTTTCTAAGATAGTTTCTGACATTTCACATAAACTGTTGTCATTTAGAAATCACCATTTCCTCAGTTCTTTACAAAGAGGTTTTACAAACTAATGAGGTTGTGAATAGCATAACATTTCCATCCTGCACTTCGAGTGTAATGTTGTGACCTTAAAAGTCTTTGGCATTAATATCCGAGCGCCTCCACTGAAACACAAGTTATTCAAGAAAGACAAAACTGAGGGATTTCCTGGTCTTACTGGAGGAGCGGAGAAACAACATGCAAGAAATGAAAATCCACACTGGGCACCAGTGAATAAGGACCTCTCACGTCACGGTTAACAAGCAAGTAACAAAGGCACTTTGCTAGCAGAGCCTGGCAGCCCAGCGTACTCATGAACTTCCCAAACGCATTCACCGTGCAGAGAGCACTCGTGCTGCAGCTAAGTATTCCTCCAATCTTACAGCCATTCACTTATGGACTCACTCTTACTTTTAATGGGAAACCAAAGAAGAATTTACTACTAAATTTAAACAGCTATCAACAATTTTCACCTTTCAATGCACATATGTAAGAAAAAAAGTTGTGTTTTTTTTTTCTATTTATGCACATGGCTGCTAAAATGAAAAGCAGAATATTTAAATTAGGCTTGAAAAGTCTACAATGTGTCTTGCTCACTCTCCACCTCACAACAAGCACATACCCCACACATGAATTTACTAGACGGTAAGTGAAATGCCTGTAACGATTATACAGCAATTCTTTTTTCTTTTTTTTTTTTTCTTAAATCAGGACACTTTAAAGACTCTCTAATGAGATTTCTTGCTGCGAGACACTTCATCTTCTTTATAAATTTATTTTCTGTAGACTAAATTTAATTTGTTGTAGACGGAATTAAAAGGTCATGAACTAAACACTGCCATTCAGTCTGCACTTTAAAGTCATTTCCAAATAAGACAATAAGTGCTGAGGTGCACTAGCACGTGGTGCGAGCGCAGAACTTTCCAGAACGCGCCTGCCAATTCTTCGCTATACCTAGTGCTCATAATTGCTAAGCCATCTAGCACTTTCATGGGTTTATCTGGTGTGTAACAAACAAAAAATATCCTGACCTATGTGACTAGCCAAGTGTGTCTTCTCAGCTAGGGTTCCGCTCCGCATTCAAGGACCGCAGGCATCTTGGCTCTGCAATGCAGGAGCATCTGTGAACCTCTGAGCTGCATGAGGTGCACACGGAAGGTCACATTACTACTAGGGTTGAATAAGATGCCAGTTAATAATATGCACAAAATAATTCATGTAGCATGGAGGAAGTCTAAGCTTCCTCCAAATAAATCAAGAGAAATAATAAACTTCTTCCAAATAAACCAAGAGTCTGATTTCTGAAGATTTGAGAATGTTTTGTTACATGTTTTTCATGAAACTGCCCGGTCAAACACACTCAGTAGTACTAATGTGTTATGTAACCCAAACAGAGACAACTGGGAGTACTTGGGCCTTTTGAAGAATGCTCCACTTCTCCAATTAACTAACCATCTCCTAAATATGTTTTTCAAACTATGTTTGAAACCAGTTTCAAACCAGAGATGTCCTGGTGTGGTTAGGGCACCTTTTCTTGGGGCGGAAGTGTAGAGAAAAAATAATCCAGGTGCCCCTTAGGTGATGTAGTTCAATAAATCCATAATGTTAAAAATTGAGGCATATGTTTAACTCTTCACCATGTTTGGAAGCTTCTTGGTCTCAGAAGGTGCTGACCAAGAGGATTGTTTGATAGTGGGTTTTTTTTTTTTTTTTTTTTTTTGGAACTACATAAACTGCTTTAGTGCAGGCTGATACCAATAGATAGTTACTGCACAAGCACAGATTACAGGAGTGGCCCCAACTCTTTCTGAAATCTGGCTCTGATATCCTATTGCACATTTAACCTTTAAATATAAAATGATACGAACAACACATTTTAAACTCTTACCAAAGTATGATAAGGATTTTAATGAGTTCAGGTACTGGCTTGCTGAAAAGTGGCCAGATGAATGGTGAGAGTGACTGTCACAAATGACCACTATTTCTCACTACTCAGTGGATTTGAAATATCCTCAACTTCTATTATCCATAAAATACTCAGCTTTGCCCTGACATTTAAATAGCAGCAGCACTTATTAACCTGAGAGTTTTGTATTCCGCTGACATTATCTCTTAATTTGTAATATAAGATGGAATATTCACAAAATGAACTTGTTCATGGTGCCACTCTGAATACTTGTGTTCAAATCCAGAATTGCTGATGGCTTAATTCTTCTATTTCTTTTCTTCTATTTGTTTTTTAACTGTAACCTGGATTAAAGATTAAAATTAAAAAAATAAAAACCAGAGGGGACATGATTAGAAGATTTTAAGCCTTTCAGAACAAGTAAACACTCTAAAAGGCCACTGCAAAACACTGCTTTTAATTGGCAAAACCGTAGGAAAGCCAAAAGTTTAAAATAGTTACCAAAAGTTCAAAATAGCTAAAGCTTCCCCAAGCTCTTTGGGCAGAAACATGCAAGTACATTAAAGCCAGCTCCAAAGGAGCACCCATCTCCTTTGCGGCTTGGCTGTAAACCAAAGCACCGGTGCCGACCCCGCTGCCGCCGCGGTGGCCGTGGTGCCTCACAAGCCTGTCCCCTTTCCACATAATCCAGCACGTGTCCACCACAACTCCGAGGTCAAACCGAGCTGGGCCATGACTAAGGTATCAGAAGCAACCTTTACTCAAAAGGAAAGACACCTTGAAAGACACCTCAAGCTTCATGTGTTAATTTCTACCTTATCAGTACACCCATCACTCAAATATGATATTCTTTTAGGCCTTTCACTTTCCAATCTTTAATCCCCTTCTACTTTTGCCAAAATCTAAAAATGTTTTTCCTGAGCCATTTCCTCACAAAAAGCAATCCCCATATTAACCTTAAAGCAGCTATGCAGAAAACATATTGGTAGCAGAAGAGATGCGAATTTTGTTTCCCAAGCTCACTAGCACGGGAAGCTACTCCATACTCACAGTATTGCATCTCCCTTATGCCGTAGCGTATTCCTGTAAGACAGAGTTTTGTCAAGTCTTTTTGCAGGCAGAAGATTCCTGTGGCATCAGTGCAAAATAATTTGTCATTAATAAGCAAGTTTATTCTAGGTTATATTGAAACTGGTGGAAAAAAATGAAAAATGCAGTCTTTGCTCTACAAAATATGTATTTTTCTCCCGGCAGAGTTGAGTTTAGGTCCTCTAAGGGCTGCCCTGTGGCTGCGCTCCTGCTCCTGCTCGCTGCCTGCTCCTGGGCCACGTGGTGGCTGTTCCACAGCCCCAGCCACCCAATAAAACTGGCAGAAAAATGGGAACCTCATGAATAAACATTTGCTTAAAAATCACATTACTTCATCGTTTTCTGTTTCTGCTGTGGTTACTCCTCATCTGTAAAGCAAGCTAATATCAAGCAAAACCAACTGCGGAGCTTTAGTTTCCATCGGCATAAAAATTTATAGAGACACCCGATGTGCATTTCTGTACCAGCAGTGTCTACAACCTTGCAAACTTCCCATTGAGATCATTATTTCCTCCCTTTGGGTGTTCCAATTACCCTCCATTTTATCCAGGCTAGAGCATGAGAAGAACAAATAAGAAAGAGGGTTAAGAATAAGAAAAATGGTTCTGCTTTGAATGTTCCTATTTATTTCTTCATAATGCAGAATCTCACATTAGCAAAACCAGACTAATGCTTAGGAAGAACAAGGCCTATTTCTTCATCACGGCTCTGCATAAAGCTCTCCTAAAAGGTTTAAAAATACACATAATTAAAAAGGAAGTTGTTTAGGATTAATCAGAATTTCCAGAAATTATCAGTGATTGCAGATATCTAATTTGAAACATATTTAAAGAGAGAGATTTTACCATGTGCAGAATAGATACGTTATGAATGAGAAGTATGTTTAAATGAGGGTTCAGAAGTGCAGGCACTTCATGGCCTTGGGCTGCAGCGGCGCAGCCGGAACGACACCAACACCTCCTGCTCCTGCTCATCTTTGCTCGTGCTCTCCCTGCACGCGATGCAGCCGGAGCACGTGGCCAAAACAGCATCAGGAAGGACCTTAGCAAAGGACGCACGTTAGAAATACACTGGGGAAAAAATAAAAAGAGAAGAGCTCCCTGGCATGGACTTTGTTTTATGCAGCTACTTGGTTCTCCATTCTTGTATCTCTATTATCACCCTGCTTGGCATTTCCAAGGGCAGGATATGAAACGACATTTATAAGGCTGCCAATTCAAATTGCTATACAGCACTAGAAGGTTAAGGTTAGCTAGGAGTATTTCTAGCCAGACATCAAAATGAGTGGTAGAAACAGACAACCATCATTTTGCAAAAAATACAGAAATATTTAGTCTTCTTGCATTGTAAGCAAAGAATTGAATCTAAGTTAATGCATTATTAATTAAAAAAACGATTAAAGTCACATACATCACGAAGCAAGATATAAAGTATAAACACATACCCTCACATGACCAGATGTATATAGTGTCTTTTAAAGGGATAATTTAACACCAAATGGATGATGACCAAATTAACTTGGAGTGCAAGACCATGGAGATATAAATGGTCTAATTTGGCTTAACGAACAGCAAATAATTCAGAAAGTAGCTCTGCCTTTCTCTGTTTAACAAGGTAAACTTGGCTCTGTTGCTATCAGCCCTTCCGGTCTCTAAAGTCCTTAAAAGTTTTCACATCATAATGACCAGAAAAATTCTTGCCACGTAATGTTTCATAAAAAGATACTAAGATGTTCAATATTCAAGGCTGCCTAATATTCCTTTTTGCTATTAAATCAATACATTAGTGCTTTGGTGTCATGTCATCTTCAACAATTATTTAACTACGCAAAGTGAAGAACAGAATGATCTCACATATGCGCTCCGGAAAAAACACGGTATGGAAGTGTTGGAAAGAGACTAATATTATGAGATTCAGTATTTATATTGTAAATAATCTCTAGAGAAAAAACATCATTTAAGCTTATATGTAAGATGCACTTATATATAAGTGCATCAGTTTGAATTATCTGCATTGTCCATTAGCAGAAAAAAGGACCCATAATTTTGAAAGAGATGCCTCTCTCATCCTTTCCCTAAAGTTTTGCTTCTCTATAACCATGCCCATCAATTGTTCTTTTCCTACCAGCCAACTCATCTGCAATTATTTAATTCTGTAACATTTATTCAATCTAGCCACAGGTGAAATTTGTATAAAGATTTTCTAAAAGCATCTTAATTTTGATGACTTTGGACTTGACACTTTCATTACAGCATGCTTCTAGTCAGAATAAAACAAAAAATTTAAAAAGTTGGTTGGCATTAAGAGTGTTGAAAGGACAAGGACTGCCCCCATCAATTATAGTACAGAAATTACATAATTTGAGAAGAAACTATGTTTATACAATAGTTAAAAGTTCTATGACTTGGTCATAATATCTTGTTTTAAATGTGCTTATAGGTGATGTCAACAAATCACAGAACAAAGTTCAACTAGAATTTGTATGAAAGCAAAGCTCAGAAAGAATTATTTCATTTTTAGCCTGGCAAGGACAGTGCTTAGGGATAATCTAGCAAACATATGAAAGAACAGTGATAACATATTTCCTCTGTCCAATGAGCAGCAATAACCTCTCATCTGATAAACATTGTGCTGAAAGTTTGAAAGAGGTGTATTTTGAGTCAATGCAAAAAAAAAAAAACCAAACCAAACCAAAAAACAACAAAAACAACAACAACAAACAGCTTTGAGGGTAATGGAAAAGATAACAGAACAACAACATTTCGGTAGAATTCCTGGTCAGTGAGGTGGTCTGTGAGGCATACATATTAGTATATTATCTATGAAAAAATATCAGTGTTCAATAAATAAAAACCATGTCTTCTACTACAAAAAATAGAGCTACAATATTCTACACAATCAGACCTGGCAGTGTTCCCTTTGAAGATCATTATTGACAGACAGGAATTACAGATTTGTGTCAGGCTATTTAACTAAACGGTGAATAATTAGATGAAGAGACGTGACAGTTACAGGCATAAAAAAGAGCAAATATGACCAGAAGGGATCCATACTCATACAGTTGTTGCGTTGAAATAAACCTTTTCCACTAGAAGGCTTGTTTCAAGTCTCTCTGAGCCCAGCTGAGATCATTTTTTTAAGCTTGCTGGACTCCTGTTTTCTTGCTCCTGATTCCAGCTGTGTTCATAAGGTTCTTTCCACAAAGGTTTTTTTCCAAATCATCTTCCAGGCCCTTGATAACTAGAAATTTTAAGGCCTGGAAATTTTAATGCAACACCTCTGCTGCTCCGGAGAAACGGCAGAGCTTTTTCAAGAGCTTCCTCCCCATCCTTGCAGGACCATCTGTATCGGGAAGTTACAACGTTCTTGTCATTTGGACCAAGGTCGTCATCTTTGCACTGGACGAGGAGGAAGCACGGGCAGAGCACAGCAAGGGTTAAGACAGTTTTCCTTAACCACTTCTGAACTGAGACACGCTTGTAGCACTGCCTTTGATAGAACACTGCATGTGCAAGCGCGGCGAGTCGCCAGCCTTGGCTCCCTCCAGCCAGTTTCAGGCTCTGATGAGACCCAGTGACTCTCCGTGGAGGGCACGGGAATAATTAAGCATGTAAAACAAGGCAATACATAATTGTTTGTCCTTCATTGGCTCAGGAATATTCATTCAGAGTGACCTTGGGTCCTTGTTTACACAAAATGCATCTGAAAACACACCCAACCAATGTTCCCAACGCATCCTGACAAAATATCTTATTTAATCACCATGTTTATTCTGCCGAAAGGTTTAAAAATGCGACTTTCCTGCCACCACATAATCCCCTCCCTTAGCACCATCGCAGTTCTGCTTTAGTGAACGTCAGTCCTTATAGCAGCTACCTAAGTTTTTATTTCCTTCTCTGAGCAGCCCAGCAAGGCGCTGCTGCTGCAGGGGTGCGAGCAGCGGCGCTCACCCCTTGGCGGGACGCGGCCGGGTGCAGTGCGCCGCGCGCACCGGCCTCCATCCTGAGGGCAGCAAGTTCTGGGGAGAATAAAGGCACGTTGTTTTCCAAAGAAAGCTTTAAAGTACAGCTTCCAAGATGTAGCGGTCTGTTGAAATAGATACAATGGGAGAAGCTCCCTTTGCACGCTACTTTCATTGCTCTTTTCATTGCATTCCTTTCAAAGTCTTCCTTAGAATTCATTTCTTGGCTGGCACACTGGGGACAAATTCATAGATTGGGAGTTCCACATTGGGAGGAAGGTTATCAGATTATCATTGATCAGTTTACTTGCTAAATTACCTCTCTGCTCAAAATTTTTTGTACTCAGCAGCAGGGAAAGAATGGAGTCAGAGGAGGAAGAGGGAGATGGGGCACCAACCCCACCAGTGAGAGGCAAAGGGAAACTTTAGCTCTAGCAGCAGGAGAAATAGAGGTCACGAGAGAGGAGCAAAACGGCGGCACAACAGCCAGACGAGCCCTTAGAACTGCAGCACGAAGGAATGATAATGAAGGCGGGGAGAACCTCAAGGGCAACGAGGTGGAAGGCAGAGGAAGTGGAACAGAGAGGGAAACCACAGAGGTAAAGAATCAGGGGAGTTGGAGAGCGGCAAGTGTTTTATAATACTGCTGCCTTTGCTGCAAAGATGTGACTTGAACTCCGGAGAACCTGCCTGTGTTGCCTTACAGCATCTATCCAGGGTTCTGAGAATGCCTTGGTGAATACGTGTGCTGGAAAATAATCCATGCCAAGGCATAATGACACAGTAAATCAAGATTAGAAATGGATTACAATGATGCCAGCTAAATGACGTGGAGCACTAACCTAGTGCGTTTTGAATTTGCTCAAAAATTTTGAAGATTTGCTTTATTGCATCAGCTTTATGGGCAGTCTGTCTGCTCTAATCTAACCGTAAGCCCATTTATCTACCTGTCTACATCCAACACAGAGGCAATAAACCAGCATAAACTCTAATCATGTGCTCTGGTTAACTGGACAGAAATCAGATCATGCATTCATAGCTAATCTGGATCAAATCTGCACTGCTTGGGCATCCAGGAGAACAGCTTCAGCACAAAGGCCACTGAAATGAAGGCTCCGCTGAGGACCACGATGGCTTGCACAGCTTCTGTTGGGAAATAAATAAATAAAACACAGAAACTAATGAGATGATAACCAGAAAATATGCTTAGAATTATTTTCCCCTGGGGCAGGCATATGTGAAGGTGCAACAAGGCTGCAGGTATTTATCTCTTGAGTATCAATTCTGGTAAGCCTCTTCGGACAAATCTGTTTTACGTGGACAGAGATTCACCTTTCAGAAATGCTTTTGAAGCCTGTGTTTTCCTTCTTGGGAGAGCCTAGTCCTCAGCTGTGCTAGGATATCTAAAAAACAGGCAAATCAGCAACAACAATCACCCGCCCCAGCCTACTGCCAGCTCATTTATGAGTTATTAAAGATACACTTGTCAAAGCAGAAATGCCCTGGGTCTGCAGTACTTCACATTCAAATTAGAGGGAAAATGAGACATAAAATTCAGCACGCCCTGGGAAAGTCAAGTTGATATGACATAGTCTATATGGATAGATGGATAGAAATCTTAATAATTATCCAAACTTTTATCTAATGAGAGTAAATTCAATGGAATACACCTACCTATACATCAGAGCTATATTTGTGAGAAGCCTTTCCAATTCCCTAAATAGCTCCAAAGTGCAGCTCGCCTTATCCCCAGCATTAAAACTCTAATTATTACAGAACTTCTTCTGCTGTCTATTATGCATGCATCTACTAAGGGCCGTTCTTTACCAAGAGAAAAAAAAAAAACCCTAAAAAATGAGTAAAGCCGGTATTTGTGTGTCAGGTGTATCCACTCCCTTTCCTTAGATCTTCACTATAAATTTAATAGTGCTATTTTGCAACTAATTTTAGTAATGAAATTCTAGCCATTGCTGCCTGATATTTAATAATGTAGCATCTGGTTCAACAAGGGTATAATTAAAATTTCACATGCAAACATTATAAATTACTGATACTCTGTAAATCTCTATAGTGACTTCTGGTGATAATAAATTGAATTGACATTGTTTCTAAATGAGTTGACTTGTTTCACCTTTGCTCTTAATATCTTATTAAGCTTTCTGACTCTGTCTGTTGAAACATTTGATTCTAACATCTTTTCCTAGAAAAGATATGATTAGTAATGCCTAGTGTAATAAAAGAAACAAGCAAAACTCCACAGAATATTGGATATACACACAAGCTGACTATTCATGGAGATTTAGTAACTTTACATTAAAGATTCAAGTAATTACTTTAGGCTTCATGAGCATATGAATATTTCTATTATGCTACCTGATCATGCCTAAAATTGCAACTTTGTTAAGATGACTCCTTCGGAATAATCTGGTCCAGGTTGATTATAACAGCTACATTCACAGCTTCAGCTATAACATGTAGATAACGGAAATGGAGTAAAATAGACTAAGACTCAAGTACTAAACAGACAACCAAGTGCAAAAAGATGAAAACCATTAAAAAGTTTACATTTTCAAAACAAGAAAAGGACTTAAAGACATGAAGTAGTACAAATATTTTGTTATTTTGTTCTAACATGTCTGATTAATTAGGAAGGCAGTCCTTTGGTTTCTCTAAGTAAGTGGAAGAAAATCCCCTTCTCAGCTATCTTGTTTTATAAGTTGTGTCTTATCTAGGTCTTTACTATAAGGCAGGGGAATTTTCAATCAAGGAAAAGTGTGATTAAGAGAACACCGCCCAGCTCTTCAGTGTCATAAAAACCTGTTTCAAGCGAGAAAGAATTCTGCTTTGTGGCAAGAACAGAATTCTACACAGCTTTAAACCAAGAAGGATTCTGTGCTCTTGTTTGTATGATTGCACCGTAACAGAAGTAATAATTGTTCATGGGCGATAGAGCTTCGGAAGGAGGAACAGCGATACTGGGGGGAGGCAGAAAAATATGAGTACAAGCCTATTAGTAAACAAGTTCAGGATTTACAAAGATTTAGAATTGGTCAATGAGAAAGAGGTGAAAATACAGTTCATATTGAGGTTGAAGAGCATCAGGAATTCTGTATTTCTGCTTAATAACCAAGGAAAGAGGAGGCACAGTCAATTCCTTATTTCTCATTGGAAGGTGAATTTGGACAGTTCCCAGGCACAGAGAAATCAAAATGTGAAAGCAACCAGAGCTACAGCTACCTGTGCTTGGAGGCAGAACCATTAATGCTTGTATGTTGTCCTGGAAATATTACCATTCACAACTACAGAAAGAGCCTTTGATCTTAAGAGTTAAAAAATAAATACATAATAAAATAAAATACATAATCTCATTTCAGTGAGACTGCTGCTGGAAGAAGCAATGCCATTTTCTAATCTTTTCTTCTATGCTGTTATCCCATTCCTGGGTGAATACAGCACTCACCAGAGTGCTCACTCAACTGCTTCAAATAAACCAGGACAACCTCTGGCCATTGGCAATCCCAAACAAAGCAGTATCACTTCTGCCTTTCTGTCCCTCTTCCTCCCTCTGCTCTCTGGGGCTGTACAGGGGGTAAACACCAAGACTGTGGCCATCACACTCAGTCCATGCCACAGGGAGAAGCTCCACTCAGGTCTGCCTTAATAGCCCATGTGAGGAGTCTCGAATAAGAGCTGTATCATATCAGTAAGTCCAATACAATTGAAATTTCCTGCTCTGAATTCCCTCCTTTACAGCAGCCATGAGCCTGGCTGCCATTCAGCAGACACGGATGAGAACGTGCAGAAGGAAGGGAAGCAGCACGTTGCCTTAGCCCCGAAACGCCACTGTCTGGCCCAGGATTGGGACTGAAGCAAGACAGGACTAGAATTAGGGTTTAGGGCAAAGCCATAAAGAAGTTCTGAGTTAGGAAGAAAGGTCTGATCGAGCCCGTGACCATTTCTTTCCTTAAACTCCATCTCCTCTCCCAGTTTTAACAACAATTATCATTGCTTTTCATACGACTTTATGAAAATGTAAAAACAAGTGCATTATACTGTAGTTTACTTTTTAATATAAACTCAAAATACAGAGAATGCAGCAGTGAAACCTTCCAGATTGAACATACTTTATTGCGACTTTGTAAAATGACATGTCTTTGTGCATTCAGTATTCTGCACTGTAATTATTAGGCTACAAACTGCTTATTGCTCTACATGGCAGCAAGGAATACTCCATCATCTTGGCATCCCACAGGACAAAATTGCAGCAACAGACTCTTCTCCAGCTGATTCTCCAAAAGCTGCCATAATGTCATGTTCTGTTGTGAGCACCGGAGTCATTTAGCACGTTTGGCAGATGCTCAGAAAACTGCCCTGGGTCCTGAATGCATCTCGTGTCGAACCCCAGAAAAAACTCAAGGCAGAATGCCCTTAAAGACAACAAGGCAAACATCTTGCTGAGCAAAGCCGGGAGGAGAGCCCTCTGTTGCCAAGTAAAGGTTTCTTCCATAACAGTTAGCTTTTGTTTCATTATATCAAAAAAGAAAATGATTAAAGAGCCGTAATTCCAAGCATTTGGCAAATCACTAGTTTTGCACTAGTCTCCTCTAGGAGAAAGATTATGCAGGAAAAACCTAGAGTTGAGGCAACATATTCAATGAAGATTTAAAATATTTCTTCACATTCTCAACAAAGATTTTCCTACCTTAACCTTAGTTTAAACAAGAAATTCAAACAATTAAATAAAACTTTGCTGAACTCTTGGTTTCCAAAAGCACAAGTCACCATCCAAGTCTAAAATTCAATGAAGACTTACGGGATAGGAAGGAGGAATGTTAATTTTTTCCCCTTAAAACATTTCAATTTAATTTAAAGTAAATATTACTGAACAGAGAAACACATGTCCCAAAATAAACAATGCTATTTGCTTACAAGAAGGAAAAACAAGTGAAGGTTATTTTTTTGAGCACTGTACTTTTTCACTCTAATCTTGTTTTTGTTGGAAAATTGCATTTCTTTTTGTTCTATGCATATGTCCCTTCATAAAAGCAAGAAAAAACCTTGGCAACCTCGAGGATATCAAACACTCAAAACACACACACATTTGGAAAAACAGACACGTCATCATCTTTCCCAAGAATCATGACCTTTATAAGAAAAATCCTGTTATCAGACCCAATATTCTCTATCCCCTAATGCTTTTTTTTTTTCGTTAAGATTTATACTTATGACAAACTTGCAAACACTTGCAGCGAGCAGCTACAGGTTTAGCTTTCTACCTCTGTGTACTTTTACAGTAAGATGGATCACTACAGCCACGAATGGGGAAACAGGAAAGAACAGCCATTGCATATGAAGCAATCTGACATCCTAAAAAACAATTTTTCTAGGAAACACTAAACTACCCGGAGAGGTTAACTGATGTCTGCCCCTAACATAAAAGGAGTGTTAATGCCACCACCTGGAGACCCATCTCAGCTGATGCAGCAGTGGGTTCTCCTCCTAAGTGATCCTGAGCTTTCCTTTAAATGTACTCAAAAAATATCCAAGAATAAACTACAATTTAAGAAAATATACATATGTATGCATATCTGTGTGCATACAAAATTTGAGAAATTATCTGTTGCAAACAGAAGAGTGAAAATTTGGCATATTAAATCCACACCATCTGCACCAATGTTGGAGCCTTCACTGGCACAAGGTCTGCTAGATTTTATTCCCGTGTCAGGCTCCTTTTGAAACCCTGTGGTAAACAGGAGGCATTTTAGGCCTTCCCACGCACAGGGGTTGGCGGGGATGCCCGTGCTGGCATCCTGGGCCTACCCGTGAGCACCGCGAGCGCTCGGGCAAGCGCTGCGGGGCTGCCCCGGTGCCGAGGGCAGCCCTGGCCCTGCCTCGCGCGAGGCCTGCGCTGCGCGGGCCCGCGGCGCGCTCTGCATGACCTCGCTGAGGGATGCTGCGGACAGGCAGCAGGTACCAAGGTGCTGAATGCTCTCGGCGGCTCTGAATCTGCCCGGAGACGAGACACATCTGAGGTTTGTGAGGAACGAGCTGCAGGCCGAGCACAGCCTCACGGAGTCACAGGATCTGACACCCGAGCGCAGAACATCAGCACGTTCTGTGCGTCGTAATCCACGTACACACCACTCAGGTGACTTGCTCCAAATAAGCAACATCTAAATACAAAAACAATCTGAGCTTACAGGTCGGTAGTCTGAAAATTAGGGGAAAAAAAGGCCCATGAACCTGCTAATTTACTTTTAAGGACTGATAGTTGTTAATTCTGCTAATTTATCAACTAACACATACCTGAATTCTATTATGTCAACGCGGCTGACGTTTTAAGAAAATCTAGTCTACTAAGACAGCAGGGAGACAATCTTAATATTCTGAACCTTTCCAGAAATACAGGAAAAGTAAGCAACAAGATTTACAAATAATTAAAATACAAACAAACAAAAAACACTGCTACAAATGAGTCTTAGACAAAGCCTCAGTTTTCACTGCTGCAGAGAAGATGCAGACCGAGTGACAGGACATACGCTAGACAGACTGCATCAAGCTGCCTCCCCAAATAAAGCTACCTGATCCCTGGGCAATACGTGCAGCAGCTTTGAGCAATATTCAACAAAACCATTTTGCTAACGAAAACCATTCCAAAAATCTTAGAAGCAGAATCTCTGCAGCCAGCAGCCAATCAATCCCTTCTGACAAAAACGAGCGCACATCCTCTTTGATACGGGTTCAATCACAGCACTACAGTAAATAGTTTTCCTTGATAGCAAAAAGCCCAAATTGCAGTGGCAGAAAGGAGCCTGCTTAAGGAACACAACGCCAGGAAAGCAGCATCAGGCACACAGCGACACGTGCACATGGAATTCCACCTAAAAGCAACTCAAAGAGGGAATGTGGAAGACAGCTAAGAACAGCTGCTGTGCTGGGGAGAGCACCAGACTGAAGAGGACATATTTGCTTTCGTGCCGGCCTGTGCTTCACAACTAAGCTATCAGAACTGAGCACAGGTGTGGAGCTAAATCCATATTCACATTTAACACTAACCCAAAGTACTGAATTATCAGGCAAGTATTTTAGAACCATAAATAGAAAAAAAAGACTGCTAAAAATGATCCATTAGAAAAAGTCCCCAGGGATGCCAATTAGAAGACAAGGATGTGGAAGCAAATTACAAAATGTGATTGAATTCACAGTAGTTAATACATTGCAAGTTTATAGATCACACAGAGATCACTGGTACACACAAAATGCCAAGTTTTTGAAATCACACATTTATACAAAGAAGAGAAGAGAAGAGGAAGAGAATATTGGGAATACTTATAACATAAATTAGGTTGTCTCAGTCTGAATCTTATTCTCCACTTTTTCTCTAAATAAACACACCTCTGTCAAATACTTCTAAATTACTATCAGATCAAAACACAAGTTATTTTAGATGAAAAGCCACTCAGTAAGTCAATTACAAAGCAGTGAAGCAGAACAGACTGGGAAGTAACTAGGTAAAATAACTCTACTATAGAAATTCTTGCGCATTCTCTTCCTAGTATATATGAGGAGGAATTAAAGAGAGAAGCTGAAGTTTCACCTATCGCCCAGAGCCTGGGCTTTATAAGGCAGCACTGCTCCTGACACCATCTGTTCTAGTTACTGGCGGCTTCATAGGATGCTGCTGGACAACAGGTAAAACAGCTACTCAGTTGCTTCATGCAGGAAAGATAAGAGCGAGTCAAGGCTTGAGGAAGAGCTTCAGGATGTGCTGGAAATACACAGAAGCCTTTTGCTCTGCATAGATTTATTTACTTCTTGCATTTGCAGAGCACTGAGCTTCCCACTGCTAAGAAACAAGCAGCTCTGCTACAAGATTTACAGAGCACTAACAAGAGAATTTGTTAGTGTGATTCTGATTACCCTGTAATGAAACACAAATGAAACTAATAAAGCTTCATCACAACCTGCAGGGATCTTACCAGAAGCAAGACAGATAGAGCAGCTGAATGAGGCTATAGGAAGTTTCCAGAAAATATGAGAGGAGCAGATGCTAATGAATGAGACTGGGTTACACACAGGCAATGATGTATGGTACTAAACCATACACGTAGCTAAGCCGAAAACAGTATTTATGCCAGTGCCATTTGGCTCAGGGTATCCTGAGCTGCTAGAAATAACTCTCATAGGAAAGTCTGCAAACCGAAACTTCTCAGTTTCCAAAACAGAAAAGTATTAAATTTGATGCGACTCCTCCGTACTGTTGCCTTTGAATGATGCTCTTTCTTCTCAAGAGGAAAATAGTATTTTTAATATTAACGGTAGATTATATGCAGTATAAACAAGCAAAGAAAACCATTTAAGATAATTTAAAACAATTAATAGGTATATTATGTAAACCAAAGGAAATACACCTCCAAATACTATGACTACATATAAAGATTTGTTTGTCTTGTGTTATGCCCTATATGGACAGGAACTGCAAGTGCTATTATTTGTGTGTCTGGAATTGGAATGTCATAAGGTGCCCCAAAGGAAAGCATGAAGGCATTTTTAGTTTTGGATGTGTGAAGGAATCAAATGTGAGCCTAGAAAAGGAAACATGGTGAGTTATCCAGTCCTAGAGCCTTCAAAAAGTGCATCAGCAAACTGCAGACAATCCTGATATAAAGGCAATTTGTTTCTTGTAATGGGGCTGTATTTAGAAGGCAAAATTGGCCAGCGTTCCACCTAGGAACACTGAGTAGCTGGAGCTGAGAAAATAGAAAATGTATTAGAATGCCATTTCTGGAAGCTGAGCTTCTAGAAGAATGTTCAGGAGCACTTTCAGAGTATTACAGGGTTTATATATAACTTGGATGCAAAATCCTATGAATTCAGCAATTCCAACGCTGTGGCAATACATGGTGGACATATGAAGATTAAATATTTCCAAAACTGTTCATTTTCTGAGGAATGCTGTAAGACTCATATATACTCAAGGAATAGAGTCGCATATTGCAAAAAAGATGCGCAAATATTAGTAGTAACCTATATAAAAATGCCAAATCACTAAAACATCAGAATTCTTCTGTACATTCTTAATGGTTGATTTAGTATTCAGTGTATCACAGCTCATACAAAAACACATCCAGTAGCATCTGCCATTGCTTTACAGAATTACACCTGCAAGAGCAGGTGGGTCCCTTGGTTGTTCCGTAAGTGGCAGTGTCTGCAATGGACAAACCCACTGGGAGTCACATGTGTCCCCAGCTCTAATGGGACAACACACAGCACTTGTCGCTACGGTGGCTGCTGTGCAGATACAACTCAATTCCTGCTCCACAGGTTCGAACCATTTGGGAAACAGGGAAAGGGGAAACTTCAGCATCTACATAACTGCAAGCAGAAACACGACTTGGGCTCCCTCTTTGTGGCTAGGCTGAAGCGCCACCCCCCAGTAGCTCAGCACCCCATCGCTGTCTCTGC
The DNA here is from genome assembly GCF_059628265.1 of Tinamus guttatus. NCBI lineage: Eukaryota > Metazoa > Chordata > Aves > Tinamiformes > Tinamidae > Tinamus > Tinamus guttatus. The sequence goes on along the minus strand of NW_028288821.1, from coordinate 10,258,571 downwards.
TCTTCAATATCCCTTTACACCTAAAAGTGCTGTTTCTCTGTCTCCATTCTGCTGCTCTGTATTCCACCCACAGAATATTCTTTACAATTATTGCAAAACTAGCAATACATAGTGTGCAATACTATATATATACTTTCCATCATCTAATCAAAAAATGAGTACTGATCAGTATATCCTAAGAAGATAAATGTAAGAGCTTAAATGCAGAACTTAAAATGCTTTCTGGGAAATCCAGAAAATTTTAACAAAAATGTTAGTTTCTAATACAATAGCCTCCCCCGAGCCTCAACAGCCACAAGCAGCTGTTTGTTATTAAACAATGAGTATCAGGTTGTGTCAGGCTTTTAAAGTACATGTTATTCACAAAGCTACACTAGGTCAGGCAATTTAACAATTATCAGAACAACCCAAACGCGGCTCAGGCCCCAACAAATCCTGGAAGAGACCCAAGAACATGGCTAGTGGGTCAACGCAGAGCCTGTGGCCACCTACTATTAATGGCAAAATCCTCTTTTCCTTGGCTTGACCACGTCTTCGATACTAGGCTCAGTTTTGGTCCCGGCACCTCAAGAAGATACAGCAGGCAAGTGAATTGATCCAAGCAGTGGAGCACGGTTGTTTTAACGTGAAGGATCACAAGGTCAAGTCTCTTCTATCTGCAGAGAAAATGGTCGAGGGGGACAGATGATCAATATTTATAAAATTATGAAGATGCTACATCATCTGAATGATGTAAAGGATCAGTAAAGGATTAGCCAAATTCCTGAGTGACTGCCTGTGAGCACACAGGAAAGGGAATAGGCAGGAATGTATCCTCTACCATCCCCGATACACTGTGTGGGCGTGGGGGGACAGGGTCGGCGAGGAGTGACAAGACCAAACGTGATGAGGTTCACCCAGCACTGGCCAACGGCGCTGTGGGATACTCCATATTGGGCCGACATGCCTGTGCTGAGCCAACCAGCCAGATTTGTTCTACAAGCCACGCTGATGGGAAGGGAAAAATAAATAATAATAATAAAGGAGCTGCCTTTGGGCTAAACATATGCAGGCAAATGAGTGATAGTAGCTCCAGCTGCTCCTTCCCTTTGGGAGCACACGATTCCTCTCCCTCCTGAGAGCCTGGGTGCCTCGGTCTCGTGATGGCAGGGACGTGAGGCAGCCACAGAACGATTACTACAAGCCCAGGCGCTCCCAGTCCTCGACAGCAGAGGAACTCCGGGCTACCCTGTGCGCTGCGGGAGCCGGAGCCGCCACCGCGGAGCCTGCAGGGGCAGGGGCAGCCTGTGCAGGGGCAGCCTGTGCAGGGCAGGCACCTGCAAAGAGGGGGTGGAGGATGTGCCCCGCTCAAGGGACACTCACCAAAAAGGGCAATTCGGCAGCAGCCCCGCGAGAAGCGCCTTGGGCATGGAGAGGTTAATGCTGATAGATCATGAAAGGCCTGTTAATGAAAGAGGCCTCTGTTAATCGTGGCAGGGAACGAACAAACAGCTCTTCTGATTTTCAGGATCACTCCCACCAACACACTGCTGCTCACAGGGGAAAAAAAAAAAAAAGCCTTCGTGTATGCACTCGACACATTTAAAGGCCCAGAAGCCACATCCATTTAATTGTGTTTGTAACATTATCGCATATGAAGTGTCTGCATTTTTTTTCATATGAGAAAGTAGGAGAGTTATACAAAATACACCTGTATATTTTCCAGAATATTATTATATACTTCCTTCTACTTATCAATACTTAGTTCTCTTAAGAGATATTGGAGCAGGTTTGAGCGGGATACATTTTCTTTGGCTGTGATAAACGTGCATTTTTTAAAAGAATCCATTACTGCAGGAGCGCAGGGATCAGTCCATTAGCATTTTTCTGATGAGCTCCACCAAGTAGTTGGCACCGCCAGATCATCCGAGGAGAAACAGCTCCACCCAGAGGTTCCTTGGCTGCACAGTCTCTCGTGTCGCGTTCTCCCCGGCGGGACCCGCGGGTGCCCCACGGGCGGGTCGGGGGCACGGCCCGAGGCCCAGGAGATGAGGCCGGGCGGGCGCCTTGGCGCGCGCTCACAAGGCCGCCCTTGGCAGGGCCTCCCGCCCGCTCAGCTGCGCGAGCACCGCGGCGTTGAGGGGCGCGGGCAGCTCAACATCTAACACCGCTTCACTGGACACACGTATCGCGAGTGCCTTTTATCCTGAGCACAAGGATCCAAGTTCACTTTCCAGCATCCCCTTAACTCACGTACGCACAATAGGAAGCGTTCTCACATACACAGTGCCTGGGAAGCGCTTGTCACCCTCTGCTCTTTCCTCAAGGCTTTTTGCTACAGAGTATGGGGGAGAGTCTCACCTGTCACAAGACAAGATAAACCAATCCGTAACGTTCATTTCCTTGGGGTTTTCAGACTCTTAACTTCAAGCTGTCTGGACAAAAACCATTTTGTTTCCTGGAAGCTATTAACAGCCTTCCTAGATTTCAAGTGCCTTGAAGTTTTTGCTAATAAAAAGTATATATGTGTATGTATATACATAGATAAATTATACATATATTTAGAAAAACTATTTAAAGGCTTTAAGAGTGAACTTCTACTGTCTTCACTGCACTGATCACAGACTGTGGTTACCTCCTTGTACTGTGAAACGAGAAGCAGGAAAGAACCATCAGGTTTCCCAGGAACTGCATTTATACTGGCCAGGAATGAAGGTCACCTTATTGCTGCAAGGATGAATTCAAAGCCATTGAGTTGATCAAGGCTGTGTGCTCCCAATTTAAGTATCTTCAAACAAGAAAGACTAGGAATATGTTTGCTAAAAAGCTGTTTGCTTTTTTTTTTTTTTTTCCTCTCTCTTCCCTCCCATGAACATTTTCAAACACTCCAAATCATGTATTTGGAAGGTCTTTTTTTTTCTGATGAGTTGTCTTCAAGTTGCTACAATCTAGGAGGAATAAGACCCTTCTGCTTCCAAATGCCTTTAGAAGATAAGGGCCTCTGGCTGACTTCTCTTTCTTTCATCCTTCACTGTCTGCAGAAAAATGAGTTATTTGTCCAAAGTTTGCTACATTAAAATAGAGGCACTAAGCATTTCTGTAAAGAGATTGAGAATCTAAGCAGCTTGTAACAATATAGGAAGTTATTTCCTGTAACTTAAAGAACATTGTGATTCAAGGCTCCTAAATTATTTTTAGGCAGTCATGTCTGCGTAATCCTGGGCACATTTTGTGCACACTGTCAAAGCAGCAGCAATGTTTTAATAAAGGTGTTCACAGAGGATGAAGCACTTGGGGACTGCAGTCATAATTACAATCATAATTGGCATTAAGTTAATAATGATGACAAAAAACAAGCTTCTCCGAGCAGAAATCAAGAAGCAAGAAGTGCTTGTTATAATTACGCAGTGTTTACTGAAGTGCTTGCCCTAAGCTCGGTATAGGAACCAGTGAGAATGAAAGCCATTATATTCTAGGAGCAAACAGTCTCTGTGGGCACAGCTACCCCCAGAGCAAACTCAGCGGTAAAAGCTGAGATTCAGATCTCTCTTTTAGCCAAACTTCAACCATATTCAATACAGGGACTGCTTTGGATCTACTTTTAGTCTACCTTTGAACCATTTTACCCCAGCATTTCCACAGTATATGTTTCCATAACAACTTTTGATAAAATAGATGTACCTTCTGTCATTTATTCAGTATAATTCAGATTTTAAATAAAGGAAGGTAGCATGAAAGTACTGAAAGTTCTTCTGGACATTTCCTTAACTGCACAGGAAGAAAAAGACTACAGTGCCAATCCCTTAGGGAGTACTTATGTTATCAGTCCAGCATAGTATTTTTTTGCTAGCATAGCCATGCTTTGTATTACCGCATTTGTCTGTAGCGCTGTGATTGTTTAGACAGAATCTTAATTGCAGATACATCTGTGCATGCAATATTTCTAGGAAGAAAACAGGAGTAACACTACTGTCCTAAGGGCAGCCTGTCCCACTACAGACAAGAGGATGCAAGAGGTTTCATTGCTACTATTGGTACTGCTTTGGAGATGACAGCTTTTCAAGCCATGTAATTACTAGAACTCGAAACATTTAACAAGTGAAAAGGAGCCCTGTAAAAATAAGAATTCATGAATTCTAATTTATTTTTTTCAGCAAATACAATTTGGGGAGATACCTTTTTCTTTTCTCTCTCTCTCTCTCCAGTATATGCTGCAGGACTGCAGGTAAGCAGCAGAATTACCTTGCCAGACCTTTCCGGCTTGCATCGGGAAGCCGAAGTCCTGCCTTAACCCCCATAGCGCTGCTTCTGACCGCCTGGAAGGGCCTTCCAGAGCGGGGACACACCACAGATTACAGCTGCCGTCTGCTTGAGCCTTGCTAGGCAGCCAGCAGAGAAGCAGATTAATCTTAGAGCCTGGCACGCGCTGAAAGGCTCCGTTTCCAGCACATCCCCCAGCCTGGGTTGGGGCCATCCTGCTCAGCTCAGTGACTACCTTGACCCACGTGTTTTAGCTTGGCAGGTCTTTGTGCCACAAGCACTGAGAGGTTTCAAAGGACAGAATGCTTGAGGCCTCCAGGAGCAGTCAGCTTTACTTTCCCACTGCCTCCCTCATCACTCAGCTGGGCCAAGACAAACCATAAGCAACTTCTTTCCAGATGTCTCCTCTAATTCACACGAGTGTAGAATTCCATTTCCCAGCTATCTCAACAGGGTGCCATGTAATCCAGCAGTCTTAAAAGCCCTAAGCCATTTAAAGCTTTATGAATACAAAACCTCAAGTATTCTAGAGCTTTATAAATCAAAAGCTGCTGATGTGAGCATTATGCTCTTAAAACATTCAGGGAAGAAAAAGTGAAACACTCTTTCCAAAGAATAGATTTTAATTGACAAAGTATATGCATCTCAGGTGCAATTCCGCGTATACAAGTATAAAGCAAAACAACAGAAAATTAGCGGGATAAAAACAACCCAACTGTTTAATAAACAGTGAAGTTAAATAACGTCTACATGGTTAGTACAAGCTCTCTGGCTCTGATTCCACATACAGCTCTGTACTGACTATGTGCATTTCTTACCTCCTTGGGCATGTTCAGGGTATAACAGTATGTTGTCTTATGGAAAACCTAGAAAATATCTAGCTTTTTTCCCCCTGTATCTCTCCAGACATGTTTTTAGTGCTGCTTGTCTTAAACCTGGGCACAGCTGTTTGGAGGGTTTGGGCCTTTCTTTGAACCAAAGAGTTCTTCCTTTTCTCCATCAGGCTGGTGGAGAGTTAAGTGTTAAATCAGTGTCAAATAGAAACAGCATCTGGAATTCTTCCCTCCTGCAAACTGGCCTGAAATGGGAGATGTGCAACATGCAATTAGGTGATGTGTATCACTTAGGAAAGTATTACGATGCTAAACTGTGTGGTATTGGCCATCAGAGGTTACTCAGTTAGCAAACACTCAGGCTCTGCAACATAATTAGTGATATAACTGGTTAACATAACTGTTCCCAGTAACAGCAGGTCAGAATAACACGTTAAAACTGTTCCAGGGTTTAGCTCAGAGGTGGACAATCAAGTAAAGAGTAATTTTCACCAGATGCCAGATCTGTATCACATTGTTATTTTACAGACTATTCTACTACAAAGTTGCTACCTGCTCCAGAGAGTGCATCCTTTAAGCTCTTTTAATAGTTGCCTTCTCTTCTGGAAATAGAAACTCATTTGCTTCTAAAGAAAAACAGATCAATTTAACCTTTGCCAGTGGATTCATTTACTACCCTTTCTTCTCTCTCCTTTCCACATGCCCTCTCTGAGCTCTCCTGTTGGCCCTGGTCTGAGCTAAGAAACCTTTATTTTTATGGACTGGCCGACTCCAGGGAAGAGCTGCCAGATGACACACTTTGCATTCAGTCTGCATAAAACGTTCATACATCAGAATTAGAGTACCCTAAGCAAACCCTTAGTTTGCTTTCAAAATAACTCTTCAGAATTTTCACAGATTAAATCAGGTATTTTGCTCAAAATGGTCAAAAATTCTATATGCTATTAGGGCAATCGATATATTGATTCATGATAATAAAACCTGGATTCATTTGCTTGTCTTCTTACTTATAGGACAAGAGAAAAAAAGAAAAAGGAATTTCACTGTCCTTCCTCAAACTATGTCAAACTATGGTTAGTGTTTTTTTTTTTTTTTTTAAGAGGGTTGTTTATGGTTTTCTTTCCTCTAAGAGCTTCAAGGAAAAGATAGCAGCTTCAGCATTTGCACAAAATAGAGAACAATTGTTCCTTATCTTCAGTATTTACATTAAAACAGCACAACAAAAGGAATAAAGCTTGACCTTCACAAAGTGGAATCAAGCCTTGATAAAACACCAACAAAAAAGGGGGAATTAAAGCACATCCGAGAGGTAGCACCTCAGTCTCCAGCTGTTGGCCAGGCATGAGATCAATCCCTGGCTAAATGTCAAATGTAAAATATCACCTCCACCTAAAACTATGTCCTTAAAAACAAACTGCATTGTTCATTACCGCTCTCTTTATTGCTTGTGTAGAACTAAGCTGTGTTACAATACCAGTTTTTAGAAATGAAGGTTGAACATAATCACACATCATTTGCTTCCCTCTGCAAAGAAGAGCATCCTTAGACGCTGCACCTTACTATGCACTAAACTATCTCCAGCTCCCTGCAATATAAATAATTTTCCTTTTGGGATTAAAGAAAAATTTTAAAAGGCAGTAGGAAAAGAAAAAAAAGAAAAAAAAAAAAGAAAAAAAAACTCTGCTGCTGTCCTTTCTTAGAGCACCGACTTCGAGGACAACACAGAGAACTTGGATCAAGTGTAAACTGAGCAATTTGACTTTAAACCCAGGCCTACCTCTGCCTATGCTAAAACCAACCTTCCACTACAATTTCATAGAAAAACACACAATCCTTTTTTATTTTTCAGGTAACATGAAGCAGCTTGACCTAATGGCCCAGAGCAATAGGATGTTCAGTAGGTCAAGGCCTCAAGCTTCAAGTTTCTCTGTCTTTGAACGAAGTGGGCTCCCATCCATGGGCTTTCTGTTGTTTTCTGAGTTTCGGTGATGTAATGCAAGATATATTAAATATTATTGCTGCCCAAATCTGACTTGTATGTGTCTGAAAAATCCTAAAATAGATTAATCTCCTGCAGCTGAAGCTGAAGAGATTTCAAGTACCAAAAGCTGGAGATTTAGCACTAATTTCAGCTAAATATATAAAATTTGGGGATTTTCTAATCAAATATACAAACATTATGCCGAACGTTGTTTAAATAGATATTGTTTACAACCATGAAATCATATTTTGGAATTTCAAACATATGCCAGACAGCCCTTAAAAACAGAAGCACAAGAAAATAAACCCACTATACTGACTTTGCTTAAACAGGGTTTACTTTATTTAATATGCTGGTAAATATGAAATTAGATATTTTGGATGGTCGGAAACTTCAAACCTGGTAATTAGAACAGATCTGCAGAGCCGTGGGATACTTCTGCACCCAGCCAGCAGGTGAACGAGGCGTACGGGGCAGTTACATGCTCTAAGGCACCAGGAAAGCCCTGTTCATGCAGGGGGTAAAACCCCCTCGGCTCTGCTGGCACCCGCGGAGCGTGTCCTGGGTAAGCAAGGCCCGTGTTACCCCTGTGCATTACACAGTACCTGCAGAGACAGGACAAGAGCAAATCAAGGAGCAGAATCAAACCCATACACATCACGAGCTAGACCACAGCTAAACGTCTGACAAGGTTTAGGTAAGTTCTCAGTGCACACGTGGCCTCCTCACTGTCCAAGCACCGTTTGCAAACGGGCTCCTGATACAGTTCAGTCAGTGCTCTCCTCCCTCAACGCACGGTCTCTCCTGATGGCTATTCACTCTGTACAAGCAGACTAGAGCCAGGAGAACAAGATTAATGGAAACTTTCCTTAATCTATTTTACAATACAAGGTGGAGTAGTAAATTACCATCACAAAATTCGATTACTAAGCGATAAAAGGCAAATAATAATCTCCACATTCATCAATGTCATCAGCATTAATCATGTAATAAAACACATAAAAAGGTTTAATTAAATACTAAAGAGAACTCTTAAGACATAGAAGATCAAAAGCTTAATGTTTCTAAAGTTACTAGGTGTTGTTCATTTAAGCTTGACTTTTATTTTAAAAAAATGCAACCGTTCTGCTCCATGCGCACAGGAAACAAATTGTCATTTCACTTGTAATCAGTTAGCAGATTTACTTGAATTCATGATGGCAATTCAGGTCCACGCCTGCCTTTATGGAACTGCCTCCTTCAGGACACTGTACCAGAGTCTTATTTGTAAGGGCAAAAAGAAACCCCTCCCCATACATTCCAGTTGGGATGCTGATGCACGAGGCCAGTTATCTGGGCAGCTTATATTTATTTCTCCTTCCTACCTGAGATGACAATCTACTCAAGAAACTTAACGCATTTTGAATACCAGAATGACACCTGCAGAATCATCTTTCAATGCTGTCACGTAACTGCACTATTTTTAGGGAATCACTGTTTTGGAAGCAAGTCACACACACGTGCCAATCACATAGCAGACATCAGAGGAGTCTTAATTGCCCAGCACTGTGTCCAGTCATTTATACTAATGTCGAGGTTCCAAAACCAGAGCGGGAGCAATTGGGCAAGTTACAAAAGAAAAATCATTCAACTAGAAAAGCTCCAAATGACTTCACAGAAAAAGCAAAATCAATCTATTTAAAGACAGCGTAATTCATTTTCATCTTTTACAATATTACTGGCTTTGGGAATGATGGCTTCTTGCCACACTTTCTATACGCTATCTATAATTACCAGCTAAGAAAATCAGTATAAGCCTGAGACAGTGAATGCCTCTGTGTCGTCTTTTAAAAACATGATGGGCTTACTGACAGACTGTAAAATGCCAATTCTGTTGCCTTTTAATCAGCTCTAAGTGACCTCAAAGTCAGGGCACAAGGGACTAGAGTAACATGGGTACTTCTCACAAAGGTTATTAATTTAAAATGATTAAGCCATAGTTACTACAAGCTGCCATCCCATCTATCAGGGGACTAGTGGTTGGCTATCACAACTGAAGATGAGTCACAAATTCTCTTCCTCCTTCTTTTTAAGTTACTGTAAGTTACTTACAAAATCTTTTTTTAAAAAAAAACACCTTTATTTCATGCAAAACTGCAAATAACCTGAAGGTTTTTTTCCCCCACAGTTATATTGGGGTTTTCTTCAGGTTTTGGCTTAGAATTACCTCAAGTACAATTAAATGGCTAAAAAACTTTTTTTTTGCCCATTTTCCTTCCCTTCTCAGAAGCTTTCTGATTTTATGCATCTGTAGAAATTATTTGTACGTGTTTTATTTTAGTCTTACAGGAACTTTTGTACCTGTGAAGCAAAGAAAACTTACCAAGCTTTGTGTCACTACAAATGTCCTTCTGAACCAGCCTGCCTCAAGACACAAGAACTTGACAGCAAATCCACTTTGTCTTTACCTTGTCACTCGTAAGTTTAATTTCCTTAAAATCAGGCCATCTGGTACATGTCACAGTGAATTTTCATGAACTGTAAAGTCACGGGACTCCTCCAGATTTGCTCCATGGGACTCCTCCAGATTTGCTGATGTGGTGCCTTATCAAAGGTTAGCTACCATAACACAGCAAAAAGATCCAGTAACTGTTGTCTTCTGATGTTACACCCCTCTCTCTCCCTCTCCTCCCCTTTCCTATTCCCTATCCAGTGAAAACTAGCTGGCTTTAGGCAGTCTGTACTTTCTCATCTCACGAGAGGTTTGTCCACACTAGATCCATCTCATACACTGCAAACAGCAGATCTCAGCAATGCTTTCATACAGCAGATAATCGTCACCGCTTGGAAAGGTTCCCAAGTGCTGGGTTTCCACCTCTGTGCTCTGCCCTGTGCCCGAGGGGAATGCAAAGCACGTGGCTCCAGGACAGGCAGCCACGGCCCTGCACCATCCCTGGCACAAGGAGGCCCTGGGAGCCGTGGCCACTGAGAGCTACCGAAGGCCAATGCATTGCAAGACCCTGGAGCAGGGCACATTTGGCCCAAAGGGTGCAGAAGCCTGGAGAAGAACAGTTGTTGCCACTCATACACTGCAGCCCTTTGAAATAACGACCAAGTTTGGGGTCGTTGTTTGGTTGATTACAGGCCGCAGTGCTTCAGAGGTGTCTGACAAGGTCGTTCTCGCCTGCCACGTCCCCCAGCCAAGCGGCAGAGGCACTCGGGAGGCGGCGGGCGCAGAGGCAGCGCGCGGGGCCCTGGCTGCAGCCACCCGGCCAAGCCGCAGACAGGAGCATCGGGCTCCTGCCTCAGCCAGTGCTCTGCCCTGGGCTGCGTCTCACGGGGAAATGAGGCTTGCTGTTCTCAGCACCAACCCACACCGTTTTAGTCATGGAAAAACCATCTGAAATAACTCTGCACATCAGTTCTGATGTTTGCGTTGGAATGGTTTCACAGCAAATGCAAACAGAAGGGATGCGCTTCCAACACTAAAGTGAACATTTGTTTCCCAGTAACTGAACAGAAGATTTTTACAACTTATCAGTTATTAAATTATTATTAAGAATCAAATTATGGACAATTCAAAACCCCTTAAAATAGCTTTAACCTTTCTTAACCTTTCTTTTCCAATAACCAGCATCACAACTGTCTGTTACTGCACAGCTGTATTTTCCTGCATAGGGAAAAGCAGGCTGGGAGCAGATTTTCAGCACTGAAGTCAGCCAGTCTCTGCAGACCAACCAGCTGAACAACTTCCTGCCATTTTTTAAATGCATCACCACGCTTAGCTGTATTACAACCAACATATTTATGGGTAAATTTCCTCACAGAACTGGTTCTTAACTACAAAAAGGGCTCAGAAGTGGAATTCATAGTGTCCTTGGCATCTGAAGCTCCATTCTTTTACGTTTTGGAGAAAAATAACTACATTCTAATTAAATTTCCCCTTGGGGGCAAGGGAGGAAGAGAAGTGAGATTTACAGGACTGAATATAAAAAACACAACAAGTTCTCCAGGCTGGGGAGCTTTCAGAAACTGCTCAGCTACCAAGAGAGCTCTTTATGTGTATACTAGATGTAACAACCTACCTTTATCAGCAGCAAAGAGAACACACAAAAAAATCCTTATTAAAAAAATTTAGAAAATACACACTCAACAATACAAACAATTCAACATCTATATATATTTAAGAGCACATTCACGGTCTGATGTCTTCTGTGTTGAGCCAACACGGATATATTTCAGAGGCATAAACATCCTCAGAAATTCTTTCATTTCTAGTGAAGACTGAAGCTTGTAGCAGAAAAGCTTTGAGAAGTAACAGGGCAGTGAGAACAGAGGACTGAGATCAAAGTTGCAGAGTATCTTGTAGCAGTTCACTCGCTTTCTTCATTGCAAAATACAGTTTCTTACAGTTTCAAGCAATACATACCTTTCCAAATGCCATTTTTATCTGCCAAGTAAACCTCAAACACCTGTATGCATAAACGTTTTTACTTACAGTCTTCAAAATGCTGCAGTTCAAAAGAACTGCAGATATCAAAAAGTCCCAGTTAAATATAAAAAAGCTACACCAGACATGTAAGTCTCTTGATATCTATATGTGTGTATCTGTCTTTTACTGCAGAATTTGTTACACGCACAGTTAAGTTTCTGTGCCAAACAAAACAAAACAAAAAAAGGAATCATAAAAGGAACACCAATACCTTCTCATTTTTAAAATACCTTGGAATTTCATGCAACTGGAAAGAGAGCAAAACTGCTAGATTAACCAGGAAAACCCAAGAATATACACATTGATTTCTACTTCCATAGCACTGACCACACATGTATTATTGTAGAGAAAGTTATATATAGAAATAATTCAACAGAATTTTATTTGTGAATCATGATCAAAATTAATTTCATCTCAGGAAAGTGTCACAAGATAATAAATGTCTCATGACAAACTTGGTTGACTTGAGCCCACGTTACACACAAACATGCAGAGCACTTTGTATAGTTTTATGTATATATAACCTTAACCAATTTCTCAGCTGGCCCTTCGACACAAAAATAGATAAAAAGCTCTATGATGTTTTTTAACAACTTTTCCTACCCCAAAATTGTGCTTTCCTGTGAAATCTAGACAGGAGATTCTAGACTATGCTTTGCACACTGCACAATGCAAATGTGACAGAGGTCATTTTGACTTTGAAAGTTAATAGTGAAATTTACTCAGCTTCTGCTGCAAATTATCAGTAAATAAATAAATATTTATCTATACTTCTTTCAGGATGCTAGCCTATACATAAAACATTCCTTTTAGTGATTGCTGACAGTGCATAAGAAGCCCCTTCTTCTGGCAAAGATAACTACAGGGTAATCTTCCTTTAAAATTTACATCCACACTAGAAAGAAATAATTCTCCAGGAAAAAAAAAAATCTCAACTCAAATAGGTAATGCATCCAAAATAATTATGATAAATGATGTCCTAGTCCTCAAAGGAAAACATATCCTTTTTTTTTTTTTTTTGCAAATGCAGTACTATCAGGCGTACTTTTAAACTCTATTTACTACAGGCACTGCACTTGAAGCTCTAACCTTGTAATGGAAGATGTAATAAATCACATCTCTTCATAAAAAACAAAGCAGAATTTTTATTAGAAAAACAGAGGTAATAAGTAGAGTGGCTTCTGATTTTGGCAGTGAAACAGTATCAACAACGGTATTATCCAGGGACACTGCCTCAAAAAACACTTTTTCAAAAGGTTCATGACTAAGAAAAGTTGGAAAATAAAGTAGCACTCATTCAAGAGAAAAATCCTGGTATTCAGAAGGCCTGCTAGGTGTGCAGGGATCTACCCCCATTCCCTAAAACACCAACCTTCATGCACGGAACGTTACGTTGGACACGGCATCATAGGGCAGGAACATAAATACTGAAGAGGGGTCGGGGTGGGGGACACAAACACTTACACTGACGGTGCCAAGAGCCACTGAGGAGATCGCCGGGGCGCAGCGACGAGCTTCAGCGCAGCCTCTGCCGGGAAGAGGACAGAAAAATCAATTAAAATTATTTAAAAATGTCTTGGTACTTAAGCATTTAAATAAAATCTGGAGTTCACTTACATTTTAAAACCATTAAATAATAAAACCTGGAATCATGATGATATAGTATGAATTTAAAATGATGGAAAAAAATTGAATTATTCTGAGTAAAATTACAGCTTTTCAGCATGCTATTTCTTAATCTTAAGATTGCTCTTTATGACAAATTTATCCAAACCTTGAGTAAGCTGATTCAGCAGTGAAATAACCTTTTCTGTTGGAAGTGAGTTCCCTGCTTTGTATTCCAACCTGTCCAGCCTCAGCTAGATTTCCACAGAATATACGTTATATTTTTGTTTACTGAAACAAAGAGGATTGGGTGGATATTCAATGAGTCGCCGTCATAGTAACTTTTACCTATGCATTCTAAACACATTCCTTTCATTTCCCACACAGCATTCCTACAACACAGCAGGGAGGATTACTAATATATTGCTCTCACTTGAACCCTTCATCCTACTGAAAAAAACAATGATTTGGAAAAATTAGGCAGGAATCAGAGCACACTTCTGAGAACACGAAGGCTTCTTGGAGAAGATGTGTCTAGCAGCTTCTGCTGCTGCAAAGCTTTATCTCCATGATGACAGAGCCAGCACGGCTCTGTGCACGGCTGTACCACAGCTCACTCCCACGATGGGTCGTTATCCCCTTTCTTCTCATATCTGAACGGTCTGTCTTGACAAGAAGAGTTTCCCATTGAGTTTTCTTTCAGTTTGAGCAGAGCAAAACCAGAAACTTGGATTCAAAGTAGAGAAAGATGAAGTTATTTTGAGAAGATATTAGAGAAGTTGGAAGTAAACAGAAGAATATGTTTCTGCACAGAAAAAAAAAATAAAGAAAAAAACATTCTGAAGGTTGTAGGCAGAAGTGTTCGCTCTGCCGATAACTAAGCAAATTGGCCAAAGGGCAGTGGGTTCTCCGTCCTCTGAGGTTTTCAGCCTTTGTGCAGGTGGCTCTCGAAGCAGCTGAACCCGAATGCACAGGAGCTGGGGCAGCGGCTGCGTCAGGGGCCTCACGAGGGCCCTTGCAGCGCGGCTGCCCCTCGGCCCGCGCGGACCCAGTGCCGCTCGCCCCTGCCTCCGGGGAACGCCGGGACGCGGCTCCAGCACCTCCCGGCTCCCGGGCCTTCCCTGCCTCGCTCGCACCCACACAGACACACACAGACACAGACACACACACACACAGACACACACACACACACACACACACACACACACACGGTCATCCCTTGAGTGCTCGACGTCACCCAAGGAGAAGACGCAGCAGGAGAGGCCGCAGGACCAGGAAGCGCCCACAGGGCTTGAGAAAACGAAATTGCAATTTACTGACTGCTAAACAGGTCTGTTCTGCGAGAATATGACAGGCAAATATTATTTCGAATTCTCTTCGTATACTAAACCTTTCTAAATTTAGAAGAACATAAAAATGAATATTAAAAATGCATAAGATTATCAATTTATTAAGGGAAGAAAAAAGAAAAAAGGGTTCCCACCCTCCAATCTGCCACCAGCTGCGGGGCTAGAAAAGATGCTCTGACAAAACAGGGCTCACTGGGTTCCGTGGCTGCTGTTCCTCCACAAGGTGTGCCCGATTGTATCTTTACACCTGGAAGTAAATTAAACATCTTTCAGTCTAATTTGCACAGAATAAGCCTATGCAGAAGATATTCAAGATATCTGCAATGGATATATGTGGAAAAAAGAAAAACCATTTCAGGTGACACAGCTGGCTATCACATCCAACTCGCCTTACTGGGACATCATGTAAGGATTTTATTGCCTTTCTTTTGAAGTACATCCTTCCTCAAATTCCTGCAAAACTTATCTGAATAACAGAACAAGTTTTTTTGCAACCAATAATAGCAGAGATAACAGGATAGAAATCATTTCTGCTGCAGTTTGTGCTTAAACATAACCTTGTAAAACTGAACAGAATGTTACCCTGGAGAAAAAAATACCAAGAATTTACAAAAGGTCTGGAGTTCATCTGCTGAGAAATGTATTTACTATTTATTTACTTGTCTCCGATGGGAGAATTTATACACCGAGTTAAGCTATATCACAGATACAGTCTATGAATTGTAACATACGCTACTGCAAAAGTCATTCTCAATCCTAATAAAGTTACATTAACACAAAAACCTGCCCGGGGTCCTGCATCCCACACAGGCTCCCTGTGCTGGGAGCAGGGGGAGCTCCCTGCGAGGCCGCTTCCCTCGATACCCTTCCCCGTTGGGTCTGTGCATCTGAAGCCCAGCAACAACCAGCAGAAGTAATAAAAAAAAAATCCAGGAGCTTCTGACACGTCTCAGGCCAAAGCACACTGGGCTGCAGGCAGCGTCTTGTCGAAGCTGCTTCATTTCCTACATGGCCACATTCAAGAGGATAAACGTAACCTCGCACTCACATATGCATTTCTGCAGTAACCTGTACATCAGGATTAGAGTAATTTTCTGAAATCAACCATTCTAGCCAAACCTCCAGTTCCTGGCTGCTCACTTGTCCTTACCGTGGCCAGCCAGAGCATTGCCCAGCCAGGACCAGTCGAGCTAGATGATCTTGCAAGCATTTAAAAGCATGGTAGTTTTCTTTCTTTAAGGAAAGACGTCACGGGTTTAAAACAGACTCCTCTCCTTACCTGCAGGGAGGATTCGCTGTCACCGCCGACACACTGTCCTCTCGGGCCACGCGTTTTCCCCTCGCTTGCTTCCAGCGCGTAACGTGCAGGGAGCGCGTCGAGCCTACCACCAACCTGCTGCCTCCGCGCAGTTTAAACTAGATCACCAGCTGTGAATAGGCTTCGCCCACCACGAACAATTTTATTTTAAAATAGCTGAGTTAAATACATCTTCCCAGAAAGTTTACCAGACCTACATATCAAGCAGCTTTGGGCAAATCTACTGCATATCCCAGCTTTCCTACCTGGCAATATCCCTATCATAGGCATACACAAATTTTTCCTATATCCAAGACAATGTGTTTCTCTGACAATCTAGCTTCATTTCAGTATTAGCCTGCAGAAATCTAAGTTAATATACTGTAGGGCTTACTGAGAAATTAAATTAGTGTGAGCTTTGACTGCAATAATTGCAAAAATCACTGTAGTAACAGATTCATTATGTGTATATATATACATAGATAGATAGATAAAGATCTTATGTGATAGCTTTCAGAGGGGTAATTTTAAGCTAGTTCCTCTCATATGTCACAAACACCGAAGTGATGTGTTCTCACAGCTGCATCTTCCTTAGTGTTTTGCAGAGCTGCTGATAGAGCCTCCCCGAGGCCCTGGCACGGGCGAGCCCAGCGGCCGCGTGCCCGGCTTCGGCCCAAGCCAGCCAACCTGTGCATCTCACAGACTGTTTTCCTCAGGGCATACATAAGAACCCTCATTTGCCCACTACAGCTTCCTATATTCACGAAGCTCCAGACTTGACGCGAATAATGATATGCTGAAAGACTCCTTTTACCTGCTTTTTGCAATAAATTATCTATAGAAATATGGATTTACTGTACTAGAATTTGTATTTTTAACACTTGTACTTTCATAATCCGCATCAGTTTGCTGGAGGCCATACGGTACTTGTCTTGTATCCCACAGTAGGAGTTAGTGATCGATACCAGCTGTGTGGAGTCAAAACCTCAACATCCTCATTCCATTTCCCCCCCTTCATTTGCCTTCAGCAGAGTTTCATCAGCACAGGGATGGTGTTTTAGCTAGGAAAGGGCAAGGCCAACAGCTCTGTGACTCATGACTATGAAAGTATTTCTGTTCCAGATCTTGGGAACTGAATTAGGTAAGAATCAATCTGCTGTTTTATATACGTACGTACAAACACACATTCAAAACCATACACACACACACTCAAAAACTAAGATGGTAGCTTCATAAAAATAGAGTTTCAGAATTATCTATCAAATATTATGTAATATTACAAAGATACTAAAACTTAAAATTAGCTAATGTTCCAAACATTACACAATACTTCTAACCATCTCTTAGCAGTGAATCTTCTTTCAGCCAAATATTGTGGCTTGTTTTCAGGAAAAAAAAAAAAAAAAAAAAAGCAAAGAGATACCGGAGAGCCCTCTCATGCATTAGCTCATGCATTAGCAAATGCACTCCTTGATTTAGGAAAAAGTATGTTGTGAATAAAAGAGTCTAAAGGAGATCCATGGGTGAACTAATCAGTGGACTATGAGGATTTATACACGCTGACTGAGCCTGGCCTGGTTTTGACTAAAAACAAATTCCTCTGTACAAGTTGAACTAAAAGCTGAAGCTAAAAACTGCAAACTGCACGAGGAAAAGAGCAGAGAGGCCGCGAGCAAACTGATGGTGCTGGCGGGACGCTGCTGGAGGAGCCCGGGCCACAGGCTGCCAGAAAAGCAGCCTTTCTAAATACGGACAGACAACTCCATGGCATTACCAAGCACAACGCTGTAACAGGAAAAAGATTAGAGAAGGTTAAGTGAGACTCGGACTACTTATACATTCAACATAAGTTTTTTAGAACTCTGCTGCACTAATATCATTTACATTAAAAATAAAACTAGAAGTAAACTAGGATATATCTAACCTTTAATTTTGCACATTTCCTCTCTTAGCTCTAATCATTATTTCTGTCAAAATTAAGCGCTACTCTTAACCCCTCAAATTAAATAATTTATGCACAAGCTGGCTAGATAAAGTATTAATTAATATTATGACTCCAAAGAGATTATCATATAACTCTCCTGAAAAAAAAAAAGTCCCTGCTAATCTTATTGGTTAGCATGGCTTCCCTTGTTTTGCTTAATTAAAAAATGGAAGTAGTTTCCCCAGTCTCCTGTGAATTCCTGGAATCCTTTAATTATTCTTTTTTATATATGAACTTCCTAGCTGGGGAGTGCTTCCCATCTTCATCTCCTGTATTTTAATTTTTAACTTGAAATTTACCCATAATACCAGTCCCTGAGTTATTCCACTACGAAAATAAATATCAGTAATAAACTTTAAAGATGGTATGTGTTAATCTGTACTTGAATTAACAGAACCCCTCAGGCAGAGCAGGCCTGGGGGGTGTCAGGGTAACTCCCCGCAACGCTACACGCGGCTGGCTCAGCCCCTGCACGCAGAGGCCGCAGCCCGGCAGGGAACCCTGCACAGAGCTCGGCTGGGCACAGGCCCTGCCGCGGCGGCAGCGCGCCCAGAAACGCTCTGCCCGAGCGGCGGCGCGGGCCCGGAAAGCTGCGCTTCGGGGTGCGGGCCTGGAAAGCTGCGCGTCAGGGTACGGGCCCGGAAAGCTGCGCTTCGGGGCGCAGGCTTCAAGCCCACGACAAGATCGGAGTTCTCCTTGCCTGGCACTTGGCTGTGGGGCATCATCTCTGGCTCTATTTGAGCTCCAAAGGCTCACACTGCATGGGGCCAACGGGCTGATCGGACCTGGTGGCAGGCGCTGTGATGTCCCATCATAGTTATCTCCTTGGCCTCTGGAGATCTTCCGAACCCGCTTGGACGCAGTCCTGTGCCACGTGCTCTAGGTGACCCTGCATGTGCAGGGGGTTGGACTAGATGACCTCTAGAGGTCCCTTCCAGCCTCAGACATTCTATGACTCTAATGACTCTATGACTAAAGATCCCTTTTCTTGTGTACAACCCTTTGGAAAAAAAAAAAAAAAAGGGTGTGTGTGTGTGTGTATATATATATATATATGTATATATATATAAAGTGAAATTAAAGTGAAATACTATATGAAGGTGTGCTTCTGCTAGTCTTGCTTTTCTATTCCTTTTCCAAACAAAAGGAAGAAAAGGAGAAAAACCACATCACTTTTTCGATAAGAGTTTCATTTAGGAATTTTCCTTGAAGAAAGAAAAAGAAGGGGAAAACAGTTCGTATTAAGGACAAAATTTCATCCTCACTGTTTTTGATAACGCACGTTCTTCCGAACGAGGGTTTGTGCAAACAGAGTACCTCCATAGGGGCTGGTGCTTGAGCAAGGGGCCAGCAGTGGAGGGAAGAGCAGCGGCTGGCACCGTGAGCCGGGGTCCCGAGGGGAGCTGGGCAGACGCTCCACAGGGGCACGGGGACCCGCAGCCACGAGGAACGGCAGCACGTCCATGGCAAACCACTAATGCGCTGCTAACTACCCAAAAGCATTAGAAAATTATTGCTTTTGAGTAAAAAAAAATGCTTTCCACAAACTCAAAACTATCCTGAATTGTTCATCTCTCCTGCTACGTTACTTATGCAAGTAACGGCAATGATTTATAGTCGAGCTGTGGGAGACAACTCAATCTTTATGTAAGCTCTCTAGGATACGTTACTCACAGAAGTGAAGAGTGATTTAGCTGCATGAGTTCCATTAACATTAATGAGCATCACATGGCTACACCCTGTGCCCGTTCTGAAATGCTGTAACCCTTCCGAGCATTCAGAATAATTCTCTGAACTGACCTCCTTCCTGTGGGACTGTGAGAGGAAACAGCAGAATATTTCAGTACCAATCCACCATGACACTCGTGACAGCTTTTACAAAATACTAAAGAAATAATTTCCCATGTTTCTAACCATTTCTCTTTCCCAAGCGTTTAGTTTCTTACTCCAAAAGATTTTGTTTTATGAACATGGATTTGTCACATAAAGAGTAGCATCAGTATTCACAATAAAATTCCTCCACAAACTTGGAAGCAGAAAGGGTAGAACATTACCAGCATATCCAGCATCTACCAGAGCACCCCCGAAATAATGTCAGGCCTGGAGGATATTTGGAGCAATTTAGCAGTGACTGACAGTTCACAGGCTGTATGTGTGGCTGTCTGCCACTCTGCTAGCAAAATGGGGAGGTTTTAAAAGCTGTCTTCTCCAACACGGCAATGCAGCTAGGCTTTTCATTTCAGTTATTTTTCTAGCTTCCCTCTAGACTGGTATTACTGCTGGCATTACAACAAAATGTGCATGTCACACCTCTTATAGATCTATGATAACTGAAATAAATCACAGATTATGATTACTATAATAATGTTTTAGTTCTCCTAAGTATAGCTGAGTCTCTAATAATACAGCATAATGGATCCAATATGGCCTACTGTCAGCCCAAGACAGGCACCAGTAAGTGCATTTAGGGAATGCACGTAAACGCCTCTGGCCATCAGAATACTTGACTGAAACAGATTTCTGTGATTCATTTTCAAAGATTTTTTGTTGAAATGAAAAAACACTGAACTTTTAAAGTAATCCCAGGCTGTAAACAGCAGCTTCCCAAGTACCTACAATCAGGAAATGCATTTCTCCATCAAGAAACAAAAACCAATCACTCACCTTTGCAAGCACATGGTTTTGTGAAGTTCTGTGTTGGCACCACAAAAATCAGTGAACGATTCAACCTGGAAAGGGCCTCAAGAGATCTCTACCCCAACCTTCTAGCCCAAGCAGGCTCCTCCTTGCTCTCTGCTTCGTCCAGGCAGCTACTGAAACCCTCCAAGCCCAGAGGGTCCATAACCACAACCTCTCTTGAGAACCCTGCTCCAGAGCTTAATTATCCACTTGCATAATTGCCAACGTGTAAGATAGAACATCAAGCTGTGTGATCAGTTTTAATCACTCACAATGAATCATCAGCAAGTCATATCAAGAAGTATCGCCAAAAAATGTATCAGGAAGCTCTGAGGTGGACCAAATCAGGACTGTCTCGCTACTATTGTTTTCCTCACAGTGCTATACAAAAATGCAAATTATAGCAGAGTATAGCTGAAGCAGGGAAAACATTAAGTAATGAACTACTGAAAAATTGTCACACATCTTTAGGAATTTTTTTAGCAGTCTGACATTTATTCTGATGGGGAAGTATATAATTGCATTTTAAAAGTAAGCTGTGGCAATTATTTTGTTCTTGTCACTTAGCAAATGAAAGTAAATAATATTGTTTGGTATCTCAAACATATCTGAGTAAAACAGACTTTAGTAATTCACAGCTTGAAAAATTACAATTTCACTTACACAAACAAAAAGTACCTGGTAGAGCCTCTTCTGAGCTAATCTAAAAAATCTGGGTGGTGGAAGAAATGAACAAATAGCCTTCCTTGTTACAAAAAAGGTGAAGTAGGAACAGTGTCGCGTGGACATTGCAAGAACCTGCCAGTTACTCCGGTGTAGTCCCTGCTGAGATACCTTTCCAATTTTCAAAGTTGAAAAACCTTCAATACTGGTAGTTGAAACAGCCAGCGGGACCCGTTTCCCCAGCTGGCTGTTGGAAGGGGCCAGGACGGACAGCGGCGGGGCCCACACACCTGCACACACCTACACACGCGTAAGGAGAGGTGGGTTTTTTTCAGCTCTTGGGATTTACATCCTTTGTCCTCAGTTGTCCGAGTGTAACTGAAAGCACACACTGCAAATCCATTTCCATGGCTAAGCTGGATAAATGGACTGATAGATACTAATTAATATCCTCAATGGCACAACTACATTTGATTTAAATCAGTTAAAAGACTCAGTAGGGCAGATCACCAATCACCATTAGCTCAAGTCTTCTCTTCTAATACAATGGCAACCTCTAAATTGAGAAAAATTACAGTGGAAATCAAATGTGATAAGTGAATTCATGAAGTAATCTTCTTCAATGCACAAATATTTTAATGGGTTCAAAGACAGAGTATATTGAGGCATACTTCATTGTATTTCCATATTTGTCTTCTTTCACAACAAACAACTGAAGCCACACAAAACCAGAAAACTGCTGTGTTTTATCTGCTGCTTGCTTAAAGGTAAAAAACCATTTAGCACTACCACTAGAATAAGGGCACTATTCTAAAAAGCCAAGTGGTTGCCTATTCAACTTCACACTTTTTTCTATTACCCCTGAGCAATTCAGAAGAATTGAATAATTAATCTACTGTCCAAAGTCACTTGAAAAGAGAACATAACCAAGCCTCCTCTTAGAAAATAAAATAATAGAAAAGACCAAGAGACTTGCACAAGGAAGAGAAGATTTATGTAAATCTTATTATCCTGGGCTCTGTAACTTAGGAGCTGCTCTCCTAGAACAGAACTGTTTTGGCTCAGGTTTTAAACCGTCATGATTTTCACAAGTTTATTTATGGCTCTAACCTGGGATCCAAACTACTCTCATCTCAGATGCCTTTATGTATGCTCAGAACCTAAATTTAAGAGGCCCTTCCATGAAAAGCCTGGAAACAGACAATGGCCAAGGCTATTTCTGGAAAGCTGATTCAACAGGCATGCAGACTAGCATTTAACAGTAACTGTACGTTATCTCGGTACAGAAATCCATGAAGTCATTAGGAAACAACGTAAAATTGCTTTCCAAGCAGGTGAGAGTAAATTTGAGAAGGACATGAAATACAGGAGGAACTCAAACCTCTCTCTACATCGTGGTATTACTAAATGGTTTCTAACTCATAACCTATCAAAAAATATATTCATTTTTTGCCATTGCTGCTGTTTTGGGAGGGGGATTAGTAGCTTTACTTCAAAAAGCCAATTAACATATTTTAGTATTATTAGAAGTCATCCACCAGATGGCACTGCAGGGTTTCACAATTACGGAGACTCTGGAACGCAGACGAGATTAAGAACTACTGTAAAATAAAAGGAATCAACTCACAGGACCCCATCAGGTGCTGTTTTATTTATTTATGAGTTTGACTTGGCACCCAAACCCATCCACTGGGCAGCCTACTTCAGTATAATTAACTTTCAGACACAGCAGACACCTTTCGAGATGAAATGATTCAAAAAGATAAATCCTGCATATTCCGAAGCCCACAGCATGTCAAGACTATCTGGCTGATTTTACCTATCTCTTTTCTTAAGTGTTACTCAGTGCCATCCTTGTCTGTTTCAAAGCTCAAGCCTTACACTCAAGCAGGACTCAGAAAAAAAAAAAAAAGGCCTTTCTATGCCATTTACAACAGCTTGTTACCAGCATTCTTTAATTACCTTCAAGCATTTTTTAGGTAAAAATAGTAATAATTGAATATCCTCTTGTTAATTGAGTAAATCTTAGAAATAACATATACAGTCTGCAGTGTTCAGGCTGCTTTAATTTTGTCCTTCATAGCAAACAATTCCTTTTTAAGGGATAAACTCGCTTTTAAGATTTTGCAGAAGACTTGCTCCATTTACATTATTTCTAAGGATACAGCAAGGTTCTTAATCACTTTTTTGCTCTGCACATCACAACAGTTATCCCCAAAGCAGCGTGTCCTCAGTGAACCTAGGCCTAATGCCCATAGTGTTCAGTGAACAGGGCCCACATGCCAAGGATTCTTGCAAATTGAGCTGTTCCTTCCCAATCAAAGAACATTTACACTTACATCCCATTGATTGGTGTTTCACTGTCCGATACTGAGCTTAACAGCTCTCAGACATTTCCAGGGAGAGTACACAGAAATTCTACTCCAATTCCAGTATAACATGTTCTAAAGGCAAAAGTTATCTGAAGATACAGGGAAATATTTATTATTGCCCACCGCTCTGCTTGGCTTGATTAGAGCAAGAATGCCAGGCTGCCAAAGGAAATCCTAACGCACTTATATTATCTACTGCATTATCCTGCATCCACTGCAGCTCCTGCCTGAGGACTGAAGACCACGTTTCTGAATCCAAAACTCTACCTTACGTATTTCAAGCCCTGGAGTCAGATCACAGCCCTGCTACCAGCTTAGATCCATCTGCCAAATAGATAAAGAACATTGGTTAAAATGCTCATGCTTAGTTTACAGTGCCTAGTATTGGAAGAATAGGGCTTTGCAATGAGCAAAAACCAGAAGTCAAACTGTCTGGATATTTTGTGTTTTATTCCTCCAATACGAGGTTGCTCAAAGCTATTTCTGATTGCCAGAAAGTTCTCCATGATGAAGTTCCAAAAAGCTGTGAAGTCAGAAGCCAAGAACTTGGAAGCTCATAGCACATCCCACCATAGAGAACTCACCAATTCAGAAGCCAAAAATGAGGCAGGGGGTTCAATAGAAACTTACTGTCCAAACTGTCCCACCATCCTGGGTGTTCTCTGCTCATCCTACAGATTTTCTTTTCATCAAGACTTTTCAAGAAGACACCTTCCTTCTCAGAAATGACCTTCTCAAAATTAGAGAACAGAAGCAAATCTTCTTTTTGTTGATATTGCCACTCTGATATTAAAAAAACTGAGATGTCTGAAGGAGTGTTTATCTGTGTTTATCTGTGTTTGGGGCTGCTAAAAGGAGAGAGCTTTGTGAGACCTGAGCATCCCTTCTCAATCTCAAAATATAAATTAAAGTTTTATTAGTATTACAGAAACTAATTATGCTTAAGCAAGACTCCTCTCCCTCCACATTACAAATTCCTATTTAAATCCCTCAGATTAAGATTAAAAAGAAAATGAGAAGCACGCTGCAGACGTTTGCTCCCAGATCCATCCTCCTCTTGAACCGTGATCGTAGGCCAGCCGCAGCGCCAACGAAGCTGAGCACATCTGCAGCAGGACTGTCTCATTCCATACTTGCAAGCTCTCCTGCAGAAGACAGCATCTCTTAGAGATCACTCCTACCCGTTGTGCCAGCAGGCACTGAAACACATTCATCACCCTTCCTGGTGAGCTTCAAGTTTGATATTTAGCTCTCCAAATCCAACTGGATAGTTCTCACTATTTCTTGTCCAATTTTGTGGCAGCAGGTGAGAGATGATTTTGGCTGCTGCAAGAGTCACAGGTGTTGCAACAATGCACAAATATATTCCCGTAACACCCGCGGCAACTTCCCCTTCCGTTTCCTTTCCCACAGAGCCTTCTGCCCTCCCCTGCCTCCCCCAGGGACACCCGGAGCTCGTGCTGTAACTGTCGCTCTCAAACTGGCGCCAGCAGCAGCCTTTCAACTTCTGCTACGAGCGACACCAAAGTCTCCCCTCCAGCTTCGGTCTGCTCGATGAACTGCAACAACCCAGCACAGCGCGAGCACAAACCGCAGGCCCGACTGCAGCCAGCTTTTTGTTTTGTGATTTCTCCCCCTATTTCATTTTGTTTGGCATTTTTTAAACGAATGTGTTTTTATAAACGAGCGGCCTGTGGCAGCTGGCTGCCAACGTGGGTCTTCAGTGAGTTACAGCACACACACCATATACAGACAGGCACACACACACATCCGTATGAATGTGCGAAAAATTGAAATGGCAAAGGCTGTTACAAAGAAAAAAACGTGTGAAAAATTGAAACGACAAAGGCTGTGTTAACAGCTTGTCTCACAGTGAAGCTGGAATAGCTTCTAGCAGTTGCAGAGTTAGGAGGAGGTAATAGGACGAACAGACTGGCTGTCAAGATATCCACACTTTTCCCTGGTCTTCCAGGTAGTTTATCTGCATGTGAGGATTGTCAGCGCAGTAAAATATTTACAAATAGCCATATAAAGGTTTGGATAAGTTAACAGATTTCCAAGAGATTATTCCCAGCAATAACTGCAATTATTGTTAAAAAAAAAAATAGCTTAAAATTCACAGGAAAATGATCAACTTCAGAATTCTGAACCCCAAATATTTTGAACAGAGTTGGCTAAATGGGACAATAACAAATGCAGTGTGAAGTAAGGTGAAAGGAGAGATCAAAGCTCCATGTCAGCCCACCCAGTGCTCGGGCAGGCTGTTCCCAGGAGACTGTCCCGTGTCACCCATGGTCACAAACACCCTCTCATGACGTACAGGGCTGACACGAGAACCAAGCGCGATGCTGCCCGCAGAGAATCATCTGCTCTGTGGTCTCCCCCCAGTGCCAGCGCAGGGTGAGGGACCCCTGCCCTCAACTCGTAATTCATGAGCACAGTCAAATTTTAGGGGCTTCCTAAGGACTTGTGTGTCCAAAAACCAGGCATAAATTGTTGCCCCAAGTGAGACTCAGCTCCCAAAGCTGCGCGCAGATCCGCAGGTGCACAGTGCTCTCATGAATGACACGCCAGGCACAATAATACAAAAGGCACTTGGTTGTCATGCAGACTAAAGGCTGCCCGAGATGATAATCCTGGAAGAGGCTCCAACGCGCTCCTCTCTCCCGTCCCAATACAGGAACCACCTCCCACCCGGCTTCCAGCACTGATCCATCTTGGACACAGGAGGGAGGCTGGACAAGCCTTCCAGCGGACCCAAATCACCCCCTTTTGCGGCGAGTTCCTTGTTTGGTCCTCTGCCTGTGGAAGGTGCATACAGTAGCATTAAATTGTAATATCAAACAAACAAACAAAAAATCTTACAAGTGTCTGTAGATTTTCAATCCTGTGTTAATTTAACACACTTGTGTGAAGAAATATTCCCAGAAAGAACAAACCTACTTGGAGATTCTGATATCCAGAAGGTACCAGCACATCCCAGCGCCTCAGTCCTCGTGCTCAAAGGCGGAGATCACATTCCTGAAAGCTTCAGCCAGAGCCTCATGTCACACATACGTTTATTCCACCTCTCTCAGGACTAGGCTTATTTTTGGTATCTGGGCAGGGTACAGTGTGGGATGTCAGGTACAGACCTGCTCAGCTGGAGCTTGGTGCTTCTCTGAGGTCCCCTCTGAGCAGCACTGAGCTACCCGCCAGGGCAGGCGCCCCCGCTCCTCGCGCTCCGCTCTACCAAACGGAGGGTTTTCACAGTGCCCGGCCACAACCAACCCGCCTAATCCCACACAGGGACGGTCTGCAGGAAAGGAAACTCGTCTAGCTCAGAGGCACAAGGGTTACAAGAAATAGATGGCCCTGTAATAGCATGTCCAGTATTACACAATATATTTTAGTAAGTTAAGGCAAACAGAAACATATATTATGATACAGCAATATTCTCTTCCCAGGCCCTTTTATCACCTTGCGCATCATAGTTTGGAATTAACCGTGTAGAACTGCACAAAGCAGAGCAGTGGGTGAGGGCTGGAAGATAACCCAGAATGTGCTTTGTAATTCAGAAAAATCTGATAGACTAAAGACTAATATCTGAGAAAACCCTTTAAAATCCTGTGTAGCATTTGTTGAGGTCACACTGCAACTGATCTACAATGCAAGTAGCCTCCCAATTTATATGCTCTATTTTTGCTAAGCAAAGGATTTTCCCAACTTGCTGCTTTCCCTACTTGGCATGTGCTGAAAGTATGTTTTCAATAAACAGTTCTTAAATAATTTATTTTTATTTAGCTGGGAATCATTCCAGGATCAAAGCCTATCTAAGAAGAAGAGAATGGGGAAAGGAAGAAGGAAAAAAATAACAAACCAACCAACTCAGAAAGTCATACCATGCTATACCCCAGAAAATTAAACCTCTCAGAAAATATACAGTTTTCAAGCTTTCCTCACATGTGCATGGAAGAAAAATGACAAAATAATTTGTATAAAAGTGTACAGTTGGCAAAATTATTAGGGAAGAACCATCAACAGCATTTGTGTTTTTAAAAGAACAATATTTGCCTTGAATGGCAACAATGAACTAAAAAAGTGGCTGCTCACAAAGTAAAATGCCTTAAGTTCCTCATTATGAACTATCCCAATATTTTAATGTTTCTATGTTTCTAATAGACAATTTACTGTTTAGAACAGGAAAGCATGTATGACTGCACTGCAATTTAAAATAGACTCCACATACACTCTGTGGATTCACAGCAGGCCGTGTTTACCATCCCCATCAAAAAGCTTGAAGAAACAACCTTGTCCCTGCAAGCACCATGGCCAGACTGCTCAAAATCTTACCAAAAATCAAAGCACGTTCTTTATCTAAAGATATTATTCCCTGAAGCATGGTGACCATCTCCTCCTGACCTCTTTCACAAGAAGCAGAAGACAAACTACAAAGTGAGAGTGAAGGCATTTCATTTTTTATATATTTTACACATGCAAATTTAATGCATACTCTTTTTCTTTATTCCCTTTTCTTGAATAAAGATGATTCCGATACTCCTAGTTCACACTTATCCTGTTGATGCAACATGAAGGAATGCACTCCTAAGCCTCAACTACACAGTTTGCTATATGGCATAAAACAGTCTGCAGTATAAAAGCATAACTCACCATTGCATAACGATATGTAGCTGCCCAAGATGTGAAAAATCTCAGTTTTAGCCAAGAAAAATGAGAGTTTATTTGATGACAATTATTGCCCACGAGTCATTGAAAAATCTCATGATTTCATACATCACTATTTTTTGTCCCCTTAATTAACCCAGAATTCCAAAGCAGCACACTTTAAAAAGAATACACTATCAATATTGTTTTAAAAACACCAATACAGATCTTGAAATAATTACGTTTAGAAAATATTGACATTTAGCCTAAAACACATTGACATTCTGCTAACTTCAGCCACTAAATTAATCACCTGGCTCTGGAGGAATAAGCCCAGCGCCACATTGATCCCCAGACCCACTGATGCACCGGGGCCCTGGCAGCCCTGCTGCCCAGCACAGGGAGCTGCAATCAGGGATTCTCCCGTGGGATTCACCTAGGAACACACAGACCCGCATCGTTTCAGCAGAGCAACGTGGCAGTTTCCAGACACCCATCTGGAAAGCAGCTCTGCAGAGAAGGGCCTAGGGATCCTGGTGGGGACCACATTGGCTGTAACACACCACGGTCCCAAATTCCTGTCTGGTTTTATGCAGTTTCTACTGATAGACTTGTCACCTGATGTGAGATCAGTCGAACTAAGATGAACAGCCGAGGGAGGAGCAAGTCAGCATCTGATAGACTGGAGGGCACTGGGCTTCACGGGCTCATTAACAGAAACATCGCACTCTGAATGATGCAGGAAAACGTTTTAAGAGTTACTGATTAAAAAAAAAAAAAGACAACACAGAAAACGTTCTTGCTCATGTTTATCCACACTCCAGATGGATGCTCAGACTCCCTCATTCCCACTACTTATGTCTATTCTTAAATAGACTTATGTCTACAAAGGGTGTTCTACAAAATGTCACTCCTTAAGAAAGGATCCAGCATCCCATCCTGGCAATGGCTTTGTAGAATCACAACGTAAGTTTTTAAGCAACAAGATGAGTTACCCATAGCTTCTGCAAACCGAGTGAATCAGAAAGCATTCCAACAAAATTACAAACAAATACACTAATCCTACACATTTTTTTCCTCCCCTAGATGCAAGCTTTAAATTCAGACACGTAAGACTTTTTCATGTGAGTAACAGCCCAGCAACTACTTCAGAAATTTTGAAAAGGAAAGGTTTTCCTTCGCAGAAATTCAATTACAAACAAAACAGTGGAAGTCATTTACCAATGGGAAGTTAGTATGTGCAAAAATACAATATGTACAAGATTAATTCCCCCTTGTTGAAATGGGCTCCAGGCTTTCTCGCGAGCCCTGTGGGAGAGCCCTGGGACGCTCCAGCTGGAAGCGCTGCCTCATCCCGCCCGTTCCCGCTGCCTCATCCCGCCCGTTCCCGCTGCGGGCCCTGCAGCGTCTCCCCACGCTCCATCCCGGCGCGCTGCTGGCCACCTCCCCGCAGTACCGACGTCATGGGCAGACACAGCCCTCCTGAAGCAGCAGGAGCTGCTTGCCGTGATTTTTAAATGTATTTTTTCTACTTCATCCATAATTAACAGGGTGTATATAATTGACTAATCAGAAATGGATTAGACCATGTGAACTGAAGCACTAATGAAATCTTTGGATGCATGTCATTCATTTGAACAGTTGTGGGTCACTCTGATAAGCATAATAAAAAGACCTGGTGTTTAAATATATTCTCCTTTTTCACTTTGTTTGTATTTGTCAGTTGTTCAGTTGAATTAGATTTCCTAAAACTTTAAGACTTAATATGACTTATTTGGAAAAAAGGCAGATTCTAGTGGGTTTTAGCATTACAGTGTTCAGCATTTTTAAAAGAAAGAACAACACAGAGGAAATCGTAATATTTCCTAGGCAAATTTATCACCATGGTCACTGATGATGCTTTTTTTCTGTATCACTATTCATTCTGAATGTTCTCCTGAGTAACCAATATTTTGCTAGCACAGATTATCAGCTTCCCCTCTGATGCTTACTGCACTAAGTAACACTTCCCTTATTGCACCCAAACAAATATATTGCAGGAAATCACTTTGTATGTTTTCTTGACTAAAAGATACCATCTTTGAAACAACTCTCTGTATAGATATTCAGCATTAGCTGAAATATAACCTCAGTGCCCTAGACATACAGCACTATGGAATGTGCCAAACTCTCTTTTGGGTAGGTTGCTTGTGCCGTATAGAGATTCATCCTTTTCAAGGCAGATTCCAAAAGCTTCAGCATCTTAAAAGTCTTAAATTTCTAAACTTTGTTTTAATAAAAAGAATGTTTCCACTTTCAATGAGGCTATTAAAAATGGGGTAGGGCAATTTCTTTGTCTTAGGGAAGAAGAGATAAAAGCATAAAGGATGACAAATAGCTGCACATTCTATGTCTGATCCAGCAGCATCCTACTCCACCTGGAAAAGAGCTGAACCCTTCAAATACTCATATAGGTGGCGGAATACAGGAGTGCTTGACTTCTAAAACCAGTGCACAACCATTTCCTTTATTTTTGCAGAGCTGCACCCCGATCCCCGGCAGTGTTTGGAGCCGTTATCCCCCTTCACGAGCAGTCACCTTACAGGGCACGCCAGAACACGCTTCGGGAGGCTCGAGAGGGAACATGACACAGGAGCATGGAAGCTGCCAGAGAAATGATGAAGAAGACGGCCACAGGAGGGTTCCCGCAGGAGGGGTCCCACCAGCATCCCCCTCTGCAAGGGGGGCAGTGTCGGCACACCTGCCTCCTGCTGAGCAGCTACGAGGGCCTAGGTACAAACGGGTCAGTGTTCAGGACCACCACCAGCATCGATTTGCTCGGCTGCTTGAAGGCACTTAATACCAATCATCACTAGCTATAGCAGATGAAAAAAATGGAGGATATATGAACTATTTACACATCAGATGTAATTAGAAAGTTTTTGCAATCCTCAGAACACAGAAGAGCAAGGCAACATTTAAAACACCGTTAGCACATGTGCAGCTACAAGGAGACATGACAAAAACAGAATGGTGATGCTGGCCTCAGTGCACTCTGGGGCTTCGTGCTTCTACCTAAATGACAGGTCTACGTAGCCTACAAGGGGCTCTGCGAAAGCTCCTCTGAAGCTAACGGGTGGCGATGCCCTCAGCACAGTCACCAGCATTCAATAAAACCGTCAATAAACCATGAACTTCAGGTTTTCAGAGGCTAATTTTACACTAGATATTTACAGTAAGACACACACAAGAAAAGGCAGAGCAGCAGCATGACAGATCATTTTGTGGCAACAAGGATTACTTTTAATTGAGGTCAATGGGCTAAAATGATTTAAGGTTAGGGCAACACCAGACAACACATGAGTTTCTGAAGTTTAATTCCTGTTTTGCTTATTTTTTCCACTTACAAGCAGCATTGGCTGAGTGCATACACTGAGTCAGATCAATCAGAGAAGGCTGATGAAAAATTAAGGAATTAAAAAATAATTAAAAAGGAAAATATTTTATCTGTCTATGTAAGAGCCCAATTAAAGCTGGGGAATCATGAAAATGGAGCGGTAAAGCTATTAAGCACTTTCACTCTATTGTATGTAGGCTCAAGCTTAGCGTAGCTCAATTAAACTGTTTAATTACTGCAAACCAGCACAAAAAGTATCAAGTTGCCACATATTAACTCAATAGCTTAAAGTGCATCCAAACACGAATGAACAAAAAACACAATGGAGATGAACAAGTGATCAAATACTACACCGAACAAATTAGCAAACACCTGCAAATGCTTCATTTACAGTAAATGCAGCATCATTTCTGAAATCACAAGACTGCATCAGATAAGCAGAGTGAGCGGAACTGAACAAGCTGACTTCTTCCTAGGGAAAGGTGGTTTCTGTCTCTTAAATTCTTCTACTATGTAGACAAAAGAGATCTCATTTGGATAGTTTGTAATTAAAAGTTGAATGTTGCTGATTTACACTGCTGCAACATGTTCTGTTGAGCAGAAATTTGCAAAACTGCCAACCAGAAACAGCCGATATCATTTGACAGCTATTCCCGAGCACCGCTGCCCACCACGGCCTGCTCGCCTGCCTGCTCCACGCCAGCAGATTCAGACAGCTGTATTTTCAGTCTGACACATCACGGACATTTTTTTCAACTGTGTGGTAAACTGAACTATTGATCTGAAGTTACTTCAAGAATTTCTTTATGCAAATATAACATAAAGAAGAATCTACTTCAACAAATTCAATTATTAGTGATGTTCACAGCTTTCATTGTAAAAAAACTGCAAAACACTTCCTGAAGCTGCAGTCTAAGGCAGCCAATGTTGTCAGCTTGTTGGGTTTGCTGGCCAGCAACATTTCTAATAACCTATTCAGAGGCAGAAATTGGATGTTTAGGTCACTGACCTACCTGGAAGTAAACACTGCTTCAGAATTTGACATTTTCCACAGTAAATATTAAGTTGTAAGCCCAAATTCAGGGAGCATATTACACAAATCTCTTAAATCCTGGTCCAGGAAAGTACAAGAAAAAGCTTCAAGGCAGATTCACTTACAGCTGTATTCAAGCAAAACCCATCGCTCCTCCGTGTCCCTGCCATACTAGGGAACCTCATGCAGTTCCTCGGAGCCACTGGCAGCTTCCAAGTCTGTCGCTGGAAATGCTGCAGTGTCAGCTTGGTCTCACTTTTAAAATACTTTTGTAAGAGCAAAACTACAGAAACTGTGTTTATTGGCATGGCAAAGCCTGGACACTGAGAAGGAAAGTCCAAGTGCTGAACTAGCATGGTGTGCTTAGTGCTGGCTTTTCATTTAATACTGCTTGTTTTCCCCTGCTGTTGGTCATTTATAACGACACGGTGTTGTAGGTGGACTTTCCTGAACCACACGGAGCCCAGCGAGCACTGCCTCAGGTCAAGCTCTTTGCCCTGCTAGGAGCCCACCTGCCAGGGCTGAACTGCCAACTCCTCCAGTGCTACAACTGCCATGAGCACAGCGGCCATCGCCGGCATCCAGCCTGTCCCAGGCACAACAGCTAATGTCACCTGCAGTGGGACAGCAAGGCCAGGGCTATCATTTGTCACCCGCCCCACCCGACTGTCCCGTTTACAGTGCTACAGGGCTGTAGTCTGGGTCTGGTAGTTCTAAAACATTGTGGCATTGGTGCTACAGGAACCAAGTGTCTACAAGGTACTGAAATTATTACTTATTACAAAGAGGCAAAATAAAATCAGTTTTAACACTCTAGATGATGTTGCTAGAAAGAATCCACCAATTGATGGATTTGAAGCTACTTCCCAGGGTTTTACTGAGTGGGCTTACTAAGCTGAGCTCCCTGCAAGTGCATCCGACCTGCTGCAGAACAGCACATGAGAGTACAAACCAACGTTGATACCACGATACAACTCGCCTGATGTTTATCTAGAATTATTCCAAACAGTGACAGTGCCAGGAAAAACATCTGTGCTTTATCTACATTCACACGGGTTAAGTCTTATGTATTGATCAATAATCCTTCAGTCTGCACGGTTTACTTCCTATGTCTTCTCTCAGTGTTCAGAATATTTGTGTGCAAAATCCTATTGGGACCAAGCATTGATGGAAACATACACTTTTATTAAAAGATGGCACCAATTTATTTTTCACTTTTGCTAAAGCATACAACCCCAGAGGCTGAGAATGCCAAGTACCCCCACCACAAAGAACAGCATGGCACCTCTATGTAAACCGTGTATTCTCAACATTAAATATTGAGAAAGCATTTATCATCTACAAACCAGTCTGAAAAATTATTCTGCTGATCATTTAAACACATTTGAGGTAATTGTAATCTGCCAGTTTATCAACAGAAAAAAGAAACAAAAAGCAAAGAATCCATTTCCATTGAATACACTATGCACTGTGAAATATTTGTTCAGAATGAACAAGTTTCATGGGGTGTTTTTGTTTGTTATTTTTTAAAATCACAGTCAAAATGCCAATTATGCCTGGCCAGTGGGAACTATTCTATCAACACCATTTCCAGAATGCCCAAAATATCTCCTCTTTGTTTCTCTTCCCAGTAATTGTTGCTGCTTTCAGCATTTGGTCTGTGGGTTCATACGATTGTTTTTTCATCTCTAATGACTGCCCTGTGATTTATTTTCCTTCATCCAAACCTTCTACATAGAGGTCAAAAGAAGAATCAAAATTCTAGCATGAAGCTATTTGCAACAACCTTGCTGAAGGCAAACAAGGCAGATTTGTCAACCTTCTATTTACTCCAAGTATGTCCAGCAACTTTTTTTTTTAATTAATTGCTGATTGCCAGCCAGGGTGCTCTAGTAATTATACAGCTTTATAGCCTTTTTTTTTGGGGGGGGGGATGGGGTAAAGAGGTGATATTAAAAGTCATTCTAGCTACAGAATTCAATATTAAAAGTTCCATTAGTCTATTAGCTATGAATTATAACAACCTAACAACCACTGTTGGGAATAAAAAAAAAATTGTTAAGTATTTTTGCATGAGTTTGGTACTTAAAGTACTGATAAAAACTACACATTTCAAGGAGAACTAATAAGTCATCTTTAACAAGAACAGACACATCACAATAAGGCAAACAAAAAAGAGCCAATAAATAATACGCTAGAAAAAAAAAAAGATTTTGCATGGGTATTTTACAATTTCAGTGTATCCATGTTTGAGAGAGCTCAGCAATGTTTTTCCTCACAGCACTTCATATCATTGTTCAAACACGCTAAATCACTTTCTTCCAATCTCAATATCCCAATGAGCAAAGGATAAAAATCCAAAGGAGAAGCAGCACAGGAGCCATTCCCATCTTCTCCCGCTCCACTGCCACAGAAGCAACGCGGCGCTCTACTTTGAGCGCACAAGGTTATCAAGTTGCCTTTGTTCCCATCAGAAAGCCGTGTGGGAGAACAGGCCCAAAGGCTGTAAGCGAAGGCAGCAGGGAGAACAAATTTCTGCCGGAAAGGTTAAAACGGTGCAAGTGCTACTGGGTGAAGGAAGACCAGGAGAAAGAACATCGTCCAACAAAGGTCATTAAGTTGATCTCTACATGGTCAAGATTCCTTATGTTCACTTAGCCATCTATCTGAAGTCATACATTGATTGTTTCTTTTTATTTTTTCCCTGTTACCAGTTTCCGTTCTTAAAAATATTTCCTTAGATATCAGCAATACTATAGTCTTGTTTTTCAAGTTCAATCATTTTCTCAGCACAAAATTTTATTGCCTGCTGCAGTAGCAATGTATTTGCACTACGTGATGCCTGTTTTTAACTTCTGCTTGCTGCTAGGGAGCCAGAGAAACTTCAAGAATTCCTGCTAAAATGCTATTCTAGGTAACCTTGATAATGTTCAACACTAGCAGCTTCACAAGACACATGGGGACATCAGTAAATGTTTCCTACATTTAGCAGCGGAGTTTTCACACCAGGCTGTGGTTTTTGTCATGAAACCTGGAAAATCCACACCTGGAAAAGATCATCAGCTGCTTCTTTCCACGGAGCTCCCAGATGAAAACGCTTGTTACCCAGCAAGTGATAACGACACAATTGGCCTTGGCCACTACTCTCTTCTCAAGCAGCAGAATGGCAATTGGAGCAGCTCAGCTTCTGAGGAGCCTTGGCAGCAAAGACTTCTCAAGGACAAAAACTACATCCGTAATCAACCTTTAAGCTTGCAAGCAGAATGAGAGTGAGGTTTAAACCTGAAATCATATTTATAGCTTTATCTCAAGACCTTCATACTGTCAAGAACTACAGTTTGAAAAGCTAAAAAAGTCAATTACTTTTCTTAGAGGAGCAAATTAAAAGCCAGTTGGCAAAGACAAAGCCAGAACTACTTCAGGACATATCACCTGCAGCTGGCAGAGAATGAAATATCCTCTTCCAGATTCCCTCTATTCCGTACTGTTGCACTGCACCACTGATCGACGTAAAGTGAAAGAAAGGGAAACACCATTTCAGCACAGTGACGGAACATCCCTGTAACTTATTGCACTCCTTTACCTGAATATGTGGAATTGTTTTAATTTAAATATGTGATAGTTTGGGTTCAGTTATTTTGGACTAAAATACTCATAAAAAAATTTCCCACCAGAACCATACTTTCTGCAAATGACACAGCCTCAGGTCACTTCCAAGAATTTGTTTTTTAAAAGAGTTTACAAAAGATAAAGATACCACGCTCTTAGAATTTCTCAGGGGGAGAACAGAACGACCATACAAATAATAATTTATATAAACTGCTATAGCATAATAAGTGGACTAACCTGAAAAGCAAATCTCTCTGGTATTCAACTGTAAGTCTTAAAGAACTCCAACTAAAAACTATCCCCTAGGATTAATCCCTTCATTACTTTACAGGATTCCCCAGCGTCCTTGGAAAATCAAGGTATCAGTTCTACTGCATGCATCATATTGAAAAATGTACAAAGAATTGTTCAAAAAATTTAAGTTTAGTTCTGCAAGTTTATTGAGAGATTTTTTTCTCAATTTGTTCAATCTTTTCACGTGTACATTACACGATTTAGTCAGAAAGAAAGCACATCCTGCAATACTCCCCATCCGGCAATGCATCGTTTTGTGCTATAGAAATAAGGCTTTTTTTTTTTTTAATTCTACTAAGGCTTTATATATGGAAGAGAAATTAAACTTATCCTGTTCTGCTTATTAATAGTAATAAGCACATGTTTTGAATGGGTTTGCTATCCTAGTCAAGAAACGGAGAGGGCTTTTTTAATCTCAACCTTATTTTGGTTAAGATGAAATCTCCTCCTTCACATTTGGAGAAAAGATTTGTCCTTTTGCCAAGTTCTGCATATGTTGGTTTATTACCCAGGCTGCCTCTTTCAAGAAGTCATCAGAAAAAAGACAATATTTTTGCTTACTGAAAAACAACACTGACAGTCTACCATATTTGCCAGTTAAGCACTCACTACATTATGGTTTACTTGCATTCATTTATCTTATATTTAAAAAATACAAGAGCAAATTGGCCAAAAGGAATGAATTTATCTGGATCAAATCACTTCCTGATGCCAGGTGGCCACATATTTGGCCACTGTAGCATTTATTTTATTTACCAGTGTCTGAATTCAAGGAGAGCTACAGATGTTGAGCAGAATTTAACAGCTAACAAGGCAGCAATTTCTTTCTAGGGTAAGAGAAAATTTATCAGCTTCTATACAATATGCTCCTGCCATTTATATTAGGTCTATGTTAATTCTTTAAAACTGCCTATTTGCCAAAGTAGAATGATTGCTGTGGTAGGACCCTGCTAAAAAGGCTACAAAATTTTAGTTAAGGAGACCGCAGGGTATTTGCAAGTCTGTCGGGTGTATAAACTCTCAGGCTTTTTCTTTACGTAAGTAGCTATTATTCACCCCAGGGGGATCTGCCAATACGGATCAACAACATTCTACTATGGACAGCATAGTCTGTGCTGAACACTGGATAGCTACTAATGCTGAAAAAAGGGTTCTCCTGTTAGTGATCTGAAATTACCATTAAATGTCTTCTGCCTCTCCAGAAAAGAGAATGGGTTTTGTTACCAAACAGGGCACTCCTTTTCCAGCTCTAGTTTATAACTGCCTTTTCCACCATAGCTGACTTCTCAATGGGCTCTTAAAAAGATGGCTGAAGAGCAAATGTTGGTCTTCACATGCACTAAGCTGCACTTAGTTTCATGTATTTCAGTAAAAGACATCAGCGGTCTTAAGTTAGACAAACATACAGTGGTCATAAATAAGTTTAGAATGGAAATTGGAGAGATTCCAGTCTTTTCAACTGGAGTTTGGAAAGACTGGAAATTCATTTTTTCTTGAATAGAAAATTCAAGCTTGACTCAGTTATATTTTATTGAAAGTGAAACATTTTGACCTTGTTTCAGGCTGTTAAGTTAATAAATAATATTTAGTACATCTCATTTGAGGGTAATTTCAACAGTAAAAAGCACTGCAATATGGGACATTGGCTTGCAATGGTTTCCTGGAGGTCAGTGCCCCAGCTATGCCCCAGGGTCTGGCCTATAACCCCACAAGATACTCAGACAAAAATCTGCTGTGTTAAGGGAAGCAGAGCCTTAGGAAGACAAGTATAGAGGAAAAAAATTATGTCTACCTGTGAGTAGCAGAGATAGTACAGAACATAAAAACCATCACCTAAAGGCAATGTGCAGTTTAATATATGCTGACATCACCATGTATTTCTGTAATCTTACAACACTTTAACTAATCCTAAACAACTGGATACATCCCCTGTATAAGAATATTGATTAGTGTTTACTACTGAAAGATCGGAGCAATTTTCAAAGTCTTTTTTTTTTTTTCTCCAGTAATTCCAACTGAAATGACTTGAAATGTGAGACTTTGCAAGAAGTGCAAGGAAGTCTTGGAAGTCGTGTTGCTCAAGTTTTGGCTGTGGCATGCCTGGTGGAAATATATTCCTAGCTCTGTAGGAGTATGCTCCACAAGAGGTGGAGGAACATGGAACAAGCAGCACATGGAGTAGCTTTGAGGTTGCACAAGTCGCACATCTCTTGCTCCCCAGCTAGCACGAGGTGTAGCAAAAGGTCTCCTCTGACTGCCAAAAGGGAAAGAAGGCAAAATATTCTACTCTTGACAATTCTAAAAAACACCATTTATTTTTTTAAAAAACTGTTTGTTATTAGAAATTCTGAAACAAAATGAAAACATGAAGTGTACTAGTATTTTGGAAATGTCAGCTGAAGTATTTGAAACAAACTGATTTATCACATATTTCATTCACCAAAATTTCAAAATTCCTTCTTTGTTTTTCATTTCCACCTACACAAAAAAAAACTCAAGGTAAGCAGCAGAAAAGCAAAACAAAACACTTCAGAGATGCAGCTTTCTGGACAACAGCACAATTTTCTTTTATGATATTCCTGCAGTAACACATGCCTAAGTTGCCTCTAGAAGCAAAAAAAAAAAACCACCTTCAGTATATGAATAAATTATGCCTCTTAATGGTGCTGAAATAATTAAATAGGATTAGATGCTCGAAGGTCTTCACAGAAGTTATCTAATGCACGATACACAGTCGGAGCACACAGCGCTCGGGAGCTCTGAACGAACAGCAACGCAAACCGGGGACGAGGGTCAGCGACCCCCAAAGCCCCTCGCCGGGGCATTAGGAAGGCGAGAGAGAGCCTTCTAGGACAAGAAACCCCAAAGCAATCAATCTGAAGGAATAGTCAGGACTGCACAATACCAAACAGTAATTTTATAAAAATATTTCCATTTTTATAAAATCTGAAACAAAAGTGCATTGTTACTACATTAGTAACATTTTAAAATGTCAGGGGATATTATCAAATCACAACATATTGCAGGCTCCAAGTTGGATTCAAACGATCATTGGAATTAATGGTCGGCAAAAAGCAATTTGCGTGTCCACACATATATTTTTGAGAAGAACCTCTACAGTTTGATTTATTGAGTTTTAAACATTTATTTCAATGGACTCCTCCTCATCTCGATGCCCTGTGCCTCATTCCCACCTGAATCCATCGGATACATTATATACCCATTAAAAAAAATTCCAAACACTTTCAGCTACAATTCACATCCTCTTTTCCAGTTCAAATAGGTATTTTGATTATTCATGCAAATGAGCTCTTCAGTAACTCACAAATAAGAACTGAAGCACAGTTAATACTAGTCCTTTTCCATCAGGATACTGTATTCCTACAGTTGCCATATTTTCACATTAAAACTATGAAAATATTGAACCTAAGAAATAATGTAGCAATTAGCTATTCTTGCATACTTGAATACTTCTCCAAGCTTGTAAAGGAAAAAAAAAAATCCCCTTATTTAAAATGTTTGCAATTTTAATCCTGCCTAAGTGGCTCACTAGGGGGCATGTTTTAACCAGGAATGTGCTCTAGTCAGAGGCGAGGGAAAAAGGCGTACAAAAAGCTCTTTTGTTAGAATGCGACAAAAACGTTAACATTGATTTTTAGCATAGTTATTTTCATCATACGTAAAATAACAGGATTATCAAG
This sequence comes from Tinamus guttatus, assembly GCF_059628265.1. NCBI lineage: Eukaryota > Metazoa > Chordata > Aves > Tinamiformes > Tinamidae > Tinamus > Tinamus guttatus. Next base: position 10,218,441 of record NW_028288821.1, on the reverse strand, counting down.
ATGGTTTCACTGCATCCCTTTGGAACACTAATCTGAAAGAGTTTGGATAACAATGCAATGTTTAATTAAGGTTTGAAATGAAGGTGTGGCAAAGACTAATCTTTCCAAAACATACGGTAAACTCCACAGCTCCAGAAACGAGAGTCTGGTTTGCAGGGTCATGTTGGAAGAAGCACTGTACATTATTTTGTTCTTTGCTTTTCATAGTGGGAATGACACTTTACTGACATCGGCTCAAAAGGAAGGTCTCAGATTTCAAAAAATAATTTTTGAAGTCTCCAAGAGTCACGTAATGCAGATGAATTTTGATATGCTATCTTGTCTTCCCTCTGCATGTACCCCTATATAGGGGTGCAAATGACAACCCAAGCAACTGGGAGGAAAGCACTACCATCCCTGAAGCTACATAACACAACACTGCTGCACGGAAAGGAGAGGGAGAAAAAGAATCATTTGCACTTTCCTGTTACTTGGTTTTCTTCAAGTCAATTTAAAATACGGAGCAAAATACAGCCTGGCATTCTGACAACTCACCACCTAAAAAATATTACAAATTACTACATACTGTAATTCCTAACATTTGGTAATTTCAGCAGTATTTCCTCCCAGCTACTGCTACAGATTCCGAGCTATGCGGCTGAACAACTTGCATCAATGACAGACACGGAACCGTTGTCCATCTTTGTGCCGCTGCAGCTCACTGTTCAGTACAAACTGATAGCGTTACTTTCAACGTCTGCTTTGTGTATGCATATATTAAAACCGGCAAAGAAAAAATACCACCTTTAGTCTGAACAATATGCAGAAGTGCTCCGTGCCAAGGATTTTACTAGGGGAGCTGATCAAATTTTCTCTAGGAAGTAGTTTAACCTCTGACTTAACAGCTTTAAGGCAATTGTGCTACCTAATCAGCCACTGCATCTCTCAGGCTCCTTCCTGCAGTTGCTGAAATCATTAGTACGGGAATTGGCAAGGAAGCTGCAGAAACTCACAGGAGCAGCAGGGAATAAAAGTCTTTAATGGTAATAACTCATACTGAAAATGACAATTTATGGCTTTTTGCAGCCTTTAATATAATTTATGGGATGTTACACATTGATGTGTATGCCTAATGACTGTTGTGTAAAGCTATAAATCATCAGTGTTTCCAAGCCCCCATTAAGACTTCATGTATTACACTATCCCAGAAGTGTATTTTCTCATGATAAGCCCACCGTTGTCTTGCTTTATTAGTTGGATAAAGGGAGACAGAAGAGGTGGATGTAACAACCATCTAATGTAGCATTAAAACCCCAAACACTAACCAATACAGTACAAAAAAAAAAAAAAAAAAAAAAAAAGATGCATAGCTGATGTATGCACTGACTTCCCTACCCTGGATCCCTTAGTTAATAATAATAGTTTTGCATTCATCTGATGAAATGCAACATCTCATTTAAAGATGTAAAAAAGCAAAAAAATAAAGGCAAGATGACCATCTCTAAAGCAATACAGAATCCCCTCCATTGATGAACGCTGCCATACTGAACCTAATATTCCTAATAATGCAATCACACAAAAAAAGAACTCAGAATGTCAATACAGAGAATAAAGACAGGAACCAACCTTGAGGACATGCATGACACCCCACAAAGTCTCAAAATTGAGAAAAGAATCAATAAAAGAAGGACCGATTCAAAATATTTTAAAAAAATACACAGAAATTTTTGACCAACAGTATTTTCAAATATTTTTCTTGTGTTCAACTTATTTTTTTAAGCTTTAGGCAAAAAGTTTGCAAATTTCTGGTAAGTATTAGCACAACTCAGCCCAAAAACAAATGAAAATCCATGAAATTTCATTAGTTTCAAATGAGATTATCAGAGATGAGATGCTGAAAGAGACATCAGGAATTCTTTTAAGGACTGTTCTTTAAGAAATGTTTCTGAGGACTTGCATATAACTTCTGGTCATGCTGAAAGCAAGAGACCCTCAGAACTGTTAGCAACTTAAACAGGGTAGGAGAGAGGTCCAAGTTGTTGCTCTGCCCACTTTAATTATTTATGAAGAGAGGCCCTTTTCTAACAGAGCAAACTGAAATATTAACCCTACGTACATGTGCCTAAGCCATTGGTATGCCTAGTGAGAATTCCAGGTGCAAGCTCCTGCTCTGCAAGAGGCAACTGCATCTTAAGTGGGTGACCTAGACACAGAGCTAGTAAATTTAAGCAATTTAAGGTTCATATTCTCCACCTAAAAATTCAAAACCATTCTCACTGTTTTTCTGATGCTGTACCAAAAATAATTTCCCTCCTCTCAAAGGAGCTTATGATTTGTAACACTTCACAATGTAAGTTATCATATATACAATTATGTGAATGTGCATTGTTATGTAAGGTGTTATGGTTTGTAGGTGTCTATATAAAGATGTTTCATTTTGTACCAAATGCAATCAGAGAACACAGTAGCCTGCCAGTCTAACGCTACTGTGGATTTGCCACGTAACTTGTCTTCAGCCACCTAAATGTTACTGCAGAGCACAAAAGGGGTGCTGATGTTCACGTTAAGTAAAGTAATGATACAGCCATGTGTCCTTCAGGCCAGCCACTGCCCAAACCTCAAACAACTACTGAAGCTGATGAGCAGAAACTATGAAATGACACAACCCTTTCTGAAATTTGAATAAGTCCCAGCTCACCTTTGCTTCATCAAATCTAAAAAATTATAAGGGAGACAAATTGCTTCAGAAAGTCTGATCATATCTTTATGTAAACAGCTATGAATTCTGCAGCTTAGCTTTACTTAAGTTTCCTCAGCCCCTACTTACAGTCAAACAAAACTCTCTAGACAGTACACCAGTAACTAATGTTACCGGCCACTTGAAGGCCAGAAGAACAGAAGAGAAAGGGCTCCTCAGTCTTTAGTACTGTAGCAACAAGCATTAGAGACCCATGTAACTAGATGAGGAAGCAAAGGTAGTTACAGACTAAACCAACCAAACAAAAAAAGACACAATATATGCATTTTGCCAAAGAAGAGAGCAAGTTCTAGCATTTCACATGAAACATACAGTTGAGATTGAGACTACCCGTCCAGACTGACAACAGTAAGGTACCTGAACAGCATGAACCCTGTAGCTGATTCCACTTCCAGATTTCTTGGAAGTGGAAGTGTGGATGCCTGAGCAAATGTGACCAAGACTATGACAAAAAAACAGCTCTTATTTATGTATATTTATAACTCTTACAAGTCATGCACATAAAAATGTATTTACCCATAAACAAACTCAAGTATAATAGATTAAGCTAAAAACATGAAAACAAATACAGGCAGGATGTTTAATATTTCAGCCTTAAATATTTAATTAAGTAGTTTAATTATCAGTTGCACAACAGCAGCAGAACTGCACACAGAATTCATTCTGTGCTCGGGCACTTGACAGGCCCCCCCACCACATCACCTTCTCGTGGGATGCACGAGCATCTCCACCATTGCTGGCTCCAGGATGCATCCTCCCTCTCAAACACGTCTGCTCTTAGCCATTTGGCCAGCAGGATGAAGAACACTAGCAGACTCCCATGTTCTGCAGCCCTGTCTTCTGGGCCCTCAAACACCTTTTATCAGTCTCCAGGTTTCTTCTGGCCATGCTATTGCTAGCAAAGGTAATGGACAGGCCTTAGCCATGTTTCCACAACAGTCTAAAGCCAAACCCTAGTAAAAACACAGATCTGCTGTCACAGGAGGTTTGTTAAAATTTGCCTCTATCCCCTACAGAAGATGTCCCCCTTCTATCACCTATCAGCTTCTCAGCAGGCCCTAGCTCAGGGCCAGCAAACTCCTCTAGCAGAGCTTGCTCCTCCTGTGTTTTTGTTACCAGTGTTCTTCTTTCAGTACACACCTGCAGGTAAAGAGAGAACTTCCTACCAGGTGCCAGCAGTCACGAGCTTCCACCTGGACAGCAGCACCACCGTCAGGAGCCCCACCTCACCCAAGGCCTCCCCTGTGGCCAGGGACTCGTCCCGTGGGGCAGTCTCAAGAGGCGCCGTTGGGTCCTGGGGCCCATTCCCTGCAGCAGCTGCGTTAAGTGCCACATCACTGCGCAGCCTTCGGGCAGGTGCTCTGTGCGCTGAACGGGAGGCTGAACACGTGTTAGAAAATTGATATTGAACAGGATGTGACTAAACACACAGGGCTCCTTTTGTAGGAAACCTAAATCAAAGCACTGAATCTTAATGTTGCAATAATTTGCTGGGAAATATCAATTCCTTTCTCCCTTGCCTACTTCTCCTCCTCTAAGTAGACGACAGTTGTTTTGATTTCCCTTATCTCTCTAGGAATTGAAAAGGTAGAATAAACCTTCTTTATCCTTAACGAGATGAAAAGTGAATTTCTTTGTACATCACTCACAAGAAGAAAGATAAAAATTGAATTATTCCATGCATAAGTGAAAATACAGTAAAGAAATCAAGAAAAATCCTGGAAATGTATTTTACATAGAAAAATTAATCAAGCAATGCATTTCTTTACATTTAAAGGATGTATCTAACAGGCTATGACAATACACAAAACTTCAAGAAATACTATTACTAGCAATAGTATCTACATTTCACACACTGTTAAATGTGGAATGCCAGACTCCCAATGCACTTCGTCATCAACTTGAAAAGCAGGCCTACGGATTCTCTTAAAGATTTATACTCTAAGTATATTGGCTCACATGTCTTGATCTGCAACACAGAAACATGGAATGCCAAATCACTAGCAAACATTAAAAAAAAAAATGAGAATTATTCATTAGCCAGTTCATTCAGCCATTTTAGATTATGTGAAAAATGTGAAAAAATACAATCAGAACACATATACATGTGTGACTTTTTACTTCATCAGCATTTCAGGGAACAGCTTTATAATGGAACTCATGGAGGAAGAAGCTCACGAACACCAGACTACAGTTAGGTGTCCAACCACTGCTTGACTGTAAGTTCTTAAGCTTATCTGTGCACACGACCTCTAGCAACAATTAAAGAAACTGTTCTTCTAAAGTTCAGACACCTTAGCAAAAAACGTACTTTTTTTAGTATTTACAGGAAAAAAAAAAAAAAGGTCTGGCTATTGAAATGCTCTCTAGGTGGTCACCTAACCCACCCCACGCTGCCGAAACTGCAGACATGTCTTATGATCAGCCTTACTTTTTTGCGATAGGTAAATGACTACAAATATAGAGGCAGTATTTTGATGAATTAACAAGAGCAGCATCAAGCGTGAAATGAGAACAAACTTAGAAGCTTTGAACAAATCTTATTCAGACCACCTAATTTTCTCATGTAACCTGGTGTCCAATTTGGATTCCAATTCTCTCTCACTATATATTGGGAGACAGTCAAAAGCTGAGAACCAAAACTGTGAGTCTACTGACTACCGATTACTTATTTTTCAGTTCATGCTGCACACACTCATTTGTGCAATCCAATCATTTTTGCACACACGTGTGTCCCCACACTCATGGGCACAGAAGAAAAGCAGCTTTTAGATTAAGACTTTTGCACTTTTATAGGTCACATCAAGGGTGGGATTTAAAAAAAAGAACACAACTCTTAATGCATTCGTACAACAGATCGGTGCTTAATTAAACTGTAAGTTCTTTATGTCTGCTTGCATTATCGGGGCGAGGCAGAGAGATGGATGATGTTTCATTACACTTTTTTTCCACCAAGTATTTCATTCAAGGGCTGCTAGAAAGCCTAGACACCCTCATTTTGCTCACAGATCTTTCCTGGCATAGAGCCAACAGAATACAAAGACTAAATTTTTACTGCTTCTTTCTGTTAAAAAAAAAAAAAAGAAAGAAAGAAAAGAAAATCAGAAAGAACTTAAAATAGCTATAATTTCCATTATACTAGATAATTCCTCATCAGAATTACACATGCATTACCAAGCAGCAGGGAAGAACTTGTATGTGGGAATACCAGTCCTTGAACCCAAGCACTGTGTTCCTTATACAATCTGTTTCCAAGAGAAAACAACCCTGGTCTTTCTGCACCACCCCATTTTATCCAGCCTGCTTTGAGGACTCTGCAGCGCACACACAACCAAAACACACACAAAATAAGCCTGCACAGAACCTTCTCCTTTGCAGCCTATTCACATACCATAGCCTCTGTTTCCTAAATCATGGAAGGCAAGCTGCATTTTGTGGTTAAAACACTTGAAGATAAAAATAGGAGGGATCATAACACAGGAAGGATTCCAGTTACCTTTACAGAGTCAGAAGAGAGCCAAGTCAACAGATACTGTTTTATCATACCAGTTATATACCTTGCTATCAACTAATATTATAGTTGCTGATAGAAGAGAATGAAGTTCAATATTTAAACAGGAATATAGATGTTACGTCTCTCGGGTTTTTATACCAGATTTGGTGCTTACTGTACCCCTGCCTAGATGTTTGTAACAGCAGCAACTTTATTTGCTCAACCCATTAATTACAAACAGTTTTAGAGGAAGACAGCTGTAGTTTTCAGCAAAACTCCCTGGAAGCCAGGACTAGTACATGGTCTTTACTTTGCTGTATCACAAGCACTGTACAAAGTTTAAAGAAACTTAGGAGGAAAAAAAAAAGGGTACAACATAAAGAAGAAAATCGGGGGAAGCTTATAAATATACTATTAATCTAGTGACTGTTGTGTCGATTCCTTTGTTTGCCCTAAAATGTTCTCAGTTTGACCAAGATCTACACAAATATTTTCAAATACCCTTCATTGACCTAATCTTAATCGGAAGAGGTCAAACACAAAATTTGCTAAGAGTTTTTGCAAATTCACAAGTTCCGTTACCAAATTGTACTGCTTCTTTCCAAGGTAGTCAGCCAAGATCCTCTACAAGAAGGTAACAACACGTAATACAAATGTACTTTGAACCCCTCTTGAAAATTAGTTATTGATGACAGTTGTCTACGTTAGCTTCCTACCTACCCCAAATTTGGACAACTATTAAGTCTAGAAGAAACTGTTCCACATTAAACTTTATTTGGTGAAACACATTAGGAAATAAAAGCACTATAAAATCTTGTTACTTTAATCAGGTAATTCAGCCAAGATAATTAGCAATCTGCCTGTGGCAGTTACACACCAAGAGGCTAGCTATTATCTTCGTTCTCAACAGATTTCATGTCGACTAGTTTTGGTGCTTTAAAGAGTTGTCATCTTCCTGATTTCTCTTAGGTAGTGGCCAAAATAAACTTTGTCAGTCTTGCTTGGTACAACACCTATTCTGATGTGGGCTACTGAAGAAAAGTAGCACATACCACACAGTAGTTAATTAGAATCCCCGCCTCAAATACGGAATAATGTTATAATAAAAATTATATTATTATAATAAAAATCATATTCTGTATTATTTTCAGAGTAAAGACTGGTTTCATCATCTTGCCACTTTGGCCCACAGTACAACACCACCACCACAATCAGGACCAAAGGTACCGAATAAAGAAGTGCGATTCTTAGTGCTTCAAAACCAAGGGAGTCATTGCCAGAGGTCAGTGATATTGGTAAATCAACACAGTCAGATTTGCAGATTTTGCAGCCAGACAGCACACGTTAGCTGTGAGCCAAACATTCACAATGTTTACAGAGTACATTCTTGGAGAGTTTTTGTCATACTATCAAGATGTCATTTTCATTACTCCACCAATAGTGTATTGTTTGCTCCTGGAAGGTTATTTTTCTAAAGGGCACATGAAATAAAATACAGTACCTTGCTGAAGGGAAACAAGATAAGTAGCTAGGAGTACCCGGTAGCAAATGGAGAGGAACTTTACTGACACAGTACTGTATCTTCATGAGCTAGTCTATTGGAAGCATCACTTCTGTACACAGCAATTTTGAGAGCAAACCCTGCTGGTAAACAAAGAACATATATAATTTTGTGTGCCAGTAACACTTTATAGCAGCATTAGCGACTTAACTTAATGGTGCTTGCATTACTGTTCTGTTGATGCCGTGGGTACCAGAAAAGGAATAATCAGCATTTAACTGTACTCATAAAATTCACTGTTACCTAGGACTCCTTTGTCCTAGACAAAGATGTCTAAAAGTAAACAGCTTTTAGGACACTGATTATGTTTATTTTCTCATTACCTATATATTAGATAATGTCTTTATGAAATATGACAAAAAATTTAAAATAACTGGCAAATCTGTGATTTTATATATTGCAGTAATAAAGAAGTAACAGAATTGAGATTAAAAAAGGGTTCTCAAGCAGAACTAATGAATATATTTTCAAACACAGTTTACATATATAATTCACCTTGATATACGCAGGAATTCTGTGCACAGCACATTTTTAAATCTCTCTGAAAAAGTCTGCCATTATGATGACAAAAAGTTTAAATCTTTAGGATTCTTGCTACAAAGTCACTTCAGAGGAAAGATTCAGCAATCCTTAATACCAGAGGCACAAATGTTATGGCCATAATTTACAACCATACACACACATGGTTCTACAAATGAACCTTTATTCCATAGTCACATTTGGAGGGAGAGAGGGGGAGAAGCAGAGAGCGAGAGAAAAAAAAAAAAAAAAAAAGTCATGCAGAACCTGAGGGACCCGGCCATCCAAACTCTATCTTTTTAAACTGTGCGAATTGACCTGATTTAGAGACGAAGAAAAAATAAAAAAGAAAATAAAAGTTGGGAAGAGTGATGGGGTGAGGATACCAAGGCGTTGTTGGTTTTGATTTTTTTTCCTATAAAAAGAGGGTTAGTTAAACCTAGCTCTCATTTGAACTGCCATGCAACACACCACTTTGTCATTTTCCCCCATTTGCAAGAAAATAAAGTTATACAGGACATAACTCCCACTGAGTGTTAGATGTCAAGAAACATACTCACTCAGAGGTATCCTTCTCAAACGTGGCATTCCTAAAGTCATTACCTCACCTTGGGAAGAAAAAAATGGAGAATGTAAAGTTTTGTCCAACAGCGAGATGATAATTTATGTGGAAGCATCCAATTTCAAAGTCCAAGTTTGAATGAAATATTATACAGTAAACAGTCCTTTACAGGCTGTACTTGCCTGCTGGATGCCTTAGTACTGGTGAATAAAAGTCAGAAAAAAACCTCAGAAATCTCATTTTTTGATGAGAACCATTTTAGTATCTCAGCTGCTCCCAACTGTTTAAGAAGCACGAACTTAACAATAAGTCATCTTAAATTAGGCACAGTAATTTGTATTACCAAATCAGTACACATACCCTACTCTAAATTTACAGCTGCAGTTATTTTTACCACTACTTGCATTATGATCTCATTTGTACAGGTACTAACAGTTTGTGTCATATTTTATTGTTCTGTGCTAGGTGTTTGCACTACAACACAGAAGAAAGGAAATCTACAGAATACAGCAACATACTGAATGCATAACTGCTCTGAATGTATTAGGTCGGGTTATGCCTATTACTTGACACTGTACATCATGCCCCTGAGGTACTGACCTTTCAGTACAGGTTAAGCTTTGCTCCCACTTGTCACTTGCAGAGGCACAGCGCTTGTGTTACTCGTTTTATTGTCACAAACACACCTCCTTCTCCTTTCAATGCCTTTTGCTTATGTGGGGAAGTAACAGGCTAACAGCTTTTACAAATGGCTGGTACATCTTTAACTAAAAAGTATCTTTCCTGAAAGCTTTTCTTGCAAATTTATCTGTCAATGAAATATTGATCAGAAGAGTTTTCCTGAGTACTATATGAATAAAAGAGAAATACTAAGTCAGAGTAGAGCTTGTTGTTTACAGAGCTTGCTGATTTCAAGGCTGTATTGCCTGATTGAGATTAACAGGTTAACTACACCTAGATCAAGCACAGGTAGATGATGGATTTTTTTCATGATATGCCTTGAGAGTGTAAGCAGCAGATGGTAGGCTTCTACAGTCAAAAAATGCCTAATACAGGAAATGTGTCAGTTAAATTACTTGGAAAAGAAAAAAGAATTTGAATTTAAAAGAATTGCTCAGTTGAGAATTTAACTCTTCCCTCCTTCATCATAAAATACATAGAATTGTTTAACATCAACTAGGATATTAATCAGTTTTTAAAACTCATGTTTCAGAGCTAACAAATTGCCTTAAACCAAGACAACTAAAAAAACAGAGTAAACTTGGTAAGCAGTACAGCACACACTGAGTTTATCAAGAAAACTCTAGACCTATGTGATGTTCTTGATGTGTCCCCAAAGTCTGACTTTTGAGCCACAAATCGCAGTGATGTAGATGAGGCACCAAGAAGCTACGCCAACCCGGGCTGGCAAGGGTGAGATTTAACAGCACCTTAACAGAGCTGCAATGCAAAACAAGCAGCACAGAGGTACTGCTACCGGGGAAGAAAAGGTTGGAAAAAGTCAGCAAAGGGCTGAACAGTCACACTAGGACTGAAGAAATTCAGGGCACAACAACCAGGTAAACCCCAGGCACAGCAGTGACTGCTACATTGAAGGACCCGATAAAGCCAGCCAGGAACATTACGAGTCTAGAGAAAGTTCACAAAAGACCATCCAGCTTTGTAAATGGGTGTGCATTTTTTTTTAAAACAGTAAATTTTTATTTGAGCTGAGCCAAAGCAAACAGAAAGTGCACAAGAGGAAAGAAAACGCCTTTCATGGTCCAAATCCACCAGCCTCCAAGGGCCAACCAGCAACTGCAGACTCTGTCCTCACAGGCAGGAGAAATATTGCACTTAAAGCCTCCACAAGACACCTAGATGCAAATTTCTTGTCTATAAGGCATAAGTATGTGAGAAAGCTCCTCCCAGAGGAGGAGGCACACAACACCGTGCACAACCAACATGCACGCTGGGGAAAGACACCGAAGAACACCTGAATTAAGGTGGATAAAGATGTGCGAGAGGGACCCAGTCTTGCCTGGGAAGGTAGCAAACAAAAACAAACAAAAGGTGCTGCCAACAGCCCCCTCACGCCGCAGCCTTGAGCGCGGCTACTCACATCTGCTGGCGGCGCCACAGCCGAGGCGCTGCCCCGTGCGTTCCAGAAGCTTCTGGAGCGCGCGGGGCGGCGCCTCGGCTGTGGCGGCGCCGCGTAGCCTGCGTGAGGCACCCTCAGCCAGGAACACACGGGTGTAGGGGAGGGTCCTGAGGGAGAGGAATACATATACATATGTGTATATGTATATATATAGGGTATGTGCCTGGAATGGGTGAGGCGAATCTGCACATACAGGGTGTATGGCCTCCCCATGAGCGTAGCTCAAATACAGAGCGTGGCAAATTTGAGTCACTTATAAAAGAAGACTCCGTTACTCAGCATGTGCGGCGACAAGTTGTACCCATTCATCTTGGTTCTTTTGGCTGCAAACTCGTGTCTTGTACTTCTTACTCCATTTCTTTACAACATTAAATGGTGAAGAAAATAAGAATGATACTCTGAAAATATTTTCTAGATGTTTTTAAGCAGTGAGGCTGGTGGGTAATGTTTTAGGACTTTTTTTTCTTCCTAGATGAAATACAAATTCAACTAGCTTATTTCAATAAAATTATAAGAAAATCTTCTGCTAAAAAACAGCCTAAGAAAAGCAGATCTTTTCATGTGTTGATGTTTTTGCTCAACAATGACTTAAGTATGAAAGTTTTATGACTAAAAGGAAATGCCGCTACAGAAATGAACCTGCAAGCTGTCAACTTGGTTAAATTAATGGACAAAAGTGCAACCCATCACACCATTTCTCTCACTATTTTTCAGAGCAATCCCATCCATACCCACTACTGACACTAGGAGAGGTCCTGATACTACTTACAGCTTAAGGGAGAAATTCTGTACGTAGTTACAGAGCATTTTATCTTAAACAGAGCAAGAAGAAAAGTCATATTTTCTGAAAAAATACAGTTATGTGGTGTCAGTTATATGGTGTCAGAAATACTGACTGAAATAACCTGACGACATGTTTCTAATGCTGGGATTACAATTTTGTTATGCAATCATCATATAAAGCTATCGAGGAAAACATTCACAATAATTAAGCTATGAAAACTGATAGGGGGAAAGACAGATTTTGCAGATGCTCCTCACTGTGCTTGTCATTGAGTTTATCTTCCAAATGTCGAGTTCAAGGCGAGTTTTCCTTAACGTTCAACAACTACAAGAACCCTAAGTCAGGTGGATTCGGAACACTGGGGAGTCTGAACTATCAGGATTTGGATTTGTCTCATCTTTAGAGATGGGAAGCTCACAAAATCTGGATTTGTCATCTCAATGCCCATGACTGCCAATACAACTTTATTGCTGTCACCTGAAAAGTTACATTACATTGCACCTTCAGTAGAAAATAATTCTGGATAAATGAATGGCTTAAAAATGGCTAAAATAATTATGACATACAGAGAGAGTACAATATGTCTCACAAGTTTTTGAGAAGGTAATGCAAAAATGTACTTTCAGCTGTCACATAAAAAAAGGTTAAGATGAGACAATTTTTGCTAGAATTTTACTGAATATTTTACTAGAATTGATAATTAAAATGAAATTACAGGAAATAGTATTATTCTTTCAGATGATTCCTATTAGAAGCTACTCCCTAAAGGATACTCTTCCAAGGATATGTATAGCGTTTGATGTGTTTTATTCTTGGACACGAGCTCTTTAGCATAAGTCTTTTCAGGTGTTAAATTACATTATGAAAGTCAAAGGGCTGCTCTGAAGTCCTTTCTTCTGTGCACATTATGGCTTCAGCACAATGGAGTTGGAGAACACATATTTCATAATGTAATTGAAAAATCACGCTATTTTGTCCTAGTCAAAGGATGGGAAAATCAAGGTGATTCTGTATTTTTCTAAGAAGTCAAATGTGTTGGGCAAAGCAGACAGGCATTCAAGATGAGGATGAGTCTGGCAGTTGTCATTGTATCCTTTGAACTAATGACTTTGTTAAATAGTTGCAGAAGCACTTTGCAGAATGGAGGAAGTGAGAGGAAACTTCAGCGCAGATTTAAACTCAGAGGCTATAAAAAAAAATGAGGCTCTAAGTGAACCTGTCTTGCAAAGCCAACAAGAAAAGCCTCCAAGTGGCAGTTTTGTTGATGGCTATGAAGGGTAATGAGAATGAAAATTAGAAATAAAGATTTTCCTACTCGGTTTTCTAAAGTATATACAGAAATGAGAAAGACAGGAGAATATAAAGAATCTTTAATGAAAGAACTCTAGTAAATGATATTCTCATGGTGTGACTTCACTTAGATATAGGGATGAAACTTTAATATTAGAAACTAAAATGAATGAAAATATTAAAAAAAATAAAAAATGAAGTTTCAAAATGAATAGTTTCTTTCTTTCATCCTCTACTTTATCACTGTCTTTATTTGTTAATCTCACTAGCCAAAGAATGTGGTGCCAGTCCTGAATGCTTACTAAACTGTTCATATAGACATCCTATCCATGAGTGATAAAATTTATGAAGAAATCAAATTTGTTTGGGATGCCCAGCTTGATGTTCTTCCATAACTGACAAAGCTTTATTGTATTATGTGTATCTTCATGAGTTCATGCTCATGTTTCAAGGCCAGATTAAAGGGCCAAAAATAGTATCATCACCTTTGTAGCAGAACTAGATGTGGGTCTTACCCCCATCCAGCTGTGTTCTTTTACTGGAACACTTCTGCCATTTTTCACTCCTTCCTATCCAAAAACAAGCAAACAAAGAAAAGAAACCCACAAATTGTTAAAGGTACCACCCTGAGAAAATTCAGATTAAACACAATCAAAAGATACCTAGAGAAAACAAAGATGAAATAAATGTTTCTTTACAAACACAATATTCTAATTTTCCGGGCGTAGTTTTCTGTGCAGTGAAGTTGGCATTAGCTGGGGATGTGGTAAATTGCAAAATCAAAGCAATGTTGTTTTGTTTCAAGGAAGTCCTCAGCTCAGCTAATTCTTTTTATAGATCATAAAAAAGCTGGTATTTTCAAATCACAGCAAAAATACTGTGGCTTTATTTAGATTTCATTTTCTCATACAACACCATAATCTTTCAACACTGTTCCTTTCTCAAAAAAATAAAAATAAAATGTGATTGTTTTCTTTAATTGCAATTCTTACATGATTGGATGATCTCAGGTTTTTGATGCTAGTCCTTTGCCTTTGTCCCCAGTCATCTGTTTGTCCAGATAACTTCAAGATTCCTCTTCAGCTCAGCATAGTCTCTTGCTGCATGGTTCTTCTTTCACTCTAAAATGATCTAGCAAAATAGATTTTCTCCATGAGTAAAGCAATTCCTTTTTTAAGGCAACTTTTTATGCAACTAGCATGTTGAGCATGTGTATGTATGTGCATGTGTGCAGAGAGAAGCTTTGTGGGGCTTTCTGCAAAAGCTCTCACAAGGGTTTTTTCTTGTCTTGAGTTTGTTTTGGCTATATTTGAGGATTTTTTTATTCCACTCAATCAGAGGCTACAATGTACAGTGTTCTTTGGGTGTTCTTATTTTTTTATTTGTCTTAAATCCTTATCAAGTCTTGTCTTAAATCCTTATCAACTTGCCTACTGCTGGAAAAGGCAACTAATGGTGGAAAACTTTTTGTCAGGCACTGAGATAGCTGAAAATGAATAAAAACGCAATGACTATTTCCATCCCTCTTCTAGAAGTTCTTAAGCAGTAGCAAATTTTGGAGAGATTGGTGTTTGTGCACACGAAAGCTGAACCTTCACTTACGGAGATCACAGTGGGAGTTGGACTTTCTGACACTTTCAAATATTTGAAAGTCTCCCTGTCCCTTTTGGGATGTCATTTCACTGCGAGTAGCTAAAGCGACAGACTGAGGGAAGACAATTATGAAAAATTGCTAACCTGATTTTGACAAATGTGCAGAGAACAGAGTTCATTTACTCCTGGATGATTAAATAAAAATAATAATAAAAAAAGAGTAGTTTTAAAAAAGTCTGTATATGGTAAAAAAAAAATAGCTGAAATTAGATTATTTTGTCTGCTCTGCTCTCCAGCCTAGGAACACGCAGAGCCTTCAGCCCTTATACCTTTACACCTCCTGTGCTTCAGGCCCCTCATGATCTTCACGTTCCTTTATGCAACTCCCTCCTATTTTGTCAATGTCTCTCTTGTTTTGGGGAACCTAAAACTGGTCAGAGTCCTTCAAACGCAGTCTTACAGTGCTGAGTAGAGAGGAAAGCTCAATTCTCACACATAGCAACAAAGCACGACTTAAGGGAAACAGGAAACCTGCAGTCTCCAGGGTTCTGGCCACATCCAGTGCTTTGTCTTGATCCAGCCAGCATTAAGAAATGGCAACACAGAATATTGAACTTAATGGCAACCTGCGCTAGGGCCTGCAAAGCCAGTTCAGTCCCCTGAATGACACAAACAGGCCCATGAATCACAGCTGCTGCATTTTGCTTACCTGGTCTTGTGCGCAGCCTGTGAAACGTCGGGCAACTGCAAGACAACTGTGACCTCTGCTCACTGTAAAATTCTTCTTTTTTGTAACTGTATGTGTAAACTGACCATGAAAACAGGGAGAGAGCACTATGGGTCCACAAATGATGCACTTCATTTATTAGAGCTACAGAGAATAAAAGGAATCCATCTGGCTTACCTAAGCTCTTCCACAGAGTGATTACATTGAGTGAGAGCTCAATATCAATGTAAAAGTGTAATTCCATGTTCACCTAAAAGAGCTCAGTAGTTTTGTTGGACCAGGAAGTGTGTATTTGCATTCAGAAAGTAAATGAGTTTGTTCACACAGAGAAATGCAACAGATTCCTTGTTCTTAGTGTTATTTAGACTAAAAGGTATTTCCAATGCATCATCTCTTTTCGCTCTGCATCATGGCCAAGTTGATGTAACTATTCCCAAGTCACAGCCACAGGTGGCTTAGCAGAGCTAGGAATGTTTTAGAGAAGCTGACTTTGTAATTCCCCATGGCAGCTTGCTCCATTGCTCAGCTTTCTCCCTTTCCTCAGAGCATCACTGTCTTTAAATGAAGTGCCTAATAACAACATGCTCCAGGAAAGGTGCTGGCCATACTTGATCTTCCCAAGGAAACGGTCCTGTTGTCTGCCTTGAACTCTACCTTTTCCTGCTCACTTGAGAATAATGATCTGATCCTCTTCATGTAGTAGGGAATGATAATTAAGTGACTTGGTAGTAAGGACAGAAACAAGATTTTCACCAACTTAGTGGTCCAGGTCACTATCCCTGCCGTTTGGTTCCATGTAAATCTTAGTCATACACAACCATTTTGTACAAGTGATGATTTAAACCACCCATTTTCTCACAGATGGGTTTTTAGGGACTAAAGGATGTTTTTGCTTTATGAGAGGATACCTTCTCAAAGTTAGCACTCCAGCAGTTTGCCTTCTTGTCTGGATTTGTGTTGCTCTTTAGTGACAGACCAGACTATTGAAATATTAACTTTGCTTTCAGCATGACCGTGATCATTATTGCTTGAACTTTTAGCATCATTTTTAACTATCACTTTGTTTTATTTCTATATTAACAGTGCTTTTTGTTCAGGTAACAAGGGATCTGGAGTTACCATTTCTCACTTTGGGTTTTTTTGACAAGGTAGTAGGGGATACTGTTAAAAATTGTGCTACTTAGTGATGACATTTTCTGAAATGCAGTTCAAGTTTTGATGATGGACACTAAGTAAAAGTGTGTAGTTAGTAAACAGTGATAGCTGTCTGACACACAAACCTTTAAAAGGGGGCAAAAATATCCCAACAGTTGTGGGAACATAAAAATTTTACAGCCTATGTCACAAGTGTTACGAATTTAAAGAGAAGGGTCAAAAAGCTAAAATAAAGACCTTTGCCATGTCACTTCTGTGGGATTTCATCACCAGAGATGCAGTCTGATCTGTCGTTAATGATCCTATTAGTAAGTGTGTAAAATAAATGCAGCTTTGGCCATCTTTGCAACTCTGCAAGGCTTACCACCATGAATCTTTTAGTTTCTGTGTGAGCTTGCACCACACTCGTGACGGCTGGAGATTTTGTGGGAAGATGAAGTATAGCATATGCCTTTAGAATTAGTCTGCTGCTTCCGCCATGGGAGTCAGCCTTGGCAGCAAGATGCTATGGGACACATAAATCAGGAAAGTAACCTGGATGTCTCCTGATTTGGTATGCTAGAATAGAGCTGTCTCTGTGGTAATATGTTCTTTAATGCTTCGTTGAACCTGCTCTGAGAGAAATGGAAATGCATGTGTTTGACACGCTTCTATAGTTGGTGGGCTGATGAAAATAGATTTTTCTTAACATTTTTCTTCTCACTCATCTTTGCATGGGCATCATTATCCATTACTTAAAATTATTCTGAGGACAATGTCTGAAGCTACTTTCCTAAGCATAGCTGAATATGCCATATCATCTGCACAAAGAGTGTCCTTTTGGGTACGAGATAAAAAATTAATAGGACTTCAATTTTTTTAACAGCTGGCTCCAGCTGCTGGATTTCTGCCTATATTAAAATCACCTAAAATTTCCTTTCAGTTCTGTTCAGTAGGCAAGTGTAACTATTTAGGGCGGATAAAGTAAAACTGGCAGATCTAGTATTTCTTGATGAGATGTATATGCACTAAAATATGCAGTTCTCTGGGGCAACACATAAAACATGCATAATCTATTATAATGATATTCCAGAAAGTACCATGAAATGGAACAAGAAATGTATGGAAGGGATTCCGAGAAACGTGCAGTGCAGGCCTGGTCTCGGCTGGAAGCCTGAATTCCATGTCCAGGACAAAATATATCCATTAAGTTTTATGTTATTTCTATTATAGCATGCACACACTGATCTAAAAAATAAAAAATGCTAAAAAATCCCTGTTGCATTAAGTACCACATGCTGTAAAACCACTGTTGTAGAGATACCCTCTCTCCCTTTTCTTCTCTAAAAAACAGTGTGATAGAAGGCACTATTTTTGTTCCCATTGCTTTGGAGGGGAGATGCAGCCTGAAAATGTTAGCAGTTTGTCTGGCATTATGCAGGTAGTCTGACACGACAATGAACAATTTTCAAAATCTCTTTTTTCACAGTATAAGAAATATTCATATATTTCTATGCATTTGAAAATCTTGAATTAAAAACTATATACATTACCATTCTGCTAATTAATCCATCTGTTCTAACAGCCTGAATATATGAACAGCTTTATCTACTACTTATGACAGGTTCTTACATGCTATGAACATAGAATTCCGCTCCAAATTAAACTGATACCATGATAGAATAAAGTCTGACAGCTCAGCAATAAATGTTATAGGCCTAAACCTATGAAAAACATTCAAGACTCCAAATAAGAGACTTGGTGGATTGGGTCTATGTACGTCCATCCCCAGTTAAATACATATCACAATGGGCTAGATTATGAGATAGGGAATTTAATCTTTCTCTTGAAAACCCTTAGTGTTGTCTTTGACAATGTTATTAGTTATTATTGGTGATGTTTGCTTAGCTATCAAGGACCATATTTACAAGATAATCACACATGATTGTCATATATTTGTCATACATGAAAAGGCTATGTTGGGGTTCAGGATCTTAAATTGAAGTTTAGTATAAATTGAAACTCATCAGGAATAGAATGGCAAAAGATGGCAAAAGGAGGGCAAAACCCTGTTGAGGTTTTCTGACCTGCAGATGGGTGTTTTACTTGGCACCAAAGTGGGAGAAGAGACTGTTCTACCTGGGAAACATGATTGTAAGCCCACAAAAATCGTTACCTTTCTTAGACACTTCTCTTACCAGGGTGTATTTGCAGCTGAGTATTTTAGCTAATGTGGTCTGGTTATTTTCAGGGGGAGGCTTTGAGCTTATTTCCTGCTATTTGTTTTTTTAAGTACCCTATTACTAAATTACATGGTGGCAACTGGGCTCCAGAGCTAGAGCTCGCCCCTGCCCCAGGGCAACCCATATCACTAAAATCTTGAAATATTTAGCATTCATAAATAACTGAATAGGCACTCGTGTTTCAGAGGAGAAGAAACAACATTTGGAACTTCATCTCTCATTGCCTCTTTTTCATTTTCTTTAGTATCTAACAAGTAAATGACTTCTAGGATTCTTCTTTCTGGGCATGCAAAACTGGGTTTGCAAACTCGTGACATATCAAATGCTCTTCTCTATATCTTATAGATGCTATATAGTTTAGAGATGCTATATCTCGTGTATGTGCACGGCATTACTGTTGTAGCATTATTTTAAAAACAAACTAAGAAACATGTAAAATCTGCAAAGATTGTGCCTGCAAAGAAGGAATGCATTACATTTTGTCAACCTTGACACCTCTTCTTTATTACAAGTTCAACTTAAATAAGACATTTAATACATACTTTTATTTGAGTTTCTGAATTTGTTTTAGGTAAGTACTAGTTGCACTGCTCAAGTAACTGAGTTCTCAGTGGATGCACTGTCAGAGGTTCAAAACTGCATCAATTCCTGTCAGGTTTCTGGCACAATATTGCTGGCAATTCTGCGTGAATAGTGTTGAAGTCATCTTGTGATTTGAAATGCTAGTTAACTTTTAAATGACAGCATGCAATTAATATAAAAGAATCTGTCTGCTCTCTTCCTAATATAGCTGTCATATCAGCGTTAGAACCAGTTGAAAAATCATTTATTTCATAGCAGGCACATCATTCTCTCTTCTCGCCTTTTCTTGACTTTGTACGTGCTCACTGTTGCAAAAATTAACCCCTATTTTCCTGTTATTCTAAAATATAATTATCCCACAAAATATCATCAGAGAGGGAGCAGAAGGCAGCTTAGTAACTGACAACACTTGAAGCAAGAAGGAAAATAAGAAATATATCAAAACAAAAATAAAATTTAGGGGTTTTGTTTAGTGTTTGTGTTTCTCGAGATGTTGGGGAGCACAGCCTGCATTGACTGTAATGCCTTTTATCGTTCTTCAACACAGCCCTGTCGTAAGCAATCAATATAGCGTTGGGGGGTGGACGCTTTTTTGACTAAATCTGTAAGATTGATTACCTGGATCAATGCTATTTTTAGAAACAATTCATCAAGGTTGTACTTACACAGACACCTTGATGCATTAACTATAATAATGTAAAAGCTGTCCCAGCCTCCCCCATCCTGCCCTCTTCATTTTTCATTAAAACCAGAAAAAAAAGGAAAAAAAAAGGTATGAAAAAATAACCGCAGACACATAATCATCACCACCCAAGTGCTGTCAGTGCAGTAAATACAAATAGGGGGTAGCCTGGGAGCTGCGGGCAGCACCGGCAGCGTCAGGCAGGAGATGGGGCAGGGTGTAAGGGGCTGTGGGCACCAACTCTGGCGACGGTGCGAGCCCGCGGGGCCACTGCCTGTGCAGGACGTGCTGCCCCAGCACCAGCAGGAGGGTAACGAGGGTGCTGGGATCGGTGAAACCCGTTGGAAAAGACTATTTTTAACCACCTTGTTCCTCATGCTCATCTCAGAGTGCGGTTGGGAATATAAGAATTAAACTTTGTGCAGTAGCGCCACTTGGATGAGCTGTTTGTTATACTGAGCAACGCTTAATACAGCTGTTGATTTGAAAGAGGGAGAAGCATATGGCAAAGATGGGGATAATGACTTAAAAAGTGCCTTGCTTTGCTCCTGTGATGGTGCCTTTACACAGAAGGAGGGATAAACTGTAGACCTTACCTGCCTCTGGAGAGGACTATGTGCTTGTGATGACTTCTCTGCATCTTGTTCACTCATTCTTTCTGTGTTACATTTACCAACTGTCCCTGAAATAGCAGAACAAGTTAACTGAGGTTTAGGAATAGCCCTTCCAGTCACAAAAGAAACATTTTGGGTTTAAATATTAAAAACAAGATGAATTAAAAAAGAGCTATAAAGTTCTCTGAGACTTGGAGAATTTGATGTGAAAAATGGAAACCAAGAAGTAGTAAATGAAATAATTACAGTATATTCATCACTGGCTTTAAAAGCAAACATAGGCAACATCTCATTGAGTTACGTTTGGAAGGGAGGGACCTCTAGAGATAATCTAGTCCAACCCCCTGATACATGAGTGTATCATAATCATTACTGACTTCACTTGGAAAAGCAATGAATATCAGAATACATCCTTATTTTTTGTAGATCATGTATATACACAAGAAAATAGGTCCACAGTGTAGCAGGGATGCAGGGCTGTGGCTCAGACTTGTGTTAAACATAAATTAATTATTTTAGTAGTTTTGCATGTTGTTGGTTACTCTGCCTTCTTGGCAGCTTTGAGAAAATTTCAGTTTAGAAGATGTCTGTACGGTGTAATTCAATAGCTCTCTATTCACATAGTTTCAAAATTAAAGCCAAAAAGCAGCAACCTCTAGAATCGTCTATCACAGTGTCTAAGCGCCTTACTTGCAGGTGGATTTCTTTTTTGGATTTGTAGATTACGTGCATTGCTTTTAAACAAAGTACTTTTTGGTAACTTAAGCATAAAAGCAAGTATTGCATACACTGTTTTGCTTTGGATAGTCTTTTTTGACACTGTAAAACTGCTTCAGCTAAGTAATAGCACTGTTAGTTGTGCAGGGTTGACATATATCAACAAAAATAGGCGCAGACAGTCAATTATTTGAATTATGTACAGAGAGATCATCATCTCTATTTCATGAAGGAAGAAGCTTTCATGTGGGAGAATCATTCCCATGCCAATTGCTGCTAAGCAGAGTTGCTGAAAGAAGGGACAATTTGAAGTTTGGGGATTTTCTTTTCTTTTTAACAATTTTATTTCAAGACGTGCATTTTTCCCCTTTCATATCATGCATCTTTGTTGTTCGTTTCACTTATTTCAATGCCACAAACTTGTTCTAGCTGGCACTACTGAATCAGGAAGTGGACTGTACTTGTCAGTTGTCCTCAGTTATATATTTTAATACTCACCAGTACACAGAAAATTGTCTAAAATTGTGTACAGGTTTTTTTCCAAACATTCAATGGTAGAAGACACACTGTCTTATCCTGTTGTCAACATTTGTATGTAATGTATTAAATTACTTCAGAAAAATAAACTAAAATTTAGTCATGATAAAACAGTCTACAACATTTAGAAAATTATATAATTGCTATTTAGAAAATTATATAATTACTTATAAGTGGAGAGAAAAAATTCTGAATAGAGAGCTCAAAAGTTTTTTCCGTGGTCCCCATTTAATTGCTCACTTGTGCCCTTTTTAAAAAGCAGGGCATTGTGTAGCTAATAGTGCACAGTGTACAAATAATAATGGTTTTCTGCTCCAACCAAAGTATGTTCGTTGCTGTGGCATGGCTAAGTAGTTACTACTGTCTCTATGGAAGTAGATTTAGAGTCGTTCAAATGAGTGGGACTACCTTTTCCATTAAGGAATAAAGGAAATGTAGAAGCTTTAGGGATCTGGCTCTGCTTCACAGAGCTTTTATGACATGGTTTTCCTGATGAGAACACATTCCAGTTCCCCTATGATTTTATATAATCAATAACTCTAATAAACCTTAAAGCAAATTTGCATTTAAAGATTTTCAGTACCAA
The DNA here is from genome assembly GCF_059628265.1 of Tinamus guttatus. Lineage (NCBI taxonomy): Eukaryota > Metazoa > Chordata > Aves > Tinamiformes > Tinamidae > Tinamus > Tinamus guttatus. Next base: position 10,195,940 of record NW_028288821.1, on the reverse strand, counting down.
CAAGTCTTTTTTTAAGGTGTCTAAATAACTGATCTACTGTGTTGGTGGACAATAAGTTGACCATGAGGCAGCAGTTGCCCTCGTGGCCAAGAAGGCCAATTGGATCCTGGGGTGCGTTAAGAAGAGCGTCTCCAGCAGGTCGAGGGAGGGGATCCTGCCCCTCTACTCAGCCCTGGTGAGGCCGCATCTGGAGTATTGTGTCCAGTTCTGGGCTCCACAGGACAAGAGGGATGTGGAGCTGCTGGAGAGAGTCCAGCGCAGGGCCACAAGGATGATCAGGGGCCTGGAACATCTGCCCTATGAGGAGAGGCTGAGGGAGCTGGGCCTGTTCAGCCTGGAGAAGAGAAGGCTGAGAGGGGACCTGAGCAGTGTCTAGAAGTACCTCAAGGGAGGCAGTGAGGAGGATGGGGCTGGCCTCTTTTCACTGGTGGCCACTGACAGAACTAGAGGAAATGGCCACAAACTGAAGCACCAAAAGTTCCACAGGAACTTAAGGAAAAATTTCTTTGAGGGTGACAGAGCCCTGGAACAGGCTGCCCAGAGAGGTTGTGGAGTCTCCTTCTCTGAAGATCTTCCAAACCCGCTTGGATGCAGTCCTGTGCCACGTGCTCTAGGTGACCCTGTGTGTGCAGGGGGATTGGACTAGATGATCTCTAGAAGTCCCTTCCAACCTTAAGAATTCCATGATTCTATGATACGGAATTGGAAAATAGATGACCTTAAAAATGTCTTCACACTTCTTATGTGTTAGAAAGAGAAATTGGAGGTGAGATTCTGAAAGTTCTCTAGGTGATCATGGTGGCTGCCTTGGTGTTTGACATACTTCGGATTTTATTCTGTAGATATTTTCTCTGTTCATCAAAGGATATAAAAAAGAAAAAAGCCACTGGGGAAGGCGAGCAGATGCTCCTGTCCAGAGCTGTGCAGAGTCATTTTTTGAAAAGGATTAATGTAAAAGGGGCAACTTTGAGGCACACACTCTTCTGTGAGAAGCTAGCAAATAACTGTAAAACGATTCTGCAAAGCAGTTTGGCAATACTATGTACCTCATGATACAACAGTATTAGGACATGATGGCTCCGTTTTCTATTGCTTCTGTGCTTACAGAGATTCACTAGTGCTTTCCTAGATCATCTGCTCTCTACCAGTGTGGGCAACAACTTGCTTTACTTGTGTAGCAGCGTTGTGGGGCCATTATAGTATAACAGAGTGATAACATAGTGATAACAGAGAGCATGGCACCCCAAAAATGTATTTCAGAAGAAGCAAAGGGAAGGTCACAGCAGCCTCTGTTCCTTCAGGGAAAGCCTTTCCCTGCCATGGGGTGAAAAGGAGATGTGCTCATTTAAACCCTGCCTTACAGGGCTGCTCTTCTACTGTGATTATTGTTTCACTGTGGGGAAACGGAGGGAGCCAGCTCGTCTTGTGGCCTGGCTCTGGCCTCCTCCCGGCCTGCCGTGCCCTGCAGAGGCTCCTCTGCACAGCCCGGCCCGTGAAGGACCTTCCCCTCAAAGGGCACCAGGAGGAGCACAGAGCGGACAAACAGCGGGTGGCACCGGGAGCCCTTTGGTCCAGGGCACCTCGGGGGAGCCAGGAGGCCACGCACAGCTCAGCGGCCCTTTGTGAGGCGCTCAGGACGCCTTCGGAAGGTCCCTGCATCACCAGTGATGTCACAGTGCTGCGGGGACAACCAAGGGCCCCATTGCCGGGGCTCATTGGCGCACACGCCTTGCAGAGAAGTAGCAGCCATGGCTGTGTTCTCTGTGTTAGTGTGCGCCTTCCTGTGTGCTTTTGCACAAGGGATACCTATTGCGGAGGAGAGAGAGGCTTCACCATCTCGTGAAGGTGCGTACTGCAATGGGAAACCTCCTCTGCCCGCTGGCGTTCGCTAGGGTTGGATTGTCGAGGGTCCCTCCGAGGCTGCCCACACTGGGCACACAAGAGCATCTGCCCAGCCTCGTCCCAGCACTGCTGGGTCCTGCTCCTGACGGGCTCCTGCTCCCCTTCTCCCCAGTGCCGAGGGAGAGGCCATGAGAGCAGGAGCAGCTCCACCGAAAGGAACGGGGTGCGGGAGAACAACAGGGTGTTTCCTCAGGGCACAGCACCAAACCGCTCCAGCCCACGGCATCCCGCGCGGGCTGGGATGCCCTGGCCCCACAGCTGCAATGTGGGTGCCGCTGCTTGGGCTCCCCACACTTCAGCCCTCCTCCTCCTCCCCCTCCCTTTGCCTGCCCCCAGCAGCATGTTTGATATCAACTCTGATGTCTGCCCTTTATTTTGCAGTCATCTTTTCCCACGGCTTTACAGATGACGACTCCGGCATTCGGCATCACACCACACGTTTCACGAGGTTGAACATTGTGACTGTTGGTGCTCCCATTGCCTTTGTCATCCTGTCCATCTGGCTGTGGTATTGCTTCAGGAAACAAATGTAACGTTTAAAATTCACCTCCCTTATAAAGTGATAAGGTGCAAAGCAGCTCCCAGTGCAGCCATCCCTAGTTTGGCCTCTCTCAGGATCAGTCGGGGTCCCCCCAGAGCGACTCCCTTCTAGTGCTGCCCCCAGCGCTGCCACCCTCCTGCTCCACGGCTGCCCCAGCAGAAAGAGGGGTGGGAAGGGAGAGCCACCGCGTGCAGGGGAGCCGACAGCAGCGCTCAGCAGGCTGCAAATGCAGCAATGAAGGACTCCCAGCATTACTCATAACCGGGCTAAACCCAACTAGCTACCACCCTTCTCGGGGCCCTTTCTTGCCAGGCGGCTCTCAGGGCCAGGCAAAGCCCAAGCTTGAAGCACAGAGGCTTTGGCTTCAGCCCCTTAAAGTCAACAACTACCATCCTGCCTTTCAAAAGGACAAGTAAAATCTCTCTGTGTGATCCCTAGGTCTCCTGAAGAGCAGGTTGAGGCCCTGCTGCAGCAGCTCCTTGGCCACAGCCGAGAGGTGAGTTTGCTTCTGTCCCTGGGACAACCCAAACAACCCATGTCTCCACCCAAACATGTCCCTTCAAACCTTCCTCTCCTCACACTCCCCCCAGCACCCAGCTCACCCGCTGGTGCTTTATTCCCAGCACCCGGGCCGGCAGTGCACATGCTCCGGCTGCGCCCTGCCGAGCCCGGACATCATGGAGCTCGGCAGCAGCTGGGAGGAGCAGGAGGCCGACTCCTTCGGCGGCCTCTTCCTGTCTTCCCTGCCGCCTTCCCCGGGCTCCGCGGATGCTGCTCTCTGGGAAGGTGATCACCCCCACAAAGGCAGCCGCCCGTTCGCCCGGCTGTGCTGCCCCCTCAGGATGGGGCGGCTCCGGGCGCCTCTTGAGGAGCTCACGGCAGCTTCTGCCACTCCTTTGGGGCTGCGCCCACAACCTCTGCTCCTGTTTCAGATCTGTGACCGGGGAACATCCCAGGCGCCTGCCGCCAAATAGGCCATAACATCTGCCTGCGTCCAGAGCCGGCGGCCCCTGCAAGCAAGAGCTCGCGCCGACACCAGGAGGGCCCCGTCCCTCCAGCCCGCCCGCCCGCGCTGAGCTCCTCCATCTCGGGCTGGCGCCACCATCGCGCACGGCCGCCTGCTGGGGGCACCCGGGCAATAGGGATCCAGAGGAGGCCGAGCCCGCGGGGCCCAGCGCTGGTTACTCACAGCAGCTCTCGGGTCTCTGCCACACAGGAAGCCCTCTTAACAGTGAGGGTGACAGAGCCCTGGAACAGGCTGTCCAGAGAGGCTGTGGAGTCTCCTTCTCTGGAGATCTTCAAACCCACTTGGACGCAGTCCTGTGCCACGTGCTCTAGGTGACCCTGCGTGTGCAGGGGGTTGGACTAGATGACCTCTAGAGGTCCCTTCCAACCCCAACCATTCTGTGATTCCATGATACACACATGCACGTATGTATCTATATTAATTATATGATCTTTTCTGGGGAAAAAACAGTCTACACATGTACCTGAAGTGACAATGTATCTATAAATAACTCTGAAAATAATGGGGAAATATAAAGCAGTTAGTTAAGATGTGTTGTTTAATTTCCAGTCTGAATGAAGATTTTTCCTAATATCATAATTATACTTTAAGTTAAAATGTTTACTGTAATTGAACAGTCACCCCTTTTTCTCTCGCATTGCAGATAAGCTATGAGAGATACAATAAAATGATCATTAATAATTACATTACAGAGCTAAAGAAAGAATGGCTTTGGGAAAACTGAGCAGTTTGCAATCATAGATCATAGTGTGATTTTTAAATATGGTCCCTGAAGGCCATGTGTCTGTAACGAAGACTCAAGAGAGGCAGAGGATAAATTTGGAAGATGCCAACGACCTGGCTTTTTCAGTCATCATAGTTAGCCTCTCTTCCTGGGTATGTATATGTGTGTGTGTATATATATATGTATATATATATATATATATATAAAACATACACAGCTGTAGATGCAGCTATTCCATGATTTCCAGCGGAACAGCCCATCACATGTGTTTGTAGTGCTACCTACTTCAGCAGATTTATTTCTCTAACTTACTATCAGTTTTCAAAAATTGAAAAATAGAGGCTTATTCTGGATATAGTTACTCTTCAGGGCCATGCTAATTCTGATAAATTGTTCTGTTCATGGAAGGACTTGTAAATGGAAGGCTATTAACTATGTATGATAGCTTTGACATTTTGGCCTGCTAGATCGTATGCTTTCTAAAAGCTTCCTTTCACTATCTACAAAGAGAAATTCTGTTTTTGTTGTGATTTCTGAATTGTTTACCCTGTTTCTATGCCATGTTGTTAGAACATTTTTTAAGCCAGTGCAGGCAAATGTTTCATTTTTTTTCTCCCGTGTGGACATCCTCTGTTCAAACGTGCAACACAATGAAAATATTTGCTCTAAAGTATTTTTGTTCACTGTGCACAAGCAGAAAATAATTTGTTTTTAACATAATAAATAATCCTAAACTCAGCAGTTTTCACTCATGCTAATTTGACGAGCATCCTGATGCTTACTAGAGATCAGGATACACTACCTGACTAATGTACCCAGTGAAGATGCAACATTTGTTACAACCTCGCGGTTAAAACATAAACGCCCTTTTCTAAGTGCAGTTGTTGCCAGTGTCTGAGGACCTGCGGTATTGGTGATTACAGCAAAGCTGTAATTATGGTAGCTACACTTTAGGGGAATTTTAACAGCCAAGAGCAGAAATTCTTTTAGCTGCTGTCCCTGTCCAAGCAGCCTCCGCTCGCTGTGCCTGGAGCGGGTCCCAGAGCTAGAAGGTTCTCCCTGGGAAGGCCTCGTTAGGTGTTCAGGAGACAGCCGGCGTGAGGGCCCTCGTGAAGCCGAACGAGAGTCCAGGCTCATTCATGCCAGGATTCCAGCACTCTTCCGATTAAAAAAGGACATGTTGGGTTTTCCCACAAAAGTGAAGATGGAAAAAGAATCTCCGAAGCCAAGAGCGTTTTCCACTTTAAAGTTTCATAAGATGACAGGGTACTTTTGGAGCACATCAATTATTGGGCACATTTCCCCAGAATGGCAGGGAATTGCACCTATTTTAAGCCTACCGACGTTGTCTTTGTTTTCACTTTTTACATCCTGTTCAAATTCCCTGAATTTGTTTGAGGTCTCAGTAAAATTTTTCTCAGCCTGACTGCTGTCTGGCAGACAGAGCTAACAAGAAGCCTTCCAGGCAACATGTTAGGTGGAATAAGGTAAATAATAGTCTGCAAGGGGGCTTCTTGTTGCAACTCCTCTCTCTGAACCCCAGAGATGTGAGTTGCCTTGTCATGAAAGCCCACGCTCCTCCAAACATCAAAGATAGTTGAGTTTGATTTTCTTCAGAGCTTACAACCACGTGCTCTAGGTGACCCTGCGTGTGCAGGGGGGTTGGACTAGATGACCTCTAGAGGTCCCTTCCAACCTTAAGCATTCTATGATTCCATTCTATGATTGGGACTTACACTTCTACGTCGCTAAGATACTTAAGCATGGTCACATTTAAAGTAATCACATACTTTAAATCTTTATGTTTGGTGCTTGGAAACATGCCTCTATGTGTTGGGAAGAATAAATTAAAAACTTTGAACACAGCGATATCAAGTATTTGGTCTAGATTTTTAAGCATAATCATTGTAGGGTCTGCTTTCTCTATGCATGATAAAAATATATCCTAAGATAAATGGATTTTTTCTGCAGAGAGGGACCTGGGTGTCGTGGGGGACAAGTTGACCATGAGGCAGCAGTGTGCCGTCGTGGCCAAGAAGGCCAATTGGATCCTGGGGTGCATTAAGAAGAGCGTCTCCAGCAGGTCGAGGGAGGTGATCCTGCCCCTCTACTCAGCCCTGGTGAGGCCGCATCTGGAGTATTGTGTCCAGTTCTGGGCTCCACAGCACAAGAGGGATGTGGAGCTGCTGGAGAGAGTCCAGTGCAGGGCCACAAGGATGATCAGGGGCCTGGAACATCTGCCCTATGAGGAGAGGCTGAGGGAGCTGGGCCTGTTCAGCCTGGGGAAGAGAAGGCTGAGAGGGGACCTGAGCAGTGTCTAGAAGTACCTCAAGGGAGGCAGTGAGGAGGATGGTGCTGGCCTCTTTTCACTGGTGGCCACTGACAGAACTAGAGGAAATGGCCACAAACTGAAACACCAAAAGTTCCACAGGAACTTAAGGAAAAATTTCTTAACAGTGAGGGTGACAGAGCCCTGGAACAGGCTGCCCAGAGAGGTTGTGGAGTCTCCTTCTCTGGAGATCTTCCAAACCCGCTTGGACGCAGTCCTGTGCCACGTGCTCTAGGTGACCCTGCGTGTGCAGGGGGATTGGACTAGGTGACCTCTAGAGGTCCCTTCCAACCTTAAGCATTCTATGATTCTATGATTTGAAGATGTATTAAATGAGAAGAAATGTTCTCTAGCACTTATATATTTCCTTATAATACCGGCTTTTATAACAACACTCATTTGCATAACTTGAAAACCCTTATTTTTTAACTCACAGACTGTTATCACAGACTGTGCTTTTTGGGAAGGCAGTGGGAAGAGCAAAAATATATTCCCTCTTTATTTATTTTTTAATTAAAATATTAAAATGAGACAAGAGTTATGCTATGTGAAGCTACTACTCAACAGCTATAATCGAGTTCACCAGACAAGCATTTTTTTCCCTAAACGCATAAGAAACGTCTGTCTGAGAGATCAATTAAATCATAATTAACAGTACCATATCTCTAAATAGGAAGTGGGTTTTATGCAAAACCCCTTTTATTCACATAGAAACATGACTAGCAGCTATATTTTTTAGATAATTTTTTATCTAAAAAATAATTTTTATTCATTTTTAAGATAATCATGTCAAGGGGAAAGAAAGAATCCCTTCAAAATAAGGAGAGGAAACCCAGCTGCCTTTCTTCCAAACTTAATGATTCGTGTTTGGGAAGCTGAGACAGAAAAATGTCCCCCAAACCTGTCACTTAATAGAAATGTGAACTCAGGCCAGTTTATGTGTTTCTTGCCGTTGCTCATCACCGATATCTACAGACAGTTCCAATGGCAGTGACAACTCTTGATGCTTTACACGTCCTACCAGGCCTACCTCAGTAATTTAAAAAGATGCCCAAGATTTTTACAAAAAATATGCATTAAATTATTTGCAGCAGACAAAGCAGTGTGATGTTGGGTAAAAATCTGCAAAGTTATAGTTTAGAAAAATAGATTCTAAAGATGGACTATAGAAATAAACTTACTTCAGCTTATTACGTATGCCTTGTAAGCAATGAATCAAATCACTTTGCTGTATAATACAATTAGTGCTGTAATTTGTAGTCATTACAGTTTGTTCTGAGGTATAATTAGAGATTTTATATTAATGCAGGTGCAGCTTATTGACAGAGAAGGCCTTAACGGCTTAGCATGGAGACTTATTTTGGGTCTACTACGGCTCAATTTGCAGACAGTTAACTCTGTGGACAGCGGTGTCTCGTTGTGCCCGTCTGTCACAGACTCACTCCCGTTCGGGTGCCGCTCAGGAACGCAGCACGAAGCTGCGGCTGGAAGGATGCGCTGCGCGGGCGCTGCCGCCACACGGCCCCTCGGGCCCGGCGGGTTCCTCGGGGCGCCCGCCAGGCCCTGCTCACCAGCTCCTCCAGGAGCAGGGAGGGCGCCAGGCGGCTTCTCTGCATGAAGTGAGTTATTTTATACTTAACTTGGGTTCTACATCTCATTGGTGTTACTATATCCATTATTATTTGATAGAAATCGATTTTTAAGTACCAAATCCCACATCTGAAAGGCAGCAGCGTAGCTGCTGTTACAGCTCAAGCGAAGCTGGCGGGGCGGAGGAGGGAGGCGCTCGCTGCTGCCCTCAGCGCTCGCGGTGCCATTTTTCTGCTGGTCGACATCTGGCATTTAATGAGATCCAATGAATAAGTCACACGCCACTTGTGTTTGTGTTTTTCTGATTAAGTCCTGTGCTAAATCTACGTACCGAAAAATATTTATGATTTTATTTCCCTCCTTGGTGTTCCTCTCATGCTAACTTTATAGTAATTTTAGGAATTATTATTATTCTACTTCTTCCATTAGCTCTGTCACAAATAACAGCTGTATTCTTCCTATCTGTTGCCTGTTATTTTAAATTAAGGAGAGGGACAAGCTTATAAAACCTCCAAGAAAGAAAACAGTTCCTTTTTTGTGTGCTATAAATGATTATATATTATAGTACATAGGTGATCTAGGTGTCTCCTGAGATGCCTCAGGTGGATGAATTGCATAAACAGTTTCTGTGGCGAAAACGAAAGGGGAGGGAAGTTGAATCTTAGATTATTTCACATGTAGTGGTGAATATCATATGATGCGTTTAACATAAGTTTAATCATACAATATTTATATAAATTACACTTAAAATATGACTTTTTGCATCTTACTTGAGTTTTGAGTGTAGCCTTTTTGCCATGGTCTTACTTGAGTGTCAGATACTTTTGATTTCTCATTTAATCCACTAGTTTAAAATTTTATAATGTTTAAAAAATGCAGAGAGTAACTTCAAGAAGTTTAAAACAGGCCAATCTTGGACTGATTTTTGTTCTTTTGGATAATTTTTTTTGTTATTTTGGAGATTTTTGTTATTTTGGAGATTCTGAAATTTGAGAAATCCCTGACTTATCTGCACACTATCAAGTTGTTTAACAGTAGCAAAACAGTTAAATTAACCTTATTAAAAAAAAAAAAAAAAAGGTAGAGATGCACAAATACCTGGCATCCTACACAGTATTTGTCCCAGCAAAAATCACCATTTCGGTAGCATTTAAGTGCCTTACTGGCCGTAAGGTATCATTAAAGCTCCATTTTTATCAAGTTAAACGTTAATATTTCATAATAAATTTGGTGTTAACGTACATAGAGTTAATGCATTTAAAATAATAAACTGAGTGATTTCCACCTAAGGTCTTTTATAATTTGACATACCGCTGTGCCACTAAAAGAAAGGATTGGTTTATTTCTGTGCTCAGTAAGAAATATAGGCTACCTGATAAAAAAAAAGATAACACTGAATTTTATCTCTTTTTTTGGACAGTTAGTCATATACAGAGGAAATGAATGCAATGTGGAAAAATAGTGGGAGAACAAGTTCAGATTGTCTAGATTTGTTTAAAATTGGAACATACTTACATCTTAAGATTTTAAAGTATATAGTGGGTGATAATTTTATGACTATTTTTTTCTGAGTATGGCTTTATTTATAAACAACTAGCTGTAATTGTAAGATATAAAGGTGTTTTTTTCTTGCTATTGTCTTCCTAAGATCCAGAATACATTTCTTCATAATAAATATAAGTCGAGAACATTCATGCCTATTAAGAGGAAGGGAGAAGGAAGGCAGAAAAACAGGTTTTGAGACTTGACCCAAGCAACAAAACATAAAAAAAATTATATTCATGATTAGGAAAAGCAACATTTTCTGGTTAAGCAGATACTGTATGGAAATGATACATATTTTTCCACACTTCCTCTGCTTGTTGCAAGTTTCTTATAGTTGGTCAATTTAAATTACTGAGGCTTCATGCATAGCAATAATTTCCAGATATTATCTCCTGAGAGGTACAAACTATGTATTATATGTTAACAATAAAAAAAGGATGTATAAGCAATTATAGCTCTTCTTGTTGTAATTTTGTTCCAGTCTGTGACCTCTTTTTTAAGTTACTAATGTCAGAAAACAAAACTTTAAGAAAAAGTCATAAGACAGAGCACCAAAATAGAGTTAAATCTGACTCTCCTTCTGGATAGAAGCCTCGTTCTCAGAGTGCAGAATCAAAACTGCAGTGGTTCATAAATTCTTCGGAAAAATATGGGCAAATGTTGCTATGGTTACAGAGCCACTGCCATTTACTCCTCGTTTCTGCCTTAGAAAAGAGTGATTTTTAGTCCTGCAATTTTGTATAATGTCTAGGGGAGAAGAAACCCTTTCCCCTTGCCCCAAATACTAGGAAGTTCTAGTTCTTTACTCCTTTCTTTAATTTTTTATTTCCTATTTTCTAAAAATAAAAACAAATAGTAGCTCAAGCAGCTACAGAAATATTGTGAAGGGGTTCAACGTCCATCCTTACTCAGTCTAATACTCTTCAAGTCAAAGATATTGCCCTAGATATTGACTTTCCTTAGAGTCAGGAATGAATGGCACCAGGATTTTTTAATTACTATCATTTTTAAAGGTTAAAGCACAAGTTATTGTTAAGGATTTCTTATGTGCATATGGAACAAATCAAGTACTACACTACATTATTGTGTTTTCCCTTTGTCCTTCTGTGAACAACTTTCAGTTTCTTCTTCCCCTAGGATGAACAATATACGCACCCAGAAAGAAGTTTGCTTTTGCTCTGCTTCTTGAAAGTATTTTAATAGGATGACAAAGTAATTTATAGTAAGACTGAACGTTTGTGAAAGCTATTCTGATATTCCTATCAACAAAAACATCATAAACCACTCTTCTAAGGACGAGAATACATTTGGAGGCAGGGGAATGCAGGGGAAATGCTCTCCTGAGGACAAGCAGCCTCACGTGAGGGTGCAATGCTAGGGCAGAAACGCAACCCCAGCACACAGCGACCGCAGCGCTTCCCTGCGGGCCCTTTGGATTCTGCCGCAGAAACCCCCCAGGAAGAGAAGGCGCAAAAGGGCTGCGTGTCCTGGGAAGAGGAGACGGCCAACCCTCCTGCCACCATCCCAGCGCGTCTGGCAGCGAGAGGAGGCTGCCCTTTACAACGGCCCCCTTGCAAATCAGGGATTTTTTTTGCTGGCTGTTACAAAAGCGCACACATTTTGGGGGGGGTGTTAGCATGGGTATCATTGACATTTTCTCATGCTTTTTCTAGTAATATCTGGAGTCTCTGTTTCTCATAACTTTGCCAAACTCGAGTTCTTTGAGACTTTCTATTCTTTGTTTAGACCGATCTCAATATTTAGTGTTTCACTTTATTTAACTAAGAAGCAAGCAATATGTTTTTGCTTTTTAATATAGCTGCAAGGTTTCCCTTAACACTCCTTTCACCTTATATCTCAGTGTGGATGTTTCACTTCATATAAAAGAGGTGGAAAGAGAGAATGCAGAAGAAGCAATAGAAGATTAGATAATCATCCAAATCCATCTTAAATAAACAGCATTAAGCACTCAGTTAGACTGATCTGACAGGGCATGTAACTGGTCTCTAAATTAAATGATTTATTTTCCTAGAATTCATTAAATCTTCCTAAGGGAATTATTTCCTGCTTTACTTAACCCTCTAAAGTATCTCAGTTTGCTTTAGAGATTTAAAAAACTGAATAAATGGTAGTTTCTGTTCTACACGGGTTATTACTTATGGTTGGTCATAGATAAAGTATGCTAAAGAAGCCATGTTAACAAATCTTGCTTTAATTAGCAATGAGAAATTTGGAATGTGAACTGAGAAGCCTTAGCTCTTCTGGAATGTGCCTCTCACATCATATACAAAAGAGCTGCAGTTATTTAAAGCATTTGTGGTTTTTCTTGTACTTTAATATAGTATCAATGAGTTTAGTAACCACAAGAAACATGCTAAAATGCAATTCTGAAAGCAACAAATGTAGGTAACGGTGCCAACCTAGCTTTCCTAGTTATTTGCCTAGTTTGTATTCTAATTAAGGATGGAAGAGCTGCAAAGGCTAATAAAGTATGCTTCTGGGTCTGCTTTTAACATGGCATTTATTTCTTTCTTCATTCAAGAAGAAATATACATTATTACGACCCCCTTGACAGCCTTCTGAAAGCATGCTATTATACCAGCCTACCTCCTGCTTGCAGAATATCTTATATATGTGTCTGAATATGGGCTCTTCTTACTGTTATTAAACTATTAATATCCTCAGGCCTCCACAAAACCATTCCCCTGTCAAAATTTGTCTTTCTACCGCAAAGACTTTATGACGTCTATAATGTAAAGTTGATTAGTTTCGCTTCTTGCTGCTTCAGCAACATAACTTTTTGATTTCTTATTTAAAGGACATCCCCTTGTCTGTAGGGAAAGAGATGGAGTAGAACTGTTAGCCTTGACGCGCATACACAAGGCTGCGCTAGTGCAACCATGACATACGCCATGGATGTTGCTACCGCTTGAACACTGCTCTATCCCAAACACCCACCTACAAATCGGTGCTGATACACACAAGTCCAGGCTCTTTAACTTCCCTCAACCGCTACAAGTGAAAATAAAACATATGGAGACATCTGACAAAAAATCTGGTGTTGGAAAGTTCTAGGTAAGCTCAAGAAACCTCAAGGTCTTTTGCCAGTATTTTTACTGGGCCTTTTATCAGCATCAAGTCTTCGCATGATTTCTGAAAATGTAGACATCTTGGAAAGATTAATTAGGAGAAAGATCTGCAGCTGAATCGGCATTACTTGCCTCCTGACTAGGGCTCACAGCTACAGCAGCCTAATGAGCTGCTCCGTGCGGGCCTGCTGCGCTGACAACACTCGTCGTGAAACTGCTGAACTTGAGCCAGTCACAAGCAGGGTTTTCACATTATGGCACAAAGGCAGCGGATTTTACTTTTGCTTGAGCAAGAAAACTATCAAATCACTCAGAATTCAGGACTTGAGAAGGTACAGAGCAACTCTGCTTTGGCAAAAACGAACAAAGAAAAGAAACAGGAGGACATTTTACAGTTAAAGGAGACTACGAGCTGAGACTTGCATGTAGGGAGATTCAGGTTCAGTGATCTTTATTACTTGGTCTTCACTGAGTAGTCCCTTGTTCACTCCTAAAATGACCACTTCCACTGGTAAAGAGGCAATTTTGAGAACAAAAGTGCTATAAAATAAATAACCTGTAGTGATAAAAAGTGAGGGAAATACTGTTCAGAGAAGTTATGCTTATATAAAACTGATTGGAACTACATAAATTGCTGCAGGAGATCTAGCAGAAATATTTTTTTCTTATCCACTTTCTTCATTGCTACTAATGCTGAGTTTCCATAGGGAGAGGGCAGGAACAGTCACAAATGCAGAACTTTGACCTTGCTTCTCTCACCCCTAAATGTGTGTTAGAGAAATCAACCCGCTGTGATTCTCATTATCAGGCCTTCATGATGGATTTGAAATAACTTATAAACAGAAAACGGTACCTTGACCCCTTCTGTACTTGCAACTGAACTAAATACTGAAAAATAAAACAGTAACTATAGTCTAGATCTCATGGTTTCCTCAAACTTTCTCCAAGTTTATACAGCTTATAATTCCTGCATACAGTGATTACTGGTACAGCTGAAGGTTTTTAATTTCTTCTCTTCCCTTAAAATTACGGGAGCATCTTTCATGAGTGAGTAAACAAAAGAACCAGCTCCAGACCTTCACCCTGTATTTTGTAAAACTCTACCGTTTCTCACTAGAATCTTGCATCCTGTCCTGAAAGTCTCCAAGGCAAGGCCTTAGCTGCGGTGCTTAATTCCCTGGGGGCAGGGGAAGAGGGGACATCTGCTCAAAGCAGGAACCACTTGGTTTTGAGCTCTGTATTATACAACTTCTCAATTTGCCATAAGAATGTTAAATATATCAACACAGCATATAAATAGCCAAAAGATTTAATACTTCCAAAAAGTATAATCTCAGGATGGAAAAGCTCTGCATATATCTAAAACTTTATCTCCTCAGAGGTCTGGGAAAACATCATCTTATTTGTTAATTCTTGGCTGAGAAGGAATTTTTGCATAATCATCACATAGGGCCTGAAAGGATTTCCAGGATCACTGCTTCATTGCTGTTGGTGACTACATCATATAATTCCTTCATATAGTGATAAGATTTCATTTCAAACTAATTATTTTTTGCTCTTACTCATCCTCCTTAAAGGCAATTCTACTTCCCCACTTCTCTGCTAGTTAAGAAGCAATATTCAGCTTAAATTTATTCCTGGAAATATCTTTCCTAACTGTTCTTCAGTAACAAAAATAAGGGTTTTTTTATGTCTCTATGACATTTGTGTCACATCGAACAGAATATAAGACTGATTCATTGTTTGTTTTCCAATTCCACTGTACTGCAATATGATCTATTTTTTTTCCAAACAGAAAATTAAACACAGTGACAGCATCTCCTCCTGAAGCAGTCAGCCTGGATGTGAATTATACTTTACTAGAACTGGTGATTCATGAACATGCTTTGGATTACTCATCACTTTATGAATCTATAACAGACATTGGATGCCTAAAGATACCAAAATGGAGTTAGATAAGTTTGGGAGAAGGAGGTTATTTTGATGGTCATTAAACATAAAGCTGAGGTGGTTGTTCTTGAGCTAGCAAACAATTTTCTCAGATCTAATTGGCAATACAATTCATAATTTGTGAGTATCTGAAATTTATTCTTGTGGATCTTCAATCTGCCAACATAACAGCAAGATCACCTCATTTCATCAATTTTGTCAATGCAAAAATCACAATTCTTCAGTCAGAGATTATTGATACTAGTAGCATTTAGAGATATTTTATCACACATCTTTCTCTAGAATCCTTCAACAAAAAAAATACCAATATGCTTTGTTATCCTATAACTATGAAACAGTTTCCTATCTCCTAAAACAAGATGTTTAGGTGAATCAAGAAATGATCAGACCGCTTATGAGGAAAGTTGATCAGTATTTCAGACATCTCCTATTACCTCAGCAAAGACTGACTGTTATCATTACACAAAATATACATCTGTGTCACACCACAGAGAATTACGTTTCACTGCACTGCGGCTATAAAGGGAGAAGCTATGAATACTTTATTAATTCATTTTCCCCTGGAAAGCATGCAGATACTCCCCTCAACCTATTCCTTGTGTAAAGGAGCTGAGTTCAGTTCCTTGTCGCACAGGGCGCTGCTCGTGCGCTGTCCAAGTGAGGGAAATCAGCAATTCCTGACCTGGCAGCGCCACGCTTGGAAACGACCTTCGGGGCTGGAATGGGAGAGCGGGGCGGGAAAATCATGTGAATGGTCCTGGAGAGGTGCCTGCGAGGCCACGTTTTTGGAAAGGACCTGCATTATATTTTTGATATCCGTCTTTGGCTGAGCGTTTGGTTTCTCAGAATGCAGACGCAGTTTATGCCACAGAATATACTAATGCATAAATATCCCACAGATTAATGTTTCAATTCCTCCCATGGTACAGCAGAGCAACTCCTGTGGTTTCTATAACCCTGTGATTATTTGCTGGTAAGGCCTCATATTTTCAGGGTTGATGATTTCATTCCCTTCATAGTCTTGATTTTCAGTTTTGACCAGTTACTGCTTAAGGCTAAGCCTTATGTTCAGGTATGACCTTTTATTTACTATTGTCATTTTAAAATGACAAAACTGGGCTTGTCATGTCAGTCTCTGCAACCAGATTGTTAGTTATTTAATAAGTGTTACATCATCTCCATGGGAGTTTTAGTCATTTAGATGGTTTTTTTCTGTTCCACAGATACATTGCACTCTAAGTGCCAAATATAATACGGTTCCCATATTACTGGTGGTAATGCTTACCAGGCTGCACGTTGATATTTTTGTGTGTGCTTCCAGTATGCAGAAAGTATCTGAATTTCAACTAGTAGGTAAATTTAAACTTGTATCTGTGCTGCCCATATTTTGGGACTCCTTAACACAGCTAGGTTTGAGAAGAGCAAAAGCTTCACAAAGCAAGTGAGATTATGTACTGAGGGGCTGAGCATGGCTGTTACGGGCATCAAAAAATAAACCATAATTTTGATTGCTGTCAGTGGACGTAGTTCATCAGGATATTCAGAAAGGAAACATGGAGAAGACATTAGAGACCCTGTTGTGACTTCATTTGCTATTGTGTGATAATATAATAAACAAGCTGTACGGCAGCATTGGCAGAGGGTTTCAGTTGCTCCGTGATATCAGCTACCTCTGTGCCTTACCCAAGGCATCGTGACTGGCAATAAATCCTGAACCATTGGCTTTGCAAACCAAGTTGCGTTCACCTGCAGAGAAAAAAAAAAGAAAAGAAAAAAGCTAATTCATGAGCAGTCTTGTGAAATTTACTAATACTTTTGTGAAGAATAATCTTTTACTTTTTTAGATATTCTGATATTCTTGAGGAAAGAACCTTTTTAATAGTAATATTCTAACATTTTTTACCATAAAATAATTAACGCTGGAGAATGGAGTTATGAATATTTATTTATTTTAATCAACAAGCCCTTTATGGCTGCTAAAAATCAAATGGAAAAAAAATGTATTTATTTCCACGGGAGATCACTACTGAACAAGAGTCTCAAATGATAAGGAAGAGCAGAGCATTACTATGAAATGGAGGGGCCTGGGCTCTTACCCGCTCGGCTGCTTGGGTGGCTCTTCTGTCCATCTTCATGGGTTTCTACGTGCCGTTTCCAAGAGAAGTGGAGGCGGATCAGCTCTGGCTTCAAATCCCCTCTTCAGATGCTCTGATAAGCCTGGCAGTCAGGTTTCCACCTGCTGTAATTCAATGAACTCATGAGCATTATCAGATGATTAACAATCAGCCCCTATTTGTAGTTTCAGCTAATAGAATCAAATGTCCTGAAACAACTGGTCTGTGCGAATGGCTTCATAAATCCATCGCTTCTTCCTCAGAAACCTTCCGAGCGGTGCCACTGCTCAGCCACCCCACACAGTGTTTCGTAAGGCTCTACAACACACACGTGCTCATACACAACCTGTACCCGCAGAAACACTTGGGCACTTTGAAACAAACTGTATGTGGTGTCAGTATCCAAAACTAATGAATACCAGCATGGCTGACTGTCACTCATGAATTATCTTTGGGATCAGAGGTGGGATGAAGGTTAACTCGATTTGAAGAGTGTTTTTTTTCTTCTAAATGGGGCACAGTCATTGACAACTGACAGTACTGGCAGCCCATCTCCCACTGGTTGGGTGTTACCGGGTGCGTTCAGTAAGAGAGGAGATTTCCAGGACAGCAGAACTCACTGCAGAGACACTGCACCGGGACTCGGGAGACTGGAAATTTATTCCTCGTGCTGCTATTCACCTGCTGTGTGACTTTGTATGAAAATCACTTCAACTCATCCTTATTCCTTTTCATTGCCTCTCCTTGCTATGGCTTCATTATGTAGGTAGTGACCCTGTGATGTAGTAAAGCAGCATTAAGGTGGACTTTTTAACCTCTTCGGATTAAACCTTGCCACTCTCTTCTATAACAATCTCTGTATCAATTCACTGCTGTTAAGAGTAGCATCCACAGATACCATAATGCAGCCAAAAACCTTCACCTTTTTATCATTAGCAAAACAGCAGGGCTAGAGCTGGCCTCCACAGGAGGATTTCAGCCCAGTAATCAAAGAGTTAATGAGCAGAGAGAATTAACTGTTCTCTCATTCCCAAGCAGGGGCTGCTTTGCTCACACAGGTGCCCCTTTTTGGGGTGGGGAAAAGGCCAAATGTTTTCATTAAGGATTACTTCATATAAAGCTACATTTTATTTTGTGAAAGTTTTCTTAAAATCTACTGTGATAAAAATATTTTAGTATCAACAATCATTCAAGCTCTTTGCTCCCCTTCTTTCACAAAACAATGATCATTAAGAAAACCTTACTGTCCCTTAAGCCAGAAACAAAGTAGAAAACTTGGAAAGAATGGCAATAAGAAAAAAAGATTTGAAATGATGAATTGCATTCAGCACAGAAAATATGTAGGGAGATGAGTAAGAATGACTGTTAAAGAAATCATATCCTGAAAGATAAGAAATCTCACAGAACATTAGTCATTCTCATTCTGCGTGTTCGCCGGCACAGGGAAGGCAATAAAACAAAACATCCACTTGCCTTTGTGCAGCACACACGGGTAGGATCTGAGAAGGAACTGCTGAGCAGCAGACAGTACTGTCAACTATAATTAAATAAAAGAGATTCCAGTGATTGCAATTTGCAGCATCCTGCAGTGTTTGCAGAAGGCTTTTCTCGAACATTACATGTTACAACTTCAGACACTTTCCTTGAGTCTTTTTGCAACATGTTAATTCCTACAACGTTAGCAAGTTTCTGATGTTTTGGCCTGACAACAGCATGCAAAACTCCTAGGAAGGCTGTGATTAAAAGACCAAAAACATCAAGCAATCCTCTTGAAGTCATTCCCTCCTGTTTTAAGACACACTGCATTTCCAGATCCTGGCATATAACATGCCCTGTGAGATACCCAAAAGCTCGGGTCTCAGCAGCAGGTGATTTCCACAGCAGGCTGCAGCTGAGTCCTGCTAAAAGCATCTCTAGCCCCTCAGGTGGCTCCGATTCATCCTATGCTTCCAGCTTGCTGCACGAGGACATATACAGCAGCACATCAGGACCTGGGCACACGGCAGTGCTGACAGGGAAACCCAACCTCCAGAACACCACGGCTGATCGTTGCCAAGGGCTGTGCAGCAGCAGCAGCTTCAGCTGGATCAGAGGAGACTTCCCAAACTGCTGTTCTAATCAAGTCTTATATCCAGCAGACCCATAGTCCTCCATTAAAACTCCTGCACATGTATCAATCATTGCTGTTGAATATCGTAAAGCCTATAACTACCTTCATGCTGTACAAAAGATCATCTCTGTTGCTGTAAGAAGAGTTTTGTTCTACTTATAGGACTTTTATCTAACTAAAAAAAAAAGGGGGGGGGGGAGGGGGGAGGTCATTAATGCTTTTTAGTTTTGCATAAGCATTGCAGATTCTGCAAAGCCAGATCAGAGTTCCAGAAATGCTGCAGTTTTGCCTTCCCCTACTAAAAGCTATTTTGGATGTGAGCTTCAGCCCAGCAACTATTGTGTATCTGAGTGCTCTCCAACCTCACCACAAATTGACTTCACAGCCAGCATGATCAAACTACGTGTTTGTTCATTTGTTTTTTTAATAAGAAAAAGATCAATTATACTATGAAACTAGGATATATAACTGAGAAAGTTCAGGTTGTTCCACATGAAAATCCAAAGTATTCCAGGATATATCACACACACTGCTACCCTGCCATCCCTCCTCCACCTCCTTCCAAGATTCATCAAGATCACTGGCTCACATCATTCCATTCAAAGATGGAAAGTGTACTAGGTTCATAAATGAGCACGAATTAAGTAGCAATTAAATCATGTCTGCAGAAAAATCTCATTTTCCCACTTTCATTACAGAAGTTTAATAATTTCCAGAGAATATCTTATCTCCTCAGAATCCAGCTATCCTATTTTTCATCAACCATTTTGTAATTCACTCTAAGAAGCCATAAAATAGACAAAGAAATGTGGGGAAATTTGCTTTGCTTAGAGTCCTACCAGGTCCTTCCTTGCTCCCTTTCTTAGAAGGCCTATGCAGGTGAACACAGCAATATAGCAGTGGAAGTCAACTCATTTTAATTAATACCAATATTTTGGTTTAAAACTTCATTATTTATTAAAATACATTATTTGAGTCTGCAGCCTTAAATAGTGCATGGCATGAAAATGAAGATGGCTTCTGCCAAGCAGAATTAATTTTACCTGTGCCTTGAATCCAAATGCTCTAAACAAGGATTGTTACTAATTTAGGATGGAGTTGCAACAGTAGTAGTATGCTGTTTCTGTTTTGTAGTTAAAAACACACTTTTTTGGAAAAAAAGAAAAAGAAAAAAGAAATTCCAAGAAACAGATGAAACCAGTTCTAGCTACAGATCCAGATTTCACCTTCATTGAATTAGAACCTTACAGCTGAACAATCCTACAAGTTCACTTACCTGTTAAAGGGATTCTGCTTCCTCACTGACTTTCAGAGGGTTTTCTTCCTTTCACAGCATCAAACTGGTCTACTAATGCCAGTTCATTTGTATCAGTTATTGCTTTCATTGAATACTTACTCAAATCACAGCAATCTGCGAGGTACTACATAATCCAAAAAGGAACGTATAGCCTCACGATACAGAACGATTATGGGAGTTATAGATTATTTAATTATTTTCCAAAGTGGAAAATTATGTTAAAATCACAAATACCAAGGCTAACCTTATCATTAATCCTTTGACCAAGTGCATCTGCTTCATAAAAACCTCTCGAAGTTCACAGCATAGCTTTCTGGATCATATGAAAGGGAAAGAAATGTCACAGTTGTAATTATGAGACCCCCAAAATCAAACGATGACTACAACAGAAAGCATGTGTAGCTAAACAAAACCAGCAAACTTGTCAGCTTACGCCTACACATATTTATCAAAGAGTTTCAGAGAAGCAAAGCATATTTTGCTGGCGTTTCTTTGAAATAGCTCCTCTAACAAGCCTGGCTCCACGACGCTTCTCCTGTATTCTAGCGATTAGGCTCGCTCTGGTAGCAAGTCTGCCAAAGGCCTCAGCAAACCTACACGAACATCCAAGAGAAACTGCTATTAAACAAAACGGAAACCTCTTGCGGCCGGGTTAACGAATATGTAAATAGACATATCAGCTGCCAGCTCTGAAGATATACTGTTTTTTCTAACATAGTGGGAGTTGGGTGCAGTCTTTAATTGCTTTTTGCAGTGTTGTGACAATGGTGAGATTTTAAAAATGTAGCTTAAAGGGCATTTTAATCTTCATGTTAAGTCAGCGGCCCTTGCAAATGAGCATCTGTACAGCATCCATCTCCTTCAGAAGCAACAACTGGCTGTTCTGTTCTGATGAGTTGCTTCGTGCCACTTTCCCAGTTAAGGATCATACTAAGAAGCACCATCATTGAAGGCTATAAAGCAGCACAGGAACAAAAACATAATTACTGTTTATTTCTGCAAGTATTTCTTCCACAAGAAACAAGAAGTATCATTCTAACTGATAGGAATAATATTATGTGGTTTTCCTATTCATTTGAAATTTAAGAATTTTCTATTTTTATGGTTTTCACGCTTAAGCCCAAGAGTGAAAAAAATTAATAAAACCATCTTGATAAACAAATCTGTTTTAAATAAGCCTAAATCCCAGATCAAGTGATCAGCTTTAAGCACCCTTATCCAGATTGCAAAGAAAAAGAGGCTTCACTTCTCTACCGTAATTAGTTCTTCAGCAATAAATAGGATTGATCAGTATTTGCAAGTACAGCTAAAACCTGAAACCGCCCCGTAGGTTTCCCTGACAAGTTCAAGGCATCTTGGATCTGAAGCTTCCAGAATGACAAAGCGCAGAATCCATTAATTTCCATCTTCACGTTCGCTCTCTGAACTCTGGCTTTGATGCACAAGAACCAAGGTGCATCCAGAATGAACACTCACCTGGAAAACACGGCAATTAGTTCTACATGAAAGCAGTTAGATCTGAGCAAAATTCAAAAAGAGGAGCAAGTTCTTCTGTCTCAAAGAGATTGCCCCCAAACATTCTCCTTCCTCATTCAGAAATACTGAATTACAATGGGAATATTCATTAACTAAATATATAAATTGTAGTCAAAGCACTTAATCTGAGGTCTACATGGTTGAGGAGAAAAAAGAAAAAAAACAGAGAAACACAAAAACAAAACTTTTAAAAGTGTCAGGTCTGGAAGAAATGGAAATGAGCTAGGATTTGTATTCTGAAGAAAAGCTGAAACAGAGCAGAAGAAGAAAACAGAGCTACTTCAAGAATACAAATGCTAAATTTATTGATGCAAGAGAGGACAGTATGATTAAGTTGTTTAATGTACTGTGTAAAGCACCAGAACAGTTGGCTTAATGTATTTAACCAGGAAAGCTGAAAAAACATGAGTTCAGGCTATAGTGCAGTCAGCAAGTGTGTGGTCTCCCCATTCTTGGCCTGAGATGGTTTTCATCCTCTTCCTTTTTTTTTGTCCCCTTGAACTCACACTTCACAAAGTTTTACTACAAAACAGCAGTAACCCACTAATAAAAATACAGGTTCCAGTAAATGCTGAGTTCTAGCTAACCATACACCGTGTGGATCCTTAACATCCAGCAGCACAGTCTGAGCCAAGTTAATGAGCCTTGTTCACCCCAGGAGTTACCAGAACATTTAACTATTGTACTGTATTTTTATGTAGTTAGCCTCAGCTAAGGATCCTTTGAAAAGAAAAACAGAGCAGAAGATATTAAAAAAATAACAAATGTACATAGGAAAGATATATATGTATATATGTATATCTTAATAGAGAAAAAAGGAATTAATGTCACCAGTGAACTCTAATAAATACAAAGGAGACGGAGGTATGGATGATTTCCATTAGGTTTTAGCTATTTTCAGAGTAACTTCGTTCCTCACCGTGCTTTTTCTCACCAAGTGTGTACTCACGGCAGAGGGTGGGAGAGATTCAGGACCAGCCAATCAATAAGAGGCCACTGAGGCCTTTTATTAATACATGTTGGTATATATTTATATGTATGTACATATGTGTACACAGCCACTATATGTAGAGAAAATCATTCAGGAGCACCGTGTCAGAGAGAAACCCAAAAGAACTTGAACACATCCACTGGAACAATTTCTGTTCTCACAGCCCCTCACGTTCACACAATCAATAAGAGCTGCGTTTGGATCACTGGGTATTGAGAGCGATCCATGCAGGCCCGAAGGAATGTATCACCGCAGAGTGGGAGACTGCTTGTGACATGAGCCAATAACCGGTCCTCTCGAGAGGAAACGCTGTCGAGAACAAACGTCATTTCTCTGCAGGGAGAAAAAGAGCAAAACTCTGCTCACTGGGACTCTTTCTTCCACACTGAGGAACTCAGTTCACTGGAAACACTCTTCTTCCACATTACACACGCGCCAATGATAGTAGAAGATGGTCTTAGTCCTCCTGCCTTAAGGTTAGAATAACCTTAAAGTTACTCTTCATAAAGTTATGCCTTTAAAGATCTTAGAAAAAGTAGGAAAAAAAATCAAATATGACAGCAAACAGTACCATTTACATAGTATCAATCAATAAAATACTTAATAGTCAAGTGATGAGCTTAGGCATTATATAAATCAAACTCTTTTCAGTCACCTAATGTGCCACAAAACAAATGTATGGACAGGAAGGTTTTGCAAAACTAGGTGCTTGCCATCACCACTAGAGATTAATCAGTAGAGCACCATATTCATTCTATGGACAAAGCCTAAGATGAAAACTGGCCTTGGTGACTTTATTGCATGCACTGAAACAACCTGTTACGTTCTGTGCTCCCAGTTAGCCCAGAATAAAGGGTTAAAATTACCTGTTGTCAGGTACACACCAGCCGCAGCTAAGCTATGTGGTTTGAGTACAAAAGAAAGTTGCTGCATCATGAGGGAATTTATAAATTGCTAAAGCAGAAGGAGCAGGGGGATTAAGCTGACACCATTAGCAGCAACTGATAATCTTCTTCAACAATATAATTCAACATTTCATTAAGCAGGCAGGTAATTCAACTTTTCATTTGTTTGCAGATAATTTGCCAGAAACTACCATATTACAGCTACTGTCAGCTAAACTGCTGCTGTTTTGTTGGTCTCAGTGTAATGATTTGTGTTGGTAGGATAAGAGTCTAATTTCTAAATACATCATAAATTGCTAAAAATGTGTTGTACTTTCATTTAGATTGTAAATGCAGTAATTTGCTTTTATATCACTTTTTCTTAATGCCTTACAGTATAACTAATTACCCTAAAATAAATAAAAAGTTAGCCTTCTATAAGTAATGTTGTTAATGTATTTTTCTTGTGCTCCCCTGTTATCTTCTGTCCTTTTAGTTCCAGGTTCTCACTTGCAATGGCCTCTGGCTGCACTGTAGGCTTCCTGGAGGAGAAACAAATTTGTGCCAGCTTGCTGAATAACCTCAGTAATGTTCAGTCACTCAGAACCTCTCCATCTGGGTGTCCATCCATCCAGAGAAGCAGATGCTCTGAGCAAACGCCTTATCCACCTTGCCCCATGTACCAAAGCTGAAATACGCTCCTACCACAACTGCAGTTTGCAAGCCCACAAAGACAGCGAGTGACCTACCTGGAGCTCTCAACTGCCTACTCACCTGCTCAGGTGCAACATTTTCTTAAGCCAAACTTTCTGCCACTCACTAGAGCTATGTGCAAACTACTTTGGACAGGATTTTTTCCTATTTCACTAACAGGAAGAATGGAATATAGTTAAGAGTACTGTGACCAATCCTGCACTAAGCATGTTCAGCCCAACTATAACCAAAGTACTGAGAATGCTATCGTGTCAGCTTTACAGTTACTATTACCAAAGAGTGAAGACTTACTGAACATCTGTATTTCCTTTTAACCAGGCATTTGATTGAAAACTCCTCATTTTCTAATGAAATGCTTCAGCAAATATGGCAGATATAGTCTTCAATGAATAGAAATAATATAGTTACAAGTGACATAAATCAATTAGTTATTTTAATCAATAACATTTACAAAAAGTGTCTAAGCATTTTAGGAGCTTATTCCTTAGTTTTTAAGATAAATATTCCATGACTTAAGCACTTATAATGGTGAAGTTTCTGCCTTGGGCAGGTACTCACTGCTGGAACATCTGTGGAGGCTGAAGTTACAGCCTCCCAACAGTGTGTAACCATTACTGCTTCCCCAAGGGTTGCCAGCCCCACAGAGGGAGATGTTGCTTGACCAGCAGAATGGTTCATACAAACATTTCTTCATCTCTGTCAGTATAAAGTTGGCCACTTGAACTGAAATCACTCATTTTGCTGAAATGAAAGAAAACAAATTCTGGCTACAAATCAAGCGGTCAGTGTTATAAACATATTTGCAAAATGGAAAAAAATTCTTTACGACTTTTAAACTCATCTAGGTGTTTGTCTGCACCTTTTTATCCTAAAAGGACTTTAAAATGTTGGTATTACCGATCTTCATGTGATTTATTTATCACTCATTAGGCCTACGTTAGATTTTTGTTGCCAGGAATTTACAGCTGCTGCAGTGGGGAAAAAAACCATATATATCAATAAAAAAGCTCAATAAGACTTCTATGGCAGCAGAAAAAGCATCAAGGAAAGTGGCTGGGATACTATACATCATTATTTTGCAGGTATTTTAATTCTTTTATGTTGTGTTGATATAAATTAATACAGGAAATCTAATAAAAACATTCAAGCAGAAGATCTGCAATTCTGTATGGCGCTTATTCCATGCATTCATTGACCCTTCCCCAAAGTCCACATCTAGACATGACCACGGCAATGCCCTTACTCAGAACTGAGTGGGGACTCAGGTCTGAATGTGCTGGGCTGGATTCCCTGGTCTACTAAAGGCTTTTTTTTTCCCCAGGAAGCAACAAAAAGGGGCATGTAGAAATGGGCATGGATGAATTCTAACCACACATCATGTGTGCCTGGAAAATTAACTTTGCCATCCACTTCACAACAACGAGATAAACTGACAGAAGTCACGTCAACGACATGGCAAGAGCAAAACTGGGTGACAGTCAGGAAGAGGATGAAGGCAGAGCTGAACGGCGCTCACTCCTCAGCATCCCGAGGCCCTTGACCAGGGCCACAAGATTTGGCCCCAGCAACGGCAGCCTGCACCAGGCCTAGATGCTCTGCATCATGAAACTGCACCCATTTCTCTCAGCCACAGCCTCCAATTATAGTCTGAACTGCATGAATACCGCATTAAAATTATGTGAAAGGAAAAACTGCTCAGAGAGTATCCTTGATAAAGCAGCACAATGACCTGTGTGTCAATTAGGCTTTGAGAGAGAGAGATTTTTTTATGTAGCACAGATTAAGTGTTACAGATGGACTCATTTATAAATGCAACCCTGACATATAATATTCAATAAAAGCTACGCTTTCATATCTAACTTCCATCTTTCAGCTGCAGCATTAGCATTCCTTCTTCAGCGTTCTTCTCTCTCAAGCATTACCTCAGATTAATTGGCCCTGTATAAAATAAGTTGCTGGGTGCACACTGGTAACCATGGTAGCCTTCATACTCTCTTCACAACGCATACGTAATCCCATCCTCGGGAAAACATGATCAGCACCGAGCACAACCCCCTGTCCCCAAAGGCCACAGACACCACCCGAGCGGGAGATGCCTCCAGCCAACCCGTGCTGAACTGGGGTGCCGGTACCCAGCACTCACACAACAACTGAATTTCCCAGCAGGTAGTTTTGCTGCAGCATCCCTGCCTTGCATAACCCGGTGCTGCTCCTCCGTGGCATGTTTTCCTCAGGACCAAAAGGTGGCAGTGTTCCCCCGGCGTGAAAAAGTCCACACATTTGTACTCAAACAGGAAGAGTCAAATTTCCTCTAGCCAAGCCAGAACTCTCTGCCTCATTAACCACTGTGCTTCCTAGGTCCTGCTATTTGGGTGATGACACCTTCAGTTAAAGTGACACAAATATTAAAATAGAGTTCAAGTAATAGCCTAATGTGATGTTCTAAAGAAGCATTCACATATCTTCTTATGAGGAAAATTCAAGAGACAAATGCAGCTTAAAAACAAATTATGTTCTCCAAAAGCTTCACATATTACCAGGCCTTATTCAAGATATTCCTGGCTGATTTTTAT
This sequence comes from Tinamus guttatus, assembly GCF_059628265.1. NCBI lineage: Eukaryota > Metazoa > Chordata > Aves > Tinamiformes > Tinamidae > Tinamus > Tinamus guttatus. Next base: position 10,169,024 of record NW_028288821.1, on the reverse strand, counting down.
GTCAGTGAGAATGAACTTCAGGATTTGACTTTGATTTGATAGGGCTCCTGTGAAGGATAAGAGTTTCACACCAGACAATCACTGCTATGTAGCAAGGGAAAATTTAACCTGTCTGGGAGCCCAGAAGATGCTCTTAAGCCATTTGAGATTTTCATAAGACGCTCCTTTCAAGAAATACAATTTATATGAGGTGACTGGCACAACTCATCTGAAGATTTGCCATTCACAAATACTGCAGTCACCCCAAATACCTGTCAATGAAACCTTTAACATCACCCCCACGTGGATTCTGTCAGCACACATAAAACAGAGAGACAGTGTGGAGCTGGTTTTGCTTGTTTGTTTTTCTCTAGTTACTCTATTAACAGCAGTTCCATTATGTATTTTAAGGCAATGCTTTAGGAGTAATCTTCCATCCTAGTGCTGGGCCCACTGCAGCACTTGTAAAACACAGGAGGTCCCACATGCAGACACTGACCTGCTAAAACACTGCAAAGACTCATTTCTCTATAAGATGCCAAAAGAGAAAGTTAGCAACAAAAGAAAATATGTTTTTCCTATTGCTTCTCAGGGAGATGATTGCTCTTCAGTGCCAGCACTAAACCTGGAAGCCTGGCAATACTTGGTACGACTGGGTGGCTGACTGCTTGCCATGGAGGTGCAGCAAAAGCCAGGGGGGGCAAAAAAAAGGAGAGGGGGTAAAAAAGGAAGATAGTCTATAGAGGAAGCATTCTTACAAATACATTGAAGTAAGGGTCGGGTGTCTAACATAGAAAATGGTGCTTTCTGATACCAAATCTGGCACCTTGATTATTCTGCCAAAGCTGAGGAGAGAAAAAAAAATGTCATCTGCTGCCAGCTCATTTGCAGTAAACAAATATTAAGTGTAAAAAGCAAAATGAGACAGGAGTAACAAATAAGAAGAGTAAGGAGATGCCCAAACGTGTACAGGATAGTCAGCACATAGCAGACAAAGATCACTGCATCCCTCTGTGGATACATACTGATCTTCACTGATATACTGGAAATTCTACTTTCATTAAGCATAGGACATCTGTATGCCAGATGATAAGCAAGAATCCACAACAATTCAGATAAAAAAAAGAAAAAGAAAATTTTTGAATACAAAACTGACTTATTAAACGTAATGGGAAATAGTTCCATGGCAATTAGTCTGTCTTAAGCTAAAATTCTTAGTAGTTTTATGTTTCTTTTATGTATCTTAGTTTGATTTCACATTTTCTCTACATATGCATGGGTAGAAATATTTTCCAACTTATAACAAATAATTTTAAGTGGATTCTGTGTCTGACAATATTCTTTGACTATTCCTTCAAACACCTACATGCTATAGACGCTTTTTTCCTGGCAAATCCTTCACACATAGCAGGGTTGCAATCAGAACAGAATAAACAAACTGACCTTTCCACCCAAACACTGCACTACCAGGTGACAGCCTCACATCCCAGTCTGCTGTGATAACAGCCACCCATCTCCGTTCCAGGTATGTATGGCAAAAGATGCCATTATGAGCATAAATATCCCATCCTTCTGACAATCCATATGCCTCCCATTCCACACATTTTGTCACTTGGACACGTAGGGGCTGTAAGGAAAAAGCACCTGTTTCAAGTGACAGTAGAGCAATTTTTCAGGTAGCAATCTAATTGATTTTAATCAAACAGAACCACAAAAATGCCCTTACTTAATACTGTAAGGCTTAAACAGGCGTATCACACCTTTCAGTATGGCCTTTGTAAAACTATTTGAGGAAGATGTGGGGAGAATTGGCATGCCTAGCATTTTAATTTGGAAAAGCCTTACTAAAACACCATGCTAGTTCAGAGAAAGCTATTTTTAGCTGCATGCAGGTGATAACTATTTCATGTCATTACCTTAGCAGTTATTTATCAGCAAATGAATTTTACATGAAACCAACATTTCATTTTCTTAAGAACATGCCCTATTTTCCTATTTCACTTGCTTCCTCATGTTCCAGTCATGTCAAGAAAATTACAAATAACCTCAGTTTTCAATTAGCTTCTCAATAATCATTGTGCTCACTGGATGTGGACCTGTTCATTTATGACCTGCTATCCTAGGCCTTGGGAGAAAGGCGAGTTACTGACCCCAAACAAAAAGAGCAACATTTTGGATTACCTCTGCTAAAATGGTATGAGGATCCTCAGTGTAACAGCTTCTAAAATTTGTCGCAGGGAAAGTATAGCCTAGAGGGGGGAAACAGCCTTGCTGGATCACACGGATTGTCGGGTGATGTCAATTAGCCAGCAGCAGCTAGGCTTTGGTTTTGGTACTGAATAAACATTGCACGATTAATTAGGGACCAGTTTGCTGAGCATTGCAGAGATGTTTTAAGAAAATCCACGGCCATGAAGTTTAAAAAGCTAAGGAGTTAAGAGAGGAGAGGGAATAGAGAGACAAGAGCTTCTTTCGCTGAAGTGAAAGACCAAACCACCAGCACTATTTAAATAAAAGAGAAGAAACTAAATATGTTTCAAAAGCAGAATTTCCCACCAGATACCTTACAATGAAGTAACTCTATTCTTTCCATTTTAAGATTCAGAAACAGTATTTTGCAGCCAGAAGTTCCACACAATTCCAAATGTAATATAAGGCAAGACGCTACAGAACCTGGCACAGAAGTTAAACAGATAATGCATAATTGCAGAGCAATGTAGTTAAAATACTGAAATGGTTTACAAACCAGCACAATTTTATGCATCAATTCAGATCATTTCTGATATTTTTATACTTTTTTATGGCCTTTTCTCCTACTATACTTGAAAACAAATGCAGACTTACTGATAACTTAGGAAGTGTTCAAATCACTTTTAATGGTAGGAGTTATTTTCCTTGCTTTAAGAATGCTGACATGATTATCGTAATTAAATACCTGCAAATCACAATAATTTCCCTAGTCTGTAAGTACAAACAGAGCATCATGCGAGGTGCCAGACCAACATGTTATGTAGAAAATCCTTTGTTCCAGAACCTAAATGCATCAATGAATTAATGTATAGAATGGATACGTTCAGATCCTCTAAATTCTACTAAAAATAAAGTGGCAAACCTTATGGCAATCTCCACTCAGAATTTTAACCTCTTTCATGAGGGTGAAATTTTCAGTCAACTTTCATTCTAGGATTCCTCTCCTATGCTTATTTTTATAAAATACTCACTTCACCTTTTTTTCTGTTAAGCAACCTGTCTTTAAAACTGAGGATAAGTTAAATGAAGTATCCTACATAGCAGTTGCATACAGAATGGACATTCAGGGAGACAAGTAGCAGCTTAGACTACATGAAAAATAAGGTCTCCATTAGGGAAATAGCTGGTAAAACAACCAAGTGTCAAGCAGGCAAAAGACATGGTAAAAAGCCTGCCACTAAAGGGAATATTTACAAACTTGGACATCCATTACTACTGACTTGTTTTTACTAAATCACACTCTCAAACGTGTGCCTTGTCTCGGGCATCTTCTAATTAGTAACAAAAACATCATGTTAGTAGGTGCAACTAGCACAAATATGCTCTATCAAATCATATTCCTTTATGAGCATGCCAGCTGGATCTATTTTAAAATAAGTATATTTAAGCTATATTGTAAAACGCAGTAATGATTAACTGCTATACCACTGAGAAATAAATAGGCACTCAAGAACCAAGTATTTTCTTTAAACAACCTTGGTTTACACATGCTGTCATTTTTCACTGGAGCTAAGAGGTGTCATTCAGGGCGAGCTGTCATCTTCCTAACACATTGCCACATGAGCTCCAGAGCAATTTTGCAGATTAAGCTGCAAAATATTCATGTCCTATTTGAATGTGTGGAGAGATTGTAAGGCAAATTTGGGAGTGTTTGGTGAATTTAGTAATGCAGCTTGCCTTGTGAGACATTTCAATGGCAACTGCAAGCCCAAATGTTTGCATTTATGTCAAGCAACTTCTTTTGGATACTATGTTATTACTATTTGTTCAGAAAAGAGATTTTCATATGTAATTCACTGCTCTTACTGAGAATTCATATTGCTTTAAGAAGGTTTTAATCAGTTAAATGTTGACTGCAAGCTCACAGGTGTCAGTGCTGGAAAGGAGTGGAAAGAGGAGTCGGACACAGCAGAGCAGCAGTGTCCTGGACACGGAGCTATGCAGGAACACAATAAGGGCAGCAGGAATTACAAGCAGAAAACCAAAAGTCCATAAGCAACTGTTAGTGTTTTTTTTCTTTTTTTTTTTTTTTTTTTTAAACTCTCTTTCCCTGAAGGTTCCAGAAGGTTTGGCACAACCAATGTTTTTGTCAAAACCAAACACTAGGCAAATCAGTCAACTATACAAGTTTTCCTGAAGTTTATCAAATCTTCAGTGAAAACAAACCCAGCAGAGACCAAACACCTGATTTCTTTGCTAATGTAAGAATCCCTCATCTATACAGCGAAGGCCAGAAAACATTAGAAAAAGTGGGGAGAAGCTTATCCCATGGCCCTGAGAGTAGGAAGCTAAGGATTATTCTCTCTCTCTCTCTCTTTCCTTATTCATCCAGCAATGGAGATCTCCCTGAGAACAGATTTATTTTCTACTTACAGGGTCTAATAACAGCCGTTATGCATTTATTTTCCTCTATCCTGACACAGTAACATGTTATCCTACTTAACTCTTTCTGACATAAAAATACATCCAATCAAGACTTTCCTTAATATTGCATGAAACTTGCAGCAACAGAGAATTTCATGGCTGGTACTGGTGCTAACTTAAACTCAACCACAGTACCAGTGGATAGAAGTTGCTACAATATCATTTATATCAATAGCATAAAACCTATAAAAGAAAACACTCAATTTTAATGCCAAGATTGGCAGACTCTTTATTCTTAAAAGTTTAAAGTAGACTTTAAGAAAAAAAAAAAAAAAGACAATTTGTCCTTTCTTTCTCATTAATATATTGATATTGCCCAGACACTCTCATAGCTCCCTTTACGTCTAGGATCAGTTGCTGTCATCCAAATGGTGGCTGAAACAGTTTTGGAAATGACTGGAATGAAAACTTGAGTATATGCTTTCTTGGGAATGAGGAATTCATGTTCAAGTTACCCAATTAAATTCCAACCTTATTCTTTTGGCACAAGGCAGGTCACTTGCACCTGAAGTCTAAAGGCAATAAAATGTTCTTGAAAAATTTAATTAACAGTAGGGACTGTCACATCCATCAAAAAGAAACTACAGATTCTAATATCAAAATGCTACCACTTTATCAGTCCCTCTCTCTACAGGATACAGCAAAGCATAAAACTATTGCTAATATATCTACCTTCTTTATCATCACTGTGCTCTGCTGCCTTGCTATGCGCCTTGCAGTCTGTCCCACCGCTTCTCTCTCCGCACAGGTCACAAATCACAGATAATGGGCAGTGATTTCCTTACGAAAACTTCTCAGCCAGTTAAGCTCAAAGTATATGCGTTCCTGGAGGGAGGCAGAAGAAAAATAAATAAAACAAATAAAAACTTCCTTGACCACAATTCTTATTTCCTTCTAAGTTCAAAGAAGCCTTATTCTAAACAAACTCTCAGGTATATTTTTTACTGACTCATCCTTTTCAAAAATGGGGCTATAAATGTGCACTTGTTTCTTGCAAAAGGTTTTTAAGAGTTTAAAAAAAAAATCCACTTCATCTGTACTGGTTATTTTTTCTTTTCTCTGTGCTCTAAGATGGAGTCTGAAAATTCAAAACAACGCCCACCTCCTTGCCTCAAAACAGAACTATTTTAGCAAGATAGCACAAATTGGTTTGAAAATCAGATTTTACATTTTACAGATTTATTTTCCCTCAAAACCCTTCCCAAACAGTAGCTTGATCTCTTTACACTCTTGCCTAATGCTCTCTGCACGCATTGATATCACGGCTAATAATGAATGCCTTCCAATAATAAAGAAAAATAACAGCAAGGTATTTATTTTCTTTTTCATTTCTCTAGAGATATGAGTCATACTTTTAAGATAAGAATAACTTTATGAAAGATTAACCTATCATATATGTCAGAGAGATAGAAGACATAAAATTCTAGTTTTTTTATTCTGCATTTCCACTGCCAAAATAGTGAGATGAATTCCTCTTTGCAATTTCATACTGATTGCATTCTGGATGAATATAGGAATCTTAATCAGAGGACTACCCCAAATTTTCCCAAAGTCCTAAGCCAAAGAGGAATATGTTAGCATTTTCTTTCAATAAAAGAAAGAAAGAAAATACAGCAAGCAAATAAAGCTGGAAGAAGAATGTCTCCGGTATTTTTCAGAACTCTTTATACAGTATTTATGTTCCGATCACAAATTCGCCGATACACAAAGTGTGTGAGCAATGGGAAGCCTAAGCTCATTCCTCTCTGATTTTCTGAGATTATTTGGCACTTACTGCACCAGCTGAAACGAGCATGCAGCCCTTTTTTGTTTGCTTCACAGCAAAAGCTTTCATTTCCCTTGGCTTTCTCCGTGACAGAGGGTACAATCAAGCTCAAGCTGTGGACAGTGCTTTTTTTGCTGGACTGCAATCATTACCAGCAACAACAGTGACACTCAGACACAGCAACACAATCCAGCACTGTACCACCTAGCTAGGCCTATCTACGAATCTGTGTTGGATACAACTCCCCAACAAAACACGACATTCAAAGGCAGAGCATTTGGGTGAGTTCTTCACCTACATTTAAAACATAGCAAAGAGAGACCCATGAGACCATTTAAAATAAAAGAGGAGCATTCAGAGATTGGGAACATCTCAACATTGGGAAGATTTACAGCTCAATTTTTGATTTCAATGTCTTAGCAATTCAAAGCCACTTTTTTTGGAAAAGAAATACATTTTTAGGGTCACATAAAACTTGAACAGCACAGGCCAGAGCAGCCGCTACATGAAGAGAGCGAAATCTTACTTTCTTCCATTCCCTACTTACACAAACCCGCTAGTCCAAACACATATTCAAATGTTTAAATCATACCTACATTGCTAACTATCCAAACTGCAACATGACCTACGAAGGATTTGAGTCCCACACTGCCCAATAGCTGGGGAGATACACGTACGCCTGAGCGTATGCTGCCAAAGAAGAAAGGAAGATTAGCTTAAGGAAAAGATTAAACTTTTTCCTTTTTCTCTTTTCATCAAGATGAGATACCAGCATCTAAGCAGTCTCCTGAAAAAGACTAAATCAAATGTCACTACTGGAAGATCTTGGATAGATGTGCCTCAGTCTTGTTTGAGACTGCAACAAGTTTAAGTCTAGGCTTCTTCCTTCACCTGTTAAGCTTCAGTAGCAAGACTTAATATTGACCTGTTTTGAGTCTAAGATAAAGACCTCCAGTCGTGCTAGCTGTTTTCCGTAAGCACGGGGAGATTTGGCATAATTTTTGGACTGATTTTACCAGAAAATAATCTTGGCTCTAAGACCTATTCTTACCCGCTCTCCTATCTTACAATGTCTAACACTGCATGACAGATTAAGTATGGGCGGCTTCACTGTGATACTTATGAACTTCACCCACCTGCCTCTCTACACAATTAGTTATTCAACAACTAGAAACCTAAATTGAAATCAGAAAAAAAAAATAAGAGATAATAACACCTATATGTATATTATAGTTTAAAAAACAGTAGCCAGATCATAGAAGCTCTTTGCTAGTACAAACGCAAATTTGTTAAAGCAGAAACCACAAGTAAGGATAGAGAGAAGCAAAGCAGAGGCCTCATGAGTAAGCTGTTGTCACTCCAGAATCAGAAGGGTGTTCTTACTATAACGAAGGGACAGTTAAACTTGCAACAAACAAAAAACAGCAGGTACATATAACATACAGTTTAAGAACTAATAAGGAATGCTGTATAAAACATTCATTACACCAATATTTTTCATAATTCATATATTTTTGAGAACTTGGACTGGTTTTGGCTATAATACAAAATGGCCATCTTCTGGAAGATGGCTATTATTTTTAAAATATCATGCTTAACAGTCCTTGGGGACCCAAAATTGCAGGAAGGAAAATAAAGTAATAGCTAATTCAGACTTTTCAGTACTGGACTAATTCCACAGAGAAAGAAAGGTTGCTTAGATAGCAGGGAACCATCCAAATTCAAAACAGAAGCATGCTTGGAACAAGTAATGTCTTCTTTTAGTGAGCAAATTTTGTTTAATTGCATTTCTGAAACGGAATTGAGCTTTTAATGGAAGATAAAGTTTTCAGTGAGCAATGTATAATAAAATACATAACATGATCACAGCATAATAAAGAACATTCAAACACGACATATGCTCAAACTAGAGCATAATGATTCAAAGATACCACTTATAACCTACTAAATCAGGAGACTGTTGTGACATGAAATCCAAGCTGAACGTTTCTCTGAAGGACATTCACATCAGTGCATGACACTTGAGAATTCAATTCACCATATTCCCATCCTGTGCTTATATATTGAAATCAGAAAGCTGTTTCAGTTATTGCAATATAAAACAATATCTTAGAGTTGAGTGAAATTCTGCCAGAGTGAACAAATTCAGCCAGAGGATGAATTCAGTCCTCTCGCCTCGGAGATGGGTCCGCAGAGGAAAGACAGAAGAGATTTTCATGCTTTCTCATGAAATGCTCTGGCTGCCGTTCTTTACCAATTTGCTCCCTTCTATGAAAAAAAATTGATCTATCAGAGTTTCTAGATGAGCTGAATAAAAAATCCCAGACCAAGGATTACAGTCCACTATCTCCCATCCATTTACTTGAGCTGCAACAGCTCCTTCCCCACTTTCTCATGAGCCATTTATCATACTCTGTTCTTTCGTTTGTTTGTTTTGAATTATGTTGTCTTTCCTCATTAGAGACATTTGCATTTCTAGGGAAATGTGCATCTGATTTACATATTTGTTAAATCCAGAAATATAAACAGGCTTGAGTATTAACACACTGACAGAATGTCATGATGTAAATAATACAAAACATTCTCATGACAATATCAATGCACATCTCTAAGGGTAATTTGTACATGTGCTCTATGATATGACATTATCAAGAAAATTACTTTGATAGAAGCCAAAAAGAGACTTGAGTTACAAAGGAAACCAAGTTAATTTATAATTTCGTCCAAATGACTACAGTGAAAAGAATTAAATGGGGGAATATATTAAAAATGAGAAACATAAAAAAAGTAAATAACATTTCCACTGCCTAGTGAATACTGCTCTGCAACTGCTAGATTTGCAAAGATGCTTTTTGAGAGCCTAAGAGTTTAACCATAGGAAATCCCACTGAATCAGAACATTTTGAAGATCTGAGTGTACATTGCTAGAACCCATCTCAGACTCTCTTTGAACTCTGGAATTTCACACAATTGCCAAATAATTTTCCTTGCGTAGAGAAGAACATGCTAGACATTAAAAGGAGATTTTCAGAGCTTATCAGCCCTTATTAAGAGCAGTTACACTGCACACAGTATTAGTCTTTCACAAAGACTGAAAACACAGCAGTGAGGAAGATGGTCTTTTTGGAGTAAAAACCCCTCTCCCCTATAATGTAAACTACAGACCAACTATGAAGTACCTTCATCTTGAACAATGATACTACTCAGTTGTCAAGAAAAAGCCTCATCTGTCCTTGTTATATATGTATTTTGGCTTGTGAAATGGTTTCTTATCACAGAGGTCCAATCGCCACTGATTTTCCCCCAAGCCCTTCCCACAAACCACATACCACATGTAGCTTTATAGGTTCCTTTCCTAATGAAAGGATAAATAATGTCCCCCTCTTTTTGTGTCCTCTTTCTCTCTTTAATGCGAATGCAAAATAAACAAACAAATAAATAAAAAATAAAAAGCAAAGCACTACCACAGCACGGCAGTACAAATTTTTCCTTCACAAGACGGCAGCAGGGCTCTTGGAGAGGGTCTGCAGCCTGCTCTCAGGTATGTCTCCTGTGCTGGATGGGACAAACAACCCCACAGGATAAAGAAGAAAAACTTCCCCTTGCCCGTCTCCAAAACCCAAGATTTCAGCCCCACACGGTGGGCAGGTAAATGGGAACCAGACAGTCCCATAATGGAGGGTGGGAGACAGCACATTACTCAATCCCTAGTACTGAGTCATGACAATATCCTGGCATTAGAAAACTACATACAGTTAAGCTAAAACAACACAACCTGTTTTTTAAACCAATCAGATCAAACACAACTTGACTAATTACAAAGTTGACAAAAATATCCAATTTGTAGTTGTCAGTCCTCATCTTCTCCCTTGTCTGAAAAATACAATTAAAAAATTGCACCACTTGTGTAAATTTCCATATACTTGACAGAGAAGTATGAAGAAGCCTACAGCTGGGAGGCAAATCACACTGGCTGGAGCTTGCTTTATGCAGTTCCACTAACACCCATGTAATGTATAATGTCCATATTGAGAGTTTGTCACGTATAGGAACACAAAGTCAAGCGGGCTCTTATTTACGTTACTAAGGAAGAAATAAGTGCTACCTCAGCCTATGTAAACACATGCATCTCATCCCTAAAACCTTCCTCCTCTATGCACTAGTAGAATCTCGCAGCATTTCTGGTTTTCCTCCACGCGAGGAACATTCGTGCAGAGCCTGCAGTCAGGTGGAGGGCAGCTTGCGCGGCAGCTGGACGTATCTGCTCACTACTGTGTCTACGTAGCTGATAGCTGCAGTCGTCAGGTAACAACAGGAAAGTCACAGTACTGGCAGGCATATGAGCAATCGAGGGAAGTTATGTCTATTTAACAGGGACATATTGTCCCCTGTGAAATTTTTAAAGGAGAACACACAAAACAATGAGTCATTAGCTGAGAAAGCTGCTAGTTTTCTTGCAGAACAGTTCAGAAAAGCAGTAAACCTCAGTAAAAGAGGTGAATTGGAAAGTTGGCATATTGAGTCAGCACATTTATGCATGAGCACATGTTGCCACAGATGCTGGAACTCCCAGGATTGATTTTCAGCTAGAGATTCAAAGCACAAACTTTTAGAAGCTCGAAGCGTTACCATGCAGGTTACACAGGGCTACAAGTACAGCATTACTCACCAGAAAGCATCAATGGCTCCAGAACTAGATAACACAGCATCACTAAATAATAGTATTCGTTCCAATAGTAACCTGAATGTCAACAAGAATGAGATGTGGGTCCTCAGAACTACCCATGAAATGACACATTATTAGGGATGTCAGCATACAAAGCATATATATAAAGTGCATAGCAATTATATGGAGAGTTAAATATTTCTTTTAATGTACAACTAGAAGAAGCATCTCAATGTGTTTGCCAAATTAGAAACAATACACTAAATTTCATGCCTTATGTGAAAGTCTCCATTTCTTTTTTTCATACATTTTTGCACTGAGTACATGAATGTGCATATTTGGTAGAAATGCTTCTGGAAGTGCGGCCTCATTTTCCCCATATACGATTATTAAATTCTTACAGCTTTGTTTTGAAATCCTCCCTCAAAATAGGCACATAGTTTATTAGAAAAATGAAGAGTTCAACACTATGGGCAACATGAACATCATGGTTGCCATAGAAATAGGGATTGAGCAAAAGCACTGCAAGAGTTCTTTATCATTGCTTATTCTCCCAAAATGACAACTTTATATAACACAAATATTAAAGACATGACTGACTTCCATCTCATTGTACTGACAGCTTTTCACATAGATGATTATGACTCAATTTAAATAACTGGCAAGAGAGTGAGTTTGGGACTTCATGTAGGAAACTCCTTATATTGTACAAGGGTATAAACACTTTATGGTGTGCATGGGGGGGTGCCTAGTTTCTGATAGTCAGAAAATAATATCTTCACCAATTCACATGTTAAAATCTCATACAAAATAATTACATGAGTTTTTACTATTCTATTTAAGCACCCATTTAAATTGAGTAATTTGAGCAATGTAAATCTTGAGAGAAGGAAATCTCTCAGCCTTCAACAAAGAAAGATCAAAGAGCTGGGCGTGTGTTCGGGTTCAGGCAGCTGGTTCTCAGACAAATGTTCATATTTTCCTCCTCTCAGCTGTGTCATAAGCTCTTGCTTACGTCTCTTGGGAAGTTCTTGTCCCCCTGTCCTCCCCAGAGCACTGGGGGTCCTCGCGCAGCAGCGTGCTGGGAACGTGCTGGTCGTGTTCCAGCCCCACGGGTGTTCCAAGACACCCTCCTCACCCCTGCAAAACCAAAGCCAGCCCCCTAACTGGGGTATGAACACGGCTACGTGAGTCACAGCAGCTCAATTAGGCTCTGAAGAATCGTGCCAAGGCAACAAGCAAAGTTCCACAGGCTCCTTCTTATTCCAAGCCTTGACTGGTCAGATACTCATTAATAAATGACGAATGAGCAAAAATTCTGCCCTCAGCCATGAGCTTAAAGTGAATATACATCAAGGAAGATTCATCTGGATAGCTTCTCTGCAGAAAAAATGCATGAAGGGATAAAACCTGCAGCCCAAGAGATATTCCAGACAATTCCAACACGTGTTAAGCAGTGGATATTGAAATCTGGATATGGAATTTCTCCAAGTGAAAGCACCTTCTACATCTCTGAAGCTGCAGCTTTGGAACCCTGCAAGTACAAGGCTGGTAATGTAAAAAGCTCCCTGCAGATTTCTTCTTAACAGCTGCAGAAGGACATGCAAAATGTTAGTATTATTGCTAATTAGGGCACATAAAAGCACGATATTCTAGTACCTCAAATAGGTGTATTGTTCTGCTGGGGTCATCAGGATCATCTTGTCCTTGTAATGCTTAGCACTCCTGCCCAAGAACTACACTGCACAAAAACTTAACATGGCTTTCTGAAGCTTAGCTCTTTTCTCAGGAAAAATCGCTTTCTCAACTCTGTATGTCTATAAGCTTTCTAACAAATGGACAGCTCCGTTAGTGACAGTTATATTAATGCTTAATTGCAGAAACAGGGAGCAAAGATCAACTAGCATGGAGCTGTTTACTGCAGCATACTGAATGCTCGTCAGTGGCCGTCCATCTACAAAGTCAAGTTGTTACTACAGTTCCTAATGATCATCACTTTCCTGAAACCCTTAACAAATTATAATTTAATCATCTTGTGCTATCAGGGTTAACTAACAACAAACAAGAATTCAAGCCATCGGAACTCAAAGATCTGAATGAAGAAAGGCCTGTATATATATATTAAAAAAAAAAAAAAAAAAAAAAAAAAAAAAAAAAACCACTGACCATAAACACTGACCATTCATAATTGGATAATCCTGAAAGAAGAGAGTCTGGGAGTGAAATAGGAAACCTAAAATACATGAAGCTTATTTAGGGTAAAATACTGAGACCTTCCTAGAGGTTTTCAAAGAAAACAGTTTCTCTGGAAACATTGATGAAATAAGGCCAAAACTTTCCACAGAAACAAAAATCTTTTAAGATGGACTATGTGCTAGAATCCTGAGATAGAAACCAACCTATCACAACAATCTGACAGTGTGCTGCTGTGCGACAAAGGGGACAAAAATCCTGCTGCCTTTCCTGCCTTTCTCTGGGAAAGAACTTGAATTTCCTTCTTCTCCAGGGAGCAGCAGAATTCCCAGCATTCCACACACTGTGGGGCAGCAGGCGCTGATCTGCATCCCAGCTGTCCTCATTCCTTAAGGCCTGGAGGCTGGAGGTCTTTTAAAATCTTGGATTCTGCCTAACTTGGAATAGGAATACAACTTGGACAGGTTTAATTCATTTTTAAAATTAAGATCACTAGCATATCGATACATTTATCTAAGTAGACGAGGTGATAAATTGTTATTAAATAGTTAAACTCAAGATGCAACGTTTACAACTGAAAGGTAATAAAGTTTACACAGTTTAATAATAAGATATAACAGTAAGGCTGATGAGCAATTTGAGAGCTTGTTATTTATTTCTTTGTGTTTCCTTGAGGAGAGAACTCAGAACAATAGATGACTTGCAAGAGGCTTATTTAAGGGAAGAAATATTGCAGATTTCACAGAATGGTGCTTCCTTGTGAGAGAAGATTTCTGAGCCAGGAAAAAGACAGAATACTGTGCTTATTTGTGAATGTAGAGACAGGACAGAGTCTGATTACAAAAAATAACCAGAAAAAGAGAGAAAGTTTGTGAAGGATAACTTGCTTCCCGATACAGATTCTGGTATCATACTTTCACAATTTCAGCTTATGAAGCAAAAACAACAGTGAGAACCTCTCTGGACAACCCTGCTGCAGACCATTTTAAAACTAAATACATCTCCTGGTAATTTCTCTACCGAAATTCTTGATTTATAACTCCAATAATTAGAAACCCATTTTTTGGGGCTGATATTTTAAGACACCTCATATTCTTTGTTAAATAAGTTGGACTGTTGTAAAAACAATCCAACTTCATCAGTTATTTCTTTGCTCAGAGAAGCCTAGCAATACCTGTCTTCTAGTGCCTCAATTATACTACTCATTAAAACTTGTTCTTTCCATATAATTTGTATCCAATTTCACAGTTCAGTGTTTTGAAATACAAGATAAATTAAGCAATTCATGTTCACTCCATCATTTTGAACTAAATTTCAGTTGTAATAAATATCTTGCTTTATATTGCTACCTCTTCACGTATTCCATTTTACAGTCTCTTGCTATCTTCACTAGATAACATTACCTTGTAAAAAGATACATCCTTTTGAAGGGATATATCTTCAGTAGCTCACCAGTACAGGCAGTTGAGTTATGAAGAACCAAAATAAGTGTTTTATTTTATTACAAGTTGTGATATATATGCATAATATATGTGCTATATCCTGCACATGAAGTCGCATTGTAAATATTTGTGTTCTCTCCTACTTTTTCACCCTTGAATAGCATTCACAGAAGTTCACAGGTAACATCACAAAACCCCTCAGAGTGTAATTTCATTGTTATGCTGAATATATGTATTTGGAGTAATGTGTTTCTCCTCTGAGAGCAATATCTCCAGTGGTGTTTTTATAAAACCTCTTCAGCACTGATGTAAATGCATATATACGATACCCTCCCTGCAACAAATACGTTGCTGTTCAGAATGAAATTCCTCACTGCTTTCTTCTGAGAATTGCTTGAAACCTTTAAGCAGTTGCACAGACCTGATAAAGATTTTAACTATTAAGATATAATGCTTTAAAATATGACCCATGAACCAAGGTTTTAAATATGATTTTTCCTACTGTAGCTAAATGGACATTCATCAAATGCTTAATAATATGGCTGTAGAGCAAAAAGGCAAATGATGAATCTATCATGCAGAGAGATTGAATTTTTTCCTGTAAGAAAGTAACATTCATCATTTCCCTCCTTCCCCGATACATTCCCATATCTTCAAGTGATGTTTTTGAAGTTGGACGTTTTGCTTGGTCATTTTATCGATCAATAAACTGAAAGAAATCAATAGTCCTACTGGGAAGATGAGTCCACTAACACATCTATTTTCTTTCCTGTCTTTTCTTTCTTCTGCTTTTATCAAGAACATGTTTACAGCAATTCCAAACCATTATATTCTCTACATCAAGCATCAATAGAATTTAGATTCATAATCTTACATTACCGATTATGATATTTACCAAGACTGAACAAGAAAAAAAATAAGTAAATACCTTTCCATGAGAAATAAGAAAGAATCCTGAGGTAGCTGGAAACTCGGTCATTCAACAAACACGTGTCTTTGGCTCTGTGCATCATACTCATGATTTAACCTGTAAAGCAGATTTAACTGAAATAAAATTTAATATTTCATTTTAGGGCTGAACACATAACATTCCTGAAGTTCGGTGTGAAGTGTAATTCATTCTTGGAAGTTGACTGCTCTTGCAGCAGTGTTTTTGGGTGATTCAAGCTCCAGGATTTCTGCTACCTATTTTACTAGGGGAGGGGGTAGAGTGGCTTTAAAAATCCCTGCGCTACCCTAACAGCGAGAAAAACTTCCAAGCCAGACATCACCAAATGCTACCTGTTTATTCTAAACTAGCTCCATAACCTTGCCCTTCTTGGCTTGCTCCTCCAGGAACTCTCTTCCTGCCTTGATTTTCCTTGGCACCAAAAAGGAAATGCGAACCGCTCTCCAGCTTGGGTAGTTGCTAAGCTGCATGTCAGAACAGAGCGCCTTGGCTGGTATTTCCAGGAGTTTTACTCCACTTGGAGATTTAAACATCCAATAACGGGATATAGCAGAGCAGGACTGGCAGGAAGGCCTCCTCCCTCTCCAGGGAAACTTGCACAGATGCCCAGAATCAGTCAAGGAGCTTTGTCCCCCTCAGCTGAAGAACTTCATCGGGGTCCGTTCCCAGATGGAGGAACGTGCTGCCTGATAAATAATTTCCCATGGAGGAAAAGGTCTTTTAACTGGAAGGATGAACAGTGTTACCTAATTGCCAGGCAGCATTTTGTTCTGCCTTTTTGTTCTTCTTTGGGGGTGAAGGGAGAAGGTCGTCGCTTGGTTTCTCCAGGGGGTTGCTATAAGCTGTCTCTGTAGCCTGTGCCTGCATTAAACAATGAACTCTGCACTGCCCGGCCGGGAAACTCAGCCCTGTGCCAGGAGGGCGAAGACAACCCAGCCGGGTCCTTAAGAATAGGGCACCAACAACTAGCAACCATGAAACAAACTCAGGATTACAGGTATTGCACAGAATGAGTGCTACAAACACTGGCATCAGTGAAAATATATGTATACATACATACATATATATATATATATATTTGTGCCTTCCCCACATTACTGAGAGTTTTTCTTTACTGTTAAACAGAAATACAGACTTTTCTAGGAACTAGATGACAGCAGCTACAGAACGAGCACAGATACAGATAGTAAATATGACTCTCCCTCTACCTCCCAAAAACAGCAAAGCATCAAAGATAAGGCAATACTATTGGCAGACCATTTTTAGCTTTCTGATCTTACTGCTTTTCTTCAGAACAAGTTATTTATACAAAAGTTGACCATCAATAATTCCACGCTGGGAGGCTTCTACACCTCTCAACGCTTATGATAAAAATCCAAAGTTACTATGCCAAGCCGTCAAAATTTACAGGAACATGTGTAAGAAACGTTTCTCAGCCTTATTTATAGATAAATGCTTCATCTAAACGCTAGTGGAAAAAGAGAAAAAAAAATTCTGAAACCTCTCTGGCCTGCTGCCTTTTATTCATCAGTAGCATTCTCAAGTGTTTGATTTACTAGATTTTACTACATCATTATATTTATTTTTGTAACTCTGATGTTGACATGCCAGAGCTAGTTAGCTGAAGAAATACTTAAAAACTGAAGAACATTTCTTCAAGTCCTATTTATTGAACAATCCTTATTTTACCAAATAATTAGGAAAAAAAATGCATTAAACCATCAATTTTTAAATTTTTGTTACATTCCTACAAAATAAGCTGACTGCTAACTAAAACTGAGGAAGCTCAGTTGAGCTCCCACTATCACCACTGCCTGTCTGCTCAAGATGTTTATAATTAAAAACAGTGCTAAGAAAGGATTCATGAATAATTTAGACCATTTGCCTTTTAAATGCTCTTTCCAAAACTAATGCTTCCCCCTAATGGGAAATATTCCTAAAAAAGGAATGCAACTTCAAGCCATACATGAGTAGTCTATTTGCTGGGAACAGTTTGAGTTTCCTATTACACATCCTAACTAAGGACCAACCTTTAGCATTAGTCAAAAATAACACATATAGCAGGCCTTAAGGAGTAGCATATCCTACATTTTAAAAGTCTAAAACATATGTTACATTTCAACACTGAACCAAAGACTTGTGTTCTTTTTTTCCATTGCTGTTTTCACCTGTGACTCTTCCCTGTGACAATGCAGTATTTCACAGTAAAACAATCAAAAAATGCTTAACCTTTCATTGTCATGTAAGCCTAAGAAAAATCAAGATGACTTTAAAAATTAGGTCTGGAAAATGTCTGTAGCACTGTCCTTTTTAATTTTTACCTTTTCCAAACACTGCGAAAACAGCAATAAGACAAACTAAACACATTTATAGAGAAAGCAAATTAGAGATAATTTAGAATGGCTGGAGTAGATTGGTCAAGCACTGCTTAAATAATAATAAATACTTGTGCCCCGATACCTACCTGTGCCCTTGCTACCATTTATTACAAATGTGTACCTGAATTTGTTCTATTGCCTTCTTACATACTCCCAGTATTGAATTTACCTATTCCATAAGCAAACTGAGTAACACATTTCTGAAGAGGCTCACAGCTTCAGACATATAACTTAAACTGCATTGCATATAGTATTAGCAGTCAGTAGGGGGAAAAAAACACACTTTTTGAAATTATCAGTTACTTTGATGAAAGTTACCCAATTTATTGCTTCCAGTCCTGGCTTTGTAAGTGTATAGCACTAGTTATTAATAATGAGGCTTTCTTGGCATGGTTAAAACCTATACTGAACTGTGGGGATATCTGCAATATATACAATTCCCACATCTCTATTCTGGTTTCATGGTTGGATATTTAAGAAAGAACATACAAAAAAAAGATAGAAAACCACACACACCCCCAGACACACACTCACTCTACAACCCCCAAGCTACCACTAGAAACAACAGAATTGTTTCCCCATCCCTCAGTCAATAAGCTGTTTTTCAGGAAAACAAACAAGCCTCCTAGTGAAAGCTACTTATCTTCTGGAAGTGAATTAATTCAAAAAGTGGAGTTGAGCATTAAAGTGGAGCACTAAAGCTGTAGCTTGTTGCAGTTCAAGTGTTTCATTTAGGCAAAAATTTTCTGCTTGTTTAATAATGTTCAATGTTTGCTTCATTTTAATCTGTTTTCATTCATTTTATATACTATATATATATATATATATATATATATATATAACACAAATTAATGCTAACTAAGAAGTTGAGTTGGAGAGACCTGTTTTAGGTTTTTTGCATTTACAACCTATCTGAAATAGCTGAATGGCTCAAAATATTTATGATCACAACATGAGATCCTCAAGTCTGTACCTTCTAACAAAGTCTCATTTTTTAAGTTAGTATGCGACCTTTTGCAATTTCCTTGGGACAGTAGCATTCCCATTCTCCCTCAAACTTGGGCTAAAAGTTGTATGAGGAAGGTTGGCATGGATAAAGGCAGTTCCAGAGAAGAGCCAGACAACACTACAAACAGTAAGAATTGAGAAAGAGTTTAGTCTTAAAATAAATCTAGCCAGGGAGGAAAAACTGTCACCTGAACTGCAGGCTCTTTGCCATGCATCATCCACAGGTGGTTGGTTCCTTATGAGAAGGCCCACGTGTTGTCTTTAGTTTCTATCTGCAAACCGAAGAGCTGATCTTCACCACTGCATGCACAAAGTCTTTGATACAAGAAGCTGCTATTTATCAATAAATATAAAGGGAAGCAATGATGTGCAGGGCATTTCTACCACAGAAAACACTAGTTAAATGATGCAGGAAATGAAGGAAGTAAGGCAAGTAATAGATCCTGCAATGAATCCTGACAGCTATCTCTTGGGAGAAGGCAGCATGCTTCCCTTTGGGTTGGAGAGCGGGACATCCCACTTGTCTTGTCACAGTCGGGACATACAATGAACACTGTTCACTGATACTGCAAGTAGGGGGGCACTACGAGAGTCCCTGAACAAAAACCTAGGCTAAAAGTGATCCCTACAAGAGTTCCCCTTATTGTTTTCAACAGGGAACCATAAGACAAGGCAAAAAACAAACAAAACCCCACAGATGCCTGCTTTTTCTTTTCTGGTGCTGCAACACGTCTTGGAGGGAGCCTTGGCCTGAATTTCAAGTTATGAGTCAAAGGTGTCTCATATTGATTTTTCTTCTACAAATCTTAAGAGGTTTATGCAGGTTTTTTTTGGAGGGCTGTTGACAGAATCCTCAAATGGATTACAATGCTAGAAAACAAAAAAGCTGTGATCTTGTATCAAAAAACTGATTCAGGGAGCTTGCTGGGTTTATGGAATCTTAGTACAGAATACGCAGTATTCACTTAACTAAATGTATTTCTTTCTGTTTTAAGTCCTGTTTGGGACTGGCTGACTGTAGAGTAGAAATCAACAGCTGATGTTCAGTGCCTGGACTTCTTAATGCATCATGAAGCACTAGGTGTCCTATGAATCGGGAAAAAGAAAAAAAAAAAAAAAAAGAAAAAAAGTCTCCAGGGTCCTTTTAAAGCCTGGTTAGGATACAGTATTTGCAGAACTTCAGGCTCAAGTCTTGCAAAATAGAAGTTTTGACACATGACAGTTCTGGAGTTTGACCCAGTTTCACTTAAGTGCTATTTCAAAAAACAAAGCATATGCCAGGTAAGGCAAAAATATTCCAAAAATCATACTTAAAAAAGAGTGAAAAAGTACCAGCCATTAAGCGTACATTTCTGTTAAGTACACCCCCATAAATTTTATACATAGAGCTGCAGATTAAGATAAAAACCCCTAATATTTTGTGAACATTTTATTCCTAGAAAAGCAATATCAAGACTGTAATATTACTGTTTTTAAAACAAGAAACTAGTTGATCAAAAAATACAACATCTGAAGTGTAAATGCGACTGTGTATTCAAACACACACACAAAAAACTGTGCAAGAAACATGACTGTTTCAACAGATCTTTGTACTTTTCTTCCAGAACTCCTGTGGGTTCTTAATTGATAAATTTCCATACCAGAATTTAAAGCTTATATGCACAAATCAACAGCTATAGGACTAAAAGTCATAAAGTCTGGCTTAGACATATGTGTCAGAGTTATCTGCCTTGGAATTTGATATTTGGATTTGAATATTACCCCCCAATGCCTCTGATCTGTATAAAGCTAATTATGTGCTACTATTAAAGCAGATTACATGAGACACTGACAGTTGGAAAGGCCTAATGACCAGCTGGATAGAAAAAAACCTATATTGTCAAGTAATTAATTTGGCAGTTTTTTTTTTTTTAATTTTTATTTTTTATTACCAGCTTCCTTATTTCATTCTACCCTTTAAAAGCCTCAACTGGTAAAAAGTCAAGAATAAGATTGTAATGATATTTGTATTCTTAAAGCATAATGCATCATTAGTCATGCCGTCCAGTACTGCTGAAAAAACGAAAATCCTTCAGAAGACTTAGACCAATTTTTATAACGATATCCTCAACTTCTCCCTAAGCCCTTGGAGGGGATTCAATACTACCTCAAAAGAAGGCAAGCACACAAACACCCTTCTGTCCCACATCTATTTGTCCTCAGGGAGATGGTGCTCACATTAGAGTTGTTCTCATCAGACAGAACCATTTATTTCCTCCAAGATGAGGATTCAGACAACCCAGATGAATAATTGGCAATAATGTAGAGACAGCATGAAGGAGACGCTCACGTTACAGGGATTCCTAAGTGCTGGTTACAGGAAGCCCTTAAGATGATAAATAAGTAGGAACTCAGCTATGCTCATCATTTCTGCCTAATGAATTTAAAGGTTAATATCTCAAGTACTTCTTATGCCACATCATATCACTGAGTCACAGAATAAGAAGGGTGGAAGGAACCTCTGGAGATCAACTGGTGCAGCCAGGGCTGAAAGGAGGCGCAGCAAGGACAGCTTGCCCAGGGCCTGCTCCTGCCAGGGCACCTTCAGCAATGAAGGTACCACAGCCTCCATGGCAACCTGCCCCAATTCTCCATTACCCTTATTATAAAACTCTTTTTTTTTTTTTTTTTTTTTGCCTAATATTTCATTAGTTTCTCTTGTGGTTATTTGTAGCTATTGCCTCTTGGCCTGTCACAGCACACGCCTGCAGAGCCAGAGCCACGCTGCTGCTAGTGCTGCAGGTCATCTCAGCCAGCAGATCCCCCGGCCGCTCTCTGCTTACTCCTGAACACACACGGTTCTTTGCTCTTCTCAGACACTAACTGTACCAGGTCCCTAATAATTTTGCAGACCTCTGCTAGACTTGCTCTTCTGTGTCAAGATCTCTGCTGGCTCACTCCAATGTGAGTTGTGCTAAAACACAAGTAAAGAGTCTATTTAAATTTGCTCAGCTTTCGTAGAGGAGAAATGAAACAAATACACAGAAAAACAACGCAAGAACAAGCCAAGAACAGAAGCAATATGGACTGCAGACCCTCCCAAAAAAAAAGATAAATAAAAATCAGCCAAAAGCAGTTCAAAGATCAAGAAATAAATTCCAGAAGAGACCTTCTCCCACTCTCTTCCTAAAGAAGATAAGGTTTCACAGTTGCTTACAATCATGCAGTAACCTGAAGTTCAGTACTTAGATGAGTTTTTTTAAGCACACGATTAGCTACATGGAAAGACAGCAAATAAAGTGCCTAGCTCAGTTTTCTCCCTCTGGAGGTAATCCCAATTAAGGTCCCAGGCTGAAACTCTATTCTTGTTCCAGAACAGAACTCTTGTTACTCTTGAACAGAGGATGGCCATCTGGCATACAACTTTGCAAATCCAAATATTCACATATACTCTGTACTCACGTGAAGTACATCTGACAAAGGCCAGAATGAGCCTGTTGAACAGAGTGCTAACGTTTCCTTTAGCACAGAACAGGCATTGAAAGGTTTCGTTGGATCAAGAGCTAGCCACTTAGAAAAGATGAGAAGCACAGCAAATAATGCTGATATATTCAAAATCCACTATTTGATTTTTGTTCTGAATGTATTTTTTAGATACATTTTACTGTTATTTTATGGGATCAAAGTATATTATATTAAATCAGCTAGTTTTAGTCTAGAAGAAAAGAAACAAGTTGTTAGCTCCTTTTCTCCAGCCTTCCCCTGCCCTCCGACCATAACACAGTCTGTATGCTTCTACTTCTCAGACAAATGATTGTTCAAGCAATATGGTTAGTTTGCAAAAGCACAACATTTTATAATTACTAAAAATAACATTATTTGAAAATGATAAGATGACAAATCCAAATATGCCTCATATATTGCATGTATAAGACCCCTCTAACACAGAGGGAATTGGATTTTCTAGAGTAGTCAGGAAAGGCATTGTTGAAAGTAGTGTACACGTGTGACTTGTGAAGCGGTGCTAAAAAGCAAGCTTTTGCCAAAACCCCTGTACCTAGCCTGTTAACAAAAGCATTGCCAAGCAACAAAAAAGCAACTGTTGACAGTTTAAGGCTCAACAAAAAACAATTTCACAATTTATAACACTTGATTATTAAGTTGGAATAAAACAGGTATTTTTCAAATATTTTCATGGATATCAAATACGGGAAAATCCAAATCCCCCTATTCAGATAGTAGTGAGCCATTTTGACAGTTTAGATTTTGGCTTTTGCCTTGTCTTTTGAAGTGAGAAGACCATCTGTTTAACTTGCTCAAAAAAAGACTACAGAAAAGACCAACTACAAAATCCAGACGCAGAATACAAAAATAAAAAATACATGAGATTTCTTTTTCCCTTATAACTTCAAGAATAAAAAAGTTGAAAGCCTAGTCTAGCCCTCAGCTGAAAGACACTCGAATGCAAGTAAATAACGAGTCAAGTCATTTTTAACACAGAATGGATCACACAAGAGCACGTCTTGAAGAATAACTAGTCAGGAAGGCAGCAACGTGCTGTGTTTGTAACCAACACCTTGCACGTTTCTCGGTCCTGATACTTCATGTGCTTTCCTCTGTCATGTTAGGGGGGCACAAAATTGTAGACCAAGTTCTATAGATGCTTTAGCTAGTAAGAAAATATTTGTTATGCCCAGAAATGGCAACCTTCTAAACACAAAAACAAGAAAGCTCTGAGAAGAACAATAGCTAAGAACATAGGAATGACATAATGTACAAGATGAAAAATACTATTTTAAGAGCAGCTCTGAAGATGAAATCTCACATAGTCTACATATTCTGTGGATCTCCTCACTGTCATTCCCTCCCTCAGACACTTTTGGAGCGATGCATCCCAACACTCCCATCAAGCCACTCATTAGTACCCACCAGAAAATTAACGTCAAACGCTCAGCTCAGCATTTCTCACAACATGATGAAAAAGGAACGTTTTCTATTTATATCACTGTCATTACTATCCCTAATCTCCACTGCATTGTATAACACTCACAATAAACTGTTTTGGAGATTAATAATTGAAGCAGAACCGAGTCAGTTAATCAACCTGAATAACAGATGATTGCTTTGTATACCACAAAGAAGAAGAGATTACGCTTTTATTATTGATAGCTTTCTTACTGATAGGCAACAGAACTGGCAGAAGGGTAGTTTTATTCCAGCAAGTTTTCAACTTATACCAACCTTAGAGATTAATAAATAAATAAATGCTTCTTGGAGCTATTCATGATTGCTCTGCATGGATTCATTCCTTCTGGGACCTAGTTTAAGCTCAAGTAACATATGTCTCTGTTAATTAATTGGTCTGACTCTCCCCCTTCAATTACAGGCCCGTGATCTAACTGCTTTAAGACACAATAATATTTATTGATTAAGCAACACATTACTAAAATGATTACAAAGCTAATACCTTAATTAACTCAGTCTTCTGGCATTTTGTGCACTATTACCTACAATTTTCAAGTCATTAATATTACAAATTACAAATTAATATTATATATTATTTCAAGTCATTAAATATTACGAATCACACACTACTATGGAAGTACCCAAGTCTGAAGGCGCAAGTTGTCCCCCTCCGTGCAGGACACGATACCTGCCACGAGCAGCAGCCCACAGCAGGGGACACAGGGGACACGGACACGGTGCAGCCAGGAACACGGGCTGGAATCGGAGAGAAGGCAGTAGGTGGGAACACACCAAACTGGTTAGTGAGCAGCTTCTCTGCCTCGCGTCTCTGCGTCTCCAGTCCTGCTACACAACGCGAGGAGAAAAGCTTAGGGAAGGGAGGATTCTCTCTGTAGCACTTACAGATCTTCCTCTTAGTTGAAATGTTACATGTCTCGAGCTTTGCAGTTCAGTACAACAAATAAATAAATAAAGGAAGGAGACTACTAAAACAATCCTCCTTAATAGTTCTGTCAAAGCAGCCCAAAAGCCTCACACAGCTGTCTTCCAGTTTCACGTAAAATTTCAAAACTGGCTCCGTTTCAATCAGACGTGTTCAAATTGTGTAAAAGGGTTTAGGGAGAGCTGCGTGTGGGTCTCGTTTTAATGACCTATTTGACCATGTTAGCCTGGATATCAAGTTTGTTAACTGACTAAACCAGAGCCTTTGATCTCATGTCATGTTTCATCGCCAGCACTTGTCACTTTTCTCTTACAAACCTGCACAGCAGCGGTGAATAAATGCTGGTACAGAAAAGGCTCCTGTTTTGTAAACCTTGCTAGTCAGCTGCAAGTCAGCACAAACACGAAAGCGTGAGGAAGGATTAAACGTACAGAGCACCAAATCAAACAAAAACCAGTTTGGATGGGACCCCAGCAGGATATCCAGGTTCAGGGCTGTGCAGCGGGTGCTGAAAAGCTCCCTGCATGGAGACTGCACAGCTCTGGGCAGCCCGGTCCAGAGATGCATCCCAGGGTGGTAAAAAGCTTTTCCTTAACATCCCCTTTGGAATTTGCATTGCCTCTTATTACTGCCTCCTGTCCTCCTACTCCATACCTCTGTGAACATGGTGTTTTCAGAGAAGTAAGTTGCTTTTGGTGAAAAAGGCCTTTCTGAAAACTGACATTCTAGAGCCCATGCCGACACTCTATAAAGCGGTCAGTATTGCACTTCTCATCAAGAAAACAAACAGGGAAACATACTCAGCTAGCCACCCTCATGAAGGGTTTGTTCCTCAGTCTTTCAAAGGAATAGCAAACTATCACCCAGGCAGGGAAAAATTCTACAAATAAGCACAGCACTTATGCTGCTCTGCACATACATTATTGAAGGTATCCAGAACATAGCCATAATTTTAGCATTTAATTCTGATAGACACGTTTTCTCCTAGAGAGGCCTTACAATGTATCTTGTGACATGATTTAGTTACTGAAATCATGAGTCTTAATCACATGACACCAGACAATTTATCCCTGGGTGTCATTTTGCTTATATACTGCTGAATGCTAATTTGCTACTCTTATTCAGTGAAGTAAATATCCCCAAAGGCTTCCAGCCACAAGAGAGAAATGAACACACATGAATTTCTTATATTGTTGACATCATCCTTGCTTATTTTCACTTGCAAGAAGATGCTGCAAAGACAGACATAACATTTTCTGATATCCCACCTGAGTATTAGTTGAAAATCTGATGCTTAAACTTGTACAAATTTCAACATGTCTACGCTGTAGAGAGACTTGTGGGTTTTTTTCTTTTTATTGAATATTGGATCAATTCCATTCTAGGCACTAAAGCAGCTAGGTACTTAACCTCAATTAACCTTCAAACAGCTCTTGTTGTATGGAAGTTGTTCAGGTTTCCTTTCTAAGCGAACTACCTTTAATTAGGATTTGAAAGCAAAGTTGCAAATTATTCCATTTATCTGTGCTTGGAAGATTTAATGCCAGAAATGTGATTTTGGCCTTCCTTTCTGAAGGAAGGGATTCCAATATACACCGATTAACAAACATTTTTCTTTCATCAAATGATTCAGTACTTGAATAAACTAAAATAAAAACCTTCAAGGTCTTTTTCTCATGGCTTGCAAGAATAATAGACACATACTTTTGCAGAGCTCATGGCAAATACTCTTCTTCCAACAACATTAAAATGTACTCCAATTTCAATAGGAAAAAAGTAGTTTAAATTTGGAGTGGGTTTTGTTTATGTTTTTGATAAATGCTGTTAACCCATCTAGCTTGTGCACAGGATGCCATAAGCAGTAGCAATCTGAAGAAAGCTGTCATTTTAATGATAAAATTTACGTCATATAACCTTCAAGGAGAAGAAAAACACAAGTAAATTATCTAATGATTGCATTGGTGGAGAGAAGATTAAAGTTAAATTCTAGAGAGCAACTTTACATACAACAAGCATAAGCATTGGTTCAATACATGCAGTTTCTCTAAAAACTGATATCAATAAACAGTTATATTCAAAAAAAATGTTGCTATATTCTTGAGAAGTAACAAAAGAGGCTATGAGGAGGTAATAAGGAAGTCTAGTTAATGGTCGAAGAGTAGCTATTCATATTTCTTGAGAGGTTCAGTAAACAACCTCCTCTGTCAAAGAACAATTGTTCTCAAAAATTTTGAGCATCAGGTAGAAAACACTTTTTTCTTTTTTTTTTTTAAACTTATTGTGCAGGGAATTATTCTGGATAAGCTATTAAATCATGGCTCAAATCAGTAAGAATTAATGAACAAAAGGTTTGTCTTCATTGGCAAGATAAGCAGAAATCATTAAGAGCCACGTAATGAGTAGATAAAAACCAATATTTTTGCTAGAACTCCAAATAGGATATTTGAATAAATTAATTTTATCTGGTTTTATCCATTCATTTCGAAGGTCTCCCAAGTTTTCTTCTGTCTTCAGTCTTTCAATCTTAATTGTAATGGTCTTGAATTTATGAATATGACCAGTGATGTGTAGTTGAAAGCAAACAGCTGAGGGGTATCAGATCTCAGGGCATTAAACCCTTCTACAGGCCACGGATGCCCGTGCTAAGCTGGACACTGCAACAAAGCGCCTAGAGTCCAAGTCAAGACTGCTGCTGCGTAGCAGAACAACACACTTGTTTTTTTGGCATGTCAGGCTGGCTGCTGCTGCTGCTGCTATTAGAGAAGGATCAAGGCAGCAAATACTGCTGGACGAAGCAGTCTTTTCTAGAAGCAGCAACCTGCTGCTTCGTCCAGTAGGAGCAAAACAGCAAATCTAATTTCTACTGCTCTTGATTCTTCTTTCACAATTCTCCGTCCCACTTGACTGTTTCTCCCCAGCCTTTTTACTTTCACCGCAGGAGTGTTCTGGACTCCTTACCCTGAAGGGTGAAATTTTGCATGTACTGCTAAAACGTCGAGGCGGTTGTCACACAAGCCAACCCAGAGATAAACAGTATCTTCTCACAGAGCAGAGGCTTCAAAGCAGAGGCTGAAGCTTGTACTTTGTCAACACATTAGTTCCAGGATCATGTATTGAGTTGTCTAAAAAACCTAAGACTTTCAAATCATTTGTGATGGAAGTACTCCCACGCAACAATAATTTTTTATTTCCAAATTCTGCCAAAGCATCCCCTGGGAAATTCTTATCTTTTCTCCATTCTGCTTCACAGAATGGAATCCCAACAGATTTTCACCTACTACACAGAAAGATCTCTATCTGATTTCACCGATTCAAACTGATTTTAATTGCTACACAAAGATGCTGGATTTCCTACATAGCTCCCACCATAGATCCCATATCTTCCTAGACATACTAAGTTGACATTTAATGAAACACACCTGATGAAGTGAGTAGCAACAAAACCGTTCACTAGATTCAAAGATTTTCTCCTGATTCTATTTAAATAGATTGTTTGACAAAACAGTATAAGCAAATAAAAAGAACTCATTTTTTTTTTTTAAGGAATGTACTATGTCATATTGTTTGTTTTTTATCCCTCCCTTTTTCTCTTCAACTACTCAATATCTCAAATATACCTCAAATATTTAGAAAAAAAAAAAGAGAGGAAAGAGGAAAATAGAATAGTGTTCCAGATATCGTTCCAAGTGATACTTGGGATTGTGAATTTCATGCCTATTGTTCCTGCCACTAAATAGCATGGGTATTTCTCCAGGTCCTGATGCAGACAGGGACTGTAATGAACTTGCCCAGCCCCTAAGCACAGACGTAGATCACTCCAACCATTTCTAAGTCACTTAGCTACAGCAAGTCTTGGCATTGCTCCTCTCAGTGCTGCCTCCACCGTATTGTCTCTCTCTTGCAAGTCTAGAAACACAGATGAAAAATTAAACACAATAAACAGAAAAACACCAAGGTCTTTCACAACACATTTTCCTCCCACAGCAAAATTCATTGTCTATCACAACAGAAGGGGAAAGAAAAAAAAAAAAGCATTAGTATAAACTGAAAATAAAGTAAAAAGCATTTCGTGTTGTGTCCTGGGAATAGACAACAGCTCAAATACTTCCATGCCTCACAGTTTCAGCGTCAAGTGTTGTGGCATCCACACGCTATAGTTCCACCAAAATCATCAGCTCTGGAAAGTAGCTTAAAAGTCCTTGGCCAACCTGTCAAACACAGCAAGACAGAACTGGCAGCATTTTACAGCCTGCTCGTGTGCCAGAGCGCCAGTGTCAGCCAGCGAGTCAGCTGGAGGCCTCTGCTCCCTGGCACACTGGAAACAAAATATCACCAGTGCTTCTACGTGGCACCAGGAATGGTATTACTGACCCAGCCTCCACGCTCAAACTCACAGTGGTGCTACCTGATGAGTTACACCAGTTTCCCTGTGTTTTCTTACTTCACCTTCTGCCGCTTAAGGCAGATTTAGAGAGAGATGCAGTACCGAGCACAGGCCGCACTCCAGCTAGGCCCTCAACGCCGAGTCAGGGCCACCGCGTCGCTTCTGCCTGTCGTCGCACGCGATGAAGCGACGCCATCTGTGAGAGGAAATAACCCGGGGAAATGAAGCACTGCAAACTACGGTAAAACGGCACGTTCCAGCTGGAGAAAAAACGCCTGCGGAAGGGCAACGCAAAAGCCCTTAACTCAGAAATCTCCCAAGTCATATATAGTTCACTCTGGTGCATGCAAGTGTCATTGGGCAAATCTGCTATGCACACCTGCCCTTTTAAGGCAGTTTTTTTTTTTTTTTTTTTTTTTTTTTTTTTTTTTTAAATACCCTCCTATTACACCTGCACTTTTATGAGTTTTCCAAAAGGCCTCATAGCAGCAGGACCAAGGATCTACTTGGAAAATCAGAAGAAAAATCATTAAGCAAGTTCAAATTCATACAAATAGATTATTAATTAGAATTTATTTTGTTCCAAATTATTTTATACATGGTGAATAAAATCAACATTTGAAACCTTCAAGTTTAATCACCTGAACTCCCTTTCAGCCCATACTCTGTGCATAAGTCAAAGCTAACACAATACCTACATGATGTCCAATGAAAAGTTCTTCCAATACTCACCAGCCTTCTGCTTCGATATTAAATTATATTGTGTAGACATATTAAGAAAATTATAAATGTCAATGTATACGTTAGCTTTTAAAAGACAAATAAGTGTCTTTTTCAATTCATGTCATATTTGAAAAATGAAATATATATATATATATATATTCAGATTTTTAAAACATCCAGCATGTGGTATAAATCATGCTTCATTACTATTCTGGAAAGCATGTGTTCTCCTTATTAAACCACCTAAAAGCAGGCTGCCAAATAGGCCTCAGCTTGGCCACAGAGGCTGAAGTGGCAAGGAGGGAATTGAGTCCAAGTTTATAACCAATAGAAGGCTGCAACTTGGCCCTCTGGATGCTGGCCTGGATCTCTACAGCCACTTTCTCATTCTCTTTCTACTTCTTTGCACATCACTTAGATGATCCATGTACTCCTAACAAGAGTTAAATGCAAAACCAATCAAATCGATAATCAGAAAATCCAGCAAGTGAGTGGCAAGGAGAAAAGCTCTTCCTGAACAGCGCTATTGGGACACCAAAATCCTAACGCAACTTAAATTCTCATGTCCTAAATGGATAAGGTGTATGGTGGTACCTAAGGAAAAAGTTGCTTCAGTACATCTGCAGGGAGCACTGTTCACCAGTGCTGAAGATTCAAGAGGAATTAGGAAGACTCTGCCTACCATCCCTCCACAGGGCACGTCGTGCTTCTAGTCGGCTCTCCTCTTTTTCCTGCCACAGCCTTAGAGGTCATGATTTTCCAAACAGATGGTTGCTGCTGTTAAACAGATAAATTATGGCCTGGAGAAAGCCTGAAGCTCAGGATCACTGCCATCATGAAAAATTGAATCCTCAGGAAAAGTGTACTACATATAAATTAACATTGCATCTCAAAATTAAAATTTGTATTTTTAGAGTCCAATATGCTTCACTAAAAAAGTTAAGATTCTTGTGCCTAAAGCTCTGCAATCACTATGCTTCTAAACAGTACTTTTTTTTCCATTAGCCTTTTGCTTCCAAATGTAATCTATTATTTGGCAGCAAAGGCATCAAATACTTATTCCCTGTCAGTACAGCTGCAATCAATTGCATAAAAAAATATTTAGGATACAGCAAAAGTTCCCTATTATGTTTAGGGAAAAAAAAACCCACCAATAATGCACACAGATATTTCCAGTTTTTTATTCTTTTTTTTTTCCCACCCCTCTCTTCTTCCCCTGAGAGTATGCTTCTTATGTTCCCTCCATTTCCATTTATGTCTCTCTACAAATCGATGGACAGGATTATACCCAATTCCAGAATTACATATTTTGAAACTTTTATAATGTATACTTCTATAAAGCAAAGTCTTTTGTCTTTTTGGAATAACCAAACACAAGAACATTCACTGAACTCGTAAACTGTGGAGCACTGGGACTAGTTCTTGTCAAGTACAAAGGCTTACTTGGGTTAAAGATGGATTAGGAAGGGAAAAAGATGCAGATCAGAGTAGTAACAGAATTGCCATTGTCCTGTAACACTCCAAAGGAGGACTAGAAAGGTCAGAAAAGATTATCTCAAATAGAAAAACAAATAGGAAACACAGTGCTGTTGGCCTGTCAGAAGAGAACTGGTTTGACAAGCTGAAGTTTCCTGCCAGGATTCTGTGAATTCTGTGAGAGTTACAAGGCAGACGCTGGGAGCCATTAGAATGAGTTAAATCACTTAACTCAGGGTGGGATGTATTAAATCATCAGCTCAGGTTCAGGCCTAGAGCTCTTGCTCTAACTCCTCAACCATTTCAACTGTTAATGCCTGCAGGCCTTGGCATGACGGGTACAAGCTCAAGCCTCAAACTTCTCTCGGGGAGATCAAGGTTCATCCCAGGGAGCTGCAGGCCTCGCTGGGTGACACTCTGTTGCTTCCCACATTCTGCGCAGAAAGAAATGACAGCAAGTCACACAGGAGCTCCAGCTGAGGCACAGAAATTACCACCTTAATAACAGGAAAAACCGTTTTCCTGCATGACAGCAGGAATTAACATTTTCATTCCACTCCTCAGCTATGGGAAATGACAATGAAAAACTGATTTTACGCTAGTTAGTCATGTCACATCAGTAAAAACACGTGCCTCACAACTTAAAGAAAGTGAATAAAAAATGCGAGATTCCTCCTGAAAAAAACATAATCAAAGATCCTATGTAGGAGTTTGATTAAGCCCAACAGTTGTTAGCTGAAAACATCTATTATCTAATTATCCACAATGATTCATGACTGAGATCACATAAGCCACACATAATTTAGCCCAAGTGCCACCTCTTGTGTTTGTCTTTCAAGAAACTAACAACTGAAAAACCAAAAAACTCCTCAAAGGGAACAGAAATCCATAGCAAAAACATGGCCAGCTTTGCTGTTAACCAAGGTGCTATTAACAGACTTAACAATAGTATTTTTCATTCTTCCAAAGCTATCACTTAATCTTGAGGAAAAACAACTAGTACCCTAAGCCTGAAATGCATTTAACCATGGAGAGGTGCGTGATGCAACACGGCTCACTGTGTCTTCCAGAATGGCACAAACACACTGCCACGTGCTTCCCAAGAACACGCCTCCTCATGGAGGCGCTTAGCTCCACGCGTTTAAGTGTTCTTACCGCACACAGCAGGCATTCCTCTCGGACCAACCTGAACGAGAGGTCGGTTCTGGATGGGAACTCACCTGCTGTGTCCAGGACCAGACAAGAACTCAAGTTCTCCCTTCCTACCCCAAACGAGGGACACGTCTGCACTGCCTTACCCCAGCAGAGCTGCTCCTTCTCGAGCACAGTAGTTGTTTGTTGTCACATAACCACAGTTGGTCTTTCGGAACAGCTCCAAAACCAAATTCACTTGTTGAGAATCTTGGCACAATTTCTATAAAATCCAAGCCTGCTTCAGCACAACACTGAGCACAGGATCCAGCCATCTGTGTAGATTGCAACAGCACGTCAACAATTGATGCTAATATGGGTAAAAAGAACCAAAATGCTTGTGATTAATCTGATTCATTCACTAACCTCTTGTCGCAGAGAAAATGTTGTTATTGATATCATTCCAGGCTTAGTGAATAAAAATAACATGTCACAAAGCATTAACCAAAAGAAGAGAAATTTTGTGCCTTTGTGATAATACATACTTAACAACTACTTTTTTTCACTAGTTTCCACTGTCACAAAAAACTTGATTCTTTGAAAGACAAACAAAACTTCAACAAGATTTCTTAAATAGCCAGCTTTTTTCCTTGGCGTTTTCTGAAAATTACAATCTTCTTTTCATCACCTAAATTAGTTTAAATAGGCAGAACAGCTGTTTCTTCTCTACAGCTGCCAAAAAAGATTCAGTGTTGAACTTGTGACCCAATTTGAAACTACGCCACACCCAGAGTTGTGGAAGAAGCCAGAGGGGCTGGAGCTTCTCAAACAAAATCCATAAAATTCAAAGCAGAGACACACAGGCATAAACTGATCCTTTCATCAAAATTCTCAGTAACTTCTCAGCTCATGTCTCACCACAAGAAATATTTTACAGAAAAATTTTAGAAGGCCCTTTAATCTGCTTTCAGTTGGGAAGCATTTTTGTCACTTCAGAAA
This sequence comes from Tinamus guttatus, assembly GCF_059628265.1. NCBI lineage: Eukaryota > Metazoa > Chordata > Aves > Tinamiformes > Tinamidae > Tinamus > Tinamus guttatus. Next base: position 10,135,370 of record NW_028288821.1, on the reverse strand, counting down.
AAAAAAAGAAAAAAGAAAGAGAACTTGAGTTGCAGAGAACCTCATTTTTCTCAATTTCTATTTCTTATTATTACTTATATGACAAAAATAGATTTTCCAGTCACTTGGAAAAAATTCCCCAGTTGAACCTACATAAAGCACCTTCCATCAATAATGCAGGATTATTCATTCTGTTGAATTGTGCATTTCCTATGAGTTTCATCAAATTGACTTTTCAGAGGATCATTATGAGGATTTTTATTATGTTTACTGTTACTGAAATAGTTCAGCTTATATCTAGTGCTTGTTGTTGAATGGTTGATATATCAGTTTAACAGGTCCATAAGTCCTATAGCTTGTAAGACATAACTTTACATATGTAGTATATATATACTGTATCACAACATAATTTTATGATTAATATTTCTGTATTTATTGACTTTGTCATTTTTTTACAGCTTGAAAACAAGTGTAGCAGTTGAATCATGCACAGCATATTCAGTATGCACTTAGAAAAGTCAAGAGGTACCTCTCTAGGTTTGTTTTACTCAGATGTCATTAGTTATCCTGGGCAATACTGTTATGATCATTAGCAGAGAGATGCTCCAGTTGATTCTAGTCATGCATGAGCATTTCACTGATGATTCTGAAGGGCAGGATTTACAGAACTATTGCATCAATTTTTATTGGCATCAGAACTAAGTGGAGAACTACATTATAATGGGTATTGTGCATTCAATAAAACATGAACACTATTGCCATTCAATTCCATGCACAGGTCAAACGCTTGCATCCCTGATTCCCAACTAGTCCTACCTGATAAACTGATTTCCTCTCTCCTAGTTGGTTCCTGTCCTCTCAACCTTCACTGACCTGCTTATAGGTAAAACAATTTCTAAATATCAGTCAATTGTCATGTCCAGAAATGAACATTTTCTAGACAAACCAAAAATGCTGTGCATACAGCATATTTTTCCATTTACTCATGATAAAGGTCTACGCCAATGGGATCCTTAGACAGTAGTTAGCTAATCAAATACCAATTACCTCCCATTCCCAGTCCGACACAGGGCACTATTAGACAGAGAGCACGTCTCATTTCAGAAGTCTTTCCTGCTACAGCTGACTCCATTTTCTCCTACCTCACTATTTCAGACCTTATGGAAAGGTCTACCAATACTGGCAGCACTGTTGCCACTGGAAGTGACACTGATTTGTATTCCCTGAGAAGTGATAGAGTAGGTCAGCAGTTCTCTAGCAGTTCAAGTCATTTACATGATAATTTTAAAGTCCCATTATGTTAGAAGAGGCAAATGCTCAATGTGCTCATTTATCCCATGTTCTAAAAATTCTACAAGGGAAGAAAAAAACCACAAAGAGAGACTTCTATTTGTGTAATAAATAAGCATTTATTTACATGATTTCTTTTGAGCCCTCAGTAAATAATGACAAGCACCAAGGAAAACCTACAAACAAATGACAGCCACTATCAAAAAACAACAACAACAACACCACCACCACCACCAAGCTTGCCTATTGCACTATGCTTGCCTCCCAGTTGCGAGCACTGTGGACTGAAGGACTGAATCAAGCCTATATCTTAACACCCCAATACTTGGATCCTTTTTTTTTTTTTTTCCTCCTTCCAAAGGATTCCTTAAACATCATGTTCAAGCTGAGCTATCTTCCTATGAGTTTACCTCTTTGATTATAACTTCCAATTCTTTAACGGCCTAACATTGCAAGACCACTGCTTAAATGCAAGTATAAACCAAATGGCTTCAGTTTTATGCAGCTTTTGAGAGTGGTATCTCACCTTGAACAACATGAAATTTCTGCATTGCATTCTTTATTTCACCCTCTCCTCTATATGCAACACTTCAAAAAGTGATTTATTATCTTGCCTCTGCCCAATGTTTTGTTTTTGAAGAAATTACCACCAAAGCCAAGAAATGCCCAGGTTTTAGCAATTCTTAACCTTTGCCTTTCTTGAAGGAGTCTTTTTACACCAATTTTGGACTCTCAACTTCTCTTTAAGCAGAGTTGTGTACCCGCAAGACTGAAGAGAAGAATATCGGCACTATTTCTCCATTTCACTGGTGACACTAATAGAATCACCATTTTCTCCAACATGAATTAAAATTAGTTAACCACACTGTATCAGCTTAGTGCTAATAAATTTATTGCCAAAAAAACAGTCACATCAGCCTAACTTTCCCCTCTAATATCTTTAAAAACTATTATGTATAGGGAAGTTAAGTGAGACTTCTGACTTTCTTTCACATTAGCAAGCTAATAAAGACACTTTGAGACTGTTAAATAGAACTGATTAGGTGTCTGCACCTGGAGTTCAGTTACTGGTAGGGGCTCTCATTGCAACAAGGGCAATCAATGGAATCTGTCAACGTCTGTCTTGGGATGGATGACAGAACAAGGAACAAGCCCATGAGCTATGAAGGGGCTGTTACTAGAGAGCAGCACATCCTGTTATCCAAAGCAAAATATTCCATATGGTAACAATAATTAACATACAAGGATGTGTTAAGTTTTTAAGGTAAGTTTGTCACACTTGTCCAGAACGAACTGTGAATGAACAGCAGCAACAGGTTCATTACCTGCAAGACACATGAAGTAATCCTTCGGATCTACTCAGCACTGGCAAAGCCCATACTGTCATGGTGTGTCCCCTCTACGGCCTGCAGCTCTCCTCTCCTGAAGGAGAAGGCTAACTAGGAAGAGCTCTGGGTACAGCAAGAAGATCTACGAAAAATCTGAGACACAACAGTGCAACCTAACAGAAAGGCTGAACTAACTGGGATATTTTTCCAAGAAAGGGAAGTCCAAAAGAGGACATCCTTGACTTGCAATTCACTTTCTGCTGTGTGTTGCATGGTTCTAGGAATGTCTGATTAATCTTTAATCATCAATATATAATCAGTAATTTAAGATTCCATATAGAGGAATAGCTGGAAACATAAGATGCCATGAAAGAAACTTATAGTGCACTGCATACCCTGTCTGAATATGGCAACTAACACAATAACATCAACTAACTGCCAGCCCAAGCCTAAGGGGCCGCCCATTGACGGAGCCTTCATCATTCAGACAAGAGCAGCACTGTTTCCTGCAGTGACCACCTTCCTCAGCTACGTGCAAACAACGGTTTAGTGATGACCGCCTGCTGGTCTCACATTCTTTCGAATCACACTGATGACAGCAAGGAGAACTTGGGGCAGTTCTCACTTGGCTCAACTTGCTTGCTGGCTTTGATGCACTGTTTGCACCCAAGCCGCCACGCAGCACCAGTGAGCAGGACCTTGGACACCAGGGCAATACGCGGCACAGCCAACGCTTCCTGCTTACACAGGCCTGGAACAGGGCAAGAGCTACTCACCAGTCAGGAACAGCCACAGCAGTTTCTACTAGAAAAGGTTTGGAAATATTTGTTTTGGTAAATGCATTTTTGAAGACTACAGCCTTTTTCATTTGCTGAAAAACTTGAAGGTGAAATAAAGATTGTGTCACTTATTTATAGTCTACACTCATGATCGATTTTTTTTTTTTTTTAAACTGCAAGAGTAATTATTTGGAAATATGCCTTCATAAAGGTAAACGGATGAACATTAAAGTACATGCAGCTGCTCAAGCAGCACACAGAAACAGGAATCCATATTTAGAATTCTATTTGGGCTCAGATTTTAAGTTTTGGCATATAATCTATTAGCTACTTAAACCATAGGCAGAGTGCTGCTAAGTGCTTCGTATAAGGTCCCCTCCATGCATAGCCCATGATTTTCATTTAGAAGTTCAAAGAAAATTAAGCTCTACAAGTTCTTGTCATATGTTTTTAAATTCTAGTCAAAACCAGCTTTCGTATCAAGCATACAGCTGTATATTTTAAGTCCATAGAGAAAAACAAATCTGTGCAGTATTCCTCTGCTGGCCTCATTCTATCACTGAAACAAATCCACTTCAGAGCTTACACCAAGCAGAACTGTGATAATTAAACAGTAGGGAACAGGAAGATGAAATCATTCCACCTTTACAACAAAATAACCCCTCCTATTTTACTTTAATACACCATTGTATGCACCTCAGGGATACCAAAAGGTAATCCTACAAGTCCTCTGGGTGACAGAGGCTTTCCAGATATCAGGAGCCTCCTCAGAAAAATGCTGAAATAACCCTATCCACTCTGCCTTGTGTGCACTGTGAAACTGCAGGTAGCTTGCAAGAGATAAGAGACTGATCTCCAACAAAATTTTGAGCAACTGCTTGTTCACAAAACGGTGCTTCTTCTACCTGAAGATGGGCAAGCTATGACAGTGCCAGCAGCACAGCACAACTGGAAGGGAAGAACATAGCGATAGTGTCACTCTTGGCTATGAAGGCTGAGAAGTATCTTGTACCATTTAAGTGAAAACTGACTTCTTAAGAAGTTAGAAGTTCTGGAAAGTCAGCCTAGTTGTATCTCGGTTTGGTGGACAAGCCAATGATAGCTATCAGATACGGTCTTCCCGTAAAATTATTCAACGGAAGAAGGTGTCGATTCAGTGCAAGCCACTCTAGATACACCCCCACCCAGAAAAGAAATGCTTTTTCTACATACTGCCTACAAGCTAAAGAACAAGTGACAGACTCCTACAGTCAGAGGTCATGTGCTTTTACTTCTTTTTCTCATTTGGTTTAATAGTTATGTAATTATTAAATATGTTTCATAAACAATATAAGTTAGAGCATCTTTATCTGAAGTCTAGCATCAAACTACTACAAATGCTATTCAAAGTCATTTGAATAACACATACTAACTTTAATTTTGTGAGCTATAGAAGAACTTTGCAGGTAGAATAACCTAAAATATGTACTGATACAAAAATATATAAAACAGAAAATCCAGACTTGCCGGTAATTCAGTTGTTGCAAAACAATCACCTTCAGAGAACTTGATTCTTCCGTAAGTAACGGAATCAAAACCATAAAGTATTGTAAGATTGTATCTTTGAAAGCAAATGTAATAGAAAATGAAATGAAATAATGCACTTACTGGCAGTTCTTTGCAATGTCATTTCAGGAGAGAAACACAATAAAGTACCTTCGGATCATTAGATTGCTCATGAGGATGGGTCTGTAGGAGGATTTTCAATATTTCTAAGCTGACAAATTTAAGATGTCACATCCTAACAACCGATTCAAACAGGAAAAGTTCACATTCTCTTCTTGCTACATTTCCCTTAGGATAAAATTCCAGTTTTCACTTTCCCATTGCCCTGCTGAAAACATCAAATAAAGACTCAGTACCTGGCCAAAATCATCCAAATTAGCAGCTGGAAAAAAATACAGAAACCCTCTGTTATGGTGCACCTAATATGTACTTTAAGCCAACTTCAACGAAAACACTTGAATAGTTGTAAGAGACTGTTATGGATTGCGTTTGTCTTCACATTGTTGGCACAGCATTTACCTGAAAAATGCCCCAGTATCTTGTCTCTGGAAAGACCAGCTCAAGACCCAAACAAGGACATTATCTCCCACCATTTGCACCTCTTAACCCTGGCATCTTGTCTCTGGGAAGACCAGCTGGAGACCTGAACAACGACATTCTCAGCAGTGCCCACCAGAGCGGTTTGCATTCGAATGGAGGGTGAAGAGGAATACCAAAGCACACAGCACATCGGACATGAACAACACCAACACCATGTACCAGAAAACTTCAAGAAAATGGGAGGACTCTTTGAGAAGGAGGATAAAAGGACTACGTATTCCTGCACCGAGGAGGGCAGAACATCACCTGCACCGGCATGCAGAGCCTTCTGTCCCTGACCATCACCTGCACTGAGACACCTGTACCTGCACCAAAGCAGAGCCAACAACACTTAGCTGGACTGGTGGTGGTGGTAAATATAATCTTGTTGCATCTCTCCCACGTGCTTGCTTATCTTTCTTTCTTTCTTTCTCCCTTCTTCTTCTCTCTGTCCTATTTGTGCTTATGAAAATAAAGCTAACAAGGTTGTATGGCATTTGACCCCATTTGTGTCTTAATCTCGCTCTTGGGATCGTATCGAAACCTCCCCTGACATGGAGTCAGGACAACAGTCTGTCACTAGAACATACTACTATGCAACTTAGTACTACAACAATAAATTTAATCACAATCAATTTAACATTTTTAAAACATATATAAAGTAATTGCATCAGTGATTGATGTTTGTTAACCTCTCTTCCTGCTGAGCACATCTTCAACTGAAGAGTTTCACCTGATATTTTGAAAGAACTGACCATGTTCTACATCATTCCACAAAACTTTCACCTCACGGTCTGCATAGTCTGACTTTTGCTTGACTGATCCCTTCAAAATGTTTTTTTTTTTTCCACAAATTTAACAGAATGAGTCCCATTCTACCATAATCTACTCCCACACACACACTCCTTGCCATTAAGTTACGGTGCATCATCTGTCACAACATCAGAGAGCCTTTATCATTTAAGATATGCACATAGAGACTGAAACCCTCAAAAACGATGGGACTCTCCACTCAACTGAAGTGTGACTTGATACTTATTTCAGCCTGATCAGTGTATTTGAATGGACTCTTCTGAAAATGCAAGCAAAATTATGCTAGAAGCAGAGCAGAAAAAGGAAAAGAAATGGCAGGAGGTATGAGAAGCAAATTACATTCAGACCTACCCAAGATTGCAGCAAGCCCCCGCAACGCTAAAGTGTTGCACTCTGCACTTGCAAGAATCTCATACTGTGCAAAAGCAGCTCCCACCTTCTCCAATACCCACTGAAATTTTAACATTAAAGAGAAGACATTTCTAAGAACTAGCAATTTTAATGGACCATGATGTGCATCTGCTTACTGTAAGGAAGCAAAGTAGTTTGTGACTATCCTAGAGGAGGAACCTTTATGCTATTACGCATTTAAAAAGTCATGCTTAATAGCATCATATTCAGATAATCTCTCTAGGGAAGACGAAATAGCACCCTTTATAGCTTATTTGAAGAAAAACATTAAGTACATGAGGAACTCCATGAGCCCAAACCATCATTTCCACATTTTTTTGTGCTTTATAAAGGACGTGAGTTGAACAAATCATTTAAAATATTATTTTCATTCCCAGACTGGGAGCCTGAGTATCCTCAGTTTAATTAAATGTGACCTCAAAATATTGGTATTTCCTAAGTTCAAAGCATTAGTGTTTTACGTAACTACACTTAAAATATTTTATTTTTAAAGTAATTCTGCTTAATTATCATACTAAAATAGCAACAGTTAAATAGTTTAAAAGTGCTTCATCTTTGAAGCTCTCTACTTGCCATTTGGCAAGGGAACTCCACCAAACTACTTTTTCAGCAAAACACCTAAAATAAGATTTAGGGAAACACTGGGGAACATGAACTAACAAACAGGAAAAAAAGAAGCTTCTCAGGTTTCTTCCAGTAGAAAACCCTATTTGCCAATATTCCTTTTTTCAATGTAAAACCTCGAAACTCAGAAAAGCTTAGGATGAAGTTTAGGCGAACTGTCGGATGCTTGTTACCCAACTACCCCAGGAACCACGGAATTCCTCACTTACGTCTCTTCTTTATGCAGCAGTGGTTTCTACTGTATGTGAATCACACGGCCGAGGAGATGCTTTTCATCAGAGTCCTTTTGAAACTGAAAAGCACAGCTCAGCTCCACTGAGCAAAAGATGCAACACAGCAAAACTTTTACCTCAGTATTTTAATTTAAAGCACTATTGCTTTCACAAGTCTAAGAATAATCCTAAAATACTGTATGAAATATTTTAATGTATAAGTATGAGCTTTTGATGGAATAAAACGGTGTCATACTCTGTAAAAGCTAAATGTTGAATTCTTATCCACATCACAACCTGGATTAACTTGAAATGATGCCTTAGTTGGTTGGTTTTACTTAAGTGACTTAAGTCAGTCTGCAAGAGAAAAGATTTCAATTGAGACTGTTATTCACTATTATAAAATAGGCTGGACTCAGTCAGATCAAACTCGTCCCTTCCTAGGGACTGTATCATGTCTCCAGCAGCCAGCAGTGACACCAAGCTCAGACCAAGAGAAATCCACAAGGTGAGAGCAACAGTGATGCCTCTTCAGAATAATCTACTCATCTACCAGTTTTCAGCCATCTGAACCTTCCCCAGCCAGATAGACTTTGATTTATTATTATGGTATCTATTTAGTAGTTCCAAGAGTATTTTTTCATCCCAATAATTTTTCAAGCTGTTTTTCAATTGAAGTGACCTTTTAGCACCCATAAGCTCTTGCAGCAAGACAACCCTCAACTTCACAGCACGCTGGATCGAGAGGAGTCTTCCGTTTGTTTTATGCCCTTCACCAAGAGTCTCCTTTGGATAACCCCATAATTCTTTTGCAGCTAAAGGCAGTGAAAAACTCATCTCTGCTATTCTTGATTTACAGACTCTGTAACATTATATCATTAGTTTTGTCATTCTTGATTTAAAGACTCTATAATATTATATCATTAGTCTGTCTTCTCCAAATGGACAGTGTTAGACTACCTACATGTTCCTGTTATGGGATGCATTCTACATCTTTTCCTCGTTGATCCTCTTGGAAGCCTACCTGGTTCATGTATACCGTTTCTGAAATAGGGAGGATGGAAGATGAAGGCTCATACCAGGGACTGCAAAATCATGTAACTTTTTTTTTTTGCTTTGTTATTTTTTATCAGTGAAAATTCTATCAGTGACTGCACAGATAAAACTCTTCCTGCTCTGCTTCATAAGTTCTCTGCAACTGACATTTCTTTCTGTTCCATTCTGTAATTTCCTCCTTCCTGTCTGTAATTTTCCCTAAACGACCTGCAGCCCAAGAGGTATGAAATTCCTTTACAGTGCTTGCAGCTCCTTACAAGTTGGAACAACAATGTCATTTTGTAAAATAACAACTTCGAATAATTTCTCTTGCATGAGTGGACTGAAACACAAAGTACCTTATATACATGCTATTTTATTATTTGGATTACTATAGTTTGTGCCTGCATAATCTGAAATTGCTTAATTATCTTACCAAGTCTGTCACTTCCTAGAAGGTTCTTCATTTCTCCCAGCACTTACCCCAGCTATTTTGGTCATGGTCTGAACTATTAAAACTGCTACTAAAACTTTTAGTTTTGCTACCCAGCAGAATTACCAGCAGCAATTGCTATAAATACTGACTGCACTCCTAAGTGTTTTGGATGGGCAGCTCAATTCAATTTTAAACTTTCAGAGTCCAATCCCACCTTTTGAATGACTGCAAGACTGATGTATAACCAAGTTATTAACAACTGCCTCTCAGGTTGAAAGTAAAAGGACAAGCTCTCCCTACCATTTTATTCTTATTCCATCTTGAATAAATATCCTAGCTGCTCCCAGAGAGGACTCAAAGAACTAAAATATTTTAACCACTTTAAGCTGAAAGACGCACCAGATGCCAGCATCAAGGACCAATTTTGCAGTCTGCAAAAATCACTATGTAATCTCATCTTGTTTCAATCCTGCCAAGTCAGCGTGAGAGTTTTTGCTCCACATACTCTTCATCTTGACGCAGGAATTCTCCTTTAGCCCGTTAGTCTCTTGCTTGAGTAACCATTCATAGATTACTGTTCTTCAAGACTTCGCATAAAAAAAACTTGTGAAAAGTCATTCCAAATTGCATGCAAGCATTAATTTGGTATTATCCCGGGAAAAAACATTTCTGAAAACAAAACAAATGAAAACAATCCTCCCCACTCAAAAGCACCAATCCCAGCCCAAACCAAAAGCCTACAGAGCACACTCCAAATCCATCTACCTTGACAAGGCTGCCTCAGCAGTTTCTTTTCAATTCCACATTAGAATACTCCCCGCAAAAGGCACAATAAGTATTTGGAGAATTAGGAAATAATTTCAGATGACTTATTTTCACTTGTCCATAGCTTCAAAAAACAGATGATTCAATTCATTATACACTCAGTGATTCTACCTTCTGTCCTAGCTCAATTATTTTATTCCGGGAAGGGTTTGGGGGTAAAAGGGAGAATTTTGGTGTTGCTTGTGCACTTGTATTCAGGCTTACAGTATGACCGAAGCAGACCTTAAATAAGAGACTTCTAATACTGCATGCGAAGCAGTTACAGGTATGACCACACTAATTCAGATGTTTCAAAGCTGTTTTTTAAAGGAAAAAAAAAATCAATCGTTTATTTAAATATTATTTGAGTAATGAAAAAAAGATGAGAGTTATATCAAGTAAGTCACCACTGGGGGAAGTCCAACATTAAATATGAATCAAAAGTTGCTTAAGAGATGAAAGTAAATCCCCAGTCAACTCCAGCTCTTAATCATAGCTGAATCAAATAATGAATTTAGCAGATCTGTATTAAAAAGTTAGCTACCATTCTATGTAATTGGAAACTGTCTATAAAAACTAAGCTACCCTTTTAAAGATATCAACCAACTTATGCTTCTAAGGCATAAGGCAGCGTAAGGCAAAAGGCAGCAACTCGCTGTAGAAAGGTCATTCAGGCACCGAGAAAGCATTTCTTGAGCCTCCCTCCCTGCAAAAAGCACAGACTAGTTTGGAGGGGAGCCCAGAAGGTCATTTGGGCAGTTTCCCCTTTCCCTTCCATGGCTCAACACTCAGCTAAGTTCAGTATTGCGGCAAATGGCTCAGGACACTGCCAGCTAAGTTTTGACTATTCCCAAGGCCACAGGTTTTCCCAAGAATATTCTTGCTGGGCATCTCTTCCAGTGTTTGATGATGCTCACTGTGAAATTTCTTTCCGTAAGATTCAGTTGGAATTTTCCTTGATGCAGCTCATGCCCATTTTCCCTCATATTTTGATATCAGTGTAAACACAGGCAGCTCTGTTTAGTTTTGGACTTCACATATGAAAGCAGGCAGATTTCCTCGCTTTGCTGATAAGCATAAACTAGAAAGTGCCTGATGTGCCCTATGTTTCATAATTTACTCGGGATGATTTTTGCATCTTACAAATACATCACAACCAACCTCAACCATTCATGCGTATTAGATGCTGAAACAAGCGATATAAATTTTTCCTTCCCTGCTAATGTATGTGTCATTTCACTACTTCTTAAAACACACTCCACTGTACAAAGCAGGAGCACCAATGCCAATGAGTAAATTCAAAAAAAATGCAGCAGTAGATAAACACGGAAGGTTAAGGAATGAGAAGAATTTCAGAGTTGTCTCTCGTTCACTAACTGGAATGTGGAGCCCTACTTCCTATTTAAACTTTTTTGTCTGATATCTTCTGATGTTCTCAGGAAGTCAAATACCACAGAAGTTATATTACTGTAACTTTTTCTAAGAAGTGCTACATACAATTACATCTATATCTGGAGAAACTGTAAAAGCATGTTATAATTTTTACTGACCTGAGTCACTTTACAACTAGGAAGTATTTTTTACAACTAGGAAGTAACAAGACCAGAAGCTGAACCTCGGTGATTCTGATGGCTCATATACACATGTCCGATAGTGCTGAAACTCATGTTTAACAATATTATGTGGGAATGATATTCAGAATATATTCTTACATTAGAAGAATATAAGAGGCTATAAATAAAAAGAATAAATTCTTCAGTAGACCTTAATATAATGGTACATCTCATCCTTAATTTACAGGATAGCTCTCTATTTCTATTAAAACCCAACAGGAAATTTATTTCACAAGGTAGTTCAGCTGTTACCAATTCTATTCCTAAATGATCAACACACTAACACATAATGAAAAAAATAATTGGTATATTTTACAGCCATTTTGCACGATGCTCTTGTAACCCTAAGAAAAGTAGGTTATTGTTGGTCATTCTCATTCTCTACAGAAAAACAGGCTGCCCAACCTTATCAGAGAACTGCCTGAGCAAGGAATTATATAGGAGGATGTGTATCACAACCATTGATACCAGGTGAACCACTGTCACACAGATTACCACTGGAGTTTTGAAAATTTGTGTTTTACAAAGAAAGGAAGACCAACAACTCAGGAAAGGTACTGGAAATGTACGAATTGATGTTCAGCACTATTAGCTGAAACTGGGTAGTTAAAACTACAACCAGGGATGGTAGGTGTCCAAACAAACAGGCCTCACAGCAATCCATTCCCCATACTCATATGATCAAGTTATGATGTTTGGAGCAATAATTGTTTTATATGTTAAATGAGTCAACCTTATTTACCAAGCACCAGGAAATAAGGATTTTAAGAGAGAGAAAAAAGAACTGTGTCTGTTCTCATTACCGTACAACTATTCACCATCAAAAAGAAAGTCATTTTTGTGCTCTTAACATTTTTAAATCGACAGCTTTCTTGCTTGTTCCACAATACAACTGCTTCTTCTAATAGTAGAGCTAATCGCATTTATTGTGTATTAACCTGTGAAAAGTTGAGAAATAAAGTTGCATTAAAAAAAAACTAAATTAATGTTGTACATAGATATCATTTTATTCACTATATAAAATTGGTTTGGTCCATTTATCTGCACAGTCTTTAACTGATCATTCTAGCAGCATTCCTAGATGGAAAATTAATTGGTCCCGGACAGTATTATTTTCCATTTCATAGAATGACTGGCACTTCTATCGTGTTTTGATTTTCTCATTGCTTTGGATAAGATTAAATATCAAGAAATATGGTTAACCCCAAGGTTGAAATATTTAGTTCAGAGAATCTTTGATATAATAATTCATGTTTTGAACATGGGGAAGCAGGCAGAAGGGACAGTTTTATTTATCATTGGTTAGAAAATTTAATCACATTGAAAAGCAGTCTTGATGCGCAATGTGATTACCTTTTGTGCAACATTCCCCTGGTATTTCAGATTCATTATAATAAAACAACAAAGATATTTGTATTGAAACTGTTCTGAGTATTGGTTATATAAATCCTGAATAAGGTTGCTACTTCAAAATGCCACTGGACTACAAGTCTTCAAAATTATTTTTGCTGTTTTTGTATATGAAAGAAAGATGGGGAGAGGCAAGCATCTGTTCTATAACAGTTTGATGCAGAAAACTGACATTTTCATAATTAAAAGCTAAGTTAAGAAGTCTGTATTTCATAATAAAACAGTCTGACTACAGCTACCAGGAAAACAGTACTCCTGAAACAAAACTAATTTCAACAGATTATTTCTGTTCTATACTGAAAGTTTTTTTTGTTTTAATAAAAGTAAATCCTACAGAAATCCTAAGGTTCTATCTCATATTATAAAGTCTAATGGCTAAAGCATTCAATGACTTAAACCAGTTTCCCACAGTCCAAGCAGCATCTTTGACACAGATGTATTTACGTGCCGGACAAGTCACCTTTTAGGCTGAAAGAAACTTCATTGTTCCAAAATATATATTTTGTAGTGTTCATTTAAGTCCCATGCATGCAAAATGCTATCACAGCAACAACTTGGATGTTGAAAGTAAAGTAGAACATATTCCGCAACTGGACACATTGCTATATATACAAATTTTATTTTTTAGATAGATATTTAAGAACAGATTTACAATGCTGGTGAAAAAGTAGAGTTCAGTGACCATACCTAAGTCCTCACTCACTGCTTCACTACAGATCAGGCCCAGCTGCTGGCAGGCTCATGTCACTCACTGGATTTGCTACTTCCTCAAAACTTTTATGGACACAATTTATCTCCACTAGCTCGCCCCAAACAAATCAAAGATATCTAACAGCAAACTTACACCTGAATTCTGACAGGCTTGGCTTGAGCTTGAAGATGAAGTTGCATGGGAAGTTATCCTAATTTCAGAATGCACCATCTGGTTCAGAGTCAAGCCCTGTCTGGATTAAGAAAGGGAACACTCCCACACACTAAAGGATATAATTCCTTAGAATTTCTCTTGTAAGCTCTTCTGACAAAATAGGTCTGAGATAAACACATTTAATAAAGTAAACCATGCATTCTACAGGCACCTCTTTTTTCTTAAGCTAAAGCCCACTTGACCTGATCAAATTCCAGAGCAGCAATTGATCATGTGTTTTTTGGTGTACAAAAAGCCTCTCTATGTCCTTTTAAGCACTAGGAACTTTTTTCTACTATGGATCACGTAATAGTTTGCTCAAAGGCAGCTCCTTTGGCACTTGACTTGACGTGTCCTTACTTGGTTTCCCCAGCACGACCATCCCCGAAGCGCCCTGCTCAAGCAGGCTGGGGCAGCAGGTGCGACCTTCATCTCATGCTAGGCACATTCCTCACACTACATGAAGGGCCTTAATCTTATTCCACCTTCTTTGTAATTTGGGTCACTCAAGAGAAGCTAAGTCCTTGCCCTATTTAATTTATAAACCTAATGTCAATTAACCATTAAGGACTAAATTAAAAAGTTTATTTTATTGCAGTTCAATAGGAAATACTGCACAGCTGAGTTTTATTCAACTAGCAGGTAACTGTATCATAATACCAGAGATGTTAACAGCTTCTGATCTATAAATGAATATATTCTGATAACAAACATATATCCTCAGCTGCTCTTTAGAATAAGAGAACACAGAGGAGTTAAACGTGTTTCTTGATGGCTTAGTTAACTTGGTTTTCAAAAACTGTCAATTTTGGGGTGGTCTGAGTTCTCATAGCTGCCCTGATCCTGTAACCCAACACTGATCAGTGTGATATTTCAAGATAATTGCGTTGTAAGGTACCACAAGAGAATATCAAGGGCTGGTCCCCTCCTTCATGGGGAAGGAATCAGTAGGACACATCATATACTTTTAATATTGAAATCAGAATACCACCAGCAGCTGTAGGACTACTACAATGAGTATCCCATTTTGATTAGTACAGAAGTGTCTGAGGTGCCATCTGGCAACAAATGTCATTGAATGGTGTCACTGCACGACAGGGAACAAAGCATCCAATTACAGGGAAATTGCCCAAGTGTCTTGGAATCTTTGGGTGAATATAATTACAACAGTCAGCCAGTAATATGATTAAAACCTGAGCTAGAAAGCCATATGACTATACTTTAGATCCTGATCACTCTATCTCCAGATTAGCAGTAAGCAGTGTATTTGTAACAAGGTCATTTCCACAGCAGTGTGAATCTGACATGGAAAATTGCTGCCATGCAACAAAACCACATTTTCTTACTGAAAGAATGTTTCATTTGTATGAGGTCTGTCACCACATGAAATACTGAGATACTACCATTTCCATTTCAGAGCCTTTCAACATGCAGTGAGACAAATTTTCTTATTTATTACCAATTCAAATATTTAACTTGGAGTAACAAATAATTGTTATACACGTTTTGGAACAGATGAAGCTCAAGATGCTTTTAAATAGGTCTTAAGGGTGAAACTATTTTCACCCTTTCATAACCCTGAAGTTGCACTGCAACAACACACCAGTAAAAGACTGCAGAGAGCATTTTGTCTTTCATAGCAAACTCTAATCCCCGCCCAACGGGATTCATAAAGGTCTGGAAGCCTCTGCATAGCAACAGCCAACTTTACTAAACTGCCTTAAGGTTAGAGTATATTCCCTTCAGTTACAGGGAATGTAGCTGCCTTGGATCCATGTGTGCCAAGCTCAGAACACATGCTCCGAGAAGGTACAAAAAAGCCTGCCATTAATCTTTTCTCATTTGCTTTTTTTAAATCATCTTGCTTTTTCTGAATTGTAGCATGTTGACACCAGTTGATCTAGAGAGTCATTTCTGGAGCACTTCCCCTGTACCGAGCTTAGATCTAGTATTCTGGAGCTTGATTGATACCACCCTTGATTACCATTACTCTGAGCTAAGTTAGACTATTGGCTAAATGCACCATGTAAAATTTGTCTGAAGCTACTGACAAGGAAAAGCTCCAACCCAACTGTCCAACTAGACAGTTACTCATAATCAGTATCAGTCTCAATTCAGCTACTTGTTTGACTACAATAACCATGCATTCAAAGAGTGAATAACCATAACGGAGCATCCCTTGAACTTCATTCCATATGGCTACTCCCACCACACCAGATGGCCTAGCTACTCATTTTCAGTTTTCTCCCCGATTTGCTGTTTACTGTCTCCGGTTAAAATGACTGTGGCTAGATAGCGCAGACAACGGCTGCCCATGGCTGTGGCCCTCGCTGCTTGCTCCTCAGGCTGGAGGAGGAGATTGCTCATACGCTGCAGCCTTCCCGCCTGCTGCTGCTCCTGCTCCCCCGCATTCCAGCAGCTTTCTTAGCTCATTGCAGCAGCTGAGGTCAGGAAAAAAAGAGTAGGAGACACCTCAGAGGAACAAGGGCCTTGCTTACCGCAGGAGGAGAGCAAAGACCAGCTGCAGAAGTGATGAGGAAAAACATCTGCCTTTCCCTAGCAAGATCAAGTTTTGTGCAGTTTCCCCCCCGCTGCCCCCAAACAAAACTATACGTTGCTGGATCAAAAAGTAAGACCTAAAGGAAACAACCTCTGCTGAAAGAATAGGTAGATTTATTTTTCCAGCATTTTATTTTAACTCAGCTCTGCTGGATAAATAAGTATTTCAGAGTAACTCTGTCCTAATCTATACAGTGATATTCTAAACAAAATCTAGCTGCCTGGGTATAGAGCCTTTCATTATCTCCACAGTATCATTACCAAGAGCAGGTGACTTGGTTCCTTCTCTCTTCTGGCTGACTCTTCTCAAATTTTTTGGGCTGTCTGTAGTTTAACTTTTGTGAGATGAGGTTCAAGTACTAGCTAATATGAAAGTCCAAAGGTAACTGGGAAATAGTTAAAGAATGGCTAAAACCCAAGTATTATGTTACCTTCTTCTCAGAATTTACTTGTGGGATCAAAGCTTTGGAAGGCTCCCTCTCACCCAACAGTCAATGAAACACAGGCTCAACACTTCTGCTACATTCCTATGAAAATTCCTATGCTGATAATCAAAACATCTTCCTAAAGCTCCTTGGCCCACCTGCATTACTCTTCAGAAAGTACTAAGATCTCAAATATTTTTGTACCACCAGGAGCTTGAAGATACAATAAAAAGATGCTGTTTAACTACCTTTCCACATTTTTTTCATGTTTCCACTGTATATATGCAACTAGACTATGTAAACAACCAGTTCAGTCTCAAACAAGAAAGTATTTGCTAACATTCTTTCACAACAGTAATTGCTACACTATTTTCTCTGAAAAAGTTGAATGCCTGAACATATGATAAGAACAAAATCCATTCTGAGACAGTAATATTTGCTCATTTTAAAACTACTGATCACTTCCAAATCTTTCTACTGCACTATTCCCAAAGACATTGACTCTGGTGACAAACACTACTCTTCATGCACTTTTCCTAAAATGCAGGAAAGTGCATGCGTGCACATGTGTCTGTGCTCATGTGTGTCTGTCTGCCCCTATGTGTGCTCCTCTTATCAAATCATTACTTTTACTTTTTACTCAAAACTACACTAAAGTCATAGCATGTGAAAGCATTTTCTCTGCAAGTTACTGTTATCCAGATCTTTGAGCATCTCATACTTAAATGAGAAATATTCTTCATTCAACAGCCCTAATCTTGTTTTACTTCATTGTTTCATATTGCTCAAATACCTTCTAAAAGAGCAACGAGTTATTTCAAACTCAAGCCATGAAACACATCAGCTGATGACATCACTCAGGGGCATACAGAAAAATTCTGCTGTTGTGCAACCACCTAATAACAATCTTAAAAATTAGTAAGAGTTTCATATGAATTGCAGACATAGCAGCTGACGGAAAAGTAGCCAATCTGCAATACAGATGTTTAACAGTCTTCCCTTCTGATACATGCTTAATCTTGACAGTCAGCTAAGATTTCTGTTGTGTTTTCAAGCAGCAGACAAAGCCTGTCGCTCACCGCTAGAGACATGTCAACAGCAGAGATGATGTTTCTCTCCGTAAAGAGAAAATTCAGAGGCCTTATCTTCAAACCTGCTGAACACCTACCTAATCTGAACAAACTGGCAACATAAACCTTCCTCCTCCAGGAAGGCATGCCGTGCAGTAATCCCAAACTTAAATAGAGCAGACATTGGAAAAAACAGCCAAAGTGACCCTCCACCAATGCAGCTTCCTGAGCTCAAGTCAGAAAAAGCTCCAATCTATCAGCCAGAGTGGTTATGATGATATTGTGCTAAATACGCACCCCACAGCAAATGTGGAGCTGGTTGGTCTGCCTAAAGGCAGCGTGTTTACTGTCAAAACACTCCAACAACCCGCGAGGCTGTTTTTGGAAGCAAATGCCTCTATTCTTTCTGGCATATCACTGCACATCAACACAGGCTTCATCTTGTGGCCGCTTCCCATTGAAGGATGAAATTCCACAATCCCCTCAAACACCCCCAGGGTTGAACGCTGCATTCAGTGCAGCAGGCAGACAGCTGCCTGCAGGGGCCTTTTGTGCCCCCATCCCTATTCCCCACCTTACCCATGGCATCTGTGGTAACTTGTTCTCTAATTAGCTCCCGATTTTTTAACAACCTAGTTAAAAGTGTAAAGTTAATGTACATATAAGTCTTAGTTAAAAGTGTGAATATATATGTATACACACCTGCAACTTGACTAAGCTTGTTTTAGTTTTCATTAAAAAGGTGTTTTTGGAACATAAACATTCATAGGATGTCTAATATTATTTGATGCTTAGTGTCAATTTCCCTGCCTTTCTCTTATGTTTCTGTACTTCTGTCTGACTCAACTATTTTGATACCACTATCAGAAACCTGAGTTTTGAGCTCTGTGTTTTGGCAAGCCTTGATCATGAATGGCCACTTCAGTTCTACAAACTGGTCAATAAATAAAAAAAAAAAATATATATATATATATATATAAACACATTTTTAGTATTTACGCCATAGTGAATGGAGTAAATTCCTCTATTCTCTGGGAATCAGCAACTATGTTGAATTTTCCTGTTTGTATTCTTCACAGAAACCCAAAGAAATAACTCAATATATTCACTGAAGAGCCCCTTTCCTACATAAGGAAAGCAGCTGCCTATTTATCAGTAAATCATTAAAAATGCCAACTATAACAGCTTGGCAAAATAATTTCAACTAAGCTTAGTCATACAAAGTGTTTCAACCTGATCATACCCAAACAAGACTTCTTTTTCTTGCTTTAACAAGAGTGCCTTCCTCTTGGCCTCTCCCCTGCATGCCAGCTACAAAACCACATAATCATTTCTACTTGGGTCCCTGTCACATGCCCAGTCTTGCTCAAGGCAAGACATTATTTAGCATTTTATAGATTTGAACTGACCATCTGTAACACTTCACTCTCACTGCACAATTCCAGCATTCTGAGTAATATTATACCCACGGCAGCAGATTAAGATTCTGAAATGACTGATATCACATAAATTGTTAGCAAATTACATCAGCAATCATTTAAAATGAAAGCTCTACCTTCATTATCAGTGTCTAGTATAAAAGAGCTGAAAAAAATTTAATAAAGCAGAGAAAGGATTCATAGGTATGGGTAACAGGAATTTAATTTTAAAATTTCTTCCTCGAACAGAAAGTATAGCATTGTATGCAATGCAATATGCTTAGTTTAACTTGAATAAGATAATATCATAAAACAACAAGAACACACAGAAGTGAGATGCTCAAATAAAAAGAGATGGCAATCCTGCCTGGCATAATAAAACTGAACTTCGCTCTCCAGGATGCTCTGGCGCGGGTGGATATTCTCTACTTCAGCATGACACCGTTCAACCATCCCAAAGGTTCCTTCTAGAGTGTTCAAAGCACCACGGACTGCTGCTTGGAGTTTGATAAGTTTATTATTATTAATACTCTAGCATCTAGCTTACTGGTATCCACATTCAAAATTTCATTTAAAAAAAAAAAAAAAAAAAAAAAAAAAAAAACCACCCACCTTTAAGGGCATCTCTTCAGTTTAGGCTAAAACTTAAATTACAAGCTCATGAACATATAAGAGCAAGCTCCAAAATTCTTATGATTGGAGCTGTTAAAAAAAAAAATTAAAAATCATGGCAATTGTATACCATTTACATGCTGTGCTATGCTGTGCATTGACTATTCATATTACTTGACTTGTTAATCAGCTCTTTTATGAGGAAACAGAAAGAGAGGACAGGCTTCACTTCCACATTCAAAGACCTCCATATCCAAATACAGATTAGGAAAATTTTCTTAAATGTGGCCAGTGCGGGGAGGGATGGGAATGAAATCAAGAACACATCTGGGAAAGATCTGAGCTTTCTGCTTGCTCCACAAAAAGGTCAATTAAGATGTTCACATTAGAGAAGTTCTGAGTGTTACTCAAGAATAGGTCTACAGTGATTTTACCTGCATAGCTCTCATGCTGCTCAGGGTCAAGGTATCCCTGCCTAGGCCATCGGCACTGAATAAAAGTAAAAAGTGCACAATTAGTATGCAGCACCTCCAGAAAATCCCAAAAGACCCATATTAAGGAACTGTTCATCTTTTCCGACAGTACAAACAAAAACCCCAATGCCTGACTAAAGTCAAGGCACTTGTATTGCACAGTTTCAGACAAAGTTATAGCTTTCTGAATAATTTAATTCTAGCTAGATTTTGTGCCTCAGGAAAGGCTTTATGTGATTTAGGTCGCCTCCCGACTCCTCCTCCATAAAGATGAGGCTCATACTTAATTCAAAGCACTCTCAGTCACGTCCTGCTGCTCCCCTTTGGGATGACATCCTGACCGCCAAGTATCTGGATTCACAGTGGCCCTGGATTGCAAGGAAGAGCTGTGATCAGTCTCCAGTTTGTACATGGAAAATGGATACAAGCGTATTTCACACAGATACAAAACTGGGAGGTCTTCATTAAATTTGCACTATAATTGATTTTATAAAAGAGGAGATTAGTGTAAAAAAGGAGGGGAAAAGAGCAATCATTTATATAAGGTATGACAACAGCATACATTAATTTGGAGCGTAAGGAGACATCTTTTGTGATTATTTCAGCTACAGTTCAATTAAGTCATTAGCTTTCATTTCTTAGTAAGACTCATTTAAAAATCATCCAAATGACAACATCAAAATGAACTAAGAATTATGTACTGCTAAATTATAAAACAATCTCCTTAATGCAGAAGAATCAATTCTGCAGGCAAGGTGAAATTTGTGCAAATGTGTATTTGGCAAGAAGTAACCATTATTCAGTCTTTTTAATATTTCCTCAGGAGACCCAAAATTCATCTATCATCTATTTACTTGAATTTATGTAATTAAGACTGTAGACAAATGACCCATTCCATAGCTCACATTCCATAGCTCTCCAACAGGGCTAAATTGATATTACTTGCTCAGGTGTGAGAGGTAATTTCCTGCCTGAGATGAAGCCGAGGGCTCATCCATACAGACCCCAAGATCCTGTACTGACACCTCTCCACTTCCCCAAACACCCCACTACACGTGGAGCGCTGTTGGGAGCATTTCCATTAATCACTGCTTTTAGAGCCATAAACACTGCAGTTCCACTGTCAAATACAGATTCTCCAACAATTTTTTTCCAACTGTAACCTTCACTCAATGCTAACATCTTTACAGGGTATGGCATAAGGTACACCTTAACTACAAGTAACTGCTTCCAGTATGAATTCGGCTTTAAAACATTCATTATATCCAACAACGCTGTGTATAGGTGAGGTCACCTTTACCCATTCATAGTTCTAAGGAAAACACAGAGCTGGAAGTCCTTCCATCTTTTGGACATGACACGTTGTGCTATCACAGACACTTCCCCCTCTCCCCTCACCTTTTTAGGCCTTACCTACCACTGCAGGAACTCCACATCACTCATCTCGGCACAGGATCCATTTTGGCAATTTTGTTTCAGGTATCTCTTAGATCTGCCTTTATCGTCATTTGAAACCTTATACCAATCTTCATAATATGCCAGTGTTTCACATTTCAAATAAATTATGGTCGATGTTTTAAGTTATCCACTGAACTTGCACCTTACTTGAGCAGGGGATTTCTTTAGGGTGCAAGACCTCAATTTTACCCTTAAAGCAGGAAAAAGAAACGACAAATGATCCCTGTGCTTTACTCATTACAGCTCTCAACACACAAGCTAAATTATACTATTAAGTAGTGCAAAACTTTCTGCCGCTATTTTAGATTTCGCAGATTGAATCCAGGACTTCTGCATCAGTATGAAGCATAAACGTAACAAAGCTTTTGAGACCCTAGGACTCCAAAATGCCTCTAGCCAAGAACAGCAGACCAGGCATGCAAGTATTGCCCATTTCTTTGCTAAATGCCAATTGTGCATTCAGGAGAAACTGATATTCTGCTTTTGTTTTGAACTGAAGTGCAACTCCAGATATGAAATACTAACTATGCAGCAAATTACAGTGGTCTTTGATCATATCAAGCTAGATTAAAAAAAAAAAAAAAAAAAAAAAAAAAAAAAAAAAAAAAAGTAAAGGCACGCTGAAGGGGCTCAGTTATTGTCAGAATTATTCCAGTTACTGATTATGTGCAACGCACACTGCCGGGAGAAGGTTATGTTTCCTTGGCAACTATCAAACACATTGTTAATGTCCCTGAAGAAGGGCTGGTCAATAACGATTTGAGTTCTTTAAAGCTTATTTTTAAACCAACTTTTCAGTTAGTCTAATCCTACTTCTGGTTTGTATATTTAATTGATTATTGTCAGGTAGCCTAACATCTTTATGACGGAAAGGTTTTAATCTATAGCTTAGCTGTCTTGAGAGATTTAGAGCGGCACATCTGAAGAGATTCAAGATGTCAATGAGAAATAAGAACTTGCAAGGAGCATAGCCAATATTTTATGACAGATGTCTAGAATCAAGCTGAATTAAGATGAACACTGATGTTACATGAAGAGCACTAATTCCTGTGGTATGTGCGTTCCTCCCAGGTAACGCTGGGAACATGAAATGCATATGCAGTTTTATTACAGAAATAAGGAGAATGATTACAAATAGTAAAGAAAAATGATAAACGGAGCTTGAAGTTCAACTGGCCCTCAACACAAAAGCACATTACCTATAAATTTGAAACACCCTGAAGATCACTATAAGCTACATTCTTGGTTCCTAATTAAAAATTCCAACTTCCATGTTTAACTTATCCCAGTAAAATTAGGTATGTAAACAGTGACAAGGTTAAAGCATGTTACTACTAGTTTGCTAAAACATGTTACTAAACAGCATCTAAACCTACCAGAACCCTGAAAAAGCTTCTTTGACTTGAAGGACAAAGTCCTCGAGGTTTTAACTCCGTGCAATTTGTTTCCTCTCTCAAAGTTGTTACTTGAAACTAGGTATTTTAGACCCAAATAACATTGGAGGATTGGCCTCTTAACCCCTTCTATTTATTCCTAATCAGAGTCATACAGAGAATTATCACGCAGGTTTCAGAATTATGTTGCCAACTAATTCAAATGGAATCCTTGCAATGCACTTTGTGTTAGCTACCCAGGCTGACTGTGGCAACGCAGAAAATCAATTTCCCATTAACAACTTTAAGCCAGGGAACAAGCTCCATTTCAAAATAATTGTTATTTTTCTTTTATTGAATGTGTTACAAGAGTACTTGAAGGCAGTTAAATTATATACACACACACACATATATATATACACACACACACTCACCCACACAAATGTATTCCATTCCCCCTCCATAATGGGGATGAAATGAAAGAGTAGGAGTATAGATTCCTGATAACTTTTTTCCATTGTTTCAGAAAACCACATACAAATTATAGTTGGAATGCAACTGCCCTGCTTTTTTCATTCTAATTTTCATTAATTTTTTATGCAGATATATCAAAACTCATGAATAGTTCCTAAAATTATGGCTAGTGGTGATGTGAACTATTGGCCAAAGTGTTAATTAGATGCCTATTTTAAGTCTGAGTTCACTATCTACTCATCATTAAAAACGTACCTAAAAGTGTAAAAAATCATGCAGGAAAAACTCTGAAATATTAAAATGCTTTGGCAAAAATCAAAGTTGAATAAGCCTTGTGAGGCAGAAAGTATTTATTACCTCATGTGCTTTAAGAAGTTACCTTATACGAAACACCTACCCTAAGCATCAGAGATCTTCTGGTCACGTAAATGAAAGCAGAGCTGCAGCACTAGCACAGAGACCAGTTCATTCTGAGGAAGCACCTGAACTGATACATTTGTGGATTTAAACAGCACAGAGACTAAGACTTCACACTGAATTCCATAAATCTTGGCCCATGTTTAGCGTCTTCCCAAACTTGATCTTAATTTGCTGATCCAAGATGCTTCTGCCACCATCTATATCATAGTGGCCTTGAGCACTGCTGCCATCTCTGCTCATGCCTAGTCCTTCAGTTATGACTAATGCACCTCAATTTGTGTCACACTTATCAGTTACCAGTTTCCTTTCTTCAGCATCTTTGCAAGGCAGCTAGCCAGATGAAGGTATGAGCTTATTCCCTAACTTTTCTGCTGATTTACCTAAGAGTTTATTTTGCAAATTCTCACGTGGTAGTAAAGTGCACCTTAACCTACCTTGATACAAACTGGTTTTAACTGTAATTCCACAGCTTTATCACAGAAAACTGTATTCATTACTATAACCACCTTCACACAAGGCCACAGAATGAAGGTGATGCTGCCTGCTACAATTTCAGCCTTTTTTAAAATATATACACTGTATGGCAAACAGTAAATTAAGATTTCTACAGACTATATAATTACATTGGTTCTGGACACCGATTTGAAGATTTTTCTTTTCTTAACAGAAGTTTCCAAGAGAATGTCAATAGTGAAAACTAGAGCACTTCAAGCATATTCTGATCTCGGAATACAGTTTAAGATCTCACTTCTGTCATGACATGGTAACAGAAAAACACCTTCACTCCCACCAGAGTAAGCTTCAGTGCTTGCTAAAACACAAAATACCCCGTGGGAGGTAACACAAAGTTAGACAAGGAAAAAAAAGCACCAGGAGGCAACACTGAGAACGCTTACCCTCTGAATGTGCATTACAGTGAGCATCAGGCAAAGGACACTTATTGCCAGGGATCTCCACCTTTCCTATCGACAGCAGCAGCTAGAGCAGAACAGACACAAACCAGTATTTTAAATCTTGGCTATAACACAAAAATTCCTAAGGGAGTTCCTGCCATGTAGATATATTTACTTGGTAGTACCAAATATGAAAATCCCATACACTTTCTCCTATGAGCCTCTTGACCACTTTTGTGCGAGTTGCTCTTTTGGTCAAGTCTAGTGACTCAGCCAAGTTTATAATTATTAACAATATATTACTGCCCTCCCCTCCTCCTCTTTTTTTCTAAATCATCTGAAACATTTTTAGACTATGCCAGCATTAAATTCAATAGTTATGTTGCTCTACATCTTTCTTTTGGTCCTTAAGTGGTGCCACTTCATTACGCATTTTAATAGAGCAATACCAAAAGGAATAAAAGAAAGTGAAAAGTTTACTGTAAAAAGAATGTCTCCTGATGCAGCAGTAAATGCTCACAAAATTAAAACGGGCAAGAAGTCTTTCAACAAGAGAAAAGAGGAAAGAAAATCCAAGCAAATAGACCTGTGTAAGATCTCTCTCATGCTTCTAAAAATGTATCCATCACTGAAGGACACTTACAAATTTTAACAAGGAAACACTCTTCTTAACATATTATACTTGAAACAATAAAATTTACTTGGAGGCTCTTTCTTAAAGAGCCATCTATGATAACTAAAACCACCAGAGGGCAGTCCTGCTATTTTCTTCCAAATAGGTATTTTTCCTCCTAACTAAAGCTTTGCTGTAGAAGAATCTCTGCCAGAAAATAGTTTATGAGAAAAGGAAGCCAATTGGTTTTATAAGCTGTAAAGGTTAAAACACTTCTGTGAAATATTCCCCCGGGAAACCTTGGAAACAACCTTTTTCTCCAAAATTTTATGACAGTTGGCACATCAAGAAAACATATGGTTTTTTTTTTTTTTTGGTATTGCCTAAATAAAAATGACTTATCTGACTTATTAACACTGATTCTCTAGAGACAGAGTTTCCTGCAATTTTATCTGGCTCCTATTATACATTAGGTATATCTGCTTTTCTATGAGAAATATTTATCCTAAACATCTGTCTTGAAAAAGCAGTTAAATGATTTAGAAACTACACTTTAAAAAATATTACCTTACTTGGAAAGTATTTTTCAAGTGGAGAATGAGTAACTGAAGCTTTTATGGCTACAGAAATAAAAAGCTGGTGGTAAGGTCTGATAAAAATTCTACCCATAATTATCTGACTCATAAACCAGAGAATTCGGTTATTTATATTCTGAAACAGATTTTAGAGTTTTCTTTTCCACAGACTTTTAGAAAAACATATGGAAAAAAAAAAGTGTATGGTTGAAAGGCAGGGAAGAGACTAGACTGTAATCTGGTAACAGAAGGGTAAATTCATTGTTGTTGACAAAATACAAAAAGAAGATTATGAAAATAAACCACCACAGATATGTACAAACATTACCCTAGTAAAAACATGTATAGTCTAAATCCATTCAACTTTTAGATCCAGAGAGAAAGAATAATTAAGCATAACCAGGACAAAATACCATCAGCCAGATACCAGTTTGGAAAATGGATGTATTGAATATCAATGAGATTAATCAGTATAGAAATCCAGAATAGCTAAAGGTTTCTATTTGTACCCCAAACCTCCTTAATCTAGGCAGAAAATGAAGTGGCAGAGAGGCAGAATTCCCCCACGGTGGAAGAAGTCAGGTTCCAGGGCCTGCTAGACACAGGCAGGGTTCAGACCCTTGTGCACGTTACCACGTTACCTTGGTGCCCTCGCAGGGGTTTGGCCACTGCTTGCCCTTCCCTGCAGCCAGCTCAGCTCCCTGCACAGCACAGGCCAGACCTGCAAGCAGCCTCACATAGGAGACGCTTAGGCCGAGCCAGCACTTGCAACCTGTCAGCGTTTGGAGAGACGACAGCAAAATTCTGTGCGCATAAAGGCGGTGTGGCCTAAAATACACAGCAAACAGCACTTGGAATATCATGAATAGCTCCAAAAATAAAAAGTTTAGGCAGCCATGCTATTTGTGTTCCTCAAACAGACTGTCCTACTTTCTCGCTATTTTATGTAATGACCCCAGTACAGTCTTCTCACTCCTGTGTTTTGAGCACTTTTCTTCAGGGAGGTTTACTCAATAAATAGCTGGTTTAGTGCCAACAGCAGGGTAACCTCCATTGGTCATAATACACTTTTGATACAAACATGACCAAGCCAGCCCTCTCGGAAGACAAGTTTTGTTTTGCATTAAATAGGGCTCCCAGCCAGCCAGGGCATCAAGCACAGCTACCTTCCCCCTTGCTTTCCATCAGCACCCTAAAGAATAAGAACTCCAGGTATTTTATTAGAAATGAACTAGAAACAAAAGAGGGATGAACTAGAACAAGGAAATTCACACTGCAGGGATGCTTCGAATAACTGCGCAGGGCGCATCCTGGGCAGCCCAGGAAGCCTCCCGGCCGCAGGAGGCTCCCGGCAGACAGGGTTTAACCCGCCCGTCACCTCAGATCTGCATCCCAGGGCGCGCTCTGCCCCAGGCCGGCACCTCCCCCAGCGTAGCAACCCTCATCCCAGTCCGTCCCAGCCCATTCCAGTTCCTGTTCCAGGCTGGATGCAGGCGGGACATGCAAGTCTTGGGCGGTTAATCCTAAGCCAGGCACAGGTTCCCTCTCCCGTCTTGGAGGAGGTTCAGCCAGGGCCCAGGGCGCACGCTCACACTGAACTCGCACCGAAGGCTTTCATCCTTTCTAAAGGACAGTAATTCTTTAAAAGACTGCAGGGTACCTATGGACAAGCCCGGCAGCTTTACCATCTGTCAAATACGTTAAACTCCAATATTGATGAACTACTACAAGTGCCCAAGGCACAAAAAAATGGCGCTCTCAGAGGACAAGCACTGTCCTCACTACAGGCCATGAGGCCTCTCCTAACAGCTACCTTCCTACACCGTTTTTAGGTATTCCTTACTACTTCTGAAAAATTTCCTTCCCTCTAAATGTGTGCAGAGATCAAGTATTAAACTAAGGTCAGTGTTACTTTTCCACAGTTTCTCCACTTTCCTTAGGAGAGAGAAAAAAAAACAACCACAGAGGCAAGCATCATAGCGGAAGCCATGTGCAACGCTCTGATAACTTTGCATTTTGGCAGCCAGCAGAACTTTCTGCACAGCTTAATGTTAAATAGGATTAATAATGTATGAGATCGTCATTTGATGGTATAGGAGAGAGATTAAGCTATGTGAGAAAAGACGACAAGAACCAACTTAGCACCCTCCAAAGTTAAGGGCATGTTTACTTGCTCACAAGTTAAGCTGGCAAACATTTATGACTGCAGGCTAACCCAAAATTCTCATTAGCTAGTTCAAAAATTCTATGAAAATACCAGGTTCTGCTGCTTCTACAGGCCAGGTCAAATAAATGGCCAGAAGAATGAACAGGACTTTGGGAAAAACCTGCCTGGTTCTCCATGAAAAAGGAAGGGGGTACCAAGTATTCCCAGGCTGATTGCCTGAGGGAGCCAAGCTCAGATTCCACTTTCTGACATACTGGCATGGCACAAACGACCAAGATACGAAACAGCACCAGAACTGCTGGGCATAAACAGTAAATAAATTAATACAACAATGACCCAGAACCATTAACACTCCAGTAAGCGTCATCTGTTGTTAAATGCATTTGCTTAAGGAAATGGGAGGGTAGCAAAGTAGCCAATAATTTACTGTGAAGAAGAGTAGCAGAGGAAACAAAGAACTGGCATTTTGAAGCAGAAAATATCAACTGAGCAACAAAGAACCCCTCAACTTAATAGCTTTACAATACAAAAGATACCATCCTTAAATAAGGTCAACATTCGTGGTCTGGCAAATACTGGTGGAGAAAGTCAAAGTACTCAGTAAAATCCTAAAACAAACAAACAAAAACAAACAAACAAACAAACAAAAAAAAAACAAAAAAACCCCACCACTTTTTCAGAAAAAGGTATTTTCTACCAAGACTCTACTAGGACACTTCCGTATACACAGAACACAACTCCAAGCCAAGGCAGATGAAGATTAAAAAACCCTCTATCTCCTATAGATCACTTGTGCATTTTTATATTAAATTGCTAATATTCCTCTAAAAACATGCGAGAGCCCCAATCCCATAGAACTTGCCTCACACTGAAGAGGAACCTGTCAGTACCAAGCAGAAGATCGACAGACTCTACAGTCCGCTTGGAGCACAGTCTTCACATTTAAAACTGTAAAATTCAGTTATACAGTTACTTATATAGCTCAACCCAAGACTAGCCTACATTCTTCAGATTATAATATTCTTCCACAAAAGTTGTATCAGCCTCCTCATTTTTCTTCCATTATATAAGTGCTATTTTTCAGTACATCTTGACTGAAACTTCTCAAAAAGGTAAGGGCTGACATACCTCTGTATAAAGCCAGACCAGGTACAAAAATTCAGCATGTGCTTTTTTGTTTCTCAGAGACAATGAGGCGCATTAATACAAATCATAATATGCCCGAGAGGAATACTAGTTCATTAATCTACTGCATAACAAGAACATTAATGTTTTAAGACCTCCATAATTTTATATATACACATAAAACAACTTGACCAATTGCAATTTCTGGAAGTAACTGGTGGAAGACCCAAAGTATTAATAACATAATTTTAAAGTGATCATTTAGTTTTTATATAAGCAACATACACAACTTCCCCTCCACAATCTGATTCATTTCTGGCATGCTCACCCCCTTCTCTACAGCAATATTTAAGGTTGCTTTATAGCTATATGATCCTGACAAAAATTTCTTTAATTTAAAAAAAATAATCACTTCTCTGCTATTAAGGAGAATGATTAACAATCACCATTTTTGCAACTGGAAATCATTTGTTCTTGTTTTGACCATTTTTAATTCCTAAGACGGATAAAACTTTCCTCTGAAAGGCATAATTTCACATTCCTTTAAAAATTTGCTGCAGAAAAGCAAG
Organism: Tinamus guttatus; assembly: GCF_059628265.1. NCBI lineage: Eukaryota > Metazoa > Chordata > Aves > Tinamiformes > Tinamidae > Tinamus > Tinamus guttatus. Next base: position 10,105,384 of record NW_028288821.1, on the reverse strand, counting down.
TTCAGTATAATTTTATGAAGTGAAAGGAATTTATGTAATTAGATTTTGCTGACAGTCCTGCCATCTAGTATAGCAAGAGGGAAAAACAAAACAAAAAACTCATCTGTTTTTTACCTTGACCAAATGGCACTTTTCAAGAGTGCTTAAACAGCCACTTGATCAGAGTCCCAGGAGCACCCCAGTACATTATGGATAATAGTTGAAAGTGGAAATAGCAATTCCAGCTTCCCTATGTATGTGTAACAGCTACTTTAAATGCAAATTTTCTTATGACAAATGCTTCCAAATTAAACTATTCAACTCTGGACAAGAAAAGCTATCCATACTCTTATGCCAAGTATTTTAGCACTTCCTCATCACAGCTACCAGAATGATTATGCAGTGTTACAGCTCCAGGGATCGAGAGAAACAGAGGGATTAAAAATGTCTTACATACAGAAACTTGAAAACTTGGCAGAAAAATCTAGAGCTTAATCCAAGCTGGGATGCTCTGCTCTTCTTTATAAATAGAAATATATCAGTCATCTAAATTATTTGAATGTTTATTCACAAAATACCTTATCAGTTTTTGCTATTTTTTTCCTTCTTCCTAAGCCTTCAGTTAGCTAATTTTGAGTTTACAGCTTAAGGCCTAATTATTTTTCAGAGTTATGGTAGCTCATCATCAGAACATGAGTATTTGGATGCCACCCCCAGTCTCATCTCCACGGGAAGTTTAAGCTCTAACTATTCCAATGGTTTTTGTTTGCTCCTTTAGGGAATATACCTGTGTGTAGCCAGGATGATGCACTGAGTTCTTCTTATGCAATGCCTACTTATTCCCTGAAAAATGTTTAGGTTATTCCGCTCTTCATTCCTTTTGATCCTTCAATCAGTAATTAATAGTGGATTGCAATATCAATTTATAGGACTATAATCTGTTTCAAAGGACACTAGGGGTATAATTGTGCTTTTACTGCAGACCAGCTGAAAGAAGTGGAGAGCTCTTTGTGGAGAGCATCATTCCCTCAGCCAGTGTAACTGGACCTACGCAGCCCTTTTCACCAGGATACAGCCCCACTCCTGTCACTCAAGCTCTATTATGTGGACAGAAAGGCTGCAGCAAAAAGAATCTAAACGCCTTGCTGAAGGTTCAAGCTGGAAATAAAATCCAAGTGTCCTCTCACACACTTCTGGCTGTTAACTCTGAGTGGCAGCGTTCTGCGTATCCGCTCAGCAAGCAACAGCCTTCCCCTATAAATTCTTATTTTGTGTGAATTCAACTACACAAGTGTGAAAACTCGCTGCGTTCCTCAACGCTATCAACTTAATACTGCATCCAACAAGGCAGAAAGCTGCTCTCTTACACGTTGTGTCATCCCTCACCCGCGACTGCTACCTGGCTTGCCAAAACTGCCAGCCCTCCGGAGGAATCATGATTTAATTAGCTTGGGTTACACTCCAAAAAGCACAGAACTGGAAAGCAAACGAAGCCAGCATACCAAGATTCAAACTGTAGCAATAACTAGATAAATAAAAAGAGCACTCAGCAGTATGTTAATTTTTTCCCGTCCATTTTTCATTGGGGATTTCACCAAACCCTTTCTTGGAATAGTTGACTTTGTAAAAGAAAAACTCTGGAGTTCAGTGTTCCTCTAAGAAAGCCTTTGTACTCAGACAGATACAGCTAAGCAACTACATGAGAAATACAGCTCCAATCTTCCTTCTGCCCTGCCCATACCCAAACACTGTTTAAACAGTAAGGCAGGTAGGGTGACAGGACATAATAAAATACTTATATATTAGAAACTGCAGCCAGTTGGTCCACAGCTCCTATTTAGATAAAGCCAGGAAAGACATCATGAACATGCCAGACTCTAAATAATTCCAATTCCATTTTACATTGCCCTCCTATTAAACACAGCACCAGTAGTGTATTTACACTATAATTTAATTCAGACCAGGAAGGCGTTTTTGAAGCCACTCTCCTGATCGTCTGCATTAACCGCACTTCATTCTGTGGAGTCTTCTTGAGAAGGGAGGAAAACCAAACCAAGACACCTCTCAGCTGAAATTGCAAATTGTGATTTAAGTATCTGCCAGCCTATGCTGCATTTGGAAAGGATAAGCCAGTGTCTGGTCTGAGGGCTAGTTTCTTTTAACATTCCTAGACCTTTGTGAAGCCCTGGCAGCTCCTGCCTTTCAACACACGGGATGCAGCAGAGCAGAGCAGCCAGCTGCCCTGCAGCCTCAGCTCAGCCTCCGGCAACGCCACGCGGCCGGCGGAGCTGCGGGCCTCACACCCCTAACGAGGAGCACGGAACAGTTCTGCTGCTGCCTCTCAAGGACCCAAAAACCTGACTTTGCCATGATATTACATATCCTTCCTATGAGACAGGAAATGGATTTTACTATTTTAGGGTTTTCTAGTGACTACTCATAAAAAAGTTGCATTAAACATTTAGTTAAACATGAAACCCTTAAAGTTTATTGCTAATTACACTTTCTGTAAGAGAAAGACCTACATATGATTTTAAGGACAGAGCTATTGCCTTGCACATATTTAAATAGAAGTGCCAAAGCACTATTCACCACCTGTAATGAAACCCATTTTGCCAGGATACAGGTAGAACAGCATCGTTGAAGGAAGGAACAAGCTGGGGTGCAAATGCAGAAGTCTTCAGCTCTAAGTCACAAGAACTCTTTGACAGTAAAAGGCTTTCATCTACAAGGCACATTTAAGCTCTCTTTAGTGCAAGGGAAAGCTCTTATTAAGATACAGATATGGTAATGTACCCCACACAAATGCTGAGCATTTGTCCTGGTACTAGTGTGGCAGACCAGGGAGCTGAGTTTGATCACACTCCGATGCCACCTTTAGAGTTTGTGAGGTTTTGGACTATGTCACAAAATAAGTTTCTATGCCCGGAAATACTTTGAAATCAAGTGAACACTTAAATTCGCAAAAAAGCTTAAGCTGAAAGATAAGCCAGTTTTAAGTGTCATTTGGAAGGCTATACGGATCACGGGTTCTAGCCGGGATAAACGTCTGCCTTGCAATATTCAAACGCTCCGCGTGAAGGCTGCATGCTCCTTGTAATGCAGTGCTAATACTTAGTGGCAAGGTTATTAGTAGACATGAAGTGGCTTAAAATATTAATAGATTTAGTGTCCTTTCACATTCCCAAAACTGATTGATGTGATTTTAGTCACTTTACAGAAGAAAGCTATTCTGTGATGCAGGTGAGGGACTTGATCCTTCCTGTGCGAGAGACTGCGATTAGAATCCTCTTACTTCAGTCCTGAGCACAGGCTGCTGTTTTATTTAAAAGTGTTTTTGTTGCATCCTCCACCATGTAATGCTCTCCTGCTCTGTGGGTCAGCCAGTAGAGGGAAGCATCACATTCCCCAAACCGATACAAGGTAACTCTAACTCACACTGCAAGTTTAAACCTCTCATGGTTCCACTAAAAAAAAAAAAAAAAAAAAAATTATATGTACACACACATGCTTTTTTCCTAATAAAGACTTTTTAAGCCATCACTCATTTACATGAGACAAAATAGATGCTGAAATTACTGAGAAATACTGCAGTTCTCTCAAAGAGATGTTTCATGTTGGGATCCTATTAAAGTAGGAGGAGGAGCATGAGGAAGAAATTATCCAATGCTTTTCAGTCTTCATCTTAAACTTGGAATTTGGAAGCACAATTAAGACACCCATCATCTTAAAAAATATTTCGAAGCAGCAAATTCTGTTCAGAAACTGTTTTCATGTAAGAATTAGTAGATGGTATCCCATGATACCCGTGCTTTCGGAGCAATACCTGACCTTAGGCACTGCCTAAACTACCATAATGCTGCTTTTCTAGGATTTGTGAAAATACTAGCACTTGGATTTTGCTTTGTTGTTGTCTTTTTCATGAGGACAAATCTTTTAATGAAGTTTCCCATACACTAATTGGCCCATCAGTAAAGCCATGAGGTTTGATGCAAGTCTGTGCCTCAGCAACAAATTAGTAATAATTACTTACCACATGATGAAGTCAAACAATTCCAAGCCACCTGCCATTTCATACATCAGAACTTTAACATCAGCCTGGAATCCTGATTAGGCAATCAACAATCATAATAGAAAAATACTTTGAGCAAAGGTTACCACATGCCAGGTCTCAGTTCATTCCAGCTTACTTAACAGACTAGTAGGAAATTTAAACACACACACTGCATTATTTTTATGCTAAGGGAGACATGACTGCCTAAGTCTTGTTTTCATTATCATGAGAAGTGAAAACAAACACACACACACACACACACACACACACACACCAGACTACTGTATTTTCACAGCAATGCCTGCTGAAATGCTGAACCAACTGTTCAACAGCAATAAGATCTTAATATATTTCTCAGTTGCTAGTTCTGCATATATCGGATCAGGAATATTCATTTTCACTTCTTGTTCTCTGCCTTAGTTTCCCACCAGAACCTGCAGGGTGTTGGAAGGCAGAGTCCTGCCAGGCTCTGCGCTGAACCCAGCTTGAGGCCTTCGCCTCCTCCTGCTTCAGCTCGGGCTGGACCAAGCCAGGTGCCCTGAGCAGACTTTCTCTTTGCTTTGTTTGTCTTCATTCAAAATCTAGCAGGAATGCTAGCAAGAAACTTTGTCTTTAAGAAAAGATAATAAGCTTAAATGGTACAGAAGAATTGCGCTGAGGATGGGCAGTTCCATTTCAAATTGTGAAGACCTTATCACAGGTTGATACAAAAGCAGACGACTGTTGTTTAAACAGCATTTTTGGGAAGATGCTGTCAAAGATTCAACAAGTCACTAGATTAAGCAGTAGAATTAGAAAGGGGCAGGGAAAGCAGATAAACAGCTGAACAAGTGTTGGTGTTTAGAGGCTCTTATCACTGAGTTTGAGAAACAAGGCCTTTTGCAGCAACTTTGTGCCTTAGTCTGACTGAAGAAGCATTGGAATAGTGAATACCATGATGTGAAAAAACTACCAGACTCTAAAAAGCAACAACATAATTCAAGGAGAAATCAAATGGAGGATAACACCTTAAAAAAAACCCTCCACAAACCTCAGACTTTCTTAAAGCTTTCATTTCTCCCAAGTGACTAATATTTGGCACATACTTATAGAGTACTAAAATTCCAGGGGTGATGGCACCTGGGTTTCCATATTTAAAAACCTCTTCCGACCCAACACAACTCCAATTTTTTTGTTTTTCATTCACTCCAGTGATTAATGTCTGTGTTCCCTGCAACTTGTTTGGGAGTGGTGGGCTAAGCTGCCCTAACTTGAATAACGGCCTTTCTTCTCTATAACCTACTACCTTACTAATTTAATTTGCTTTTTTAAATCAAATAAAAAAAAGGTTTGCATAAATTTCCATACATGACAAAAGGAAAGCCTATGAGTTTATACTACCCCCTTTTCAGGGCCCCAAAAGCTGCGAGAGAGACAAGTTTTACTAATTCCCAATTTTCACCAAGTTTATCACTACCAAACTCCACATATCACAGACAGGTGACCATTTCTTGATTACTCTGCTAATAGATAGCCTACAAATAGTAGGTTTAGGATGATATACCAGCAACCCACTGAAAACATTCAGGGATAAATACAGCCCCGGTAAAATGAATGACCATCACCACCCACAGTTCAGTAACAAGTTCAAAGCTGACAGTTTCACACAGTGAGGGCAGGTATTTTCTGCTAAGAAAGTCCAGTCCAGCCAGAATTGTTTTTAATATACAGGGAAGCTTAAATGGTCATTATTTACTCTATAAACTTTTTTGAGGTTTAGAAATGCCCTGTCCCAATAATCTCTCCCCAGTTTTTGCTGACAATCCACAGCCTTTTGTTCTCTTACATCAGACAGAAACCATAATTAGGCTTCCAGTAATAAAATCCTAGGCTTAAATATGAAGTATTAATTAGTAGTTCATAAAATTGTACTACTGAGTCAATTTCATTAGGAAACTCTCTTTAAAAGAACTTTAAAAGGGCAGTAAATCAAAGAAAGTACCGACTAAAGAGGTGATTTAGTCCTTCCCAGCTCTTTTCTCTAGAGTTCTTCAAGTTACCCCACTGCAAAAGAAGGCTGCAGTGCTCAGTCTCAAATACTTAGTTCAGTGTGGCTAAGCATTAACCTTTTAGGCCCATAAAACAAGCACATTTATTTTCAGACATGTTTTAGTGAGTTAGATAAGGGCATTTTTCCTAATTATAATATTGTCTTGGAAAGTTTCTACAGATTTAATTTAGCACAAGAGAAATTTTGCTTCTATTCTCAGAGGAAAAAAGGGTGAGTGAGGGATGTTTCCCATGTCAATCATTCCTACTAGCATATGAAACATGGCTGGCAATTTGCAGCCTGCCATTGACCAGGAGCATCCCCCTAACACCTGGAGCAAAACATATTTGGCTCTCAGCAAGGATGCCTTCAGTGCAATGTGCAGGATGGACTTCGGTCACTTTTCATTCATACTGTTGTTGGATTTCCAAGGTGGCCAGCTTTCCTTGCCAACTGCTCGTCATTTTTTCATGACTCATGAAACTTTTCATAAAATGTTCTTTTTGTCTAGCCCCCTAGAGAAATGCTATACGACAAGACCCAAGAGGACACATGCCTGAGGATGCTCCACTCCTTAGCAATCACATTTGATTCACTCATCAGTGGAGTAAGTTTCCAAAAAACACTCCTACCTCTCCCCTTGTCCCCCACCAAACTTCCAAAATAGCAGCTGAAGATACAGCAATTTCTGATTATGCATCACTACGGCTTTCTGTGCTGTGATAATCGGCCTTTCGCACCGCAAGCTTCTCCCATTTCTGAAAAATTAGCTGATCTCTCACTGTCACAACTGGGGGATTTCTTCCTGACTTCCGTCTGTAAGGAAACGTTAATTTCCCCTATTGGGCTATATTTACCTTTTGCAATCTAAGCTGCTTTGCATGTGAAATCATTGTTTACTTTTTTTTTTTTTTTTTTTTTTTGAATCCCAGTTAACATTGGCTCTGGCAACTTCAGGAGGAAGATCTTAAGTTTTCACTTTCCTTGGTAAAGTTAAGAAAATTCTGTATATATTAAAAAGCTGGTAAATAATCCAATATTCATAAATGGAGAATATTTTGGCTACTTGAAGTTAGATATCAAGTTGTTTTATAAGATATTTAAGCATATTTAATTGTGATTGCTTAATTTATTTATTCTAGGCATTATTCTGTTGAGCACCGAATTTACAATCTACATTTCTATATGGCCAAGAGATATATCCTGGAAGATTACAGCACCTGGGACAATGCTTTTTAGTGAAATTTTTCAAGGTATGATATATACCCATGATATATTGATTGTGTAGTATATCTAATTAAAGCTGCTTAAGCTTTGATGAGTGAACAAGCATACTTTTTTAAAAAAAATCTCTTTTTCATGTCATTAATGTAATTTCATCCTAACTACACATACACAAGGACAAGTTTGCATTATTTGTTCGCCAGGAGATGAAAAAAGATTTTCAACAAACTGAGCCAGCCAGCAAGTGCAACAAATCTCTTAAGCAGACATCCTATGTTATCCAGTTTCTGTCAACAGTAATGACTCGTACGTAGAGTAGTCATTTGAGAAAGTAATCTTATTCCATGTGACTTCAAGCATCTCTGAAAATAGTGTCTACAAAACATACTAATCACTACTCGACACGCACTGGAGGTACCCTGCAATAACTTTATCAGTTACTAACTATTTAAATGAAGCATCTATACAAAGTATCTCTTCTCCAACATAATTTTTCCATTGAATTAACTGCTAAAGGATATGCCATTTTTCAGCAGTAAATTACACCTCTGTTTCTGCTCATCTTATTAAAAGAGGCAACGGAGAGCGAGCCTTACTCGAGGTGAGAAAGAAGACACCGCAGCTCAGCCTTGCTCCTACATCCTCACCGGCACAACTTGCCTGCAAGGAAGCAGAATGGATTTCTTCTCATCTGACTACATCTAAAGAATAAAAATTTTGCTGCATTCTTAGTTTCATATTTTAGCCATCAAAACCAGTGGATATGCTGCTATCTAACATGCTATCAAACAAATCTTGGCAAGTCAATCCATGGAGATAAAATAAATAAATAAAACATGGCAAAGAGCCAAGGTCAGATCTTCTGAAAACCTATTTAAGAACCTTACCAAAGAACTATGATCTTAAAGAATTAGATAGTGTCCAGAAGTGATTTATATTCAGTGTCCAAGCCAACAAGAAGTATCTTTATGCTTTTCAGGCATAACAGCAAATACTTTCATTGCTATGAACACTAATCATGGTAAATCACAATCCAGTCAATATATCCATATCCATCTAACACAACAGTTCTCATATTTGACTGTTAACTTTCCTTACTGTTGCAGCCATAATTATCTGGGAATAGAAGTAAATCCAAGGCATACATAGAAGTATTCTTACACACTCTTATTAAACCAAAATGCAAAAGGTTTCTGTGCATGTGTGCACAGAAACACACACTGCTGTTAGAAGAAAGAAGAAGGTGGTATAAGAGACTTTTGCTGAAGTTTAGTTTTCAATTTCGTTTTTAAGTTTACAGTCAGTCAGATTTTCAGTACTAAATTTAAATGCATGTTTTTACTTCCCCATACAAAACATAAAAACAACAGAAACCACAAAAACACTTTTTGAAATATTATTTTCACTATGCTGTTGCAGAACAACCATTCCTTCTTAGCCGGCTGTCACCTGCTTTCCACCAAAATACACAGCCAGGCTGCTGACTTGGCACTCATGATGTACCTGGCAGTTGAACACAGAGTTAACCCACTTGCTATTCACACTGCACACAATGCCCGTGTTATGTGTTTAGCAGTGCAGGAACGTTTATTCCTTTATTACAACCCATTATATCCCTGCCTTGTTTGGTGATCTCTCATTTTGGACAAGCAATCCGTCTTGATCCAACACACCAACCTTTAGAACTGCTCTCCCAACAATTCTGCCTATCTTTCTTCTCATGTCTGCATTATACTCAGGCCACCAGCCAATAAAACGGGCTGTGGTGCAATGGACACCAACTGTAAGTTTGCAAACAAAATCTGCCTACCCTATTGCCAGAAAGTTGGTCTCTTACAGAAGCCAGCAACTACATGATTATTTTTTTTGCTGCAATGCTGGGAAAAAGTTGAAGAACTTATTTTGAACTAAGCATTTTCCCAAGCCACTTCACTCAGAATCTATTTCTGAACATGGAAGCTCTGAGTGGTGGAAAGGATGAGATATCTACGATGCCTCAAAATAAGCAGCTTATCCAGGGGTGCTAAAGACAGCAGCTGTAAAGGTTTTCCCAAAAATGTTCAATTCCAACATTATTAAGTTACCACAAGGCAACTGAAGTATGAAATTAAGTTATTTGGCATGCTACCATGTAAATTCTATGAGAAGGTAGTGACAGCACATGGTCTTAGGTCACATTTGCATGTCTGTCTAGCAAGTTATATTGGTAATTGTAGGCCTAACCTCTCCCTTCCAAAATGCAAGCAAGCTGGGACATTGCCCAGAATCCTCATTTGAGGACTTCAGTGTTAGCAAGAGCCAGTCCCGAGAAAACAGAGTTATTAGATCATTAAGAAAAAAAGCAAATAGTTATACGTGGAAAGTCTGCTTCCAGGAGCAACGTGAGCACCAATTAAGAATAGATCATCACGTCATTACTTGTGACCTGTGCTATACTGTTTCCACTGCTTATTAAATGTTTCACAAGTCACTCCAACAGGAAAACAAAAGTTCATTTATCACTGAGCAATTACAGAACACCACGACAGGAAGATGATAGAAGACAGTTGTAACTTATCATGCCATACATGAACAATGTTACAACTTCTTTGCTAAAATTATCCAAAATTCTGCTAAAGCAGAAATCCTCAGATTTTGGGAGGAAGAACTGACTTTCTTCTAAAGTGCCATATGCTAAAGCAGGACTTGTACTCTCCTTTCCTCCCCCTCCACATTTTTTAAAACAGTACCTCATTTCAACCAAATTCCATGCAAATCTCTCATCACAACTCTATTTTATGAAGACATCTCAGAAGGCAGCTTTTCTAATGCCTTTGAAGATTTTTGAAGATATTTGCATCTGAACTGACTTAGGTCTGGACAACTGCAGCCAGAACTTGGCTAAAACAAGGCAAGTTCTGCAGTTGTGTTCTCCAGAAACACAAGTCTGAAAAATCAGATCACATCATGTTAACCCACTTCGGAGCTATGTGCAAGGTGCTTGCTGTTTGGTGACAACTTTCTAGGTTGTTGTTAAGTTTCTGGAAAGTTTCCTGCATAGCCCTTCTGCAGTCACTCTTGGAAAGAGGAAGAGGAAGAATCTCTTTTGTGGAAAAAGTCAAGAGGAGCTAAGGCTTTCTCAGATATGTGGAATCAAGGATGCAGGGCTCAAAGACAGATAAGAACCTAAAAAGGTCATTTAATGACCTGGCCTAACCTATAGATCAGTAGATCAGGTTGTTTCGATATCAACATGATGAATTATTTACTTACTTGATTCATTCATTTCTAATGTAAATGGTGCCATGCCAGTTAAGCACACAGCATTGCAGTATCTGATGATCTGGCTGTAGTTACATGGTGCAAGTGCCCATTACAGCTTGAGCACTTGTTTAACCCACTGAACTGACTCTTAATGAGAAGCACCTGAGAAGTAAAAGCCTTAACGCTGAAAGGCTAAGGAAGAAGGAAGCATGTCTACAAGTTTCCTTCAAAAATAAATATTTTTAAAAAAATAAGAGAAAGAGAGAAAGAGAAAGCAAAGAGAGAGAAAAAGAAGCATATTCAGTCTTCACATGAAAAGAAATTAAAATGTTCTGAAAAGTGGAAATTAAAGATGAAATATAGCATTGTTTTACTATATAGAAAATGTACTGTGCATGCTCCCTTTTCTTTTTTTAAAAATATTTCAATGGTAGGGTTTTTGTTTGTTTTAAATACCATTCAGCGTTCAAAATCTCTCTTAGAAGCTGTGTTTTTTCCCCTGTCTCCACACCAAATTAGTTATTTAAGAATTCCACACGCCAACAGGTCCAGTACAGCTTCCTTTAATAGCTTTTTTGGAGTGTTTGTAATGAGCCAGCCTAGCCCGTGTTTCCAGAATTGAAACACTAAGAGGGACATCATTATCTGCACTCACTCAGACTTGCGCTGCCGTATTAGTCATCACTCAGCAAGGCAGGGACGCGCTGCCATCTCCCTTTCACTCGCTGCTCACTTCTGACGAGATGCAAAACTCACAAAGCAAAGCACTTATTGTTAATCATTGCTCCACCAACGCTGCCAAATGAAAGCTAAAAAAAACTTAATGTCTTTCACTTTAGAGATGAAAAAATTGGATTAGAGAATTCAAATTGCTCCTGAAATCACAGAGTGTTTCTTACCATACCCCTGCAGCATGCACAGGCACTGCAAGCTGAGAATACTCAACCTCTTCTATTGCTACCTATAATATTCCCAATGGAGTTGCAGGCCCTTCTTGCAAACGTATCACTGGATTGTAGACTTTTGGCTTTTTAAATAAGCCTTTTATGAATTTATGCTGGTCTGCCAATTAAAAAAAAAATGCTTTAGAGTGAACTATTTTCACCAAAGAGTAATTTTAATGCTTTAGACAAGTTTATGCCAAGAATACCCTGTGCCACGTGCTCTAGGTGTCCCTGCTGGAGAAGGGGGGGGGTAGACTAGATGTTCTCTAGAGGTCACTTCCAACCTCAACCGCTCTGATTCTGCGAATACACAGACAAATGGAAAATGATTATTTTGTCATTTGAAATGTTTTCCAACACATTGTGGCTAATCCTACCACAAACATGGAATAGGACTTATGCCTTTGCTCATAGGCATCATTCCCCAAATACACTAGGTATAGGAATTCTAATATTTGTATAAAAACCATGAGCACTACCAAAAGTTTCCTTGTAGTCCCTGTACAGGCTCAAGGAAATACTGACCACTGGTGATTTATTCTCAAGAAAAAAAAACAGGATTTGTGTCATTCTAGCAGCTGAAAAGGATCTGCTTGCTCATATCTTTTTCCACCCCCCACCCCGTTCAAATGTGCAAAACATGGCATTCTCCAGAGCTGACAAATTAATGTTTAATTTTGAGTACTGTCATGATACAGCATTCTGTCAAAAAATAAGTGTGACAAAAGGCTTTTTTTTTTTTTTTCTCCTCCAAACAGAGTGGTCACATTGTTCATAATGTAAACAGAAATTTGTCTACTGAGAAAGCGCTTGTTTTCACATATTGGCATATTCAGATTCATCATCATAAGGAGGAGAAAAGAAACAGCCTGTCTCTGTGTGGGATTTTATGTAAAATCCATATGCTTTCTTGTTCTATAAACACTTGTCCTTCATCCTGCACTCCAGGCCAGCCTGTGCTTATTACACTTGCCATTCCAGGTCTTTTCCAAGATGTATCACGTATGTCCCCGTGCAGCGGTGTTCCTATCAGCGGGACACTAGTTCAATGCACTTGCCACACGGAGCACGTGAGGCTTCCGTGCTGCTGTTGCCATTTCAGAAGAACTAGCTTGGTGTTCTTCAGGCACAACCAGTCAAGCCATGTGCTAAATGGGGATGCTAAAAGCAGCCAAGAAAGGGAGAAGATCTGAGCTGGTATTAAAAAAAAAAAAAAAAAAAAAAAAAAAAAAACAACCAGCAGGGTTGGCCAGGAATGTAACCTTTTTGTAATGCAATGGGAAGGAGGTGAGAGAGGAAAGGAGAGAGAGAAGGGAAGGAAGAAGAATGCTCTCAACTTTCCTGGATCCTTACGCCTTGAAAGATTAAGCATTCCAATTTTCCAAAAATAGGAAACTTCCTTTTCATGGAGTTAAAAGCTGAGTAATTATAGAAGACTCAAGAGTTACCTGGCTGGCAAGGAGTCAAATGCTTGGAACTGCCATCTCATAGGAGATGAGACAGTCATTCACTGATAATTAACCTGCCAAAAGGCAATGACCACCCTTCTCCACTACCTGGATTTGTGTTCCATTGTCTTTAACAGAAATGCAACTATACAAGACATGGATACACATAACCAGGGAGAGTAGAATACAGAGCTTGGTTATGAAACGCAAAACTCAAGACAAGATGACAAACAGCCCTCACGTGATACCACGTGCTGAACAACTTGATTTTCAAGGCTTACAATCCATCCTATGGCTTTTGTAAAGATATACACATATATCTCACAAAACACGCTTTAGGAATCTAACTTAAGTTAGCAACTCCAAAGAGCAAGTTAGAAGCTGAAGCATTCCACTTTCACATGCAAAGTGCAGGTGCTTCTTGGGAAGCAATTTATAGCACCTGAATTAAATGTTCAACTTAGCATTAAACAGACTGTGTATGTCACATTAACGTTTCCAAAAATGTAATTGCACAGGATTTATAGTCCTGTGCATTTCTAGACTGGTGACACAGGCACAGAAGTAGAACTAATTATAATCTTGTGAAGAACTAAGGAGAATCTTCCAAATAGCAGGAGAAGTATCACTGGAGGCTGGAGAAAGTTAATAAAGAACACAGGAACACTACTTGAACTCCTGTGACAACAGGAGAAAAAGCTACTACTACGTCAGTAGAAAAGGCTCTTTCTATTTGAGTTATCAGTTGTTTTGTATTCTGAAAGCAACTTAATTGTTTTTACATGCCCGATAAAACTGAAGATAAAGCTGAAAGACACATGATGAGACTAGCAATACTGCTTACAGTTACACTTCCACTTACAAACTGACTAGAACACAACTGATCTTCCAAACAAAGCCAGAAAGTCTGACCACCGGTTATAGGAACTTCCAAAATACACTGAAAACAGCAGTAAACAAACATCAGTTCTTCAACTTCTTGAGTACTTAAACATGCTTTCACAACAACAGCAGGATTCCTAGAAGCTGTTTTTCGGCATTTCCCCACCCCACCCCCTAAGCTTATATATAAAAACACACACACACACACACACCAGAGGCAAGATACAGGTTTTAGAAGATAGTTTCCAAATTACAGTCCAACTCTCCCTCCTTCAACAAGCAAGCTATACAGCCTTTCAACTCCAAGAACTCCCTACATCCAAGGTTTTTTCATTTCCCTAATCTCCTGCTGTGTAATATATTTAAAAAAGTGGACATTAAGTTTGAGATGAACATGTCCCAGCTCCAAAGGCAGTTCATTCTTTTGAAAAGCGTGGTTCTTACTGCCTCAGTCTCAAGTTCTTCCTAGGCTATTCCACCCTCAAACAGCAGCTTGCGGCTTTGGGCACAGGCAGTGAGTGCTGCTCTGTGCCCTGACCCGCACAAAACTCTTCCTTCTCACCTCAATAGCGCATCAGCCTTCACTCCTTGGGCTTGACTGTGCATTTGGAAAGTACAGCTGTGTTTCGTAATTCATGCTTTTTAAATTCTGACCCTTTGCTCTGCCTTTCTTCCCAATAGCAGAAACACAATATGTATCCAAGCATAAGATACTTCACTACTGGGAAAACTTGTCAAGAAATAAGGCTTGTTTAAAAGGGAGGTAATAGGATTTAAAGCTCTTCTGTATAAAAACATATAGCTGCTACTCAAAAGTAGATAAGCAGATGTTCTGGCATGAAGCCCTTAGGCCAATACTGACTCAATACGATTTTATTTTGTTTGAGCACCTGCAAGTCACTGCGCATTGGCAGAAAGTGCCAGGGAGGTGGAACAAGTAGCTGCCAAATCTCAAGTTGCACTTACATGGTTAGGCTAGAATCACAGCATGCCCTGAAGATAGGACTGCACAAGGGCAACGTAGCTGTTCAGGCAGGCATTTCTAAGGCTTAAAATAAATAAATAAAACCCCCAAACTCTAAAAAGGGTAAGTTATTTGGTTACCTTAGACACTTTTTCCCCTTGAAAATGATTCTGCAGTTAAAATGTTTGTTAAGTAATTTTAAAAAAGCATGTCTCAGAGACAGGTATTTCAGTCCAGGATATATTTCTCTATCTTTTCATACTTTTTAAAAATATAAAATTGAGAAAATGGCAAGCGAGGAATGTGTTTTAGACAACTGTTAAGACTCAATATATAATAGGAACACTCAATATATAATAGGATACTTTATTTAAAAAAAAAAGGCAGCTCTAAACATCTCCTATTCACGGCACTAAAACCAGATTAGCACACATCTTGCCTGCTGTGCACTCTTTTGAGAGAACTATTGGCCTTAGTTTAAAATGAAAATATTTAAGCCCAGAAATTGACACTAAGTTACTACATTCTAAGAGCTCCAATGGTTTATTTCATTATGTTTCCTGCATTTTATTAGGAAATACAATATGCAGAAATCAACAACCAAAGACATTGAATTCTACAGTTTAACTGTAGATGTGAAGCTAAGTAGTGGGAAAAAAAAAAAGTTGCACTGTCAACAAACAAGACTACATATATTTTGCTTTATTGCTTTAGAACGCTAAGAGAACTGTGTGGATGCCCCAGACTGTAATGGCCCAGACTGCAGGAGGGCAAAGTACAGGAATTGCCTGGCTAAGCAGCAGCCCTCCCTCTGTCAATGTTTAATCAGCATTGCTGACAGGTCCTCAACAGCAGCCTGAAGTGGGGAGGAGAGCGGTCAAAGCAGAGCCCTGCAAACAGCCCCGGCACTAGCAGAGGAGCTGCCAAGCAGCACCGAGGCGGCTGGGAGGGAGGGCAGCAGCTCCAGCAGCAGCTCCAGCAGCAGCTCCAGCAGCAGCTCCAGCAGCAGCTCCCGCAGCAGCTCCCATCACCCTCGGGATGAGGCGCCCGCCACCCTCCACCCTGCGACAACACCATTTGTCTCCAAGCCCCAGAGTCCAACCTGCTGTTCGGCTTGATTGAAGTCAACTCGGCCTTTGAAACTCCCAGGCACTGCTCAGAACAAAAGCTCAGCCTCCTCGACTCTTCTTCTTTTTTTTTTTTTTTTTAAATATATATATTTCTTAAAGCACATCTGGCAATCCTTTCTGATTTTCTTGTTGGTTCCCACTCATATTTATGAATGGACTACACTAACTTAACCCACCAGCTGGGGTGGTCATATTGCGACGTTCAAGTAATTTGTCAAGAACAAGATTGTTTCCTATATGTTCGCCAGCTGCTTGGCCATGGAGTACTCTTATCCACTGTCTGAGAGGATTTCAAGATACCACTACATTTTAAATACATATACTAAAAAAAAAAAAAAAAAATGTGAGCATTGGACAGTCTTGAAGAATTATTTGCTTTTTAAAGCTAGTATTTCATTTGAAAATTCCACCTAGTACTTGACCATTAGCTCCTTTTCCATTTTATATAAACTTTTTTTTTTTCCTCCTCTCAAAAGATAGTACAGTGGGTGATGAAGAAATAATCAACAGGAAAAAAAGAAATATTCCTTTTCTCCAAAGTACTGCTAAAAGGGGAAGTCAATTTCACAGACTCTATATCGTGGATTAATATTCATATGTATATAATACCCTTTCCTTCAAAAATATGAAATTAGTGTTCTTTGTCCTAAAGACCTGAAATAAAATGGAGAGCACTTTCCCATTTGCCATAATATTAGCAGTTCTGGCCTCCAGTATCATTGTGCTTATCCAGTAATCACCCTTATCTGCTGCTCTCTATGGAAATTAGATTATGAACACTTGAAAGCTTAACTACTAATCAGCCATAGATACAGCACTGCACACTTCCAAATTTACTATGCAATATACTCCAGAATTATTGCAAAACAAAGTTGGCCTTTCTTGAGCCCTTTGCAAGCATTACGTTACTACAGTGAGCATTGCTACAACGGGTACTAGAAGGTAGAAGAATAAACAGCAGTGTTTGTGCTTGAGGAACAAGACAGCTAGCAGCCAAGTTGGCACCGGCCTGCAGCAGCATTACCTGCTCCTGAGTCATGACTCATAAGCAGCTTGTTGGCTGCATTTAGCAGCAGAGGAACATTTAATTGATCAGCTCTCCTCTGGCAGTAAGATACTGAGGTCTATGCAAATTCCTTGCAGGAAATGAGACACAGCTGATAGTAAACATGAGACTCCTCCCCACACCAATTAACCTCTTGAGAGGTTAAGTAACTGATAGCAACTTCCAGCTCTAAGTAACTGAGCTGCTAGTTTATGTCATCCCACTCATCTTTACATTTATACACTTATTTTTAACTTTAGTCTACACAATAAAGTGGCTACATAATTGCATTAATTGGTTCTGTGACTCACTTAAATGACTGACTTCCCAAGAACTACAGCAGAAATCAAGAGGGGTTCTGTGTTCTGAAGCCTAGTTGTGCAAAATGGTTTTCTTTTTCATCAAGCAGATGCATATAGCAAAGCAATTTGTTAAGATGTTACGAGAGATGCTCCACAAGATGCTTTGCAAGATGTTCTGCAGCACGCCCGGCTCTGGGGTTTGCTGTGTACATGTGTTTAACAGCTGAGCCTCAGCCACGGGAATCAGATGGAGCGGTTCAGAGTCCCGCAAGCTGCTGTCACCGCTGCGGCAACACGCGGGACACGGGAGCGGGACGCCGGCCACGCTGGGGCTGCAGCCCCCGCCTGCCGAGCCCTTCCTGTGCCCAGGGGCCAGCGCCGGCCCTGCTCCAAGCACAGCCCTGTGAGCAGGACCCAGCACCCGGCTCGGCTGGAAACGTCCTACCCAATGCACTCCGAGGAAGCCTTGAGGCTTCAGAACTATCCCTCGAGAGAGAGGGAGCCACAATTGGAGGGAAAACACACTTTCCAACATAGGCACTGTGACATTGGCCTATATGTCAAAATAGAAGATACCGTCAGGAGTTTATTCATTACAGACACAGGAAAAGAGGTGTAACTCCACTGACCCACGTCTCTTTATGAGAAGAATTTTAACAGGAGTTTAACTGTATTACCATTATCAGTACAGTTTTAATAAGACTAAAGTATGGGACCACAAAGGATGAACGGGGAAGGGAAGGTTCTTATATTTCATGAATTAGTTCTAAACTTGGAAGAAAATTAAACATTTTGTAGTTAAATAAGATTTTTTTTCCCCTGCAAGTAAAGAATACAGCTATCATCAACACAAATATTATTTTGAAGAGAAAAACTCACAGGATGACTGACAAACGTCAGCTTACTCAGAACACTACATTTAGACATCCCTCTCTCCAATTAGAAATAACAATAATAAAAACACCTCATTACTATGTCCCCTGATTTGTCTAAAGGGAATGTTTCCAGCAAAACTTTTCTATTATTGGAACAGGCTGCCCAGAGAGGTTGTGGAGTCTCCTTCTCTGGAGATCTTCAAACCCGCTTGGACGCAGTCCTGTGCCACGTGCTCTAGGTGACCCTGCGTGTGCAGGGGGGTTGGACTAGATGACCTCTAGAGGTCCCTTCCAACCTTAATGCTCCTATTATTCTACTATAAGACCAGAAGTAATTTATCTTGATACATGCTGTACATCTAGGCATAGCAAAGTACCCGCAGCTTTAGGTAGCTTCATATTACAAGCTACGTACTTGTGGGGATGTATTATTAAAATACATCCCCACACAGTCACTTTATTACACATCTTTTAGACACCAATAAGGACACTGTACAAGGAAAACATTAGCAGCTTAAAAATATAAAGCAATATCTTGCTCAGTAAGACGCACAAAAAGCATAGATTTAACAAGCCCCATCACTAAGCATTAATTTACTCACCACACTGATAAGGAAACCCAAAGAATCCTTGGTGGTCAGATAAGCATTACTTAGGGAGAGCAAAATTAAGCCTCCCTACTCACTGTACTGCTGCAGGCATCTTCCTCCTTAGCAGACCTCCTCTGCAACAAGGAGGACCACGAAGCAGCCAGCCTCTAGCCAGAATTTTACCTTTTACATTTCACATGGCCCTATTTTGCAGACATTCCCACAGCTTTTCTCACTATTTAGTAATTTCCTCAGTTGTCTGAGGCAGGGTTACACAGCTGGGCCAGATAAGAGCATTCTGGAAGAACCAGCTGAATGGTAAGGGATTTAAACTTCTCTTTTATTTGTCTTTTCTCTTCTCTCCTGACATTGAAGGTGTTTGTGAGATAATAGACAAGATCAAGAAACAGACCTAAGCTTTTTGTTTGTTTGTTAATTTTAGTGTACATACTTTTGCAGTCAATTTAACAACAGTCACATCAACAATTGCTCTACACAGAGACAAGCACTAGGAGGAAAGGGTAATGGGCAGAAGCAAAAACTTGTAATTGTGCTAAGTTTTAAAAATGAAAACAGAATGAATTTCCCAGATAACTTCCCATTAGTAGGACTGACAGGACTACGTGCAGAAAAGGCAAAGAAGTGCAAGAAATAAACAGAAAAAATTTCCTCATGCCCCCAGTTTGCCCTAACTATTTCCTTAGGAAGGGAATTCCGGCTGCACTTGAGAGGATGGAGTTCCTTTCCAGTTGCTCTCCTCCTTAAGACCTGCAGTGAAACTCCTCTCAGTGAAATCTAGATTGAAATCTTTCTAGCCAAACTCAGGGACATTCTTCTACTCGGATCTTTCTTGTGCCAGTAGAAACCTGAGGCAGTTGACCACATATTACAACCTGGCCCCTTCCTGGCTTCCTCCGATTCCTCCCGTTTTTCTTTCCATGCAGGTTTTTGGAGCCTCACCTTCTCTCCGCAGCTGTCAGCAGAGCACAAGGGCCCTTCCTTTCGTGACTTCACTCCTTCCTCTCATTGTCTTATCCCTGGACAATCCCAGGCACATGTTTCAGTCCCTTTTCTGTTCTGAAATTGCAAGATTGTCAGAGAAATGAGTTTTTTAATAAACGGCATAGTAATCATTCCTGCACGTTGAACTTACACCCTTCTAGGTAAGGAGTGGACTGCAGCACTGGGCCAGCTCCATGGAATGCTCTCAGCAATGTAACCCACATCTCTCACATACTTGCTCTCATGCCCATCACTGGCCCCCAGGTACATGCAGGAATGTGCTTTATTTCCATAATTTTGTATTTGTAGTCTTTTCACTGAAGATTTATCAGAGAACACCATGGCAAAGAAATGTACCTGTTGCTTCTGATGCAGAAATGGGGTATAATGTACATTGATCTGGCTGACAAGGTTAATCCCCTAATCTATATACCAATTTTTACATATAACATATATATATATAACACACTATCAATTTATCTTAAAACAGCAGGCTGTAAATTGTGGCAGCCTGAGTGTAGATGGTATTATTTCTAAGACATAAAAGGAATAGACAGGAAAGGATAGTAAGTGTCCCAAGTGTCCCAATACAATTGGGATATTTGTGTCTGCCTCATGAATCAGAGCATTAATAGGGAAGAGATAAAGATGACAGGATTTGGTTTTATATTACTGTTAATTTGGGATACCTGCAAGCTGCCAGTGCCATCTCTCTCCTCTGTTTTTGTCAGAGATGGAGATACTACAGGCATAAGTGAATGATTAGCTCAGCAGACTGACCTAACAGAAAACTAGGCACTTTCTCTCCATGCATATTTCCCATCAGATAAGCTGCTGAATTGCTTCACCTGCCACGTGGATAGAGAGGGAAAAATAAACCACCCACAACTCCCTTAGTCATCTCTTCTTATACAAATAGAGTCTCAGATCATGTGGAACATCACATTGCCTAGGGCTCAGCCCCAAACTCAGTTTCAGCCACTCGCCTGACTAAAAGTACACATTTGATAATGTACACATAAAACTGCGCTTTTTATAAAAACATACAATCTTTCATACATGCGTTTGTTTCTATAAAAGGTGACTGGGAAATAGGTTTACATAAGTTTATTGAAGGATGTGTCTTGACACATTTTCACTATGTGTGTTTAGTACCTAATTTAATAACGCCTTACCTGGCCTAATTCGAGTGCTTTGGTTTTAACTCGGAGCTGGACACAGCAAGCACAGCTCAGCTGCAGGGCCGCAGTGACTGGGGAGTTCATTACCTCACCAACATGTGCAGCATGAAGACGGTTTGTTAAAACAATAGGTGGTAGCTGTCAGCTTCCTCTTCCTATAAAATATAAATAGGTACATGCAAAATGTGTAAGTTGGCTAAAAATTTTGCAGTATGTAGCCTAATCAGTGAACAGTTCTGCAGCCACAAGTGGTTAAAAACAAGTGTAGTGCTGGCAATGAGAAGTTAAACTCATTGAAATAGCTGTGAAGAAGCTGCCTATGCTGTAACACCTGTTTACAGAAATAATCATAATTAGTTGTGCTCTAATTTGTCATTTTTGATTCTGTTCATGATTATAATATGAAGTGTAGCTTCATTTTTCAATGATTAATTTTGCTTGTTTAAATGAATTTACAAATCACTAACAGACTTATTAGAAACACAATAGTCACTTCTTGTGACTTGATTTACAGACATATTACACAACATATGATGACTGTTTCTAACAGGCCAGGGAATTACAGCTGTAGATTAAACAAGCCATCGCAAAAAGCCACTTACTATCTTATCAGTAGGTGAATTTTCATTGGATTTAAGTTTACAAACTAAACCATACTCACTAATCTTAATTATGCAAAGAGAATAATTTTAGCAAGTGATACTATTTTGTCTGTACACAGTGTCTATTCATGTCCTAATAACATTCTTTGTTGCTTTACTTTGCTTAGTAGTTATTGTTTCTAAATGCATTTTCCTACCTTTTCAGTTATTTGCATGGTGATTTTTATGTAACTGTATTTCACGATACTCTCATTAATAGTAAGCAATCTTAGTCTGGCTTCCTTTTAAAGAGTTCTCAGGATTCTTTAAATTCCTCACTAGATCATCTGAAACTGCAAAAGGACAAGCAGTAGGAGAGTAACTGCTTCAGGAGACAACTGGATACGGTATTTGGGAGAGGGCCAAGACAGTCTGAAGATGTTTGGTGCTCTGCATGAGCCCTGCAAGCATGATTGCAGAGTGTTTTCTGTGGTGGAGTGGTTTTGCTAAGGATAAAGAGCTTTTGGATGAAAAGCTGAGGGTATGTACTACGCAATGAGTTGACAACATACTTCCTGTTTTTGGTTAAGTTAAATATAGTATGTTTTCTCCCATGGCAGTACTCAGAACATTCTTTTATTTTTCCTTTCCTCTTTTCCCTGGCACAGCTAGGACAATGATTTCAACCTTGCTGATCTCCTTCTTGACTACAGAATGTGGAGAATAGAACATTTCTAGAGAACTAAAATATGAATAGCTGCTTTGGTGACCAGTTGAGTTTACCCTTTTAGAACTGCGGTTTAAAGCAGAGACTTATGCCTTCTCTGGCGAATGGAAGTTCTGTCACTGAACTTCCAAACTGCCACAAACTTAAAACCCTTTTCTTTTACACGTGTTCTCAGGGTACGTGTCTCCTGCAAGGTTGCAGTTTTATTTTTTACGTTTAGAGAGTGAGGGGGAAGGTTATGAAGAACTTATGTTCTTCTATTCCTTGGGTCAGCCAGTCATCTTCACAGGCCCTTTTTCCTAAAATTCAGATAAAAATCTCTCTTTGAGGGAGATCCAAAAGACATCATGCCTGTCAGGCCATGCTTGTTTTGCTTTAACCTAGTGGTCTGAGGTTTGTTGTTGGTTTGTTGGTGCTTTTTTCTTTTTTTTTTCTTTTTAACAGATGCTTATTTGTAGTTTTGTAGTTTCTGTCACTGTTAGCTATTGTGGTTACGTGACTAAATATGACAGATTACGTGAGAAACCACAAGGACAAATGTTACTATCTACCCAGTGAGGCCTTCCGTAGTAACACGGTTTTAATGGTATGAAGAGATTTTTGCAAAAATGTATACTTTGAAAATAATTTTTCTTCAGAGATGAAGCCAAATTAAGAACAGATTTGCAACAACCACTAATTTCCACCCTCAGGCTGTACCAGGCTGCTCTTGGGAAAAGGCCAAAACACTAAAAGGGGAACCAATTGCCAAAATGATCTCAAGTTTGTTTGTTGGTTTAAGGAGAGTGGTTTTCCCACTTAAATTTTCCTAAGTGGGATAATTTCATTATCTCATCTTACCCCCTTTATTTAAAATTGCTTGTAGACTTTATAGGCTCATCTGTCTGTTTCACACATGGGATATTTGCTTGTCTTTGCTAGAAATAATGACGTTTGGTTTGCAGTAATCTAATTCAACACTGCTCTAGAAAGTCATGTAGCAACGTCTTGTACAATTCAAACAATGATTTTATGCTATAGCCAAGCTCTTTATGTGCAGACTTGCAGAATGGTTGCAAGCTGGAGTTTAAAAAGGGTCAATATAGTATTCATGCCGTCTGCCAGTCATTTGTCCTATTGCCAAATGGCAACAGGAAAAGAAGGAAGTAGGAGCACTTTTGGGTAAATGTTTCATCACATGATGTAGCTGGAGCCTGATGGATGGCACATCTTGTCTCTGTCACAGTCGGGGCTGCAAATATTATTGCATAAGAACAGAGAAAATAGTAACTGCTGTGGGTTTTTTTTTTTTTTCAATTTAATACATATAGTCTCTACCCTTAGGTTATCTTAATGCCTGCATATCACTATCGAGAGATGTGCCACATGTAATTGTTTTCATTAATCCTGCTTCTGCTTTTTCTTTGCTTGTTCATTTTGTTTTCCCTGCTGTTCTTTCATCTTAGAGCTGAGTACAATGCAAGTTGGACTGAACAACACTTAGCTACAGCAGGATGATGAGTCTTCTGGCAAGTTCAGAAATGTTTGGTAAAACGAAACTTTAGCACATTTAAAAACTATGCTGAACAAATAGTACTACAAACTTTGGATTAGAAACTCTTAGATTTGTTCACAAGAATGTCTGGCAGTTGGAAAGTATTCTCTTTCCTCTGGAATGAATGACCTTTCTGCTGCAGTTCTGGGTGCTGCTTAATACAAATAAAAACAGCACAGAAAAATGAAGCTGTCAGAAGGGCTGACTCAAGAGAAAACCAAAGAAAGGCAAACGTGAGGTTTTGGGGTTTTTTTGTTCTGGCAAATTACTTGTTAAACTATCCCTGTAGGATGAAGTAGTCTAAATTAGAAACCCATGTGGTTAGAAATAACTTTATATTGCCTGTCACTGTAAACAAGTGATTAAAGCCATGATAGCTTGACCGATTTGGGAATTCCTAAATTATGACAGCATAAACTGTGACCAAGTATAAAATGAGCAATAAAAGGAAAACTCACGTTAGACATCAGAGACTCACCCCAAAGGGAAGCTCAGATGTGAGCAGCTGGCCAGGCTGCCCGATGGAGCTGGCCAGTTGGACAGTCTCTGAACAGACTGCGGAGTTCAGCTCGCTGCTCCCTCCCCTGCCAACCAGGGGCAGCCGGGCCGAGGGCTGCAGCAGGGGCCCGCGTGGCAGAGGGCTGCGTTAGCCCTGGCCCCATTTTTGCCCCACTAACCGCTGCACCCGCTGCGTTTCCACCACAGAACGCAGGGGAACATGTGGGCCCACCACGGGTGACTGTTGAGTGTTCCCCCTCCACGTGCAGGGCCGTGGTCGTTGTGACCTGGTGACAGGGCTGCCCCGGGCCACCCCAGAACCACCGGTGCTGAGAGGAGCAGACGAGGCCTCGTCTTCGCTCCCCACCACGTGCGGGACTGTGTGTGCACACACACCCCGTCCGTCCTGTCCTGCCCCGTCCTGCTCCACTGGAGGCAGCCGTCTCCCCGTCGCGCTCCGCTTTTCCGCCATGTCCCCGGCAGCCCCGCGCCCGCCGCCTCGGTCCGCGCCGAGCGCGCATGCGCGGCGCGCGCGCTGCCGGGGCCGGCTGCGCGCGTGCGCAGAAGCGGCCGGGCTGCGAGGGCGCGGCGGGGCGGGCCGGGGTCGTGGCCGCTGCGCGGGGTCGGGCGGCAGCGGGAGCCGCCCGCGGCACCGGCCCGATGGCGCCCTGAGGAGCCGGCGCGGGAGGAGCTGCCTCTGCGGAGCCGCGGCATGGAGAGCCCGGCAGCCGCCGCCGGCGGCGAGGAGCCGCTGGGCTCCGGCAGGGCGAACGCGAAGCGGGGCGGGCGCGCCGCCGAGGAGGAGAGCCGCAACAAGCCCAGGCTGGTGAGCGCGGAGCCGGGAGGCCGCGGGGCGCCGTGCGCCGCTCGGGGGCCACCGGGGGGGCCGGCGGCGGCCGCGGGCCGTGGCGCGGGGAGAGGCCCCGGGCGGCAGCCGGGAGCTGCCCGGCGCGGCCGAGGCGGATGAGGGGCCCGTGTCCCCCGGGACAGCGACTGCGGGCGCCGCTTCCCGCCGTGCGGGGGCATCGGGAGCCCCGGGCCGGGAGCGCCGCTCGGGTGCTGCTGCAGGTGACTGCGAGTACGTGCGGAAGCGCCTTGAAACCCCGGGAGTCCCGTGTGCTTCGTGGGAGCAGCGGGAAGCACGAGAGCAGCCATGGAGCGCCCGGAGCCGCCTCTGCTCCGCGCAGCGGGACTCGGGGCCTCCGCGTCGCGCGTTGCCCTCCCGGGCCCGGCTTTACCGGGAGGCGTTTCTGCTTGTCAGCTGGAAGCAATAGCTGCATTTTAAGGGCAATTTGGAGTTTAAAGCACACTGGAGTGCGTCTCAAGTTATAAACGCAGCAAAGAGTGAATAACAGTGTTTATTACTGCTTCTACTATTCTACGTTTGCAACTAGTTACTTGATGGTTGTTTACTTTGCTGTTTCTTTTACCTTTGCATTAGATTGTTGTGGCTAGATTCCCTGCTGGGAGTTTGAGAGAAGCAGTCTAAGCAGGGAACTCTTTAAACTTATTTCGTATTACAAATACTTGTTTTCTATTTGTATTCTGTGTTAATTACAGCATTTTTTTTCGTTTCTGCGAGGTTTCCCACAGGTGCTAGTAAAATTAAGTCAGAACACAAGTGCTTTAACCTTGTGTTACTTTCATCAAGCATAGTGCAGGAGAGCCCTGGGCAGCTGATCAGCATGAGGACTGTGCTACTTTGTCAATGAAAATAAGTTACAATGTGTGTACAGAGGATGTTAAACTGGTTGGTAATATAGGAGGCATAAACAAGCTGCCGAAAGTGACAGTTATTTAAGAGGATGACAGAAAGCCGGAACACTGGGTGAC
Organism: Tinamus guttatus; assembly: GCF_059628265.1. Lineage (NCBI taxonomy): Eukaryota > Metazoa > Chordata > Aves > Tinamiformes > Tinamidae > Tinamus > Tinamus guttatus. The sequence continues at coordinate 10,079,319 of NW_028288821.1, read as the reverse complement.
TTAACATCTCTTTGTGTATTTTAACCAAGCATAATCAAACGTGATGTCTTGTTTGTTTATGTGTATAGTCTTCTGATAAATAAACTTATACTTCCTTGTACAGTCGTAATATGAACAAACTTCTTAGACCTAAACTATCTAAGCAGGATCATTGAAGATGCCTAAAGAGAGAATTCAATGAAAAAGTCTTGTCTATAGTATGTGGACACAGGAAACTGATTCTATTTGAAGTCATGGACACTAAATTGAATTTCTTTTTAGCAGAGGAAAGCACTTCGTTACCTAATAATTATACAGCCTCAAAACTTAGGTGCATCTTGAGTTCAAAATTTCATCAAGCAGGCCAGCTATTTCTATTAAGTCTTCACTAGGTCTGGAAGCATAGAGTATGCTTAACATTTTTTGTTATTTTTGGTGGAAAAAATAGATTAGAGTAGTACTTATGGAGTTCTTATGAACTCATACATGCTTATGTTTCCTGAGGATATCATTCAGCTGAACAAGAACATGGATTCGAATAGTGGTACATGTTTGGATTAGATAAGTTGTGAAAGATAACGGTGCCTTGAGATAAAGTGACCATCCTCTCACTGTGTAATTAAGTGGATATATCGAATTGGAAAGTAGCTTTATTTTGGATGTGATCTACACAAATTCAGTGTAAAGCTGAAGTGAAACAGGCTCTGTCTCAGAAGAAGCAAGGGGATGGGCTCAGCTCAGGTGTGTTCGAGGCTCTGCAGGCAGTGAGTGAAGGGACAGCCAGGTATTTCCCTTATTGCTGTCTCCTAAGGGAAAAACAAGACTGAACTCAGGAGGGCAACTTTTATAAAAGAATAATCTTGTTAAGTTTTGTTGGCTTTGATTTTTGAATGGGGCATTTGTTCAGCTGAGGCTAGCAATGTTTTTAGGTACTTGGAGAGCAACCTTTCTCGTACCTCATTCCAGTTCTCTTCACTGTTCAGTCAAGGTTAAGGGGATATTTTGGACTTCCATAAGAAAGTCCTTGGGGTTTGCAAAAGTGTGTGAAATTGTCACCGAGTTTGTACATAAAGCAGGTGAGGAGTCGGGTGCGGAGATTTTCTTGCTTCAGACTCACAACTCCAGGATTCACTGAGTTAGAATTAAGGTATGTAGATTTATCAAAATCACTTTTCAGGACAATTTCTCTGAAATTAGAAATATTTTTTTGTTCTTAGGTTGGAGTTCATGTGAGCAGAGAAAAAAAGACCAAATCTTTATTAGAACTACCGTTTCATTATTTTTTGCTTTGGGTCATTTTGAGAGTTGTTCAAGTCTAATATGTTGAAGTTGGCAGACTAGAATTAGAAAGTGCCGTTTTTTTTTTTTTCTTAAGATTCAGTGTCCGAGTTTGGGCACCTTGTCATATCACTGCAGCTGTGGGCTCATTTTCTTCTTGCATTTTGTTCTGGCCCGAGAACGGGGGGTAGGAGTGAGTGTGTGATGGCAGTGATGGTTTTTACAATGAAATGGGTGTGGAAAATATTTTTTTTTTGGCAAAGAATCATCCATTTTCCTGTGAATGCTGAGTATAGGCTGGCATGAGATAGGAATGAGCAGCTACAGTTTTAACTTGGCTTAGCAATGTGTTTGTTCTGCAAAATGAAGTTTTGTTTAAAGATAAACCTCTGACTAGGGGAAGCAGAAATCTCAGAAATATCCCTAACATTTTTAACTTAGCCTATGCTTGTTAGCCCTTAAGTTTCATCTTGTTTGCAGTCCCTAGCACGCCAGTATCAGTTGAGAAGTATTTGATTTCTGTTGGGTGTGTAGGAAAAACACAAGTGCGTAAAAGCACTGGGAATGATTTGATGTTGTCCTTGTAGCTAGAGTGAACAAAAACTCTTCTCAAGTGGCTTATCCTTCCTAGCTGGGAAGATGTGTCTGGGCTTTTAATAAAAGTTCATGATGAGCAGGAGAGAAAAGTCACAGATTGAATCAGAGTAGGTTTTGATTTGGTATAAGCAAAACAAGACCATTAAGTCCACGTCTGTCATTCCAAGGGTGGATGGGTTGACCACAGATGTTGTGGAACCTCCGTCCTTGGAGGTTTTCTGGAGCTGATTCACAAAGTCCCAAAAGGCCTGGTTGGAGTTCAGTGTTGAAGTGCTGACCCTGTTTTTTGAGGGGGTTGGACTAGAGACGGGAACACCTTTCAAGCCTCGGTAGTGCCCTGCATCACTACTCAAAAGAGAAGTTGAAACAGGGTTTGCCACACACGACAAACTGCCTGTTAATGTGATTGGGTGTGGTTAGAATGGGGTTAGTAACAGCATAAATAGCAACATTTCTGTGCACATGCTGGCAAGCCCAGAATGTTGACAAGCTGTTGGCCTTGATCCTAAAGGGTCTGGAGATGCTGAAGGGGTTCAGGTTTGTGTGTTGGTTGTTCAGAGTGCTAGGTGCTCCACAGAGGTACAAAAAGAGTTTCCGAAAGGGGTTGTTTTGAGCATGGTGCTGTTTGTAGTAGCATATCGAGAGAAAGATCTTGTATGCTATGAAAAGCAAACTGTTTGGGTTAAAAGAAAGCTTATTTAATTGGAGAGCAAGTAGATTTCATGATGCTTCGTAGAAGGACCAACACCTACTTTTTTTTTTTTTTTTTTTTAAGTTGGAATTACTTTAAAGACACTTCTTGTGCAAGTCTTTTAAATCCTGTGAGCTTTGAGATGAGTCACAAACTAAAGACTCAGATTCTGACTAATGTGCTGTAAGGTGGTGTCAGGCAGTAGGATAAAAAACTTTGATTACTTAGTTGAAATATGGAGGTAAATCATATGCTTGGGAGAGTGGATTTCCCAGTTACATTTCTCCCTCCCTCCCTGAGTCCCCCAAGTGCAGTAAGTGCAGGAGTTAACAAATGTTTTACAGGGGGTGTCAATCGTAGCGGTCACTGTCTGACAGCAATGTGCTACAGGAACCTTATGCTTGGCAGTAAACAGCCCATCATCATCTTTTCTTCCTCGGGCTATTTGATGTCATTCTGCTATGAAGAAATACACTCTTTGCATGTGACTGCTTTGGATGGTTGTATACTGCATAAGCAGACTTACGGTCTGTGGTGAGCATGGATAGTTGGCAAATGAATGAAACGTGACGTTTGAGGCCATAGCACGTCTAGTAGTAACTTGGTGTGTGCATGCAAAGGATTCCTGGGCTGCTTCAGCTGCGTGTTTGAATAAGAGATGAACAGGAATGCCTTGTCCTTCAGAAGGCGGTCCCAATCAAGATGATAGATTAGAAACACTAGATGCAACTCAAGTTACTCCAGTAGGTGAAGTTAGGCTAAGGTGTCACTGTTAGTGAAGAATGAACTTGACACCTTTGGGAAGCCTGTCTATTTTGCAGCAGATGGTGTTAGAGCAGACACTGATTCCGAGTAGTGCAGTGCAGACTTGGTACTGCCGCTTAGCTGAATGCTTTAGCTTTTGCTATTAATTGGTATTGATGCTGTTGAGATGAGATGGTAGATACAGTGATAAGCTGATCTGCTTGTGGTAATTAAACTTCCTGGAGGGAGTACTTCTTGTCAGACAAAACAGTTGAGCCTTGCCATCCTGTACAGGAAGCTTTACAAGAAAAACAAACTGTATCTGGGCAGTGAGAAAGACTATTATAGTGAAAAGTGACAGTGTCTGTGTCTAATAAGTGTTATGCTTTCTTAAGAGTTTAAGCACCAGGATGCTGAATATTCAAGTTCTTAAGGATGAGCTTGCAGTTTCCTTATATACTTATTATACAAACAGCCTGTAAAATTGATGTTAATTATCATGTCATTTCTGATGACCTAAGCTCATGTGTAAAGGAAAGAATAGGCTTAAAAATGCTGGGTGTGTTAAAAGGTGTCTCAGCTTTTCAGCATCAGTTGCAGTTCTTCAGAGGTGAGCAATGCTGGCCAATAAACTCCCTCTAACTGCTTTTATCCCTGTCCAAAGGATAGAGGTAAAGTGGAAAAGAACAAGATGGCCCTTGCTCCTGGAACAACTGACAAGTTCACTTGCGTGTTGATCAGTTTTAGTGCAATATTCAGGGTTTTCTGATGTTGTGACGTTTCTGTGCGCAGGAGGAATTACAATGCAACATACATATAATATGCCCCTTGCAATACATATAGTGTGTGTATATGCATTTGAACACCTTGAGATATGGACATCCTTAATACATGACAGGATCGTGCATCGCAGTGCAAGGAAAAGGCTCACCATTATTTTTATTGGCAGCAGTGCTTGCCTAAATAGTCTCCATGCTGATGTCTGTGCTAAACTCACTAAAGTGTGGTGGTGTGACAAGATCAAAACTGATCCAGTCAATTCTTTTTTTTCTATTTGTGGACTGTTTACTACTAAAATTCATTATGGACAGTGTTATGGCCAGCTGGAACTCTTTTGGTTCGTCTGAGTTCATCTGCTGGGATTATTAAAACACCATTGTATCTGCTTTTCATATGTCTTCTGATGGTAGCTGTTTATTTAGTCATGACGTGAAAGCAGACAGACACATGTGAGCTGGTATATCTGAAAAAGTTTTATGGTAACTGTGTGATATTGTAATCTACGTGTTAATATTATAAATCATTAATGCATCTAAATTATAAACATTGAGAAAATACCGTAGAAATTCAATGCAGGAATGAGTTTCCACTTGGAAAATGTTGTACAATTTTGTACAGCTACTGAAAGCTTTCAGTCACCTGGGTGCGGTACTGGGTGGTTTTAAAGGTGTAGTGATATTGTGATATCACCACACCTTTTTTTCTGCTGTATGGAACAGAAATGCCCTTTACAGTTTGCAGTAGATAAAGGCTCTTCCTGTGTAAGCAGGAAACTATTTTTGAATTAGTTTCAGAGCCTTTTTGTGGCTGGGCAGGGTCAGGGGAGAGAAGAGGAAGCTGAAGGTGTGATGCATGTGACAGGCAGCTTCCTTGTGAAGTTTCCTCCTGATCCCTCAGGGATCCAAAGAGTAAATCACTGGAGACGTGAGGCAGGAGTCAAGACAGTGGTAGGCGTGTGTGATGCATGGGGCCTGCTGTTGTGCGTTTTGTTCAGAAATGGAGTGCATCAAAGATGAAATGTGTGTGTTAGTAAAGCTATTGCCCATTTCAGAATGGCTAAGTGTGTTCAAACTTGTTTTGAAAGTATATAATTTAAATGTAAAGAGTTACCACCTGATTATAAAAATGTGATTGGAAGAAACACTTTTTCTCAAGGTGCTTTTTTTTTCTTTGGGTGAAGATGCTTTCACTGCCCTCCTAATTGTAGTGGGAATACCAAGTTTTTATTACAACATTACAACCCTCTCCCAAGTAGCTTATTTGGTTTGTCATAGGGCAGTGCAGAAGAATCTGCATGACAAATGTGGGCTTTTCAGAGCAGTATTTACTGAGTAGGTTGGAACAAGTTTCTAAATTAAATGTTAGTATGTTTGGGATAGTAGGCATGTATTTCATTTTTGGGATTAATGATAGAATATAATTACTTTTACACTGGATTTCAACTCTTTCACATTCTTTTTTTTTTTTTTTCTTTGTAGTGGATGCTGTAGTTGTCTTTTTAAGAATGTTGAATTTAAAGTAGGGGAATTTGGATAGTTCAGTATTAGTGATAATTTGCGCTTTGCTTAATAAGAAAGTTTATTTCAAAGCTGTACGTCCCAAGCCTAATTTAGAAGAATTCTAATAGAAGTGCAGCGTAATAATTTCCAAAATGTTTTGAGATCCCTATGTAGGTTACAATACATCTATTTACTGCCTGCAGCAGGGGCCAGATGCACCTTAGAGAAGCAGCTATCTGTCTGCGTAGTTGCTGTTGCAGTTGTATTAGGTGGGACTGCTTGTCAATACTGTTATATTCTGCTTGCTGTAGTTAGGCCAAGCAAATTGATTGGTTTGCATTCAGAAAGAAATCTAGATTTTTCTGGGGAGGCGGGAGTGAGGGGACTGAGTTGAAAAATAGATTGAACTCACTAAACTAATCATTTATATAGTCATTGCATCAATGTTTGGGGCTTAATTACAAATGAAAGCAGTGTAACTCCTACCAGGATAAATGTGCTGTTTAGATATTTATTGAGCTGCTCTGCCGCTTTGCTGCCAAGTATGCCTGTCAGTACTATATTGTTCTCTGTGCCTCTGCTGCTTGTTTTTAAAAACTACAACCGTTTGACTTCCCTTGGGTAAGTTTTTTCTAACATTACTGGGAAGTTCTTTTCAAACATTATGGAACAATTATATTGGGAGAAAACTGTGTCAAAACAGTTCTATAAAGACTTGATCTTAATGTTATTTTAGATAGCTGTGGAATGAGCATTTTGCTTTCATTGTGGCAGCTGAATAAAACCCGTTTTGCTCAGTGGCAATACCTGATGGATGGGAAGATCCCTGTGCACGTTCCTTGCTTGTTCTGGGCTCTCCTGAGTGCAAGTGACTGATCTTTTCATTCAGAAATATAGTGGAGCTGCTCAGAAGACTGAGTAAGAGCTTCTGTAAAGCTACTACACTTGGTCAATGAGTAGTCAGAGAAGTCCTCCTTTTCAACCACATTTCCTACAGAGGAGAGACTGTTTTACTGAGAAAAAGTCTATTATTTTCAGTCAAACTGAAGCGAGGGCTTTGCTTGCTTTCAGCTTGCACAGATATGAAAACATTTGAACTACAGCTAAATGCTTTGAACGTGGGATTAATCTTTTGTTGAAACCTAGGCTTTATTTCGAAATAAGTAGTGACCAGCCATCTTCAGTATGAGAGTTCTTCTGAAATCTGAGTTCCCTGAAAGTGCTTGTAATAGACAAAATTTGATAATTATTTTGCCCAAGTTTATATATTTTTTCCTCCTTTCCTGCTTGCTTGCTTGCCATTAGACTATTCATATAAGTAGCCTGATTGTATGTGACAGATTCAATTTCTACACAGTTCTATTTACAACTATATGCAGAGAAAGGTTTGGGAAAATTCTTAACCAAATAGGCTGTTGTGGTCCTGGAAGCCCTGCTGCACTTATAGGTATAGTAAACATGGAAAGAAGCGTCTAACTGGTTCTAGATTTATGTGTGTGTGTCTATATATATGTATATAATAATTAAAAATATATTTTCTTCTGCTTCAGAAGAAGATAAAATTTGAAGGCTATAGGCAGTGGTAGATAATTGATATATTTGTCAATGAAACAGAAGGCCAACAGCAAGTTATGAAAGTTGACAGAAATTGTATACTGTAAAGAGTTGGATCAAATACTGGCCAGATGCTTGAGGAAGGAATATCTTTCTTTTGCTAGACTTTGAGGAAGGGAGGTTATATGCATTTGCTTTTATTATTTACAAACCAAAAAAAGCCTGCAAAGCTGACTAGCCAAAAGCAGCCCGGAAGGGAACTGGCAGTGGTAGAAGTGCAGTGAGCCAGGAGAGCTGGAATTGCTTTTGAGCACTAGTCGTTCTGTGTGAACCCAGCAATCCTGGAACATCCGGTCACAGGGATCATGCAGACAATTCCTTGGAGAGATGTTTGTTCTGTATTTCAAGATGCAGACTTCCTAGCAAAGAGCACGTATTGCCTTGGAGCAGTATAGACTGTAGACTTCGTGGATCTCAACGTATCTAAAACGATCTGGCAGTTCTCAGCTGACTGGCCTGTTCTAACTTAGATCTCTTCTCCATTTGTCACTTGGCTCATTACAGAAGTAACAGAATTAGTACTATCATACCAGTAATTGCTTTGGGTCCGTGGTGATGATGAAGTTCTCATAACTGCATATTGAGCCTGCTGAGCTAGTAGTGCTTAATAAAAGCAGCATTTCAATTTGGGTGTTGTGGAGTTCATGAATATAATTATAACTTGGTTTTTGCAGAAGTCTAGTTTATCGAAGCTTTAGCTAGTAAGCTACTTCGGTAATTCAAATGCTGTAAAGCATCCTAAAGAGAGAGTGTGTCTCTCCCGAGAACCTTGCGGTATTATTGCAAGGCTTTTTCAGGAAGCTCAAAGGAAAGATTGTGTTTGTAAAGATTCGTTTGAAAATAAGCAGTACATTGTGTCACTTAACTGGCCAGTTATGAGACTGTGTTAACACTTAATGTAAACTGAAGAGAGTTATTTGAGCACTCTAATATATCTTCCAGACAGCTGTTACCTTGCAGATAATAGCAAGAAGGAGATAATCTGTATTTTAAAATGCATTTTCCCCCAATGATTGTGAGCTTGGTGCCCATTATTCATTAGTATTCCTGCAGGGTTTTTTTTTTTTTTTTTTTTTTTTTTTTTTTTTTTTTATAAGTCGCTAATCAGTTTGCTTTAATTAATGCTTGGAGGCTAAATTCCAGATGTTTACAGAACTTTACCAATAACACTTCTCCTTTCAGTTTTATTTTGGGTGGTCACTAAATATCCGAATGAGAAGCAGGTCCTGGCTGCACACGAGAACGGCCTCCAGCAGCCGCTGAACCTCCTGCAGTGGCTGCTCAAGCCGTGGTGGTGCCCAGGTGCCTCCCTGCAGCTGTCCCTGGCAGGCGACGTTCCGCGGCTCCGAGCGCTGGGCGAGCGCGGCTTTCGGAATGAGGTGGTCATTTTGCTCTGGGTTTGAAACCTGCTTCTGATAAAGACCAATAAAATGCTCTCTGAAGCAAGTTCTTCAAAACAGTAATGGCAGTTTGAGCTGCAAATAACAAAGCGACGTTACTTGAATTCTTTGAATTTATATGTAGTTTCAATCATAAAAGTGTAGAAGTTAGTTACCTAAGTGCAGCTTTTTTTTTTTTTTTTTTTTTTTCCTCCCTTTTTTGAATCCATTTGCCTTTTGGTGAAGGCTTGTACAGAAGTCGCCTGGAAAATGCAAGTTCTTCCCTAGTCCCAGCGATTTTTGAGTGTGCTAATGTGCGGCCTAACCAGACTCCAATGACGGAGGCCGTCCCCGTTCCTGCCAGCCTCCCTCTGGAGGCAGCTGGGAGTGCCGAGGCTTCCGGCTCCGGGCTGGAGCGCTGGGAGCCGCGTCCCTGCCCGTCCCGCGCCTGGGGCACGTGTCCCGTGTCCCGTGTGGCGAGGGGCCCTGCGTGGCTGGCCTGTCCTGGTCCTGCTCCTGCCCCCGCGCTGGGGAATAGTTTGGAGGCCCTCAGCCGCTTCATGACTAAAGGGTTGCTGCCCTCTGCTGTTAGACGCCAGCCGGGCTGAGCCTCTGGCGTTGGCCCAAGGAGTTAGCTGTCCAGATTTTCCCTAGCATTGCTCCTTTGTGGATGATGGGTCTCCTCTTGATGCTGTCAACACAAACAACTTTGCAATTTGGTTTTGCAGCGTAGTCTAAGGTGTTCCCGTGCTTCTCAGCTCTGTTTATAGAAGGTGCTGCAGCACAGAAGGATTTTTCTGAGCAGTGTGGAATGGAATGAAAATTATTTACCAAATAGTTTGGTCTCCTTCTTGAAGACCATACAGTACATAATGTTCATTGATAACCTTATTTCCTCACAATTTTTGAGCCATGCGAATATTCTTTGGATTATCTTGACCTGAGGTTTAGTTTATCCTGAGGCTTAGTAATATTTGTTAGGCTGCTGTGTTGTTGTTTTCCCATGGAATTGACATGAGGAAATAGAAAGGAATGCTTTAACTGTTGCTGCAGTACCAGCAAATGACACTCCATCGTTTAAATGAAGGTGGGTTGAAGTAATTCCGTAGGAATTAGTTCTTGATATAGGAGGTGAGATATCATGGTTTGCATTACTATAATCAGGAGTGGAAAAGTTGCTTTCTCTTCATTTTGTAATGCTATGGTTTTTTAAATTATTATTTTATGAATGAAAGAATAATATTGGAGGTTTGACTACCAAAAATGCATTACTTGAAACTTCTTCCTTCAGTTATAAACAGCTTTCAGTTTATATTCTTAAGTAGGCTGGAGGTGATAATTTCTCTGTTAATGTAAGTGACTGTCAGAACCGTGTGACAACAAGGATCTGAAGGTGCAGAATTGTCCCTAGCTCCCTGCAGTTTCTCTATCACCAATTTAATGCGTTGCTTATTTTGAGTGGATATTGGCAGTAGTAGTATTAGTTTATGCACCCTGAGGAGGCATAGGAAGTGAGCATAAGATCTCTGAAAAAGTGTTGTATCTTACTTTAGTATTCTGTATTTCACCCCAAGGAAGTTGAGTGAAAAATTTACACTTCTTTATGAATTCATTTTTAAAAAAATGTTAAGGCATTGCAAGAGTAAGAACGTCTTGAAGGTGATTTCAGGATCAGACCTTCTACCTAAGGCTTCTTTCATGTGATTGTAGATTGCCTTCATATGCAGTGTAGATGGCCTTGGCTGGGATTAAAGATAAACATCAGTGATCCTTGCTGGTTTTTTACTATGACTATGGAAGTGAGGAAAAAAATAAAAGGAAAGCATAGGTAATGGTGCAGAAACCAGTGACCAACCAGTTCCACTATCAGTCTGTGTAACTGGTGCAGAAGACACAAGAAGCTAAGGCAGAACGACATCTTCTCATCTCTGCCAATCTCAGTAACTTCCTCAAGGCAGAGAATGCATTTCAGGAATGTCGTGTGTTTTGTTGGCTTTTCTTCTATTGACTCGGTTTGCAGTCCAGTAATCTTAAGTCCAAACTAGAGAGGAAACCATGGGTGATCTCGGAACAGTTGGACAACTGTTTTGAGATGCTGTTCTATTTTTATGAAGCATAATAGGTACGAGGTCCCTGAGTTAGTCAAAAGATAATGGCAAAGGTAATGTGAAAAAGGTAATGTGAAACTGTCTTTCCTCATAAAATACAGTGAATAGTAATGTTTCATGGTGAATTACATGGTGAATGCTTTCTGATTCCGTGTTCTAGGTATATTTCTGTTGGAACAGTTATTGAAACCGTGATTTTTTTTTTTTTTTATTGATGGAATCTAAGAAACGTGGACTGTCATTCTGAAACAATAGATAATTGCATTTTTTTTTCTTTTTTTCTCTAATAGAATATTCAAATAAAAACTTTGGCAGATGATGTGGTAAGGTCTCCATGACATCTTGGTTGGTAATAACCCCACACTGCATGCTATTTTACTCCTAATGTTGTGGACAATGTGACATGTTCTTACAAGGATATTCAGTTTCTATTAAAGAAATTAATTTATAACTGCAGGTAAAGAAAAGTAGTGTTATTAATGCGGAGAAGCTTCTTGAACCACAGTGGATATTTGAGCACTGCAAATATGTTCAAGCTGTTAGGAATGGTACTTGTTGAACAGTAAAGTAAAAATCTGTGGTGGTTCTTCAAAATTGGTTCAAAATGATTCAAATGAAATGTATTGGCTAACACTTATGTACTGTATGTCCAAAAGCAAGTGTGTATTCAGTAGCATTAACTCGATATATTGAATACTTTGAAACCTGTTGCCAAGTATTTTATATAAACTGTTTCCAAAACGATTACAGTAAATTTGCTGACTTTGGTTTTCTAGATAGGGTGGTTAAGCCCTTCTGGCTATTGACTGCCTATCTAGTTAATCGCTTATCTGATTGAGATGAGGAAACTGTGCACAGGAACCATGTCTGAGCTTAATTTATGGCTTGGAAGTGATCTCACCATCACAATACGATTAAACTTGCTTTTAATAAGGTGTACTTGAAATGGATCATGGTGGGAATTGATCTTAAAAGCCCTTTTTAATGAATGCCAAGAGATTTTCCTGTAAATGAATAAAAATGGTGTTTGCTGGATGTATTTGGGTAACACCTTTGCAACATTATATTATATTTTGTGGGTTTTTCAATAGACTATACCCTAATTTTGTTTTTAAAATGTAATGTAAATTACTCTAGCTAGAGAAAATATAATTAAAATAATCTTTACAATGGTAAGAATTTTCAATATCCTTTTCAGTAATGTGTTTCTGTCCACAAATGCAAGTCTTAAGGAAACTACTTCTCACACACCGGGAAAAAAAAAAAAAAAAACTCGCAAAACAAGAAGAAACCAAACAAAAGGACATGCAGCTTGTGTTGGAATACTTTCTGCTCATTTTTTTTCCTACTCTTGTGGTGCTTTGAAAGTACTCAGTGCAACAACACATGAGAAAATGAAACAACCCTCTTTCCTATCTTCCTATTTTCCATGCTGCCCAGTCAATTCTCATGACTCATTTAAAATTAATCCAAGTCTCTTGCAAATGAAATATCCTTTTGAATTCTTCATGAATTCAAAACTCATGTAGTTGTATAGACAACATAAAACTTTGTTTTGCATAATAATTATAATAGCCATGAGGCTTTGAATGATACTGTTAATGCCTACACAAGCTGCTGTTCAATAAAAGTGCATCTTCATAAGGCTGTTCAAGACATAAATACCTAAATATATGTTGATGCAGATAGTTTAGTTAGAAAATCCCTGTAGATGTAACATTCCTGCTGTGAACCTACACACATACATATGTGAACACATGCACACCTTTTTAAAGACAATATTAGTAAATTACAAGTCGGTTATTCTAATGATTATTCAGGTTAGAGTTACTTATAGTAGCAAACAGCCTTATAAAGAAGATGCACTTACTGGTTGTTTCTAATATTAACAAATTAACTGAATAAGCATGTGCTGCTTTAATTAAAAAAGATGTGAGGTTGGGTGCAAGGCATGAAGCAAATCAGTCTTAATTAGTGCAAATTCATTGCAGACAATATCATATGCTCTCACTAATGTCTGACACATGTATTTAACTACCAACGGCTGCCGCTAAGCAAGTAATCCATTACCTTGCTTTTTCAATTATGCACTAATATCAGGAGTCTGTAATCAAAAACCCTTCAAAGTGTTGTAAGTATTACTTGAAGCCTTAATGCCTGTACAGACTTCATTTTGCTTTAGCAGGGTTTTTATATACATCTGGTAAACTTGTGAGTACAGCTGGGTTTTTGAGAATTATCCCCAAAGATTTGCAGTTCTTGGGGTTAAGAGATGTTTGAGATTATCTTTGTGGTACTCTTTTTTTTTTTTTTTTTTTATTACTGCAAGGATAATTAGGAATTAATATGATAAAATTAAATCAAGATCTTGAAATGTAAGGAATTTGACATAACATCGCTCTCGGTCTGGAAGATAGTTACATATGTTTTGTATATGACCTGTCACGAACCTCCCTTAAATGATATCTTTCTAAGAAATGTAATTTCTGTATGTATAAATATTTTTGCTTACAGCACAATTTCTGAATTTTAACGCTGCTGCTTGGATTAACTTAACGCTTATATTACTGCCGGGCTATTGAGTAAATGTATCTGCTCTTCAATATTTGGCTTGTATGTGCTAATTTTTAAATGGGTGTCTTTGCAGCGTGACAGAATAACAAGCTTTAGAAAATCAGGAGTGAAAAGAGAGAAACCTCTCATTCAACACCCTATTGACTCTCAAGCCTCTATCAGCGAACTCCCCCTTGCCCAGCCTGTTGTTGATGAGCGGTGCGTGAACTTATCCGAAAAAGAAGTTATGGACCTTTTTGAAAAAATGATGGTAAGAGGATGTGTCAAATCATGTAGTGATTTTCAATTGTTTTCATAGTAATATCTACTCTGTAGGAGTAATTCTCAAATGTTGTATTCTTGGCAAAACTATGTTGGAGTTTGGGGAAGGGGGAGGAGCATTGACAGGTCAGTGAGAGAGGCCTGTGTTAAACTGATACATAAGGAATGGAGTAATAGATATAAAGTGTATGTGCTGCTTTTCTCTAGCTTCAACATACTTTTACATAGAAACAGGCAAAAAGACAAAGGCTAACAATTTCAAGCTGTTGTGTGTTTATGATTCCATTAAGTTAATCTGTAGATAATAGTCGTGAAGGATAGTTTTTACCGGGCTAATATTCCTTCCTTTGCAAAAGGGCCAGTTTCATTAACAAAGTTTTATTTTAGAGAAAGCTGAATTTTTATATGGTACCGACTATTTTCTGTCTTAGATTGATTCATCAAGTGCTTTACTGTTAGTGAAGAAAAAAAACTTTTGAAATAGAAATGTACTGTTTCTGTCTTGCACAATGCAATTTATATATTAATTATAAGGAAATGGGATCTCTTGAGGCTTGTTAGGAATGCTGTTGCATTAATTTTAAAGGATGATTTAGAAAACTCCCAAACCATCCATAAGGCTTAAGTAATATGAGTAAAAGCCATGAAATATCATCTTGATACTGTGTGGTCTGCTTCTTTGTAGGAAGACATGAATCTAAATGAAGAACGTAAAGCTCCTTTAAGAGATAAAGACTTGAGCACAAAGCGCGAGATGGTTGTCCAGTACATTTCTGCAACTGCCAAATCTGTAAGTAGTTGGCTCTCCAAGACAGATGAAACCAGTAAGCTTAGCTTAGCAAATGTTATGCTTTTCATGCTGAAACTTCCACTCTTTTTTTGGTCTGGACTCTGACCAAAGAGTGGTAAGGGAAAAAAGAAAAAAATCTGTACTTGCTAATATATTTGGAAATGCCTGTGGTTGAAGTGTTAATTAGTTTCAATTTTAGTTGTTGGGCAATAAAATCACTTGACACATTCTCATAAACCTCAGGGAATTGCAGATTTTCGCATGTGGAGTAATGGATACAACCTGAGCTTATTTTTGTGCAATTCATTTTATGCATTTATGATAGCCAAGCTGCTTAAAAAGGTGAAGAAGACTTTACAGTTCTAGTAATGCCATGCATTGTTATGGTACATCTGCAGTGTTTAGAAACAGGGAATAAAAATACTGATTTATTGCTATTTTGAATATTTTCAGTATTTTAGCTTAATCTGAAAAACATTGTTTTGCAGTAGTTATGTTGAAGGCTGTGCTAAATATTTTGCTAAGAAATGTTCTGAAGCTAAACAAAATGATTCCTTTAACGGAAAGAGCAGTCTTAAAATATTAAATATTTCATGAAGCCGTTTGAATAGAAAGGTTTATCTTCAGACCTCTCAGTTGTGTTGACCATGTTTTTTCCTTTTACTGAAGGTGGTTAACTCTTAACCTGAAGGGTGTTTCATGTAGATTTTTTTTTTAAAAGTATGTTTAGCTTAGGCTGCTAGAAGAAAAAGAGAACCGCTGTATGTTTCAGTAGCTCCTGGGGTGGATAAATGTATTATTGATTTCAAGGGAAGAACTGTAATTTTTCTTCCATAGTGGCAAGAGGTGTACTAGTGAGTTATTAAACAGAACAATAATGCATTTTGTGTGTTCAAAACATGCCAATGCAGCTCTTCTGGAGGAAAAAGAAAATATTTCTCAAACTGTTTGAATGTTGTGTGAAACACAATTGCAAATAAATGTATTTCACTGGAAGATTTTTTTTTTAATCCTGGTTTTGTTGCTGTATATAGAACTTTAAAGAAGCTAGTGCAAAATTCTGAGCTATTTAATGTATTGTGGTGTTGTCAGAGCTGAGTAACAGTATGGGCAGGGGAGGGAAACTTGATATTCAAGGGAGAAAAATACGTTTTAAGTGATAAGTGAAATTTGCTATCAGAGTGGTTCTTAAATGGAATTAAGTAATACATGTGGTTTTATTTGGAAATTAGGATGAATCTCTTCCTGTTTTCACATTTCAATTATTGTTTACAATAGAAAGTTATTGGAGATGAAGTTGGGTAGAGAATAATTGTTCAAATACTTACCGGCAGCACATCTATCACTTCTCCCTTGCCAAGTCTTAGTGCAAAACAAAGAAAACATTAAGCACTCACTGTTTTTGAAAGCAACTGGCAGCTAAAATTATGTTGGTATCTGCCTGGTTAATTTGTAAGTGATACTCCACTCTGCTTCTGTGTTTTAATTTCAAAAACTAAAACTAGAATTACATGAAATTGTTAAACCTGAGTGCTTTGTGTAAAATTTTTAAACTATTTATTAAATGAGAAAAAATTTGCCTTGTAATATGCAAATGGTGATGTGCTTTGAGAGCAGCGAAGTTTCTAAATGCATTCATTTGAAACAACCCCCCAGTCTTTTGCCTCTTCTCAGCTGTCCTGTAACGAATCTGGTGCTTACGGCTCTGTCTCGCTGAATATACAAGTCACTGGAAAATTGTTCAAGCTTATGCGGTGAATGTTAAAACTTTTCCTATTTCTTGTTGATCTACTTCATGTTGACGATCTCTGAGAGCTACAGATTCTGTTGTAGAGATTTGTCTTCAGCTGATATTGAATGTGCAATATTTTTTGCATTGAAGAAAACTCTTTTGTTGAAGTGGTCAATGTTTTCGCATTAGTTGTTCCTGAAATTCTTTCACAAAAAGCAGGAGGGAGATCATGATCTCTTTCTTATGTAATAGTCTTGAAGTATAGCCTCTTTGATCTCCAGAATTTTGTAGCTCAGTAGCAAAAGCATGGTTATCACTGCATGTCTAACTCCTGAACATTAACAAACTGCGTTACTACCACTATCTGAACTGCAGCATGCAAGTAACAGAATTGCCAATAAATGTAGCAAAATGTACTACCATTATTTAAAAAAAAAAAAAAAAAAAAAAAGCCCTGCAAACGTTTGAGTATGTACTCTGCACTTCCTTCAGCTCTGGTATGGATGTTTTGTTAATGTGTGAAATATTTTCCTTAATGGCACAGGCTTGCTCTTTAGAAAGCCTTTCTTATATCTGAAACATAATATTCAAATGACATTTTAAAAGCTGCTTGTGAATTTGAATATCCTTTCTAGAGTTTTATCCTACAAACAAAATAAACAACTTAGTTAAAAAAAAACATTGATTGGACTCTTGCAATAAATGCCTTTGATTTTCTTATGTTTTTACTTGAATCGTTAACATTTGGTTGGCCTTAAGCCCTAACCAGCTTTTACTACATTTTGACATCCAAGCTTTCTTTTCCCCAGATCATCTTCCGGTTCTTCCTGCGAAAATAATGACTCTGGACAAACACATGGCTCTTCCTTCTTCCTTAAAAATTTCTTTCTCGGTCACAGATACTTGCTCATGTATGTTCCTTTCGCACCTAATATACTTGGGACTTCTCTTTAGAGCTCATGGCTCTTGGAGCTCCGTTAAATAGTTGATGCAACTTTCCAGTCTATTCTGTATTCTTTTTAGCCAGACTTTTTTGCTTCTCTGCGCTCAACTGAAACATGAATCTCACTCCCTGATCTTCATCAAATTTAAAAATTGATACTTCATTTGCTTTGTCTTCTGCACCATCTTCAGCTAGTTGGCCATGCTTCTCTGAAACCCTGTGCAGTCTTAAGAGTCCTCAGTGAGGAAAGGACTTGGTTGTTCAATGGATGGAAAAAGTTTTTCACTTCCTTGAGGGATGGAGGAAGGATAGTACCTGATAATGTGGAGGCTTGGATATGATGCAGTTATTTGGGCTTCTGATTGCTCTGATTCCTCTATCACATATGATGTGTTTCTCAAAACCACAGAAGGATGGCTTTTTGATACTCTGCATGTGCTGCAACAGAGCAAGTTCAGTGAAATTCTTCTGCGTTCTCTTTATTTTAATTCATGTTGAGAGAGAAACTTTGAAACTTCTTTGAGCTGGCAGAGTAATTAGCTAGCACCTAAACCAATCTTGCAAATTTCCAAACGCTTTAGTATAATGTTTTGTACGTTATTTTCTCTCTACAAAATACCTTGGAAGTTTTATTAGAGAATACAAGTATAAAGCCACTCTAATGTTATCTTCTTCCGAAGTTTCAAAGTTTATCTCTCTGAACATGAATTAAAATAAAGAGGACACTGAATACTTTACATCTTGGAACAGAAACATTACCCTCTGAGTCTCTTAATCAGATAACAGTGGATATCAAATAAATTTGCTGCTGTCAGGAAGTAGCTGCCAGAGAAAGGCCCACAGGATTTAGGCAGAATTCTGTAGTACTAGTGTCGGTAAGAACATAGTTGGTTGTGCCAAGTAGAAGAACAAGGCAGAGATGTGCTGCCTTTCCACCACGTTTTCTTTCTATGTAAAGTAAACATCTTGTGTACGTGCAAAGATGTTTTCTGTGCCCCACGATGGAACAACATGATTGTGTAAATCGCTGTTCAACTATCTGTGTAATTAAAAACATCCATACTGAGCAGTTGAAGAAAAATGCCACATGAGATTTTGCTGAAGTACTAGTTAGATTTATAAGTAGAGGCTATGTTTTAGGCAATAAAAACTTAATTAAATCCAGTGATGATATAATCTAAATAGAGAAAAAACTGCTCTACTAAATGAAGTTGATGTACATTAAGAGCAGTCAGTATGTCATCCCAGAGTTTTTTTCTCTGAAGCTCTTCAGTGTCATATACAACATCCGACCTGATAAATTTAACAATATTGGCATATTTCTTATATTCGACATGTGCATGTCAAGCTAGATTTTTGTTAAAAAAAAAAAAAAAAAGTGGATTTTTTCTTTTCTTTTTTTTTTTTTTTTGTAAACACGTAAAACACATAAACACATTCTAAAACACATGTGTAAAACAGCAGAATACAAGGAAAAAGGTATTTCAACTTCTACTCTCCTATGGTAGGGCCACTGTTTTTCTGTTGAGGAGCTGTGACTCTTAAACATTTTGATTGATGAAAGAATGTAACTATTACTAATTATGAAACATTGAAATGTTTGTGTGATGCTACATCCTACTAATTACTTTGCTCTGTTTGTTTATTATTATTTATTTTTCTTTTACACAATAATCTCTTGGCTGACCACTGCATGCAGATAGTCGGAAGTAGAGTTCCGGTGAGTATCAACATGATGCTTTTCTCTGTTTTGAATACATTTTGCTTTTTAGACATTAGGCTGGAGTATTTGGGGCTTTTATGATGGATTTGAAGTTCAGTGGGAATAATTTAGTCGTCGTTTTATCACCGCAATCATCAATTAGCACAACCACATTTATCTTACTGGTATAAAATCGTTGATTGTGCTGTTTGGTTGAGTAATCTATTTACAGTAAGCTTTCAAGAATCTGTTTACAGATACTTAAGACTAGTTGTTGGAAATATATTCATGAAAAACAACAAATACAGATTAGGGTTATCTTTTTTTTTTTTTTTTTAAGGCATTTGATTGAAAGCTTAAATTGCAATCTTTGGCTTATTTGATATAGTTTTATTTTTTTTATATAATTTTATAATTTGGCTTATTTGGCCAGCTATGATTTTTGTGCTGTCGTACTTGTAGCATTCATAGTTCACTGTGGAACTGACAGCTGCTTGATATCAGTGTGAGAACAGGATTTTATGTATAGGTTTCAGAAGGTAATGAATAAACATAACGTGAGGCCAGTTGCAGCATAGATTTGACTTAGTAAGCGCTCTGTTATGTTTTATGTTAAGTGGCAACTAAATGTTTTTTTTTATTTTTTTTTTTTAAAAAGCACATATTTGGTAATTCTTTTGTAGGACTCAATTTCCGGGGAGCGGGAAGCAGACTTTGGGGGAAATCAGGAATTTTTGAGCATGCACGTTTCAAAATGAAATCAGAGATGTATTTTGTAGTTGCAGATGGATATTTTCTATAGAAAGGAATGCAGCAAAGATCTTAACTATCTCATCTGTGTGTAGGAGCTTCCTACGGAGGTGCAGGAGGCTACAGTGAAAGGCAAAGTCAATAATTTCTTTGTAAACAAGTACGTCTGGTGCTCTAGAGTGTTTTCAGGGTCTAATTTAACAGGTAGTGACATTTGGCTGAAGTTTGTTCTCGTTCATTACATTTCTTAATATCTTTGTATCGTTGACAGCAGTGTGTGTTTGCCTTTCTCCCCCTGACTTTTGGGAGAGTCTGAAACCACACAAACTCTCTTCAGCAGAGTGTAGATGGTACACACATAGTTAATAGATGTTGTACATGCAATAGTACAAACCTTTAAGTTCAACCCAATGCACTCAAAAGTGCAGAGCTGTTGGTTTTCACTTTCTCTTTTAGCCTTTTGGAGTAATGTTTGCAGAGCTGTTCTGCATTGCATTAGATAATGCTAACATATTTGATTTGCTTAAAGGCACATCCTGCCTCTAAAAATCATTGATTTAATGTCAGTAAGTCATAGCTTTTTCTTTAGCCATACTTTTTGGAAAATGAGCAGTGAAAAGGTATGCAGAACAGTAAGAACGTCATAAAGTTTAAAGCTTTTGGAACAAACAAACAAGGAGGATTATAGCAGTTGGAGTAGCCCCTGCTTATAATTAAGACCTAATTCTATTGGAGAGGTCACATGTTTCTGGATTGATTTTTGTGGTTGTTTTTCTCCCTATCGTGACATATCTTTATTAAGGTCTCTTCAGTAGACCATACGCAGCTAAGGAGTTTCAGAAACTGTGTATTAGTACTGACCACTGTTCTGAGATAAACCTACTTTTCTGTAACATAGTAGACTTTTACAGAAAATTAGTCGTGCGGTGAAGGAATCTTTTACACGTTTATGCTTTTAAATGCTACAGCTCTGAAAATTGATGTGCAGGTGTTTTAATAGCCAAATATCTCATAGCTGGCTGTTTTTCTATGATACCACTACAGCAGGGAGAGGAGATGTTGGTCAAAACTTCTATATCACTCTCTTGTTTTGTAGCGAGCAAGATAGTGGCCAAGCAAAAGAATTCTGCTACAAGAAAGGGTTAAATCAGGTAGTCGCATGATTTTCCAAACAGTGATTTAGCAATTGGTAGATGGCAGCTCCTTTTCCAAGTCACTTTGAGTGACTTAACTTGATCTCTCTGAGAGAAGAGCGAAGTCATTTGAGGATGAGGATATGGCCCTAGTCATTTTACACACCTTTGAGGAAAGCAGAGACTGGTATAGTAAGAAAGATCAGACAAGTGGGGATTCTTTGTGTTTAGTACAATGTGGGGAAGCAGAATGTGCAGGTTAAGCAGTCAAATATGTTCATGCAATTGGAGGATGTGTGAAGCGTTTGTTATGCAAGATGTAGTTTGTGAACTTGACTCCAAGAATGCAGAGCATGAAAGGACTTGACACTTAGCAGGGCCTGCTTTGGAGGGCTGCAGACTGCACAGGGTGAGTGGGTCAGAGGCGTTCAGGAGGGCCCTGTGTGTAGGGCACCGTGTGGTACGAGCACCGTGCGCTGCGTGTGAGCAGGCTGCCTCTTCCTCGTCTCTGCAGCTTCGTGATTCTGTGCTGATGGGAGGTTTAGGAAGAAGCTATTGAAATGTTTGAGTTCATTGTGCAAAGTATAAATCCCATAGGCATTGCAGTTTCTGACTGTGAAACGAGAGATGTTTGAGGAAGTAATCCAATAAAAAGACTACAGTTTTCCAATACATGGGTTTAATTATCTTTCTGAACCATAGTGTGTGTAAGATCATGTGTCAGATGTTAGATATTTTCTATCTTTGGACACTTAGTTGTACTGTCTCCTTCTCATGCTGTGTATTCTTTTTACATATGCACTATGCTCATGAAATGCTGTAGATTAAAATAGTCAACTGCACTATACAGAAAGCAGAGGCTTTGCCAGTTTAAAAAAAAAAAAAAGAATCTCAGTGAGGATGTGGTTATTTCAACACAGGTTTGCAGTTGTTGGCTCAGCTTCCTGTGAGGAAAGAAGCGTGTGGGGCTGTTGAACTGCCAGGCACCCCCCGTGGAAACCTGCCGCCTGCCGCCTCGGGGCCGGGGTGACGCTGCCCCCACGGGTCCTGGGCAGCAGGGCCCCGCGGTGCCTCCCCGCTCCCTTTAGCGGGGCTCGGGGGTCAAAAGGCAGCAGCGCAGAAAGGCCTCAAGTAGCTTGTCTGCTAACTGCAATACTTTGCCGTTTCTTACCTTGAAATAGGTTTGGTCAAAGGCACAGTCGGCAAGCTTATTCTTTGGTGTGATTATCAATATGTGTGCATTCTCCAGAATTTAATCAAAATCAGAAATTCCTAACTTCAGAATAACCTCTTTCTGTAGTGTTACTAATGTCCCCCGTTCCTGCCTGGCTGTTTACTGGCTTGGCTCGCAGACTCATGTGAATGCCTAGTGAATTGGGTTTGTTTTCTTGTTTTAGGCTGAAGATATGAGACTGTTTTGGACTGATACAGACAAACAAAAACTCTAGTTTATCAGTTAAAATAATTCTAAGAGTCTATCTCCATAGAAACTTCTGAGTACATTGTAACTTATGTTTGTCCAACTGGCATAGTTAAAAGCTGGAATTTGAAAAAGAGTTAACCTCGGTAGTTTCCCAGCTATATTACTAGTCTAAAACTACTCTAAGCAACAAAGTTGTATCTTCCTTCACACGGGATTGTTGGTGATTGTTTTTCTAGTGCCAAATAGAAATTTGCCTATATTGGCATGTGATAATTTGGATGAGTATTCTTGATTCTTGATTTATATTAGCTCCTAAGTTGCAGTAAAATCATCTTCAAAGTCACCTGGAGGGTAGAACCTTCAAGCTTTGATAGAGATCAGTGGGGAGGAGGAACTAAGCTTGCTGCATATATATATTTTTTGAATAGCTAATTTTTCTGTATGTACAATGTATAGAATCTATTGTAGGTTCCATATGATGTAGTTAACAAGTGGACTGTAAGCTGCTTAGACCTATCTTCCTTGCAAACAAAAGTAGCAATAGTTATGGAACTTGGTTATAGCAACTGCCAGCTAGGCTTGTGTTCATTTGCTGTGTTGAAAATGTTTGGTTTTCGTTCCTTTTTTTTTTTTTTTTCTTTTATTTACTTTTTTCTTACTTGGAGAGATTCTTCTGGACTTGTCCCTAAAGTTTTAAAGTTGCCCTAGCACTGAAAATTTTGTGTAGCCGTCCTGCTCCACCTGGATGGCTGATTAAATTTGGGCCTTATAGAAGTGCCTGTGTGGTCTGTAACCTGCCCTGCCTGCAAAGGATGCACGGGCCTTCCCTTCTTTCTAAACACAGCCCTTCCCAACGCTCAGTCTCTGGGGAGCCGTGCACCACAGCTGGGCGAGCGGCAGGAGCTCCCTGGCGCGTGAACCGTTCGAAGGCAACGCGTTGGGCCCTGTGCGGTGTGTGGGTGTGTGTCCCCTGCGACGGGCTCAAACCCAGAACGACCTGAGGCCTTTTTCCCTCTGGCCACCTGCATTACTTTAGGTAACTGCTTTGCAGCAGTGTTTATGGTGTTCTAGTGAAGTCAAAGTGTTATAAAGAAAAATGTTGTGTCTTCCTGCTTATCTGCTGATACACACTGATACTGTCCTACTGCATATTTTATCTATTTCTGGGCTCTCTTTGCAACTATTATTCAAATTATTCCTATGAAAATGTAAGCAATGGGTGAACTGTCAAACTCTGAGAATTCCTTTGTATTTTGCAGTTAGTTTCTGTGGGAGGGGAGAGGATAGCTTTACCGTTAATAACTAAATGAATTATCATGCGTTTAAATCTTAAAAGGAATTTTAAGTATTATCAGTTTGTAAGCATGGTATCAGTGCATCAAATGATGATGCAGTACATTCACATCTTAAAGGATTTTATTATTTATTTAGTACATGATGCATTTGTCTAGGATATCAGCTACTAAAAAGTTTTTCTGTGAAGAAAATTCCAGGAAAAAGACCTAGTTTTGAGGGGCAAAATCAAAGCTCTTAGACATTTATGACAAATCGGAGTCAAGTGTAGGGGTCTGTAGTAGGGAAGGGAAATGGGGAAGGGAAACTGATTTTTAAAATAGCTCATGAATATATTGGCCTTACATGTTATCATTTGCTGAAGCACTATTGTTATAATCTATGTCACATTAAATATCATTCAATCTTCTGTGATAGGGTGGACTGAAAAACAGCAAGCATGAATGCACGTTGTCCTCACAGGAATATGTTCATGAATTACGGTCTGGAATTACAGAGGAAAAACTTCTTAATTGTCTAGAGTCATTGAGAGTGTCTCTAACAAGCAATCCAGTTAGGTAAGTAAGAATTGTTTCTACAGTTTTCATTTTGCTGTTTTCTTTTCACAATGAAAACTTTTTGTTCATTATGTCTGATTTCCATGAATCCAGATGAATTACAGGAATGCAATACAAGCTCTTGGTTTTGAAAGTGCTATTTGATTCTTTGTAGTTAATAAAGCTATCTAGCTAGGATGCTGAGTAAGACACTGTTGGAGAATGAAATTTGGTGTCTGTAACCTGCAAATGGTTTCATGTATAAAACCTCGTACTTCATTCACAAGGTGTGCTCTGAAGCTGCTGTGGTTTTTTCTGCTTATTTGTTTTTCATATTCATTTTTATATGTATTGCTTAAAATGAGTAAAGAACTGACATCTGGACAGACTTGAACTGCAAAAAATTCATACCAAAATCACTGAGGAGTTTGAAAAGTATATTTACCTTAGTTTCTGTACAAACAGAATGCACAAAATACTGTCCTGTGTTTAGCCATGTGACATACAGGGCAAATTCTGTTCACACCAGTTGAAGTAGTTACCCGTTCAAGCAGATGATTAGCATTAATCTGCTGAGTTTCATGTTCGTGATTTATGTTAATAAAGATGGTATTCTTATGGTGATGGTGCTTTTAAGCATGGAAAAAAAGACTTTGCACCATTGGTCATGCATTCGTATTTTTCTTTCTCCAAGCCCACCTTTCTTGTACCCTCGGACCTGCCCATATGGGTCTTGCTGATTGTGTGGGTCAGGTTCTGTCAGGTGATCCCAGGTGTGGTTGTCATCGTGGTGGTGGTTCCTCCTGGGACCCAGTCCCCAAGCTCGAGAGACCTTGATGAAGATGATGAAGGCAAAGAACTCGCCGAGTACCTCAGCTGCATCTCTGTGCACCTGACTATTTCTGCCCTTGCTGAATTACCTGCTCCGTTCACAGGATTCTCACGTTTTCTTGCATGTTAACAGTAGCTGGCTGCAAACCAGTGGTTTGAGTGGCAGCCTACTGAATGACCACAGAACATGGAGTCACTTGCTATTCCTCACTGCTTAGAAATTGCATGTCAGTATCTAAAAGAAATAAAGTTCACAGTATTGAATGGTTTAGTGGAGTGGTGTGTGTGTTTTTAACTAGCTGCCTTATAAAGATCCATCTTACATAATGGAGAACACTGCTGTTTTTTCCATGCAATTTCCCTCCAGTTCCAGTCTCTCATTAGATCTGGGTGATTTGGAAGTGGACATATGACAGATGGACACAGAATATTGTTCTAAATGCTGCTTTTGGTACTTGAGCGCTGTTAGATGGACACTGCATGACTCTTTACCTCTTTCCAAGACTACTGTTTTTGTTACCTGATAAAAATATTTTTTACAGGGTACTGCTGTTCTGGCTTCACTTCTGTTTGGTATAACAGCAGTATAAAAATAGAGCTGTAGGAGCAGGATACTTGAATGACACATGCTTTCTCTGGGTGCATTTATTTTATGAGAAGCTCTTTCTTTAGGTATACGTGTATGGAGATATTTAATATTTGTTTCAGGTACCACTATAGTTAGAGCTTGGAGCTATTATGGCTTTCACAAGTGTTATATGGCGTAGGCGGAAGTGTAACTGTGGCTTGAACTGTAACTTGTGTCTATTATTAAGGAAGAGGAAGAATTCATCTTATAAAATATTATGTATAAAATAAACAGTTTCTTACCAAAACAAAGCCTTTGAGGCAAACATTTTTAAATAGCATCTGTTCAGTATTTTTTTCTAATTAGAATAATAAACAGTAGAAATTTAAGACAGATGCTTGCTTATATTCTTTGTAATGTTGACAAATATTAAATCTGAATTGTAATTTAGCCTTGAGAAGTTTACATCCTGTTTGTGGAAACACTAGCAGAAGATTATTTGGTAAAAGAAGAACTGATGATGAGTGCTTTTTGGTTTTGACTTTTGCTTTTTTTTGAACCTAGAGAATATTTTAAGCTTTCAATCTGCAGTTTCAGCCCTGAGAGCACTTACAGTGCTTTAGGTAGTACTGTAGGCTGTAGCTGTATTGATAGATTATTTTAAAAGCTGTTGCTTGATAAGTAGTGCTGTTTCAGAAGAGCTATATCAAATTTTGTAGAAAAGTTGACATCTCTTGAAAGAACTGTTTTTTTTTTTTTTTTTTTTTTTTTTTTTTTTTTTTTAATCTCCCCCCTTTGGAACATGTTGAGGGTAAAGCAGGGATTTCTAGTTGGCTCTGTGTAAATGTGTTTCATGTCCCTTCAGCCAATGAAAGGTGTCATGTGAACTGCCTATTAAAAATCAGCTGATGCTACTACTGGAATATGAAGTTTAGGAAATGAGTTTGCTGTTACATGCAGATTTTACCATGACCACTGAGTTAAGATGTCAGAATTTTCCTTTTGTAGTTTAAAAGAGCATTTTCTCTGCTCTCCCCCTGTCTCCTGTTGCACCTTGTTCCTTGCATTCTGTTTCTTCTGGCTTTTGTAGGTGGTTGGTGCTGGCACTCTGTTTAATTTCTCCAAGGACTGCACTGTGCTGAGGTTGAGTGCTTTCCTGTCAGCAGATACTTCAGAAATGTTTCTGCTTTCCTTTCTCTAGAGTCTCAGCATTTGCTTCACAGTGACTTAGAATGTTTAATGCCCTTGGTCTAGGTGCTGAAGAACTTCTGGTTGGAGCTGTGCCTTTGTCTCAACAATTGATGGGGTCTTCCTGGAAAGTGGGGTTTGAGGGAGCATCTCTGAAGCAACATGTTAGCAGTATGGGGATGTAACTTTGGAAGTTTGGCATTTGATTATAAGGTGGCTAAAAACCTTTTCTCTCTTTTCCAGCTGGGTTAACAATTTTGGACATGAAGGTCTTGGACTTTTATTGGATGTACTGGAACGGCTCTTGGACAAGAAACAGTAAGGACTCGAGTCATGTGATTATAGGGAGGGGGAGCTTGTGAAGATGGGTCAAAGTTAATTTATTTTCCTGCTCCCCTTCAAGGCAAGAAAGTATTGATAAGAAGAATCAACATAAACTTATCCAGTGCCTCAAAGCATTTATGAACAACAAAGTAAGAAAAATAAAATTTGTATTCTTCTAGCATCACTGTTTTTTAATATATTTCAAGAACAACAGTATGTTAAATTTTTTAGGAAAAAAAAAAATTATTTGCATATTCCATGTCAGCTTTTTCTTAGGAAATGTAGGTCTCAAATTGATGTAGTGTTGTTTTTGTTGAGTGTCTTGTTTATATATCTATGTTGAGTATTCCAGAAGTCAAATCATAGATCGAAACTAAGTGAATTAGGAAAATAATTTGCTTTTGAAATGTGAAAAATATTTCTTCCTAAGTAGAAGGTTTTTTAAATGAAAACTGAATTTTGATCTGTATTGAATCAGTATTTTGAGAATGAAGTTATAGGAAAACGAGTAGGAAACAACTTCAGAATTATGTCATACTATTATCTGTTGTCACAAATGAACATGGAAGTATCTATAATCTCTTTAAAGATGTCTTGCGGGTTTTTTTTGAATTTTTTTCATTTATACTTAATATTTTCCGTACGGCTTTTCTCTACTCAAAATTCTAGAATGTATGATTGTTAATAAATATGCTTAACATCTCATTTAAATTGAGTATGGTTATCATTTGTAGGTATGGTTCTTAAAGTGGTAGTAGGTAAAGAATATAAATTGTCTACATTAAGTTGAATCTAATTTGTTTTTAGTATGTGACTCATGTTCACAAAGTTCTATAAACTGCTTTTAGAGGATGATTTTTTAAACTCCCTATTTTAATTTACTCATAATAAAATCAAAAGTGTTGTTAATAATTTGTCTTCCTCCTATAGCAGTAATGATAACTATGTATTAAAGTTACTTTTACCTCCTCTTATTCAGTTTAATAGAATGTCTAACAGAGAATAACTTGCTGTGGCACTGATTGTCTTTTTGTTGTGAAACTCCCTGTTATTCCTGCACTTACAGTGTAACTGCAGAAATTAATGTTTGATATGAATGTTCTGTATTTAAGGAAAATTAAAAAAGGCTATTTTAAAATAAATGCAGAAACTTACGTTCTGATTTACCAGTACAGAAAGTGAAAACAGAATTTGCAGTAAATGAGAACTGGTATTTCCTTGGAGTTCTCAACTTGATCAACCAGTGGGTGAACCACTACTTCGAGTTCCTGTGGGAAAAGATTTGCTCTGTTCTGATTGTTAATGAGGACAGGTTGAACTAATGTTTCATACTGATGAGGTATTTTAGATATTTTTAGGAGATAAAAACTATGATTTATCTTTTGGGAAGTAGTAGATTTGACAGGATAAATTCCTTAGGAGCCTAAGGAGAACAACCTGATATTTAAGAGAGTGCAGACTGGGAAAACTGACTTGTGTCCCCAGCCAGTAATAGGCAGAATGTTTAGTAGCAGAACACCGACAAGCTCATGTGGAAGAGTGTGTATGTTTTTGTGTAAAAATTCTCCAAGTTCTGAAATGCAGACACTATGATGAACATCAATCTATACCATTTTAGTTTCATTGAAACACATTTTCATTGAACATTTTCTTTTTGTTCTTGAAGTACGGCTTACAAAGGATCCTAGGAGATGAAAGAAGTCTTTTGTTGCTCTCAAGAGCAATTGATCCAAAGCAACCTACCATGATGACGGAAACGGTGAAAATACTTTCTGCTTTATGCATTATTGGAGAGGAAAATATGTAAGTCAATTGAAATGAAATACTTTTTGAATGCTCTTGAGTAAAGTTTGGACACAAGCGAGATAAAATTTGCCTGTAAAACAAATGCGCCTGTAACCTGTTACAGTGTTTACAGTCTTTTTTACTATTTATATGACTGGTATTTTTAATGAAGAGACTTCTAGCTATTTATTATTTATTAATCCAGTATTAAGTCAGGAAGAAGTGTTTCACAGAGAAAACAATGGACCTAAGCGAAAGGTGTCAAAGAACTATAATAGCTTATTGTAAAGAAGAGAAAATTTAGTGAGCCATATTTTTTTTGTAAACAGCTACTGAGAAGAGAAGGCTTCCATATATCCATTGTTTCATATATTTCTGTGTATGCAAAGAAATAGCGTGCTTGAAATTATCTCAAGGAGAGTTGAAGGTCGACTTGAGGGAGAAGTTCTCTAATGCTGTATTGATTTGATGGAATGGGCTGTCCCAGGAGGTTGTGAGTTATCTGTCGCTTAAATTGAAGGACTACTTACAAGAAGGGAAAATTGTACTGGGACATTCCGTTAATGATGGAAAAACATTCCATTACAGTCTTTGCCATTAATTATCCATCTGATGAATTATCCCAAGGAAGGCAAGATCGAGCAGTTATTTTTCAAAATGACTGCTATGCTACTATAGGTAAAGGTTGGTCATTAGTTAAAACACATAAAAATACAATATTATAAAATACAAAGTATGGGTAGATTTTTATCAAAGTATCTTCTTTCCACCTAAGCAAAACTAATATGACCAAGTTTGTATTTATACTGAATTACAACTTAATTTCATAGCTTAAATCATTTGTGTAGCACATATCTGCGAGCACATATCCTTTTTTTAAAACTAAGATCGTAAGCTGATACTTGGAATTTTTAAGCGTGTGCACATTTAGTAAAGGTTCAAAACCACAAAATCCCGACCTTTATAGAATAAATCATTTTAGTTTCTCCAAAGATAACTAGAATCCCCAAATATCAAACCTTGCTGCTTTACCAAATGCAGTGTTTACAAAGGCCAATAGTTGTTTTTCCTCTGAACTTATCTTCTTGTTTCTTAATTGAATGTCCCAATAGAGACTTATCCCCTTGTTTTAACTATAACTTCATAGATATTTTAACATTTGTTCTTAGATTTATTTTCAATTTAACATAACTGTAGAAAAATCTATTTAGCTTATCTACCAGCATGCTCAAAGCCTGAGTTCTGTAAAGCGTGGGCTGAGTGACTTCAACCTGGGATGTTGACTAGACTAAGCCTTTGACAGCTCCTCTTTCTTGCAGCCTTGACAAGCTCTTGGAAGCTATAACAACCGCTGCGGAAAGGCGCCATAGAGAACGGTTCTCACAAATCGTTGAAGGGCTGGAGAATCATGAATTTGTACAACTGCAGGTGTGTTGAGTCTTTTTGATACTTCAGAAAAAATGTGCAGTGGAAGAAGACTATGACCTGATAATTTAAGAATAATTTCCTCATGAAATGTTTTAGTTGCTTTGTATGATAAGATGTGACTTGATGTGCCACCTCTTTTTCCCTCACTAGTCATTTCACACCACGTTCGTTCCTCTCACAACCCTCAGCCCCTGCTGTGTGAAGCCTCTGTACATCACACCCCAATGTGCCATGTGATGAGGCCATGTAGCATGTCCAATTACCTGTGACGTGTTGCATGTGACAACTTGTGATTTATGGAATTTTTTTCATGATGTCTCATGCTATGTGCTAAGTGCCATTTAATCATGTCACATGTCTCAGGTCATGTGTTGCGTGCAGCATCTCATGTCACATGTGATAAAACATTACATGACATACCAAGTGACATGTGACCTATGATGTGATGCATCACCTCACATGCCAAATGACACATCACATCCAGGCATCCATGTTACATGTGACCTGTGACAACTCACACATGGCACATGATGCGTATGACATGTCTCATCCTAAGGGGATGGCAGGATTACAACATAACCACTTCATATGTGCAGTGATGTGATATTTGACATGTGACACATGACAAGTGACTGATGTGACCGGTGTTGTCACCCGTTCTTATATTTCTGGCTTGGAGGAAACTGCAATCAATATTCTGCTTTTGATAAATCTCTGCGTACTATTTTTGAAAGCATCTTCAACTGAAGTGACTGGTTGCCTTTATTTTGATAATTGGTAATGCACCTAAGCCTTATCTTCTAAATTAATATTCATGTTACATATTAATACTAGTATTTGTCACTAATGCTATTGCAAAGGCAGTTCATTTTAAAGTCTTCTCCCATTATACAATCCCCTTGATAAAAATACTTACACTTGAATAAAGGTGCAATTGCAAGACTCATTAACTTGTACCTCACAAAAATGTTCTTGTAATGTATTAGCACAAGCCATTAAGCCAGAGTCTCTTCTGGCAAAAACAAGCCTAGCAGATGGCACCTCTTCTCTCTATTAATTTCTGATTGGACATGTACTTTGCCTTGTTAAGTCATGTCACAGCAGTAACATAACAAGAGTTATTCAAGCAAGTGTGATGACACTATGTTATGTGAAGATGCAGCTATATAAAGAGACTGCCTTTCCAAGTGAGTTTTGATATAAACTTAAGACTCCTTAATGTGTTCCATTAAAACTAAATAGTGATCCTAATTAAAAGTGGAAGGTTGTTCTCATCTTTTTTGGTTTGCTTGATTTGTCCAGGAGCTATAGATGCCCCACCCTGCTACTTCCATTTGCAGTTAACAACTTTTACCAAACTAGGTTTTCCCTGAAGTCCCATTGCACTCTATTAATATGTATCAGCACTTTTGGCATTATGCTTTTGTCTGCCTGTTTTAAAATAAATCAATTAATGCACAGCTGTTCAATTAAAGCATTAGCCAGTAGCTTGAGACTTCAGGCATTTTGCAGAAATGCTGTGCAGGAGTAGAAAACACACACCTGATGAGTTTAATTTTGTTGGCTCGTTTCTGCCCCCCTCCAAAAACAAGTTTGCATTGAAGTTGGGAAACTTGGGAGAGGAGGAGGAAGAGGAGTAGCTGTACAGAAATGGAGTGTGGGAATAACTTTCTGAAAAAAAAGCTTGGTCCTTTACAGGTCATAAAAGTTAGGTCTTTTACAGGTGATACATCTAGAAACAGCAGAAGCACTTGGAATAGTAAAACAGAACAGTATTTGATGTTGCTTATACTAACTGAAGCCAGATGTGATATATACATGAGACATAATAAATTTGCTGCCACCATGATTATCTCTGTGTGTTGATGTTGTGATACCTATGCACACCTTTCAGAGTCTGTGGGACCACTGTGCTCTGATCTCTTGTACCCATGATGTTAGATGGAGCTGTAGTTTTACTTGTGTCCTGATTTATTTTATTTATTTTTTTAATGGCAATGACCATCTCTTGGCATCTGTTCTTATAATTTGAGTCAACCAGAATAGTCAAAGACAATAAATAATTATTTTCATTCTGTTCTTAATGAAAACTTCGGATGTATTTCTGATTATAGATAGCCTGTATGCAGTTCATCAATGCCCTTGTTACATCTCCAGAAGATCTTGATTTCAGGATACACTTGAGAAATGAGTTTTTACGATGTGGACTGAAAAAAGTATTACCTGTAAGTAATTGTCTGCCTGTAGGAATGTATCACAATTAACTCCCTGTAATTGTTCAAAATAACCAAACTGTCTTGTTGAAAGCAGTGCCTGGTTAGGGCCTGGGGAGTTCAGGGCTGTAAAGAACCATAATCGGTCCAAAACTAGTTAGCCTGTGCCTGCTCGATTGGCTTATATTATTTTTGCCTTTTTATCAGCTGTGAAATAGTATTATTTAAAAAGACAATGTGAACTGCATTCCTTTAAATCTTTTCTAAGTGTGTATTTTCTGCTCAGAATGTTAATGTATTATATTTTGCAATGATCTGATCTTTTAAGGGGGGAAACTGTTGCTTTAAGGTAAAAAGGAAAATTAAGATGTGCTATGCCTTGAAACAATAGGACTTGAAAGATAAGGAGAATGAGGAGCTTGATATTCAGTTGAAAGTATTTGATGAAAACAAAGAAGAAGACTTAATTGAGCTGTCACATCGTCTTGGTGATATCAGAGCTGAAATGGAATATCCTTTTCAAAAATTGTGAAAGGGTCTTCTAATGTATTGATCAGCAATTTCTTTTGAACTTAAGATAGCTTTCTGTGCATGCAACCAATTATCAAAATGACATGTGTTAAGGATTTTCACAAGCAGATTTCATTGCGTGGGGGACTCTCTTTGCTTATTTTTTCTTAAAGAAATTTAATAAGAAAATTAATACTGATAGCATTCTGTTATATGCGGGCTATTAGGAACTGAATTTCTCATAATTATTATTTATTAAACTAAATCCACTGATTTATAAGTTGTAAAATTACACTTGAATTTAAATCTGAGGAAAAATGATTTGAAAACTAATTCAGAAACTATTTTTCATGCCTTCTATAGGTATGAAGAGGCAGTAAATTTTAAGTTAGATGAGCACAGAACATTTGCTTGACACTTAAATTCGAAGAAGTGGTAATACTGGAGAAAGGATTAAATTGTTCAACAGGGAACAAAGGATCTGGATAACTGCTGCTGGAAAAGGATGTTTCCTATAAGAGTAGTACAGAATATTAAAGGATTTTATATTATATGAATGCTCATATGGGAAGTTTTTTTTTTAATATCTGCATTTCCTTGACAATATTTTCACTGATATTAATGAAGTATATCATCTGTTGTATAATATGTTGAAAGATACATCTTGCGAAAACTACTTCCTGTCAATTCTCCAACATTTCCTTCTGATCAGGAATGATTATTATATCCGGTAAGGTTTAACTTGGAATGAGCGGGGAGTAGAATAGTATCTGTAACAGTGTCAAAGCATTGCATACGATCTTGTTGTAAAAGGGTGGTAAGAAAATGATTCATGTGTAAGATGAAGAAATGAAGAATTAAATAAAACCAGAGAGATCTTTAATGTTTCTGTAACTTTCGTTTTTAATCAAAAAGTTTGCAATATCATCAGTTTAGCTTTCAGAGTTTTCTACTCTTGAGAACTTTATGCTGTACAAAATTGACGTTGTACTGACTTGCACTGGTAAGAGTCAATTTCGAGCATGGAATCCTGTAATCTTAGAGATTCCTGATATTGTAGTGTAGAGATGTGTATCAAACAATTAGGTTATTGAAATCCTAATTTGGTAAGTGGGAAGTAGATGGAATTCAGTGTATTGAGACTTTACTCAAGAATTGGTGCAATATATGTTGATAATAATTAATGAGTTGTTTATTGCTTATTATCTGGCAACTGTAAAGTAGAAGTATGTTTTGTGGAGGTCTCAATTTTTCTGATATCCCTTTGAGCAACTTAGAATGGCATTTTATTAGCCAACACAGAACTAAGATTTTTGATTGAAGCCTTCTACTGGTGAATGTGTAATTTGTATATTGGGAGCTATATTTAGCTTTTTCTTGTTCTCTGGGTCGCATATGGTGTTGTTCAAGTTCTCTTCTTGTAAAATGTGTTTTTTGTCAGACCTCAGTATTACAAGATAATAGAGGAATGCGTTTCACAGATAGTATTGCACTGCAGTGGCATGGACCCAGATTTTAAAAGTAGAGGAAGACTGGATGTGGATTTTACTCACCTTATTGGTTTGTATACTACAATCAATTTTATCTCATTCTTTGCTAAATTACCTTTTTTTTCTTTGTACACTTCTACATATGTTGGCTGTGTCAATTTTACCAGTTTTCTGGAAGTGGAACTTACTTGTATAAGTTGCTTTTTTTCAGATAGTGTGTCATCCCTGGGATAAATGCTTCATCTGAGGAAGTAGTTACTGTTTGAGAATATCTTAATTTAAGAAAATATTTTTGATAATGTGACATGTTGCATTACCTATATTCTGTAACTCAAATATGACTTTGTAAAACTGATGGCTTGATTTTACTTCAATTTCTACAGACCTACTAAGTTTAAAAACAGTTTGTTTCTTTATGCTAGTTTGTATTTATAATCTGCAGTTAATCCTGTTTACTTCACTTAAAATGTTTTGAGTTTTGTACTCTGTGAAAAGAAGAGAATAGAATTCAATAGAAATGGCATTCACTGTGCATTCAAGAAATCTGCTTTATGGATGCCCGCGTTTTCTTTTAGAAGCCTACAAAATAGTTTTATTGAAATAAGAAAATGCTTCTTTTTGCCTTTCTTATGTTAGAGAGGCTTTCTGATTTTAAAATCCCATGAAGGAATTTGTAGCTTCATACTGATTTAAACTCTGCTTTTTCATCTCTTAAATAGTAGTAAGTTGAATTAAAAAGAAGGGCTAAAATCATCACATGTAAACGCTAATCTGTTAGCAAAGGAACAGAACAACGCTTAAGAGGATTTGTTTTCAACTTTCCTGGTCAGGTCTTCTCACCACTTTTTTATTTTTAGTGATTTTGCTGATCGAAGCGTGAAGTAATTAACCAACTGTTTGGTTAGATCAGCCTGTTCAGTTCATAGTTTGTGTTTGCTTATTTATCAATCAGGGTGCTGGCAGGAATGTACAATTTGTGGGAAGCAGTAGTACTGCACTGCGTGATAGTTGCCAGCAGTACAGATGATACATATTGTGAAAACACTCTTGTAGTATACAAGAGACCAGACTGCTCAAAAACTATATATAATTAAAAAAAGATGCTTAATATTAAACTAATTGGATATTATAGTTGTGCAGAAAAAGTAATGCGAGTAATTTGTGATTGAAATCATTTTTTTTTTAATTGCTTTTATATCATAGGATCACAGTTTAATTGAGGTTGGAAGGGTTTGGATAAGTTTTACATGAATTGTGTGGTAATTATTTGACTTTAGATGCCTGTGTGGACAAAGCTAAAGTAGAAGAAAGTGAAAAAAAGGCAGCAGAATTTTCCAAAAAGGTAAGTCCTATATTACCAATGTTTTAAGGTAGGGGATAGAAACCTGTCAGGAAGATTATAGGTTTGTTTTACTGTAGCAGCTGAGAAAGAACTGGGGAACAGTGAATCTTACAGACAGGATGTGCTTCAACAGTTAATGGCTGTTTTTTAATCTTGTGCAAGGCTCAGATTTAAGCTTGCTCTGTATTCAAAAGCTGATGAGTAATGCTAGTTGTAAATATCTTGTGTTGTATATAATTGATGAGGGAAAATCCTCTTGCTGCTATTTTATATTCTCCAGAAATATTTTAGTCTCAGTTAAATATCTAAGATATGAAAGAACTTGGGGAAAAGATTCATGCCTCTTCATATACCCCTAGTATAGAACTGAAGTATAAAAGCAGTTGTTAACGTGTTTGAAAAATCATGTTGTCTTTAGGTGCAGAGAAAGAAGCAAACATAAGAGATTTATTTCCTTAAAATCAACCAATGATAAATTCCTTTCATTTAAAAAAATATTTTATTTCTTTGTTATTCACATGTTTAGGAATCTTACGGTACGTTTTGGGACATGTCTTAGTAAATAAGCTGATCCTTTTTTACAAGTTTTTTCTTTTCTTTTTTTTTTTTTTTTTTTAGGAACTTGATAACTAGTTTAGGTTGTCATGTGAAGTTTTAATTCTTGACTCAAAGCAAAAAGTGTTTGAAATTTTGATATTTACCAGTCCGATTTTAAAAAGCCTTTTCTAGTCAAAAGGGCAGTACATATTCCTATATTAATTATCCCAAATAATAGGTTGAGCCAAGTCTTTAGCTTTTCTCTCATTAAATGTGGATGCCATTTTAACAGGAGTTATTGGTGTCTACGCTTTAAACAGTTGTGTTGCTTCCCTGCCAAAGTTGTTTACCGTAGCGTACTTGGCTTACGGGCAGTCAGCTCGTATTCTTTCCCATGATAAGTTGCCATGTCCTGAAAAAGAATAATTAATAGAAGCCTTTGAAGAATGCTAATAGTCTCTTAAACATAGCAAACAGTAGCAATATCAAAACGTAGGACAGTGTTTTCACAATCATATTTGAATACTACACACTGGATGTCTGCATCTTTTATATGGGACAGCAAGACTGAAGGGAGAATCAACTTCTTTGGTTATTTGTGTTAGTTTACGGATGATACTGATGAAGCTGCAGGCATGTCCCTTGGGATGTAAACTCTCTCTGCTTAAGCGGGGTTTGAGAAGCCAGTGATGCTCTACACTAAAAAAAAAAAAAAAAAAAAATAGTTAAATGTGCCTTTTCTGTGTGCTGTAATTAGGATCCGTACATCAATAGTTTTGTATCGTAACTTACTGAATAAAAATTCTATGCAATACTAGAAAAATACCTACTGGGAAAATGTAGATTTTTTTAAAGCTAAAAATGCATCTATTCCAGTTGAGCTATTGTTCACAGACTTCCTGAAAGTACGATATCTAGTGTGACTATAAAGGGCCGAATACTTCTATGGTTAATCATTACAGTTTGATGAAGAGTTCACAGCTCGACAGGAGGCACAAGCTGAGCTTCAGAAACGAGAGGAGAAAATCAAAGAACTTGAAACAGAAATCAAACAGTTACGAACACAGGTAATAAAGCTACCTGCAATAAATTCCACAGTTGAAAACTACTACTTTTTTAGAATTGAAAAGAAGGTACCCTTGAGAGCACTGTCTCTGCAGAATTTGAAATGCATGTGAGAGTTGTATTGATTTATTTTTAAACCGGTGTAAAACCCTAAACATAGTTAATGGAGGTTGCAGCTTTCATATAGTATGTTCAACACCTGTCATAAGTGTTTGCTTTATTGAGGATAAAATTTCCTTAGGCAGTAAAAAATGTGAATCTAGCATATTCTCTTCTCTAAATAATTGTTCGTGTCCCAGTGTTCCATATATTTTGCAAGAGAAATTGTTTCAGAAGGCTTTGTATGATAAATGCCAAGGTGGAAACAACTGCTTCTGTATAATATAGACACCTTTCAGACGAGGCATGCAAATGGAGACTCTTAACATTCATTTTCTAGAATGCTTTTGCTAAATTACTACATTTACCAAAAAGACTATAGAAATTAATGTAACAAAACACAGTGTAGGAGCTCTTGTGAGGAGGAGGAGATGCTTTCAACAAAACTGATTTTACTTGCATTGATTTTCTTGCAACTTGAGCTCAGAATCCCCCCAGCAGTATGTGCAAGGGGTCTGTCTGGGCTCCCCGGTGAGGGGCCGAGGACAAGCAGTGCTGCTCATTGACCCCTCACATCGCTGCCTGGGTTCCTATTGTCTGAGGACAGTTAATTGGATTTTGGACAGGTCTTTTACCCCTGTTAGGAACTGGCAGTTATCACGGACTGATCTTTTGGCCTCAGGCTGCCTTGCCTCGTTCTCCTTGAATGTTAGGCAATGCTGCCACCAATTGCCTCTTTCTTCAGCGTAGGCACTTTGATGTCTGGTGTCAAGTCCTGTTGGATAACAGGAGTAGGAATGACTTAGGCTATGGTGTAACCTGGCCACCATCGATCTGCTGTCAGTGCAGGTTTTGTGCTGCAGGTTACCTGTGCTTGGGCCTTGTCAGAACACGGGTCACTGGCCTTCTCATGCTAACGGATATGTGTTAGCTGGTGTTCAACAGCTGGATCGCTGTAGGTTGCTGCTGTTGTATTCTTAAGAATACGAGCCAATTCAGTACCCTGTGGTCTGTTGCTTCTTACGATACTTTCATTCACAGACATTTCTGTTCACACTTCATTCACCCCAATTTCAGTATTTGTTACAAATCTCTAAGCAGCCAGCAGCCCCTCTTGTTGAGTGCTCCATGAATTGCTCCATTAGAGCTTACTTAGTTCCTGGGCCGAAAAAGCCAAGTCTTGTCTAGAAAACTAGAAACTCTGTATAAGCGTCTATGGGAAGATTATGCAAATTGGATTAAATGAACAGCCTATATCACACTTTGATTTTGCAGGAGAGGATCAGTTAGGCTGTAAACTCATTGTGTGGTAGTTTGTGCATGGCCCCTGGTGTTACTTTCTAAGGAATACTTTGAAGGGCAAAATTCTGTGGGAATTTGGCATTCTGTTAGGATCTTGTGAAACAGTTTTGATAGTTCAACACGCTGCTGTTTGTGCTCATTGTTTCCTTTGCAAGTTACTGGAATGGGTGTCGTGATTGCCCTTGCACCAGAAATAACAGCCAACAGATTAAACAGATTTTTTTTTTTTTCTTTGGACTCCAAACAGGATGCTTGAATAGTTACGAACAACTGTGGCCTCCTAACCCTTACAGTGCAATACCTCCTTCAGTTATTTCTGTGGAAAAAAGATCTACTAGATGAATCATTAATATTATTAACATTCATCATTATTATTACCACCTTTGCCCAAACTTACTAAGATATGCTGAATGGGGGATAAGGTTTTGCACAACAGTAAGAAATAAAATGCTATATTATTCACTTAAATGCTACTACTATTGTAAAGTTTCCTTAAAAATGAAAACAATTTGTTTTGATGAAAATACTTGTTTGTTTATTTGGTGTTTTTAAGGTACAAGTTATTAATGCCTCTCATTTTCAACAACGGGATTGTTGTGTTTGTTACAGCAAGTATTAGGTTGAAGTACGGTTGGCTGTGAGGTGGTTTGTTCTAGTTTATATGTAACTTCTCTTCCCAGATGAAAGTACTGTTAAATTTCAGGGTCCAGGCCTGACACATCAATCGACAGAAGTGCCACCAGCACCTCCACCCCCGCCAAATGGGACAGTGCCACCACCGCCGCCGCCACCACCACCGCCCCCGCCACCACCGCCACCTCCTTTGCTAGCTAGTGGAGCAGCTCCCCCTCCTCCTCCTCTGCCTCCACTGCCACCACCTCTCCGAGGTGTTCCCGCTTTCCCCCCGCTTCCAGTGACACCAGCGTTACCCCATGGAATGAAGGAGAAGAAAAAGTATACGCCAGAAGTCTCTATGAAAAGAATCAATTGGTCAAAGGTACTGTGATGCTTGTTTTTCCCTCAGTTAATTGAACAGAGGTTTTTGAGGGAGAAGGAAGTAACATGATCTAAATAATGGTTGAAATTTGTTGAATTCATCCCATCCACTAATCAAAACATTTGGAGGTTGTGCTGCAGCTGATACTACTTTTCAAAGACACCTCATTCTACACAGGACAATCTCCATGTGTTCAGTGTTGTCCACTAACACCCTGGATGACTTTCCTAGGGATAAGATACTTAGTGTTGCAGTGTGTTCAGGGCAGTGTCAGAAATTTCATGTCCACCATAGAGAATTGTAGAACAAGGTGATGTTGTAAAAAACTGGAGAGATTGCAGTGAAATGAAATTGGGGAAAAGATTTTTGTATATAATTTTCAGTATATTTCTGGAATACTGAAGCGTATTGAAAAATACAGGTTAGTTTTTATGCTTTGTAATCCCGTTTTCTTAACGTATCTGTAAAAAATATCTTGAACCTCCTGCCTAGCATGCCAAATTACTAGCATACTGGATTGTTTTAAATAGTGCAGTTGTATGATTAAAGAGAAGAAAGAATGTATGAGTTTTCATGCTAAAAATGAAGCTGCTTATGTCTGTCTTTGAGAAATATGCCATTATCTAGTTATCAAAACAAGAGGGTCTTTTGCAGGAGGAGGGATTGTAGTTCATTTAGTTGGATGACTTAGTTTGTGTAGTCCCTTATGAATCATTTGAATTAGACAATTATGTAATTGTTTTTGCTGTAATGATGCATCTTTAGAAGTTTACCTTTGTAATACAGAGCTTTTCTTGAATTAAAAAAAAGTATAGGTGACTTCACTTCCTGTTAAAAGTGTTCATTTTGGTGTTGAATGACCTTGTTATCTCTTGCCCGAGAAATGTCTCTATGCCTACCCTTCCAAAAATATATTTTGGCTATTACGTCAGTTATTTTCTTTTATTTTCTTTGATTACTGAATTTTGATACTAATCTCTTGTGCAAGGGTTTTTTGCATAGATTTTTTTTTCTTTCCTTAAAGAGTACAGATTTTCTAAGGTTTGATTTGCCACTTCTTTGTATATCATCTTGCCACTCTTTTCGTAAATAAGTTTTTATTTTATAATATGTATTTATCACTGCAGCCAATTTGACTGAAATGAATTATATTAATATGCTTACAGAAGCCATGTATAAAGTTTACATCTGAATTCTGTGTGTGATAATAGAAAGTAACTACAGATGGATACTTGGCTTAAGTAGTCTGGGAAGAGTGCCAAAGTTTTTCCACATTTTGAAAAATAATAAAATCTATTTAGATCATCACTAAGGAACAGTCATTTTAGGAATAAAATTTTTATTGCTTAATTTAGTGCATTTAGTTGTAACTCTTCATAGCTGATGTTGCGTTAA
This sequence comes from Tinamus guttatus, assembly GCF_059628265.1. Taxonomy (NCBI): domain Eukaryota; kingdom Metazoa; phylum Chordata; class Aves; order Tinamiformes; family Tinamidae; genus Tinamus; species Tinamus guttatus. Next base: position 10,038,439 of record NW_028288821.1, on the reverse strand, counting down.
GTTAGGTTTTAATGCCTTGTCTGCAGCTGGTGGCAAGGTAGCCTCAGAGTGAAACAGCGATCATGTAGTGAAAGGTGGAAAGGCTCCTAAGTATGATATTGATCTGATATTGATCTATTTCCTGCATGTCAGCTTAAAGTCAAGAAGCTCTTTAATTTCAAAGTTTTTATTGGCGTTTGACCAGTGTTCCAAACTTGTCAACGATAATTGAAGGCACTGAAATACAGGTGGAGGAGCATTTTTTGAAAACATGAAATGGAGACTCTGAATCATTTCTGAAGAGTAAAATCAGCTTTCAGTTTTGATTGCACTCTGTTTTCATTTTTTATTCTTTTAAAAGCTGATATCAAATGAAGTACTTCAATCCCTGTGTACTTTACTGTTTGGTACACTAGAAAAGTGGGAACTCTGCACATTTTATTAAACATAAGATTATTTCTTCTATGAAAGATGTTAATTCTTGTTGAAGACAGTGTTTCAAAAGGATATAATAATCTAGTCTCTTAAATATCCATATTGGCTTATAATTTGCAAATGCAATCATTTAGGCAGAGCAAGGAAGATCAGTGTTTCTCCTACAGTCTTTAATTAATTAGTGCACATCAGTGGTGAAGGAAAAAAAAATCAGTATCTAGAAGGTAACTAAGAGAGGAAGCAAGGGCAGGTGCAAAGCCACATGCAAATACGTTAATCAAGGCTGTTTGGAAAACTTGTCGACTGGCTAACTCGGAAAAACATTTATATCTGTACAGTTATTATGAGAAATACCCGATGGAGGTACTGCTGACATGGACTATTTCTTCCTACTAACAATTAAGGAAAGGCTACTGAACTCGCCTCGGGTTTGGATAGTTTTGTTAGACTTCAATTATTTTAACTCTGTTATCTGGAGTAGCTCAGTTTTTCTTGAGTATTAAATTGTGTTAATGTATGGTGATAAGAATACGAGATTTGTGTCTTCAAGTTATCAAATAGAGCATTAAAACGCTATATTCTACCATTTTGAAATAGAAAAGGCTAAAAAAAGAAATCAGCCTGAAAAGTGTTGCCTAAAATGCAAGCTGTTGGGAAAAGCAAGCGTTCTCAGAATCTTCTGGGAATTGCTGGTAATTTCTGACTGTCAGATAGAATCCTTTGTTACAGATTTATGCAACTGAACTTTAATTAAAAAAAAAAAAAAAAAAGCCTCTGAAACATGGTCCAGTATTCACCAGCAAGAATGAACAGGAAACAGTGATGTCCTTTCTCAAACCATGTAGGCTATTAAAGCACCTACTAGTACAAACAAGTGTCCTTAGAGTTTTTAATTTCTATGAGCAGAAATATTTGGGTAGTCTATTGTTTTGCAAAGCGTTAGGGGAATTTTTTGCTGACACCTGACACTTGAAAATGTGCGTATGGGCAGTTGCACAGGTTTGCCTGAAGGTATTAAGTTAATCTGATAAAATCATTGTGAAGATAGAGGATAGTTAGTGTGACTGTCTTCCTTAGGAAACATCTTTAAGAGAACGTTTTTAAGATGGATTGAAATAACACCTCTGTGAACCAAATTCTGACTTTTGCACACAACGTGGTGCAGGACTGAGATGGAATGATGGCAAAGGCAGCTGTGTTCATTGTCTGCTGTTTCTAATAAATTTGGTACCTCCACGGGTTAAATCTCATGTGCCATGGCACCATTTAGGCTTAAGCACTTTAAACAGTTTATTAATAAGAATGCTGTTAATTCCCAAACTTAATTCAGTACAATTATTGCAGCAGTCTAATAGCAATGATTTTAATTTGGCTATGGAAAATACTAGTTACTAACTTCAAAAATGACCTTTTGTTTCAGGTGGAGCCAAATGAAATAATGGAGTGCAGCTTTTGGGTAAAAGCTAGAGAAGATAAATATGAAAGCCCAGATCTGTTTGCAAAATTAGCACTCACCTTTGGATCACAAATGAAAGGTACCTTCTTTTACTTTTTATCCTACTTCTGGTAAGTTTGAAACTTGGAAATTCCAGTCATCCTTATGGTTTGTGCAATACTATGGAATTCACAGAGTAGTTTCATAGTGGAAAGATATGTTACAACACATACATTTTATAAGCACAGCCATCTATTACAAAAATTACCTCTCCTTGTTTTTGTGGCCTATTCTTGAACACTAAGAAAATTGTCAAAACAAGCTTTGTGAGGGTATGTGTCAAACCTGAACTTTGCAGGCAGATATGTATTTGTTTCAAGACAGATTCTAATAAAAATTCAAATTTTAATCCTAAACTATGCCCATCTGCATTAAAGTAACTAGCTGCAGGAATTTCAGGTTGTCAGGTTCTTTTAGATATTCCGCACATAGGGGGTGTAATGTATAATGTCAAATCATTGCAAGTTGCCTGAAATTTTGATTTAGTAGAGTGGTACAACAATATGCTTAGATCGCAACAGTCTTCTAAAGTTTAGGGTTGAAAAAGTGGGTGCATGTTCTTTAAACTCTGGGAATACTGGAGGAGAACATGAAATCATCTTGCGATGTATGTTGGGTCACCATGTTTAAATGGGTCGATTGTTTGGCCGTACTAAAGAATGGTTCAGTGAAAATACAGCCTATGGGGTATGGGGTTTTCTGTAAACTCAAAGTGGGATTGATCAGTATATCATGTAAAGAACTCTTTTGCTAATGTTCTTGGATTAAAAACACTTTATTTTTCAAATATTTTCAATTTTGCCAATCAGAGGTAACATTTAGTGGTATCTTAAGTCCAGAATGCAGTCGTCTAACTCCAGAACATTATGATTTGGAAACCTGCATACCCTCCTCAGCTATTTGTGGTTTTCAGATGACATTAGAGTACTTCAGAAGCGGCATACAACCTCTTGAAAACTTATTATTAAGCATGAATAGTAATGAACCTCCGAGCAGTATTTAATATGTGAGCCATTTACCAGTAATTTGTTTCAGGCATTGGGAAGTAGCAAGTACTGTTGAGGTATGGTTCAATAATAACTTATTCAAGAGCTAATGAGGCAGCCCAACAAATTATAGTCCAAAAGGCAGCAGGTACGGCAAGAATGAATTCCTGATCTAGCCACAAATCTTTCCTCCATCTGTCAGGCAGCTGGAGTACGGCGTGCTTTAGGGAGCTGCACTTCTTGAAGGTGAATGGAGTCACATGAATCAGGTTTTCATAGAACAAATCTAAATAAGCAAACTACACTTCACAGAATCATAGAATGCTTAAGGTTGGAAGGGACCTCACTTAGTATTTAAAAGAACTGAATGTGTGTTCCAAGATGTAAACATATTTTCTATGTTGTTTTATCTCCTTGCTTTTGCGAACTAGCATTTCATCTTGAAGGTCTTTTCCAACCATAATGATCCCATGCTTCTATGTAGTGCTTTGTATTTTAACTGCAGGGAATCTTTTCGTAAGTAAAAGTGCTAGAATGCTTTTGCACTCCTAAAAATTATGAGGGGCTTGTATTACTTCAAGTGCGAGTTATTATGCATGGAAATTTCTGGTATCCTGGATGTATTCTGAGTTTCAGGAATAAGAATAATGTTTTATACTAATACAGTATTTTAAAAGTGTATTCAGGCTAAGCCAGGTGTTTCAGAGTATCATAACTTTGCTGAATTATGCTTCAAGTAGAGTTTTTCCTTGAGTCATTTTTGAATGTGTGGGTTTCGTGTGCCCATTGGAAACCCCTTAGAAAAGTCATCATCTTTTCAGCTATTTTTTTTTTTTGTAGATAGTATTGAGTTTTTACACTCAGAGTTCTTGCTATTTTAAGTAGTCACTGGATCTTAACTATTAGTATTTGGAAGGTACCGTGTTTCACATTTTTGTCTCTAAATCCTTTGATTTTGTTTTGTTTTTCTCATAGAAGTTCAATAGATTTTGGGGCTCACGGGTACAAGTAAAGACTTCTTGCAATGAGGTGCAATTATGTCTAGTTTGTCACTGGCTTAGGTGTAATGGCAAGGCATGGAACTCTTTAAAATGAGCCTGCAGCAGCATATAACATTTGAAGTGGAATAAGTACCTTCCTAATGGAAATGACAACCTTCTGCCTCGAGCTGAATTCTTTCATCAGCAATTGAAGAAATGTTCCTGAATTTCTCAAAATCCTTCTTCATTAAAAGTATTGCAAAAACTCCTCTTGAAATGTTGACATAGTTGTCAGTTGCCTATGAGAGGAAACTCTTCCTGACCTATTTGCACAGTTATAAAACTATAAACAACAGGAGTTTTCTTACTAGCTTCATTTTGTGGTAGCTTTGCAGATGTTTGTCCTGTCCTTCCTGAGGTTATTCTCACTTAATAATTGCAGAAAATAATATGGATAGGAGGACTGTTAAAAATACGAAGATTACCATGTTAGTGCTTATTTGAATTTATCTGAAATGGAAGTTATGAGCAGAAAAGTTGTTAAATATGCTAAAGACCCAACTATTGCCAAATGGGTGAAGGAGATGTATACCAAAATGCAATGCACTATTTAGTTGAAAAGTTTCTAAGGAAAATATGGTGCACTTTCACAAGTGTGATGTAGTTATACTGTTCATAGCTGGAAAAAAAAATACATGTATGCTTTATTTTCATACACTTGCACAAATGAGGTAAAAAATCATGTGGCCAGTTTTCATATGGGCTAGCTAGTATTTTGGAAAATGCTACCGTGTATTACACTGAACACAAAAATCCTACTTAGCTTAATTAATATTGCCTATTTTCTTTTATTTTTTTCTTAATTAAAGCTTTAATGAAAGCTCTAAAAGCCCCTAGAAGTTGCAAGAGTCTCATAGTAACTTAGTACAGGCTCACGTAACTACATCCAACATGAAATTTTCCTCTGCAACTTCTATCTACAAACGATTGCATTAAAAGGGTTCCCAATGCTTCTTCCTTACCTTTAGCCGTAAGATGTGCTCTGCAGAGAGCACATCAATCACCAAAAAGCTGATTTCAAGCATAATCTAGGATCGATAAAATTTCTCTTTTCAGTTAGTTCTGTTTCTCCATATGATTTCCTAATGCGCTCCGTGAGAGTGACAGGTAATGACACAGACCTGTGTTTTATTGTCTTGGGAGAGCCCAGGCAACATGTAAAACAAATCTGTGCATGAGAGGAAGAAAACTGACAAGCACTAAGAATTTATTGCAGTAACTTGGGGAATATTATCTTCTATTCTATGATACTTTGGAATGCCAGCAAGTGCAGTGACTGAAGCAAAGCAAATGATAACATGCACATGTATTCAATTTTGGTATTTCCAACAAGAGCAATCATAAATTTGATTAAATGAATTCTACTCATGTTCTTTTTGGACAATGGGAATGACAGCTTCCTTTTTCTCACTTATCACAGTTTTGTTTTAAGATACTTAAGAAATATTTTCACCTTGGTTGTCCCAGAACTACCTGCTCCCTGTTTGTCGGGGTGACACCACCTTTCATGGAAGGCAGTCAAACCTGCAAGAAAATGATACCTTTTGGAAAGGTACCAGGAAATGGAAAACAGACTTGAAGTGAGAAAAAATGAATGTCACAAAGTTCACCTCTAAAGCACACTTTTAATTAATTAAGGAGTTATTTATTGTGTGTGTCAATTAACTGCAAAAAGATAAGGATGTTTAATCACTCAGCACCAAAAATAGAGTGGAATTTTCTTTGGTAAAATAATTTTATCTAAATATAGTTGGATGCAAATTTCTTTGAAAGTAAGAGGAAGGTTAAATCTTCACTCATTGTTGAACTGTCAGATGTTTAAAGTAAATGCTTAGCTAACATATTCAGTGTGTTCAGTTGGGTTCGAATCAGAGCTCATCAAACTACACAGTTTGTTCTGAGATCAATTACTGAGCACACTTAGGGAAACCTCTCCTCTGTAGGGAGCATCAGAAGTGTCTTAGGGTGTTAGGCCCTTTCAGACTTTCCAGGATTTTGAGATGTCAGGGTTTGAACTAGGTTAATTGACTTCTAATCATTGCCGTCTCAGTACGGTCTTGAAGGGTTTTTTCCAGTTTTCTTCAATAGAAATGTAGGTGACCTGAAAACCTTTCTGGGGCCTTTGTCGAGTGGACTCTAAGGCTCCAGACTGCCCGTAGAAAACTTTAGATGTGTGTTTTGAACTTGAAACCCTGTTCCCAGATGCAGAGGAGGAAGTGATGACCGTAGTCTCTCCTCAGTTTGAGGAAAGAAATGGGATTGCAAATCAGGTACAGTTAGGATTTAGTGGGTGCCTGTAGGTTATTAACAAGTTGGGTAATGTTAAGATGAGGTGCCATGAGGAATACATCTTTCCCATGTAAGGAAAATTGCTTTTTTAAAACTTTGAGCTACTTTCTGTGAACTGTTAAGTACTTTCTTAATTACAAATAATCATTTCTGGTTTGGGGAGTATAAAGAGGAAGTGAAACTGAATTAAGTCAGCTGGGTTATGTAATATTAACCCTGAAGTGTTTCTTAAGAATTAGAAGAACTTTCTTAAGAAGTTAGGTGATCCCAGTGATCTAAGAAAGGTATCTTGTCGTTATGAGGAGTTTGTTATAGGATCTTGAAGTTGTTCATTTCTGCTAATGTACAATAAAATAATGAAATACACTGTCACCTGAAAGAGCCTTATGATGGGTTTAAATTATCCAATACGTATGATATACAGTCTTGGAATTCTTGAATTGAAAAAATGGTTCTGCTTTTGATTAAATGCATAATAGAGTATTTTCCTTGTAAGGGAGATGTTTTAATCAAGTTGACCAGTAATTTATGATCATTATATTAATCCAATCTGGTTATACTTTTCTGGAAACTTGTACTTCTACTTCAGTAAAATTAAAATATACTCTTTTTTTCTTGGACAATTTGCATTTCTGTAGAATGTCATGAGAAGGTCAAGTGTAGCATTAGCTTTTTTGACAAGAACAAGCTTAATAGCAAATCTTTCACAGTATTTAAGCAAATCAAATACTGTTTTTTATCTAGAGCAATGTTTCGTATATGTTTTGGTTTTATCCCTTAACTGATTTCAGAATTTACTGTGGGCTATGCAAGTATTGCAGGGAAGAGAGCAGCACCATCAGCAGCAATGTGATGCCTGTAGTGCTTACTGCAATATGAGTCTCAAAAACTGCTTGTGTTGGTGTTGAATTTTGTGAAATATGAATATGAAATATGTATAGTAAGTGTCTTATATCAAGTAAGTTTTTTTTTTTAAAAAAAAAAAAAGTTACAGCTGTGTGAATTAGAAGAACTGCCATTTGCTTGGAGCCTCCTGTAACTTTCTGCTCTGATGTGAGAATACCCAATATATCTGGCCTGCAGCTATCAAAATCTGTGACTTTTCACTATTAGTTTGATAGTCTAATTGCAAAACTCTGCAAAGCAAGTTAATGCCTTTTCCCTAAAGGATCATATTAATTTCTGGCTCTTGTAATTTAGGTAGTGTATTTTGCCAGTCAAGAATGATAGTGTTACTCTGAAGAAATTAATTATGTGTACTGTAGATCAGTAAAGGTAGTAATTAGTACATAATAGTCTGTAACTATTGGGATTGTTCCAGCACAGAATTCATTATCCCTATGACTTCCCTCAAGGGAGAACCTCTCAGCCGGTCCAGGTTCTGTTGCTTCTTTATGACGCCAGCTTTGAAATAATTCAACTCTCCCTTTATTTGTGTGTTCAACATTAGGTTGAAATAATGTTTTAATAGCTGAGTTAGATTATTCACATTATAGGTTCTGAGTGACTGAGAGAACAGAGAAAATACAAACTTGGAGGTAAACTATCCAACATGCAGGTGTGTATGTATGTGGTGTGTGTTTTTAACAGTGATTAGTATTTAAACGATGGCAGGTAGAGCTGTGTGGTATTTTCGATGTTGTTTACAAATGCATAGAAATTTCCACTTGTTTCTAGACTCTTCAACTAAGTTCATAGATACAGAAGTGAAAAATGCAGTGGCAAAACACATGGCATTTTCATAACACTTCTAGCCTTTTTTTTCTGCACTTTTAGTTTAGTAATACTAATTAAATGTATTTCTGTAATACCACCATTCATCTTCTGCATAAGAAACATGAAGTAATAGTAATATATTCTTTAGAGTGCTTTATTGCAGAGTTATGATTAATATAAAGCTTGCATAAATAGTTGCATTAAAAATACTAAATAGTACTAAAATATAGTTTAGTATGTTCATGTTTTGGGTCAGTATCAGAGGTTTAGCATTTAAGCTTGTTTTGTTGAGTGGAGGTGAAGAGTGTTCAAAAACTGAACACAGCGCAGAAAGGTGGTTGGAGCAATTGAAAAGAGAGCCCAGCAGATGTGGAGAAGGCTCAGGAACAGCCCAGGGAGCTGCTATTGCTTCTGAGAGAGAAATAGTGTGTGACGTGATGAGCTTAAGTAGGATGTGATGTTTAAGTAAAACTAACTCCCGAGTCCTTCAGCTACACTGATGATTTCAACACCCTCTTAATATATCTTAATATGCATATGAAAGTGATAAGTGCTTTCCTTTTTGGCTGTAAGACTATAAGCTGTTCAGGAAATTTGATCTGTGCAGCATTGTAATCAGGTAATAATGCTTACCCAAGTTTATATTAAATATTGAACCCTCCCTCCTTTTGAACAGCAGAGGAATTGACTTAAAATAGGTGCATGTTTTGGCTATTTCTGTCAGTAGGTGGTACAGTAGATATGTTCAGGTGTCGTTTATGAACCAAAAGGGTGGCCACCTTATGTAGAGAGCCCAGTTTACTGTTGCTCTAGTGAAGTCTCAAATGGTTGTTCCTCTGGTTAGGGTGCACATGACCACCCCTACTAATCCTAGGATCTACCCCTTTGGGGGACATAGTGCTGTTCTTACCCCCTTTCTTAGTTGAGTGAATGTCAGTGATGCTGCAACAAGTCACCCCATCTCGAGTGCTTTATATGGAGGTGTAGGATGTTGTAATGGAGATCTCCTCCTCCTTGCTTTTAAATCCCCTGGGGGTTACTTTTATCCAAGTGTTAACACACTCTGCTTGCCTGTTGTTTTTTCACTGTCTCTATCCTTCTGCTAAAATATTACTTAAAACAGTATTGATTTTCTTGTGAGTGTATCACACACTAGCATTTTCTGTTTGCATTTGTTACAGTAGGTCGGACTAGCTTATCAAGAATTCCTTCATGCTTTGGTCATCAGCTTCTAGTGATATTTTTAGACATTATTCTCAACTATTTTACAAATGCTTGGATAGCTACACTCTAATTAAGCTGAGTTGCCATTATTTGAGTTGCAGTGTGTTAGTAGTTTTGATTAGCTCCTACTTCCTGGGGATGGCTATCATTCTAGGTCCAAAATCAATTTGTATGAAGTACTGAATCAAGGCCATAGTATCAGTGGGCTGCTAGTCCCACCTGCTTCAGAGCCTTCATTTTTCCTTTCCTCAACTTGTGCACTGGCTCCTCATGAAACGTGACCTGAAATATCCCCAGGAATACAATATTATAACTTGGACTTTATATTTGGCCATCGCTATGAGAACGTGCCTAGGAGGTAAACAACTTAGCTGTTTCATTATTTGAAATTGTTATTCTTCCAGGAAAAGCCCTACAATACAGCAATATAAAAGACGCAAGTGTCTGTATTTAATTTCTTCAGTCCTGCAAACAAATTAGATCATTCAAAGCAAGAAGGCACAATGCCCTTATTATATTCTTTCAGCCTTAATTAAAAAAATGTTTTGAGCAGTTTTTCTTGATACTACTGACATAATTATAAGATGTCCAATATCCACGAATACAAGTCAATAGTACCCTTAAAGGTAACTTCATGCAGAAGAGATTTGGAAGAAGTGCTTGGTCCAGCTTTGAACTTGACGGACAACATTTGCATTCCCTTGTGATGGGTATTTCTATATGAAAGAAAAATGGATTAGTGTGAGGGAAAAAAAAAAAAAAAAAAAAAAAAAACACATCTTAAACTCGGATAAAAATCACAGAGCACTTCCACCTTTGCACATTTTAAATATGTTAAAAGCTTTGCAGTCAATTTTGTTCCAAAATTCCCATAACACCGGTGTATGTGTAAGGTGGGAGACAGCTAGCTTCATTTTAATACGAAGTCTCTGGTATTTAACATGGGTCCGTTGTACCTGAGCCGTATGCATTGCTTTGGGGACATAAAAATAGAAAGCGAGGCCAAGAGCCCCAGTGGTGCTGCCTTGTGGATTGCAAACTGCAGGTGGCTCCCTTGGCCTGCTGCAGACCGCACAGTGCGTCGCAGGTTCCTCGCGCTGCGCGGGCTCTGCCTCGCACACGTGGAAGAGCCAAACCGCGGGAAAGCCACGGCCCTGCAGGAGGCCCTAGCCGAGGGCTTCAGGGTCCTGCAGGAATCTCAGCGTGCTAGTCTGCGTGCTTATGTCAGCGTTTTTCACATCTGTGTTTCAAGTATGGGAAATTAAAGTAGGTTAGTTTGCTCTTTCTTTTAATGTAACTTGCATTTTTTAACAATAAGTTCAAGTGTAATAAAGAGCAGTTAGCTCTCTAGAAGAGCAATAGCAAGAGCCATCAGCTCGTCGTTTTTCTTTTTTAGTGTTTCTTTATCTGTCCACTCTGCACGTTGACAAGGTCTGTGTTGCCAAAAACTTTCATTAAATAAGCCCTGATTGCTGCATTTATTGCTACTAAGCACAGATAATAGATTGGATCATAAATTAAAACAAGGCTAAGTCAGTATAAGTTTTTATTTAGTATGCTGAGGTTTCTCTTATGTCATTGGTATTTTAACTTTAAAATACAAGCAAAAAGTCATGTTTTAATCTTATGCTTTTAGAATCATTTAAATGTTGATCTCAGTAGTTGCCCCAGAATGTCTGTCTTGATTTAAAAAAAAAAAAAAAGGTGTAAAAGTTTGTTTTTAAAAAAGTGTGTATAGCTAATAATATGATAATAAACCTAATAATAAGCCTTTTCTTCCTGTACGCATCTGAGTAGTTCATGCAGCATAATAATGCTTAAATTTAAAGTATCAAGGCAGAAGAATAGCGTATGATCTTTATGCTGGAAGTCAATTTTTGCATCCCACCCTACATCTGAGCTGCAGACGTGAGCTCGTACTCGTGAGACCAACTGTGCGGGGCTGCGCAGAGCAGGCAGCGGTTCCGGCCGGCCCGCGCGCCGACGCGTGGCGCCGTGCTGCAGCGAGGCACGCGAGGCCTCCCAGGAACTGCTCTGCATTGGTTTCTCTGGCAGTTTTTTTCCTTTATTTTGTGTGAGGGGAGCCACTGTGCAAACAGTGGTGGTTCAATAGCACCTGCTTCTGTTGAAGGGAGTTGGGGGCCCTTTATTTGCAGGGCATCAGTAGCCATTTCATTCATCACGGTACAAAAGGACTAACGTGAGAGCAGCGTCCTGAAGGGGCCACCACAAACGAAGGCTCCCGGTGAGGAGCGAGGGTTTGTAAATTCTAGCCCTTCATATGTTGTTTTAGTTAGCCTTTAATTAGTCTGTGCTTTTCTTCCAAAAAAAATTATATGGACCCTTTTGCTGTGATAGGTAATTTGTAGCATTGAATAATATATAGATGTTATGAATAATGAATGATACATATATATACATTTTTGAAAACCTACATTAAGCAAAGCAGGTGTACTGTTAATTGGACCCAGTGGCTCTAATACTACTTATTTGCTACCAGTTGATTGTCTGTTCAATATTAAGTGCAAAAGTTGGATCTAAAAAGACATTTAATTTACTCCCTTTATTTAGGAGAACCTGACAGTTTCTTGCATTGACTGTATTTTACATTCGCTTGTGTTGATAAAATGTACAGGTCAGCATTGCTGTTAGTATTATTGAGAAGAGGTGAAAGCTTTCTAACCATAAATGATCTTGCAGAGGCTGGTACGTTGAGCCAAAGTGTTTTGTGTGGTGGTTTGATGTGAGGGAATGATAATGCTATGAAAAGACATTTGTTTGAAACAGAGAGCAAGGTGGGGTTTGTTGGGTTTGTTGGTTTTTGTTTTTTTTTAAGTTTGGGGCTACAAAAATTGCTATAGCAGAGGATAGTGAGTAAAGACTATCCCGGATAAGCTCCTAAGCATCAGCATCAAAAAGCATCACCATTTTTGAGCCGATGCTCAAGAATTTGTGAAGTTTTTTTTTTTTTTTTTCTCCCTATTACTTAAGTAATACTTTAACTGCTCAAAAAATTTAGTATTTTAATGTATTTGGTGGGATATGTTCAGTACTTGTAGAAAATTGCATGACACAGCTAAGCAGGTAATCAGCTAATGAACCTCTTTTCTATATTTTATTTTCTTCATAAAAGTCTCTTCTATTTGAAAGATGGATGAATCAATTCTGTCTATCAAGTAAGCTTCGGAGGGAAGATGCTCTGTGGACAGGCATGATGTTTTCCTGCACCTTTAGCATCTCCCAAGTTCCCCATTAGAATAAGGATAGTGATCCTTAATGCTCATCATATACACACAGGTTACATTACCCGCACTACAGGCTTTGGAGAAGGGGATTCTTTTGGCTACTTTTCTGACTACTTTTGAGTAACTTGTTTGACACATGGAGAGTGTTAACTACTTTATGTATCGTTTATCTAAGGGAAATAAAGCTTCTTGATAGTGACTTCATAAAATGCACCAGAGGAAGAAAGGCAATTTTTGTATTCCAAAATGTCTATTCTGGTCTCAGGGATGTGTTGTTCAAATGAAGTATAGCAGATTTAATGAGCAGTCGAGGACAGAGACGCATGTACTAGGCACGCTGGGGAAAGAGGTTGTGTACAAAGACTAATTAGCATGAAATATGAATACATTCATGAAGTAGTCTTGATATATAATGCTCTTACAGAGAATAATTTTTCCATGAGTTCAATGAAAAAGAAGTTCAGAAGTTGAAGTGAAAAAATAATCTTGTTTGTTTTTAAGAAAATCTATTCCTGCAATAAAATGCATGCTGTATGAATAGGTAAGATCATCAACCTGAAAAGATTTTTTTCTCTAATGTCAAAACAAAGCAAAAAAAAATCACATCAAAGATGTTTTTCTTAATTTTTTTCTGACTTTTTTTTTTCTTTAGCAAAGGAATTTAGGTTAGATATTGGAAAAATCTATTCAAATCAAAGCCAGTTACACAGAATATGATTAAGTAGTCTTTTCTGTGATACCACAAGGTATTATTTTAAATAAAATAAGTCTATTTTGAAGATTTCCCAGAAGTGTGTATTATCTTTTATGCACATGTACATATGACTCAAATTTGTTTAAAAAAGTCCATGCGTACATATGTGTGCCTATATACATATACACACGTGCCCCCACGCGCATGTACAAACACATACGCATGCTGGTAGCAGGTTGTAGGTCAATCATTTGATGTCAGTTTTAGGTTTCTCTTCTGTAATTTTGTGCGAGTTATATATTTCCCCTTTTTGTGTGTTCTTTGCAAGTTTTAATATTTTGAGAAAACTTGGATGGTGAAAAAGGCTCCCCATCTACACACTGCTAGAAAGCTGGGAGCTGTAATGTCAGCTGGGGACAGGCCGTATGCAGGTGACTGAATCTCTTGTGCGAGAAAAGTTGAAAAGTCCCGAGGAAAGGAAGGAAAATCCTGAAGAGAGATCTGCTACTCTCTGGGAAAGTTTGGGCCACTTGTTGAAGAGACTGTATCCCTGTGCTTAAATGTCCTGAAAAAGGTGCAGTAGAGTTGCAGGAATGACAAGTCATTTGTTGTTTAAACAAGTGTTGGGCTACTTTCTAAGTGTGCTTTTTGTCAAATGCTTGCTGTATGATTCTTATTTTTTTTGTACTGAAGTAAAAACAGTGAAATGGGGTTTGATTTGTAGGTCCAGATAGGGGTTGTGCTGCCCTGTAGTAATTAATTCCATACTTTTGAAAGATGCACTCTGCCTATGTCTTAGTTTTCCATGGAAAATTGAGCTTTTTGTCTGTTGTTCCTGTTTAACTCCTCCCTACCCCCTGGAAAAAAAAATGCTTTGAGATAGGGACTTTTACCTGGTGTTTAGTCGTTTCTGCTGTAACGCTATCAGAAGACACTTTTGACAGAGTATCTGTCTTGGCAAGAACTCTTGCCAAATATAAATAGACTAAGGACAGATCTGTTATCTAAATGAATATAGGTTCTTTGGAGATAAATACTTAAAAAATGGTACCTAAGGGTGAACAAATCAAATGTTATTAACTTACTGAATTCACTCAGAAATTGAAAATACTATTTTTGGAGTTATGAACATACATAAAAAGGTGATAATTCTGCTGAGTTATTGATTTGTTAATAGTTTCTTGAAGTATGTGAAATTTAAGTTGTCATTTGGTATATTCTATCTGTGTTGTATCTCTTGTGTAATTGTGAGAAACTGGAATGTTTCAAACTTAATTTTTCCAGACACCTTTTTTTCTAGTCTGTATCATGAGAATAAAATTCCGGAATACTAATAGAGAATAAAATTCCGGAATACTAATAGAGAATAATTTCCTAAAGTTAAGAGGCAGAAGAATATGAAATTTATGGCTTTCTAAAGTCAAAAACACTTTGTTAAACTAGTGGACTTATATGGAGTTTCATTTGATTTACAAGAGCCTTATCTTCTAAACTATAGATAACTTAGAATATCCTAGGTGATTTTCCTTTTTTTTATTTATTTATTTTTTTCTTGGGTTGAACACAAACTTAGTGATTTCTCTTTTAGCTGACTTTTGCTTATGATGCTAAAATAAAGGTAAAAAGAGCACAGATGACATCTGGTAAATTTGGACTATACTCTGAACTGAGTATGTGCATATACTTAAAATGTGCTCCAGTGTATAGTGAAACCTGTCTATACAAGTAAATGTGGAAAAACTGGTAAGTGTCCATAAAATTAATCCTTTAATGTAAAAATATATAATTTCATTCAGAAATTAAGCTCTGGATCTGATGGCTATTGAAACATCCTGTTCTGCCAGCTTTATAAAACAGTATGTGTCAGTTAATTGCCAATAGCATTATTAATAGTGATAATTGCGTCCACTTCTCAGGTCAAGCAATGTAATTCTAACTTTAATTTAGTCTGAGAATAGAATTATTTTTGTGTAAAATGAGGCCAAATTTAACGAGTACTAAATCAACAGAAAGGAGCACTATTTCACTGTCTAGGTCAAAACACCAAGATGTACCAGGATACTCTTAAAAGCTGCACTCGATTTTGGACTCGATACAAATTGAGGATTCTGGGACTTTAATTAAGGTATTGAAGTGAAACTCTTTTTTTCTTAGGTTTCTGTTTCAAAGTTAGATGTAAAAAAGAAGGATACCTAAAATACACATTCATAAGTATACTTATTAATTATTTAGTTAAAAAACCCTGGCTTAATTTTTTTAATGTCAAATGATAGTGAGATGGGGTGAGGGGAGGGGGCAAGGGATGTACTAAATACTTCATTTTTAGTCTCTTGCATTAAAAACAGTGCCTGCTTGACTTGACTGTTGGAAAGGGACTATCCTTTTTGCTTCATTGTTTTTAGGATTTCTTTAGAAAATGTGGTTCATGTAAGTGCCTTTGTCTGGAAAGATGTGTCTTTCCCAGGCCTAATCAAGAGGTACAATACATTAAGAGATTTTTACATAACAGACTTAGACTGATAAAAGAAAACTAGTTTAGGATAATGTTGGTAAAATATGACTGTTCTTTTTCAGCACTTGATTTTACTTGAAATTTTTATTCTAAATCTTGATCCTTTTCTTTTGCTTCTAAAAGTTGCACAGGTAACAGATGCAGCCGATTATAGAAAATACTGGTAGGAATTCTGCCTGGCAGCTTGTTGATGGCAATAGCCAGATTTCTTGGGGAAAAACTTAGCTAAGACAGCTGTCTAAATTAGGTATTTTATGATAATAGCATTCATTTTCAAGGGTAAATGTCTTCTCTTACCCACATAAAAGAAATCAGTCTTTTCTTTTCTTTCTTGAAAAATGCATTGACTAATCTTTTTAATCGCTAGTTCAGCACTAATATATGCGAAATGTAGGCATCTAAAATCTTGATACCTGGCAAAAAAATTCCAGGACAAGTGCCTCTCTGTAGCCAAAGGCACCAGGTTCATGTGAAGTGCTGCAGATGCGGGCAGAGATAGGAGGAGTGGCAGTGACAGAGGGAGAAATGGGACAGACAGTCCTGGGGCTTGATGGAGGGAAGGCGAGAGAAAAGTCAAGGGAAGAGACTGCTGACGTGGCTAAGCAATTCTTCAAATCCAGCAAAATTAGTGTCTGTCTTACTGCCCTTTGGCAGGATAAATAGAAGGGGGAAAATGCATGTTTTATTTTAAAAACTTTGAAGTCTAAATATTTATTTCATTTCAACTTGTGGCTGGAAAGATGGAAACCGCCAAGACGGATGGGTTAACCAACTGTAGTTCAATTGTACAGCTTAACTTTGCAAATTCCTGATGCAATTTCCAAATCGAATATTATACTAGCTGTAACTATTTTATGGTAGCGTTATCAGAAGAAGAGGTATTTAACTTATTAATTTATTCACCAGATGTGATAGTCAAATATAGTAGCAGTCAATGATGTTATAAGAGTAGTAGCAGTCAATGGTGTTATAAGAACTAATAAGAAGAATATAGTTCCCATGCTATTTTTTGACACAACTCATTTGTAAAACTCAGTCGTGACTTTTCTCCTTCTATGGAACAGAATCTGTGGGGTTGATGTCACTTCCTTATGCTTGATTACATTAATTAGGCATAAAACATACAAGATTGCGAGAGATGTTCCCTGCTCTTTTCCCCCGCCAGGCTTTTATTTCTTATCTTTAGATCTCCGAGTAAGATCCACTTTCAGATCAATTGCTCATTTTCTCTCTAATGAAACTTTATTATTTTTATTTATTTATTTAAAATCCTATTAGGTAGTTAGCTGTTATGATTGCAGAAAGGACAGAGTGGCAGCAGGAGCACTTAATTAATTTTACTTCAGGAATTGATAAGTGAGTCATGTGGATGAGCTGCGGAATGCCAGGTGGCACTGGGAATGAGCAGGAGCTCCCGCGGCTGCCAGGCGCACCGACACGGGGCTGTGCTTGCACCAGCTCCGCGTTCATCTCCGGGTATTTGGGGGCACAGCTTGCAATTTGTCAGAGGTTAAGACCGAATGACAGGTTGATGACTAAATAGATTCAGATGCAAGAACATTTTATCACAGTTCTGTGTAATTTCTGAATTACAGGACAAAGATGGTACCGGCCAGGAAAGAATTTGGCAGGGCTGGTGTGGTGGTTGTAGCTGAACTGCAGGTATAGGCTGGGCACGGGGCCATAGGGTGATCCAGTGTCTCCCTTTCCCAGGATCCATAGAATATCCCTGAGTTCCGGTAGCTGCAGGAGGGGTGAGGACACCTCCTTGGGGACTGCTCTCTTCAGCTGGTGCTGAGTTTTCCTGCCTGTGCCGCCGTAGCCGCCGCTCGCAGGCTGCCTGTGCCGGCCCTGGACGCGGGGGCCCTTGATGAGCAGGGGGTTTGCCTGGTTTGGTGTCTGCTTCCTTGGGCACAGCAGCTGCTCAGAGTTCATTCTGTTGCTCAGGACAAGAGAGGGGCCGTATTTGATCTTCTCTGCTAAGGGAAGAGGCTGGTGGATGCCCACAGGCTCAAGCTACAGCTGGGCTACGTTGGCCTCCATGCCCTTCCGTGGGGAAGGGGGAATGACGTGAGCGGGCGAATGGAAGGGCTCGGCAGGGCCGGTCACGGGGGAGAGGCTGCAAGGGCATGTTTGAGCCCATGTGGTATTTACCTTTCCCCAACTCCCCCCTTTTTTGAACTAAGGTTCCTGTAAAAATAACATCTTGCTGATGCTTTTGGAAATATAAAATTAGGAGTAGCTTCTCAGTAAAATCAATTCAGCTCATCTTTAAGGACTTTGAATATGCTGCAGTATTACTGAATTTTTAAGCTACAAAATATCTCATCTTGTAATCTTTTTATGAAGATGTTAGCTTGCCATTTACTTGGCGTGCATAACTCATTATTTATTGTTTCTTATTTTCCACTGCCTCATATAAGCTTCTCTTTCTCTCTTTCTTTGTTTACTTTCTTTTCTTTTGCTTTCTTTTTCCCCAAAGGAGTGATCATCTCTGTTTAATAGTTTTGGTTGCTCAGGAGTACTCCTATATGTATATTTTTATGTTCTCTAAAAGTGATCTACATGTAAAAACAGTTTCCCCTAGATTTGCAGCTCTTTATCCACAAACCTTCTTTCAAGGCCAACTTGGGGAATAACCATTCAATTATTTTTTTCTATAATGACTTTTGCTGAAAAATGCCAGTGAATACAGTTGTTAAGCCACCTGCCAGATGGAAATAAGCTGAAATTACTCATTCATTTCTTATGACAGTACAAGGGCTTTTGTTCACTGTGGGTACAGACTTGCTATAAATTGGAGATTAAGGCTCAGGTTCAGACAGGCTAAAGTTCACCTAAATCTCTGCTTTGTTCAGCTATAGCAAATAAGGTACAAGTAGCTTGTTTATAGCAAAATATGATCACTGGTTTTCCTCAAAACAACAGGACATATTTTCATAACTAAAAGGCAAAATTATTTAAAAAGAAAAAGCAATTAGAAGATGCTACATAGCAAGGAAAGGATAAATAGTATGGCAACTGTGTTGTAGTCCTTTTTTATCTCCTTTCCATTTGGATACTTATCATATTCATAACTCAGAGTTGTTAGTGTTTGTACTTTATTAAAACTACTCAGCAGTAAAAGTGCCTAGGTTTAAAAAGAAGGAAGGGAGGCTGTTAATATGAGCTAAGTGTTTTGGCCCAGAGTTAAATGCTTTAAGAGCTCAAATAATATTCAATAAAATTTTATGTACTTCTAAAAATCTTATTGTGCTAATTTTAATGCCATTTAGTAACTGAGCTAATTAACAGGTATATAGTTTTATTAGTTGCTTTGCAGCTGTTAATTTTCAAAAGCCATGTGTGCTAACAGCTTTTTTTTCCTGATGTGAAGGTGCTGAGTACTGGTGGTGCAGACTCTTGGAAATATTTCAACTTGTTTGTATGTTGTCTTGGCCATGGTGATCATCAGTCTAGTTTAATATATTTTAGACTTCTCTAACTCTAGAAGTTATGCCATTTTCTTTTTCTTTAGATACTAAATGTGTTGCAGGCAGTGACTATCTGTGAGATATATTAACTCAGGTGATGGTATCAATGAGGGTTCACATTTAAGCTGCATGTGCTTTGTGTAACATAAGATTGGAGTAGAAAGTAATCCCTTACATCATGTTGCATCACCTTTTTTTCCTTCAGCTTTGATAAACAAGTATGTTGTTGCTAACAAAACAGTATTCACTTCTAAATAAAACAAAATGTTTGTTACCTAACAAGAAAAAGAAAAAAGCTTCCTTCAAGAAAAATAGATACAGAGTACGGGATTTAAACATACTTTTTATGAACAAATGATACATGGTGGCCTGAACTGAGAGAGGAGAGCTTGGCAGCCCTGCAGGTGGGCTTATTTTCCTTTTGGACCCAGTGAATGAGAACTCAAGAAGGCTGCTTTGGTTGCCGCTTTGATGCTGTCACATGAGTGTCAGAATTGAGTATTTTTGATGCTGTCTTTTGTGAATTGGCATAGAGGTAACTACAAGTCCTTAAAATCTGTGCTTGAGTAGATTCAACTTTTGAGAACATCTGCCTTGGAGATGGGGATCTTGCTCTAATCACAAAATGAAATATTTATGAAATGGATACATTTGTAAGTGGTGATATTACATCTCTTCAAGCTTAAGCAGGTTGGAGAAGCTGTACTGTGTTATAAAAGTTTTGAACATCTGTTTTTTTGTGGTTAATACTCTCACAGTAGTAAAAAGAGTGCAATCTGGAAACAGTTGAGGGATAGTAGTGAAAAACCTGGTTGCACTATAGTTGAGTAACTCAATACGTGTTTTGGGTTGTGCCCATGTACCACCTTTGCCCTTGAACTCTTAGTCACAAGGCTGTTTCAAACACTTGCTGGGCTGGTCAAATGTGCAAATTACTGTTGTAAATAAATGTACCTCTATGGGGGATGAAATTGGGTAAAAGTTGTCCTCAAATCAGTGTCTGTAGGCTTCTTTGCTGAGAACCCCTTCATTTATTACATTGAGGAATGTCGAGAGGTGTCAGTCCATCCGCACTGTTCCTGAAAGCCTGTTCTCTGTGTGTGCTTGTCATTTAGAGGTCATAGTTATTACTAAATAAAGTTGGAGAGGGGGGAAAAGTTTCAAGTAATCCTACCTAGCATTCTTGTCCATCAAGATATTCCTTAAAATATTTAGATATATAAAATATTTATCAGGGGCTCATATACTTGTCAGTAATTTACTTGCTCATTTACTGAACAGTATCTCTCCTTAAAAGAGGAGTTTTCTGGTAATCAGTCCCCTATGAGAGCCTTATCTTTCTTGGCTATTGCTACAATTTTAGTTCAGCTTCTGAGTTAGTAAATAAGTTTTTCCCCCCAGATCTAGGTCTATTCTGGAGAATTCTTGGAACTTGTTTTTATGTGGAGCTGGTTTTCACGTGGTGTTGAAGACTGTCATGGGACCGGGCTGGGGTCTCCTCTCCTGTACTTGACGATGGAATGAATTGGGCTCTGCCATTGAGCTCTGAGATAATACTTGGAAATGCTCAGAACCCAAAAATCTCTCCGTCTTCTGCTAAGCTATTTATGTTTCCATTGGATTTTTGCTATATTGCTTAGTAAATTTTTATTACCCCTGTTGACATTTTGCAATCCAAAAGGCTGAAGAGAACAACACTGACTTTGTATATTTTTGGCTAAGCTCGCTGTAGACCAAGCCTTTCTTCAATGTTTGTGAAAGGAACTTGATGATGTTTTTATTTATATAAATTCTTTATACTAGTTTTTATTTAATTTTAACCCTTACATATAAGGCTGGTGTTACATGCTGCTTGAGGAATTCTCAATTTAAATACACAGGTTTTTTTGTTTGGTTTTCTTTTTTACTAGCATCAGCATAAATAACGGCTATAGGAACACTGTAGCTTTTTAAGAATCCTACCTTTGTATTTATTGTCTAATAAAATCTCAGATGATTTATTGGTTTTGGATCAAAAACTTTAAAATTTTAAACTTCAATATGAATATTTCAACAGAAGGCACTCATGCTTTGAGTTAGCACTAAATCATTGTGGACTACCTTTTTAAAGGTACTTGGAATAAAGTAGAGCTCTCCAGCTCTACTTTAAAGTAGAGCTTGTAAAAAAGTAGCTTGTGGGTTAAAAATACATAAACATATTTGGTGGTTGGCAAAATTGTCTTTGTTTTATGACAGTTTTCATTTCCTGTTTCTGCTAATATTAAGTCACTTTGTTTCTTTGAGTATTTTAGGGTACTTTGAGGAGATGGAGTTGTCTTGCCTTAGACTCATTCTTATAGATGCATTATTATGGTTTCCTGGCCGAGATACTGTTGTGTTTAAATCTTGCAGTTGTTATAATGACTCAGAATTTAATAAATACATGTTTTACAGCTAAAAGGGCTCTAGAAGAAACAGAAGAAAAGAAATCAGCTCAGCCAAAGAAAAGGATTAAAGAATTAAGAATTTTGGATGGAAAGACTGCACAAAACTTATGTAAGTAACATAAAATGCATATATTTGGTAAATGTGTCATTAAACCCTACACAACTGTCCTTTCTCTCCTTTCTTATTTACTGGTATATGAAACTACTCTCCACCCCTCTTTCTAAGAAAAACAGCTGTGCTTAATCCAATATAGGCTTTTGGCTTTGCAGGTCAGCTAGGTGCTTTCACCACTGTGTTGCTGTGACCATATGTTTCTACTTTTCTGTACAACAAATTTGGTGTAATTCTTGAGGTTTCGCATTGTGGAAAGGCAGCGTGGGTATCCTCATGCGTCCTGAGAGTACCTGGCAGCCTTGCGTGGGTTTCAGTGTTAATGCTTAGGCAGAATTAGTCAGAAATGGAGCCTCCTTATGCCAAAGTAGGCTTACGACATATACTTGAAAAGTTTAATGAAAGGATTTTTAATTCAAGAATAAATGGTGTTCTGATATAACCCATCTCTTCAGGAGGTGTCTTAATGGAGTCTCTGGCTCCCAACAAACAGGTTCTTGGAGTTTGCTGTTATGTCATTAAGACAGATCCCTTAGTAAATTCTCTACTGTTGCTGCTTCTTCCCATCAATGGCTAATCCAGTTATTTCAGATGCATTTGGGTTCATGCAGTTCTAATTGTTTAAAATGCATTCATTTTTGGTAACAAGATTATTTTGGGGAAATAGTGAAACATTGCTAAAGTAATTCAATGAATAGATGAAGTGGGGTAGAAAAAACAGTTGCGGGGGCTTTTGCTAAGCTCTTAGACAAAAGTGATTCATTTTTTACGTAACGATTTGTAACTTATGTAAATGAGAATGGTAAATCTACTGTCGTGATGCTTTAATTGAGGTACAGGAAATAGTAAAATGTAAAAATTGTAGAACTAAATGCTTCCTCCATATCTTCATGAAGCACAAAAGCAGTGAAATGCCTTTTTCATATCAACATCCAGAGACCTTATTCACGCTGCAAGAGCCACTTTAAGTTGAGAAAACTCTGAAATTCTTATTGTGTCTAATTTTGCAGTGAAAATGAGGGTGGATGCTATGAAGTAACAGTAGGTACCCCCCTTCCCAGCAGGGGAAAAAAGAACCTTTTTCTAAAATACACCATCTCAAGTGACCTTGAGTCTTACTAGGAGAACAAAGCTTTGCATATATATATGGTTTGGATTCATTATGCAATTTGGGAAAACCATTTAAAAATGAAGCATGGAAAAATATAATTTCTTAGCCAAGCAGAGATGGCATGATTTTAGATTTAGAGAGACTGATAAGATTGATTAGTCATGAGAAACTGACCTCTAATAAGAAAAATGTTATGAAATCGAAGTTAGGTGCAAATGCTATTAATCATAAATTATAAGGAAAGCTATAGTATTCAGTGGTATAAAGTAGTGCAGTTTCTATGCATGTGAGGTAGTTGCCACACATAAATGTTTCAGGATGAGGAGAGCGCTGGGTCCTTTTTAGCATCTCCTCTTTGTTTTGTGACTATAGCTTTGAAGAACAATAGCTTTGTTTATTATTTGAAACTTGATCTTTCTGTCCTTAATTGTGTGTGTAGAACAATCATTGACAGCAGTTGATTCTTCTATTTGAATTGGAAATACCATAAAATGCCACTAGTCTGTCTACATCCATGCCAAATGAAGTGTAAAACCAAATCTGTGCATTGCTTATTACCGTGGCCCTGAGCACATTCTCCATAGCTGTGAATGTGCTATGACACAAATCATACAAAATTTCAAACCAAGTGTTGAAAATATGGATGCAGGAAAATCAGTCATAGTAGTTGGGCTGAGAGTACATCAACTTATGAAAACGGTATGCCAGTCTGTTAGGGTTGTTTTATGGCATACTGAATTATGCTTTTTTGAGATGTAATAACAATCTAAGATCAAATTACTTTGATAATTCCATGTTTAAACAGTTTTTAACATGCTTTCTTTCTTGAATCAGCCTAGCTACCCTCAGAAATGGGAGAGGACTTAGGATATTGCCATCTTCGTTAGCTTTTTGGCATGGAATTTTTCTAGAATGCCATGTAAATATCATTGAAGCAATTGCAAATTCCCTTCAAATGAGTACATGTGCTTATGAAAGCAAAATTAATAGTTAAAGCCTTCTAATGACTTCGTAAATCTACTTCTAACTAATAACATGCGTATTTTGCCCCTTATTAAAAAAAAAAAAAAAAAAGATTTTATTGATGCAGATGAATAACACTGCTAAGAGCAACGGAGGCTCCGACAACGGTTAATACTGCTGTCCTAGTCTTACTCTTCACAGAGTTTCATTAGCATTTGAACTGTAATAGCGTACTTGATCTACAGCTTATTTTATATGGAAAGCTCTTTCGTTGTTTATCATCTTAATTTGAATGACGAATGGGCTGGTAAAAATGAATTTTGTGTTTACATGAATCCTTTTGGCATTTTTGAATCTTATTATGTGTTATTGAATTTTAGCAATATTTTTGGGATCTTTTCGTATGCCTTATGAAGAAATAAAAAATATAATTTTAGAGGTTGATGAAGAGAAGCTGAGTGAATCCTTGATTCAGGTATGTCAAAATGTCTCTTATTTTGTTCATTGTTTGTATGCCACATAAAAATGTTGTGAAGGAATGAGAATTCAACAGTGAAATAGTGTAGAGTAGTTACTGTTTTGTTTATTTCACTTCTACTTTAGCAAATGTTGATATACAACAGTAAAACTACGGTTAAAATAGGTTGTTAACAAAAGCCATTTTGTCGCAGAGTTTATTGCTTTATGAAGTTTCCCTTTCAGAAGGAAACTTGTGATGATTCTCATTTTTGAGTTTGTAGTTCAGCCAAGATCCCTTAGCCAAAGAGAGGACCCTAGGGAGCACCGTTCGCACGCGGGTAGGCTCTGGCACGGAGCAGCGTGGGTGTGCACGGAGCCCTAAGGAGCCCTGCCAAGGGACAGCGGCCAGGAAGCACTTGAGGCAAGAAGTGTGCGAGAAGTGGCATAGTAGTATGGCTGGTACCACAATGCTGGCATTGAATTAGTTTCTTTTAATGTAATATGCAGATTGTTGGCATCGTGACTACCAACTCACGCCATATCTGCTCTCGGATGTTTTTTCTAGCTAAGGTACCAGGCCACTATTGGCCTTTTCTGCTTTCCTTGTGCTGTGCGTGCGTCCGTCCCCTACTGCTGTTCTGCCTCCTCCCGCCACTCGAGCAGCGTTCTGTGTGATTTTCTTTCTCTTGTCTTAGTCCAGGCAATTTTTAAATCTAGGGAAACTAGGTAAAACTGAGTTTCCTACTCTTTTCACAGTTAGATTATGCAGTTTGTGGCTTCTTCAAACATAGATATATTTTAACAAAATTGGCTCCACTTTGTTGCAAAAGTATACTGTAAATTGAATTAAGTTTATCAAATTAAATTTACTTGTGCTTTCTTCCCAGTTTTTCTTGTGTCAACAAAGCCTTCCTACATCTCTGGAGCTTTGTTTCCTTGAGACTTTACGGAAGGGCTGTCATTTTCTCCTAGACCCCAGAGTCCTGGGCTCACAGCAGGACATACAGGGGACTATTTTTTTTCTTCCTTACAAAAAGCTTCTGCACAGGACAGGAATTATTTAGAAAGAAGTAGGAAGTCTGAATTTACAATTATGGTCAGGGATATTGGATAATTTGATCAAGAAGCCTACAGGATTAGTAAAATCAAATATGAACAGGAAAAAATCCTTAAATATCTCAGAAATGCAGACTAGCTTAACATTGGTGTAGCTACCTTGTTTACAGCAAGTGCAAAATTATATTGAGGTCTGGATAAGGAGAAATAGCGTATAATATGTTAGGCTAAAATGTAAGGTCATGATCTCAAAATGTAGCTGTAAAACCCTAGGAGCTAATGCTGTAGTGGTTGCTAATGAATCAGAAATGATTGAGGAGGAGTAATAGTGAGTGTCTGCAACGAGATGAGCATAACTACCACTGCAGGCAGCCGTGAAGAAAGCCAGTGTGATTGTAAGCTCTATCAGCGAAGTACTTCCAAGGGAGAGGGAATTATTATGCTTCTGAGTAACGCACTTGTGCAGAGTATTTTAGATCATGTCTTACATTTCTCAAAAATGAAATAAAAATGTAGGCTGAACTTAAACTACTTAAGGGGATTGGGGGATGGAGAAACAGAGTTTGCAAAGGAAGCTAGAGAAGATTGGCTTGATGAGGTTAGCAGTATAAATAGCTGAGAGGAGCTATAACTGCGCTATACCCGTACTAGGAGAAGAGAGAGAGCTAGATTAGCATCAGGGAGGAAAATGAAGTTGCTTAAGTAAAAGGCAGTGGTAAGAGCAGAACGCATGGATGCCTTCATTTAAATTCATGACCATTTTAGAAACACAACTGTTGATAAACGGCAAAAGAGCGAGGCTTTACTTTGGTGTTCCAGGGGAGACAGTTCAAAATAATAAGGAAATAATAAGTTTTATTTGGAGGTTGGTCCATTCCTGCAAGGAGTAGTGTAGCCTCATTAAGCTCATATACTGTAAGAATTTCCTTCCATGTTTCTAAAAATATTCTGAAGAATATATTGGCATAAATGGCTGTATCATCCACTTGGTGTTCATTCTCTTCTGATGTATTTTGTTCTGGTCTTCCAGCTACGCATGAGGTACTACCTAATTTACTAGTTTAAAATTTTTCAGTGTTACTAATTGGAGAACTTTTACAAAGCAACCCTTGTTCACTTTGATGCTTAGCAGAACCTTATAGAAACTGCTTTGTTCTCCAAGTATCAGCAAGTCACTGAGACTCTCTGAGTATCTACGTAGTTGTGAAAGGTAAAGGAGTACAGCACCACTGAGCAGTTTGAGAAATGCTCTCCTTTTCAGTCAGGCTTCTCAAGCCTTTGTTTCTTGCTGCTTTTCAAATTTATCTTGTCATACTTACTAAAGTAATACTTCCAAAGTAATTGGCTTTTTAATCAGATTGGATACCTGGTAGTTTTTTTTTTTTTTTCTTTTCTTTTTTTTTTCTTTTTTCTTGAGAAATATATTCTAGGGAAAATATTCTCAATTCTGTTTGAAAGAGTAAGTTCTTGTAAGGAGCTGCACATCAACCATCTGACTGTAAGCAGCTACAGTCAAACATGATGTTTAGCAGAATTTTGGCCATCTGTCAGTGGCCTTTCAACTGATGCTTGTGGCCTGGGTGCTAAATGGAGTGATGTATTTGACAGCAGCAGGGAAACAAGCAAGTATGCTGTAATATTTTTTTCTTGTAGTGATATTTTCAGTCTGCTCGCAGTTAAAAGTGCATCATCTCCAAGAACCTTTGTTCTTGAGTGTTAGTTTGGATGTGGAGAATTTGGGACTGGATTCAGCCAGTTGAGAATATGCATTTTGCACATGCTTGAGGTTTAATGGTGTCATTAGCATGATATTTCAAAGTGTATTTGTAAAAAATAGACTGCTAATCATTTTAGTGCATTCAAGTTTGAATGTATGCATGTAGTTATATGTGTTCTAGTTATGATTCTGGGTTTTCTGATTGTTCCTAGAATTGGTGATTTATTTATGTATTTTTTTTAAGTGCCTTTAAAAGTTGCAATGCAAGGATTTTGGCAATGTGATTTTTTTTTCCCCAATTTTATTGCTGAGCATGTTATGGATAAATCTTCTTATTATTTACCTTATATCAAATACCTGTATGATAGGTAATATTTTATATGTATTCTTTACTATTCACTGTCTAGCTCTCCAGCATAAATTTTAACCTTTGTTAATGGATACAGAGCTTTTTTGTATGATTTTGAGGACCTGAAAAGATGATATGTGAGTCTCTAAAAAATCCATGTTCTCTGAATATATGTATTTTTCTAAGAAGCATTAACATACCCTTCTGTCAGCTTGCTGATGTTAGCCTTCGATCTCTACTCCTTTTTATATAAACCCTTTTTTATTTGCCCTGTTTTTATTTAAGCCTGCAGCATCATCATAAATACATTATTATAAAATATCATTCTCCAAAATTTGTTTTGATATTCAACCATTTAATGTTTTAGCTTTTGTTTTTGATTATTTGATTGAATTGATCAACATAAACATTTGACTATATTTTTATACATATTCTTGCGATTTGCCAGTGTTGAGGGTTATCACCTGACATGACAGCCTGGAAAAGTGCTCTGGAAGGATGCTGCAGAAGTAGAATATTATGAGAACACCCTGATGGAGCACGAAAACAAAGCTAGACCATGACTCTCCTGTTGTCTGCTTACCAAAGCATATATATGTATGAATGCATGTATGTTTGTGTGTGTTTGTATATATACACTTACATGCATGCATATATGTATATATTTAACATTGCACTCATCATTTTTCTATAGGTCAAGTCTTAGTTTAGGCCCTGTAAGTTACAGACCAGTCAGCTTCACTTCAGTCCCTGAGATGCACAACGCTTGGAAATGCACTTCCAAATTTGTGCAGCACAAGACAGCAATCGGGAAAAGCACAGATTTGTTAAGGGTAGAAAAGACAAAAAGTTATTTCTGGCAAGAATGAAAGACTCCTCTTACTTTGATTTAACCTTTGGGTGTGCAATTAGATAGAAAAACAAAACTTCTTGCTGAGTTGTGGTATCAAAAGTGGTGAGTGTTACACTTACTGTCCAGATATTCTGGATGTTCTGTACAATTGTGAGATGGTGTTCAATTTCTGTGGAAGGTGATTTCAAGAGAAGCTTCTGCACTGCTGTTGTGAATGAGCTCTTAAGCATTTTTTTTTCTTTTCCTGACTTGCTACAAACTAATTGTTCCTTGATTAATATGAAATGAGCAATATACAAAAACATGTAGCTAGCAAATAATTCTTTAATATTTGACAGTTTCTAAGGCCTTCGTGTATAACTCTTAAGTCATCCCTCAAATTAGAGATTGTAACAGAGGTGCTGATGTCTGTATTAAATAATTACAGATTTGATGTTTACATAGTACTGGAGATATCTAAATGGAAGAAGCTCTTAACTTTTTTCTTTTTATTCTAGAGTCTAGTAAAGAATCTTCCCGAGCA
The DNA here is from genome assembly GCF_059628265.1 of Tinamus guttatus. Lineage (NCBI taxonomy): Eukaryota > Metazoa > Chordata > Aves > Tinamiformes > Tinamidae > Tinamus > Tinamus guttatus. Next base: position 10,009,782 of record NW_028288821.1, on the reverse strand, counting down.
GAAAGAGCTCAATGCCTTAGCCCAGTTAAAGGATGAATATAATGATCTTTGTGAGCCAGAACAATTTGGAATTGTTGTAAGTATTAGTGCAATACTTAACTGGAAAGTTCTCTTTTGTCAAATAGATTGGAAAGAAAAATTATAGGTTTAAAGTATTTTGGTTAGAATTACTGCAAAAATGTTGCCCTTTATTGATCAGTAATCTAAAATCAATATAAAAATTGCTGTATTTTGTTTAGAGAAGTTAGGGAAATGAAAGGCCAGTCACATTTTGGAAAACCTTTAGGGTATTTATTTTGTAACAAATGGTATACAGTTCCCAAAACACAAAGTTTTGCAGCAGTGATGAGGAGGCTTCATTGACGTGTGATATATAACTCTATGCAAAAGCCCCAGAGGGAAACTGTGCCCTTGTTTGTCACATGGCAGGAAGGGACTAAAACAATATGATGAAATGGCCATGGTGGCCTGAGGCACCTGAGGCTTCTCCTCCCTCTGAAGCCCTTGGAACCACTGGATTCTCTCTCTGCTTCCTCTTTGCTCTTGAAAAGGCAGTGAGCAAATGGATTAGCAGGGAGGCGTTGATGCAGCAAATAAATATCTGATTATTCCTCTCTCACAGAAATAATGCCACTCCAAGTGCAAAATTGTTTACCTTTTGTGCAAGGAGAGTGAAACTTGTCCGAAGAAAACATTTTAATGCTGTAAATTCCTACCCACACCACCCTGATCTTCTCTAATTTGTGTCTTCTCCTCCTTAGCTCCCTTATTTTGCCACAAACTTTCAATTTTAAGTTTTATACCCATCTTATCTCTTCTACCTCAGCCTTTTTCCCCAAATCAGTATTGCTGTATTTTTCTGTGGGTTTTATAGAAAGAGATTTCTGGATCAATGTGCTGTTTATCTGCATCCTTGCTGTTCTCTGTGGGGTAGTAGTGAACTACCCTTCTACTGAGGAAGGCTGCGACGATGACGCTGCACCATGGGTTGGGAGCAAGCTGCAGAAGTCCGTGTACTGCCCTGAGCCATTTTCTAGGGATTCTACATCAAAATAAGAAGCAGAAAATTCAAAGGAAATGAAAAATTTAGATTTCTAGATGAAAATCAGTGGGGAGACTGTGTTGTGTCTTTTGGTCGTCTTACATGCCTGTGATCTTCTGGTTCTGACTTGTAATTAATACTGAATTGAAGTTAAATGGTCCTTGTTTTTCACTCAAAAAAACAAAATCTTTTTTGAAAAGAAGTCATACAATTTTTATGAATATATCTTTATGTTTAGATGGCAAATATCACATAATACACCCGTGGTCAGTTTTTGGGGATCAATTTTTTCATTATTTTGGGGAACGATTGACCACAGAAGTGGAGAAAGGATTCAAAAATAGTTCATGCAACATTAACTTGAAAAATATGCTTAACCGAACTTGTCCAAATTATGACTTTTCCCTGATGAAGAAATTAAATGTCCTGAAGCATGTTTGTTTATTCAACTTGATAATCTGATTCAATTAAAAAAATATTAGTTTTCCTTGTGGGCACTGTCTTATTTTTAGACTCCAAAGGCTGCAGTAGCACTGCTAAAATGCTGGGTTTATTTATCATTTAGTTTAATTCAACTATCCATCCCTCCATTAAAGTAGAAGAAATGCAGCTGAATTTGACTGCAGACAGGGAGGTTCTTTTTATTTTATTTTTATTTTTTGAAATAGTTTTGGAGTCTTGCATTAATAATAATCCGTGATATTAGGAAGAGAATGTTTAGAAATAAAAGTTAACTGATAGACTGAATTAAAGAACATTTAAAAGGTGTATACTTATTTGTATGTAAAGTTAGGTATCTTAATTAACAGAGATTTTAATTGGATAATCAGTATGCCCATCAAATTTAATAAAGGTCAGAATAAGATGTTTAAAATTTGTGTAGAAACGACATACTTAATAAATAGATTACTTACTGTAAGAAACCAATTAGCTTAATATTCATCTGATATGTGAATGAAAATTAGAGCATCACATTTTCATTTAGATGAAATATTAAGATCAATTATATACTCAAATTAATTATTGGAGCAGTTTTTGAAGTTATATCCTGGGATTTAAAAAAAAAGGCAGCGCAATCTCATATAAAAATGTTTGTTGATGCAGTAGTAGAGTGAGGAAAATAGGTTAACTGATTCAGTTCTATAACTGAGCTATGCAGATATTTCTGATAGTTAAATTTACAGTATGTATTCAAAAACCTTACACAGGAAAGAAAGCTAACTTAAATTATGCTTTTTGCCTTGTTCTCTAGTAGCCATTGAACAAAGTTTTGATGGGGAGTTAGAGAACTTGAAAGGTAATTATATTTCTTTAAGAAAGGCATGAATCAAAACCTTGATTTCTCGCAGGAACCTTTATGAGGAAATTACAGTATGCAGATGCATAGGAAACTTATTAGCTCCAGTGCCCACAACATGAGTTGGGCAGGAAATAGCTTTTTATCTGGATAATACTGTTACTTGTATCCACTTGAATGTGTGTGATATTTTATATGACTTTGACATCAAATTTGTAGAGCTGGAAAGAGATGGATTTTTTTTCTTTACTTAATTATTGCACATTACCTATTTTGATAAGATTCCTCTAAGTTTAATATTTTCATCAGCCATCGAAAGTGTGTGTGTAGATAAATATGTAAGGAAAAATTGAACCTGTGTAATCCAATTAAAACTTAGTGCTGTTATAAACAACTATATATTGCAATGCAAATAAATCCCCAGCGTGTTGTAGCCTGGTGACCAGTGTTCCATGCCATTTCATAGAATTTAAAACACAGAAAAGTCCAAATCAGCTAACATGCTGGAAAGGATTATTCGTCACAAATGCTTTGCTCTGTATTCTGCCAACTTATTGTTGCACTTCTGTTTTCGTTTTCTAAAGATTTTAAATATCAAAGTGTTTAGCTGTCTTCTGTGAATTACAGTCATATAGTCTAAGGACATACGTTGGCAAACAATCCAACAAAATTGGTTTTGGAGCATTTAAACTGATGAATCACCAGCAAAGATGCTCTTCAATATATACATCATTTCCCACGTTTACAGAGGGGTGATTCATACACTCCTATCTATTTATCAGGTCAGTAAGTAACGTACTCCCTTTAGCAAAGTACCTGCAATGTAAAAGCAGTAACGTCTTGCGGAGTAGCTTATAAAGTTTGCTTCAAGGGCAAAGACACCAGGTTGCAAAGCAGGTAGTGTGTTGCCCACACAATGTGATGTTTTGTGTATCTATACTGAAGTATAGAGATATATATATACTTTTTTTGAAAAAAAAAGTTGGGACATATTTCCTTATATTCATAGGATTTATTATTGTGGATTCATGCCAAAACCCCATTATCTGCCTCTTGAATCTGATTAGTCTTTGAGATATGCGGCTTGGGGCTTTTTTTTTTTTTAAAGGTGAACTTGAAAGATCTCGGGATGAAATATGTGTTGTACTGTGTCTTCTAAAATACATTGGGGCTTTCTCAGTCATCATTCCAAAATACTGGTATAATTTATATTATTCTTCTTGTCTAACTTAGGGTGCTATGGGTAACACCTTCACCCCCACCCTCCTAAAAATAAGTGTTTCAGTTGAGTTAGAACTGCAGAAATAAACACCTTAGATGTAACATCAATATTTATCACAATAAATGTCATAAATGTTTATAACAATAACTCATATCAGTATAACTGTGGAAAATACTTCATGGCTAATGGCATCAATGTAACCTAGCTTCATATAAACATGTAACTAATAGAGCTTGACCTCATATGCCTCCAAATCACTGAAGTTTTCCCATGTCCTTCCTCAAGGTCCCCTAATAATTCACTCACTTTCTTGGCTACTGCTCCCTTAATGATCAAAGGCAAGGGGGAACAGTGCAGCAGCTCTGTAAGAGAGCGTCTGAAAGTGTTTGTATTTGTTCTGGTATCAGCACATGCTCTTAAGAGATTCCTAGGATGAAAAACTGGAAAACTTAATCCTAAGTTCTTTGTATCTTAAGTTCTTTGGTAATAAAAAGTGTTCTTTTATTTTTGTTGTGTACTTTCAATTAGTTGGGTAAAGCTAAGTAATACAACATGGAGAAAGAAAAATCTGCGTGCAGGTATAGATTATTGGAAGCACAATACAGTCAATACAAATATATTCAGTGTGGCTACAAATGTGGCTACACATTTTTTTATTAACTCTTTTGCATGAATTTCATAAATTTGCTTTTATTATTTTTATGTTCTGATTTATTACCCCCTATTTTGCAGATGAGTTCAGTGAAAATGCTGCGGCCTCGTCTCAATGGGATTCTTTTCAGGCTCATGTTTGAGGAGCACGTCAACAACATCAAGCCTGACATTATGGCAGTTACACTTGCTTGTGAAGAGCTGAAGAAGAGCGAAAGCTTCAGCAGGCTTTTAGAGTTAGTGCTGCTGGTTGGAAACTACATGAACTCTGGCTCCAGAAATGCACAATCTCTTGGCTTTAACATCAGTTTCCTTTGCAAGGTAAGATGAAGCTGTAAAACTTTTGTAATTGTAGATTCATGAAATTCACAGCACATAACAGAGTAACCTAAGTAGGGAAAAAAACTTTCCTCAGGGAAACTTAATGGCTACTCAAGGTTTAGGAAGGGGTCACAATACAAACATGTTGCCAACTCTAGATAAAATCAGAGTCATCACCTGGGAAATATCCTTATTTGTGAATAGCCATTGATGCCAAATTGAAAGTGCTTAAATATATTGCTGCTTTTTTGTTGTTTGTTTGTTTTTGTTTTTTTGAATCTAAAGGGAAATTATTGTTTTAAGTAGAAAAATAACTCTTAGGTGGGGAAAAGGAGCATTGACTGTGCCTGAGCGCTATTCTAGCATAGCAGAGATTTGAGAAGGATTCTTGCACTCCAGGTGATAACTGTTGTCAATGCTGTTCCAACAGATATTGATACTATAAGTGTAGTTTGAATACCTCTCCAAACTATTCTCTACTCAACAGAATAACTGTTGAAGTGTAGCTATTTGCGCTTGCAGCTAAATTTTGTTTAAAATAATGGAGAAACTCATTTCTGATGATTTACTTCAGGCCTACGCTGAAAAAAAAATTGTTTTTAATTTTGGTTTAAAGACTGAGATTTCTGTTGGAAGCGTGTGTGTTTTTATTCTCTCTCTCTGTTACAAATAGAGAAAATAGTTAAATGTGAAAATGAATCACTAATAGATCTAAAATTCCAAAATCAGAACAAATTTCTTAAGTTAGTGGAAAGGAAGTTGCTCATGGCAGTAATGCGGTTATCTGTTATTATGTTCATTGCTTATTTGTGCTCACATTAAAGGTTATTTTCTATTCCCACTTTATGGCCTTATTTTTTACTGTTCTGTTCTACCCACTCTAATTTGAATTGGGTAAATACAGTAGTGTACCTTAAGGTCTTAGCTTTCCGAAAATTGATTGTGCCCACATTTATGCTGTAAGATCGTATTTAGAGAAATAATTTTTAATTGTTTTGATTTGAATGTGTTACTCCTGTATTTTGCCACTGAGGTGAGGAATGATCGAGTCAACATTTTCAAATATAAATGTTAACATCCAAATGATAAGTTTCTTATTTAAAAATGCATGAATTTGGAAAACCCGAGGTCAGTGAAATTGCGTTGTTAATGTTTTGCCATCCCGTACATGCAAGGTGCTCTGTAAAACCTTCTGTGTTCCAATGCAATAATACTACTGAAGATTTAGTACATATATTAGAGTATTTTGTTTGACAAGTAATTATTTCTAGACCAAATAGTGAATTCAGCTAATGCTAGTGAGTGCTGTTAGCTTTACAATTCTCAAGGAACCATTATGGCCTCTTTAATGTGGTAATGCTTTGAGAATTAAAAGGATGAATATGCACAGAGCGTAATATAAAACCATTGAAAGGAAGTGATTTTCAGGATTCTGGACCTGTGATCCACACATTTACTAGGTGTAAAACAAAACCTTAAAAGTATGTATTTCTGATTGCGTTTCTATTATTTAGATGCTCTTGAGATAGACTCAAATATTGCTATGTAGCATAAATTTCACATGTAGTTATTGTCTATAACTAAGTGTCTATATTTCTATAAAGTAGCAAGTACAAGGATGATCCATCAGATTTTTCACTGATAGAGGCTACTAAAATAGCATTTGTCACTTAAAAAAGAGGAAAAAAAAATCATATTTTGATCTGAGTGTCACAGCCTAAATAGGACATTGCTTTATTTGAGAAGACATTGATTAAACTTCAGCTATTTAAATCTTTTTGTTAATGTGAGTGCTTTGGTGAGAAGATAGACGTCAAGTTGTGAAAAAGTAGCTATTTATTATAGATTTTCTGATTATTAACTATAATAAGTATAAACAGGTGTTAGTATGTCTTATTTGTAAATGTAGTATCTTCCTTTTCCAGAGCTCATACTAATAAAAAGACAATTTATCTTTATAATGAGGGGCATTTATTAAGATTGTAAAGTTGAATTTGTGCTTTAAATTGTGCTATGTGCTGCGTCAAATTTTCTCCTGGTTTGCAGTCTGTGTTTGAGTAACGAGTCAAGGGCAGCTTCCTTGCTCTGTGTGGCACAGGCACCCTCTTGACTCTAAATCTTAATATTGCAAAATCATTCCTCCAGGCTCGCAGATGGTAACCTCTTTAGAACAAATCACCATAGGCCGCCAACAGGTGATGCTCTGCAGGATCTGCGGCTCATGAAGAATGAAGAACTGGTTAAGGATGTGAGGATGAGTGGCAGCCCTGACTATGAAATAGAAATCTGGGGAGTGAGGGAGGCAAGCACAGACAGATATGCAGCAGAACAGGCTTTGATTTATTTGAGGAACTGGTAGGTGTGGGAGGCAGTTTGCAGAGCAGAGGAACTGAAGCAAGCTGGCATGTCTCTAAGAACCTCCTGCAAGCCCCCAAAAGTCCATCCTGGTATTGAAAAACGTGAGTAGATGTATCAGGAGGCCCATTTGGCTGAAGAGGGAACTCATGGCTGAGCTCCAATGCGAAACAGACACATGCATACACACACAGAGGAAAGGGAAGCAAGATCGAGCTTTTAAATAGAAGGAATTTAGAAACATTGCCTAAGGATGCAGTGGAAATAGATGGAAAAGCAAAGCTCTAGGTTTGAAACTTGCAGGAGATATCAAAGTCAACAGAGCTTTAACTACTGAACCAGAGATCAAATAATAAATAAGAATGTGCACCTGCTACTGAATGTGACGTGTGTTTTATTTACAGCAGATTCAGACATTGCAATGAGGGTGGGGTATTTAATGCTTTATTTGCATTGGTCTTTCCTAATAAAGTCTCCCAGACCTTTGTACCTTGAGACAGGGTTCAAAGAGAGGACATACCTGGGCTGGCCCTACACAGGGTCAAGTTAGAGATCTGTCAAGAGAACTTAAACCACACAAGTCCATAGGACCCGCTGGGCTGCACCTGAGGGTGCCAAGAGAGCTGACCTAATCTGTGTGACATTTTGGTCCAAAGTCTTTGAAAGGTTGTGGACACTAGGGAAGGTCTCATAGCTGGAGGAAGGACCTGGAAAAAGGGCAAGAAGGGTGATGTAGAGAACTGCAGGCAGTCAGCCTCACTTGTTTTCTTTTCCACTGGAAAATTCATCAACAAGTGTTTTCAGTGGAGGACCAAAAAGATGGTCACCGAGGTCGAGCACTTGCCCTGTGAAGAAAGACTGGTTCAATGGGGCTTATTTAGCCTGAAGAAGAAAAGGCTTCACCGAGGACTACAGCAGCCTCCCATTAATTAAGAGGTTATTGATGAGATGGAGCCAGGCTCTTGGCTAGCATATATAGCAGGAGAATGAGAAAAGGTGGTCACAAATGGAAGCAAGGGAGGTTTGGACTGGATATAAGTGGGAAAATTCAGTTTATTGAAAGATGAATTTATTGTTTTCTAACTATGCAGAATTGCCTTTTCATAAAGACAAATTTAGATTTTAACAGAGAAGAAATGAGAGAAGAGACCCAAAAAAAGAAAAAACCTTACACTAAAGGATAAAAGTCCTGGAAAGGTGCAAGTTATAGCAGAGAGTATAATAATTGCAGTAGAGAATACAATCCTTGTTGTTAGCATTATAATTCCTTCTCTTTGTTTGAATTTTTTGTTTAATGTCTGCTAAATGAGACTCAGAATTACTGTTTTCTTTATCTTATTAAATCCAGGAGCTAAGCTTTACATCCTGATGAAACTTAAATATGAGTGAATTTAATGGAGATGGTCTGCTTGTTAGGCCAAAGAAGGAATGTGGTAGGATAGCTCAAAATCTGAGGGACTGTGTTTGCTGCTCTCAAATAGCAAATTCCTGTGTTACCCTTGGTGACAAAAGGCTGTTCTGTTGTAATCTGAAGGCAAAATAATTTTGTCTATTAAAAAAAAAAAAAAAAAAAAAAAAACTTTTATCCACTTCATGATGTCACAAAGATCAAAGAATACAAATCCCACAGTCCTTGTTTGCAGACAAATTGAAATGCAATTTCCTTTCACTATACAGATGCTTAGCCAGTAAAGCTAGTTGCTAAAACTTCTATGTAGATAATGCATTAATGCATCAAAACCTTTTAACTGTATACCATTGCTGAGCATGTTTAGTCCTTAATCACTGAATCAGTATGAATTAAATTGCATCCTTAATTGCCTAAATATCTTATATTTTTAAAAGCCTGGTTTGGGACTGTACTTATTTATTCTGAACAGGGTAATCCTTAAAGCCGAAAGGCCTCTATTAAATTGAACATCAATGCAAGCCTGTCATGAGGATTATAGAATTAGAACTTTTGGTGATTTACAGAATGAGAAAACAAATAGGAGATTTTGTATGCATATTTATGTATTCTTATTAAATAAATCCTTGATTTCATTTGTAGTGTATGTTGTAGCTTACTCTTGTATAAGGACTGTACTAGATGAAGAGTTAATAAAATTTGGTTAAAAATCTTTACAGCTGTATTTGTAATACAGCTCATCTATAAAAATGACGTATATCCTTTGGCTTTAAATATTGCATGCACCTACTGCCTCATGGCCCTTGAAAACAAAGGATATTCTCTGCCTCTGCCAAATCTTCAATTAACTCATGCATTCACTCTTTATGTGTCCATAAAAATGGAAATACCGAGGTTGGACTTGAATCTGTTATTGTCATTTTCATAAATTCATGATGTTCTTTTCCATGTTCCCCAGCACACTGCAGTACGGCATTTTGCTGCAAATATATGTGCAAAAATATGGAATTTCTGGCCAGGCCTATATCTCATGATCTCAGAATAATTTTTAGAACTGTAAACTGATTCCAGCCATTAAAATCCACAGCTTTAATGGAGATCACAGAGTCAAATCACCTTTGAGACCACTAGTTCATGCTAGAAATTGCGTTTACAGTTGAGAGGATGGTGAAATTAAGTAATTGCCTATTTCTTCACACTGTGCAGAATTCTTGCACATCTTTTCCTAAGTAAAACTGAACTTAATGGGTTTGATTTGCTGTCATTTAGGGTTAGGTTTGCTTTTTTTTTTGTTTCGTATTGCAGAAATAGTAAGGTGCGTTTATTTCACGTTTGGAAATAATTTTTTAGAACGCCTGAAATAACTGGAAATTGCATTTTAGAGATCCAGCTTTTTTCTTCAGCTTTTTCTTCATTAAAAATGTCAATTTATGATAAGAAGCTTCTTAATCTTAATTGAAATAAGAGAGCAAATTCTGTCTTCAGT